>NC_138339.1:223629203-229514203 GCF_046562875.1 Panthera onca
AGAGTCTGATGCTTAACTGACTGAGACACCCACGTGCCGCTAAATTTTGTTTGAATAAACTTGATGTACTTTTGAAAATGAATAAGTAAAGTTTAGAATATTGGGGATGAAGTTTTTGATAAATATTCAATCAACATCTTTATTTATTATAACAGTTTTCTCAGTCCTTAATTATCTTGTGGCCCTCCCCCAGTGAAAGTGAAGACCCTTGACACAAGGAAAAAATTGCTTTGAGGTTTAAAAGGAGTACAGTTTGGGGCCCTTGGGTGGCTCAGTTGGTTTAGTGTCTGACTCTGACTCAGGTTATGATCTCATGGATCCTGAGTTCAAGCCCCCCATTGGGCTCCACTCTGACAGTGCTGAGCCTGCCTGGAATTCTTCCCTTCTCCCTGTCTCTCTGCCCCTCCCTCACTCGTGCTTTCTCTCTCTCTCTCTCTCTCTCTCTCTCTCTCAAAATAAATAAATAAACTTAAAAAAAAGAAAGTACAGTTTTTAAGTATGTAGGAAAATCATAGTCTAAAAGCAAGTGCTTTTAATTTGTAAAAATCGATTTTATTGAATGAAGAAAGGCTTTCCTTTAAATCCTGAAAGCCAAGCCTGGGATACACAGAAATTTTCATGAAGTACGGCTGAATGGGAAGGATGAATTACTAAGACAATAACTTCCTGAAAGGCAGAGGAGAGCCCATAGAACTTGAGAGAGTAGAGCTGGGGACTTGAAAGTTCTGTCTCAGAAGTGAAAGCCCAGGAGGTAAGATTGGCTTTCAGTCAACTAAGTCATCCAGTCCAAACTCTCAATTGTATAGCGAACACACTGGGATGGGGTCAGGTGAATTAAGAACGTCAAGTTTAATGCTACTGTTTCCTGAGCGCCGCCCGGGAAGCGTGCAAACCTTTCAATTACAAGGCATTTCCAGGAGCACTGTGCAGGCTCAGGGAAGGCGCTGAGGCACAGTTAGGAGGGAGGGTGTCGTTGTGGGTGGGCCTGGACCCAGCCCACCAGGGACTGTATGCTTCAGTGTGGGGGCAGGGAGAGCAACTGAGGACCTGCTTTCCTAAGTGGAAGTGCAGAAGTGAGTAGAGGCCCAGTGTGCAGGGAGAGGTCACAGGGATGGGGACCCTACCACTGAAGGGAATGGCAGGTGCCCTCAAGAGTGTGAGGTCCTAGCCCAATGCTCACGAGACCAGGTGTGCCAGACTTCAGAGGTGCACACATATGGGCATTAGAGTCATATGACATCTGTTCAAAATTTGGTAATGCCATGAATTTCTGTCTGTGAGTCTCTTGTTTAAATTCTGTAAACATATGTCTTTTCATTTAAAAAGTGAGGCTAAAATATCTTCCTTATAAGATTACTTCTTTATTTTTAAATATTTATTTTTTAATTTTTTAAAAAAATTTTATTTACTTTTGAGAGAGACACACACACACACACACACACACACACACACACACACACACAGAGACAGAGTGTGAGTGGAGGAAGGACAGAGAGAGAGGGAGACACAGAATCTGAAGCAGGCTCCAGGCTCTGAGCTGTCAACACAGAGCCCGATGTGGGGCTCGAACCCATGGACTGTGAGATCATGACCTGAGCAGAAGTTGGATGTTTAACTGACTGAGCCATGCAGGCACCCCTTAATTTTTTTTAATGATTTTTTATTTTTGGGAGAGAGAAAGAGAGAGACAGAGAGAGAATGCAAGTAGGGGAGGGGCAGAGAAAGAGGGAGACACAGAATCTGAAGCAGGCTCCAGGCTCTGAGCTGTCAGCACAGAGCCTGACGCAGTGCTCAAACTCACTGACCTCGAGATCATGACCTGAGCCAAAGTCCCAAGCTTAACTGGCTGAGCCACCCAGATGCCCGAAATGGTTATGTATTTTTGAGAGAGAGGGAGAACACAAGCAGGGGAGGGGCAGAGAGAGGGCGAGGGAGACACAGAATCTGAAGCAGGTTCTAGGCTCTGAGCTCTCAGCCCAGAGCCCGATGCGGGGCTTGAACCCATGAACTGTGAGATATGACCTGAGCTGAGGTTTGACGCTTAACTGTAGGGTTCTTTAGGGGATTAAAAATGAGATGTGTGTGTGAGCGTGTATGAAAGCATTTAGCACTATGCAAGACATATCATGACGACTCAAAGCTAATGGGAGTCAGGTCCAGAATCCCAGGTTGCTCTAACCACACCTCTGCAAACAAAGGCAAAAAATGGTTTAAAACTCTTAAGCAGAAGCTTTTTATGTTGATGAGGTCCCTATAGTTCATTTTTGGTTTTCTTTCCCTTGCTTCTGGAGACACGTCAAGTAAGAAATTGGTTAAAGAAGGTGTAGTTTATATATACAATGGAATACTACTTGGCAATGAAAAAGTGAAATCTTGCCATTTGCAAAAACGTGGATGCAACTAGAGTATGTTATGCTAAGCGAAATAAGTCAGTCAGAGAAAGACAGATATATGATTTCACTCATATGTGGAATTTAAGAAACAAACAGATGAACACTGGGGAAGGGAAGGAAAAATAAAAAGAGAGAGGGAAGGAAAAATAAAAAGAGAGAGGGAAGAAACCATAAGAGACTCTTAAACACAGAGAACAAACTGAGGGTTGGTGGAGGGGAGGTGGGTGGGGGATGGGTTAAATGAGTGACGGGCATTAAGGAGGGCACTTCTTGGGATGAGCACTGGGTGTCATATGTAAGAGATGAATCACTGGGTTCTACTCCAGAAGCCAAGACTACACTGTATGTTAGCAAACTTGAATTTAAATAAAGCAACAACAACAAAAAAACCGTCTTAAGCAAATCAAGCCACCTCGTGCATTCTTTGTCACAGATGCTATAAGTGGTAATATGTACACATTCAACCCATCTCTTCCTTTTTCCCTCTTCCTTTGGTGAAAGTGATAGTGAAATCTATAGTGGTCATCCTTTAGAGAATGCTTAGCTCTTAGAGGCCACACACATGGGCAATTTAGCCTTGAAATAGTTAAGTCTGTTAGAAAATGACAAGACTACTTTTCATTAAAAAAGCAATAAAAGCCAAAAAAAAAGTAATGAAAGTGTAAGGGTCATTATTAATGCATGAAATTACCTATTACATCATCGACATCTCTACCCAAGGGATGCGAGGGCACTCAATGCAGTCAGCAGAACACAAGCTCTCCTTCTGTGACCTCTCTTGTTTCAAATGCAAGTTGGGGCAAAGCTTATTTTGACGGTGTGTCCTAAAACTTCTCGCGCCCAAGAAGAACATCCATCATGTGGGTACCTGAGCCTGAATAACAAAACTTTTCTGAAACCTGAACTAAAGTATTAATTAGCAAATCAAAGCCAAATGATCTGGAAACAGAGGCAAGGAACGGCCTTTTCTTTTTAAAAATCCATGAAATTATTTAATAATTAAAAGAGTGATAGAGGAGGAGTCACATGATTACAATTAATCTAACTTTGTTCCGAGTCTCTAATCTTCTTTAAAACTTGCATTAACGTCCTTATCTCACCCAGAAAATATTTTCATGTAACACCACCTAATTTTAGCTCTGCTTTTATTTAGGAATCCTTAACTTTTACGTATATAGTATATACTACTCTCTAATGACCCCCACTCTGTTCATATGTTAATTGGTAAACCTGACCCTTAGATATTTCATGGATGTATCTCTTGCCCTTTCTCTTTGACTATAAGCTTCATGAAGAAAGGAGTAGTGTTTCGCTCTCCTTATGTTATTCCTTTGGTATGTATTTAAATTTAATAGACATTTTATTCAGAGCACAATCCAAAATTAAATCATATTTAAAGCCATATATTTTGAGAACTTCTATAACAAAACTCATTCATATTTATTGAGCAAAGGAGAAGAGTTGGTCCTCTGTTAGCTTTACTTTAAAATTTATTTTAAATATAACTTTTTAAAGTAAGACAGATTTTTGGAACAAATTGGAAATGTTATGAACGAGTAAAAAAGTTAAAATTTCTCCTTACTTAGTAGTTTGGCATCTGTTCAGACTTGTTTTCTTTTCCTTTTTCCTTATTTTAATTAAATACTATTCTCTTCTTCCATTTGCTTTTCTACTTGCTCTGTAAAATTTCAATGAATGAAATCTTCGTCCTGGGCACTTTTTTTCCAGTTGATTGCATAAAGAATTGACAAAACTGGAAATAAATACTTTCCTTCTAACAATTTATCTATTTGACATGTTCTTTGTGAACTTTAGGATGAAAGAAAAATCAGTTGGAGTTATCTTTTAAGGAGAATGAAAAAAGAAACATTTTGTAATTGGGGTAATAATAACATTTATTTATTTCTATACTTGATTTGCATTATTTGGAAGCTCTTTGTCACTTGTCTAAGAACTTTGTTGTCACAGAATAAGATTCTCTCATTGACACAAATGGTCATCTGGCCCACTCAGTCATTCAGTGTCAGAATCCATTTTACATTAGCCATCAGGTCATTGTTAACCTTTTCTCTAGTGATAGGAAATATATTACTACGGTATCTTCCAAGGGAGCCCTTACTTTTTCAGAGATACCCAAAAATTAGTAGTATTTTTTTTTCCTTCTCAACTTAGTGTTTCTCTACCTAGCACTTTTATCCATTGGGTTTATTTTATTTTATTATTTTACTTTTTTAAGTTTATTTATTTTGAAAGAGAGAAAGAAAGTGGGGGAGAGGAAGAGAGAGGGAGAGAGAGAATCCCAAGCAGCCTCTGCACTGCCTGCATGGAGCCTGACACAGAGTTCAAACCCACGAACCGTGAGCCCATGACCTGAACCGAAATCAAGAGTCAGACACCTAAGCAACTGAGCCACCCAGATGACCCTGAGTTTATTTTAAACCTTAGGGTCTTATCCAACAAATATAATCCTTCTTTTCAAGTGATATTTGAACATAATCATCATCTTCCTCCTGAACATTCATTTTTTTCCCCAAGATAACCTCCCCTCCCCCAATTACTTCAACCTTTGGTCTCATGTTCCTTCACCCACCTGGTGATTTTCTCCTGGTTATATTTCTATTTAGCCATTTTCTTCTTAAAGTACAATGCCTGGAACTGATGATAATAGTTCAGATAAATTCTAAATGCTTTTAAGTAGAACAAGAATATCCTTTCCTTTGTTCAAATTCCTAATTCATTACAGAATGTTTTTATGGTAGAAAGTTAAGATTTTGATTAAAGTCACTACTAACACAATGTGGTTGTCTTCTTTAGTCATTCATTTCAGACATTCCTTTGTAACAATAGAGTCTTTCTAGCTTAGACAGAGCCTAAAATTCAGGTAAGGTGATCACACTGAGATAGTGAAGTAGAACCTCACGGCTCCCAATCTTGCTTTCTTATGTAGAACCACCTGCTTTCCTGACAACATCAGAGAAGACACTGATATGGGAGGCGCAGATACTAAGATGCCAAATGTTTTGACGAGTTGCCTGTCATTTCTTTAATTTCCCTGGAAGGAGTAATGTGGGAGTGCGAGAATTCATACTCCACAGCTGGCCTTTTAGCCAGGCACCCAGAAGGGAAGATGAGGGCGGTTCTGATAATGTCAGTGAGAATTCTAGTGCAAATGCCTTTCTCATCTACGTTCTGAGATACCGCTTCTTTCAATGTGAAGATAGTCAAATCACATTGGTGATAATTGGGACAAAGTCACTATAGACTAAGATCAAACCTCAGGACCTCAGACCTGAAATTTACTATTGCAGGATGCAAAGTCTTTACTAATTCATGTCATGCTCTGATTGTGGACATTTCTCTTTCCTTCCACCTTTTAGTAATATATAGGTAAATATTGAGGCCTCACAGTGTCAAAATTGTGATTAATATTAAGGACTTAAAAATTCCTTTCTAAGGGCACCTGGGTGGCTCAGTCAGTTGAACACCCAGCTCTTGATTTTGGCTGAGGTCATGATCCCAGAGTTGTGGAATTGAGTCCTATGCTCCATGCTGAGTACGGAACCTGCTTAAGATTCTCTCTTTCTGCCGCTGCCCCTCCCCTGCTCTCACAATGTGCTCTCTCTAAAATTAAAAAAGTAATAATTAATTAAAAAATTCTCTTCCAGTAGAAAACATTGACAAATCTTATGTATGGTGTTTTGAGTAGAGAGGTAACATTTTGAGTCCTTCGTCACCATAACTTCCAAGTTAAATAAACTATTTTTTCTTAAATCATGTTATTTGAGTTAATAGTCTTTTATGCTGATGAAAAAAAATTCTTGAGAGAACCGCATATTTTTCCTCCATTTGGAGAATAAATTCAAGATGAATCAATGTAGATTTAATAGAGAAATAACAGAGCTAGATAAAATCTTTTTTTTTTTAATTTTTTTTTAACGTTTATTTATTTTTGAGACAGAGAGAGACAGAGCATGAACGGGGGAGGGGCAGAGAGAGAGGGAGGCACAGAATCAGAAGCAGGCTTCCAGGCTCTGAGCCATCAGCCCAGAGCCCAACGCGGGGCTCGAACTCGCGGACCGTGAGATCGTGACCTGAGCTGAAGTCGGATGCTTAACCGACTGAGCCACCCAGGCGCCCCAGAGCTAGATAAAATCTTAAGTCACCTAGTTCAGACTCCCAATTATATATAGCAAATAAACAGGGGCACAAAAATGTCCTGGTTTGTCCAAGTTCACATGGAAGGTTAAAACAAAACCTGGGTCTTGTGATACCTAATGCAATAAACCTTGTGGTAATGTAGTAAATGTAGTAATTTAGTCAACTTTTTACAAAATTGGAAGACAGAGGCAAATCAAAGATGTTTCAACAATCAACACATTGAATACACAGATCTTCTTTGACTTACAATGTCCTGATAAACCTGTTATAAGTTGAAAATGGGGGCGCCTGGGTGGCTTGGTCGGTTAAGCATCCGACTTCGGCTCAGGTCATGATCTCATGGTCTGTGAGTTCGAGCCCCGCAGGGCTCTGTGCTGACCGCTCAGAGCCTGCAGCCTGTTTCAGATTCTGTGACTCCCTCTCTCTCTGCCCCTCCCCTGTTCATGCTCTGTCTCTCTCTGTCTCAAAGATAAATAAATGTTAAAAAAAAAAAATTAAAAAGAAAATGTCCTAAGTTGAAAATGCATTCAACACACGTCAACTACATAACATCATAGCTTAGCTTAGCCTACCTTAAATGTGCTCAGAACACTGGCGTTTGCCTACAGTTGGGCAAAATCATGTAACACAAAGCCTCTTTTATAATAAAGTGCAGAATATCTCATAATTTCTTGAATACCATGCTGAAAGTGAAAAACAGAATGGTCATATGGGTATGAATGGTTGTCAGGGTATCAAATGTTCACCCTCATGATTGCATGGCTGTCTGGGAGCTGTGGCTCATTACCCAGATTCATGAGAGAGGATCACAAGTTCAAAATTTGATTTGTGGTTCCTACTGAATGCCTACCGTTTTCACATGATTGTAAGGTCAAAAAATCATAAGTCAAACCCTTGTGAAGTCGGGGACCGTCTGTAAGCAATAAAGCATAAAATAAACTTTCCATTTAAAAGATAAACTAATCCTTTATTGCAAGAATGTCTCAGCTAAATAGATGTGGCAGAGAGGAAAGAGAGTGGACTTAATAATTATCTATAATTAACCTTGTTCTTCCACTTATCAGTTATGGGCCAATAACTTAATTGTTCTGAGCTTTAGTTTCCTGACCCATTATCCTATCCTATCCTATCCTATCCTATCCTATCCTATCCTATCCTATCCTATCCTAATCATATATTTACTATACTACTATGCTTTTAATCATTGAGAAGATTAACTTAGGTAATGTATGTAAATAGCACAGCAGACTTCCTAATATGTAATAGGTACTCAATAAACTATCTCCAATTATTTTAGTATATTCATAATCAATTTTTCACTTTTGCTAATCTTACTATCAATAATGGAGTCATTGAAAAAGAAATGCAATGGTGAAATCTCTAAAGAATTATGATTTTTGCTAGTCGCATTTTCCAAGATAAGGAACCCCATCTGACCTAAAGAAAGTGATGGGAATATTTGATATTTCCCTATCAGAACCTTGCTCAACTTTGCATACTACTTAATGTGCTCTATTTTATTATGGTGATGATGATGATGATGATGTTGGTGATAATGAGATGATTATGATATGGTGTCTAAGCAATAGCTTCTATTTGTTGAAATATGGTCAGAATTTAATTTCCATATGGTTTTTATTTCAGTTGTGAGTTCCTGTCTTATATGGATTACCAAATTACAAGTCAACCCCTATTCATATGTTTCTTACTGCGGGGTATATGCTGTAAGCTGAGGAAAGGATACAGATGAAATAAGCCATAGCAGGTTTAACGATCGGAAAGGCAGAGAGGCAAATCACCAGAGTCTAAGAACAGATGAAATGTGGCAACAGAGGCAGGTGCAGGGATCCAGGAAGGCCTGAGAGTGAGTGGCAGGGCTTAGGCTCAGGGCTGGCATTTAGGGCGAGCAGATTTACTGACCTTTCTATGTCTCTGGTTCCCACCTAAAACGTGTAATGTTGGATGTGTATGTGTGTGTGTGTGTGAGAGAGAGATATTACATTACATATATATATAAGCTTTATTTACCTCTGTATAAAGCCCCAATGAATACTCCCTCGATCACACGACTAGTAAAGAATAGTCTGTCCTGATGTAAATCATACAGATCAACCTCCCAGGTCACAAAACAAATAAGAAGAATGTCACTGATGTTGAAAAAGTGCAAGAACCATCCAGACTTTAATTTTTATTCTTCATTATACAAACAATGTTGCAATAAACATTCTTGTTCATTTATACAATGTGTTGCTACTTTTCTATGGCATGATTGATCTCCAAGTTTTAGATTGTAGAGTCAAAATATATTTTCTCTCTGTTTTTAAAGATATAACGCCATGTTTCTTCCCCAAAATGTAGGAATTCACACTCCATAAGCAATGTATGAGAATGTTCTAATTTACTGTGTTATTTTAAATTTTGCTAATCTGAATAAAGACTATAGGCATGAAAGAAAGAAAGAAAGAAAGAAAGAAAGAAAGAAAGAAAGAAAGAAAGAAAGAGAATAGGGTCTGTTTAACTCCCAATCAAACATTCTTAACCACTGTGCAACAGTCATTTCAAAAAGATTCACCAAAGGATATGGATAATGATAAATAAGTTTGTATTGTTTTCTAAAAAGGCTTGGGAAAATTAAAATTGCCAAAAGAAAATATAAGGGTATCAACTTCAACATACATTTTCTAGCATTGTGTGTTAGCAATTATCTACAAAGGCATATAAGCATCTATACATGCATACATATATGTGTGTATATATTCTACCAGACAAAACACAATGTCCCATGCCTCAAGTATCTTCTGGGCAAGTTCTGCCTCTATCTCTTATTAGAAGTGGGAAAGTCATGTAACCTATTGAGCCTCAGTTTCTTCATCTGAGAAGTGGAATGGTTCTTGTGTTTACCTGACACAGGGGGTTTTGTCAGAATTGTGCCCGGCGCACAACACAGCCTCACTTGTGTATAATCAGTAACGGGGGCTTAATACTTTTCTACATTTTAGCTTATTAGGTATATTTTCTCTTTTGTGATGTGTCTGTTTATTGCTTTAGTTGGGCAGATTTTTAAGACAGGAACTTAAGACTAGAGATAAAAGGGAAAGATTGGTCATTACTTTGAGTCTTTGTCTCAGAAGCAGGATAAAGGCACAGTTTCTTCACCTGGAATACAATATAGGAAGTAGGTGAATTTGATTCAGTTCTGATTATTGGCCTCTATCTTCATAAATTCCTTCAAAGGGTTGAAGTGACCTCTGCTAAAGAGAGAGACGGTCAGGGGAAGGAATTTCAGCAGGAGCCTCAGTGATTCAGTAAGTTGGCACTGAGGTTGACTATGTTCTAGGCAATAAGCAGGGTTTTGGCTCCTGCCCGGGACCCAGGATCAACGAGGGGAAGCAGAACTATAGAAACTCTGATTTACAAGTTCCATAGTTAAGAAAGATTTCTGAAGGGCTACTTGACTGTGAGACCTGGGCATAGCATTTAATTCCATGAATCTATTCCCTCATCTGAACTACACTTAAATCACGGTTGTGAGTTTTAGACATTTGTGAAAAGTACTTTGCAAGTTGTATAGTATCATTATGTAAATAAAATACAAGGCACAGTGCAAATATGATAATCAAAAGATATAATTTAAAAGCTATGAATATTCAAAGGAAAAAATGAATAATCATGACAGGAGACATTGGGAAAGGCTTAAGAGAAGTTGACCTTGAAGAATTAAACCCAACTTTGAAGGAGGATGAGGGGAAGGGAAGGTACTCCCTGCAGAATGAACTCCATAATCAAAGACACAAAGTCATCACAGTGCAGGGCATATACCAGAAAAGTGAATACTTGTGAGGCTAGAGTCTTGGATGTGCAGGACACGAGGGGACAGAGAAGATGAGGCCGGGAGTCGAGTTTGGTTTATGATAACAAGACCAACCATGTCCACACCGATGGATCATACATCATTTTGTAACAAACAAGGGTCTATTTCTTTTTTTAAAATTTCAATATAATTGACATATACCATTTTGTTAGTTTCATGTATACAACATAATGACTCAATATCTGTATATATTGTGAAATGATCACCACAGTAAATCTGGTTAACATTTACCACCACATATGGTTACAAGTTGCTTTTTTTTAAAATCTTGTGATGAGAACTTTTAGGATCTACTCTCTTAGCAACTTTTAAATATACAATACAGTATTATTAACTGTAGTCACCATGCTGTACATCCCATGACTTATTTATTTTATAACTGGAAACTAATACCTTTTCACCTTTACCCATTTTGTTCACCCCCTACTCCACACCTCTGACAACCACCAATCTGTATTTATGAGCTTGGTTTTTTTTCTTTGTTTGACATATCTCATATAGCATAACGCCCTTAAGCCATTTATGTTGTCATAAATGTCAAGATTTCCTTCCTTTTATGGCTGAATAATATTTCATCAATGGATAAATGGATAAAGAAAATGTGAAATATATATATATATGTGTGTGTGTGTGTATATATATATATATATATATATATATATATATATAAACTATTTATCCATTGGTGGACACTTAGGTTGCTCCCATGTCTTGGCTATTATAAATAATGCTGCAATGAACATGAGGTGCAGATATCATTTTGCTATATGTTTTCTTCAGATAAATACACAAAATGTCATTGTTTGATCATATTGTAATTCTATTTTAATTTTTTTGAGGAACTTCCATACTGTTTTCCACAGTGGCTGCACCAGTTTGCATTCCCACCAAGAATGCATGAAGGCTTCCTTTTCTCTATATTCTCGCCATCACTTGTTATTTCTTGTCTTTTTAAAAATAGCCATCCTGACAGGTGTGAGGCCGTGTCTCATTGTGGTTTTGATTTGCATTTCCCTGGTGATGAGTGATGTTGAGCATCTTTTCATGCATCTGTTGGCCACCTGGATGTCTTCTTGGTGGGTCACTATTTCTGAGTTCAGGCCATGACAGCATTAGGTCTGTGTTTTTGTGGCAGTTGGACAGGACAGAGGAGTGATCCCATGGTGGGAGACAGTGATCTGTTACAATGAAATATTAAAAAAAAAAAGCTAAACTTGGATGGTGTCCATGTGAATAGAAAGATGAGAGGTAGAGATTACTGGGTTTGAGGTCCAACTGAAAAAAGGGGAAGAAATCAAAGATGATTTTGAAGTTATTTAAGATCTTTCTCGAGGATTTACCACAGCTGTCTCAGCTTTATGGCTATTTAGGAACTGGTTTCATGTCTTTTATAGAACTATAAATACCCAGGGGGTCAGAGTCCATATTTGATTTACAGCTATACCACACTATACTGTACTATAGTGTTTCTTATGAAAATAGTTGAGAGATTGAGCCTGCAGTTTAGAGAGAGATGTTTCATCTCTTTGGCTCCTCCATATGTTCCTTAAACTTAGCAGTACTTTAATAATTGTGATGATTTATTTGGTGTGGTTCACACACTGACCCGCCTAACTCATTTAGCAAGCAGCGTTGTACCGTTTTGTTAGTGTGGACTGAAATGTGTGTGATACAAGATGTTACCTGCTAAATACTGTTAGTTCATAGTAACAATTGATGCCCTATATGCCCTGATAAAAATCTCTGGGGTTATTTGTAGAGTTTCTTAGACAAGTATGTTTTTGAAAGCATTTCTTCCTTAAAGCTACACTTACAGTTTGGGAGACTTTGGAAAGGAAGCCAGTGCAAAACAAAATGAATTTGGTTTGAATTCCACGTTATGTTATTATCTTTGGAGCTGACCTCGTCTTGACACCTTCAGAGAAGCTGGTACTGCCGGATTCCGCTAAACAAGGTGACTTTGATAAAGTCCATGCCTCCCTTCAAGCCCTAGAAATTGGCCTAGGGAAGGAAATCATCAAGAAATATGAGGACAGAGAGCCCAGCTCGTAAATCCAACAGGCATTTTGTCACTAGTGTGAAGTCCATACTGGTAACTACTATCCTCAAATTCTGAAAACAAAAGGACTCGTTCATTTTAGGGGTTAAACTTCTCATTTCAGACTATATGAGGTGATGCCAGTTTAAAGTTACTTAAGTTTTGTTCTCACTGTGTCAACTTTGAATTTCTCAAGTAATCTGTAAATTAGCAATCTGCACAGTTCAGATTGCTGTAGTAGTCTGTAAATCAGTAGACATCAGGTATATCAGCACAGCAAAAGCACAGTAATAATGTGGAACAATGCTTTAAGGTAATCTTGGTAATTATCTTCCAGGACAGGCCCTTCTCCTGCTATTATATTTTTTGACTTGGATTTTATGATTGTTCTCTCCAGCAAAGAGTATAATAACTGAAGAAGAAATAAAAGTTAGGAAAGACGCAATATAATAGGAAACATACCCAGAACCAATAGGATTCACAGACACTTCCCCTAATTAGCATTGTCATTGCACAGTAATGTGAAATCAAAACTGCTAAAGTCTTTCTTTAATCTTTTCTTACAGCAGCTAAAAAGTGCCTTGCCTTCATTTCTTATGCTATCTTTATCTAAGACTATCTTTTTATTACTAAATTTTATTACGAAAATTTCAAATATGCAGAGAAGTTGAAAGGTTATAATAAACACACACATTCTCTACCTCCATGTAATAAATGTTTTATATTTGCTTTTTCTATCTATCATCTATTATCTATCTATCTATCTATCTATCTATCTATCTATCTATCATCCCTCTATCTACTCCCTGACCTATGTATGCTATATGTATTATGTAATATAAAAGTAATTGGAAAAGATCATAACATTTCACTCTCAAATCCTTGACCATGACTTTACTAAGAATAAGGACATTCTGCTATATAATCACTCTATCATCGTTAGGAAATTAAACAATTACTTCACAATGTTGTTGAATATCCAGTCTTGGTTCAAATTTCTCTCATTGTTCCAGGAATGTCTTTTGTAGATACTTTATTTGGTCCAAGATCCAATTGAGATTCAGAAATTGATGATGATGACTCATTCAGTCTAGAGGTAGCCATTCTCTCTCTCTCCCTCTTTTTCTGTCTAACTTTATCTTTTGGAAGGATCTAAGCCAGTTTTCTTAGAACATCTTACATTCTGTATTTGTCTGGTTATTTCATCATTAATCATTTTAAGTCCCTCCTGAATCCTGTTAGGTATAATAGTTGATTAGATTCAGGCTAAATTTGGAGAGAAAAAAATATTTCATAGGTGATGGTGTGCATTTCACTTTTTTACTATCGCAGAGGAAGGCTCCCACTGTTGAGTTGTCTACTTTAAGTGATGGTTGTTTTGATCACTGAAGGTTGTAATTGTCATGTCTCTTCATGATAAAAGTATATTTTTCAATAGGAACTTTTTACCTGTTGCCAAACTATCTTTTATCTATTGGTTTTCTCATCCACTGATGCTCTGTACCTGTATCAGTTATTACATTGGAGGTTCCAAATTGGTGATTTTTAAGATATATTATTTCTACTTCTATTTACACTAGATTGTTCTTCTGTAAAAAAAGCTTTCCTTTTTTCTTCTTTTTTAATTTTTAAAGTGTCATTATACTATGAATTCTTAGATTTTAACTTATTCATATGTTAAATTAGGTTCAATATTCCTTTTTCCTTAAAAATTTTAAAAGTTTTTGTTTAAATTCCAGTTAGTTAACCTACAGTGTAATATTAGTTTCAGGTGTACAGTTTCGTGATTCAATACTCAACATCCGGTACTCATCACAAGTGCGCTCCTTAATCTCCATCACCCATTTTACCCATCCCCCAACCCCCTCCCCCTGGTAACCATCAGTTGTTCTCAATATTCTATTTTTTCAATGTTTGTTTATTTTTGAGAGAGAGAGAGAGAGAGAGAGAGCAGGTGAGGCGCGGGGGGGGGCGGGGGGGGGCGGTGCAGAGGATTCGAAGTGGTCTCTGTGCTGAGAGCAGAGAGCCTGATGCGGGGCTCGAACTCACCAATCATGAGATGATGACCTGAGCCGAAATCAAGAGTCAGATGCTTAACTGACTGAGCCACCCAGGCACCCCTCAATATTCTTTTTGAGGCAATGCACATATTACCCCAAATTTGGTCAGTGGTAACCTCTTCAGGATAGCTCCTGAGCCCTTCCATAGATGACCCCCATAGCCTTTGAGTATTTCTTCATTTTTTGATACAAAATATCCTAGCTTTACTTCTTACTTTTCCTGCCCAGAACTGGAATCGGTCATCTGTCCAAAGAATCCAAAATTTCCTTTTGGCGAGGGGGAATGCTGTGATGGCCATGGAAATGAACCACTCCAATCTCCTGCCATGGGAAACGTAACTGGCTGACAGCACGAGTTACTCCTCATCTGGATCCATGACTAAAATGGAGGCCATGCTTCTTATGGCTTCTTCCATCAAAGGACTGAGCATGGCAAGGCTACGAAGACAGGCTCAATCTGGCAAGATACAAGACTCTGCTGACAGCTGAACTTTGCATGAGGACTCTCAGCTGGCCTGGCTGATCTTTCCTGTGCTGCAGTCCATGCAGCAGTTCAAGACTCTTCCCATCTGATCCCTTTCCTCCCCTCCTTCTCTTCCTCCTGCGTAGGTCAGGCCTGCATCCTGGCTTGATGCCTCCTTGAAGCCTCTTGCACACTGAAATCAACTCTGGTGTCTGCTTCTCAGTGGATCGGACCTAATGCGAATGTTCCTTAGAAACAAAAATCTGGATGCTAGGGTTGCTCGTGGCTACTGGGGAGTCGTTGCTTCTAGGCTTTTTCTGTGAATAGAGCCAGGAAACCTATGCTTTAAAAAAATGAATTTTCACCACAATTTAACAATACAGTTCAATTTTTATGTTTCTTTTAATGTCTTTTCTCTTACACTGAAAGTCAGAATTCCCAACAACATTATGGTATTGACTTATTTGCTTCATCCTATGATACAACTGGAATATTTTCCAAAGTGCAGTACCAATAGCACTGCCATCAGTAAGACATAGCGTCGAGTTATTTTATCCTCAGAATATGTCCCACTAGGGATCTACGGAGTACTATGTTCAAGTTCCTTGTAATCATTTACTTCATATACTAACATGCACAATGTTGTACACAACAAGCTTCATTTCTTTCAGTGTGCTCAATGTTAGAGCTTGTTTTTTTTCTCTTTGATTTAATGTTAATATTTCAATATGTAAATCATTTAGAACTTTAAGAGTCAAATTTATATTAAAAGGTATAAAGAAGATTTTTCTTCACCTTCTATTTCCTTCATCAGGTTCCTATCCACATCCTATGGTTGACAATTGTCATTAATTTCTATCTATCTTTCCTGTATTTCTTTGTAGCAAAACCGAGCAAACTTTATATATATATATATATATATATATACATATATATATGTAAAATTTATACATACATACATATTTCAGTGTCACACAAAAGGAAACATACTAAATACAATTAATAATTTATCTTTGAAAACATCCCATTTTCTTTCCTAGACACTGTCCTTTCTCATTCATCAAACTGGAGTTCAGGTAGATTCTTAGAAATTCTTACTAAGCCAAAGGATATATGTGTATATAATTTTATTAACTGTCAGCAGATTGTCTTCCATCGGGTTTGCTGTACTTCTCTAAGAATGTATTTGAGTGTTTGTAACTTCAAAGCTTTACCACAGAGCACATTACCAAGTTTCTCAATATTTTTTAACCTAGTAGAAAAGAAATGATATCATAGTATGATTTTAGTTTATGTCTTTCCAATTATGAGAGAGACTGATAATTTTTTTCTTTATGGCTAGGACTTTTTAGTTTTATTTTTGTGAACTGTGTTCATATCTTTTGTCCATTTTAATTAGTTAATCAATTAGTTAAGTGTTTATTTATTTCTTTTGAGAGAGATACAGAAAAGAAGAGAAAGAGCCAGCACCCATGCAGGGGGCGGGGCAGAGCCCGGGAAAGAGAGAATCCCCAATGGGCTCTGCGCCATCTGCATAAAGCCCCTTGTGGGGCTCGATCTCATGAAATGGGAGATCACAGACTGAGCTGAGATTAACAGTCAGATGCTTAACTGACAGCCACCTGGGTGTCCCTCCTTTGTCAATTTTAATTGTAATTTCATCTTCTTTTCTATTTTTAAGAGTTATTTTTTATCTCAGCAAGGTTAACTTTTCTTTCCCTAATGAAAACTGAAAATGTATTCTCTTGTAATTTGAATTTTGACGTTCTATAATGAAGTCAAATTTATCAGTCTTTCATGTTTTCTCATTTTGGGGTATATGTATGATTTATTTATTTATGTTTGTACATTTAGAGTTCTAATCTAAGGACTTTATTCTCATGAAACTGTGAGATACAGGCATAATTTATCTTTGTCCAAATGTCTGTATGATTGATCCAATATCATTTATTAAGAAATCCATCCTTGGGGCACCTCGGTGGCTCCTTCGGTGGCTGAGCGTCTGACTTCAGCTCAGGTCATGATCTCACGGTTCATAGGTTCCAGCCCTGCATTGGGAGCCTGCTTCAGATTCTGTGTCTCTGTATCTCTTTCTCTGCCCCTCCCTCTTTCTCTCTCTCAAAAATAAATAAATAAACATTAAAAACTTTTAAAAGAACAACGTTGCCATCATTGTGGACTTTGTCTATATGTTAATTGCAATAGGGATTATAACTTTGCACTTTGTTGTTGTGGTTCATTCATTCTTTTGATTCATGTGAAGCACTCTCCAGCTATTATTGTTCATTGTCTAGTAAAATTTCCACTCTAGAGGAGTGAGGAAAAATATATTCTCGATTAAAAGAACAATGAATTGGGCACCTAGGTGGCTGAGTCAGTTAAGCATCTGACTTCAGCTCAGGTCATGATCTCACGGTTTGTGGGTTTGAGCCCTGCATCCGGCTCTGTGCTGACAGAGCCTCTGAGCCTGGAAACTGCTTCAGATTCTGTGTCCCCATTTCTCTCTGCCTCTCCTCTGCTTGCACTCTGTCACTCTCTCTCAAAAATAAACAAACATTAAAAAAAAATTAAAAAAAAAGAAATCCATCCTTTTCTCCTTTTTCATCCTTTTTCTCATATCCTTGATATGAGATATCACTTTTATATATACTAAATGTAGGCAGTATGCAGAATAATAGTCTCCCAAATGAAGATCTTAATCCCAAAACCCTGTAAATATGTTACTTTATATGGGAAAGGAAATTTGCAGGCATTATTAAGGTTAAAGACATTGAAATGGGTGGATTATCATAAATTATCCAGGTGAGGACAATTGAATCACATAAATCCTTAAGAGAAGAAAATCTCTCTTGGCTGTTATTAGAGAAAGAGGTGTGTTGATGGAATGAAAATCGGACAGATGCCTTGTTGCTGGCTTTTAAAGCCTATCATCTTTAAGATGAAGGAAGAGGTCCTTGAGCAGGGAATTGAGGCAGCCTTGAGAAGCTAGAAAGGACAAGGATGTGAATTTCCCGTAAAGCCACCAGAAGGGCTTCAACCTTGCCTTACACTTGGATTTATCCAGTGAGCTAAAGAGTTGGGCTTCTGAGCTAAAGAGTTGTAAGATGATTCATTTGTGTGGGTTTCAGTCACTAAACTTGTGGTATTTTGTTACAGCAGCAATAGGAATTGGTACACTGTCCGTTGTGTACTTGGGCTATGAAATGTTGGTTTTGTTCCACTGATGGCTGTCTCTTCATGTTTGCTACTATTTTAGTGTAGGACTTAGTGGCATGTTGTAATATGTGACTTCATTCTCTGACCTTGAGAGAACATTTCAATTAAAATAGAATTTATCATGCATACTAAACTCTATAGGAGCTTGACTTCTTACTCTTCTCTTATAATGTTATGACCAGTTGAATTGTTTTGAATGTTAATAATATGTACCTACAAAGTACTACATCTAAGAGAACAATGCTTAAGCATCGAATAGGGAGCTTATATCTTTGAGATATCTTATGGGAAAGTTTAAGTATTAAGGAAAGTTTGGCTGAGGTACAGAGAAAAGATACATGCCCAGAATTAATAAATAATATAAATTCAAAATCACTGAGCCCCTATATGCCAGGTCCTGTGCTAAAGAAAAAAAACCCAATATATTCCTCATAATTTGAGCTTCCAAGAAGTTTAGAGTCCAATGGAGAGACAGGCAATTTCAATATTGGGTGATTAGTGCTATGGAAGGCTGGGGAAAGGTCCCAGAGAAGGTGATGCTGGTGAACGAGTAGGCATTGCCAGACCAAAGTGAAAATGGAAGGTGTTGGGGACAAGGAAAAGTGAAACAGTCTGTGTTGTGATGGAGAGGAAGCCAGGAGTCCCTGGGGAGAAGACAAAGGTTTGCCATGTTAGTGGATCTGGACTTTAAACTCAAAGCACAGGGCAGAGAGAATGAGGGACCCACCAAGAACCTGACAGGATGAGAAGAAAACCAGGAGCCCAACATGTCTCTGAAGTTAAGGGAGGGATAGCAGGTAAGAGTGTCAAACATTTCATAAGGGTGAAGATAAACACTATCAAGTGTCCATGGGTAGGTATATCAACACCGAGAACACTGATCACCTCGGTGAGTGATATGATAAATCAATGCAAAGGGAAGTTGGTTTGCAGGAGGCTGAGGAGTAAATTAGAAGTGAGTCAGTTGATGTAAAAGAAAGAAAGACAGTAGCCGGAATGGAAAGTACAGGCAGGAGAGGCTTGTTTGTTTGTTTTGCTTGGTTTGTTTTCTAATTTAGAGAGACTGAGGATGTTTTCATGCTAGCTGCATGGAGGCAGTAGAAAGGAAGACACTGGGAACAAGGAGAGCAGGTGTTAAGGGAGTACAAAACCAAGCATGGATGGAAGGACGGAAGCATCTTTGGGTGGAAGCGTCTGTGATACTTAAATAGAATGAGGGTGGGAACCCTTTCCTACAGAGGGAAGCAGGGAAGGGTGAGTAGGAATGCTGGGCAGTACATAGGTGGCGTGACAAGAACCTGAAGACTTACTCCGCTAATGGACCCCATTTTCTTTGCAAGGTAGGAGTGGAGGCCATTTGCTGAGGTTAGGGTCTGGCAAATAATAGGTGTTCAATAAATATTTCATAATTTAATAAATAAGTAAAAAAAAACTAAATATGGAGGAGAGGGAGATGGTTGGGTAGTAAGTTCCAACAAAGTTAAACAAGGCTGTAAGGGCAATTAAGAAGAACTTCCTGGGACAGGAGAGGATGGTAATGAAAGGCCCTGTTAGGACAGAGCCCCATGAGTCAGTAGACACACTCATCTCCGTCCCAGCAGCCTCAGGACTGGTAGAGGGGGTTTCACAAGCATCTGTGCATGGGAGTAGGGCAAGATAGTTGAGGAAAGTGGCAGGCCAGTGGGGGAAAAATGCTCTGGGATCCAAGCTTAAATGAAGGAAGTAAACACAGGTATGGACTTTAGGTGGGGAAACAGTAGAATCAGAGGTGTTGATGAGGTAGAGGAATTGATGTGGTTTGAACAATAGAATGAGATAGTCATAATTACAGTATATTGTAATTGCTCTGAATTTGAGAATAATATAGAAGAGCCATTTGGGGGGATGACATTAACTAGTTTGAAACCATGATCAGGGTACTTCGAGTGGACTGGAGGAGAGAGGTAAAGATCCTTGGACATCAAAGGACTGGTTTTCTGGGGGATCATATGTGCTACCAGGATGATGATGGGAGTTAGGTAGACAGACAGACAACACAGCAGGTACTGAAGTCTTCAGGGAGGGGTTGTACATGGAGGGGTATAAGGTGGCGGTGGTGGTGGTGAGACTGATGAGCTGATAGGAATCGTTAGGCAAATTACAAACATTGCTAGTTTATCTGTAATCTAAAATCAAGAGGCTATAAATTCAAATCTTGGTACATATCTAAAAATAAATAATCTTGTATAACTAGCATCTAATTAGAAAACATTTCCAGGAATTTAAGGCCTTGCCATAAATTTGTTCTCTAGTGGCTGTTGCTCATTGGTCTGAAAAATTAGAATCAGGAAAAAATAACCTGAAAGTCAAGTGAAATGTTTGTTTTCTGCAAAAAGCCAGGGTAAACTAGCTTTGGGTACAAGATGAAGTTTTCACACTTTACACGTGAATATAAGCAAAGTGTAACAAGACACCTTTGCTCCCATCGCTAATGGCGAGAGCTTCTTTCCAATGAAGCAACTCCACGGAGGCCACTGCTTTCTCTTTACCTGTTTCTGAGTCCACTCTGAAACATAGTTGATATCATGTTCGAAAACTGAGCTCCTAGAACAAGCAAGTGCACACATCAGAAAAGAAGAGTCTAGAATTCACCTACCCTTGGTGGAGGTTTTGAGGGTTATGGACAAAATCATAAGAAGCATGCAATGAAGTTGGTTCTTTCTCCTAAGGTTTTAGAAAGTGTAAGAGAAAAGGAAATGAGAATACAGAAACACGGGTTAGGATTGGGAAAAGAGGATTTATAGGACCTAGAAATACTAAGTCCAAGAATAAAATAAAGATGTGTTTGCTATCGTGGAAACGAAATTAGATTCTGGAGTTCAAATATTAGATGTGATACCTCCCAAACGGGAGGTCTTGAAAAGATACGTAACTTCTCTGAGACTCAGTTTCCTCAACCTGTGAAATAGGCACAACAACACTAAATGTACAGTGTTCTGGTAAAGGTGAAAGCGAGTGCCCTTGGTGACGGGCCTAGCGCAGAGGAGTTTTCTTCCTTCTAGGGATGCTTTAAGGTCACTGAAAGGCTATTCTCTTTTCACTAATAGTTTGATGCTTGCTATTTTTAAACCGCTGTTGTGATTTTTGTTAAACTTAATTAATTTTCTGTGAGAAAAGACCATTGATAATTATGGCATCAGGGATAGCAACCTAAGTCGACTTATTTCCTATTTCTGGCTACTGTACATGCGGCCGCAGTGGCCCGAATCAGCCCCAGGAGAGCTGCCTTACAGATAAGCAGGTGGAGCTGAGCACCCAAAGTGCTTTGCTTTCTCATTCTGCACTGCCCTGATTAGTCAGTGCACATTCCTGCCCAATCTCGCTGGAGATTTGAATTACACATTGTTTGCTAAACCTGATGCTTGGCCAAAGAGGTACTTAGTGGCACTTACGAAAGAGCTAAGGATCAAATCATGCAACCTTGCCAAAGCATCATTATCTTTCTGTTGAGTGATATTTTAAGCCTCACTGTGCTTCTGGTTCCTTTGAAGAGTGCTGTCTCCAGATAGGGCTGGTCTAGGATGACCGTGCTTGAAAACGATGAATAACGGCTGGAAAGCATGAAGCTGGAATTCGTTCACATTGCTGCCTTCGCACAAAAGGGAGAGGAGGCTGACCGACGCTGGGAATAAGTGCTAGTCATCGATAGCAAGCCTCTGCACATTGCGTATGCCAGGAAAACTCGACTTCAAATTCCATGTTGTAAAGTGTCACGGAATCACTTACACTTTCATACTCTTTTTCTCATTCTACCTCTAATGTAGAAAAAAATTACAGTTATGTATGTATAAAACCTCAGAGACAGAAAAAGAATTAGGTATTTGATGTCTTTTATATTTCTCCAGTTAGGCTTTTTTTTGTAAGCTTATTTATTTAGAGAGACAGAGAGAGCGAGCAGGGGTGGGGCAGAAAGAGGGAGAGAGGGAGAGAGAGAGAGAGAGAGAGAGAGAGAGAGAGAGAGAATGTATCCCAAGCAAGCTCTACATTGTCAGAGCAGAGCTCCATGCGGGGCTTGAACTCACCAACCAAGAGATCATGACCTGAACCGAAAACCAAGAGTTGGGCGCCTAACTGACTGAGCCACCGGGCACCCCTAGTTAAGCTTTTTAAAAAAATATTAAAATGCATATAAGAAAAATTCAACTTTAGTAATGTCGATGAACTAAGCTATTCACTTATGTCAAAATAAATAACAATTAGAAATTATGGATGTAACAATTTTGCCCTGAATTTTAGACCGCTTTCTTATAGGAATTACTTACTTGTCATAAATGGGAAAAGCCTCTTCCTGGCTAACGTCTTAGAATCCTCTTTCCATTTTGAATGATATTTCACAAAGGTTTAATAAGTGTCTACCGTGTTCCACATGTTGTGATAAGCATATAAAATACAAAAATGACTTGGAAATGGTCTCTGATTCCCAAGTTTATATTCTGATGGGAGAATGAAGGCATGCGAGAACAAATCAAAATTCAAGAGGAAATGTATTTGAGGTTATATACAAAGCATTAAAGAAAGAAGAGAAAACTCTTAATTTCAGCTGAGGGAAACAAGGAAGGCATCCTGAAGGTGAAATTTGAAGCAAAAATTTAAGAATATATGCAAGGTCATGAGTTGAATAAGCATGTGGTGGTAGGCAGTGCAGAGAGGACAATATTCCGAGCAGAGAGAGAAAAATTCAGAGTACACGTGGTTTTGGGAGTAGTTCAAAATGTAGTTTAAAAGTGGATTAGGGGCACCTGGGTGACTCAGTCGGTTGAGCATCCAACTCTTGATTTCGGCTGTAGTCACAATCCCAGAGTTGTGGGATCAAGCCCCGCATCAGGCTCTGTGCTGAGTGTGGAGCCTGCTTACGATTCTCTCTCTCTCTCTCTCTCTCTCCCTCCCTTCCTCTCTCTTTCCCTCTCTCACTTGTGCTCTCCTCTCTAAAGTAAAAAAAAAGTATTTAAAATGCTATTACAATAAATTTAAATGTGACTGAGAAATGGAAAATGAATATAAATATAAGATTAACCAATCATATTCTAACTTCTTAGTTCCTGAATGGCTGTCATTTTACGGTGGTTAGCAGAGGGCTTTTAGGAGAATGGACATAGAAGTTATCCTACTTAAAATCCTTATAAACTTTTTTGTGCTTTCATTTTTTTTCTTTATTTTTTTAGAAATTAATTCGGACGTTTTTCAGGTGAAGAACTAATTTTCCACTGCGTTTCCTTAGACACATATTTTAGCTTTGTCTTGATGATTAGCGAATAGAGAGGGTATGTTGTAGGTATATATGTGATATTGCTGATGCACTACAATAAGCACATCGATGCTAAATTAGCATTCATGTATTATTTATGAGTGGCTATGACATGCACCGTTATCCTTTTCAAGAAAGGTTAATGGAGTTAACCTTTCTTTATTATTTACTGTCTACCCTAAGATTTGCTAAGAATTTTATATGTAATGGCACATTCAAGTCTCATTTTCTGCTTTTAAATTTATTATATTATCATGTGTAATAATAATAATTATTATTTTAAATCTTACTTTACTTTTACAATTGGGGAAATTAAAGTAGAGACAGATTGAATGCATGCCCAATATCACACACCTGGAATGTGCCAGAGCTGGGATTAGAACCCAGGTTTTTCTAACGCTAGAATGCATGGCCTTCACCATTATGCAGTATGGAGTTTTACCGTCACTTCTAGATGCAAAGGCCGCTGCAAGACTTGAACTGTTTCCTATCAAAATGTCATAACCAATGGGCAAAGCTGAAACTCCCTTCCAGGTTGTCTGACTGCTAATTTTGTGGAGAACCATAAAGGAACAAACAAACCCACGATTAAAGTAATCACCAGAATATTCAGTGGTATTTATTGTAGCCTGAGTTCTTTCAAGTGATGGACCTAGTTACAGTAAATACTAATAAATACAATACTCTCTAGCTCCATCCACGTTGTTGCAAATGGAAAGATTTCATTCCTTTGTGTGGCTAAGTAATATTCCATTGTATGTATGTTACATCTTCTTTATCCATTTATCAGTTAATGGACACTTGAGCTGTTTCCATAATTTGGCTATTGTAGATAATGCTGTTATAAACATAAGACTGCATGTATCCCTTTGAATTAGTCTTTTGTGTTCTTTGCAACCTAGTATTGCAATTGCTGGATTGTAGGCTAGTTCTATTTTTAACTTTCTGAGGAACCTCCGTGCTGTTTTCCAGAGTGGCTGCACCAGTTTGTATTCCCACCAACAGTGCAAGAAAGTTACCTTTTCTCCATAGTCTCACCAAAACTTGTTTCTTGTCTTGTTGATTTTAGTCATTCTGACGGGTGTGAGGTGATATCTCATTGTGGTTTGGTTTATATTTCCCTGATGATCAGTGATATTGAGAATCTTTTCATGTGTCTGTTGGCCATCTGGATGTCTTCTTGGGAAAAATAGAAGTGTCGAATCACTACATTGTAAACCTGAAACTAATATTATACTGTATGTTCACTAACTGGAAGTTAAGTGAAAACTAAAAACAAACAAACAAAAAAGATATAAGTGTATGAGTTAAGAGTCTGTTTCTTGGTTTCTTAACTAGAGACCAAACTGATGGTTATCATCAGAAGGGAAGTGGTCACGGGGGGAGGGACGGGTTAAATAGTGATGGGGATTAAGTAGTGCACTTGTGCTGAATACCAGGTATTGTATGGAAATGTTGAATCGTTATATCGTACACCTGAAGTTAATATTACACTTATGTTAACTAACTAGAATTTACAAAAACTTAAAAAACCACTAATAAACAGATTCTAGCATAACTTAATTAGATAATGACTCTATAGATGTGATAACATGCTAAAATTATTCAGAATCTGTCTTTTGTTTTGCTACTTAGGATCTTCATCCTTAGTGATATCTCTCCTAATATTCAGTTACATTCTTATTTAGAAGATTTATAAGGTAAACACTCAAATAGCAAACGCTTTGTGTAGGTATCAGACATAAGAATGATAATATTTAAAGATTGGGCAATTCACTAGCACTATATTCCTCAATGAGGATTTTGTAAATGTTTGAATAAGGCAGCAAGAAAGACATCTAAACTGCTTTAGTCTTAGGAAAAATAACAAGGTACAGAGCATAGAAGAATAGTACATCATGTTTAGAAGCTTATAAATTAGGTATCACTGTTAGCTCACCATTGTGCAATAGAACTGCTTTACGTGACTGTGTCGATCATGGGTGACTATACATGTCATTCAAGACCGCAGTCTGCTCTGTCTTACAAAGACCTTTAGGAATAACACATCATAAAAAATGCACTAACCATAGCGTAACCATAAATTATTGGTTTGAGCGTTGGCAAACTTAGAGATATTTGGACACTTTTCTTGAAATGGAGCACCTCCTCCTTACTTTCCCTCCATCCAGCACTTCCAGGGACCTTGCTCCGCTCAGTTTCTTCTCTGAAACATTCACTGTATCACTTAAAGGAACTGTTGTAGCCCATGTCCTTCTACCAGAATGTAAGTTCCGTGGTGCCGAGGACATTGGCTTAGAACAGTGCCTTGCGGGTAGTTGTCAATGAATGGATGGAGGGATGGATGAAAGGCAAGTGAGTGAAATAAGGCATGGAGGTGAAGAAGATGGAACAAGTTCTCCTATCTGTGAAACCTTCAGCACAGCACGGTTTGTAGCCGACCGGCCACAGGTCTGTAACTGTCCCCTTACAACCTCGTCCTCACCACCAAATGGATATGTGAGGGTTAGAAAATGGCACTTGATGAGCCCTGGGTGTTATGTGGAAGTGATTCCTGGGCTCTACTCCTGAAACCAATACTACACTGCATGTTAACTAACTTGAATTTAAATTAAAAAAAAATACATTAAGAAACAAAAAAAAAAAAAAAAGAAAAAAAAGAAAATGACACTTGATCTCTGCTTTCCCTGCCTGCCTTTATCTTTTCCCCAGCAACCTCTGTGATCAGTGGGGGCAATGTGCTTTGTATTTCTCCTCTAATTTTTTTTTCTCCCACCAGATGGCACCATGCCTTCAATATTTAAAACTACAGATTCGGTTAGTGTTCTTTGTTCTTCTCTACGCCAGGTGAACCTTCATACCTAATAAATGGGTTCCATTTCCCAGATACAAAAACAGTAATGGCAGGTGCTGAACTAACAACCCTAATACTACGCCTGTAAAATGAAAAAGCAGCTGAGTTATGTTCTATTTTATGAAATATTTGTTACAGCCAAACACAAAAGTGGTAGATACATTGGTTCACACAATATCAAAGAAACTTGATTTTACATGAAGATGAAAGGGTGAAATGTTACCAACATCCTTACACTGCAAAGCTAAAGTGATAAAAGGGTGACAAATAAATCAGGGGCTGACATGGAATATATGTATATGTATAAACACATGCTATACGTTTTACATAATATGATACACCAGCTAAATTTGCCAGAAAGTTGCTACAGTCAAGTTTGTTAAAAATG
Organism: Panthera onca; assembly: GCF_046562875.1. NCBI lineage: Eukaryota > Metazoa > Chordata > Mammalia > Carnivora > Felidae > Panthera > Panthera onca. Next base: position 223,655,929 of record NC_138339.1, read on the forward strand.
ATTTCCATGACTTATACTATGAGGCAGCCCAACTGTTGGAATGTTCTGTGGAAATTCTATATTCATGGAAGAGAAATTTGCCATTATTGCTCTTACATCATGAGAGAGGCACGTAACGGGTAGGCTTGTGCTGTTCAGTTCCAAATTCATACAGACACGCAGAAGAAATAGAGAAATGCACATGATTTCCCCCTAACCTACATGGAGTTGCAAATAGCTTGGGTAATGTACTTTACAAGTCTTTTATTTACTTGAAAAAGTGTCTTCAAAGTGGTTGTAATAATTCCTAGTTTTCACTAAAATTGTAATGCACGATCAGCATTGGTAAATTCTTGAAAAGGATTTAAAAATGTTTGACTTAGAGGGTGCCTGGGTGGCTTAGCTGGTTAAGCATCTGGCTCTTGATTTTGGCTCAGGTCACGATCTCATGATTCGTGGGATCGAGTCCTGTGTCAGGCCCTGAGCTGACCGCAGCAGAGCCTGCCTGGGATCGTCTCTCTACCTCTCTCTCTCTGCTCCCCACCCCGCCCCCATGCTGTCTCAAAAATAAGTAAACATTTCAAAAAAAATGTCTGGCTTATAATCCTCTCATTCAAGTATAAAACCAATGCTTCTTGAAACCTTTAGGTTATGTTTCATTTTACTGTTACTCTCAGATCTAAGATTTTGTAGGAGGCATGTCTATGGTTCTTTGTAGCTCTGTCAGTTTCTCTCCATGTATGTTTGGTTCATAAGAATACAAATTCTTTTAACATATTTCTATTAAATATTCGTACTGCCCTGAGAAAAATATGTTATTGTTTTCTCTTTCAGAATAGTAAGAGTTTTAGATTAACCTGTTGTAAATACTCTATAGATCAGATGTTTGAGAGTTAATAAATATTTCATTTCTCTGTATGTTTAAACTCAACTTATATCTTCAACTTAAAATGAGAGAGGCCCAAAGAAACTTAATAATGATGAGAACTAGACCACCAATACTGTGACAATGTGATCCATAAACTAATGCCAATTTTAAACTAATGCCTAAAAATTTTAATTTCTTTTATAGTCAGACAATAATGGCGATGGTATTTAACCTTCCTGACTTGTCTCTCTTTTCTTCAACAGCATTTATTGTCTAAACCACACATGTAGCCCCTTGATTATTCCCAACGATAATCTTATTTTATTGGAGTATTTTACCCATGAAATTGTATTATATGTGGATTTACTTACACATAATTTTAATTTTTTTCCCTTGACATACAATTGACATATAACACTGTGTAAGTTAAGGTGTGCAATGTGATGATTTGTTATACATACATAGTGCAAATGATTACCATAACACGGGCACTTAACGCCTCCATTCTCTCATATAATTACCATATTTATTTTGTGGTGGTAGCATTTAGAATCTATTCTCTTAGCAACTTTTGAGTATATAATACGATATTGCTAACTCTACTCACCATGCTGCACATTAGATCCTCAGGACTTACTCATCTTATCTCTGGAAGTTTGTACCTTTTCACCAAATCTCCCCTTTACATCACCCACCCCCAGTCCCTGGCAACCACTCTTCAAGTCTTTGTTTCTATGAGTTCAGCTTTTTTAAGATTCCACATGTAAGTAATGTCATACAGTATTTGTCTTTCTCTGTCTGATTTATTTCATTTAGCACAATGCCCTCAAGATCCTTCCATGTTATTGCAAATGACAGGATTTTCTTCTTTTTTATTTTTAAATATCTATCTATCTATCATCATCATCTATTATATATCTATCCATTCATCTGTAGATGGACACTTAGGTTGTTTCCATATCATGACTGTGATTAATAATGCTGCAGTGCACATGTGAATGAAGATATCTGTTTGAGAGCCTGATGCCACTTTTTTTTGACATATACCCAGAAGTAGGATTGCTAGATCATATGGCAGTTCTATTTTTGATGTTTTTTGAGGAAACTCTATATTGTTTTCCATGTGGCTGCACCAATTTACATTCCCACCAATAGCATACAAGGATTCCTTTTACTTTACAGCCTCTCCAGCACTTGTTATCTCTTGCATTTTTTATAGGAATCTTTCCAACAGGTATGAGGTGATATCTCATTATAGCTTTGATTTGCATTTCCCGGATGATTAGTGATGTTGAGCATTTTTTCATGTACCTGTTGTCACCTTGAATGTCTTCTTTGGAAAAATGTCTATTCAAGTCCTTTGCCCATTTTATTTTTTTTTTATTTTATTATTTTTTTTTTTTATGAGTGACTAAACTTTTCTTTTTTTTTTTTTTTATTTTTATTTTTTTTTATTTTTTAATATATGAAATTTACTGTCAAATTGGTTTCCATACAACACCCAGTGCTCATCCCAAAAGGTGCCCTCCTCAATACCCATCACCCACCCTGCCCTCCCTCCCACCCTGCCCTCCCTCCCACCCCCCATCAACCCTCAGTTTGTTCTCAGTTTTTAACAGTCTCTAATGCTTTGGCTCTCTCCCACTCTAACCTCTTTTTTTTTTTTTTTCCTTCCCCTCCCCCATGGGTTTCTGTTATGTTTCTCAGGATCCACATAAGAGTGAAACCATATGGTATCTGTCTTTCTCTGTATGGCTTATTTCACTTAGCATCACACTCTCCAGTTCCATCCATGTTGCTACAAAAGGCCATATTTCATTTTTTCTCATTGCCACGTAGTATTCCATTGTGTATATAAACCACAATTTCTTTATCCATTCATCAGTTGATGGACATTTAGGCTCTTTCCATAATTTGGCTATTGTTGAGAGTGCCGCTATAAACATTGGGGTACAGGTGCCCCTATGCATCAGTACTCCTGTATCCCTTGGATAAATTCCTAGCAGTGCTATTGCTGGGTCATAGGGTAGGTCTATTTTTAATTTTCTGAGGAACCTCCACACTGCTTTCCAGAGCGGCTGCACCAATTTGCATTCCCACCAACAGTGCAAGAGGGTTCCTGTTTCTCCACATCCTCTCCAGCATCTATAGTCTCCTGATTTCTTCATTTTGGCCACTCTGACTGGCGTGAGGTGGTATCTGAGTGTGGTTTTGATTTGTATTTCCCTGATAAGGAGCGACGTTGAACATCTTTTCATGTGCCTGTTGGCCATCCGGATGTCTTCTTTAGAGAAGTGTCTATTCATGTTTTCTGCCCATTTCTTCACTGGGTTATTTGTTTTTCGGGTGTGGAGTTTGATGAGCTCTTTATAGATTTTGGATACTAGCCCTTTGTCCGATGTGTCATTTGCAAATATCTTTTCCCATTCCGTTGGGTGCCTTTTAGTTTTGTTGGTTGTTTCCTTTGCTGTGCAGAAGCTTTTTATCTTCATAAGGTCCCAGTAATTCACTTTTGCTTTTAATTCCCTTGCCTTTGGGGATGTGCCGAGTAAGAGATTGCTACGGCTGAGGTCAGAGAGGTCTTTTCCTGCTTTCTCCTCTAAGGTTTTGATGGTTTCCGGTCTCACATTCAGGTCCTTTATCCATTTTGAGTTTATTTTTGTGAATGGTGTGAGAAAGTGGTCTAGTTTCAACCTTCTGCATGTTGCTGTCCAGTTCTCCCAGCACCATTTGTTAAAGAGACTGTCTTTTTTCCATTGGATGTTCTTTCCTGCTTTGTCAAAGATGAGTTGGCCATACGTTTGTGGGTCTAGTTCTGGGGTTTCTATTCTATTCCATTGGTCTATGTGTCTGTTTTTATGCCAATACCATGCTGTCTTGATGATGACAGCTTTGTAGTAGAGGCTAAAGTCTGGGATTGTGATGCCTCCTGCTTTGGTCTTCTTCTTCAAAATTACTTTGGCTATTCGGGGCCTTTTGTGGTTCCATATGAATTTTAGGATTGCTTGTTCTAGTTTCGAGAAGAATGCTGGTGCAATTTTGATAGGGATTGCATTGAATGTGTAGATAGCTTTGGGTAGTATTGACATTTTGACAATATTTATTCTTCCAATCCATGAGCAGGGAATGTCTTTCCATTTCTTTATATCTTCTTCAATTACCTGCATAAGCTTTCTGTAGTTTTCAGCATACAGATCTTTTACATCTTTGGTTAGATTTATTCCTAGGTATTTTATGCTTCTTGGTGCAATTGTGAATGGGATCAGTTTCTTCATTTGTCTTTCTGTTGCTTCATTGTTAGTGTATAAGAATGCAACTGATTTCTGCACATTGATTTTGTATCCTGCAACTTTGCTGAATTCATGTATCAGTTCTAGCAGACTTTTGGTGGAGTCTATCGGATTTTCCATGTATAATATCATGTCATCTGCAAAAAGCGAAAGCTTGACTTCATCTTTGCCAATTTTGATGCCTTTGATTTCCTTTTGTTGTCTGATTGCTGATGCTAGAACTTCCAGCACTATATTAAACAGCAGCGGTGAGAGTGGGCATCCCTGTCGTGTTCCTGATCTCAGGGAAAAAGCTCTCAGTTTTTCCTCGTTGAGGATGATGTTAGCTGTGGGCTTTTCATAAATGGCCTTTATGATCTTTAAGTATGTTCCTTCTATCCCGACTTTCTCAAGGGTTTTTATTAAGAAAGGGTGCTGGATTTTGTCAAAGGCCTTTTCTGCATCGATTGACAGGATCATATGGTTCTTCTCTTTTTTTTTGTTAATGTGATGTATCACGTTGATCGATTTGCGAATGTTGAACCAGCCCTGCATCCCAGGAATGAATCCCACTTGATCATGGTGAATAATTCTTTTTATATGCTGTTGAATTCGATTTGCTAGTATCTTATTAAGAATTTTTGCATCCATATTCATCAGGGATATTGGCCTGTAGTTCTCTTTTTTTACTGGGTCTCTGTCTGGTTTAGGAATCAAAGTAATACTGGCTTCATAGAATGAGTCTGGAAGTTTTCCTTCCCTTTCTATTTCTTGGAATAGCTTGAGAAGGATAGGTATTATCTCTGCTTTAAATGTCTGGTAGAACTCCCCTGGGAAGCCATCTGGTCCTGGACTCTTATTTGTTGGGAGATTTTTGATAACCGATTCAATTTCTTCGCTGGTTATGGGTCTGTTCAAGCTTTCTATTTCCTCCTGATTGAGTTTTGGAAGAGTGTGGGTGTTTAGAAATTTGTCCATTTCTTCCAGGTTGTCCAATTTCCTTTGCCCATTTTAAATAAGATTGTTTGTTTTCTTTGCTATTGAGTTGTATGAGTTCTTCATATATTTTGGATAGTAACCCCTTCTTAGATGAGCTGCAAATATTTTCTCCCCTTGCATGGGTTTCCTTTCATTTTCTTGTTGTTTCTTTTGCTTTTGTTGCTTGTGATTCTGGTGTTATTAAAAAAATTATTTCCAAGACCAGTATCAAGGGGTTTTTCCCTTATGTTTTCTTTTAGGAGTTTTATGACTTTCAGTCTGATTTAGTGGTCATCACACAATTAGTATGGTGAACTCATTTGAATTGTATAAAAGAACATAATACAACACAAGAATTAGAATGGGGGCGCTTTTCAGTTTATTATAGTGACTTAACCCTTTGGATAATCATTCAGGGAAAATAATTAATAGGGATTCCAAAGGTTTAGAGGTGATTATATCTAATTGGTCCCCAAAAGATACATATAGATATGACAAAACAGTACCAAAAGTTGCCACTGACACTTCTCTGGTATTATATAGTTCATTGATCTCCCTTGAGCAGAAAAGCCATATTCCTCTTTGACCATATACACACAAAACACCCAGAGGAATGTTGGTTTCTAGGAGAGAAACTCCTAGAAGTCTTCATCCCCATGCAACCTCAACCTCTCTTTCTTCCTGCCTGCTTTATTTCACTGGGAAGATAAAAGAATGCTCATTTAGATTCTAGAACATAGGTGGACTGAGAAGTATCTCTTAGGAGCCAAAACACCAATACTGACTTAATACATACACCCATTCATTTGTTTGTTTGTTTTTTCGGTGCTCTTGAGTGTGCTTTTGTAAGTCACATGGGTAAAATATGAGGCTATGGCTTAAGCTTTGAGTTGTGAATAGACAAAGAAGGTAGTTTGTCCAACTTTGGCTTGATTGTTTCTTGGCTGGGACTGCACAAGGATCGTCCAACATTAGCACTTCAGCTACTCAACCTTTGTCTGACACGTGTAAGTGTGATAATCCAGTGTGATTGACTGTTCAAACAAATTGTTCTATGCTTACGCAGCAATTTAGAATCGTTTTATTTGTGGCAATTTTCATGGTATTCAGTGTTTAATATATGCTTACTCACAATACTAGAAGTGCAGCTAAGAGAATGAATATTTATGGAAGACTAGAGAACAAGACCATCAATTCTTCCACAATAAGCTTCTTAATTTTTTTTAATGGTAAAAATTTGTTTTCAAACAAACTCTTACGTAGGATTCCAAGAATTAAAAGTGAGTCCCTCCTTACCTGGAACCTGAGAACTTCCAACTTCATTGCTATAATGATTCTAAAATTTCACGTTGGATTGCCCAGAATAACAGACTGTTGCAGAGGTGGACAAAATTGCTTTGGCTTCCTGTTGAACAGCTTTAATTGAATTACACATTGCCAAGATTATATTGGCTTACACTGAGAGCTAAGAAACAGACTTGTATTTACTGTTTTAATGTTGTTGAAATTGCTATGTATTATATTACGTGGCTTGTTATAAGGACCTGAGATGTAAGTTTCTTTCAAGTCTTACTATAGGGAAGAATTTGGTTATATCTGATGGATTCTGTGAATAATAGAGCTGATTACGTCTCTGGAAAGCATAGAGATAGATTTCTATTTCTTCTGCAAAACATAACTAGGATTTGCTGGTTTGTAGTAATCAGACTTCTTGCCTATAAAATGTCTTTCATGTTTTTTTTTTCTTTCTCTTTGTAGGTTTTTCAAGTATTTGGTGAGCTACTTTTCAATACGTCACTTTTTTATGTGTTACATTCAGTTTCTGATGTTTTCAGCCACGGTACTCTGGACCATACACTATGAGTGTGTGTTTATGCTCACACACACACGTAAACTGTGTACACTTATTAAATATATCCATGTATATTGTATACATGGAACATACATTTATACCTATATTTATATAGAGAGAAAAATATAAAATAGTAATTATTGTGATCTCTGGTAGTGATGGAATAGTGATCTTGACATACTTTTTTTGTATTTTTTAAATTGTTGGGGTGCTTACGTGGCTCAGTTGGTTAAACAACAAACTCTGGGTTTTGGCTCAGGTCATGATCTCACTGTTCCTGGGTTCAAGCCCTGCATTGGGGTTCCACGCTGTTAGGGCGAAGCCTGCTTGAGATTCTCTCTCCCCCTCTCTTTCTGCCCCTCCCCTCCTCACATCTCTCTGTCTCTCTCTTTCTCTTTCTCTCTCAAAATAAATAAATAAACTTTAAATTTTCTTCCATGACTTTAAAATTTCTTCTATGACTTCTAAACTTTCAATTTTATTTTTAATCATAAAAAGTGCTAATAATAGGACTTAAACATATTCCTATATGATTTGAAAATAAATATAATGGAAATTTATTATGTATACTATAAGGAAAGACTGAATTTAGTATTATGCTAAGCACCAAACCAATTTTCCAGCATCATTTTGGAAAAAAAAAATCTATACTTTTCCTATTAACATAAAATGCCAACTTTATGATATTCTAACTCATTTATCAGAAGCTGGCAGTTGCCTACCCCGACATCCGAGGGAAAAGCTTTCTAATTTTCTGGTAGGCAGACTATCACATAAATGAAACTCTGTCGTCTGTAGTCCTCCTTCCTCCTTGTAGCAGGGTGAGATCATATGACTACATTCTGGCTAATGAGGGGTAAGCAAGATTATTGTATGTGCCATTTGCAAAGGCTGATTAGAGGGAACTCACTGAAGAGGAACCAACTTTTTGCTTTCTTGCCTTTTCTCTCCTTCTGATCTGCAGTGTGTAAATGATGGGTGGTGTTCCAGCAAATGTCTTGGACTAACACGTTCTCTGGAGGATAGAAACCACACAGTGGCCACACAGATAGAAGCCATACTCGGAATGGAAGCTGCAGAGTGAGAGAATCTGGTGGAAAGCCTCAGTTTTTGATGACGCAATGGAGCTGCCTTGTCAGCTCTAAACTGTCTACCTTTGGATTTCTCTTATTGTAAAACATAATAAATAGGTGTCAGTGACATTTCCACCTCTGTTCTTTTGAGCTTTTCTCTTATTTTCAGTTTCAGAACTTCTTCTAATTGGTTTGGGCTGGTTAAGCCTAATTATTAAAACAATTTAATGCATCTTAGTAAGGATAGTGTTAAGTCTCCCACAAATTTCTTTATGCTATTTCAGAATAGTTTTGCAATTGTGCAAACTTCAGTAACATTTTGTAATCACAAAACATTAACAATTTTTAATGATAATTTTATATTTATTTTTGCAATTATGACATACTTTTAAATGATTATTTACTTATTTTGAGAGAGAGAGAGAGAGAGAAAGCATGCATGCATGTGCCTGTGCATGAGCCAGGGAGGGACAGAGAGAGAGGGAGAGACAGAATCCTGAGCAGAATCTGCTGCTGTCAGAGGAGAGCTCGACGTGGGGCTCGATCTCAGGAATCATGAGATCCTGCATGATCTGAGTCAAAATCAAGAGCTGGACACTTAACCAACTGAGCCCCCCAGGTACCATGTAATTATAATATTTTTATTTTATTATAATTATGATTATTTTTATTTTAACTACATTTTGAGTCATGTTAGAGAGAAATGTTGTATTTATGCTATTAAATTTTCTTCTTTAGTGATAAAATATCTTCATTTTCTAGTCTTTTTTATATTCCAGTTATTTTTTGTAGTTTACTCTGTGTAGATTCTGCACATTTATTGTAAGGGACTTAACAATTTTTGTTGTTATTATGAATACAGTATATTCACTTAGATATTTCAAATAGGCTGTTGCTGGTGCATAAGATAATATCAAAGTTTGCATTAATGTGACAATTTGATATTTTTCTGAGTTCATTCATGAGTTTTGATTATATTTTAGTTGATTCTCTTGCATTTTCTTAGTAGAAAATAACATCATTTGAAGATTATGATAATTTTACCACTTTTTTCCCATAGTTATTTGTCTGGATTGTGTTTGTCATGGTATTGCATTGATTAGCATGTCTAGATAATACTTGATAACGGTAATGGTGTGCTCCTTTTGTTCTCGACTTTAAAGGTAATTCCATTTTTCTAACGTTAAATAGCATGCTGGCTAAAGATACTAATCTCTCCCATATTGGGGACGAATTGCTCCGTCCTAGTTTATCATGTTTTCATTTGTACTGATTTAATGAGAGAAAAAAATTCTACAGCATAATAATTTTAGTTGTCTCCTCATGGAACTTCTCCCAGATAAATATTAATTATTTTGAATCTCTTTCTTTTATTTGCATTTTATTTCATCCAGTAAAGAGTTTTGAGTAGCTGTTCCTTTTTGCTTTTCTCTGCTTTAAGATATAATATTCTCCAACTATTTGAGCATGATCAATTAACATAATAAACTTTCACCGAGTTAATTTTTCCCCAAAAGTTTCTTCAATGTTCCACTTCGATGCCTCTGTTCACAGTTGTAATTTGGTTAAAATATTTGTGGTGACAATTATAATGGAGGGGCTGAATTAGTCAGTGTTGGTGGTTAGAGTGAATTTTCTCATGGTTCCCTCACAGATGGACAAGACTTGAAGGTAGAGAGAAGCTCCCTTAAGGAGGTATGGATCTGTCTTCTAAGTTTGACAATTTCTTTTCATTCCCTTTATCATTTTAATTTGACTTCAAGAGAGAATAAAACACCAATACAGATTAGGAATTCAGCCATGTTATGCCAGAAGTCAAAACCTGAGAAATCCTTGGTCCAGAAGAAGAGCATTTAATATGTTTTTTCTGGTTTATCATCATCATCACTATCACCGTCATCATTATCATCATCACTATGATTGTTACTATTTTCTTACATTTACCAAGAAGTTCAATTCTCGCTTAGTATTAAAAATGAGGGATGCCTGGGTGGCTCAGTCAATTGACCATCTGACCCTTGATTTTGGCTCACGTCATGATCTCAGGATCGTGAGATCAAGCTACATACATGTCAGGCTCAGCACTTAATGTGGAGCCTGTTTAAGATAATCTCTCTCCTTTTCCCTCTGCCCCTTTCCCGTTCACATTCTCTTTTTCTTTCTCTGTCTCAAAAAAAAATTTTTTTAAATTTTTAAAATTTAAAATTTTAAAATTTAAAATTTAAAATTTAAAATTTTTAAATTTAAAATTTTTAAAAATGTGATGGTTGTTTTCTGAAATTGTGTGGGTCACAATTTCTTCTGCCCAGTCAATGACATACTACCCGGGAATGGTGAAGCTGGAGTTCCTATTCACTATTTCATATAGCAGCCATCCTGTGCCAGGCAGTGCCATCTGTATCAAGATTCAAGTCTCCTAAAAGTAACTCTATGTATTTCCCATAGGTGTAGTCTCTGGTACCTGGCAATTTTTCCAGAGGAAGAAGATGGGACCCAGACACGCCACTGATTGTTAACCAATTGGCTGTCATTTCCAGCCTAAACCATTCTGAATTGGATAATGATGGTCTGGTCATGCTTCTTCGGTGGGCTACTCCTTCCCATATGGACAGGTAAGCTTTTTAAATTATTAGTATTTTGCTCTAGTCCAGTTTGAACCATATAGCAGCAATAATTTCTTTTTTAGTAAACTTCATCTTTTTGTAGATTCAACTCTGACCAAAAAAAAAATGTCTTCCTTTTCTTGTTGTGATAGTTATGTCAAGAGAGGTCTAAAAGAGGAGGAAGTTAAAATGGGCGTTTAAGTCACATCAGTTCATTCAGCAAATACATTTTGAATATTCACTTTGTTCTAGGCACTTCCACTGGCATTGAGATACAGTTGTGGGCAGGAGGATAACTGCCCTCACCTTAGAAAGAATTCCGGCTCTTGAGGTCTTCCTTGGAAATTATCCTATCTATTTTAAATTTCAGCTTGTTTTGAATTATGTGTATTTTCTATAGCTAACAGTTTTGAAACAAAGTGATTTATAGATGAGTAAAAATAAAATATTTACCATGTACACACATACAAAACACTGGTTCCATTTTCTGACCATTTCTCTGTACCTCTATTCTTTCACTGTGTAATATGACATATTTAAAAATCTCTGGGCCCTTGCAGAATACTTTCACTGTTTATTGGAAACTTTAATCACAAGATAACATCACTTTTGTATTGTGTTCTTCATTTTAAAAAGAAGTCAGGGTACCTGGATGGCTCAGTTGGTAAAGTGTCCAACTGCGGGTTTTGGCTCAGGTCATGATCTCGCGGTTTCGTGAGTTCGAGCCCCACGTCAGGCTCTGGCTGCCAGCACAGTCTCCCTCTCTCCCTCTCTGCCTCTCTCTCTGCCCCTCCCCCACTTGTGCTGTCTCTGTCTCTTTCAAATAAATAAACTAAAAAAAAAAGTGGTTGATATATATGGTAATCTCAGAATCTTCCACTCAGCTTTTAAATACTATATTGTCATGAGTTTCAGAAGCTTCTGTAGCAACAAAAGAGACATAGGTATGTTTTAAATATAACATTTATATTGATGTGCTGCTCTGAATAATTGGATAAATCCTTACTAAACTAATATCTGTGAAGCATTTTAATCTTCATAACACATAAATTTATAGTATTAAAATATAAACCCTATAGTATGTTATTTTGAAGCTCTGCTACAAATCTCTTTCCATTTATTCAGTGTATGATTTTTGAGTAATAGATCCAGTCTTTCTTGCTGATTTCTGTTCTAACCACAGGCTTAACACACACAATTCTGCATTTCCTCATCATTATTATTTCTAACGTTGGTCCTCACTGCTGCCATGTCCTATCTGTGTAAACGCACCCGGAAGTTATGCAATCCATCCTTCCCTTTTCTCCTGGAAATTGTTTCTTTATCTCTGATTTAAAGTAGGAGCTTTGTGTCTGAGTAACTGCCATAGTACCAGTGACAGCTTTGGGAACTCCGATTACAAGTCACTTAAAGAGAAACTCTGTTCTATTTAAATAAAAAAAGACATATAAATGGCCAACAAGTACATGAAAAGATGTTCAATATCAGTAATCATTGGGAAAATGCAAATCAAAACCACAATGAAATATCACTCCGCAGCTGTTAGAATGGCTATTATCAGAAAGACAAGGCATAAATTTTGGAGAGCATGTGAAGGACAGAGAATTCTTATGCACTGTGATGAGAATGTAAATTGGTATAACCACATTGGAAAAAAATATGAGTGTTCTCCAAAAAATTAAAAATAGAACTACCATATGATCCAGCAATTCCACTTTTGGGTCTATATCCAAAGAAAATAAAATCAGAATTTCAGAGAAATATCTATACCTCCATGTTCTTTGTGGCATTATTCACAATAACTAAGACTCGGAAACAACCCGAGTGTCAACTGACAGGTGAATGTGTCAAGAAGTTGCAGTACATATATTTAAGGGAATATTATTTAATCACTAAAAAGAAGGAATTCCTGTCATTTGCCATTGCGCGGATGGCTCTTGGGGGCGTTATGCTGACTGACATACGTCAGATAAAGAAAGACAAAAACTGCACGCTCTCACTTTTGTGTGGCATCTAAAAAAATGCCAAATTTGTAGAAACAGAGAGTAGAATGGTGGCCGGGAGTAGGGGAAATGGGGGAGATATTGGTCAAAGGGCACAAACTTCCAGTTACAAAGTTAATATGTTGTAGGGATCTAATAAGCAACATGGTGACTATACTTAACAATACTCTATTATGTACTTGAAAATTACTAAGAGAGTAGATCTTAAATGTTTATCACCACACACAAAAAGGTAATTATACAAGGTGATAGAGGTGTTAAGCAACCTTATTGGGATAATCATTTCAAATTATGTGTGTGTATCAAATCATTATGCTGCACACCTTAAACTTACACCATGTTATATGCCAATTATATATCAATAAGGCTAGAAAAAATCAATCATTCTCTTGGCGTGGCTCCCAAACTTGGTTGGAAAATGATATCAATAAAGAAACAATTGCAATACCGCATTCAAATGCTACAGGAGATACACGTTTCTATAGACAGGTGGAGTAGAGCATCCGAGTTCACACAGTAGCTACTACTCAGTAATTTGGCTAGAAATTATCTCCTCGTTACTCTGTTATGAACCATTATGTTAACAGCCAGACTGGAGTTGGGGAATTGGCTTCAGTTCTGGAAAAGAGGCCGGTATGAAAAGCCTAATGACTATTTCCAAACTAGGGCCTAGAATAAGATTTTAATTTCAAACGGGCCTCGTTTCCAGGAATGGTAACTGACTGCAGCAAAGAATAAAGACAAGGTTAGGGACAAGATGTATAGAAAGGGATAATTCTCTAGAGATGAAGAGGGAGACAGCATAAGGGTCATTCCTAGTGCCTTTGGGTTCTGAGTATAAGTCACATCATCCTTAAGAAGGAGAGATGGGCAATGCTGGAATCCAGAAGTCATGACTATCTCATGGATCTCAGAGCTTGAAGGGCAATTTAACTTTACGCCCCAGGAAATGATAACAGTGTGGCTCCTGCTTATTTTCTAGTTAGCTCAGGATTGAGTCAGGAACCGAAGCATGACTGTTAAGGCACATGCATGTAGAGGTACCAGATTCAGGTGACTCATCTTTAAGGAGCTGAACGTGACAGGTGTGAAGGAAACAAGGCTAAGTCTCACAGGTGTCTAATGGTTATACAGAAAAAAAAAAAGATATGCACAAAAATGTAATGTTTCACATATTCCTGTTTTTATTTCTGAGAAAATTTTAAAGTTTTATCTTAAAAATATTTAAGCTGAATGTCCTTTAAAATACTTAAGTTGAGTGTCCTTTAATAACCCTTTAAAAAGGATTATTTAAAATAAATGAAGGATTATTTACATAATAAAGGATTACATGATAAATGAAGGATTTATTATAAAATAAAGGATTCTTTTATAATCTTTAGAAGAGATTATATTCCATGATCATGAAATATGCAAAATACTGCAGGGTTTTCAGGAAGCGTGCAAAAATACTGGACTGGTTAAAGGCACAGAGTATTACTGTCTCTTTATATCAGAGCTTCTCAACTTGGCACTATTGACATTTTGGACTGAATAAGCCTTTTTGTGATAAACTGTCCCGAGCATTGTAGAATGTCTCACAGCATTCCTGGCCTTCACCTATTAGATGCTGGTAACACCTCTACTACTCCCATGGTGAGGCGGTACAATCACAAACGTTTTCAGATTAAAAAAATATGTTTCCAGATATCAGAAAAATCCCCCCTGGTTGAGAGCCACACTGCTTGCTCTATGTTTCAGAGTTCAAATAGTTATATAACATTATATTGTATATTCCATACATACATTTCCTGAAGATTTCTCAATTCCATTCCTAACGGATGATTCAATTTCTCTGAGATAGAATTTAAAGATACTATCAAAACTCGTCAGTGGGAATTATTTAAACAAAAAATTTTTTAATGGTTGTTTTTGAGAGAGAGAGACAGAGACAGAGTGCGAGCAGGCGCAGGGAGAGAGAGGGAGACACAGAATCTGAAGCAGGCTCCAGGCTCTGAGAGCTATCATCACAGAACCCAATGCGGGGCTCGAACTCACGGACTGTGAGATCATGACCTGAACCGAAGCTGGACACTTAACCGACTGAGCCACCCAGACACCCCAATCAGTGGGAATTATTTTAAGAAAAACTACCAACACCACTTCCCTGAAGACCCTTAATTCTAACCCCCTTCACTGACCATCACAAAATTAAACCAAGTAAGTTACACAAAAACAACTCAGACTGACTGAGAAGACTGCTTCAGTTTTTTAGAAGGATTAATACTGAGGCTTGATTTTTCCATAAGCAGCGTCATCAACTAAATGTGCTGGGGATATTGTCCTGTTCACACAGGGGCTGTAAGTAGCAAGGCCAAGGACTGTTGGGACAACCACTGTAAACCTTTGAGGAGCATTGGTTTGCATTATGCTAAACTTGCATCTTTTCATTGATAACATGTTTAAAAAATAAGCAATGTTACCAATCGAATTTCACAATATGGCATCTTATTTTTACTTATCCTCATAGAGTTAATTTTTTATTAAGTTATTTATCAAGGATAAGTACACCACCTGGCATCCAGAACAGTGTGTTGCACTCAATACACATTTGTTAACCAAGTGACTATGTGGTCACAAGATGCCATGGTCTCTCCAGGTTCTTTCGAAAGGCAAGAATTAAATTCTTTTGCCAACTACTTTTAGGAGAAATTATTTGCAAGGTTGTCTCTTTTAATGCCTGTAGGAGATGTCTTGATGGATTGCCTTAATGAAACACTCACTTCCCCAGGTGTCAGGAGTGCGGGCTGCAGTTGTGCTTATAGCTGAGAACTTCCCCAGAATCCCCCTTGTCAAAAGAAGGTGGAGTGGCAGCCTGCATTCAGTGGTGGTTGATTTAGAAATATTGTAGAAAGTTGCCTTAGTGTGGGGCATCTTTAAAGGGCCATCCTATTATAGGTGCTCTCTGTGGGAAGGACTAAAACCTTCGTCTCAACTGCATACTAGTTCAACTTTTCCCTCTGCGCTCTCCTGCTTTCTTCACTCTTTCACAGATGCTGTTGCTCTGAGCATTCCTGAGAAAGCTTTTGTACACAAATGTTCATCTCAGGACCTGGCCCCTTGGGATCCTGACCTTTGTGCCAGGAGTACACCACAAAAGAAGAATCTAGAATGGGAATTTGAAACTGAATAACCACTAACCTGATAGCACCCCAATATCATCACTGGTAACAGGTGGAGTGTGTAATAAGACCCTTGTGCCTCAGCAAGGCAGTAGCTAAAAGTTTCCAGTTGTAAGCCAGGATAAGCTAATGCAGTGGTTCTCAATGGTGTGACCCCCGAGGTGTGATCCGTCCTCTGCCCGGGACATCTGGCAAAATGGGGAGATAGTTTTGACAGCCATGACTGGGGTTGGGGGGGGGGCAAGGGAGCAGTGCTTTTATTATCTGGTGGATGCTACTAAATATCCTACAATGCACAGGACAGCTGCCCCCAGCCCCCATCCCGTGACTCCACACAATGAAGAGTTATCTTGTCCAAAAGGTCAATAGCCTTGAAGATGAAAAACCCCTGAGTTACCAGTAGAAGAAAATATACTCACTGGTGTAATAGTTCAGGTGTTGGAAAAGTTGCTGGAAATCAGTAAGTATAAGAACAATATGGGGCGCCTGGGTGGCTTACTAGGTTAAACATCCAACTCTTGATTTCAGCTCATGTCATGATCTCCCAGTCCTGAGATGGAGCCTGGCAATGGGCTCTGTGCTGGGGGTGGAGACTGCTTTTCTCTCTCCCTCTCCCTCTGCCCCTCCCTTACTCACACATTTTTCTCTCTCTCTCAAAAAAAAAAAGAAAAAAGAAAAAAGAAAGAACAATACAATGAGATGGTTCTTACTGTGCAGCTTGAGGGTGACTAATCACCAATTTAAGGCAAAGTGTGAAAGACAAAGACCCCTTGGCAGTGTATAAAGAGAATGATATCTCCTGTAGTAAAACCTTGGCATCAGGCCCAGTGCTTACTTGCAAGGCTAGTTGAACTAAAGAGAAATTTGGATTCTCAACCTAAACAATGTTCTCTGCCAAGATTAGAGCTGAGATGGGGAGCAGTGGGCTGTCAGACTCAAGATGTGACATTTGGATTGACTCACTTGAAAGCCTTGCAGTTTAGATCACCCCTACCTCTCTGGTCCTTCAGAAGACCCCTTTACTGCCCCCAACCCAAGCCCGACTTGAAGATGATACAGAATACTCTGCCTTGCAAAACAACATGTGCTCCCCTTAGGATCTTCTCCTACCTCCCCTCTTGATGACCAGACCAATGACCAGGGTCACGTAACTACAATATCCAGCCAAACAGAGTATGGGCCTGGCTAAAGGGGAAAAGGAACCACATGTAGAAGACGTAACAGGACCCAAGAACATGAACAGAACTGTACTTGTGGGACTTGATCCCATGTGTGCCAGAACAAGGGGGACAGAAATATATAGTGTGGTAAGTGAGAGTTTATTGGTATGAAAGTGCTCTCCTGTAATGCAGGATATAATATCTGTAAAGGTCCGTGGAGGATGGTAATCTGCTTGGGTGGATCTCAAAAGCTTGGAAAATGAAAGCTCACACTAAGTAAAGCAGAAATGTTAGAACTGCCATACTAGATGGTGGATGAAGGAACCAAAAGGCCCAGAGAGGTGGGAAGGCCAGAGTGGATATGCTTAATGAGGCTTCTGTTATTGTGGGATCTTAGCACCTCTGTATCAGGAAGCCCAGATCTATAATGGCATTTCCTATCATCAGCCCAGGCCTAGAGGAGACAATCGCCACTGAGAGCTTTTCTACAATGCTGGTGCCGCTCCTGCCATATTGCTTAATAAACAGTTGCCTTCTGGGCTGGTGGATTTTCTGACCTTATGGGTATCAGATCCACCTCCTATGTTCATTCCCTGCTTCCCTACATTTCAATATTTCTAAAATAAAATAAAATGAAATAAAATAAAATAAAATAAGATAAAATAAAATAAAGTAATAACAAAACAACTCAGCAAATTTCTTATCATGTGCTGCCTGAGTGAGTATAACCCTGAGGTTGTCATGGCACTCGAAGGAAGGGCAGGAAAACCCACACCAAGCAGACCCAGGCTGCCTCTTCATTGTTGTGCCAGACAAACATGCCCTTGTGTCTTCCATCTTGAGAATGGGGGAAAAAAATCTCCCCTTGCTCTCACGGTCTTTCCCAACAACCCCAATTTTTTATACACCATATTTCTGGGAGATCATGTAGCCTACTCTGCTTAACTTCTAGGATCAGATGAGAGTGAATATTTCAGCATATTCATCTTTAAACATATTTGCAAATTTACCTTAAGAAATAGTACTGATCCCAGTCAATTGACAGATTCTACAGGAAGATGAACTTTGGTAAACCTTATGGAATCTTGTAGCATTGTAACTGGCTTTTTCATCGAGAAACAATCATACTTTAACTTTCAGTGTATTTAAAGGGTTTCGAATTTTACTTTTGTCTTTTCATTCTAAAAGATCTCCACCTCTCTGTGGATTTCTAAGGAAGTTTATTACAGCTTCTAGGAGATGTTTTTATTTCATATGGTCTCATTGAAGTTTGGGATGGCGTCTTCTGGCAACGCCACCTAGCACCCCCTCCTCTTTCTTTTTCTAAAGGCAGCCAAAAATGAATGAAATTCACACATTTCATTCAAGTAAACATATTCAGCCAGAAAGTATTTTGCACACTGGCTTACCATAAGATTCAGGTGTAAGATATGTTTTATCCAGTTCTTTCAGTAGAGGTTCACAGCTTTCTGCGACAAAACGCTCTCAATCCTGATGTGGAGTTCTGTTTGAGAGAGTCTATGCAGCAAAGCAGAAGGAAATCAGGTGCTTGCCACATCTCATTGAATGTAATACATTTCAGTTATATGGTACATTATATTCTTCACATGAGATGGAACAGCTATAGGAATATCCAAACATTCAGTAAAACTGGGGAGAGTGAATAATTCAACAATGTGTCCCCCAAAACTGCTTCATCAGAAACTAAGTCTGAGAAAAAAAATGAAAACAGAAATATATTATGAAATAATACATTATGTGAAAGTGAGCTGAAACAAATAAAAGATCTATTTGAATATATAAGGCAATAAAACAAAAAAGATTCTAAATCAAGCTATACTGAAAGAACATTTTTATTTATTTATTTATTTATTTATTTATTTATTTATTTATTTATTTATATTTAAATCCGAGTTAGTTAACATATAGTGTTATATGATTTCAGGAATTGAATTCAGTGATTTGTCACTTATAAATAACACCCAGGGCTCATCCCAGCAAATACCTTCCTTAATGCCCCTTGCCCATTTAGCCCATCCTCCCCATCCAACACCCCACTAGCAACCCTCAGTTTATTCTCTGTATTAAGAGTCTCTTATGGTTTATCCCCCTCTCCATTTTTATCTTATTTTTGTTTCTTTCCCCTATGTTCATCTGTTTTGATTCTTAAATTTCACATGAGTGAAATCATATGATATTTGTCTTTCTCTGACTGACTTATTTTGCTTAGCATAACATTAGTTCCATCCACATTGTTGCAAATGGTAAGATTTCATTCTTTTTGATCGTCGAGTAATATTCCATTGTATATATACACAACATCTTCTTTATCAGTCAGTCAATGGATATTTGGGCTCTTTCCATACTTTGGCTATTATCGATAGTGCTGCTATAAACATCGGGGTACATGTGTCCCTTTGAATCAGGATTTTTGTGCCATCTGGAATACCTAGTAGTACAATTGCTGGGTCACAGGGTAGTTCTATTTTTAATTTTTTAAGGAAACTTCATGCTATTTTCCAGAGTGGTTGCACCAGTTTTCATTCCCACCGACAGTGCAAAATTGTTTCCCTTTCTCCACATCTTTGCCAACATCTATTGTTGCCTGAGTTGTTAATTTTAGCAATTCTACTGAGAGAAGATTTAAACGCTTAGGTACTGAGCACTTAGTAGGCAACAGACACAATATAATTCCATGCAATATATACTGAATATACATTTAAGCAGAGATACTACTCTATTCTATTTTTGAGCACGTTGAACAACTTTTTTGTGTCATTGAATTCTTTCATGTGCCATAATAGATCAGAAATGCTTCCCAGTTTCTACTCTCCTAAGTAACCTCAAGATTTGTTTTGGATATGTTAATTTATACTGGAATCTGCTAGTTTTGAGTTTGACTCAATTAACCTTTCAAGCTTTCTAAGAAGTGAATCAATATTTATTTGTTATTTGCTTAATCACCACTTCCCTCATAGAGTCATCACTGGATTGGGGAAGACAGTGTAAGAGAATGGCAGGTGTGTGTTTCTAAAGTCTAGCAGGACATTTGATGGTGTGCTTGACCCTTCAAGTCCAATAGAATAGTGCTATGTAAGTATTGATATTCCAAGTCCAGGCTTATTTTAGGTTTCTCCATCAAGTTTCTCCACCTTGACACTCTCCTGGCAGTCTTCAGGTCTACCTAGGAGAACTCCTGAGCAAGTATACACGGGGGTGCCTAGGACTTCTACACATTCTACACACAGAAGCTCAGAGACATTTTTAGAAAATTCATATAAAATAAACATATTCCTCAAGGCAATAAACTCTCTAAATATTTCCCTATCCATAACAGAAATGACTTTTTATATTATATGCAGAACCTAGACTTGCAAGAAAACCTATTAAGTTGTACATTTTTTTGTTTATTATTAAATAAAAGTGCCTCGTGTCCCAGATGTATGCTCTCAGTGGGATACAGAACCACCAGAAGCTTTGAAATTATGTATTATTTTTAATGATATAACAAGTATTTATGTTGTATGTATTCTGAACATAGTTAACTTGGTCCAAGTCCTCGCTATACATCATGTCTTCTTGTATACTCCTTACCCGATTTTCCAGTTATTGTTTATTTTGTGTTATCTTCTCTATATGTAAATATTATCACAATTATATTTTTGAGCCATATTAGGGTAAGTTTCTGACATTATGCCCTAATATCCCTTCATACATAAGGGTGTATCTCCTAAAAACAGGGACACTGCTCTACACATGGCCATCGAAATTAGGAAATAAACGTTAATTCAGTGCTATAATACAATCCATGGACCCCATTCAAATGTCTCCAGCTGCCCCTCAGTGTCTTCATATCACCCATTTCTTTCTGGGATTCAGTGTAGTTTCACACATGGCACTTAGTTGTCAAGTCTCTTCAGTCTCTTTCAAACTGAAAGAAAGTTTCAAATTTGCCTTGCCTTTGATGACAGTGACAGTTTTGAAAAATGTAGGTTAGTTGCTTTGTAGAATGATCTCAATTTGGATTTATCTTTTGTTTTCTCATAATTAGATTGGGGTTACGCATTTTGACTGAATATTACAAAAGTGATTCTGTGTTCTTCTCAGTGAGTATTATCAGCAGGCATGTGATGTCCATCTTTCTCACAACTGGAGATGTTGAATTTTATAATTCAGTTAAGAGGGTATTTACCAAGATTGCTCATTAAAAGTTAATATATCAGTGTTTTGTACTTATTTTTTATAGTTTTTTAAATGTTTATTTTATTTTTGAGAGAGTGGGAGAAAGCACGAGCAGGAACGGTGCAGAGGATCAGAAATGGGCTCTGCATTGACAGCAGAGAGCCCAGTGGGGTGCTCGAACTCATGAACCATGGGACCATGACCTAGCCAAGATCAAGAGTCAGACGCTTAACCAACTGGGCCACCCAGGCACCCCTCGTGTTTTGTACTTATTAAAAAGTAAATGGGAAGTTCTGTCATGTAAAGGTTTTGGAAGTTGTCACTCTGGTCCTTGTGACAAGAAAAAAGTTGAACAAACTGAGAATCAACAACTCGTCTTACATCCACTGAAAACTTGAAGTCACGGGATCTACAGCCACCATGAAATCTAGAGAGATAGGTGAAGAAAAAGAATCACTGCCAAGATCAGGTCATAGGAATAGAAGAAGCTAACGAGTAGGAAAACTTCAAAGGAATTTTGATGAACTGCTGCAGGCAGTTTGAGAATGAAATGCTCCTGGGGGTCCAGTTTGAGAATGAAATGCTCTGGGGGTCCAGTCTCTAAGGACAATATTTACCATGATCATACATGTAAAAAGCCTCAACAAAATGTTAGCATATAGACTCCAACATTGTATAAAAAGAAATATACACCACAACCAAGTGAAATTTATATGAGATATTTAAAGCTGTTTCAACATTCGAAATCAGTTACTGTCACTGATCTAGTCATACATTAACAGAAGAAAAATCATGTCAATTGATGTAGAAAAGCATTTGACAAAACCCAACCCTATTCATTATTAAAACTCAGCAAACTAGGAATAGAGGAAAACTTCCTCAACTTGCTAAAGGACATCTCTAAAAATCTACAGCTAGCATCACACTTAATGGTAATAAATGGATGTTTTACCCCCCAAATTGGGAACAAAGCAAGGACACACCCTCACAACTTCTATTCAACATCATCCTGGAAGTTCTAGTTATGCAATAAGAAAGAAAAAGAAAAAGAAAAGAAAAGAAAAGTATACATATTGGGAAGGACAAAATAGTATTGTATTTATTTGAAAATAACAGAATTGTCTATTCCAAGTAATTAACAACAACAAAAAACTCCTGAAAGGAATGAACAATTATAATTTAATATGCAAAAGTCAATAGCTTTTCTGTGTACCAGCAATGAATATTTGAAATTAAAATCACAATGTATTAACCCCAAAATAATGAAATTCTTATGTGTAATTATAACAACATATGTGTAAGAAGCAATGAAGGAAACTATAAAAGTCTGATGATCGTAATCAACCAAGATATAAATAAATGGAGAGATGTTCCATGTTCATGAGTAGGAAGATTTGATATTGTTAAGATGTCAATTTTTCCAATCTGAACTATAGACTCAATGTAATCAAATCCCAGCAAGTTATTTTGTGGATAATTAACAAAACAATTTCAAAGTTTGTATGGAAAAGGATAAGATTTAGACTAGATAATGCAATACTGAAGGAGAACAGAATTGAAGGGCTGATATTACCTGACTTCAATATTTACAATAAAGTGACAGTAATTAACATAGTATGGTATTGACTAGAGAACAGAAGCATAGATTATACAACAGAATATAGATCCCAGAAATGGACTAACACAATATAGTCAACTGATCTTTGACAAAGGAGCAGAAACTATTCAATAGAGAATGGATTGTCTTTTCAACAAGTGATTCTGGATCAGTTGGACATCTACATGCAAAAAAAAAAAAAATAGAGTAGGTACAGATCTTACGTATTTCACAAATACTAACTCAAAATGGCTTACAGATCTAATTGTAAGATATAAAACTTCCGGAAGATAAAGGAGGATAAAATCCAGATAACTTGGTTTTATGATGAGTTTTTATATACAACAACAAAAGGATAATCCTTAAAAGAAAAACTAATAACTTGGAGTTTTTATTTTTTTATTTTTTTAAAAAAATTTAATGTTTATTCATTTTTGAGAGACAGAAAGAGACAGAGAGTGAGTGGGGGAGGGTCAGAGAGAGAGGGAGACACAGAATCCGAAGCAGGCTCCAGGCTCTGAGTTGTCAGCGCAGAGCCCGACTCAGGACTCGAACCCATGAACCGTGAGATCATGACCTGAGCTGAAGTCAGACGTTTGACTGACTGAGCCACCCAGGCACCCCTAACTTGGAGTTTTTAAATTAAAAATTTCTGCTCTGTGAAAGACATAGGTCAGAGAATGAAAAGACAAGCCAGAGACTGAGAGAAAATATTTGTAAAACATATATATTTTCAAAATATACAAAAAACTCCTAAAACTCAATAATAAAAATTCCCAATTAAAAATGAGAAACTTAACAGAAACCCATGGGGGAGGGGAAGAAAAAAAAAAGAGGTTAGAGTGGAAGAGAGCCAAAGCATAAGAGACTCTTAAAAACTGAGAACAAGGGGCGCCTGGGTGGCTCAGTCGGTTAAGTGTCCGACTTCGGCCCAGGTCATGATCTCACGGTTCATGAGTTTGAGCCCCACGTCGGGCTCTGTGCTGACAGCTCAGAGCCTGGAGCCTGCTTCGGATTCTGTGTGCCCCTCTCTCTCTGCCCCTCCCCCTGCCCATGCCCTGTCTCTCTCTGTCTCAAAAATAATAAAAATATTAAAAAAAAACAAACAAACAAAAACCTGAGAACAAACTGAGGGTTGATGGGGGGATGGGAGGGCGGGGAGGGGGGGTGATGGGCATTGAAGAAGGCAGCTTTTGGGATGAGCACTGGGTGTTGTATGGAAACCGATTTGACAATAAACTTCATACATTGAAAAAAAAATAAAAATCACATAACTTAAAAAAATAAAAAAATAAAAATGGGTTAAAATGGGCTATCTTATTTGAACAGATAATTCATCAAGAAAATATGAAGATGGCAAATAAGCATGTGAAAACATGCTCAGTATCACTGTTGTTATAGAACTGCAAATTAAAACAACGAGGTACCACTACCTGCCAGTTAAAACGGCTAAAATCCAAAAAAAAAAAAAAAAAACCAAAAAACTGTCTATACCAAATGCTGTGGAAAATGTGGAGCAGTACCAACTCTCATTCATTACTGGTGGGGATGCAAAATGGTCCTTTGGAAGACAGTTTGGCAGTTCCTCACAAAGCTGAACAGTCCTACCGTGCTCACTAGCAGTCATATTCTTATTTACCTAACTGAGTCGAAAACTTATGTCTGACCAAAAACCCGCACCCATATGTTTACAGCAGCTTTATTCATAATCGCCAATGACTGGCAGCCACTGAGAAGTCCTCCAGTATGTGAATGTGTAAAGAAATTGTGGTGATACGGAGTAGCATTCAGTGACAGAAAGAAATGAGCTAGCCAGCCATGAAAAGAAACAGAAGAATCATACAAGCCCATTGGTAAGGGAAAGTCTGATTATGATGTGATTCCAACTGTGACGTTCTGGAGAAAAAGAAAACAACAGGGACAAGAAAAAGTTCCAGAGTTGCCAACGATCTGGGGAATAGGGGTGGTGGGGGAGGTGGATACATGAAGCGCAGGGGAAAGTGAAAGTGTTCTGTAAGCGAAATTATTCTGTATGACAGGCTAATGGTAGATACATGACACTATCCATTTGTCGAAACCCATAGAACTATATGCAACACGGAAGTAAATCTAAATGGAAACTACGAGCTTTGGTTAATAATAATGTATCAAAAGTTACTCGATTACAGCTGGGAGTAACAGGAACTAACATGGTATGTTAGTTATACTTTAATAAAAAAGAGAAAAGTCTCATTAACTGTAACAGATGGTCCACGATCATGCAAGGTATTAATAATAGGAGAAACTGTGTCTGGGGTCGGAGTATAAAGAGGACCCAGCGCTCTGCTCAAATTTTTTTGTAAATCTAAAACTGTTGGGGCGCCTGGGTGGCTCAGTCGGTTGAGTGTCTGACTTCGGCTCAGGGCATGATCTCACAGTCCGTGAGTTCGAGCCCCGCGTCGGGCTCTGTGCTGACAGCTCAGAGCCTGGAGCCTGCTTCGGATTCTGTGTCTCCTTCTCTCCTTGCCCCCTTTCCCTACTCGCACTCTGTCTCTCAAAAATAAACATTAAAAAAAATAAATAAAAGCAAGACAAAACAAACAAAAAGGAAATAAATTAAAGTGATTATCGCTTCAATTGTTCCTCATGAGGCTGGAAAAATTTAATCACCTAACAGTAAGTAGGTGAGGGTGAGTAACGGTCCTACCGTTACTATACCCATCCATTTGTGTATATGTATACACACACACACACACACACACACACACACACACACACATGAGAGCCATGAGTTTACAATTTCAATCCAACACTTCAGGATTTATTCTCACCTTCCCCATTTCTATATTTATGTTTTCTCCACCAGTGAGAAATTTGGCGCCCAAAGTTCTCACTATATTCACTTAGTTTTTCTATGCATGTATACCTCCAGTTTTCTAACCACATGAGTCATCTTCTCTGCCCCAACTATGCATGGAGGTTCCTCCGGGCCAAGCAAGCCCACATCTCAAGTTGCAGTTTCTCCAATTAGGTTATTCTAACAGGATTAAAGTCTTCCTTTCCCATTATATGCTGTCATATTAAAGAGAACAGTATGATAAGTTATTCTCCTGCTGTTCAGCATGACATCCAGGGGTATTATGCATGTTATCTGTTCAGGTCAGTTACATAATTTGTGGGGTGCGAAATAAAAATGCAAGACCCCAGTGGGGGCGGAAAAGTCCATCTCCATTTCCTGTTGGCCACTATCACTCCCATGGTTGACTAGTTGACTCCTCAAGATACTCAATTGGTACCTGGATCAATTGTACAAGAGAAGCTTGCTCTCATTGAATATGCTGTGGCACTGCCATCCCAGGACAAGGTGACCATCACCTTGATACTGCAGGGCAAATGCTAGTGAGGCTGACCCTCCCCGTGACTCCTGCCCAGGCTTCTGATGGGAGTGAAGGACAGCAAGAGGAATGCAGCCCTCTCCCCACCAACCTGAGCTGAAATCAATGGTAAGACACTTAACCTATTTTTGCCCTGGGTGGAAGGTTGCAGAGGTCAGAGAGTGGGGACCCAGAGGGGAGGCAGGGAAGGGCCCAGCGTTATAGAAAGTGGGGAATGGGCTGCCCAGAACTCTACCCCTGGAGTCAGAGAGGTGGTAGGAGGGGGACCAGGTGTGAGCTCAGGGTTCAAGTCCCTGTGCTTGTTCCACTCTCTCATTGCACTTCATTTAAAAAACACAAATTCAAAGATAAAATATTTAAGCATTTCAGATGGTGACTGCGGGGCATTAAACTCCAAGTGCAGGTAACTTTTGAAAGTAGAATCCTGTGTGACTGTACATGAAGTCGGCCCTGTAACTAACATACGGTGAGAGAAGGAGGGATCCTCTTTGCCCTGGCTCCTCAAGACAATGGTGGTGGCAGCATAATCCGTGAGAACTTTGAGAGAAACTTAATGAAAACAGTAGGAAGTGGAGCCATATAGCATGGAGCCAGCTGGCGGAGTGCAGGATGGATGGGCAAAAGATAATCCACCCTAGGACACCCTGTGACAGGGTCTGAGGTCCTACTATCATGTGGTAGGACTCAGAGTACCAGGATTTGTAATATTTATGTAAACATGACTGCAGTTTCGTTCAAAGAAGGTTCAAACAAGAATTCTGGTAGACTTGCATATCAGTCTTTCCAACCAGTCTATTAACTTACCAGTAATTGACACATGGGACACCTGGATTGGCTCAGTCAGCTGGGCGTCTGATTCTTGGTTTCAGCTCAGGTCATGATCTCGCTGTTCATGGGATCGAGACCCTCGTCAGTCTCTGAGCTCACAGCACAGAGCCTGCTTTGGATTCTCTCTCTCTCCCTCTCGCTCTGCCCCTGCTCCCCTCCCCAAATAAATAAATAAATAAACTTAAAAAATAATTGTGACCATCAAAGGTTCACCTTCGTTTCTGAAATCTTTGGTATATGCTTTTCAATGGGAGGTGCTCGACAAATGTCAACTGAATGAATCAATGACTGAGAAGTGGAAATAAGCACCCACACATGTTCAAACATCACATTCAAGGTAATTCAATCTAGTTAAGATTCTACTCGGTTTGATTCCCAGTATTAAGAAAATATTTCCTCTTTTCCCTTGTTAAATTATGGGGCTTAGGAAATTTTGCAGGTTGGTCTAGGAAGAGAATCATTATTTTAATATGTTTTTTAAGGAAGTAATTCCTACTGAAAACCTCAAAAAGATGTGCAACTCAAATTTTGGAACATTCAGCATCATCTGGAGTTGGCATGCGTATAAGAAAGGAGAGATACACCAACAATATAACTAGGCATCAAATCCAACAGTTATTTGGTATCAATCATGTAATAGTTTGCATTAATTCATCCAGTGCTGTAAGTCTTTCTGGACAACGTCAATAATTTTCTCATGCACCAATTGTAGTAATGGGATAGGAGTAATCTGTGTGTGTGAGGATCTCTGCTGAAGGTGTGGGTTCTCAGAGCCTGCACAGCATCTCAGGAATCTATGTGACAGCAGTCTCTATTGTCTTCCATTTCTTTCTTTGACCCATTTCTTACTTTCCATCTTGGGACAGATTAAGGTAGAGACGCTGGAACAGAATGTTGGGAGAAGAATTTTGCATGCCCTCCTTTTCCTTGACATCTTCTGCGACTCAAGTCTTGAGATTAATGGCAACGACACACTTCATTGAGTGCAACTGGCCTTTATTCCCTCAGATAAAGCTGTTGTTAGGAAAAATTCTGAACCTGGTGATGTTTCGTATCAGTGACCTCATTATCCCCTTTTCTCCCTTTATCCTGATTTGGACACTTAGTGTTTTAATGGCTTTTTCTACTAGACTTGATCCAAATATGTCCTCAAGGTTAAATGGATACAGTAATTAACCAGAGTTAGGGAAGCAGAGTTCAAGGTCAAGTTATAGAGTTCACTGGTTATTTAACTTTGAGTCCTCATTTCATTACCTTTAAAATTGCTATATTGATTCCATCTTGTGCTACATATGTTTATAACGTACATTTTGTTAAAATATGAGATATTTAAATGTTTTTAAATATTTGTTTTTGAGAGACGGAGCACAAGCAGGGGAGGGGAAGAGAAGGAGGGAGACACAGAATCCGAAGCAGGCTCCAGGCTCCAAGCTGTCAGCACAGAGCCTGACATGGGGCTCGAACTCGTGAACCGCTAGATCATGACCTGAGCCAAAGTCGGACGCTTAACCGACTGAACCACCCAGGCACCCCTAAACATTTTTATAAGCACACATATTGAGTGATCAAAGAGGGATCAAACTTAGTGGGTTTGCTTTTGCATCATCATATTAAATTTAATAGAGAATTATTACCTTTGCCTTTTGAGCAAATAAATAAAAAACATCATGGTGGAGATCAGCAGCAAGATGTATTTATGTGGTTGTATGTATTGAATAAAAAGAGCTGGAAAAGGGGATGTTGAAAACGGCACATGGCATCCAACTATTCTCATGCCTGAAGGCTTCCTGGCTCTTAAGGTTTCAGACTCTAAGCTGGGCATGATGATTTTTTAAATCGGTACTTTAATGATGCAACCAAACTGTAATGAGGGAGCCAAGGCATTCACAGCCACCACTCAGTTCTCCCAGATGATCTGTTTTGAGCTTTGTTGATTCAGTAATTATGTGTTAGAGTGAGGGGAAAAAAATACCGAGCAGCCAGGAGAGATGTGAAATGTTTACTATTTTAATTAAAACAAAAATGGACCAAAGATGAATGTACCTATCATCCCTGGAGATTGCCTATATTGATTATGTTTGGGACTTTGCTGTTACGGCCCTTAAAAGCAAAGCTCATTCCTCGATGCCCGTGTGAACATTAACGGATGGATGTTACATACTCAAATACGTAGCAACACTACATAATAGTGCCTTTGTTGGAGAGATGGTGTGATAGGTAAATAACATGTTTAAAATTTAGAAAAATGGGACATAAGATTATTTGAAATACTGAAAATTAGGGAATAATAATATGCAATCAAAAGCATACCACAAGATAATTTCTTAATTTCTGCATTGAAGTTCCCTAAATATTGCCTGAATTTACTTCTCTCGATGTAGTTAGTTACCAAATTATAGCGACAATTTTCTACTTCCATAAGAAAAACATTAAACATTAAACTTTAAATTAAACATTAAATTATCATCGATTACCAGCTATACCTAATCTAATGAAGTTGTTTATTATCTCAGAATCTGTGAAACCATTTAAATTGCTTTACAGGGAGCCTGGGTGGCTCCGTGTGTTAAGCTTCCAACTTCCGCTCGGGTCATGATCTCACAGTTCTTGGGTTTAAGCCTGGCGTTGGGCTCTGTGCTGACAGCTCAGAGCCTGGAGCCTGCATCACATTCTGTCTCTCTCTCTCTCTCTCTCTCTCTCTGTCCCTACTCACTTGCATTCTGTCTCTCTCAAAAATAAATAAACATTAACAAAATTACAAAAAATGAAATTGCTTTAAAGACATTTACATTTCTTGAATAGCTAAAGGACTGAGGTTGAGAATACTGGCAATGGCTCCACGTGTTTGTCAGCAGTAAAGACGGCATAATCAATGAAGGTAACTAACTATAGTTTAATAAAAGAACTATATACAAAGTTGTGAGCTGGGATAAAAAAAAAAAAAAACAACACAACAAGGGATGACGCTTCAGGATTCGCAGTAGCAGGAAGCTTTTAGCATCCT
The DNA here is from genome assembly GCF_046562875.1 of Panthera onca. Taxonomy (NCBI): domain Eukaryota; kingdom Metazoa; phylum Chordata; class Mammalia; order Carnivora; family Felidae; genus Panthera; species Panthera onca. The sequence continues at coordinate 223,685,860 of NC_138339.1, forward strand.
TGACCTCGAAGGGAGATGACTATCAGAACCCAGAAAGAAATGTCGCTACTGCCTTAGACGGTAGCTCTGGTTATAGGAGCAGGATGCCAAACGGGTGCCCTGGCCTTCGGTGGAGTGGCACAGCCATTGCCAACCTGCTTGGCAAATGTTAGCCGGAAGATAAATAATCGCATCTCATGCATCCCCCCACAGATCTCCTGCGTCCTGTCCATGGGCCAAATCCAATTGGAAGTCGGAGGGAGCCTGTGCAATTCCTGAAGTTCATCCCCCATGGGCACAGAGCAGGAGGGAGGATAGACTGTGGATATGAAGGGAAAATGGAAAATCTTTTGCATACTCAACATTCATTTTGTTAAAAATATGTCTCCTTACAACAAATTTAAGTCCCTCCAGTGCAGATCTCCCAACTAAGCTAACTAAAAACATAACTAAAAACATAACTCCTGTGGTTTCCAAGCTAAATTTTTATTTATTTATTTATTTATTTATTTATTTATTTATTTACATTTATTCATTTTTGAGAGTGAGAGAGAGACAGAGCACGAGTAGGGGAGGGGCAGAGAGAGAGGGAGACACAGAATCTGAGGCAGGCTCCAGGCTCTGAGCTGTCAAAACAGAGCCCGACATCCGGCTCAAACTCATGAACCGGGAGACCATGACTTGAGGCAAAGTTGGACGCTTAGCCAACTGAGCCACCCAGGTGTCCCCCACGCTAAATTTTTAAACTACATTTCATACTTTTCTCCATGACTCTGTTCATAAATGTTAATCTTATCCTCCATAAGGCATAGGTATTATTGGACTTGTTTCACGTTCTCCAAAACCACTTCTTGAAACAGTAATTTTTAAGAAAATGTTTCAGTGCCACAAACTTGATAATATTTCATGGCATAAAATGATAGCTAAGCATGAATTTGTTAGGGATTAGTTTTCTATCATTTTTTCTAAAGACTATATTATATGCATTGTATCACTGGCTCACACATATATTAGAATGAGATCTGTGTTATTTCTATGGAGACTGAGAGATGCTGTGTTTCTCAGAATGTTGGGTATAAACACAGATATATGTACACTGAATAATGCATTTGTTTAGAGGGGTTTCATAGATTACATTTGAGGGTCTGTTGTTATTCTGCATTGTTGAAAACGGTTCATGGATACATTACTTCATTTTAAGGGTATATTAAGACATGCACAGAAAAAACGTAACTACCCTCTAATGATTTTGGGGGTGAAAGATATCTCCACTGGATTTTCCAAAAGTTAGATAATAGAAATCATGAATTTCTTGAATTTGAGAAGAGAAAACTTCTTATGGCATCCTTCTGTCTTCTTTCCATTGTTCCTATTCATTAGATTGCTTTGTAACTAACACAAAGCAGTGACAAAGACGAACCACATTTCACCTTTTCATGCACATCTAAAATTGTTTCCATTTTCTCTTTGGCCCTTGAGGAGTGACTAACAGCAGTAATTATTTTCTTCCCTTGCTCTCTGAGAATGTGTTTGTGTCTTCCTTTAAACTTTGATGTGGAAATCACTGCTTCTGTGCAGATGGGGACTTTAGCTAGGAACACAATTTGACAAAATTCTGAACTGAAAATTAACTAGAAAATGGCAGATGAAGTCATTTCTATTAAGTCTAAGTTTGGTGAGAATGGAAAATGAAATGATGGATTTTGTGTATCTCAAATGCTTAATTTTAAGTGCAAGATGAAGTCTGCCTTTCTGCTTCATAAGTTTGAGGCACACATTAATTCTTTAAAAACAACTTTAATGGTGCTCCATCTGCTTAAAAGGGCATAAAGGAATCTCACTGCCACCATAAATCCCAATAAAACTATTAAATGTAAAGTCCTACAAGTAATTTTCATAAGATAAAGAATCAGCGTACTGTAGTCTGGAAAAAGCAAATGATATGGTCATGATAGAAAATTGGGTGTATTTAAATATTGCAAGGATTCTTCAGGTCATGGGTTAAGATATATGCTCCATGAATCCATCATGAATCAGGCAATCAATTAGTTAACCATTAAGCTTCTCTCTTGTGCAGAACTGTACCTCACTCTGGAGTAATATTGCAGGTTGACAATTGGATATATTTTATATTGCATAGAAAAAAATGTTAACTACTAGATATGTATGATTTGATAAGAATAGAATGAAAACTAAAATGCCACATGATCATAATCAGTAATTACTGTAATTATTTGTTAATAATAATTACTATTTTCTTTAAACTAAAATTCTGTGTATAATTTAAGGAATATTAATTTTAAAACGAATGAAGTGGATTTAAATTCAGGCCTCAATTTTTACCAACTGTGGGGCAGTTATTTCAACTTTCTGAGTCTCTTTTCTGGTCTGTGGCCTGCAAAAAAAGAAAAAAAAAACTTATGTGGCTTTGTGAGGATTAGCTGATGTAATACTTCCAAGAGTTCCTGTAACAAAATAGAAATGCAATAAATTTTAGGTTTTTTTTTTTTCTGTCTTTCTTTTTGCTTTCTTTCCATTCATAAGCCATGGAAAAACATAAAAGCAAATTAGATTAAAAATAACTACTAAAGAAGGACAGTTACTATAAAAACATTAGAACTGTTAGAGGAACCCCCGTAAAAATTTCCCATTTGCTTGTTTATTTAATAAATACTTGTTCAATATTTTCTGTGTTCCAGACATCAGTCTAAGCACTTTACAATTGTTAATTCATTTAATCCACATGACAACTCTCTGAGGTCTGTACAATTATTCCCGATTTACAGGTGAGGAAACTGAGTCACAGAGAGGTTAAATAACTTGCCCACATTTACACAGCTAAATATTGCCATGTCAAAAAAAAAAATTTTTTGCCCAGACATCCTATTTCTAGAGTTCATGCTCTTAAATACTACACCATGCTACTTATTTGTGTGAGAATGATGATCATAACCATAATAGTAATAATAACTAACATTTTTTACTTAATATGTGGCATGAATTTTCTAAGCACCGTATATTACAAGCTTAGGAGATGCATATAATTATTATTCTATCTTACAAATTAGAAATAGGAAGCACAGGGATGTTAAGCCACTATACTTTCCAGGATAGAAAGGTTAAAAGCGTACTTTTATATAAAACGTATCTTGTTTCAGTACCATAAACATTTGATTAGATGGGATACTGTTTCCATCTTAATCACATTGATGGTATCCACTTGGTGTTCGCTTCTCCCTAACAAAAGACCAGTTGGTTCGGGATGCTGATACACTCAACCTTCTGAAAACCTCTGTTGGTCACTGGCTGAGATAACAGTCTCCATTCACACTTGACAGGAGACTGTCGCTATAGCAACCTGCTATTGCGGGGGGAACCTCTGCCATTCTTTCCTCATAGTAACCCAGGGAGCTTCATTGTCCCCCCAAGCAACCGTGTCAGGGCCCATACTACCGAGAGGTCGTTTTGTATATACCTGTTGATTCAATATGCCCCCAAACAAGTCCCATTCAACCGCTAAAATGCTTTTCAATTTGTTTCTTCTATTCTCCGCACCGTCTGTTCTTGCCCTAACCATTTATACTGTAACCTCTTTCTTTGCCCTCCAGTTCATCTTCCTACTGCTACCAGCATCATCTTTCCAAAACATAGGTTGGGATCTCCCCAGGTCCTCTCTGTTTCCAAATATCTACTATAAGGATGATAGATGGCAAGTGAGCCTAAAATAAATTAAAGGCACAGAGATAACATCACAGTAAACCAACAAAGACGCATAGTATACTAACGTTGAACTCTAACATGATTGATTTACTTGACATTGCAGGTATTATTAATCCAAAAGAAGCCAAAATGATGACCTTGCAATAAAACGTTTATTCAGGATAGCAAACAATAAATAACTATGAGTTTAACTGTAAATTGCGTGCATGGATAATTCCTCCCTAGAGCATTTACCACACGGTTAGGTTTGTAAATGTATCTCTTAAGGTAAAAATAGACTTCAAATTTCATGACTACATTTTTCAGGAAAATAACTCTGAGCAACTAATATGATGTAAATGATGAGTTAATAATAAATAGACTCTTATTAGAAAAGAAATTTAAGCAAGTGATGTTTTTCAAATATCCTCTTAGTTAGAAATTGGAATTCGGTAGCCGGGAGGAGTTTTCATATCTTTGGGAGAGCGCTCGTACAGCTTTATCCAACCCACACTCTGAGTCTGGCTGTGAAATGGTGGCTCAGCTTGAATTCTCAACCCGTGGAACAAGTCATTATGGCTAAATGAAAAAAACGGAACCCGTACCCCATCATGTTCTTAGCAAAAACTACACAGCATACACTCATGCTACAGGGTTCCAAATAGTTCCAGCTATTTCAGAACAACAGTGTCTATTTTTCATCCTGAATGACTGCAATTTCAGTAGCAGCTGTTGCGCTGAAAATTATAATGGTCAATATTTAATCAGCACAATGTTTTTTTTTTTCCTCCCCCCTTCATCAATCAATCATTTGCTTCAGTTACCATAAAAATCTCAAACTTCAGTTAGCAGTTAGTAACTTTAAAAGCCTCATTAGAATCTGGCACGACCTCCTGATCTCCCATTATTTCCCACCACTTGCTAACATGCAATCTGGGCTCTGTTTCAGCAGTTCCCATAAACACCAGCCTCCCTCTGCTTTCCCTTATTTCGCACATCCAGAAAACCATCTGTTTTTCCCCGACTCTGTACAAACACTGTCTTTTTTGACATCCAAAGCTAGTCTCACCTCCTGAGGAAAGTTATCTTTGCTTATGCTAACTTAGCGCTTATGATTTCCCCTTCTCCAGACTTCGGTTAACCTCTGCACTTCATCCCTTGGTTGAACAGTATTTACTGGTCTTTTCTCTCCAACTTGATTGCAAATTAATGAAGCAAGAACCGTCTCATATTTTTCTAGTTCATTTGCAGTATATAACTGTGTCTCTCTCTCTCTAAGGAATATCTTAGCATCTCATTGTGTGTTAATAGAGGCACCTTCATTTATTTTCTTCTGAGTTTCCATAGTATTTGTGTGAACTTAGTATTCTAATCTCAGGTTCTAGACCTTGTATTCTAAAATTATTTGTATACGTCTCAGCCTCCTGTAAGCAACTCGAGCCTATTCTGTTATTTACAATCATTCTCGGAGCACTGACTGTATATTAGGCAATGTACCAGGCACTGGAGAAAATAAACTGGGTAAACCTTAGCCATCAAAGACTTTCTGAGGATGAAAAGCAATGACACGAGATGGGATGGGGGCTTCAGTCAGCTTGTGGAAAGGGCTGGAGTGACAGAGGAGAACCACTGAACTTGATGTGGGTGTTAAAGCAAGAGCAAATCTTCACCAGTGGAAGAGACGGTTAGGGGAAGGATATTGAAGTAGAAATAGTGGTCCTGCGAACTCCCAGATATAGGAAACAGAACATACTGTTTTGTTAAAGAATAGTAAGCATCTGGATGAGAAGCGAGGGTAGTGGTGAAAGAGAAGGTTGAAAAGGTGGGTTGGAATCAGAACATTGGTCACTGATGAAGATATTCTGATCAAGCATTATTTGATCCTTGGGAAATTTGGCTATTACTACCCAGGAAATTAAAAATGACATATGCATGTACATAATAGATGAGCTAAAAAAGAATATTTAGGATGCCACAATGAGCTTATTAAGTGAATCATTTTAATGTATAATTTTTTATTGTGAACTCTGTTGTGCATAGAACAAAGGACGTATAACATGCATGTATAATTTAAAGCATTATAATAAAATGAACACCTGTAGGCCCACAGCTGAAATGAAAACAGAGCAAACACTCTCTGTATCTTTGAAGCCCTTTGTGTGCTGCCCCCAATGCATCATGTTTCTCTCTCCAGCCCTCAGAAGTAACTCTTCCCTGACTTTGTGGTAATTTGCCTGTTGCATTTCCTGAAAGATATCGTTCTCCCCAAATAATGCCAGAAGAGATTGTTTAGGCTTGTTGCTTAGAGTCTGACACAAATAGAATCATTCCACTCCTTTATTTTTGATACCAAAAGAGGAAAAAGCCACATAATCAAATAATTAACTCAGGTTTGACATTTCCACTGAATGTGTCGGCACCAAGACTTTTCCTCGAGGATGGAAAACTACTCTGAATATAAGTGGTTTTGATATGAACTGCTTAGATTTAGCCTATAGATACGATCTGGGGCTCCTGGGTGGCTCGGTCAGTTGAGCGTCCGACTTCAGCTCAGGTCATGATCTCGTGGTTTGTGAGTTCGAGCCCGGCATCAGGCTCTATGCTGACAACTGGGAGCCTGGAGCCTGCTTCTGATTCTGTGTCTCCCTCTCTCTCTGTCCCTGCCCCGCTCGTATTCTGTCTCTCTCAAAATAAACATTAAAAAAAATTTAACTTGTACATACAGTGTAAAATATGAGTTATTCTCATTGTAAATCATATTTTTTTCAGAATTGAAGACAAATATGTAGAATTATAATTACATTTATGTTTAAATCCAGAAATATTGCTTTCTCCGTGGTTATGGGAATGCTGGTTTGGTATATTTGTTAATGATTTCAAATGCTAATACATACAGCAAAACGAAATGATTGTTTTTGGTCAGTCTCAATCCTCCAAGATGACATATCTGTTCTGGCATTGTTTTTTTCTGATATTTGTCCCAAGTGTACTTTGTTTGGTTGTCTAATTAAAGAAGCCTGAGACTACTTTTTTAAACCAAAATATTACTGATTTTTTTATCCGCACAATACTATAAATATGCTTGGGTATGAATACTTAATTTATGTCCAGTCAAAATCATCTTGGTTTTAGTGTAACAGGACTAATAGTTGTTCAGGAAAGAACTTGCTTTTATTAAAACTGGCATATTTGCCATTAAAGTAAGAATGTGTTTGGAAATTTATTCTGTCATGTTACTAATTATCACTATCTTGACTATGGGGTATTTAATTTCTGCATTTAACATCTGGTGCAATTATGTAAGCGGCTGACATATGAAATAGAATCCAAATCCTCAGTGTGCTTGAGATCTCAGGGAGGACTTAAGAGAAAGAAGCAAGTTAAGGGGATGCAAGGCCTACAGGAATGGGCACGTGCATGAATTATAAATACAAGTTATTAACAAGAATATTGATGAACCAGAGCATCTCATTTTATGTTGATGCTGAATTCCACTTTGACTTATTATGTTAATTAGTAAAATTCTCTTTTTGAAAACAGGATATCAATTATTTTGTTTACATTAACAATGTGTATACGCATTATATGTGTATTTGTAAATATATCATATACCCATCATATATATATATCATAAATGCATAGGTATACCTGTCATATTCATATGTATGTATATACGTCATACACGCATCATATGTATATATTCCTAGAGGCAAGAAACATGTATGAAATGAATTGTACTCTTGATGAGCATTGAAAGAAGGCACGTTGTGATTATCACAGACTACAGCATACCTGTTGTTCATCACAGGGATGTTAATCTGATAATTATTTAAAGAATCACTTGAATGGCCACAAGTTACAAATTGTAAGTTTGGGCTATTATAACTAGTCCACAGACAAGTGGACTTGTCCACAAACAGTCCGGATGCCCTGTTTCCGTCTAGATCACTCATTTGCTAACGAACCAAAAGCTGTTGCTAAGCATTCTCTATCCTTCCCGCATCCCAGTGAAATAGGTTAATCACAGAAATATCTTGTGATGAATAAAAGCAAGAGTTCTCGTGTCATACGCCCTGGTTTGAACCCTGACTCTGTCACTTATAACAAGCTGTGTGGTCTTTGGATAATTTTTTAAGTCCTATGCTCCTCAGTCTCTGCACGGGTAGAGTAGGAAAAATAGTAATATCTGTTAAGGTTGTTCTGAGAAGTAAACAACACAATATATGCTAAGCCCTTAGAAAAAACTCAGCACACAGTAAACGCTAAAAAAGTCAGCATTATTTTCATTCCAACTTACACTTATAACGTACAGGTAGGCAAATAAGCCTAAAAACATTTTACTTGAAATATCAAGGTAAATCACGAACAGATGTGGGCATGTACATTAAGTGCCCAGGGTCCTCAATCTTAGTCATTGGCCTGTGTTCTGAGAATAAAATATTGTTCCTCACAATAATAAGAACTTGTGGCACCAGACATTTTAAAATTAAGCTTTTTTAGGGATGCCTGGATGGCTCCGTCAGTTTAGCATCCGACTCTTGATCTCAGTTCATGATCTCACAGATCGTTGAGTTTGAACCCCACATCAGGCTCTGTGCTGACAGTGTGGAGTCTACTTGGGATTTTCTCTCTCCCTCTCTCCGTGCCCTTACCCCACTTGCACACTCTCTTTATCTCTCAAAATAAATAAATAGACTTTAAAAAATAAAATAAAATTAAGCTTTCTGAAATTTTTTAAATTAAATTGTTTATTTTATTTTATTTTACTTATTTTATTTTTAGAGTGAGAGAGAGCATGCATACGAGCAGGGAAGAGGGACAGAGGCAGAGAGAGAAGCCCAAGCAGGCTCCACATTCATCGGGGAGGTCAACTTGGGGCTCAATCCCATGACCCCAGGATCATGACCTGAGCTGAAATCAAGAGTCGTCGCTCAACTGACTGAGCCACCCAGGCACCCCTTAAAATTAAGCTTTATCTATATTTTGTTTTTTTGTATGAGAAGTATTCCATAAGCATTTCAACCCTAACAATTCTCCAGAGTGTTAGGTCAAGCCCATCTCAGCCATCTTCAGACCCACATAATTAGCCTGTCCTACAGAGAGTGGGTACTCGGAAAGTGTTGGTTGACTGGGTAAGTCCTGGTCTATCTGCTTAACATGAAGAGCAATGATCTGAAAGCATTTCCCATTTCCTCATCTCACTGCCCTGAAGATAGTTATGTGTACCAGTATTCATGCATGAATGACTTTGATTTTTACATTGTTCTCATCTTCATCAGAATTTTGGAGTTTTCCATGAACATCATGTAATTTCAGCTTATTCTATAAGGTAAAGACAAAAAGAATACCTCGTCATTAAGATAAACAGCAGAATTTAATGACAGAATTTAATATTGCTTTGGAGACCACATTCATTTTTCTAAGAGTCCAATAGAGTGTGCTAGTTCACTATGTAACAAGAGTCATTTAGAGGTGCAGTCATGTATCAGACTTATTTTGACTATTGGGTTTAAAATAATTGAAGTGAAAAATAAAACATTATTCTTAATAAAAACAAAACAAAGTTCAGCAAATTTAATTCTATATAATGTATGGACATGTGCAAAGTAAATAAAAAAGAAAAATGAAAAGGGTGAGAGATTTCCTTCTTATATAGGTTTACTATACAATATTCTACTGTTTGGATTTTTAAAAAAAAGAAAGCTCTCAGGGCACCTGGGTGGCTCAGTCGGTTAAGTGTCCAACTCTTGATTTTAGCTCAGGTCATGATCTCACGATTCGTGGGTTTGAGCCCCACATCATGTCAGTATGTGCCCTTACAGTTTTCATAGGCTGTAACTTTATAAACACATTGTATTTTTTTTTTAATTTTATGTTAACAATAAAAACCTCCCTAGGGATACAATTGAAGAATATATTTAGTGCATTCATGTATTAGTTTGTCAAAATTAGCCTGGAAAACAAACAGAAGTGTCATCAGCAAGCAAAAAAAAAGCAGGATGGACAAAAAGCATGCCCCAAATACTTCAAATGATTAACCTCTATTCACCCTTTATTTGTATGGAATTATCAAACATTTAGAAAAAATTAAGTCTTTAGTGACATAGGAGCAAGGGTCCTTGTGATTTTGTTTTCTGTGTGCAGGCATGCAGGCGTGTGTGTGTGTGTGTGTGTGTGTGTGTGTGTGTGTGTGTGTGTCCTGTGAGAAGTTGGTGATAAACGCTGGTAAATAAGAACACATGCTTAGGCTACTTAGGGGACCTGGTTACCTGGCAGCTTCTTGGCATTTCTTATTCTTATTGTGACCACAACTTTCAATTCAGACGCCGTAGGGGACATGTGTCATTCTTTTTCGCTGGGCAGTATCTGAACTCTCTGCCTATATTTAGGATAATATTATGAGATCTTATGATTCTTGGAGGGAGCAGTATCAACGTCATATTCTAGTAACTAAAAATGCCAGAAGCTCACTTGCCCAGGCCTTTTTGCATCTGGCCATCAAAGCGCTGCCAGTCCCAGGTCCCTATTTCAGGGACAGAAGCCCTTTGGGCCCCAAGAATCAAAAATCGCGAGTCTGTGTGGTAGTGGTTGTTCTCAGAGCACCGGGGCCCACAGTACACCTTGCAATCCTTACAACTCAGCGGGGAAACAGGTTTCCTCATCAGATTAGTTCCCTGAGGATTTGGGTTCTTGTCTCCAGCTGTATAACACTAAGCCTAGTTCTCCAGCCTTCCTGTTGATTCTACGCATTCACTTTTTTTTTTTTAACTCACATCAATCAAAGTCAAATTCTGTTGCTATTCAATGACACACAATGGTGATATATTTGTCATTTTGAAGTAACTCTCTCAACAAAAGTAATTTATAGCTCCTTCCTTGCATTACTCTAGGACACAGAATTTTAATAGATTGAATAAATCAAAGGGGAGCAGTCCCAACACTCAGGTTGGCCAGAAGAGACATGGCTTCTAGCAGCCAGTGAGCAAAGCCATAGTCTGTTGTTATTCAAGTGGGTGGCTAATGCTGGATGGAATTAGTGGCTGCGAATCTCTACAGCTGACCCTCACAGTGAACCTTGAGCGAGTTCATGAGTAGAGTCTGAGAGGAAAGACTGAAATGAGAAAGCAACAGTCAGCAGAGATAATGGGGGACAAGATTAACACACATACAAAACATTCAGCAGAACTAAGAATGTAAGAAAAAATGAAATACAAGTTAACAATGTATTTTCGAATTGCTTGCCCTTTGATGAGGAAATATAAAAGTTTATATTAAAATCCCACAAAATTATATATAATTTTACTAAATGTATTTTAAATGTAAAGCGCAGTTACCATTAGTTTGTATCGATTCTATTAACCAATAATCTCCAACACAGCACTTTCTAAAAACAAACAAAACATAAATATGGAAAAAAAAAAAAAGAAAGGAAGAAGAGAAGGAGAAAAATGACAGATAATTTCATTCTCATTGTTTGTGGATCCTTCAGGAACAAATGGAAGTTCCTGAAGGTGTTGGTCTTTCTCTGGCTCATGAATACATCTCCTGGTGCAGCACATAGTTTCCATGGGGTGCAAGAGTCTGGCTTTTCTCATGGGGTGCCTGGTGGCTCAGTCGGTTAAGCGTCCAACTTTGGCTCAGGTCATGATCTCATGGTCTGTGAATTTGAGCCCTGTGTCAGGCTCTGCACTGATAACTCAGAGCCTGGAGCCCTCTTCAGATTCTGTGTTTCCCAATCTCTCTGTCCCTTCTCCTATTCATACTCCGTGTTCCTCTCAAAAATAAATAAACATTAAAAAATTTTTTTAAAAGGAGTGTGGCTTTCTCTTGGGTTTCCTTCTTCTTTGCCATATCAGCATTCTGATCGGCTCATCCAGAAGAAGATTCAAGGTGTTTCTTTATATACCTCACTTATTTTGAATTATGCTTCTGTTTATTGGATCTGATTTATTTTTTCTTTTTTTAATTTTCTTTTTTATTTTTTTAAATTTACATCCAATTATTAGCATATAGTGCAACAATGATTTCAGGAGTAGATTCCTTACTGCCTCTTACCCATTTAGTCCATCCCTCCCACCAACAACCCCTCCAGTAACCCTCAGTTTGTTCTCCATATTTATGAGTCTCTTATGATTTGTCCCCCTCCCTGTTTTTATATTATTTTTGTTTCCCTTCCCTTATGTTCATCTGTTTGTCTCTTAAAGTCCTCATATGAGTGAAGTCATATGATTTTTGTCTTTCTCTAATTTCGCTTAGCATAATACCCTCTAGTTCCATGCACGTAGTTGCAAATGGCAAGATTTCATTCTTTTTGATTGTTGAGTAATACTCCACTGTATGTGTGTATATATATACATATATATATATATATGTATATATATACCACATCTTCTTTATCCATTCATCCATCAGTGGATGTTGGGGCTCTTTCCATACTTTGGCTTTTGTTGATAGTGTTGCTATAAACATGGGGGTGCATGTGTCCCTTTGAAACAGCACACCTGTATCCCGTGGATAAATGCCTAGTAGTGCAATTGCTGGGTCGTAGGTTTAGTTCTATTTTTAGTTTTTGAGGAACCTCCATACTGTTTTCCAGAGTGGCTGCACCGGCTTGCATTCCCACCAGCAGTGCAACAGAGATCCTTTCTCCACATCCTCGCCAACATCTGTTGTTGCCTGAGTTGTTAATGTTAGCTATTCTGACAGGTGTAAGGTGGTATCTCATTGTGGTTTTGAATTGTATTTCCCTGAGTATGAGTGATGTTGAGCATTTTTTCATGTGTCGGTTGGCCATCTGGATGTTTTCTTTGGAGAAGGGTCTATTCATGTCTTTTGCCCATTTCTTCACTGGATTATTTGTTTTTTGGGTGTTGAGTTTGATAAGTTCTTTATAGATTTTGGATACTACCCTTTATCTGATATGTCATTTGCAAATATCTTCTCCCATTCTGTCAGTTGCCTTTTAGTTTTGCTGACTGTTTCCTTCGCTGTGCAGAAGCTTTTTATTTTGATGAGGTCCCAGTAGTTCATTTTTGCTTTTGTTTCCCTTGCCTCTGGAGACATGTTGAGTAAGAATTTGCTGTGGCCAAGATCAAAGAGGTTTTTGCCTGCTTTCTCCTTGAGGATTTGGATGGATTCCTGTCTTACATTTAGATCTTTTATCCATTTTGAGTTTATTTTTATGTATGGTGTAAGACAGTGGTCCAGGTTCATTCTTCTGCATGTCGCTGTCCAGTTTTCCCAGCACCACTTGCTGAAGAGACTGTCTTTATTCCATTGGATGTTCTTTCCTGCTTTGTCAAAGGTTAGTTGGCCATATGTTTGTGGGTCCATTTCTGGATTCTCTGCAGTACCATACTGTCTTGATGATTACAGCTTTGTAGTATAGCTTGAAGTCCAGGATTGTGATGCCTCCTGCTTTGGTTTTCTTTTTCAAGATTGCTTTGGCTATTCGGGGTCTTTTCTGGTTCCATGCAAATTTTAGGATTGTTTGTTCTAGCTCTGTGAAGAATGCTGGTGTTATTTTGATAGGGATTGCATTGAATATGTAGATTGCTTTGGGTAGTATCAACATTTTAACAATATTTGTTCTTCCTATCCAGGAGCATGGAATCTTTTTTCCATTTTTTTTTTTTTTGTGTCTTCTTCAATTTCTTTCATAAGCTTACTATACTTTTCAGTTTATAGATTTTTCACCTCTTTGGTTAGATTTATTCCTAGGTATTTTATGGTTTTTTGTACAACTGTAAATGGGATCGATTCCTTGATTTTTCTTTCTGTCGCTTCTTTGTTGGTGTATAGGAATGCAACCGATTTCTGTGCATTGATTTTATATCCTGCAATTTTGCTGAATTCATGAATCCTTTCTAGCAGTTTTTTTTTGGTGGAATCTTTTGGGTTTTCCAAATAGAGTATCATGTCATCTGCGAAGAGTGAAAGTTTGACCTTCTCCTGGCTGATTTGGATGCCTTTTATTTCTTTGTATTGTCTGATTGCAGAGACTAAGACTTCCAATACTATGTTGAATAACAGTGGTGAGAGTGGAAATCCCTGTCTTGTTCCTGACCTCAGGGGGAAAGCTCTCAGTTTTTCCCATAGAGGATGATATCAGCATTGGGCCATTCATACATGGCTTTTATGATCTCAAGGTATGATCTTTCTGTCCCTACTTTCTTGAGGGTTTTTATCAAGAGAGGATGTTGTATTTTGTTAAGTGCTTTCTCTGAATCTATTGAGAGGATCATATGGTTCTTGTCCTTTCTTTTATCGATATGATGTATCACGTTAATTGCTTTGCAGATATTGAGCCAGCCCTGCATCCCAGGTATAAATCCCACTTGGTCGTGGTGAATAATTTTTTTAATGTATTGTTGGATCCAGTTGGCTAATATCTTGTTGAGGATTTTTGCATCCATGTCCATCAGGGAAATTGGCCTATAGTTCTCCTTTTTAGTAGGGTCTCTGTCTGGTTTTGGAATCAAGGCTATGCTGGCATGATAGAAAGAGTTTGGAAGTTTTCCTTTCATTTCTATTTTTTGGAACAGCTTCACGAGAATAGGTGTTAACTCTTCCTTAAATGTTTGAAAAGAATTCCCCTGGAAAGCCATCTGGCCCTGGACTCGGTTTTTGGCAGATTTTTGATTACTAATTCGATTTCCTTACTGGTTATGGGTCTGTTCAAATTTCTTTATTTCTTCCTGTTTCAGTTTTGGTAGTGTATATGTTTCTAGGAATTTGTCCATTTCTTCCAGATTGCCCATTTTATTGGCATATAATTGCTCATAATATTCTCTTATTATTGTTTTTATTTCTCCTGTGTTGGTTGTGATCTCTCCTCTTTCATTCTTGATTTTATGTATTTGGGTCCTTTCCTTTTTCTTTTTGATCAAACTGACTAGTGGTTTATCAGATTTGTTAATTCTTTCAAAGAACCAGCTTTTGGTTTCATCAATCTGTTCTACTGTTTTTTTTTTAGTTTCGATAGCAGTAATTTCTGCTCTAATCCTTATTATTTCCTGTCTTCTGCTGGTTTTGGGCTTGATTTGCTGTTCTTTTTCCAGCCCCTTAAGGTGTAAGGGTAGGTTGTGTATCTGAGATCTTTCTTCCTTCTTTAGGAAGGCCTGGATTGCTATATACTTTCCTCTTATGACCGCCTTTGTTGCGTCCCAGAGGTTTTCAGTTGTGGTATTATCATTTTCATTGACTTCCATATACTTTTTAATTTCCTCTTTAACTGCTTGGTTAGCCCATTCATTCTTTAGTAGGATGTTCTTCAGTCTCCAAGTATTTGTTAACTTTCCAAATTTTTTCTTGTGGTTGATTTAGAGTTTCATAGCATTGTGGTCTGAAAATATGCATGGTAGGATCTCAATATTTTTGTACTTACTTAGGGCCGATTTGTGTCCCAGTATATGGTCTATTCTAGAGAACGTTCCATGTGCGCTGGAGAAGAATGTATATTCTGTTGCTTTAGGATGAAATGTTCTGAATATATCTGTTAAGTCCAGCCGGTCCAGTGTGTCATTCAAAGCCATTGTTTCCTTGTTGGTTTTTTGATTAGATGATCTGTCCATTGTTGTGAGTGGGGTGTTGAAGTCTACTACTGTTATGGTATTACTATCGATGAGTTTCTTTATGTTTGTGATTAATGGATGTATATTTGGGTGCCTCCACATTTGGCACATAAATGTTTACAATTGTTAGGTCTTCTTGGTGGATAGACCCCTTGATTATGATATAATGCCCTTCTGCATCTCTTGATACAGTCTTTATTTTAAAGTCTAGATTATCTGATATAAGTATGGCTACTCCGGCTTTCTTTTGTTGACCATTAGCATGATAGATAGTTCTCCATCCCCTTAGTTTCAATCTGAAGGTGTCTTGAGGTCTCAAGTGGGTCTCTTGTAAACAGCATATAGATGGATCTTGTTTTCTTATCCATTCTGTTGCTCTGTGTCTTTTTATTGGAGCACTGAGTCCATGGACATTTAGGGTGAGAACTGAAAGATATGAATTTATTGCCATTATGATGTTTGTAGAGTTGGAGTTTCTGGTGGTGTTCTCTGGTCCTTTCTAGTCCTTGTTGCTTTTGGTCTTTTTTTTTTTTTTTCTTTCCCCCCCCTGAAAGAGTCCCCCTTAAAATTTCTTGCAGGGCTGGTTAAGTGGTCACAAACTCCTTTAATTTTTGTTTGTCTGGGAAATGTTTTATCTCTCCTTCTATTTTGAATGACAGCCTTGTTGGATAAAAAATTCTTGGCTTCATGTTTTTCTGATTCAGCACACTGAATATATCCTGCCACTCTTTTCTGGCCTGCCAAGTTTCTGTGGATAGGTCACCTGCAAACCTGATCTGTCTGATGCTAGATCCTAGGTGTGTTTTGGTCTGGGGGTTGAAAGTGGTTTGACAGATTAAAGAAAAAAAGGGGGGGGGGGGAGAGGAAATCATTTGAGAATTTGAAAAAATGAATACACTGAAGTAGACTAAAATGAGATGATGGGAGTAAAATAGAATTTGAAAAAAATTACATAAAAGTAAAGAATATAGTAGAAAAAAAGTAAAGAAAAATAGTTTTAATAAAAATTTAAAAAAAATTAATTTTTTCTCTTTCTGTATTCAATAAAAAGAAAAACGAAAAAGAAAAAAGAGAAAAAAAGGAAATCATTTGAAAATTTGAAAAAGTAAATACACTGTAGTAGACCAAAATAAAATTATGGAAGTAAAATAGAGTTTGAAAAAAATTACACAAAAGCAAAAAGACAGCAAAAAAAAATTAAAGAAAAATATTTTTAATAGAAATTGAAAGTAAAAATGAAGTTTTTCTTCTTCTGCATTCAAGAAAAAGAAAAGAAACAAAAAAGAGAAAAAAGAAAAAGAAAAAGGAAATCGTTTGAAAATTTGAAAAAATGAATACACTGAAGTAGAGTAAAATAAAATGACGGAAGTAAAATAGAATTTGAAAAAATTTACACAAAAATAAAAGATATAGTAAAAAAATTAAAGAATATTTTTAATAAAAATTGAAAATAAAAATGAATTTTTTCTCTTTCTGTATTCAAGAAAAAGAAGTGAAAAAGGGAAAAAAAGAAAAAGAAAGAAAATTGAATAGATGGACCTGCTAACAGATTGAAATAGGGCTGAAATTACTTCGTTTTCCCCTAGAAGTCAGACTATGAAGCTCTTTATAGTCCATATAGTAAGCAGGAGGTGAGGATTATGTTCTTGAAGAGCGAGGTTGGCCCAGTTGGGCAGGGCTCGGTGCAATGGCTCTTTTCTCCACTAGATGGCGCTGCTAGCCTCCTGGGGTGGAGTGTTGGCGTGCTGTTGGTGCGTATGCGCATGTGCGGGAGCAGTGAAAAATGGCGCCACCCAGCCACCCGGTCTGTTCTCCCGAATCAGCAATCGCGCGCCCGTCCTCTGTCTTCAGCTTTCGTCCACTCCCCGCGTCTTCACTGTCCATGACCAAGCCCTAAGCAGTAACTCTCTCCCGAGTTTTGTCTCAGAGGCGGCTGTTTTCCCCGGCCCCTTACTTCCGAAGGACTGTGGCTTTGACCCGTTCCGCCCCTCTGCGGGAGGGTCTCACCCAGCAATGGCCGAATGAGCAATGGCCTAACGTTGGCTGCACCCAGGAAGGCCCGCTGGACCCTGCTGCTGCCGGTGCCCTGAGACTGCGGCCAGATGCCAGCCCGTCCCAGAAAAAGTTCGCGAGACAGTGTAACAGCAGCGTTTCAGGGATTATGGGCACCAGGCTTCACCCTCAACGACCTTGTTCCAGCACCAGCAAATGTGGCTGCCTTCCGGGGTCTGCTGCAACCAGGTGGCTTCAACAGTCTCTACCAAATGTCCTTCCGGCAGTGGAACCGCTTTTCCCCGTGTGGCCCGAGAACCTCCTGGACCCCACTCTGTTCCTGAGGATTCGCCCTTCCCGCCAGAGCACCACCAGGTACCGAGCTGTGGAGTTGCAGCCTTTGCGCTCCCCTTGTTTACAGTCTTAATGGAATTTAAACCCTCTCCTTTCTCCTTTCTCCCTTTCTCCCTTTTTAGTTTAGTCCCTGCGGCTGTTTCCAATTTTCTACTTTCTCTCCAGCGGCTTTTGGGGAGGGGTGCTTTTCCCATATTCTACCCCCCCCCCCCCCACCTTGTCTCTGTCCTCTCTCTGCCCGCAAAAGCGGCTCCATGCCTGCCGGGGCTTCTTCCTCCCCAAGTTCACCTCTCTGCGCCGCACACTTGCTGAATTCTGTGGTTCTGGTTGTGCAGATTGTTGTGTTAATCCTCCAATCAGTTTTCTAGGTGTGCAGGATGATTTAGTGTTGGTCTGGCTGTATTTCATGGACGTGAGACATAAAAATCTTCCATGCTGTTCCGCCATCTTGGCTCCTCCCCTTGAATCTGATTTATACTAGGTACTTTCCTGGCTCCCCTTGAATATTATTTCTCTTTTCCAAGAAAAGAAAACTACTTTCCAGGGAGGTATTTGGGCTCATTGTTTCTCACTGACTTCCTCACTATAGATGCTGTGTTGAAGTTTCAATTAACACTGAAATTTATTAGCCCTTTCACCTCTCATAGCCATTTGTAAATATGTAGATGTTTATGACTTTATGTAGATATTTTTTGTCCTTCATTCACTTCTTCTCTGTGTGAGCACAAAAGGGGTATTCAGAGAGGGATATTCAGGAAATAGAAGAGACAGTTTGCTGGACAGAGTGAGTAAGATTGAGAAATCTTGGATGACCCTGGTTTAGACAACATTTCCTAAGATAAACAATATGGCAGAGGGGGTTGGGAGAATAGGTTGTTGGGTAAGATGATGTATTCAGTTTCAGATCTGCTGAACTTGAGTTCTCCACGAGGTATCAAGTTGACGATGCTAACAAGTATTTGGATGTGAATTGGTTTGGGTGGAAAGAATATGGATTTCGAAACCAGACAGTGCCATTCAAATCTTGAGTTTTCTGCTTTCTAGCTATGGGACCCTGATTGCATAACTCAGAAGATGAGATTTGGTTCTCCTGGTGAAAAATGGGAATAATAATTCTGGCAGATAAATACCCACGTTTCCTAGTCTTTGTTAAGTTCATTTTTTGCTGGCGTAAGACTAGTTATATAGACAGTGAGTGTCTTACTTTTCCAATATGAGATAGCAGGACGCTTTGTGGCCTGTCAGCCTTTGTCATGAAAATTACTGCCCTGGATAAATGGAAAATGCTATTCCCTGGAGAGTGTTCAATCAGTGTAGCTTCTTTATGTTCTATGAACTGATTTCATGTTGCTCTGGAGCTCCTGTTTCCCCCCGTTATCAGGAGAAAACCTTCTAATGTGCTAGCAAAACATAATCTCCCCTGATTTAAAACAGTCTCTTTACTGGTGACAATTAAGTCAATATAAAGAATTTGACATTTAAATTACCTTCATCAGTTTTTTAAGTTGTATTGAGTATAATTGAAAAATAACAATTGCAAGATGTTTGAATTGTACAACAAGATGATTTATATATGTACACATTATGAAAGGATTCCCCCATCTAGGTCATTAACACCATCGGGTATCGCCTACAAAACATTTTCAGCCTCTTATCCAACTTCTTAAAAGGGCATCTGGGTGCAGAGGAACAGAGTTCTGCTGATCAAAGAGACTGGGATCAAGATGAGGGCTCCAGAATTGCTTTCTTCTGTTGTCTCTACAGAAGGTGGTAGGTGATTGTTCAGGGCTGGAAACATGAATGAGTAGTGAAAGTTTGACCTCGCCATCCTCTGTCCTGGCATCTACGACTGAATTCTGTGTTTGCTGCTCTGTGCTTCAGGAGTGAAAACTGAACTATGAGATTCCTCTGTCCAGAACCCTGACATCTGGGGTCCAAAGACTCTTACCACCTTTTGTCTTCTGTCCAGGACACATAAATCCTGCATCTGTAGATTGTAGGAGGGAGTGTGTGTGGGGCACAGTCTCCAACTCACCCATCTAGTCTTTTTTATCGCTCAGTATTTCCAGCTGCACTAACATGGTAAAAACATGAAGAAATTAGAATGCAAGCTCAAATTGCTTGGATTTTCCTCTAGTTTCTGTCTTTCTGTCTGTCTCTATCTCTTTCTCTCTATCTCTCTCTCAAATCATCTACATCATCCATCTTCCCCACATTTGACCAAGCTTAGGGCAGAAGCACTAGATTTTTTCACAGACTCAGGTAGCATTTTCACTATGGTAAATGCCCCTGTACAACCCCCTCTCTCCAATAGGAAAATTTGTTCTTCTACTCTATGTCCTTCTATCTAGAAACTTCCCTATGTCATATAATCCTTTTCCCCATCTATGTTTTGCAGTCCTTCTAGAAGTTCACTTACTTTACATGCCCCCTGGGAAAGGAAATTCCATGGGTTTGCTTTAATGGTGACAAGATTGAGAGGAAGAAAAGAAAGAAATGGGATACAAGAAGGAGACTACATTGAAGGATCTTTAAAAACTATTATCCCTGTTAAAAAAAAAAAAAAAAAGTTGGGGCGCCTGGGTGGCTCAGTCAGTTAAGTGTCTGACTTTGGCTCAGGTCATGATCTCCTGGTTTGTGAGTTCTAGCCCCACGTTGGGCTCTGTGCTGACAGCTCAGAGCCTGGAGCCCCCTTCGGATTCTGTGTCTCCTCTCTCTCTGCCCCTCCCCTGCTCATGCTCTGTCTCTCTCTGTCTCAAAAATAAATAAAAACATTAAAAAAAAATTTTTTTTTAAAGTAGATGAAGTAAATACAGGCTTCAGGTTTAGGGGAAACATTGAAAAGAAGTTTTAAGTTGCATGTCTGATTGTGATTGCCTTTCTGACTTGCTGTGTTGAGAAGTTTTTGGAGACCACATCCAGGCCTGGCCGGAAACAGTCACAATTGATTACCAATATCTGCCTTGAGAGAGGATGGGGAATGAGTTAAGACATAGGATGTATATAAATAATTGCCATCAGTGATGTATGAAAAGATCATGGAATTTGGAGTCATATATATTTGGCTTAAATTCTAGCTTTTCAGCTAATTTTCTGTTACAAGTTTTATATTATTATAAAAATAATAACATTTAAAGATAAATGTGGATTCATTTTACTTTTATATTTTATACACACACAAGTTCTAGAAAGCTTCTGTATATAATTTTATATGTTAGCCTTTTATATATAGCATCTTCCAAAGAGATGTATTTCTTCTAAAAACAAAACAGATTTTGATACCTTAATAATTCAAAGCTATTTCATCTAGTATCCATTTGAGGTTAATTCTGTCAGGTAGCTGTTCCTATTTCATATAAAATTATTGAGTTTGGTTTCCAATAAAATTCAGCCTATGGTAACAAAAGAAAAAATGACATTTTGTGTGCCTACAGTATAAATTTGTTCTCTGCTTTATAGTGCCCTGGCAAAATATCCTATCAGCACAACATTTGAATCAAAAACCCAATTAATTTATTCATGTGGTTATATGATCTATTTTCTCCCTTAGATAATATTTTTGTTTTTTACTTATAGGTTATTTTTGTACTTTACATATATCATTATTTGTGTTAAATAACATATGCTGTGTATATAAAATTGAGATGGAGAGCAGTGGCTAAGGCACTTTCACAATGCCCTAGGATGACCACCTGGGACGAGGGTCATGACCATTGGGCTACCAAAACAAATGCTTTGTTGGTTTGTTTGGTTAATGTATCAATTAACTATGTGCGGGGCCAAGCCCTTATAATCCATAGGAAGATTCGTACAATGCCATACTGGTTTGATTGCTTTTGTGAAGGGAAGGCCATAAAAGGTGAACTAGAGGAGATGGGAAGTGATTAAGATTCCCAAAGGGCTGACCATTGATGGCTCTGTCAACTCTAGCTGTGCTGCTGGGACAAGGGAAATCAGGGAGGAGAGAGAGAGCAGCTGAGGGAAGTGGCCCCCAGGGATGCTGTGAGGTCTCACAGTGGTCAGAGGCAGCGTGGGTTCCTGGGAGGATGTGGTAGGGCAGAAAGCATCCTGGGAGGACACTTGTGCACAGAACATCAGATGCTCCCTCAGCCGACATTTGGGAGCTGAAAGCACAGAACAGTTAACAGCCATGCCTGTGAGGGAAGAAGAGCCTCTGGCCTTCAGAGGAGAGCTCCACACCCTTCCCAACACCAGCATGGAGGTGATCTCTTAGGGGGATACTCTTCCCTGCTCCCCAAGCACTTCTGGCTTCTTGGGACCTTCCTCTATACCAAAAAATAATAATAAAAGTATATTTTACAACTGGGTTGGCATAAAGATAAATATAATCCAGGCTGGATTCATGATAACACAGTCACTATCATTCTATGCACTTTCTTCTCATTTTAAATTGAAATTAAGATGTTTCTGTGGGTCCTAGGCACTGTGTTCACATGGGTAAGCTGAATAAAGAGGAAGTTGGCCTTGTGGTCTTGCGTAGATCATGGTAACTGGGAACAAAATGAAGGAAAAGGAAAATATCTATTAGAGAAGGAATTCTGAGACTTAGATTATAAATTTGACATTTATGGAGAATTTAGTAAGTGACCAGACTACAAAATAACAGGGATGGATTAAGAAAATGAGAATATGGCAAAAATATTTTAGGTAGATTTGGTGTTCAGAGTCAAAGACAGGACATGAAATTATGAAAATGGGATGATTTTTATATTTGCATATATCCAAGTAATTATTAAGTAATATTCAAGATTAGATAAAGAAATGTATTTATGCTTATGCCTAAGCATTTATTTAACGTAGAAATGAAGGCATTTATTTTAACTTCATCCTTTGTTATTTACTATTGTAAAATTTCAACATGATTTTTGGAAATTTGGAGGACTTTAATGAGTTTCAGTTGTATTTGTTAGTATGACTTCATTCAGTCAAATCGGTCTAAAATATATATATAAGTTTGTTTTAAGTAAGGTTTGATAATACCAAGAATAAATCGTAAATGATACTACTATTAATTGGGCTGAATTTTAAAAAGTAGGGAAATTATATAAGCAAATAGTTGAGTCTGTTTTTAGTATAAAATTGTTAAATAAATTGCACCAAAATCTTCATTTTTTTTTTTTTTTTTTTTTTTTTACTTTTGCCAAATGATATATTCCATATACTACAGCAAGGAACTATGAAGTTACATTTACAAAATCTTGAGAGAGGTCTTGCTTAGTAGGACTTATTCTTACTGGTTGTTCAATATTTATATGAGAGAATAGAGAAGATGTCTTAAATGAGGTGATAAAACTATGACCACATATTCTGTTAGTTAACTTTTGCTGTATGGAAACCATCTCAAAACTTAAGTGACTTAAAATAACAACAGTGACTTTAGATCAGATTTTGCAGAGTTGAATTCAGCCGGATGGTTGTTCCTGCCTGGGCTTGCATGCTCTGATCTTGTTCGGGTTTACTCATGTTTCTGTGTTCAGCTGGTGGGTTCCCCAAGACTGTAAGTCTATAACAAGCTCAGCAGGAGTGACGGGAAAAATCGGAGCCTCTCCCCACGTAGTCTCCCAGGGCACTGCAGAGCTCCAAGAGGCAGTGGAAGCATGCAAAACCTTCTGAGTCCTAAGAGCTTGAACATTTTACCTCCTTTGTGTTCCATCAGCCAAAGCAAATCACAATGTGATCCCTGATTCAGATTCAGAGAGAGAATTACATGCTACCTGTGGATGAAGGGCTCACCAAGTTACTTTGCAAAGGGGCATAAATACAATGACATAATTAAGATGCTATTGCCTATCACCAGTAAATTTGTCTTTTTCCCTTCCCCCCAGAGGTGGAAATGAGAGGAGTTGGAGAACCTATATCTTTTGAGATAACCAAGTGACCATGTCCACAGGACTATCAGTGGCTCTCATCGACCACTGGGGCTACTTCTTTGTCCCAGAAATCTTTGCCAGTGCAAGTGTACAGGATGACTAGATTGTTTGAGGCAACCCCATACCTAGCAGTGGGCAGAATTCAGAGAAGGTGATATCTGCGTGATATTTACCATTGCCTTTCACAGGAAATGAAGGAATTAAAAAAAAAAAAAAAAAAAAAAAACAGAAAACAAAAACAGCAGCACCAAAAATCAACAAAGCCCACTGACAGATCTCTAGCATTTGAAGTTTTAAGATTTCTATCCTTTCTCTAAAATAAGGTTTAGCCCCCAAGAAATTAGTTATCTTGAAATCTGGCAAGTTTTTAAATAAAGGACTTTCCCTTAGAAAAATTGTGGTCTGTCAGGTTTGTTTCAGAACTCTCATTTTCCTTCCGTATATGTCAAAATGTAAGCTCCTTGAGGGCAAAAGTCTCCCTATGGACTTTGTCCCTACATTCCAGTTGCCTAAGATGGTGTTTGATATGGGAAATGCCAAAGGAAGAATTTGTTAAATGAACAAATAAATAAGTGAAAGGAACTTCTCTGTCTTTCTCAGTTAGATGCTATTGTCTGTATTTTGATTTTATGATAAGATCCAAAATCACTCGATTGTAGATATAAATGGCTGAACAATAGTTTAAAATAATACTCTCCGTAAGCATACAGTCCATTATTTGCCTTGGTAATGTGGTATTATGCCATTTTGTTTTTATTTTATTTTTTTATTAAAAAAATTTTTTAATGTTTATTTTTGAGAGAGAGAGAGAGAGACAGAGACAGAGCATGAGTTGGGGAGGGGCAGAGAGAGAGGGAGACACAGAATCTGAAGAAGGCTCCAGGCTCTGAGCTGTCAGCACAGAGCCCGAGGTAGGGCTCGAACCCATGAACCACGAGATCATGGCCTGAGCTGAAGTCGGATGCTCGAACAACTGAGCCACCCAGGCTCCTGGCCATTTTGTTTTTAATGAAAATCATACAACAATTTCAAAATCATAAAGATACTGCACTTTCAACTATGAGCATACTGTATATATGTATATTTATTATCTGGAGGCTTAAGTGTAGAATAGTTCTCAAATGTTAAAAACAGGTGGGGATCGGGGAGGGAAAGAGGAAGAGAAATTTTGATAAAGGTAATTTTTCCCCACTGAATAGAAAGATAGAATTAGATAAAAATATTTTTGCCTGTTGTCATCTTAGATTAGTTCCATGGAATCCAAAAGCATGTTTAAGCCTATTTTATAGATAAGTTTCTCATGAATTTGAAATAAAAGTCAAGAATGAAGCATTTGTGTTCTGGCATTGCAATATTTGCAGTTTATGTATTATGAAAAGCTGCATAAGAGCATAAATTAGACAAATTTGAGCTCCTTGTTCGACAGACGAGTCATTGTCCTCTGACATCTAGAAGGCAGAGGGGACCATTTATCTCCTATCAATAAATATTTTCAAGGAGAATATACAATGAATCAGTGTTCTGAGGTGTGGGGCAAGAGGGAACCCATATTTTTGGCTTGGATAACAACAGTTTTGTAAAACCAAAATATTCTGTGTGTAAGTTTTGAAATTACAGCCAGCTTTTCATGTCAGCACAAATCCCCACTCTGTCTCCATCCTTGCCTGTGCCCAGGGACACACAGACACATGACAGCCATATGGGGCATATAGGTTCCACTGTTTAAAGTAATATGATTAATCTTCCAAAATAAACCTCTTTAATCATGGTTTCTCTTTTGAATTTTTGAGTAGCTTTTTATTGCTGCTGATGGTAAGCTCTATTAACACCTATTAGGTAAAATAGTCTTTCAAGTTTGAAGAATGGCTTTGATTTTTCAAATCAAATACAGAAAAAAACGAATGAAAGGGAATTTGATGAAATTTGCTGCAAGTTTCAAAAGTCTTTTTTTATAGGTATTCTGAATACTTGATTGAAATGATTTATGTTTAAAAATGGCTTATATAATTAAATACTGAAATGGAAAATGTCAAGCAGTTCTTTGACGAAAGGCATATTTTTCCATGACATAAAGTTTGTCAAAGTACATTTTGGGTCCAAATAAATATCACGCTTTATGTGTTTGTCACAGTATTCTCACATTTTCTGATTTGGCTGCGGAATTACAGAAGTGCCTCGTTTTTCAGCCCATTGCATTCAGAGAACATTGCCACTGACTTTAAAGGCACGCTTGTAGACCCCAGCATCTCGCCGTGGTCTCATGACGTGACACCGCCTCTCCTGGCCACGGTTTCCCATTTTGTATTGTGGATCTTTGCCTGCCGCATGCATTAATTCAAATTATTCGTTGGACTGTTGCCTATTCACCAGGAACAAAGCATCCCTTTTTAACAAAATTTTTGTTACTTTTCAAAGTTTTTTTTTTTTTTTTTTTTTTTTAATTAATTCCAGTTAGTTAACATCAGTGTTAAATTAGGAACAAAGTGTCCTTTAAGATCCGGCCAAATTGCCACTTTCTTGGTAACATTTTAGCTGACTTGTCCAAAAAAGTTTAGAGGGGAAGAAAGGATGGAGACTAAGCTTTTTATCTGGATTGACAGTTGTGCAGCATCTACGTTCCGGTTCATCTGAGAATGTGTTTTCTCACTGTTTCCTCTTGAAGGCCCATTACTTGAGCTTAGCATCTTGCCCTTTAAAAAATTTTTAAATATCTAAATTTTTAAAT
The DNA here is from genome assembly GCF_046562875.1 of Panthera onca. Taxonomy (NCBI): domain Eukaryota; kingdom Metazoa; phylum Chordata; class Mammalia; order Carnivora; family Felidae; genus Panthera; species Panthera onca. The sequence goes on from NC_138339.1 coordinate 223,712,073, forward strand.
TGAAGTATAATTGATATACAATATCCTATTAGTTTCAGGTGCATATCAGAGTGATTTGCTGTTTTTACACATTATGAAATGATCCCCACATTGTCTAATTACCATTTGTCACCATACAAAGTTATTACAATATTATTGACTATATTTCTTATGCATAGCATCTTCTTAAGGAATAAGAAATAAAAACATACAAGAGTAGAAAAATAGTTTAAGAACTGAAAAAGTCTTCTATAGTTTCTCATACAATGAAATGAATTGTGTGCCTGTAAATAAATTAGATATACCAATATCAGAAATCTAACCCTGATAAGCTTTAAGATGTTTTATGCACTTTCTACATGCCTAAATTATTTTGTTTTTTGTTATTCTTAGCTTTTTGGTGAACGTCTTTAAAATATCTCAGCTAATCTCAGGGAGCGGAGAGGAAAAAGAGAAAAAATTGAATAAATAAAATGGGATAGATAGATTGAAATATTATTCAGCCATACAAAAGAAGGAAATCCCGTCATTTGGAAAATGTGGACGGACCTTCAGGGCATTATGCTAAGTGAAATAAGTTAGAGAAAGACAAATACTGTATGAGCTCACTTATATGTGGAATCTTAAACAAAACAAAGCAAAATAGACTCATAGACACAGAGTTAACATTCATCATTCACAGAGATTGGTGATTGCCAAAGCAGGGGGCAGTGGGGTAGGGGGGGTGGGCAAAATGAGTGAAGGGAGTCAAAAGGTACAAACTTCCAGTTATAAGGTAAATAATTTCTGGGGATATAATGCATAGCACGGTAACTATAGTTAACAATATTGTATATTTGACAGTTGCTAAGAACGTAGATCTTAAAAATCCTCGGTACAAGAGAAAAACATTCTGCAACTGTATGCTGAAGGATGTTAATGAAACTTATTGTGGTAATCATTTTGCAATAGATACATGTATCAAATTGTTATGTTGTACACCTTAAGCTGACACGATGTTAGGTGTCAATTATATTTGATAAAACTGGAAAGTAAAATAAATTGAGTAAATTTGGCATTTTCCCCACACCCCTCCTCACTCACCAACAAAAAAGAAACTGTTTTTGCCCCAACTTATGCAAACGACAAAGGTTGCTGCAGTTTTCGCTGCTGTGTTACAAACTAAAGCAGCACTTAGTGATGGAAGGCAACCGTCTTATGCTTATGGATCTCGTGGGCTGAGAATTCAGACAAGGCACGGCAGCACGGCTCGTCCCTGTTCTCAGATATCTAGGGCCTAAGCTGGGAAGCCTTGGAGGCTGAGGATGAAATCACCGTACCTGGGTGGAGATGACCGCAGGGCTGGGCTTGGCAGGGGCATCGCCTGGAGCCCCTGTGCCTCCACTCTCCACGTGTCTTGGGCATCTGGTAACCTGGCTCTGTGTTCTGAGAGGTAGTGTCCCATGAGACACGTGGAGAACGCGTTCCAGGAGAAGCAGGCAGAAAGTGCGTGGCTTCCGCGTGTCGGTGTTCTATTGGTTGCAGTCAGGATTCCTTTCAGAGGAATGTCAAAGGATTTGAAGACATGTTTAAAACTGCCTTGAAACAGAATTACTCTACCCCGGAGACATGAAAGGACGGTAGAGGAGAGACTCAAGTTAAAAGAGAGCCCAAGGAAGACAGGGCAAAAACAAGTGGGAAAGAGGAGGGAGCATCTTGCGTAGTGGCTTCTTCCCTAAAAATGAGTCTCCATTTGAAGAGTTTGTTGCTTAAACTTTGGTTAGTTTTGTACTCTACCTCAGTTAAGTGTTACAACTGAACGCATTACCTTCCGCCTCTCTCCGTCTTACCCCTTTGAAACTCCTTCTTCGAGGGTTGGTTTCTATTAACAGTCACAGCACTCGCTCAGGGGGTAGTGTTAATAATCATCTCAGATCCTCCTTGTGCTCAGGGCCAGCTTGGTGGGCGTGTGACCTGTACGGCCGCACAAGACCCTCTGCTGAGAAGCGCCCCACATTTGCTTTAATGTTCCGCTCTCACCATCTGGATGTTCCTTTATTTTTTTAATTATTATTATTATTATTATTATTATTATTATTATTTTTTTTTTTTTTTTTTTTTTTTAGAAAGAGAGAGAGCATGAGCAGGGGAGAGGGGAGGAGAGAAAGGGAATCTTAAGCAGGCTCAAGGCCCAGCACCGAGGTCCATCTCACAACCCTGGGATCATGACCTGAGCCAAAATCAAGAATCGGATGCTGAACCGACTGAGCCACCCAAGCATCCCATCCATCTGGATACTCTTAATTTTATTTTAAACTTATGTTTTGTAAGTGAAGCCTGGTGAGGCAAGGGAGGTGCGTGAGCAGAGGGGTTTTGGCGGGCAGCGGGCACTGCTGTAGCCCAGCAGCGTTTGTGGGCAGCGTGCACACAGCAGTGGTCCCGGAGGGCACACGTATGCCTCGGGGAAGTCCCTGGGTCATGAGGCCCTGAAGGGGTGGCCTGGTGGAACTTGATCCATATTGCTGGTGGTTGCACTGACAGTCGCTGCAGAAGTGACCATGGCTATGGGGGGAAAAAAAAGGGGCAGCACCAGGCCTCATGTGGGAGACAGGCTTGCTTGTCTGTCCCCAGACCCCTTCCCTGTAGTGTCTGCACAAGTGTTAATTCTCCAACTGGAGTGCTGGGGCAGGAACTGCCAGCCCCTAGGAATTCAGCTTCCAGTAAATATTACAAAATAAGTTGCCTACATATGAACGTTGCAATAAAGCATATCAGGGAGTTATTAAAATTCTTAAAAAATTTAGAATCGCGGGTTTTGAAAAGGGCTGTCACATTGCAAAGCAAATATCCACAGGCTTAGAAATAGAAATTAGCTTTAAAGATCATCACATTCAACAGAAAGGAACATTTTCAATAAAGCTTCAAAGAACAAATTATAACAAGGGACAATTTTGAAATTAAGTTTTCCTTACAGTTGAAAATATAGTGATAAAATGCAGAAATGGAGATTTTGAATTGTATAAAATTATCTACATTTTCTCGAATGACCTTGGTTCAGCAGTCACTCTTGATTTTGGCTCAGGTCATGATCTCAAGGTTTTAGTTTTGTCAGTTTGACCATCACGTTGGGCTCAGTGCTGACAGTGCGAAGACTGCTTTGGATTCTCTCCCTCTTCCTCTGTTCCTCCCCTGCTTGTGCACATGCTCTCTCCCCCCTCCCCCTCTTCAAAATGCATAAATAAACCACAAAAAACTCATAATTACACAAAATTAATTTGTTTGAAGTTACATTTTTTTAGAAAAATTGTTCCCTGAGAATCCTCAATTCTAGCTGTACTAAAATGTTTTTTTTTTTGTAATAATTTATCAGAGATTTATCCCAATGTGACATATGGCAACTATACTTATGGTGATGAATATTGCATAATGTACAGAATTGTTATTTCAGTGTGTTGTACACCAGAAACTAATACAATATGGCATGTCAATTATAGTTTGATTAAAAAAAAATTATCCTGATGTTTTCACAGCCTATAAATTGCTCCTAACAGCTCCAATGATAGTTGCATCAGCAGAGAGACCCTTGTCAAAATTAAAAATGATGAAAAAGGTAGTTGTGATCTTGAATTTGCCAAGAGCAATATGTCCCATTAATACAGTGTTTTTATTATATTATAAAAAATTATGAGACCAAAGTATTTTCTTTTTTGGATTTTGAAGTTTATGTTTTTACTCCTGTGTCTCTATTACCCCTCTTACATTTTATAAATAATAAACTATCTCAAGTGGAAGGACTTTATATTTTAGTAACTTTAGTAGGGCTATCTTCCTTCTTCGAAAGTGCCTTTTGAACAGGAGCTCCACATGTTGGACGTCAGTCATTTGCACCGGGTCCTGCAAATTTTGCAGCTAACTTTGCTTGTGCCCAATGAATCTGATCAGTTTCCAAATTCATTGTAGACTATCTACCTCCATCTCCCTCCCTCTATCTCTTTCCTCTTCTTTCCCTTGTCACTGTATTATCACTCTATTACATAGATGAGTGTGATAGATGCCTAAGGGTTTCCCTAGATTCCAATATTTTTCCTTTATTAGTCATAACTTGTTCCTAAATCCTATCCCTGATCATCTTATATCCCTGACCAAAGGTTGTATTAGTTTCCCTTTGTCTACTGAATAAATCAGAACCTTTGGCTAATTATCTCAGGTGCTCTATGATATGACTTCATTTGGCTTTGGAAATCCTTTCTCCCACTGTTTCTCTTCATGAAGTCTGTGGTCCAGTTGAACAGAGCAGTGGTTGTTCTTCAAACTAATCTCTCCTTTCTCACTTCCAATTCCTGCCACTGAGCTTTGCATGTTATATATGTTCAAAAGTAGAGGGAATAAATGCATGGATGAATAAATAATCAGAACCATGCTTTACTAAGAAGATGCTGTGAAAATCTGAAGATAGTCTTTATCAACATGCTTAAATTATCTCTAAATAGATAAATAAATAAGTTAACCCAACTTAAAAAAAAGAAGAAAAAAAAAGGCTTTACCAAACATGGAAGAGACAGCCTCTTTAATGGGCAATTATCGGGGCGCCTGGGTGGCTCAGTCAGTTAAGTGTCCGACTTGGGCCAGGTCATCATCTCACAGTTGGTGAGTTTGAGCCTGGCGTCGGCCTCTGTGCTGACAGCTCAGAGCCTGGAGCCTGCTTCGGATTGTGTCACTCTCTCTCTCTGCCCCGCCCCCACTCATGCTCTGTCTCTCTCTCTCAGAAAAAATGAATAAACATTAAAAAAAATGTAATGGGCAATTATCACAAAAGGTAACAAAATCAGAGTTTAATGAACTGAACTACTTTTACTGAGTGATTAAGGTTCAGGTTTTTTTAAATTGTATATTTCGAGCCTAGTATCTTCTATTCTGCAGTCCCAAATACAGACTAGAATAGAAAGCACTGAAATATGCCAGCTTACATGGTTATTTACCAAATCATAATCACTTTGACCTGGTACTCTCATTTCTTACTTCCATGAGGTAAGTTTCGAAACCTATATAGTCAGTCTTGGTCATCCCGTCAGATTTTAGTCTGTGTTTTTAAATTGCCTTTTCTCACTCTGTCATTGCCTCAGTTCTGTAAGAGAAATAAGGTAAAAGTCCTTTGAGAATTTAAAGAAGGGGATTGATGTAATTAAGATATATATATTTATGGTGAAATGATGTTGGGGCTGGGACCTATAGAGTGGCTAAGGAGGAGCTTGACAAAGATAGATGAAAGGGAAGAGCGTGGGCTGACATCTTAAGATTTGTCACAGTCTTGTCCGTGGCCAGTGACCCAGCCTTTTTAGATAGTTAGGTGTGTTAAAAGGAAATAAATGCTTGGAAAAGCAAAGAGAAGGCACAGATCATGGAAAAACTTACATGCTCTGGTGAGGAGTCTGTAACTTATTCTGTATTCATGGTAAGACTTGGAAAGATTGGAGCACGGCTACGCGATAATCAGAAACATTTTGGTAGAGAAATATTCTGACAGCCATATACAGGATGAATTGGCAGGGGCAAGATATGGTACACGTAATTTATTAATTGTTTCTTTAATTTTCAAAACTCTGTTATTCCTCTGAAATCACCACTATTTTCTTAATAAACAACTACAGGAGGCATCCTTTCGAAGGGACAGCTTTACAAAATGGCTTATAATTTTGTTCAGCAAATGCAGCATAATATAAACTCCAAATGAATGACTGTGATTAGAACACTAAATTAGTGATAGCAAAACATCCAAAAGGTTTTTTTTGTCTTTTAAACTCATATTTATAATTGTAGTCATGTAGAAATGGCGCAGACCGGCAGGCTGTGGCACAGATTAGGTGTGGAAGGTGGGTGGGGGACGCAGGGGATCAGGTCTCCAGTGCATCTGTCCAGTGTTCCTCTTCTAACTCTAGGTGCCCCTCCTCCTCCTCGGTGCCAGCCCCACAGCAGTGGGTTCTGATAGCCAGGGCCTGGCCCTCCAGTGGTAGAAACTACCTTGGCTCCTCCTTCAGGAACTCCTTTGCTAGCAGATAACACTGGTCTTTAGGGGGCGGCCAGGGTGGGGACAACATCGGGGCCCTCCTCATCCTGGAGGGCGTGCACAGGCTGAAGTGGGCCTTGGGTTCTGCTCCGGCTAACCCCCTCTGTCAGCTGAGTGGCCCCGTGGCTCCTGGGGTGGGATTCAGGCAGCAGAGGTGGGTAGAGATCACATCCAGTGGCTCCCTAAATGGAACACAAGTGGGCTTTCAAAACTAAGACTTCTGGATACGATTCACTTAGGTTCTCGTAACTTCCAAATGACTGGCTATCTGTATTAGACCCTGCCATAAACTATTCAGCATAGTGCCAATAATACTACGTTCAGAAAAGGAGAGCGTGCAGAACACAGCAGATGCACAGCAGTGACCATGAACAAGCTAAGCATGGTAGAGCGCGAGCGCCCGCTGAACCACAGTGTTTACTGTTCAGCCTCTTACCTCCAGCCACAGGGCGATTTCATCAGTGTTTCGTCTGGGAAAGGGAATCCACTCTGAGTGTTTCAAGCAGTAAGAGATTTATCGTAAGTGATTTCAGAGCATTTGGAAGAGCTGGAGCTCCGGCACGCAGGCAAAGCCTACTGTGGGTCTTCATTCTGTGAGTAGCTTGCACGGAATCAAGACGTTACCAGGATGCTAGGGCACCGTCTTAAGGACACACGGAAAGTTCACACTGCCTGCATCATAAAGGTCGGTGGAAATGTGTGGCCTCGATGCTGCTGAAAAACCTCAGGTCAGCTAGGGGCATGAATAGCTCTGTCACTACTGAAAGAGGGGATGGTTTCTGCTCGTCTTCAGCCTTCCCCATCTCAAGCAGATTCTTGTAAAAGTAACTAACGTCCATGGTGTCCCCAGTATCTGGTCCCTGCAATACTGGAGAGAACATGTGGGTCATGAGGTGAGTGGTGATTCAAAAAAAAATGATCTATACATAGCTGTCCTCTAAAATCAGGCTAGTAAGGAATGGTGGCATTTGACTGCAATGCACTGTGTTGGAGAGTGTTTCAGAGTTGTTCACCAACTGAACTAGCATGTTAACTGATAGCAGTGTCCATTTTAGAGCAAGAACAGAAAGAAGACACGGTGGGAAAGAGTTGCCTTGGTTAACCCAAGCTCCTGGTAACAAGCCAGAAGTTTTATCATTGAATACCGAATTTCATAATGGATGAGAACCCATCTCTCTCTCAATAAGTTAACAGCATGTGCAAATGAGTCCATAGTAAGCCTCTTTGTCCAGATGATTATTTATTTATTTAACTAATAAATACTGGCTACTACTATATCCCAGGCATGATGAATAACGGAAATGAAAAACATAATTTTAATGGCCATATAATTTAGATACGCTCTTACTTACTTAATCATTTTCCCATTTTTTGACATTTAGAGAATTTACATTTATCCTCTGTTAGAAATACAAACATCTTTTCTCTTTCTTTCTGATGACTTCTTAACGGCAGGATCAATGATTGTTTGAGGGAAAGGAAAAAAATGTGCTTAAGTGAAAAGGTAGTCCTGATAAGGGCACAAGGAGTGTGATATGATATGTACAGTATCTAGTGTGAAAGCTAAGAAAAACCCTTCATGTAAGATGAAAACCTTCCAGGTACTCTGCTAGGAATATAGTGGTCCCTAGTCCCTTTGGCCCTAGTGCTGTCCAATTAGCCTTTGAATTGTCACTCTTCCTGTCCCTGCTTATCTAGTGTATACCTCCAGTCTCAATCCACTCCATCGCTGCTCTTTGCAATTTCATTCCACCACTTACACACTTTTTAACCCATTTCATCAGCATTTTTCTTTCCTTATCCTCCCCCCATCTTATGAACAATGTCAAGTTTCTCCATTTTAAAATAGCTATCCCTCCTCAGAGCATATGTTGTCTTACACAGCCTATCATTCTCTCCTTCTCTTCTCAGCTAAGCCCAAATTCTCCTGCTCACAGTCTCCATTTACTATTTCTCAACCACCATATAATCCACATAAATCTACTACAAATAGCCAATACCCCAGTGAAACTGCATGGATAAAGGTCACATATGACTTCAGTGATCTCAAATCCAATGAACACTCAATCACTGTCTCTCTGAACCTGTCATATCTGACAGTCAGCTGACCGGCTATATTGTAACACTCTTTGAAATGACAAAATCTTTTCCGATTCTCCTTCTTTTGCTCTGATCATTTCTTCTCAGTCTTTGTATGGGTTCTTCCTTTATTGCCTTCTCCTTAAATTTGACCTTTTCCCAGGTTTTCTCCTTGAACCCATTGACAATGCCCGTACATCATCTAATATGATCTAGATTGGCTTCAGTGAGTAAATATGCACCATAAAGTCATAATGCCTGACTTCATACATGGACATGACTTCTGGGGAGAGGTCTGTAGCTTTAACTAATGTCTCAAAGCCATTTATCAGCAATCATTTAATATCTGCTGAACACTCTTCCATGTACTAGTTCTTATCATTTTGTTCTGTTTCCAAAACTCATTTCAGCTCCACTCTGAGTTCCAGTTTCAATGTATACTATTCACTTTGCCAGTAGTTCACGTCCTTACTTCTCTTTTACACTTTTTCCAGGAATTCATTTCCTCAGTCTCTTTTGCCTTTTAACTCCTGCTTACCTTCCACGACCCAATTTAGGCACCATCTTCTCCAGGAAATCTGGCTTTGAGTATCTGTGACGTCCTATCTCTTTTCTGATAACACATCATGAATTTAATAGTTCCAAAAAGTAAACAGATTCATACTGTGTAACAATGGATCGTTTTTCTTGCCTGCTTCTTTGTTTCTTCCTTTTTTCTTCCTTCCTCTCTCCCTCCCTTTTTTACACGGCTGGATTCAACTCCCTGACACATGAAATGGTGTCATTGCATATAACGCATATTTATGTAAAATAGTCAAACAAAAACAAATGGTCATTTTGTGTGCTCCTGTACCACTCTGTTGTGGAGCTGCATGGTAACTGCCTACTTACATGCCAGCCTTCCATACTTACCAGGATCTTACATGAAGCCTGAAGAAGTGCCTTCTTCATCATTAACATTTCAGGGACCAGGGTAGATTATTTAATAAAGAAATCCAGCCTGACTTATTATTTCTCTTTTCATATAACTTTCAGATGGTGCAAAAACTTTTTGTTATATTCCATGGCATTACTTTCACTATTGTCTGTTTGACAATGATATCAGGGTGTCATGTTTTTTATTATATTCAAAAGAAATAACTAGCTTGTTTCGGCTCTGACATATAAAGAGCTTAAGAAGTATCTATTCATCATGAGAACAAGAAAAAAAACTGAACAAAATGAAAATTAATGACTTTTCTTGGGCCCGTTAGAGACTTGAATTCACAGGAAAAGCTCTCACTCTAAAACCTGGAAAGATAAACAAACCCAGAGTCAGAGTTGAATACAGAGAATCACAGCTGAGGTTGACTTGCACAGAGTAGATGTTGCTGAAGTTATAAACTGGTAGGAACACCTACCTAGCAATTTTGATGAACTGTTGAAGATTGACTGTGGGCTAAGTTGAAAATGAGAACTCCTGTTGACAGTCTCTGGGGGTACCTCAAGGAAACCCCCACATTCCCATGGTAAAGCTCTAGGAATAATGCTCTCATGTTTCTGGCAGGGGGAAGAGAAAAGTAGCTATTTTAAAATACACACAGTATTTTCCATAACAAAGACGTATTCTTTAAGGGAAAAGACTTTACCAGACCCCTATTTTAGCCTGAAAGAAGGGCAACTGGTCAACTCCTGCATCCTCTCGCCTTCCTATCTCACTTAAGAAGAGAAAGAAAAAGTTGGGGCGCTTAGGTGGGTTACTCTGTTAAGTGCCCAATTCTTGGTTTTAGCTCAATTATAATCTCACAGTGTGTGAGTTCAAGTCCCACGTTAGGCTCTGGGCTGGCAGTGCAGAGCCTGCTTGGGATTCTCTCTCCTTCTCTTTGCCCCTCCCCCAACCATTCTCTCTAAATAAATAAATAAACATTAAAAAAAAAAGAGAGAGAAAGAAACAGTTAACAAACACTTGAAGAGGTCACAGCCCAGGGACAGTGAAGCACTAAGAGACTGAGAATTTAATTATTATATTAGGCTTCCTTCCCCCATATCTTACCACCACATCAACATGACTCCAGTTTAATAACAGTGAGTTACAATGTGGAGAGCGGCAACAGGAAGACTCTACAAAAGAATGAGTTCTTAGGGAAAGCCAAAGACTATGGGCTAACCCAAAACCGGATGGTCAGGGGATTCTGATGTCCAGTAGTTACATCAAGATGGTCATTAAATATAGCCCCATCTCAGAACCGAATTAAGGCTAACGGCCTATTCATTTCCTATTACCTGATACTTAGTTTCCAGCTTTCAAGAAAAATTGCAAAGCATGGCAAAAGATAAGGTAAAAATGTCTGAAGAGAATGAATGAGAAGACTTAATGCTAGTTTCGAATATGATACAAATTTTGGAATTAGTAGATAGGGAATGTAGACTCATATGATTAATAGGTTAGGGGTTCTAATTAAAAGTGGGTGACATGCAAGCATACATGGTTAAAGTAAGCAGGGAGATGGATACTCTAAGAAAGAATCGAATGAAATACTAGTAATCAAGACACTATAACAGAAATGAAGAATGCTTTTGAGGGGAAAAAAAAAAATCAAGCATGCTTTTGATGTTTGCAAAGACCACACAGGGCCGAAGAAAGAATACATGGGTTTGAACATATATAAGTAGATACTTCCTAAAATAAAATGCAAAAACAAAAAAAACAAAAAAACAAAAAAAAAACCCAACAACCCAGAAAGAATTAAAAAATCAAATCAAAACATTCAAGAATTATGGCACAGGTTTATAAGGTGTAACATATGCACAATATGAATAATAGAAGAAGAAAGAAAGGAGCAGAAGGAATATTTGAAGTAATAGTTGAGAATCTTTCAAAATTAATCACAGATATCAAACCATAAATCTAGGAGGCACAGACAGCACAAAGGATGAATATAAAAGCAATTTCTTATAGGCAAATCACATTCAGATTGCAGAATACTAAAGACAAAAAGAAAATCTTGAAAAAAAAAAGAGAAAAAATCCCCACTTTACTTACAGAATAGGAAAAACCCTACGAATTACATCAGACTTCTCATCAGAAACCATGCAAACAAAGAGAGTGGAGTGAAATATGTAAAGGAGTGAAAGGAAAAAATCCAACAACCTAGGATTCTATATGCAGTGAAATTATCCCTAAAAAGTTTCTCTGACAAAACCTGAAGGAATTTGTTGTAGTAGAACTTCCCAAAGTTAAAAGGAGCTTTGCAGGAGGAATAAAAGTGAATAAAAATTTAGGTCAAAAACTCATCCCTGTAAAAAGAGAGGAAGAGTGTCAAAAACATGTCAATGAGGAGAAATTAATTCTTTTGTATTTTTTATTCTTAATCTAATAGACAGCTGTTCAAATTTAATAATAGTAAAAATCCATTCGCTGATTATAGCTTATGGGTGAGTGAAATGAATGATAGCAATGTTTTGAGGGGTACAAGGATGGAATTGGAAATAGTCTTATAAATCAACTACACTACTTTGAAGTGGTATAGTGTGATCTGAAAGTGGAGGCAGATTATTTGTAAATACATATTATAGACTCTTGGAAATCAGTTAGGTTTTTGAAAAGGAAATACAACTGCTATGCTAAGAAAGAGAAAATATCATCACATATAATGCTTAATTAAACCAGAGATGGTGGGAAAATGGGAGATGATAAAAAATAATAAAGAAAAATAAACAATAGTTATAAATATGATAGTATGAATACAACTCTATCAATAAACATATCAATAATTACCTTAAATGTGAATGGTTTAAATAAACCAATTCAAAGGCAGAAATTGAAGGAGTAGATAAAAACAAGACCAAACTTATGTTGTCTACAAGAACTCCATTTTAAATATAAAAACATAGCTTAAAAGTAAAGGGGTAGATGGAGCTATACCATGGTAACACTAATCAAAAGAAAGCTGGAGTAACTATATTAAATCACACAAACAGTATCTGAACAAGGAAAATTATCAGGGGTAAAGAAGGACATTACATAGTCATAAAATGGTCAATTCTTCAGGAGGACCTAAAATTATTTAACACAGTAAATACCTAACAACACAGCATCAAAATACAGGAGACAAAAACTGATAGAAATAGAAGGAGAAATAGGCAAACCCACTACTCCAACTATAGTTGGATATTTCAGCATACCTCTTTTAGCGATTGAAAGATCCAACAAGCAGAAATCGGTAAGAATATAGTGGAAATAAATAGTAGCATCAACTAACTGGGTCTAAGTGACATAGAATATCTCATCCAACAGAACATCTCTATCAACAGTAGAAAACACATCCTTTCAAGCTGACTGGAATATTGGCCATGATAGAACACATGCCCAGCCACACCAGCACACCTTAATGAAGAGAATAAAAGTCATACCGGGGTTTTAGACTATAATGAAACCAAACTCAAAAATAATAACAGAAAAATAGCTGGGAAATATCCCAAATATTTGGAGATTAAATAGCACACTTCTAAATCACACTTTGATCAATGCAAAAGTCTCAAGAGAAATTTTAAAAATATTTTGAATTGAATAAAAATGAATATATGATAATCAGTTTTGTGGGATGCAGCAAAGCAGAGCTTAGAGGGAAACTTACAGCATTAAATGCATATATTAGAAAAGAAGCATGATCTAAAATCAATCATCTAAGCTTCCACCTAGAAACCAGAGAAAAAGCAAGTTATTTCAAAAACAAAAAGCGGGGGCAGGGTGGCTCAGCCCACTGAGTGTCAGACTTTAGTTCAGGTCATAATCTCACAGTTCGTGAGTTCGAGCCCCACGTTGGGCTCTGTGCTGACAGCTCAGAGCCTGGAGCCTGCTTCAGATTCGGTCTCCCTCTCTTTATCCCCCTCCCCCACTCACGCTCATCTGTCTGTCCCTGTCTCTCTCAAAAATAGATAAGCATTAAAAAAAAAAAAGGCAAAAAAAAACCCCAGCAGAAATCAATGAAATTTAAAGCAGACAACCAATAAAGAAAATAAATAGTAAATAGGTGAAATATTAATAAAAATAATAAACTAGTCAGGCTAATCAAGAAAAAAGGGAGAAGACATAAATTACTAAATTTGAAAATGAAAGAAGCATCATCAATTCTGACTCCTTACACATTAAAAGGATAATAATAAAGGAGTATTATGAACAACTCTATGATAGTAAAATTGATACTTTATACAAAATGGACCAATTCCTTAAAACACAAAACTACAAAAATTTATGCACAGGAGAAATAGATCATCTGCACAGGCTCGTATTTATTAGACACAAATAATCTTACAAAAAAAAAACCTAAAAACCACCAACCCAAAATGGTTTCAATGGTGACTTCTCCCAATAATTTAAAGAAAAAATTATGGAATTCTCTATAATGTCTTCCAGAAAATAGAAGAGGGAATATTTCCTAACTCATTCAGTGAGGCCAACATTACCCTAATACCAAAACTGGATAACACAGTACAAGAAAAGAAAACAAATCAACATATCCCATGAACGTACATGCAAAAAACCTCAACAAAACACTAGTATATAAAATGTATCATACAGACTACATAAACATCAATTATCAACATCTATGAAATACCTTGGTTATCTGTAGTGAAAAGATCTGATTAATGTTATTTTAATTCATAAAAAAATTAATATCTCATCTTATTCAACAGCTTCAATCATATGTGCCCAACATTTTGTTCACTATTTACAGCATAGAACTCAAGGCCCTCATGCATAGTTAATATTCCATCAACTACTCTAATTTTACTATCTTCCAGTTGATAACTTGATAAATAGTTGAAATGTTCTAAAATCCAAAGCAAGATAGACAAAAATATAAAGAAAAATGATGTACATATTGAACTGATTCCCCCTACATAACTGAGAATTTGTAATACTGATTATGAGATACATATTTTCAACCTGCATGCATCAAACATATTCATCTCAAAGTCATAACTTAAAATAATTAATCCATATCCCTCTTTATGCTCAGTCTATGAAATTGTTTTGGGTGTTCCCAAAGCAGAGTAGGTGCTGTCATGATGCAGTTCATTTGTGAAAATGGCCCGCAGTTTAACAATGGTGAAAATGGACTGGTCACAGAAGTGCAATAGTATATTAACAAACAATGACACGCTTTTCTGATTGCTGACTCTCAGTTGCCCTCTGCTTGACTCAAACTCCTTGGTGCAGCTACGCTCATAACTCACATTTTTTCTTCCTTCTTTAATTGCTCAAAGTTGCATCTGAAGCTCTGATACAAAGAAGCATCACGATGACAGTGTCAGCCCTGCATAATTTAAAGGATCAAGTTATCAGGTTTTGTTTTGTTTTGTTTTGTTTTGTTTTGTTTTGTTTTGTTTCCTAGCTACCTGGTCTGTTAACTCACCTGAATCTCAGAGAAGCAAAGCAACACTTGCTTTTAGGACACTTATATTTTAGATGATATGTTTCTCTTCATCAGCACAGCCAATTCATAGAGGCTACCAAAGGCGTGCCTTTACCTAATTGCATTAAGATGGCTTTGACATAAGAGACTCTTAAAAACTGAGGACAAACTGAGGGTTGATGGGGGGTGGGAGGGAGGGAAGGGTAGGTGATGGGCCTTGAAGAGGGCATCTTTTGGGATGAGCACTGGGTGTTGTATGGAAACCAATTTGACAGTCAATTTCATATATTAAAAAAAAAAGATGGCTTTGAACTAAAAAATACATTTCTGAAAAATTAAACTTAATAGTCATGTATGGTTTTTATTAGATATCTTTTATTGCCTTATATAACTTTATGTCCTCAAAGTGTACTTTCTTTTGTCAATGAAATATTAAAATGTATTTTGCTAGTAAATGATGAGATACATTTGAACATACTCAAGTAGATTATGGAAAAAATACCATGGTGGAAAATAAAAACCATGTCTATTTCAGACTAAATTTATTTGAATTTGATAAAAAAAAAAAACCTTAAAAGAAAGAATAGAAATCACAATGACTCTTTCAAATCAAATTTGTTTGAATTTAAGCACGATAAACAGGCTAAGCCAACCATTTTCACAAGCATTACCATTACCATTACTATTTTTTTCTCTTTTCTCAGTTCTGGGCCAAAGTCTGTAGGTATACTAAGTGTCTTGGGAGGCCGTCTTTCTATTCGGGCAGAGAATGGCTGGGACTGTCTATAGAGATGATGTCTTCATTGGGCTCTGAATAATCAAGATTAAGTTTTTCTTTCAGAATCAGAGAAGCTCACACATTTTCAGGAGGCATCTTAGAACTGTCCGCTGGCCAGTAGGGATAACAATCTTGCTGACATTCTTTAAAGAAATTTCAGTCCTTAAGTCTAGAATTCTTGGTTGTTTCTGCATAGGGATGTTATCCTCCCCTTATGCTCACATTTAATCCTTTTGAAAATTTTTCCTATATAGCCGAATTTAATACACAATTTCAGAGGAATTCATGTATATTTATTTTATCACATCATCTTTCTAGTAACTTAGTTAATATTCACTCAGGTTCTCTTTAACCTTTAAAAATTAAAAAAAAATTAATGTTTAGTTTTGACAGAGAGAGAGAGAGAGAGGGTGAGAGAGATGGAGTGAGAACAGGAGAGGGGCAGAGAGAGGGAGACAGTGAATCCAAAGCAGGCTCCAGGTTCTGAGCTGTCAGCACAGAGCCCAACGCGGGGCTTGAACCCATGAACCGTAAGATCATGACGTGAGCCGAAGTTGGATGTTTAACTGACTGAGTCACCCAGGCACTGCTGTTAAAAATTTTTTTTAAGTTTATTTATTTATTTTTTTGAGACATGGGGAGAGAGAACACTTAAGTGAGAGAGGGGCAGAGAGAGAAGGAGAGAGAGAATCCCAAGCAGGCTCTGTGGTCTCAGCATCAGAGCCTGATACAGGGCTGGAGCCCACGTACCGCGGGATCATTACCTGAGCTGAAATCAAGTCAGAAGCTTAACCAACTGAGCTACCCAGGTGCCCCAAGCTTTTCTTAACCTTTAATGAAATGCCTAGGAAATAGGCTCAGAAAGGAAAAGGTATTTAACGTTTTAGACTAACTGTATATTGTTTTCCTCACAGAAGGTGGCTGAATGGACATTATGATAACCATAACCTGGCTATTATTAACTCCTTCAGGGCAGGTTTTGAATTTCATTCACCATTATATTCCCAGAACCTAGTACAGTGCATGTCATTTGTAGTGCTTATTAAGTGTGTTTAATTAATTGATCCTCCTATCAAGGTATCAAGAAGAAAATAGCAATAAATGATGGCAATATGTGTCCTATTTGGAGAGAAAACTCAGCATGCATAGAGGTGAACATTGGTCTGATTTGCCTTTCAGGCCAAACAAAAAATTCAGAAATTTCAGTTCCAGATTCACATATTATACCAAAATGAATATGCGCAGTTGGCAATTTTATTCGTGAAATAGTTAACAAAATAATCAAACACAACGTTAGTCTGTATGTGATGCAGATGATGCCACATGCATGTTTTCATCTGTGAGTGAACAGCTGCTCAAGCTGTAATAATGCCAGATTCATATATGGTCCTTCATTCTTTCAAGGTAATTTGTAGCTCAGTTGTGAATCAGTGAACACAATATATGTCCTGTCATTTGACAGAGGCAGTAATATGCACTATTAATAGAAAAGAGGGTTAACCCAAAGACCAAGTTCATATATATGGCTATATAAAATCAGATATAAATTAATCCAGGGGTGGGGGGAACTACTCATTTTGCAGGTATGTTAATGCATTCAAGCCATCAGGGACATACAGGGAACAGAATGCTATTTCTGGATAACACATCTGCCTTCTGCCCTTCTTGAAATGTGTGTTTATGTATACGTACCACTCTTCAGAATTAACACTTACATTTTATGATTTTGCTGTGTATGTTTCCTATGAAAGAGATGAGAACACTGTTTCTGTGGAGGGGATGCTACCATTGTTCAGCTCTCTCCCATTATTCAAAAGCAACCTCTATGTGAATGTGGTGCCCTTGGAACCATTCATATGGATACATATTGATTCATAATGACATAGGTTTTTCATTGTAGCTATTCCCCTGCAGCTACAAGATGTAGAGACAGCTTGATCTCATTTGCTGTTTTTAAGTAGGCTCCACGACCAATGCCCCGACTTGGGGCTAAAATTCACTACACTGAGATCAAGGGTCAGATGATCTAGTGACCAGCCAGCCAAGTGCCTCTCATTTGTTTTCTTATTTCAAGAACTGCTGTGATGAATGATTCCATAAATGTCTTCTGTTATACGTGGGCACCCCATTTTCAAAAATATTTACCATTGACACATTGTTCCATAGTGGTTGTACCTGATTACCTTCGTGCAGTGTGTTAGATTGCCTTTTCTCCCTAACTTCGCAAAACTGTACACTTACCAGAGTTTTATTTATTTATTTAAAAAAAAATTTTTTTTTAACATTTATTTATTTTTGAGACAGAGAGAGACAGAGCACGAACGGGGGAGGGTCAGAGAGAGGGAGACACAGAATCCGAAACAGGCTCCAGGCTCCAAGCTGTCAGCACAGAGCACAGAGCCCCACGCGGGGCTCGAACTCACGGACCGCGAGATCGTGACCTGAGCCGAAGTCGGCCGCTCGACCGACTGAGCCACCCAGGTGCCCCTTACCAGAGTTTTAAAACGGTGCCTTTTTGCATGCCTATCTAATTATTATGCTATGGCTTTTTACTGCTTTTTAGATTTTTGTTTCTTCAATTGCTAGGGATGCAAATATCTTTTTTTTTTTTTTTTTAAAGTTTCTTTTTAAAAAAAAAATTTTTTTTTCAACGTTTTTTATTTATTTTTGGGACAGAGAGAGACAGAGCATGAATGGGGGAGGGGCAGAGAGAGAGGGAGACACAGAATCGGAAACAGGCTCCAGGCTCTGAGCCATCAGCCCAGAGCCTGACGCGGGGCTCGTACTCACGGACCGTGAGATCGTGACCTGGCTGAAGTCGGACGCTTAACCGACTGCGCCACCCAGGCGCCCCTGCAAATATCTTTTCATGTATGTATTAGCCATTGAATTTCCTTTTTTTCTGAATTGCTTTTTCAAATCCTTTTGACTATTTTTCTATTACATCATTTTTTCTTGATTCTTAATTCTTATCTGTACTGCATACTGCAGATACCTTTTCCTAGAATGTGATTTGTCTTTTTGCTTGGTCTGTGCCTTTATATTTTTGGCAAAAGAAGTGTATATATTTTGATACCACCAAAATTGCCCGTTTTTCTTTTGTGACTTGTATTTTTGGGTGCTTGTCAAAGGAATCTTTCTTTCCTCCAAGATTGTAAATATATCCTTTATTTTATTCCAACAATTTCAAGTTTATTTTCACATTTAGATCTTTTATCCAGTATGATTTTCTTATTTTTTGGTGTGTAATAATGTTCTACTTAATATTTTTAAAGGAAAGCCAGTCACCTTAACAACATGTGTTAGATGGCCCATCCTCTGTAATGATTAATGCATCAAGTCCTTTATATGCTGGAAACTGTCTCTGGGTTCTCCTTCCCGTTTTTGAAAAAAAATTTTTCAATGTTTATTTATTTTTGAGAGAGAGAGCAGGGGGAAGGTCAGAGAGAGGGAAAGAGAGAGAGAGAGAGAGAGAGGGAGACACAGAATCTGAAGTAGGCTCCAGGCTCTGAGCTGTCAGCACAGAGCCCGACGACGCGGGGCTCGAACCCACAAACCGTGAGATCATGACCTGAGCTGAAGGTGGCCACTTAATGGTCTGAGCCACCCAGGCGCCCCATAATCCTTTCCATTTTTAATTAAAACAACACTGATGAAATACTATATTATTTATTATAACTACATACTAACATGCTGGTGGGCAAGTCTATGCTTTTTTTACTTCAAATAGACCTTTATGCCTTTCCTCTTCTTTAGAAATAGTTTCCCCACTTTCATGATATATCCTGAAAATGTTTATTTGAGTATATAGATTATTTTAGTGAGAAGCAACTTAATTTAAAAAATATTACTACATCTTCCTGTACACAAATTCATCTGTGTACTGGGATGGAATTCAGTGGTGAAGGAAAAATGATAAAGTCACTATCCTGAAGAAATCTGTACTCTAAAGGGATGACATTGTCACCAAACACATAAACAAGTAAATATATATAACGTCAGATGACCAACAGTGTTACGGAGAAATACAAAGCAGAATAAGGGGGATAAAGTATGCCAGGGCAGAAGAAAGCACTATTTTATGTAAGAAGGTAATGATAATGGGACATTTGAACAGGAACCCAAGAAATCAGGAATGTTTTGGGTAAAGACATTCCAAATGGTGGGAACCATGAGTTCCAGGACTCTAAAGGGTAGGTTCATCTTGCAAGTTCAAAAAAAAAAAAACAAAAGGAGTGGGTCAGAGTGAATGAAGGGTAGCATAAGACAGTGTGAGTCAGATCTGGGACCTTGTGGAATTCTCTTATGTAGTCTGGATTTATTAGAAATGAGAAAGAAGACACTGGTGACTTTTGAATGGATCTAGCTAATGTTGTAAAAGGATCTCTCTCTCTGCTGGAGATGAGAATATATTGCAGAAAGAAAGAAATCAGCTATAAAACTAGTCCAACCATCCAGGCAAGAAAAAGATGGCCTCATTTTATGTCCTTAAATAATGTTTTTTTTTTTTAATTCCATAGTAGTCTCCCACAGCTTATGTTAGTGTGCTTATAATCAAGATATTGGTTTACTGTATATTTTCCATTTGTTATTGCTGTTTTAAGGAAATGCCCTTAAATTTTGAATAAAATGTTAACCTGTAACCTGTAAGACTACCTCCTTTATTAGTTCTATCAGATTATAAAACTTTTCTTTTCTTTTCTTTTCTTTTCTTTTTTTTTTTCAGGGAGAACTTCATCGCTATTGGTCATCATGATAACAATGACTTAGTGGCTGAAGTATTTCCTTTATTTTATTTTACTTTTTATTTTATAATGGTAGCAGTAATTTTTTGTTTTTGCTTTTTGTGGTGTTGTATTTTGTCTTTGCTTTACTTAAATCCTCTCTTGACCTTGACTTAAATGTTAGAATTTTAAGTTTCACTGATAATCAGTTCATTACAAATGCAGCTGGTTGAAAATATTTTAAAATATCCTTCACTAGATTGAGAAGATTTTCTAGTCCTAATTTAATAAGAGTTAGTATCGTGGGCAAATGCAGAATTTCTTCAAATACTATTTGTACACCTTTTCATGTGGTCATGTCATTTTCTCTTAGTTCAGGCTGCCATAACAAATACATCATAGCCTGGGTGGCTTAAGCCACAAACGTTTGTTTCTTACACTTCTGGAGTCTGGGAAGTCCACGGTCACAGTGTAGGCAGAACTGATGTCTGGTGAGAGTTTACTTCCTGGTTTGCAGATCGGTCATCCTCTCTTTGTAGCCTTCCATGGAGAAGACCAGAGGTGAGAAGGCAAGTCTGGTGTCTTTATAGACACCAATTCCATGTGCAGGTGCTCTAGCCTCATGACCTAATCACCTTCCAAAAGCTCCACCTAACACCCCACATTGTATGTGAGAACTTCAACATATATATTTTAGGGAAACACAAACATTCAGTCTGTAACACTCTTTTCACTTGTTTTTATAGTGAATTACGTTTATTTCTTTTCTTTTTATAATGAGCTCTCTTTATATTTCTAGGACAAATCTACTTGGTTATGATGCATATTTCTAATACACTATTGTGTTTTACTTTCTAGAATTTAGCTAATTTATTTATGTTTTTGTTTATAAGTTAGATGTGATTATGGTTTTCTTTTCTTTTCTTTTTTAAATTTTTTTTTTTTTTACATTTATTTATTTTTGAGACAGAGAGAGACAGAGCATGAACAGGGGAGGGGCAGAGACAGAGGGAGGCACAGAATCTGAAACAGGTTCCAGGCTCTGTGCTGTCACCACAGAGCCCGACGCAGGGCTCGAACTCACGGACTGTGAGATCATGACCTGAGCTGAAGTCAGACACTCAACCGACCAAACCACCCAGGCACCCCTATGGTTTTCTTTTCTTATATTGTCCTTATTAAATTTTCTTATCAAATTAATACTTCCTAATGCTTTTTAAAAGAAGCATCCATGCTTCATGTTTTATGAAATGAATTAGGTTGATTCCTTATTTTTTGAAATACTTGAAAGCAGTTTGTGAAGAATAGAAATTGTTCCTTCAAGCCCTGACAATATTTACCTCTGAAATTGTATGAACTAAAGGAAAAACTGATAATTTCTACTTACTAAAATTAAGAATTTATGTTATTCAAAAGACACAATGAAGTAAGGTGAAATAGCAAGCCAAAGACTGAGAGGAGATATATGAAACATATACAACTGATGAGGATCAATATCTAGAAAGTCCATGAAATGCCTCTTCAAACTTACTATAAAAAGAAAGGGTAGGGGCGCCTGGGTGGCTCAGTTGGTTAAGTGTCCGACTTCGCTCACGTCATGATCTCACAGTTCGTGGGTTCAAGCCCCTCATTGGACTCTGTGCTTGACAGCTCAGAGGCTGGAGCCTGCTTCGGATTCTGTGTCTCCCTCTTTCTCTGCCCCTCCCCCCATCAAAAAATAAACATTAAAAAAATTTTTAAAAAGAGTGTAATACAAGAGTATGCATTTTACTTAAGAGGTAATCCAAATAACCATTAAACATATGGACAGTCGCTCACCTTTACTAATAAACAAGAAAATGCAAAAACACAATGACACCGTTATTCTTATCAAGTTGAAAAAAATTTAAAGTCCAGTAATACTAAAGTTTGGGAAGACACAAGACTCCCAAATACTTTTTAGTATTATAAATTACCACAACAACTTTGGCAAACAAGTTGGAATTGTGCATTCCAGTACTAGGTATTAAATTGTGCATATGTGCACCAGGAATGATATATAAGACTGTTCACATTTATTTTTATTTTATTTTATTTTATTTTTTAATTTTTTAATGTTTATGTATTTTTGAGAGAGAGAAAGAGACAGAGCGCAAGTGGGAAGGGGCACAGAGAGAGGGAGACACAGAATCCAAAGCAGACTCCAAGCTTTGAGCTGTCAGCACAGAGCCCGATGTGGGGCTCGAACCCACAAACCGTGAGATCATGACCTGAGTCGAAGTTGGACGCTCAACCAACTGAACCACTCAGGTGCCCCAAGAATGTTCACATATAAAAAGCAACATTGTTCTAAGCAGCCCCTAAACTGGAAGCAGACCATAAAAAGCAGAATTCATAAATAAATATTGGCATATTCTTAGAATACTCTCCAGCAAGGAAAATAAGTGAACACAACAAAATGGCTGAATCTTAAACATGCCATGTTGGAAGAAAGAAGCCAAATACAAAAAAATACATACAATATATCCATTTAAATAAAGCTCAAAAATGGTCTTCACTACTGTGTTGTGTCATTTATTATTGTGTAACAAACTACCCTAAAACTTCTGGCATAAAATAAAAATTGTTTTATTATGCTTACTGATTCTGTGAGATTAGGAATATGGTTTCTCTCTATTCTTAAATTAAATCTGGGGTCTTGGCTGGGAAGACTTGCACGCCTGGAGTGTCTCAATTGGCTGGGAGCCCGATGCATCCAGAATATTCTTCCCACCATGTCTCCACCCAGGGAGATGACCACTACTCAGAGGGGCTGCACATGATTCCTCTTCCTGATGGGGGTTCTCACAGTATGAAGATTAGGTTGCTAAAAGGGTATGTCTGAAGAGTGAGCAATTGAAGAGACTCAGGTGAAGGCCACATATAGTATCTCTTCTGCGCTAGTTCATTGGGCAAAGTGAATCCTGCCCAGGTTTGAGGAGAAGGAATATAGAGACCACGCTAACTATGGGAATGTCAAAGAATGTGCAACAATATTTTAAAATGACGGCAGTGGTTCCGAAGAAGAACACAATTCAGTAGCTGGTGTATATCTGGTAGCTTCTATATTCCATGTCTTTTTTTTTTGTTCTCATCTTTTTCTTCATTCTGGCATTCTGTCAGATGAATAAAGTCTCTTTGTTCCATTTGCTTTCCAAACCTTGGCTGGTTTGGCATCTGAAGTTACAGCTTGTTTTGTTATTAGGTGTTAATTAAAAAAAAAAAAAAAGTTTATTTAAGTAATCTCTACCCACTACATAGGGCTCGAACTCACAGCCCTGAAATCAAGAGTCGCATACTCTTCCGACCGAGCCAGCCAGGTGCCCTAATTAAGTATTAATTTCAATTTTTTAGAAGTTCACTTATTTTGAGAGAGAACAAGAGAGAGCATGAATGGGGAAGGGGAAGAGAGTGAGGAAGGGAGACAATCTCAAGCAGGCTCTGCGTTGTTGATGCAGAGCCCAATGTGGGGCTCAATCCCATGAACTGTTAGATCGTAAGAGTCTGAGGCTTAACTGACAGAGCCGCCCAGGCACCCCAAGTATTTATTTTAAAAAAAGGCTTTATAAAACTTTTAAATATAAAGTATTAGTTTTTATCAAAAACTTTATATACAGCTTGCTTTGCTCTTAAATATTAACTTAAATAAACTTTAAATATATACTTCCAGTGTTTATATTTTCCTCTCCAGAAGATAAGTAACTTATCATGTTTTAACTACCCTTTTATGCTCTTACTTCTCAAATTCCACATTATTGTCTTACAGAAATTTAGTTCCAAGTCTAAAAAGAATGAAATTAGTAGTTGTTGTATCTACAGGCTGTCGTTCACTAGATTTGCAAAGATATATCTTACATCTTTTCTTGGTATTTTTTTTTGTTTTTTTTTTGTTTTTTTTGTCATTCATGTCTACTCAGTTCCTTTTTCTTTAATTCATAATGAATGTGGAGTATATTCTTTAATTATTCTTTCAGTCATGGTAGGGCCATATTGATTGAAAACTCCCTATGGACTTTTTTTCTCTTTAAATTAATTCAAGTTTTAAAAATTAAGTATATTTGAAGAGGAAGCATCATATCACCTCATCCTTCCTTGCCATAAATGGATGATAACTTCCTGATACACTGGAAGTAAAGTTATTATTAAATTTTAACTTGATTCTATTGGTGAAATACTGAAATCTTTCTGTTTAAAATGGATTAGCAATGTTTAAACCTGTAAATAACATTGAAAACAACCCACAAAGCATAGAAGTACATATGATATAACACTATTTAGATAAGGAAAGTAATATATATTTGAATGAATATAATGGAAAAGTTATAAACAAAACTAGTAATAATGTTTTTCTCCACGGACAGAAGATGGGTAGGGGCACAAGGGTAAATTAGGATTCTTTCATTGAAGTTTCAATTTATTAACAATATATATGTAATGTCTCTTCTGGCATTAAATTAAATTTAGGAGAAATAAACTATCATCAAATTAAGACTGTCTATTGACCTAATGAGTAAGGAATGAAAAAGGACCGGACACTTAGTGACTTTCTCCCTATGTGATCCAATGCTATGTAAAGCTGTCTACGTACCACCTAGAATTATCTTGTAGTCAGTGATGTGCATCCCATATTTCAGAAAATACTGTAGTGAGAAAAATAAATTTGAATGAACTCCATTTTGCTCAAATAGTCGATGTCTCTCTCTTATTGGCTCACTTACAAGAAATATTCTTCATTTTCGGCATTTATATCATTGAGAATAAAATTATTCTGTAGATAGAAATGCATTAAGAACATTTAGGGAGCCCTTGGCAAGACTGATGCATGAGAAGCACTATGAATCTTTCCTAAACTTTTTCACGACAACTTTTCCTATTTTCTCCTAGAACTTCTGAAGTGTATGATAAATGCTGAGCATATTCTCAAGCGTTTTTGGGTTGAATTCATGTCTGAAGATGATTGAACTGGCTACAATCTAAAGACTAGTAATGAAACATCCTAATCATCTTCATGAGATGAAATGTTCTCTTTTCTTTTTCATTAAACGGACACAGCCATTCAATAGAAATTGATTAAAAGCATTGGCAGAATATTCCAGCTTGCTTTCTTTTAAAAATAAATCTACTTAACTCATTCTTACATTGCCCTTAATTACTCATATCTACTCCAGCAACTCTCATTTAAAATATTCAATTTGCCTTCTCTTTCAAATTGACTTTCAGAGAGATTTTGCTACTGATGAACACATTGTATGGCGAGATGTGGTCTGAAATGAGTCTCCTGACATTTGCTTTAATTAGACAAATAAATGCTAAAAGCTATGACATGAAAAGCAGCATTTGGGTGAGATTCATAAATCCAAAGGAAGCCACTTTGCACAAAATATTCCATACATCTAGTTTGTTGACATCTAGTCTTATGTCTCAATTTTATATTTTCTTGCATTCATAGTTAACTGTTGACAAACTCAAAGAACATTAGAATCTCAGAGATCATCCATTCTTGCCCT
This sequence comes from Panthera onca, assembly GCF_046562875.1. Taxonomy (NCBI): domain Eukaryota; kingdom Metazoa; phylum Chordata; class Mammalia; order Carnivora; family Felidae; genus Panthera; species Panthera onca. The sequence goes on from NC_138339.1 coordinate 223,737,599, forward strand.
CTCATTTACAGAGACTCATAATATTGAAATCACTTACTCAAAATTACAGTGAATCCATGGCAAAATTGAGCATACTTTCACTATTTCCCATTACATTAAACACCTGGGACACCAGCCATTCCCTGGCAGTGAACAGACGTTCAAGGAATGCTTCCAAATTCAGTGTTCTCTAAGTTCTTTCCAACCTTTTTCATATCATAGCACACAAAGAAAATGATAATATTTGTACCATCCCCTGCAATATGCAACAAGGATGAACCTTGAGAACATTATTATAAATGAAATAAGCCAGTCACAGAAAGGCAAATACTGCCTAATCCCACTTATATATCGAAAACAGTCAAATTCATAGACTCAAAGAGTGGAATTGGTGGTTTCCAGGGGCTGGAGGAAGGACATGGGAAATTATTAATCAGAGGGCATCAAGTGTTAGTTAAACAATACAAATATGTTGTAGAGATATGCTGTTCAACATTGTACTTATATTCAATCCTGTAGTGTATACTTGAACATTTGTTAAGAGAGCAGATCTCATGTTAAATTTTCTTAGCACAATAAAAACAAACAAGAAATACAGAGTTAAGAATTTCTGAAACAAACAGAACTTTATAACACAAAAAGTAAGCCTTAATGTATACAAATTTTTAAAAATTTAGAAGTTTATTCTATTATTTCTATGTATATATATATACACACATATATATGTATATATGTGTGTATATATATACACTCTAATTATTAATTCTATTGCGATTGTAAGCAAATTACCAGAAAGTTAGGAACTTAATGTAAATTTAATAATGCTCAGTTCAATAGGCTGGAAGTCTGACCCAGGTCTCAGTGGGCTAAAATCAAGGTACAGACTCCAGGGGAGCATTTATTTTCTCACTCAGTTGGGTTGTTGATAGAATTCAATTCTTTTTGGTTGTAGGACTGTGGTTCCTGTTTCCTTGCTGGATGTCAGCTGAGGGCAATTGCCCAGGTGCTAGAGGCTTCCCACATTCCTTGGCTCATGGTCCCCTTCTCCCATCTCAAGCCAGTAAATGTGATCTGTGTCACTCTTATACTTCAAGTCTCTCTTTTTCTGTCCCATCTCTAACTTTCATTAGGGGGGCCTTTCTTTTATTTTAAGGCCTTTTATAAGCAGATAGGTCCTAGCCAGATAATCCAAAATAATCTCTTCATCTGAGGGTCTGCAGCCTTAATCTTATCTGCCCAGTCCCATAATATGTTGACAGATTCTGGAGACCATGGCACATTTAGAGGCAATATTTTGTAGTTACGCTTATTTTTAAACTATGCTTATGCCGAGGATCTTCCCAAGATTAATTAGATCATCATCTGTTGGAGTGACATCCAGATCTTGTAATTTTTTAAACGACCCAGAAAATTCTAACATGCATACAGTGTTGAGAATCTATTCAGGAAGCCATCAGTCGTGTCATTGTCATGGATGCTAACACTGGAACCAATCAGTCATTTTCTACTTGCAAAGCTGCCGGCATAGTGTCCATGTACACAGTCAACATTCATTTCACAAATTAATATTTTTGATTACTAAATGTGAGGATCTCTTTAGTGAAGAGCCAGCAAGAGGAACTATCTTTGTAATTCTTATCCTATAAATTTTATTTGTTTCTGAAAGGATAAAGCAGGTCCTATGCATATTACATTCATAAAACGGCAATGTCTTCTAAAAACCTGTATGCATAGGAGCTAAAAGTTCTTACAATCACTGACTCATTAGACTTCAGCCATTCTATTGGGAGACATCTGGCTCATTTCTTTCATTTCTTGTGTACAAATGTAATGGAGATTCTGAAATACTCATCTGGGATGGAGCATAGAGACTCATAGATCTGGCTGTTTTGAAAAACTCTTTTACTTTAGTGGTGCTCCAGAGACTGAGATTTGAAGCCATCATTTTCTCTCTCTCTCTCTCTCTCTCTCTCTCTCTCTCTCTCTCTCAAGTTCTCTTACAGGTGAAAGGAGCTATTTTTCCCTGGTATAACACATTGCTTCTGGCTACAATTCAGATTGAATCAAAAAGTGCAACTAAATGCAGTTACATCTTACGTCTAAATGCCACTCTCTCCCTTTTCTTGGTTGCATATAAAGCAAAAGGAATAATAATGTTGCTGGAATTTTCAGGGTGAGAAGGAAAGAAATGAGCTTTTCTTTATATCCTAATTTTTGCTACTCTTCTTAGCCTTCAATGACCTTAGCTTTGATTTAAAAAATTTTTTTGTAAATGTCTACATTCTATTAGGGTATTAAGTCTCTTTGCTATGAGATTGTTTAAAGAACCAATATCTCCTCTAAATAATGATTCTAAATATTATTAATGAAAGGTAACTGACATTGGTTTAGCATCTACTATTTGCCGTATGCATATATTATCTCAGTTAATTCTCATAACAACCCTCCAACATAGTTGTTATTATTGTACATCTTATTCATTGTCAGATCCTACCTCCTTCATTTTTCAAAATAAAAAATATGACTGCTTCTCATCACGATCACACTACTCCAGGCTATTCTCATCTATCTCTTATACCATTAAATAAAATCCCTAATGTTTTCATTGTCTCCCTTCTTATAGCCCTATAGTAAATGCTCTACAGAGCAGTAAGAATAAGTTTTAAAATATTAAAGTTAATTATGTTATTCTCTTGCTCAAAATATTTTAATGAGTTCCCGTCCTTCTAATATAAAATCTAAGGTCTATACCTTGGTGTGGTCGGCATCTTGGATGAGATCATACTTAGTTGTACATTTGCAACAAACAGGAATACTAATGACTTACTTTCCTTGAATGTTTATAATGTTTGGGTATTGTTAGCATCAATGGTGTGCTGAAGCTGGCTCATTCCGTCTCCCAAGAACCAACTGGCACATGTCTCCACCTTTAGGTTCAGTGATGCCACATTGGCAGCTTGAAATTGGCCAAAGCAGGAGAATTGACACTACAGAAAGTGGAAAATTCTACAATTGGGGGAGTTTCCCCCAAATGCCAGTTACTAAAATATTACTAGCATCTCCTAGTTCTAAACATTTCGCATGTATTATTTCATGTAGTCCCTACTGCAAACCTATTGTTGTCACATGTTGAAAAGAAAGTGAGACACAGAGAAGTTAAGGAAGCCAACCAGAGTCACACAGTTATTAAGTAGCAGAGCCAGCATTTCAACCCACACACTTTGGCTTTTGAGCTTCTACTACATTTCACTATATTTGCAAGTTACAGTAAAATTAGAGCTAATAGAAATTTTGTTTTCTATTTGCCCTCAGTATATTGCCTGATGTTACTCACACTGAGTAATGGAGCAGTCCCTAGCCATCCAGATTGGCTTGGGTGCCTCACTTTGATTGGCTTGGGCCCCACTCTGAAACTGAGGGCGCCAGCAAAATAGGCTAGCCCTCTGCAACCAAGCCTTAGTGATGTCCGTTTGTAACTGTGCCCGGGGAAGAAATGTCTGAAACGCTCATTGTCCTGATTAAGGTGGAATTCAGGGCCTGTAAAAACATTCAAACACAGACTTCATTACCCTTATTTGGAATATTAGTGGAAAATGTTCCTGGATCTATTTACAGGAATGCCAATGCAAATATACTTCCAAGCATAATTCACAAAAACCACTTTTGGCAGCAAATACTCAGGGTTTGATTCTCCTTATTGAAAAAGATACAGCCTAAATCTGAGCAGATGTAGGAGATTCTGAAATCTTTTACTCAAGTTAGAGAGTCATGGTTTATCTCACACCTGTTTCTGGAAAGAGTGGAAATCATCACACAGAGAGATATAAGGGGATCTCGGGTCCTACTTCATAATTTTCTAAAGAAAATTAGTTCAAAAAGCATTTGTTAAATAAAACAGTGAATGAATGAATTTAAAGTCCATAAGAATTTAGAGTGATATGTTTCCCAAAGATAGTATGTTTCAATTCTTCATTGTAATTTGGAAATGATATCAAAGTCAAGATCCCAAGGATGTTTTGATCAAGTCCAGTTAATCTATAATGCTTCTTCATGCATAATATTTAATCAATTAATATCATTGGTGAAATAGATATATGTTAGAAGAAGTTTTAAGTAAATTCTCATCAAGATTATGACAAGTAATCCATTTTTTCTATTAATATAAATTTGCTAAAGCTGGAGCTAAGTGTTTATTGTACTTACATAATTTTCAATTCAAACTTTGATAATATTATGGCATTCATGATAGAAAGATGTCCTCAGTAACTTTCAGAATCTGTTCATTGGTTTCTTGGTTCAAAATAAAGGGCTACATATAGAAAAAGCCTAGTGGAAGCATTGGAAGTCTCCACCAACTTTTCTAAGACCTTTTGTGATGGTTAATTTTATATATCAGCTTGGCTTGGCTACAGGTTTCCTGTTGTTTGGTCCAATACCAATCTACATGTTTGCTTCGAAGCTATTTTTTTAGACATGAGTAACTCTTAAATCAGTAGATGCTGACTTTCCATAATGTAGGTGGGCCTTATCCAATAACTGAAGGCCTTGAGAGAAAAGGCTGAGTATTCCCAAAGAGGAAGGAATTCTGCCTTCCACACTGCCTTGGACTCAAGACTGCATCAACTCTGGCCAGAATTTCCAGCCTGCCAGCCTCCTCTATAAATTTTGGATTTACCAGGCCCCACAATCATGTGAGCCACTTCCCTAAAAGAAATCTCTATCTCTAAGTACATACATCCTATTGGTTCTGTTTCTCTGGAGAACCCTAATATGCCGCCCACCTCTTACAAAATAGAAATGAAAAGCAATCTTGCATTATTGCTTCCTTTAATGTTACTCATTATGATTCTAGAAGTTTGGTCAATCACACTTTTAGCCCCCCTGACTACAGGTGTGGGCCTGTAACGTAGGTGTGCAGTCAGGCTCTCCTAGGGAATCTGAATCTTGAGCTGCAGGCCTGAAACAGTGGAAAGAACCATTTTCCAATAGTAGCTGCTTAAAGAGGCTGTGCATCTTCCAGCTGGGATTCTGGGAACTGCTTTCTGCCCTGCTCTTCCTGAGCCTTGCTTTTTAACTTTTCTTTTTTCTTTTCTTTTCTTTTTTCTTTTCTTTTCTTTTCTTTTCTTTTTTCTTTTCTTTTTTCTTTTCTTTTCTTTTCTCTCTTTCTTTCTCTCTTTCTTTCTTTCTTTCTTTCTTTCTTGTTCTGTAAGATTTTCTGTATTTCATATGAAATGAAATTGTTTTACTTTTATTTCTATTTGAGTTAGCCGGAAGTCAGTTTCTATAGATTGCAAACAAAAGGCCTTAATTTATATGAAAATTGATATGAAGATGTTTGAAAGCAAGACCATCAGGATCAGACTGCCCTGTGTTTTCATCTCACTCACTGGCAATAGGGCTTGATGCAAGTCATTGTTCTTGTACAGCTGCATTACCAAATTATCGCAAATTTAATGGCTTAAAACGATACCCGTTTATTATCTCCGGAGCCCTCTTCTTAAGATCTCACCAGGGTGAAGTAAGGTGCCTTCCAGGGCTGTGATTTCCAGCTGAAGCTTTAGGCCCCTTTCCAAGTTGGCTAGTATGGGTAGAATTCACTTTCTGGAGATTGTATGATGGAGGTCCCTGTTTGCCAACAAGGATCACTGTTGTCTGCTAACCAGGGTCCCTGTCCCAGCTGCCAACCATGGTTTGCTCTCATTTCCTAAAGGTGTAATTCAGGTCCTGGTCACATGGCCCCCCTCCATAGGTTTTCTTAGATTTCCAGTCTCTCTACCTTCAAGAAGTGGTCAGACCCTTTTAAGGACTCATTTAATTAGACGGAACCTACCCAGATACTTTTTCTTTTGATTAACTCAAAATCTAATTGGTAACCTAATCACAGGAGTGACTGTATGCATTCACAGATTCTGCCTCTATGGAAGGTGAGGGGAATTATATACTCCATAAGAGGCAGGAATTATGCACCTGACAGAGTGGGGTTCTTACGGGTCTTAAAATTCTGCCTACCACAGGCAAATTTCTTTAAGTGTCTGCTTTCCTCAGTAAAATGAGGAAAATAAGTGCCATTCTTACTGGTGTTGTAAAGATCAAATACACTAAAGTATGTAAATTGATTAGAAAGAGCTTGGTTCACAGTAAGCACTCAGTAAATAGTTATTCATCAACAGTGTTCATTAAGGTGAATAAAATATTTATATATATTAAAATTTCCTCCTCCAAGTGAAAGTTCAAGAGAAAATATATAAAAAAGCACTTGATATATCACAATCTTTAGTGAAAATTCCCTCCTAGGACATTAAAATTCTAGTTAATCTGTAAAATGTGTTTCCTTTTATGATTAGTTCACTGGTATAGCATTTTAATTTTTTTTCATGTTTATTTATTTTTGAGAGAGACAGAGACACAATGGGAGTGGGTTAGGGTCAGAGAGAGAGGGAGCCACAGAATCCGAAGCAGGCTCCAGGCTCTGAGCTGTCAACACAGAGCCCAATGTGGGGCTTAAACCCACGAGCCGTGAGATCATGACCTGAGCCAAAGCTGGACGCTCAACCGACTGAGCCACCCAGGCGCTCCACTGGTATAGCATTTTAAAAGCATGTAAGTGGGATTTATGCCTTTACTCTTTCCTTACCACATTGGTTGTTAGATTGTAATAGTTCTTAATATAATGAAAGACAGTGAAACATTTTCTCCTATAAAACAAATGCTTCCCTCAGATTTTTGTTTTGCTGCAAATATCATGCTCCTCTGTGTGCTAGATTTATGGTTAAAATCTTAAATATAAAAGTATTCTGCAGCATTCCTCTATACCTGTCGTCTTTTCTCCTGCTGGTTTTTTTTTCAAGTTACACTGATTTCTCATTCAATGTCATTGTCAAACCCATCATATTTCAATCTGTTTGATTCTCCTGTTGCTAAGAAACAAAGTTGCTTTATTATGTAGGGTCTTCATATGCGGCTTTGCTAATCAGTTAGAAATCCATTTTCTTAGGGGATTATTTTCTGGATAATAACATTTACTCCTTATGGTGGTTGACTACTGAAGTGAAGACAGTGTTTTTGTTTTTGCCATTAAACTACAGCACAATGAGCTATAAATTTACCAGATGTTCGCTTTAGCAAAGAAAACCCAATGGCTTCACTTGCTCCATTAAGATCCAATCGTTTACACAGGATTTATGCTTTTAAAATTTTCTCCATAATTACTATTTTGATAGATACTTTCATCCAAGAATTTAATTTGATTCGACACAAAAAAAATGAAATAAATACTGTCTTCTCACTGGAAATCTGAATGCAGTCCTAGGAATATTCACTTTCTCCTAAAAGATGTTTATTTTTTGCAAGCAGTACAAAAGTTCTCTGATAACACAGAATTGACAATGGGAAAGCATTTCTCCAGAGTCAGAGGTGTCATCCTGTCCACCCAAGGTCAAGTGGAACTAGCCAAGGACATTAGGGGCTATTCCTGATTCCACGTTCCATCAGTTAAGGCAGTTAACTTTTACGAGTACCAGCTTTCCAGCCTCCAAACTACAATAACAATAATGCCTTTGTACCTATCCAACTGGTTTACATGAAATAATCTATTTGAAAACTCTTTGTGAATAGGTGCACCATGAAAATATTAACAATATGGGCATACTTAGGACAATATCACTTGAGCCAGAGGAAGAAATAATTCCAAGATTCTTCTGAGTTTTCCTTTCTAAGGAAAATAACAAAATATATATCTTGATGGAAAGTGGGAAGGTAGACATTTAAATTGTTGGAAAAATACCTGTGATTCTATTTGGTGTGGAGGATGCTGAGAAATTAGAAGTGCATTTCCTAGGAGTTATCCTACAAGAGTTTTGCTGTGAACTATGTTGTATTCTCCATAGTTCCTATAAAAGTTAATCATATGTCCTCAATTCTGTCACTGGGATTTAAAATTCTCTGGTGTCTAAAGCATTCAAGTCTCCCAGTGTATCTGATTTTCCTAAGAATTATAGAACTGAGAACATACAGCTTATGAATCCTAGGTGTTATGAGTCACATAAGTATTAGGTGACTTCATGTGTTCTTGTTGCAAAGTAATGAAGGTTTTGGCATATAATGAACTTTAAGCTCAGAACCTCATTGTCCTTCTAGCTAATAACAAGTAAGAATTACTTGATCAATTGAAGTTGGCTGTAAACAGTTACTTCATGAATCTTTATTAAATATAAAAAATTTGTTTGAAAATGGCTTACGAGAATATCTTAGTGTCCATAAGAATTCATTATACATGGCAAGTGACACTAAGGCTTATTGAGAAAAAGGACAATGAAATAGATAAATGATTTAGAATTCAAATGAGAGAAGAAAGATGTAGCAGTTTGGAATGATAAGACAGGCAAACAGGGTGTCTGGGTGGCTTGTCAGTTAAGCATCTGACTCTTGATTTTGGCTCAGGACATGATCTCAGAGTTCGTGAGTTCAAGCCCTGCATAGGGCTCCATGCTGACAGTGCAGAGCCTGCTTGAGATACTCTCTCTCTCCCTCTCTGTCTGCTCCTCCCACCCCCACCTCAAAATAAATAAATAAACTTAAAAAAAAACAGGCAAACAAAATCAGTGCAATTAATTTATTTGAGTAGTGATCCTTCAAGCAGCAGTAGGGAAGTCAGAGGATGAGAAAGAAAAGGGGCACACATCAATGAGTAGGTTGGAGAACTGGGGTTCAGTTCTGCTAGGTAATTCTGGGAGACTGTGTCAATACCAGAGGGACAAACACGCTGGGGTATTTATGTATTAAACTCCCTTCCATATTGCCTGTTCCCAAGGCATAAACATCCTGGCACGTCCAGACAGCACTACGCATGGATAACTAGGTGGCACAGGCTTTCGTGGCCAGAGGAAGCCCTCAAACTGATCACAGTTGCTTGCATAGGAAGCTCTAGAAAGGAAGAGAAGAGTGAGTGCTGAGGGCTGCAGTCAGACACCAGCAATATCTGCTACACTCATTCATATTATCTCCTAAGGAAATTTGTCTATAACTGGAGTATCCTTTCTGTGTTGTGAATTAAATTAGAATAAAATTATTGAACATTCTTTCTGGCCTGTCGTCCTTGGGAAAGCTCTCACTTAGCAGGTATAAATTAATCCTGAGACATTTCCTGCCTGAGCTCATTATTAGGATCAAGATCTTCAGGTCCATTTATCAACACTTACTTACTCCTGTGACTTAGCAACATTATTTATCAAATAAACATTGATTGAGCGCCTTCTATACGAAAAACATTCTGCTAGTGCCAGAAACGTGAAGATAAATAAGATAGAGTCCCAACTTTCAAGCTGAAGAATATTGCACCTATAAACATATGGTTACTAAGAAAGCACTGAAGATTCCATAAAGTGGTAATTACCAAGAAAGTGGTAATTCTCACTTAAAAAAACCAAATACCATTTTATAGGGAACTGACAGCAGCAGCAGCAATTGCCTCTTTTGTCATAAAGAATAAAGCATTAAAATGAGCATTTGTGTATTTTATTTACTTAGTTTTATTTTACCTATCACTTTTCAAGTTTTTGTTTAAATGCCAGTTAACATACAGTGTAATACTAGCCTCAGGTATATAATAAATACAGTGATTCAACAGACTATTCCTGTATTTAAAAGAAGTGATTTGGGGGGCCTGGGTGGCTCAGTTGGTTAAGCATCCGACTCTTGATCTCAGCTCAGATCATGATCCCACGGTTCGTGAGATCAAGCCCCATGTGGGGCTTTGCAGTAGACATGTGGAGTCTGCTTGGGATTCTCTCTTTTTCCTCTCTCTCAAAACTAAATAACTAAATATTTAAAAAATAAAACAAGTGTGATTTTTAAATAATTTTTAGGAGAAACAGTTTTCAATATGAAAAAAAGGACTCATAATTGTATCTTTATGTCATGAGATATTATTATCCTATTCCTCCAGAGTTTCTATAAATATGTAATGATTTGCATTTAATAAAGGAAAGAAAGATAGATTTATAGGTTGAGGGACTCTATTTATTTTTTAGTAGGTTTGTTTTTTGAGAGATTCAATTTTAAGGTTAAAGAACTTGTGCCAGTATTCAGGTTACTTTAGATCTTTTGGAAACAAGAAGGTGATACGTATTTGCTTTTGGATCCTGGGAGATAGATATGTAAGGCCTGGTGGTTGCATAAAAGTAATCACTCGGCTCTAGCAGAGACGAAGAAAACCCACGAGCCTGACGAGTTTTGTCAGCCAGGATAGACTAACTTCTGGTGAGATCTCAGAGGATCCAACTGCTGTGACGACAAGCATGCCTCAACCAACTAACTGATAGGCAGTTGGGAGCCCAGATCACTGAAAGCCAGATAAGCCGGCTGAATGTGTGAGAGCTGACCTCTCTTACATTGGAGGCTCTCCAGCTGCAAAGACTGATACAGAACTAAATGGGGCGTTCAAGTCCAAGAGGCCGACAAAGAGATTTTGACACAGACTGGCTCAGTCTTAACAGAGAAGTCAAAAGTGGAGGGCGATTTTTGCTTTTGAGTGTATTGTCTTTTTCTTTTCCTCTTTTTCTGCCTAGGTAAGTGCTATGTTCAAAACTGTTACCACAGTCACTTCTGAGTTCTGATAGGTAACAAATGCCATTTCCAATGCACTTACTCACCCATTAAATAGCTAGCCACCTTTCACCCCACCAGCTAAGAGATTAGGAGAGTAATGTAATCCACTAAATAATGCTAATTGTAGATAAAGCAAACCCGAGAAAGAAATCCACGAACAGCTGGATCGAATGCTTTTTAATATATTTATGTATTCTGTGTTTCTACACTGACCAGTAAAAGGTGATCCCTTCACACTACCCACTTTCTGCTAGATATTTTTCTTTTTTTATATAATTTTTTAATGTTTATATTTGGGGGAGAGGGAAAGAGAGACAGAGAGAGACAGAGAGAGAGCAGGGGAGGGGCAGAGAGAGAGGGAGACACAGAATCAGAAGCAGGCTCCAGGTTCTGAGTTGTCAGCACAGAACCCAGTGCGGGGCCTGAACTCACAAACTGTAAGATGATGACCTGAGCTGAAGTCAGACGCTTAACCAACTGAGCCATCCAGGTGCCCCTCTGCTAGGTATTTTTCAATGTTAGCAAATGAAGTAAAAGGAATCAGGAGACTGGCTTGAGATCCAATGAGTTTTCTTTTCATGATAAGTTTGAAATGTAACCAAATCAAATATTGATTTGATTTGGTTTTATTTATTACACTGTTTCCTTATAAGGACTTTTCAAAAATAAAATTTCTTTGTATATTTTAAAAATCTGAACTGTTTTCAAAAACAGAATAGAAGAGGTTCTATGTCACCTTGCATTTTTTAAATGATTTTTTGATGTATCACCATGGCAACAATGTGTTTTCTCATATAGAAACATTTCCTCCGAGCAAAGAAATTATACCAAATGCTTCATTCCTAAGCAATGGAAAAATCCTCTCTACTGCCTTGGGAAATTCTGACAGAATTTAGAAACGAATACTATTCATCCGTTTCCAATGTTTTAAGAGAAAGGAGATTTATCAGAGTATGTAATAAAATGAACTGTACTTTTAGAAAATGTATAGCTATTGGATAAACGTTTCTATATATGACATATTTATATATATTATAATTATATGCCCCTTAAAATGTAGCTTCCTAAATAACAAGTCAAAGTTGAAAATCATGTAATTTTTCAGGTTTTAAATATAAAAATATGGTACATTATTTGTTTATGCTTCTCATTGTAGTGTTATATGCTTTAGACATTTTATTTAATTGAATATTATGTGTGAAATAACCAGCATGCTGTTACACATAAACTATTTGTTTTATCTTTCTATCCAAATATTTTTTACCATAAAGTTAGTGCTAAAGAGGGAGAAGGGAATGTATATCCTTAAGCCCTTTAAGTCTAGTACACAGGAAAACTAATCTGATAGGTAGTAGGCTTCAATAGGCAGTTCAAAGGAAATATAAAATGCTTACATTTTAAGCATGCTCAAAAAATACTTAAGACTGTCCTTTATTTTTCCAAGTACAAGTTATGTTTCTTTTGCCAGCATTTGTACACAGCATTCATTCATTCATTCATTCATTCAACAAATCTTTGTTGATCATCAACTTTATGTCAGACACGACGCTACAAAAAAGGATAAGAGGTAAAAGTGAAGAATAAATTTCCCATCTTAATGGATCTTTGGTTCAGATGATATGTTCATAGGATAAGTAATTTTAATGTGAGATAAATGTCAAACTATTTGGTATTTTCAAAATCTAATTTGTATCCTAAAACAAGCTTTCAAAACACAGGATTCTCTCTCTATCTCTGTCTCTGCCTCTATCTTCGTGTCTCCTCTCTTTCCCTCACATTCATGACAAAATTCTTATGGAAAAGTCTTTGGAGTCATGCTTGGCTTACATTAATGTATCAGATCTGCTACTTGTTCAAGAGACCTTGGGCAATAAATGAATTTCCAAATTGTATCTTCCAGGATGTATATTCTGAAAATGGCTATAATGTTATCTCTCATTCTATAAATTCTTTCATAATATGACCTTGCTGCTACCCATGAAGATATGGAGACTGATTCTCTGCCCTGTGAAGCCTGTGCTGGCCCAGTGATTCACTTGTATCCAAGAAATTGTGGTGGACGTGATAAAGCTCTGTCTGGCTGCCTTGGGATGACCTCTCTAGGAAATCCAGCTGTCAGGAAAGAAATCCAGCTATGCTGAGAAGGCCATGATGGAGATCATGTTTAGACACTCTGGTTGACAGTCCCAACTAAACCTAGTCTTTCAGCCGTCCCCAGAAACATGAGTGGAATTGTCTTGCATTCTCCAAACCAACCCATCCACCAGTGGAGTGCCAATAAATGACCTCCGTCAACAGACCAAGGAGCAGAAAAATCACCCAGCCCAGTCCTGTCCAAATTCCTGTTTCAGAGAACTTGTTAGATACAATAAATTGATTTCATTTTATGCTACTAAGCTTTAGGGTGATATGTTACACAGCAATTATAATTGTAACGCTACCATTATTACTGCTGCATGTTTCTTATTGCAAAACATACCTAGAAACTAAATTTTATATGATGGAAAAACTGTAAAGCAGAAAGCATTTAGGTAATTCCTTTGAGGGATAGTTCTTGTCCATTGGAAGAAAGCAGACTGATTCCAATACCTAGACCACAGTACTACACATCTGTTATCATATAGACATTCCTGTAAAATAAGATAAAAATACGTATTACATCTCATTTGGGGAGTAAGTTCCCTATTTTCATCGGCTCCATAAAATATTTCAAAATATTTGTCCAGTTCTTAACTTACATAATTTCCAGGTGAGAGTTTTTTTTACATATAGACAAAAATTGTGATTTTTTTATTTTTTTTATTTTTATTTATTTATTTTTTTTTAATTTTTATTTTTTATTTTATTTTATTTTTTGCTTAGACATCATTGCTCTTTGACAACTGCCAGTTGTTCGATTTTCTCCTAATAAGATGCAGTTTCTGCTTCAGCACTCCGATTCGGGAAAAGTTCATCAAACAGACATGACTGGCTTTGACCCAGGCATTCAAAGGCTCTTCACCCCCCACCCGTGTCCTTGGAATATGGGTTCCACTTGCCTTTCCCATTTCCAGAGGCTGTTCCAAGGACACAGCCTTGAGAGAGTGATGCAGCCATGAAGATGCCAGCATAGGAGATATGACTGAACCCAGTTAAGGCTTCTCTGCAAACTGTTAAGATTTGGTGGGCACGTTATTATTAACATGGTTACTAGGTCTTTCAGGTCACACTTTTACAGATACATACAGGAATTACATTTCTACTGCACAAGGCTTATATATATTTTCTCTCTCAAAATGTACCCTCCCTTTCGGCTCTTTTTCAAATTAGGAGGCATGGCAGCTTCTATACCAACTTCTCCTATTTCAATGCAATGTTACGTGGCTTTTTTCTAAAAGGGGGTTATAAATGGATCATTAAAAACTTGCTCTAGTTTGCTTTCATCCATAGAATACCTACCAAATGTTTGTTGAAGCTGAAAGTACATGGAAGACAGCTTCCCAGTTTTTTATGAATGATGTCTGTGTTTTCCCATTTTGTTTTTTTCTTTAGAAATTTTTGTCTCTTTTTGCTAGCAACTAGGAGTTTTTCATTCTATTTAGGGGCCCTTCATAAAGGAGTTTAAATTGAAGAAGACTTTTGATTCTCAATAATGATTTCCCATTGAACAATTCCATATTTTGTATGATTTTCCAATCAAGCTGAGTTAAACAGAGTTCCAGTGTTTCACACAATAGTACTTTGTAATGAGTCATAGAAATTTTAAGAAAGCATACATAAAACATATATGAACAATGTTCTTACTCAAATGACTGTGATTAAAAACAGTATCCCCATCGTGACTACACAGCTATCTCAATCTCCCCATTAAATAAGTAAAATGTTATTATCTAATGTTTCTTTGGAAGGATTAGTGGGCGGAATCTTTTTTTTTTTTTTTTCTTTTTCAAAACTCCAAAGTAAATAGCACAAAGAATGTATACTGAGTAACGTGAAAGGAAAAGATTTGCCGATGCAAACAGCATGAAGGCCCAGTGTGAGCGCCTAGTGAACAGCAGTTGTCAGCAACGGAAGGCAGTGTTCAGTGTTGATTGGATTATTTATAGATTCTAAAGGCCATTTATGTTCTATGAAAAGTACAGGTGTGGAGAGGAAGGATTCCTGAGGTGCCTTTAAGGACCCAGCAAAAGGAAATCATAAGCTTGTGATTCATCCATGTGGATGTAATTGGTGGTGGAAAGGATGAGCTGGATGAGAAAATAAACGGAGGCGCCAAAGCAGTGCCGAGAGATGATCCTGCCGACAGCGCCCGCAGGAGGAGGCTGAGTGCTGGTGGAGCTGCTGCTCAAAGTCTCAAAGTCCACACTGTCCGTCAAGTGCCGGGTGAGAGCGCCTTAGCCAACCCTCTCTGTGGCTACTGTCGAGGCTATTCTTTTAAACTAGAGAGTTCCACTTCAGAAAACATTATTCTTTTTTTTTTTTTTATTGGGGAACAATAGACTAAAGAAAATTAGGGTTCAGGAATTTCACTCTCACTGCCAGCTTTAGCACCTGCTTTGGGGCAAAGTACTGCTAATATTGACTGACTTCAGAGACAACAGTCACAAAAATGTCAAGAACTGAAGGGGAAATAGTAAATCTAGTTGGATAAAGTGCAAATAAATTGGTCTCTTAATGAATTATATAAAGGATCCAAAATTGGATTGGAAATATAAAGAGTTTTAAAACTCACTAAGAAGGGACACCCGGGTGGCCCAGTGAGTTTAGCTCAGATCATGATCTCGCCGTTTGTGGGTTCAAGCCCCGTGTGGGGCTCTGTGTTGACAGCTCAGAGCCTGGAGCCTGCTTGGGATTCTATGTCTCCCTCTCTCTTTGCCCCTCCCCGACTCGTACTCTGTCTCTCTCTCTCTCTCTCTCTCTCAAAAATAAACATTAAAACATACATAAATAAATAAATAAATAAATAAATAAATAAATAAATAAATCTCACTGAGAAATAACCAGTAGTCAAAGACTGTTTCTTTTGTGATTATGTCAAGGGCCACCAAACTTGGGCTACAAAATTAGAAATACATCTCTTTGCTGGTTCTTTAACGAACTAAAGTAAAAGGCTCCTCAAAGCACCCCCAGATATTGTCTAGTTTGTTGACTTCTTTCTTGGCAGGTTTTCACCTAAACTCAAGCTGGAAAGATAAATGTTCTCTTTTTAGACATCATAAAGCAATAGATTTTATAATATGTCCTTCTGGTATTTTATCAGAATCCTCTGCAACGTTTTTGTTTAAGGTATTGTTTGGCTTTAAATATCCGTAAGGGGACATTTGCAATCTGACTGCATTTCCTAATTTTATGTGTCAATTTGACTAGGCTAAAGCATGCCCCGGTTGCTGGTAAAACATTTTTTCCGAGTGTGTTTGTGAGGGTGTTTCTAGAAGAGCTTAGCATTTGAATCAGTACACTGAGTAAAGAGACCTGTACTCACAAATATGAGCCTGCATCATCCAATCCACTAAGGGCACAAGTAGAACAAAAAGACAAAAAAGCTAATTTTCTCTGTCTTTTCTTGAGCTAGGACATCCATCTTCTCCTGACCTTGGAGGACCTTTGGACTCTGGGACTTTTTACCAGTGGCTCTCCTGGTTCTCAGGCCTTCAGATTCAGACTGAATTATACCACTGGCTTTTCTGGTTCTCTACATGCTGCATAGCTTAGCCTCTATAATCACACCAGCCAATTCTCATAATAAATCTCCTCTTATACATAGACCTATATATTTCCTTTCATGTCTGAAGAACCCTAGTATACCTAATATTTTGTAACTTTCCCTCAGAACTAAAACGTGTACTAATGGACATAATAACTGTTAACGTGACATTCTGGTTATTAAGACAAAAGAAAAGGTTTTCTTTGGAAATAACTTGTCAACTCACCAATCACTGTAAAAAGTATAAAACCAAACTTTGAATGGCTACTATAATAAAACTAGTTTAGATATCAAACCAAGAGACAGAAAATGGAAGACAGTGAAAGGGGATAAAGAGTATCCAGAAATATCATCTGCTGGAGAACAAGCAAATACTTTGGTTTCAAAGAATCCTGGATTTAAAAATGAGGGAAGATCATATTATTGTAAGGTAACTGTTTTACTTCTCTATGTTTAATATTTCTTAGAAGATTGTCTAAAAATTAAGTGGAAAGAAAATAGATCTAAAAGTTGTAATCTTTTGGCGATCATATTTTAGGAATATATTTATAGTAGGATAAAACGAATATTTGTCCTTGATTGACAAGGACACAAAGAGAGAACATAGAAATAACCAATATCCAAGATGAAACATGGATATAACTGCAGAACTCACAGACACCTAAGAATAATAAAGTAATCCTATGAATAACTCTACACATACAAATTGTACAACCTCTTTGTCCACTGCTTGGGAAACATTAAGTGTCACAGTTGACACAATGTGAGCCCTGTAACTATTAAGGACATTGAATTCATAATTTAAAAATTCTCAAAAAGGAAAGCATAGATTCTTTCACCAGAAATTTCCATTAAATGTTTATAGAAAAGTTAATACCAGTTCTATACAATGTCAGGAAATAGAAGAGCAAGGAACACTTTCTAATTCATTTATGAAGCTAGTGATACTGATACCCAAACCAGGCAAAAATAGTACCAAGGAAATCCTCCTAAATAAACAAAGCTACAGATTATGAATATAGGCACAAAATTCCTTATCAAAATATTAGCAAATAGATTTTAGCAATATGTACAGAGATTTATACATCAAGTCCAAGTGGAGTTTATTTTGGGGATGCAAGGCTGGTCCAATATTAGAATATCAATCAGAATAATTTATTAGCAGGCTAAAGAACAAAAGTCACATGTTCATATAAATCAATATAGAAAAGGTTTCTGACAAAATTCAAGACCTATTCATGATAAAAGTTGTTGGAAACATAGGAATAGCAGGTAATTCCCTCAACTTGATAAGGAACATCTATGGAAACCTATAGAAAACAAGATGTTGAATGGAAAAGACTGAATGCTTCTTCTAAGATTGAGAACAAGGCAAAGATGTCCACTTTCACTACTCCAATTCAACATAGAGCTAGGGATCTGGGTCTAGGCAAAGAGTTTTTAGACTTGACATCAAAAGCAGAACTATAAACACTCCATATGTCCTTCATTGTGTGAATAACCATACTATAACAAACTGTGGACGATCCATACCGTGGAGTTCTACTTGCAATAAAAAGGAATAGACTGCTGTTCAATCTAAAAATATGGATAAATCTTCAGAGAATTATGTTGGACTAGAAAAAGCCAATTACAAACGATTACGTACTGCATGATTCCACTGATACAATATAATTGAAATCACAAAATTATAGACATGGAGAACAAATCAGTGGGTACCATGGATTAAGAAGGGGATGAGAACAAAAAATTTAAAGTAGAACTACCTTAAAACTCAGCAATTGCACTATTAGGTACTTATCCAAAGGATAAAAAATGCTGATTCAGAAGGGCACATGCACACCGATTTCTACAGCAGTGCTATCGACAATAGCCAAATTACAGAAAAGAGCCCAAATGTCCATCAACTGGTGAATGGATAAAGAAGATGTGGTACACTGAGATACCACCTCACACTGGTCAAAGTGGCTAAAATGAACAAATCAGGAGACTAGATGCTGGTGAGGATGTGGAGAAGCGGGAACCCTCTTGCTCTGTTGGTGGGAATGCAAACTGGTGCAACCGCTCTGGAAAACAGTGTGGAGGTTCCTCAAAAAAAATTACAAATAGAACTACCCTATGACCCAGAAATAGCCCTACTAGGAATTTATCCAAAGGATACAGGAGTACAGATACATAGGGGCACATGTACCCTGATGTTTATAGCAGTGTTTTCAACAATAACCAAATTATGGAAAGAGCCTAAATGTCCATCAACAGATGAATGGGTAAAGAAGATGTTGTTTATATATACAATGGAATACTACTTGCCAATGAGAGAAAGAATGAAATACTGCCATTTGCAGCAACATGGGTGGAACTGGAGGGTATTATGCTAAATGAAATAAGTCAGTCAGAGAAAGACACCATATGTTTTCACTCATATGTGGATCTTGAGAAACTTAACTGAAGACCATCAGGGATGGAAAGGGGGGGGAAAGTTACAAACAGATAGGGAGGGATGCAAACCATAAGAGACTCTCAAATACAGAGAACAAACTGAGGGTGGATGGGGGCCTGGGGGGAGAGGGGAAAATGGCTGATGGGCATTGAGGAGAGCACTTGTTGGGATGAGCACTGGGTATTGTATGGAAGTCAATTTAACAATAAATTATATTTTTTAAAAAAGAAGATGTGGTATATATACACAGTGGAATATTACCCGGTGATTAAAAAGAATGAAATCTTGCCATTTGCAACAACATGGATGCAACTAAATTGTATTATGCTAAGTGAAATAAGTCAGTCAGAGAAAGACAGATATATGATTTCACTCATATGTGGAATTTAAGAAAGAAAGAAAACAGATGAACATAAGGGAAAGGAAGGGAAAATAAGATAAAAACAGAGAGGGAGACAAACCATAAGAGACTTTTAAATGCAGAGAATAAACTGAGGGTCGCTGGATGGGAGGTGGGTGGGGGGATGGCCTAATGAGTGATGGGCATTAAGAAGCGCATGTGGTGGCATGAACACTGGGTGTTATATGTAAGTGATGAATCACTAAATTCTCTTCCTGAACCATTACTCCGCTATATGTTACCTAACTTGGATTTAAATTAAAACAGAAACAAAAATGAAATAACACACATACACAAAAGAAAGGGATGAGAACAGGAGGGAAGTGGAAGGTAGCCACAAAACGGCAACATGAATGATCTTTGTGGTGATGGAAATGTTCTGTATCTTGGCTGTACCAATGTCAATACCTTGGTTGTGATATCATTTTATGTTTATTTTTTTTAATTTTTAAAAATGTTTTATTTATTTTTGAGAGAGAGACAGAGTGTGAACAGGGAAGGGGCAGAGAGAGATGGAGACAGAATTCGAACCAGGCTCCAGGCTCTGAGCTGTCAGTGCAGAGCCTGATGTGGGGCTCGAACTCACGAACTATGAGATCATGACCTAAATCGAAGTCGGACACTCAACCGATGGAGCCATTCAGGTGCCCCTATCATTTTATATTTTTGCAAGTGATTATCATTGGGGAATCCTGGGCAAAGGGTACATAGAATTATTCTATAATATGTTCTTACAACTACATGCAAATACACAATATTTTAAGATTAATGAGAAAAATAACATATTATCTGCTCTATCCAATTGATCTGTGTCCTAAAATTTTTCCATGTATTTTTGTATTTGTTTTTCAAATTAATTTTTTTTAACTCTACTCTTGCTAGATGTGAATTGAGAAGAATAAGCTTTTTTTTAAAGACAAAACATGGCAAAGTCTTGAAAAAACTGCCCAGTAAATTTAACATTATTAGAATCCTGAAGTATATAATTGTGAAATATGTAGGGGTGAAATTATAATATATTTGGCATTTTTTTTCAAAAGACTTCAGTAAAAAAAAAAAGAAAATAAAAAATGTATTAAATCTTGACAATTGTAAAATTTAGATTATGAGTGCATGGAAGTTCATTATACAATTCTTTCTGCTTCTGAGCATGTATGAAAATTTTCAACCAAAAAAATGGTAAATGGTAAAATATGGAAGGTTCAGCTCACTTTAAATTCCTGGGAATTATGTAACTATGCATCTGTGTATAAGTTATGATGCTTAATGTCAAAGTCATTTTTGTGCTACTTATCTCAAACTGTATTTCAATGTTTTATGGGCATGGTGATCATAAAAATGATGGTTTACATTTTTTGGAATTTAAGGATGAGGGGAGAAATGTAGAGCTCAAGATATATGCTTTTCTCTGTTATGTGTTTACCTCTTTAAAATCGAAAAGGTGATAAAGAAGTTATAGTAGGTAGATACTAAAACTCATGATAATTTATTTTATTTTGATTTTTTTAATGTTTGTTTATTTTTGAGAGAGGGAGAGAGATAGAGCAAGCAGGAGAGGAGCAGAGAGAGAGAGAGAGGGAGACACAGAATCCAAAGCAGTCTCCATGCTCTGAGCTGTCAGCACAGAGCCTGACACGGGGCTCAAACCCACGAACTGTGAGATCATGACCTGAGCCAAAGCTGGACACTTAACTGACTGAGCCACCCAGGTGCCCCACTAAAACTCATGATGTTTTAATTACTATTGTGTTTTTTATAATGTATAAATAACTCAATAACATCATATCTCAATTATTGATATTGCCATATAAACAGCAAGGAGTGTTTTAGAAATAGTGCTGCCTCTAATTCCCACTTCTAAATATTCATCTTATTTCTGCTTTCCCCTGATTTCCTACTGATTTACACAGCTGCCAATCAAGGATTTTCATGCCATATGAACATGAGATACGTTAAAGTATGCAATCTGTTCTTTAATTTAATTAGACATAAACTCTAACTACAATAGAACAATGAGTTTAGTTTTCTCCCTTCCAGAGTCTAAGAGAATCTTGTCTTGGGACTTAGCAAACGTCGAACTCACTGACATTCTTCTTTGTAATTACTATGTACTTTGGGTACAAGCTAGCCAAATGTGACAGTGCACATGTTTGATCAGCTGTATGGAATAAGATTGCCACCATTTTGTTGCATATCATGGGGCACCAGCGTATTATTAGTAACAATTGCGTATTATTTGGGATTTGAGGTTTGGGTAAATGTTTCAGTTCATTTACCGGGCTTTCAAACATCTCTTCCTACACCTCACCTCAACACTTCAATGATCCCATCATACCCAGAATTATAGTTTCAACCATTCCACTCAAAGACCACTAATTGCTGGCTTCCTAACCCAGGAACTATACTAATTGCCCTCATCCAACCCCACACTTAAACAATTTATCATCTGTTAGGATCTCCAATCTATCCTACTACTTTTTCATTGTCTCTCAACCCTTTAGGTAGAGGGCTTCATTGCTGGGCAGTGAAATCTGGGCAGTTCAGATTTCATGCACCATTATTAATCTCACTGCCCTCTCTTCAACCTTTTAAAAAAATATTTTCAGCAATCATTGGTTTAAATGATAATTAGTTTAAGACTGTATAATCATATCTATATTCTGGAATATCCATTTGGGATATCCCTTAGGACCAGTCTCCAAACTTTCTTTTTTATCACTTAGAAACTCCTACCTTAGTTGAAATGAGCTCTTTGCTGACTCTGCTCCACTAATGCTGTATCTAAATGTGGCCCAAGAAACGAGAACCACACTGAAAGGACTCAGATTAAATTATGATCACAATATTAGATTCTTAGCCTTGTCTAGCAATATGACACTTCCCCAGTCAATTCCCCAATTTGTCAGAACATTATTTCATAAGTTCGCTCTCCTTAAATCTTCAACATGCCTGTTTCCCTTCTCTCCACTCTCAATATATAACCTTTTCTCAATCAACAAAACTCAGAAATATTTTTTTGACACTAGGCACTATTCTAAACTCCTGAAACACAAAGGTGAACACAACAGGCATATTCTTTCTTCATTGATGTTACACCTAAGAGAGAAAGTTAACAGTAAACATGATAAATTGTATGGTACCTTAAAATATAGTTATCTAGTCCCATAGTTTTAAACAGTGTCTCTATGCTAATGGCACCTAAAATTTGTGTCTGCAATTCAAACTTCTCCCTTAAGTTTCAAGTCTTTATACATATAAATACCGGAAATTATCTTTATTCAAAGCTGATATGATAAAACTGGAAAAAGTCTAGAGAATTAACTGAAAAAAAATGATGAAGAGTATCAAAATCCAGCAGGCTACCTGGGTACATTACTCATACATAAAATTAATAGTTTTCTCATGGAAGCACCAATGATTTAGAAAATAGATTTAAAGAAAAAAATGATATTAAACATTCTCCAAGATATATTTAAATAAAACAAAAAGCAGAACACTATTAGGTGCTACTTTGTGTGTTTAAAATTTTATAAATATTATTTTGCGTGCATCATTTATCTCTGGAAGAATATCTAGGAACTGTTTAATAGAGGTGATGTATTCTGGGACTTGTAATGTCTTAACAAGATATGCAGATCTTGTCATGAAAGGTACGTTCTTGAAGTCCTTTATCCTCTAAGTCCTTGTTACCTGCCATGTTAGCATCTCCTGTGAGTTTGTTCGAAATGCAGATCTCAGGTGCACCTGGGTGGCTCAGTTGGTTGAGTGTCTGAGTCTTGATCTTGGCTCAGGTCATGACCTCATGGTGTCAGTTCAGGCCCCATGCTGGGCTCCTCACTAACAGAGTGGAGCCTGCTTGGGATTTCCTCTCTGTCTCCCTTTCTCCCTCCCCCTCCCCCTCCCCCACTTATTCTCTCTCTTTTTCTCTCAAAATAAATAACCATAAAAAGAAAAAAAAGAAATGCAGAATTTCAGGCTTTGCCCCACGCATATTGAATCATAATCTCCATCTTAAAACTACTTGGTTTATGATAGGAACATTAAAATTTGTGAAGTCCTGCTCTAAGCAGTCAGTTCATATTTGTTTGGTTGAAATTGAGGCAGAATTTTTTTGAGAAAGCCAGGAAGAAAGGCAACCTTTTAGGGGTTCATATAAATCAAAGAAAATCTAGAGTCATCAGCAGAGAATGTTAAGAAAACGAAAAACAGAAAATGGACAAAACCAAACTCCTTCCCTGATTATGTATTTCAATCAGTTACCATATTCTCTTGGCTGTAAGCAGCTATCCCATCTTTCATGTTGATGCTTTAAAAAGTAACAGGATGTTTTTAAATAATTGCTTTATTTATTTATTTTTTAGATAAGTCTTTTCCAGAAAGTATTTTGCCTTCAATTAATTGAACCCACATAAAATAAATACACATCATGTTCTATTTTCCATTCGTTTGAAATGTCCAGAATCATGAATTTCAATGATCTATTTGCATAGTAAGAATAATGATTATTTTCAGCTGTGTCAGCAATCTGTAACTATTTAGAGATGATAAATAATTATCATGCTAATCAAAGGAAGTAAAGTTATTTTCATTACATAAATAAGGCTGTCCTAGATTTTTTTCAGTTATAAGCTATATTTCCATTTCTTCTAGAAATGATTTCAGAACCAAAAGATTTCAGAACCAAAAGATATACTTTAAAATTTTGACATTTTTCAGAGTTAGTGCATATGAGAAATATACAGAAGAATCAGGTAGTGCCCAGTCTTTACAGGACACGAAACTAGGTTGGTCAAATCACTGACTAGTTAAATGCAAACTACAGGAAAATAATAAAACATCATAATGAATTGATCTGGAGTATCTTTGAAGAGAACTCAGACTCTTAAAAAGCATCGCATGTCTGCAGGCACGTTTTCTGTTTGATAAAGCAAGAGCTTAGTGGGGAACAATAAGGTATAAGAGACATTTAATGTTAAGTAGTAGGGAATAGATCAGTTATCTAAAACTCAATCTTGGCTCCTTGGAAACTCTAATGTGAATCACAGCAGGGCTGACTCACTGTGTTTTCTATTGAAAACAGGCATCAGACTGGGTGCGCATTTTAAATAAAGTTTTAAGAACTACCAAGACCTTTTTACTGAAGGATAGATATTCAAATATAGTATCTGTTATATACAAAATAAATTTGAATTGTTTGGAGAAAAACACACGGAAATGAAAGGAACCTAGAACAGTCAAGACAATCTTGAAAAATAGAAAAAAGTTGGAGGACTCACGCAATCTGATCTCAATACAAAGCTAGTATCAAGGTAGTGTGGCACAGTGTGACATAAGGATCGATGAGAATGAAAAGCCCGGAAATAGTCCTTTACATTTATGGTCCATTGATTTTTTCATAAGGGTGCCAAAACAATTCAATAAAGAAAGAAGAGTTTTGGGGCCCCTGGATGGCTCTGTTGGTAAGGCAGCCAACTTCAGCACAGGTCATGATCTCAAAGTTTGTGAGTTGGAGCCCCAAGTTGGGCTCTAAGCTGACAGCTCAGAGCTTGGAGCCTGCTTCAGATTCTCTGTCTCCCCCACCCCTCTCTCTCTGCCCCTCCCCCACTGACAATAAAAATAATCTTATTGTCATATATTGCTGAGACAAATGGATTTCCACATGTCAAAGAATGAAGTTCATCTTCCGCCTCACATCTTACACAAAAAAATTAACTCAAAATGGGTTATAGACCTAAAAGTACAACCTAAAACTATAAACATCATTCAAGTATATGTAGGAGTAAATCTTTGTGACCTTGGGGTAGGCAAAACCTTCCTAGATATGACACCAAAAGCATAAGCAACAAAATAAATAGATAAATTGAACTTCATCAAAATTAAAAGCTTTTGTGCTTCAAACAGCACATCATCAAGAAAGGAAAAAGACAGCACACAGATGGGAAAACATGTGTGCAGATCATTTATCTGATTTGTATCTAGACCGGAACCTAAAATGCATAAAGAACTCTTACAACTTCATAGTAAAACAAATCACTCAACTAAACCAGGAGTGAATGATCTGAATAGACATTTCTCCAACGTATATAACTGACCAATGTACATGTGAAAAGATTCTCAACGTTACTAATCACTAAGGAAATGTAAATGAAAAGCACAATGAGATGCCACTTCTCACCAGTTAGGGTGGTTATAAACAAAGACAGCCAATTATACGTGTTGAGGAGACAGTGGATAAATTGGAACTCTGACACATTACTGATGGGAATGGAAACTAGCATAGCCAGGCTGAAAAACACTGTGGCAGTCCCTTAAGTGGTTGAACATAGAATGATGATCATGCAGCCGAGCAATTCCACCTCTAGGTAATACCAGGAAAGAATGGAAATATGCCACACAGAAACATTTACAGGAATGTTCATAACAGCATTTTCCAGAACAGCCAAACTGGAGAAACAAGTATCCATCAAGCGATGCACAGATCAACAAAATGTGGTATATTCATACAATGGGATATTAGTCAACGATTAAAAAAATGGTGAAGTACTGATACATGGAAGAACACTGATAAACCTTGAAAATATGTAAGTGAAAGAAGTTGCTCACAAAAGACTACATATTGCATCGTCCTATTTATATGAAATGTCCAGAATAGGAAAATCTGTAGAGAGGGATAGAAAATAGATGGTTACCTAAGGTGGGGGTGGGGGGGCATTAGGGGTAAGTGGGGAATAATGGCTAATGGGTCTTTGTGTTTCTTTTTAAGATAATGAAATAACTTATTTTTTTAATGTTTATGTATTTTTGAGAAAAAGAGAGACAGAATGCAAACGGGGATGGGGCAGAGAGAGGGAGGAAGACGCAGAATCTGAAGCAGTCTCCAGGCTCTGAGCTGTCAGCACAGAGCCTGACGTGGGTCTCGAACTCAGGAGCTGTGAGATCATGACCTGAGCCGACGTCAGAGGCTTAACCAACTAAGCCACCCAGGTGCCTCTTAAATAGCTTAATTTTTAAATATTTACACACTCTTTAAAATGCAGGAGAGTTGAATCAATGTATAAATACTTTAAACTCTTTAGAGAATTGCTATCATAAAAATCTTCCATGATACACAATCTCAAGTAAATGCTTCAGAAAAAAATCTCTGAAAAGTGCTTCTGTTATGAAAATCTCTAATAAAATGTGAATTTCCATTCCATTGAGCTCATGGTATTTACATAATTAAAATACAGCCCATCGCTCTGAGAGACTATTGTATTTCTGAGGCTTAAGGAACAATAAGAAATGTGACATTATATTACATCAATGATTTTAAACTGACTACCAACATGTTAATTAGCTGCTGATGTTGTAGTGTCAAAAAGAAGTATTTGACTTTTAACAAAAAAGGATTTATATTTGAAAGATAGTTTCAACCGAAATAGGAATAAATACACTGCGAAGTCAAATGGTTGGCAGTTAACTACATGGTCACCACCAGACTCAGGGCTTGATGCTAGCACCTCTGTGGTTATTGCACAGTGATGCAAGACCGTCCTGGAGCCTGATTCCCTTCAGCTCAGAATGCCTGCTGGCAGACTCAGAGAGAGGGAATGATGGGGGAAGACCGTAGGCTTTAGCTCTTCCTTGGGAAACTGCACAAGTATTCAGCATATAAAGACACAGTGTTGGGCAGTGGGTACCAGATGTTGTGCAAAATGCCGCTAGTGTAAAGAGGAGGAAGACGCACTCATGATGTCTGGGAGCTCTTAGACCATCTGAAAGAGAGGTCACAGTAATAACAGGGCCATGTCAGATGTGTCCTTGTAAACTCCTGTAAGGATTTACTCTGAGGGAAAATGAGGAGTCATTATAGGGTTGTTTTAAGGTTATTCTGAGAGTGACAGAGGTCAAGTGGAGGAGGGCCAGAGAGAGAGAGAGGAGAGAAAGAATCCTAAGCAGGCTCTTCACTGTTAGTGCAGAGCCCAATGTGAGATTCGAACTCAAGAACTGTGAGATCATGACCTGAGCCAAAGTCGGACGCTTAACCCACTGAGCCCCCCAGCCATCCCTGATTGTTTGTTTGTTTTAAAGATTTTACTTATTTATTCGTTTAAAGTAAATTCTATACCCAATGTGGGTATAGAACTTATGAACTTACGACCTGGAGACCAAGGGTTGGAGTCTCCACAGACTGAAACCCGCCCCCCTCCCGCCCCACCATGGCATGGTTTTAAACAGGGAAGTAACATTGTCTGTGTTCTACATACAAAGGATACTTTTGGCAGCTCAATTGAGAACACATGGTAGAAAAGCAGGAGTAGAACGAGGGGAATATTACAGTTCTCTAAATGAGAAATTTTGTAGCTTTCACCAACATAATAATAGAGAGGTGGCGAGGAGTGGACAGATTACAGAGACATGGGGTCAGATATCCGCATCACGACATATCCAGAATCTGACTTACATGGATTCTGGGTACAACAAGAGATGAAAAGATCGGGAAAGGCCACTTTCAGGTAACAAAGAGGGTCTGGGAGTCATTCCCACAGCTAAGCTTCAGAGTAAGGCAGTGGGAAGCAAACAGAGAGACAGCAAGAGCAGGTGGCTGGCTAAAGTGTACTGGGAATGCAAATCACCACTTCCAGACCCGTAGAGGCTCTGCAAGGGGAGGACAAAGAAATGGGGCAGGCGATAGCCAAGAAATGGCAGGGATTCTTGACATCTAGTTTCCATGGGAACATGTAGTCACCGATTCACCAGTCTGGGAAAACAGGAGTGCATGTGGATTGTAAAGGAAGGAGAGGAGTCTGTGATATGCTTCAGGAGTAATGCCCAACCACCGCCACGTTCCCCCAACACGCCATTCTCTCCAAGAAGCTCAGGAAAATGGTTGGACCAAGACTGCTATTCCAAGCAACCTGCAGGGGCACTAAAGTATAGAATAGAATAATAGGCTTATTACTTTGCTGCTGCCTAACTATTCCTCAGGCTATTGCATTTTTAATTAAGAACCTTAAAACATTACATTTTGAAATCACATCCCAAGGTAATCAGTGGTCTAGGGAATTGGGTTATATTGTCCAGTCATTTATACAGTCAGCATTTCTGAGCGTATAGTATATGCCTGGCATTGTGCTGTGTGTTAAGAATGAAAAGAATAATCACAAAACTCAGTCCCTGCCCTTGAGAAGCTCAAACCATGGGGAAACATTTCATGGAATGCATTCAATATGCAAAATGAGTCTCCCACTCTGTGTCTGGGAAAATTCATTTTTTGTTTGGTATTTATCATTATATATATATATATGTGTACATCTATCTATCTATATAGATATAGATATGGTTATAGTTTGTAGTAGGATAGAAGTGTAGCCAAAAAATCTGTTTGAAATGAATAATTTTTGAAATAAAGTGATCATGGGAGCAAAGTATCACTGATTAAATGAAGGCATAGGAAGTGTTTTCCTCTTGAACTCAGAAAAAACCTCATAAATGAAAGAAGGATTTTGAAAAAGAATCTAAAAAAGTGAAAGGAGGAAAAGACTTAGGATATTTATTTATTTATTTATTTATTTATTTATTTATTTAGATTACCTAAGCTTAGCTACCTCAGCTGCAGATTTTTGGAATCACCACCAGCATCTTGAACAAAGAAGACAGGGAGGCCTGAACAGTCATCCCTCATTATTTTAGGAGGCTTTGTTCTGCAAGCACATTGTTGGTAATTTACCTCTGGAGAGGGTCACAGGCAGAGTAATGGCTCCCCGAAGACGTCCATGTCTGAATCCCTGGAACCTGCGAAAAATTTGTGTTTCATGGTAACAACTAATTACAATGAAGGTGGAATTGAGGTTGCTAATTAGCTGACTTTAAAATAGAGAAGGTAATCTGGATTATCCAGGTGGGCCCAACATAATCACAAAGGTCCTTAAAAGATGGAAGGGGGAGACAGAAGAATTTTTTTTAATGTTTGTTTATTTTTTGAGAGACAGAGCATGAGTCGGGGAGGGGCAGAGGGAGAGAGGGAGACCCAGAATCTGATGGAGGCTCCAGGCTCTGAGCTATCAAAACAGAGGCTGACGCGGGGCTAGAACTCATGAGCTGCGAGATCATGACCTGATCTGAAGTCAGATGCTTAACTGACTGTGCCACCCAGGTGCCCCTGAATATTTTTATTTTTATTATTTGGTAGAACACCCAGGTGCCCCAAGACAGAGGAATTTTTCAGACTAATAATACGTGGAAAAGATTCAACGGGCCATTGCTGGCCAGGAGTGCAGACAAACTCTGGAAGCTGGAAAAGACTAGAAAAGTGCGTCCTTCATCCCTAGATCCTCCTGAAGAAATGCGGCCTGCTTACACCTTGATTTGAGCTCATTGAGACCCATTTTAGAATTCTCCAGAACTGTTAGAGAATAAATTTGCCTTGTTTTAAGCCACTAAGTTTACAGTCATTTGTTATAGAAGCCCTAGGAAATTAATACAGGTAGCATATGAAATTGTCTATTGTATATTCTCTACCTGCACTCCCTTCACCCCTCCCCGAATGCATAGTTCTTTCTGACCAAAACATCCCCCAGCCTTGTATCTCAGGCATCTAGTAGAACACCTGATGCATAGTAGGCCCTTGGTAGGTATTGGTTGAATCAAGAAATGAATGACAGACTATTCTAGGTTTACTGTTAGCTATTCATTCCAAGTTTATGTTTGTTTTTTCTACTACATAGTTTTTTTTATCGCTTCCCAGTTTCAAGTTGACAGTGCTCCCATTGACAAGACTAAATAGAGCCACTAATTTGGAAGCTTCATATTGCTAATCACATGCTGGGGTAGATTGTTGTGAATATCCGTTCAAAGTTCACTTCCCTGCAGCCTTGCTTTTCCTATTCTTATATTTGAGGACAAAGTTCAGCTCTTTTAAATCACTCCCGTTGCCATTTTAAAAGGCTCTAAGAATAAATGGATCCTGAAACACAAGGCCTGAAAATGTAGTCTGAAATAAAAGCCTGTGAAAACCTGCAGAGAGTCTGGGGGGGTTGTACTTTGGGGTTCTAAATCTCGACGTTTCCTTTTGCCTTTCCCCACCAAGCTCCGCCTAAACTGTTTTGTTATTACTTCTTGCGATCCTGTGTCTGCAGGGGCCCCTCCCGCCTACAGACACATTCACACGCCTTGTCTCCCAGGTAGTGGGACTGTGAGAATTGGTCCTGCAACCATTTCAGCTGGTTTTCATCTAAACTTACGCATATCCTGCAACACTCACTCTGTTTACTAGTCACTGTCATGGAATTGTTCATGACGAGAAATAATTCTGAGCCCTTTGAACACTTAACACCTTATTCAAAGCATTTCACATGCTTTAAAAAATACATCTTGTTTTCCTTAGAACATAGAGAAAAACCCCAGGAAAAGAAGATTAAATCTTATACTCCCCCCAACATTACCTTAAATTATGTAAGTAACCACTTTAAACTTTTGGTGCCCACCCTTTCAGAACTCCCATTTTAAATTTTAGTTAATTACCTTCAAAGTGTGTTTTGGGGCGCCTGGGTGGCTCAGTCGGTTAGGCGTCCGACTTCTGCTAGGTCACGATCTCGCGGTCTGTGAGTTCGAGCCCCGCGTCGGGCTCTGTGCTGACGGCTCAGAGCCTGGAGCCTGTTTCCGATTCTGTGTCTCCCTCTCTCTCTGCCCCTCCCCCGTTCATGCTCTGTCTCTCTCTGTCCCAAAAATAAATAAATGTTAAAAAAAAAAATTTCAACAAAGTGTGTTTTGAGGTTGGCACACACGTGGAAATTATTGCGTTTAGTCAGCGACTGAAACCACTTTAAGGATGGAAGTCAAAATTGGAAGACCAAAAACCAGACTGATTTTGAAAAAGACGGAAGTGGCCTACGGCAACTAGGACTTTTCCAGTCACTTCTTAGAGTCTTTACATGCCCCGGTGTCGTGAAGGGCTGGCCTGGCAGTCCCTCACTGGCCTCCCGTGCTCTGTTAAACAGTTTTCAGAACATCAACATCACAGAAGGCCCCCCTGACCATGATGGGTCAGGACGAAAATAAGATCACTCCATTATTATGTCTGAACACATAAAACACTTTTCCAAGCCACAAAATTTCCCCATTTTGTGTAATATGAGTGACCACTGCTTCTTATTTTATTTATTTATTTATTTATTTATTTATTTATTTATTTATTTATTTTAAGTAAGCTCTATGCCCAGTGTGGGGCTTGAGCGCAAGACCTTGAGATCAAGAGTCCTATGCTCCCCCGACTGAGCCAGCCAAGCACCCCACTACTGCTTCTTTACTAAATAGAACTTTAGCTTCATTCTAGTCCACCCTCACTGTAGATAATATTTATTGAAATATCTAATTATAGAATTATCTCTGCTTCCTGACAATACCTGATCAAGAGTGAAGCTCTACTTCCTTTAATTCGTCGTTAAGCACCTTAACGAAGCCTAGATCCTACGCTAAGTAAGTCCTTCCTAAATCCTCCTACTGAGATATTCCACACTTTGCCATGATGTGTATATTCTCTACCATTGCAATTAGCAGTCAATCCAATTCATTCAACTACATGTGTATTTCTGGTGGTATTTGGCCAGGGAACATTGACATTTTAGAAAAGAACTTCAAATAGATCATAAAACCTGTTTGTTCAAATTTTGTGTGCTATTTATACATTCAGTGAAATTTTTTGAGCTTTAACTGTGTCAAGCTTAATTCTAGGCAGTGAGAATTCTATAGTGAATAAGACAAGGGTCTGGTTTCTGTGGTCTTCACATTATCCCGGGATTGACAGTCATATTTTAAAGAGATTAAATGTTTTCTCAAAGTATGGAGGAAAATCCATTTAAGGCAACAAGTTGTTTCTTCAGGATACTTGTTGCATATCATTTTCTCTGTGTAATTTTCTTTCCGGGTTTTCTTAACAAAGAAATATACACTGGAAAGAAATTATCCTACAGCATACATAGTTATAAAGGGAAGCTATAAGCTAAAAGTAGATTTAAGAAAGTGTCTATATGTGTTCTGTATATGGCATTTTTATATCACTTATGCTGCTCAGGAAAAATATTTTCTTGTAAATTCTCTAAGATTTTCTCATCTAGAGCATCGAAATATTTGTGATTCAGTTATCTGAAGCACGTGCAGGCTTTTAGACATGGATTGATTTTGTTTTAATGTTTACTGCTCTCAGATGTTGTAATTTTCATTGTAGGTCCCTTCAAATTATATGAGAGACTTCTTAGAGGTATGAACGAACTATTGCTTTAGCGAAAGAACAGGATTTAGATGAATGTCTCCTCCCGAATGTTCCACAGTAGACAGGCAGTCTCCTTTGCCACAGCTATTTCTCAGTAACATGGTGACATTGCTGTATTTCTCTATATAATTTTGTGTGAGGATAAATACTTTGTTATAAAATGTGTAACAATAATGATATCTACAGTTTCAGAAGAGTGCTCATTAACCCAGATAGGTTAGTGGGGAAAAATGTATTGGTAACCCAAAGACCTTCTCCCCTCCCCCCCCCCCCCACCTCCTTCCATATTGGTAAATAGATTACTTTCTGGAGAAACTGTTGCTTCATTTCCAACTCATGCCTCCAGCTGATATGTGGGTCAACATAGTCTCACTGGACTATAGTGGTCTGGAAGTTATATAGAGTGGGGCCAACAAAGTGGATAGCCCTTTGAACACCTTTTATCATATAACTCGTTAATTTTGTCAAGCCACCAGCATTCACTGAATGTAAAGAGACATGCCTTAGTTAAGAAGGTAGAGTCTATCAAACAGAAAGTAGGCTGCAGGTATGTAACACTTATCGATCATTTACAAAATAGTTCTGGTTTGACTCAGAACAAAGCAGAATTTTTAAACCATTTTAATTTAAAAATTCTGTTTAGAATGTGGGGCACTTCTAGACAATCTCGTATTCATTCTTCATTTATCAATGATAAAAACAGCGAACAAATTAATTGCTAACATGAAAGACCTATAATCTCTCATAATTATACTGATTTTAAAAGTCCTTGTGGGCGGACTGTTATTAAGTATTGGCACAATTTGTTCCTGAGTAGGTGGTGGTGCTGTGCCCCATGCGTTAGGAAACAAGACTGGATCCAAACTAATGCAAGAAGCATTTTCTTTATCAAAATGTATTTTAAAATTCAGGAGAACTAGCTGCATTGTCAGACTTGCTTTTAGGATAACAAAAATCAAACTCCTTTTGCACAAGTAGGAAGGAATAAAGCCTTTTATGATCTTTTGTTTGTCTACTTGTGATCGCGGCCCCCACTGCTTCTCAGTTTTCACATGGTGCTGTTACCGTATTAACTACTTACCATTCCCTGATTATACTTTTCCAGGCTTCATGATTTTTAGCATTTTGCTTCTTAGCTAGGACAAATCCTCCCCCATTCTCCCAATCTCTAGGGAGACCGTCTTACTTATGTTTCAGGTTCAGTTCCAGTATTTTTTCTTCCTCAGGAAGACTTCCTGCATCTCTTAAGTGCCCTTCCCTGTGTTCCTACACCTAATGGTGTAGATTACCATTCTAATAATTATCAAATTGTTTTGGGTACTCACTTCCTTGTCTGCCTTTCCATATTTATATTTATATTACTGCCTTCCCAATAATTTGAATGAATGATTTAACCAATGAATCTAAATGAATGAATTTATACTAATAAATGATTTAATTCATTCACTTAAATAACCCATCCAGAACCTGTTTTTACATAAAATATCTGAATAACATCTGCCTAATTTTAATGGGTCCGTACATGTATACTACATATTTGTTTTTTCTTTTTCAGTTGAAACTAGGCTAGGATCAGATATTTGTATGTCCATGCTCATGGCAGCATGATTTCTGATAGCCACAGGTAAAAACAACCCAAATCTCCATTGACAGATGAATGGATAAATGAAATATGGTATATACATACAATGGAATATGATTCATCCTTTGAGAAAATAAAAGTCTGATACATGCTGCAACATGGATAAACTTAAAAATATTATGTGAATGAAATAAGTCAGACATAAAGGGACAAATACTATATTATTCCACTTATACCTGGCATGGTCACATTCATAGAGACAGAAGGTAGAATGGTGGTTATCAGGGGCTGGAGAGATGGAGGACTGGGGAGTTATTATTTAATGGGCATAGAGTTTCAGTTTGGAAAGATGATAAAGTTCTGGAGATCGACAGTGGTGATGGTTGTACAACATTGTGGATATATTTAATGCCACTGAATTGTACACTTAAAAATGGTTACAATGATAAATTTTATAGTATGTGTATTTTAACACAATAAAAAACATGTTACACACACATAGAGTCTCCAGGTGATATGGATGACGGGTGTTCATACATTAGAATATTTTTGGTTTGGCAAAGTTATAATGGAGGCTAGTGAACATCACACTTCGGGAAGTCCACCATTCATTCTAGGAAACGCTTGCTTCTATTTGGCCACAGAAAGTTTGGGAGATTGAGGGAAAAGGCCTGAGTGGAATACTACTTAATTTACATAGGGCTCAAGGATCTCATGAGAAAAACAAAAAAACACTTGTTTCTAGCCTATAATTAGTATACAGAATATTGTATAGGAACAAGACATAGAGAAGAAAACAGAGATGCTGGGGAAAAAAGCATCATGGGTCAAGAAGTCTTGCAGAATAGGTCAGACTGAAAACAAATATCAGTATTGGCAGGAACAATGCCTGCAGGGACAATGGAATCCTTACTTGGCCATCTCTTTAGACCTTCCCAAAGTACTTTTGTGGCCTGAAAAGTAGAGGACCGAGATGTAAACGAAAAAAAGAAGAGGGTCAACAGTTCTCTGTAAGAATCAACCTAAATGAACTGATCACGAAGTGAGAGGAATTCTCCTGCCCAAAGAAGGGGATGAACAGCAGAGGTCAATGGCCTGATGGTAGAAGGTGTCAATGGCCAGAGACATCAAGGATGGAGAGCAGCCCGGGCAGCACTATACAGGTCCAAGGGCAGCAGAACAGTCGTGATCAAGAGCTCAAGAGCAATGGATGTCATGACTCAGGAATTGGGGAGCTTCTGGCTACAGCTCAGATTATGTGTAAGAACCAAGAGAAGCTTGGTCATCTTCTAATTAAGTGTAGGGACTGAGGGCATTGAGGAATGAAGTATTCCTCTAAATGTGAGCTCCTTGAACTCATCAATGTGTGAAATCAGAAGACAGGAGAATTTTGTATGGTATGGATATATTTAAAAGGTTAGAGCCTTAATTTCCATAAACTATGATTTCATATAAATACTAATGGCATTTTCTTTTATTCTCTGATTAATGCTTATAACATGAATCATTTCTATCCCACCCACCTTAATCTCAAGCCCTGAGAACCTCGTAAAAAGCCCTAGGAGTTAAGAAAATGCAACAGTGACAGAAACTATATCTCTTATTTTCAACCAAAGATATGGAAACTTCTATTTGAATTACCATCATCATCTATTTTAGGAATAATTTACTCTGAGTTAAATGACTATATCAATATAAACCCAGCAAAGAGTGGGAATTAGGAAGAAGGCTTTTCTTCCACATAACACGTTTTAGGTGCAGCCTTGTGGATGGAAGATGTATTTCATTCTACTCCACAACTGAAAATGTTTAAAGTGGAAAACAAAGGGGTCTTGAAATAAGCAGTTTTCTAAATATATTTAATATTTCCAGATATATTCCCCTGGAACACTGTACAAGGAAGAAAATAACTAACCATTTCTATTTACAAGAAGAAGAAACTATAAACTGTTTTGCTCAGGATAAAGATGTTTCACTCAGCAGGGTAGTGCTGGGGTTGTTCAAAGGTAGAAAGAGAAGAAACAAAAACATATAGTAGCAGAAAAAGAAAGACTCTAGAGTAAAGTAGATAAAATAAAGTAGATACCTTTCAGGGAGGTTATTCAACAATTTCTTATTCTCTTATAATCGTGCTTTGTGATTGATCAGCCTGGGGATACATACCTGGTTCAAAGGGAATCAAACAGATGCTTATATTACTCATATAATTTTTTTCTAGCCCTATTTGTTTTTCCATCCTCATTTTACAAATGAAGAAAGGTTTCTTCCTTTTCCTAGTGTACAAATGGATAAACTCTCAGGGAAATTACCTTACTTGGGAATACAAGGCTAGTATGTGATGGAATTGGGATTCAACAGATCTGTTCAAACCTAACTGCCATGCTATTCACAAGGGTTGCAAGAATTTAGTTACCATCAGTACTAACCGAAGCTAAATGTTGATTTGCACATATTTAGATAGTGAGACTAAAATACTTACCATGTATCTATTTTGGACATAAGTCACATTTTCAGAAAAATGGGATTGGAATGTAAATGAGATTTTTTTAAAGCTGTAATATAAATATATCATGGGTTTTTTGAGATAGTGTCATAAAGAAAAACTTTAAAAGAGAGAGTGGGAGAAAAAGCACTATTTAGGGTAGAGCCATATTTCTGATTCTAGTGGCTGGGACTACATATAGAATTTATTTAATGCTGATATTACCTCTAATGTATGAGTATAAGAGGAAAATAATAATTTCCAAGTGACCGGAACTAAGGGGATAGTAAGCCTGTTTATAAATAAATGCCAAGGATCAGTGGTGTTTTGATTTGCTATGGGTAAAATTGAAGGAGAAGGAATAGATTATTTCATATTTGTACCTTCTCTGGAGTCTTGAACAAAGGCTTTCAAATACCTGACAGTCAAAAATAAAACTTTGTTAAGTGCCAACTAAACTTCAATTAAAAAGAAAACTGATTGTAAAAAAGAAAAAAAAAAGGTTTGTTACACAAATGCAAGGGGACTTCTAATCATGATTTTTATTGTCTTTCCAACAATATGAGGTCTTAGAGAAGTAGCAGTGATATATATCTTGGGACAAACACAGGCTGTATATTGAATTACTGCATCTTCTATAATATGGGGCTATATTTTAAATGCTCCCTACACAGTCATCATGAATTCTCAACTTGGCAATTTTTTCTAAGGCCAGGGCTATAAGAAAAAGTTCTTGATTGAAAAGTGCTTTATTTGATTTTTCAGGTCTAAGGATAAATTTATATTGAGAGGACTTTTGATTACACAAAAAGGGATAGGATGGATGAACATATTTTTTCAAGTCAGTTCAAGCTTCTTACATGAATATGGCATCAGTGTTGGGGTGACAGAGTCATTTTCACTTAAGTATTTCAAACTGCATTTCCACTTTGTTGGAGGACTGTAAAAAAAATCTTGTTTCATAATTTAAATGTCATTAAACATAAACAACAGAAAACATGCTTATACAGTTATTTATAATAATGTATAAAACCGTATGCTACTGTATATAGTATATTGTATACTATAATAATGTACAAAATAATATACTACTATGTAGTAGAAAGTTCAATATTTTCATAAAATATAGCAGTATACATGTTTATTTAGAATCAAAAAACCATCTACTAAATTAATTCTTCATTCCAATTATCTAGGTCATTTCAGTAGAAGTGCTTTCCAATTGCTATACAACAGTCCTGCAACAAGAATCTCTCGAATTACCAGCTTTACACATATAATTGGGTTGCCACATTCATAAAGTAAGAAAAAAAAAGATGTTTCTCCTGTTATATTCCTAGATCTTTGAAACTCCTTGAAAAAAGAAACTACTTCTTATGTCCAATCTTGTAATATATTAAGTACTCCCTATTTTTATATAAGTAGTACTATAGTCCACTCCTTAAAACATGTTTGCTTTTCTCGATAACACCCAAAATACATATTCATTATAAACTGTTTAAGAAACAGAAAAAACACAGAGTGGAAAACAGAACATATCATTCAAAATTGCATCATCTAGGTACGACTGGTATGAACATTTAGTGAATATGATTCTCAACATCCTTTCCATTGAAACGACAAAAGAGATAGAGATAGATGATAGATATATATGTTATTTTACATTTATTAATAAATCAGTTTTACTTTATAGGAGCTTAACAGAAGAAAAAAGTATTGAAGTGAAATTAATTATCCCTTCATATTGGTGTGGGATACAGATTTGTATCATTGATGAGGCAAAGCAAACCCACTCTGAGAAATTTATTTTAAATTTGTCCTGGATTATTATCCTAAGGTACCCTACAGAGGCAAAATTAATTCCATTCTGGAGGGAAGCACCCTCATCTCAAGTTTTATATGAATCTACTGATTAAACTTTGTCAGCATGAGTCCACAGTCCACAATTACAAAACACATACAAAGGAAGCCCCACATTAAGGTCGGCAAGAACAATAAACAGAAATAAAGCTTTAAGATTTTCAGATAATGAACTTATCACATAGACTATATAAATAAATATATGTGAAATTTTGGAAGAAATACAAATTAAAAGCAAGGAACAAGATATAATTTAAGGAGAGTGGACAGATTTCTTTTAAATGTTTATTTTTAAGAGAGACACAGAGAGAGGAGCAGAGAGAGAGATGGAGACAGAGAATTGCAAGCAGGTTCTGCACTGTGCCATCAGTGCAGAGCCCATCGTGGGGCTCAGACTCATGAACCATGAGATCATGACCTGAATCAGACACTTAACTGACTGAGCCACCCAGGCGCCTTGAGAGAGAGTGGACAGATTTGATAATAAAGAACCAAATAGTACTATTAGAAGTGAAAAAAATGTATAATCAATAAAATTAAAATTAATAAGTGAGTTAAACATCAGATTAAACATAAGTGAGAGATTGAACACAAGGAAGAGCTAAAAAATTACCAGAGATTGAAAATACTAAAAAATGAATGTAGAGAATGGGGAACAGAATACTAAATTTTTAAATACATAAAGTTACAGATAAAGAAAGTAAAAAGAATAAAGCAGAAGTAATATTTGAAAAGATAAAATCTGAGAAATATACAGAATTGCAAAAGGAACTAAATACTCACGTTTAGTAAGGACAATAAGTGCAAAACAAGATAAATAAGGTATCAACCACGAGATGAGATGTACAGGACAATTGCAGAACACCAACAGATTATAAAATTAGTCAGAGAAAAAAGACAGACAAGCTATTAGAAAATCACAAAGTAACACTGACATCAGATTTTTCAATAGCAACTCTAGAAGCCAGTATACATCTGAACAATAATTTCTCAGTGCAGAGAAGAAATAATTTTTGTATTAATTAAAAATGTAACTGCTATGACAACTAAAATCAGAAATACCTGTATGTTACCACAATAGAAATAATTTCTTGCTCATGTGAATTTCAAATAGGCATTTTTGGTGTTGACTCTTGATTTTGGCCACTTGACCAGCTGAGCCACCCAAGGAGCCCTGAAAGCAAAATTCTTCTTAAATACTTTGGACTGGAAGTGAAAAGCTTTGCTTCTCCCAGTGTGTTGGAAAGAACTAAAAATATGGGACCCCCTACATGCAAAAGAGACTGATAAATATAACCCCTAGATGTGTGTATATATATATATATATATATATATATATATATATATATGAATTCCCTGCAATAATTCTGCACTTTGAAAGCTAGGTGGGCGTCTCTTGTGGATAGTTATTTCTGCCCTCATTGTCAATCTCAAATCTTATACCTAGCTAAATTAGCATTAAAATGGGGTAAAATAGATATCTTTACAGACCAATGAAAACTGAGTTTATCCCCAAGCCGAACTAGAGGAAATTCTGCAAAATGTACTTTAGTAGGAAAGAAAATTATTTCAGATGGAATATCTAAGATGCAAAAAGGAATTAACAGTAATAAAATTTTAAAAATTAAGGAAAATCTAAGCATATATTAACTGTATTTGTAAACCTAATAGTAGCTACTTTTCAGTGCAAGAAAAGTTAAGGTTTTTAGCTTTTGCAGGACTGTTGTATAGCAGAATCAAAATACTGCTATTCAGAAATAATAAGCAATTAACAAGGATGAATTTCTAAAGCATTACGTTTAGTGAAAGAAGCCAGACACAAAAAATTGTATGAATCCATTTATATTAAAATTTTAAAATGCCAAACTTACAGTAACAGAAAATAGATCAGAGGTTTCCAGTGACCAGGATTGGCAGAAGGAGATTGCCTATAGAGACACAGAGAAACCTGGGATGGTGGAACTAGTCTGTATTGTGATAGGAGTATGAGTTACGTGCCTATATTGTGAAATATTGACTATCCTTACATTATAGCCTTACTTCTTAAAACCACTCTTTTTATAAGGTGGACTGTTCATAATGTGAGGGAAATGCATTTTGTTCATGATCACAGTAATGACTATGATAGATAACTTTTATTGGTTGGCACCATCCAAAGAAGTTTATATGCATTCTTTTATATGATCTTTACAATAGTTTTGTATTTCCATGTAAAAAAGTGGGGGTTGAGGAAGATTAGGTGACCTTCCTGGTAATTTCTACCTAGGAATGTTTGAGGCCATTCTTTCTGACCTGTAAATATTCAGATAATTGATAATACAAGGGATATTTTTATTTTTATTTTTTTTTTAATTTTTAAAAAATTTTTTAAATGTTTATTTATTTATTTATTTATTTATTTAATATATGAAATTTACTGTCAAATTGGTTTCCATACAACACCCAGTGCTCATCCCAAAAGGTGCCCTCCTCAATACCCATCACCCACCCTCCCCTCCCTCCCACCCCCCATCAACCCTCAGTTTGTTCTCAGTTTTTAACAGTCTCTTATGCTTTGGCTCTCTCCCACTCTAACCTCTTTTTTTTTTTTTTTTTTTTCCTTCCCCTCCCCCATGGGTTTCTGTTAAGTTTCTCAGGATCCACATAAGGGTGAAACCATATGGTATCTGTCTTTCTCTGTATGGCTTATTTCACTTAGCATCACACTCTCCAGTTCCATCCACGTTGCTACAAAAGGCCATATTTCATTTTTTCTCATTGTCACGTAGTTACAAGGGATATTTTTAAAACATGCAAACTTAACATCTACATGATGATACAAGTGGTGAGCCCCTAATTTTAGTTTGAGGTAGCAAAGCACAGGTATTACTACGTTGTTTTTCATTTCAAGCTTGCAATTGTCCTGTGGCATAGAAAAAACAGTATGACTCCAGAGTCTTACTAAGTAAATAAACAAATGCTCAAATATCCTAATAGAGTGTACTGGCCAAAGGATACTCCAGAAACACTCAAGCAATAATAGGATTTAAGTCTGTGAGATTTTGAAGGACCATTTTATTTTACTGTCTTGAAAATAAATCATTGAAACCATAGTAAACTAGTTGACAATAATTACTTGATTTTAGTCCCTAAAATATAGTCCTTGTGCCCTTAAAAAATTCTCATATTTATATTGGAGGCATTGAAAATATGAGCTACAAAATGACATATTTGATAAAGGGTTAGTATCCAAAATATATAAAGAACTGATACAACTCAAAACCCCAAAAACAAATAATCTGATTAAAAATGGGCAGAAGATATGAAGAGACATTTCTCCAAAGAAGACATACAGATGGCCAACAGACATATGAAAAGGTGCTCAACATCACTAATCTTCAGGGAAATGCAAATCAAAACTACAATGAGATATCACCTCACATTTGTCAGAATAGCTAAAATCAAAAACACAAGAAACCAGTGTTGGCAAGGATGTGGAAAAATAGGCACCCTCATGCACTGTTGCTGGGAATACAAACTGGTGCAGCTATTGTGGAAAACAGTATGGAGGTTCCTTAGAAATTTTAAAATAGAACTAGCTTACTATCCAGTAATCACACTACTGGGTATTTACCGCAAAAATACAAAAATGCCAAGCCAATGAGATACACACACTCTTATATTTATTGCAGCATTATTCACAATAGCCAAGATATGGAAGCAGCCTAAATGTCCATCGATGGATGAATAGATAAGTTGTGGTGTACACACACACACACACACACACACACACACACACACACAATGGAATATTACTCAGCTATTAGAAAGGATGAAATCTTGCCATTGACAACAACACGGATAGAGCTAGGGCACATAATGCTAAGTGAAATAAGTCAGTCAGAGAAAGACAAATACCATCTGATCTCATTCACATGTGGAATTTAAGAAACAAAACAAACGAACAAAGAAAAAAGAGAGACAGAAATACCAGCTAGGGATCTGTTAGGTACTACTTCTATTATGTGGTTTACAAAAATCTCTAATCAGATTCTTTAAGGTATTTTTTTATAACCAGGGTGATTCATGCTGCTTTCAAACAGGAAATTGTTTGTAGGGGAAATAGAATATGTTGAAGTGGGTCTCACCATCAAAGGAGTGAATTGGCCACTCTGAAATTAGACAAGATTTTCTCAACTGAAAAAAAAAAACACTGAGGAAATATAATATAGTGCACTACTATAAAATATTTCCGGTGAGCCAAAAAGAATTCATGGCCCAAACAGTTTTTGAAAACTTCTATTGAGATGCTAAGTTTCTGCAATAAGGATCATGATGGAAAAAAAGACTTTACCTTCCTCAAATATTTTGTATTCTAACCCAGGGCATGTGTGGTGAAACAGAGTAATGGAGGAACACACGCACTTTATCAAAATACTTGTTCTGTCGGTTTTTCTTATTTTACACGTCTGCACGTTCCA
This sequence comes from Panthera onca, assembly GCF_046562875.1. Classification (NCBI taxonomy): domain Eukaryota; kingdom Metazoa; phylum Chordata; class Mammalia; order Carnivora; family Felidae; genus Panthera; species Panthera onca. The sequence goes on from NC_138339.1 coordinate 223,780,339, forward strand.
AGGAAGGAAAAATGCTGACCAGACTGAGATTAGGTGAAGAATATCTAAACAAAAAAAAAATTCAGAGTTATTTTAATATCAAGTCTCAAAGCACTTACATTTTTACTTCAGTTGTCTATTTACTGTTGACTGAAGAGTTATTATAGGGAAGAAAGATAATTCCTGACTATGAATAAAGCCAGTTTACAGAGTTAAAGGCATTACTATACATCCAGCTGACTCATTGCGGGGTTTGTCATGAGGCTTGTCCTTTTTCCTTATTTGATGCCCCTCCTCCCACCAAAAAGGAAAAAGGATTTAAAAAGTATCATTTAATTGTTCAGAGTCTTCTCAGGTGGAAGGAAGGAAGGAAGGAAGGAAGGAAGGAAGGAAGGAAGGAAGGAAGGAAGGAAGAGAGAGAGAAAGAAAGAAAAGAAAGAAAGAAAGAAAGAAAGAAAGAAAGAAAAAGGGAGAGAGAGAGAAAGAAAAAAGACAACTTCAAGAAAGGAGGGATCAAGCAAAAATCATCATATATGTCCACAATTTAAATCAGTCTTATGAAATTATTGAACACAATTAATTTCGGAAGGGATCAGATGAATCTGTACTAATTACAATACATAAAGTTCCAAACATAAAGACCTTCTTACCCCCAGGAATTTTATCACATGTAACAGTTTATGTTCATTGCATGCTCAACTTGTGCCAGTTGATGTGCTAAGCACCTGATTTGCATAACCTCATTTAATTCTCCCAGCAATCCACTGAGAAACACGTGACAGGTTTCCCAGAATCTATGATTTAGCAATGATAGAAGGAAAACAAAGCCATTAAAGTAATTTGCATGCAAAGGCACAGACATAGCCTAAAAATCAAGGTGATGAAAAGATTAAAAGGTGAAACAGAGTAAAATTAGAAAGACTGAATTAAGTCCAGAAGATGAGAATTGAATAGTGCACACTAGTTCTAAGTCAGTAATTATAGACTCCATTATGTCCAGGATTCAGACTTTAAACGACAAAAATTACAAAATGTCAGCCTCATTGACAAAGGTAGAATTTCATTTCTGAGGTGTTTTGACTACTAATCTGGGAAATCAAGACCTTTCAATTCATCAGCTAGTGAATTGTTGGAATACGTTCATTTCATAATATAAAATTAACTCACTGAATATAAGCTAATTGGCAGTTTTATGATAATCTGAAGCTCTCATTTTGGTTTGGGTAAACTGAAGAACTTTCTCTGTCTTTGTGAAAAAGAATAGATAGGTAAGGTCATTCTCAATTTAAATAAATTTACTAGAATCAGGGGATTACCCCAGACCCAAGAAAACCAGTAAATCCTCTCTTCATTTTCTTTAGTAAAATAGGTCAAACACTCTGTATCCTGGGCTGACAATGCTCCTGCACAAAAAGACCAGAATATTTTAAAGAAAAAAGCTAAATGAAAATCCCCTTTCTCCCTGATGGTCATATTATTTTGGTTTATCTTTATCTACCTTTAGATAAATTATTACATCTTTTGAAATATGTGTGTCAGAGTACCTATTTGCCCCTGAATAATGAAAAAAGTAAATGGAAGTTTTCCATCATCTCTATATTTCATACAACATAATTTTAGATGAAAGATACACAGACTTATTTTTACTAAATGGTATCACAAAGTAAGTACTCAATGATGGATTCAAACCCTTCGGTGAGGTATAGCCTTACCTAGGTAAACCTGGTAGTCTGGGTATATTAACTTAATATCCAGGAGGAAAACAAAATCTTTTTTTTCACCTGTGCTTTTAATATTTTTAAATTTTAATTTCATATAACATACATACAGTGTTATATTAGTTTCAAGTGTACAATTTAGTGATTCAACAATTCTATACACTACTCAGTGCTCATGATAAATGTACTCTTTAATCTCCATCACTTATTTCACCCATCTCCCTACCTACCTCCCTTCTGGCAACCATCAGCTTATTTCTTTATAATTAGGAGTCTGTTCTTTGGTTTGTCTCTTTTTTTTCCCTTGTTCATTTGTTTTGTTTCATTTGTATACATATGTATATATATATATACACATATACATATATAGTATATATATATATGTATATGTGTATATATATGTGTATGTGTGTGTGTGTGTATATATATATATAGTGTGTGTATATATATATACATATATAGTATGTCTTCTTTATCCATTTATCTATCAACAGACACTTGGGTTGCTTCCATGAGTTTACATTGTAAAAAAATGCTGCAATAAACATAGGGATGCATATATCTTTTCAAATTGGTGTTTTCATATTCTTTAGATAAATACCCAGGAGTATCCTATAATTATATGATACTACTGGATCATATGATAATTCTATCTTTAATTTTTTGAGGAACGTCCATACTGTTTTCCACAGTGGTTATACCAGTATGCAACAGTGCCTGAAGGTTCCTATTTCTGCACATTGTTGCTAACACTTGTTTCTTGTGTTTTTGATTTTAGCCATTCTGACCGATGTGAGGTGATGTTTCGCTGTAGTTTTGATTTGCATTTCCTTGAAGATTAGTGATGTTTAGCATCTTATCATGTGTCTGTTGCCCATCTGTATGTCTTCTTTAGAGAAATGTCTCTTCATATCTTCTCGTTTTTAATTGGATTATTTGATTTGGGGATGTTGAATTGTATCAGTTTTTTATATTTTGGATACTAACCCTTTACTGGATATGTTATTTGCAAATATCTTTTCCTACTCAGTGGGTTGACTTTTAGGTTTTTAAATTGTTTCCTGTGCTGTGCAGAAGCTTTTTATTTGGATGCAGTTCCAATGGTTTACTTTTGTTTTTGTTTCCTTGCCTCAGGAGACAGATCTAGAAAAATGTTGCTATGGCTGATGTCTGAGAAATTACTGCCTGTGTTCTCTTCTAGGACTTTTATGGTTTCAGAACTCGTTTTTAGGTTTTTAATCCATTTTGAGTTTATTTTTGTGTATAGTGTGAGAAAGTGGTCCAATTTCATTTTGCATGTAACTGTCCAGTTTTATCAGTGCCATTTGTTGAAGAGACTTTTTTCCCATTGCATATTCTTTCCTTCTTTGTTGAAGATTAATTGACCATATAATTATGGGTTTATTTCTGGGTTCTCTGTTCTGTTCCATTGATCTATGTGTCAATTTTTATGACTGTTTTAAGGTTTATTTAAGGTTTATTTACACATACTGTTTTAAGGTTTATTTATTTTTGAGAGAGAGAGAGAGAGAGAGAGAGAGAGAGAGATTGAGAGAGAGAGAGAGAGAGAGAGAGAGAGAGAATGTGAGCAGGGAAGGGGAAAGAGGGAGGGAGACAGAATCCTAAGCAGGCTCCAGGTTCTGAGTGTCCGACGTGGGCCTGGAACTCACAAACTGTGAGATCATGACCAGAGCTGAAGGCGGACACTTAATCAACTGAGTCACCCAGGCGCCCTGGTACCATACTGTTTGATTACTACAGATTTGCAGTATATCTTGAAATTTGGAATTGTACTTCTAGATTTGTTCAAGATTGTTTTGGGTATTCAGGGTCTTTTGTGGTTCCATATAAATTGTACAATAATCTGTTCTAGTTCTGAGAAAATGTGTTTTGTTAGGGATTGCATTAAATCTATATATTGCTTTGGGTAGTATAGACGTTTTAACGATATTTGTTCTTCCAATTCATGAGCATTGAATATCTTTCCATTTCTTTGTGTTGCCTTCAATTTCTTTTGCCAGTGTTTTATAGCTTTCAGAGTGCAGGCTTTCACCTCTTTGGTTAGGTTTATTCTTAGGTATTTTATTATTTTTGGTACAATTGTGAATGAGATTATTTTCTTAATTTTTCTTTCTGCTACTTTATTGTTAGTGTACAAACATGCAACATATTTCTGTAGATCGATTTTATACACTGTTTAACCCTAACCTTACAGATTTCATTTATCAGTTCTTACAGTTTTTCAGTGAAGTCTTCTGTGTTTTCTATATATAGTATGTTATCTAAAAATAATGAAAGTTGTACTTCTTCCTTACCAATCTGGATACCTTTTACTTCTTTTTCTTATCTGATTGTTGTGGCTAGGACTTCCAGTATTATGCTGAATAAAAGTGGTGAGTGTTGACATCTTTATCTTGTTCATTTAAACTCAGGGGAAAAGCTCTCAGTCTGTCACCATTGAGTATGATGATAGCTAGGGGTTTTTATTATGTTGAGGTATATTCTCTCTACATCTACTTTGTTGAGAGTTTTATTATGAATAGATGTTGTATTTTGTCTAATGCTTTTTCTGTATCTACTGAAATGATATGGTTTTTATCCTTTCTCTTGTTGATGTGATATATAATGGTGATTTGTGAATATTGAACCACCTTTGGATCACAGAAATAAATCCCAGCTTATGGTGGTGAATGATTTTTTAATGTATTGTGAGTTCAGTGTGCTAATATTTTGCTGAGGATTTTTGCATCTATGCTCGTCAGAGATATTGGCCTGTAGTTATCTTTTTTTGTAGTGTCTTTATCTGGTTTTGGTAACAGGGTAATGCTCACTTACCCTGAATAATTTGGAGTAAATTTGGAAGCTTTCTTTCCTATTCTTTTTGGGGGTTTTTTTGGAATATTTTGAGAGTAGGTATGAACTTGTTAAACATTTGATGGAATTCAGCTGTGAATCCATCTGGTTCTGGACTTTTGTTTGTTGGGAACTTTTTGATTACTGATTCAGTTTTATTACTAATAATCAGTCTGTTCAAATTTTTTATTTCTTCCTGGCTCATTTTGGGGAGGTTATATATTTCCAAGAACTTATTTATTTCTTCTAGGTTGTCCAATTTGTGGCATATAATATTTCATAATATTCTCTTATAATCCTTTGTATTTCTGTGGTGTCGGTCATTATTTCTCCCCTTTCATTTCTAATTTTGTTTATTTAAGCCCTCTCTTATGTTTTCTTTTGATGAGTCTGGCTAAAGGTTTATCAATTTTGTTGATCTTTTTGAAGAACAAGCTAGTGGTTTCATTGACTTGTTCTATTGTTTGTTGTTTTTTAGTTTCTATTTCATTTATCTCTGCTCTAATCTTTATTTCTCCTTTCACTCTGCTGTTTTTCGGTTTTGTTTTCTTTTTCTAGTTCCTTTAGGAGTAAGGTTCAGTTGTTTATTTGAGATTTTTCTTGTTTCTTGAGGTAACACTGTATTACTATAAACTTCCCTCTTAGAACAGCTTTTGTCACATCCCAAAGATTTTGGACCACTGTGTTTTCATTTTCATTTGTCTCCATGTATTATTTTATTTTATCTCTTCTTTGATTTTTTGATTGACTCGTCCATTGTTTAATAGCATGTTATTTCACCTCCATGTATTTGTGTTCTTAGTAGGTTTTCTTAAGGTTAATTTTTACTTTCACAGCATTGTGGTCAGAAAAGATGCATGGTGTAACTTTGGCCTTTTTGAGTATGTTCAGACTTGTTTAATGACCTAACATGATTTATTCTGAAGAATGTTCTATATGCACTTGCAAAGAATGTGTATTCTTCTGTTTTAGGATGAAATGTTCTGAATTCTATCTGTTAGATCCATCTGGTTCAATGTGTCATTCAAAGCCACTGTTTCCTGGTTGATTTTCTGTTCAGGTTATCTATCTGTTGTTGTAAGTGGGGTGTGAAAATCTGCTATTATTATTGTTTTACTATTGATTACTTCCCTTATGTTTGTTATTAGCTGGTTTATGTCCTTGGGCACTCCCATGTTGGATGCATAAGTGTTTAGAATTGTTATATCTTCCTGTTGGGTTATTCCCTTTATGATTATATAGTGTCCTTCTTTGTTTCTTGCTATAGTCTTTGTTTTAAAATCTATTTAATCTGACAGAAGCATTTCTACCCTGCCTTTTTTCCCCCACTTACGTTTGCATAATAAATGTCATTCTATCTCTTCACTTTCGATCTGCAGGTGTTTTTAGGTCTTAAATGGGTCTCCTGTAGGCAGCACATAGATGGGTGTTACTTTCTTACCCATTCCATCACCCTATGTCTTTTGATTGGTGCATTTAGTCCATTTACATTCAAAGTAATTATTGATAGGTATATACTTATTGGTCTTTGTTACTTGTTTTCTTATTGTTTTGTAGTTTTTCCTCTGTCCCTTTTTTCTCTTGCTCTCTTCTTTCATGGTTTGTTGGCTTTCTTTAGTGATATGCTTGGAATCCTTTCTCTTTATTTTTTGCATATACATTACCTGTTTTTGATTTGTGGTTACTATTATGTTTTTGTATAAAATCTTGCACATGTAGCAGTGTATAGTAAGTTGATGGTTGCTTAAGTTTGAACCCTTTCTAAAAAGACTAAATTTGTACCCTTCAGCAACCTCATGTTTTAGGTATATGGCGTCATACTTTACATCCTTTATTTTGTGAATCCCTTGACTGATTTTTATAGATATACTTAATTTTACTGCTTGTTTACTTCCTACCTTTCTTACTCCTGCTTAAGGTCTTTCCTTTCCTGATGTGGGGCTTTGATCTCAAGACTGTGAGGTTGTGACTTGAGCCAAAATCAAGAGTCAGATGCTTAAATGACTGAGCCACTCAGCCACCCCCAAAATAAATGTTTTCTTGTTTTTTTTTTTTTAAATTAACATTAACAAGGTCGCCTGGGTGGCTCAGTCAGTTAAGGGTCAGCCTTCGGCTCAGGTCATGGTCTCCCGGTTCGTGCGTTCGAGCCCCAGGTCGGGCTCTGTGCTGACAGCTTGGAGCCTGGGGCCTGCTTCGGATTCTGTGTCTCTTTCTTTCTCTGCCCCTCCCCTGCTCACACTGTCTCTCTCTGTCTCTCAAAAATAAATAAACATTAAAAAAATTTTTTTAAATGAATATTAATGGTGTGCCAAGGTGGCTCAGTCAGGTAAGTGGCTGTCAACACAGAACCTGATTCAGATCCTCTGTCCCCCTCTCTCTGCCCCTTGCCCACTCTCTCTCCCTCTCTCAAAAATAAAAAATAAACATTCAAAAAATTTTTTTAAAAATTAGTGTCCACTACCAGAATGGAAGACCAGATTTCTGCTTCTAAACTCCCCAGTAGAAGTAAATTGAAGCAGTGTCTTCTGATTCTCTGTGGATTGTGTCACAATTTGTACAGATTCCTCTGCCCTGAAGCAAGGCTGTGAGAGATGGCCCAGTGTGATTGCCTTGACCACATCCCCTATGGGAACAATGACAGACTCCACGCACAAGGATGGGTATGGGGATCATGAAAACTCAAGTCTTATAGTTTGTGGAGTGCACTCAGAGCTCCTCCAAATTGCGCGGCTAGGCTCAAAGTTACACACGTACTAACGCATGCACACTCACAGCCTTTGTTGTTGTTTTTTAGGCGTCTGTCTCAAAATAGTTATCATTTACTGGGCTGAGGCTTTGTTAAATGTGCGTGCTTTCCATTCATTATCTCATTTACTTTTTCCACAACCACAAGGTGTAAAGTAGTCCCTCAAAACAATGTCAATTTCCAGAAATCAGCGTGTGGCAGCACAGAGATGGAAGCCACTGCTCAACCACTCCATCGGCTGAGAGGCAGCTTATAAATGTCTTACTATCAATGATCATTTTAATGCTGGTTTGCATGTAATTAGTATTGGTTGAAGTATAATCTATATACATTTAAATGTGCCCATCTTAAATGTAGAGTTCAATGGGTTTTCATAAAAATACATACCTGTATGCCCCCGACAATAATTTTTACTAATATTTTGCATACATTTTCACACAAATTTTATATAAAATTTCCATGGCTAAGGAAGTTCCTGTGTGCCTTTTTGGAGTTGAACTCCTCACTCTCAGCCCCAAGGCAACAACTCTTCCAATTTAAAACATAGCTTAGTTTTGCCTGTTTGGGAATTTTATGTACATGGAGCCACATATCCTCTTTTATGCCTAGTTTCTCTCATTCAGTATGATGTTTTTTGAGATACATTTATGTTTTTCCATGTGTCTTTTTTATTACTGAATATATTTGTATGAATATACCACAATTTGTTCATTCTCTTGTTGATAGAAATTTGGATTGTTTCCAGTTTGAGTTCATTATGAAGAAAGCTAAAATGAAAATACTTGTGTAATTCTTTTGTGACATACATCTTTAACTTATTTTAGGTAAATGGCCAGGATCAGAATTGATAGATCCTAGGATAGGTATTTTTTAGCTATGTAAGACACTGCCAAACTGTATTTTAAAATGTATCATTTTGGGGGCACCTGGGTGGCTCAGCCGGTTAAGCATCTGACTTCAGCTCAGGTTATGATCTCACGGTCCGTGGGTTTGAGCCTCACATTGGCCTCTGTGCTGACAGCTCCGAGCCAGGAGCCTGCTTCGGATTCTGTGTCTCCTTTTCTCTCTGCCCCTCCCGCACTCACGTTCTGTCTCTCTCCATCTAACAAAAACGAATAAACATTAAAAAAAAATTAATGTATCATTTTATATTCCCATCAGCAATGCAAGAGAGTTTCATTTCCTCCACATCCTTGCCAACACTTGGTATAAACACACTTTTAATTTTAGTTATCCCTATTGTATGTGACATAGCACGTCAGGGTAATTTTAATTTCCTTAATGACTAAGGATGTTGAACACTTTTTCACACACACACAATTTGTATTTATTGGTCATTACTACCTCTTTTCATTTGAGAATTTTGTTCACAACTTTCTTACAACCTACATAAGAATTCTTTCCTTAAACCAAAGTCATGTACCCATTCCCCTGCTTTTTTTTTTTTTTTACAAGGTTTGTTTGCATTTAGCTTTTGTGTCTAGGTTAGTGATCAAATTAATTTTAGTGAGGTAGTGTTGAGATTCAACTTTATTCATGATTATCCAGTTGTTTCAGAATCTTTTGTTGTAAAAACAATTTATTATACATTGGATAACATTAGTACCTTTACTAAAATCAATTTACTATCTATGTGTGGATCCATGTGTAGAGTCATTTGACTACTTTGCCTATCTTTGTACCAAAACCACATTATCTTGATTATAATAGTTTTATTATTAAGTCATGAAATCAGAAAGTCTTCCAACTATTTTTTTAGATTGCTTTGCTTGTTACAGATCCTTGCATTTTCATAAAAATATTATAATTATTTCATGTATTTTACCAAATGTTGGCTTGGATTTTAATAGATTTCAATGAATATATAAATCAATTTAGAAAGTAGTAACATCTTGGGGTGCCTGGGTGGCTCAGTCAGTAAGGCGTCCAACTTCGGCTCGGATCATGATCTCACTGCTCGTGGGTTCGAGCCCCACATTGGGCTCTGTGCTGGCAGCTCAGAGCCTGGAGCCTGCTTCAGATTTTGTGTCTCCTTCTCTCTCTGCCCCTCCCTGCTCATGTGCACACACACTCTCTCTCTCTCTCAAATATAAAAAATAAAACTTAAAAAAAATTTTAAAAAAAGAGAGTAGTAACATCTTAAAAACAGTGAATCTTTAAATCTATCAAAATGCTTTTTGTGTGTGCATGAATGTGTGCTTAATTTCTCTCAGCTATATTTTTTACTTTTTAGGAGGTTGCACACATTTATTAAATTTATTCCTAAAATCTAGTTTTCAAAGCTTCTGTTATGCTGCTTTGGTTCTGTCACACACATGCAACAGTCAAGGTTAGTCTGAGACTTGGGCCAGCGTTTAAATATGTTCAGCTCTCAACATCTTTGTTACATGGTTTGGGGGTCTGTCTCATTCATGAATAGCCAAGAGGTGAGCCTAAGACTTGTGCAGATTCATAAAAAGAGTTATGGAATCCCCCTTTTCAGCTCTCCCCTCTCTGGAATTCCCTTCCTACCTACCCCCTGCATCCTGACACAATCCGTTCCTTTCCTAGATTCCTATGGTCAGATATATAGGATTTCGATAGAACTTTTGGTTTTCCATGCCATCATTTTATCATAAAAACAATAGAAAACCACACACACACACACACACACACACACACACACACACACACACACAATCTGGGTTGCCTTTCTGAGTTATTACTTCCTTCCATAAGCTTTCTATTAATTATGAGACAGATGATGTAGTGGGCATTTCTTGCCATGGTGAAGGCAGAACTTTGTATCAACATTTGATTATTTATAATGTCTTTATTTTGCCTTAATTCTGAATAATATTGTTTTGGGATATGGACTTCTAAGTTGACAGTCTCCTCCTCCTCCTCCTCGTCCTTGTCCTCCTCCTCCTTCTCCTCCTCCTTCTTCTTCTTCTTCTTCTTCTTCTTCTTCTTCTTCTTCTTCTTCTTCTTCTTCTTCTTCTTCTTCTTCTTCTTCTTCTTCTCCTCCTCCTCCTCCTCCTCCTCCTCCTCCTCCTCCTCCTCCTCCTTCTGGCACTTTAAAGAAGTTGTCCATTGTCTGGTGATCTACAACTTTTATGATGAGAATATAGCTCTCATCCTTATTGGAGTTGTCCTGGATGTAATGTATCTCTTCCCCTGTTCTTTAATAGGTCTTTTTCTTTTAAAAAAATTTTTTTTAATGTTTATTTATTTTTTGAGAGACAGAGACAGAGAGAAGACAGGGGAGGGGCAGAAAGAAGGGGAGACACATAATCTGAGCTGTCAGCACAAAGCCCAATGTGGGGCTCTAATCCATGGACTGTGAGATCATGACCTGAGCCGAAGTAGGATGCTTAACCAACAAAGCCACCTAGGCGTCCCTAGGTCTTTTTCTTTATCATTTGTTTTCTGTGATTGACAATGATGTATCTAGATATGGCTTTTTATCTGTCTTGCGTGGTCTTTGCTAAACTTCCTGGATCTATGGGTTGCTATTTTTAAGCAAATACAGAATATTATTTTTTGGCCAATGTTTCTTAATGGGTTTTTCTGACTCAGTATATCTGTTATTTCCTCCTCACATGTATATTTGAAAGTGCTTTCTTGTGGTTTTCTTATTGAGATCTTTCTTTTTCACTTCTAAATGTTCTGACAGTCCCCAAATTCCGTCATCGGACCTCATTCCTGCCTAAGTTCTAGCTTCCTCACACATAAATTTGGAGAAGTTTCTCAGGGGAAATCCCATGAAAAATAGAAATCACTCATACATACAGGGATAAATGGTTAAACTTGTCAATTCCTTTTAGTTTGTCATTGATTATTGACTAGTCTGATTTATATGTATGTGTTGGTACACATGGCGAATTTTGTGAATATGGTAAGTTGGACTTTAAATAAAAATATGTGTTTAAAAATTTTATGATATCTTAGATTATTGATATATAGAGACACTATCAACTAGAAAAAATTCTAAATTAATGAAATCTTTTAAGTGTTTAAGAAAAATCACAAAGGTTGGAGTCAATAAACTGTGTTCTACTTCTAGATTTTTTTAAAACAATAGCTCCATAACTTTTGGGAAATCATTTAATCCGTTTTTCAAATAAATAATACTCTTGTACTCTAAAGGATTATAACTTTTCTGCTCTAGCACATTGCCTGAATAGAATAATTCAATTATTCACTCAAAAATATTTCCTCATGCCCACTATATGTGCCAAGAACTGTGTAGGAACTAGAAATAAAACGATGAACAAAATGCTAATATTTTGATTCGGTGTGGAACTAAATTTAACTTTCAATCCTCAATTTTTTTTAATGTTTATTTATTTTTGAGATAGAGAGACAGAGCTTGAGTGGGGGAGGGGCGGAGAGAGAGGGAGACACAGAATCTGAAGCAGGCTCCAGGCTCTTAGCTGTCAGCACAGAGCCTGACACGGGGCTTGAACCCACAAACTGTGAGATCATGACCTCAGCCGAAGTCGGTCAGTCGCTTAACCGACTGAGCCACCCAGGTGCCCCAATTTAACTTTCAATCTTAAACTCAATATGGTGGGAACACAAATTGATACACATTTTTGTAAAGAAGTCATGCATTATGTATCAAGGACCTGTTTTTGAAAACATATTTTTGACAGAGAAATGTTATTTTTGGAGTCTAAGAAACCAATTAAAATGCATTCAAAGACATATTAATAATAGTAAATGACAAGAAAAAACTCACGTTTTCATAATAGAGTTATAATTAGGAAAGAATGTTATGACATATGACAACAAAATGCAATAATTAAAAATATTGTTTACAGAGGATATTTAATGATGTGGAAAAATGTTTATGATATCATAATGATTGAAAAAAAGTAAGATGGTTTACACAGTTTGATTTTAGAGATATCAAACAAGATGTATAGAAGGCAAAGAATATACCAAATGTTAATAGTGCTTATTGCTTGGTGGTAGAATTATTGATAATTTTATTTTCTAATAATTATTTTTCTATTTTTTGACAATTTTATTCAGGCATCACTATTGTTCAGACTTTCCATTGTAATGTCATATTCCTTGCATAATAAATTTTTCATTCATTTTTCTTTTGAGTCATTTTGAATACATTACTTTGTGATTTACTCCTTTAGATTGAGTAAAATAAAAGCAGCTACTCAAATATATTAGTTATTTTAGTAAATTGAAAGAAGCAAGGCTTCCTTCTTAAGAAGCCAATACTGTCATACTGTTTTTTAAAAAACAAATTCATTTGCAAATATCTTTGCCCATTCCGTTGGTTGCCTTTTAGTTTTGTTGGTTGTTTCCTTTGCTGTGCAGAAGCTTTTTATCTTCATGAGGTCCCAATAGTTCATTTTTGCTTTTAATTCCCTTGTCTTTGGAAATGTGTCAAGTAAGAAAATGCTGTGGCTGAGGTCAGAGAGGTTTTTTCCTGCTTCCTCTCTAGGGTTTTGATGGTTTCCTTTCTCACATTCAGGTCCTTTATCCATTTTGAGGTTTTTTTGTTTTTTTTTTTTTTGGAGGGGGGGAATGGCATAAGAAAGTGGTCTAATTTCGTTTTTCTGCATGTTGCTGTCCAGTTCTCCCAGCACCATTTGTTAAAGAGACTGTCTTTTTTCCATTGGATATTCTTTCCTGCTTTGTCAAAGATTAGTTGGCCATACTTTTGTGGGTCCAATTCTGGAGTCTCTATTCTATTCCATGATCTATGTGTCTGTTTTTGTGCCAATACCATGCTGTCTTGATGATTACAGCTTTGTAGTAGAGGCTAAAGTCTGAATGTCCATCAACTGATGAATGGATAAAGAAATTGTGGTTTATATACACAATGGGATACTACGTGGCAATGAGAAAGAATGAAACATGGCCTTTTGTAGCAACGTGGATGGAACTGGAGAGTGTTATGCTAAGTGAAATAAGTCATACAGAGAAAGACATACCATATGTTTTCACTCTTATGTGGATCCTGAGAAACTTAACAGAAGCCCATGGGGGGAGGGGAAGGGAAAAAAAAAGTTAGAGAGGGAGGCATCCAAACCATAAGAGAATCTTAAAAACTGAGAATCAACTGAGGGTTGATGGGGGGTGGGAGGGAGGGGAGGGTGGGTGATGGGTATTGAGGAGGGCACCTGTTGGGATGAGCACTGGGTGTTGTATGGAAACCAATTTGACAATGAATTTCATTAAAAAAAGGGAAAAAAATAAAAATAAAAAAACCCAAATTCAGCTCTATATTTTTATACAATAACTGTATTAAATAGTACAAATAAAACAATCAGAAGAATTATTATGAACTATAAACAAAATAAAACAAAAATCATATGAAGCAAAAAAAAAAATCAAAGCAAAAACTAAATTGGGGCAAAGGAGCCATTCTACATTGACAGAATATGTAATCCACCATGATGATTTAGTTAACAGCGTCAAAACATGTGAAAAAAACAAAAACCCTGTATATGCAAAGAAAAATTAGTAAAAGCAACCACTGTGAGAAAGTCTAACACAACTATCTTAGATATTCACATAGAAATAAACAATAACAAAAATACATGGAGACCAACAAATTAATATACTTTATGAAGCCTAATATTTTAACTTGTAACCTATGAAAATTAATTTTCTTTTCACACATCCTTAAAATATTTCCAAAAGCTATTTTTTGTGTTATACTATAAATAAAACTGAATTAAATTTAAGGAGCAGAAATTATAGAAGTCATATTCTTCTAAAAATGATACAATTAAACAAGAAGTTAGTGACTATGGGAGGCTGAAACTCTAGAAATGTTATAGTTCCCAGCCACAGCAGCCAAGGTAACTCTTTCTCAGAGACAATGCCTCTGGCAACTTATTAAGGGTGTATACTCTAAAAGATTTGCAGATACTTGGACATTTTATGTGGGAAATAGATAATAAGTGTTCTAGGCCAAGAAACAAAGAATGTAATATTATCTCTGACCAACTTTGTTGATATGGAAATCAGAAATTCTGAATTCAACATGCTAGTTCCAGAAGTCAGGAGTGGCACCAATAGCTTGAGTGAATGATTGACTAAAACTTGGCCTGAAGTAAGAACTCTATTAAATAAAGTTGAGATGCCAGTAGAGAAATTAATCTTAAGGCTTAAGGATATAGAAATTTTGGAGTCAACTGCTTATCAATATTCTAATTGCAAAGGCTCAATGGAAACTTCCTTCACTGAGGCATTGAAATACACCATGAAGTAAAAAATACTAGCAATACTGGAAAGCTGTAGTCGTTGTAAGCTTTGCATGATGGAGAGGCCAGTGGAGATGACTTCATAGAAATGGATTCTCTGATCTCAGTGAGGGTGATGGGATCCCAGAGTAACAGAGGCTGGAAAATAGGGATTGATGACCAAAGAAAAGGTAGACAGGTTTATGTAAATGGGTAGCAGCTCCAGAGCAGTTTCAGAATTATATGATCCATAAAAATATTGGTGTTGGTATCTTACAAGCTTAAGATAGATGGTTAGACTACTACTAAAGTTTCATTTGATATGTAAGAAACTAAATTCTCTGTCAGGTGAAGTTGTTTGTTTTGGAGCAGTCTCAAGGGGTTAATTTCCAAAACAATTCAATGCATAGACCAAGAACCCTGTGGATAAAGGGGAAGACAGGATGAATGTTCTTGAGAAAGAACATTGGGACAATGCCATAAGTATGCAATTAAAACTTCTTCCTGCAGTCAGGAAGGGATACAGGGAAAAGAAAAATACACATATTCATGGGAATTAATTGACCATAACCTGACACTAATTCTTTAGCACTCAAAATGTCACTGAGATTCCTCAGTCAGAATGGTAGCTTATGGAAGTCAGTTCTAACCTTTGTTTTTCTCACAGTGAATCAACTGGGTCTTTACATCCACTCTGAACATACAGTTGGAATATACATGCAGAGCAACTGGCAGAATCACCAAGTGGATCTCTGAAATGTATGGTGAAGGCTATTTTGCAGGAAGATCCAGGCAGGAGCCTCTGGAGCATCATCTCCCTATAAAAATAGTAAATCAAAAGCAACTCTAAATACCTGTGGAAACTGCAAAGTACTGAAAGATGCAGGAATGGTAATTCTTCTCAGATCTCCTTTAACTTACCTATATGGCCTATGCAAAAGACAAATGGATCTTAGACAACGACGGTAGAGAATTATACATTTAATCAGGTGATGACTCCACTAGCATCAATTGAGTTTCTTTCCTGGAGTAAATCAGACAGCTCCTGTTATTAGGTATACAACCATTATTTTGACAAATTACTTTTTCTTTATATTGATCAGAAAAACTACATCAAAAGTGGTTTGTTTTCATCGGACAGAAACATCAGTACATTTTTACTGCCTTAACTCAGGGCCATAACATCTCTTCTCTCTTCCATAATGTAATCCATAGAAATTTTTATTATTTGGCCACCTGACAGAATATCACAGTGGTTTGCTCGTCACTGGTGATATCATGCTGATTGCATCTGGTGAGAAGGTTGTAGTAAATACCCTAGATGACTTGGTAAGACATATAACTATCAAAAGGTGGTAGATAAATCCCATTAAATTCACAGCTTGCCACCTCAGTGAGATTTCAAAGGGTTTATAGTGTAGGGCATACAGGTCTAATAGTCTTGGGGCCTAGTAGCCCAGTGCATGTAGTCTAGGACATGTATGTGCAGTAGTTCCACTTAATGAAGGTCAAATAATCACATTCTGTACAAGCAACCACCTAGAAAGTGACCAAATGCTTGGTGGGTCTCTTTGGATCCTGGAGACAACAAGACTTGAATGTGCTTCTCTGACCCATCGACCAGTTAAAAAGCTGCCACTTTCGAGCAGATGCCAAAATAAAAGAAAGCTCTACAACAAGTCCAGGATTCAATGCAAGCTGTTCTGCTACTTGGGCCTCATGACCCAGTAGATCAAAAGTTCTTGAAATCTCTTCCCCTCACCAAAGGCTGAGTTTTGCTATTGCCAGTGTTGAATCCCTAGCCAGACATCACAACTGAACCCTCAAAATGACACCACTACCTTTGGGGGGAGGGTGGGCCTAGCAAACTAGCTGCCAGCAGGTTCAGTGTAGTAAGAGTTCTTATCATCTTAGAGTGGGACACAAGTCTCCTTTTAACAGACACTCTAGATTCTATCCAAAGTCATGTTTCTAGAATCCTTTATTTTTATCCTAAATCAACTCATTATTCATGTTCATGTTATCCGGCATCACATTGCTTTTGACCCAAGAACTCATTTTATAGCAAAAGAAGAAAACAGGCTCATTCTCAAGGTATTCATTGGTCTTCTTACGTGTCCCATCATCCAAAAATATCTATTCTGTTAGAATGATGAAATGGCCTCATGCAAACTCTACTCGGTTAGCCGACAACATGTTCCAGGGCTGAGATCATACGCTAGGCAGTGTCAATATGCTTTGAACCAGCGACCAATATATGACACTATTTCTCTCATATCCAGAATATGTGAACCCAAGAATCAAGGTGTAGAAGGAGAGTGATTCCTGGTGTGCCTGGGTGGCTCAGTCGGTTGAGCATCTGACTCTTGATTTTGTCTCAGGTCATGATCCCAGGATTGTGGGATCAAGCCCCTGGTCAGGCTCTGCACTGAGAGTGGAGCCTACTTAGGATTCTCTCTCTCTCTCTCTCTCTCTCTCTCTCTCTCTCTCTCTCTCTCCTTCTGCCCCTCTCCCCTGCTGGTGTGTGTGCATGCTCTCTAAAATAATAATAATAATAATAATAATAATAATAATAAGTAGAGTGATTTCTCTCATTATTAATCTTCATGCCTCACTTTTAAAATAACATTTGATTCTTGTCCCTTGAACTTTAGACTTGCTTATAAAGAGGTCTTACTTCGCAAGAGAGGGAGGCAATCATATATCAAATGATTTCAGAGAACTGTAAGTTGAAATAGACATCTAGATATTTGGGGATCCTCATACCAGTGACCTCACAGACAAAAAAGAAAGCAAAAGAGGACTACTGTATGGGATGCAGTGACTGATCTCAAATGTCAATAGGAAATGGGTTTGTTATCAGAGTGGAAGAAGCGAAGACTTTGTTACAAGCATCTTGCACAGATGGCCCCAGATTTACAATGGTTTGACTTCCAATTTTTTTTGACTTTATGATGGTGTGGAAGTGATATGCATTCAGTAGGAACCATACTTTGAATTTTGACCTTTTCCCCAGCTAGCAATATGGGTACCATCCTCTGTCATGATGCTGGGCGGTGGCAGTCAGCCGAAGTTCCCAGGCAGCCACACGATCATGAGGGTACACAACTGTAATGCGGACCACCATTCCACCCCATATGACCTTTCTTTTTTCACTTTCAATACAGGGCTCAATAAATAACACAGGCGCTCAACACTTTATTATAAAATAGGCATTGTGTTAGATGACTTTGCCCAATTATAGGCTAGTGCCAGTGTTCTGAGCACATTGAAGGTAGGCTAGACTAAGCTATGATCTTCGGGAGCTTAGGCATATTAAACGCACTTTTCAACTTATGATATTTTCAACTTACAATCGGTTCACCAAGATGCAACCCCCTCATAAGTTGAGGATGATCTGTGTTATTTCAGTATTGGGTAGTAAAATTAATAGCAGATTATAGCACACACAAAAATGGCATGTCCTTGGGCACCTCAAAAACGACGATGTAGCTTCAGCCTTCAGGGAAAGAGCACTGACAAGCTGAGGGATGGCTAAGGGAAGAGGCAACATGGATGGAAAGAAAAACAAATGCATTATAAATATTCATCAGAACCTTGCAGCCAGTTAGAGGAATGAAACGTTACCATTATGCATGCATATCTCCTCAGTTGTAACGCCTACATTTATATATGCTAACTGAAATTTCCTCCCTCTCTTTCTACTACTACTTTATTTAAGGAGCAGTGGTGCTGATTAATATTAGAATTTAATCTTCAGGGTGTAGAATATCAAGGCAATTGATAGAACTAAAAAAGGAAGTGTTACTCAGAGAAGGATACTGTGATTGGTAGGAATTTTGTCACCCTTTTTTGGGAAGAGATACAGTTTTCTCTAATCTTATCAGGACTATTTGTGTGATGATGTCATTGCTCTTTTTTGCTGCTTGGAAGTTAAAAATGGATAGAAGTTTATTTATGCTGAGAGGACAAATGGGGGGACTGTTACACTTCAGGTCCTTGGCCACTCAGCTCCATTGTCCTGTTTTCGTTGGTACTGCAAGGAGCCGGAAGCCTGCAAACAACAATTCCAAGTCTCCCTGGGCAGTTGGTTTATGATTACGTGGCACCAATCGAGGCCACAGCTAAGGAATTCAAATATGAGGGAAAATAAGATGTTATCCTGTTCCCTGAGGACAGGTAGCAGGCAACTGCAAGTGACTGAGAGCACCAGAAAATTCCATCACCTTCAATAGGTACAGTCAGAGCTCCTGCTCAGATGCAGCAGCCATGGTGTCACGAGCAGCAATTACTGTCCCACTAACTTCAGCAGCAGTAAGGGCTGCAGAGTAGCTGGTGTGCATCAGTGACAGAACGTCCAGCCATGTAATGGGAAGCATGGGCTGCTGTGCTCCAGCCCGGAGGTGAGAGCCACTTGCCGACCTCTGGGCGACACCTTCTCCCTTTGGGAGTTTCAGTCCTTCCTGCATATAGCTTTCTGATTCCTATGGTTTACCTCTTTCTCCTTTACTTATCTTCAATCACCTTTGTTGCCAGTTTCCAGAATTAATCCCTGAAGTACCTAAAGTGAATCCCATCTTCCTGACTGAACGTTGATTGATAATTTACAGTTCCTAACTACAAGAGAGGATGGGGGACAGGACGGTGGTGGATAGGGAATGAGGGATTGCAGAAGGGAGAGAAACATGTTAAAGAGCCTAGGGCAGAATTCTTCAGAACACCAAACTTTCTTTGTACAGCAAAATATCTTGATGAATCATCTCATTGTGGAATGATAGCCCCAGGCACACAACAAGGTAGAATGAGACCGTAATACATACGTTCTTGAACATAGTAATAAATAAAAGTATTCTGATGTTTTGCCAGTATCCAGAGGTGGAGACTTGGAAGAAGCCAAGAATCTGAAGAAGTTACTTGGACAAGAACATTCTGGAAAAATGATGGAAATTCAGAACGCAGGAATGAAGAGCAACCAAATGAGAGGTTCCTCATGACGAGAATGGCAGACAAATGAGAAAAATGGACAAAAGGCAAAATAGTTCTGTGTGCCCAATATTACAAATGCTTAACATTTAATGTTAAATTCTTTCTTGCTGTGCAGTAAAGTGACATTATTCCCCCAGATATACTACAGGATCCTTCCACCTTCCCGGCATCCACATTTTCAAGTAAATCTATTGTACATAACTACCTAGTGCTTTGGGAAATCAAGGAATCAGTGCTGTTTTCCACATTTGGGTGGATAGTTGGTGAAAAAAGACTAGCCTCAAAGAGGCATACTGTGAAAGGGATTACACATTCCAAGGAAGCAGGAAATCAGAACAAGAGGTAACTAGAAAAACCATAGGCACCTCTAGAAATTCCACAGACACTGGGAGGAATGAGACGTTTCCCACTGTGCCTGGGGAATGAAGATGCAAGCTAATCTGACTTGAATCTTCATTAATAAATCTTAGGAGGTATTGACCCTCAGGTCATATTTCCAAATAATTATTTGAAGAAAGAGAAACAAATTCTACTTTTCTATGTCATAAATGATGAAAATGGCAATTATTCCCATCCACATTTATGAGATCTCCTACTCCTTATGCGTGGGCCATACATAAGTGTTTTCTTTCCAAAGAACACAGTATGAAGAGGAAAATAAAAGAGTAATTTTGTAATGGGAAAACTTGACAAGCATTTTAGCTAGGTAATCAAAGTTAGCGTTCACGGTGATAAGTCATGCTGACATTGTATACCCTGTAAATGATGTGATGAAAATGGTACGTTATCTCTCTGGTCTCCCCCTTCAAACGCATAACCCTAGTGTGATCATCATGAGCACATTAATTAGGAGGCATTCTACAACATCCAATTAGCACCTCAAAAGTGTCAAGGACATCAAAAACAAGGAAAGTCTGAAAAATTGTCTTAGCCAAGAGGAGTCTAAGGAGACACGGTAACTAAACAGAATGTAACCAAACTGAAAAAGAGCATCAGGAAAAAACTAAGAAAACCTACATAAGTTATCTACTTTAGTTAATGATAATGCATTGATATTGACTGCTTCATTAATTGTGGCATAGGCACTGTATTAATAACAGAGAAAACTGGGAATGGGGTATGTGGGAACTCTAAGAACTATCTTCTCAATTTTTCTGTAAATAAGGAAGCTATTCTGAAAATTTTAAATACTTTTTAAAATGTATGGACTGCGTTGCTCCACAGGGAAGTAGAATAGGCACTCGGATATGACATCCTGTAGAGTTAGGGGTCTCTCTGAAGAGATTCTTGTAGACCAGCTTCTTAATTATCATTATAGCCACTTCTATCACAGAATATTCTGAAACCCTTAAAACAAATATTGTGCCGTATTCTCTGATTTTCATAGGACCTGGGGGTCTTGCTAGAAAGAATATGATTCTTGTCAGAATGTAGAGTTCAGACAAATAGTGGATATTCAAACAAAAACCCAATTACCCAAACCATATGAGTTGCCCCCCAACCCCATTCCCTTACTTCTATTTCTTACCTGAGAATATATCCTTCTCACTCGTTCTGTGTCAGCCACACTGGCCAGCTGGGTTTTCCTCAACCTTCCAGACAAACTCTGTTTATAAGCCCTGTCTGAGCTGTGAATTGAGATTTGTACTCGCTACTTTGATTTCACATGCAATTTTTTATCCCAGGCATTTCTCAAAGGGCAGGACTTTCTGTTAATTATAGATGTAAGTTTCAGCGTATTGAAATTGGGGAATCACTGTTAATAGTTAACGCGAGTACTGCTGTGCTTACGTTTGGATGACTCCTTGGATATTTAACTCACATCTTTCCAGAGCACGGCACAATTTAGCCCCCTCTGGTCCTGTGGCTCATACTGTCACTCACAGATACTCATGACTTAGTGTTTACTTCACTACCTTGTTGCACGGTTTGGGATCTGGCACAGAAAAACTTGCCTATTCTCTTCCTTGTCTCTGAATGAGTGTTCTTTTACATGAACTAAATGAGATTTTAGGGTCAGTTCTTATTGCCTTTGAAGTTTTCATGTTCATCAGCATTATGCATAAAACAGTACGGTGCTTTTATCTCAAAGATGCTATCTCAAAGCCAATAGTTCCTGTCCATTTGTGGCATTACCTAAAAAACTATTTGTCACTGAAGCACCACAATATCAGACTTCTTAATAAGGAATAGTTAGAGGCTTTAAAATTACATTATTTAATCCAAAATGTATAATGCAAAAAAAAAAAAAACCTGTTGTATACCAATACGACAATAAATTAATGGAGATACTTCTCTGTGTGTGTGTATGTATGTGTGTGTGTGTGTGTGTGTGTGCGCGCGCGCGCATGTGTGTGGGTGTGTGTATATGTTTCATTTGATTTTGACTGTAAATAAGTCACACCTTAATTCTCAAATGAACCACAGTGGACTGAATAAATCCATTTCTTGTACTCACATTCTATTGCTTCTAATACCAATTGAAAAATACATACTGTTCAACAAAACTAGAATTTTTGTATTTTCTTTCACATAAAAGAATAGATAGAAACTAAATCAAAGCATGTATAATTAATCTTACTATATATTTGTTTTGTATTAATTGATACACACCTATTTTAAACATTTATTCTATCTTATTCTTTATTCTAACTTTTTAAATATGGCTTGCATAGTGAAAGTGCTGCCTTAAACGTGACTGTTGAGATAAATCATGGTAAAGTAGATATATTGGATGTTTCATGGTTCTATCCAAATAGAGTGGTCACCTAGTATTGTACATTTTCACGAAGTCCCCTCTTTCAAAGAGTTGTAACCATGATGAAATCATTTCAGGTAAAACTTCTTTTTAAGTGGTTTCATGGATTTAATGCTGTGAAATTCTAACAATTGAAGTAAAGAGATGACAAATGAAATAATAGCTAGATGGCTAACTTCAAAGACACAGAAGTGCCTCAGGGATCAAAGTAGCATAGCTGTTGCATGTTGGAAAAAAACCCAGAAGTAGACAGACACATAGGTGGGGGGAGGGGGGGAATTTCTTAATCTGACAGTTGCACAAAGGATAAGATTGAGTCTATATGACCCAAAAATATTAGATTAGATTAGAATGTAAAAATCAATTAAATATCCGGGTGCCTGATTTACTTGAAACTTTGATTTATTTGAAATTTCTGGATGTTTAGCCTGATGTAGAGTTACAGGCTAAACATCTGGATTTGTGCACTGTTTGTCTTTCCACACACATAATTTGGTGCCATGCCAGAGATCTGAGAGTGCCATAAACATCATCTCTCTCCCAGATGGTGAACAATCACAACACATCTTTCTCTCATTTCCCCTTCTGATAAGTTAGAATGTGCCCTATCTGGTCACAGAGCTATAGTGAATCTTGCTTGAGGGATCACAGCTCAGAATCTTGTGTTTATTGGTAATGAAAACATGTCTTAACCTTGCCAATAAAGGACAGTCCATTTTCTGTAGAACTGAAAACATTACATAGAACATTATTCTATTTATTCCTAAATGCAATTTCAATTGTTTCCTTGAGCAGTTATTCCGTATTGTAATGGTCTTAAAGTGCAGCCCTTGGGCCATTATCATTGACATCACCTGGGGATTTGTAAGAAATTAAAATTTGAAGCCTCATCCCAGATCTACTGAATCAGAAACTCAGGCATTGGGGACCAGTCATCTCTGTTACAAACCTAGCAGGTGATTCTGACAGTCCCTAAAATATGAAGACTATTATTGTAATAAAAAGTCTAAACTTCTAGATCTGCTTCTCATTATCAGATTAACTGCATTTGTAGCTCTTTGAACCAAGAGAAATAATTTATTTCTTTATTTTCTCTTTTATATCTCCAGACACAGACTTGAAGGCTTTCTACCTCTGTAGGCTATTTTAAACCTCTATGTTCTGCTAACATCAGTGTAACCCCTTTCTATTCATTAAGCGTTTTATTTCCTTCAAAATTTTTTGTTTTGTTTTCTCACATCTTCTAGACGTTTGGGGAATCAGCCCTGAAAGCAGAATCCCAAACACAAGCCATATCTATATAAAAGCACTGAAATTCTGTCCAGCATGGTTCTATTTTCAGCCAATCACTGAGAAAACTTCTAAACCAATCTTAATGCCAATATTTTATATACCTTAATGACAAAATGCTCAAGAAATCGTCTCTCCCTCAGAGAAAATACAAAAATTCTAGTTTTGTTGAGTTCCAGCGTTGAATTATGCGTCCCAATGTTAGCTAAATTATTCATAATTTCTAAGGTTGGTGGTCCCAAAGGGGACAACCAAGCACAAGATGTAAATTCTTCTATCACTCTGAAATTAGTAGGCTATTTATCATTGGTAGTTCCCTCACATGATATTTATTTCCTCAGTCATTGAAAATAAATGAACACTGATCTAAAATCTTGCATGGGGTAGAAGATACATGCATTTCACAACTGTTTACTGACATACTCAGTTCTTTCTTAACAAGAAAACAATTAAGAACACTATGGACTTTTCAAGGCATGCAGAGAAATAATTTTGGATGTTAACTCCATAGACTCTTTGGACAACCTAATATTTCGTAACAGTAGAACCGATATTAGTGTTTCTTCAAAGTTTATATCTAAATAATTGTGGAAAAATGGAGGCAGGCAGGAATCATGATGGATACCGTCACAGCTCTGAATGGTGAAAAACAAGGCTATGTCTCAACCTCTTCTCTCATTATATGACAACATACTGCTGTTAGACCATGAGGTAAGAAACATGAAAGTCTGAGTTGTGGTCCAAGTGTCATCATTTACTAGATATGAGATGTTAAGTGTTAACAGAGACTGGAAGTTGATCCTTTATAGAGTCCCTCTTGTTTTTAGAGTAATGGAATCCCCCATTTTCAGCTAGACACATGGAGCCCAGAACAAAAAGATTTCCCAAGCCCCCTTTCAATCATGTGTGTCCATGTACAATCTCGTCAGGAAAAGGAATGTATGACTTCTAAAAATGACACTTCCCTTTCTTGTTTTTTCTTCTAACTAGAATATAATCATAAATGCTGGAGCTTCAGCAGCCTTTTTTGATAATGAGGTGACCTTGGGCCCGAATGCCTTACACTGTAAAGCAATAAGATAATAGGATCTTTGATCTCTAATCAGTAAAGCACTATCTCAGCCCTAGAGAGAAATATAAACATACAGGCTCAAGAAAAAAAAGAAATTTTGTCTTGTTTAAGAAAAAGTTTTTTTTGTTTCTCTTTCAGTCATCCTAACTCAACTAGTAAACTAGGCATGATATTTAACCATTTTCAGCTTTGGCAGTCTTACTTGTGAAGTGCAAATAGTTTTATTCACAGAGTGGTTATTAGAATTTATTGAGATAATATATGTAAAAGCATTTCAAATAAATATACAAATATAACTTCTTATTATAAAGTGCATAATATTTCATGGTAGCAATTTGATTACAGTAGAAATCAAAAGCACTGATGCATTTTTTACATGTTGTTGTTGTTGTTGTTGTTGTTTTTCCTAAGTAAAAGCAAATGCAAGAGTCTTTTTGGTCAATAATTGTTAGAATGGTTTAACACAAAAGACATTAGTCTTTGCATTTAATCAATATTTCCCAACATTAAAATAGTGAGTTTTCATTGATCATTATCTAAAGATAGGCTTTGAACTTTTACGAGCATCATTTTTCAGACAACTTATCCAGGGATATCACAGATGCAGTTCAGATAATCTTTAGGGAGCCTGTTAATGTGATTTTATGTCAAGGCAAGAATGTTTTATGCTATGATAACAGAACTGTAGGGTTTCAATTACACACTGCTCCAAGTTCTTGAGAAGAATCAAAGGTCAGCCAGAGGGAAACCCTGGGTTTAATCAGAGGTACTCCTGTGACCTTAATCTCCCCCAAAGCAATGCTTCCATGATTGGATTCCCAT
Source organism: Panthera onca (assembly GCF_046562875.1). Classification (NCBI taxonomy): domain Eukaryota; kingdom Metazoa; phylum Chordata; class Mammalia; order Carnivora; family Felidae; genus Panthera; species Panthera onca. Next base: position 223,805,762 of record NC_138339.1, read on the forward strand.
TTTCATGAAACAGAATTTCATGGCTTGCAAAAGTTCTTGTGGAACATAGGAAGCTCTTAGTAATCAATAAAATAGCACATGGGCACTTATGGTATTCATCAAAGAAATCAACTTTGATTTGATTGCACAAAATTTGTCCCACTCATTGACTATATAAAATACTCAGCATTCATAGCCTGTGATTTGTATTGCTGCATTCAGTTAGATCACAAGAATTTAGCGTCCCTCTAACTCAATGATATGGCAAAATTCTAAAACCCTGATACAACAGCATTCTAGCATACAGATCCACTCACAGTCATGCTAATGTTTCATTCCTGGGAAGAGATCCACTTTTCTCCTAATAAAGCTTACAGAGTAAGCTACCTCCTCATTCTCTAGTAATGTGAGTTCATTGTCTTTGCTTACATAATAATGAAAAAGAATTTTTCACATAGGGGAAAAAGGTAATTAGGTATGGGTATTCTCTAGTTTGATCATTACAGGGAAATAATAATTAATTAATTAGATTGTCCAAGACAGAACACTAGGAACAAGTCAGCCTGGATTAATGTAGTTTTGGCTGTTTTCTTCTGAAAGGTTGTACCTGCGGTCCTTTTACAGCCATTGTGTAATGATCTTCTCTTTGTCTGGATGGTAGAAAATGCCATTAAATGTTTTTTTAATGTTTGTTTATTTCTGAGATAGAGAGAGACAGAGGATGAGTGGGGGAGGGACAGAGAGAGAGGGGGACACAGAATCCAAAGCAGGCTCCAGGCTCTGAGCTGTCAGCACAGAGCCTGACGCGGGGCTCGAACTCACAGCCGGCGAGATCATGACCTGAGTGAAGTTGGACGCTCAACTGACTGAGCCACCTAGGCACCCCAGAGAATGCACTCTTATATGTAACTCATTTATATTATCTTTTACAGAGCAGAAAGATAAGATGGGGTAAAAAAAAAACAAAAAAAAACAAAAAAACAAAACAAAAAAAAAAACAGAAACAAGATAATACTGACTACAATAGGATTAATTTCAAATATTTGAGCTGAATTTTTAGATGGAGACTTAAAGATTCACATTTAAGTTAACCTCTCAGGATATCCCCGGTTGCTTCAGCTCATACCCTTTTCCCTTCTGTTTGATGTTTCTTTCCTTTAAAATATGATCTTCAGTGTTCAGTCTCTAATTGCTCTCCAAATGTGTTATAGGTATAGTTCTTGTGCCCCTGTTTTATGCAGTCATTTACTTATTATTTATCATGCACTGATTTAATAAATATTTAATGAACACTTGCTAAGCATTCAGAATATATGTGATAACAATGCACATTTTCTGTATTCACAAGTTCATAATTTTGTAGGCTTTATATCTTCGAAGATATTTAATTCATGCAGTTTTTACTTCTAACTTAAAAACAAGAATATGTGTGTGTGTGTGATGTCACGAAATGACTTAGCAAACAGAAAAGTGTTACATATTAGTGGGATTAGTAGGGTAGTTGGTGGAATAAGGGATAAATTACATAATAATTTAATTCTTCATTAATGATTTTAAGATGTAAAATAATTATTTAAAGGCAAATTATAATACACTATTATAGTATTTAAAAATCTATTTGGCAAATGTCCCATCCAGGAGTTCTATATATAATGAGAAATGAAATTGAAGCCCCGGTTCTTAGGTGTCTTTCTTATTCCTCCACACCCCTGTTAATGAGGGGAAACAAACAAACAACTTCATTATTGTAAAGAGACCTTTCCTATGGTATTATGTTCACCCTCAAAGCTGCAGTCCCCAAGTGGCAAAATCTCTGAGCACAACACACTCTGTTCCTCCCTCCAACATGCCTTCTTTTGGGTTCCTGACTGCTTGCAAGGACAGCTCATTCACAGAAGTTTAGAGTTTGGTGGGCACATCCGAGTAGGCAGAAATCAGAAGACCTCATTTAAGTTCTGTTTTTCTCACTTAATTGCCCTATGGATTTGGGTCTTGGTTTACTCATTTGTGAAATGGAAATTAATAGGTCTGTTGTGAAAACCAAGTGAAATTAAGTGTGTACAGATACTTTGAAAGACTGTTAATAAACCAATGACACAAGATGGTGGTGCTCCTAGACCCACCAGCTCCTACGAGCCAGTTCCAGGTTTTGTTCATTTCTCTTTCATCCTTCATAGCATCGAGCACAATTCCTGGCCCAATATAATAATTAGTGACAGTTTTCTGAGTGAACTAATCACCTTGACAAATAAAATGAATTTCTTCCTCTATATAGCTTTAGTGAATACAGATTGGCTTGTCGTCTATGATATGACCCCAAACTCTTTAAGAGTGAACCAACACGAATCTACTTCTTTCTCATGCAGAGCATTCTGCTCCTCCAATGACTCAGAGACAGCCATCCTTCCTGAAGTGACCTAGAAATCTATGTTGCCCCCAGCTTGTGATTTCTCCACCTAACATCTGCCTCCTCTAGAGAAATATGGGAATCAAAGAGGCCTTTTTCTATGCTTCAGTTTGGAAGGAACAGTGGCTCACAACGCTAGGTAATGAGAAATGTCTGCCCATTGGGAACAATGTCCATGGCAATTCACCAGGGTCTTTAAAAGAAAGCACAAGGAGTTGTGAGGGGTCCTCACCCAATAAACCCTACTTTACTATGGAATGACTACTCCGTAGCTAATCATATTTCCACCGTAGCTGATAATGTATATTTTCTTGGTTCCTAAAAAGAGGGGACTACATTTTTAAATCAAATAGGAGAAATAAGAAGGGATAAACATTTACTCACCCAGAGAGTAATGGGAGTACAGATGGTAAAGAGATGGAAGATGTTCATATGCAATGAGAATATAAATAATTATCTTTGAATTGTTTTTACAAGACAACAAAAATATAATCCTTGTTTGTTTTGTTGGGAAGAAGGTGGGGGCAAAGAAAGACAATGATAAGGGAAAAAAATTAAGCTAACTTTTACTGAGCATCTTTCCAGGTACTTCCACATGTACTGGTTCATGCTTGGTGTCATCATTTTTTTTAAATTTATTTTACTGTGAAATAAACAAAAATAATCCAAGATTTGAATCCAAATCTGTCTGTCATTTAATTATGAGACATTCCTTCTCCATTAAGAGTCCAGGGTGACATCGCCAGCCTGAAAAGTCAGACTGACCTGGTAACAGATTCTTCTCCAAGTTCTGGAGATAGCTGTGTCATATTTATCCTAAAATCAAGGATATAGTCAAAGTAAAGATACCTTGGATCAATTGTACTCAATGAAATTATGAAGGAGAAATCAATGTTTTGAATGAAGACCAATCTTTACTAAATAAATTTAATTTTTATTTACATATTAAAGTTCATGCGCAAATAGTCGAAAGTCAGGGTAAAGAAATTCACATATAACCACAGCCCATAATTGCTCTGAAAATTACCCTTCAGTAAAAAGATAAATCCATCCCAATATGTCAATAAAATCTGTAAGAGAAAGAAAAGGTTCCCAGCAGTGCCAAATTGTAACTGCTTCTGTCAAGCACAAGTTAATAAAAATGTGCTTTATTTCAAAAGCTGAGACAAATCAGATGTTCTCTCCTTTTATTATAAATCACTGTATAGATAAGCCAATTCATGTTCCTTATGGCAAATTTATTTGGGAATGCAATATGCAAGGAGAATACATACCTAAAACTATTCAGACTTCCAATATTTTTGTAGGCAGAAATATGTTCCATATATATATATATATATATATATATATATATATATATATATATGCATGTATACACCTGTATGTGTATCAGATAACATTTCTTATGGACTTAGTGGTTCTCAAAGTTGTCTCCCATCTGAAGCACTAAATAACATTCTTGGCAGTATGAGCCCATTTTAAAGGCCAGAGATATAAAGCTGATTCTTCATTTAGCACTAGGTAAAATGTTATTTTATTTTTTATTTTTATTTATTTTATTTTATTTTTTAGTTTTTTTTTAATTTACATCCAAATTAGTTAGCATATAGTGCAACAATGATTTCAGGAGTAGATTCCTTGGTGCCCCTTCCCCATTGAGCCCATCCCCCCTCCCACAACCCTACCAGCAACCCTCAGTTTGTTCTCCATATTTATGAGTCTCTTCTGTTTTGTCCCCCTTCCCAAACGTTAAAATTTTTTTTAAATGCAAATCATATCACATCATTCTGCTAAATGCTCCACTGACTTCACACACTAGAATGAAATCCAAAGAATTTAGCAAATTCTCTGTGATCTGTATGCTCCTCTGACCTCATTTTCTCCTGCTCTTGTCCTCATGGCCTCTACTGCAGTCGCACTGACCCCTTTGGTGCTCTTGGAGCGTGCCAACTTGGCTTCCGCCCTATGGACTTTACATCCATCTTCCCTCTGCCAGACAGGCTTGTCTCCCCGTTAAGAATGTGGTCCTTCAACTCATTCACGCTGTGCACAAAACACCTCCTCAAGAAAGCCATCTCTGACCCCCTTAACTAATACCATCCTTCCCAGTACTTATTATTCTCCTATCCTGCTTTATTGTTTGTTCCTAGCACTTATTTCCTAATATTATTTTATATACCTTTTGTTATTTTTGTTACTCTACTAAAATCAAAAGTCTTTAAGGGACGGGACTATACTTAATTCCAATGTCTCCTCAGCGCCTAGAGAAAAATTTAGAATACAGACATGTCCAATAAATATTATTAAAAATATTAATTGTCAATTGTATGCAACAAATGTAGAAAGTTCTGAAAAGAAACAAAAAATCAACAGTAAAACAACTTGAAAGTGAGTTCATAGGAAATTTTTACTTTATTCTTTACACATTTCAATATTTAAAAACTTCTATGAGCATGTATTAGTTTAGAATAAAAAACAATCACTTGGTTAAAGACAAAAAAAAAAAAAAAAAGATCAAGTAGAATTTATTCCAGGGATGCAAGGATGTTCAGCATCAGCAAATCAACCACTGTGAAAAACCACATTAACAAAATGAAGGATAAAAATGCTATGGTCATCTCAATAGATGTAGAAAAAGCATTTGATGAAATTCAACATTGATTCATGAGAAAAACTCTCAACCAACTTGAGTATAGGAGAAATGTAGCTCTACCATAAACGTCACTTATGACATGCCCACAGCTACCAGCAGACCTAATGGTGAAAAACGGAAAGCTTTTCCTTTAAAATCAGGAGAAGGACACGGATACTCATTCTCAGCACTTTAAAAAAAATTTTTTTAACGTGTATTCATTTTTGAGAGACAGAGAGAGACAGAGCGTGAGCTGGGGAGGAGCAGAGAGAGAGGGAGACACAGACTCTGAAACAGGCTCCAGGCTTTGAGCTGTATGTAGGGCTCCAACCCACAGATCACGAGATCATGACCTGAGCTGAAGTCAGCCACTTAACCGACTGAACCACCCAGGTGCCCCTCACTTTCAGCACTTTTTCCCAACATAGTACTGGAAGTCCTGGCCAGAACAATTAGGCAAGAAAAAGAAATAAAAGGCATCCAGATCAGAAAGGAAGGAATAAAGCTGTCTCTGTTTGCACATGACGCGACATTATGTGTAGAAAACTAAAGAATCCGCAAAAAAACTCTTAGAACTAATAAATGAATTCAGTACTTACAAGGTACAAAATCAATACATAAAAATCAGTTGCATTTCTGTACGCTAATCACAAACTATCAGAGAGAGAGATTAAGAAAACAGTGCCGTTTGCAACCACATCAAACAGATGAACTACCTAAGTATAAAAAAAAAAGACAAAACAATGCATTTAGAAGTAGTGTCTGACAGTGAAAAAATGTTAGCTGACTTGATACTCACCAAGCAACTGAAGCATTAGGAACTGTCCAAGGAAGTAGAAGAAAAGAGATAAATTATGGCATTTCTCTCCTGAATAAATATCTAGAGGCAGTACATTGAACATTCAGGATTTCCAAAATCTTAACAGATTCTCAACAAACTTTATTCTTTTTGTAATACATATTCAATAGTGGCAACTTTTAAAAATTAAGATTAAACATACACAGACACACAGGGAACACATGCTCTCATATTAAAAATTTGGAGAATATAAAAATGTCAAAAAAATGTAAATCACCTAACCACTGCCCAAATTTAAGCAGTTATATAATATTTTGTACATTATATATGTAGTCTTTTTTTAATGTGTATGTATTTATTTTTGAGACAAAGAGGGAGAGAGAGGGAGAGAGAGAGAGAGAGAGAGAGAGCACAAGCAGGGGAGGAGTAGAGAGACAGAGGGAGACAAAGAATCCGAAGCAGGTTCCAGGCTTTGAGTTGTCAGCACAGAGCCGGATGTGGGGCTTGAACCCACAACCTTGAGATCATGACCTGAGCTGAAGTCGGATGCTTAATCAACTGAGCCACCCAGGCACCCCTATATATGTAGTCTTATACATTATTTTTATTTAATATTTTATCATGAATATTTTCCAATGGTATTACTACATTTTATGTGCAATATACTTTTATACCTGAATCTCTATTGTTTAACATTTAGGTTATTTCCTTTATGTTTTCTGTTTTTGCTTTTATATGTAATGCGATGGATATCCTTGTACAGAAACCTTTCTTCACATGTCTTATCACTTCCACTTAATAAATTCTTGAAAATGGAAATACAGGTTGAAAGGAGATATTTGAGACTTGTGACAATGTTACCAGAGGCCCTCCAGAAACATTGAATCACTTTCCATTTACACCCCGCCTGTGTAAGAGTATCTATTTTTTGCATCTTTACCAACTCTGAGCATCATCTGTAGATTTTAATCTTTGGCATTTTGATGGATGAAATAGCATCATATTGTATTATTTTGCATCTCTGATTGCCGGGAGTTTGAAAATGTTTAAATCTACTTATAAGTTATTTGAATTCCTTTTTCAGCGAATTTTTATTCCCCGGTGAGTGCTCTTTTCTTGAGTTTGCAAAGACCCCTCCATCTTAGGATTAACGCTCTCTCTGCCATATATATCAAAAACCACTTTATTTTCCTTGCTTGAGAGAAATTCCCAGAGCCGCATACAAAAAGAAGAAGCAGTCGCTCCAAACTGATTAGCAAAATTGGGGCGGATTTGATCACAAGAAACTCAACAAATTTTGATCTCTTTCTGTGTGCCAAACATCACGCTGAGTACAGAGTGAGAACACACAGACTCTGGGCTGCAGTCACACACAATACACATGGGAACACAGGTGCATAAACTGCTAAGTATGAAAACCGTGCTAAGTCTTGAGATATTTACCTGCTGTGTGACTTCCCTGGGGATCCCTTCCAGTCCTCATCTTGCCTGAAACAGAGACATACACGGCACCCAACACAGACAGACGTCACAGACTAACACACCAAGCACAGAAAACACCCCCACCCCCCCACCCCCAACCCCTCCCTTCATATATATATATATGAAAAAAAAAAATATATATATATATATGTACATATGTAACAGATATCTTGTATCTTTACAGCAAAGGGTGCTTGGTGGGTGAAGATGAAAACAGAGGACCAGACGGGTCTGTTGGAGTCATTATTTCTCTCATGCATCCCCTTTAAAATTTACGTTCCAGGGGCACTGTTCATGCAAATACAGCCCTTTGCTTCCCAAGTTCTATCTGGCCTCCCGCCATGCTAATCACACAGGAACACAGGCCAGGCTCAGCTGTCAGATAATCATTTCCACATCCCACTGACTTCCATAGAATTTCCAAAGAAGTGAACCAAGGGCACAGCCTGGCTAGTTTGCAGATTTAAAGGTAATAACTTTAAGCTTGTTTTAGGCAAAATGATAAAACGGAGGTGTCTCTTTCAAAATAAGAAAAAGACATTTAAAGACTTCCCAGGATTATAATAAAATAACCATTTAGTATTCAGGAGATAGGTAACATTCATCCCTGAAAAAGCTATGGACACCTTCTCTATTTCTGGCCTTTCCAAAAGTGCCCCTGTTTGTACGGATAATGAAATATATTCTTAGATGTTAAGAGACACAAGGAATCAAAAGCAACACCAGAACTGAATCCAGATGCTACGATCCCTGGCTGAACGTTCACCTCCGTACATGACGTCATCTCTCCGTTTGAGTATAAGAACTACAAGCTTGATTTGCAATCCACTTATCCAAGCAAAGTTGTAGGGGCCATGCGGGGCTGCAGTAGGTGGATACGGAAGGAAGGTGGACGAAAGGTGGGGGATTCAACGTGGCCTGGAGAGAACAGTCCACTGCAGGCCGTGGCAGAGATAGTGATGCCCTCGTTCAGGCAGGCACGTGCCATCATCGTCATGGTTACCACCATCCTCGACCACATCTTTTACTCTGCACAACACAGCCTCCTAATGGCCGTCCCTGTTGTCGATCTTCTTCTCCTCACATCATGGTCACACAGATGCCAGGGTAATATTGGCAAAACTCTTACGTCTGTGGGTAACCACTCGATTGAAAGCTCCTAACTGCAAGATCAAGCGTAAGCTAGTTGACGCGACTCCTCTGTGATCTGTCTCTGCGGACTTTCCAGCCTCATTTTCCATTGCTTCTTGCCCTGAACTTGATGCTCCAGATTTTAGTTCATCCTTTTGGGAGACCTTCCTTATCCCCTTTAGCTGGGTTAAGTATCCATCTTTGGATCTTCTGAATGTTACTCCAGAGTTTCATTGATATTTTCTAAAAACTGAAGTTTTATTTTTGTGTTTGGTCTATAGTAGGCACTCAGGACATGTTTCTCTGGAAAGGCCATCAAATTTGGAAGTTAAAGGAATCAGAGTCTGGAGCCAAAATCTCTGGGTTTGAACCATAGCCCTCAATACTTGTGAATCCTGTGACTCTAGGCAGGTTAAGTAGTCTCTCTGTTCTGTTTTTCTGTCTGTAAAATGAGAAAAAAAAAAAATTCCGTGGTATTACTGGGAGGATTAAGTGAGTTAATATATGCATAAAACACTGAAAGCAATGACTGGCAAATACACGCTATATAAGCTACATGAATATTTGCTGTTTTGATTGTGATTAAAGAAGCATAAAACAATAAGAGAAGATAACTAACAATTAAATTCAAACTCGTTAGCACTAAACGCACATGAGAAGACTTTCTGAATTCCTGAGGAGGGGCACATCATTTCAGGTCCAAAGGCATGGGACATTAACCACTTGTGCAGGTGCTGGTGCTGGAGGGATGAGTGACATTCAGGGTCAATGCTCCTGGTGGGGCTCAACAGACATTTTACAGAGCGGTTCTCTGCTGTCCAGGGCTGTCCAGGAGGCATGGCCTCGCAGACTGCTAAGCAGCTCCAGCTTCCGGTGCTTATAGCACCCCCATCATGACAACCATAAACTCCGTACAGACTTTCCCACGTCTCCTAGAAGAGTGTCACTGCACCTAGTTAAGAACCTTGCGGAGAGAGAGGAGCAGAAATGGACATTCTAGGCAAGAATAGCACACCCTAAAGAATGGATACTAGAATGCCTGTAAAGGCTTTATGGGTCAAGGGTGCAGGGTGAGATGTAGCAGAGACAGAATTCTGATATAAAGATGCCAGGGACCAGAATGCAATGGGTTAAAAAATTAAATTGGCATGCTCTACACATTCTCTTCCTATGCCTCAATTGCTGGAAATGACTGGAAGGAATGTAAGCTTTGGACTCAAACAAATGTAGGTTTGACTCCCACTTCTACCATTTACTTGGTGCATAAGTCATTTCCGTTCCCTCAACATCCATAAAATACATACCTAAATGGATCACTGGGAAGAAGTAAGAGGTACGTTGGATAAAGCACTCAGCAAAGTGTCTGGAACATGTGACGTGCACCAAAAACGTGTCTGCTTTCTGAAGTCCCCCGGTCTGTTCTGCCATCTCTTCAGGTTAATAACTTGCACCTGGATAACTTTCCACTTTATTTTATTTTTAACTCTAACTAAATACACCTAATTATCAAGTTTAGAGATTGGGAGACAATGTATTTTGCTCGGAGTGCCTGAAACAAATTACAGTTTCAAGGCTCAGTGGCGGGTTCCTGGGGGGTGCTGCTGTTAAGAGGGGCCACCGGAGAGAGGTTTATTTAGAACGCCTAAAACAACAAAGCATCTCCGAGAGGCAATTATCCTGTGCCTGGAATCTGGGAAGGGGAAGTGAACGATTACTTTGGCAGGCAGGATGGATGTTCTTTTTTATATATGGCCTATCATTTTTTTTTTTTCAGTTTTACTGAAAAGAAAATCTTTAGAGGCAGATTTTTAAAAAAACTTCTATTTTGAAGTCTCCTCAACAAGCAGAAATGTACCTGTAATTGGCTCTGCTGTTTCCATTTCCCATTTAATATGAAGCCTCCAGGTTAACAGCTTCTCTCTGCTTACATGTTGTTCTTTCAGAGGACACTTTGGATGCCCACACTTTTTTTTTTTTTTTTTGTATCAGATGGGTAGTTTGAATGATGGATTCAGCTTGTTGCATCTTTGTAAGTTTTATAGGCAATGGAAAGCAGTCTGGGTACTGAAAAGAAAAATAAAGTGAAAGAACAACTTTTCGTTTGTTTGAATGATATGGTTGTGTACAGTAAAACATCTAAGTTGAGAAATCTTACAGATACAAGTTTTCAGCCACGGTCAAAAACTCAAGCTGATGACTGTTTGGGGACTCATCGTTAAGGTATCTGAATTACAGGCCAGAACTTCTGTTCCTTCAGCTGTAGGCCTCTGGGGTACTGTTCTGTGTTCCCAGGGGAGGACCCAAAGAACAGAGTAACTCAATGTCATAGTCTTGCCATGGTGTTGCGTTGGCGCTAGGCAATGGATTGTTGGAAGAGGCGAAGTGAAATTTGGGGATTAAAATGCATTTCACTTTCGCTTCTACTTATACCAATGGACTCAACTGACTTTTTACATTATGGGGCTTTATTCATAAATTTCTGATTGGATTTGTCAATTGTATTCACATAGGCAAGGATGGGGGCAGGCGGCACATTTTGTGCTTCGTATGTATATTTCACCTATAGCCTTATCTGGAAAGCTGCGACTGACCGGCAGCATGAGATAGGCTATCATAGGTTGAATTGCGTCCTCTTCTCCAACCACCTGCATAACAACAAAACAACCAAACAAAAGGCATGTTGGCACCCTAAGGTCTAGTCCCCAGAAGGTCATCTAATTTGGAAATTGGGTCATTAGATATGATTAGTTTGGTTAAGGTGAGGTGTTTAGTATTGGTCTTAATTCAATATACTGGTTTCCTTTAAAAAGGGCAAGTTAGGGGTGCCTGGGTGTTTCAGTCGGTTGAGCCTCCGACTTCGGCTCAGGTCATGACCTTCGTGAGTTCGAGCCCCGCGTCCAGCTCCGCGCTGACAGCTCAGAGCCTGGAGCCTGCTTCCGATTCTGTGTCTCCCTCTCTCACTACCCCACCCCCACTCTCTCGCTCTCTTTCAAAAATAAATAAACACTAAGAAAAAATAAATAAAAAGGGCAAGTTAGAATAAAGAGTCAGATAAACACAGGGGGAGGAAGATGTGAAGAGACGGGGAGCAGAGCGCTGTCGACCCGTCAAGGAGAAGGGTGGAATCCTTCAGAGCCATCGAAAGGGACCAGCCCTTCTGACAACTTGGTTTCAGACTTCTAGGCTCCAGAACTGTTTGTCAGATAATAAGTTTCTATTACGTAAGCCACCCAGTTTCTGTTGCTTTGTTACAGCAGCCTGAGCAAACCAATACTGTATATAGGCTTACAGTTTAAAATTGACATTTCTTACTTTTGACATCATCTTGCTACACTGATACTGTCACTCTAGTTATTACAAGAACAATTGCAGTTGAAAAATAATTGGAAGACACCATTATTCTACTTAGTGCTCATTTTCAGTGAAGTTTCTGAAAAGCATAACTATGTGCAGTGCCTGTATCTGTCCTAATAACACACTATTTTATATTAGCCTATTTGAACAATCTCCTAATGTGGTGCTTTGGTTCTCACCAGAAGGACTGAATGGATCAGGTCCTTGACTTCAGATTTCCTCCTGCTTCTTGGCTGGGACAGTAGTTGTGCCAAATTAAACTTCCGATTTCTGGGGGCACCGATTTCGGCTCAGGTCACGATCTCGCCGTTCGTGGGTTCGAGCCCCACACTGGGCTCACTGCTATCAGCCTGTCAGCACAGAGCCCACGTCAGATCCTCTGTCCCCCTCTCTCTGCCCCAACCCCGCCCCCGCTTGCACTCCCCCAAAAAATAAATATTAAAAAAAATTCTGATTTCTGAACACCCCCTGAGACACGTCAACACGAATTTACCCACTACTCTAGCCAGTTCATACCCCGAAATACCTAGCATGCCTTGACCTTTCCATTACCCACGGACTTTCTGATTCTTGACCAGTCATCCAGTTTAGAATTTCTAGTTCTATCTTAATTCCTGAATTCTAAGTTTTTACCTATTTTTGTCCCTCTCCTTTGGTTACTACCTTGTTTCCTGGCCTTGCCTTTTTTGTTTTACATACAGTTTCTTACCTTATCTCCAGACTCATGGACCTTGGCCTCAGGGCTCTTCTACTCTTTGCTGGACACCATTTAAATCATCTGGTGTAGCCTAAATTTTTGCGAGTAGGAAGCTGTAATGGGACTTTGTCAGGCCTTAAACAAAGGATGGGAACATCCAATCATACCTACGATGGCTGAAGTAGCTAGAAACTGCTGCCATCACAGCCTCTCTCCAAGCCTTTTGGAGCATGGAGCATGGAGCTGTGAAGGGCAGCGAGCGGGTCTTCTCCATCTTTGCATGCTTGGCAGATAAATGCCAGCATGGGGCACCCGGGTGGCTCAGTCAGTTAAGCCTCTGACTCTTGGTCTCAGCTCAGGTTCATGAGATTGGGCCCCATGTGAGATGGACCCCCCCCCCCCCCCCCCCAATCAGGCTTTGTGCTGACAGCGCGGAGCCTGCTGGGGATTATCTCTCTCCCTCTCTGCCTTCCCCCATTCATGCTGTCTCTATCTCTCTCCAAATAAATAAATAAACATTAAAACAAAAATGCCTGAATAAAGGAACCAAAGAATTTCAAATAGCTAGCTATGAAGCAGCAGGAAGAAATAGGGGTGCAATTGTATTCATGCCATCCTCCTTTTTCACTGGCTTTAACACAGAAGGGTTAACGAGGTCAAGAGAGTGAGGAAGAAGAAAATAGGCAGAAGAAGGTGGCAAGTGGGAGGCACCGGCTTTCTGGGTTTTGAACTACACTAACTCCCCAGGGCCCCAGTCAGAGGGGCCGTGCAAAGCATTGGCTAGGAGGGCATGTCCAGGGGCTGCATGGGTAAGGGTAGAGTTACATCTTCACTGCTTATTAGTTGTAGAACCTTGGGAAAATTACCAATCTCTGAAAGTTCTAGCTTTTTTTTTTTTTAATGTGTATTCATTTTTGAGACAGAAACAAAGCACGAGTGGGGGAGGGGTAGAGGGAGAGGGAGACACAGAATCAGAAGCGGGCTCCAGGCTCTGGGCTGTCAGCACAGAGCCCCATGGGGGCTTGAGCCCACAAACTGAGATCATGACCCGAGCCGAAGTCGGTCGCTTAACCAACTGTGCCACCCAGGTGCCCCTGAAAGTTCTAGCTTCTTAATCTAAAGTATGGCGAAAAGATATTATTGACCTATAGATTACAATGAGGATTCAATAAGCATGTGAAACATAAAACCTTGTGCCTAATACATGGTAAAAGCTCAATAAATATTAGTTGTCCAGATGCACTATTTTTTTTAGAAAGAAGTTAATAGTGATTTCTCCTTTATGGTTTAGGTTTAAGGCTCAAGGTGCCAGGTGGACCTTTCTCACATACCAAGAAAGCAAACAAAAAATGATTTAATAATTCAACAATAACAACAACAACAACAACAACAACAACATTTTTTAAGGCATTTTTGACACTATGCCACAACCAAAATGTCAAGTAAAATAGTCTAGCAGATAATAATGCATTTATGGCAGAAGTCACAAGGGATTAAGACCTCTGTGACTCACTCATTTATTCATTGCTGCGTAATTTGCACACTGAAGGAGAACTCAACGAGCCCTAATCCAGCCATACATTTATCTCAACAATCAGGGAGGCAAGTACTTGAGACGTCAAAATGTTTGTCGCACTGACAACAAATACCACATACAGTTTATTTCTAAACAGCTCATCAGTTGTAAATTGTGCATTTAAGACATAATTTATTAAACCCAGTGTTACACAGCCAAACAAATATTGACATGATGTATCATCACAATATGCTCTCAATAACAGTTTTTACATTGCTAACGAGTTTTGCCAGAAAATCAGAGATTTATGCCAAAAACTGGCTCTCTGTGTTTGTCTGCCAAAGTTGGCCGCTGTTTTGCATCCAAAGACAAAATTACAACACCCTCTATATCGCAGAGTAGATAATAGAGCCATAAACCTGCTCCTCAAGTGTTCACAATTCTCTTTGTTGTGTGCATATGTGTGTACACACACACACTAAAAAGGAGTCTGTGTTTATACGGATTATGGAATGTTAAATTTCTCCAGCAAAGTGAGATCACAGAAATGTTCAAAAGCAAGCAATGAAGCCCGTTCCAGAAGTATCCTTTCTCATTTTAGAAAAATATTTAGTAGAATTCTAGGAACGCGATAGCAAAACATGTAATGATTTGCAAGTTAGACTTTATGATCATAGAGCCTTAGGAGCCAATCTCATTTTGACTGGGGATACATTAACCTAACTCTTAGCTTTTTTCTTCTTCTTTTTTTTTTTAATGTTTATTTTGAGAGAGAGAGAGAGAGCTCACAGAAGCACACACTTGTGCGAGTAGGGGAGGGGCACAGAGAGGAGAGAGAGAATCCCAAGCAAGCTCCATACTGTCAGCCCAGAGCCTGACGCAGGACTCAATCCCATGAATCCTGAGATCATGACCTGAGCCGAAACCAAGAGTTGGATGCTTAACCAACTGAGCCATGCAGGCGTCCCTAAGTCTTGGCTTTCTTCACAGTAAAGAGAAAAAATTAAAACCAGAATTTTGCAGAGATTAAGGATTAGATGAGATGATGTGTGAAGTGCCTAGCACTGTGCCCAGAACGTTAAAAAAGGGCCTGATGCACATCTTCACTTCCATCTAATTACTTCTTCAGTGGATTTACAGCAAAATTTGGAAGAGCCAAAGCAAGGGAAATGAATCTTAATCATATTTCATCTCCAGTATTTGTCAATTGCCATGAGATACCAATAATCAATATATATTTGTTAAAAATAGAATGTTTTCACTTTTAAGAGAGTGATTAATTCATTTCTGAGTCAGTAAATTCTCTGCTACAAGAAGTGGTGAGAAATGTATTTATTTACCAAATATTCTAGCTAAAGAAGTTACTAGACATGAGCCACAAATAGTTGCAATTTTCAAAGTTTTCATTCTTTTATGCAGTCTTTCAATCATAAAGTACTTCTTGAGTATCTGTTATGGGCAAGATAATTAAATGTATACTTTAAATCAGAGATAAATACCATAGTTCTGTCTCTAACAATTGCTATAATGGGTGAACGTACAAAATGCAGTGGTTGCTTAGACAGTTAAACACCTAGCTTGGCTTGGGAGGACTGAGGAAAAGCTCCAACGGCTTTTAAATTCGAAGAATCAATCCTAGGTTTTTCAGGAAGACCAATGGGGAAAGTAAAGGCATGGAGGTGTGAGACCAGCACAACAGAGATACTAAGTGTTAGGAGTTCAGTGTAGCTGCATTGCGAATTGGAGGAGACTGTAAGAGAGTGATGGTTAACCTTTAATCGATGACTCTAACGAAGACCAGTTCGTGAAGGGTCTCATATAGAAAGTACAGATTTTGATTCAGTAGGATTTTGACTAGTGGAACCACACGATCATACTTCCATGTCAAGAAGCTCATTACAAGTGTGAAAGGGGAAATGGAGAGACTAGAAGCTTTTCTAATAGTATTTATGAGACGATGAGGCTTTTCGTTATACTAGGTCTTGAGCTATATTTCATAAATGGAATCAGTAGAACCTTGTGATTGGTTTGCTATGGCAAAAGAAAGGGAAAAAAGATCTAATGAGTTCCAAATACCTGGCTTAGGCAGTTTAGAGGAAGTAGCTGATAGATTGTATAGACTGCATCTCTTGAGATTATTTCAAATAATGGTTTAATTACATAGCCTGGTTTAAATGATTTATGTATCTCCTGCCTTATCAGAGTAGTTCCAGGACTTGTGTACTGGAAGGGCTTATGGGCAACAGTCTGGTCAGAAGAGCAGGTTACCATCTCATAGCTGCGTCTGCGAGATACATAAAATTATGAAAACATCAAGTGTCTCTTGGCGCTGATGAATACGGGGCCACAGTCCTGCTCCCACTACGCCACCCTAATGGAGTAGCACCAGAATCATGATTTGATGGACTTTTACTTAATGTCCTGTATTTTACCATGTTTACCCTATCAAATTTATACCACATCTTGAAAAATAATGCCATTCAGGATTACTATACACAGATTCAGTACTCTGAAATAGGAATTGAAGGCCTACACATCCCTTTTGTATTTTTAAATTTATAACTCAATATAGATACAAATTTGGTATATTGTGGAGAAAAAAAAGATTCTAAAAAATTCTCCTGGTATGATCTGGAGGGTTCCAAAGTCAAAACAAAAGGGGCTAAAATTCAGATCTCAACTACTGCAGGTCTCATTCTTTTTCTGTAAAACACGGATACTTTGGAATTGTTGTGAAGAATGAGGTAAGTGGAAATAACTATCAAAACATTTGACACCTAGATGTTCAATACATTTCTTTTGGGTGAAATGTATGTATGTGTACATACATACATACATGTGTACATATATATAATCACAAACTACAGAATATGTAAATATACATATGCATATACACACACATGCATATATATAGTTTACACATGTAATTTGCAGCTTTATAAACAGCCCTGGGAACACTTAGCAGTCAATTTAGAACTGCTCCATTAAAACAGATTAATGCTTCCAAATTCAAAAATGTCTTAAGGTCCTGGAGCACCTGGGTGGCTCAGTTGGTTAAGCGTCCAACTCTTGATTTCGGCTCAGTGATGATCTCACGGATCATGGGTTCGAGCCCCACATCAGGCTCTGTGCTGACAGCATGGGGCCTGCTTAGGATTCCGTCTCCCTCTTTCTCCCCCTCCCTGCTCATTCTCTCTCTCAAAATAAATAAGAATAAACTTAAATATTTCAAGGTCCTTGGGAAAAGACATGGTAGATATTTTTACTATCTCAACTTGGGGAGAGGGTGGCTTAAATGGGACTGAATTTTCTTCCCACTAATTTTTCTTTCAACTAATGTTAAGTAATAAAATATCCACAACTATTGCACTTGAAATACTTTAAAAGGAGGCTTACTACCGGTGAGAGACTATTAGCTAGTATCTCTGCACTTAGCTGCTAGGGAACCAAGAAGTGGAATGTATACTTTCCAAGACCTAGAACTGTGTCCCCTTGGACTTAATTTTGTCCATCTGCAAAGTGAAAAGGTGGGCTTATCATTCATTCTCAAACACAGCTGCACAACAGCAATCACCAGGACTGCTTCAGTAAACAGATATCCTTACACACCTTGTCAGATTTAATGATTTCAAAACTTTAGCAGTGGTTTCCAGACATTCGTAGTTTTAATTCTTTAGGTGGCTCTGATAATCAGTTAGGTTTGGAACCTAGACGATTACTTACTCTCTTTTGTGCTCCTGAAAAAGAACTGGCATTTGGGAGCATACACTGATTTCTAGGACCTGTGGCCATTAATCATCTTGCTTCCCTCCCCGTTTTGCAACATTTATTATACACCAGCTCTACAGGTGTGTTAAGAGCTTTAGTAATGAAGTAGCAAGAGAAGACAATACAGTTTATGGTATGATAAAATGTATTTTTGTAAGATATTAGTTATGTACCAACTATGCATTTACAAAATACGACACTTCAAAACATTCTGCATACAGAACTTACAGACCACATTTATTTAATAACAAGATGTCCAGATCCTTAGGAAAATGTATTTAAAGACTTACTACAACAAAATTTCAAAATCAAAGAACAAAAATATTAAACAAATTACTTCATGGCACAGGACATCATAAACTTGTGTAACACAGCAGGCAGATTTTGTTGTAGAAACAGGATGGAGGGATATCTAAACAAAAAAAAATTCAGGGAACGGGTATTCATAAATTTCTGGTTAACTGAAGCTTAATAATATTAAGAACCAGGGGTCTTTGAGCATCAATTTTACTTATAAATATATAAACCTCCCAAAACATTAGAAGTATATTCTCCTACCTTTACAATTCTGAATGATGTCGTTCATTTGTTAAGTATCTGACAATATCTGGTTAATTTCCTAAACTTAACTAATGATGTCACCCTTGAGATGGCGACCCTGTTGCGTTTCCTTGTACGTTTTTTCTCTAATAAACCTAGGGCTTATGACAGGAAAGATAACTGAAACACACTTCAGATAAAAACTGGTCTGAGATACTTCATTCATGAATAACTCAGCAAGTATTTATTGAAAGCCTACTACATCTCCAGGTCTCAAAAGAGCAAGACAGACACAAAGCCTGCCTCCAGAGAGCTCACCATCATGAATATCACAGGCCAAGCACTGTTTCTGAATCGCTATGAGCCTTTCATCTTTTAAAAGATTTGCATAGATATTGATTTGCACTACTGACTTACCATAAAGGGAATTCTGAAGTTGTTGTTGACACAGCCTACACTTTGCTTTCTCACTTTGTCTTTTGCTCCTTCTGACAATGTCAAGTATCTTCTTTTCCTCTTCAGTACTCTACAGCATACCCTCTGTGATCCAGGTGGCTTTTTCTGTGACATTTGCTACAGCCTTCTGTTCCCCTTCACGGCTGTCTTTTGTTCTTTCCTCCTTATTAGAAAAGTGGTCACTGGGGCTTCCCCAAGATTCCCTTCCTGACTTCTTATTCACTTGAATGACTAAACATTTCCTTAAATGTTGGGTCTTTAGTAAGTATAATAACCAGCATTTCCAATTAGCATTTCCCAGAGCTCTGTTACGAACTCCAGATCTAATACTCTCTTCCTGAATGCTATTTAGAAATATCATCCTCAGTAAGACAAGAGTTTCTTAAAGGATCCTGTTTTAAAGGCTGTATTCAAAGAGACTGATAAAGGATACATAACTCAGCAAAGGACACTTCTTTATTCTCAATTTTTACCATTACAAGTATTGGATTCTGCAAGATCATAGTTAAAACTGTTTGGTGCGGGTTATCAATTTTACGCCTAAGGGCTAGATCAAAAAAAATTCAATTTGGGGACTTCTGACATAGTTCAAAAGTTAAAAAACATAAATGATAAAAAGTTAAGATAGCTAAGTATTCACCGGTATGTCTATATCCTTTGTCATAAACCACATACAATTAAGAATTCAACTATTTTTAAATCTGCAAGTCAGATGCTATCAAGCAAACTGCCACGTACGATCCATAATCCTTTAGTTTTTAACTCAAATAGGAAGATTCAGTCAACTTTAATTTTCTAAACGATCTCAGAAAGAGTTCTCAGAAGCATCCACCACTTACAAAACACAGCTGGATAATCCATTTACCCCAAATGAACTACGTGTGTGTGTTGTGAGGTAGCAACAATAGACTATGATCTTCTGTGGAGATGGCGCCCTCTGTGCACAAGCAGCCCCTCCTCAAAGGAAGAGTCTGGATAACAGGAAGGGACAGTCGCCCTTCATTATTTCATCGACTACTGGTGTTCTCGTAGTGTTTCAAACGCTTGATTTCACTTTCACGATGATACCAATATTTATTTATTTGGAAAGGTAATCCTATGTTCCGAGTAGCAGGTATTAACAACTTCCAACACGATCTCTAGGAATAATTCGCAGTTCGGAACCGTGCTTTAGGAAAACATTTCCTACACAAACAAACAAAACATAAAGTTAGGTATTCAAAAAATGACAAGTTGTCTTAAACGTTGCAACAACTATTGTTAATACAAGAAACAACGCAGTACACAGTAAGTCGGTCTGGAAGCTCAAATATCACCAGAATCTAACTCCATGCTTCCTAACGCTCGTTCCCATTCCTCTGAAATCTTCACAACCCAACCAAATATCTGAAAATTTTAAGTAAGAAACACTAGCCACGAAAGTGCTAACACAAACACTCAGCAGACAACAATGTAATTTAAATTAACCATCGAGACTTGCTAACTGAACACACGCTAAAGTGTCTAAGGACAGAAAAAACAGTAAATCTAAATTATAAATTACCACAAATGACAAACGTTTAGAAACCTGATCTGACCTATCTCTGCTCAACTGCTTGTGGAAATTTTCTCCACGCTCCATGAAGTGTACAATTCAACTTTTAAGAGTAATACATCAGGCAACAAGTTAGAATAAGTGGCAACTCAAATTAATATAAACTGCTGAACATTTACAGAGTAAGAAAAAATAAAACCTTTAAACCTAAGTTTAAAGGCATCTACACAATAAAATGGCTCATGATTTTCGATAAATGACCTTTTTAACTTCATAACACTATATACTTAAAACTACCGATTTAAATAAAAATAATTACAATTTTAAATCCCTCTTCATTTTCTCTATAGCTGAGTTTCAATTTCAAAGCCTTATGAGGGCAATATAATTTTGTGATAATACATTAGTACTTTAGTATATAATAAACCGAACTACTACTCAAATTGAGATCACACTGATCACATCAGATTAAAGCATGATTAATTTTAAAACACTGTAACTAGACTATACACCAAAAAAAGGTACATCTGGATTAGGTACAATTAGATGCAAGTAATTAATTATAGTTAAGTAATTAATTAAGGTACAATTAGAGTATAAACCAAAAAAAGGTACATCTAAAAAGCATAAAACTACCTGTTAAAAAGTTCAGGATTGCTTTTACTCTGCTTGCTTGTTAGGACATCGACACATAGCCTTGTAGAATACTAAGCTTGAAGCTCTGAGTGTGAACTAAGTCCCCTGAAATTTAAATGACTGCACTTCTTTGAACCAGTAATAGCCAGCCCTTACTGAAGGCTTCAAACTTTTAAGTGCTTCCCAGGTGCCATCTCACCAGCACCTTATACAGGTGGGTCGAAATCATTATTCTCATAAGAGTACAATCTTACCTTCAGACTCTTCGTTCAATGTATCAAACACCTTTAACGCTTATTAGTGAGGTTTTTCTCTTGTAGCTCAAAGCATATATAGCTGACACCCACAATGAAAGAAATTATTTCTCAGATACATAGGTCAAGACTGCTAGATAATCCCTAAAAAAACAGCTATTAGCCTGGAGAAAATCTAACCAAGTCTCGTTAGAAGGAGTTACCAATTGACAGACAGAGCCCCACCCACGTCTGCATGGTTTCAGACAGATACTCACCAGCAGTCTGTGCAGGATTTACTCCTATTCCATCTAGAAAATAAGTTGTTTTATTTCTAAAGATAAAATGGTTCAGTAGTAACAAGTAGAGATTTGCTGCTACTGTGTATACAGGCACAAGCCGAACAATTTAAATCCAAAAACATGAATGACCAATCTTTCAGGTAAGTTACCCGTTGAAATCCATTACTATTATGCGTTTACATACACTGTTGGATTAGGTAAGAACATCTGTCAATGAGACGATCCTGATGAATTCCACAGAAAAGAGTTTATTCTATCACACCACACACAATGTAAAATAAAGTCAAAAGCACCTTCGATATGTCATTAATCATTTTCATATTGCTCCTGAGGCAGACAATCTTAGGCCAGAAGAGCCCACAAAATCATTTAATTCAAGTTGCGGTGACACCTGATAAAGCACACAAAGCACTTTCGTAACAACTATTCATTTGTAAATCTAAAACTTTCTCAGGAAAATAGGCTAGCTTTCTTTTCAAGCAGAGCAACACTTCAATGTGACCACAGGCAGAATGTTTCAGAGTGAGAAATTCTGTGTATCTAAACTAAATCATGCTGCTGCACATTAAACCCATCTTCTCTTATTAGGCTGTCTTAACTGTCCACGAACCATCGGCCAGCACCCATAAGTATTACCTTCTACTTTTGCAAGATAGTGAAAGCCTTCTAGCAATCTTTACTCATCTTATTTCAGTATTTTCTCGCAGGGCTAGTTCCATCACACTTCTGACCAGTACTCTAAGGTATTCAGAATTTAAACTATACATCTAACTGAATAAAATCCTCATTATTTCCGCCTTTTCTAAAAGAAATAGTGTGCTGTCAGGAAAGCAGTAAAAAGCTATAGACAGCAAAGGTATATCCCCCACCTAACTTCCCATATTCTAAAAGCATCTACAACTTATTAAACAACAACACACCTTGTTAAAAAAAAAAAAAAAAAAAAAAAAAAAGAAAAGTTATTTTTAGTAATAATCTGGCATGAAGTGGTAAGGACACAAGACACTGTAAAATGCTATACAATACCAAAAGCTAAAGAAACTGAAAAGAGCTCATTATAGACAATAACCTTGACTTCGTGTTTATAATCATGTATATCATTTATGTTGATATAAATTTTGTTTTTTTGTATTTAACTCGATTTTAATTAATTTAGCCTTTTAAAACAATTTGTATAGCTCTCAGGTAATGAAGTTTTAAAATGAATTCTTACCATTGGTAATAATTGCACTTGTTGCTGCAGGAACTTTAAACTAAAAGGGAGAAAAAGGAAAAAAAAGACTTCATACATACATGCACAAATGTATATAAGTAAAAAATACACACACACACACACACACACACACACACACACACACATATAATCTACAAAAGATGGTTAGCAAGGATGAGGTACATATAATAAATTCTATTATCCTCAAATGTGATTTGTATTTTAGGATAAGCAATGTCACCAAAGAAAACACTGTAATTTTGTTTTAGTTTTAGTGAACAGTATTATTTTCTAAATACTGCATTTCACTGCATCTAGGACACCATGGATCGCAAAATGCTTATTTTATGCAGTTAAATAACAGGAAAAACACTGTCAATGAATTTATGACCTGATGATTATCTACTCTTCCAGATTTAGATACATTACTTTTATCATACATAATTCTCTTGCATAATCAAAAATAAAAGCAAAACAATTGCTCAGAATATTCCTAAAAGTTATTTGTAGAAATAGTAACGTCAAATAAATGCTCTCTTGTGTTTAATGGAAGACCAAAGTTCAAATTCTTTCCTCAAATTCTCTGTATTTAATGTATTGCTGACTTAAATTTCACAGGATTGCAATAGTCTAATTATGTCACCAGGAAATAACAACTAAGTTCAATTTGGTGTGCAGGTGATGTCAGGTAGACAATTATGTGACTGCCACTTGGCTAATAGTGACAGGAAGACTCTGCTGATCTACTTCCAGAGGTGTAAAAAGGTGTGTTTTCTGAATCAATAAAATGTGGTATGGAACTTATTGGTAGCTAAAGGGAGAATTCTTCCCTTAATGTTCTGGAGACCAGTAGTGGTCAGAATGTGTTCATATACTCATAAGTTCATTCATTTATCTAACAAATATGTATTAAGCACTTCTATGCTATAGATTAGTTTTACAGATATTACAGTTGAGTTTTGTGATCAAGTAAGTTTGGAAAACACTAAATTAAATAATATAGTTTATTTAGCTCCAAGAAGGAAATGGTGAATGAAGTGTTTCCCACACTCTTTCACTGATTCTAGGTTTTCATGGGTTTGTTTGTTTTTGGTGGTTTGTTTTGGTGGTCTGGGAAAAATACTCTAGGAAATGCTGTTCTGGGTATTTATAATGGTCACATATGCATAGTTAAGAAAAAAAACTAAATGCTTATTGTAATTTATAAATTAAAAACTGAATGCTTATTTTAATTTATAAATTAAAAACTTAATGATGCATAAGGACAACAGCCTACTACTGGATCACGTACCTAATAAACACTTAACTTTACTGTCCATATGGTACATTCTTAATTGTAAATGTCCTTTCCAGAATTTAAAAAATTTAAATAAACCTCACTTAAAGTAACTTCAAAATATGCTTTAATACGTAAATATTAGAACACCTCAGGGGTGCCTGGGTGGCTCAGATCGTGATCTCACGTTTCGTGGAATTTCAGCCCCGTGTCGGGCTCTGTGCTGACAGCTCAGAGCCTCAGACTACTTCAGATTGTGTCTCCCTCTCTCTCTCTCTGCTCCCCACCACCCCCCCCACCTCACTCTCAGTCTCTCCCTCTTTCTCAAAAAATGAATAAACATTAAAAAAAATTAAAAATAAATAAAATAAAATACCTCAAAACTTATTTACAGAGATTGTAATACTTAATAAAAATTTGCACAAATACCCAAATCAATTACAGGGCATCTCAGATTTCTAAAACTTTAGGTATTACAAAGTTTTAGTTACTCTACTATTTGTCTGAGTCTTAGATTATGTCCATTTTAAGATAAGCTGTGCATTTTTAGTTATATCCATATAGCAGCAGCATATTTATGAACATTACAAACCATAATTTTTCCCTTCTTCAGAATGCAGAAACGACAGTTAAGCAGTTAATCTGGGGCAACAGCACCCGCGATATAAAATTCAGCAACTATTACGTTCGTTCTACATTACTGACAAGTTTTCTTCTGTGTGTAGGATGTACTCCATGCTTCTAAGTTTTCATTTCTTTTCTTTCTCAGACCCTCTAAGTCTGATTTAGGATGTTAAAAGGCTATTCTCAGTTTTTGACAACTCACTACTTAGTTAAATTCATTCTTGGTTATTCTGGGGAATTTTCTTATTTTTTAAAGAGATTTGACTAGGGATTTAAAACAGACTCTCAGTTTGTCAAGTCAACTCTTGTTCTCACTAAAAGATCCTACAATGTCTTATCTTGTGAAAGACGTTCTCGTTACTGCTTGAAAGTTATAACCTTTTTAAATGTGGAACATCCATGATTCCTAATAGTTACAAGGTATCTTAAAACCTTAATAAATATATGCAGCTGTGTGAAGTTTGTAAGTGTATTTTCTATTGCATGTCTGTTATGAATTTATACTTTCACCAGAAGACCAAGTTCACAACAATGCCTGTGCCTTACAAAGAACCACATAACTGCAAAACACAAGAATAAAATATTAATTATAGCTCAAACGGATCTACTTCTTAAGGTCCCAGTTTGTGGGATCTGCTATACCCCAGGACCAGGAATATTTCCTACAAGTGATCTGTGCAGCAAAAAGTAACACTGATGCTGTATTCACATTTGTTTCCTACTTTTATTTTACTTATTCAATATGGGTGAAGAATAGATTAAAATGGACTGCAAAACAAGTACTACCACTTTTCAGTTTAATTCTGAATGAGTGATAAATGATGTCAGTGGTCCCTGACAAGACCAGCGCTGACAGGCTGGCTGATCACCCATGAATAACAAGTTCAGGGCAGGATTGAGGAGCAAGCTGATTTCTTACTTAGTTACTAAAATTATTTTTCTGTGACCATAAACTTTTTTGAGATTGTGAATCAAAATGTTTGGATTTGAGTTACTCCAGATTTGTACAGAACTTTTAACTTCAAAAACTATTAGTAAATGTTATTATATTTTTATTCAAAATCACTTAATTAGATAGAAAGGACAGATGTTAACCACTCTCATTTTGCAGATTATAAAATTTGAAGAGAAGAGAAACTGAGAGGCTTGCCCATGAGTTAAAATACGTTTACAGAATGCCGTGTAAAATAACGTTGCTGTTTAAAAATATTCCCCTATTGGGGCACCTGGGTGGCTCAGCCCATTTAGCAATCGACTTCAGCTCAGGTCATGATCTCGTGGTTCATGTGTTCAAGCCCTGTGTCAGGCTCTTTGCTGACAGCTCAGAGCCTGGAGCCTGCTTTGGATTCTGTGTCTCCCTCTCTCTCACAAAAATAAACATCAAAAAAACAAAAAAAGAAAGAAAAAAAAATTTCCCGATCACCAAACCTTCCAATTTCAGTAAAACTTCTCCTGAATTTCCAATGGTTGCATTAAAATACATGTGTCGATTTAACTCATTCTGTATCTGTGTCTTAACTTCCACTCCATTTACATCTGGTAAGTTGGGCTTAACTTTTTGATACCATAAACCTAGTAATGAATTCACACAGAAGTGGCAGGTCAAAGCGCATGCAAAACATAAAGACTTTTGAGAGACACTAAGCTGCATTCCATACAGGTTGTTCCAATTTCTATACTTACTTCCTCTGCCGCAAACTTTAAGACTGCTGTGAAAGGTGTACTTTCAGGAACACTAAGTCTGCAAAAGAAGAATTAAGAAGAATTTTTTAAAAAGCTCCTGGACAAAGCGGTCTAGTGAGGCTAAAGGCTGTCTATTTTGATTGTACATGATGTTCACTAACTTTACTATTTTTTTTAGTCTTTATTTAGAGACAGAGACACAGAATTCGAGTGGGGCAGGAACAGGGAGAGAGGGAGACACAGAATCCAGAGCAGGCTCCAGGCTCTGAGCTATCAAAACAGAGCCCAACACGGGGCTCACAAATCGTGAGATCATGACCTGAGCCGAAGTCAACACTTAACCAAGTGAGCCACCAGGCGCCCTTAAGTGTCCAAATCTTGATTTTGGCTGAGGTCATGATTTCAGGATTCATGGGAATTCACTGCTCTCCACACTAACAGCTCAACATGTAAGCTCTCTCTCAAAAGAAATAAATAAACATTAAAAAAAAGTTAAATATTGTTTTCCTACAAATTTTAAGAATTTCATTTAATGGTACCCAAGTACTAGTTACCCTTTATTTTGAAAAGAAACCAGAATAATTACCCCTACATACACGTTATACATATTTTACAGACACACACACGTACATGTATATATTATATATACATGCACACTACATACACACCGAAGAGTAGGTATGCCTATTAAATCCATTCAGTTACCCATATTAACTGAACTGGTACAATGTTCCAGGCACTCTTACAGATACTACTACTGTCCTACTGTCCTTTCCCCCTCCCTTCTTCTCACTTTTCTTCTAGAATATTTACACATGGATGAGAATAATCCAGCATAAAGGGAGAAACCAAAGATGATGAGAGAGGGATCTCTGGAGTCTATCTACTTTAATCTTGAGAAGACTAAAATAAATGAGATCCAGAGCCCAAGAATTACAACAGCTGGCTTTTCACAGGAACAAAGTCATGTTTTCCTTTGTAATAAGATGGTGGACAGAAACTATGGGCTTATACATACGAGTAGGTTTTGTCCATGTGGTGATGGAAAGATGAATTTTTTCTGATGGCTTCAGAAAAAGGAAAAATAATGTAGAAAATGTGAATAGAGGGGCGCCTGGGTGGCTCAGTCGGTTGAGCGTCCGACTTCGGCTCAGGTCACCATCTTGCGGTCCATGAGTTCGAGCCCCGGGTCGGGCTCTGGGCTGATGGCTCAGAGCCTGGAGCCTGCTTCCGATTCTGTGTCTCCCTCTCTCTCTGCCCCTCCCCCATTCATGCTCTGTCTCTCTCTGTCTCAAAAATAAATAAATGTTAAAAAAAAAAAATTTAAAAAAAAAAAAAAAAAGAAGAAAATGTGAATAGAAATTTCTTAAAAATCCTTGCAGAGAATAAAGGAAAACAAGCAACCTTGGGACATGTAGTACAGTGTTAGGTACTACTGGGCACAGTTAGGAACTTTACATCAGGCTAATTGTGTAATTTCCTCTAAAAACATTCAGCTACACACAGAGAACACAGTGGTTGAGTTCAGACTCGGCGTGTCACCAAGCAAACCGTACTGGGAAGACGAAGACACCAGAAGTGATGGGAATGGACCACCAGGGAGTGACTAGACCACGGCCTCTAGGAGAGTAAAAAGGAAAGGAGTGGCGTAAAGCACGGGGGAGAGGGTAGTGACAGATTTAGAAAGAAGTCTGATCAGTGAATTAAAAGAAACATTTTTTACAGAAGAGAGATACAAGCAGAGAGTGTGGTCAGCCACAAGAGAAGACTTGAAGGTGCCACTTTAGAGCTGCAGCAGTTACTGAAAATCTTAAGGTGCCAGGTTGTGGTCATGAATATTTAAGACAAGGTGGGGAAAAAAAAAAAAAAAAAAAAAAAAAAGAAAGAAAAGATCCATCTGGAACTGAAAGGATCCAAAGAGCTTAAGGCCAGAAGCTGCATGGGTCACAGGTAACTAAATGACTCAGGACGATGACAACTGTTACTGTTCAGTGAGGTAGACCCTGATATTGATTGCATTAAGTATGCTTAAAATCCTATTGAAGTCTTGGCTTTTGCTGCATTTTATGAGGCTCTTTGTAGCAATAACCTCAATAAGGTTTATCGAAAATCATAATAAGTTCCCGGCCAGTATGTAGTTCAACCTGGGCCAAACCATCCTACAACTGCTAAAGGAGAAAAAAGGGCCTCGCATGGACAAACTGCCCGGGTTCTGCATTTGCCACTCCTGCTGATTATTCTTTACTAAATCCCAACATACGGACTGTATGATTTGAGGCTCATTACTTTGTGACACCCGATGGCTGAGTCACTCACACACTGGAGATCAGCAGTCGGACAGTAATAAAACGTTCAAGTAATTTCCGAATCGGGATTGGGTTGTCTTCCCTACTTCCTGTAACAGCTGGTCAAAGTGGTAAAAGGCTTTTCCAATCATGAGTTGACAGGCACTGTTTAAGGACCCCAGCAGATCATCTGAAGCCCGTCTTCAGTCCTCCCGTTCCATCGCCCAGCCGGGGAGTCCCTAGAGAGGTCAACTATCGGCGGAGTCGTTCCCGTCACACAGCCCGGCGGCCTCGCGTCCGGGCGAGCTGACACTCGGAGGACCGGGCACGGGATCTCTCCTCTCAGGCTCCAGGAAGAGCGAGGGCGAGGGCAAGCGGCGGGATGCAGCCTGCTCGGGTGGGAGAGGATCTGAAAACTCGGACCCAGCCAGCCTGGTCCCGCCCGGCCCGCCCCGGCCCCGCTACTCACACTTTGTAAGGCAGCCGGGGGTCCGACGTCAGCGTGATTTTAAAGGAAACCTTCGACCTGAGGAGGAGATCCGGAGACAGTTAAAATCGCGCAGCGGGACCAGAGATTGGGATTGGGATTGGGATTGGGGTCAATAAACACTTACATGGTGGAGCCGGTCCGGGGACCTCCCGCCAATTCCGCCGGGTATCCCACTTCCTCCGCGGTGGCGCCGTCGCCACCTCCCCATTCAGGGCCACGTCTCCCTCCGCAAACCGGGGGCCTCCAAAGATGCTGTTGTCCAAGGCACTGCCTGAAAATGGGCTTCTGTTCCTCGTGCTAGGTGGAGCCTCCAAGTTACAAAGAGCTACTGTTTTTGCACTTAAAGCTCTAAGACTAAGGAAGGGATGGTATGGAGGAAGAATTTTCTAAATACAGTTATTTTCTCCTGTAGTTTCAGTCGGGCAATGTAAGTGTGGGCAGAGGCGGTGGGGCTCTAGGTCCCAGCTGGCAGGATGGGGCGGAAGTAAGGGCAAAGAGTAGGAGGGTGCAGAGCGACGAGTCCCGAGGGGCGGGGAGGTGGGCGGGGTTGGGAGGGCGGTGTTCCACCAAGCTGCTAAAGCAACCTGTTCGCGGAAAAACTGGTGTGACGAGTTCAAGAAGCTGGAATCATCGCCCCGCTTTAGTGTTAATATTCTTCTGTCTTTCCAACAATTCAATACTGTTACATCTTATATTTCCATTTTTTCCCCATTGCACTTTACAATACCGACGTCTGATTAATTTCAACAGACAAGAAAGTAATCAACTTGGTGAGAAAGACTAGATCCCTGAACTAGAAGAACTTGGATTGTAGGTGGGAAAAGCAATCCAAGAACGGAATTCCAATAGTTTGTTGTGTGATGTAATATGATTACACCAGGGAGCTAGATTGCCGATCATCAGCATATTTATTCAGTTTAATAACAAACTCTGAATCCTTTCTATGCAGCAGGTACTAGAGCTAAACGCCGGGGTTGCTGGAATGAGTTAAGATAGGTGCCAACCCTCTACAATGTAACAGAACTTCTTGTATAGTGAGGACAAAGACTGTATGTCCTCTAAAATTTACTACAAATCTAAGCATCTGTGTTTGCAAAATAAACATCCCTTTCACAATGTCTGTAGTGCCCTATTTAAGAAATATTGCAATGAATGACAAAATAGGAAACAGGTAGGTACTAAAATAATGAGGAGGTCTAGTTTATCTTTAGGATATTGTGTTAGGTTTTTTAAGGAGAGATATCCAAGAGAAACAGGGAAGCAACTGCAATACGAATGTTAAACACCAATTTCTTCTTTGCCATAATTTTGTTATCAAAGTGCTCTTCCGTGGGGACATCTCCAGGCAGAGAGAGTGCTGACTCTTGACTTAGGAAAGAAAGGCTTCAATGGTCTCATGATAGTCATTGTCTTCTTCACTTATAAAAATGTGGATCTTACCATAGAGAGATAGAGGCAAACGTTGACTGATAGATTTGGGGATCCGCAGGTATAGCATTAATAGCTGAAGCTATGGGATTATTTAGTATGACTAAGATTTTTGAGAATAGCAATAAGGAGACACTACTGATTCTGTCTACCTGGTGTCAGATAGTCAAACATTGAAGAGATCTGAGTTCATACTTACAGTCTCTAGTTCTAAGAATACATGTCATGTAATTTTAAACAATATTTGCAACTTGCTATTTATAGTTTTGTTTCTGTTCATGTATAAAAACATGTGGCAAAATCCTGAAGAGAAAAACATATTTTGTTTAGACAGTATGACTTCGGTACTTATATTCTACTGCCTCTTCAGAAAACATATTAAATATATATATTTTTTTACCGTTTATTCATTTTTTGATAGAGACAGAGAGTGAGTGGGGGAGGGGCAGAGAGAGAGGGAGACAGAATCTGAAGCAAGCTCCAGGCTCTGAACTAACAGCACAGAGCCCAACGCGGGGCTCGAACTCACCGGCTATGAGATCATGACCTGAGCTGAAGTTGAACGCTTAACCAACTGAGCCACCCAGGCGCCCCAGAAAACAATATAATATATCAAAAGAACAGGGGGAAAACACTGTGCTCAAAAAGATATTGAAAAACACCTATTCCTAAATGTCTAGTATTCTTTCCTGCCTCAATACCCTAACTCTCTTACCCATATATTTATCTCCTCAGAGTCATAGCATAATTTCTAGAGCCTAATGAGTTTTATTTTTCTTGATACGAGAAAAGAAATGATAAATAGATTCATTTTTACTTACTATCTTTTGTTGTTGTTTTTTTTAAACTTTGCTACGGCATTTAGCAAAATTTGGCAAATATAACAAAAGAAGAACCTTATTTACTGCAACGTTGACATGCTGAGGTACATTTAATGACTGTAAACAAAAGCAAACTCTGGATTTTAGGAGGTAATTGGCAAATGCAACATTTTAAGACAACAAACAGCATAAATGGCCTAATGTGTTTTGGAAGGAATCCAATTTGTATCATGTAGAGGCAGAAATGATTGTAGAGTGCACAGTGTGACCATATTAGAACTCATTAAATATAAATGAAACATATTAATGTTCTGTTTGAAAAAGCATATTAATTTCTCATTAAGATTTGGTCACTGAGACACTTTGAAAGTATTAAAACCAGTGTCACATATTAATTATATAAGAATTGTATCAGGGGCTCCTGGGTGGCTCAGTCAGTTAAGCATCTGACTTTGGCTCAGGTCATCATCTTGCAGTTTGGGAATTTGAGCCCCACATCTAGCTCTGTGCTTACAGCTCAGAGCCTGGAGCCTGCTTCAGATTCTATGTTTCAGTCTCTCTCTGCCCCTTCCCCTCCTGCACTCTGTCTCTCTTTCTCTCTCAAAAATGAATGAAAAATTAAAAAAAATTACAAATTGTATCATCACAGGACCATAAGAATATATCAAATCATTGATAAAGGTAAATATACAGATAAAAATAATATGTTATTACTATAATGGCAGTGGGTAAATTCTAAGTCTACTATAAAAGTCCAAAAGAAAAGAATTAAAAATAACTATAAATAATGTTAATGGATACATAATATAAATAGATGTAAATTGTGAAAACCAAAGCAAGAAACAGCCAATGAGAATATTCTCTTACATTTTCATAGCATTTTGTTCTTTTTAATGTTATTTTGAGAGAGAGAGTGTGTGTGAAAAGGGAAAGGACAGAGTAAGAGGGAGACAGAGGATCTGAAGTGGGCTCTGTGCTAACAGCGGACAGCCCGATGTGGGGCTCAAATCCATGAACCATGAGATCATGACCTAAGCCAAAGTCAGATGCTTAGCTGACTGAGCTACCCAGGCGCCCCATATTTTGTTATTTTTGAAGTGGTTTTACATTCACTGCCTTATTTGATGTTTATGATAAACCATACAAAGCATTCAGAATGGAAACTATTATCTTTCTTTTAAAATAGGAAGATAGGGCATGTGGGTGGTTCGGTCGGTTAAGCATCCAACTCTTGATTTTGGCTCAGTCATGATCTCAGTTGTGAGATTGAACCCCATGTCCAGCTCTATACTGACAGTGTGGAGCCTGCTTGGGATTCTCTCTCTCTCTCTCTCTCTCTCTCTCTCCCTCTCTCTCTCTCTCTCTCTCTCTCTGCCCATCCCCTGCTTGCACTCACTCTCTCAAAATAAATAAGTTAACATTAAAAAAATAAAAATGAGAACCAAGAAGAGGTATGGTTAATCCCAAGATCACACGCATGGTTTGTGAGAGAATAGAGAAAAAAGGAAAACATAGTTATTGATATCTCTTTACAAAATTTATCCTAATTTGATCCTATACGATGTTTATTTATAGTATCAATTATCTACATACAAATCATTGCATTGATAAATTCATTTGATGAGCTTCTCAAGGAGTTCTACTCAGTTTTTATTTCCAGTACTTAGAATAGTATCTGGCATATAGCACTACTCAATCACTATTTTTTAGTGAATTAAGATTAACTTAAAAATGTTAGAGACTGGTAATGCGTCCTAATTGCAGTCGTGTCCTTAAATTTTATTACCTACAATCCTAAATGCTCTTAATGTAGTAGATTATGCATTTTGATTCTTGCATTGTTCTTGAGGCTTATCTATTCAAAGGACAGGACTACTCAATTTAGTGCTACTGGTGAAAGCTGAGGTTAGACAAGGCTAATTAAAGATTCTTATGCAATATGATGATGTAAAGCCATTCAAATAAAAAAAAAGTGTGTGAATATCCTCACGTGTTCCCTCACCATTACTTTGTGTGACCGTGTTTATTCTGAGTCAGAGACCCTGCATTAGAAATCCCATTATTGACCCTTCTAGGAGTGTATAGTTCTTCGGGATGAAGGATTGCTCTTTGATATTAACCTTCCTTGCAACTTTCATGGTGGTGGCGTGTAAAGCGGGGTAGTGAATGAACTAATGACAAATTGCCATGGGGGGGTTCTGGGTTTGGTCTGTACAGGGCAGGGAAGCAAGTGTTCTACTTGGTGCAGATATAAATGGCTCGTTCCTGTTACCCTCGTCACATCTTCATGTGTTCTCTTCACCCCCTGTAGCCATTTGAGCTGGTGACCCTTGGTGTAAATAATATGATTTAGAGGAAGCATTCGTAGTTGTAATTCCATTGGCCAGAAGAACCACATGAATACTTAAAATATGTTTTGAAGTTATAATGTAGAGATTCAAAATCTTAAAGGCCCAAATAACTATGTGAAAACCTAACCTATTGTCCAAGAGTTACGTCATGAAGAGGATTTGCTTTGAAAAGTTTGACTTGATAGAAATACTGTAGATACTAGAATGATCTAATCTAAATTATTCTAAAATTAATTGCTACAGAATTTAAGTGTTCCAAGTAGCAATTTTAGAAATCTTGCTAAGGGCATCAGCTGCCTGCTGTGACCACATTGTCATTGCCTGCAATTCTGAGTGCCTTTTAGGTATGTCTGTTCACATTGGTTTAGTTGATTCTATCCAAAATCTACACTAATTCCTTTAATATTTCCTTTTGTTCTCATTCACAGCTTTCTCTTGCTTTCTGAGGCATTAGAATAACTTGTATCTTAAAAACTTTTAATTTTTTAAAATTGTGTGTGTGTGTGTGTGTGTGTTTGTGTTTTATTTTTTGTTTTGGGTTTTTTTGGGGGGAGGTTCTTTTTTGGGTTTGTTTTGCTTACTAGTTTAATGGTGGACTTATGATGATAAATGAACAGGTCACAAACTTGTAATTGATAAGGATTTTTTTCCAGAAGCTATCAGACTATTATAGAGAAGTAGAATATTTTTCCTGTGTCGTAAGCAGTAATCGGGAATATGATCTCCTTCATTTACAGGAGAATGAAATATAGTTCCATCTACATCCTACTTATTTTGTGACTACCAAATAAAATTTGCTCATAAAGTTTTATTTTTCCTACCAGCAAAAACAGTCATTACTTCCTAAGAGATTTAGTATATCCTGGCTTTTTTTTTTTTTTCCCCTTTTTTTTGGTCCTGACTCATTGTTAACATGAACTTAAAATTTCTGTTACAAGAAATATATGCCATTCTATTAGATATTTGCATAATGTAATTTTTCTCCTGCTCACTTCTAGGTCTCTTCAAATAATGCTCATGAATATAGTAATTTTAATTTAACTTCTAGGTAGCATAAATGTTCAGTTAAAGACATATCCAATATATCTTGTCATAACATAAAATTCAAACACTGTTCATAATACATTAAAACATTTCTTACAGGAAGCATCATATGGAGTGTTTTATTTATAAACTAAGTGATATCAGAGAAAAGTATTAACTTCGATGCCAATTATAATGGTACAAGCTTATTATTATTGTCCACCTTCCTGGACTATTTCTCAATCCTCAGGTTATGCCTCAAGAGCTATTAAACACACATTTATATTTCCACTTGTATTAATCATGTTTTCTGTTTTCCATATTCTGTGATATTTTGACATCTTGAAAGTCTTGCTACTCATGGAGCCCTTTCAGAGCTAGCCAATTCTTAAAGCTAGCAAAGGCCTCAGCTGGGAGCACACCTCTCATCTACAAACCGGCCAATCCCCAAGAGCCTATACCCCAACCAACCCCTTATCCAGCTCTTAACACACCAGCCACGGTATGCTGTGCCCTAAATCAGCCCAGGTACCGGGCAACTAGAGACGACCTTTATAGCCCAAAGTAGCTAACTCTAACCTGTTTGCCCTACCCTGCCTTGCCTTTCCCGTAGAATCCCAATAATGGCTCTGGCCTAAGCTTTCTCCCTTGCTCCTGCTTCTGCCTCCTGCCCCAAATCTGGTATTTTCCATGTGGTCCTGCATAGCGTGATATGTCTCCTTCTCTTGAGAAATGTAGTAAAAATCTTTCAATGACATTAGCCTGTCCATGTCATCACTCAGTCACCTCTAGAAGTTAAAATCCTATGGGCACAATATTGGGAACACTGTTTGCTAAATAGGCTCGTTTATATTTTCTTTAGTAAAGGAATAGCGTAGTTGATTATCTGGTAAAATTTCCAAACTGGATTTCAGAATGGATTTCAAGAAAGTATAGTGTTAACAATCTCTAATGCAGCCTCTTAATTTTCTGTGAAAACACTGATGAAAGAAGGCATAACACAAAACGGGAGTGATGACTGCACAGCAATTTCACTGGATACCAGTCAACAGTAAGCATTCTGCTTTTCTTAAAGATGTTGCCTTAGTCACAGAGCTAATGGGGGTTACAATGATAAATACAACCCATGGTTTGTGCCTGCTGCACGTCTAAGCCAGAAGATACAAACAGAAGCAATAGGAGGGGGGCTTAGCCCATTCTTCTATTTTTTCTTAGTTGTTAAGGAGTTAGCTAGGTCCCTGAGCATTTAGTTGTTTGATGTCTGTACCAACTGTCAGTTATAGAAATCTGTCCCCTCTGCTGCAATGTTACTATGTTTTCTAAAGGGGTGTTTTCCTTGGGAGAGTAAGGAACCCACATATTTTCTCTCCTAATACCAGCCCTAGAGAAGGGATTAGTCTCTCCTACCTCCCTCATCTCTGATTTGAAAGGTATTTGCCTCTATTTATTTCTTCTTTAAAATTGTTAGCTTAATCCTACAATTGGTCCAGACTGTCACAAAAGATAGGGGGAAAAATGCATTGTTTTCAGGAAGCTTCTGTTTTCAGCCCTGTAGTATAAACCATACCTAAGACAAGAGAGCACAAGGTCCTAGCTAACATCTTAGAGGAGAAGAAGGGAGAGTTAGGGGGAAAAAATAACAAATAGAAAAACCACCAATAATGTACTCTGCCCCAAATGTATAATTAAAATTTGCAAATACTGGGACTTACTCTTCAGAATAACAGGAACCAGAAACTCTGGCTACTGTAAAGTCACCTAAATAATTTGGATGGCTTGTGATGAAAAATTACTCTTGAACTGGATCAAGATCTTAGATCACAATATCTCTATCCATATCTGTATCTATATTTATCTATATAGATATACACACATACGCATTTATGTAATGTTTGTATATTATGATATCATGTGTTTCATGTGTACGTGTGATTAGACACAAACTCACATAAACGCCATCCAGGAACACAAGCTGTCTTGTCCTTGGAGTACAGTTGAAATCTCCGAGGAATCTCTGAAAGGAAGAAAGGGTAGAATGGGTAACGGAATCCAGAGCTCAAAATGTGCCCATCAGTGTGCTGTTGCTAAAGGAGATGGTTTAGAAGTATCCCAAAGCTGGAGCTTGCAATGAGCATAAGAAGCATGGAGCTTCGCAGCAAGCGATAGAGCCAGTGACGGAGGAACCAAGCAAGGAGCATAGGGTAAGGGCACCACCCTCTTCCTATGGAGAATTGAGTACAGGTTCTTAGGAGAGGCCAGGGGTATTAACTTAGGGACTGGGAATACCAAGCAATGATGGAGAGATCTTAGGCTCAGAAGACCTGTTCTGGTGCAACCCATCTATTACATCCTACCCCAACCTGAGCCACTGGAGAAAGTCTTCAATAAAAAAGTAAAGCACTGGGTGTTAGATGTAAGGGATAAATCACTGGATTCTACTCCTGAGGCCAAGACTACATGTATGTTAACTAACCTGAGAATAAAAATAAAATAAAAAGATAAATCACTCAGAAACAGTCTAAACTACAATCCTGATACAACAGAGATTTAAAAGAGAGGCATCAACCTCGACCATAGAAGGAATCAAACTTAAATAAAAACACATACATTACTTGCATGGTCCAGGACTCCCTCCTGGGCACTAGGACTCTTGAATGAGGTAAAACCAATCATCTTTGGACACATGGCTCTTAATTCAGGGCACAGAGGTACTGATGGAAAGAAAGAGGCTGTTAAAATGGCCTCACAAAATTATAAGAGAAGGAAATAAGCTACCAGGAGTGAAATTCAAAAAGAACAAGTCAACAGCCTCTCAAGAAATGGAAGAGTTAGACTAAGCAACAACAACAACAAAAATCACTCTAACTCAAAAAGAATAGTTATGCACAATGAAAAGAGAAATTTTGGAAAATACAAATAATGAATTCCAAAAATAAAAATTTACTGATTAAACTGAATTTAATAAAAATTTACTGACTAAACTGAATTTTTAAAAGAAAGGAAAATAGAAATAAAATCAGTTGAAATCATAATTAGTTAGCTAGAACTTCTGCTTCTGATCATAACAGAATAATAGGAACCAGATCTATTCCTGTGAATTAAACAACTAGAAAACTAGATAAAATATATAAAACAATGATTTACAGGTATCGGAAAACAGGGAGGGTTCGTTCTCTGGTTGCCACAGCTTGCCACTTCTAAAACACAGCATAGGGAGAGGAACTCGAGTAGATCCCAGTGGTCTCAAGGAGCTCAGGAGTCAGAGACCAGAATCCAAGGAGTCAGAATCCCTAAGATCTATAAAGGGTCTTTCACTGAGTTCTGATCTGCACAGGCACAACCAGAAATTCCTCAAGGCTAGGAAGAGGGGCAGAGGGGGTGTGGACTGAAAAGCGATAAGCCTAATAAGTGCCTGTGCTCACAAAGAGCTGAAAGTAAGCAGTGTTCCCACCTACCAAATGGAAAGAGTTTAATACACAGTCCGTTAGGTAGAATCTTCCAAAGGGTTATGCCTTAGTAGTAGTTCTAAATTAACTTTAGATTAAATACTGAACTTTACCCACATCAACAATCTTTAAAAGCAAACATCAAAAAGATTGAATTGATTCCAAGTAATTTACTTATATGCCACAACATCATCCAGGATTATTAAAGAGTATAGCCAAATCTAGCACCCAGAAGGTTCAGCATCCAATAAAAAACTAACAGGCATTCAAAGAAGCAAGTGAAAAAAATCAGTCAATAAAAACAGACCAAACTAGCAGACATAATGCAATTGGCAGATCATGATCCTAAATACTTGTTACAGGGGCGCCTGCGTGGCTCATTTGGTTAAGTGTCCAACTTCAGCTCAGGTCATGATCTCACGGTTCTCGAATTTGAGTCCTGCATTGGGCTCTGTGCTGACAGCTCAGAGCCTTGAGCCTGCTTCAAATTCTGTCTCTCTCTCTCTCTCTCTCTCTCTCTCTGTCCCTCACATGCTCACTCTCTGTCTCTCTCAAAAATAAATAAACATCAAAAAAAAAAATACTCGTTACATGTCTGCATAAATTCAAGAAGATAGAGGAAAACATGAATGTGACAAGAAGAGAAATGGAATATGTATCTTTCTGTCTAACTATCTGTCTGTCTTTCGACTTCCAGTAGCATGATAAATAGTTCTCCATCCCCTCACTTTCAATCTGAAGGTGTCCTCAGATCTAAAATGAGTCTCTTGTAGACAGCTTATAGATGGGTCTTGTTTTTTTTTTTTTTTTTAATCCATTCTGATACCCTATGTTTTTTGGTTGGGGCATTTAGTCCATTTACGTTCAGTGTTATTATAGAAAGATATGGGTTTAGAGTCATTGTGATATCTGTAGGTTTCATGCTTGTAGCGATGTCTCTGGTACTTAATCTGTCTGTCTTTCTATCTATCTCTCCAGATGAAACATCTGGATGAAAATGACAATATCTAAAATAAAAATCTTACTGGTTGTGGTTGACTGATTAGACACTGCAGAAAATGTAGCAAAATAAAGCACATAAAAAATGAATAAAACATCTGTGACCTATGGGAAAATATAAAATATATATAAGAAAGAGGGTGCTATCCAGAAGGTGATGGGTACAGAAATTTATTTGAAGAAATAATGGCTGAAAAGTGTCCTAAACATAATGAAAATTTTAAGTCCAGGAATCCAACAAGTTCAAAAACCCGAGTAGAAGAAATAAGGAAGAAAGAAACAAAAAGCAAGGTACAGAAAAATCAAAGAGCTGCAAACCACAAATAAAGAAAATCAATGTTAAAAGCAGTCAGAGGGAAAAAAAAGGGCACATTATATGCATAGCAACACGGATAGGAAAACCAGTCCACTTTTTGTCACAAAGTTTGAGAGCCAGAACATGATGGAGTGGCATCTTGAATGTACTGGGAAAAAAACAAAAAACAAAAAACAAACCCTGTCCATTAAAATACTGTACCCAGAAAATTCTTTCAAAAATGAAAGTGAAATGGTGAAATGGAGGTTTTTTTCAGATAAACAGAAGCTGCGAGATTTCATGCCCAATAGTCCTGCATTCCAAGAAATACTAAAGGAAGTTCTCACAGCAGAAGTAAAATAATACCAGCTATCGGAATGAAGTTTGGATCTATACAGAGCAATGAAAAATGCCAGAAATGATGGGTAGGTGGGTCAATACATGACAGTGTGTCTAACGTTTAGATATTCTTTAAAAGCTATTTGGTCAAAGGAAAAACAATAAAAACTTGTGGTGTTTGTAGCATATTCAGAAACAAAGTCCTTTAGGACAATGAGCGGTGGGTAGGGAACGGAAGCATAAGGCTCTTTCAGTATAAGTGAAAGGGATATTACTTGAAGGTAGACTGTGATAAATGAAAGAAGTATGTTGCAAAAGCTACAGCAGCCACTAAAACAAAAAATAAAGAATTATAGCTAATGAGCCAATCGTGGAGATTAAATGTAATTGTAAAAATTCAGTAAACAAAGAACAGATGTGACAAACGGAAAACAAATAATAAGGTGGTAGATAGAAGCCAAACTATTGAATGTAAATGTCCTAAACATATCAATAATCATGCAGAGATTAAGATAAGCCCCCGCTGAAAATAAAATGGG
Organism: Panthera onca; assembly: GCF_046562875.1. Taxonomy (NCBI): domain Eukaryota; kingdom Metazoa; phylum Chordata; class Mammalia; order Carnivora; family Felidae; genus Panthera; species Panthera onca. Next base: position 223,846,040 of record NC_138339.1, read on the forward strand.
AAAATTTGAGATTACTATATAGCAACCTGCTGAAAAGAATTCTAAAAGAATTCTAAAGGAATTGCTAAATGTATACGAGAGACTATAAAGCCCTAATATAAGGCTATTTAGCTCATGAATGTTGTTTAAGATTCTATTTGGGAGGAATTTACACAAATGTTAGAGAATGAGAAATCTGAAAATTTGGAAGGAATGCAGTTGTTGTTTTGTTTTATTGTGATTTCCAGCATCATAATGTGTTAAGGATTGGGTGGTGATCATTTTTATAATTTTAGATTTTGCCTGTAGCTAAGCGGGAGGAAAAAAGAAATAGTTCATCTGTTCCATTGTTGGGATACTTTCCAGATATGTTGAATTTCCAAGCAAGGCTCTTGACTTAGAATAGCTTCTAAAATTGAAAGTTTTTGGACTGTTGAGAATTTCTTGACCAGCTGCTTGGCAGCTAATGGATGATAGATTCAAAGATTTTTCGAAGGATTTTTTCTTTTTTCTTTGTAGCGAAGTAAACAGATTTAAACATTTGGCTAAATAGTATAGTTTGGACTGAATATAAATGACACAGAATGAATCTTAATTGGTTTTATATTCTGGGAGCTATGGAAGTATGGTCTAGCAGTCTGAGATTAGGAACACAAGCCAAAATTATTAAAATTCTCTGGCTACAAAGATATTAGTTACTTTGCCTTCTAACACTTTCTTACTTGCATTTCCTGAATTTTTATCTTTCCTGAACATCATACAATTTTGTTTCTTAATAGTTCATCTGCCCTGATAAAATCCAATATGGATGTATATTGCAATTCCAAATGTTCTTTTCTCAAAATTTTAAGTTTCTCTCCATTTTGGAGTCTTAAAATGAATCACAATTTTCAGAGGAATGAGACTTACACTTCATGACTTGTTCACAGCGTTTAGAAAGCTGTTATTAAGACGTGTCCTATTTACCTTTTAACTACTTTTTATTTTTTTTTCATTCTTTTTTTTTTTAACGTTTATTTATTTTTGAGACAGAGAGAGACAGAGCATGAACAGGGGAGGGTCAGAGAGAGAGGGAGACACAGACTCGGAAATAGGCTCCAGGCTCTGAGCTGTTGGCACAGAGCCTGACGTGGGGCTCGAACTCATGGACCGTGAGATCATGACCTGAGCCGAAGTCGGCCGCTTAACCGACTGAGCCACCCAGGCACCCCTTAACTACTTTTTAAATTCCCTGCTATTTGCCAGCTATTAATTAGGTACTGGTAGTTACACCTTGAAGAATTGTTACAGCCATCAAAGATGTTACACTCCTTGCAATGACCTCTTTAGGACATTGTAAGACATGGGACACCACTGTCATAGGCAAAATGAGTTTTGAAAATGATTTTCAATCCTTTTTTTTTTTTACACGTAAATTCTACAAGTGAGTAGGCTTTTAATTATGTTCTTAATTTTAAGAAAATGTACCATGTTTTCACTCATGCTTGGGCTAATTGCAGCAAGATCATAATAAATCAATTATTTAAAGCTTTAGGGGTAAAATCAACTTTTAGTAAAAAAAAAAAAGAACAAACAAAAAAACCATGCAGGGCGCCTAGGTGGCTCAGTTGGTTGAGCATCTGACTTGACTCAGATCATGGTCTTGCAGCTTGTGCGTTTGAGCCTCGCCTTGGGCTCTGTGTTGACAGCTCAGAGCCTGGACCTGCTTCAGATTCTGTGTCTCCTTCTCTCTCTCTCTCTCTCTCTGCCCCTGCTTGTGCTCTCTCAGAAATAAATGAATAAACATCAAAAAAAAACATGTTATTTAACTTTGGGTGAACAAACTACAGTTTTCTGCAACACACATTCTAGCAAATATGATTTCCTGTAACAAATATTTTTGGAGACAAGTTTCAAGTAGCAGTTCTTGGAATCCTCATTACAAACTATGTTACAGGAAATACTTTGGCTTTGGTGGTGAGCAGACATCGACATATGGACTCAAAATGTATATTTTTAGATGTATAGTATATATAGCCACACATATTACTTTGTTAAGGGAAAATTAAAAAATAATTCTGCAAGTCTCAGTCTTTAGCGCCTTGATTAAAAGGAAAGTAAAAATGAAATAAATAGCTTTGGCAACTGGTCATCATCTATGAAGTAAAGTTACCGCAAAAATCAATTTAAGTACATGTTTCTTTAGTATTTCAACTGACCAGCTTCTCTTTCCGTGTGAATTGTTTTCACCCAGTGCAAAGTGACAACAGTGTGATAAGATGACACTTACTAAAATGCTTTCACTAAAGAGACTGTTTTTAGGTACCTGGCATGTAACTTTTTAATGTCTAAATATGAACAAACTTTTTGCAATCGTAAAGTATGAAAAAGTAAATAATCAGTTCATAAAGCACATGCATGATTATTTTCTCTCATACATGATAATGTCGATGTTGTTCTCATTGCTTTTTTTATTCTTCAAGACATTATAAGAAAGTATAAAACTAAGTTTCTTAGATGGCTTCCATGATTTGTCATCTTTTTTAGCAATTTAATTGAGGTGTTTCTGATCGATTCAGATTAAAGAAGAAAGAAAACAGAGTTGATTATTCTTCAACTGGCAGGACATCATTGTAGAAGACAAAAGACAAAATATAAGTAGATTTAAATGTATGCTAATATGTAATTATTCACTAATCTTTTTCCTAATTGGTAACAAGGCATAATGGCTAAGTTAGTGATTATTTTCTGAAAAAAACCCTTTTAATACTTCTTAGAAAATAGGGAATCATGGCTTATAGCCTCTGGCTTCAGTTTAATGTCTATCTGTGACCAAATTAGAGAATATGAAGTTCATGAATTCCTTTTCCTCACTGCTGTGACTAAGATGACAGCTTCTGGAACTAGACAACTAGCTGCAAAGTCTTGTCTCTAGCATACTGTTTTTCTAAACCCACTAGCACTCATGTGAAACCTATCTAAGAGTAATGTTTTTAAGCATGTAAAATAAAATTTATGGGATTACAAAAGGAATCAACTATAAAGACACAGAGATACAAAAGCTTTTTCGAAATGTATTCTATTACATTGCATGTGCTTCCTGAGTACATTATGTAACAACGCAGTGCACTTAAACACATGCGGGATAAAATTAATTTTATTTATTGATGCACAATTTGCATATAAAACGCATAGATTTTAAGTATGAAGTTCAGTTAGTTTTGATAAATATATACATTTGCGAAACCAGAACCTCATGAAGATATTAAATAGCTTAGCCTTTGCTATTGTAAATTGGAATTATATAGTATGCTCTCTTTTGTTCCTGTCTTCTTTTGTTCGGTATAATGATTAATACTTGCTATCAGCATATTGCTGGGTAGTATTCCATTGCACAGATATACATGATTTGTCTACCTATTTTCACTGTTGTTTATGAGCAATTGGGTTGCTTCTAGTTTTTTGGCTATTACAAATAAAGCTTCTGGGTGCCCGGGTGGCTCAGTCAGTTAAGTGCCTGACCCTTGATTTCAGCTCAGGTCATGATCTCCAGATTGTGAGATTGATCCCCAGGTCAGTCTGAGTGAGAAGCCTATTTAAGATTCTTTCCTTTCCTCTCTCTCTGCCCCTCCCCTGTCTGTACACTCTCTGTCTTTCTCAAAAATAAATAAATAAAAAAGAAAGAAATATAAATAAATAAACCTTAAAGTTTAAAAAACCAATCAAACAAGGCTTCTATGAACATTTTTGTATGCATCACCTTGGTCACATGTATTTTACAGATCCTGAGTAAATTTCTAGTGGTAGAATTGCTGGGTAGATATAGGGAACTTAAAGGAAACTGCTTAAGAGATTTCCAAAGTGGTATTGCCATTTTACAATCCCATCAGCAAGTATGAACTGCAAATTATTTCTTCCCCCTGTGAACACTTGACATCGTCATTAAAAAAACTTATCCATTGTAGTAGTTGTAGAGTGGTAACTTATGGTGGTTTTAATTTGCATTTCCAAGATATCTCGTGAGTATTTCATGTGCTTGTTGTCCAATTGCATATCTACTTTAGTGAAATGGCTATTCAAATCTTTTGCCTATTTCCTTATTGTGTTATTAAGGTCCAATTTTTTTTCTTATGGTTTTTTAGCTGGTTTAAGAAACCTTTGCCTAATCCAAAGTCATGAACATGTTCTCCTGTATTTCCTCTTAGGAGCCTAATAGCTTTAGCTTTTGCATTTAGGCTCAAAGCAATTTTTGTGGGTGGTTTAAAGCTAAGGTTGAGGTTAATGCTTTTTCATAGAGGTATCAAAGTGTTCTCGAACACCTGCTGAAAACAAAACAAATTAAGGGGGAAACAATAACCACCCTCTTCCCCATTCTATTACCTTGGCGACATGGCTGAAGACCAATTGAATGTGTATGTGTAGGTCTACTTAGGGACTCTCTGTCCTGTGCTTCTGTGCTCTGTGTCTATCACTTTGTCAAGTGCCACACTGCCTTTATTACTGGAGCTTTAGACTAATTCCAAAATCAGATGGTGTAAGTACTCCAGCTTTTTAAATTATTTTTCAAGATTGTGTTGGCTGGTTCAGATGTTGTGGATGTCAGTGTAAATTTTTACATTAGCTTGGAAATTTCAACAAATATCTCACTGGAATCTTAACTGGGGTCGTATAGTCTTAACAGGAGTGTGGGGAGGAATGGCACCTTGTTAATATTGAATCTTCCAATCCATGAACACAGTGTCTCTCTCCACCTTTTAAAGTTTCTCCCAAAAATATTTTAAAGTTTTCTGTATAGAGATCTTTACATTTTTGCTGCATTTATTCTCAGATATTATTTTGAAATATTTATTTTATTATTTAAATTTTAAGTGCAGTTGTTTGTTGTCAGCAAATAAATATTCAGCTGGTCTTTGAATATTGATCCCATACACTGTGATTTAGCTAAATTTACTGATTAGATCTTGTAGGATGTATTTTTGTAAATTCCTTGGGAGTTTTTATAAACACCATGTTCTTTATAAATAAATCTAGTTTTACTTCTTCCTTTATGATTTGTATGCCTTTTTTTCTTTCTTTCATTCATTTTTTTCTTTTTTCTTGTATTTTTCTTTTTTTCTATTTTTTTTTTTAACATTTCTTCATTTTTGACACAGAGCGTGAGAGGGGAGGGGCAGAGAGAGAGGGAGACACAGAATCCGAAGCAGGCTCCAGGCTCTGAGCTGTCAGCACAGAGCCCCATGCAGGACTCAAACCCAGCAACCGCGAGATCATGACCTGAACCGAAGTTGGTCGCTCAACCCACTGAGTCACCCAGGTGCCCCCTTCTAACAAATTTTTAAATTGTACTTGCCAGGGTATCCCATAACATGGTAAATAAAAGTGCTGATGCTGAACATTCTCACCTTGTTCCCAATTTTAGGGGAAAAACATTCAATATTTCACCATTGATTTTGATATCAGTTATACAGATTTTGCAAATACATTTCATTAGATTGAGATAATTCCCTTCTCTTCCTATTTAAAAATAATTATATTGCTGAAGTTTCCTTCTCTTTCTAGTTTGTGGAGATTTTTTTTTTTTCCCTGAATGAATATTGCGTTTTCTGCCTCCATTGAGACAATCATATGGTTTTTCTCTTTTATTTTATTGATGTGGTGAATTATGCTAATTTTCTAATGTTGAATCAGCCTCTCATTCCCGGGAAAACCTCTGCTTGGTCATGGGGCTTACATTTTGTGCAATTCAATTTTCTAACATTTTGTTGATGATATTTGAGTTCTTGTTCATAAAGTAAATTGGTTAGATATTTCTTTTCTTATAAAGTACTTGTGAGGTTTTGGTGTCAGGGTTATTCTTGCACCCGTAAAACAAGTTGAGAAGTTAATATGCACTTTAAACATTGAGGTAGTTTTGACAAAGCCACATGCATGTCGTATTGGCCATTCAATTCATTTTTGTTTAGTGTTTACATGGTTACATGTGATGAAAATCCCAGTTTTGGGGGCATCTGGGTGGCTCAGTCGGTTAAGCATCTGACTTCAGTTCAGGTCATGATCTCATGGCCCATGGGTTCAAGCCCGCATTGGGCTCTGCACTGACAGCTCGGAGCCTGGAGCTTGCTTCAGATTCTGTGTCTCCCTCCATCTCTGCCCCTCCCCCGCTTGTACTTTGTCTCTCTTTCTCTCAAAAATTAAAAAATTTAAAACAAAAGAAAATCCCAATTTTCAAAGGCATGTAAATAAATTCTTATTTGTTCAATATAATCCAAATACCTCTTCCTGTAGTCTAGAGTAAATGAATTTTTTATTAGGAAATTATGTGTTTTTTAATAATAAAGATATATTTGAAATTTGAGATATGATAACCTGTCTAAAAATATGTCTTGCACTCACTGCCTTTGAATATCTGAACCGTAATCTGTGAGCTTTCTAAAAAGAATAATTCTAGATTGATAAGAGACTAGCCAGTGAGAGGATCTATAACCGAGCAAATTTGGGGACCCTGCTGCCACTGGACCCAGCTCACCTTCCATTCCATCACCTGCCTTGTTCAAGTGGGCTGGGAGCTAGCATTTTAAGTGTTCTAACTGATATAGTCCCATAGTAAATATATATTTAGACTTCTTTCATCCAGAATGGAAGTTTCGGAGCCTGGGGATAAATACAGGATGTCGGTAATAAAGGATGGATATGGCAGATATTAAATAAATACAAATATATTACGTAGTATAAGGGTAAACATTATCGTAGCTGGCCAATTTGAATTTTTAAACAGAGACAGTTATCCTTTAGAGATTTATATTACTTGATGGAAAATGTACAGTTTTCATGAGTACCCTTTGTATCAACTGTGTAGGGTTTATGCAAAAACAAAAACAAAAACAAAAACAAAAACAAAAACAAAAAACACCAGAAGTTAAAATTTTTAGAAAACAGGACTAAAAGAAGGAGGGAAATGATTGTGTGACTTAATCTTTCATATGCAATCACTTTATTCTTTCATTGATACAATACACCCTCTTTGAAAACCTGCTATGTTCAGTTTCTGTGCTGGTATTATTAAAACACCCACCCCTACCTCCTCTATGCTCAAACACAAATAGAAACAAAAACAAGAATCTCTTTATTTTAGGTTCTTGTCAAAAAAAGCACTTGAGCAATCTCACTACCTCACTTCCTATACATCCAGAATAAGAGCTATGAAAGTTTTATAAAAGTTTTCTACATTACGTCATAAAAGTTATAAAAGTTTTCTACATTACGTCAAATGTAGAAATTCTACTAACTTTTGATTTGTTAATATAATTGTATTTGATAGAGCATATATACTGATTGAAAATATTTACAGTTCTACTCTTTCAGATCCCTAAAAAATCAGGACTCTAAAAATCATGTGAAAATTAGGGGTTCCTGGGTGGCTCAGTCGCTTAGGCGTCAATCTCGGCTCAGGTCACGTTCTCATGGTTTGTGGTTCGAACCCACGTCGGGCTCTGTGCTGACAGCTCAGAGCCTGGAGCCTGCTTCCAATCTGTGTCTCCCTCTCTCTGGCCCTCCCCCGCTCATGCTCTGTCTCACTCTCTCTCTCTCAAAAATGAGTAAACATTAAAAAAAATTTAAAAACAGTATGTGAAAATTATATATTGAACATGTGTTTGCAACATTTTTCTAGAATGAAAACCATGACGTATTAGATAATATTCTTGGGCTTAAAAATTACTATTAGTTAGAGATTCAAAATATACACACTGCTTTTTAAATGATGGACTAGTTATCCTAGTCTGACATTACAAAGATTCTCTTTGTCCCTTCTTCCTGGATTGCCTCCTTCTTTTCGGCTCACATTTACTTGTGAAATTATTTCCATCACTCAGATTGAGAAAATGACTGTCACTCCAAACAGCATTCTGGCATGTTCTATCAGAAGTTGCTGCCTCCAAAAAAGCATTTTGAGACAATATGAACATTAAGTGCTCCGTCTGCCTTTTTTTTGTGTGTACACCTTCAATCTCACTTTTTTCCAGTCCCTAATCCCAGCCCGTAAATGTTCTCAGAGCCCTTTTGTTCTTAAAAAAAAAAACAATTATCCTTAAAATTTTCCCAGAGCATGCTGTTTTCTCCTTCTCCTCCTCTCCCACTTACTCTACAAAGTCTTTAAGGTGGGTGCCAGATACTTCTTGCTTTCATTCCCTCTACCCTCATTCATTCTTGGAAAAGTGTATGAATTTTGTTCTAGCTTTTCTGTTGGAACCCTTCTCTTGAAGTGCAACAATGATCTATGTTATTTGTGACTTCTCAGTCACACAGGACGGAAGCTCTATTCACCTTAGAAACTATATTCACTTTATAGGTGACAGAAGCTCTATGCACCTTTCTTAAAAAATATGCTTGCAAACGTGAAGGGTCCATCAGGGTTAAAATGTGGTCCCTGTCAGGAAATCTTTCTTTATTCTGTGGCAGGGTGACCCTTGGCATATCACAATTTACAACATCTTTGCAACTTTCAAATCCCAGAGAAGGAAAAAGTCACATTCCTGACGGCAATATTTCAAACTTCTTCATTATTATATTTTTAAGGTGATCTGTGACCATTGATCTTTGACGTTACTGTTGTAATTGTTTGGGGCACCACAAACCACCCCTACATAAGACAGTGAACCTGCTCGATCAATCTGTGTGTTCTGACTGCTCCACCAACCATTCCCTTATCTCCTTCCCTCTCCTCAGGCCTCTCTATTCCCTGAGACACAACAGTATTGACATTAGGCCGATGAATAACCCTACAATGACTTCAAAGTGTTCGTGTGAAAGGAAGAGTCACGTATTTCTCACTTTAACTCAAAAGCTAGACATGATTGAGCTTAGTGAGGAAGGCACTTCAAAAGCTAAGATAGGCCAAAAGCTAGGCCTCTTGTTCCAGACAGGTAACTGAGTTGTGAATGCAGAGGCAAAGCTCTTGAAGAAAATTCCAGTCTTTTAGGGGGCCTGCGTCTCCGGTCCCTACTTCTTTCCCTGGCTCTAATGCTCCTAATCTGTTTGAACCCTGAATTTTGTTGACTTTATCATCCCACTCACTTGGGTGAGACAGAAAGGCTAGAGGGAGCTGAAGAGTCAAGAATTCTCTTCTGTCAACAAGAATAAGGCTGTGGCAAAGTGTTTTCCCCTAAAGAGTAGATGTTTGTTATGGAGAAGTTTCTAGGAGTATATCTCACAATGGTTTCCTTCTTCTCCCTCAGAGATAGGCAGAGACCTCTGGAGGGTAGATCTTCACCATGAAAATCTGGTGAGATTTCTAAACATAAACCCCATACAAATGTAGGGGATCCCTAGGACTGTGTCCTCCAGAAGTTTCTTGCTGCCAAGCTAGTCTATACCTAGTTTCCAGCAATTCATCAAAATTACCAGTTAAGTGTATCCATCATTGTGTGGCTCCAGCAGCTTTTGAATTAGTAGATCTCATGTATGACTCTTGATAGACTCTTGGGATGTCTATCCCTCTAGAACTTTCTTAGGGGGGGGAATTTTTCTTGCAACCTGAGTTCTCAGATGGGTCCAAAAAAATAGGTGACTTTCAGTTTGCTTAGCTTTATTTATTTATTTTTTTTATTGCAAAGATGGGAGTGAAGGTGTTTAAGTTCTTCACATATCAGAGCAGAAACTGGAAGGCTGCAATTTACTTATGGACTTTTTCATAATCAAAGCAGGAAAAAGAAACTCAAATTCTTTTGTAGATTGTATATGTTTATGATATATCATTAATGGAGGCCTTGTCTTACATTGTTTGTATCTCCAATACCTGGAGTAGTAATTGACCCATATTTTGATGATTCGTATATTAGAGTTGACTATATAATCTAGATAATGAGTTGCTTAGTTCCTGTTGACCCCTCACAGTAAGCGTTTTCTTTTATTAAGAGAGACAAACCGCTTTCCTAGAAATGAAACTAGGGAAAAGGTTGCTCATCAAAAGATAATTGAGTAACATAATGGATGGCAAGTTGAATTACCACTTTGTACCTATTTTTGAAATACACATTTAGGAGACATTTCTTAAATCCATAGAGTTTGCAAAGTAAAGCTGCATGATAAATTTTTATTCAGTCGATACTATTTCTATAGAACTGATGTAATCTGTATGTATTGCTTTCTGTAACTGCTAACATGTGTAAAAAGAAAATGCTGGAAAACTTCAAGTGGATGAACAGGTATCAGCATCACCTGGATGTCTTGTTCAGGAACACATTCTCAAACCTAATTTTCAGACTAGGATTCAGTGAAATTAGGAGGAGCGAGACAACCTGCTTTTTTATTTAAGAAGCACTCCATAAGGAGCTGATACGGGTCACCTACTCTTTTAATATGGTGCCCCGGAGAAAGGCATTGTTCCACGGTCGCACGTATTGCCTCATGTGGTTTTTAGACAGAAGCTGGAGTCAATTAATAATTGAATTTTGTGTGGGGCGCCTGGGTGACTCAGGTGGTTAAGCGTCCAACTTGGGCTCAGGTCATGATCTCCAGGTTTGTGAGTTCGAGCCCTGCCTTAGGCTCTGTGCTGACAGCTCCGAGCCTGGATCCTGCTTCAGATGCTGTGTCTCCCTCTCTCTCTGTGCCTCCCCTGCTCACTCTCTCCCTCTCTCTCTCTCAAAAATAAAAATTAAAAAAAAATTGAATTTTGTGGCAGTAGTCTGAATTTCCAGTATTTTATACTGTTGATTATGTTATCATGATTCTAAGACAAGCTGCATGGGAGGCAGAACAATCATCTTATGATGAGCACAGAAGGGGCCCCATGCGTGTGGAGTTGGAATACCTTCCCTTTCTGGAGGGAGGTGGGTTACAAAGGTGCTTGACATAGTCAAGACACTTGTTTCCCTTTAAAATTTACCTTACATTTGTGCTTAAACACAAGTAAGAATTCATTTAGCATATTTAATATCTGTACTATATTATATATTTCCTGAGAGAAATGACTTTGTCCTGAAACAACATAAGGGTAAATGTTACTCTTGCCTTTACCGGAAATTACTTTGCTTATGGGCTGAATGAAGTAAGAAAGAATGGAAATGCAGGCATATGAGGGAATTCATTACCATAAATTCAAGTCTCATAGAGAATTGATGTTATAAAGCTTGAGTGAAATAAGGAAAATTTCTTTTGTAGGGAACAGGTTTCTGGGAACTGGTGTGTTTTAGTCGGAAAGAAACCTGGGATTTAGAACCACTTGGTCACACATTTAAATCTTGGCTCCGATAATTAGGACATTAGCTGTTTACCCTCTTGTGTCTTAATATCTTTGCGTTTCATCTTTTCATTGTTAAATAGATAATAATAACATAGCTTACAGGGTCAATGTGAGGATCAATATTTTTGTTAACAAAGAAGAAAGAGGAGAAAGGGAATGGAAGGATTTATTTTCTTCTCCATCATTTATTTCTCTGCTTCTTTTCTTGTATACTAATCTTTTCTGTTTTTTATTTGAAAACAAAATTATAATTGTATAAAAAATTTAATTATTGTGTCAACTGTCTACTAATCAACTTCTACAACTGAAGTTAGAATGCTGGTTTTCTTTTCAGAAGAGAAATTCCAAATTTCAAAATCTAAGATTTTTGGGGGGGTCACCCTCCCTCTTCTCCCCAATAACCAATTATCCCCTTGGAAACAATATGGTCACCACTGAGAATGCATGGACTGGAGGGACTAGAACAGGACATTTAAAAGTCCTAAGGAACAGAACAAAGGAGTCTCTTCCTGTCTCTCTACCTGGTCTCTCATTCCTACTTTTTTTCAGCAGAAGGATTTTTCTTCCTGTCTCTGAACATGAACCTTCTCTTTTACACTGGTTCCTTGGCCCCAGTCTCAGATATACATCACCTCATAGTCCAGGTTTTTAAGAGACAGGTCCAGGTCCAAATTTCTAGGAAATAAAATTCAGAGGCCCAGGATTTGTCCAGTGTTTTTCTCTGATTCCATCAATTGTGGACACAAATGTGGATGTGTTCATGTCATTCTCAGCCCAAGTGGTTAGGGGAGTGAAATGTCTCTAAAGGAGGCTTGAGTAAGTTCTGTAGGGACAAAAAAGTTTTCCCTTCTTTTCTTCTAGGTTCTTTGGCTTGTTTAATAATGAAGTTGATATAAGACATGTTAACAGGAGAAAAACAAACACAATTTAATAACATGTATACCTTTTGTATGTGGGGTGACCTGATAAGATGGGGGCTGGTGGCTTGGGCAGTGAAAGAATTCACCTAAGACAGAACAAAGGAGACAGACATTTATTGATTACACCGTAAGGGAGCAGCAGACAGGACAGCAAGGAAAGACTGTCTCTGGTAGGGGGACTGTAGTTAAGGGGGAGGAAGAGAAGGAATGAGAATGTCTGGAACTTTCCTTTTGGGTACCTTGTGCCTGGGTGTAAGTAACCCTTTGCTCAGGTATGGCTTATGGGTATTTCAAAGTCAGTTGCCTAATAGGCCTGTTTCTATTCAGCCAGGGGGTCACTGTGGCCCTTGTACCTTACACAGGTTTCCACTGCTCAAGCTGGTTGCTTAAAAGCAGCCTCTACACTGTCTACATGGGAGAGACTTAAGAAAATTGAGTATCTTCCCCAGTGTCTGAAGCTATCATCTTAATTACCATCTTCAGTGAAAGACATATTAAGACGTTAAGGGGGAGAAGTCAGTTATGGGAGGTTAACAACAAAAAAAGCATGGTTAAAAGGGTAAGGTTGTTGTGCAGATTGAAGTTGCCTTCTCCGTTGATAAGAGTTTCTGGAAATGTGTGGTCATCCCCCTCTTTCTGGTACAGCCAGGAACACACACTTGCAAATGGAGATTTCCCTTACACGTGTAAATGTCTCCTTCAAGAAGGCAACTTTGACTTGGTTTTCAGAGCTTGTTTTGTGTTTGCAGTTACTTAAAAATAATCAGCCAAAAATATTCCTTATACCAGAGAGGCATGCTTTGGGGTGGCAAATTCTGCTCCCCTATAGTTCTTTAAGAAGTGAATTATGGGGGCAGAGAGGGAATGTTTTTCATTTCCAGCAAGTAGTCAAAGCATAGTACCTGAGTTCAGACTGTGGAAAGTTCGGATATGGGAGTTTTTATCTTTTGGGATTTGGACATCCATTTCAGTGTTTCAGCCCAGTGTAGGGGCAGGAAAATTTTCCTTTCTTCCCTTTTCGGTTCTTTGGTGGGTCTAATAACTAAATTGACCTAAGAGAGATTAACGGGAGAAAAACAACTTGAATTACCTATGTGCGGGCGACCTGTAAAATGTTAAGAGCATCCAAGTAACTGAAGCTTGCATGACCTTCTGAGCTAAGGAAAAGGTTGGGGATCTGGAGATACAAAGGGGAGGGGTGTTATTTGCAAGAAGGTAAGAGGAGATATTTGGAAAACAGAATTTGCCCCGTTATGCAGAAATGTTCCTTAGGTAAAAAGGAATCTCTGGTAATAACAGTCTTCCTGGTACAGGCCCCCTTTCTGATGTAAATTTAGGCAGTTGAGGGGGAGTTCAAGAGATTTTCTTGAACAAGCCGATTTTGATTACTTTTAGCTTAAAATAATCTTTATGCCAAAGTGGTGTATTTTGGGGAGACTTGCTTTGGACCCCTTCACTAGACATGATGAAAGCAGGATTTTAGTAAAATAAATCTAGTCATGACATAAACAATTAAGTGGAGATAGGAGATTCTGGATAAATGTAGATGAGTAAGGAAGCTATTGGACTCGTTAGGAAGAAAGTAATCACTTTAATTAGGAAGGTGGCAAGTTATAGTAGAAATAGCTCAAGGTTTGGTGTCAGCTCTAACAATTCAACTTACTCATCTGTAAAATGAATACAATCATACCTAATTTGCAGGATTATTTTTGGAAGATTAATCATAATGTAGGAAAAATACCTGGGCTATGTGGAGAACAGACTAGGAATTCATTCTATACATAGAATATTTCTCTTGCCCTCTCCCTCATGCTCACTCTGTCTTACTTTGTCACTATCTCTGTTTCTAAAAAAAAATTTTTAACATTTATTTATTTTTGAGAGATGGGGAGAGACAGAGCATGAATGGGGGAGAAGCAGAAAGAAAGGGAGACACCGAATCGGAAGTAGGCTCCAGGCTCTGAGCTGTCAGCACACAGCCTATCACTATCTCTGTTTCTAAGCATCGTTTTCTCTTTCCTTAGCATACAATTTGGGCTGAACATAATAACTCTTTATAATTTGAGAAAGGTCTGTATTTCTCTAAGACAAACTGACATGTCCTTCCCAGCTGTCACTTTTCCCTTTTCATTGCATGCATTCATGTTTAGGTGCAGGAAGAAAAGTCCTTGATTAGTCCTACTGATTTAGAAGACCAGGCACCATGGTTTCCATCAATAATAAGGAGAGAGATCATCACTTGGCTTCATTGCTGTCTCACCTGGGAAAATTCGAGAAGTCACTGATTGGATAGTTACACCAAAATCAAAGATCCAAGTCTATATGTGCTACAGGTACACATGTCACTGTCTATAGGACTGCCCTATTCAGGTCTCAGCTTGCATTTGGGGAAAATGTGTCAAACTTTATGAAGATGTTTGTTTGGTCCTCCGCTTAATCCCCAGAGGCCACATCCTGGCACTTTCAAAAAATCTCTAGCCTTATAACCACATTAACACATTAAAAGTGTTTTGTTTTAATGTTGCAGGAGAGGATACTGCTAGCTCAAACAATGATTTGTGGGAGATTCATAGCTAAGCAGCTGGCTAGTCATAAAAAAAGTAGCACCAGTCCCAAGGAATAATAATAATATAATACAATGGCCTTAATAATTAATATCGTTATCATAATATGGCCTTTATAAAGAGGCCTGTCATGTATGCCATGCACTTTTGAGTGAACAACTGTGCAAAGTTGTATACTTTCATCCTGAGGAGAACATTTCATTATAAAGAGGCCACAAATGTTGCTGCCTGATGGGCTCAGATTCTAAGTGCAAGTGAAATACTAGAATAGCTGTAGATTTTTTTTCATGAATCATTTTTCAAGATGTCACATGCGGAGTATGCCTGCTACAGACTGAATGTCTGTGTCCCCTTCCAAATTTATATGTTGAAACCTAATATGTGTGACGGTATTTGAAGGTGGGGCCTTTGGGAGATGGTGAGGTCATGAGCGTGAAGCCCTCACGAACAGGATTCGTGTCCTCGTAAAAGAGACCTCGGAGAGTTCTCTAGCACCTTCTGCCATGTGAGGACACGCTGAGAAGTTGACCACCTATGGCCCGGGAAGCGGCCTCTCTACAGACACTGAATCTGTCAGGGCCGTGATCTTCGACTTCCCAGACTCCAAAACCGTGGACTAACATAATGCCATTCTGAAATGCCACCCCCTACTAATCAATGACTGTCAGGAACAATTCCAGTGTGATGGTTTGAGCAGTTGGCAGGACACGTAAATGACTGCAGCAACACTATTTGCTCTCCACACTTGAAACGCAAGCTTTGAGGGCATTTTTGAGAAAAAAAAAATCACACTGGAGGTTCATTCTGCCAACGTTCATATGTACTAGCTCCCAGGAAACATACTGAAATATGGTAATGACTGCCAGTGTTTTAAGTGAATAAGTAGACTTTTAACTTCTGGGTTAGATTTTTAAAGAATGACCACAAAGTATTTACTACTTCTCCTATTCAACGAGTGGAATCTGTTTCCTCAACTCTTAGATCGAGAATGACCCCATAGTTTCTTTTTATATTCTTATAACTTTTATTTTCATTTTTCCTGTTGTTTGGGTTGCTGCATCTTTCCCTAAAAAAGTAAACAAAACAACTAGATGTTATCCTTTTTATGATTTTTTTTTTGAATTTTGTGGAAGAGAAGAGTAAGGCCTGTTTCCTTTCTATTTCTAAAATCTTCCCCATCACTTATGAGATGCTTGTAGAATTTTCCCATCACCTTTGATGTTAAAAATCTGCTTCCACCGTGAGTTTTAATTCATCTATTCCATTCTTAATTTTTATTGATATTTCTTTTACTCATCAAGCACATTTTCTTTTTTTCCAGCTGCTATCCAATTCCCTTTTGATTCTGTTCTTGTCTTCCTATTTCATCCACAAGTTGTCTCATAGATTTAGTTTTCTTCCATTTAAAACAAATAATAATTAGAGACTTTGAAAAATATTATATATTTTCCGCACTGAATTTGGACATTTAATTTGCAAAGTTCCAACCTCTTATGTAACAAAATAACTTTTTAAGTCTCATAGTATGCTTTATTCTTTCAACAATTAGTTCAAAAGTTCAGTAGTTATTTTGTAACACTGTGCTAATTGGTTGTGATAAATTGGTGAAAGCAACATAATCTATTTACTAAAACTTGTATAGGGAGTGGACTCTCCAACACACTCTTTACCAGTAGATAAAGTGAATATTTTTACTGTGATTGTCATAGGTAATAGAGATTGTCTCTCTCTCATAGAGAGAGAGAGAGTATTACTTGATTTCTGTTTGAATATTTTTCTTAGATCTGAAATCAGAAGGATGATTATGTGCCCATCCCTTAAAAAACATTGTGGTGTCCAGTATTACTCTATTTAGCTAGCACCGTTCAACAAGTCTGTTTCTAAGAAAGAACCACATCTATATCTGGTCAGGTATTCCAGGCGTCAGACA
This sequence comes from Panthera onca, assembly GCF_046562875.1. Lineage (NCBI taxonomy): Eukaryota > Metazoa > Chordata > Mammalia > Carnivora > Felidae > Panthera > Panthera onca. The sequence goes on from NC_138339.1 coordinate 223,862,651, forward strand.
CCAGGACAGAGTTGCAAGTTCAAGAGATTTATTAGGGTTAATCACTGTGTAAGACAATGGGAAGAGGAAGCAGAAGTTGGCAATGAAAGCCTTCGGAAGGCAATGCAAGTTGAACACCTGTGAAAATAAGGGAGCAGGAGGAAGGACAGGGTAAAGAGGACCTCACACTGCAGTGTAGCTCTGAGAAAGTCTCAACTAATCCAGTGGGAACCCAGATGAAAAGACTCTCTTCCTGCCTGGGGCAGAAAAGCTAAACTCTAGAACCTCCTCTGCTGTATCATTGTCTAAGAGCTTCCCAGGAAGACCATAGCCCCTGCTCAAATGCTATGATGGATCTCAAAGTCACTGCAGCTGAAGATGGTTAGTTAAATGCACTCCTTCTGGTAGGTTCCCTCTTGAATAAAGATCTGAGGTGTGCATTTACATGGCTGCATTTACAGTTTACTCCTTGCACTATGCAGATCTACTTCTCCATATGTGGAAACAACTCTTCCATGGTTTCTGTCAGCTTCTCTTTCTGAAGAAATACTTGAAAGAGGGAAGTTTGTGGGATTAACAGTAGTCCCTACTGCTTTAGTTAGTCTGGTAGCTTACAACTGGTACTTACTATCTCCTTCCTCCTCTATCCTTTTGTTATCTTAAACCATGTCCTTTATAGGCCTTGATGGCTTATCCAGTGGTATGACCCAAGCTTTCTTTCTCAAGAGGCTAATATACTGGTAACCACACCACTCTCAGGTCAGTATAGTTGCATTTGTCCATTGAAAGTCACATGTAGGCACGGGATTACCAAAGAACCACGTTGCTCCCTTCTGTTTTGTGACAGTAGTCTTGCTGATCAGCATCAATTATCCCTGCCAGATGGTGACTGTTATTCTAGTCTACTGTTTCCTAGACCCAAGAAGATCAAAATGACCAGGGCCTACAGTATAGTCTCAGCTGAGTACTTCCTACCACTTTTGGGGAGCAAGACCTCTAACCCTGCAAAGTCCAGTGTTGGAAAAATAGAAAACTCAATGTCTCTTGGGTCATGACGAGAAGTGGATAAAGGGCCACTATTACATTCATCGTTGGTTCCTACATTCATGTGTTCTTCTTAATGGGGGCATAGTGCCTTACAGAGGTTACTGATTCATGATTATACTGCAGCCTGGAGTATAACACCTAAATTTTTTCCATATGGTCTCTCCAAGCTGTAACTTCATCTATATTTTAGCAAACCATTCTTATGCTAACAGTCTGGAATCTTCTTAACGTGCTGGTGTTGTATATAATAACATTCTTATACCCTCTTCACAGTGAAGTAGGTCCTCTGGTTAGATGCTCTATTGAGTCAGCTTTTATGCCAATGTATCAGGCACTGAATAAGACTCTGGGTAGTTATGTTTGCTTTCTATAATCATACTTGGAATATATTTTCCCTTCTTGTTTGAATGAACCAAGGGCCCTTCCAGTCTGGAAGGGATGTAATGTAGTCAGCTTGTCATTAAGTAACTGGTTGGTCTCTTGAGGACCAGTGGTCTATCACTGGTATATTGCACGTTCAGAGGCAAGAATAACTAGAATGGGCTTAGGAAATCTATTCTGCTTGGCCTATGTATAGCCTCCAACTCTCATCAAGACCACTTCAATCATGTGTCCTTTATACCCATTGTAGTGTGGCTGATGATGAAGGCCACGTGATGTCAACTTACAAAAGCACTTTGTCTATTTGGTGGTTTAGTGCCTCTATAATGGTAGATACTTTGTGGTAGACATTAACATGTGATAGAAAAATATTCACAGTTGATGCCCACCTCTGTTAATCTGAACGGATGCCTCTACTTCAGATCTTCTTGTCTCTCATTCTCCAGTCATTTTCCTTTTAGGTCTCTGACCAGCTGTCACTGTCCATGAGTCTGTATAGATTATCACCTCAGGCCACTTCTCTCTCCACCCAATGTGATCAAAACAAAATGGACTAGATGCCTTACTTGAAGTCCCATCCACTGGGAAGATTTTCCCTCACTACTCTCGTTCAAAGCCACCCCTACATGTAATTGTAGTGCAGTCACTATCCATTTTCAGCTGTGTCTACATACCAAGCTCATTCGTTGTAAAGCAAGATTGGCATGATTATTTATCTTCAAGGAAAAATTAGGGTGAGCTTGTCTAACCATGGTCGGTGATATGTGGGTCTGGGCTACCTACTCATATATCTTAGTCACGTACTCTGATGCGGCTTGGATTCGATCACATATGGGCCATTTCCATCTTATGATGGACTACTGCCAGGTGTGCCCAACTTTATGACTTATTGGTCTGATAGAACTCAGTCCAAAATGTGATACATTGTCACCTGCTGCCTTTTAGTTAAGGGTCACACCCATACTAGAGTCTAATAGCATGTCAGGATCTGTTTCTTGAATAGTGCATACATTTCTGCTATAGAAGGTATGTCCTTGCTTCAGAACATCAAGGATCTTGTGATGATTCTTCTACTAGGGCTTGAAATAACTCCATACTGCAATTTTTCTCCAATATAACCTTTATAATGTTAGAGGGACTATGGCTTGTATGGTCAGAGATAGAGACAGACAGCTTGTATCACAGCTTGGACCTGCTTCTGGGCCATTTCTTGCTCTAGGTCCCACTCAAAGCTAATAGTCTTTCATGCTCCTGATATATGGGCTGGAATAAGCCCATATTCCTATCACAGAAAGTGTAACTTCCAAAACCCATGAAACCCAAACAGATTTAGCAGTATTGGTCTTGCTTCTCTTTTTCTTTCTTTTTTTTTGGGGGGGGGGGCGGGGGTGGGTAGGGTGGGATATTCAATAAAAGATACGAGGTGCAACAATATGTCTTTCACTTTGTGATTAACATAATCCCGGAACATATTTTCTGGGATTGCCCCTGACCACTGGACACCCAAAAGCTTTACCAAATAGCAGGTTCTGGAATCTTCATGGAGTTTATTTCTCACTCTTTGGAGTACATGTGTCTTATTAAGGCCTCCAATTATGCCTTTGCTTCTCTATCAAGATGTCATTGATGCAGTGCATCAAGCCCAATGTTCTTTGGGCTTGTCCAGACCACCAAGTTCCCTTTAGACTGTATTATGACAGAGGACAACACAGTTAACATATATAAAGCAAATAAATATTGCTATCAGTTTCATAAAGCAAAGTATTTGTCTTTCCTGATGGGGATAGAAAAGGACACATTTACCAAATCAGGAGCTACATGCCATGTGTCTGCTATTCTAAGTAATCTGTTGTAGTATACTCTTCATATCAGAATATTATATCAGATCTCTTATTAGGATAGTCTCATGACCTACCTGAGACCATACAATTTGGCAGCTTTAATCAAGGCTGCTACTTGGTTGAGCTTGTGTTAATCTTACAACCACTCTCAGGGACCCGCTTGGTTTCTTTAGGGGCCAGGCTGGCAGGTTAAATGAAGATATGCAAGGGATCTTCCTCCTTGCAAACTTTAGATCTCTAAAGGTAACCCTAATCTCCACTAACTTTCCTTGAATGTGTTATTGGGAGAGGTCACTGAGAGAACTTGACCACTAGTTGACCAGCAAGTTGGACCTGGCAACTGGAGGTTCCTCACCACCTTTCTTGTCCTTGGAAGGTGCATTCTGCTTGACTTACTTATTCCCAAAAGCTGCACCAAAGACAGCCTTGAGATAGTGATGTGGTGTTGAAACCATCTGGCTAGTGTAGAGATCTACTTATCTTGCAGCTGCCCAAGACAATCCTCACAGGTAAATTCCCTTGCTTATTAAAACTGCTACTTACCAGTCTGGAATGACTGGTGTCTTTCTTGAGTCTCTTCCTGCCCTCTGCATGGGAACTGGTTTCAAATAACACCCAGGATCTTCATGAGGTTACAAACTAATAGTGATATCTTGGCTAAGGTGGAGGGAATAGTGATTTATTTTCAGAAGTTTTAGTTTGGCCTTCCCCAAAGTGATAGTTCTTTTTATTTTATTTTATTTTTTAAATTTTTTTAATGTTTATTTTTGAGACAGAGAGAGACAGAGCGTGAGTGGGGGAGGGACAGAGAGAGGGGGAGACACAGAATTAGAAGCAGGCTCCAGGCTCTGAGCTGTCAGCACAGACTCACAACTCACAAACCGTGAGATCATGACCTGAGCCGAAGTCGGTCGCTCAACTGACGGAGCCACCCAGGTGCCCCTTATTTTATTGTTTTTAAGTTTACTTATTTATTTTGAGAAAGACAAAGACAGTGCAAGTGGGGGGAGGGGCAGAGAGAGAGGGAGAGAGAGAGAATCCCAAGAAGGCTCCACACTGCCATTGCAGACCCTGACGCAGGGCTCGATCCCATGAAACCGTGAGATCATGACCTGAGCCAAAACCAAGAGTTGGATGCTTCACCGCCTGAGCCGCTCAGGCACCCCCTCCACCCCGAGTGTGATTGTTCTTAAAACACAGGCCAAAGCCCTAATGAAGGTGTTACTCTAGGTAGAGTGGCTTCTCCGACTGAGTAAGCTCAGGATTCCACTTATTTTTTTATTTTTTAAAAAGAATTTTTTTTATTTTAAGTAATCCCTACAGCCAACATAGGGCTCAAGCTTTCAACCCTGAGATCAAGAGTTGCGTGCTCTACTGCCTGAGCCAGCCAGGTGTCCCAGGACACCGTTTATTATCTGCCCCTCAAATGCTTCCACTTAACAGGGGTGTCATCATGATATTTGATATCTTTTGTTATCAACTTAAATAATGTGCCCAACAACAGTGGAAATATCTGGGTTAGTAATTTTCCAAGTGCATTCCGCAGTTTGTGAAAACCTTATGCTCCTAGTAATACAAAAATGTTACTTGCCTAGACGATGGTTGGGCTTCTGAATGCTGGCTTCTTTTAGAATGGAATGCAAGAGTAATGGACACTGAGTAAGTAAACAAGAACATATGCTTTGCTTTCTGTCCTTTATGTACATGTATAGGGATGATATTGGCAATTTCTGGGGAGTAATATTTAAATTTTTTTCTATGTATGTTGCAAAAATTTTTAAGCTTCTGTTGATATACTCACACATAAAAAACGGTGTTGTATCTGAAGATTTTGTTAAGAAGAACACTGATTTTTGTGTACCTGAAATTCCAGAAAGCATTAGAGCTGTATGATGAGAGTACCAGTCAAAAACAATCTCTTCTTCCCCTTACCAGTAGATCATTTCAACCTCTAAACCCAAAGGACCCAGAAGGCAGCCTGGGATGGGAGACAGAAGAGCTACGTGTAAAGGGAAAAGAGAAAAGCTTACCATATGCCTCTTCCCAATGCAGCTTCCAGCTTCCAATTGAAATAAAATCTGACGAGAAGGAAGGGGAAATTTAATCTCGATAAAATATCTAGTTTGACTATTTCATTAGACTCGATGTACAGTTGCTAAAGTGAGACTTTTATGAGATTAAGTGATTAGGAGAGATTTATTAAGCAAAAGTGGCCTAAATAGCCATGTGATCCACCTGAGAAGTCAACCAAAGGGTGTGGAAGAAATGCCAGATTTAATCAGGCACCAGAGAGAAAAGAGTAGAGTTTAGTTTTTTGCTGCCACACTATGAAGTCACACTCTTTTAGCACAATAGTTAGATTTGTGGAAGTGTAAGAATCACAAATGAACCTAGATAGTGAAGCAATTTACAAAGAATAAAAAAAAAGCTTACTTCTAAATATGTCAAGTTTGAGATACACGTAAGTCATTTAAATGAAGGTATAACACAGTGAATTAATTACGTGGGGTTAGAGCTCCGAAAAGAGGTCACTGTTGGAGATCTTAATTTGAAAGTCAGCACGAGTAGTATTAAAGTCATGGAGGTGGATAAGTGCAGTTAGGCCAAGAGTGAAGACCTGAGACAAGCGGACTTGGAACAAGGCAATGAAACTTCTTACATTTGGAGATCAGAGAGAAGAAAGGAAGCTAACTTGAGTTACTGAGCGGAGGTATTCAGAGAAGTAATGGGAGAATGACCAAAGAAGTCAAGAGAAGGCAGGAAAATATTGGCAAACATGTCAAATGTTGCTAAGAAGTTGAGAAGGGAGGGGCACCTGGGTGGCTCAGTCAGTTAAGTGTCCAACTCTTGATTTGGGCTCAGGTTATGATCTCAAGATTTGTGAGTTTGAGCCCTGAGTCAGGCTTTGCACTGGCCATGTGGAGACTGGCCGGTCTCCCTCTGTGTTTGTCCCTCTCCTACTCACGCACCCACAGGCACGTTCTCTCTCTCTCTCTCACACACACACAATAAATAAATAAACATTAAAAAAAAAAAAGAGGTCAGGAAAGGATTTGTAAGTGACTTGCTGAAGAGCATGATGAAGGTCATCGGTGAAGCTAATCAGGGATGTTTAAGTAGAATGGCGGGATCAGGATTTGTATCACAGACCATCAAAAAGCAAGCGCTATGTGGGAAAAGGAAGAGAAAAGAACACAGTGTGCAGCCGATTCAAAAAGTTCTCCTGTGAAGAGGGGTGGAGAGATTTGGAAATAACTACAAAGGTATATGGGCTTGTGAAATTTGCTTAAGGAAGGGATATCTTGTAGCGTGTTTGAATGATGATGGAAGGGACCAAGTAAAGAGGGACGGTTTAAAGAAGCAAGACAAGAAGGTTCAGCTCTCAGTAGATCTGGAGAGGGCATGTGTTTATGGGATCAAGGATACATGCGGGGAGAATTCCTTTTGATAGAAGGAATACAAAGGCAAATATAATTAATGAAACGAAAGTGATCCCGGTTTGCAGGATCCAGCATATAGACAAATAATTTGTTCAAAAAATAGTTTTAGTGTTATATTCCTTCGGTTGGATGGGGACTCAATTGTTGTAAAGACACCAATAACATAACAGTCACATAAAAAAGTTGAGATGGATGTGCTCATGAACTAGAAATGAAGAAATCGAAAAATCTATCATTACACTGTGACTTCAATGTTTTACGTCTCTACTTCTTCATCTAAACAGCAGGTGTCCTTCAGTATTTTCTGAGCATCTGCTGTAAGCCCAGTCCTGGGTTATAGCTAGATATTTATTTTGGTTAACCTACAACTGACAGAATTCATAAAGCAGAGCTATTAATCTATTTTATAGATGAAAAAAATGAAATAAAGAGACAATAAGTTACCTGAGGCTCTGGGGCTAAAAAGAAGGCCAACAGGGACTAAAAATTTATGTTTTCATGATTGTAATTCCCCTTATACATTACAGGAATGTTGAAAAATATAAATATATTGTAATCAGTAAAATACCTTGTACTATTCTCAGTATAAAGTCCCAGTATGTGTTTAGAATGGTTTTTTAAAATATGCCAATAGCAGAGCTATCGTGTATGTCTTGAAAATTTATGTAATGAGTCGGGAGTAAAAAAAAAAATCATCTGCAAATATTCGGTATTTTTCACAGAATTTGCATTGATTTTTCCTTATTTTCCAGAGCCATCCCTCGCCCTAGTCACAGCCATCTGGTTTCCTTCTACATCTTGCTATCTCAGTAAAGCTAAAGGAACAAGCTGATCTGCTGGGAGCAAATCAATTTCTCATTATCCTTAATGTGTGAAGATGAGACTACTGACAGTGATCACAGTCTTTGTCTACGGATAGGGTTGAAAACTTGTGTTTACATAACAGAAAATGTTTTCATATAGAAGAGCCGGAATAGGCATACATGGCTGTGGGATGCTGTGTCTTAACGTGGAAGCTAATTCCTCTCAACAAATAAACTTAGCATTTCTCAACGTTGAGGGCTAAGAGGCCTCTTTCTGAGAATGTGGAAGAATTCGAAAGAGGTGTGCATCTATCAAGTACTTCAGAGTGCTTGAAAGAATCTGTCTGGCAGAATTTAGAGGTAAGAAGATCAAAGCGAGGAGGGCCAGTGAAAAAATGAGATAAGGTTCCTATTCTCATGAAATACACATTCTAGTAGAGGAATACATAATGCAAACAAATAAAAACATGAAAAGACTCCAGTGGTAAGTCCCATGCGAAGAGTTAACATAGGGTACTGTGTTGAATATGACTGATGACTACCTTATTTCGGTGGTTGAGAAAGGCTTCTCTGAGGAGGTAACATTTAGGAAAGAACGCACTTGCAGGGATACCCCACATGCATACAAAATAGGTAGAAGGATGCTTCGGGAAGAGGAAAGAACCAATACAAAATCCTATTTTTTTCAATTTTTTTAACGTTTTTATTTATTTTTGAGACAGGGAGAGACAGAGCATGAACAGGGGAGGGTCAGAGAGAGGGAGACACAGAATCTGAAACAGACTCTAGGCTCTGAGCTGTCAGCAGAGAGCCCGACGCGGGGCTCGAACTCACGGACCGCGAGATCATGACCTGGGCCGAAGTCGGCCGCTTAACCGACTGAGCCACCCAGGTGCCCCAAACCAATACAAAATCCTGAACCCATTTTGGAACTGGCAATGATAGCAGAGCTAAGTGAAAGTGCCCATAGCTTGCAGATTCTGGGTAGCTGCCGTGAGATGAAGTTAGAAAGGTTGGCAGAGACCAGATCTCATGGGGCTCTGAAGGCCAGAGTAAGTCGTCCAGTTTTTACTCTCATGTGTGTAACAAGCCTATTGGACAGTTCTGAGTAGGGGAAGAAAGTAATCCGATTTAATCTGGGAGATACACGGAGGACGGGTTACTGGGAAGTTGAAATATAAGCAAAAAAGAATCTATAGTAGCCTTATACGCTCACCCGTCATATAGCGGAGCTTTATGTAAATTTGTACATAATTTTTTAAGGTTATACTGCTAAGGAAAAAACATGGTTGAAAAATCATAATTTTGTTCTATATCACCATCATAAAAATAATTGCAAAAATATTTCTTACTCCACCCAAATACATCCTGCTATGTAGTCTCATCAGTTTCTAAGTGGTTCCCCTGCATCAGATACGTGAATATTTGCTGAGTTGGTCTGTGGTACTCATACTTTTATTATTATTACTCTTAATGTCTCCAATTCACTCTGTTTCTTAGATGCATTATAAATTTCCATGTGTCCCTTTGCCGGAGGCTGTTAATGTTTTTAGTGATATAATTTTAAGAATGTTGGCTTTATTTCTATTCATCTCTGTGCAGTGCATACTCCATAGCCTCAGGAACTTGTGCCCAGCTGTAAAAAGGTGTAGGTTATTACATTTTTGTAATTCACAGTGAGACACTTCTATTTTACAAGCATGTCTACCAGAAATGTCTTTGTTTAAGACACATGGACACCTGGAGACTTGAAAACCATAACAAATCTGGAAACAGGAGCCAGAAAAAATTATGCTGGGGATATCGTCTGAGTTACATAATAATGGTAAGAAATGAAAGATATTCTAAGACTGTTCTTTTCTGTTTGTCCTTGGCAATCAGCACACTATTATTGTCGATCATAATAACAAGCTAATATTTCCTGCGTGCTCATTCCTATATACTGGCTGAATATACTGGATACTGGTTTTACAATCATCTTATTTAATTTTTCCAATGATGAGCTTCTAACCACTACTCTAATCCCTATGCGCCAAACATGTGCTGCGTACGTTAGGATATTGAGTTAATACAGGAAGTCGTTAGTCTTCATCAGCTCATACTCCGTGAAGCAGGTAATTCCATTGCAGTATGCAAATATTCTAACAGCTCTCCATAGCAGGAACCTGGGTTTGAATTTAGCGTGTTGCCGCTGTAGAGTGAGGTGGCCTAGTGTGTGTTCGCCATCCAGCCTCGTGAGTTAGATGTGAGCCTTATAGAGAGATAGGTTGTAGGAAGAAGGAAAAACCTCTGCATTAACAAGGGACTTAATGAGACACGGGAAACAAGAAGAGAGGCTTTTGAGGTCAAAGGAGAAGGATCACTGAATACACAAAAGCCCTTGGCAGCCACCAAGCTACAGGCTGCTACTGAGAATTGGAGGAGATATCTCTCGAAAGGCTTAGTATGAGGCAGCAGAACTGTCCTTGTGACACCTTTTCCCCATTTTTCAATAGCAAATTGGGGAAGAGAGGGAGCACAGTGAGTCATCCATTGATTTTATGGGGAAGGCAGTGTTTGTGGTTAGAATGGTCAGAAACTTTCTCTTTGCTCCCTTTGGAAAGGCGAAAGGAGGGCAAAAAGAAAAGGGATGTTTAGCATCCTCACAGTAATTCCCCTCCCCCTCCCAAGCCAAGTGAACGCAGGAAGATTCCAGTTAATCATTTATAGATCTGGGAGGTCTCTCTGAAAATCTGCAGGTTAACTCTGGAACAGAGGTCCTTATAGGAGTGACAACAAATCCAGGAAGATGATGGAGGTGAAAGCAGAAAATCCAGTAACATTTAATTGGAGAATGTGATGTCTAAGGTGTCTTTAACATGGAAAGGTGTCCAGGTGATAAAAGTAGAGGCCATTTCTGGCAGCAAGAACAACTTAACTTCACGTAGTCCAGAATAGGAAAGAGGATACGCAGCCAAGTTAGAGGTGAAGTATGGAAAGTGTTAACATTATGACAAGACTTACATGCCATGCCCCAAATTTTGAATTTTATCATGTAGAATAGTGTCACTACAGATTTACTTCTTTGTGATCCTTCTGGCAGAAGTTTATAGTAGAAACTATTAACCTGGGTGTGAGAACTGCTAGGAGGATGAAGGATGGAATTCATGGATATATGATTATTTAAAGTTGTATGTGAAATGCCCCGCGTACATGTCTATCTTCGTACTGTAGACAAAATGTTCTTTATTCTCATTGGAGAAAAAGCTCTGGGTTTCCAATAAATGTCAAGACCCAGTGGATTAAGGGAAATACATTAGGAGTCAAGGAGAGCACTTAGGTGGTTGTCACTATAATGCAAGAAACAAATGATCAGGATCTAAACCAAACAAATGACAACACGGTAACACTTTTTTGGGGGCAGGGAGACAGACTTGGGAAGGAAGCAGGTAAAGGATATCAATGTTGACATGCTGAATTTGAGATTACTGTGAGCCTTGCAATCAGATTTGCAGTAAGCACTTGGATATATCCCTTGGGAGTCTTTTAGAGGGAACTGGGTTGGAAAAAATATATTTTGGATTCATGGGAATACAGTTGCATTTGAATTGAAGTTGAATCCATGAAATTGGTGTGCAAAAGCTAAGTGGTATAAGTTATCTGGTATTATATCCTGAGGTGTTTTGTTTCCCCAAGTCCATTTGTCCTTCTACTTCCCCCTTAACTGTGGGTCATACTCCAGGGCCGCATTCTTTCTCTTCTTTTCCTTCTCTGTCCCGAAGATTCTTGTTTTTGTTTTAGGTGTCAACGTAAGACTTATTTCCTTTACTAATGTTCCATTCTCTCAAAGTAGCCTGAAGAAAGCGAGTTGTATTTTTTAGAGTGCCTTGGGATTTATTTCTTAACTTCTTACTTTGACAATGGCTTTAAGATTTTTACTTGCTTTTACGGTTGGCATGTGAAACTGAGCATGAATTTCTCTAAATACCCATCCTTCAGAGATGTGGGAGATGGTTTAGTTACCTCAGAGAGCTAATCTGCAGGAAATTGTTTGCCACAGTTTTGAACATCTATGAATAAGTTCTGTTAGCACACATAGTACAGATTTCTTATTTCTTGTTTATTATTGCACACTGAGAACATCAAACTCCTACCGAGGATGGATTTAAACAAAGGACGTGAAGGAAAAGCATATGCATGTTTCCTTAGACTATTGAAACGAGAAGTTCCAAGACAAAATAAATACGGATAACATTGAAATTTGACAGTAATGACTTGGGAAAATATTTTGAACATTTAAAAGGATATATAAACTTGATTTTTACCACTCTTTCATCCTTTGGCAGTAAAATTGGGTGGTCTATAAAATGTTTGCTTGGGGCAATAGCTTGAAACATCAATTTCTAGGTCCCACTTTTCCTCCCTTGGGACCATTTCCCACCCAGATCACATAGGACAAAGACACAAGCATTACCAGTGAGGAGTCTGATTGGGGATCTTCCTAAGAGTGATGAAATTCGAGTTGGTAGATCTAGGATGTCTCTTTCTACCCTCAAGCTATTAGCAAAAGTCCTTTTCTTCTTTCTTAATTGTCCTTCTTTGTATCTTTCTTTTTTTAATGTTTATTTTTGAGAGAGAAAGAAAGAGAGAGAGAGAGAGAGACAGAGCATGAGCATGAGCAGGAGCAGGAGCAGGAGCAGGAGCAGGCGAGGGGCAGAGAGAGAGGGAGACACAGAATCTGAAGCAGGTTCCAGGCTCTGAGCTGTCAGCACAGAGCCCGATGCAGGGCTTGAACTCATGAACAGTGAGATCATGACCTGCTCCGAAGTCGGATGCTTAACCAACTGAGCCACCCAGGTGCCCCCTTTTCTTTGTATTTCTTATATTTATGTAAATGAGGGACGTTTTCCAATGAAGGGAAGCCCCCAGTATAATCCATAATAAAAGTAGGTGGTATATTCCCTTCTCATCTCTATTGTGCTGACAGAACTGAGAAATACATTTGGAATTCTTAAGTCTTGGCAATATAGTGGGAAAAATATGGCAACGTAGCATTGAGAATCAGGAAAAGATATAGATTATTTTCATTTTTAATTGTTATTTGGGAATTTCGGTTTCTTCTGACCTTAGGAAAAATACCGAAAGTTACATGAAGCATGGATGGGCTCATCAGCTCCCCAAAGGCTACACAGTAAAACCATAAAGGCTTCCCATAGAGACTGTAAGTGGATTTCTGGCTAAGGGTAGGAAGGAGGAATGTGTTATTTCCAACTTCAGGAAGCATTGGAGAATGTGTCCAATTTAGTGCTTGTAGACTATTCAATATGTACAACTATAGAGCCAGGGGTTACAGAATTTCAGAAGCAAACTTTAGATGGGGTAAGAACATAAGCTACAGTAGAAAGGAACCAGTGGAAAAATGAACACAAACCAGCATTCAACCTCGTGCTTCTCACCTGCCACCTATTTAAGTAGATTTTTCTTCCTTCTCAGTTGCTGTCACTGGAAGGAAAAAACAAATGTTAAGCCTCTTCTGTGATCCCCTGGGTTTACATAGTAATCACAAGGAAGGGGAACTCAGAAATATTTTTTTTTGATTGAGGTATATTTTATCTAGCATATTAGTTTCAGATGTATGATTTGATATTGTATCTATTATGAAATGATTACCCCAATAAGACCAGTTAGCATGTTACATACATAGTTACAAAAATTTTTTCTTGAAATGAGGACTTTTAAGATCTACTGTCTTAGCAAGTTTCAAATATGCAATACAGTGTCATTAACTATAGTCACAATGTCATACACTATATCCTCATGACTGATTGATTTCATACTCCCCTTTATCTATTTCAACCTCACCCCACCCCCACCTCTGAAAACCACCAATCTGTTCTCTGTATCTATAAGCTTTTTTTTTTTTAGGTTCTACATGTAAGAGAGATCATATGGTATTTGTTTTTGTCTGACTGTCTTCACTTAGTATGATGCCCTCAAGGTTTGTTGGCCAAATCGTCCATTTGTTTGCCAAATGGCAAGATTTCATTATTTTTAATGGCTAAATAATATTCCACTATAGATATATAGATTTAGATGTAGATATAGATATAGAGATAGGTAGATATATAGATGATATAGATATATTTGCCTTTGCAAAAGCAGTCTGTTCCTCAGGTTGGATAATCTCAATTGACCTGTCTTCAAGTTCACGGATTCTTTTACCAGCTCAAATCTGCAGTTGAACCAGTCTGAATTTTTTCTTGCAGTTGCTGCCTCTTTCGAGTCTAGAATTTCTATTTGTTTCTTTCTCTTTTTTGATATTTTCTATTTGCTGAGCCATCTTTCTAATACTTGCCTTTAGTTCTTTAGATACCTTTTTAAATTAATTGAACACATTTAAAATAAATTATTTCAAGTCTTTGTTTAAAGCTTTTTTTCAAAATTTAATGTCTGGCCATTTTCAGGGACCATTTCTATTAGCTATTTTTTTTTCTGGTGCCCAGGCTGTATTTCCATGTTTCTTTTAATATCTCATAAATTTTGGTTGAAACCTGGACATTTTGAATAATAAATTTGGCATCACTGGAAGCCAGATTTCTATTTTTCCCATGGTTTGTTGTTGCTGTTTGTTGTGGTGGTTATTATGCTTGTTCTTGCTGTTGTGTGTTTAGTGACTCTTCTAGATTCATTCCATATAGTTTATTTTCTTTGTCATTTTGTGACCACTGAAATCTCGGTTTATGTAGGTTATTGGTCAGCCAATGATCTGATAGAGATTTCCTTAAATGGCCGTAACCGTTAAGTCTCTCAGTTTCTGCGGAGGGGCTTGTGTGTGTTTAAAACCTGCCTTGTTCTTTAATTTCTGCTTGTGTGGAGGCTTGAGGTCAGTCAAGGGTGAGCCTTTAGTGAATTCTCGGGTCTTCCCCAGAGCCAGGAACATGTACACAACCTTTCATGTGTGTGGCATTCTAGATTTTCCAGGAATGTGTCAGAGCTTCTCAGACTATCCTACGGACATCTCATTACCTCAACTATGTTAGTAAGCTTGTCATTTGTTCTCACTGTTACTGCTGCCCCAGGAAGCTGCAGTGTTAAACAATCGTCACTGATTTTTTGCAACAAATTCCCCATGGAAGGACCTGCCATGGGGCGCCTGGGTGGCTCAGTTGGTTAAGCGTCCAACTTTGGCTCAGATCATGATCTCATGGCTTTTGAGTTTGAGCCCCGCGTCGGGCTCTGTGCTGACAGCTCGGAGCCTGGAGCCTGCTTTGGATTCTGTGTCTCCCTCTTTCTCTGTCCTTCTCCCGCTCATGCTCTGAGTTTCTCTCTCAAAAATAAATAAACATTAGAAAAAGTTAAAAGAAAAAAAGAGAAACTGCCACACTGAACAAACTCCGAATCAGGTAAAAAACAAAACAAAACAAAAATCAAGCCTGTGAGTGGGATTTTCCAGACAGAGAAAACAGTTATTTAAGATTGGGGCTTTGGAAGAGCTCCAACCCCAGTCATCCTCCAGTGGCTTCTAGGTTACTGGTTTAAATGTAATTATAAAGCTGTTGGTTTTGAAGGATACCACAGAGCTGGGAAGGATGTATGGGAGTTGGACGAATTAAAATGCCATAATACTATTCTTACCAAGGTTCAGCCTTTTTTCTTCTTGGACAAATGTTTTCTTGATTGTTGTATGCTTCAAGTTAATTTCCAGAGTTCTACAAAGGTTTATTTGGAAAGATTTTACCAATGGTTTCATAGATTTTATGGTGGAGAGAATTTTTTAGGTTTTTTGCTCTTCCATTCTTGCTGATGTCATTACTGGGAACTGTCATTTTTTACTGGGATATTAAGAAGTCCAGCTACTAATAAGTCCAGACCATGGAAAAAGGGGAAGACGCCTACTGGAGAACAAATGGCCACCTATGCGATAGCAATACTTCAACAAAATGCCTGCCTGTTTTACCCAAGAGAACAAATACTAAATTAGGAGCAGCCTAAGCTGACTCCATCAGATCGAGATAAAACATGTTGCATGTTCTAGGCAGATTAGAATTTGTAAATCAAGAGGAGTTCCAAATGCAAGTTTTAGGTTTGCATGTATATAATTTGTAACCATGTAATCATATTCACTTGAATCTACTTAGAGATAAAACGTGCAAAATATAGGTTGTGTCTTAGTGTGACTAACCAGGCAATAATTAGACAGGATAGGATTTTAAAACACAGAGATCTTGGAGGTAAGCCTCAGTATAGGGATATTTAATACATCAGTGTTCTTCTTTTCTCTGTCTTGTAGGAAAAAAGAAACATATGTTGAAAAATAAAGCAGGAAAAGACTGAGGTGAAGTTATATGTTATTCCTATAGAGATTTCCTAGAAAATCTTTTCTATCTGAAACTATAAGGACAAAATATGAAGCCCTTTCACAGACCAGAGGGGTTACTTGGAAACAAAGTTGAAGAGCTATCAGAGAAATCATTGAAATCTGAGGATCAGTGAAGAGAGGAACAAGAGTCTGTAAGGACTGACCAAGAAGTCAGGCTTGTCAATATATCAGTGGATTGGTTAAAGAAGGGAATGCGATATGAACAAAATGATCAGGCCTATAGCCAGAGGTCAGGTGTGAGTTTCCTAACAGCAATCGCCTTCAAATATTCATGTACCCGCTACGATAATTTTGATCAAATAGGTATTCCGTACAGATTTTCAAGTTAATATAAAAACAATTTTTAATAGGCTTTTAAGTTTAAATAGTTGCAAAAGATATAGTTTCCATCCAATTGGAAATATTATTATTTAAAAAATAATCCATTTACATAACTTTTTTTCAATGTATGCAATGAAATCTAAACACCGTGGTGTTTTGAAGTAAACCATTACCTATTTTTAAAGTACTTGACCAAGTTCTTCTTCAGCCATTGGAAAATAAAAAAAATTTTTTTTCCTGTTGGCGATCTTGCTTTCACTTCACTTATGTTAAAGAATGTTATCCAGTGTAATAAAAGTTTGTGCTGGAAAGTCTTTTATTGATCATTTTTTCGTATTTCTATACAACACAAACATACATCTATATTCCTAAATTTCTCTGCAATCATAATGCTCTCCATTAATTTTTTTCTTCTGAATTGGTACAAGTAGTAAACCATGAATGGAAATGATAAAAATATATATCAAAAACTTTAATAAATACAAATTAAGTAAAAGTTTTACTGGATATTTGCTTTTTAATGAGATGCATGAGGCTTGCTTTTCCATTTGTTCACATATTTATGGGTAAACATTATGACCATCACAAATAAACATGTTCAAACAATTTTAGTAAATATTATAGAAACACTGAAAATTAAATTATGGTAAGTATCTTGTTAGAGAGACAACTGAAAGCTGTTGGGATTAAAATCTTTACATTTAATGTGATCTATTACCAGTTGTGTAAGTCATACAAATGTAAGTTCATATTTTTTCATTATTTAATTTTTTTTAACGTTTATTTATTTTTGACAGAGAGAGAGACAGAGCATGAGCAGGGGAGGGGCAGAGAGAGAGGGAGACACAGAATCCAAAGCAGGCTCCAGGCTCTGAACTGACAGCACAAAGCCCGATGCGGGGCTTGAACTCACAGACCGTGAGATCATGACCTGAGCTGAAGTCAGATGCTCAACCGACTGAGCCACCCAGATGCCCCTCATTAGTTAATTTTTAATAACACCATATGTGTGTCTAAAAATTATTAGTTATGATAAAGCAAATGGCATGATAAAAGGCCTCTTTCAGTAAGTGTGTATGAGCATTGCGTGTGTTTATTGAATTATGTTGTTCTTCATTTGGGAATAATGGGAAGAAAGCATTATGTATTAAAATTAGGAGTAGCTATAATATTTTTATTAAACATCATAATAAAATTTTCCTATGTGTTCAATGAGAGGTATGTATGTCTCTCTCTATGTATATGCATATGGATATATTGCTGCTAAAACCAATCGATCCAGAAACTACAATGTAACTTTATCTTTATTTTAAATTTGTAGAAAACATTAAACATTTATAAGAAATGAGATTAGGCTTGGCTGCAATTGGAATGAATACTTCATAGTATGATTTTTTAAAGTAGGTTTTAACTACTCATTGAATAATGCATATCAAATATGAAGAGCAATCAGAAGAGCTGAAGCCAATTGCTTATATTTAAAAGTATTTTTGAAAAAATCAGTTTAGTGTTCAATAATTTTACCCATGCTCCCTTTGTTTTGCCCTCATGGGACTTTCCTTTCCTTGCGTGTTGATACACACACTCTGATCGGGCAGCTGAACAGTCTATGTCACTAAATCAGTAGTGCCCGTTGACATTCCTTCCATCTTCCCACTCCCTACTCTGTCTGAATTTATAACAGCCCAACCATAGTCAAAATATACTCTTTCCTGTGATATGCTTTCATCTTTAACAGAATAGGTATAAAAGCGATTTCTTTTTTTTAATGGCTCACCATCTCAACATGATTTATCTTAATTTCCAATGACCTCAATAAATATATGGAGGGTGAATTAGAGACAAAAATGCTATAAATCAATTCCTTGAACTCCTCCCTTCCGATTACTGTGCCCTCTTCCACCCTGCCTCAACCGTTCACTCCCATTCCCTGAATTCTTACATAGACCTTGTCATTACCAGTAACCGCAACTGCTTTAGAATCTCAGTTCCACTCATACCATTCTCTGAACAGCTCCTCTCCCCCACCCCCTTTTTTTTTTTCTGGCATATTTCTCCCCAGTCTCTCAAGTGCTACAGTCCTTTAACCCAAAGGGGCCATTCATCGATCTCATTACCTTTCACTCTTTTTCACTTCTTCGGTACCTACTTTGTCTTCCTGTCTGACTTAAGTCCTCATTAAGTCGATCATTATTAGAGTCATTCCGTTGCATTTATGCTTTATATCCTTGTCCTTCTCTCCTTTCATTAGACTTGCTCGTCAAAACCACAACCGTCGTTAAAAGCAAATGTCTGTCCATCATGCATTTGCATCCGTGCGACTGAATGTGACTGGAGACAATGACGCGAACACCATGCACATTCTCATTTTAAATTCATCACTATAGACCTCGAATGGTTTAAGTCCCAGGCAATTGCTCCATATTCTCTAGGTCATAGACTCCTTTTCCTAGAAGACTATATTACAACCACCCCTCCCATGTCATTTACAACACCTCCTCCCCAGTCCGCACACCCAGCCGATGATCTTGTTTCCTACTTTACTCAGAACATACAAGCACTCAGAAGAGAACACCTACCTATTAGCATTTGCACAAACCTTCCTGCCTACCGTACCATAAGTGAAAATATTCATGAGCTGGTTTCAAATCAATCCTCACATTGTGCACTGAGCCCCCCTCCCCTATTGCATCCAAGGATAGCAGCCCAGCATTTCTCCTTCCTCCCAGTGTTAAATCTGCAGTGAGACTTAAGTCCCATTAGTGTAAGCGGATGCTGTTATCTCCCCTAGTTAAAAAGAACCGCCTTATGACTTTACTCCCATGCCCACTATTGCCTCATAAGCACGAGTTTTCTGCCCCTCAAATATAACAAGCCAATCTTTAACTTAGGGCCTTTATACTGTTTTCTCTGCCTTGAATTCCCTTCCCCTACACTTTAGAATGTTCGGCTCTTTATAAATTTAGATACAACTCATTTTAAAGTTTCTGTCATCAGAGAGGCCAATCTTAAACTTCCAATTTAAAGCAACCTCTCTGTTCATCTATCTCAAAACCCTGTTTATTCACCCTGATTTAATTAGGGCATTGTTCACCATCTCACATATTGCTTCCATACTCGTCTCTTGGTCTGTATTTTCTTTCTACAACATGACCTCCACTGGAGTAGGCATATTACCTGTCTGTTCTCTACTATGTCCTTAGGAAAATATTTCTCAACCTTTAAAAAAATTGCACTCCATATACAGTCTTTTAAGGTATTTTTTCATTATCATTTCTAGCCTGTGAAATTTTTAATACCATAGTGTGTTCTGGCCCTTTGGAGGTTTAAAAATTATATAATATTTAAGTTTTTTGTTTGTTTGTTTGTTTCCCAACTCCCTCCAGACCAAAGTTTGCCTCCTTGGGGGGCAGTATTGCCTTCCTTTAGCTTGTATGGTCTGAAAGAATGTCTGATATGTGCCCAGTGTATGTTATAAATATAACCCATTTTAGCTATTTTTAAAAACATTCCCTTGAGAGACGAAAACCCTTATTTCCCAGGCTAACATATAGAGGTTTGTTCATTACAAAATTATTGAACAATCATAATGTATAAGGTAACAGAGGGGGTGACAGTGTTTCATAGAGTAATGCCAAAATCTCATGAGAAAGACTAGAGTGTAAGCAACTGAGTACAATGTAGGATAGAATAAAGTAAGCGCATAATAGAGGTTTAAACATAGTTTTCAGGGACTGAAGGGGAAGAAGAGATTAACTCACACAAAGAAAGAAATAGCTAATGGAGGGAAAGGCAGAGGAGAGAAATTTCACTAGACAAGAAAATTGACTTCTCTTGGACAAGAACAAGAGTCTTGAGGTCCTTAGACTCTGAGTTGAGAAACTGCACCAGCAAGTAATCGTGGTAAAGAGAATGAAGGACTTGATGTTGGCAATGATCTTCTTTTGAATGTTATTCTGTTGGCACTAGTGAGTCTTTGAAAGTTAAACTACACAGAGATTCAAAAAATATAAGAAGAAATTATCACTCTAGTTTTTGTAGCCTCTTTTAGAATGAGAAAATCTGTTGCTATTTAGCATTTCATATTTAGGCTTCCACATTGCCACCAGATTAATTTACCTAAAGTGCACATCCAACCATGGGTGTTCTCTGTTGAAAAGGATTCAGTGATGGGGCGCCTGGGTGGCTCTGTCAGCTAAGTGTCCGACTCTTGATTTCAGCTCAGGTCATGATCCCGCTGACAGCGCGGGGCTTGCCTGGAATTCTCTCTCTCCCTTTCTCTCTGCCCCTCCCCAATCACGCTCTCTCTGTCTCTCTCTGTCTCTCTCTCAAAATAAATAAAAATTTTTAAAAGGATTCAGTGATTTCCCAGCACACGGCGGATAAAGTATTAGCTCCTGAGATGGGACAAGGTTCTTGTTCTCCATAATCAATCTTTTCTTTACTTGTTGAATTTCATCTCTTACCATTCTATGCCTCAAACTCTGTTAACCAGGAAATTGTAAGTTCTTATAGTTTGCAACACTGCACCTCGCTAATTCCCATCTAATTTTCCCGGTATTGCAGTTTTGGTAAGTTCTATTTAATATAGAAAATCCATATTCGCTTTGGTGAAAACTTCAATACAGTCCTCTAAAGAGTAACCCTGGTAGCAAGTTTTATGGTGGTATTGTTTTATATCAATGAGCTTGGAAGTATAGACTGATGTCTGCTCTCTGATTCAGACTGGAGTAACTTTAAAAAGTATTTACACTTTTCTTTCATATAGCACTAAGATACCATTTTCAATTTGAAAATGTATAAAGTATGCCTATTTTTATAAGAGATCGCTCAGTTAGCATTTTTAAAAATGGCGTACCATACTTGTTGAAGAGTAACTAGTGTGAGCACGTGAGTCTCTTTCCTTGGACAGTCTTGGATTTTGCAATATTTCTCCTCAGTTTCTTTAAACTTTTAGTTCCCATATACGAACTTGTAAATATACAGTCTTCAGTTTTGCTAGATTTTGCAATTCGTGTAAATGCAGCCCTGTAACAAGTACTCCCTTATGTCGGGCTCCTCTTGAACAGTATGCACGTTTGTGAGGTTCGTCCATCTCTTCCGTGTAACGGTCTTCATTCGTTCTCATTGCTCTGGGGCATCCGGTTGTGCGAACGCGGCATGATGTATTTATGCCTACTATTTTTGATCGATTTTTTGGCTACTTTCTAGTTTTTGGCTATGCTGCAGAGTGCTGTAATGAACATCTGTACATGTCTTTGTAGAGGAATGTAAATACTCAACTTGGAGTGGCATTTTCTAGATCATTGGGCATACACATGGTTAGCCTTAGTAGGTACTGGTAATTTCCCGAAGCAGTGTGAGAGAATTTCTGTAGTCCACATCCTCAGAGTTATGTGCTATTGTCTGCATTTTTAATTTTCGTCATTCTGGTCACTGTGTAGTTTTAATTGGGGTTCACTGTGGTTTTAATTGAATTATTTCACTCTTGACTAAAGAAGTTGAGGAACTGTTCGTATTTATAGGCTATTTAGATATCTTTCTCTGTGGAGTTCCAGCTCAAGTCTTTTTCCATTTTTTTCGTATTGAGTATATGCCTTATCCTTATTGATTTTCTGTAATGTAAGTTTGTTTTTATTTTTATTGATTTGTTCTGCTGTTCGCTATATTATTTCCTTGTTTTTAATTTCTTTGAGTTGAATTTGCTGTTCTTTTACTGTGCTTCTTGAAATGGAAGCTTATATCACTAATTTTCAATATTTCCTCTTTATACTATATCCATTTATTTTGAGTCCTTTAGACACATTTTGCGATGTTTCCTTTGCTATCATTTTATTATTATGAAATTAAAATATTTCTTATATCTTCTGAGATTATTCTTTTGACCCATAATTATTTAGAAGTATCTTATTTAACTTATAAATGTTTAGGGATTTTCCCATTGCTTTTCTATTATCATTATTATTCTTTTTTTTTATTTTAGAGAGAGTGTGAGCAGGGAAGAGGTTCAGAGGGAGAGAGAGAATCTTTTTAAACATTTTTTATTGTTTCTATTATTTATTTTTGAGAGACAGAGAGAGAGAGCAAGCAGAGGAGGGGCAGAGAGAGAGGGAGACAGAATCCAAAGCAGGTTCCAGGCTCTGAGCTGTCAGCACAAAGCCCAAAAGGGGGCTCAAACCCACAAACTGCAAGATCATGACCTGAGCTGAAGTCGGACTCTTAACCAACTGAGCCACCCCGGTACCCCGAGAAACAGAATCTTGAGTGGGCCCTGTTAAGGGCTCAATCTCATGACCCTGGGATCATAACCTGAGATGAAATGAAGAGTTGGATGCTCAACCAACTGAGCTACCCATGTGTCCCTCTATTCTTTACTTGTAGATTAATTCCATTGTAAATCAGAGACTTCAATTGTTTGAAATTTATTGAGTCTTGCTTTATTCCCCAACCTGTCACCCATTTTGGTCTGTGCCTTATACACACTTGAAAATGTGTATGTGTGAGATTGTTACTTTCTTGAAGATGAAGGTTGTAAGTAGAATTTTCTCTGTGTCTTTGGTATTAAGTGGTTTGCTATGATGAACCTCATTGTTGCCTTCTTTCGATTCATAAAGATTTTCAATCTGGTCATTGACTCTTTAATCAGCTGTGGGAAATTATTGCCCATTATGTATTCAATATTGCTTCTCTACCATTCTGTCTTGGTTTTCCTTCTGGGACTCCAGTTATACACATATTAGACTTTTTGACTATATTGTATAAATCTCTTAGGCTACATTCTGTCTTATAATTTTTTAGTTTTCTCTATTTTCAGTCTTTATATCTTCTCTTAACTGGAATCCAATGTCACTTATTCTGTTTTCTGCCATGTCTAGTCTGCTGTTTTTAATTTCATGTACTGTTTATAGTTTCAGATTGCCAACTGTTTTAGAGAGTCTTACTTTTTGTTTATTCTCATTTTTTCCCATTATTTTCACCTACCTCTTCCTCTATTTACTTTAAATTAATAATCATAGTTATTTTTAAAGTCCTATTCCACAGGCTTCCAGTTATGGAATGAGTAAATCTCGGGAATAAAAGGCACAACATAAGGAATATAGTCAACGATATTATAATGACAATGTAATTGGACAGATGGTAGTTACACCATGGTGAACACAGCATGATGTATAAACTTGCCAAATAACTAAGTCATACGCTTGAAACCAATGTATCATTGTGTGTCAACTAAACTTAAAAAGTAAGTAAATGAATAAATAGTATATATAGTATCCATAGAGGTTTTTTAACTCCATGCCATGTACATTGTTTAAGGAATTATAGAGACAACAATCAGTGTTATTTTTTCCTAGGTATAGTTCACACTTTCCTCTGTTGGCAGATATGATAATATTGTGATTATATAAGTGTTATTATAATTGAGCTGAGTCAGGGCAAGGTGGCAGTTTTACTTAGACTCAAGTGACATCTATCTCTATTTGCCTCATCTTTCCTTCTAGCAAGACTTTGTCTTCTTAGAACTGTAAATCCGTGAGAAATTTCCTTCTGCTTTTACTTTTCCAGTTTGGGTACGGCCCACATGGGCTTCATAGAAAAACCAGTAGTTCCTTCCTCTTCTGCCATGGAAGTTGTGGTCTTTGGATATTTTAAGTTAGTTTTTAAGCCAGTCATACATATGGACTCAACATGTGACAAATATCTTGAGGAAGAGAATGCTCACGGATTTGTTGCAATCCCCTCTGGTATGACTTTGTGTCAGTTGCATGTTCAGACCATCTCTAGAGGACTTATTTATTTTGCCCATAATACTTGTAATATTTCTTACTTTTAGAGAGATCTGTGGCCTATAAAGAAAGGGGCTCCTGGGTGGCTCAGTCAGTTAAGCCTCCAACTCTAATTTCAGGTCAGGTTGTGATCTCACAGTTCTTGAGTTCAAGCCCTGCATCCTGCTTGGGATTCTCTCTCCTTCTATTTCTGCCCCTCCCCTGTGCTCTCTCTCTCAAAATAATTAAATAAACTTAAAAAAAAAAAAAGAAAAAGTATAGGATCTCTGGAAATATCTAGAGGATGGTTATAACAACAGACACCTAGAATCCTGAAAATGGTCATGCCTCAAGACTGTGGGAGATTTGACCCTACCTAGTAGGTTTATACTCCCAGTCTCCTGTGACACTTCAGAGTCGCAAATGTCCTAGTTGGTAAAATAGGCAATTTATTTGAGCATCCTCTAGATTTCAACCCAAATAACCATCAAAATCTCAGTTGCTTTGTCTTCTTTTTAGAATATTTCTCTGTCAGTAAAAAGCTTGATGCTCAGTTCGTGCCTAGGCATGGCAGATTTGGATAGGAAATAAGAGGGCCAGCAGTGATTATGTAGGGAAGTATTTTCCTTGCTTGGTATTTAAGGTCATCTAGTGCTTTTTGATTCCACAGCTCTATGATGCTTTTAAAATGTCATTTTAAAACTTGTAAAGTTTTATACAAACCTATTGTTACTAATGGGAAGGCTACCACCATCTAATACATTCGATGAAGAAAGTGAAATTCTGGCCCATTTATATTTTTAAACTTTGCTATTTAAAAAAAAGGGCACCTGTTGGGTGGCTCAGTCGGTTGAGCATCGACTTCAGCTCAGGTCATGATCTCACAGTTCATGGGTTCGAGCCCCTCATAGGTCTCTGTGCTGACAACTCAGAATCTGGAGCCTGCTTTGGAACATGAATACAATATTATTAACTACTTACAGACCTTCAAATTTGCCAGTTGTCCTACTAATACATTTTCTTGTCCAGCAGCCAGAACTTGAAATTTCATTTCATTGTCAGATCTCCTTAGTCTCTTCAAGTCTGTAAAAATTCTTGAGCGTTTCTCTGACTCTCACGGCTTTCATAGTTTTGAGGCTCACTGCCCAGTTGTTTTGTGGAATGCCCCCCCCCCCCCAATCTCATTTTGTCTTCTCATGACTAGACTGAGGTAATACATTTTTGGTACCAAAACTACAGATGTGATATTGTAACCTTCTTAGAGCATCATGCATGATTATAAAATAAAGGTTTTTAATTTTTTTTAGTGAGATTTATAGAAGTATACCTCACACAAATCAAAACACACCCTCTCCAACATACAATTCTATGAGCTTTGACAAATGCATGGCTGGGCAACCAGCACAACTATGTAGACGTGGAAGAGCTTTTTTTTTTTTTTTTTAAGATTTATTTATTTATGTATTGAGAGAGAAAGAGAGAGAGTGTGCGGGAGAGGGGCAGAGAGAGAATCTCAAGCAGGCTCCCCACTGCCAGTGCAGAGCTCAAGGCAGGGCTTGATCTCACAAACCTTGAGACCATGACCTGAGCTGAAATCAAAAGTCAGAGGCTTAACCAACTATCCAGGCACCCTAAACGTAGAGCAGTGCTAGCACCTTTCAAAAATTCTCCTCTCAAATACTCTACCTCTCATTCTCTAGCAACCATTGATATGTTTTCTATACCTATGTCTTGCCTTTGCTAAGTGTAGTATATAAATGGAATCATGCAGCATGTAGTCTTTTCGGGTTTTCTTCTTTAACTTAGCATATTGTATTTTAGAGTTATTCACGTTGTGTGTGCCAACTATTCTATTATGTATTGTGACCATAGTTTGTTCCTTCATTGACTAGTTTTTGACTAGTTGCAAAACCTCTGGGTTGTTTCTAGCTTTTGGTGGTTCTGAATAAAGCTGCTGTAAACCTTTGCATATATCGCATTTGACTTTAAAATATAAACATTTCATATTTTTCTCATTTTGAATGATTTCATTTCACTTATTAGTAGTTTTAATAAAGTACATTTTCCTCTAGTGGCCTTAGAGATCTAATGCATGAATGCATAATAGATACCATCCCTCTTATACAGATCTGTATACTCGTGCAGGTGAAACCCACTTCAGAGCATAATTAGTTAATCATATCTATAACTTGTAACAAAGAACCCATTTAATGATGTCGCTAGGATTCAAGACATAGCATGCAAATTTATCATTCTCCGATGTGTGTGCTAATGTTGCTCTCCGGGACCCCACTGAATAGTCTAAGAAATACTGCCAGACAAAGAGAAGTAAAAAAATAAGACTAAAACTGATGAACCGAAAGTCAGCAATTTAAAGAACTCTTTATTGGTTCGGTGGGATGAGACTGATATCCAGGACGTGACATTTAAATTGTTATTCTAGTTAAGAGAAGTGTATGTCTACTCTTTTGTAAAGTGGCTAAGATCTTCATCCTAAATTAAGAAAAAATTCATTCTTGGGGTAATTTGCATTTATAAAACATTTCTAGGTAATGAAGAGAAACTAGAATTAAAGATGAAAAATAACAATATGCATACGCATTGGATCAGATCCCTGAAGTAGACATTGTGTTTGAAATATGCAGGACTTCTGATAAAATTGAATAAAAGGCATCCGCAGAGTGGTAGAATATTTACGCCTGTGACGCTCGAAGTTCAAACTTGGAATTCTGTCACCCTTAATGCCACTTTACTAATTTAAAACAGTGATTTCATATTTATCTAAACATAAGATGGCTTTATAACGAATTGTCAAGGCTGTATTTTTCACAACATTGGTGCTGTGGAATGAAATTTTTTTAATTAAAAAAAAAAGCCACAAAACTGACTTCAAAAACTCTTTCTTGATCTAATCATCTCCTTCCTCTACATTTCAGCCACCTTATATTTGGTCAAAATAACGCATGTATTACCATTTGAAGGTGTTTCACGTATGGGATGCCAATCTCTGACCACAGATCTTTAGGTTTTCCACTTTCCAGATCCAGCTTTACCATGACTCTCCTCTTGCAGTCTTCTTATTTCCCAGGTTGGCTTTATCGTGTTCTCAGCCCAGCTAGCACTTTCTGAAATTCCAAATTGATTTCCAAATGTACCATATGATATAACCATTTTTACTAGGCAATAATGAGAGTGCACTTTGCTATTTACTGAAGTCTCAGAATTTCTTATTCCCTTGACGCTGTAAAGTCCTACACCTACATTATCTGTTGTCTACTCTATTTGCGCTTTCTTAGATATAATGCCAATGCCCATGAGATTCATTCCATGCTATCAAACCTAAGGTAAACTCTTAATGCGCCTCAATAATCCTTAAAATCAAATCATATTGTTGATCCTTCTCCTACTGCAGTTATTGCACATTTTTCTCCTGGTTCTCAAACAGCCAGTTCTATCCCCAACCCCTTTTGCGCTCAGTATATGATTCCATGTACTGCTAAAAAGAACTTCCTCAAAGTCCCTTTAACTGTCTACCTTCCTCAAAGTCTTTAACTGCTCCTGTCTTCCTTCGTTTCTATCCCCAAGGAAGAAGTTTCACTCCCTTTTGGCAAGGCTAACTCTCTTCCTTTCTTGGTTTTTGCCTCAACATATTCCATGCTATTTCCCTGGGGACTTTGTTCCATCGATATTTTATACCCATACCCCACATCTTTATCTTAGTCCTGATGATGTAGTGTTCAGATTCATCAGTAGGCCCTGCCTGCATCATCTTAAGAACACATAAGACTGAGCAAAAATTTAGGCCAACTCATAACGGAGATGCATCATGTTAGGTAAAAATACCAAATGAGTGTTTGTAACCAGATCTGAATGGGATTTTACACTCTGACCATCATTTCCTATGTGACATGTCAGGTTGTTTAAGCTACAATAATTATGCTGTTCCAGTAACAAATCAAAATTTAAGCATTGATAATGACAGAGAAACTCACACTGTACTATCTTTTCTGTTAAAATAATGATCAAAGCCGGACAAAATGTAGTTTTTAAAAACAACCACATGAGCACAAAGGAGAGCAAGAAATACAAGTGGGATGTGAGCAATTCAAGTCTGTGAGGGAAGGAAGCATAGTCTGTGACTCCCCCATTCATCTCAGCGTCTTCTTTAAGGAAATTTTCAGTTTACCTCTTGAGAGCAGAAGCCCCAAGCAGCAGTCAGCAGTCCTGCTTAGCTGCGGAGAAACAAAGTTGCAGCTTGGGGTTTCCAGATGGGCTGTAATGTAAACAATAGAGTCTTGGAGAGAAGGGGATAGCAGAGAGATGAACTCCCAAATCTACGTATAAATTGTTCTTAAATCCAAGGTTAGTCCTCAACTGTGCTTGCCTAGGGGAAAACCTTGTTCTTAAATCCAAGGTTAGTCCTCAACTGTGCTTGCCTAGGGGAAAACCGCTAGGAAATTCAGCAGAGAAAAATAGCTAAGAGGCGATAGCTCTGGACTGAGACTTTAGCGATTGTGTGGCCCAGATTTGACTTTAGATGCCAGTGGGGTCTTAAAGTAAGTACCATGCTCTGGAAGTAAGTAGGAGAGAGTAGGGTTAAATATAAACCTGAAATACAACAGCTAGTACAAATCCCAAACTGATGTTTGGAAATATCAAGATAAATCACGGTCCATCTGCCTACCAAAAGAAGAATTTAAGTTCCTTAGTAGATAACATCACCCAGAAGCTCTACAATATTGTACACAAAATTTTCAGCATCTTACCCAAAATTACAAAGCATGGTTAAAGCAAAACAAGCAAACACATAAGGTCACTCACTGAAAATGAAGAGAAAAAATAGGTAAAAGAAACCACTTTGTGATTGAGATTTGGGGTTATGAAACAGGGGCATCAAAATAATTGTGATTAACATGTATAAGATCATAGGGCAAGTTACGGAGAATTTCAATAGAGGGGCCAAAATTCATACACACACACAAAAGAACAACATGGTTGAAATTTAAAAAAATGTAATAACCCAAGTTAAGAATTCAATAGTTGTAACGGAAGGTTAAAAACATCAGAAGACAGAATCAGTGATCTGGAAGATAGGTCAGTAAAAAAAGTATCAGGAAGATGCCCAGAGAGGAGAAAAAAGGATAATAAAATATACAAAAGACATATAGGCCATGGTGGAAAGTTTTAACATAGGAACAGTGAGTCCCAGAAGAAGAGAGATTGAGTAGAAACCATATTTGAAAATACACTGGATGAGAATTTCCACAAGCTAATGAACACTATCACATATATTTAATAAGCTTTATAATTGTATGTTTCGAAAATGTAAAAGACTTTACAAATAAATTATTAGCATTATTAAGTGAATTAGGTAGAGTTATTACATCCAAATCAATATATAGAAATCAACTATATTTCTTGATGTCCTATTAATGGAATTTATACCTAAGTAATTTCCCTAAAACTCTATTTGACTTTTTTATTTCCAACACCCACTTACCCCTGCAACTGCTCTCTTTCCTTTCTTCCCTCTCTTTTTTCTTTCATGTCTTTACATCTTTATGTCTTTCTTCCTCCCCCCTTCCTTCCTTCCTTCCTTCCTTCCTTCCTTCCTCTCTGTTTTCATTTTCAACCTTCATCACTTGACACATGTTGAAAATGCTAAAGTTCAGGGGCGCCTGGGTGGCTCAGTCGGTTGAGTGGCCGACTTCGGCTCAGGTCATGATCTCGTGGTCCGTGAGTTCGAGCCCGACCCCCGCGTCAGGCTCTGTGCTGACAGCTCAGAGCCTGGAGCCTGTTTCAGATACTGTGTCTCCCTCTCTCTGACCCTCCCCCGTTCATGCTCTGTCTCTCTCTGTCTCAAAAATAAATAAACATTAAAAAAAAAAAAACTAAAAAAAAAAAAAAAAGAAAATGCTAAAGTTCTATTTATGTATTATTAGTCATATAGTATATATTGGTTGGATAATTGCTAACATACTATCTTAATTGAATGCCGATGGCCACTTTTAGTTTTAGAGATTATTTTTAATTCTACTTAATTCTTACAATACTTAATTGAAAGAAACTTAC
Source organism: Panthera onca (assembly GCF_046562875.1). Classification (NCBI taxonomy): domain Eukaryota; kingdom Metazoa; phylum Chordata; class Mammalia; order Carnivora; family Felidae; genus Panthera; species Panthera onca. The sequence continues at coordinate 223,892,657 of NC_138339.1, forward strand.
ATAATTTTAAATGAATATTATTTACAACAATCTGTTTAGTAATCCATAAGAATATTAGAGATATGATCCTTCCACTCTTCCTCAATAAGGTGAACACTGGGACTCAAAAAAAAAAAAAAAAAAAAAAGAAAAGAAAAGAAAAAGGAAAGAAAGAGAGAGAGAAAAAAAGAAAGAAAGACAGAAACACATAAACTGGATGGTACCAGAGGAAAGCAATATCAGGTCTGTGTATAGTCTTAAGCACTAAATTTGGAAACAGGACTATAAAAAATCAAATATGACTGAAATTGTCAGAGGCGCTGAGTGGCTCAGTTGGTTGAGTAACAGATTCTTGATTTCAGCACAGGTCACGATTCTAGGGTTGTGGGATAGAGCCCCACATCATGCACAGCATGGAGCCTGCCTGAGATTCTCTCTCTGTACCCCTCTCCCCTGCTCTGTCTCCCCTCTCTCTCAAATTAAAAAAGAATGAGTGAAATGGTCAGTTAATAAGAATTAACTGAGAGGGGAGCACACTCTCTTACTTTTTTTTTAAGAAAAGCCCTCAGCCTTTCAAGAACATTCCTTATTTTCATTATAAGATTAAATTATACATTACTCTCTTTTCCAATTCTCATAGTTCTTCTTGTGCTGCAAAAATTCAGATCATCTATAGATGGTTAATTACTCCATATGTAAAAATGTTTTGCATAAGGTGATATTAGGAAAACTGTAGAAGGTTTGAACAACAATGAATGTGGTATAATGCTGCCATAGCAGAATTTTACTTTTGCAAATGTTAATAACTTTGCCATTAAAAAAATGCTGGAGTGCTGGTCTTGGGTTCCATATGCTGTTAGAAGTTTTCCAGATGTCTGAGAAATATAATACCATTCATTTGAATCTCTCTATAGTTAAGCCATCTGGTACAGTTAAGTACCAGAAGCTTTACAATTATTCACAATTCTGTTACATAGAATGCCATTTTTACTATTGGGGAATAAACTGATATCACAGATATGCTGTTAGTAAATCTGAAAAAGTTCTCCCGTAATGGAGACAGACGTTGATGTTCCTATGAAGATGTTGTGTCACTTATTACTGCCTACGCTCATCAACACAATGATAGTACAAATGGTTTGCTATCCTAAACCTCCATAATTTCACTGGATTTTGGATTCTTCATACTTTGTAATATGGTCACTTTATTGTAATATGACATATAAAGTTATATCCTTTGGTAGAAATCATGGCCTTGCCTATACTCTGGTGGTGTCACCAGAGAAGATTCAGGGTTGGAGTGGCTCTTCAAGAACTTTGATGCATGTTACATCCTAATAGCTTTAGCAGTGTGGAAGGGACAAGAGCATCAGAAATTCAATGCAGCTGGAATAAATGATACAAATATACCCTCCTTAATGTCTGGCACATTGTCACAGTTTAGGGAGTACCCTATATTTGATCCTAGCTCTTCTTCGCTTCTGGAATTATCACGGTCAGAGTAGGATTTAAACATTGAGTAAATCTTTACTGAGCATGCAAAATGTTCCAGGAGCTCTTTCAGCCATGGTGAGGTTACAAAGTCGAATAAAGTGTAATTCTGCCTTTAAGGAACTCACTCGAGTCTCCATGCCATGACTGATCACTTTATTTGTTGGGTGTGGACTCTGTTTGCTTCCAGCTTGACAGGTGCCTCTGAGGGAATGAATCCCCAGAATCAGGTGGTAAAATTTTAAACTTCCGTATGTTCTTAAAATACACACATTTAATAAACATTTATGAAATATTTTTAACGTGCAAGCTTTCCAGCATTGAAAACAATAAAGGAATAAAAAAATGAAACAAAAGAGGAAAAATACCCTTAAGAAACTTGGGGGCTAGGCAAAATTACGGAAATGTAACAAACTGTAAAGTAAAATGATAATAAGGGTTATAAAAGGGAAGGGTAGCTTAGCTCTTGGGGAGCACGTTAGCAGGAATGCCTAAATTCTGAAATTGTTGGGAGAGACTTCCTAGAGAAAAATATTTGAGCCAGTTCTTGCAAAGCGATTTCATACCTGTTCTCAGCTGAGATGAGAGTACTTTCCAGGTTTACAGGAAACTAGAACCCGCACAAAAAGGCGTTGTATGTCCTGAACCGTGTGATCACTTTTGGTGATACAAGAACTACGGTAACCATGGCATACCAGAGCTTTTGAATCTTTGCATCAAAGTGGAAGGTTGTTGGCCTGTCCCCAAGAATGTTATCTAGAAGTTGCCTAAAACCTCTTCAGTTGGAAAGAGTTTTAACAAACCTAAAGATATTTGGAAGACTCAGAGTTACTACTTATCCTGTCCTTGTGCTGCCACTTGATATGAGCTCAGTTTAGAGCTTTGATCTGCAGTTTAGAAATGATGACTTTTATCTTGGTATTGAGAAGCCCTCAATGTCAGGGCTTCTACACTATTTAATATCTCCTTCCAGATCTCCATCATGTACTTCTAGTGAGAACCATGTATGAGTAAGGCTACGTGCAAAGGACTGAAAATGCCAAAAGTGTAAGGATATGGTTCCTATTCCTGAGGGATTTAGAAGGTAGTTGGGGAGACGGGATATTTATTTTAAGAATAGCAACCTGGGGTGCCTGAGGCTCAGCCAGTTAAGCCTCTGACTCTTTGCTTCAGGCCAGGTCATGATCTCACGTTTGTGGGTTGGAGTCCCACATTGGGCTCTGCATTGACAGTGTGGAGCCTGTGTAGGATTCTCTTTCCCTCTATCTATGACTCTCTCTCCCTCTCTCTCTCTCTCAAAATAAATAAATAAACTTTAAAAAATGAACAGCAACCTACATTTAAAATGGCAAATCCGTGGTTAGCTCTGTGACAAAGGAAGAGGATAGACTATAAGTGCCACAGATTTTCACAGAGGTATTAAACCATGAAAGCCAAAGAAATAAGAAAAGCTCCTGAGGTAGCGGTTGAAAGATGGTTTAGAAAGAAGAGAAATTCTAAGCTTACTTTAAGTCAAAATTCTGAGAGAGAGAGAGAGAGAGAAGAAGAAGAAGAAGAAGAAGAAGAAGAAGAAGAAGAAGAAGAAGAAACAAAAGAGGAAGAAGAAGAAGAAGAAGAAGAAGAAGAAGAAGAATAGAAGGAGGAGGAGGAGGAGGGCGAGGAAGAAGAAGAAACGGGTATTTATGTTTACACTCAAGGAAATGATGAGTAGACATTTTGGCAACAGTGGACACTCGGTTAAAAAGTGCAGTAACATTAAATAGGTAGATACAGGCCATGCTGTGCAAGACTTTGAACTTTGTCCCACACATGAGAGACACAAATGGGAGCTTGAGAGCAGGGTGATGGCATATCTAAAGTAGTATGTGGGGGAGATTAAAAGAGGGTTTTTGATGTAGGAGCCTAGGTACCATATAGGAATAAAGACCCAACTAGGATACTGACTAGAGAAGAAAAAGGATGTCAGTGGGAGCCATTAGAGAGATTCGGCAGTATCCTGTACCTGGGTTTTTCGATTTCTACTTCATCTCTACCCAAAATGTACATGTTCCTTGACCTGTTTACTTGGGCCTGTTCTCTGCTCTTTACTAATATATTTATGATGATATCAAGTCAGCATACTTCTTTTTTTTTTAATTTTTTTTTAACATTTATTTATTTTTGAGACAGAGAGAAACAGAGCATGAACAGGGGAGGGGCAGAGAGAGAGGGAGACACAGAATCTGAAACAGGCTCCAGGCTCTGAGCCGTCAGCACAGAGCCCGACGCGGGGCTCGAACTCACGGACCGCGAGATCGTGACCTGAGCCGAAGTCGGCCGCTTAACCAACTGAGCCACCCAGGCGCCCCAAGTCAGCATACTTCTGTCAGGGCAAACTGATTGCCTTTTAATAAGGGCTTATGAAATATATATATATTTTAATCCAAAAAAGTAATATAAACAGCAGAACTGCAAGTCTTGAGGCAAGCCTGGAGGAGATTTTGAATTTAGATGACTGAGCCTGTTTGCTTTGGTGCAGTAGATTCTGGCATGGAAATCTTTTTTTATGTGAAAAAATGGTACAACATAAGGGGACTAGCACAACTCTCAGAAAGATGACAAATGACAGTAGAAAATACTAATACGTAGAAACAATGCATAATGTATTTTCCCCTTTTCTTTGCTTTGATAAAACTAAAATGTTGGAAAGAATACATTTTAGGAAGAATTTAATTAAATAAAAAACTTATGAAAGACTAAATAAAATATCCACGAAATAAAAGATTGTTGAACAAGAAAGAATAGCAAATACACAAAATAACTTTCCGTTATGTTGCAGAGTGAACAGGCTGAAAATAAAAATGCATGGCCGTATGGAAAAAGAAATGTAAGGCTTTTTCTTTTTATTTCTGTTTTGTAATGTATTTTTTATTTTTTCAATGTTTACTTATTTTTGAGAGAGAGAGAGCGAGCTTAGTGAGGGAGGGGCAGAGAGAGAGGGAGGCACAGAATCTGAAGCAGGCTCCAGGCTCTGAGCTGTCAGCACAGAGCCTGATGCAGGGCTTGAACTCGTGAACCATGAGATCATGACCTGAGTGAAAGTCTGATGCTTAACCGACTGAGCCACCCAGGAGCCCCAGAAATGTAAGGCTTTGATTAAGCGAAACACAAGATATGTAATAGATATCTCATGCTTGAACACCTCCAAGCACCCTCTGGAGGCATGATAAACATTGTTTGAACTTAACCAATTTGCCTTTTAAAATACACTCATTTACATGTCATTCAAAATGTATATATGTATGCAAATGATTGGGGAAAGAAACTACGGAGATCCCGTTGTCCAATAACCTCATTTCACAGATGTCAAAGTAGAGACCCCGGAAGGTCAAGAGACTTGACTGAACACAGGACTAGATAGGGAATGACACAGTAGTCCCAGCTTCACATGCAACCACTGCAATGTCTCTCCTTGTATCCTGGTTTTTATTGTTGCTTTTGATGGTAGTGTCTTGACCTTAACTCTTTAACATTCAAAGCAAAGCTCTATGTTTTGTTTTCTTCCAGAAAGCCTTTCCTGACTGTAACAGTCAGGATAATGGACCCCACAGATGTTTGCATCAAAATCTCTAGAATCAGAGCGCCTGGGTGGCTCAGTTCCCTTGAGCAACCGACTTTGGCTCAGGTCATGGTCTTGTGGCTTGTGAGTTGAGGCCCTACATCAGGCTCACTGCTTTCAGCCTGCTTCAGATCCTCTGTTCCTCTCTCTCTGCCCCTCCCCAACTTGTGCTCTCCCCAAAATAAATAAATATTTTTAAAAAAATCTCCAGAATCTGTGAATATGTTACCTTACGTGGCAAAAGGCATTTTGAAGATGCGATGCAATCAAGGGTCTTGAGATAAGATTATCCTGAGTTATGCTGAGTGGGCCCCAAATAATCATCGAGTCCTTTAAATGTTGAAGATGAGACCAAAGAAGGAGCGTCAGAACGATACAGCGCAGGAAAGACCTGGCCAGCCATTGTTGTCTTTCAAGATGGAAGGGGGCCATCTTGAAAGGAATGGAAAGGAACGTGAGAAGCTGCAAGATGCTGGAAGAGGAAAGGTGATGGATGATCCCTTCAACCTACAGAAGGAACAGAGCCCTACTAACACCTTGATTTTACCCCCAATAAATCCCATTTTGAACTTCTGACTTCAGGAACATAAGATAATACATGTGTGTTATTTTAAGCCACCAAATCTGTGGTAATTTGTTACAGCAGCAATAGGAAACTAATACAGTGACTGTTCTAGCTTTCAGATCATTTACTCCAACATAAGCTTTTCATTGTCTGTTATCATTAGTTTTTAATTTAAATATCTTTCCACAAATAAGTAACGGGCTCTTTAAAGCTGATGCCCTATAATAGAGACTTGGACACTTTGCTATTTCTAAAATTAGCAATTTGTACCCTCGGGAAAGTTACTCAACCTTTTATAGTTTTAATTTTCTAACTGTCAAATGGTTATTACAAAACCTTATCTTGAGGAATTTTGTGAGGATTAGCTATAATGAATTCATTCCAAGTTAAACTCTATGACCGGCAAAATGAAAATATTTAAACACATCCTTTAATGTAAAATTAATTGCACTAATAATGCACATATTTTTAAATGAATAAATTAACAAAAATCATGCTAAATGATTTATGAAACATAATAAATCCTAAGCAGCTATAAATAACATAGCATTAGTCTTCAGTATGACCATTATTTTTCTTCTATGTATTCCCTGTAAACTTTATTATGGTTTTATTCTACAGACCCATCCCTGGGGTGGCAGTGAATTTTGGAACAGAGGTGGAAATTATAATGGGCTGTGAATGGGAGAGAGTATGTTACATATATCTCAACATTTATAGGAGCTACATTTTGGCAGTTATTTCCTATATCACTATTCCGTTAGTCTTTAACAATTGCGGCCATGTGTTGCTACTAATTTTTACATGTAAATATCCTAATAGATGTAACATATGTATAGATGGTATGCTATGTATGCTAATATATGTATAGAAAGAGTTTTAGGTTGGTGATTAAAACTGGGTTTGAATCTGACTCTTACTAAGTAGATAAACCAAGGTCCTTTAATTAACATATGAATTAAAATGAGGATTTTTACTGAATATGCAGCATCGATGAGATGTTGTATATGAAAGCATCTCTTTAGTACAACCTGTTACCCAGAATGTTCCCATAAATATTATTTTATTTTCTCTTCAAAGATGGGCATCATGCTTTTGATTCCTTAAGTGTCTCTCCTTATGATAAGCTAAGAAGCTCCAAATAAAAATTTGTTGCAACTGAGAATTGTGATCTATCTAATTAAGATAATAAAATAAATCAGAGAAATCACCATGGAATGTATATTTAATAGTAGCAAGGAAATAGTGGAACGCCTACATTTTGTGGACTTATTTTGTCAACAGTCAATTATTATATATTAGGGGTCAGATATACTTTGGAATTCTGATATATTGTGCCTTTTCTCAAAATGTGCTTCAACACAGGGAATTTACATATGGTCTGGAAATATGGTGTTTAGAAAATCTGCTTTTTCATTTAATCTTTAAAATAAAATTATATGTAATAAAAATTTGTTAAAATGTAGCTTAAAAATGAAGACACAGAGAGATTAAGGCATTTAATTTTAATGTTTATTTATTTTTGAGAGACAGAGTGAGAGAGAGGAGGGGAGGGGCAGAGAGAGAGGGAGACACAGAATCCAAAGCAGGCTCCAGGCTCTGAGCTGTCAGCAGAGTCCAAAGCGGGGCTTGAACTTGTGAATCATGAGATCACGACCTGAGCCGAAGTCAGATGTTTAACTGACTGAGGCACCCAGGTGCCCCAAAGGCATTTAATTTTAAAACATTGTCTAAGGTTGCTTTACAAACAGTTTCTACTTCTAGTTCCTTCTCAACCTAAACTAATCTTGCTAGGTTAAAACTAAGGCCCTTTTCTTTCACTTCCAGGTTGAAAAATCTCTAATGACTTCCCATTATCTGGACAGTTAAACCCAAACTTCTCTGCTTAGCACTTAGACCCCTACACATTTATACCCCCAATTCATTTTCTGGCCATCTTTACTACTTAGCCAGCCTGTGGTCTAAGCAGCGGTCAAGTGACCTCTTTCCTTAATTCAGACATTTTCTGCCTGAATTGTCTGCCCAAATGCCAGACATTCGGGTTTTTGTTTTTAAGTTTTATTAATTTATTTTGAAAGAGAGAGAGAGAGCATGAGCAGGGGAGGAGCAGAGAGAGGGAGAGAGAAAATCCCAAGCAGACTCCTCACTGCCAGCACAGAGCCCGACGTGGGGCTCAGACTCATGATCTGTGAGATCATGACCTGAGCCGAAGCCAAGAGTTGGTTGCTTAACCATCCGAGCCATAGAGCAGGTGCCCCCTGCCTCAATGACATTTGTAACGGAGTTCTCCCCGGTTGCAGTTTAACCTCTTTTTTCCCCTGAGAATCAATGTGTTCGTTAAGATTACAAATTCCATGTCTTCCCTGAAGTCTCTCAATTCCTATGAGATGACATTCACACCTCAGTTGCAGTTCCATAAAATCCATATATCTGTCTTGTAGACATTATATCTTGCCTTGTATTCTAGGTGTTAGTGATTTTATCTCACCACCCCCCACCTCACTGGACGTTCGCCACAAATGACTGAGGTGAAGAACTCATCATTGTGTCTCATTGTGTCTCATCATTGTGACACCGTATAGAACCTTGCTCAGAGTTGTAATCCAATAATTCATTTAATGGTATAATAAATCTTTTTGAGTGTCCACTATATGATAAATGAGAAAGTAGATGTTAGAACACAGAGATTAATAAAGTGTTTGCTGCTCTGGCAGGATCTCTCTCATCAGGCCAGAACATTCATCCTTCATCACTGCATGAAGGTCACCAAGGACTCCCAGCTACTGTCTCCTCTGGAGAAATTCCCTGGCTTGAACAGGGATTTTGTTCAAGGCAATGACTGACTGACCCAGATGCCGGTGACTCAAAATGAGTCGAGTTCTGTGGTATGATTCATGCCCTGGAGTCCTCGGTGGGTTCAGCCTGCAGGATGACTCCCCACTCAGAGGACATCCTTACTTAGCTCTTTTTCCTGTCCTATCCTACTTCCTTCACATCCTTTGTTCTGAGAGTGTTTCCTTAATAAACCATGTGTATCTGCATTCCTACTCAGGCTCTCAGATGACCCAAACTGAAACAAAGCTGCACTAGTGTTATTCCAATAACCAAGAAACCAAAACCACCCATGTCCATCAATGGATGAATGCGTAAAGAAGATATATAGAAGATATACGCAATGGGATATTATTCAGCCACGAGAAAGCAGGAAGTCCTGCTGTTTGCCCCAAGTTGGGTGAACCCTGAGGGCATGATGCTAAGTGAGATAAGCCAGACAGAGAAACATAGATACTATATGGTATCATTTATATATGGGATCTAAAAGAGACAAACTCGGGGAAACAGAGCAGAGTGATGGTTCCAAAGAGTTGAGGGATGAAGGAAATGGGGAGAAAATGGCGAAAGGCTACAAACTTGGAGTTATAAGAGTATCAAGTTCTGGGATTTAATGTAGAGCATGGTCATTATCACTGATAATGCTATATTATGTCCTTAAAATTGCTAAGAGAATAAATCTTAAATATTCTAACCACAAATAGAAACGATAATCATGTGGCAGGATGAAGGTGCTACTAACACTATGATGTTAATCATTTTGTAATATATAAATATAAATTGAGTAAACATACTGTACCCCTTAAACTTACACAATATTTATGCCAGTTATTGTACCATAAAGATTTGATAGCTTTTTTTCAGAAAAGATGGCACCTTCCTTTAGCAGGCCATATGCCAGTAAAAGATACAGCCGTGGAGAATTATTCATATCTCCAAACGAGGAGCTCCCATGAACTCGTTTATGTGGTTGCACCAGAAGAGAGCAACCACGTGGCTATATACCTGGGGGTGTCACAGAAGGCTTCACTGAACAGTGACTTTAAGGATAGCCTTGAAGAAGTTCCAAGAGTATGACGGGTAAAGCAATGGGAAAGGAAATAAATGCCCTGAATGGGGAACACTTGGTTTCTGATACGAGTTGACTCATTTTATTTTTTGGTCTCCTAGGCGGAAATTTCTCTCTAGGTAACAGTCAGTTCTCTCAACAGTTTTGCTGCAATAGTCAGTTTTCTCTCAGACACTAGATTTTTAAAAACTCGGGCCAGGAAATAATCGATTTCCTCTTGCAACTGTTTCCCCAAGGTCCATCTCCCACCAGTCAGCATGGCAGAAACAGAATGTTTAGGACTTGGGAGCATTGACCTTTGTATCTTCAGGTCCAAGTGCTCTTCCTGGTACATAAATAGTTGACCAATAAATGAGTAATAGGGAATGAAGCTAAAAATATAGGTCAGAGCCAGATCGAAGGACTATGTGTTTGAGGCCATAAGTGATGAATTGATCCTATGAGCACCCTGAAGTTTGTAGGCAGTTTTGTCTTCCTGTGAATGATGGACTGCGGACAGGGAAATCTTGTGCTAAAGAAACTAACTAATAATAATTACCTACTTCCCTTGACTATTTCTATGTGCCAGAAACTATACAAAGCGCTTTATGGAGATGGTATTGAATCTTCTTAGCAACACCATGACATAAACACTGGTATTCTTCCTCATTTTACAGGAAACCACTAGAAGGATTTAGAATAGGGATGTAGTTGATACATTCTGATTCGTGAGCATATTTCTGCCTACTGCATGGAGAATAGCTCACAGGAGGCAAGAGTGAAAGCAAGAACATCCATAAGGAGGCCTTTGCAACAGATCAGGGGAGAGATGATGTTGGCTTGGGCTACCGTTATAGTGGTGAAAATGACTAGATTCCAGATATACAGAATTTTGAACTTAGAGTCAACAGAGTTGCTGGTGTTTTGGGCAGCAGGTGTGAGAATGAGAAAGGGATGACACCACCAGTTTGTTTATTTATTTATATTTTTTCCCCCTGAGCCATGAGGTGAATAGTACTGCCATTTACTGAGCTAGCGATAACTGAATGAGAAGCAGATTTGCTGGGAGTGGAGATTGAAAGTTCTATTTTTAACATGTGAATTTTGAGATGCCTTTTAGATTCAAATGGAGATGATGAATAGGCAGTTGGATATCCGGGTATGACATTCAGAAGAGAGGGAAGGCAGGAGATATACATTTGAGAGTTAACATAAGGTGGGTATTTAAAGATATGGCTCTAGATGGGACCACTTAGGGAGTGAGTGTCGAGAAGGAAGAAGAAAGTAATGAAGGCTGAGTGCTGTGACATTCCAACATTGAAATGTCAGGAAGAGAAGACACCAGATATTGAGACTGTGAAGGAATGATCGCAGGTGAGCGTGTGTAGTCCTAGAAACATTTTGAAAAGAAAAAAAAAGGACCAATTCTTTTAACAAAATTAAGTAAGATATTTGTACATATAATCATATACATTCCCTCTTTCTTCAGGACACTGTTTCAGACATGGGTAATTTTACAGCAGGATATCTTTATTTTTTTTTAAGTTTATTCATTTTTGAGACAGAGAGTGTGAGGTAGGGGTAGAGAGAAAGAGAGAGGGAGAGAGAGAATCTCAGCACAGAGTCCAACATGGGGCTTGAGCTCACAAACCGTGAAATCGTGATCTGAGCCAAAATCAATAGTCAGATGCTTAACCGACTGAGCCACCCAGGTGCCCCAGGATATCTTTAAATAGAACATGCCCAGAACTTTGGCTCTCTCTTTAGATTGATACAAATTTTGTGTTGTAACCTAGTTTCTGGTGAGCAGAACACACCCTGAAAAATTCTAAGCAGCACCAAAGAAGTTAATTGTGTCAATAGGAATGATGAAAGGATCCCAATTCTCTCCCCAATAATACACTTCTACATGTGAGGTTACTCAGATAAATATTTCCACAGGATAAGAGTGAGAAAAATAATGCTTTACATAAACACTCACCTTTACTGACAAAAACCTTATATAGAACTCTCATGAATTTGGCTAGATAAAATCGATTTCTTTGTTGTAGGTGACAGGCAATCCAGAATCGAGAAGTGAAGCACATACCTGAGACTTGAGTCGTATGACCCAAAGCAAGGATGGTCTATTTTGAACAATGCCGGCTGCTGAGGAAGTCCAGATTTCCTCAGCTACATTGAGGCAGATTAGTCCAGAGGTAGAGAGAGAGTTTTCTGGTCTTCCCTCAAGAAGAATGAGATTCTAAAACATAGCTTATTTTTTTATGATTCTTTGGAGGAAGCCCACCCAAATGGAGACAGAGCAGAAAAAAAAAAAAAAAAAAAAAAAAAGAGAGATGTGCGTGAACTTGTCTTTGCTGGAAAGAGCAGTTCTTTTCCCCTTATGACTCTGGATCCAGGGTTCTTTTTCCTTCCCAACTGGACACTAAAGCATCTCTCCTCCTTGTACAACATAGGTAAGCTGTGGAGAATGGAGAAGGGGATATGTTAGAATAATCATGTATACATTTCTTTCGCCCATATCTAGCCTTCCACCCAGGGCTTAGTGTGTGAGTATGATACACATTATACTGTTGATACACATATACGGTTGTGTACCCAGTGTCCAACACTCAGCAGTGTTTGTAATTTTCCCGGGGTGCTCTGCTCAGTGAATAGCAAGCCAGCAGCTTTAGGAGGCTTACCTCCCCACATTTCTGAGTGTGTGTTGAGGGAAGGGGATTTAAGAACACTCACTATTATCCATTTCTCCCCTTTCTTGTTTTCTCCTCTTTCTCCTCCAACTATACCATAAGGGCTTTCTAATTCTCTGCTCTAATTATGAAACACACTTGCTTCATAGCCTCCTTCTTTCCTGCTCTATAGACTTCCTATCTCCAGAATGATCCATTTTCTCCTTACTGTAAATCTCATGGCTTGGCTTAATAATAATAAGCCTACAAGATAGAAAAACATTTCATTAATGAAATATATATATATCTATATATATCACATGATTTTTTAAAATATGGTTTTGTTTTCTACCTTTTTTAAAAGGTAAAATTTCAAAGAGGGAAAAGAAACCTGTCTGGGCCTCAACTTTTTCATCTATAAAATGAAAGAATTAGAATAGATGATTTCTAAGTTATTTTTTAAATCAAAATTTTATAAATCAATTTCATCATCTGAGTGAAAAGAGAAAGTAAATTTAGTCTAGTGAATATACTAGAAAGGATGAAATTAGACCTAGTATTTTAAGCAAAACAAAGGTCATTGAAGTATTCATTGTTAAGTCATAAATATTTGTACGTAACTGTGAGAAATTAACAATCTGCCCTCAAGAGTTAAAGAGAGATTGATGGAGCACTTTATACAATTTTAATAGCAAATTTGGGGGAACAAAAAATCTGCTAAACTGTATCTCAGAGCCCTGCAGAATTTACTTACTGTAAAAGTTTCCAATCTAATGTGGTTGCCTTTCTTAGAGCAGGAAATAAGTATCCTTACTTTTCCGCTGTTTTACGGTATTGTTCTTTTCCCATCTGTACACCTATGGGACTATTCACAATGCTTGCACCCTCCCATTATGTCTTCATAAATCAACTGAATTTCAGTGAAAAATCATCAAAGACTGCATTATTTTTCCCAATTGTTAAGCTATCTATGTTTCAAAGCACAAAGAAATGGACACGAGGGCAAAGTAACCAGAAACGAATAATGAAATAAATGAATAAAACTGAGCTTGGCTAATCTTTAACATAGGCTACACATCAGTGAACTAATGTTTTACTACAGCATAGGTGCCTTTTTCAGAAAAGCATAGTTTTAACTATCATCAGTTAAGTTGAGATGCATTGACCCCTGTCGGAGAGGAAATAGTTTTTTTAGTGAAGGACGTCAGGATAGATGCCACAGAATAAGAGGGTCCAGGGATAAGCAAAGAAAGAGCTTTTTAAGGGAAAGGCAGCAGGTATAAAAAGTCCCCTCACTTACTTTACAAGTTGCCATGAGAACTCTCATGGTATTGCTGACCGGGGCACCTCTGGGCCCTACCGGGGTCTTCAGAGCAGCTCTGCATTTCTGTTGAGTGAAAAGGGATTAGGTTGTATTTAAAGGATCCTAAATCACCTTGAAGTATTTACTCTGAATCTGGGCAGTCTCTTGTTCCATATGCTTTCAAACGAGAAGGTGAAGAAGCGGAGGGCAGCTTCTAAGAACACTGCTTTATTTTAAATATAAATGATCTCTTCCCCTTTTGGAAGCATGCTCTAAAAATACTAAGAGGAGTCTGATCCCCTGATCCTAAGTCTACCACATAGCTAATGCAGATCTGAGTTAAGCTCCAACCTCATCTAAGTGCAAACATTTATAAGAAAAGTTTGGGGTATTAAAAAAACACTGAAAAAAAAAAAACCCACCTTGTGATCTGAAATGCTGTAAGGAGTCCAATATCCCTCTATGGCCATTATGACCCAATGTGCTCTCTGCTCTCCAGGCATAATTCCTGGTCTCGAAATGTGACTTCAAGCTGTTGAAAACTTCACCATATCAAACATGAAGAATTCTTAGAAATGAAGGTAGAAAATAATGAAAAAAATTTTTAAAAAGAGGACATTTACTTTCCCCCTTTCTCACTAGCTGATAGAATCCTATTAATTATCACAAATCAACACTCAGATGAGGTTTTCACAGTTCTTCACATAGATAGGATTAGCTACTTTATTCGCGTTCTGTACTTATAAATCAGTGTTTATGACTCTATAATAGGATGTTCCTCAATGCATTGTAACTATTTGGATACATACCACTGTTTGTAAGCCTATCTGTGCATGTGCTCAATATTTATGACTATTGAAATGATTTGTGTCTGCAGGGTGTTTTCCACCAGATTGTGATTTGCTGAGCCACAAGAAAGAGGCGGTGTAGCATTATTCATTTTGGTATCTTCATGCACATGTTTAAACAGATGATTCTATGACGGGATTTGCAATACCCTTTTCTCAATACTATTTTTAATACTATTTATTTATTGAAAAAAAGTTATTGGTGTCCAGATTTTCAACAGAATGAAGTCTGCTATTCAAGCATTCAAGATATCCAAAGTTATTCTAGAGTCAGACGTGTGGTTCTAGTAGTCTCGTTTACTGTTTTAGAAACAATGTGATCCTACCTAGACACTTTCCCCAAAATAAACACTATGCTGTAGCAAGAATGGCTTTCTCTGTGTCCCTAAACACAACATGTCTGAACTCAAGTTCTAATAACCAGGTGGAGTAGCCTCACCATTTTAATTACATAGAGCTTAGTATTGAAAGAGCACACTTCGATTCTTTATCACAGTTGTTCAGTCAGGATCATTTCTTTTTTTTTTAATTTTTTTTTTAATGTTTATTTATTTTTGAGACAGAGAGAGACAGAGCATGAATGGGGGAGGGTCAGAGAGAGGGAGACACAGAAACTGAAACAGGCTCCAGGCTCTGAGCTGTCAGCACAGAGCCCGACGTGGGGCAGGAACCCACGGACCGTGAGATCATGACCTGAGCCGAAGTCGGACACTTAACCGACTGAGCCACCCAGGCGCCCCAGGATCATTTCTTCCCATAGATGATAAATTTCTGTAAGTCTTTGCTAATAACCTGTATTTCAATGTTAACTCCTTCAGACTAAATGGGACCCAAAAAAGTCATTAATTAAATAACGCATTGTGTTGGGAACAAGAGATATTTGACATCTGAATAAATTACAATTTTTCTTCTTGTTTTTTTGAAGTTTATTTATTTTGAGAGAGAGAGAGAGAGCAAGCAGGGGAGGGCCAGAAAGAGAGGGAGGGAGGGAGAGAGGGAGAGAATCTCAAGCAGACTCCACACTGTCAGCATGGAGCCCGACACAGAACTCAATCCCACAAACCATCTGTGAGATCATGACCTGAGCCAAAATCAAGAGTCAGACATTTAATTGACTGAGCCACCCAAGCACCCCCAATTTTCCTTCTTAATAGATGTGTGCGTAACAATAAACAGGTTACTTAATATAAGATACAATCTCATTATCTGTAAAATGATGATAGTAATACCTACCTTGAGGAGCTGCAGGAAAATAAGATAATACACGTAACAACACTGCATTTAATATGTACTTAATAAATGCTAAATCTTACTATCATCACACACTTGTTATATTCAATCCCTCCTTTGATCTTCAAAGACATAAGAATTGCATGCATGTTTTTTTGAAAGAGAAAACAGTAAATTCAAGACTCAGAAGAAAACATTTCTTCCAAAAGTAATTCTCTGCAAAATAAAAATTTAGAAAAATTGTACTCTTTTTGAAATAAGAATTGAAATATATAAGAAGGGAATTAGTTGATATAAGAAGGCAATTAGAAAGTTAGGATAGTAAGGATACTATGAATTCAGTAGCAGAATTGAAATTAATATTTCAGGAAGCAAAAGTAGAAATGACACCAGTGATGATCAAATTACTGAATTAAACATTCAGTACAAAATAAGAACCAATTCCAAGTTAAAAAAAAAAAAAAGAAAATACAATCTTAAAACATGTGCAAGAAGTTTATGAGAATACGAATTTTATTCATTTACATTTTTGAAAAAATTGTACAAAGTGGAAAGAAATTTCAGAACCTAGAGATTCTTTCTCTTACTAGAAAGGAAGATTCTAAAATTGACGAAGAAGAATAAGCCAATGTGAACAGCAAAGACAAAAACATTAGGAAATTATTTTGGCCAGTGTTTTGTGAATGCACTTATGAGATAAATAAGAAAAAGTGATCATCATGACAGGAAAATAATCTTCAGACAAAAATGTGAAGGCAGTTTCCAAAAAAAAGAAACTTAATAAATAGATATTTATAAAATACCCATTTGTAAAAATTTTTGTAAAAATAGTAACATTTGCTATTTAATTTATCTTTAATTTTTTTTCCAAATTAACACATATTAAGAATGATAACATCGGGGCGCCTGGGTGGCTCAGTCGGTTAAGCGTCCGACTTCAACTCAGGTCACGATCTCCCGGTCGGTGAGTTCGAGCCCCATGTCGGGCTCTGGGCTGATGGCTCAGAGCCTGGAGCCTGCTTCAGATTCTGTGTCTCCCTCTTTCTCTGCCCCTCCCCCGTTCATGCTCTGTCTCTCTCTGTCTCAAAAATAAATAAACGTTAAAAAAAAATTAAAAAAAAAAAAGAATGATAACACCTAGTGTTGGCGAGAGGTACAATAGCCATTCTGGTACACATTTGGTGGGAGGGAAAATTAAAATATTTTCAGAGTACTGCTTGGAAAGTTATCAGAAGATCCTAAAAAGTAGCTTCCCTTTAACTAAGGAGTTTTTTTTTTTTTTCCAGTCTTATTGTAAGGATAAAATTGTGCAAATATATAGCATGAAGGTAATCGTCACAGGATGATTGACAGTAATGGAAAATCGGGAACAAATGGTTAACAAATAGAGCTTAGCTTCTTTAACCATCATAATGAGGAAAAGAAGCAAGCACTATGCAGTTTACTATATGGCACCTTTCAAGGTTTTATACATGCATTATTACATTTCATCCTTGCGATGTAACCACATATTGTGTTATAATTTTATCTTGTCTGCCATTTTGCAGATAAGGTTTTACAAAAAACTACACAGGACACACTGTCAGCAGAGGGTAATGAGACAATTCAGGCATTCTGACATCAGAACTTAGGTCCTTTCTATTTTATACATGGTCTTTCCTGTATTGGAATATTTTGCAGGCTTTAAGCCTTCAGACTGTATTTATTTATTGATATGGAAACTTGATTATAAAATACTGTATGTTTATCTTCTTAACTCTATGTAAAGCTATGTTGTATTAGTCCATTTGGGCTGCCGTAACAAAAGCACCACAGTCTGGGCGACTTACGAACAACAAAAGTTAGTTTCTCACGGCTCTGGAGGCTGGGAAGTCCACCGTCAAGGTGACCCAGATGCTGCAGATCCGGTGTCTGGTGAGGGCCGGCTTCCTTCTGAGGGTCTTGTCGCTGTGCCCTCGCGCGGTACAAGGGCTGAAGGACCCTCTGAGGTCGCTTTTATAAAGGCGCTGATCCCGTTCAAGGAGGCTCTGCTTTTGTGACCCAATCACCTCCCGACGCTGCCACCTGCTACTATTATGACACAGAGGATGAGGTAGCAGCGTGTGACTTCGGGGAAGAGACAAAGTCCAGTCTGTAGCCTATGCCTGTATCTGTGTATTTGTAATCCTACACGCAGACATACGCGTATTTGCATCTAGGAAGAAATGAAGAAACTCTAACCCGAAATATTAGCAAGAATGTCCCTGCGTGGTGGGATTCGTGATGATTTCTAATATTTTTTTTCTGCCTGTTTTCATTACGAGTTTTTGCCTAATGAGCATTTATTCTTATGTAATGAAGTCGTTAAAATAGACACTTATGTTCAAATAGAAAATTTTGTACCATATAAAAATGCTTTTTATTGGATGATATAAAAATATTTTTTTAATGTTTATTTTTGAGAGAAAGAGAGAGTGCAAGCGAGGGAGGGGCAGAGAGATGAAGACAGAATCAGAAGCAGGCTCCAGGCTCCGCCAGAACTGTCAGCACAGAGCCGGAGGTGGGGCCCGAGCTCTGGAACTGCAAGATCATGACCTGAGCCAAAGTCAGACGCTCAAGGGACTGAGCCACCCAGGTGCCCCGAATGACATAAAAATATTAACAGTGGTAGAACTCTGGTTAATGTCTCTCATGTTTATCTTTTAGTTCAATATTTTTATATCGTATGATGCAATGAGAAAAAGCCTTTAAAATTAGCACACACTATTCAAAATGTAGTATTTATTCAGCATCGTTAAAAATACATACTTAGGCATAGAATCAAAGGCGAGATGACAAAATGTTGATGAAACTGTTATAAACCATGTATAATTTTCTTTAAAAAATTTTTTAATGTTTATTTTTGAGAGAGAGAGAGAGAGAGAGAAAGGGAGAGGCAGGAAAGAGGGAGACACAGAATCCAAAGCAGGCTGCAGGCTCTGAGGTGTCAGCACAGAGTCCGACTCGGGGCTCGAACTCACAAACTGAGAGATCATGACCTGAGCTGAAATTGGATGCTTGACAGACTGAGCCACCCAGGCTCCCCAACCACGTATAATTTTCTCTTCTTCGTATGTGTTTGCAAAACATTCTAAGAATGTTTACACAGTATTATGTTTAAATATTTAGACAATGAATGAATATTGATCTGAGTATTATTATTCAGTATCATCTTGTTTATCCTAAGATATGATAAGTGTTAATACAAACTTTTGGGAGAATTATTTATATGATTTAAATAATTTTATTTACATTCCTCGCCAGCCCCTATGTTATCTGTAGTTATATCAGTAAGAGTGTTTTGGGCTTCAAGTATTATGTTTCAAGTTTCCAACAGCTGGGTATACCTAATGCTCTTCACATTTATTAAAAATCACAAAATTCACCTTTCAATGAAGAATTTCTTAGTATAAGTTGTTGGAGACTTCTGGCATAGCTCTTCTAAAATGCAAGTCTTCAAAGAGCACTGGAACGATGATCTCATTAATTTCTCCCAGAGTCCTGAGAGGTAAATGACAAGTCTGACCTATGAGATGGATTAGTGAGCATTTTCATTAAGTCCCTGGCAGACACTGAGGAGGTGACCAGCACTTAGCCAGATGGAATTAAAAATTAAAAGACACTTTAGAGAAATAACTAGAATGCTACAGAATGGAATTTTAGAGAGACTAATTCTGTGCAGTAACGAGAATAAATGTGCACTGGAAATAGGAAACAAAGAACAAATTGAGAATTAGAAATTATAAGTAAAAGACAAAAAAGGAAAACATATACATACTTTATATATTTTTTTAATTAGAAGGATGTCAGATTTCCATACAGCAGAAATTTAGCTCCCGCAGTATATTTAGTGGTTGTCACATTCTCCCTGCAGCACATTTTCTAGTTTGTCTCCAACCTGAGAGAAACTAGGAAAAGTTCAAACACAGACCAAGAAAAGTTCTTATATAAGAAAGAGATTGAAAATACAGGATATTTTAGAGGAGATTAAAACACTTTGTGCTGATTTTGAATGGCAGAGAAAGGGCAATATTTGTAATAAATTTTAAGTACGAGAAAGGTTATAAAAAATGGAGACTTTATGATCTTATCTTCTCCAAAGGTCAAATAAATGTAAATAACTTCAAAGGGCATCCGTAGTTATGAAAGAAAGAAAGAAAGAAAGAAAGAAAGAAAGAAAGAGCTTTTAAACATTACTGAGTGAATGATGCTGGAAAAGCTCTGAAGACCTGAGGGTGGGGCTTTTTGTATTTTTTTTTAAATTGTAGTAAAATAGAAACATAAAGTTTACCATTTTAGCCATTTTTAAGTTTATGAATATGCGGCATTGGTTATATTCACCGTGTTGTATAATCATCGCTACTCTATCCAAACATTTTCATTACCCCAAATGGAAAGTCTGTACTCATTAAGCAGTAATTCTCCACCCTCCCTCCCCTGGACCTCTCCTGACCTCTAGTCTTTGTTCTGTCTCTATGAATCTGCCTATTCTAAGTATCATGTATAAGTGGAGTCATACATTATTCATACTTTTATGTCTGGCTTATTTCACTTAACACAATGTCTTTAAGGCTCTTTCGTGTGATAACGTGTTACTTTTTTGGGGGGCGCCTGGGTGGCTCAGTTGGTTGAGCATCGACTCTTGATTTCAGCTCAGGTCATGATCCTAGGGTGATGGGATCGAGCTCCGTGTGCAATCCCTGCTTGGGATTCTGTCTGTCCCGTTATCTCTGCAGCTCCTCCACAAGTTCTCTCTATCTGTCTCTCAAAATAAATAACTAAACTTTTTCTTTAAAAAAGAGAACTTATTCCTTTTTTATGGTGGAATAATATTCCATTGTCTGTATGTATTACATTTAGTTTATCCATTCATCTGAGGGACTGGGGTTGTTTCCACTTCTGGGCTACTGTCAATAACGCTGCTATGAACGTGAACATGCGAGTATCTGTTTGAGTCCCTGTTTTCAATTCCTTTAGGTACATACCTAGCAGCGGAATTGCTGGATCTTATGATAATTCTGTTTATCTTGTTGATGAATTGCCAACCTGTTTTTCACAGTGGGTGCCCATTTTATATTCCCACCTCCCCCAGCAATGATGTGGGTTCCAATCTCCACAAATTCGCACATTTGTTATTTTCCAGATTTTTGCTAATCACCATCCTGATGGGTGTGGGCGTGGAGATGGGACTAGGTCAGACTCCAATGTCATTAACTCTGCTGTTCTCACCTGGGTTCAGCAATTTTTCTCGAATGAACGCTTTTGAGATTGTTGCAAGTCATTGGTCAATGTTCAGAGTACCCAAGAGTTGGTTTTGACAATCTTTTTTGTCAGTTGTTTTGTTACTTTTAAGGACGTATTTGCAGAAGTTCCCAATCTGCCTTTTCTGAAAGTAAATAATGTGTTTTAGACAGCTGTTCAGGCCGGTTAAAGCTCAGGAAACTATTAAGCACATATTCCCATGGCTTGGAGAAGAAAGAATCACACGCACTTTGTTTCAGGTAGGATGTAAGGTTGCAGAATTAGTTTTGCTCGAGATTGTTTCTCTTTACCAGTTTCGCATATTTTGAAGTACAGTATTAGAACCACTCGCTCTTTTCTAGTAACTAAAGAAAAGGAGCGCTGTTGGCATTTCCCATGAAATCCACTTGAGATGCTAGGAAACAGAGCTCCTTGAATATGTGAAAGGCAGCTTTTGTAGTGGTCAGGAACGTGGATTCTAAACTTTTACTGTTTAGATTCAAATCCTGGCTCTGTCACATTCTAGCTATGTGACCTCAGCCCAAGTATTTAACTTCTCTCTGTGCAGGAGTTTTTTCATATGTAAAACTGTGATAATAATTGTATTTACTTTATGGGGTTTGTAGGAGGATTAAATGGGTGAATGAATATTCTGCGTGTGCCTAGAACATGGCCCTGTGCATATGAAAACTGCATAAGCAGGGGTGCCTGGGTGGCTCAGTCAGTTAAGCATCCGACTTCGGCTAGGGTTATGATCTCACCGTGCATCGGTTCAAGTCCCACGTCAGGCTCTGTGCTTGACAGCTCAGAGCCTGGAGCCTGCCTCTGATTCTGTCTCCCTCTCTCTGCCCCTCCCCCCATCATGCTATGTCTCTCTCTCAAAAATAAATAAACATTACAACATTTAAAAAAAAACTGCATAAGCATCTTTTATCTAAAACTTAAAATGAAATAATGTTATGCAGGATCCACAAATATATACACATGGATCTCCATCTCATGTTTCAGAATCGGGCAAAAATCCCTGGCCTGTTTCTCAGTCTTTTAACACCAATGATAGTGAAGATATGACTTCACCTTCTGCCATCTATCCCACCTCATTAAATGGCTTAAAATACCTTAGGAGGAGAATCATTTCCCTCTTCACTACAAGACAGAAAGAAGAGATTGCTGTCCCTGTTTCATTTGCCATGATTCTGGAGTCTGAGTTTCTCTTTCTGTGCTTGAGGTAGAACTTTAAAAACACTATCAAGCAAACTTTACATAAGCGGGTATCTTGCTGTATTCTTCACTGCCATACTAGCACCTAGAATAGTACATGAAAGATCTGTTTTTGTCCATGAAAATATATTTCCAATTAATGAATAAATTAATGATTCATTAAATCAACTGAAATAGCTCCATTTGGCAGTTCAGTAGTAAGAGACCTAACATTGCCTGATTTCAACCGTGTTTGACTTCTCAGGTCCACAGAGAAATGAAAAATTATACAATTAAGTTTATAATAAGCAACAGAGAAAATCCAAAAGTTATTGTAAACAGGATAAAAATCAGGTATTCACAATTTTGATCACAAAATTTTAAAATTTCAATTTAACAAAGTATAATTCTTCTAGACTCCTCCTTATAGTCAAACTTAAAGCATAAAAATTTAGTGAAGTGTAAAAACATCTTTGAATAATTTCCACTATGTTTATTTCCTTCCCTTTTAATTATAAGAATTTTGCAGATGTTAGGACAGATGGGTCTTAGCTTTTTAAAAATGTATCTTAGGAAAGTGTATAATTGGTTTGTATGCAGTATTTTCTCTCAATTACTCTTTTCAGTTACAGAGCAAAAGCTGGGGATACATTTTTAGTCTGCCTGTGTCATGTATGCTGAGTTTTAGAAGAAAGCTTTATTTTCTTATTATAGACAACTGTCTCATTTTCTCTATGATATTTAAGGAATAGATCAATTTGTCAAAACTATATTAGTATAGAATAGAATTTTTCTTGGGCAAGTTTATATTACCTAGTATTATTTTGAGAACAAAAATAAGTTCTAAACTATTTTAAATACACTAGAAACTTTGCATTTATAATCTATTCTGTAAAAATACCAAAAGTGACATTTCCCATAGAAGTTTTTTTTTTTGAAATACATTAAAAGTTACAGTAGTGATTAATTTTTTGATGCTTGGTGTGAATTTTTAAAGAAAAAGTTTAAATACAATTAGTAAAAAATCCCAAACAACTTTTTATTTTGTGACCAAGATCTGTGGACCTTAAGGAATCCTTGACACTGTTGTTAGCTTTTTGAATGTTTCAGTATTTTCAAAGTATCTCTATTTTTGTCCTTATTATTTCTTTTCATGTCTTTCTTTTTTTCTATTTAGAATTGAAAGTAAACAATGAGTACCAGTTTGGTAGGTGACCATACAATGACTTTTGCTTTGATTACTCTTTTTTTATGGAGACTAGAGAGAAACCTACATTTAAAAATATAATTAAATGAAGAAGGAAAGGTAATATTGATTTATATCGGTTCTGCATCAACGTATACCATTGAAAAACATGGGTTATAATGCCTTTGTCTTCCATTATAATGTAGATATTTTTCCTTTGCGATCTGTGCTTTTAAAATTTGAGACAAGAGAAACTTCCCTAACCTACTGTCATGGAGATCATCTCATAATGTTTGTCCTAAAGGTATTAAAGTTTTGCTTTTGTTTGTTTGTTTATTTAGTTTTGAGAGAGAGAGAGACAGAGCGTGAGCAGGGGAGGGGCAGAGAGAGAGGGAGACACAGAATCCGAAGCAGGCTCCAGGCTCTGAGCTGTCCGCTCAGAGCCCAACGCGGGGCTCGAACTCACAAACCGCGAGATCATGACCTGAGTCAAAGTTGGACATTTAACAGACTGGGCCACCCAGGCGCCCCTAAACTTTTGCTTTTAAACCTAAAAGATTTACCTATTAGAAGAATTTTTGTTAATAAGGGAATCCAAGAGATCTATATCTATATCAATAACAAACTGGCAAACCTATATCTAGCAAACCTGTATCCGAAAATCTGTTACAAGTTCTAAGGACTTTTTTCCCAAGTCTGTTGGATTTTCTTTGTAGGGAGTCACACTCTCTTGAGATAAGAACAGTTTATTCTTTCCCCCTCAAAATTTTAAACTTTTTATCCCTTCTTATTTCATTAGCCAAGGTTTTCAGAATAAGTTTAAAGTGATCCTGTCATAGTGATTACACTTAATTTTTTTTTGTAGGTTTTCCATATGTATCAGGCAAGGAGTTTCATGTTACTAATTTGTTTGGAGTCATTTTTGAAGTCATAAAAGAGTGATAGTTATTATCACTGATATCAATTATCAAATGATTTATATGCATCTCTTTACAAGATTATATATTTTTATTCCCTGCAATCTTATTATGTGTTCAATTATGTTAACTGTGTAATTAAAATGTTTACAAATTTTTTGATGACTGTGGCCAAGTGAGAAAATTGGCAAATCATGTTCCCCGAGAATAGGCATAAATTATCATTTCAGAACCCTGGAAACTGACCAAAAGTATACACCGATCTAAAAAGCATTTACCCATGAAAAATGGCTGATGTTCAGGAAAAGACAGTCAGAATCTGAGGTGTCTTATCCTGAGGCTTGTCTCATTCCCCCAGTTTAGTCTACATAGAATACATGCCAGAATGAGGCAGGCCATAAGACATACTAGTTTCACTGCCATTGCTGAAGGAAGGCCACTTATTTTTGCGTATTAGTGATGAAAGACCAGAAACACAGTTGGTTGAAGTGATGATTTCAGATGTAGGTGAGCAGGGAGGGCCAACATCATATTGATCCTGAGTTGCGGTTAGGGAAAGGAGTTCCTGGCAGGTTTTGCATGCAGGTGCCCAGGATACCAGCACAAATCAGCCAAGTAAAACCTAGGGAAGACTTGAAAATGGTTTGAATTTTTAATGATCTCTTCTACCAACATATAGGTCTATCAACAGAAGAAGGACATCTTACTGGTTTGAATTGGTTGAGCATAATCTCTGGCCAGTTGTTAGATGGCAAGTTAGTCACACAGATACTAACAACAGTGGCTCCTAAGAATCAAGGCCAAAAATTAAAAACAAGACTGTATGTTTTAGAGATTTTAATTTATTCTTCTAAAGTAATCTCTCCATCCAATGTGGGGCTTGAACTTACAACCCAGAGATCAAGAGTTGCATGCTATACTGACTGAGCTATCCAGGCACTCCTAAAGCAGCTTTTTTGTTTTTTTAAGAAACAACTTGAAAAGATATAATATTAGTGGCTGCACATCACAGTAGAGACATATTTCACAGATTTAGCACAGGCATGGAAACCAAAGAAACACACAAATCAAAGGAAACATGTAAATCAAGAAGCGAAAACAAAGGAAAAAAACAAAACTCAGGAAGAACATCAAAGAGCCTTTGGGAAAAAAAGATAAGCTACTAGAATTGCAACATTGTCAAAAATGTCCAGTTTTCAACAATAAGTTAAAAAATTAAAAGAAACAGGAGAGTGCGACCAATATTAAGGGAAAAAATCGACACAAGCTATATTTTCATATCCTCAGGTGTTGGATTTCACAGACAAAAATATTTCAAACACTCATTTTAGACATGTCCAAAGAATTCAAGAAATCACGTATAAAGAATTAAAGGAACACAAAGTCACAGTAAATGAATAGAGATTCTCAAGGAGGAGATTACCAGGATACAAAAAACAGGAAATGGAAATTATGGATTTGCAAATTACAATAATCAAAATGAAAAATTTACTAGAGGGGCTCAATGGTAGATTTGGTTTGGAAGAAGAGAGGAGAAGTGAAATTATCCAATCTGCAGATCTCAAAGAAAGATATTGAAGAAAATAAGCAGAACTTCATAGGATCTGTAGGGTAATATTAAGCTTGCCAACATGGATGTAATGGGAGATCCAAAAAGAGAGGAGAAAGTGAAAAAATACTTGAAGAAGAATGGGTTAAGACTTTCCAAAGTTGATAAAACATTAGTCTATGGTTCCATGGAAATCAATAAATCCGGAGTTGAATGAGCACAGACATGTACCTCTGGACTTATCACAACCACACCGCTGAAATCCAAGAACCAGGTGAAAATCTTGAAGGCAATAAAAGAAGAAATAAATGATTCATTTACAGATAGGACCTCATCTATATGATTAATGCCCAACTTATCATCAGAAACAATAGAGATGAAAAGACAGGAGGGTAACATGTTCAAAGTGCTGAAGGAAAAAGGAATCTAGAACAATGGCCCTATTTGACGTCCATGTACCACTCCTTGAAACCTCGTATGTTACATTGCATTGAAAACCAGAACCAAGGTTGCAGATGGAGTTGAGTTTGCCAATCAGTTGATCTTAAATAAGGATATCCTAGATATAATCCAGGGAGTTTACATAATCGCAAAGTCCTTAAAAGTGGAAGACGGAGGGGCACCTGGGTGGCTCAGTAGGTTGAGCGCCCGACTTCAGCCAATGTCGTGGTCTCCTCGTTAGTGAGTTCAAGCCCCACATCCGGCTCGCTGCTGTCGGCGCAGAGCACGTTTCAGATTCTCTGTCACCCTCTCTCTGTGACCCTCCCCGACTCGCGTTCTCTCAAAAAGTAAAACAAAACCTTTTTTTAAAAGGTGGAAGAGGGAGACAGAAGAGGAAGTCAGAATAAGGTGATATGAAAAGAAGTCAACCTGCCACTTCTGACTTGGAAGATGATGGAGGAGGACCAGGAACCAATAGCAGGCTCCGAAGGCTGAAAGAGGCAAGGAGATTTTCCTCTAGAACCTAGAGAAAGAACTCAGCCCAGCAACTTCACTTCTGTGTATGTTTACCCAGAGAAATTAAAATACAAATCCATATAAAAATCTGTGTATTCATATTCTTAGTGGCTGTATTCATGGTGGCCAGGAGTTGGGAATGACCTAGGTCGGTGTCTACGGGCCAGATTGATGAACAGTGTGTGGTGTCTCCTTGCAGGAGAATGATGTCTAGTATTGGGGGAAGGAGGAGAGACCGCTGCTGTATGTATGTGACATAGATGAACCTCACAAGCTTTGCATTGGGTGAAGGAGGTCAGAGACAGGAAAACAATTTTTGCATGATTCTATTTTTTATGAATAGTCCAGAGGAATAAATTCTGTGAAGACAGAGAGCAGATTAGTGTTTGCCTGGAGTTGGGGGTGGAAGGGGTGAGATAATTCATGGACCTAAGAGATCTTATTGGGATGATGAAAATGTTCTAAAATTGTTTTCTGGTAACAGATACACAACTTGATACATTTATTTTAAAAACTTTGAATTGTGTACTTGAAATCATTGAATTATATGATACATAAAATATGCCTCCATAAATTTTTTTTTTTTCAATGAAAGCAAATGAAGATGTTCCCAGAAAAACAGATCCCGAGGAGATCTGTTGCCAGGGACATGCCTTACGAGATACACTAAAGGAAAGTCTTCGAGCTAAAAAGAAACAATTTCAGTCGGCGACTAAAACACACAGGGAGAAATGAAGAACACCTGAAATTGTCAACTTGGGGGTAAACATAAAAGACTGAACAGATATATTTTTCATTTCTTCTTTTAGCTACTTGAAAGACACATAAGATTGCTTAAGACAATAATTACGGCACTACTACAGATTTTTGTACTTACAAATAGATGTATATGACCATCATGGCATAAGAGGGCGGGGGAATGAGGCTGTTTTGAAGCAAAATTTGTATTTGTTGGCAGCATTAGTATTATTCTGAAATAGATTATGATCCATTAAAATGCATATTGTAATCTTTGGAGCAACCACTGAGAAAAGAACTTAAAACCCTATAGTTAAGGGGCGCCTGGGTGGCTCAGTCGGTTAAGCGTCCGACTTCGGCTCAGGTTATGATCTCGCGGTCCGTGAGTTTGAGCCCCGCGTCAGGCTCTGTGCTGACAGCTCAGAGCCTGGAGCCTGTTTCAGATTCTATGTCTCCCTCTCTCTCTGACCCTCCCCCATTCATGCTGTCTCTCCCTGTCTCAAAAATAAATAAACGTTAAAAAATATTTTTAAAAAAACCCCTATAGTTAATAAGTGAGCAAAAAAATGAGAAGAAGAATTAAAATCAACAGTGCAAAATATGCACTTAACCCAAAACTAAACAATTGAAGGAGGAATAAAGGAAGAAAAAGACAGGAGAATCAGTGTGCCCCTGGACACGTTCACATAAAACAAAACATTCCAATACCGTGTCAGCCAAGCACAGGCATCTTCAGGTCTAACTTAGTTTCATAAAAGCTTGGATTGGGATCCTAACTGCATCCCTTTCTAGCTGTGTCGCCTGAGGCAAACTACTTAACTTCCCAATGTTCCATTTGTTAAATGAGGATCATAATATTTACTTTATGGAGCCAATGGGATGATTAAATATAATTAAAATTTAAAAAGAATGTAAAGTGTTAACACTGCCTCACGTTTTAGATTCTTATTAAATAGAAGTTTCAATGATAATGTTAATTGTGATGATGAATGTTAATGCTGCTGTTGCTGCTGCCTCTGGTTATTTTGCTGTTATTATCTTGTTATTTTAGACTCCGATTCCCGATTTCCTATTCCCAAAGGCATCATCTCAACCCAAAGGAAGGAAATAAATTCAGTCTGTTCTCTTTGATTCCGTGTTGGTATGAATACGATCCATAGTTCTTCACACCCTCTGAATATTTCTCACCTTCCCACGACGGTTTAGAGCATGCGAAATTAATATTTTGTATGATGCTTTGGGTGGGTGCTCTGTAAGCAGTAATACGTATATATGTATTCTATGTATATATAAAAGATTGTGGCAACTAACTAAATAACTAAGTAAATAAATGTGATTAAGAGCTTAATGAACGCCCATTGGAAATAAGCAGTAAAAAATGCACATACATGCAAGGCTTTGTGTTGACAGATTCATCGAGCTGAATTGCTAATTGGGGGGGAAATGCATCTAAACACCATTTAATGACTATCCTTGTTATCTAAATTTCCACTGAAAGGCCCGGAATGAAGTTTGTTAATGACAAAACCTGGCAGCTGAATTGCCTGGGCAACGAAAGAGAAATGGTATAGGTCACAGAAAGAGGTCATTTCACAGTGATGAAACTGGAGACTTGATAATTTCTCACTCTGATCTGCAGATGTCAGATAGGTCTTCTGGGTCCTGGAAGTCTCTGGCAAGCTCAATTCATAGAGGATGCTTGTCATAGACGCATGTACTCACAAACAACAAGCCATGACACGCAAAGATTCCAGTACCTTCTAAATGCAGCGGGGCCTCTTCTAGATATGCTGGTGATTGGCTGGATGAACATTATTGTTAATTAAATAGTCCTTTCTTTGATCCTTAGTTTGGTAAAAAAAAAAAAAAATTCACTCTTTAAAATAATTGTGGCATTATCTTTCTTGTAATAATATACCACAACCCTTTCATCGACCAGTTAGTTCAACTGTAAGGCACTGCCATAAGTTTGCTCTCTAAAGTCCTTCCTAGAGACATTCAGATATGTTGTTCCCAAATGTGGCTGATATCCAGGATCTTCTGTGGAGCTTTTGAAAATACCAAAGCCTGGGCACAACTCCAGACACTGAATCAATCTCCCAGAGAGGCTCCTAGAGAGGTAGTTTGATTGTGATAATCAATAGAAATTGTCAAAATGAGCCATAATGAAAAACTCCCCATGCCCATGTAATTTTGACTGTTTTGCTTCATTGACACTTGGAGGAAAATTCCATTGCCTAAGATTATCTTGTTTCTTATCGGAGCCTCAACAATATGCACTTTTGGAATAATTTATGGGGAAAAAAAGGAGAACAACCTTGAAAAGAATAAATTTGGGCTTTGCATTTGTACAAGCAGTATTTCAGAAATGTTAACCCTGTAATGATTATTGAAGCCCCAATGCCAGTATTGTCTCAGACCAATGTCCAGTCTATGCACAGGGTCAAACTTACACTTTCAATTACTTGCTCGAACAAGAATTTTCCAACTTTTTTCTGCAGACAGCTACCAACTGCATAAATGTCTCGAGGCACAGCTGATATAGTAGGCCATGGACAGAGCTCCAGCTCACAATTTAAAGTAGAGTCAATTTACTCTTACCACATTTTATTTTGGGGAATTCTTTTAAAGAGGTATTTAAAAACAATGTTCCATAGCCACAGTGATGTTTTAAAAATGAAATTGTTGCATTGCCTTTCTAATATCATAACTTTCTAATATCATAACCCTTAGAAAGTCCAAGAGACTTGTGATCCATAAGCATACGGTGTCTGTACCCTATCTTTCCTTCAGGACCGTAACGGTGGTTAATAAACTATTGTCTCTTGATTCCAAATCACTATTCTGTGTTCTGCTTTATTCTATTATGCTGAGGATGGGACTCTGTAAACTACGTTTCTCTTTTGCAGGCTGAACTGGTGGTTGAGCGGAATGGTCATCTGAAAACACCATTATGACATAGGTTGGGAAACAGAAGAAATGATGTTCTGTCAGTTTATAAGCCTCCTAGAGCAGCAGGTTTCAAATTATTTCCTGAAGACGTCTTTACTTTTTATTTCTTAAGCTTATTTATTTTGAGAGAGAGGGGGGTGGAGAGAGAGGGAGAGAGAGAGAGAGCACAAGTGGGGGAGGGGCAGAGAGAGAGAATCCCAAGCAGGCTCTGTGCTGTCGGCACAGAGTCCCACGCGGGGCTCGAACTCACGAACCATGAGATCATGACCTGAGCTGAAATCAACCTAGCCACCCAAGTGCCCCATGAGGTCTTTATTTTTACACAGGTACCTCAGTAGCTACAACCATGGTAAGGAGTGTGCCCAATAGGTGGGAACTTGAGTTCACAGGGCAGATTTGTTCTTACCTTAAAAATGACCAATTTATTTCTCCCATAGCCAGGGTACACGGGTCTGGAAATCAAGAAAGGGAAGGTGGACAGTTTCCTGTCATTCATCTATCTAATAATCCATTCATGGAATTGCTGGGTTTTGTTTACAACTTTGAGCTCTGCTGGTTTGGAGGTTCTCACCACCAAGTGGGGAGGGGATGTTTCTGCCAAGGGAGCCAACAGTGGCTCCACTGAATTAGAAGCTGAGACAGCCTCCCGGCTTTGCATGCAAAGAAAGAGGGAAATTCCTTTCCTGGATGGGGTGATTGATTCAAATCACCAAAGATAAACTGGGCCGCTGTGAAACGATGTGGAGTAGAGGGCACAGGTATTCTCTGGGGTGGAGCCTTTCTTTGTTGCCTTCAAGACATTTGGCAACCATAAAAGGCAGGCTCACTGTGGAGTCAGACCATGGAGAAATGCAAGTTTGAGTCACTCTGTAAGATAAGGAATCTCAGGAAAAGCTGAGGTCCTCAATGAGATAGATCAAACATGGAATAAGCAGATAGTGCCTATGGAAGGGGCTTGCCCTCTGTCCCCTCCTTCGTTAGGGATCCACGAGGAGTTTTGATTTTTCAGTCTGTTTGGGTTTTTACTTTCAGGACAGAGGGATAATCTCCAAGCTCCCTACATATGGAACCAGTGGCTACTGTAAACCCTAAAGCAATCTCTATAAACACAAAACAATAAGGTATAACCAACAATCCTACAAAGGACATAACATTAAACAGTGAACAATATCTAGTCCAAAAGAAGACAGAATTTTTAAGAAAAAGTCTCCTCTAGTAGTAGACTAATCTCAGAGAATCAAGATATGAATTGGTTAAGGCTAATTGCTAACTTTATTATATGAAGCAAAGAAATGCAAAATTTCTCAGTCTAGCTGCTAGCAGTTACTTATCCTTAAAAAAGTAGTAAGAACATTTCAGTAGAGATTTATAAATATATTTGAAGACTTTAATGTAAATGCATGCAGAATTACATTCAGATCCATGTTAGTGAATATACCAAATTAAGATAAATCCTTGGACTTATTAGATCAATTTATTTGTTTCTGTTTTTTTTTAATGTTTATTTATTTTTGACAGAGAGAGAGAGAGAGAGAGAGAGAGAGACAGAGTATGAGCAAGGGAGGGGCAGAGAGAGAAGGAGACACAGAATCTGAAGCAGGCTCCAGGCTCTGAGCTGTCAGCACAGAGCCCGACACGGGGCTCGAACCCACAGACTGCGAGATCATGACCTGAGACGAAGTGGGACGCTCAACGGACTGAGCCACCCAGGCACCCCTATTTGTTTCTGTTTAAGGGATAGCTATATAATCTTGCCTTGATTTTTCTCTCAGTCTGAAATGTAATGAAAGCATGATATTAAGTTTATGTGAGACTTGGGTTAATTTTCTCATAGAAAGCCTAATTAATTTTAACTTCAAATATTTCATATAGCAATTTGGTGATCACATATGTTATTACTTCCATTAAATGTGAATAACATCACTTATTAAATACCTTTAATCTTTCAAAATTAATTAGGGATCTTAGCAATTAATTTTAGGTTGGCATTAAAGACCAACACAGTTTATATTAACATAATTATATTATTAAAATCTGAAAATCGTACCGATAACAAAGCAAAGATATATGCTTACTTCTGGTGATAATTAATAATTACGTTGGATTAATTTTATAATGTATTAACATATTTAATTATTAGAATAACCAATTGGTTAATTAATTCCCCTCGGAGATTGGCAAATACCTTTTCTACCAGTATTATTTCAATATTTTACATGCATAAGATTATCAGAACCTATGACAAGCTATGAAGGACATCTTTCCCTATTTTATTATGTACTATTTTCTGTGGCACTTTGTTCAGAGCACTTGTTGCTCTGTCCCTAATCCTCGAGTGAGTAAATCATAATTATACAAGCCAGAACAAGTCCTTTGAATGGTGCGGTGCTCTAACTGACCTCTGTAATTTTATTGGAAGAATAGCATGACAAACCAGAGGTTGCAAATTTATAAAGCAAAGAAATAGGCGCACCTGGATGGCTCAGTCAGTGAAGCGTCTGACTCCTGGTTTCAGCTCAGGTCGTGATCTCACAGTTTTGTGAGATCAAGCCCCATCTCGGGCTTTGTGCTGACAGTGCAGAGCCTACTTGGGATTCTCTCTCTCTCTCTCTCTCTCTCTCTCTGTCCTTCCCCTGCTCACGCTCTCCTTCTCAAAAGTAAAGAAATAAACTTAAAAAAAAAAAAGCCAAGAAATACAGTTCCCAGGGTGATTTCTCCATAGGAAAACACTGCAGTGCATAGACTTAAGGCGACTCACATTCTCACCTTCTCACACTCATGCTTTTTTATGATCCTCTCTGCTTGTGTTCAGGTTGGACCTCTGACTTGTTTACACCCCACAGCAAGGGAGATGAGGCTGTACAGGATTATGTGTACATGCACACACAGGATAGGGCTCATTTTGCCAGAGCCTCCGTGGGTGTGTGTGTGCACAGTCACCTTGCTGGTTTTGAAGCTGCAAGTGCCCTGGAAGGAGTTTGGAAACAGATCTTCCTCCGTTTGAGTCCATGATGAAATCCCAGCCAGGCTGCCACATCACCTCCAGCCTTGTTAAACCTAAGCAGTGTCTGGACTTCTGACCCACAGAAGCTGAGGTAATAACGATGTGTTGTTTTAAGCTCCTAAATTTATGCTAGTCTGCTGCATGGTATAGAAAACTCACACAAGCACATTCCTACAGAATCCACTTTGAGGGAAAGCATCATGTAGGTAATCTTAGATGAATTCTTGTAACTTATCGAAAGGTAATAAACCCTCAGGGGAATTTACAGATGATCACTCTAGTAACCCAGAGTACCTTTTGCAATAGGTTCAACTTCGAGAAATTACAACTCTTCTTTAACAAGGGACTCTAAGCTTGAATTTTTCTAGTTTTAATAATTATCTGTAAATAATTTAATTAAAATTTTAAGGTGGGTGCAGTTTATGATTGTCACACATGAATTTGAATTATAACGATTGACATTTTAAGAAACAGAACTACCTGGGATGATGGCTAGGTATTATATTACGTGTTATGACAACACCCCTATATTTTGCATATAGTTTTTTTATTTGTATATATTTTTTTAGAGAGAGAGAGTGCGTGTGCGTGTGTGCATGAGTGGGGGAGGGACAAGGAAAGAGGGAGAGAATTCAAAGCAGGCTCCAGGCTCTGAGCTGTCAGCACAGAGCCCAATGCAGAGCTCGAACCCATGAACCGTGAGATCATGACCTGAGCCAAAGTCCGACACTTAACCGACTGAGCCACCCAGGTGCCCCTTGCCTATAGTTTTAATAGGAATCAGTCTCATTTTACACCAGGCTATGAATGGACAAAACTGCTATGCAAATCAGTCTGTAATATGTTGTATATAAAGACACATCTTATTTAATCAGGTATAAATGGTCCTCTGTTGAGGAGCAGGAGTCGAACTTCAAATGTGGGAACAGGACTATTATGGTCTGCTAATGGCAGAATGCTTATGGAGCCACACCTTGGAATTTCTATTTACTATTTCTATTTACTATTTCTGTTTACTATTAGTAGAGAATATCACTCTCTGAGGTGAATTTTGTGGGGTTAGAGAAATGAGATATATTCCACATCACTGGGACTGCAGATAAAATCTCAAGAAGACAAGTTTTCCTGTCCTTGTTTCCTGTGTTCAGATTTTGATGTCATAATAAAGGGTGGTAAGATAAAATTCTGAAATATTGCAGGCATTAGCGAATGCACACTGTATTCCTTACGCTTATCTCCAGATAATTGTAAAGATCTTTGCCTTAGTATTTGCCCCTTACTGTGTGGCATTAGATTTGTTGATTACACAACAAGAAAGTTCAAAGGTATTTAGTGATGCTTTTTGATAGGCTTAAGGAAATATATCAGTATATACACAACATAAAAGCCTAACTTCAGAGATTCACAAAAATAGCTATAACTGAAGTTATTTCACCTAAGGTTTTATCCGGAAAAATCCTTCTTAGAATTGAAAACTTAATAAAATTGTTTCATACAAAATCTTATTTTCGGTCTTGTTTGTTATTGTACTGTGTGAATTAGGTTGGAGTCTGAGTTTCACTGCTTATAAGAATTTCAGTAAAGGGGCACCTGGGTGGCTCAGTCGGTTGAAGGACTGGCTTTTGATTTCGGCTCAGGTCATGATCTTCATGGTCTATGGATTTGAGCTCCCTGTCAGGCTTTGCACTGATAGAGACACATACACTCTATCTCTCAAAATAAATAAATAGACTCTAAAAAAAGAGAACTTTAATAAGCTTTTTACTTGCAACATAATCCATGCATTTCTTAATACAAAATTATACTGAGAATGACCAGAGTGGGGAATGGAGGAAAAAAAAAATATGTTACATGTTTGAGAACATTCTGATAGCTACTGGAGAGGTGTCTCTGCTTAGCTTACCTTTGTTTGGTAAATGCCTCCGTTAACTGACCTCCTTTTGGCACGTCTGGAACCTCTGGGCTAACTGGAGCTTTAACAGACTACGAAGCCCGGTTTACTTCTTCCTATTATAACATCCAAATTCAAAATGGTTATCACGTACTCCTCAACTGGATTACTTTCCATTTCTGGTTCCTTCATTTCTTTTTGTTACAGATTATTAGGGAAGTATTTTGGTTGGTGTTGATTTTTACCAGAAGAGGGAATCTGTAAATTGTAAAAGATCACCAATTATGAAAAAAAATGTACAGATGTCTAAACATAACTGAATGGATATTTGTCTTTCAAGGAAAAACATATCTTGGAAACATTCAGCAAGGAAAATATAGACACTCAAATGCATAAATAAAATCTGAGTTTTTCTTTGTGAGTTTAAAGAAGTTAATATATTAGGATTTCCAAGGGGAAAAGACTGGTTATAGCACTTAACATCTAGGCAAGCATCTCATTCATGCTGAAATTCCTTGAAAAATTACCATACATACATACATACATACAGCTCTTACACATACATATTTTTTTTTTGAAAACCATTACTTAAAGGAGTATTTTAGTCGACCA
The DNA here is from genome assembly GCF_046562875.1 of Panthera onca. Lineage (NCBI taxonomy): Eukaryota > Metazoa > Chordata > Mammalia > Carnivora > Felidae > Panthera > Panthera onca. Next base: position 223,928,488 of record NC_138339.1, read on the forward strand.
AAGATGTTTGAAATAACTGAATATGGTAAGAAAATGTTAATTTTAAAAACGGAAGTAAAAAAACAAGAAAACAGTGTGAAGTCTAAATTGCTGTTACTAATATAATTTTTAAATGCTAAAATTTAAAACAATTCTTTTTTTTAATTTTTTTAATGTTTTATTTATTTTTGACAGAGAGAGAGAGACAGAGCATGAGCGGGGGAGGGCAGAGAGAGAGGGAGACACAGAATCCGAAGCAGGCTCCAGGCTCTGAGCTGTCAGCACAGAGCCCCACGCGGGGCTCGAACTCACGACCGCGAGATCATGACCTGAGCCAAAGTCGGACGCTGGACCGACTGAGCCACCCAGGCACCCCAAAACAATTCTTAACAAAATATGATACCTATCTATCTATCTATCTATCCATCCATCTATCTACTGTGGGCATTATTACTATCTACAAACATTATAAGCATTATCTCTGATAATAAGGTAATAAATGCTCTCTGATCACTCCTGAAACAAATATCTAGTAATAAAGGAAAAAGATATTTTTGGTGTCTCTAAAGATTTTTTTCTTCTTTTTTTTAAGTTTATTTATTTATTTCGAGGGGGGGGGTGAGGTAGAGAAGAGAGAGAGGGAATCCCAAGCAGGCTTCTTCCTGTCAGCCCAGATCCTGACACAGGGATCCATCTCACAAGGGGCTCAGTCTCAGGAACCGTGAGCTCACGACCTGAGCCGAAATCAGGAGTTGGCCGCTTAAACTGAGCCACCCAGATGCCCCTCTGAAGGTTTTTTCTTAAGAAAGTCAGCTCATGTATTGGGTTGTGGATACAACCCAGCTTTTTACATTTTCATGAGTTACTCATTTTATCAAGTTGGAATTAAGGCGGATTGTCCAGAGATAACACACTCTCTTCCAGAAGTGTTGCTTTACTCCTTTGTAAAACTTTAGGACATTCTTGAAACAACGGTTTCCACATTTTAATGAATAAGAGAATCTGAAAAGGAGCAGAGTGTTTTTTCTTATGTATATATTTAAAGTTTTTATGTATTTTATATTTTTAGTAAAAGAGACTACAAGAATCTCAGGAATGCATGCCATAAATTTAATCTATGGTGATTGTTCAGTTCTGTTTCATTTGTCTTCCTTGAATTATTTGTTTTTTTTCTTTTTTCAATAGGCTTTACACCCAATGTGGGGCTTGGACTCATGATTCTGAGATCAAGAGTCGCATGTTCTACCAACTGAGCCAACTAGGTGACCCCCAAATAAATAAAGGGAAGTATTTATTTATATTTTTAGGTAGACTTTTCATTTGCCTTCCTTAAAATGACTTCATGGATTCCCCTAAGAATATATATAGTACATAAAGAATATATATATAATATATTTTATATTTTACACCAATTAATTCTCTTTAAGATCAAAGGATGGGAACTTCTGGGAAGATCTTAACATAAATGAAAACACTAAGGACTCACCTCTTCCAATACCTCCTTTTAAAAATCTCACAAGTGCCCAAAATGGCAGGTGGGGTTGGAACTGGCAAGAATACCTCCTGAAAGTAAAGAGAAGATTCATGCGTATTTTACAGTAATTTAGAAATTTCTACAAGCTTTTCCATCCATGTTACAGTATATAAAGAAGATTTCAGGCACAATTAAGAAGTTTTTGTCTAAAATAAAATGTCTTCCTGTGACACAGGTGATTGAGCGTTAACCCCAAAGAGATCCCCACGTGAAAAATTAGAAAAAATAAAATAAACCTGCATAGCCAGGAAAATAAAGTCGACAAGTATCATACAATGTAAATTTTTTAATTTTAATTCTGTGCTTCTAATACTACTAGAATTTTAGGAGGAGAAAAAAAAATTAGGGGCAGACTTCTCTCAGTTCACATGATGTGTATTGGGTTTCTGAAGAGTGAGGCCCCATAAATTACCAGGACATGTTCCTATGGATTTCTTTATGCTTTATTTCATAAAATATGAATTTAGCAGCAATTTCAAGTGTTGCATTATGGATGAATGACATTTGTTGAAAGTCAGATTACAGATGAAGGAACAAAATTACACTTATTTTAACATGTCTGCACAACTGGTCTATTTTTAGACTCCACGAGATTGCAGGGAAGGAAGGAGATCTTAGAAGACCTGTAATAGATGATAAACAACTGTTTGTTCATACATCTTGAAGTCTCAGTGGAATGATTTTCTGAAAATATATCAACTGCCAAATTGTGAAAATTAATAGAAACTCTGAATGCACCCATACTTTGGACAGACATTTAGAAAGTGTATAAATGACTAGCACATAGAGGGCTCAAGGCAGGATTATAGTTTGACAAAGATATTTCAGGGGGAGGGAGATGACATCTAATCCTTGTTATCAATATGGGACCTGAATCAACAGAAAGCATAGGTCATGGTTATTCCTTTGTGTCCAGTGTCTCTCTCTGCTGAAGTTCTTTTTCTTATATTCTGACTTGGTGCCTTTGCACTCCTGGTAATTATTTTTTACCAATAGTTGCTTTCATGTACTTTTACCTTTATGTATGTATGTATGTATGTATGTATGTATGTATTTATAATTTACTGTCAAATTGGCTAACATACAGCGTGTACAGTGTTCTCTTTGTTTTGGGGATAGATTCCTGTGGTTCATCATTTCCATACAACACCCAGTGCTCATCCCAACAAGTGCCCTCCTCAATGTCCATCACCCATTTTCCCCTGTCTTGCACCGCCCACCCCCCCATCCATTCTCAGTTTGTCCTCTGTATTTAAGAGTCTCTTATGGTTTTCCTCCCTCCCCCTCTGTTTGTTTTTTCCCCTTCCCTTCCCCCATGGTCTTCTGTTAAGTTTCTCAAGATCCGCATATGAATGAGAACATATGATATCTGTCTTTCTCTGACTGACTTTTATATCTTTTATATCTATTTCCTCTCTGTAAGATAGCAAATCATATACCCCCTTCCCTTATGTCTTCCTAAAGCAACAGTTATGAGTTTAAGCCCATTTTGCACTGATGATTATCTTTAAAATATATTCAAAGCACATGAAATACCAACATTCTATAGTATCTATAATAATAAAACCTGAAGGAAACTAGAACTCATTTATCATTAATCTTAAATATCACATAAAGTATAAATGAGAAAGATATGTTACATTAAGATGTCAAACTAAAGAAAAATATATGTCATTTAAACTAGGTAATTGTTTCAAGGTTTCTTCTCATTCCAGATGTACAGATTCTTCTGGTAACTATGTAACAGCAGAGTAATCCGTCGCTCCTTTTAAATCAGGCTTATGCTCTTAGAACTCTTAGCTTTGCTGGGGTGTCCTGTAAAAGGTTGAGGAATATGAAATAATAGCACTGTCATTCTTTTTTTAAATACCATTTAGATTTCATTTCTCCCTAAATTAACTACTTCTAGATTAATATAAACAGTTTCTAGTGAAAGTCATCTAGAAACTTTAGATAGATCATTGTAGGACATTAACTGATAGTTCTCAGTGTAGGAGTCAATCATGCCCACCTTTCCTGGCGCTGACATTTTCTGCAACTATTCTAAGAGACTTCCCGTTGTTTACTACCATTAATTCAATTATCTATAACAGGCAAATTTTTGGATACCTAATACCTCTTTGTGTCAGCATTATAGCTTATTGTAATATTTAGGAAGGCATGTTAAGAAACAGTTATCCAAATTTAAGCTAAAATTCAAGAAGGTGTATTATTCCCAATGAATAGAGTTCAACAGGGGTCCTGACTTGACCCAGAGAATGCTTTCTGTCTGACCTCAGTTGAAAGACTCAGTTTCTTGCCCTTGATTATAACTAGACTCGAATTTCGAATTTCTGCTTCTAGTCTTCTTTGGTAGCTTGTCAACCACTTTCATATGAGTGAGCAAAAGCCACTGCTTCCTGGAACTGCAGTACCGGGGCCATATCCCCTGACAAGCGCATCCCAGGCTGCACCTCGGACTCCACCTGCTCTCCCCATCAGCCATCCATTTGCAGAGCGTGCCCTGCATACTGCATGAAGTGAATCCACATGGAACCAGTGACAAGCTAATCTGTCGGAAAGCACGCAGACATAGGTGAGAACTAAGGCGGCACCAGGCCTTCGAGTATGGGTCTTCTGTTCTAGCATTTGCCTTAGGCTTGTTGATGGTAGGAACCAAAGTGAAATCAAGTAAGTAAAAGAGAGCGAATGCTCCTTAGGCACTAGTGTGCATACAACCGGATGAAAAGTAAATCTGAATAAGGATGCTTGATGAGACCACTTGGGAAGCTAGATACTGTCCCTGGATACAGCCCCTTGTTTGCCCTGAGGTGTTGTACTCTCCTGCATCCCTAACCCTCCCACCACCATCACACAGTGAAGAGGATAGAACAATAGCCAGTGGTCCCCTAACTCCCAACTAGGAAGAGAAGACCGCGTCCTAAATGGCATGTCCCCTTCCCGTGGGATTCTAACTGGCCTGATCCCATCAGGACTCACATGGATGTTTACCGCAGACGGCACCATACTTCCAAGCCTTCCAGGGGCACCATGGGCACCAACCTTTCTCTCAGTGCGGTCTGGAACTCCAGTTTTGTCACTCTAAAGATCCCCTATGTTCTCAAACTCTCACGTGAATGGTCCCTCTGCCTCCTTTTATAAAATGCCAGTGTCCCAGATTGGGTGTCTTTTCCTTTCATACTCTTCAAGAAGTGATTTGTTTATGGTCTTGTGCCTCGTATACCTCAGAGCCTAGAATGAATTAAACATACTCCATTTTATGAACTAAATGTGACTTCATTCTTTCTCACACTGTGCCTTCAAGCCCATCCTCTCCACTGGTCTTCGCCTGCCTCTTGGTAAAATATAGGATCTATAGATTTTCCGGTGATCCCCAGATAACAAATACATAGTCCTCCAGTCAATTTTAAGTAATATAATGGCCAGTATAGTTTAGTGATGACATAAATGTAAAACTTCTCTCTCCTAGTTTGTGGACACTTCAGGCTTACAAATCTGTAGGTTAAAAAGGAACTGTGGTTGGTTTCTTAATTATTTTCTTTAAGTTTATTTATTTATTTTCAGAGAGGGAGCTTGAGTGGGAGGAGGGCAGAGAGAGAGAGGCAGAGAGAGAGAATCTCAAGCAGGCTCCACCTTGTCAGTGCAGAGCCTGACCTGGGGCTCGAACTCACGAACTGTGAGAGCATGACCGATGTTTCACTGACTGAGTCCCCCAGGCACCCCTGCTTCTTCGTTATTCTTGAAACTTCTTTGCCTCCACATGCCAGCTGCTGTTTGGGGCCTCTACTGGATTCTAGCAGAGGGAGGGAGAAGTAATAAAGGGGAAGTAGTGGGCTGGTACATACATAATCCAGAGTGTTGCATTCTGGATCCAGCAGATGGCCAAAACTCATCATTTCTACTTTTGTTGGGTTCTCAGGAGATGCTCCTAATCCCTGAATGCCTCCCACATCTCCTTTTCCCTGGGAAGTTCTGCATCTGACCCACCATGAACAATTCTGGCTTAGTCCTCGTTTCTTAGGAGTTCATATTCTCTGGGTCATTTGAAATTCTCAAGTGGACATCTGGAATAAAGCTCTCTTAACATCTGGCCACAGGGAAATATCCTTACATTCTCGCACTATCATGTCTTAGAGGAAGGTGACTGATAGTCCTGATTTGCTCAGGACATCTCCTATTTTAGTTCTGAAAGTCCCATGTCCTGGTAAATACTTCAGTCCTGGGAAAATCAAAACTGTTAATTACTGTGCATAGAGATCCAGGAAAATCCTTTCCTTTCTGAGGCAATTTTGGAGCGGTCTTTGGCCTTTAAAATCTATTAGGCTGAAGCCAGATAGATACCTGTGTCCATATCACTCAAAGCCTAAGGACTAATGCTAAATCTCTCCAGGAAGTCTTTCTGACGATATCAAATTTTGGCTTAATGATGAGGAGGCATCCACTTCCTCTCCCCACTAGGGAGTGGAAAAGAAAACACAGTACACGGGAAGAGGGTCTCTAAACCGGTAGGTTTAGACTAATGTGGGGACAACCTGTCTCTCAACCTCTTAAATGCCTTGCACACATGATCTTGCACTTCTGTTTAGAATATGGGGTTACTTGGAATTAGTTGTGCTACTGTTGACTTTTGAGATCTTTGCCAAATTCTAGAGCAATAAGAATCGTATTCCTAGGATGGAATTCTCTGTGCTCCCATTGTTACTTTCAAAAATGTCTATTCTTTCTTTCTTCAAGGTTGACTGTGACTTTAAAATGTCTGATACCCTGATTATATCATTGATAATCCTTTGTTTCTTTTATTTTTGACCACCAGGTTAGAACAGATACATTTATTTGTATTTTCTTTGTGATCACTCAACTTCCAGCCCACAGGGAGAGGACATCTTTAAGGCAAATCCTATGTCCATACTGCATTCTAAGAAAATAAGGCACAGCAGTATATCTTAAACAGATAGCTGTTCTTAAAACACCTGCAGATAATATAACGATAATTTTTACCCTCATGTCAGGTAAATAATCATCTTTTATCTACCACCAGATATTTATAGCATTTTGGCTTAATTTTCCTTTGTTACCAAAAAAGATAATGTTAATTATGAAAGGGAAACCTAAAGCAGATGGTCCAGTGGCTCCTCGAGGGATAGTCTCGTAGCAAAATACAGTTTGAATCAGGAGTTAAAAATCAGAATTTATTCATTTTAAAGGACATATAATGGGAGCTAAGGCATGTGCTGGTTTTATTTGCCCAAATGTATTATTTTGCTTCAATTCAATTATACATTGGGAGAACACCAGAAGGTGTTAAAAGCTGAGAATCTATAATATAAAACACATGAGAAATTTATGGAACCAAAGGCGCAAATAATTCATAGATGCCAATTATAGATAACAATCTCCTTTGTCCCTCAGATGGTCAAGGGGCACAAGATCTTAACTGTGTACATGGGCTGGGATCTTAACTACACCGCATGCTAGTTGTGTCGTCTTGGACAAATCCATCTCTGTGACTATCAGGCTCTGACCTCTTAACCTTGGAGGGCACTCCTAAAGATTCTGTTTTCAAAACACAGTCTAGTGGTAACGACCGGGGAGGTAGAGACAGACATTGTATTAATAGTAGGTAGTCAATAATACAATAATACAATTTTAGCCAGTCTTACCTAGATGGCACCCCACGGTGACTGATCGCAGTTAGTGGAAATGTGACGCTGGGATCCTCCTCTCAGGAGGGGCTGAGGACAAACAACGTGTGAGAATCACTGAACTACTACTCAGGCCATCCTTGCCATAACGCATTCTTTGGGGTGGGAATGCTGTCAGAAAAACACAAGATGGGTGAATTCGTACAATGGCCAAAGCACATATTCAGAAAACTTCAGCAAACTGAAGACAAAAAAAAAAAAAAAAATTGTGAAGAAAAGCAGGCCCCACTGAAAGGATTTGTTGCCCAATAACCGAGTACTTTCTAATAGCAGCACAGGCAGCCTGGAGAATATGAAAATATCTCTTCAAAAGTCTGGGGCAAAAATATTCCAAACCTACAATACCATATTAAGCTAATATTAATTGAGTATGAAGCCTGAGTGGTAGCGATTTCATATATGTAAGCTTGTAGAAATTTTACTTTGTATGCATTCTTTCTCAGGAATCTACTAAAAGTTTTGTCACACAATAATTAGAAGTCAGTTTTAAAAGGTAAAGACAGAGGGTGCCTGGGTGGCTAGGTCGGTTAAGCGTCCGACTTCGGCTCAGGTCATGATCTCGTGGTCCATGAGTTCAAGCCCCGCGTCGGGCTCTGTGCTGACAGCTCAGAGCCTGGAGCCTGTTTCAGATTCTGTGTCTCCCTCTCTCTCTGCCCCTCCCCTGTTCATGCTCTGTCTCTCTCTGTCTCAAAAATAAATAAACGTTAAAAAAAATTTTTTTTTAAAGGTAAAGACATTAGACATACAAAAGAGGAGATCCCAAACAACAGATTATGGATATGAAGGGATATCCCAGGGAAACAGCTATGCACTTAACTTTGAGAAGAAACAAAGCTGCAATTTGTCTGCAGCTCTGGGAGAGGTGATTCCAAGAAGAAGAAGTCAATGCAATACTTAATGCATCTGAATGGCTTAAAGCAAATAGACAATTGGTGGGAGGCAAGGGCTTGAATTAATACTGATTGTTTAGTAAACAGAGCAAATGGGGAAAAAACGGGAGTGGGGGGCATTATTGGAACTAGGAAAAAAACCAGCAACAAAACAGAATTGTACAAGAAAGGAAACTAGTTATTATCAGTATGTGTCTCAGCTGTGAATAGCACTTTTGTGATCTTAGCAATGCCTGTGGGGAATATGTGAATTTAACCAGATTTACCATGTAGCAATATTGAGAGGATAAAAATATTAGATGTGTTTGTGTTTGTGTATGTTTGTATGAGATTAGGTGGAGGGGTTGTAAGTGGGAGGTCAGCAGAAAATGTCTCCGGTTGGAAAACTAAGAACAAGTACTATAAATGAGTTTCATAGACATGTGGAGGTAAATGTCAAATGAACAAGCCAAAGGACATCAAGCATGGTCGCTCTGGGAGAAGAATATGAAGGAAGCGGGAGACAAGGAACTTCTGTTTAGTCTCCATTTGGTCCTCATCCACCTCTGTCCTTGTCTGTCCCCTCAGCCTTTCTGGGAGGTGGACCTCTATGATTTACAATGTCCAGTCGCCTTTGCCCTCTGACTTGTAGAAGATCTAAGTATCGCAGGGCAGGAGGAGAGGGAACATTTGTCTCCACACTTCCTGCCCTCTGGCTTCGTGTCTCTCTTCCCTCGTGTTCCCTCTCTCAGCCTTGACCTCTCACCTAAGTAGATTTAATGGATAATTTCAAAGTTTAAGCAGAATTAGTAAGCTGTATATAACCCATGTTTATTTTTTCATTTTTAAATGTTTATTTATTTTTGAGAGAGAGCAAGTAGGGGAGGGGCAGACAGAGGGTGACAGAGAATCCAAAGTAGGCTCTGCGCTGTCGCTGCAAAGCCCGACATTGCCCTCGAACCCATGAACCGTGAGACCATCTGAGCAGAAGTCAGAAGCTCAACCGACTGAAGCCACCCAGGTGCCCCTACTTTTTCATTTTAAGTACAGTAAAAACTGACCTCTGGGGCAGCTGACACTTAAGGTGTATTTAGAATAAGTACATGCATATTTGCTTGATGTAAAAGATGAAAGCTTGAGTATTTGGGAGAACTAAGAGACCTAGACTAATCCTGGAAGTTCATTTGTGAAGTTGCCTCTGTGTCCTGGTGGTGCAGGTAGATGCATGTTTGAGGGCTTCTGTCAAGATTCTTGGAACCAGACTCTACTTAGAGACATGGAGGGACTTCATATTGTAAACCCTTGGAATCCTTCCCTGCCCCACTCTCCACTGATTGAGTGAACACACACACACACCACACACACGCACACACACACACACCCCATAAAAAAGAGGCTAAGGACATGCACCTTGCCTCAGGGTACAGTAAAATGGAATGGTGGGAGACCCTGATAATGTGACAAATTGCATTGCTCAACATTAAAAAAGAAAGGTCAATGCTCTCTACAATATTCTTAATGGGTTATTGCTAATACACGTGAGCTGCTACAGTCAACTTACAAGGAAACCTACCTTAAGCTGTCCTTAAGTGGTGATGCCGGACAAGCAGTGCTGAGCTGCTCACCTTTACTGGCACCCACAGGTAATTGGAAAAGATGCAAGTTGGAACTACTCTTATGAGGGTTGCTGGGAAATACCACTGAAAGAAGCTGCCATGATGTTCTCTAAAAATGGTCATTAAAGAACAGGAGAAGGTGAGGGCAGAAAAGGAGGGTACTGACAATGATTTTCACTGACAAATACTTTGTTACTGTCTCGATTCCACATCTTATATGGTGCACATTTTGTTAACCCGGAGTAGTGTGATTCTTTACTTGCTTAATTATCCTTTTCTTCAGCACCAATCCTAGAACACACTGGCAACTTATGTTCATGTTCATGTTTGGAAAATGCCCATACTATTAGCTGGTTAAGCCCTCTTCATTTTCCTCCCAAATTAGCTTAATTTGCTTTAAGATCCAAATCTTCTGTTTTCTGGTATTTATGGATAATCATTTTAAAAATAAGTTTTGCAACTTTCGTGGCTCGTTAGATGCTAAATAATAAAACCCGATTCATTTTCATATTTCACATCAGAATGTCTCATCATGGTTTATAATATTTGGGAAAATCTATAAATTGGAAAACAAGTCTCAAAGAAACACACTATATGTTAAAATAAAGCAATAAGATAAATTGTGCCCTTGTCTTCTCTCCTTTTGCACCTACTGTGCTCACCCTTATAAGGACTCAAATTGGCTGATTTTTATACTGCCCTTTCATCTCATCCAGAGATATTTATTGAGCACTTATTATTCCTCAGAAACAATACTGAGGAATTCTCATAGGGCTAGGAGATGGGTCTGTGACAACCGACCTTGGGTCCAGGGCTCAATCAACCACCACATACAACCTCCATCTAATAATTGTCTGTCCAAGGCATTTCATCATCCTGAAAGTGAAACTCAAAAGTAGTTCCCTATTTTTTTAACAAGATTGTTGCAAGACAAAAATATACCTGTCTTGTTTACATGAAGTTATATAGTCTCCTTCATGAGGAACAGGTGGGAGAAATACAGTGTTATCACAGTTGAGAAACACAGCAAAGGAGACTTTGTATGTGTAATTAAATTAGAGATCTTGAAATGAGGGGAGTATCTTGGACTGTCCAGGTGGATATCCCAATGTAGGCACAAGGGTCCTAATAAAAGGTAGGTAGAAAGGTCAGAATCACAGAAAGAGATATAACGAGAGAAACAGAAGTTGAGCAATGCAGCCAGGAGCCAAGGAAATGTGGGCCATCTCTAGAACCTGGAAGAGGCATGAAAGGAACAGGATTCCCCTGCAGCCTCCAGAGGAAACACAGCTCAGCTATCGCCTTGATTGTTAGTTCACTGAGCCTGAGTTTGTACATCTGACCTCCAGAAATGTAAGAAAATAAATCCGTGTTGTTTTAAGCCCCTGAGTTTGTGGTGATTTTGTCACAGCGGCAATAGGAAATAAATGCAGTTTTCTTTTGGTCAGTCAAGCAAGGACAGCCTTCTTATGTGTGACTGGCCAGTGTATGAGAGGATAGTGCAAACCAAAGGGAGACTGCTTTTTATCACCGAGGTGCACAACACGTTTCCTCTTCCTGTGCCTTCTATTCCTACTCACAAATTTGTAGGGTAGGGTGTTCATAGACTCCCAAGGCAGTCTTCCACAGTCATCACAACTATTTGGTTTCTCCCCGTATTTAAGAGCTATATTTTAAGACCCTGTTTTGCATTGCTTTCTCTGTTTAAGATTCAGGTGATAGAAGCGTATTGATGAGCACAGGAACGATAATGATAAAACGGAAAATAACACGAACAGATTTTCCCACGTATTCTAGTGCCCTTGGGGAACTCATTGTAAAAGAACAAAAGTGTGTTGCATGAAGTTCTCAAAGATAAGGAAACCCTCATGTTTCCGTAACACTAAGATACTCTAAAAACAAACGAATATGGTGTGTATGATGGGTGGATTCAGGGTAACAAGTAGAAGTCTGAGCTTTCCCTGACTTAGTCATCGCCAATCAGAATAATCTTGTCTTCCCTCAAGCTTCTAGAAAAGTTATATCACAGTTGACCTTTTATAGTCACTGAGGAAGGCCACCTAATATAATGAAAAGCCATCTTGATGAGGAATTCTGGGTATTGAGTTATAACTCATCTTGACTCAGACAAGACTGTGTGATTTCAGGCAAACATCAAACTCCTGGGGGACTCAGTTTATACAGATAATGAATGAACCAAGAGAGATTAGATGCTTTCAAGGTTTTTCTTCATCTCTTAGGATTCCTAGTGCATATGATTTTGGTAGAAGCTTTATACAATAATTTCTTATCATTTTCCACTTTCCATCTGGGGGCAAATCATGTTTACTTTGTAACTGCTTTGCAATTTTTCAAATTTAAAAATATATATGTATCATTTTGAAACAACTAGCTCAGGGCCTGGCCTATGGTAGGCATTCCATCAAAACCATAGATGGGTAGCTAGCTTGCCAGCTGACTAGGCAGGCAAATGACACGGATATAATGGATTATCCGTGCCTAAGTACATAATGGTAAAAGATAGTGTCATATACCTTTGAATTGTTCATGTGTACCCTAGTTTCCAGAGGAACCCACGAGGTACATTGTTCCAAAAACACCTTTTACTCTCTGTGTTTACAGCGCTGTAGGAATCAACTAGGGCCAGATGTTAAGTGAAAACTGCTAAGCAATAAATAGAAAACAAACTAGATAATTTTTTTAAATGCAAAAGAGAAAGATTAATGCTCTATATATAGAATAATATATATAGTATACATTGTAATGTATATGGCATATAGGTACGTGTAGTGTGTATATATACACACATATAAAAGATTTATATAGTATAAAGATATATGTAGTATAAAAACATCTTTGGACTATGTATGTGCTTTATATCATATATGTAGATATGTACATATTATAGCATAAGTATAAAGTATATACATAATACAAAGTATATAAATAGCATATATAGAGTATAAAGATAATCTGGTGATGTTAGACTCTAGTTTTTCCCATCAATTCTAGAAAACTCCTCCTAGAGTTTTATTTTTTCCTGCATTTAAATTTCTAGAAATGGGGATGCCTGGGTGGTTCAGTCAGTTGAGCATCTGACTTCAGGCCATGGTCATGATCTCACAGTTTGTGACTTCGAGCCCCACATCGGGGTCTACCTGACAGCTCAGAGCCTGGAGCCCACTTGGGATTCTGTGTCTCCTTCTCTCTCTGCCCCTCCTGTGCTTGTGCTCTCTCTCTCTCTCTCTCTCTCAAAAACAAATAGACATTAAAAATAAATAAACAAATAAATTTCTGGAAATGCAATCTGTCTCAGCCTTTTCATGAACATGAAAGAATAGGAAGAACAAATTCAGCTTTTTTTTTTCTTTTTGGTTAATCTTTCTAGAGGTAGGTATAATTTAAAAAGTCATAATCCTTTTACTTTCCTTAAAAGCTATGTGGTTTTCCTCCAAATGCATTTTATGTAAATGGTTTCAGCAAGATATAATTTATAAGCTGTAGATTGTACATATTTAGAATGCACAGTCTGAGGTTTTGACCTATTGACAAATCAGTGAAAACCACTGCCACAATCAAGGAAAGGAACATACCTATCGGCCTCAAAGTTTTCTCCTGCCCCTGTGTGTCTCTTCCATCAAGCACTCTGCTCTCACCTGCAGGCAAATGGTGATTCGCTTCCTGTCACCTAGATCAGTTTGCATTTTCTAGAATTGTATCCGAGCGGAAACATACTGTAGATACACGTGTTTGTGTGAGTCATCTCTGTTATTGCATGCGTCTCTAGTTCATTCCTTGTTAACCCTGTATAACATTCCAGTGTGCAGATACATAACACCTTTTCTACAATTCAGCTGTCGATGGACACTTGGGTTGCTTCTGGGTTTTTGCCGTTAAAAATGAATCTGCTGTGAACATTCAGGTGAAAGTGTTTATATGTGTGCATGCTTTCGTCTCTCTTGAGTAAATGCCTAGAAGTAGAATGGCTAGCGTATGCTGGTGTAACACAGAGGTATTTTTAAAGTAGGGGTACCATTTTCATTCCCACCAATAGTTTTACAAGTTCTGGCTGTTCCACATCCTCTCCCGAACTTGGCATACTCTGCCCCCATAATAGTTCATGCTGGCATCTAACTTCTCTCCCGTTCACTTGTATTAGAACGAGAGACATTCATAACTGATAGTGCGGTGGCTCTCATTTTGATGATAAACCAGGAACGCAAGAGGAGCTTTTTAAAAATATAAAGTACTGATCACTTCTCTCAGAATTATTGATCTGTGAATCTTTATTTTTCTACAGAAAACCCAGTCTAAGAGATTATCATGCCCTGGTTCACAGCACTTTCCCAGAACCTCTGTGTAATTAAATAGCTTACCTTTAGGGAAATGAAACATCTCTAGGAAATACACCGTCTGTGGGGATTTTCTCCTCTTCCCGCCCCATCCCCCCTTAAAATACAGGGTAGAATTAAATAAGGATTAATGAAGAAGAGAGCAGGTTGGCCTGAACATTCCCCTCAGTTTGACAGAACTTTAGACAGATTCTTCTCAATTACTGACCAGACCAACTTCCCTTTTCTTAGAACATTTACTCTAGAAAACTTGCAATTACAAACTATTCTCTGCACCATTGAATTGTAAATATTCTTCCAGCTCTTGACAGTTCTACACCTCAGGAATGTCTTTTTTGTCTTTTTCGAGGACCTGGAAGCCAACCCTTTGAAATGTAATCCTCAGGAAAATAGCACCCCTAGTCTCTGTGGGAAGGTGGGAGCCTTATTTTGATGAGCTCCAATGCAATCAGCAAACAGAGATGGCCTAATTACATTGATCAACTTCACCCTTAGTACCCTTCAGTATTTTTCCTCTATTTCACATATTTGCCACTCAACCCAAGCCCTAGAAACTCTCCTGCCTTTTGTTTCAGCAAAGTTGAGTTCATCTTTCTCTTGTATGATAGTCTTGATTAGTCTCGCTTGCTTATTTAACTCTGGAAATACCTCTATATTTTTCATAAATTTTTAGGATTAGAATGTTTAATGAACTCCTTTTTCAAACTAATGTAATTTAGTAAGTCCATAGAGCCCTCAATTTGACTTTGACAGTGAAGGAATCTGATCTCACTTTCTTTCTTCAGTATCCACAAAAGGGAGAATAACACAAGGACCAGGTATGTGAGCCTATCGGATGTATGCGCTGATTACAGCAAACAAAGTTCCTCATTAAGCATGAATGGAAGCGTTAAGGGAAAAAATAACAAATAAAATATCTCTGGGAAAGAATTATCAGGCAGAAGGAAAGGGCAGTAAAGAAGCTACTGCAGTTGTCCAGGCTCAACACATAACCACCAACTGATTGCCTGTGAGGAGGGATGTCTAGTTTCTGTTGGAGGTGATTCATTTAAGCAGGAACATTAATCAGAGTGCTTTGGGGTTCTTGGGTGGCTCAGTGGGTTGAGCATCAGACTCTTGGTTTTGGCTCAGTTCCTGATCTCACGGTTCCTGGGTTCAAGTCCCCCATTGAGCTCTGTGCTACCAGGGCTTAGGATTCTCTCTCTCTCTCTCTCAATCTCTCTCTCCCTCTGCCCCTCCCCCACTAGCTCCCCCCCCTCAAAATAAATAAAATTAAAAAAATAAGAGTGCATTTAAAAAATTTTTTAAATGTATCTAGAAAGTTTAAGGAAGTTTTAGTGTATAAAATATTCTTGATTATTATAGAAACACAAGAGCTTTTATATGTCATTTGCAGGGTTTAAAGAAGTAATTACTCTCAGGAAGAATGATTTTAAAAGAGAAAAATGCATACATTATTTGGAGTCTGAGGAAATCTTGCCAAATTCTCTGTTTGAAATGATAAGATTAATATTGCACATAAATTTTTCTTTCTTCTCTATTTCTGGTATTGTAGGTACTCTTTATATTATCCACTTTATCATTTTTGGATTTTTAAGAGAATTTCTGTCAGCATTCTGTTAGCATTTTGTTTAGGATAATCACAAATACAATGCTTCTTCATTTAAAATATAACTTCATTTTACAGAGGATTTCTGTAAAGCATGACACTAGCATGCCAATATAAGGGGCCCCTGGGTGGCTCAATTGGTTAATCATCCCGCTCGGTTTGGGTTCAGGTCATGATCTCATAATCCAAGAGTTTAAGACCCACGTTGGGCTCCACGCTGACAGTGCAGAACCTGCTTGGGATTCTCTCTCTCTCTGCTCCTCCCCGCTCACTCTGTCTCTCAAAATAAATAAACTTCAAAAAAATTTTTTTACAAAGAGATAGTGTCTTATGTATCAATCATATTAAAAAAATAGTTTTAATATTTATTTATTTTTGAGAGAGAGAGAAAGAGAGACAAACATGAGCGGGGGAGGGGCAGAGAAAGAGGGAGACACAGAATCTGAATCAGGCCCCAGGCTCGGAGCTGTCAGCACAGAGCCTGACGCGGGGCTCGAACTCACGGACCGCGAGATCATGACCTGAGCAGAAGTCAGATGCTCAACCGACTGAGCCACCCAGGCACCCCATGTATCAATCACATTTAACAGCTTTCTGAATGTTGTTTGTCACAAAGCTATAAAATTGGTCACTTTCATTTGAGAAAAGATCTTTTGGCCAGTGTACATTTAGTTCATAAGTCATAAAACCAGGTTTAAAACACAAACCTCTTGGATAATTATGTATTATGTATAACATCTCAAGTTTCCATTTATTCGGCATAGCACTTTTGTCTCAATAATTTTAGGATCTGGAGTCTTAACTACCTGGTACGTGAGAATTCTATAGTAAGAGTCCAGCGTTTGTGGGAGCCACAAGATCACTTCATAGCTTGGAATTAGGATCAGAAAATTATTGAGATGCAAGAAAGCTTAGAAATTGTCCAATCCAACTAACCCTTTCTTATACTTTCGAAACACCCCTGAGAATCTTGTATTAACCATTTTGCTAAATGTGTAGGTGCATAAACACACACACACATACACACACACACACACACACGCACACACACACAGGAATAATTGTATGCAGTGTGGATCATAGACTAAAGCCCTCAGTATTAACCATCATCATTACACTATTAACATAAGAGTTACTATTATTTTTTTGCTTGTTCTATATATGTCAGTTTCATTAAGATTTTAGTCCTTAAAAAAGGCAACCCATGTTGTGAAATCTGATAAGCTATTTTTCTAAACTATAGCTCTGAATATGTTATTTTTGTACTTAAATATATATTTTATTTTATAATAATTTTAGAACTAACAAAAAATTGCAAAGATATTCCAGAAAGTTCCTTTATACTCTGCATCGAGTTTTCCCAGTTTCCATATTACTATGTTACATTTGTTATAACTAATAAACCAGTAATGGCACAATATTATTAACTACACTCTATACTTTATTAAGATTTCATTAGTTTTCCCTAATGTCCTTTTTATGTTTCAGGATCCCATCCAAGTTTCTACACTACATTTAGTCATTATGCATCCTTAGGCTCCTCTGCGCTGTAATAGTTTTAGACTATCCTTGCTTTTGATGACTTTGACAGCTTTGAGGAGCACTGGTCAAGAATTTGTTAGAATGTCCCTAAATTTGGGCTTTTCTAATTTTTTTTTTCCTTTGGCGAAGACAGGGTTATGAGGGCTTTTGGAGGGGAGGGGGATGTGGGGAAAGACCACAGAGGTGAAATGCTATTCTCAAGATATTATGTCAAGAGTACATGGTATCATCATGACTTATCACTGATCAGGTTCACCTTAATTATCAGGTCCCTCCACTGTAAAGTTTTCATACTGTATGCTTTGCATTCAAGTTACTAAATGGAGCCCAAATTTAGGAGGTGGGGAGTTATGTTCCACCTCCTCAGTGAAGGATTATCTACATAATTATTTGGAATTCTTCTGTATAAAAGACTTGTCTATTCTCCATCATTTCTTAATCAATCATTCTATTTTTGTCAGTATGGACTCATGGATATTTATTTTATTCTCTGGGTTATAATTCTATATTTCATTTGTTGTGTTCCTCTTTTTTCTCCAGCTCCAGCCATTGGGAATCTTTCAGTTAGATCCTGTGTCCCTTCCTTATTTTCTGACACTACTAGGTTTCCTTTGTATATTTTTTACCTGGGTTTTAGAATCAGCCATTTCTCCAAGGAGCCCTGGTTCTTTTCATCAAGAATGTTCTTGGAAACCAAGACCTGGGCACTGATGTACCCCTTGCTATTGGGGCATCATTGCTTCCAGGCTATCTGAGTCGAGAGTGCTAGGAACTATATGTATGCATAAAACTCACGTATACCTGCAAATCTGTATTTTTGCATCTATCCAGTAGTATCTATTTAAAACTAAATAAGAGTTTATTCTGATGTCACCAACACTATTCCAGTCCCACATGGTTCGTTTTAACTTCTCTCCTTGCTAATCTCTATCCACCCATACGAACAGTGGGAACCTGTCTACTCACCATCCATTTACTTACTTGCTCAATGCCATATATGTGCACAGTGGTTGCAAAACAGTAAACCCTTACCCTTGTGAGAAACAACTTTACCAATTACAAGAAAGCACTTTGTTACATTTCCTTTTGCTTTAGTCTTACAGCTTCCAGTCATTTCCAAATTACTTAAATCAACATGTCTTCTTCCTCACCCACGTCACTGAGGTTATGTCATGTACCTGTAATGAAACTGGATTATTTGTGACAGTTCACATTTTATTCCCCTGTATGAAATTTTAGAAATTTACACACACGCATTCAGTTTCATTCTTTGAGGTTTAAAAGTATATGGATTTTGGCACATGGAGAAATTTTTCAAGCTCTCTATTACATCTGGAAATAAAAATATATAGAAGCTAACCGGTGATGATGTGTGTGAGATGGAGACAAGGTCCATGGGGGACAAGACCCTCCTTCAACGTTGGAGTTCTGCACCTACCATATTTCCTGGCTTATAGCAGGTGCTATTATCAGAGATCTTTTACTCTTAGACATCTGTTACTTAAATGTATTTTCCTGATGCCAGATTTTTGTATCACTCTTCTTTTATATCACTCTTCCTCATCTAGACAGTTTGAAATTGTACAGGCTGGGCTAGAGCAGACACATGGACAATCTCCCCTCCTTTTCATAATATTATTCTATATTTCAAAATCTAAAGTATTTTGTAAGCTTTGCCTTCACAAGGTATGCATAGGGAGTTTGTACATGCTTATCCTTTACCTTTCTTGTATTAAATGGTAGGGATTTCTGTGTCTAACTTAGCAAGTATTATCTATCTTTTCTTTTTACTTTTTTAAAATTGTTTTCCATTTGGTTTGGAATTAGGTTCCCCTAGTCATTTATTCTATTCTTAGAGAGATTAAACTATTACCACACAAATCAAAACTGCTTTTATCTGAAAACATCCTAGAAGATACCTAGGGGGTTAAAATTTCCCGATTCTACTTTATCTTCCCTCTGGGTCTACTGTAATTTCCATCACACTTTCATTATAATAATAACAAATGTTGTTAACACTATTCTTTGTAATTTACAAAGGCACAGTACAATTTCATTTGATTATCACAGTGAATCTAGAAATAAGTCTGAAGTTCATTTTGTAGTTGCGTTTCAAGGAGGCGAAAGAATTTGTTCATCTCCTAATGCTAGTAATTCATGATCTAAAATATGAACACAGGGTTCTTTCTCTAAATTCTGTGCTCTGCTTTAATTTTTTTTTATTTTGACATAATAAAATAAAAATATTTTGAGATCGAGAAACTGCAGCAATAGTATAAGAAAACCTATCTCCATATGTATGTGTCTCTGCAAAAATACAGATTTGTTTTCTTAACGGTTCAGAGTAAGCTGCAGACATGACGCTCCTTTACCACTACATACTTCAGTGTCTATTTTCCCCAAACAAGTACGTTCTCTTGTAACTGCAGCGCAAACTCAAGAAACTAACATTAATACGATACTATTTCTTTCCCTTTCTATTTCGGTGTCATCCACAGTCTCTGGGTTGATTTCACTATTAGTTGCATTAATTTTCCTGCATGTCTATATGGTTTTTTAAACTACGACCTCAGTTCTCTTTCTTGTCCTTTCTTAGCTGGGCTGTTTCTTTGCAATTCTGCATGTTCTCTCCTTGCCATCTTCTAGCGCCCAGTCAAAACTCTTCTAGATTTCTTGATCCCTAGAGAACAACGTGAGCACTGCTGTGATGGACTCTGCATTTGTATATTATCCATTCTATCTAGAATTGAAGTTGCCTATCTGTACTCAGTTAATATCAGATAATATTGTTCTCTTGTATGAATTCCTCTTTTTTACTTCCTGTGTTAAACTTGCTATTTGCCTAGAAACTAGACCGATGTGTTTACCCAGAGTATTTTTTTCCATCTGTCTACAAATTCGGTTTAAATTCCTCATTATCAAGCCATTTATCGCTGAAATAATACTTTTTCTATATAAATGACATAGCTTATTGGCAAGGGACAGAATGTATCAGTCTGGTATCTTGAGTCATAATTTGGAAATGCACATTTAAAAAATTCCATTTTCATACCCAGTGTTTTTATTCCCATAAATTTCATTCTCTTCCAGAGTTCCAATTGCCAGGGGGAACAGTAACTGAAAACACCACCTGTGAATACTTGTCTTTATTAATTGCCAAAGACTTCATAATCTCTAAAACATCCCTTTATTTTTGACTCAAACCATAAAGATAGCAAGCAATTGATGGAATTTAAGATTCTTAGAGAAGACAAAAGGCAAAGACAGCATACCTACGGCTTAACTATTCAGGGTATTCATTCATTCATTCATTCATGCATGCATTTAAGAATCATTTGATTTCCTGAATCCATATATCTGCCTGATACTTTGAAAAGCACATTACAGGAGTAAATAAGGCAAGACAAGTGACTACATTGGGCTCATATTACAGCCAGAGTTTCATATGATAAAGAAGCAGGAGGGGTGCCTGGGTGACTCAGTCATTCGAACTTCCCACTCTTGATTTCAGCTCAGATCATGATCTTAGGGTCCTGGGATTGATCCCTTCATCCAGCTCCACGCTGAGTACAGGGCCTGCTTGGGATTCATTCTCTCCCTCTCTCTCTACTCTTGCCCTGCTCATTCTCTCTTTCTCTCACAATAATAATAATGATAAGGAAATAGGAAAACAAATAAGTAATAAGAAACAGTGTTATGTGGATGTATTGAAATAAACAATGTGGCAAGATAGAAAGTAACTTGTGTGGAGTGTCTCTTTAGGTAGAACGAGCTGGATTTCTTTCGAAGCTAATGGAAAACATAAGCAAATACCTGGAGAAGAAAGTCAAGTAGGAAGGATTTAAAAACAAGGTTACTATTTCCAAGTATGTGGTGATTAGATCAGATTAAATGATGCCCATCTCTTAATGGCACTATGAAGATGGTTAGAAAGCTATTATGTACAGCCTCAGAAGCTTGTATTCCTACTGTTGACTGAATGAAAAGGGATGTAAAACACTTAGGGACTTGTTCTGATGACAAACCCTTAAATAAGATTACTCTGATATTCTTGCATGATTTACTAGAGCATATCGTGTTTCTGGATAATTTTCTCCTGTTTACGGGCCAGTGGTGGTATAGAGGTTCCTCTGCTATTTGCCGAACCAAAGGAATTGACGACCAGAAATGAATGGCCCATTGTAAACACATGGTTTCTTCCCTAAAACTGCTTACAGAGTTTTCCTACAATCTTAGTTTTCTAAAACAACTGGAATTTCCCTAACTGAAGTATGTCTTCATATTTCACAAGTTTCCAATCATGCTGAGTTTCTTCTTCTCTTCCTTTTTTCTTTTACTGTTTCTCTTGACTGAGGTTTGCACTTCCTTCCACTACTAACCATTTGTGTAACTATGGGAAAACTATTCCACATCTTGTGCTTCTATTTCCTTAACTGGAAAAAAACGCCATTAATAATATTTCCTACCATTTGGGCTATAGTCAGAGTTCACTCAGATAATCTTTTAAGGTGCTTAATATAATTCCTGGAACTAATAAATCCTCAAAATGTATTAGCTACTATTTTTACAGTGAGAATATTGTATATATATATATTTCCCCCTAACATTTCCTACATTCTCATTTTGGTTCATATTCTTGGCTTTGGTATTCTGAGTAATTGAGTTCCTTTAATACTTCACATCTTTTTTTATTAATTCCATTTTAAGTTAATATTAAAGTGTACATTCAAAAGGTGCCCATATTCTGAGTCAACTGATAAATTCCTTTTCATAAAGTGAACAGAGTCATGTAAACATCACTTGTACCAAGAAATAGAATACTTATAGCATCTCAAATGTCCCACTTTTAGTCCTGCTCAGTCATATTTCTTCACAAAGATAGCCACATTCTCACTTTTATAGCCACGGGTCAGTTTTGCCTGTTCTTGAATTTTTTATGAATGATTTTAAACTGTATTTGCTCCTTTGCATCTGGCCTTTTACTCATTATATTTACAAGATTCTTCCCTACTGTTGGCATGCAGTGACGGTTTGTTAATTCTCAGTGCTGTAAAGCATGGGTAGCAAACTGTCACCCACAGGTCAAACTTGGCCCAGTGCTTATTTCTGTAAATAGAGTTTTATCCGAGTTCAGCTGTGGCCATTTGTTTGTTTATTGTCTATGACTGCTTTCATGCTCCAATGGTAGAGTTGAGTAGTTGTGATAGACACTGTTTGATCTTCAAAGCCTAAAACATTTACTCTCTGGTCTTTTTCATGGAAAGTGGGCTGACCTGTGCCTTTGTTTAATGTGGGCCCCGCCCTGACTTCTGGGTCCTCAAGGCAGGAAGTGTTACGTGGAGATATTGAACACGGATGCTCCAGCCAGAGGATACAATTTCAGGTCAAATTCTGCCGCTTAGTGACAGTGGGATGGTGACGTAACCTTTGTAAAACCTAATGCCTTTTTGCTGTTGCTGCAAACTAGTGATGACCGCTGTGCCTTATTCATATTCACATGGTGCTTGTGAAAGGTTGTGAGGTTTCAATGTGAGTTTGCGTGCTCTTCTCAGTTGGTGTGCCACACTACTTGTAGGACGTGGAACAGATTTCTTACAGTCGTGCCACGAAGATTGATAGAAAGAAGGCAGAAGTTCCCGGATGGCTCAGGTGGTTAAGCATACGACTCCTGATTTCAGGTCAAGCCAATACCTCACAGTTTGTGAGATCTGAGATCGAGCCCCACATTGGACTCTATGCTGACAGTGGGGAACCTGCTTGGGATTTGCCCTCTAGCTCTATCTCTGCCCCTCCCCCAATTTCACACACTCTCTCTCAACATAAATAAATAAACTTTTTTTTTTTTTTAAATGAAGACACTTAGAGTTGCTGCTTCTAGGGACTTTTGTTGAGTTCTGATGGGTTAATTCTTTTTTTTTTTTTAATTTTTTAACGTTTATTTATTTTTGAGACAGAGAGAGACAGAGCATGAACGGGGGAGGGTCAGAGAGAGGGAGACACAGAATCTGAAACAGGCTCCAGGCTCTGAGCTGTCAGCACAGAGCCCGACGCGGGGCTCGAACTCACGGACCGTGAGATCATGACCTGAGCCAAAGTCGGAGGCTCAACCGACTGAGCCACCCAGGCGCCCCTCTTTCTTGATCTTTAAAAGCAAAAAAAGTTCTAGGTCAAGTGAATAAAATTTAACTGGAAAGGTAAAAACAGAGACCCAAATGCCCTCAATCAACTCCCAGACTTGAGCCAGTTTATAGATACAAAGTTTATAGATACTTGAGCAAAGGGGAGGCTAGGTCCTCTGAAGAAATGACCTCATGCACCATCAAAAATTTATACTGTTTATATCTCTCACAGCCTTTATCCAAGGAACATACAACTTTTGAACAACTGTGCATTGGAGAAAAGTCAATAATCAGATTTTGGTGGTGGGAGACGGGGTGGGGGGGGACTATTGGATACTGGTTTAGAACTGAGAGATGTAAAACATTGTTGTGCCCCATCAGAGTAGTGGTTCATGAAGATCAGATTATCAATGGTTTTAGTTTACATGCTTTGTACATCCCAGTGGGTTCCCAACACATTCTGTGGTTATTTGTCCAGTTTTAAAATTCACAATTGGAACAGACAGACACAGCACCTGCAAAATCGTAACACGGGTTCCCTGATGTGACAGTGAGGGGTATTAAGGTAGGAAGGCCAAATAGAAGCTGCCAGAACTGCCTTTACCCAGGGAAATAGTAAAGCAAAAACAATACCACATTCCTGGAAGGAGTGCAGAGGTTGGCACCACCACCAAAGACTTGAAAGCCACAGGGTGCGGATTCCTACCACATCTCCATTCAATTTTCCTATTCCGCTGTGCAGAAGACAAGGGAATCCTAGAGAATGAAGCGAATGATCACAAGCTGAGCCAATCTGTGACTCCAATGGCAGCTCCTGTGTCACCTGTGGTTTTATTGATTGAGCGAGTTAACATGTTCCCTGGTGTCTGGTATGCAGCTATTGATTGGGCAAATAATTTTTCTCTGTTCCTCCTAATAAAGACCATCAGTGTCAATTTGCTTTCAACTGGCACAGCCAACATGTGTCTTTACCATCCTACCTCAGGAGTATATCAACTCTCCAGCACTCTGTCATAGTTTA
This sequence comes from Panthera onca, assembly GCF_046562875.1. Classification (NCBI taxonomy): domain Eukaryota; kingdom Metazoa; phylum Chordata; class Mammalia; order Carnivora; family Felidae; genus Panthera; species Panthera onca. The sequence goes on from NC_138339.1 coordinate 223,952,831, forward strand.
GTTCTCAGGGATTTTGATCACCTTTCCTTTCCAGGAGATATCACATGGCCCATTACATTGAGGAAATTATGCTGATTGAACCTACTGAGTAAGAAGTAGCAACTATTCTAGACTTACTGGTAATAAATTGGCACATCAGAGGGTGGGAAATAAATACAATAAAAATTCAGGGTCTTTCTACCTCAGTTAAATTTCTAGAGGTCTGGGGGCATGTTGAGATGTCCCTTTCAAGGTGAAGGCTAGGGGATCACATCTGGCCCCTCCTACAACCAAAAAAGAGGCCCCTCTGATCTGAATCAACCACAAACACTCTCAGGAGTGCTTGTCCAGACTCAGCATGCAATCAGATTTGTAACCCTCCCCAGACCCATCTACCTGGCATATGGTGATGCTTTTGGAAGTGATTAGGCTTGCGAGTGTGAAGTATACAAGTCAAAAACTTGCAGCTTAGCATTAAATCCAAGATAGCCATGGTATACCTCCAGTGCGGGGCAAGTATCACTGTATCAAGTAGGGTCAATGTTCAAGAATACTTGCTGTGGCCAGAACTGATTAAAAACACGCTAATGGACCGATGAGACATTCCGGTTCTCTTGCTTCCTTTTGGTGTTGGAAACATGACTGGAGCAGATGTAAATTGTCAGTGAGCACTGTGCACAATTAAACAAAAGAGGGATTTGGCCGAGCTTTCTGCTTAAAAAAAAAAAATCTGTTGAAAGTTTAAGTGACTAATTGGACAAATGAAATTAAATGGGCAAATGAAAGCAGGAAAGAATTATGGTCATATTTGTACAGCAGAGGATTTGGCTGTCCCAGTTCACAAATTACCATCATAAAATACCAACCTGTGAAGACATTCTTCTCATTTTTGTTTTGTCCAGTTGAAATTCAAATCTCTAAACTATATGGAAAAAGTAAAATATCCAATATCCCTAAATGAATGTAAATACATTGAACTTCCACATATTTATAAGACAACATAAAAATGAAAAGGGAAGTGGAAAATTCGATGTGCTAATCAGTTTTAAAGCCAATAGCTATTCAGTATGTGGAAAATGTGCTACTTCATTAGTAAGCAAAGGAATTTGACTAAAATTAGTACTGAGACACAATTTCACACATATCAAGTTGGCTAAGATTAGATGATTCTCATGGCAGTGAGACAAGCAGTGCTATTCACTGCTGGTCAAAATAAAAATTAGTCCAACCTGCATGGAAAAGAATTTTAAAATGCACATACAAAAATAAATAAATAAATAAATAAATAAATAAATAAAGCACATACATTTTTTAACAACTCACCTTCTTTAATACTAATATCTTCTCTTTAAGATAATTTCCTAGGAAAATAAATATGTGTACAGAAAGTTTATACAAATATATGTATTAAAACAGTGTCCTCAATAGCAAAAAAAAAAAAAAAGAAAGAAAGAAAAAGGAAACAATAGAAAAGTTTAACAACAGAGATTGGTTAAATCAAGTATTGTGTAGATATCACTTGGAAAATTATTACAGCAACAAAAAGAGTTGTTTTTTTAAATTAAATATAATACCATGAATAAACATTATTATCACATGAAAAATGGACAATGTGACACTATATTGAGAGCATAGACCAACAATTTTCAATAAAAATATGTATTGATAAATAGCTAGGTATTTTACACACCCATTTCATCCACAAATCCACTGAAAAGAATAGGAAAACATACACTCATATGTAAATTATATATATATATGGTGGAGGAATGATGTACAACCTTATTTTTCCCAATATTTTGTAATTGCCAAATATTTACATTTTCTGCATTGAACAAACACGATTTTATCAATCGAAAAAACAAACACAAACAAAATGCTATGAGAAGAAATAGTTGTAACCATAAATTTAGACTGGTGTTTGCATTAATAACTATAAAACTGCCCCCTTAATTTGTTTTGAATTTATTAACAAATCCCAGGCTTGATAGTTAAAGCCATTGCTTTAGTTTTCAAAACAGTATCCAGATTGTTAAGGAAATTCAACAGCAACTGACTGCTCTTCTTTGCCAAAAAGTCAAACTCTTGCAAGTGGCAACTTGTGACATTGTCACAGAGCAGCTATCTTTTTCAAATCAGTCACCAAATGGGGCCAGAGCTTTGCATCTGGGGTTGATGATAAATCAAATGTCACCACCGGTTTTGGCAAGAGATCCGTACTGCAAAATGTTCCTTCTCAGAGTTGGTCGTGAGGCTCTTGTCCTGCAATTGTACACCAGACGAACATATCCAGAAGCAGTGGGAGAGCACATTTACAGTGTTTGGCAGCCTCAGGAGTCTCTCAGCAAGCAGGATAGACCTTCAGCAATAACCGTGGAGAAGTCTTGCAGCAAGGAAACCATAGTCACGGTTCTTCAACAACAGTCCCCCGCCCCATTTCTTGGATGTTTTTGCTTTTCTTCCACCTATTGCTGTTTGAAAGGGCCCTGAATCATAGACAATAAACATACCTGTCACAATTGAATTAGAATTATATATATGGCCATTAAATATATATGCTTAGTAAAATCCTTTAGGAAAAAATACCAAGTTACAATCTCAGACATGAACAGCGAAGAAAGTCATCTTGTGCATCTGCTCGTGTGTGCCCACACACTATTAGAGGGCATTATTTAAAGTTAGAAAATTGGTTAGGAGATTTTAATCACTGTCAAATATCATGAAACATCCTTTGTCGCCTCATAATCAATTAATACTAAAAAGTGTGTGTATAATAAAGACCACCATATATAACTCATTGACCCTCTGTCCTCAACAGAGGCCAATTCATGCCTGCCAGTTTAGTGATCTCTGTAGTCATTGTCATTTAGATGGTTGGCTCAAATGTAAGTATTTATCTATCTGTCATTTATCTATTATCTATCTAGTTGATCAATGTACAGAATTATGCACTTCAGCATATCTCAAATTATTGTGGCAAATGTTCTAAGGGTTTATTTGGATCCTCAGACAGTTGTCCTATAAATAATGGTACAATCTGCTGTAGTGTAATCTATATTATTGGCAGAATTCTTCATGTTTATGCATTAAGTATCACTAAAAATACATTGCACATTTTCATATTGAAAAAAATCATTAACCTTTGGATCTCTTAGGATGTAGTTTATAAATATAAATAGAAATAAAAGGAAATGTCTGGATATTTTAAATGTAGACAAAAATGGAACCATTAATATTTCCAAATAATAAGCATTAAATGAAATCAGATTTATAGAATTAAAGACATGGCCCTATTATTTAGTTCTTGTGATGTGAAAATGCTTTATAAAATCATTGTAAAGGTAGTATATATTCTGTCACAAGAACTATCTGTTTTGTCTTGATAAGCTTCTTTTTAACATTTTGACAAAATTTGCCATTGGCATAACTTAAGTCTTCATTAACATCACAGTCTCTAGACTCACCCCATTTTAGTCATAGCTGCCAATACCTTTTTAGTTTTGAAAAATAAGAATTTCACTTCATTGTTTTGGGTATTGATTTTGTAAATTATAGAAAAAAAAGTGGAGCTATCATACATTTCAAAATGGAAGTATAAAATACAAATCAGAATAATTCATGAATTTTAGCAAATGAAGGTCCAGCACATTATTATAGTTATATTGTCTAAAACTTTTAATGAATGATGGAAATTATTACTCTAAATGGAGAGATTTCAGTAGTTACTTATGTGCTATCCAAGGCAGTGAATATTTCACTATTTTTGTATTGTTTTTTAACTACTAAGAATGAATGTTTTCACATTCTCTGTGTGGGCAAATCCAAAACAGCCAGACCAGACCTTTTTCCCTAATGCTCAATTCCATGTGTACCTGAGAACGGTTTCTTCCTTCCTTTTTCTTTCTTTCTTTCTTTCTTTCTTTCTTTCTTTCTTTCTTTCATCTTTCTTCATTTTGAGAGAGAGAAAGAGAAAGCACGGACTCACAAGCTGGGGAGAGTCAGAGAGAAGGAGAGAAACCCAAGCAGGCTCCACTGGGGCTTGAACTCTCAAACTGTGAGATCATGACCTAAGCCGAGATCAAGAGTCGGACACTTAACCAACTGTGCCACCCAGGCGCCCCACCAAGAATGGTTCTTCTGATCAGTTACTCTATTCCGCTTTTGAAAGATTGTGAACCAAATTTATTCAAGATGTCCAACAATACATCAATGTCCCTGTAGGCCAGTCATTTTCAAGTCCTGTTCCTTAGAGTCGGGAAGGGTTGCAGTGATGTGGTACCCGGTGAGGAAATGCAGAGAGAAGGAGTCCCTGAGGACTTCCATTTACTATTTCAATAAAAGAAACTGCTTCTATGCTCATGAAGTAGATTGAGAGATAACATTACCTAAGACTCCTTGCTTCAAGAGCTCTACACATTTTATCTGCATGACCTCTGTCTGCCTTTGAACGTGACAAAGGAACTGTTTGGAGAGGAAATTGCCACAGTGCCTTGGAAGATGGTGATTTAGAGCTGGAAGGAAGCTTCAGAGATCCTCTGGTCCAGTGTTCTTATTTTTACAAGAGATGAATCCAAAACAAAGGAGTTTAAAATCTTTATTCAACATCTCAATCAATTAACATTCACTCATTTAAAAATGTATTGACCCACTACCATGTCATTAGACTTTGGCTTTGCACTCTATTACTAATACAATATTGATTAAGATGGACACCATTTCTCCTTCAGGGAGCTCACCTTCTAAAGAGTGAATCGTTATCTTCCAAAGATAGACAATAAACAAGTATAAAATGAATGACCAAGTTCTGGGTGCTGTTAAGTGCTATGAAAGAAACACAGCATGATAAGGAGGCAAGAGTTGAGTGCATTGGTTACAATGGAATGGGGTGGAACATTGTAATAAGATACTTAGAAAGACCTCTATGAGAAAGTGATATTTAATTCTGAATTAAATGAAAGAATGAAGAGATGATCTTAGGAGAGAGATTCAAAGCATAGGAAATAGCCTGAGACAAAAACAAGCTTGGTTTTTGTAAGAAACAGAAAGTAACTAGTGTGGCTAAGATAGAGCAAGCGATGGAGAATGTGACTGGGAAAAAGGTTAATGACACTGCATTTTTTAGATTAACCTTTGGACGGGTTGAGAGGCAACAATGGAAGCAGGGAGTCCTATTAGGAGCTGTTGCAGGTGTCCTGATAAGAAATGGACTGGGGTGGCAGTAGTGGGCTTAGAGATCAGCACTTGATCTCAAGAGGAACTTTAAATGTGAAAGTGAATAATAATAGAATAGGTGTGTGTAATCAAGAAGGAGTTCTGGGTATTTAGTTGAAATCAAGTACTGTATTATTTAATAGGGAGTGAAATGCGGATTCACAGGGAAATAATGGTAATACTCTCATATCCACTTATGACAAAGCAGGACATGACTCTGCTCTTTATAAAGATTTAGGAGCTGGAGAGAACTGGAGAGAATCAAGAAATATTTTGAAGTTTGGATCAACTTTACTTATTGATAATTTGAATACAAGGTGAATAAAAGGGAGAAATTAAAGATGAGACTCTCTTTTTGATTGGGAAACAGGGTAGTCAGGTATACTCATTAAAAGAAAGAGAAAGCACATTATGAGAACAGATATATTAGAAGAGGGAGATGATGAGTTCTGTCTGAGTTGCTGTGGGCCTTTTGGTGAGATGCCCAGAAATCAGCTGGACATGTAGTTCTGAGGCTTATTTGAGAAATCTGGAAAATATATCGTATTTGGGCACCATCATTAGCTAGAAAGTTTTGAAGGCCATGGGAATAGTACTTGTACTCATAGAGAGTTGCTGAGTGAGAAGTCAATAAGGCGTAGGACAGAACTCAGAGATACTCCAATACTTGGGGAACAATTTTAGAGAAAAGGTCAAAAATGACACAAAAAAGCAGCAGCAAGAAAGGCTTCAAAAAAGAGAACAGAAGACTATGTCCAAAGATGCACAAAGGAGCACAAGACATTGAGAATGGATGGTCAGAAGGACAAATACCTTTGAGATGTCAAATCCAACGGGAATGAAAAAACAGTCATTAGATGCATCGGCAAGAACTTTATCGAGAAGCCCAGAAAAAGGTATTGTTTTGATCCATGGTAGAGGAGGAATAGGTTGCGAGGAAAATAAGCAGAGTGTGGATTAACTTTTGTTAGTGAGGAAAGAGAGAGAGAGGGAGGGAGAAGTGGGGGGAACAAAGGCTAGAGGGCAGAGTGGGATGAGTTATTTTTATAAACTATTTATTTTATAAGATGGAGGAGACTTAAATAGGCAGACATCTTTAATGTGTTGTCAAAAAAGTCAAGGAAAGAAAAGAAAGAAGATGCAGAAGAAACAATGTAATCATTAAGGCAAGATCCCTGACAGGATGTGAGTGAATAGAATTCAGAGGACAGACAGGTAGCGGTATTGATAGAAACTTGATTAGGTGGGTGTTTTTCTCTAATTTTTCTATTGTATTGTATTGTATTGTATTATTTCATTTTATCTTAATGTAAGCAAACTTTAGTTAATACTTCATGAAACGGCAGTCTTCATTCTGAGAACTGCAAAAGGAGAGGAAGGAAGGAAGCTTTTGTAGGATAAAGAGTAATGAACAATAAAGGAAGAGATAAATAAAAAATATCTGATTAGTTGGGGCCACACAGTCAACCTTGTTTGGGATGAGAAGGAACCAGAAAGTAATTATGGAGCCCAGAGTTGGCCTTGTGTTTAGGGATTGGCTAACTGGATTTACAGCTCTACATTTCTAGTCAAGCAAAGTATTTACAGTGGCATGAAAGTTATCTGAGTTTCAGTTTGCTGATGTGCCACCTTGGGCAGGAGCAGCTGTATCTTGGACCTAGAAAGATATGTCAACACTTTCATGGACCATTAAATAAATAAATAAATAAATAAATAAATAACTCAAGTATATTTGTTAAAGTAAAACTCTTTTTTGTTTTTATTTAGGGCATGAACAGGCACATAATCTTAAAATTCTTTTATGAGGTGCCTGGGTGGCTCAGTCACTTGAGCATCTGACTCCTGATTTCATCTCAGGTAATGATCCCCAGGTCATGGGATCAAGCCTTGAGCTGGGCTCCATGCTGAGTGTGGAGCCTGCTTGGGAAAATCTCTCCCTCTCTCTCTCTATCCCTCCCCACTCATGCCCTTGCTCTCTCTCTCTCTCACTTTCTCTCTCTGTCTCAAAAAAAAACTTCACAATTTATTTCTAATATAGAAATACACTGAATGTGTTTACATATGTCTTGTATCAAGTTTTCCCTTATGCGACGTTTTACATTTAGAGAAGCAGTAATTAATGATAATTGTTGTCATTTGTTGAAAAAACCTTCTTCTTATTAAACACATATTATTTTATATTAATTATTGAACTTACTATGCTCTACAAATGCCTGTGAGATGGAATTGTCTTCCTCATTTTATACATTAAAATTTTAAGGGGCGCCTGGGTGGCTCAGTAGGTTGGAGGTTGACTGCAGCTCAGGTCATGATCTCACGGTTCACGAGTTCGAGCCCTGCGTCGGGCTCTGTGCTGACAGCTCAGAGCCTGGAGCCTCCTTCCGATTCTGTATCTCCCTCTCTCTCTGCCCCTCCCTTGTTCATGCTCTGTCTCTCTCAAAAAATAAATGTTAAAAATTTTTTTAGATAATAAATTAAAATTTTAATGTTCATAGAGATGAATTTTCCCAAGTCATACAACTAATAACTAGCAAACTGAGATGAAATTCTGAGGTGTTGTGCCCAAAGCTCTCTATCTTCCATTATGCCATGCTTCCTGAACAATACTCTGCTCACTCCTGGCACAGCCAAGCACACAGGCAATGGAGCTTGCAGCGGAAACAAAACCCTGCTTTCACGTTAGCTACTATCCGAGGTCTGAAATTCCTTTAACAGAGAAAATATATTTCTTGGAAAATAAACATTAAAAAACCCCATATTTTTTGCCACTTACCAGGAATTTATCACCCATTATTTTATGACTGGTGGGGCCGTCGTCTTTTTCTGCATTTGTGTTGTGCATTTGAAGTGCCTTGAAGGCAGGAACTCTTCCTTATGACTTGATAGGATTGTGAAATCCCAAAAGGCAGTGTCTCCTGATTGGTAGTTGATCAAGTAACATCTACTGAAATATCAGATTAAGTATTGAGGATGCTTCACCTGTAAATGAGACAAAAGGCAGCGTATAGGTTTAAATGATACATGTCTGACTCTTTCCTAAAAGCAGAGCTGAGAGGGAAGTATTCAGGGTGGTGGTTATGATACCGAAGAATCACAGGAAGAGAACGGAAGGGGAACCAAAGAAATCATGAAGAAACTTGCCTCTTTTCTAATTTTTCCTACTGTAGACCCTGGTTAACAAGACGGCCAAAGCATAGACTTAAAATACAACTAGCAGCTGTTATCATCACTTTAAAAGACACTTCTTGGAAAACCACTCCGTGAAAACGCACCTCTTAATGACGCTGCTTTCAGGAGGAAATTATCATCATTAGAACCAACAATTTTTAATATGCACAAGTATTGTGTTTGACACCCCCTTTGATGCCCCCAGGAAAGAGAGGTTATTTAAAATAACAAAGCTGCTAAATATAGAAGTCGACCCGTGGTATGTTTAAAACAGAAAACAATACTCAGTCTTAAAGTTTCTACTTGTTCTTGGCTAGCCAGTGCTATCGGCAAAAGTACAAATTCAGTAAAAGTAACTCCTTGTCGCAGAGTGTAAGCGCACAAGAAAACACAAAGGTAAGCCTTTTCCAAGTGGCTTTTTCTTTTAAACCTTTCTTTGGAATTTGTATAAATGCTCTTTTAAAATGCTACACGTTTTCAGCTTTTCTGACTGCCTAGCTCTTGGTCATCTTAGGGTTTTATACCAGAGAATATATAAAGAGGACTGGAAACACTGACATTTGAAGAGAAATAAATCAATATTTTGAAAAGGCAAAGAAAAAATGGGCAGGGATGTAAGAAGGAAGAAAATGAGAAAGGGTTAGAAGAAAAGAAAGGAAAGAGAAAATACAGTGAGAGGCGGGGACAGAAGGAGGAAAAGAAGAAACATCACAAATAGTGAATCTAGAAAAGAAAACAATGAATCTAGGAGATGGCTTTAAAATTTTGTCACCAATTATGTCAAGTCATTTAGTGGCACTAAAGCCCTGGGAAATGGTCACGTTGCCACAGGGCCCACCAGACACCACTGAGCAAGCAAAAGTATTGATCAAATAAAAGCCTGTCTGTGTGAGATGCAGGTTCCGCTTGATTCCGCGGTTACTCTGTGGTCTTGTACCATCTCTCGCCTTTGCTGGTATCACTTCACCAGGGCCTACTGAAGCCCAGCTTTGCTAGACAAGACCGAGGCCGACAATGAAGTATAGAAAAGTATTCACAAACCCATGATATGTTAAGATTTAGGGAGCTCTATGTTGGGAGGAAAACGCATCAGGAGTAAGGACAGATACAACCAAGTGGTAAAGGTAAGTTAAAGTCATGGCTGGTGCATTGGGCCCTTGTTTGTCTGGCCCCGCTCAGACACATCTAGGGTGACAACACCAACACAAACAAACAAACGAAAACACGCAGGGTGAGCTCTGGCAACCAGAGCAAAGTTGTTACGGACTCTGGGTACAGACAGATTGAAGCCTCTGGGAAGCTCGTCTTTACATTCTCGTCGCCCACTGGATCTGACAGAAACCCACGGGAACCATTGTAAATCTCCAACTGCTGTTTTCAAGGAGTCCAATGTGGCTTACGGTATTAATGAGCACGTCAGCTCTCGTGTGAAGATTTCCTTTAACGCATAGGTGCCCTCTATTTATATCACCGGGAAATCTATCCTAGAGTTCAAGGAACGGGAAGACTCATTGACCAAACTGAGATTTTCAAATAACAAAGAAAACACACAATGTGAGCCAAAGGGAAAGAATACTGGTAGGGTAACACACTTAGGATGGAGTACAAGCAGGGTAGGAAGAACTTAACTGAGTCCTGAGATGTGTTTTATCAGAGAGATATAGACAATCTGCCGTTTGTCATTTAGCTTGATGAGAAGCTGTGGATTTTATTTATGTGTCTTGGGAGACCATGGGTAGGGCCAGGTAGCCATGGTTGGCCGATTTCAAAACGGATAAATGCTTCCATGAGCCTCATGAAGGTTTTGTGTATCTGCAATATTATATGCCTTGAGTATATTTACTATATTATGAATATTGAGTGCCATTTTATCTTTGCATGTATATGTTTCGCACATATATGGTTTACTTATGTTATCTATGCTTAATCTGTCATATTTACTGATTTACTTACCTGTAGTTAACATGTCCCATGAATTCTGACTGGCTCGCAAGCTACTTGTTTCTATATTTACTTTTATTTATCAGCAGTTTTTTGTTGTTGTTGTTCTCTTATTTTTTATAGAATTGAATGGGCTTAAATAACAAAGCAAATTCACATTACACTAAGGGTCAGAAGGGACTTGTTAGGAAGAAAGGAAACATAAAAGCTGGGAGAGCTGAGTCAGTAACTGAGATTTGACAAAGTTGTAGTGAAGGCGAAGAGACAGTGACAAGTAGGGATTTCCCCTTCACAAGGTTGCTGACTGGTGTCCCTTCCCATTAGAAATAAGGGATGCCTGCGGGGGCCTGGGTGGCTCAGTCGGTTAAGCGTCTGGCTTTGGCTCAGCTCATGATCTCATGGTTTCCTGAGTTCGAGCCCTGTGTCTGGGGCTCCTCGGGATTCTCTCTCCCTCTTTCTCTACCCCTCTCCAACTCACACTGTCTCGGTGTGTCTCAAATAAATAAATAAATAAATACACTTAAGAAAAACCCTCCAGATAAAAAGATAACTAATTTCTTGACGTGTGCGTTGCGTTGCATTGTATATACATCCTTGGGATCATAAATAGTTCTAGAATACTTCATATTGTATCTCTTCATAACTCAGGAGGCTGAACATAAAGACTAGTTAGAGGCACAAACCTGGCCAAACAAATTTTAATGATAAACTTTGCAAGACTTGCAAAGTGCTTGTTCAAATAATAACTGTCACTTACCAGATACCTACTATATGGGCCAGACATTGTATCGAGCTCTTCAGATGTACAGTTATCTGCTACAAGATGTGTTACCATTGGTTTTATACAAATAAGGAAGCTGAAGCTTGGAAAGAATATGCTACTTGTCCATAGAGTCATTCAGCAGGAATCAGAATTTAAACTCAGATGCATCTTGTCCAAAGATGAATTTCCTTTCCACTGGCTCATTATGCATCAATAAGCAGTGGGAGATTCTCTGAGAGGTTTTGAAGGGAAGAATGGAATGATCACAAAGGAGCTTTAGTTAGATGTGTGAAGTAACCTTCAGGGAAATTGAGATGGGGTTCCCAGGAGAGGAAATGGACAAAAATAACAGAAGCCTGAATGAAGGTTTAGCAGTGGAATAGGAAAGCAAAGGGAGTGCAGTAAAGGTAACTTAGTGAAAAGACAAATACACACGATTGTTTATTCTCCTTTGTATCTCTCAAACCTTGGGTGCCTGTCCGTAGGTGCTCAACATTAGCTGATTAACTACAAGGAAGCAGTGAATTATGTGCGAGCGACTTAGGGGCAAAGCATCAGTAACTCTGCCCAAGGCATGGAAATCAGGAAAGGGACAGCTTTTTAAAACAAAGGTTTCATCAAATTAATTGGAAAGGGATGATGGTAGCTTTTTCAGAGAGGAAGTTATTTGAAAATAACACCTGTGGCTGTAATCCACAGATCAGTTTTATAAATGTGAGAAAAAGTGGAAAATGAATGGTTGCCACACATTCATCATTTCCCACAAGCACAAACATAGCCCCAGGTATCTTACTCAACGACTCACTAAACACATATTACACAATCATCAAAATAATGTGTGAAGGGATATTTTCTAGTTTATGAAACACATTCACGGAAAGTATGTTTTCTGAAAATGGAAGCTAGATTGCTTTTTTTAACTGATGGGTCAGATTGAGGAAGCAATTTTGTTTCCATTTTATAGATGAACTGTATAAGGATGAAAGAGAATAATTTTAATATTCAGCTAGTTAAGAAGCAGGGCTAGATTCCAAAACTTCTATTTTTGTTCTCTTTGTCTATATAGTTTTAATCGTATTTATCACCAGAGATTTCATATAATAAAATCCACTAATTTTAATAGCGTAATTTTTGACAATATCGTAAATTTTGACAAATGTATTAGAGGAGTGTAGCCGTCCTGATGTGGTTTTGGAGAGGTGGGGGTCTGGAGCTGAGAGCCAAGAAAGAATTCTTAAGACATCTTTGGTGCAAAAAGGTGATTTTATTGAAGCACAGGGATAGTACGTTTGGGCAGAAAGAGCCGCACAAGGGTTGTAAGGAGTGACTGACTACAGACTGTGGAATGGGGGAGGTGAAGGCGAAAGGGAGGTTTCCAAAAGGACTTTTATATGCTAAAGAGGAATCATACTGGAGGCCTAGCTATTGTCAGGCTAAGGCTGTTTTCCCTCTAGCAAGGCATTGACATTTAGACAAGACTGTGGGGAGTATATTGGAGGAATGTTTTATTCTGCCTATTTCAAGTATTTGTCAATGGGCTAGGTTATAAAGAAATTTAGTTTTATTTATATTTTCATCTTGCCTTTGTTCTCCACATCACCATGGAGGGGAGGGTGATGTTAGGGCACCTGGAAATTGAGTCTATAGGTTTCTGGAGGTTAGGCTATTGATAAGACTGCCTTTTTCTTGTAATTTACTAAGACACTTGTAAATTGTTGGAGACTTATGTCCTGCATGACAGCGATCTCTATCAGTGAACTATTTATTTCTTCCTTTGCTTTGTTCTTGGGCTCCTGTGTCACACATATCTGGAGAGGGTTGCAGGTGGGGGCGGGGGAATTGTTAGCTTATGCTTCACTCTCAGCTTGCTTTTGCCTCCTTCATCAATATCCACAAGCAAGGCACAGGACATTTTCATCACCTCGAAATTTCCTTATGTTAATTTATGGTCAATCTGCTCCACTCATCTTTGACCACAGGCAACAATAGATATCCTACCACTGTAGACAAGTTTTGTCTTTACTATAATTTCTTTTTTTTTAATTTTTTAATGTTTATTTATTTTTGAGAGAGAGAGAGAGCAGGGGAGGGCAGAGAAAGAGGGAGACACAGAATCCAAAGCAGGTTCCAGGCTCTGAGCTCTCAGCACAGAGCCCAACATAGGGCTTGGACTCATGAACCGTGAGATCATGACCTGAGCCGAAGTCAGATGCTCAACCAACTGAGCCACCCAGGTGCCCCTGTCTTTGTTGTAATTTCTTATGAATGTAATCATATATATAGTATGTAGTGTGTTATATCAGCTTTCCTTCAAATTTCTTAATACTTGTGAGATTCATCAAGCTGTTGCCTATATCAAAATTTTGTTCCTTATTATTGCTGAGTAAAATTCCATTGAATAGGCATGTAATGATTTATATCTCTCTACCAGTTGGCCATTTGAATTGCTTCCAGGGTGGGGCTCTATGAATAGGACTGTTTTGAAAATTCACATACAAGTTTTTGTGTAGAAATGTTTTAATTTATCTTGAATAATACCTAGGAGTGGGAATGCTGAATTTTAAGAAAAGTGAATTTTCAGTGTTAAAGGAAACCGCCAGACTGTTTCCAACGTGGCTACACCATTTTGCATTTATACTCAGCAATGTGTGGGAAGTTCAGTTACTCTACATTCTACCCAACACTTGATATTTTCAGAATTTTAAATTTTGGCCTTTCTAGTATTATAGTGATATGTCTTGTAGAGACATATATCACTGTGATTTTAATTTGCATTTCCCTAATGACTAATGGTGCTGACCATATTTTACATGCTTATTTTCCACATCATCTTTGGAGAAATGTTTGTTTACATTTCAAAAATCAAGTTGTTCATCTTATTATTAATAAATGTTAAGTGTTCTTTGTGTAGATGTTGAATACAAGCACTATAACACATAAAAGTTTTCTAAAGGTAGTTTAGCAGTTTGTGGCTTTTTTATATTTTCTAAATTCAATGGAATGTAATTTATCATTTATTTCTTTTGTGATTCATTTTTTTTTTTCATTCAAACCAAAATTGATTGATAATCTGTAATTGACCTATATGAGAATTTCTTGACTCTGTTCTGTTTTATTTATCTATAAATTACTCTATAGGTCAATCCCACACCAAGTTGTTTGGTATAGTTTCATAATTAGTCTCAAAGTACAGTAGTGTAAACCCGTCTGTCTTTGTTCTTATTTTTCTATATTTTTAAAGCAATTTTAGGTCATTTTTATTATCACATAGTTTTAAGATTATTAATTTCTCCAAAAAATATCTCTGCTGCTTTTCTCCAAATTTCATAAAGCCGCAGATTACTTTGGAAAAAATTGACACCTTGATAATACTGGAGCTTTTACCATGAACATAGTACATATTTAGTTCATCTTTTATTTCTTTCAATGATTGTATTAGTCAGGGTTCTCCCGGGAAACAGAACCTATAGGATAGATGTCTATATAAAAGAGTTTATTATGAGGAATTTGCTCAGGCAGTTATGGAGGCTGAGTGTCACATGATTTGCAGGCTGCAAGCTATAGACCCAGGAAAGCCGGAGGGGTAATTCTGGTCCAAGTTACGAGATCTGAGAAGCAGGAGGAGACAATGGTACAAATCTCAGAACAAGGGCAGGGGAAGACTAATGTTCCTGTCAAACAGGCATAGAGGAAGTGTGTGAATCCTCCCTTCTTCCACTTTTTGTTCTAGCCAGGCCCTCCAATGGTTTGATGAACACTACTCATTGGGGAAGGTAATCTACTTTACCAAGTGCATCCATTGAAAATGTCAACCTCATCCAGAAATATCCTTTCAGACACAACCAGAGTCTGACAACCAGAGTTAGAGACCTGATGGTCCAGTCAAATTGACACAGAATTAGCTATTACAATGATGTTTTGTGGCACAGACCTTGTGCCTATTAAGTTAAATTTATTTCTGTTTTGTGATTTTAAAGCTGTGAAAAATCTCAGTTTCCAAATACTGATTGCTAATACATAGCCATACAATAGATTTGTAAATATCCATTGCATCCTGCAGTTTTCTAAATTCATTTATGAGTATTAGTGACTTTTTATTTGTTCTTAGTTCTTTAAGGTTTTTTTTTAAAAAAAAATAGGCTTTAGTTTTAAAAGCAGTTTTAGATTTATAAAAAAATACATAAAATGTACAGAAAGTTCAGAGAGTCCCCTTTACCGCTCCTCTTTCACCAGCAGCCTCACCCCCATCCCACAGACACACACGTTCAGTTTCTTCTATCGTTACAATCTTGCATCAGTGTGGTACAGTTGAAACAATTGATGAACCAATATTGATATATTATTGTTAAACTAGAAGTCCACAGTTCACAGTAAGATTTACTCTTTGTGGTATATAGTTCTGTGTGTTATTGATGAACATATAGTATCCTACCCTAAAAATTCCCTGTGCCCCACCTATTCTGCCCTCTCCCACCAACCACTGGTAACCACTGATCTCTTTACTCTCTACAGTTCTGCCATTTTCAAAATGTCATATGGTTGACATTATACTGTATGTAGACTTTTTAGAACAGCTTCTTTCACTTAGTAATATGCATTCAAGTTTCACCCATGTCATTTCATGGCTTGGTCGCTCATGTCTCTCTGTACTGAATATTCTTCCATTTTCTGATGTATCTCAGTTCATTTAGGTGAATGGTCACCTCCTGAAGGACATCTTGATTGTTTCCAAGTTTGTTATAAACATTTGTGTGAGTATGACTTGCCTTTTCTTTGGGTTAATATCAGAGTATGATCGTTGAATATACAATAAGATTATGTTTAGCTTTTTAAGGAATGGCCAAACTGTCTTCCAAAGTGGCTGTATCACTTTGCATTCCCACCAGCAATGAATGAGAGTTCCTGATGCTCCCGACATCCTCACCAGTATTTGATGTTGTCAGGGTGTAATGAGCTGAATTGTGCTTCCTCTGAAATGCATATGCTGAAATCCTAACCTCCAGTAATGAGAAAAATAGGTCTGTATTTTGAAACAAGATCTTTAAAGGGTAATTAAATCAAAATGAAGTCATTGGAGCGGGCCTTAATCCACATGCCTGGTGTCCTCACAACAAAATGATCAGGACACAGATACACACAAAGGAAGATCATATGAAGACACATGAAGAAGGAGGCTATGTACAAGTGGAGGAGAGAGGCCTCGGAAGAAATCAACGCTCTGATCTTGGACTTGTAGCCGAGGCTTAGAAAATAAGTTTCTGTCATTTAAACTACCCAGTCTGTGGTGCTTTGCTATGGCAGCCCTAGCAAACTAATACATTGGGTTTTCGGTTTTAGTCATCCTAATAGGTGTGTAGTGCCATCTCATTGTTGTACTTTTCAATTCCCTAATGACATTTGACGTTGAACATCTTTTCATATGCTTAAACCCCATCACTACATGTTCTTTTGTAAGGTATCTGTTCAGATCTTCTGTCTCTCTCTTTTAAATATTTTTTTAATGTTCATTTATTTTTGAGAGAGAGAGAGAGAGAGAGAGAGAGCAGGGGAGGGGCAGAACAGGGGAGGGGACACAGAATCCAAAGCAGGCTCCAGGCCCTGGCTTGGAGCTGGAAACCATGAACTGTGAGATCATGCATGACCTGAGCTAAAGCCAGACGCTTAATGACTGAGCCACCCAGGTGGCCCTACACAATGGAATAGTACGTGGCGATGAGAAAGAAGGAAATCTGGCCTTTTGTAGCAACGTGGATGGAACTGGAGAGTGTTATGCTAAGTGAAATCAGTCAGGCAGGGAAAGACAGATACCATATGTTTTCGCTCTTATGTGGATCCTGAGAAACTTAGAAGACCATGGGGGAGGAGAAGAAAAAAAAAAAAGACGTTAGGGAGGGAGGGAGCCAAAGCGTAAGAGACTCTTTTTACTGAGAACAAACTGAGGGTTGATGGGGGGGTGGGAGGGTGGGGAGGCTGGGTGATGGGTATTGAGGAGGGCACGGATGAGCACTGAGTGTTGTATGGAAACCAATTTGACAATAAATTTCATATTTAAAAATAAAAAATAAAAGTGTCTTTCATAGAGCAGACATTCTACATTTTAGTGAAGTTGAACCTAATATTTGTGTTTTTTTTTCTTTTATGGATTTTGCTTTTGGCATTGCAGATACCAAAGCAGTCACCAAATCCAAGGTCTCCTAGATTTTCTCATCTGTTATCTTCTAGAATCTTTATAGTTATGTATTTTTTATTTAGGTCTATGATCTGTTTTGAGTTAATTTTTGTGTGTGAAGGTATAAAGTCTGTATCTAGATTCTTTTTTCTTTACATGTGGATGTTCAGTTATTTCAGTCCCATTTTTTGAAAAGACAATTCTTTCTACATCGCATTGCCTTCGCCCCTTTATCCTAGATCATTTGACTAGTTAGATCACTGGACATTTCATTCAAAAAAATTTTTTTTTAATTTTCTAGAGATTTTTTTTTGACATATTATCATTTAGAAGTGTGCTGTTAGTCTCCAAATATTCTGGGAATTTCCAGATATCATTCTGTTATTAATTTCTAGTTTAATTCTATTGTGGCCTGAAAGCATTCTTTATATATTTTGTTTTATGTTTAATTTATCAAGGTGTGTTTTATGGCTCAAAATATTGCCCATATTGGTGAATATTCCATGTGAGCCTGAGAAGAACATGCATTTTCTGTGGTTCAATGAAGTATTTTACAAATGTCAAGTAGATCCAGTTAATTGATGGTACTGTTCGGTTCAACTATGTCCTACTTATTTTCTGCCTGCTGGATATGTCAGTTGCTAACAGAGGTCTTACTGTCTCCAACTGTCAGAGTAGATTTGTGTATTTCTTCTTAAAACTATCATTTTTTTGGCCTCATGTATTTTGATACTCGGTTATTAAGTGCAAACCCATTAGGGATTGTTTTGTCTCCTTGGAGAAGTGACCCCTTTATAATTAAGTGGTGCTCTTCTTTATTCTTGATAAGTTTCTGTGCTCCAATATATGCTTTGAAATTCATATTGCTGTCTCAGCTTTCTTTTGACTAATGTAAACGTTGTATATTTTTCTCCACCTTTTTACTTTCATTGCAGAGGTGTCTTTACATTTAAAGTGAGTTTTGGGGCACCTATATGGCTCAGTCGGCTGAGCTTCTCTGACTCTTGGTTTCGGCTCAGGTCATGATCTCACGGTTCATGAGTTCGAGCCCTGCATTGGGCTCTGTGCTGACAGCTCAGAGCCTGGAGCCTGCTTCAGATTCTGTGTCTTCCTCTCTTTCTTCCCCTCCCCCACTCACACTTTGTCTTTCTCTCTCAAAAATAAATAAATATTTTTTAACAATAAATAAAAAAAAAAATAGAATAGAATAAAATAAAATAAAATAAAATAAAATAAAATAAAATAAAATAAATACCTTTCCAGGGGTCCCTGGGTGCCAGTCGGTTAAACGTCCAACTTTGACTCAGGTCATGAGCTCTCAGTTGGTGGGTTCAAGCCCCGTGTTGGGCTCTGTGCTGACAGCTCAGGACCTGGAGCCTGCTTTGGATTGATCATCTCCCTCTCTGCCCCTACCCTGCTTGCACTCTCTCTCTCTCTCAAAATAAGTAAACTTAAAAAAATAAATAAATAAAGCGAGTTTCTTGTAGAACATAGAGTTGGGCCTTGTTTTTTAGTCCACTTTAAATCTGTCTTTTAATTAGTGTACTTAGACAATTCATATTAAAGTGATTTTTTTATATAGTTGCTTTGATATTCATCATATTTGGAACTATTTTCTATTCATTGCCCTCATTAAGTGAATTGAGATCTCTTTGTTTTTCTAACATAAATTAGTACCACAATGTCCCTCTTATCACCTCTTTAGAAGTCCACAGATTTTAGTGTTTAATTATTATTATACCAAGATAATTTTCTAATTTCCTTTAATATTTTTGAGTTATGCTACTAATTGTTTATTTAGAAACCTACCTGAACTATCTCCAAAAGTGGATTTTTCAATGTATCTTCCAGCAACGATGTGTAGCTATATTCTGTTATGTCATTGAATATACTTTGTATGATTTCATTACTTTTACATTTATGACGACTTTCAATGGCATAGAATATTAGCTGTTTCAGTGACTGTTTCCTATGTGTTCATCTATACCACAAAAATTTAGCAAGAATAGATTTCCATATTCTGCTCCAAACTGTTGTATTATGGTCATTAATCAATTTCCTTCTGCATATGTTATGAATCCTATACAATGATGTCAGTAGTTTTGCTTATAGAGTCAATTATCTCTTAATCTTTTAAAGAGATTAACTGAAAGAAATAGGAGTTTTTTATATTTACCTATATACTTTTCATTTCTTGTAACCACATTTCTTTGTGTTAATCCAACTTTCCACCTTGTTGCATTTTTTTTCTGCATTCAGAGTTTCTTTTTGATACATTCTTTTTAATATATCGTATTTGTTCTGCTGAGAATAAATTTCACAGATTTTGTTTGTCTGCAACGTTCTTATTTTGTTTCAATTTTTGAAATATATTTTTTCTTGTTCTAGAATTTTATGTTGACTTTTTTTTTGTCATTCAGTATTTTAAAAGTGCCTCTCCATCACCTTAATCTGGCTTGCATTGTTTCTGTAGAAATCTGTTATCATACTTAGATTTATTATTTTGTACATGATGTCTTTATTCTTGAGATCCTTTTCAGATTTTCATTCATCCCTTATCATTATTTTTCAGCAATATCTTGGATTAAACAAAAATTATGCATAATCAAAATTTGTGGAATTTATAGTATTTACATATAGAACATATTAGTGATGGCTCTTTTAATGCTTGGCTAATTCCATCACATCCTTAAGTTCTGTGTCCGTATCTATGAATTGATTTTTCTTCTGGTTAAAAGACATATTTTCTTGTTTATTTTCATGTCTTGAAAAAAATTTTTTTAGCATTTATTTATTTTTGAGACAGAGAGAGAGACAGAGCGCAAGCAGGGGAGGGACAGAGAAAGAAGGAGACAGGATCTGAAGCACGCTCCAGGATCCGCACTGGTAGCACAGAGCCCAATGTGGGCCTCGAACTCACGAACATGAAATCATGACCTGAGCCAAGTCGGAGGCTTAACTGACTGAGTCACCCAGGCGCCCCTCAGGTCTTGACATTTCTGATCAGATACAACACACAGAATTTTTTTTCTGTTTTGTGTGCTGCATTTTGGTGCACTTTTTAAAAAGATCATTGGACTTTTTTGTTATGCAATTATTTGAGATGTTCTTGGTTCTATTCACGGCTGATTTTTTTAGAGTTTGGTTTTTATGGATCTATCCAGAGCAGACTTTAAGCCTAAGTTAACCCACTGAAGCGGCCATATTGTTCTGGGCATTCTACCCAACGATGCTTGTATTGTATTATGTGGCCTGTCCATTCCAAATGGGTGGAAATCAATCTACTCCAAGACCTACTGAGCTCTAAGAATTAACCAATTTGTTGCTTTTTAGAGATAATTTCCCGCATATATTCACATGTGCCAAAGAATTGCCAAGACATTTCTGCAGGAATCCAGAGATCTTTTTGCGTATAGATCCCTCCTATCAGTTATATTGTCACATACAGTGTAGCTGCCTTGGTCTGCCTTAACTGCCATCTTTTTCTCCTCAACTCAGTAAGACCACTGGGCTCTGTTTGGGTTCTGCCTCCCAGTGCTGAAACCTAGAAACCAAAATTGCAAGACTTGCCATTACAACCCTGTATGGTCTGTTTTTCTTTCTTTTTTTTTTTTTTTTCATGATGTATGCTAATCTATTATATAATAATGGGAAATAATGGGATTTTTAAAAATTTTAATTCCAGTATAATTAAATACAGGGTTATTTTAATTTCACGTGTACAATATAGTGATTCAACAATTCTGTACATTACTTAGTGCTCATCATAAGTGCACTCTGAATCCCCTTCACTTATTTCGCCTATCCCTTCACCCATCTCCCTGTTTTTCAATGTCTGAAAACACTTCTTTTCTCATGTATTTTGTCCATGTTTCTTAATGTTTATAGTGGAGTGTGAGCCTATGTAATTTTTCATGGATGGCAGTCACATCTGCTTTTTTTTTTTGAGACATTCTCAGTGCTAAGGTGGCTACCTGCTTATCTGTAGATAGTCACACAAGCTTTTATTTAGACTTGACTTTATACACCTTTTTAAAGTATAGGTATCACTGTGAGATAAATAGCATCGACTTTGCATCATCCAGGAACAGTTTCAGGAAAAATAAAATAAAATAAAAACAACACAAAGACAATCTCCATTTTCTTACTCCAGATTTTCACATAATTATAAATCTAAAAATCCTCCACGTTTTACCTAAGAAGGATCAAGAAATAGTATTTTAGAGTGGCAGACTTTACCATACTGGTGCATCAAATCCAAACTATCCATAAAATGATCATGAAAGGAGAGCAAAAAAATGTTATTGAAGACAAATATGGCAAAAGTACTGTAATCCAAACATGGCACAATATACGACAAGTTGTAAGAGGGAATATCTACTAATATTTATAGGAAATTAATGAGAAATATTATTGAGATTGAAGGAGAATCCATTCAGTGACCATTTTCTCCACTATGTCTTCAATCAGTTAGTAAATATGTCTAAAATATAAAGTGTATGGAGAAACAGGGTCATTTTCGTTTCTAAGGAAGTGCCAGTGATGAGTATTTCCTTTATTTGGAGGCATGTGGACTTCCTAATATTGAATCCTAGAAAGTATATGGAGTTTTTTTCCAAATTATTGGTAGAACTGGGTCACCACATGCCTCCCTATGCATCTTTGAAAACATATATCTGAAAGGAAAGGAACAGAGAGCGCACTCTTGCAATGTGCCCAGTTGCCAGGAATGATCGGATTGAAAGGAACTTGGCTACACATGCAGTTTCTGCTCCCAATTCTCAGTCCACATCTGAAGGGAGGAGAGCATTAGAGAGAGACCCATGACTATATTGATGATAGTAATGGTGTTACTCAAAATAATGAAGATTTCAGCAGTGTTTGTAATAGGTGTTTCATCCTTCCAAAGTACAGTATGGATTTGGTTTTCCTTACTGCATGACTGCCCTTCCTAATGTCAGGATATGTAACAATGCTCAGCTATGTGCATGTTTAACTATATATATGCTTAATTATACATAACTATGTTTAAAGAAGTTGAGAGGGAGCTTCAGAGCAGATTGTATGGAGTAGAATTGTTTCGGGATTATGGGAAATTGTTTAAAGACTGCGAAAAGACAGACTGGAGCCAGATCGTGAAGGATCCTGAATGCCAACCTAGAGATTTGGACTGTATTTATTCTCTAGAGCAACATGGAGGGACAGACTAGGGACACTGACGTTTGAGACACTATTTAGGAGGTTATCGTATTAACTTAAATTACCTATAAAGAGGGCCTGATGGCATATTTGGGAGATGTCTAACTGAATGCCTAACTATGAAGGACTTCTTTCTCGCAAGCTTTAATGAAATTACCTATTTTAAACCACATCACCAATTCACCAACAGGTGAAAGTTCAAATCCTACCTACTGATTTCAGCTGTCTCTGGCATGAGTGGGGAAGAACTTTATAGCTCCTTGCCCTGTTCTATTTACAGCACATTTTTCAACATTTTATTTGATATAATTCTAAATAGTCCCTACAACATTACTATTTAATCCTGAAAATGTGACACATAACATGTCATTGACAATAGTGCAGTGACACTGATAGAGTTTTGCACCATTGTGACTATAAGGTAAAAAAACAAGTAAACAAACAAACAAACAAAAACAACTAAAACTAAAAAAAGCCAAAAAACAAAACAAATAAACCAACAACACAGGAATTGATTAGTATCATTATACCATTTTTGCTTAAAATATATTAAAATATTATCCATTTATTTTGCTAAGACAATTTATAAACCCATTCTTATCAGAGCCTATACTTAAATCTCAGTGAAAAATTTCTTAGTCATTGTTAGTAAAAAAGAAAGAAACAGCAAGAAATCATAAACTTATAAAATAATTTCTTCCTTTAGAGAGAAAATATCCCATCATTGGTTTGAACAGGAAGGCGTGATCAAAGGTACATTTATGAAAGCCTTTCTCAGTTCTCAGACTTCACTCTAATTTCAACTGGACACATCCATTCAAGTCTCCAACTATAATTTTTTTGCTTGTTTGTTTTAATTTTGGAGAAAAAAAATACAACCTTAGAGAAAAGGTGGGGCATCTCACAGTTAGAGCCTGCATAAGAAAAAAAGTCTCAAGAGAAGAAAATGTGATAGTTTCTAAGGAAATCTGTGATGTTGCAGGGTTCTTTAGTGACTGTATATTTAGAAAGAAAAAAGCAGAGAAGTGATCTTAAACACACATGTAAGGGTTGCATGAAACCGAAGAGGAAAGCTAATAAAAAAAAAAAATCAGAGCCTTGCAAAATATGCTGGGAACAATAAAAAGATCATTTTTGCCAGGTTGAAAACAGCAAGAGGAACCCGGAAGAGCGAGTTCCGTTCCTTGGAACAGATGGTCTAATGTTAACAGAACAATTTAACTGCCATTTTGCCTTTGTCTTATTCCTAAGAGGAATCTGTCTCGCTGAAACTGTTAGGGGAAGAGGCAATGCTGTTTACCTCCCAGTGTAGCTGGGCGGGTAGGGGGACGGCACAGAGCTTCAGCACTTCCCCATCAGGACACCTCCAGGTTAGAATGATGAGAGTGTGGAGAGAAAGAATGTTCGGAACCAGGTTTCATAGTCACTGCAAACCACAGAGAAGGAGATACATGAGCAGAATCCAGGGAAACAATCCCATTCCTAAAAGGAAGTAGATGACATGTATGGAGACTTGATTTCAATTATTTGGGTTGTTTTGGAGTACTGTACATAGAGGAATGAAGCAAATCCTAGCTTCCAGTATGAATTCATGAAGAACAAAGCATGGTACAAAGTACAATTTCCTTTCTCCTTAGTGAAGTAGGGGAATGTCGTTGCTCTGGTATAAATTAACTTTTGTGAAAGGTTTCTTATACTCAGCATAACTTCAGTGAGATTCATCTTTGTGTTTGCATGTAGCAGAAGCCCATTCCCTTTCATTATTGAATAGTGTTCCATTTTATGTAACATCACAGTTTAATTTATTCATTCTCCTATTAATAGACACTTGGAGAATTTCCTGGTTTTTATTACAAAATAATGCTGAGGGGCACCTGGGTGGCTCAGTCAGTTAAGCATCTGACTTAGGCTCAGGTCATGATCTCATGGTTCGTGGGTTGGAGCCCCCACATTGAGCTCTGTGCTGACAGCTCAGAGCCTGGAGCCTGTTTGAGATTCTGTGTCTCCCTCTCTCTCTCTGCCCCTCCCCAACTCATGCTCTGTCTCTTTCTTAAAAATAAATAAATGTTAAAAAATAAATAAAAAAAGAGAATAATGCTGAGATGGGCATTCCCATTACAAACCTTTTTTTTTTTTTTTAAGTTTATTTATTTATTTTGAGAGAGAGAGAGAGAGAGAGAGACAGCGTGAACGGGAAGGGCAGAGACAGAGAATCTCAAGCAGGCTTCTCAGAGCCTGATGCAGGGCTTGAACCCACGAACTGGGAGATCATGACCTGAACTGAAACTAAGAGTCAGACGCTTAACCCACTGAGCTACTCAGGTGCCCTTTCACTTGCTTTATTGTGACAGTTGCTTTATTGCAGTGGTCTGTAACTTGTTATCGAGATTAAATGAAAATATACCTAAGGGAGACTTACGAGGGTGCTTGCACATATCAAATACTCAATACCTCTTAAAAATTACCATTTATCATTTTGGAAGCAATGAGGATGTGGGAACTGAGGGGTCAGGGCACATAATGAAGAGCAATCTTCAGATCATTAAATCCAAAGTCATTCTGGAGGGTTAAAGAGACGTAATATTTGATGGATGTATTTTTCGTATGTGTATAAGAAGGAAGAGTTTCAGAAGATGAAGGAGGGACCAGAGCAGAGTATGCCACATGAACTATACACTGTAACAGAGCGGAAACACAATAGAAGTGTCTGGAAAAACAAAGGAGAAAACAGAGACCGGATGTAACACAGACTAGAAGTGGAAACATACGGAAAGTAGATTCCATCTTTGATGAACTTTTCAGTCTTGATTAGTATCTTGGGGACCCCTGTAGAAGACATCTCCCCAGGTAGGAGTCGGTTCTTCAGGAACAGTCAGCAAACATTTCCCTGGAGATATTTATTTTATGCTACACTAGAAATCCAGGAGATCCTGTTCTTGACTTTACATTAATTAGCACTTTTATAATTGCCTGGACCAAAATATAAGTAATGTTAATCAAATCTCTCAATCTGATAGGAGAGTTAAAATATTTTGTGTTAGAATTTAAATTCAAATAGTTGAACAGATTCCAATGTGTCTGTGTAATCTCATAGGAATAAATCAGGATTTTTTAAAGCAAGCGAACAAACAAGAAGTCACTGCATTTACGCGGCCTTGCCATATTTAAAAAATAGACGGGAAGAGAAAAATTGGTTGAATATAGTATTATGACACTGACTATGAGAAATATAATAATATCTTAAACTGTCTTTATAGAATTGTATTATTCATATCATGTTATGGTATTCTGTTTGCTTTTGATAATTCTATTTTAAGGAGTTTGTGAAGCACAAAGTATATTCAGAAAAAAGTAAGATGCAGACTGCTTTTTATCAGAGAATCAGGTGATGAGATTTCATAGAAGGTGGTGACATTGGTATCCAGTTAGGTATCTAGTGGTGTCCAGTCAGGCCAGAAGAAAAAAAAAAAAAACAAATAAACACTAACGAACCAACAGCAGCAACAAAATTCAAAGACTTGCCACGTGGAAAAGATGTTTGACTTCCTATAGACGACAATGTACACATGGATCCAAAGTAAGTACATCGTGCGAAATGGGATTTTAGCTAAAAGTGGCAGGAGCTGAACTCGTTTTCCCTTTTGTTCGAGCACCTACTTCTACTTCTTTCTAGCACTTGTCAAACTGTGGTGATGTGCCCTTTTCTGTCATTGTGAGTGCGAGCTTCTTGAGGAAAGAGATTGTGCTTTGTTGTCATGTTAACCCTTCACAGTCACCATGGATTCTGGTAAATATGCTGGAGAGATGTGTGCTAAATGGAATGGGATCGATTGTTTAATAAATAAAGACATCCAAGGGGCGCCTGGGTGGTTCAGTCAGTTAAGCGTCCGACTTCGGCTCAGGTCATGATCTTGCGGTTTGTGAGTTCGAGTCCCGCGTTGGGTTCTGTGCTGACCGCTCAGAGCCTGGAGCCTGCTTTGGATTCTGTGTCTTCCTCTCTCTCTGCCCCTCCCCTGCTCACGCTCTGGCTTTCTCTCTGTCTCTCAATAATAAATAAATAACTGTTAAAAAATTTTTTTTTTAAATAAAGACATCCAAAAGCCTGACCAGAGGCATTACAGGTAGGATGTCCCCAGTTCCTCTCAATCAGAGCACAATTGTGAAGGTGAATAATGCCAATAGTTTAGTTGGGAATTCATTCTAGAAGCTCTCTGCACCAAGTCTTTATGTCGACTTCATGAAGAATCAATGAATCAGATGTGATAAGGCTGTTTCATTATGAATTCTTTATAGGTGAATACATCTTCATGGATTCATAAGAATTACAAAATAATGATAATAAAATTGAAAAATAAGGAACATCAGTAGTGCCTCCTGCCGTAAGGCCAGAATCTATGACTAACTTGGCACATGAAGCCTTCAATATCCTGGAAGTGATATTAAATTTTGCTGGGGTGTGAATCACTCGTTTTGTTTTTCTAGAATGTCAGTTTCTGCTATTTCTTTTTGAAAACCATATGTCATTATCAAAAGAATCATACTTCAAGTTTAAGGCTCTTTCAGTACTGAATATGATTCATTATTTTTAACTTTTTAATTATTTAAGCCATAATATTCATCTCCATTACTTAAGAACATTTTGCATGAATATGGATGGAGATATTAAACGAGGCTCATAGACATCCTCTTTCATACTGGCAGAAGTAAAATTTTCACCATGACATTAAATAGATAAGACGGAAAGGCCTGGTGTTTCAAAGACAAAAGGGACTTTTAGTTTTTACTCTTTAATTATGATTGTCATCTTTGAACCCTCTTTATTTCCCGATGTGAAATATTGTATAAATAACTTTACTATATATTGAAATTCATGCATTAGTCTTCATTGGCATAACTTCAGATTGCATGTATGTTACTTTTATTTGATTTTATAAAAATGCAGTTTCTTTTTTTTAATGCAGTTTCTTTTTTTTTATTGTGTTGCTCTTTCCTTTTTTTGTCCCTTAGAACTTTGCGTCATTGTTAAACATTTAAAATTTTCAACAAAAGCATCATATGACTAAATTGATCAGATAATTGAAAATCCCAACCCCTATTTTTTATACTTATACTGTTGAAAAGAATCCCAAAATATATTATGAGTTACTTATAAAAATACAAGCATTTCATCATGGGACCTAAAATCGTTGAGTTTTTTTGAATCACAGGTAATTATTGTCTTCTTTTAAAATGTTGATTTATAAATGATTTTGAAATCACAGAATATGAAGAAAATTAGATCGAAACAAACAAAATGACTTTAAGTTCAAAATATAAACATGTGAAAGAGATAAAACAAAACAGTGTCTCGTGCCATAGGTAGAGATTATGTTATTAAAATGGAATAAGCTCATGTCTTACAAGCATTTCAGAAGCAAAAAGAATCTGAGGTCCAGACTGTCTAGCTAGCAGCAGATGGGAAATTTCCACCCACTTCGACTGGGGCATAACTTTTTCTTTACTGTGCATTTTCCAAAATATAAACGTCTACTCACTAACTCAAAGGCCTTTCTTCAGAATGCTTTTAATGCATTTCAGGTTAGTAATTTCTCATGTTGGTATGATATTGAAGGAGGGTTTACCGTGCTCAGTTTCCTAGAATGCAATATACTAAATTGTGGAGGGCACAAAAGATCATTGCAACTGACAGATAGAAGAAACATATGTCCCAGGTTCTGGGGTAACTTCCTGTTTATGCCGTATGGCAAGCACCGTTATTCATGTAAGCTCTGTTTCACTCCCACAGGTGTCCCAGTTGAGTGAAAAAATATAGAGTAACTTGACATATAAATTAAGAACTGAATTCTAATTCATCCAGTGTCAACCATAACACACGTCCTTGGGAGCCTTGATTCTCAGCCTTGTTGGGCTACTGGGAACACATCCGTGTTAGGATCTGAGGCTCCACCCCAGACTTACTGAGTCTGAATCTGCATTTGTAACAAGATCCCAGGTTGAAACATATGTACAATAAAAGTGAAGAAACACTACCCCAGAGAAACAGGCTGGACTGACATTTGCTTTAGGATAGTTAGTTCTTTGGAACACATTATACACACTCATACACAAACACAAAGAAAAACAAGGTTGACTAAAAAAAGAAAAAAAAGGCAATTTTTTTTTTTTACTGCTCTCATTTGCAACTAGTTTTCTTCATTTGCAATTAGATTCTTAGTTAACATGATATTTTTTTAAGTTTATTTAGTTATCTTAAATAGAGAGAGAGACAGAGACAGAGAGCAAGCAGGAGAGGAGCAGACACAGAGGGAGAGAGAGAATCCCAAACAGGCTCCTTGTTATCAGTGCAGAGCCCTCTATGGGGCACAATCTCACAAACAGGGAGATCATGACCTGAGCCTAAACCGACTAAGTCACCCAGACGCCCCTAATTAGCATGACATTAAAAAATACTTCACTATATGTCTTTAGATTTCTAGTTTGTTTTCATTTGTAATTTTCATATATAAAAAATTTAACTGAAACATAGATATATAATTTTACCGATAACTATGAAACTAAAATATATCTTACCCTACTCATGTCAAGAAGGAGAACATAATTAGCAACCATAATGTCCCCCAAATTTCCTCCAAACTTTTTTCTCCTAGTTGGAGCTATTATTTTGAATTTGTGAAAACCAGTTTCTCGCTTTTCTTTAGGTGTATGGATTCCAGATTACATATTTTAATTTGCCTGTTTTTAAACTTTATATGAATGGAATAACACTGCACGTACATATGCTTTTATTTCTTCCTTTCATTCAACATTCAGTTTGTCACATTCATGATACATTTATTTCATCGCATGTTAATTTTGTATTATAAACATATGCAACAGCTTATAAATTCATTCTATTATTTATGAATCTGTGATTTCTTTTTTTCATTGTCAGTTCTTGTGTACCAGAAACTCTGCTACACAAAGTGTTCTTATACGTGTATCAAGGTGCAAATACAGAAAAGACGTTCTCTAAGATAACAAAAATTAAATTGTTGCCTTATAGGATATGCACATCTTCACCTTTTCTAAATAATGACAATTTGTTCTCCAAAGTGTTTAAGTGAATTTATGTACACACCCTTAGTACATTTGGGCTATATTGTTTGTTCCCATGCTTGCCAGCTTTGCTGATTGTCAGACTTTTAAATTTTTGCCCACCTATCGGATGTGTTTTTAATTCTCATATCCATTAATAATTCAATGTGGTTGAGCGTGTTTTCTTGTGGGTTTTCGGCATTTAAATATTTTCCTTTGTAAACTGTACAGTCAAGTTAGTCCATTTCTCTTGCTTTTTCACTCTTTTCATGATATATATTGATGACCAGAATTCCCTCATTTTCATATAGTTGAACTTAACAATTTTTTCTTTAACATTAGCATTTATTTTCCCATATAGTTGAAAAAAGTCCTCCATATTTTGATATTATGAATCCATTTTCTTATGTTTAATTTTTATAAAATCTTTACAGTTCTGACTGATGCACTTAAGTCGTCAAACCACTGGAGTTATTTTTCACATGGTATGAGTTATGAATCTTCAAACTCTTAACATCATTTATCAGGTGTATAAAGATTAGCTTTTCTCATATCAAGTATCCAAATATGAATAGATCTGTTTTGGAGCATGCTAGTCCATTCTGTTGGATATTCACCTATCCCGTTGTTAATACCAACCTGTCTTTATTCCTATAAATATAAAATATAGAGAGAGCTACCTGGTTAAGCAAGGCCTCTCATTTTGTTTTTCTTCAATGGTATCTTTGTCACTGCACGTCCATAAAAACTTTAAAATCAGATCACCAACTGCAACAAAAATAAATCTGTATTTGCACTTGGATTGCCTTAAACATATAAATCATTGGGTTTTTTTGCTTTTTTTAAACCATGATCATGGTATATATTTCTATCCAAATATGTGCTTCAAATTTTTTCTAAAAAACTTCATCATTTTTTCTCTAAGGTCTTATATATTCTCTATTGGATTTGTTTCTATATAGTTCATTTTTGGTATTATTTAAATGGTCTCTTCTTATCTCTTTTTATAATAAAATGATATTTAAAATACAATTGATTTCAGGGCACCTGGGTGGCTCGCTTGTTATGCGCCAGATTCTGGATTTCAGCTAAGGTCATGATCTCATGGTTTGTGAGATCAAGCCTTGCATAGAACTCTGTGATGACAGCACAGAGCCTGCTTGGGATTCTTTCTCTCCCTCTCCTTCTGTCCCTCCCCTGCTCATGCTTTCACTCTCTCTCTCTCTCTCTCTCTCAAAATAAATAAATAAACTTTAAAATACAATTTATTTCCATATATTGGTTTTACATATGGCTACTTAACCCTTTTATTAATTCTAGTAATTTACAGGTAGATTTTTAAAGTATTTTCTACATACACAATGATAACATCTTCAATTAGTGACTTTACAATCCTTTACAATCTTTATGCACATTTCTTGATAATTTCCTTCTTTGCTTAGTAATATAATGAAAAAATATTTAATAGTCATGGTGATAATACCATTATTTTCTTATTCCTGACCTCAAAAAAGAAGAGTTTCAAGATTTCTTCATTAGTATAATCTCAAAGGAAAATGTTTCACAAATATATGTGAATAGTTTACAAATATGATATTTCTTGTTGAGTTTCTCATAAATATTAATTATAAGATTAAGGAGATTTCACTCTATTCTTAATTTTCTAAGCTTTCCTCATAAATGGTTATCTTTTTTTTCTTTCAAAATGGTCACATACATGGGGAACCTGGGTGGCTCTGTCAGTTAGGCGTCCGACTTCTTTTCGGGTCATGATCTCACAGTTCATGAGTTCAAGTCCTGCATCCGGCTCTGTGCTGACAGCTCAGAGCCTGGAGCCTGCTTCGGATTCTTTGTCTCTTTCTACCTCTGCCCCTCACCCACTCACAGTCTGTCTCTCTCTCAGAAATAAATAAATATTAAAAAAAATTGAAATGGTCACATATGATTTTTCCCTGTATGATAATGAGGTGGGAATAATCCATTTTCAAATGTAAACATTGGATTTCTATAGCAAACCACTTCTTGGCCAAGACATCATTTTTATGTATGCTTGAATTATTGTTGACAATATAATTTTAACTATATTAATACGTAACATTGATGTACAACTTTCATTTTTCATCCTTTTGTTGTCAGGTTTTAATAGCACGGTAATAAAAGACTCCAAAAATAAATTGGGAAATATCCCCACCCCTTCCCGTCTTTGCTTTGCCTGTTTCTAATTATTCTTCTGATTGATAGGTACATGGAGATTGCTTCATAGGCAAATTTAATCTACTGCTACAATTTCTTTAATGGATGTAGGATTATTCAGGTATTCTATCGCTTAAATCATTTTTGTACGTTTTATTTTTGTTCTGTGTTTACTAAAATATTTTTATTTTGCTTCTGTATACATATTTAAATCACAGATCCAGGGGCTTTGCAATCAGGGGGGCTCTTTGAGTAGTGCCGGCTGGTAGTACGTGTGGGCAACTATTGTATGTTACATCTATACTTGCGTAAGACCCCTGTGTAACTGTCCACGTATTTTCTCTCTCTTTCATTAATGCAGCTGGATGTAAAGGGTTTCGTTACTTTGGAAACACATGTTGGTAGGACCCCAGATCCTGAGTCATCGTGTGGAAAGAACCTGCTTTAGTCTGTAATGTGAGGCAGATATCAACCTTTACTGACATAAACCAGCTAATATTTCAAAGTATAACTGTTACCATAGCATAGACTATGTGCTATCATTACCTGTATAGTAATTACTACCACGAATTGGGACACTACTGTAGGAAAAAAAAAGCGAACTACATAGCATTTGCTATAGCCAACATATAAAATATATAGTGTTAGTTACTTGCAGGTGGCAAATAAAGAGACGTGCCAGGACAAATGTCTACGTTTTCATGTTATGTTGTTGCAGACATTTAATAACTTACCTGCTGTAACTCGTAATGCAGATAATGTGCCTGCTCTGTCTCTAGCTCTAGGGGAAACATTTGGAAAACTGTACCATAATAGTGTGTATTGTATTGCTGACTGTTGGCTGCATTTGGCAAAGTATTACAGGAAAGAAGAGATGAGCTTGGTAAAAAATTGCCCGGTTTGAAATCAGAAATGAAAGGTAATGAAGAAGTCCAAGGATTCAAGGCCTTGCATATTTTGAAAAAGAGATAATTTTTATCCCCCCAAATTGAAAAATGGAACTTAAGAAAGGCCTTGAATGCCTGGGGCTAAAAACATTTTTCTCAACTGAATAAAGTTACATGGAGCAAATATCAGACTAAGATGGTGAGAAACCCAACTGCTATTCCAGATCACCTGAAAATGATCACCTATAAAGTTAGAGAGTGAGCCGTGGTCTAGAAGCTTAGAAACAAGCCAGATAAACTATACTCATTGTTTAGTGAATGATTGATTAACAGCCTGCTTACTCCAGTAGTAAATTCCATCCATTATCACATAAAAAAAAAAGCCTACCTCTTCATTTTCTGGCTTTGAACTTCCCTTGATACTAATTCATTTCTTTACCTAACACTTTACTAATTATAGAAATAGCTCACAATAGATCATGGCAACCCTCAGGACTTCAGATGAGCACTGACTGAAACAATAAACCAACCCAAAAGGATCACATGTTATAGGAAGAATCAGATTTAACCTTAGTTCACACTCTACCCCCCCTTTTTTAAAAATTTTTTAGTGTGAATTTATTTTTGAGAAACAGAGAGAGGCAGAGCATGAGTGAGGGTGGGGGGGGTGGTTGCAGAGAGAGAAGAAGACACAAAATCTGAAGCAGGCTCCAGGCTCCGAGGTGTCAGCACAGAGCCTGATGCGGGGCTCAAACTCACAAATTGTGAGATCATGACCTGAGCCTACGTCAGACGCTTAACTGACTGAGCCACCCAGGTGCCCTACACTCCACCCCTTTCTACTGCCATCTAGAACAGATTTAGGACACTGAGGAGTCTCCATCGATCGATCAAGGTACGACATCATCGTTTCTTGGCAGAGTCAACCTTTTCTCATGTTACCAGACCTACCTCTGTTCCATCAAATCTGTGATCCTGTGTTTAGTTTTTCTGTTCCTGTGTTTTATATATGTGTGTATATATATATATATATATATACACAAATATATATATGCACAAATTTATTATATTACAGCAAATTAAGCAAATGTGAAAATCAGAGATTCTATCTGAAATGTCCAACATTAGAAAAATAGATGTTCTAGAAAGACAAAAAGATTACATGTGTGGCACAAGCACTGAGGAAACATTTTATAGATATTTTCCAAAATGAAGAATACAGTTCCCAGCATGATAATTTAAAAAAATGTGTCTATCAAAAAAAAAGTGTGTATCAAGTCACGTAAGTATGAAATTTCAGAATATTCAAGGATAACTAGAGGGTCCTAAAAATTCTGGAAAGACAAAGAGAAACACTCACTCTCATATGAAGGAATCTGAATGACACTGAACTTTTCAAAAGCAATACAGGAAATTAGAAAATAGTAAGACCCCAAACTTTTTTTTGGAAAACGGTGTAGAATTCTATATCCAACCATACTGTGAAGCTTGCATAAAAATATTTTGGGAATGCGGATTCTTAAAAATGTGCCTCCATTCTCTATTTCTCCAGCAGCTTCTGGATGATATGAGCCAGGAAATGAGTGAAAAGGGAAAAACAGATACATGAAGAGCATGATAAAAAATATGCATTAGTCAGTTGAAGGTGGAAAATATAGCTATAAAGCAGGACAGATGGCTGGGTATCCATATGCTATGTAGTTGCAAAACATTTAATAAAGCAACGAACAAGAGAGAAGCAAAGTGAATTTCTCAAAAACTGGGGAGGGACAAATAGTACAGGAAACTTAGCAAGCAATTTGCAAAGGTTTGTGCAAGATGATAAAAAGTTCCAGGAGGGATAATTCCAAAAATATAGAAATGGATTTGGTAGATTCTCTAATATATGGAGCTCTTTGGGGGTACGTTACAATTTTTTTTTAATTTTTTAAAATGTTTTTTATTTATTTTTGAGACAGAGAGAGACAGGGGAGGGGCAGAGAGAGAGGGAGACACAGAATCCAAAGCAGGCTCCAGGCTCTGAGCTGTCAGCACAGAGCCGGACGTGGGGCTGGAACTCACAAACCGCGAGATCATGACCTGAGCTGAAGTAAGACACTTAACCGACTGCCGCCCAGATGCCCCATGGGGTACAATTTTACATAGGAAGAATTTTTGTTTCAAAGTCACAGTATTCAGCCACCAAAAAATGAGGCAATCATAAATGCCAGGAAGTGGGGCTAAATGCCAGGAGGTGGGGTGCCTGGGTGGCTCAGTCGGTCGAGCGTCTGACTCTCGGTTTCAGCTTATGTCAAGATCTCGTGGTTTCAGGAGTTTGAGCCCTGCATCGGGCTCTGCACTGGGATTCTCTCTCTCCCTCACTCTTTCCCCAACTCACACTGTCTCTGTCTCTCTCAAAATAAATAAACTTAAAAAAATAAATACCAAAAAATAATAAAACTTTGTAGAAGGAAGAACATGTGGACTATGTGTCAGATTGTAAACTATATACCTACACACACACACACACACACACACACACACGCTGAGTATCAAAATGCTAAAATAATACTGGGAGAAAGGGAAAGGATTGTGTGGAGGGAGTGAATAGTGGAAGAGTGCTAAATCTTGATCTCAATTAGAATTAAGTGGAAATAATATAGAATATTAGAAAAAGGAAGTATAAGGAAATTCATTAGAATTATGGAGGTAAAATCCGGGAAAAAATGGAAACAAAGAAAGACCTTTTTTGGAGTTTAATTGGGAGTAGAGTTTGGAACAGTTGATGCTCATAATGACACATGTATAATTTGATTTTTAAACTATATACTTCATTACTGTGAAAACCAAAAAATAAGTAAGTAAATAAATAAAATAAAACCAATGAGGACGTATTTTGTGTGTTCACTGGATCTTGAGGACTTTCATGGGAATGGATTATGGTAGATCAGTCATGACACCTTGAAGAATGTGAATTCGGACTAGGTAACAAAGAGCTTGGTGTACTATGTGGTGTTTTGACCTTATCTTAAGGGTAATTAGAAATTAATGAAGAATTTCAACTTGAACATGATTAAATTCTCACTGTATAAAGGTCACTGTGTCATGCCATGGAAGATACTTTGGTGACTCAGTTGAATGCTCTGATGATCTTGTTTTGATAGCGCTTTGGACCATGGCTTCTAGTCAAGTTCTACTCTGTCTTTGCCTTATTCACATACAGCTGCTTCTCCATATATATTCCCCGATCACGCTGTGGCTAATTTGCCACCATTGCATGGAAACCCTTCAGTTTGTCTAAATTCAGGGACTCCACAAACGTATTCTGTAAAAGGCCAGACATGAAGTATTTAAAGATTTGGGAGCCAAAGTATGATTTTTGTCACATATTCTTTTTTTCCCCCCCTTTAAAACACTTTCAACCATTCTTAGCTCACTGGCCTTACAAAAACAAGTCACATGCAATATTGGCCCTTGGGGTGTAATTCTTATTTTTGAGGGAGAGAGAGAGAGCGAGAGCACATGAGTGGGGAAGAGGCAGAGAGAGAGGGAGACACAGAATCCGAAGTAGGTTCCAGGCTCCGAGCTGTCAGCACAGAGCCCGACACGGGGCTCGGACTTACTGACCAGGAGATCACAACCTGAGCTGAAGTCAGACATCTGACTAAGCCACCCCAGTGCCCCCGAAGTACTTTATGAACCAGTTTTCTTACCCCCCTATTAATTTCTTCTTCTGCTTGTTCCAACTGGTTTCCCAAAGCAGCTCGGTATACCATTGTGTGGAGTCACCTGGAGTAACTTATCACAACATGGATTCCTAGGTCCAGCTGAACACATGAAAGGATTTTCAGGGCCTGGAATGGCTATTTTTACGAAGTTCCCTAAGTGATTCCAATAGACTTCCTTTTCAAAAGCACTATCTCCTATCAGGGCGCTCCCCTCATCCCAGCCTCTGAAGCATAATACCCTTCCCTTCAGGCTTTCCTGTGACAGTCCCAATCTCTTAGACCAGCTTCTCTTGGCAGTCACCACAGGTCTCCCCAACATAATGCTGTGCCCATTAGTATGAGCAAGTTATAAATATGCTAAATTGTCTCTCCTCTCACCATCTGACTCTCTTTTGCATGTGTATATTATGGTGTTTTTCTATGTAAAGAGTTTCAGCCCCATGTGCAGAAATAAGCCTCGTTGCAAATTACTCTGTGATTAGGGATGATGGCATCTACCCAAGTATAGAAGAAAACCTGCTTTAAAATAACGTAAAAAGAAATCTGTCTGATTCTGGCAAAATGGTAGACCAGGCTGGCCAGAATCTTTCCCCATATCAAAAAAAAAAAAAAAAAAAAAACACAAAAGATTCAGGAAAAAAATAAATACACAATTTTCAGAGAAAAAGTTCCAGTTTCATTGCTGGACCCTACATGTTTCCTTTCCTTTATTGCGAGCTTGGACAATTATTGAAAATCATGTATTTAGCTTTTCCAGAACCTTTTTCAGTTCCAGAGAAAAAAAGATTGGAGATGATGGAAGCAAAGAAATATTTGGAATCTTTTTTTAGAACTGCGGAAAGATAGATCTTAAAATTGAAAATCACTCCGCATTTTGAACAGATTTTTCAAGATGCCATAATTAATCACATTATAATAAAACTGTAAAACACTAAAGACAAATACTTAAGTCCTAAAAGTACCCAGAAAGAAAGGAACGACTACCTACAGAGCAACAATTTGATTTTTTTGTTTGTTTGTTTGTTTTTCAGAGAGACAGAGCGAGAGAGTGAGTATGAGTGGGGAAGAGGGAGAGAGAGAGAATCTTAGGCAGGCTCCGTGCTCAGCAGAGTCCGATGTGGTGCTCCATCTCCCAACCCTGGGATCATGAACCCAGTTGAAATGAAGAGTCGGATGCTCAACCAACTGAGCCACTCAGGCACCCCTACGAAGCAACAATTTAAAGAAAAAAGCAATTTGAAAAACAGTGAAAGGCTTTTTAATAGCTACAGGAGAGACCAGAATAATATGAAATAGTTTCAATGTTGTGGGAGAAAGTAAACTATCACTGAAAAGTGAGAGTAAAATAAAGAGAATTTCAAGAAAAGAAGCAGAGCTTTAAAAAAAATGGAATTATATGATTTCCGTGCAAGAGTTGCCAAATATATACTTCGGGAAGAAAGAAGTTGAACCAGAAAGCAGTAAGATGCCAGAAACAAAAAATATATATAAATATATGCATATATTTAAATCTAAACAAGAATTGATTTTGCAAATCAATAAGGCAAAT
The DNA here is from genome assembly GCF_046562875.1 of Panthera onca. Classification (NCBI taxonomy): domain Eukaryota; kingdom Metazoa; phylum Chordata; class Mammalia; order Carnivora; family Felidae; genus Panthera; species Panthera onca. The sequence continues at coordinate 223,990,671 of NC_138339.1, forward strand.
AACCCTAACCAATCTGAAGAGTATTTAAAACTGGTCAATACTAGAATATGATAATTTAATATATGATAGGGAAATTTTAGCCTTTAATGCTGGTGTGAAAGTCCAACTGTTTAATGACTTGTTTGGATTTTTAAACTAATTTAAAACCAACATACAAATTAGATCTTAAAATATATATTACTTTTCATTCTCTGAACTAAACTACATATTCAAATTTGCTTACCAAGTGGTATAGTTTATATTGCAATCATCCATTGATAATTCTAATAATTTCCAAACCATTTGCTGATTTTCAGAATGATATTTTTAGTATGATGTTGTGTTTGAAGAATCTTTTTTTGCTAAGTGTTTCCTCCATTCTTGTCATGATTTCTTTTAAAAAACAACACTGACTTCTTTCACGACCACCCCAAATTAAATCGATAATCACTACATGGTAAATAGTTTCAAGAGAAAGATTCACTGAAAATCAATGACATTGTTGATGTTATTGCATTCTCTCTCTGCTTTTTTCTGAGCCAAAAATATGTTTTATTTATCATTTTTTAAGTTTTTTTTTAATGTTTATTTATTATTGAGAGTCAGAGAGAGACAGAGCATGAGCGTGGGAGGGGCAGAGAGAGAGAGAGAGACACAGAATCCGAAGCAGGCTCCAGGCTCTGAGCTGTCAGCACAGAGCCCAATGCAGGGCTCAAACCCACAAACTGCGAGATCATGACCTGAGCCAAAGTTGGATGCTTAACCTACTGAGCCACCCAGGTGCCCCTGAGCCAAAAATATGTTAAAGATAAATAAAGAAGTCCTAAAAACACCCAGAAAGGAATGAAATATTACCTATAAAACAACAATTGTACTGATAAAAGGCTTCATCAAGTTTATAATACTTACAACACCATCCGAAATCTTTATATAACTGGTATCTCCATTTTTTACCGTGTCTTGAGAATCATGGATTCGACTCTCATTTAATTCTTCAGGCCAGGTGACAGGTGGCTTAAGAGGATAATTGGGAACATGGTTCTGTTGGTCTACCACCCAAGTGTGAAATGACCCATCAGAGTTTCCGTTTCTTCATCTTTAAAATGAAGATGACAAGTTACATCATCCTAATAGGTTAGTGTTCATCTAGAATCATGCCTGGCATAGGGAAGACGCTGTGTAGGCATTAATTCTCTATGCATTGGTAGAAATGTAGTTAATACCTATGATAGGTTAATGATGGAGGGTTTTTCGTGATCCAGGGCAATTAAATGAACATGAAATTCAACATTAGCCCACATCCTTCATGTTCATGGTCCTAAACCTCACCAAAGTCTCCTTCAGTATATGTGGTCTTCCTCTTGTTGCTGGAATGTTCATTATGGTAGTGGACACCACGGAGGCTGGCCAAAGCCCATGGTGGATCTTTAACATCAGCCATGAGCTTTTCTGGTCCCTCCTAATATCTCTCAGAACCAAACTGAAGAGGAGAAGCCAGATAGGCTTCTTTTTTTTTTTTTCCTCCAGGGGTGCAAAGTTTGCTGTGAGTGATGCCAGGCTCTGTCTTACTATGTAGACTTTTGGAGATTGTGGTCAGTGTGCAAGACCACCAGTGACATAGTTGGTGTTTCTGTGTTGTCTACCAGTGGCTTCTTGGGGTCATATGTATAAAGTGCTTGGGGAATGCAAATGGCAATGTCTAGGAAGTGAGAACTTGGGGGTTCTTAGGGCACTGGGAATTGATTGGCATTAGAAGGTAGGTTAGAAGGTAGAGCTGTGCTGAGGCAAAAGGAAAAGTTGTGGCCCATCTATAGGCTTATTAAAATATTCTCCCATATTTTAAACCAAGTGGAAAAGAGCTAATAAATGTTATACAATAAAATATAATTACAGTAAAACCTTGGATTGTAAGTAACTTGTTCTGTGAGTGTTCTGCAAGATGAGCAAACATTTCTAATAAATTTTAACCTGATAAAAGAGCGATGTCTTGCAATATGAGTAGTATGTGCCCGGCGAACGTCACATGATCACAACTGAGCCAAAGGTTCTTGAAATTTGCTTTGATATACAAGTGCTTTGGATTCTAAGCATGTTTCCCAAATTATGCTCACAAACCAAGGTTTTACTGTGTGTGTATAGGTATGTGTATATGTGTATATATATGTATATATATTAATGCTATGTGTTGCTCGATCTGTTTGCATGCCATAATCAACACTCATAAACTCACCCAGCTGGTGACCGGCTGACTGAGAACTTCAAGCCAGTTGGGAATGAATGTTCCTGTTGCAGGGTCTTAAAATAAGGAAACGATAATTGACTATTTTAAGTTACAATTTTGATATTTTGTTTTCCATGGATTTTCATCAATTTTGTTTTTCTAAAATATTGTGTGAAATATTCTTTATCTTAATTACTGAGTTTTTTGGAGTCTTCTTAAATGTCGTCCCCTAGGCAAGTACGTGATTTGTCTCACACCAATTCAGGGTCTGGTGGAGGTGGAAAGTCCAGGAAAGTAGTCTACATGCCTCAAGACTTGCATGCACTGAGGGGTAGTGGCTCAGACAATGGCTTTCAATATATCTGAATAAAAAGATTTAAATATTTTGACAACTACAATAGGCTAACAAAGATCAGTTTTATTTAAACGCATGTGTTAGAAAAGATGTCCAACTCAAAGTTTTAGAGAAAGGCTAGCAAATTAAGTCCATAATATAAGAATGCTAATTAACATACAAATTAGTGTTGACATAAGAAACAGAGATAAAGTAACAAAACCCTAAGTGAATTCTTTAAAAACACATAAAACAGACAAATCCAAGATTTAATGAATCTACTTCCAATTGTTTTGCATAAATACTAGTTGCTAGGAGGGTAGCTCTTAAAAGGCCTCATCACAAGAAAAAATTGTAACAATGTGTGGTGATGAATATGAACTACATTTATTGTGGTGATCATCTTAGAATATCTACTAATTCTACAATATATACAGATATCAAATGATTATTACGTTGTACACCTGAAACTACTATAATGTTCTATGTCAATTGTATTTCAATGAAGAAAAATACTAGTAAATTGACTTCATTAAAAAATGTGTGGTTTGTGTGATACATTGTGACCATGTGGGTTTTCCCGAAAAATACAAAAACACAAAGATAACTTGGCTTTTCAAATAATAGAATTTAGCAAATATGTATTATAAGTAGTGAGAAATGATTGTGATTATAAATAACATTCATATTTTTAAAAATAACAATTATGTATCTTAAGTTGTTAAAATAACATGTTGCAAATGTTTAAATGTATTCATTTTTAAAGCCAAATATTTAAAGAGTTTTTATACTTGTATAAAACCTCAGAATTACATGGCTGTGTCATACATGACTATAAAATATATGTAGGAATGGGGGAAAATGAACAAGAAATTTAATGCTAAAAATTTTATGTGGCCAAGATACTATGAGTTGGGAAGAGAAAAATGAAAAAAAAAACATAAGAAGGTTGCTAAATCAAAGACAAGTGAATCAGCAAGGAAAAATAAAAAGACTTTGTAAGCATCTGGTAGATTCTGTGCTAAGAAGAAAATATGCTTTGGGAATTAATTCTATCTGGCTAACTATATTCATTATTTAAAAAGGAACACAATTCTAAAATGTCGACTATTAGTCTTAGTTGTCTCTCTCTTATTTGTTTAAATCTTTTTTTTTATTTTTTATTTGTTTTATTTATTTATTTTTTAACATTTATTCATATTTGAGACAGAGACAGAGCATAAATGGGGGAAGGTCAGAGAGAGAGGGAGACACAGAATCCGAAACAGGCTCCAGGCTCTGAGCTGTCAGCACAGAGCCGGACACGGGGCTTGAACTCATGGACCGCGAGATCATGACCTGAGCCGAAGTCGGACGCCCAACTGACTGAGCCACCCAGGCGCCCCTAATTCTTAATGACTTACATGATAAGAGGTAGATTCAGATTTCTGATGGTTTTGAGACTTCCTTGGGTCAAAAGGCTACCCAAAGAAATATGACCACTTAGATTATTAAAACAAAGGGAATTTCAAAATTCCCACAAATTAAAAAGCCATGAAATAGAACCTTTGATAATAAAATAAAGAAAATCCCCATTCAGTATTCATAATCCAATACATGGGAGAATGGATTTCAACCAGTGATTCTGGCACACTGAAAGGTGGGGCAAGTCAGGGGGATCAGTGACTAAGCCTTGCTTTTCACATTGGAATTTCCACAAAAAGTGAAAATTACACTGACAAAAAGGCAACATTTTATGGATTTTCATTTTCAAAGTTTACCTATAGTTTCTTGTCTTCTTTTTGAAATGGTCCTTTTTAAAAAAAGTGAGAGAGAGAGAGAGAGAGAGAGAGGGCACATGCAAGCAGGGAAGAAGGGCAGAGAGAGAGAGAGAGAGAGAGAGAGAGAGAGAGAGAGAATCCCAAGCAGGCTCCACACTCAGCGTGGAGCTGGATGCTGGGCTCCACCCCCATGATCCTGGGATCATGACCTGAGCCAAAATCAAGAGTTGGATGCTCAACTGACTGAGCCACCCAGGCACCCCAGAAATAGTCCATTTTTTAATGCACAAATCTATTCAGTAACTTTCTAACCAGAGAGTAATTCCAAATTTGCATATGCTCTGAGTACTAAAGGATGTCTCAGAGGAACCAATGCCAGTCCACTTCTCGTAGGCTTCGTTTTTACCTTTGGTCAACCATGCAAACATTCCAATAATAAAAGTCTTTTAAAAGTTATGTGGTTGGATATGATTAATGGGAGGGCACCCGAGTGGTTCAGTAGGTTGAGCCTCGGACTTTGGCTCAGGTCATGATCTCGTGTTTTGTGATCATTGCTCTCAGCGCAGAACCCACTCTGGATCTTGTGTCCCTTCTCTCTCTGGACCTCCCTGCTTGCGCTCTGTCTCTCAAAAATAAATAGACGTGGGGTCACTTGGGTGGTTCAGTCGGTTAAGCATCCGACTCCTGATTTTGGCTCAGGTCAGGACCTTACGGTTCGTGGGTTCAGGCCCCACATCAGACTCTGTGCTGACAGCGTGAGGCCTGCTTGGGATTCTCTCTCTCCCTCTCTCTCTCTGCCCCTCTTCTGCTCACTCTCTCTCTTAAAATAAATAAACATTAAAAAAATAAACATTAAAAAACTCTTAAAAAAAAGAAACCAACACAATTATGGTCCCAATAACACTTGGTTTATACTAATTTTTAAAGTATAATATGTGAAAACTATGCTATTTGGCAAGGATAATACTGTACTGATTGATTAGCTGGTCACCTACATTGGGGGAACATCCTCTCACCAGCCCAGTTCTTACCCTTCAGGATTACTTCGGTACCCACGGTTCTCACACACATGCACCTAAAAATATTGAAATGATACAGATGGAGACATTCATTTTTCTGTCTTCCACAGTCTTTTTGTATAACCCCATTACTGCTCATATTATAATATAGTTAACCTGTTCACAAATATTTCCTTCTACAGCATTTTGTGCTCAATGAAGTCAGGGAATATGTAATATTCATCTTTGCGTTTCCTGAGTTGGTTTTATTCTCATGCATTCTAAATGCTCAATGTTTGCCGAGTGAAAACATATTAGAAAATTACATGACAGTTATTGAATTAATGAGATGCTCTTCCATGGAATAAATAAAATCTCATCCCCAGTTTTGATACCTTCGTTTAAATATTAGCTCTTTGTGAAGTAGAATGATAGAGCAAGTGAACGTAGAGTCATGCGTTCTGATGCAAGAGAGGAGAGATTGAAATAATGGTGTTGCTTCGATAGCCTACTGGAAAAGGCCACGCTCCCTTAGTCCTGGAGGCACAACAAAAAGGGTACAGAAATGGAATCGACAGTCGCCATGAAAAATATCATCTTGCATCACAATTTTAATTAGAGTTTAGTTTATTGGCTTCTGGGGAAAAACAAACAAGCAAACAAACAAACAAACAAACAAAAAAGCACTTGAAGGCTAACTACTGCTTTGCTTTTCCTCCATGGAGTTAATCTCACAGGAAAGATATTAATTAATAGGTACTACATCTAACATCAGTGAATCATTCGGCATTAATCACAGCCACGGAAAAGTCTGTTGTGTCTGAGGGGACTGTCACATTCATTTCATAGCCAGCAATTGCTATTCATATAAAGGTGGCATTAAAGATAAGAAATAACAAGTAAGTGAAATTGAAAGAAAATGAAACATTTTATGAACAACAGACTGTGTGTGACTCAATAGTGAGCTAAAACCAATGAAAAGAAAGTTTTGTGGGGTTTTTTAATGAATTTGGTAAAATGATCCTATTGTGAACTTTTCCTACTTTTTTCCCCCATTTTACACTGAGATTTAGCCTGTAGGACACAAGGCCAGCAGCGAACATTCTCCAAGACATGGGATTTTTCTGCCAGAACTTTTCCAAGCACAGTAACACTGAGGGCTTCTGAATAAATTTGTCATTGCTCTTTAACCTACAAGAATATCTTTCATTCCCATAAAATTTATCTCAAACTCATCTCATTTATGAAGTCTTCCATAATTGATCCCATAATCTCTGATTTTTACATTTATGGAATAACACTACTATGTCTCTGTAGCACTAAATTACCTACTTCTGTATATCTCAGTCATTTTGTTGGTTTTTTTTTTTAATTTATTTATTTTGAGAGAGAGAGAGAGCACATGCATATGTGAGTGGGAGAGTGGCAGAAAGAGAAAGAGAGAGAGAATACTAAGCAGGCTCTGCTCTGTCAGAGCAGTGCCCAACATGGGGCTTGAATCCCACAAACCACGAGATCATAACTTGAGCCAGAATCAAGAGTCGGTCACTTGGCTGACTGAGCCTCTCAGGCACCCCACAGTCATTTGGTCTTAAGAACAGGCTTCCTTCTCTGAGTTTCTCATTGGATGGTAAGGATTAAACCATGTATTTACTGTGAAGTCAGGGTATTAAAATTATAAATAACAAATATTACCAGTATCTTAACACCCTAAACAGGCCACCATTACAAATTCCCTCATTCTGTGTCTCATCCACATCGACATCAGAAATCCAGTCATTATCTCTTTTTCATCTTTGGATTTTTTTAAGTTTACTTATTTTGAGAGGGAAAGAGAGAGACAGAGACCAACCAGGGAGAGGGGCAGAGAGAAGGAGAGACAGAATCCCAAGTAGGTTCTATGTCATCAGCACAGAGCCCGCTATGGGGCTCGAGCTCACAAACTGTGAGATCATAACCTGAGCCAAGATCAAGAGCCAGACGCTTAACCAACTGAGCCACCCACGCTCACCTCTTTTTCATCTGATGCATGCTGACATGTTGCTAAATAGTCTTGGTTTTTATAATAATATATTTAACCGATACATCACAGCAGAAGCAATGAAAATAAGAGGAAGTCTACATCCCATGAGGTTAGGTTGAGAGGAGAATTTGGGGTACAAAAGAACTGAAAGGTGGAAGAAACCAGCATGACCCAGCATGTTAGGTGCCGATTTCTACCACAGATGTTTTACAAACAGAGCACCACTCACCAATGCAATAATCCCATTGAGTAAGCATATTATTTATGTTTATGCACGAGGAAGCTGTAAACTCAAGTGGCCAAGTTCCTTCAACAGTGCCTCACCTGATACGTGGCAAAGCCAGGATTAGTGCCCCTTGTTGTGTACTTAGACTAAAAGCTCATTTTCAGGGTGCATGGGTGGCTCAGTCAGTTAAGCGTTTGACTCTTGGTTTTGGCTCAGGACATGATCTCACAGTTCATGAGTTCGAGCTCCACATCAGGCTCCATGCTGACAGCACAGAGCCTGCCTGGGATTCTCTCTCTCCCTCTCTCTCTGCCACTCCTCTGCTCTCTTTCTCAAAATAAATAAACTTTAAAAATTAAAAAAAATAAATAAAAGCTCAATTTCCTTTCAAAACACTGGGTGCTTCACAAAAAGAAATATTTTAATTGTATTGCAATTGAGAGAATACAATTGAGATTTCTGGAAGAGAAAGCATTAGAAATTAAGCTTTTGAGTTTTATTTTTAGTTATAAATAGCACTTTCAGATTTTTTTCACTATAGATCTCCCAGCCAAAGGTTTTAGAAATTGTAACAATTATTTTCTTTATAAAACACACATCAAAAAAAATTTTTGGGTTGATCCTGGTTTACATTTTAGTGGAAATCTATTTCATTCAAAAACAAATAGTCTTGTAAATCTGAATTGTAATTAATCACTAATTTTCTTCACAGGCTGTCACAATTTTAGAATTTGGCTTGATTTAGCTGTTTTTGTTTTTTCTTTGCAAACTACCAGGAAAAAGTATAGAAAATGTAACTGAGTCAACATTGCTTTCATATCTGCCTCAGAAATCACCCTACAACTCTTCGAAAAGAACTCAGCATCAAGGTAACATGAAGGATAAACACCCTAGTACATACCAAAGACAGATCTTAGAGCCAACACATAACATTTGTTCTTTCCATAAATACTTACATTTATCCAAATTTTAGAAAGAAAAATGCAAATTCATGCAATAACTCTTGTCTCTGAGGCAGATATTTTCAAATGTGTTGTTACACTATCATTTATTCAGTGCCATAAATAAACTTCAGTGTAAGTAAGCATAAATTAGACCAAGGTCTCTGACCCAGGATCCAGCTATCAAGTAAACTCGTAACAAAACATAAAATGTAATTGCATGTAAACACTTAATTGTTACTAGCACTCCATATGGCCTCCATGGAAAACAATGTAATTTATGTTTTCATTAGGTAGAACACAGGGGCAACCCGAGAGTACTTTAGATAATTTCTTAATAGACTGTTAGAATTTCATACTGAAAAAAAAATCTGAGATTTCTTTCATATATGTAATCTAACATTCTTGTTTCCTTGTGGTTATTGTTTTTCAAGATGAATAAATTGATGTTTAGAGAGGTTATACTTTGCCTAAGCTTGCATAGGGTTTGGGGCAGGACTGGGACTATAATAAGGGTCAGACCTCTTTCCTTCTTTGATTATTTTATATTAAGCATTTTATTAAGCTACTCTTTGATGGGGGCATAATTGTAAGGCTAGAGTGTAGGCTGAGAATCAACGAGACCACATTTACCAAAGAATATTACCTGAAATACTTCGCGTATTTCTAAACCAATGGAAAGGACTGCAATACCAAAGAAGGAAACCAAACTGACTGATTGACTCTGACTGACATTGGTGAGAACATGGAGGCGGTGACCTAGGTATGACTGGACACTAGACTTGGGTCACACAGTGTGGATGGTAGGAAAATGATAGACCTTACGTAGATCTACACTTTGCTTCAAAAGTATTTAAAAAACATACCAAAACAAAGAAAAATCACTCAACCTTGTTTCTCCACTTCGTTGTTAGCCGATGTCTAATCTTTATGCTGCAATTAAACTGCTTGACACAGTGCTCCATTTTGGATCTCTCTCCTTCTTCACATCCTGTTCATACCTCAAGCCACACTAATAATGCTACTGTAGAGACAGGTCTGTTTGGACTGACTTTACCAGTTAATGGTCATCTGCTTTTATTAAAGAACTCCTTTCAGGTCCTCATTATCTATTACATGTCATGATCCTGATTAGACTTTCCAAATTGCAACTGAAACTAATTTCTATGTGTTCTTCGGAGACCAGCTTAATTATTTTCCTCTTGTCTCCTCTCTTCTATCAGCACTTCTTCCTTCAATGTCGTGCTGGACTATGACGCCATTCTTCTACTCCCACCAGGAATCTCTTTTTCTCTTCTCCTTTTCTTTTCTTTTCTTTTCTTTTTTTTTCTCCTCAAATTTTTAAATGCAGACTCCTCTAGGGAAACAGAAACCATGCCACTGCCTTCATTTTACCTATATGCTGACTAAAATGAAATCCTAGATTTTTCTCAATTGAGACCGACATTTTTTTTTTTTTTTTCTGGACTCAACTCCTGATTGGCCCAGAGGCAATTCAAATAAATCTTGTCCAAAATAAATACTCATTCTCTTCCTCTTAAAAAACTAATACTAGAGGTTAGAGTGGGAGAGAGCCAAAGCATAAGAGACTGTTAAAAACTGAGAACAAACTGTGGGTTGACGGGGGGTGGGAGGGAGGGGAGGGTGGGTGATGGGTATTGAGGAGGGCACCTTTTGGGATGAGCACTGGGTGTTGTATGGAAACCAATTTGACAATAAATTTCATATATTGGGAAAAAAAACTAATACTAATTGAAAACATGTCAGTACTTGTCTTTTTGGGGGGTGGGGGGGGAGATGGGGGTGGTTTGTTTTGTTTTACCTCAGAAAATGACTCCACCAAGCATACAGTTACATAAGCTGGTACCTTCCTTCTTATTTTTATTTCCAATTTCTTCATAATTTTTTTATTTTTTTATTTTTTTATTAAAAAAATTTTTTTTTAACGTTTATTTATTTTTGAGACAGAGAGAGACAGAGCATGAATGGGGGAGGGTCAGAGAGAGAGAGGGAGACACAGAATCTGAAACAGGCTCCAGGCTCTGAGCGGTCAGCACAGAGCCCGACGCCGGGCTCGAACTCACCGACGGTGAGATCATGACCTGAGCTGAAGTCGGACACTTAACCGACTGAGCCACCCAGGCGCCCCTTTCATAATTTTTTTAAATGTTTATTTGTTTTTGTGAGCCAGCAGGGGAGGGGCAGAGAGAGGGGAAGACAGATCTGAAGCGGGCTCTGCACTGACAGCAGCACGGGGCTCGAACTCACGAACCCTGAGATCATGATCTGAGCCAAATTCAGATGCTCAACTGACTGAGCCATCCAAATTCCTCAAATTTCTTTGTCATTGTATTCGTTTTTTACCACCGTCATTAGCTCCATTACGAGCATAAATTGAGTGCCCTTACAGAGACTGGAAGAGTGGATACCCAGCTCTCCTAAAAAGAAGGCAAATAATCACTCCACCTGAAAGATAGTGCCTCCTAGGTTCGCTTTTGCCACTTCACCTGAGGCAAACTTACCTCAAGAAAGAGCTTCTACTATATCTGCAATAAAATGGGAAAAGTTATCTTTTCCACTTTCTTATGCTTCTAAAAATACTTCCATTTCCATATTTCCCAGTTTATGGTTTATGAAGAGGAAACCTGTGATAGTCTCAGAAAGAATAATAGAAAAAGCTATGTAGCATCTTATACTCAAATATCGAACAAGAAGCATTTCGTAGACCAAAAAAAATTTTTTTAAGTAACTTCAAAGAAACAGAAATTGCTTCGCCTTGCCTTATGAACTGAAATGAGCTTGCTTAAGTGTTTGATAAAGTGTGAAGAAAAGTCCTGGGCGGTTTTCAGGGCTCGACACAAAGTTACTAGAACGATCTTCTGAGGAGGAAAGCAATACTGTAGTCGCTACACCAGACTAGCAACAGAGCAAAGATGTGTCATAAACTCCAAAGGACTGACAATAAAAGAGCTCACTTCCCAGCAGACACAATGTAAGACTAGTGAAAACAGAATGATGTCTTCGAAAAGTTGAAAGGAAGTAACTGCCCGTATAGAGTACCATACCCAGGAAACCCTAGGAATAGAAACAAGGTCAGACAAACAAAAGCAGAGAGATTTTATTGCCAGAAGCATTGAAATAAATACTAATATACTGATTCAACTGCAGCTTTTGAAATGGTTTCATTTTTTTCTTTTCAGCAGTCTTACTGTGATGTGCTTGTTTTCGTTGCATTTTTCCCACATAGAGCTTCTTTGGGTTTATTAGGCAAGGATCTCTATTCTAGACCCTGAAGAAAAAAAAAAAAAAAGATGAGCCCATGATCAGTGCTGATTAAAGGAATATGGGGCACACAGGACAAATGGGCCCTCCACGTATATCCTTAGAGCTCCTTTCTGCCTGAGGCTCACTGCTGATGCCATGGCAAGGAGGAGTGAGACTCTGATACAAAAGACCACAGTTAACTTCTAATAATGTGTTTCATTACTGTCTAAAAATGTCATTTCAGGATATGGCATTCATTATTCCAAAAGAGAGTTGATTCTTAGATACAGCGTTCCTCTCCGCTCAGTTACTTTTTAATTGGAACTCGCACAAATTTCAGTTAGGAGCCTAAATGTTAGTTTGTCTTTATTTGGGGGGATCTTTTTAATAGGATATCAATATTTCATACAATCATGACTATGAATAAAGTTCTCAGTTTACAGATGCTAAAGGATAAAACTAGTGTATGCAAAAGAATGTTCAACTGCAAAATCTTGAAAAATCTGTCTCCAAAGGAAGCAGGCAAACGAGCAACTTTTTGCAGAACTCTGACACACTGATGTGAAACACACTGTATTCTAAACAGTGTATCTCCTATGGTGAGTTTATGTAAAGAGGGTCTCTCTGGCAGGTGGTTTCAGAATTAGTGAACACATCTATGCTCTATTTCCGATCAAGAGCTTTGGGAGCATTTATTGAGACCACTATGTTCCCTCACCAAGGGCTTTCTCACATCATTTTTAAAGTTTGCCAAAATCCCTTATAGGAAAAATTGCTTTTGGGGTTCCGACAGGAACTTGCCAACGATGAGAGGCAACCTTTACTGCTCTTCTGTAAGACCCACCATTTACTCTGCATACACAGTTGAAGACTGCTTGGCATGAATCTGCACTATTGAGATCATTCACCTGACCTCTAAAGGCCTCCATTTTCATTTTTATGTCTTTGGAGGACTTCAGGTTTTAGGAGACAGAAACTAACACAGTTCTCAACCTTCCCTCGAATGAAAGGAGCTAGGGTATTATTCAGTGAGAAGAGTCAGGAGGCACCTGGCTGGCTTAGTCCTTGCAGCATGTGACTCTTGATCTTGAGATCAGGAATTTGAGCCCCACGTTGCATGCAGAGATTACTTTAAAAAAAAGAGAGAGAGCAAACTTAGATACTCGTCCCTACTGGATAAAGTGAAAAGGCTGAGGTAGAGTTTTTGCTTTCTCCACAATATAGAAAGTGACACAGAAGCTATAACTACAACTAAAAGTAGAGAGGAGTAAGAACATAGGAGTAATGGGGCACCTGGGTGGCTCAGTCGGTCAAGCGTCCAACTTCGGCCCAGGTCACGATCTCACAGTTCATGAGTTCGAGCCCCACATCGGGCTCTGTGCTGACAGCTTGAAGCCTGGAGCCTGCTTCGGATCCTGTGTCTCCCTCTTTCTCTGCCCCTCCCCAGCTCATGCTCGCATTCTGTTTCTGTCAAAAATAAATAAACTTAAAAAAAAAAAAAAAGAACATAGGAATAATAATGATACATCAACTCTAGGCTCTGAACTTGAAGTATCCATAAAGAGCTTTCATTTCTGATCCAGAGTTCTGAACATACCTTTGATCGTGGCTCCTCTATTCATTTTTCTTAATAACTGAGGGTAGATTATTTTAGTTCTTCAAAAAATTTATGTTCCTTGGGGTGCCTGGGTGGCTCAGTTGGTTAAGCAGTCAACTCTTGATTTCAGCTCAGGTCATGATCTCACAGTCGTGAGTTTAAGTCCCGCATCAGGCTCTGCACTGACACCTCGGAGCCTGCTTGGGATTCTCTCTCTCCCTCTCTCTCTGCCCCTCCCCTGCTCATGCTCTCTCTCTCTCTTTCTCAAAATAAATAAAAACAAACTTAAGAAACAAAATTATGTTCCTTGATTTCCCCTTGGCTTTAGCCTTTCTCTTCATTTTTAACACTTAGTGTTTCTTTTCAATAGATTTGAAGTGAGCAATCTCTTCACACTAATCACACAAATCAGGGATCCACAGGCAGAAAGGATTGTGAGAATGTGAACTCTCAGAAGAATCTGAGCATCCTTGCATTTCCGTGGTGAGCAGCGTCAGGGATTGTGTCATCTTTTCCCTCTGGTGGGTGAAGTAGATTCCCAGGAGATTTTTTTTGCTTTGAAAATAAATGTCAGCATAGTCATACCAATGATAGACCACATTTTTAAAAAGTAAAGAAAAATGGAGGATTAGGGCCAGAAGCCAGTTAAATAGTCAATCATTTGGTCAAATGAAAGAAAACAATAAAGTATGAGTAAAACCAGGGCGCCTTGGTGGTCCAGTGAGTTAAGCATCCGACTTCGACTCAGGTCATGATCTTACAGTTTGTGAGTTCGAATCCCGCCTTGGGCTCTGTGCTGGCAGCTCAGAGCCTGGAGCCTGTTTGGGATTCGGTGTCTCCCTCTCTCTCTGCTCCACCCTTGCTCACACTCTGTCTCTGTCTCTCTGAAAAATAAATAAACATTAAAACAAATAAGAATGAAGTATGAGTAAAACCATAAATAAACAACATTCATGGTGTTCCTAATTCATTTGGACTAGGATGCCACCTTCTAAATGACCAGGAATAGTTTCCACAAGGCTGTTTAATAATATTGTATTAATTGGCTGTCACTTGATCGGTCATTAAAATATTGTCGTAAATGTCTAAGACGATTGACTATAATAATTACTAAATTTATCAACTAGAATCCTGTTCCTATGTCTGTTTGAAGAGGACTCATGTGTATCAAATTTATACCAAATATGTCTTGGTAAAAATTATTATTATCTATAATTAAGTTTTAAAAAAGCTCTTAGCTATCTGGAGATATATTTTAATTAATCATATTTTATATTTCCCAATATGAGTTTCATGGCCTGAGATAAAATATTGCTCAAGCTTTCAATCAAACAAAGTTCTCAATTTAGAAATTATAAGAGCTTACTGTGTATGCTATCTAGTACCTGAGGCAGGATTTTGCTATATTTGATAACTGGTGGATTAGTAGTCTTAACCGAGAAAACCGTTTAATTTATCTTTGTGTTGAATCGCAGCTCATCATTGTGCATTTGCATCTTAAATATTTCCTATCTATCCCTGGCCAACAGGGTCCCATTTATATTCCACCGATGTGAGTTACATGAATTTTGGAAGGCGTGCAAAGAGAACCCCTCCAGGAATGTGCGTGGGCTTTGGTGAGGTGAGGATTTGCCAGCAGTTTCCCAGCATTGTCCCTTGACAGGCAGCTGAGAGAATTGGCATTTGCCTCCTGCCATTCCCTTCTCTCCTGTGTTTTTAAAACCAGCAGAGGCATTCCTTGGTAATTTCCCCCTCATTTTTTTCAAAAATCATTGAATATTGAAATCGATAATATGATTTTCCCTAATTTGCTGCTTATATCATCTAGGGTAGTTCTTTCTCCTGGCCAAACCCAAACTAACACAATCCATTTCACATGTCCCTGGGCATTCAATACATTCTCTCCCTGTTACACTATCGGTTAAATATCATCTTGCCCCATCTTATATTTCTTTGCAAATGGCATAAGGAAATAATTATTTCATCTGGAAGTTTATTCCAAGCTCTTACTGATCTGGTTACTCTTAATATGTAAAATGGAATTTTCTTTTCTTTCCCTCAAAGCCTAGTACTTTTCCACCACCCTCGGCAAGACAATTAGCACTTTAGATGCAAGTATATTTTCGACCATTGAATACCTCCACCAAAATAATAAGTTGTACTGGAAAAGACACTTTTGACAAATATGTCATGATTTTAACTTAAATTATCAGTGGTAAATCCATTTTCTTATAGATTTAAATTAAAAATGACAATAGCATTCCTAACCCTTTTAAAACATGTTATGATGGCATTTGAATTAACTCTTTGTAAAACAAAACAGGTTTTTAATAAAGCAGAAAGACATGAAGTTTTGCATTGCTTAATGAACCATTGCTTTTTCTAATTAGGTAATTACGTGCTTATGCAGAGGTCAGAATAATTAAATTTATATCTATTTACCAAACTGTGACAGTATTAGTCTATAGCAGTAATTGATGCACACGTTTTTAGAGCAGAAAACGTTCTAAAATATATGATGCAAAATATTTTTTAACAAATAATAAACACATTATCTGGAAAAATTCAAACTATTGAATTCTAGTTGGTCCTAGTTAGACAGTGACCCTTGAACATCATGATTCTGAACTACGTGGGTCTTCTTATATGAAATGTTGTCAAATATACAGAATAGGATACTATAACTGTATCTTTTCTTTCCTGTAATTTTCTTAATAACATTTTTTTTTCTTTTTCTGTAGGTCCTTTTTATAACAATACAGTATATAATACATACAACATACAATATATGTGTCAATCGACTGTTTATGTTATTGGTAAATCTTTTGGTTAACAGTAGGCAATTAGTAGTTAAGTTTTGGGGGGGGGAGTCAAAAGTTATTAGTGGGTTTTCAACTGCATGGGGATTAGCACTTCTAACTTCCATATTGTGCAAAAGTCAACTGTCCTCCTTCCTCAGAATGTTCACCACATTTTTCTATTGTTCTCCACATATATTCAGTGCCTGCAAACAAACAAACAAAATCCTGTTAACTTACACACATGACGAAAAGTCATGGAGGCAAACCCATACATTAAATAGATTAACTTTAATCTCCAATAGATTTTCTTTGGCAAGTGTAAGAGCCAGTACATACTTCTAGTTGTCTTTTTTTTTTAAGATCTTATTTAACATAATCATAGAATCTGAAAAGAAAGTGAGATATTTTAGTACCCTAATTTACCTTCGTGACTTGAATGGAAACAGAAAATGAGTGCCTTTTTATAGGAAAAAAAAAAAGTCTTACTTTGAAATAACTTACGTATGGAGAAGTGTGTGAATGTATAAGCATGGTTTAATTGGTTTATACATGTACTTGCTAAGTAGGTTACAAGTGGAAGGTCAGCAATGTGGAGAAGCACTGTGCCTTCCTCCACTCCCAGGGACAACTAGTAATCTGATGCTTAATCGTTCTTTTGTTTTCCTTTATAATTTATGTCCAGTGTAGCTACACTTGCAAAATGTCACAGATTCTCTCTTATCCAGCAAGAGAGCGACAGAGAACTGAAAATGAGAGAGGGTAATGTCCGGGAGGAGACAAGAACCCACAACCGGGGTTTCGTCTCTGTATTTATTGAGCTCTCAAGGTTTTACATGTGTGGTGAACATGCAGAAGAAAACAGTAAGATGGTGATCAAGAGCTTGTGTGCTTAAGAAGCAAAGGGTTTGGGGGGTGAGCCACGTGAGCTGAGATTAAAGCACAATGACAAACTGGCGCCAGACGCCAGATGGACAGTGTTTCTCTGTAGGCGATACAGTGAAGTAGCTGTTATCTCCGAAGTGTGAGATTGCCTGAGCTTGCTGCCTCAAGGCCAACAAGGCATCTTTCCACCAGCTAACCTTGGGCGTCTTCACCCCCTAGCAGCTTTCCGCTTCCCACTTGGTTCTATTTGTTGACTAACCTTGGGCGCTTTTGCCCTCCTGCAGCTTCCCACCTCTAACTGTTTTCAGATGCTTTTCTCCTGGGTAGGTGGCTTTCTGCCCTAAGCCTTGTTAGCCCATTGGTAGAAGCATACAGAATTCTTAAACTTTCTTCCCCCAGCAAAATACATTGTTTACTTGTGATGAGCTGAGCAGCCCTCACAAGTTTAACTCTGTAAGGAAAGGACAATTTACCACACCCCGGGGAGGGTAAGCCAGTGCTTGGAGCATAATCTAACTTCAGTTTCCCTGACAACTGATAGAGAAGCCCTTTCTGGAAAAGTTAATGGTCAGTATCATCGAGGAGTCTTGTGAATCATATGAATCAACACAGTAGAAACATTTTTAAGACTGTTGAGGCAGCAAAATGCTGGCTAGACAGTCCTAATAAGTTCAGTAAGGCTAGGCTACTCTACGTAGTTTGCTTCTAAGTTTACTGTGGGGAAGGCCTGATCTTATGAGAAGGTCAAAATGAAACACCTCACTGGAATTAAAGGCATATTTTCAGTTGATGAAAGCAATGGGAAGTGAAGGGACCCAACGTTTATCACTACGTTGTCAAGACTAATATTCCCAGCTTAAAGATGACACGAATACAGGGGTGGGGGGGACCCCTGGTAAAGACAGCTCCCTGTACTACATTCTTGAAATATAATTTGCACCCCAATCAATTATCTTCCTCAGTGTTGTCAATTCCTTCCCCTCCGTTTAGTCTTTGAGGAAATTTTCTGGTTCAGGTTTTGGACACGTAGACAAACTCTACGTTTTCTTCAGTTTTCTCTATGATTTTTCAAATCTTGCAGTTTTGCTCTAGTTTCCGAGATATTTCCTAAAACTCTTTGAATACCTCTTTTAACTTTTCTCTTTTGCTATTAGGGTTTCCATATGAGCTGGCCAAATGAGTTTCCAAAAACTTATTTTCTTCTTTTGGAGTAGAATTCTCTTTTGGTTTCATTGATGTGATATTTTCTCTCACTTTTCTGTGTATTATTACTATAGGATAAAAGTCTAGCTGGTGGCTTTCTGGGAGCTCACTGGAGACAGAGGACGAGGAGCCACAAAATTCGGTACAGTCATGCCTTTTACTCCACTGGGAACCCCTGCCCAGGAAGAGCCTCCATGATTGCCTATGGGAAAGGGACGCGTGAGAACCAACTCCTGTCAATCATTTTTTAAACATTTATATTTATTTTAAACCCAACTTTTGGATTTATTTGTTTTTTAAAAGTTTATTTATTTATTTTGAGAGAGAACAGGGGAGGGGCAGAGAGAGAGGGAGAGAGAAAATCCCAAGCAGGAGGATCCTTGCTGTCAGCACAGAGTTGGATGTGGGGTTCGAACTCCAGAACCATGAGATCATGACCTGGGTCCAAATCAAGATTCTGACGGTTAAGTGACTAAGCCACCCAGGTGCCCCTGGATTTATTTTAGACCCAACTCTCCAGGTTTGATTGATTCTGAAACTGTTGTATCCTAATATTTTAAGGATTCTCTTTGAATTGGTTTTCATTATTTCCTGACTTCTTTAGGATTTAACTTTCTCTTGTTTATTAAAGTATATTAATACTTCCATCTGCATACCTGTTTCTAGAATTTTATTACTGTTGTCTGCTCTTCTGTGATGCCCCTCCTTTTGAGTTTTGTCTTAAAAAAAACCTCTCTTTATTGTAATTTTATGGGGAAGATTAAATTAGAAGCATATGTTTCATATCTTACTCTGGAAAAATCCTAAATGCCCCGATTTTTAAAAATCTACAGGAATGGAGAATTTCTAATCTGGTTATGTCTGTGAAATGTGTTTTTATGGTTGATAGAGATGAGATAGAAATTAGTGTACTGTAATTTTTTTAACTTAAGAAAAGCTAACAAATTCTATATATAAGCTATTAGCAAATTCTTAGCAAGAACTCTGCTTCTCTTTCTTTAGGGCCTTTAAGTACCTAATAAACGTTGGGCCAATCTCCGATGACCAGGTCATTGGTTTCTTCACAAGGTTGTCAAATATTTAATTCTTATAAATGAAAGAACACTGGTCAAGCAATAAGGAAATAGTAGGTTTCTTTGACATTAAGAGTATTGCATATACTAAATTTTACCCGTCTTCAATATTCCCAGTATCACCTAACCCAAGTTTGGGTGCTGATGGCTCAAAAGGTCAGTACTAAAGAGATAAGTTTTGATTGGAAAGGAATTTGAGGAGGCTGGCCACCTGGGGAGAAGGTGAACTCACGTCCACAATCCAACTCTGAGATTTCTGCTTCCCCCCACAGTATCCAAGGGGTTTTAGGGTAATCAGTCCAGGGAGTGCTGTGGCCTGCAACATTTCTTGATTTTGTGCAGACTCGATGATGCCAACTATAGACATTATCTCAGAGCTCAGGGAGGCCCGGTTTCTGTTTTGTGATGTGCAAGAGTACTTTGTTCTTTTTTGCAAAGGAGGGCCAAGGTCCACAGATACACAAAGAGATGTTAGAAAAATCATTTGTGTGACCTACAAAAAAAGAAAAACATTTTGCTAAGAAATTGCTGGGTTCATCAGAAAGCTGAGATAGCTTCAGACAGATTTGCTGGCTTTCCCGGCCTGGGAAAGTTCTGGTCCTTCACTCCTCAAGGCCAGTGGGCTGAAAATCTCATAGAAAGTAAATTGGTTCTGTTATAGATCAAGAGCCTTAGGCCAGCAAGTGAGGAGGTGTTATTTTAAAGCCAGCTAATCCTTAAGACCCGTCGTGGTGCCATTTCATCAAGTCTGAAGCAAGTGGGTCTGGATCCTATAACTAAAACCCTGGATGACAGAGAAATCTAAGGGCATTATTGCTGCAATTTGAGAACTGCTAATGTGTTGGGGAAAGTATATCAAGATAATTAGATTAAAAAAAAAAAAAAACCCTCAATACCAAGATAGAAATTACCTTGTCAAGAACAGTGAAATGTCTGAGATTTTCACCCTACTTGGAAATTAACAAGTAGCCTGCTCCAGTTTTATGGATACTGGCAGAAGATATAAGACTCCTGGGTTTGAGACAAAGGGCTTTATTACAGCAATAGCAGTAGCCAGAGTATTCGAATTTTCCTGTACACGTTTGCAGAGCCCAGTTCCCACCAGGTGGCATGGAAAGGACCAGTTAGCACCTGCATAGACAATGGGTTGTATTCCAGGGGAGGAATCCTGGCCCCAAATCTTTTTTAATGGACAGAAGAAAACACCTTACTTTTCTTCCAAAAGGACTTGTCTTTATTATATTGGACAGTGTCCTTCGCTCCAGAGGCGGGAATTATCTATATCTCTAAGCCTGTAAATAAACTTGCCCTTTGCTCTGAAGGGAGACATTATTTATTTCCTCTAAGATTATTTGCTATACAAACATTCTTGAAATGATGACCAGAAACAAAGCAGCTACTGCCTTGCACACAAAATGTGTAAATGTCAGAGAGAGTGATGGAGAATTTTCTCCCAAGCTGCCTCAGGACACTTTTCATCATCAGACTTAGTGGTCGTTCTTCAATAAATTTAAAGGGAAAGTTTCTGTTATGTATTTTATAACTAATTAGCATATTACAATGGCATCGGGAGAGAATGGTTTTATAAAAGAATGAATTTTTAAAGATTTTAATTCCTCCTGTTTAGTGTATTTTTTGGTATATTCTGGAATTTACTCCATAAGGAGGATTAATGGCATCTTTCTGTGTTGTTCTGCACAGTGCAGTCTAGAATTACTTCCTAAAGCTATTACATGAAAGTTAATCATATTGTCATAACAAGGCATATTATATTTATTGCATACACAGAGCAATATTTCTGCCACCATATTCAGGCTCTTGTTTCGTCAAATTCTTATACTCATAAAAAAATTTCTATGAGTCACAATTTTGTTCTCCAAGGTAAATATTTTTAACAGCTATTCTTAAGTAAAGATTTTAAGGTTTCTCTCAAACTTAGCAACTCATCAAAGTAGTATTTCTTGTAATTGTCATTATTTCTACCTAATTTACTTTTAACATCCACACACTAATCTTATAATGAAAATGTCAAAGCTGACAAAAATGTATGACAACATTAATACTAGCCAAATTTACTCTGGAAAGTAATTGTGTTTCCAACCCTTCATCTCTGCAAAACTTGCACATTCAATATGCTTTCATTTCATCTATGCCTGGTGAAATCCTGCATACATCTTAAGATTCGATTTGAATGGCTTCCCATGAAGAATTTGCCTATTTTACTCTGTTGGAATTAATCATTTTTTCCTATTTTTTTTCCCACTGGAGAATATGATTGACATCCGTTAGGTCACCTCCACATTTTGCTTTATCACTTTTTTCCACTTTTATAATTTTTTTTCTCTACCAGACTATAGAATGCTGTTGGAAACAAAAATAAATCTGTCTTGTGCGTCATGATGTCCCTTATATTGTATTTATTGTGGTAGTTTGCCTGTTTGTTTGAAGTCCTTATGCTCACAGAGACACAGAGATGTGCTTGAAACGCAAGAACAGGTGAGGTTATATGGTGGGTATTATAAGGAAGCGTGTGGAAACAAGAGGGAATCTAACAGGGAGAGTGGGGCCTCACATCACCTAAACTGGATCTTAGTCTGGGGAACTGGCAGTTGGATCAGGATAAATTCTAGATTTTAAGCACCCTCTTTGAATCTCTCACCTCTTTCCTTTTAACTGTCACATTTCACAGGTAGAAAAAGCCAAAGCCTTTACCGTATCCTAGAAAACCCTATGTGATCTACTCCCAGGCTCCTCCATTACTCTGTCCCTCTATTTTGTTTGTCTGGTCAGAATATCCTGTTTAGGATCTTTCCATGTGCTGTTCCCTCCTTCTGGACAGCTCTACACGCAGATAAATCCAGAACTCACTCCTTTACTTTCAGGAATTCATCACTTTATCACTTTCTCTGATATTTTTCACTCATTTAGTATTGCACCCTATTCTTTGTACCCTTTAACTCACTTCTCTCCATATTTTATGTCCTTACTGCTTATCTTGTTTTAACATCCCACATGTTCATGGGTTTGTTTGGTCTATTGTCTATTTCTTCACTAGAGTGTAAACTGTGTGTATAGGCATTTGTGTCTTTTGTTAAATTAAACTTTTTTTTTTTAATTTTTTTTTAACCTTTATTTATTTTTGGGACAGAGAGAGACAGAGCGAGAACAGGGGAGGGGCAGAGAGAGAGGGAGACACAGAATCAGAAGCAGGCTCCAGGCTCTGAGCCATCAGCCCAGAGCCCGACGCGGGGCTCGAACTCCCGGACCGCGAGATCGTGACCTGAGCTGAAGTCGGATGCTTAACCGACTGAGCCACCCAGGCGCCCCTAAATTAAACTTTTAATCTTGATACAACTGTAGATTCACATGCCGTTTTAAAATACAAGAAATAATACAGAGAGATTCACATGTACCTTTTATCAGTTTCCTCCAATGGTAACATCTTGGAAAACAGGATGTGGACATCGATACAGCCAAGGCACAGAACATTTCCATCACCAAAAGTAGTTCTCACATTGGCTTTTATATACCCACCTCCGCTTCGGCTCCACTCCCTACTTCCCAACCCCTAGAAACCACTAACCTGTTCTCCGTATTTATACTTTTGTCATTGCATGAATGTTACATGTCTGGGATCCTAGCAAGGTTGACCTCTTTTCACACAACATAATTCCCTGGAGATTCATCCAGGTGGTTTGTGTTATCGAGGTTGCTCCTTTACCATTGCTGATAGTCTCATATGGTATGCAGGTACCGGTTTGTTGAAGCATGCACTCACTGAAAAGTATCTGAATTGTCCCCAGATTTCAGCTATAACAAAGAAAGTTGTTATAAACACCAATGCACAGGTTTTTGTGTGAATATAAATCTTCATTTCCCTGGTATAAATGCTGAGGATTGCATTTGCCAAGGCTTATCCTAGTTGAATGTCTAGGTCATTAAGAAATTGCTATGCTTCCTTCTAGTGTGTCTGTACGACTTTCTATTCTTACGAGCAAATGAATAATTCACTCCTTATATGTTTTGCTCTTACTGCCTTCTGGGATTGCACCTCAAATAAACTATCTGCAGTTAAATCCTTGCCCCTGATTTTGCAGTGAGGGACCAAATCCTAGACACAATAATGTCCCTTATACACCTTATTTCACGCATTAATAATTTGTAATACATTTTTTAAATTTACCTCTGGAGTTATCAAGGTATTCACATCTAGGTCAGCTCCAGGTATAGTAGCTATAGCAATTTGTACAAGAAATAATTGCATTGCCCAAATTTTGAAAATGCTTGTTATTCATTTTGCTAGAGCATCAGAAGCATGAGTTGCAGGTAAATTGTAGAGGCAGTCTTGTTGTACTTTCTTGTCATTCAAGTGTCTGTCAACAAATAAAAAAGCAAAGATAAACTTCATAAAGAAATGAAGCCACTGTGTGTGACATAAGCTATGGAACCACACATAAGTAATTTTTATATTCACCAAACTGAGCAGAGCATCTGGTAAAACACTGATGTTTAATGAATGTTTGCTATTGAATATTTTTATTTTATTAAAAAAATTTTTTTATGTTTATTTATTTTTGAGAGACAAAAAGACAGAGCATGAGGAGGGAAGGGGCATAGATAGAGGGAGACGCAGAATCTGAAGCAGGCTTCAGGCTCCGCGCTGTCAGCACAGAGCCCCATGCGGGTCTCGAACTCACAGGCTGTGAGATCATGACCTGAGCCGAAGTTGGACGCTTAACCGACTGTGCTACCCAGGTGCCCCTGAATATTTTTATTTTTATTATTTGGTAGAACTAATAGAGACTTGAACACATCTTAGTTGATCATGGCATCTGTCTTGCATGTCCTGTTTCCTTTTGGCGAGCATTATAATAATCTTTCTGCAGGGGCTTTTTAAAGTTTATTTCTTTATTTTGAGAGAGAAAGCCTACAAATGGGGGAGGGTCAGAGAGAGGGAGACAGAGAGAATCCCAAGCAGGCTCCCTGCTGTCAGCACAGAGCCTGACGCAGGGCTCAAACCCACGGAACTGTGAAATCATGACATGAGCAGAAATCAAAAGTCGGACACGTAACTGACTGAGTCACCCAGGCATCCCTCATTCCGCAGTTCTTATGAAGCCTTCTCTGAACTTCAAAGTGTTTGTCTCCATTATTATCAACATTAGAAATACAACCACTATCAACCTCAACAGAACAATGTAATAAATGATTTTGAAAAATTCCCCCTGAATTGACATATTTAATGAGCTCATTTATTTTTCTTTTTGGGCCAGAGGAAATGGATTATACATTTAAAATTTAAATTTCTACTAAACTACTATTCTCCTTCTGACCTGATTTCAGGCTGAAAAAAAAAAAACAAAACAAAAAAAAAAAAACAATAGGATTGTCTGATGAGAAGATGAGAAAAATGGAAATAATCTTACTAGAAAGGAAAAAAAATGAGTGTGTGTATTTTAAAAGTCCACCTGGTTTTCCATTCAGAGTATTTCTATTTTAGTATTTATTTATTTACATTTATTATATATATATTTGTTTATTAGTCAGAGTACTTCTATTTTATATTAAAGCATTTTTATTCTAGAAATACTTTAAAATTTCCTGAAAACAAAGAGTATAATTTTTTCAATATTATAAAATTAGGAAAAAGAAGAAAGTCACAGTATAACCACAAAATAAAGAGCACTGCGATGAGCTACTTGTCTCTTGACTTCAATCTCTCTAGTCATTGCCTTAAAGTTCCCCCAGAAGCAAATGCTAAGACTAAGAGTTGAGTTCAAGTAGTTTATGTGGAAGGCGACACTGAGACCCTCCTACAGGTGAATGGAGTGGCAAATACAGGGACGGGAAACGCGGTGGGTGGTCAAGTACACAACAACCAATGGTGCGATGAAGCTAGGTCACATCGACCAATTTGCATTCAGCTTTGATTGAGGGCTGCCCCTGTGGGTGTTGTTCTGGCACTTAAGACCCTTCCACTCACAGGTGAAGCATACTCCCATGTGTCTGCAAAAACCCCTTCAGCTCAGAGTCGGAGATTCTTACATTAAGAAGCTGTTGGTAGGCAATGCGAGAATATTCTTACATCAAGAAGCTGTTGGTAGGCAATGCGAGAATATTCTTACATCAAGAAGCTGTTGGTAGGCAATGCGAGAATATTCCTACATCAAGAAGCTGTTGGTAGGCAATGCGAGAATATTCTTACATCAAGAAGCTGTTGGTAGGCAATGCGAGAATATTCCTACATCAAGAAGCTGTTGGTAGGCAATGCGAGAATATTCTTACATCAAGAAGCTGTTGGTAGGCAATGCGAGAATATTCTTACATCAAGAAGCTGTTGGTAGGCAATGCGAGAATATTCCTACATCAAGAAGCTGTTGGTAGGCAATGCGAGAATATTCTTACATCAAGAAGCTGTTGGTAGGCAATGCGAGAATATTCTTACATCAAGAAGCTGTTGGTAGGCAATGCGAGAATATTCTTACATCAAGAAGCTGTTGGTAGGCAATGCGAGAGTAAGTTGTCAAGGGAATTAGGATGAGGCATCAGCAATATCGGCCACAGACGATCCCCGGAGCTACTCAGATCCACTTGGACCCCACACTGACTACTTCTGCCCCTCTCTGATTCTCTAAGTGATAACAGTTTAAAAATAAGACTCAACAGGGAGTCTGCGTGGCTCAGTCGGTTGAGCACCCAACTCTTCTTTTTCTAACGTTTATTTATTATTGAGAGAGAGACAGACAGACAGAGCATGAGCAGGGGAGGGGCCGAGAGATGGGGAGACACAGAATGTGAAGCAGGCTCCAGGCTCCAAGCTGTCAGCACAGAGCCTGACGCGGGGCTCAAAATGACAAACCGCGAAATCTTGACCTGAGCCAAAGTCCGACGCTCAACCGACTGAGCCACCCAGGCGCCCCGAGCACCCAACTCTTGATTTCGGCTCAGGTTGTGGTCCCAGGCTTATGGGATCAAGGCCTGCATCCGGCTCTGGACTGAGCATGGAGTCTGCTTGGGACTCTCTCTCTCTTCTGTCTCTTTCTCTTGACGTACTGCACCAGCCCCCCCACCGTGCCCCTCTTCCCCACTATCTCTCTAAAAGAAAAAAAATAAATAAAAAAAATTTTAAAAATAAAGATAAAAAAATAAAAATAAGACTTAGCTTCAGAGCGATGGTCTCTACTGCCACAGTTGGCCCAAGGCAGTAACTGATCACTATTATCGCCCTTTTTGTCACCCATTCTTCATTTCCCTCAAGCATGGCCAGCATTTCAGTTCATCGAAACTGCTTGACTTGTGGACTGACAGGGCAGATTTTCCTCCCTGAATGGCCCATGCCCCTGGTTACCATGACCCTGTATGTCCACAGTTGCTGAAATTTTCTACTTGTAGTTTTCAGAGGTCACATAAGCAGTTAGGTCACCTCAATGCATCCTCTGTATTCCAGCAATATTCAAACTTGCTTCATTACAGAAGTAAAACCTTATGTCCTGAAGATCACTGTGGTAAATCACCCACTCCAGTAGAAAATTCCTTTGTTTGCCTACTGGTCTGTCTACATGAAAAGACTCTGATGCAGTGGCTGTAGCTTCAGGTTTAGCAGAACACTCATTGTGTTCTCTCATATATCATCTCTCTCCAGGAACTAGGAATTCTAATCCAGAACATTCTATTGTAATGGCAAGAAGTATAAATTCTTCATATATGCCACTGGGAATGTTGGTGAGAAGGGAATTCTAGTTATAAGGAACACAGATTCATACGATGGCTTTGGGTTTCAAATATGTGCCACATCTGGCAAAACAGTGTCACAATACCATGGAGTGTCATTTCTTAGTTGGTTCTCTAGCTGAGGCTTCAAGAGTCTATTTCCATAAGTCTATCAGGATTTGGTGATGTGGTATAAGAGGATCTAATAGAAATAGTGGATCTTCTTTCATACTTCCTTCACTATAAAGAAAGTCACTTGGTCTATACTATAGACCATCGTGGTAAATACAACTCCTCACAAACCCTTAGATAATAATTCTAGCCAAACTACTATGGACAGGAAGGGCAAACCTCCACACAGAATGTATATCAACGCTAAAAACACCTTAAAAATTCCTGGAAACAAATAGTATCATTATCTGTCTTCCTCTTTGAGGCAGAATTGTCTGAATCAATCAGCTTGTTCACTGTCTTGAGGTATAATACTCTTGCAAGGACTCATCATGGATCTCTGATACTGACAGTTTGTATATTCAACAAAGGCAGTAGCTTGGTCAGTCTTGGTAGGAGGAAGCCCATGCCCTGAATACCTATGTTGCTCTCATCCCTGCTGTCATGGCTATTCCATTTGTTGGCTCATTGTGACGACAATGGTGTTCCAAGGACAGAGATTGTCTGAATTCCCCTAGAAAAACCATACAGTGTTCTTGTTGTTTGTTCAGATCCCTCTCTGTGGAGTATACTATCCAGCAAGAATTCGTGTTAGAACAAAGAGCCACACAATTTGTGACCTTTCCCATGGCTCATTTACATGTCTCTTCTCCATATTTCCTTGTCTCTCATCTTTAAAACTTGTTCCTTCCAGTCTTCTGGCCAATCAACCATGCCATCTGCAACTGCCCAGTTGCCATATTTATCTTTATCTCAGACAACTTTTCCCACTACACTAGCTTGGTAACTATGTATCTTGCTAGAATCTCTGCTCAGAGAGAGGATTTTCTCTCACCAAATCTTTTAGAATCACCACAGAATATAGCTGTGATAGCAGTCCATGTCTGGCTCACATTGGCAAATCAAGCCAATCCATCCGTGGTCCAAGTCTGGGATTGTTTTTCTTTTTTTCTTTTTTCTTTAGCTAGTTGTGGTAGGTATAGATAATTCATCCCCATGAATGACCAAAGGTCATGTGCTAGGAAACATATGTTTCAACTATATGTCATCTTTATGTCTGGGACACCAGAATAAGTAACTGACTTGTGCCCTCCAAATCTTGTGGAGGCTGATCATGAATGCTTTGCTTTTATTGTATATTGTATTGTTAGTATCCCTGCATGATATTGTATCTGGTGGTTCTGACAGTATTCAGCTCATGGTGGACACTCTGATCACACAGTCGCTTGACATCCCGTGGTCAGGTACTCAGTTTTTGCTAGAGCCCAATAGCACACCATAAATTGCCTCTAAAATGGTACAGAGAATGTGGCGGCACCTCATCCCATGCTGTACCTCTTCTATGAGGGATTACAAGTACCTCATGTACCTTTGGATCTGATAAGTCATATGCCCCACAGTAAGGCTGTTTGCACTTCAGCTTGAAACTGCTACAGAGCCCCTTGTTCTGACACCCACTCAAAACTAAAAGTCTTCTATTGTTCAGTAAGTAGTTAGTGAAGTATTATACAGTATGGAATATGCATTCTCCAGAATCCAAAAAGACTAATGAAGTGTTGTGCCTTATTTCAGGGTAGGAGATGCAAGGTACAATAACTTGTCTTCGACTTTGAAGAAAATGTTTTCCCTCCTGATGTGTTATCATCTATCCCAACTTCTGGCATGCATGTGACTTACCGTAAAATCAGTACTTTCAAATCCCTGTCACAAGGTTTAGCTGTGGAATATCAAATAATAAAGTTTCCTTTAGATTACACTGTGATAATGAGCAGGAAAGTTAACATGGTTTTAGGAAAAGACAGCAAATGTGTATTTCTGCCTGTCCCAGCCAATTATTTTACAACATGAAGCAAAGTATAAATAGGTAAGGCATTTCACCCTGAAGTTAAGTGGTGCAATCAAGAAAAAGTATCATATAATTAAAAATTTCTACTGTCTAGGGGCACCTGGGTGGCTCAGTCAGTTAAGTGTCTGACTTTGGCCTGGGTCATGATCTCATGGTTTGTGGGTTCAAGCCCTGCACCGGGCTCTGTGCTGACAGCTCAGAGCCTGGAACCTCCTTCGGATTCTGTGTCTCCTTCTCGCTCTGCCCCTCCCTACCTCATGTTTTGTCTGTCTCTGTCTCTCAAAAATAAATAAACGCTGAAAAAAAAACTTAAAAAAATTTTTCTACTGCTATAGCAGGGAGACAGCTTAAGTAATAATTTCAGAGTGACTGACTACCGATTTTCAAGGGCACCAAATTTCCAGTGCTCATGAATTGTTTAGTACACCAACTGTGATAATGCCAAAGTGGTGTCAGTATCAATTACACATGGAAAAGTAACAAAATTAGGCAACAGATTTTACAGAAGTGAGATGTTCAGGATTGCTATGTTACATTTAAGATACAAGCCTGTGAATATTAGGGATATGTGACCATTCTCTGAATCTGTATTTTTCTTAATTGAAAAACTGATGCCATCAATTAGTGACATAAGTGAAATAAGAAATATGACATGGTCTGGGAGAAAATACACTGAAAACTAGCCTAGGTAGCATATCCTGAGAATAGGATTCTGGAATTGTGTTACTCATCAGTCAGATGGTAACAAAAATACTAATGCTAGTGATAGTTGGGAATTCTAGAATGCTGATCAAAGGACACTTTCATCTATGGTGGATGGAGGTGGGGTCACGTAGAAGGGGAAACTCTGGCTTATATAACCGAATAGTGTTTGAAACATATGGGGAAAATTGGTAATAGACCTAGTACTCAGATACTTGAGGAAAATGTTATTATGCCAAAATGCAGGACAGTTCAGGGCTGATGAGTGGTTGTCGGGGCAGCCATACATTTTCTAGCCACCATTTCCTTGGAACATTTTCCAGGTCTGGAAAAATAATAAGTGGGTGAGCTTTTGAATGAAAGACTCAGACAAAGGATTGTTCCTAGAAGGCACAGAAAATATCCGAGTCTCTGTTCTCACAGAAACGAAGAAAAATTGGAATCTCTAGAGGTTAGGAGTCTGATGTGAAGCGAGGAGGAAAGAAAGGATTCAATACATATATTTAAATGTAGGTTTTATAATTATTCACATATGGTGGGGCCAAGAGATCAGGGAATACCTTCCATTGAAAAGATAGTTTGTTATACTCACAGATCTTTAAAAGAGGGGCGACGCTATGTCACGGAGAAAGGGCACACATGGAGAAGCACCAGAATTGGTCAGAAGGCCGAGGGAGTAAGAGGGAAATATCCTCAAGAGACTTCGCTGTGGCTTTCATGAGAATGAACAGGCAAGAAAGGGGAAGCAGGTTTAGAATTGACTAGTTTGAATAATATCAGCAAGGTTTGGGGTGTAAGGGCTGTCCTTAGTTGCCTGGTACTTGACGCTGGAGTGATTGGGGCAGAGCGACAGAGGCCCAGAGTGTAAGAGCCCAGTAAGGAATTTGTCTGGCGGGGGGGGGGGGGGGGGGGGGGGCGGGGGGGCGGTGAGTTCTGGATTTGTTTATTTGCATAGGGAGGACGTGTTTGTATGTGAGTCCTTTACTGTCTCTAGGAATTGGCTGGTCTTGGGAGGAGCAGTCCTTCAGCAGGTTCCCAACATGTCAAAGC
This sequence comes from Panthera onca, assembly GCF_046562875.1. Lineage (NCBI taxonomy): Eukaryota > Metazoa > Chordata > Mammalia > Carnivora > Felidae > Panthera > Panthera onca. The sequence goes on from NC_138339.1 coordinate 224,021,452, forward strand.
ACCAAAAATATAGAAAAAAAAGACATGTGAAGGGTTAAGGACAGTCCCTCCCAGAATATGCCACTTTGACATGTGGATTATTTTGACCTGAAGCCACTTGAGATACTGTGGGCTCAAGAGAAACTTTTGTCCCTCCCTTAACCACACAGAAGAATCTAAATTGGGGGTCTTTTGCAGAGTATCAGAATATCTCTGTTATTAACAGAGATAAATTTTATCTGAGTGACCCATCTGTATGGTAGGGCAAACGTTTAACTCCCAAACATACCTTCTTCTTATCATCCTATGAAGTGCATTCCTTTCCTCTGAAATCCCAGACCCTTACTCCCTCTCCTGAGTTCAGAATGACATATATACCTCACTTTGTCTGCCTTTGGAATTTCCATGCTATGTAGATTAATGTATGCCTATTAAATTATATTTTCTACTGTTACTCTGTTTCATGTCAATATGATTTTTAGTCCAGCTAAAAGAACTTTTGAGGGCTGAGGAATTCATGATTAACTCAATACAGTTAGTTTTTTCCTCAGATTTTATTTGCCATTATCTAAAGTATAAGATGAGAGTCTAGAAACTAAGCAAAAGGCTTGGCAAAGGAAAGGAGATTCTTGTAGTCTTGTAGTCGGTGCTTAGGCACAGTTCCTAATTCATAACGTGAAAGGGCTAGTTAATAGCTCAGGCTCAGAGTTGGAAGTGCTAGAAGGTTATTCCTTGGCAGTCAGGTAGTAGAAGTAGATGGAGCTGTACTAAAACAGCAATTTGGCCTCGTGACAGTTCAATCTCTAGTTGGTTTAAGATGAATAGCCCCAAAGTCTACTAGAGAAAAACATAAATTCTGCCTAGAATAAGAAAATAGTGTTGAGACACTATAATTTTTATACACAATATTCAAATTTCAATGAAATTTTACTAGTACAGGGACACCAAAAGACAGGGCCAGATAATTAAAAACACAGAAAGAATAGAAAAATTAATGGCCCCATCCATACGTGATGTAGATATTGAAAAGAATAACAATAATCTTAGATAACCATGGTAAATATGGTCAAAGTATAAAGAAAACAATGAAGAAAAGAGTTTAAAGGAGGAATTTCATCAGAGAATTGAAATGTATAAAAATTAGTAAAATAGACATTTTAGGGCTTAAAAATAAAATAATTGAAGTTAAGAACTTAATAGTTCAGAATAGAATAATTGATTAATAAATAGGAAGACAGATCATTCAAAAACTCTAGAATCTAGGCCAAAGAAAAAAACTGTATAGACAATTCAGAACAGAAAGTAAGGAATATATGGGACAAAATGAAAGAGTCTAACTTATGATCGATTTACGTTTTAAAAGGTGAAGAGAAAAAGAAGGTACCAGAGAAATATTGAAAATCACCAAGAATTCTCCAGAGCTAAATTAAGACGTTAAGGTAGGATTCAGGATCTCTTTAAACCCTAGATGGAATGAGTAAATCACTCGGAGGCACATCAGGATAAAAATGCGAAAATGGCAGCCGGGAAAAAAATCCATTGTTTTTAAAATAACAAGAATGGATTTTTTTTTAATTGCAATAATGGAACCCCAAAGCTAATGGAATGATATTATTAAAATGTTTGAAGAAAACAATGAACAACAAACACAAAGAATGTATCGCTAGCATGGCATTACCAAAAGAAATATTAAAATAATTCATTAATAAAAAGAAAAAGGATTTTAGACAAAACGTTGCAATTCTTTGAGGTTAAATAGGTGGCTAAATTTAAATAAATATCAATTCAAAACCACAGTAGTTATGATAATAAAGATAATAAATGTCATAGGATTGAAATAATTACATACAATTAAATTGCAAGATAGTGACACAAAAGAGAGGCTAGTAAATGGATTAGGTACTTTAAGGATCTAGAAAAATCAGGAAATATTTAATTGTTTATATTAGGTTCTAATTGTTTGAAAATGCATAATATAACATTTAGCTTAACCTTTGGACAAATAGCAAAGGAATGTACAATCAATATGCTAATAGAGTGAGGAAAGAAATAATTAAATATAATTAATTAAATCAAAAGAGGAAAAGATAGATGAAAGGCATATGTAGTAGATATATCAAATAAAAAGTAAGTAGTAAGATAATAGATTCAAGCTCAATATAGAACTTACTTTGAAAGTAAATGGACAAAATCCCCTAATTATAAGAGAAATGTTAGACTGGTTAAAATCTAACACTATACATTAGTATATTATGTAAGAAATTTGATAAAATTCAATACTAAATAACAATCCTTCATGTTACAGAAAAGATGAAAATGAAAATATAAACAAACCAGGAATAGAAAAGTACTTTCTTAATCTGAATATGATTATGTACAAAAATTCTTCAGGAATCATTATACTAAGTGATGAATTATTGAAAACACTTCCTAGAGATAGGGAAAGAGAAAAGATTATAATTCCCTTCATTTTACATTTCACTGGACAGTCTAGTCAGAGCACAATAATAGGAAAAACAATTAAATTTATAATGATTGGGATGAAAGAAAATAAATTGGCATTACTCATCAAAAGTTGATGGTGTGTGTAGAAATCCAAAAAAATTTCTAGATAAACAGAGATGATAAATGTATTTAGCAATATAGCAAGATTAAAAATGATAATTTATTTCATATACCTGGAACAAAAAAAATTGAAAATTGTGAATTTATACAACTTATGCTAATATTAACAAATATCTCTAGCTAGGAATAAATCTAGTATATTGAAAGCAAGAGCTCTTTACTAAAAAATACAAAATATAATTGAATGAAAGAAAAGAAGTACTAACCAGAGAATTATACCATGTGCACGGTTTGGGAGATTCAATTATTTTAATATATTGCTTCTTTCAAAATTATTCTCTACAGTTAATGCATTTACAAGTAAAATTACAACGTGTGTTCTTTGGGTAGAAATGACAAGTCAATTCTAAAATTCACGTGCAAGTTCAAAGGCAAGAATAGCTAAAACTGATAAATTAGAATGATGCTGAAGGTGTTACAATAGAGATATCAAGACTTAGAAATCTAGGATTATTAATTTGGTATGATATTGATTCAAATCTAGATAAACTAGCAACAGGAACCTAATATCATCTAGAAACGGACATTTATAATATAATTTATGACAAAGATGATACAGTAATACAAAGGAGAAAGTATGGTCTTTACCATAAATGGTGCCATGTCAATTTGATATTTAAATGGAAATATAATGTTTTTTATGTAGGTTTATGTGTATGGGTGTATGTGTGTGGAGAGAGAGAGAGAGAGAGAGCGAGAGAGAGACTCTTCCCTCATAGTCATACCATACACAAAAGTCAATTTAAAATGAGGTATAGGGGTGCCTGGGTGGCTTAACTGGTTAAGCATCCAACTTCTGGTTTCGGCTCAGGTTATAATCTCAAGGTTCATGGGATTGAACCCAAAGTTGGGCTCCATGCTGAGAGTGTGGAGCCTGCTTGGGATTCTCTCTCCTTCTCTCTCTGCCCCTCCCCCACCATTTGCTCTCTCTCTCTCTCTCTCTCTCTCTCTCTCTCTCTCTTTCATAATAAATAAACATAAAAAATATGAAGTATAGACTGAATCTGAAATATAAACCTAAGGTTTTTTGAAGACAACAAAGACCCGTATCTTCATGATACTCAAGGACACGATTTTTTAAACACGATTTAAAAAGCATTTACTCAAAAAGGAAAAAAAAAATAAAATAAACTGGACAATATTAAAGATTTTTTAAAAGATACCATTTTAAAAGTGAAAATGGGTACTAAAATGTGTATGCAGGGCAACTCAATTGTTTTTGTATTCTATGCCTTCCATGAATGAAGCAAAAGAACCCAGATACTGATTTTGAGATTACAAGTAAATTTTGAGAAGTAGGCAAATTTACAAAAAATGGAACTCATGCATAATGAGGATCAACTATGTATGTCCATATGCATGTACCTATTTCTTAGTTTTCACACTTAATACACCGATAGTGCTAATAGCAAAAATAGCAGAGATTGTTAAGAGTAACTGATGTTAATGAAGCGTTTACTATGTGCCAGGAATTAACCTAAGCACTTTATATGACCTTACTTAATCCTCATGACAACATTATGAGGTAGATATTATTGTTGCTTTCATTTTACAGACAGGTGATTGAAGCACAGCCGGGTTAAAGTAACTTGTCCAATTTCACACTGTTAGTAAGTGGAAGGAGTCTGGTTTCAAACCCATTAAATAGAACTCAAGAACCTGTGTATACAGCCCATTCAGCTATCCTCTCCTCCTGTATCAATGAAATGCAGGGTGAATGTTAGTCCTCTAAAATACACTTATACCCCACTTTATATCAGAGACATTTCCTAAAAATGATGAATAGTCTTATTTTAACCAATCCATTACATCTTTCGAGGCACTAGAATACAGAATAAACACATAAAGCAATGATTAAGTCTCTGTGGAAAGGATGACTGTTTCCTTTATGACTTGCAGTTTGTATTTTTGAGTTGAAATATAGAATATTTTTAGATGTATTTCCTTTTATTAAGTTTATTTATTTATTTTGAGAGAGACAGAAGCAGCACAAAGTGGGGCAGGGCAAGAGAGAGAGAGGGAGAGAGAGAATACCAAGCAGACTCCACACTGTCAATGTAGAGCCTGATGTGGAGCTCGAACTCTTGAAACTGGGAGATCACGACCTGAGCCGAAACCAAGAGTCATTCGCTTAACCGACTGAGCCACCAGGCATCCATAGGATATTTTTTTAAAACAAGACACATCAAAGAAAATGGTAGATATAATGGACTAATCAGGTCCATAGTAACAATATGCAGAACCCCCAATGTTTTGGAGGAGCACTTGGTACACATTGTTGTCATGGCTGAAATTCGGATATGATAGAATAACAAAGCTTCTTTGCTGAGCTGAAGAGGTTTGAGGGAATCTCAGAAATTCTGTTAAATATTTTAAAGTTAAGCTTAAAGATATTTTTAATCCTAAAGACCATTATTTCTGACTCATAAGAACGGGCAGTGATGACCAAATTGTTACCTTTCTTCATCGCTGGGTTGTTTTTTACATAAATTTGGTGGAACCACACAGCTTTTAACAGAGGAGCTTTTCTTTGGGAAATGTCAGTTTCATACTGCCCTCTACTCATTTCACTTTGTTCTTCAGGAGGGAACATTGAGCACTGTTTACTTTGTACCTGAATCTCCTATAAATGTTCATACATTCCTCCCATTATTTTGAAAGAGAAAAAAATGTTTAAATATTCATTTTTTTCCATTTCAGTTGACTTTATTTTGAAATGAGAAGAGCCCTAAAAGCTGAATTATATATTTGTAAAAGTTGTTTCATAAGAATTTATGACTGATGGCTAGCCATGGACTAGAGCTATGGTCTTCAGACATGAAAGCTCCTACTTTGGTTGAAATACTAGAATTTCATCACTGCACCAACCAACTTGTACCCGGGTGTGTATGTACCCGGGTGTGTGCGGGGGCAGTGAGCACACATGTTCACTTCTTAATTTCCTTTTTTTTTTTTTTTTAAAGAAAGACATTGCTAGGTGGATGCATTATTACTAGGGTGGCCCAAAGCACCTGTTACATAAGTAGCAGAAGGGCTCTGCCAGGATCCTAGTTACAAGTTGTAAAATGTGCCAAGTATTTTTTCACCTATCCTTCGATATATCTGTCTTTCTAGCAGAGATTACTTCAAAACAAATCCAAGAGAGAAAGACAATACAATACGACCTCACTTCTATATGGACTCTAGAAATAAACCTCCAGACCAAAAAACAAACAAAGAAAGGAGCTCATGGCTTTAGAGAACAGACTGGTGGTTGCCAGAGGCGGGGGATGGGGTGTGAGTGAAATGGGTGAAGGGGGTTAAAGGCGCAAACTTCCAGGTATAAAACAAACAAATCACAGGGATACAACGTATGGCATGGTGACTATAGTTAATAATACCGTATTGCATATTTAAAAGTTGCTGAGAGAGTAGAACTTAAAGAAGATCTTACGATCTTCTCATCATAAAAAAAATGTATAACTAGGTACGGTGTTAGATGTTAACTGGACTTAGAGTGTAATTATTTTGCAATGTATATAAATATTGAATCATTATGTTGTACACTTGAAACTAACATAAAGTGATTATTGATATAGTTGGACATGTTAATACACTAGGTAAATATTAATATGTGCCATATTTGTTACACTTTTCTGTTTCTCTTGTTCCCCTTTCTTTTGCTTTCTTTTTTCTTTCTTTCTTTCTTTTGCTTTTATTTTTCTTTTGTGTCTTCTGTTTCCTGTCTTCTCTGGTTTTAATTATGCATTTTATAAGATTTTATGATTCATTTCATCTCCCCGGTTAGCATGACAATTATTCATCTCTTACTACTTTTTTAACTAGTTGTTGTTCTTGGGTTTGCAATAAGTGTTCCCAACTAATCCAAGACTTCTTTCTAATATCATTACAGCATTTCCTGGGTGGTACAAGTAACTCAGCAAAATATACCCAATTCTTCCCTCCCATCCCTTGTTGTCATTTATTTAACTTATTTACCAGTTGTAAGTACCACATACTTTGTTGCTATTATTGTATTGAGCAAACTGTTACCTGTTAGAACAATTTAGAATAAAAAATAAAGGGTTTTCTTTTACTTCATATTCTTCTAATGATATTCTTTTCTCTATTTAGTTCTGAGTGAGTGACATATTTTTTTCTTTCTTCCTGACGAATTGTTTTTAATGTTTCTCGCAAGACAGGTCTCCTGGCAAAACGTTTACTCAATTTTTGTTTGTTGGGAAAAGTCTTTATTTCTCCTTCACTTTTTAAAAATAATTTCACTGAATACAGTATTCTAGGTTGATGAGTTTTTTTAAATTTCTTTCAACAATTTAAATATTTTACTCTTATCTCTCTTTTTATTAAATCAGCTGTATTTCTTTTTTTTTTTTTTAGTTTAGTTTGTTTGTTTGTTTGTTTGTTTGTTTGTTTGTTTTGAGAGATAGAACTCATGTGTATGAGTGAGCAGGAGAGGGGGCAGAGAGTGAGGGGGAGAGAGAGAATCCCAAGCAGGCTCCACTTTGTTAGCACAGAGCCCGATGCAGGGCCTGATCTCATGAACCATGAGATCATGACCTGTGCCAAAATCAAGAGCCAGACACTTAACTGACTGAGCCACCCAGGAGCCCCTCTTCTCTCTTGTTGAATGTGTCCTGAAGACAAGTGTCATATAATTCTTATTCTTCCTCTTCTATATGTAAAGTTTCTCCCCTGGCTTCTTTGTCTTCGATTTTCTGAATATAATATGGTTAGATGTAGAGTTTTTGATATTTATTTTCCTGGGTGTTTTCTAAGTTTCCTAGTGGTTTCAGTCTGTTAGCAATTTGGGGAAACTCAATCATGATTGCTTCAAACACTCCCTCTGTTCTTCCCTTTATGATATTCCCATTACATATACAACTTATCTTTTGAAATTATCCCACAATTCTTAGATATTCTGTTCAGTCTTTTGAATTCTTGTATCTGTTTGTATTTCTGTTTTGAACATTTCTATTGCCATTATCTCAAGCTCAAGACTCTTTCCTTGGCCATGTCTGATCCATTGAGAGCTCATCATAGGCATTTTTCATTTCTGTACGGTGTTTTTGATTTCTAGCACTTTCTTTGGATTCTTTCTCAGCATTCCCCTCTCTGTTTACTTTATCCATCTGTTCCTGCAGGTTGTATACTTTTTTTTTCCCGATGGATCCCTTAGCATTTTAATCATAGCTATTTTAAATTTCATCTGATAATTCCAACATCTCTTCTGTATCTGAGTTGGGGTTGATGCTTGCTCTGTCTTTTTGTTCAACCCCTGTTGTAGGGGGTGGGGTTGTTGTTCTTGTTGCTTTATTTCATTTTGCTTTTGTTTTTGTTTTCTTTATATTCTTGAAAATGTTTATTCTACCCAGACATGTGCTGGGTAAAGGTAAATGTAGTAAATAGACCTTTAGCATGAGGTTTTATATGTATCTCCCTAAGAGTTAGCTGTGTTTACTGTTTGCAGCACTTTTAAGTGTCGGAGGCTAAAATGTCCTCAGATATTCTTGTCTGTCTCCCTCTTGTCCTTGTGTTTCCTTAGAGACTTTCCTTGTGTGCTCTCCTACAGAGATCCCATTCTTTCCTTGAACCTGGTCTGTTTCTTTCACAAGTGCTTCTCAGGGTCCTGCTTTTGGTTTTATTTTTGTTTGTGCTTTAACACCCTTAAGCTGGACACAAAGGCTAGACCTGGGCATTTCCCTTGCCCACATGAAAGGCTAGAAGAGGCTATGTTGGGTATTTCCCTTCTCCCATGCTGAAGACCAGAAAAGGCTGAATTTAGGTATTTCTGTTTCTCAGGTTGGTTGGGTTATATAGTAAAATTCCAGGCAGTTAGGCTCCGATAAAAAAGTTTCCTTTGAGGCCATTTTAAATGGCCAATTTTCTATCCATCTGTGAGAATGAGGGTTTTTTTTTTTTTTCCTGATCACTGTGAGACCTTAGCAGGGTTCCTGGAGATAAAACTCACAGAAGTGTGGGGTTCCCCTTAAGACTAGTTCAGCCTGGGGTTTTACTCTCAAACTTGGCTGCACTGAGCTTTGAGCAAATCATCGTTTGTTTTTCTACCCCAGTACTGGTGCCCATGAAAGTTGCTGCTCTGGGTTTCTACTCCATCCAGCTGTGATCTCTGTGTCTGCCTACCAGCCTTTCCAATTTGCCCCATGACCTCGGTCCTCCAGTGTACCTAGGAAAAGTTGTTGATTTTCAATTTGTTCAGTTTATTTCTCATTGTGAGGATGAGCGTGATGATTTCCAGCCTCCTTATATACAAGATTGGAAACCAGCTATTTAACTTTTCAAATAAGGTATATTAATGCCAATAAGAATCAAGATTTTCTGTGCAGGAGGAAAATGACAGCCTCTGTTTCATTCTTCAAAAATAACAAGCTTTTGGGGCTCCTGGGTGGCTTAGTCGGTTAAGCATCTGACTTTGGCTCAGGTCACAATCTTGAGTTTGTGAGTTCGAGCCCTGCATCAGGCTCTGTGCTGACAGCTCAGAGCCTGGAGCCTGCTTTGGATATCTCCCTTTCTCTCTGCCCCTCCCCTGCCCACCCCCCCAAAAAGAAGTAAATATTTTAAAAAAATTTTTTTAAATAAGAAGCTTTCCCCACATTGGGGTCTTCATATAAGAAGTTGGCCCTTTGCTTTAAGTATTCTTTACATGACAGCCTGCTACTTTTCTTCAGGTCACATCTCAAATGACACTGCATCAGGGGCACTTTTCCCAACATTTCAGATTAATATCATTTGACATTTTTATATATTTTCACATCAACCTGTGTTCATTTTAGATGAGCAATGATTGTACTATATTATTTATGTACAAATATTTATTTAAATGATTTCTGTCCCGATAAAGTGTAAAACCAGGAACTGTGTCTCTCATTCTGCTTTAAATCACCTGTATTCAACATATTCCTATGGCACGCCATAAAGAATCAACCCACAGATGCATGAAGGAATGCATGAATGAGCAAGTGGGTTCCCTTCCTATTTCCCAAATGGGCAGCGGCCATGATACTAGTCAAGCTAGAAAGAAGGTTATCATCCCCTATTTTTTCAAAAGACAGCAATGCAAATTTTGCCCATAGTACTCCATTCAACAAATGTTAAGCTTCATGACTCAACACTCTTCAATTGATTACATTTGATTAAACATGAGAGTGAAAATAGATTTCATAGGTCCAGGCATATCAGGAATAAAATCATAATAGGAACACTCTTTTATTCTTTAATTCCAAGATATTTACTGTATTCCTCTCATATGTGCAGCAGATATTTTAAGTTCATCTTATAATTGAGTTTGAATCCTGACGATTACTGGGGTACAAGAAGGAGTAATGGGAATCACTATAAAGTTTCTGAGAGATTTTCCCTATCTCCTTTTCCCGTTCAACATTTTTCAAACACTCATTAATGAACACCTCTGCAGAAGGTGTTCAGATTAGTGAAGTTTTTAAAACTTTTGTTCAGTATGCTTTGCTCAGCGAATCCTATTTGATGATGAATGTGCTCAAGAGGGTAGTTATCTGCCAAGAAGAAATTGCACCATCGAAGACAAGCCCAAAGCAAGGCTTAAAGAAGCAAGACAAAAAAAGGCAGATGTATATTTAGGTGTCTGGAGACATCATTTCTGTTCATCCTGGGAAAATGCCTCTCCAGAAATATGCAGAGGCACTGTAGGAATGGACAGACAGACCCCAAATTAAAGCAAATTATAGATGCTTTTGCAGTTACACTGAGTGCTATATGTACGATCATCTCTGATATTACTTGTCAGTGTCATGTGAATATGTTTGACATCTTGTGGAATGAAAATGAGCATTTTTTCTTTTGCAAAAAATACAGTATACATCCCCAAAGAAGAGAGGAGACCTAGGATGTAGTACTAGACTTGCCAAGTAAATATGACCCAAAAACTAAACAGAAGTTTACACAAAACATCAAAATGTCGACTAACATTAGTTATATATTGGACTCTTTTATTCATGGGAAATTGTGTATAAGTGAAAATTAATGACTTATACCTACATTAATCAATTTAGATAAACTTCAAACGCATAATATTAAAAGAAAAACCATATCACAGTAAAATAATATTTATGTATACGTAAAAAAAATTACATATATCATTCATTACAGTAAAGTATTAAATCAAGCAAGAAAATGCAGTACACCAATTTTAAGGGAGAGAAAAAGAATGGAGGGAGAAGGGGTAGAGACATATAAGTTTGTAACTTTTGTTATTTTTAAAAATGCAAAAATAATTGTAATGTTACTGTGATAAAATATTAATGTCTGTTTAATCTAAGTGGTGGATATAGTGGTGTTATTTATGTACAATTGAAATATATCTACTATCTCTCTATCTACATTAAATAGATTTTAAAATAATTAAAACTTACCACTCATAATTAGCACTCATTTTTGTGATTATTTTTTCTTGATAACTCAGTTTAAATCAAGGAAATAATGTAAATAACTTGGCATAGAAAGCATTCCATTATAAACTTCAAAATATTTATGTACAAATATTATTTATAATTTATTTATTTAAATAAATGTTATTTATTTAAATAAATGTTATTTATTTATTATTTATTTATTTATTTAAATGTAACTAGATTTCAGAAATCCATTTTTCAGAAGTAGACACATTTTATGGAATGCAAATGCCTTATAAAACTTATGAACTCCTTAGTGACTCCCACTTACTTGAAGTACAAATTACATCAGGATTTTATGGACCTTTAAGAATGGCTCATCACAAGGGGCTCAGTCAGTTAAATGTCCCATTTCGGCTCAGATCATGAGTTCACTCATGGGTTTGAGCCCCATGTTGGGCTCTGTGCTGACAGCTCAGAGCCTGGAGCCTGCTTTGGATTCTGTGTCTCCCTCTCTCTCTGCCCTCCCCCACTCGTGCTCGATGTCTCTCTCTCTCAAAATAAATAAACATTAAAAAAACTTCTTAAAAAAGAATGGCACATGACAATACATTCTAAAACAGCCTTCCCTATTATGTTTTATTTTGATTTTTCAAGAAAGTATTTACCTAGCATTTTCTTTAAGCTTAACATGTGAGCTTGAAATGGTTTCATATATTAATACATTCAAATCTATACTTTGAAATTTATACCTGATATTTTAAAAATATTCCTATGTTTTAAGTTCCAATTATATATTCAAATGTAAAATTTTTGCAATTTTTGAAAAGGTGACGATCACAGGATTGGAGTTGGGCTGCCATTCTAAATGTTCTTGCCATGGTCTAAATAAATTCTCAAGAGCTGGAGCAAGACGTCAGGTACAGAAGCAGAGACATCCAGGGGCCCTGGGTGGCTCAGTTGGTTAAGCGTCAGACTTCAGCTCAGGTCATGATCTCAGGGTTTCTGAGTTGGACCCACGAGTTGGGCTCTGTACTCACAGCTCAGAGCCAGGAGTCTGCCTTCAGAGGGCGTGTCCCTCTCTGCCCCTCCCCCACTCATGCGCTGTCTCTTTCTCTGTCTCTCTGTCTCTGCCTCTTTCAATTAAGAAGCAGACACATCCAGGTGTCTGGGGTGGGAAGCTGTCAGTCTGCTGCAAAACTGCTCCCTGCAACTGCCTGTGAACCCAGACGTGGGCTTAGAAATATGGGACATAAGCCGCATGTGGTTCAGTAATGCACATACATGCTACAACTTAGAAAAAATTGTCAGAGAGTGTAAAATGAAAATTAGACTTGGCTCAGTACCCAGAGACAACCAAAGTTACTGGTTTCTTGATCCTTCTTTCCAGAGAAAGACCATGCAGAAGGAAACATATATGTGAATATATATGACATATTTCATATATAGTATGTTTCATTTTCATGCAAATTATAGCATACTGTACACATTGGCTAGTACTCTGTAATTTTATTTAAGACTAACCAGGGCAAAAAAAAGAGAAGGAAAAAGAAAAAAAAAAGACTGACGAGGGCAGTTGTTAATAACAATATATTTGGAGGTATCTTTTAAATTTTAAGCTGCAGTATGTCTTTGTGTGGATGTATCAGTCTTTGATCTGATCTGTTCCTTACTGCTAGACTTTTAGGTTTCTTCTACTTTTTGCCATTTCAAAAAAATAATATAATTTACATATTTACACGTACTATTTGAAATATGTGTGACTATATCTCTAATTCTCCAATTATTAACACCCAGATTTTAATTTAAATTGTAATTAATATCAGTATGTGGTACATCAGAAGTATCAGAAAGCTTGTTATCTTAAGGTAAAAATCCGTTATACAACGTTTCATTTTGCATTTAGAAATATTTTATACACACACATGCACACACAACCAGAAATTCTGTAATTAACTATCTAACATTAATAAGGCATGGAGTGTTGACTAAAGATTTTTCCCTTAAATAGCTAAGCTTGAATTTATTTTGTAAATTAGCTGTTGTAGAATTCTTTATAAAATGTTTACTTCTCTGATTTAAACATTAAAGATACTTAATATAATCCAACGTTTTGAATGACTCAGGTTCATCAATATGAATTTCAATCATTGTGCTCTGTGCTAATACAGGTTAGTTGGACACTTAAAAATTTTGTCTCTATTTCTTAAATATAGAACAAACTGGGGGCTGCTGGGGGAGGTGAGGGGGGAGATGGACATTAAGGAGGGCACTTTTTGGGCTGAGCACTGGGTGATGCATGGAAGTGATGAATCACTCCGTTCTACTCCTAAAACTAATAGTACACTTGTATGTTAACTAACTTGAATTTAAATAAATAAGTTAAAAAAAAAAAAACCTTTTTGCCTCTTTATTATGTGGTCCAGATCCTAATGATTCTTAATGTTAGACTTTCATAATATTTTTAAACATCTCTGCTCTTTTTAGGAGATCTAATTTCTCATTAATTACTGCAAATATTTTTTGGAGCTCTCATGCATTTATTCAACAAGTGTTACCTATGTGTCAAAAACGGTTCTAGATCCTGGGGTTGCATCAGTGAGCAAGTGGGGAGCCTCTCTGTCCTGATGGAGTTTATTTTTCAGGGAAGCTAAGTAATAAACATTTGCTGTTGTCTGGGATACTAGATAAAACTTGTTATTTACCCTGATTTAGTGGGTAATAAAGCTCCAGAACTTTGTTTGATAGAAAATCTTTCTTTTAGTTTGACAACATTCTTCCTTTAATATTCCAGCCAAGCAGAATATGGTAGAAACATTTATGTTGAAATATCTGGGGTGGGTATTAGAGTCTCTTCTGTCTGACACCATAACTGCCAGAATCAGAGAGATGTGACCAGAAGCATTAACAGATTGTATTCATGTATTCTGATAGAACTTTTCATTTCTCTCTCTGACAAATCCTTGAAAAGTAAAAGAAAGGAAATCTACTGAAGGCTAGGAACTTTGTGTGTTTTATTACTTTGGTTTTTATAAAAGTCCCATAAATCAGGTAACATTATCTTATAGATTAAAAAGAAAATCTGAAGCCAAAATAGGCTATATGGCTTTTCCAATGTCGTGCACCTAACTAAGTGGGAGGGAGATGTCTACCGGGCTTCAGAACGCAAGCTTTCTTCAATACGCTGCAAATAAACTGATAAAGAATCTAGATTTTTTTTCTGGTACTAGGGATTGTGTGTCTACTGGGTTGATTGGTGGGTGGAGCAGTGTGAGGGGGAGGCAGGTGCAAACGTTCCAGAGAAAACTGGCAGGCTATCAGTTGTTCCGAGGGACACAACAAACATAGGGCTTTATAGTCACAAAATCAACATTTCCCAAGCACGGACATAACTCCAGGGAGTTTCTACCACCATCTCTAGGATGCAATTCAACTTTGATCTGCCTGATTTATATATACAGAAATATTCACTAATATGAGCATTCTATGTCTCTTTCCTTCTCTGGATTACTCTTGGTATATTTACTCTATAATTACAAATTGATTTTCTGCTGGAAGAATGGTGAAAATACTTTTTCTTATCTATTTCCAAACTAACCGAGAAGATGCTGTTTCCTAGAGTTCCCCAGAAATTAAGAACATGCACAAATCATACGTCAAGTTGTAGCTACAACTTCTTACGGATAAGTAAAGAAGTACATGGAATAGTCACTTTGAAAGTTTTCTTTTTCCTAATGTTCAGTGAATATAAAATTCACTAGGAGATAAATTCATCTTCAAATTCATACTTAGGCATAAAAATATCTACCACCTCTTTTAAAATAAACTACATTTTTTAATGAGTATTTTCCTGTAATAGTTTTTAACTGAAATATTCATCAATTAGCAATTTTAATCATTGTAATAGTAATAATAATAAGTACAGTTATTGGGTGACTTGTACAAATAGACTTAAAATATAATAGATTATCTATCTCATTTAACATTTATTCAATATATCTGCGAGTCAAGATACCTATAAGCTAATTCTGAGAAAACCCGAACCCACCTACAACCCCCCCCCCCCCAACTCAAGGGACAGTTAGAGAAAGCAATGGTACCATATCTTCCCTCCTTCTGACACACACACATCTACTGATTGGCCCAAGTGTGGATTTGTGACTCAACATTCAGTCCAAATCTTAGGAAGTCACCCTTAATTATGTATTTTGGCAAAACATGAGCTAGGGAAGTCACATTTCTTAGTCTTGGAAATTAAGCTAGAACATATTGAGAGAAATCAGTTCATTGGGATCAACAGTTCTACAGTCATGAAGAAACAAACAAACAAACCTGGGAACCTATGTCATGTCATATACAACCTAAAGTAAGGTAGAAGCTGGAAATTATCAGTCAGTAAGAATTATTTGGTGCAAATAGAATAAATAAAAAAAATTATGGGAAATATATATGAAAAAGAATACATAATACTCTGGTCACAAAAGAAATAGTCTGTCATAAGACTTAACAGTTCAAGAAGTCAGTTGCTTTGGGTTAAGAATTAGCCTCTTGCTCAACCTTCCTATTGAAGACGAGATACTGCAAATTCTTTCCATGGATCTTGTACCTGTTTTCTCCCTTTATTATTTAAAACAAAACAAAACAAAACAATCCCTTGCCTCATCCCTAAGAGATAGCTATTACTATCCTTATTTACAAATGAGAAATTGAGAATTTGAGTGTTAACAAAGTCTTCTATGGTTTTGTAGTTCAAAAGAGGCAGAGATAATTTGAGTTAAAGCCTATCTGGCTCTAAATTCTGCACTCCAAGCCACTACATTTCATTTTTCCCCATTATGAACTGTTCTTACTCTTCTTCAAAACCTTGATTTAGACAGTTGAACATGAGTTTCAAAATTAATTACAGTTTTCAACAGAATGCTACTGAAATTTACTCAATCAGCTGTTGCTTATACACAAAAAAGTATAAATGCTTCTTGAATGTAGAATGTACTAATTTAGCTGAATTATGGCGTTATATTAACCTCAAAGATTATATTTCACTGGAACCTTTCAATGAGGTGAAATGAGGAGCCTCTCAGATTAGAACTAATCCTGAGGAAATAGAGGAACAATCAAAAAGAACGGAAGCCTCAGCCATAAGTAATTCAGGGTAGAGCTTGGGGTTGGTGTAATTACAGATCTTCTCCGTCTTGGCACTTCTGGCATGTTATTCTGGTAATATTTTGTTGCAGAGGCTGTCCTGGCATTATAGAATGTTCTGCGGCACTAGATGCCAGTAGCAATTTCCCCTGGGATGGGGTGAAATCACTCCTTGTTGAAAACCAATCTATCTGATGTGTTTTCATAGTAATCTACCCATGGCACATGTGTGAGTCTTAGAAAGAGAAGGGTGTACCAGTTAAGACCAGAAGCATTGTTTTCAGTTTTACAATGGGAGAGGGGCCACTCACTGAGACACAGTTCTGCTGAGGGGGAGAGGAGTTTGGGGAGCACTACCCACCTCTCCAGGAAACATAACGCTGTTTCAGTGCAGTGAAAAATCCCAGACGTGACCATCTGTTCAAGAACAGTGGTTCCTATAAGAAGACAACTTGGGGCACATAGGTGGCTCGGCGGGTTAAGTGTCTGACTTCAGCTCAGGTCAGGATCTCATGGTGTGTGAGTTTGAGCCCCACATCGGGCTCTGTGCTGACCGTGCAGAGCCCACTTAGGATTCTCCCTCTCTCTCTGCCCCTCCCCTGCTCATGCTTACTATCTCTATCTCTCTCTCTAGCTCTCAAAAATAAGCAAGCATATGAAAATAAAATAAAGAAGACAACTGTTCACTTTGTGTTCGTAGGAAGGGATTTCATAGATCTTGGAAGAGGGTACTGCAAATATTACAAAGAAAAACTGTACTTTGGGAAGATGTTAGGACAGCAGATGTTAGGATCTAGATATCCTTTATGAATGTGATTACACATCTTCCGCAAACACTATAAAACTTGAGGAAAACATTGTAGATATTTGCAATAACCACTTGGAGAAAAATAAAAACAATATAGGGAGAATTACTTTTTTCTTAGCCTTTTAGGTATAACTTTTATATTTTGTGTTTAATGGTGATCATGAAGACTTTTTAAAAAGGAGCCTTGATTTATCACTGCCTAGTTTGATACTTTGCCAATGCACAAAAATGCAAAAACAGTTTAGTACTATTTAACATCCACTCCCATCATATGACTATTGTCTTATATTTTACATTACATATTATTTAAATCCCTTATCCTTCATTTTTAAAGATCTATCAATATTAATTTACATATGCCTAAATATGTTTACTCTTCCTGATAATGTTTCATGCTTTTTTGACTGCTTTGATTTTCTGAGATTCTTTTTTTGTTCAGCCATTTAAGTGTTCATTCTGGAGATTGTCTAGTGATGAACTATTTCAAGTATGAAATTGTTTCTATCATTTTAAAGAGTATTTTCACTAAGTATAGATTTCTAGGTGGTCAGGGTAGTTATTGATGTTTACTGTTAGTATTTTTTTTAATGTTTATGTATTTTTGAGAGAGAGAGGGGAGGGGAAGGGCAGGGGAGGGGAAGGGCAGAATCAGAAGCAGGTTCCAGGCTCCAAGCTGTCAGCACAGAGCTGGAGGCCGGGCTCCAACTCATGAACCAGGAGATCATGACCTAAGCTGAAGTCAGACACTTAACTGACTGAGCCACAGAAGCACCCAAATTTTAGTATTTTTTAAAGGTTATTTATTTTTGAGAGAGAGAGCACATGCAAGTGGGGGAAGGGCAGAGAGAGAGGGAGAGAGAGAATCCCAAGCAGGCTCTGCACTCTCAGTGTGAGGCTGGATATGGAGCTCTAACTCACAAAATATGAGATCATGATCCAAGCCCAAATCAAGAGTCCCATGCTTAATTGACTGAGCCACCTACATGCCCTACTTCTTAGTATTTTAAAGATTTTTTTTTAATTAGGTGTTGGCTTCTGTGGTTATTGGTAAAATTTAACCATCAGTCTTATTTTTCCTTTTAAGATGATGTTTTTCTGTGACCACTTAAAAAATGTTCCTTTGTCTTTGATATTCAGGATTTGACGATGATATGACTAGATGTAGTTATCTTTTCATTTATCCCAGTTTTACTGGGTTGGGTTTTACTAAGCTTTATAAACATGTAAGTTGATAGCTTTCATCTGATTTTAAAAAATTCTAGACCAGGGGCGCCTGGGTGGCTCAGTTTGTTAAGGTCACCATCTGGCAGCTCGTGAGTCCGAGCCCCGCGTGGGGCTCTGTGCTGACAGCTCAGAGCCTGGAGCCTGCTTCGGATTCTGTGTCTGCCTCTCTCTCTGCCCCTCCCCAGCTCATACTCTGTCTCTCTCTTAAAAATAAATAAACATTAAAAAAAATCAAAAAAATTCTAGACCAGCATTTCTCCAAATATTTCTATTTCATGTCTTCTATCCTCTCCTTCTGAGAAACAATCACAATTCAACTATTTGATCATGTTTCATACGTTTAGTGCTTTCTCGTGTATTTCATTATTTTTTCTCTCTCTGCTTTAGTATGTATAATTTTTATCAGTCTGTCTTTGAATTCACTAACTATTCTGCTGTATCCAATCTGCTGTCAGATCAATTCAGTTAATGAAGGACTTCACATATTTTCTTCTATATTGTTTATGTTTTCCTCAGATTTTTAAAAATATATTAATCAGAGTTATTTTGAAGTTTTTTCTATCCTAATTCCACTGGCTCATTTCTGGGTCTCCTTCTCTTGACCTTTTTTTTTTTTTTTCTTTACTGGCAAACAGTTGAATCAAAGCATGTTTTCCAGATTCTTTCAAGATTTCATTCTGGGTTTTGTTTTTTTTTTTGTTTTTTGTTTTTTGTTTTTGTTTTTTTGTTTTTTTATTTTTTTTTATTTTATTTTTTAATATATGAAATTTACTGTCAAATTGGTTTCCATACAACACCCAGTGCTCATCCCAAAAGGTGCCCTCCTCAATACCCATCACCCACCCTGCCCTCCCTCCCACCCCTCATTCTGGGTTTTTGAAAGGCATTCTATTGGGAGTGGGGAGGGGATGGGGGGAGAGACACTCTCTCTGTTTTTCCCTTATTCCAAGGAACTGGTTCTTACTCTGATAAAACGGTCCTATTGGGTTTCAAGTTAAAGATCAGGGTATTCATCAAATTCTTTCCATTGTAGCTGGGACCAAAGCCATCTTTCATCCCCTAGGTACTGTTTCTGTGATCTTTGATAGGATATCCATCTTCTAGAAGCTATTCTATGCTAGGCCTTCTCTAATTTCTCAATGTGCATTAACAATTTACCAGTTGGTCAAGGACCCAAGGAGAATTTGTGGCTCCTTTTCCCATCCTTCCCCTACTATTCCAACCACTTGGGCATCTTGGAACACTCTTTCTCTTCCCTCTGCCTAGTGAGACTTCCACTCTTGTCTTGGGCTCTATGTAGCAGCTTCATAATTGAAAAATGATCTTGGAAGGAAGCTGGAATGCATGTGGTCCTAACCTCCAATGCTTCCTTCTTTCAAAACCATAATCCTGCATTGATTGCTTTCCAACACCAACAAGCAGTCATTGTATATATTTTGGTTGTGACAACATTAAGGAAAATCTAATGATATCCAAGACATATCTTTTAATATGCCAGGTCTTACATGGCTTGAAAATCTTAGTCCTATGTGGTTTGAAATAATAAGGTCTTCAGAGGAAAGAGATAAATACGAAGGAAAAAAGCACACATTGTATAGTGATAGAGAAATATTTTTCAGCATATGACCTGGAGTCCATACATATCCAATCCAATCTCCAGTGACTTTTTACATCTGCAGAATTATAAAAGAAAGACTAATAGTCACCATTATGATTTCTCGGCACAACAAACCTTGAATCACCAAAATAAAATTAAGCAGTATCCAGTAGATTTTACTTATTAAGCTATAGAAGTATTTTACTGATACTCTATTAGAGACAATATTGGAAAAGCTTAACCGCCTTTATATTTGTATCCTGAGAATACGAGTCACTGTCTTTTTTCTCCTCTATGGCATGAGTGTTTTGACTCAGGGTTCTCAGTAATGCCATATTATCAGGCATGCCTCACAACACCCTAATGAAGGAATGTAAAATATGTCTCTATTTTGAAGGGAGAAAAGGAGGCTTAAAGAGCTAGTTTGCTTGTATTAAATATCACACCTGGTTAGTGATGAATAAAATAGTAAAAAATCCATATATTTAAAAATTTCTATTGTAAGACTTTCTGATGTACCACACTCTTATGTTTAATGAAGTTTTGTGTGTTCATGCATAGGAAAGAGAAGGGGGGGGAGGATCAAAGTGAGGAATAAAAGAGTTATAATTAACCATATAACTAAGGAACCTCAACTAAACGGTGGATCTCAAAGGACTCTTCGTTAGCTGGGTTTTATGGGAAACCTTTTGAATCTCTGGACCACAGTCTAAACAAGGGTTCCGGGAGGCTGCTTCAAGAGGCTTCCAGGAAATTTCCACAGTACTGCGTAGGGGCTGCGGTGTAAGGGGCTGAGGCTTGTTTTTTTTGTTTGTTTGTTTGTTTGTTTTTGTGGTTTTTTTTTTTTTGAGGCTTATTTTTAAGCCTCAAAGGTGTTACTTCTTCACTTTTGACTAGCTCTTTCATTTGTCTTTGTGGTACTGTAAACTTTATATTTCACCCTAATTACAAGAACAGCTTCAATAAGATTTTTTTTTTTTTTGACTCCTCTTTTTCCTCCCCAGGAGGCATTAATGATCTGGAAAAGAATCCAACTTAAACAGCAGAAAGATATTTAAAATCATCACTCTCTAGCTTTAAACTGGGAATTTTCAACATGAAAATGATTAGATACGCAATGTATCGGTATGCTTAATGAGAATACAGTCATGTGGCACATTTAAATAGCTTCGTTTAAAGCTTGCCTTATAAACCAAAAATGTATTTGGGGGATGAATCTAAAGATCTTCCTAAAACATGCATGTATTCTCTCCCCTTTCCACCACCTGAGATTATAGGTTCTGTTTACAGCAGCAGAGTGCATAAGGCAGCACGAAGCCTGTCATTCTGTACGCAATCACATGTACCTTTATTTTTTCCGTTCTGTGTTCCTGAGTAGACACACCCTGCGGCTATAGCTCCCGGGGAAGATGGTTGCGTTTCTTCGTGGGAAGCTCCAAAATGAAAGCATTTCAAAAGTTCAAAAGTTGGCTTTGCAACTGTGACCAGCCACCTTTTTTTAAAAATGAAAGTATGAGCTGCTTTTCGTTTCTCTGGAAGGCAAGTGCCATCTGTCATAGCGTGCTGTGGCCCCTGCTCATATTTTGATAAGCAATTTCCATTTAGGTTTTCTTTTCCTGATGAAAGAGATCTAAACTAACTGGAAAATTTTCTTGGTTTTGTTTTGTTTTGTTTTTGTTTTTGTGTTTGTTTTGTTTTGTTTTTTAGCCAATGTAGCTAGAGAAGTGGGGACAAGTGTTTAGTTGGAGGGAACTGGAAAAGGGTGGGGTGCCTGGGTGGCTCAGGTCATGACCTCCTGGTTCCTGAGTTGGAGCTTTGCACTGGGCTCTGTGCTGACAGCACAGAGCTGGACGCGGGGCTCGAACTCACAAACCGTGAGATCATGACCTGAGCCAAAGTCAGACGCTAAACCGACTGAGCCACCCAGGTGCCCCCAAAATAAATTAACACTTTAAAAATTTTTTTTAAAAAGAAACTGAAAAAGAGTATTTTTTAAGAAAGTGTTTATATCAAATAATAAAAATTTTACAGGCAGCATGAAATTTGGAATTTGTCTAATTCTTTCATTTACACAATAATAAAGCTGAGGCACTTATCAGTTCAATGATACACATCTACTTAGTGATAAAAATCAACACTAAGACCCATGTTTTCTAACTCCATTGATATTGCTCTTTACTTTAAAAACCAAATAGGTTTCAAGAGGATCACGTTCCAACCTCTTTTTATTTTCAAAAATAAAGTTACTCTTTCTTACATATAAAATATCCCTGAACATTTTATGTCACTGATAAATTATACTAAGTTTAATTTTGGTAGATTTTTAGTGATTTTTTTTCTAACATATTAATTAAGCACTCAAAATTTTGATCTATAGAAATAGGGTAGACATCGCAAAGAGATAGTCGTGCTTACCTTTTAATTTATTGTGCATCAAATAGACATCAAGTTATGTGGTACACAGAAGATGCGTGTTATCTCTAAATATATTTAATAATTAAACATATGCAACATTTTGAAAAACAACTAAAACATGAAATTTCACTTTCAAGAACGTTGCTGAGGAAAAGAAACATTTAAGCAGTTAAATACAGAAAGTCCAATAAAATTGATTAATAAACACACCATTTATGTGGATCTACAATAGTACTGAATTGAAATGGGGATCTCAAAGTATTTACATATACTCACACTTATGTTTTTATGAATGAACTATTATTTAATAGTTCCAATTCCATGTGATTGCAAAATGTATTTAAAATTTTCTCAGTTATTGATGTAAGTGTTAAATATCTGAAGTTATGACTAATTATTGAAAAAGTTGTCAGGAAGTATATAAAGTTTTTACAATATGGCACAGCTTTGATTCGCATGGAACTGTTAAATAACCAAAGAATAAATATAAATACCCAAGCAACCTCTGTAAACTCATATAAGTATTCTTTAAGCACGCCAAGATGCTGGCTGGATAGTTGACTGGATCAGAGGCCAGTTAGAGAGGTTTTTGGCTTAGGTCCTTGGACTCCTACAGATGTTAATGTTTAGCTCAGATTTTATCACAAACCTAGAAGTCAGCTTGGTCCCCAGTAAGTGAAACTGAGTGCGAAGTGTCCTATGTAGGATGGAATTATTTTTTTGTACTGGACAGCCTAGTACTGAAGATTTTTCTTTTGTAATAAAAACAAACATTTCTCGAAAATCTACCCTTTCTCAGGTAATGGGACTATCTCAACTAGTCACCATGATAATTCATCAAGTACAATTATATCCCCATTTAATAGGTAGTCATGCAAATAGCAAATGGCAGAGATGAGATCTACATGGAAAAAAATAGGAAAAAAAATAAATGGACAAATAAATGGACAAAGAAGTTAACTTTTATCTTTAAAAAATATCCTTATCACTTGCTCAGGGACAAGAAAATAGCGTTGCCTCTTACGTATCTGAATGAGGAGTCTATATCAGTTTCATATCACTTTTGATATAGATCTACTATTGAAGGCTATAAAATATCCACTGTTTAAATCTGGTCATCCACCATATCCTTTATGGTATTCCACGCTTCTAGAAGCCATCTTAGAAAACATGTAGTTTAATTGACCTGTTTTCCATTTGAGTGGACCAAGGGAGGGAAATAATTTACAAAGATGAGTATAAAGGCAATACAAATACTAAGCAGAAAAGCCAGGATAAAAAATAAATTTCCTCTACCTCAGATGTTGTGTTTTCTATGTCATTATGTCTACCTTATCTGGAAACACAGGGTTGACTCGAGAACATAATGATGTGAATTGAGTGGAATCACTATAATAGTGACGGTAAGTTCCTTGGAAGACTGATGGCACTGACTCTTTTTTAAATAATGGTTTTAATGAGAAACAATTCATGTACCTTACGATTCATGCATTTAAAGGGTAATATCAATAGTTTTTAGTATACATAGACATCATATCTTCACAAAGGTAAGCTACCATCATGAAAACAAATTTTAAAATATTTTCATCATCCCTAAGAAAACCTCATATCCATTAGTACTGACCTTCCATTATACCTTTGCTTCCAGCCATAGGCAATTACTAATGTACTTCCTGTCTTATATTTGCCAATTCTGGACTTTTCATATAAATGGAATCATACAATGTGATTTCTTTTGTCACTGGTTTCTGTCACTTAGCACAATAGTTTCAAAGTTCATCTATGTTATAGCCTGTATCAGTATTTCATTTCTTTTTCTTGATAAATAATATTCCACTATATGGATATACTACATTTTCATCACCTGTTCAGTTGATGGACGTTTTGGTTGTTTCCACTTTTTGGCTTTAATAAATAATGAGGCTATGAACATTCATGTACCAGTTTTTGTGTTAACGTGTTACCACTCCAATTGGGTGTATATCTAAAAGTGAAATTGTTGGCTCATAGGGTAACTCTAGATTTGAACTTTCGGGAAATTTCCAGACTGTTTTCCAATGAATTGGAACATTTTATATTCTCATCAGCAGCATACGAGGGTTCCCCCACTTCATCGACAACATTTGTTAATATCTTTTTTGTTATAGCCATTTTAGTATACGTGAGGTGGTATCTCATAGTTCTGAATTACATTTCTCTAATGATTAATATTGCTGAATATCTTTTTATACGCTTATTGACCATTTGTATCTCTTCTTTAAAGAAATGTCTATTTGCATATTCTACCCATTTTTAAATTGAGTTTTAGATCTTTTTTTATTATTGAGTTATAAGGTCTTCTTACATGTTCTAGGTACAAGTTCCATATCAGATATATGATTTGGAAATATTTTTTTCCATTCTGTGGATCGTCTTTTCACTTCTGTGAGAGTGTCTGTTAAAGACATGGTGGCTTTTACTTTTTTTCTTTCTTTTTTTTTTTTTTTTAGTTAAGAGTCTGTTTCTTGGTTTGCTTCTCTCTCTCTTTCCCCTTTGTTCATTTGTTTTGTTTCTTAAATTCCACATATGAGTGAAACCACATGGTGTTTGTCTTCCTCTGACTTATTATTTAGCATAATACTCTCTAGCTCCATTCACGTTGCAAATATTAAGATTTCATTCTTTTTTTTGGCTGATTAATATTCCACCACACACATATGTATATATGTATGTATATATATATGTATGTGTATATATATATATATATATATATATATATATATATATAAATTACCACATCTTCCTTATACATTCATTAGTTGATGAACACTTGGACTTTTTCCATATTTGGCTAGTATAGATAATGTTGCTATGTACATCAAGGTGCATGTACCCCTTCAAATCTGTATTTTTGTATCCTTTGGATAACTACCTAGTAGAGAAATTCCTGGGTCACAGGGAAGCTCTATTTTTAACTTTTTGAGGACACTCCATCCTGTTTTCCATAGCTGTACCAGTTTTCATTCCCATCAACAGTGCAAAAAGGTTGCTCTTTTTTTTTTTTAATGTTTATTTATTTTTGAGAGAAACAGATTGCAAGTGGGGGAGGGGCAGAGAGAGACAGAGAGAATCCAAAGCAGGCTCCAGGTTCTGAGGTGTCAGCACAGAGCCTGACATGGGGCTCGAACCCACGAACCATGAGATCATGACCTAAGCTGAAGTCTGACACTTAACCCACTGAGCCACCCAGGTCCCCTAAGGGTTGCTCTCTCTCTACATCCTCACCAAAACCTGTTGTTTCTTGTGTTGTTGATTTTAGTCATTCTGACAGATGTGAGGTGATATCTCATTGTAGTTTTGATTTGTATTTCCCTGATGATGAGTGACAATGAGCATCTTTTCATGTTTTTGTTGGCCATCTGGATGTTTTCTTTGGAAAAATGTGCTTACATATCTTCTGCCCATTTTTTCATTGGATTATTTATTTTTGGGATGAAAAACATGGTGGCATATACTTTAAAAGTTGCATTCCAGGGGTGCCTGGGTGGCTCAGTCCGTTAAGCGTCCAACTTCGGTTCAGGTCATGATCTCACGGTTCATGAGTTTGAGCCCCGCATGGGGCTCTGGGCTGACAGCTCAGAGCCTGGCACCTGCTTCGGATTCTATGTCCCCCTCTTTCTCTGCCCCTCCCCCACTCCCACTCTGTCTCTCTCTCAAAAATGAATAACTATTTAAAAAAATTAAAATGAAGAAAAATAAAAGTCGCCTTCCATACATAATCCATGTGTTACCCAATCCAAGTTCACACACACACACACACACACACACACACACAGAGTATTGTGTGAACTGATTACTGCCCAGTATTGACTGATACTCAGCTTAGAGGAAAACATTTAAAGAAGCATATGCGTTTCATCACTTTTTTTCCACAGAATCTACTATCTCTACTTCAGTTCTTACAACCATGATGAGAGTATCCAGACTACAACACATTGGCGCCCCATGAGATTTTTTTTTTACTGAATTGTATCTTTGATTTACGCTAACGTAAAGGACACTATAAGGTGTGTGTCTATGTGTGTCCTGAAAAGACCTTTAGGTAGTGGTGTGCTGGTGAATGTTTGACACCTCTCTCTCTAGGGAACAAGAACCCCTCATTTGTAGCATGTGCCGATTCTTTCACAGTAGCTGATTTCAAGATAGCAGTGTGACGTCACTGGCCTCAGAGTTTGGAAAAGATGCTTGTAACAGAGTCCCATGACGTGGCTGGGCTGGTGTGATTCAGCTCCTGCACATCACTGTCATCAGGAGTAAGCATGCACCTCAGGGATACGGTAAACTACCTACCAGATCAGTTTTTAATTCTTGCATTTGTACCACGAAGTTCACAGCCAAATTTGAAGTCAATTTAAAACAGCATGTGTAGGTCTTCATTGCATGCGTTTTGCTATCTCATTCCTGGATCTGTTTGTAAATCAATCCTTGTCTTTATCTCTTCTTTTACGCCTACTTTTAAGTTTATTCCATATTTTAAAATTGTGTTTGTAAACTCTCTTGGCTATTTCCTGGAATGGCTTACAATCGATTTAAATACATAAGTGGATAATCCTTATACAACTTCAGGCACCGAGTGGGGATTAAAGGTGAAGTAAATACTGGCTAATCCCTGAGATGAAAGCACCAAAAAAGGCTGCCTGTCAGCCCACGTCTACCCAGGCAGGAGCAATTCACTTTCTCTCTGGCCCTCAGAGTCCTTGATCTTGCAGTTAGGTAAGTCAGGATGAGCTCTAGTGTCATTCAAATTATCCTTCATTGTGTGACTCCGAAAGCCTATGATTCATTCTAAAATTAAATTCTATTGATATTCAACATGGTTTGAATAAACTATGTAATTTTATGTCTATGTTCAAGTGATTTTAATATTATACTCACCTTTAAGTCTTGCAGATTGCCATTGGCTCGTTGGTGTTGACAGGCAGACTTGTGGGTGCATATAATTAGCTTTTTATAAAATGACATTTCATCTGTAGGCAGAGTAACAAATTTTAAATTTTATGCATGAAAAGATTGATAGCTGGCACAATTATTAATTCCTGCAGGCTTCCTGTTGGTGGTATATGATTTGGAAAAGCATTTGCATTTATACTCTAATAAAAGAAAGCTCTATCCTCTCCTTTAATTTTGGAAAGTATAATACTTTAAGCAACTCTAACTTAATAGTCCTAATACCCAGGGATATGTTAGCAATTCCTAAGAGCAGGTGGTTATGACATGGTAGAAAATGTTCTGAGTTTGTTAGAACTTGGGCTGGAGTTCGGGCTGTACTTGGACAACCACTTGACCTTAAACAAGATGTGCAGTGTCTCTAAGCCTCAGATTCATGCTGTAAAATGGGCGAATCTATTTACCTTTCAGGGCTCGTTTGCAGATCAAAGGAAATAGTAGTTTAAATATCCCTAGCATAATTCCAATTTGGCACGTATGAACATTGATGAAAACCTTCTCACTGGCCTTTTAGATGCTTTTTAGTGCAAAATTGCTCATTGTTACTCAAGGTCTTAGTTTAAACCAAATGGCATAGGAATTGTTTCTTCCCGAATTCCTTAAAATAATCATATTCCTTCTTGATTTTTCTCACCAGAACAAATTTGGTAAAATATTTTAGTAACAGGTATTCAGAAGAAAAAATATCTAAATCATCATCCTAAAAGGCAAGCAAGGCCTTTGTGCTATAAATATCCTGAATTTAAAAGACTGTTCAATTCTTTTTATTTTTTTTCTATTGCTTAAATATGTGAAAATCACATGACTTAGTATCTCACACATGGAACCGATTAAATATCTGGGAATGATTACATTATTCTAATTCCATATTATAAGGAGACATAATATATATGCATGTAGAAGTTAAAATTAAGGTAAAAAAAACTAAAAGAAAATCCTTTAAACATTCTGCGGATCTGTACATTCCAAATAAAGCTTACTATAGAAGATATCACTTTATTTTTAAAATGTGTTGAGGTAGGAAACTGTCAGGTGGTAAGTTGTGAAAGTGTCATTTAAATGTAATCTATAGGGTACAGAATGCTCTTTATTAAAAAAAAACAAACAAAATTATTGGATTCTTACTTTCAGTTTGAAACTGTTAAATTTAAATCCCAGGTAAAGATGATATGAAGGATAATGTGTATCAACTAAATGGCCATAACAATTAAGTATGATATTATGTCATCAAATTTCTGTTTCAAAAACGCAATATACAAACGTGTCATGAACAAATACAGTGGGAGAAAAACCCAAAACCAATCTTGGAACAGAGTGGACTGGAATAATATCACAAAACAATAAAGCATCTTTCTAAAACCTATAAGTGAAATTTACAAATATATAAAGCTAACCCGCTCTTCTATCTTATAACTTATGTAGGTAAGCATGTAAGACAGTATTAATAAATGGATATGATAGTTCATAATTATTACCACTAGTAATATATGTATATTTATATATATATAGTTACATCCATAAAAATATTAATATAAAATATATTGTTTTGGAACTCTTTTTTCTTAGAGAGTGCACACAAGCAGGGAAGAGGGGCAGAGAGTGAGAGAGAGAATCTTAAACAGTCTCCGTGCTCAGCACAGAGGCCGACACAGGGCTTGATCCCAGGATCCTGGGATCATGACTGAGCCAAAATCAAGAGTTGGATGCTTATCTGACTGAGCTACCCACGCACCCTTGTTTTGAAACTTTGAATGAATCTCCTCTATCTCCAAATAAATGTTCACAGATTTGATCACTCATTTGCAACCTGAGTGTTTTGAGCACCCTTTCATGTGTACAGACAGGAGCAAAATTTTTCCTTCTCCCCATGTTGTTAGGTTTACCTGAGCCTCTGCCCAGATATCAAACCGATGGTGCTCCAGGTTCTGGAAGCTCAGGGTGTGACCTCATTAATTTCAACAAAGAGTGACCTCCCTCACACCCAGGAACACAATCAGCAATGCGGAAATGATGTGTTCCCCTGTGGACTCCGCATCCTTCCCTATCCACACTGATAGCACAGCATGAACTGAGCACTTTCACTCTCAAAACTAGTCACTATTGGGGCGCCTGGGTGGCTCAGTCGGTTAAGCGTCCAACTTCGGCTCAGGTCATGATCTCACGGTCCGTGGGTTCGAGCCCCGCGTGGGGCTCTGTGCTGACAGCTCAGAGCCTGGAGCCTGTTTCAGATTCTGTGTCTCCTTCTCTCTGTGACCCTCCCCCGTTCATGCTCTGTCTCTCTCTGTCTCAAAAATAAATAAACGTTAAAAAAAAAAATTTAAAAACAAACAAACAAAAAAACTAGTCACTACTCTGATACTTGATTTGTTATTTCTTCAACAGCAACTATGCCCAGTACGTAGTTGTATTCCAACATATTTGTTTCCCTTTTGTAAAAAAGACTGGGGAAAATGGCACCTACCTTTCTTATCTCTGAGATGATGTCTGTGAGGTCAATTAATAAGTTACACCAGGTGAAGAGGTGTTGTTGTTAAAGGCTCATATTATTTAGACCAAAATTTGTACATGACTTCGTATAAAAACATGTTTATATTTTTTATGACTTTGTCTCAGTGCCAGCTGTCACTGAAAGGAGGAAACGGTGGGTAGGAGACCATCGAGTGCTTTCACACTTAAACAACTGTTTCCATCTTGCAGAACAATCTTTTCCAAAAAGAATATACAGACTAGACAATAACTGGCAAAGCTGTTCTTGTAAGACCATGCTGTCACCCTGATCTTGGACTTTCCAGCCTCCAGAACTGTGAGAAGTAAAGTTCTGCTGTTTATAAGCTACCTACCCAGTCTGTGGTATTGCTATGGCACACTGAACGGACTAAGAGAGGAGCCTTGTGCCAAATTTATTGGTAAATGTGTGTGTTCTGACTGCTTCATTGACCGGCTGTTTCTTCGTCTCTCTTTCCTTGGGCCTCCCTATAACCTGAGACACAATAAGGAAATAGGCCAGAGTAAGGTTATCACCTAAGAACAGCCTCGAAGTATCAAGTGAAGAGAAGAGTCACACATCCCTCACTATAAATCAAAAACTGGAAATGATGAAGCTTAGTGAGGAAGGCATGTTGAGAACTGAGGCCCAAAGCTAGGCCTCTTGTGCCAAACGGCCAAGCTTGTTAACACAAAGGAAAATCTCTTGGAGGAAATTAAAAGTGCTACTCCAGTGAACACATGAATGATGAAAAAAGTGAAAAACACTTATTACTGATATGGAGAAAGTTTGAGTGGTCTGGACAGAAGATCAAACCAGTCATAACATTCCCTTAAGCCGAAGCCTAATCCAGGGCAAGATTCTAACCGTCTTTATTTCTGTGAAGGCTGAGAGAGATGAGGAAGCTTCAGAAGAAAAGTTTGAAGCTGGCAGAGGTTGGCTCATGAGGCTTAAGGAAAGAGGCCATCTCCACAACGTACAAGTACAAGGTAAAGCAGCAAGTGCTGATGTGCAAGCTGTAGTAAATTACCCAGGAGATCTCACTGAGGCAATTAGTGAAGGTGTCTATGTTTCAGTGCAGATGAAACAGCCTTCTACTGGAAGAAGATATCATCTAGGGCTTTCACAGCATAAGCTAAGTCAATGACTGGCTTCAAACTTCAAAGGATGGGCTGACTGTTTTGTTAGGGGCGAATGCAGCTGGTGACTTTAAGTTGAAGCCAATGTTCATTGACCATTCAGAAAATCCCAAGACTCTTAAAAACGATGCTCAATCTATTCTGCCTGTGCTCTATAAATGAAACAACAAAGCCTGGATGGCAGCACATCTGTTTACAACATGGTTTACTGAATATTTTAAGCCCATTGAAGAGAACTTCTGCTCAGAAAAAAAGATTCTTTTTCACTGTGCATTGAGAACACACCTGGTCCAAGCACTCATTGATGTACAATGAGATTAATGTTATTTTCATGCCTGTTAGCACAATATCCATTCTGCAACCCGTAGGTCAAGCAATAATTTTGACTTTCAAATCTTATTGTTTAAGAAATAGATTTTGTAAAGCCATAGGTGTCAGAGAGAGTGATTCCTCTGATGGATCAAAGCAAAGTAAATTGGAAACCTTCTGGAGAGGAGTCACCATCCCAGATGCCATTAAGGACAATGATGATTCATGGGAAGAAGTCACAGGAATTTGGCAAAAGTCAATTCCCACCCTTGTGGATGACTTTGAGGGCTTCCAGACTTCAGTGGAGGCAGTCACTGCAGATGTGGTGGAAACAGCGAGAGAATTAGAGCTAGAAGTAGTGTGTGAAGGTGGTTGGCTTTGCTGCGATCTCATAATAGAACGTGAATGGATGAGGAGCTGCTTCTTATGGACGAGGAACGAAAGTGGTTTCTTGAGATGGAATCCACTCCTGGTGAGGACACTGTGATGATTGTTGAAACAACAACAAAGGCTTTAGACTATCACACAAACTTAGTTGATAAAGCCGTGGCAGGTTTCGAGAGGATTGACTCCAATTTTGAAAGAGGTTCTACTGTGCGTAAAATGCCATCAAATAGCATCTCACGCTGTAGAGAAATCACTCATGAGAAAAGAGTCAATCGATGCAGCAAACTTCATTGTTGTCTCATTTTAAGAAAATGAGTCTCTCATCCTTCAGCAAGCACTGCCATGATCAGTCGGCAGCCATTACCATGGAGCCAAGCCCCTCCACCAGCGAAAGTTACAACTCGCTGAGCTCAGATGACGGTTGGCACTTTTTAGCAATAAAGTATTTTTTAACTAAGGCGTTTACATTGTTTTTTTGGACTTAATGCTATTGCACGCCTAATAGTATAATCAGAGGTTTTACATGCCCTAGGAAACCAAAGCATTCGTTTGGGGTGCTTATTGTGATTTTACTTTATGGTGGTGGTCTGGCAGGCAGGGAACTCATAATATCTCTGATGTATGCCTGTATTGACTGATTTAAGAAAATAATAGACTTAATATATTTATTTAATACAGAATTTTCGTACACAGAGGTACCATAAAAGTTATCAAACCAAATCTCTCATATTACATATGATGACACTGATAACTAGGAAACATTTAGCAGCTTCCCTAAAGCCACATAAGCGCTTACTCTGTAGTTATATTGCTTTTTTCCCTGGTCCTCTACTCAGTATATTAAGTTCAAAAGAAATAGACTCCACATTCTTATACTCCTGGAACCAGAATGGGCCATTTTGTCAACCTAACCTGTTTCAAATCACTAAATCAGTATGGCATAGAGGCTAAACCATAGGCTTTTGAGGCTAATGGCCTGGATTTTGATCTTGACCACTCACCTCCTAGGAAGTTTGTCTTTGAGCAAACTACTTAAACTCAATCTTATCTCAGTTTCCTTATCTGCAAAATAGTAATACAGTAGAACTTTGGATTGTGAGTAACTTGTTCTGTGAGTGTTCCGCAAGATGAGCAAACATTTTTAACAACTTTTTACTTGATAAATGAGCGATGTCTTGCAATACAAGTAGTATGTGACATTGAATGTCACGTGATCACAGTTAGTTCTTCTCTCACTGTGGGATTGTGGGTTATTGTCAATGCAATGTCACAGATACATAAAATCCTCCAAAAGAGGCAAAAGCAGGTGTCATTGGATAGGTTCCTTGTTAAAGTTGCACAAAAGGAAAAAGATTCCATTGAGCCAATAGATAGCAGTGATTCTGTTACTGATAGTGAAAGTCATTCTACACAATAATCTTCCTCACTCTTGTCTCCATCACACCAGCCATGAAGGTTTTCCAAGGTAAGTGCAGGTTAATTTGCTTACTTTTCTTTATATTTTGTATTTCCTTTATTATTTGGTATTATATTACAGCGTTGAAATCATTTTTATAAGAATATTTTTGGGTTGTGAAAGGAATCATCTGCATTTCCATTACTTCTTATGGGGAAATTTGCTTTGATATACAAGTGCTTTGGATTAGAAGCATGTTTCCAGGACAAATTATGCTTGCAAACCAAGGTTTTACTGTAATATGAAAATTATTGAAATAAAACTCTTAAAGTACAGTATCTGGCACACAACAAACAATTTATAAGTGTTAGCATATTATTAGTGTTATTACTTTCGTGTAGAGTGATTATGCACCTTAATATTTTTTTCTCTGTTTGTAGAAAGGTAAGACATATTTTATAGGATTCAAGAGGGGCTTGGATTCACATTTTATATTATCTTCTCGGTGTGACATTATGAAAATAGGGTACTTTTGTGGTGAGCATAATTTATAAACTTGTTGCATCACTAAGTTGCACACCTGAAACTAATGTAACCTTGTGTGTCAACTATACTCAAATAAAAAATATATATATAACTTATAGGCATGAAATTCATGTGCAGCTCACATTTTGTGTCACCGGGTAAATAATGATATGATTCGCCAAACTAGGGAAAACACAGTGAGGACGGTGAGAGTTTTCAGATGTGGAGATGGTTTAAGACATATTTATGTTGAACCACATGAGGCATTATAGAGTTTTAATTGGTATGTGAGTCTTGAATTTAGGGGAAAAAAAGACGTCAAGATACAGGAGCAGAAATATCTGCTTTTGAACCTTGGCTCCACCCTGTCCCAATGGTTGGACCCAGGATGCAACTATTAATTCTTGAATTTCAGTTTTTGAATTTGTTGAAAATCAATGGAAGTGCCAACACAAAACCAAATTGAAAATAATGAATTATTGTACGTAAAATTGGCTGGCACTGCAGTTTATGCTTTACTTTTACCCTTTATCTGTCTTTCTTTCCATCTAATACCTCTTCTTCCCTTTCCCTTACTGTACAGTGGAAACATCATGGACTGGAGACAGAAAGACTTGTTTTGAATCCTGATTCTATCACCTTCAATAATGCGACTTGAACAACACTTAACCTCTATGAAATTAATTTTATCATCATTTGTGAAATAGGCATGTACCTATGCATTGGTTTTTGTGAGGAATAGGTAAAGATTAAATTAATATTTATTATTATTATTTAGATAATATGCTCAGAATATAGAAAATGTAGTGCTGGTTTCTGTTATTTCTTTTTTGCTTTGTGATCTTTCTATTTTTATCTATAGTTTTTCCTTAATTGGTGTTAATAACCTTAAGAAAATGCAAAATAAATATACTTTATTTTTAAAGTTTATTTATTACTTTGAGAGAACAAGAGAGAGAGACAGAGAGAGAGAGACAGAGAGACAGTGTGTGCGCATACATGCAAGTGAGTGGGGGAGAGGCAGAGAGAGAAGGAGAAAGAATCCCAAGCAGGCTCTGTGCTGATCTGTTGCCCCGTTCAATGTCACCAACAGTGAGATCATGACCTTAGCGGAAACCAAGAGTCGGAAGCTCAGCCAACTGAGCCACCCAGGCGCCCCAGAATAAATGCACTTTAGAAATCTACATAAGATCTTGATTTTGGTGTTCTTCTATTTTATGTATGCTTTTGCATTGATTTTCTATTATTGGTCACAGCAAAACTTAAGTGATATCTAAATGCAGTTTTCTATTAATAAGTGAAGGCAACAGAAAATGTTATGCATGAATTACTTGGTTGACACACTTTCTCATTTGTTGAAGTAAAAGAAAAACATTCAGAGAGATTTAAACGTGGATGTGAGTGAAAGCTGAGAAATTCTGAATTCCCAATTTACTTGATCTTTTTCTCTAATTCATTCTATAACTGTCTCCAAGCTTTAAATATCACAAAATGTATTTTGAAAAGAAGTCAATGCAGAATAACCATTTTATTTTAATAATGATGCACTTTCTGATGTCAAGAAATCAGAATAATTAGTCTTTATTTTCATTCACCAACCTTATTCTAGGAAGTTAGCCATTGTTTTTTATACAGTCATAAAGCATAAATATCACCTTGCCTTGTTTACTTCTTGAAATTACTCAGTGATGAAATCATATCTATGTAATTTTTAGAACTCATGAATTGGGAAGGTATTGATAGAATATTAATATACAAGCAAATAACACGTAAAAAGGGAACAGATTATTCTGTCATGTATCTGATAAAAATAAGTTGTCACTAAATAATGTGCATAATCCAGCAGAGTTTTCTATGCTATTTTTTAACTTCAGAAGTAAAACTTTTAGGGGAAGATACCGCTTAAGTGAGTTTTAGGATGTTAAACACGCTGTGGGCAGAAGAAATATGAATGCAACTGAAAAATAAGATTGTTGGCAGTTTATTTGCAATGGAAACACATAAAACTGTAAAGTGTCTATCAGTTGTATAGTACTAAAATAAACCTGTCCTTGTTTTTCAAAATTTTATCAATAACCATGCAGCTGTGAACTGCACATGCTAAATTAAATCAACATGTTGGAAGAAAAAGAGTTGATGATGGCACTAATCACTGAGTATTTAAATGATGTAAGAGCTGAGAAGGAGAAAAAAAAGGAGAGAGGAAAAAAATAAATCATGGAGGGCAGACAATTAGTAAGTAGGGCAAACCAGTGGCTTTAATGGACATATTCTGTAAAATAGCATAAAAAGTGATGCTTAAAATATTGTGCCTACAATTAATTATTGCTGCTTCTCTTCATGCCCAGAGGATAATATACTGAATTTGTCATCTTATTATTCCAAACTCATTGGTTTTGTGTATAATTCTGACAAAGTCCTTTAAATTCATCATGAGATCTTATACTAGATACAATTGAGTGCTATAAAGGGCCTAGATATACTGCAATTCCAAATGTAATTACCAAGATAGCAAATATCTTCAAGGATACTCCATTATTTAAATCCTAAGTTAAGTATCTATCAAGAATAATTAAAAATTGAAAACAAATGATCTTGATTATTCAACTCAGGAATTTAGAGAAGGGAGTTAAAAGAAACGAAATAAGTTAGTAAGAAATAATCATAAACAATTTATTTTATTAATAATAAAGTAAATAGTTGAAATAAAAAGAGACACAAATGAAACCAATAATTAAATGGCAGAATAAAATCCAACTTTATTGATAATCACATTCAGTGTTAATGGAAACACAACTAGAAGGCAGAGCTTGACAGAATGAATTTTACATATATATATATATATATACACATACATATACATATACATATATATGTGTATATATACATACATATACATGTATATGTATATATATACATGTATATGTATATATATATACATGTATATGTATATATATACACATATATATGTATATGTATATATATATGTGTGTATATATATGTATGTATATATATGTATAAGTATATATATATATGTATATATATATATATACACATAAAGACCAATCAATATGGTTTCTAAATAAATTGACTTTAAATATAAATGTACACGGAGGTTAAAAGAAAATTGATGGAAGTGTACAGCATTCAAGCAGGATAATAAGGCTTTTCTGTGTAAGTGTTGCCTACATTAATATTAGATAAAATAGATCCAAGACCAAGTATATTGTGATATCAATTAAGGAACAGTTTGTAATGATAAAAAGAGATTTTTCATCAAAACATAAAACCATAAAGTGTATGTGTCTTAAAAAATAACTTCAAAACACATTTTTTAAAAAGTACACAATTAAAAGAATTTAATTTGGTTCACTTTACAATTGTGGTGGGAGTTTTAGCACCGTATTCTCAGTAGTTGAAAGAAAAATGATCATTAAGACAGAAATGATCTAAACAAAATGACTAACCACCTTGCCCAAACTAATACTTCAGGACAATATGTCCTAGAAGTACAGAATATTTTTTCTAGCAGCACATAGTGTATTCACCAAGAAAGCCCACAGACAGGCAATAAAACAGATATCCATAAATTTGAAAGATTAAAATCATACAGAATCATACAGATACTCTGACCATCATGAAGTGAAATCAGAAATCAATAATTTTATATCCAGGAAAACATCAAATATTTGGAAATAAAACAAAATACTTCCAAGAAATCTATAATAATGAGAAAACCACAAAATAAACTAGACAATATTTTTAATTAAATGATATTGAAAATACAATTTCATAATTTGCAAGATACAGGAAAAGCAGTGCTTTGGGATATATGTATGGCTTTAGACGCACATGTGCAAAGCAAAAGCTGAATACGTAGAAAAAAGAAAAAAATAAAGATAAGTATAAGAATCAGTGGGGGCACCTGGGTGGCTCAGTGGGTTAAGCCTCTGACTTCGGCTCAGGTCATGATCTCATGATTCCTGGGTTCAAGCATCATGTCAGGCTCTGTGCTGACAGCTTGGAGCCTGGAGCCTGCTTCAGATTCTGTATCTCCCTCTCTCTCTGTCCCTTCCCTGCTGTGCTCTCTTTCTCTCTCTCTCAAAAATAAATAATCATAAAAAATAATAAGAATCAGTGAATAGGGTGCCCCGGGTGTCTCAGTCAGTGTAGCATCCAACTCTTGGTTTGGGCTCAGGTTTGGGAGTTCGAGCCCTGCCTCTGGCTCTGTGCTGTCATTGCAGAGCCTGCTTGGGATTCCCTCTCTGCCCCTCCCCTGCCAGCACTCTCTCTCTCTCTCTGTCTCTCTCTATCTCAAAATAAATAAATAAATAGACTTAAAAAAGGAATCAGTGAACAGATGAATAATAGAGATATTAATAAAGATGAATAATAGAGAAAAATTAACAAAACCAAAAACGCTTTCATGGAAGAGTAATAAAAATGATGCACTCCCACCTAGCCAAATTAGAAATTACTAACCTTACAAATAAAAGCTTAAGAACTGGGATAGATACTGCAGACAATAAAAGGACAATATGAAACTTTATGACTGTTAGCTAATAAATTTGACAAATTAAATAAAATAAGAAAAAAATTCCTCAAAAACCACACTGTACCCAAACTGATACAAAATTAAAGAGAAAATGAAAACAGAGGCGCCTGGGTGGCTCAGTCGGTTGAGTGTCCAACTTCGGCTCAGGTCATGATTTCATGGTTCATGAGCTTGAGACCTGTGTCGGGCTCTGTGCTGACAGCTCAGAGCTTGTAGCCTGCTTCGGATTCTGTGTCTCCCTCTCTCTGCCCCTTCCCTAATCACACACTCTCTCAAAAATAAATAAACATTAAAAAAAAAGAAAGAAAATGAAAACATCATTGGACACATTAGGGAAATGTAATATGTTATAAAAATTCTTTCAGCGAAGTAAATGATAGGCCCAGGTGGCTTCATTGATGACTTCTACCAAACATTTAAAAACTCACCAACAAACACCATACAAACTCTTCCAAGAAGGCAAAAGAGGAAGGAAGAGTTCCAAACATGTTTAATGAGACCAGCATCCCTCTAACACTAAAATTAACAAGATATAACAAAATGAACAAAAAACACAGAGATAATAAAAGTACATTAAAACATACAGAATATCTCTCATAAATATAAACGTAAAATTGCTCAAAAGCATATTAGCACATCAAATCCAGGAATATTTAAAAATATTAAATAATTAATATATATAATTAATATATATATAAGTAGTATATATTTAATATACTATGAACAAGAACCTTTTGTCCCAACAATTCAAGGTTTATTTAACATTTGAAAATCAATCAGTATATTTTACCATAAAAAGAATAAAGGATAAAAACCTGTGTTTCCTTCAATACATGCTATAAATCATATGGCAAAATTCAACAGATAAAAAATTATTATCAAGTCAGAATATAAAGAGACTTCCACAATCTGATAAAAAAGCATTTATAAAAAGCCCACATTTAAAAGTAATACTTAATAGTAATACTTAATACTGTAGCTCGGTTGGTTGAGCGTCCAACTCTTGATTTTGGCTCAGGTCATGATCTCACAGGTCATGGGTTCAAGCCCACGTTGGGCTCCGTGCTGGTGGTGGAAAGTGTGCTTGGGATTCTCTCTCTCTCTCTCTCTGCCCCTCCCCTGCTTGTGCTCTCTCTGTCTCTCTCAAATAAACACTTAAAGAAAAAAGTAATACTTAATATTGAACTATTAAAACTTTTCCTAACCTTCCCTAGAGAGATGAGGGAAAAGGAAAGGATCCCCATTTTCACCACTTCTATTCTGCAATATACTCTCATGCAATAAGGAAAGAATGAAAGCTTGAGTGAATATACTCTCACGCAATAAGGAAAGAATGAAAGCTGAAGAGGAAGAGGTAAAACTGATTTGCAACTGACATGATTATTCACACAGATAATTCTGAGGACCCTAAAGACAATTATTAGAGCTAGTGAATACATCTAGCAAGGTTTCATGATACAAGGTTAATAAATACCAGCAGTAAATAAATGTAAAAGGAACTGAAGGAGAAATACCATTTAAAATAACACTCATAAACATACAATGCCGTTCGATAGATTTAATAATAGATACGCAGTGCTGCATCATTAAAGCATATAAAAGATTGCTGACCTAATTAAATATAATCTAAGTAATTGAACTTATATATGGAATAGTCAATATTAAGATGTCGATTTTATCCAAATAGGCCTATAAATTCAATGCAATCTAAATCAAAACACCAGACTACCTTTTTTGTAGAAATTGATGAGAAAGTTCTAAAATTTATATGGAATTACAGAGATGTGGATTAACCAAAGTTATCCTGAAAAATAAGTTTGGAAAGTTTATATTATCTGATTCCAAAATTACTACAAAGCTATAAAATAGTATGGTACTGGCATACATATTGACAAAAAAATTCACTGTAACTAAATAGCTCAAACACACATTCATATGTATACAGACATTTGACTTTAAATAGGGCATCACTTTAGTTAAATAGGGAAACAAATTTTTTCAACAAAGTTTGCTACAGAAATTGTATATCCACATGGAAAAAATAAATGGAGAGAAACTGGACTCCTATCTTATATGAGATGCAGAACATTTGATTAAATATGGATCATAGATTTAAAGATAAAAGCTCTAAACATAGAAATTTTAGAGAAAAACATAAGCACCTAGCTACATGACTTTCGAGACAAGAGATTTTGTTTTGTTTTCTTTTGTTTTTGCTTTGGTCATTTTCCAAAATGCAACAACTGTGTGTATATGTGTGTGTGTATCTGTTTATAGGTATACATACATACATATAGATGTAAATAGATAGATAAATAGATAGATATAGATGTGTATATATATATATATATATATTAGACTTCATCAACATCGTAGAAAAATCTGCATCAAATTAAGAAAGTAAAAATTAGAAAAAAAATGTGTAAGACAGACCAGACAGAAATATTCACCCCCCCAAAACATGAACAAAGTCTGGTATCTGAATTTATAAAAAAACTTCTACAACTGAGTAATAAAAATATAAATTACCCAATGGGAAAAAAAAAGGGAAAGTAATAGAAAAAGAAGAGATGCAACTTGACAAGCAGCATATAAAAATGCTCAATGTCTTTATCGAATGTGAGAAATGTAACTAAAACCATAATTACATATCAAATATCTCATACCATATATATAAATTACTTCAAAGAGATAAAGGCTAACAATACAAAATTTTAGAAGAAAACAAAGGGAGAAATTGGATGGCTTTGAATTTCTTAAATTTTAAATACAGCACAAAAAAATACTATAAGATAAAAAAAATTATAGTTCATCAAAATCAAAACTTTGGTCACCCAAAGACACTACAGTGAATTTGAAAAGGCAAACCACACCCTGGGAGTACATAGTTTGTCTGCTTGTTTGTTTGTTTGCTTAATGTTTGTTTGTTTTCAGGTGGGGGCGGGGGCAGAAAGAGAGGAGAGAGAGAATCCCAAACAGGCTTTGCACTGTCAGCACAGAGCCCAACGCAGGGCTCAATCTCACCGACCTTGAGATCATGACCTGAGCCAAAACCAAGAGTTGGACACTTAACTGACTGAGCGACCCAGGCTCAGTGTCATACCTGAGAGTATGTACTTTTAAAATCTGTATCTTGCAATGCACTTTTCCTGGAATATATAAAGAATTCTCACAAAGAAGACAATCTGTTAAAAAAATATATAAACTATTCCCTCACTCAAAATAAAATATTCAGGAATTTAATACAAAATAGGCAGAGATTTTAAAAAATGAGTAGACAAATCAAAAATCTAAAACTATAAAACCTTTACATTGGCTTACTTTTGTTTGATGAACGTAACAATCTTTTAAAACACTCTGTGTTTCCTAATTATTATTTTCATCTACTCAATGAACTGTTCCCTTTAAAATAACAAGTTCAAGGTGCCTTGTTAGCACAGTAGGTAGCGTATCAGCCTCATAAAATAACTGGCTCATTTTGGTCATTTCTACACTCTTTTATAGTCATCAGGTATTTTCAAAAGATAGCTGGTATATTTTCACCATACTCTTGAATATATGAGCCAGTAGACAAAAGAAAATGGGAGAGCATCCTCTGTAGCTCATCTCGGTCAAAAGCCCCTTCCCAGAGTCACTGCCTGGCTGTGGGTTCAGCATCTACTGGGCCACTATGTGACCAGGCAGGTTGGCCTTTGCAGTGAGTGGTGACAAGGGGGCAGACCGCCTGCAGGCAGAAACTATGGTCAAAATGCAAAAGCCTTTGATCCAGGCATGGGCATTTCATGTGTTTCACATACAAATACACAGTGCAGAAGAGAGTAATTTGTATTTGCAAAATGTCACATAAAACCAAAGAGCAAAAGCAATCCCTTTTCCTCTTTACAGATGAACATTTTTTCCAAGTAACATTTCCTCTGGGCCCATTCCTGGTTTCACACCTGTGTTGTACTCAGCTTCCCTCTTTCCCTCGGTTGTTAGTAAGCCCTGCACTTCTAATTTGGACATACAGCTTCCTCAGCACTGACTCACCGGGCCGAATATTGTTTAATAAATACAGGGTAAGAATGACTCAAATGAAGCTTTTGTTCCTTCACATATAATAAAGAGCTTATATAATTTAAATATATGTAAACTGTTTTACATAAATAAGTCAACAAGATGGGAAAGCAGACACAGTCATAGCATAGCAAGTACAACTTTTAACTTCATCTAATTGAGAAAATGGGCCTCCTTCCTGGGAACAAGAACCTTGGGGTCTCAGAAGAGGATTAGATACCACATGACATTCATTCCAAACCTTTTGACTGAATTTTGGATTTCACCAATTTTCTATCTACTCCATTTTTCACAATTGTTTTTTTAATGTTTATTTATTTTTAACGGCGGGGGGGAGGGACAGTGAGAGGGGGAGACACAGAATCTGAAGCAGCCTCCAGGCTCTGAGCTGTCAGCACAGAGCTTGATGTGAGACTAGAACTCACAAACTGTGAGATCATGACCTGAGCCAAAGTTGGTCACTTAACTGACGGAGCCACCCAGGTGCCCCTCAATTTTTCACAATTCTTAAAAACAGTGTATGCTATTGTTGACTGTATGTTTATCTAATCCCCACGTTTGACCTCTGTAGGTCTTGTCTCCTCAATGAAGTTTAATTTGAAGATTGAGATTTTATATTACTTAGAGAATGCATATACACAGAGAGAGTACTTATATTTAGAGAATAGTTCTTTTTTTTTTTTAACGTTTATTTATTTTTGAGACAGAGAGAGACAGAGCATGAACGGGGGAGGGGCAGAGAGAGAGGGAGACACAGAATTGGAAGCAGGCTCCAGGCTCTGAGCCATCAGCCCAGAGCCAGACGCGGAGCTCGAACTCACGGACCGCGAGATCGTGACCTGAGCTTAACCGACTGAGCCACCCAGGCGCCCCGAGAATAGTTCTATCCCTAAAACAAATGTTAAGTAAAACTCTATTGAATTAATGTCTCTAAAAGTAAAGAAGGAATCAATTTTACTATTTTCAAGTGATCCCTTAATAGGCTTTTTTTTTTTATAGTCATACAATGAGTTTTCTTCTTCATAGTTTTTGCTTTTTAAATAATCTGCTAATCACAAAAGCTTATATCATATTTATGAAGTAACACCATACTTCTGGCTAGTAGTCCATTATCATCTTTAATTTTTTTTTTTTAACATTTATTTATTTTTGAGACAGAGAGAGACAGAGCATGAACAGGGGAGGGTCAGAGAGAGGGAGACACAGAATCCGAAACAGGCTCCAGGCTCCGAGCTGTCAGCACAGAGCCTGACGCGGGGCTCGAACTCACAGCCCTCACGGACCGCGAGATCATGACCTGAGCTGAAGTCGGCCGCCCAACCGACTGAGCCACCCAGGCGCCCCCATTATCATCTTTGATGTGTCATTCAACATTAGCTACATTCTAATAGTTATTACACCTTGATAAAATACACATTTCTGTTTCAAAATAAAATTGTTACCAGACTCCAAGACCTGGTTCTTGAGTCATAGAAATGAACACTGAACTCAAGAGAAGGAAAGCAGGAGTAGTTTATTAGAGATAGGCTGTAAACAAGAGAGCCGACAAGAAAGAGGAATTTTTCTCCCCAAAGGGGGAGTGTGCAAGGCTTATCTAGGCACTTTTCCAAAGGGTGAGGGACTGGGAATGGAGAAGCATCCTCCAGTCCCACGGTCATTATCTTGTGGTCGTTAATTTTCAGTGGACCCAAGACAATCACAGGATGCCTTTCTTCATGGTCAACATTCTTTTGGGGCTCCTAAGAAATAGAAATACTTGTGCAAGCGGACTTTGAAATGTTACTTCTAATTTTGCCCCGACAACCATTACTCCCTAAGGGCTGTTATCTCTTGTTTGTTCACTTTCCCAGAAGGAGGTATTTGTCTTCGTGTATGGAAACTTTTAACACTTGCCTCAGACTGGCGGGTTTATATGAGTCAAGTCTCTCTTGCTTTTCCTAAACTGTCTCAAAATGAACTAAAATCAAAAGGTTCCTAGCATTTGAGATCATCTAGTAATTCGAATACATTGTCTTTTAGGCAAAAGAGTATTATTTCAAATTCATGAATGGAGGCCACCATGTATAT
Source organism: Panthera onca (assembly GCF_046562875.1). Lineage (NCBI taxonomy): Eukaryota > Metazoa > Chordata > Mammalia > Carnivora > Felidae > Panthera > Panthera onca. Next base: position 224,065,531 of record NC_138339.1, read on the forward strand.
TATCAGATTTTTTTAAATGACAAGATTATATAGGGAACCCCTGCCAACCCTTTGAAGGCAGGTCTTCCATAGTCTAGAAGAGTTCTGCTAAATTATACCCACACTACTCAAAATTCAGATTTACTTTATACTAACTCTGGAGAAAATGGATAAGTCATTCCTAAGAACAATTTTAACAGTATGTATCCAAGAACTGGAAATATTAGACCAATGTAGTTGGAAATTGCTGTAATAAATACTAATTTGAATAAGGTAATACTGAAAATATTTCTTTAAACCATTCAAAATGTAGAATGGAAAGCATAGATGTAACATATGCAAATTCTGTCCATGATAAAAATGTTTTAAGTCATATATTCATTTAGAAATCTATGTTCATATATATATAATCAAATATTATATATATATTTATGTAAATATAGACAAAAATTCCTCTTTTGGCATCATGTTTTGGAGAATAACATATAGTATGATAGTCAAATGTGAGTTTGAATCCCTGTTCCATCACTTATTATCTGTGTGATCCTAGACAGTTTACTTAACCTCTCTGAACCTTGGTTTCCATACACATAAAATCAGGAGGATAGTACCAAGTTCCCAATGTTTTGGGAATTAACATAATTTCATTTGCTCAAAATTAAAGTTCAGTTAAAGGGAATGATTTTGTTGAGACTCTTATAATTTTGACTATACATTTGAACCTCTGGAAATTGGCAAAGGGTTTGAGAAGAAAAGCTAGTAAAAAAAACAAGATAAAAGGGGCCAGCCAGATGCCCAAGGCTGGGTACTCCCCTTGCATACTTTTGGCTTCTGTAATCTTGCTTGCCTCCTGTGTCCACCAACTGCTGGGATAGCACCACTGGTAAGTGCCCCCTACCCTTTTTCTTTTGTCTCTCAACCCCCTACTATCCCAGCCATAAAAGGAGGTCAATGCCAAGGTTTGGGGCTCAGCCTTTGGAGGTGACTCCGCTGGGCCCACACAGTTGCTCAATAAACAGTCTTTTCTGATTCCCCAAGTGCATGTGGCTTGTCTTTTCTTGGGGGGGGGGGTGGGGGGCGAGTATTTGCTGTAACAGGTTAAAAAATAAAAGGAAAAACACATAAGAAAGTGTAAATAAGATAAAGTAGTACCATCTACACTGAGACTTATTACTTTCTTTGAGACTTATGTATAAGAAATCTGGGGAGTCAATTTGGCCCAACATTTTTCCCTATGATGGTATTTACTGATAATTTATTCATGCTCTATAATGTATCACACATTGTAAATTCAGCCCACAACAAAAATTCTTCTGGGAAATAAGACTTATTCTAAATAAAAAAATACAACATACACTAGATAGGAATAGTATCTGTAACATCATTTGTAATTTTAGGATGATAATTAACCGAAGGCAAACTTTAATATTATAATTCTAAAGCCACCTATGGCTTTTGATTTTTAAGGCTAATTGTCAAGCACAGTATACCAAATTTAAGTTAAAGTAATAAATATTTGATCAAATTACTTAATGCATTAAGAAAGAAATATTCATATGTGAAGAAAACTATATTTTATATAAGTATGAAGTGTAATGGACCAAAACATAGCATATGCACCAACCACTCACCTTTTTTTTTTTTAAGTAACCACTGCTTTTAAGCATGTAATATTGTCAATAATTTTAAGGAAGCTGGTTTGCTACTTGTTGGATTCTACTACTTTTCTGGAGCTACTCTTCCATCGATGTTAATTGCTTCTCTGATTTCTCTGTTTATATTTTCTTTGCTTTTCACTATAATTTGTCCACATATGTCTATATGCCAAAGCAATGTGTTATTCAATTATGTAAAATATACAGGTGTATATATTTATAGATAAATAGTGTAATGCTGTATACATTTTATGTACTTCTCTGCGACTTCCGATGTGCTCCTAATAATTATGTTTGGGGATTCCACGCTTATTGCTATCTCTACCTCTCTTTTATCTACTGCTACTTCAATAGAATACTGCATTGAGTATGTCAATGCCAAGTCCAAACAGATGGGTTGTCTCAAGTTTTTGCATTAAAATCAGTACTGCAGTAATAGACTGCAAATGCCTCCGGATGCCCATTTCTTTTTTTTTTTTTTTAATGTTTTATTTTTGAGAGACAGAGACAGAGTATGAGCTGGGGAGGGGCAGAGAGAGAGACAGAATCCAAAGAAGCCTCCAGGCTCTGCCCTGGCAGCACAGAGTCTGACGCAGGACTCGGGCCCACAAACTGCTATGGGATCATCACCTGAGCAGAAGTCAGACACTTAACCGACTGAGCCACCCAGGTGCCCCAAACCGATGCCTATTTCTGTGAGACTCTCTGGTACTCTTCTGAATTGCAAATCTTTGGGGGGTGCCTGGGAGAAGCCATGAGTACTTGGCATACAGGGGGCTGGGAGATATGCGGGAACTCTGTACTTTCTGATCAGTTTTGCTGTATAGCTAAAACTACCCGAAAAAAAAAAATTCGATTTAAAAGAGTGCGTGTGGTGGTCAAGCTGATAAGGAAATAAGAAACCAGGAAAAATGTTTACCTGTATGTTGGGAGTAGGACTATGAATGATGGAGGGGTAGGAGTTGCCTGTGAAACCTTTCTGTATATTTTTATGTTATTATTTTTTAACAAGCTAAAAGTATTACTTATTTTTTTAATGTGCCTCTCCTGCTAGCACTGTCTCTCTCCCTTTCTCAAAAATAAACAAATAAACATTACAAAAAAAAGAAAAAGAAAATACTTGGTCACAAGTATGCATATCTTTCAAATTACTTAGTGTTATACTGTCTTCAAAAGTGTTAATACCAATATACCTCCACAAATAGCTGCATACTTGGTACTTTCCAGATACACTACCTTTTGTTGAATGTAAAATCATATTTCATTTAGTATTTCCCAGGTTACTAACGGGGATGGGCATTTTTCATATCTTTATTGACCATTCATACCTCTTCTTCCATCAAATGGCTGTTCATATCTTTTGCATACTGTATTTATGTTTCATATTTATTTTGATTTTTCTATGACTTTTCTTTCTTCTTTTTCTATTGAATTTGGACATATCCTTATTCCTTCATAATTTTTTCCTCCTGGTTTATTTTTCCCATTCATTACTGAAAGATAGTTTTGTTGAGAACAAAGTTCCAAGATGGTAGTTCCACTTCCTATTATTTTGAGTTCATTATCCCAACACATCCTAGTTTTCTCTGTGATTCTTTTAAAAAAATTTTTTTAATGTTTATTTTTAAGAGAGAGAGACACAGAGAAAATGGGGGAGGGACAGAGACAGGGAAACACAGAATCCGAAGCAGGCTCCAGGCTCTGAACTGTCAGCAGAGCCCAATGTGGGGCTCCAACTCACGAACCATGAGATCATGACCTGAGCCGAAGTGGATGCTTAACCGACTGAGCCACCCAAGTGCCCCTCTCTGGTTCTTTCACATGTGATGTCCTTTTTTTCTTCCTAAATTTAATATTTTCTCTGAGGGCTCTTCATTCTCAATATAATAAGACCAGGTTTTTTTCATTATTGTGAAAATTCACTGAATTATATGAACTCAAGCTTTCAAATCTTTCATTTTTTTTCTGGAACATTTTCAAGCATTCTATCCTCATACTATATACCCTTACCTTCCTTCTTGGCACTCTGTTTTAAAAAAAAGTATTAAATTTTCTTGTTTTAGTCTATGGATGTCTCAAAGTCTCCTTCATGTTTTCTATCTCTTCTTATGCCTCTATAGTGCACTGTGTATAATTTCATAGGTATATCTTGTGGTTCATTAATTTTTATAACCTATCACAAAATCTGCTACATTATTTATCAATTGCTTTTTATTTCAGTTATCATGTTTTCAATTTCTATAAGTTCCTTTGTCCATTTTTAAGTATTTCCAGGTATCATTAATAGCCTTTCTGCATGATTATTTTGTTTCAAGTTTATATTTTATTTCTTAATAACTTATAAAATTGATTAATTTTATTTTATCTCTAATAATTCCTTCTGAAATCCTTGAGATTTTTTTTTTCTTATATTCACTCATATTGAGTTACTTCTTTGCTTTTTAATTCTTTCTATTGAGTTTATTTTGCCTAAATATTAGCTTGAGGATCTTCATTTGAAGAGATTTTCATCCAGAAATTTTGAACTTACCTCTGCATGTACCAAAGAATCCTTTACTCTATTTTTTTACCTGAGGTCTTCTAACCATGTGGACAAAACAACTTTAAATCCCAGGCCCAGGGTGCCTGGGAGGCTTAGTCATTTAAGCGACTGGAGGTTTGTGAGTTCGATCCCCACGTCCGGCTCTGTGCTGACAGCTGGGAGCCTGGAACCTGCTTCAGGTTCTGTGTAACCCTCTCTCTCTGCCCCTCCCCCACTCTCTCTCTCTCTCTCTCTCTCTCTCTCTCTCTATCTCTCTCTGTCAAAAACAAATAAACATTAAAAATATTTTTAAAAATTCTAGGCCCAACTGAGGCAGCCCTTCATTACAAAATCTCAGGAGAGATCATTTTAATCTGGAGCTAAAACACAGATGTTTTTTGGGGGGATCCCTTGCTCACAGTTATATTTGAAACCCTTTATTTGTAGCCTTTCTCTGAGGGAGGAGTCTTCTCCTGTCAAATCTATTAAGTTATTTGTAAGACATTTCACCCCTCATCTATCTCCAGGAAAAAAAAAAGGGGGGGGGGGTGGTTTATGTCCTTAACACTGATTCAGCTCACACTTTTTTTATTTTATTATTCCTTGGGTGTTTTCCTTAATATTTTGTGAGCTTAACAAGATGTTTCAAATTATGTTTGTTGTAATTTATCCAGAATGAGGATGTTTTGAAGCAGAATATCCCGTCCATACTACTTCTAAAAGCAGAAGTCAATTAGATAATATTGGCTATTTGAGATTTTTTTACATTATACCATAATTTAGTGATGAATGAAAGCGCCTGTTAATATAAATGGTACAGTCTTCTCATTGCAATCAGCTTTTAAATAAAAATGACATTATTCATCTCATAGAGCAGTCGGTTAATTGAGACATTCTACCCCGACGCCGTTCAGGGCACAGCATCGACATCTTGTAGAAAACATGTAGCCAATTGTTTTACGGGGAAATGTTGGGCTTCTCCATGAAACTGAAAGGAATTTGAAGAGGAAAGCAAAAATATACATCAGGTAAAAGAGACTGAGAAAAAAATTTTACTTCAAACATTCCCACTTAATTGGGGCTCAAATGACACCCTGTGGGAGGCAAACATTTACCAAAGGTGGAGAGGCAGAAGGAAAAATGAAGATTTTCATTTCTTGTGTAAATGATTGAACATTAGGTTACAGACGGAAGCCAGAAAGTACAGCTGGGAAAAACAAAAGGACCAAGTTCTTGATATCTTCTAAAATATATTATTCCAGCTTCAATTTGAAGAGAAATGTTTTCAAGTTAAAGGGAAAGAACCAACTTCTATTTGAAGCTTCTTCTTTTTTTTTTATTTTGTTCTGCCAACTTAAAACTAAGAAATAGCTGAGCAGATTGAAATGTATGTGATGCCATTCACAAATAGACACATCATTAGAGTGCATTGTACTTTTTAAATGTAAAAAAAAATACTACCTCCCTGATCCTCTTAACAATTTTTCTTTTCAAAAAGACACTCTTTACATTATAGATAATTTATATTTTCTCTTGTCTCAGAGATAAACCTGAATGACAATTTTCATTAATATTAACTTCCCCATTCTTTTCTGTGAAATTGTTTTTAATGGAGGATCAACTCTGAAAAGTTATTCAATAATAGATGACGCTTACTGCTGTGTCTTGCTGATGATTGAGAAAACATAGATGAATTTCTTCCTTTTATAGACTGAGCATTGACAACTAGAGCACATGATCAGCCCAATTGATTTTGGTGGCAAAACCTCAACAAAATGTCACAGTCTAGCTATTTTGCCTGCCGATGGTGATATGTTTCACAACCATTTGTGCTGAGAATTGGTTTTCTCTCCTACAGCGTGATCTTTTGCTCATTTCCAGCTGTAACACTACATTATTAAACTTTACAAGTTTGATTATTTTCAGAGCTACAGACATAAACCATATACAATTAAGGAAGTTGGGGACACAGTGGGAAATATTACGGACAAGACCCCAATGTTCATAGATCCAGCTGTGTGAAGAATCCCTGAAGAAAATTAAGTATGTTTAATTATTTTAAAGCTTAAAGGACACTTTTCAAGTATTTTTCCCCCCCTGGAGATCTGCCTTTTCACAATCTAAGAAGATTTTAAATGCCATTCTGACTCAGGAGTAAAATTTTGTATTAGTTCATAGGGTATGACTATCAACAAAACTTCCTCAGTATAACTGAACAGATTTTGTATGATGACAGAGTAAAGTAATAGGTGAGCTACCTGTGAATCATATTGGCTCGGGCCAAGATTTTCATCTTCTAGTTAGCCCTGAACCAGTTTGAAATAGTAGTAGGTGTGTGTGTGTGTGTGTGTGTGTGTGTGTGTGTGTGTGTATGAGCATGAGTATATTTATGGAGCATGTGCTTGAGTATGTGCATGGTGTGTACATGTGTGAAAAATAGTTGTTCATGAGGGGACAGTAGGTGAGTGACTGCATTTAGGTGGAAAACAATGAGAGTAATTCACCAGTACTAAAGAAATCACTCTAAATTTCAGAAATAGTAATGTCTTTTCAGTTTATCAGATAACACATAATCAATCATTAAATTCTTTCTCATATATTTCTACTTCATTAATAATTAACTGTAATATTCTAATACGGCGGGCAAATACTAGTGCTTTGAAATGATCTATATGTGCAAAAATGACATTTCTGGACATGATACTTTCAAAATGGCAAAACTGCTACATTATTTCTCAGAATGAACAATATTCTTGTCTCAGAAGAAAAGTACTTCAATATTTCACTTATTCATTCATTTTGGAAAACAAAGAAATTATAAGAAAGGTCCTAGGAGCTAGAAATACATTAGTGAAAAAGATTAATGAGGTGCCCACTCATGGGCTGTTATTAAGAGTTTGGTAGATGAAGACTAAACAGATAAACAGGTACATAATTTCAGTTCCTGATAACTGTTTAGAAGGAGATTAAAGGAGCCAATGGAAATAGTAAACATGAGGGTTTAGGGGATTGGCCAGTTTAAATTGGGTGGGGCAGGGAAGGCACATCTGGAGAGAACCACTGAAGCAGGGATTTGAATGACAAAATGCAGTAAGACAGGCAAAATCTTGAAGGCATTTTTGGGAAGAGTAACAGAAAGTACAAATGTAGCTTGTTCAAGGCAATAAATGTGATAAGAGGGCAATAGATGAGTTCAGGTATGTTAGCTATGATATTAAGCATGAGATTGATTCTGAGTGTGGTTTAGAAAAAGAATATAGAATTACTAACTGGAATATTCTCTAATAAGTTTTGTATATGGATGAGACTGATTTGTAATCACTGTCTTCAGCCCAGAGACAGAAGGGGAAAAAGTGAACATGTAAGTTGAAAAGTTCCACTTCCCAAAGTAAAGAAATCAGGAAACATTGATCACATTCTCTCCAATAATGGAAGAGGCACTTTCCAGTGTGTCCAGTTGCTTAGAAATTATGTTGTGAAGAAAAGTCACATCCATCCTAAGTGATGTTGTGAAGGATGAATCTGTATTGTATTTGCATTTGCATTTATAATCTATTGGCTATTTGATTCAGTTTGGGAAGAATTACACACATTTTATCAGATACCTGATAACTGATTTTGTAAATGTTATTATATAGGAGCTTATTTCTGTACCATTTCAGAAATATGAGATCTTTCAGAAGAGACTAAGAAGTCTCCAGGTCTTCTTAAAATACAATTGCAAAACAATTATTCTCTCTCTGCATGTCTAAAATGTCTAAGTGTGTTTTGTTGTTATTTGAAAAACTGATTACTCATTTGTAGATTTACGCAGTTAATTTTCTACATACACATGTATCTGTGGAATGGAGTTACTGACAATTTTCCTTCAGGTTTTGTCTTTACTGCTCAAAATAGGAAAAGCAAAAACAACTAACTCAGATACTCAGGTGACTGAATTAGAGGCAATTACAGGTTATGTGTTTGGTTAGAACATATATTAGCTTGAAATACAATTGAGTTACCACTGATGGTTAGAAATAAAAGTAAAAGAAATTAAAAATTATCCCCTTTGGCTGAAGGACTGAGTTGTTTCACATTACAGGACAAAAACAGTATAAAAATACACTTATGGTATACAATTCCGTAGTGAGCATAAGTATTTTAACTCTCTTTATTTTCTCCAATACATTGGTTAATTAAATTAGATGAAAGTCAATAAATTGATATATTTTTAGAAGCAATGAATCTTGGGGCGCCTGTGTGGCTCAGTCGGTTAAGCGTCCGACTTCGGCTCAGGTCACGATCTCGTGGTATGTGAGTTCGAGCCCCGCGTCGGGCTCTGTGCTGACTGCTCAGAGCCTGGAGCCTGCTTCAGATTCTGTGTCTCCCTCTCTCTGACCCTCCCCCGTTCATGTTTAATAAATAAACGTTAAAAAAAAAATTAAAAAAAAAAGAAGCAATGAATCTTAAAATTTTCAGGATTTCATTCTCAAAATAGAAAAAGAAATACTAAAAAAAATGATGCATATAAGTGAAGGACCTGGGCGTTCAGATATACTGGAGTAAATATACAAACCAGATACCCTGCCGAAAGAAGGCAGGAGAAAAAGTCCAATAAACTATAATATATAATAGATGATAGATAAATAGATAGATAGGACATTTGTTTGAAGGCATTTGAGAATTACTGAGACAAGCCAAAATTGTGAGTAAAATTTCCAGGAAAGGAAGAAAGCTAAGCTATCAGGCTGCAGTCTCTGGTAACCTCAGGACATTTGTACATTTTGCATATGAGACAAAATGCTAGGGATCCAGGCAGAGTATCTGGTCAGAAGGCTACTATTAATTGGCAGAGAAACTGACTATTGTTTTGGTAGTTTCCCAGGGCTAGAAAAATGAAAATCAGATAACTGTGAGACCAGAATCTTGGTGCTAAGAGAGGGGGGCATCTAAAATACGATGCTTTTTCCTTTAAGGGGAGGCAATCCAGTGGTAAATAAAGCATTGTCAACATTACAACACAGAATTTAGACAGCTTTGTCCCTAATTATATTGAAATAATCAGTCCTATTCTAGCTGCCCAAAAGGGTAAGCACTATTTGGAAGAAGATAATCACCCCAACTTCTAAAGGCCAACATGCAACCCCAAATTATGAGGTAGGCCAACTAAAAGACTCCAATGTCATTAATTTATAAGTAAACTTAGTAAAGCTTAAATGAGATCATTTATATTATTATCAAGAAAATGCTATTACTTAACAGTAATTGTAAAATCAATTTTATAAGAACTCTAAAGTGAAAACTCCAAAATATTAAGGAAATCGAAAAACAAATAAATGAATGGAAAGATAGATCACATTAATGGGTTTCCATACTCAATATTTTTAAAATATAATTTTAATTTATCCTACATTATTCTACAGATTCAACGCACATTCAATCAAAATCCCAACAAGTTTGCATGCATTTGTGTGTACTGACTAGTTCCAAAATTAATTTGGAACTGCAAAATGCCAAATGTAACCAAAATCTTGAAGAAAAGCAAAGCTAGAGATTTTTCACTGCTACGTATGAAGAAAAACAACCTTTGGTAATTAAAATGATACCACATGGACACATACATAGACAAGATGCAATGAAGTAGAGTACAGACCCAAAGTACCAGTACAGGGTAATTTAGTTTGTGACAAATGTCATACCATGGTACACTGAAGTAAATGACAATTATAAATAAATGATCTGGGACAACTAGATAACCAAATAGATATAAATTAATCTTGCCCAACCACAGTTCATTTGAAAAACTCGATTTTAGACTGATTTTCGATCTTAATATGCAATGTAAATATGTAAAACTTTAGGGAAAAAAAACAAAATATTTTCACATTATTGAGGTAGGCAAAGATTTCTTAAATAAGACACTAAAGCTAACAATAGAGGAAAAAATGATAATTTGGACTCCATTAAAATTAAGAACCCAAGTTTACCAAAAGATACCATAAACAGACTAGAAAGGCAAGAATGGGGAAAGATATCTGCTGTTCATATAGCTGGCAAAGGTCTCCTATCTAGACATAAAGATCTACAAATCAATAACAAAATGAGTAACAGCTCAATAGAAAAATGGACAAAACACTTAACCCCTTGACAATATCATGAAGGTAATAAATATATTTCATATATTTCATATTTCATATTAGGAAAATGTAAATCAAAACCACAATTACTGCTACTACACACCCACCAGAATGACCAAAATAAAACAGATAATATCAAGGGTTGGCAAAGATGTAGAGCAACCAGCCCTCTTAGACGCTAGTGAAGAATATATTAGCAAGAACTGTTTAGCAGTATGTAATATAGCTTAAGTATGCATACCCAGGGATTCAGCCACTCCTCTTCTATGTATATTTAAACATAAATATGTACATATGTTTGTCAATAGACATGTAACCAGGATATTCATAGCAGTAATACTAATGATAACCAATGTCCGGAAACACAAAAATAAATTTATAAATATTACTACCTATAAAAAATGATACATGTCAAAAATACAGTTTTGAAAGAACACGTGTATAAACAAGTATATGTCACATGATTCTATTAATAAAAATGTCACGCAGAAGTAAAGCACATCCATAGAGTAAGACGTCAGAATAATGATTACCCTTCCTAGAAAATAGTGACTGGGAAGTAGGCTTTTTGGCTATAGGTAATGGTTCATTTCTTATATTGGTGCTGATTACTACATTTATTTCAGTATGTAAAAATCAAGTTGTATGCATTTGATTTCTACACTTTTAGTGTGTAGATACTAGTTCAATAATGAACAACTAATCACTAAGATTGAGAAAACCACAAAAATTGGATTTGACCTATTTTGTCACACATACCTGACCAAAGAGAAATTTCTTTTTGATCTCAAAAATAAATTATATTAAGAATATTGTGGCAATAAATACAAGCGATTCATTCTCAGTTAAAACTTCAGTTTTATGTTAAAGTCTAAAGTTGGACAAGAACTTATCTGATAATGAGGTATGTCTTATACCTGTGTGTATATATAATAGTTTGTAATCTTTTCATTCATTTCCTCATAGGAAAGACAACTCTTGATCTTTTGTTTTTCAAGAAGGCACACATTCATAAATCTGCAGGAAAAGGCAGCTCATCATAATGACTAGAACCTTGCAATCATCTGATCAGCTTTTGAAGCAGACTCACACAGGTGACTGGGCTCCAGCAGAGAACACAAATCCAGGGATTTTAAACAGTTCTTTTCAGTGTAGCTGATACACTACAATGCCTTCTTTCTTCCTCTTCCTCTTCTCCTCCTCCTGCTTCTTCTTCCTCTTCTTCTTCTCCTTCTTCTTCTTTTTAAATTGATTTATTTTGAGAGAGAAAGAGTGCAAGAACAGGGAAGGGGCAGAGAGGGGGAGACAGATAATATTAAGCAGGTTTCAAGGGCGCCTGGATGGCTCACTTGGTTAAGCATCCTGCTCTTGACCTTAGTTCAGGTCATGATCTCTCAGTCCTGAGATGAACCCTGGGGGGCTCTGTGCTGACAGCATGGATGGAGTCTGCTTGGGATTCTGTTTGTCCCTCTCTCTCTGCCCCTCCCCCGCTCATGCACGTGTATGCATATGCAAGCTCTCTCTCTCTCAAAATACAGAAATAACCTTAAAAAAAAAAAAAAAACAGGCGCCACGCTCAGTGCAGAGCCCTGAGTTTGGGCTCAATCTCAAAATCACGACATCACAACCTGAGTCCTGAAATCAAGAGTCCAAAGTTCAACCGACTAAGCCACCCAGGTGTCCCACTTTCTTTTCATTAGTCTTTTTTAAAAACAGTTTTGTGTGGGACACCTGGGGGGGGGGGGCGGTTCAGTCGGTTAAGCGTCCAACTTCGGCTCAGATCATGATGTCGTGGTTTGTAAGTTTGAGTCCCAAGTGGGGCTTTGTGCTGACAGCTCAGAGCTTGGAGCCCGCTTTGATTCTGTGTCTCCCCCTCTCTCTGCCCCTCCCCCACTCATGCTCTGTCTCTATCTCTCTCTCTCTCTCAAAAATAAACATAAAAATCAGTTGTGCGCACACTGACTTCATTAGTGTATATTATTTAATTCACAAGAATATAAAAATGAATTATTTTAATAGCACAGATGTAAGAACCAGAGACTATTACTTCAGACGCTCAATTTCAGTTTACATTTTTGGAGCACTCCAACTTGTCATTCTACAGAGAAATCACAGTCCTTTCAATCTCATTGTCATCAGAATGAAACATTAGGGAATTATTTAGAAAAGTGTAGGTAGTATTTGAAGGTTTGTAAGCACAGGTAAATGCCATGATTAGAGCCAGCGAAACCAACCTGGCTGTAGATTGTAGGCTGGATTAAAGGAAACAGTGCCTGGAAGAGATAGGCCATATTATTATATTATATTATATTATATTATATTATATTATATTATATTATATTATTATAATACTATAAGGTATTACTACAAGACAATAATTAGTAAAATTTAATCAAAAACTATACCGTAAGGTACTGTTACAAGCTAATAATTAGTAAAATCTAATCAAAAGCTAGGTATGACTTAAACTAGGCTATTAGAAGTAAAAATAGAAGGTAAAAGGTAAAAATGAAAAATAATGATGCAATATAATCAGCAAAAATGAAAGCTGATTGGAGGCTGGGAATTAGGCAGAAGGTACATCTGAGATCTCGTGCCTGGCTAACTGGGCCAGTGGAAGGTCTTCAATTCACAGTTACCCGGCCTGTAGGCTTCAGGGTCTACTTGAAGTTTTCCATTCGGGTACTAACTGACACATTAAATCCACTTCAGCACTTAGTAACCCTCTAATGTTTGATCTTTTGTCCCAAGACACCTGAGGCGTTTCTATATAAAGGCTAACTCCGGGTGAGGCATGCCAAAGGGGGCCAGAGAGTTTTCTATGAAAGCATTGTACAAGACTCAGGAGAGAGAGACAGACAGACAGACAGAAAGGAAAAAGATGGTTGATGGTGAAAAAGTTCACTTTGCTGCAGTTCCTGGCATCTTCAGTCTCTTCCGGAGGCTTGTAATGGCACAGGAGTGGAAGTGCCTGGTGGAGCAGGGACCAGGTGCAAAACCTTGTCGTTGTCCTTGTCGTTAAAAAAGGAACATTCGGGGCGCCTGGGTGGCGCAGTCGGTTAAGCGTCCGACTTCAGCCAGGTCACGATCTCACGGTCCGTGAGTTCGAGCCCCGCATCAGGCTCTGGGCTGATGGCTCAGAGCCTGGAGCCTGTTTCAGATTCTGTGTCTCCCTCTCTCCCTGCCCCTCCCGTTCATGCTCTGTCTCTCTCTGTCCCAAAAATAAATAAACGTTGAAAAAAAAAAAAAAAATTTAAAAAAGGAACATTGTATGCGACGGGAAAGATAACAAAGCACTACTTCCCTACCCTGAGGGAAAGTGGCTCATGGTTTTATGTTAGTGATGAATTTAAAATAGAACTTCAATAATCTATAGCATTCACTACTACAAACTCATTCGTGTAGCTTTTTAAAATGTAATTTATTGTCAAATTGACTTTAAGAAGGGGTAGTACAAAAAAAGACAAATGTTTTAAATGTGTTTTTTTTAAGGAAAGGAAGGGAAATTCTTGTGAATTAATATGCAATAAGTTAATGTAAGAAATAAATGAAGTGAAATTGATGTAATAAAAAAAAGGGGAGGGGGACATTTTGCTGACCCCTGGCCTTGTCCCAACATTTTGGCAACTTAGTGGAGATGTATGGAGCACAGAAAGAGTGCTTGACGGAGGCTGTGTTGAAAGAATTAGGGCATTATACCTCTCCCCCATGCCCTTACTTTCTCTCCTTTTGGCAAACCAAACTTCTGGCGAGAATAACTTGATGTAAATTCTTTTGTATTGTATCTAAACTTCAGCGTTGAACAGCTTAAAAAGGTGTGATTCAGAGAATGAATATCCATGGGCTTCAATATCATAACGTGTGCCTGCAGTAAGTGAAATGTGGACCCAGACACCAGGCCCCATTGTATTGTTGACTGAGCATTTGAATTAAAGAATATTTTTATGGATGAAATCAAAATTCATTTCTGTAAAAATTGTGATGCTCAGGAATGAAGCCAGGGTCTTGGGACAAATTATAGCCACTCTGCACCAAACAGCCTTATTCGGAACACCGTGAAATTCACGGTGGAGATTCCATTAGTAAGTGTGGTTTTGACATGAAGGTGCAAAGGCCACACTCCAAAAAGTCAACTGCAGAGAGGTGACATGCCAACTACCGAACATAAATCAGTCTCTCAGAATTACAAGATTGTAAGCACATAGGCAGCTCTGAGTTGGCCTGCAGCCATTCGCTGAGAAGCAAATATTGCTTGTTTGTGCGATGGTTTCTTCATTTCCTTGTGTCAGGATCCTGACCGGAAGATTTAGAAGTAGGCACTGTTTGGTTAATACATGCAAACTCATAAACGTCCTTATTTGCCTGTGGTCTGGAAGCCCAAAGTGATTAGCCTGATGCAAAAATAAACTCCGGCCTGTTTGTACTAAAACCGGTACTCAAAGACCAGTCTAAATATTGATAAAAAGTGACCAAAATAAAATTTTCCAACTCCTGTTCACTGAAAAACATCACAATCCACAAACCAAGAGTATGTAAGAGTGTGTACATATGTATGTATGTATGGCAAAATTTTAGCATGCAGAGTATAAAGAACTCCTAAAAAATCAATAAAGAAATCAGTATGAACCACAGCCCAATAGAAAAGTAGGCCAAACAGGTAACACAAGAAGAGACACGAAAGACCAATGAGCATATGGAAGCTGCTGATAATCGGGGTTAATCCAGGATACAGAAATCAAAACAAACATGAGGAGCAACCTGTATACAGCCCAGGTCTCCAAAATTAAGAAGTCAAATAATGCAACCATGATCTCATGTGTCTAGTGAGAATGTAAATTAGGACAACCATGTTGGAAAATAATCTGGCACTATCTCATTAAGCTAAATATTTGCACGCCGCCTTCCCATTAAATCCATTCACAGATTTACACTGAAACTTTTCCCTGTTGCACTATGTGCAAAAACCTGTTCTTGCCAATACAACCTTTATTAGGAAAAAAAAAGAGCTAGAAACGATTCATATTCATAAATTGTGGTATATTAGCACAATAAAATGTTATACAGCAGAGAAATTAATGAAATACAGTTGCACAGAGCAACATGGACAGGGCTTGGAAGCATCATGTTGAGAAGAGTCCCACAGGACTACCTACAGTATCTTTTATTCACTAATTTAATAAGAAAAACTAAGCAACTTATTTTTTTGAAAAAAAATATATGCAATAAAATATAAAGAGGGGTAGGGAGAGAGACAGAAAACAGCAATACGTAATACTAATCGTTAATTACATACTAATACTTGGACTGGGTGGTCAATTAATGGTTGTTCATTATATCAGTTATATTATAATGACATAATTATATCATTATATTAGTTGGTCAGTCAGTTATATTAATAATAGTTACATCTATTTGTATTTATCAAATGCATTGAATTTGATACAGCAAAACTAGAGAAATATTTAAAACTGCTATATGCAACTATTATTCTCTTAATACTGGGACAGGATCAGCTTGCTTCACCAGATAGTTTATTTCACATGCTCTGTGAAAAAAGGATACTTCATAGTATTTTTCACAGACCCATTTTGCATTTTCTTACGATGTTTTACAAGGCAAATAGCAAATCAAATAAGAAAGCTTTCATTGTTTAATTAGAGTTGATTACATATGGCTTAATACATTGAATAGTACACTGAAAAATAAGCAGGTTAATGTTTGGCAAAATAAAAGGTGATTGGTTATCTTACCCTTCACAGACCATCTTACAGAGCACAGAGGAGATATTTGTGTATATTTCTTCAGAAGCACATTTTTTGGAAGATGAGATCTATGTTTACATGGAAATTTTTATATATTTAATGAATGTCAAAATTGAAAATTCCTCATAGTCATTCAGATATTCATTCAGATACTGTTTTTTAATAGTCTCATAAAGATGAATAAAATATTTACTTTATGCACTCAATAAGCCTTCAAATTGAAAATGGTTTTCGTGACACTATTTCTCCAGTCATGTGTTTGTGTAATTTACAAGTGGATATATTTTTATTGGTAAATTTTAAGTTGCCCATTTCTTGCAAGGAATATTTGCTATTTCCAAAATAGTTAGATTCATCTTAATTACACAATAGCTTTAACTCATTAAAGAATATTACTCTTCCAGTTTTAGGTAAAGATTAACCTTTCTGCGGAAAAGGGGTATAAAGTTCCTATCTATGGCTAATGGAGCCAACGTGATTTTAAAAGGACAAAGTTCAGCACCATGCAAAGACTTTAATAGTGCCCTATGTCACAAGATTGCAACATGAGAATTAGAGTATCTTAGAGATGGAAAAGAGCTTAGAGGCAATATCTACATAATCTACCCAACTAAGAGATTTTGTCTGCAACATCCCACAAAAGTTAACTCCTTTGTCAAACTAAATTAATATCTTTTGTTCAGTTCAAACATCTTTTCTTAAATGTAGTATAGTAATATATGAGCTAAATAACTAAAATTAAAAGGGTACTAAGTTAAATTTGCCTATCAAATATGGCCTCGATTTTAGTGTTATTCATCACAAGATAACATTCAACTATGGTAGAACATATACACAAATTGCTCTGACATTCTTTCTTCGGAATCACTACGCTGCTTGGCAACTAGTTATTAGTTATAAATGATGGATAGTTTTGTAACTCATCAGAATAAGCGTTGCTTCTATATCACCAAACCAGATAGATGCTGGTAATTTTTCTCTTCTTGATGTATTCATTTGAGTATGCTTCAAATGTTTTCATATATGTTTATGGTACACTACCAGAGTAATGGGAAAGATCTCCTTAATCTAAAAAAAAAAAAAAAAAAAAAAAAAAAATCTTAGAAACAGCCAGAAGTTGAGCTTTAAATGACAGTTAAACAAACAAATAAACAAAAAAAGTGTGAACAGAATTGCCTGATAAAATTAAATTAGAAATAAGACTGAAAGTGGGGCAGCTGGGTGGCTCAGTCAGTCAAGTGTCTGACTTTGGCTCAGGTCATGATCTCGCAGTTTGTGAATTCAAACCCTGCATCAGGCTCTGTGCTGACAACTCAGAGCCTGGAGCCTGCTTTGGATTCTGTGTCTCCCTCTCTCTCTGCTCCTCCCCCACTCGCATCCTGTCTCTCAAAAATGAATAAATGTTTTAAAAAAAAAGAAATAGGACTAAAAGCGTAACAAAATAATCAAGTAACGGATATTAATGATCGCTATTTGATCCTCTAATGCAAGTAAAACACTTATTACCTATAAATACTAAAATCAAAATTAACTAGATAATTAAATAACTAAGTAAATGTCTATTCTTACTGTTATTATTGCAGTTTTATTTTTGCAAATGGAAGAGGAAAACTTGGGTTTAGCATTCCAAGGGAGAAAAAGGCACACTTGAATGAGAACGAGAATTAAGAAGGATGCTGTTGAACACAGTCTTAGCAAATCTGCATGGTAAGGCAAATAAACCTACAGATGGAGTATTTAGTCACATCCTATATTGCAGTAAACTAGCAATTCAAACTATAAGAAATCTGTGCTCTTATTGTCGTAAATTATTTATAACCCATTATTGCAATCTCACAATCACTTTCCAAGATTGATTCTCATACCCTGCAACCCCCACTGCTTGGAATCACATAAATAGGGGTATAAAAGCACAGGGTGTGTGTTTGTGTGTGTGTGTGTGTGTGTGTGTGTGTGTGTGTGTGTGTTAGGGAGAAAAAGAGACATTAAATGTAATATATTTTAGAAGGCAATATAAAAATGTTTATGTCCCAAACTTTTACAAAAAAATTTGTCCCAATATTTGGTTCAAAATATAAGCATATATAGAATAGTGCCTCTTGCAAGAAAGGTATTAAAATGAGTGCATTGTAATAATCTTCCCTTTAGATGCTAGTTGTAAAGATACTCTACTAAGTATTCCACAAAACAGGTTTAAACAATGTAATCTGTACTCCTCTAGTTGCACATAATTTAAAATTCACAATGCTCCAGAGCTGATTAATTACATATAAATTATATTTTTCTTTGTGTGTAACTCAATGGATAATTATACTTAATTGCATTGTGAGAGAATAGGAGTTGCATGTCAGAGAATAGGAGTTTCTATTATATGAAATTAAGAATTTTAAAAGGTTTCAAAAATAATTTTTAAAACAATATTTGACTTGTAAAGATTCCTAATTAGCCAGAAAATTTTACATTGGCTCTGTCTACACTTAATGTACATCTGCTCTTTAATTTGATTTCTTCCAAATGTTTTTATGTTAAAAAAAAACAGAAGAATCTGCATGATACAAATGAGTTTACTTAAATTTTTCTGCCCACCCCTTCACCCAGAAAATCATCCTAATATAGCATAGACTGTATATCATCAATTTTCTTAATGTTTTCTTTGCTTTTTTTTTTTTTCAAGTATGCCTCACTCTGGCATGGAGGGCTTGAACTCACAACCCTGAGATCAAGACCATAGCTGAGATTCAAGAGTTAGATGCTTAACCCTCTGAGCCACCCAGGCACCCCTCAATGTTTTCTTTTTTCTTTTCTTTCATTTTATTGTAAATACCTATTTCCTTTAGGCCATTCACGATTTATTTCCTAATATTTTCTAGACCTATAGACAAAATCTATTTAGAGGTTTTAAACTTTTGTGACACTTTGCAGTCAATTTCAGGATAAATTGAGTTTCTTTCCATTCGTGTAAGATAAAGATTAGGTTTTCTGCTTCAGTGACAGAGTTCTGGGAGACTGAAGGAATCGCTACCATGAAAGTGCTCACCTGCAACCTACCTTTGTCCTTAGCTGCAAAATTGTGTGAACTGATTTGGTGTAGTGGTGGGGGTAATGAAGATGGGAGGCGGTTAATTTCACCCGTAAAAAGTCTTGATGAACACTTACGTGTATTTTGGACCTTGAATTAAACTGTTAGTTCTGAATTAGGCAGAGGAAGCAACCTCATTATACAATTAATATTTTCTCTCAAATTGCCAGCTTTTATAGCAAATGCACCTTTCCCATTGAAGCTTTCACATGCAGGGTTGAACAGGGTGATCTCTCTCCCATTATCCCATTGTCTTTATAAAATATATGCAGCCTGCTACCTAGGAAACTTGAGTGTAGGAGGAGCTGTTCTGAGAGATTGCACATGGCTCCAGTTGCCAAGGAAACCCGTGCCTTTTTCCCAGTAAATGTGCAAAGCAGTTTCCTTATTAGGAATTGGGTTAACAGTGTTCTCAAAGGAAAAGCTGAGTGAGGAAGGTAGTAAGTTCTTTTCATACATATAAACTGAATTGTAAACTCTGTATAAGCTGTGATGAATTGTTTTCAGCATGTAGGTTTTGGTGATAAAAGTGAAGTCTTGTGGATTATCATATGCGCTTTTTATCTGACATAATTAAAAATATTAGAAAATGCAAAATGTTGCTCTTAACCAGAAATAGACCATAGGAGTATAGAGAAAATAGATTTTTCTGAATAGTAAATGGCAGTTACTGACAATCCATACCTAAAGATATTTAGATATCTAAACCCATAGGAGTGTTGAATATGTACTTTTTGAATGTCATGATGTTACTTAAAAATATTTCTCCTTAAATACTTTCATATGTAGCAATTTTAATTAATTTTTATGGTTAACCTTTTGTAAACATCACTCTGTTACTACTGTACTAGCAATCACATTTCATAA
The DNA here is from genome assembly GCF_046562875.1 of Panthera onca. Lineage (NCBI taxonomy): Eukaryota > Metazoa > Chordata > Mammalia > Carnivora > Felidae > Panthera > Panthera onca. Next base: position 224,085,513 of record NC_138339.1, read on the forward strand.
TATACTAACATTTTATTCCTTATGCTTTTGGGGTAATTAAAATATTTTAAAATAAAAAAAAACCCAAGTCAGATAAATATGACATCAGCATGATCTATCATAATTTGTCATCATTTATTAAGCCACAACTTAACAACTATATAAAACAACATTAGCCAAAATTCCTAATACTATTTTTCTTTTTTTTCTTTTTTTTTTAATGTTTTTATTTATTTTTGAGACAGAGAGTGGCAGAGTATGAACAGGGAAGGGGCAGAGCAAGAGGGAGACACAGAATCTGAAGTAGGCTCCAGGCTCTGAGCTGTCAGCACAGAGCCCCATGCGGAGCTCGAACTCACAGACTGTGAAATCATGGCCTGAGCTGAAGTCAGACACTTAACCGACTGGGCCACCCAGGTGCCCCCCAATACTATTTTTCAAAAAAATCATAAAATAGCACATAGTATGGGAGGGAAAAACACACACACACACACACACCAAAATGTGAGGATCTTTGCATACTTAGCAAGAAGGCCATTTCTTGGAAACATTCGCCCTGCTTTCCTTGTTAAAATCAAAGCACCGTGTCCCTAGGCTTCCAACCTAAATGCAGAGAGAATTATGTGCCAGTATTTTATTGCAACCATAGTGGAAAAATTTAAGTTTCTTCTTTGTGGGAAGCAATTCATGAAGAACTATCATTCTTTGAGTATTCTATTGAGTAGCCAATGTGGGTGGAAGTTGGCACCTTTGTGTATCACTGAGGAGTGTATATTCCAACACCCCGTGTCGAGTACAATTTGGAAAAATATCTTAAATGTCTCAAAATTTTAATAGCTTTCATCCAGCTCAGCAATATAATTTCAAGGCAACTTTCTAAACAAGTATAGGTACCAGGATAATCATCACACTTTTATTAAAAAAAAAAAATCAAATTCCAACACATGATCATTGATAAAGTTATGGTAAAATATTCAACTGGTACTACGCTACTAGTCAGACATTAAAAATAATCATAGTGAGAATACACGGTGAGCACCGAGGAGTATATAGAATTGTTGAATCACTATACTGTATACCCGAACCTAATAGAACACTGTATGCTAACTACACTGGAATTAAAATAAAAACCTTTAAAGAATTAATGATAGTGAGAAAAGTACACAAGCACATGAAAAATGTTCATTATAGAGTAAGTGAAAAATAAAAGATATGAAAAAACGTGACATGGGAAAATACTGGAAATATATGCACCAAAGTGTTAAGAGTAGAGGGTTTTGTGTATCAATTTTTGTTTTTCTACTTCTGCCAAGTTGTTTGCATTGAACATTTATTACTCTGTATTTACAAATGCTTTAAAGTGTTATAAAGGACAAAGTTTGGGGCACCTGGGTGGCTCAGTCAGTTAAATGTCCAGCTCTTATGCTTTATTTCTTATGCTTTTGGGGTAATTAAAATATTTTAAAAGAAAAAGAAAAAACCCAAGGCAGATAAATATTATGTCAGCATGATCTATCATAATTTGTCGTCATTTATTAAGCCACAACGTAACAACTATATAAAACAACTTTAGACAAAATTCCTAATACTCTTTTTCAAAAAATCATAAAAAAGCATATAGTATGGGAGGGATGATCATGATGTTGAAGTTTGTGGGTTTGAGCCCCGCATTGGGGTCCAAGCTCACAGTGTGGAGCCTACTTGGGGTTCTCTTTCTCTCTCTCTCTCTGCCTCTCCCCTGCTCGCTCTCTCTGTCTCTTGCAAAATAAATAAATAAATTTTTTAAAAGGACAAAGTTTATGAAGAGTTCAAGTGACATAAGGGATATTCATGTTATAATGAAGAAAAGTTAGCTTGCCCATTGTATAGACACATCGCAATGACAGCAGCCTCATTGTGGCCCGCATCTTGGAAGACCTGAGCAGCCTGCTGTCAGCTATTGCCCAGAGACAAGTGGGGCCTTTTGTAGGAAGAGGACAAGTTCTTAATGCCAGCTATGCCACTGTGGGCAGAGGCAACCACAGGGAGTTGATACGTTTGAGGCACTGGAAGTAGAGAATACAGAGTAAAAGGTAAAAAATCAAACCTCTTGAAGCCTCCAGTTAAGAACAAGATGTTACTGAATGAGAAGCGCCTAAATGTTGTTACTATGGGTTTTTATAAAGGAGATATCTATAGAGAAAATTCAAATGATAAGAAGGCAGACTCATGCTTAGGAACTTGGGGAATCATTATGTTATCTGTTCTGATTTCATAGTGTTTTTTTCACATTTATGTGATTTATGTATAAACATGCATTTCACTAAGATCTGAAAACCCAAAATATTTTCCTAATGAAAGCAGCATCAAAATATGGGATTTGGGGATGGCACTAGAATTTGAGAATCTCTACCCGGCCACCAGCCTAATTGATCCATGAGTCCTAAATAGTCTTATATAGCTTGTAATACATGAGTTCCAAATGGTTTCACATAAATGCGACGCTGTAAAACATGTATTTGGAATACGAACTGCTTTGTTTATGAAATAACCCTCTTGTCACCAAACATGCTGGCAGAAGACATATACCCTTGAATGAAATCATCTACCATAAATTATAGCCTAGCTGATAGAACAGATGAGAACAATGTGGAGCAGAAATCCAGAGGAAAGATCCTTTCAAAGATACATTCAATAGCAGATATGACATAAAATTTCAAGTCTTTGTTTTTGAAATCTACAGAATTAAATACTAACATATAATTATTGAAAAATTGGTAACTCCAAATTCAAACTGCAGCCCAGCTATTTCAGTAAATGCTGACAGCAGTAACAAAATCACCCCATCATTATTTTTCAAAGGTCCCAAAACAAGCAAAATGGGTAAATACAATATTTACTCTGAGATGTATCGATGGATATCAACCTGCCAGAAACACCTAGCTGATGAAAACCACTTAGCAAGGAAGACATGAATAAATAGTGCTGGAAAAGTTAGCAGTATCTTGAAAGATGAGGGAAACTAAAAAAAAAAAAATTGCTTAATTCACCTTGACTGTCCTAGGATCTCAGTGGGTCTTATGAGCTGGAAGAAATATGGTCCTCCTGGAAAATAGGAGGACCCACGTTAAAACTAACTATAACTCCAAGCTTGACTAAACTGTTCCCAGACACTCTTGCCCTGAAACCATGGGGAAACTTGTGTAGCCCTTATGCTGGTTTCTAATAAAATAAGAACAAGTTGGACCTCTTGGAGGATAAGACTAACAGCAGGTGCCCTGGAGGAAAAAGTCCAGTTCTGTAGCATGTGTCAATGTCAATGGTGTAAATTCTCCTACCGCATCCAGTTATAAGCTGTCCATAGGACATCACTAAGAGAGGAAGGAATGTACACAGTCAGCTCTTGCCAAGAGTTTAGAGCCAGACCCAGCCCACCACTGACAGCTATTTGTCCTTGAAGCTCGTAATGGAAGTTCTAGTAAAAAACTACCCCACAGCATAAGGCCAACCCAGCTGGATCGTTTCATAGTTTTATGTTAGAATGCTCCCCTTTTAAGAAATAAAAGAGCAAACTGAAAGTCACTACCTAAATAGGAAGCAAAGAGTTTCCTAAACCTTAGTATTCTGTGATTGCCAGTAACCTAGGTCCATAGATAATACACAGATGACACCAATAGGTAACTAATGTTTGCAAACAATCTGATAACTATAAGAGTCTTAAAAACATATATCGCTATAACTAAGAAAAAAGGAGGAGTAATTAAAGCAGCCCCAGGAAGAGGGTTCCGACTCTTTTTCATGTCCTTTACTGAGAAAACATCCTTGAGCACCATAGTAGGGCAGCTAGGCTGCCTCACGTGCATTTCAGATTACAGTGTTGTTCAAGGTACCTGTCTGATATTGATCCAGGTTTATGTCCATTCTCCTACAAATTCAACTGTGTAATCCAACGAGGTTTTCTATGAAAGTAAAAGGCATACAAAATGAAATGAATTATCTGGTATAGTCCATTAAAATGTACTCTAAATAGGACTGTATACAAGCACCTGAAACAAACCCCATGACAAAGTTCAAGGTTTATTAGAAAGACTGGGACGTACTAATATACCATGGAAAAGTCTTCAAGTAGCAGGAACTCAAGTTCCAAGCACTTTCTCTAATTCTGGTGCCAAGTTTACTTACTAAAAATAGGAAATCTGTTGTGATCTTAAAAACCACAGTAATTGGGGATAAGCTTCTCAGAGACAGAAAAATTTAAAGAATAAAGAAAAGGAAGAAAGTGATGTATTTGTGCTTGTCACATGGAGAAAAGAAGAAAAGTAGAACAGTGTGAAAGCTTTCCAGCTGAAATCCTTTTGAGGAAACACAAAAGTTTGAATGCTTGTGCTAATCTGTTTCCAGAATTTACATCAGGTTTACTTGGGGATAGCACTACTGACATTTTAGAATAGATAGGTCTTTTTTGTGGAGGGTGGTCCTGTGCATTTTAGAACACTTGCTGGCATCCCAAGCCCCCAACCACCTGATGTGAGAAGCATGATCTAGCAGGAAGTGGGGGGGCAGGGAGGGTGAGGGGAGGGAGCAACTCCCAAATCATGACAATTGAAAGTGTCTCTAGACATTGGTAAATGTCCCCTGATGAACAAAACTAAAAATATTTTTATAAGAATGTAACAGATCAATAGCCATTCAATCTGGCCATAACGATTTCTCTAGAAATTTTGTTGTGAGCCTTATCTGAAATGAACATAGCAATAATTTAACATTTACATAGCACTTTCTGTATGTTTGGTACTATCTGAACTACTTTAGATAAATAGCTTAGTTCTTACAGTAATGCATTTTGGACATGGAGAAACCGAGACAAAGAAATTAAGTTTTTCATGACTACACAGCTAACTGGTAGCACTGAGCATGGTACCCACTCATTGTGTTTCTAGAATCTTTGCATTTTCACAATATGCCCAAATAGAAATACGAGTGTTTCTGAAATCAACTGGCTTCTGAAAACTATGCCCTCTCAATTAAAATATTAGAATTATATAATCACTCTGCGCCCCAGCCGTATTTTGTCTGGACTGGTGGAGTAGTCTCCTAAACCTTCCCTGTACTTCTATCACTTCCCTTCCTCCATAGCCTCTTCTCTACAAAGCCGGGAAGCAATCCTTTGAAACATGTTAAATTATTTCACTCATTTCTCAAAACCTTCAATGGCTGCCCAAGTCACCCAGAGTACAAACAAGTCTTTACCATGGCTATAAGGCCCTGGGAAACCTAGAGTGCCACTTACCTATGTTCCAGAACCATCCCTTAATTTATCCTGCAGCCACCCAACTTCCACATGGATCCATGGCCCTGCCTTGGCACCTTGTCACTCACCACTCTTTCTGCCTACAAGTGCCTTCCCTCCAAAGACTCACCCCACACTTGATTCAGGTCTCTGTCCAAAAATCACCTTCTCAGCTGGCTCTCCCTGGCTACTCTGTACTCTGTGTAGCCACACACACATCTCTTCGGCTCTTCTTTTCTTTATCATTCTTCATAGTACTTATACCTATCTGAACTATGATATATTCATCCATTTTTTTGCTTTTCACCAGGTACATCCCATAGAATGTAAATCCCGGGAAAGTAGACTGCCTCCCCTTGTTCACTGCTGTATCTCCAACACTTAGAACAGGGCCCAGAATAAAAGCAGTTGTTCCACAAATACTGTTGACTGACCACAGAATATAAAAGTAGAATGCTGGAGGAAGGTTCATAGCACTTAAGTGAGATAATAAATGTGAATATGGCTTAAAAAAGGTCCTCACTTCCTTCAGGGATAGTTTCTAATCAACCTAATGGTAGTACAGCAAAGGTGTATTTTTAACTTTACAAGGAGATATTCAATATGTTTTATATCAGTCAACTGGACTATAAGAAATGTTAGTCCTAGGAGCAGGACTGGGTGGCTCAGCCAGTTAAGTGTCTGACTCTTGATTTTGGCTCAGGTCATGATCTCATGGTTCATGGGTTTGAGCCCTACTTCGGTCTCTGTGCTGACAGTATGGAGCCTGCTCAGGATTCTCTCTGTCTCCCTCTCTCTCTGCCCCTCCCCTGTTGGTGCTCTCTTTCAGGAAAAAAAAAAAAAAAAGAAAGAAAGAAATGTTAGTTCTAGTGGTGGATTTACAATTGGTATAATCACCTGTGGATACTGAGCCCCTGGTATCTCTGAAGTGTAGAATCTTCTCGCTCTTAGGCTATGTCATATAAACACATTCTAATCATTGATTTGGTTTTTTTCAACAAATACTATGCACACTCTCAAATTTTAAGATCATACAAAACTAAAGGAAAGAAAATACACTGGATGAGATCAGCAAGAATCAAATAGATTTCAAAAATATTCACACTATTAAAGACTTAACATTCCTAGAGTGAAAATAGCCCCTAAAATTACAAAACAAAAATAAATACAGAAATATGCCTAATTTATTACTAGAAAGCTCAATATTTTAAAATAAATTTAAAGATGTTAATCTTCATAAGTAACCAGAAAACTCCAAATTGCAACATTCGATGATAATTTTCAATTTTGTCACATGGGCAATAGTTTAAAAATTGATGATTTTCAGTTCTTTACTGGGAAAAGTATACTCTCATCTATTCTGGATAGGAGTGAGGATTGTTGAAATTTATCTGGAATGAAATTTGATGTTCACTGAAATTGAAAATGTGTGTATATTTTGAACAAATTGTGGAGGATCCCTCAATATCTGCATGGGCTTCCTGATTTGGGAGAGCCCAAGACCATGCTTCCTGCACAGAAGCCTCTGTGAAGCAGATGTCCCCTATAGTAAAAATTGTTCACTACCATTTAGCCCTAATATTTGTAACATTTTATGTTACATGCCAGACCAAAAAAAAAAAAAAATCCACTGGATTTTTTCCTCTCTCTCTGTCTCTATCTGTGTCTCTCTGTGTGTGTCTCTCTCTCTCTATGTGTATATATATATATGTATATATATGTATACATGTGTGTGTGTGTGTATATATATATATATATATATATATATATATATATAACTCAGCCTTAAAAAATAAGGAAATTCTGTCATTTGTGATAATATGGATGGGTGGACGGATGGATGGATGGATATACCACCTGAGGACATTATGTAAAATAAAACAAGTCAGAAAGAGAAAAACATTAACTGTATGGTATTTCTTCTACGTGAAAAAGAAGTCGGTGTACACACTCATTTATAATGCCGTCCCCTCGAGTGTTGGAGAGGCCTGGGTATGTGATGGGCTATCACATCAGTAAGGATGTTACTAATCAGTTGACTTCAAGGTAATTATAACAGAGATCTAAGCTTCTCTAACCTAGATCTTTTTCTGACCCCATTCAAGTTGTTGGCAGAATTTACTTCTTGCTATATGGGCTGAGGGTTCCTGTGCTTTGGTGGATGTTGACAGAGGGTCTCTCTCAGCTTCTAGAGACTGCCTGAGGTTCTTTTTCCCATCCATAGCTTGCTAGTTTTCCCTTTTCTTGAGGCCAAAAGGGAAGTGTTCTGATGTTTCTTTCGTTCTTCATTTCATTTTTATGATAAACTTTTGTTTACACAAAAGGGTTCCTCTGATTAGATCTATTTTGTAAACGATAGACTTTGAGGAGCATTTGGCATGGCCATGTGCCATTTATTTATTTATTTATTTGTTTGTTTGTTTCGTCTGTTATGTAGTACCAGAACTTACCAGATTTTCATCTATTATGGATGCTTTATATTTCTAAGTGACTCTTCTAAATATTAGATTCATATGAAGTTCAAAAATACTTCATTGAGCCCCATTTACTCCGACTCTAGCTTCCCTCAATGATAGCCTCTTACATTACCACAGTACAATATTGAAACAAGTAATCTTCTTATTTGATATACAGCTCTAGAAAACTTATGATAGGTGGATGTATGGATAGATAGTAGATAGATGAGAGAGAGAGAGAGAGAGAGAGAGAAACAAATTGCTTCATAATCTCAAAGAACCCCCACACACACACCGCCCACACACACACAGAGTTATCTCTGCTTAGACTTACTTTCTCCCCAACCTAAAGCCTTGGTAAATTCTGATCTGTTCATCACTATGATTTTGTCATTCATTTTGAGAATATTAAATAAATGGAATAATACAGTATGTAACCTTATGATATTGACTTTTTAGAGTATTTTTGTTTTAAAAAATTTAGCCATTCTAATATCTGTGTAATGTTAGCTCATCATGATTTTAATTAGCATTTTTCTAATGGCTGATGATGTTGAATATCTTTTCAAAATTTTTTTAATATTTACTCATTTTTAAGAGACAGAGACAGAGCACGAGTAGGGGAGGGCAGAGAGAGAGGGAGGCACAGAAACCGAAGCAGGCTCCAGGCTCTGAGCTGCCAGCACACAGCCTGATGCAGGGCCTGAACCCACAAACCGTGAGATCATGACCTGAGCCGAAGTCTGACGCTCAACTAACTGAGACACCCAGGTGCCCCTTGAATATCTTTTCATAACGTTATTGCCATCTGTATATCCTCTGGCAAGTAATCTGTACAAGTCTCTTTTCCTATTTTGTAAAGGGATTATTTATTTTCTTAGAGTTGAATTCTAGAACTTAAATGATATAGACTGATTTCTCAAAACCCAAAAACTGGAAAAAAAGAAAAGAAAACCTCACCCAGGATGAAATAGGCAATCTGAATATGCCTGTAACTACTGAATTCATGGTCAAAAATTGAATTCGTAATCAAAGAAATTGAATTCATGCTAAAAAAAGTTTCTGAAAACAAAGTTCTGGGTCCAGATGTTTTCACGGGTGAGTTCTCCAAAATTTTACAAAATCTTTTCCAGAAAAACATAAAAAGAGAAAACATCTCAACTCATTTTATGAGACGAGTTTTTCAATACTGTCAAAAAGAAAGACATTAGCACAAAAGTAACAAAACTAAAGACTCTCATGAACATGGCTGCAAAATAAATAAATAAAGACTCCTGGTGACTATGCATGCAAAAATCCTCAACAAAATATTAAAATATAGATACAAATAATATACAAAAAGAGAAATACACCATGACAAAGTGAAAATTATTCTAAAAATGGAGGGCGGGATCAATCTTTGAAAGTCAATTACTATAATCTACCATATTTACTGTCTAAAACAAATGCATAATTGGGGTGCCTGGGTGGCTCCGACAGTTAAATGTCTGACTCTTGACTTCAGCTCAGATCATGATGTCGCCGCTTCGTGGGTTTGAGCTCTGCATCGGGCTTGGGATTCTTTCTCTCCCTCTCTCTCTGCCCCTCCCCCACTCATGCTGTCTCTGTCTCTCTCAAAATAAATAAACCTAAAAAAATTTTAAAGAAATATATAATTACATCAATTGATGCCATTACATCATTTGACAAAATTCAATACCTATTCAAGATAAAGAATGTAAGAAACTGTGTACAACGGTATATATTAATAGATATATATAACTATATGTAATATTACCTATTTTGTTTGAAATAGTGTAGTGCTTTTTTTTATTTTTTAATTTTTTTAATGTTTATTTTTGAGAGAGAGAGAGAGAGAGCACGCATGAGCAGAGGAGGGGTCTCAGAGAGAGAGGGGAGACACAGAATCTGAAGCAGGCTCCAGGCTCCAAGCTGTCAGCACAGAGCCCGACACAGGGCTCGAACTCACGAACCATGTGATTATGACCTGAGTTGAAGTCAGTCGCTTAACCAACTGAGCTACCCAGGCACCCCACTGCTTTTTTAAAAATGAGAGAATTAAAGATGTGTGTGTATATATGTATACATTTATTTATTTGTATGTATATTTTCCACATATTTACAGTTTCTAGATCTTTTCATCCTTTTCAATATATTAGTTCCTTCAAACTCAATTGCATCTATTAGTATGTCTCATAGTGCGAGTCCGCTGGTTGTGAATTCTTTTTGGTTATGTTATCTGAAATTTTATTTCACCATTGTTAATGAACACTTTTGTTTTTTAATATAATTTTGGGTTGATGGCCTATCCTTCTTTTTTTTTTTTTTTTTGTCATTTTAGCACTTTTAAAGATGTTTCTCTATTGTCGTCTGGTCTTTATCTTTGTTTCTAATAGTAAAAATACAGTCCTTATTGCTATTCTATTATGTGTAATGAGTCTTTTTTTTGCCTTTGCAGCTTTAAGATTTTTCTATTTATGTTTGGTCATCAGCACTTTCAAATGATGCCCTTGTTTTTATTTTTTTCTATATTTATCCTTGAGGTTTAAAGTTGGCTGAACTCCTTAATATAAAAAAGGAGTGGCTATTATTAATCAAATATGTATTGCAGCTAATCACTGTCTTTTCCTTTTTGTGTTTCTAATTACACCTCCATATTAAACAAGACTGTCTCAGGACTTATGAAGCTTATTTTTAAATTTGCTTTTTCTATCTGTTCTTTGAATCAAAGAATTTCCAGCAATGCAATTTCAAGTTCACTGAATTTTTCTCCTCCCATTCACAATCTATTAAGCTCTCCCCGTACATTTTATGTAACTTTTATATAATCTCAGCTTACATTTTGAATTTTTCACATTTTCAGGATTTCTCCCATCATATATTCTCACCACATATTTAAGTCCTTGAAAATATCCAAAATAGCAGCTTTTTGTTTTATATTTTTCTCGTGTGAATTACAATATTGAAGTATCCAAGTGTTTAATACTATATACTGCTTTTTCTTTTGACCCATATGTGTTTGCCTTTGCACATTTAGTAACGCTGTACTGTAAGCTGGACGTTGCATATAATAGCTGTAGGGCATCTGGATAATTACCAAATTTGTTAAAACGTTGTTGAATATTGTTTTGACAGATAAATTGCTGGTGGATAATTTTGGCCCTGTCAGACTTGGATTCGTTTGTTGTTAATGCATACCTGTTTTATTTTTTGAACTTAGTCCTATGGCTCTGCCCTTACTCTTGGATGTGGTCTTTACTAAAAAATAAGGTCTTGGAGCACCTGGGTGGCTCAGTCAATTAAGTGTCCAACTTTGGTTCAGGTCATGATCTCATGGTTCGTGAGTTTGAGCCCCACATCAGGCTCTCTGCTGTCATCAGAGAGCCCACTTCAGATCCTCTGTCCCCCTCTCTCTCTGACCTTCACCTGCTTGCTCACTCACTCTCTCTCTCTCTCTCCCTCAAAAATAAATAAACTTTTAAAAAATGGTCTTTTAAGGGTCTCAACTGATGGCCAGTGTGCTGAATAATTACTTTCTACTCTGGTGAACTGTAACTCCAGTGTCCCCCAGCTCTGCTGGCCTCTCAATATTCAGTGTTCTCCCCACAGGACCCTTTCTCTGCTAGGAATCAAAGAGCTTTGCCTGTTGATTTTTCAGCCTATCCATTGGCCAAGGAAGAATTAAATTCATGTGCACTTATAGGTAACCTTCCCCTCAACAGTTCCTCTTTCGCGGATATTTATTTTATCCTACAAATTCCTGCTGCCTCAATACCTTGCAAACCCAGACTCATCTCCTTAGTTAAGCAAGACTTTTACTTAGGTTTGCCTCCATTTCCTTGGAAGCAAGTCAATTCTTGGGCAATCTTGAGGCTCACACCATTTGTTTTTCATTCCTCAGGGATCACTGACCCAAAGCGCCTCTTATCCAATGCCTGAAAATAGTTGACTCATGCGTTTTGTACAGTTTTATAGGTGTTTTTGTTACAATGTCAAGTTTTGTACTAGTTACACTTTGAAAGCAGAAATACCATTTTAACCGTTTTTAAGATAAGAAAATGTGAATTAAGAAAAGCTGCTGGCTTATTGTGACAAATGAGTGATAAACAGAAATGGATTTTAATTCAGGTCTTCTCATTTTATACACAGAGTATTTCTACTACATCCTAGCTGCTTTGCAAATGAATAGCCCTAGAGAAATATAGATTGGGGTACATTTTCTGAGTCAGTGGTTTACGAACTTTTAAGTTCATGGAATAATAAAATTCCAAACACTTTGGCTAAAGTAGTTTAAATTTTGTAACACTGCTGGGGCACCTGGGTGTCTCAGTCGGTTGAGCATCCAACTTCGGCTCAGGTCATGATCTCATGGTTTATGGTTTGAGCCCCCCATCAGGCTCTGTGCTGACAGCTTGGAGCCTGAAGCCTGCTTCGGATTCTGTGTCTCCCTCTCTCTCTGCCCCTCCCCTGCTCACGCTCTGTCTCTCTCTGTGTCTCAAAAATAAATAAAGGTAAACAAAAAGAATTTTTAATAAAAATAAAAAAAATTTGTAACACTGCTTTTTTCTCTAGATATTAAATGCATACATAGTGACTATAACGACAATAATGATCATCTACTGGTTTAATATTTTGTAAAAAGGATATATAGTATAAACCAAAACAGTATAAACAAACATATCATTTCATAATAAAGAAGAATTCTATCAAGTGAATGAATTTTGTTTTTTATAAGTCTCCCTGTATTTTACTGTGTCTCCTTTTGGCCGTAAAGTGGACTAAACTTCAAAATGGACCAAAGCTTATCTGAAGGTAGGTGTTTGGAAATAACTGATAGTACATTTTATCTAAAAAAAAAAAAAAAAAAAAAAAAAAAAAAATATATATATATATATATATATATATATAGCATTTCCTTTGTGTTGAACAGTATTTTCAGTGGTTATGGTTATCAATTCATGTAAACATCATAACTACTTTGTGAATCAGGCCCTATTACATTCTCACTTCACAGATGATGAAGGTGATGCATGAAAAAAATGAAATATTTTGCTCAAGATCACCCAACTAATAAGTAGCAGAGTTAAATTGCCACTCAGAATCAGAATCTCAAACTTTGCTCCTTTTGAAATGGGAATCAGAGGGGGGAAATAGACATATGCTCTGAATGATGTTTCAGAAGTTATTTTTCCCAATCAATTTTTGAATGGTATAACTATCCTTACAACGTGTTACTGTGTTTATTTTTTATTTAAAAGATAATTTGTACTACTATACAAAAGAGATATTTTAATTTTTCAATTCTTGAAATTTTATCTACATAAACTAATAATGTACCATAGGATGGAAAAGGGGCATTTTTTCCCCTAGTTCTGCATTTCTAGTTATAAATGAAGGCTAATATTTGAGACATATAGAAGAGTATTTCATTAAAATAGATAATGCTCACTGAAAACTGATATAATTCAGATGGTTAAAGCTTCAGTTAAGATGAGGCTAAAACTGTAGCCCTTTTAAAAACCTTAATATAAATAAATTTATGATGTAAAGAAGCATTTAAAAGAGCTCCTTGAAATGAGGGAAGTCATGCATCAAAGAGAATGATGAGGCAGTGCTCAACTAGAAGTAGATAATAGTGATTCAATGTAGTAGCTTCTGAGCAAGAAGGAAAGAAATAAATGTTACTCTTCCAGTTTTTCTTTTATAAGAAAATCAAGTGTACTTCCTAGTCAAAATTTACTTGTTAATAAATATTCAATGATTTAAATAATTACAAAATAATTAAGCACGTGTTACAATTTATTACTGAAAATTAGACATTATAAATAGGAGAAAAGAATAATTTTCAAAGAGGTATATCTGAATATCTAAATGTTTTATGCCTTATTCATATTTCTAATCTTTTAGGAAGAAGACATTTAGATGACCTAAGTAAACTTAAACAGATGGAAACAACTGATTTGCTCAGATTTTGCTGGAAAAACTTCTATTTACTTGGAATCTAAATAAGTAAGAAGTAAAAAATAATGGTAGCATTTTGTTGTAAATGATTTTATGTGAAAAACAAAGCAAAATGATAAGCTTGCAGATATCAGGATTTTTTCTTTTTAAGTTCTCATTATATGAGAAACATTGGCAAAATAAGTCAATATATGGAAGTTTATCTTCCAAATATGTTAATAGTTCGAGACTATCAGAATGGCTTTAATAAAATTTCCATAGCAGGCAGCGTTATGTTTGAATTTTAGACCCTGAATAAAACCTGTGTTACAGCTGCACTACGCAAGTCCTTTGAGATGCTAGCCTTTACCTTCAGAACCTAGCCCTTCAGAACTGAGCCTAAACTTTTTCAATCAGGAAGGAGGCTTAATTGGATCAACATGAATTATGTTATGTGATTCACTTCATTCAACTGCTCTTTCAGATGGTGAACTGAAATCTACCAATTCCATGCAACATTCTGCCCATAAAATCACCATAAGCTCATAATCATTCAATACATCGACTGTTAGGTATATCTCCTTTTGCCATCTTGGGAAATTCATATTCACCAGTCCAGCAATATAGCCAGTGGAAACCGTTTTCTGAACTGGTCTGCATAAGTGGAAACTAATTTGGAACAGATACATATCCTGAGATTTCTCAGTTCCTTTGCCAGTTCATTGACCTCTGCTCAGGAATTAAATGAAGAACATTTAACTCAGCATTTGGTCTCAGGCACTTTTTTTTTTTTTTAATTTTTTTAATGTTTATTTATTTTTGAGAGAGAGAGAGAGAGACAGCGTGAGTTGGGGAGGGGCCGAGACAGAGGGAGGCACAGAATCCAAAGCAGGCTACAGGCCCAATGCAGGACTCAACTCATGAACTGCAAGATCATGACCTGAGCTGAAGTCGGACGCTTAACCAATTAAGCCACCCAGGCATCTCTGTTCTCAGGCATTTTTTTTTTTTTTTTTTGACTTCACATTCCTAACTTAAGAAATCTCATCAATCACCATGGTTTCAATTACTGTGACTATATTAACAAGTCCCAAATTCATATATCTACCCTAAAATTCCACTCTGAGCTTCAGACTCTTATATAGAAGTGTCCACTAAACATCTTTACTTAGATGGCTCAAAAATATCCTACTCTCAATCTGTCTGAATAAAGTCCAGAAATATTAATATAAGCATATTCCACATATTACTCTAACTCTTCCATCATATAGTTCTAAAGAAGAATCTGAATCAGCTTGCTTTTGTCTTAGGAATTCTTTCAGTCTAATTAAAATAAAGAGAGCAAGAACAAGAAAGAACCAAAGTTGGACCAAAGATTATTTTACATTGTGTAACAGAAAATCTAACCAGAGAAAAAGAATTCGTATGAGATTTTGGGATGGTGGAGACAGAAGACACAGAAGAGACAAAAACCCATGAACCATTTTGGGAGAAAATTTGTTTGCAAATAAATAGTGAGTTTGGGAAATGTTTGGGAGTATTGGCAACTATTTCTGGAAAGGATATTATAAGTGGCAGATATCTGGATATAAGAGACTTTTCCATGTTTTCCCAGATATTACTATAGTGCTTCTTCCCACGTTAAAGATTGAATTTTTTGCCATTATTTATATTTGGAAACAATGTTCTCTCTTCAAACCCATAGTCTATATAGAGATGAGGACTTTATATTTGAATCATGTGCTTTATTAGTTAGGATCCATTTTAAATTCATATAGAAGAAAACCCAAAAGAACAATATCTAAAACACATGAACATTTAACTCTCTGCAATGAAAAATAAATCTAGGGTTACATGGTTCCAAACTGGCGTGGAAGTTCTGGATTTATCAGGAATCCAGGCTTCTTCTTCCTTCCCCCACAATCATACTAGCACTAGCTGGAACTTCAGTCACAACGGCCTCATTTCAGACAACCAAAAGGGATAAAGCTGGAATGCCTCTTCCTGTTTTAACTAGCTCTACTGTTCAACCCTTGGGATGTCATCTCATTGGCCAAAAGCTAGTCACATGGCTACATCTGATCCAAGTAAAATTGAAGTATCTAGTCTTTATTCCAAAAGGCAAAATGCTCAGCTAAGAATTGGGATTCAGTTAGTAGGCCAAAAGAGAAGAACAGATCTTTAGTAGATAATAAGCTGTTTCTGCTACATACGCGCAAACCTGAATCCATCATCTCTCCTACCCTTAAGCCAGCTTTTCTGTCAGGGTTCCCTATCTTGAGAAAAATTACTCAATTGCTCAAGATCCTGGAGTTATCACTGGATAACTGTGTTATCCGTCTCCTTCACCCCTACATCCAATTAAACAACATGGCTTATTCAATTCCTCTCTCCATTTTCTGTCTTTACTACAACCGTCTTAGTTTAGGCTGTAATTCCTTCTTCTCCCATTTGGATTTGGAACATAAGCCTTATAAATGAATTCTGTGTGTGTGTGTTTTACCTTTCTCTCTCCCACCACCCAACTCCATTGGACACAGCACCCGGTACCTTTGTGTAAAGCAAAGTGATCATTTTACTCCCCACATAAAATCACTCAAGGATAACAACCCATCGTTTTATGATAGAAATCCCTAGCTACAAAGTATTTACTATATATCCTTGCAAATTATGAAACCCCCTGAATTAGTTATCTATTGCTGTGTAACAAGTATCTTCCAAACATGCATAATTTCTATTTCTTTTTCCTGGATTACTGTACTGGCAAGGATTTATTTAGTACAATATTGAGTAAAAGCAGTAAGAGTAGAAATCCTGACCTTGTTTCCAAAAATAGGTGGAAAGCATTCAGTTTTCCAACATTAAGTATGATATTAGCCATAGTTTTTATTTTTTGTAGATGATCTTTATCATATTAAGGAAGTGCCTGTGTATATGTAGCCAGTTGAGGGTTTTATTATGAATGGACTTTTAATTTTGTCAAATCCTTTGTATATTTACACTGATCTAGATTGTCTTATGAGTATTCTCCCTTAACTGATTAGTTAGGTAAATTACATTATATTGTATTCCAAATTTCAAGCTGGCATTGCATTCCAGAATAAACTCAATCTGGTCCTTTTGTTTTTCATTAAATATGTTCCTGGATCAATTTACTCATATGCAGTTGAGTATTTTTGCATCTCTTTTTGCATCTATCCATGAAGGATATTGCTCTATTGACTTCTTTTCTTGTAATGCCCTTTACTGATTTTGATGTTAAGTTGGGAAGTGGCGGCTCTTCTCATTTTATGGAAAAGATTACATAGAATTGGCATTGTTTCTTCCTTAAATGTTTTGTGGAATTTTCTAATAAAACCATCTTTGTCAAAAGTTTTATTGTTTAATATTTTCATTTTTTAAAATATTTTTAATGTTTATTTATTTTTGAAAGAGAGACAGAGCATGAGTGGGGGAAGAGCAGAGAGAGAGAAGAGCAGAGAGAGACACACACACACAGAATCCAAAGCTGTAAGCACACAGCCCGATGTGGGGCTTGAACTCATGGACTGCGAGATCATGACCTAGCCAAAGTCAGAGGCTTAACTTACTGAGCCACCCAGATGCCCTGTTTACTATTTTTAATATGAACTTAATTTGTTTAATTGATAACTACCTATTTAGGTTATCTATTTCTTTTTGAGCAGTTGTGGTACTCAAGTATTTAATCACGAACTATTTAGTAGTTTATTATTCAAGAATCATTACATTTCATCTAAGCTGTCAAACTACTGGGCATACAGTTGTTCATTGTATTCCATCATTAACCTTTAATGTCTATCTATAGTGTTTTGTAAATACATCTTGTATTCTGGATATTGATAATTTGTTTCTTCTTTCCATTTTTTTTTTTCTTTGTCTGGCTAACTATAGGTTTAATAAGTCATGGGGATGAAAGATACAGCATAGGCAATATAGTCAGTGATATTGTAATAGTCTTGTAAGGTGACAGGTGGTAGCTACACTTGTGAGCATAGCTTAACATACAGACTTGTCAAACTGAAAAAACCAAATTTTGCGGCGCCTGGGTGACTCAGATGGTTGAGCGTCTGACTTCAACTCAGGTTGTGATGTCGCGGTTCATGAGTTTGAGCCCCACATAGGGCTCTCTACTGTCAACACAGAGCCTGTTTCAGATTCTCTCTCCCCCTCTCTCTCTGCCCCTCCCTGGCTGGTACTCTCTCTCTCTCAAAAATAAACATTAAAAAAACCAAAACAAAACCTTTATTAGTCTATCCAAAGAATAATCTTGACTTCCTCAATTTTATTCATTACTTTCGTGTTTTCAACTTCGTGGATTTCAGCTTCCTCTTACTTGCTGCATATTTAATTTGCTTTTCTATTTCTAGTTTCTTAAGGTAGAAGCTTAGATTATTTTGAGGTTTTTCTTCTTTTCCAATAAAAACATGTAGTGCTTTAAACTTTACTACTAATACTAATACTTTTCTCTGCCTCTACATTTTTGCCCTCTGTTACTTTTTTCCACTACTTTAGCAGCATTCCACAAATGTTTATGAGTTGCATTATATTTGTTTAATTCAAAACATTTTCTGTTTTCTTTTGTGATTTCTTCTTTTGAATAGGGATGTCACAGAAATGTGGGGCTTTTTCAAATTTGCAAATATTTGAAGACTTTCTAGCTTTTTTGGGAGGGGTTCAATTATAGTTTAATTCCTTTATAATTAGAGAACATATTTTTAATGATTTCTATTCTTTTACATTTGATAATTTGTTTTTAGGCCAGAAAATAGAGTATCTTAGAAAATTATCCTTGTGCATTTGAAAAGAATGTGTGTTCTGTTATTGCTGATGGGGAATTCTATAAATATTAATTGTGCCATGTAATTTAATAACATCATTTAGTAATTCTATACCCTCGCTGATTTTCTATCTACTTGTTCTATTAATTACAGAAAATAAATGTTGAAGTCTCCAATTATAATTGTAAATTTGCCTATTTCTCCTTTCTAATCCATCATTTTTTTGTTTCATTTACTTGGAAGCTCTGTTATTAAGTGCACACATATTTGCATCGTTATAGCTTCTTCTCTTGTCATTATATAATGTTCCTCTTTATCTTACAAAATAGTACTTGTTGTAAAAATCTGCTTTTTCTCACTAATATAGTCTTTCTGCTTGTCTTTTAATCAATGTGTGCATATTGCATCCTTTACAAACTTTTACTATTATCCTAGCTATATTACATATTTAAAGTATAGCATGTAGTTAGTTCCTTGGTACTAAATACGACAACCTATGTCTTTGCATTGGTATTTTTAAGCCACTGGTATTAGATAAAATTCTTCATATTGTTAAATTGTTAACAGTTGTTAAATTCTATCATTTTTAAAATCCTTGTCTCCTCTGTTATTGTAAAAAAAAAATTTTCTTTCTGTCATGTGTGCTTTTGCATTATTTGAACATTTTTAGTATTCCACTTTAAATTTACCTACTAGATTTTTTTTAACATTTTATCTTTGTGTTATTTTTGGTGGTTGCTTTAGGGTTTATGATGTACATACTTAATATCAGTCTATTTGGAATGATCATTTTCCTATACATAAGGCATCATTTATTTTTTCTTGCTGCTTTCAAGTTATTAGTGTTGTGATGATGTATCTGGACAATGTTTTCTTTTTTTTTTTTCTTTTGATGATTTTTTATTCTTGAGAGAGAGAGCATGCACACACATGAGAGCAGAGGAGGGGCAGAGAGAGAGGGAGACAGAGGGGGCTTTGCTCCAACAGCAAAGAGCCCTATGTCGGTCTTGAACACAGGAACTGTAAGATCATCACCTGAGCTGAAGTCGGACACTTAACCGACTGAGCCACCCAGGTGCACCAGGTTTTCTTTGATATCATCATATTTGGGATTTGCTGAGCTTCAACTCTCAGAAGCTTCAGTTATTATTTTCTCAAATGATTTTTTTGAACACATCTCTATCCCTTCCACTTTTAGGCTTCCAATGATACAAATATGACACATTTTAATATCATCGCGTAAATCTCTGACATTTCTTTCTTGTTCTTTCTGTTCTTCAGAATACATAATTTCTGTAGATCTATGTTCAAATTAGCAGACTTATTTTTCTCTTATTTTCATTTTGTTAAAAGTCCAATGATTTTCTTTTTTCAAATATTGCTTCTTCAGTTCTGTTTATTTCACATGTTTCTTTTTCCCTGTCAAAATTTCTATTTTTTCTGATTACTGGAATGGAGTTTACCTTTACTTTATGGAGCATGGTTATAAAGGCTGCTTTAAATTCATCGGTCCCTGCCAAGGCGGGGAAGAAAATTTAAAGTCCTGCCTAACTGCTGAGTTTAGCCTCTAGTCCTGTCCAAACAGGAAGCCTGGCCAGAGAACCTGGGCAGCTGCATAGCTCATTCTATAGCCTCAATTGCAGCGTCACCCAAGCAGATCTCAGCCAGAGGCCCTACCATCTGCAGATCCAAATCTGTGGCTCCGACTGGCCAAAGAGCTTAGTTGGCAGTTCTTCCTGATTCAGGTCCCCAGCCGATGGGCCATACTAGCCACGGAGGCTGTTCTAGCCCTGCTTCAGCACAGAAGCACATTCGGGCAGACCCCACACACCAGCTGATCAGGAGACCTGATCAGAGAATGTAGGCAGCCAATGAACACATTTTATAGCCCCACATGGTCCGGGAGAAAATCCAGCAGCCATGACCAACTGGTCAGAACAGCCTCTGGCCTCACTTAGCCAGAGAGCTGACAGTGACTCTGGCAGTCGTGGATACCAGCCTACAACCCTATACAGTAGGGACACCCAGCCTACCACCTCACAGGATTATTGAACACTTGGCTTGCAGCCTCATCCAAGCAGAAAGTCTACCCAGTTACTCCTACCCATCACTGAGCACAGCTTGCAGACTCAACAACAGACCCTGCACAGGGACGCCACCCGACTGTGAAGAAGGCTTTTAGCCCCAGGAACTGTAGGATAACAGCTGGAACCCCCTCCTGACCAGGAAGCCCAGCCAATGAACTTGCCCAAGAGGAGAGCACAGCCAGTGGCCCACCCGATCATGAAACCCAGCTGCAGCCCTCACTTCAGGGCATAGTTTGCAGCCCGACCCAACCACAAAGCATGGCCTAAGGTCCCATCCAATCGTAAAACCCTTTGTGGAGCCGGCCAGAACAGAGAATCTGGCCAGTAGCACCATTAGGTTAGGGAGCACAGTCTGAGACTCCACTCAAACAAGTGTGACTGTAGATCTTGGACCATAGCCCTGACGAATCATGGAGAGCAACCAGTGGTATCTCCCTGCCAGGTAACACAGCCTGTCAACTTGCCAGACCACAGGCAACTGCAGAAGGTAGCTAGTGGCCCCACCTGCCTGCAAAGAACAGCCAGCAACTTCACCTGATCAGGGAGCCCACTCTGTGGCTCTGTTTAAAAGCAGAGCCCAGGGGCGCCTGGATGGCTCAGTGGGTTAAGCGTCCAACTTCCACTCAGGTCATGATCTCATGGTTCCTGGGTTCCTGGGTTCAAGCCCCGTGTCAGGCTCTGTGCTGACAGGTCAGAGCCTGGAGCCTGCTTCAGATTCTGGGTCACCCTCTCTCTCTGTTCCTCCCCTGCTCATGCTCTGTCTCCCTCTCTCTCTCAAAAATAAATGAAATGTTAAAACAAACAAACAAAACAAAACAGAGCCAGGCCAATAGATCCACCCCGTCAGTAGCACCCTACCATCTTGACCTCAAAGTGCATGCAGTGGCCTTGCTTGGCCAAATAGCCCAATTATCAGACAAACCCTACCATGGAGCCCAGCCAGCGGCACCCTCAAGCTTCAGAACACAGGAAGTCGCCTAGCCAAAATAAAGCTACAAAGCCTCACTACTACAGATAGACACAGCTGACCTGTCCAGAACCCCAACCTGAGTTAACTACTAAAGGTCTGTCCCTGCCAAAGCAATTCAAGCAGAATGCAATTCAACTTGGGTTCATGTATTTTGTACTTTTTTGATAGAATGCACAGTAATTAGAACTGTTTCAGTTGTTCAGTAAATTTGTTTGACTTAATTGTTCTTTTTCTTTCATTCAATGCTCACATTCCCATTTCTGGATCTCGGAACCTATTCATAAGGTCACACCTAATACTGCAATTAATGCTCGGCTTGTCTCTTTTTTTTTTTAATCTTGCTTTTACTTCTATCAAGACAAGTTTTCAGCTACCGTTAAAGAATTAACAAAGATAAAATACGATGAAAATCTAACCAGTTTAACTCATTACAACTAAAATAACTAAGTACAATTATTTACCGAACAAAATTAGAGGTTATTTTATAAGGTGGAAAAATGAGAATATATTTGACCCAAACTAATGCTTTGGGAATATCTGGAAAGTAACTGCATTTATTGTTTATTCTTGTTCTTCCATCATATTGTTTTTTTGTATACCTCAGATAGTAACTTTTATTATGGTATTTTATAATAATTTTTGTGCTTATTTCCAAAAACTCAGCCATCCACGTTTTATACATCTTTATATCGCCAATGTTTAGCACATTCCAAATTGATGATTAAACCTCTTCAACAAACACAATTTGTTTTCTGGTAAATGTTAAAGCAATTTAAAGGAAGAACCCTGGGCACCTGGGTGGCTCAGTGGGCTGGGCATCCAACTTCAGCTCAGGTCATGATCTCATGGTTCATGAGTTTGAGCCCCACTTTGGGCTCTCTGCTGTCAGTGCAGAGCCTATTTTGGATCCTCTGTCTCCCTCTCTCTCTCTCTGCGCCTCCCTGCTTATGCTGTCTCTCAAAAATAAATGAAACCTTTAAAAAAATAACAAAAAAATATAAAATATAAATAAAAGAAGAACCCGTACATTTTTAAAGGACTCAGTTGTTTGGCAAAATAAGTTGTTTATCTTGCCATGATAGAACAAAACTGAGTCATTTCAGGAATTCTATCTTTATTAGAAGGAAGATATTTTATTAGATACCAAATATCAGGCATGATTTATTAAAAAAGAGTTTACATCTTTTAAAATGATAAATTTAGCATCATTCACCTACTGTCAGAGTTTCTAAAAACAAAAAATAGGCAACTAAACCATGTATTCTTGCCATCTATATTCTACATATGGGATCTTCACTGTAATTTTTCTTAGCTAAGGTTATAGTGACCAAATCAACATACCAGATCCTGCAACTATCTCTCTAAGAGGGTTTTAAAAAGTTTTTTAGGGGAAAAGAGCCAACTCAGACTGAAGTCATTTTTTACAAATGTTTCATAATCTTGGTTTCCTAGACACGCTTTGCCCAACAAGTTCTTGGCTGACATATCCCTGCAGATTATTTGTACCTAATACCTAATACATTATAATAATACAAATATAAGTATTTCTGTCTCCAAGCATCTTTTAATCATAAACTTTTTCCCAGTTGTATTGTTATAACTGCTTAGTCACAGACCACCGAATATGCACATGAAACAGAGAGAAAACTCTTAGTATTTAAAACACACATAATATAAAATGCTTTAAGCTCTTTGTGAAATGTAAATATGGGTGCTTTTTTAGTAGACAGGGAGGACAATAAAATTTGTTACTGTGTGAATACCTCCTAGGATAAATAACATGAACATTAATCACAAAGTCTTAGGAAATTTTGTGTATGTTGTAAATTAGGGCTTACAAAATATCAGAACTAATATGGTAAGAAGAAAGAATAGATTCCTGAGTCTCTGGTGATTTAAAAGGTAGAGGACCTGAAGAGCCAAAACAATCTTGAAAAAAAAAAGAACAAAGCTAGAAACAACACAACCCCTGATTTCAAAGTATAGTACAAAGCTATGGTAACCCCAACAGTAGGGCATTGGCATAACAGACATATAGATCAATGGAACACATATAGAGCCCAGAAATAAATCCACTCATATGTGTTCAATTAATTTATGACAAAGGAGTCAAGAATATGCAATGGGTAACGGACAGTTTCTTCAATTAATGATGTTGGGAATATTGGACAGCCACATGCAAAAGAATGAAACTGGACCCCTTCCTTACACCCTATATAAAATTAAACTCAAAACAGATTGAAGATTTGACTGTAAGACCTGAAACTACAAAATTCCTAGAAGAAAACATAAACGGTAATCTCTTTGACAAACTCTTGGTGATGATTATTTGGATTTGACACCAAAAGTAAAGGCAATAAAAGTAAAAATAAACCAGTGGGACTACATCAAATGAAAAAGCTTCTGCTCAACAGAGGACAAACTAAAAAAACAACCTACCAAGTGGGATAAAAAATTTATAAATTATGTATCTGATAAGAGATCAATATTCAAAATATATAAGGAACTCCTACAACTCAATAGCAAAAAAAAAAATCACAAATGTTCTCACTGAACCATGAGAAGAGGATTTGAAAAGTTTCCAAAGAAGACATACAGATGACTAATGGCTAAATGAAAAGGTACTCAACATCATTAATCATAAGGAAAATGCAAATCAAAACCACAATGAGATATCACCACATACGTTTCAGAATGGCTATCATGAAAAAGGCAAGAGATAACAAGTGTTGGCAAGGATATGGAAAAAAAGAAACTGTGTATCATTGGTAGGAATATAAATTGATGCAGCCACTATGGAAAAAAAAGTATGGAGTTTTCTCAAAATGTCAAAATAGAATGACCATATGATCCATCGATTTCACTTCTGGGTATCTATGCAAAGAAAACAAAAACATTAGTTTGAAAAAAATATACACACCCCATGTTCATTTCAGCATTATTTTATAATAGCCAAGATATGGAAACAATCTAAGTATCATCAATGGATGGATGGATAGAAAAATTGTGATATATAAGTACAGGGGAATATTGCTCAGCCAAAAAAAAAAAAAAAAAAAAAAAAAAAAAAAAAAGGAAATCTTGCCATTTGTGATAATATCGATGGACCTTGAGGGCTTTATGCTAAGTGAAATAGGTCAGACAGAGAAAGACAAATACCATATGATCTCACTTATATATGGAATCTAAAAACAAAACAAAACAAAAAACAAGATACAGGGAATAGATTGGTGGTTACCAAAAGTGCTGGCTGAGAATAGGAAAAATGGATGAAGGGGGTCAAAAGGTACAAACTTCTAATTATAAAATAAATAAGTCATGGGGACAAAATGTACAGCATGGTGACTATAGTTAATTATACTGTATTGCATATTTAAAAGTTGCTAAGAAAATAAATCTTAAAAATTTCATCACAAGAAAAAAAGTTTTGTTAACTGTGTATGGTGATGGATATTAACGCGACTTAGTGTAGGTAATCAGCTTGCAAAATGCTAGACAAATATTGAATCATTATGTTGTACACCTAAACTAATACAATGTTATATATCAATTATATCCCAATTTTAAAAAAGTAAAAAATAGGGGCGCCTGGGTGGCTCGGTCGGTTAAGTGTCCAACTTCGGCTCAGGTCATGATCTCGCGGTCCGTGAGTTCGAGCCCCGCATCGGGCTCTGTGCTGACAGCTCAGAGCCCAGAGCCTGTTTCAGATTCTGTGTCTCCCTCTCTCTCTGACCCTCCCCTGTTCATGCTCTGTCTCTCTCTGACTCAAAAATAAATAAACGTTAAAAAAAAAAATTTTTTTTTAAGTAAAGTATAAAAGGTAGAGGAGAAGACATCAACTCTAGAGTAGATTATACAAAATGTATCCTTTCATTTTGTATGTGGTGATTACCAAAATTTCCTTCCCAACAAAACCTCTTAGGGTACTGTTTGGGACACTACATCAGTAACTAGCCAATCTGTTGAATAAAATAATTTCCCAGGGCAAAGATCACACAAGTAAAATCAGACTGGAAGATCAACTAGTCACTCTCAGTAAACGGATAAAAAACACTTTGTTAATAAATAATTATTTTCTGAAAGCATGGTATACATTTTAATTGTCTTTTAATCTATAACATCTATTTTTTCTAGTGGTTTTTGTGCAATGTTATCCCCAGTTAAATTAAAATTATTTACTGAAGTTTAATATACATACTAAAACATAAATTACAAGTGAATGGTTTGCTACATTTCCACTAAGTGGATACGTCTATGTAAACATGTAACCGTGACCAAGGTCAAGAAATAGAACAATCCCAACACCACAGAAACACCAACTTATCTTCTAATCAAAGTTTCCTCTCAACAAATTTAAGCACTCTCTTGCTTATTCTAAACTCCAACATGGTTTTGTCTTCTTTTGAACTTTATATAATTTGGATTCACAGACTGTGTACAGTTTGTATCTGATATGTTTGGTTAAATAAAAACGTTGTTATGATTCGTTCATATTGGTGAGTGTAGTTGTAGCTTGTTTAGATTTGTCTGTGTGTAGACCACCATAGCTTAAATTTTTTGCTTTTATGCATTCTACTATTATTAGATTATCAGGACTGTTTATATTTTTATGAAAATAACTGTTGAACTTCGATAAACAGCTAGTTTACACTGTGGATAATGTATTTTGGATATGTATTCAGAAGTGGAATTACTGTATTATTGAATATGCACTAGTTTTAATAATTCCTCCTAAATGATATTCCAATGATCTTGAAAGGTGGGCAAAAAGTCTTTAGACAGAAAATACAGAGATAAACACAAAGGTAAAAAATGTTAAATTTAGCTACAATAAATGTAAGACCTTCTGCTAATCAAAAGATATTGAAGAAGATGAAGGAGGAGGAGGAGGGGGAGGACAAGGAGGAGGAGGGGGAAGAGAGGAAGAAGAAGAGGAGGAAAAGGAAGAGGAAGAGGAAGAAAGAAGAAGAAGAAGAAGAAGAAGAAGAAGAAGAAGAAGAAGAAGGGGGTGGGGGGAGAAGGAGAGGGCCAAAAGTGTTGGGAGACGATACCTGGATTGTATACAGCCAATTAGTGATTGGATCTCACAAATCAACATTTTAAAAAGACGGTTCAATAGATAAATGGGCAACATATTTGAAAAAAAAAAAAAAACTGGAGAAATGGGTATTCAAATTGTCCACAAGGATCTGCAAATTAAATGAAATTCTACTAAACATTAGCCAGAATGGTTAAAATCGAAGAGTGATAATATGAGATTTTGTATAAAATATGAAGCAATGTAAATTTATAAACTTATAAATTGGTAAAACAGGTCTATTTTTTGGAACTCTGGAAATTTGTCAAAAGCTTGCAACAACTCAGGAACTGTTTGTAGTACAACAGCTGGATCTCAGAAAGAACAGCAAGCTGTGTGGCATTCTAATTTACCCAGGCTCCAGCCCCAGACCCCCAGCTCAGCAGCAGCATCGAAAATAATAGCTCACCATCCCATTACCAGGATTAAAGTGACCAGAATGGGCTTATTTGCAAAGAACTGTCCTTAGTCCATCTGTCTGATGACTCCCAGGAAGGCCAGCTAGAAAAGCTTGTCTTTATAGTGCCTTAGAACTTGCTTGTGCTAAACCTTCCATGGGACATGGGTGGCGTGAGTCATTTATCAAAAAGAAAAAAAACAACAAATATTGTAGCCACTGTGGCCTGAAGCAATGGATAGCAGTTGGGGAAAACAAAGAACTGACTTAAAAGATTAGGAAGAAAGGCTGGAGGCATGAGATTCTTTGGGAAATAAGGATTTTGAAAAGCTTTGACATATTCTTAGGAATCTAGAAGGACTTGCACACAGGAGCAGGATTGTAGATAGCCTCGGGAAAGACCTGAGAAGGCCTTGAGCTCCCTCTGGGTAACCTAGACACTCGGCGAAAGTAGAAGAAAAGAAATGGTAAGGCAGAGATGTAAACTGCCAGACTGGGTTTTGAAGTGTGCTCCAAGGTCCACATAGAGCTTCTCTGCAAAGACAGGGATGTTCTCTTTCCAGACATTTCAGGGTATCCCCATCCAATAATTAGCTGACCACTAAGCTAATGAAAAGAGATTCCAGTGGCCACAGGAGACAAAGAAGGAAGACTTCACAAAATTAGTTGAGAAAAGTTGCTGAACGTACATGCAGCAACAATGACAACAAACAGCAACAGATAACCCTGAGAAGGAGAGAGAATATGATTTCTAGAGTTGCCACATTATGATAAGAAACTGTGCAATTTTCAAACAAGCAAAAAAACAAAAGAAAATGAAACAAAAAATACAAAGAGATTACAGCCCATACAATCACTAGAAACCGTACCAGAGGAAGCACAGATACTGGGTTTACTAAATAAATACTTCAAATAAGCTATTTTAAATATGTTCCAAGACTTAAAGGAAAGCATGTTTAAAGAACTCAAGGAAAGCAGGAGATCAGTGTATCTAACTGAAAAAAAAAAAAAAAGAAAGAAAGAAAACATAAAAATTATGTTGCAGGGTTTTTTAACCTCAATACCTGGGGCTCGTTGTCTGGCCACTCTGAAGAATGAAAAGGTAGACACAAAAAAAAAAAAAAAAATGAGCAGCAGGCATTATATAAGAGTATAGGATTAGAAAGGAAGAATAGTAGGAAAGCTCTCTTTACAGAGAGGGGACATTCGAAAGTGAATGCCCCATGGACTATAAGCAAGAGCCTTTGTTTTATAAGGTTCTGGTCAGCCCTTCCCCTTTCCTTCTCCCTTGTTCCTTCTCAGGTTCTACCCTTATTGGCTTGATAGGTGCTGGGTTGTCCATTCCTGATTGGCTCGTTTCCATTGTATGAGGAGTGGTCTATGCCCATACTTCCGTCTTTTGATAAATTCCTGAGGGGAAACCAGACAGGGAGTAGGTGGGGTCTGTTACATTCTTAAGAGGAATCTTATGCCTGAGGGGGCTTGCTATGGTCAAACCCTCCCAGCATTGTTCCAGAATAGGTGCTTTTCCCCACCCCGGGATCTCAGGCCCTAATCTTTCCCTCTCTGCCCACTGAATCCTATCTTCTCCTATCATAGTTACTTTTTTAAAAAGGAACAAATAGAGGGGTGCCTGGGTGGCTCAGTCGTTTTGAGTGTCTGACTTTGGCTGAGGTCATGATCTCACGGCTCGCGGGTTCGAGCCCCGCATCAGGCTCTGTGCTGACAGCTCAGAGCCTGGAGCTTGTTTCAGATTCTGTGTCTCCCTCTCTCTCTGTCCCTCCCCCATTCGCGCTCTGTCTCCCTCTGTCTTGAAAATAAATAAACATTAAATTTTTTTTTTTTTTTAAAGTGAGAGGCCTGAGAAAACTGAAACTTAAAAGCTTAAGTTACGGGAAACTGAAACCTAACCAAGCCTAACCAGCTTGTTCTGCTTCTGTACAATTGCTTGGCGCGCCCGTGTATTCCTGATCAATCATTGTTGCTTGGCACATCCGTGTATTCCTGATCAATCATTGTGATACCCGTACCCCCGGTTGTGGTCTGACCTAAAGGCAGGAACCAATCGAATACTGCTAAGTGTCCAACTGTAAACATCAACCAATTGCAGCTCTGTAACTGTGGAAAATCCCTGATTTCCCCATGACTTATTTGTACCTGTCTATAAAAGGGGTGTAAAAACCTCTCTCAGGGCCTCTTAGCGTCACCGGCAACGAGTGCGCAGAGGTCCAGGTTCGAACCTGCAATAAATGACCCTTGCTGCTTAGCTTTGACTCTGGACTCTGGTGGTTCGTTTTTGGGGGTCTCTTGGACTCTGGGCATTTCAAAAGGAACAAATAGAAATCCTGGAGTTAAAAAATGAAATAGCTGCAATGAAAAATTTACTGGAAGCGCTCAGTAACAGACTTGAGAAGGTTGCAGAAGGAATCGATGAACTTGAAAGTAGATCAGTTGAACTTAGATAGTCTTGATAAACAACAAAAAAGAAAAGAAAGAATAAAAATGAAATGAGCCTGAGAGACCTATGGAAGGCTGACATCAAGCATACCAAGATACACATCAGAGGAGCCCCAAAAGGAGGGAGATAGAGAACGGGACAGTTAGAATACTTGAAGAAGTAATGGCTGCAAACTCCCACATTGTCAGGAAATGTTAATCGACACTTGCCAGAAGCTCAACCAACTCCAGATGGATACACTCAAAGACATCCATCCTGAGAAACATTATAATCACACTTTTAAAGTCAAAGAATCTTGAAGGCAGCAGGAGAGTAGTGATTCTCTTAGAGTTCATGGAGGCCAAACGTCAGTGACATAACCTATCCAAAGTGCCAAGAGAAAAAAACCTGTCAGATAAGAATTATCTATCTGATAAAACCATCCTTCAAAAATGAAGGAGAGGGGCACCTGGGTGGCTCAATTGGTTAAGCATCCGACTTGGGCTCAGGTCGTGATCTCAGCGTTCATGAGTTCGAGCCCCACATCCAGCTCTCTGCTGTCAGCACAGAGTCCCCTACAGACCCCTGTCTCTCTGCCCCTCCCCCATTCATGCTCTTTTTCTCAAAAATAATCATTTTAAAAAAATGAAGGAAAAATTAAACGCTCCTAGCAGACCCATTCTAAAAACTAATAAAGCAAGCTCTTTAAGATGAAATGAAAGGACATTACCAGTAGCTGGAGTCCACATAATGGATATAGGTATAGGTTTTGTTTTGTTTCGTTTCGTTTTGTTTCGTTTCATTCTGTTTTGTTTTGAAAGAGAGCACAAACAGGGGAGATGCAGAAGGAAAAGGAGAGACTCTTAAGCAGGCTCCACACCCAGCACAGAGCCCAATATGAGGCTTGATCTCACGACTGTGAGATCATGACCTGAGCAGAAATCAAGAGTAGGCCACTCAACTGACTGAGCCACCCAGACACCCCATATACGTGTATTCAAATCATATGTGTGTAGGTATATGAATATGTATATGCACGAATTTAGACAGTACCACAACTAATAAATCAGATTTAGGCTTAAATATAATATTCACTTTTTTCTGATGTTTAAAATAAAATGTGTAGAAAGGAAATATGGTGAGAACAACAAATGTAATTTTGAGTTTTTGAGTGATGAACATGCACTAAAGGTTGGGCCCTTATAACATGGTATCTTAAAGCATATGTATGCTATCATTTCACAATATAATGTTGAGAATTGCAATTATTCATATTTGGTACTTTTCATAAGATACTTAAAATATACAAATTATAAAATAAAATGTTAGTGGGAAAATAATTACTTTTCCTCTAAAGAAAAGTGAAACTTATTTTAATTTTAAGGGTAGAGATAACAATATTCTACATCATAACTTGATGTTAAAGTTCCATTCTTAAAGATGTCCCAGTCTGGACTACAAGGTACATCGTCATGCTATCAATTACCCATCCAACGCTAGAACTCATGTCCGCTATTTATTCCCTGTTTTGCCTGACTTCCTAGCAGTTTTTGATAGTATTGACAACTCCTTTCTTAAAATACTTTTAGTCATTTGTCTCTAAATTCCCCACTATCTGTATTCCCTCCTTGCCACGTCCTTTCTTCCTCTACTTGTACCTTCTAGGACAACGTGTTATGCCACGTTGGGCATAACGTTGGGGTGGGGGGAAGCTATTCAAGAAAGTATTAATTATAGTCATTTAAAAAAAGAGAATACAATGTATATAATTTTCCAAAGCAGGGACCATGTTGTTTCAATAAACTGAAATGCCTGGTAAGCACTTCTCTAATAGAATGTAATATCCATACCAATGGCAAACAACTCTACCGACCTTGTAAATACACTCCAAGGATTGGTAAGAAAATGAAAGCATAAACGTTAGAGCAATGTCTCTACTATAGTTTCACTAAATCAATAACAAAATTATATTTCAGATATTTTAGAGCTGCTGCAGGATTAATTGCTTTTCATTTAGTTTAAAACAGCTGGGTTTAAATATATTCCATTACTTTTGTTTTTTTGACAATGACTATAATGTGGGAATGTAGCCTCCATCCATGTCACCATTCTATAGACTAAGTAATGTCCCTTTCAGATGATTACTTCTGTATTTGTGATGGATCTGCCATCATAAATTTTCTCTCAACTCAAAACGTTTCTTATTTTTCCCCAGTAGGGTAATATTTTTCCCATTTGCTTTACATGAGAGAAAATAAGACACGAACACGTGGAAGGAATACAGGTGAGTCTAGCTTTCTTTTCAGTTGTTGAAAAATGCAAGGTATTTTACAAGAAAATAAACTGACAGAGCTTCTTATTACTTTTTTTTTTATTTTGGTTTGCTGAGAGGAAAGGAAATGAGGGATCATGTTAATAAATGCATATCTTAAAGCAATTAGGGAGAAATTTGAAGCCTATAAATATTTCAGAGATCTCTCAGCAAAAGCTTACAGTATTTTTACAATTTCTCCATTGAAATATTCAAAGGGGTTTTGCACAATCACTTCTTCACCTCTTAAAGATGGTGGATGGGGAGGTAATTGCCAATAGACAATTAGCCCTAAGTGAACATTTCCAAGTGTGTAATTAGTTAAGAGGGCAATTTCCATTCCATTTGGGTAAATTTAGATAGCTGAATCTTGCTGGAAGGAAAAGATTTATTTTTCTAAAAACAACTACTTCACAGCAAGCATGCCAGTCATTTTTTATATTTGTAGCTTACAATCCTTAATGCAGTCTCTGAAAGGAAGCATTTTTACATGAACAGCAAGTTCCCAGCAAGAAAATTCCCATTAGAAGCAGGTGAACATTGTTTAGACGTGTATTTGAGGGCACATTCTGGAATTCTGAAAGAACTCTCTAGACATGATTTTCATAAAGGAACACACTAATTTAATATAAGAGGCCAGATCAAAATGCATACACCCAAACTGTAGGATGATATATCTATCCTTGTACACATTATGATAAAATGAGACATAAATAAAATACATGCCTTCTTCCTTTGAAATGTACATAGTATAATGAGGGAGAGAGAGAGAGAAAATAGGATTTTCAACAGAATGTGCTCTATTGACTATTGCAGTGGTTAAGTATATTTAAGCTGCTAGTAACAAAGATCAGAAACAAGACTGAATTTTATTTTCTCTCAATTAAATCTAAGGATGCAAAGGTGTACAGTTCAGGGCTGGTATGTTAACACATGATTTTTATGTTTTTTGCTTCTGACCTTGGGCAAATGGCTTTCATTATATGAGTCACCTTGTAGTGCAAGATAGAATTTGGAGCTTCAACCATCTGTATTAGGGAGGAAGAAATGAAGAACGGGAAGATAGAAAGAGATGTGTCATTTTCTTTCCCCCTTTTAATGAACTTCTCCAGAAATCCCATTCAATGATTTCTTCTTACATCACTGGCCAGATATATTCTCATAGCTATACCCGGCTACAGAAAGGGTGGGGAATCAGTGTTTGAGCTTCAACATTTCTTCTCTAAGAGCCTCAGAATTTTTTTGCTTGAGAAAAAAGTGAGAATGGCAGTTGGATTGGCAGAATTTAATGATAACAGAAAACTGTAAACCAGCAGCTTCTGGCACAATAAGAATGAGGTAGATATGAAAAGCTGTTCCTTTAGCTGTTTATTCATTTCTTACTGCATCCTTTCAAAAGTGCTTATTGATTGTCAAGTATACACCAAGTACTATGTTAGAATGGAAATTCCTTCAAGGAATGCATTATGCAGAGATAAACGAGTAAATAGAGAACTACAACAAAATGTAGGATCATGTCTAATAATATAAAGAAGCACAGATAGCTGAATTCATTTATTCATGCAGGTCATCATTTCAAACTATCTAGTAACTGCCAAAAAAAAAAGTGTTAGGTTTTATTACACGCTGGTAATATTCCATAAGTACGATAGAGCCCTTCCTTTTGTGACTAATATAAGCTAAGTGTCAAGTTTTTATCCCCTTTTTTTAAATTCTTTATTTTGAATTCTGATTAAGTTTCATCTCAAACCAAACTAATTAAAACAGAATCTCTTGAGTAACAGCCAGACATAGATTTTTTTTTTTTTTTTTTTTAATTCCCCAGGAAATTCTAATTAGCAACCAAGATTGACATCTACTTATCTAGAACAGTGATTCCCAACCAGGGTCAATTTTTCTCCCCAGGGACATTTGGCAGTAAGTGACAACTTATCTGAATGTCACAACTGGAGATGGAGGGGAGTGCTACCAGCATCTAGTGGATAAAGGCTTGAGACAGCTACCCCTCTGCTGTCTCTAACAATCATCTTAAGAATCTCTAAGAATCAAGCTTAAAATGTCAATGGTGCTGAAAAACTGAAAATCACCAGTTTATTTTTGTAAATACTTGTTATTTATTTTGAGAGAGAGAGAAAGAGAGAGCGTTTGAGTAGCGGAGGGGGAGAGAGAGAATCCTAAGCAGGCTCCACACTGTCGGTGCACAACCCACCGCAGGTTTTGATCCCATGCATCGTGAGATCATAACGTGAGCCGAGATCAAGAGTCGGAGGCCCAAACAACTGAGCCACCCAAGTGCACTGAAAATCACCAGTTTAGAAGCTCAAACTAGCAGGTGACTTGGCAATTATAAAATAGGGCATCTGTTGTCAATAGGGGAAGTACTAGCTGCTGCTGGGCATTTAGGGGTGCATGATCCCCGCAGGCTTTTTGGAAGGAGTAAAATCTGGTTGATAGGAATTAGCCATGCTTATGTGTGAGGAGAAGCCCAACAAAGAGGAGTTAAGTATTACAGGCCAGAGGCCAGGGTATCTTGTAGGCCCAAAGGGGGAAGAAAGTAGCAAAAGCAAAGTACAGTGCCACAGAAAAAGGAGTTACTTCGTTGGAAAGAGTAGGAGTTAACTTATGGATGGTGGCTCTGAAGGACAAAGCAGCTAGAATTAACAATGTGGCCATACCTTTCTTAAACTTATAGTCCAGAAGTCCTTTTGATCTGGGTGATTATGGAGTCAAAAAGGAACCATAGGGATGAACACTTTATCAATAGATTTTCCATTGGCATAAAGAACAATAGAGATCTAGATAGATTTGGGGCTTGATTTTGAAAAGTATCATGTGATGGAGATTTACATTTGAGAAAAATGGACACTGGTATAATGACAGGTGAGCATATGGGGAGAAATGGAGGTGGGAGGAAAGTAACAGGGTAATTAGGAAGATTTCCATGACAGCCCAGGAAAGAAGTAGTGAGAGGCCAAACCAATCAAGCATTATAAGGAGAGAGACTGATAGGGACAATGGAATTGGAAATTGGGAAGGTGTGTATTTAAAGTGTGGGGTTTTTTTCATTTTATCTATCTATCTATCATCTATCTATCTATCTATCTATCTACCTATCTATCTTCTCAAGTGAGTTAACATAGTCTTGGCTTCAGGAGTAGAACCCAGTGATTCATCACTTACATATAATAAAGTGTTTTTCGTCATTATTTAGTCAAATACAGCTGTACTTGGAAATATTCGAGTAGCAGGTTCACAATTTTGGGTGTGTATCAGCATCATCTCAGAAGCTTGTTCACAGTTCAGATGTTCAGGTTCTATCCGAACAGAAGATCATAAAGAACAGCAGAGGTAGGGCCAAGGCAATGTGAATTTGTTAACATAAGCTTCAGGTAGTTTAGAATAAAAAATTTGGGATACAAAGACCTCAGCTTAGAACCATGTCATGGCTTGACTAATTCAAACACGGAAGAAATGATCAGAAAAAGATGGTCAAAGGAGTGCAATCCAACGTAAACTCTATTTTTGTACTTGTTAATTTAAAAAAAATGGTTAACATAGAAGATATGATTCAAGAAGATCTAAATTAGTACTCTAATATTCAATCTAGAAAAAATAGTCAAATCCATAAGTACACAGTTTTTTTTAATTTTGGTTGAAGCAAAATGATAGTATGTATATGGAGTGTTTTTATATACACTATGCCATTTTTTGCAATGTGAAAATGAGACGCAGAGGATATATTCATATTAGTTCATATTAAAAGCCACAAAACAGACACGATTTCTTGTTTAAAATCATGTATTTGGATTTTGAATATAAATGCATTTGAAGTGGTTTTTAAAAGCTAATGGCATGAGACAGTTCATTTATGCTTTGTTAATGTACAATACTAACAACGTCCGCAATTTTAAATGCATTAAACTGTGGTTGACTATTTCCCTGTGTACTCATTCCAGCTCTGAAATTTAATTGACGCCCAATAATGTACTACATTTCTGTCTTTTTTTTTCAATTACTTTATTATGTATATCTAATGGGAAGGCAGATCAAAGTTGTATTTGAACATGACTCCTTGCTTTTGAAAGTAGAATTATATTGTGTTTATGATGGGAGAGACTTTCTAAATGGAATAACATTTAGAAAAAATCTCTAGGTTTCTATTATTAAGAATTGAGCTCTGTGAAAATCTCACTCAAAAGAAAAAAAAAACCACTTCACATGTATGATTAGAAGCGAAGAGCAAGATGAAATCCTAAAAATCAATCATTCCCACCCCCTCATTTTTCAAATAAGTTTTTTTACCTTACAGATAAACTAAGCATCTCTCTAAGGATGCTGATCCTGTTAGTGATAGAATGACAACTGTAATCCACGTCTTCTAAAAATCTTGTAAAACGGGCTTATAAAACTTCTCCTAGGTTAGAAAGGAAGCAGTTAAAATGTAGAGAAAAAAATGCAAATATCTCCTTTCTTTATTTTAAAAAATCTGCTAGGCATGTTCACATCTGTGAGGATTTGTACCTTTCAACTTGGTTAGACTGAGACTTTAGTTACAGGAGTGTGCTTCTCTATAAGGCTGTGGATCAGAAGTGACCAAAAGAGATGCAAAGGGAGTAAGTGAAGCCAGGTCATTATTCTCTGAAGGTCATTATGCTTCGATGCACAGACAGAGATGCCGTGTTTCGGTAACTTCCAACGTGCCTACACTCTTTCTGCTCCACACCGAGCTCTTTCTCTGAACACTGGCCTTAATGACTAAGCGTGTCCCTGACAACTGATTAATTAGAGATTACAGAGCATTTGGGGATCAAATTTACACGCCTGGAGTTTTTGATGGGGCCAGTGTTAGATGGACTTATGCATTTAGTTTCAAACTGTATATGTTTGTGTGGGTTTTTTTTAATTTCACATTAATATCTACCTTAGAACAGTTTTCGAATGTTGGTGGTCCACTTGTTGCCAAACGGAGTAGAGTTGCCCTTCTGTTGTGTTTCTCAGCCAGAAATATAAGCCTTTCTGGCCTTTACATCATAAGGATATGTGAGGGTCAAGGCTAGCCTAACTCGTGCTTCTAGCTGTTATATCTTTTCCGATTCCCTTCCCTTCATCAAGTACTCATCCTGCCTATCAATTTTAAAGGTCCAGGTTACAATTTTATCCTGTACAAAATGTGGTAGGCTTTATTGTCAAACAAAAGGAAACAGGGACAGTTCTAACATTGGAGATGGCAGAGATTGCTACTGTCCACTAAAATCGGTCGTCTAATTTTTCATTTATAGCTGGGAACGTGGACACACTACAGTTGATGGTGGTTATGTGACTAAGCTATCTCCCATGGAATATGAGCATGAAGGATATGTGCCATCCCTGGTACAAGGTAAGAGCGTGAGTGTGCCTACCCCATACACTCTTTCACCTTCTCTCCTGGCTGGAGTGGAAACTACCACAGCATCCTCTGACACCACCAGTGAGGTAACACCCAGAGCTTGCATGGGTTTCTGAAGGACAGCGTGATGTCTACCCTCCTCAAACACTCAACTCAGACTTTTATGAGAAAGTGTAATGAATTTCAATATTCTGTTAGCCACTGCTTTGGGGAAACTCTGTTCTATAAGTTTAATATGCCCTAATGAAATCAGAAGGTAGAACCCCCGTTTTGGTAGATGACAGAAAGAAGCCTGAATGAAATTATACTGGGTCTGAAGGTCCAAAATATACATTAAAAAAGCTTATGACAATGAAACCTTATTTTAAGGAAGTATGCTTACATAGAACCAGACAGAAGTATTAAGAAAGGAAAATTTCAGGATGTTTTAAAAATTAGGGATCAAAAACTGTATACAGCTTGCAGGCCAATTCAGGCCCACTGTTTGCTTTTGTAAATAAAGTTTTATTGGAACGTGGCTTTTATTCAGTTATGTATTTTCTGTGGCTACTTTCACACTACAGTGTTGGAGTTGAATAATCATATACAAAGTCTAAAATTTTACTCTCTGTTTCTTTATACAAAAAGTTTGTTGTCTCCTGCTTCAAATGAACTGAGAATTTTGGCTCGGAAAAAGTTTTATCTCTGGAAATTAAAAAGAATAAACTTTAGTAGTAATTAAGGAGTACTTGAAGGTGGTTTTCAAGAAGATCAAAGTTTTGAAAGCCAAGCTAGAGATGTATAAAAGAGAAATATGTACCAGAAGTTCATTGATTTAAAGATGACACTAGAAAGGTATGAAGCAGTTTAGTGGTTACTAGACTAGGGAACGTTGTTGAGTTCCCTCGGACTTGTGTTTCTCAGCAAGAAATATAAGCTTTTTTGGCCTTCGTTTTATAAGGATATACCAGGGACAATATCTCAAGGATAAGAATAAAGTCACTTCTTTGGAGGAATGAACACAAAATCCAGGAAACTTTTGAAAACCCCTCTAAAGATGGAAAGAGGGGTGCCTTGGTGGCTCAGTCGGTTAAGCATCCAACTTCGGCTCAGGTCATGATCTCATGATCCATGTGTTCAAACCCTACATCAGGCTCTGTGCTGACAGCTCAGAGCCTAGAGCCTGCTTCAGATTCTGTGTCTCTTTCTCTCTCTGCCCTCCCCCACTCTTGCTCTGTCTTTCTCCCTCTCTCTCAAAAATAAAATATACAGTGAAAAAAAAAGTAAAAGGTGGAAAAAGATTCCATAATAAAATTGAATAGATAAATAGACAAAATAGACAAAAATGCACAGTTTAATGATTTAGCAAAAGCAACATACTATGTAATCACGGAAAGTTGAAAGAGTAAAATATTTCTAGGACCCCAAAAAGCCCCTACATAGATTCTCCTACACAAAGCTAACCACTATATTATTTTTATGGTAATTACTTTCTTTTCTTTCTTTATATTTTTCCTCTTCTGCAAGCATTCCTAAGTGTAACAGTATAGTCTTGCCAGTTTTGAGACATTTTTACAACTGGAATAATGCAGTCTTTTGTTGGTTTGTTTTTGGTTTCTTTTGCTCAATAATATGTGAGAATCATCCATGTGGCTGAATGCAACTGTAGCTAGTTTATTGATGTTTAGGTGTTCATTTATGAATATTTCATGTTATTTTTCATAATAATGTTGATGGGCATTTGGATATTTTCCAGTTTGGGCTATTAAAAATAATGGTGAAATAAACATATTTGGACATATCTTTTGATAATATTTGCCCAAATTGTTAAGTATACAAACTGAATGGAAACCCAGCATCATTAGCTATGTGCATCCAGGAGATATCTAGAATGACATCTTTAGAAGGAAAGTGTATTAGCGCATTAAACTAAAAGTAAAACACAACAGCATGGAAATAATTCTACTGGAAAATGCGTAAGTTACTTCCCTTGGATCTTACAAATGTCTCCTTTTGTAAGGAAATAATACAAGGTAATTAAATATAAACTTGAATTCAGTTTATCTCCTTACACATTTACATATTTGGAAATAGAATTTAAGTAAAGATGGGTGAAACTACCATCAGAGTTGCCAAAATAACCTATCCAGGATTCTAAAACAGCTGTTCAGAAAGAACCCTACCACCTGCCACTTCTGTAACTTTATCATTGGAACTCATTTCATTGCTTTCATAGAGGTTTCAGATGTCTGTTTTTAGAAATGAGCCCACTTTACTTGGCATAGCCTCACTGTACACATATTACATTATCCACTCTTCTGAGCAGTGAGTATCTCCCCCTTCCCTCTTCCTCAGACTGAATACAATCAGGCTCAACAGAGTAATAGGAACAGAGGAAGAGTAATCCCAAATATTCAAAATGCAGATTATATATCCAGGTTAAATGTTTTGCACTGTTTAAATTCTCTGTTACTGCATACCTCATGAAAGAAAGCCACACAAGGGGAGGTTTAGAGGAAAGAGGGCTCCATATCATTCTCTTCTGGGCCAATCAGTGCTCCCTGCAGTAATACATCATTCATTTAGTACTTAGAGTGTGCCCAATGGTGTGCCTAATGCTCTTGACAATAACCTTACTTAACCTTACAATGTCCTTATGAGCTTGATGTTGTTATAATTGCTCATCTCCTAGATAAGGAAACAGAGACTTACAGATTTTGTGACTCACCCAAGTCCATATAAAACCTGTGTACTTACCCATAATGCTGTCACTCTAGTCGGTGCCCTTAACATTCAATTCAGCAACTCTGTCCCTCAGGCTTGATAATCTGTGGATGATTTTCTGTAATGGCTTAGTATTTGCCCCTTTCACCTGATAGGTAGTCCCATCAAAAACACTTCTAATTATATGGCATGATTTCCTGCTGGGGAAAATACTCTACCCAGGGTGGGAGCTGGGCATGTTGGTGATATGAGAATCTATGTGTGAGAAGAGGCAGGGTAAGAATGAGATGAGAAGAATTTTTAGAAATGCAATTTGATTAAAAAAAAAAAAAAAAGACCAAAAGGATATTCTAAACTGGTCCCCATGGAGATATTCCCCCACTTTAATACCCTTTCCCCTGGCAGATTAGAATCTTAACCCACACTGATAGTGCATTCCTATTTATTTCTATTGTTACCTCTACATTTGATTGTTTTGATCATTCCCTCATGTTCTAAATCTCACTCCCAGAAGCAAAACAATATACACATCGCTTTACCAAAAATCTCTGTTGAAATCCTTATTTCTGCAAGAATAGTGCAGGGATAGAATCCCAGAGAAGTTCATGGGGGCCAAGCCAGATCAGCATGGGGTGCAACTTTTATTGTTTATTGACTGCTAGACCCCAAAATACATATGAAAACACAGAAGATATAACAATAAGACTCCCAGGATACAGAGAAGAGGCCAGGGAAGAGATCACTACTATTAAATATGCTCCATACTTGGTGAATTACCTTCACAATTATTACATAAACCTAATAATACTATACTCTATGGGTTAAATCATAAATAAGTTTTTGATTGAAGTTCTCACTGTTATTTATTTTATTATTTTTTGAGAGGATGCTGATAGGAAGTTTAATGTTGCTAACGGTTGGACCATCAAAACAATAGCAAATTCAGAATGGAATTAACTTCTTTGGATACAACTGAGTTTGGTTACAACTAAATAGTTTTAGTTAGATGCAGGGCAGCATACCATAATGGTAGCACAATGGCTCTGGAATCAAGCATGCCTGCTCAAATCCACATTTTTAATCCATATTGATTAATAAACGTGTGTCCTTAAATGAATTACTTAATTGTCCTGGCTCTCAGTTACTACATATTCAAAATGGGTACTGTACGAATATGACCTCATTGCATTTGTAACACTAGGGAGCAACATATGAAAGGTACTTCACACAGCATCTGACATATGATAAGAGCTCAAGAAAATTAGACTGTCAACATCAACTTGGATAGGATATATAACAGAGCTGTGACTTATCCCATGTAATCACACAGAATTGCATATGTCCACTTTCTGCAAAGTGGAAAGACGGAATTAACAAATGATGGGAAGTTTCAAGGTCAATAAGCCTTTGTAAGCCACTCCGTGCTATTAGTTGCTTTTGCTATAAATAAAGCAACTTATGGATAGAAATGAAAATTGTATCAAATGGCCTGAAAGCAGCAATAATTCAATAAAAAAATAAAAAGTGAGGCTGAGTAGTTTATAATTATCAGTTACTAAGTTAAAACTCATTACATTCAAGGGCCTCAGGGGAAATTATTTCAGATTAGGAAAGGACCATAAAACTCTTGGAGAGGGAGAAAGATAAAATTAAGATAAGCAATTACATAAAGGTTTTTCCATTTTCATTCTGGTTCTTCTGGTCTATGTAATCATTTTGTATTATTGGATTCGCATTAATTCTATTCCCAAATAAGTCACCCTGAGAAGCTTAATGAGTTATTTCTGTGTTAAATGAATAGAGACTTTGAAGTATTGTCAAGAAAAGCTTCAATTTTCTTTTAAATATGACCTTAACAATTATTGAGTCCCCCTTAAACACTAAAGATTCAAAAGCTATAAACGAAAGGCAATAAAAGCAGACATGATTTGAGACCATCTTAAAATGATCCACAATCTGAAAGCGAACTAGAAACTTCACACTGTTTAATGTTTAAAAACAATGAAATATGTTTTTATTTCCATTGTTTAAAGAAATGAACAAGTTTAATCATACTATAAAATTTTACTTTCAATGTGGAAGATTTCTACCCTATCTGTGTGATGAAGGTGGTCTTCCTAAAGCCAGATTCATGCACTTTTAGTCAAAATATCAACTTTTAGCCAAAGTTTCTTTGTCAATAAGGAGTTTCAGAATAGAATTGAAATGGACTAGAGAATAAAACAAGGTCAGAAAATCTATTTGATTTATGTTGTAAGTCTCAATGTCAGAATTTTCTAGGCCATAATCAGATTATACTTGTACATTTCAATGGTAATTCCATCAAATGAAATTGAGAAGGTGGCCTATTGATCTTCAATGCCCATGCCATTGTTCCATTTTTATTTTGTAAATACCTCATATGGCATAACATGAGGTATGTACATGAAACCTGGGTTTTGCGTATCCTATTATTTTTTAAAAATCTTTATTAGAACTAGTATCTCTTATCTGAATGCCATTTAATGTCTTATAATTTTAAACAATTATGCTTTTCATAAGTCTTTTAAATTCACATTGCTATGAATATGAATATGAATATGACTTTTAAATTCACATTGCTATGAATATGGAAAACTCTAGGATAAGGACTTAGAGGTAAAGTTAAGGTCTAAATGTTCTCTTTCGTAAGTTCTTAGTTTTAAGTCTACCATACTGTAAATGCCTTAATGTAGATGATAAAGGCTATAAAAGATTCAGAAAGAACTGCATTGAATTATATAATTAATTAATTAATTAATTTGGGGGAGGGCAAGAGAGAGAGAAAGAGAGAGAGAGACCATGAGCAGTCAAGGGGCAGAAAGAGAGGGAGAAAGAGGGGATCCCAACCTCCATGCTCAGCATGGAGCCTGACTCGGGACTCCTGCTCACAACCGTGAGATCATGACCTGAGCTGAAGTCAAGAGTAGGATGCTTAACCAACTGAGCCACCCAGGCCCCATTCTTAATTTATTTTTAAGATTTAGTAGTTAACCACTAAACTTCATGATACCAAAGATCTGCATGACTTCTTAAAAGGAGTATCTCTAACCTTTGCTTGGAATAGTATCTAACCCAGAGTGAGACTTTCACCACGTCTGATGTGTGAAGGAATGAATTCTGCAAGTACCACTTAAAACATGATTAAGCTGATTTATTTGGTGATACGCATAAACCACAAACAGCAACAAATTTTAATAAATCAGTATAATTTATTATATGTATCAGTATCCCTTTGTCTGTATAGTCCCAGTTCCCAATATCTGAAGGTGAATTATCTATTTTACTGACGATGCCCAAGATAGCTGGACCCAGGCGATTCACATATGTCAGTTCTTCTCTGTTACAGGGGTCCAGGAATATCAGAGAGCCTCAGAACAGATTCTTGTTCACCTGATTCTTGTTTTTTTCTTTCTCTTCTTTTTCTCTTCCTATGGCAAGATTATGTACAGAAAAGACTTTCGTCTACCTAGACTCTCACACATCCTATGCACTCCATATATAATTGGTTGACTGGTTGATAGGATAGTTCCCCTGTTTGTAAACGTCTTCCCTCTGCTTGCTGGAATCTCAATTCCAGAGTCATCTGACTGAAAGAGAAAAAAGATAACTAACTTGTCCTAGCAAGTATAGGAGAGAAAGAGATACCCTTCATAAAATCTCCAACAAGTCTAATCCACAAAAGTACCGAGAACTCAGCCAAAATAACAAAGATTCTTTGTGGTAAGGCTTTGTTGAAATCTAGGTACTTCCAGATAAATAAATACACTTTCAAATTCTTCTGTCTCCTAGGTTTATCCTGAACCAGGATGACAGGACTCAAGTTTATTGTTGTTGTTGTTGTTGTTTTTCTGTTCATTTTCAAAATATAACCTTTCAATCACAACAGGAGGGGCAAAGTGGCCAGCTACTCCTTGCACTGTAAAGATATTACATGCTGTGATAACAAGTTCTATCTGTATTTGAAAGATGACTCAAATTGAACTTTTGGAAAGAAGCAAGAACCTACTGAAGTATTGACTATTTCTGACAAGGAAAGAAACGAATAACCATTTCCAGGAAATTTTTTTAGTATATGTGCTGCCGAAGCAAGCACTCCAGGAAGTTGATCCCAAGTGCATTCATTAGGAGATGAAAGTGATGGGTGACCCCCTGTATGGTATGACAGGAGGCTGGACAAAAACCCTGCAGGGGTTTTCCAATACTCAGAAGGCCCAGGGAACAGGAGAGGTATTTGAGATGAAGGTAAAAATTCAGCTATATTTGCAGCACCTATCAAAAGCAGTAATAAAATAGAATTAATAATAATAATAGAAGTAAAATATTATAATATACAGCATTGTAATGAACTTTAGTGAATCATTACGTTGTCTCT
The DNA here is from genome assembly GCF_046562875.1 of Panthera onca. Taxonomy (NCBI): domain Eukaryota; kingdom Metazoa; phylum Chordata; class Mammalia; order Carnivora; family Felidae; genus Panthera; species Panthera onca. Next base: position 224,129,717 of record NC_138339.1, read on the forward strand.
GGGGAGATGTATACCTCAAATGTTTACAAACTAATGAAAGTACCTATATTTATCTTTTTTAATACCTGCACTGGAGAAATCTATGTTCAGAGGAGAGAGAATGATATTTTTTTTTGGAACTGTTTCACTCTGATTTGGGATTTTTGTTTTATTTTATCAGTTTTGATACTGAAAAGCTGTTTGGGGTGAGAAGGGCAAAGAATTAAGACTCAGAAAAAGCACCAGTGACAAACCACTCCAGCTTAAAAATTTTACCAGATCAATTTTATCCTTTCTTCTGAGAGCTGTCGGGTATCTAAATTTTATGAGGTCTGACTTTTCGATTCCCTTTTGCTTAACTGTGTTGTGTGTCCTTTTGGGCTCTGGAAGTGAAGTCTGAGATGAAGTTGAGTATACAGAATGCCCATTAGTGGGTGCTCTTTGTATGAACACCTATGAAAGGGAATGGAAGAACAGTGCAAACACTTGGTTGGAATTGATTTATTTGTGAGCATGGACACTCCTGGGGTCTCTAGAAATCTAAAGTAGATGAGGAGTATTTTGTGAACTCATGTAGACAAGAGCTTAGGGTACCTGGGTGATAGTGTAATTTGACTTATTTGTGCCCAAATCCTGAAGAGAATGAGTGAAGAAAGATACAATGTTTGTTTTATCTTCAAAGTAACTTTTTAATCTAATCAAGTCTTGTGATTGCTACCATTCAATCCCAGCCACTAATGGTCCAAACCCCAGACTATTCCAGAAGCCCACTAGCTATGCTCGTTCCTTTCACTCCTGCTCCTCTGGAGTCTATTATCCAGATTGCAACAGAGTGACCCTCTTAAAATATAAACCATAAAAGGAGAGTACTCTCCTACCCCTCCATGGTTTCCCATCACACTGAAAATCTAAATCCTTAGCATCTTCCAACCTCATTTTCTAACATCCCTTCTCTGTCACTGTACTCCAGTTACAGTAGTCTCATTGATTGTAGCAGGTGGGCTGGGTTAGCACTCAGCACCCATTCCTACTTTCCTCTACTGTCCTTAGCACGGGTTTCACGACTGTCTAGAAGTAATAGTGGTAGTGATGGTTTTATCTCTGACTCCCAACAAGTTCTCATCTGTGACTACTCTTTAGCTCCCATTCATCAGTGGGATTATTTATTTGTTGATACCCTGTTGCATCCCCACTTGTGTATAATGAACATAACGGAGGCACATTGATTCATCTTTAAATTGTAGATCACTTAACCGTATGGAGAGATCACGGACTTTCAGCAGGATACAGCGACTACACGGGAATTTGGGTCATCTCCTTTGGGGAAGGGGGACAACTACGTTGTACGTGTGGGGAAAAAGTTGTGCATAAAAATTTGGCGAGCAGAGGTAAAGCATGGTCGAGAGAGCTAGCTGCCCACCAGAAATCTGTATTTGTCTTTCCAATGGGTGAGTTGTTGCTGCTTACTGATTGCCCAGTCAGGTAGAGCATTTCAAAAATTTTGTCTAGCCAGGTCAAGCCAGTGACTGATTTTAACCAAGAGGATATGGGAGAAATAGAAATTACAGCATGCAGGTGCAAGTCCATATAAATCTCTACTTTAATACTCTTTCATGCTCGTTTTTACTTCTAACTGGTTAGCATGAAGATTACCTCAAGAATAACCCAAGCAGCGACCAACACAGAAGCTATTTGTTGAAGGGAGAAGAGCCTCTATCTCCCTGGATCTCTAAAGAACTCATGAAATAGGATCACTCCCCCCACCACCCCCCCCCCCCGGCCTCAACCACCAGCTAATAAACCTGCCCAGTACTATTACAGGTGCAAAACTTAAACATCTATTTGTTGAAGCCACTCTACAGTTTTTAGTTAATTGGCCACTCTATCTATTGTTATAGTAGCAAACTATTAATAGCCTAACATCCCACAAATGATCAGCACTGCTCCAAGCTAATGCAACCCCCTGCCCCTAACAAGCTGGAATCTGACTACAGTTATCCCTTTCAGGAGAGTTCCATTGGGTATAGAAGCCCCTTTGGCAAGTCCAGACAAGATGTCTGGTTATCTCAAAGTATACCCAAGAAAATCACAGAAACTCAAAGCATGGTATATCAGTCCTGATCTTTAGCTAATCCCATTGTCCAACCTTAACTTACAGTCTGATTTCAATGAAAAGAGAAGAGAGACTCCTACTTTTATATATACTATGAAGGTGTTTATGGCCAACTTTGATCAATAACAAAATGAGTGGATGAATATTGTACATGTCATCTAACCAAAGGGTCCTTTTAGAAGCTTAGATTTTAGAGTTAGATGAAACTTTAGTGACCATATGGTTCGTTTCACAGTTAAAAATACTGAAGCCCAGAGGTAAAATAACTTTTTAAGGTCATTGAGCTAGTAATTACCACACTGTCTAACATTAGAAGCAATGTCCTGGAAAACCCTGCTGTAAATTGATCTCTGCAATGTTCCCTTATATTAATATCAACTTAGCAAAATAAGTTATCAAGAACTCTAAATGGCCCTAATAACAATGGGGTGGCTGGATCCCCGAACTCAATTCAGAGGATATCCTGGTCTGTGTCATCCAGGAAGATAAAGTTCTTGATATAGCTTTAGCAGTCCCAAGTAAACTATAATTCTAGTCCCTAACTCTTCAAATATTCATGTTTCATGGGATGTGATTTATTTACAAAAGCACCAGAGACCTAAATTGTTTAAAATCACTACACAAGGAAAACATAGATAGCAATGTGATCAAAATGTCCAGCACAGTGTTGGCATACAGTAAACATTCAATTTATATTGTTGTAATAACTGTTGAAGGAAAAACAAGGCCACAAAGCTTGATTCAGGAGCCTTGTAAGGGCATCCGAATGGCTCAGTTGGTTGAGCATCTGACTCTTGAGGGATCGAGCCTATCCTTCTTCCCGATCTCTCTCTCTCTCTCTCTGTTTCTCCTGCCACTCATGCACTCTCTCTCATGCTCTCTCTCTCTGTAAAAAAATTAAATTAAATTTAAAGATATATGCAGAGGGCTTGTAAATATAAGCTGATCTCAACTCTGTAAGAATACTGACCCATACACCCTTAAGACAAAGGGAATCCCATGAAAAGAGACAACCCTTCTCCAAGACAAAACAATACATATTTTTTTTCAAGTTAAGAAACATTAAAGGCCCTTTAGAAGGTTATTCATTTTGTGGGCTCACATTAAAACTCCTATAATCATGAGGAATGCATAAATCTCCACACCTAAAATTTTTATTTTCTCTTCTTTCGACAGTCCAGATTTCCCAAGGGAATTAAATTCTGCAAATTCACGAGAAAATTCTGAAAACAACCCCAAATGTGATTTGTTTTGCTGCTCAAAGTTTTCCATTTTCAGTTTTATTATTAGGTTTTCCAAATGCCTCGTGATTTCTTTCTGACATACTAACACTTTCGTAATCAAACCCACCAGCATATTTCTCACTTGGTGCCGCCGCTGTAAGCTGGGAGTGAAGTTAAACCCTGCATGAAGACTAATGTGCAGAGTTTCATGTGAGGGGCAAGGAGAAGGAGAGGATGACCAGATACCTTCACTGACATGACGATAAGTCCCTAAATAAACAGCGTGATCTCCCACTGCCACAAGCACACTCAAAAATTCAGAGAATACGGAGAAAGGCGGGATGTCCCTGAGGCCACTGTCTTGTATTTAGCGATTTCTTCACGCATGGGAAATTTAGATACATCCCCAAATGCTGACAATAATGGCAAGGTGGAAAGACATCCAAGAGGAGGCAGTTTGTTGGTTTCAGTGTGTAAGTCTGTAGAGTTAGCCCTTGGGTGGCTCTAAAGAAGAACGCACACAATCGAGGCAAAAATATACATGGCACTTTTGCTCACTTCTGTTTGCTGTTTGATATACGGTCAGGTCTTTGGCCTTGAAACTGTATTTTTCAATGCCTGTGAGCTGCATGTTTGGAAATCTCCAAAATATTTTTTTTTAATTTTTTTTTTAACGTTTATTTATTTTTGAGACAGAGAGAGACAGAGCATGAATGGGGGAGGGTCACAGAGAGGGAGACACAGAATCGGAAGCAAGCTCCAGGCTCTGAGCCGTCAGCACAGAGCCCGACACGGGGCTCGAACCCACGGACCGTGAGATCATGACCTGAGCCGAAGTCGGACGCTTAACCGACCGAGCCACCCAGGCGCCCCCAAAATATTTTTAATCAGTTTTCTGAAAATCATTTTAGATAACCACATAAATCAAAATAAAGAACTGGCTTCACAGAAGTCCATGTCTATCAGACTTAGCCTCTGACGTATTCAAGGCTATCAGTTTTAATACTTGAGGAAACGTGGCTGGATTCCTTTTGGTTGTGAAGCAGAATATATAGTCAATACACAGTCTAATATACTCAAGAGCTAACAAGCAGAAAAAAGTTAAGTGAACTATACCATTGGTAGAATAATAAATGGTGAGCAACTTTCTCATTATTATTATTATTTTTGCCTTAACTGGAAAATACCACTGCTGTTCAGGGAAGAAGGGAAAGCTGTGTATATTTTACTTTTTAATTATACATGAAATATATAACTCTAGTAAAATTGCCAAAGTACTATGTTTTTGAAGTCTCATGAAAATCCTTCCTTTGTATTTATGACCTGACTAAAAAAAAATCTGTAACAACCTTCATGTTTAAAAAAAGGACGAAATCATAGAAATAGCTGACCTCAAACATTGATATCTTTCCTACTCCCTCCCTTTTTCTTTCTTTCTCCTTTTCTTTCTTTTTTCTCTTTCTTTCTTTCTTTCTTTCTTTCTTTTTCTCTTTCTTTTCTTTCCTTCCTTCCTTCCTTCCTTCCTTTCTTCCTTTTTCTGATTAGGAACCACTAGAATAAAGTGGGGTTATGTTTAGGCAAGCTTCAGTTAGGGAAATACATAAAATGTAAATCAGCAGCAGAGGGAGAATTACAGTTGCCAAATCTAGCAAAACTCCATTAAAAACCCTCTAAGTCTCTCTTTTCTCTCCTGAGGTGGTATTTATCAGAGCATGATCTCATCCTCTGTCTTCTTCCTCTGAGTTTCTTAAAACAGCACCTGGTTGCTGCCACGCTAGTTCTTATTTCCAAGACTGGGAATTTTCTTCCTCATATGGATTATTTCGGCCTTCTCTTTTGACTTTTTAAATTCAAAGGGTTGACCCATTCGGAAGCCCAGAACTGAGCAGGGAACAGCACCCTTTTCAGAAGGCAAGGGCAGGCGAAGGCTATGTTTAGACCCCTACCCAGCTCCCACACATAGCTCCGCTTTGTAGCTTCTCACCATACAAGCAAAGACTTTGAAATTAGTCAGACAAGGGTCTAATCTTCTGCTGCTGCAATTGCCTAACTTGTTCAATTTAGGTTTTAGCTGTCTCTCTTTTAATTTATAAAATAGGTGGCAACAGATATAAAATTAAACAACTTCTAGCATATTTAAGTCACTCTAAATATTCTTTGTCCTCTTTGGTAACAAAAAGGCGGACATTCTTCTCATCGATTTGCACTCTATTAAAAAATCTTACCAGGAATCCTGAAATAATCCTGAAATAATTATATGATTAACTACTATCCGTTTAATGACATAAGACAAGCCTACTTGAGCCCTCAAAGCAGCTTTTGAAATATTACTACATTCCGAAATTGAAGTTCATGAACTTTGTGTGAGAGTACGTAAGACACTATCTTGCTGAACCTCTATTTTTCGTCTCTCATGGGGTATGAGAGGGGTTGGCATTGGCTGGAGAAAGTAAAATTGCTTCCATAAAAGGTGGCATGCCCTGGAGTAAAACAATGAAGGAATCGGAAAAGCCGACGTTCTCATAAGAATTATTTTAAAACTCTCCCAGCTAGAATCCAGCAGATAATCTACAGCAGGCTGTGCTGGGCCATGTGTTATGTGGCAGTGGGGCAAAGACTGTCCCAGCCAGTCATGCGCTGGACCCAAGAACTGATTTGGGAGGTTTGTTAAACTTTTGGCAACCTGAGGGGCACCTGGGTGGCTCAGTCAGGTAAGCGTCCAACTTCAGCTCAGGTCACGATCTCATGGTTCATTGGTTCGAGCTCTGCGTGGGGCTCTGTGCTGACAGCTCAGAGCCTGGAACCTGCTTCGGATTCTGTGTCTCCATCTCTTTGCGTCCCCTCCACCCTTGCACTCTGTCTCTGTCTCTCTCTCAAAAATAAATAAACGTTAAAAAAAAAAACCTTTGGTAACTCGAAATCAGTGATGGTGGGCGTATTTACACCAATAAAATAGGAATATGATACAAATCAGGGTTCTCACACTCCAGAACAGGTTTATCAGAACACCAGAAATCCCTCAAAAATCTTAGTCTTGTAGATGGTCCAACAGACTCAGATCAATTCAGTATAGCAAATGCTAAGATAAAGGACCCACTAGACAAGCATAGAGATAGGGTAAAATTTAATCCTGTTTTCCACTTTGATTTCAATACCTATGTGTGCCTTAGTTGACATTCTTTGAAAAGCAAATGCTTCTGGAATTTTCTGTTATTCCATTTTAATCTGTGGTAAGCAGATCTGACATCAAACTAACACAGCAGCTGTGTTAAACTAAACGCCTTTTAAAAAATAAAATAAATTAAACCGTTTAAATAAATGGAAAATTTTTTCTCATTCTCAGTGCTACTGCAAGGTATTACAATAACGAAGCTTGTTGTATGTATGCACACCTGAACTTATACACCCAAATGCGGTTTGCCAAACGTGGGTGGCTCTCGAATTCTCTTCGTTGTTAACAGTACCATCTGCTATCAAAGTGGATTACCCATGCTTCCTTACATAGTCATCCCCTTCTCTTTTATCAGCAGAGAGCAATTCCAGCCACCCTCTTGAGTCCTAGGTCCCTCTTTTTGCCTTGCTTTTGAGCTAACTGTATTGGTGCAGAGGGAGGAGACCTACAAAGAAGGAACGGTAATGAGCGGGGCAGGAGAAAGGATGCCTTCCCTCTGCTGCATTTTTTGTGCCCAGATCCCCTCCTTGCTGTAGACTCTGCATTAACTTACAAAGATCGTGGTGAGAAGTGTGTTGAGAAGTATTCTGCAGGGAAGTTACAGGAAGGAGAGAGGAATTGTCTTCCAAGCCAGAGTCGCAAGTAAAAGTAACAGGTTCCTGCCATCTTTCTTCAGTGTCTTGAATGTAATGCGATGAGAAATTTGGTTACAGTGGGTATGATCTGGGGGCCTACCTCTTTCAAGCAGCTAATGAACTAGTTGGACTTAGTTGGCCAAAGAACCTTACCACTATATACGTTTCTACTAAATGTGAAGAGGTTGTTTGAATAAGGAATCAGTGTTTTTATGTAGGAGACTAGCTCAAGCCATTTGGGGATTCTTTTTTCTACAGTTATTCCAAAAAACTATGCTCTTTCTCACAATGTATTTACAGTGTCTCTTTTGGATTGTCTCCTGGGTCTGTCATAACTTTCATAAGAAGATTAGCTTCATTATTTCATTCACACCTCATTTTTTAAACACACTCGTGCATACACAAGTTGTATTAACCAGCTTCTTCACTCATTATTTGCTTATCTTTTACTCTTTGTGATAAGTGTTTGCCCTCTCAAAGAGTAAAAACTTTCCATTGTTTAGCATTATGCATTTTAAGGGCAAGGATGATTAGTTACTTCATTTTGGTATCTACAACGTTTAATATTTACTGTGCTTAATAATACATGTCAGAGGAAGGAAAGAAAGAAGGAAGGAAGGAAGGAAGGAAGGAAGGAAGGAAGGGAGAAGGAGAGAAGGAAGAAGGAAAGAGACATAGGTTATGAAATTTTTAATAAAAAAGGAATGAGAGTTGAGTGCCATTCCCATTCTAACTTATCATGCAAAACACGTAAGGTAGTATTTTTAAAATCCTAAATTCTACTTCAAACCCATCAAAATAGTGTCTCCAACAAGTGAAGATTGGAAAACTTAATATTTCAAAGTCTCTCCGGGTGATTCTGATACCAGATATTTTGGGAACCAGCACTGTTTTAATCAATGCTGACATCATTGTCTTAAGCATATACATACATCACCTAAAACAGTTGTTGATTCAACAAGAAAGACCTTCTTTCTGGGCTCCAGGGGTGAATAAGGCAAAGACCCAGATGTCAAGGAGTTACATTTTGTTGAGGGGGTATTTAAAATAAGGTAGTTGGAAAAGGCCATTTTGAGATAACATTTAAGTATATACTCGAATGAAATTACTAAATCATCCATCAATCAATATAATTAACAATGTCCTAATTCTTGTAGGGTAAAATGGCTTGCATGAAAGAGTTTTACAAAACATGTTCTTTTGAGGATATAGTTTTGCTGTCATGATATGTTTTTGAAAACTGCATGAACCATTTTATTCTACCAGAAGAGATTTGATTTATTTCAGATAAACATGTATTCAGTGACAAGGCCACTTTTAAAGCAAAGATTATTTTTAAAAGCCTATCAAAAAATGAAAACTACAAGTCCCTAGACTTTCAACTATGTTTCTATGACTAAAATGATAAAACAAAAATAGCTCAAGCTCTAAAATTATATTGTATGAAATTATGGATGCACAAGAATCAGTTTCCTCTGAGCTTTGATAATTACATTTTAAATAGAGTACTGACATGCTGTAATTATAATATTAAAATGCTAAGATAATCAAATGCTCAAAAGGGGTATTCTGAGCTTCTAAAAGATTTTGTAAATGTCATTAAAATTTCTACTGTATTTCAATTACATCACAGAAGACTATTATTATGTGTATGTTTCAGTTCACATCTAACTGGCAATCTTTTTGACACAGATAAAATTATTGCTTTTGTATCTATTTAATAACATTGATTAAAAAAACTTTTTACTCTACGCAGTGCACTTAATTTTTCCTGGCAGCAGAAACAAACAAACAAAACAAAATCCTTTACTTTCACTATTTCTTCTTTCCTCCCATTTCAGAGTTATCTCCCCTCTTTTCCAAAGCCAATCAAATCCTCCTGCTTTGTTCATATCCTTCTCCTCTCCTACATTCTCCGAGATACCACTCCATTAAGTGCCTCTTTCTCTTGCAGTTTTGGCTTCTTTTAAATTGGATATCTTCTAATACATAGTATCTTGGAGCACCTGAGTGACTCAGTCAGTTAAGCATCCAACTCTTGATTTTGGCTCAGGTAAGGATCTCACAGTCGGTGAGTTCGAGCCCCACCGAGAGCTCTGTGCTGATAGTGCAGAGCCTGCTTGGGCTTTCCCTCTTTCTCTGTTCCTTCCCCACTTGTGCTCTCTCTCGTTCTCTCTCAAAATAAATAAAGAAAGAAAAACTTAATAAAGTGCATAGTAGCTCCATATTAAAATTATAAGTAAATTAAGAATATGACATTGTTAAGGATCCTGCAGCTGTTAGAATTATCATCACCTCTCTGTTCATCATGTCATCAAGTTTTTTGGAAAGACCGACTGCATCCTGTGCTCAGTATTGTGTGTCTCTCATTCTCTCTTCAGTCTTGTTTCTATCCCCTTTACTCCACCAAATGATTGTCTTATAGGTCACCAGTGCCCTGAGCCACTAGGAACCCATGGGTCTTGTCTATGTTTTGACCTTAATAACACCTTGTTCTTCAAATTTCCTTCCCTAAGGTAGCAAATACATTCCTTGCTTCGTTTCCCACCCCTCTGCTCCATCTCGATCTTTACTGTTCTCTCTTCATCAATCATAAATTCCTTTTCTTCATCCATTTTAATATAGCTTTCCCCAATGTTCTAGTATCAGCTTCTCGGAACTCTCTTATTGATTGATTCCATTTACTACTTTCATTAATTCAGATTTAAAGTGCTCATTACTATTATTAAAGTTTTATCACTATCATTTAATGATACATATGTTTCTTGCCCTCAAGGATAGCTAAGTATGTATGGACATGGGAGTTAGAACAGACAGGGATATAGCTTATGGTTTGCAATGCTGTGCCATAAGTGTATTACTGTCTTCGAGGAAAAATATAATGATGGTACCAAGGGAGAAATGGCGAAAGATCCTTCTGTCAATGAGACTTGCCAAATGAGGTCACTGTTGATCTGGACCATGAAGAAAAAATACAGCACTTGTCAAGATAGATGAAGAAAAAGTGATCATTCCTGGCAGAAGGAATAATGTATATGAAAATTTAAACTATGAATTCTGTGATAATAATATTTCACTTTACTTTTCTAGTCCTATTTCTTCCCTAGGCTTCCCAGTTGCCTTTCTGCAATCTGATAGACATCTCCAACAAGAGAGCTAGGCAGGTTTTCAAAATGAACACTTTCTCTGCCCTCTCTCCTACCTTCTTCTCTACATCTGCTTTCAGTTACTGACAAGCTCGGTCTCTCAATCATCTAGTAATTTTTGGACATAGCTTGAACTCCATCTCACCCTCTCTCTACAATGAGTTATCCATTATTATGAAATTTTCATCTTCATGTTTTGTCCATCTATTCATTCCTTTCCTTTCCTTTCAAACTACATGTATCTGTTCACTTGTTCATTTACTTAGAGAGTACTTACAGAATGTCTTCTTTGGTACTCCTAAGGTAGCTTTCTAGAATTACAGTGAGGAACCAACCGAGAAAATTGCCTGCTGTCATGACTTTTCATTTCATAATAATCAAGGGAACAAATACAGGTATGGGTACATGCTGGGCAGAAAAATCACTTCTTAAGTACAGTTTTCTTAGATAGGTTGACCAGAGAAAGCAAAATGACAAGAACAGAAGGAGGAACACCATGGAAGTTGATTTATGACATGTAGGCTAGTAAGCATCTTTAAGTATGTATCTATGTGTGCCTAGCAGCACTGTACAAGGCTCTGAGTATGCCATCGTGAGAAGGATACATAAAGAAATCGTGGAGCTATCACAAATGGTGACTATGTTGTTTCTCCCCGTTATTCCTCTTTGATATTCTCCCACCCGTGTCAACTTTCTTTCCCAAGAAAGAAGTCTTGATGTGTAGCAGATGCTGAAAATGTAGAAGAAATTTACACACTCACTTTAAACAGCAGAGGATTTGATAAATATATAGTTCCTTTGATTATCTATGGATAAAATGCAAGATGAAAATATGTCATTGTTAGATGGGAACATTAATGTCATAGACGTTCATTACTTTTTTTCAAACAAAGAATCGAAGTCCCAGAAGACCAGTCTAGCTTGCAAAATGCTGAGAAAATATTTCATTACATGAATTCTGACAAGTGATCCCACAAAAATAGCATTGACCATAAACTTTACAAAAAGTTTTTTGGAAAACAAAGTACATTTTATGAAAATTTATATAAAGAAAATAAACCCCTTCTCCATATGTGAAATGTTGGATAATTCCTTCCCACGTCAATTTCTTCCTCTCTCCATACTAATCCACCCATTTTGTAACGCAGAGCAGAACCATTCATAGAAAAGATGGAGAAAGTGAATGTGTGGCATTCCTCTTAACTTTAGACCTCATTTTTTCTTTAAAGCTTTATCCAGTGTTCTTCTTTTTCTTCTTTTTTCTTATTATTTTAGAGTCTTGGCATTTGGGACCTAGACAACTAATCTGAATAAGTTGTACAGACAAAAGAGTTTCTGACACCTTGACAACAAATATGGGGGGTTTGAGCCACTAGTTTTCTTGAATATTAATTGTCCATGTGCAAGACAAATGTCAAACTTGCATACATTTCATGCAAAGACTGTGGTAAAAGAGCTGAACTCTAGCTATGGAATCATACTGTAATCATAAAAAAAACCTTTAAAACGTTCATAAGGAAACGCAAGTTATTTTTGAAAGGTATGGGTAAAATACACAAAATGTTGAGGCCTTTAAGAGGATTTAAGGAGTGAAATGACAGGAGGTCAGACTCAGTCAGGTGTGGAATATCCAAGAGCTTTAAAGCTTCTGCTTTAAGAAAAGAACAAATACAACTCATCCCAATTCCATTTGAGCATCCTCCTTTTAAAGTTGCCCCAGCAGAGAGCCACTTTTTATCTGGCCAGGAGCCTGAAGAAAATCATCAGGGTCTGCTAGGAGGCTTGCACCTCAGGGCCCACTTTGCTCCCCTTGTCCTCCAGACTCTTACCCCCTGTGTCCACACCTGAAGAAGGAGGGGCACCTTTGACACTTTGCTATAGATATATAGATATAAATATATCGATATTATAATTCCTATAATATCTAGCTGATGCCCTTATGCATGAGGTTAAGAAGCCCAGCCCAAGTGTGTTTCAGAACCACTCTTACCCGAGGATCCCAGTTCCCATCTGTCTGGAGCGGATTACAAATATTCTTATCTGGACATCTGAGAGGGCAGAATCCATAGTGGCCAAATAAACAACCATACGTTTTAATCCAGAATTGAAATGGTCACTAGAGATTACTTGGGCCAAGTCCTTATTTTGTAAATGAGACAACAGAGGCCTAAAGTAGTAAATGATTCATTCTATACCACACAGTCAGTAAATCACGTTTTAGAATTCGACCCTTTAGAGCCTGTTCCATTGCATCACACTGTCTGCCACATTTTTCCTGTAAACAAACTATCAGAGCAGATTCATTTCTGAAATAAAACCCTTCCGCTGGCAACATTTTAAGGAACGTGAAAACATTTCAATAATCCAACACCACTAAAGCCCTCTGTATCATCGCCTTATTTACACAAGAGCAGTGGCCAATAAAGAACAATCCCTTGCTGCTGTACTTTATTTGTAACTCAACTGGAACATTTATCATGCTGTATGTAATAATCTTTCTATTTTCCTACATTTGGCTGCTAGTTTAGCAAGGGCGGGTCTTATTAATTCATAAATCCTTAATGCCTAACACAACAGCAGGTGCATATGTGACATTCATACATGTGTGGTGCATAAATGAATAGATGGTTACCTATACGAAGGCATGAAAAGTCTGAGAAACAAAAGTGTGTATGGCGATAGACCAATGTGACGAGGAGCAGTCAAAGCTAGTCTTACGTACTTGCATTTGATGCACCGAGATACAGTCAATGAGGTTTTGAAATAATGAGGAGACTTGAAGAAAGCAGTGCTTGAGAACAAATCTGGCAGTCGTTTGCAAAGTAGTTGAGAAGATGTCGTGTCAGGAAGGCTACGCGGCTCAAACTCTTCTAGAATACATCCAGTCTGGAGAGGGGGATTAGAAAGATACAAAATAATCAGGTCTAAAAATGCTGCGGTTGCACAGTACATGAAAATGTCAAAGTACTAAGAACCATTTTTTGACTCACATCTTTCAAAACACAACTCAGAAATCACTTCCTCACGGAAGCAATCTGTGGTCTCAGGCAGTGTGTCTCCACTGGTATCCCAGAAATCAGTTCCAGCTATGCCTAGCACCTCAGCCCTCAGATCACCTGAATAGCCAAGGGGAGACAGAGACCTATGACCAGTTACTTCGGGCTGCAAGGAGCCTTGGCCATTTACTCCTATGCGCTATACAAATAACCTCATTTCTATGAGCGCATGACATGAAAAATTTCAAAAGCACTATTATTTTCCACTATGTTGTCTTTTAACTTCTGATGTAATTAATTATTTGACAAGTACCACTTTAGGCAAGGGATGAAATGGATTTGAAAAGATTACCTCTGCCTGTAATTCCAATAAACTTCAGTCTTCAGTGGCTCAAGTTCTTACAGTCAGAATTAGATACAACTTGATGCTCGAGAAAGCCAAACCAGCCTCCTTGGCTGTTCGAACACTTCATCAGAATTTGTCTGCCCTGAGAATCTTTTTTTTTTTCCTTTTCAGTTATGGAATTTACATATAAAATGATGCTTTGAAATATAAGAGGGTATATTATAATGTTTGCTCATTACTTCCTTATGTTGTGGCTTTGTAAATTTTAAAACAGTTTTAGAACAGTATTTAGTATTACATATAAAAACTTCATAAATAAACATACATATACAAAAATAGAGAGGTCCTGAAAAGTTTTTACTGCTGAAATATGCAATCAAGATTTTGAGGACTGTTGACTGGCATTCTTTCTCCAGTAGATACTGTGTGAGTTTTCCCAAGGAGTTCCCTGGAGATAAAAGATAAAACTGACCAGAAATGGCTCAGATGGAAGCATATACAAATTGTATTTTGCTTTTTTAATCCAGTGAGTTCACATCTGCAAATGACTACTCTCATTTACCAAAGATAATACTTTCACCCAATGATATGCATTTACTGTCTATACTAATACTATGTACCCTCATTTATTGAATACACAATTTTTACCACGTGCAGATATTACATCGTTAATTTGGGAGTGTCTATTTCATTTGGACCCTTGATGTTTCCAGCTTGCTTTTAAATCTCCAATTTTTTTTTTTTTCTCATTGGTGCCAGAGACGTTATGACTGCAATTTCCTCTTTTTGTGCTGTCTTATTATTTGCTATATAATTTTCTAACTTTTGTCAGCACTAACCATATAGAAGAAACTGCTGAGTGCTTTGCATCCAACGTCTCACTCAGTTCTCCCACCGCACATGGCGTACTGTAACGTGCTGTTGCTTATCCACATTTTACAGAGAAAGGGAACTGAGGCTGGAGAGGTTTCCTGATCGCGCAGAGTCACACAATTAGCAAGTGGCAGAGTAGAGAAAAAAACAAAGTCTTTTTTTGAACTATACAAATATTTGACTATAAAACCCTTGGGTTTTTTTTGTTAAATTTTTTTTTAACGTTTATTTATTTTTGAGACAGAGAGAGACAGAACATGAACGGGGGAGGGTCAGAGAGAGGGAGACACAGAATCTGAAACAGGCTCCAGGCTCTGAGCTGTCAGCACAGAGCCCGACGCGGGGCTCAAACTCACAGACCGTGAGATCATGACCTTTGCCTAAGTCGGCCGCCCAACCGACTGAGCCACCCAGGTGCCCCTGTAAAACCCTTGTTTGAATGGTATAAATATTACTGCGAACCACCTTAATTCTCCTAGAAGCGTTGAGAATTTAATATAGTGGGTGATGGAAATCGCAAAAAGGAAAATGTTGGGGACGTTTTGCCGAATTAGGAGACAGGTAGCTTGTATTGGGTTAAAGACAAAGAGAGGTTGCTCAATCAAGGCCTGTGGCGCAATATGGACAAATAATCGGAAGGCCGAAGGGGAACCAATACTAGTAATTGCTAGTTGTGAAGCACACAAATTGCAAAAAACATTCATGATAATATTTCACAAGTTGTTTTGCTTTTTAGCAACTATTAACACTAGCCCATCTTCTGGAATATTTGGGGATTGATGTGACTTCATTAATCCATTAGTATGGATAATGTACCCTGAGCTTATAGCATGTGCCATGACTGTGCTAAAAGATGTAGCCTTGGCTGGGCGCTTGGGTGGCTCAGTCTGTTAAGCGTCCAACTTTGACTCAGGTCATGATCTCACAGTTCTTGAATTTGAGCCCCACGTCGGGCTCTGTGCTGATATCTCAGAGCCTGGAGTCTGCTTCAGATTCTGTTTCTCCCTCTCTCTCTGCTCCTTCCCTGCTCATGCTCTGTCTCTGTCTTTCAAAATATAAATAAATGTTAAAAAAAAAAAAAGATGCAGCCTTGGTGTAAACAATGTAAGTATATTACAAAATGCGTGAGGAAAATGTTGTGAGGATTAGATTTACGTGGACTTGATATATGAGCAAGGAATAGAAATGGAGGCTATTTATGATCGTGTAAGACCACGTAAACATTGGAAGATGTACACTTGAGCAGAATATTCAGTCAATAAAATAAAACTTGATTTTACTTCCTTCTCAATACCGCAGAAAACCAGCAGTCTTCCCAGTTCTCAGTAATCATTGAAATGTTAACTAGAGAGTACAAGGCTATATACTTTAATTTTTTTAAATGTGAATGGGGAAAGAGGTCACGAATGGACCAAGATTGGGATGAATTTCAGGAAGACAGAAGGCTACTGTGGTATGATTTATACATTATAGTAGTGGAGAAAGTAACGATCATAACGTGGAGAGAAGTCATGAGTGGAGATTGGAGCCATGTTTTGTAGGCTGGCGCTTAGATTCAACAAGTATGAAGAGCCAAGGTTGGGAGTAAGGCAGAAATGGGAACTGATTGAACGAATTATCTTTCACAACCTTTAAACATTCCCCAAACCAACAAATATACCATGTACAAGATATAAATTTTTATTTTTGGTCTAAAGTTAAGAAATTCTCTTCAGAACCACAGTGACCTTTTGGAATTGGATAAAACTTTCAGAGTCGGTTTTGGTACCCAGGATAGGATATCTCCCCCCCCCCCCCCCGCCCCTTCTGGCTCTGGTGGTGGTACAGAAGTACTGTCTGCTGGATGTTCTTTCCTGTCGTCATGCTTAGAGCTTGTAATATATGTTCTCATTCGGGGCAGAAGAGGCCAGGAATTCTGGGCCAGGGTCATGGGGGGTGCAGAGAGGGCAGGGAGAGAACGCAGCCATGGAATCTACATTTCAATGTTTCCAAAGATGTGAGAAAAATCTTCAACATGAACAAATATGACTAAGAGCTAGTCAATCAAAACATATGGCCCTATAACAAAGAATAATAATTTCAGAAGAAAATAAAACTTTAAGAAAATCTTAATTAGTCTTTCACGACAGATTCAAGATCTTGCACTAACGTAAAAACAACTTACATTGAAAAAGGAGAAATGTAGGGACTTTATGGAACTGAATTTAGAACTTTTTAAGAACATGGTTTACAAAAGAAACATAAAAACAATTTGAGAAAAAAAAAATGAAAGTCAAAAGGCACCAGTCCAGGAGGGCCAGCACCTCTCTGTTAGTAGTTCCTGAGGAAGGGGAGAAAGAAATTATGGGGAACTTCACCGTAGACCAAAATTTCCCAAAGCTAATAAAAGTGACTCTTTAGATTAAAAGGAATCATGAAATTAAATTAAGTTAAATTAAATTAAATTATTAAATTAAAAAAACAGTCCATGCATGCTGTTACTGATGAAATTTCAAAATACTACAGATATTGTCATTTATTTACCCAATAGATAGTCTGTTCCTTTTTACTCAGAGGAATCTGAATTATTGAGAAAATTACATAAGGCAAGGTCCATACTCTCCCAATGACAGGAGACAAGCATACACTGTCTACTTGATCAGTGACCAAGTAAAGATGCTTGCCAATTGTGGCCAATGGACTGAAGGGGGGAAGGTGGCTAAGGGGGATTTTGAGAAAGGGAATGTCTTTCTGATTAAGAGAAAGAGAGAGACAGGAGGAGAAGGAGAGAGAGGAAGACTAAGAAATGGAAGAAGACGACAGAAAAAAAAAAGAGAAGGAGCAGGAAGAGGAAGAAGAGGAGGAGGAGAAGTTCATGCTTTCTTGTGTTGTCAGGAGGTCATGATGCTTAAGGTTGCTGCAGTGAACCGACAACCGTAAGGTTAGACCTAGAGGTCTCAGAAACACTAGCTGAGAACCTTCAAATCAGAAGCTCCCGTCTTCATATTTTGTTTTACGTGAAAAATACAAACACCTTTTTTATGTGAATTCAACCCCAAAATAGCCTAAATGAACAAGTTCAACCAAGGCTTATGAGAAGCTCCAAAAGTTTTGGGAGTGTATCTCCCAAAGGATTTAGAGTGAGACGGACATGAAGCTTCTTTTCAGGATCACTGGATACTCAATGACAGTAAAATAACATCCCCAAAGCTTTGAGCTACATGGCTGTGAAACTGAGGATCTATAGCTTTGCTAAACCATTAAGTGTGAAGGTATTCAAACTTTTTTATCTCCTGCATCATTCTTGACATAATTACATGAGAACATATATTGGCAAAATGAAAAAGAAATCTAACGCGTGAAGATGCCGAATCTAAAATGATTGGAGAGGGGCATGAAAGAGACAGGGGAAACAAAATCCCTATATGACAGCTACACGGCAGTCATGAAAAGCAGTCTGGAAAAAACTGACATTTTCAGAAGGAGCTGCATGATCCTAGCGGTGTAATAAAAACAAAAACAAAAACAAAACAAAAAACAAAACATGTATTTCTTCTTTCATGAGATTAAAATAAGACATTAGAAATTCCAGGAATAACAAAAATATACCAAAAAAATCCTGATCCAAGTAAGAAGCAATGTGGCATGATTTCTATTGAATAATGAAGTTGAAGAAAATGTATATCATTCAACCTTGGTGCTTTTAAGATTCTCCTTTGGATGACACGGAAGCTATTACCTGGCTCTTCAGTGGATTCTGTGGTATGATATTTTCGAAATTGTCTTTTTTGGTTTCCATTTTTCAGAATAAGCCTACGGAATCCATGGTTTCCCAAACTTAGAGCTACTAACATTTGGGCCCAATAATTCTTTGCTGTGGTGGACAGTCCTATTCATGGTCCGATATTTAGCAGCATCCCTGGCCTCTACCCAATGGATGCCCTTGGGACACCATTCACATGTCTCATTCATTGCCAAATGTCCCTTCACAAGGGAGATGGCAAATATGCTCCTGGTTGTGAAAGTACTTTTTAAAAACCTAAAAAAACTATATAAATGTTATAAACTTTGAGTTCATGACATTGGGAGTACAGGTGTGAAAAGTTGAGCGATGGTGTGTAGAGAAAGAAGAGGTAGATGGAAGTAGAAAATCATTTCTTCTCTCCCATCCCCACCCCCACCCCCACTGAGTGACGAGATGCCACCCTGACACAAACCTACTGAAGATTCACTCACTTCTCTGGGTGAAGCTTCTAGAGCACGCCGGTCCACAGGCGAAGCCCAGCAGACTGCAGGCTAACTGGCAGGGATTAGGATGGACCACATTTCTTCTTTTACAGAAGGAAGTTGAGATACTATCTAAAGTTCTTGAATCACTTTAAGTATTCAGGTTATTTAAAAATTTATACATAATAATCAAGAGACTATGCATATTTATTTTTCTAAGCTTATTTATTTATTTTGAGAGAGAGAGAGCACAGGAAAGGGGCAGAGAGAGAGGGAGAGAGATTATCGCAAGCAGGTTCCGTGCATCCTGAGGCAGGGCTCAATCCCCTGAACCGCGAGATCATGACCTGAGCCAAAATCAAAAGTTGAATGCTTAACCGACTGAGCCACCCAGGCGCCCCAAGATTATGTATATTTTAAAAAGACATTGGGAGAAGAGATGCCTGTAGGGGATCATGTGAATATTTTTCACACTAAATAATAAAGACAGCTAAAGAATTATAAATCAAGAATTAGTGGTTTAAATACGTTACTTGGGGCTATTGGGTTTACAATCAAGAGTACTAAAATAGAAATAGTCAAAGAAGTTTTCTCTAAGGGAGAAAAGCTGTAACTTTGCATTTTAGCTCTATGTTTGTGTTCACATGTTACTTGATTATAATTTGAAATATCTCTTAAACAATGGATTTCATTTACCTTTAAGTCTGTCTCAGTAGTTACCTTATTTAAATGCCCGTTGGGGTCATTAAGTTTGTACTGCGAAGAGAGTTCTACTAGCAATGAAAAAAGAGTACTTTAGTCAATCTATAACAATTTTTTCTTTCCAAACAACTTGGCCCAATTTTTGTAACCTTGGGTGCTGAATGAATACTTATTAAACGTTGCAATTGAATTTGTTGCGTTTAATGGGAGACCCCTTCTTTACTCACTTAGCCCGGCTTGACTTCCTGCCACCCGCACTCCAGAAGTCAGTGAGATAACCAATGCTCAGGCACTTAAGAAGTCTTAGCAAACCGCTAACCCTCAGTTAGCCCTCAAATTAAGGGTGAGCAATTCAACTCAGAGTGGACAGCGTCTGAGAGCCCACTGAAGGGGATGTAGCAATAATCCTTGCAGTTATTCTCTAATCTTTGCTGGCAGAGGCTTTAAAGATCATTCAGAGAGTTCATTATGCAAATGGAACTGTCTGCATCTACTGACAATGAGGCTGAACTGGACAGACCCCAGGCATAAATATCTACTGGGTATACTCTCCCACATGCAAGGAGACACTAGGACACATCATCTTTGATCTGGATATATTTATCCTGCAATTAATAAAGGGCAAGAAAGTTCATCTTGAAGGTGAGTCACAGATAACTTAGAAAATTGGACAGAATCAAAAAGTCGTGAGTCTTCTTTATTATATCCAGTCTTTAATGAACGTTGGAACTTTTCTGAAGTTCTGAAATACTGTTCTCTATGAAACATACACACACACAATTAGTACACAAACACACACACATACACATCCAAACTCATCAAACACTCAATTCAATGATATACATATATTTGTACATATATTTGAGTTAATATATATGCATATGTATATGTGCTATATATGTATAAATGAGAAGGGTGTGTGTGTGTGTGTGTGTACGTGAGTGTGTACCCAGAGAGAGAGAAAGAGTGAGAACACAGCACCCAGCAGCTTTGTGATGTGGGGCAAGTTACTTAAAGATGTAATTTTCCTCATTATACAATGAAACTGATTAAAATGCCATCCTTAAAGGGTTGATCATAATGTTCTTGAAGGACTTGCATTAGATGATTCAGTGTAACGTTAAGATTTTTTTCTTAGACTTCCTAAAAAAATTTTAAAGGGTTCATTCTTTTACTTCGGGCACTACTTTGAGATACTTGAAATGTCACTTGATTAAGAAATCTGCAATCACTTTACAAGTTCTCTGAATATAATTTTGTGGGAACAAAATTTTGTGTGAACAGAGGCACATTGAGCTGGGCCCTACCACCCTTAAAGCCATGCAACATCACCACTGTATGCCCAGTCCCCGCAGGTTCAGCAGCCTTACGTCACGGTCAGCAGTAGTTACTAAAGATCTTACTTGTGCCAAGAAAGATTCAACGGGACTCTCTGCAGGACTGCCTGGAACCTTTCTATTCTTCATGTTACCTTAGCTTGAGAGATAAAGAGGAAGACATAAATTAAATGTTAATTAAAACGAGATGGGGGGGTGCCTGGGCGGCTCAGTTGGTTAAGTGTCCAGCTTCAGCTCAGGTCATGATCTCACAGTCCGTGAGTTCGAGCCCTGCGTCGGGCTCTGTGCTGACAGCTCGGAGCCTGGAGCCTGCTTCGGATTCTGTGTCTCCCTCTCTCTGTCCCTCCCCCGCTCATGCTCTGTCTCTGTTTCTCTCTCTAAAAATAAGCATTAAAAAAAATTAAAAACTAAAACGGGATGACCAAAACAAAACAAAAAACAAAAAACCCCGAGATGATGTTGGTGTTCGTTAATTCGAATTGGCAAATAAATATTTGCCATAAAAAATACATATTTACTTTACAATAATAGTTGGCTGACATGGTAAAACTTGTGGCCTGCATTGTTGGTGGTAGTATAAACTGATCAATATATCTGAAATGCAGCGGCAAGTTATTGAAAGACTTACATATGCTCATTCACTTTGATAGTGCATTGACACTTTCAGGAATTTATCTTAGAAAAATAAATTATGTATTAGAGAGTTGTGTACCAATAGTCATAATATTGTTTTAAAATTTTCACGTAAATGCCTTTAATTGCAGTAAAAGGCTAAGTAAATCATAATATGCCATAAATATAATGGATAATGAAATACATATATGCATATGATACATATATACATATATATATATAATGTGGGAAAGTTTTATTGTATAATGTAAGTAAAATAAAAGGACAGAAATACTAATTCTCATATCTCGTCATCTCACACACACACACACACGCACATATGGGAAGATAGAAATCGGCTTTAAATATTAATGGTAGATTAATGGCTGTTTTTATTTTCTCATGTTCACTCTTTTTTCCATGTATTATACAATGAACATATATCACTTTTGCAATCAGAAAAATAACATTATTCTATAAAATAACCATTTAAAACCTAATGCCATTCTGCAGTGTTTTGTTTTTGTTTGCTTATTTCCAACATGAAATATCCTTTTAAGCAGAATGAAATGGGAAATGTTTGCTTTGAGCTGAGAATGCACATATTAAAGTAACTGAAAGCATGCAGTTTTCAAAAGCTATTGACACAAATTCAGAAATTTGTCCATCTTATCCTTTTAGCCAGTTTTTGTGGGTGTTTTTTTTGAGAAGATTCAGAAATTAAATGACCTTTTCTAACTAAACACACGCAGATGTAGTCAGAGGTAATGATGGTATTATGTAAGCTCAGTATGAGCAATAAACCTTAAAACGTGTATTCTACCAACTAGCAATTTTCCCAATCAGCTTTTTATTTTGCCGTGCCACCACCTTCTAAAGCCCTAATCATGGAGGTGGTTCTGGAGAAAGAGCTGTGTTCCGTCTGAGCTCAGTGGGTAATGAATGTGTAAGGACTAAATGTGCTTTTTGCTCTCTGTAGCACAGTGTGCTTTTCCTGTTTTGCAGCCATTTTCTCCAATTCAATGCAAATTCTTGTAATTTCCCCCAGAAATAAATGCTATTAAATGTCCTATTTCTCTTTCATATATCAGAAACTTTCTACCCTGCCATCCGCTGGATTTTTGTCAAAATTAAAAACCTACACCATAAGCCAGAGACAGACAGATCCCAAGTAGCCAAAGTTGTCAGCTAGGAATAAACGAAACTTCCAACATGAAGCACATAATTAGTGATGACAAGTAGACATTTCTGTGTGATGGGCATCGCCGTTTTCATCTCTGCTGCTGTACCTGGCTGGTTTCATGTTAAGTCTGAATACATGGCTCAGAAGTTCTCTCACACACACAGACGCGTGCACGCACACACACACACACACACAAAACCTAATTAAAACCTGTACTATTATCCTTAATTTTAATCCTCTTTGATTTATGATGGCTTTATTCAAACTCCATATACAGCAGCAGAAAACAGGCTTCGCGGATAAAGGACTATTACTTGGCTGAACTCTATTTCATACTGAGTGAAAATTGCACAATGATTACTGGAGGCCATTGAAAATGCCTTGGGAAATTTTTTTTTAGATAGTATGAATCTATATTAGCCTAGGTGTTAATTAATGAATAGGTAGAGAAAGTCAAAGAAAAGCAAATCGAGAAACTGGTCCTAAATTAGAAATATTTTTATAGTTATTTTAAAATGCTTGTCAATCTTTAAGAATGAATACAGCATGGTGTATTCCACTTGGGAAAAGATCACACAGGAATATACACAGAACATGCAAGTCCAGATCTGGCATCCCTGTGGTGATCATTCTCTCTAGGATATTGCCAACCAACGTATAATCGATTTAGAGGTCACAATCCGGTTAGAAAGTACAAAATCCTATGCAATAAAACCTAGTCGTGTGATAGTGCGTGGTTCATGCTGCTCATTTCAAAGGGCATTAAAATGAATAAATTAAGGGAGACTTTTAAAACATTTGTATAAACTCATTTAATTCTTCTAACCCTGTGTTACAGATGAGAACGCCAAGACATAGAAGTCAAGTGACTTAAGTGGCCTCACACAGATGGAAAAAGGCAGCGCTCAGCCTTAAAACCAGGCAATCCAGCTCCAGAGGCCGTTCCCCTCATCCCTATACCGTATCACCACCTTTGCACGGCCCGATGGCTTTGCCAGTGCCTTCGGGACAAGCAATTCCTCCAAGGTTTTCAAAGCTCATGTCTGGGATTCTACCAGGGATGATCTGCTTTGGTCTGTTCTGTGTGAAACTGTTTGAAAAAGAGAAGGGCGTACAACGTATTTTCTGAAAAGTACGACATGTGATAAGCCCAAAGCCCCTCAGGATCTCCTCCGTGTCAACACTGCAGGCATTCATTTGCACTGCAGATAGCTGTTTAGAGGTACCATTCAATAAAGACATTTGACTGATGCTAGGGAAGCGGTAGGGATGGAGAGTAGTGGAAGAATCCAAGACACCTTTTTATGATGCGTTCTTTGTCCTTGCGATTGTTTCGGTAACTTTTTGTAGGGGGGTGGTTGAGATATTTAAGGTCAGGCAAACTGAGGGAAGTTGGAAGACAGTTGTATTTACTGGCTCTGAAGCCAAACGTCAGGCACAAGGTAGTGGGCCTGGGCTATGTCTCCCACTGGAAGCCGACATGAATTTCTATGAAGAGAAAACAAGGCAAGACACTGTCTACTACATCCTTTTAGGTCTGCTCTTTGATTTTCATTCTCACTCCTTGAGGTCTTTTAGGTTTGGGCATACTTCCCAGGGTGTACGTTGGGCTGCATGAAGGATTTCTGAATCTCTAGCTCGTGTGCATTCAAAGGAAATGTCTCTCACATTTGTGATGTACGCTGAGATATTTAGATGAACTCTAGTTCCAGACACTAGTCTGGTTTCCCAGTAAGATTTTACTTAATATACGGCATTCTTTGTCTAACAACCTGAAGGAGGGTCATTAGATTTGTCATCGTAAATGCTGAGTTGGACAAGCCACAGATCTGTTCAATTGACTATACACAGAATGACTGTTCATTTTGCCCAGAAAGTTTTTTAAAAGCCGATTTCAAAATAGCCTGTTTTATAAATGCATATAAACAGAACTGTAAACTCACATTTTCACAGATGTAATTTTTTTCCTGTCCCAGAGTTTCTTAAATAAAGCACTGCTTTAATATATAACATAAGACTAAGTTATTTCTTTCATTTCACTGATGTTTCTCTTAACGTGCCTAATTTGCTTCTAAAGGATGGATTGTAGTTTATGTTCATTAATGTTTTATTAATGTAGTTATTAATTATAAACACAAGGATGTTTATAATTTTGAATTAGCGCTATTTTGTCCAGACTTGTATTTCTGAAGGTATACTAGTAAAAGGGATCAGGCCAGTACTTGAGAATATTCAGATGATAAAAAATAAAGTGTCCTAAAAAACAAAAATAAATAAATAAAAATAAAGTGTCCTATAACTACAGATAATGACAGCTTGATAAACCACAAAGATGAAGAATCAAAACATGGTGTATGGACAAGGTAGAAAAGTTACCACAGAAAAACATGAATTCAATATTGTGTTGGCCAAATTCGTATAACTGTAAGTCATAAAATAACATGAACAAAGACAACACAGGCAGTTGTTCTCAAGGCATGCCTGTGCAATGTTGAAAAAGAAAGTGGGAAATCTTACTTAATTCAAAGTATCAATATTTTCATCAGGCACAGAGAGGAAGGATACCATGAAGCACCTGCGTAAATATAGAAACTTTAAACAAAGCACCACTGTAGCAAAAGTTAAAGCACAAAGATGTGTGTAACTCCTCCCGTCACATTATTTCGTGAATACAACTTGCCAACGACAAAAAAGATTATGCCAGCCACGTTTGTTAAGCTGCACAACAGCTTTTAAAACTCTTAATATACAGTGGTTATAGTAATCATCTGATTAGCACTTCTGTTGACAGTATTCTTAGCCTGCCTTGCTTATTATGGCAAGTGCTGCCATTAGAATTGCATTAAAATAATAGCTATCTATTTGTAGGAACTGTGTAATGATGCTCAGACTACTGGAAGATGGTAACAGCCCTATTGGCTCTTGACCAAGATAGATCACAATACATGCTGATAACCTGATTCTCCGTTCTTGGTTTTTTTCTGCAGAATGCATTCAAATGCTCAGACAGAGCAAAGAATCAGCTCTCGGGCACCACTGACAAATGAAGTCTTTATCCCAAGCAAATTTTCCATATTATCAATGTATAATTTTGATTATTTTCCATACAAACCCTTGTGTTGAGGGCTGACTTTATTTTGAGGGGGGAGGGGCAGAGAGAGAGAGAGAGAGAGAGAGAGGGAGAGAATGAATCCCTAGCAGGCTCCCTGCTGTCAGCATGGAGCCCAATGCAGGACTTAATCCTATGGGAATTGTGAGATCATTACCCGAGCTGAAATCAAGAGTCAAACGCTTAACTGACTAAGCCACCTAGGCACCCCAATGTATAATTTTTAAAGCCCAGATATTTGTTTTGAAATTATATTTATTTTTATTAAAATCTTTCTAAAATAAATTCCATATTTCTATGAGTTTTGTTTGTTACTATACTACCTCACAGTACAGAGAGACCTTTAGGAGGTACTTATCTGAAGTAAAATAAAACACTTTCAGCCAGATTTGAGGGCGTTTGTGTATTTACAAGTAAAATAGTTGATAATAATGATAACTCTGAACCATCAGGAAAATATTGAATTATCTTGCATGCAGCCTTCTTAGGAGTCATAAAATATGCAATGCATATTAAAAAGGCAAATGTATTTTTGTTAGTCTTTCAGATTTTTTCCTTTCTTCTCTCTTTCTCTGCTGATAGATATTCAGTAATCACTGCACATTGTTGACAGAGTACCAGCACCTAATAGTACCTACCATCATTTCTAGTCTTTGGTTTCTATCCTTCTCTGGGACAGAAAATAAGATAACTGAGGTGATATGATCACCAATTGGCCAAAGTCTTTCCCATAGGCTAAATTATACAAACTAAAGAACATTATTAACTTTGTTTCCACTCTCAGTGATCTTTTTGTTACTTTTAGGATTTTAGGAATGTTCCAGGAGGCTGAGGCAAGAGGAAGCTTGCAATAGTTAAAGTCACAATTGTTAACTCAGGGCACGGCAATGTCTCCACTTCAGATAGGATGCTATTTATATAAGTGAAGATGCACATTATAAAGCCATATGGATGTATGCTTGAAAATACACCTAAAAATATTGATTCTTAGAAGGAGAAATACATAGATTGGCATGATGGTAACGTGAGTTTAAGTGTCAGGATGAGAATCGAAACATTCTTAAGGGGCTAAGTACTTGCATAGCCAGAGCAACTGTTCCAGGTCTCTTGCGCAGGAAAGAGCTAAGAATCCTTTTGAGAAATTAAATAGAAGCACCAAATTGCAAAATAAAGCATGCTATGATTCTCAAAACAGATAACCTGTACCAAAATATAACATGCTACAAAACCATCTAACCTCAGAAATTTTAACAGCTATTCTTTGAGATTCGTGTTTTCTAAAGACCAGAGATAAACTCTGAATGGACCCCTGTGTTACCAAGATAAGACCACTGTCTTTCCCTTCTTTCTGCCCACCTCCCTGCAACTCAGCTGGCTCTGACCTTCCAAACCTACACCACACTTACAAATTTCCACATTATAAAGACCCTGTGACTAACCCCAATCCCCAAACCCTAAGAATACCCCTTTCTAGGGGCGCCTGGGTGGCTCAGTCAGTTGGGCGACCGACTTCGGCTCAGGTCATGATCTCACTCACAGTCCGTGAGTTCGAGCCCCGCATCGGGCTCTGTGCTGACAGCTCAGAGCCTGGAGCCTGTTCCAGATTCTGTGTCTCCCTCTCTCTCTGACCCTCCCCCGTTCATGCTCTGTCTCTCTCTGTCTCAAAAATAAATGTAAAAAAAAAAAAAATTAAAAAAAAAAAAAGAAAAAAAAAGAATACCCCTTTCTATATTCCCCTTTAAAGAGGTACTAAGACTCATCAAGATGGTGTTCTTCTTGGTCATAAAGTTTCATAAACCAAGGTTTCTATGATCAATAGTTTCCTCTGGTAGCCTTTAGGGCTTTTGACTTTTTATTCATCTATGGATTTATTCAACTCAGGTGCACAAGCTAAAGATTGAAATATAACTATTGGATTTGGCCATATGGAGTTCATAAGTGACATTAACAAGCGGTTTCATTGGAGTAGTGAGAAAATGGTGTATTTTTAAATGGGCTCAAGAGAGAATGGTAGGTGAGGAAATGGACAGAGTGATTATAAACTATTTCAAGAAATTTTGGTATAAAATGGGACAGAATCTGGAGGGGATGTGATTTATGACATATTAGAATGAAAACAGGAACAATCCAAAAAAAAAAAAAAAAGAAGAAGAATAGGGGGTAAGGAAAGAATTTTAGGAGCAAAATACTTGGATAGTTAAAACATGGTCAAATGCCCAAGTTGAGGAGCTGGTCTTCCTTAGGAGTATGAATTGTTGCTAGAATGTATGATTGCAAACATAGATAGACTGGCTCCTTTTGTGGCAAGATGAGAAGATTCTCTTCCAATATTTTTTTTCCTGACTTGTCAGACAGAAAAATTTGTGAGTGAGGAAAGGAGAAAGGGAGAAATGGAGAACAGTAACTAGATACATATAATATAAAGGAGGCACTGGGGTCCACAGCTAGAAGTTTAGATTCAGGTGTCTCCTCTATCATTCCATAGCTGAGTGACCATGCCACCTTCCTAAGTTGTCATTTCTCTCTGCAAAAAATAGAAATAATATTAATGTTTTTCCTAACTATTCTATCACTGCAGTGCACTATTCTGCCTCCTTTTGATATTTCACATCTTCTTCTATTATACTTACTACCTGGTTTTCTGGTTTTATATTAGCATATTTAACTCCCCTAAATTCTTTGAGAATTAAATGTTATATATAGATTACAACATTTTTCTTTGAATCTGAGGTCTAGCATATTAGCTCATAGTCGATATCTAATACATATAGACTGACTAATAATAGCAAATCATATCTGAAAGTTACTATTTGTCAGGTCCTGTTTGAAACCCTTTTTACATAGTAATGCTTGGCTCAAGCCTCAAAATAAGCCTATGAATTGGGAATTTTGGGTATCTTCATTTTAGAAATGAGAAGACCAATGTACAGACGGTGGCAGGGCTGGGATTAGAACTGAGGGATCTGCCTCCAAAAGCAGGGCCCCTCAACTAGACAACAGAGTCAACTTGTAGTGAACTGAATTAATTTATGCATCGTGGATGAAGGAATGCACACTCTGTGACTTTAGACCTTTGTGGTAAAATATGAGTGGGTCTAGCGAAGCCTTCAGTACGAATACCATTTGAACCACTGCTTTGGCAAATCACTTAAATAGTACACAGAAGTACAAAGTACACAGAAGTACAAAGAACAAGTGCACAGAAATGCAGTTCGTTGTAATTACATAGCAATGGTTTCCATAGGAACAATAAGCATGGCTTCATCATATTCTAAATATTCTTCGTGGCTGAGAAGCATGAATTTATAATAATTGATACAATTTCTTGAGAAATTGCTATGTGGCAATCATGGAGCTAAGTGCTTAGCCTATATTATCTCATTTAATTCTCACAAAGGCCCTATTTGTTTCCCATTTTAATTTTTTTTAAGTTTACTTATGTATTTTGAGAGAGAAGGAGAGCGAGAGAGAGAATCCCAGGCAGTCTCTACACTATCAGCACAGAGCCTGACGCAGAGCCCCACGTGGGTCTCGGGCTCATGAACCGTGACACCATGACCTGAGCTGAAATCAAAAGTCAGAGGCCTAACTGACGGGGCCACCCAGATGCCCCAATTTGTTTCCCATTTTAGAATAAGGATAGCTGATCCTGGCAGAATGTGATGCAGGGGTGCTGGCCCCAGACTCTAGGCTCTTCATTTCATTGTTGTTTTGTGTGGGAGCAGATGATCAGGAGCTGGCATAGCGGGAAAGGAAAGGAAAGGAAAGGAAAGGAAAGGAAAGGAAAGGAAAGGAAAGTCTAAAGTGTGAGGGAAAGTCAAAGGGACAGAGAAAATCCATAGTGCTCCAAGGTCTTCATTCAAGACACTCTTTGTGACCCAGTCTCTTATTTAAAAAAATAAATAACAATAGATCTTACCTCAGCAGGTTGTTATGGAACATAAGGAAGTTGATGCAACTCAAGTTCAAAATAAATGTGAGCTGTTACCATTCCTGATGTCATGTGTTTGAAGGGATATGTGTATTGTTGTTATTGTAATGATTGTTACTGAGTATATGGATATTACAGCTCTTGGGAATTTAGGGTAGAAAAAAAGGAAAAAGTAGAAAAAAGTGACTAGATGTATTTCTTCCAAATCACCTGTACGTAAAGAACCTAAATCTACTCATTTTTCTCACTGTTATTGAAACATACAAATAAATCAGGTATTAAGAATTGGATTATTCATGTTGAAGAAAAAGTCTTTAAATTATTGTTTTACTACTATAGGTATTTTTAAATAGGTTTTTAATTGGTAATTACATTAAAAAATTTTTTTAAAACATTTATTTATTTTGAGAGACAGAGAGAGACAGCATGAACAGGGGAGGGGGAGAGAGAGAGAGAGGGAGACACAGAATCCAAAGCAGGCTCTAGGCTCTGAGCTGTTAGCACAGAGCCCAACGTGGGCTTGAACTCACAAACTGCGAGACCATGACCTGAGCCGAAGTTGGACGCTCAACCGACTGAGCCACCCAGACGCCCAATTGGTAATTACATGTATACTCATCTGTCTTTCAGCTTTGCAGAATATTCTGGGGATAAATAAGAATATTAAATCCTATAGTTTGTCTTATTTTATATTTTTAAATGTTTATTTATTTTTGAGAGAGAGAGAGAGCAACCAGTGAGGAGCAGAAAGAGAAAGAGAGAGAGAGAGCGAGAGAGAGAGAGAGAGAGAATCCCCAGCAGGCTCCGCACTTCCAGCACAGAGACCAACATGGGACTCGAACCCACAACCATGAGATCATGACCTGAGCGGAAATCAATAGACACTCAACTGGCTGAGCCACCCAGGCGCCCCTAGTTTGTCTTATTTTAAAAGGATATCTTGTTATGTTATAGACATTTTTTATCCTTGAATGTTTCATATATAAAGTATTTTTTATGCTTATTAGCTATAGAGAGTCCCTAGGAACTTCACTAATACACTGAAGTTTACGGTTTGTGACAATACTTGTAAGAAAATGTAAGGCAAGGTGTGAAACTGGACAGTAAATGGATCTAGTTGCAGAAAGTCAGTGTTTCTTTTTGACAATCTAGCCCGTCGTCCACAGTGCCAAATAAGCACTCTGGCTGTTGTCCAGAGAAATTTTGCAGACAGACCTTGTCTTACACATTCAGCATGCTACTTACTGGCTTTTCTGTATTGTTTTAACTGATTTCCCATTAATTTTTAATGTTGCGAAAAATGCAGAGGAAGTGATTGTGTTTTCGATTGTACAGTTGAACGCAGGCAGTAACTTTTAAAAGTGTTTAAGTTTCCTGGGGTTGAGAAGCTCTCCCCTTCCTAGTCGCTCAGGGACCTTGGCCGATGGAGGCTCGAACTGGATGCAGGCTTCCGGGATACCTATGGCAGGTAACGTGGAGAATTGTGCACAGGCCCTCAGGAGTGTGGCATGATACTTCTGTTCACATTTCATTAGTGAAAACAATCATATCTGGAAAGGAAGTGAGAAAGTGCAAGCTTCCCATATTCCCCGCCTGGAGAAGAAGCGGAATATTTGTGAGTAGCTCTGATGACTACGACACTGGGTTTATAACTGGCCTCCAAGTTGCAAAGCTGGTACTCTGCCCCATGTGGACTCTAGCACGTCTTTCCATGATGTTGTTGACTCTAGAAAACGAAGGGAAAGATGACAGTCTGTGTCTTTACCCTCCAAATGTTGTTTCCTTCATTGGAAAAATCTTCAAATGCTAACATGTTTTGGGCAGTGTTTTTAAAACTGTGGATTCATCAGTGAATGTGATTGGATCCCTGTCTTGTGATCTTGGAGCCCGTCAGGGAGGACACATATTTAATCAGTAGTTAAAAGAAGGAATCAAATGTTACGTAAGACGAAAGCCTGGCCTGTTGGCTATCACTGCTGCTCTCAGTATATTTGCCCCAATGGTATTCTGATTTCCATTGACTCCTAAGCAGCTGTGAGAGAGAATACTGTTTTAAATTTTTTATATTAAATCTATAGTTGAGAAAACTGTGAATGAAAACCTGAGGGTTTCCCCATGCATAAATTAAAGTATTCATTTTTTTTTTCTTACTTTCTACTAGCCAAGTTTAAAATAGGCAATGTTTTTAATACAATTCTTCTAGATAAGAGGAGTGTTACTGTTTTGGTTGAAACCATTGCTATTTATTTAGGCTTTGTCTATGGAGAATAAAATCAGATGTGAGGATTATTTACGTTGTTTGGTGTAGATATGCAGTGGAGTTCATTTGAGTCCCAGGACAAAAAAAAATGTGTTTTTACCTACATTTACAACTTGATCTTCTTTACCAAACAAATATAATGACCAAGGAATCTGTTTATGCCACCAATAATTCATTTAGTTCACCGCAAAGGACATATTTCCAAAAAAGAGGTAAAACAAGCACTCTGAAAACATTTTTCAGTCATTGCCTGGCTGATTTGCCTTCTCAGTGAATGTGCTATTTATAGTGAGATGAAATTATTCAGTGTTGGTGGTCTGCATTTCCAAACCAGCTTTCTCTTCTGTGTTAGAAATGACTTAGCCCTTTTTGATTCAGTTTGCCTTCTCCCCATACCTTCCACACGTGAGATGTGGTGTAATTTCTAAGCCTGCTGATATTTTATTTCAACAGGTAAATTCGGCCTGGCCCAAAAGGAAAAAAAAAAAAAATTAAAGACAAGAGGCCTTGCAGAGGCTTTTACATTTTTTTTAATTTTTAAATTTTTTTAATGTGTATTTATTTTTGAGAGAGATGGAGACAGAGATAGAGTGCGAATGGGGAAGGGGCAGAGAGGGAGAGACACAGAATCCGAAGCAGGCTCCAGGCTCTGAGCTGTCAGCACAAAGCCTGACGCGGCGGGGGGGGGGGTCAAACCCACAAACCCAGAGATCATGACCTGAGCCGATGCTTAAGGGGCGGAGCCACCCAGGCACCCCAGGCTTCTGCATTTTGATTAGGCAACAGTTAGCAAGTCCCAGAGGCTCCTGTCCAGACCACAGCTGGGCTCCTCCTGCTTGTTCCAGGTGCCAGGCTGCACTCACACGGTCTGATGTGCCACTTTGCCCTTTTCTTCACCTTTCTAAGCCTTCAACTCTCTGACCAAAAGACAAAAAGAAAGAAGAAAGAAGAAGAAAGAAAGAAAGAAAGAAAGAAAGAAAGAAAGAAAGAAGGAAAGAAAGAAAGAAGGAAAGAAAGAAAGAAAGAAAGAAAGAAAGAAAGAAAGAAAAAAGAAAAGAAATAAGAGTCCTTGAAAAACAGATTGTCATAGGCACACAGAGGCATTGAATAAAAATCTACAAAATAGCACTTCCACTATTGCCAGACCATGATAACCTTTTCAGCAGTGTCACTACTGAATGTGCCTGTGACCTTGGCACAATGCCCTGCTGGTGACATTTTAAATGAGTTTTAAATGGGGAAGTGTGAGCGATTAGGAGGAATAAGAAGTGGCAGTGAAGAAAAACCGAGAAGCAACATCATCACTACTAACCTGACTTATTCTGTTCTTTAGTTGGACATTTAGTAATTCACTTGACAAACAATTGATGAGAATTCTAATTTCTGGGTGTTCAGTGAATACACTTGACCTTGAACTACATGGGTTTGGACAGTGTGGGTTCATTCACGTATACACGGATTTTTTTCGATAAATATGGTTTAGTACTATATTTTCTCTTTACGATTTTCTTAACATTTTCTTTAGTTCACTGCATTGTAAATATATAGTATATAGCACATATACAAAATATGTTAATTGACTTCTTACGTTATCAGTAAGTCTTCTGGTCAATAGCAGGCTATTATATAGTTAATTTGGGGACAGTCTAAAGTTACACATGGAGTTTGGACAGCAGGTGTCATCGTCTGCAACCCTTGTATTGTTCAAGGGTCAGCAAATATATATTTTAACTTTTTCCTCTAGCCCATCATCAATAAACTATGATACCAACTCTATTCATCATACCAGATAGCTATTTGCAGTATATAAACATATTGCAAAAAACGGAAAGAGATTTTTTTTCTTTTCTGAGACTCTAGAAGGGGAAAATTAGTTTGCTTGTCTACTTAAAGCTTTCTTAGAAACAGAGAAATGGACTGGATAATTATACTGCATAACTGCTTGTATGTTATCCTTTGATTTTTTTTAAATAAGCCTTTTATTTTGAGATACTTGTGGATTCACATACAGTTGTAAGAATTAATGCATTGGTGATGAGTTTTATAGCAAGACAGTGAGTGATGAAATGTGAGGAACTCCCATCGACTTGCTGCCCAGTGAAATTGATGAAGATTATTTTAAGAACAACCACTTGAAGACTCTGAAAAGGTTTGTTCTAAGGACAAACAAGAAATGAAGAAAACTATTCAAGATAACCTGAGTGTGTAAGAAAAGCGGGAGTCTGCTATTTGGGGGCACCTGGGTGGCTCATTGGGGTAAACGTCTGACTCTTGGTTTCTACTCAGGTCAAAATCTCACAGGTTCCTAAGATCTGGGATATAGCCCTTTGTGGTTGGGATTGGGATTCTCTCTTTCTCCCTCTCTCTCTACCCCTCTTCTGTTCCTTCCCTCACATGCTCCAGCTCTCTCTCAAAATAAATAAATAAACTTAAAAAAAAAAAGTTTGGTATTTGAACCAAGATCCTCCTTCCCCCTCCCGGCTCAACAAGGCAGAGACTCCACTGCTACAGCCAAGAACCCGGCTCTTGTCCTGCCCCTCCCCCATCTCCCATTCTGACAGTTACCTTCTGGGGAGGAGGAGACCCGTGGATCTTCATTTTGCCCCTAGCCATCCATTGCCCTGGCTAGTGCAGCCCAAGATGAGGGCTCTCTTTTTCCACGCAGCCCACACTTGTGAAAGGGAGGCTCTGCCTTGATTACAGCATACTGAGAATGCTGGGCCCCAAGTACCGACGCCCCAGCTTGTGATGGTTTGACGCCAGCAGAGACGACCCACAAGACATCTGGCTGCTGCCCATCCCTACACTGAGCTCCCAGAATAGAGGTGTCACTCAGAAAGAAGCTTGTCATTGTCCCAACGCCCCCCTCCCCCCGCTCCACCCAACTCCAGAGTCCTGCTTAGGGCTTTTGCCTTGGAGAAGCAGGCCGTAAAACCAATAGCTCCTAATCTGTTCTCAAAGGAAATAACTTCATTTGCAGCAGGGTATGCAAAAGTTTAAACCTAAGAATATTATCAAAAGTTGTGCAGATTATGATGGAAGACAAGGAGGAGATTAGTGGACTTGAAGTAGGTATGGCTTAGACTGTGAACTGGTTGGTTTGCAGGTTAGGAGCCAATAGTAGGCCACCCAAGATATGCCACGTTGGCATGCAGATTATTTTAAGCTAAAAATAATCAAGGCTTCAAAGACTCAGGAAAAAGTTTTGACCTTTCCCCTAACTGCTTAAAAGGATTCAGAGAGAGGACTTGCTCCAGGAAAAGAGCAATCACCATAGATAACAATATTATAATATGAACTAGGTATGGCGGATGAGGAGGAACGTAGCAAAATCTGTGTGTTAAAATTCCTCCTCATACCCCATTGTTTCTGTATGGCCCAGAAAACATCTGTTCACCAAACATTTACTCTTTTTCATCTTCCTGTACATTGTTTCCCATGCTTTTGAAGTCCCAGACCCCAACCTCCTTCTTGGTTCAGGATGATATATATACTTCATTTACCTGACTGTCTTTGGAATCTCATGTCTATGTGAATTCCCTGTATGTACGCAATTGAATTTGATTTTCTCCTGTTAATTTGTCTCATTCCAATTTAATTCTTAGACTAGCTAGAAGAAGCTAGACAGGCAGGGGAAAATGTTCCCTCCCCAACATAAGAAAGAACCAGGGAATATGAGAGTTGGAAGGATCCCTTCTGGGGTTTGGGGGGTTTCTTCTCTCTACCTCTTCCAGTTGGTGAAAGCCATGATGCTTTTGCCTCCATCACAGCTGGGGATTACACTGCTTTTTATCTTCTGGCTAGGGTAGAAATCCTAGTTCTTACTTAGCCTTTGTTGTCAGGGTTGGTGATGGAACCATTTTTTTTTCCTGTGGTTTTGACTTTAATAGAGTAATTATTTTCTGAAAGTGTTCAGCCTTGTTGGGCTATCTCTGTCTTCTGAAGCAGAAGACTTTCTGACGATTTTTTTTTAACCTTGCTTGAAGTCCTTCAATATCTTCACACTTTCCTCAGAATAAAGTCCAAACTTTAACACGAAGTAGAATGTTTTCAGCATCTGACCATTACTTAATTACCCAGTCTCATTTTTGGGGCATATCCTTAAATATGCTATGTTCCAAACACACTACTTGTCTCTTTTTCCTTTAGGCTGGTTTCTTTATCTGAAATGTTTCTCTCACTCACTCCTGATATTATCCTTCTGATGTCTGCTTACTCATAGGTCTTTCTTGATACCTTATCCCAACCCTTCTAGCATGCTTTCATCGCCCCATTCTTGCTTTTTGTCAAAGGCCTTTGCACTTGCTGTGTCTTCTGTTCAAAATGTGCTTCCAAGACATTCTGCTCTTTATCATTCACGGATCAGCTTTAAAGATCAACACCCCAGTGGGTTCTTCTCTGAATTTTAAAACTAACACAGTTATTAGTGTATCGTCCCGTTTTCTCTCCTTACATTAACATTAAAAGATCCAAAGTTTCTTTTGTTGTTGAGGACTATCTAGGGCACTGTTGACCTCAGTCCCTAGAATGTCAACTGCACAAGGAAAGATGTTGTCTATTTTGTTCATTGCTCTATTCTCAGTGTCTATAACATCGTTTGGCTCTCAGTAGTACATACCCACTCATTTATTCATCTCGCGTTAATTGAGGTTCTATTATGCACCAGACACAAGGATGTATGACTCAACAAAACCATCCAAATGTTGAGTTTTAGTCTAGCACGATGTTTGGAGATATAGTCATAATATTCTTACATTTTACCATAGTAAATAAGTATCATGTTGTGTGTTATTAGAATATGAGAAGTCTATTTAAAAATAGAGCAGATAAAGGAGTCAGGAGTTATGAGACTGGGTAACATGTTGCAATAGCAAATATGAAGAGCAACTTTCAGTAAAGTATTTTCATGTACCTTTGTCATTTAAGCTATTCCATTCCAGGGGCACCTGGGTGACTCGGCGGGTTAAACGTCCAACTTCAGCTCAGGTCATGATCTCACCACCAGTGGGTTCGAGCCCCGCGTCGGGCTCTGTGTTGACAGCTCAGAGCCTGGAGCCTGCTTCGGATTCAGTCTCCCTCTCTCTCTGCCCCTCCCCCACTTGCAGTCTCTCTCTCTCTCTCTCTCTCAAAAATAAATAAAACATTAAAAAAATTTTTAAAAACCCATAAACTATTCCATTCCAACAAAATAAGTTAACCATCCAGAATTGAAGAAAGGGAGACAAATGAATGATGTGGAGCATTTTTATTTTTATTTGGATGCAGATTTATTTCTCACATTTTTAAAAACAAATGCTACTATAATTGTTAAGTTTCATTTCCACTTATAAACCATTTCATGTATCATTTCAAAACAAATTAATTTGATGTAACTGTCTATATAAAACACCAAGATGCTAATCTTGGATTTGAGGAATAGTCATAATATCTAAAGCAGAGCAGTTCATAGAAAAATTATTTTCTGAGAAAACTAATTGGATCTTATTATGCCCTATTCAATTAGTTTTTGAAGTTTGCTTTTTTTATTCAATTCCCACCTGAGTGAGAGAATCTGAAAACATGGATCAGGAATAATTACTCAAGAAACCCAATTCCAATTTTTTTCTAATTACAAGAATGAAAAATAAACACACACACACACACACACACACACACACACAATGATAATTTAGGCATAAACATCACATCTCTGTATATTTTTCTTATATGATTAAAGAAATAGAGAAAAATACACAATGCATTTTTCACTTAAACAGAAAAATGTGGAAATATTTTCGTAGTTGCTACATAGATTCAGGAAAGCAACTCTTAGGAAATCATAAGATTGTTGGTATTGAATTGTGAAATCAGCGGTGAAGTCATTTTTATGGAAGCTGAGACGAAATCACTGAAGCAACTTTCCAAAAGACTGGTATTGGCCCAGAAGCACCTGGAAAAGTGATTATAATTATCAATTTTTCCATAAAAACATGGGAAGACATGAAAACTCATGGTAAGATAGCAAGCTAAGAATATGGATAAAATCTAGGAGAATCTAGGGATGATCATCAGGAGAGAATATAAAATTTAACCCAGAAACTTTAATAATGACAGGAGCACGAATCACAAGAAGTATGTATTGACATCAGAAGAGGTCTTCAGGGAGAGACAGGAAGCTGTGAAATTAGAATTAGCGTAACTAGAAAAGAAGCAATTAATGCCTTTCTTTCAAGCCATGCTCTGCCCCAAGGGAGGGATCTATAACTGAAAAACAAGTAACAAAACAAACAAAACACCAAAACAACTTTGCATGAATTAACAGTAATGATATATTTAAACATATAAAGAGCTGATATAATTATTAATATATTGAAGAAATTTTAAGATTTTAAAAAATCTTTATTGATTGAGAGAAAGAGAGAAAGAGAGCACAAGCAGGGAAGGGGCAGAGAGAGAGACACACACAGAATCCAAAGCAGGCTTCAGGCTCTGAGCTGTTAGCACAGACCCCAAAGCGGGGCTCAAATCTGGGAGCAGTGAGATCATGACCTGAGCCAAAGTCGGATGCTTAACTGACTGAACCACCAAGGAGTCCCTAAAGAAGAAATTTTAAAAACTAATGAGCAAACCAACAAATGACAGTAATAACATTTTTACCAGTGGAAACCTGGAAGTAAAGGCTGAAACTACCTTTGTTTCTAAACTTTACTTGGAAATAAAAATAACACAAATTCAACCTATATGTGTCTACTGTTTAATAAAACTTATTGCATTTATCCTAATTCCTAAGGCAATGCAAGTTCACTGAAGAACTTCTGAAAAAACATCAAAAGGGCTGAAGAATTTTCACATAGCCCAGAAATAACCACTACTCACATTTTCACAGTCATATCTATATATTTATAACATTGGGCAATACCGGCCATATTAATTTCTTTTTTTTTTAAGTTTATTTATTTATCTTGGGAGAGAGAGAGCTGGGGAAGGGCAGAGAGAAAGAGAATCCTAAGCAGGTGCTGCTCTAATAACGAGGAGCCCGACAAGGGGCTCAATCCCATGAACTGTGAGATCATGACCTGAGCTGAAACCAAGATGTGGGACGCTTAACCTACCGAGCCACCCAGGCTCCCCGATCATATTAATTTCCTACTGCTGCTGTAAATATTACCACAAACTTAGTGACAACACACATTTATAAAAACCTCCTCTATAGTTCTCATGATCAGGAGTCTGAAATCAGTCTCACTGGGTCGGAGTTGGGGTGAAAGCCAGGCTGGATCCTTCTGGAGGCTTTGAGGAGAGAATCCACTTCCTGACTTTTTCAGCTTCTAGTGGATGCCTGCATTCCTTGATTGTGGCCCCTTCTAGCCTCAAAGCACATCACTCCAGTCTCTGATTCTGTCATTGCATTATCTCTCCTCTTACTTTGACTCTGTGCCTCCCTCTTATAAGGAGCCTTGTGATTATACTGGGCTCATATGGATAAGCCGGGATAATCTCCCTATCCCCAAATCTTTCATTTCATCACAGCTATCAGGTCCTTTTTGCCATATAAGGTAATATTCACAGGTTCCGGGGATTAAGACATGGTCCTATTTGGGGGTTGTTATTCAGCCCACCACAGTAACCATAATATTTTCCTCTGTAATGATGTGTCAGGAATGATGAATTCCAGACAGCATTCTCTAAACCAACAAGATAACACTAAGAATTTTTAATATCAAGAAATGAAGACACACTTATGTGGTTAATACAGACTTGACATCTGTGAAATAAGTGGACTGATAATAGATTACAGCTAAAGTAGTTTTGTAAAGACTTTTTTGGTCTGGGAAATCTGCTTCATCTCTGCTCTCTCTGTGGAAAATTTTCCAAGATTCTTATTCTTTTAATGAGTTCATAGTTATTGATGATGGGGTGAGTACCTCCTTCTATCTTCACGAGTATTTTAGAGATAAAGTGAAAATGTTTGCACCAGGGATCATTTGCCAAATGCTAATTTATCTAAAATCTCTCAATTCCCAAATATTTGGCTTTGTTCTAATATTTACCGTTTGCAAGTCATTTTCTTTAAGAACAATATTGAAAAAAATAGGACCTGTGCATTTCCAACTTCTTTGCTTGTTCTAAGATTCTACCAGCTAGTATGAACAGTTTGTGTGTTTGGTTTGTTTTGTTTTAAATACAAATGAAAACAATTTATATGGATCGTTTCTACAAATAGTGACAAGCCTAAATGTCAAGTACCATGCCTAAAATATAAAACACAGCCTGATCTGTATTCTCTGATCTGCTCTGTTATCTGATCAATTGACTAAAACGGGTCCTTAGTTTTAGCCTGCTTTATCATCTTTTGTGATATATTTTAATTTGTTCTTCCTTTTAATATAATTAAAATTGACCATTAAGTGCTTTGAGCACCGTCATGTTTTGTGGAGTTAATAAAATTATCCCTCTATATTATCATACACATTTTTTTGAATGTGTGCTCATCAGATCTCTCCTTGTGCTGCTATATTGGATTTACTTACCTACTTTCTCTCTCTCTTTCTCTCTCTCTCTCTCTGTCATCTATATCTATCTAACACAAAATGCTTCTCTTGAGTTTTATGATGGGGAATTTTCATGTTTGTTTCTCTGTTTTCATTCTTGTTAAGTGATATTATTTAGAGCCTGGCCATTAGCTTGTATTTTACAGTCCAACTTTTTAAAGCTGTATTTTTTTGTGCCAGGGTTAGCCCATCTCTCTAACATTTTCATACCTTTCTATCTCTGATACAAGAAAGTACAGTCACTCTACCTGCCCATCATGAACGTATAATCTCTGTGTTTATTTCTCCTTACTCGTATGAGAAAAATGATCATCAAGACAGGTTCACAACTAGTCTTATATTCTCCTTTTAACAGAATGACCTTTCCAAATGATGTGCAAATTTTTGAAAGCCCTAAAAAGGCAGGATATGTTTGTTCTCTAAGTCAATTATAGTTTGCCCTAGGGTGCTTCTCTCAGAGTTCCCATTTGGATCAACAGTCATGGCACACTTCTGTTATGGCATTGCCTTGCCCGGCTAGTCTTTCTCTTTGAGTTCTTCCAGATGTCAGAATTCTGACCTGGAACCTGAAACTCCATGAATAGGTATGTTCTCCTTAAACACAGTATCTCTGGGAAGTTCAATCGCTCTCCAGCCCCTCCTTCTGCTTGTCATGTATTATCTTGTTGCTCTGTTCTACAGAAATTGTTGAGAAATTTTCTTATTTGCAAAATCTGGAGTCTTACTTGATTCTGGACATATTCCAGGTTGTAACCATTTCTTGCCTAAGTCCTGTTACTGCCAGATTCGGGTTCCAGAGATTACAGAAAGTGAAATTCGATAGCAACCAAGAATGACATGATGTAACTGCGGTAGCCCATGAGGACTATTTCCAAGGTTTAGAAAGAAACATTCTCATTACACACAAAATCTTAGCGTAGATGCTGAAATTCTAAATGCTTCCATAAGCAGAGAAATTTCCTTACTTCTCAGTCCAAACACATTGTAGAGACATCTCAGAAAAAGATAAAGAGAGTAGACTACTCCACCCAAAACTTCCTCTTGTTCATCCTAACTGATGCTTCTGACACCTGCTTTTGATGCCAATTGCTGCTGCAACTCCAGAAATTTTCTGTAATCTGAAGTTCAGCCAAGAGCTGCCCTGGCCATCCTCCTTTTTTTTAATTAACTGTAAATTAAATAAATGATAACCTTACGTCTTTATGCTCAATTGTCGGCAATAAGAAATGACTAACCAGGATAGCACTCTCCCTACGTACGCCTTCCACTTCATCTCCTACCTTTCTCTTTCTCATGCATTGTGCTTTCTATTTCTCAAATGTTCCAAGAGTTTTCCAGGCACAGGGCATTTCTCCTGGCTCATTTGTACTCTTCCTCTTCCTGGAATGCAATGCCTGTGCCCTACTCATTACACAAGCTCAAATCCATTTCCTCAGAAAGTCCCTATGTACTGTGTTCTGCCCAGCTCAGGAGCCTCCTATTTCATGGCCTATTACAATTTTCTTCATAACACTTATAATTGCATAAAAGAAGTTTAAGTCTGTGTTTACTTGCATATTTCTGTCCATCTCCTTGAGAAAATAAGTTTAGCGAAAGCGAGAACCTCATGAACATGTGTCTCTAGGTCTAGAATAGTGCCTGGTATGAAGTTGAGTACAGCAGTAACTTAAATGTTACAACCAGAGCTCAAAATATTGATTTAATTGAATTTCAGAGCTGTGTGCTTAGAGGCCTATGCCTGCAGATTAAACTGTTAGTGTCTTTTGCGCTAAAAGGTACGATTCCATCCAAGCTCATGTGAAATAGATGTCCACGATGAATTCTAATTGATGATTTGGTTTTAGCTACAGTATTAATTTGTTCCTTAGGAGTCTGGGAAAGAGCAAAGTGCAGATACATGAAGGTTTCCTGGGCTCAGCAGCAAAGATCAGATCAGGTGGCTTAGAATAGGGTAGAATTGTTGAGAGAAAGGGAGCAAATTGTTCATTACTACTTCTCTTAAAAGGGCTTATTTTTCAGGCTTCATAAATGAAACTTAATGCTAACTTCTATACTTGTACTGTTCTGTTTAACCCACATTTCAGCTAATCCATGTAAAGCTATGTATTTTGACCCAGGTGTCTTATTCTCCCAGAACTTCTTCCTCATCAATATCAATTTTTACACAGACGTCCCTATATTACCCCAATACTCTGATTTTCCTACAACAAAGCTTGCTTTTGTGATGCTTCCGTAGGATGTTTACACATTGCATATGCTAAGAAAGGAGATAAGAGTAGTACCCTAATATTAATGACAGATGGTGAATTATTGTTTTACCATCTGCATAAAAAACTGAAGGACCTTTGGCAAGGACATTTAATGTCTTAGTCTGAAGCCTTGATTACTCTGACCATAGGAGGTTAGTCAGCGTGATGCTTTGTAGAAGAACAGTATTCTTCTGTTCCTCAGATAATACAATGGCAGGTTATTAGCACCTTACCAAATTCCTCAAAGGGAACAGGGAACTATCGTTACTTATTTTTTTTTTAATGTTTACTTATTCTTGAGAGAGAGAGCATGAGTGGAAGAGGGGCAGAGTGAGAGAGAGACACAGAACCCAAAGCAGGCTCCAGGCTCTGAGCTGTCAGCACGGACCCCAACACAGGGCTTGGACCCACAAACCTTGAGATCACGACCTGAGCCAAAGTCAGATGCTTAACTAACTGAGCCGCCCAGGTGCCCCTGTCATTACTTAATTTTAAATCTTCCACAGAAGATTTGACATAGGGTCTCACACACTATTTCTAGAGTCTTAGCTCCCACCCACCACTTTACAAGTTGCGATGTAATAGCATCAAAATACACTCACACCATATTTCAAGCCTTTTTGTCTTTGTGCATGCTTTTTCCTCTGCCAATACATTCCTCTTATGCCCCTTCCCCAGATCCTTTCTTTTGGGTGCTTTTGAACTTGGAGACTCAGCTTGAGTCATCTTATCCAAGGTTACTCCCTCTGCTGTCCCACAGTGAACTGCACAGACATTCACCATAACAACTATCATACTGATTAAAAGTATGTGTTTCCATGTCTATATATCTAATAACACTAGAAATGATCACTGTAGGGCAGTGGCCTTACTTTCTCCATGCTTGGCAAATATACTCCATAGATATTTACAGAATTTCTTTGGGTTTATCCTGTTTGAGATTTATTAATGGGTCTTGAATTTGTAGGTTTTGTTTTGTTTTGTTTTGGGGGCAGGGGTGTTGAAAAATTTGGGAGATTTCTATCCATTATTTCTTCAAGTGAACTTGAGGACCTGACTTCTTCCTTTTCTGCTTCCCGGACTTGGATGACACAAATGTTACATCTTTACAGATAGTCTCACAGGTCCCTGAGATTCCATTCATTTTCGCTCTCTTTTCTCTGTTATTCACATTGGGTTACTTCTCTTCTTCTACCTCAAGAAAGTTTACACATTCTTTCCTCTGCCCCTCCATGCTGCTGTTGAGATCATCCACTGACCTTTGAAATTTCAGCTACTGTATT
Organism: Panthera onca; assembly: GCF_046562875.1. Taxonomy (NCBI): domain Eukaryota; kingdom Metazoa; phylum Chordata; class Mammalia; order Carnivora; family Felidae; genus Panthera; species Panthera onca. The sequence goes on from NC_138339.1 coordinate 224,173,603, forward strand.
TTTTCAGTTCTAACATTTCCATTTGGTTCTTTTTATTTTCTATTTCTTTGCTGAATCTGTCTGTTTTCCCATTTATTTCAAGCACGTTCATAATTACCCTCTGAAGCATTTTTATGAAGGCTTGTTTATAATCTATTTAAGTAATTCTAACATGTTTGTCATTTCAGAGTTGATGTCTGTTGATTGTCTCTTTTCATTCATGTTGCATTTTCCTGGTTCTAAGTATGAGACATGATTTTCAGTTCAAACCTAAACATTTTGAATACAACATTATGAGGCTCAGGATTCAATTTAAACCTTCTATTTTAGCTGAATTTTGTGACACTGCGTTGGCAAGAGAAGTTAGGGGTCTCCATTCTAACTCTCTGGACTCCGAGCAGGAGGGACTTTTCAGTGATGATGAGCAGACGTGTGAGTTCTGTTTCCCCCTTAGGCTTCCTCTGGTACTTTTCTGGCTGAAGGGTGTAGGAAGCGCCTCATTATTCCTCCTGAGATAGCCTCCACTGATGCTGGAGAGTTGGAAAGGCCTCATTATTACTGGGTGTTGGTGAAAATCCTAATCTGACATGAGGCCACATCTCACCCCATCCCAGTGGTACCCCATTACTGACAGGAGAGAGGAGAAGTCCAGGCTTACCCACACGATACCCACTGACACTGCACAGTGGTTGGTGGGGGTGTTCATTACTGCCTGGCAGGGATCAAAGTCCTGGCTCCACACTCAGACTTCTTGATAGTACCCTGGGGGTGCAGAGGGTGACTGGGGTGCTTCCCGAGAGCTTCCATGGGGTGGAAGTCGACATCCCCACTCAGCCTCTGCCGACACTGTGGAGAAAGGACTGCAGTTTCTCCTCTAGCACGTATTTGAAGTAGAGATACTTGTTTGTGTGCTGCTAGGTGGCCCTTTCCTGCTCCTTAAGTAGAGATAGCAGGGTTTGGTGGGGCTTTCTGGGTCTGTGTCCATTGACCATTCTTGGTTGCTGGCTTCTTCAGCTCTAAGTCTGGGATATTTGAGGCAAAGAGAAACTGCAGCAACCTACCACCATGCTGTTCCTCAGGCCTTTGGGTCCCTGGGAAGTCTACCTTCTTCTCTCCATTTTCAGTCTTCTTATGTTTGTTTAAATATGATATCCATGGTTTTTAGTTGTTCTTCATCAGAGGAACAAAAAAAAGTATGTCTCCTGAATATTTCCAGAAGCAGGTCGCTTCAATAAGGTCTTATGAATAAATAAAACACTGCAGGTCTCAGTATTATTAAAGCATTGAATTAGAATGTATTAAAAATAGTATTATTCTTTAATTTCTTGATACACTTATGACTGATTATGAGAAAGTTTTGAATGTGTTGATAAAAAATGTTAAAGGTCATGGGACATTTGTGAAATTTTCCATTGATTAGTCAGACTGGTCTGCATAGTGTCAGCATCAAAAGTCATTTTATAGACTCCTTCTATATAAATTCCTTGGATATAATTTTCCGGAAATCAACCAAATTATTTGTATGTGTTTTATTTTCTTACACACTTCTCATTTGCACAATAATAAAGAATTAAAATTTCTTTCAGAGAAAATTATTCACACTTGGATTAGTCAAATCAAAATCAAATTTTATGATTCTGGTATAATTTTTAAAAATAATTCTTTGCCATGTTGAAACCTTATTTCTCAACTTTCCTACATTTTCTCTCAAATAGTTTTGCAAGCAATTTTTCACACAGAAACAATTACTTGGATGACAAAAATTGGATTATCTGGAAAAAATTAATTCACACTCTGCATTTCATGAGATGTTTCAGACAGCAGAAATACTATGAATTGTTGAAGCTACTCTTTAAGATGACAAATTCTGATGAAGACATTTACTAAGGCATAACTAAACTAAAATACTGATGAAAATGATTTGGGGGCCATGATTTCCTGGATTGAAGGAATAAAGGAAGGAATAAAGGAAAGAGCAGTTCAACCTCTTGATTTTACAATTCAGGAAATGAACCCAATGAAAAGGATTGCCTGAGAGGATTGTCCTAAACTTCAGCCTGAATGAGGACCACCTAGAAGGTGTTGAAATAGACTGCTGAACTTCACATTCAGAATTTTTGATTCAGGTCTGGGGGGTGGGGGGAGGGCACTCCAGAATCTGCATTTCTAAGAAGTTACTTGGTGATGCTAATGCCTACAATGCAAGATTACATTTTAGTACTGCTGGCCTAGAATTACAGAGTAAATAAATGACAGAACTCTACCAGAGGTCCAGCGTACTGCCTGCTCAGCCCATTCTAGAAAATTGCTTCTTATTTTATTGCTTTATCCTTTTATGTCAGTTATTTTGAAACTTCCAAAATGTTCACACCAATCTGTAAAATCTCCATTTGTAGTCACTATTTTCAAGATATGCATTAGATTAATATTGAAATATTATTTTTCTTATTATTGAAATTTTATTTTCTTATTTAATAGAATTCCTATTTGAATGGTTTCTTTCTGTAACTCAGTGGATCACATCCCATGCCTCCCTGCCACAGGCACCACAGTTTAGAGCAGAGCTCCATATTATATCGTATGCCCTTTTTATTTCAGTCATCTTGATCACTAATACACAGTAATCTACACTGATTTTTAAGAGAGAAAAAAATGACTAACCGGATGATTAACTTTTTTCAGTTTAAGAGGTGAAATATAATAAGAATAATTATTAATATTTATTTAAACTACTCTATGTACCAGAGACTACTTGAAGCACTCATTCATTCATTAATACATTTTATTCTCTCAAGAACACCATGAGATAGTCACTGGAGATGCATTTTAGAAATGAAGAAACCTAGTCACACAAAGGTTAAGTAAATTGTCAAAAAAGCACTCATCGAGTGGGCAAAGCAACCCAGACTCAAATGCAAGCACATCTAGAACTCTTGTGCATCACCGCCTTTTGAATTTTCTTATGTTATGTTTCTCTAATATTTGTGCTATGTTATTATTTCTCAGATTTGCCCAGTAACAATATGATTATATGAGAAAAAAATAATTTCTTTTTTTTTAATTTATTTATTTTGAGAGAAAAAAAGCTGGAGAGGGGCAGAGAGAGAGAGAGGGAGAGAGAGAATCTTAAACAGACTCCATGCTGTCAGCACAGAGCCCAATGTGGGGCTTGAACCCACACACTGTGAGACCATGACCTGAGCTGGGATCAAGAGTCAGACACTTGGGGCGCCTGGGTGGCGCAGTCGGTTAAGCGTCCGACTTCAGCCAGGTCACGATCTCGCGGTCCGTGAGTTCGAGCCCCACGTCGGGCTCTGGGCTGATGGCTCGGAGCCTGGAGCCTGTTTCCGATTCTGTGTCTCCCTCTCTCTCTGCCCCTCCCCCGTTCATGCTCTGTCTCTCTCTGTCCCAAAAATAAATAAAAAACGTTGAAAAAAAAATTTAAAAAAAAAAAAAAAAAAAAAAAGAGTCAGACACTTAACTGACTGAGCCATCCAGACACCGCTTTTAATTTTTTTTTTTAAGTTTATTAGAAGGTAAATTTTTAAAGGAATAAATGTGTTTCCTAGACTTCATAATGAACCAGCCTCATCTTATGGCAGTCACCTAATATAATAAAACACTCATTCACATGCAAACGACACGCCTCCTTAAAATTGGCTGAGGAAAGATCACTCTTAAGGTTTTCAATGACCTACTGACTCGAGCATGCTGCCACATTGTAAGTCATGTACCAAGTGCCCTAAAGTCATGTACTAAATCCCCTAACACCCACTTCCTTCCCTAGAGTGCCAGGAGAATTGCACTGTGAGTCTCAGAGTTTGATTCTGCTGGGTTGTTTCCTAGTGGGGTCATTTTAATATTTCTGTGCAAACTCCAGTCAAAAATACGATGCTTAGCATTCAGTGCATTTGTGTGGTGTCTGATCATGAAGTTGCCATAACTAAAGAAGTTAATATACTCAATATCTTCCAACTGATGACAGGAAAGTTATAGAGATATATTTACAAGTTCCTGCTGAAATCCCCTGAAAACTTTTTTTAAAAAATCATGTTTTCTGAAGCAAGACCTTCAAAGCTGATCTTCAGATGATTTCCCTGCTCTTTTCAATTTCTCATTTTGCTTCATCTCATGATGAAAGTGAATTTGAACTCGATTCACAGCATTGCAGTGATATACAGGCCCACAGGCCTAAAAAATTTACTATGAGTGATTTATTTGTTGTCTGCCCATGGTAGAAACCTATTGCCTATAATAATTCACCCAAAATATTCATTACAGTTTATGCATTTAAAAGAGTGTGAGATTGGCAAAACTTTTGGGGCATTTTTTAGGTGATGTGTATATGGAGAATTCTGTTCTCTTAAGATAAAATAGATACTTGGGATTTGGGTAAACATCCTTCTTTTTTAAAAATTTATTTATTTGGAAAGACAACACAAGCAAGGTAGGGGTTGAGAGAGGCGGGGAGAGAGAATCCCAAGCAGGTTCCCCACTGTCAGCACAGAGGCCGATGCAGGGCTCAGACTCATGAACCATGAGATCATGACCTGAGATGAAATCAAGAGCCGGATGCTTAACTGACTGAACCACCCAGGTGCCCCTGGGTAAACTTCTTTCCTAAGTTTAGAATGAGTGATCCATTCATGGATTAAAAAAACAAAAAGCATTTAAAGAGAAAATAATGAGTCTTCCGCCAATCCTTGACCCAGTGGGTCCAGTTCCCACACTACCCCCAACTCCAACAGATAGAACACCTGCATTTGGTTCTTAAGTGTTCTTGGAGAGTTTATCATTTAGCCTTTCAGAGATTCTTTATGCACATCTCACAAAATTATTTATACATATCTACTTATGTAGCTTCTCGTTTTTCCCTCTTTAATATCTTACAATTGTCTTTCCATAAGCTTTGCTAATTTCTTCATAATTTTCCTATATATTTTACCTTTTCTGTTAATATTCCAAATGGGGTCTTGTCCTTCATTATAGATTCTATATAGATATTATTTTATATATGAATGCTATCAATCATATATCAATTGTGTACCTTACTAATTCACTGAATTCTCTTTTAAAATAATTCCTCATAACTTAATTTCTTAATTATTTCTAGTTCAACAATCATATCCTGTGCAAGCTAAAATAATTATTTACTCATTTTTAATTTCTATACCTTTAATTTTTCCCTGATGTAATAGTTCCTACTACAGATACTTACTAAGAGAACTAAATAAATTTATATACAATCTCACCCAGCATATAGTGAGCATTATATGACAGCTTGCTATTTTTATTATTTTTTTTCACTTGCTTCTACATGATCTGCTAGTCACCTTCTGATTCATCCATGCCCTGAGTTGTCCTTTCTTCTTGTCAGGGCTTTTACATTACTTGTAGAAAATTCTCAGTACCTCCTTACAGTTATTTAGTGCCTAATATGTACCAGTCACTATGATAAATTCTTGCTATACATGTGTGGCGAACAAGAATGACTTTAATGGAAAGTGCAATCTGGGAAAGTATACAAAGGGTAGGCATATAATTATTTTATAAATATCTTCATCAACTACGTATAGTTGGATAGCTTTAGCTGTCCATGTTCTTAATTAGGTACTGGACAAATCAATGTATTTTTAGAAACAGGGATTTCTGTCTCTTTCATCTACTAATTCCCTGCTGCCATGACTTATTTCCCAGGAATCCCTCCTTGTTTCAGTACATTGGGAATGAGTTTACATAGACTGCCTTCGTTTTGGAGAAGGATAACTTCCAGGGTAAGTCATATCTGAAAGTCTTTCTACCTCTGCAGAAATGATCAGTTTGCTTGCTGCCTCTTGAGGTGTACTAGAATGGGGTTTTAATATTTAACTACTTAATGCCCATGTGGTGTCAGACTTTATTAGCGCATAAAGTATTCAGTGGTACAACTTATATTTTTGTCTTGGCAGGCCTACTTATATTACTTGATAATGGCATATGAAGCTATCTATAAAACTTTAAGATTGAATAATTTTAAAACCTTCTCCCTCTGGCCCACAGTGGGTGGTAGCATTATTCCACTTTCCATTTTATTTTTTATCCCTACTAGGACATGGCTAAATCTAGATTTCTTTCTTTGCATTAAGTCACTCAAAATAATAAAGTAAAAACTAGTTTAAAATAACACTTAGATGCATTAGAATAACGTAGTCCTTATCTCTTAAGGGGAAAAAAATCTGATGGCTTTCTACGCAGTAAATAGAAATAGGGCAAAAAAAAGTAGGTTGATAATCATTTCCCCAGTCCAAATGCAAATTTCCAAACTTAAACAATGTCTTACTTCTCTTTGGATGCTTCATGGGAAATTGAATTTTGGAATTGGGGCAGAGAAAGTCATGTTTTTGTTGCTGTGGTTACAGGAGATAGCAATTTTTCCAACAGAGAAACAGAGGCCACAACAACAATGGAAATCCGATTCCCATAATCAGCAAATCCAAGGCTGCCATTACAGAGGAGTAACTGGAATGTCCCAGTGCATGCTCTGGGAGCAGGCGTCTAACGCATGTTTGTAGGAAAGAAAACACAGCTCAGGGGCCAAAAAATTGAGGCTGTGGGGTTAAGGAGTCCATGCAAAATAGCGAAGATAAATAGTGAGGATGTTGAATGACTATGTTTGTTAATTCTACAAAAGGGAATTGTAAAATATATCGGACAAGATCACCAAAAGCTGTGTGTTTATCTCTAACTTTCATGATGGATTCATTTGTAGAATCATTGTTTGACATTAGCGAGGAACAACCCAGTGAGAGTTTCATTTGGGAATGTGAAATTATAGATCAAAGGAGAAGCTGTGGCAAGAAAGACGAATTAAAGCACAGATTTGGGAACCATCTGCTTGGTGGTGAGAAATGAAACCTGTTATTCCCCCAAGAGTGAGGAGATCTGAGGGCTAAACCTTCAGAAACTACAGGGAGCATCAAGAAGGAAAAGAAAAGTAAAGACAAATGAAAGCAGAAGTTAGTGGAGGACCAGAATCATATTTTTAAAAGTTGTTTCTCAGTTTCTGCTCTTAATTTAGAATGTACACAAATAATTTATATTTCTCTTTTAAAATAAGTCTTTTTATATTTATCTTGTTTTCCTGTAATATATACCCACAGGTTAGTGTTTTGAATAATCTAGTACAATACAATCGTATAAAATATTTTCCTAGGAAAAGGTTGATACAATTACACTGTTTAATAAACCTCAGAACAAAAAACATTTTACTTAACATTACTTTGTCTAGTGTTTTGTTTTCAATCAAGAATTAATCAACTTTTGGGGCGCCTGGGTGGCGCAGTCGGTTAAGCGTCCGACTTCGGCCAGGTCACGATCTCGCGGTCCGTGGGTTCGAGCCCCACGTCAGGCTCTGGGCTGATGGCTCGGAGCCTGGAGCCTGTTTCCGATTCTGTGTCTCCCTCTCTCTCTGCCCCTCCCCCGTTCATGCTCTGTCTCTCTCTGTCCCAAAAATAAATAAAAACGTTGAAAAAAAAATTAAAAAAAAAAAAAAAAAGAATTAATCAACTTTTATGATTGGAAAGAGAACTTGAATTAAATGTATCTTTGAGAGCTTTTCATAGAGCTATATATTCTGGAAGGCTTCTGTAATCTATTATTCTGTGTGGCACATAGGAAAAGCTCACTTGCTTCTATGTTAATTTAGCAGTATAAACTATAAACAGGAGGATTTAAAAAGGCTCAAAAGATTGCATCCTCTGGGGCTTCTTTTAAGTGTACGTTAGTGCACAATAAGTCCTTGCCATTTAAAAGTTCTGAGCTTTTATTCAAAATAAATAGTTTGCTCTGTATCTTAAGTTATGAAGCTTACTTATGGTGATTTAAATAATCTCAAGACCATTATGTTGGTCACATTACTGCCGCGTGTGTTCTTTTGAATTGCCATCCAGAGATAATGGCGATTAGATATGGCCTGTTGCTTTGGGTAATAAGGTTTAGTCCATTATCCAACCAAAATTTGTCTCCTTATCTCCTATGTATTCTGCCTAGGATTGTCATTTGTACAAAACTACCCCTATCTTTTTTTTTGAGTGTAAATGTAATTATGTTGCTATTCAAATCCATGAAGTATCCATAGGTTTATTTATCTCAGCCAAAAACTCAGATCTATATAAAATAAAGGGAAAGATGATTCTGACAATTCCCACAGTAAATGACATATTCTACTAAATAGAACAGAGTGAAGGAGGACATTGGGATAACACCTGTCCAGAAAGCTTTTCCATAATGGAAAATATTATGTAAGCTCTTTGTTTTTGTTTTCAGAAAATAATGGCTGTTTTTTAAATCTACTTTACATGATTTCAGCCATTATTTTAAGTGAGAAAATGATATTCTGTAAAATAGGGGAAAACAGCCTTGAATGTATTCATCTTGCAAATATCAAGTGTATCCTTTGTGCCACACTCCATCATAGGCAGCGTTAAATAAAGCAGTCCTTGCTGTTAGACTTGCAATATCCTGGGACTCAGTCTGAGATCACGGAGAAGGTAAAAATACCGATCTGTTAGCTCAAGACAACCTGGTTTATGTTAGTTGTCCCTGCTTTTTATTAATACCACTTTCTTTGCACTCGCTCATGTGCCCTGATTTGGATGATAAATACTATGCCCCCCTCCCCCTCCAAGACGGCTATAGCAATGAGGAATTGCTCTCATGGCTCATTCTCTTTCATGAGCCAGTGATTCCACTGATTATCTTCCAGAACAAAAGCCCACAAACCTGGGTGCACACTAACATCCTCAGGCCCCACCAAGAGATTTCAACTTAATCGGTCGTAGGTGGGGTCTTGTCGGGAGTGCTTTAAAAAATAAGAAGAATAATGTTTTTTAGCTCCCCACATGATTCTAATACATGGACAAGGTTAGATCCACTCTTCTGTATGGAGGTAGTTCAGAGGAATGGACACGCAGAAGCTTGGGAATCAGATAATCTGCTTGGGCAGATCTGCCTGGTTCTGCTGTGCTCCTCTGTGACTTCGAACTGTTTCTTAAATTCTCTGAGCCTCAATTATCTGAATGGCCCGTAGGGCGGGAATGGGACGATCAATCCTGCAGGGCTCTTTGTAGTTTAAAGCAGATAATATGTGTACAATCTACAAAATAGTAAACACTGATAAATCCTCCTGAGCCATTCCAGATGTATGCATCATCTTCTACGAAGAAGGGGCAAAGCTGTTTTGTTGAGAAAGTACTTCCAGTAGTGTGACCCACGTGTCCCTAATCTGAAATAAAGATCTTGTTTTATAAAAATGACTTTCCTTAATATTCTAATCTGGAGTGTGAGTTTGCATAAATTTGACAGCCTGGATTATTCAGCAAGTCATAGGAGAAAGAGGTCTCCTTTTATCTTTTCTTCTTCTTTTTTTTCTTTCCAGGTATAAAGACCCCTGAGATTAGCATTACTTATTGACAATTTCAGATAATAAGCACTTGATTAGATGTTAAGAGCCCCAGATTTCATTACTAAAATGTAGGGTGACTTTGAGACAGTGAACTCTTCTCTATGTCATAGTTTCCTCATCAAAGTTAGTAAGAGCCATTTTTATCCCCACCTAGACCTGTATTTAAGTTTTTCTTTGTATTCTGTGCTTGGTACTAAGGGAGAAAAATAGGACATAATACCATTTGCAGACAAGCAATTTAAAACTAAGATAATTTATGTAATTATACCATTAGAGAAAACTATCATCATCATCACCATCACCATCATCATCAATATCATCATAGAATATACTATAGAAGGATTAGCAGCACAGCGATGTTATTTAAAACTTATGACAAACAAGTCCACAGTGACTTGCTATTGATGGTTTTCCAGTTTCAGAAATTGATTGTAAGCTACAAATCACCTATTTCAACATTTTATTGGTACCTTTTGAGGTACACTGTTTTTGCCTATGGAAACCTGGCCTTAGTCAGTATTCTATTCAACAAGTGACTCACTCTAGAGTATAGAAAATTCATTTGTTATTCCCCAGTGTAGACATTTTCTAATTCATCAGAATTCTACCTATGTAGCTTTTTAAAGTTTCCTGCTTCTCTGATAAGTTTTCCTTATGTAAAGTTTTCACAAACAAGTAGCATTTGAGAAAGAGATGCAATGCAAAATACTTCAGTCAAGAACTCATCCAGAATGATTCGTTCTAGAAATGGAACCTTAGGATCATTTCATCATGCTTCAATCACATTTTGTTTTATACTGTATCTATTGGTATTGTACTTTGGGGCTCAGGGGTGCTGAAAGGCAAATGTTGAAAAGAGGCAAAACATCTCAATCCAGAAGAGATCATCTGATGGCAGGTACATCCATTAGTAACCTTGTCCCAGCCATTTTCTCCTACTATTCTTTGCCATTCTCACACAATGATATAAAAACAAAAACCAAAAAACAAAAAACAAAGCAAACACCTCTTCTCAAAAGCGTTAGAGCCAATAAACAGGAAGAAGTGCCAAGCTGAAGCACAGGCTACTCAGAGGACACAATGTGATTGCTCAGCTCTGCTTTATTGCAGTCATTAAACCATTAACAATGAAATAATACGACAGGTAAAATGCCATTCCCACGTGTCACAGGTGTCATTTTCTCTGGGTTCATAGAACAGACTAAAATGTGGTTTATGGCATATATCCAGAAGCACACAGGAACCATTGGTAACAGTAACAACAACAACAAAAAAGCCTTATTGAAATAGAACAGAAGACAGTTTTTATGTTCTACATTAAAAATCACTAAATGGTGTACATCAGAATACAAAAGAAAATAAAAAAGAAGCCAAACTTCTTAAAAGTCATTAAAGTGGGTCTCAAGTACTCCTTTCCCTAAAGAAGATATAGAGCTGCAAAGCCTGCCAAAAACAATAAAATAGTTGCAAAGATGGTCTCGTAGACTTGTTGGTTTAAAAAGCTGGCATGTTCTGTCTCTCTCTGTCTCAAAAATAAATAAACGTAAAAAAAAAAAATTAAAAAAAAAAAAAAAGCTGGGCAAGGGTTGTCTGGGTGGCTCAGTCGGTAAAGCCTCAGACTCCCGATTTCTGCTCGGGTCATGATATTGGCCCAGGATTCATAAGATCAAGTCCCTCATCAGGCTCTGTGCTTACAACATGGAGCTGGCATGGGATTCTCTCTCTCCCTCTCTCTCTGCCCCTCCCCACGCTCTCTTTCTTTCTCTCTCACAATAAAGAAATACACCTTAAAAAATAAAATGAAATAAAAATCTGGTCAAGATTTTTAAAAGAAGAAGAAGAAGAAGGGTTTGGGGATTGATTATCGGAGACAGGGATCCATTTCTGGGGGGAAAACTGTGAAGATAGTTACTCTGGGCAAGGTCAAGAGGACTTCCTAGTACAAAGAGTAACTATACATCAGAGCACGGAGCATTTTCACTAAGGTGGCCTATAGCATCTTGGAAATCAATCCACTCTTTCTTTGTTCTCCACTGTACTCCATTTCTAGCTCGGTTTTCTAATATAATCCATCTGGGCAGACCTTCCAATTCAGTGCAGAACAATTAGATGTTCCATCCACTCTTCAACTCACATTTGATTTTTCCAGCAATTCTTTGAGACAAAGCTTAGCATCCACGTTTTACTAGTACATGGACTGACATTAAAATAGAATAAATCACTTTTCTAATGTCTCACAGCCAAAAAGTTGTAGACTGATATTCTAATAGACTTTCAAGTCCTTACATCCTTTCTATTATCACACCTTTGTCCTTTTGTTAAGCCGGACTTCTTTTTTTTTTTTAACCAACAGGACCCCAATTCAATATTTGGAGTTTAACAGAAGAAAACGACTCCATTAAGCCAACCAACAAAAGGGTATTGTGTCACCTAAAGAGAATGGGCAGATATAGGTCTTCTCTCAGGCTCAACTGGTTTCAGAAACTCAGTTGCTGCCTCTAGATCTCTTTCGTTATATTCATTTTTATCTCTGTCATTATATGCAACATCTCCATCTCTCTCCACCTCTCTGTTTGCTGTCCTGCAATCTCTTCTGCTGAGATTATGGAGAACATTTATTCTGAAGAGTCATTGCTTTCTCCACAAAATAGGAAATACAACTATAGGTAGTGCTAAGCTTAAATTATCTTATCTCAGAAGCTTCAGAGGACAGGGAGGGCTTCACTTTTTATCACAAATAAATCCCAGTGAATAATTTGTCCAGCCTCTGTCAAGGGCCCATCTTTCAGTCCAATCATTAAGACCAGAGGATATCTGGCCTTTTCTATGATGATAGTTGGGGGGGGGGGGGGTTCAGTGAGTTTCTAGAGGTTAGAGGAGGGAAGAGTGGCTTTCACTGTAAGAGAAAGTTAAGTTGAGATGGCAGAAAAAAGACAATTGTTAACCTCAGAGCTTAATTTTAATTCAATCATCAGAGCTAAAGATAGAATTCATGTTTTTAAAAAAGTATTATTAGATATGGTTTCCTAAGCCCAACAGACTGTTTTACCTGTACAATCAAATTGATAGCAATTATCTAGAAAATACAGTAAAGAAATGTATTGAATGGCATCCTGCTTGGAAACAATCTCTTTGAGAGTTTTTTTGAAATGTTTATTTATTTGATAGAGAAAGAGAACGAGCAGGGAAGGAGCAGAGAGAGTAGTAGAGAGAGATCCCAGGCAGGCTCTGCACTGTCAGCAAGAGCTCTATGTTGGGCTCAATCTCATGAACCGTGAGATCACAACCTGAGCCCAAATCAAGAGACACACAACCAGCTGAGCCACCAGGTGGCCCCTCTTTTACGGAGATTCTAAGTGAGAAAATCTTTTCAGCACTGGGTTCTAGCTTTACCTTTATATTCCATAACCTGTGTCCAGATTGTAAATTTATTTATCATAAGTAGAAATTCCACCTATAAAAAGGGAACATTTGGTAAATTGTAGTAAGAGACGGAGTGGAAGTGGGTGAATGGAGAATGGTATGCCTTTCCATTTATAGAGGTTGGAGTAATGATTGTATTTGCCATTTTTCTTTCTTGTCATCTCATTCACACCATTGTTTCCACTGTACCCTCTGTCCTTTTTCCTGTCTCTGAATATTTTTTCTGCTTATCAAATGTTCATCTCTCATTTTCTTTTTTCTGTGACATTTGAAGCACTTTAAGATCTCATGTGCCTTATACTGTGCTTTATACCGACAAAGAACCAATTAAGAGATAGTCTATGCCATTATGGACGACATGGCAGACATTTGTTGGAATGAATATTTTAGATTCCAAGAAAAATATTTACAGTTATCTGATTGCTTAGCGGGAACAAACATGTATGTTGAAGAACCTAGAAAGAGTACTAATTTGTTATATTTTATTATGTAATGCTTTCTATTCTGAAAAGGGCTCATTCGAAAGAAGGATAAAACAGAGCATAACAATTTTGGAAGAAAACAAAGTTTGCAAACCATATGAGAAAAGCAAGGCTAGTGTTTTATTAAAGAATAGGACAAAAGTTGGTAGACATGTTTCTTTCATAACAATCTCTTGCACTTATGAATCAGCATGCTAATACAAAAATCAGATATATATTATTTAGCATAAATGGGAATTTGATAATTTGATAATTGATAATATAATAAAAGAATTATTACATAATAAGAGAAAGGAACAAGGAAATTGGTATCACTTAATTGTTTACTAAGTTGCACATATTATTCTCTATAGCTCACACGTCTCTCTTAAAACATTTGTCAAAGTCATTTGAAGCTGGTGGGCAAAGCAGGGATGGAGGGAGCAACTTACAATTGTCCCAGTGAGCAGGGGCACTTGTGTGGCTCAGTTGAGCGTCCAACATCGGCTCAGGTCATGATCTCCTGGTTTGTGAGTTTGAACCCCACATTGGGCTCACTGCTGGCAGCCTGTCAGCAAAGAGCCCACTTCATATCCTCTGTCCCCCTCTCTCCGCCCCTCCTCTGTTTGCACTTTCCCCCACCAAAGGAAAAAACAACTGTCCCAATGAGCATAACTTATTTCTTTCATTTTCCTTGTTTCTATTTCAAATAAATTCTAGTCGATATGATCCAAGGAATCCACCTGGGCTGTGGAAATGTTTTCTGTACCTCAGCAATTTCCACATTTCTTTTTTATTAATTAGATTTGTGTCTAGTATTTTACACTAGGAGCTAACCAACATAACCTGCTGTTGCTAGTTTTGGTCACATGGCCCTTCCACTCATTTGCCAGCTGCTTTTTCTCCATTTGAGAGCATTGGTTTCTGGGCGAGCTAGTTCTATTTTATGATCTTAGGAAAATTATTTTTTTCTCAGTCCCTCCCCTATAAAACCTAGAAATGGAGTTAAACGCCTTAGGGCTTTTCCTAGATGATACAAATTTTTGTCATTCAATAATTTCTACCAACTGTGGTGTCTGGACATAAAGGTGTTAAGACTTTTAAATTTTCTCCACAGCACCATCTATAGGCCTATTGTGTCTGTTCTCTGGCCATTTCACTGTTTCCTTTCAGCGCTAGTTAGCTAGAAGAAACATTATCTGTTTGCCATTAACATTTTTTCATTTTCAACCTTGAAAATTGAGTAATCAGCCTCAATGAACTGAACTTACATGATAAAACTGAGACCCATCACTTAAGAACTGTCTTGTGAGAGGGAGATACACAAATATGTGTCTGCCCCAAACAGTGTCCCTTTATAAACAATGGCAAAGAACAACATAAAATTACTTATCTGTTGAATCAAAATCAGTTTAATCCTTAAAGCTGAATTTATTTGCTCTTGACCATTTTTTTTTCTTGCCTTTTGGGGTATAATTTGTGGTAAATGATTCAATAACCATCTCTCTCTTTTCTTGGTATTACTTTTCACTTACAGCACTGTTCTTTACCAGTTTCCACTTGCAAGAACATTTAAATTTTTTTAATGTTTATTTATTTTAGTGACAGAGAGAGACAGAGCATGAACGGGGGAGGGGTAGAGAGAGAGGGAGACACAGAATCGGAAGCAGGCTTCAGGCTCTGAGCTGTCAGAACAGAGCCCGATGCGGGGCTCAAACTCACTGACCGTGAAATCATGACCCGAGCCGAAGTCGGTTGCTTAACCGACTGAGCCACCCAGGTGCCCCAAGAACATTTTAACATTTAGTGTGAAAAATAAAAATATTTTCATTCCTATATTACATAATCTGACTCAGTAATCCTAGATGTGCATACACACACACACACACACACATTTCCAAAGAATTCTTCAAAAATTGTGATTCTAGTGCAGGAAAAGACAACTGAAAGCGTGATGCACAACATTTTAACAAATCTTAAATATCAAATGCGTTTTCAGAGTGTTCATTTCTGTATTTTTAATTTATTTGTGAAAAGGCAGTTCAGAGCTAACAAAGTAAGAAGTTTTAGGTCACACTGGGAAGAGGCACCGAAAGTCATCCAAACCGTCTAAAGAGATTCTGGAACGTGGTACGTGTGTTACCTGCCCCGCACAAAGTCAGTAACAAAGGAGTGATCGCGCAGCAGAGCTGCTATGCTGGACACTAATGTCACATTTACATATCATTGTTCTAACGAGGTCTGTGACTTAATGAAGCACACGTTCTCCACATGAGAAAAGAAAGGCTCCAAAACGAGGTGCATGTTACCTTCTCTTCATTTCCCAGCTTTATAGCCTTGATCTTTACATAAGCTATTATTATTTTAATCACCCGCTCTCTTCCATCACCTAATTCATTAAACAGATGTTTCTGAATTTTTACTCTAAGTCCTTGAGTACAAATTGTATGCCTCCTCTTTCTTTCATGAATGGGAATGAAATTGTAATACTATTAAAGTATATAATACTATAAAATACTATACTATATATAATATAAAAAATACTATAAATTAGTAATACTATAAATACTATAAAAGTAATAGTAATACTATAAAAATATAAATGCTATAAAAGTAATACTATAAAAATACTATAAATATATAAAAGTATACTATATTTACTACTTCTAAAAAACCAGCTTCGTCCTATACATAGACATTTTATTATAAAAGCCTTTGAAGCTTGTTCTACTACATGTGGTTAATAACCTTGAAATAAAAGTTGGTAGAGGACAAAATTCATGTGCTTAAATAAGATATAAAATTATTTAAATGGAAAATAGATAAATTAGTTCTCTATATTTTGCAGGAATGTTTCACTCACATAATTAACATTTTGTGACATTATCACGTAAGATGCTGTTACTTGCAAGTTGTAGACAAGAAACTTAAGGTTTATCACATTTTGCCAGGACCACTCAGGTTTACCATATGTGGCATAAAAAAACTCTGTTTATGCTACCTGACTTTACATGAATATTAAGGCCTTGTTATCTTTACAAATACATTTTGCAGTTATCGGGGTGCCTGGCTGGCTCCGTCGATTAAGTGTCTGACCCTTGATCTCTCGTTCTCTGTTCCTGAGACCAAGCCCCGGGTGTCAAGCTCTGGGCTGACAGCAGGGATCCTGCTTGGGATTCTCTCTCTCCCCCTCTCTCTGCCCCTTCCCCACTCGCACTCTCTTTCTCTCTCAGAATAAATAAATAAACTTCAAAACAAAATAAAACAAATATATTTTGCAGTACCTAATAGGTACTTAAATTCTTTAGAAAATCAGCTATTTTCCTAAAATTTAAAACATTTCAAAAATAAAAATAATTGTAACATGTTGACGCATAATTTGTAGATAGCATTAAATTTGTCTTGGGAAGGACACGGCTTTTCCTTCTGATGAAGACCAACTTCTATGGCTATTCACACACATGTCCAAGCCCTTGCAAACAAAACCAGCAAAACCCTGTCTTTCAATTTATGTAGATCAAGTTTATATTTTCTCATAAAAGGAAAAGATACCCCAAAAGGAACAAGCAAAAGACACCAACATGACATTTCTCTGTTTAGAGAAACTGAGGTGCTTGATTACATTTTGGTGCATCAAAGATGTATGTCTGGACAATGAGCACGTCACAGCTGACACCAGATTGTGACAAGACATGGCAGAGGACACATTTACAATAGCCAACTTGAATTCATCTCAAGGGACCTCTGGCAGAAAAATGACACCACTGATATGGAATCACTATTACATAGTCAAGTAATAATAAAATGCATCAATTCAGTGAGAAATGAGAATGTTTTTATCAGTTACATTTTTCAAAGAGTTTGAGAGAGCTTGACTCACTGGGCAGGGGTAAACTATTTCGAAAATGTCTAGAGGCCAGGTCTTTCCTTCCTTTTCCTCTCCCTTCCTCCCTCCCTTCCCTCTTTCCTTTAAGTCTCTCCTCTCCCCTTCCTTCCTCTTCCTCTCCCCTCTCCCTCTCCCTTAGCTGGAACTAATAACTACTGTATTTTCTTCCAAATGAAATATGAAGACTGGTGCAATCAGAAAAAAACTGAAGACACAAGAAAATAGCTACTTTGGCATTTAATATCGTTTTCAGCATGACCACATGTACTACATAATGCAATTGAATCCATTTTATTTTCATGTGTATCCTTCAATATGCAACGTCAGAAAAGGAATAATAACCCCTTTCAGAGTCTTCAAGTAGCTTTTCATACAATGCAGTTGGTGAGATTGGGAGTTCTCTTAATGACCTCATTTTGATTAATGAAATAAAAAATAATATTTAGGAAATGCAAATTAATCTTAGATAATCCCAGTCAATGAAGATCATGGATATCACTCACCAGTTAGAGTCATCGGCAAAAAAAAAAAAAAAAAAGAAGACCAAGAAAGACAGGACAGATAGTAGTAATTATTTCTAGGAATATGTGTTCATAATTTGTGTTCAGTAACATTGTAAATTAAGCTTATATTATTAAAAAGCATTACTTGTTTTTGTTTTGCACAAATCAGCAGTATACATGATGATTTTTAAAGAATGAAAGAAAACTTTTCTAATGTTATATGAGTGGATTCTTGAGGTAAACTTTTCAGGGACAGCTTCACACATAGAGTGTATTCAAAAGGGCACTATATATCTCTAAGAATTTAAATGAAAATGGAAATAAGGTTTTCTATAAACTGTTAGATTTTTAAGTAATGTGTCTAATGATGACTAGGAAACTTATTTTGAAAGTACAGATGAAGAATTTAATTGTTTCATGAAATATAAGAACAGACAAAAGCAATATTTTACAATATTTTTATTTCATATAATATGATTTCAAATGTGTGCACAGGTGAATTCATAAATTAAATATAAGTAGACGTTTTTCTATTTTATCTATGTTTTATATTCTAATTGACAAAAACAATTTTTTCAAACTTATTAAGGAGAAAACTAGGGTTTTACCTTGTATTTATGACTGACATATATTTAAAAATATGATATTTTTAAACGTTGTTCTCAACTGAGTTTATAGACTGATAGCCATATCTGTTACTGTTGCTATTATTCTTTCATAAATAAAAAAATTCACATTTAAAAAACAATTAGTTAAAATTGCCAAGCTAATACATTGAGTGGTGTCTGAATTCAGGCCCACTGTCTTCAATCCACATGTAAAATTTATGTACGTCATGTTGTATCTTTGAGAAATTTAAATCTACTAAGGCAGTAAAACCTTTTATACGTGACAAAGTATGAACCCTGTTAGTACCAAATGAATGTAACATGCTAAGCATATTGCATGGAAATTCAGAGACAAAAGATTTTTTTTTTAAGAGAGAGAGAGAGAGAGCAAACATGTGCAAGTGGGGGAGAAAAAAAGAGAGAGAGAGAGAGTTTTTTTTTTTTTACTTTTTTTAAAGTTTATTTATTTATTTTGAGAGAGACAGAGACAGCGTGAGTCAGGCAGGGGCAGAGGGAAAGGAGAGAGAATCTCAAGTTGGCTCCATGCTACCAGCTCAGAGCCTGATCTGGGGCTCAAACTCATGAAACCACAAGATCATGACCTGAGCTGAAACCAAGAGTTGGACACTCAACCGACTGAGTCACCCAGGTGCTCCAAAGAGAGAACCTTAAACAGGCTCCATGTTCAGCCCAGAGCCTGATGCAGGGCTTCATACCACGACCCTGGGATTATGACCTAAGCTGAAATCAACAGTTGAATGTTCAACTGACTGAGCTACCCACGCACCCTGAAAAGAAGTTTTTTTTAATGTTTATTTAAGGAGACACAGAATCAGAAGTAGGCTTCAGGCTCCAAGCTGTCAGCACAGAGCCCGATGCAGGGTTTGAACTCACAAACTGTGAGATCATGACCTGAACCGAAGTCAGACTCTTAACCAACTGAGCCGCCCCTGAAAAGAAGTTGTTTTAGATTGTGGTTGTCAACAAAGAAGTCAGGTACCCAACCATCCTGATTTGCCTAGGACTGAGGACTTTGAAGGGTGCAGGACTTTCGGGGCTAAAACCAAGAATGTCTATGGAAAACTGTAATGAGCTGATTACTCCACAAAGAAGTGAAATTATACAGGGTCATGAGTAACTCAACAAAAGCAATTTGTGTTCTTTCAAAATGATAGCATAGAGAAGTCAGTGCCATGATTGGACAATTAGGAAGGGGGTGTACTTCTTTGATGGCATATATACTTGTCAAAGAAGAATTCCATTGCTTTTGGATGAGAAAGAATTAAACAAATAGAGAGACCCAGATTCCATCATGGGCAGCAGGTTTGATAGACACACATATTACCAGGTCAGAAGCCAGGGTTGGCTTCAATAACAAATCTTTGGCAATTGCTTTTAAGCAGTGAGAATAGTTAAACTCCATATATTTATCACGTGTACAGAGGAATATTTGTGTCCTCTTATAAGTAAATCTGATTATTTTTTCACTGGTTTTCTTCACTTAATTTGCACTCACATGAAAACTATAGTTTTAGGGCTTACATATTATGCTGTGTATTGTTCTTTTCAGAAGCTCTTAAAGTAAGTCTCTTGCATTGAAAAGAAGAATAAAATTTAGTACATCTATTGAACTCCTATTTTGTGCTTTACAAATGTCACCACAATTTATGTTCATAACAACTGTAGAAAGAAATTATTATGTCCATTATTATTATGTCCATTTGCCAAATGAAGAACCAAAGTTGGGGCGCCTGGGTGGCTCAGCCAGTTAAGAGTCCGACTTCGGCTCAGGTCATGGTCTCACAGTTTATGGGTTCAAGCCTTGCATCGGACTCTGTGCTGACAGCTCAGAGCCTGGAGCTTGCTTCAGATTCTGTGTCTCTTCCTCTCTCTGTCCCTCCCATGCTCGTGCTCTATCTCTCTCTGTCTCTCAATAATAAATAAATGTTTAAAAAATTGTTTTAAATATTAAAAAACAAGAAAAGAACCAGAGTTACAGAATGGTTAAGTTTTTCTGGCCCAAGATCACTTTGTTAGGGAAGGATATAGGCAGGATTTGAATCCAGGTATTCTGACTCTAAAGCCTATGCATTTTAGACATCATACAATAATGAGCACTTGAAAAAAAATGAAATAATTTAAAACCTTACATCACAAAGAACTCATAAAAGCTAAGATATTTAGAAACCCAAGTTTCTTACCTCTAAAGACAAAGGTGTATCTGTGTGTTGAAACCTCGAAGTTATTTTTCTAAAAATTAAGAACTCAGCACTCCTCCAATGACGTAATTTGCCTGGTACTGTTTCCTTCACAGTGGGGGCCGGTTTGTCCAGTGGATTTGGAAAGACAGACAATCCAGACAATCCAGGACTGAATTGCTCTTGCATTTCTGAGTTCCTTGAATTTGCTCTTTTCTCTGCTTAAATTCACAGCTAAATTGCAAACCTCTACTCCACTTTGTTCTCTCCTGATGCATTGTGAGACTTTCATCAAAATCAGCCTCAACTTTCTTGAATAGACCACATTTTTATTAACATTTCAAGAAGCAGCTTCATACTCTGTAAAAAAATCAGAATATGGACATATTTCTATTGAAAGTAAAAAATAAACATGTAACCCTTATAATGGTAGTACGGTAAGTAATTTATATTTATTAATTTACAATTATTTAAAGAGATGGAGAAGGTACTCGTCCCATTTTAGAAATAAACTGAAGTGGGGCGCCTGGGTGGCGCAGTCGGTTAAGCGTCCGACTTCAGCCAGGTCACGATCTCACGGTCCGTGAGTTCGAGCCCCGCGTCAGGCTCTGGGCTGATGGCTCAGAGCCTGGAGCCTGTTTCCGATTCTGTGTCTCCCTCTCTCTCTGTCCCTCCCCCGTTCATGCTCTGTCTCTCTCTGTCCCAAAAATAAATAAACGTTGAAAAAAAAAAAAAAAAAAAAAAAAAAAGAAATAAACTGAAGTAAAGGAGTTAGGTGGTATGCCCAAAGTCATACCAACCAGTAAATGGCAGAGCTTGAATTCCAACCTTGGCAGTTGAGCTGGAGAATATGTGTCCTTGCCCATTGTACCATATTGTCTATTTCACTGACTTCTAAAAGTCACTTGATCTGTTGATGGATTCTTTTTTTTTCAATGTTTATTTATTTATTTTAATAGACAGATCGCAAGCAGGGGAGGGGCAGAGAGAGAGGGAAAGAGAGAATCCCGAGCAGGCTCCACAATCTCAGCACAAAGCCACAAACCGTGAGATCATGACCTGAACCAAAATCAAGAGTTGGATGCTTAACTGACTGAGCCACCCAGGCACCCCTGTTAATATAGTCTTACCGATCGACTAGAAGCTAAAGGCTGATCACTCAACAGTAATTGGGTTCCTTCAATGGGTTAGGCATAAGCCATCGCCTAAGTATTATTTCCTGACATATTATTTCATTTGATACTGAAAGGTAGATAAGAAGCTTTCCATTTAACATTCACTTATTTTCTCAGGAACTTATAATCCTTATAGGAAAACAGTGACGACCCAGATAACTCAAGGCATACAGTTGTTAAGAAGACCTGTCTCTAATCAATAACTACGTGCTCTTTTTACTGCCTTTTTCAAGAATAGTCTGATTTTAAAGATTAGGTAAAATGGTCCAGCTTAAGATAGCATCTAGCTAGCAGCCCTTTTACAACTTCTCTTAACATCCCCCAAATTCACGTCTCAGAACAGAGATTTTATAACAATGTTGAAATTACGTAGGACTGTTGCCCTATCACCAGAATGTGGAAGGATTTGTACTAAATTAAAAAATAATAGAACATGGATTATGCAACAAAATTGCTGTCCCGTTAGTGCTCTGCTTAAGGAATTATGCAAGCCTATCCGCCTGAAGGTAGGAAGGCCCCTTAGTCCCTTCTCAGCATCTGCTTCCTTTTACGAAATTAGTGCCCATTTATACATTAGTGTATACATTTGGTATCCATTAGGGAAGTGATCCTGTGCTATTCCACCACTTGTTCCTTGAGAGGCCAAAATGTCTCTCGGTTCCCTCTGTGGTACTTACTTCCATTCTAGATCTAGCAAGAGACGGCAATGTCTAGAACCTAATTAAGAAGGCATTTGTGGAACAGTAGTTTATAAAGTTGAACTGCGTGCTGTGGAGTGTTTCCAGGTCAGAGCGCAGAAGTGCTGGGGTAAGCAGGGCGGGCTTGGGCTCAGAGTCCGCAGTGTACTATGTGCGACGTGGCTCCTGGCTGGGGGTAAGAGGGTAAACGGTTTTTCCTGAGCCTCATTCACTGATGGGCACTGAGAGTGCTGACAGCAGTTCGTATTTACTGAGCATGAGTATGTGCTTATCCCTATTACAAGCACCGTAGGGATACTGGTTCCTGTCAGCCTTATCACGGCCCTCCCTAGCTGTATCTGGCTGGGCATTAGAACAGATGGAGGCGATGCCCAACGCCAGCGGGCCAGCTGTGGGAATTAGCAAATCACCAACTCCCAAAAGGATAGGGAAGGAGACAAATGGTGATTTGGGGCTAACTCATGAAAATGGAGGTGTCAGTGGAAAAGAATAGGTAGCTCAGAAAGAGGTATTGGCAAAATAAATTTTTTAATAATAAAGGTGACATAATCAGTGAGGAAGGAAGCATTAATTCATGATCTGCTAGTTATAATAACTAGTTCTGGTTCCCTATTTTGCAAAACAGAAACAGTTACATCTTCATTTAATAATACATGTGAAAATAATTCCCAGGTATGTTATAATTAAATATGATACCGTTAGTAGACAAAATGTACATATTGTATACTGTGTGTTGATCACTGCTCTAAGTGCTTCACATATAAAAGTGCTTTGGTCCTCACAACAAGCCTATGAGGTAGGCATGATTACTTCACTCTTTCACAAACAAGAAAAGATTGATGTTAAGTAACATTGTCCAAGGTCACACAGCTTATAAGTGTTCCAGCAACGATCTCAGACTTTCTACAAGCAAATTCCTAACCTTCCCCCTTAAAAACATATCCCATCCTCTATCATCTTCTTCTCAGAACATGATTTACTCAGAGTTATCTAGCTACTCAAACCAAAAATCTTATGGCTATCCTGAATTCTTCTTACTCACGGCTTGCATACAAACGTTTTGGAAATTTCCTCTGGCTCTAAGTTGGTCCATTCCACATTCCCTGGTTTGTTTCAATAGGCTCCTCAGTGGTCTCCCTGCCTTCCCCCTTGCTTCGCCACAGTCTATTCCCAATGAAGCAACCAGAATAATCATTTGAGACACAAATCAGATCACATTACCTCTACCTGGAACTGCTCCTCCAATTAATCCCATAGCCAGGTCCCTAACATTCGGGTCTTCGATGTCTCCATATTAGTGACACTTGTCTAAAACTGCAACCCACCATCACCGTCTGCTCCCACTGGCTCTTCTATCCCCACACCTTGTCCTTTGAATCACTCTCAAATACTGTATGTAATTTACTTATTTAATATACTTACTACTTTTGGTTTGTCTTCCCTAAAGTAGAAGCTCCGCAAGAACAGGATCTCATCTGTTTTGTTCACAGATGTATACTAAGCACCTAGTACACTTAAGATAGACTCCATAAATATTTGTTGAATGAATGTTAAGATTGGGATTTCAGACATAGGTGCCATTACTCTATAGAATCCATAAAATTAATAACTAAGTAATTGTATAAGAAATGAAATTCTTTTTTTCATTTTTTAATGTTTATTTATTGTTGAGAAGGAGACAGAGTGCAAGCAGGGGAGGGGCAAAGAGAGAGGGAGACACAGAATCCCAATCAGGCTTCAGGCTCTAAGCTGTC
This sequence comes from Panthera onca, assembly GCF_046562875.1. Taxonomy (NCBI): domain Eukaryota; kingdom Metazoa; phylum Chordata; class Mammalia; order Carnivora; family Felidae; genus Panthera; species Panthera onca. The sequence continues at coordinate 224,197,730 of NC_138339.1, forward strand.
AGTACAGAGCCCCACATGTAGCTTGAACTCACCAACCATGAGATCATGACCTGAGCTGAAGTTGGACGCTTAACTGACAGAGCCACACAGGCGCCCCTATAAGAAATGAAATGAAATTATGAAGGGGCATGTGGGTGGCTCAGTCAGTTGAGGACTTCAGTTTAGGTCATTATCTCGCGGTTCGTGGGTTCCAGCCCCACATCAGGATCGCTGCTGTGAGCCTATCAGCACAGAGCCTGCTTCAGATCTTCTGACCGCCTCTCTCTGCCCCTCCCCTGCTTGTGTAAAATTAAATAAATATTTCAAAAAAGAATGAAATTGTTAAAACAAATGCTTAAAAAATTGGTGAACATAAAAGGGGGAAAGGCTTTAAAATATTAAAGTACTAAAATAAACTATTCAGGGAAAATGTGGTAGTTTAAAGTATATAAGAATTAAACCTTTTTTTAAAACAAACAGCACTACCCAACATTTTAACAATAAATAAAAAATAAGCAATATCTACTGTAAATGTTATATTAATGTTCTTATTATATTAAGACCTATTACAAATCAAATGGGGAAAACAGCAAAAAAAAAAAAAAAAACCCTACAAGTATTGAACCCTACACGTATTGAAAAGTATATAAACTCACAAGAAAAGAAACAAATACAAAAGCATTAAAAAGTATATAAAAGTCACATTTTCTAATAATACAACTCATTAGACTGAGATGCCACTTTTCAAAAATAGCAAGTTAATAAAAATACAGAAAGAAGTGAGGGAAAAGAAGATTATGTATACCCTGTGTTAACAAGGGCTCAGTAAAACATATGTAATATGTATCATGAGTTTTAAAATATTCTTGCACTTTGATGTGCTAGTTCTATTTCTAAGAATCTACTCTGAGGACAAAATGTGATGTTTAGACAAAAATGTGTGTGCAAAGTCTTTCCAACAAAGTCTTACAACAGGGGATAATACTATAAAAACAAACCACATTTACAAGACTTGAGAATAAAGTATTTAATAGAAATGTATACTGAATTATTAAGTAATTTTTAAAGAAAACTTAGTAACTTAGAAAATATTTTTAAAAATTTAAAGGCAGGTAAAAAGTTGTGTTGATAGCATGGTCCATGTGGATTAGATCAAAGCCTAGGTACAACTGATGGCAAACAAGGGACCCCAAAACTTGGAGCAGGAGCCACTATGAGCAAGGCAAGGTGACAGACCTCAAGCCCTTTAGTGAGGGCCTTTGGGTAAGCCCTTGTGCAGAACAGGGGGAAGTCCTGGTCCTATAGGTTGAAGATAGCTTACATGGGCTCCAAAGACGATGCTCACCTATTTCCCAAATTTGCCTAAGATAAGAAAAATCCATTATCATGTATCTGATGATAGCATCATTATATACAAAGTATCACCACATAAAATTATGATTGAGATACATGTGCAGAACTTCATTTTCCAAATACCTGCCTCTGTGATTGCCTCTGAGTCTGAGATATAGCTGCACTGGAAAAAAATGCTTCACATGCTACATATAAGCTTCTAAGTGGAAGTATAATTTCAGAAATTAAGTTGAAAGTTGAGTTTCTAATACAATTGAAATTCTAATTCCATGATGTATTTAAGCTATGAACTGGCACTGGAGAGAATTCTTTTACTGTTATCATTTCTTGGGTCACTTGTCTCTTGCTAATGTCAAAACAAGAATGCTTTCTTGTTTTTCTGACTAAGGTACTAAAAAGACATTTCCAGTAAGCATATAACATTTTCTTGTAAATTTCTTTGGCTTCGATGAATTGTATTTTAAGTGAATTGCATTTGCAGGTTTGTGGAATGATGCCAAATTCGTGTTTTGAAAATGTAAACAAAAACCACAAACAAACCTTCCTTCTTCTATTGCTGATGACTGTAGTATACACAGTTCACTGTGTTGTTTAAATAGATTTCAAATAATTTCCCCATAATTGCTAATCATTTCAGGAGGAGGCATGAGGTTAGCAATCAATAATCACCTGCAACTGTTGAAAATGAAGTTCCGGGATCAATAGAACATTCTTCTTCCCATGGAAACACAGCCCATTCAGATGGCTTTCCTCACTGTTCTTTTCTGTTTTGTATTTATTGTAGACTCACAGGCACATTACTTATGGAAAAAACAAATTAAGGAAATAGACAAAATGTCACCCACACCATGGCAGAGATGGCATTTGTTATAAAAAACATATCCTAAGAGAGGCAGGAAGGGGTATACTATTTCGTACAGAGGGTAAGATTGCAAAGTAAAGTTCTTAATTTCTAATCAATAGCTGTGTCTTCTCACTGGTCCACTTTCTTTTAAATATATTTTAAAATATATGTTAAAGACATATACTTATCCCAGTGTGTGTAACTCTATTAGGGGTTTATTTTTAAAGACACACTCAAATAGAATATGCAGGATTTTGTTTATCTGGCCAAGATAAAACATTACATCAATAAATGTTAGCCTCACTTTTATTTTCTTAGGCACTAAAACATTTTAATTACTGATGATGAATAGGAAGATGAGTTATTCCTTGAAAAAATACAAAACTATTTACAGTTGCATTGTATAAAACAGACTTACTTTCATATATATTGCCCCCTCCCTTGTTAAATAGAAAGCAGACTTGTATTTATTGTAAAGTTCATTACCACGTCTACAGACAGATGTGTTCTCGAACATGTTATAAAAGCCATCATTTAACATTAAGAAAACTAAAAAAAAAAAAATTGAAGATGCTAATATATTTTTGTGTTTGAGAGTCAAAAGAGATTCAGGGAAGGAAGGGAATTGTTGTTGTTGTTGTTGTCCCTGTCTTTGTTTTCTGGAGAGATCTTAAAGGAACCTGGTTTGCCTCAGTGTACTTTGGTATTTTTGGAGGGGGATAATCTAGAAGTAATGCTCCTAAAAATTTAGGAGTCGGGTCTGAGCTTGAGATCAACCCAGGAGAAGAGTAGTAAACTAAAGAGAAATTTAGAAATAAGAGAAGTGATTTAAAAGAAAACAACAACAAAAGCAGCATGAACATGACACCAGTGGGTGATCTCTAGCGATATCCTCTTTCCTCATGTAAATCTTCCCAAAAAACTCAACTCAGGTGACCTACAAAGGAAAGGAGGGGGAAAAAGGGGTAACCAAGAAGGGAAATTTAATTTTGCGCGTTGGAGTCTGCCTGTGAGTGCCGGCTTGCCGCCTACCCCTGGCTCCCTTGGGGAATATTCCTCGGGAAGAAACTGGTGCTCCTCTCAGTCTGCCCAGCACCGACTCCCAGAAGGTGTCACATCGCGTGGTTGGGACGGGAAGAAAGGGTTGCCACTCATCTGTTGCACAGCCCCAGGATGGAGCAGGCAGCTGCTGAGATGAGGTCGGGGACCAACAGCTCGCCCCAGGGCTCTCGGAAAATAAAGGAGGTCCGGTAGAAACCGAGGGTCTCAAGGGGATCACCCTCAGCGAAGATTCCGCGCGGACGCCACTCTTGAAATGATCTTACAAATGGACTCTCGAGTCACGGGGCCGTGACCAACCAAGGCTCCGTGAGTCACAAGCTGGGAATCACCACGTCGCATTTACAGCAAGTAAGTTACTGCCAACTTCGCCAGTATATGGCATTTCCTCGCAGCGCTTTGGTCTTATTTTAGTGCGTGAACACCAAAGAGATTGGCCAGGAGATAACTTGCATCCTGAAACCTCAGTGCGCTGATGCGAGCATCTCACACACACACACACACACACACACACACACACACACACGCTCACACTCTCTCCACCTGAAGCCACCGAACCTCGCGCTCCTGGGCTGGTACGTGTTTGGGGTTTTATTCAGTATTTGGAAACTTACTGATCTCCTATGCCTGTTGGAAAGCCCGAGCTGGGTGGGGGTGGATGCAACGCTGCGCCTCGTCATTTATTCCTTGCGACTGTCTGGATCGTTGACACTAGTCGCAAGCCGCATCCTCCTGCTCTTGCAGGGGAAGTCTGACACCTTGAGGACGGGAGTGGGGGTGCCGGGAGCCCAGAGGAGCCGGAGTGGGAGAAGCTTTGAGAGTTCCCGGGTGGGGGTGGGAGTGGGGGTTACTTTCCTCAAGTCTGGCGACCTGCCGCCGGGGTGCTGGTTTAGCGGCTTGGGAGCCGAGTGTCCAGAAGCCGGGTCCTGGCGCGAATCGGAGTCCGGCAGCCCTGCAGAGCCCGCCCAAAGCCTGGAGGTGTGTCTGGCCCGCACCCAGGACCTCAGGCGGCTTCTGGCCACCGGCTTCTCTGGATGACGGCTGGCTTCTGGGGAGTCCGCCTGCCCTGGCTGACCTCAAGGAGTTGGCCAAGGGAGGCGGCGGTCGTTTGGGGGGCTGGGTGGGGGGGGGGCAGCGGAGCCGGGGACCCAGCGTCAGCGCCCGCCCGCGCGCGGGTCCCCTCCACGGCCACACGGAGCGGTGCGTGGGACGCGCATCTTCACCGGCTGTCCCTACCGAGCAGGGTCTGTGCGGACCCTGAGTCAGGCAACCGCCCGGGACGGAGGGCGGGGTTATCTTCCTCGGGGCTCGTCCGCCGTCAGCCGTGGGAACGCTAACTTCGTCCCCAGGGATCGGTGGGGGCGGGGGTGGGCGAAGTTCTCCTCCCCTGGAGCTCACCTCCCCCTCCGGGGCCGCCCCTCCCCCGCCCTCCCATGGCACCGCTCTCAGAGCATCCTCACTCCGCCCAGTTCGGTGCCAGCTGCGTGGGCTCTAGCTTCGTGCGTTTTCCTTGGAATGCTCCAAAACTCGGCAGCGACTAAGGAAATCCCATTGGATTTGGCCGGGCGTGCTCTCCCTGGGCATAGCACCCGCACCGCATGTCCTTGGATCGATCGCTCTTCAGCCAGAAGATTGCCAACTTTGCAGGTAAAGAGGGTGTCGCCTCAGAGCTCCATTTGACCGGAGCTGCACCTCTCCTCCTTTCTGGGATCTCAGTTAAGTTTCTCAAGCTGCCTGGGAAGCCGGCTCCCTCTTGGGAGGCGGACATCCCTGTGGGGGGGTTATGAGTTCAAAAGGCTCCCGCTGCGTGGCTTCTCTTTAAGGCTCCAGACCGGGTTTGTGAAGCTTTCTGTGGTTGACCTGGGCTGAGCGGGAGTTTGGGGATGCTTCTCTGCCTCTCCCGGCACCCAGCTTTAAAGCAGGGGAGAAGACGAGGAGTGAACCCCTGATGTGACTTATATGGTAAACAAAGCGGCTGCAGCCACGCCATGGTGCTGGGGAGGAAGGCTGTTTTTAGCCTTTTATGCGTTTGGGGAAAATGGAGATCTTGGTGGCCCCTGGGCGTATAGAAGTGAGCCCTAGACTCGCTGGCACCCAAACTGGGGGGATGTAGAAAGGAAAGTGATCAATATCCTGTCGATCAATTACACTCTGCGTCATTTTCATTCCGTATCAAGAAACAGAAACACTTTTACCAGTGTGGCTGGACCAAGGCTAAGGATTCCTATTTCGCTTGGCAGCTGAAATTCCAATTAAGCCAATGACCCTGTTTGCTACTTGGGTAAATCACTGAGATTCATAGCACAACTTGTTGTTCCAGCTGTGAACTCAGCTGCCTTTTGTGACTAGAAACTAGAGAATACTAGCAAGGGATGAAGCGTTTGGGAGAGACTGAAAAAAAGGAGCTCTGTCTGTATTCACTATGTTGCATCCACTATGATGCATCCTTGTTCACATGGTTTCTTAGGGAGACCCTTCCCAGTTAAATTCCACAGCTATAAATGCAGCAGGTTGCTTACTGCTTACCGAGTAAGCACCAAGCCAAAGGAGTGGGAGGAGGCAGAAGCAAGGCTTACTTGTTTTATTAAAAAAAATTTTAGAACAGACTTGTAAACTGAAAAAAAAAATCTTTCCGGTCTCATATAATTTCTGGCTTTTCTATCATAGTAATCACAACAGAACATATTACAAATTCTTTAAGAAAAATGGTTAACTAGAGGGTTTTTTTTTTAAAAATAAAACTGAATTAGACAATGAGAGTAAGAAAGTGTGGGTGGATATGTTAAAACATTGAAAGCAACATCTCTGTGTTATGGTTTGCTGTTTAAACTGACATTGCAATACCTACTTCTATTCACCTGGACAGCATACCAGGAAACGTTTCCCCTTAAGTATTTATGACAAAGATTCAAGATATAGGGATAACTAATACTTAGGTATTAGAATCAAAATTCAGGTAAGACATTGTTAAAGAAGCACTTTAAAAACTATATTTGTGAATTAATGCAGTTAAGGCAAATGAGCACATCAGTCAAGTGCACTTTATCAAAGTATTTTATGCAGATGATTTGTATTAATAAAGGTTAGTGCAGGTAGAAAAAAAGAAAGCACGCACATTGCCTATGAATAAGAAACCATAGACCTGGAGAGTCTTTCAATAGAGCTCGGATCAGAGCTCAGCTCTTCTGCCAAACTTGCTGTTGTGGAGTGAAGAGCTGAAAGATTTATGCCAAGAAAGTTACCTTCAAAGAGAAACGCTAACAGGTGATGAGACTGATACACAAGAGGTGCTTAATACTGGAGTGAATAAATATAATAAATATATCATTACATCAATAGATAGTTCAAATAAGGCAGGGTGAGATTTGTAATTGCAGATTTAGAAAAGTTCTTCCTCTTAAGAACTTAAAGACACACGAGCATTCATCAAAGCAGAAAGTAAGCTCTACAGAAGAAACGTCTCTTTAGTAAAACCTTTTGAATGTTAACAATGTTTCTAAAACTCTATGATTTTGAAAAATAAGTTTCCATTTACTTGCTTAATGGTTGTTCTCAAGGATTTATAAAAGGTAAATTAGATTTCCATTATTTATAAGTTTTACAATTTTGTAATTTTTATGTTATTTTTCTGTTGAAGTTATTCCCAGAAGGTCAGATTAAAATGCACAGAAAAAACTAAGCGAAAATTAAAGTTCTACATGAATTTTATGGCCACTTTGATTATTGAAATGTTAAGAGACCAAACAACTTTTCGTATAAGATAACCTTAATTAACTCATACCTTACATAAATAGGAAATATCAAAAACATTTCTATTATTCTTTCTGATTAGGAAAAATTCAAATATCTTGTATATCTTGTCCTGGACACACATTTTAAACTTTTAAACTTAAAGCCTATTATAAGCATGATAAATTTCTATTGAAGTATAATCATAGCCTTTAGAATATGCTGATTAACCCCACTGCATTAAAAATATTTTTATAAATATGTTGTTGAGAATACTGGCATATTTTTATAACTGCATGTTTAACCGCCAGGATGCTTTGTGGCAATTCAGATTATCAACATTACATTTAGCAGCTAAAAACTGAAATAATCTGTCTTTTCTAATTAATTCATATTTTGTAACAAAAGTGAAGATATGCACACATTTGTTCAGTAGTTAAAATTGTGAATATCAGTGCTCAAAGACATAAAAGATTTTGTAAATGAGGATAGATATACAAAAATTGCTGAACAGTATAGCTAGGACAGTAAAACTGTGGACTGAGTATTTTCTTAGGAAACGCTGAGTCTTTCACTTTTTCAGACAAGCTAGATGATGAGAAATATAATAAACGATTGCATTTTTCCTTCCCAAAATCATTATTGCCAAACGTTTTATGAGATTGGATTCTAATGTGCATCTTTACTTTCTGCACTGTATTGTCTAGACTAAATTGAAGCCAATGCTCTTTGCTTTCTTAATATCTATGGAAAACCTTCCATATGCATATTAGTTATCATTGAAAATGAGATTGAGGAGACAGCTCAAAATGAAAACCTTGTGTTTTCACCTAACTTGTGCCCATCACTTCCCCACCCCAAATTCACATTAAAACTGGTGAGTTCAACCCTGTTTCCAGTGGCCAGTTGCTTCTTTCTAGTGGTGATGAAAGATCGCTTCAGAACTCTTTCCTGCCCTTATGATTTTGACTTCTAATCCTCCCAGATGCAGTGAGATCTCACTATGTTGAGATTTGAGGATATTTTGATCAGGGATATAATATCATGGCTCTATCTTTTTAATCAGCACAAATATACACCTGATCCCTGTGAACATTAGTACTGCCAAAACCACTCTATGATGAAAAAATACATTTAGAAAAAGAAGCCATTCGTTTGCGAAAATGAAAATTAAACACACACACTTTGAAAATGGACCAATTTAAAACTACGTGGTTCTCCAAACTCTCTGGGAAATGAAGTGATCTGTTTAAAATTTTTAAAAATCTCAGTGATTCTTCTGAAAGTTCAGTTTCATTTAAATAGGATATGAAAAAAGAGATAACTGTTTCAGTACTTGATCTGCTCTTGTAACTAAACTATAGATGACATCCCATTAATATTAGGGTATGTTTTGTCTCCTTTTAAAACATGTTTCCTTTGAAAATACAGCAGTGTCATAGAGTAATGGCTTCTTGAGGAGCTGACGATGACACATGGGCAAACTTTTACACATACAATTAGAAATGTTAATTAAAATGTTAATTTAAAAATATGCCTGGATAGCTTTATCTAGCACACTGCATTCTTTTGGAGAAATGACAAGTGCCATGAAATAAATCAGATATGCATTCATTATATTCTGCCTGTAGTTTACTATTATATTTTTTAAATATGTTGGAAAATTCAACATAAGCAATTTCCTTGAACACATTTCATCAAAATTTAAAACTTACTTAAGACAGAAAACGGGAACTATTACCAACAAAGGTAAGGAGGAAAAAGAGAGAGGGCCAGTATTTATGGGTACTTAATGTATGACAGGCACTATTCTAGGAACTCAAAAAAAAAACACCTTTTTCTCATGTTTATCTTTACATCTACCTTAAAGCTGAAGTATTATTACCACCTTTTGAAGAAGTTGAGAAGACTAAATCTCTAAAAAAAATCACAAAGCTGCTTCATGACAGAGTCAGGATTTGAATCCTTGTCTACTTGATTCTAAAAGTGACACTCTTTTAACTTAATTCTTATGGTTTTTAAAATAAAATTAGCAATCTCTTAACAAGATTCATAACTTCGCGGTATTCTTACGACTAATTAGTTCTTTAAGTTTTCAAATGTTTTAATATTGGGACATAAACACCTCCATTATGAGTTGCTCTAACAGTTTTGAAGCAGAGCACGAGATGAGCCACTCACATCAAGCAGGTATTCTCAAAATTATTTCCTTTCTTATTCTTGAATATAAATATGATATATGGAAAGAATAAAAGGGTTATTTTAATGGATAGATTTTAAAGTTATAATTTTTTTTCCTTAAAGGTCCTTAGATTACAATTTCTAAATAAAAAGTTCTCATTCAAAACTTTAAAACATCTCTAGACTAATAAAACATCTTTGTTTATAGAAAATACAATCATGTTAAGACATGTTAGGTTTATATTGCATTTTACCGATGCTGCATGAAATTTCTAGACAAGTGTTTTTGTCTTAATTTTTTTCTGAAATTTTAATTGCTTCCTTGTTTTTATCACCCCTTGGTATTTAATCAGAGGAGCTCTCATTTATACATCCCAGAAGACATCTATCAGCTGGTAACACATTTTAAGAAATTTGCCACATTTTTTTTCAAAGATATACCTGTAGTAAAAACCTATGTGATGATGTCTAAAGGCCTATCTTGAATATATGTAATACTATTACAAAAATTGACTTTGAAGTGGCATCCATTCAATAGATATTTGTTGAATATTAGTGAATAATTGAATATTGAGATGAATAAGCTCTTCATCTTTCCATTTTCTGGCAAAACTCCCTCTGTATATAATAAATTTTCCCTTAGTGTCTCCTGTCAAAATGTTTTCCAAGCACTCGAGTCTAGTTCACTATTACTGTCTCCTTGAAAGTTTCCTTCCTGTCTCCAGGTGTTGCCAGTATAAATACAAGCAAAGTTCTTGCTATATTCTGACTTGCAGGTGGGTAGAGGTCTGTCTCCTGAAGTAGACAGTAAACTCCTTTAAGAGACTCAGAAGATGCTCAAAAAATGTGTGTTTTGCACTGAATTAGGTGGTCATAAGTATAATGCTTTTGTAATTGAGCATAATTAACTTATTTCACAGTTTCATAATACCATAGTTGGCTCATATTTTGAGCATATTTGTTTATCGAATGATGCCAGTTATAATAATGACATTGCACTTGTCTGATACATGGAGTACCATATTATACCTATGTTACAAAAAAACAAATTCACTGTTATTCAGTGGATATAAGTTCCGGGTCAAATAGTTACTCCATAATGCTCATTTTCACAGGATTTACGTAACCCATTATATTAGTGTATTTTAGTTTAAAGTGGCACTGTGCCGCAATTCTTAAGGGAAAGTTTTTGTTCCATGATGCTGTAGGAAGTATGGTTGAAGTTGAAAGTATTTCTCAGGAATACCTACTGAACTAAAGAAAGCCAGAGACTTCTCTGGAGTGATTATATTAGGCAAGTCAAGTTGAGACTTCACGTCAAAAACTTGATAAGTACGTGATGCCCAATTGTGAGTGGCAGGAGCTTCTTGCTTTGTGTGTGTGTGTGTGTGTGTGTGTGTGTGTGTGTGTGTGTGTGTATCTTTTCATTCTACTTCACTGAGAATAAGATTGTTACAAATCAAGGTTTATGAAAAGTGTTCAGATACTCTGGTACATTTGTCTTGTATTTTACCTCTAAATGATAGTCAGGAAACTACACAACTATATAAGCTAGAATCCTGTGCCTACCAGGATTACAGTCCATAGCATAATGCATTGTAATTTTCATTTTCACTGAATTAGTATAATTAGTGTTCCGTATATGCTCTTTGAATAGATGAACAGAGTCAATGAATGCATAGATGATTGGTCTGTTGCCAGCAGCTATGTTCAACCTCTGTATTTCAATATGGTGCTCTTTCTAGTAACTGGTTACACACCATTATGAATCCCCAAAACCACAATGGAGGGATGAGAGGGCAGGCATGATACCTACATTGAGTGAAGAATGGAGAATCCATTGTGCTTTATCTATAATCATCCCCATCATTTGTGACAGCATAGGTATCGTTTTCTGTAGAGATCACATTCACGCTGGGTGGGATGAAGCTGCATATCCTGAAGACCACATCGGAGACTACACGGAAGTGAATTCTCTTCTGTGATAGTTGTACTGTGACAAGCATAGTTATCGGGTCTTGTTTAATTGCATCTAGAGTGATACATGTCTATATCTGCATTTAAGCATATACCAGCATTAAAAATCTGTGTTTAATTCATTAATTAAATATAAATTATAAAATTTAAATTATGTAAATAGGGAGGAAGAGAGAGAGAGAGAGAGAGAGAGATCTATGTAAGTAACAGAAAGAGTGAGGGACTGCTTCTGGGTGATAACTCTTAAGATAATGCCCGTAGAGCAATTATCAGAGATAGTGAGATACAATTTGTTAGCAGAGTACAGAGTAGCCCATAAAAAACAAGAGAACTTGTTTGCCAATAGCAGTGTCCCTTTAGAATGGTGAGATGTGTAATGAATGACCTAGAAGGTCATCTAATTCAAAAGTCTTTTTTAAAGCAAGACTTTCAAACCTTACTAAATGATTTTTTATAATATACTAAATACATACGTAAAATTATATATACACAAATATAGGATGTTTTATTGAGGGCTTATTTAATGCATGAAAATCACTATTCAAGGTGCTGAAAATACAGAGACATATATTTTCCTTTTTCTTTAAGATCTCAAACCAAGGATTCTCATGAACTTCATTATCATATTCCAGTGTCCCATATTATCTTAGAGACATTGTGCCATTTTATTGTCTCCTGACCTTTTCTTATGGGAATAAAGGACTCACTCAGGAACTACAAATCATACTGAAACAAATTTAATCTATATTTGAAATTAAAAATTAAAAAAAAAAACAAACCACTGGGTCACTTTGGAAGAAATTCAAATACATCCTCCCTGCCTCAAACTACTGTTTCCTTTAAGAATGGGACCTGGGTCTTTCAGCTATGAATCTACGTTAAATTTCCATGTATAAATTTATGTTAAAGACTGGCACTATTTAAGATGGTGCTTTCCTGTTATATGTAGGTACTACTAAATTACTATTCAAAAACTATGTAATTTATGAGATCAGTTGTTTTCCAAAGTCTTGATGGATTTATGGCCATACATATTATCCAATCCCCTTTGGAGTCAATGAAGCAAACCTAAGAGGAGAAGCCTGTTTTAGAGGTAGGGATATAGTTAGTTGGATCCTCAGCCCTACCTTTTACCTTGATACATAAAAGATCTTGACTCAGGATATTCTTGAAATGGTGGATCCATTCTAGAGTCATCTAGAAGTTCTCAGTATCCACTGTTGGTGTTTCCTAGCAAGCTCCTTTGTCTATAGCTGAGAATGTATTAAAAACTGAGAAAGAGACCATCTTTTACATGGTTTTAAATATTTGGAACAGAGAAAGGGACTGAACTAGCTACATTAATCTTTTTTAAAAACATTTTCTTGTGACCTACATTCCTAGGACTACCCACTCTTTGCCAGAATTTTTGCTTTCTGAGAGTCATCATGTGAAATAATCAGAATGCCTACCTCTAAGCCTCTGAGAAACTCTACAATGAAGGAGAAAGAAATATTTCTAAAGAACACTCAAATTTCAGGGTTATTATTGTTCTGTAGGATGTTAAATAGCTTTGTATCTTAAAAAATAAGATATGCCTCTATGTATGTGCTGAATAAAAAGAAAGTGTTGGCAAAGGGAAAAGACTTATTTGCTTATCTAGTTCATTTTAACCTCACAGCTTAACATTTTGATTTGTAATGTGCAAGCTACTTAGAAAGCTGAACAGTATATTTTCATTTACCACTCCAGCACGTTCTTGGACAAAGTGAACCAGCAAATGATTTTGCCCTTTCATGAATAAAAGAAGGTTTAATGAAAAAACATTTCATTATAGTAGTGCTTATGATGAAGAAATTTTTCCAACATATAAAATATCAACAACTTTACCCTGAAGAATAAAAGCTTATTTCTATTCTGTTGTACTTAGCAGTGAACCAACAAAAGCAGAATTCAAAGCAAAACTTTCTTGTATACTTACATACTTTCTTACTGGTTGTTACACTCTGTGATTGAAAGATTGGGTACAATTAAATATTGGAAAATGCCCCTTTTTAGATTAATAGTTAATAGTAATAATTTTGGGGAACAAAATGCAGACCTGTTTCATGCCATGATACTTTAGCCTCTGATTTCATTTTTTTAGCCTCTGATTTTTTTTTACAACATAGATATTTATGAAGTAAATATAGAGGCAGAGGTCAATCTGATTAAGAAAATGTAAACAAATTATTTGAAAAAACCCATTGTTGAATAATGTAGATTGATTTGAAACATATAATTTTGATTCATTTCAGTTTACTTAAAGGAAGTTATTTGAAAGCAGAACTACATCCTTACAATGCTCCTGGTCTTAAGATTCAAAGTAAAATCTCATCTATAAAAATATACAAGAATTGTGTGTGAAATATTTAACGTAATTCAAGAGAATCTTCAGCATCTCATAAAACGCATGGGTACTCAATGCAATTTAGAAGTGTTTTAGGGTCTACCAGAATTTATTTTTATTATTTTAATCAAAATGAAATGGATATACAAGTACATCAAAAGGTTTCATATACCATTTGGTTCAATTCCAGTGCAACATTCAATAATACTTACTGTTTGCCCTCCATCAACCCTCTCCCCACAGACAGGCATCTTGTTTGAGACTGCACCCTCATGGACAGGAGGCTTGTGACAGGAGTTACTACATATAAATTCACATTCCCTGCTGCCTCAAACAGACCAGGGTGCCTCCATATGTAGTTGGCAAGTACAATGTACATTTATTTTTCTGAACATTTACAAAATTGTGGTAAGATCCTTGTTCGTGGTTGAATTATGACTTATGAAAAAATGCCATTAATAGTTTTTTTTCTTTTTATTTAAGTTAGAGATAGAAGTTTCTTCCTAATATATTTAAGAAAATTTAATATCAAGAGAGATTCAAGCAAAAGATTTGAAGGAAGGAGATTTCATATTGTCACATTCTCCCTTGATCCATAGGGGTGGGATTCAATCTATTGTGTTTAATAAAAATGAGTAATTGTATTCTCTGCTCTGTTTTAAGGAGAAAATCATTACATAGGTGGTGCTGGGTATTTTTAGCCATTTTTGTGTTTTACATTAAGAGGAATGCTCACTATAATCATAAGAATAAATATTAAAAATATTTACTATATGAATATTTTCAAATGTCTAAAACAGCAAAATACTTAAGACATGTTACTGATTTATTAATCATAGCAAATCATTTTTTTTAATTTTTCATTTATTTGGAGAAAGAGAGAGAGAGCACCAGCAGGAGGGGAAGAGAGAGAGGGAGACAGAGAATTGCAAGCAGGCTCCACACAGCCAGTGCAGAGCCCATTTGGAGCTCAATCTTATAAACGGTGAGACCATGACCTGAGTGGAAATCAGTACTTGAACGTTTAACCAACTGAGCCACTCAGGTGCCCTAGTAGCTAATCATTTATTTAAAATATATATATAGGATTTTAATTTTAATTCCTGTAACAAATACTTTTAGTTTATTTTCCTAAATTTTTTAGCAGTACTTTGAAAACGTTTGTAAATTATTTGAAATGTAAGGCCAAGCACTACAAAATATTTACCTGACTTTTGATGAACTAATATTCTCTTTATTTCTTACCCTAGAGCATGTTGAAATAAATTTGAGGGATGGTGTATTTATTTAAAAAAAAATAAAATTTTACACATACTGAGACACATGCATTTACGGGCTGGACAGGCTGAGCTGGATAAATTTAATTTTCTATTCTTTTGAAGAACAATTATAAATCTGTTTTATTTTATATTTTAGTTTTCCTTTTTCTTTTTTGTAATTGCATACACCATACCTGCTACTTTTAGATGCCCTCTGTTCCTTCCTGTGATCCCATTCTTCTACAGCAACCACGAGTTCTCATTAGCATGTTTAGCATGGATATGGTGGCAGTGAATTTTTTCAGTTTTTGTTTGGTTGAACGTGTTTTCATTTTCACCTCACTTTTAAAGCTATTTTCATTTGTCAGAGTATTCTAGATTGGAAATTATTTTCTTTTGGTATTTTAAATATGCCACCCAATTGACTTTTGACTTCCATCGTTTCTGTTGAGAAGTCAGCCATCAGTCTGATTGGCGTTCTGCTGAGAACAGTGTTCTTTATTTCCACTGCTTTTAAGTTTTCACTTAGTCTTCTGTTTTTGTAGTTTTACAATAATGTACTTACATGAACTCTTTGGATTTCCACTGCTTGACATCTGGAGCATTTCTCTTAAATGGCTTTATATCTTTCATCAGTATTGGAAAATTCTTAGTCATTATCACTTCAGATATAGTTTTGCACTTTCCTTTCTTCTCCCTTAAGGCCTCCAATTACACGGTTTTACCTTTTTACTCTGTCATCTAGCTAGCAGTCTTTTAGTTCTTCTTATAATGTGTTTTCCATCCATTTTTGCTTTCTGTGCTATAAACTGGGTATTTTATATAGCCTTATTTTCCTAGCCACGAATCCTCTTTTTTGTTTTTATTATCTCCTATCTGTTGTTAAACTCATTAATTAAATTATTAATTTCAATTATTGCATTTTTCACTTTCAGTATTTTAATTTGATTCTTTTTTTACAGATTTTAGATCCCTCAAAAAACTTTCCATTTTTCTATATCACTCCTGAATATTGTTAAAGAACACATTTAGTTTAAATTCTGAGGCTAATGATGCCAATAACAAGGCTATGTGTTGGTCTGTTTCTCTTAATTTTTTACTAGGATGCTTCACAGTTTTTTTATATAGAAGTGGAAAATGTGTCTCAAAAATTATAGAAAAAAATTATAGAAACTTTGCCATCCAAAGCTTTGCCTCTCTCAAAGAGGATATACCCTAACCTCTGGCAGGCACCTAGGATTAGAATAGACATCTTAATCAAATCACAAGCCGAGCAGATTAGAGGCTAATTTTCAGACTTTGCAAGACTCTATGAGTCCCTGTTTGACCCCAACAATATGTTATAGGGCCCCAGGGTCTGAGAACCTTGGCTATTTAACAAAACTACTTCTCATTTCAGGTTCCAAAATATGAATTTTGCCTTTGGATTTTTGTGAAATTGATGAACACTTTGCTCTAATTTTCAGCAGCTTTCAGATAAACGTAGTACTTATTTTCTTACGACGCTTAACATTTGAATGAATGCCTTGAGAAGAGTTACCGAACATGACGCTCGCTTCCATCTGTCTTCCTTTTTGCCGGGACATAGGCACCTTGTACTCTGGCTGCCTTGGCAAATGCTTTGAGGGGAAATATGGTTTGTGGAAGGTCAACTCACCTCTCTATGGTTTCTCTCGCTCTGGGATCTTGGCTCTCAAGTCCTAGTTAGGCCTGCAGACAGAGGTTTGTTTATTTGTTTGTTTGTATTTACCCAGCTTTTCTAAATGGTATCAGAAGAAATGCTAATCCACTACTTGCCATCCCATCACAGTTAGAGACACGAGTCTTTTATATTTTGACTTCACTGGTGAAAAGTTTAGTCAAAATGTTTAAAAGAAAGAAACTATACTCACAGAGTAGTATAGATGTATAATTTTACCCATATAGGGATTGAATCAGCAACTGCAAAAGAGTTCTGGAGTTTTTGGCCTATTTTATTTATTTATTTATTTATTTATTTATTTATTTATTTAGAAGTAATATTATTCTTACAGAATTAGCAAGTCTTTGACATTAGCAACTAAACAACCATCTAAAGTATTTTAGATAAAATAATAAATTCTAGGGGCGCCTGGGTGGCTCAGTCGGTTGAGTGTCCGACATCGGCTCAGGTCATGATCTCACGGTTTGGGACTTTGAGCCCCGCGTCGGGCTCTGTGCTGACAGCTGGGAGCCTGCTTCGGATTCTGTGTCTCCTTCTCTCTCTGCCCCTCCCCCACTTGTGCTCTGTCTCTGTCTATCAAAAATAAATAAAATATTAAAAACAATGTTTTTAATAAAATAAAATAATAAATTCTAAATAAATTGATCTGGCACAAAATCAATTATAATCAAATTCCAGTTAATAGCTCTTTCTTACTGAATGATAAACACATTATTAACTGAACTAAAAGAGGCGCTATAATACAGTAGCAATTTGACCTCTTCGCACTGAGGTGAGATTTTTTTTTAAGGCCTGTGGTTTTTTTAAGTCATGTTCATTTCTCCCACTTGAAGTCCATTATAAAAATGCTATTGCTCACTGGTGTTTGTGTTATAGTTATAACTGTTACTGTTAAAATTACCTAAGCCTGGTTTCTGCAGATGTACTAGGTTACTATATTACATCAGATCATATAACTTGACATCATCCAAACCTGCTTATGAGACGTTATCTCTGATTTTATCACCAATATCATTGCAGCATATGATTCATATATCTATCTGCTAGTTGTTTTCATTTGCTCCAAATCAGACCTTGCTTACCCTGAGATGTGCATCATTTGTCTTTTTTTAAACACCATTGTAATTTTAATCTGTGATAAAGAGATGGAGTAGATGAGGGAATGCTGAATTCCCATTATAGACTTGACCACGATTGGATACCAACACAACATGGTGTCAGCTCTGGGCTGACAAAAGTTGTCAGTGCTCAATTTTGGGGGGCTGGAAAATCTAAGTCTTTTTTTCACAGCCTCTTCTACTTTAATATTGGCTTTAAATATAAGGAGGAGCCCTGATAGATGGCCTGCATAAAGGTTTGCTCAGAAAATAGTGAGAAGTTAGACCAAATTCTAGACTCAGTACTGGTCAGTTGTGTCTCAGAAGGGAGGTCTGCATTTGTCCTTTGGGCTGACATTCCTAATTCGTCCCTCAACCCTAAATCTCATGCCATGGTCCTCAACACTACATCTTCCACCATTGAAAGGAGTTCATCTTATGGTCAACAGCAGATACACTGTCTTTGAGCTTTGGGAGAACCCACCTTAAAGCCAGGCATATCTTCCAGTGGAGCATCTTGGCCACCAACCCTCAGATTCATCCAAGTTGTTATGGGTATCAATGCTTATTTCTTTTTTCCCCTTAGTGTTCCTTAGTGTGAATGAAACACGATTTTCTTACCATTGGGATGACAACATGGACAAGCTGAAAGGTATAATGATCTGGGATCTCACTTTTCCACTGCACTTTTCCACTGAACTACTGAGCCTGCACAGATGCACACCCAGTCTCCTAGCCAGGAAGCCCATGGATTTCACATAACTGTGGAAACCCAGGCAGTGGACAGCAGTGGGACTTCAGACAAGATCCTGGGGGATATTACTTACTTCTAGAGGGAAGTAACCAAGCTTCCCCCAAAAGTTTTAGGGTACCATTTGGAGGACTTTGGGTCTATAACTCAAGACAGTCCTTAAGGAAAGAGCATATGTTGGGAGTCTCACAAACTTGACTCAGAGGAACATCTCATTTCTATGTCACAGACCTATAAGAAGCAAATACTCTAGTTCTTAATTCTTCTTGACTTGAGTATGTCCTCTTCTCCACACATAGCATAGATTTGCTAGAAAATCATCATTCCACTTTTCTCTTATTTGTACTACTGACTAACAACACCTTCTCACAGTCCTCCTTGATCTGTTTGAAGGCTATTTTGGAAATGACTTCAGTAACCTTTCAATCATCATTTAACTGGATCTATTTTTCCCCAAATGATGGGATAGGGGTTAAGGTGTGATGTTGGAGGGGCCTACTATGCTTATTGTATTTTTAGTGGTGCTCTCAAGGCCCATCTACCTCTTGACATGCCCTCTACTAAGACCATGTGTTCTATAGGCAACCAGAATGGTGTGGACAAGGAAGAAATTGTCTATTATCTTTACATACCATAATTGTCCATAGATTCTGCTGTGTATAAATTAAAGATTTGCAGTTTGTACATTAAAGATTTTCCATATAAGTTTTTGAGAACCAAAAAATGTATACTGTACATATTTTTCTTTGTAAACATCAATTTCAAGACACAATTTTGTAACTACCTAATGTCAATCCCTCAATACTGAACTCCTCTTTGA
Organism: Panthera onca; assembly: GCF_046562875.1. Classification (NCBI taxonomy): domain Eukaryota; kingdom Metazoa; phylum Chordata; class Mammalia; order Carnivora; family Felidae; genus Panthera; species Panthera onca. The sequence continues at coordinate 224,216,849 of NC_138339.1, forward strand.
GTCCTTAAGTCGATGAGATTTTAACCCTACTGGGTTCAATTTTGTTGAGTGTTTCCTGAAGAGCCACACACCTCATATAATTTTTCTTTGCATCTTTTTCTCATCTCTTGTGATTCTGCATTGGAGCTTAATGTCACAATGCAATCTCCAAAATACACAATTATCATGTTAAGTGGCTAGCTGGTTTTTAATGATTCTGAGATTTCAACCAGGTAAGAGTGTGGGAAGTGTAAGATGCTCTCCTAGTGGCTAGAATGAAGTTTTACAACTTTCTTCTGAAAATAATAGCAAATTAACATGGGTTAACATTTAATGAGTAATTAGTCTATGGCAGGCCCTGGGCTGATTGGTTTACTTACATTGTCTTATTTTATTAGCCTCATAAGAACTTTCATGATCTCCATTTTACAGATACAGAAACTCAAGACCTAGAATGGGTAAAACAGCCTTTCCAAGTCACGTAATTAGTATGTGATATAGCCTTGAATTAAACCCAAACCCAACAAATTCCAAAAGCAACTCTTTCAACAATTACACTGTAAAGCAAGTTTGAAATCTCAGGCATTTTCTCAGCATACCCCTGTAAATTACTAAGCAGCTTCTGGTTTTTCTTGTTTTTTGGTCTTAACACACATGACGCCATGTTTTCAAGGCTTTTAAGGTTTTATAGTACTTGCTAAGGTACTGATTTTTAAGGACTGGTTTTATTTTTTTTTTTATTTTTTTATTTTTTTTAAAACATTTGCATTTTTTTTTTTATTTTTTTTAATTTTTTTTTTTTTTTTACATTTTTTTTATTTATTTTTGAGACAGAGAGAGACAGAGCATGAATGGGGGAGGGGCAGAGAGAGAGGGAGACACAGAATCGGAAGCAGGCTCCAGGCTCTGAGCCATCAGCCCAGAGCCTGATGCGGGGCTCGAACTCACGGACCGCGAGATCGTAACCTGAGCTGAAGTCGGCCGCCCAACCGACTGAGCCACCCAGGCGCCCCTAAGGACTGGTTTTAAATCCAATTGCACAATGCCTAAAGAGACACAGTGTCCTTATTCCTTCATTTTCATTTCTTTCCCTTATTTATCAATGTCAATTTCAGGAAGAATCACCAAATTTTTATCTTCCTTCTCTTTTTCAAGGATATTTTATTTTTTTTTTTTAATTTTTTTTCTCAACGTTTTTTATTTATTTTTGGGACAGAGAGAGACAGAGCATGAACGGGGGAGGGGCAGAGAGAGAGAGGGAGACACAGACTCGGAAACAGGCTCCGGGCTCCGAGCCATCAGCCCAGAGCCCGACGCGGGGCTCGAACTCCCGGACCGCGAGATCGTGACCTGAGCTGAAGTCGGACGCTCAACCGACTGCGCCACCCAGGCGCCCCAAGGATATTTTAAATATTATTGTTATAAGGTCTGCTTCTTGATTTATATTTTTACTTTTTGTTTTACAGACCCCATCTCTAACCCCTAGAAACCATTCATTTTTTTCCATCACTATAATTGGTCTCTTGAGAATGTAATATAATTGAAACCATACAGTATTTGACTTTTTGAGATGGGATTCTTTCACTCAAGATAGTGCCCTTGAGATTCGTACAAGTTGTTGTGTGTATCAATGGTTTGTTCGTTTTTACTGATGGGCAGTATCCCACAGTGTGGATGAACCACACACTTTTAACCATCCACCACCCACTGCAGGACATCTGGGTTGTGTCCGTTTTTGTCATTACCAATAATGCTGCTGGAAACGTGTGTGTATGCATTTTTGCGTGAATGTAAGCGTTCATTTATCTAGGAAGTGTGTCCAGAATGTAATTGTTGAGTCATGTGATAGTTGCACGTTTAGTTTTTTAAAAAACTGCTAAACTATTTTTTAGAGTGACTATACCACTTTACGTTCTTACCAACAAGGTATGAATGCTCTAGTTTTTCCATAGCCTTACCAGATAAGGGTGTGGAAACATAGGATAAAGTTGCATCCTTACCTTGGTGCCATTACTATGTTTTGTTCCAGTCATTCCTCTGGTAGTGACTTCTCATTGCGGTATTAATTTGAATTTCTCTAGTGACTAATGATGTCAAACCTCTTCTCATGTGCTTACTTGCATCCGTATGTTGTTTTCGGTGGAGTATCTCTCCACGCCTTTTTCATATTACCTGATGCTTTTTCTTTTTGTTTTTGTTTTCGGTGTTGAACTTTGAGAGTTCTGTGTATATTTAAATGCTAGTCATTTATCAGATATGCTTTGCCAGTATTTTAAGTCTGTAGCTTGTCATGTCATCTTCTTGACATTCGCTTTGCAAATGTTCTAATTTTTTTTTCTTTTCAATTTTTTATTTAAATTCTAGTTGGTTAATATATGGTGCAAAATTGGTTTCAGGTATACAGTTCAGTGATTCATCATTTACATACAACACCCAGTGCTCATCATAACAGGTGCCCTCCTTAGTACTCTTCACCCCTCTAGCCCATCCTCTACCCACCTCCCTTCATCAATCCTCAGTTTGTTCTCTGTCTTTAAGAGTCTCTCATGGTTTGTTTCTCTTTCTCTTTTTCTCCCCTCCCTTATGTCTATTTTGTTTCTTAAATTCCACACATGAGCAAAATCATATGGTATTTGTCTTTCTCTGACTTATTTTGCCTAGCATAATACATTCTAGCTCCATCCATGTTGTTGCAAATGGCAAGATATATTCCACGGTATATCATCTATATCTATATCTATATCTATATCTGTATATCTATATCTATATCTATATCTATTTCTATTTCTATATCTATATCATCTATCTATCTATCTATCTATCTATCGCATCCTCTTCTTCCTTCATCAGTACTAACATTTGGGCCTTTCCATAGTGTGACTCTTGTTGGTAGTGCTGCTGTAAACATTGGAGTGCATGTGCCCCTTCAATTCAGCATTTTTGTATCCTGTAGGTAAATACCTAGTAGTGCAATTGCTAGATTGTAGGTTCTATTTTTAACTTTTTGAGGACCCTCCATACTCTTCCCCAGAGTGCCTGCACCAGTTTGCATTCCTACCAGCAGTTCAAGAGGGTTCCCCTTTTTCCACATCCTTGCCAACATCTGTTGTTTCTTGTGTTGTTAATTTTAGTCATTCTGACAAGTGTGAGGTGATATCTCTTCATGGTTTTGATATGTATTTCCCTGATGATGAGTGATGTTGAGCATCTTTTCATGTGTCTGTTGGCCATCTGGGAGTCCTCTTTGTAAAAGTGTCTATTCATATCTTCTGCCCATTTCTTCACTGGGTTATTTGTTTTTTGGGTGTTGAGTCTGATAAGTTCTTTACAGATTTTGGATACTAACCCTTTATCTGATATGTCATTTGCAAACATCTTCTCCCATTCCGTCGGTTGCCTGTTAGTCTTGTTGATTGTTTCCTTCACTGTGCAGAAGTTTTTATTTTGATGAAGTCCTAATAGTTCATTTTTGCTTTTGTTTCCCTTGCCTCTGGAGACAAGTCTCATAAGAAGTTGCTCCTGCAAGGTCAGAGAGGTTGCTGCCTGTGTTCTCCTTTAGGATTTTGATGGTTTCCTGTTCCAAATTTAGGTCTTTCACCCATTTTGAATTGTTTTTGTGTATGGTGTAAGAACATGGTGCAGTTTCATTCTTCTGCATGTTGCTGTCAAGTATTCCAACACCATTTGTTGAAGAGACTGTCTTTTTTCCATTGGATATTCTTTCCTGCTTTGTCAAAGATTAGTTGACTGTATAGTTGTGGGACTATTTCTGGGTTTTCTATTCTCTTCCATTGATCTATGTGTCTGTTTTTGTGCAAGTACTGTACTATATTGATGACCAGAGCTTTATAACATAGCTTGCAATCTAGAATCATGATGCCTCCAGTTTTGTTTTTCTTTTAGAGGATAGCTTTGGCTATTAGGGGTCTTTTGTGGTTCTATACAAATTTTAGGATTGTTTGTTCTAGCTCTGTGAAAACTGCTGTTGGTATTTTGATACGAATTGCATTGAATATGTAGATTGCTTTGGGTCGTATAGACATCTTAACAATGGTTGTTTTTCCAATCCATGAGCATGTAATGCGTTTCCATTTCTTTGTGTCCTCTTCCATTTCTTTCATAAGTGTTCTGTAGTTTTCAGAGTACATATCTTTTACCTCTTTGGTTAGGTTTATTCCTAGGTATCTAATTATTTTTGGTGCAGTTGCAAATGGGATGGATTCCCTGCTGCAAATGTTTTAATTTTGATGAAATCCAACATATCACCTTTTTTTTCTTTCTTACAACATTTATTCCCAAAAAGGAAAAAAAAAAATAAGGCATAGAGAAAACCAGGAATTTCCCAAATTCTCATAGCAAAGCAAAACAGTTTATTGTCTCCATCACTTGCTTCTAGTTATAGTGTTCCATAGATGGTTATCTCAGTGTTCCTTTCCATATCTATCTGCTCATGGCTAGACTATTTGTATTTCTGTTTACATACAGGTTTAGCATAAGATAAAATTTTTTCTTGCATATTCTTGATTAAATATATACTTGCTTATTATGACCCTCTATAATTTGTCTGTTATTATATGCAATTGAGCACAATTTCAACTTTTTACATTTTATTCTGTATCATTTTTGAAGTATTTGTAGTGCCTTACCTCAAACCAGTGATACAAAATTTTGCTTATGTGGTGATTAATATTAGGTAGGTCTGTCTTGAATTTTAGATTCAAGATGAATTATTTACTTGAGTACCAAAAAAAATTTTCACTAGGAATGAATCTGGATTTTGTAGAGGAGATTCCTGGTGGTCCAATACTTCACTTTATAATGATCAGTATTCATATGGCTATTATTATGCAAATTAATCTTATTGGTTTCTAACACTAGAGTCAAACTATTTATTTTTTAATTTTTATTTAAATTTTAGTTAACACACAGTACAATATTGATTTCAGGAGTAGAATTCAGTGATTCATCACTTACTTACAACACCCAGTGCTCATCACAGGTGCCCTCCTTAATACCCATTGCCCCTCTAGCCCATCCCCCACCCACCTCCCTCTATGAACCCTCAGTTTGTTCTCTACCTTTAAGAGTCTCTCATGGTTTGTTTCCCTCTCTCTCTCTTCCCCGCCCTTCCCAGATGTTCATCTAATCACATGGCATTTGTCTTTCTCTGTGTAAAGTCAAACTTTAGACAAAAGATAGAAAATCACCTTTGGTGATGGGACCTACTAGGAATGTCATCAAGTTGAAAATGCATAAGTAAATTTACAGATCACTGAAGTCAGAAGGGGAAGTTAAAATGAGAAGAGAATGTTAAATATAAGTTTATGAATATTATTTGACTAATAGTACTCTAAAATATACAATAGTTTAGGCCATATGAAACTACCTATATTTGATCATTTTTTCACACAGCAATTCATGTGATTCAAGCAGATAATAAGATAATTGTCATCATTAGATCATTAGAGAGAAGAAGTAGAAAAGGATGAGAAGAGATGGTGTAAGTGAACTAGGCTCTTATCATTCATAGTAGGACATCAAAATAAAAGTGTCTAAAGAATCACATTAAAATATTTGTCCTACAAAGTTTACCCTTGTAAGCATTCATTTTCATATACCAGTCAAATTTATAATTGCAACGGTCTAAATTTTTTCAGCTTTATTGAGATATAAGTGACAAATAAAAGTGTAAGATATTTGGAATGTACACAATGGTGATTTGATATGTGTATACATTGTGAAAAGATCCCTTCCATGTAGAATTAACATATCCACCATCATACATATTTATCTTTTCTATTTTGTTTTGTTTTGTTTTGTTCTGATGAGAATATGTATCCTCTACTCTTCCAGCAAATTTAATTACACAGTACACTTTCATCAACTATATTCACCATGTTATACATTAGATCCTCAAACCTTATTCATCTTATAGCTGAAAGTATATATCATTATACTAATCTCTATTTCCCCCTCTTCCACCCCACAAGCCCTGGAAACCACTTTTCCACTCCTGATTTTTATGAGTTTGACTCTGTTTTTAGATTCCACACATATGTGAGACCATACAGTATTTGTCTTTCTCTATCTGGCTTATTTCACTTGGCATAACACCCTCAAGATCCATCCATGTTTTCTCAAATGTCAGAATTTCCTTCTTTCTCATGGACAAATAATAGCCCGTTGTATCAATATAGCACATCTTCTTTATCCATTCATCCACTGATGAACACTTAGATGGTTTCTATAGGTTGGCTGTTTGAATAATGCTGCAATGAACATAAGAGTGCAGGTAGTTCTTTGATATACTCAGTTCATTTCCTTTAGATATATGCCCAGAAGTCAGATTTCTGCATCCTATGGCAGTTTTAGTTTTAATTTTTTTAGGAAAAACCTAAACATTTTTAAGTAAACACTTCTGATATCTTTGTGCCTTAAAGATTCCTAATTGTTAATCAGCCTCTTCATTTGAAGCACTGACTTTCTAAGTCTATTGTCTAAAGCAGCTAGAAATATTTTTTTTCCTGTAGTACCAGATACCTGACAACAGTAACAATGAAAAAAGCGGAATTAAATAATTGATGTGGTTTTTTCTGGAATCAACCTCCGTTTGATTTGATTTGATTTATCTTCCCAGAATTTTCACTGACATAACCTGTCGACAAGGTTGTAGAGTGAAACAAAAACCTCAAGACAAAAGAAAATGCGTATTATTTTCTGCTTGCAAAAATTCTGCTTAAGGTAAAATTTGTCTGAGAATTAATTATTAATGATCTAACTAATAAAAAGATCATATTTCAGATTCAAATGTGATTGATTTTACAGTAAATTACCCTAGGAGGATGGAATGTTCTGGTTGATGGAATATTATGGTTAACAGCATTTGAGAAAAATGATACCATGATGACACGCTTTCACAATGCCTGTCATTTAAATTGTGCTAAACCACCCGAGCCGTGTGGAAGGAAGTGATTAAAAGCCTCGTATTTGATGTTACATAGACCCCAGTTGGAATCTTGACCCTCGCATTCACTAGCTGGATAGCCTTGTGTACATTACTTAGTATCTCTGATCCTCTGGTTTCTCATCTATAAACTGAGGACAAAAATGTCCAGTTTACGGTGCAGTTGGCAAGATATACATAAAATTACTTATCACAATGCTGGCTATAAAATAATGCTCTGCTCCCATCAAGTACAGGATCATAGCTAATAATTTATTACTGAACCTTCATTATGGATATTGAATTATAGCTCACAGGTTGCTTCTAATCAAGTGATTGTAACGTTTTCATTGAACTCATGCTCTCTTTCTAACGGTTAAAGATTAGGTTAACACTCTACATGCTTGCATTATGAAACAAGTAATGCCCTTGACCCTAACCATATCATGCAAGCTTTGAAGAAGAGAGCGAGATGTGATGAGAGTAAAGTTCTGAAAACCAGGAACCCATGCTTCTGCTGAAGTCCTCCCCACTGTTTTGCAGTGGAGCAAGGATGCTTCTAAAGGGAGAGAGTCATGGAAAAGAAAGCACATGAAGGCTCCAGAAGAGAGCATGTAGAGCTATAAGGTAGCAAAGCATCCTGTTGGTGGCAATCCTTGGGGAATTCTGGGTATTGGCCTAGTAGTAATAACAATAATACCAATACTACCAGTGGTTAATATTCACTGAACACATATTATGTGCTCAATGCATTGAGCATTTACCTAATTTAATTTTTGCATATTACCTAATTTAATTCTCACCTGAGCCTTATGAGAGAAAGTCTGTCAAGATCTTGACAGTGGCTAAGAGCAGGTATCAGACCTACCAGATACCTCAGTTCTGTCACTAACTAGCTGTGTCAATTTGGGATAAGTGATTAAATTTAAGCTTCTGTCTCTTCTTCTATAAATGGGGAGTATTTTTGATCACTATACATGGGTGAGGGCACTGAGACTTTAAGTCTCAAGGCCTTGCAGCAAGTATGTGCAAGTCTGGAATATTAATCTTATTGTATGTATTCGTAACTTCTTCTCAGTGCTTCTCCCTATACAAGAATAAAGACATATACTTAATATGTGGCACAGAGAAAAGTGGATATTGTCCGTTGTCTATATATTAATTTGTGTCAGGGCACAGAATAGTTAAACTGCATACAACTGAATCATTTTGATACTTTTCAAATAGAAAAAAACTCTAAATTTGTTGTTATAAAAATATGTAACAAAGCATCTGAATTATTTCATTCAACTGACATGTATTTGAGTAATTACTAAGCGCAAGACAGTTTTTATTTAGACTATCCAAGGGCTTTAACTCTGCCAGCGTGACTTTACAATTCAATGTTTTCTTCTTAAAATTTTTTGTCTAGCATCTAGATCAGAGCACTTTAAGTTGCTAGGTTATGCCCCAGAGTTTCTGGCTCAGTGGGTCTGGGGTAAAGTGTGGAAATTTGCATCTCTAACAAGTTCCTGGGTGATGTCGATGCTTCTGAGCACACACTGAGGACCACTGATCTGGACCAATGGTTCTCCATCTCAATGTTGTAGCATTCCTGTGTGATCAGATATGAAGTTTGGTGCAAAAAAATGCATTATTAAATATAAAGTAGCAGAGTTCAGAAAAGGTACAATTAAACGTAAGAGCATATTTATATTTACTCTAATAATTTCACTCCTAATAAATAAATCATGTCCTGGGAATTGTGTGTAGGGATATGCTACACATATGAATGCCATCCATCCTGTGTGTTGATTTGAAAAATAAGTTTGAGAGCGGCTAGGGTACAAACATTTATCTTCCATTTTCTTTTGGCTTTCCATGTTAGTGTCATATCAAACTGTCCAGTGACTTGTGCTCTAATCACTGGCTATAATCACTGTAACCATCTTCCTTTCTGTACAAGTCCCGCCAGTATCTTGGGTGTTGTCAATAGCTAGCAAGACATAGAAGAAAGAGGTGTGACAGCATATAAGAAACCCGTGGGGTTTGCACACCATCGCCAAGATGTAAGAGCAAGAAAAGGTCAGTATTGCAACAAGATTTAGGACAAGAACATAGGTAAAGCATTTTGCCTTTAAGGAAAGAAACATCTCGAAACCTCTAATACTAGGGAGGGGATGGCTGTGGATTGAGGACATGGGACAGTCATACACCATGTTTTACAGTGAAACTGAAGGCTCCATTGCTTCCTGAGAAGGAGGGAGTGGTAATGCGTAGGAGGCAATAAGTAAAAAATTAAAAACTTACAAGAAACACCAAAGAGAATGGAAAGTTGGCTGACCGAAACGAGTAAAAGTACTGTCGACTAACAACTTTGAGAAGATAATTGTCACTAGAAGATGGGTTCCGTAGTGCCAAATATTTGCATGCAGCTCTTCTTTTGTGTTGTTTTTTTCCTCTAGCAGCAATCAATATATAGGATATAAAAGTAAGAAAAACATCAGAAAGTAGGATTCATCCAGGATTGATCCAGATGTGGTAGAAAGACAAAAGTGTATCCTCAGTCACTTTGTATTTATCTAACGATGCTATTATGGAAACTATGTCAAAGAGAGGGCTCCGAGGCAAAAAACTTAACACAAGAAATATGACAAGAACACATTCTTGCATGTCTTAGAATTTAATTAGGAACTGACGAGGAATATAACCTATTTCAACATGACAGTTTTTGTGGTTTGGAGTTTGTAGAAAATAATTTCCTTGAAATGGCTTGATTGTTTTTAACTCTCTACCAGTAGCATAATTCTATTAAAAAAAAACTCAATGGGTAAAGTTTTTATCAATATATTAAGTAATAACCTTCCTTAAATAACAACATTTAAAACAGTCAAAACCAAGTTAGAATAAACCTGACTTAAAGTATTCAAAAACAACACATAACTTAGGATTGGGAACAGAATTTGGAAGAATGGATAAGAGTGAAAAAATTAATTATCTTATCAATATTGTACTCAGAATCTTTGAAAATCAGGTAACAATGTAGAACATATATGAGTCATTTTTTTTCTTTTAGGTGAAAACTGTGCTAATATTTATGTAATACAGACTAATATTACAGTATCGGTGATAATACTGTTCAAGTTTATAAATCCTTTAGGTGTAACTGGATTTTTGAAAAGTAACACCTTGGGTAGAAGCATGAAATATATTGACTTTTTCATTAACTATCCCTCAACTCTGTTGTGCTGAACTCCTTTTACCTGCTGGGAAATGGCAATATAGCTCTTTAAGTCACATTCAATTATTCCAGCAGCGTAGCTCTGATTTCCAATACTCAGTCATGCTTATTTTCCAATGTTAATTTCATATCTTACTCATTTAAAGCCTTTTCTTCAAATTATCATCTCTGTAAGTTATGGCTATCAGGCAATTGTGCCTTTAAAAATTTTTTGTTCAGTAATTGATTTTATGCTAAGCATGAATTCATGAAAATATTATTTAAATCCAGATATGAGGTTAAAAATTCAGGTGTCCTCTTTACCTGAGTATTTTGAGTTGTAAAAAGTTCAAGTTGATACTCTGATTTTTTTGAAAATTGTTATTAAAAAACATTTATTTTATCTAAATGTACTGAATTTATGAGGGAAATGTAGACGTAACATGAAGATAAATAGTATCCTACTGAATGAAAAATATTAAGATACTATGATTCAGGAGCTCAATTATAGAAAATTATATTTAAGGATAATCTACAGTAACTATTTAGTGCTTTGTGGGGATTTCCTATTTAGAGATAGCCTATTCTTCCTCAATAAAGTACAAAGAAAATAAGAAAAATTTTAAAATTACAACCTCAAGTTTTGTTAAAATTAGAAAATAGTTAAGACCCCAGAAAGCTGATGGAATAACGGATTATGGGAAGCATGGAGACCAAGCAGAACGCCATTGAAAGAAGGTGACAACAAATCTTGTAAAGATGCAGCCCAAACACTCTTCTTACAGTTGAGGCACTAAACCTTGAAAGGATGAAAATATCTCGTTTCTAACAATGAATATGGGTTGACAGTTACCCCTAAAAGTGTCAGGTGATCTCCCAGAACCAGGGGAAAGAATAAAGAAAGAACTACTCATAAGAAGCATTGTCTCTTTGGCAGAGGAGGAAGAGAAAACTTTTCACTTTGAAAATCTCTCAGCTGCTCATCGTCACTGGCTATAAAGACATTACCAACTAAATCAACTAAATGTCCAGATGGTGTGAAGGTTGCTCTGGTACTTCTATTAGGCAAATGCCATACGTATAGCTTATCCCAGCAAAACTCACAATGTCCGATGAGTTAAAACTGAACCAGTATAGGGACTCCTGGGTGGCTCAGTTGGTTGAGCTAGCGCTTTTGATTTCAGCTCAGGTCATGACCTCACGGTTGGGTTCATGGGATCTGGACCCACGTTAGGCTCTGTGCTTGGTATTCTCTCTCCCTCTCTCTCTGCCCCTCCCCCACTAGCACACATGTGTGCGTTCTCTCTCTTTCTCTCTCTCTCTCAAAATAAATGGATAAGCATAAAAAAAAAAAGCAGTACAGAAGCTGTACAAGTTGTTGCGGGAAAATAATGAGTAGGGGTAAGAAAATAAAGTTAAGAGATAAAGACAGCATGCTAAAAACGTATGATAAGGAGCAGAAGCAACTGACATTTTACTCTGAGTTTAAAAATAATTCCTATGAAGCAATAGCACAAACCATAGCAAAGGCACGTGGGGAGGAGATGATGGGACAAGAAAAAAAATGAAAGAACTGTGAGTTGACAAGATCAAGAAATTAAACACAAAATGAAACCAAGAAGGGGGGAAATTGTAGACACTGTTGAAAAAAGAGTCAGGAAACCTAGGAAAAATGAGGAAAAATACCTAAAATCAAAACAATTCTAAAGAAAAGTTTTTTTAAGGCTTGAGTGGAAAACAACAGATGCAAAGCAGCATGGTGTACCTTTTATTCTCCTTTTACATTAAACTGGTGGCTGTCTTTATATTTAAATTGCATATTCTTAACAGCAGCATATAGTTTGGTATTTTGTGTCTAATCTTATAGTCTTTGCATTGTTTTTTTTTCCGGTTTATTTGTTTATTTTGAGAGAGAGAGAGAGACAGATTCCCAAGCAGGCTGCACGCTAAGCTTGCTCACAAACTGTGAGATCATGACCTGAGCCAAAATCAAGAGTTGGAAACCCACTGAGCCACCCAGATGCCCCTCTGCACTTTGTTAGCAAATGAGGCAATGAAGACTTCACTGAAGAGGGATATGGTTGGTTCATCACAGTGCCACCAAAGTCCTTCCCCCAAACTCTTTCCTACGATGAGAATGAGCTCCCTAGAGTTATGCAATTGGTCATGTGCGGCATGCTTCTTTTCCCTACAAGAGCCATTGCAGCAGGTGCCATTTCCCCCACTCCCAAAGATTCACAAAGCAAATACTACTGTAATTTTCTGAGACGGGCCTGCCCATGTTTTTATTTTCATTTCAGTTTCATTAAAGATCTCTTAAAGGGCCGTGGACTTTTGGTGTTTTGGTGAACCTTTTCAGCATAGCGTTGAGATAATCATTTGGAAGCACAGCTTTGAATTCATAGAACATCATTTCCTTCATTGGTATGCTCATTTCTTCCTTTGTATTCTGAAGAAAGAGAACAGAGTCTTTGAAATGTTCTTATAAGTAAGTAGTAGAAGAAGAAAGGAGATAAATGTGAGAGGAACAAGGTCTTTTAGCACGCATCAGCCTGAAAGGGGTCAGTAATGAGAGGATCCACGACACCTCCTATGACCAAAAAGGTGTGAGTCTTCTTCTGAGAATAAGTAAAAAGCACATGTGCAATCCAAAAATTTGAAACTTAAATTTATATCATTTAATTGAAGATCTCAAATATGATTTTTAAAGGACTTTTTAAGCCTTTAATGAGTCACCTTACTCTAGGTGTTTTTTCTGCTTTAAAACAGTTGGTCATTTATTTCAGAAACAAAATGGACGCAAAGGAGAGCAATGGGCTTATAATTCATCTTAGAAAGATGGAGAAACTTTTAACTCTCTTTGCATTTCTCTTTGGATGTGGCAATGCAGCGGGCATGTTTTGGGCTAGCGTAAGTTGATTTAATCCCTTTATACTTATAGTGGGTTCAGAGAGAACCTTTTCTGTAGCAAGATGGGTGTGACAGAGAAAGAGGGACCCAGGTGTCTTGTCCTCAGGTAATTTGCAATGTTTTACGTTGTGTTATATGCATTTGTTTTTCTTTTAAAGGATACTAAAATGTATTATAATTATGACACAGGAATAATTAGGTGGGGTTCTTGATATTCAACTAGTTAGAGCAACAGTACTTTTATTGTTGTTGTTGTTGTTGTTGTTGTTGTTATTTTGCTGAAAAATAAGTGTGACCCTTTTAAAGATCCATACTTTAGGGAACTGTTTGCTTTGGCCAGTGTCCAATCTAAATGCTCAAATGGAATGTTTACATAAGAGCCAGTAACATTGCTGTGCAGTTATAGACGTAGTTATGAGCACTGATGGGAATCAGGAAGGAAGGGTTTTGAAGCCAGCGAGAAGTTGTTGTAGCATATTAACAACCTCTGTATATAGAGAGAGCAAAGGAGACGGAGAGAGAAGTGTGTATGGCTGAGTTCGAAGTCTTAATCAAATATGGACAAAGGGCAGGGAAAGAAGTTGGCACATGTAATCATTGTAATTTTCTCAGAGAGAACCTGAATTTATAAGGTGCCCCAGAAATCATTTTTTCTATAAACCAATTTAAACAATTTTCTGCAGTTTTCTTCATGGATGTTATTAAGGTTGGAGTTTGGATTAGACGGTTCTTTGGGAATGGAAATTTTAAACTTTAGTACTCTTGAAGAATAAGAATAGTGTGTTGGCTCCGTCTGATGTTGCAGGGCCAGAAGAGGCTAGCAGGGTGCAGTCCAAGGGCCTGGGGCCAAGGGGCCAGAGCCTGATGGAGCAGTGAGTGAGAGGCAGTCACAGGCATTTATGTTTAGACTCCATACTGGTGGGAGAACATACACTACCCCGCCCCTCTCTGATTAATCAGGTAAAATCGGAAGAGAGCAATGAGTATAACTAATCTTGTCGACCTCACACTTTGACTCTGAAGACCACTCAACCTCAAGTCATCCTCTTTTTATCCACACACACAAGAGCTTTCATAGGTTAGGTACACTGACTTGAGATGTTGATAGAGATGCGGGGAAGAATATTTCAGTTGTATAGATGTCATTGTAGTAGCTCAGGGAATTATTCATTATATGTGTTCTAAATGCCCAGTCTACATGTTTGCAAATGGATATCTGAGCTCCTTTGGTATCAATACAGGTTTGGTGCAGTACCAGTAGATCTCTAGGAACAATGACAAAACCCCTCCCCCCAGTTTTATTTTATTTTTTCTTTTGTCTTTAATTAAGCACAATAAATACTTTGTTCTATACAGTAATGTCTTGAGGCTATCCTTTGATTTCTTTTAAAATCGAAGTTAACATATGGAGATCACACTGTGTAAAACATTCCTACGGTACAGAGATGAAGGTGTAGAAAAAAGCACACTCGTTAACTCAGTTTCCATATTCTTAATGGTTTGATATCCAGCAGTGTATGATGAGTCCTCTGGTACCTTCCCAGAATCCTTCCATATTTTCTGTTTAGAAGGACTTTTGTGCAGATAAATTTCCATCAGTTATAACTGAACTCATCGAACTCAATAAAGGCATGAGTCTTTCTACAAAACTTCCCTTCCGTATTTCCACTGTTTACGTTTGCTGTTTCTCTGGTTTTATCTTATTCTTACTTTACCCTTGTTTCAATGACATTTCTGATTCTTCCCAATTTTACTTAGAAGTACATTCAATTTGATTTCAAGAAAAAAAATGTTTCTGTTTCTCAATAATTAAACAGTGGCACCTGTCACAGTTAAGGACACCAAGAAGAACTTTACACATAGGGACATAGGGACTGACGGAAAGATTCATTCTTTGGGCATTTGAATTGACATTAGGTTGGCTCTTCTGACTTGTTATCAGATGTTCATTATAAAATATAAAATGCAAAACCTTGACAGCAAATTTTAAGCTATGGGTTTCAGAATTCTGGATGTATTTAGTAGTATCCAGACTACTTTCTTTACTGTTACCCAGAGTCCCAGCTAAAATACCATAATCTTCCAAACTAGTGCAAAACATACCCTTCAAAGGAACAAAACCTCAGGGTCAGATACTACCGAGAGAAAAGTCCCTTTCCAACCAGTCAGTGAACCTTGTTTCTGCTGGTGGTGTTCTATACACAGGGATCCTTATTAAATGGAAAAAGTGGCACCTGAGTGGCTCAGTCAGTTAAGCGACAGACTGTTCATCTCAGCTCAGGTCTGGATCTCAGGGTTGTGAATTCAAGCCCCACATTGGGGTCTGTGTTGGCTGTGAAGTCAGTCAATAAATAAATAAATAAATAAATAAATAACCTCAACTCAAGACAATTATTTTCTGCCTATGGGACAAGTGCTAATCAGTATTCATTAGCTCATATAATAAAAATTGTATAAAATGTTTTCAGTAGCAGCTATGCTAGAAATCTGAATTCTTTCACACATGAGT
Source organism: Panthera onca (assembly GCF_046562875.1). Taxonomy (NCBI): domain Eukaryota; kingdom Metazoa; phylum Chordata; class Mammalia; order Carnivora; family Felidae; genus Panthera; species Panthera onca. Next base: position 224,232,389 of record NC_138339.1, read on the forward strand.
ATTCTCTAAGGGAGTTGGATAAGAAGATCAGTATATGACTTTCCAGGTCTGAAACTCTGTGATCTATTTATGATATATTTAAAATAATCTATGCCATATAAAAATAAAATATCAACAGTTAGAGATTATCAAGGCATTTTTGACAATTAAGAATTATATATAGGGGAACGTGGGTGGCTCAGTTGGTTGAATGTCCACCTCTGGATTTTGGCTTAGGTTATGATTCCAGGGTTGTGGGCTCGAGCCCCTGTCTTTCCCTCTTAAGATTCTTTCTTTCCCTCTGCCTCTCCCCCCGGTTCATTCTCTCTCTCTCTCTTTATCTCTCTCTCTCTCTCTCCAAAATAAAGTTAAAAATAAAATTAAAATTTTTAATCCCCACATTGGGCTCTGTGCTGACAGCTAGGAGCCTGGACCCTGATTCTGATTCTGCGTCTCCCTCTCTCTGCCCCTCTCCTGCTCATCCGCTCCTCTCTCTCTCTCTCTCTCTCAGAAATAAACATTAAAATAAATAAATAAAAATAAAGTAAAAATTAAATTAAATTTAAAAAAGAATTTTATATAATTAATTTTTCACTTACAGTTTGTTGACACAGGTCTTAGTTGTTAAGGCATGCCCTTACAGATATATCTTAATTATCTTTTGTGTCTTTATGTGTGAAGTCATTTGAACACATTAACTCCCAAACTTGTTTCCTCACCTCTTAAAAATGGATATCATTTCTCCCGGGATTGTTAGGAGAATTCATATATGTGAAAGCATTTTGAAAGAACAAAACATTATGTATATATTAGAATTATGTCTGCATTTGTTATTCACTTTGCCTATTATAGTTCATTTTAAATCACCAAATAGTACGTCCTGTGCTTTTTAAAGTCCTCAGGCATTTCATTGTTATTATAGATGCACAAAATGAAATTTGAAGAAATCTAAAAATGAGTTGTAACCTATAAGTAAAGCATAAAAGTATTTTAGTTGAAAATATTTCTTAATACAGGTGATGACCTTTTCTAAATCAACTATATATATATATATGCATATATATATACATATATATGCATATATGTATATGAACAGATATTCATTTTTCACAGTTATTTTCAATTTGTATTAGAAAGCTAAACAATGCAGGAGTAAAGTGTAGAGGTGTGGAGCCAGACTACCTGGGCTCATACCCTGGTTCTAACCACTTACTAGTTATGCAGCCTGAGGGAACTACTTAATCTCTCTGTGCTTCTATAAAGTACAATAACAATGTTTCTTCCTCTTAGAGTTGTGAGAATTAAATGGCACGGTGGGTATTAATCACAAGGCAGATGGCTAGAACATACCAAGTACCCAATGAATGTCGGCTTTTTTTTTTTTTTTTTTACTGTAGTTCTTCTCTGGAAGTTTCTAATCAGTTCCCTGCTCCAGTACAGCCCTTACTTCCTAGTACCTAAAGGATTTCTTAAATATCCAGACCATCAAGAATCTTACTATCTGTATTTTACCTTCCAGACAATTCTGTATCCGCTCTGATTTTGTGGTTCTAGATCACAGTTCTCAATTAGCTGGAAGATCTTGAAGTCCATCGTTAACAAGATGTCTATCTTGGTGGCCTTGGTAATGCCTTCCTGCACACATCTCAGATCATCCTCCCGGTGCTCCCACAACACTGACCTTCAGTCTGAACCCGGAAGGAACAAGCCAAGCCCCTTCCAGCCTTGGAGCCGGGCTTTACCTCCTCCGTCTACAGCTGCTGTTGTTCCCTTTCATCTGCCCAAGGCACACTCCTCACGTCATTCAGAGCCCAGTAAACTTCCCCCAGCACAGTAATGGGACTGAAGTAGTCACACAGATGCTAAGTATCATGTCACCCGTTTTATTGGTCTGCACTTCCTGAAGAGCATCATGGTTCTCTTGTTAAATTGGTTCTATCTCCCCATCATGAATACATGTTCCAGAAAGGCAGTGGCCAGATCTGACTGACTTGCCCCAGTATTCTCAGCACTTTGTAGAGTCTCACCTACTAACTGTGGAGTACACAGGTACTGAATGAAAAAAATGAATTGTCAATAAAATGGCAGAGCTTTCTTTTATGTACCGAATGTCTTTCCCACATTTTTCTATTTGTCAAAATCACACTTAGCCCTTTTCCGTGAAGCTCTTGTAAGCCTCACAAGGGAAAATATTAATCTCTCCCTCTTATGTGCTCCTATAATATGCACCTTAGATGCATACTATAATAATGTGCTCCTGAGATGCAAAGGCCTTTGTGAGATATGACTTTGTAAAGAGGAACTACTTATATGTTTGGCCCATGTTGGGCTCTACAAATTGATGATCATTTTCTGAGAGGGTCCACCTAATACAGCAAGAAGGAGATTCTTTTGTTCGGATTTTTTTAAACGATGAGTTGAGAATTACCGTTCATATTTTGGAAAAAGAATTGCGTGAGCTTATATATGTAATAAGCATATTTATATATTTAAAACTATAAAAATATAAAATATGTACTTTTTTTAAACATTCAATTACTTTTACCAAAAAATTGGGGAAGTCTTTAATACATGTAACAAATACAATATTTCTTCTGAAGTTTAGATTTGCTTTTGACAATTTACTTATCATCATTTGTTTATCCACCTTAGTGTTCCACACAATTCTGCTTTAGAATAGTCTCTTCTTTGTCTAGAGATTTTCTAATGCAAATTGTAAGAATACTTCATCTCCACCTGCTCTTGGCTATAGCTCAAGTGCACGGTATTGATTCATTTGCTTGACAAAACAAAGCTGATAGTTATAGGATACGTAGTGGGAATAAAGGGATCGGCAAAGCAGTCCCTGCTGTTAAGGAGAATGTATTAAGGTATGTTGGGAGAAAAAGATAGAAAATCAAGGAATACATGGAAGTTTTAAATGTCTAGAGAATCTATTTGCTAAGAGAAGTATGAGAGTCCAGCAGCAGGGAATGGAAATGAAAAATCTTCCTGAGCCTGCCATTACTGGGAGTATGGAGGGTCTGGAAATTCTTGCAAGAATAGGGGATGCTTGAAATTCAGGTGGTGAAAACCAAGTTGATGAAGTTGAGTTGGGGATAACCAAGTTGAACAATTGTATTCCTGTAGCCACTGTTATTGAACAGAGGTGCGTAATGTTGGAGCTCCCAGTACATTTTCTACAAAATACTTAACTTCTATGTTTCCCAGATTCTTGGTCTCTTTACTTTATCTGTTTGCTGTGTGAATATTGTGACCATTATTTTCCTCTGACATTTGTTGAGAAGATTTTAGTGGTTTCTGATCTTTGGCAGGATGAGAATGATTTCCAAAGAATCCACCCTGAAAACAGAACCCCAATGTGTGAAAATTGTTGACACTGCTTTCTATGTTACACACTTAAAGGTCTCTTTAGGCTGTAACAGGTTACAAATTTAATAAGTACTCCATGACTACTGCATGGCACCTCACAGCCGCTTCTTTTTATGTGTGTCCTTAGAACAGCACTGACTAGTATACAGATACTTCTTTTAAGGAAGGACTACATCATATCTTCTTAAACTTCACTAGTGCATTGCCAAATATATATTAAAGTCTCAATAATACTCTTTGAATGCATAAATTTTTTATTTTACCAATGCCAATTTAATGATGTTTACTTTATGACAAATATTAATTGGTTTCCATACACCAGGATACTCGATAATATTGACATGTCATGTTTAAGTTAGGGGATGTTTCTTCACCATTATTAACACAAGCAAGGGTTCTTCCCTTTGATTTAAGGGATCTAGCATGAACTTTACATCTTTTGTCCCACACAATAATTTGTTAATGCTCGATCTCCTTTGAATTGTGGAAATTAAAAAAAAAAAAAAAAAAGGAGTGATGGGGAAGAATGGAAATAATCTAAATAACATTGGAAAATGATGTTTTGTCTAGCTATTACAAGGCTCAGACACAAAGAATCATGCAAAAACTCTGTGCTCTGGTTGGTAATATTTTTCTCACAGGGGTATGGTCTAGTATACTGACACTATTTTATGTGTGGACTGAGGTTCAATGAATAAGTTAACATTTTGTAGAAATATTGAGCCAGGTTTCTTTTTTTAATATTTATTGTTTATTTTGAGAGAGAAAACATGTGAGATCATGACCTGGGAAGGGAGAGAAAGAGGGGGGAGAAAGATCCCAAGCAGGCCCCATGCTGTCAGCACAGAACCCTTTGCAGGGCTCGATCCCACGAACCGTGAGATCATGACCTGAGTCAATATCAAGAGTGTGACGCTTAACAGACTGAGCCACCCAGGCACCCTGAGAGCCAGGTTTCTTATTGTCAGAAAAAGAAGTTAAAATAAGTAAAGGGAAAGACCAGAATGAACCTCACTGATACCCTAGGAACGGCATGCACACCTAGCACCCAGAGAGTAATGTTTAAACACCACGCTCCAGTAAAAGGATCTGGGGCACTTTTGAAAAATGGTATATCCAGGATTGGGACAAGAAAAATACAAATGAGCCTGGAGCATTGTGTCGTGTTGGAAAGTAAGGAAGTGTTCAACAAATGAATAAGTTAAAACAGTAAAGGCATGTCAAGAGAACACAGGTGCCTGACAGAGCTTCCCATGGCCAAAGCCAAAACAGTTTGAGCAACAAGAGAAATAGGCAATAGTATTATAACTCAAAAATAAAATAAATATCCTCAAATCCATGACAATATAAATAAATAATTGAACGAATGAATAAATAAGGGTAGAAAGGACAAACTTTCCTTAAAGTAGAATTCCAAGTAGTAAATATGGAAGGAATGAGAGAAATAGAAAATCACCATTAGAGTGCCCATACTCATAGTTGCCACAGGCAGAATCTGCAGATGGATGCTGAAATAAATCAGCAGGCAAGACTTCAAGGGGGAAAAGGATATTTTCATTACCTCAAAGTATCTCCCTAAGATATTATTAATTGTCATAGTGGTTTTAACATATGTCCAAAAACTCTTTAATAATCCTCCCGGCAGGTGAAACTTAATTCCCTTCACCTTGAACATGAGTCAGACTATTGATTCACTTCTATCAAATAGAAGAGTGTAGAAAGTTGGCAGCCATGGCCTCATGGCGTGATCAAGGTTAACGCTGTCAGTAATAAGTCGTGTTCATATTGTGCAGTGACACCATGAGATGGCCACATCACTTCTGTGGCATCTTTTCCCCATGTTCTGTAATATCAGTTTAATTGTGAGGAAAAGCCGACAAACTCAAATTGAGGGACATTCTACCAAACACCTGACCAGTAATCTTCAAAAGTGTCAAGGTCATGAAAGTCGAGGAAAAATGGAGAGACTGATACAGATTGGATTAGGGAGACATGGTGACTGAGTGCAGTGTACGAGATGGGTCCCAGAAGAAAGTAAGATATGAGAGGGGAAAAAGGGTAAAATCATAATCGAGTCTGTCAATAAGTTAATAGCATTTTGCCAACATCAGTTTCTTATTTTGGGTAGAAGATCATGCTCGTGTAAGACATTAACATCGGATGAACTCTCTGTACTGTCTTTGCAATTCCTGTAAATCTAAAATTATTTCAAAATTAAAAAGAAAATAGTGGGAGTGTTTTAAATCCAGTTCCTAGCATAGATTAGGCATCCAATAGCTCTTTAAATGAATTAATTAATGTACTTTATAATAAAAAATTACATTGCCATAGAATTATCTTCTTTGATGTATATGTCATTCCAGAACTCCATCTAGCCAAATTACTTCCTCTAAGTATACGTGGGGTTTTTATGATTCCATCCTTGCACTGTTCCCATCTTCCAAAAATGAACTTTTTTGTCCCCTACCTGATACATTTTTTATCCTTCAAAACGTAGTCCAAATATTACCTTTCTGGGGTGCCTGACTGGCTCAGTCAGTTAAGTGTCCGTCTCTTGATTTCGCTTCAGGTCATTATCTCACAGTTCGTGGGTTCGAGCCCTGCATCAGGCCCCACACTGACAACACAGAGCCTGCTTATGATTCTTTCTACCTCTCTCTCTGCCCCTCCCCTGCCCTCTCTCTCTCCCTCTCTCTCTCTCTCTCTCTCAAACTAAATAAATAAACTCAAAAAAATCACAAATATTGCCTTTATGTGATGCTTTCCAAGTATCTGTAAGTCTTTCTAAATATATTTTTGCACTCCTCATATTATACCTGATACTTTATGTAGCTTTCTCATCATCTAAAAATATGAGCTTCCTAAAAGGAAGAACCATATTTTCATATGTACATGTGTATTTTTTAATTTTAATTTTGGTTTAATGACCACACAGTGTTATATTAGTTTCAGGTGTACGATATAGTGCTTCAATAATTCCATACATTACTCAGTCCTCTTCGTGGTAAGTGCACTCTTAATTCTCTTCATCTGTTTCACCCATCCCCCCACCTACCTCCTTCTGGTAACCATCAGTTTGTTCTCTATAGTTTCTCTCTACCTTTGTTCATTTGGTTTGCTTCTTAAATTCCACATTTGAGTGAAATCATATGGTATTTGTCTTTCTCATATTTTACTTAACATTATACTCTCTAGCTCCATTGATATTGTTGCAAATGGCAAGATTTCATTCTTTTATTATTGAGTAATATGAGTAATATTCCAGGGTGTGTGTGTGTCTGTGTGTCTGTGTGTTACTATTCTTTATCCGTTTGTCTATCAATGGACATTCGGGCTGCTTTTATAATTCGGCTGTTGTAAATAACGCTACAATAAACACAGGGGTGCATATGTCTTGTTGAATTAGTGTTTTCATATTCTTTGGGTAAATAGTCAGTAGTGGAATTATTGGATCATATGGTAATTCTATTTTTAACTTTTTCAGGGACCTCCATACTGTTTTTAACAGTGACTGCACCACTTTGCATTCCCACCAACAGTACACAAGCGTTCCTTTTTCTTCACATCCTTGTCAACACTTGTTTTTTGTGATTTTGATTTTGGCCATTCTGGCAGATGTGAGGTGATAACTGTGGTTATTTGCATTTCCCTGATGATCAATGATGTTGAGCATTTTTCATATGTCTGTTGGCCATATGGATGTCTTCTTTGGAAACATATCTGTTCATGTCTTCTGCCCATTTAAAAAAATTTTTTTAATGTTTATTTACTTTTGAGAGGTAGGGAGGAAGGGGCAGAGAGAGAGGGAGACACAGAATATAAAGCAGCCTCCAGGCTCTGAGCTGTCAGCACAGAGCCTGAGACACAGGGCTTGAATTCACGAAGAGTGCAAGATCATTACCTGAGCCAAAGTCAGATGCTTAACCAACTGAGCCACCCAAGGACCCCTTCTGCCCATTTTTAATTGGATTATTTATGGCATTTTTTTGGTGTTGAGTTGAATAAGTTCTTTATATATTTTGGATACTAGCCTCTTATCAGATATGTTATTTGCAAATATCTTCTTCCATTCAGTCATGTCTTTATGTTTTTTAATTCTCAGTTTAGTGCCCAAAGATAGTAGAGGTTCAATAAAGTTTCCATGGATGAATAAATGAGAGAATAAATAACTAATTGTTCTAAGTATCTGATTTTATTATTGTATTCAATAATGGGATATTGGAATAAAAGATTCATGTCTTCTTTTTCTTAACTTACCAGACGCCATAATTAAGCCATACTTTAATTTTATAAATGTAAGTGAATGTCTTACAAATCCAGTGTAAAGGATCTGCACAACTATGGTTCCCAGTTGTCGTTCAACTAGAGTGGAATGAAGGATGATGTAGTGGAATATCTATCTACTATGATCTTTTCATTTATTCTGGCTGTTTTGTGAACAATTTTATATTATCTTTCAAGGTAGCTTACATAGATCTTCTGCTAAAGAGAGAACACCCAATTTTTAAAATATTTGCCATTATGGAGGTATCTTCCTTATCTAGTAAAAACAGTTTTAGAAAAAATTTTGTTATATTCCGTAGTAACAATAAATATGTTTACATTTGGAGCATATTCCCTCCTTACAGCACAGATAAGATTTGGACTGACTTTAAGCTTAGACAAACGTTCTTCCAAATATTTCCTGTCAAAAGAAAGATGGTGAAATGCTTGATCAGTTGCAGTGTGTGAAATCAATTGCTTACTATTGTATATACGATTTATTAGATTACTCTTCATAAATTAGAAATATTGAAAATTTTATTTTCTTTAAAAGATTTGACTGATTTTTAGCTTAAAAAATCAAGCCTTTATATAGAAGAGAAATACTCTTCTTCTGGGACTATTTATTCAAAATATAGATTTATGAAATTCATATTAATTTATGCCACAAAGTTTAAAGTATCAAATATTATATCATAACTTTCTCATTTACATTGGTTCATAATATGAAAATTACTCTTATTTGGTGTTCTGTTCGTTCCATTTTTATTAAAAATTAAATAATTGGTAAAAATTAATTTGTTTACAAATGTATATATTTTATCTTAACAGCTCTTAAACCCATCTACCTATCTAAGTATGTTGCATCTTGGGGAATACCTCAAGTAAAAGTAATTCATTCATATCCTCATTAATTTTATGAGACACAGTTATTCTTTCCCAACCTTATAAAACTGAAGCTGACAGGTAAATATTAAATGCATGGGATGATGGTAGATTATTAGAAATTGGTTCTCTCGTAAACTCTGAACCTAGCTAATCAATATCTCTCTACTAGTCTGAGAACTAATTTTATAAAATTAATAAATATTTCTTGCATTAAAAAATAAGACTATAGACAGATCATTGCATTTCTATTATGTATCTCATGGAATAAATGTGCCATTTACCTTTGTCTTAATTTAGGAAAATTTAAGCTCAATTTAAACAAAAAAAAAGGACAATTTTTTTTTGAGCTCACATCTAGCAATTTTCCAGGTGAAAATTCAGTGAAACTAAATATAATCACCATCAATACCTGTGTATCAGACGCTTTTTTACATCGTACTACATTTGTATACTAACAGCCCTGCATGGGCGTCATTCTCTGCCTCGACTGATAAAGAGACTAAGTCTCTGGGAGCAGTGGCCAATCTGAGATTAAGTGACAGAAGGTTTCAGCGGCAGAGAGCTGTAACTGTAATGTGTCAAACATCTGGCTCAAAGTAAGAAAAGCAAATATTTATAGATATTCCAATTTCTGATACTATGTAGGCAAAAATATTTGATTGATGGAAATATTTTTTCACTTCTCATCTAAATGTTCCACCAGTGCATACGGAGAGCCTACAAAGTTTTTAATATCATGACACTTTTGAATTCTAATTTGGAGTGGAAAATGGAAAATTCACATCTAAAATATCTACCCCCCATCTTCATTTTCATGGTAAGTTTAATAAATCAGCAACTGCTTACAAAACTAACTGTTTTACCAGAAGGGGTGTGGGATCATATCTATCAGAATCAGAGTAGATCTCAGTTTTCCTCAAATTTCTGCTTCCCCAAGAAGCAGAAAAAATTAGCAGAGATTTAAGAGCTGTTTGTTTTTCTTTTCTTTTTTTCTTTTGTTTGTTTTTTTTTTTACTTTTGTTTTTCTAATGTTTTATTTATTTTTGAGAGACAGAGAGAGACAGAGTATGGGCGGGAGAGGGGCAGAGAGAGAAGGAGATAGAGAGTCAGAAGCAGGCTCCAGGCTCTGAGCTGTCAGCATGCAGCCTGATGCGGGGCTTGAACTCACGAACCTGAGATCATGACTGAGCTGAAGTCAGATGCTTAACTGACTGAGCCACCCAGGCACCCCAAGAGCTGTTTGTAACAGAGCCAGAGTGGAATGGGGGATTTGATGAAATCGTTGATAGCTTGTTCTCATTTCTTAATCAATACTTGCGATTAGTTTATGCCAACCTTTGGAATAACAGGAGAACTGACTTAAAGAAAACTTGTTTTATTTAATGAAAGCTAAATGAAGACTTGATAGAAAATAAGCTGTGCCATTTATGTAAATAATCCTATCATATCTGTTAAACATCCAAAGCATAGAGCTAATTGAATTGAAAAGAAATTGTTAACATGCCTGCTAATAATAATAAAAGCACCTATAAGGGGTGCCTGGGTGACTCAGTCAGTTAAGCAGTCAGGTCATGATCTCACAGTTCACGGGATCAAGCCCTGTGTCCGGCTGTGTGCCGACAGCACTGAGCCTGCTTGGGATTCTCTCTCTCCCTCTCTCTCTGCCCCTCCCCCACCAAAATAAATAAACATTAAAAAAGAAAGCAGGTTTAAGTGTAGTCTTAAGTATTCCAATATACTAAAGAAATAAACTTCTAGGATGAGTATTTAGAAATCATAATACAGCTTTGTATCATTAAAATGATCATAATGTCATAGGATTAATAACTGCACAGAATAACAAAATTCTCTGGACAGCAAATCTATCACAAATTTGGACAATAACCAAATAACCTGGAAAAACTGCTTTGCCAAATAAATTTAATCTTTTAAGTTGCTATGGTAATTACTATACTTGTTGGAGGTATTTAAGAGATGCTAAATTCCTTGTGCATAATGAACCTTTATGAAGAGTATTCTAAGCAATCTAGTTTAAAAAAAACCTAATTTGCCTTTGATTTGCATAACTGATGTTTGAGTTCAGTGTAGAAATAAACTCAGTTAATTCTAAGGACATGAAAAGATTGAGTAAAAGATTTTAAAGTTCAAGACAAAAGGAAGAGATTGCATTTTACAATATTTACACCTTCTACTTTTCTGTTAACTGTAGAGTGCTTTTAGAATGTTAAATACTCAATCTGAACTACTCTCCATATAGTGAAGGAAGTAAGAGTTAGCATGCCTCACAATCCTACTGAGCTTTAACCTTCTGGGCTCAATTTAACATTGAGAGTGAAACTCTCAGTTATTTACCATTGCTACATCTCACATGAATGTAGCAGTGCTATTAACACTGATTCCATCTTTGGCCCTCCATCTTGTTCTCCACACTGGTGCACAGAGGGCCCCACTTTAGATAACAACCTTGTGACCTCACCATCACGCTCCTCACTCCATAAAAGCTGGGGATTAAGGTCTGGACTTGGGGGAGACTAGGGGTGGGGAATACCTACATACACAGGGCCCTGGATCGTCCGCTCACCCATTGCCCCTGTAGGTAAGTTACCCTGAATAAAACTCTGTGTAAAAGGTATGAGGTAGTTTGCTTTGATTTTCTATATTAAAGTACCTTCTCAGGGCGGAGAAGGTACACATTTTTGACCCTCCTGCACCTTCTAATAATGAGCAAAGGACTAAATAATGCTACCTTTTCTTGGTTGCATCCATGGTGAACTGAACCAGGTTAACTGAGAGGCAGAGACGAGAAAGCGGGAAGGAAGAGATTAGGGATCTATGAATCTATGAACCTGGAAATATTCCTTAGCAGGTGAAGAGCCAATGGAGGTGTGACAAATAGGATTTCATTACCTTGAGTACAGATCAATATCACAGCTAAGACTCAATTTGCAAAGAAGCGTAAGATCTGAGAGACTGGCTAGCATTTAAGGAAGGTCCAGTAGTGTTGGTAAGGACTCAAAAGAACTTTCTGAAAGTAATAGTAATGAAGAAACTGAGGTTCAGAATTACGAGATCCACTTACTACACGGGTAAGGCAATAGTAGAGAATTGAGGCGCATGATAAAAACCCAGTTGGTGAGAAACTGAATGGACATTCAATAACAGAGTAAAGGCAAAACGTGTAACACAGTATAAGGAAAAATGAGTATAGGATCAGGAACACATGTATCAAGCCCTTGTGATTTTATCATGTTATTTGGTCCCAATATCCGTCCCAAGGGGCACTAGTAATGTTTACTGCAGGGGGTCTTCCCAAGAATTAATTGAGTTCATATATGTAAAAGGACGGTGCTTGGCACATACTGTGTTCAGTAAGTGCTGTTGTTTCTGTTGCGTTACTGTTTTGTTGTTTCAAGGGACTGGGGTTTCCAGTAAAATCTTAATCTGTGGAGATCTAAACAACAAGGCAAGAACAAAGTCCCTAGGGACATGAAGGGACCAGCTTCATTCAGAAGCAGCCATAGTAGAACTCTGGCTCCTACCTGCCTAGACCAAAAGTTGATCGGGAATGTGAGATAGAAGAATGAGAGCCAAGTCTGGCTCTGATTTCCCATTGAAACCATTAGTATTTTCATTGCTCATCCCTTTGATGCATCTTCCGGATGCAGTACTTACTGGCGGTGTGAACTGGCAGAAGTTTTTAAACTTTTCTGAGCCACAGAAACTTAATTATCTTTTTCTGTGACTTTCTATCGTTCTTTCACATGCCCAAATTTATACAGTCACTAACAGGAACAGTGTTTGGTAGGAAACAATAAGGGTCACTAAATGATTTAGAACAAAATTGGGATACCAAATTCTAAAAGACATAACAGGAAAGCCATTGTGTAGAAGTATGGCCACTTATTCTAGGAGTGGAGACTAGTACAGAATGAGGAGCTTTTTTTCATCTCCATTCCTTTAAATGTTTTGCCTCCTCTTCCCAGAATTCTTTGCTTCTATATAGTCACTAGGGAAATAACTACTCAGATATTTAGGTAAAAGTCCATCTCCTCTAGCAACCATTTTTACACCCTCCATGGCACGCCTATGACTAATGGCTTTCTCTTGTAAATCCCAAGGAAACAGTATATAAATCTATAATGTATGGATTACCATATGGTATTTACTATCAGTTATGGACAATGCTCCTTCTCCACCTAACAGCATTCTCCCTGAGGTCTGGGATTTCTTGCTGTTATTTTAAATGCGCTATTGAGACATAATTTACATACCACAAAAAATTCATCCATCGGGGACTGTGTTTTATTTCACTTTATATCCTCAGCCTGCAAAATAGTCTTGATCTGCTACAGAAGAAGCCGTAATAAATCTTTGAGTACTTGAACCAACACATGAAGGAGTAAAGATTTCCAGCTGTCATCAGGCAGATGTGACACTGATGCACCCTAGTGAACTAATTTGTCTTTAGGATTGAAACAATTGATCAGATTGTCCTCTGTCGCTCCCACCCACTTCATGTATTTTCCTTTAAAGACTGTGCACTCAGATAGAGAGGACACTGCTTCACCGAAGGTGATCCTTGGCCTGAAACTGCAGTGGACTAATAAAAATAAATTGGCTTCAGGATTTACAAGTTGGAACCTTGATAATAGCCTCACCATGGTATCTCCAGTAACTGGAAATGGGGGGGAAAAAAGCCTATCCTTTCCTTTTTATAGGAAAAGGACAGGTTGTTTTAGGAATATAGAAAACAATGGATTTGGAAACATTTGTGGATTCAGCCTCTAAACACACAAAAATTATATATATATATATACACACACACACACACACACACACACCCATCCAGGTATATAAATATACCACCATATATATATAAATATATATAAGTATATATTTATATATATAAGCATATAAATATAAATATGTAAAAATATATAAAAATATATATAAATGTGTGTGTGTGTGTATATATATATATGTGTGTGTGTGTGTGTGTGTATATATATATATATATATATATATATATATATATATATAACCACGCAGGTATATATATATACCACCACCCAGGCACCCCATACATATATATATATATATATATGTATATATATATGATATATACATTATATATCATAATTTTGTATATCATAAATTATATGCCATAAATTATTTATATTTATATATGTGTGTGTGTGTGTGTGTGTGTGTGTGTGTGTGTATCACAGAGGTTACAGGGGCATCTACTTTTATCCCCCCAAATGCTAAGAGCTCCCATGGTAATGTTAAAACAATATTCTCTGGAATATTATAAAAATCAATAAAGAGGAACATTGTATTCTGCTTTGACTGTTTTAAAAACTAAAATCATTGTATCATCTTTATCAAAAACTAGAAAATGTAAATCAGAACAAAAACCACCTATTACCCATAGGTAACCTTTCTTTCTCTCTTTTTCTCTTTTTTCTCTTCTTTCTTTCTTTCTTTCTTTCTTTCTTTCTTTTTCTTTCAAGTTTATTTATTTTGAGAGAGAACATGATTGGCAAGGGGCAGAGAGAGAGGGAGAGTGAGAATCCCAAACAGACTCCACACTGTCAGCACAGTTCCCAAGATAGGGCTTGAACTCACAAACCATGAGATCATGACCTGAGCTGAAATCAAGAGTCAGACACTTAACCAACCGAGCCACCCAGGCATCCCCCCGACCCCACATAGGTAACCTTTCTTAATTGTGAGTATAGTTATCTCCTTGTTATAAGTTTTATCATTGTTGCAGATGCTAATCTTGTGTTGAAAATGTTATCCGTGATTAGCACTTATCATAATACGATTATTTTGTGTGACATTAGCCTTTAAAACATGTTATTTTAATAGCTACACATTTTTTATTAAATGAATATTCAGCTTTTAATTGAACTAGCTGACAATTATTGACTTTTGAGCCTCTCCAGTTGTTTCCAACAATAGATAACAGTTATTTTTCTTTTGTGTGCATAAATAAAAATACTTATTTATGTCTGCCTTGTAACTATTGCCTGCCTTGTAAAATATAACTCCAGGGTGAATTCCTGGAAGAGATACTCCTAGGGTGAAGGGCTTGAACCCTTCCAAAGATGGACACACATATTTCCAATTCCTTTTCAGTTTAAACTATCACCAGCAACTTATAAGAGAAGTATTTTCACCGAATCCTTTCTGGTATTGGCTATTCTTTTGTATTTAATCTGATCACATTTTACAGGCGATAGCTTTTATTGTCCTGGTAAACTTCTCCATTTTAGAGGTCAGAAAAGTAGAATGCATTTTCAAATGATATTTTCCACTTAGATTTCTTTTTCTCTGAGGAGGCTGGTCTTTTTATTCTTTGAATCTTAGTGTTTTTCTTTTCTATTTAATAAGCTCTTCTCAGTCATATTTATTTTGAATAATTTCCCTTGTTTTGCCTTTTAATTTAGTGTATTATGTTTGGATACTAAGTTTTTTTAATTCTTTGTATGCATAAGTCTTTCTCATAGTCATTTCTCGAATGCTTTTTGCTTAGAAAACTCTTCGCCATTGAAATTTCATTTGTTTCAATATTTCACTTTTAAATTCATTTAGAATCTATGTTCATGGTGTTCCAAAATAATTATTTCCAAAACTTCTAACCAGTTGTGTCAACATTATTTATTATTTTTCTATTTCCTGCACTGATCTGTCATGCTTCCCTATTGATATATTACTACAACAATAACTTGCAATATAAGTTCAATTACCTCTCTCTCTCTCTTTCTCCCCGCCCCCCACACACATCCCACCACAGCCACTACCAGCAGTAACCCCTAAGCCACACAGTATCCTTTCTTACCTCTTGAAGTAATGTAAGTGGTATTTTTTAAAATAAAAGGGTCATATATTTATCAAAAATTTTATATGTGCATCCAAATTTAAGCATTTTATATTATTTTTGCTATCACTAAAAGATACATTTCTTTTTGTCTTGGGCTAAAGACAACAATTACCACCCTGACAGTACATAGACGCACATGCGCACACACACACACACACGCGCGCGCGCGCGCGCGTACACACACGTACACATACACAATTTCAGAAACTAAAGGTCAGCTATGGATTACAGGATCTGAGTGTGGTGGGGTACTTTGAATGCATTTTGCTGCTGAATAAGTCATTTTTGAAACTAGGTTAGTCTTTCTTTGTTGAAATTTGTATACTATGTATTTGCAACATGCGTAGTTTCTCCCCACATTTCTTCTTAATGTTTCTTTTTTTTACCATGTGACACTTTCATTGTCAACACGCCAAGTATCAACATCTTTGACACAATGAAAGAAGTACAAATGTTTCTGATGTAGTAACAGCAATATGTATATATGCAACCCTGTTACCAAATGGCAGGTGTATTCCTGAAAAACTTCAAATTCTACAAAATTATGAGAAAAAAATATAGATATGGGAAAGACGGCTAGAATAACATTACTCAAAATACATTCAATAATGTAATAATATGAGTAAACTCAATAAAATATGGGCAGACACTTAATTCCCCATCAGCATTATACCACGATCAGAGTCCGAGAGTTTCGCATTCTTAATCATAGAGGTTAATATATACTCTTTCCTGATAGAGACTCTTGATGGTACTCACTTGGTTTACTAGCAGATGATCTTTTAGTTTCCACTCTTGCACAATTCCAAATCAATTAGCAGCCAGAGTGACCTTTAAAAACAGAAATTGGATCAAGTCACTCCCCAGCTCAAAGCCCTTCAGTAACTTATTATGCTTAGAATGCTTTCCAAAATTCATACCCCACACTGTGGGCTGCAGAGTCACCTCCTCCATTCTCTCCTTTACTCACTATACTCCAGTCAAGCTGGCCTCTTCCACACACTAAAATGTTCCTCCTGCCTCGCCGTCTTCTCACTTTCAGATCCTTTTAACGTAATGGTTTTCTCTGCACTGTTCACATTTTATCTAGCTAGCATTTTATCATCTTTCATGTCACAGAGAGGCCACCTTTGACCACCCTACCTCATGCAACTCTCCATCTCTTCTTCCCCTGTGCCATGCTTCTCCATAGCCTCTCACCATTTATTTCCATTATAACCTTAACAAAATTGTAATTATTCAGTTTGCACCTTTGCCTTTTTAAATTTTTGTGGATCCTCTTCCATGGATCATAAGCTCTATGAGTACAAAGATTTTGGCTTTCATTCACCATGGTATTGCCAATGTTTGACATATGGATGTCTTCTATACAGTAAATAAGAAAAGTTCTAAATCTAAGAGGTCCACAGAGTTTATAAAGACCCATAGAAAAACGCCGTATAACCCTTCTTTAGGAGGAAGGGAAGAAAAATCCTCAAGGCTATGATACTTCACAGGAGTTTTTAAAACTTGGCAGGAGTTACCAGACGCTCAAGGGAAGGAAAGGTATTCCTGTTGTGAACAACAGTATGAGAAAATGCCTAGAGATTTAGTAGCCAAGTAGTTTGTCAATGTGAAATACGGTTTTCCAAGAGCAGTCTTGGGAAATACATACAAGAAGGCATTTAGAAACCAGATCATGAGAGTCCAATACTCTGTAATAAGTTAGTATGTTTTCCTGTGAATGATTATCAGTCATTTATGAGTTATAAGTAAGAGAGTGACTTGATCAGATTTACATTTTAGCATGATTAGGTATCTGACATTGTGGAGGCTAGAGAGGTTGCAAGAATAATATCTGTGAGATGATTTGGAAGGATATTGGTGTAGCCAATAATAATGAGGAGATAAAGTCAGTCAGCATTACACACAGGAAATGCTATACTGCAGTTGAAATATGGCCAGTAAGATTTAAGAAATGATCCTTAATATGATTTAATGTTAGTTACTTTACATTTAAATAGTCACATGTGACTACTGGCTACCATACTGGACAGCATGTGTCTAGAACTTTAGAGAGGTATGGCCTGGGAACATGGATTTTAGAACATACTGAAAACATAACAGCAGACTTTAAAAACATATATGGGTTTTATGGAACATTTTGAATAATGAGTAACAGATGAAAATTGCTAGTGAGAGTGACAAATGGAGAAAAGAGCCATGGGCAGAACCCTGGTATTAACAACATTTAGGCTTTAGATGGAAGGAAAACAAGCTGGGGGACTACGGAGAGAGATCACGTGTAGGCAGAAGGTAGAACATTACAGAAGAGCATCAGAGAACTCAAGGGGAGGCACATCTTATTTAGAAAGGCTGCTGGAAAGCCAAGTATCATGTGGCCTGAAAAGCATCAAAATGAATCTGGCAATTAGCAGGACATGATTGACTTTAAGGAAAGTATTTATTCCATGATGGCAATAAGTACTATCTTAGGGAGAGTAAATGAGTAAATGAGAGATAAGGTTAAACTTTATAAAATAAAGAAAATCAGAGATGAGAGAGAGATAATTGCCAAAGATAATTAGAATTTTAAAATAACTATGTGAAAGGGGCGCCTCTTGGTTCAGTGTGTCAAGCATCCTTGATTTCGGCTCAGGTCATGATCCCAGGGTTGTCCGATCGAGTCCCGTATTAGACTCCACGCTGAGTGTGGAGCCTGTCTGGGATTCCCTCTCTCTCTCCCTCTGCTCCTCTCCCCCACTTGTGCTCTCTCTCTCTCTCTCAAATAAATAAAATGAAAAAATTAACAAATAAATACAGAGAAAACATTTACACCTACTTTAAAAAATACCTATCTGAAAATTAGGTACCTGTATATATCTGAGTTCAGTATGCAGAGAAAAGTTTAAGGTCTGAAAGAAGGAAGGGGCTGATGTAAGGTTTTAGAGAAGTGGCAATGACTGAAAACTCCTCAGGCAGCGGGATTCGCAGCCTGAGCAAAGAGAGAGAGAGCATCCTTTCCTCTGAAATTGGAGGGAAAAACAGGAATATATCAATGCACATTCTAACTCTCAGGGTGGAAATTCAAACTCTGACAGCTATATATACTTTCTAAAACATGTTTTCTAAATCCCATGAGATAAAAATCAAGATAAATAGCTTTTTTTTTTTTTTTTTGCCCTGCAAATGCATTCTCCTAGGTACTGTTTTGTTTTGTTTTGTTTTGTTTTGTTTTTAAATAGGAATATTTAGGGTTTAGTTTTAAGTTTGGTACTTGTAAAATCATAAGGGGCTTCCATTTTAAACATAAGCATAATCCCAACTTCCTCCTTTAAAATCTTAGGATGTTGTAATATTTAGTTAGTAAAGTGTTTTTCTTTTCATAAGGTAATATAGCATGAACTTCTTGAAATTCACAGAAATATCCTTAAAACCTTTCAGAAGAATTTGGTAGTCAGTGTGCTTTTACAACATCAAAACAAGAGTCACTTGGGTTTTGGTCAGGCTAAGTCACAAAACATTTCAGTGAATTATGTGGCACTTTTGGTACAAGACTTACAGCTACTGAAATGTTCACGTGGTATCTTGCCTGAAGACAGTAGGAACTGGTCTGGAATTCAAAGTGGTACCAAAGATTAGAGCATTTGGTGTTTTTGTGGAGTGTGTATTATATCAAAGATTATAGAGATAATGTACTATACCAATAGCCAAAAATAAAAATCTGAATTGGATCAAATGTCAGTAAATTATCTGAGAAAATGTTATTTCATACCAGAGTCCATGAAAAGTACAAAAGCAACTTAAAGATATGTAGTAGTACCCTAACAAAAAATGGGAGTCAGATTTCTCATGGTGTGATGAAGTCAACCTGTAAACATGAATGCTTTGACAGTAATGTAGGGAATAAAAAACTACATATATATATATATGCATATTTATGTGTATATGTGCATATATATACATATATAATATATATAATTTAAATATATATATTATAGGGGCGCCTGGGTGGCGCAGTCGGTTAAGCGTCCGACTTCAGCCAGGTCACGATCTCACGGTCCGTGAGTTCGAGCCCCGCGTCAGGCTCTGGGCTGATGGCTCAGAGCCTGGAGCCTGTTTCCGATTCTGTGTCTCCCTCTCTCTCTGTCCCTCCCCCGTTCATGCTCTGTCTCTCTCTGTCCCAAAAATAAATAAACGTTGAAAAAAAAAATTAAAAAAAATAAATATATATATTATATATATAAATATAATATATATTATAAATATATATGTGTGTATATATGCATATATATACATATATAATATATATAATTTAAAAATATTATATATATATATATATATATGGAACTTTTCTTTTCACTTTGATGATTTCTGCTCAACAGTGGAGATTTCTGTATTCTGCATATTTTCTTTCCCTTGTGTTCTTTGGAAGCGCACTGTTCTTTCCACCCAGCAACTAAGTCCATCCTCTAGGGAATATGCTTTCTGATCCATGTAAATATTGGAACTTTTCTTTTTCTATATATCATTATGTTGCTTAGGTAATTGTGGTTCTCATATCTAGTGACAATTTTTTTTTAATTTCTCTTGGGATTGATGACAATCTACCTTTTTGATGGTTTTAATTCCCAACGCATTTACAGAAAATAAAATTTCAGTTAATTAAAAATTCACATTGCAGAATTTGAGGGGTTTTTTCCCATCACTTCCCATCTCTCTTCTGAGTCTTTGAAACATAACAATGAAACATTCATTTCACTTCTGGATTGTGTGTTCTACAGGGGGCATTGAAATCAAAGAATCTGTTCAGTTCTGTGATTTCATGGGGGAAAACATCTTCTCCTTTCCAGAAAGTTCATTCTGAAAGTTCAAGACCAGGAACAGGCATTGATTCGCACGCTTTAGGTCAGGATCTTTGCTGTACTGAGCCTCCTGTTCTTTTACAGACTTTCTATCCAGAACCAATTCCATAGTTGCTGATAAATGTGTCAATTCAGGAACTCCATCAGCCTTATCAGCACCTTACACTCACTGTCACATCCGTCTATCACAGTTTCCAAAAGTTAAACTTGATTTTTGTCCTTTTATTAGTATCCCTGCAACTCAAATAATCCGACTTGTCTAAAGTCTATGTACTGAAAAGTTATATAATGTTCACTCTTCTAAAGTCTTAACCAGAATTGTTTTATGTGTGTGTGTTTTGCAATTCATTGTAAATAATTAAATTTCATTTATTGAATGTATTTAAAATTTTAATATATTTAAATTCCATCTATCTTTCTCAATGTGAGGTCTTATATTTGTTTCAAACCCAAGAAACTAAAAGACGACAATACTGTTAATAGATCTTTTTCAGCGCTGACACTGATTCTTCTCACTCATTCCTTTGATAGTGTTGTTTGCCCCTCTTTATGGATGGAGAAACAGGTAACTGAATGTAACGTCTCATACCTAGTTCACATTTTGAACACAGTGTTCACTAGAATACGTCTTCCTCTCAGGGAAGTATCATGTTTTAACCCGTCCTTACGGAGTTTACATTTATGGTGATTATCTGGATTAAATGAAATAGATTTTAATAAATCTAATTTCTCATTATCTGTTCTCCTCTCCCCCAGTTTCTCCAGTACCTTCTCTGTTGTTCACCAGTCTCTTCATTGTCACTGACATCCTGAGCTTTGGGAGGTAGTTATGCTCACCACTAAACCACCAACACACCCCATCCTGTGCTTTAAAAGCGAGAAGTCAAATGCTATTTACTATCTAATTCTTTTTGGTAATGTTTATTTATTTATTTTGAGAGATACAAAGAAAGAGGCAGAGAGAGAGAATCCCAAACAAGCTCTATGCTGTCAGCACAGAGCCTGATGCCGGGTTCGATCGCACGAACCTTGAGATGACCTGAGTCCAAATCAAGAGTCATTCGCTGTTAAGCCACCCAGGCCCCTCCACTATCTAATTATTTGATATCATCACTAATAAAATAGAGTAAATGCAATAAAATAAAATAAAAATATTCCATTCTCTAGGGTGATTTTTAATCTTGACTAACAATTCAGACAGAGTTCTGCAAAGTGTGTGTGTGTGTGTGTGTGTGTGTGTGTATTTTCATATCTTCTTTTAACCTGTACTTTCGGTAAGTTACTTTGAAACATTAGTCTTAAGCAAAACAACTATTGGTGGCAAAGCTTGAATTCAGTTCTAAAAAGGAATGTTTATGTATTTTTCCAAGAGTCTGGAGTAAGAACAAAGTGAGCAAATAAACAAAGTGAGCATTGAAATGGAATATTAGTGCCACTCATTATCATTATGAAGCATTTATGTTGTAGTCCTGGTAAAATTACAATGTGAAAACCACTGACATTGATTCCACACACTCTTACTGACGCTAACATGGATTGGGAGGGAAGTGCTGGCATTTGGGATCAGAAAGTTATAATGAGATATGTAGGATCGTAATAATCTTGATTTATTGTAGTTTTATTTATGCTAGAATATTAAATTGTCCTTGTTATCCCATAATATAAATTATATAAATTCTATCCCATGATTCTAGTGAGTTAAAACATCTCCAAATACTGGAGGACCTCCAAATACCAAGCTTGAAGCTTGATTATAATTTGCACACCTAAAAGTAATAGAGTTGAAAATTCTCCTCTGAAAAATTAACATTACCATTTAAAGAACTCACAATACCCGCTGGCTGAAATTGCAGAAATGAGTGTATATTATGCTGTGTAGTTGGTCATTATACATTTAAAACACCAAGGCTAATAAAATGTGGAATATTTGAGAAAAATATTCTGGCTTATGAGATTGTTACATTTGCTTCATCTATGAAAGGGTCTTAATAAGATACTAAACCTAATGTCAGAAAGGAACAAATTAGGAAATAAAAGTTGTGTGTATTATATGCTGAACCTCAATATTTGAGAAATTGTGATTAATAATCTGAAACATCAAAAAGTGAAACTTAACTACTTGATAACGGAAATTCCTATTAAATTGAGGTAGCATGAAAATGATGCATAATTTCCCAAATTGAAAACATTCCATTAAATGTAATCACATTTGCTCATTCAATACATGTTTAATCTACCTTTAAAGTATTATTCAAATCAGGTTAATTTACTCATAAAATGATTAGGTCTAAAAAGATCAATTAAGATGACTATGCATGTTCAGGTACCCAGAATCCCCCATTAATTTTAATTTAATAGTAAATGTATGTAAATAAACATGTAGGTTGAATATAAATGACATAGAATAATAAAATAGTTCAGATCATAAATATGAAATCAGGAGCTAATAGCAATAAAAAATTTTTTAAAACATAATAGATTTTTCTGCAAGTTTGTATCAGTAGGATAATACTAAATCAATATAATTGCCAGTGACTTCATTCTTGTTAATCTATCTTAAGATGATCTTTTATTTATTTAAAATAATTCCTTCATCTTCAACTGTATCTTTACTATAACTTCCAAATAATACATTATATAATGAAAATATTTCTGTCTTGTGGCTTATTGTTTCATGATATCAAGGTAATAGAATTAAGAAAATAGCATTTTCATAATAAACTTTCTCTACATGAACATTTCTAAATTCTTTGTTTGGTAAATTGCTTAGACTCACCTTGATCATTAATGTCATCAATACACATTCATTCCCCTCAAGTGAATTCACTTACAAAGGGGATAAATAGTTATACTTATCAGGCTCAGTATGATATTTCATTGATATTGATATCATCAATTCATATTAACTTTGATGTCAGTACTTAGTGACATTAAGAATAGATACATTACAAATGAAAAGCATTTTACTAAGATAGTGATATTTCATAATTTCAATAGCATCTATATGTTTAGCAAAATCGATAGTGAATGATACATTTGAAAATCCCTGGTTCCTTTTTAGGACCTCAAAGATACAACCTTTAAGTTTCAGAGTTCTCTGTTAAAAACTGTATATATTTACGATAAATCTTGTAAATAATTTCCAAAAATTACAGGTACCTCCTCTGACAGATGCCACTTTTAAAGTAACTTTTCCAATTTTTTATTCCTTTTAGACTAGGACTTTGTAACTTGCATTTCTAGATAACTGAATAATTATTAAGCCTATTTCCATTGTTTAAGGAGAAAAAAATCGATTACAGAATGACGGTATAATTGTTGTTATTGGCATTATAGTTAGTTGTTAAGTGTGACACATACTGATTAAAAAGGGTATTAGCACTAATCCTTGTGTTTTTTGGGGTTCTGTTTGCACTTTCAGAGACAAGGAAATAGCATGGCATGAAACATGGCTCAGTTCTATTACAAAAGAAATGTGAATGCCCCCTACAGAGATCGCATCCCTCTAAGGATAGTCCGAGCGGAATCCGAACTCTCACCATCAGAAAAAGCCTACTTAAATGCTGTGGAAAAGGGAGATTATGCAAGTGTCAAGAAATCCCTGGAGGAAGCTGAAATTTATTTTAAAATCAATATTAATTGCATTGATCCTCTTGGAAGAACTGCTCTCCTCATTGCAATTGAAAATGAGAACTTGGAGCTCATCGAACTACTTTTAAGCTTTAATGTCTATGTTGGAGATGCTCTATTACACGCTATTAGGAAAGAAGTTGTTGGAGCTGTTGAGCTGTTACTGAATCACAAAAAGCCCAGTGGAGAAAAACAGGTATGTGCAAAAGCACCATTTTTAATATATTTTACTTGCAGAAGGTTTCTGTGGATGTTAAAATTCTCCCCGGATTTTAAGAATTACAAGAATTGAAGTCAGAACTATTGTGATAGACAATTACTGGTAGATACACACTTACTACCCACCAACAGTCACCAGCACCTGCACCCCCTGCTTGGCAAATCAGACCTTGAGGGAGAACTAAAGCAAAACAAAATGGCCTGTGTTGGCTTCCCTTACACTGGAAATATTTCTATGTAATGCTCAGCCTAGAATGCTGTTGGGGCTCACTCTGTGTGTGTGGCTATTTTTCCTCTTTCATTTTTCAACATTCTACAGCAACCGGCTGAATTCTTTTTGCTCTTTTCCTGTTTAATTTGCTTGCCTATTCTGGGACTCTGCATCTTACTGCAAAAGTGAATTCTATCACTTAATTTTGATATTGTTCATTAGCAAACTCTAGTGGATTCTTTTAAATTGAGGCAAATTAAAAAAAAAAAAAAGGATTGTTAGAAAATAACTAAACTCTGACTATAGGCTTAACTGTATTAAATTTACCAATGCCAAAGTGTAGCTATATCTTAGTGTCATCAGTACAAAATAAACTAAAAAGGCACACAAATCTACATACAATTTGTGGGGTGTTTTTTTCCCTACCTTCCTATTTTTTTGTTCTTTGGGTTTTGCTTAGTTTTGTTTGTTTGTTTGTTTGTTTGTTTGTTTGTTTGTTTTAACAGCTAAGGAAGTGAAGAAATCATGGACAGAAACAAATAAGGAATCTTTTTCTCTGTCTAGATTCTTCCCTTTGTGACT
Source organism: Panthera onca (assembly GCF_046562875.1). Classification (NCBI taxonomy): domain Eukaryota; kingdom Metazoa; phylum Chordata; class Mammalia; order Carnivora; family Felidae; genus Panthera; species Panthera onca. Next base: position 224,257,266 of record NC_138339.1, read on the forward strand.
GCCCTGTATCTGAATTGTCTGTTTGATCCTTTTTCCTCTCACACTGAACTCCTCACTTCCCTGCGTCAAGTCTAATAGACTAATTGCAAAGACATTGCACAAACTTTAGTGACTCAAAATGTCTTTTAAAGTAAAATCTTAAAACGTGTGTTATTACACTCTAGCGATTTCTGCCATATTGGATAATGCACAAGCTCTGCCAATGGTAGACCGTTAGGAGATGTTACATTCTTTTAAAGCAAGTTCTGCTGTGGCTACTATTATTTCTGCTCTCCTGGAGGACTTTTATCAGGATGCTAGCCATTATTTGCAGAAAAACTTCATGGCTGGAAAAAGGTCTCGCTGTGTTCTATGGTCCGTTTTTATGCATGCCCACCACTTCCCCTCGGCTGAACCTAAGGTTCATAAAGCCACACTCCACAAGGACAATACTCGGCTTGTTGGGTTACTGGCTTTTTGTTGTCTGTTTCATATCCAATTGTTTGTGTGTTCCCTTTCCATCATACTGCTAACATTTTACTGGTAGAAAATTCACTTGTTTCGTCTCTCCTTCCGTCTGTCCTTTCACCTGGACAGAAGTGGGCAGGTAATAATGGTAACACCTAAAGATATATGTTATATCCCAGGTTTTTACCACTGAGAGAGTGCAGGACACAAGTAGGAGTGAGTAGAAGTCTGTTTTCATCTGTGTAAGTTCAGATGCTACTTCTTCAGTCACCCTGTGATTTTGAAATTCCTTCTGCAATCATAGCCTATCGTTTCTAATAACAATGGCCTTATATTGTACACCCTCTTGGTTTTGGTCTATACAGGTGACCATAAGAGAGGTGTCATGACGGTGGTCTGGATCTTTTTCTTTTTTTTTTAAATGGTTTAACTTTTTTTTTTTTTTGGATCATTGTAAATTGCAACAAATCTATTGAACAAAATTGTCCTTAAATGCATTCTTTACATTTATTACTAAATAACCTTAGTGCTGTTTTTTAGAGAACACTGGCCATACATTTCAGTGTCTCTTTAGCAAATGACATTTGTTCTGGCCAGAGTAATTTGGTGTCTGGAGAAGATATCTGCTATTATGAGAGTGTTTGTTGGAAGATATTCAACTTCTGAGCTAAACTAGTCTCACAAGTAGGTCCTGGCTCCTTCCAGGCACTTGATCTGAACCCTGATTATTAACAAAAGGCAGTAAAGGTTTGCAGTGTGCCAGGAGTCAGAAATATCCCAGGCCATGTGTTTCTGGAAGATTTCTCTTGTATCTGTTTGCTGGCCAAGAATTTTCCTTTTCTATTTGTACATTCTAGAATTCCTCCTGGGTGAAGGCACTGAGAATAAACAAAAAATTGTATCTTTTTGTTTGAACTTTGTAATTTTGAAAGAGCAAATCCAACCTACCCCTAAAGTTCCTGGTACATTGTACAATGAAAGTGAGGTTGTGAGAACATAAAATGTATACAATGTAGCACGCAAAAGATGTTGTCCAGGCTGGGGGGTTGGGGATAGTAAATCCCTTTAGAGCTTGGCTGTTTATCTGTGATTTACTTAGATACTACATCTCTTAGGTACAGCCAACATCTTTTGGAATAACAGCCTCCATAAATCAGTGTGTTGTATGCAGCCAATATGTTCTTAACAGGAATCCTTTCTCTTATAAATTGTAATTGCTTAGATGATTCTTATGATTGTTGTAAGCCATTTTGTGTATCATTATAATCTGTCTAATTTCTAGTCTCATGGTTATCCCCCCAAAGACTCTGGAACACATTGCCATTAATTCTGTTGAGGTCACTAAAGCCAAATGTTAATATTATTGAAAACAATAGTATCCAACTAGGCAAAAAAAAAGATAAACTTGTCCTAAAATGGGTCAAGAAAGAGGATATAATATAAAAATTATACAAATGTGATTATTAGAACACTTACTTAAGAACTTAAAATGTGACAGATGTGGATTAGGAAATATATTCTTCTTTTGTAAGTTTTTCACAGATTAATTTCTTTCTCTGGAAAAAGATGCGGTGTGTGATGGCGTCCTGAAGTCATAGGGGCCATGAGATTTTTAGATTAGTTTGTGTACATTCACCAGGGAACAATTTATAATTTGCATACGCCTACTCTGCCTCGTGTTGCTGTCCTGGGCGCTAGGGAGCAGACATTGTCCCCGTTCTTTGGAGTATTAAGATCTAGTTGTGAAAAGAAACAGGAAAATATCACGGGGATATGAAAAAAAGATTATCACAATGGAAAAGATGAAGGAGGAATAAATCCTTAGGTAATGATGAATTCTACTGACTGGATTTGGTAAATACAAACTATTAGTGGGTAGAGGGCATAAGGGGGCAGGAGAAGGGCCTGAAGAAGAAGGAGGAAGGGTGTTCAAGGATATATACCTGGGAAAAGTTAACAGCATTCACTGGGATAGAGACTATGGGACATAGTCTATGGAACCTGATTGGATATACTCGGTTTTTATTTTATTGAAATTGACATCTAGGAGGCAATTTGAAATTTTGAACTTAAGAAAGGGGTCTAGCGTTGATACATAGATGATAGTGAGGACATTGAGACAAATAAAGTCATCTCTCTTCCTATCGCTCTGACATTGATTTTCTCTTCTTGCCTTTATAAATTGTTTAAATGCTTGTGGTTATTAGCCTGTTAAAAGATTTTCTCAATGCAGCATCTAATGAAGATGTTTCAGTTGTGCTAGATAAATAGATGGACACAGATCATTAAATATTTCCTTCCATATTTAATGTAGACCAACATTAATCAGGGTATTGAGTTCTAGTGTTTTGTTTTTATTTTATTATCACAAAGTATAAAGAGTAATACTTAATGTCTTTCATCCAGTAGACAGCATAGAGAATGTGTGGTTCTCTACACTAAGCAAGAAGACGGAACGTTATGTGTTCTCATGTAGACTGCTCCCTTGCTACAATTACTCTGATATTCTCTGGTAATTCTATTGGACTTTTCTTTAACCCTCTGAGTACCTTACTTCTCTGCAGGGAATAATTGACAGTGACTTTTTAGCCCCGTTTTGAGCCAATTGATTGGTTACTTGACTTTTAATTATTTCTAGCAGACCTTTCTCTTTGACGTCATCTAAGGCCAGATTCAAGGCCACACTCAATTACACTTTCAACTGCTTCAGTAAACGTTTATCAGAAACAGAGCTTTCTCTTCCATTCTTCACTTACAAAGTGGTTCTCAGTATTCAGCATCATTAGAATCACTGGAAGGGTTTAATAAAACACAGACTGCTGGATCCCACCCCAAGAGTCTCTGATCCAGCAGATCTGGAATGAGACCCTGGAACTTATATTTCCAACAAGTACTCAGGTGATAGTAATGCTGCTGGTCTGGAGACAGCACTGTAAGAACCACTGACTTAGAGGAAGTGGAAAGTTAGAAAATGCCTGTGGTTGTATATCGTAGGTTAGGTTTTGAACTCTACTGTGCCAAACTGGGTTTCAGGAGATTTAAATTAATGTCCTTAAATACTAATGATTACGTGATATTTAGTATATGAGAGTCTCCCAGGTTCACTAATATGTTTATTATATTTTTCCCTTCTTTGGGAAAAAAAATTTTCCTAAACATTACTGATTAGTTCAACAGTTAAGCCTGGAGTACTTCAGTTGAAGAAATTTGTTTTAGAGCTCGACTAAAAAGAATATCAGATTTTATAACTTTGAGAGATCTTGGAGATTATCTAACCCAATCACTTCATTTTACAAAAGAGGGAAAGACGTTCCCAGTATGTACCCATAGGACATACCCATGTGTACCTATGCCAGGTTCATAGCTGGCAATGAACTTTGAGATAGTCTGAATGATGATGGTGAAAATAAAAATAATAATTATAAAAACAGTAATAATGCTAGACAATATTCATTAAGCCTGTCACTATGCCCAGAACTGTGGTAAGAGTTTTGTATGAAGGTAGGTGCTATTGTTATCCCCCTTTATAGATGGAGAAATGAAGGAATAAAAAGGTAAAATTGACATGTTCCAGATCACAAAAGCAGGAAATATCAGTGCTGGAACTCAGGAGTCATGAAAGATAACTGTATGCTTCCCAGTTATAGGCACTACAACAGTTTGAATGGGAATCATTTACATCATTAATTATCCTAGTTTGGGATATGAGTTAGATAAATTTACAAGAGTCTCTAGATCTCTATACTCAGGCTGTGTCTCTATCTTGAATATTATAATGTCATTTCTCATTTGGATGCTCAATAAATACTAAGGAATAACAAAGTCATTAGCAGCTATAAAGTGCTGGGAAGGAGCAGGGCTGAGGGATAGAGATGCTGACTTCCAGCCCCATTCACCACTCTCTAAGAGGACAGATCTCCCAATCATTCCACACATTGGTTTTCTTGGCTGTTAATTAGAATCATAGTATTTATTTACTTCTTAAAGTCTGGTGGTGTTCAAATTGCATAAAGGTATTTTATAAGGTAACATATAATAACAGCATAATATACGGTTATTACTGTATTATGCCATAATCTGCCTTCTTGTTAACGAGGATATATGTTAATGACACAACATATGCGGCGAAGATGAAATTAAGCATTGGCAATTTACCCTCTAGAGTGCATGACTTTTTTTTTTTTTTTCATTTGAAAAATGCAATCATCGGAAACCCTACTCAGAGAGAGCAAAGGAGAATTTAATTCAGTTCACTCTTTGACTTTCTACTTCAGTGCATGTAGAGGAACTTTTTAAAAATAGTTTCAGTAGATTTGCTAATACAACTTGTGACTTTAGAAACAGTGCCTATTATGCGATCTGAAAATCAGGGTCTGAAATAGGATATTGGCAGTAGTATGTTAATGCAAATAGACATCCAACCCAAAATATGCCCCGCTGACTAAAAATAAAGAATAGTTTTCTCAGTTGATATCGGTACTAATAAGTATATCTCTGGCTACTGGGCAGAGAACTTTATTCTTAAAAGAAATCTAAAATTCTCAGATAGAAACCATTTGCTTTCTCCCTCAGGACTATAGATACCCTGAAAAGTTTACTTTGAACTCTTGCATTAATTTTGTTTTCCTCATTGGGCTTTAGAACAAGTAATTTGCCTTCTTGCAGTCCCATGAACTTCAGTTGATGCCTGATAAAGGAAGATGTACGCTAAGACACTCTACGCCCTAGTCTTCAGAGCTGCCCCTTACAGAATGAACACATTTACCTTCCTCGGTAGTTAACGAATTGAGGTTACCCTTTCTATTTGTTTTTATTACAGCTTGGATATTGACAGCAAGTGAACCTACATATATACGTAACTGTAATCTTAGGAATGATCAAAATTCAGGGAGAACAAGATTGAGAGGAAAAGTGGGCAAGAGAGAAATACAGTAAAGTATTAAAGACGTTCTCCCTCAAAAATACTTATTACCCTGTTGTGTGACATAGTAGATAAATCATCAATGATACTTTCTATTCTTATTTGGACTGTCAACAGAAAGGTTGTCTACAATATTGTCTAAATCTACCATTAGTACGAAAAAGCTGAAATTTATCCCCTAATATGTAAAGTAGTAACCAATTTGAAGTCTTTTTAAGATGTAAAGTAGTAACCAATATAAAGTATTTTTATTAACAAGCACTTTGGAAGTCTAAAAATTAAATTGAGTCTTATTATTCCACAGCAGGGAGTTTGAAAGTTAATCTAACATGGAGCATAGATTGTGTTTAGTCAGCTGGCAAATGGCAATCATGAGAGATATGAATAATTCTGTCCCAAATAGAAGAATTTTTAAAAGACAGACTATGGTGTACTGTTAATATGACAATGTAGCATAAGCTAACTGGTCATTCTGACTCATAAAATAATGCACCATTTAACTTCCATAAGTTACATTGGCATTTTATTCTTCTCAAGGACCAGCCAATTATAAATAATCCCTTTGAGCCACATGCCCCTACTCTTCCCTTTCAGCATACCACGCTTACTATGAAAGTCAAATAATCATCATCATCATTAAATATGTTTGGAACCCACAAGAGTAAAGGGATTTTAGCCTTTTTCTAAAAATCAAGTGGGGGGGAAAAAAAACCTCAAACAATTAAACAAAACTCCAAGCATTGAGACATTTCCATTCCATCGTAAAAGTACACAAAATGGAGCCCTTATTCTCTGCTTTCGGACAGAGGAGTGAAATATAGTGAAGAGAATCAAGAGAGAGAAAGAGTTGGATATAAATCCTGTTTTATAATCTCAGGCAGATCCTTAAGTTTTAGGGCCTTGACTTGCTCATAAGTAAAAGGAGGATTATAGTCCTTACTCAGCAAGTAGTTGGAAACATTAGTTAACACACTGAAGTACCTAGCATTAAGAGAGCTCATTAAGTCCCTCCACCTTGGTACCATTAGATCATTTTATGTTTATTACATTTAATTTAATTAAAAATACGTATGTTCATTGAAGAGACTACATATTCCCCAAAGCAAATGCATTGTGAAGGGTTAGTGCTGGTATGAAGAGTGAGTTTATGTTAAAATAAGAGAGGACTGAGGGGCGCCTGGGTGGCTCAGTCAGTTAAGCGTCTGACTTCGGCTCAGTTCATTGTCTTGTGGTTCATGGGTTCAAGCCCTGCACTGGGCTCTGTGCTGACAGCTCATGGCCTGGAGTCTGCTTCTGATTCTGTGTGTCCCTCGCTCCCAGCCCCTCTCCCTCTCGTACTCTGTTTCTGTCCCTCAAAAAATTAACAAAAATAACATTTTAAAAATTCAGAACTTATTTAAAAAAATAAGAGAGATTGAAATTGATCTTTCAAATGTGAGTTTTGGTGAAAAGCTTTCTTTGGAGCCATTTTTATTAACCCCCCCCCCCCCAAATCCATTAAAAATGTTGTGATTAAATCTAAAAATAATAACATGATGCCTCAGTAAGCCATATATTCATTGACTTTAATTAATTATAGTGATTTGAACAATTAATCACTAAGGAATAACAGTGAGTCATTTAACAATTATAATTAATCAAATAGATAAGGTGTCAATATAATTGGGAATTATAAAAAAAAATATATGATTAGAACTTCTCATAGCTGTTTTCAAAATACCTCCTTTTCCAACCTACTATATTTACTTATTCACTGGTAAGATGCAAGGTAAGTAAAATTTTATTGCTGTAATATCTGAAGCACAATAAAATGAGGATTTAAGTAGTGTGGAATTTTAAATGTTTAAGAACCAATTTTTCAAGCAGTTAGGAAGAAAGAGTACTCTCATTTTCATTACTACAATTTTTTCTTTCTGCAGTAATTTTCTAGATCAATTAACTTCTAGATATATCAATGTTCCAAGTCACTGTTGTTTGAATCATGTATTAGAAACACTTGGCAATAATTCTAAACTGTGAGCCTGGAGCCTATGAGAGCCAGTTTACAGAATATAGCCTTCTGAGAGAATGCTCAAACCAACCCAGAAGGAATGGGTGGTTTTTGCAAGATAAGAGAAATTCATCATTGCAAATTTACCAACTGAATCCACAGCTTTTTCCCCCCTTAAATGAGATCATGACTGAGTGGAGTGGATTTAACTTTGCAGGAACCTCACCCCTCATGTGTAACCTAATTATGCCATTCCTCCTTGGTCTCTGGATTTTCCTAGGGGAAGTAGATAGATTTGTTTGATTTGGAGATACAGGCTTACTTGTGAAGCAATTTTAGTACCATCAAATAGAAGTGTGAATTTTGAATATAATAATACCGTGATGAATAAAGTATAAATTAGAAATAATGATGCATTTATTTAGACTTTATGTTATGTGTATTACCCCCTGCTCAAAATGTCAGTGAATCCTCAGTTAGCAGTGTGTTCGATAATTTTCCTCAAAACCAATATGTAATTTGAGAAAGCAAATAGGTTCAGATGCATTGTAAATTTCTATTACATTTTACTATGGTGGTTGTAGATCAAAGAATAACCATACAAATTGTTAACAGTAATTGGGCATTTCAATGTACCAGGCATTCTCTTAAGACCATTTTACATTGTTGTCTTGTATATCAGGAAATTGAAGCTCAGAGAAGTTGAATAATTTTCCCAAGGGAGATCTGAGAGTTGGTTTTTCTGTTTTCATGGTCTTTACTCTTTCTGTGCCAAAGTGCCTGGTTACTTTGGCCATCAGATATCCAGCAAGCTCAGCCAGCCCATTAGAACATGGCGTAATCTAGGAGTACAACTTGATCTTTGAGCAACATAGAAAGATCTCTCTATGTCCTGACTCCAGAGAAGCATCCAGAAATTCCTTCATACCGGGGTCCTAATCCAATTTTAAATGCTTTGAAGTTAATGATTTAACAAAACTGGTTATATGATGTCCTCAATTCCCCCTAAATTATCACAGGAAAAGATCTGCAGTGAGGTTGCCTGGGTGGCTCAGTCAGTTAAGTGTCAGACTTTGGCTTTGGTCATGATCTCAAGTTTCTTGAGTTCGAGCCTTGCCTTGGACTAGGCACTGACAGTGCGGAGCCTGCTGGGGATTCTCTGTCTCCTTCTCTCTCTCTGGCCCTCCCCCCTTGTTCTCTCTTTCTCTCTCTCTCTCTCTCTCTCTCTCTCTCTGTCACACACACAAACACACACACACACACACACACACACACACACACACACACACACACCTTTATAATAAAACTAATGGAAAATGGAACTGTTTTTCTTAAAATCATAGATAGTTGTTTAGGTTTGGAAGATATTCTAAAGGTTATCTGGTATAGTTCACCCTATGGTATTTATTATTTGTGCTAAGCCAAGGAAATATAGAATCACCATATTATTCTTGATGTAGAATCACTGGCTTCTGCTCCTTCTTCAACTCCGCTGTAGCAGAGTGTCACAGACTGAGTCTGGAGTTCTCTCTTGTCCAGCAAGAGAGCAGACGTAGAATTGAATACGAGGGAGGCTACTGTCCAGGAGGAGACAAGAGCCCTGAACAGGGGTTTCGTCTCCATATTTATATTTATTGAGCTCACAAGATATTACCCACGTGGCGAACATGAAAAAAACAAGATATTACCCACGTGGTGAATGTGAAGAAAATGATCATACATATGTGAACGTGGAGAAAACAATCAGACAGTAATCATTGACTTGTGTACATAAGAAGCAAAGGGTCTGGGGGACAAGTGAAGTTTGTGATAGACGTACAATTGTATATTGATGTCATATGGAAAGTAATTTCCTGAAGGTGATATAACAAGTTACTCATGATCCCATTACAATATCTCAGTAGCCCATCTCGGGTGCTTTCACCCCGTGGTGGCGGCTTTCTTCCCTAAGTTTTTTCTAACCCATTTCTGTAAGTAGAACCTATTTCCCCACAGCAGAGCAACAGGAGAACAATTCAAGATGAAAAGACAGAATAAAGTTAGCAGAATGGTTTGGGTGAGCAAAGTTTCAATAAAGCAATCACGTATTTTCTCATGGAGGGCTGTTATTTTTAAGGTTTGCTTGGCTGCCTACGGTGACCAAAATATTATTAAAATATGATCACAAAGTAAAAAACTTTAAAAAGTATATGATCACAAAGAAACCCTTGACCTAAAGAAATCTAATCCAGCAATCAACTGCCACTTTGAGATAAATAAAAAGTAAATAATACATAATCTGCATCCTCATCTATTTTGTTTTCTGTACAATATGGATTTTTGAATTGCTTTTACATCCGCAGTTTTGGGAAAGTAAAGGAGTAGTGCCCCTAACGTTGAAGAAATATCCATTTGAGATTTTGCAAGACACAAATATTGAAGAAACTTAACATTAATGAAAGAAGGAACTAGTACCATTGTATTTCCAAAGTAAAGCGTATAAATACTCAGTGGATTTGGGGAAGTCTAATACACGTTGTCATAGGAGATGAATTTTTTTGTGTATGATATACTCTTCACTCTAAATGGAATCAAAATATTTTTGCTTTGTGCAGATACAACTATTAGTTCTACCTATGAAATGCTTAAATTTTTAAAAATTTTATTTGATAAGTTAAGTACATATTAAATGTTGCTAACTCATACCTCTCTTGTATACTTTATTCTAGAATATCAGAACCCATTAATCCTTTATCATCTGAGGACCTTTGCTTCTTCTGGCCTGACTTTAAATTACCAGTCTTAGAAAAGTACACTTTAAGTATATTCCATTTAGTACTTTTCAGCCTAAACTTAATGCCTGACTTGCAGGTAGTATTCATTAAGTCAAATGTCCTAGAGGCACCTGTTTAGGATGAATTTTTCATTACCATACCATGTTCTACTTAACCGTGATCTAGGCTGCCTGATCCTCTGAACCAAAAAAAAAAAAAAAAAAAAAAAAGATTCGATGTCTAACTTTGAAACTAGGGGGAATTAAGGGGCATTCTGATATAATCCTCACCCCCACCACCTAGACACACATACACACACTGACTCCTGGAAACATCACCTGGTACAGCTATGAGAAAAATGAAGCATAGAATTCAGGAAACTTGCCAAAAATTACTGAGAATATCTGTTCTTAAGCCAGGCTTAAAATTCAGGTTTTGTTTAGAAACAAATAGAAATATTTGTCATACACATCACTTTAATTCTACCTTAAATATTTGTGGAATAAGGAAACACATGCAAATATAAATAAATGTTTTAAGGCTTGTTTTGCATAAGAGGAAATATTCCATGGTTTGGAATCAGATGGAGAAGAATTCAAGTCCTACCTCCCTCCATCCCTTCCTGCTTGTGTGACCCAAGGGTGAGTTTTTAACAAGAAGCAGAAAATGGTAATGGGTACCTCTCACAATTATTATGAGAATCAGAAATTGGAAATACTTCACGTGAACTGCCTAATGTATTTACATCTGATGTAATATCATTATCATCATCATCATGCCCAAGAAGCATCATCATTCAAGAACCAAACATGCCAATTTGACCAATGTCTAAAGATTCACATTTGTATCCTATATCTAGGTTATGATGAGGTTTCAAAGATGCTGATGTAGATCACTGGAGTCAAACTTATTAAATTCTGGTAATGAAATTTCTTGGGAAAGACTTCCCTTAGGAGGGCTGTGAAGCTAGGAGAGGTTGGGTCGAGCCAAGAAGTTTGACCCTTATTTCAGAGAGGTCTAGAAGTCAGGAGAGAGGAAAAGGACCACGCTTATAAAACCACAATTAAGTCTAAATAAATATAAATAAGTTATTATATAGCAAATAAAATGTAGTTTCACTCTGAATAAGGAAAAAGGAAAGGAAAAAATTATGATAGAGGAAAATGATCGGAGGTGATCCCTTAGAAGAATAAACAGATTTCCTTAGGGATATTTTAAGGGGTATGTTTTCAGAAGGCACTAAAATTTAACATTGTCAGATAAATGCAGGCTATCTGCTCACCTAAGTCACTTGTCTCTTTTAATAGATGAAATAAAGCAGATCAAATTTGTTTTTGGCCACATTTAAGGAAAAGACTGCCATCTGGTGAATATTTGAGGCCGTTAAAAATATATGTAATAGTTTTAAACATCTGATATGAACTTAAAAATTAGTTACGTACTTTATTTTTTTTACTTTTTCAGTAGACTACAGTTTCTGCACTCTGCAGTATTAGCAGAGCTTTTGTTAAGAAACTATAAAATTATAAGTTTCCATGAAATTAGTTGATTTTTACCTGATTTTATTACCTGGTACAATTGCATCTTTTATAGGTCACCTAATTCAGATTAAAACTTACCAAAAAAAAAAAAGCAAACAAACATTTATAAACCAGTATGATCTATACTTTTTGGATTATTTTTTTACTTTATAGCAAAATGACAAAAATGATATTTTTAGATGACTGTGATGCTAATACATTCCATTTGTTACAGAAAACCTGATCCAAAAGCAGGAGAAGGTCATTTTTCATACTGTAACTGGCTCTGTAGTGGGAGTCTGTTTTGACTTTAGCTCCTTCTGTATATTTCACCTGAGGCATGAGAAATGAGGAATTAATCCCCACTGTTTTCTTCTTCTAGTAAAATGCTGTCCCTCCATGTATCCTAATATATATCTATTTTTGACACATTTAAAATAGAGGTTAAGAATTCTCTTAGGTTGCTACAGAACTCATAAATTACTGAAGGTCTTTCTTACATCTCAAGATCCAAGTTCATTGCTAAAGGAACTCGGTGGAGGAAAGAAAAGAAATGATCCTTTCCCTTTACATGTGCCTTTTTCAACACCCAGTCAAAAATCTAAGTGGTATTTTCTTTAGTTGTGAGTGGAATAAAGACATCACTCCATTCAGAGGAGGAAGGACATCCATCACTTTCTCTCACCTAGACAGCCCTGCCCACACGGATGACATGACTTTTCTGATTAGCTTCACACTGTCAATTTCCAGATTTTTCCCAAGTGTTAATTTAGTTATTTTTATGCAATCTCAGAGAAGAAGTTTTAAAAAACAAGTTATTTTGGTAGCACTGCTTAGTTTTATAGCTTTATTTTTACTCTTGAAAGACTAGGGTTTTATGGCCTTATCCTACCTAGATGCTTAGCGATACAAATAGATTGTGTGATATTGATAAAGCATGTTGTGTTCCAATTTAATTTGCTAATTCTTTTTAGTGAAGCCTTTTTTCTAATTTGTTTCATCATGTGATAACTGCTATATATGTATAAAAACTCGTACTGGCTGTTGATGTTGCATTTGAGTCTTTTACAACAAAGTCACTTTTCATTTTGTTGTTGTATGGGAATGGTCTTGGTAGTTCACTTTTCTTCTCAAATTTATAAATACCAGTGTATTTCTTGGGGATAAACTACTGTCCCAACCAAATAAAATCCTGGTCTTATTTTCTTCTACCGGCTACATAATTCTATGTACATCATTGGTATTAAGTAACAGTTTGTCAAATTGATGGTAGATGGATGACTATGGCAGATTAAAAATCTCCATCATCACTCATGAAAATAAACTAACCAGAAAACAATCTGGCAAGATAAAATGGAACATCAAAGAGCTGCAAGCCTTAATTAAGGTTTTCAGAATGAAAACAAGATTATTAATATCTTTGTTATGAAATTTGCTGGGAGGATTTTTTTTAATTTGGTCTCTATTTCACCACAGTGCTCTGTAGGATTTTAAATGATGTATAGCATTCTGAGGAGCCTCACCACATCCTGAAAAGTCAAAAAGTCAACGTTACATGTAAAGCATGCAGATTTACTTCCAGTGATTGCAATATTTCCCTAAAAGCCTGTAATTGATAAAAAATTTTAAAGTACACTTCTAGACTATATAAATGCCATAATATTCTAGTATATATATATATATATATATATATATATATGTATATATATATATATATATACACACATATATACATACATATACAGAGAGAGAGACAACTTCCAATTTTCTGGAATACATATATTCCATAATACATATATTTTCTTTCCTATATATATCTGTGTATGTGTACATGCATACACACACGCGCACACACACACACACATATATGTATATGTATATATATGGACAGCATATATCTCTGGTCAGTGTGATTTAGGGTGCGTTTTTGTTTTCTTCTTTTGTACTTTTGACAAAAAAGTATTTCTTTGTACTTTTTGACAAAGTACTTCTTTTGTACTTTTGAAATAAGTACTTTTGACATTTTAAAAATCTTTAAGCAATAAGGATGTATAGCTATTGTAACAGGAAAAAGTCAATGCTTGTCTCAAAGATCATAATACTTGTGCACACCACCACAACAAAAGGCAGCCAATGGAAGGAAATTATTAAATATATGGGCAGGTTAGGTATAAATATAGAGTTGTTTCTTGGGAGTATTCAATTTTGCTATTCTAAAAATCAATGAAAGGGACATAAAATTTAGGAACCTTACACCCACTGGATAGGCCAATTCTTTTAGTATTCATAAATTAAATCTAAAATTGCATTTAGTATTCTTCAATTTAACTTCCCATTAACTGAAAAATTAAAACAATTGTAGTAATTATCTTTATCTTAATTTTTAAATATTACAGAAGTAAAGCTTATTTTCTCCTCCTTACATTGTAAATCACACCAACTCTGTCACAGCACCTTCGTGTTAAGGTCACGAGATCCTGTGAATCAACAGGCAGTGCCCTTAACTCTAAAAGTGAAGCTGGTGACGTGCTGGAGGCCATCACACCGACGGCGCAGGAGCCAAGGGCACCTGGCTCCTCAGCCTGATCTCCTCTGCCCCTTTTAAGGCAATGCGTCCAGCCACACGCCAGTTGTAACCAATCGCAACTGCCAGGCATTCAGACCTAGGACCCTGCAAGGCCCCGCTACCTTCCAGCCTCTCATGTCTTCTTAGCTTCAGCTGTTGGCTCCGTGTCCACTTTACTTCTCCTTATTTACGGGAACCATTTTGGTTGCCATTCTGGCATTTTGGACCAGCATGGTTTTTCACCAAGACACATGATCCACGTAATTCTGCTGCATGGCTCACTTGCCAAAAAAGGACCCATGTGGCATTTTTTATGATCTTTCCTGTTTAATAGGTGCTGTGACTGAGAAGAGCCTCTGAGAGTGAATTTTCTGCTTGTAGCATAAATTCTTCAAACAAATTTAAGTATTAATAGCGTACAATGGTATATTGCCATATTAGATTGGTGAGACCTTACTCCTGTACTTCCACTTTCCTTCTATTTAACTTTTTTTTTTATGTTTATTTATTTTTGAGAGAGAGAGAGAGAGTGAGACAGAGTGTGAGTGGGGGAGAGTCAGAGAGAGAAGGAGACACAGAATCTGAAGCGGGTTCCAGGCTCTGAGCTGGCAGCACAGAGCCGGTGGTGGAGCTTGAACCCACGAACTGTGAGATCAGACTTGAGCCCAAGGCATCTGAGCTGAAGTCAGACACCCAACCGACTGAGCCACCCTGGCACCCCTCGCTTTCCCTGTATTTAATATTCATCAGTCAAAGTGGATTAAGATATGAAGATTCAAGTCGTTTGGTCCTACATTCCTGTCACCACGCCCCATCCAACCTGGAGGGCATAATCTACTGCTACATTCCCCATGGTCCTAAGAGCCCCAGGCCACTTGACAATTACAGGCAAGCTTGATAATGTTTGTTTAAATTTAACAGAAACTAAGACATATTTTACTCCACGGAGCTTTCATTGGAACCTAAAATCACAGGACTTGACATTCATGTGCAGCACACTTAAACAAAACTAAGGAAGAAAAATATAAAACAGAAAAAATGAAGACTAACCTTGGTGTGATTTGTAACCTCTGAAAGATTTGTTTTATTTCACAGTTATCTCTGTAATAATTTAATAGTATGTATTCCTTGGTGTATTTTGAATAAAACCATAAAATAAAAAATATATAGAAAAGTGGAACTTACAAAATGTGATCAAAATCAATAAAAAATAATTTAAACACTAAATGATAAATCAGCAAAGGACAGTAAGGCAGTTATGTAGTCTTCTATATTTTATACTCCATTGATACTAGTGAGACAAGCACTTTTTATTTTTGCTGAAACTGAATCCTTTTGGAAAGCAATTAAGCGATGTTTAGCAAAAGCAGAACCAAAGAAGACCGATATTCGTATTTAATCCCTCATTCTTTCATGTATTCAAAAGGGATGCAATAAAGTAAACTACAGTGTATTTTTAATTAAAATCCTGTACAGTCATCACAGTGATATTTAATAGACTTAAAATCTATCAAGGGATAAACACAGATAAAATAACAACTGAATTCCACATGGACAAAATAAGTAATATTGCAATTAATTTAAAATATAGTGTGAGTATTAAATCTCTTATGAGGGCTAGGAGTTTGCATGTGGACAAGATTTTCTGAGCTTTCAAGTAAAGCAGACGGGTAGCCTTTACAAACCCCAGTGTGCATGTATATATTCTCATAGATTGGTGACCTATTTGGATGAATTAGTACTTGGGCTACACTGAAATTCTAGATTTGATTAGCGATATGAAACTAACAGTTAACAATTTTTATAGTAAAAATTCACACAAAAACTGAAACTTGGAAACATATTTGAAGTTAAATATGATAAACAAAAAAAGGTTAATATATTTAAGAAAGAATGATGCAAGAAAACAGGTGAGTTCTACCACTCAAAGAATATCATCTTATTCCAATCTTTCAAAAACATTTCTAATTCTATGAGACTCCTATAATTTTGGCATCAAAACCAGAAGAAGGCAGAATGAGAAAGGAATATTACGTCCCATCAAAAACATTATAAATGCAAAAATCTTCACCAATGCTGCCTTAACAAGCAAAGGAGAAGGAAATATATGACTGTCTCACTATGTGAAAAATTAAAAAAAAAAAACGATGTTTATGAACTAAACTATCTAGAAGTTAGTAATGATAACTCCCCAATTACTCTAGCGATTAAACCTAGCCCAAGGTGGTGGTGATTTACACTTGCCATTTGTTTGATGGCTCCTTAGGAGTTGAAGCAGATTTTCCAGTTTTTCACCGAAGAGGCAAATAACACTAATTAGTTATTTATGATTTATCTGTAGCAGTGCACAAAAGGGATCACATGCCATCTTAGAGATACCCAGCTTAAGTTTACAGTAACAGAAAGTGCATGTACTAAACTTTGATGTCTACACATGCAAAACCGTCCCGCTAGGAAAGGACTACTTTACCTTTCTGATGAATCAAGCACTATAATTGGGACTGCTTTTATGTGCGGAGAAGCAAATGTACGTGGCAAAACCGAACAAGACCGTTATCTGCTCTTTCTCCGAACAGTCTTAGGCTTGTCACATAACACTGGTCCCTTCCTGTTATTCCTTGATTTATAGATTTCAAGGTGCTTTCACTTTTCATCTGCACCACAATCCTCTGAGAGTTAACTTTGAAAACGCTTTGATATATATGTCTCCGGTTCTTATTGTAGATGAGAAATATCTTGAATAAATGCCCACATTTCAACATGGGAAAAGGGAAAGCAGAGAAGTTAGCCCACTTTGTCATTTGCACACAACTAAAACTGGTTGAGGCTGGATTTAATGCACATCTTCTTACTCTTGATGCCTAAGCAATTTTCAGAATCTCACAGCTGCCTTACATACCAGACAGATAATCTATCGATTACAAATTTAGAACTTGGAGTCAAGCTGCCTGGGTTTCCTTGTGACCATGAGCAATCTATTTAATGTCTTGAAGACCTGTTGTCCTTTTTTGTAAAAAGTGGATAATAATAACAGCCACTTCCAAAAACGACTAAGATGAGGTATGAAAAGCTTCTAGCCCAGGATAAGGCACATGATAAGTTATTGCTCGTTAGTTATATACATGTTAGTTATTGCCTGTCTCACTATAATCAGACTCCAAGCATATTTTTATTAATAGTGTCAATGAGCTAAATGATTTTTGCCATATCTTTGTTCATTTGGTCCAAGTATGTATCATGGTTCTAAATAAATCTGTCATCCAAGTTATTGTAGAATTATATTTACTGTGTGCTTCATGCCCTTACTCAAATCAATACAAACTATATCTGTTTGCTGGTATTTTTAATTTAAAGTATACTTTAAATAGGCTCATAGTAAAAATATATAGCCAATAAAATGTAAAATGAATATTAACTCTAAAAAAGTAAAGATAGTTATTGATATTGCCTTATTTATACTGGACATATCACTAACCGAGCTCAGGTAAAGTTGTAAGTAGTTTCAAGTCCTTCAAGGAGATGAGAGAATCGGAAATGGTGTAATATGCACCCCTTCCTTACTTTTCTTACAAACTCATTTTTCGAAAATGGCTCTTTCCCTCTTCTTGTAAAAAATTAATTATAATACCTTCCCTTTACCCCGCCTCCAAGCAAAGAGAAAATGGCAGGTTAAAGACAGTTCAGTTTTGCAAAAGGGCATCAAAGACATGATGAGACCTAAGTTGGGTTTTGAATGTTTGGCAGAATTTGGTAAGTGGGAGGGAATAGGAGCCAACAAGAAAACCATAAATGGAACATTTGACGTTGGAATGATTAGATCATAGGTGACATTGGAATGATTAGATCATAGGCTGCATGCGAGGGTGGAGTATAAAGTAGATTTTAATACACAAAGTTGGGTCTAACTACAGATATCTTTGTTTATCAAAAAGTAGTTAAGATATAAGTAGGTGATACCAAGGACAGTGTCTGATATAGAGTAGATTCTCAACTAACGTTTAAAGAACCTAAATAAGGAGGCTTTATGTAAATAACTATGCTGCAGCTCTCCAACAGGACAAAATGAAACCTCAGGGCAATCGCTCCACAATTAGTACATAGAGTATTCTAGTTCAGATGTCCAAGGTATTGTAATATTTCATATAGGGATATGCCACAATTTGTTCAACCTGTTCTCGTTTGGAAAACGTTCAGGTAATGACAAACAATGATGAAATAAATATAAAGAAATACTCTCATGGTAATTCTTTCTCTGTAGGAAAGGTCCCTCCAAGTGAGACTGTGGTTCTCAGAATTTATGTAAACACCAGATACTTTCCAGCAAGGCTGTTATCGTTCATATTCTTCTAGCTTTCAATGAATGAGGGAGCCTGTAGCCACAGTTCCTTAAATTTGGCAGTATGATGCACGGCAAAGTACTTCATTATTGTTTTAATTTGCCTTTCCTGGACTGTTAATGAGAACCATTGTCCAGTGTTCCTGACCTTTTGATTTTCTTCTGTGAAATACTTGTTTATAATGTACATTTGTTCATTGGGTTGTTTGTAACTTTATTTTCAATTTATAGATTCTCTTTGTATAATATGAAGATTAAATATGCTTCATATGTAGCAAATTTGTTTTACCATAGTTTATTTTATGACTTTATTTATGGTATCTTTGGCCATTCTACTTAAGAATTGTGTAATAACAGGCTCCTGGGTGGCTTAGTCGGTTAAGCATCCTACTCTTGGTTTTGGCTCAGGACATGATCTCACGGTTTGTGATTTCAGGCCCCACATTGGGCTCCATGCTGACAGTGCAAAGCCTGCTTGGGATTCTCTCTCTCTGCTTTCCCCCCCACCCCCGCTCACTCTGTCTCTCTCTTAAAATAAATAAATACACCTAAAAAAATTGTGTAATAAAATGTGTACTCTTCTGTGTTTCCAATCTTGCTTCAAGAGTTCTCCCCAACCCTGGGGCTATACAACTATATTTTTTTAATGTGTCATTTTTTCTTTTTACATTTAAATATTTACTCCATCTGAAATTTATTGTTATGAAATGAGATAGGGAACAATTTTGTTTATTTGGTTAGAGAATTGTTACAGTGCCATGTAATATATGAACAACTTTTTCCAACTGAATAGAAATTCTACTTTTTCACATATGAAGTTCCTATACATAGTAAGAAGTAATTTTGTTCAAAATTCTATTCAACTAATTTATATTTCTTGCTATATTCTTGTATCATAATCTCCAATTCATAAGTATTGTAATTATTGGATACATATTCTTCCATATTAAATAATACAATAATTTTATCAAGTTGTATATAAAATAGCACAAATAAAAAATATCCTAAGTGAAATGCCATTAAATGTATGTATTCATTTTGAGACAATTGCCCTAATTAACATATTAGGTCTATCTATCCAGAAACATAATATTTCCCTATTTTTTGGATCTTATTTTGTGCTCTATACCATTTAATTATTTCTTCTTATAAGTTTTATTAATTTTTATTCAGTTTTTGTTCATAAATTTTGTATATTGTGTCTCTTTAATAATGACCACTTTTTCATTCTTCATGTAATCAGTTCTGTTTATAACTTACATTGCTAATACAGAGAAAATACGGATTTTTGTATGTGAATCTTGTATTAAGCTATTAATGCTACTTAGAGTCTCTTAGTTTTTCAAAATATATGATCATGTAATATTCCAAATGGAGATAAATTTGTGTTTTAGTATTTTTACTAATATTTTATTTCCTAATCTTATTGCATTAGGTAGAAACTCCAAAATGTTGAATAATAATGGTAAAATAAACATTTCATTTATTGTTAATTTTAATAGACCTTTAATAAAACTTTCACTCTTTATCAGGAAGTTCTCTCTTGGTTTTTGGTAAATATTTTTTATCATAGTTAGGAACAGCGATGGATCCTTATCAAACACCCTTTCATGTACAGTATCATCACATTTAAAAAATACTGAAAGTTGTGCAGACACTTCATTACACCATTCCTAGGTTCATTCACTCATTCAGTAAGTATTTATTAGCTCATGTGCCATTCTTTATCATTCATGTGCCATTCTGGAAAAACCTGCACAGTCCCTGCCCTCATGGAGCCTATGTTCCAATGCAGGGATGGACAACCCAGGTAGATGCATATTAAGCTCCCGCCAAGGGCCATGCACTGTTCTAAATGCTTTACCACAAAAACCTGCTATCTCTCATAACAGTGCTACAGTAGATACTTTATTGGCCCATTATACAGATAAAAAAGTGAAGCACAGAGAGATGCAGTAACTTGGCCAAGGCCACATAGCTAGTGCAAGGTAAAACCTCTTTGTAAACCCAGGCACTCTGATTCCAGAGTCCATGCAATTATACACACACACACACACACACACACACACACAGAGTAATGAATTATAGTGAAAAATATAATGATAATCAAAAGTATTTACATTCCTGAAATAAACACTATTTTTACACGGTTTTATTCTTTTCATAACCTGTTGGATTCAACTTGCTAATAATTATTGTGGTTGTCTCCTTTCTAGAGAATTTTTAACTGTATCTTCATTTTCCTTTTGACTTTGGGGATTTTTTTTAGAAGAGGATTTCTTACTTTGTTAACCCCTAAATTCTTGGTGTATTTATTTCTTATTTAAAATACAAAAGTAGAGGTGCCTGGCTGGCTGAGTTGGTAGAGCATGCAACTCTTGATCTCAAGGCTGTGAGTTCAAGCCCCACGATAGGAGTAGAGCCTACTTAAAGTTAATTAATTAATTAAATTAAATAACATTAGAATTTTTTCAAAAAATAAAAGAACTGAAACCAAGAAAATAAACAAGTATAAAATAATAGGAAGGCAAAACTAATACTATTTTTATTCATGATAATATTAATATGATATTATGAACAGGCCAGTGGCACCTAATTAAAAGAGTCCCACACACACATAAACTAAATTAAGGAAGACCTATGTTGTTTATAGGAGACTAAGGAAAATAAAGTGCTATTTTGTTTTTTATTCTCCAACCTCAAATCCTACCCACCAATTCCTAGGTTACAATGAAACAGTTTAAAACTGAATTCCAAACTGTTTTTGGATAGTCTCTTTCTGTCTCTTCTGCTTCAAGTATCTTACTTATTAACTATATTACCAAACCCCAGGCACCATACAAATAGACATTTGAATTAACTCCAGTATTGCAAGACTCATTGCTCAAACTATTTCTTCCTACCTACTGGAGGTGAATCACTTAATATTTGGTTACAATACTTTCTGGAAAAGTTGCTCCTATAAGATATATGAGTGATGTACCTTCTGAATTCTAGTATAACAACATGCGTCTTTTATCCAAACAGGAGAGTGATGATAACTTGGCTGGATGCGGTGTTCTTGAGTCACAATCTTTTACTAAAAATTATGTAATAGATACAATGATATGTCTTGTAGATTTTATTTTTTTAATGTGTAGTTATTTTTGAGAGAGAGAGAGAGAACAAATCGAAGGGCAGAGAGAGGAGGAGACACAGAATCTGAAGCAGGCTCCAGGCTCTGAGCTGTCAGCACAGAGTCCGGTGCGGGGCTCGACCTCACAAACTGTGAGATCATGACCTGAGCTGAAGGTGGTCACTTAACGGACAGAGCAACCCAGGAGCCCCTTGCAGATTTTAATAAGAAAAGATAAGAAGTTTGATATTAGTTGAATCTCCATTGTCACCTACTCATTTTTATAGACCCATCATTTTACATTCTTTCTCTTAAAAAAAAAAACAACTTGGAAGTCTGAGATATCAGCAGGATGTGTCTAATTGTATGTCATTGTTTTCATTGTTTCAACCAAAGACCTGATGAGCCCTCTCAGTGTCCAGACTCAACATTTCCTTAGAATAGGAAAATTTCCCTTGATATTTGTGCTCATTTTTTGTCATTTTTTCCTCTGTTCCCTCTTTTCCCCTTAAATAGCATTTACTTACATGTTAAGTCTTCTGGATTTCTTCTCAAATCACCAGGATTTTCCTTCATGAAGTAAACATCTTTGTGTGTATGTATGTGTGCGCACATGCATGTGTGTGTGTCGTGACCTATTTGTTCCACTTGACATTATAGGACATTTGTAACCATATAACATTCTATCTTGAAATTAAGATGAAAAGTGTAACTTTTTTATTTCAAAAATAATGCTTTCTTTCTTTTCTTTCCAAAAAGTCCTTCAAATTCTCTAATTACCTTTCCTTAAAAACAACTCTCTGGTTAGTGCTTTCCAGTTAAAATTCTCATTTGAGCTTTCCAATTCTAATTAAGTCAGACTTGAAGAGCTTCTTAACTTAAAGATGCAATAGATAGGGGCGCCTGGGTGGCTCAGTCGGTTGAGCGTCCGACTTCGGCTCAGGTCATGATCTCACGGTTCGTGAGTTCGAGCCCCGCGTCGGGCTCTGGGCTGACAGCTCAGAGCCTGGAGCCTGTTTCAGATTCTGTGTCTCCCTCTCTCTCTGCCCCTCCCCCATTCATGCTCTGTCTCTCTCTGTCTCAAAAATAAATAAACATTAAAAAAAAAAAAAAAGATGCAATAGATAAAACTCAAGGATATCTGTGAACGAGGAGAGAAAAAAATACATCTTTATTTTTACTAACTTCTAAGTAGAATATATAATTTCCTTCGATTATGAACATAGGCCAAAAAGTTAGTTTTGCTAGAAATTATTGTGTCTTTGTTAATAGTAGAAATCATAGATATTTTCCTCTCATATTACCATTTTAACATATACTTGATATATTTACATGCTGATCATTATTTCAAAATTAGTCTAATTACCTGCCAATAGGTCTTTGTATATAGCGCATTAATAGAAAAGAATATGTGTTATTACATCACATATTAGTCTTTAAATAGATTTTAAATATATTTAAATACTTTTTACTGTATAATATTATGCATTTATGTTTAGAAGTATTCTTTCTGAATAAGCATCCACAGGATGCTCCATATTTTCAAAGGACTCTGTGGTACACGAAAATTTAAGAAACTTTGATTTAGAACCATATGTATATAATAGTGCCTGATTCCTTTTAAGCTGTTTTTTTATAAATATTTTCTGGATTAAGGTTTCTTTAGATGTCAGATCAAACTATTAATGTCTTTAAGTTTTCAGCTGCTCAGAAGTAGTGGAAACACAAGAATCTTTGCTCTTATCGATCAGCTGTGAACATACCAATAAATCATTATCTGGTCCTGTGCTGAGACCAGGAGCGAAGGGAGTTATTTTTTCTGCACAGAATTTTGAATTCTGTTTAGTCTTTCCAGGCAGCAATATGGGCCTAAAATAAAGTTGACTTTGTTTAGATAAGATCGTAACCTAACCATTCATTTGTTCATCCAACCATCTCTTCATTCATTCATTTATTCATTCGACAACTACTTCGTTTGTGTGTGTGTGTGTGTGTGTGTGTGAAAATTTCAAATTCTAAATAATTGACATTTAATGAATCTTTAAACATAACTCTAAGTTAAAACTCCCTTATGTTGATTTCAGTTAGACTGAGCATATGAAAAAGATAAATTTAATATTCATAATCTTGAGTTTTAAAAAATGTAGGTTTTGACACTTTAGATAAAAAATATTGATTCCAAAGGAAGATGAAACTAAAGAATTCAACAAGTTTTTATTGAAGCGCTTTTAAAAAGGCCTCATACATTTTCTATTAAAGTGCCATCAACTGGAATTTTTAAAAATTGACTGAATCATAGAAATTTCATGTTACAGGGGATATTCTTTTTCATATAGCAGAGATATTAAGAAACATTCACAAGATAATTAAGTAAGCATATATCCAATTTAGAACGTGGATATATTTAGTCTTAGTAATTTAGGATACACCAAATAATATTATATAAGTAAATTTCTTTTACTCAATTTATGCAACCCCCTTTAATAATGCTTAATTTAAGCGAATAAATACTCTTAAATTGGAATGGATGTTACTCTAGGATAAATTTCCCTCCTAGAAATGTATATGTCAGTATTAATAGTTCAAAAGTATCTATTTTAGTGACAAAGAGACATATCTATATTTGGGTAGAATATCACACTCTAGATTTTAAACTATATGCCTTGGACTGGTGCTGAATCACTTCAAGGTGAAGAATTTGGATAAATTTGAGAAAAGCAATCCATTTATGAGTTAATAGGTTCCTTATGTTATTTGTCACTTTTAATGTTATGTGCCATAAATGATTCGGTAAATAATGTAACTAATGGTATGGTAAGGATGACCAAAAAGCATTGAACAAATATTCATCCATAAAGCTTAAACAGAAGAAAGGCCAGAGCAATCTTACAGTTAGGCAATATAAAAAAAAAACATTTACTTGGTTTCAGGGGCCTCTTTTAATTGCCTGTTCTACTTATAGTTGTAGATTACTGGGTCAAATATGTCATTAAGTCACTTGAATTTATATTTGAAAAAATGGTGGGTGCCTGGGTGGCTCAGTTGTTTAAGTGTCCAACAGTCATGATCTCGCGGTTCATTGAGTTTGAGACCCTCACCAGGCTGTCTGCTGTCAGCACAGAGCCTCCTTCAGTTCCTCTGTACCCCTTTCTCTACTCCTCCCCTGCTCATTCATTCTCTCTCTCTCTCTCTCTCTCTCTCAAAAACAAACATTTGAAAAACTTTGATTTTTCTGTTATGTATTGTTTGTTTATTAGTGATCTGAGTATAAGTTTTTATGCATATGTTTGCTTTTTTTATATACATATGCATATATGAAACGCTTTTATGTCTATAGATTTTACTTCAGCCAAAGTAAGTCAAGCATAGTGTGATTTTTCATCTACAGTATTATGCTCATGATATGCACATCTGTCCTTAACTATGCCAAACGGAAAAGTAAAAAAAAAATTTTTTTAACTATGTTTCTATCAAAATCATTTTTAAGTAGTAGCTACCGAGCACCTACAGTGACCTATTTATTTATTTTAATGTTGGGAAGTACACTCTTCAGTTGCAACATTAGAACCCCAAGAGGGAAGAGGAAGAGTTGCATCTTGAAGATAATGAATAAAGCAAAGGAGAGAGGTCGGAACCACATAGATTGGTTTGAAAATGAAGCATGGAAAAGAGGGAGCCAGCCCATTTTCTGGATTTTCTAAGGGTTTCTGAGATCCAATGCCTTATATTTTAGACTTTTTAAAATTTCTGAGTATTTAATACATAGCAAAGTTGAACCAACTGATAAATGTCCAAGCTGCAAGAGCAAAACACTGAAGGGCCTCTTTTACCTTTCATTATTTCTCACCTTCTGCGGTCGGTTCCTTTGCGATCTGCACTTGATTCATTTGCTCAATGGAAAGCTCAGACATCTGATTCTATGACATCACCCTTTGCAAACAGTATCATGGCATAGAGCACATACTATCTGTCAAGCATTTTGCTAAGTTAGAAAAAAAGAATAGTAGCCCAAATATTCTAACATTTCTAAAAGAACTACTTATTCTACATTTTTCAGCTCCCAGTGTATTTGTTACTTGTTAAGGAATGTAAAATGTTGCAGAACACTAAATTCTTGTTAATACTGAATGAAAGTTACCAAATAATTCTTATGTTTATAGCATATTTTCACAGTTAATAGTTTATTCTAACTCTACCGGTCCATTATAGAGACTGTAAGACAGAAACACTACCCTGAGACTTTGGCAAATACTTGGAAAATTTTCAGAATAGGGGCACCTGTTGGCTCAATCAGTTAAGCGACCGACTTCAGCTCAGGTCATGAGATCAGGTCATGATCTCATGGTTCGTGAGTTCGAGCCCCGCATCGGGCTCCGTGCTGACAGCTCAGAGCCTGGAGCCTGCTTTGGATTCTGTGTCTCCCTCTCTCTCTGCCCCTCCCCCACTCATGCTCTGTCTCTCTCTCTCTGTGCCAAAAATAAAAACATTTTTAAAAAGTTTAAAAAAAAGAAAATCTTCAGAACAATGAAAACTTGTGAGTATCTGAAGTGATGTTGCGAACCTTGTTTCTTATTATTCTGAGTATTCCACATGTTAGCTATTATGGTGGTGGATTTATAAGGAATTAGTAAACATTTTTCAGTTTGTTGAGAGACATGGCAATGTAGCAAGTATGACAGTCATCTTTTTGAGGGTGTGGACTGTTTCAGCTTCGTTTTCCTAATTTCTCAGAGCCTGACACAGCGCCAGACAACACAGTCAATAAATATTTGTTGATTGATGTATGAGTGAATTATTGAATCCCAGTAGTTATAAGCCATGGTGACATTTTAAGAAAGGGAATTGTCCGAGAGATTAATATTTTGGAAAATGTATCTTTGCCATAGTGGAGGGGAAGACTTGAAGGTCATCAAAACCTGTATTTTCTTGTTATTTAGTATAGTTTGTATTTTATATTAATACCTGTTATAAAACCTTTGTGTCCCTCTTTTGCTTCACTAAGGCTTCTGGTCTATTAGCTGGTTAAGCATAAACCCTTTTGCTCCATACCTTCCTTTCTCTCCATCAGTCTCTCTCAGTTTTTTTCCTTTTAAGAACATTTAAAAATGTACATTTTCCTAACTTTGTATTGATCTTTGATGAACTGTTACATACATTTAATGCCCACCGTTCATCCTTTTCTATGTACCCCATCATCTCATCCCATAGTAGATTCCTCAGGAAGGACACTGTGAGCATAGCATTTCCTAAATTCTTGCATTTGTATAGCTGTCTTTTCCAAAAGAACTCAGATGAACTGAATAACTTCCCAGGAAAATACAGTTTATACAAACTGACCCCATTATTGATAGAAAAGCCAAGCTAATTGGTATGCAATAAATAGGAAACGTTATCGAATAACTATCCCATAAAAGAAGAGCATTCTTGATGGGTTTCACAGGACAGTTTTGAACGTTCAAATATCAGATGATTTCAGTGCTACTTATTTTTCCCGCACGGTGTGGAAAACGGATCAATCACATTTTGGATTCTTCAAGAAGCAGATAAAATTAGATGATTGCAAAAGATTTATTGGAAAATGACATTCTGAAAGTAAAAGGGAAGGAAGCAGGATTGAGAAAGTGAAGCTATTAGACCATGATGCAGAACTGACAAAAATCCCTGCCAGTGTAAAGGGAAGCTCAGAGGAAACTTATCTACTCGAGGTCTCCCAGGTTGTGTGGAAAGAGCTCGTCTCTTGTCTAGCTTACTTGTGCAGTCATTGTCCTGGGCTCCAAAACTGAGGAGGACCTGAAGGGGTGGAGAGCTGGGGCCTGTTAATGGACCACACTTTTTACGGGCAGGCAGTAAATCCTCTCGAAGAAAGATCTGAGTGGCACATCTCCCTGTCTCCCAAAGGAAGAGAGAACTCATATGCTTTTTTATGAAGCAAGCACAGTATTCAAACAGAAATTTGTTGAAGACAGCATAGTAAAGATTATAAATCAATCTCACTTCTGAACATGGACGCAAAAAATGTAAATAAAAATTTTAGTCTTACTAAAAATATTACACATTTGACCAAATGGGATTTATTTCAGGAAAGCAGAATGTTTCAATGTAAAGAAATTCATTCATTTAATTTACCATATTTTTAGGAGTAAGGGGAACAATTATATAATCATCTCCATAGAGGTGGAAAAGGCCTTAGGCAAATTCAACACCCATCCTTGATAATAAATAATAAATAAAAGAATTCAAAATGATTTCTTGACATAAGGAGTGGCATAAACAAATAGGGAGATATATAGACTTATAGGTGGATAATTGGCAATACCCGGTATAATTTGTGATAGGAAAATTGCTATAACTGCTTAAGAAAACTATTTGACCCAGAAATTACATTCCTAGATATGTATTAGCAGACACGGACAAAAAATGTGCATAGGAGCAATATTCCTGGCCACAAATAGAAACTGGAAATCACACAAATGTTATCAAGAAGAGAATGTTAAATAAATTGTCCTATCTTCATAAATGAAAACATTATGCAGACTTGAAATTACAAAAATGATTACTAACAATATTGATGTATTTCAAAGAGCTGATGTTGCACAAAGAAAGCTAGATGTAAACAGTACATACTTTATGATTCATTTATATAAAGTGAAAAGTATGTACAAGTAATCTATAGTGATAGCAGTTAGATTTGTGATCACAAAATGTAATGGGGGCACCTGGGTGGCTCAGTCAGATAAGCATCTGACTCTTGGTTTCAGCTCAGGTCATAATCTCGCCGTTGGTCTCATGGTTTGTGGGTTCAGGCTCCACGTCAGGCTCTGCTCTGGCAGTGGGGAGCCTGCTTGGGATTGGGATCCTCTTTCTCTGCCCCTCCCCCACTTGCACTTTGTCTCTCAAAATAAATACATAAATACAGAAATATATATATATATATATATATATATATATATATATATATAATGACTAGGAGGTGACAAGAGGAAGATTCATGAAGTGCAGTCACTTCTGGATTTTTATCTGTGTTGTGTTACACAGGTGCATACACATTTCAAAAATATATCAAGCATCACATTAACATTTGTGCATTTTAATAAATGTATCTTATACCTCAATAAGTTCAAAATTAATAATTATTGCAATGCATCACACCATGTTAAAAAATAATGGAAGAATCCATGGGTCCATAGTGATACGCAATAATAAAAAGGAAGAGGGGAATATTTTTACATACAGAGGAATACGACTTAGTAAATGTAGAAGTGATGATAGGGTAAGAAAACTCCCAATTTTCAAACACCATGGAATCATTGAAGCAGGCATGTAATTACTACTCAAGTAACAGGCAGTTTTTTAACAGTGTTTTTGTTTTATTACTACTTTCCTTAATGAATAAGAGAAGCCCAGAGCCTTTCCTTTGGGACATGTATAAACACTGATGTGTGCCTGCCTGGCCAGCTGGTCAGAGGCCCCACACACTCCTACAGTGGGGACATTTAAGATCAAACTGTCCCCGATGTCTAGTGTTCTCTGACCAGCTGGGCATCAAGCAATTAATGGTAAAGACAGCATATAATTTATTGTTGAATTTAGAATATATTTTAGAGTAAGAGGAAACTCTAAGACAATTAAAATGACATAATTAAAAAAAGTTATTTATGGACCAATAAATTATTATTATATTTGTGGTCTTATAAAACAGTTTCACTCAAAAATTATTGTCAAAGATGAATACGGACAAAATTAAAGATGTCTGTATATTTACGAAACTAAAATTTCACAATGATTTACTGAATATTAAAACTCATCAACAGAATATTTATTCTTGGTATATTTTCACATATTTTATCAGTTATTTTACTGTATCTCTAATACTAAGACATTTCTTGTAAAATATGAACGCCTTTGGGGTGCCTGGTCACTCAGTCAGTTAAGTGTCCAACTCTTGGTTTTGGCTCAGGTCATGATCTCATGGTGATGGACTCAAGCCCTACATTGGGCTCCGCCCATGCTGACAGCACGGAGCCTGCCTGGGAGTCTCTCTCTCTCTCCCCCTCTCTTTCTGCCCCTCACCCACTTGTGCACATTCTCTCTCTCTCTCTAAAAATAAATAAACTGTGAAATATGAATACTTTTTAGTATGGTCATATATTTTTTCACAAAATTTCTTGAAATATTTTTCAAAGTTGAATTTTATGGTTAATAAATTAAAATCGTTGACAGCTTTTGAAACCTAGAGAAATCTAGAATGAAATTACATTGAATTCAGAACCCACTTCAAGTTGCATCTATCACTTAAATATACATTTAAGGGGCTCCTGGGTGGGGCTCAGTAGGTTAAGCGTCCGACTTAGGCTCAGGTCATTATCTCACTGTTCATGAGTTTGAGCTCCACATTGATCTCTGTGCTGACAGCTCAGAGCCTGGAGCCTGCTTCAGATTCTGTGTCTCCCTCTCTCTGCCCCCTCCCCTGCTTGTGCCCTGTGTCTCTCTCTCTCAAAAATAAATATTTTTTTTTTAAAAACTATAAAAAATATTCATTTAATATAGGAACTTATTTACTTACATTGTTTTGTTTTCCCTTGTGTCTGCCTTAGAAAAAACTTAAAGTTTTGGTTAGTAAAAGATCACTTCTTGTTCAGTTCTGAGTAATGACATTTTTCTCTTTGTAATAAATATATAGTTAAATTTTTAATTAACTTCATATTTAAGGTGAAACTGTTCACTTAAAAAGTAATGAAGTATGTATTGACTCCACTTTAATATATAATTCTATCTCAACAGTATTGTTCCTTTGTATTTATAATCACATTTTAAAACTAGTATGTACTATATTTATCAACTGATTGCATACATTTTAAATAACCTTTTAAATAGACAACTACATCTCGTTAATTTTTATATGGTGTTTCTTATAAAACAAATAGATATTCTAAAGTTTGTTTAATGTTTATTTATTTTTGAGAGAGAGAGAGAGCATGAGCAGCGGAGGGGCAGAGAGAGAGGGAGACACAGAGTGTGAAGCAGGCTCCAGGCTCCCAGCTGTCAGCACAGATCAGCACAGAGCCCCACGTGGGGCTCAAACTCATGAACGGTGAGATCATGACCTGAGCTGAAGTCAGATGCTTAACTGACTGAGCCACTCAGGCGCCCCAAAACAAATAGATATTCTAAATGGTCAGATAAATTAGAAGCATACAGGTTTAATTATTCTCATATAAAGAGTATACTTCTGTTTAAAAGTAGTATAATTAAAGTTTCACATGAGTTTTGTTTTTCTCCCCACAGTTGTTTTGCTTTTGATCCTTCTATGGTTTCCTTCATATTTTACAGCATATTTTAGTCATCGTTTTTTCTGCCATGCCTGTTTAACTTATCCTTATATAGCATTTATTTTCATAGATGCTTCCATCACTCTGTGCCCAGAGGAAGAAATGTTAAACCAAAAATTGGAAGGCGGTGTGGTGTAGGGTAATACATAGAGGGTGAGATGTCAGACAGGTGGACCTGGGATCATATATTAGGTCTTCCTCACTGAGGAATCACATCTATAACATGTGAATGATAAATAGTGAGGGTTAATGTACCTAACGGATGTTGACTAAATCGTGCCTATTCTATTATTTTTGTCACTACCATTCCTAGAGTAAAACCCAAAGGAAATTGCACGTAAACACACTGGTGACCTGATTCATTGGGAACCATTTGCTTCTGGTAAAATGGTCATGTTTGCAATGGAGCACCTGTTGCCATCTGGAAAATATACTATAGAGCGATAGATAAAAACAGAAAGCCTGAGGCTAGCCTTCTTAAGTTCTACTGCCACCTATAATCAGAGGCTTGATTTTACGAATTCAGTAGAGAAACAAACAAATATACAAAGAAAAAAAATACTGAAGAACTAAAAGACTTCTGTTGCACAAGAAAAGCTTGGGTTTAAAACAAATCATTATTTTTCAGTGTATTTCTTCATTATTTAGGGAGTCCATACCTCCAGGAAAGGAAAGCAAAGATTGCCAGTCAGGAAATAACTTGGAAGCAAGAAAGTCTTTCATCAAGTAAAGAGTTCCCATAACCCCCTTATTTTAAGATTTCATAAAATGTCATAATTCAGATTAAACAAATATGATAAGAATAATGTGTCATTAGGGGCGCCTGGGTGGCTCAGTCGTTTGAGTGTCCAACTTCAGCTCAGGTCATGATCTCACAGCTCGTGAGTTCGAGCCCCATGTCGGGCTCTGTGCTGACAGCTTAGAGCCTGGAGCCTGCTTCAGATTCTGTGTCTCCCTCTCTCTCTGCCCCCAACCGACTCTCATTCTGTCTGGATCTCTCTCAAAACTAAATAAACGTTAAAAAAAATTTTAAAAAAAGAATAATGTGTCGTTATATTGAAAAGGTTTTCTAATTTTCTCTTGTCTTCTGGCAGAAAAAAAAAATACATCTCTCTCCTGCAAAAAAAAGCCTGGCAAAAGATTTATGAACTTTGTTTAGCGTTGCTATAGCATGCTGTTTGAAATTCACAGGCTTGAACAAATGAATAAATATTCATCACCTCTGCTTTCTTCTTTTTTCTAGGTGCCTCCCATACTCCTCGATAAGCAGTTCTCTGAATTCACTCCAGACATTACACCAATCATTTTGGCAGCCCATACAAATAATTATGAGATAATAAAGCTTTTGGTTCAGAAAGGAGTTTCGGTGCCCAGACCCCACGAGGTCCGCTGTAACTGCGTCGAATGCGTCTCCAGTTCAGATGTGGATAGCCTCCGCCATTCACGCTCAAGACTCAACATCTACAAGGCCTTGGCCAGCCCCTCTCTCATCGCACTGTCAAGTGAAGACCCTTTCCTCACAGCCTTTCAGTTAAGTTGGGAGCTTCAGGAACTGAGTAAGGTGGAGAACGAATTCAAGTCGGAGTATGAAGAGCTGTCCCGACAGTGCAAACAGTTTGCTAAGGACCTATTGGATCAGACAAGGAGCTCCAGAGAACTGGAAATCATTCTTAATTACAGAGATGACAGTAGTCTCATAGAAGAACAAAGCGGAAATGATCTCGCAAGACTAAAATTGGCTATAAAGTACCGGCAAAAAGAGGTGAGTGTTGGCCAGACTTTTTTATCAAAACGCCATAGGACGTAATTACGGTGAGGTAAACAGGTACTCTAAGTTTGGGATTTCGAGCACTTTCTACTTAACTGTAAGTGGATGATATTTGTTGTTCACCAGATTAATAATTATGAAACACATGGAAGAATGGCAAGAAATGGCTTAATAACTGGTGATGGTATTTGTCGTATGTGTTAAAATGTACACATTTACTGTGGTATAATGGACAAACTAATGAATTTTATACTCCTCTCACTAAAAGTTCTGGTTCTGCCATTTATAAGTCTTGTTACTTTAGAGGGCCTTGTTATTTTTCAGATCTCTTTGAGATGGGATTTTCTCATCTGCTTAATGGACTTAACATTTATAATATTTAATTATCTATATTTATATATATCAAATATTTTCCTCAAAGATTTGTAGGAAGTATAAAACGTGGGGATGGGTGTGAAGGCTCTTAGTAAGTTATAAGTATTTAGCAAATTATAAGTACATTATTTATATTAATAAAATACATTATTAGAAGTTATTAACAAAAGAAAAGCCCTTAGTTCAACAGCAGATGAAAGTACTAAGACTTCTCTTACATCTGGCTTATTTCCTTTATTTGTCAGGAATAAGAGGTTAAAGAAGTTAACAGCAGAAGAGTTATAAATTTCTCATGAAATTTCCATGGAGTGAATATTAAGTAAAGAAACCCCAGATCTATTCTATTCATCGCGCAGCATAATTGTTTTTGTTTCTATCACTGAGTTAAATGAGTTCTCAAAAAAACTATTTACTTCTATCTTCAGAAAATGTTGGTTCTCTGTTCATGCTTGAATTATAGTAATTATCTATTCTAGAAAAATAGTTGGAGAAAACTATATAACGCAAGATGAAAAAGAAAAAGAGTCTTCTGAATAAAAAATGTATTCAATTTCTTTTGAAGTTAGCCCTGATTATCTCACATTAGCCTTGGCTGCTTTATCTACTGCTACTTGCTAAATATTTAAGGTTCAAGATACCTGAATTTGCTTCCTCGAGTTTTTCCTGTAGTTCTTTGGCCTGTTGTCATGGGAGCCAGAAACTAATTAAAATGATTTTTTCCCCTATCAAGGAAGGAAGTAGCTTCTTTTGTGTGCAGTCCCTCTGATTCCAAAATCATGCTAGTTTGAGACATGCCAACAGTATCAGCTAATTTTTTTTTTTCGGTTCTTGTGTTTAGGACTCAGGGACTTGGTGTCTTAAAGGAAATAGAATAGATTTAATACACAACTATAAGAAACTGATGAAAAACTTCCCCTGATTAAAGATTTTGAGGTACTAAATACGATACCTAAAAGTAACAACATGTATTAGAACTCATGGTGAGGGGAATGAAATTCCCAGGATGTGAAATCCATGAAATGAAAGAAAACACAGTAGCAGCAGCTGGCTGCTTGTTTTTGTTTCTACCCAAAACCTGTTGTGTTTTTGTTCCCTCTGCAGTTAGTGAACCAACTTACCTCTGTTTTATGCCTTCACTGATTTGGTCCCGATATCATAACTGATTTAACTTTGTCTTTAGCCACAATGATCTTTGTGAAAGCACTGGAACAAAATACTCATAGAGTCTTTTACCAGACCCTCATAATTAAATACTACATGACATTTCATCAAATGAAGCTAAGCTGCCCAATTCTTGTCAAAAGGCTGTCCAAGACAAAAAATTTTAATCTGAATTTCTAACATATTAACATCTGAGTATATTTTTACTCACAAATCATTTTTATGCATTCTATTCATTCATTCATTCATTCATTCATTCGGTCATTAACTCTTCGAACATATTTTTTAACGTTTCTTTATTTTGAGAGAGAGAAAGAGCATTCACATGCATATGCATGAGCCAGGGAGGGGCAGAGAGAGAGGGAGAGAGAGAATCCCAAGCAGGCTTTATGCTGTAAGCACAGAGCCTGAAGCAGGGCCAATATCATGAACCAGATCATGACCTGTGACCTTAGCCAAAATTAAGAGTTGGACGCTTAATGGACTGAGATGCCCAGGTGCCCCTCGATTTTTATAGAACACAAGGCAGGCAATGCTCAGGGCACTTGGGACTCCATTGTGGTGTGGTTGTGCCCTAGAGCTTATAGCCTATTACAGGGAGACAATAAAATGTTCAATATATACTGTTCTCAGTTTTGTTTCTGCACCACTAAAAATGTTCATTCCTAGTAAACATGTTTGTTGTTTTTTTGCCTAGGCTCTTTTGTATATTTCAGAAATATACAACGCATGCTTAACTTCAAAGCCTATTAAACAAAAAGTGACAAATTAAGTCCTTAGAGATGTCAGAAGCAAAGCTATAGAAAGAGTTTGATCATTTCTTACGACTTCTTTCAAGATGTTTATACCTTTTGCTAATATGAAGTTGTGGAATTGGAGGCTGATCAACCCTAACGATACAACAGGATGAAGGGCGGCTAAAAACTCATAACATGTAACAAGAAAATAAGAATTAGTAATATCTTTTAAAAGATACATTTTTAAAAGACCGCATTTGCATTTTCTCTTTTCCTCTTTCCAAATTACAATGGAGAAAAAAATTAAAACAAAATTCTTACAGAGTTGTTCTAGACTATCTTTCATTCAGTTTCAAAGAGCACATTTCCCTTGGGTTGAACAGTTTTTCCAAAGCAAAGTAACACTGGATGACTAATAGCATTATAAAATCAAGAATAAGGTTTTACTTTCATATAAACTCTGAAATCATAGGTTGTATTTTATGAAACATATTCCTTAATTATTCATAAATCATTGACTTCAGAAGATTTGATGTAAGGTGTTCTATTAAGATCGTGTATCTTAAATGAAACTGTGCTTTGGCATAAGTGTCTTGCCTTGTGTCTTTTCACCACAAGTTTTCCTAGTTTTAGTCTAAAGACTTTCGAGGTTTGTCTTTGGTCTGTCTCTTACGATTTTGGAATGCCTTCTTATTGATCTTCACATGGCTAAGTTCTACTCACTTTTTCAAGCTCATCTCAGGTCCTCCCTCCCACAGGGAGATTCCTTGAAGCAATCCCCCTCCATAGAATCTCTTGGATAAATACCCTCATTCCACACATTCTATTTTGCATTGCATTGTTACATTTCTCTCTTCTCCTCCAGGTGTGAGTGCCAGGAACACATTTATCTTATTTACCAGTCATACTTCAGTACTGACAGATAGAAGGTGTTCAAAATGAATGCACCTGAATGAAGTTTCAGAATCTCTTAATTCTGGAAGGTTCCCTGCATATTTCTTTGTCTGACTAAATTGCATTGTTATCTAATTACCTAATAACAGCCTTCTTATGAATTCAAATACTGAAACAATCCATGTTGCTGGGACTTGATTGCAGACTTGTTCTGGTATTTCTGTAATATCATCCAAAAAGAAAGGCCTGCGTTAATTGCATATCATGGATATTTTTATACGCATAGAGAGGATTTTATTGTTTCTATGAATACTGGAGTAATGATGCTGTAATTGTATTGACCATATACTAGTAGAATTAACAATCTAGTGGCCAGCAATTCAAAATCAATATATGTTAAGAACTGGGTTAAGTTGTGTCGGCCAAGAAAAGAGGCAGAACTGAAATAAAAGGATTGATTTGAGGTCTCAGAATTGCAATCTGGGAAGCACAGATTTGAGTAACAACCCAAATTGCATTCTAGGGAACCAGGGAACAAAAGTCAATGGTTTTTAAAGACAGAAAGGAATGCTTGGATAAGTTGTTTGATAGGTGCTGATGGCAGAGAACTAATCTTGACTAAACATAATTGGTTGCTATGGCCATCACTAAGCAAAAGTCCATTATGATAGCAAGTTGCAG
The DNA here is from genome assembly GCF_046562875.1 of Panthera onca. Taxonomy (NCBI): domain Eukaryota; kingdom Metazoa; phylum Chordata; class Mammalia; order Carnivora; family Felidae; genus Panthera; species Panthera onca. Next base: position 224,293,859 of record NC_138339.1, read on the forward strand.
ATTTCCCCTGCAGAGTCCTTGGAATATTTGTGCTTTGGCCCAGTTCAAAAGTTAACAGTTCTACCCTCGTGAGTACGTGCATAAAGCCTACCTCTTTAATGGCCTCCCAGGTCCTTTTTAAAACCTCTTGACCTAAGTGACTGCATTTCATTTCACCTTTTACAGTTGTTAACATGGTTTATTACACTGAAACCTCCAAAACAAACCTATAAAGTATGATTTTTTTTTTCCTGTGAGGAATTTGAGTGCTGAATGATGTGCATTGTTAACACTGTTAAATGTTGGGGTCTGGGTGCAAATCCAGGTCTTAACTATGCAAGCCACTCTAACCATCACACACCATTGCCTTCACCTAGACGTCATCCCCATGAACATGGGGTAAATCTGATCAAAGTGGAGGTCCTAGCCTAGTTCAGTTGAGCACATGAGTTTATTTCATGACTCAGCTTCTTCATAATTTAGCCATGCATTTCAACCTTAAGATTTTTTTTTTATTTTTGCATTGTGATAAAGCACTTGATTTCTTCAAAGAGGGAAGAACTCCTTTTCCTATCTTCCTTAACCCACTTTTTTTTTTCCTTCAAAAAATAATCTCTTTAGTCTCACTCTGAGGAAAAAGCAGGGAAAGTCCCCTTCACTGGGACTAGAAGCCAGAACCCCATTCCAATGGTACTTATCAAAATGAATAGTGTCAAAGGAAGCTGGAAAAAAACAGAGCCAAGCATCCACCTCCTTGGAACAGATTCTCTTCCTGTGTATTAGATAAAGGTGAGCATGATTGAAGACATGTCTTCAACAAGGAACTAGTCTCTTGGTTCCTGGTATAATTTTTGCAGATACAGAATTTATGGCAGTTAAAATCACTTACATGTTGTCATTGTTCTTTCCTAATATTTGTAAGGTGAGTGCATGTGTGTGGAGAGCTTGTTGCATTCCTTACATATTTTCACAGCAAAGACCTTACCTAGTTTCAGTTGCACATGATTGAACACATTGTGAAGTAACTAGTCCAAATTAAAGAAGCCTAGATGATGAATAATAATAGAAAGCAGTGAAATACATTATTTTGTGTGAAAGCATTACAACTCAATCTTTTTATCACTCTCTCAAATTAAAGTGAAAAAAATAATCTGTACATAGTCAACAGCATATTTTTTTCAACTTAATTTTCCCTTTTGTGAAAGTATGAAACAGCTTTGCAACATTAACTTTAAAGTTTGGTACTAATCTGGGTTCTGTCTTATAAATTAATAGAGTTGCTAAAGAGTCAGGAGAAAAATCAACACTTCAACAGTCCTTCTTATCTTTTGTTTATCTTGTCATGGAGCAATGAGAGAAATGTGAAGAGATTCATGTCAATCAGATGCCATCCATAGCATGGTGAACTCAGTTGATTCCAAATATTCCAGAATCAAAGGTCTTTAAAGCCCTCAAGATTTAGGATTTTATGTTTCTTGATTTATTCAAAACTGCTTGATGTGGAATCGAGAACCAAACCTACTGAAAGAAAGGAGACCTATGGGGTAGGTTTGGGACAGGGGAACAACAGAGGATACAGCCCTAACACAACCAGGGGATCCCCTGGGTGGGGGACAAAGGAATGTGAAGGGGAGGGCATCAAAAGAGGATTGGGCATATAAGAGACTCTTAAATACAGAGAGCAAATTGAGGGTTGATGAGGGTGAGGGAACAAGGGTGGGGACGGGGAAAATGGGTGATGGTTATTGAGGAGGGCACTTGTTGGGATGAGCACTGGGATTTGTATGTAAGTGATGAATCACTGGAATCTAATCCCAAAGCCAGGAACACACTGCATACACTGTATGTTAGCCAACTTGACAATAAATTATACATATATATATACACACACACATATATATACATATATATATATATGTATATATATGTATATGTATATATATATGTATATATGTATATATATGTATATGTATGTATATATGTATGTATGTATGTATATGTATATATGTATATATATGTATATGTATATATATGTATATATATACACACACACATATATATATATCTAAAAGAAGAGATTCATGCAAAAAACAAAAACAAAAATAAAAGAAGGTTGGTCAATGGGAGGAGCAGTTAAATAATAAATGGAGCAGAAACAAAGGAAATTTGTATTCTTTTAAAAAAAATTTTTTTAATGTTTATTTATTTTTGAGAGACAGAGAGACAGAGTGTGAGCGGGGGAGGGACAGAGAGAGAGAGAAAGACAGAATCCGAAGCAGGCTCCAGGCTCCGAGCTGTCAGCACAGAGCTCAACGCGGGGCTCAAACTCACAAGCCGCGAGATCATGACCTGAGCCAAAACGGACACCCAACCGACTGAGCCACCCAGGCACCCCAGAAAATTTGTATTCTTAAAACTACCTACAACCAGACTTAACTGTATATCATAAGTTTTGTTTTGTTATTCTGTAAACTCTTTAATGGTAAGTTTATACTGCCAAAAATTTTTTAATTCAAATTTTATTTGAAAAGGATCAATAAATGTTTAAATTTGGACTAGCTACTGTATGGATTTCATATTAAAAATGAATAAAACATACTACCCATGCTCTCTATCTACCTGAAATCTACATGAGAAACTCCCTCTGGAGATCCGTAGTCAGATGCCAGTAGTAGTTAAGGAAAAATAGCACTCTAAGTATGTACTTTTTATTTGGAAACTGCCAATCCTCAAGGGTACATCGCTGCCCATCTCCGACAAGAAAATCACAGAGAAATCAATGACAATGTTGCTCCCTGGCTTTTGTATCAAAACCTTGGGATGGGGGGCGCCTGGGTGGCTCAGTCGGTTAAGCGGCCGACTTCAGCTCAGGTCAGGATCTCGCGGTCTGTGAGTTCGAGCCCCGCGTCGGGCTCTGGGCTGATGGCTCAGAGCCTGGAGCCTGCTTCCGATTCTGTGTCTCCCTCTCTCTCTGCCCCTCCCCCGTTCATGCTCTGTCTCTCTCTGTCTCAAAAATAAATAAAACGTTAAAAAAAAAAAAAACAAAAAACCTTGGGATGGCGCTGGCCAACAATGGCTGTCTCCTCTTGATACAGCAGATTTGGATGGCTGGCTTGCAGCCATGCAAAGCTTTGCTTTTGCTACAAAGTAGGCAGAGGAGCTGATCAATTATTATTATTATTATTATTATTAACAATTGGTTGTTTTTTAATCTTGTGTTTTCCTCCTTTGTCACTCTTGTTCAAGTTTATGGTGTCTAAAATATAGCTTTCATAACTTCCTTGTGCCTGGTAAATTCCACATCAAAGTATGGATGACTTGGAGGGAAAAACACCTCATCCTATAGAGGCACTGTCTCATAGACATCAAATAACTACTGTGGGAGAATGGCAAAGAGAGTAGTGCTAGGGAGAAAAATGAGAAGGTACTGCATATGATGCTTTCCTCATAACTGACATTTCCCTACTGAAATAACTTTGAGACTCATTTGTATAAGTAAATTTGAAAATACCTTTGCCACTGTTTGGTTTACTTATTTAACATATACTGATTTATTTGAATTCAATTTGATTTTATTTACCATGTTCCTCTCCTTTTTCTCTCTTCTCTGTTTTTGAACTGTTTTGAAAACATTTATGTCCTTCAGATCTCTTTCCAAATACCACTTTCCGTGGGAAGGCTTCATCTATTCTCAAGTCAAAATTAATTATTGCTTTCTCTTGTTATGGTAGCTTTATTGTGCATGTTGCTTTGCTTCTTGTTTTCACATTTTATTTCTCCAACTGAACTTGCCTTTAGTTTTACTTCCTCCAGTACAATGCCTACAGCACTAGGAAAGGTGTTTTGTTTTGTGTCTTGTACTTTGTTTCTGTTTCGTTTTTCAAGATAATGCAAGCCCAGACTTTAGCATACTTCCTGGTATATTTACCCAGGAAAGGGTAGCTCTCTATTATTATTAATTATTACTATCATTGTCACTGTTTTTATCTCCTCATAGGCCCCCAATATGAAAGACCAAACACATACAGGAAATGCTATGCATCATCCTGTTGTATACTATGCAGCAAAAAGGGTAGGCTTCGTCATTAAACATTTTAATATTTGTAACGAATAGGCATCTAAGCTTCGTGGCTCCCATTACATTGTTATATGTCAAAGATAAGTTTATCCTTCTTACAGTCTATCGGTATAGTCAGTACACTGACCCATTTATATTAAACCATACACTCTCATCAAAAATATATAATGTATAAATTTTATTCCAACCCTTAAGGTTGTCCATATTCTAATGCTTCCATTATAGACTTTCAGAAGTAACTCATATGGTATACGGGTTTGATTTGAATTTGTTCTTCCGGCTTGCATTTTTCAATATATGTTAGGCATTGGAATCACTATCTGGCTGCACCTCAGAGTCAGGAACTGAATCATAGCACTCATTAAAAAAGTGAGGCATACAGTAGGATTTGAATGCATAAGGCTACACTGAGTGCTACAAATAACTATGAGACTTGTGAAAGTGATAAAAAGCAGCATTCCTCCAGCTGAATTCTCTTTCCCACTGTTCTCCTGAGCAAGCTCACTGACCGATTTCTAGGCCTCTGCCTCTCTGTTCTCATGTATATGCTCACACCTGCCGTTGCCAAGCAGAGACAACATGGCTCACAGACTCCCTCCCGTGCCTCAGCCCAGTAGGGACCAAACATCCTTGGACCTGCTTCTGTGTCATGGCTGAAGCAAATGCCTGTTCAGGACTCACAGCCTGGCTGACAGAACTATGACAGGTCACTAGGCATTTAATTTAACACTAGGTTTTTAGAGCTTGGAATTCAAAGGTTCAAGGGTTTTGTTTCTTTTTTGCAACTCATTTAATGATATGCAACCGCTTCTTCTAATTCGAATCTGAAAATGATTAGGCTTTTCCCACAATTAAATATTAAATTGTATATGTCCAAAACATTGTATAAATTTATCCTTTTAAACTGCATTCATGAGCAAGTGACAGATGAATATCTTATGAAACATAAAATAGCTAGTCTTAACTTTAAATTAGATATAAAATATAGCTTTTATTTGATACTGCTTTAAATAAGTACAAAAAGGAAAGGGTTGAACAATTTATTTTCAAAGAGGTATATTCTTCTATTCACCTGACAAAAATGCAAATACCCTCAGGATTAGCAACACTTTCAGTGTAGCTTTCATTTGCCACAGATATAAACTAAAAACATAAATTTAATGATAATAGCTTTGAAAAATCCACTGTGTATCAGACACCTTCTCTCAGTATTCAAATGAGTTACTCTTCTGTATGAAACTGGTCCCTCCATCTCCATGATGATTGACAGGCAAGGGTAGCAGTAAGGTCACCTGTTTTCCATTATTGAGATGGGATCTTTTCAATGGAGATCCATTTCTTTTGTTTCTTTTGCACAAAATTCACATTTACATCTCGGGGTTATTTTTCCTGGGTCATTATCACTGCTCATATTTTCTGTCTCTAATCACTAAGCAAAACTAAGAGTTACCAGTTTTTGAAATTACCCACTTAACAGCTTATTCCAACCAACATTATTTCCCAGAAAATTACAAAAACCCAGTAGATTGTCTTGGAAATCTATAAAACAGAAACACTGTTCACAAGAAATGTTGATGGCTTTGAGATACAAACTTCTGCTCAAGGTCCCTTACAAATTATGCATCAGAGAGGAAACTTTTCAGCTTATCCTTACCCTTGCTTTGACCATATGAGGAACAGTCACAACTTTTCTAAATAGAGGTTATTTTGTTTGTTTGTTTGTTTGTTTGTTTGTTTGTTTGAATTCTTGGAATCAGCAATGTACAGTAAAACCCTCTGGGATGCCTGTGCTGTAATTTGGTGATTCATGATTCTGAAGCTGTGTGAAGTTTACAGATTGCTTCTAGGTAATACAGAACTGGTGAAACAGTCACATAGGATTATTTTCTTGAGCTTTCTGTAACTTTCCGTTTCCTTTTTTCCTTCAGCTTTAGGAGAACACAGTGGCCTGCCCTCTGCAGCCACAGCAAAAAACTAAGGCCTTCTTCCTCCATGGTTTTCTTTTTACCTTCATCTTGACTCAAGCTCCCAGGCTGTCTGCTTCCGGAATGTTTGTAAAAAGGCCTGCTTTCCCTTTGACCACAGGACTGCTTCAGTTTTAAATGATAGACACTATTGTTTTTCTCCATGGCATTCTCTAAGTTCAGGAACTTTTTCCCGGAGGCTCTGGGACATGCAGCCTGGAAGCTCTTCGGCTACATTCTCCTCTTTACCTGGTGGGCAGCTTGTGGGGGCGGAGGGGCGGAGGGTAGAAATCTTGTTGGCAGTAAACCCACAAGGAAGCTAGTGGAGGAGGGTCAGGGGCCCTGGCCAAGAGATGCTCTTTCTCCCTCCAGGTACCATTAATCCACAAATGTTTACAGAGTTTCTATTCTGTGCCAAAAACGGAGGTGACAGCAAGCCCTAGGCCAAGTTTGGAATTCTTCTAGAAGTTTCCTAGAATCTGGAATTTTACTCTTACTTAGATAATAAAATAAAGTCCACGTGTATGCATTGCAGTACTTAACCATGCAGCAAATGCTGACCATGAACTAAAACTATCACCGTAGCCAGATCTCACTAACACTTTACATGTTACCTCCTCTTATAAGAACACTCCCGATGTTTTCTTCATTTCTGCCCCTCCCTCCCTTTCTCCCTTCCTTATTTGGTCATCACTTACTCATGGAAGAGAGCCCTTACTGTTTGCTACTCGCTGGTGATGCTGAAATCAAAGACAAAAGTCTTGCCCTCAAAATAACTACCAGATTATTAGGTAAGGATGGAAGATAAGTGAATGGCTGTCTCAGTGTGGGTCACAGAAGCTATGGTGGAGCTGCCTTCCTAAAGCCCTGGAAATTGGTTCCTAACTCCGCTGAATGCTTCCTGGAAAAGAAAATGCCTTAACTGAGTGTCAGTAGAAAAATAGGAGTCACCCAAGCAAAGAAGTCAAAACAAGGCATTACAGATCATGTGTGCAGATCATGGAGGCAAGAAAGAGAGCAAAGAGAGTGTCTTCATTGTCCTCTTTCCTCATTGCCACCCCATGGCCTCTCTCCAGCCTTTCCCTCTACCTGGTGTGTGTGGATGGCTTCTTTGTGATGTCTCAGCTCATATTATCACCTCAGTGAAGACTTCCAGAACACCCAATCTGATTACTACCCTCTTCCTCCCCCCACACCCTTAGTTATTTCCTTTCATATCACAATGCTATTACCTTCTTAGCCCTTAACAAAATCTGAAATCATTTTATTCATTTGTGTGTTTAATTTTTTTTTTATCTGCCTCCCTCCCCTGTCTACGTATCATCTTTTCTGACCTGATTAGCGCTGGAAGCCCAGTGCTTGGAACAGAGGAGTGCTGAGTAAAAGGATCACAAGTCAGGGGTGTGATAGAAGATGAGAGAAAAAAACACAAAGATTAGGTCCCAAAGGCATATGAATTTTATAAAATCCTGTGCTATTTAATTGTGATTTAACTATGTAAATCAATATTACCTTTATTATTTTCTCAAACTCTTATTATCCAAAGATGAAGTCGTTACCTTTCTCTTTAAGCCTGGTCCTCCTATGTCATCTCTGATAAGTAGGAGGCACTCCCAGTTAGTCATGCTAGAAACCTGAGCCATCCTTGATTATTTTATCCATCATCTCCAAAGCTTGATGTGGTAGATGAAAGATGGCTGCAAATTGAGGTGCCTTCTAATTACCCTTCTCTCTGCTCAGAGCCTGCCTTGGCTACTTGCCTGGCCAACAGAATGCAACAGAAGTGACTTTTTGTAACTCCCAAGGCTCAGTTGTCAGAAGCCTTGCAGCTTCTATGTAAGCTCTGTGGGAAACCTGAGATGCCATGTAAGAAGTCTGTCCTAAGGCCACCACACTGGACAGGCAATGAGTAGCCACATAATCATGCTTACTGATAGTCATAGTGGAGACCAGCCTTCCAACCCTTCACTGCAGTGACAAGAGTTGTAAGAAAAGCCAGCTTTGACCATCCCCCTCTCCGTACCCACATGCACACCCGGCCGTTTTCTAGCTGAGTCCTGCTGAGTAACTTCTGTTTTTACCACGTAGAACAGAAGAATCAACCAACCCAGCCCTGTCCAAATCCCCGGTCCACTGTATGGACTGTATGTTTATGTTCGCTCAAAAAATTCATGTTTTGAAACCTAACCCCAATGTGATGGTATTGGGAGGCGGGGCCTTTGGCGGGTGATTAGGCATGAGAGGGGATCCCTCAGGAATGGGGTTAGTGCCCTTATAAAAGATGCTCCAGAGAACTCCCTCGTCCTCTTTCCACCGTGTGAGAATACAGCAAGAATATGAGGTCTCACCAGACTCCTTATCTGTGGTACATTAGACTTCCCAACCTTCAGAACTATGAGAAATAAATGTTTCTTGTTTAAGCCACCCAGTCTGTGCTACAGAATGACTTGATCATTGGTGAGGAGAAAGGAACAAAGTCTTGCGTGTAATTTTTGTTTTCTGTCCCTTGTGTGTATGGCACTGGTAAATACCATAGGGAAGGACAAAAGAAAGTAAACAGCTCCCTTGAGGTGGAAGGGATATAGTATTAAATAATATTTAGACAAGCCTATCAAAAATACAATTATTTTGTATGATTTTGCTTTTAATTATTTTGACTAAATATTTAACATAACATAAAATAAAATAAAGTACTTTTAACAACATCGATTAATTTCCATCTCTATCTCTTATTCACTTTGACTCATTTCTGTTCCAACAAATGGCTATATATATTATTTACATAGCATTGATCATATGATTACAGCTTAGGTGCCAGGAAGCTGTAATGGCTATTAAAATATAACTGAGATATTATTGTATCGAACCATTTTATTTTTTGTCCTTCCTATGTACTTTCTCATCTTTTTCTATTCCGGTTTTACTTACTATTTTATTGTTCTTCATGGGCCACTGGTTGCTGACACAGTTCTGGCTGGGACTCTGGCTCTACAGGCAGAGATTTGAGTTTTGCAGCTTTTTCTGTCAAGGTAAAATGATCAATATCCCAGGACAATATAAACAGCAGTGGCCTTTGTGATAAGGCCAGTAATCTAGCTTCTATATGGTGACTGTGCAGATTGAGTGTCTTAGAATCTTGGCAAACCATTTTGAAAAGGACGGTGAATGAATAGGCAAGAAAAACTGTTATCTAAGAATATTGGAGAATGAAGAGACCTAAAAGTAATGCAAATAATGTTCCAAACAGTTGAATTTTAAGCAACAACACTTTTTTGCTTACAGTGTAATCAATTTGTGTGAAAACCATTGGCTAAAAATATAAAATACGTAATTAACCCTTTCTTTATAATTCAGAGCTTTGGAATGAACCTCAGTTATCACACTCCATGGTCTAGTTGTAAGCTTAAGGTTTTTTAAACAGCGATATTCATAGCTTTTTTAGCCCCTATGAAATGATAAAAGACATCTATCTTTTTCATAGTTTTTAAGTCTTTCTCCTCACCCTTAAGCTTTCAACTATCAGTTCTTGTTAGAGTTAATGCAGCTGCACTTTTATATTTACCTGTCATACTCAATTTGGGATCAATCAATCCAGTAACTACTCCAGGTAGAAGTGTGAGAAAATAAAGGCAAACTTATCTGAGAAAAGGCCTGAGGACCCCTTTATAAGTATCATGCAAAAGATTTAATGCCTGAATGCTGTGACATTTATCAACTTCTCTGAGACCATTTTTTACTTTCTTAGGTTTCAGATGGATCAAGGTTGCCTAGCAAATTACTTGTATTTCAGATGAGTGTGTGTATGTGTGTGTATGTGTGTGTGTGTATACAAATAGATAAGATACCATGTTATGGAAATGTTTAATACTTTTGAAAATTAAAGTATAATTAATCTAAATGAGGTGAAGCAATTTCTATAGACTTCATAGGAAATATTAACATTTTAATTAATTTAACCAGGCATTTAATATATTATAAATTATCGACATAGAAACAAATGGGAGAAATGCTGCTTAGCATTTAGAGAATGATTTAATTATAAGAAAACTACAGCAAGAGATTTTTTTTAACTAATCATATTAAATACACTTCATTACTTGCACTGAACCAGATTACCTAGTTAAGCAGTGAAAGAACATTGATGATGCTTTTTTTTTTTTTGCTCTAATACATCAAGAAATGCTCCACTAAATTTTCATGCAAAATATGTTGAAATTGCTGTGGTTTGAACTGCTTTCACAATAGGCAATCAAAAATTGTTAGAAAGGTCTTCATAAGCAAATAATTTTGAGATACTCAGAGAAAAGTAGTGGAAGGGGGCAGTTGTAGAGAGCAATATTCAGCATATGAGATAGTATTTGTGGTATTGGCAGTTCCTGGCTTTCCGAAAGAATTTGAACTTTTATTTTCTCATTCACCTGGTGGTAAATTTTCAGTCAGGGAAGTAACAATAATAAATCTGTAAAAACACTAACTCTGGTGGTATCAGTAAGTTATTTTACTTTTAACATGTTACCTTTATCATGTTATGTCAGTCCCACATTTGTCATCTATAGAAGGTTCAGAAGATCCAATGCATCACCCAAATCCTATTACTTTAATATTATTTGGAAGGCAATTTCAATAATGTTTACAGCAATTAGGTGGAATGTTTTTATGGGATGATTTATTCCCCCCTCTCCCAAAATTCATAATGTTGAAGCCCTAACTTCCAGTATCTCAAAATGTGACTCTATTGGGACATATGGCCTTCAAGAGGTAATTAAGTTAAAATGAGGCCAGTAAAGCAGACACTAATCTAATCTGACTGGTGTCCTTATAAGAAGAGGGAATTTGCACATACAGAGAAAGATACCATATGCACACATACAGAGGAAAAGCCAGGCGAGGACAGAGTGAGGAGGTCGCCATCTGTAAGCCAAGAAGAACGGTCACAGAAGAAAACAAATCTGCCCACACCTTGATCTTGGACTTCTAGCCTCCAGAACTGTGATAAAATAAGTTTCTGTGGTTTCAGAAATCCAGCCTATGGTGCTTTTTTTTAATGGCAGCACTACCAAACTACTTTGAATGTATTAATAGATATTATATAAATTCCATAGGATATATGTATGTTCATTATAGTGTAAGCATTATTCACAACTTTCTTATATAATTTTGACTGAGACCTTATAAGACTAATGTTATTATTTATTTTAAATATGGTAACACTTAAAGGAAATATCTGATAAACATAAGGGAAGAGATTTGAGGGAATGAAGGTCTTGAAAAAATCAACTTAAAAAAATAGTCTTATACCAATGATACCAGACCCTGAAAACCAGAAAACTCAAATATTAATCTTTAAGACAAAAATCTTATAAGTAAATCAAATAATCGAGGCAAACTCTTAAGAATTATGATGAAAATTGAATTCTAATTATATTCTCGAAAACAACCTTTTTCCTCAACAAAATATTAGCAAATCAAACCCAATAATCTATAAAAAGAATTATATAGACTGCAACTGAGCAGGATTTATCCCAGGTATATAAACCTGGTTAAACATTCAAAACCAATTAATGTAACCCATCATATGTAAAGATGTAAAAAATAAAGTTGCATGATCATTTCAATAGACATGGAAAAAGCATTTGACAAAATCCAACATCAGTTCATGATAAAAATTCAGTTAACTAGGAATGGAGAGGATTTTTCTTGACTTCATAAAGAATATCTATAAATAACCTGCCGTAACATCATACATAATGCTGAGAAAATTGAAGCTTCTCCACTAAGATCAAGCAAGGATGTCCCTTTTAAGCACTCCTTGTCAACATTATGCTGGAAATTATAGCTAATACAGTAAGACAAGAGAAGAAAATAAATGGTATGCAGATTGGGAAGGAAGAAATAAAACTGTCTTTGCAGATGATATAATTATCTATGCAGAAAATCTGAGAAAAAAATAACCAAAAACAAAACAAAACAAAACAAAAAAACCTCCTGAAACTAATAAACAACAGGATGTCCTTCAGTAGGTAAATGGAAAAGTAAACTGTGGTACATATAACAGACAATTGAATTTATACAGTGATAAAAAGAAATGAACAAGTCATGAAAAAAGACATAGAGGAATCTTAAATGATATAACTAAGTGAAACAAGCCAATCCAAAAAGACTTCATACTATGTAATTCCAACTATATGATATTCTGAAAAAGGCAAAACTAAGGGAGACAGTAAAAAGAGCAGTGGTTGCCAAGGCTTAGCGGAGAGAAAGGATGTAAAAGCAGAGCATAGAAGATTTTTAGGGCAGTGAAAATACTCTGTGTGATTCCATAATAATGGATACATGTCATTATACATTTGTCCAAACCCATAGAATGTACAACACCAAGAGTGAGCTCTAAGATAAACTACAGACTTCTGGTGTTATGATTTGTCAACACGGGTTCATCAGTTGTAACAAATGTGGTGCTCTGGTGGGAGACATTCATAATGGGGGAAACTATGCATGTGGGGGTAGGGAGTACATTAAGAAATGTCTGTACCTTCCCCTCATTTTGCTGTGAACCTAAAACTGATCTAAAAAATGAAAGTATTTTTAAAAAGTCAGCCTTTTTAATAAATGCCTTACTAAATAATGCTTCAGACTATAACTTGTGTACCAGTAATGAACAGACTACCTACCTCGTTCTCCGCTAACATCTCCTTCCCCAAATCTTGAATCCTTATCTTTTAGTGACAGTTGTTCTTAAAGGAAATACACTTATCTTGTATCCTATAACTCATAATAAGCTTTGTATACACAAGAGATAGTTTTGGTTTTGTTTTATTCGGCTTCTGTACCTACACAGCTTTTCCCCAACCAAGGATATTTTAAGTGGCAACCGGAGAGTCCCTTCTACAGACATAATATGTTGTAATTATTATAATTTGAGAATGTTTTTTTCATTACTGAAATCTTTCTAGATGTTAACAAGTATGGAATGGAGAAGGTTCAAATTTAGGTTATTGAATTTGACATTTTTGTTTACTGTGAGTAGTAATGAAAAAAAAAAAAAACTAGAATTGCCACCCCCTATATTGCTTCTGTTTTATTATAGTTTCCTCTAAAAGTTCTAATTGATTTTTTTTTAATTTTTTTAATGTTTATTTATTTTTGAGACAGAGAGAGACAGAGCATGAACGGGGGAGGGTCAGAGAGAGGGAGACACAGAATCTGAAACAGGCTCCAGGCTCTGAGCTGTCAGCACAGAGCCCGACGCGGGGCTCGAACTCACAGACTGCGAGATCATGACCTGAGCCGAAGTCGGCCGCTTAAGTGACTGAGCCACCCAGGCACCCCAGTTCTAATTGATTTCTAAAATACATATGTATACGGGAATATTTTCTGAAACAGAAGATTAGTTATTCTTCACTATTTATTCTTTATGCTAATTAATAAAAATGAATTTTACATTTTAAATTTTATATAAGAACATTCATTTATCTTTCTTATGTTTCCTTGTATTTCTGTTGTAGCTTTAAAGCAGAACCAGACCCAGAAATACAGAGAACAAACTGACGATTGCCAGAGGGAAGAGGGAAGGGAGGTGGGGGATGGGCGAAATGGGTGACAGGGAGTGGGAGATACAGGCTTCCAATTATGGAATGAATAAGTCAGAGGAATAAAAGACACAGGGTAAGGAATATCGCCAATGATACTGTAATAGTGTTGTATGGTGACAGATGGTAACTACACTTGTGGAGAGCATAGCATCATGTATAGAGAAGTTGAATCACTTTGTTGTACCCCTGAAACTAATGTAACATTGTGTGTCAGCTATACTCAAATAAATAAAGGTGACTGGGTATATAAAGTCTGCTGGCTATTTCAAATTTTCTTCAAAAATTCTTTATTTACATATTTGAGTTCACATAATTATTTTAGGACAAATCTATGAGACATCAGATTTCCAACTCTATGTAACAGGACAGGACCCCAATGACACAGAGCAGAATTCAAATTAAGAGAAGAGCAGGGACTGTTGTTCTTTTGTGTAGTTCCCTTGTCAGGATGAGTTGTAAATTAAATTACAAAGGAAAAAATGAATTTTTGCAGTCCTTAACCTCACCATTTTCACTCTCTTTTCCTTCAATAACTTCTAGTTAGAAGATCGGTCCCTTAAAGGGAGCCTGCTTCTCCTGCTAAAATCCCCTCCGGGGATGCCTGGGTGGTTCAGTCAGTTGGTTAAGCACCCGACTCCTACTTTCATCTCAGGTCATGATCTCACTGTCATGAATTTGAGTCCAAGTCGGACTCTACGCTGATAGCGTGGAACCTGCTTAGGATTGTCTCTCCCCCTCTCTCTGCCCCTCCCCTGCTCACACTTTCTCTCTCTCTCTCTCTCAAAATAAATAAATAAATTTTTAAAAAATCACCTCCAGAGGTCATTCACTCATACAGACACTCACCAGGTCAACCTTCCAAGAATTTAGCCAACAAGTAGTATGCATTGAATGCTTCCTATGCTCCAGGCATTTGCAAATTAATTTTATCTGAAAAAAGTAAAGCTTCAGGTTGAAATTGGGGCCTTTCCAGAAAGTCAGAAAAGACCTTCTCAGGAACATCTGGGCCATTATTCTATCCTCACAACAATGCTACCAGCAACTCAAGCAGTTCTGAAATAATTCTGATTAGATATGTAAAAAATAAAAACAAAGAAGACTATGTTACTCGTACTCAGTAGGTGCTGAGGGTCATGTTAAGCCCTTTACAGACTGGAATTTCTTTAATTGTCACAATAGCCATAGGTGCTGTTATTCTTACCACGCTATTTAAGAGAATGGAAGCTGAGTCTCACGAAGGTGAAGTGTGCCCTTGCCCACGTCAGGGCACTACCCAGCTTCGGAGCCAGGATTCCACACAGGCTGTTACCAACCATTGCACACACTGCCCTGGACTATTGTGGAATGTCGCCATCATCTCAGGATAAGTGACATTCCTGCCAGAGTGTAGCTTAGGAACTTTCTGTTCTTTTTCATTCTGGTTTCAGTATTAGATGTATTACTGTCAGGTTTTTAAGACACAAAGTCACTGGAAGCCCCCCAAAAGAGGTTAATTAGGAAACACACTATTTCATAAAATAAGGCCCAAGACTATTTTCCCAATTATAACATTAATATTCACTAATACAGCCTGAAAGAATTTAAATATAGATTAGTTGCCATTGTATGTTCAAAGTTAACTAAAGTTTATGTGCCTTTAGCTTGATTACCTATTGCAATGCTGATATTTTATATAATTTTTTTCATAGTCTACATGAAAAAACTTGGTAAAAACCCCTAAAATCACATGAGCATAGCCAACACTCTATACTATTCTTGTTTAGTTATAGACATGTAGTTTTATATTAAATAAATATATGTCAATGGCTGAAATAAATTTATAGCCATTGTAAGCTGTGGAGATCTGTATCTAGACTTAACAAAGAAATATTTCATGTTCATATTATTATAAAAGGGAAGTCATTCCATTTCAGCACTTTAGGTAACAACTGATCTGTGATGCTGAAATGGAATTTCTATAGGCCTGTCCTTTGGCAGAATAAACTGTGTGGTTAATAAAACCAGTGACTAATTAGAGCAGATGATTGTCTTATATATACCACATTACATGTGGTATATAAAATTCTCTAAAACCCAGTTGGCATAGGCCATAAAATTGCCTCTTTTCCTAAAGCATTATGATACTTAATTGCAAATTTATACATGAATCTCCTCTCTTGGGAATCCCTTTCTCCATTCATTTACTAACTTATTCATGCTTATTTAAGTGATACCTAGTCTCTATTCCAAAGAAAGAAATGAAGAAAAATGTAAAAAAACTTATAATTATACTTTATTTTGAAAAATTTGCTTTCGTTTTTCTCTTTGTATCTCCTTTTCTTTCCAAAATTAAAATCTTTACTTTTGTAACCAGAAATTATCCTGCTCCCCTATTTTTTTCATTATTTAATTTCACTTCTTTTTAAGAATTAATTTAGGTTTTCCCAGTTTCAGGAAATGTTTGGTGCTCCTTCTTTCCTAGAGCTTAATGTAATAAAAAAAATCATCTTCATCATCATATATACATATATATATGTACGAATTACAAAAATAAATACCTAAGTATATACTCAATGTACAAAATTCAAATGGTTTAAAGCAGAGTGATAATAATTACAGTCTCTTTTTACTAGTCCAAATTCCTTCCCCAGAGTTAGGAATGATTGCTGAATATATTACAGGAAATACCCCTAGATATTTGTCCTCACACAACCCCACCCACATGTACACAGAATGCACACACCTAGACACATACAGGTATATATATTCATGGTTTTAAATGGTCAGGTTTTTATTTTTAAATGCATACAAATGGAATTATTCTGTATGTAATTCTTTGTGATTATTTTTCCCTTTCTTTAGTGTGTCTTGAAGACATTTAAAATATTACAATTACAGATTTCCTTCATTATTATCGATTTCTGTATGAAATTAATAAATAAGATATTAATCATTCTTTTTTTGCATTCAATCCTTGATTGGCAGACATTTCAGTTTTCCAAATCTTTCGTTACTACAAATAAGGCTTCAGAGAACTTTTTTGTAAAAATATCTTTGTACTGATGAGCCAGATATGTTTGTAGGATAGATTTTTTGAAGAGGAATAGTACCATCAAAATAGATATTTTATAAAATTTTATAGATCAATTTTTTTCCTATTAAAAATACAATGATTTATACCCCCACCAATAGTGGATAAGAGTATCTATTTCCTTTCACACCTGCCAACCCCTAGATATATTATTCTTTTTGAATTTTATAAATCTAATAAGAGGAAATATTTAATTGTTTTAATTTACCTTCAGTATATTAGCATAATTGATAATAGTCTTATATATTCAATAGCCTTGTATATTTTGGGCTTGTCATGCATGATCATATTCTTTTTTGTTACTTCAAATTTTTATTTCAATTCTAGTTGGTTAACATAGTAATATTGGTTTTAGGAGTAGAGTTTAGTTATTCATCACTTACATGTAACACACAGTGCCCATCACAAGTGCTCTCCTTAATCCCCGTCACCACTCATCCCATCACCCACCCACTTCCCCTCCATTAGCCCTCAGTTTGTTCTCTATAGTTAAGCGTCTCTTATGGCTTGCCTCCTTCTCTTTTTCTCCCCTTCCCCTGTGTTCATCTGTTTTTTTTCTTAAATTCCACATATGAATGAAATTATATGGTATTTGTCCTTCTGACTGACTCATTTGCTTAGCATAATGCATGTCTAGCTCGATCCCTGTCGTCGCAAATGGCAAGATTTAATTCTTTTTGATGGCTGAATAATACTCCACACAATTATATTCTTTATCCATTTTTCTATTGGATCAAGTGTTTCTTCTTTACTGACTTGTAAATATACTTTATATATTATTAATATCAATCTTCTGCTTGTGTATTGCAGATATTCTTGTGTTTGTTCTTTTGGTGTATAACATTTTACATTTTGCTGCACTCAAATCTTTCAGACATATACCTATGTATTTTCAAATATCTGTCTTGTTTAGAAAGGTTTCCAAAAGCAAGATTATGAAGATGTTCTCCTATTTTATCTCTGTATATGTGTAAAGAGAGAGAGATCTTGCCACCCTTTTTTGATGGGACTCATATAGTACTAAGGTATCACAAATCCTATCAAGTATTATTTCGTTAGGATTATCCTTCCAGCTTTATTGAGATATAACTGAGACATTAAAATTGTATACATTTGAATCATCCAACATAACTTGATATAATTTGTGAAATAATTACCACTATCAAGCTATTAATGCATTTCTCATATCACATAATTACATTTTGTGTATATGTGGTGGAAACACTTAAAATGTACTCTCTTAGCAAATTTCAAGTATGCCTTACAGTATTATTATTGTACCCTTTGCCTTAAATCCTCCCATTTCCTCACCCCCATAGCCCTTGGAAGTCACCATTATACTCTTTGCCTCTCTGAGTTCAACTCTACCAGATTCCACATACAAGTCAGATCATATAATATTGGTCTTTCTGTGTCTGGCTTTACAGTCATTATGGAAAACACTATGAAAGTCCTTCAAAATATTAAAAATACAATTATCATATGATCCTGTAATCCCATGTTGAGGCATATATTCAAAAGAAACGAACTCAGTATCTGAAAGAAATACCTGCATACCCATGTTCATTGCATTATTCACAATAGCCAAGGTATGGAAATAACTGTCAACAGATGAATAGATAGATAAAATCTGATATATACATAATGGACTATCATTCAGCCATAAAAAAGAGGAGGAAATCCTGCCATTTGCAACAAGGATAAAGTTGGAGAACATTATGCTAAGTGAAATAATCCCATCAAGATTCAGTCAGCCCTTCCTCCCTAGCCCTCTATTAACTATCCCTCCTTTGTACTCTTACAAATCCTTATGATTTCACACCAAGACATCTCATATTTACTTATCTGCATTTCTGTTCCCTCAGTATACTATTTTTAAGTGCAGGAATTTTGTCTTATTCATGTTACTCCCTGTTCCTCATGTAATAATTAATGTCGCATAGCAAATGTTCATTTACTATCTAATATCAGAATGAATAAAAATAAAATCAAAAGAAGTAGTTGTTACTTGGTCTTAAATTCATGCATTTATTGCTATGTATAAATAAAGACTATCATATTTTGAAATGTGAATACTACTCCCATATTTTCATGTGTACTGATTGGAAAAAAATGGGTCATCTTGTCTATGAGAACATTGTTGAAAACAATGTATTAGGTAGGTCTAAAAAATTAGAACTTTAAAAATATCTAAGAATTTTATATATAAAAAATTATTCTTTTTATATGGTATTATAGGGGTACCTGAGTGGCTCAGTGGGTTAAGCATCTGACTCTTAATTTCAGCTCAGGTCGCGATCTCATGGTTTGTGAGTTTGAGCCCTGTGTTGAGCTCTGTGTTGACAGGACAAAGTCTGCTTGGGATTCTCTATCTCCCTCTCTCTCTCATTTCCCCTCCCCTGCTCATGCTTGCTTGCTGCCTCTCTCTCTCTCTCAACAATAAATTAATAAACTTAAAAAAATAGAGAGATTGGTAATATGCTGGGTTAAATGGATCTACCAAATACCTAATGAGTACCTTAAGTACTGGATGTCTACCATTACTTAAGTCAGTGGACAAGCAAATTTAAGTCTTCTGGTTACATCCAATTTGATCTATCAAAGAGGATAATTCATAATCTTCTGCCATAATATTCAAATGAGTGTTAATATGATAATACTGATTCTTGAATAGGTCTTTCTACCTGAAGAGTCATAAATTAAAATAGTCCACAAATTGCACTGCTCTTATAATAGGAGATTGAAGTATGAGATGAGGAAATTAAAATTTATTCAAATAAAATTAATTGGAAAATATTTCTTCTATGTTATTTACAAATGAATCAGTCTGAAGTTAAAGTTGAACAATCTTTGAACCTTTAGTAACATTTTCAAAGGTAAAATTACAGGGTTTGCAGGGTTCAAAAATCCACCTATATGATTGGTTGTCATTCTGGAAAGCTTTATAATGGTCAGGGATACCCAGTAAGATCAAGCACAATGGACAGAAACTCCTTTGCAATACTCTGATAAAAATAGCGTAGCATAAACCCCAAGATCCCCTCTTTGAAAGCCCCAGACTTAAACAATCATATTGAATTCTATGTTTTGAATGTCACTTAACAAAGTCCCCAAGGGGATTTTCATTAACAGTCTTTTGCATTTCAAGAAATGACTTACTGTATAAGTTTAAAAGTTTAAAAACTTAAAAATACTTAGATAAGTAGATAGATAATAGCAACAATCCTAAATTTACTAGTGCATTTGCTAAACTTTTTAAGATATTTGGAGAAAAATCCATATAGAAACTAGAAGTTTTTTCCATTCTTATTTAGCAGTGAACTATTTTCTATATAAGAAGTTATGAAAAACAGAAAAGTGCAGACTATATGTGAAGAAGACTTCTTCCTTCTTTAATGGAATAGAGCTATTCATAGTCTGGCTCTTGGAAGCCTTTGTGTTTTATCTGTGAGGTTAGGAGGAAGCAGCTCTTTGTGGGGGATGTGTCTCTTCACAGTACTTTTCTTCAAATTCTCCCAGATATTCATAATAAATATTTTGCCAGACAGTGGTAAATATTTTTACATGAGCCCATGTGTTCACTCTGTAAATCACTGACAAATCCATGCATTTAAAGATTAGACTCCACCAATTGTTGGTTGCATAAATTTCCTGAGCTGTGTCTCTGTATATTAAACATATATCCCTAAAGAATTGAAAATGAAGTATAATGTACCCAAGTAAAACTCTCATTAGCAATGTGGGAAATAGGTGTTCAAGTGGAAAATGGAAAAATAAATCCACTCTTGACTAAAAGTTGCATAACATTACAAGTACAAAGAATTAGCTTTACTGACACTTATATGTATCTGTCATTTTAACTTCATTACCTCTTTAAAAACCCTATCTCCAAACACAATCACATTTTGAGGTACTTGGGGTTAGCATATCGATCTTGAGACAACAAAATTCAGCTCATAACAGTCTATAAAGAAAATGTTCAGCTACACCAGAATTGAAACTCAACTACAGAAATCAGAGGCATTACACAAGATAAATTTTTCCTCTGAATTCTAACTTGGCCTCATACTCCTGTTCTGTACATGATCCACACCCCGATTACTAAAAACTTGTGTTGGCATGCAAGATAAAGCATAGTTTCCATCCCTGTTCCCACATACCAGCAATCTCTACAAAGTCAACTACAATGTTAAAATTAAATCTGTGTTGCTTCCTAAAAGCAGTCTGTCCTAACTCAGTCAATATCAATATCACAAACAGGAGCATTTTCTCTCCATTATGCCTCATGTCTGATGACCAACTTTTGCTCCACTTAATGTTCATAATACCTCTTGGGTTTGTCCCTGCTTCTGAACTGAAGCATAAAACACATAATGTCATTGTTCACTGTACCCTATCTAACACTTTCCAGTGGCTCTCAATTTCACTCTGATCACAGCCTAAATCTTCATGATGTTCTCAAAGTTTGTAAACAATTCTCACTATTTTATTAACTATTTCACATACTTATGTATCATGTGTTGTTTTTGTTTTGTTTTGTTACCTATGTCCCCAGACAGGGAGTAAACTACACTAAAGTAGTTTTTCTTTTTCATTCATTGCAAAATCTGAGAATATAAAATGTGACCTAGATCCTGATTGATGGCTGAAGATATTTTTGAATTAATCAAGATGAGGTCATTAGTTAGCTTTCCCATTGTAATTCTTCTCTCACTGAAATGATGTTATTCAAAAACAATCACCAGCAGAAAAGTGCCAACAAAATACAGGATGCTAACCACTTTTTTAAAAACACTAATCATGTGTTTACAAACCCTTCCTTTAAGCATTTGTGAGCCTCTATATTAGTGTCACTGCAATATATTTCATTATTATGGGCAATATCTTAAGTCTGAAATATTTTACCATCTTTCAATATAATATTAACGAACCAGTGGTAGTTAAAATGTAGATTTAAATGCTTTCAGATTGTAAAACAAAAGTAGTATTCTGACCTAAACTATCTTCTGATATCTTTATCTATTAGCTGCTCTTTTTTTTGTGAAAGACTCCAGCATAAGCCATCTGAAATCTCTAAATTCACTTCAAGTAAGTTCTATTATCAGTTTTGAAAACTGATCTTGGACCTGTCTCTCTCTCTTGTAGCTTCCTGTAAAACATTGGGAATATGAAATGTCATGGGAGTGAGCTAGTGTCTCCTGGGAAGCCTCAGTTTTGATGTTTTTGTTTTCTACCCATGTATGTTAGCATAGCATCTCTGTAAGTCTCCACGTCAGAGAGTTAAACTACTGGGCATGTGCATATAAATACATAGTCAGCCTGTGATATTTTACCACTCCCCACACCAAACTTCTGTCTCACCATAGTCTTCTATATGAACCTAGAAAAAAAAAAAAAAACCTCAACTTAGATGTACCCAAGAGAAGCTGCTATGAGGAAAATAAACTTGCAGAGGACAATTTAAAAATAAAATTTTTTTCCAGCTTCCTAGTTTAAAAATATCATGCTTGTTGAGACTTGCAGTGATTAAAAATAGCCCTTAAGTAGAAAGATTGTGTTTTTTTAAGATCTGTTTATTCGAGATTTTATGTCAAAAATATTTAAGAATCAGCATTCATATTTCACCACTAAGGTCTTATAAGTCCTCAGAGTAAACCATCCCCTCTGCCCCCACCCCCACCACATATGTACAATATTAACCACTTCCTCAGTATGCTTTGAGATTCTGAGTTAGCATCAACCACTTTCTTAGTATGCTATGTACGCTCAGAGTTCAGCTTTATTTTGAAAAAGAATAACTCTGTTTACAAGTTTTCCTATACAAAACTTGGCTAGAAACCCAAAGCCAGCGGTCTTTTCATGAAATAGCCCTTATTGGCAAATGTACAGCAAAGAAACTCTTGTTCGTAAAATGTTGGTATGAAATAGAAGTGTAAGTTTAAATGAACAGTTTTAAAGTCTATTGATTTATAACTTTATGACTCAAAGTTTAATTGAAAACAATTTAAATTTAGTAAGTACAGGCTTCACTGGGAATTTTTAGTGGTAAGATAGAGATGTACCTCTACATTCCTTAGAAGGTCACTATTTAATACATTCACCAATTCAAACTTTTTTTAGTTCTTTATCTCTCATTCTAGGAAGTGCCCATTCTTTAATGAACTCGTTCATCTTCTTACTTGTAATGCTTATATTTCTTTAATATCTCCTTAAAATATGAGGATAAAGTGTTCGCCCAAGCATGACCCCATCTGAGACACTGTGCAGAAGTCACAACAACCACAGAAGGTACTTTCTCCTGGAAAAAAAAAAAATTCAAATATGTTTAACAACATTTTTTCTCTGCTTTTGATTTGCAGCTGAAAGAGAAAAAGGAAAGTTTACATGTTCCTCCTAGTCTTTAAAATACACACAAACTCTTAAAACAGCATATTTAATTCTAGCCAAGATTTACTAGGTCAAGAGGCTCTTAAGGACGTGCCAAAAGCCTGTATGTAAAAAATTAATAGGAAACCTTAGGCATGCCCTTGGCTCCTGAGGAGTGGGAAACTGAGTCACATTACCATGGCTTCTCAGAGTCATCTTACTGTGTCTCTCCTAGGTTGGCAGGGATAGTTCCTGGCCAGGAACTCAATTCTGGCCACTGTCAAACCTCCACACACGGTTAACAGGAGAAGGGAGGAAGAGACAGGTTTTCATATTGCCAATTCTGGATGATTACCAAGATCACATTTCAACTGGCACATTTCACAGGTGTCTTGTGTGACAAAACTGCCTATGATGTTGTGATCCAACGAATAATAATTTCTTATAAGGTCAGATGCAATGCCCAGAGTCACCAATTCATGATTGAACCTAGCCCATTTTCACTATCAAGTTGCAAGTGAATGGAGAAATATTTGTAAATTGCTTTGAGCTATGTAATGCCTCGATGCAGAAATGTGCATTGGGAAGGAAGATGGGCAGTAAGAAAGAATTAATAACATTTTTGTGCTTGGTACTGTGATAATTACTTTTCGTATTTTGTTTCATTTTATTCTTTTAAAAAAAGGGCAGCTATTTTTATAATCTTCATCGTACAGACAGGTCTTTCTGGCTCTGGAGCCTAGATCCTTTATAGAACACCAGATTATTCTTTCTGTGAACCAGAAGATTCTGGTGTTATCTGTTACTACTTAACCCAAGCTAAAAGGAGTACTTGTTGGTTTCCTTATAGGTCTACTTATTGGCACAGGCAATATGAGTGTCTAGCCTGCAAATGGCAATGCCACGTCAGCTTTGGCAACGTCAGGTGGCTTATATTATACTGTCCAGGCATAGACAGGTGAAGATCCCAGGCAATCATGGCCAAGTCTGGGAGTGAGGCATAGACAAGTTCAGACCATGAGACTCCTGCAAATTCCATGGGGCACTGAAAAATATTTTAGAGGAAAAGAGAAAAGAATCACGTTGCTTTCATCCATTTATTGATGTATCCAAACATACATTTATTTCTCATTCATTAAACAAACATTATTTGTGAACCTACATGTGCCAGACATTAGTAGGCATTGAGAATGCAGAGATGAATATGACAAGTATAGTTTCTGCCCTTATGTAACTAGTAGTCTATTAGGGGAGAACAACATTAAAAAAATTATCCAAATAAGTGTATTCGTGCAGTCTTTGTAAAGGTTAATGAAGGAGAATATCAGAAGCCATATAACAATGCCCACAGGCAATCTAAACTAGCCTAGATGTTCCAGGCAGACTGACTAAGGAATGGGAGATAAAGAGGGAAGGAGTGTGAATGTATGGAGGGGGAGAAGGGTATGGATAATATTGCAGACAAAGGGGGCACCCTGCAGGGTGATTCTGTGGTGAGGGAGCTGGACTAGAGCACAGAGAACAAAAGGCTAGAGGTACAAGAAACTCAGGAAAGTGGTGAGCAGCGGCCAGGTCGCACACATCCTCATTAAGAAGTTGTTTTCCTCCTAAACACTGCAAGGAGCTTTTAAACGGCTTTAAGCAGAGGAAGTGTCGTGAGTAGAGTTGCATTTTGGAAAGATCACTTTAGGTGCTGGGTTTAGAATAGAGTGGGGCAAAAAACTAAAGAATTTCAGACAGGAAATGACAGCAGCACGGGTCAGAGCAATGGGAGCAGAGCAGGAAATAGAAGTGGGGAAACCCTTCTCTTAGCGCTTGCTTGCAGATGTGGAGGGAGGGAAAGGGGCCCGGAGGACTGAACCCCGGTCACACCCTGCAGAAGAGGTGAGATAGCACCGAGGAATGCACAGATTCTCATTAAATATGGTGCCTGCACTCATCTTCCCATGTCCTGAGCATTTGTCTCCTTTAGAGGGGAAAATTGTTCCACAGCCCTGAAGATCAGTAGGTGATTCCTCTACTTGACCCTCTAGAATTTCTGCCTTGTCTGGGAAGTTTGAGAAAAGCTAAACTAAACTGCAAAACAAACAACCCAAGGGGTTCTTTTTCTTTCTTTCTTTCTTTCTTTCTTTCTTTCTTTCTTTCTTTCCTTCCTTCTTTCCTTCCTTCCTTCCTTCCTTCTTCCTTCCCTCTTTCTTTCTTTCTTTCTTTCTTTCTTTCTTTCTTTCTTTCTTTCTCTTTCTCTTTTTTTCTCCCCCCTCTTTCCCCTCATATATGTCCAACCCACTATCTCTCACCCCATGTAAAATTACTCTTCTCTGTCAATCATTTAAGCTTGAGACGTTCTTGTAATTCCCTTTAGAAAACGCTAAGTAACAGAGGATAGGCAGCAGAAATAAATACTTCTTTCTCTTTGGAGGGGACTAGTTCCTTCACAGTTATTTGTTATATAGATCATGATATACAGAGTCTACAATAATCTCAGGCATTCATTAAATCAGAAGAAAGAAAAGAAAAGCCCTCTTGACCACGAAGCCCTTTGGAACTGAATATTTAGCTTTTATTTCATCCAATTTTTAGAGCTTGGTTACACGAGTATTATTGATTTCATGTCTTTCATGGTCTACATAAAAGAATGCAGAATGGTACAAGGCGATGGTAGTGGTACTGACATACCCCAAAACTGTAATTACTGGGTTGGGATTATAGCCATGCAACTTTGACTTCATTATAAGGGGCTGACTTCAGTCCTGAGCTCCGGCCCCTTACCCCACAGTCCCAGTCAGCACCACATCTGATAGGGAGCTAAATCTGCCTCTGCCGCTAACTAGTTTTGTGGCTCTGGAAAATTCATCTGACCTCCATGGACCTCAATTTCCTGCTTGTAAATGAAAAGGTGAGCCTTGATGATTTTTGAAGTATCTTCCACTTCTAACTTTCTAAGGAAGACAAATCTTTGTATGTCTGAGAGATGAATCATGTGTGAGCCTATGTTTTGATAATTCAGCTGTTCGATCACGTGCATCTTAAGCGTTAGAAGCAAATATCATCTATTTCTCTCTCCTTTGAGACATAAAAGCAGATAAATAATGAGCCAAGCATTTACAATTTTAAGATTCCAGGCATTGAGGTGTTTGCTAATATGCAGGCCATATCTCTTTGCCCCCTCTCATCCATTTTGGTCTGTCACCCATCTTTAGACATGCCTCCTCCAGGGCATGTCTCTTTTGGCATGAGTTTCTCTTTTGGCAGAAATTTTCTCAGGTCAGTCCACTGAGGAAATGCTCCCAAATTAAAACCAAACAGCCCTCTCATGTTCTTAAAGATCATCTTAGCAAGGAGGAAAGTAATCTGATTTCCTGTTCAAAAATATTACCTATAAAGTTGTCATTGACAGACTGAATTATTGCAGTGTTATTTACATTTAAAATAGGAGCTATTAGCACCAGTGGGTTGCTTATTGATCAGGCAGCAATGAGAAATGTGTAGGAGCAGGCCGTTGCCTGTCCACTGCCTGGGGCAACACTATCTGCTTCCAAAATACATCCTAAGAACAGAGCTTACAGATTCCCATTATTTAATGTTGTTTTGACTCTATAAGGAAGGGACACCATAGGGGAGAGAGAGGTGCAAACCTTCTACACCATGTAGCATTAGGGATGGTGGGGGGGGAGGAAGATGTGCAAGAATCATTAAATGTAAGTGACTGCCTGTTTGTCACCCTTTGGAGAGAAGAGCAGCCAGGGAAATAAGTACAGTCACTCTCCTCTAAAATAGACTTTTATTAACAGCCACCGAAACAACAAAATTACTATTCTCTGTAATCGGTACTCAGTGACATTCTTAGAGATTTCTTTTAAAATTTCAAGTATTGCCTAAATGCCAAATACATACCAGATTTAAAAGTCTTGGTCCAGGTGTACCTGGGTGGTTCAGTTGGTTAGCCTCTGACTCTTGATTTTGGACCAGGTCATGATCTCACAATTCATGGCTTCGAGACCCTGCTTGGGATCCTCTCTCTCTCCACTTTCTCTTCCTATCCCTCTCCCTCTCCCTCTCCTTCTCTTTCGTTCAAAATAAATAAACTTAAAAAAAAAGTCTTGGTGCAAAAAAAAAAAAAAAAGGAAAAAGAAAAAAGAATGAAAAAACTTACTAATTTTATATTGCTTTAATCTCAAAATAAAATTTCAGATGTTTTATTAAATTCAATCTATTATTAAGATTAATTTCACCTGTTTTTTTTTCTCTTTTTAAAAATGTGTCTATTAGAAAATTTAAAATTGTACATATGTTTCCATTCTATTTCATGGGACAGCACCGCATTACACTGAGGAAAGTTGATGTCTACACTCACTGGGCAAGCTAAACAAGTCGAGCATTTAATGTGAAACAAATGCAAAGAAATACAGAAAGCTACTGTATTAAAGAAGCTACTATATCAAAGAAGTTTAAACATCTTCGTAAACTACCAATTTCTCTCTTAAATGTGTCAGTTACATCTTACTGTGAGACTCATATCTTGAATGGTAGGAAAAATAATCAATGTGGACTCTGTCGACATTTGGGCGATCCATAAATTTTAGGAACTTAAGCCTCAGGGGGGGGAGAAAAAAACCTTAAAGGTTATAGAATTTAGGAATTTTTAAGCTAGAATCAGAGATTTGTTTATTCCATAACCAATTAATCCATTATTTCAACTCAAATAAAGTTATAATTAGATTGTCACGGACACATTTTTATCACACCTACATTTTCAAAGTACAATTCCCTGCACAGTAAGCCCTACGAATGTGCTGCAAAGAGGTTCTTCCTTTGGAAATAGCTATTACTATGACCATTCATTTAAAAAGATATTCAGGGGCAACTGGGTGGCTTAGTTGGTTGAGCATCCAACTCTTGATTTCTGCTCAGGTCATAATCCCAGTCATTGAGCCCCGAGTCATGCTGAGCATGCTTAGGGTTCTCTCTCTTGCTCTCAATCTCTCTCTGCCTACCCCCTGCCATTCATGTTCTTTCTAAAATAAATTTTAAAAAATATTAAAAGGGTATTAAAATTATCTTTAGTTGTGAATTTGCACAATGCAAACAAAAGCAGATTTGCAAAACGGGCAGCAATAACCTCTAGGAGAAAAACCCGTATCTTTTAACAAAGAATTATAGTGTTATTTTATCTAAACTGATTCAATGTGACATTGACATGAGAATTCACACATTCACAGTAGATTTGGTTTTGTGGTTATTGTGTGAAGAGGATTTAAAAAAAATTTTTTTAAATGTTTATTTTTGAGAGGGAGAGACAGAGACAGAGCATGAATGAGAGAGGAGCAGAGAGAGAGGGAGACACAGAATCTGAAGGAGGCTCTAGGCTCCGAGCTGTCAGCACAGAGCCTGATTCAGGGCTCGAACTCATGAACCATGAGATTGTGACCTGAGCTGAAGTGGATGCTTAACCGACTGGGCCACCCAGGAGCCCCTGTGTGAAGAGGATTTTTAAATGAAATCTCATCTTAAAACATCAAACCAATCTTTCCTGGTGTAAGGGAGAATAGCTAATCACATATTTCACAGCATTGTGTAGACACAGTAAATTTACTTCTCAATATATTACCTTGATATAAAAGTCATGGTCTAGGAGCACCTGGGTGGCTCACTCAGTCGGCTCAGGTCATGATCTCACAGGTCGTAGGTTTGAGCCCCACGTTGGGCTCTGTGCTTACACCTCAGAGCCTGGAGCCTGCTTCAGATTCTCTGTCACCCCTCTCTCTCTCTCTCTGCCCCTCCCCTGGTTGTGCTCTGTTTCTCTTTCTCAAAAATAAATAAACATTTAAAAAAATTTTTTTAAGTCATGGTCTACCTTTCTTTTTAAAAAATTTTTGTCTTCTTTACTTTGTTCCTGCTATAGACTAAACTTTTGTACTCCACTCCACCCCTACAATTCATATGTTGAAACCCAATCCTCAAACTGATGATGTTTGGAGGTGAGGTCTTTCCCAGGTGATTAGGTCAAGGATGGGATTAGTGAATGGGATTAGTGCCCTGATAAAAGAGGCCCCAGAGAAATCCCTCACTCTTTCTACCCTGTTAGCTTACAGTCAGAAGACTGTTTATGAGCCCAGAAGTGGCTTCTCAGCTTCCAGAACTGGGAGCAATAAATATTTGTTGTTTATAAGACCCCCTAACTCTGATATTCTGTTATAGCAGTCTGAATGTGATGATAATTCCCTTGTGAGTTGAAAATGTATAACTAATAAAACCCATGGCCAGATATCTTCAGTCTCACAGTTCTCAACCTTAGAGGTAAGAGCAATTCAAGACCATGAAGGAGATTAGTCATCAGCTGAGATTTTTCTAATAGGAGAAGGGATAAATAACATGATTGGTAGCTAGAAAGTGTGTGTGTGTGTGTGTGTGTGTGTGTGTGTGTGTGTACACAGAGAGAGAGACAGAGATTTTTTTTTTTTTTTTTTTTTTACAGAGAGAGAGCATGAGTGAGTGGGGAGGGGCAGAGGGAGCATGTGAGAGAAAGAGAGATCTACAGAGAGAGACAGAGACAGAGAATCCTAAGCGGACTCTATGCCCAGCATAGAGACCCGACTCCAGGCTCGTTCCCACAACCGTGATATCATGACCTGAGCCGAAATCAAGAGTTGGAGGTTCAACCGACTCAGCCACCCAGATGCCCCTATATACATTTAATAGTATATTAAAACAGGAAACATTAATATGATATTTATATTTCTAAGTGTGTCCTTTTCTTTGCTGTGAAAACAAATAATTTCCATACCAAAGCTATAAATTAATTCCACCATCGTTGAAAAATAGGAATGAGAAAGTTGTATGAACTACTTTTTCTTGGGGGTGGAGCTAGTAACTTACCCTCTCAAAAACCTGAAAACATAAACTAAAAAACTACTTCTAAAACTTAAATAGCCCACTCCCCCAAAAAATTTTATGTATTTTTTGGTTATTTATTCTTCAAGCATTGCCTGTTAACACAGTCACAGTCAATACTTATTTTGTTGCTACTTCAGGTCTTATACATAAACTGGAGATCAGTGTTTTATCTCAGTGTTTATATAAACCAGGAGAGTAGACATCTAATAATCCAGCAAGAGTCAGAAATCAGTACTTAAATTTGCAAGAAAGTTAAAGTAAATAGTTCTTTTTTCTTATATCACCATCAAGTTGATTTACTGAGAACATAATTTTCTTCCAAGTTCATAGGACAGACTAATAAAGCCAGTTATACAGTGTGCTATATATCTTTGACTTCTTTTAGAAAGGATATTTTGTTGTTTGTTCTTCTTTTTTTAGCCCTCAGCCATATGTTTAGACTCAGCCTCTTCTTCTATGCTAAACAGCAGTATTAAAGCCATAAAATAACCTAGGCACAATTTTGAAAGCAGTAGGTAAATTTTGTCTTTCTACTGTGGCTATTTATATATTTACTAATTCATTCTAAAAATATTTCTCCAGAATCTTCTTCATACCAGAAACTCTGCAAAACAGTATAGTTACTGAGATAAATAATGTCAAATAGGTAAGGGGATATACAGAGATAATTTATCAATGAAGAGTTAACTATAGGGACACCTGGGTGGCTCAGTCGGTTGAGCATCCGACTTCGGCTTAGGTCATGATCTTGCAGTTCACGAGTTTGAGCTCCGTGTCCAGCTTGCTGCTGTCAGCCTGTCAGCGCAGAGCCACTTAGGATCATCTGTCCTCCTCTCTCTAACCCTCCTCTGCTTGCACTCTCCCAAAAATAAACAAATCTTTTTTAAAAAAGAGTTAACTATAATATTATGGAATATAATTGATGCTGCTATATGTACACATAGAGAAAACCCACCACTGTGAAGGGTGTTTCTGGAAGGCTTTTTCAGGATGAAGCCTGGCCAGAGCAGAAAAAGATGGCATGGTTATTGGAGTGGCCGAGTGGGGACGTAGCATGTTTGGGACAGAGGACTATGGCGATGAGAATGTCTGCATGAAGGGAAGAAAGGTGAATGCTGACAGAAGATATAATTTCCCATTCTCTAGTTGCTTCACATACAAAGTTTTGCCTTCCTCATTTAACTAGCAATTCCACAGTAATTACTGATTATCAATAATGTTCTTGTTATGCATTAATTCTATAGTTTCACAAGGCCAAGATGATATGTACTCTGTTATTATTGACATCTCTCTGGTGGAATTGACTGATGCTTATGATGTTTTGGATTCCCTTCAAATCTAAGTATTGGGCAGTATCTGAATGCTGACATCTAGTACCCGAAGGTATTATCATCTTTTAGATAATGAGTGAATGTTCCAAATCCTCAACCCAAATAATGTTCTCAATATTTAAAATTTCAGCTACCTTTTGAGGTCAATATTTCAGTGACACTGTGAAAAACTACCTCAAAAGAGGCTCCCTGTGTCTCCCTGCCCAGTGATTCCTGCCTCCACAATATCCCGGGATGGAAAATTTTGTCTTGCCCTTAGTTCTGGTTGGAAGACATCTCCTTCTCTGGGCAGACTTGTAACTTGTGCAGACACAACAGAAGATCATTGCGATAAAAATGAAATATTGAGAATATATCAATTGCAAGAACTTATATCAGAAAGACTTCTCTAGCCCTTTGCTACATGAGAATCCTTTCTTCAGCAAGCTGAGAAGGTAGATATCACTTGGATGCCATTTATTTACAAGAAGAAAGAAAAAGGAAGTTTCTTTGCCACCCTTTGGACTCTGCTTTTTCACTTTCAACTAAATAAATGGTATTCTGAAAATTAGGACTTTCAAATTAAATATTATATGTTTTATATAACCTTACTGCTCTTAAATCCTGGGACTAGGTATGAAAATATTCCCTTTTTGAATTCCAATGGTGATTTTGAATTCCTCTGGAATTAGACAATGAGGTACCTACGGAAGTGTCCAGAATATGTATCATGGTCTTAACTGAATTTAGTGAGAGGAAAAAAGTTCATACTGTCTTCAGCTTTCAGCAATGTTTTGGGCAAAGTAAAATTACTGTGACAGAAATATAAGTAAATATTTTGACTACATTTCTTATACGTATTATGCACCAAAATTGCATTATAAATGTTTGGAGGTGGTTAAATAGTTACTCACAGTTGGCAATAATATGTCCAGATGATATGAAACAGATAGGTTCTGCTTGTTATCAAATGGACTTTCTACCACTAGAGAAGAATTTAGAAAGAAATTCGTGAGCACTTGCAAACCTCCTCATAGCTTTTATTTATTTCTACTGAAAGTCTAGATACCAAAAATAAAGAGCCAGTGTGTGTGATTATCATTATCTTTATTATTACTAAGATTGTGACTCTATTTACTATCAAGTGTGGAAGCCTCTTGTCTGTCTGAATTAAGAAATCACATCCCTATTTTAGGATAGAGAGGGCGCCAGCATTAAAGGCTGAGGACATGACGACTGCTTGCCCTTTCTCCTCCCTGAGTCAGTATAGATCAGGAAACTCAGAGGAGAGACAGGACTAGTGGGGAGAAGCCAGGGTGGAAAGGCACAGTTCTTTCAGCCCTGGGACTTAAATTGCTGCCATTCGTTATCTTTTATCATTTCCTAAACGCAAATGAAAGATTAAGGTGAATCCAATTAGCTGTAATTTTGTATGAATTCTTTCATTTCATAATCAGCCCATTCCCAGTTTAATGTAAGCAGCTCTAGAGGGGCAGTCTGGTTCTGCTGCTAGGAAAGCAGAAATGTAATTTTGGATATTCCAGGGGAGCAGGATTGAGAGTTATTGGATTACTGTCCATAGGACTGCCCGAATCATACTGTCTTGGTGGAGGGAGGGTTGGAATGGATACTGGTGCTGACATAGGAAACTTCATTGACACTGAATCCCTTCTACAAGCTAGGCTTATTACAAAATTTGCCTTGAATTTTATAGTCAGATTATGTACGCATAACTAACTCCTAAACACTATGTTCACATTTTGTGATATTTAACGATTACTACTTGTGAAATGTCAAGCAGAGAAAGACAAATACCTCATGATTTCACTTATATGTGGGATCTATAAAACAAAACAAATGAACAAACAAAACAAAATAGAAACAGACTTATAAATACAGAGAACAACCTGGTGGTTGCCAGAGGGGAAGGAGTGGGGGAATGGGCA
This sequence comes from Panthera onca, assembly GCF_046562875.1. Taxonomy (NCBI): domain Eukaryota; kingdom Metazoa; phylum Chordata; class Mammalia; order Carnivora; family Felidae; genus Panthera; species Panthera onca. The sequence continues at coordinate 224,327,058 of NC_138339.1, forward strand.
AAATAGAAAAAGGGGATTAAAAGGTACAGATTTCCAGTTATAAAGAAGTAAGACATGGGATACAATGTACAGCATAGGGAATATAGTTAATAAAAAAAATAATAAATAAAGTACTGAAAATCTTTTAGAGACAATCCCTAATATGCAGATTATATTACAGAAGCTTATAACTGGATGAAATGGAATTTGGGGATGTATTTGCCTTTTGGAACTGAGTGACACTGATTATTGAGAATTAAAAATACAATTTGCTTGAACCTATCAATATATGTGGTGTAATATATGTTCATAATCACATAAGAGAACAAAACTTTGAAACTACTTTTAGAGTGTTTCAATTTTATGAATAGTGAACAATACTTATCCACTGTGTAGAAACTAAAAGTGATTTAAAAAATATTTCTAGAGGCGCCTGGGTGGCTCAGTCAGTTGAGCGTCTGACTTCGGATCAGGCCATGATTTCGCAGCTCATGAGTTCAAGCCCCACATAGGGCTCTGTGCTGACAGCTCAGAGTCTGGAGCCTGCTTCGGATTCTGTGTCTCCCTCTCTCTCTGCCCCTTCCCCGCTCATGCTCTGTCTCTCTCTGTCTCTCAAAGATGAATAAATGTTAAAAAAAAATGTTTAAAAACATTTATAGTTCATTGGCATGCATTTTTAACTTTAATGTTTTCTTGTACAAGAGTCCAAAATTGGTATTTTCTTCCCAAAGTTTGTACATCATCAATAGTTTTATATACAAGGAAACAATTTCTTGAGATTGGTTTATCTTTTCTTTTTAATTTTTTCTAACATTTGTTTATTTTTGAGAGACAGACAGAGTGAGAACAGGAGAGGGGCCAAGAGAGAGGGAGACATAGACTCTAAAGCAGGCTCCAGGCTCTGAGCTGTGAACACAGAGCCCGATGCGGGGCTTGAACTCACGAATAGCGAGATCATGACCTGAGCTAAAGTCAGATGCTCAACCCACTGAGCCACCCAGGTGCCCCAATCTTTTTTTTTTTTTTTACATTCTTCATCAGAAATGCATGTCTCCAATTACACAAAAGAGCAAGGTAGGGAAAGAAGATCGTTATTATCCTCTTTTAAAACAGTCTCAAGAGCATTAAAGAGTGCTGAAGACCATGGTTGCTACATCCAGACCTTGCCCCTCTTTCAATTGATTCTCTTGGAATTGAGCCACATTTCTTTGAAATGAATTTGAAATCCGCTGCCTCTGTGTTCCTTGTAAGAATGAATTTTCCAAGGAAAATCTTCAATAGCTGCTAAACTTGACATTTAATCTGGACTAAAGCAACCTTCTCACCCTACAATCAAGCAACACAGTGGATCCCCTAAGAAGTTCCCCGGACTAGTTCATGTTACATGAAGAAGGAGAAGCTGCTAACTTTGTAACTCCTGGAAAAAAGCTCCAGAGTGTAAAGGATCCTCCTCCTTAATGTTGAGGTTCATGCCTTTAGCCAGGCCTTTTTTTGGAACTTACATGAGTGGTTAGTGCCTGATTAGATGGACCCCTAAGCCTTGAACCATGTTCAGCATTTAATTCCATTGAGTAGACATTCATTGACATCTCACATCTAGTACTGGGGCTAGAGATTATGTGATGAAAATTAACAGCCCCTTCTCAGGTATCTCACTACAACCCATAAGTAAAATGCAGGAGATAAAGGGAATAAGTGCAACCGTAAATGACTGTTCAAGGTACAATATCAGCACTGAGTGAAAAAAAGGGCAATTGACTGTAGGAGTGGACGGGAGAATTAGCAGCTGGGTTGGAGGACCAACCTTCACTATGAAGAAATGGGAGATACACAATCCCAGACAAAGCAACAGCATATGCAAGCCTACAATCATCAGAAAGATCCAGACCCGGTCAGAGCATGAATGGTTTGTATGTCTGAAGTATAACTATGCAAGCTGAGGGAAAGGGGACAGGGGCCATGGGGCTCTTTCCTGGGGACTGTGAAATAGCAGTGCAGAGTATTAAAAGAGAAGGAGACACAGTTCCATTTGCTATTTGTGAGGATCTTCTCAGCAGTCTGGTGCATAGGTTAGAAGGAGCTCTCAGAGGCTGATAGCCATGGGCAGAAAATGGGCTAATTTTCCTAGTTTAAGCCTGAAATAATGACATCTGATGTTATGATAATATATTATGACAATCTGAATGAAGGAGTGGTATTGAAACGAACCAAGGAGATAATTACAAGAGAAAGAAGCTGGCTTGATAGGCCTAGTAATAGCTGGGAGGTAGATCATTCTGAATGTGCTTGTGGCCTCAGCAAAACAGGGACAGACATTTTAAACAACTTCGCTGACGTAAAATTGACATGCAAGAAACTGCAAATGCTTAAAGTGAATACTTGGACAAGTTTTTATTATATGGGTACATATTGTGTGAAAATATCTGTTGCCCCACAAGTTGCCTTTTGCCCTTTTATAATTTTTCTCTGCCTCTTCTCGGGCAACTGCTGATCAACTTTCTGTCACTGTAAATTAGTTTGCATTTTCTAGAGTTTATATACATGCAATTATACCATATGTGCTTTTTTTTCCTCCAGCTTCTCATTCGACATACTTATTTTGAGATTCAACTGTGTGTGCACAACAATGGTTCCTTCCTTTTTATTGCTGAGTATTCTTCCATAGTATGGTCATGCCACATTTTGTTTATCCATCCAGGAGTCCATGGATATTTGAATCGTTTTTGTTTTTGGCTATTACAAACGAAACTACTATGACATTTGTATGCAAGTCTTTGTATGGACAGATGCCTTCTTTTCTTTTGGATAAATGCCTGAGATTGGAATCAGTTCATCACATGGTAAACGTAGGTTCAAATTTTTTAAAATTGTAAATTGTTTTCCAAAGCTGGTTACATTTTGATGGTCAACATATGAGAGTTCCAGTTTCTCCAAATTCCTACCAACCCATATCGTGGTTTATCTTTTTTATTTTAGCTATTCTAAGAGGTGTGTAGTGTTATTTTGCTGTGGTTTTATTTTGCATTTCCCTGATTACAGAGGTGTGAAGCATCTTTCATGTCCTTATTTGCCACCAGTATATCTTTTGATGGTGTTTGTTCAAATCTCGGGGCTTTTTTTTAAATTAGATTGTTTGTTTTCTTGTTATTGTACCTGGATAGTTGAATTGCATATGGTCATAAGGAATTGGAGATAAACAACATAGTTTTTTGATGCCAGGAGCTCCCCAAATCTTAACTTAGACCATCAGCAGACAGAGAGGGGTTCATCAATGCTGTGCATGCAGGTGGATAAGCAATGTTATAGCCCCAAATAATTGATTATGAACTCATTGAGTTACACATATCTCTGTGACTTTCAAATGGCAATTTTCTGATAGAAAAAAAAAATGCTGGTAATTTAACATTAGGAATATGATCAAACCAGGCAAAACTTAGGTAAAGTTTTTCTTATGTTGGAGAGTTATATTTTATACCTAACCTCAGATGTCTTCTCTCAAATAATCAGCATCTATATGTTTCTCCCTGAGTCCTTAGAGTTCTTCGCTAGGGGTATAGTACTGATCCAGATCAACATTTCATGTCTCTCATTTTTCCAGCCACCAAAGCTCTGGTTTTTGGTTTTTGGTTTTTTTGTTGTTTTGTTTTTTGTTTTTTGTTTTTTTTTTTTTGATCCCATTGTGTGACTATCTCAACTAGGTAACTCTGGTGTATATGCTTAATGCCTTGCTTGCCTAAGCATTGTAATATTTTATGCCAGTTAAAATACACACATCACCAGAAAGCCCTTAGGTAGAAAGTTTAATTATAGTAGCAGACTGTTACAGGAGATGGTTTTATCTTTTTGTTTACAGACAATCTTAAACTTGCATCATAAGGACAGCTGGCTGCCTGCATGTAGAGTTCCCTCACGTCATAATGTTATTGATAATCACTCTTCTTAATTCCTTATTAGTCGTTGTCATTTATTATCAATCACGGTGAGAAAATAAAGAAGTAGAAAAATAGGAGAGGGAGGCAAATTGAACATAGAGTGGAAGATAGAGTTCTGAAATATTATTTATGGATTTGAAAAGTATTTGGAGCACTTAAAAGAGCCATTTTTATATAAACTATAGAACCAAAAGCTATATGATAGGCAACTCTGAGAAAATGAGGAACTGGGAATATTATAGTCTAAATTATGTCCCCCCTCAAAAAAAATGATGTGTTAGGATACCCAAATACCTAAGAATTTGATCATTTTCAGAAAAGAGTTCTAGCAGATGAAATTAGTTAAGATGAGGTCATATTGGAGTAAGATAGGCCTTTAATCCAATAGACTCATGTCTTTATAAGAACAGAGCAGAGGATGTGGAGTGAGGCACACAGCTATGTGACGAGAGAGACAGAGATTGGAATAATCCAACTGCAAGGCAAGGAATGCCAAGGCCACTTCTAGGGGGTAGGAAAAGACAAGGAAGGATTCCACCCAACGTCTTAGAGGGAGTACAGCCTTCTTCTTAACATGCTGATTTTGGACTTTAAGCCTCTAGACTGTGAGCTAATAAATTCTATTGCTTTAAGCCACCCAGTTTGTGGTACTTTGTTTATGGCAGTCCTAGGAAACTAATACAATGAGCAACTCTATTTTAATTAAGCCTTAGGAATCACCTGAAGATCTAGTTTATATGCAAAAACTTTTAATATTCACAAGGCTAGCAGTACCCTGGGTTAGAAAAATCAGTAACATTCTTATGTGCCCTCATTTCCTTTGGGTTGCAGGTTGAATTCCTTTGAAGAATTCCTAACGATGGTTACAGGTCTAAGTTTTCAGTAACTAATTTCCTCTTGTATAACAGTTTATTCCTTGTTTTCAGGTCATTCTTCACACATGCTTCATGATCTATCTGTACTGACTGAGATGTGCATTAACTCAGAGAGTTACCATAAGGCTACCCAGACCAGGATGTGAACGAGCAACGCTTGTACTCATGGGAAATAGAAATCCAGAAAATGATAATCTGACTTTTAAGAACATAATTTCAGTCATTTCAAAAGAGAGAGAGAGAGAGGGAAGCCCATTAGTTAATGATCATTGAGAGAAATGAAGAACTAGGTTAGAGATAGGGCAGAGGGGATGGAGAGGAGGGCAGCATGAAAGGAACTTTGCAGACAAACACACGTGGGTGACAATGAGATGAGGGAGGAGAGAGAGGGAGAAGGAATGAAAAAGGATACCAAGGAATAATTCCTCTGGAACAAACACTTTATCCATATTCTTCTCAGCTTTAGAGAGTAATGTCAGAGACTGGCTGAGGCACATGAAACTGTTTTCTTCTCTGGCGCTTTTATGTGCTGTTTATGTTCAGTTCTCCCCTCTGTTGTCCTACACGTTGGAGCAGAAAGTGCCGGCTGGTCAGTTACTGTGTGGGCTCTGCTGTTTCCAAAACACATAGCCTTCCTTTCCCCATTGTAGACTAGTTAAATTCATTCCAACCTCAATAAACAGATAATTAACAACTGAGTGTTATTTTTAGCCCAGGAAATGTGTTAGCCGAGATAGTCTGAGGAGCTGTTGTCAGGGAGGCAGAAAGGAGTTCAGTGGCAGGAAAAGAGATTAGTGAGCATAAAGGAAATGACTTTATTCTTGACCTTGAGACTAGAGTGAAAAACTTATCTGTTTATAGGATCTAACACATTTGAAACAAATATAACTCTACACTTATATCATTTATGAGTATAAATTGGCAGAGTAGAGGAGGGACTGTGTTCTATGGTGTCAACCGTTGTCTCTGAAAAGAAGGTATAAAGAACACCCTATTGTGCAGGGTCTTGTACAATTTAATTTTCTCAGAAACATATGTTTGATGTTACATTAAAAGGGAAGGGAAGGAGGAAAAAAGGAACCATACTGTTTCATCTCATAAGGATAACTAGTATTCATTCCCATTGTGTCTCTTTTTTCCCTTCTGGATTCTTGTTCCAATGGAAGAGAGGGGAGCAGATTTTGGTCCTCAGTAAAAGTCTCCCTGGGAGATTCTGAGTAAAAGTGGAGCACCCTTTGTGCTGCTTCTCAGAGCAGAAACTGTTGGTGGCTCATCAGAGGTGGGAACTGGCCCAGAGGTGGGAACTGGCTGGCTGGGATCAGGACCAAACCTGCTTCCATTTTCCATCTACCGTTCTCACCTCCTATTCCCCTACATGAGCCAGAGTCAAATGGTGGTTTCTTCAAAACTGTATAATTGTCTACCTCCATGCCTCTCTTCATTTTTTAAGAAAACTTCTAGGTAGTCACCTAGAAATAACTGGCAGTTTTTCATCTACCTTCCATGACAGTTTAAAACAGTCTTTCACATAAATCTTGAAGAGAGGTATTGATGAATAGATAGGGAATTTCTACCAAATGCTGCCCTTTGTGATTTTCAGAGAACAATATCTATTAACTCTACCTTCCCATTACCTATATTGGGTTTTGTTTATTTGCCATGTTCAATAATTTAATGTATTCAACATTGGCTTTATCACCTCCTACCTTATTCCTTTTGCCTCTGCATTTTCAACTTCCCATTACTGCCCACTCATATCCCAGCTCAGTTGCCAAACCAATTTTGAATTTAGGCCCAGAAATGATGTAAGAAGTTAAATCCTGCCCCTGCCTCGCCAACACGATCAGATGGAGTTCAGTTGTCATCTTCCCTTCTGGATGTGGAGACATCAGAACTGATGCCCTAGAAATGTGCTCTGAGCTACTCCTTGAGTCCCAATTTGCAAATATGAATTTGACATTTAAGTCCAAGGAGAGTAATCAGGTGATTTGATGACTAGATGGGAGATTCTTTGAACTTGACAGAGTCAAGGGGTTTGTTGGCCAGTAAGTTTGGAGAGAACAGACTCTAATCAGTCTTCTTGGCTTATCTCAAGCTTTTTTGCCAATTCCTTCTCAGATATGATTGAATCTTCACTGATTTTTTACCTTTTAATGAGTCTAATAAAAACTCAGTCAACTATTTACCGTAGTGGTATTACCTTATGCTTGAATAATTATTACCATCTCCTTAAAGTAAGTTCCCTATAGAATCTTTTAAAACTAATCCCCTATTTTGTGACATTCCATTAATTAAAATGAGGTTATATAATATGTAAATATATGTATCAACTGACATAACAGCAATACTCTGTAAAATTCAGAAAATGAATAAGTATTATATATTTTAGTATAAAACCATGGATAACTGTGGGGCACCCAGGTGGCTCAGTCAGTTGAGTGTCCAACTCAATTTCAGCTCAGGTCATGATCTCAGTTTGTGAGGTCAAGCCCCGTGTCAGGCTCCACGCTGACAATGTGGAACCTGCTTAGGATTCTGTCTCTACCTCCCTCTCAGCCCCTCCCCTGCTCACTCTTATTCTCTCTCTGTCTCAAGATAAATAAATAAACATTTTTTTGAAAAAGACGACTATGTAACTGTGTATGTATATGGACATATGTGTGTATACACATATTCTTGTGCATGTAAATATATGTGTCTATATACAATAATAGTAATGCCTAGCACTTATTGAACATAAGTATCATCTAGGAACTGCTGTATTCTTCATGTACTAGTTCAATTAATTTTATAAAAACCTTATATGGTAAGTGTTTCTATTATCCCCACATATCAGGGAAAAAATCACATTGAAAATTTAATAATTTATTAACATTCGCACAATCAAGAAACAGCAGATCAGGATTCAGATCCCAGTGGGCTGTTCCAAGGCTTGTATCTTCTTAATCTCTACAATATCCAAATATATTATATAGAGACAATATGATTTGTCATTTTACTGTAAGGTCATGATGGTGATGCATAGGGTAAAGATCTGTCAGAAACTAGGTATGAGAATTTTTTTTCTCCTTTTCTGATCCAGGTTCTTAAATCTACTCATGTCTCTCCTATGCATTGCATCCCAGTCTGTTTCATGCTGGTCTAGGTCTTTCCAGGCATTTATATGGTGAATTAGTCAGCTGTTATCCTCTGGCTACCACTGCACTGTGTTCTGCTGTTCTGTCTGCACTACAGTTCAGTGACTTGATGGGGATGGCTCTTAATATTTTTGTGTTTATTCCTGTAATTAGATATTACACCAATCTGTACCACAGAATACGTGCTAGATGTGTAACTTCTATGCATCTGACAGCAAAGACATCTTCATGAACTAAATTTGCCTGTTCATAACCTCAATAAGAGGATTGATTTAGGTAAGGAAAGAAAAAATCAGAAAAATAGAAAAAGTTGGAAAAACTGGAAGACTATCCTATATTATTTAAAAAGTGTTGTTCTGTAAAACAGTGGTTCTTATCATTTGTCTCTGCATCCCCAACAGCAGCATCACATGGCAACTTGGTAGAAATGCAAAGTTCAGGGATTCACCTTAAACCTACTGAATCAGAAATACCGAGGTGGGGCTCAGGAACACGGTTTGTACCAAGCCTCCAGGCAACCCTGCTGCTTACTCAATTTTGAGAATGCCCCACTCTGTGGCTAGTTCCCCTCACCCAAGTTCTCATACCACTCATAGCTGGATTTAGCTGAAAGCAAACTCCTGCACACAAATACACACCACACAGCCAAGTACCCCTACTCCCTCACAAACAGATTTGCTCTTGAGATTCGCAAGTGTTCAAATGTATATTTACATTGAATTAAAACTACTCTGGAAGCATTTATCAGATACAACAGAGCTAAATAAAACCTCGTTAGACATAAAATCCTTTCAGCCAGTGCTTATCAAATGTTAACATTCGTAGGAAGCACACTGTTAAATGTCGATCTTATTCAGCAAGTCCTGAGTGGGACCTACTATTTTGCGTAGCTGATGAGCTTCCAGTTGACACCAGTGCCACTGGCCTCAGCCCACACTGAGCAGCAAGGATCTAGACTCAAGCATTGCCTCAATAAGCATTTTCACCGACGTCTCAAAATAGGACTGCAGTTTCCCTTTACACTGTGTCACTGGTATATTCACCATTGATGATAACCTTCTAGCTCAAGGGATAGCTCATCTGAACAGACCTGTCTCCATCCTGAAGCTTTTAAGATGATAGTCTCTAAATCTAAATTAAAACACATCCACCTACTGCTGTGCCTATGAAAATTCTACCTGTTATTTCAGAATTAACTAGCAAATCCTGTTCCTGTCTTCAGTTTTCTCAGATTACTTCATGTTGGGCACAATCCCTCCTATACTCTACCTCTTTTTTAGCACATCATATAATGTCCTGTTAAATTACACTAATCTGGACCATAGAATATGTGCCAGATGTGTGACTTCTGTGCATATGACAGCTAAGGCATCTTCACTGAACTAAATTTGCCTGTTTATAACCTCAGTAAGAAGACTGACCTTAAGTGAGGAAAGCAAAAAATAGAAAAATAGAAAATATTAGAAAAACTGGAGGACTGGTCACACGATCAGTCCCCAATGTATGTTGAGTTCCTAGAAGACAGATATATATGGTTCTTAACAGATCTGGGTCCTCTCCCCACTTATCTAGCCAAAGTCCAACTCATAGATGATGCTATTGGTTTAATTAAAGTAGGGAGGACAAGGTGAAAATGATGTTTGATTAATAAAGTAGCAGCGTCTGAGCAGTTACATAGTATGACTGTGCTCCAGGAGACCAGCATTGTTTTAATGAGGAACACAGCTAAAGCTATCTCTAAGAAACAGGGAGAGACTCACATGGTTAAAGGGCCTTGAGAACTATGAAGGAAATTTGGGATTGAAGTTGAAGAAGTGGTTTTTAGTTATGGACAAAATAATTCCCTAAAGCTCCTTGCCTACCAATAATCCTTAAACCTTGCTATCAACATTACAAAATGAGCTGCTGAAAAGCATTCCTGGGCAGAGGAAATAAAACCCCAAAGGATATAGATTATTTTTTAATTGCTCAGAAATAAACAGTAAGACCCAGAGGAAACTGTGGTCCTTTTTAAGCAAAGAAATCAGATTGTCTGTATGTAAATCACTATAATACATTCACCTCAAAAGTTTCAATTCTCTTGAGACTCAAGTCAATTCTCAACTCTCATGTAACTATCCCACTTACTCAAGATGCATAAAGTAGCCAGGTTGGCTGTTCCCAGAATCTCGATTTTGCTCTTATAGAGAATATGACTGCAGTCTGAACTTTGGATACAAATTTTTAAGCTATAAAAAGTACTTCAAAACTGAAAAGATAAAATACAAACACTGAGACAAATACCAAGTAAATCTATAGTCATTTTAATTACTAGGGCTTCATTAATTTTGGAACTCTCTTCTGTTTATTACATTCATATCCAATTAATATTTAATACCTGCCCATGTAGTAGTGAGGCTTCTTGGTCTGTTTGGTTTTGAGTTTGGGGTAGTTTTTGTTTGTTTGTTTGTTTGTTTTTACTTTGTGGTAAAAGTAAGTCTTTCTTTATCCTGTTTCATCATTTTTGTTTGTTTCCTTTATGGTGTTGATTTGTTGATTGCTTTAGTATTTTGAGTAGTTGTTTTAAAATTATTCATACCAGATTTCTCTTTACTTGTAAAAATTAGATTTCAGTAATCTTTACAGTTTCTTCAATATATCAAATTCCATGACTCAAGGATTTGATAAATAATCATGAGAACGGGCTTTTGAAATTCTTTTAAAGGTTACTGAAAGAGAGGGATAGGAAGTTTTCCCTTTTTTTCTTCTAGTGTCTTTTATAAATGCATGGCACCAATGTGAATTTGAATGTTCCTAATGTTTTAATATGATTTTAATGGGATGGCTGTAGTTGTGCTAGAATTGGCCAATAGCTGTAGGGAGAAAAGAGTGTTGCCTGAAGAGATACCCTACTTCCCCCAGTCCTGGGAAGGGTGTTCCTGTGACTCGATGTGCAGTAGAAAGATGAAGCAGAAGAGGCAGAGGCTCTGGGCTCCCGGCATGCTGCAGGCAACGTGAAGGCCCATCTGGAAAGGGCTTTGCTGGAATGGGCCAGTGGCAGGTGTGAGAGATAGGATGGCCCTCTCTGAGGGTGTCTTTCAGAGGGAGTTGGGGTAAAGCTGTGTCTCTCTCAATAAGCCAAATAAACCAAGAGGCTGGGGGTTGGGGATGAGAGAAAGAAAGGAAGGAGGAGACAAGAGATGAAGTACAGAGTAGAGCATGAAGGAAAGAAAAAAAGAAAAATGGAAAGAGGAAGGGACACATGAGAGAATGGAATGTTTTAATCCACTTTAGCAATTAAAGACTCTACAAAACCCTGTAGTATAGAAGTTTAATTCTTTAAATTCTTATTTTGGTAACTAATTTAACCATGAAACCCACTTTTTTTTCCATGGAAAATGCGGGTGTAGACATGTAGTGAACAGGTGTAGTAGAAGGAGGATGTAAAACCATTGTGAGGGCATTTAGATTTACAGTGATTCTTAGGAATACTTTTTGGTTTATTTTAATCCTATGATTAGAACAAATTTGTAGTCAAATAATATCCAAATTTGGGGAAACTTGTATATTATGTACACTCACCCCTGCTCTTCTTATAATCCTATTTTTATTCTTTAGGTCTGTATAAGTTTCATTGTGTCTGTGTCTAGAAGAAAATTGTGTACACTGTTCATTAACTAAGCACAGATGTATAGTTTACAATAATTTAAAAAAAAAAAAAACCTTTTAAGAAAAAAAGTATTAGTAAGAACGAAGGCTAACCTACTGCTTGACAATGCAGGTGTTCCTAGAAGGACTAAATAGTTTGCTTCTTCTGGATAATTTAACACAGTCTATACATGTGTATTAGGCAACAGAAACATTTATCTGAGAAAACCTTAAGTGTTCCTAATAAAGCTATTTGCTCAATTGTCCTGGGGTGTCCCATGCTGTAATGAGATTTTGGCCAAGAAGGGCAGACAGAGGTTATAAGTCCTAGTATTCACCCAGATCATCTTGAACAAAGTATGTACCTTTCTTTCACTTTTTCTGCATGTATTAAATATATCATTCATACTTAGTCCCTTACAGTGTTTCTTCAGTGTGTGAGGATTAATGAGATATTCTAGCAACTGCTTGTTAAATCTTGCATTTTCTGGAAGTTTAACTCCCTTTTATTAAGGTCTTTCAGTTGTGCTGAATTCTAATAGTATGAGAAATGTTTTATATGAAAAAAAATAGAAAGAAGATGAAAGACTGATTTGTTTATAGAACCCTGGTGGGAAGGATCCTGTATGTGCTGGAGGGACAACTCTTAAAAAGAACAGGGCTTGTTAACGACTTACCATTCTTTGCCATTACTCTGCATATATATCAGCAAGAACTCTATTTTGACTTCCAGATGCCTGACTTTGACCAGAATAATAGGCAAGGACTGTGTTAAGAAAAGCTATTCTTGGGGCGCCTGGGTGGCTCAGTCCGTTAGGCGGCCGACTTCGGCTCAGGTCATGATCTTGCGGTCTGTGAGTTCTAGCCCCGCGTCGGGCTCTGTGCTGACAGCTCAGAGCCTGGAGCCTGCTTCATATTCTGTGTCTCCCTCTCTCTGACCCTCCCCTGTTCATGCTCTGTCTCTCCCTGTCTCAAAAATAAATAAACGTTTAAAAAAAAAAAAAAGAAAAGAAAAGCTATTCTTTGGGTTATAAAATTTGATTTTACTAATTACTTTCAAAGTAATGAAGACAGCCCTCATGATCTAAGTCTTGATGAAATGCAGTTCTATTTTATCTATATTTACTAAGCACCTTATTATAAATTTGATTTATTACATATTTTTTGCCCTCTGTGTCCTTTGATGAGTAGAGTATCCAAGACAAGGTGATGAGAAACAGTTGCATGAAAAATCATTTCATGTCCAGTTGATATGTTTGCACATCTCAACTACTGAATTTCTCTTTTAGTCAATCATCCTTTCTCTCCTTTCACTCTCAAAGAGCTTTTAGTTTGTGATAATCATGGGATTATGTGAACCCAGGGATTTTTTGCTTGCTTACCACCAAAAAAGAGTAAGGGCAAGTCTTGTCTCAAGGAGATCTATACAGGCTAAAACCGAAGACGAAAAAGAATATCAAAGGAACTTCTCCAAGTCCCTTACAAGACACTGAAGATTCTCTTTCAGTCAACAGTGCCCACGGGGCATCCCTTAAACACTTCTTGCCAGAGTATGTTCTCTCTCTCCCCAAACCTTGCCTTTAATTGCCTTCCCCTTCTCCTCTCTGCTTATACAAATCTGCCCCTTCAAAGCCAGATCCACTGGGCAGCATTCTTGGACCATTCCATCTGGAAGAAATAATTCCCTCTGAATTTATACTAATGCTTAGCTGTCAGTCCCAGTGAGAAATGTAGTGTGCAGAAAAAAAAAAATCCCGGACCAGTTACTCAAATGTTTTATCACTTACTAGATATGTACCCTTAAATAAATTTACTGACCTCTTATAACACCCTGTATCCTCATCCTTAAAAGAGAGTAAGGTCTATGCTATATCCCCAAAATATTGGCAAGATAAAACAATGCCATGTTTGTGAAATGTTTGGTATATGGTAATTGATTATACTTAGGCAAGTATAGGTTTTATTTCGACCAAATTCAGCTACGATGATTTACATTCTGGTAATCCTAATATGCTTTCATGTATGTTTTTCTTAATGTCTCAACCCAATTAGAAGTATAATTACTTTTTCTGATGATAAAAAGATAGTATTTATGATAGAAAATGTTAAAAGTATACACAAATATAAAAATGAAATCTAGTATAATGTCATAACCAGAAAACAACCAGTAAACTAAGAAACAAGCACTATTGACATCTTTTCTTGTGCCATATATATATCATATATATATGTACATATATGTGTGTGTGTGTGTGTGTATGCCTTTGTACACAACTTTGCTCACTCATCAGTGTGTCCTATGACTATTCTTGTTCTCCATCTGTATTTTTACATCTGTACAACCATGATTTCTGTCACATCTGACTAAGCCCATAGCACTATGCCTTGGTATAAAATATTACATACAGAGGCTTTATTCACAGAATGAGTTAAAGGACTTAATGATTATTTAAATATAAAATTATTAATTTTTAAGAAATTTTATTTTTAAGTGATCTCTGCCCCCAAGGCGGGGCTCAAACTCACAACCCCACAGTCAAGAATCATCTGCTCTACCAACTGAGCCAGCCAGGCGCCCAACATAAAATTATTTAAAGCAGAACTTCTGGCTTTAAAGATAAATCTGTGGTCTTACTGATGAACTGAATCCACCATATGTGACACTGACTCTTGCTTTTCCTTTCCTTTCTGTGTAGTTTGTTGCTCAGCCCAACTGTCAACAGCTGCTTGCATCTCGCTGGTATGATGAGTTCCCGGGCTGGAGGAGACGACACTGGGCAGTGAAGATGGTGACGTGTTTCATAATAGGACTCCTTTTTCCCGTCTTCTCTGTGTGCTATCTTATAGCTCCTAAAAGCCCACTGGGACTGTTCATCAGAAAGCCCTTTATCAAGTTCATCTGCCATACAGCGTCCTATTTGACTTTTTTGTTCCTGCTGCTGCTTGCCTCTCAGCACATCGACAGGTCAGACTTGAACAGGCAAGGTCCACCACCAACCATCGTCGAGTGGATGATATTACCGTGGGTCCTGGGTAAATGTGTTACTATAGAAAATATAATAAAAACGTGTTGCTGCCATGGAATTTTGTTGCCCAGAAAAGAACATTCATTAAAGTTTGGGACACAGGAATGTTGAAAACAGGTTTGACCATTTTAGCTCCAAGGCCTAATCCCCAAACTAAATAAACACTTTTGCAAGTTTTGGGGAACTTGCCCTCAAGTGCAGCCTATGAAATGTAACTGTAGGTTTTAAGATTTCAGATTTTAATGACATCATGCCCCGTGAATGATTTTCTGGGTTTTTTGTTTGTAAGCTTGTCTTTTAAAGACTTTCCACATATCTCATTGGCCATATGTAACTGATCATTGTAGTTTTCTTAATGGATACACCTTCCAAAAGACAAATTACAAATCACTCTGCAGAATTAGTAATTCTGTACATAAAGTAACTATAACCATTCTTTAAAACCAATCCATTTAACTTTATCTTTGAAATTATGTATTCAACCAAAATAATAGAAAATTAAACTCTAGGACATCCTCCAATCTCTCTCTGTTCTTTCCATAGAAAGAAAAATGTTTTGGAATCTGTAGAAATCAAGGTAGAAAAGCTTAAAGTAGCTGGTAAAAACTTTGTTTTACTCTCTTATTGTAGCCATAGTTAAAATTCACATTTTAATTACTCTTTCCTCTAACCTACTGTGGTTTGCTAAAAATCATATTTTCTCAATTTAGCTCATCATTTTAAACCTCTCTGGTATCATATCCATCTCATCATTTAGTAATTAGAAAATATGTGAAAATTTCATGATTCACAGTCTCAGAAGATCAGTTTGGCTTAACTGTCAAAATTACTGGAGAAATTATAAAATGTGGAAAAGGCAGGAAAGAAAACAGGACTATATCTGAATCTGAGATAGAGGTACTCTTTGATTTTAAACATTATAACTACTCTAAGTACTGACAATAAGAAAAAGTTCATAGGAACAAGATTCGATGTGTTTTACAAATGTTGGAAAAAGCACCTTCTTAGGTGAACTTTAAAACAGAGTACATTCTCATTAATATGGCATGCATAAAGTGTGATCGTGCTTAAATTAGGAGAAAGGTTAATAAAATAATTATGACATTGTAGTTGATATTCAATATAAAATTACCCTGCCCATTGCCTTTTAAATTAAATATCTCACATTAGGAATATGTTCTTTATAGATATTTCTTCATAGAAAATTTCTTGTAAACAATTCTTAAAGAAGCATTTTGGAGGTTAAATTTCCCATTATGGGGAACTTATATAGAATGTCTAAAAATTGATATTCCAAATGAAATATAGAATATTTAGTTTTGAAAAATGCCATAGCTACAATGCAGTATAAGCAGAGATAGTATTTCTAGACTTTCCTTTATGCACTTAATGAAAATATATAGACTACGTTCTGTACAGTAAGTGCAGTGCAGGGCAATAGTGATACAAAAGTAAAAAAATAAAAATAAAACAAAAAAAAAAAGAGAAGGAATTCCTTGCCCCTATGAAGCTTAAATTATACTAGAGGAAATAGATAATAAACAATGAGATATGTTACATGTCAGAAAACAGTAAATAATATTAAAAAATACAAGCTTCAAGCCTTTAGTAACTTGTGCAATTAAAAGAGTCATTGGCTGCCTCCTTCTTGCAAAACTTGTAATAGAATTTTCCATGAAAGCTGGCTAGAAATCATATCCAATCCTCAGCTGAATGGTTAAATAAGGTACAAATTTAATTGTGATAATTAAAATTCCAGCCTGGGGAAATATCTTCTAAAGGCAACATTTTCTTAAGCTATCCTGACTTAGGCAATTAATTTACTTGGGAATTTTTAGGATGCAAAGAGATTTTCTAGAATAAAAAATATATATGAACGATCCTCTTGCTTAAATACCTGGGCACGGAGAAAGAATTTTCTATATCAAATAGCTCTGTCAAGGCTAGTGAATTCTGAGTGTCTCATATCTCAGACTGAGTTCTAAGTATTTTGATACATCCATGATTAAAGGCTATATTCACTATGTTATTGGGCTCTTGTAGAAAAAGCGCTGTATTTGAATACATGACCAGGTTCTGTCACTAAGAAACTCTTAAATTATGAGTGGTCACAAGCTCTCAGGATTTCCAGTATCTTCATAAAAAAAAAAAAAAAATGAAAGATTCAAAGTCCCATTGAGTCCTATTGCCCTGTGCTGGGGAGCTGTCATTATTAGGGCAGAAAAAAATGTTTTGTTTTGTATTGTTTTTTTTAAGCCAGGGTAGGTGGGGAAGAGACTAAAGACAACAGGGTAGGAATGCTATAACCTTTGACCAAAGGTGGGATATAGACAAAAAGGCCTGGTCTGATTTGATAACTGTATTAATGAGACTTCTATCTTGTCTTCCTTATTAATACTGCTGTCTGGTAAAAAGTCAGTGGCTAAACATTTCACAGTCCCTTCGCTGTGAGGTTCTAGGTTTATAATAACAAGACTGAATGACTTACAGAGAAGAGTATGGCTTACAAATATGTTTCTCATCACGTTAGTTTTCCCAGTGATAGATTGAGGGTCTACGCATGGGTTTTTCTCAAGTCTTCTTGAACCAACTTAGATTTTCAACCCACGTCACTCGGTGGGCTACTTTTTGTGTAAAGAAAGGCTTTTTCCTTCCTCTTCGCTTTACTTTCCTTCCATTTTCAGGGGCTGTTCCCCAGACCTATGATATGATTTATAAGAAATGATAACTTTTATACCTCCCATTGTATAATCCTGACAAAAAGACTTTTGATTTGTTTTATATATTCATACCATAAATTTTAACTTTTCCTGAGTAGAAAAGTTTTCTAACTGCAGAGTATAATCTCTCAAACTGATCCCTTTATCTCCTTAAGAAGTATGTTTTTGCTTTGGAATTTCTGTTCTTTCATATACTTTGCTGTGTTTCTACAATACAAACTTATTTGGTCTGACAGATCCAGATATCTTGCGATTTTGCACAGGGGTAGAATGATTTTTCCCTGTTATTTCAATATCTTTCCTCTGGAAGTTCAACATCATGTTGACTATTTAAATTGAAGTCTATTGAGTTTTATATCTTGAGAAAACAGTCTGCAATAACCCTGGTATTCTTCCACTGCGGAATCATTGATAAGCTGTCCCTTTGAATGATTTTTCCTTCAGACTTTCTTGTATGGAAGGTTACTGACCCTTCTTTCTCCCATCAAACAACACTCTTGTGGATGTCTGCTGTCAGGATAAGTTTTAGCATATAAGCAAAGAAATCTAAAGGCCTCATGCAGGGTTCAAACTTAGGATGTGGTCATCTGGAGATACAGTCCTAACCAAAAGAGAAAACTAATCACAGATAATACAGTTAGAACTATCTCAATAGATAGGCAGATTCTAGACACATAGACACCAATGCATTCAGAGTGTCACATTACCCATTTAAACTAGAGTAAAAAGTGAAAAATGATAGTTCTAGCATATGGGCCTGATGACAGACCTATATCTTTCAAGTGTCTGAGAGAAAGTGTTATTGGAAAGACTGAATGATGGATTCAAAGGAGCCATGGGCCAGATTAGAGATCTGGTCACTTCTACATTCTGATGGGCCATGACCTTGACACTCTTAATTTATTCAAAGTTTTGACTTTTAACATAGAATACCAGGGATATGAGAATGAATATTCATATCAGAAGTTCCCTTTTCCATAAAATTTACATGCAAACTAAATATAGCATGTTATCTTTATATATAATGAGAATTTATTTAAATTATAGCAGCAGTTTTTTTCTCAAATGGATGTCATTTTCTTTCTGAAGGTAATATGAAGTAAAATGGGGAAAAAGCCAACTTTTGAATGCTAATTTTTAAGGCCTTCCCAAAAACCGGTTTTGATTGTCCTATAGAATCCATCATAATTCAACTGTAACAATCAAATTTGTATCGTAGCTTATTCCCTGCAAAAAAAAGTGTACAGATATAAATATATATGTGAAATATCGAGATGTAGACTTACGTTATCAGCTTAGCAAAAAGAAATTATGAAATGGGTAACATTTTTCATAAAAGTAGGTGTTAATGGAGGCTATCACATTAATGAAGCAGGAAATACTTTGTTCTCCATGAGAAAGGAAAAATGGATACTGAAGTGACTTGATATTATGTGTGTGCCTAAGAATATGCCATAATTATGTAGTATATAAATCTATGCACACTGAGCATGATAAGGAGAAGGGTGAACTGAGGAAAAGATGTATCATAGGAAGAAATCTGAGCTCTGTTAAAAATAGCTTCTAGTGGATTCCTAGGCATAAACCAAGAATTGCTCATAATATCCGGATTATACATCTTGCCTATAACACATACTTATTTGACAATTTTTCTCTAACAAAATTGGCCTCTCATTTCCATGATTTATTTCACATTTTTATCTTTTAAAGCGTTGATATTAACAAATCTGAACATTTCAATAAGTGCTTCCAAATTGCAAATGTAAAAAGAAAACTTGTGATCACATTCTCCTCTAGATAAAGACTCACAGAGACAATTCTATATAAGTATATTCCTTTCTTGGGACCATTTCTACATCTTTGTCTAACAGGCATCAAGATCATATGGTTTCAGGTACTCATACTCTCAGCCTCACCCATGAATTACCCATCTTCTCAAACAGCCCCCCAAAGATATTCTATAGTCTATAGTCTCCTGACTCTCTGCCTTAGCAAGGTGCTCCAACCACCTCAGCAAACTGGCTGCAGACACACATAGACACCCAAAGACAGGTGCAAAACATCCACCTATTCATTTAAAGAGACATTTTAATTTTCAAGAAAGCCAAATAATCATTGGACTATGACATGTAATCATCATTTTCCTTTTTATGTGTGGGGGGAAAAGTTGAAGATCACCTTTACTAAGACTTATCAAGATTATCAAATTTCAAACAATGAAATATTTGTGTAATTTAAAATTGTTGTGCACATACTACTGCTGGCCCGATGACTTCTTTATCAGAAAGAAAATTAAGTGTTTTAGGTACTGACAATGCTATACATATCTTGTAGCCCAAAAGTGAAATCAATACTGTTAGAGAAAATATTTGGCAACATGATTCAGATAGTTCAAGGGAAGAGGGCAAAAGATAGGGAGATAGGAGTAGATACCAAATGATGGAGGGTCAGAGTAAAAGACTGGGGGGCGGGGGTGAACTAATGAAAAGTGGTTTTCATTAGTTCAGAATCACAATAGCAGTAGTACTGATAGCAGTAATAATAGTAGAAACCAAGAAGATAGGCACTGTGCTAAATGACTGAAATGTGTATCCTCATTTGAACTTGTAGTAATGTCACTTCATTTAATAACAAATCTTGTTAGTATCTCATTTCATAGAGAGGAAATAGGCTGAGAGAAGTTGGGTCACTTCCCCAGGATCAGGAGCTAATAAACAGCAGGCACTTGATTCAAATTCCAGTTGGTGTAATTCCAGAACTACAACTTTTATCCACCGTGAATACTGCCCTCAAAATGTGAGGAATAGAATTCAAGGAGGCAAAAGCAGCCCAAGAATTCAGGACTCCTTTGCTCATTTGTTTTGTTTCTTAAATTCCAACATATGAGTGAAACCCGAAGGTATTTGTCTTTCTCTGACTGAATTTTTCACTTAGCATTATACCCTCTAAATCCATCTATGTTGTGTAAATGGCAAGATTTCATTCTTTTTTATGGGTGAGTAATATTACAGCACACACACACACACACACACACACACACACACACACCCCACATCTTCTTTATCCATTCATCTATCAATGGACATGGGCTGCTTCCATAATTTAGCTACTGTAAATAGTGCTTCAATAAACATAGGAGATGCATATATCCTTTCAAATTAGTGTTTTCATATGCTTTGGGTACCCAGTAAGGGAATTACTAGATCATATGGTAATTCTATATTTAATTTTTTAAGGAACCTCCATACTATTTTCCACAGCGGCTGCACCAGTTTGCATTCCCACCAAGAGTGCACAAGGGTTCCTTCTCTCCATGTTTTTGCCAACGCCTATTATTTCTTATCTTTGTTTTGCTTTTTGTTTGTTTGTTTTTTATTTTAGCCATTCTGACTGGTGTGAGGTGATAATCTCATTGTGGTTTCTATTTGAATTTCCCTGATGATGAGTGATGTTAAACATCTCATGTCTGTTGGCCATCTGGATATTTTCTTTGGAGAAACATCTGTTCATGTCTTCTGCCCATTTTTTAACTGGATTATTTGTTTTTTGGGGTGTTGGACTATATAAATTCTTTATATATTTTTGATGCTAACCCTTTATCAGATATGTCACTTGAAAATATCTTCTCTCATTCAGTAGTTTGTTTTTAGTTTTGTTGTTTCCTCTGCTGTGCAGAAGCTTTTTATTTGGATGTAGTCTCAATAGTTTATTTTTGCTTTTGTTTCCCTTGCCTCAGGAGACATCTCTAGGAAAATGTTATGGCCAATGTCAGATAAATTACCACCTGGGCTCTTTTCTAGGATTTTTATGGTTTTAGGCCTCACATTTAGGTCCTTAATCCATTTTGAGTTCATTTTTAGGTATGGTGAAAGAAAGTAGTCCAGGTTCATTCTTTTGCATGTTTTACTGCCCCTTTAAGTCAGTGTTTCTTGAAGCATGGCCAACCGACTAAAGTCATAACAATTGTGAATTTCTACAAAAAACTTACATTTTTAATTCTCCCCTTGGTTCATTAATTCAGAAATTCCAGAGGTCTTGGGGTGCCTGGGTAGCTCTGTTGGTTAAGCGTCCAACTTTGGCTTAGGTCATTATCTCACAGTTCATGAGTTTGAGCCCCAGGATCAGACTCTGTGCCGATAACTCAGAGCCTGGAGCCTGCTTCGGATTCTGTGTCTCCCTCTCTTTCTGCCCCTCCCCTGGTCACACTCTGTCTCTCTCTCTCCCTCAAAAATAAATAATAAACATTAAAATTTTTCAAAAATTAAAAAAAGAGAAATTCCAGAGGTCTTTAAACATTAAAGATTGAGAAAACAATTCTGGAAGCACAATTTCATACAAATTCTGTATTCATGTAAAAGCTTAATTAAGGAGTCTCAACTCCCTAGAATCTAAACATGAAATGTTTTTTACTTTTTCTGATCACTCTGCCCAACTGCCCTATACCAAATATCTTTTCCTGTACCTTAATGATATGTCTAGTAGATATCAAGTTCCTGAAACCTTGAGTTATTTTAAGCTTTCCTCTTCCTGACAAAGGCCTTACCCAGCGCTCAGAGGACCTGGAATTGTCCATCTTTTGCTCATCCTTCAACCCCAACACTGCAATGGAAAGAAGGGCATAAACTGTTTATGTTCTCCTCCTTGGTGGCTGTAGGGAAGCGGGATGACAGGAAAAGTTACAAGTCTTCGTTACCTCACTGGGCCCCTCGTCACAGTTCTTTCCTATTGGTTTTATGCATCACTGGCTAATACTGTGTAGCCTATATGACAGTCCTTGACCGATGGCTCTCCTGATGTGTGCATGTGTGTTCCATAGAAGGCCTTGGGTGCCTCCACGCTGCATCGTCCTCTGGATCCCCAATTCAACTCTGCCTGAAATCTTCCAGTCCCTCAACTCCTTGTAACCTGTAGTTGACTCCTTCTGGGGTCCTAGGACCCTGGCAAGGACAGGAGGGCAAGATTGCTAAAGCCCAGCTTCTTCCTGTGATAAGCACTCACTCCCCAAGGGCATTCCAAAATCTTGCCACAGCTAATGACAGGAGGTCAGGCTGCGGCCAGTTGCGGACTGCCAAAACACACTGGTTTCTTATTTCTTATATCCAGACCCAGGGAGAGATGAGCAAGTCCATTGCCTGAGTAGACACTCCAGGAGAGACTGAGATGCCAGTTTTCCTTGTTGTAGAAATCCCCCATATTTATGAGGGATTTCCTCAGCATCTCCCTCACTTGACTTAGGGAGGTGGTACTGCTGGTAAGCAATCACCTTCATCTCTCCCTCTGGTATTCCTAATTAGCACAAAAACTCTATTACCCTGACTTCATGGCTTTCTCGCCACCTATTCCTAATGTTCCCTCTGTATAGACCATGGGGGTAGAGGCCCAAGTGGTTGGTAACAGATATGGTCCTTCTACCTCTTAGGTAGCCCTAGAAGGGCGGGGGTGGCTACAATTTTCTGTAAGCTCTCTTCAGAAAGTGAATCGTTGGGACTCTTGTCTTTATCTTTGTTTGGGTTTTAAGTCTAACACTGAGACAATAGAAGCTGCCTCCTAACTGAGTGCCTTTTTTGGGTCCAGCATAACGTGATCCTCCATGGAGCAAAATAACTACATTTAGATTTCTCCAAGCAAAAGCAAAATTTTGACTAGAGACTACTTTTTTGTTCCCTGATTTGGGGGAAAATACAGCAGGGAGGAATTCTTTTTGTTCTTTTTATCTACATTGATTTGGTGCCACAGTGTAGAACTCAGTATCCTATTAAGAGACTTGCAAGGTCAGATCCCTCAACTAGCTCCTGGGTTTCCATAACAAGCCCTTTGAGGTGGCCATAGGTGAAAAGGCGACCCACTCTTTGTTTGAGGTTATTTAATCTTTGTGTAAATACTGACAGCAAGAGAAGGTGAGACGAGAGGTCTGTTCACAGAATTACGTATTTCTCACCTGAAATCAGGGCTGTTAAATGTGGCGTCTGAGGTCTCCCGACCTCATCTCATCCCCACAGCTGGCTTCACACGATAAGATATAATTGAACACTCGAGTAGCCCCTGATGAAAACTGTTATGGGAAAGGTAGAAAAAAAAATAGGAAAAACTTCCAGGCATCCATAAATATCTTTCAAAGGAAGTTCTCTGACTCATTTGCACTATGATCTTTCCTCTACTGGTCCCCACAGTCTTGACATCCATGCTTGTAATTAGACCTCCACCGTGACTCTGAGAAATCACGTCATCTGTTTATAAACAGCAGAGAGAAATTTTGAAATGTTCCCATTGTGGGAACAGGACAAACATTTTGTGATGGAAGCTTGCTGAAGCTTTGTTCTCTTCGGACTAGTTACCACGAATAGTTTGTCTGGATGCATGTATCAGCCAGTTAATAGCACCCTCTAGCTTCTCTAAAGGCTGCTTTCTTCAAAAATTTCAGTGAACCATTGCCAGAACAGAGGAAACTTGTATTTTCACCATGGTGCTCATAAGAAATAGAAATATATAGTTATCAAACAGGTATGTGGTGACTAGAGCTATATGAAGTGATACCCCATTCTGGTGCTCTAAAAACACAAGCTCCCAAAATCCATTAGCCAACAAGCACTGACTGACAGTTGTATTCACAGCTCAGGTTAAAAAATGACGGTGTGAGCCCTCAATTTCATCAGGATCTCTGCTTTCTCTACACAGCTGTGATTTGCAAAGGCTAAAAGTGATAGAATTTTTGTGTGTGATCCAAAAAGTCAGATTAAATGTATACTCTTTGAACTCCAAAGGAACTATAATATCTCCAAATTGTGTTTGCTGATACCCTTCTTAAAAACCCTTAGAGGTCACCTAGTCCAAGCTTCCAATGAAAGTGCCATCTCCTTGAACCCATCTAATGTGACAGAGTCTGCTGAGGTACTAAGAAGCTCTAAGTTAAAATGTTGCTTTGTACTGAGCTCATAACTAATTCTTTATAACTACTTCCCCATTTTCCTCTGAAGCCATTAACCCTAGTGTCTTTATTCCCCTACATAATTACCCACAAAATACTTGCAGTTAGCTGTTTCAGTGGCTGTTAATAATCATATTTGGCTTTTCAGTTTGGTAGAAGCAAGAAGAGAGCTATCAATTTATCAATAAAGGGAAATAAGATATAAACACACTGGTTGGCTAGCAGGTATTTGAAATACATTTCATTTTATAATAGGTACAAACTTGAAAAATACATTTGATTTTATAATATATACAAATTTGAAAACAACAGATTTCACGAACTCATAGAATTGGAATGCCCTTTAGAGATCAGATAGAACAGGTTTGTAGTTACTTCTAGAATTTCTCTGGATCCTGAGTGATGGAAGACATTCCAGGCCCTGGATTGGAATCTTCAATGCACAGGGTAATCCATTCCAGTTTTGGAGCAACTCTGATTTCTGGAGAATTCTCCCTTACGTTGGGCAAGAAAGTTTCTATAATTTTCATATCAAAGATTTAGTTTGTGCATTTTGGGGAAGACCAAAGCAAGTCTGTGTCCTCTGGTGCAAGACAGTTTTTAATCTTCATGGCAGCTATTGTGATGATTGATTTTAGTAAAATTTAATGATCCAGACAGGAAAAAGTAATGTCTGGCTATTTGTACCACAGAAGTAGAATTATACTTCTCGTATGATTGCGTATAATCCAAACCTCTCTTTTTTTGAAATGAGGTGACAATGATCTAGAGAGACGAGACTGTTATCTCAGATTACAAAGCTGATTACCAGTTGGACTGAGCCTGGCACTTCACTCACCTGGTATAGTCAAAGTGTTATCTCTGTGCCTTCTGATTAAAGTTAACTTGAAATGCATTTGTTCAATTAATAACTGCAGTGCACACATATTCTCATCTCTGGATATTGGCAGAGTTGCAAATAAAACATAACAAATAAACCACATTTTGAAATTTCAAAAATAAGAAAACGTCTAAGAGTACTAAGGAGATTGAGTTCTGTTTTCTTTATTAACTGGTAGTGAAGCACTAGTTAGGTCGCTTGTTTTCGTCTTACCTTTCTTATGTAAGTTGTGATTGATTCTGAGACTGTCCCCAGGCTCAGTAGGAGAAAGCATCATAGATGTGGACTGGGGAGGTTGGGGGGGAGGAGAGTTGTTTCTAGTGTACCTAGCATTTTTCCTCCTTGGATGATATAAATTGTAAGTTCCCTACAAACATCAGAGCATGCATCATATCTTACTCAGGTCTGATGCGTTTCTTTCTTCAATGTGGAGGCAGCGAACATTACCATCTCTGCAGTTATGCCCCAATCTTATCTGAACTCTCAAGAGAGATTTTATCTGAAAGAGACCTCAAAGAGTAATATAGGATGTAAAATCTAGAATAAAGCAGTGGTCTACAGAGGGCTTTAAAATGCACACTATAGGGCGCCTGGGTGGCTCGGTCTTTAAGCATCTGACTTCAGCTCAGGTCATGAGTGTAGGGTGAGCTCACGAGCCCAGCATCTGGTGAGCCCCACTTCTCTCTCCCAATTCTCTGCTCCTCCTGGGATTCTCTCTCTCTCTCTCTCTCTCTCTCTCTCTCTCTCTCTCTCTCTCACTTTCTCTGCCCCTTGCTCACTTGGTCTATAGTTAGAACAGACTCTTAACCACAGGGAACAAACTGATGGTTATCAGAGGGGAGGTGGGTAGGAGGATGGGTGAAATGGGTGATGGGAACTAAGGAGTGCACTTGTTATGATGAGCACCAGGTGATGTATGTAAGTGTTGAATCACTATATTGTACACCTGAAACTAATATTATGCTGTATGTTAACTAGCTGAATTTTAGTAAAACCTTTTAAAATGCACACTATAATCAATTTGACTGAAATTAGTCCTTTCTTGGGTTATCAATTTAAGTGTGCCTTAAAATTTTAAATAAAATTTTAAAAATAATGTTAAATAGCCATTGCTAGTTTTCACTAAGTGATGATAGGCCATTATGTCTAATTCACTTTTATTTCTTCCACAGTTTTATTATAAGACTTTGCAAACATACCTATCAGCAATATATCACAGTTGATATTGTAGTATGTTTATTTATAATCACTATATACTATATAGTATGTATTTATTATATTTATTTAATTTTAATCTATCCCTATTTCCAATTGTCAACATCAATCTCTCATCATTTTTGTTGCTTTTAAGTTTTAGTGCATTTTGTTGTTGTTGTTTTTCAGGGCACGGAGATATAAAGCACACAATCACGTAAGACCACCACAGTCAAGATACTGGATAAGGGCGGGCAAACTATGGCCCAGCAGGATAAATATGACCCTTTGTCACTACACAGTCACATGCACCCACTCATTTACTGCAAAGTCTAACTTATTTATTCTCTGGCCCTCTACACATAATCATGACTGTAGCTGTATACTTCTGTAGATGTCCTTTATCAAATCAAGAAATTACCCTTCTATTCACACTTTGCTGAAAGCTTTTATCCTGAATGGATGTTGAATTTTGTCAAATGCATTTACTGCATCTAATGAGATCTTTTTTCCCCAATAATCTGTTGACGGCATAAATAACACTGATTGGCCCTTAAATGTTGAAACAGTCTTGCATTCTGGGAAAAACAGCATGATTTATTATCAATTGCATATATTACTCCATTTAATTTACTAATATTTGTTGAGGATATTTGTGCATATTCATAAAGGTTATTAGTGTGTAGTTGTTCTTTTTGCCAGACTTTTTTTTTTTTATCAGAGTAATACTAAGCTCTTAGATGTTTCTTCCTTTTCTATTTTAAGTGTTTGTTACCTGTGTTTTTAGCATTCTTCTTATTTCTTCCTTAAGTTTGGTAGAATTCACCATAAAGAAACTGGACCTGAATTTTTCTTTGTTGGAAGGTTTTTAACTATGAATTCATGATACTTCAATAGGAATAGGACAATTCAGGTTACTCTGTGTACTAATTTTTTGTTTTTGTTTTAGTTATTGTTTTTGTTTTACTCTATGTGCTCTTGAGTGTGACTAGAAGTTTGTGTCTTTCAGGAAAAATATTCATTTTATGTTGTGACATTTATGGGCATCAAGTTGTTCCTTTTACTCATTTGTTATCCTTAAAATGTCATAAGATCTGTAGTGATGCCACTTCTTCTATTTCTGACATTGATCATTTATATCTTCTCCATTTTTTTCTTGACCATTCTGGCTAGAGTTTTATCAATTGTGCTGACCATTTCAGAGAACTATCTTCCATCTTCATGGATTTTTCTCAAGTTTTATGTTTTAAAATTTGACTTCTGCTCTTGTTTTATTTTCTTCTGCTTCTTTTGGGCTTAATTTGCTTTTCTTTTCATAGTGTCATAATGAAAGCTGAAATCACTGAGACCTTTATTCTTTATAGGTTTAAAGCCTTTAAACCTATAAATTCCACTCTATATACTTTATAAGCTGCATCAAAGACCTTTTTGGATGTATTTTTATTTTCAATAATTTCAAAATGTTTTCTAATTATTCTGCAAATTCCTTTGTGATCAAGGGTTATTAGAAGTATGTTGTTCAATTGCAAAATATTTGGAGATTTTCCAAATACATTTCATTACTGATTTGTTGTCTATTATATTGTCATAGAACACCTTTTGTATGATTTTAACTTGTATAAATATTTTTCTATATGTTAATATAGTCCATGATACAGTATCTCTTGGTAAACACTACACATGCATTTGAAAAAAGCATGTATTGCTGCTGTCAGGTTGTTGACAGTGTTGTTCAGAATTTCTAAATTCCTACCAAACTTCTGCCTAGTGGTTCTACAGAGGGGAATACTAAGGTCTCTATCTAACTATATTTCTACCTTTCTCTCTTTTTTGTTTCAACTCTGATTATGGCATCTTGCATTATAAGGTTATTTTATTAGCTGCATTCATATTTAGTATCGTTGTATCTTCTCAGTGAGTTGACTTTTTCATCCTTATGTTAGGTATAGCCCTCTCAGTACCTGGTAACATTTTTTCTTCTGAAATATATTTAGTCATATTAATATAGCCAACTGAGCTTCTTTTTCTTAGTTTTCTTTTTATTAGTATTTCATAGTGTCTTTACTATTCTTTTGCTTTTAACTTGTTGATAAATTTAATACAGCTGTGTTTTACATTTTTATATATGACAATCTCTGTCTTCTCATTGGTGTGTTTAGACCATATGCTTTATTCAATGTAATTATTAATATTGATGGATTTGAAATCTACCCCACTTTTTCTTATTGGCTCTATTTTTTTTCTGCATGTTGTCAAATTGAGTGTTTTTAATAATTTTATGTTTATTTATCTTTCTGGCTCTTCATTTGTACCTTTAAAGATATTTTGGGGTACCTAGCTGGCTCAGTTAATGGAGCATGAGACTCTTGATCTCAAGATTTTGAGTTCGAGCCCCACATTGGGTGTAAAGATTGCTTTAAAAAAATCTTAAAAAAATTTTTTCTAATAAATAAGTAAAAATATTTTGAGAATGCCCTGGGATTTACAATGTAAAATTTTAATTTATCATAATCTAACTTCAAATAATATTTGTTTTACATGTAGTGTAAGAACCTTATGATAGTATATTTCTAATTCCTCTCTCTCATCCTCTGTGCTAATGTCGTCATACATTTTACTTTTACATATGTTATATATGTTATAAACCACAAAACATTGCTAGTGTTTTTGCTTTAGGCCATCAATGATATGTTAGAGAAATTCAAAAAGAAAAAATATCTTTTTTTTAACTTTATTTATTTGGGGGGGGGGCAGAAACAGAGAGAAAGAGAGAGAGAGAGAGAGAGAGAGAGAGAGAGAGAGAGAGAGAGAGAGAGAATATCCCAAACAGGCTCTGACGCAAGGCTCAAACTCACAAACCATGAGATTATGACCTGAGCCGAAACCAAGAGTCAGAAGCTCAACCAACTAAGCCACCCAGGTGCCCCAGAAAAAAATATATTTTATATTTATTTTTTTAACCATTCCTGGATATATGTTTTCATTTCTTTTTATAAACTTAATTTTTGGTCAGTATCGTAAACCTTCTGCCTAAAATATATCCCTTCAGCATTTCTTATAGCATAGGTCTCATGGCAATAATGTGTCTGAGTTTTTGGTTGTCTGAAAAAAGGTCTTTCAATTGCCTTCATTTATTAGAACTATTTGTGCCATGTGGAACGTTCTGGGTACACTTTTAATTTTCATTCTTTCAGCACTATAATAATGTTACTCATGTCAGACAACAAGTTTGATGTCAGTTTTCTATTTCTTCCTTTGAATGCAATGTGTCTTTTATTTCCACCACACCCCCACTCCTGATGCATTCAATATTTTTTATCTTTTTTAAAACAGTTTGAATATGATGTATAAGGTGTGCATGTGTGTATCTGGGGAGGGGATTTATTCTGCCTGTGTAGAGGCTAGACAAAGGTACATAGCATTGATGCCTGAAAATGGACATGCCATTTTATTCTGCTGGAACATAAGGCAGGAATTTGAGGCATTATAGTCAGGAGCTGAGGCAGGTTTGGGTTTTGTTGCCACAATCAGTTTCAGAGCACCATTCACTCTGCTTTGGGTCGTATTATGGACTACATGTCTGTGTCCCCTCCAAATTCATATATTGAAAACCTAACCCCCCTGTGATTGCATTTGGAAGTGGCACCTTTGGAATGCAATTAGGTCATGAGGGTCCTCATGAAGGAGATAAATGTGCTTATAAAAAGAGGCCAAAAGGGAGCCTGGGTGGCTCAGTAGGTTAAGCGTCCTACTCTTGGTTTCAGCTCAGGTCATGATCTCACAGGTTTGTGAGTTCGAGCCCTGATCAGGTCAGTGCTGACAAGCATGGAGACTGCTTGGGATTCTCTCTCTCCTCCTCCTCTCTCTGCCCCTCCCTCCTCTCAAAATAAATAAATAAAAACTTTAAAGAGAAAAAAGAGGCCAGAGAGCTAGCTTGCTCTCTTGCTGCCATGTAAGGATAGAGAGAGATGTGTGCACCTAGAACATGGAAGAGGGTTCTCACCAAAGCTTGACCATGCTGATACCATGATCATAAACTTGCAGCCTCCAGAACTATGAGAAATAAATTTTTGTTATAAAACATCCAGTCTGTGATACTTTGTTATAGTGGCTTTGACTGACTTAGGAGGACTATTCTCAGAATTCCTGCTTCACCCACATCTTTTGGCCTCCCCTGTGCACCTATGCCTCTGAGGGATACTCTATTCATGCTCTCACCACTCCTCCAGTAGTTATTAGCTTGTGATTGTTACCTGGTGATGTGAAACAGGCAGATTCTCTGTTGTCCTGGTCTAGGGCAGAGTTAGGTGGGACTATGCCTGGGCATTGGCAATGCAGGTTCTCAATGATCCATACCTTACTACCTATGGCAGTGACACTTTGCAGGTCATGTGCAGACTTTCCTGACCTTTGCCCTGTGGTAGGAAACCTCTAATGATACTGGTGCAAACCCTAGGAAATCCTGTTTCCTGCTTCTCCCATGGGGCTTATGTGTTTTGTTCTTAGGGGAGAGGAGCCTGCTCTATGCAAAAACAAAAAAAACAAAAAAACAAAAAACATGCAAGTAGGGAGACTCCCCTTGTATCTGAGTCCCAGGGGTTCTGTCCTCTGTGCAAGCTCAGACTCAACCTTCAGAAGTTCGTTTAAAAGTTTTTCTGAAATCTTCTTACTCTGGGATATGGTGACTTTGTCTCTTACCCCTGCACTCTGCCATGGGTGAGCTAATGTTCACATCGGAACTCTCTCTGGTTTCTCGTCTCTCTGATAGGTTCATGAAAAGTTATGATTTTATAGTTAATCTGACTTTTTCTGGCTTTTTGTGCAAGACAGATGTGAGACATTGTGCTACACATGTGACATTCCAGACTCATTATCTTAATAGAGTCGTATTGTTTGCTTGCATTAATGTAGTTATGAAACCATATTTATCCTTTTAATATTTCCTGATTCTACTCCCTTTGATATCTCTCTCTTTCATCATTGGGCCCCAAAACTAGATTTATAAAGTTTTAACAAGATTATGGAAATAGAATGATACATAGTGATATTTTATGTGTACTTCCTAGAATTTGAAAATAAAACATTTCTTATTAAAAATATGACCATTATAAAGGAAAGGGATTTTTATTTTCCATGGAGGCAGTCTCAAAGCTATTGCTAGATATAAGGTTTTATAATGAAATATCATGCATGTTATAACCATCTTTTGACCAGAACTGAAATCAGATCTCCAAAGGTAACAATTGCTTACAAAGGCAAAACAAAATATCCTGCTTAATGGAATTAAGACAGTTATGTTCACCAGCGACACTTTTTCATGACTCTGAGTCATCTCAACTTCAAAGGAAACATTGCTTTTAGTATTTGTTTACAAGTAAATGCTATGATATTTTCCATGAGAAAAATGGATAGTTACAGAGAAATTGCAGTTGATTCAAAAATTGGACATTCTTACAAGTATATCAGATGAATAAAAGAAAGTGAACCTACCCTAAAAGCATTCTCTCCAATTAATTAGCTCAGTGTCCTCAAAATTTTACAGTCTGGCTGAGACTGAATATTACTGTCTTTAAAAATAAATGCTTCATGTAGTGAACATTAAAGTCGCTTGCCGCTCCAATATTCTATAATTTTTAAATTGCCTCTGTTGTTAGTAAGCTGATTGAAAATCACACTTACAATGAATCTCTCTGTAATTGCAGGTTTTATATGGGGAGAAATTAAACAAATGTGGGATGGTGGACTTCAAGATTACATCCATGATTGGTGGAATCTAATGGATTTTGTGATGAATTCCTTATATTTGGCAACAATCTCTTTGAAAATCGTTGCATTTGTAAAGGTAACTATCATTTATATTTTTGGTAAAGCATAAAGTTCTGATAAATACTTCCCTACCTTTGATTGCTATTAATTTTACTAATAATGTTACCTAGAGCGTTATCTTTCTGTGATGATAGATAGGTATAAAATACATTATTAATACCCAATTATAGTTTCGAAATAAATTTCACAAACAATTTGAAGTTGTCACCCAATTTTGTTGCATCTTATTTGAATGATGCCTCAAAATTACTCACAATAGTTCCTCTAGTTTTGAATCCTTTCCATTTCTCATAACAGTCTACCTCAAACACTGTTTAAATTTTGGCAACCAAAATCTATTTTTATCAGTTATAACTAACTGATAACATTACCTAGACCAATCAAAATATTACTCATTCAAAGCATTGAAATTATTATTTCAGTTCAAACTAATATAGTTTGATATAATTAGAACAGAATATAATTTCCTCATCCCATTCAACATGACAGCGCCTGAAGTCTCTCATACACCCATCACTCCCCCAGATTCTGTACAATATCAATCTTTTCCAAACCACATAATTTCTGTAAAACATTTTGTTCTGCAATGACAACTAGGATTATTTTGTACTTTGGGGGATATTTTTCAAATCAAAGTATTATCTCCTTCTTGCCTTTCTTTTTCCCTCTTTCTTTGTCTCTTCTTTTTTAAAAGTTTGTTTCAAAATGATTAGTGTACTAGCAAAAAATAAAGAGTGTCTAATTGGGGTTTACATGAATAATTCATGCAATTTAGTGATCTGACCTAGAAAATCCTAACGTGTAAGTGAACTCATTCATTTAGTCTAGTTCCTAAAATAGTGGCCTGAGTCTCCCTTGTATAGTGTTCAGCTCTGTCAGGGTCAAAAATGCCCATCATTGGAAAGGCCTTAGTTTCTAGAATTTGTTCAATTAAAATGTTGCCACTCACCAAATTTCATGCCTACCAATTTCATGGAAATAAAGCTATATTTTAATAATAGGATCATAACTTGGTAATTTTTCCTATCTACTTTAGGTTAATGCCCTTGAAGACCTTAAGAGAGCAGAAGGTACTGTCTTAACCAAGGAGGTTATGCATCTATGTATGAGATGGGCAGTCTGTTGTTCAGTGAATATCTGTCCAATTTCTATTTTCTTTGTAATGATCCTTAAGTATGTCTATAAAGTTGTTTTGGCCATATCTCAACTAAAAAATAATATATCTGCTTTTTTGTGGCCCAATACGGATATAAAACTCTGGTATATAGAACTATAGCATTTCTTCTAAAACTTTCCAGTGCAAAAACATCACCTGGAAAGCTTTCTAAAACCCAAATTCCTTTTCTCCATCCCCAGAGATTCTAAATTTAAGAGTATTAGAGAGGGTCCTAAATTTGCATTTGTAGCAAACTCATCGGATGATGCTGATGTAACTGGTCTAAGGAAGATGACTGGAATGACACTGGACTGTATAATTCTATTCAACAGCTAAGACAAGTATGAGATTGATTCCAAATGGAACTTCTTTCATGTATTTCTTATATGCAACATTTGTACTAAGATACGGAATACTTTTACATATTACATTTGATGGTGTTTATATATGGTACATATACATTTTCATATATAAGAACTCTGGTATATAGTAGGTACAACTACATAAATTAATGGGTACTTGTGGATTTTTTTGTCTCAGTTTTAGATATGGGATTTGAATTTTCTTAAAAAGTTGTAAATTCTTCATGTGCAACATCTATTTTAATATTAAAATATAAACATTGTTCCTAATACTACACCAAGGAAAAACTTATGCTTAAAATTCAAGCATCACTCACCTCATGTGATGAAGAAGGAGAAAAGGAGATGGAAAAGTGCACAGAAATTACCTCAGCTGACAATGATGTAAATAACATGGAATCTTCCAGAAATATAATTTGTTTATGCATTGCAGTCATAGGAGTCCAGCTGTGATTGTATGTGTAAAGTACAAAATGTTCTTTCTGAATGATTAGTTTGTGTAACTAAAACTCGAGTTGCATGGATAGAGTTTGATGCGTAGTATTTTCTGGGCTCACTTCCTTCCTCCAACACTTACTAGTTATGTGAACTTGGACCTATTTCTTCACCTCCCTTGCCTCATCTATAAAATAAGGAGACTAACAATTTCTACTTTGTGCTGTTGGTATGAGAAGTAAATGAGTTGATATAATTTAAGTGCCTGTTATAGAATAAGCCTGCATTATTAATTTTTCTTCTCTTTTACTCCAGTATCCTCCCTCTTCTTCATATACTATGAGTCCATTAGACTTACCTTTTTAAACGTCTTTATTATGTCTCTTCCTTTATGTTAGTTGAAAAAAAGATTGAGCTCTGGATTCACACTCGCCTTTACCACATGAAACCTGTGTGATTTGGGGCAAATTACTAAATGAAGGTCTCAATGTGACCACCTGTTAAATGATGATAATAATCAAAAGAGCACTTACTTTGGGAGTCTGTAATGCTGACTTGTTGACTTACCTTTCCTTTCTTTTATCATTCAATTTTCATGCTAATTTTAAATAATTTATAAGTTACTATTTTAGGAAAAGTTGCTATATTTGTGCACAAAAATAGACTGTGCTATATATCTAAATAGACTGTGCTATGTGAATCCCAATTCACAGCTATTATGTGAATTAATCAATAAGAATTTCTGGGAGCATACTAAGAGAACAGGTCTTCATCTGTTTGCTGAGAATGCAAAGATACCTGGGGTACACCTCCTGCCTTTAAGCAGTCCACAGTCAGGTTGTGGAAAGAGAAATGCATGTAAATAAGAATTTCCCATTTGATAAGGTCTACAGCAAGGGCTATGGTAGCATCGAGGAAGGAACTCAACTCTACTGGAAGTGTCCTGGAAGACAGAGCCAGAAGGTATCCATTGGGTTCATGAAAGTGCATTAGCATTCCGGAGAGAAAAAATACAATGTGCAAAAAAGTCTTAGTGTATAAAGGAGATCAGTATCTAAGAGAAATGATCCAATAAATGGGAGCAAGACTAGGATAAGAAGGACTTTTCACATCCTGCTATAGGATTTGGGCTGTGCTCTGTTAATAAAGAGGAGCCATGAATGAGATTTAAGCAGAGAATGAGTCAAATGATAATGGATGCCTGAAGTAGAGAAATGAACATAGGGGAAGCTGATAGAGAGCTGGTATTCAAAAAAAATTAGGAGATAAGAGCCATAAAATAGATGATTTATTAATTATGAAATATGAGGTAGATGGAATCACCTGATGCTGCTTCCTAGTGAATAGTTTGCCTATTATGATGCAGGCAAGATTACCAAGGAGTTATAACAAGGTTATCTGTAATATTGTAGAGGTTCTACCTCTAGTCTGAAGGTGCATAAATGGGAGCAAAAATCCAACCCTAGGTCTTTTTGTGCAAGCCACGGATCCAGACCAAAAAAAACTATTAGTCCACAAAAAGGGAAACCTTTCTGTAACTGGTCTATCGAGGAGGAGAAACTTTTAGAATAGGTCTGGCAGAAGGGCCACACTTGCTTAATTGGCTTATCATTTTGTGATTCATTCATCTAGAGGGAATTTTAACATACACACACACACACACACACACACACACCAAAGGGTCCTGCTAACTAAGGCCATGATTTGAGCTCTGATCCATACTTGATCTGAGTATCACTGATACCACTTCCTACCTGTGTGATTTGGAGCAAGTTACTTAATCTATACCTCAATTTTCTTATGTATAAAATGACACTAATAATCAAATCCTATAGAATGTTTGTGAGGATTACATCAAAAAACATGTTTAATGTCATGGAACAGAGCTTAATATAAGCACTCAGTAGTTGTTTTAACTTTTATGTACAATGCAACAGCATTGCATTGTAGAGACATAGACAGTAGAAAAGTGTGTGACTTCAGTATTCTCCTCCTTACATGCAAGGCTGTGTGGTGCTTCCTTAAATACCTTGATTCTTGAACATTTCACGGCTCATGGATTGATTGTAAGCTTTTATTTATTTTTTTTGTATTTGCTCTTAATTCTTGAAGGAGAAGGTTTGTCAACCACTTCCGCTTCTCACTCTGTATGAAATACTAGTTAATCCAGAGCTTGTTGATGCCTGGGCACTCTTAAAAAAATGTTACTTTATCTTCATTAGAACTGGTTTTGTCCTAAATATTTCCCAGTCCTTTTTTCTATGAACAACTTGTCTCATATTTATCTTCAGTCATTTGGCAGAAATGACTAAATTCCTATGCCTATTCCACTGTGTAATAGAAGTAATATTTTCAAAAATTAAATGTATTATAGATAAGGGCATTTATTTTAACAGTCATGATAGAATTTTTCATAGTACTATTCTTCTAAATAGTTCTAAGTATATATCTCATTGATCTATTCTTATGAGCTAGAAAAGAGGCAAATATTGTTTTTGTTTCACAAATGCTGTAACTACAGTATACTGTCCAAATTATGGAATGTTCTAAATATTCTTTAGTTTTATGGCACAGAGCTCGGTAGAGATTTAAATCCCAATTGTTTAATCTAGTATTATCTGTTACAGAAGAAAATCATATGCCTTCTTATTGTCTTTCATTACTTCATTATATAACCAACTTCATTATCTAAACCAAGGAAAGGTTTTCTCCTTATAAATCGAAATTAAAACCAGTATATACATTTCGTTTACTCTCATATGACAAATATTTTCATTTTGTATCAATTTAATTTTTTATTCACTTTTTATAGATTACTTGAGTTTTATAAGTATGCATCAAAGACTACATATATATAAAGAACCCAGTATTATGATTCAGTTCATCTTCCTCTAAACATTCTGCTAAGGTGTTCACGACCTGGCTCCAACTTCCTCTTAGATTCATCACTATACCCAAATTCTCCATATTCCAGCTATATTAAGATACTCACATTTCTACCAATGATTCATCTTTTCTAACAACCATGAATGTGTCTATGATTCTTCACCCTAGAATGCTTTTTGACCTCCTGTCATATATAAAGCACTCTATTAGATGTTTGGTTCTGAAAATGCATTAGACAAAGCTCCCTACATGGAAAACTGACAGTAATCCAAGGTTGAATATTCTGTTATATAGGTCTGCAAAGGAGCTAGTCTCTTAAAAAAATCTGAGTAAAAATGAAGGTTTCAAACAAAACGACACTACGGTACATTTATACTAAAAAGCAAATACTTGAGAGAAAAAGGAAACCAGGAATTGATGGTCCTAAAAGGACTTCAATGTGTAGAGTAGCTCTTGATTTTTCTCTTTCCTTTTTTTAAATTAATTATTTTTTTAAATTCAAGTATAATTAACAGACTTGATCTTTCTCTTTCAAGGATTATTCTATCACATGGAACCACCAGCTCTGGTCAGCAGGATCCTAGCGTCCATTCATCCCCGTCAAAGAGTACCTGTCAAGGGAAGGATTAGCTTTTCTTATTTAATGTCTGCTTTCTTCACTATATTGTAAGCTCATGTGACATAAACTGCATTTTATTTGCTCACCATAAATTGCATTTTATTTGATGGTGTCTGGCACAGCGTAGGCACTCGGCATATATTTAATGAATAAATAGCAGATGAAGAACCATAATAATTGGAATTTAAATCCGCTCTGGACATAGGGCCTGATGTTCATAGAAAGGAATTTTGGTGAGAATGTGAGGGAAATCTGGGGAGTGACCAGTACCAAAGGTTTGAGCCAGAGCATTAAGTACCAAACTGAGAACAAATGGCAGATCAATCTCAAAAGAGAGTCAGGACCCAGATTCCAGAGGCTTCATATGACATGTTGAAAAACTGGAATTTCATCTCAAGGACACTGCAGAATCGTTGAAGAAAGAACATTAAGCAAGATATGAGGTGGTCTGACTGGCCCTTTTAAAACACAATTCTGGAGGAAATGGGCCAAAGTAGAAATAAGATACAAGGCAGGGAGAGCAGTTAGGAGGCTATTATAATAATTTCTGTAAGAAATAGAGGAACTTCTTTAAGACAGTGAGGGTACCAGCGAAGAGGAGTGAGCGGTATCTATGAGATTTTAGTTTAGAGCCTGTGAGTTGGGAGAGGAAGAATCTAGGCTCAACCTCAAATTCTGCTTTGGGAGATTTGCCACCCCTCATTAAGATCAGAGAACGTAAATGGAGAGAGAGCTTGAGGAGCAACAGAGCACGAATTCCAATTCTGACCTGTGTGCTTGAGATGCCTGTGAGATAACCGTGTGGAAAAGTCAACGAGGCGGTAGAATATAAAATATGACTGTAAGGGGAGACATCCAGGCGGAGATGTAGGACTGGGAGTCATCAGCACATAACGGACAGTTGAGATCACTGAAAACATCCAGGGAGAGTAGATAGAATGAGAAGAGAAGAGGCTTGCAAAGCAAACTCCGTTATTTAAGGAGCAAGTGAGAAAGAAGGATCTGCTAGGGACACTGGGAAGAGGCCTCACAAATGGCCAGAGGCAAACATGGAGGGCTAAAAACGTGAATATAGATTTTGTGACTACGTTTTAGAAAACAGAGCCAAAGAGAAATTTTAAATTCAAGTTAAGCTTTTAATTCCTAATCATAGGGTGTGGAAAAATACATTTAACATTGAAGAATCCTAATTTTTCTCTACAAGTTCAAAGGACACCATGGTTTGAAAGAATTTTAAAAATCTCCTTGTAAAACAATGCCTATATGTAGAAACCAGAGCTAAATGTATGCGTGAGTGACAGGAGAGAAATTAAAAAGCAGAACTTAAAAGAATGAAATCAAGAGCTAATTACTAAATGTTTATATCTCTATTTAATCCTGACAGGAAGCAAGTTTTCTGGATCAGAGAACAGACAAATTGTTTACTTACATAACAATCTTAACATTGGTCCCCCATGCTCCAATTCCCCATAGGGCGACAGATGAGAGCCAGATGCACCCTTCACATGCAGGAGTTTGTACCACAGGAGGGGAACTGGGAAATTATGAATCTCAGAGCTTATAGAGTGCAGCTGTGCCAGCTGCCCATCTTCCCCCACCACCCCCCTCCCCCAGAAAGAGAAAGACCTTAACTTTCTAAAGTAAACAAATTCTCTCAGGGGAGGCAAAGGTCCCTAGTTTTATTATCCTTAGAATCTAAGCAGATGGCTCCAGGGGAGATGTTTCCAAATCTCTCAGAAAGTCTCTATATTTAACTTCCAAGGCTTATTTGCCATTCAGACATCTTTTAACAGCCATGCAATGTTTTGCTCAGGAAGCCCTGACCATGCATAAATGTGAACAGATTCACATAGCATTGTTTCCCAACAATTACCAGAAGTGCTAGACTTTGAAGCAGACTTGGGTAATTATACTGGGGTAGAATCTAGCATCTCATGATTTGTAAAATGGAAAACCTTTCGCATGATTTTGCAAGTCCCAGCTGAGACAATTTGCTAAGAAGGGATCTAAAGTACCATATCACCATGTGATGATGGATTCTATATCCAACTGCCTCCAACTGCCTGTGAAATCTAGAACGAGGAACAGTGTCTCCAGTAGATGCCATAACATCAAAGGACCCTTAAAGCTTGAACAACATATAGTCTCTATTCATTGCTGGCCCCATCAGCCCCAGACAGAATTTATCACTTTCTCTATATTCCCACAGCACTTTGTGTTAATCTCTTAGAGCATTTTTATTACCAGGTGTCCCTCCCATCCTCATGGGACAGTAAGTACTCATTGGGAGAAAATGTTTGAGCCGTGCAGGATATTGTGTTAAACGTTATGAGGAATTCCAAGTAAAAAGATCACATCCTTAAGAATGCTTACTATGTCACATTTTGTACATTTTGAGATATAGTCCTAAGCCATATTATCTTAAAGAGAAAGAGAAATATAGAATTAGCTATCAATGGGGGGCTGGGGGATGTTCTCTATTTAAACGTGTGTCTTTCGGGAGAAGCAAGACAAAGAAGGTGAAGGTGGTTTTAGTCTTTGAAGGAAGAGGTGGCATCATATATGGGACAACCAAGAGAAGAGAATTAGGTAGTGGCTGATACCATAAACCCTCACTCTGATACTTGTGATAATGAATAAAAAGTATTAAGTTTTTAATTCTTCATGTGTCTTCAATGATTAGCTATTTTATGCTGAAGTTGAGAATGTTCAAGAACAGTTATCAGCATTTAAAAATAGAAAATAATTTCCCTTTAGCTCAAATTGGATTGTTTAAATTGTCATTCAAGCAAGAGTCTGAGTGTTGAACAAAATCAGGAGCTTGTGATGTATTTTGTCCCCGGGGAGATTAAAAGAATACTATCTATTGGTTTCAAGAGAATTAATTAACATTTGTAAAGGTCTTTGGTATAAAATGCAATATAAAAAGAATAGAAATATTCTGATATTCCAATGGGACTCATACAGGAGTAGAACTTTTTGCTAACATGATTATTAGGAAAAAGATCATGTTGTTTGGACATATTTTTTAGGGATGTGTATGAAGAAGATGACTCAATTTATTGTTTGATTCCTACACAAGTTTAATTATATATTTTTGTAACACAGTATTTCAAAGAGAATATTTGGCCTTTTTTTTTTAAGGATATAAATTTACCTCAATAATACAAGGGATAAAACTCATCTTGCTTTTCATGCAGCTCAATGTCAAGATAATTTAAAGCTGACATGTCAACTGACTAAGTCTTACTTTTTAAATAATTGCTGGTCAAAGTTTAATGTAGCAAATATTCTTTCTTAGATCACATATTTTATCTAATTAAGGAATCTTCAAAAAAAACCACATGTCCTACATATTAAATATAACAAAATTAACAATTCATTGACTTCCAGGATGGCTTCCAAGTTGGGTTTTATCTGCTTTAGGATACAACAGATACAAAGCACCAACATTTATACCCAGAGTGGTCATTCCTATTTCCAGGGCAATGGACCAGTACTTGCACTCACTTATATGGAATTTGTATCCTGCATGCATGCATCTAGACTATGCAAGTGTGTAAATACAGAAAGTAAAGCCCTTGATAATTTTGTTCAAAATGTGTAGTTTTCCTTTATAATGTATCTTTCTTTGTTATCGTGCTGCTGCTCTTCCTCATATAAAATCAGATTTTTTTTTTCCTATGTAACATGTTCCTTTTCTTTTTTTAAAGTTCCATTGGAAAGGTCGAGGTCAGATGTAATTCACTTATAAACAAACATACAAATGACAAGGACAGACCAGGAAGGTCACTTTGATTAAAGCTTATAAATTATAAATTGCTTTAATAAACTCTTATTTTTGTGTAGATGAATATTGCTGCCACCATCGTGGAGGATATCAGCCGCTGTGAAGGGCAATAGGCCACGATGCTAGATCTACCTGAAAAAGCATTCTGGCCTGAACTTGACATAGTCATATACATATGAGTTTGTTTTACTTTCTCTTTTCTCTCCAGTACAGTGCTCTGAATCCACGAGAATCTTGGGACATGTGGCATCCCACTCTAGTGGCTGAAGCTTTATTTGCCATCGCAAACATCTTCAGTTCCCTGCGCCTGATCTCACTGTTTACTGCAAATTCTCACCTGGGGCCTCTGCAAATATCTCTGGGAAGAATGCTCCTGGACATTTTGAAGTTCCTATTCATATACTGCCTTGTGTTGCTAGCATTTGCAAATGGCCTAAATCAATTATATTTCTATTATGAAGAAACAAAAGAGTTAAGCTGTAAAGGCATACGATGTGAAAAGCAGAACAACGCATTTTCAACGTAAGTCGAACAGACACTTTTATTGGTAACGCTGTGCGGAATGTAGAGTGTATTACATTATGAATTTGAACCATGACAAGTGGTTGCAAAGGAAATTGTGCTTAATACAGAAAACAGAATTAACATGGTTTTGAATACAAATGGATCCCTCTGGCATTAAATATATATATATATGTATATGTGTGTGTATATATATATATATCTCCATTACATTTATTTTAAGTCTTAGTAAAATGGCCTTTTCAGTGACCTCATATAAAGAAAAGCTGTATATTTGGTTTTAAAATGTGTAATAAGAGGAAACGTCTGCCCTAGTGGCATCTTACAAGCACATTAAAAGACAAAATATAAGTAAAACCAATCTTGTGAGAAAATCCAAGTACTTTTCGAGCTTTCCTCTGTGTTTTCCAGTTATGAAAGTCCCTTTGCTTGTTCCTTCATTCTCTAATTCCCTGCATAAAAAATGTAAGCATGTAGAAATGATTCAAAATAGGAACCCCAGGCTAACCTCGGCTGCCATCCTTATGCACACAGAACTCTCTGTGCCTTGACGCCTGATGAGCCACAGGCCTCATTCAGTGTCAGCCTCTTGCTGATCTTAGGCAGGTTTGCTGATAGCACAGACCCATGCCCCCATGTCTGATGCTCACACAGTCCTTACAGAATACACCTCTCCATGCCTGTGCCCATTTCCTTCCCACTATGACCACCACACAACTGTGCCAAAGAGTTCATTAGCAGGGGAATGAAGACACCTAGGTCCTTTCCCTCTACACAGGAACTGCCAGCGAATACATGGTTACTTCATACAGGACTATAGATCAGACCCTATTCACAGGCCATGATAGAATTTTATGTAAAATAAGAGAGTAGTCATTTCTCAAGTAGGAAAAGAACTCAACGACTTCATATAAACTAAGTCCCTGATGGCTAAAATATTCTTGTTGATTCAATTCTGTATCTGTTTTGTCTTTGATCCCAATATTAAAACTCCATTTTAATTAATCAACATCTGCTTCTTTGCACATAAAAGTTTAATCTCAGCCTTAACTTCCTCAGATCCTTTCTGAAATAGATTTGATACAAACCATGAGTCACAGAGAAAACAAAAGGTCATCCCAGCTTCCCTTGCTCCCAGCCTTGATTCTTCTGCTCTTTGACAGCAGCTGCCCAGGCTGACCAGTTTATTCAGCCTTTTCATCTTCCTCATGCCTTTTTCTGACCCTGGAGGTGAGGGATTCAATGAAACCCCTTGTAGCAATGTCCTTGTGACTAGCATGGCCCTGAATTGTGTCTCAATTTTTACATCTGAGATCTTTCCCCACTCTGTTGTGCCCCTTGACTTGGTAATTTGCTCCTGGCAACTGAGAGTAGGGAGTTACAACAATCAGATCCCACCAACCCCCTTCAAGGACCAAAATTCAGCCTCTAACAAACGTCTTGGATACTGTCTGCTGTCTGTCTCTGGATTTCTGCTGGAGAGCCCTTCTGCTCACCATGGCTTTCACAACTCCGTTGTTACTTCGTACCGCGTGCCCCAATGCAAACTGCTTGCCAAGACCAGCCCATCTCCCTAGGTTGCCATAACCTTCTGATTCCAAGCTTTGTCTTCCAGGAGGAACTTCCACACAGCACCTAGAACTGACTGACCTCCCAGGTTGTGTTTAATTCAGGGAACAGCCTTTGTTCCATGATCCAGCCCCTTCTCAGACATCTGATTTATGATCCCTAAGTTCCCAAGAATCACACTGACCTATTACCGCTTTCATGGTAAATGATTTTACATATTAAGAACTAATTTTAAGATCTGTCCAAGAAGTTCCATTGCTATGGAAGTCTGAGGCAAAATGTCTAGTATTCTTGAAGCAAAGGTATTGAACTGCTTGGCTTGTGTATTATTTTAGTGTAAATGGTGTCCTTTATTATCATGAAAAGCAACAGATAATTGCATATCTCAAATAGTATAGGCCCTATTCATTCAGCCCAAGTAAACCAGGTATTCCACCTGAATTTTTTTCTCCAGATAATAGAATGTAAACCTACAAGCAACAGATTATTCAACAACTAAAAATTACAGCAATAACTCTTAGTATTAGAATGCACTAGAATGTAGGGAATATCCTAGGCAGGTATAAGGGACCTGTCTCTGATGACTCTATTTCAACATAACTGGTGTCAGTCATTGTGAGAGGATGTCTAGCAATACCCTCGGGGCTCCTGTTCTATATCTTATTTCTTTTCTTTGGTTGGTCTTCAATTTTCTTTTTATAACTTCTTTCTATACACTTCTTTTTATAATTTATAATACTCCATAAATTTCAACGTGTTTTTTTTTTTACTATCCACTATTTCAGAGATCTTATTCCATTTGAGGATTAAGAAACCTAATACTTCATGTAGAGTACCTAATACAGTGCCTGCCATAGAATCAGATTTTAAAAAATGCTAGCTATGTTACATCTGTTTATCATTATCAGGAGATCTCCTGCCTGTATCTTACACGGTTCCTCTCTATTACTCCTTCCATTCAGGGTGCAAATGTATGCTGAGACTCTGAGCCCTGTGTTTCCCATTAGTTTCCACTCCTGTCTCTCTCCTTCCCTTTAGCCAAATAACCCTTCAAGGAAGCCTGAACAAGACACCTTGTTTTCTTCTTATTCGTTCTTCATCCAACTGCAATTTGGCTGCTGCTTCCATCAGTCCACTAACACTACTCTAGAAAATGCC
The DNA here is from genome assembly GCF_046562875.1 of Panthera onca. Classification (NCBI taxonomy): domain Eukaryota; kingdom Metazoa; phylum Chordata; class Mammalia; order Carnivora; family Felidae; genus Panthera; species Panthera onca. The sequence goes on from NC_138339.1 coordinate 224,371,676, forward strand.
TAGAGCCTCCATATCCCCACGGTCAAGGAACACTTATCTCTTTAAAGTTTATTTAATGTTTCTGCATCGTGTGACCCTGTTAACACGTTTGCTTTTGAAATCTTGCCCTCTTTAATTTCAACACCACGATGTCTTTGCACTTCATCTCTTACTCCTCTAATTTTTTTCACTGTTCTCTGAAAATTATATCGCAGTTACTGCTTTTAAATAGTGATCTTGCTGGGGCGCTTGGGTGGCTCAGTCAATTAAGCATCTAACTTTGGCTCAGGTCATGATCTTGTGGTCTGTGAGTTCGAGCCCCGTGTCGGGCTCTGCGCTGACAGCTCAGAGGCTGGAGCCTGCTTCGGATTCTGCGTCTCCCTTTCTGTCTATGCCCCTTCCCTGCTCGTGCTCTGTCTCTCAAAAACGAATAAACGTTAAAAAGAGATTTAAGTAATAAATAAATAAAGATCTTTCCTTAGTGACCATCCTCAGACCATATTACAGAACCGTTGTGAAAACTCATCTGTGCTTATGGATGTAGCCCTATATGTCTGAGGGATGAGGACTCCTATATTCCTATCACCAGCACAGATCTCTCTTCCCAAGATCTATAAGTTCAGCTGCCCTTTGGACAGAATAGTCTGTGTCTTCTATGTCTCTCTGTTCATTTCCCCACCAGCAAATGGACACTTTTTTCTGCTCTTTTCAAGCTTCCTGGCTGTTTTCTCTTTAACATGGGAGAACTATATGATACTAAAGAAAACCAAATTATTTAGTCACTGAAATTATTCTACATACAATTTGAAATTAATAGTCTCTTGTTAAGGGACTCTCCTATGAGGAGAGAGGAATGGGTTTGGGACAGATATTGTCTCATTAAAAAAAAAACTCCTTTCATATATATTCCTCAAAATTGGAACTGGGCAACTGAGCCCATACATTATTTGTTTTAATATTACATTATTCCTTATAAACGAAGACTAAAATATTCAGATGTGTCTTATATTAATTTATGTATCCTCATTGTTTTTATTTCAAAGGATAGAGGGAAACCTCAACTGTGGAGTACATTACCTTTTTACTTGTTCTTTCTCTCTAGTTGTAAGTATCTAACTGGAGAACAAGCTAATTTTTTAAAGTAGCAATTGAGAAATACCTTTAAAGAGCAAGAGGCAAAAATGTTACCTTTAGGAAAGCAGTGTTATAGCATCAACCATAGAAATTGCCAGGCTTTAGTCAACTAGGATATTATGCTAAGTATTATTTTATTAAGTGTGGCATTACATTCCAAACCTTTCTGTTCTTATCTCACCAAAGAATTAGTAAAATAGTTGCTATATAAAGGAAGTCTGAGAGGTAATGCAGCTAATGACTTTTCAATCAGTGGGTAATCTTGCCATCAATAGTCTTGGGAATCACTAATTGTGGGAACATTTCTAGAAGCAGTGGCTTTAAAATGTTAACTTAGATTCTTTTTTTTAATCCAAGAAACACCAAGGTCTTGATACTATGGCTTAATTAATCTATAAGTGTATGTATTTTTTTTCAATATATGAAATTTATTGTCAAGTTGGTTTCCATACAACACCCAGTGCTCTTCCCAAAAGGTTCCCTCCTCAATACCCATCAACCACCCTCCCCTTCCTCTCACCCCCCATCAACCCTCAGTTTGTTCTCAGTTTTTAACAGTCTCTTATGCTTTGGCTCTCTCCCACTCTAACCTCTCTTTTTTTCTTCCCCTCCCCCATGGGTTTCTGTTAAGTTTCTCAGGATCCACATAAGGGTGAAAACATACTGTATCTTTCTCTGTATGGCTTATTTCACTTAGCATCACACTCTCCAGTTCCATCCACGTTGCTACAAAGGGCCATATCTCATTCTTTCTCATTGCCACGTAGTACTCCATTGTGTATATAAACCACAATTTCTTTATCCATTCATCAGTTGATGGACATTTAGGCTCTTTCCATAATCTGGCTATTGTTGAGAGTGCTGCTATAAACATTGGGGTACAAGTGCCCCTATGCATCAGTACTCCTGTATCCCTTGGGTAAATTCCTAGCAGTGCTATTGCTGGGTCATAGGGTAGGTCTATTTTTAATTTTCTGAGGAACCTCCACACTGCTTTCCAGAGCGGCTGCACCAATTGCATTCCCACCAACAGTGCAAGAGGGTTCCCGTTTCTCCACATCCTCGCCAGCATCTATAGTCTCCTGATTTGTTCATTTTGGCCACTCTGACTGGCGTGAGGTGATATCTGAGTGTGGTTTTGATTTGTATTTCCCTGATGAGGAGCGACGTTGAGCATCTTTTCATGTGCCTATTGGCCATCCGGATGTCTTCTTTAGAGAAGTGTCTATTCATGTTTTCTGCCCATTTCTTCACTGGGTTATTTGTTTTTCAGGTGTGGAGTTTGGTGAACTCTATAGATTTTGGATACTAGCCCTTTGTCCGATATGTCATTTGCAAATATCTTTTCCCATTCTGTTGATTGCCTTTTAGTTTTGTTGGTTGTTTCCTTTGCTGTGCAGAAGCTTTTTATCTTCATAAGGTCCCAATAGTTCATTTTTGCTTTTAATTCCCTTGCCTTTGGGGATGTGTCGAGTAAGAAATTGCTACAACTGAGGTCAAGTGTATATATTTTGGATAAGTGGAACTATTCTGCAAATCTCACTTCTGATTCATTTCACTGAAGAAAAGAAAAACAGGGACTAAATCCAGAATTAATCACAAAATGTCTTATTTTTAATCTTCTTCTTTTCAAAGTCTAATTAAAAATCTAAATAAATGTTTTGCCAAAGGGTTTGCTAATATTCTCTAATAGTTAGTATTTCTTATTTAGACAGAAGCAAATCAGTATTATTCAGCCATAACCATCCATTTATTCTACATCACTGTTTCTATCTGAACATTTAAAAAAGCAACTGATATGGGATTTATGTGGCATTTTATATAATTTATTATAGCACTTACATTATGTAATTTCTAGTTCTGTCTCTGAACTGCTACTGATGTCAGGGGAAAACCATCTGAATTACATTTGTATATTCACAGTGAGAATATACACCATTTAGAAAGAAAGGACAAAGTTATTTCACATTGAACCCAAATGACACAGTAATTAATTTTAGAAACTGTCCTTAAAGTTACTAAAAATAAGGAACTTATGGCCTTGGGTCAAATTTACGTACTTCCTGAGGAAGTTTTCAAAGAATAACTTAAGAGTAGCTTTTGCCTAGGGCCAATGAATTAGATTAAACTTGCCCTGATAGTGTTAGCACCTGACATGTAGGTTGCCCTTGAAGAATACATGGCCACCTCCTCACATGCGCATCCCTGCTGCCAAGACAAAGTCTGACTGAGATGGATCAGATCAGTCTCCTTATCATTTTATGATAATTTGCTCCATTGTTGAATAGCTATAGCAAAATAAATCAATACATAATTACATTTCATATCCTATAATTAAAACTTAATTATACAAATTAAAAAAGTGAAATTATTTACTTTTAAGAAAAAAAAAGCAAATAAATTTGAGAAAAGAAACCCTGAATGTCAATTAGGATACCCTTAGATTCTCCTAGTTATACAGACCAGAAACTCATGGATGGTTGCAAGTGCAGGGATTTGGTCCAAGAGCCATGTACAGAGGTACAGCCCTTTGATCCTCTGAACAAGGGTTGATCTTAGCAAGGGCAGAACGCAAGGCTTCAGGAAGGGCAGGAGATGACAAAGAACTGGACCACAAGATCATTGACTGCGAAAACCGGTGCTAACATGAGTCACCTACTCTGTGCATATTTTCTTCAGTGTTTAATTATTACATGGCTTATTTATTTATCTTCAGTTCTTTGTCCCTTAGTTTGTGCTGTCTCAAACTTTGGCTTTGTATAATTCCAATGGCCCTGAGTCTCCATCATAACTTCTGTCATTTCAGCCCCCTTTGGCAACTATCTCATTCTGTTAATATTGCTAAGATAAATTTTCATAGAGAGGAAATCTGATAGTGTAGGGTTACCTTTTTCATGTCAATCCAGGCCGTTAACCCCTGGCCTCATATGAATTGGCTTTCCTTGGGTCACTTGACCCCTGACATCCTATCTTCTTAGTCACCAGGCCAGATATGAGACTAGTTTTTGCTTTCATTTTTACAACATAATATGACTAGGGTCTTATTTTAGCCATTTGTCAAAGAGTTTAAAAGTTCCATTATCTTTTATTACATTATATTAAGATGTTACAACCATCCTACTGAAACCAACACTCCCTCATTTAGGTTCAGACACTTTTCATCTTATCCTGCTTCTTGGACTAAGTTAAGGAAAACTTACTTAGAGTTCATTCATTGACAGGGATGAATTAAATGTTCCCTGAAATAGAAAAAAATAGCACATCTTATTATCTGAGCATGCTGACACTTGACATCTTACAGGATTCACTATACCCAATTTTAATTATAATTGTGGAAATCCAGTGATAACATTATTTTCAATCCTTCTACAACTGAAAAGCAAAATCAGAATTGATATTTTTCAAAGACTCAGCTTGAGGATATATCATTTATTGATCATTTATTGGCATCACTGAATGCCCTAAGACACTGGTTAGCAAGCTTTCTATGAAAAAGATAGCAAATATTTTAACTATGTGGGCCATATGTTCTCTATTGCAACTACTCACCTGTGCCATTTCAACACAAAAAACAAACATAGACAATCCATCAATAAATGAGCATGGCTGTGTATCAATAAAACTTTATTGATCCTTGGACATTGAAATGTGAATTTATAAAATTTTCATATGACACAAAGTAGCTCTTCTGAATTTCTTTTTCCCAGCCATTTGAAAAGCAAAAGCCATTCTTAACTCAGGAGCCATACAGAAACAGTCTGAGGGTCAGATTTGTTGTCCCTGCTCTAGGAAACTAAACAGCTTTCAAAGCTCTTGGGAAAATTAGGTAAAACTAGGAAAATTAAGTATACTACTTATACTATATGATGGAAACAACTTTCTTTAATTTTTATTAAGTTTAATTTAGTAATTCTTCAATACTTTTTATTAAGTTTATTTTTTTAATTAAGCAAATATACATAATAGGAATCAAGTTCTATTGTTATACCTTATTGTATAATTGTTCTATTAATATAGCTATTAGTGTCACTTTATCTTTATTACAGGTTATTTGAGACACTCCAGTCCCTATTTTGGTCAATATTTGGGCTCATCAATTTATATGTGACCAATGTCAAAGCACAGCATGAATTCACTGAGTTTGTTGGTGCCACGATGTTTGGGACATACAATGTCATCTCTCTGGTGGTCCTACTCAACATGTTAATAGCTATGATGAATAATTCGTACCAACTCATTGCTGTAAGTTGAATAACTTTATTTTAATTCAATATTCCCCCCCTAGAATGTGTTGTTCCTAGCCACACTCTATCTTATTTATCATAAGGAATACAGCCTGTAATTGGCTATTGATGGGACAGAACAGAATTATAATATAAATGGTTAATTGGAAGTTTCTAAACAGTATTATACCATATTTAGCTACAAACTAATCTAGTTTTGTCATATTATGGATGATTATAAAATAAAGTAAATCTGTCTTGCTAGGCAGTCATTGGCTACGAAAGCACAAGGGAAGTATGAATTACGTACAAGTGGCTCATCTCTGTGTAGCGCCCTTTGGACTTTGCATTGTCTCTGTCCATTTAACCTACGATCTTGGTATAAACAAACTTATGCCAGCCTGGCAAGATACAAAAGCTAGCCTAGAGGAGAGTCTGAGGGGAAAATCTACAGTATTTTTGGTTTCTTAAATCCAGAAAAAGCAAGGTATGGGTAACCCTGAATTCTACAGCAGAGCACACAATACCATATATGTTTATTTGAAACTCTAGAATCTAAACAATTTAGTTTACTTTTCATTCATTCATTCAGCAAATGAATAAGAATTCATTTGAATAGAATGATTCTATTCTATTACCAAGTACTATTCTATGAACTAGAAATACAACAATGAATGAGAAAGACAAAGTTCTTTATCCTCTTGAACTTACATACACGCCGGTGGCCATTAGCAATAGCAACTAAACAAACCCATATTGGAATGAAATACACTTAAGTCTTTCATATTTATACCTGAATCAAATAGCATTTTATAAGAATAATTTATAACTATAATTTTCTCCTTAAATAACTACCATTATATTGCATCTTTGAATCTATTTCTAAACCACCAGAGTGTTATTATTGTTACTTTGAGAAACAGCATTCTGAATTTTACTGAAACTGTCTCTGTGGGGCAAGATACCTGTCACAGATGAAAAACTACATAAAACATAAAAATAGATGATTTTTATTTTCTGATTCATAAACAAAGTATTAGTGCTGGGTATACCTAGGTCCTAGGATTTGCAGGTGAATATCCAAATTATGGGGCTTCACTTAAGCATCTTGCAAGTGAGGATTTTTTAAGATACTCCCTATGTATTTCCTTAGAAGTTCTGTATTATTCTGGTCAGTGTATTTGCAAAACGTAGATTCTATTTTTCAGACCACCCTTCTAAAAAAAATTAGAAAGACTCTAATTATCAAGCTATATACAGAGAAGCTGTATATACAATTTATATCCTATAAAATATCAAACGGATTGATTTCATCAAGAAGAGAACATTACTTAAGGATAGTATGACTTTTTTTGTTTTTACTGCTTTTAAGGTTTATCTTTCTAGATGATTTTTAAAGAGGTGAGAATGATCTTCAAAGCTCTGTTTTTGCTTAGCTTAAACTCTAAAACTACTTAAGAAGAGAGCAGGCATAGATAACCTGAGACAGGTGTAGCTCCCATAATCCTGTGCATAATGCCTCCTTGAAGCAAGAACATGCCAACTATTTGATTTTCACTTGGATAACAGAGGTGGTTTTAGTCATCACCAACATATAACATTTCACTTCTAGTTTTTCTACCATAGAATTTGTTGTAGACCCTCTCAGAATCCCAAACCAAGAACAAAGAAAGAGTTTACCTTTTTTTTTTTTAAGTTTATTTATTTATTTTTGTGAGATAGAGAGCCAGCAGGGGAGAGGCAGAGAGAGAGAGAGAGAGAGACAGAATCCTAAGCAGGCTCCGCACTGTCAGCACAGAGCCAGATTCAGGGCCCGAACTCAAGAAACATGAGATCATGACCTGAGCCAAAACCAAGAATTGCACGCTTAACCAACTGAGCCACATAGGCGCCCCAGGAAGTCTGCTTTGTGATAGCAATAAGAGAACACAATGAGGTTAGCATAATCCTTAATTTGTGACTCCTTAAGAATCAGAAGGAGCAGAATCTACTCACAGGCCAACTCTTTATCAAAGTGACTATGTTTTTATTCGCTTAAGCTAATTCTCTTGACTCCCATCCTCCACGACTACAGCAAACAATATATACTTTTCTTCATTAATGCAGGATCTATAAGCTTGTTTAGAAAGAAACAGAAAGAGAACTCGAGGAGAGGAAGAGGAGAGGATAGGGGGGTGAAACCGGAGCTCCTCTGCTTCTGTCTATTGATCAGTCCCTCCAGTCAAACATTTGACACAAAGCACACAGTGAATGCCACACAGTTTCTGGATATGCTGATTCCTGTTGAAAGCACAATCTGTCCAGTGTCTAGATGAAAATCTCTATTGCTCAGGGTAGAAATGTATATGCAACACATGCATTCATTAGCACACAACCATTTAAGAATATTAGAATGAAGCATGGTCTAATGTGATTCTCCCACTCTAAAATCTGAGTTCTTCCTTACAATATCAATGGGTTAAAATGAACTATTTTGATATGCCTAGTTTCTACCACCTCCTACTGCCCAGATTTTCTGCTTCAATCAGATTTGTGGCTAATTTAAGAGGGGACTGGCTGCCCTATCTCTAATTGCCACAAATGTTCTGATTTTTTCTAGGAGGTTAATAAAGTGGAATGAATAATAAATTATGAAGGGTTGCAAACAGCCACTAACCACAGTCCTGTCTGGTGCTATTTGGACAAGGCTATGTCAGGGTTTGGTGCCATGTCAGAGGCCCCATTCTACATTTGTTAGAGGAGCTTCTGTCCGAATTTGTGCCTGTTGCCTAAAGGTGGACAAGAATAATTCACATAGAAACACACCAACTAAGACTTTTCCTGGAAACACCAGAAGGCTAAGCCATGAGCATCCATGAAGGTGACACTGACCTAGACCGGGATTCAAGGCCTCGGGGAAGATATGAAGGTCTATTTGTGGTCAGAATCTAGTGCACTTGGGCTAATGTAAGCCTGCAGTGCAGGAAATGAAAATTTCGTCTTCAAGTCGTAACTGATCACTGCAGGCTCTTTAACATGGAATTCTTTTAGACGTCTGTTTCATGGAAGAAGGAAGGATAAAAACTGACAAGACTGCTGTGACTCTTTACCAGGGTAAACCATCATCTGAAATGTTTAGATGACTACCTCGAGGAGTCAGTCTTGTTTCTATAAGCAATTTAATTAATATTACAAGAGCTGCTCCAAGTCAGGTTACAGGCTCCCTGTGAGGTTTATCTCACCTTAGTAATTAAGAAAGCTGTCAGCAGTTGTCATATTCTCCCATTCAGGACCATGCAGATATAGAATGGAAGTTTGCTCGAACAAAGCTTTGGATGAGTTATTTCGAAGAAGGAGGTACTCTGCCCACTCCCTTCAATGTCATCCCGAGCCCCAAGTCTCTCTGGTACCTGATCAAATGGATATGGACACACCTGTGCAAGAAAAAGATGAGAAGAAAGCCTGAAAGTTTTGGAACAATAGGGGTAAGAACACAGCATGTTAGTATTAGTGTTTTTTTTGATTGTGTATTTAAATATATTTGTATTTCTTGTTGGATAGTTTTGCATTTTTAGCCTTTTGTTTTTCCTGGTTGTGTTTGGTGTCCTTTTGTTTGCACAGCTACCACATCTAAGACACTGTTTGAGTAACTAAGAGTTTTTCCTCCAAACCCATTTCCTCCAGTGAGGGCAGTCACTGTTACTTTAGTAGGAGCCCCACCTGACACAGGCCTCTCCTGGACCCAGCGACCGAGGCTTGGGGAGCTAACACATTGTCTCTTGGTACCCTAATTTCTGCTCTTTTCAGAAATGCAATCGCTGGTTGTTTGTGGCGTTACTTGCTCTTGTCTACTCTCTCTGGATTATAAGGGAAGGGGGCTGTTTCAGTCTCTCGTATTCTTAGTGCCGAACATAGGCTCTGACACACAGCATATGATGCTTGACAAAAACATCTCGACTAAATGATTAAACGGGGATTATAAACTTAAAAATGCTGCGCCATGTTCCAGCACAGGGACTTCAGAATATGTTGAGTTGTTCAACGTTTTGCTTCTACACCTAATCATTTTAAATACCAAGAAGTTGTGTTTTTAAAAAATGTTAGGACTATTCAGAGCCATGCTCCTGTTAACAGTATCAGATTAAACTTCCTTTGGAAGTTCCTTTCATACTGGAAAGCAAGAGTTCAACTGATTCCATCAGAAGAGATGGGGACTAAGGACTTTGTTCCGGCAAAACCACTGACATGGGACAAGTTATTCCTCATTTCTTTCACACTTAATTTCCTAATTTTCAAAGTTCTCATAGTGACGTTTTGAGAATCCATACTCTAACGTTCATTAGTTGTTTTGACTTGCTCAGAGAAATTGCTTTGGAAGTATTTTAATATGCATTTACATTAGAATCACCAAGTAATACTAGTTACTAACAGTTTTAAATTTGTTTTTAATTTTATTTAAAAAGGTTTCTGTTACTTATGCCCTAAGTGATCCTTCCCACTCATTAACTTCATTGCCCAATAAGCATTTCTCTCAGCATCAAATGGGGCTTTCTCCACTGATAGTGGCCTTGATTTTGCTGTCATGTTAGTCACATTTAAAAAATTTTTTTTAACATTTATTCATTTTTGAGAGACAGAGAGTGAGTGGTGGAGGGGCAGAGAGAGGGAGGCACAGGATCCGAAGCAGCCTCCAGGATCTGAGCTGTTATCACAGAGCCCAACGCGGGGCTCGAACCCACAAACCATCAGATCATGACCCAAGCCAAAGTCAGATGCTCAACACACTGAGCCACCCAGGCTCCCCAGTCACATTTCTAATTCTAAGGATGAAATTGACCAGCAAGAACATATACAGCATATAGCAGAGAGGTGGTTTTGGGAAGTAGTTACATTCTTTTTTATAAATTCCTACTCCAGAAACTTGGAGGACTAAAGTTTGTGCATATATCTGATCTTAGAAACCAAAGTCAAATTATGATGAAGACTTAGGCTGCAATACTCATACTGATAGATTTTAACACTGACCTTAGAAAGAGTGAAATTATTTTACTCTAGATGTTTGAGTAAAAAATTTTAACAGATGTTTCTGCTATAAAATAGGTTTAAACTATTTAAAAAAGGGTGTAAAATAAACATAATGCCTAAGATTTAATAAGCAATTATTGCACACATTCTATGTGCCAGCCAGTAACTGAGCTAGGGATTGGGGGTAGGAGTAGGTATAAAGGCATGGTTTCCATCCTCGAGCTCATCATTTCTAACATGGGACATACAAATATGAGAACATATTACTATAGTACGTGTTATATATTTAACATTACAATATGTTACATGCAAAATGCTATGACAACATTGTAAGACATAATGTTTTCCTTGAGATAAACAGAAAAGGGTTTCAGGGAAGCCAAACTCTGGCTTATTCTCTTCCACATCAAAATATACTTGTCCCTTTTCACATCTTATTCTTAAATTCTTCAGAAATTTAATCGATCCCTAGAAATATACGAATGATTAATATAGTCTTATGCTGTCTGTCATAGGAGTATTTAGATTTTTAAAAAAATTTTTTAATGTTCATTTTATTTTTGAGACAGTGAGAGACAGAGCAGGGTCAGGGGAGGAGCAGAGAGAGAGGGGGACGCAGAATCCGAAGCAGGCTCCGGGCTCCGAGCTGTCAGCACAGAGCCTGATGCGTGGCTTGAACTTGTCAACCACGAGATCATGACCTGAGCCAGGTCGAATGTCCAACCGACTGAGCCACCCAGGTGCCCCAGGAGTATTTAGATTTAAAAAGAGTTTCTGGGCCCCAAGATAAAGTTCACACACAAAAGAAATTTGTTTTTAATAGTTTAATTTTAGGCAATTGCAGAAAGAATCTTGGGTTTTAAGATGCCACAAAACTTGTAACAAGATATGGGGCCCTGCTCTAATATTTTAAGAGATCCATCTGTGCTGCCACCAAAATAATAGAAAACCACTCTAAGAACTTGACTTCCAAGTTCCCCCCCACACCCCTTAGAATCCTCCCACTGTTGGTTGACGCATTGTTAGGAATATGTTACCATCATTTCTTAGATGCAAAGAGGAGCTTAACATTCATTTGGGATTTCCTATTAAAGCCCTGATTCACACCTTTCAGAAGGAGAGGGTAAATGGTGTAAGTTAAAAAATGTTCCTTTCTATACATTACTGGTCTCAAAAAAACACAAATTTCTTTTTATGTCTCTATCTCTAAATTTGACTATTTTGATCCAAGTTGATGCACAGAAAGAGAATTCACAATTAATGGCATGACCCCAAGACATTCCTTTTTCCTTAGCCATGTAGATCTTACAAACCTTTGGTAATGGGATATTTTTATGCTTTGGGAATTTATGACAAACTAAATAAATATTGTGAGTCATGTCTCTCTTTCCCACCGTCATCCCACTCTCAATCCTGCCTCTTCTTCACCAAGCTAAGGCTTTGGGCAAGCACTAGCCTAATCAAACTCAATGCTATAAATGTATTCTTTATCTAGACTGCATTTCCAGAACAGGAAGGACATAATATTTTGGTCTGCATACTTATAGTTCAGTTTTGTACATTTAGATTTTAGATGGAAATAAATAATATGTATTACTTATGAAGAAAAATATAAGAAAAAGGAAAAGTAAATTAACGTTGGGCAACATTAATAGAAGAGTTAAATGAGAAAATAGTGTCAAAAAGTAATTGATTTTGTTGTGAATTCATTTCAGTTTGGTTAATACCCCTGACAGTTCATTAGTACAGACAAATAAGGACAAGAAGATATACACATTTCCATTAATTAAAAGGTGACGTTGACGTATCGATGACAGTCACTCTGTATAACCAAGGCATGGGTTAGAATATCAATATCAATTACACTTCAAAAGGACCTTAGAAATCATTTAGCTCAACCATTTCCTTTCAGAGAGAACTTATTTACCTTGCCAGGTGTTTTAGGGTCCGTTGGTAACAGCTGGGGGGAAACCTGGATCTTTTGTTTCCCAAACCAGTGTGCTTTCAGTCACTCTCTTGCTTCCCTGAAAACTGTAATGATAATACAATGATACCTTCTATGTTGCGTATTCATCTTTCGATTTTCATTTTTCTCAACAGCTTTTGAATGCTGTCACTGTTTTCGGCTTCTAAGATTCCTGTATCTCAAAGTCCTTGTTTCCCAGCCTGGCTCACTTTCTGTTTGCATCTCAACTTGCTTATATTTAGGCCACATTTTTGAGACAGAAATCTGAAGCTCAACTGGTGGCAGAGCTTATACATTCTTTGAGGCATTTTCTCTAACCTTCCCAACTTGTGACTCACTTACCTACTCTTGTCACCCAGCAGCTGCCTGAATGTCACACTGGTGCTCATTCCCTTCACATGCCCAGGCAGAGCCTGAAAGCAAGCACTCTTCAGCATAGCTGCACTGGCCACTCTCCAGGAGCCCATCATCGGTGATCTTATCTAGTAGTTATGGTTTCCGGGTAATAATGATAGAACTAGTGCTGAAAACTCATTAACTTCTTTTTTTTAACTTTGGACTTCCTCTTATGGGTGATTGGGAGTTCCAAGTAAATTAACCTTTCATTTGGAATGCTCTTTGCAGGAAACATAAATGAAGCAGAAATAACTTTATTGAGCAAAACCTTTATTGGAGGAAGAAAACCCATTATTGAAAAATGGCTTGTCTCTGGGAAATTATGAAATCCTACCAAAGGGGGCAGCCTATTGAGGAGTCAATAAAATGTGAAACATGCTGTAGCTTTTGGTTTTTCGTATAACTACTTACCTAATTTTTAGCTTAACCCCATTTTATCAGCAAATACCCTTCTCCATATTAAAACACCAGTTCTTAGAATTTTGTGAGTGTTAAAATCATCAGGAATCTCTATTTTAATAAGCATTTCCTTGTAACTTTAATTAGAAACTCCTGTTAAAGAGGGGTGCCTGGGTGGCTCAGTCAGTTAAACTACTGACTTCAGCTCAGGCCCTGATGTCACAGTTCGTGAGTTCGAGCCCCGCATCGGGCTCTGTGCTAACACCTCAGAGCCTGGAGCCTGCTTTGGATTCTGTATCTTCCTCTCTCTCTGCCCTTCCCCCACTTGTGCTCTGTCTCTCTCTCTCTCTCTAGAGAATAAATAAACATTAAAACAGATTAAAAGAAGAAGAGGGAGGAGGAGGGAGAGGAGGAGGGGGAGGAGGAGGAGGAGGGGGAGGAGGAGAACGAGAAACTCCTGTTAGGGAAAGCATTGGTATCTAGCACAGCTTTTTAAACAAAAACAAAAGCAACTTTTGTCCTCATTGCTGAAGAGGTCCAGATCATTTAGTTAAAGTAAAAAGATGTCACAGCCAAAGTGTTTAATTAATATGAAATATTTCAATGCCATAGACCAGGTTTCTAAAATAGAATGCTTACGTTAATAGGTCAAGATGCCAGACTAAGACATGTGAAGCCTTTTGACAGAATTATAAAGAGTGATTTTAACTTGCTTGGATTTATGTTTTCCACTTTCTGGTTTTCTCCTGAGCACAACATAGTGAGGAAAACATGAAACACCATGTCTGTTAGGGTCATTTAGCATCACTCAGCTCTAGGACCACAGACGGAATACTCATGCTTGACCAGCTGCCACAGAAATACACTCAGTTATGTCTCTGGCAAAGAATTAGAAACAGTGAATGGATTAGCAGCAGCTACATCACTGGAGGACAAATGCTAATAGTACATGCTTTTCAGACTGTATTTTTATCAGAAGGTATTGCCCCTTATTCTTCATGACTTTTAGTAGCCCTAACTACAAATCTTACAGATCAGATAGCATTCATCCATGAGTCTCTCTCAACCCCTAATTTACTGCTGTAAAATCTGCTGGTGGGGCCCGTTAATTAAGTTTTCCTTCCCAGGTAGGGATGTAGAGGAATGAATTGCTTGATATTCTTGGTACTTCAAGAGTAAAACTCTGAATATTTGGTTTCACAAGGTGACATTCAAGCATGTTATAATGTTTATTTTCATATGCATAGAAAGTGTGCTTATAGAGAATAGTATGTAGCTCCCTCTGTAAATGAGCCAAAATGTAATTTTTAAAAAGGGATCACATCTTAGAATAGCCCCTTGTCTTTTTACTCATTTTTAAAAGGAAAAGAGCACAGCATGCTGCATCCCCTAAGGGATTCACCAAGCAGAGCAAAGAATAAAAGGCATAATTCATGGGCTTGAAATCAGTGATAGACCAAAACCAGGGTGGAAATGAGAGAGAGCAGCACTGACAATTGACTGCAGGGAACCAGCTACACGAAGTGAGCTTGACACTCCACATGGATGTGGAGAGAACTAGAGATAAAGAGCGAGAAAATGTCACAGTTGATTCCCCAGAGCCCTTTCTTTCACGACTGCAAAACCCTTCCTGCTCTAAGGCAACCTGACCTGACACGTCTATGGACATGAGGGGTGCCCTCACAGCAGCAGCGGTTTCTTTGGTCTTTTCCTTTATCATTAGTTCTGTGATCCACATCCTGCCTTTATCTTGTCCTAACAAATCAAGAGGAACCCGAAAATTGTGAGTTATGCTGATGTGGCGCACAGGTGTGCCTTGGGCACCCGCGTGGAAAGCCACCCTGCCAAGGTACATTCTGTAAGTGGCGCTAGATTCCTGACATAATTTGCAGAGAAAACCGCTAACTTAAAATGCACATCTTTCTCCAACATACTGCATTGTTTTTATGAACACAGATTGGTCAGTTCTGTTCTCCGTCATCTCCAGTGATCATTATAAGATGTGATACCTTCTCCTTTGAGAGTAAATTCCTTTGAAACTCAGCTGATCTTTACCCAACAAAAACCTAGCAAACGTGCTAGGTATTATTGATGATAATTCTACTGTATAGTATTTAATAATACCACTAATTGCCCAAATTATCATTATGTTTATTGCAAAGAGTACATATATTATGGGTTGAATTGTGTACCCCCCCCCCCCCACGAAAACAGATACGTTGAAGTCCTAAACTCCACTTCCTCAGAATGCGACTTTATTTGGAAATAGTGTCATTGCTGATGTAATTAGTCAGGTTAAGATGAGGTCATATTGCAGTAGAGTCCTTATAAGAACATGACCATGTGAAGACACAGAGACACAGGCAGAAAACACCTTGTGAAGACACAGGCAGAGATTGGGATTATCCAGCTGCAAACCAACGAGCATCAAGGATTGATAGTCACCATGAAAAGCTGGGAAGAAGAAACTTCCTTTCTTCTACCCTGCCTCAGAGGGAACATTTCCCTCTTGACTTGTGACTTCTTGCCTCCAGAATGGTGAGATCATCAATTTCTGTTGGCTTAAGCCACACGGATTGTGACACTTTGTATGGCAGCCCTAAGAAACTAATACAACATATACCATGCATTCTGTGGTTACTGATTTTTGTTCGAGTAAATATGGATCCAGTGTGTTAATGGTGCTGACCCTCAAATTAAGATGTATTGGGAGAGGGAGGCAAAACTATAGAATACATAGCAGATGTGTTCAAATGTCTCTTAGTGTCTAGTTGATGGAGAGCAGAGTGTAGAGAATGAGTTCTAGCTGGGGATTCTAGAGCCAGCACCGCCAGGAGAACACCGTGGTATTTAGTCACTCGACTCTGTGGGCCTTGGTCTCCTTACTTATAAATGAGGCCATGAGACTAGACAAGCTCTTTGGTTCTAAGAAATAATACGTCTGTTCTTAATACCTATGTGTTAATTGTCAGGTATTGAAATTTATTTTTTTAAGTTTATTTTAAGAGAATGAGAGAGCATAAGCAGGGGGAGGGAAGAGAGAGAGGGAGAGAGGGATACAGAATCCCAAGCAGGCTCTACAATGTCAGCGTGAAGTCCAACGCAGGGCTCAAACTCACAAACCATGAGATCATGAGATCAGGACCTGAGCCGAAACCAAAAGTCTGATGCTTAACCGACTGAGCCACCCAGGAGACCCCACTGGCATTTTTTTAATAGCACCAACATCTCAGCAACTAGGCTAAAAATCTTTGTCATCATGCTCCCACCCCAGCTGCCAACCCCCCTGGCTTCTGTTCCCTTTCAACATTCTCTATCTCCTTGTGATTCTTGCTGCCCCCTCCTTCCCATTCACACTGCTAACCATTTTAGCTCACACCCAGTTACTCTTCAGTTACATTCTGGTAATAGCATCCCCACTAATATCTACTGATTCTCTCCTACTCATCTTTCCTACTTCATATTGCTGCCAGGGGGGTGCCTGAGTGGCTCAGTCGGTTAGGCATCCAACTGTGGCTCAGGTCATGATCTCACAATTCGTGGGCTCGAGCCCCGAGTGGGGCTCCATGCTGACAGCTCAGATCCTGGAGTCTGCTTCCGATTCTGTGTCTCCCTCTCTCTTCCCTTCGCCCACTCACACTCTGTTTCTGTCTCTGTCTCTCTCAAAAGTAGTTAGACATTAAAAAAAATTAGAAAAACATACGGCTGCCAGGGAATCATAATGGAAGTTCAACTTTCTTCACATGTCACTCGAGTAGTCAAAAAGCCAGGTGCCTACCAACCACTGAATTCGCCGTGCCTTCTAAGATGCTGCATAAAAACCCCCTGCTAACTCTCCAACATGATCTAATCCACATATTCGTATTATCAGAGCACACTGCCGCTGTCCTGGTGGAAGTTGCCTTCCCGTGTCTCTCACCCACCAGCACCAGCACTAGCAGATTTGCTCACTGTATTCCAGTTTTCTGCACACCTGAATGTCTGTGCATCTGACTGTTAAAGTTCCATGATTCTTTCCCATCCAGTCTGAAATCCCTTTCCCTGTTTGAAGGCCGCTTTGCCCAATATTACTTGTTCCTTCCCTGTACTCAAATAACATTAAGACGCCACCCCCACCCCCATGTTGTTGCTCGTATTTTACCTTCATCTCTAGAGATTCTTGGCATCCACCTAGTAGACAACGAGCCGTTTAAGGGCAAAAGGTGTGTTTTACTTATCTCTGGTTTCTGCAGCCTCTTCCACGTACCTGCAACCACTTAATAAATATATCTTAAATTGGCCCTAGAAGCTAAGATTCATGAAATAGAAACCCACAAAGGAAAATTCATGGAGGTCACAGCAAAAATCCAATATTATGCAGAGATGTTCATAAAACTTTCGGAACCTCAAAAAAGATGACTGACCAGTGCTCCACACCTATTGGATTGCCTAAAAACTAGACCACCGACAACAGCAAATGCTAGTAAGGATGCGAAGCAACAGGAACTCTCATTCATTGCTGGTGGGAATGCAAAAGGGTAGGTTACTTTGGAAGACAGTTTGATGGTTTCTTACAAAACTAAACATATTCTTACCATACAATCCAGCAGTCTCACTCCTTGACAAAGGAGTGAAATGAGTGAAATAAGTGAAAACTTATTTCCAGGGGCACCTGGGTGGCTCAGGCAATTAAGCACCCACTTCGGCTCAGGTCATGATCCCATGTTCGTGGTTCAAGCCCCTCATCCGGCTCTGTGCTGACAGCTCAGAGCCTGGAGCCTGCTTCGGATTCTGTGTCTCCCTCTCTCTCTGCCCCTCCGCCACTCATTCTCCATCTCTCTCTCTCTCTCTTTCTCTCTGCCTACCAAAAACAAACATTATTTTTTTTTATTTAAAAAAAAAAAGAAAACGTATGTTCACACCAAATTCTGCACAAGAATGTTTATAGCAACTTTATTCATAATTGCCCAAACTTGGAAGCAGCCAAGATTTCTCTCAGTAGGTGAATGGATAAAGAAGCTATGGTACATCCAGACACTTGAATATTATTTATTCGGTAATAAAAGAAGTGACCTATCAAGGCATGCAAGGACTTAGAGAAACCTTAAGTATTACCAAATGAAACAGCCAACCTGAAGAAGCTATATACGGGTTTCTAACTATATTATATTCTGGAAGAAGCAAAATTATGGAGATAGTAAAAAGAGTCATGGTTACCAAAGCTGAGGTGGTGGGATCAGGGGAGGGAGGGATAAACAGTCATAGAATAGAAGATTTTTAGGATAGTTAAAATACTCTGTATGAAATTATAATGATAGATACATGTCATTATACATTTGTCCAAACCTGTAAAACTTACAACACCAAGAGTAAACAGTAATGCAAACCACGGATTTTAGGTGATTATAATGTATCAGTGTAGATTAATCAATTATAACAACGTGCCAATTTTTCTGTGAAGCTTAAATTGCTCTAAACAAGAGTCTTAATAAAACAAAAATTACTGCATACAGAACTTGTGTCACATCTATCCATATTTACTAAAACTATCTCCTCACCCTATTACTTAAATGCAAATTTCTTACTTTCAAACCTCTATTGCCTAGGTTAAAAGCATTCAACTCTTTACCTAAATAAAATGCTCCTCAAGCATGAAATGTCATGCAAATCACACAAAAAGAAACAATTACATCCTCTTTTACTTCTTCTGGGGTAATCCTGATATGTGTCAAATTATCCACAAGTTTTGTGAATCAAGAATATTTTTTAAAAACTGTGTTAAATCATGTTATTAATTTGAAAGGGGAAAAAATGGAAAAAGGATGGGAACTATTTAACATTAGTCAGTGATAGATGTCTTAAATCTCTTATCTAATCTAATCTTCAAAACCATCCAGTGAGTTTATCTTTACCTTAGAGAATAAAAATATGGGGATGGGAGAGGACCTCAGAGATAAATTCCTTATTTAGGTTCAGTCACCTTTAAACCCAAGTGTGATCCCTGAGTACATGTTCTTAAAGTGATACTCCACCAGCTGCCAGAAAGTAAGAAAGTAGAAACAGGGAGGCATAATAGTGATAGTCTACAATGTCTGTGGTGCTAGCCAGAAAAGGAGAGATTAAATAGACATGAGAGGGGTGCCTGTGTGGCTCAGTCAGTTAATCCAACTCTTGATTTCAGCTCAGGTCACAACCTCATGGTTCGTGAGTTCCAGCTCTGCATCCGACTCTGTGCTACCAGGACAGAGCCTGCTTGGGATTCTCTGTCTCTTCTCTCTCTGCCCCTCCCTACTCGTGCTCTCTCTCTCTCTCTCAAAAATAATTAAATAAACATTTTAAAGTAAATAAATAAATAGATAGACAGACAGACAGACAGACATGAGAGAGATCTGAGCTGCATTATGTAGTGGTCATCATTGGCGAATGTATTGCATTCATTTGTTTTCGATATTCAGAAGATGTTTAGCTTCATCCATTCTTATTTTCCTAGGATACTGAAGTTCAACTGACTTGTATTACAACGTAGGTGTTGAAGAAAAGTGGAGCAGAAACAATTAACTGTTTTAACTTATACAGATATGGGCTATGGATATTGAATAGTTCCTAAAATTCACCATAGAAAACTTTTTCTATGTACTCTCTTTCTGCGAGACTATTTTGCTTTTTAAAAACCTTTTCCCTAAAAAAAAATAAACCTGGAATTAGTTTTTAAAGTGTAATCTTTGATCCCAGGGTCATAGAATCAAGTCTTGCATTAGGCTCTGCACTGAGCTTAAGATTCTCTCCTTCCGTCTGCCTCTCTTCCCCACATGTGCTGTGAGCTCGATCTCTCACAAAAAATAAATAAGTAAATAAATAAATGAAGTGTAATATTTGATCTTCTTATATTTGTATTAAAATTTTGAGATCTGTTTATGAATTAGGTTCTGTTGAAGGAAAGACAGTTTGTACTCTTTTGAATACTACGATGCATTGTGATCATTTTCTCTTATTACTCATAATTTTCTGATTCTGTCACTCTTTAATTTTTCATTAAGGAAATTTAAAGTTAAATCATGACTTCAGATTGCTATCTGCTGCCTACTTTTTATTGACTTTTTTGACCAAAACAGAATAGCAAAATACAATAGAAACTCAAAATAATCAAAATTGAGTTGACTCAATTCTATACTAAATTCAGAGTTTCTATCTACTAAAATCATGGAATGCACATCTCCTGTACAATATCTATAGTCAGAGTGTTAAAGAACTTGGCGTATATCTTGCTTTAGTATTTGTGTCCACTTGAGGTAAACTTAAGGAGATCTGGACGGCTCCTTTCCTTATAGAAGTCCTTTTTGTCTTGAATTTCAGCTAAACTATGTCTCAGTAGTAGTCATATACCTCCATCTTGTGGCCCTGTCATAAAATTCCTTCTCATGCTATGTTTTTTTCCAAAATATCCTAATTTTGTAGTGAATTTCAAACTTCCCAGTCTTTAAGGAATACCATAATCATACTGAAAACTTGTTTAAGATTCATTTGAAACTGAATGGTATTTAAATAAATTAGTGGCTTTTAAGAAGTTAAACATTGTCTCAACTGCTCCTAAAAGTCACTAATAATCATGAAAAACAAATCTATTCTCCTGGCCAGGGAAAATGCCATTTCCTCCTATTCCCCTAAAGAGAAAAAAAAAGTTTCTTTTGCATTGTTTGATTTTTTCCTAATATCGTTTCACAGTGATGTATTCCTAACTCTTTATAAAATTCTATTTTATCAGCCTATGATTAAGTATTTAGTAAGGAACAAGATCAAAAGATTTGTTTAAACCCTAGATATGTTATGTCTTTGCTTTCTTACAATCTACCAAATTCATTCCTTTATTACACAAATATTTTTATTTTAGATAAGTTTGTTCAGTTTCCTTAATAATAAATATTGATATTTATTCAACATGCATAAAATACAATTTTGATAGCTTTTTTCTGGTATCTTTAAAATATTTGTGAAATCTGCAAATATGTGATTAGTGTCATTTACTATTTTATTCAATTTATAATGGACTTTTTTTTTTTTTTTTTTTAGTCATTGGGCATCATCTCTCTCCATTCTGCACTCCAGCACCACTGCTCTGTGCTAAACCCAGCTGCATCCCCAAACCATTCTGATATTTTTATAATGATAGCTGGGACTCACATTTACTTTTTAAAATGATGAATTTATGAACCCTATGTTTGAACAGAATCTTCCACTTTTTCTTAAATCTAACTATCTAATTAAAGCAGCAGTCCCTTCTTAATGTACATTTGATTGAAATTAGTGTTGGGGGTGTAGTGGTCTGACATTGTTTCTGATTACATGTTGCATGTAATGGCTAAATTCTCAGACTTGCTATGTTGATATTTATGAAGACCTCCATATATTATTATAATGTAAGCTTTTTATTCTATTGAATTTTTATTTTTATTTGATATTTACTTTATTTTGTATTTGATATGTCTCATCTGTATCTCTTGGAATTATTGCAAGTGATCTGGGGTAGTATCAGCTATGATTATCTAATTTTCTATCACCTTCTGTTAAAAGAACATTCCCGGGGTGCCTGGGTGGCTCGGTTGGTTAAGCATCTGACTTCGGCTCAGGTCATGATCTCACGGTTCATGGGTTCCAGCCCATGTTGGGCTCTGTGCTGACAGCTCAGAGCCTGGATCCTGCTTTAGATCCTGTGTCTCCAGCTCTCTCTGCCTCCCCCTCTCCTCAAAAATAAATAAGTAAACATTTAAAATATTTAAAAGAACAACCTTCCCATCATTGTTGACTTGGTCTATATGTTAACTGCCATAGGGATTATAACCTTGCACTTTGTTGTTTTGTTTCATTCATTCTTTTTGATTCATGTGAAGCACTCTCTAGCTATTGTTCATTGTCTAGTAAAATGTTCATTCTGGAGAAGTGAGGAAAAATATATTCTCGATTAAAAGAACAATGAATTGGGTGCCTGGGTGGCTCAGTCGGTTAAGCGACTGACTCTTCATCTTGGCTCAGGTCATGAGATCGAGCCCCGTGTCAGACTTTGTGCTGACAGTGCCGGGCTTGGGATTCTCTCTCTTCCTCACTCTCTGCCCCTCCCCTGCTCTCTCTCTTTCTCTCAAAACAAATAAATTAATTTTTTTAAAAAAACAACAATCAATTATTTTCCAAAATGGTAATATATCACACTAACTGAAAAGTAAATGCCTTTTTCCTTTTCAGAGGCGAGCTGCTGATAATTTGAGAAGACATCACCAGTATCAAGTAAGTTATTCTATTCTATCTTGAAATTTGCATTAAAATGAAGTACAGTCCCATCTTTAGAATGGACTCAAGAGAGAATTCCTATTTATGCACTGAATGTCAGTTCTGTTGTTTCGACATGCCTCAGGAGGTTATGCGGAACCTGGTGAAGAGGTATGTTGCCGCAATGATCAGAGATGCCAAAACTGAAGAAGGTCTGACTGAAGAGAACTTTAAGGTAACCGTTTGTATCCTCATCACCAGGGGGCAGGTTCTGCAGAGCAGGGAACCAGATGCAGCACATTTACAATCAGAACTGGCAACTTGGCCATGAGTTTCAGCAAGCCTGTGTGCCTTCTTACTTTTAAATTCAAGTCTTCTTTTTTTTTTTAAGCAGTGAAATCTCCTTTCAAAATACATTATTCTAAAGCACATTAAATCTGGGGCACCTAGATGGCTCAGTTGGTTAAGCAGCTGACTTCAGCTCAGGTCATGATCTTGCGGTCTATAGGTTCGAGCCCTGCCTTTGGGCTCTGTGCTGACAGCTCAGAGCCTGGAGCCTGCTTCAGATTCTGTGTCTCCCTCGCTCTCTGCCCCTCCCCTGCTCGCACTATGTGTCTCCCTCTCTCAAAAATAAATAAGCATTAAAAAAAAATTAAAGCACATTAAATCTGAAATGTGGAGGGGACTTGGAGACAGAGAAAATCCTAGTGCCTTGTGGCATTTTAACTTGCTGATCCTAGCAACATCCAAATGAGTGAGCTTTAGTTTTTGAAATTCCAGTCTGATTTCTAAGCCTGAAACATGTAGTAACCAACATGTTAAAAACAACAACAAAAACCTTCTCTGTCCTATGCACGGCTTTGGTAGCAGGATATTGAAGGTTTGTGCTTAATTGTAACTTACAAACTTAGTCTTTTTTTGTGTTTTTTTTGTGGGTTTTTTTTTTTTTTTGAGGTTTTTTGTGGTTTTTTTATTCCATCAGAGGAGATAGGTAGAATACATGAAATATATATGCTCAGGTCACATGTATAAAATGTTTTTGTTATTCTGCCTGAGTTCTTAGAGGTTTTGAAAGAATGAGTGAAGTCAATAGGGTCTTATAGGCAAAACAAACAAATAAAAAAACACTGAAGAAGATCCTTTAAACGAGAATGGCAGGTTTGGCAAGAGAATAAAGATGAACAGCTGGCTAGGTAAGAAGACAGATGAATTGCAAAACGCAAAGCACAGATCAAAAGGATCCCAAATGTTCTTCACAGTCACAACATCCACACTTTGTAGTTAAATGATTCCTGGTGCTTTAGGAGATAGGTTGGAGGCACGAAGCCACCAGGAAGGCCACCATCAGGTTAGGACTGAGAACTCAGTTAGGACTGAGAACTCAGTTATCCAAAAAGAGTAGGACTGAGAATTCAGTGTCCAAAAAGATAAGAGTAGAGGATGCATCTGAGAAATGCTGTCTGATCTGAAGCAATTCTCAAGATTTAGTAGCTGCCCCAGGTGCTGAGGTAAATGCAATCCCAAGGTAGTAAACAATTGAAGGTAACTGCCAACTCTTGGAACAGTAGACACCACTTTAATTATTTTGTTTTAGATATCCCTTTGGACAGAAAGATATGCTCACATGAGAACCCTTTTAAAAATGCATCCCTGAGAGAATGAGAGGTGACCTGAAGGCAAGTGAATATTTTAGAGAGGAAGCATTTGAAACTATAGTCCCACAAATCCAATATACTCTTGTTTCCTTTTGCATCAACCCCAGGAGGTCTCCTTGTTACTACATAACTGCCAACAGGGAAATTAGTAGGGATCAAAATGACTCCAGTGCCAGGGACAGAACAGGCAGTTCTCAACAGAACCACAGCAAAAATGGAATCCTGGCTCTTAAAAACGAGTAGGAGTGCCTGGATAGCTCAGTTGGTTAAGCCTGGGACTCTTGATTTCAGCTCAGGTGGTGATCTCACAGGGTTCATGGAATTGAGCCCCTTGCTGGGCTCTGCTCTGACACCACGGAGCTTGCTTGGGATTCTCGCTCTCCCTCTCTCTGTCCTTTCCCTGCTCATTCTTTCTCTCTCTCTCTCAAAAATAAATAAGTAAACTTTAAAAAAAAAAAATGAGTGAAAACACATCAGAGCCATATATGAAATGTGCTCACCATGCACCCTCATGTTTGTTTAATTCACAAACTAAATTTCTTCATTTCACATTTCACTTAGGAACTAAAGCAAGACATTTCTAGTTTCCGCTTTGAAGTCCTGGGGTTACTAAGAGGAAGCAAGCTCTCTACCATTCAGTCGGCTCAGGCCACAAAGGAGTCCTCCAACTCTGCGGACTCGGATGAAAAGAGTGACAACGAAGGCAGTAGCAAAGACAAGAAAAAGAACTTCAGCCTTTTCGATTTAACCACCCTGATTCACCCGCGATCGGCAGCGATTGCCTCCGAAAGACACAACATCAGCAATGGTTCGGCCCTAGTGGTGCAAGAGCCCCCAAGAGAGAAGCAGAGAAAAGTGAACTTTGTGACCGATATCAAAAACTTTGGGTTATTTCACAGACGGTCAAAACAAAACGCTGCCGAGCAAAATGCAAACCAAATCTTCTCTGTTTCAGAAGAAGTTGCTCGTCAGCAGGCCGAAAGACCACTGGAGAGAAATATTCAACTGGAATCCCGAGGGTTAGCTTCGCGGGGTGACTTGAACATCCCTGGTCTCAGTGAACAGTGTATCTTAGTAGACCATCGAGAAAGGAATACGGACACCCTGGGTTTACAGGTGGGCAAGAGAGTGTGTTCCTTCAAGTCGGAGAAGGTGGTGGTGGAGGACACTGTTCCAATAATACCAAAGGAGAAGCACGCAAAGGAAGAGGACTCCAGTATAGACTATGATGTAAACCTCACGGACACAGCCACCCACGAAGATTATGTGACCACAAGATTGTGATACTTGAAGGAGAGAGCGTTGATCATACATATACATATTTTCCATAGTGCCCTGGGTAGGGGGAGATGTTTAAAGTAAATTAGCAAATGCTAACTTACACTTCATAGCATTTATCAACTGTCGCATATTAACGTGTAACCTGTTTAAATAAGGCAAAGGCTATCAAAAACCCTGGTTTCATAGCCAGCTTTTGCTTTCACAATTTGTTTTACCTTTTTTTTTTTTTTTGGTTAATAAATAAACGCACCTTGTATTCTTGTACTATTGCAATAATCCACAGGAAATTTTTAGCTCTCTTTTTCAACTAAAACAAATGCAACTTATTTCATGCGGTAGTTGACTCCTATAGTAGGTATTTTTATATGCAGAAAAACAATGCAGCTGAAATATTAGAGCTTTTCATAATTTGGGGGGATCTCTAGAGATGGTTACACATCAAGGACTTTTCGGGCAGCCCTACAATTTGGCTTTAAAACACAAATATTACCAAATTATTTCTGAACATGTAAATACAGCACAGATTAAAGCAAGCAAGCCTTCTTTTCATGGAGTCATGATCAAACCCCCTCCTAAAATGAAAAGCAGGTATACTTTGGAGTTTTAGGATGCCCACTTTTTCATTTCAGTAAGTAAAATAAATGTTTGTCTTAATAAATATTGGTGATTGATGATTTTTAATGAGATTTTGTCATGAAGAAAGTTTTATTTCAGGTTTTTTAAAATGACCTTTTTCAGGTTCAGTTGCTAGTCAGTATAAATATGAGGCTTTATGAATAACAGAATTTCAAAATGTGGCAAAAGTTCTCAGTGCTAGAAAAGAATAACAATAAATTAGAGTAGGTAATGCTCCTTAAACAAAGCAAGATGTTACATTCTCATAAGATCCATAAATTCATTCTAAACTCTAAATCTAAGCAAAGTTAAATTCTATTTCAATCAGTGCAATATTATTGCCAATTCAAGAAAAATACAGAAACCTAATGGTTTCCTCTTCTTTCCTCCAGTGACTGGTACATATTTCTTTAAAATTAAGATTTCCGAAAATCATTATTAATTTTAGCAGTAGATATAGATATTAAGTTTTCCCCATAGGAACAACATTCTTAATTACTTGTTTCTTCTGTTGTTGTCAAAGTAATTTATCTTATATTCATTCACTGGACCACTAAAAAGAAAATGTTTTCACCTGATATAAAAAGGCACTGGCAACTTCTTAAAGTTTAAATTATGTAACTTGTGTCTATATAAGCCACCATAGAAATAGAAGTTCCTTCACCACATGCAATAAGCATTTATTTCAAATCAATAGAAAAATGATGAGTTCATTTTACTTCAGAAATTACCTCCACAGACTAGACAAATGGTACATAATTTAACATTGACCCCAAATTGCATACTATTACAAAACCCAGTGTCTGGGGGCGGCTGGGTGGCAAAGTCGGTTAAGCGTCCGACTTCAGCTCAGGTCATAATCTCGCGGTTTGTGAGTTCAAGCCCCGTGTCAGGCTCTGTGCTGACAGCTCGGGGCCTGGCACCTGTTTCAGATTCTGTATCTCCTCCTCTCTCTGCCCCTCCTCTCTGTTCATGCTCTGTCTCTCCGTTTCTCAGTAATAAATAAACATGAAAAAAATTTTGAAAAAACACCCCAGTTTCTGATTACCATACATCAAAAATAAGGAATAACAGCAATAACAATGCCAGCCACCGTTCTATATGCAACACGTGTATTTACACATATGTACTACTTACAACAGTGGTGTGAAGTAGCTACTGTTCTTAGCCCACTTTATATTTGAAGAAACTGAGACAAGCACTAAGTTCACAGTTAGTGATGGAGCTATGACGGGTCCTTCAGGGCCAAGCCCTTAACCACTACATGTACTGCCTCTCACAACATAAACAGACCAAGCAAAAAATGTGCACCTATCGGGCTTACTATTGATTGCTGCTTCTGAAATGGTGCATTTTGAGAGAGAATGAGTGTGGAGTTTACTCCATAAATGTGTTCCTCTTGTAAAGTAAGAGGAATGCATATAATTAAAGATATATGGGATTCATTAGACTCATATTATAGAAGTTAGTAGGTTTAAAAAAACATATTAGGTATGGGACATCAGAATTCAACTTGGAATATTAGATTTTAGTTTCCAAATAAGCCACAACCCGGAGGCACTGAGTTTACTGCTCTTTCCCAAATCTGGTTTTGTCCGAGAGATATAGGAATGGGCCTGGTAGGATTGGAGAAGCACAAAAAGGCTAATGAATGTTCTCATTGCCTCAAGCACATTCATTTATGTTAGAACGAGTGTGTTAGAACTCACAATAAGCCCTGGGGATAGTGAAACAGCCAAACTGTTCTAAGTCAGACAGACATATATTCTGTAGAGAAACATAGACCTGTTCTCAGTATTTGGAGTATGTTCCAATGATTCTGTTCTGCTTCTGTTGTTCATGTTGTTTCTTCCAAAGTAAAAATCGTATACATCACCATTATACATACTTTACCAGAATTTAATTTCAAATGTCCTCTGTTTCTTCAAATGACACCAACAACAATAAAAACAAAACAAAGCAAAAATTTTCCCAGGAGTTTATTTATATCAAGGGTTAGGGTGCTGATGTTTTAAAGGTAAACATGGTGACAACAGAGGGACTTGCTTGGAGCCAGTAACACCACACTTTGCAGTGCTCCGAAAATGATGGTTTTTAACGACCCTCTGTCAGATGCCACTGACAGATGATGCATCTATGAGTTTAAACAAAATATTGAATACTGTTAGTACAATGTGTCCTAGAAGTGAACATTATTCTGAATATGCAGTGATGTTAGGTAGCATTAATGAAGATGAACAGTAGGGGAAGAATGAGAAAACATAAAACAGCAGGATTTCAAATAGAAGGATAGTTTTTGAAGTCTCTAAATGAGTAATTTGGGGTTTTCTTTTCATTTCCATTCATATTTCTATGAACATAAACTCCTAAACACAAAAGAGAGGTTTCATATCATACCTTGTATAAATAATGTTTCTTATGTTTTGTGTCCTGTTGACCTTGCTATTAGTTGCTTACCTTCACTTATTTATTCATAGCCAGGGTTAAGTGGAAAAGTGTCTAGAAAATTCAGTTAACTCTAATAGAACTAGGTTATACTCACAGCACTTCACTTATCATGTATTTTGGAAAACCCATTTTCAAGAAAAAAATGCTATGAAGATGGACCTCTTTATTTGTGATAGATGTTTTCCTGAAAATATCTGTGTTAATAATTCTGTATTAACTGCAGTAGGGAACTGGTTACATAAAAAAAGAAAACATGGTAGTGAAATATTTTGTAAAATGATGAATTATTTTTCAAAGTGATAATCATGCTCTAAAATGTAACTGTTTCATAAGTTGGATATTTGTATATCAAATTTTCTTAAATTAGATATTTTATTTATTGGCTGGCAATTAAACTACTGCAAAAGCATACCCACTTTCTTGCCTTGACCTAGATAGCAACTTTAGTGATACGGACATACCTTAGTAATCGAACACACAAATCCTAACAAATACCTTGGGTAACTGTTAGGGTATAAAGAAAGAAACTTGCCATATTATTCTCCAAGAAGCAGTCAATTTTCCAGCCAGTGTAGAAGGAATATGGGTAACCAGTGATATAAAGATGCACTCTTCTAATATTCAATAATCCTTACTAATTCTGGGATTTAGTTGAGCGAATGATTGTCCAGTTCCATGACTTTTGCCCATTCTTAGTTTTTGTACATGTGTTTGCAGAACAATTTATACAGTTCAGACTGTATCCCTAAAAATCAACTGAGCAAAAACCATCCGTGTGTCTCTGTCGATATGTTTACAATGACTCAAGTTTTTAAAAAGCCAAATTTATGAATATATTTCACCATTTTGAAAATTATTTCTTCTGTTTAACTTATTACATTTTTTTCCTTGACTTATATTTTCCAAAGTTCAGACCTCCCAGTAATTTACATTTAAAAGTTAATCTCTGGAAGTCTCTTTAAATTCAACTTCAAATATATTATCTTAATTATTTCACAATAAACTACAATGAACTTTGTTTATATAGTGTTATCGCATGACTTTTTAAAAAATGGAACATTATTAAATAAGTTCTCCATAGGTCACTGGAAAAACAAAGGTTAAGGGCACTTAAGGGTTTATGGCAGTTATTCAGATTTACCCTGCTATTAAGTGGTCGAGTAGGAGTTTAAAGAAAAACTCTTCATCTAGATATTCAGATGAGATATCAGGTTCTAAATGTTTTGGGTAATGAATTTTTATTTTTGTGGAATTTTTTCTTCTTTGCCCTCTCCTTCAGTAGAAAATTTTTGTAGTTGTTCAAACTTTCCACAGCCAAAATTTGGAATATATTACTCTTTTCTCCCAACAAAATTGTGTTTACGGATTTAAAAAAAAAAAAAAACAAAACTGGTTTCTTACCATTTTCTAAAAAATACACTTTGTCATTTTCACTTCTACTGTAGATTTTGTGATAATGCTATATACACATTAGCAACAATAAAAATGTATAAAATAAAATTAAACCTTCCCAACTGAAAAATGATAGAGCTGGAAAATATGAAGGTGACCCAAGGTTGAGATCATGAGACCAGGGCCAAATATGGTCATGCTCCCAGTGAGTTGACAAAGAGTGACGTTGTCTCTGCCAGTGAAATTTACCAGGAGCAAAACCATCAGTTTCCTCTAGAGCTGCACTGTCCAATATGGTAGCTACTATTGATGTAAGGCTACTAAGCACCTGAAATGGGTCTATGAGTATAAAATACACACTGGATTTCAAAGACTTAATATGAGGACAATGTAAAATATCTCATCAATATTTACATTGGTTACGCGTTGAAATGATAGTATTTTGGATGCATTGGGATAAAATATATGAACTAAAATAGTTTCATGCTTCTTTTTACTTTTTAATGTAGCTACTAGAAAGTATTAAAAATACATATGTGACTCACATTTGTAATTTGCAGTACATTTCTATTGGACAGTGATGCTCTGAAGCATCTCTACTGGTTTCACTCAGTTCATGTATATCCACCATTTGAATTTCACAGGTAAAACGTATTCAACCACTCAAAAAATATTGCTTTCGTTCAACTAAAATTTGCTGTCTCTCCTTGATTCCTAATCTTCTAATGGAATCACTGCTATTAATTTGTTGTTTTACATGTTTTTTCTTGCCTTTGCAAATATATTAATATATATTAAAATATAAACATATAATAATATATTAATATAAATTTATAATATAAATAAATATGTAAATATATGTATAGGTTATGGTTTTTTATTGTTTTTATCAAAAATGGAATTTATACTATACCTATAATTTAATGACTTGCTTGTTTTTTAACTACTAGAGCATCATGGAAGACTTTTTCTAGAGCTATTTAAAATAGCAGAACTATTTGAACCCATTCAAAAATTTTTCTTCATTCATTGTTTTTACCTATTGAAATATATTTATACAGTATTGTTAAGACAGCTGTAGAAGAGCTACTCATTAAATCAAACATGAGGTTGTGTGGAGAGACAACAAGGTGTTTCTGAAAGGCAAATATGCTCATTTCTCTCCTCTGTTCACTATCTTGCAGAGCTATTTTTCTTGTGATTAAAGTTTCCATAGTATGACCTTCCTAAAGTGGCCCCACTTTATGGGACCAGCATCATTTTCTCATACACACTAGACCTCAGCCATTCTGGATTTCTTTAGCTATTTAACACTTAATATTTCTCTTTCCCAACATTAGCAAATTCCTCTAGGCTTGGATCATAATTGGACCAAAATTTTATTACTTTAAAGAATTTTATTTAATCCAGACTTTTAATTAATTCTAATTGATCTGTTTTTTTATGGTTTCCCTTAGGTCTAATTCTTTTACCTAATACCTTTTTTCATAAAGATTTTCTTTTCCTGAGCCTGCAGATAACAAGCCAGTGTTTCCCACTCTGGGGATAAGAGGTTATCTGCATTGACTTCCTTTCAGGGCATCAATATACTTAGAGGTTTAATTTATTCCCATGAAATAACAACATGTTGCTTCAGCATTCAGAATGTAAAATGCCCTGGTGGTCTGAGGGAAGGCAGGAAACTGATATCTTTTCACTGCTGCTATTGAGTGACTGCAAATTGGGCATTTCACTTGTTTAGACCTCATCTGCTGATATTTGAGACTTCTCGATGGAAATGTCCTATCTATCTCTAAAATACTGAACTATGTTATATCACCTTTCTAAAGTTAGAAGTACCAAACAAGCAGGAAAGTAGAAATGTAGGAGAAATAAAGGCATTATAAAATGTTAAGTGAATGGTTATTTCTTCTGTTTTTTAATTAAGTTTTTTAAAATTTTTTACCTCATTATAAATTCATATGCAGTGGAAGAAATAATACAGGGACATCTCACGTACCATTTACCCATCTTTCCCCCAATGGAAACATCTTCCAAAACCAGAGTACAACATTGCAGAATATTGACATAGAATCCACCTATCTTATTCAGATTTCTGCAGTTTTCCTTATACTTGCGTGGGTAGGCTTGTGTGTGTACTGAGTTCTATACAATAGTCAAGATACAGAACATTTCTATTCCCACGAGTATCCCTGATACTGCCCTCCCTTTAACCCACATGCATCTCTTAATACTCCCCAGTTGCAAATTCCTGAAAAACCACTAGTTTGTCCTATATTTTTATAATTGTGTCATTTTAAGGTTGCTATATAAGTAGAATCATACAGTATGTAACATTGGGGATTAGTGTTTTTCACTCACTATAACTCTCTGAAGATTCATCCAAGTTGTTACATCTATCAACAGTTTGTTCATTATATATTGCAGAGTCCTATGCCATGATATAAATGTAGCGTAAGTTAACATTAGACCCAATGAAGGATTTTTTTTTATTGTTTCCTGTCTTTGGTCATTACAAATTACGTTGCAATAAACGTTCATATACAGGCTTTTCTGTGACCAGGACTGTAAGAGTTGGGCAGTATGGTAGTTGCATGCCGTAGTTTATAAAAATGACAGCCGGGGCGCCTGGGTGGCTCAGTCGGTTAAGCATCCGACTTCAGCTCAGGTCACGATCTCGCGGTCCGTGAGTTCGAGCCCCGTGTCGGGCTCTGGGCTGATGGCTCAGAGCCTGGAGCCTGCTTCCAATTCTGTGTCTCCCTCTCTCTCTGCCCCTCCCCCGTTCATGCTCTGTCTCTCTCTGTCTCAAAAATAAATAAACGTTAAAAAAAATTAAAAAAAAAAAAATGACAGCCAACCTGTGTCCCAGTGTGGGTGTACCACTTTACATACTCACCAACAATGTATGAGTGAGTCAATTCCTCTGTATTTTTGCTAGCATTTGGTGTTGTCACCAATTTTTATTTGATCCACTGTGTAATGATATCTCACTGTGGTTTTAATTTGCATTTCCTTGATGGCCAGTGCTATTGAACACCTTTTCTTGTGCTTATTTGCCATCTGTATGATATCTTGATGAAATTTCTGTTCGTCTTTTGTACATTTTCTATTTAGGCTATTTATATGTGTATTTGTTAATGTTGAGTTTGAGAGGTTTTTTTAAAATTATTATTATCTAGACACTAGTCTTTTGCCAGATACGTGTTTTGCAAATAATTTCTCTCATCTTTTCATCCTCTTAATCCTTTGGGCTTTCTGCAGAGCAAAATTTTTAAATAATTGATTAAGTCCAACTTTTCAACTTTATGTTTTATGGTAATTCTAAGAATTATTTATCTAGGCATAGATCATAAAGATTTTCTCTTTTTTTTTCTTCTAAAAGCTTTGTGCAATAATATTTTATATTATGTTTTATATTTAACTGTATTATTTTTTTCCAATCTTTTCTTCCAAGTCCTTTAGCGTATATACAGATCTACAGAGGAAAAGTCATCTTGAGAGAGATGAGGAGGAGGACTGTTGACAAGGAAGCATACAGGTAGTAGTGAAACTGGGTGACAAGGAAGATAAATCTTTTTTAGGAGATAACACGGACTTCGTCACCCAGAAACTATAGCAAGGATCTTCTGAAGCTTGGGGAAAAAAAAAAGCTCAAATATTTAAATTCCATACATTTCTCCCAACTTCCTGAGTCAGATGGAGAAGCAATAAAGAATCAAAACTGCTATGAGGAGGCTAAAACCCAGAAATAGAAAAAAAAAAATGTCAAATGCACCCTTCTTCATGAAATCCAATTGCTATTTTAAAAAGCCTAAGATTGCTGAAATATGATCTCGTCTTCCATTTTCTGAAGAGTAATCACTACATTTGAAGCTAGTATGTAGGTATCATTAAAATGACCATTTGTTTAAATGTTTCCTTTTGGCTTCAATGGTGCAAAATAGCAAAATAATAATAATAATAATAAATATAATTTGGGTATCAAAGTAATGTAAGTCATTGATGTAAACAATAAAGCTAGAATAATGAAATTAACTATACAAGAATATATATGAACCATAAAGTAATTTGGTGCACAGAAAAAGAGGACCGAATGATAAAGAGAGTTGCATAAAATTCCCATGTAAATGAAAATCATTTCTGAGGTTTGCATTAGAAAGATAAATTATCACTAATACCTACAAAAACTAGGGACTAAGATTTTGGCCAAGTTATCATGATTATATCACAATATTTTGATTCTCTGATGCAAATACAGCAGTCAACTGAATTGCTTAATCAATACAATCAGAATTCTTCCCCAATAAAATTCAGAGTCACCATTTTACAAAGCACCAAATTGGAAATTGTAACTGAATTCATAAGACAATCTAGATTTTTCATTTTACTTTCACTTTCTATCATTCATTCCCTCCCACCACCAACCAAGCCCCATTAGAGACCAGGCCCTAGAGTAAACACAGGGATAAAAAGATGAAGTATACTTTTTAGAGGAGTTCACAAAGTCAAAACTGGAAAACTTCACTTATGTTTTGCATTGTGAGAGATTAGAAATAGTATTGTTCTCCATACAGTTGATGGTTGGCAGTCAGGGTTTGTAGACTGGATTTCTTTTTCTTCATCATCCATCAAACCATTGAAAAAAGACTATTTTGTTGAATGAGGCATGTATTTTATTTTTCTTCGAGGTAGAAATGTAGTAAGAAATGCAGAGAAGACACAGTTTTTAATGTCATGCCTAAAATAAATTTAATTGGTGATGCATTGATCAATTAGCATCTTCATATTTTTATCCAGCCACCTGATAAGTTGCCTTTTGCAACAATTATTCCTTCATTCACAAGCATTGATGAAGCACATATTTTGTGATAGGCGTGATAGATGCTGAGAATAAAATAATAAAACAAAAAATCACCAAATGTAAAAAAGGTAAATTTTATGAAAATAATAATGCAGTGTGGTAAGTGTGATGTCCCTGTGGCAGCATCTAGGAGGGGCACTTAAACCCAGTTTGTGTACAGAGAACAAGAGATATCTATGTCAATTCCTAGATGAGCAACAGTTCAGAAGTTGGTCTTTATCTTGGGCACAACTAAGAATCATTACAGAATTTCATGTAGGAGTTTGTCATAACCAAGTTCTCTTCAAGTATAGATGGGAACAGATGTGGAAATCATCACATTTGTACTACAAAATTAAAGAAAAGTGAATCCTTTCAATTTTGAAAATGAAGCTTTTTAGGATTTTGCTCAATGGTTTTAAATAGCCTAACCTTCAATCTGCAGATAATAAATGAGTAATAAATCTTTCTAAAGCAAACAAGTCAATATAATTATAATTAGTTTTATATTTGCTTTTAAAAAGCTGAATATATTTTATATTCAATCATAATGAATCTTCTAGCCATTCTTAGTCATCTGAAAAGTAATTATATTTTCTAATAGTTCATTGAAATATACTCCATCATATAATTCACTCATTTGACATGTAAAATCCAATGGTTTTTAGTACATTCACAGATACGTGCAAACATCATCACAGTCAATTTTAGAATGTTTTCATCCTCTTAAAAAAGAAGCCCTGTAACCTTTAGCCATCACCATTCGATCCTCTCACCTCACCCCCCTCCAGTCCCATGAAACTACTAATATCCTTTCTATCACTATCGATTTCGTAGTCTGGATTTTCATATGAATTGGATCATATATGTGGTATTTTGTGACTTCTTTCAGTTGGCATATTTTCGAGGTTCATCCATGTTGTAACACGTATCAGCACTTCATTTCTTTGTATGACCAAGTAAAACCCACGGTATGTAAACACCATATTTTGTTTATCCATTTGTCTGTTGGTGGATATTTGGTTTGTTTCCACCTTTCAGCTATTGTGAATAATGCTGCCATAAACTTTCAGATTCAAGGTTTTCTGTGGACATACATTTTCATTTCTCTTGAGTAAATACCTAGGAGTGGAATTACTGGTCATATGGTGAATCTGTGTTTAATCATTTGAAGAACTGCCAGACTGTTTTCCACGGCTACTGCCCCATTTTACATTCCCACCAGCAGCATATGAGAATCCCAATCTCTCCATATCCTTACTAACACTTTTTTTCTGAATTTTTTATTCTGGCCATCCTAGCAGGTGTGAAGTGATATCTCATGCGGTTTTGATTTGCACTTCCCTGATAACTAATGGTGTTGAGAATCTTTTCATGTGCTTATTGGCCACTTGTATAATTTCCTTGGAGAAATATCGCTTCGGATCCTGTGCCCATTCTTAATTGGGTTATTTATGTTTTATTATTACATTTTAAGGGTTCTTTATGTATCATTGATGCAAATCCCTTATCATATATATCAGTTGCGATTTGTCTCCCTGTCTGTGGATTCTTCATGGTATTTTGTGAAGCACAAAAGTTTTTAATTTTGATGAAGTCTAATTTAATCTATTCCTCTTTTGTTACTTATGCTTTTACTGTCATATCTAAGAATGCTTTTTCGATGTCATGAATATTTAGCCAAATGTTTTCTTGTGAAAGTTTTATAATCTAGCTTTCATATTTAGGTCTTTAATCCATTTTGATTTAGTTTTTGAATATGCAATGAAGTAAAGGTTCAACTTCATTCTTTTGCAAGTGACAATCCACTTGCCTCTACGTGGTTTATTGAAAAGACAATTCTTTCCCCATTGGAAGGTCTTGGCACCCTTGTCAAATGTCAGTTGACCAAAGATATATTTATGGACTTATTTCTTGACTCTCAATTCCTTTTCATTGAGTTATATATTTCTCTTTCTACTATTACCACAGTGCCTTGATTATTATTGCTTTGTAGTAGTTTTGGAATCAGAGAATATGACTCTTCTTACTTTATTCTTCTTTTTCAACATTGTTTTGGCTATTCTGAGTCCTT
Organism: Panthera onca; assembly: GCF_046562875.1. NCBI lineage: Eukaryota > Metazoa > Chordata > Mammalia > Carnivora > Felidae > Panthera > Panthera onca. Next base: position 224,408,319 of record NC_138339.1, read on the forward strand.
TGCAAATGCATATGAATTTCAGAATCAACTTTTCAATTTCAAAAAGGAATTACCTAGGATTCTAATAGCAATTTCATTGAATCTATACGTCAGTTCAGAGAGTATTGTCATTTTAAGAATGTGATATCTTCTGATTTATGAACATGGGATGCTTTCTTATTTATTTGTTTGTTTATTTTAATGTTTTTTTTTTATTTTTATTTTTGAGAGACAGAGACAGAGAGTGAGCAGGGGAGGGGTAGAGAGAGAGCTGGAGTCACAGAATCTGAAGCAGGCTCCAGGCTCTGGGCCCAACGTGGGTATTCAACCCATGAGCTGTGAGATCATGACCTGAGCCGAAGTCAGATGCTTAACATCCTGAGCCACCCAGGCACCCCTCCCATTTATTTAAATCTTCTTTAATTTCTTTCAACAATGTTTTACGGTTTCCAGAGTATACGTTTTGCACTTCATTTATTAAACTTATTCCCAAGTGCTTTATTCTTTTTCGAAGACATTGTTAATGAAAACGTAATTATCTTTTAAGATTCTCAAAAGTTGGAAGTTGATACACAAATACATAAAAAGAAACTTGTCAGTGCTATATTACGTCAAGTAAAAAAACTGAATAAAGTAAAAGTTCTCTCCTGTTACCTTAGAAACTTTTGCTAAATAATGATGTAATCCCTGAAGATCCAATCTTCTCTGCTGATAAAGCCATTGAACTGCTCAAATTCTTTTGAAGGTGGTCCATACAAAAGTCAAGAATAATTATGTATCTGAGGTTAGAATTCTCCATTTTTGTTCAGATTTCTACTTAATGGTCTCATTTTAATTACCCTATGCAGTATCTATATGACTTTTGTCAGTTTAGGTTGCATCGTGGTTATATGATATACATCATATAACATATATATAACATGTTTGTACTTACCCCTAAACCCAGCCCTATTACCCATCCCAGCACACCATAATGTGAGCACAAACTTCCCATCGCTCCTTCTTAAGAAGGAGCTTTTAAACTGAACTGAATTTTATGTATGTATACACTGTAATCTGTTGATGCTAATATACACTAACCATTATAGGATACCTCATTTATGAATATCTAATTATAAGGCTTTGATCAATAAGAAGTTATATTTATATATAAAATATGTACTCTTATATACTTATAAAACATATGTGCAATTTTTCTATGCTTAGTAATGTGTTTCTGACTAATACAGAAAGTATGCCCACAAATTTTATCAGTGTATAGAATAAAGATATTCCATTAATCTTATTATAGAGGACAAAAGGAAGAATATACCTATCTACTCTAGTCATAACCAGACTAATTGGTTATGTTAGTCAAAAAAGTGAGAGGAAAAGAGGATAAGTGGCTATCAGAAAACTAGGTCCATAATATCTGAAGATTAATATTCCACTATGGATGAGAAAAAAAGAAAAAGAAGGAAGAAAATGACAAGTACAACTTTACATCCACAATTCTTAGTAGAAGAAGGATTAGAATTGATGCTCCTGACAATAACAATGCTTCACTCATCGGCCTTCATACGCTCTTTCTGTCTCTATCAGAGTTAATTTAAATGTGAAAAAATGTTTTGAGGAAATAAAATAGGCCAATTATCATGGATATAAATATTCTGACATCTATAACTATCTATATCTACCCATAGATATTTATATCTGGTTTATATCTATGGATAGTTTATATCTATAGATAGACAGATATTTATATCTATCTATATATATATAGGTATAGATATATGTCTATGTGGCATTAAACTCAGTGGGAATGTGTTTATAATCATGTTTACTGAATGAAAATAGCCAAAGCCACCCTAATCCAAATTTGTTGGCCAGAATCCTCTGCTTTAGACGTGGTAGCCAGAAGTTCAATTTTCAGTTTTATTCTGATGTCTTTATTTGCTCATTTGTAAAATAAGAAAGTAGCTATCTACCACTAGACCAAGGAGCTCAGTTATCATTAGGATAAAATAAAATAGAAAAAGAAATGAAAATCATTTTGTCAAAGGTAAGGAACTATTTTCTTTGTATTGCATGAGAATAACACCAAGGAATTCAAAAGAATTTAGGATTAAGAGGTATGTAAGTTCCTCTTATCTAGCTTGGATCAAAGAAAACCTATGCAGATCACCTTAGGAAGCAGAATACACCGCAGGCCAATCTAATGTATTAATGTGGCTAAACAAAGGAGCCTGTCAGAATGGGGGTGACAGCCATAACCTGGAGAAATGCTGTAGACAAAAGATAAAGAAGTGTCAGAGCAGCCAATTTTGGCATTTTCATAGTGTCCTGGAAAAGAAGGAATCTTAGCCCGTGGATTTGGATCATTCAGGTTCCATGGATAAAGCTGACCCAGTGTGAAGATAAGTGAATGAAGGTATGTTAGCTCGTGCCTCTGACACTATGCCTAAAATTTGACTTTCTAATTCTAGTGAGATCCCACATTACAGCTTTATTCACAGAGCAAATGCACTGCTACTGTTGAATCATGTGTTCCAGTTTTTGTCACAGTACAACCATGCAACAAGGAAGCGGGCATCTTGATTACAGAAAGCAAGTCTTGAACTTAAGTTCAACTTAAGTAACTTGAGTCTGTGAGAGATGAGAGCATGCTACAAAGTTGTCAGAGCCTGCAGGCAAAAAGACCAGACACTGACTTAAAGCCTATTAATTAAAGTGAGGCCAACTTGTGAGATCTCCTAGGGGACAAACAGATCATCTTTCCCAAGGTGCACACATGGCTACATCTCTAGGCATACTGACTAAACAACAAAAAAGTAAAAGGATCACAGATGTGCTATCTACTTTGGCTTAGATCAGATCCTGAAATTTACAGAAATAAAACATAATGTGGGCACCTGGATGGCTCAGTCAGCCAAGCGCCCAACTCTTGATCTTGGCTTGGATCATGATCTCATGGTTTGTAAGTTCAAGCCCCCCATTGGGCTCTGTGCTGATAGTGTAGAGCCTGCTAGGGATTGTCTCTCTCCCTCTCTCTCTGCCCTTCCTCCACTCATGAGCATACTCATGCTCTCTCTCTCTCCCAAAATGAATGAGTGAGCTTTAAAAAAGAAATAAATAAAACATAATGTATATGCAAATACATTGGACACATACCCTACGGTCTGACTTTAAAGACCAACTCAAGCTGGTGATCACAAAGATGGAGAAGTCGAGAAGCATACTCACATCTCTGGCCTGGACCGATGAATAGTGCAAGGGATGAGCAGAATCAAAGGAAATGACCAAACAACCTAAACAGTCATCACCAAAAAGATGGTGGAAATTCAGGAAATGTAAGAAAGGGAAGAATTTTCAGGAGAAAGTGGTTTACATTGTCAAGAGCTTCAAGATGTCAAATCATAAAGATGGAATTTCTCTGGGAATAAGAATGGAGAACAGAGTGGGTTACAGCAAGTTCCCATGAGATTCCCTTGGTAGAGGAGCAATATTCTGAATGATGCATTAAAAATTGAAACAGATTTGGACTTCCAACTTCCTGCTCTCAAATTATATGGGAGTGAAGAATGAATTACATCCATAGGACGGGCTACCTGGGGAGGTGGTTTCCTTGGGTGAGCATCAAGGATTCAGGAAGGGAAAATTGATGAAAATTATTTTCAAAGTAGTGGGAGATTATTTAAAACCCATTTATTCAACACAAAATAAGTAAAAAGAATAATTGCCCCAGCGTTTAAAATAAACGGGTTTCGAAAAGAAATCATGGGAGAGAATCAATGACTAGGGAGAATAACATTAAGGGTAGTTAACAATATAACAAAGATATAAAACAGGGTGGCTGTGCTGTGTTGCAAGATTTCCTAAAATAATTGATTTCCCAAGTTCCTGGTGGATCTGGAAAGAATGTGAAAGCATTACTTACTTTATTAACCTTTCTAGGATAAATCAGCCTCATCTTTGATTAATTGTGTTTCTAAGAGAAACTTAGCCCAGGTTAGCAGGTGTGTAATAGGTTCAGTTAGACATTAAGAGTCTAACCAGAAGTCCTAAATAGCAGATTTATTTATTTGTTGAATGAAGGCATTCACTGAAATCAACATTTTTGAAAACTGAGAATTGTTGCTGAAAACCAGGAAAGAAAAAAAAGATTGGTTAAAATAATGATATAAAGTTCTTCTAAAGAGGTTAATAAATCCACTGCAATTTTTATAGGAGGTTAAATAAATTACTTTCTAGCTTTCCATTTTTATGATGGTTTTCAAAAATCACTAGACTACCTAAACTGGTTCTTAGCCAGAAACTTGTTTATTCATTGCATCTCTTTTGTTTTTCTGCCTCTTCCTCTCTAAAATGCTACTCCATAAAGAAGGGGCTTTGTCCATATTGTTCACGCTTATGTTTCTAGTTTTTGAGAACAGTGCTTGGGTATTAGGGCATACCTAACGAGTATTTTTGAATAGAGTTTTTAAATATTCCTTTATATCACCAAGGTCATGTACCATCCCAAATTTCTCTCTCAATAAGTCAAAGAAGTAGGAATAGTAAAAATGTATATAAACTCAATGGTTTTCTAAAATCACAAAGTTTACAGAAAATTTAACAAATGAAGGAAAGAAATCTATTTTTTGAATATTTACTTACACGAGGGGACTTTCACATGTATTTTATTTGATGTAACTGATAAAGTTTGTAAATAAAAGCTTTATAGGTGAAGGAAAAAGAAAAGTTTAGTACTTTTCCGTGTGTCAACTGACATGCTTGTGGAATAAGATGGGTTTTACATGTACATCTCACTTCAAAGAGGGAAAAAAGGCAGAGGGAAAAAAGGAGGATGGGGAGAGGGAAGGAAGGAAGAGAAAGAAGACAGAAGAAAAATTAGCATTTCTTGGGATAGACATTTTAGGTCAGACTTTCACAAGAATTAGATGTGATAAACTCCATTCCCATATCACTTAATATTGATGATCATAGAGTTTTTGTGATTTTTTTTTCAAGTGATTCATAGCTAAAAGGTAGTAGAGTCAGGATTTGAACTGGGGTATTTTAAAGGCTCTTCTGATTATGTCACCATCTTTGACATTAAGAGAAAATAAAGGCAGAGTATATTCAGTTTATTTTGGAACTCAAATTGATTTTCAGAAAACTGTATTTGGGCTGGTTCTTACAGTCATGGTAAATGAGAGATATGGTATTCCTTCTTTTTCATAAATCCCCATGCTTTGGTTAGCTGGGGTTACAGTGTTTACATTTACATATTAATACTATACTAAAAACTAAAATGTGAAGGAATAATGATTAATAAGCTATTCCCCCTTACACATATAATCACCCACACAGGTCATTGTTTTCTCTGACATCAGAAAACCTGTCAGAGAACCACTGTACAGACACAAGAAGACCTTTTCCCCTTTGATTTCTGCCTCTATAACATATGCAGCTGGAGTCCCCATGGGAGTCTCGAACACAATCTGAAATTAGCCCCTCAAGCCCAGGAGTGAGCTACGCGATGAAAAATAGAGTGTGGTGTGACATAAGGTGCATTTTTCACTTAAGATGCATTTGAATTGCTGCATTTTCAGTTAATAAAGGCAGAGCGATTTTAATGGGCTGTGTCGACTCTAACTTCTCACATCTGTTCCCTTTTCTGATGTTTCGTGCCATTTTGTGGATTCACGTCATAACCAACATAGTCATTGTAGACTCTGGTAAAAGTTTCTCTGATCTGATTATTGAGTAAGTGATGGCATATAATAGTAGGAGATGAAAAGTCATGAGCTACAGAGGTCAAAATCAGTTTTATGTGCAGACAAAAAGAGATACAGAAACAATCACATCAACATACACTCCAGACAGGTTCTATTGTCATAACATGATGTTTTCCAAAAGTTACTGAATACACTTGATATGAGACCAAAGGTAACACATGCTGCTTTTGTTTGTAGTATTTTACCATATTTTTAAGATTTCTGTGAAATTTTTTATACCCAGTCTTTGCCTGACTCTAAAATAAAATAAATATCACATTCTTCCCTCACCCTGTGTGGGATAACTTTAGCGGTTGAACAGAGTTGGCTATTGACCGGTCGGGAGAGAACAAATGAGGACACAAAGGTTCTGTGTCTATTCCTCTCTGTGCTTGTCCTATATCCTGTCATCTACTGGATGATCAGTTCTCAAGATCAGTGAGATTTTGCTCATATTAGAATACTCTCTTGACCTGACTCAGCAGAGATATAATAACAATTGTTTCAGTTTTAATTCTTTTTTTTTTTTAACTTTTCTTAATGTTTGTTTATTTTTGAGAGAGAAAAAGAGAGCATGAGCGGTGGAGGGGCAGAGAGAGAGGGGGCAGGAGATCCAAAGCAGGCTCTGTGCTGACAGCAGAGAACCCAATGCAGGGCTCAAACTCATAAACCATGAGGTCATGACCTGAGCCGCTAAAGTCAGACGCTTAACCCACTGAGCCACCCAGGCACCCCTTAATTCTAATTCTTCTAATATAGGTTATGGTAATAGCAATCTCTTTATTTTCAACCTTTCACTCACTGTCAAGAAGCAGGCGACATGTCTGAGGGAATCGTTTTGCAGAAGACACACAATGGGATGTGCCCAGGTCCCCAACGGTTTGCTTGTGAGTATAGCAGGGAGAATTGTGAACTCCAGTCAGAGAGAGTGGTACAAGGTGACTTCAAGCTGGGTCGGACCTTTGGACGTATGTTTGGTGTGAGTTTGCACACTGGCGCATGTATGTCTGTGTCAAAGGCAAGGAGTAACCACGGCCTGGCCCCCAGTTCACAGGAAACTGTTCAAGGTAGTTCTTCCCAGCAGAGAAAAGTTAGGCAGTGGCAACAAACTCAAGTGTTGGATAAGCTTACCGTTGTGAACTTAAGAGAGTTTTCCATTCTCTCTGTTTATTAGTACCATGAAACTCCCTATGAGATATTAATACTAAGTATAATTAGAAAAACCACAAAATATGATGCAGGCACTACAGATCTTTTAAAAATATTTACTCTAAATCTTTCCAAATAATATGTGCTATCATTTCCATTGTAGAGATGATGAAGCTGAGGGTCGTAAAGCTTAAAAAGCTGCCGACACCTCCCACAACCAGTAGAACTGTGCCAGAATTCAAATTCTTTCTGTTTCGTGTACTAGCTGCTTGAGTGTTACAGAAAAAAGTCACCTACTGTATACTGTTAGAAAGAAACCGTCTACCACTTTTCTTTTCCATACTGCATGCTTTAAGCCTCTCAATCTTGCTCTCCTCTGTCTGGGCTTGCTAGTGGGAATCCAGGGTCTAACACTGAGAATGCCGCTAGTAAAAGGAATCCCAGAAATGTATGAAGCAGCGGACGGTCTTTGTTCCTGTGCGGCTGCAGTACAGACACACTGGTCTGAGTCATAACAGGACTTCAAAGAATCTTACCTAATAAGTGGTGAATCGATACCGCTCGTTTTTTTCTTTCATTTCCAGGATGGAGACTTTTGTGATTGTGTACCTATTAACTTTCTGTTTGTTTTCTGTTATGACAAAACTATCCTTGAGTGTGTAGTTTGTATACCATTCTCTGAATATCAGAAATTGTTGCTTCACCCATGTAGAAGTAACATATTGTTTCTAAAACTTTTGTCATCCTTTTAAAAAAAATTTTTTTAAGTTTATTTATTTATTTTGAGACACACAGAGAGAGAGAGAGGGAGCGAGTGAGCACACGGGAGGGGCAGAGAGAAAGGGAGAGACAGAGAATCCCAAGCAGGCCCCACACAATCAGCACTGAGCCTGATGCGGGGCTTGATTCCCACCAACCACGAGATCATGACCTAAGCCAAAACCAAGACTCGGGCATCTAACCAACTGAGCCACCTGGACGCCCCTAAAAATTGACTATCTTACCTAGCACATTGTTGTATAGCATTATTCTACTTTATATACTCTTAAAATGTGTAAATTTTATAAAAATTATCTGTCAAAACAGTAGAGAATCGTTGAAACTTACATCTTGTACCAAAATGCATGAAGCTATAGATTTTTTTAAATTCATTATTCAGAGGAATATTTAAGAGTTGTTATTTAAATTAACAATATACTGTAGCTACAGAATTTCAACTTGGAGAAACGCTTTAAAATCATCTACTCTAACACTCTAATTTTAACTGCGGTCTGATGAAGTGAAATTATACTCACAAGTTTACACAGCAAGTTAGAGATGGAAGCAACACTGAAATCCATGTTCCCGAATTCCTAAGCCAGCATCTTAAATCTTATACTGAGTGGCGTATAACACTGACTAAATGCTGTATTTTAGAGCTTCCTATATAAGTCTCACACACTGTATGAGATACAATTGGGGTCGCTCAGAACCTTTGTGAACTTACAGCAGGCTAATTAATACCTCATAGCTAGAATTAAACTATGCTTAGAGACTAGGTTGTAGTAGGATAGGCAAGTCCAATTCAGGAAGTTTATGAATGAGTTCTTATCCTGTAGTAATTTGTAATATTTCATCTCCTTGTAAGAATTTTTTCTTCTGGGTAATACTAAGCACCAGCACTAAAAAGTATACCACAATCTGGGGTCCATTTATCATAATTTGGTTGGTAGTAGCTCATTCTGACTAACCTAAATCAGTGTAAAAAAATCAAAAGACTTAGAGTTACTCGAAATCCATCATTTAGGTCTTATTCCAACTTGTCTTCACCAAAAGCTGGTTGCCTTAGCAATAAGATGGAGTTAATCATAGCATTTGACTTACTAATAATAAGAATCAAATGAAGTCAAGTGTTGGAAAGTTCTTTGAGGTACAAAAGTGTAGTAAACAAGCATAGGCTGATGGCTGGCTACCTTGCCTGAACTCGATTTATAGATGCCACAAAAGCGAGAGAGAGGTTGAAAGATGCCAGAATCCCGTTCTGTCTGTCTGTCTCTCTCTCTCTCTCTCACACACACACACACACACACACACATCCCCTGAGAAGAAAACATGTTTTTATGTTACTGAGGAGAGAATGTTAGCTTAGGGCATTATAAAAAGAGCATAGGTTAATGAAGAGATTTCTAGAGGTCTATACTAAGGGAATGGATATCTACAATGTTCCATAAGCATAATATTAAATATTACACAGCAGTCAGAAGTAACAAACTAAATCTACATAAAACCACATGGAATGATTTTTAAAACACAGTAATCAGTAAAAAATATGCATACCTATAGCAAAATATGATGGTATAAATTTATAGTATGCACATAAAAAATAAAACATTGTACACTTTTTCCTACCACACACATATATTTGTAATCATTGAGTTTCTATAGGAATAAGAGGAATGCCATGTGGGGAGAGTTTGGGGGAAAAAAAATAAAACAGAACAAGGAAGGAGCCTTAAACTTCCCTGCTCCGGTAATGTTTCATGAAAATCATGATCTTCAATCCACCAACTCCATGAAGAAAAAGAAAGGAGGAGTTAGAAAAGTAGGGAGCACCATTTAACATTAGGCTCATTAGGCTGTGCCTCACCTGTCTTCACTGTTGGTACAGAAAAGTGTCCCTATGATAGTTCCAGAGCATCCATCCCAGAAACACATGTAATCTTTAAGAAGCGCAAACTGCCATTTTCTTTTATTGATAATTATATTCACACACAATTTCCACTCATGTCTTTACTGTCTGCTTAGATAATAAAGATACCCTGAAGAGACTGTAAATGTCTGACTCCATTTTTGGTGTTTGCTCACTAACAGCTTTCAAGCCTCACCCCTCCCTTTTCTCCTCTTGACTCCCATCCAGACAAGCCAATAAGAGAGCCCACAACACTCTCTCCCTTGGTGCTGGTAGGAAATTCAAGCCAAGCAAACCCAGGATCTGGTATGAAACCACTCGTTCTGGCCCCACAGCCTTAACTCCAATAGAAGTCAAAGGCAGGTCTTCCTTCCAACTCTCCCAAACTACTTTTGAACCTTCTCCAGAGTCTACCCTGCTTCCCAGAGAAAGCCTTATTACATAAGTAATGCATTTCTTTATACCTTCCTTGTGGGTGTGTGGCATCACTAGTCTTGACATCCAGACCAAATTTGAGTAGTGCCTCAGGGCAGTCACAAATCCAAAGGAAAAATAAAATATACACAGGTACTAACTCATTCGCATAGTCATTCATATGATGATGTTGGCCTGAGGAACCAGCACGCAGTAAGTAAAAGAAAGTTGCTAAAAAGATATACACTGGGGCACCTGGGTGGCTCAGTCGGTTGAGCGACCAACTTCAGTTCAGGTCATGATCTCACAGTTTGTGACTTCGAGCCCCGCATCGGGCTCTGTTCTGACAGTTCAGAGCCTGGAGCCTGCTTCGGATTCTGTGTCTCCCTCTCTCTCTGCCCCTCTCCCATTCATGCTCTGTCTCTCTCTGTCTCAGAAATAAATAAACATTAAAAAAAAAAGAGAGAGATGCATTGATTACCTTTGTTCTTCTACGTGAAATTACTATTAAGGCTGAAGGCAAAAACGAAAAGAAAAAAATTATAATTTTATCTCTATTTCATTTTGAATAAAATAAAAGTAGCACTTAATCAAAATAAGTCTTTTATAAGCCACAGGGAAGATATTACTATGGTAACGTGATCCCCAACAGAAATAGCAACACTGATCTTGACATGCTCATAGGATTAGTCTTCTCTTGATATACCACATGGCATACAGGTAAGACCTGCAAAGACCTCAAGCTCAACACGTAAGCTACAATTTAATGCAACCTCATGAGGAGGTTATATAAAGTTTTACCCTCAATGTCACCATGCAAAATAATCAGAAACTCCTTTTTAGATTGTGTATTTCACATGTTGATAAGGGACACAAAGCATAGTTGCTTTTTCAACACACACCAGGCAGGTGTCAAATACTCCTTACTTTCAAAGCACTGGCAACCATCCCTGTCTGCTGGCAGACAAAAATCAAAAAAATCAAAAACCAAACAGTGCAACAACAAAATTCCTTAAACCTGTCTAGACAGAATGCTCAAAAGGGATTTTTAAAAGGCAATTTACATTTATTTACAGACAGATGTGGAGAGTTATTGCATATCATCCTGATACATTTGAATAATATTCCTATGTGTGTATATATGTATATTTTCTCTTTAATTTGGATATGCTCTATTTTGAAGACTTGTCAGTTCAGCATCTCAGTGTCACTGTGACCTAACCACACAACCCTCACAGTAAAAATTATTCAGCAAGTACTTTGCCTTTGCTCATTCAGCATGCCTTTTCTCTCTTACTAGAAGAGAGCTGGTCTCTCTCTGTATCTCCCCAGAGTTGATTTCCTGAATAGACTGAGAAGCTACCTCTACATATGTTCCTTCCCCAGAGGTGTCTTAATCCTAAAACTCCAAACCTTCTTTCACCCACTTCACATTTTAAAAAGCACTTTTACACCCAGTTCACTCTGTCTTCAACAAAAAATTTACTCTGGGTATTTTCACTGCTGTTTCTGGTGCTATTGTTTCTTGAGGTTCATCACCATGCCTGTCAAGGCTGAACAGTAGGCATCCTGAGTGTGTTTGAGGGCCGCTCCTGACATAAATATAGTGTTGGCAGTTTTGAGTGATTCACACTTCTCAAATTTGAAACGGCACAGAACTTACTCTATTTGGACATTTACTTAAAATCTTCCTCCTTCTTTAAAAATAACTAGTAAAACATCACTGAGAGGTTCAAAGGACAGATATTAGCTGATTACTCAGCTAAGGAGATCGAGGAATAGGGATGTAAGAGACTTTCCCAGTGTTCTCAGCTGATGACTGAGTGATCAAGGGTTCAATCCAGGCCATCTGACCTCCCAAAATATACAGCATGGTCTCTCTCTTTGCCTCAAGTCATTAAGTTTTAATTTCTTTACCCTAAGCCTTTTTATTTCTATTAATATTCAAATCTCCCTTTAAATTTTAACACTAATACAGAAGTTTCTGTGAAAGAATGATCCAATACAAAGGTTATAGAGAGGAAGGAAAGAAGAGAAATAAAGAGAAAATAACTTGTTAAGTGACAGATATGTACCAGCTTCATAAATTTACTTAGAATTTTTCCAAATTTTTCTTCTCAGAATCTGAGTTCAAACAGAAATATCATAGACTCATTTTTACCTTAAAAAATAAGTAACTGATGGGGGTAGGAGCCAAGATGGCGGAACAACATGGAAGTTTTTTGTGCGTCTCGCGTCCAAGAAACACAGCCAGACCAACACTAAACCATCCTACACACCTAGAAAACCGATTGGAGGATTAACACAACAATCTGCACAACCTGAACCACAGAATTCAGCAGGTACGTGGCGCGGAGAGCTAAACTTAGGGAGCGAGAAGCCGCAAAAAGTAGGGAACCACTTTTGTGGGTGGAGAAAGGACGGAGACTGGGGAGGCGGGGAGAATATGGGAAAAGCACCCCTCCCCAAAAGCAGCTGGGGAGAAAGTGGAAAATTGGAAACAGCCGCAGGGACTAAACCAAAAAGGGAGAAAGGAGAAAGGAGAGGGTTTAAATTCCATTAAGACTGTAAACAAGGGGAACACAAATGCTGCAACTCTGCAGCTCATACCTGGCGGTGCTCTGGTGGGAAGGGCGAATCCCCAGGAACAGAGTGGGGTCCAGGAGGTTCTCGGGTCACACAGGGAAAAGCAGTTCCACTGCCGGAAGGACATTTGGTAGAAACTGTTGAAGCCACCTGATTGCAGCAAACCCCAGAAAACGGCCACATTCGCTGGTGCTGGAACAAGGTCGTTGAGGGTGAAGCCTGGTGCCCATAATCCCTGAAACGCTGCTGCTACACTGTCTCGCGAACTTTTTCTGGGGTGGGCTGGCACCTGGCCGCAGTCTCAGGGCACCGGCAGCAGCAGGGTCCAGCGGGCATCCCTGGGTGCAGCCGACATTCGGTTATTGCTTGGTGAGACCCTCCCGCAGAGGGGCGGAACGGGTCAAAGCCGCAGTCCTTCAGAAGTAAGGGGCCGGAGAAAACAGCCACATCTGAGACAAAAGTTGGGAGAGAGGTATTGCCTGGGGCCTGGTCACGGAGAGTGAAAAAGCGGGGAGTGGACAAGAGTTGAAGACAGAGGACAGGTGCGCGATTGCTGATCCAGAAGAACACACTGGGTAGCTGGGAGACGCCATTTTCATCTCCCTCGCGCATGCGCATATGCACCTAGGAGCACCGCAACACTCCACCCCAGTAGGCTAGCAGCGCCATCTAGTGGAGAGCAGAGCTGTTACACTGAGCCCCGCCCAACTGGGCCAACTTCACTCTCAAGAACACAAGTCTCACCACCGGCTTAATTTATGGACTAGAAAGAGCCACATAGACTGACTTCTAGGGGAAAACGAAGCAATTTCATTCGTACTTCAATCTGTTAGCAGCTTCATCTATTCAATTTTCTTTCTTTCTTTTTTCTTTTTTCTTTTTCTCTTTTACAATTCTTTTTCTTGAACACAGAAAGAAAAAATTCATTTTTATTTTTAATTTTTATTAAAAATATCTTTCTTTAATTTTTATTACTGTATTTTTTACTTTTGTGTAAATTTTTTCAAATTCTACTTTACTTCCATCATTTTATTTTAGTCTACTTCAGTGTATTCACATTTTCAAATTTTCAAACAATTTCCTTTTTTTCTTCCTTTTTATTTTTTTCTTTTTCGTTTCTTTTCTTTTTCTTGAATGCAGAAAGAGAAAACACTTCATTTTTACTTTCAAGTTCTTTTAAAAATATTTTTATTTAATTTTTACTACATATTTTCTGCTTTTATGTAAATTTTTTCAAATTCTATTTTATTTCCATCATTTTATTTTAGTCTACTACAGTGTATTCACTTTTTCAAATTTTCAAACGATTTCTTTTTTTTTCTCTTTTTTGTTTCTTTTCTTTTTTCTTAAATACATAAAATGAAACTTCATGTTTATATTTAATTTTTATTAAAAATAATTTTCTTTAATTTTTTTCTACTATATTCTTTACTTTTGTGTATATTTTTTCAAATTCTATTTTACCCCCATCATCTCATTTTAGTCTACTTCAGTGTATTCATTTTGTCAAATTCTCAAACGATTTCCTCCCCCCCCTTTTTTTTCTAATATGTCAAACCACTTTCAACACACAGACCAAAACACACCTAGGATCTAGCATCATCTATTTGTGTGTGTGTGTGTGTGTGTTTAATTTTTAATTTTAATATTTTTTAATTTTAATTTTTTAATTTCAATTTTTCTACCTCATTAATTCCTTCTCTCCCTTCAAAATGACAAAATGAAGGAATTCACCCCAAAAGAAAAAACACAAAGAAATGACAGCCAGGGATTTAACCAACACAGATACAAGCAAGATGTCTGAAACAGAATTTAGAATCATGATAATAAGAATAATAGCTGGAGTCGAAAATAGATTAGAATCCCTTTCTGCACAGATAGAAGAAGTAAAAAATAGCCAGAATGAAATTAAAAATGCTATAACTGAGCTGCAATCACGGATGGATGCAGCGGCGACAAGGATGGACGAGGCAGAACAGAGAATCAGCGATATAGAGGACAAACTTATCGAGAAAAATGAAGCAGAAAAAAAGAGGGAGATGAAGGCAAAAGAGCTCGATTTAAGAATTAGAGAAATCAGTGACTCATGAAAGAAGAACAAAATCAGAATCATAGGGGTACCAAAAGAGGAAGAGAGAGAAAGAGGGGTAGAAAGGTTATGTGAGCAAATCATAGTGGAAAACTTTCCTAACCTGGGGAAAGACACAGACATCAAAATCCAGGAAGCACAAAGGACCCCCATTAGATTCAACAAAACCCGACCATCAACAAGGCATATCATAGTCAAATTCACAAAATACTCAGGCAAGGAGAGAATCATGAAAGCAGCAAGGGAAAAAAAGTCCCTAACCTACAAGGGAAGACAGATCAGGTTTGCAGCAGACCTATCCACAGAAACTTGGCAGGCCAGAAAGGAGTGGCAGGATATATTCAGTGTGCTGAATCAGGAAAATATGCACCCAAGAATTCTTTATCCAGCAAGGCTGTCATTCAAAATAGAAGGAGAGATAAAAAGTCTTCCAGACAAACAAAAATTAAAGGAGTTTGTGACCACTAAACCACCCTGCAATAAATTTTAAGGGGAAATTTCTGAGGGGAGAAAAGATGAAAATATAAATAAATAAATAAATAAATAAATAAATAAATAAATAAATACCAAAAGCAACAAAGGATTAGAAAAGACCAGAGAATACCACCAGAAACTCCAACTCTACAAACATCATAATGGCAATAAATTCATCTTTCAGTACTCACTCTAAACGTCAATGGACTCAATGCTCCAATCAAAAGACATAGGGTAACAGAATGGATAAGAAAACAAGATCCATCTATATTCTGTCTACAAGAGACTCACTTTAGACCTCAAGACACCTTCAGATTGAAAGTAAGGGGATGGAGAACCACCTATCATGCTAATGGTCAACAAAAGAAAGCCAGAGTAGCCATACTTATATCAGACAATCTAGACTCTAAAATAAAGACTGTATCAAGAGATGCAGAAGGGCATTATATCATAATCAAGGGGTCTATCCACCAAGAAGACCTAACAATTGTAAATATTTATGCGCCAAATGTGGAAGCACCCAAATATATACATCCATTAATCACAAACATAAAGAAACTCATCGATAGTAATACCATAATAGTAGGAGACTTCAACACCCCACCCACAGCAATGGACAGATCATCTAATCAAAAAATCAACAAGGAAACAATGGCTTTGAATGACACACTGGACCAGATGGACTTAACAGATATATTCAGAACATTTCATCCTAAAGCAGCAGAATATACATTCTTCTCCAGTACACATGGAACGTTCTCCAGAATAGACCAAATACCGGGACACAAATCAGCCCTAAGTAAGTACAAAAAGATCGAGATCATACCGTGCATATTTTCAGACCACAACGCTATGACACTCGAAATCAACCACAAGAAAAAATTTGGAAAGGTAATAAATACTTGGAGACTAAAGAAAACATCCTACTAAAGAATGAATGGGCTAACCAAGCAGTTAAAGAGGAAATTAAAAAGTATATGGAAGTCAGTGAAAATGATAACACCACAAATCCAAAACCTCTGGGACGCAGCAAAGGAGGTCATAAGAGGAAAGTATATAGCAATCCAGGCCTTCCTAAAGAAGGAAGAAAGATCTCAGATACACACCTAACCTTACACCTTAAGGAGCTGGAAAAAGAACAGCAAATGAAACCCCAGAACCAGCAGAAGACAGGAAATAATAAAGATAAGAGCAGAAATTAATGCTATCGAAACAAAAAAAAAAAACAGTAGAACACATCAATGAAACCAGAAACTTGTTCTTTGAAAGAATTAACAAAATTGATAAACCACTAGCTAGTTTGATCAAAAAGAAAAAGGAAAGGACCCAAATAAATAAAATCAAGAATGAAAGAGGAGAGATCACAACCAACACAACAGAAATAAAAACAATAAGAGAATATTATGAGCAATTGTATGCCAATAAAATGGGTAATCTGGAAGAAATGGACAAATTCCTAGAAACATATACACTGCCAAAACTGAAACAGGAAGAAATAGAAAATTTGAACAGACCCATAACCAGTAAAGAAATTGAATTAGTAATCAAAAATCTGCCAAAAAACCAGAGTCCAGGGCCAGATGGCTTTCCAGAGGAATTCTACCAAACATTTAAGGAAGAGTTAACACATGTAAGGTGTTCCAAAAAATAGAAATGGAAGGAAAACTTCCAAACTCTTTCTATGAAGCCAGCATTACCTTGATTCCAAAACCAGACAGACCCCACTAAAAAGGAGAACTATAGGGGCACCTGGGTGGCTCAGTCGGTTAAGCATCTGACTTCAGCTCAGGTCACGATCTCGCAGTCCGTGAGTTCGAGCCCCGCATCGGGCTCTGGGCTGATGGCTCAGAGCCTGGAGCCTGATTCCAATTCTGTGTTTCCCTCTCTCTCTGCCCCTCCCCTGTTCATGCTCTGTCTCTCTCTGTCTCAAAAATAAATAAACTTTAAAAAAAAAAAAAAGCTGCTGAGGATTCAACTCAGTTTAAAAAAAAAAAAAAAGGAGAACTACAGACCAATTTCCCTGATGAACATGGATGCAAAAGTCCTCAACAAGATATTGGCCAACCGTATCCAACAATACATTAAAGAAATTATTCACCACGACCAAGTGGGATTTATATCTGGGATGCATGGCTGGTTCAATATCCACAAAACAATTAATGTGATTCATCACATCAATAAAAGAAAGGACAAGAACCATATGATCCTCTCAACAGATGCAGAGAAAGCGTTTGACAAAATACAGCATCCTTTCTTGATAAAAACCCTCAAGAAAGTAGGAATAGAAGGAGCATACCTCGAGATCATAAAAGCCATATA
Organism: Panthera onca; assembly: GCF_046562875.1. Lineage (NCBI taxonomy): Eukaryota > Metazoa > Chordata > Mammalia > Carnivora > Felidae > Panthera > Panthera onca. Next base: position 224,425,735 of record NC_138339.1, read on the forward strand.
TGAACGACCCAATGCTAATATCATCCTCAATGGGGAAAAACTGAGAGCTTTCCTCTTAAGGTCAGGAACAAGACGGGATGTCCACTTTTGCCACTGTTATTCAACATAGTATTGGAAGTCTTAGCCTCTGCAATCAGACAACACAAGGAAATAAAAGGCATTCAAACCAGCCAGGAGGAGGTCAAACTCTCTCTTCGCAGATGACATGATACTCTAATGGAAAACCCAAGAGATTCCACCAAAAAACTGCTAGAATGGATTCATGAATTCAGCAAAGTTGCAGGCTATAAAATCAATGCACAGAAATCGGTTGCATTCCTGTACACCAACAATGAAGCGACGGAAAGAGAAATCAAGGAATCGACCCCATTTACAGTTGCACAAAAAACCATAAAATACCTAGGAATAAATCTAACCAAAGAGGTGGAAAATCTATACACTGAAAACTATAGAAAGCTTATGAAAGAAATTGAAGAAGACACAAAAAAATGGAAAAAGATTCCATGCTCCTGGATAGGAAGAACAAATATTGTTAAAATGTCAATACTACCCAAAGCAATCTACATATTCAATGTAATCCCTATCAAAGTAACACCAGCATTCTTCACAGAGCTAGAACAAATAATTCTAAAATTTTTATGGAACCAGAAAAGACCCTGAATAGCCAAAGCAATCTTGAAAAAGAAAACCAAAGCAGGAGGCATCACAATCCCAGACTTCAAGCTGTACTACAAAGTTGTAATCATCAAGACAGTATGGTACTGGCACAAGAACACTCAGATCAATGGAACAGAATACAGAACCCAGGAATGGACCCAGAAACGTATGGCCAACTAATCTTTGACAAAGCAGGAAAGAATATCCAATGGAATAAAGACAGTCTGTCTCTTCAGCAAGTGGTGCTGGGGAAAACTGGACAGCGACATGCAGAAGAACGAACCTGGACCACCTTCTTACACCATACACAAAAATAAACTCAAAATGGATGAAAGACCTCAATGTAAGACAGGAAGCCTTCAAAATCCTCAAGGAGAAAGCAGGCAAAAACTTCTTTGATCTTGGCCGCAGCAACTTTTTACTCAACACGTCTCCGGAGGCAAGGGAAACAAAAGCAAAAATGAACTACTGGGACCTCATCAAAATAAAAAGCTTCTGCACAGCCAAGGAAACAATCAGCAAAACTAAAAGGCAACTGACGGAATGGGAGAAGATATCTGCAAATGACATATCAGATAAAGGGTTAGTATCCAAAATCTACAAAGAACTTATCAAACTCAACACTCAAAAAACAAATAATCCAGTGAAGAAATGGGCAAAAGACATGAATAGACACTTCTCCAAGGAAGACATCCAGATGGCCAACTGGCACATGAAAAAATGCTCAACATAACTCATCATCAGGGAAATACTAATCAAAACCACAATGAGATACCACCTTATACCTGTCAGAATGGCTAACATTAACAACTCAGGCAACAACAGATGTTGGCGAGGATGTGGAGAAAGAGGATCTCTTTTGCATTGTTGGTGGGAATGCAAGCTGGTGCAGCCACTCTGGAAAACAGTATGGAGGTTCCTCAAAAACTAAAAATAGAACTACCCTACAACCCAGCAATTGCACTACTAGGCATTTATCCACGGGATACAGGTGTGCTGTTTCAAAGGGACACATGCACCCCCATGTTTATAGCAGCACTATCAGCAATAGCCAAAGTATGGAAAGAGCCCAAATGTCCATCAATGGATGAATGGATAAAGAAGATGTAGTATATATATACAATGGAGTATTACTTGGCAATCAAAAAGAATGAAACCTGCCATTTGCAACTATGTGGATGGAACCGGAGGGTATTATGCTAAGTGAAATTAGTCAGTCAGAGAAAAACAAAAATCATATGACTTCACTCATATGAGGACTTTAAGAGAAAAAAACAGATGAACATAAGGGAAGGGAAACAAAAATAATATAAAAACAGGGTGGGGGGAGGACAAAACATAAGAGACTCCTAAAAGTGGAGAACAAACTGAGGGTTGCTGGAGGGGTTGTGGGAGGGGGGATGGGCTAAATGGGTAAGGGGCACTAAGGAATCTACTCCTGAAATCATTGTTTCACTATATGCTAACTAATTTGGATATAAATTTTGAAAAATAAAAAATTAATTTTTTTTTAATTTTTTTTTTAACGTTTGTTTTATTTTTGAGACAGAGAGAGACAGAGCATGAACGGGGGAGGGTCAGAGAGAGGGAGACACAGAATCTGAAACAGGCTCCAGGCTCTGAGCTGTCAGCACAGAGCCCGACGCGGGGCTTGAACTCACGGACCGCGAGATCATGACCTGAGCCGAAGTCAGCCGCTTAACCGACTGAGCCACCCAGGCGCCCCAATAAAAAATTAATTTAAAAAAAAGTAACTGATAAGTTACTTCTGCTTCTCAGAAGCGTGCCTTACCAGATCAAATTCGTTAAGAAATAAAGACTTCTTGGGGCACCTGGGTGGCTCAGTTGGTTGAGCATCCGACTTCGGCTCGGGTCATGATCTTGCTTTCATGGGTTGGAGCCCTGCGTTGAGCTCTGTGCTGACAGCTCAGAGCCTGGAGCCTTGCTTCAGATTCTGTGTCTCCCTCTCTCTCTGTCCCTCCCCCACTCACACTCTGTCTCTCTCTCAAAAATAAATAAACATTAAAAAGCTTTTTTAAAAATAAAGACTTCCATACAATAGAATTTCAGGCTACATCAAATGGTGGAGGACCTTAGAAGGATGAAGAATTTAGAAGGGAAGAAAAAGAGTCTCTGCTGGTCTCTGAGAACATGGCCAGTAAGAGCAGTAAGCTCAGCCATCAGATTGGACAGTTAGGGTCACTGTGGTCTCCAGGCTCACTCCAAACACCATCCATCCCATCTTCACATGTTCAACTGTGTGAACGTATAGAACACTATTTGAATCAAAAGTGATCCTAAGATTCAATTAATGGAATCGCTTTATTTTGGACTAATCAAAACCCACAATCTTTATATTCAGTTCTAAATATTTTATCTATTCAAAGGATTTTTACATGCTCAATTTATTAGAAGCATAAAGTATTTGTTTGAATAACTTAAAAAGAATAACAACAAAATCCATTTGATATACTTTGTGTCAGAGTCACCGAAATCAGTGGTTCTCAAACCTGGCTGCTTATTATTGTTTCTCAGGGAAGTGCTGATTTATTTATTTTTTCCTGGGGTGATGGTCTGGCTTTCTATATTTTTTAAAGTTCTTCAGGTCATTTTAATATGTAGGTAAGGGTCAACCAACACTGATTTAGACATTTTATATAACAGTGCTTTAGAGTCCAAATCAGCTGTTTGATAGTCAAAATATTTTGTTCCCTAAATAAGTATAAAATCTTTACATTTTTTTTAAGATTTATAATTGGATATATAGATAAGTTAAAAGTCAACTTTTAAGACTTTAATTACTAAGGTTCCTGGGTGGCTCAGTTGGTTGAGCATTTGCCTTTGGCTCAGGTCATGATTTCACGGTTCATGGGTTCGAGCCTGCATTGGGCTTTTCACTGACAGCTGGAGCTTGGAGCCTGCTTCAGATTCTGTGTCTCCCTCTCTCTCTGCCTGTCCCCCGCTCATACCCTGTCTCTCTCTGTCTCTCAGAAAATGAATAAAAACGTTAAAAAGATTTTTTTTTTTACAAAAGGCTTTAGTCACTAACAGTTTATCAAAAATATTTTCATCTGCTACATCCTGGATTTGTTATTTTGTCAATAAAATCTCAAAGGAATTAGGTTAGTTATATCTGAATAAGCTATGAAGAAAATACTTCTTGAAGCTTTGAAAGAAAAATAAATCACTTATTTTTGTTTTACTAACACATTAATGAAGAACTATTATAATGAAATTAATAATCTGGATGAGTAGAAATCAAGAACTTCTAATGGTGCTAAAAGCAAAATAAAAACAAGTGTATTTTTATTTTGGAATGTATCATATTTTTAAGCTACATGATCACGTATATACTACTTAAATAAAATATAGATGTTCCGAGTATGTTCCTGACCACTAGCACAAAGTTAGCAACAAGACACTTAATTAGAAATGTAGTGATCAGAAAATTTAATTGGTATAAATACAGGTTGCGTTGTCCACGAATTCACTTAAGCAAAAGAGCCCTAATTCTGGTATAAGATTATTCAGCAGATTGAAGTTTTGAGAGCCCTTGGAGAAAATGCCATGTTTTGTTAAAGGCTGTCATCTCTGTTGGCGAGGATGCAGAGAAAGAGGCTCTCTTTCGCACTGCTGTTGGGAATGCAAACTGGTGCAGCCACTCTGGAAAACGGTATGGAGGTTCCTTAAAAAATTAAAAATAGAACTACCCTACAACCCAGCAATTGCACTACTAGGTATTTATCCAAGAGATACAGGTATGCTGTTTCACAGAGACACATGCACCCCCATGTTTATAGCAGCACTATCACCAATAGCCAAAGTATGGAAAGAGCCCAAATGTCCATCAATGGATGAATGGATAAAGAAGATATGTGTATGTATGTGTGTGTGTGTGTGTGTACACACACACACACACACACAATGGAGTATTACTCGGCAATCAAAAAAATGAAATATTGCCATTTGCAACTACATGGATGGAACTAGAGGGTATTATGCTAAGCGAAATTAGTCAGAGAAAGACAAATATCATATGACTTCACTCATATGAGGACTTTAAGACACAAAACAGATGAACATAAGGGAAGAGAAGCAAAAATAGTGTAAAAACAGGGAGGGGGACAAAACATAAGAGACTCTTAAATATGGAGAACAAACAGAGGGTTACTGGAGGGGTTGTGGGAGGGGCTAAATGGGTAAGGGGCATTGAAGAATTTACTCCTGAAATCATTGTTGCACTATATGCTAACTAACTTGGATGAAAATTTTAAAAATAAATTAAAATAACAACAACAATAATAATAAATCGATGCTAATCACCCCCCCCCCCAAAAAAAAAAAACGCTGTCATCTCTGTAAGGGCAAGTCTGAACACAGTAAGACAAGTATCCAAAATATTCAGACTTATCTTTTGTAAAGCTCAGAATAAAAATCAACAATACCCAAAGCCACCTATAGATTTAATGCAATCTCAATCAAGATTCCAAGGGCATTTTTTACAGAAATAGAAAAAACAATCTTAAAATTTCTATGAAACCACAAAAGATCCCGAATACCCAAAGTAATCTTGTGAAAGAACGAAGCTGGAAGCATCATACTTTCTGATTTCAAAGTATATTACAAAAGAGTACAGTATTGGCATAAAAACATACACATAGACTCACATGAATTGAAAGCCCAGAAATAAACCCACATATATATGGTCAACTAATATCTGACAAGGAAACCAAGAATACTAAGTGGGTAAAGGATAGTGTCTTCAATAAATGATGTTGGGAAAACCGGATATTCACCTGCAAAATAAAATGAAACTGGATCCCTATGTTACAAAAATTAACTTGAAAAATTAATTCACAAAAATTAACTTGAAATGGATTAAAACACCTAACCATAAAACCGGACAAGTAAAAATCCCAGAAGAAAAAATAGGGGGAAAAAAAGACTAACGGTGGACAATTGAAAATTGAAATGGAAAAAAAAATCTATCATTCGTAATAGATCCAACAGCATAAAGTACTTTGTGAGGACTCATCTCAAAAAAAAAAAAAAAAAAAAAAGCCTACTGATTTACAGTTGCAAAAATTAGTTGCAACCAGTAGAGGTCAGACGTTTAAATTTGCAATATGATGCTCATCCAGTTCAGAACTCTGTACCTGATTTTCAAAATATTTTCTAAATTTTCTCCCATTATTTACACCTCTTTCCTTTCAAAAAGCTCAATGCATTCCCTGCCTGATGGATAGGTGTTTTATATTGTATTTAAGGCAAACTGCAAAATCCCAAGAGGAATGTAATCCGGTAACACAAAAAGATGATGCACTAACAACATTGTGATTCTGTGATGATTTATGAAAAGGAAGTAACTATTAGATATATATTACATCCATACACCTTACCCAATTTAACCCCAAGTTAGAAGACGGTAGGCATTTCTGGGTCTACGAGGAGTCTCAAGAGCCTAAATGCCATTCTCTCATGGCTACAAACATTTGGATCCTCCTGCATTTGAGGGGTGGGTTCTATATGCTCTCCTTTTATATTTGGGCTCACTTGTAACAGCTTCAACCATTAGCAAACTTGGCAGAAGATCTCTGTGTGTGCTTTGAGGCCAGCTCAGAAAAGCCCATGCGGGGGTGCCTGGGTGGCTCAGTCCGTTAAGTGTCTGACTTCAGCTCAGGTCATGATCTCACAGTTCATGAGTTCAAGCCCCACATAGGGCTCTCTGCTCTGCTGACAGCCGGCTTTGGATCCTCTGTCTCCCTCTCTCTGCCCCTGCCCTGCTTGTGTGCATCCCCCCCACCTCAAAACTAAATAGACATTTAAATAAAGGCTATGCATCTTCTGCTTTTTAAATGGATAGTTGAGCTGTCGTGTATGAAGTCCAAGTACTCTGAGGCTACCACGTTGGTGAGACCACATGGAAATGCTCCCCTGATAGTCCCAGCTGAGCCAGGTCTTCCAGTTACCCTTCAGCTTCCAGCTGAAGCCACAGACATCGTGGAGCACGATGGCTTATAAGCAATCCCCAGTGTGCGCTGTTAGAATCCCTGACCCACTGAAACCTAAGTGCAGCAAGTGGATTGCTATTTTATGCCACTAACTTTGGAGTGATGTGTCAGGCGGAAATAGATAACTAGAACACCCAGAGGAATGAACTGAGCTCCCTCCCTTCACCTGGGTTTTGTCAAAGCAGAATTATCCAAATCATGGGTCGACATGGGCAAATGATTTGCTTGCTTTTCTCAACCACCCTCTGGCTATTAATCTTGTTAAGAGTCAGGGCTGGGAGAAAAAAACTGGAGAGAAAGCTGCTGCATGGTAAAAATATGTGCCGATAGATGTTTAAATACAACTGAAAATTGGGCATAATATGTTCCAAAATTGAAGTTCCCCAAATCCTCTTTCAGACTGAAGAATTATTAATTTTCAAGCTCTATGGCTTTACACTGTTTGGCTATTAAAATCTCTTGCTGTATTGGGACTACCAGCTTCCACCCTAAATAATGGTTTTCCTGCCACATTTTCCTTTGTATGAATTCCAAACAGTGCAAATGCATATGACAATATCCATTGTAAACAGCATCTGTCACTGTTATTACGATTTTAACCAATCTCTGCATACTTGAGAGTTTATGCTGTTTAACTGAAAGATTTGCTAATGGCAAAAAATGTACAACTGTCTGTGTTTGTGTCTATGAAACTTAAAGGTAGACTTAAAGAATCAAAGATTTTTTTTCTCCTGTAAAGCCCAAAGCTTTCACTACTATAGGCTTTTTTTTCCCCGAATAAGAACCATAGAATTAATCTCTACATCTACTTGAATAATTTTCCTTCCCAGAACTTTTTCTAATAATGTCACCTTCTTTCTTGTTGTTCATTATATACTGGGAAACTAATAATGTTGTTCATTATATACTGGGAAACCAAACCTCTGTGCAGGTCAGGCATATACACATAACTTGAGTCCTGAGATTTGTCTAATTCCATTTTTTCCACAAGTATGGGTATCACTGGGAAAAAGAATAAAAATATAAAGAACGTTGCATATTTGTTAGCATAAAACAAATAGAGTTTTTTTCCATTTTTGTTCCCCCACAGCATCCCAGATCGGTTTGCGTATAAGAAAATTATAGTGAATAAAAACCTTCATCAGATCCACACATTTAGAGAAGAACTGGCATTTTTGAGAAAATTGCATAAGGAAAGCAGGAAACTTCATGATATATGGGGAGAGTTAAGAAGAAAGCATCTCTATCAGTAACAATACTGAGTTGCTGCAATTGGAAATTAATCATGTAAGATTAATATCTGGAAAAGCAGAGAAACAGTTTACTTTAGAACACAATATATTCAGTGTCTTTGAGGACACCAGACACATTATGGTTAGAAAATGAGAAGTAAAATTTCTGTTCCCCCTGCCCCCCGGAAGAAGTACAAGAAGCTTTTCAGAAGTTGAGAGAGAGAGAGAATATATACCACGTATTACAAACACTGGAAATAGAAGATGAAGCGAATTTGAGGTCAATGTTGACATGGACAAATAAACAGAGGGGATATCAGCAGATGGCCATCTGAGTATGGGACCTGAAAATATTTCTATTTCAGAGAGAAGAGGCCCAAGAAGGTGATAAATGGGTGATTATTAATTATAAAGTGATCATAATTTGAATCATTCTTTAATCAGACTAAATATGCCAGATGGGCTGATGAAACTCTCCTACTACAAGCTCTGGCCATCTACAGATTTCTCCTGATTGCAGTAATTATGCACCCCTTCATCTTACAGTCTGATATGAAAGAATATTAGAAGTTATTTGTAAGCGGGAGACAGATGTGATGATTAGGGTCTTAGCAGTCTCTGAAACAAACTTGTCCAGATATAAATGAGAGAAAAGATGAAAGGCACAATGTTAACAGTATCAAGGATGCCAGAGATGAGAAAGAAAGGGTTTGTAAATGTGAAGGGAACCAGTGAGTAAAACAGACTATTATTTCCGATCATTTATGTGAAGTTGAAAAATCTGTCACAATTTCTTATTCTTGTCAATAGTCGATGTCAGTGTAGAACAACAACAAAAATCTCAGATAAAAAGTAAAGCAATTCATTGTTCAGTCACATAAAAAAAAAAAGACTAGATTTTTAACTTAAAAATTTTTTTAACATTTATTTATTTTTGAGAGACAGAGAGAGACAGAGCATGAGCAGGGGAGGGGCAGAGAGAGAGAGGAAGACACAGAATTCAAAGCAGGCTCCAGGCTCTGAGCTGTCAGCACAGAGCCCAACATGAGGCCTGAACCCATGAACCGTGAAATCATGACCTGAGCCGAAGTCGGACACTTAACTGACTGAGCCACCCAAGCACCCTAGATTTTTCTTTTTCTTTCTTTCTCTTTTTTTTTTTTTTTTAATTTACATCCAAGTTAGTTAGCATGTAGTGCAAGAATGATTCAGGAGTAAAATCCAGTGATTCATCCCCTACACGTAACACCCAGTGCTCATCCCAGCAAGTGTCTTCCTTAATGCCCCTTGCCTATTTAGCCCATCCCCCCACCCAAAACCCCTCCAGCAACCCTTAGTTTGTTCTCTGTATTTAAGAGTCTCTTGTGTTTTGTCCCCCTAGATTTTTCACTTTTTAATCTAGATTTGGCATCATTAATGTGGTTAATCTAAATCAGCTCTAAAATCTTTTATTTAAGAGATCATTATTAATCTTCAGTTATTTGGCATTTTGAAATGTACATAAAATGTTTAAGATTTTTTCATATCAATTTCATATAAATTATTCTTTAAATCAAAATGCAATAGTATCTGTGCTTCTAGAAACACATACTGTACTTTCTCCACTAGATGTCTCCAGAGAAATACAAGTAAACACTGTTAATAAGAAATACTGATAACAAGTACCCAGTTTAAAAATTTCAGAAGTGCTCAGTTCAATGAGAGACAACAGTTACATTAATTACTAAGTTTTAAAGTGAGATCTGTTACTTGATAAGCTTTTAAAGGAAAACAGCATCTAAATTTAACTAAGAAAGAAGGCATACTACCCACATTTATCACAGAAAACCTTCTGTATGCTTCCAAAAGAATGAACATTAAAGAGACACCATTTACTTTGGGGCCAAATTAGTCATCTTTTTCTCTGAATATGATTTCATTACCTTAAATATGGTAAGCCAGACCATGCCTGGAAGATCTATGGAAGCAGAGAAGATTAATCCATTGGAAAAATATTGGGAGTATGGCTTGGGAAGTTCCACTTCTTACAGGCTTTACAGTGTGTCAGCCACAAGTATCTGAGCTTATACGTTGCCATTCTGACTTCTTTAAGTCAGGCACTGACATTCAATTTTCTTTTAGCTATATTTTAGCTAATATTTTAAAGCTAAGAAAAATTTAATTTTTGCTTAATTTGAATGTTTCTACTGTTGACTCTCTCTTACTCAAAGGAAACAAAGATCACTGGGTCTTTGTCAGAACTTCAGTTTATACGGCTGCAAACCCAGGTACCAAAAAAGGCTAAGACCTTCACTAACCAAGCATTTGGACACTGAGTCACGCTGCCCCCAAGAATGTGTGACATTAGCTTTAAGGCCTTACCATGTTTTATAATTATTATGAGAAAGCAATGTGGTGCTCCAAGAAATGTTTTTAATATCCCACAGAACATATGTTAAAAAGCAGGAGTTTATACATAATTTGAGGCAAATAACTACTCTGGATCATTCCAAACCAAGGAAATGTCTTCTAAAAAATCTACTCTAGGCTTGGGTATCCAGGTTTGTTGAATCCATAGGCAATCTCAACCCTACAGTGTGTGGGCCATATTGGTTACATGCTAGCAAGAGTAAGCATACTATCACAATGATTTCACAGTCTCCAGAGGCTACAAGGCTTGCTGCAAAGATCCACTGGATAATTTGAAAACTGCCCATAAATTAGCAACCTGATAGCTAGAAACAAATGGCTCTATCTTTCAGACACATTATTTTTCTTTGGGTGCATAATAAGCCACTTCCTTTTCATTAATGACTTACATTTCCAGGTCAGACTTTACAACCCTGAAAATTAGATTCAATTGCCAAGATGTCAGCCCTCCTACAAACTACTAATAAAATTACGTAGCCAACCCAGAGGCAGGATCCTTTCATGAAGCAAAAGAATAAGGGCCCTGTGTGGAGAGAAAGAATGAGAGAGACATTGACCCTGCTGAACGCTCAGACAAGAGAGATTTTTCTCTTTTCCACACCTTAGATTATCTTTTCTCCCATTCTCTGAAACTGTTTTCCTTCCCTCAGCTTACCCAGCACTGTCGGATAGGGACTATGGTTCAATTTGTCTACCAGAAGCTAGGATCCTGGCTAAAACAGTTGCTTGACTTTCTACTACTCCATAATATCATATAGTATCACACTCCTGAGCTGAGCTTGGCTTTTTCAGTTGCAGTACTCTCATGTTTTTATATTTACACTAAGGTTTTCCTTCTTTTGGAACCCTCTCCACCCTCTAAATTTACATGTAGTTTATGTGCAGTCTGGCCCTCATTTTCAAGATTGTCCTTGATGGTATTACTTATCCTGAGTGTAAATATTTGCTGAGGGGTAGCATTTGTTGACATCCATGGGACTTACACAAGTTCCCGTGTGATGCCCAGGATGGATTAAGACTCTGTTACTTGAAACTCTGAAAAGAAAGATTTAAGAAACTTTTTAGTGTATGAGCATATATCACATGTTTTATAAAAAGTAAACCTGTGTCTCCAGTCAGAAAGGTGCAGTCCTCTTTTGAAATATGAATGCAATTCTTTGTCCATTTAGACCATAGAAGGAATCCAGGTGAATGGAAGCCATTTATTCCAATGGGTAAAACTAGGAATGAATAAAAAAAATGGTAACAAAGAAAAAGTAGGTCAAAACTGTTCTTAAAAATTATCAATATTTTTTCAATGTACCACAGGCACTACTAAGAAAGGAGGTAACGTGACAGGAAATTTTTTATTTTGCCTGCACCCCGTACTCGTAATCAAGTCTGTCATCATTCTGGACTGTGTTTAAAGAGCTCTTTTACCCCTGATACATATTATCCAAGTCTATAACTCTTTCTCCCAATACCTCATTCCTTCTTCTCCAATCGAACCCCATTGGATTTAAGCGGATTTCAGCTTCATTACAGAAAAGCTTATAAATGGTTACAGCTGTCTAAGAGGAAAAGGGTTGCATTAACAGCAGTGAGCATCCCAGTAAAGAATGAATGACTACTTACAATGGTGATGTTGGAGAGATTTGTTTATAAGTTTGACTTACCCTTCTATAATTCCAAAATTCCATTATGCCTTAGAAGATGAGTAATCTACATTATAATGTCGAACCAGTCTAGAATTGAAGATTTTTATATAACTATGTTACCAACAATATTCCAGCAGCTAATTTACTGGCATTAAGAAGACCTTATTTTCATAAAACAGTCTTCCGATCCTACTCAATAAATAATTACTGACCACATACCAATTTACACAACAAGAGAATAATAGAAACCTATTATATAAAGCAAACCAGTAACATAGAGATGAAGTCAAAATAATTCCACTCAGAGAAATATAAATGTTAGATTAATTTTCTTCCCACAGGGGGCCAGGGACAGAATTTAATTTATATTTTGATGCCCTCTTTTCTCCAGGTCTCCTTTTGAATTGCTCTTTCATTTTCTATACCTTCATACCAAGATTTTCAAACAGGTCTCTTCATCATATTTCAGAATGTATTGTCTAATTGTATGCTTTCTTAGTAAACTAGCAGCCAGTTACAGAATTATTTTAGTGCCTCAAAGCAAAATTCTATAGCAAGCTTAATGTAACTCTCCTGATACCTGGAATCCTCTCAGGCCCAACCAACCTCCCCCAAAAGCCCTTCCAATTGGAAAACATGGTTAGTACAAAATTTCTCCATATTGCCTGTGGGAAACAATACTGATGTGCTATCACAGAGGGAAAATTTTGCAACAAGACGTACTGGAATTACACTTTTACTTTAGGAGAGTGTGAAACTTACTTATTCAAGGAGTCTTATTGTAGGTTATCATTTCAGCTTATTGCTGACATCTGACATTCAGGTTTCTTTTATCCAGGGTTCTGAACATTTGACGTATCATGAGTGGAGGGATGAGAACGCATATTCTCTTGGATAGGAATCGCATAGTGTAACATTAAGAGACTTCAGTTACTCTCGGTAAAATCAGAAGAATAATTCTGGCAATACTTTTGTTTCTTATATGTGTTTAACCTATTACAGCTAGATTAGTAATATTTGTTTCCAATAGGGGCTGCTTTCACCCAGTGGCTATCAGATGCGCGACCTAGACAAGTTCATCATCGTGTGAAGTATGTAATGAAGAAACAATAAAGCACAAATGTTTTTCTTTTCTGCTTCGTTTCAAGAGTTAGGAAAACTTGCCAGAAGTAGATTTATGTTAACTCTATCTATTCCTTAATATTTTAAAAAATAAGTGAAGTGGGAGGTATCTCCCAGTTTAGTAGGATTGCAAGGAAAATGTAGTCTCTTCGTGTTTTGTCAGCAATCAGAATTCTTATTTCATATTTTGTACAAGTTTTAAATCTATCCAACATCTGTTTTTGATCAACAGCCATTACTGCCTTAAAATTATCAAACTTACATCTACATTTGTTCCTGGTGAAAAATAATAACCTTTCTTTCAGTTCTGATGTGAGCTAAATGTGATAAGATGTAATAAGATCAAACAATGATCTCATTGAGCACAGGGACATATACTCTGAAAGGGATGAATGGCAGAATATTCCTTAAAACCCAGACAAAAGCATTTTCCATAAACCCCTCCAACTTACAAAAGAATAAAACTGAAATATGAACATGCAAGGAGTCAGCTATTAAGGGGAAATATAAATTATTTAAAAATAAAAATAGATATCTTCTTCAGAATGAGAAGTAAAAGATGCTTGATGTGTTCAGTAAACATAACAAAAGTGCATTTTAGCTGCCAAATTGAAGTTGCTGATGTTTTTTGGAGAGAGCTCAGATTCCCAGGTTATACAGTGCTCCCTCCCACGACTCTGACATGTATATAAACTCTGAGCTCTCCAAAGCCCACTGCCAGTTCTCTTCGTGGACTAACTGTAACGGAGAGACTAAAGATGATTCCTTTCTTACCCATATTTTCTCTACTCTTGCTGGTTGTTGTTAACTCTGCAAATGCCAATGGCCATTATGACAAGATCTTGGCTCATAGCCGAATCAGGGGCCGGGATCAGGGGTAAGTCAGTAGTTCAGTTTTATAATTTTTTTTTCTTAGCTTGTTTTATGTGTAAGTATACATAAAGTTCCTTATATATGCCTCAGGTTTTTTTTTCTATTTACTAAAAAGTAACAATAAAAATGAGTATTCTGTGATTTATAAATGTGTTTTCAACTTTAAAAATTTCTGTCAAGGTAATTTTCATGTAATTGCTTTTTATGAAGCATTACATAATTTTAATCTAATTGACAACATTTAACGGGACATTTATTTATTATTTTATTTATTTGTATTTTTGTTTCCTTCCAAAAACCTGAAATGAGGTTTCCAAAATTAAAAATATATATGGTTAGGGTTCTCATTAAGTAAGTTATCTTTGAAATATCTCACATAATGTTAAGGAAATTTTCATTTAAATTATGTATGAAAATAAAATAATGAGTAATAGAACTAGCTCTTTGAATATTTTAAAGCATTTAAGAATGCTTTTAAATTCTGCATTCTGTAAAATTTGCAAAAGTAACATATTTCTTGGAATCAATCCAACTACAACTTAGCATTTTTAAAGTTACCAGGCATAATTTAGTAACTTAACCAACCATTTATAATTTTTTTTTTGAAATGGATCTTGGCACTCTTCTAATGTCTCAGAGAGATTTTCACAATGCTCAAATGTTCCTTTGCTTTACAGTGCAAATAAAACTTCCATCTCTTTAAGAGAGAAAAACACTTAAAATCCTGGCACAGGATGTTCTGATCTATTTCCACTCAAAGACATAGATTTTCCTTTGTGCAGCCATATTATTCAAGTTAATTTTAATACTTATTTACTTCTGTGATTACTCACCTAGAAAATGACAGAATGCGGTGTTTTTTGACATAGGAAAACTTGTCTCTTTTGCTTTCTGATTCCTCACTGTTCCAGAGTCCATTGTTCCAGATTAGAATCCCAAATGAGCACATGTTTGATTTAGGAAGGGTCAGTAGATTATCTTACTACTAGAAATAATAAGACACACATGACAACAAAACTAAGTTGAACTTAATGCTGCTTGAATATTCCTACTAAATTAACTTTTGAAATGCTGGTGTTCTCCTCTCAAGGATGTATAATTTCCTCTCCCTTTTTTCTCTCCCAGAGAATTTAGTTTTTCTAATGATTCAGTATGATTGAATCAAGAAGTAGATTTTTGCAAGACTAGAATCACATCTTTGAAAATTGAGTCCACATGTTAACTTTTTTTCTGAATCATCTGACCTGAAGGTATGAAACACTGGTTGTCGTTAGGACACTAACTCTCTTTCCTTCCCTCTGTCTTCCAGCCCAAATGTCTGTGCCCTTCAACAGATTTTAGGCACCAAAAAGAAATACTTCAGCACTTGTAGGAACTGGTACCAAGGTGCCATCTGTGGAAAGAAAACGTAAGTCTCATCTTTTCCTTAATGTCCCAGTCCCCAAAGCAACGCTACGCCTTTCCTTGGACACATGCACCATTTTTCTTGAAAATATTCTCCCAAATTGAAAGCTTTAAAAACAAAAAAATATATATATCATAAAGGTGAATAAATGAATTCTCCCTGGATTTCTCCCTCTGCTAGTGCACCTCTCATGAGCCTTGAATCTATGTGTCACAGAGGTCCAAAAGAGGTCGATGGCAACCACATTGCCATGTAATTTGGTATGGAATCAGTGGGAGACTATGGCATTTCTACCCTGGTTTGGCCCTCTTTTTTAGGCAAGACACTTAACCTCTATGCCTCACTTTATAAAAATGGTTTCCTCAGTTTCCTCATTTTATATAAAAAAAATGGGCCAGAAAAACAAACTGATCTAAAATATCAGGATTTTTGAAGCACTAATTAATGTTTCCCTACAATCACTTGGAAATTATCTGAATTACTCCAGTTTACCTAAAAGTTTTCATCAACACTTGAAGTTGGAAAGAACTTAAGTTTCGTCTCTTCATTTAATCCAATTATTCCATCCCAAACTGCCAGATCCCCAGAGGTCCACAAAGGTGATAAAGCCCATCATTGTATTTACTATTTCCATAGCCAAAAAGACAATCACTCTTTACTTAGAAGAAAATATTTTTTATTACTTGATAAACATGCATAGTGGTTTAATCTATCAATAAACCTTGGTAGGAAAATACAATCCTGAGCATATATACAAGTGGAGAGTTACTCGAGTGGTCTAATTCTTCATTTTAAAAGGAAGGAGCTGAGTCATAGAAAGAGCAAGTTGCTGTATCACAAAGATTAGTGATACCATTCCCAATCAAGAAAAGAGTGCTTCCTATTAATTTGGACTCCACTCTTGATGAAGGATGCCTTGAGAATTAAATATCTGAATGAGAACCTGCTTAGTAGATCATCATTAAACTTCAGGTGGAAGATTGGGGGATTGTTAAAAACTTCTTCCTAACTTAATAGTATTGGTACAAATACTAAATATGGCATCACTTAACTTCTTGGAGCCTTTGTTTCTTTACCTGTGAATGTCGATTTTATACTTACAGAGTTTCTGGGGGTGGGGGGTGGGTAGAATGATTTGATGATTGTGAAATTGCTAAGTAACTCACAATGTCAATTGTCCTTAAGTGTAAACTACTTTAACAAATGGATATACGTGGGTGGGAAAAGGGGTTGTAACCAGATCCCTACCTAAAATACATTAAGATTGGGGCGCCTGGGTGGCTCAGTCGGTTAAGCGTCTGACTTCGGCTCAGGTCATGATCTCGCGTTCGTGAGTTCAAGCCCTGCGTCGGGCTCTGTGCTGACGGCTCAGAGCCTGGAGCCTGTTTCAGATTCTGTGTCTCCCTCTCTCTCTGACCCTCCCCCGTTCATGCTCTGTGTCTCTCTGTCTCAAAAATAAATAAAGGTTAAAAAAAAAATTAAAAAAAAAAAATAAAATACATAAGATTATCTTTATTTCCAGATAAAAATCATATATTCAATGTATATAACCTTAGCTGGACTCTACTTCCCCATGGGAACTAAGTCTAGGACACCACAGGAGTTTGCTGCCTCTTCCTATTCATTTGCCTAATAGAGTTTCAACTGATTTGATAGAGTTACTTTTTGGCCTGGATCTAATTCCTACTTGTTTGCAGACATCTGCTAGATTTGTGAGTCATTCACACAATTACAATGCAAGTCAGTGATTGCGATGATCTTGGACATAATGCAGGCTGGGCCCCAACTGGGAACTCCAAAACTCTGGATTCTCCTTCCTTTGTTCACATTCTTGGTTACCATGAGGCATATTTGGAATGCACACCAACTACATAAGAAAGGACCTGCTGTCTGAAATATTCAGGGGATATCTTTACTGCATTCTTCCTGAAAGTTAGGAAAGTATGATGTAATCTCACTTTAACCATCTAAACGCGGTTAGAGATGCCAAGGCTTGTGCAAAGGTCATGCCAACATTCTTTCTTGCTCTCCATTAAAAAAAAAAAAATCCCGTTTCGAAGCCTGGCTTTTTATCAGAAACATAACAGTGTCTCCTTTGTTATACTATATTAGCTTATTCCCCCAAGTAGCTTCATTTTCACAACCACATTTACATTTGTGCTCTGATATAAATATAAATGCTAGCTGCTAGTTTCAAATAATCAAATAAATCAATAACATTGACAAGAGGAATGTCTGTTTTGCCATCTGCTTGCAGCTGCTAAAATATCCAGAGGCATCTTTAGGACTCTTTGTATCAGTTGACAGAAATGCTTGTCTTCTCATTGAACAGTTGCTTTGCAGATTTGAAGGAAATAATTGGGCAGGTCTAATGATAAACATGAATTTCCTAAGTTTAAGATATTTTCCATAATATATATTGGCTGAATAATATAGTGTTTTGTAGTCTTCCTTTCAGCTTCCATTTTCATGAGATTTTTAGATACTATTCAGAAAATGAGGATAGATTTTCCACTTTCAGAGATGTGCACAGTTATGATTCTTTTTTACTCTTGTTTCATTCTACCAACCATGTGAGAGATTTAAGTTTTGTGTAGAATAAATGATCTCCTGAAAAAACCTCCTTTTCTGTTTTTAAAATATCAACTCACATAACCATATTGTTCAACTATCAGTTTAAATTGCAACTGATTATTTTAGAATTTTGTTCCATCTGGTGAACTGTCTACGGTAAGGCTAATCTTTGGTTCATATTAGCAAGTGTTATAGAAATTTTTGTTACTTTAACAATTTTCTCTTCTATTCACTATTTTACGTCAAGTCCGTACTATCAATATTGGACCAATAAATATGTGTCTCAGTTTTTTAATCATGTATAATATATGCTAAAGCTAACGTGGAAACATTCTGAATCAGTCCTTTGGCATCCAAGTATTCAAATTTATTTATATGGGGATGTTAGTGAATAAATTATTTCAGAGGCCATGCTAGGAATTGCCTAAGGTTCCCATATAGTTTCCATATGTTTCTAATACCAACTATTCTTGAAATTATTTTGAAATTGAAGAACAATTTGAAATTGGCATTCCCCACTTAAATTTGTCCATGTCTTATCTGTCAACTATCTTTAAGTTAATATTCCATGCCAGAAACATTTCTTTCATTCGTGTTTCATATTTTACTGCATATATGGGTATGAATAAATAATGTTACATTGTACTTTTTAAATTGACATCAAGAAAATAGAGAAATAGGATTCTTTATTTTTTTATTTTTTTTTAACATTTATTTATTTTTGGGACAGAGAGAGAGCATGAGCGGGGGAGGGGCAGAGAGAGAGGGAGACACAGAATCAGAAAAAGGCTCCAGGCTCTGAGCCATCAGCCCAGAGCCCGATGCAGGGCTGGAACTCACGAACCGCGAGATCGTGATCTGAGCTGAAGTCGGACGCGTAACCGACTGAGTCACCCAGGCGCCCCTGAGAAATAGGATTCTAAGATGACAAACAGGGCCACAAATCATGGATAATCACTTAATGGACCTGGCTTCAATTTGAAAAGCTTATTTACTTTTTAAGCTATATAAGATAATTTCTTATATCATTAATATTCTCCTTTTTTCTTTTATTGTAATTTCTATCATTCTAAGAAAATATGACCTTTCTCTTAAATATATTCTTTCATTTACTCATACTTCTTGAGTACAATTATCACAACTAGAAAAAAGCCAAAATAAAATATCTGAACTAGTTAATGCATGCTTAATTACTAAATTGCAAGATAAACAGCTTATAAGTAATTATTTTAAATTGCATGACATGGAATTTATCAATTAAAAATTACAAAATGGTCTATATGCCCTCTTCAGTGATAATATTCCCCCATTTCCAATTTTTGTTTTGTGCATTCACCTTCATATTTCTATTGAGAGGAAACAGAGAATTATGTAAAATTTTAATTAAAAATATTACTGGGTGCCTGGGTGGCTCAGTCAGTTGAGTGTCTGACTTTGGCTCAGGTCATAATCTCACGGTTCGTGAGTTCGAGCCCCATGTCTGCTCGGTGCTCACAGCTCACAGAGCCTGGAGCCTGCTTCTGATTCTCTCTCCCTCTCTCTCTGCTCCTCCCCCACTCGTGCTCTGTTTCTCTCTCTCTCAAAAATAATAATAAATAAAAATATTTTTAAAAATAGATTACCTATGCTAGAATCTGAAGAAGACCAGAAAATGTCAAATGGAATTTGATAAAATGAAGATCAGGATTATATTTTTAATAAAGTAAAAAAATAAAAGAAATTAGATAGATGATTTCAGGTTACTATTTTCCCACAAAATATAGTAATTTATACAAAGTTGATTTGGATACATCTTTGCTGATTTTTCTGGTTTGTTGCCTTAATTATGCCTTATATAATTTAATACACTTTGTTAACTATGAACAGAATAGCATTTTCTTGAATATTGTATTGTCTTTGAAAACAATACAATACATTGGATTAAATAAATTAAGGACTGTATTTAGTATAATCAAACTAATTACTGGCAATTCAAATGTAAAATAGCATTATTTTAGTTAGCAGTAGAATAGCTTTTATTGATTGAAAGAGGTTAATATATTTCCTGATGTTTCTAGTTTCTAATAACCTTATACTAATAAACATTTCTGACCGTTTATAGTTTACGAAGTGATTCCCAATGCATCATTTTATTTGAGACTCACAACTAGCTTGTGAGTAGGTGTCAGGGATACTATATCCATGTTAAATAGTTGGAGAAACTGACACTTGAATTTGTTAAATTACTTGCTCAAAGTCACACATCCACCAAGTATAGAACTGGGAACCATAAACCCCATTTTTCTGCCTCAAGATCCTGGAACTTTTCTATAATGCCATGACGTTGTATAGAGAAATCAAAGTAATGTAAATAACTTGATATCAGGAAATAAACAATTCTAGAGTCTCAAAAGTCATCACAGTAAGTGGTATGTTTCTGCTAAGATTATAACAAAATGAATTCTATGTAGTTCCCCATTTTAATATTAATTTTCTTCTGACCTACAGGACAGTGTTATATGAATGTTGCCCTGGTTATATGAGGATGGAAGGAATGAAAGGCTGCCCAGCAGGTAAAATTTCAATTACTGAAATAAATGAGGAGCTTGTCTTGTGTGAAGAAAGAGATTTGAGGTAGCTTAGCCTGTAGAGAACCCAATTTTGTGTATGAGTGCATGTGCGTGTGTGTGTATGTGTGTGTACTTAGCACCATAATAAATCCAAGATAAACCACCAATATCTTTGTGTTAATCATGAATTTGTCATGGTGATAAAGTATTAAAACCTACTGCTCATGCACTGAATGTTGGACCAGACAATAGGAGCTTGATCGTAACTTCAAATTAGTTCAATTTTCCTTCAAGAATGAAAATCCTCTCTACAAAATCCTTGTCTTTGAATTTGTTTACAAACATGGAGTGGACTAGTTGGAAAGGCATAATCTCTAATTGAACAGCTCTGATCTTATAACATCCCTCATATTGAAAGCTGGTTTCCTATAACTGCCAACTGGAGAAAAAAGTTGATCTATTTCCTCTTTGAAACAACTTCGAAAAAACGTTCATATATTTAATACCAATCATCACATACTTCCTCCACTATCCTCCTTTCCCCAACAGACTCTTCTCTTCTCTGGGCTAAGCATCCCCAGTTCTTCTAATATAACATAAACTTTGGAGCTGTCACCATCATGGACACCAACACATAAAAAGCCTCTAGTCCAGTCATCTTTTCTCTGAATCTGATCCCAGACTGGTGTCTGCAATCTATGTGGGTCCCAGCATCTGAGAGAATATCATCAAGACAAATTCTTCACTTTTGGGGGCCCCTGAACTTTGGTTACTGTCATTGGTAACCACATGCTATCATCAGCTCCTAATGAATTTATGATCAGTTAAAAATTGATTACAGTTCTTTCTATCGAGTTGGGCATTTCTCTAGGATTTGTTTTTCAACTTCAAGTCTGGCCTATCTGACTATGAATACTATCAAGTCAGCTCTTTTTCTAGGATTTATATTTTCAGCTTGGGTGTAAAGATATACATGGAACTCTGTTACATTTAACTTGTTAATCTTGACTCATTTTCCTCATCCTTTTGGAGTCTTTTAAATTCTGATTTTATAATTTGATTATTAACTGTGTCACCCAGTCTTGATATATTCACAAATGTAATAACCACTTCTCCTATGGTATTATTCAAATAAGATAGGGTCAAAAAATGAATAAATAGGCTGTACCAAATTTCAGGTTGATATTCATATATTAATATTTCTTCTGAAGTTCAGGAAAAATACTCTGGAAGTGTTAGATACTTCCATCTATTTCCTTCCTGAAATTATGCTGAAAAGAAGCAGGTCTATGTATTTCTTTTAGAAATCCAAATCTATAAAAATTAATAACCCAATACCTAACAATATTATACCATTTAAGAGCCTTAAGCCAACATAAAAGAAAATATTACCTTTGGCCATTCTTTTAGTGAGAAGTGAAGAGCATATTCTTCTGTTCAGTGAATCAGAAATATTTATTGGTACTTATAATTGAACTATTATTGACATAAGAGGAGTCAAACCTACATAGAGTAAGTGTTATACCAAGATGATAATTTAAAATTCATTTTCCCTCAACATGAAAGATATATGAAATAATAGTTTTCAGTGGTGTTTTATCATCTAGCACTTAAGTGACAATCTTTGTATAAAACTGATCATTCATGCAGAGAATTTTATTGCTAAAATTTTCAGTTAAATGTATTGAGGAACTTAGTATAAAGTTCAAATGATTGTGAAATAATATCCTTGAAATATTATTCTAAGATCTTGATTTCTTGATTATTTCAGTTATGCCTATTGACCATGTTTACGGCACTCTGGGCATCGTGGGAGCCACCACAACACAACGCTATTCTGATGTCTCAAGACTGAGGGAAGAGATTGAAGGAAAGGGATCATTTACTTATTTTGCACCGAGTAATGAGGCTTGGGACAACTTGGATTCTGTAATTCACTATTTTTATTAATACAATTATTTTTATTGTAGTTATTCCATTTGAATGGATTTATTAACTTGGAAATTAATAGAAATTTTATATCTTTTTATAATAGATACATGAGGATACATGAAAGGATGAGTTACTAAATGTAAGGAGTAAAGTATTTTAATACATCCATAAGTGGAATAACTTACCCAGTAGGTTCATAGACCAATTAAGAAAGGGAAAACCAAGAGTGGACTGAACTGGTGTTTGTCATTATTCTATTTTACTCCCATCCTCTTTCTTTTTTGATGGGAAGAGATTTATTGAGTTTTAGATGACATATCTAATAGAACAGTAAGTTAAGAAGCCTAGTGGAATTTAAAATTTATTATAAAGGCATATTCTAGAGATGCAATTAATTACTTTTAATTATATGTAAATATATATGGCTGCTCAGACATTGACATATGTATATATGTGTAGGAATATTTAAATGAAATATTGTAAATAATGCATTTGATTTTCACATTTTGTGCATAATCTGCTTTATAATACACTAAATTTCTAATCTGTAAAATTAGTATAGAAATATATTTTTACTTTCTATTTGATATGAAGATGAATTGATAATTACCACTAGAGTCAAATATTTAGTAAAACTTAGGCATATTCCTCTAGATATTATCTTGATACATTAACTATATGTTTAATTGCTTGCGATATGGAACTCTCTCTTCTGGTTGTCTTTGACCTCATCTCTTAACCACCCTTCTGGTTCTTTTTGCTGACTCCTCTTCTTCCTTCCTTAAGAATGGGTCTTATTAAAGTCTCTACTAGGAATTAGACTCTGTTCTTTATATATACTTCTGATGACTTCAACTATGACTTTAGCGTGTATAACCACGAAATCTGTTTCTGTAGTTGCTCTCCTTGGAAACCCAGGAGAGTATTTCTAATGTCCATTTTAATATCTCCCCTTAGCTACACTGCTGCATCTTTAAACAAAAAGATATCTAAGAGAATGCTATTTTCTTTCTTCACATAAACATTTGCTTTTCTGCTGGCTTCCCCCAGTCCCCACCCCCCCCCCCCCCCATAATTGGGAGTATCAATCTTAGTATTCAGGCTTGAAAATTGCTAGTCATCTTATTTCTGTTCTAATTCTTACAAACTATTATTAGTTACCTATATCTCAATTTTCATCCTCCTAATTGATACCTCCTTTTTGCTATGCATTATCCCTATATTAACCTTCCTAAAGCCCAGTTTAAACATTATATTCCAATGCCACAAAATCTTCGGTGGCCCTTTGTTGCCAGTTTAGTTTATACTTTAGTCGGGCATTAAAGTCTTCCACATTATTGTCCCACATACTTTTCTAAAATTCTTTCTTAATATTATCTAAGAAAGATAAAAGTATGTGCTAACCAAACTGGACAGCATCGGTTCTCCCAACTTTTACCCTATGTCAGCAACTGGACTGAGAACGATCACTACCGTTCTTACCCTGTCTACCCTTCAAGATCCATTACCAAGCCTTGAATGGCTGCTCTTCCTCATTTGACCCCTAGCAGCATTTTTTTCTCCTTCTCTTCTTTATATTACTATGTTTATTTTTTTTAACATTTATTTATTTTCAAGAGACAGAGGGAGACAGAGTGTGAGTGGGGGAGGGGCAGAGAGAGAGGGAGGCACGGAATCGTAAGCGCGCTCCAGGCTCTGAGCTGTCAGCGCAGAGCCCAACATGGGGCTCGAACCCACTAACCATGAGATCGTGACCTGAGCTGAAGTCAGACGCTTAACCAACTGAGGCAGGTGCCCCTTACTATGTTTATTTTTAACTGCCCCTATATCATAAGTACCTTAAAGATAGAGACTTTCCCATAGAGCCATATACAGTATCATGTAATATAGGATATACATATGTTACACATATATAGGATATATATTGGATTAAAAAAAAGGTACAGTATGGTTGAATTCTTGAATTTGATATGAAATAAACATAACATCCTCATTAAAATGTAAATGTTGTACAAAAATATAATGCCATTTTTGTTTTGTTTTGTTTACCATTTAAAATATTTCAAATGTCTGATAATTTCATATTGCCCTAAGCCTTTAATTTACATCAAGTTTGTCTCTTCATCAATATCTTTATTTAAAAAATTTTTTTGTCACTATCAATGTCCAAGCACTCTATCAGATTCAGGAGCCTTAACTCAGTACCTGAATTTACAAAATTACTTAATCAATTGAAATAATATAATTTTAATTATGTTGATTTGACTTTAATCATCTGGGAAATGCAATGAGAAAGTAACAAGAGAGTAAGAAATAGTGTGATTATAAGTATTTTAATGATGAACCTCAATAAAATAAACTTCTACTATTTCAATTTTTCCCTAGGATATCCGTAGAGGTTTGGAGAGCAATGTAAATGTTGAATTATTGAATGCTTTACATAGCCACATGGTTAATAACAGAATGTTGACCAAGGACTTAAAAAATGGCATGATTATTCCCTCAATGTATAACAATTTGGGACTTTTCATTAACCATTATCCTAATGGGGTAAGTTTCATTAATAAAAAGTACATTTCTGAGTAATAGCACCCTTAATTTTTTCTATACCTTTTATATAATATTCACAGAAACAGTAAAATGTTAGTGACTGTAAGTACTATATTATGCCTTTTCCCCACATTTATAGCATGTAAATTTCTGATTCTGTGGCTGATTTCTACTTGAGAGTGATCGTGAGGAAGAAATTAAATTCACAGTTGACTGATAGCAGACTTAGATGTTCTTAATAAAGGAGATTTTAGTAGTTGATGTGTTTTAAAAATAACAACCTAAGAAAAAATAGTAAATAAGAGTTTATCAAAAAATAATCACAGAATAAGTATTCCTTTATTCATCCTCTAACTACTCTACTGATTTATGTTCTTGTGTATTTAGAGAAAAGTCTTTGTGGGAAACTTCCAGCAGGGTCATAGGGCTCTTTCAACAAATTTCCAGGGATGAAAAGGGTCAACAGTGAGGCAATAATTAGGAAATCACTGCAATAGAACTGATTATATTTGTTCAATAATTATTTCTCTCTCTCAGAACTTATTTTAGGACCGAGAGACTTTTTTTAAATGCAACTCATTGATCTGCATTTGAAATAGTTTATGACTATGTCTGTAAAGGGAAGAGAAGGAAAAAAAGCAGTAACTCAAATGAAAAAAAATGCTTTTTTGCCTTAGTTTCTAGATTTGTTGAGTGTAACTGGGTAGGGTTTTCAACTGGTCCTATCTCCTCTTAGTTTCTTTTTTAGACAGAACAATATATGTCTTCATCCTTAACATTTACATTTAGAATGTTGGTTCCTTCATGTTACATTTACTAGCAGAAATGAAAAATAATGGCCTTTCAGTGTCAGTGGTCAATGGATGGCTCTGATTTCTGCACTTGGATTTTCCCAAATAATTATAGGTTGTCACTGTTAACTGCGCTCGAATCATCCATGGGAACCAGATTGCAACAAATGGTGTTGTACATGTCATTGATCGTGTCCTTACACAAATTGGTACCTCAATTCAAGACTTCATTGAAGCAGAAGATGAACTCTCATCTTTTAGAGTAAGTAGAAGAAATAACAGCAGATTGCCTTGGACCACTGAAACATCTCCTTTCTCTCCCAGAGTCTAACCATAAAATGCTATTTTAAAACTCTGGCAGAAATATAACAAATGTGTTTCTTGAAATGAAAAGACTTTTATTTTACAAGGAAGAAATCATCTCCTATGACATAATCATATTTATTTGGACATGACAGATAAAGAATGGTTAGTTATGTGCCCATAGTGTATTTGGTGTATTTAGTATGTGTCCATCTCAGTTACATGTACTGCTGGATATTGCTACAGTCAAACAAGCATGGGCAGAATTCCCATTATTACAAAAAAAAGTTGGAAAGGACATAGTTGGTTGTGTCAAAAAGTGTTTTAAAGATCTAGCAAGAACAAACTTCTATAGTTTTCTGTAGAATCAGCTCCCTGCATCAGCCTAGGTGAAGTGTGTTGTCATTTGCCTTTGGATTTGCAGTGTGCAAGCCTCTAAAAAGCACGTTTGTGTTTCAGGCAGCTGCTATCACATCTGATATTCTGGAGGCCCTTGGAAGAGATGGTCACTTCACTCTCTTTGCTCCCACCAATGAGGCTTTTGAGAAGCTTCCACGAGGTGTCCTAGAAAGGATCATGGGAGACAAAGTGGCTTCTGAAGGTACTAAAAATGTCCTCCTCTTTGAGAACCCTCCCAGAATTCCAAGAAGAAAAGAGAAAAAAAAAAAAAAAAAGATTAAGTCATGCCAAGATTATCAGCTTTTATAAGCAAAGGCAAAGAAAAATTTTTGTTCTTAAGGTGGACTCTAAAAATCTTAAAAGAAAACAAAGCCCTTGAAAGAGTAGGCAGAGTAATTAAATAATGAATTTAAAAGATAAGAATATCCTAAAGATCACATTCCTTTTGTACTGCTTTCAAGTAAATAAATAGCAGGCATTAAAAAGGATTTAGCCATTGTTGAAAATAAATATTAGATCATCAAATTTTAATATCATATATTATTATGCGATGCTTTTCATTTTAAATTTATGCTAAAAGATATCATTGAGTTGAGAAAACTTCATGGTTCTCTTTGGCCATTACTTATTTGATACACAGAATTTGCCTTCTTTCTAATCTCCCTTTCTATTTTCAAATAGATTTTACATTGTGAGTAGTACATTTAACTTAGCCTCTCCCAAAATATATTTTGACTGATTTAAAATGAAAAACTTGGATGATGCAGATATGGATAGAAAACAGTTGAGGCATTAAAATTCCTTCAGTATCTTCCAAGAAATCATCTTCATTTTGTCTACTCTCCAGATGTTTTCTTTAGGGAATGATTTGTCTTACCCTACTAATCTTCCGCTACTAATGTCTTTACAAATTATATGTAGACA
Source organism: Panthera onca (assembly GCF_046562875.1). Lineage (NCBI taxonomy): Eukaryota > Metazoa > Chordata > Mammalia > Carnivora > Felidae > Panthera > Panthera onca. Next base: position 224,453,103 of record NC_138339.1, read on the forward strand.
TTCTGTTATGAGTGGCTAAGGCAAGAGGTTGCTTGGGCACTTAGGAACAGGTATCACAAATAAATACAGGCCTTTTGAAAGGAGCAACTCTTCTTTTTTTCACATCAGAAATTACTTTCTTATGATAGTGAAAAGTTTCTCTAACACATTTTCTAGTGCTACACAAATCATTTCACACAACTGATCTTCTCTTCTTCCTACTGAGCTGAGCTATTTCTATTGTATAGTTAATGGAAGAAGCTTTCCTAGAACATAAACAGAATTTAAAAATCTTCAGTCAATACTTAGGTCTTATATGTATTTTATTTTTTAGGAATAATTAGTTCCACAGTGAAACACATCTTTGAAGGGTTAAGTGCAGTTTCTCTTGATCTAAAAACTTGCTGTTTTTAATTTATTCTCCAGCCCTCATGAAGTACCACCTTTTGAACACCCTCCAGTGTTCTGAGGCAATTATGGGAGGAGCAGTCTTTGAGACTCTGGAAGGAAACACCATTGAGATAGGATGTGACGGTGACAGTATAACAGTAAATGGAATCAAAATGGTGAACAAAAAAGATATCGTGACAAATAATGGTGTTATCCATTTGATTGATCAGGTCCTAATTCCTGATTCTGGTGAGCAACAGTTTCATATTCTTCTACCTACTACTGTTTACCAGTTATGATGCCTCAAGAATAAGCCTATGAAAAATGAATGTGTAGTATAAGGAATGGTATGTGAAGCACAGATACAAAATAGTGAACTGAGTACTAAAATAGGTAGCTTGTTAATCACAGGCATTCCATGCATGGAACATCAGCTTTCCAGAGTTTCTAACACTTAATAATTTATCAAGGTTCTCAAAGTACCATGGTTTTTCCTGAAAACAGAGGGAAAGATATAACCAAATGGTCAGCTTTGGATAAATGAAAGAACTATGGCATTCGCAACAGCAGAGAGAGGAGGAAGATGAGGAATAGAGAATTAAAGACAATGAAAAGTAAGAAGCCAGAAAGATATTTTCTTTTTGAAATTTTCTGTATCAACCCCAAAAAAGGGAATCTGGAACTATTACTAGGGAAGGGCAGACTATCTTATCACATTGTGATTGCAGTAAATAGCTTATAGAAAACAGCCAAGAATTGATTTACTGATTTCAGAATGATGATAATAACAATGATGACGTTGTTGGGATGGTGATGGTTTCCTTTACAGCTAAACAAGTTATTGAGCTGGCTGGAAATCAGCAAACCACTTTCACAGACCTCGTGGCCCAACTAGGCTTGGCATCTGCTTTGCGGCCAGATGGAGAATATACTTTGCTGGCCCCTGTGAATAATGCGTTTTCAGGTATGTACTGGATGCTGTCATTCCTACTCTCCCACCACCCCCCACCAACCTTCAGGCACCGTTTTTCTTCACCATGATTGTCTGCATTAAGGAATAATAGACATTTTACAAGGTGCTGATTATTACTTTATTGACTACACATCATTAGCACTACGTCGTCTCTGTTAAAATGTCCTTCATTTCAAAACATTTCATTAGAATAGATAATAGCCTACAGGGAGTGAAAGTTTTTGATAAAGGATGTTCAGTTATTCTATGACTCTAATCATGTTTCCAGCACACTTAAGGTATGTATTAATAGATCTTAAGAAAAATAAATCTGATTTGTTTATTTAACACCAACATAATATTTAAGAAAAAATAAGTATATTTTCCATCCCAAAATTTGATGTGAGGTGTCAAATTATAAATAAATAAAAGCAAGAGACTATTTATTATCACTTTCATATTATGATGTAAACTATTATTATAAGTATTTTATCTAAGAGCTGCTAATCAAGGATGGTGTTTAGATTAATGCAACCTGCCACTTTTTCCAGAAAAGTGATTTCATAAAGATGTATTTAAATTATAAGGCAAAATTGAGTAGTTAACAAACAAGCATTATTTTAAAAATATTTTTTGAAATGCTAAATTGTGGTACATAGTGTTATTAATAAAACATTCAAATTCCTAGAAATACTATTATTCCTCTTTGTAATAACTATATCTACATGTATTGACATTAACCCACATTTAAGAGAGTGTATGTATTTTGATTTTCTCTGCAGAGGTAAATATAAATTTATAAATGATTCATCCATAGTCTTTCATGTGATTAGTGTATATCAAATTCTCAGAAAAAATCATGGCCAATATTAGAGCTTAACTTTTGCCAATGACCACACAACACTATGTAGCCCTTACTGAGATGGAGTCCATCGTTTGGACTCCTCCGAATGATGTTATCAAATCAATGTTATCATCAAATGGTATTCATTTGATGGAATATCTCACAGAGTTCCTAATTGGTGCATAGAATTCATAGCCTTGAGCAGTTAGTTGACTCATATACGTTTTGAGCGCAGAATCCACAATATGGATAGCATTAGGGATTTCCCATTTTCATGATTTTCTCTTACCAGGAGGAATTTTAATGGTTTCCAATTAATCCTTGTCCTCGTGAATTTATTTATAGATGATACTCTGAGCATGGATCAGCGGCTTCTTAAATTAATTCTGCAGAATCACATACTGAAAGTAAAAGTTGGGCTTAATGAGCTTTACAATGGACAAAAACTTGAAACCATTGGAGGCAAACAGCTCAGAGTCTTTGTCTATCGAACAGTAAGTAAATCAGGAAAATATAAGACATCCACATTGGCCTAAATGTCAAATGACATGTCCTTGTCTAAGAATGTTGTTATAATGAATGTTTCCAGAACTTTATTAATGTGGTTTTATAATAGTAAATATTCAGAGGAGGATCAGGGAACTGAGTAATGTATGAAAAGACTGTGAGGAAAGGACACAAGAAGTGCAATGTATTAATAAATCAGATAATTTGAGTTTGTTTCATTATAAATAACTTTATGTCCTAAGGCATTTATTATTTCAATTCTAGAAATCACTAAAAGTTCTCTAAAGCAAGCTTTTGATTTATGAAGTCTTGTGCAGTTTACAAGGCAATTTTTTTTTTTTTTAAATTTTTTTTTAACGTTTATTTATTTTTGAGACAGAGAGAGACAGAGCATGAATGGGGGAGGGTCAGAGAGAGGGAGACACAGAATCTGAAACAGGCTCCAGGCTCTGAGCTGTCAGCACAGAGCCCGACGCGGGGCTCGAACTCACGGACCGCGAGATCATGACCTGAGCTGAAGTCGGCCACTTAACCGACTGAGCCACCCAGGCGCCCCAAGGCAATTTTTTATAGACACATAAAGATCTCTGATGTCTATAAAATGGCTCTGACATTTTTTCTGAGGGAAAATTTCTAGAAAGTATTACTAATGAAGGTTACAATTCAACTAGCAGTGCTGTTCAATTTCTGTCCAGGTAACAAATGCATCTACAGCTCAAAAGTTTCATAGGAAGTCAAGCATTACCTGATAGGGCACACAGCAGCTGCTCACTATGGCTCCACAATTCCATGACACACATTTTACAGGCTGCAGAAAATGGGCTGCATATACATATATTTGATCAAAGACACTACAGAATAAATTGATAGGGACTCGCAGTCAGGAAAATATAATAAGTATTTGTGAAGATCACAAAAGGCACTGAAGTCAGGAATAAAGAAGGTCCTAAAGAGTTAAAGGGCAAAAGTTTCTTAAAGGGGGTGTGGAAGAATAGTTAGAACCTGGAGAAGAATGATGAAAGATGTAGGCATGGAATTCTATGGAATTTTTGTTACTTCCTGATGAAACTATTTCCTGGTGAATTTTTGTTATTTCCTGATGATGATACATAGAGTAGCCTAGCTAGTAACTGACCGAATAAGGAGTGTGAGATCAGATTGTGCCAGACCATAAAAACAGAACTGAGATGCTGTTTCTTCCAGTCACAGAGGTCAGAAGACCTCTTAGAAGAGTCATTCCAGAAACTCAACTATGCAACTACTTCCACTTAGGACATCTCGATTAAGGACATGTACAGCTGTGTCTTTCTTTTTTTTGCTAGGCTGTCTGCATTGAAAATTCATGCATGGTGAGAGGAAGCAAACAAGGAAGAAATGGTGCCATTCACATATTCCGAGAGATCATCAAACCAGCAGAGAAATCCCTCCATGAAAAACTAAAACAAGATAAACGCTTTAGGTAAGCCTATTAGTTTCATTTACACACACACACACACACACACACACACACACACAAGAGAGAGAGAGAGAGCAAGAACTATTAACATAGTTTTGTTTCATAGTATTCCAAAAGGCATTCAGTATTCAATAATACTGAACGTAGAATTTACAGTAAGAAGTCCATGCAAATGTTTTCAAAACTGAAATATGTTAACACTATTTTACTTCCTAGTTCACCATAATATGATTTGGTGAGTGAAACAATTTAATAGATTGACTTATTCCTTGCAAATTTTTTTTGTATTTAAGTTTTTAAATGTTTTTTTTAATTTTTTTTTAACGTTTATTTATTTTTGAGACAGAGAGAGACAGAGCATGAACAGGGGAGGGTCAGAGAGAGGGAGACACAGAATCTGAAACAGGCTCCAGGCTCTGAGCTGTCAGCACAGAGCCCGATGCGGGGCTCGAACTCACGGACCGCGAGATCATGACCTGAGCCAAAGTTGTCCGCTTAACCAACTGAGCCACCCAGGCGCCCCAAGTTTTTAAATGTTAAAATCATTAATATTTATTAATAATTAAAATAATACATATTTAATTAGTAAGTATTTTATTAATAAACAGTAAAATTTAATTTTTAAAAATGATATTATATACTAGCCAAGACTAGTTTGTAGAATTTTAAATGAAAACTACATGCTTTTTTGTTATAAAGTGTGACCTTATTAAGTTTTATAGGATAAAAACCACGTTTAGGAAATTAAACAAATTTTTTTTTAATGTTTATTCATTTTTGAGAGAGAGAGAGGGAGAGAGAAAGAGAACATGAATAGGGGAGGGGGGAGAGAGAGAGGGAGACACAGAACTCGAAGCAGATTCCAGGCTCTGCACTGTCAGCACAGAGCCTGACATGGGGCTCAAACCCACGAACTGTGAGATCATGACCTGAACCAAAGTTGGACGCTTAACTGACTGAGCCACTCAGGCACTCCCCGAGTTTAGGAAATTTTAAAAACCATATGTATATTTAAATAATTTCCCCCTGATTAAACTTTCTTAACAGGTAAACTGCATCTGAACTATGAAAATGTATGAACACTTTCTCATGCTTTCCAGAATATATGGATGCTATTTTATTCCATGCATTGTGGGTGAGCATACCTAAATCTAAATCTAACAGAATAAATATACATATCTTTCCTGCTTAGCATTTTCCTCAGTCTACTTGAAGCCGCAGACCTGAAAGAGCTCCTGACACAACCTGGGGATTGGACCTTATTTGTCCCAACCAATGATGCCTTTAAGGGAATGACAAATGAAGAAAAAGAAATTCTGATTCGTGAGTAAAAGTGGATACCAGATATTTGTCCTTTGTGTTCAGGATCTCATTTCTTCCTCAAGCATTCCTGCAGAGAAGTCAGCCTCAAAAATGTCCCCACTTTAATATTCGTGCCTAGCATTAGTTTCCTTTAATTCCACATGGAATATACGGAAAGTCACTCATTAATGTTCTTAATTACATTAGTAATTACATTACATTAGCAGTTGCTTGCCGTCATGTTGTTGACCTAAATGTTCACTTATGCTATTTCTATTCGAGTCCACACAACTAGGTGACAAGGAAAGAAACAATTATAATTCCAAAAATAATTTCATTTTTTTCCTCCCAGTAAGTTGGCTAATATTTTGATTGAACAGACTGAAGTGACTGTTTTGACATGGCATTCGTTGATAGCAACTTGAAAGAACAATGAAATGATGAGAAATCACAGTGTGGAAAAACTAAAGACAAAGAAATATTTTTATCCTTAGTTTTTCTAGTATCAAATTATCAAAAAATATGACACGTTATAAATAAATATATATTTTTCCCTCCAGGAGACAAAAATGCCCTTCAAAACATCATCCTTTATCACCTGACACCAGGAGTTTTCATTGGAAAGGGATTCGAACCCGGTGTTACTAACATTCTGAAGACCACACAAGGAAGCAAAATCTATCTGAAAGGAGTGAGTTCTCTAGAATGAATTTATGATAGCATTCACTTATTGTTCAATTATCTTCGTGTTAATTTTTCATTAAATTTCTCACTGATGTTACCCCCTGTTTTGATAGGTAAATGATACACTTCTGGTGAATGAAGTGAAATCAAAAGAATCTGACATCATGACAACGAATGGTGTCATTCATGTTGTAGATAAACTCCTCTACCCAGCAGGTTGGTAATTACTGAACTCACTAGTGGGCTACATCTTTTTCAATAGAAGTGTATATTTGTATTTCAAATGCTCTTATCAATATTAATTTAATATTCCTCTTCATAGACACACCTGTTGGAAATGATCAGCTACTGGAAATCCTTAACAAACTGATCAAATACATCCAGATTAAGGTACAGAACATTATTGGATTTGTTCCTAAACAGATATTGCAGGTTTTACATAAAAGACTAGAAATGTATACATGAGTAGCTTAGATGTACCCTGGACTTGGACCGCTCTTTGTTGATTATGTGCCACTGGCTCACCCGTGAGTAAATGAGGTAATTTCTTTATGGTTTTATTCTACAAATATCTCTGAAACCTACTTGGGCTCAAGCACTGTATTAACTATAATGGGAAATGTTAAGCTGAATCAGAGATGTCCCTTTATTTAAAAAATACAGTCCAGTTGGAGAGAAAAGAAATGCAGATAAAAAATACTATAATCTTTCTATCACCAAATGCCTTTGCTACAGAATATAAGGGAAAGAGAAAGTATGTACTTGTAAAAAAATTATCACTAATCACAGTAAAGGCAAAAAAGTATTTTCCCCCTTTATCCTTATAAAGTCAAAGTATCAGAAAACATATGAAGTATTATTTAATAAACATTTAACTTTGGATTAACTATTCCATAATTTTTAAGACTCTTGAGTAACACCTTCAATAATTTTTACGCCATCTGGCCCAATAGCAGGAGATTGTAAAATGGTTTAGATGAAGACTCCATTTCTATTAAATGTAATGATACCTTCACTATTTTCACTTTAGTAAGAATTAAAGTGGTGTCATAATTTTGTTAATAAAACTACTAATTTCATGTTACTAAATACAAGTGTATTTATTTTCAGTTTGTTCGTGGTAGCACCTTCAAAGAAATCCCCATGACTGTCTACAGTAAGTACATAATGAATATTTGTCATATACAAGTGACAAGATGTAAAAAAAAGAAAACACACTATTTACTTTGTACTTGGAAATTACTGATAATCTGGTATTTAGAATTCCAAACAATGGCAAATTTCATCCCACTTGACACAGGCTTAAGGTCTGGATGAGACCTCTCAGCCAGGGCCATTACCATTCAGCCTCTATGGACCACTTTCCCATTCATCTGAAAAACAAGAATGATAGGATATGGGAATAGCAGTAAAACATAATTGCTAGCATGGAAAAAAAAAAGACATACAAACATACGAAGAGGAGAGACAGCTAAAAGGCATTCCAGAGCTATCTGAAAATTCAGATGTATGGACACAGAAGTAACACTGCTGAAGGATCTGTAGTTCATTCCACCCTCAAGCCATCAGCTTTCTAAGGGCACGGTGGGAGGGGTGTGCCAAAGAATCCTAATGTTTATGAATTGGCAGTTCAAAAACTCTCCCCATCCAAAAGTGGATGGGGAGAAATCCAAATCCAAAAATTGGACTTTGCCAGGCAATAAACCTAAGTTCCTAGATTCCAAGGTTCTTTTATCCCTGATTTTACCAGATTATCAAAATTAAACCTCTACTACTTAACAATGGTAAAGGGCATTTCATTCTCATAACTGTGACGTGTAGTATTCTTTTTCCAATGTGCTTTTTTCGTCATTTGTCTTTTTTCTTTCCTTTGTTGTAGCTTTCAAAGCAGAAATTCTTTTCATTTTGTTTTGACTCTACAATTAAACACTCAAAATGCACCAGTAGTTAAAGGATTACTTCAATTCCCACATTTACTCTGGCTAGAAAATAACTCCATTTTATACTGTGATCATTCTGGTATTTAATAAAAAAAAATCCTTAAGATTTACACTAGATATGGAAAAAGAATAAAGAAAATGTAAGGAGCAAAACAAAATGTCTGCTGATTTCAATGATGTAATAATAACACATGCAAATCCAGTATCAGGCCAGCTCAGCACTGTTTGAAAGATGGAGCTGGAATAGCTATGATTCAACCTGGTATAAATTCCAGTATGGAAGTATACAATCTTGTATATATTTTATAACAAATTAAAGAATCATTATGGGCTCTATTCATCAGAAATGTTATGTCATCTTTCTCACTAAAGATGTATAACTATACTACATTTCTTTACCTTTCCTACTTTATCCATTAAAGGTCCACTACTTTCTACATGTGCCAATGCAATATTTTGCCTAGAGTGAGCCACAATCTTATAATTCCTTTATTTTCCTCTCTTAAAATTGGATCCTCACTCACAGAAAATACGTTACGATTTACGAAAATATGTAAGTCTAATACACCTTGTCTACCTACTCAAAGCTCTTGAAACTGCTCAGAGATTTGCATTCTGATGCCAGATGTTTCTTTAACTCCTCCCCACATGGGAATGCTGCTATTTAGAAGTGTTCCTCAAATAGAGGTGGAGAGTAATTAAAACTAAGGTTCCATTTTTATGTTCCTTTATTGACTTGTCTCTAAAATTTCTTTAATTTCCTTGCTATATATTATTCTTATCCCCAAAATATCATAGTTTTCAATTGTATGGGGAAAAAATTCTCTTTAGTATATGTTGCCAAATACATAACATTTGAGGTACAGCAGAATAAAATCAGTATTTGATCCTCAGCCCAGGACTTGTCAAAACTATTTAAGTCTTCAGTCAAGCAAGATTGAAACAAAGCTACCAACCTATAGCAACATCCCGTACTTTGAGTCCCACTTGAAAATTTATGCTAAAAGTAATTAACCCATTTTGATAGTAGCAGCAGAGACCTCTGTGGATTTAGTTTTCATGGAAAGGTTTCCTGTGGCAAGACCACTTGTGGGATCAGTAATTAGATGCATAGATTTGATATATTTTAGAGCTTCATAATTTAAGATTTCAAGATATAAAATTTGATATGACTGAAACATAGTCACAATTAAGGTCTGGAACTCATAGGAATTTTTAAAAGTTGACACAGCTAAACATTTCAGAAACCAAAGGTGAGAATGTGACAGAAACCCAAATTGTGCTAACATCTCATCTCTAATGTGTCAACACAATCTGTTATAATTGCAGTTAGCTTTAGTGTGGCCCACTATCTAATGGAGCCATCATTTAAAAAAAAAAAACATTTTTAATGTTTATTTATTTTTAAAATTTATTTTTAATGTTTATGTATTTTTGAGAGACAGAGAATGAGCAGGGGAGGACCAGAGAGAGAGGGAGACACAGAATCGGAAGCAGGCTCCAGGCTCTGAGCTGTCAGCACAGAGCCGGACACGGGGCTCAAACTCACGAGCTGTGAGATCATGACCTGAGCCGAAGTCAGCTGCTCAACCGACTGAGCCACCCAGGCGCCCCTAATGTTTATTTATTTTTGAGAGAAAGAGAGAGACAGGCAGACAGAGGGTGAGTTGGGGTGGAGGGGGATAGAGAGAGAGGGAGACACAGAATCTGAAGTGGGCTCCAGGCTCTGAGCTGTCAGCACAGAGCCCGACACAGGACTTGAACCCACAAGCTGTGAGATCATGACCTGAGCTGAAGTCAGAAGCTTAACTGACTGAGTCACCCAAGCACCCCTAATGGAGCCATCTTTTAAGGTTTCTAAGTAGAAATGACAAAAGCCAGTAGCTCTGGTTGTATGGCTCCAGAGGCACATTTCCAGTTAATCTGTACAAAAAAAAAAAAAAAAAAAAAGTCAACCAAATAGTTTGCTGCTATTTTAAATAAAGTTTGCATATTATTTTCTGAGTTGGGTGGATGGCACATTTCAAATACATACTTCTAAGTTTTAAAAAAATGATGATGATATTAAGGCTGAAAATTAAACATTTTAGCCTATAATTTAAATACTGATCATATCATATTTGTTGCATAGAGCTCATATTTGGCTGGTTGAAATTTATTTTTACTTTTAATTATTTCGAACTATTTTTTCATATTTTCCTTTCTATATCACTGTTACCAAATGCATGAAAAATATTTTGTCTTTGTCTTTCATTTTTTCTTATGAGAAAAAAAAACCAACAATGCAATTGAAGATATGAATCGCATGAAATTAATCATGTTTATTTGTCTTCTGTTGCTATGCAGCCAATATTTTCAAGAAGTACTAAAGAAGGTAAAGAGCTTTAGTGTTGCAGTGCAAAATTACAGGTCTCTAGATAGAATTCCTCACTTAGTGTGTATATATTTCACTGGAACAAATCCATGTGTCTGGACTTCAGAGTACACCATCTGGACATGAGAAGACGATAGATAATGTACCATGAATATTTACTGGACCTGACTGCCTGAACACATTACCACCCCTTATACCTCAGTACCCAGCAAAGATTAAACCAAAGAGAGAGAGAGGACAATTTTATTCAGGTTGTTTTTATGTAAACATCATTTATGTTCCACTTTCTATACTTTCAGCAACTAAAATTATAACCAAAGTTGTGGAACCAAAAATTAAAGTGATTGAAGGCAGTCTTCAGCCTATTATCAAAACTGAAGGTAAAATCAACTGTTATACATGGTTCCTTCTTTGTGAAAAAAAAATCCAAGTAATAGACTGATTTCTATGAATGTATCTACATTCTTTTTGAAACTAACATGCTAAATATTTCTATATCAATGGCATGCTCACGTGATTGCAGAATGCGGAATGCAAATTATTTAGCAGAGTAGATGGTGCATTCCTAATACTTTCAGTACATTTGCTTGTACTTGATTTCATTTCAACCTAATTGGCCATTGCATTAGCACTAGAACCCAGATAAATACATAAGTAAACAAACAAATAAACAAATAAATCCGAGCTTTATTTTATACTGCAATTAGACTCCTTCAGTGTACTATTTTGTAGCTTTATCTCCAATCTCCCCACATGGATATCTTGTTATAAGAAGCTCTTCCAAAAATACAGGCATTTTTCATTCAACCATCTAAGAGAGCACTGAAGCTGCACATTGATGAAAGCTTTTAAAATAGTAACCACATATGATATATTTTTAAATCAGGCCACCAGAAACAGATGAAGGAATAAGCAGCTGGTGCATTAAGTCAAAAAGAAATAAGTATTCTTAATTGCAGTCCTGAACTTACATATTGAGAATACACATATTCTTATATACATATATATAATATACATCAATTGGTATATTTATTTTCCTTCTGGTATTTCAGACTAGAATATTAAATAGTTTTCTTTCTGCCGTCACTGTCTGTTAGTCAACTCCAACATTTTTGATGCCACCTTTATTTCATGTATTTTAATTATTACCAAGGGTCAGACCGTAAGAACATTTTATTTTTATGTCTAAGCATCTTAATGTGGTGACTTACCACAGTGAAAAGACCAGGATTTCTCCTTTATTCTTAAGAAGGATAGAAACAATCTTCAAAAAAAAGAATAAATCATGTTCTCAATTGAATGTCAAAAAAACTATTACTTTAATTATTTTTGATTATTTGATATAACTTTGATTATTTTTGATATTTCTTCTCATTCTGTAAATTGAGATGGCAATTTCTTGAATATTTTTGTCTGTTCCTTTAAAGGCAGGCCATGATTTCCATTTAAGTATTGGAAACATACACATAAAAGTTTATTTCCTAGCTAATTATCTATATTTTTATTCTTGAGACCTAAATTTGATAATTGATGTAGGCTTTGAAATCTGTGCTTACTAAAAAAATACTACACCTATGGTCATTTGATTTCTTTTATATTTTGATGAGAATTTGGTGTCTTAAGAAATTAAATCACTTAAATTTTTGTTGAGAAATTTTTCTTGATCATTTTAATGAAAATTATCAAATAATCCTTGGTAATACATTTGATTTTAACATTCTTATACTCTTTTTAAAATTAGATTCCCTAAAAATTTATATAATCACTTGTACACAGCTTCTATAATCAAAATCATTCACATGTGTTTTTCTTATTTCCAAAGATTCCTATCTTTTCTTTCAAGCTTCTTCATTCAACCCATTTATCTTCCCAATTTTTGCCAGTGGGATTCTATTGTATTAATCTTTCTTGAATTAGGCACCCAGTGGAGCATCAACTCTACCTGGGTTCTTCCTAGAAAGGGAACAAGGATGACAAATGGGGTCATGTCACCGACGTATTAAAAATTTTTAAGTTCAAAGATTCAGAGGTTTTATGTCTGTGTAACATACTGAAGGAAACACGTAATTATCTTGACAGCCATTCACAATTGTCCAGCTCTAACATTGCTACTGGCATTTCCCTATCACTGAACTTTTGCAGGTTCATTAATGACTCCTGAATTCTTACTAAGTATATACTAGACTCCAAAATACAATTTAAAGTATTTCTTATAAAGGGTACTTAACCAATTATAGAATTAAGAATAAATCAACTGAAATTCATTTCAACAAACACTTACTGAGCATCTTATTATAGTGCTAGGCATTCTCCTAAGTGCTGGCAGTAAATGTGAAAAAAAAAAGATTTGATAAAAATCCCTACCTTCATAGAGCATCATGATAGAGGGTGTTTCTGAAATTTCAGTTTAGGCTTTTCCAAAAGAAATGTTGATTTGGATGTTTTATTAACTCATTTCTCTTCTTAAATTCCTTAGGTGTATTTTCCTTTTGAAATTTCTACACCTTAAAAACCTGGACTTACACTTGATTTTCAATATCCCTTGGTCCCACAGATCAAATATTATGATATCATTCATTTATTATTTGAAAGAACAATTATCTTCATTATTTTAGATTGTTTTAGACTAACTCTGGGTAATGGTGTAACATTGAAAATTTCTAGACAAACAAATAAAGCCTCTCAAGGATAAGCAAATATAGTGACATTCAACTGCTGAAGGGTGTTACAGTATGAGTTAAATGTACTGAACTTTACTTTTCTTCTCTATAAAATAGTCTTGGTCAACTAATGTAGTAATCAGCTTTCTAACATTCAAAATGATTTTCTCTGGGAGCAAAATCATTTTGTAAGTCAAATGCAACATTTGTTTAAGTTCTGCATTTGAAGGACCGTTTTATTAATTAGTATATTAATTATTAAAATAATTAGTAATTATTAATAAATAATTTTCATATATAAGGTAAGTACTCAAATTCATTTTCCCAGAAAATCTGAAATTCGGTGTCTTAAATATATGTACCAAAAGTTGAGGTTTTTTTACATGTTCAGTCTTATGCACATTTGATAAAAAGTGTACAGTATTGAGTAATTAAAAATTAAATTTAAAAATTTAATAAAAGTTATAGATGATATCAGCATAGTAAAGTAAGATCTAAATTACTTATCATTAGAGCAACTTAAATTTGTACATACTGTATAATTCACAAAGTACAGCGACATATAATACCTTCTGTGATTCTACTTCACAACTGCAAATGAATGGATGAACTTATGCTAAATGCTAAAACATGAATCATGAAAGTAATTGTAGTAGCACACCAATAGACTGAGTCATTTGGTCTCATAAATACTGCTTAATTTGAAGACAATGGGAAATGTTTAAAATTGATTTCATAGAACCTGAAACCACTTTGATGTTTGAATAACACCAAGTGTTAAAACAAATTTCCTGTTCTGTCAAAGTTAAAGAACTGCCTTAACATGATAATTTGTCTCCTAAAACAATACCTCAGGACCCACAATAACAAAGGTCAAAATTGAAGGTGAACCTGAGCTCAGACTGATTAAAGAAGGTGAAACAGTAACTGAAGTGATCCATGGAGGTGCGTTATGTGTATTTCCTAAAGCCTAGTTAGGATCACTGTGATCATTTTGAAATAGTGTTGGTTAAATATATTGAACATCTGATGTTTTCTCTTGGTTTTCTTTTTATATAAATTGTGGGAATATTTTTCTCACTTACAAATAAAATACAATTTACCTTTAATGAAATTAAGCCAATGTAACAAATTGGAGTTAATTTAACCATTAAGTCACCAGGTCCAACATATGCATATCGTGCATATGCAAGTGATGATTATGAAATATAATGATAATAATAATGTCAATACAAAGTGATCTATTGGATTTAGAAGAAAAATGACCATTGTATAAGGTTGACTAATCAGTCACTGCTGGGACTCTCCAGCAGGGTTCCCACTCTAATGATGTATAATTCCCTGGATTCTTACTAAACACTCACTCCATTGTCAGAAAATAAGTATGGCATGGAGAGTTAGCTCTCTCCCTCACCCAAGATTCAGGACATAACTGCTACGCTTTTTAGACATTTGTTGATCTAAACCTATTTAAGATATGTCCCCCAAATGATTATGTTTGAATTCTAAATGGTATGGCTTTGAGAAATATATTTAATAATGAAAATGTCTACATTTGGCAGTTTAGGCATCATAAGGGGATATACCATATGCATTTTTCTTCCCCTACTTTTAGAGCCAATTATTAAAAAATACACTAAAATCATTGATGGAGTGCCTGTGGAAATAACCGAAAAAGAGACAAGAGAAGAACGAATCATTACAGGTAATCTTTGATTCCATACATGGAACTATGCTTGAATTATAAAGATAAAACCATAGTAAATCTTAAAAAAAGCTCTGTCTCTATAAGAATCACTAGAGAAATTGACTAAGTCATTTTCATGGTGGTTACTGAAGATACATCATTTTTTGACAGCAATAATATTATCCTAACTATTTAATCTGTGTTTTTCTCTGAATTGGAATTTGTGGAGTAATCTATAAGCATGTGTCTTTATTATACATATTCATACATGTGACATAACATTTTCCCCTTGCTATTTGTAATGAGTTAGTAAATCCTAGAAGAAAAACGATTCCCTCCTTTGATTTTCCATTTAGCTTAAGGTTTATTACACATCTACATACTGAAATATACACAAGTTTGTATAAGGCAACTGATCAGTTAGCAAACCTCTGTGTCAGTCTCCCACCAATGAATTAGTCTAAAATTCTGAATTCAGCTATGTTTTAAGTATTTGTTTAAATGAGCAGTCAGCAACCATGGCTTGCGCCACCTACTTATGTAAAGTTCTGTTTGGAACCCAGTGTGATCAGTCCTTCGTATAACGTGTGTAACTATTTTCACACTAATATGGCAATGTGAATAGCTGCACCACGAGCCATATGGCCTACAAAGTCTAAAATACTTCCTATCTGGCCCTTTCGGTAGGAAGTTTGCCCATCGCTGTTTTAGACCTTTTTAAAAAAAATGTTTTTTTTCTTTCTTTCAGGTCCTGAAATAAAATACACTAGGATTTCCACTGGTGGTGGAGAAACAGAAGAAACACTGAAGAAATTATTGCAGGAAGGTCAGCAATAAATATTGCAAGAAGGTGTAGAAAAATTAAAATGTGACTTGACCTAAGCTACCTGTTTCAGTCTAAGATAATCTTTGAGCCCTTTTATAGGTTTTCTACTCTATCTCATTCTTTCATTCAAGTTCCATGCCAACATGTGAAAAAAAGCCCAAAGATAGAGAATGAAATCCAAATGACATTGGGTTGTATTGATTGTTTTGTGATATATTGTTCAATAGCCTTATAAGAAAACTGACTTATCAAAAACCAACACTAAAGATAGAAAAAGAACCAAGTGTTGGTCTGGAATTCATTGTTTGCCAGATGCCATTATGTATCACATCAAGTCTCCTGTGTTTCTATTACATAAACCAATTTCTGCTATAAACATGTATCCTCTCAGAGGTCACCAAGGTCACCAAATTCATTGAAGGAGGTGATGGTCATTTATTTGAAGATGAAGACATTAAAAGACTGCTTCAGGGAGGTTAGTAAAAGGAAAACCACTAACCCGCCTAACAGGTTCTGGTGACTGAATTCAACTTTTTAAAGACTGAACATTCAGGTTTTTCTTTTCATAAGGTTGAAAAAGACAACATCATACGTTGTCTTAAGAGACTGATCAGTTCAATAGAAGTTTAAGTAATAATAATGAAGAAATGATTACTAGTTGAAACGGTCTTTAAAAAGTTGTATGGTATAAACTTGGGGAGCAATGAATATTTTTTTTCTTTGATACAGATAATTGTAAGGATATTTTAAGTATCTGAAAGAAGAATACTTTTTAAATTGGTAGTTGTTTAAAGAAGTCTAAATTGACATACTTTTTATATTTAAAAAAATGTATTCACTGCCCCCACAACAATAATAAAAGCATGTTTATAGATTTTTTAAGTGCATAGATCCAGAAATAAAAACAAAACAGTGCATTTAGCAATTTTCTTTTCCAAACTACATTCTTGAG
Source organism: Panthera onca (assembly GCF_046562875.1). Lineage (NCBI taxonomy): Eukaryota > Metazoa > Chordata > Mammalia > Carnivora > Felidae > Panthera > Panthera onca. The sequence goes on from NC_138339.1 coordinate 224,469,656, forward strand.
AATGAATATCTGTTTCTTCTAACAGTTTGAGTGATAATCTATACTTGGAGATGTAAATTATTTTGCATATGAAATTAATCTTTAAAGTATGAATGTTCTCTATGGCATTAAAAGGACCTACTTTTAAAACCAAAGGAGAAAAAAAAGAATTCAAAATCTTATGCAAACTCTAAATGGTAATTATTCAAAGAAATAGTAAATACTAATGAAATATTATTTGGGTAATTGGCATTTGAATAAATGAATTTCTAGTTCATTTTATTAAAAATGAAAGTATTTAGATGACAAATTGTTTTAAAGAAGCATATAAATTATTTACAAAAATCAAAAATACGTCTTGAAATATTTGAGAAACACAACTGAAACTTGGTATTTCTCCAAAGTATTGTCCAAGATGGTTTTTCTGCTTAATTTGTTATCACTGTGTCCAAGATGTAAATTCTTTTGGGACCACACATATTTTAAGCAACTGTTTCTTTATTCTTTATTTTATATAGGTAAAATCTCTTATATATAGTGTTGAGACCCTTCAGCGATAGTAAAAATAAATAATTTTTATTTAACCAATGATTAAATTTCCCCTCAATAGAAAAATATGTGTCTGAAAAATACAAGATTTCCGTTCAGACTGTAGGGAGAGTGTGACACAGCCAAAACCGTAATAGAATCAAAGTTTTCTGTATGATCTAATACAGAATTTACTCATCTACCCACAAATGTTTAACTGTCAGCTAGGAAAACAAGGATTTGAGGGAAGTGGTGAAGATATTATGAAGGTTAAATTGAATTCTTTTTTTTTTTTGTTAAGTCCTTGCCATAGTAAGCAGCTTTGTAGAATGGCAGTGCTTTTTAGAGAATGAATCAATTAGTAGCTGCACCTATATATACATTGCTTTGCTTTATTTAGTCTTAAACTTCAGGTAAGTATGTTTTCCTCACCTTTAATAAGCCCCAGTTAACAAGTCGATTATAGACAGTGAACTAAGTACATAACAATAACTTCAGGCAAAAGAAAATATACCTGCTACAAGAATATGATATTCTAATTTTAGTTAAGGAAATCTTTCTTTAACTCCTGTTTCTTTTATCCCAGAGGTTGATTCCTTTAGTTCTCAATATTTGGTTTCTCTACATATCTATAAAGCATTAACTTCCACAACGCCACATCACAAATTTTAAAAAACATTTCTAAGGCTTTTCTTCTCATAAGAAAGACAACATAAGAAGCATAGTTACTAGTATCTGGAAACTAACTAGACATGCTAGTATTTTTGTTTCCTAGCCCTGTAAAGCCGATGCGTCATCACTGAGTTATAAGTGTCCAGATCCTGAGATACCTATTTCCAAAGAAGCTGCTGTGAATAAAGAGTACACCACGCAAGGCTTGCTTTTGTTCTTTCATAGTATAGATAATTGATCTCTATCCAAACTGTAGTCTTCATATTAAAGCTTGGAGTTTTCTATCTAGACTGCTTATAGTGATACATGTAGTACATTTTGATGAATTGAGTATATTCCTCAATTATTCTAGTCATGACTAGTAACATGGCTCAGTGGCCCTTTTGGTTTCAATATTGTGGTTTATCATTGAAGTACATCCCAGCCCCCAACTAAAAAATGTTCTCATGAAATGCATAGAAGTTTCACACTTATCTTAGATAAAATTACATTTACTAAAACTACCAAAGTAATTAAGGGAGAATATCAAGCTATAGAGAAAGGAACAAAAAACAAGTCATTTTGGATGGTTTTGACAAATCTGCCAATATTACATGTAAAGGCTGTGTAGAGAATAGGGATCAGCTTGCAGGTCTGGCTTTTGATCTGGGCTCCAACTCAAACTAACTTAAGTTGATTCTTCATCTGAAAATGAGGATAGTAATGTCACTTACATATAAATGAGTTAATGTATGAAAAGCACTTGGAATAACGCTCAGTAAACACAAGCTCCCAGTAATGCTAGCTACTGTACATATCATGGCCAACTATATTAACACAATACACTTATATAGTATAAATGTAATGAAGTAATATTTTACACCTAATTTAAATTTCTGAGAGCCATACCCATGGTAAATATGCAAAAATCCTATAAATAATTGGGCTGAAGCACTTTGCATGTTTCATAAAACATGGTAGGGAGGGGCCTTCATGTGGGATCATTCATATGATTGGTTTATTCTCCCACATTTTGCTTCTCTAAGCATATGACTTGATCCCACTTTCATTCATATTGAGATAGCAGAAAGCCACTGGGAACAAATCTGGTTTTCTACACTTTATTAGACTTTCTCCTAAAGATTTTTTTGCAAACAATTAATACTTCTTATTTTAATATTATCATAGCAAACTAGTAACAAATTAATTACTTAATTGGATGCTGCCAAGTATATGAAAGAAAATCTGAGTGTAAGTGCTTGTTTTGAAACGTAATGCTGCGAATACTTCGGTGAGCTTGCTTTAAATTATACAGTAACTGTTATTTGGAGTTTAATAAGTCCATTATAAACAATGGTCTTATTCACTAATTAAAGACTGGATCCATCTCTTCTTGACTATATTTTATAAGCCCTTATTTTGTTACCAAATAAACCTGAAGTTAATGGAAATATATCAATTGGACCATAGTCCATAATTCAGACTTTTCTATCTCAAAAAAACTTAGACTCAATATCGAACCTAATGAGGTTTTCTACAGTTCTGTATTCTATTTTACTCTATTAACAACGTATCATAAGTGATTACACATCTTACATTCCGTGGGAAATAAACCATGTTGGAAATGTGCCATGTAGAAACAAAATTATTCAAACATTTTTAAAATGTTTCTTTCTTACTTGGTGTCATACAGCCAACATAACTGTTGGTGACAGTTTCTTGCTTTACTTTTTAATGAAATTTCAGAGAATTGAAAAAAAATATATATATATAATAGAAAGATTTTGACCTGATTATTGGGTATAAATAATATATAAAAGCAAGAAATGTATAGAGAAAAATTTTACAAGGTAAGCAGAAAAATGAAGTCACTGTAGAAACCACATTTAACCTTGATCTTAAGCATCCAATAGCAGAGTGAAAATGTGAATTTGGGCCTACCAGGGGGTCTTTTTGAGGACTTAAAGAAAAACAAGGAATTGGGAAGTATTATGCAACTATAACAACAAAAAAACTGTATAGTTATGAAACACTTTAAAATCTTAAATATGAAAGCTTTTATTATTTTTAACTACTTAATTTTATAAGTGGTCTTACAGGATTGGAATTAAACTTGGGAGTATGTTGGCACACATTTCCTAAGTTGGTTAATATTATATTTCTAGAGTTATTAGGCCAATGCTATCTTGTTGTCCTGGCGTTCTATAAGGTAATTGTGAATTAATTTACAATGAGAATTTCAGAGGCAGAAGTCTGATACATCACAAATAGGAATGACTGGAAAAATGACTCAATATCTCTGGGAAGACACTTCTGTTACACTGTATATAATATTAAATATTCCTTCATCATAAAGCAATGCTTTTTATAAAAAAGGTGAAAAAGTCATGTAAGTCACTTACTCTATGGGAAAATGACACGCTGTATGGGGCTCCAAATGCCATAATGAAACGATGTTTTGCAAATAGTGAACATTCGTTCTCATCAGTGGACAACAAATGCCTGTCTGTAGCCAATGAAAAAGTCTCATGATTCCAAAAAAAACTACATGTTTAAGTGATGCTTATTTTAAACTTTATACTTTTCTTTAATTACGGTCTCCTGTCTATGTTAGCCATAACTTGAAAGTATTTCTAACTACAACTATTTAATTTTAGACACGCCTGTGAGGAAGATACACGCCAACAAAAGAGTTCAAGGTAAATGTATTGATAGTACTGTGCATAGGAGATACGTCCAAAGGGTAATGTTTTAATATATTTTATTGGATCTTGTTGTCTTTCAGGGAGACAAGTTAGCAAATTTTGAGGCAAAGTATTTTGCTGATAAAAATCAGAAAATAACTTATTCATGTTCTACACTATCAGTAAGATGTAAGGATAACAAATGTTAAAGGAAAGGCAATCATACTCAAGTAAAGTGCTAGATTTTTGAAACCACTAAAGTAGATTCAAGTAGAGTTAAGTTGAAAAGAAATCCTTGAATATGAGCCAAGCAAAAGTTGGTTGCTGGTGAACCTGAACTCTCTAAAAATGTTAGAGATCAGGCTACAGTTTGAAACATTAGTAAAATTAAAGGTTAGTAAACATTAGTGGGTTCCAGCCCCACATCAGGCTCTGTGCTGACAGCTCTGAGCCTGAAGCCTGCTTCAGATTCTTTGTCTCCCTCTCTCTCTGCCCCTCCCCCACTCACGCTCTGTCTCTCTCTCAAAAATAAACATTAAAAAAATAATAAAAAAATAAAACTATACACATATAGAAAGTTATTAATATAACTTTCTACAAAATTTTGATATAATGTGTAGATTATACACATGCATATATTACCCATGCACTACAGTTTTCTTCATAACTATACTTATATGCATTTTCTAATCTTTCACTCAGGTTCTCTTGCATTCTTAATAGATTAAACAATGACAGATTTTCCATGTGGAACTTCAAACAAATTCCAAGATTGGACTTTCTAAAATAATTACATATTAATAGTCAAAAGAAATTGCAAGGATTGTAAATGCATTATAGGTATATCTGATTTTAAACCAACCCAACATAGACAATTGAAATTAAAGAATCAATTATACAAATACTTTTTAATTGAAGGTTTTATCAGGGATTTCTTCTAAACATCCTATTCATCCAAGTTTTCTAAAGAACTAAAATCAAACTTCAAATTATTACTTTCATACACTTTTAATCAAAAGATAACCTTGATTTCATCACCATAAACAGGATATTAAGAAAACAGAATCTAATGTTTAATACAGTAAGAAATGATGGTCTTTATAGATATAGTCATGCATAGGATATCATATTGTTAAATTCTAAAGTTTCATCACATTTACAATCTATGTGTTCTTCTTTCTTCCTATCAGGATCTAGAAGACGATCCAGAGAAGGTCGTTCTCAGTGAAAATCCAGCAACCAGACAGCAAAGTTTATACCACCCTAAATCAATAACCTGATGCTAAGCGAAAATTATGAGAGCCACACTGACTTCAGGAAAAGAAACACCAGCACAAAAAAAGCAAACACAGAAAAATTCTGAATACAAATTTCATCTTTTTTTTTCTCTGAATGAGAAACATGAAGGAAATTGTGGGGGTTAGTCTGCTGTGGGATGGGAACTGAAGGAAATAGAACACCTTACATACAGGCTTTTACATATTGACATTAAAAATTCTAGCTAACTTTGGAATCCATCAAAGAAGATTCTTGTCACCTGAGTTATCAAAATTCAAGTCTCACATTCCATTGAGAAGATTAAGCCTTGAATCTAAGAGATAGATAAAATGTATGCAAGCAGGTACCTCTCCATGGGAAGCTAAGCTATAAAACTGGGTGCTCAGTACTAAAAAAACAAGCAAACAAAACTTTTATGTCAAAAAACTTCACACATTTCTAATACAATGTGGGATTACCAGTAAATTATGTTATTTCTACAACTAATTTTGTACTCTTGAAATGTTTGCCATATGCTTTTTTCAATACATATTTTTATCTCAAATTTTCAATAAAACAATTTTTTCAGTTATAAAAAGAATTACTTCAAATTGGGTAATCAGAAAACTCAAGGTTTAAATTAATAAGTGGTTTGGACTTGGGAACAAGACATTATACCTCTTTTTTTATTACAAATACTCAATAAAGGAAATTGAATTAATTTAGTGTTTCTTGAATTTTTTAAACTATTATGTTATATAAAGAATCATTACTCAATGAAGCAATCATTAAGCATCAACTGAATACCTAATACAACCCCAGAACCATGCCAGGTTGTGAACCAGACAGTTACTGTCTTCAAAGAGTAAAGAAACAAATCACCAATAATTCATAACTCACTATGAGCTATAGTAGAAGAATAAACAGTTCTACACGGACACAAATACATTAATTTTTCTTAGGATTTTGCTAGATATAGGAAAAGTCACAGAGATTCCCTTAACTAAGACTGAAGTAACACTGGAATCCATTGTATAGTAAAAGAAAAATATTTGTTTGCAGAGAATGATAAAGATATCAGTTGATCTACTTAGATCTCAACAAGTGTCATCTTGTGAATGAGAGCAATCAGGGAACAGAATCCATACTCATGAGAAACTGGTGACTATGTAATAAAATTGTATTATACACAAAAAACTGAGGAAGGTCAAACTCAAGATACCAGTCTTGATCACAGATGTCCAGCTTGGATGAGAGCCTCACTACTAACATACAATTAAAGGATCTAAATTTTGTCGGGGTGGGGGGGCGGTAGGTGAAAGCATTGGTTTTTTGGGGAAGCAATTGGGATGAGGAAGTAAAATATAAAGATATGGCAGTGACATGGAGGAAGTGCTCAAGAGCCTTGGTTTTCCAGAATGCTTTCTAGTCCAGGATAGTGGTGAGATTTATGTATAGCATTTAGAACCTCTGCCAGGAAGCAAAATGCCCTACTAACTCTGTATTCATGCAGAGAATTTTGGGACTACAATCTCAACTGGACAGAGTGTGGCCATGGTGGTCCCAAAATGATTCAGAGGGATGGTTATATAAGGTAGTACTGGTAGAATATACTGAACCATCATCAACAAAGATGACTATTCCAAACAGACAGCATGTTGTTCATGATCCTCTAGAAGATCACAAGTTATTGCATAGAGTAAATAGAAGTTTGGCTCATTCATTTAGCCGCCTTCAGGGTTTTCATTTGATGATGAGACAAGTGTTCCCAAGTTGTACTTTGAACATGGTAATCCACAACAATAGGAATGACGTTAAGGTCTTTTTAAAGACTGCTAACTTTAAAGCCCTGCCCTTTTTTCCATTATTATTATTGAACCAAAGAAGAGAAAAGAAATCAGTTTTGGTTAGTACACATACAAAAATCTAGCATATCTCTTTGGTAAAGGACAGAGTCTTTCAAATGACACATGCAAATATATTTAAAGATAAAATGTAATAATTATTAATAAACTATAACAATAATACAAATAAAAATAAGATTTAAAATATATGAAAATAAATAATTTTAAACTCCAAAATAAGGATTTAATAATAAATAAATAATATAAATATTAATCCTATCCAAACACTTTCTGTAAACTCAAAAGGCAGAGTAGTATGTACTTTTACACACAATATTTAATCCTTTAAAAATTCTGAAGTTCGGGGCACCCAGGTGGCTCAGTCGGTAAAGCATTGAACTTCAGCTCAGGTCATGATCTCATAGGTCCTGAGTTCGAGCCCCGCGTGACAGCTCAGAGCCTGGAGCCAGGTTCAGATTCTGTGTACCCCCCTCACTGCCCCTCCCCCACTCACACTCTGTCTCCCTGTCTCTCAAAAATAAATGTAAAAAAATGTTTTTAATAAATAAAAATTCTGAAGTTTTATCATCTCCAGTTTTATATGAAAAAAATGAGGCTCAACTAATTTATGTAACTGTTTTTACCTTGTACTCTTAAATCAGGCCATCAATCAACTTACCACAATTCCATTATTCAACAAGTACAAACTTGCGTATAGCAAACACATTTATTTTCCTAATTGTGCTGACTCTATATTACCTGATTTCAGCTTTTTCTAACTGTTCTCTGCATAAGTAGCATATAAGTTTGAGCACACTGAATTTAAGACTGCAGTTCCAAATAAGGCTTCCTAATTGATCCTAATGCATAAGTCCAAAGCCCTAACTTTGAGAAATACTGCTTTATAGAGATTTCTGCTGAGACCACAGTCTCCAAGCAACTACTGATCTACTCTGTGTCACTCTAGATAATGGCATTTTCTAGACTTTTATATAAATCGAATCACACATTGTGCATGGGTTCTTTGTCTGCTTTTCTTTCTCTGGGATTTTATGTAGGAGTGGAATTACAGGACCACACAGAAGGTATGTGATTAATGTTTTAGGAAACTGCCAAACAATACTCCAAAGCAGTTCTACTATTTTAAATTCCCACCGGAAGTATATGGGAGTTCCAATTTCTCTTGTCAACACTTGATACAATCTTCTTAATTTTAGCTATTCTAATAGGTGTGTAGTGTAGTCTTATTGTGGTATTAATTTGCTTTTCCCTGATGTATGTTTTTCATGTGCTTATTTCACATTTGTATACATTCTTTGAAGTGTCTGTTCAAATCTTTTGCCAATTTTTAATTGGGTTGGTGTTTTTAAAAATTATTGAGTTTTGAGAATTTCTTATATCTTATGTATATGCATAGATAGATAGATAGATAGATAGATAGATTAGATAGCTTTATTAGCTACATAAGGTGTAAACATTTTCTCCTAATATGTTACCTATCTTTTCATTCTATCGGCAGTGTTTTTGAAGATAACAAAGTTGTATTTATGTTTTTTCTTTTATAGATTATGCTTTGGTTGTCATATCTAAGAAATCTTTCATTGACCAAAGTTCACAAAAATTTCTGATCTATATTCTTTTAGAAGTTTTATTAGATTTAGGTTTTACATTGAGGTATATAGTTCACTTTTAATTCATTTTTGTTTAAGGTGCAGGTATGAATCAAAGTTGGTTTTTTCCCCCTATAGATAGCCAATTAAGCCAGCACCATTTTCTGAAAAGACTTTCCTTTGTGTATTGATATGTCTTTACATCTTTGTCAAAACTCCATATATTATGAGTCTATTTCTGTTTTTCTTCTTTGTGTTCTGTTCCCTTCATCTGTTTGTCTATTTTAATTGCAACACCAGACTGACTAGATTAGTGTAGTTTTTAAATAAGTCATTAAATCAGGTAGGGTTAGTCTTCCAAATCTGCTCATCTTTTTCAAAGTTGAGAGGGTATTTCAAATTATTTGCATTTCCACATGAATTTTTAAATCAGCTTGGCAATTCCTACAAAAAAATTAAGGTATCTGCTGGACTTTGAATTGAGATTGTGTTGAATATATGGATCAACTTGAGTATAATTAAAATCTTTACAATACTGGGTTTTCAAACCATGAACAAAATACATCTCTCAGTTCATATAGCTCTTTATTAAATTACCTTACTAATGTTTTATTATTTTGAGGGTCCAGGTCTTGCACCTCTTTTGTAAATTTTTGTTATGTACTTAATATTTTTTATGGTATTACCAATGACATTGTTTTTATTTCAATTGCTGTTTATTTTCTGTGTATTGCCTAGTATTCAGAAAACTTGTTAAACTCACTTACTAGTTCCAGTAACTTTTTATAGCTTACATCAAATTTTCTACACTGACAATCATGTTTTCTACAGATGAAGACAATTTTACTTCTTTTGCAGTTTGGGTGTTTTTGTTATTTAATCTTGCCTAATTTCATTGGTTGATGTTGAACAGTAGCATAATGTTGCAGAGAAGTGTCAAGAGAGGCCATTCTTTTTCTTCATGATCTTAAAGGGAAAACATTCATCTAGTCATCTACCCTTAAGCATAGTGTTTAATTTCATGTTAGCAACACTGCTTTTTCATAGATAACCATTACCAGGTTGAAGAAAGCACCTACTATTCCAACTTTGCTGAGAATTTTTATAAGAAATGAATGTTGGATTTTTACCAAATGCTCTTTCTGCATCTACTAATATGATCATTTTTTTTTAATTTTGTTAATATAGTGAATTACATGGATTTATTTTTGAATGTTAAATCCTCATCCCATTTATCTCATTCATTCTGGGATGAATTCTACTTAGCATAATATGTTCAGTTTGTGAAAGTTTTGTTAAGAATTTTTACACGTGGGGCACCTGGTTGGCTCGGTTGGTTGAGCCTCCAATTCTTGATTTCGGCTCAGGTCATGATCCCAGGGTCATGGGATCGAGCCCCATGTCAGGCTCTGCACTGAGCACAAAGCCCGTGTGATATTGTCTCTCCCTCTGTCCCTTCACCTGCCTTCCCCCTTGTGCTCTCTCTCTCTCTCAAATAAAAAATAATAAAAAAAATAATTTTTACATGTATGTTCATGAAGGACACTCATCTATTGTTATCTTTTATTGTAATTTTTTTTGACTGAGTTTGGTATCATGGTAATGCAAACTTCACAAGATGAGTTGGAAAGAATTCTCTTCTCTTCAGTTTTTAGAAAGTGTCTATAGAACTGGTAATTTTTTTTTTTTCTCCTTAAATGTTTGGTAGAATTCACCAGTGAGGACATCTATGCTTAGAATTGTTTTTGAAGAATGATTTTTAGGTACAATTCAATAGGGCTATTTGGATTACCTATTTCCTCTTGAATGGGATTAGTACTTTGTATCTTTCAAGGAACTTGTCCATCTCAAACAATTTTCAAATTTATTGGTATAGTGTTGTTTAAAATATTCCATTATTATCACTTAAATATCTTTACTGATGTCACCTCTCTCATGCCTGATTTTCGTAATTTTTGTCTTCTCTTCTTCCTAACCAATCCAGCTAGCCATCAATCAATTTTATTGGTTTTCATTGATTTTCTATACTGTTTCTGTTTTCTATTTCATTGATTTTCACTTCTTATTATTGTCTTTCTTTTGCTTTGTTTAATTTTAATTTTATTTTTATTTTCTAGTTTCTCAAGTAGAAGCTGAAGTCATTGATTTAAGAACTTTCTTTTCTCTACTACCAGAGTGTAGTGGTATAAATTCCTCCACCAAGAATTGTTCAGTATTATCTCAAAGATTTTTTATATATTTTAATTTTCATTCACTTCAAAGTACTTTATAATTTTCTTTCTAAATATGCTTTAAAAATCAGTTATCTTTTGAGGCGTCTGGGTGGCTCAGTCAGTTAAGCAACCGACTCTTGAATTCAGCTCAAGTCATAATCTCATGGTTTGTGAGATAGACCCCCGTGTCTGGCTCTGTGATGAGTGTGCAGCCTCATGGGATTTTCTCTCTACCCCTCCCCTTCTCTCTCTCTCTCTTTCTCAAAATACATAAACATTTTTTTAAATTTTTTTTAACGTTTATTTATTTTTGAGACAGAGAGAGAGCATGAATGAGGGTCAGAGAGAGAGGGGGACACAGAATCTGAAACAGGCTCCAGGCTCTGAGCTGTCAGCACAGAGCCTGACACGGGGCTCGAACTCACGGACCGTGAGATCATGACCTGAGCCGAAGTCAGACGCTTAACCAACTGAACCACCCAGGCGCCCCCATAAACATTTTTTAAAGTGATTTATCTTTTTAATAAATTGGAATAAGAAAAGTATTATCTATTTACACATGTAGTGACTATTTCTTGTGCTCTTTGTTCCTTTGGTAGATTCATATTTCCATCTGGTATCATTTTTCTTTTCTTAACATTTCTTTTGTGCAAATATGCTGGCAATAGTTTAAATTTTTCTGCCTGCGAAAGATCATTATGTCATCTTTGTTTTTGAAAAATATTGCTGGATATGCAATTCTAGGTTGACAGTTTTTATTTACACTATTGTAAAGATATTATTTCACTGCAATTTTTCTTCTCGTCTTGTTTTTTATTTGCTTTATATATGACCTTTTTTCCTTCTTTATCATTGCTCTAAGATTTTCTTTTTATCACTGGTTTTGAAAAAATGTAATTATGATGTGCATTGGTGTGGTTTTTCTCATGTTTCTTGTTCCTTGAAGTGTTGAGTTTCTTGCATCTGTGGGTTTAGAATTTTTATCAAATTTGACTTTTCTCAGTCACCAGGGATTGTTCTGTTCCCTCCCTTCTGGGATTACATATATATTAAACTGCTTTTAAAGTGTCACACAGCTCACTGTTGTTCTTTTATTTTTTTAATTATTATTTTATTTGTGTGCCTTTCTTTTTAGAAAGTTTCTATTTTTGTGTCTTCATATTCATTAACCGTTTCTTCTGTAATATAATTTGCTCCTGAATCCATACTGCATTTTTCATTTCAGATGTAGTTTTCACCTCTAGAAATCCTATTTTGATATTTTTGCATCTTGCATGTCTCTCCATAACTTTTTGAACATATGAAATATAATTATAGTAACTGCTTCAACATCCCCTAACAATTGTGTCAGTTCTGGGTCAGTTCAATGAACTGATTATTCTTCTCATTATTCAGCATATATTCATGTTTCTTTTCACACCTGGTAATCTTTGGTTGGTTGCCAGACTGTAAATTTTGTCTTGTTGGGTACTGCATATTTTGTATTCCTATGAATGTTCTTGAATTTTGTTCTAGAATGTTGTTAACTTGAAACAGTTTGGTCCATTGGGGTCTTGCTTTTAAGATTTGTTATGATCTATATATTTTCTGGAAATTGCTCATCATAAGAACAGCCAGATGGGAAAATGTTGAAGAGATGCACCAGATCTATCATAAGTAACAGAAAAGGAATTCAAGATAAAATATCTTAGAGCTAGTGTCATTGTGATATAATGTGCACACGTCTCAAACATAAACCAATAAGAAATTGTCAAAAGGAAATAGTAGTTGAATTTTATTTTTTGAGATTTCTTTTGTACTTATCCGAACAGATATTTCTTTTCATTAAAAAAAACACTGAAAATAATAGCTCTTAAAATTTTAAGTATATCCATTTTTCTTAAATATAGGCTCATTGTCTTCTGTGGGGTCTTTGAAAGGTTTTATATAACATCTGATAAATATTCATTGATGAAATTTCTACAGTATGGTGAGAAAAGACTGGTAATTTTCTAACTAACCTAACTTCCAAAAACAACACTTGGAAAACTAGACCATATGTGAATAAGGCTGTTTGAATAAAGCTGTTTCAGAAATAATGCAATAAACTAATACATCTCCTAAACTTTTATGAAGTCTCACAAAAAGCTATGGAAACACAGAATAATAGGAAAAATAAAGAGTAATTATGGAATTCAATGAAAGATAAATAGAACAATTCCATAATTACAAGCTTCAAGTAATTGACAAGAACACTTAATTTGGAAAGAAAAGAAATATTCCATGTATGAAATCTTGTATTTGCAACAATGTGGATGGAACTAGAGTGTATTATGCTAAGCAAAATAAGTCAGTCAGAGAGACAAATATCATATAATTTCACTCATGTGTGAAATTTAAGAAACAACGATGAAAATAGGGGAAGGGAAGGAAAAACAATATAAAACAGAGAGGGAGGCAAACCATAAGAGACTTAAATACAGAGAACAAACTGATGGCTGCTGGAAGGGAGGGAGGTGAGGGGATGGGCTAAATGGATGATGGGCATTAAGGAGGGCACTTGTTGGGAGGAGCACTGGTATTATACGTAAGTGATGAATCACTGGGTTCTACCAATGCTACACTGTATGATACTCTGCATCATACACTGTATGATAACTCACTTGAATTTAAATAAATAAATTAAAAAGAAAAAAAGAAGAAATAAAAGCAAAGTGAAATTGAGACACTGAAGACAGGTCATCTGGAGGAATCAGCAGAAAACTAGTGAGGCGCTAATGCCTTGTGCGAGGAGGAGCTGGCTGCTTCAATAAAGGAAGCTTACTGATAACATTAGAACTCTATTGTATATGTTTCAAGAACATACATACCTGCTATTCCAGGCAATGAATGTATATTACTTCTAAAGAAATATTCCATTTTTAGAATTAGCTTATTCAAAAAACCTAGAAAGGCATTATGCCTAATTACAAATGATACCTACATACAAAGTCATCATTAAAATAATATCCAGGCTTGAAATGGATTCAAATGTACTTGAATCAGCACATTTGTTCTTCCCAATTGTATGAAAGAAAAAACATGGGGGGAATAGTGACATCAATAATTTAGATAATTCATTTATATCCTATCAAGCAATCCAAGAATAAACTCAATGAATGATTTTTTCAAAAAGAAATATTCCATGTGAATTAAAAAAAAAACTGAACAGAAGTAGGATCAATAAACAATGTATAAATTAAGTATCCAGCTCAATTAAAGGAATTTTAACAAGTGCTGAATGAATTATTTCTGAAAAGGAGCTCGAACTTAATTTGATTAAACTTCAGAAACTGTTTATTAGGCTAAAACTTTATAATAAAAATCTATATTTTTCTTAATATGGCAAAGCAAGACATCATTTCATTTTTAAAAATATTGAAATTAACTAATTTATCTTGCTCTAAGAGAACACAATTTAATTTCTCCTAAATTCAGTCCTTGAATTTCAAGCACTTGAGCCATAGTTTTTGTTTGCTTCTCTTTTCCCAGACTTCTAGGCTATTTTTTTTTTTTTTTTTTAATTTTTATTTATTTATTTATTTATTTTTTATTTTATTTTTTAATATATGAAATTTACTGTCAAATTGGTTTCCATACAACCCCCAGTGCTCATCCCAAAAGGTGCCCTCCTCAATACCCATCACCCACCCTGCCCTCCCTCCCACCCTGCCCTCCCTCCCACCCCCCATCAACCCTCAGTTTGTTCTCAGTTTTTAACAGTCTCTAATGCTTTGGCTCTCTCCCACTCTAACCTCTTTTTTTTTTTTTTCCTTCCCCTCCCCCATGGATTTCTGTTATGTTTCTCAGGATCCACATAAGAGTGAAACCATATGGTATCTGTCTTTCTCTGTATGGCTTATTTCACTTAGCATCACACACTCCAGTTCCATCCATGTTGCTACAAAAGGCCATATTTCATTTTTTCTCATTGCCACGTAGTATTCCATTGTGTATATAAACCACAATTTCTTTATCCATTCATCAGTTGATGGACATTTAGGCTCTTTCCATAATTTGGCTATTGTTGAGAGTGCCGCTATAAACATTGGGGTACAGGTGCCCCTATGCATCAGTACTCCTGTATCCCTTGGATAAATTCCTAGCAGTGCTATTGCTGGGTCATAGGGTAGGTCTATTTTTAATTTTCTGAGGAACCTCCACACTGCTTTCCAGAGCGGCTGCACCAATTTGCATTCCCACCAACAGTGCAAGAGGGTTCCTGTTTCTCCACATCCTCTCCAGCATCTATAGTCTCCTGATTTCTTCATTTTGGCCACTCTGACTGGCGTGAGGTGGTATCTGAGTGTGGTTTTGATTTGTATTTCCCTGATAAGGAGCGACGTTGAACATCTTTTCATGTGCCTGTTGGCCATCCGGATGTCTTCTTTAGAGAAGTGTCTATTCATGTTTTCTGCCCATTTCTTCACTGGGTTATTTGTTTTTCGGGTGTGGAGTTTGATGAGCTCTTTATAGATTTTGGATACTAGCCCTTTGTCCGATGTGTCATTTGCAAATATCTTTTCCCATTCCGTTGGTTGCCTTTTAGTTTTGTTGGTTGTTTCCTTTGCTGTGCAGAAGCTTTTTATCTTCATAAGGTCCCAGTAATTCACTTTTGCTTTTAATTCCCTTGCCTTTGGGGATGTGCCGAGTAAGAGATTGCTACGGCTGAGGTCAGAGAGGTCTTTTCCTGCTTTCTCCTCTAAGGTTTTGATGGTTTCCTGTCTCACATTCAGGTCCTTTATCCATTTTGAGTTTATTTTTGTGAATGGTGTGAGAAAGTGGTCTAGTTTCAACCTTCTGCATGTTGCTGTCCAGTTCTCCCAGCACCATTTGTTAAAGAGACTGTCTTTTTTCCATTGGATGTTCTTTCCTGCTTTGTCAAAGATGAGTTGGCCATACGTTTGTGGGTCTAGTTCTGGGGTTTCTATTCTATTCCATTGGTCTATGTGTCTGTTTTTGTGCCAATACCATGCTGTCTTGATGATGACAGCTTTGTAGTAGAGGCTAAAGTCTGGGATTGTGATGCCTCCTGCTTTGGTCTTCTTCTTCAAAATTACTTTGGCTATTCGGGGCCTTTTGTGGTTCCATATGAATTTTAGGATTGCTTGTTCTAGTTTCGAGAAGAATGCTGGTGCAATTTTGATTGGGATTGCATTGAATGTGTAGATAGCTTTGGGTAGTATTGACATTTTGACAATATTTATTCTTCCAATCCATGAGCAGGGAATGTCTTTCCATTTCTTTATATCTTCTTCAATTACCTGCATAAGCTTTCTATAGTTTTCAGCATACAGATCTTTTACATCTTTGGTTAGATTTATTCCTAGGTATTTTATGCTTCTTGGTGCAATTGTGAATGGGATCAGTTTCTTCATTTGTCTTTCTGTTGCTTCATTGTTAGTGTATAAGAATGCAACTGATTTCTGCACATTGATTTTGTATCCTGCAACTTTGCTGAATTCATGTATCAGTTCTAGCAGACTTTTGGTGGAGTCTATCGGATTTTCCATGTATAATATCATGTCATCTGCAAAAAGCGAAAGCTTGACTTCATCTTTGCCAATTTTGATGCCTTTGATTTCCTTTTGTTGTCTGATTGCTGATGCTAGAACTTCCAGCACTATATTAAACAGCAGCGGTGACAGTGGGCATCCCTGTCGTGTTCCTGATCTCAGGGAAAAAGCTCTCAGTTTTTCCCCGTTGAGGATGATGTTAGCTGTGGGCTTTTCATAAATGGCCTTTATGATCTTTAAGTATGTTCCTTCTATCCCGACTTTCTCAAGGGTTTTTATTAAGAAAGGGTGCTGGATTTTGTCAAAGGCCTTTTCTGCATCGATTGACAGGATCATATGGTTCTTCTCTTTTTTTTTGTTAATGTGATGTATCACGTTGATCGATTTGCGAAAGTTGAACCAGCCCTGCATCCCAGGAATGAATCCCACTTGATCATGGTGAATAATTCTTTTTATATGCTGTTGAATTCGATTTGCTAGTATCTTATTAAGAATTTTTGCATCCATATTCATCAGGGATATTGGCCTGTAGTTCTCTTTTTTTACTGGGTCTCTGTCTGGTTTAGGAATCAAAGTAATACTGGCTTCATAGAATGAGTCTGGAAGTTTTCCTTCCCTTTCTATTTCTTGGAATAGCTTGAGAAGGATAGGTATTATCTCTGCTTTAAATGTCTGGTAGAACTCCCCTGGGAAGCCATCTGGTCCTGGACTCTTATTTGTTGGGAGATTTTTGATAACCGATTCAATTTCTTCGCTGGTTATGGGTCTGTTCAAGCTTTCTATTTCCTCCTGATTGAGTTTTGGAAGAGTGTGGGTGTTTAGAAATTTGTCCATTTCTTCCAGGTTGTCCAATTTGCTGGCATAGAATTTTTCATAGTATTCCCTGATAATTGTTTGTATCTCTGAGGGATTGGTTGTAATCATTCCATTTTCATTCATGATTTTATCTATTTGGGTCATCTCCCTTTTCTTTTTGAGAAGCCTGGCTAGAGGTTTGTCAATTTTGTTTATTTTTTCAAAAAACCAACTCTTGGTTTCGTTGATCTGCTCTACAGTTTTTTTAGATTCTATATTGTTTATTTCTGCTCTGATCTTTATGATTTCTCTTCTTCTGCTGGGTTTAGGCTGCCTTTGCTGTTCTGCTTCTATTTCCTTTAGGTGTGCTGTTAGATTTTGTATTTGGGATTTTTCTTGTTTCTTGAGATAGGCCTGGATTGCAATGTATTTTCCTCTCAGGACTGCCTTCGCTGCATCCCAGAGCGTTTGGATTGTTGTATTTTCATTTTCGTTTGTTTCCATATATGTTTTAATTTCTTCTCTAATTGCCTGGTTGACCCACTCATTCGTTAGTAGGGTGTTCTTTAACCTCCATGCTTTTGGAGGTTTTCCAGACTTTTTCCTGTGGTTGATTTCAAGCTTCATAGCATTGTGGTCTGAAAGTATGCATGGTATAATTTCAATTCTTGTAAACTTATGAAGGGCTGTTTTGTGACCCAGTATATGATCTATCTTGGAGAATGTTCCATGTGCACTCGAGAAGAAAGTATATTCTGTTGCTTTGGGATGCAGAGTTCTAAATATATCTGTCAAGTCCATCTGATCCAATGTATCATTCAGGGCCCTTGTTTCTTTATTGACTGTGTGTCTAGATGATCTATCCATTTCTGTAAGTGGGGTGTTAAAGTCCCCTGCAATGACCACATTTTTATCAATAAGGTTGCTTATGTTTATGAGTAATTGTTTTATATATCTGGGGGCTCGGGTATTTGGCGCATAGACATTTATAATAGTTAGCTCTTCCTGGTGGATAGACCCTGTGATTATTATATAATGCCCTTCTTCATCTCTTGTTACAGCCTTTAATTTAAAGTCTAGTTTGTCTGATATAAGTATGGCTACTCCAGCTTTCTTTTGGCTTCCAGGAGCATGATAAATAGTTCTCCATCCCCTCACTCTCAATCTAAAGGTGTCCTCAGATCTAAAATGAGTCTCTTGTAGACAGCAAATAGATGGGTCTTGTTTTTTTATCCATTCTGATACCCTATGTCTTTTAGTTGGCGCATTTAATCCATTTACATTCAGTGTTATTATAGAAAGATATGGGTTTAGAGTCATTGTGATGTCTGTATGTTTTATGCTTGTAGTGATGTCTCTGGTACTTTGTCTCACAGGATCCCCCTTAGGATCTCTTGTAGGGCTGGTTTCGTGGTGACAAATTCCTTCAGTTTTTGTTTGTTTGGGAAGACCTTTATCTCTCCTTCTATTCTAAATGACAGACTTGCTGGATACAGGATTCTCGGCTGCATATTTTTTCTGTTTAGCACACTGTAGATATCGTGCCAAGCCTTTCTGGCCTGCCAAGTTTCAAAGGAGAGATCAGTCACGAGTCTTATAGGTCTCCCTTTATATGTGAGGGCACGTTTATCCCTTGCTGCTTTCAGAATTTTCTCTTTATCCTTGTATTTTGCCAGTTTCACTATGATATGTCGTGCAGAAGATCGATTCAAGTTACGTCTGAAGGGAGTTCTCTGTGCCTCTTGGATTTCAATGCCTTTTTCCTTCCCCAGTTCAGGGAAGTTCTCAGCTATAATTTGTTCAAGTACCCCTTCAGCACCTTTCCCTCTCTCTTCCTCCTCTGGGATACCAATTATGCGTATATTATTTTTTTTTAGTGTATCACTTAGTTCTCTAATTTTCCCCTCATACTCCTGGATTTTTTTATCTCTCTTTCTTTCAGCTTCCTCTTTCTCCATAACTTTATCTTCTAGTTCACCTATTCTCTCCTCTGCCTCTTCAAGCCGAGCCATCGTGGTTTCCATTTTGTTTTGCATTTCGTTTAAAGCGTTTTTCAACTCCTCGTGACTGTTCCTTAGTCCCTCGATCTTTGTGGCAAGAGATTCTCTGCTGTCCTGTATACTGTTTTCAAGCCCAGCGATTAATTTTATGACTATTATTCTAAATTCACTTTCTGTTATATTATTTAAATCCTTTTTGATCAGTTCATTAGCTGTTGTTATTTCCTGGAGATTCTTCTGAGGGGAATTCTTCCGTTTGGTCATTTTGGAGAGTCCCTGGCGTGGTGAGGACCTGCAGTGCACTTCCCCTGTGCTGTGGTGTATAACTGGAGTTAGTGGGCGGGGCCGCAGTCCGACCCGATGTCTGCCCCCAGCCCACTGCTGGGGCCACAGTCAGACTGGTGTGTGCCTTCTCTTCCCCTCTCCTAGGGGCGGGATTCACTGTGGGGTGGCGTGTCCCGTCTGGGCTACTTGCACACTGCCAGGCTTGTGTTGCTGGGGATCTGGCGTATTAGCTGGGGTGGGTGGGCAAGGTGCACGGGGGCTGGAGGGGCAGGCTTAGCTCGCTTCTCCTTAGGTGATCCACTTCAGGAGGAGCCCTGTGGCAGCGGGAGGGAGTCAGATCCGCTGCCGGAGGTTTGGCTCCGCAGAAGCACAGAGTTGGGTGTTTGCGCGGAGCGAGCAAGTTCCCTGGCAGGAACTGGTTCCCTTTGGGATTTTGGCTGGGGGATGGGCGGGGGAGATGGCGCTGGCGCCTTTGTTCCCCGCCAAGCTGAGCTCTGCCGTCCGGGGGCTCAGCAGCTCTCCCTCCCTTTGTCCTCCAGTCTTCCCGCTTTCCGAGCAGAGCTGTTCACTTATGACCTCCCAGACGCTAAGTCGCGCTTGCTGTCGGAACACAGTCCGTCCGGCCCCTCCGCTTTTGCCAGCCAGACTCGGGGGCTCTGCTTGGCCGGCGAGCCGCCCCTCCGCCCCGGCTCCCTCCCGCCAGTCCGTGGAGCGCGCACCGCCTCGCCGCCCTTCCTACCCTCTTCCGTGGGCCTCTGGTCTGCGCTTGACTCCGGAGACTCCCTTCTGCTAATCCTCTGGCGGTTTTCTGGGTTCTTTAGGCAGGTGTAGGTGGAATCTAAGTGATCGGCAGGACGCGCTGTGAGCCCCGCGTCCTCCTACGCCGCCATCTTCCGGCACTCTCCACTTCTAGGCTATTTTAATGTGGAGACTAATTTTGAACCCTGTGCTCAAGTTTGCTGAATCTCTTTTCTCAGTTTTCCCTGAATCTGGCCTTGAGTCTCATTACTATCCTTTGGATCCTTATGATTTATTTTCTGGACTATAGCAATATTTTCCCAACTGGGCATCATTCTTCTAGGGTCTCTTTCTTGGTCCTATTTCCTGTGTAAAAACTCAACTCATTTTTATTCCTAAAATCCAACTCTGATAGCATCACTCCATTGCTCAGCAACTTTGAACACTTTCACTTAACTAGAGAAGAAAGTCTAAATTTCTTTTGAGGCATACAGGATGCCTATCAACATTAACCTAACTCACTTGACAAATCCTGAATACACCAACTAATGTATTACTCCTGACCTCCTAGACGTGCCTATTATGGTGTTTACCACATTTCTTTCCTCTTCATGCTGTGAAGCCTCAGCTCAATCCATAACACCTTGTCCATAGCACCCATCTTGATTTGTCTAGTCAACCCTCCTTTCCTCTTCTGATCTCACATACTGCTTTAGTGGAACCTCTCTTTTGTCACACATTATAGCCAATCTTAATTTCTCCTATGGTAATTCATTCCTGACCTCCTAGACGTGCCTATTATGATGTTTACCACATTTCTTTCCTCTTCATGCTGTGAAGCCTCAGCTCAATCCATAACACCTTGTCCATGGCACCCATCTTGATTTGTCTAGTCAACCCTCCTTTCCTCTTCTGATCTCACATACTGCTTTAGTGGAACCTCTCTTTTGTCACACATTATAGCCAATCTTAATTTCTCCTATGGTAATTCATTCAGCAAACATAAAGCTATATATTCATGGTCATTTTTCCTACAAAGTGTTAGATTTTAGAGAAAGTACCACTTTTTTAATCTTCTGAAAATCCCTATGGCTCCTAATCAGGTGAGTTTTACATAGATTATACTTAATGATGATTGAAATAAATACTTTTGGAAAAAAAGAGAAATAAATACTTTTTGTTTGTTCAAAATTGTATTGAATACCTTTCAGCAACTTCTCCTAAATCAAAGTTGTAGTGTTTCCAGCTGTGAATCAGTCCACTTTCTCTCCATTTTTAACAGTCATTCCTCAACAGTAAGGCTGTTCACAAGGCATTTGTAGGGAAAAAGTGGTCTCAAGATCTTCTCAAGCTGTTGCTCATCTGTATACATCTGTTGGTCATTATTGGTCACAGGAAAATGTCTAAGAGTTACAAGTTTTATTTAAGTTCTCCTTCAAAGTCTTTTTATATTAGCCAACCATCATTAGAGTCTGGGTATACTAGTCCTTCTCATGTACAAAAACTCAGCTTCCTGCTCATTTTCATATTGGTAAAGCTCACAAGCCCATAATCAATGTCAGGTTGAACATAGTTCTGGGAACTCCACATGTCCTTTTTCTTTCCTTCAGCAAGAAGAACATTTCACACAGAGATATTACTTTGAAATCACTACATATTTTTACCATTTTGGGGTTTTGAGAAATTATTTGGTTTTTAATGGTGTGTTGTTAATGAACAATTGCATTTGGCAAAACTAATAGCCCCATTATGATGCTGATCTCACTAACACAGACCCAAGGACAAATATAAGCTCCTGAAAATTCATAAACTTATAGAATTTTATTCTAAAAATACTGAAATCATTATATATTCATAAGCATAATAATAAATACTTGTCAGGCCTGTGCACAGAGCATATACAAATGCATGGACACAGAATTCAGAATGATACTAAATTTAATGCAGTATGCCATTTCTCTCAATATTATGAATCCCTACAAATGAGAGCTAAAATTTTTAAGTAAAATGTCATGCTCTCACATTATCTAATCGAATATTACACATTACTTTTTTAAACCCAAACTTCTTAGTTTTTTTATTCATGTGTTTATTTTTCAGGAGTCATTAGCTTATAAACAATAGAAAGTCAACACATAATAAACTGAACCAAAACAATAAGCATTTTAGTTTATATACTAGTAAATATAATAAAATAGCTCCTAAGTTTCAAAAATAAAGCTGTAGACCAGAACCTTAGAAACTGGAACTGGAAACTCAGTGCAAATAAAGTCTAACTCTTCCTGGATGTTTTGTTTTTGTTTTTTGTCTCTGGGTGTTCCCACAGTATGAAACATGGTTACTGATTATCCCAGTCCAGAAAGCCCAGAAGAAAGAATGGTTGTATATTTCAGTGCCTACAAAGGAGACCAACTGATTTTCCTGAGTTATGTGTCCACTCCTCGGACCAGTCACTGCGAGAAGGAGAATGTAGTAATAAGGATGCATATAACTTTGTGAAGACCCAGATCTCTCCCAAGAAAAACTACCACAATGTACAACAATGTGTAACATGTTGGGGACTTGTGTGACAAAGTCAGCATGGAAAGTGCAAGATAACATAGTAACCAGGGGAGTGTATGCTTTGTAGAGAGAGTTGAGGTTTGGATGAACAACATGGGATCTTAATAGTGTGATACCATTTTAATATGTATGGTTAGGTAAAATTGAGTTTCTGGGCACTGAAAGAACTAATCATAGTTCGGACATTCTCTCAAAGTGGGAGATGAAAGGTGCTGGATGTTTCTGTTGTTATCACCTCATTTGTGACTATATATGTTGCACCCATCCTATGCGTAACAGCCTCTTTACCTGATGTCCCCTTTACCTGACTTCACTGCTTTTTCTGAACAGGTGTCCTTGTCTGGGTAAGGAAATGAGAGCTGTGAAAACCTTCCTTCTAATTTCTGATTCTTATAACTTTTAAAACAAAATTTGATAGTTTAAATAAAACATTAGTCACTGTTCAAAATGTAAGAAACATATGAAGATACACATCACTTATAAGAAATCATCAAGGCCTTATTAGTCCTTTCCATATCTAGGTGTTATTTATACCCGGGTGATCTAAAAATCTGCTATAAACTACTCTGATACTTCTAGCTATAAACTATTTTAATGGAGTATATCATAATATAAAGGGAAAATGATCTG
Organism: Panthera onca; assembly: GCF_046562875.1. Taxonomy (NCBI): domain Eukaryota; kingdom Metazoa; phylum Chordata; class Mammalia; order Carnivora; family Felidae; genus Panthera; species Panthera onca. The sequence continues at coordinate 224,492,966 of NC_138339.1, forward strand.
TCCTATTTGGGAAAATACTTGTTGGAATTTATTTTAACATGCATCACCAAAACACAGATTTAACTTATTAACCAAAGGCAAATTTTCAGAGTCTTTATTAAGTCACAAGCTGCAAGTTACTCAAGCTAGTGTCTGCTTATCAGAATACTATTATTTCTCGTGAATTTTAGACATTTCCCCTAATACTTATCGCTGAAACTTTTGGGCTTATGGCCACTACATATGTACCATAACAGTTAACAACTCTCTGATGATTGGCTACTAACAGAAAAGTTATCCATATCACAGAAGTTACAAAATGTTTTATAATCATAACTTTAGTATTGTTCTCTATACGATGTGGTTTTAGTTATTTCCCCTCACCTTACCTGACAGTTCATCTGGGTGCCTTTACATTATGCTGGAAAAAGCAGGAATAGAACCAGTTTTTCTAAGTGTCATTTAAAATTACAAACATGCCAATCTTTTGGCCCAGTAATTCAACTTACAGTAATTTATTTAAAAGAAATAGAAAAGCACACTACATACTTATTAAAATTTTCAGTTCAGTTCAGTTAAAAGAAATGTTAAATTATGGTTATGAGAATGATATTCAGGCAGAAAAGGTTTTAATACGCTCTCATTAAAGAATCTGACAGAATGATCAAAGAACAATAGAATAATGTTATACAACAGGTTACTACAAAGAACATACAGAATGGATCCATTTGAGTAAAATATGTATGCGTAGGAAAAAATACAACTTTTGGCAATATCTTAAAAGTGATTCTCTTTACTGGTAAACACTTTTTATGCTTCATAATTTTTAAAAAATAATATGCATCACTGTTATAATAAAAGAGTTATAAAAATTAATCTTTAGATATTCAATTTTGTGCTAATATATTTACATGCACTCCATCCAACTGTGAAAGAATATATGGTGATGTTTATGAAGGCAGAAATAAAGACAGATAAAGAACATTTCTTCCAATTTACAGGTATAAGTAAAAGGAGAGGTTAGGATAGGTATTATTTTCTGTTTATAAAGATAGGGATTACCATTTGCTTATAAAAGCAGAAAGGAGGTGAAAGACTCTGTAAAGCTTTCCTTGATTGGATAGTGGTAGAACATCTGGTGTACTGTTCACTAGAAAAGAAAAATGAGAACCAGATAGAAAGCTACTGAGATAACCTGGGTGAGAAATCCTGGTGGCCTGAACAAAGGTAGTGGCAATGAGGATGAAAAGAAGATGATGATTTTGATACATATTTTGAAGGTAGAAATGACATGTGGATAGTGGAAGGTAGAGGAAGAGAAAAAAATCAAGGCTAATTCCCAGGTTCCTGGCTCAAGTAATTGGCTTGATGGGTAAGTCATTTAATAAAATAGGAAAGTTTGGGAGAAAGGAGATGAACAGAAAAATCAAGAGATAAATTTTGGACTTGATTACTCTTGGGATCTCTATAAACATACAAATGGATATATCTAATAGGTTTTTTGACAGAAAAATTCAGAGAAGATCCTCTAACTAGAGTTGATATAAATTGTGTATGCATTGACACATTGATGTTTTTTGAATTTATAAAATGAATTTGATTAGGGGACAAGAGGAAGAAAAGAAAGGCAGGATATATATCCTGAAGAACTTCAGTAGCTGGAGATCAGACAGAATAGGAGGAGCTAGGAAAGGAGACTAAGACACAGCGACAACAAACGTAGGGGGAAACCAAGATCATAACTCTCAAGGGAAGCAAGGGTCTCAAGAACAGAGTCGATGGGTGTGTTGGTCAATAGTGGGGCAAAAAGAAGAAGGATGACAGAAGTGCACCCTTTGAATATTCCAACAGAAATGTCACTGTGGGTCCTGGCAAGGGGTGGGAACAAAAGCCAAATGTCAATGACAAGAAGATGAAAAGTAAGAGAATGAAAGCAGCAGAAATAGATACATTTTGACAAATTTGTCTTTGGAGGCAAAAGAAAATGAGGCGGTACTTGAAGAAGGCTGAGAAATCAAGGGAAGAGATTTGTTAAGGAAAAGCTTTCATTACAAATTTTGTTACTAAAATCATTCAGTAAGAAGAAATTAATGTAAATTTTAAGTATTATATGAAACAAGATGTTTTGAGTTACAACCCGTTAATGAAAATGTTCTGGAAGATAGACCACTTAAAAATGTATCTAAAAGACCTTTTAAAATCTAATATACATCCAGTTGAGGTAAATACGGATTCAATATTTTCTTTCTGTCACCTTTTCTTCATTATCTCTTTTACGACATTAATTTTTCTACTGTAATTTTTCATCTGGATTACTACAGTAACCTCTCACTGTCTCTAGCCTTGCTTCTTTATTATCAGAAACCTTTCAAAATCTTAAAAATGTCTCATCATCTCTTAAGGTAAAATCTAAAGCTTTCGGGATAAAGGCTGAACTCCTTACTTTAAACCATTAAATCAGCCCCTACCTACTGAACATCTCTCACTTCACTCATCATGCACCATTTACCCAAACTACAATGATTTATTTATTCGATATATTCTTCCTCCTTCATACTTTTGCATAAGCTTAGAATACACATTTGCTCAGAGTGTCCTCTGCAATAATCCCAATACTCAAATCATACCTGTAAATACACACAGCCTTTCACATAAGAACTCCTTTTACATTTACTTGTCTTTCAACTCTTAACTCAAATGCACCTCTTCTGGCAAGCTTTCCTTAATCTGTTTATTTTAGATTCTGATTCCATAAAGCACGTTTTGTAAATCATAGCATTCATCTCATTGTATCTTATGATTGGTTTTCTTGTCAGAATTGGATGAAACCAGAAGATCCCTGAAGGCAAGAGCAAAGGTTCATGAATCTCGTGGCACCTGGACAAAGCATAATGCCTGGTAATTGTTTGTAACATAGGGTATAGCAATATAGCTGGAAGGAAGCTCGAAAGGGTATCAGGTGGAGAAAAGAAGGATTTACAATTTATAGACATTCTCCAAATGAATCTTAATTCCAATATAAGAACTATTTGAGAACTACTGATCTGGATGAACATCCATTCTTAGGAAGCAAAAGGAAAAAATTACTTCACTGTTTTGTTTATGGGTCTGAAATCATACCTAATTAAAAGAACACTTTGTTTTTCTTAACATAGCATATACTAAGAATTGCAGATGTCAAATTCTGGCACAGTTGCAATTAGCTTACCAAACAGAAATTTTAAATTCACTACTTGAACCAGATAGAAGATTGGAGGAAAATAAAAAAGTATCAGTAATAATAACCATATTTTCTTCAAAATGGGCTGCATATTTTTTGAAGAAAACTTTTATTTTTTATTGTTTGGCTAATCCAAGCAAAACGATCCCTTGCAAGTTTTGATGTGGCATATTCTTTGGTGTTAGTGTTAAAACAAAACAAAATGTTTAAAGGCTCTTCAAGCCTTAAATACTATGGCAAAAGAACAACAAAAATATCCTGGCACATGTATGTCTTATGTATACTTTTTCAAAATTGATTACAACTTCAAAAATATATATTCTGTTCACTTCTGTCTCCCTACTCAAGTTCTCTATTCATACCTTCTGTTCTCTGAAGTGTACTACAGGTAACAGAACAGTCTGCCGGCCGCAAATATACTCAGAATTTGTTTTTTACACTCAGATTGCCATGAAAGGGGAAAAGAACGGGTATATATTCTACTCCTTATTTTGTGAACTTCTGATTAGTTACAGATCCTAAATATTCAGAGCTTGATTATCATGTTCAGAATTATTTAATCATAAAGATATATTGGCTGAGTAGTTGGCTTCTAAAAGGACATGCCATTTTGCTATAGGAAAACTTAGAATAAACCACAGTAAAACACAAGTTTCAGTGCGTCTTAGACAATGTAATTCTAGAGCTGCAATTTTTTTTTAAGTTTATTTATTTGTTGAGAGAGAGAGACAGACAAATGGCACAAGCTAGGGAGGGGCAGAGAGAGAAGGGGAGACACATAATCTGAAGCAGGCTCCAGGCTCTGAGCTCTCAGCACAGAACCCACGAGTGGCTCAAACCCACGAACCGTGAGATCATGATCTGAGCCAAAGTCAAACACTTAACTGACTGAGCCACCCAGGCACCGCTAGAGCTGCATTTATTAAAGTGAAGTCCATTGATTTTTAGGTCTCCTGCCTTCTCACTTCTGACATATCTGATGAATCCATCTCTGATCCCCTCCACATCCTTGAGGTCATCTTGTTTATTTGCCCATGTCTCCTTCCACATCCATAATACCTACGCCTGCTCCTCACCTTATTCTGGCAGCACCTACTCAGTTCTCATCCTATCTCTAAGCCAGGTTCATGGCGAAATGAGAAATGAACTGAGGAATCTCACTCCTGATCGTCCTCAAAACAGCTGTGCCATCTTGGTTACAGTCAAGACAGAGAATTCAAAATTTGCCACCACAATGAGATGACATTATTTTATAGACAAATAAAGCTTCCCTCTGAGAATGTACTTTGCACACCAAGAAATATAGTTATAGAAATCAGGGGTTTTTTTTAATACTGGAAGGGAATTAAAGAAAATGAAAGTTATTAAAATTAAATTTAGAAAATAATTTTCCTGAAACAATTTTCTCTACTCAGGTATGCATTTTTAAAGACTTGTTTTAGATATGTGGTGTTCTTTTGTTTCTCTTTTTTATGGATATTTAGCTTTTGACATTATTTTATTTATGGTCAGGCTCATTTGGGACAGGCAAGATCTTCATTTGGACAAGTCAGGCAAATGCAAAATTTGCGAAACTACATTATCCAACACCCTGATTTTCAAAAAATACTTTTTTTCTGATCAAAATTCCTCTAAATCTTTGCCTATGACACTTAAAATAATGAAGTAAAATTGATAATTGGAATTATATATTAAAAATCAAGCCTAAATCCAGCTTTATGTGTCATTGGCACTAAAAGTGCAAGTGGAGAGTGGGAAAAAAAAAAGAGGAAAAGGCACTAAAGAAGAGAACATTTATTTCCATTACCAGTAATAAGCTCTGTAAAACATTTCCAAACTATATTTTTTCTATATGCAGAATATCTAGACTCAAGTCTGGATCTCTTTTCATTCTCGAAAAAATAACCACATAGCTTTTGAACATCCACATAGTTTCATGAGCTATTATTTAAAAATGCCATTACATTCTGAGATCTTCCCTTTGGGATTCAAGACAACCGAAACATCACTTGATTACCATCTGTACAAGCTTATATATTAATTGCTTCCAATTTTCAGAGGCTATGAAGTAGCCTATGTAAGCCAAACCCAGAGAACATATGAAAGACTATATCTAATCAGTCATCAGTGCTTTGATAATAAACAAATGAAGGAAAAAAAAATGTGAAGTCTAGGAACTATGTCAAAAAAGTCAGCAAAAAGTTTTGGGAACGTCTGGCTTTAACGCACAATAAAGAAACAGAACCCAGTAAGAGTTTACAACGCAGAGAAACAGAAGTTACTTCAGTATAAAGAATGTATCACTTCCATATTCCATTTCTAGAGAAAAACAAGTATTTTTAATAGTCTACCAAAATGAAAATGTCAGAATATTCTCTATGATAGAAAGTAAATCCATCTATTATCATGGGTTTAAAGGGAAAGGCATTGGTCAGAGTGTTATAAGAGAATAACAGAAATTTAGAATAATCACAGGGATAATGACAAGAAGTTTCCAATTCCTTAATACTGCTCAAATTTTAGGACCTTTCATCTCTATTCTCTTATACTTTGAACTTTTGCATTAGCATTGTCAGGCATTTTAACTGCACACATAATTTTGGCATAGTAAAGTCAATATTCATTTATGTTTACAACATGCTTATTCTCTTGTTCTTTACTCCCTCCTGCTCGTTTGAGTTTTTAACTTTTTAATTTTCTGCCTGAAAAAAAAAACAACCTTTAGTTTTTGACTTTGGTTCAGACTGGATATGGCATGTTTTCCCTTCCTGAAAATGCTTTATGTCACTTTTCTGAAAGATATCTTGACAGAGTATGGAATAATAATGGTAATTATGTTCTTTCAAGCAACTATGTCATATTATCTTCTGGTTTTCAACACTTCTGGTGAGAAGTTAGTAGTTTTTGCTCCTTGATAGTAATGTGTCTTCTTTTGGTTTTGTTTTGTTTTGTTTTGTTTTGTTTCCTGACTGCCCTTAAGATCTTCTCTGTCTTTGGTTTTCAGCAATTTGATTATGTGGTATCTTTTTGTTAGCTCTGGGTTATCTGGGCTTTTGAACACAGCTGTATTGTGTCTTTCATTTAAAATTTCTTTTAAAAATTTCTTGGCTGATAACTCTTCAATATCATTTCTTTCTTATTATCTCTTTTTCTGAGACTTCAATTAATGTATGTTACATTATTCTAGGATGTCAAACACTTCTGCTCTGTTCAGTGGTTTCCATGCTTTTTATTCTGTGTTTCAGTTCAGCTATGTTCTATTGTGCTTTTTTCACTTTACAAATCTTGTTTTCTAATACATCTAATCTGCTGGTAAACTCATCGATTGACTTGTTAATTTTAGATATCACATTTTTTCAAGTGTAGAATATCAATGTGATTCATTCTATAATTTTCTGATGTTATTTGTATACTTTCATCTACTTTGTCCAACTTTTTGTCTATTCTCTTGAAAACAGTAATCAAGTTATTTCAAGTCATTGACTGCTAACTACAACATCTGGATTAACTGTGACTTTGTTGTCAGTTATTTTTAAAACTTTCATTTGTAGTCATATTTTTTGTAATTTTATGATTGTCATAAATATTTGCTCACAGAATAAATACCATGTACAAAAGAACCTGAGATTACAGATGATGTCTTCCACCAGAGTGTTGCCCTTTTCCTCTGTCAGGCAAATTATCTAAGTTGCTGACTATATCAATTAAGAATAAAAATAAGCTTGTTCTGCATATCTTTAGAGATTTAGTTTGAATCTATCTACTTCTGGGTCAACTCTGTTTTTCTAGCATACGTGTCCTTGATTTAGATTGAAATCACCTAGAAGGCATCTATCTCATCAGTCTTGAAATTCTGTAGATTATTAAAAATATTAAATATTAAAAACAGATATTAATATTTGAATTTAACATTAACTGAATATTAAAGATTTCTAGCCAAGCTTTCCAACTTCTTGCCAATATGGCTTCAAACTCTGGCAGATGTCTTGAGGTGGAGATTGACAGTGAGATTAAGTTGGCCTCTTCCCACTTGAAGGCTTGGCTTCTTAAACTATGCCAGAGAGATTTCATTCTGTCTTTTGGAACGTCGATTCTAGCTCCTTAGCCTTCTATTGAGTCTCAGTCATCAAATGCCCCCTGAATATGTCTCAACTTTCCAAATTGTCACTGTAGCTTAGCATGACTACTAAAAGTGCTACTTTGGCTTCCTCTCCCCAACAAAAATTTTCTGTCAAGATCAGGCCCAATCATTAGCTTTCCCAAAGAATCAACAAATGTCCCTAGGGTTGGAGGAACAAAAAGGTTCTCTACTCTCTGGAACACTATCTCATCTAGTACTCATTCTTTCTAAAGTTCTCTGTGGAATATGATCTATGTAATTTATCCATTTTTTTCTTGTTTTTATGGAAACACTTGTCACAATTAAATGCTTCTCACCCAGAGTTAAGAAATTAGCTTCAAAATTCTGTTGAAGTTGACTCTATGATTTGTATTACCAAGACAAGGTAATAAAATTTGTGATTTTTTTTAGTGCCCTGAATATTGAATTACATGTTGTTAAATATGCCACACTAGCTTTCAAGATACCTTTCAAGATGCCACACTAGCTTTCAAGATACCTTTCAGTAGAGATAATATCAATCAAGATACCTATAAGGATGCCCCATATACCCTCATCTGTTGGTTGGCAATCACTTTCCAATTTAGACCACATATTTATACTGGCAATGATCCTAAAGATACTGTGATTTTCTTAATCAGCTCAAAACCACCAGAAGGAGATACAAAGAAGGTTTACTATGTAATTTTACGAATCAGGATAGCAGGAACAAGAGGAAATTTGTGGCTATGAGAGCTGACAGAGCTAGAGAAGCACAGTTAATACTCTATGGAATTAATATAAAACTAAGAACTGCATGAGAAACTAGATTTTTTAAAAAGAATCTTAATGAAGGTAGAAAAATAAGTTCACAAGAGTGAGTGAGAGAGCAGGAAAGATGAACAATTTGGCATAAATTTGAAGAGTGTATACAAAATATAAAATAAAAGTCAATTCTTCAGAATATTCACTTGAGTTGAAACTAATCGACTATCACCTCTTGAAACATGGCAAGAAGAAGAGAAAATCATGAAGTTGAAAGAGTGGATTTGTTAAAATAGAGACTGTATTATATGGGACCAGCTGCTCAAAAGTAGGGTTTTTTTTTAAGATTCAAATAAACACCTGATCTGGTTGTATTTCACCTTACTGATCTTTTAAATTTTAATCTTTTGTTTGGGTTTTTACCTTCTACTGAATCTTATTTGGGTCACACATAAATAGATCAGAAATAAGTAAATAAAATGTTTGTTAAAAGTAAGTTTGATCATTTAAAGCAGTGACTCTTACAAAACAGAACACGAAGCTTTAGAAACAATACCAAAGTTTACCACATATAAAAATAATAGCAAAGTCTATAAACCATGGAAATACTGACCACCTCTTTGTGCAATACAGTATCTGTGAGAAGAGTATAAACTAACTGGGTGATTGATTTAGTGACCCTTGTATATAGGCTCTGACATCAACTGGAACACTACAAAAACCTATTGTGAGTCCAAATACCTTCATTAACTGAATCCATTGCCTTTACATATACTTGATTCTATCACTCTTACCATGCATGATTGGTCACAGACACTAATTAACATGTATTTGAAAAAACACTAAGGAAGAAACCAAGAAAAATTACTTATGAAAGACCTGTAGCCTTGAGTGACAGTGTGACAAAACAGAAAGAAGACAACTTCATTAGGAAGCAAGGATTAAATATTGGTATATGTGCTGCCGAAGCGAGCACAAGGATTAAATATTGGAATAAAGGGTTTATAGGTCTGGTTTTGTTCTTAGGGTCCTAAATTGTACAGTCCAGAGTATTTTGTGTTCTTTTTTTCATAATATGTTTCAGTAGAGATAATAAATACATATGGAATGAAATATAAAATATAGATTATCATATATATATATTTTTGTATGTTTATTTATTTTTGAGATAGAGACAGAGTGTGAGTGGGGGAGGGGCAGAGAGAGAGGAAGACACAGAATCTGAAGCAGGCTCCAGGCTCTGAGCTGTTAGCACAGAGCCTGACGTGGGACTCAAACTCATGAACAGCAAGATCATGACCTGAGCCAAAGTTGGACGCTTAATTGACTGGGCCACCGAGGTGCCCCCAGATTATCCTATTTTTAAAAAGAACATTTCCTTCCTACCCCTAACTATTCTCTCCAATTTTCTGTGTTGCCTTCAAAACTATACTGTGGAAATATGAGCATATCTATCTACTCATCTATTTATTCATTCTATACATCAAAGGTAGCATATTAAAACTATTTCCTATGCCAATCTTTTTTTTTTAAATAGTGATATATTGTAAAGATCTTCCCTATTGGTATATACAGAACTATTTCATTCTTTTCAAAACCTCCTACATTTTGTAGAAGCATTCTTCTTTGATACAAGCTGGCTTCACAATTTGTCAGTTAATATAAACTGTTACTAAAGAAAGAAGTAAAAGGATACACTTATTTAGCTGTTGGTCAATATCTTAAATATTCTCATAACTAGCTTCCTTTATGTTTACCATATATGTTAATTTAATACATTTTCAAAATTAGCATAATTTACTTTGGTTATACTTTATTAATTCAAAATTTGAGAATCATGATTTCAAATAATAGATGGATGTCTTCCAGTTGTGAAAATACTCTGGTCTTAGAGGAATTGAGAGAAATCCGGAGAAGTAATTACTGGGTTAAAACTGACATCCATCCAGAAGGCTAGTTCCCCAACTGAGAGGCTGCTATAAATTTCACATTCATTAACTCTGAGAGACTTTACAAATATCATTTACATGTGTGCAGTCTCATGGGGATTTGGTCACTGATTTGACCATTTTGGGAAGCTGACAAGCACAGATTCTTTAAGGAAAGAGCATCCAATCTAAACTGTAATCTTTCCAAACTAGTCATCCACTTTGACAAAAATGGCCAAATCTCCAGTCCTTGTGTTGGAATAGGAAAAAGGCATCACATCAGGAGCCTTGAATTGTATTCCATTAGATCCTGTTACCTACATGATCAACCTCAAATTGTGTGAAATAAATATTAGTTAACCAAAAAAATGGGAAGGAAAATTATAAGCAAGTCAGTTTATGTCTTTGCTTCTCAGGTCAGAGAAGTATAAAATAATAATTACTTGCATTTGCGTGATGTAGTTTGGGTCTACAAGTACATTCACAAATACTGATTCAGTTAAACATCTGAAACTTTGTGTACCCAACATGTATTAACCACAAAAAGAATTTGGCAAGTTGTATGTGTGTTAACATAATACTGTATGTTCATACAGACCTCTACCCAAGATTGAAGTTAATAGCTTTAAGAAAATTATTACAAGGCAGTAAATGGAAGGAGGTGGAAGGAAATAGGCTACTCTTGAGATATTTGATAATGTTCTGTTTCTTGATTTGGGTACTGTGTTCACTGGCATACTCGATTTGTGAAAAGGCATCAAGTTGTTGATTTATGATTTGCACACATTTATATACCTTTATTGTATATCAATTAAAAAGTTAAAAATGGTAGAAAAAGTACAGAGTAATACTTGCTCCAAATATTGGAAGAAAAATATTAAAACATTAACCATAAATTCATCCAACTGTTCAGGGTTAACACATTTTTTGGTCTATATATTTTCAATTTTTTCTATTCATATATGTATTTCAACAAAGTAAATATTCACATTGTAGCACTTCAAAAAAAAATCCTTTTTTCACTTTATGGCATATTGCAAACAAACATCTCTCCTTGATAAAAACGACACCTCTAAAACAGCATTTTAATTATTCTCTTTATACGGTAACACCATCATTTATTTTTGGTTGTTGTCATTTTCTTCCTCACAGAACACTGAAATACATCACAAATGAATTGGCACTTTTACCTGTTCTCTTAGTGTCCTTGTGAACTCCACTGAAAATCTGTTTTGGTCTCCATTTTTATTCTGAGCATCTAATTAATTCTTTCCAAAATTTTGCCAGATCACTAAAATTAGCTAGCAATAATTTAAATGTGATCCTTCAAGGACTATTTCTGTTCTAAAAAGGATTTTATAAAGAGGAAAATTTTTAATGTCCTAAAAGATTGGAATAATAATGGTAGAAAAAATAGGTGCTGCTATAGATATCCAGGGGCAATGGAATTGGCCTGGACCATTGCTGGTTCTCCAATGCAAGGACTGGCCTTGTTCTTATTTAAGGTAAATTAAATAAGACTGCTTCTCAGTCTGTATGCTTTACCATACCCCCAACCCCTTTTCAATTAATCTCACTTTAAAGGCAGAGAGCACCATCTTTATGTTAACCTTTATTTATTACTCCCCAATGCCTAGCACAGTGGTTTGCAAATCATGACTCTATATTAAGTATATATAATGTGTAATTGCCAAAAGGATTTGATATATTCGATATTTGGATATACCCTAAGAACGTTCATCACATGGAAATCAACATACCAAATAAATCTGCCCACAGATTTAGGTTGGTATCGAACATGACAAAGAACTTCATCACACTAATTTCTATTTCTGGACTAGATTGTTATAAGGAATTTAAAACAGGAAGAAAAAGTAACCTGTGCTCTCATATGTTACCTAACTGGGGAAAGAAAGGCACATGGTTGCGATTTTTCTTCTTTGTGATGTTAAGAAAGATCAAAACAATATACAAATACTGACTGTGTACTACTAAGATGACATAATGAAGAAATGTCATGGAGTTTGAAGATGATTGAAGAAGCTTTGGAGAAAGTTAATTTTGAAGGTAATGTGCTCTGTAGTCATAATGTAACTATAATTAAAATCATTGAATGTGGAAACTATCACCCAAACTATAGTCCTTTTCCATTAGCCATATATATGATTCATGGTAGACTAGTAAGTGTTGGCAATATCAGATCTGGAGAGCCTGTAATCAATTAACTTATTGGAAAAATTTTTTCAAAGAGAGAGTTTTTTTGATAAGTTTATTTTATTGAGGCACAGATCTGGGCACTGTGGCAACTTAGAATCATTTAAACCAAAGGATGAGAGATTGAAGAAAAAGTGTATACACTTTTTCTTCAATCTCTCAGAGAGATATATCTATCTATCTATATATCTATATATATATAGATAGATAGATAGATATATCTGATATATATATATATATCTCCAGAACCATGTTACAGAAAAAAGATCTGGTTGAGAGATTTAGATCTTTACTACACTCATGACTTTCCTCTTTTATTTCTGTAATGAAAATGGGTTTCAATGTTATTTTAAGTCTTTGACCTATAGTCCTCTGAACTCTAAATAGTTCATGTTATCTCTTGAGGAATGTGACCATCAATCTCTAAGCCATGTCAATTAATTGTTTTTTAATCTTGAGTTGTTACTAGGTTTTAAATTAATAATATTTCTTTCTTTCCCATAGACCAATTATAAAATAAATAATAGGGGGGCCTGGGTGGCTCAGTGGGTTAAGCGTCCGACTTCAGCTCAGGTCACGATCTCACTGTCCGTGAGTTCCAGCCCCGCGTTGGGCTCTCGCTGATGGCCCGGAGCCTGGAGCCTGCTTCTGATTCTGTGTCTCCCTCTCTCTCGGCCCCTCCCCTGTTCATGCTCTGTCTCTCTCTGTCTCAAAAATAAATAAATTAAAAAAATAAATAAATAAAATAAAATAAAGAATAATATAATATAAATATATACATAAATTAATATATAATTAAATATAAACTGAATACAGATATAATATATTAAAATAATAATGTGACTTTAAGTTTACAATTAGAAATAAGTCTTGGTGCGCCTGGGTGGCTCAATCCATTAAGCCTCCGACTCTTGGTTTCGGCTCAGGTCATGACCTCACAGTTCGTGAGTTCAAGCCCCACATCTGGCGCACAACTGATGGCATGGAATCTGCTTAGGATTCTCTCTCCCTCTCTCTGTGCCCCTCCCCTGCTCACTGTCTCTGTCTCTCTCTCAAAAATAAATAAATAAAGTTAAAACAGAATTTTAAAAAAGAAAGAAATAATAAGTCTTAATTATAAACATGGTAGAAAAAATTTCGCTCTTGTTTATTTTATTGATTTAGGGAAATACAGCAAATAATCAAGCAATTATCCTTGTAATTTGATTTTTTTTAGAAAACTCGAACCACATGAAATATTCAAGCTTTTAATCATTAAAGCCTAAGTTACTAACTTGAGTTGTCCAGGACATTTTCACTATACTTTTTGTGAATAGTCATTTGTCTTTCTCTATAGATCACAACACACTGTGGTCGACAATAAACAAGCAGAACCTAAGGTCGGCCTATTGGCTTTAACAAAATGGCCATTGTAAGGGAAAACATTCGCTTCTACTCCCCTCAGTCTTCCACTGTCTTGATGAAGATTTTGGGAAGAAGCTTCTATCTTCCCACCAGTTATTCATTTCTTCCCACAAAAGAAGTATGCCATAAGATTGGAAAATGAACACCATTAATACTCGACCATGCCCCTTGGTTCTACAAGAAACTTGCCTTTCCCTCCTCACCCACTCCCCTACATTTGATTAGCTCACAGTGGAAGGGCTTCCCCAGCCTGCAGGGGTACTAGAAACTCTCTAGCTGCTCTACTGTCTGTGACAGGACAGGCCATAGTGCATACCAATTCTCACCACCAGTCCACCCCACATTCTCCAATCAAGTTTTATCATTGCTAAAGCTATATTCTTATCCCAATCTGACTTCATGGTCTAGCCTCAATTTATTTGACACCTGAAAAAAGGGACATAATAAATTAGCCTCCTCCATCCCCAACCCTTACAACACAACAATAGCAAACACATACAGCCTAAATATGCTGTCATAGGTAGCTTTATTTTCCCTCAAATATTTGGAAATATTTCATTTCTGGTTTTTCTTTAGCAGTGAAGAATTCCCCAAAACATTTTTATAACCAAAATAATTTATATTTCTATTATTAAAAATAAATGTATATATTCCATTGTTTTATAGGCATTTTCTGTGTGGTATCAGCAAGGTTATTTTGCTTGTTTGCAAACATATAAACAAAACACATTTGCAAGAAATGTAAAAATCCACTGTGCAGAAATAGTAAAAAGAATAAACATTTTCTTCAGGCATAATCTATCCTATAGCTCTCTACCTGCTATAACTATTTGAAAGCCTAAAAAGCATTTCCTTTCAGAAAGCATATTATCAGAGTATATTCTGTTTTGTTATAAATCTGTCAGTACTGTCTACATATTTCTCTTGGAATGTATTCACCAAGACTACCAATATTGCATGTATGTATGGTAAGTAGTAATGAGGGACTCCATCAAGGACTAGCTGATTCTAGCTTAGTGTCTTACATATTGTAGATGTTAAATAAATGATTGTTAGGTGAATGTACAATTTTAAAATAAAAATATTGACGTGGTTTTTCTGCCAGTCATAATTGTAATCAGGAAAATTATGACTAAGGAGCTGTATGCCAAACAAATTATACAGCACCAAATCAAAAATTGGTAGACATAGTAAGAAACAGGAAAAGGCAATTTTTCACCAGAAAAATAATCAGTCAGTAGAACCAGATCCCAAACTGAAAGTAAAGGATTAGCAGAATATACTTGAAGTTTTAAAAGAAAAAATAAATTTTATGAAAAAATGGAAAATATTTTAAAATGAAAGAATGAAAACCAAATATCAATAATAGAGGATTCCAGAATGGAATAAAAGGTAGATTAAACAATGCAGAAGAAAGAAAAGATTAGTGAAGTTGAAGGCATAACAATAGAAACTAACAAAACTGAAACAAGGACAGAAAAAAATGGACAGAGCCTCAGTGACCAACTGGAAAACATCAAGTGGTCTAACATTCACGTAAGTGGCATCTCATAAGATTTGTTCATGTATCGGTGTGGGGGAGAAGAGGACAGAAAAGTATTTGAGTAAGTAATAATAACAGTAATTTTCTAAATATTTTGAAAACTATAAACCGACAGATCCGATAGCCCAATGAAGCTCAACTAGAATACACAAAATTATTCACGCCAGGACATATGACAATCAAACTGCTAGAAACCAGTGGTAATAATAGAGTCCTAAAATCAGAAGGATAAAAATCATACTGTTTCAAAGAGTGATTAGAATTAAGAATCACTACAAATTTTCTATTAGAAATTATGTAAATCAGAAGGGAAAAAAAAAAGAAAACTGAAAACTAGAATTGTGTAGCCAAAAAAATATTCCTCAAAAATAAAGATAAAATAGAGATTTTTCAGGCAAATGAAAGCTAGGATATTTGTTGCCAGAGCACTAACACTACAATAAATCATAAATGCAGCTTTACAGGCAAAAGGAAAACGACTCCTGATAGAAATTTGGACCTCGAAAAAAAAAATTAAAAGTGCTAAAAATAATAAATAAATTTATAAGTGTCATAGACTTATTTTCTCATTTTATAATTCTTTGAAATATAACAGATGGCTTAATGAAAAACAAAAATACTACATTTTGTTGCTCACAAGATATAAAGAAGTAAAATACATAACAAAAATATGAAGGATAAGAGGGTGAAACAGAAGCATACTATTAAGAGATTCTTATAGTAAACATGTATACTCTTTTTTATTCAAATGTAATTAACATATTCTCACATGGAGGTATATAGTGATAAGTTAAAGATGCAAACTATAAATCCTACAAATGCCTATGGTGATATGAAAGCAAGATCCAAGTATTTGTGTTGCAGGATTTTTTACCTCAATACCTGGGACTCATTGTCTTGCCCCTTCGAAGAATGAAGAAACAGACACAAAATGAGCAGCAGGCAAAAGTTTATTAGAGTATGAGATTAGAAAGTAAGAACAGTAGGAAAGCTCTCTTTACAGAGAGGGGACATTGGAAAGTGAATGCCCCATGGACTGTAAGCAAGAGCCTTTGTTTTATAAGGTTCTGGTCAGCCCTTCCCCTTTCCCTCCCCCTTGTTCCTTCTCAGGTTCTACCCTTATTGGCTTGATAGGTGTTGGGTTGTCCATTCCTGATTGGCTTGTGTTTCCATTGTATGAGGGGTGGTCTATGTCCAGACCTTTCTCTGGACATATATCTCCACATGTTTTATGGTTTACTTCTTATTTTTAGTCAGGTCTTTAGTCAAATTCCTGAGGGGAACCTGAGGGGGAGTAGGTGGTGTCTGTTGCATTCTTATGAGGAATCTTTAGCCCGAGAGGGTTTGCTGTGCTCAGACCCTGCCAGCATTGTTCCAAAATATGAGTTTTTCCCCACCCAGGGATCTCAGGTCCTAATCCTTCCCTTTCTGCCCACTGAATCCTACCTATCTTTTCCTATGATATTTCCTATTTCTATAATTGTAATATAAAAACAAACTAAGTATAATATAAACACCAGTTTTGTGTATATGTGCACAGAAGTAGGTTAAAATACAGGGATACAATCAGTTACAAAATACAAATGTCAACAAGAAGAACTGCAGTGGCTATATTAATATATGAAAAGCAAAGAAAATATAAGAATAAAAAATATCAGTGATAAGTGCATATATTTCATAATGATAAAGATGAAATCATCAAGAAGGTCAAACTTAAGAGACTATTCACTCAAAAACGTAAATATAGACAACTAATTTTTGACAATAGTATAGTTAATTCAACAGAAAAAAAATAACCTTTTAAACAAATAAGACTGTAACCATTGCTAAAAGAAAACATGAAAGAAAAATTATGATATATATGTGTAAAAAACCCAAACTATGATTAATAAAGGAAAAAATAATAGTAAATTGAACCTTATGAAAATTAAGAGATTTGAAAGAGATTAAAAAGAAAATCCACAAATTTCCAAGAAACATTTGCAAACACATTTAAAACAAAGGACCTACAGTTAGAATATATTTAGAAGTTTCAAACTCAATAAGAAAATAAGCAATCCAATAAACAAATAAGCAAAAGATTTGAACAGACACTTCACTAAAGATACATAAACAGCCAATAAGCACATGAAAAAATGCTTAACATCATTAGCCATCAGGGATATGAAAATTAAAATGACAATGAGTAGGGGGACTACTCACCATTAGAATAGCCAAAATTTAAAAGACTAACAACAAATGCATGAATGAAACATTTGGAACTTTCATATACTGCTAGTGAGAATGTAAAATGGCAAAATGACCAGAACATTGGCAGTTTCTTAAAGAGTTAAAGATACAGCTACCACACAACTCAACTATTTCCTTCTTAGGTAATTACTCAAAAGGAATGAAAACGTATGTCCACACAAAGATATGTACATAAATATTCATAGAAATCTGATTTTTGATAATCAAAAATAATCTAATATCTATCAGCAAATTAGTGGATAAAATGTGGTATACCCATACAACAGAACACTATCCATTAATAAAAGAAACAAATTATTGATATATGCAGCAGTAAAAATAAATCTCAAAACATTATGCTAAGGGGCGCCTGGGTGACTCAGCCAGTTAAGCGTCTGACTTCAGTTCAGGTCATGATCTCACAGTTCCAACTTTTGTTTAATAATGAACAAAGCTTAGCATCTTTGGCTCATGGCCCTGTTCTCTTGAAAAACAAAAACAAAAACAAAAAAAAAACAACCACCAAACATTCTAAAACCAATCCCCAGGACAAGGTCAACCTACACCTCTGTGAAAGAAGTGAACCTTCCCAGGTATGAAATGCTCTAACACCTCAGTGATTGGTGTTCTTACACCTATGAGGGCTGCCATTAATGCCCCAAAGTGGAAAACCACAGAGATTAGAGAGTAACTTGGTAAAGGCCATGGTTATAGTTTATCTACAACAGCATAATTTGACCAAATAGGGAATATATTTTAGGTTTTTTTCTTTTTTTTTTTCAATTGAGGTATAATTGCCATATAACATTATATTAGTTTTAGAGGTACATACAACAGAATGATTCAATATTTGTATATATTGCAAAATGATCACCACAATAAGTCTATTTAACATCTATCACCATACGTAGTTATAAATTTTTTTCCTTGTAATGGGAACTGATGGGTTTTAGGGTGATGGTGGGGTTTCAGAGCTGATGGCCAAGAAAGAATTTTTGAAGTCATCTTTGGTGCAAAAAGGTAATTATATTAAAGCACAGGGACAGGACCTGTGGGCAGGAAGAGGTGCCCTGGGATTGTGCAGAGTGACTGCTTATATACTGTGGAGCTGGGGGAGGTAAAGTCAAGAGAAAGTTTCTTAAAGAGATTTCCATAAGCTAAAAAGGATTTACAGATTAGTGAAGGCCTAGGTATTGCCAAGCTGAGGTTGTTTTTCCCTCTAGCAAAGCATTATTAAGATGGTAGGGAGTTCCATTAGGCTATTGATGAGATATTTGTAAACTGCAGGAAGACTCCATCAGTTTAACCATTTGTTTTTGTTCCTTTCTTTGTTCTTGGGCAGCTGGGAGTACCTGAGGAATATCACACATGGGGATTGTGCTAGTTTATGCTTGGCCCTCAGTTTGCCTTATGGTCCCTCATAGGAATTTTAAAAGTCATTCCTTTAACAACTTTCAAACATGCAATACAATATTATGAACTATAGTCACCATGTTGTATACTACATTCCCACGACTTATTTATTTTATAACTGGAAGTTTACATATTGCTCTTTCACCTTTCACCCATTTTGCCTTCTCCCAATCCTCTCCTTTGGCAATTACCAATCGATAGTCTTTTCTTTGTATCTATGAGTTCTTTTTTTAATTCCATATATAGTGAGATCATAAGGTATTTGTCTTTCTCTGTCTGACTTATTTCACAAAGCATGATTCCCTCAAGGTCTACTCATATTGTCACAAATGGCAGGATTTCCTTCTTGTTTATGACTGAATAATATTCAATAGTGTGATTGTGTTTGTGTGTGTGTATTTATTTCTTTATATCATATTTTCTTTTCTTTTAATGTTTATTTATTTTTGAAGGGGAGGGTAGTGAAAGAGGGAGTGAATCCCAAGTAGGTTCTGCACTGTGAGTGCAGAGCCCGATTTGGGGCTCGTACTCATGAACAGTGAGATCGTGATCTGAGCAAAAACCAACTGAGCCAGCCAGGTGCCCTATATCACATTTTCTTTGATCTATTCATCCATCAATGGACTCGTAGGGTTGCTTCTAGGTCTTGGCTACTGTAAATAATGATGCAATGAACATGAGGGTTGCAGGTATCTTTTTAAGTTAGTGTTTTTCTTTCCTTCAGATTAATACCCAGAAGTGGAATTGCTGGATCGTATTGATATAGGCAGGCCCAGTCTGAGGACCCATAGAAGGTTCCACAGGTCCAGCCAAGAGGGTTCCTGGATAGGCACAGGAGAGAAATCAAATAGCACAGCATACAAATCAAACAGAAGTCAGCAAGAGGTGAGAGTAGAGTTTTTTGAAGGTATAAAGAGAGTGAAGATACAGAGTGGTTGGGGGACCTGGAAAGGAAAGCCGGGTGGTTTGGGCATAGTGATGTCCAGCTCCAGTGATCTGGAATGAGCACAGGATGGCTTTGTCTGGTCATAATCACTTGGTCCTTCCTTAGATGTTATCTATTCTAAAGAAACCATTAATTCCTTGTCACCTAACAAGGAGGACATATACTATTCGCATTATGAGGCACATGTAAAGTGGGAATGCAGGTCCAAGCAAGAACAGAGCAGGAAAGGAGATAAAAAGCAGATTTTTATGGAGTCCTTCAATTTCCCTATCTCAAAATGGTTAGATTGTTGGAAAGAAGTTGTGTTTAAAAAAATAGTTTTTAAAAGCCTCATGGAATAATGAAATGAATTAGACATTAAAACCTGACTATCTGGTTTCAATTCTGAATCCATTTGTCCATTTCCTTAATCTTAATAATCTTCTATGGGCTGAGTTCCTTCATCTTTGATTTGAGACAATGCCTTCTATCTCAGGACTGTTGTAAGCATTAAATTAGACACATTGTAAGCTGAAAGAGTCAGTGCTCTCTGGATAAAGAAACACAGGCATTGCTTTCCAGACAAAAGAAAAGTCCTTTTAGCCCCCTGGCCATTTCCTGAAAGAATGTAAGAATAACACCCACTATCAGGCCAGGAGATGGCCTAATCATATTTGAAAATGAAGATAACCTGAAGCACAGTCCTAAGTTCTCTTTGCAGAATCTAAACTCCTTTGACCTCACCAATTCTGGGCCAACCATAGCCAGAGAATTGAAGATGCTGACGCTTGCCAGCCCTCGAGAATTTGATCTGGATTCAGTCACTTTAAGATGATTTTTGCCCCAATTCCATGCTGTATTCCCCATTGCACAAGCCTCTTCATGAACAACTATACATGAAATGCTGAACATATTCTCTGATATATACTGGGCTTCAGAAATATTAAATTAGATTTTGCTTGTCCTAAGTGAAATTAGACTATTGCAGCCTAAGAGAGATGAGAGAAATAGTAGAGAAACTAGGAAATAGACATCAATTAAAAGGCCATTACCATAATTTTTAACCCCAGTAATGAGGGAGATTGAGGCAGGCTGAGGGGCAAAATATAAGTTAGCACCCTCCCCCACTCGGTGGGATGTGTGTGATATTCCTCAGCCACTTCTGGCTGCCCAAGGACAAAGGAAAGGAAAGGAAACAAATGGCTGATAGAGATCATAGTCATACAGGACAGGAGTCTCCATCAGTTGAAAATATCTTAGTAAACTACAAGAAAAAGGCAAATTTATCAATAGCCTAACCTCCAGAAACCCATAGACTCAGTTTCCTGGTGTCCCAATATCACCTCTCCATAGAGGTGGCAAGAAGGAAATGGCAGGTAAAATTAAATTTCCTTATAACCTACATCCCATTGACAGATAATTGAGGAAGGCAGAGTAGAACTTTTCTAGAGGAACTCCCTGCTGTCTTAATGTTAATGCTTTGCTAGACGGAAAAAGAACCTTAGCTTGACAATAGGAAGGCCTCAGGTATCTTAGGAGTCCTCCCTAGCATATCAAAGTCCCTGTGGAGGCCTCCCATTTGACTTTACCTCCCCAATTTCATAGTATAAAAGGAGCCACTCTTCCCATCCCCAGTGCAGCTCTTTCTGCCCACAGGTCCTGCCCCCCCCCCCCCCCCGTGCTTTAATAAAATCACCTTTTTGCACTGAAGAATTCTTTATTGGCCATCGGCTCCGGACCACCCCACCATCACCTCAAAAACTCATCACTAGGATAGCCAATAACTTCACTTTTCTTGATATTCAGCTTTATTATTTCATTGCTACTAATCTTTTCCAGATCCTTAGTAATTCATGTCACTGGAACAATATCTACGCAAATCTGATTCTATATTCAGCCTCCATCCTACGTACTACTGACACATTCATTTTTTTAAACATCATGCCTTCCAGGCCCACATAAAAAGCTTTACCAGATCTTTATTTCTCAACACTCTGAAACAAAATAAAAACCTAGACCTAAAAAAAATTTAAAGAGACAGTTCTGGTCCAAGATGGTAACATGAATGCCTCCTAAACTCACCTCCTCCCATAGATCTACTGAATCAGAGCTATCATATACAGCAACATACAGAGCCATTCCCTCTGAAAGAAATCCAGAAACTAGCTAAGTGGATTATACACATCAGATGAATGAGAAAATACCCTCACCCACATCAAAATGGGTAGAAAAGGCTGAGACAGGGTCCTGCCACAAACCCTGCAAAACCCCATACAGTTGGAAAGAAACTCCCAATCACACCAGCTTCTCTCTATGGAGCCAAGGTTTTGGACCCCACATTTAGAGCTCCAACTTTTAAGATGCCTACTTGAAGGATAAGCCCCCATCCCCACCCCCAGCTGCTGTCACCCCCCTCACAAAACACCTAGCTCTGAAAGCCAATGGGTCTAGGTCCACAAGATACACTATACTAGAACAAGTAACTACATAGTTCTTAAAAGGTTTACTGAGACTATTCTCCCAGCACTCAGCACAGAGGAAGCAGACCAAAAAAATGCCTATCTCCCAGCATTTCCCTGAAGGAGGCCTTTTTGCATAGTTTAAAAGCTACTGCCCAAGGGTTAGGTTTCTAATTTAACAATAATCTGTGGGTTATGATCCTTCCTGGAGACAAGGAAGCCAGCAAACACCACCTCTACCTTTTCACTAAAACTCACTCTAAGTAACCAATATCTCCTTGGAAGGAACTTGTACACACTTCTGGCACCCCAGGTTTTGCAGCTATTGCCCAAGGCACCAGCCTACCCCCTGGCTCTAACAGTCAACAGGTTTTGCATTAGCAAATCCCACAGGACTGGGGCAAACAAACAAAAAACAGTTCTTGACCAGCTATCCCCCTCAGGCTCAGGGACAAGGGAACAAACAATAATGCCCATTACCCAGTCTTTCCCTGAAAAAGGTTTTTGTACATACTTTAAAAGCTGCTGCCTGGGGGTCTGGCTTCTAATATAGCACACATCTAGAGGCTGACTGTGATCCTCCCAGGAGAGAAGGTAGCCTGTGGACACCTGCTTTGCCATCTCCCTCTAACCCACTCCAAGTTGCTAGTATCTCCTTGGAAAGACCTCATACACACATCTGGTGGCTTAGCTTTTATGGCTGCCACAAAAGGAATGGTTCTTGGGTCTCTTGGCTAAGATGGCCCAAGGGAATTACATTCAAAAGTCCCACAGGACTGTAGCAACAAAGAAACATTCCCCCAACCTATGGCTGAATGTATAAAAAAGGAGATCAACTATTTGTGGTCTACAAAAGACTACAGCTTTAAGACACATAGTCATGTGTTAAAGTTAAGACACATAGTCATGTGTTAAAGTTAAAGGATGGAAAAGATATTCCAAGAAAATCTGTAATAACAGATAAAGAAGGCCATTATTAAATGTTTAAAAAGTCAGTTCAACAACAGGATATATTATTTGGTTTTGTTTGTTTGTTTTGAGAGAGAGAGAGAGAGAGAGAGGGAAAGAAAGAAAGAAAGCATGAGAGGGGAGGGGCAGAGGGAGAGGGAGAGAAAAAGGCCATGGGATCAAGCAAGACCTAAGCTGAAACTGAAATCAAGAGTTGGATGCTCAACAAAACTGAGTTACCCAGGTGCCTCCAAGATAATTATTTGTAAATACTTATGAACCTAACATAGAAGCAGCTAAATATATTGATGTGGGAAACAAAGGCAAGCTAAGGACAAAGCACAAGCTAACAATCAACCTCCTCCCTGACCCAGGTGGGATACATGTGACATTCCTCAGGTACTCCTGGCTGCCCAAGAACAAAGGAAAGGAAAAAAACAAATGGTTAACTGATAGAGATCACAGTCATGCAGGACCTGAGTCTCAATTACCTCACAATTGTTATAATGATTTACAAGAAAAAAAAAAACAATCTCCAGAAACCTATAGACTCAATTTTCTGGGAACCCTGACATCACCCTCCCCTCCACAGAGTAGAATATCTTATGTAACCAGTCATTCCTCATAACCCCAGTGCAGCTCTTTCTGCCCATGGGTCCTGTCCCCTTACTTTAATAAAAACACCTTTGGGGACAAAAGATGTCTTAAAAATTCTTTCTTGACTGTTGGCTTTGAACCCTAACATTTCCACATGAGTATGAACAAAATATTAACAGACCTGAAGAGAAAAATAGATTGCAATGCAAGAATAATATGGGATTGAGAGACTAAGAGAAAAATTACCAGGTGTACTCACAACTGCAAAGAAAAGATCTTCCCCCACCTCCCCCCCCCCACCCCCCACCGTTCCCAAAACCAGCCAGGGCGAGCCAGTTGTAGTCTGACATAAAGGCGGGAACCAATCAAGTTCTGCTGAATGGTTTGAAATAAAGGCGGGAACCAATCAAGTTCTGCTGAGCGTTCAAATTTAAATGTTAACCAACAACAGCTCTGTAACCTCTAAAAAAATCCCTAACTTGTTTGTGCCTGTCTATAAAAGAAGCTGTAAGATCCTCGCTCAGGGCCTCTTAGCATCACCGGCAACGAGTGCGCGGAGGACTGGGTTCAAACCTGCAATAAACGACCCTTGCCGCTTGGCTTTGATTCTGGACTCTGGTGGTTTGTTTTTGGGGGGTCTCTCGAATTGGGGCATATCAGGGTTTTAATAACCCACTCTCAACAACGGATAGATCATTGTGACAGAAAATTGATAAGAAAAATAGGACTTAAACTATACATTAGACCAGATAATCTTAACAGACATTTACGGAACATTTCATCCAAAAGCAGTAGAATACATATTTTTCTCAAACTCACATAGAGCATTCTCCAGGACAGATCAGATGTTAGGCCACAAAACAAGTCTTAACACATTTTAAGAAGACTGAAATCATGTCAAGCACCTTTCCGAACCACAATGGCATTAAGCAAGAAATAAATGAACAGAAAAAAACTGGAAAATTCAAAAATATGTAAATTTTAAACAATATGTTCCTGAACAATGAATGTTCCAAAGAAGAAATCACAAAAGAAATAAAATGTCTTGAGGCAAATAAAAATGGAAATACAATTTATCAAAGCTTATGGGATGCAGCAAAAACATTTGAAGAGGGAAGTTCAACACAATGAACACCTACAGAAAGAAAGAAAGAAAGAAAGAGAAAGGAAGTTCTCAAACAACCTAATTTACATTTCAGGGAACTAAAAATGAACAAAGCCCAAAGTCAGTAGAATAAAGAAAATAACAAAGATTAGAGTGGAAATAAATGAAATAGAGACTATAAAGACAATAGAAAAGGTCAATGAAATGAAGACCTAGTTTTTTGAAAAGATGGACAAAAAGGACAAATTTTTAGCCACTCTTACTGCAAAGAGAGAAACAGATAAGAGAGAGAGAGAAGACACAAATAAAATACAAACGGAAGACATTACTAGTGATACCACACAAATGCAAAGGATTATAAGAAACTATTATGAACAATTATACACCAACAAATTGGGAGAATACAAAAGAAATGGACAAATTCCTAGAACATAAAATCTCTAAGATTGAAACATGAAGAAATAGGAAATCTGAAGAAACCAATTACTAGTAAGAAGATTGAGCCAGTAATCAACCCCTCACCCCTCCCACCCCCCCCCACCCCCCAAAAATAAAGCCCAGGACCAGATGACTTCACTGGTGAATTACATCAAACATTTAAGGAATTGATATCAATCCTTCTTAAACTCCTCTAACAAAATGTAGAGCAGGAACACTTCCAAATTCATTTTATAAGGCCAGAATTACCCTGATACCAAAAACAAGACAATGATACTACAAGAAAATTAAAGCCCAATATTCCTGATGAATATAAATGCAAAAATTTTCAACAAAATATATGCCAACAGAATTCAACAGTACACTGAAAGGATCATATATGATGATCAAATGGGATTTCTTACAGGGATGCAAAAATGGTTCAATATCTGCAAATCAATCAGTGTGACATACCACATTCACAAAATAAGGGATAAAAATGCTATGATCATCTCATATACACAGGAAAAGCATTTGACAAAATCCAACATCTATCTATAATAAAAGTTTAATGAAGCAGGTGTAGAGAGTATGTATCTTAACATAATAATGGTCATATATTACAAGCCCATATCTAACATCATACTCAATGGTAAAAATGTAAAGCTTTTTTTCTAAAATCAGAAACCAGACAAGGATATCCACTCTTGACATTTTTACTCAATATAGTACTGGAAGTCCTAACTAGAGCAATTAAGCAGGAAAACTAAATAAAAGGCACCCAAATCAGAAAGAAAAAAGTAAAATTATCTCTATTTTTAGATGCCATGGTATTATATGTAGAAAACCCTAGACTCTACCAAAAAAACAAAAACAAAAACAAAAACAAAACAACAACAAAAAACCCAGTTCAAACTAATAAATGAATTCAGTAAAATTGTAGGATAAAAAAATCAGTAAAAAATATCAATTGCATTTCTATGTATTAGTACTGAACTATCAGAAATAGAAATTAAGAAAATAATCCCATTTCTAATTTCATCAAGAAGAATAAAACACCTAGGAATAAATGTAACCAAGGAAGTAAAAGACCTGTACACTGAAAACTATCAGATATTAGTGAAAGAAATTGAAAATACACAAAAACATGGAAGGGTATTCCATGATCATAGATTGAAAGAAATGATATTGTTAAAATGTTCACACTACTGAGAAAAATACATAGATTCAATACAAACTTTATCAAAATTTCAATGGATTTTTTTTTCACAGAAATAGAAAAAAAGTCCTAAAATTTGAACGAAACCCAAAAAATACCCTGAATATCCAAAGTGATCTTGAGAAAAAGGAAAAAAGAAAGAGACATCACACTTCCTCATTTCCAACAATATTATAACACTACAGTAATCAAAGAAGTATGGTATTGGCATAAAAACAGATACATAAATCAAAGAAACTGATTAGAGAGCCCAGAGATAAACTCATGCATATAATTAATTAATATATGACAAAGGAGCCTAGAATATACAATAGGAGAAGAATAGTCTCTTCAAGAAATGGACAACCACATAATAAAGAACAAAACTGTACCACTATACTATACCATACACAAAAATTAACTCAAAATGGAGTAAAGACTTAAATGTAAAGACCTGCTACCATAAAAATCCTAGAAGAAAACATAGAGGGTAAGCCCCTTGACACCAGTCTTAGCAATGATTTTTTTGGATTTGACACCAAAAGCAAAGGCAACAAAAGTAAAAGTAAACAAATGGGACCACTTTAAACTAAAAAAATTCTGCACAGAAAAGGAAACTATCAACAAAATTAAAAGGCAAGCTACCAAATGGGAGAAATTATTTGCAAATCACATATCTGATAAGTATTAATATCCAAAATATATAAAGAACTCATATAATCGGGGTACCTGGGTGGCTCAGTCGGTTAAGCATCCGACTTCAGCTCAGGTCATGATCTTGTGGTTCATGAGTTCGATCCCTGCATCAGGCTGGGTGCTGACAGCTCAGAGCCTAGAGCCTGCTTCAGATTCTGTGCCTCCCTTTCTCTCTGCTCCTCCCCCACTCATGTTCTGTCTCTCTCTGTCTCTCAAAAATAAATAAATGTTAAAAAACTTTAAGAACTCATGCAATCAATAGCAAAGAAACAAACCCTCAGATTAAAAATGGACAGAGAAACTGACTAGACATTTTACCTTAAGATGACAGGCAGATAGCCAGCAGGTGCATGTGATGGTACTAACATCGCTAATCATCAGAGAATGTAAGTCAAGACCACAAGGAGATTTTTATCTCACACCTGTTAGCATGGCTATCATCAAAAAGACAAGAAATAAAAAGTATTGACAAGGAAGTGGAGACAAGGGAACTCCTGTGCATTGTTGATGGGAATGTAAATTAGTATAGCCAGTATGGAAAACAGAATGGAGGTTCATCAAAAAATTAAAAATAGAACTACTGTGTGATCAACAATCCCACTTTTGGCATGTATCCAAATGAAACGAAAACAGGGCATCAGCTTTCTGCACTTATATGTTCATTGCAGCATTATTCATGATAGCCAAGATATGGACACAATATGAGTGTGTGTCAACAGATGAAAGGATAAAGAAGTTGTGGTGTCTATATATATAGTGGAATGTTATTCAGCCATGACAAAGAAGGTAATCCTGACATTTGTGACAACATGGATGGATCTTGAGGGCATGATGCTAAGTGAAATAAGCCAGACAGGGAATACTGCAGGGAATACTTCTATGTGGAATCTAAAAAAAACAAACAAATAAACAAAAACCAAACTTATAGAAAAAGAGAGTAGAAAAGTGACTGCTAGAGGCTACAGGTAGGGGAAATATGAAGAGGCTGGCAAAAGGGCACAAAATTTAAGCTATAAGGTGAATGAAGTCTGAGTATCTAGCCTAGAACATGATGATTAGCTGATAGAATACTGTATTGTATAATTGATAGTTCCTAAAGAAGTAGAACTTAAATATTCCTACCAAATATATATATATGTATATATATATATATATATATGATTAATACAAACTATATTATAGTAATACAAATTATATGTGTGTGTGTGTGTGTGTGTGTGTGTGTGTGTGTGTGTGTGTAGTGTTGGATGTGTTAATTAACTAGATGTGAGAAATCCTTTCACAATATGTATATCAAAATTTCATGGTTACACTTAAATACCTTAGAATTTTATTTGTCAATTATGCTTTATTTATTTATTTTTTTAATGTTTATTTATTTTTGAGAGAGACAGAGACAGAATGCAAGTGGGTTAGGGGCAGAGAGAGAGGGAGACACAGAATCCGAAGCAGGCTCCAGGCTCTGAGCTGTCAGCACAGAGCCCAACACGGGGCTTGAACTCACGAGCTGTGAGATCATGACCTGAGCTGAAGTCGGTCGCCCAACCAGCTGAGCCACACAGGCGCCCCTGTCAATTATGCTTTAATAAAGCTGAAAAAATATTTGCATTATAAAAATAAAGACATGGATCCTCAAACATATCAGCAGGGTAGCAGATCTAAAACATTCCAGAGGCAATCAGAGAGGAGCCTGTAGCTCAAGGTTCATTTGACATCTTAAAAACTTTTCTGGTTTAGAGTACAGATGATGTTTCATATCTTGCTTTGAGGCTCCAGATACAGATAACCCTCTCTCCCCACACATACACACAGTATTTGAAAGATAACACACATAGTATTAATAAACACTTAGAAAAACAAAAAGGTACAAATGCACTGAAAAGTATTAAATATTATCATGACCAGAATGGGATGGAAATTTAAGGTGGTAGGCAAAGTTACAGCTTAGGGTACTAAGCTCAGTTCCATGTCTTTAAAAAAAAAATTTTTATGTTTATTTTTGAGAGAGAGAGAGAAAGAGAGTGAGCAAGCATGAGTGGGGGAGGGGCAGAGAGAGGGGAGACACAGGATCAGAAGCAGTCTCCAGGCTCTGAGCTGTCAGCACAGAGCCCTACACCGGGCCCAAACTCACGAACTGCAAGATCATGACCTGAGCCGAAGTTGGCAGTTAACCAACTGAGCCAACCAGGTGCCCCTCAATTCCAGGTCTTAAAGCAGAATCTACCAGAATTTCATTTTCTTTGGTATAACACAACTAAAACTATAGTCAGAATCAGGCCCAGTATTTGATACTAGGATCTGAATAAGATTCCCTTCTCCAAAGGCAGGGGCTAAGCAAAGAGGCCAGATTGTTCTTAACGACTATGACATGAATCAGTCTACATGTCTGAGCTAGACAAAGCAGAAGTGTCTTCATGACAAGGGCTGAATCAACCTACCCACTGGTTTGGTGTCTGGGTCTACAATACTATCAAAATCACTTCCAGATGCAGGATGAATCTGGCAATGTAAGAATTAGTTCTAAGACCAACAGAGGGATAAGCATGAGCTCAAAGAGAAAGAGGGAAGGGAAGAACCACCTTTCATAAAGATAAGCCTACACATACCCAGATCCTAAAATACATGATAAAAACTGTTAACAAAGAAAGCCAATAAAATCAACAATGAGAAAATTCACTTATCTCCAATGGAAAGAAAATTATCATTCAGAATTTATGATCTTATAACAGCTGAAAGAATATATATTTTTTTAATTTAAACAAGCTATAAAACAAGAATAAAAATAAAACATAAAATGTATATATAAAGAAATAAATTAAGATATTTAAATAAGAATACTTATTAAATGGATGAAGGAGAATCAGGGGAATGAGGAAAGAGGCTAAGAGGTACAAGGATTTTTGAGAACTGATTAATATGTTCTAAAATTAAATTATAGTGATGGCTGCACGAGTCTGTAAATGTACCCCAAACTGTTGAATCAATATACTTTAAATGGGTAAATTTTATGGTATGTAAGTTATAGCTCAATAAATCTGTAAAAACAGTAGACATTAAAATAAAAACATGAGTTTCAATAGAAAAGCTAAACTGTAACCCAACACAAAAAGAGAAATGTCATATTTCATCAATTCTAATATGCACATATTCTTCACATTTTAACATCTCCGGAATCAGGATGCATCATATAACCAATGTTGGCTTATAATCACCATCATCCAAGCATCCTTATGAAATTGCCACCTTCTCATGTCTTATATGTATGAACTTGTATCCTGAGTTATATGCTTTGTTTGTACTTCATGTATTTCATATAATTTCCACATAAAATGTTTTTCAAAGTATTGTATTTATCATGATTTCATCTTCTTAGAGTCAATGAAAGAACAGTAGAGACAGAATTGGTATTAATGAGACAAATATCAGGTGCCTGGGTGGCTTAGTCGGTTCAGCATCTGACTCTTGATTTCAGCTCACTCATGATCCCAGGGTCATGGGATCAAACCATGCTTGAGATTCCCACGCTTAAGATTCTCTCTCTCTCTCTCTCTCAACCTCTACCCTCTCTCTACCTGTCTCATGCTGGCTGTCTCTCTCTCAAAACAAAAAAAAAAAAGAGAGAGACAAATATCATTGTAGAAGGACTACTACTAATTCAACATTTTTTTTTTTTTTTTGCAACACAAAATCCTTTAACGATTCTAAGGCAAGAACCCATCGGAATATTTATTTACTTTTCAAGGAATGTGTTCTCTTCTCAAGGATTCTGAACTAATTAGTCCTTGGTGATACTGATGCTAGTACAAATTGTGAAGTGGATATTCTTACTGCTGTTTTTTGTTTTTTGGGTTTTTTTGGTGATCAAGTGGTTTACTCTTGGTCCCCAAGATTCTCTAGTAATTTACTCATTTACTTATTTATTCATACTCCTAGTCTCATCTTCTTTTTCAAAAATTAGTATCTTAGTAGTAGACTCTAACCGCAGGGTAAATTAAAGTTGAAGGAGGGGCTAAATTCTCCAAGGTGTCCATTGGGACTCCCATTGTCACTCTGGGACTTGAGGTATTGAGGACAGGGCTCTTGAAGTTTTACTTTCTGAGACAGTTACATTTCTGAATCACTTAAGTTTTTATTGAGATTAGTCAATCAGCCCAAGGTAAATTGTGAAATGACTACTTGCATCTGCAACTGGAAACTAGAATATCATTTTTGGCTTAATTAAGATTATAATTTCATTTTTATAACTTTAATAAGTTCCTTGTTTAATATATAATTTTTAGTCTCCATATTTTCTGATTCTGCCACCATTTTTGTATACAAGAGTCAAGATGGCAATAGTATCTTATAGGTGATTTGGACAAAATCCATTTTTTTCTTATTTTCTACTAATATACATAAATTAATCGTGTTTTTGAGAGGTTTAAAAAAATCATACAAATGTTTCCAGTAATGTTTGCTAGAGCAGATTTTAGGAAATTTTCAACTTCCTAATTTGAGGTCAGAATTCTTTGTACACATGTAATCTATCTTTATAACCAATATGAGTCACATTTTATTTTCCATACTAACATCATAGTGAACATTGCAAAATAAAAGAAAGAAAATAGGGATATACCTGGCTAAATAATACACTGAGAATGAAAATCACAAATATCTTCTTAATAACTTGAAGATACAGAATTTTTCAAGTTTTTTTTTCTCCCTAGCATACCAGGCAGGAAAATAATAAAAAACAACACAAAATAAAAACATCTTAAATATTTGCTGATGGTTATGTTTTTAGCTCAAACCTTTTGCTATGGACTTTGCTCCTTGTAGAATCACTGGAAAATTGTGGGACAGAACTTGAAACCTGAAAGGAAGCAAGAATCATATGTTGGACATAAACCCTGGAGTGTCTCACTCAGCAGTGAAACACATCTTAGCCAGCCACAAGTGTATACCAGATGACCATGAGTGTCTGATGACAGTCCATGGTTGGCCCACCTCACGGTTCATTGGTTTTTAAAATACTTTACACAACAAATGCACTTTCTCCAAACTTCTCCACCCATAATGAAGAATTTTTGTTACCCTATTCCTCAAACATCATCTTTACTCCAAAATGAGGATATGGTTTTTTTATTGCCTTGCTCTTCTGATGATCTTACATTTTTGTGATTTTACTTTCCCTACTCATAAAAATTTCCTCCTGGAAACATCACTTACATGACTGGTGGCAACTAACGGGAATTTAGGTCTATATACAGTGATTTGGATGGAGCAGGGGAAAGTAATAACATGTTATCCAACGGACACATTCCCTAAACTCATCACTACTGGTACCACAAAAAAAATATTACTACAGTAAAGGAAAAGTAAACATTCAATGAGGATTTTTCTAAAAAAGAGTCTGTGCTAGTTCAAGAAGTCCATAGAAGGAAACGTATCTAGTCTACGAAGCTGTAGACAAAGAAATACCTGTTGTTAAAAAGCTCTCCATCAGTTGGAACAATGGGTGAAGGTCGCAATAATGCCTGCTGCGTTGGTCAGAACATACACTGGTGAGTCATGGATCAGCAGAGTTAGGACTTCATCTTTGTGTTCCCAGCACTGCATTTCTATTTATATTGAGGATCTTTTATTCTAGCCCTTCAGGGAAAAAGATCTCCATCTAAAATCTGACACTTTCTTTCTTAAGGTAACTTGATGAATCTCTCTGTGCACCCATATCTTACCTTGAAATTATTAAAGAGATTAAATGACATTACATACATGAAGAATGCGGCATGTAGGTATTTAAAGAATGCTAGTTTATCTCCTGTTGGGGAACTTGGCAGACTTACTGCACCAAAGTCTCAGACTAGGCTCAGGGCAGATCCTTTACTTCCTGAAAATCTCAATTTTTTTAATCTTTATTGTTTCTATATGGTTTCTTGAATCCATCTTGTCCTTGCAGATGTATACTTTTATGGAAGAGGCATGAGGACAAAGGAGTAGAGAAGAGGAGCTATCAGCAACAGTTGGAAGTTGCAAAGCTCTTGGAATAGTAGTGACCTGCTTAGCCTACCAGAGAATATGCTGAACACCATCAGTCAGGAAAGTCTAGAACAGACTGAATGTGTCACCAAATCCCGGAAAGACTTGGGACATGAAAGCACAGATTTGAGCCTCCTGATAAGATTATCAGGATCTGAAAGACAACGGATCAGTGCTTTCATTAACCACAGTTCGCTTTCAACCCCTAAAAGCTATACCCTGTCAAATCATCCAACAATTGCCAGAGAAAAATAATGACATTTTGGAGCATGCTAATGCTCAAAATATTTTACTTCCATGTACCCCTTGTCAGGAAGTCTCTAGATAATATGTTATATCATACAAGGCAATTAGCTAAGGAAAAGGAAGACATGGAATTAGGAGACGGGGAGAAGTACAGAGAGGTCAGGGATGCCCCAGGTGTTGATGAAAGAAGATCTAGAATAATAGACTTTCAGGGAATCTGGAGAACACTGAAGCAGAAAAATAAGCGCTCCAGATGGAATCTCTTCTTGAAAAGTATGAAATAGATCAAAGGCCTCATGTGCCTACAGATAAGAAGAGACTCACACTTCCATCAGAGAATTTGCAGATTAATTGTTTATGGGTAATACCAAACTAAGAAGAGACAATTAATAACTCCATGAAACATAAATTTTGTTCAAGAAAAGTAATCATGGTCAGTAGATTAACTATGAATTATAAGTATATATTCATAACCCATAGTATAACAAACTATAAATACCAATCTAATAAAAGATTCCTTCAGAGAACAGGGCTGAAAAAAAGTATACACATGTGAGGAGAAGAAAGTCTGGGCCATAAGAGTTTGACCCTATTTTCTGTTGTATGGAATCAGTAAGTATGTCAAATCAAAAAAGTCAGCAGGTAACAGGATCAGAAAGTTACTTAGTAATAGGATTCAAGTGTCAAAAGAATACACTAGACTAGTAGAAACTGGTTATCTGTAGAGTAGGAAACGGGAGCAGGAAGAAGTCAAGAGATTATTCTTCTTCATCAAAATTCCTGTCTAGCACTAGTGGCTTTGTAAAATCTTGTGCATAACTTTGATAATAAAAGTTATGTTTAAATAAATAAAATTTTATTTAAGTAAGTTAAATAATGTTAAGTTACTGTGATATTCTTGTGATCGATAGATGATAGATAGATAGATAGATAGATAGATAGATGATAGATAGATAAGATAGACAGATAGATAGTTCTTACAGATATTCCAGACCTCTAATTGATACATAATGGAATTATTCCTCTCTTGTAGTCATTTTTCGCAGGCATCTTCCTAAGGACCCATACTGAATTATCTAGCTCCTTGCTACTCAAAATATAGGCCCCAAACCGGAAACATCAGCATCACTCAGGAGCTTGTTAGAAATGCAGAAGGTCAGGACTCATCTCAGGGATACTGAATTGAAATCTGCATCTTAACAAAATCCCTGTGCACATTAAACTTTCAGAAGCATTGGTCGAGATCACTGCGTTAGTACCCTCATCTCTAGGTAAAATGTTTAGCCCTCTCTCATAGATACCTTGCTCGGTTTCCACCCTTTTGTAAATCTCAAAACCAGCAAATATCCCATTAGAGTTTTTCAACTTTGGTACTTTTGACATTTGGACCAGAAAATTCTTTGTTGTGAAAACTATCCTGTGCATTGTAGGATGCTTAGCAGCATTCTAGGCCTCTACCAACCAGATGCCAACTTCCTCTCCATAGTGGCAACCAAAAATATCTCCAGACATTGCCAGATGACCCCAGAAGGGTAAAAATCAGCCCCAGTTGAGAACTACTACATTAGAGAATGAATCTTGAGGTAGGGTTTAAGGCAGCGCAATCCTCAGAATGAAGTGCAATCAGAATTGGGGGAAGTGAGTTGAGAGGCAGAGAGAAACATACTTTGAAAAAGAATATTAAACACTACAATGTAATTTCATATTTGAAATGAAATACTTGTGGTTTACAATATACAGTATTAACAGTAAAGCACCTGGGGATTTGCAGGATTTCCTTGGGGATATGCAAAAGATTCAAAACTCCTAACTTAAATCCATCTCCTTTGGGTCCTGTGGCTCTCATAGGCATGCTTGCATTTTTGAAATTTCTATTGGCTTATCAATCTTTGGATAATATGTTTCAAATTTCAAAATTATTTTGCAAAGAAATGGTCTCAAAATTGCAAAGAATATACCCTGAAATGTGTGACATCTATTAGGAATACAGAAAAGATTTCTGAAAACTTGTGGGAATTTTTGATTTAAAAGAAGTTTTAGGGGTGTCTGGGTGGCTCAGTCGGTTAAGTGTCCAACTCTTGATCTCGGCTCAAGTCATGATCTCATGGTTTGTGAACTCGAGGCCCATGTCTCTGCATTGACAGCATAGAGCCTGCTTGGGATTCTCTTTCTCTCTCTCTCCCCCTTCCTCTGCTCTCTCTCTCTCTCTCTCAAAATAAATAAACTTAAAAAAAAGGTAATAAAAATCCAAATTTATATATGGTTTTAACATTGTTCAACACCTGCACCTTCACTCAGTTCATATGTGAAGAGGCATCCCATGGGAAGAGTGACAGTAGGACCATCATTCACTTGTGTTGAAGTGTATTACTGGTTAGGTGGGCTGCATGTAGATGGCTTATGGGTGTCATTACTTTTTCTTAACTAAACAAGGCCTCTAAATGGAAAGAGACTTTAACAGATACTCCTAGTGTGGCAGGCACAAGGGAACAACAATAAAATGCTAGACTTGACATTTCTCCTACTCCTAGTACCATTTCTTAATCAGCCACGTGGCACAGTTAAGAAAAAAAAAAAAGAAAAATATGGACAAAAATTTGAAGGAAAATGGCCATTTTACAAGAACTGTTTAAAATATAAATTCATATAAACTTATATTAATGACAAACTTTTCAAGTGTATATCATCCTGAGAAGAGTTAATTATATGCATGTATATATGTGTGTGTATATATATATATATATATATATATATATATATATATATATAAAATCAAGATATACTTAGCTATATTTATATATAGTAGAATTAACACACGTGTGTGTGCATGTGTGCACATTTTGAAAAATCGTAAAGAGTAGCACATAAATTTGCTTGATATATGCTTATGGAATGAAAGGTTAGTACAGGGAATTCTTCAAAGCAACACTGAAATAGTCTAGTTTCATAAATGATGGTCCTACTGTCACTCTTCCTTTGGGATGCCACTTATGAAATGAGTGAAGGTGCAGGTGTTGAACAATGTCATAACCATATATAAATCTGAATTTCTTTTTACTCTTTTTAAAGTTTATTTATTTATTTTGAGAGAGACAGAGAGAGAGAGAGCTGGGAGGGGCAGAGAGGGAGAAAGAGAATCCCAAGCAGGCTCTATGCTGTCAATGCAGAGCCCGACATGGGGCTCGAGTTCACAAACCATGAGATCATGACTTGAGCTGACATCAAGAGCTGGATGCGTAACCGATTGAGCCACCCAGACACTCCTAAAATTTCTCCAAATAAAATCACCATGGATGATCTGAAAAGCAATTTAGTTTACTCATCCTGCTTTTCAGCGGGAAGTGGTTTGAACAAAACTGAACTTCAGCGTTACCAGATCCAGAAAGTCTAGAGCCTGCTGCACAGAAAGTGTTAGGAGAGACTTAGTCTTGCCAAGCAGATGGATGGCTTGTTATCCTGATTCCCCTCTAGATATGGCTTATCATACAAGCCAGACAACTGTATGATTTCAGTCAGAGTTAGAGTCCATATCAATACCCAACTAACTCCATCTTTGTAGTCCTAAAGATGTTTAGGCTAAAATAAATACTGCTCTACTTTGAAAATCTGGCAATTTCTAATCCCAAACCCCAAATCCTAAATGTTAGACAGAAAAACATTTTATTCACAGGAGCTGTTTCTTCTGTGTTCATCTGTAGAACATCTCCACTTGTTATAATACTGCCTTAACAAACAAAAAACAAGCATGTCTCTAATTGGGAAGGCCCATGAAACCAAATAAAGTAAATCAATCAAATGATTAGAGAGAGAGAGGA
The DNA here is from genome assembly GCF_046562875.1 of Panthera onca. NCBI lineage: Eukaryota > Metazoa > Chordata > Mammalia > Carnivora > Felidae > Panthera > Panthera onca. The sequence continues at coordinate 224,530,184 of NC_138339.1, forward strand.
GGAAACCTTTTTTTACTTATTCATAAATATAAGTATTCTTGAAGTTAACACTAAATGTTCACACCTTTTCAGATGCCTACTACAAACCAAATACACAGCTAAGCAGAATATACAAAAACACAATCTGTAGCCTAAAATAGAGCTGTGTATACAGTATCACTGAACTGACACAGGAATGGACAATTTTGCAATGAGCCGGATGATAAAAAGACTTTTTCATACACAAAATTTTTGTCATTGAGTAGTTTGAAAGAAGAGTGGCAATAATCCAGTTTGACAAAGATGTATATGGGAAGATGTGATGAAAGAAGGGAACAACAAGAAGAGACAGAAAATGCTGTAACCTTGACAAAACCACAACATTTCAGCATAGAAGACACATAGTGTTTATGCAGAAAGGAGAAGGGGACAGACTTCAAAGCCTCCTGTGAGCTATAAACTCCAAAGCTGTAGAATTCATCCTTTAGCCTACATGATGACCGGACATTGAAAGATTTTAAGCAAAGAAGATGGATGGGATCTACTTAAACATTACATTCTCTTGGAAGCTGGCTTAGAAGTCTGGCTCCTAAATTATTCTTGGTTCCCCTGGTAGTACTCCCACAGTAAATGATTTACTATAATTACAGATGAATTTGAGCATACTTTGAGACATTCATCTTTGTTAATTTGTATTATATATATATATACTGCACACAGAACAAACAACAAAAGAGAAGGAGAAGGGGTTGAGTATGGGTCAGAATTGCATGGAAGCATCAGAGGGGCAATAACCAGCCCTGCAGCCTGTATAGACTGATGCAGAGTTCTTAACCCTAGTGATGAAGAAGAGTAAGTTAGACACAGAACCAGCAGAATGAAGGCTCAAAAACATTAATTAATTTTGTATTAATTATAAATAATTATAAATCATATCTTTTTAATGCACACTTCTTGCTTCCTCTAGGTTGTAAATTCCAGTGAAAGTAAAGGTTGTGTCTATATTGATCAGCATTGTATTACTAAGATTGATTTTAGCACATAATGGATTTCCCCCCAGAAAAGCTATTTTAGTGAATAAATATAAGAATATATGCTTCCTTTCAGAAATAATTCTGGAAGCAATATGGAGAATGGACTAGAAAAAGATAATTCAAGCTTTGCCTCTTGAGTTATGTTCTTTTTTTTTTTTTTTTTTTTTTGAGTTATGTTCTAGAAAGGGAGATGAGGTTCTCAACTAAGTGACAGTGGGAGTAAAGAGGAGGGATATACTCAAGAAATATTTATTTATATATTTATAAAGTTTATTTATTTTGAGAGAGAAAGAGAGAGAGCTTGAGTTGGGGAGAGGCAGAGAGAGAGAGAGAGAGAGAGTGTTAGTTCCAAGCAGGCTGTGCTCTGTCAGCCCAGAGCCCGATGTGGGGCTCAAACTCACAGTGAGATCATGACCTGAGCCAAAATCACAAGTCAGACACTGAACCAACTGAGCCACCCAGGCATCCCTCTATTAGCATCTTTTCCAAAGCCTCTAAACATTCTCATTTCTATGTCATATTAATAAATATCCTCCTGGCCCTTGTATTTCTCTATGATGGAGGTTCTTTCTCATACTTTTCTTTCAAATGCAAGGTTCTTATATAATAATCCATCCTTAACTCTATTCCTTTACTCTCATTCTTAACTTCTGCTCCACTTGTCCAGTGACACACATTGGTAATATGGACTCTTCTTAACTCTTGGCCCCTCAGTAAAGAAAAAAGGAGATGAAATTTCACCTACACTGAAGGTGGCATTATACACTTGATTTGTTTATACTATCTGACCTTCTTAATGAGGTGCTCTAATCACTTTGCTTTCACATTGTCCCCCAGTATAAGGCAGTTTTTCATCATTTACTCTCTCCTCTTACCCCTCCAATCATTCCTTCTTACTTACCTTCAAGTTCCAGTTTTATTTTGAATTGCTCTTTCCTATGACTTTTCATTTTAACATTAATCAACCTGCCATCCCTTGAACAAATAATACCAATGTATGCTTTAGACCTTTGTTCTTGTTATTTTCTTCCCAATGCTTAATTTGTATTTTTCTGTTAAAGACCAGTTTAAGTGTTTGCTTCTCCAAGAAGTCAGCCTTAACACCCTCAGGCTAAGTTGGATGATTGATCTCAAGGGTGTCCATAAAACTGTGTGTATATTTTCATTTCCATATTCAATTTTCAAATTTTTAGTAGCTTTGCAATTATTTGTTATTTTGATCAGGTCATTAGCTGCTTATTTTTGTTTTTTTAAGTTTGTTTATTTTGAGAGTGAGAGAAAGCACAAGTCAGGGAGAGACAGAGAAAAAAGGAGAGAGAGAATCCTCAGATGTGGGGCTCAAACTCCCTAACCATGAGATTATGACCTGAGCTGAAATCCAGAGTCGGATACTTAACCCAGGCACCTGAACATTAGCTTCTTAAAGACAGTTTGTATTCCATGAATCTCTGCACCCTTATCACAGAAAACAGAGAACCTGGGACATAGCAAGTGCTCACTAAAAGCTTGTGGAATGTGTAAAATTAATTTAGCAAAGTTTCGTAATTATGGAAGGCTATTGGAAGTTTGTGCATGGAGGAGCTATTTGATTTAACAAATATTATGTGACATTAAATCTGGAAATGCATGAAACAAAGATTTGAGTGAAAAAGAGTCAGAAAAGCAGCATCAGAGACAGAAGAATCTGGGAGGAGAGGTGCTGCTATCACACACAGGGCAAGAGACATGAGATTTCCAAGAATTAAGTAATAGTTAGCAACATTCCTATAAGAAGGCCAGAAAAGACATGCAGAAAACAGACTGTGAAAGACTAAATAAGTCCCCAAAGAGGTCCACACACTAATCCCCACACTCTGTGACTGTGTTATCATACACAGCCAAAGGGACTCTGCAAGTATAAATTAAGGGTTCTGAGATGGGGAGACTTTCCTAGATTACCCCGGTGTCAATGACATGATACAGATCCTTGTAAGAGGAAGCCAAGAGGATCAGAGTGAGAGACAATATGTGATGTTAGAAGCAGAGGTCACAGGGATTCAAGGTCACAAGCGAAAGAATGCAGGCAGTCTCTAGAAGATGAAAAGGCAAGGAAAGGATTCATCCCTAGAGTCTCCAGAAGGACACAGGCCTGACAACTGAGTTTTAGACTTCTGAATTCCAGAACTGTAAGAGGATACATTTATGTTGCTGTAAGCCACTGTTTGTGACATTTTGTTATAACAGCAATAAGATACAATACACAGTCACTGAGCGAGTAAAAAGGTTAAGTTCTAAGGGAAGAAAGCAGGTATAAACTTCATGGGGGAAAAAAAGCCTCTTAGAATGAAATAAAAAACAAGATAAGGACACCCTGGTGGCTCAGTCAGTTAAGTATCTGACCCTTGATTTCAGCTCAGGTCATGATTTCACAGTTTGTAGGATAGAGCCCTGTGTTGGGCTCTGTGTTGACAGCATGGAGCCTGCTTGGGATTCTCTCACTCTCTCTCTGTCTGTCCCCTGCTCTCTCTCTTGCTCTCTCTCTGTCTCTCTCTCTCTCAAAATAAATAAATAAACTTAAAAAATAGGATAAGCATTTGGGAAAACAAATCATAGAGCCTTTTTTTTCACAGGAGAGATTTAGATATGTTCAAAGGAAGAAAACAAAAGTGGAGATAGAATTATCAAAGATTTTGAAGAGAAACTGTGTGAAGGGATGAATTCCTCATGTCAACAGAAAAGGGCACAACTACCACATGTTTGCTTTGTGGCCATCATTGTCAGTCATGGACCTTCCCACTTTACAGAAGCATCTCAATAAATCCTTAAGGTAAACCATTAACTCTCATTATGAGAGAATTGTGGCTGAGGAAGGTTAAATAATTTGCCCAGGCTATACACATTATAAATTGTGGAGCAGGACCTGAATCCAAGTCTGTCTGATAAAGTCCATACTCTTTATGCCCCCGGAAAGACAGGAGAGGTTAGCATGCCTCTCAAGCTCCGATTCCCTGTCCTTTGAGTCAGGAGGGGAGGAAACAAAAATGGAGGAGCAATTAGATGTGCTTTGGATACAAAAGAAGGGAGATGAAAGTGTACTTAATAAATTAAGGGGAAAAAAGCATATGAGCCAACTTTTAAAGGATGAGATCTAGATAAAAATATTTTCACAATGAATCACAGTATTCATCAACTCTGGTTATTTTTATACAGTTGTAACAACTTCTAAATGGTCAAGAGTTTCAGTTCAACCAAATTTTCAAGTTTTTCCCTTAAAAGAGAAAAAAAATAGTAAGAAACAAAGTTAACATACCAGAGTGTTCAGGTTGAGTCTAAATCAAAATAAATTACATGTCTAGTGAGTTTCAAAAGTACAAGCTATTTCCCCACATCTGTAAGCAATAGATTTTACTTAGTGTGAGAAAATCCAACCAACTTAGCAGAACACAGTGTAAATTGACTTATCTGAATGGTATTTTGTGCTTCTAATTTGGGAAGGTGCTTGGTTTAACAATTTGTCTGCATCCAAAAAAGGAAAAGACTACAATAAGAATCGGGTAAGTACAGAATTAGTATACAGATATTTTCACTAAGAATTTATTTTTAAATGTTTAAAATCTATACTTTCTTAAATATCCACATATAGTTCCAACTTTCAAACAATTAAATTAGATTAATTTAACAAACATGGGATGGTTGGATTTGGACTAAAATTTGAAGACAATTCAAAATGCAGATCAGGGATGCCTGGGTGGCTCAGTCGGTTAAGCGTCTGACTCTTGGTTTCAAGGGTCAGGTCATGATCTCATTGTTCATGAGATCTAGCCCAGGGTCTGGCTCTGTGCTGACAGCACGGGGCCTGCTTGGGATGCTCTCTCCCTCTTTCTCTGCCCCTCCTTCCTCACTCGGTCTCTCTCTTAAAATAAATAAATAAACTTTACAAAAAAAAAGTAAAATGCAGATCAATGACAAAGACAATGTAAGTTGGGAAAACTTTTTAAATGAATGGCCACTTTGGGCAGTTGAATAGAAGTAATAATAAAACAGATTAAGGATTTCAAGGAAACTGTTGTATAACAGAATCAAAATTTATACTGAATTAGAACAGAATTGTCTTTTTGAAGAAATGAAATTATGATACAGACAACAAATATAAAAAGATGAACCAGAGTTTATAGGAAAAAGAAAAAGCTTAACACTATAACATCAGTGGAGGATGGAGAACAGAAGAGCAAATTAAGAATGGCAGGTGCTCCTGAGAGTAAGCGAACCAAAATTAATAACCAAAGATATAATGAAGAAAACATTGCTGAGTTTTTAAAAAAATTATCTGAGCGTGTAGATATAGATGTTTTATATATTCTGAGGGGGAAGGACAATGAAAAAGAACGTCTAGATACATCCTGGAAAAATAGCCTATCTAATAAGATTAAACATATACCTTCATGCATCTATGCAGAAACTGAATATGCAAAAAATGTGAAGATCTCTTAAAGTACAAAACTAAAGGGGCACCTGGGTGGCTCAGTCAGTTAAGTGCCTGACTTTGGCTCAGGTCACGATCTCACAGTTTGTGGGTTTGAGCCCCACGTCGGGCTCTGGGCTGAGCGCTCAGAGCCTGGAGCCTGTTTGAAATTCTGTGTCTCCTTCTCTCTGCCCCTCCCCTGTTCACGCTCTGTCTCTGTCTCTCTCAAAAACAAATCAACATTAAAAAAATTTAAATAACAAAACTCAAGATCTCCACAAGCAGCTTTTCAAAATTCAGGTAACAACAGAAAAAGCTTTAGCACAAACATAAGGTTTTGAATGCATGTGATTTGGATGACCCAGCCAGACTGGAGTTTACCTAAGATAGCAACAAAATTTCAGATACTTAAGGACTCAGAAAATATATTTCCTCTGTAACCTTCTTGAATAAAATAAACAAAAGGTATACCCCCAACCACACAAGAACTGCATTACTGTCTAGTACATCCTTATCCAGCCTCTCCTGAAATAACTGTGCTTGTGGATATGTTTTCTCACTCATTATCCATTTGAAAGCAAGGAGTGATATATTCATACCACAACTTTGCTCACAGATTATATGACCACAACTGACTCTAGATGACTATCCACAGACATGTCGTAGGATGCCTGCTCAGATCTATTATCAGAAAGCATTTTATAACCAGTCTCAACTAGAGCTCTGTTTGTGTGAAGTGCTCTCATTTCCCTTGCTTATAATCTGACACTCTTCTTGTCTTACTCTAGCCTTTCTTGTCTTACTCTAGGCTTTCTGTCGGAATTAGCAGGAGGCTGAGTCTGTGGTGGTGGTGGTGATGATAGGGGTCAGGACTCTTCTCCATCAAGACCTCTGTGCTCCTACAGCACCTATATTCCTCCATCAAAGGACTTATAATAGTACAACTGCTTGTTAAATCTTTCCTACTGCTCCTGCTACACTCACACAATCTTTATAAACCACCACCCAGAAGAGTCCTTGAAATACAGAACGTATTCTTAAAAGTTTAATAACTGTATGAAAAGTAGCTGTTAGTCAGATGTTACTTAATTTTTATTTTTAGTTGACAGAGACTTCAATAGCTCATGTGCGATATTACGGAATTTGTGCTTCTACTGCTCCTAATATATTATATACTAAACAATGTCCTGATTTGTGGGTCCAACTGTAGCTAATGTGTTACTCTAAATTTGTTTACACAGAGGTCTTTTTCCTTTTATTGAAAAAAATTATATTCCTAATATAATTAGGCCCCAGTATGCCTCTTCCATGTAGCACTTAAGTTACGTAGTTTAAAAGTTTTGACCATGTTAAATGTAGGTACACCATTAATCTACCATAACCAGGGAAAGCAAGAAAGTGGACAGGAATAAGAGCATGCTGGAATTGGCTCATGACAGCTCGTGAGGGCCAACAGGAATTTAAAAAGCTAGCTGCTAATCCTAGAATTAGTAAAAATAAATTATATAAACTTAAAATTAAATCAATTACATTGAAAACAAAGATAAATACTCAAAGCCACCATTTTCTAATCTTTTTAACTATATTTCACTATTATCTATGCTCTTGAGTTTACCTACAGTCACTGGAATTGTGTGGTTGACATACTATATAATCATGTGCTGCTAAAAATATCTTCTAGCTCTTCCTTGCTGCCCACCCTCATCTTGGTTCATATATCCAGCACTCATATGTTGGATTTCATGTTAATCTGAAGTTTTCCACATTATCCGTAAATATGGTGATTCACAAGTTTCCCAGAGAGCAAGACCAAATCGTGTCTTTACTTGGATTGCTTCCATTGAACAGAACAAACAACAAATACTGTTAGGCCTTCTGCAACACAGACATGGTTGAGGACTCCAAAGTTTGTAGTTCCTTTCCAGCAATAAGAACCAAATTATCTTACTGAGCATAAAGATCCTGATAAGTTAAGCTTCTGATTCTTTATCTTGGGGACTGTTCAAACTGATGTGGGGTTGCAAGTGAATGGTCAAGAAAGAATTCTTGAGACGTTTTTGGTGCAAAACGGGGCTTTTATTATAGCACAGGGACAGGACCCGGGTCAAGAAGAGCCGCACTTCTGTTGTATGAACCTAGCAGTTCTATGCTGTGTTCAAGGAGGGGACCTGCAGGGAGTATTACATCATAAATGTTTTCTTCGAATTTCTACTCATAAAATTACTCTCACAGGATTTCTCTGGAGCTCTTTATCCAGCTCGATATTAACTATCGCTGAGATGTAAAGGCAGTCATGAGACCTTTTAAGAATGTAGGAACCAGTACGTATTTGATCTATGCAGACTAGATGTCAGCCTTCCGGGCTAAAGGTGAACATTTTTCTGCTTCTATCCCTCATCACAAACCACCACCATTTTCTAGATGTCTCATTCTGCCACGATCTGAGATTTCCTGGTTAGTTTGAGAATTACAAGAGGAAGAAACACAATAAAAAACTGAGAACAATGGGGGGCACCTCAGTCGGTTAAGCGTGGGATTCTGGTTGAGGTCATGATCTCACAGTTTGTGAGTTCAAGCCCTGCGTCAGGCCCTGTGCTGACAGCTGGGAGCTTCGAACCTGCTTCAGTCTCCCTCTCTCTCTGCCCATCCCCCGCTTGTGCTCTGTCTCTGTATCTCTCAAAAAATAAAATAAACATTAAAAAATTAAAAAATGAAGCAAACCTAAGAACAATGAGAAGAAAGGGAACATGACTGGGAAGGATGAAACAGAAGCATACCTATTTGATTTGAAACAAGAATGGCAAATTAGAAATTTTAAAGAAGAAAAACAGGGATTGGGGAAAGAAACATCTATTTGTAAATATACACATACCTCCAGATCAAGTCAGTGGATTTTCTACAAAAGTAAAGAGTGCTGGGTGCATCGTTCATTCCTATTTAAGCCACTGCTTTCTTCCTCCAAAGCTTAAGCTTGGTATAGGAGGTTATTCCTTATCTCTTATTTTTTATGGAAAAAAAAAACCCACTTCTTAGCTCATCTGCTTACTTTATCTAAAATTTTGTGTACCTAAGATATCTTTCTCCCAAAAGATTTTTTCCCTCAAGTTTCCCAGACTTGTCCTCAGAGTTTGCTAATGTGTCACACAGAGACTTGTGTAACTTAGTCTGAAATCTGGGTAATTTTTCTCATCCTGTCCTTGCTCCTCACAGAATGAGTAAGAAATAGAATGTCACTATTCCTTGTAAGCGAATTAAAAGACACTGAAATGAAGACCAATTGGGTTAAATGAAAAGAAGGAAATGTCACCGATGCATTCATAAGTTGTACATACCTTTAATATATAATTTTAAACCAAAAGATCGGTCCTGGATTTCCTATAGTTGGTGGGCTATGGGCATCTTTGCATATGCTAATCTTGGAGAGGTTTTCTGTAAGCACAAATGAAATCCTCCCTACTTGTCATCTCTCTACAGGAATATTTATGTGCACTCAAGTCAGTGCTATTGGATTTTTTCCATGTGAGCATTATTGGATTACCCCTCTCTCCGCCTTCTGCTTGCAACAGCCTGTGCACTGGATACGTGCTTTGCTGCATATAACTCCATAGGCAGCATAGTTTAGGTCTCGGTAAGCGGAGATCCCGCCAAGACAGCATGTCTTCCCTCAATTAAATTTTAATTTACTGAGAACCAACTACACATTCAGCAGTAGTGCTTGGCATGCCAGGATAATAATAGTAAGATACCATCTTTACTTTCTTGGTGATTCAAATTATTTCAGGGAAGAGACAATTATAGTGCAAAACAGAACCCTTTATGTGAAGTTGAAATATTCAGCAAAGAAAGTCTCAATGGATCTTCAAGTCAACACAAAACTATGTATATAAATAAAGTTTTCCATCACAATAGATGGCCAGTGGGCCAGTGAGAGAAGCTATTAACAAAAAAGAAAGGAGATTTAGACATCTTGATTTGGTCACACGAAGCTATGGGCTCTCTGCTCTGTGTGTCAAACGGATGTATAAAAGCAAAGAATTTGAAGGAATTCTTCCCGAGTACCTCTGGCTGCCAAATGCCAACTGTGTGGAACGTGCAAAACTGAAAGAGGTACAACAAATAGAAAGGAACACGAGAAATAAGAAGCAGGACAAAATTTCCATGCTTACTGCTCTCTCCTGGCAAGGGGTGAGATTAGGTAAATATATCTGGAAAACAAGGTGTACAAAGAGGTGTTTCGTGTCATCAAACGGTATTCTATTTTCATTACAATGTTAACAGAAACTAAAACACTTAAATACTACTTCTTCAGATCTTGGCAGTCCCACCCTGATGCAAAAACAAAGGCCAGTGGGCTAGAAATCTAATCCTTCCCTTTTCCTCTTCGGAGACTATGGTGTTCTCTTTAAAGGAAAATTTACTCTCATCACTTTTTAAAATGTTTACATTTATTTAATGAAATAACTTCTTAAAGGCTCAAAGCAAACAAGAATCTTTTTTTTTTCCAGTTAACAAATGGCTTTATTAGAGTAACATAATTTTCTTGAATTAGATACATTATTAGCATTATTAGTTAATCCATCATAAATACGTCTGACCAACCTCATACTTGTGCTATATCATCATACTTGTCAGATAAACATGCGGGTAACACTATTAATTTAGTGTCTTTAGAAACAGTGTAGCATTAGAGCATGTACTCCATAGGTGTCAGGGGCTACAGGGTCTATGGTTTTCCATGGAACTTTGCACCTAAGCCTTAAGCAAAGTTGCATGAAATAGCTAAACTATATTTCTGCCATCCTTGTAGCACACTCTTTTCAAACCTCTCTCCATCATATCACTCGCCCAGATTATCTACCACTCTTCCTCCCTAAGCCCTCCTGTCCCAGGGAAGCCAATGTCTGCAAGGTATGAGACACAGAAATTCCGAGAAAGAAGAAATGTTTGTGGCAAGTAGGATTCAAGAAAAGCTTTGCAAAGGAAGCAATACTTGAATTGGTCTTTGAAGAATAGGTCAGATTTAAATGGAGAAATGTTGTGTACAATTTTAGAAGGGGGTAGAGGTGGCTGAGACAGGGAAGGATAGGCTTGGTGGGAATGGGGTGGAGAAGGGCATTCTGGACAAAAGTCACAGCATGTGTAGGGGCTTGGAGGTGGGAGTACATGAGGGAACACTGACTCACTCAATTGGACTTGAGCATGGGGGTGTGTGTGAAAACTATTAGTAAAATATAAATATTGTCAGTGTAGGCTGTCACCTTTAATGATAGCTAACACTTGGTGACTTTTCTTAGTTGGTTAGAACAAACTTTAATTTACAAATAGATGAAAATGTGGTGCAAGAAATTTGGTGTATCAATTCATTTCCATTGACGGTGTTTGCTGATTTGAATCTGACCCTATATGCACAACTGCGAACACTAAGGTGTGGCTCCTCTGCTCTTTTCTATAATGGAGTCATGTTCTTTGATTGGCAGGAACACAGTGGTACTGCAGCAAACCAGAATCTGGAGCCAAAAATAGAGTTATATGCTCTGATGGCATTTGATCAAAGTTTTATAAGCTCACATTTTATTAGGCACAGGTAACCCTAACATAAAGATACACAAAAGTAGGGGCACCTGGGTGGCTCAGTCAGTTAAGCCTCCAACTTTCGATTTCTGCTCAGGTCATAATCTCATGGTTCATGAGATTGAGCCCTGCGTTGGGTTCTGCACTGAGAGCACAGAGCCTGCTTCGAATTCTCTTTCTCCCTCTTTCTCTGTCCCTACCCTCCCTGCTCACGCTCTCTCTCTTGAGACAAATTAACGTAAAAAAAATTTTTTTAAGATACACAAAAGTAAAATAAAGGATTTGTGGGCCATAGGTTTTATGGCCTTTTTATATTTATCCAAATTTCAGAAATCAATTCTCCCTAAAATAAAAAATAGTATTTTTTAAGATCTTAGAAATTCTTCACTTTCCTTCAGATCAGCTTTAACAGATTACACTTATATTAGTTTTTTTAATCACACTAATTACTATGTGTTTTGACTGAGCAAGAGAAAACATACAAGGAATTTACCAATTTTTTTTACTGTAGTATAAGTCACCAGGAGGAAAAAAAAAGAAACTCAGCTAATCATTAAGTTTACATGGAAATAGCAATCATACCAGATAAAATGAGCATACTCTAATAGCCAAATACACTGCCTTGATTAGTCATCTCAACAACCTTTGTGAAAGTATTGTTAGTGCATTTTACACACAGGAACTGTTAAATTGCTCAAATTCACATTCAGTAAATGACAAGTCTGTCTGATTTGCTGTTCCCTAATCAATCTATTTAAAATAAAAATGTATTTGTTCCTTTCCTCTTCCCTTTGTTTGTATTCTCATGGAATAAACCAGTTATTCTGATCTAAAGTTTTAGTATAAATTGTGCTTATTTTTTCAGAGCAAGAAAAATAAGTCAAAATTATTATAATACCAATGGTTAGTAACCCATATTCTTGGATTAGAAATTTTATTTTAGCAGTCAAGCTGACAATACTGGCAATTTACCACTGTTTTCCAGGTTTAAATATATCAACCTTGCCCTAATGAACTAAATAAAAAGACCTTTCCAATAATTAATTCTGCAAATTTCTTTTTTTTTTTTTTTTTGCAAATTTCACTCTTTCATTTCCAATATAATGTCAGAAAAGTTTGATTTAATCAACTTTTAAGGAACCAGAAAAATTCAGGAAATGTGTAATATGTCTATGTTATTGGAAATATTTTTGCTAAAAATGAAGAGGAAAAGCTTAATGTTATACCTTATCTATCCTTAAACATACCAAGAGAAACCATAAGGTACTCCAAGAATGGGCAGGACTTCTGTTGTTGTTTTGATGTTTAATTAGTAAAAATCCAACTGTTAGTGAGCATTTTGTCTGCATTAACATATCCAGGACACCACTTAAAAGACAATTTGAACTTTGAAACAGATAATGAAATTCACAATAAATAGAACTTCCTCTGCGTGTTCAACTTCTGACTATAACATCCCAAAAGAATAAGAGAACAAGTGAATAATAATTAACAGCAATTTTTTGTTCTTTTTTAAAAAAAATTTTTTTTAATCTTTATTTTTTTTTTTGAGAGAGAGACAGAGTGTGAGCAAAAGAGGAGCTGAGGGGAGGGAGACACAGAATCAGAAGCAGGATCCAGGCTCTGAGCTGTGAGCACAGAGCCTGACGCGGGGCCCAAACTCATGAACCCTGAGATCATGACTTGAGCCAAAGTAGTAGCCGACTGGGCCACCCAGGTGCCTCAGCAAATTTTTGTTCTTAAAAGATAAATAGTATTCTCAATGGAATGAATTAATTTAGCAAGATTGCTTAATACGATTTTCACATGCTCTTTAGTCAGCAAAAAAAAAAAATGCCTGAAGTAGCAAACATTCAAATTTCTATTTTGATTCAGGATAGAGGCCCTAATTTAGAAATGTTAGTTGTTAGTCATTTCCCGGTCTCAAAGATGTGGGAAATATTTTAAATTAGCTAATAAAATTTGGGGGGGAAATGTATGATTCATACAGAAATTTTCTTAAATCATAATTTTGTTACATACTTTGAAATAAAGAAAACAAATCAGTTTAATAACCCCATTTTAATAAACATTAAATAAGGGTGTTTTTCCTAAATGATAACAGGAGAGAACATTATGATAAATAATAAGACAATAATACAGTGTTCAAATACTGTTCAGATGCTTTGGAAATGTGTGCCAGCTACCCACTTTAAAATATAGGGGTAGGAAGGAACACTTGGGTGGCTCAGTTGGTTTCGTGTCTGACTACAGCTCAGGTCATGATCTCGCAGTTCGTGAGTTTGAGCCCTGTGTCAGGCTCTGTGTTGACAGTTCAGAGCCTGGAGCCTGCTTCTCATTCTGTGTCTCCCTCTCTCCCTCCCCCTCCCCCAGTCACACTCTGTCTCTTTCTCTCTCTCTCTCTCTCAAAAATAAATAAACATTAAAATAAATTTCTTTAAACAAAAAAAGCAGGGGTGGGATGTCTTATTTTTTAGACTTTTTATTTTTAAGACTCAAGAAGTTTTATTTCTAAGATGTTACAGCTATGTCTACATACTGGAAAATAGGGGTGATTTGTCATAACATTATAGAAAGCTAAAATAAGTAATTCAGATACAAAATTAGAAAATTACAAAATAGTTGTAAACCTAACAAAATGTGTATAGGACTTAAAAACTACAATGTTGATGAAAAAATCAAGGAATATGTAAATAAATAGATATATTCTGTTCATAGATTACAAAATTCAACATATTAAAGATGTCAATTCTCTTTACTTAATGCTTAATGCAATTCTTATCAAATTCACCACAAGATTTTCTGTACATATAGGCAAGATTATTCTAAAATTTATGTGGAAAGGTCAAGAAACTGGAATATCTAAATAATTTTGAAAAGGTAGAATAAAGTGAGAAGTATCTGTGTACTCAATTTCAAGACATTATATAACCATAATAATTAAGAATGTGTTGTATTATTGGTGGAGAATAGATACACAGATCAATGAATCAACACAGAGAACCTAGAAATAGATCCTCGAAAATATGCCCAACTGATTTTTGACAAATATTCAGAAATAATTTAATAGAAGAAAGATAGTCTTTCAGGAGATGTTCCTGGGGTAATTAGATATCCATAGGCAAGAAAGTGAACCTGGACCTAAATCTCCTGTTTCATGTAAAATTAACTCAAAACTGATGATGAAATTAATGTAAAACTATAAAAATTCTAGGAAAAAAACTATGCAGAAAAATCTTTTGGATCTAGGACAAGGTGAAGGTTATCATTATTATTATTATTATTATTATTATTCATTATATTGAAGTATAGTGGACATACAATGTACGTACAATGTACGTACAATGTCAGGTGTACAACATAGTGATTCAACAATTCTATAAAAAAAGGTTTTTAGACGTGACAACAAAAGCATGATCCATATGAGGAAAAACTGATAAATTAGTCATTACAAAAATTTAAAACTTTTGCTCCAAGAAAGACCCTATTAAGAAGGTAAAAAGAGAAACTACAGAGAGAAAATATTTGAAAACCATGTATCTGACAAAGGACTAGTATCTGAACTACATAAAGAAGTCTCAAATCTCAAAAGTGAAAAGACAAATAATCGAATTGGAAAATAGGCAAAACAATTTCTGAAGAGAAACTTGACCAAAGAAGATATACAGATGGCAAATAAGTACATAAAAAGATATTCAACATCATTAGCCATCAGGGAAATGTAAATTAAGACCTCAATGAGGTATCACCATACACCTAGCAGAATGGCTAAAATAAAAAATAGTGAGACATCAAAGGCTGGCAGGATTGAAGAAAGACTGGATCATTCATATATTGATGGTGAGATATATAATAATAAAGCCACTCTGGAAAACCATTTGACAGTTGCTTAAAGATTTAGTATGCAACTACCATAAAATCTAAAAATTGCCATCCTGGCTTGCTACTCTAGAGAAATAAAAAGTTATGCTCACACAAAAACATGTACATGAATGTTCATAGCACTTTTATTCATAATACTGAAAAACCAGAAATAATCTGGTGTCCTTCAACAGTGAGTATTTAAATTTTTTTAAATGTTTATTTATTTTTTGAAAGAGAAAGCTAGAGTGCAAGCAGGGGAGGGTCAGAGAGAGAGAGGGAGACAGAGAATGTGAACCAGACTCCAGGCTCTGAGCTGTCAGCACAGAGCCTTACGTGGGGCTTGAACCCATGAACTGCGAGATAACGACCTGAGCTGAAGTTGGACACTTAACTCACTGAGCCACCCAGGCACCCCTCAACAGTGAGTATTTAACCAAATATGGTATATCCATGCCATGGAATATTCACCAATGGTCAGCAAGAAATAAGAACAAACTATTGATACATGCAACACCATGAATGGATTGCCAGAGAATTATCCTGAGTGAAACAGACAGTAACAAATAGCCACATGTGATATGACTCCATCTATATAGCCTTCTTGAAAGACAAAATTATAGGAATAGAGAAAAAAATTAGTGGTTCCCAGAATTTAAGGACAGAACAGACAGGAAGAAGAGAGAGAGAAAACAAATGGATGTGGTTATAAAAGAGCAACAAGTGGCATGTGTCAACATGGCAGAGAAGTAGGGGGACCCGAAGTTCCCTTGTCAATCAAGTACAGCCATAGTGAGGCCAGAAGACTTGGAATTCCAGGAATACAGGCTACAGAGGGACAGAAACATCTCCAGGGGCTCACAGGGGCAACCTGGCAGGCCATAGGTGCGTGATTGTGAATTGGGAGAGACAAAACAGATGGAGTAGGCACAGAGCGGAGGGATCCCCTTCTGTGGAGAGCCAAAAGGAAGAGAAAGAGAGGCTGTGGAAGTATAGGATTGTATTTGGACATGAGAAAAACCATGGACCAGGGAACAGAAAAAACGGAGAAAGAACCAATTTGTAACTCGTTCCAGAGTTGTGGGGCTTTCTTTGGACTGGGGCCAACTGCCCTGTTCACGCACCTGGGGAGGAGAGGAGCCAGCCCTGAGCTCAGTCACAAGCTCAGATGCAGAGTTGGAGAGAGCAACTCCTCCCTTGAGTGTTGTGGGAAGAATGCATATAGCCACTCCAAGGACAAAAGACCCTGCAGACACCCACAAGCCAAAGGCCCTTTATTGGCTGGCTGAACAGAGTGGCACTACCCTGGATCTAGGGCATGCGGATCTGGGGTGGTATCCTTTAAGACATTGGGGCTTAAATCCCAGCCAAGTGCCTGGGAGGTGCAGGAGACTGTAGAGCGGGACAAACCGGCCCACTTGGACCCATGTGTCATTGTGAGGATGGCCTGAACAGAATGGTTTGGGTCACCCCAACCAGGGAGGAGAGACTGGGTGTCACCATTTTTCTCCCCATCACCAACAAGTTAGGGCTAGATTGGAGGCAGGACCTCCTACACCAAACTATTCCCTCTCCATATCTGGTAACTGAGTTATCAACCAGAGCAAGATTGACACTGACCAAACCAGACAGCCCCTACTCCAGACCAGTGCAGCCATGGGTTCCAAGTCACAGGTATAAGTCCTGTGGGTTTGCATTTTCTGATTTGATTCTTGGTCAATTCTTATTATATATATATAAAATATATATAAAATATTTATAAAAATATTTATAATATATTTATAAATATATATAATATTTTTTATTTCTTCCTTTTCATCCTCTGGTTATTCTGGTTGTTGGTTTGTTTAAGCAGACATTTTTAATCTATTCCTTTTATACCTTTTCTGAATCTCCTTCTTTATTTTCCTCTCTCTCTGGATTAAGCTGTATAGTTTCCCTATGCAATTTTTTTTCTTTTCTTTTCCCATCATTTCTCTCTCTGTATGGGATAAATCTTCTTCCACCAACCCCCCTTAGAACATTTTTCAGGGTTACTTCAATGAACAAATCAAAGCACACTTGGTGGAAAGTCCAAACCACCACTATGAGTAGAGAGATAAAACAACTAGAGTCACAACAACAGAGAGCACCCAACACATTCCAAAAATACCTCCTGAAGGGCCAGGTCCTGGACAGGGTATGATCCTTCTTTAGCATAGCAGTGCTCGCAGGTGCAGGACACATAACAAGGTACTAAAATACACAAGGGACAGAAAACTAGCCAAAATGATGAAACAGAACGATTCTCCTCAAAAGACAGGAAGAAATGACAGCTACAGAATTGCTCAAAACAGATATAAACAATATATCTGATCAAGAATTTAGGATAATAGTCATAATATTAATAGCTGAGCTTGAAAAAAGCATAGAAGATAGCAGAGAATCTATTGCTCAGAGATCAAGGAACTAAGAAATAATCACGACAAATTAAGAAATGGTGTAATTGAGGTGCAAAATAAACTAGAGGCTGTGACAACAAGGATGGAAAAAGCATAGGGGAGAATAAGCAAAATAGAATATAAAATTATGGAAAAAGATGAAGCTGAAAAAAAGAGAGATGAGAAAATACTAGACCATGGGGGGAGAATTAGAGAACTACGTGATTCAATAATAATATCCATATCATAGGAGTTTTAGAAGAAGAGAAAGTGGCAGAAGGTCTACTTGAACAAATTATAGCTGAGAACTTCCTTCATCTGGGGAAGGAAGCAGACATCCAAATCCAGGAGGCACAGAGAACTCCTTTCAGATTTAACAAGAATAGGTCTTCTCCATGGCATATCAGAGTAAAACTGGCAAAATACAAAGATAAAGAGAGAATTCTGAAAGCAGCTAGGGACAAATGGGCCTTAACATACAAGGGTAGGCACATAAGGGTAGTAGCAGACCTGTCCACTGAAACTTGGCAAGCCAGACAAGTGGCAGAAAATATTCAATGTGCTGAACAGGAAAAATATGCATCCAAGAATCCTTTATCCAGCAAGGCTGTCATTCAGAATAGAAGGAGAGATAAAGCCTTTCCCAGACAAACAAAAACTGAAGGAGTTCATGACCACTCAAGCAGCCCTGCAAGAGATCCTAAGGAGGA
Source organism: Panthera onca (assembly GCF_046562875.1). Classification (NCBI taxonomy): domain Eukaryota; kingdom Metazoa; phylum Chordata; class Mammalia; order Carnivora; family Felidae; genus Panthera; species Panthera onca. The sequence goes on from NC_138339.1 coordinate 224,548,200, forward strand.
CTGTATGAATGGAATGCTGCAAAGACTACAAAGGACCAGAGACATCACCACAGGCATGAAACCTACAGGTAACACAATGACACTAAATCCATATCTTTCAGGAATAACTCTGAATGTAAATTCTCCAATCAGGAGACATAGGGTATCAGAGTGGATTGAAAAAAAAACCCAAAATCCGTCCATATGCTGTCTACAAGACACTCATTTTACACCTGAGGACATCTTCAGATTGAAAGTGAGGGGATGGAGAACTATCTATCACAGTACTAGAAATCAAAAGAAAGCTGGAGTAGCCATACTTATATCAGACAAACTAGATTTTAAACTAAAGGCCATAACAAGAGTTGAAGAAGGGCATTATATCATAATTATGGGGTCTCTCCATCAAGAGCTAACAATTATAAATGTTTATGCCCCCAACTTGGAAATACAAATATGTAAATCAATTCATCACAAATATAAGCAATCTTATTGATAAGAATATGGTAATTGCAGGGGACTTTAATACTCTACTTACAACAATGGACAGGTCATCTAGGCAGAAAATCAATAAAGAAACAATGGCCTTGAATGATACACTGGACCAGATTGACTTGACAGATATATTCAGAACTTTCCATCCAAAAGCAGCAGAATACACATTCTTCTAGAGTGCACATGGAACATTCTCCAAAATAAATCACATACTGGGTCACAAAACAACCCTCAATAAATATGAAAGAATTGAGATCATACCATGCATATTTCAGATACAATGTTATGAAACTTGAGATCAACCACAAGAAAAATTTGAAAAACCTCCAAATGCATGGAGGTTAAAGAACGTCCTACTAAAGAATGATTGGATCAACCAGGAAATTAAAAAAGAAATTAAAAAATATATGGAAACAAATGAAAATGAGAACACGACAGTCCAAACCCTTTCAGGTACAGCAAAGGCAGTCCTAAGAGGAAAATACTTTGCAATCCAGGCCTATTGCAAGAAATAAGAAAAATCTCAAATGCAAAACCTAAACACATATGTAAAGGAACTAGAAGTAGAACAACAAAGAAAGCCCAAATCCAGCTGAAGAAGAGAAATAATAAAGATTAGAGCAGAAATAAACAATACAGAATCTGGAAAAACAGTAGAATAGATCGATGAATCTAAGAGCTGGTTTTCTGAAAAGAAAAAAAAAAATTGATAAACCCCTAGCAAGACTTCTCAAGAAAAGAGAACCCAAATAGATAAAATCACAAATGAAAGAGGAGAGATCACAACCAACACCACAGAAATACAAACAATTATTAGAGAATACTATGAAAAATTATATGCCAACAAACTGGAAAACCTCGAAGAAATGGACAAATTCCTAAACACCCACACACTACCAAAACTCAAATGGGAAGAAATAGAAAATTTGAACAGACCCATAACCAGTGAAGAAATTGAAAGAGTTATCAAAAATCTCCCAACAAATAAGAGTCCTGGGCCAGATGGCTTCCCAGGGGAATTCTACCAGACATTTAAAGCAGAGTTAATACTTATCTTTCTCAAGCTGTTCCAAAAAATAGAAATGGAAGGAAAAGCTTCCAAACTTTCACACTCATCCTGTCACAGTGCATAGAAGAAGGGTAGATGACAGAATTTTAGCTTGAATCTGTCTCACAGAAGGTTATTTTCCTAGTCTGAGAATATATAGTGGAAATAAAACATTTAGTAACTGAAAGACTCGCATACTTGTCCCATGACCCACATGGAAAGGGCCATTTGGCCATTTTGGGAGCCCTTTTTGGCCTATGCAAGAGCAACAGGGCTCTTAGAGAATAGCCTCAAACAGATTTCACCAAAGATAATCAGGCCATGATGACAGTTGTGGTATCTTTACTAGAGCATATCAACAAAGTCCTATCTCATGGTATGAAGATATTGACTTAGAAAAGCCTTCCTCCATCCAACTCCCATCTTTACCAGAATAGATAATCTGATAATTTTGAAAAATTTGCCATCCTGTGGCAAGGATAAGAGTAAATCTTTAATGCTTTTCCTCAAGGTTATATCAGTGTCCCTGCTTTCCATCATAATATAATCTAGAAGTACTTTGGTCCCTACAATATTCCATAAAGCATTACATAAAACTGTAACATTGATGACATCTAACTAATTGATCCTGGTGAGCAAGAAATAACAAGTGTTCTAGTTACATTACTTAGTACGATGCATGGGAGGACATATTGAGTATTATTTGTCTATGAACTGTGTAAGGGGCAAGGTTATAACTGGCAGACCCAATGGTTTTGGAAAAGTTTATGATCAACAGACATGATACGTGGAATCTTTGGCAAATTTCAATGAAAAAATAGTAACATATACCCCAAAGTTTTGGAATAAAGTCATGCCTTCTTTCACTTACAAATATTCTCTACTTGAAAGGCTTGCTGCTGAGCCTTAGTAAGAACTAAACACCTGACTCTATGACATGCAACAGACTGCCCATCCTGAACAAGGTGTTCTATAATCTATTGAATCACAAAATTGGACATGCACAGCAGAATTCCATTGTAAAATGGAAACAATATATTTAAGACTGATTCCTAGAAGATTCAGAAATCACTAGGAAACTTCACAAGCAGCTAGCTCAGACTCCCATAATACCTATTTGTACTGCTTTTTCACCAATTCCTCAGAATATCTATACCATCTCATTGGAAGCTCCATTTTAAAAAGATGGAAAAAGAATGGGCCTACTTAGCAATGGATTTGCTAGAACTACTCAAATGCAAGAACTACTCAAAAGTAAATGATACAATATTACAGCCCTCAAATGGTACCTCTGAAAGATATTAATGAAGGAAGTATTTCCTATGGGAAGAACTCCAGGATCCAACATCTGGTTGTACACTTTGTGTGGAAGCAAACATAGTCTGAGGTACAGACCAATCCTGTTTCAGGGTCAGAGACTTGGAAAGCACAAGATTAAAAAATTGGTGATAAAAGTTATGTGGTATATCCTTCTAAATGCATGCAGAGTATGAAGTTCCTATGTTCACTGCAAAGGAGATTGTCTATTATGATGAGAAGATGATCTATATCATGAATCATGCTATGGAAGCTTCTTTTCCTCAATGAGTTCATGTATAAAGAGCTTTGGTAGCAGGGATTGGATTACGCATGGGCTCAACATATTGTTGAGCCATATTACACTTTCTCTCCTCAAAGCTGATTTGGCTACTACTGCTGCTGAGTGCCCAATCTTCTAAGAAACAGGCTAATGCTGAGTAACTACCTCTGGGGGGAATGGTTGATCACCTAGTGGCAGTTTGATTATAATGGCTCAGTTCTATTATACTACAAACAGCAATTTACCCTCCCAGGAATATACAGATTTTTTTTTTTTTTTTTTTTTTTTTTAAATTTTTTTTTTCAACGTTTTTTATTTATTTTTTTTTGGGACAGAGAGAGACAGAGCATGAACGGGGGAGGGGCAGAGAGAGAGGGAGACACAGAATCGGAAACAGGCTCCAGGCTCCGAGCCATCAGCCCAGAGCCTGACGCGGGGCTCGAACTCACAGACCGCGAGATCGTGACCTGGCTGAAGTCGGACGCTTAACCGACTGCGCCACCCAGGCGCCCCAGGAATATACAGATATTTTAAGCCAGATTTCCCTTCCTTACCAGCAGGACTTACAGAATATCTTATCCATCCATTGCTAAGTTACTCCACACAACAATCACCTCTGAATAAAGACACAGAGTGAAGGAGGTGAGACAATGGACTCATGCTCATTGGATTCACTAATCTTAACCACAAGTCCCATCTCCCAGAAGAAAATGACTCACTGAACAGTAGATACCTTTTGAAGACTCAATCATGTAACAAATTGAAAAATAAAAGTCATTGAGGTTAGTGCTATCCTAGAAAATGCAATATATACCTTAGACCAATAGCCTATATATGTGTCAACTCCCCACAGCCACTGGTCTGGGAACCAAGGAGTAAACCAATATTTTCTTCTTTTCCCATGGACTTGAATCTGTGGTTTGGAGGTCCTGGTGCCCAGGAAGAACTGTGAAAATATATTCATGCATCTGTTAAACTGGATGCTTTAGTCATTTGGGGCTTTTCATGCCTCTGTAAGTTGTCTTCCAAACAGCAAAGAAAGGGATCAATGTACTGGTTGGGTTAACTGTTCCCAATCGCAAATAAGAAATTGTGTTACGGGAAAAAAAAGACAATCTCTGAAACACAGGAAATTTGTTGCAATATCCCTTAATACTCACTTGACCAATGATCACCGTCAATGAAAGACTGGCCAACACAATGAATATAGGATCACCAAACATTTAAATCCAGCATAATTGAAGGTTTGGGACACATTAGATTAAGAATTCCACCTGGCCAAGGTGTTGACAGACAGTAAGGGGAACATGGTGATGGAAGAAGTAGAACTCTCAACTTAAGCCTCATAAATAGTTACAGAAGCAGGCCTAAAACAACTTTCTGCTCTCTAACCACTTGATTTTTCCTCCCTTTCTTTCCCTGATAATTTATGGGAAGAATGGTGACTAGCATTTCAGATTTCAGGTTGGAATATACTAGAGTATATCTAAACTGGCATTACCTTGCAAAGTTAGTATAATAAATAGCACTTTGTCCCCTGCATCTACATAGCTCCTACCAGGCATTCTTTCTACATCTACTGTCCATCTCTCTCCTTTCAGGTCTTGCTGTAGTAATGGTTCCTGTGCTTAAAATTCCTGGGGTATTACCCAGTCCTCAGTGCTTTCCCTAGCCTGTCCATATCCCTATAATGGTCATTAACTCTCAAGAAAGACCATAGTCCCCATCTATTTTTTTTATCATGATCCAGAATAATAAAGGATACATGTTTTTAGATCTGCAGTCACATGAGATTTTAAATACTTTTTAATACTTCATTCTGAATTAGAATTACCCACCTGGTGCTGGCAGAGCTGGGCAAATATGGGTCTCTCCCATAAGGACAGGGACCTTGCTATATAGCACAGAGCAGACCTGCATTAAGTGTCCTGCACTTGACCAAGAATGTCAACTCTGTGGACACCTCACCACGTGGAAAAATTAGGTCAGAAATGTGGAGGGTCTCCCATAATATGCAGAGTATACCAAGAAATCCTATAAACCAGTGATAAAAAGAGAACATAGAATAGAAACTTTACTAAGGATTTGAAAAAGCAGTTCACAGAAGAGGAAACTTAAAATGTCAATTATAGAATTCCTAGCCCAAATGGACATTCAATATTCCATTTATTTATATGAGATCACATTTTTAATTAAAGTTAGTTTTCTATTTGGTGTCATACTGAATATTTTGTCATTGATGAAAGTGTTCAGAGATAACCAAGAAGTCAGTTCCAAACTTTAACTCTTCTATAATAACTTAAACTTTTGTCTTAGCTCAGGACTGCCATTCACCTAATTCAGACTATAATCCTGCCTTACTAATAGGGCTTGCCCCATGCCAAGCAATTCTCTAAGCGATCCACATGTGACAACTAATTTCACTTTCATAACAATCCTGTGAAGTACGTAGTATTATTTTTCCCACTGACAAATGAGCAAACTGTGTGTCCGAGATCAATTGGGATTTAAACTAAGATAATAAGTCCCATGGTCCACAGTCTTAACTATATTATACTGCCTCTAATTTGCAACTTGTCCCTGGCTTGAGCAGCGGTCTATTTTAATCCTTGCTCTCCACATGATTTGAGTAGAGCATAAACACTACCTCCTTCAAGTACAAGGAAAAATTCAAAGTTGCTGATGGAAAATGTAAACTGTGGTCTGATCCAGTGTGAATACCATGAAGAAAAACAGCAGGTATTAGATTAATATATTTAATTGCAAAACTACAGAAACAATCATTTAGAGCCAACATTCCCCTCTCTCTCCGAGTTTCCCCAGGATTGGGGAAAGATTTAGAAAGACTTAATGGCAACGGGAGGGGCAACTGCGGGCTAGAAATACAGCTCAGATCCAGCTACCTATTTAAGGAGGCAGAAATTTCGGCCTGCACGGGACTTCCTAGGCAGAGAAGTACTGCAGACCAAGGCAGGCACACTCACACTTCACACCAAATGCTGCTGAACATGTAAAAGAATTTTAGCAGTAAACCAGTGTGAGAACCAAGCCAACCGACCCAATCAAAGGAGGGCCAGGGAGAGGAGGAGCACAGTGAGTGAAGCTTTAATGATTCTTGCAGGAGCAAGTGTCTGACCGACAGGCACACCGGGGTGGTTACAGCAGAGAATTTATTTCCTAGCATGCAAGTCCCCGCTCCTGATTCCTCATTGGCTGAGAACTACAGAGGTTACAGCCTTACCCTGGCGTGGCCGCTGCCCGTGTAAGGCAAAAAGTAGTCTAACTGGAACAAATGTACGTTCCTTCAGGTGACGGCGCAGGCTTCAGTTCTTTGGCGCATGCTCATTGCAAAGCTTGGGAAACTAAGCCCTTGAAACGAGAGGGAAAGAACCAGGAAGTGACGTGTCTAAGGGTTTGGGACGCCATTGTGGGTGGGGGAGGGGTTTTATACATTTTCCCATAGGTTGTAAACAAATAGTCAATCAGACACACAGCTTTTATTTGGTACTTCTGAAAATGAATCATCTCTCTTCTCATACTACGGCCACAGGAATGAAGTGTTTCTCTTCTGGACGAAAGGTGATTATACCTTAAGTACAAAAAGTCAAAGGTCCTAAATGTTAGTACCTCACTTAAAAATCACTTTTTCTCTATCTTTAAAATATTTACAAGGTCTATAAAATTGGCAAAAGAGGGAGAAATTATCGAAAGATGAAAGAAATACAAAATGTAGACTATAACTACTTTTTAAAGCTATGTGGGACAATTTTCTTGTAAAGATAGAAAAATCTTGCAGTAAAATATAAATTCCATAAGGGCCTTATATATCTTATTTATCATTTCCATCCTTCTGTCTTTGCTGCCTAGAACACTGCCTTGCATAAGGAGATGCTCAATAAGTATTTGTTGCATAATTTAATTAACAAACAAATGAGCTAGTGTTGGCAGACCAAGTTCCACAAAATATTTCTATTTCTTTTTTAAACATAAACCCTATCCATTTTGGGTTTAAATTATCAGGATAATGTGAATGAAGATAGTAATTTGATCCTAATGATCAGTCTGTTCTCAGCTGATTAAAATATTTTCAGAGATGCCAGACTTCTGGTTTTTTGTTCTTTTTTAATTTTTTTTTAACGTTTATTTATTTTTGAGACAGAGAGAGACAGAGCATGAATGGGGGAGGGTCAGAGAGAGAGAGGGAGACACAGAATCTGAAACAGGCTCCAGGCTCTGAGCTGTCAGCACAGAGCCTGACGCGGGGCTCGAACTCAGGAGCCGTGAGATCATGACCTGAGCCGAAGTCGGACGCTTAACTGACTGAGCCACCCAGGCGCCCCTTTTGTTCTTTGTTTTTGACAAGAGTTTCATTTTTTTTGCTTCCATGTATATACCTTCTTTTTGCCTCATCATTCTTGGGCTTATTTTAGCTTAAACCTAAGAATTTCACCGATAGAACTCTCCTTCCCTTTCTCTCTCTCTCTTTCATCACCTACTAATTAATGAGAACTGGGCTCTCAGTCATTTCAGAGAAAAAATAATAATCGGTCCAATCATAAATGCATGTCTTTATTTGTTGAAATCTCTGGTTTCTCCTGCCAGGGCAAAAACTCTATTCTACTAAATGCCTCTTTCAGCTTACCCTGTTCAGAGAGAGGGAGAGGGAGAGAGAGAGAGAGAAAGCTTTTAAAAGCCTTTGAGCACCTAAGAAGGAATCCATCTAAATGAGAAACAGAGGGCATTCAGAGCACTCATTGAAAACACTTGAGAGTTAGCACATAAATACATCTAAAACTGTCTTCTCTAAACCCTACAGCCACAGATTCAAAGTGTATACCAATATATCAAAGCTGTATGCTAGTGCTTGTTTGTAGTTTTATAATAAACAGTGAGTTGACTGTTCTCCCTATCAGTGGTGTCTTGGCAAGCCAAAAGTAAGCACATCAGTTAAGGACTCATTCATTTTTGTTAATGCTGCTTCTTTTTAATTTTTTTCATGTTATTTTTTTAAGAGACAGAAAGAGACAGTGTGAGTAGAGGAGGGGCAGAGAGAGAGGGAGACACAGAAGCCAAGCAGCCTCCAGGCTCTGAGTTGTCAGCACAAAGCCTGACACGGGGCTGGAACTCGCATACTGTGAGACCATGACCTGAGCCACAGTCAGAAGCTTAACTGACTGCCCCATTAATGCTGTTTCTGATGATAGTAATGAGTTAATGGGGTCATTATAACTGGGATAGTAGCTGGAAAAGAGCAGCACTCAAAGAATGGGGACTCTCTCTTACTCCTTTCCTTTTCCCACTTAAATATAACTAAAATCTCCTGCTTAAATATTTTTAATAAATTATATATGGTTGAAGTTGGAAATCAATGTTCTGGATCCTTTTGATTTTCTTTTTGGCTTCCAGGGGCAGATTTTACTACTATAGCTAAATTAACATAGGCTGGTTAAATGTTACCTGGATATTAAGACAATTATACTAATTAATTATACTGTTCGAATGGGAAAGGGCAAAGGATATTAGTTTGTCATCATTCCTTTCCAGCTAATATGCATTAAACTTAAATTTACACTAACACTCCAACATCTACTAGCACAGCACTGTCTTCAGCCAAATTTGTCTATTTATTTTCCTTCAAATTCTCCATACCTTTTATTAGATCTCTGTCTTGAATGATTTGAAACCTGACAGCTGTCTATCTTCCACAAAAAAATGCATGGAGACCTGAGGCATAGTTTCCAGTCTCCAGTATATAATTAACAACCGTCCTCTATGTCTTCTACAGACTGTATATTTCCCTATTGTAAAAAAGATTTTTAGGCACTCTGTTATCTGTATGATTATTGTGAGAGTGTTTGTTCTTTTGATTCTTTCACTAATTAACCAGTGTTTATAAGCCTCTTGAAAGATTGAATAAGTTTTAACTACTGGTCTGCTTTCCTTAACATGGGCATTAGGCCAAAGGTTAGGTAGGACTGTAAAGAGGATATGTGGAGAGTGTAGAAATTGGGTAGAAGAAGCTACTTGAATGATCCCAACATTCCTTAATAAGATACTATGAGACATTTTTGTAAAACTGAGCTCATGTCTCCATTTTTTGACCTTGATGTCTGTTCACAAGATGTCTAAATCATCATACTCCAAACCCTATTTCCCTGAAGTAAAACACTACTATGTAACATCTGGAGGAAGACTTGGAAAAACATGATACAAAACGAAAATTCCACCAGGGAATATGCTGAAGAACTTTAGAAGTTGCTGTGCACTTCAAAGTCTCCTCCTGTTTCTTACAGTTTGTAATCTTAGAGACTGTCTGCTTATAAGCATACCATGCACAAAGGCTTTAAGTGAATTTTCTTCTCAAGGATATCAGTTTCAATTAAATGTCCATTAAACAGAAATCCTGCCAGTTTACTGTTTTCTTCCTCCCTTTTCAAGAGAGTGATTGTGGTAAAATCGTAGATTAGAACAGATGTTCCTTAAGCAGAATCCTAGGCTAGCACTTATTTTTAACCTTTATACTTAGAAAATAGTTTCAGATACAAATTGCCATATAGAAGCAAAGTCTAGATACAAATTCTTGATGAGTTATTGCCATAAGTGGCCCCACACAGGTAAATTACTTAAAATTCTTGAAGTTTATTTCCAGAATAATAAAGCTAGTGAGTTTGGAGAAATAGTTACAGGTCTTGCTTTTTCCATTCTTACAATTACCCTCAACTGCAGAATTAAAAACAAAACAAAACAAAACAAGAGAATATGTAATATTGTTATGTGATGAAAAGAATCTACAATGGAATAGAAAAAGAAAACAAAATTCTTTTCAGGAGAAACTTTGTATTTATTTAGAAGGAAGATTTCTAAGCCAAAATAATAAGCCAGTTGTGATGGAAAGGATTGTCTGCCTAAACAAAAGGCAGTGGGGAACCTACTCCATATAGGAAATGGTAAAGGATCTGAGGTTCTGAAGAAAAAACTTGTGAGGACAGACACAGACTTGCCAAAATGAAGATAATGAAAAACACCAGTGGTGGTGTGATGGGAGTAACAGTTTGGAGAAAATACAAATACTTAATGAAGGAGAGTTTCTGGTATGGGGTAAGTGTCACCTATGACCTACATGGACTGAACCTTTTATTTTTATTTATTTTTATTTTTAAGTTTTATTTTATTTTACTTGAGAGAGACAGAGACAGTGTGAGTGGGGGAGGGGCAGAGAGAGAGAGAGAGAGAGAGAGAGAGAGAATCCCAAGCAGGCTCCATGCTTAGCATAGAATATGACAGGAGGCTCAATCCCACAACCCTGGGATCATGACCTCAGCTGAAATCAAGAGTGGGATGCCCAACCAAATGAGACACCAAGGTGCCCCAAAGAGGGCAGCTTTAAAATCAAAGCTACTACTGTAGTTAATGGCCTTGCGGTGTTTGTGCTCCTGTTATTGATGTTCTCTTTCTTTATGTGCACACGTGCATACACACACACACACACAACTCAGAATGTCTTTTTTTCATTTTTTTACCTTTTCCTTCTTTTAAAAATGAAAAAGATCATGACTAAAATATGGAGGTTAATAATATAATCCAAGGCAAACATATTTTTTGTATGAAAAACTGAAATAACTAAGGTAGTGTGCATATATTTCAATTATCTAGTTTGTTCTCAAATTTTATTTTATCCTGCAGAGAAAGGAAGAAAAAAATACATAAAGACACTTGTAGAATCTTTAGAGCACTGATCTCATCTCTTCTTTATTTCCTGGAGAAATTCTGGCATTAGAAGTGGCTTATTTTTCTGCATTAATTGCTTATTTATAATGTGTCGACAAGTCTCTTCTTACACTTAACATGGGAAAAATACAAAATAAGCACTGTGCAAAATATTTGGCAAATAAAGCAAAGAAGCTATTTTGTTGTGTTTTTTTTCCTAGTTTTTCAGATAAGAACCAAATGGAAATCACATTTTTACACTAATAGTTGTTAGAACTTCAAGGTGAATAAAGATCTACAAAAGTGAAAATTCACAAATAAATCTATTGGATTTTACATTCATTTAAGAAAACTACTAAACTAAAGAAGTTTTTAACTTCTTTAATGATATAACAAAAAATAAAAATAAAAAACCCACCATCTTTAAACATAGCTTTATGAAAATATAAAGTCAAAGGAAATAGCAAATACATTTCCTGATAGACTTACAATAGATATCAATGAATAGAAAAGATGGACCATATCTGACTAAATCCTTTTAGTTGAAATAAATGTAAAATCAGTTAAAAAGAAAGAAAAATTATTGAAAATTATGGGAGATCTGCTTCATTAGCAAATGTATCATTCTTGGGAGTTTTAATTGTTGATACTTCTATTAAGAGACAATTATGTACCACGATATTAAACAAACAACAAAAAGACCAGTGAGACCTTCAGGAACAGTGAAAGAATACAATGCATAAAACAAACAAACAAAAAATTATCATCCTGCTCTATGTTGCTCTGACCAGTGTGTAATTCTCCCTCATGCTAAGACGTCTATAGGCAAATGAGAATACACTGAAAGACTAGAAAATAGGTGGTATGGGAAACTATATCACATGAAGAAAAGTTGAAGGGACTGAACAGAGAGCCTGGGGAAGAGAAATTCAGGCAAATGCGAGGAAAAACAGAGAGTAACCTTCTCTAAGTGTTAAAAACATTGTTTTTTGGAAGAAAAGTCCCGTTTGTTCTGCCTGTCTCCAACAAGGACATCTAGGCTCCATATAGAGAAAAATGTTCTAAAAGTCAAAACTGTATCATTATGGGATAGGTTGCCATATTAGGTCTCTTTCGCTCACAAGTGGGAAAACAAACAAACAAAAAAAAAAAAAAGGAAGAAAAAAGGGGGACTTATTGACCACACACTCAAGAACTGTTTGAGCATACCACATTCAGAGGTTCAAGCAGTGTCATGATGCTCTCCATTTCCAAGCTTTCATCTCTTTCTTGTTTGGTTTCTTTCTTAAGTGAGTTCTTGAAACAGAAGAACCAAGAGAGCCGCTGGAAGAACCAGCCTTGTCAGGACTTGAATTACAGAGAGAAGAAAGCAGATCTCTTTCTCCCATCTTCCATTTGTGAGTTATAAGAGCGTACAGCGGGTCCGCTTGGCTCCCAAAGTAGTTACTTCTTAGACCAATCACTATAGACAATAGGGGATGGATGCTGTGCAAGACCTACCCTGGGTCACATGCCTGTCCATAAAATCACGGCAACCACGACTGACATCAGCAGAATCACTCTAAATAGAAGAGAGACCCTAGGTAGCTGTGCAGGCAAAAGCAAACAGGCAAAAAAATGGAATCAAACCAAACTGAACTAAACCAAAATAAAATAAAATGCACCACAGCTACTTGGGAAGGTAATGAATTTCTCATCACTGAATATGTTGGAGCAAAAGTTAAATAACCAGGTGTCAGTGATAAAAAGCCATACTACCCCTTGTCAACTGTGGAATCCTGAGCAAGTCATCCCTCATTTCCTCATTCAGTCGACAAATAATAATTTAGCACATACAACGCGGTAGGCTATGCAGACCAGACACAGCGGTGTACAAGACAGATGAGGCACCTACCCTGGAGGGGCTTACAGTCTGTGGTCTCTCATCTGTAAAAGAGATTATATTTGTCACATAATATTAGTGTGTTTAAAAGACAAGATGTACGTGGAAAATAACAATTATAAAACAATGTATGAATGTAAGATACTAAAGAACATAAGTAAAATAACTAATATTTGTACTGAAAAAGGTGGAAGGGAGTTAAAAGCAAACTTCATCTCAAAAGGAATTTTATCTACACATGCCACATACAGACTTCCAACTCCACTGTACAGCCTGTGATCTAATCCAAAATGATTTCATCCTTAAAGATCAAGGGGGGAAAAAGCCTCACAGTGATTTCTCAGCCTAGGAGATAAAATGAGAGATTTAAGGAACAGATCATCCCATGGGCCATAAACATTGTGACACTGCTTATGGGACAGGAATCTGGGTGAGGTCCATAGCAGGCTTGACCCCAGGGCTCTATCCTAGTCAGCCCCCCCAAAGGGCAACTTCTCAGAGTAGCAAGAATGCCTCAGTATATCCAGCCTTCTAGGATGCTAATGGCACTGGCCTGCTAAGCTAAAACTTAAAGGACATGAAACCACCTTGAGAAGGGTGGGCAGCCCCATCAACAAATTCAGTTTAAATGAGAGAAACAATAGCTCAACCAGCAATGTGTCATCATCAGTGCCCAGGCACAGTGACAGACACGATTGTGTTAATGCTGCCATTAGTAGAACACATTCTAATTCTAACTTACACCTCTTTGGGGAAGCTCTTCATGTGAGTCATGGCCACTTCATCTTTCTAAGCTTCAACTTCCTAATCTGAAGGTGAAATAAGAGTGTAAACTCACTAATAAATTTTTTAAGAGACAAATACATTTACAGGATAAATAATGGAATATTGCCTCCCTGCTACTAATTCTTAAAGGTGGCCTGATATACAATTTTATCGCCTTAAGTCAGTGCCAATTTTCTCCATTGAAGTCTGTTCAATGAAGACAATCTAAGATGTAGGAACCTACGGGACTCAAATATTTTTTATTCATTTTGAACTTTAAAAAGCGGCAGATGATGTTTTTTGAGGAGTGGGGAGTGAGGTTAGTGGGCAATGTGAAAAAATAAAGTTGCTCACTGCTGTCTTAGATTTTATCCTGGCTATATCACTCATGTTCTTTCCCACATCTATACGCGATTGGTGACAGCCCCTGATGTAGGATAGGAAGTAGTAGGATTAGGAGAAACCTCTGACTCAGACAGTACTTACTACAGCCTAACTTCCAAACCATCTGAGTGGAAAGGTCTGTGTGGACTAGGATTAGATTCTGCCCACATAGGACCCTTTCTGTCTTTAAATCAGCCATTAAAAACCAAACGTGGGATTTCCTTCTAGCTCTGAAATATTAATGTCATATCTTCACCACAAAAATAAACTAAAAATAATCTAGAGAAATTTCATTACATCTAGTTAGACAAAGAGGGTATAGAAAACTTTCGTCCAGCTAATTCAAAATGAAAAGTCTAGAAGCAATTGCCAAAACATCTACCTCAAAGGGGACATTTAAATTGAACGAAGAACTCCATCTTTAGATAATGACCAAGGCTTTGGTACTGAATTACCAATTAAATGACAGCGCCTTTTATTTTTCCATTTTCAAAGATAAAATAGGCTTTTGGGTTAAAAAGTTTTTTTCAGATGTTAAGTGTTCTATGGGTACTATTGGCCAATGAAGTGGAAGGCAAATTTTTAGGTTTTTTATTCGTAGTTTTATTTATTCCCAACTTTCCATTATTGCATGCTTCAGTCATTTGGCAATGAGAGGATTGGAGGTCTTATCAAAGGTCTGCTTCCCTATTTGTATTAATCTCCAATATACAATTCTTCCCTATTTGCATTAATCTCCAATATAACAATTTTTTCTGATGAGAAGGATAAAGAGGTGTGTGTGTGTGAGTGTGTGTGTGTAGCTTTCATTTTATTCTGAGGACACCAAAGTGGTAGGCTATCTTTTGATCTTCTACTGGTCTTTGCAGCTCAGATATTTCTAATAAGTGACCCTGCTTCTTTTTTGACTGAGACGGTCTATCTTACCTCATGGCTGTGTTTACCAACATTTCTCCCCACATAGTACACGTGAGGCACACAAGGCTGCTTCTGGCTAAAGGTGATCAGCTGCAAAGGAGCTCTTCTCAGGGAGACTGTTGCCAGAACAGATCATCAGCAACTTTGAGTTTAGAAACTCAATTGTTGAGCAACTCCCTTCAAAGAGCTGAAGCACAGACTTTGCCAACAATTCTGCTAACAAGACCACCAAATATTTGCTATCTCACTTTACAGGCTTGCATTCTCTTTCTCATTTAAAATACACTAATTGTCAATACATTTGGAATGAAGTTCTGTATGATTTAGTGTCACCTTCCACACATACAGGTTACTTGAACCAGGTGGGTCCCTCCCCACATACCGGCAGATCTCTCTCTGGCTGCACTGTCTCTGGTAGTGTTCCACAGTACATATTTTTGCTGCATTATTCTACAGTCAGAGGGGGCTTTAGTAAACAAGCAGGCAGCTCACAAGTAAAGTATCTTACAGATTCACCAAATCCCTTTCAAAATTCAAGGACTTAGGCTTCAAAAGGAAAAGGTAAAATTAGGCAATTTTGATCAAAGAAACAGCATTTCAATGTCAAAGACATATAGGGATGGGCATATTTGTAACAGGAAAGAATTCGTGTTTGCTGAACGTGACTGTCCTCTACCTAGTGTATCAGGAGAGCTGTTCTTCCGGAAGGAGCACAGGGAGGAGCAGAGGCCACCACCAGAGGTGGGGAGGTGACGATGGGGCATTTCTTCAGCAGCACTATAGCTGACTCTCACAGGAAAGTTTTCATTCTTTTTTTAAGTTTTGGTTTGCATGCAACAGTGATTTCAGAGGGCTAAGGGGAAGAACAGGGAGTAAGCCGATCAATGAGCCTGCTTATTCCTTGCTTGCTTTTACTGCTTCTAGCACTGGGAGTGATTGACTTAGTAAGTCTGAATTTAGTATACAGAAAGATCTGTTCTTAAAGCATGCTAGTTAATCAGAATCTTTTGAGAGAAATATTCTTTTCACACTGCTGAAGGAAAAACATGAAACCTACAACAATGAGGATGTGCTTTCCGGTGGGTTGTGTTCACTTACTGTCTCACTCTCTTAGTCTCAAATTCTAAAGACATAAAACTCAAAAATTTAATTGATTTTACTTATAAGTCATATCACACTGTTTTGGCTCATTTTTTAAAGAGAAATCGACCGTTAAATCACACTTTTCAAAGTTGATTCTTAACAGTATAAATGTTTGTGAAAGTTCTCTGTTGAAGTTTTCTTTTTTCTTTCTTTCTTTTGCTTTGTTTTTTGTTTGCTTTTTAAGTGACTTTTACCATCAGTTGGTTTCACTGTTTCCCTGAGGGAAATGATGTCCTTATATTTTAAAGATGCTAATCAAAAGCTTGGAATCTTCTCTCTTGTTTTTTTTTCCAGCTGAATGCTTCCAGAAATAGATTACAATACATTTTCCATTTGTTTTCAAATTAGACTACTGCTCTAATTAAAAAACCATGACCACAATCATAAAAATTTGACCAAAAAGATCTATAAACATTAAAATGCTAATGATAAGGACTTATGCCTTGTAGAACTTGAAAAACAAAAATTCCATTATACACATAAACACAGAGTTGGAGAGAAATAGAATTGAAATAAATAGCTTCTGTCATTATTTATGGGGAAATTATTTGAAAATCTCATCAGAAATTATTTACCTAAGAGTTTATTTGAAATACACATAACTGGAGACAAAAACAGTTCTCATCCTAGTTCTTTGAAACTGCCAACTTTCAAAGAGAAAATTCTGATGGTTTTCTTCAGGTGTGACAATATATTCAATTGTTTACTATAATTCAGACAAAACCCAATTCACCTGACAATCTGGAAAGCCAACATTTTTATGTATATTCAGCAAAGTTTATGTACAATTACTCAATAATTAGCAAATTTCTCCTTTGCATCTCGCATCTGCACACACGTGCGCAATGTATACATATGGATACAAGCAGAATGAAAGCCATCTTTGTGCATTTATAAAATTCCTTTTTAGCGAATCCAAGTTTAATAAAATGTCATCTGCAGCAAAACATTTGGAAGAAGCCATATAAAAATCGAAGGGTTTTATTTTCTCAGGTGCTTTCACTGGCAAGAAAAAGAGTTCTTTCGAAATGTTCAGAGACATAGAGGAGTGAAGAAGCGCTCAAGTAAGCTCCAACCTCTGATAATATCATCCTGAAATGTAACTCTCTTGAAAATGATGCTAATATAATTGCCAAAGGCTGGCTGAACTCAGGATGAACAGTTGCTTAGCATATTAACATTCTTATTTTCTAAGGTTAAAATACAAAAACATAAAAATAATGTGAAATGTACAGGATGCAGGCGCCTGGGTGGCTCAGTCGGTTAAGCATCTGACTTCAGTTCAGGTCATGATCTCATAGTTTGTGGGTTCGAGCCCCACATAGGGCTCTGTACTGATAGCTCAGAGTCTGGGACCTGCTTCTGATTCTGGGTCTCCCTCTCTCTCTGCCTGCCGCCCCCCCCCCCCCCCACTCACACTCTGTCTCTCTCTCTCAAAAATAAACATTAAAAAAAACAACAACAACAAAAAGGAGATGTACAGGATGGACTTTATTGGGTTGAAGTTTCTGGAGAATACTATGGCATTCTTGCCAAATTTCAACTCCTTGGTGAACCACTTGCGTTTCCTCATTTTTATTATTGCCTTGGTTTTCAGGGTTTTTTTTTTTGCCCCAGATAATACTGGGTGCTTCTTAATATTTTTAGATTGTCCACTCTGTCTCATAATAATTCTTCAGCTAGTCTAATCATTATCAGCTACCATTAAGATTGTGATTCACGTACAATTACATCTTGAAAAGTCTGTTCCTTTTGCCTATTTAGGGGCATGATTTAAAATTTACAATACTTCATCAGTTCCCTAATTAGAGTATCAGATTTCACCCACCTGTCCCCTTCCCCTCCCTGCCAAAATCACTGCAGCTAATGTAGCATGTAAAAGAGAGCATTTGTCATTTCTAGCCATACTTGGCTTTCTCAGAAATGTCCTTTCATTGCACAGACATTTCCTTTACTAAAATGACCAGCTCATTGCAGCTAAACACACCCATATGGCCTGCCCCAAAGGCTGCCTTAATAAACTGGCCAAATAAAACACTGAGAATGTCTATAGAGGAAGAATACTAATGAGTACTTTTTAGAAAATGACTAGAATGTGGTTTTATTGAAAATTAAAGTGCTAAAAAGAGAGATACAGAGAGAAACTATGTTTAGGCATGGGTGGCCAAGTTTCCATAGAGACACTTATTTACCTCATTAATCCATTCTTTCCTTTCATAGTAACTTTTATCTGGATCATATTACCACTTAAAATAAAGACTGTATTTCTGTCTGTCTTTCAGGTAGATATGGCATGTGACTATGTTCTGGCTAAGGGGATGTCTGCAGCTGGAAGTGGAGGGACATGTCATAACCCTCCCCCTTCGTCCACCCTGCTATCTGAAAAGCGGATGTTGGAAAGGAGCCATGGAAAACCAGAAGGGTGAGAACAACACCATAGACCTAGTGTAGCTGCATGATGAAATTTCCTGGGTCTCTGGCAACTGAAGGAATTGCTCTCCTCCAACTTTTACATGACAGGGAAATGAAACACTACTTTGTTTAAGATACTGTTATTTTGGGTCGATAGTATAAGCAGTCGAAGCTATGTGCTAATTCTTCCCATGAACAGCCAGTTTTCATAAGCCAGGCTTCAGATGTCTGTGAGTCACACACACACAGTCCTGATAACCTTATGTTTTTATTGTTCTAAGGAATGACTTAAACTTTTTGCTAAACCATCTGGACCTTAATGTTGAAATCTCTAAAATCGTTGCTCCCGTGCTACCTACTGGGTTCTATTTCTGGTATACACAAGGAATAAGGGGTGGAAATGGGCCTTGGGGAGAGGCTAGGTGCTGGACCACCGTCAGTAATGTAATGTAAAATCAGGATTAGACATTTTACCACATTTTATGAGGAATAAAATTTATGGTTTCTTGAATGATGCAGGGCTCATTCTCCTGCTATTTAGCCCTTTCTATGTATAAAGAACTATCAGAAACCAAATATCAACTGTACACACCTGAGAAATTTTTCTAACTTTTCCTTTTTTCTTATTTTCTAACTATGTATTTCTCCTTGTCCGTTGTTTATTTACGAAACAATAAATTGAATATCTCTCCCACTCAAAAGCTAGTTCCATGATTCACAAGTGGCCCTTGCCAACCAAGCCTGTACCTTCTGTCACTTCATGTTTGGGGAAATGAGGCAGAAGGTGGTGATCACTTTATTCTTATTAATTTCTTGAACGCACACCGATCTCTGCTGTTGGTTTATGAGGGGCCCTTATTTCATTGTCAGTAGTGTTCTATTTATTTGTCAGACTGCTGAGTGACTTTTAGGTCGATTCTTCATGAAGCATTCAAATGAGACAGCATCTTAAAGAGTAAGTGTCTTACTGTTGAAAGGTCATCTAGTCCAACCTCACAACTAGTACAAAAACTCTTGTAGCTAGTTGCTAGCTGTGTTTGAGTTAACTACTCAACCTCTCTGAACCTCAGATTCTCACTTGTAAGTGCAGATAGATTTCTACATTAGACAGTTAGCACTGCTTCAGTAGTCGTAGTTAAAACACCCAGTGAAATTATTGCTTGATCTTGTGTTGTTAATAAAGATTAGCCTTCTCTTGATACCTTAAAATAAAGTCTCCTCATCTGAGAAATTAAAGTATTTTAGTTACTCTCTGAGGTAAAAGAAAATTCATTCTCTGTAATTTTAACCATCTGTTCTGGACTTTCCCGAAGGGCTTAAAGACTGAATCTACTTCATCCACATGATTCTGATTCTTCCCAACAAAACTTTTTATTCCTCAGGCTGAAACATTCCTGGTGATTCTAACATTCTCAGATATGGTAGAGATTCAAGTCTTTTTCACTAAGCTGGCTCCTCTCCTCCTGATAATTTGTGTCTTGTGTCCCTCTCAGAGTATAACACACAGACCCAAAGCAGACAGCTTAAGCAGTGACCTGACTTGCACTTTTTGATGAAGACCAGTGAGCAAACACAAGCATCCTTTCAAAAGAAGCATAATTCAGAGGAAAGTTTTATTCATGGTAGGGATTCTTTTATCCAAGTTTTCTTCCTCAAACTTTGCTCCTCACTTCTATTTCATTTGGGTTTAACCACTTGAATAATCAGATGTGAATAATGAACAACCAAAACACCTGTGTTTGTTTGTATGTTCAGTTATATATGTGTTGGGTGAACTTGGACAATGACTCATTTTCATCATTTGCAAGATTCCTGCCTTGCCTATATCACAGGATTAATCCAAAATTCCAAATGAAAATATGAATGATGGAGCGCCATATAAATATTGTGCATTATTGATAATAGTAACAATATTGTCATTTCTACATTATTTTCCATCCTTTTTGAGTTTCCTTGCTCATAAAATGGGAAATAAAAACAGAATTATGTAAGGATCGATTGAGTTAATATGTATGCAATAGTATGACACAGTTCCTGGCACACATTGGTCAATAAATGTGAAATTTGTCATTTATAGTTCATAGATTCTGGCTCTCAAGATGACATAGCCATTTAAACATTTGCATGAATGCAAGTCATTTTGCAATCAGACCCTGTGGTATTTTTAAGGAGGTGAGATACTAATGTGAAAATACCTGAAAGGTACTCTCCTGCATGACAGAAGAGTTAGACTCACCAAATTATTTCCTTAAAATGAATGACCAAGGTAACCTCCTTCTCTGTTCATTAATAATCACTTCCTTTAAGTCTCACATAGGCACAGATCCGTAAGAGAAATCAAGTGAAATAGAATATATTACCTGTAGGTGGAAAAAGTGAGACACTTCTTATCAAATAGCACTTTGTAAATGTGCTGCTGAAGTGAGCACTATCAAATGGCACTTTGATTCTCCCAAAAGATCATTCACCCTTCCCATTCAGAGCTTGCCCTTCTAATGCAGCTCAACCTGATTGAACTTAACTGCCTACCTGAATGAACAGCTCACTATATCTCCTAACCTTTTTCTAAGTATATAGAGAGCGGACAACCATATAAATTCACACTCTGTCAAATTCAGTAGCCAATGTCTATTTGATGATTATGAGGTATTTTTTAAATTTTACATTCTTTTGGTCTCTGGCTATATTCCCCCATATTATCTACTTACAGTTATTTCAAGTCTTTAAAAAGACTGTTTTACAGTGCCTTGGGTGGCTCAGTCAGTCAAGTGTCCTACTCTTAATCTCGACTCAGGTCATGACCTCATGGTTCGTGGGATCGAGCTCTGTGTCAGGCTCTGTGCTCACAGCATAGAGCCTGCTTGGGATTCTCTTTCTCCCCCTCCCCTCTCTTTCTACCCCTCCCCCACTCATGCATGCTGTCTCTCTTTCTCTTTCTCTCTCTCCCAAAATAAATAAACAAAACTAAATAAATCAAAGACTTCTTTTTGGTATGGTTAATAACAGATTTTTAGTTAAACTTACAGGATTCTGAGCCTCAAATTCTCAGCCTTCACAGAAAAATGTTACTGGAAAAAAATTTAGAAACCAAGTTGACCTGAACCACTTTAGCTTCCAATTTTTCTTTACCACAATGGAAAATAGCATTTACTGTTATTCTTTTATTGAATATAATGTAACCACAAGCTACATCTGTTCTTAAAAATGTCCATGTCACCTAAACTTCTTTCTCCCATTCTCCTTCTCTATAAATAGTAACAATCTTATAACTGCTTCAGAAGAAAAAAGCAAAAAAAGACCATTACCTTAAAACATACTTAAATGCCCATTTCCAAATTCTCTTCTTCATTTATTTATTCATTCTTCTGATCAAAGAATAGATATTTATCAGATATTTATTGAGTATTTAGGCACTTTAGGGGATAACAGAATAAGTATTTCTCAATCCCAAATATGAAATGAGGAGCTTTAAATCTATTACCAAGAAGCTATGGTCTCCCAGAAGAAGGTCCTAGTGTACACATGATTAATATACAATTTAGAAAGTACTATCAATAAGAGCATATAGTTACAGTCATTATAGAAGAGCAGAAAATTGAAAGACCTTAGCCAGCCTCAGAGACCCTATGTGATCTGTTTCCCAATTATAGTTATGATTTGGGAAAATCGACATGGGAAAGGAGAGATTTGCCAGGTGACAGGAAGAACTTAAAGAAATGGAGATAGAAAAAATACACAAAATGTACAGATATTACAATTAGTATAATTAACCTGACTTAATACTAATTCAGAACAATTAGGAGGAAAGTGAGACAAAAAAATTTTAAATAAATATTTGTCAAGAAAAGTTGTATAACTTTTATCTATTTAGAAATAGTGAGCCATTGATTGCTTTCTGGTTAGCCAGAGGCTTCAGGAACATTAATCAGGCAGTTATGTCTTGAATGAATTGGAAGGGAAAACTGAAGTGAGCTATAGTTTGGATATGTACTGCAATAACCTAAACAAGAAGCAAAGGGAGTCTGTTAGAGGCAGGAGGAATGGAGTATGGGAGTTAGGTGGACACAAGAGAAATATAGAAGGTAACTAACTCGCTCTGGCAAACAAGAGAGTGAGAGAAAGTATTCCCATTCTAAACCAAAGTTATCCTTTTAAATTTATTACATGGACAAAGGTGATGTTGACTTATACACTATTCTAATTTATAAATGGAAAGAGAAGTTGTTCAAATTCTGAAAAATTAGTAGAGAAAGGTGATTCAAAAATCATAAAGAAATGAATTGAGCCAAACTGAGATGACAAAGTCATGAGAAAAATACAATGTGTACAGTTTTCTATTTTAGGAAAGAATAAGACCTCTGAAAAAAGACTGTTTATAATGTTAATAATAATGAAAAGAAGAAATATATACTGTAAAAGACAATGAGTCTCAAGCAAATGTTCAACGTGTATGTGACTTTCAGTCAAACCAATGATGCAGAATTGTTCCAGGCTTAATTTTGGACTTCACATGGTATCTGAATACCAAATACTAAAATCAGTAAAACCTAGACATAAATTGAATAAAGCATAATAAAAATACCAAAGTATTTATTTTAAACAGTACAAAATTGAGTATTCCATTCTTTACAAACACTGTACTTCCCTGATTTCTGTTCTCTTTTATTTTTGTAAAAAATGATGTAAGATTGTTTGTGCATTTAACTGTGAACAATGAAAAGTTCCCATTCAGCCTCATTGATATGTGTAACATTCATATTTAAAATCATTCCTCAATCATACTTCAAGCAAAACTATAAAGAAGCAACCTTCCACATATTCATCAAAGCCTTGACTCTTGAGTTCCTTCCAAAAAGAGGGCAGTAACAGAATTTCTTGAGTACAGTGATCTTGCATTCCAGGCCGGACAAGCAAATGGAAGAGTTTTTCTATACTTGGAAAGACTCAGAAAAGAAAGAGTCAAAGAAGGGAAACTGGGGATGAAACAAATAGAGTGAGAAGAAACAATATACAAAATACTGGGGCTCAGATTCTAAATTTACACATCTGCTTCTAACATGAACATACAAATGTTTTTGTTAAATTCAGATTTATATATAAATATAAGTTTTTATCATTACAGACTTAAAGAATTATAAAAATTGAAATGCAGAAGTGACCTTACAGGCACTCTATCATAACTTTATTTTATGGACAAGCTGTTGCTGTGGACAGATAAGACTATAATCTCTTCTCTCTCTCTGTTTTTTGTTGTTGTTGTTGTTGTTGTTAATAATATCAGCATCATTATAATAGACTCTGTTTTTAAAATGCAATGGTCTGGGGCACCTGGGTGGCTCAGTCAGTTGAGCGTTTGACTTCAGCTCAGGTCATGATCTCACAGCTCAGGAGTTTGAGCCCCGCGTCAGGCTCTGTGCTGATAGCTCAGAGCCTGGAGCCTGCTTCTGATTCTGTGTCTCCCTCTCTCTCTGCCCTTAACCCACTTGCATTCTGTCTCTGTCTCTCTCAAAAATAATAGATAAACATTAAGACAAAATAAAATGCAATGGTCTGTGTTTTATAGAAAGAGGAAACTAGATTTGAATATGAACTAATCCTCTGAGCTTTGGACATTAAGCCTATTTCATTACTACATTCATTGTAAGTGTCCCTAATGACTCAACAGCTAGCCTCTCTATTGGCTTCTGTGCATTTTTCATGGCTCGGACGGATTCTCTCTGCTTTCCTCCCTCCCCTTGTGTCCTGCTCACATGGCATCTGATTTGGGTCTGGAGATTTGGCAGCTCTTTAGCAAGGGTCTTTGCCATAGTTTACAAGTATGTAAGCTATTAATTTACTAGATCAAAGAATGGAAAAAGCTATAGGCCATACCACACCCCTAATGTTCGTCATCAAAAGTAAATACATAAGAATGGAGTATGATGATTCAAAAATATCACAACTGCAATTATTTCGTAAAAACATTATGAGCTAACACAACAGATGAAGTGAAGAATTTCCTTTCAGGGATAAAGAGAACCCATGTGAGTGAGTAGAAACATCTAAGACAAAAATAAACATAAATGTTAATTTAGAACTAAAAAGGCACTTTAAAAAAAGGTATGTTATAGGATCGTTTACCTAAAATTAGGTGAAAATGACTTTGGTTATTTATCACTAATTAAAATGTCAATATGTATGTCCTTCTTAGTTACTGAAATTATTTGAAAATAAATTATTTTTAGAAATATAATGTTTTTGTTTTATTTACAATTTGGGCCATCATCAGGAATAGCATATTTAGACAATGACAACCGTGTCTGGTTATGATATTTTTGGTCAAACTAGGTAACATCATGGTATAAATTAGACTTGACATGTGATTATGGTGAAGTTCTTTTCTTTTCTCCCACTCTATATTTCTGTTTAAACAACTGTGGAAGGGCAAAATGAAAATGTGTAAACAGTTTATTCTAGAACACTTGTAGGAAATTTTCTTAATGTTGGCTGCATTTTTTTTTTTTCATTTTCCCCCTGAAATGCAAGAGTGATGTTGGAGAAAGAACTACATATGTCAGTACTATTTTAGCCATAATGCCTGTAGGTGTAATTAGATTTCTTGCTTGAAATCCATATTATTAAGTGAATTCACAGCATGGCACTGCTGTGAGCAATCATCACCGAATGTCTACAATAGTCTTATAATGAGACACATATTTATATTAACACAGTATTTTATTTTCCAATTGAAGTTACAGTCTCCTTTTTAAGATCTATGGGTTGAAAAAACTCAAATCTTCTCCAAACATCTTGGATGATCCTATGACACATTGCCATATGTTAATAACATATTTTAGATTTTCCTGGATAAAGGCAGATTTTGTAAGTGTTCATAAATAATCAGTGTATACCACGAGTAAATGTGAATAGGAGACTGCCAGGGTTGTTAAAAGAAAAGTAATAAAAGTTGAAATATATGTACATAGTAGCCATATCCATATATATAATATATATAACATGTATATAATATATACGCAGAAATTTCCATTGTAATTGGATGAGAAAACAAAGCAGATGGCTTTGAAGTTCAAAAGATTTAAGGTATGATTCACTTGGTACAGCAAATGTCAAAGATATGTGGATCCAAATACTGTTGGCATCTCCTACTAGCTGTGTAACTTAAGATTCTTAATCTCTCTAAAAGTTAATTTCTCTAAAAAATTGCTTTTTCTATTAAAAAAAGAAGAACATCTACTTTATAGAAATCATATTCAGTATATAATAAATAGTATCATCTCCCCTCCCCACTCCATCCTGTTGCTCTGAACAACAGTCTTCAAGTTCCTTTCACTTTGACTAAACTTTAAATAGACTTCATGACTGTAAGTCCTGGTTTCCCTTTTTGTTAGAGCATTAACTTTAGAAAACTTTCAATTGTGAATTTTTTCTGTCTCTTTGATATGTAAATCTCCTTCCAGTATCTTGCCAGTTTTACAACCCTTTCTAAAGAACATAGGAATCATTCCTTTGATGTGTAATCAGTGAGAAAGTTAGGGAGACTTCCAGGACCAGTTCCATGTGTAAGGAGATTAGTCCTCATACTTCTTGCAGGCGGAGAGGGAAAGGAACCATTTAGGAATACTCCAGAGCACTCTGTTCTTCTTAACAAGGACTAACCTTAGGAAAAACCTCATTAACCGGGAGACTAACCTATTTGGATATGATCAATAGATTAACTGACCTGGGGGAAGTAAATAGCTTATTCCAGCCCATTCTAGCCATCCTATCCCAGCTAAACATGGAGAAAAAGACAGAAACATTTGTGAAGTTCAAAGTTTTACAACAATTCCTTTCGCCTGGTACATCATGTTAATAAGCTATCAAGAAAAATTATAAGACATACCAAATGGCAAAAAAGACAATTTGAAGAGACAAAATAAGAATCAGAACTAGACATGACAACGATGTTGGAATTATCAAACCAGGAATTTAAACAACTATAGTTATTATGCTAAGGGCTCTAATGAATACAGTAGACAGCATGCAAGTGTAGGGGCTAAGGATAGGCCACCTCAAGATGGTTCACTTTGGCATAAACATTTTGAGTTAAAAGCAATCAAGCCACAGCAGATTTAGGAAAAGCTCTTCAACTCCTCCTCAACTGCCTATCTCTACCAAGAAGAGAGCTATTAACAGAAATCCCTCTTTAAGTAAAAAACTTAACTGTATAATAGGAAACTTTTGTTTTCTGAACATCTCCACTCACCTTCCTGTTAGTGGTGCTTGTCCTTTCTGTGTCTGTGTGGATTCCCCGTATGTATGCTAGTAAACTTAATTTTCTTCTGTTTATCTGTCTCATGTCAATTTCATATTTAGTCCAACTAGAAGGGCCTTGAAGGGCAGAGGAAATTCTTCCTCCTCAACACAAAACAGATGAGCAATGTAAGCAGAGAGATGGGAATCTTAAGAAGAATCAAAAAGAAATGCTAGAAATCAAGAACACTGTAACTGAAATAAAGAATGCCTTTGATGAGCTATTTAGTAGACTAGACACAGGTGAAGAAAGAATTTTTAAGCTTGAGGACATCTCAAAAGAAACCTCCAAAACAGAAAAGAAAGATAATGAAAACTGAAATAAACAAACAAAAAAACCGGAACAGAATATCCAAGAATTATGGGACAACTACATAGAGTATACAAATGCATAATGGGAATACCAGAAGGAGAAGAGAGAAAGGAACTGAAGAAAATTTGAAACAATAATGATAGAGAATGTTCCAAAATTATGTCAGACACCAGCCACAGATCCAAAAAGCTCAAATAATACCAAGCAGAATAAATGCAAAAAGAACACACCTAGGCATATCATTTTCAAAGTACAGAAAATCAAAGATAACCCTGAAGGAAGCCATAGGAAAAAACACTTTACTGATAAAGGAACAAAGACAAAAATTACATCTGACTTCTGAGAAACTATGCAAACAAGAAAGTGGAGGTAAATATTTAAAGTGTTGAGAACAAAAAATACTAGAATTTGAACCCTAAGAAATTACCCTTCAAAAGTGAAGAGAAACAAGGACTTTCAAACAAAAATTAAAGAATATTTGTTGCCAGTAGAACTGCCATACAAGAAATGTTAGAAAGGTTTTTAAGAGAAAACAAAACAAAAAAAATGACACAGGTAAGAAACAAGTATATGCAAACATAAAGGAAGGAAGAGCATTGAAGAAGGAATAAATGAAGATAAAACAAAAACTATAATTTTTCTTATTCTTAATTGATCTAACAAAAAATAGTCCGTTCAAAATAATAATAGCAAAAAGTATTTGATAATGTATGCTTACACATAACTGAAATGAATGACAACAATAATACCAGGGACAAGACAGAAGAAATAGGATTATTTGTTACTATAAGGTAATCACACTACCCATGAAGTGGTATAATGTTATTTAAAAGCAGACTTGGATTCATGGTAAATGTATATTTCCAACTCTAGGGAAATCACTAAAAAGTTTAAAAATAAGTATAACTGATATGCTAAGAAATGTGAGAAAATGAAATCATATAAAATGTTCAGTTAAAACCACGGAAGTAAGAAAGAGTAGAAGACAAACATAGGAACAAAAAACAGGGCAACATTTAGAAAAGAGTAACAAACAAGGAAGACATTAATGCAAATATATCAATAATCATACTGACTGTCAATGTTCTAAACACACTGATTAGAAAAGATTGTCAGGGTGGATCAAAAAACAAGACCCAACTCTATGCTATCTATAAGAAACCCACGTTAAATATAAAGACACATAAAGATGATAAGCCAATGAATGAAGAAAAATATATAATGTTAACAAGAAATCAAAAGAAAGCTGGAGTAGATAGAGTTGATTTCAAAGCAAGAAAAGTGATCAGAGATAAAGAAGGGCATTACATAATGATAAAGGGGTCAATTCTCCAAGAGGACACAATGACCCTTAATGTATATGTACCTAACAACAGAGCATCAGACTACCTGAGACAAAAACTGGTAGAACTACAAGGAGAAATAGATGCATCCATTATCATAATTGGAGACTTAAACACTAGTCTACCAGAAATGGGCAGACCTAGCAGACAGAAAACAGTAAGGACTTAGTTGAACACAAAAATTCCCATCACTAAACTAGATATAATGCACATCTATAGACTATTTCACCCTACAATAGGCAAATATACACAATATTTCTCAAGCCCACATGGAACTTCCACCAAGATAGATGACATTCTGGGCCATAAAACTCACCTCTGCAGTTTTAAAAGAATAGAAATCATACAGTGTGTTCTTTCATACCACAATGGAATCACTAGATATCAAGAACAGAAAGATAACTGGAAAATACCAAATTTAAGGAGATTAAACAATACACTTCTAAATAGCACATGAGTCAAAGAAGGAATTTCAAAAGAAATTTTAAAATATTTTTAACTAAATGAAAATTAAAACACAACTTACCAAAATTTGTGGGAACCAATGAAAGCAGTTCTTAGAAATTTATAGCATTAAATAACTATATTAGAAAAAAAATATCTAAAATCAGCAACCTAAATTTCCACCTTTGGAAACTTATAAAAAGAAGCACAAATTAAACTCAAAGTAAACAGAAGAAAAGAAAGAATAAAAAATTAGATCAGAATCAATGAAAATGAAAACAGAAGCACAAATTAAACTCAAAGTAAACAGAAGAAAAGAAAGAATAAAAAATTAGATCACAAATCAATGAAAATGAAAACAGGAGACCCATAGAGTAAATCAATAGAACCAAAAGCTGTTTCCTTGTAAAGATCAATATAATTGATAAATCTCTAGCAAGGCTATAAGGAAAAAAAAGACAAATTATTAATACCAGAAACAAAAGAAGAATCATCATTTAAAATCCCACAGGCCTTAAAAGGATAATAAAAGAAAACTGAATAATAATATGTCCACAAATTTGATTACCCACATGATACAGACAAATTCCTTGAAAGACGCAAGCTGTCAAAACTCACATAAGAATAGGCAATCTGAACAGGCCAATATCTATGACATATTGGATCAATAATTAAAAATCTACCAAAACAAAAACACTAGGCCAGATAGGTTTACTGGCAAAGTCTACCAAATATTTAAGGAAGAAATTGTACCAATTTTCTGTAATCTCTCTGAGAGGTTAGAAGCATAACAGATATTTTCTAGCCCATCCCAAGAGGCCAGTATAATACCAAAATAAGACAAAAGATTATAATACCAAAATAAGACAAAGATGTTACAAGGAAAAACTACAGACTAATATCTGTTGTGAATATAGATGTAATCCTCAACAAAATATTAGCAAATTAAATCCAACAATATATGAAAAGAATTATACATCACAACCTAGTGGGATTTATCCCAAGTATGTAAGGCTGATTCAACATTTGAAAACCAATTAATATAATCCAGGCACATCAACATGCTACAAAATAAAAAATCACAATATCACATCAATAGATACAGAAAAAGCATTTGATAAAATCCAACATCCATTCATGATAAAAACTCTCAGGAAACTGAAAATAGAAGGGAGCTTTCTCAACTTGATAAAGAATATCTAAACCCTACAGCTAACATCAGATAATGGTAAGAAATTTAAAGTGGTCCTGCTAAAGATAAGGTACAAGGCAAAATATCCTCTCTCACCACTCCTTTTCAACATCATACTGAAAGTTCTAGCTAATGCAGTAAAGGGGGGAAAAAGGTACACACATTGGGAAGGAGGAAATAAAACTGTCTTTGTTTGCAGATGTCATGATATTCTATGCAGAAAATCAAAAGATCACACACACACACACAGAGTTATTGGAACTAATAAGTGATCACAGCAAGGTTGTAATATACAAAATTGAGTAGCCTATATACTAGCAATGAACAAGTGGAATTTGAAATTAAAAACACAATTCCATTCATGTTAGCCCTCAAAAAGAGTAAAGAAATGAAAATAAAATACTTAGGTACAGATCTAATAAAATATGAACACAATCTGTATGAGTGCCAGAGACCAGCTCCAGCAACCAGGGGCTCCCGAAGGAAGAACGGCGTCGGTGAAAATAAAACAAAACTAAAATAAAAAACTAGAAAACAAAAAACTAAAATAAAAAACTAAAACTAAAATAAAAACGGACACAGACAACAGCAGTGTGTTGAACTGGCCGATTTATTGTAGTAAACGTGGCATTATATATTCTAGTGGTTTCCTTGTAACATACGTCATCTATGTTTTTCTAACATTACCTAATTTTGAAAATGTTCCTATGTGTAAACAACCTTTAAGAAATAACATGGTGATTTTCCCCTAATTTTCCTGCATACCCTTTGGTTACTGATTAATTTCTTACATTATTCCATTATGCATCTGCGTTAATCTATAATCTACAAAGCATTTGCTTTGCTGTTCTCGTGAAAGGCCCTCCATTTCTCAACACCTCAAGTGGAACAGTTTCAGGGACATGACCTCCTAACCACACGAGGCCAGAAGAACAATGTGTTTGCCTCGGTCCGAGGTGCCAGAAAGGGGCTGAAAAAGCCTTAGAAACCCATGCCTCATACATTCTTAGAGAGACAATGCACCTAGGAACCAATGAACCGACTAGGTTCAGTCATCATCTGGAATGCCTCCGGGGGGCCAGGTGGGCCTAGGGGTTGAAGTCACCTGTGCCCAGAGATACACTCCTTAGTTGCCAGAGTGGGACTTTCAAATCCATATGTCTCTCCTTTACAGGCCCTCTTTGCTGGCAAACGTATGAGGGTATCCTTCCTGTAAGTACAGGAGTCTCCATAGGGGATGGCAAGGGCTAAACATAAGGCCGCACAATTTCTTGGAACCTTATTTTCTTCACTAATGGTTCTTTTCCCAGGGGGCCTGCCGAGGGCAATTCCCCAACGGACAATACCCCAGGTACTTTAACAAGGCCAAATTACCTAAAAGCGGGAGTACAAGAAGCTTCACTGTCGGCGGGCCGCCCTGCAGTCACCAATCCGTCCACAGCCCCAGCCCTGCCACTCAGGCTGGGATAGCTCGGCTTCCAGCAGTATGAGGAAAACTACAAAATTCTAATGAATGAAATCAAAGAAGATATAAAAAGGACTATGCTCATTGATAGACTCAGTATTGTAAAGATATCAGCTCCTCCAAATTTGATCTATAGATTCAATGCAATCCCAATCAAATTCTCAGCAATTTATTTTCTGGATATTGATAAATTAATTCTAAAGTTTATATGGAGAGGTAGAAGACCCAGGATAGCCAATGCAATGCTGGTGGAAAAGAATAAACTGTAAGAGTGACACTACCAGACATCGAGACTTACTATAAAGCTAAATCAATCAAGACAGTATAGTATTGGTGAGAGAATATACAAATAGACGAGTGGAGCAGAATAGAGAGCCCAGAAATAGGTCCATATAAATATATCCAGGTGATCTTTGACAAACGAGCAAAGGCAATATATTGGAGCAAAGGCAGTCTCTTCAACAAATGGTGCCGGAACATCAGACATCCACACGCAAAAAACGAGTCTAGATACAGGCCTTATTCTTTGCATAAAAATTAAAAATTAATTCAAATGGATCATAGCCCTAAATATAAAATGCAAAGCTATCAAACTCCTAGTAGATGACATAAGAGAAAACCTAGATGACCTTGAGTATGGAGATGACTTTTTAGACACAACACCATGTCATGAAAGAAATAATTGGTAAGTTGGACTTTATTAAAATGAAAAACTTTTTCTTTGCAAAAGACAATGTCAAAAAAATTAGGAGACAAGCCACAGACTGAGATAAATATTTACAAAACACAACTGATAAAGGACTGTCATCCAAAGTATACAACTCTTAAAGTCAACAATAAGAAAACAATCTGATTTTAAAATGTACCAAAGACATTAACAGACATCTCACCAAAGAAGATATACAAATGATAAATAAGCAAATTAAAAGATTCTCCACATCCTATATCATCTAGGAAACGCAAATCAAAACAACAATTAGGTACTTCTAGAATACCTATTAGAATGACCTAAATCCAGAACACTGACATCAAATGTTGGTGAGGATGTAAAGCAACGGGAACTTTCATACATTGCCGGTAGGAATGCAAAATGGTACAGCCACTCTGGAAGAGTTTTCCAGTTTATTATAATCCTAAACATATTGTTACCACAAAATCCAGCTGTCACATTCCCTGGTATTTACCCAAAGGCATGAAAAACTTATGTCCACCCAAAAACCTGCACAAGGAGATTCACAGCAGCTTTATTCATAATTGCCAAAACTTGGAAGCAACCAAGATGTCCTTCAATAAGTTAATGTATAAATTAAAAAATATGTCCAGACAATGGGATATTATTCAACACTAAAAATAAATGAGCTATCAAACCATGAAAAGACACAGAAGAGCTTTAAATGCATATTACTAAGCGAAAAAAAGCCTATCTGAAAGGCTATATACTGTATGATTCTAACTACATGACATTCTGGAAAGTGTAAACTTATGGAGACAGTAAAAATAACAGTGGTTGCTAGGGTTTGAATGTATAAAAGGGATGAATGGGTAGAGCACAGAAGATTTTTAGGAAAGTGAAAATACTGTCTGATGCCAAATAATAATGGAATCATGTCCAAACCCACAGAATGTAAAAAACCAAGAGTGAACTGTAGTGTAAACTATAAACTTCAGAAGATTGATTTGTCAATGTAGTTTCGTCAGTTGTAACAAATGTGCAACTCTCATGGGGGATGTTAATAATAGGGAAGCTATGCATTAGTAGGGGCAAAGATTCCTTGAGAAATCTTGTAACATCCTCTCAAGTTTACTGTTTATCTAAAAGTGGTCTTAAAAAGTAATGTTGTTGTTGTTGTTGTTGTTGATTTAAAGAATGACAGGGCCTATGTCTCCTAGTCTCTGTGAAAGGGTTGTAGTCTAACTTCAATAAGCACCGAATAACAAATACAGACAGCCTAATCACATAGACCAAGGTCCCCGCTGACATCCTTCAGTACTTTTTCACTAGCTCACTCTAGTGCTTAAAAACTTTCCTGCCTTTTGTTTTAATGGAGTTGAGTTCAGTCTCTATCTCTTTTTGCAACAGTCTTTAATAACATTTTTATTACCAGTCCACCTTGTCCGGTGCAATTTTACATTGACAACTCTCACAGAATTCTCCCTCCAAGGTTAGCAGTAGTATGACCCTCGCCTGCAGACTCAGTACTCATCCAGGACCTGACATCAATCCAGTCTTGAATATGATGTAGGGAAGTTAAGAAATCCTAGTTCAATGATTCACATGAGTCAGCCATAGGCTTACTTCAACACACAATTTTCGTAATAGGACTTCTACCTTGCTTCTGAAATAACACCTCACTTGGTTTCCACTCATAGGCTGTATCTATTGGTTTCTCTGGGTAAGATTTCTTGCCTTACAATCTTCTCCACTCCTCTGAGACCTTACTATTTCCATCTTCTAATCCAACTAAGAACTAGATCCCAGTTCATAAACCCTGTATTTGCTATGTGACAATTCCTATAGGGACCTTTATTTTGGAGCCTCAGCACCATCTTCTGCTGCCTGCCTGCTTAGAAATATCATAAAACCTGCTACCTGGATTATTCCCTAACATGCCTTGTCATATGCTCTGGAGTTGTTATTTGTCCTGCCAGATGGAACTATCGCTCATTACTTAGGTCTCATTTTGTGCCTAAGTCTCTCCTCTACCTCATGATTGGATCTAGATTCCCAGGGTGTGCTGCCTGCTGGTCAAGCTTATCCCCAAGCACCTCTCAGGTGACAATTTAAGGTTACAGTCTATGCTGAAATAAAATATTGCCCTAACTGCTAACATTGGGTCCAGAGAGATAGGCTCAAGTGTCATCTGTGTTTTATTCTAGGCTACAGGATGTAAAAATTGTGCTTTAACATTTTATTTCATCTTAGAAATGAATTTAGGCATGGAATTTTAAAATGAGTTGTGTTGGGGCGCCTGGGTGGCTCAGTCGGTTAAGCGGCCGACTTC
This sequence comes from Panthera onca, assembly GCF_046562875.1. Classification (NCBI taxonomy): domain Eukaryota; kingdom Metazoa; phylum Chordata; class Mammalia; order Carnivora; family Felidae; genus Panthera; species Panthera onca. The sequence continues at coordinate 224,582,563 of NC_138339.1, forward strand.
GGCTCAGGTCATGATCTCTCGGTCCGTGAGTTCAAGCCCCGCGTCGGGCTCTGTGCTGACAGCTCAGAGCCTGGAGCCTGTTTCAGATTCTGTGTCTCCCTCGCTCTGACCGTCCCCCGTTCATGCCCTGTCTCTCTCTGTCTCAAAAATAAATAAACGTTAAAAAAATAAAATAAAATAATAAAATAAAATGAGTTGTGTTTATGGTTTTATATTCAATATAGGCATATTATTTTTATTCAATTTAGGCACAATGATTTGGAATATGGAATGCACAGAACTCTTTGGAGGATAAAGTGAAATTCCATAAAAGTCTTCCCAAATATTAAAATATATATTTAACTTACAAAGAAAATAGCAAGGCAGGAGAGACTAATAGAAAGGCCTCTGGGGCTCCCAGAAATAAAGCCACAGTATTGGATACAAATCTCTTTCCATCCGGGGCATAGAGAGAGGAACTCAATAAAAACAATAAAGGAAATAAAATCTTCCTGCTATTTTCTTCAAATTTCTTCTTCAATTAGGTCTGCCCTTAATGGAAGAGACAATTTATTTTCAGTAACTCCCAGGCTGCATAGATTTCCCAAGGAAAGTATATACCGCCCCAGAGAATGAACTATGGATATGCTTTTGGGTACCAACTCATAACACTACTAAAGCCATTCCTTCTGTTCTGCACAATTATTTTTATAAAAAACTTGGTCATAGGCATAGTGACACAGTGCCTGTGGAGCACTCTTCAACAAAAGTATAGATAGGCTCTTCTAAATAATCACCTCCCATCTCTACCCAAATCAGTAAGAATGTACATTCAAAACAATGATAAGGGTGAGATTTTATTATTTGCAGAATAATAATTTTACCCTGCAAAAGACATTTTCAATGTTTGAAGACTTTTTGCTTGTTACAACTGTAGGAGTGGGGAGGATTGTTACTGGCATCTAATGAGTAGAGGCTAGGAATGTTGTTAAATACCCTACAATACTCAGGAAAGCCAACAGAGAATGATCTGGTCCAAGATATCAATAGTGCAGAGGTTAAGAAGCCTTGGACTAGGAAAATCAAAGTCTTACTGGATGAGGGCTGACAAGCCTCCTGAGAGAATTCACTCCAAGGTAAGAATGAACCAGAGGGCACAGGGGTAATTCTGACTATGGCATAACATGTGCCTGTTTCCAAAACAGCCCCTCTCTCATTGGAAGCATTCCTGGATCCTGGAGAAAACAGACACTAGAAGTAAACACTGTTGAAATCTCTCACTGAAGTGTCAACAGAGTAGCATGATTTGAAAACCTATTCTCTGACAATATGTACCACAAAAGAGAGAGAGAGAGAGAGAGAGAGAGAGAGAGAGAGAGAGAGAGAGAGAGAATGAGGTGACCTTCCACTTTCCCCAACAACAAAAATTACAGTGCTTGGAAAACTCTCAGTTCTACCAAGATGAAGTAGCCTCATTCCTCCTACGTCCTCCCTGTTACAACTAGAATCCCTGGATATAACTCAACCAAAAAGTACAGGAAGACCCTGAAAGGAAGACTACAGAAATCTGACAAATTAGGGACCTCGGACCTTGAGGAACATCACAGAGGTATGTGGGTTCCCTGAGTTTCCTTGCTGCCTCCTTGCATCTCAGAAGAGGTGCTGTAGAAGCCTCCAAGCCAGAACAAGCAACAGACGGACAAAGTGAGCTCCAAGAAAAGCCTGTTTCCAGTAGCCAAGGGACTGAAGAAAGGGTAGCCTAACAATTTCAGCAACACCTGCTGTACTTCGGCCAGACACCACTGAAAAACCCTCTTCCTTGCCTCCACCCATTGCAGACCCAGCAGGCTAAGTGAGGAGCTGGCCTTCTACCTCCCACCCAAATAAATGGAAGCAGGCTGCATTCCCCTGCCCCAAAACGGAGGTGACTGTCCATTGCCAGAAGCAGGTGGTACTCCTGCTGGCACACTGTCAGATGCGCTGCGTGGGAAGGTGATTTTCTTCTTCATTTTTCAATCTTTTTTCCCCAGTTTTATTGAGCTATAACTGACCTACAGCACAGTATACAATTTAAGGTATACAACATAATGATTTGACTTACACGTATTGAGAAATGATTACCACAGTAGGTTTAGTTAAACATCCATCATCTCATATACATACAAAAAAACAGAAACAAAAAAAAGAAAAGAAATGTTTTCTTTCCCTTGTGATGAGAACTCTTAGGACTTCCTCTTCTCACTGCTTCCATACATACCATATGGCAGTATTGATTTTCCATCCACCACTCAGCTAAGCAGGCCCCATTTTGTTTGCTCAGCCATCATTTGTGTGTCTCTCTTCTTTTTTTTTTCTTTCTTTGCTGCACTTTCTTCTGGCTTTGTAGTGCATTCTTAGTTTATTTTTCAATATATTTATATTCTTATCGATGCATTTGAGGTAATAACCGCTTAATGTATTGCTATACTGCATTCCATAAATATCTTGTAATTTTATATTCTATTGAAAGGTATTTAACAGTTTATTTCCAGACATGTGAGGTTTTCTTTTTTTGTTTTGAAGCTATCCTATTGTGACTAGTTTCAAATTTTATTTCACCAAGGTAAGAAGACATGGTCTATTTGGTACTAATTCCTTAGAATATATTGAAGATTTTTAAAAAGCCCAACACAAGGCTAATATTTGTAAACATCATCTGCATGCTCAAAAAGAATATGGATTCTCATATTTGGGGATGTAAAGTTACATATAAAATACAAGACTATAATCCTTTATTTGCAATTCTAAAACCCAAAAGTCTCCATAGTTAAAATTTTTTAAACTTATTTGTTGGAAAAATCTAAGCTGACCTGAATAGATTCGTTGACAAAAACCTACCCTAACTGATAGGCAGGTACTTAGTGTCTTTTTTTTTTTTTTTTTTTTTTTTTTTTTTTTTTTTTAGCTATAGAAATACTAAGATTTGATCATGGAGTCTTGTGCTAGATCCCTCCAGGGATAATACATAGCATATGTTTTATATCATTTTTCATTATAACAAAAAAATCTAAATTGTGAAATTCGTCTGGTCTCGTGGGTTCAGATAATACTATAACCTATATATATGTTAGATTATTAATCATATTTAAGCCTTTTATCTCTGTTTATATTTAAATTTGCTTTGTTCATCATTTTCTGAGAGAAGTATCTCAAACTCTTCACATCAATTTTTGACTAATCTATTCTCACAATTCTGTAAGTTATTGAGTTATATATTTAGGGGTTTTTAATATTTGCTTCATATGTATTCAACATTTGTATTCTTTATCTATTGCTGCTTTACAAAATATCACACACTTTTGACTTAAAATAACACATATTTATTAAGTAGGTCAGGAATCTAAGCAAAACTTAACTGGCTTATCTACTCAGGGTTTCACAAGACTGAAATCAAGGTGTCAGCTATGCCGTACTCTCATCTTGAGGTTTGACTAGAGAGCAACCCACTTCTAAGATCCCTCAGAATGTTGGCAGAATTAATTTTCTTATAACTGTAGAATTCACGGAAACATGTTTCTTCAAAGACAGCAAAAGAGAACAAGAGATAGAGAAAAATTGACAGAGAAAGAAAGAGGCTGCTGGTTCACACTTCCGAATTAATGAAAAGCATGAGACTTCTTTTAATGAGCTCACCTGATTAGATCAGACCCTCCCAGAATGATCTCACTTTAACTTGAAGTCAACTGGTTTTGTGTGTGTGTGTGTGTGTGTGTGTGTGTGTGTGTGTGTGTGTCTCTCATTATTTCTTTACATTTATTTACTTACTTACTTATTTATTTAAATTCAAGTTAGTTAACATGCAGTATAGTATTGGTTTCAGGAGTAGAACCCAGTGATTCATCACTTCCGTATAACACCCATTGCTTATCCCAACAAGTGCCCTTTTTAATGCTCATCACCTATTTAGCCCATCCCCTCATCTAGTAACCTAGATGTCCACTGAAGGACGAATGGACATGGGAAATGTGGTATATTAATGCAATGGAATATTATTCAGCCCCCAAAAGAAGACAATCTTGTCATATGCTACTACATTGGTGAACTTTGAGGATACTATGCTAAGCGAAAAAAAGCCAGTCACAAAATATAAATACTGCATGATTCCACTTATGAGATATCTAAGTAGTTAACCTCTTAAAAGCAGAAAGTAGAATGGCACTAACTAGGGGCTGAGAGTAGAGGAAAAAGAGGAGTTCAATGGGTGTTGTTTCGCTTTTGCCAGATGAAAAAGCTCTACTGATCTGTTGCACAACGTTGACATAATTAACACTACTATACTGTAAAATGATTAAGATGGTAATAGAAATAAAGAAAATTAAGAGTACACTTACCTCGATGAGTACTCGGTAATGTATAGAATTATTAAATCATTATATTGTATACCTAAAACTAATGTAACACTGTATGTTAATTATACTTCAATTAAAAAAGAATAATAATAAAAGTTATAGGTAATAACACAGGGAAGCCATGAGTCAGTAGAGATAGCTAAAACAGAGGGTGAGAGAGAGAGAAGAAACTCTAATAAATGTGGGAAAAGTGACAGAATTTTTTAAAAATGTATTTTTAAACCTCCAGTATAATAATTGACTCATCAAAGAGGTAAGACTATTGAGTGAAAGATTGTTGAAAACAGAATTTTTACACGGAGTCAGGCTATCGCCCCACAAATTTCTTACGATTAGAAAGGAGAGAATATGCTTTTACAATGGAGATCTGGCATTTAGCAACTTAACCAAATGACAGTTGGACATCTGGTAATTATGTGATACAATAAAAATTACATAATATCATCTAGAATTCTCCCCCAAAATGCTCAACATTAATCTAATCATGAAGAAACAGTCAGACAAACCCAGAACGTGAACCATTTTGTATGACAACTGGCCTGAATGCCTCAAAAAGTCAATGTCAGAGGAAAAAACGGAGGGTGAGCAGAACACTGTTCCAGGTGGAAAGACACTAAAGAGACAGAACCATTCAAATACAAGAGAGGAATCTTGAATGGATCTTGGATTTTTTTAAAAATTAAAAAAGAACTAACTCTAAAAACTTTTCAAGGCCATTGGAGAAATTTGAATATGAGATGATGGTGTTTTACATTATTGAATTATTGTTAAAATCTCTATGTTCAATAATGGCTGCATAGGAGAATCTTTATTCTTAGAAGTCATATGCTAAAGTATCTGGAATTGAGGTGCCATGATGTGCACAATTTACTTTCAAATGATTCACCAAATGACAATTTGTGTGTGGAGGGAGAAAAGCAAACGTGGCAAAATCATAAAAAACAAATGGATCTATGTAAAGGGTTTACAGGTGTTCCATTTTTTAAATTTTCAAAATGAAAAACCAGGGGAAATGAAGAAACACAAGTTTCTACACTATTGTTTGGGGAAATAGAGAAGGGGAATATATTGTGCATGAACAAACTTCCCAAGTATCTCCTTTATGCATCTCTGCTCTTTCACCCCATTTCAACTTCCTACTGAAGGTACCACTTTTTCCCTCTCACTCTGTCTCCTTCTCTCTCCCTCCCTCCTTCATTCATTCCATCAAATATCCACAGGCAACAAACAGACACACTGACACACACACACACACACACACAACCTAAACACACATCCCTTGTAAAATCCATTCAGATTACTCACTGTCCTCTACAAAAACAAAAACAAAAACACAAACCTAGGTAATCTGCCCAGCAGCTGCATTATAACAGGGTACTGCATATTTCTCTGAGAAAAGCTAGATTAGCAAGGAGAAGAAAATGCTAAATTCATCCTTACCAATAAAGATTGTGACAAGAATTCATAGGAAAAATGAGGTTCTTGCTTTCTCATCCACCACATGCAGCCCCAAACTTTTGGCAACTCTATGGGACAATCTCTGAAAAGCATTTGATGGCCAACTGGAAGTTGAGAAGGTTGACCTTCAAACACTGCCAAGACCCTGACCAACTGGCTTGGAATTTATTTCAGTTTAAAAGTTTGCCACAGTAGCAAAGCAGGCAAAGAGCTGATTAAAGAATTTAACAGACTCAGGGAACTCCAAACACACAAAATTAAACCTTCAGGTAGTACAAAATTCTTAAAGTGGCCTCTGTGCTAATGGTGCAGAATGATAAATACTCAGGCATATGCCTCTTATATCCTATAGACTGTGAATGATGTCTAGATCGGGAAGAGGAAAAGCAACCTCACTGTGGGCAGAACATAATGATTAGGAAGGACTATGTAGTCTAAAGATGTTTGGTTAAGAAAATACTAGGCCTTAGAGTCAAAATCTTTAATGATAAAGTAAACTAAGTTTACCACAAGCTTAGTTTGCTATGCTCTTTCTTCCCTAATAATAGTCAATAGTACTAATGCATAAAAGGCCAAGAGTTTTATATGATACTTATTTTTCTTGGCTTTGAGACATCCACATTTATAGACATGGGACCCACAGGGTCATTTAGAGTTGGAAATTATCTTCTGTCCTTGTTGGCTTTCTTTTGCTATGTGTGAGACAATGCTAAACTTCTTTTAAAGCCACTTTAGTCATCTAGGAAAAGAATGGTGTGGTAATTAGCTATTTTCTTTCAGTAAAACCCAAATCTGCCAACTTCACAAGCTAAGCCTTCATAAGAAGTACAAAGTATTCAAAGCTATGGGTGTTTCCCTACATTTCTGGTACAAACATTTCTCACAAATTATTCTTGTGACACAATGCAAAAAGTATGCCCTAAAGGAGCAAACCCTGGTTGATTTAAGGACTGATTATTATTGCTCTACACTCTCAGTGTCTATGTGGTCTTGTCTGCCAATTTATTCTGTTCCAAAGTTTCATCTATGTGGCTGAAGAAACATTTGTAAAGCAGTTGATTCAGATGCCACACAAACAGCATAGGGCAAAAGAGCAAATTAGCAGTAAGTTTAGCAAATAGAATATAACAGCAATCTCCCATAAACATAACAACCCCCCCCAAACAATGAAAATAAGACAGAAAAATATAACTATCGAAAATAAGCATAAAATGAAATGATCACCAATTAACTCTAAGTGGAACTGAATGACTTCTAAGATGCTGATCAGAGAAAACTTCCCCTTATTGAAGATAAAAGGAAATGTTTCCAAGAAAAAATATGGTGTTCTACCCTATTGCTATTCAGAATTATGATGGATAAAGACTAGCAAGAGGTTGGTGCTATCCTGTAGATAGGAAAAGTTGACACTTGGGGTTCATCCTCATATAATATGCTTATTTTTAAAGCAGTATTTACAAAGTAATTAAGTGGAGAAGTGCAATTATCAGGCTCGTGTGTTCATCTTAAATTATTTCAACTCTCCAATTTATTTACAGAAATAAATTTAGACTAACTGCACTTTAAGTAAAAGTTATTATGCATTTGGTGATCCAAAATATGTAATAATGTATTTTAGAACACACACACAATACAGCATACCATTTGAAGTCAGTTTTAAGATGTCTCTAGAACAGCAATTAGCAAAATGGGTTTGAGGAAGAGCATTAGAAGTTATAACAAAAGGAGTTGAAATTGCCCCAAATTTAAAAAATATATTTAAAACATATATTTATGACATCAATTGCTTTGTATTGGAGGTTTACTACTCAAGCAACAGTAACACTTGGAAAGCCTGCGGTTCATTGCACTATACATATGGCCAGAATGAATTTCTCAAAACATGTTATAATCAGAAAGTGTTATATGGTCACATATGGGAGGAATTCTGACTCTTCACTGACTGCAGGACTCTCAAGAAACAAGTTTTTTACAGTGTCTTCTAAAACTCCAGGTGTTTGCCCTTAACATCCTTCTTTGTGGAGCCTCTCCAGGGACCAGTGTTTGGGGGCACACAGTTTGGAAATCTCTTCCCCAGAGAACTGTAGGTTTATGATAGTAGTTGAAACCCTAGGTGTAGATAAGATGGCATATTAGTTTTTGAGGAATGCTGTTAACAAAATACTACAGAATATCTTTTTTAAAAAATGTTTATTTATTTTTGAGAGAGAGTGAGAGAGAGAGCAAGCAGGGGAGGGGCAGGGAGAGAGGGTGACAGAGAATGCTAAGCAGGCTCTGTGCTGCCAGTGCAGAGCCCGATGCTGGACTCCATCCCACCGTGAGATCACGACCTGAGTCAAAATCAAGAGTCAGACACCCAACTGACTGAGCCACACAGACAGCCCAACAAAGTACTACAGAGTATCTTAAACAGAAATGTAACGTCTCACAATCCTGAACATTAGAAGTCTGAGATCATGGTATAGTCAGGGGCAGCTCCCTCTGAAGGCTCTAAGGATCTGTTCCAGGCTTTTCTTCTAGCTACTAGTAGTTCCTTGGCTGGTTGCAAAACTCCAATCTTCCTATGAAGTTCTCCCTATGTCTATTCCTCTGTCCAGATTTTTCCTTCACACTTTCACTCATCACAATCAGTCCTACTGTTAACTCATGCTTCAGTTTACCTTTTTCAAATTTTGTAAGGAAAAGAAACCACTGCCATACAAAAGAAATGTTAGCAGTATTTCTTGAGGGGGCCTTACATTCTAATGAACTGTGAGCTGGAGATCCTGATACATATTTTGTAACATCTTCAAGTGAAACTAGTCTCTTCCTTCTGACTAACAATGGAATTCTCCAGGGCAAATATTTTATCATTTAAAAATATTCCATTTAGCTTTGTATTATTTATATTGCCTGCGTTATGTTCCAGCAATTTCAATAAGATTGTAAGTCTCTAGAGAGCAACAGTATGTTCCATGTCAATTTTATATCCTCAGTATTGCTTATCTTAGAGCTCAATGCAAAGTTACATAATCAATAGAAACTTAAGAAATTAAATTACTACTCTCCAAAGCGTAAACTTGTTACTGTCCCTAAAAACATCAATTCTTTCTTCTGTAACCTGCTTTTGTTTTCTTCTTCTCTTCTACCCTTTACATCCAAAACATTACTAAGTCTTGACAATTCCATCTCTATATGCCAACTAGCCTCTCTTCCCTTCCATTGTCATTAATGCTGATCTGTTTCAGACCCTTGGTAGCTTTGTCTGAACTGCTACAAGAATTTCCTTTATTTGCTTGACTGCCTTGCTTATTCTCTTGCCATCCCAAACTATTTCCCAAATTGCAACTGTACCGGGTCTCTCCCATTTGTCCCTTCAAATCTACTCTGTATCCTTATCCACATTGATCTGTCCCCCTGAAAGCTGAGGTATCTGGAATACATCAAAAAGAATTCTTGTCCTTTAGCTTCCCATTGGTTTTGGTTTATCTTCCCAATGAGAAATGCTGGTAGGAGTTCAAAGGGTAAAAGCAAAGTGAATCCAGGTTATTTATTGCCCCGATGTCTTTGATTCTATCAGGTGGCCCTCTTTACATACTTCTCTCTCCAAATTTTATTATTTAGAGTTGTAGACGGTAAAGCCCTGCCTCCAGCCACAGTTTCAAGGTCTAGTGGCTGTATTTCTTTGATTTCCATACTTTTGCAAACATCTTTTGTAGAATACCTTTATTAAACTCTTATCGAATTACCTGATTGGAATATGCCATCTGTTTCAGACCTGATGAACTAACTAAAAACAAAACAAAAATATGTCACTTACCTAACAAAATCTTAAAGTTTTTTCCATCGTTTAAGGATGAAATGTGGTACAACGGCATTCAAAGCCTTCCAAAATTTGGCCTAACCTTCCTCTCCCATTATAACCACATATATATTTTAAAGCCATATATTTTTATGCACTGTCCCCTTCTATTCCTTCTCTTTCTGGTGAAATGCTATTTATTTTTCAAGATCCAGTTAAAAATTCTCTCTTTCAATCAAGACTTCTCAATTGAAAGTATCTCTTATTTCTCTGTTCTTCTAGAATCTGTTGACTTATTAATGCTCTGCTTAAACTATTATATTAGTACTATGTTAAGTGATGGGCTACGTATTAACACTTTTGTGTGTTCATATGGAAATGTTCCTTTCTCTCTCTCTCTCTCTCTCTTTTTTTTTTTTTTTTTTTTTTTTTTGACCTCTGTATTAAGCACACCAAAAGAATATAGCTCTCTGTGAAGGCCAAAGTTTTTAGGAGGAAATGTGGCCTGAGCTGTGTGCTGTATACAGCTATAGTTTCTGCCAATCACACAAAAACCACTATGCCTCCAATCAAATAGCAATTTCCATGCTATTGAGCATTATCATAAAGCAATAATATTGAGAAAAAAATACAGATGACAGAGCTAAAATAGAGGGGCTTGTATGCAACTCTTGGTGAAATAAAAATGATCTCCGACAAACATAATTTTAAAATGATATCCTAATTTCAGTGAAGAGAAAGCTGGGGACATGAGCAAGGGTCACACATGGAACCAAGTTAGAATATTCTTCTATGCTTTGACTCATAACTCTGTGAATTAGGAAAGGAAGTCAAGAAACTCCCCTAAGAGAACCAAGGGATTTCCTCCTTGGTTATGCTGAGAATGTTGAATAAGTGTTAACTCAGTTTTTTCCCACTGCTAACATCCAAATTTATCTAAGTTTCTGGGTCCACAATCAAATTTGGGGCATATATATCAACAACTGAAAGATACTAACCCTTGAGGACCTAGTTTCTATCTTAGGATAAACTTAAACCCAGGTTAAGTTCAGCAAGTGATATAAGGTTCAATATTAAAAAAAAAAGTAATCAGCACTTAGAAGGGCTTACATTGTTTGGATATGAATGATGAAATTGGAGAATATCTGTTCTACACTAAATGATTAAAGCAAAGGCTTAGAGGCATTTGTGAGTTTGAATCTATATATACTGAACTCTAAAAAATACAAGAGACAAAAATAGCCCACCATACAGGTATTTGGGCTATAACATGAAATACATTTAGATATTTCAAAACAATGAGAGAATTGGCAAAATTTTTCACTTTTTTTTTCAAATTTGTTATATGTCTTTACATACCAAGTTGAAAAAGCATTACTTAAAACCCGCCCTGAATACAGCAGCATTTGCAGCCCCCATGCATTTAGTGCTTAGTTGGTATCTGACTTCTTAACCACATTTGCATGCAGAGGAAATACTCAACATGAAATGAAGGATGGTGGGACAAAAAGTAATAGCAATGTACTTGGAACATCAAGGCTCATCTAGAATTTCCCTTGAGTCAGGCATTTTCTTAAAGTAAGGGACAGACATGTAAGGCTGTGTGGGAATGTTGAGAGGACAAAGCCCAGACCAAGGCATGGTGGAAGAAAACATACATGCCAGGAGGGATCACCCTTGTTTTACCAACTCATGTCATTGCCATCTCTAATTTTGTGGAACTCTGTCTCGCCTTCCTGTGCATTTTGCTTCCCACAATTTCCACAGTTTCCATAACCCACAGCCCTTCCTTACTCCCCACCCAAGCCACTGCTGGCAGAACACATGATTAATCTGAAAGCAAACTCAGATTCTGAAATTAGAGGTAGCTCATTATGGAAGTGACTTTCTTTCTTTCTTTCTTTCTTTCTTTCTTTCTTTCTCTTTCTTCTTATTTTTTTTTAATAAACATATTCAACTAGAGGGTAAAAACTCCCTTTGAAATAATAAACTACATAAGATGCCCAGAAATCTAGGTCATTTCTTTGCATTTAGTGGGAGTTCAGTCAATTGTTAATTGGTGGTCATATCTATTTCTATGTTTTGGATTTAGAATCACGTTACTCAGAAAGCTGGATCATATCTCCCCCTTGTAAATACCTAATTGAAGCTTCAACTTGGAGGAGGAACTTTGTTTTTTAGAAAGGAATAAAAACGTGTTCTACTTTGAAAGTACATTAAAAAGTCAGTTTTATGAACATCTGTTATATTCATTTATCAAATATGTTTCTTGCAAGTTATTTTATACCATATTTTAAATCCACACATAATTGATGTAAACAGTGCCTTTCTTCTTGGTTTCTGTAGAGTATGAGTCACTGTACAGCTAACAGAGCAAGAACATCTACACCAGTGCTAGTGCTCTTATTGGAGCAGAAAGTCACTCCATTTTCAAGTTAAAAGAATATAGTAACCAGAGATACAAACTGTTTTGTTATTTACTTTTCCACTAATCCAAAAAAGTGGCTTTGTTTTATCAGAAAGGAATTCTGTATTCAATTTTGTGGTCAATTTTCTTTGTCTTTGTTTCCCTTAAAATATCATTACTTAGATATTGTGGTTATGAACAAACTAAAAGATATGTCCTCTTTGTTTTCAAAGTTACTACTAAAATATAAAAAGCATTAGAGTAACTTTAGAATTAAATGTATTTTCCATGAGCAATAACTTTGTGTTAATTGTCAAAATAAAATTGAATGACGGACACATAGTATTAAAAGTATACATGAATATCCTACTCTAACCATATAATTATATTAGAAAATCAGAAAGGCCAGTTTGAATTTCTTCTGCCACTTAACCTTGAGGAACTCCTTCAAACTACTTTTGATTACAGTCTAAGTCAACTATTATATTAAGTCCTTTTCATATTTCTTGAACATAAGAAAGGAAGAAACTTACTACCAATTCTGCTTATCACCACAGCCAGACTAAATAAGTGTTGCGTTAAAACTGTCAATTGTAAAAATATTAATTAATTAAAAATAAAAATAAATAAAAATGTCAGATGTAGGCTTGGAATTAGAGAACTACCAAATATAGAATGACTTAGTTACATCGAATAGAGTTACTGATGTAAGAGTCACAAAACGAAGACAGCACCATCAGGGTACAGAGCAGAGAGACCAGTCATGATGTCCAAGATAGAATGGTATAAACTTCTGAATCCCAAAATCTACACTGGGACTATGCAGATAGGAATGAAATATCTGAAAGAATAAAGTCTTCATCTAAAGTCCAGCTTCCAAGATATGAAGCCCAGCTTTATAAACATACATTCTTTTTAACATATGGTAAAGTTATTCAACACATAGGCAACTGTCAATATGTGTAAGCGACCACTTCATCTGGTCTTGTTTTAGCGCACCTACCTCTCAATATCAGAGTTTTGCAATACAGGTTGTGACTGCAGTGTGGTACAGTATCCTTACACACGAACACAGTTCTTTTTGATGACACTTAGCTCCCCAGACTAACCCAACCCTGCCCAAATGTATAATAGAAATCAGTGCTGTGGAACAAGGACAAAAGTCAGTTCTGAGACTCATGCAAGCAGGAGAGGAAAATGAGCAAGAAAGACAACACTGGCAAGTGTTCATATGAAGAAGAAAAGAAAGAAGAAAAACTATCTCCATACTCTTGACTGTGGTGTCATACACTGGGTACATGTTGCTCATGAAGTCATCTCAATAAATATTGAGTACTTGCTTTATGCCTGGTACTGTTGTAGGAGCTGAAGAAAGAATGGTGCACAAAAGAAAGACCCTGCTCACGTGGGCTTGACATCCTACTGGGATGACCTTCTGTGAGACACCAAACAATATTGCTTGGAGAAGGACCCCACTTGTGAGCTATACCAGGCACAGTCTGTGTTCACTCAAGATTAATGGGATGTGGCAAAAAAAGACAGACTGCTGGGCTGCTGGGGAAGTTGTCAAAATTATAAGGAGTAATATTTGGGCAATGAGAAAATGTTCTGGTATGAAATTTGAGTCCTTCCCATAGGCCCAATGCTAAAGGTTTTGTAAACTTCAAAACAGAATTGACCCATGAGACATAAAAAGTCATGGGGGAAGGGAAAGGTCATTAGCAAATCACTTAGGCACAGAGAGCATAATATTTCTTTTTGTTGGATAATAACCATTCTTAAAATTATTGTTAGTTAGTTATGATCTTGAAAAGTCCCTAAAGTATCCCTTATATGGAGTCAGACGTCATAAGTAGCGTGTATGAATGAAGTCCCTAGTGGTACCAAAGACAAAAAAAGAGTGAACTATGGAAGCATACTGCTGCTAAAGCCTTTCCGACATGCTTTTTAAGAACACTATTCTGACTAAATTTGGCCCAAAGGCTGCCAAATTACAACCTCTGCCATAGTATTACAAAAAACTAAGCTCTTCAAATTAAAAAAAAATAATCATTGTCATTATTTTGGTCACAGGAGTATTATTACTGCACACGTGTTATTTTGCCATCCAGTATCTGGTCACTTTTCCTTTCACAATCATAAGTCATTTTTCTTTATAGAAACCAATCCATCCCCTGTTTTCTGACCATGTGCTTTAAATAGGTTCCCTCCTTTCAGGAAGCGTTACAGCATTTCACCTGGCATAAGCAAATCAAAGCATTATAATTCTCCAGAAAGAGAGATTGGTTTTGTAATAAGTGCACGATCCAGTAAGAACAAATGACATGCAACCCCTTGTTATTTGTGGAAGATAATTTTTGTTTCTTATTCTGGATGTGAAAGTGAGACATTGTAAGGTCTGGAGCATGGTTTCTATTATCATGGGACCATGAAGGTAGAGACTCTCTGACAGCAGACCAAGGGAGAATGCCTTGGACATAGTGAATGAATACTAAACATTTATCGGACAAATGAATGAACAGCATTGCAGTTCGCAGATCTGGGTTGCCATGGCAACTTAACATCTATGGTACAATAGCCTAAATTCTGAAGTGAAAGGGATGATCTAGATCTGTGACATTTAAACTATTCAGAGGATGGTCAGTACTTATCCTCAGGGTGTGAGGAAGTATAACTAGAAACAGCCTCTCACCACTGGAAATTTTATTCAAGTTTTAGGTTTTATTTTGAATATAGACATTTTATTTTCATAAATTTTATTTTAATAATGTTAAAAAAATTCAACCAAGTAAATGTGAAGATCTAATTGGCTTTACCAAGTAACTCATGAATCAGGCAACATCCAATCCAGCAAGTAGATGGGAGCTCTGAGCAGATGTGCAAAATGGAAGGTTTTTTCTTCCTTTGGGGTTGAGGGCAGGGCATAGAGTGGGCCCGTATGACAGGTAATCTCATTGGTGCTAACTAGAAAATTCCATATTGACTGGCTTAAAATTCTACTCCAGGAGAGGTTAAAACTACAACTAAATCTTGTTTTGCTGACCTGGAACAAGTGACTCCGCTTTGGGCCTCCAGTTTTCTTTTTAACAATATAAAAATAATCTTCAAGTAAAAACTGTTGTTCCAAGAAGATGGCACATTTATTCTCTACCTTCAAGAAATCTCAAGGTTTCTTGAGAAAGAACATTGTCTTTGCCTTAGAAGTATTGAGAAATACAGGCACTAGAGTGTTTATAAAGAAATATCTACCAATTCAAAGTCTGATAATTTGTGTTTCGGAACACTTAACCTTCATGACACTCTATTAACAATTTATGAGTAAAGAAATAATATTATTGAGCTTTTCTGTATGTAATTCAAGTTAAGAAAACATTACCAAATAGGTATGCCTTGAGAATTCAACCAGGCCTTCTTTGAATCCCCTCCTTCTACTTCTCCTTATCACCACCATTCATAAACTCAACTACTTTTCCTCCTGTTCGACCATTAAAATTATAATATGAATTTAAAGATTGCTACTCAGCCAGTATGAATAAGCAGCCCTGACTCTCCTCATGATGTAAATATATGTACAGAGTGATTTGAGAGAGAGAGAGAGAGAGAGAGAGAGAGAGAGAGAGAGAATGCATGTGCGAGCAGGGGAGAGGCAGAGAGAGAGGGAAACAGAGAATCTGAATGGAACTGGCTCTATGCTGATAGCAGACAGCGCGAAACGGGGCTCAAAATCACAAACCATGAGATCATGTCATGACCTAAGCCAAAATCAGGCGCTCAGCCAACTGAGCCACCCAGGCACCCCTGAAGTGTTTTTTTTTTTAAAAAGATACATCTTTGAAGATTTCACAAGTCAATAGACTGTTTTGACCACCTTATTTCAACAAAAAAAAAAGTGAGGGAGGGTAATGTTAAATAAAGTTCTAACTCCCTGAGAGCTTTAGCTCAATGTGTCCAGCTCTGAGGAAGTGAAACTTCCTAAGTCCTGCCAGGACACAGTAATATCCAAAATCCTGAGGACATTCTGCTAACTTGAGGAGTAATTGTGGAAACAGCATGTTACGGAATTGAAAACTAATCCTGGATTTTCCAGTGCAATGTACATTTCCTGGAACATTCAACTCTCCCCAGGCAGAAGTCAGAATGTTTATAGCTTTCAGCCTCACTGTTTGTAAATGGAAAGCTGAGCTCAGAATTCATAATCACTGATTAAGCTGCTGTTTTTTATCCAATATTGGGGGTTGGGAGGACAGTGGGTTCTCTCATACTGAACCATAAACACATGTTTTGTTATGTGTAATAAATTCCCTAACATTGCACTTCTTTTGAAGGGAAGGATGAGGGGTGTAATAGAATACTTGAGCTAAAAACTAAAAGTCCATCTAGTTGGCATATCAATTTAAAATTTAAAAGAAATCCCTATAGGTAGTATACTGTATGTATTCCATGATTTTATTTTTCAGTGTTAACATAGAAGAATGATAAAGCTAGAAGAACTTTAGAGGTCACCTAATCCAATCCTTTCTTTACAAAAGAGAAAAATGAAAGCCATGGAAGCAAAGGGACTTACCCAGAGTCGCATAGATGGTGTCAATACAGAAAATAGACTGAATCCTCACTGCATAAATGATTGTATAGAACATACATTGATTCCATATGTTAACTGATGTGGAAATGCTGGGACTCCGAACTGATGGCCAAGAAAGAATTCTTAAGATGTGTCTGGTGCAAAAAGTGGTTTTATTAAAGCACGGGGACAGGACTGCCATGGCAGAAAGAGCGGCACTGAGGTCGTGAGGGGTGACTGATAATACATTTTCAAGTTGGGAAAGGGTTGGGGACAGTGTAAGTCTCTAAGGAATTTTGGAAGCAAGGTTTCCAGGACCTTGAGGGGGCTAGCTATTGTTAAGAAAAGGTCATTTATTACTGTCTATAAAACCTTAGTCATGAGACCCTTCAGATGTATTTTAGTGGGCCAAATGCTTGCTTGGAGGATAATTGCTAACATCCATTTGGGGGGTGGAGATGAAGGAATTTTCCAGAGGAATTTTTGTATGTACACTTACCGGATCCTGGAGGTCAGGATAATGTAGTAAGATTGCCTTTTTCCCTTAGCAAAGTGCCATAATCACGGCAGTAGCAAGGAAATTTAATTTTTCCTTTTGCCTATGTTTACCACATCATTACCTACGAATGAGTTAATGTCACATACAGATTATGACACACCATTTAAAATATACCTAAGCTGTATTTCTCACAGTCTTGATCATTATAAAAAGCCAAGAATTTAGCCATTACATTGATTTGAGACCTTGCTCACTGGATCTATTTTACCCCACCTCCTCTTGCCCATTAAGAAATGCTTTGGACTAAGACAGAAAGCTTAAAAAGTACTTGTTAGTAAGTCTGTCTTTGCTGAGTCAAGAATAAAAGGGTCAATTATGAGTTAGGAAAAAAAGTAGTGGGTGAGAGTGTAGCAGCAACATTTCCTAGTTTCTATATTTGATACTTTGACATTTGAGGCTTAAGGGAAACACAATAAATATGCCATCCCAAAATTAGGGTTAGGCTTAAGGGTTAGGGTTAAACCTCTTTGGCATAAAGATTACTTTAAGCTGATTATTTTTAAGAAACAGAGAACACAAGAAAATCTCTGAAAACCAGTGGAAATTACCCTTATGTAAAAGACATTTACATTTACAAGGGAAATCTCCATTTGTAAGGGTGTCTTTCTCTCTGTATCAGGAAGAGGAGAATGCCTATAACTCTAGAGGCTCATGAATGGAGAAGACACCTGACTTAAATCTGCATAGCAACTATACCCTTCTTTACTGTGTTTTGCCTGATAACCTCCCATAACTGGCTTCCCTCATCCCAACATCTTTTGTTTTTAGCTGGAGATGATATTTAAAGTGGTGACCTGAGCCATTTGGGTATTACTCCATTTTCCTAGGTACCTCCTATGTATACAGGAGGCATGCATGTTATCAAATGTTTGTTTTTTATCCTGTTAATTTGTCCTTTATCACAGAAGGGTCTCAAACAAGAACCTAGAGAGGTAAAGAAAGAATTAATTTTTTCTCCTCTACAGTGCCCCTCCTGGGGCCAGCCAATTCCTAGGGATAGTAAAGAACTGGCCTGCAAGTACATCTTCCCTATGTATACCAATCAATCTAGAGGCCACACCAAAACTCTCTCATACTCTGGGCCACTATTCTCCTGCCCTAATTATCCCAGAGCCAGGAAACAGAAAACTAATTGAAACCAACGCATGTTAATGTTGTACATTAACAAATGTTCTACCAATCTAGCCTAACGAAACTGGCTACTTGATTGGCTTATGAGCCTTTTTTGCAGAAGCTGACTGACCACCAATGAGACTAACTAAGATTGGAGCAAAATGGCAAGAATTCTTGCAGCTGTGCAGAAGGGACCAAGAGTGAACAAAAGAGTGAACATCTGTGATGACCCACCTGGCGATCTTTCCCCCATCATCATTCCTAGGCCACCATTTTCTGAACACATATCCTATGAAGAGGCATGATTCCTAAATGTACATGCTCATTCCTCCCTTTGTCCCTATATCTAATTATCCTACTCCATTCAGCCTTATCCCTTACCCTTAAATACACCAACCCAACCCTCAGGCAGGTGGATTTGAAAATTTTTCTACTGTCTTCTTGCTTGGTGCCCTGTAATAAAACCTTTTTCTCTGCCACAAAAGACACTGGTGTCAGTGTTTGAATTGCTGCATATTTGGGAACAGGTTCTTGTCTGGTAACACTAAGAATAGCTCCTACACCCCAGAGCCCACTGAAATTATTCAAACTAGCCAATCCAAATCTGCTTTCCCTGTCTTGCCCATTACTTTCTGCAGAAACCACAATAAAGGCTCTTTCCTACATTTTCCCCTTGGTCCTTCTGCCTCCTGACCAATCCTGGTGGATCCCCTATGTGTCCCTGTCTGGTGTGATGTGTCCCCTCCTCTTATGAATTGTGAGTAATAAACTCTTTCAAACAAAAACCTTCACTTGATCTGTTGGCCTCACCAAATATGAATAAGAATACTTACATTTTACAACACAGAGGTCGAAGGCCAGGAAGACTGAAGGTGTCAATATACAAGATAGATTTGAAGCAAGCAAGAAGAAACAAGAGATAAGCCACAAGAAGGGAGAATATGGCAAAGGCCTAGCACTTGAAGAACTCTGCAAACCCAGAATTCTGGTTGTAGTATAACTTTGGTGCCTTCCTGATAATATGAGAGGGTCGCCTTAAAATGACATATTAACAATTTCTTCTTGAACACACTGCTTAATAAATAATATGTGAGAACTTTAACATTTCTAGACAAGACTCACTAAGTAGTATTCCCATAATCAGTGGCCCAATTGTACTCCATCCCAGAATGCTAAAATAGCCTCTTAGCCATCTCCTGTTTTTCCTTCTCCATTCCTTAATCCAAACTCTTCTACTCTTTCTAAGCTGTAGTTAGTATATTCATAAACATCCTCCATATTTTTAAAATTTATTTCTCAATAACATTTTGAATCTTCACAGTTATATTTAAAGCTCTCCAAACAGTGTTTCCAGCCTAACCACCAGTCTTGACTTTCACTACTCCACTCTATTCTCTGTCATCTGGTTAACTTAAACCATCCATTGTTCCCAGAACATTCTCCCCATGCACTCAACCACTCCATTGTTAGAAAGACCATAAACTTTATTTTACAATATTAGCTTTAGAAACAAATACACCTGGGTCTGAACGCTTAGTTCCTCCAACAAACTGTGCTGTGATCTTGGAACTTTAAGTCTCTTTTTTTCTCATCCTGGAGGAATCAGAATGGGTTCCTTGGGGAATCACCAGAATAATACCCATGTTATGGAATTCCTAAACAGGTTAAGTGAAATAGTATGTATAAAGATTTCAGCACAATTTTTGTGTGAATTAATACTTGTTAATAGCAGATACTACATCATTATACCCCATAAAGTAGTGCTCCTCAGTTTTCAAAGGTAATATTCAAGAAGCTCTGACATATGTTATTATTATTATAACAGTGGACTTTTTAATATTTTTATTTGAGAGAGAGAGAGAGAGAGAGAGAGAATGAGCATGAGCAGGGGAGAGGAGCAGAGGCAGGGAGAGAGAGAAAATCCCAAGCAGGCTCGACGCTCAGGATCCCACAACCCTGGGATCATGATCTAAGCCAAAATTAACAGTCAGACTCTCAACCAACTGAGCCACCCAGATGCCCTGTCAAGAAGCTCTGACATATATTATAATTGATGCCATCTGTCAAAGGAAAAAATCAGATACAACAGAAGTAACTTGCTCAAGTTCATGCAATTAGGTCAGAATTACAAGTTTCTTCTCTGCTTCTTACTTTCACTCTTTCTTCTCTACGCTAAGCTGACTTAATGTCCATAAAGTCATTTAGTGAGGGGACTGGGACTCATTTATTTTATTTTATTTTATTTTTTTTTCAGAGTACTTGAGAATTTTTTAATTGAAACTAACTTCAATGAGTATTTGTTATGTGCCCAACACTGTTTTAAGAAATATATATATATATAAATTATATCATTTAAATACGATACTACCTCAGTAAGTTATATGTTATTTTCAGGTGAGGAAATGGAGAATCACAGAGATTAACCTGCTCATACCACACAGTATAATTGACAACCTCATAGCAATCTATGGCAAAGGTTGATGTACAACATTAGGTAAGCTGCAGTTCAAAATAGGCATGTCATTCATTTCTATTGAATTAAATTTTAGTTGACATCTGGAAAATATACCTTCCTACTCTGCTAAAGAGTGTAAAATGGTGACATATTCTGGAAAACTGGTGTGTGTGTGTGTGTGTGTGTGTGTGTGTGTGTATAGTATCTGAGTGTGCTATGTATATTTTAATAAGCATTCTAACTTTCAACAATAATAGAAATCCTCTGTGAGCAGGGGGAAGGGATGAGGGTACAGGCATAAGTACCAGGGGAAAGACTTTTCCAGCCTTCTTTGCAGCTAGCCATGACCCTGCGGGAAGTTCTGATCAATGAAATGTTAGAAGAAATGATGTAACTACATTCTGAGACATACTATAAAGGCAAGTCCAGGCCACTTCTTCTCCCTTTCCCCCATCCTACTTAAAGCATGGATGTGGTAGCTGGAGGTACAATTTAGACCAGGAGGGTGAAGATCGTTCCCTAGGAATGACATCGTGGAGATCTCAAAGTAGCCTGAGTCCCAGTTAGCTACTGAGACATCTTGACTGTACTGAACTCTGAATCCTAACTTCTCCTTAAACCGCTATTATTTTGGCTGTCTATGATATATAAGTGAATTAGCACAACACGGATTTCTTAATTATTTACTGACAAATCAAGCAAAGCTAAAGAAAAAAGGAAGAAACAATTGAAATTATTTTCAGGGACTGATGAGTTAAGTATCAAGCCATAGAAATATGGAACGTCACTGTGAGAGGGATATAAACACTAATCTAATCTTTCCACAGAGGTGATGCTCAAATTCACTCTCCAAACTGCAAAGTGAAGTCAAAGGAAAGCTATAAACAAATATGCTGTATTAGATGTGTCTAAAATAAAGTGTGAAGTTTTGAAAGTTGTGAGGGCCACATCTGTGAGTTAAGTAAGTACTCATTACTTAGGTGGAATATGCACAAGGCGCTGGTAGGAGCCTAAAACATGGCTCTGTATGAGATGCCACACGAGGGACAAAACTGCTCGGAGACACTGTTGAGGCCCAAAGGGGAACATTTACCAAAAGAAGATTATCATATGCTCACATAGACTTACCACTCAATGCTATATCTAATGTTTTTATTTTGTTCATCTAATTAAGAATACTTTGACTCAACTCTTAGGGACTTGGAAAAACACATTCTCCCATGTGTCCCTAAGCACACATCTTCAATGACTCGCTTCATGGGAAGCAGGACCAGATCACATGAGACTCATTTGGGTTTTTAAAATATGTGTATTGTAAGAGTTACATTTGCATGATTATACACACAAGTTGAGAGTGAGGTCACTGTTGCTGTACAAAGTGACATTGTGGTTTATTCTCATGTTTATGCCAAATGTTCAGAAGGAAAACAGAAAATTAAAGCTGCTGACATGCTGATTATGCCTTAGGTAGCAGGAAGTTCAACACCATGCTCCTCAGCAGTGTGACACAGCATCTGTCTAGAGGCCTGAGAAATTGTAGTATCTGGGCATTCTGCAAAGAGATTCTGAGAATAGTTGACATGTTACTCCCTTCTGTTCCTTAAGGGGCAGAGATGGGTAAGAAAAGATCAATCAGCCCATGAGCAACCAGAATCTTCCTGCTTGACTCCTGGATTCACCAGTCCCTCACCCCAGAGCATAGAGAGTTGCATTAGCCCTGTATCACCAAAGCAAGGCCTCACATCCATCTTCCTGAAAATATCCTCAAAAACCGATTATAAAAGGCCAACCTAAAAGACGCTCAAAAATCGGTTGAGAATTCAATTCTCTTCGTGTAACATAATTGCTTTCCCAACCATTTAACATATTTCTTCTCTTTTTTTAAAGATGTGATTCTTATGTTCCATTGAAGTAGAAATAAACTATTACAAAATGTATTTTTGTAAAAAGGGAAAAAAAGCAGGACTACTTAGAAAGTTTTGTTTGACTTGCATTCTCCATTCATCATGTGCCCACAAACAATGCTGTTATGATCTATCAAATGTATTTCACTTCTTGGGAAGGGCTAGAGTGGTTATGCCACAACTAACTAAAAATACAAGTATTCAATTGTACATCTCTATATTAATTGTATTTGTCACTTATTGTTTTAGTATTGTAAGGAAAGTATTAACATTTAAGCAAAATATAATTTTCTTATTTAATCAACACTCTTAATCTAATTATTTGGTTGGAGTTAAAGACCAGGTATTTTATAAAATCATAAAATATCATCTTCCTGATATTATTTGCTTATTATAAAGATGTATCAAGAAAAAACTTGTTATCATGTGTGGTGATATATATCAGACTTATTGCGGTGATCATTTTACAACATATACAAATATCAAATCATTATACTGAAACTAATATAATGTTATATGTCAATTATACCTCACTTTTCAAAAAAATTTTTAAATGTATGAAATGAAAGTCTAAAGAAGAAATAAAACTCATAATCCTGTCATAGAAGTTTCAACCAAAACCATATTCTGATATATTTTATAAGATATTAATATATCTTTATATTTAAAATTATATCATAAGAATTTTTCCCTGTTTAAGACATTTTCTGTTTTCCTTGATATTTTCTTTGCATTCTGTTCTGCTAATGGACTATATTTTATTTGGTTTTTAACTCTTAAGTTTCTTGGAAATCTTCTGGCTGTAGTGTTTAAAGATTCTTCTAAATATATTTCATTGTAGTGCTGCTCAAAACAAAGAACAAATGTAGCAAGGTGTGTGTGTTTAGATCTGTGATGACAGGCCCTGATTTCTGTAGGACACCCACACCATCAAGTTCAGAGGCACAAAAACTAACACATTTAAGTCCATCCTTGTGGCCCTAGTTCATGTTTGTGCACTCCAGGCTGTTCTTTTTAAAAAAAAAAAAAAAAAAAACAACCCAGCTCTACTGAAGTATAAGTTGTATTCAACAAAATTCACCAATTATAAGTGTACGATTCATTTTCAGTAAATTTACAGGATTGTGCATCTATCAGCATAGTCCAGTTTTACAATAATTCTAAATGGGCATTTTCTGAATGTGTCATATAAATGGCATCACACATTATATAGTCATTTGGATCTGACATCTTTCATCTAGCACAGTGGTTTTGAAGTTCATGTATGTTGTAGAATACATCAGTATTTTGTGTTTTTTTAATTATATGGATATATTACATTTTGTTTATACATTCGTGAGTTGATGGGCATTTGAAATACAATGATGAAAGGTCTGTTCAAGTCTTTTGCTCATTTTTTAAGTTAGGTTGTTTGTCTTACTATGATCAAGTGGTAAGATGCAAGTCCTTTATCACATACATAATTTGAAAATATTTTCTTCAGTCTATATCTGGAGTGTTTCTGGAAGCACAAAAATTTTTAATTTTTATGATATATAATTTATAATTTTTTTGTCTGCTTTTGGTCATTTCTAACTTTGTACTTAATCTAGGGCCATAAAGATTTTCTCCTATGTGATCATCCTAGAAGTTTTAGCTCTTACATATAGCCCTATAATCCATCATGAGTTATTTTTTATTTATGGTGTGAGGCATGAGTCTAAGTTCTTTTTTTTTTTCTTCAAATAGATGTCCAATTGTCCCAGAACCACTTGATAATTCTAACCTTTTCCCCGTTTAATTTCCTTGGCATTTCTGTTCCAGCCTGTTCTGGCTCTTTTTCTTTATATCAATCTTTGTTTCCCAAATGCCTGCACTAATAACATCAAACTCCAGCATCAGACAAGAAGACAAGTGTTGCAGAGACTGTTTAAGCACCTCCAAAAATTGCATGAGGTTAAAACACTTAATATAGACAGACAGACAGATAGATAGATAGATAGATGATAGATAGATAGATAGATAGATAGATAGATAGACTGTTTCTTGCTGGCTTTGCTTCTTTGATTGAACCCTAACTAATAATCAGGACTATTCTTACTGTACAATGCTTACTAATACAATCTGGAATTTTCAACTAAAATTTTTTGTGTGTTAGATGTTACTCAGCCATCAAAGATTTACCATTTGTATTGAGAGCTGTGAATATTCTTTAACTACTAGTTAAGCATACCTCTGTATTCAACTGGTTTCAATGTTCACATCTAAGTCCTTTAACTTTGCAAACCTCCAATTCTTGAGATGTTGAATCTACTCATCGCTTAATATGTATAAAGTGAGTTGTTTTATGCCACCCATGCCTGAAGATGTCCTTCTGTTGAATTTACCCATAAATGAAAATTTAATTGTGTATTAAATCTTTGGGTCAAGGAATGTTTTTGCTTCCATGGAAAACCATAAGGAAAGATATATGTTTATTTCCTTATTGTTTTGTCAATACATTATTAACACTCCTCTTTTTACTTTTCCCAGACATTTCTGATAATTTTTAATTAATACATTTTGAAAATGTTCTCTTGAGAGCATATGATTAGAATTGCTATGCTCCTGATAAATTAAAATGTTTGTCATTAGGTCGTGCGTCTCTATGTATCTTATCAGATTTAGTTTTCATTTACTTATTTCCAAGAAAATTTTTTGCATTTCTTACATCCCAACTTTTCAGTTATTTTTGTTTTAAATATGTTTCTTAATAATATCATATGACAAAAGTTTGCACTGTGTTTTATCTGTTAATTTTTGTCTTTTAATTGTGGAATTTAATCCATATATGTATATGTTGATTAAATAAGTTCTACCATCTTCTTGCTTGCTTTCTATTACCACTTTTTCTCTCCCTTTTTGTCCTTTCTTTCCAGGATTAACCAAGTTTTTTTCTTTGTTTTCTTCTTATTCCACTTTTTTTTTCCTTTTAGAAGATGGACAATTTGTTCTCTCTCTCTCTTTTTTTAAATTGGTAACCCTTGAACTTTTACCATGCATGTTTATTATTTAATGATTTCTACAGTTAATGTATTGATCCCACCCATGAACAACATAAACACCGTAGACCATGTTAACTCATTAAAGGAGGGATTGATGAGGCTCAAACATGGACAAAAACAATACAATCCTGAAACGCTCCTTCAAGGCACAGCATAATATCACATTCTCTGTGAAATACTGTATCAGTCTCCCCAAAAGTTGATCATTCCCTTGCTCTATTTCAGACACACATAATTGTTTTTTTGTGTATATGTATACGTTAGTATTATTTCCTTGAGGATGAGGAATCTATCACCTTTATATTTTTTAGTAGTACCTGACACCAGACTTAGCCTATGGTAGCACGCATTTAGCCTAGTGAATGGATTTTAAAAATTAACAATTTTATGTTCCTATGCATTTATGACTTTTTATTTTCTCATATTTCATGGAGATAACAAGTTTTATCAAAAATTACCCAGTGTGACCACTCATAAGAGAGAAAACCTTAACAAGCTTTAAATCAGAGTTCATATATTCTCTACATATGTGTTTCCACTTTTATAAATTTTTTTTTAACATTTATTTATTTTTGAGACAGAGAGAGACACAGCATGAACGGGGGAGGGGCAGAGAGAGAGGGAGACACAGAATCAGAAGCAGGCTCCAAGCTCTGAGCCATCAGCCCAGAGCCCGACGCGGGGCTCGAACTCGCGGACCGCGAGATCGTGACCTGAGCTGAAGTCGGACGCTTAACCGACTGAGCCACCCAGGCGCCCCACCACTTTTGATTTTAACTAGTATTCTGGCCTTTGCCCCTAACTAATTCATCCTAACAGCTTACGTATAATGACTTTAGTTTGAGAGAAGCAGGATTAGGCCTTTTATGAATTATTTTATCAAATTAAATCTGTGTCATAAAGAGTTCCATGTGTTTAAGAAGCAAGAGGGGAGGTGACCTAAGTCTGGCTGAGCTAAATGAGTTGTGGTTATTTTTATGTTTATTCATATGACAGAAAAATGAAAAATATCATATGCTATCTTAAAACATCTCCATTATTTTCAAATTTTTATTTACCTTTCTATTGTCATGATGGTTTCATGTTCAAAGTTTGTCCAAGCTCCCCCAGGGTAAGAATCATGGGCTGTGTAGATCTTCATCCTCCCTGGCAGCCAGGATAGCATGCAGTGGTCACTGGGTAAATTTGTGATCATTGTGTCTAGGAGTAAATGAATGCATGAGTTAGTGAGTGAATAAAGTTACAAGAAAATAATGAAATGCAACGGCCAGTCATTTTTTACCTAGCTTTTTTTTTTTTTTACAATTTCCTATTATTTATAATTTAAATTTTATTTAAATTTATTTAAAATTACTTGAATATATTATTTTGTTTAAAAAGGACCATGTTTCTTTTTTTGCTTGACTATTTTGTATAGCCCAAACTGAAACTGGTCAAAAGAAGTCTATGAGAATGTGCATTAATAAATATTCTTTTTAGCTAATAGAAGTGGAATGAATTACACAATCACATTTTTTTAATGTTTATTTATTTTGAGAGAGAGTGCAAGTAGGGGGAGAGGCAGAGAGAGAGGAGAGAAAGAATCTCAAGAGAGGAGAGAAAGGATCTTCTACTACCAAAGAGCCCAGCACGCGGCTGAATCCCACCTGTGAGTGAGATCATGTCCAGAGCAAAAATCAAGAGTCAGACGATTATCCAACTGAGCCACCCAGGTGCCCCTACACAATCATATTTTGAAGAGAAAACAACAAAAATGGATGAAAGAGGTAACTTGAAAATGAGAAACAGACCCAAGAGTTAAAGACGACCTCAGAAGCTCATCTGATATACGCATCCAAGTCCAGGTAAAATCACACATCAGTCATTTCAGACTATGGAGTGCATTTGGGTTTTAAATAAATCCTGCAAAAATGACTCCAAAACCACCCTTCCTAACAAGTTGACTTTTTAAAAGTCACCAGAAATAACTTCCCGATATTAAATCAAAATTCCTCACTATGATAAAAGCTAAACATGACTGATGCTGTGATAAATCCCTCATGTGCATTACTTCATTTACTCTTCATCATCTCTGATCTGGGAAGAAAAGATGAAACCAAGGTTTAGAGGGGCTAAGATATTGGCAGAACCAAGATTTGACCCTAGGAAATCTGATTTCAGGGGTCCACACTCATAATTATTATACTCCTTGCTTCCCTGTGCAGTAATACAAATACTTCTCTTCACAGCCAGTTGATAATACAAAAAATAAAATAAATAAATACATACATAAATAAATAAATTCCAACAAAGCAACAGATTTTCATTGATAGGCACCCTCAATTTCATAGATATTCATATATTTTAAGATTAATTTTTAGAGTTAATTTCTATTTTAAGAGAAAGTAATACAAGGATAAATTGTAGTTTCTGCTTCTTCCTCCTCTATGTCCTGCCCCAAACATTCCACAACACATCCCCACCACCTCCACATACACACACCACATTTTAATATGTACCTAATCTAGTTAGTATTAAATAGGCCAGTTTTTCATACATTCTTCAGCTATAGCAAATAGGAAAATAAAAATGTTACCAGTATTTGAAATTTCATGTCCCAGAACCATCCGAGAGGTAGGTGACACAGGAAGTAAGACAGTTAAGTGACTAAGAATTTAGGCTCCAGAGTTAAAGTATCTGGCCTGTAATTGCAATTTGTAAGACATTAGGCAAGTTTTTATTCACCTCCTCTGTAAAATGGAGTAACAAAATAATCTCGTTGCTATAAGAATCTAATTATATAGTCTGTATAAAGTTTTTCACTTAGGTAAAGTACTTAGAAAGTGATTAATTAATGTGAGATGTTTATGTTAACTCTTGTCTGGAAAAACATCTCGTATCAAATTATGCCATAATTATGGTGGTGGTGGTGGTGGTTTTTAGCAGATTCACTATGGTAGCTATATGGAAAACCATCTGTTCAAATGTTAACACGGTAATAATTTAGAGGACGCCTTTGCAATTCTGCAGTTCTACACAGAGCAGGAAATAAATGTGTTGCAAGAGCCATATTAACTTTCTGCTATGGTAGATATAGGCATTTCGATATTACTTAGATGTAAACATTGTGCCTCTTTTTTTTTAACCACTTATAAGGCTCGAGACTGCAGCTGGGGGAAATACTATGTGGTTGCAGGAATTCTTCTGGCCCACCTTCCTGAAGAGATGGAATAGCTCTCTATAAAGATAAGAAAACAGGTCTAAAATTTCCACATCAGAATATCATCTCTGCCATCCACACAACCAACATGAATCTCTAGTTTACCTGCGGTAGCTTCTTACCAGAAACTTCCATTTCAAATCACTCACTCCACTTGTGGTAAATACATGACCTAAATATCTGATCGTTATAACAGCACTGTACCCTTAAAGTCTCCGAACTTTATTCCTACATTATGCCAGATATCCATAAAACCACAAATACAGAACATGCTGTGCTTGAGCTCATATTATACCTTCAGTTTTCACATAAACAATCTCTAATTATTGTAAAAATATTTTCAGATACATCACTCATTTTGTCCTGTATGAAAACATCCACATAAAAATTTCCCTCTAATCTCAAGGCCAGATTAAAAATATAAATATACTTAACAAATTTCTAAGCTTCCCATTTTTGGATAATGAGAGCTGTGCAACATGCCAGCTACTAGAATGAAGTTCTGTTAAATCTGAGTTCAAATGTAAAGCTTTCCATAATACCATTAAAAATCTGTCTCAGCATTAAAAACAAAACAAAACAAAAACAAATATAAAGCTTTCCAACAGCATTTTCATCTTTGATTATTTTAAATAGCTTTATAACCCTCAGATAATTTTTAAATCAGAATGGGTAAAATCAGAAACATAAGAAACAATAAGTTGTGCACTGTTGGTAAAATGCAAACTGGTGACCCCACTGTGGAAAACAGCATGGGGTTTCCTCAAAAAGTTGTGGAATCATGTGATCTAGTATTGTACTTACTACTGGGTATTTACCCAAAGAGTATGAAAACACTGATTCAAAAAAATATATGCACCCCTGTGTTTTTTGCAGCATTATTTATAACAGCGAAATTATGGAAGCCACCCAAGTGTTCATTGGTAGATTAATGGATAAAGAAGAGGTGGTTTATATACTCAATGGAAGATTACCCAGTCATAAAAAGAATGAAATGTTGTCATTCACAGCAACATGGTTGGCTCTAGAGGGTATAATGTTAAGTGAAATCAGTCAGAGATAGATATCATATGATTTCACTCATATGTGGAACTTTAGAATCAAAACAAACAAAAAATAAAAAAGAGACAAATGAAGACATAGATACGTAACTATTGAGGAAGGGCTGATGGTTACCAGGGGGAGGTAGGTGGAAGGATGAGCGAAATAGGTGCAGGGGATTAAAAGTACACTCATCCGTGATGAGCGCTGAGTCATGTATAGAACTGTTGAATCACTATATTGTGCACCTGAAATTAGTAAAACACCGTATGTTAATTTTACTTGAATAAAAGTAAAAATAAAATAAAAATTAAGTACAGGGAGGAGCTCAAACAAGCCAGAGAATAAATTATTGATATCTACATACAGCATTTAAAACACTTAAATATATCTTGAAATCGCTGTTGCACGTAATCTCCATTTATACTTACAGATCTTTAAATGTTCTAGAGAAGAATCCTAAAGGTGCAAAACTTTTCCTTCACCAATTTCTTTGCAACCCGTATTACTTTTTTGGCAAAAACTGGCTCAGAGAGCCTTCCCTCAGTCCCTGCTGAATATACTCTGTTCTGCGTAACTCTATTTCCTCCTGTTCGTTGCTTACAATTGGTGGGACCAAAGGGACAAACACGACCTAAGTTAGGCCATTTTCTCTCCCAGGAATTTGAATTGGTGTTGGAGAGACTTGTTCATTTCACTGTGGGTATGGGGTTTATAAGGATATCTGAGTAAGCATGATCATGTTTGGGCCATGTGCTTCTAAACTGACTAGTGGAGGCAAGATGGAAGGAGAGAGAAGAAAGATCAAACAGAAAAGAAGCAAGGATCAGACATTTGGCTACAGGGAGAGAAAAGCGGAAAGTAAATACCTTAGTTCCCAACCGTTTAATTTCCTGGTTTTAGTTCCTCAGTTCTTACCGCATTTTACTTTGGGTTCTATGAAGTGACCATTTAGTCTTCCAATAAATGTATTTTTTACCTAGATTTAAGTTATTTGCATTCATCCCTCTCCTCACTAATATATGAGGATCTAAAGCACAGACAAGGCAAGTATCTGGAAGGTGCAAAAGCAAGTCGTCAGAAGAGCTGGGAACAGATCCCCGACTTCAGGTCTGTGTTCTTCAAATTCCATGGGAAGGGAGTCATGGGCAGCATTAGAGAGAGGGAAAAGTAATCTCTCTGATGTCCATTTGGACATTTATATAAAGGCTCTATGTTTCCTTGGGAATTCTGTGAAAGGCATTTACTTTCCTATATACATTTTCTCACATGTTAGTGTTTGATAGGTTATTCGGATTATTGATTCTTGAGACTAATTCCTTTGAGGAGATTAAATCTGTAATCAAAAGTAGAGATGGCACTCTTCTCATTAAGTGTTTAAAATACACACATTCCTAAAATTAGCAAATTGGGCAAATACACATTATGATACTCAGCATCTCTAACATAACAGAAAATTTATAATATTATAAATACCATATATATATGCAGTAAAAGTAATTGATTTTTATATATGAAATATTTACAGTTTCTTTAATGTACATTCCTGAGATTTTCCATATTAAAATAAATATTAAAGCAAGGCCAAGTTCAGTTCCCCTATTTTCCTACCAACTGTTTAAGAAAATAAACTCTACCGAGTTTAATTCACAAAATATGGTTACCATCTGAGTTCTTACTTTGGAAACAAGAGAAGTTTTGAAAGTAAAGTGCAATAAATATACTATTAGATCTGGCAAATAGTCATGTAGAAAAAAATATTCAAAAGTATTTCTTAGGACCAATTGGAAATATAATTTTGAAAGTGAAAATTATAATCATTCATTAAGATAATTTTGATCATTC
This sequence comes from Panthera onca, assembly GCF_046562875.1. NCBI lineage: Eukaryota > Metazoa > Chordata > Mammalia > Carnivora > Felidae > Panthera > Panthera onca. The sequence goes on from NC_138339.1 coordinate 224,614,276, forward strand.
TCTTTTTCTGGAATTAGAATTTCAAAGTATCATTTAATTTTATTTGTCTGCAATTGCTAATTGAGTTAGGCTGGCTCTCCATGTAGGATAATATCTTTTTTCAACTGCATTACTCACCTCTCTATTTCACTCCTGGAATTAAAGATAAACACACATAGGTACGTACATAGATATATAAAAATATATTTTTAATAAAAACCCGACCAACGTTTGATTTTATATTAAAATGTTTTCAAGTATTGAAAGAGTTTGTTTCATGTTTTCCATTTTGCTTTCAAATTATTAAAGAAAGTAATGGCAAATGAATGTTTTACTATAATTTATGGAATATTAAGAATACAAAAAATTTCACATAGCTCTGTATCTCAGATAAGCCTACTGACATGAAATAAAAAAAGGCAATTCAAGTTCATGGCCAAAAATTTTAAACAGGTCAGAAAGAGTTCAATTATTAAAAACCCAAGGGAAGTTCTGGACTTAGCCATGGTTTGCCAAAAAAATGAATTAACAAAGGTTAAAAGAAAGCCCACAAATGAACGTAAAAGAAGATGAAAAAGATATGTGGCTGAAGTCATTTTTGAAAAAGAATTGAAGGAATACTTAAATTACTAGATATCAAAATATCAATCTTGATTGGATCATTTCCATCATTATACTAATATACTTAAAAAAAAACTAATATATTTTTTATTTCCTATTGAAACTATAGAGCAGCCGTAATAACACTTTTCTTTCCCCACAGACTCCTCCAAGAACTTGCCCTCTACCTGCCCTCTTCATGTTTCTCTCCTCCTTTTGTCTCTACTTCCTGGTCATGCATTTACTTTTCACCCACTCCTGTCCGGCCGCTATGCTCATTACTTCAAAAACGTTCTTGTCAAGGGTTACAGTGGCTTGCCCAATGAGCATTCCTTATTCCTCATCTTACTTGACTTCTCAAGGCATTCAACACAATCAATGATGCACCACCTCCCACCTTGTTTTTGAAGATCTCCTCTCTTCCCTTCAGGGACACTAAATTTCCTGGTATTTATTTTCTAGTCACTAGTCTTGCCTTCTTAATCTCCTTTGCCTGCATCTTCTCTTCTACCAAATGCTAAATGCTGGAGTTCCTAAGGGCTTGGCTCTGGGGTGTCTTCCTAACCTTCATCTGAGCAATCTTCTTCATTTCAATAGCTCTGAACATCATGTATATTCAGACATCTCCAAATTTTATAAACACCACTATCACTTTTGATCTCAGGTCCAAAATCACATATCCAGCTGCTTGTCCAACAGTTACATGTGAAAATTTCAAGCTTAACTTGTCCAAACAGAATTTTTTGCTTTCTTTCCCTCTGTCATACTCAGCCTAAATCTATCCCTCTCTAGCTCAGTAAATGGCACTATGAATTAAAGTTAGAAATGGGATTTTTCTTTGATACCTCCCTTTCTCACCTCATACATTTTACTGCTAAGCATTACCCATCAGTCAGAAACAAATGCTAAATCTGTCAACTTCTCTACTTCACTGCTAGTATTTTGCTCAAGCCTCAACCATTTCTAATTAGACTATTGGAACGGCCACTGGTATTCAGCCAGGATGGACTAGGTTATGCTATAATAAAGGCCCCGAGAATCCTATCACAATGTATATGTATAATAAATCATCATGTTGTATGCTTTAAATATCTTAATGGGGCGCCTGGGTGGCTCAGTCGGTTAAGCGTCCAGCTTCGGCTCAGGTCATGATCTCGCGGTCTGTGGGTTCGAGCCCCGCGTCAGGCTCTGTGCTGACAGCTCAGAGCCTGGAGCCTGTTTCAGATTCTATGTCTCCCTCTTCCTCTGACCCTCCCCTGTTCATGCTCTCTCTCTCTCTCTGCCTCAAAAATAAATAAATGTTAAATATCTTACTATTTTATTTGTCAATTATACCTCAATAAAGCTGGAAAAAAAATAATGGTCCCAAAATCTCAGTGGCTTATAACAATAAAGATTTACCGGGGGCACATTTTTGTCCATTATAAATAGGCCAAGATTCTGCTGCATATCTCAGGACTCTGTGTCCCAGACAAATGGATCAGGCATCACATCTAACATTGCCAGTCGTTGTATAGACAGAATGAATGAGAACACTGGATGCTCTCACACTGGCAATTAAATGCTTCAGCCTGGGATTTACATGGTTATTCTTTCCATGACTCAATGACTGCAATGTTACATGGTCTCTCCAAACCACAAGAGGGCCAAGAAGTGTAATCATCCCTTGTATGTGGTAGACAGCACTAATAACTGTCAATTTCTAATGAGACTCCCTACTTCCAACTTTGCTCTCCTATAAATTCTCTAAATAATAGCCAAAAGGACACCTTTCCTTTTTATTGTACTTAGGATCAGATCCAAAATTTCTGTGGCCTACAAGGCTCTACATATTCTAACTCTATCTTAATATCCTAAACCTCTAGCCCTCTAGTGGGGGGGTCTCATCACACTGAAATTTTGCTCAGTCTTTTTCTCCTAGGACATGAAGAATAGGCTGTCCTCATCTGGCTCCTTCATTGTGGCTGCTTTTTATACTTAGATTCTCAGCTTAAATGTGCCATTCTCAAAAAAGATCTTCCCTAAACTTACTATTAAAAGAATGTTCTCTAAACTGAGGGTTGATGGGGGGTGGGAGGGAGGGGAGGGTGGGTGATGGGTATTGAGGAGGGCACCTTTTGGGATGAGCACTGGGTGTTGTCTGGAAACCAATCTGACAATAAACTTCATATATTGAAAAAAAATTTTTAAAAATGCTGTAAAAAAAATAAAAGACCTTGGTTACTAAAAAAAAAAAAAAAAAAAAAAGAATGTTCTCTGTATTATCTTTTTTTTCTTTTTAAAGATCACTGCATCCCACATATTTCCTCTGACATACTGATCTACTTTTTAGAAGTGTTTTACTTGCTTACTTATTAGCCATTTCCATCACTAGCATGTAATAATAAAGATATCTTCTCATTACCTTTATCACCTAACATCCGTAATTAACTTGTATAATATTTTTAATTGAATGAATGAATGAATACAAATCTAAACCTATAAATGAATAAAAATCTAAACCAGTGATACTGACCTAATAGATATAGAAGTGTTGGAATAGAAATAGAATATATGTTAGAGCATGATCAGATCCCAAAATATATTCCAGATAGATTAAAAGATTTAAAAATTATATCATTAAGAAATACTATAAACTGGGGGTAGAAAAAGAAAAACTATATTAGTAAAAGGTGCCAAATGTAAAACTGTTGTATAAAATAATGTATAAAAAAACAGAGATATAAGATATTGTTCACTAATAATTTAAATCTTAGAAGTAAAAAGTCAAGAGAGAAAAGAACAAATGAAAAAAATATTTACAACCAATATGATAGAGTTGATATTATATATATGTATAATATTTTATAATATATATTATATATTTATATATATTTATATTTTATAATAGATACATATATGTATCCTTTGAGAGTCCTTTCTAGTGCTGTCTAGGAGCCAAGGGAACATGAAATATGTAATAGAAGAAGAAAGTTACAAGTTATATGGCCTTGTGATCAGCTGTAATACTAAAGATTAAGCTATTTTTTCCTTTCCAGTCTGTCACACATTTAGTTATATATATTAAAAATTTCCCTCCTTTCCCTCTGTTTTTACTAGCACTTTATCATAATAATCATAGGATATATATTTATAGGATAATGAGAGTGGAATGAGACTAAATTTGAAGAGAGCTGATCATTCAGAAATGGTTGCAATGTTTGATGAAATTTTGAATTTCCTACATTGAGGAGAAGGTCTGTACATTTGTACTTTTGTGAGGAAGTTGCCTTATGGGGAGGCAAAGAACATTGCTATTGTTATTTGGAGGTTTAAATGTGGGAGTTAATGACCCTACTGATGTTGAGTAGCCACAGTGTGGGTTATCATATGTAATGTAATTGGCTCACTGCACACCCACTCACTTCCTTGGAGTATTATTTCCTGAAAAGGTCAAAGATGAAAGGCTGGAAAGATGAAAGCTACATTTATCAGATGGCCCTTCTGCTATGGCTGTGCTTGAGACCTAGGTTTTGGCCAAGTGGGCATTTCCACAGTGACAGTCATGAGGAAAGAGACAAGATATTCTGGCAAGAATGGTGACAAAAGGGTTTAGTTCTCCTTGGGCTCAAACAGTGTCAACAGTTTCCTTATTTGTTTGCTTTCTGATCATGGGGCAGGGTAATGGCAGCAGTTGCTCTCTTAGCTAGAAAATTTTACGGTGTGGAATTACAAAAAAGTCATTTTCTACTTTTTTTTTTTTAATTACGGTTGTACCAAAAATAAAATGAACCAGCTACTAATTCTCCTCAAATTATCTAGAGTGAACCTTGTTGTCTTTAAGAATGCTGATCAGTATAGATATTCTTTCCATGTGCATTGAACAAATATTTACTAAGTCTCTAGTATGTGCCAATAAAAAATAAATGTAATACGTAAATTAGAGAGTATGGTAGAAACTGCTACATGAAATGGAAAGACATTTTAAAACGTAAAGCAGAGAAAGGAGACAGAAATGCAGAGGAGGTAGCAATGTGGAATGCAGATTATAATCTTAAATTGGGTCACCAGAGTTACTTTTTTTGCAAAAGAGGGAGTGAAAAAGGACGTGAAAAGAAATGAGATTAAATTATTCCAGGCAAACAAAAAGAGTCTGTGTAAAGGCCCTGAGGTGGGCACATGCCTGATGTGTTAGAGAAAAACAAAGAGGCCAACATAAAGTGACTGAGACAATGAGATAAGAGAGGCAGCAGTACAACATAAGGAAAATTTGATTGTTTCTCTAGTAAAACTGGAAGCCTCTGGAGACTTTTGAAAAGTCTGATATGATTTACGTTGTAAAAGAATCCATCTAGTTGCTTTATTGAGAATAGACTGCAGTAGGAAAAGAATAGAAGCAGGAGATTAGTTAGGAGCTTTTGTAGTAATCCAAGTGAGATATGATGGTGGCCTAAATCAAGCTGGAATCAGTGGGCCTGTGAGAGGTGGTGGAGTCTGGATTTATTTTGAAGTTACAGGCAATGGCATTTCCTGAGAGATTGGATATGAGGTATGAGAAAAAGAGAGGGCATAGGAATGACTCTAAGAGTTTCAGGGCTGGAGGAAATTTAAGTATAGAATTTCCCTCAGTTGAGATGGGTGGAATAGTTTATGTCCAATGGCTCTGTCAGGGAGACAGTCATTGGAATACAGGTGGCATTTAATGTCTTAAGTCTGGATGAAATCACCAAAGAAAGAAATTAAGATGGAGAAGGGGTCCAAGAACTAAGCCCTGAGAGGGTCTGCCATTAGAAGCTGGAAAAGAGAAGCTAACCAAGGAGGCAGAAGGAGCATGTGAGGTAGTGAGTGTGGTGTTCAAGTGAAGAAAGTGTACTTAGGAAAAGGGGGTAAGCACCTATGTTGAATGCTACTGAACCTTCAGAAAATGGCACTCCCATCTACAGTGCACAAGGGTTCCTTCTCTCCACATCGTCACCAACAGTTACTGTTTCTTGTGTTCTTAGTCACTCTGACAGATGTGAGGTGGTATCTCATTTTATATATATATATATATATATATATATATATATATATATATATATACACACACACACACACACACCAAACACTACAAACATAATAATCTGAGCATAAAGGACAGTTGTTAGTATTAGTTAGTTTCTCCATAGAAGATACTTGTGTTTTCACCTTAAAAACCTTATGAGGAACCTCTTTTGGTACCAAATATAGGAGGTACCTGACGCCCATTCACATCCTAAGCACCAAACAAGGACGGGCTTGAAAGCCGGGTCTCCACAATACAGGCACCTAAGAAGAAAGCATTCAACCACAGCCCACAATGAGGTGCTGTTTTCTCGCTAAGGCAAGAAAGAATCACTTACTATTTACCCCTCACTTTTTTTTTAAGTTCAATTCAATTTGTAGTTTCATCCTCTTTTCTTGTTTAAATTGTTTCTCCCATCAGAATCAAATACCTTATCAGATATCTTACTGGAATGTACCCAAAAGAAAGAATTTATCTCACACACTTATACTAAATATATCTTAGGCGTTGACTTGAGAAGATTAAAAGATTCACTTCATTTTTTTTAATGTTTATTTATTTTGAGAGAGAGGGAGAGTGTGAGCAAGGGAAGGGCAGGGAGGGAGGGAGAGAATCCCAAGCAGTCTGCATGCTGTGAGTGCAGAAGCCAACACAGGCTCAAACCACAGACATGAGATCATGACCTGAGCTGAAATCAATTGTCAGCCTCTTAACCAAATGAGACACTCAGGCGTCCCTAAAAGATTCACTTTGTAACCCAAACCTCATCCATATTGAATTGGTGAGTGCATTCCATGTGCCTTTAAAAACGTAAATTGTGGATGTGTTCTTTTTTATGCTTCGTAACTTACATATATTCCTATATTGTTATAATCCGAAGTCTTTTGCTACTAATCACAGGGCTTAAAGCAAGGGAAACGTGTGTGATGGATCTCCACACATGCTGAGAATAAATGAATAAAGTTCTTATTTTGAAGACAGATTGCACCGATTGACTTAACAGAAAATTATAATTGCACTGGTTTGCTACATATAAGTTTGCAAAATGTAAAGCATATTGGCCAAGATCATTACCTTTTCTGAGCATATATTTAGCAATTCTGTATAGCTTAAATTTTTAAAAGTTTGATGGCAAATCATTCCTCCAGAATTCTCTCACTCCTAGAAACCTGAATACATTTACAGAGTGCCTTTTGTTTACTTTTAACAACAAAAAAATGCGTATCGACTCTACTGTAACCATGATAGAGTATACTATCCCTTCAGGTTCTGAGTGAAAGAATTCTCTGTAGTCAAGTCCTGACACCTACTAGTAAGAAGGTAACATCTGAAATTATTTCTAATCAAGTAAGCCACATTTATGTAAATATAGCTACATTGGCGCACCGACAACAAAATGTCATAGGCTAAACAGCATTAGACAAGTTGTAAATGTGATTCCAATATCTTGTTCATTCACTGCCAAAAAAGTACCTATAAAAATATTTTAAAGTAATAGCTCAGCGTTTATTAGTTTCCACATGCATAATCGAATACAGAAACCCACTAAAAAGTACTTCTAGAAATGTGTTACCAAAACCATAATTAAAGGAAACATTAAGTGTGGATTTTTCTTTAGATTTAGAATGAAGGTTATAAACTGCATCCTTAACTCATACATAACTCAGTCCATCTGCTACATTGGAATTTAAAACTTTAGTTTTATCCCTTGCTATTTGTAAGTGTCATTGTATAGGATGACTTTCAAAGGCAATTAAGACCAAAAGATTTTATTTAAAATAATTAGGTTGGTTTTTTTTTTTAACTTTTGGCAGATGTTGACATACATTTTGAAAAGATACTCAAAGTGCTCAGAGTTCAGAGAAACATACAAATATGCAAACAGACATCAGCAAAAGCAATGTGGTGAGTGTACTAACTAATACAGGAACGCGAGAAGAAGGCAAACAAACTTGCCTATGGGAGGCAGGACAGACATTACAGAGAAAACAGAAATGGTTGTACTCTTTAAAGAAGACATAACATTTTTTAAGTTAAAGAGCAAGGAATGGGGATAAAGACTAGAAAGAAGGGATATTCTAGGCAGGGACTGATAATAATTTACTGTAGTAACAGTGCATACCTATGAATCCCTTCTTAATTACTTAGGTGGTTTGATTTTTCAGGCTTATTTTATTCCATTTCTCCTCCTCCAAGAAAGGTAAGAACTTAGAAGTGGTTTGCAACTAATATACACATACAATCCAGAGCACTTTTTCAAGTGCAAGAGAAATATTTACTGTAACCGAAACTCTGGGTGAAAGAAAACAATTGGAAACATAATGATAAGGTACTATTTGGGGATGGTATCTGCATGCTGCAATCTGGGGAAAAACCATACTATAATATCATTTGACATAATATGACTATATGTAAATATTTTGATATAGTATGGGAATTAAGAAGAAAAATCATTACTGCAAATTTTACTGCTTAAATGTAAAAGTTGAAAATAACTTGACTAAAACAAATAAAATATCTATAGCAACAATTATACGTTCACTGACGTAAAATCTTACGAACTCTTCTGGAAAATTCTTCTTTCAAACACATTGTATGACAATAATCATAATTAGGCACATATGTTAATGTGAAAGAAAGTAGCCCATATTTTCCACATTGCTGTATTGCCTAGTATCTTCTAGGGGGTTTAAATTTACTAGGTCAAATGCAAAGTTCAGATGAAGCAACACTTGAGTGCTGTTTTCTTCTCAGATGCAGTAAATGATACATTTCTATTAACTTATCTCCATGTGATATTTACTTCACATGGTTGATGTAACCATTTCAGTTACCCAATATATTAATAATTATTCACACTGTCACCATTATTCATGAATGTAATCATGGAATGTCTATTTCTTAGGGAATTAATCAGAGATACAAATTCTATTGCTCTCAAAAAAATTCAGATATCCTCAGGGCTGCCAAAATTACATGGATAATTTCCAGTCTTTCTGTGATTTAAATTCTGTGGTGTTTGACCTGTTGTTGATTTTTTCTCCTTTTTGAAATATTCCACCATTAGCTTCTGCAACAGCACTGTATTCTGAGTTTCCCTCTACCTCTCACATCCTTCCTTCCCAGCTTCATTTGTGGACTCCTGATCTTCTTCAGCAGGCTCTTAAATCCTAGCATATCTTAAGTTTGTGTGTTCAGTCCTCTCAACATGTACTGTGCTCACTCTTCTGAGAGGCCACCTTGGTGGCTCAGTCGGTTAAGCGTCTGACTCTTGATTTTAGCTCGGGTCATGATCTCAGGGTTCATGAGATTGAGCCCCATATCGGCTCCCATGCTGGGCAAGGAACCCGCCTAGGATTCTCTCTCTGTCCCTCCCCTGCTGTCTCTCACATGGATGCATGCTAGCACATGTACACTCTTACTCACTCTACCTCTCAAAAAAACAAACAAGTAAAACAAAGCAAACACACAAAAAACAAGCAGCTCATAATTGTACACACTTACCATTCAGAAGACACGGAGTTAAAAAAAAAAAAAAAAAGAGTCAACTCCTCTCCTCCTACAAAAACCACCTTACCCTAAGCTTATTATCATCCTTCTCACTCATCTACTCTTTCTCTTAACGTCTCTTCAGGTTAGTGACAGTACCAGTTTTTAGATATGCAAGCCAGAAATTCTGGAGTCACTTTGACTCTTCATTCTCTTTTACCCACCCACCTCCAACCTCCAGGGGGCCACTAAACCCTATGTACTGCTTCTCCTTAGCTCTGGTCTCTAGCATTACTTTACCAGATTATGACATCCAGTATCTCTGCCTCCATTCCTGCCTCCTTCAACCTATTATTATTCACAGCACAGCCAGAATGAACTTCATAAAATAGAAAGGAGACCATGTTCTTCTCTTGCTTGCAGTCTATGGAAAATACCTCAACATACCAGTGTAACCTGCAAGTCAAGCTAACTTCTGTTTCTTCTCCCACCTTACCTTCAGAGGTTTGGAAGATTTGGTGGCTGATCCAGAAAAAAAGAAATGACTGTGAGAGACAGTGACACACAAAGATTTATTGGTTGACACTTGTATGTGGGGGAAATCTCTCACAGTAGCAATCTTCGATGATGCTATGATGCAGGAACCCCTATGCACAAGGGGAGAAAGGCAGGCAACTCCCTAGGAAGAAAGGAGTCATATAGGAAGCCTATGTCTAGGTGGCATTTGCTCACAAGGTGGGAGTCTCTGGATCAGAGAATTCCAAAGGGCTGCAGCCGCTCTGGGGCTATGGCTAGCAGTGGTGTGGGATGAGGTTTTGCAAGGTGGGCAAAATAAGCTGGCTCTGAACAGGTAAAAATCTGCTTGTATGGGCTATTTTTAAAATAATTGGATGTGGAAATTTTTAAGTTTGGCAGCAGCAGGCTTTTGAGTTAACAGGTCTTAGCCTGCAGGAAGAAATAAACAATCTAGGGGCCAATACACAGAGACCATCTTTGTCTCATTTATGTAACACCTCTCAACGCCTCCTGAAAGAGAACCTCCTTGACCCTTCCTACTTGGCTTTCTCCAAATGAGTAATTCACTTTTACACATCTGTGCTGGTGCCCAAGATGCTCTTATGAGACCTACCATTCAGCAGGGGGAAAAAGTTGATCAACACACTTGGGGCTAGTATTGGATAAAATAAAAGCCATTTTAAGCAGATAGATAAATTAGATAGATAGATAGATAGATAGATAGATAGATAGATAGATAGATAGACAGATAGATGATAGAATATAATGAAAACCTCTTATAAGCCATTAATATTAAGTGTATTAATTGTACTAAGTTGATTTCATATAAACTGTTCCACCTCTCCCCTCCTTACAAACAAAGATCTCTATTCCTTTAAAGTTTTGTCTAATTATCTCAGTCTAACTTCGCTACATTCCTATTTCTATGTCATCTAATTATTTCATAGGCATAGCTTCACTTGGGTCATTGGTGATAATATTGAACAAGTTAGAACCAAAATTTAAGTCTCCTGGACACCACTAGAGACCTCTCTCCAGGCTCCATCAGACGGTTGGAATGACTTGAGAATTCAGCTAAGGCTGAGCTTGCAGGAGAGGGGCACTGTGACTCCACTGTGGGAGTCACTGGGATGAGAAAGGCAGAAAAAACAAAGCCAAACTTTACAGTAACAGTGGAATCTGTCTGGGTTTTTTTTTTTTTCCTCCAAATAAGACAAATGAACATTTATTGTTAGCAAATATTTCTTGAAGCATTGCAACATAAAATTTCTCAGTTAAATTCATGCTTATGGACATTGGGCAAATACATTATTTTCTGTTTCCAGAATTTAGAGACATATACTTTGACCAATAGAACAATTACAATTAATTTTAGAAATTTCAAGACTTAGGGTCAAAATTTCCCAAAATATTATCACAACATGGCAGTTGCTCAATGTTTAAAAGTGGCAGTGGAAAAATCGTATCTTGGGAAATTTGTGTACAAACAGTAGAAGGATTATTTACTTCATTTATTTGGAATGCAAGATACTGGTTAAATACTATGGAAAATGAAACTATTTCCTCCACAAAAGTACTTTCCATGCTCATTGTCTTGAAAAACATCTCCAAAAACATTAATATTTTAAGGAACACTGTTCTTTTAAAATATTGGTAATTTGTGAAAAACAAATTAGATTTAAAGAAAAAATTTTTTTGTCTTGAATCCAATCATTAACTAAAGACAATATATCCCCTTATATTTCTGTTTCTGGCTGTTTCTGGCCTGGCTCAGTTTGGTTGAGAATTATGAGGCCAGCTGCAATCCCCTTGTGGACCAGTTAACTTTGTTCATGGTATTCTGAGACAATGTACCACAAAGCCTTAATCATAGCCAAACATCATGAATGTGAACAAGCCAACAGGCAAGAGAAGAATCACTTTTTTTTTCTTGATAAGAATCATTCTAATAAGGGAACTAGCTGCTATTATGCTTTTTCACACCTGTGAGCTTTACTGCATTGTACTCTGATACCTCTGTCCTATTGAAATCTTAAAAGACCAACATAGAAAAGCACTGGAGACTCCCAGACCAGAAGGCATGTCTGATGTATTCCGTGGATAATAAGCAGATCCATATACCAACTATCAGAACTTCAAAGACAGGCTTTATATAGGCAAGACAGGGGCATTCCATCTCTTCTAGGGCCTCCCAAGACTTGAATTTGGATTTTAAGTAATCTAGAGTCATGTTAAATACACCTGGAAAATAAGACAGGATGTTAAATGTATCATTTTCTGTTTTCTCAGAGTTTCAGTTGAGGGTTCAGTAACAGAAGTTAAAAAATAAACACCAAATGCCTTCATGGGGCCCCTGGGTGGCTCAGTCAGTTAGGCGTCTGCTCTTGATCTCTGCTCAGGTCATGATCTCATGGTTCCTTCGTGAGTTCAAGCCCCACGCTGGGCTCTGAGCTGATAGCGCAGAGTCCTGCTCAGGATTCTGTCTTTCCCTCTCTCTGCCCCTTCTCCACTTGCACCTTCTCTCTCCCTCTCTCAAAATAACAAATAAACTAAAAAAACAAAAAGCAAAAAACACCAAATACCTTCATATCTTAAAGAGTTGGGCTGCCTATGTAGGGAGGCCTAAAAGATTATCAAGCAAGTTCTTCTATCCTCAGCCCATCAGCCACCTCCAGGCTAAATGAATAAAGCAGATGAATTTATTTGAGAGGCTTTAAAGGGTTTGAATATGGCAGTAGTAAGAATTTCTTTGCAGATATTTGTCAGGATGTTGTGTATTTTTTTCCCCTCTTCCAAGGGAGGAGAAATGGGATGCCTCCCTCTTCTCTCAAGCCTTGGAACAGAACAACCTTGGATAGCCTGATATGCATTCTCTGAAATTTAAGAGACAAAGGGCTGATATTGGTTTCTTTCCTAAAATGAAAGGCTTTAGTTTAGCCAATTACCCTGGGTTATTAAAGCAGGAAGAGGTGGCTAAATTAGAAATGGCTTGTGCTGTTAAATTCTGTGTGAATTTCCCTGGGTTGGCTGTAGACTCCAGAGAAAGAAGCTGGGCTGATTCATCCAGAACAGGACTGTGCTAGAGGAGGGCTTGGAGGCACAAGAGGATGCAGCAGGCATCATAAGAGCCATCCATCAGAATCTAGGGACTTGGAGGAAGACTGTACACAATTAACAAGAGAAAGTACCTACCATGTCAAAGGAACTGAGAGGGGATCCAAAGAATCATAAAAGATTCCATAGCAACAACACCAAAATCATCACTGTGAATCAGCAACATCCAGAGGGCATCAATACCAGATTCACTTCATCAAGTAAGACCTTTCTACATCTATGTCTCCTTCTCCTGCTTTAAACCCAGAAGAGCCACATGCCGTAAGGATGATGGAGAATGAGTAGAGCAAAAGGTGGAAAAACAGAAAAGATGCTGACTCTACTCATCCCCTTCAAATGCAGTCTTCTAAGCCTGAAATGTGCCTGAGCTGGGAGGAAGAGAAAATCTTGAAACTGAATCACCGTGCAAGACAATGTGATTACACTGAAATAAATGGACCTTTTTTTGTTTAACAATAACTAGAAACATCAAAGCACTTGGTCAAGACTAAGATGCAGTATAAGAGCTATTTGACAAAGTGAATTTAGTGTGAGTGGTGAGACACATGTTGCTGTATTCTTGAATATAGAATCCAACTTATTTGGGGTGCCTGGGTGGCTCAGTCCATTAAGTATTGGACTTCAGCTCAGGTCATGATCTCATGGCTCCTGAGACCAAGCCCTGTGTCGGGCTCTGTGCTGACAGCTCCAAGCCTGGAGCCTGCTTTGGATTCTGTGTCTCCTTCTCTCTCTGTCCCTCCCCTGCTTGCGCTCTGTCTCTGTCTCTCTCTCTCTGTCTCTCTGTCTCTCTCTCAAAAATAAACATTAAACAAATTTTAAAAAATTAAAGTAAATTTTTTTTAAAAAATCCTATTTGTTCAATAAACTTGTAGCATCAAGGATCACAGGCACTCCCTGCCCTCCAGAGCAAGGTAGGTGCCTACATGACACAGGATCATCACTCCACGAAATGACAAGTAGGGATGAACAGAATCTGTCTTATAAATCATTTTGTCTAGGTGCACACTGCTCTCTGGTTATTTCCTTTTTGTTGGCCCTAAGCATTTAATAATGTTTTATTATAATGTTCTAGCCTAGTCTCACCTGGGTACTACCCAGTTAGTCCAGAACTTCAACGGGGTTGGATCTCATGTCCCTTAAGGTCATAATGGCATTAACTAGGATAAAAGCCCCAAAGAAGTTACCTTACAGCAGAGTAAGAACAGGGACTATAACATCCAACTGTCCCCCAACAGATTTATAGATTCTACATTGCTAGACTGGGAAGATGATATCGATAATCATGTTAAAGAACCAGAAATTTTCAAACATATTCTATGTGGAAGCATACATCTTATAGCTAACTGATCAGCTGTATCAGAGTAAGTCAAAAGTATTCCTTTAAATGAGCAAAGGTACTTAATGTATACTGACGTAAGAAAGCATACACCCAGTGTTCTGGCAAAAGGTATGCTACAGCATCGGAAGATGCTGGGGTTCAAGTTCTAGGAACTGGTGATTGCTGGGGAGATAACAATCCCACCCCACCCAGCTTGAGCAGCGGAACTTTAGATTTATTTTTGTCCCATGTTGTAAACATTTGTGGAGTAGAAATATTTTTCCATGTAACTGCTAAACAATCACAGAAAAACATAGACTGTATCAAAGCAAATGTAAGGGAAGAACCAGAATCCAGCCATAGATCAGCAAAGGATTGGTGCAAAGTTCATACTTCTCCCTCCAAAGCCTATATGTTTTCTAGATATTCCTTCTTGCTCCTAAATAAAACTGGTCTTCTGTTCCTGAAACAGCATAAGAGACTGATGTCAATGACCTAATTGCCAAATCCAAGGGCCCCTTTCAGTTTTCATTGCATGTTCTTGTTTTCACTTTGTAAGTAATTATTTGTGTGACCATTTGCTTAATACCAGGCTTTTCACAGTAGATTATAAGGTCCCATGAGGACATGACACTCTAGTACATTGCTCTATACTCAGCTCCAAGAACAATGCTGAACATATAGCAGGAGCTTAAAAACTAAATTGTTAAATAAGTAAAAGGTACTCAGAGGCCACCTTGTAAAGGGTTTTGAATGCCAGGCTAAAAAAGTATAGCTTTATTATGTAGACATGGGGAGGCACTAAAGATTTCTTAGCTTGTGTCTCTTAGCTTTGACAACATGCTGGGATAATCGTTCCAGCAGAATGGTGCAAAATCATCTGGATGAGAGAAAGGCTGGATACCTTATTCTTACAGCAGAGCCCACAGGAGCAGACATGTAACCTCTTATAGTAAACAGGTAAACTTAAAAAATGTACAAGCCTACACACACACACACACACACACACACACACACACACATATATGTATGTATATATATAATAATGTTTTACAACTTAAAAGTTACAACTTAAAAAATGTACAAGCCAATATACATATATCTCCACAGAAGTAAATCAAACAAATAAAAAACTACCTTGACCATTTTTGTTTGTGTATTTGCGTGTGTGCTTTGTGTCTCTCCCCTCACTGAAATGACTGATTGGTGCCTGAACTGATTAAAATCACCGAAAATTAGGGATACACAGCCTATAGCTGAAATTATATGGAAGTGGTTTCTGACCTATTGAGTTGGACCTATTGCTGGTGAAGTCTTAGCTGGGCTTTAGTTTTGTAAATATCTGAAAAGGGCCAGAGCATCTGTCCAATTTCTCTTTCCAGTAATTTTATAACTTTTTACGTGAAGAGTCATTAATGTTTCACTTTCTGGACTGAAGTGGATGGCAGCCTGTGTGAGCCAGGAAAAAAAAAAAAAGTCTGGCTAGAAAGACTCTGGCCCTAAGTTTGGGTATCCCTTGGGAAACAGCCTTCATTTCCCAAGAAAAGATCAGGCTCTGGGTTAACCCCAATCAGACGATGGCAGGTTGTTACACTATAAATAAACATCATCATTCACATTTCTTTTGTGTTACCTCCTTCTCCATTTCTGCAATCACCTCTTCTAGAAACTCATGTTTATTCAACCCAGTGGATTTACTAAAGCTTACCTTGTCTCATGAGTCATGAAACCATATTTTACAAACTATATGGAAAATGTGCAGTTAACTTATTTTCAGACACTCCTGGCCTATACTAAAATAAATTCATTTTTTCCCCCTGAATTTTTTTACTAAAGACAGCCAAGGATTCCAAATTCAGCATTCTATTGGGAGACCAAAACACATATATGCTATTTTCTAAGATTTGAAAGTACCAGGATAATTTTTTTAAAAAACTAAACTCTTTTCAGAGATTTAAAATGTGAATTTTAAAAATCTTATTTCCACTCAAGATATTAGGACTACATCCATTATATAACCAAACCAAGCATTTATAGCCACATATCAGACAATTCTAACAACATGGTATTTACCCTTATTCTTCAGGAACAAATAGGTTAATAAAAGAAATAGGAATTAAAAGTGAAATATCTATTACAAGCTAATCATTGGTATCATAATGGTTTTGATACTTTGGAGTGGAGAGGAACTTTACGGTGTAGAATTGTGCAAGTTAAGTGTGTCAGTGCTTTTACTCAATGTGTCCTTGGTATTGTGCTTGGCTGGGCACCAAATATATATTTATCAAAAAAATGATAGTGGATGAATAAACGAATGAATAGGAATAGATGAATCTTTAATTTGATATAAATAACTTAAAGGTAGTGTGAGGCTGTGTTCTTACCATACTTTTAATCATAGTCTATCGCATCTGAAGGTCATGCAAAGTTCACCCTCTGGGTCCCTAATCTAGTCCCATGGCCTAAATACCGTCCATATACTAACAATTCCCATTCCAGGTGGACCTATTCCTTGAACTTCAAACTTATGTGTTCAACTATCTATGCAAACACTTCTGCTTAGCTGTGTGTATGTGTGTATGTAAAAGAGTGTGAGAAAACAGTGTATCCAAAACTGAGCTGTTGATTTCTAATCATCTCCCAAATGCCTACCTCTCTTCAGTCTTATTCATATTAGCAAGTGATAATTCCACAGCTTAGATGAAAGTCTTAAGGTCATCCTTGACTTCTTTCACATCCTATAACCAACTCATCAATCAACAAATCACCTTGCTCTACCCTCAAAATATATTCTGAATCCAACCTCTTCTTCCCACTCCAGCACTAATCCTAATCCAAGTTAAATTGTCCTCCATGGGACTGCTGCAACAGCTTCCAGAGGTTGATTCTACCTTCCCCAACCCCATCCCACCCTACGGGGATCCTTGCAGAACCTAAGTCAGATCATGTTCTGATCAAGCTCTCTTCTCCCATACCTTTCCATCTCACTCTAAACCCATACCTCAGACTACAAAGCCCTACCCAGACTCACCAACTACTTCTCAAATCTCTTCTTCTCCCATGCTGCCTGTGGTTTCACCTACAGTCATGCTGGCTTCCCTGCTCCTTTTCAAATCTACCAAAAAATGGTCCTGCCTCATGGCTGCTGTACTTGCTCTCCCCTCTGGCTAGCACGCTCTTTATCCAGGTGTTAATGTGGCTCTTTTCACTAAATTCAGTCTCACCTGGTCAGATCACCCTATCTAAGACAGGACTGACTCAGGCCACTCTCAATTCTCTTACATTGCTTAATTTTAATCCCAATCATGTATCACCCCTTGAAATCTCTGTCATATTTGCATAGGGATCATTTGTTTGTTTTCTGTTGCTCTACACTGGAACATAAGTTCTGTGAGAACAGCCTGAAAGTACTGTGTGAATTATACAGCATCCATGGCACTCTTTCTTATTCATCTTTTAACATCCCTATGCTTAGATTTGGTGTAAATACTCAGGAAAGATCTATTAAATGAATGAATTTATTTTAGAAATAAGCCTACTAAAGGAGTAAAGTAATAGAACCAGATGAGATCCCACAGAACTAAGTCGAAGAGTCCATCTTGCCTTTTCTTATGCACATTTATAGCTTAGAATCAAAGCCCATTCTAAACCCTAGCTCCAAAGGAACAACACCTCCCTTGGCAGTATACGTCAGACAGCCCAGATATATATTTTGGACAAAGCAATGCTCTCGGTTTGTCTTCAGTCTGACCACAATCATAGCAGGTTAATGATTTCTCCAGATCAGTCTAGGTTTTCAGAGTCTGTTTTGCTAGCAGCCTCTGACCATGGCTGAAGAACCATTTTTCATGGAAAAATATCCCGCCTCAACAAAAAGTGGTAGAAAGCTTTAGTCGCTTTACTTACCTACTACTTTTCTGCACCTGAAGGTCACGCTACACTCATCTTACTGAGATCACCTCAAAACATACCAAATTGCTCATTTACAACATGAATTGAAACAAGAATTATGTTTTACAAAAACTTAAGAAACTGCCAAATCCTATTTTCAAGGTACATAGGAGGGTCTAGGATGCTGACCAGAACCTTCTTTCTCTTTTCATGCTCAGTTACATACTCTGAGCAACAATTCTTAGGAAAAGGCTTTTATTTTTAAAAACACATTACACACCAGAAATATGAATAATAGTAGTAATTATAATCTGAAATTACTCTCCTTTCCTCAAAAAAAAAAGTTTCAGTTTGTCCTGTTAAACTAAAAATTAAATGTCAATGGAAAAATTAGCATATGTGAAAATATCTGTATAGTGACTCTATTGGATCCACAGAATAACATTTTCTTCCTATAAACTGGAGTAGGATTATCTCTCAGGAAAATTTTTGAGTTTTTATTTTTTCCTGTCAGGATCTATGCTACATCTCAAGGCACATTTGCTGAAGAAGGCATCTTGTTGACTCTAAAAATCCCCTTGAGCAATAAAGTACAGTTTCTAGAATTAAATACTCATTTTTGTAACAAATTTATAACTATCTTTAGATACTTTGTGATAGCTATCCATTATCACTAAAATACATCAAAAGTATTTTAAAAAAAAATTTTAGTGTTTATTTTTGAGAAAGAGAGTGAGCAGGGGAGGGGGAGAGAGAGAGGAAACACAGAATCTTAAACAGGCTCCAGGCTCTGAGCTGTCAGCACAGTGCCCGACGTGGGGCTCGAACCCACAAATCATGAGATCATGACCTGAGCTGAAGGCGGACGCCCAACTGACTGAGCCACCCAAGCGCCCCTGCCAAAGCTATTTTTTAAAGAGTCAGTAGAAAAAGTTCAAAATATTTATCTTCAGCCTTAATTTTATATACAAACATTTTGATGTAAAATAAAGCCACATACACAGATACTCATGCACACAGCCCACCAGGAGGAACCCCTAGCCTGACCGGGCCTGACCAATCACAGTATCTTATGACCCTAATTGCAACAATAGGTCCAGAAACAGGCATGTAACCCAAGCAAGTGAATAAGAGCCCTTTCCTTGAAGTGGTCTTTTTCAGACATTCAAGAGAAATGCCCTTTCTCCTGGAGTGGCTAAACTTAAAAGAGCCACCTGCCCAGGCTGCAAGAGTTAGAGAAGGTATAAGCAGGTGACTATTGAGGTGCTAATTGGTTGCCACCTTCTCCACTTGAAATCTTCTTAGAATTTCTCACTTACACTTATCAAAGAACAATGCCAATGCCCCTTAGAAATAAGCAGTACATTTAAATTGAAGCTCAGTTTTCTGACGTATCTTCATCCTTTCACTTTTTCCCCATTACAGATGTGTGGGGGAATGATTTGCAAGTTCTTTGATGGTAACGTTTTGTATTTGCAATTTTGTTTTCCCTTTCACTTTTAGAGCTTAGCTTTTTTATTTCAAATGGTGAAACTCAGGCAGACAATTATAGTTTATCTCTCTTAGCTGGCATTGGTTCCTAAAGGTACAGATAAATTAGGAATTATTAGGGGAGATATGTAAAGGCAAAATGAGATGAGAGAGAAAGGTGTGAATGGTCCCTGGGTAGGCATCTAAGAAGGACAGTGAGAAGGTCATCTCAGTTTCAAGCCATTCAACTTACCATTGAGGCTCCTCCTAAGAGAACACAGGGCTCTCTACAAATGTCTCACATAGTTAATGGCAACACAGCCTCCTTATCAATTGCCTTTTATAAAGAAGGCCCATGTCTAGTTGAAAACAAACAAACACACAAACAAAAAGTGAGGGCAACTCACAGAAGAAAACGTAACTGAGATATATGCCAGAGAGGGAGAAGGAGGCAAATGGAACCAGGAGCAAGAGAGAAAACATCCGTGACACTGAATCAATTTGTGTTTGTGGTAGGTCCCATCTCCACCCTCACCAGGTACCACTGGTCCAAACTCTCTCTCTCTCTCTCTCTTTTTTTTTTTTTTGTTAAAGTTAATTCGGATTAGGGTTGTGGCACCCCAAATATGCTGCTTTGAGGCTGACTTTAACTCTCATTTTGTGTCTCTATAAAATGAATACAATAACATGCCAATCTCATTAGGTCCTATGAATTATTAAATAAAGTCATCATCAAGATGATGTGTTCATCAAGGGCTGGTGTAGTTTATGGCAGGTACTTATGCTTAATAAATGTTCCTTGCCTTCTTCATTTACTGAGCCTGAGGGTAGATGTGAAAATGAAAATGGCACTTCTGATAGGACTGTTCTTTCTAGAAGAAAATGGATAGGGATGGTCATCTACCAACAGTGCTGCATTTTCCTCAACTGCTCAAGTCTAAACAAAGCCCAGCCGGCTTATCCTTCAAAATGTACCATAACTCTAGAATCCAGGAAATAACATAGCCTTTAAATACAAGCCAATGCAGTAGCGCCTAGCTGGCTCAATCGGTTAAGTGTCCAACTTCAGCTCAGGTCACGAACTCACAGTTCGTGGGTTCAAGCCCCGCATTGGGCTCTGGGCTGACAGCTCAGAGCCTGAAGCCTGCTTCGGATTCTGGGTCTCCCTCTCTCTGCCCCTCCCCTGCTCACACTCTGTCTTCCTCTCTCTCTCTCTCTCAAAAATAAATAAACATTTAAACACAAGCCAATGCACACGCAAAAATATTCATTTTTCTCCTGGAAATGTTTTTTGTTATTACCATAAGGATGAGTATAAAAAGAAAAGTTCGCCCTAACATATGAGTCAGGGACTCCAAGTAGATATAGATACCGTTTGAGATGGAAAAGAGGTTTTGAAGCCATTTGGAAAGATAAGAGGACCTTTTACAGTTTTCACAGTATCTGTGTGAAGCCAGCAATGCCTTGGGAGTCCAGCTGTAGGCTGCCGTGTTGTCCATGTGTAGGCACACATCCCTACAGACAGAAGTAAGGAGATCCTCTGCTCTTCTTTTACGATAGCTGTCAAGTCATGAGAGAAAGAACTCACAGGGCATGTGTCCTCTACAAACTTTGTTAAATGTAGCACTTATTATTTTACAGCATTTTACTAACTGTTTTTTTAGTCAACCTTTGCGTTAGTTGGGATTGGATAATACAAGCAAACAATTTGGAGAATATATATTCATACTCAAAAAAGCCTTCAAGAATATCATAGATCTAATCCAAATTAGATGACGAAATAGCTTTCTGACATTATTTGTTGATTTTGCCAACTTGAGTAAAGTTAATGTTAGTCAATGAGTAAATGTTTACTCAAGCTTTGTCATGGCCATGGGACAAATGATATCTTAGGGACGGTTTACATCTGAAATTTAGATCTGTAGTTTGACTTTTTAAAGACTGAGGGAAATGCTACCTATTTAAATTACCATTTATTTAAGGGCCGCCTGGGTGGTTCAGTCAGTTATGCCTCAGACTCCTGATTTCGGCTCAGGTCATGACCTCATGAATGGAGCCCTATGTCGGGCTCCGTGCTGATGTTGTGGAGCCTGCTTGGGATCCTCCCTTTCTTTCTCCCTCTCTTTCTGCCCCTCTCCCACTTGTGCTCACTCGCTCTCAAAATTAAGTAAAAATTTTTAAAAAATAAATTCTCATAGGGGCACCTGGGTGGCTCAGTCAGTTAAGCGTCTGACTTTGGCTCAGGTCATGATCTCACAGTTTGTGAGTTCGAGCCCCACCTCGGGCTCTGTGTTGACAGCTTAGAGCCTGGAACCTGTTTCAGATTCTGTGTCTCCCTCTCTCTCTGCCCCTCCCTCACTCATGCTCTCTCTCTCTCTCTCACACAAAAATAAATATTAAAAAAATAATAAAAATAAAAATAAATTATCATTTATTTAAGGTATTCAAAAGAATGAAGAAAGTCCTTAATCCAAATCTTATAGAATAAGATATGTAAATAATAAAACACTTATATATCTTACTCATTGCCCTACTTAACTATTCATGGATAGAAATAAAATAAACTGATACAACATACTAGTCCTGTCATCTTGAAGACAAGGATTAGGTCTTCTTTGTTTGAGGATCAGGCCAGTACTGTGCTTAGGAGCCAGTGCTCCTAAATCAAATCCAGTGCTGCTCATTACTACGTGTTGTTGAACAAGCCCCTTACCTTCTCTATAACCTGTTTCCTCAAGTATAAAAAGAACAATGCTAGAACCTTCTTCATGGAATCATTGCCAAGAAGAAATTAGATATAATATATAGATTATTTAGAACTGTGCTTGGCACACAACTCCTATAAATATGTTAACAACTACTACCACTACCATCATCACCATCGGAATTCCCCCCCCCCCAGAGCTTATACAACAGTGTCTACCACATAATAAGGGCCCGCTAGATATGTATTGGCCAATGAACGATGAATAGAAATTTCAAATGAAAGACCCTCTCCTTCATTTACTATATTTGGAGTGATTGGCTAAGATGATTTAAAAAAAAGAATTTGAATTTTGAGGTCAGATGACTTGATTTTAAACTCTGAACAAACCACTTCAGCTAAATGTTTATATAAAAATCACTTGACCTCCCTGAGCCCCTACTTTCAGAGGTGGTGACAATTAGCTGACACATATGCAAGGCTGCATCATAATGCTTCATGACAGATGCTCAGGAGAGGTTAGTTCTCTGTCTGCCACCTTCCTTCTCAAAAGCTAGTTACCTATCTAGTGACAGACACAAAAAGATTTCTGGGACTTAGAAAAGAAAGGGAACAGGAAAGATAAATCGTGGGGAAGTCTAGGAAGTTTTCTAGGAAGAGATAACCTTAAACTGGATCCAGAATGGTGGGAGGATGTCAACATCCTGAGAGGCAGGGTGGGGATGATGTCATGGGAGTGAGGCACAGAGCAAGAACTGGAGCGCAGGCAACCACTCTGGCAGGAGCAGGGGGCTGTGTAAGTATCATTAAAGGAGAAGACAAGTATAAGTGGTAATATTTGTGAGTCTGAATACGAAAGTTTTCGCCAGGAAATAGGAAGTCCGCAGGACCCTTGCACACAGGTAGGTGTGCACTGGTGCCTGGGAAGTTTAGTCTGCTAGCTGTGGGTACAACGTGGAGGCAAGATTGACAGGACGTGATTGCATCAGATGAGACATTCACATATTGTGGAGTGAAAGAAAAGCACAGAAATAAGATGAATCATCTCTCAACAGGCTCAGGTTGCTGAGTATAAGGGCAGAGGGAGGAAGAGTAAGACCATCCCATTGTTTTGAGTCTGAATAAAGGACAAAGAAAAGGGAGAAATAAAGACTTTGACTGGAGATCTGACCCTGCTTGAAGATTGAAAATAAACATTTTCCATATTTGTCATAGAGACTTATAAACTGTGAAACTATGGCTTTATCATTTGTTTCACAGAACATTCAATATGTGGATTAAGGAAAATGCTAACTGATAATCACAGTTATGAAAATATATACTTCTTGGTTTTAAGAAACCAAATTACAACCTAGGTAAACCCTATCTACCCAACGTATTATATTATCCATGTAAAGGAAATAATTTTTCTGCTATCAAAAGGAAAAGTAGAATATTAAGATAAAGTATTTTTGGAAGAATTATGAATTACACTAGAAAGAATTTACATCTTAATTGCAATAACAATTTGCATAAATAAGCACTATTTACCAAAATTTAGTCATTTTGCAATCATTTACTCATTACATGTTTTAATAGTCAATTTCCTGAGAAATGCTGGAGGGATTGGCTTATCACATAAATCACAGATGGTCAGCGTATAGCCTAATCTCTGCCCCAAATTATCTCAACCACTTTTACCAAATCAGTGCAATAATTAATTTTTTTAGAAAATCTAGACCCCACTTGCCAATTCATTCAACCAAAACCAAATGTCTGGCACATACTGAAACGTGGCAGGCTCAGGTCTATGGACAGACTTTCTCCTTCCACGGGTCTCTGATTCAAATCTTAAATAGGATCTTAATTGTTTAATCAAGGCTCTTTGACACAAGGAAAGTGGAGATAAGTGCTTTCCTGGTTGGCAGAAGTAAATGGTATTGTTTACTTCTTTAGAGCCGCTAAAGGAGCTAAGGCAATTTGGAAATCTGAACAAGCAAAGCTGATTCTGTTTTCAAGGGTAATTATTTCATTCTTCCTCTTCCATTTACTTCTTTAAATTGAACCTGTTAGCTAAGTAAGTTTAATTTTGTTACAAAAAAAAAAAATGAAAAAGAAAAGAGAAAAAAAATTATTCATTTAAGCCTTCACATTATTTCTTTACATTCTAACTTCCTAAAACTTTTAACTTCCTCTATACTGACAGAGGAATGATGTATGCCACTAACTAAATCCTGGAGTCTTAAAAGATTGAATATTAAAAAGTTATACATAAAAGCTTGGATTTGAACCTTTATTATAAATACAAAAATATGAAAAAATGATAATGATATATTTACAATGTGTCACCTTTGTTTAAAATAATTCACTATATCATTCTAAGCCAATTCTATGTCTTGGGAGAAAAGAATATGCAGTGACATATGGCTCCCACAAACTTGAAAATAGTCTACAATATTAATATATTAATTTAGATCATCATCCTCACCACTATGATTATTTACTTAACTAATATGTTCCATTCACTACATGCTTTACATGCAATGTCTCATTTATTTCTCACAAAAATGCTGAGAGGCTCAAAATATTATTATCTCTATTTTGCAGATGAGCAAACTGAGCTCAGCAAGATCAAATTCCTCATGGTGGGACAGCTTATCAGAGACAGAGCTGGGGTACAGTCTTAGGCTGCCTGACTCCAAAGGCCATAAACCACAGTTATGCTGCCCCTTGATGTCATTTCTAATATTCTATTAACCAGAAAACGTAACTAAGATAAGATAGAGCACTTGACACTAATTAGGGGGAGGAAAGGATTCTATGATTTCTACTGAGAGTTATGTGTAAAGGTATAACTTTAGAGCTTCCCAGATTAGACTACCTAGCAACCATCTAACTCAGTGAACTATAGTAAGAAGATTTTGTAAACAAACCTTTCAACAAAACTACAAGTTTCTTAAGTAAGTAAGCCCACTCTGTCTGACCCAAAGCAAGTTTTCACGATCATTGCCATTGGTCTTGGCTTTCCAATCCATTGTGTATATTCCCGTCACATAACGGGAATATGTGTAATATGCATACAAGTTCCTGGTAGAAGTTCTGCAAAAAAATATATTCGAAAACATTTTTGGAAAAAAATGGTAACTTGTGTATTTTTCAATAGATAACTGTCATCTAAAATCTTATTTTGTACATTCTTGAGTCTTAGAGTGTATTCTGGTTTCTGGATTTGTTTTCTTTCATAAAATGACCACTTCATTCAATGTTTGGATGAGATAAAGACAGTATATTTGCAGCCCTAGAACCCAAGTATATACCAAACTCTTAAATTTCACTCTACCAAACTCTTAAATTCCACTTTGCAGCTGCAAACCACTAACCTCTTCAAGAACAGGAAGCCATGTCGTCAAATACACAAAGGACACCAAGTGTTTGTAGAAAAAGTGAAAAAAACTTGAAGGGTTTCAAGCCTGTGTGCTACACAGAGCTTTGCATCCAATATAAATTCTGACATTTGAGAATAACAGCCTAGTATTAATCAGAAATGGAGCCCTGGCAAAGCCATCAACCAGCAAGCCCCACAGAGAACACCAACACTCAAAGATGGGGAAGAAATGTAATTATTTTTCTCATTCTATATTCTTATAAGGTTTGGAAGGCTGGTGAATTATATACTCAAAATATTTTCTAAGAATATAGCTCTTAAAGAAGTAACTCCTATATAGCTGTTATTTGTGGGCATTTGATTCAGTCAACTTGAAAGGTAATTTAAACTTCTAGTTTCCTTAAATTGAAGCTATAGTGCTATTAACTTTCTGCTTTCCCAATCAGAATCATTACACTCCAAGGACAAGTGACTTGTGCACTAGTGGATGACTTGGTTGCTGGCTTAGTGTTATTTGGAAAACATTAAAAAGGAAAAACTGGCCTATTAGTTTTCTTCATCTTCCTGGTTCCTGGTATTCCACCATTACCAATTGTTCTTTTTTTAAATGTGAATATTCTTGAAAGCACAAAAATTTACACCCTATAACACTCCCTTGAGGATCAATAGACTTCTCTTTGCCTCAGGTGGAGAAATTCAGGCTTCATAAGGGGGAATGAGTTTCTGGAAAGGACCCTAGGATGGAAACCAGTGGTAGAAGGAGGCAAAATAAGGTGCTGGATGCAACAATTATACAAACTCTGTCTATAATTTTCACAAAAGCTTTGGAAGGTTCATTTTATTTGCATTTGCCAGAGTAAATAATGTTTGAAAGGTTCCAAACCAAAATATGTCTTCCTCAAAACCCATGTTCTTTTTCCCCTCCATGGCAAGCTACTATTAGAAGGAGATCAATACACAGAGAGTGACTGGAATGGAGACTTAATAATCAACAATGCCATTCCCTATAAAACAAGATGTTTTTTTATTTGTCTGAAGTCACATAAGCAACATATGATGAGTAACTGAATACTTGACTGCTCATAAAATTCTTGAGAGCTCCATGGAAATAGAAAAGAATACAGCATTTTGATTCAGAAATAAAGGGATAAAAGTCTCAGACTGTCAGTGTGTAATTGACAGATATTAATCTCTCTCAGTCTTAGTTTCCATTAGAATAATCTCATAAAAGCATTATTTTTTTATGTAACTTAATTTTACTCTATTCAAAAACCTCTCAAAATCCATTAGAAACTTGTAATTCCAAAATCTTTGCCACATTGAAGAGCCCAGTACAAGCAATATCAAACAATTTGAAGGACTATCTAAATAACTCACAGATTTAAAAAAATTTCTTCTGGCAGAAAAGTTAAGTTAACTTGTGCAAGGTTGTATAACTATTTAACTGCATAATATGTATTAACTGTCAATATATTTTCCACTGTAACATACACTAAATAATATGAATATATAAAGTTTGTTTATGTATATTTATACACAAGACTAGATTTCAAACTCTACTGGAGAAAAACCATGGGATAAAAAAAAAAATTCAATATGTCAGATACCCCATGTTATTTGGAATATCTTTTTGTACTTACCTTTGCACATATGTTTGACATTTTGTAATCTGCACTATTTTGAAACAGTAAATTGCACTATGAAAATGATTAAAATAGAGTTGAAAGATTATGTAGCTTCCCAATTCTCAAAGAGATCATCTTATTTTGATGAAAATGCAGCCTAAAATTAATTGCAATAATCTAGCATTTATTTTAGCTATCCCAGATCTAAAAAATTAATCAGAAGTTTCTGCCATACAATTATCTAAAGGATGCAAAACTTCCCTTAAAGTAAAAATAAGGAGACAACCAGGTTAACAATAATATTGTGGGAGAGTAGTTAATGCCCACAGACTTGTTATGTCATTTTCACTGACTCCTTGAAAGCAAGTAACATGCTCAACTGGGGAGCTTAAAAGCAGGGGCAGTAATGGACCTATGCTCATTGGCTAATGGCTCTTAGAACCAGATACTGGGAATAGAGGAGAGAGGACTGGTGTTCATTATGTCTAAGACCCATGACATTCCACATTAAGTAGTGTGAACTTGTCAATTAAACAGTAAAAGATTGACAACTCAATAATGCTAATTTATTAAATATGCTTTACTTAGAAACATATTGCATTGAATTTCAGTTGTGACTATGAGTTATTGGTTCATGCTGTAACCACCTCCAGATTATCTACATAAGGTGTGTTCTTGAATGTCAGAGTGGTCATCCACAGCTCACTAGGCTGCAGACTCCCATGCCACCAGAGGCGGGCCCCAGCTCTTTCTACAATAGCTCCCATGTTCTCCTCTAGTCCTTGGAACAGTCTGCCAATGAGAATAAAGCCAACTATATCTGAAAGCAATACAATAATTTTCATCAAAATGAAGTGAATCCGTTTTTAAACATTTACTGTCTCTTTTGACTTCCCTCTTTTAAACTGGTAGAATTGTTATCATTTTGTTTTACTGGTTCTCTCATTTCCTGGATACATTTATCCAGATGTTTGGACATTTTTCTCTATCACCCACACTCACTCACTACCAAACTTCACTTTGTCCAACTTTCATCAGGTCGCTGGGTCCTCTCTAGAGGCACTTCAAAATGAAGAGTTCTTCAGAACTAGAAATAGATTTTTTTCTTCCCATAAGGAAATTGTTTCCTTAATGATGACATAATCATTTGTATTTAATAAACAGAGTTGTTTTTTTTCCAGGGAATTTTAAATGATAACATTTAAACCCACATTTAGTCTGAAATTTCTCATCCTATCATTTTCCAGTCTGGGTGAATCATGAGAGAAAAAAAAAATTTCTTCCATCAACATGTGGAGACAATTCCTTCAGAATGAGCCTGACCTAGATTTCAGGTGGTAAAGTAACTAATTAACTTACTGGAGAAGAAAATCAAATATACAATTTTAACCTACTTTGTGTCTTCATCAACCTTATGTCTTACTAGGTCTGAATGAGACTTCTCAAAATGTTTGAATATTTAAAATAATAATTTTTAAGAATATTGAATATTGAAGATAATAATCAGAAACCCACCAGAAAGAAAATACAGATCACAAATTACTTTCTTTTAACAGGCACAATAATGGAAGTCACCAGATGTGGAATGTCAAATTCATTTAATGCTAACATCCAAAAACTCCAAAAATCAGATGTTGATTTAATCCCACATCTGCATAATATAGCAACAACTGAAAATAATGATAGAATCATTTAAAATAATGGTCTAGCAGCAACGTTTACACAGGTGCAAAAAAGCATTTGTATTAAATACACTGTATTTTAATTATATTTAATTTACAATCAATATTCTGAGGCAACTGGGTGACTCAGTCGGTTTAGTGTTCGACTTCAGCTCAGGTCATAATCTCAAGGTTCGTGGGTTCAAGCCCCGTATCGGGCTCTGTGCTGATAGCTCAGAGCCTGGAGCCTGCTTCAGATTCTGTGTCTCCCTCTTTTTCTGTCCCTCCCCCACGTGCACTCTCTCTTTCAAAAATAAATAAATATTTAAAAAAACATTTAAAAATATTCTGCTTGGGGCCATATGAAATGCTGGAAAGATTTTGTTACCACATTGTACTGAAATTATTTAAGTGCTTTGAGACTGAGGACATTTCTTATTTCTATGTGCACCACCAGACATAGCATAGTGCCTGCCTCAACAGGCACCTGCCCTTGTGTCAACTGCCCAAGTGCAGATTCATAGACCTTCCCATACTCCAAAACAGAAACTTTTGGATGGATCATGGAAACCTACACTTTTAATAAGTGTAGCCTTAATAATAATAATAATAAGTCCTCCAGATGTTTCTTATGTACACTGATGTTTGATAGCTACTAACATAAAGACCTACTCAATAAATGTTTGGTGACTTTGGAACACCAATGTGTAGAATGTACAAGAAGTACATTCAAATTCACCACTGGAAAAATGTTACCTGGGCGCTAAGCCCAGTATCTTTCTTCAGAGAGAGTGATGATACGAAATTGCCATATTTTCTCATTCTTGTTTTCATTGATTAATAAGAAAAATTCAAATCATATCTGCTCTACCTTACAAATCCTGTCACTGGGCATTCAGGAATTTCCTTTGTATAATCAGAAAACTCCTTTGAGTACTCAGTCTCTTCCTAGCTTTCCCTTCTCCACGCTAGCATTAACTTGTCTAAAGACACCCACTTCTCTTGAGCCTTTCAAGTGATGGCTCAAACCAAGTACCTCAGGGTGCAGAGGGAATGCTGGTATTATGGACTGAATATTTATGTCTCCAAAGTTCATCTGTCAAAGCCAAATTTGATAATATTTGAAGGTAGATTTGGGAAACAGTTAGGTCATGAGGATGGAGCCATCATGAATGGGGTCAGTGCCCTCATAAACAGAGACACAAGAATGCTTTCATCCTCTGTCTCTGCCATGTGAGGACAGAGCAAGAGTTGGCCATCTGATTAAGGTCCTCAGCAAGAACTTAACCAGCCCGTACCTTGATCCTGAACTTTTCAGCCTTCTAAATTTTGAGGAAAAAAATATTTGTTCTTTAAGCCACTCAGTCTAAGACAACTAAAATCCCACTGGTTCTCCACTGCCACTTCCAGAGCAATAAAGAGGCTAAGGCTGTAAGCCAGGTGAGAGATTATGGCAATTTAGACTAGAATTTGCAGTATCAGGGTTAGTGAAAAGTGCTGGGCTTTGAAATATCAGTGCTAAGACTCAGTGCTAAATTCTCTTTGAACTCTGTACCTTCTCTTTAGGCAAGCTCACCCATTTCCATTACTTCAATCACCACCTGCACATGAATGATTTACATTTACATTTCCCACCACCACCTCTCCTTTGAAATTCAGACTCTTATAACCAGTTGACTATTTGGCATCTCCATTCAATTGTCTCAAAATCACCTCAAAATCACCATTTTAAAGGTTAAAATCATAATTTCTTCCCCCAAAGTTTAATCTATTGTAGCATTTCCCATCTCAGAAATGGCACCACTGTCTACCCAGTTGCACAGTGGTCATGGGTTCCTTCTATTCCCTTATCTTCTCAGTCTATTAGCAAGTCTATTTTACCTCCTAAATATTAGGTCAATAGGCTTTTCTGCATCTGTATCACCAATCCCCTGACCCAAGTCACCATTTTCTCTTAGAATAGTTTAAGAACTAGTTTCCTTATAAATCACTTTTATTCCTGCTGTAGTTTCTTTTCCACAGTGCAATAAGAGTGATGCTAACAAATGTCAATAGCTTTCCACTGCTTTTATGATGAAAACCAAAACTTTGGGTGTGGTTACAACAAGGTCCGATCTTACATACCTCTTCCGTCATATTTTCTCAGTTTACCCTTAGACCCAGAAGTGGGACCTCTGCTGGGCCCCTCACTTTAGACATTTTCCCATATCACACACACACACACACACACACACACACACACACACACATGCACAATATGTGTGTGCACATATAAAACATATTAGTTGGGTGCCAGGGTGGTGGCTCAGTCGGTTAAGCAACCAGCTCTTGATTTTGGCTCAGGTCATGATCTCGTGGTTCATGAATTCGAGTTCCACATTGGGCTTTGTGCTGACAGCTCACTAAGCCTGCTTGCAATTCTCTCTCTCCTCTCTGCCCCTCCCCCATTCATGCTCACTTGTCTGCTTTCTCTCTCTCTCTCTCTCTCTCTCTCTCTCTCTCATTCAAAATAAATAAACTTAAATTTAAAAAAAAACATATTAAGAAACACATGGGAGCTTCGGTCACTAGAATAGGAACATAACCTTGACACAGTGGAACTCATTTCCTTAAAAATCTATTTCGTGTGGTGCCTGGGTGTCTCAGTTGATTAAGCATCCAACTTCAGCTCAGGTCATGATCTCACAGTTTGTGGGTTCAAGCCCCACATCGGCCCCTGTGCTGACAGCTCAGAGCCTGGAGCTTGCTTCGGATTCTATGTCTCCCTCTCTCTCTGCTCCTCCCCCAATCATGCTCTGTCTGTCTCTCTCTCAAAAATAAATAAATAAACGTTAAAATATATATATTATATATATATATATATATATATACATATATAATCACTTTAAAAAATCTATTTCGTGATTGATACTCATGACTGATACTCAAATGTGGAACATTTTTCCACATCTCTTCCACTGTGTCCTCAAAACAAAAGATCACAGTCTCCAAATGCCATGAAGATTTATAGACAGCTTACACCACTGCTAACAGCAGTGCTTTGGAATGCAGAGAGGATATTAGCAAATTCATAGATAAGAGCTAAGTAAATCAATTAATTTGTCAAAACCTTCTTCTCTGATATCATGAATATAACAGATGGATGTATCATTTTATAATACTTGTATGTTTCGTAAATATTTTTTTTTTCCTGACAGACTATAACCTACATGAGGGCAGGGGCTGTGTCTTTTTTGCCCACTCTAGTGTTTAGCATGGCCATATACTGAATAATGAATACTTGCTGATTAAATAAGGTAATAAGTTAAGAAACAGACAGAAGTGGTGGAGGACCTTGGGCAAGTCACTTTAACGTATCTCTTAATTTATTACCTGAAACGAAGATAAAGGCACCCATCTCATAAGGTTGTTTATGACAGTAACAACATAAGGCCATGAAGAACACACAGTGTTCCTGCACATGGTGATTCAGTGAATTAGAAAGGATGAGGTTTCTCTTCACCATGGTCATGTTTTCCCAGATCCCACCACATTTATTAATGCTATGCTTATTTTTTCCAAATTTTCAGAATAAATTGCCTGGAAACTAAATCATAATGTGCAATTACCCTGGAAAACTAAACCCAATACCTCTTTCGATTCTTCTGCCAGAGTTTTAACAAAAGATGAGAATAATGAACAGTACAGCTTAATTTTAATTACAGAGGAGGCATTTTACTGAGTAATTCTATTTGTGCTGACACAAATACTGATCCTGTATGATACTGCATCCTTTGACCCTTCATTTGTAACTCAAGACTCTTTAATTCTCTTCTATTTATTTGCAAATATCATTAGAAGAGTGTATCAGAAAATCACATTTGAAATTATAATCTACATTGGAAGATATTTATATAAATTACCATTACTTTTACCATATTAATCTTCTAACATGATTCTAATTACATTTGTCTGAATATAGATGTACTTTCCAAAGCTCTGGCTCTCAGTACCTTGATCCCCTTTCTCCTCCAATCACCTCATCCTTCACACAGCTTCACCCACTCACTCTCATGATCATAGTTTAGAATTTGTCACTACCAATGTTTACTGACCTACCAAATCTCAATTTCTAGCCACTCCTCTCCTTTTTCCTCAAACCCCCCAAATTTTGCTCCCTATCCTCACACTCATTTGATGGCCTTGCTTCCTTTTTCTCTGAGAAAAACAAAAACAAAAAACAGAAGTATGCCTCTATTCTCTTTATAACGCAGCAGCCAGATTGATCTTGTTAGAATATAAATCAAATAATGTCATTCCTCTGATGAGAAACCACTCTTTCATGTCTTCTCATGGTGGTCAGCATAAAAGCCACACCCTATTATGGCCTAAAAGTAAAGTTTTTAAAAGGTATTATTGATAACTGCACTAGAACAACAGACATGAACCGGGAATCTTCTAAGCAAACTGAGAAGGGTATTTCACCTACATGAATCTGGCATCCATTAACTCTCTGACCTTATCCCCTACTGGTTTCCCTCCTGCTCACTCTATCACAGCTGCATGGTGCTCCTTATTGTTCCATGAACATTCTAGGCCCACTTCAGTCTGGGGTGATTTCACCACTATTCTTTTTGCTTTAAACATTCTCCAAGATATCCTCTCCATTTGCTCCCTCACCTCCTTCAAATCTAGACCTTCTATTGGCCCACTACCTAAAATCACCATACACTTAGTCTCTATCTCCTTTTTCCTGCTTTATTCTTCTCTTTAGACATTATCACCATCTACTATACAATATATTTTACTTATTTATTTGGGTATTATATGTATTCTATCCAGAAGATAGAAAACAACAAGCAAATTAAATCCAAATAAAGCAAAGGAAGAAAGGAATCAATTAAACAGAAAACAGACAAACTATGGGAAAAATTCACAAAGACAAATGTTGATTCCAAAAAGATATAAGTGCTTTGAAGGGCTAATAATGAAAAAAGAGAAATACACATTACCAGTATCAGGAAAGAAAAAGAGGTTATCCCTCTAACCTATCTATAGGTTATCCCTATAGATATTACAAATGTATTAAGTGAGTATTATGAATGACATTATGCCAACAAGTTTAAAGGCATAAAGATTGGGAAGAAAACTGCCTCAATTTGAAGATGACATGACAATACAAATAGAAGTTTAAAAAGCAACCACTAAAACTAATATGTGCATTAAAAAGATTGCAAGATACAAGGTTACATACAAAATATAAGTCTATCACCATATACCAACAACATACATTTGAAAAACGAAATTATTTTAAAAATTTAATTACCACGTGATCAAAAATATAATACATGTGGAAATAAATTTAACAAAATACACATAAGACCTCTAAAAAAACCTACAAAGCATTTCTGAAAGAAACTAAAGACCTAAAAAAAAGGAGAGGTATACTTTGTTCATTGATAGAAGTGCATAATATTGTTAGAATGTCGATTCTTCTCCAATTGATTTATATATTCAATACTCAAGCAAGATTTTTTATAAAAAGAGAAGCTTCTCCAAAAATTTATATAAAAATGCACAGGCAAAACAATGTTGTAAAAGAACAAATTTGGAAGACTTGCATTCCCTGACTTCAAGACTTATTACAAACCTACAATAATCAAATTACTTTGGTATTGATACAAGGATAGACAAATTGAGAATAAAGTCCAGAAAAAGACCCATACTTATATAGTCAATGGATTTTTGACAAAAGGGCTAAAGCAATTAAATGGAGAAATGGAAAAGGAAAATCTTTTTTTTTAATTTTTTTAATGTCTTTATTTTACTTTTGAGAGAAAGAGTGCGAGTGGGGGAGGGGCAGAGAGAGAAGGAGACAGAATCTGAAGCAGGCTCCTTGTCAGCGCAAAGCCTGACGTGGGGCTCTAACTCACGGGCTGTGAGATCATGACCTGAGCTGAAGTTGGTCACCCAACCGACTGAGCCACCCAGGCACCCCAAAAGGAAAATCTTTTTGATCAACTAGACAGAAAACCCTTACTGACACCATATAAAGCAATCAATTTGAGATAAATCATAGATTGAAGTGAAAACCGTACTGTTCATAAAGTTCTTAGAAGGAAATATGGGAGAATAACTTTACTACTTGAGAGTAGGGAAAGATTTAGAACTGGACACAGAAAACAATACCAAAGGAAGATATTGACATGTTGGTCTTCCCCAGTGTTAAGATACCTGCTCAGTAAAAGACATTGTAAGAAAGGAACAGCCAACCACACAAGAGAAAATATCCACAAGATCTCTTACAAAGAACCT
Organism: Panthera onca; assembly: GCF_046562875.1. Lineage (NCBI taxonomy): Eukaryota > Metazoa > Chordata > Mammalia > Carnivora > Felidae > Panthera > Panthera onca. Next base: position 224,649,324 of record NC_138339.1, read on the forward strand.
GTGTCCAGAATATATTAAAAAATCCTACCACCCAATAATAAAAAAGACAAACAACTGAATTTTTAAATGAACAAATATGAACCAACACTTGACAAAGGAAGATATAAAAGCCAAAAATCACATTAGAAAGTGCTCAACATCGTTAATCAATGGAATATTCAAATTAAAGCCACAATAAGATACAATTTTAGGGGCACCTGCATGGCTCAGTTGGTTAAGCATCCGGCTTTTGGCTTTGGTTCAGGTTATGTTCTCACAGTTTGTGGGTTCAAGCTCCACGTCGGGTTCTCACTGGCAGTATGGAGTCTGCTTGGGATTCTCTCTCTCTCCCTATGTCTCTGCCCATCCCCTGCTTGTGTGCTCTCTCTCTCAAAATAAATAAATAAACTTCTTTAAAAAAGATACAATTTTATATTCATTATAATGGCTAAAACTAAATAAACTGAAAAGAGCAAGTGATGCATAGCAGATTAATCAGAACTCTCCTGCATTGCTGATAAGAATGTAAATGCTACACCTCTCTGTAGAAGTGTTTCTCATTGTCCTGCAAAGTTAAATATTTACCCCTAAAGTTAAATATCTTACCACATCCACTCCTAGATATTTACTCAAGACAAATGAAAACATATGTCCGCATGAAGACTTGTACACAAATATTTATAGTTTCATCATTATAGCCCTAAAGTGAAAAAAACTCAAATGTCCATTAATAGGAGAATAGATAAACAAATTATACTATGTTCACAAGATGGAATACACTTCAGCAATAAAACAGAACTAATTATTGATTACAAAACATGAGTAAAACTTACAGATATTGTACTGTGCTAATGAAGTTGAATGTAAAAGAATACATATATTTGAAATTCTAGAGTAGGTAAAATTAATCTTTGGTGAATAAAATCAGAGGGGAAAAGTTGCATGAGAGGAAAAAGGTATTGACTGAAAACGAGCTTGAAGGAAATTTCTGAGTGACAGAAATGTTCTGTACTTTGGCAGGTGTATATGTTTCACTTTGGCGTGTACATTTGCCTAAATTTATACTTGGGTGCACTCAAGAGTTATACATCTTATGCAAGAAAAAAGGTATAACTCTTGATATCTTTTATGTAAGAGAGTAGGAAAAGCTGCCTTTTATGTAAGACTTGTAACTTTTATGTATTTATACCTTTTACTGGTTACCTTCAAAAATATATGTAAACAAATATTGAACTCTAGTTAGGAGATTACTCTTTCACAGTAGTGTGGTTTAGCAATTCAGGAACTATTTTCTAGGTATTCTAGGCTAGAAGGGGAGAAACAGAATCAATAGTGTGTATGTGGCATGTGTGTGTGCATGTGTGTCTGTGTGTGTGTGTGTGTGTGTGTGTGTGTGTGTGTGGCGAGAGAGAAAGAGATTTGAAGAAATTGACTCATAATTCTGGGACTGGCAAGTCTGAAATCTGCAGGGCAGACTGACAGGCTAGAGAACCAGGGAAGAATTGATGTTGCAGTTTAGAGTCTGAAGGTATTCTGGAGGCAGAATTCCCTCTTCCTTGGGGAACCTCAATCTTTTTCTTAGGGCCTTCAATTGATCATATGGAGCCTACATACATTACAGAGGGTATCTGCTTTACTCAAAGTCTACTAATTTTTAAATGTTAATCACATCTGAAAAACAACTTCACAGCATCATCTAGACTGGTGTTTGACCAAACATCTGGGTACCATACCCTAGTCAAATTGACACATAAAGTTAACCACCACAGGAGCGCCTGGGTGGTTCAGTCAGTTGAGCATCCGACTTCAGCTCAGGTCATGGTTTCGTGGTTTGAGGGTTCTAGCCCAGCATCGGGCTCTGTGCTGCTGACAGCTCAGAGCCTAGAACCTGCCTCGGATTCTGTGTCTCCCTCTCTCTCTGCCCCACCCCAACTTTCAATCTCTTTCACAAAAATAAATAATAAACATTAAGAAAAGAAGTTAACCACTACAAAGGGAGTAACAACTAAGAAAATGGTGAAATTTAAAATGTACCCTGTGATACTGGATTGAAGTTAGAGGTATCACTATGAACACATAGTTTTCAATAAGTAGATATAGACATGGGCATGGACATTAATGTAGGTACAGCTGCATTTACACACACACACACACACACACACACACATTCCCTACTTCTGTCTGTTGAGAGAGGCAAGAAGCAATAATAGAACAGTAGTGATGAACATAACTAGCATTCTACGCTAAAACACAGAAGGGCTTCTTGGAGAAAATGCTGATTCAAGGGCTGGGGCAAGAAAAGCCCACATTGAGCCTAGAATATCTTGTGGTACAAAAAAGTACTCAAATATTATGCAAACAATGCAAAAGAACACAGCTACCAGCTTGGAGTGGCTCCTACTAACCATAAATAAACTTCGGGACAATGAATAAACAACTGAGGGAAAAGGAAAAGCTCTCCCTTAGAGTAGGATGGTACTGTAATAAATTTAGAAGAAAGAAAATCATCAATAGATACTAATAAAACTAGTAGATGAAGTTTTTTTTTTAATATTTATTTATTTTTGAGAGAGACAGAGACAGAATGCAGGTGGGTTAGGGGCAGAGAGAGGGAGACACAGAATCTGAAGTAGGCTCCAGGCTCTGAGCTGTCAGCACAGAACCCGACGTGGGGCTTGAACCCACAAGCTGTGAGATCATGACCTGAGCCGAAGTCGGATGCTCAACCGACTGAGCCACCCAGGCACCCCTAGATGAAGTTTTTAAAAACAGCATGGTTCAATCTCCCCACAAATACATATTAAACCAAAAAGAAAATTATAACCAAAAAGAAAATTATAGAGAGACCTGGTGGACAACATCTTAATGATCAGTAGTATTGGAACAAATTCACATCACGTAATTCCTGATACAATGCACTGACAAGGACATCATTACAGTGGTATTTCTGCCAAAAAAAGATAGATTGAATGTAATCATGAGAAACTATCAGATAAACCCAAACTGAGAGTCATTCTACAAAAAACTGATCCATACTCTTCAAAACATTAGTCAAGATAGTCAAAGAAGGCTGATAAATTGTTCTAGATAAAAACTGACTAAAGACTAAATGCAGCACCTATTTGGATTGATCCATTACTAATCAATTGTTGGTTGGATCCTGTATCAGGGGGAAAATACTATAAAAGAAATTATTGCAACAATTGATGGAATTTGAATATAAACTCTGAATTGAGTAATAGTATTACATCACTATTAAGTTAGCTGATCTCATAATTATATAAGATAATGTAAGAAAATCTGTTTAGCAAGTACACACTGAAAAATTATTGCAAAAGGGCACAATATCACTATAATATCTCCAACTTATACTTAAGTGATTCAGAAAACAAAATACAAACATATATAAATATTCATATATGTGTTTATAAATATATATGTAAATATAAATGTAATATAAATAATATTTATATTGTAAAGTGTCATGTATATAAATTTAATTATAAATTTAATTAATACATAACAATTTATCTTATAAAATTTATATATATATACATGTAAATATAAAAATAAATTATAGGAAAGCCAAATGAGGCAAATGTGAACAATGGTGAACATGAATTTAAAAATATCCATAGTTTGGGGCACCTGGGTGGCTCAGTCGATTAAGTGCCCGACTTTGGCTCAGGTCATGATCTTGCGGTTTGTGAGTTCAAGCCCCGCTTCGGGCTCTGTGCTGACAGCTCAGAGCCTGGAGCCTGCTTCAGATTCTGTGTCTCCCTCTCTCTCTGCCCCTCCCCTACTCACACTCTGTATTTCTCTCTCTCTCTCTCTCGCTCAAAAATAAATTAACATAAAAAAATTGTTTTTAATAAATAAATAAAAATATCCATAGTTCCCTCTATTGTTCTGGCAACTTTTCTCTAAGTTTGCATATCAAACTATAAAATAAATCAAATTTGAAATTACCAAAAACCGGGGTGCCTGGCTGACTCAGTGAGTGGAGTGTGCAACACTTGATCTTGGGGCGGTGAGTTCAGGCCTCATGTTGGGCATAGAGCTGCCTTAAAAAAATTACCAAAAAACAGAATTTTTTTACATGTCCATGATTTTTCTCATGCACAAAACAATGCTCACCACATAATAGGCATTCAGTTTATTAAGTTTATTAAAGGATAGTTGAATAAACTTATTTTCTAATGAATATAAAAGCTCTTTGTAAGTTTGGAAAACACTGTGAAACAGTGAACGTTTTATTAAAAATTGGAAATCCAGCATTTATAATTCATACCACGTTTTTCAGTCCCCAGATAATCATATTATAATAAACACCATGCAAATATTTTTATCTGATTGGACAAAATTGAAAACAGAAATAAACAAGTCAAGTTATCCCCCAATCATTGAGACCCTTCACCCAAGGGGACTTAACCTTTGGTCACAAGGCTAAACAGGCAGTTACTCTCTACTTCAACCTAAACATGATAAATTAGCTCTTAACTCTCTCTCACAGGTTGCACAACTTTGTGTTAAATATTTGACATATTCTCAAAAAGGTTTAAGGATGCCTTGCAGAATAATTTAACATAACATATTCTCTACTTCCTATATGATGATTCCCTCATTTTTACTACCTGGTACAACACGTAACTAAATCAGTAAAAAAAATCCAGTTCATGATCCCACCATCCAAACCACTTGGGCCAGAGTGCATGTTTGACTTCATGAGAGTTTGAGAATTGTTAAAAACAAATATCTCAGCATTTGAATAACAAAACATAATAATTTTATTACTATTTTGAGGACTATTTCACAAACACTAGAACACATTTATTAAAAGCAGCTTCCTTGTATCCTGAACGAATAATAACAGAAAAGCAAAACTATTATTTAGTGAGAAAATTATTCTTTCAATATCTGAAACCTACCAAGATTTTTATAAATAATCTGCTTGTCTATTTCTATCAAAATCAATGCAGTTCTTATTGTAATGCATAGCTGAAAGTTTAACAAATTTCAAAACCATGGCTCTGTTTAAGGAAGGAAACAATGTGAGAGATGCTGTCAATATTTATTGATTGCTGTCTTCGTGCCAGACGCTGCATTCAATTTGAATATGCAGATATGAAAGATTCAACTTGAGAGTGGATATGGCTCAATGATTCAGGGAAGGTGTCTGATAAAAGCTAGTTTATACCTAGCTGAGTTTTGAAGACTCAGTAAGATCTATGCAGGTAAAGAAAATCAGGGAAGGTATTTGTGGGAAAGGGAACAGCAAAAGTGAAGGCAAAGAGGTTGGAAAAATATGGATGTTTGAGAAATTTCAAAGAGTTTGATAAGCTTGAGGCAAAAGTTGACCCAGACAGTGTGATAAAAAATGATACTGAATAGTTTATCATGGACCTAATATTAAGGAGCCTAGAATGCCATGGCAAGATAGCAAAGATTTGTGATTCTATCCAAGCAACTATGGAAAACCAGTCAGGAAATTGCAACTGAGAGGTGACATGATCAAGTTTATAAGAGAACATTTATTCTCATGGGTAATATTAAGTGCATTCAGGATGGTCATAAATTCAATGTAGGTATTTTGAAAGCCTGCTAAGTCGATGATTAGGGAGAATAAAACACAGAAGTATAATTTTTTCCCCTTCTGTCCACATTGTCCACCAATAACCCATAAAACTAAAACACCACACACACACACACACACACACACACACACACACACAGGGAAGGTGGCTTCCACTAGGTGATACTGAAGAAAAGCAGTGAGTCTGGGGGACAGGCTTACACATAGAAAAGTTCATTGACCTCTTCCCACCTGAGTCCTCCACACAATAAACACACCATGTCAGAGCCCTGGGTCTTTTTTTTTTTTTTTTTTACTGAGATATAAAGACATATAATATTGAGTAAGTTTAAATTGTATAGTATGTTAATCTGATACACATAAATTGCAATATGATTACCATCTTAGTAGCTTTAGCTAACATCTGTATCATATCACGTAATTATCATTTCCTTTTGGGGATGAGAACATTTAAGATCTAGTCTTTTCACAACCATAAAGTATATAATACCGGGTTGTTGACTATAATCACTATGCTGCACTTGGATCTCCAGAACTTCCCTTTCGGTTGCAAGTTTGGACCTTTTAACAACATCTCTCCAGTTCTCCCACCTGCCAATCCCTGATAATCATTATTCAATTTACTCTCTGTTTGTAGATTCCACACATAAGTGAGATCAGACAGTATTTGTCCTTCTCCATCTGACTCATCTTGCTTAGCATAACGCCCTCAAGGTCAGTCAATGTTGTTGCAAATGGCAGGATTTCCTTCCTTTGTGAGGTAGGTCAGTAGGCCCCTATCTTTTTATATATCATTGTTCCCAGGTCTCTTTTGGGGGGTGTGAGCAGGCTACCATTTCCTCTGCATCCTGCTGCACAGTTTTGCTCTGCAGTGGTTTCCCAGGTAAACTCTGAGATCCAGACTTGGGGTAAAGTTGTGGGAAGCCTCATTTGGACCACAGATTTAAGCTTCATTTTCTAATCTAGCCTTAGCAATAAAAAAGCTAATATTTCATTTTTATCTGAATGCCATGTATAATTCTGTTTGATTCTCAGAGAGGTAAATAGATTTCATAGAACTAGATGACCAAAGGTGAAGATAAAGGTGGAAAGGAGACTCAAAGGCAATCCCTCCACACAGGCCTCTCTCAACAGCTTCTCTACCACAGTCACAGAGAGCTGAAATTCAGTCAAAAGGTCAATGATTAATCTAGTTTTGAAAACAAATCTCTCTCTAACATAGTATCTTTGGTCTGAGTGGATTCAGACAGAAATGCCTTGGCAGGACATTCAGGGAAAGAAGCAGTGCCAGAACATATATCCTTATCCTGCTGTACTAACACAAGGCAAACAGACCTCTGCTCACTTGCTATCCATCACTCTTCCAACAGTCAGTCAATGGCAGGACTGGAGGGTCCGGTTTTATTAACACCACATGGTTACTGACTTCCCTGCAGGTAGGCTGAGACTTGGAAGCTCCCCACCCCCGCCCCTGCTCACATTAGGTAACTACCAGCAATGATTCACATTTCTGAGAAAAGCTCTGGTATGACATTAGTATGCAAAAGAAATTTGTTATTTAAAATAAAATTACACATGTCCGTGACATCTCACATTAATATATATGAATCTCATTTTTTTCCTTTTTTAGCATTATGATTTGAAATCGACATAGAGCCAAAATACAATGTCCCATCATCTGTTGGCTAATATCTTTTCCAGCTCCCTCTGGACCTATGTTCCCATGTTGTGAAATTCAAAACTATCCAAAGAAATTGTGTGCTGTGAGTTGCAATCTTTTCAGATAACTTGCTGACTTCACTATTCTTTTGTTTTTAATAATATTGAGAATTAGGACAAATGTCACAGAACTTATCAACTGAAATCAATACAGCATTTCAGTAGAGTATGGGAATGCATGACATCTTAACACATCCTGAGGGATAAACCTTTTTAAAAAATACTAAGAGACAAAAACAAGTACTGTATGATATCACTTACATGTGGAATCTTAAAAAAAGTTAAACACTGTAAAAAAACAAGATTAAAATGGTGGTTACCAGGGGATGGGGATGGGGGACGTAAGAGTGGTAAGATGGTGATTAAAGATACAAACTAGTATTAAATAAGCCATAGAGACTAATGAATATAAACATTAATATTGTACTACAATTATGTAATCTGATAAATATCACTACATTGGCAATCATATATGAATGTACCAAAGTAACATGCTGTATACCTTAAATTTATACAACACTACATATCAAATTTATTGAATAAATTTTTTAAAAATATTAATGTTTAGAGAACTGGGTAAAAACAAACACATGTCCTTTATATATTTAATATTAATAAACAATTCCAGACACAAAACTTTGTTTGCAATACTGACTGAAGGGCATTGATGTATTATATATCCTACTGTTTTTATAGTCTGGAATGTCAATTAATTTAAGAAGTATTTATTTGAACTACTTCTTGCTGCTACTAATATAAAACAAAGATATTTTTCACATAATCAATTTCTTGACTATTTTTTCACATAAAAGAATCCTTTGTTTGTTTTCCTCCTCAGGAAAGTAGGCATTGAAATGATGTCTTTCTATTTGTTTGCTTTTCCTTTTCTTCTAAGAATTCACTGAATTTCAAAGAAAGCATTGAATCACCTGGCACATAGTCCTCAATCTATATTTGCTGAATGAATGAATGAATGAATGAATGAATGAATATGATCCTGATTCATCACTGCAAAGGGGAGAGGTAATTGGAGTGAAAAAGATAAAAGAATAACTTCCTTTTAATGAGCAAGGCTCCTATTTTTAAAAGAGAAAGAAAACAGTAGAAAACTAGAGAAGAGTATCATGTAAGAGCTATTTTTTTTCATTCAGACACACACACACACACACACACACACGCACGCACGCACACACTAACCCCATCTACATCACGCCTCAAAGCTAAAGTTGGTTTACAAGGAAAGCTGTATAAACAGAAAAGGCAGAATTTTCATATGTGCTTTTTGTATTCCAGAACACATTGCCCTCGTTATTTCTCTTTACTTCAAAAAAAACCAATGTTCAATCAAGAGTCTCTAATATTTAGGAAATAGGTGTTTGGAGAACACAGTCATCTAGTGCTGACATCTATACAGTAATCATATGTTACTCAGAGTAAAACATAAGTTATGAGTCTAGAAAGCAACATCTTTTAAGTTTTTAATAATATATTCACATGTAAAACTTATTTTCAGATTAAAAATAGTATTACTCAATTGACTCCACTAAAGAGACTTTATCAGGTTTGTAATTTGGGTAAATAATAGGCTATTTGTATCATATTTACATAAATTAAATATCACAAATGATTCAGAAAATGTGTAACATTTAAAGTGATATATTAGGCTATATGTTAACTAATTTGGATATAAATTTTAAAAAATAAAAAATAAAATTAAAAAAAATGATAGATTAGGGACACCTGGGTGGCTCAGTCAGTTGAGTGTCTGGCTCTTGATATCAGCTAAGGTCATGATCCCAGCATCGTGGGATAAAGCCCCACATTGGGCTCTGCACTGAGCATGAGGCTTGCTTAAGATTCTCTCTCTCAGGAGCACCTGGGTGGCTCAGTTGGTTAAGTGCCCAACTTCGGCTTAGGCCATGATCTCACGGTTAGTAAGTTTGAGTCCCACATTGGGCTCTGTGCTAACAGCTCAGAGCCTGGAGCCTGCTTCAGATTCTGTGTCTCCCTCTCTCTATGCCCTTCCCCCACTCATGCTCAGTGTCTCTCTTTCTCTCTCTCTCTCTCAAAAATAAATAAACATTTAAAAAAAAGATTCTCTCTCTCTCTCTCCTTCTGCCCCTTTGCCTGCTTGCACACTCTTTCTCCTTCTAAAATAAAAAATAAAAAATAACATAAAATGATGGGTTAAAAGGTTATGCTTACCCCTAGCTTAGCTTTATTACAAACCACAAAGAAATTCTGTATTAGGTTTGGCTAATGCTATGGTCCCTTCTAAAAAGTAAAAACACAGAATTTTTTTTAATGAAAAATCCCTCTGAAGCTTACAAGGCAAATAACATCATAAATATATTGATGATTCTGGGCATGTGTCTCATTTACGGCACTTTAAGTTTGTTCTTAGAGAACAGAATTGACATTCAGAAGTGAAAAAACTAGGTAAAAATTAATAAATACTGTATAATCATGTGTATATCTTGATAAAAGTTGGTTTATGAGTAGAAAAACATCTGAAAAGACATATTTTGTTAGTGATTTTCTTCTCATATGCTTTTTTCAAATATGTTTTTATAATATGAAAAGTTATACTTAGGTTCAAAATTTATACTAATCATTTGCTAATTGAAAATAAAATATTAGTCACTTTTGTTTTTTGATTTCAAGAAAAAGGCTCACAGTTGTGTGCTCCTGTATCCACAAACAAGAAGACTGAGCTCTGAAAAGCCCTCGGTTCCCTTATCTGAGGCCAGTAGAGCAGCTGCATCTTATGTTCATTTTGACAGTTCAGTTAGTGCCTCTTTATTCAACAGATGAGTGATGAAGCTCAGCTACATGAATTATAGTTACTTTCCCCATTTCTGATTTGACCTAACTTGCTATCTCTTAGCTGTGGGTCTCATTCAACTTTTAATTTTCTGTGCTCGGCAGAAATAGACCTAATTGAGGACGTGCACTCCGACCTTCCTGGTAGTGACTTAACTACCCCTTTTGGAAAATCCAATGCTTTTGAGGAACGTGACAATTTGACAGTTTGATTGAACATGCTGGTCCATCTAACCTAGAAGAGACTTCAGGCCTAAACTCCAGATTAGAGTTATGTAGTAGTAGTTTAGTTAGTTTTTTACGCTTACAAGAGCAGGATGTTATTTTCTTAGTTAATAATTGAAAGCAATTTTCATGCATTGGGTTCAATGGGCTCCTCAAACTTCACACCAGGCTGTGGAAGGGAGATCAGTTTCCTTCACTCCTTTCTTGTCCCCCTCCTCCATATAATCCCGCCACCCACCCAAGAGCATCTGGACACATGCTACTCCAAGGAAAGTCTTCAGAGTCTTCACTTCACACCTGGATGGAGCCAGCCATACAGATAATAGTGTCTTTTTATCCCCGTTTAAACCACAGCGTTCTGTGGAAGTGTCTGAGGTGGGTTTTCCAGATCATCTCTGTGAAGTAAAAAGGTGAAGAAACTGAGGCCCCAGAAAATGAAGCGGTTTGACTGGGTGTTTCCATATGGGGGGCTGCCAGCTGAGGGCCCTCTGTGTGCAGTGCTACTAGCCATGGGGGGAGTCAACACTAAAATCCTGAGTGTCTGTCATGGCGGACATAAAGCAGATGGCGAAGCCACAATTAACTTGGGCGTCTACTCGCTTCACATTACCTCCTTGCATTTCATTGGCAGAGTACTAAACCAACGCCAGCCAATAATCAACTATCACACAAGCTCCACAGCCAGAGACACAGACAAAACTGAGAAACTAACTCAGTTAACCAGAGGTTAACCACACACTCTTTAATTGTCTTTTAAAATGTATTTGCACTTTTATCAAGAAAGTTGATTTGAAAAGTAATTACTATGATGTTTCTACTGAAAAAAGGAAGCCTCTTGTACACCCTTTCAAACTGTCCCCAATCCCTCCAAAAGAAACCAATTTCAATTGTCTTTAGCTGTTTCTTCTGGTATTTGTCTCTATATTTCTAAATAACAGACTTATATACCTTTTTCTTCACTTGACAGTTTCAGATATTATCTCTCAGTTTCCTGTAATGAAAGATGAGGATTTAGCTGTTTTATATTCCCACATTCTTTCTCTCTCTCTTCTTCTATCTACCAAAGCCTAACAGACTGGGATTTTATCAGAGCCTAATTGACCTAGGGGAAGGGAATTACTCGACTTCAGTCCTATCTAGCCTTGTTATTTCACTTAAGGGTAGGAAAAACAAAACAAAACAAAACTGAAGCACTTGCTTAGGTCATAGCCTGGAGGCAAGGGCCTAATCATTAAGTATAAAAACAATCCCTGTCCCCTCACACCCCACTACCATATGTTAGGGCTCCTGTATAATAACAGGTGGTTATGATGGAAAACAGCACCTTATTGAAGGAGAACCCAAAGGTAACAGGGAAAACAACAAGGATATTAGAGGAAATTTTAGCCCCTGACACCTACAGCTATAGCAAGCAATAAACACAGCATAACTCCTAGGCAGATAAGCAGAAAACTTCACACTAAAGGCCTATTTACTTCAGCTCCTTTTACCTGGTACATCATGTCCAGTTTTCATAAAAATTACAAGGCCTACTAAAAGACAAAAAACACGGTTTGAAGTGACAGAGCAAGCATCAGAATCAGATTTGGATATGATACAGATGTTGAGATTATCAGATTAGAAATTTAAAACAATTACAACTGGCATGCTAGGGACTCTACCATAAAAAGCAGATAACATGCAACATTGGATAGATACTGTAAGCAGAGAGATGAAAACTCCAAAAATGAATTAAAGGGAAATGCTAAAAATCAAAAACACCATAATGCAAATGAAGAATGACTTTGATAAGCTAGCTCATCAATACACACACTCAACCAAGAACCCGTGTGCTTGAAAAAAAATGTTAACAGCAACTTCTAAAACTGAAAATCCAAGAGAAAAAAATTTTTAAAATTGGAACACCATATCAAATAAGTGTGGGACAATTACTAATGGTACAATATATACATAAGTGGAATATCAGAAGAAGAAGAAAAAAAGAAAGGAATAGAGGGAATGTTTGAAGTAATAATGGCTGAGAATTTTAAAAAATTAATGGCAGACATAAATCACAGATTCAGGAAGCTCAGATAACACAAAGAAAGATAAAGACCAACCAAAATACAAACGAAACAAAACAAAAGTCCCAAACCAAAACCAACCAAACACAAAACCTACATTTTGGTATATTACATTCAAACTGCAGAAAATCAAAGACAACGAGAGACTGTTTAAATCAGCTGAGGGATAAAATTACATCATATTTTTCTTCATACGAATAAGAAAAGAGTGAAGTGAAATATTTAAACTGTTGAAAGAAAAACCACTAACATAAATTTTCTGTTCAGTGAAATTTCTTTAAAAGTGAAGGAGGAATAAAGACTTTCTCAAATAAAAATTGAAATATTTTTTTTCACCAGTAGATCTATCTTGCAAAAGATGTTATTCAAAAAGAAAAAAAAAACTGAGATAAGTCAGAAACTTAGACCTATGTAAAGAAAAGTAGAATCTTCAAAAAGGAGTAAATGAAGACAAAATAAAATCTTTATTTTTAATTGATCCAATAGTAGCTTTTTTTTTTTTTTCAAAATAATAGCAACAATGTATTCAGTGCTTACAACTTTCTGATAAGTGAAATCAGGGACAGTAATGTTATAAGGGATGGGAAGGAGGAATTGAAAATGCTCCATCATAAGTTACTTGCACTACCCATGAAGCAATAGAGTATTATTTGGAAGTGAACTGAGATTAGTTGTAATGTATATTGAAAACTTGAGAGCAACCACTAAAAAAAATTTTTTTAAAGTAAACTTGATATGCTAACAGAGGAGATTAAATAAATCATACGAAATGCTCAATTAAAACCAGAGAATGAAGAAAAAGAGTGAAAGAAAAAAAAAAGAATCAAAAACCAATGCAACAAATACAAAACAGTAAAAAATATGGTAGAGATTATTCCAACTGTATCAATACTCACTTTAAATGTCAATGATCTAAATATACCAATTAAAAGATTATCAGAGTGAGTAAGAAGGAAAGATCCAGTTGTATGTTGTCTATAAGAAGCTTACTTTATTTTTTTTTAATGTTTATGTATTTATTTTGAGAGAGAGAAAGAGAGAGCACAAAGAAGGGACAGAGAGAGAAAATCCTTCTGTCAGCACAGAGCCCATTGCAGGGTTCAATCTCATGAACCATGAGATCATGACCTGGGCCAAAATCAAGAGTCAGACACTCAACTGGCTGAGTCACCCAGGCACCCCAGGCTACTTTATTTCTTTAATGTTTATTTATTTATTTATTTATTTTGAGAGACAGAAAGAGAGAAAGAAAGCATGAGTTGGGGGAGGGGCGAAAGGGGGAGGAGAATCCCAAGCAGGCTCCCTACTGTCAGCACAGAGCCTGATGCAGGGCTCCATACTTAACCACTGGGATGCTTAACCACTGAACCACCTAGGCACCCCAGAAGGCTACTTTAAATTTTAAGCAACAGATAAATTAAAACTAAAGGAATGAGGAGATATATACCATGATAAGACTAGTCAAAGAAAGCTGGAGTATCTATATAAATGGTAGACAAAAAGACTCAGATCAAGGCAAATTATATGGATACAGAGAGGAATTACATAATGATAACAGGGTCAATTTCCTAAGAAAATTAACAATCCTTAATATATATGGTCTAACAAAACAGTATCAATAAAAACTGATAAAATTTCAAGGAGAAAGATTAATCTACTTTCTAGTTGGAGACTTCAACACTCTCAGTAACTGACAGATCCAGCAGGCAAAAATTCTGTAAAGACAGCTGAACTAAAAAGCAACATCAATCATCTGGATGTAATTGACATCTAAGTGACACCCAACAATAGCAGAATAAGCAGGGGAACCAAGACAAGCCACATTCTGGGTCATAAACACAATGAGTTTTAGTGAAACAAATTTAAAAGAATGGGAGTTATCCAAAGTTTGCTTTCAGACCACAATGTAATTAGACTACAAGTCAATATAGATAGTTGGATAATCCCAAAATACTTGGAGATTAAACAACACACTTCTAAATAACACATGGGTTGGGGCTCCTGAGTGGCTCAATTGGTTGATCATCCAACTCTTGATTTTTTCTCAGATCACGATCCCAGGGTTGTGGGGTCGAGCCCTGCATCAGGCTCCATGCTGAATGTGGGGTCTGCTTAAGTTTCTCTCTCTCCCTCATGGTCTCTCTATATATATCTAGAATAAATTAAAAAAAAAAGTATACAGTGGTCAAATAAGCAGTCTCAAGAGACATTTAACAAAATTTTGAATTAAATTTAAATGCAAATACAACTTATCAACATTTGTGGGATGTAGCAAAAACAGAGACTGGAGGGATATTTATAGCATTTAATGCATATATTAAAAAGAAGAAAAATCCAAAATCAATAATACAAACTTCTACATTAATGAGCTAGAAAAAGAAGAGCTAATTAAATACAAAGTAAGCAGAAGAAAATATATAATAAAAATTAGAGCAGAAATCAATGAGATTGAAAACAGAAACCAATGGAGGTCAACAAAACTAAAAGTGACTTCTTTGGAAAGACTAATAAAATTGATGAACCTCTAGCCAGCTTAACTAACAGAAACAGAGAGAAAACACAAATTACTAACATCAGAAAGAGGGGACATAATGACAGATCTTATGGACATTAAAAGAATAATAAAGGAACAGTATGCACAACTTTATACCCACAAATTTAATAACCAAGATGAAAGAGATTAATCCCTGAAAAAAAACCTACCAAAAATTTTTTTTATACATTTGTTTTAATGTTTATTTATTTTTGAGAGAAAAAGAGGACAATCCAGTGAGGGGCAGAGAAAAGGGAGACACAGGCTGAAGCAGGGTCCAGGCTTTGAACTGTCAGCCCAGAGCCCTAAGCGGGCTCATACTCACGAGCTGTGAGGTCATGACCTGAGTGAAGTCAGACACTTAACCAACTGAGCCACCCAGGTGCCCCAAAAATCTACCAAAACTTACACAGAGATAAATAGACAATCTCAATAGGCCCATATCTATTAAAGAAATTGAATCAATAATTAATAACATTTCAAAACAAAAAGCATTAGGCCCTGATGGGCTCACAGATGAATTCTACCAAACATTTAATAAGAAAGTTACAACAATTCTCTACAATCTCTTCCAAAAAATAGAAGCAGAGGGAATACTCCCTAACTCATTCTATGAGGCCAGCACTACCCCAATACCAAGAGTAAAGACATTACAGGAAAGGCAAACTACTAACCAATATCTCTCCCGAACATAAATGCAAAAAGCCTCAACAAAATATTAGCAAATTAAATCCAAAAACATATATTAAAAAAAATTACACCATGGTCACATGGGATTTATCCCAAGTATAGTATGCAAGGCTGTGTCAACATTTGAAAATCAACAGATGTAATCCATCATATCAACAGGTTAAAGAAGAAAAAAATAATGTAATTCTAGCAATAGATGCAGAAAAATAATTTGACAAAATCCAACACTCTTGATAAAAACTCATATCAAACTAGGATTAAAGGGGAATTTCCTCAATTTGATAAAGAACATTTATAAAATCCTACAGATGACATCATACTTACTGATGAGATGTTTTCCTGCTATGATCAGAAACAAGGCAAGAATATCTCCTCTCACCACTCCAACATCATACTGGAAATCTCAGCTAACACAATACGGCAAGAAAAATAAATAAAATGTATAATGACTTGGAAGAAAGAAATAAAAGAGCTAGATTGAAGGCAAAGAAGAGCAGGAAAAACAGAGTAGGATTTGCAGATATGGAATTCGGTTTTAGAAGGGAGCACTTTGAGTATGCCTATGATCTGGGAGGAGGAACTTATAGACACAAAGATGTTTAAGGTAGGGAAACAGAAATAATGATCCACAAATCAATGACCCTCTGAAATAGGAGGGAGCGGGATTCAGAGTATTGGTAAAGGAAGATAC
Organism: Panthera onca; assembly: GCF_046562875.1. Taxonomy (NCBI): domain Eukaryota; kingdom Metazoa; phylum Chordata; class Mammalia; order Carnivora; family Felidae; genus Panthera; species Panthera onca. The sequence goes on from NC_138339.1 coordinate 224,665,640, forward strand.
AATAATTTATGCTCAAGTTAAATATCTCCCAAATTGTGTTCACACAGTCCCTAACAAAAGCAGTAGAAAGGAATAAATGGGTTAATTACTCTCTAAGATTCTGGGGATTTCCATTTAAAAAAAATCCACCCTAGGCTACCTATTTTCATATCCTAAAGAAATTATTTTTTTTCTCTCAGCATCTGTAGAAATACCCATTCAAAATTCCATAGAATTCTATAGAAGTATTATTTTTTTCCCATCAACAACACTCTTATCTGTCTTTATTAGGGATAGTTAAACTACAAAATCAGAAAAATAGACATTGTTCAGATAATATTTCTAAGCTTCTCTGGGATTCCTAGATAAAAGATACTGCAAATTAAATAGAGCAATCTGCTCTCTAAAGGTTAGTTTTCAAATACTAATATTATTCTGTAAGATAGATAACAGACAGAAATGAAAGTAAAAGGGCCTCTGGGAACTGAAATCAGATTTAGTCATTCATTTACTCTTTTGCTAATTCATCAATCACTTGTTGAGTAATTATATCATGAGCAAGATACAGTGCTACATGCTGCAAATACCATGGGGAAAAAGCAGCCTCTGCCACATGGGGTTTATAGTCCAGCAAAAGAGATAATGATATAACAGAATACTGCAGGGTATCCAGAGATACAGAACAGTAACTCCCATTCCCATCACTCCATGACGAAGATAGCAAGATAGGGATCCTGGAAAGCTGTCCAAGGAATGCAACTAAACTAATATTTAGATGATAATGTTTCTAGGCTAAGGTGGGAAAGATTGTGAGGGGAGAAACAGAGAAAGATGTTGTTTTAGGCAAAGAGAAATAATGAGATGAGCTAAAAAGAACCCAATGCATTTGAGGAATCAAAAAGGAACGCAGTCATTTATTTTTTCAAAAATATTTATTGACCCCTTAGAAGGCTGGGAATAGAGCCATGGGCAAGACAGAAAAGGCCTCTGCTCTTCTACTGTTTACAGTTTGGTGGGTCAAAATACATTTGAGGCAGAAGAAATAGTCAAAAACTACAAGGCCTTGATTTGTTTGAGGAACAAAGAATGGGCCAGGGCTGGAATGTATGACCAAGTGAGATCTACAATAAAGAGGGTTTTCAGCAGAGGAGATATATAATCTGATTTATATTTTTCAAAGAATGGTTATTATGTAGGAAATGGATTATAGAGAGGTGAGAATAAAAATAAGAAAATCAATTAAAGGATATTATAATCAGCCAAGGCAGAGATAATGTTTGCTTGGTTTAGAATGGAAGCAGTGGAAATGACAAAATGTGATTGGATTTGCAATACAAATTTTCGGATATAGAGTTGACAGTACTTGTCAGTGATTCAGGAGGCATGAGGAACTAAGGGAAAAAAAATTATGTGGCTGGAATTTAAAGGAAATGATAAGGCTGGCATGAAAGCTGAGGATAAGAAGAAAAATGAGAGCCAGTTTATGAGAAACATGTATGTCTTATTAGAGTCTAAATATTAATACTAAGAACAATAAGAATCCATTGAAGGATTTTAGGCAGTATCTTGCTTTGAGCAGATATATATTTTTGAAAAGTCATTTTGGTAGGAAAATTCTTATTCAGAATAGCCTCAAAATCTATAAGACACTCAAGAAAAAGCCTTAAAATTTTATAAAAACTTGTGTGGAGAAAAACATACAGTGTTATTAGAGAAGATTAAAAAAAAAGACCTAACTAAATAGAGAGATATACCATATTTACAGACTAGAATATTCAATATCATAAAGATGTCAACTCTCTCCCAAATTAATATGTAAATTCAGTGCTATTACAATAAAGATCCCAAAAACTTATTTTTAGGTAACTTAGCAATATGATTCTAAAATTTACATCGAAGAATGCTGCAATGAACTCTCTTCATTTTGAAGAATAGTGTAGAGGCTCAGGCCCTTCTAGATATCAAGACTTACAAAAAAGCTGTAGTAATTAAACTATGTGATAATGAATACCATGAGAAAAAATAGACTGATTAACCAGATAGAGAACTCAGAAACAGATCAGACCTAAAAGGAAAAAAATATCTACTAATGACATTAAAAGAAAGGAAGGAAGGAAGGGAATGAGGAAGGAGGGGAGGAAGGAAGGAAGGAAGGGAGGAAGGGAGGCAAGAAGGAAGGAGGGGAGGAAGGAGGGGAGGAAGGAGGGGAGAAAGGGAGGCAAGAAGGAAGGAGGGGAGGAAGGAGGGGAGGAAGGAAGGAGGGGAGGGAGGAAGGAAGGAAGGAAGGAAGGAAGGAAGGAAGAAAATGACTTAATTGATACAAGGTAGTGGAATAATTATTTATTCACATGGAAAAATTCAAATAAAATTAGATCCCTAGCTCACACTATGCACGGTAACCAAAGGGAAAAAATGAAACAAGGGTGCAAATGCTGCCAGATTTCAGGGTTGGTGGCAGGAAACTAAGGGTGCTCTTAGTTGAAGCCTTCTTTTTTTTGTGAGGCAGGACCACCCATTGAGAACAAGAGCAAAAGTAAGAGGAAAAACATGTTTGGAAGGGGGAGAATTTTGAAAGTTGTGGAAAATAAGAGAAAGAGTTGTCTAGGAAAATATAGAAGAATTCCTGGTAGTATTAAAATGCCATATGAGTTCGAAGACTTTGAATCTAAGGCAGCACCAATAACTTTCTCATAGAGACTTAAAAGAGACAGGTGGAGGGGCGCCTGGGTGGCTCAGTCGGTTAAGCATCCAACTTCAGCTCAGGTCATGATCTCATGGTTCGTGAGTTCAAGCCCCATGGTCGGTCTCTGTGCTGACAGCTCTAAGCCGGGAGCCTGCTTCAGATTCTGTGTCTCCCTCTCTCTCTGCCCCTCCCCCACTCACGTTCTGTCTGTCTCTGTCTCTCAAAAATGAATAAACGTTAAAAAAAAAAAAAAAAGAAAGAGACAGCTGGGCTAATTGAGAGTTGCTTACTACAGAAAAGGAAAGCAAAATAGGTTAAAATTGTTGAGGATAATGTCAAGAAGGTGGTCAAAGTGATGGTGTAGACACTAGTAGCAATGGGAATCCAGAGTGTGGAACCATCATTAGTATGGCTAATAAAGTCACCCAGGATGAAGGTGGAAGTGGGAATGGAGAGGAAAACAGGAAGCCACATGCCCAAACTCCCCCTAAATCCATGGATTAAAAGGTACCATCTTTGTTCATAGTACTTACTAGCTTTATTTTGGAGACAACTAGAAGCCATTTCCCCATTTAAAGCAGGCATATTACAGTCTTAAAACATTACTTCTGTTGGGCTGATGATGGTGAAAAAAGTAATAAAAACAACAAAACACAAAGAGAAAAAATATAAAAAGCATAACAGTCTAGAATCACTTACCTGGAGGAAAAATTAGTCTTACATACATCAGAGACCCCAAAAAGAAAATATCAAAAGTACAATATAATACAATAGTAAAATCCCAAGAGTTGGTAAAGCTTAGATTCTAGCCTCTGTTCTCCCTTGGAACATTCTCTGAGATTCAGTTTCCACAACTATCTAATGAAGGGATTAGACCAGATTGTCTCTAAATTTATTTCTAGCTCAAAGAACCTATGTTCCTAATGATGATGCTAATATAAAGAAACATTTTTATTTAGAAAAAGATTATGTTGTATGTTTTACTAAAACCTCACTGGCGTGCCTGGGGGGCTCCAGTGGTTGAGTGTCTGACTCTTGATTTCAGCTCCGGTCATGTTCTCACATTTTGTGACATCAAGCGCCATATCAGGCTCTGTGCTGACAGTGAGGAACCTGCTTGGGATTCTCTCTCTCCTCTCTCTTTGCCCCTCCTCATTTGCACATATACTCTCTCTTTTCTCTCTCAAAATAAATAAATAAACTTTTAAAAACCTCATCAATATAATTTAAATTAAAATCTCAAAGCACTATATTTTAATCATTTGAAAAATTTAGCTATATGAGACGTTGCATGTTCCCACAATGGAAATAAATTAAAAGGAAATTTTAGTAGAGACCTCTGTGTATTTTCCTATTCTAGAATTCCTATAGTCCATAATTTAACACTATTTTGTAGAGTTGACTCTTTGCTTAATCTGTGTTAATATTGCCTCCCAATTAGACTCTGAATTCCTCCAAGGCAACTTTACTCAATAGTTCACTTTTTGGGGTGCCTGGGTGGCTCAGTCGGTTAAGCGGCCGACTTCGGCTCAGGTCATGATCTCGCGGTTTGTGAGTTCAAGCCCCGCGTCGGGCTCTGTGCTGACAGCTCAGAGCCTGGAGCCTGTTTCAGATTCTGTGTCTCCCTCTCTCTGACCCTCCCCCGTTCATGCTCTGTCTCTCTCCGTCTCAAAAATAAATAAACGTTAAAAAAAAAAAAAGTTCACTTTTCTTCTTCATGGCTGCTCTCACAGCTCTGAGTAAACATTAGACATTTAATATTTTCAGTGTCTAAAATGAATAAAAACCATATCTGGAAAGTATTCTCTAAAAAGTTTCAAAAGATAAAGGACATGTTTATACTCACACACAAACTAGCCTAAGAACCAGAGCCCAGAGCCTATAATTGTCTTATCTATTTCAACAGAAAACATTTAGTGAGACTCCCTGATATCCTACATCAAAGAGTGGGTTTTTTTTCAAGTAATGTTAAAATAGAGTTTTGCACATCAAACAGACCTATCCCTAGCCTTACTCATTTCTGACTCATATATCACGAACTGCAAATGTTTTTGAAACACTGTTTTCTCTTGATCTTCTTTTCAATTAAGTAATTTTTTAAAAAGCTATCAAACAAAAGACACCTACAAATTTACAACTGTGCCCAAAAATCTAGAATTCAGATTATTCTTATTATTTTCCCCAGGGTTTTCCAACACAGATCACAATCATAAAAATGACTGTAAAAAATGATTAAGAACAGTCTGTATTTTTAAAGCACACAAAATGAAGTAATAGCTGAAGTGACAGCAATTCTCTAGTCTAGGCGTAATGTTTCCATGAACAGATGAACTCTGGGCTCCACTTCCCAGCAACTAAAGCTTCACCAGTCTTGCAAGAAAGTTTAGTATGCGTGCTGCCAAAGCGAGCACTGTCTTTTGCAACAAATGACAAACAGCACTAGCAGCCTTAAGCGTGTGTGCCACATTCCTCTTACTAACTTTGCTTGCCCTGGCTTGTCTCTCCATATAGCATGAGACTTCCTTCCAAGAAACTTCAAAAGGCCCCTCAACAGCAAAAGCAAAACACATGTCAGGAGAATTGGACTGCTGGTGGAACAAAATTTACATTCCCTGCCACAGGAGTTGACCATCTTTTATTCCATGAGGGTTCTTTGGAATTAAAAGAAAAGTAAAATCTCCTATTCATCCTTCTTGAAAACCTGAAGCAATTTCAACTGACTGTCCAAATGTACACATAATCCAAATTTGGACATGTGTTTCCTTTTTATTCAATCAAGATAATTCATAATCATAAGATACTAAAGATATAGAGGAATAAGAAAAATCATATAAACGGAGACCCAGATATTGTCAATGGGAAAACACATAATAAATGACAGAACAGAGGTTAGAATCTAGGAATTCTAATTGAGTGTAAAACTCTTTCCACTATACCAAGATGATGATTGTGCCAAATTTCACATTAAAATATCCACAATCAATAAAAATATCTCTTTTAGGCAAAGGCATTTTCCTTTTACAAAATTAAAGTCCAGCCTACTCTTTGTAAAGTATAATAGTAGGAGGGATTTATATTTTCGTGTCATATTCTGAGTCTTCTTTTTAAAAAAAATCACTACGAATTCTGTAATTAGATTAACTGACACTAATTAAATTAAGTATAATTGATATAAACATTTATATAGTTACAGAGAAATAGTACACAGAACCAAAAGTGGTTGGTTTTATAGACTCCCAATCTTTCTTTTCTCATCTATAATTCTGAAGTACAAAGTAGTAAGCTAGAATTTCACTGAATTCAATCATTAGGAAAAGGGTAGAAGTCAGCTCCTAAAACAAGCATGCTACCATTGGTTATAAAGACAATGACTGAATATTTTTAGAGATTACCAGAAATATATGTTCCTAGAAACCTCCATACTGAACTTAAAGGACTACCACACTTTCAATCTAAATATAGTGCCAAGATAGGGGCACCTGGCTGGCTCAGTTGGAAGAGGATGTGGCTCTTGATCTCAAGGTTGTGAGTTTAAGCCCCACACTGAGTGTAGAGATTATTTAAATAATTATTTATATATAGTGCAAGCATAAATAATTTCACTGCCACTATTCCACCTACTAAGGAAATATAGATGTATAAAGATTATCCAGAAAGAAAAAAAATCCATAATAAATTCAGAATACCCCAATTCATTAATATATTACAAATTTAGTACCAATGGGTCTAAAGGTCTCCTCAAATAGGTTTGACATGCCTTACACATGTGAGCAAGAGAATTCAACTCCCATTGCATTATTAAAAACAGACATGTGTCACCATTACATATAGGGCCCACCTTACAAGACGAGGGAAATGACAGCGGGTACCAGAAACATGATCTGAATTGGCCCTAGGAGAATATCACATGATTTGAGATTACACGAGTTGAGACTACAGCTCCATTTTTCATATACCCCCCACACTTACTCTAGAACTAGAAAGATGCCAAAATTTAATTCTCTCACTTCCAAAGTCACCCACCAAAGGTAAGCTCGATCACATGTTGTTTTCCAAAATCAAGAACATTTTATATATTTTTAAAAGTTACACTATAACATGACTATCAGAAGTTCTTTATAATTACTATGTTGTAAAACCTGCAGAAAAATCTTCACCAGTACAAATTGTATGAAATTAGGTATAACGTACATCTTAGAAAATCTGATAATTAAAAGTAGGACTCTTGGGGCGCCTGGGTGGCTAGGTGGGTTGAGCCACCAACTTCGGCTCAGGTCATGATATCATAGTTCATGAGTTTGAGCCCCGCCTTGGGCTCTGTGCTGACAGCTCAGAGCCTGGAGCCTGCTGCAGATTCTGTCACCCTCTCTCTGCCCCTCCCCCACTCATGCTCGATCTCTCTCTCTCTCTCTCAAAAATAAATATCCAAAAAAAATTTTTTAAGTAGTACTCTTTAGAGAAGAGATGTTTCTAATACCCAATTTCTCTGTAGTCTTAGTATAATTTCTTTCTTGATGGTCTTGTCAATTATTTTTAAGCTACCATTTTCTTTTCATTCTCCATGTATCTCCTCATTTCTCCTTCTCAGTGCCCATATGGACTTTTCTTCCTCTGCTTCCCTATAAATGTTGGTGAGCCTCAAAAGTTTCAACTCAAGAATTTTTACCATTTCATTCCATATAGCTTCCCTAGATGATTTCATCTATTGTCATCAATATATCTATTACCTGTGTGGTGATAAAACCTTTAAATATAGATATATATCTAATTCAGGGCTACTTCATCCATTTAACAAATATAGCTAGCATTATTTTTTTTACCTTCTATGTGTCAGGCACTACTCTAAATGCTGGATACACAACAATGAATAAAAGAAATTTCCCTTGTCATTATGAAGATTATATTCCGGTTAAGGGAGGCATCACAATAAATTAAATAAGTAAAATATATATCAGATGATGGTAAATGCTGTGGTGAAAATAATGCAGAGGGGGAAGATAGTACTTATCTGAGTATTAAAAACATGAATAAAGTCCAGTGAAATAAATTCTCTTTGCAATAAACTTTGAAACTTCTCATGCATGTCTATTGGGCCTTATTCAATAAGAACAACACAGTATCTTGCACTTCACATTAGCCCAAAAAGATCAAAAATGCTTTTATTCTAAAGTCTTCAGAGCTTCTCCAGATCAGGAGCTCAAAGTATAACTTATGTCCAATGTCAGAAAAGTCTTCTTACTGGTAAACTAGTAAATTTAAATTTTTTTCTGTCCTCTGTGGAAAAAAAATCATTGGTCACAGTTTCCTATCCCATTAATGTCAAAGTGACAAACTTGTCAGGCAGCATGAGTTCAGAGACAATGGACCACATCCCTAAGCAGCATTTCTAGTAATGCATCCCATGACCCAATGATTCTGATAAACATCAATAGGTGATACAGAAACAAACAAATAATAGTTGGCTTTCATGGTCAAATACAATTGTCAAATGCTGTGTTAAACAGAATTAAAGAAATTTTTTCACAAATCTTCTCACAATCTGTATTCTAAGATGAATTTTGAATTCCAATAAAGGGATAATCTTTCCATCATTTGACCATGGAATGCTCTTTAGAAAATTGCTTAGGACGTTGGATCCATGGACAGTCTTTTAGAATTTCTGGCTTCAACTACTCCTTATTCTGCAGCTCATAGAAGAAACCCACAAAAAAGTTTGTTACACTTATTAACATGGGCTTATTCTGGAAAGAAGCAAACTTTATACCATTATGAATGTGTCTCACCTTAGTATACATTGAGTACAGATTTTGATGATGGTGACTATCCAGAAAATAAGAAAGAATTGATTCATTGAAATGGGCAGAGGGAGAGAAAGGAGCTCTAAAGGGAGAATTAAGGCAATAGGTTTTTTTCTCTAAGAATAAACTTTCCCTATTCACAATTTTGCTAAATAAATAATTCCATAGATTAAATAAATATTGTTGACATCTTTTCTCAAGCCTTCCTCCATATTTAAAAATTCCAAATCCTTTGACAATACTTACCAATCATTTAATAACATTAACAGTTTTCTTCTGGCTCAGTAAAAACCAAAAATGCAACTTAGGTATCCACTATTTATCATAATAGCTCCTTTACACACAAAGGAAAAAGCTATTCAATCAGAATTGAGTTGCCTATGTGTACAACACACATAGAAAAAACTGGAGTTGATTCTGTCTGCCTCTTCTAGATATTTTTGGTATAATAACTTCACATATAGAGGATTTATGTATATTAATTCTGCATAAATAAGTTGAAAAACAAGTGATCTATTCCAAATTAACCATTCTAATACTTGTGCATGTCCCTATGTGTAATCAAATCAACAGATGTTTCTCCATATAATATCTGAAGGAATTATCAATCATGTTAATATGCTCCTGTAGAAAACATATGTTAGCTATATAGGAAACAGGGATCTATGTCAATCAGATTATAGTCTGTAACTTCATTAGCTACAAGCTGTGGAAATTTGGTATAACTAACACTGAAGGCTATTTCAACTGCAGGCAGCCACTTCCCCCATGGCCTCCCATAATCTCTGGGTTGTATAGATCTCGATGTAAAAGGTAAAAACCTGTAGGCAATTATGCACCTAAGAAGGGTGCCGATTTATAAACTATTCAAATCTGCTGCCCACATCCTTCAGTGAAAATTACTTTTTTGTCCTACGATGGAATAGCTTTGATACACTCCCTACAAATAATACAATAATAATACTGTAATTTGTATAATTCATTTAGCAACATTTATGAAATTTAAATGTATACCAGAAAAATTCTGAGCCAAGGAAAAATCATGGTAGGAATTGCTTCATGAGTAAATGATGGTTCAAGAAATCACCCTTAGGGTAGATCTTAAATGTTCTCACCATAAAAAGAAAGAAATGGCAATTATATGACATTATGGAGGTGTTAGTCAATGCTATGATAACAATCATTTTGCAATATATGTATATGAAATCAAGTCAACACCTTATACATCTTAAATTTATACAATACTATATGTTAATTATATCTCAATAAATGTGTGGGGGTGGTTAAAGGAGCCCTCCCAGTCAAGAACTTTCCTCTAGCCTTTGAATACAATGTTTTGTTCTGTGTTATAATTCTTCCCCACATCTCACTTCTAATGAAGTGAGTTCTTCTAATGAAGACAGTTAATTCTCATTCATAACTCCATTCTTTCTTCTTCTTCCTCTTCTTCTTCTTCTTCTTCTTCTTCTTCTACTACTTCTACTACTACTACAAGCAATTATATATATATATTATATATTATATAATTTATATATTATTAATATATATTAATATATTAATATATATTAATAATATTAATTAATATATATATAATTAATTTATATATTATATATTATATATATATTATATATATATATTTGCCAGCGTACCCTGCCTCCATGCAACATGTTCTAGGGATACAAGTGTTTGTCTAGGAATGCTACATCCCAGTTCAGAAAAAACTAGGTTTTCCTAAATCTTCTCATGTTGTGTGCTATCTGAAAAATTATAAACTGAATTTTTCTATATCAAGTGGGTTCTCTGAAGTACAATATCTGTGAATATTTTCCTTAGAGTTTAGAAATATATGCCTTTCAACACCCACAAAAAAAACTATTTTCACCACTCTTTTTGGATTGTGGTAAGGTTTTTATGAAAAGAATTCCACATTTGGGGACTTTTGTCCTTCATGTTATCCATCAAAGTCAAATCGTAAGACCTTATTGAGGATTAGTCATGTTGTTAAATGGAATATTTCGCGGGGCGCCTGGGTGGCTCAGTCGGTTAAGCGTCCGACTTCGGCTCAGGTCATGATCTCACTGTCTGTGAGTTCAAGCCCCGCGTCGGGCTCTGTGCTGACTGCTCAGAACCTGGAGCCTGTTTCAGATTCTGTGTCTCCCTCTCTCTCTGACCCTCCCCGTTCATGCTCTGTCTCTCCCTGTCTCAAAAATAAATAAAACGTTAAAAAAAAAAAAATTAAAAAAAATAAAAAAAAAATGGAATATTTCGCAAAATCGGAAAGTTGCCATACATTTCTAACCAAAGAGCCAACATGATTGATTACTTATGCATATTTCAACTTAATTCTTTCAGGAAATGTTTACACTGAAAATGCTGAAAGTGTTGCCCAGGGACCCACATGTACACACAACCACACCCTACTGGAATTATCTAGATACTGAAGATTTCAAAGCAGTGGTGCAGTTAATGCAAACAATGAAACAATTGCATATACATATCAAAGTAGACTTGAGATCTCTTAATATTTTAATATTAAATTGGCATAGCACATGAAATACAGGGGTCTTTTGAATTTCATTAGCAAATACGGCTTATAAATATTTGACATTATAGCCACCCTATGTATTTGTTTATAAAATTTACAATAATTAGAAATATATATATTGAGTTGCTTATTGTTTTTATTTCTCATACTGTCCCAGAGGTTCACTATGTAACTTCTAATGGTTGCTGTTTATCCTTCCAATATATCCTCTATTTCTACTTGGGTATCAAAGGCTATGTCCTCCATAATCTTTTAAGCATAGTGACTAAATGTATGCCTCTTGAGTGGGAGTTCAAGTTGGAAGGAATGTTATCAAGAGGGTTACTACTCTCTCCTGTGTCATAACATAGAGAATGATTTTGACACTACCTTTATAAATAAGGCTTAACCTAGTTTCAGGAATATCATGCCTTCTTATTTACTTTAGTTCTATAGTTTGCAGTGAGTCTTGGTATGCTACTAATAATTCATTGAAGATCATTTCCCTTTTTTTCTTATCATATACAAATAAGTATGTAATACTTATTGTAACAGTTTTCATTTAGTGTGTATTTTTATCTTTGTTATTTCACTTTGTTGTACTTCCTATACAGATGGACCTGTGATCTTATATATTCTAAATATATCTATTTTAATATCAGAAATATCAATATTTCATTATCACTTCCTGTGTAGTTATGCCCAAATATTTTCAATTAAAATGCATGTTATTTTATTATAAATTAGAATCTTTCTGTTTCTCTTTATATTAAAGTTGAACCCAGAGAATTTTATTGATAACTTTTAAATTATATAAGTAGGCTGGCTATATTACCTATGCATTTTATCTCATTACGCTAAAAGGAAAATTACAAATAATATTTTATAAAGAGAGGATATTGGTTAATGTATATTGAGAGCAATTGTTTTATATTTCAAGAACTCTCAAACAAAAAAGCTAATATATTCCTTTTTTATAACCATATTTGTCCATCAAATGACACTGGAAAAGAGATAAAGTAAACAAGATTATTCCAGGAAGAAATTCATGAGGATTAACATTGTGACAAATTCTTATTATTCATAAAAAGTACATGAAGAAACTGAGCCACACACCATTAAGATTCCAACTATATGACCTTCTGGAAAAAGCAAAACTATGCAGACAGTAAAAAGATCAGTGATTTCCAGGAAGAAAGTGTGGAGAGGAATGACTAGTAGAAGCACGGGATTTTTAGGGCAGTGAAAATACTCTGTGTGATACCATAATGATGGATATATGTCATTATACATTTATTTTTCCAAAGCCATAGAATCTACAACACCAAGAATAAACAGTAATGTAAACTATGGACTTTGGACAATTATGATGTGTCAATGTTCATGGTGTGCATTCATCAGTTGTAGCAAACGTACAACTCAGATGGGGGATGTTGATAATGGGAGAAATGCTTACATGGGGATAGGGACTATACAGGAAATTTGTAACTTCCTCTTAATTTCACTGTGAGCCCAAAAATGCTCTAACAATTACAGTTTTTAAAATAATAATAATTGTCAGAGATGGTAAGCGCTAAGAAGAAAAAGAAAGTCTAGGAAGAAGACAGACAGTGCTCATTTATACAGATCACTGCAAGGACTGGGGCGGGGAGGGGGAGAGAAACTTATAATAGAAATGCAATAAACCACATTTTATTTCACTAGTTTTACATTCACAGAATTTAGATCCGAAATTTTAGGGTCTTCTTAATTATATATATTTTAATTCTAAAAATTATGTAAAACATTTTTTTTTACAAAATACACATGGTATTTTGTAAAAAGCAGTTGCTTCAAACCCAAAGAAAGCAACAAAAACTGTATCTATGTATGCTCTTCAGGTCTTTTAAAAATATGCACATGTGTTAATCTAAAGCATCATAAAATTTATACCTCATCTTTTTTCATCATTTTTCTGTTACTATTCCACAATATTCACAACCATCATTTTTGTCACTGTGTGACATATTAATGAAGAGATAAATTATTACAGAGATAATATATTAAAATATTGCTGTGTCACTGAACTTTTATATTGCTTCCAGTATTTTACTGTTTTTAAGTAACAGTGGTATAAACATATTCAAGCATTTGTATTTTCTCCATATATCAGGTAACTTTATTAGAAGAAGTGAAATTACGGGTGAGAGAGGTTTTTTTTAAAAAAAATCTTTACATCTTTTGGTAAATATTGCCTAAATAAGTTGCTCCAATATAAATGCCATAATCATTGTAATGACAATCTCAGCACTATTTTCTAACATTGGAAGTTCATTATTTTCATTGAAAGATCCTACAAAAGTGAAAAAATAATATTTTCCCTCAGGGAATTTATAACATAATAAAAGAAAGAGAAGCATAAATTATCTAATGGGAGTTATTGATTTATAATAAGATTATATGCGTATATTTTTCACTTCTATATTTTATTCCTCATAGTCTATTTAAAGATATGCCTTCCTCGATCTTTTTAAGTATTCAAATAACGTTTGCTTTCTAAGTGGTGGCATTTCAAGTTAGAGTGTATGTCATCTGGTGTAGTGTCTACCAGTGATGATCACTTTCCTGTTTCAATTATGAAATTCCTATATAATATAGGCATTAGTAAAACATATATCCAAGTTAGCAAATACAGGTCTATTTTGTTCATTTATTTATGAAGCTTTGGCACTCATATTCCAAAATCAGGATGGCCAAAAGGCAAAAAACTGTATGAAATTGCTAATATTTGATTTTATATGGACCTATAAAAATGCCGTTTCATTAGCTGACCATAACACATATATACGTGTATCAATGTGTAAGTGTATTTTTTTTGCTTGTTCTGAACTTTAATTATAGATATACATTCTGCCAGAGGAGAGTGAGAATGCAGTGTGCCAAAGAAAATTGTTTACGCTGGTCTCCAAGAGATGTGCAGGAGTTCAGCAAATGGACCAGCTCTAAACAAAGAATTCAGAAAGAACAAACCCATGAAAGCATAAAAGAATATGATATGGCCAGGAAATAACAAGCATCCAGTTTGTTTAGTGTGCATTTCTTGTATCGAATAACGGAAGTAACTAGAGGTAAAAAAAAAAAAAAAGACAGTATTCTTTTGACCCTATGGACTCTAGCTAACTCACAGCAATGCCCCAGAAATTATCACTTCTCATTTAAGCATGAATTAACACTGTTTTTCTAAAAAGATATGCAACAACGGTTTAGATATACAGATATGCTTACTCTTTCATTTTGTCGCCCCAAACTTCCTTACTTTTATAATTTTTCTGCTAATTTACATGATTTTTTTCTCCCTTCACTAACAAACTATTAGCCATCACTTACCACTTCAATCTCTGAAAGTTTTTCTACTACTTCACACTTCTCATCTCATCAACCATCAGGAAGTTGAAACACTGTACAACAAAACATACTAAGATCGTGTCTAAAGCAAGTTCATTGATATAATCCCTGAATGAGAGCTCTTAGAATAAAAATGTGAGATTTGGTACTTTGAGAATGTAATTCTGACTTCTTAGTGGGATTTTTACTTGGTTTATATTTAGGATTGTGTTCAGCAGTCAAGACTACCAAGAGATTGAATATTGATAATCTGAGGTAATCCAGAAACCTAAACTCCCAGAGGCCAGCAAATGGCCAGCAAATAGTCCCTATCAGGAACTATTTTGCTTCTGGGCACTGAAGTCTATGATTGGTACAAGGAATATAAACGCCCACTCAGATCTAAGTATATAAAAAATGGGAAGGTCCTTCTTCCAAGAAGAACCACAAGAGACTGAATGTCTGGCATTGCCATTCAAAGAGTAAAGTTTCCTTTATTCCTGTCTTTTATCCTTTGAGCAGGTTGGGTTTGTAACATGAATACAACTAATCAATAAATCGAATTCTGTTGAGTTGAATTTAATTTCATTTACCAATATCTAGAGTAAATGTGAATTTCCGAATTAAAACAGTTACTATCATCAGTAGCTTTGCCAAAAGGAATACTAAAAAGGCAAACCTACTGACACAATGTTAATGTATTTTGAACTGGTCAAACTTGAACTTTGAACGTTTTCAAACAGTAAAATCTGATCCTACAACAGTGGAAGCAAATCTAAATGAATTGGGAAGTCTATGTTGCTTTATTACGCTGATTACTTTTTTTTTAACTTGCTCTTTGCAGTTCAATAGACTTATATGGAGAGATACAGAAGAATAATGAAAGCAAGTATGCCAGAATGAGAAAACATTCTTCCATCCTAAATCAACCATGGTAGAGTGCCAAACTGATCTTTGAAGTTCTCAAGTATGCAGTCTTTTGGAATGATTTAATACATAACATATTCCATTCATTTCCCTTGGTAAAAACTGTAGTTTTTCAACTGCACATTTTATTAAACCTAACAAATAAGGATTTTTTTTAATTCTTGAAAGCACATTTGTAACATTTTCTACAGCCAAATACATAGTTATTTTTTATTTAAAAGCTATTATTATTTAACCATGTTAAGATCCCCCTAAGAATACGGTATATCCAGTCCATTTACCAAGCAGTCAAATCCTTACGGTGTTAAAAGTTTTTGCCTTGATGGTAAATGTGTGTCAAGAACATTTTTTTTATTATCAATGAAAATTAAATAAAGTTAAAAAGTTTTTTACCTATAAAAACACATTGACATAATATACAAAGAAAACTAAGCTCATTCTCAGTCATAAAATACATACAAAGTTCATGAGGATGTTCAGTTCTCATAGTGTCTAAATTACTCGTAGCAATTCTGAATAGTGATGAGGTTTTGAAGTGATGGTGGGGTTTGGAGCCAATGGCCAAGAAAGAATTCCTGAAGACGTCTTTGGTGCAAAAAAAGGTGATTTTATTAAAGCATGGGGACAGGACCTGTGAGCAGAAAGAGCTGCACTGGGATTTGAAGATTATATATCTTCAGGTTGGGAGGGGGTCAGGGATAGTGTAAATCTCTAAGGCTTTTTTTTTTCTTGTCACTAGGGAATTTTGAAAGCAAGGTTTCTAGGAACTTGGGGGGCTAGCTGTTGCTAGGAAAATGTCATTTTATTACTGTTTAGTAATAAACAGGGTCTCAGTCATGAGACCCTTCGGATATATATCAGAGGCCATATGCTTAGAGTATAATTGCCAACATATACTTGGGGGTTAAAGACAAAGGAGGTTTGCAAAGGAATTTTTATGTGTTTAAGGAGACTAACAAGATCCTGACAGGACAGGATAATGCTAAGCCAAGATTCCCTTTTGCCCCTAGCAAAGTGTCATCATCAAGACAACTGAGCTCCTAGAGAAAGGTCACTCTGCCTGTTTTCAAAGACTTGTTGATGGGCTGTAGGAAGTAAGGGAATTTAATTTTTCATTTGCCTTTGTTTCCCACATCACCATGGCAAGCACTTAAACACACCTACATCTTGATGAGGGTGATTTTAGGGCTCCAGGAAATGGAATCTATGTATTTTTGGAGATTAGGCTATGGAAAAGATTGCTTTTTTCTTGTAGTTTACTAAGTTATCCATAAACTGAAGGAGACCCTTATCCTGCATTACTGTGATCTCTATCAGTCAACCATTTGTTTTCTGGCAGCCTTTGTTTTCCTTTGTTCTTAGGCAGCCAAGAGTGTCTGAGGAATATCATATCTACCCCACTTAGAAGTGGGGGGTGGGGTGCTGCTGTTAGCCTGTACTTTGCCCTCAGCTTGCCTTATGCTCCCTCATCAATAGTAGGTGATTGGATGTAGCAGGGAATTATATAGTTCACAATCATATTCCAGTTTACTGAAAAGAGAAGCCATAATAATTTCAGGCTGATACATTACTAGGCTACAGAACTAAAATATGAAATGCATCCTTGAGTTCAAAACCTTATGGAAGAAGTTTAAAATACATTTTTAAAAAGGAAACAAAATTAGAGCTGAGAAGTAATGGGGGAGCACTAATTACTCCCCCAAGAAGTAATGGGGGAGCCTAATGCAGCTAATCTGAGAAAGCTTAAGGAAGGATGATAATTTATGTTGCAGCAACTCCTGCAAACACCAGGGGTTTTGGAGTGTGTGGGTTCAGCATAACTCAGAAAAACTGGGTTTAAAATCTAATAGATTCCCAACCCCTTTCACAACCCTGCAAAACCAGGCATTTCTCTGTTGCCCTCTGAGCTAAAGACAAAAGAGCTAAATTCAAAGAAGAAATGCCAAAGCAAAAACAGGGAGATTAATTAAAAGTTAATATACTACATAGTAGGAGCATGAGTGTCCTTATATTCTCAAGGCATGAAAATTGAAAATTCTAAAGAAAGTGATCAACACAAGGGAAAAGAATCACAGACACAGACATTTGGGTGTTCGTCAATGAAAGAATTAGGTATCCGCCTGACAGCCCTACAATGAAACTCACCAGTAGATGCGCCAGTCCACATAGTTTCCAATAATCTTTTTAATAACTCATTCTTAACTATGGACAGCCTACACAACTCAATATTTAAGGACAACATCCGACTTGAAGAAGATTCACCAAAATAAGGAAGTAAAGATGCTGTGAGAGCAGAAGAAAAATTTTTTTTCAAAAGTTAATTAAGATCCTCAGATAAGAGAAGATATTGCACTTATGAAACAAGGATGAGATGCCACAAAAATGTTTTAAAATATTTACATAATAAGAAGGAACTATTTAATTTTTTTCATTTTTTTAATGTTTTTATTTAGTTTTGAGAGAGTGAGAGAGACAGAGCCTGAGCAGGGAGGGGCAGAGAGAGAGGGAGACACAGAATCTGAAGCAGGCTCCAGGCTCTAAGCTGTCAGCACAGGGTCTGACGTGGGGCTTGAACCTGTGAATTGTGAGATCATGACCTGAACCAAAGTCGAACACTTAACTAAGCCATCCAGGTGCCCCTAAAATTTTTAAATGTGGTAGTATAATTGTAAAATTTCAATGTAAGTTTTTAAAGTATAGTATAGGAAATCTCCCAGAACCTAGAGCAAAAGACAAAAAGAAAGAAAATCAGAGAGGGAAGATTTCTTTTAATAGCTATTCCATTAAGGATATTCAGAAATAAACTAATTAATGTTCCAGAAAAAGAAAACAGAGACAGAATAGGGTGGTGGAAAATTGAAGGAAGTGAGTTTTCAAGTTGAACTGTTCAGGAATCAAAAAGGCATTTGAAATCTTAAGTGTAATAGTAGAAACTAGAAAAATATATTTTGAAAGAAAAATAATATCCATCCTAGAATTACATATCCAGCTAAATTATTAATCAAGTGAGAGAATAGATATAAAAATATTTTCAGATACACAAGATCTGAAATGCACCCTCTCTATACAGCTTTTCTCAGAAAACTAATGTAGGATATGCTTCACCATAAGGAAGGAGGAAAACAAGAGAAAAAAACACACAACAAAACAAAACATGGGTCTTATAAACAAGGAATCCGGCATAAGAGAGAAAAAAGAATTCCAAGGTTTATGGTAAAGATATATAAGGCCTGAAGAGCAACTAGGCCAGTTTGAAGCAAGAAGCTAGAAGGCTTGATTAGGTAGCGGGAGGAAGTGTGATATATACCAAAGAAAACAAATGAAAATGATGTGTTATCTTGTATACTCTATCAGATTAGAGTCTAGAGAGCTAAGAAACAGACACACCTATGTGAAAGTTTGATTTATGGCAACCAGCCATACATGATTTCCCTACATGTAAATCAGTAGGGAAACAGTGTTATGCAATGAATGATGTTGGTATGATTGCATTTTCGTGTAAAAGAGAAATTGATCTTTATCTACTATGAAACCAAAATGTCAATTCTATGTGAGTTATAGACATAAAAGTAAGCAGCAAAATTTTTAAAATGTTAATAAAAACTATAGGACATTTTCCTTATGATATGGGGGTGGGGGTAAGGTAGGATGCCTTTTTGAAAACCATCAAAGTACTATTGGAGGAAGAAACTATAAATTTGACTGCACTAAAATTTAAAAATTTGTTTATTAACAGATGAGTAAATATCCTGTTGTCTTTAGTTGTACTGAGAGGAGTTTGCAATTTGGAGAGAAAGAGAAAACCAAAGCAAACAAAAATTGAGGTAATTATTACGTTTAGAAAAAATAAAATGGTATACAGAAAAAAAGAGTGATAATGATATAATATGTGGTTTATATATGTATATTTAGGGTTGTGCTAATCATAACACTAAATATGGATTTACTTCAAAACACAATATAAAACATTGAAAGGATAAAGAGAAGAGACATGTGTAGGGAAAATGTCAACACCAAGTCCTCTTCCTCCATAACAGTGAATTAAAGATAAAAGTAACAATAACAACTGACACATGTAGTTCTTATGGTTTAATCTTTCCAACATCTCTAAGAGATAGATATTATAATTATTCACATCACTTTCAATATTTAGAAATAGAATGGCCAGAGAAAAAGGTGAAAATAATTGCCTTTCGGAGCAAGCTTAAGTCATACAAAGTAGTAGAGAAGGGGGATTCTCATTTATATAATCATATAGTAGTATTTTTTTAATCAAATATGTACTTTGATTAAAAATTTTAAATCAAGTAAAACACTTGATTTAAACACAAAAAAAATAAACTTGAGACTTCTTGCTCCAAATATACTGTTCTTGTTTATCTTGTAGTAATATAAGTAATTTAAAAGACAGATTTTTATTCTAGATTTAATTTCACCATGTGCTAATCCTATATAATGTGGTACTCTGTCTCAGATCTCTTTTACAATCATCCTTATTTCTTTCTTATAAATTTATTCTCAATCCCTAAACTTTGTAGCCAGAGTTCAGTTCTTGGTCTCCTGACTTGTTTTCATTTTTATATATACTCACTCCCAATGTGATCTCATCTGGTCCCATTGCTAACCACTCTATAACTTGATGACTTCCACACTTAAATCTTTAGGCTTAATCTTTCCATTAAATTCTAGATTCTCATATCTAGGGTGACCACATAACCCTGGGACAGCTCAAGTTTACATCTATTGTCTTAGCACCCAACTAGTTAGTAGTCTCTTTCACTCTCAAAACTGTCATGGCTGAAATGATCAATTATGTGCTCACCCTAGTTGTACCTAACTTACTAGTTAATGAATTTCAAATAGCTCTCTGAAACTAACTAATCAAGATAAAACTTTCCTCAAAAAGTTTCATTTACCCCTATGTTCCTCATCTGAGAAAATGTGACATCATTCACTCTGTTACTCAAATCATAAAAATTGCAGTCATCCTTGGCTTCTCTCAGATCTCAGAATCAATAGTTATAACTTCAAAGTGTGTATAGAATCTGACACTTCTCAATGACTCCTATTCTGTATTCTTTGCCTAGGTCACTATCATAACGAACCAGGGCTATTACAATAGCTACTGCTTTTACCCTTACCCCACACCTTAATATGTGTATCATACAATGGCCAGAATATATGGCAATTCAGGTCACTTGCTTGATCAAAATCCCTCAATAAATTCCCAATTTACCAAGAATAAGTCCAAAGCCTTACCCAACTTAGCCCCTAGTTTCCTCTCCAATATCATTCCCTTACTATTCTCCTCACTCATTATTTTGTTCCATTAATACTGACCTTCTTGCTGTGTCTCAAAAAACCAAGGATGTTTGAAGACTTCACAACTGTTTTTTCCTCTGATATTCACTTCTCTCAGATGGTTCATTTCTTCCTTTCATTTAGTCTCTACTCAGACTTAATAATTTATCTACCTAGAGGCATCTCTGACCATCTAAAATAGCAGCCTTCAGGGGCGCCTGGGTGGCTTGGTTGGTTAAGCGTCGGACTTTGGCTCAGGTCATGAACTCATGGTCCGTGAGTTCGAGCCCTGCGTCGGGCTCTGTGTTGACAGCTCAGAGCCTGGAGCCTGTTTCAGATTCTGTGTCTCCCTCTTTCTCTGCCCCTCCCTTCTTCATGCTCTGTCTCTCTCTGTCTCAAAAATAAATAAATGTTAAAAAAAATTTTTTTTAAAAATAAAATAGCAGCCTTCATTACTCTCTTGTAATAGACCCTTGTCTTGCTTTATGTCATAGCACTTATCTTTATATGGCATTATATTTTTACTTATTTTTATATGTTTTATGTTTTCACACTGGAATGCATATTCCATGCAGACAAGGAGTTTGCCTATTTTGTTTACTGCTATATCTTCAGTACTTAGAATGATGCATAACTAAAAGAAAAAGCCCAATAAATATCTAAGGAATTGATAAGAATTTTGTGAAAATGTTTCTATGACCTAAAATATATTGTAACAGCACTTCTTAAGTACCCATATCATCACAGGAACTTTATTGATAATAATGGTGAGTGTTTGTTGCATGTTTATAACACACCTGTTATTGTGTTAAGTGCCCTACTTTCATTAGCCTAGTAAATGTCACTCCAGGCAGTAGTTTATCATGTTTAGACATGATGAAATATGCTATAAAAAGGTAAGGACAGAGCAGACTTCAGAGAAGATATGTTATTATGGATAAAGAAGGACACTATATAATGATAAAAGGGTGAATTCTCCAAGAAAACATAACAGTCCCTAACATGTATAAGCCTAAGAACAGAGCAGCAAATAACATGAGGCAAAAAAACCTGATAAAACTGCAAGGAGAAATAGATAAATCCACTATAATAGTTGGACATTTCAACACCTCACTATCAGAAATGAACAGATTAAACAGGCAGAAAATGAGTAAGGACATAGTTGAACTCAACAACACCATCAGTCAGATGGATGTAACTACATATATAGACTCATTGAAAAACAGCAGAAAACACATTCTTCTCAAGTTCACATAGAACATTGACCAAAATGTGATTAAGCGTCCGACTTGGGCTCAGGTCATTATCTCATGGTTTGTGAGTTCAAGCCCTGTGTCAGGCTCTGTGCTGACAGCTCAGAGCCTGGACCATGCTTCAGATTCTGTGTCTCCCTCTCTCTCTACTCTTGTCTTCTCTTCTCTTCTCTTCTCTTCTCTCTCTCTCTCTAAAAAATAAATAAACATTAAAAAATTTTTTTAAAAAGACATTGACTAAAATGAACCACCTTCTGAGCCATAAACCAAACCTTAACAGATACAAAAGAATAGAAATCAGACATTATGTGCTCATAGACAGTAGTATTAACTTAGAAACCAATAACAAAGATGAATGAAAAGTCCTAAAATACATGCAGATTAAATAACACAATTTGAAATAACACATGGGTCAAGGAAAAAAATCATAAGAAAAATTAAAAACTTTGAACTAAATGAAAATGAAAACACAACTTATGAAAATTTGTAGGATGGAGCAAAAGTAGTGCCCAGTGGGAAATTAGAGCACTGAATGCATATGCTAGAAATAAATTTCAAAAATAAATTTCCAGGTTTCTACTTTAGGAAAAAGGAAAGCAAATTAAATCCAAAGTAAACAGGAGAAAAAAAAGAGTAAGAATTAAAGCAGAAATTAAGAAATTGCAAAAAAGGAAATCAATAGAGGAAATTTACAAAACCAAAATCAGATTTTTTGAAAAGATTAGTAAAATTGATAGGCTAAGAATAAAAAAAAGAGAGAGAGAGAAATTACTAATATCAGAAATCAAAGAGAAGACACCACTACAGATCCCATGCATGTTAAAAGGATACTAAAAGAATACAGTGAAAAACTCTATGACTACAATTTTTTTTAATGTTTCTTTTATTTCTGAGGGAGAGAGAGACAGAGCATGAGCAGGGAAGGGGCTGAGAGAGAGGGAGACACAGAATCCAAAGCAGGCTCCAGGTTCTGAACTGTCAGCACAGAGCCCGATGCGGGGCTTGAACTCACAAACCGTGAGATCGTGACCTGAGTCAAGTTGGACACTTAACCAACTGAGCCACCCAGGTACCCCTCTATGCCTACAAATTATACAACCAGGATGAACTGGACAAATTTCTGGAAAAACGTATGCTGCCAAAACTAACACAAGTAAAATAAAAAATACCATAGGCCAGTATCCATGAATTAACTTGAATCAATAATTATTACCTTTCAAAACAGAAAGCAACAGAAGCAGGTGCATTCATGGTGAATTCTGCTAAGTATTTAAGAAAAAAAAATTATACCAATTATCTGCAATCTCTCTCAGAGAACACTAATAGAGGGAGTAATTCCAACTCATTCTATGAGGTCAACATTACACCAATACCAAAAGCAGACAAAGACATTTCATGAAAAGAAAACTACAGGCCAATATCTCTTGTGAACATACATGCAAAAATCCTCAAGAAAACATTAACAAATCAGAACCCACAATGTATAAAAAGAATTATAAACCATACAAACTGGGGATTATTCCAGGTATCTGAGGTTGGTTTAACATATGAAAATCAATTCATTTAATTCATCACATCTACAAGTTAAAAAAAAAAAATCACATGGCCATATCATTAGATGCAGAAAAAGCACTGGAAGAAATCTAACACTATTTCATGATAAAAACTCTCAGTAAACTAAGAATAGAGGAAAACTTCAACTTGATAACTTCCTTAACTCTCACCATTCCTTTTCAACATTGTACTAGAAGTTCTAACTAATGCAATTAGACCATAAAAGGAGTAAAAGACATACAGATTGGGAAGAAAGAAATAAAACTGTCTGTTCAAGATGACATGATCATCTATGTAAAAAAACCTGAAAGAATCAACAAAAAATTCTTGGAACTAATAGGTAATTTAAGCAAGGTTGCAGAATACAAGATTAATACACTAAAGTCCGCCACTTTTCTATGCACCAGCAATGAGCAAGTGAAATTTGAAATTAAAAACACAATATAATTTACTTCAAAAATGAAATACTTAAATATAAATTTTATGAAATATGACTAAGATCCAAATGAGAAAAACTACAAAGTTCTGATTAATGAAATCAAAGAACTAAAAGAATGTGAAAATATTCCATGCTCCTGGATAGGATGATTCAATACTATAAAGATGTCAGTTCTTCCTAACCTAGCCAATCGATGCACTGGGATTCAGTGCAATCCCAGCCAAATTCCCAGCAAGCCATGTTGTGGATATCAACAAACTGATCTAACATTTATGTGGAGAGGCAAAAGACCCAGAATGGCCAATAATATTAAAGGAGAATAAAGTTGGAAGAGTAATACTATCTAACTTCAAGACTTAAAACTATAGTTTTATAGTACAGTATAAAGCTACAACAATCAAGACAGTACAGTATTGGAGAAAGAACAGACAAATAGATCAACGAAGAGGAATAGAGAACCCAGAAATAGACCCACATAAAGACAGTCAACTGATATTTGACCAAGGAGCAAAGCCAAACACAATGGAGCAAAGATAGTTTCTTCAACAAATAGTGCTGGAACAACTAGATGTCCACATGCAAAGAATGCATGTAGGTACAGACATTATGCCCTTTAGTTCAAAATAGATCCCAGACCTAAATATAAAATTCAAAATTATAAAACTCCTAGAATATAACACAGGAGAAAACCTAGATGCCCTTGGGTATGGTGGTACCTTTTACATATAACACAAAAATTATGATCCATGAAAGAAATTATTGATTAGCTATATTTCACTAAAATTAAAAACTTCTGTTTTACGAAAAAAAAATGTCAAGATAGTGAGAAGATAAGCCACAGACTAGGGGAAAGTACATTTGCAAAAAATATATCTGATAAGAGATTATTATTCAAAATACATAACTCTGAAGATTCAACAATAAATAAACAACTTGATTTAAAAATGGACCAGAGACCTTCATAGACGTCTCACCAAAAGAAGACATGTAGATGAAAAACAGGCATATGAGAAGATATTCCACATCACATGTCATCAGGGAAATGCAAATGGAAACCATGAAGAGGACTACCCACCTATTAGAATAGCCAAAAGCCCGAACACTGACAACAAGTGCTGGTAATAATGTTGAACAAGAGGAGCTCTTATTCCTTGCTGGTAGGAATACAAATAGGTACGGCCACTTTGGAGGACAGTTTGACAGTTTCTTATAAAACTAAACATACTCTCACAAAACTAAACAAACTAAACACACTAAACTTTAAACATACATACAAACTAAACTAATTATATGATCCAGTAATCACAGCCCTTGGTATTTACACAGAGGAGTTGAAAACTTATGTCTCCTCAACTTGCACAAGGATGTTTATAGCAGCTTTATCGTAATTGCCAAAACTTGGAAGCAACCAAGATATCTTTTAGCAGGTGAATGGATCAATGAACTGTGGTACTTACAGACAATGGAATATCATTCAGCACTAAAAAGAGGTAAGCTATCAAGCCATGAGAACACATGGGGGGAACTTAAATGCATATCACTAAGTGAAAGAAGCCAATCTGAAATGGCTACATATTGTATGATTCCAAGAATATGACATTCTGGAAAAGGCAAAACCATGGAAAAAATAAAAACACCAGTGGTTTCCAAGGGTGGCAGGGGAGAGATGAATTGGAGCACAGAGGATTTTTAGGGAAGTGAAAATACTCTATATAATATTACAATGATTGATATAAGTCATTATACATTTGTCCAAACCCAAATGATGCACAAAAATAAGAATGAACCATAATGTCAATTATGGACTTTGGGTGATTACAAAGTATCAATATGGGTTCATGGTTGGTAAAAAGTGTACCATTTTGGTGAGTGATGTTGATAATGGGAAAGGCTATGCATGGAAGGGAGTATACTGGAAGTCTCTGTACCTCCCTTCCAATTTTGTTGTAAATCCGAAAGTGTTCCATGAAAATAAAGTCTTTAAAAAAGGAAATAGTAGCACATAAAGATAACCAAAACATTCATTTTATTTTTTATTTCTCATACTTAATATATTTAATAACATCTTTCTATTTAAAAAAAAATTCATTCGGTTCCAATTGTTTAAGTCAATGCATCTGCTTTATTCTCTGTCATTGCTAAAAATCAAAACAAAACCTCTAATGAATATATGGGTTTATCTAGAATAAGAAACATAAAGACAAAGGTCACTAAGCTTTAGTGATCTTAGGTAAGATCTTAGGTAAGATCATTTTCATTCAGGTCACTTGAGATTTATTTAAAGATTTCAGACAGAAAATCTGTCTGAAATAGGTCTGAAATAAGGTCTACTGTCATTTTTCGTATGCTTGGTTATGTGTTGAAAACGTCACTGTTCCATCATCAAAACACATTGTAAAATGTGTTTAGGTAAACAACTTAGAGGCATTTAGAGTTAAGTTTTCAGTTTTCAAATGGTTTTAATATAAAAAAAAAAGGTGAATATTATATTCCTAACTCTACAATCATTTTACTGTGTTCATTTTTACACCTACTTGTGTTCCAAGGAAATCTTAATCCATATGTTTATGATTATATTTTTATTTTTAAAATAAATAAATAAATCTGCCAAAGTTAAGCTCTGACTCTCCCACAGAAAATGGGGAATAGTGCTATTTTCTTTGGTGATTATATTTCAAAGAGCTATCTCCCAAGTCTTTGAGAAACCCATTCCTTGGGTTGTAAAACTGGCAGGAAGCCTTTTCAAAAATTTACATCTCAAAGGGCAGAGAAAGAATTTATAAGTTTTGTAACAAAATAGCTCTCAGAAAAGAGAAGGCAAGACCTAGAGTCAGGAAAAAGCCTGTCTAGTTTAGGCAAGCTGAGGGGAACATTGAGGCCATTGACCCGTTGTGATCTCCCAGTTCCTTCATTTTAGTTTGAAAACAATAATATTCGATGTTGTATGATGAAAGACGGTAACTATACTTATCATGGTGAGCAATGCATAATGTATAGAATTGTTGATTCACTATTTTGTGCACCTGAAACTAACATAGCATTGTGTGTCAGCTCTACTTCAAAAAAAAAAAATCCTCTCCCTTACAAAAAAAGAAAAAACAATACTCACTTAATAGGAAAATTTTCATTGCAATCTTATTATCTTCTTCATCGATCTTTTTAAAGATATTATCTTAAATAACGTACTTTGCTTCGTGTTTGACACATAGCAAATTGTCACTGTCAATACATTGTCACTGTTAAATAAGCCATTTCACAAGACTTCCCATTCAAACCCTTAAAATCCTTCCTTGGCAGAACTAGAACAGTCCAACAATACTTCACCTGAAATTTCTACAGGGCATATGACTACATCCCTTTCATAACCAAGATACTACATCAAAGAACATTAACTGTACATATTTAATCTAGGCCAAAAGAAAACTAAAAACAGTATTAAAACTATTGTCTGAGTAACATGCAGAAGGTTGAAACTAGACCGCTTTCTCACACCATTCACAAAAATAAACTCAAAATGGATAAAGGACCTGAATGTGAGACAGGAAACCATCAAAACCCTAGAGGAGAAAGCAGGAAAAGACCTCTCTGACCTCAGCCGTAGCAATCTCTTACTCGACACATCCCCAAAGGCAATGGAATTAAAAGCAAAAATGAACTATTGGGACCTCATGAAGATCAAAAGCTTCTGCACAGCAAAGGAAACAACCAACAAAACTAAAAGGCAACCAACGGAATGGGAAAAGATATTTGCAAATGACATATCGGACAAAGGGCTAGTATCAAAAATCTATAGAGTTCACCAAACTCCACACCCGAAAAACAAATAACCCAGTGAAGAAATGGGCAGAAAACATGAATAGACACTTCTCTAAAGAAGACATCCAGATGGCCAACAGGCACATGAAAAGATGCTCAACGTCGCTCCTCATCAGGGAAATACAAATCAAAACCACACTCAGATATCGCCTCACACCAGTCAGAGTGGCCAAAATGAACAAATCAGGAGACTATAGATGCTGGAGAGCATGTGGAGAAACGGGAACCCTCTTGCACTGTTGGTGGGAGTGCAAACTGGTACAGCCACTCTGGAAAACCGTGTGGAGGTTCTTCAAAAAATTAAAAATAGACCTACCCTATGACCCAGCAATAGCACTGCTAGGAATTTACCCAAGGGATATAGGAGTACTGATCCATAGGGGCACTTGTACCCCAATGTGTATAGCAGCACTCTCAACAATAGCCAAATTATGGAAAGAGCCTAAATGCCCATCAACTGATGAATGGATAAAGAAATTGTGGTTTCTATACACAATGGAGTACTACAGGGCAATAAGAAAGAATGAAATATGGCCCTTTGTAGCAACGTGGATGGAACTGGAGAGTGTGATGCTAAGTGAAATAAGCCATACAGAGAAAGACAGATACCATATGTGTTCACTCTTATGTGGATCCTGAGAAACTTAACAGAAACCCATGGAGGAGGGGAAGGAAAAAAAAAAAAGAGGTTAGAGTGGGAGAGAGCCAAAGCATAGGAGACTGTTAAAAACTGAGAACAAACTGAGGGTTGATGGGGGGTGGGAGGGAGGGGAGGTTGGGTGATGGGTATTGAGGAGGGCACCTTTTGGGATGAGCACTAGGTGTTGTATGGAAACCATTTTGACAATAAATTTCATATATTGAAAAAAATTTTTAAAAAAACTATTGCCTGAGTACTTATAGCAAGGAAGGAAATGAGCACTGATATTGAAAAGGAGGTGGATGAGGCAAATGGAGGGGAAAAAGACTAATTTAACACCTGTCCTATAAATATGTATGTTAAGTAACACCAAAAGAGAGAAATAATTAAGACATCCAATAAAAGAATACTCATCTCTCATTAATAAGAAGGAAAAGTTTTCTGGCAGCAAAAAAAACACACACACACAAAATTTAGAAATTATATTTGAGAAAGTTTTTATAATGCATTTGTTATCATGAAAGGGTGTAACAAACCATTTAAAAGCTTAAAGTTTTACTTAAAGTCCAATAAATTAGACATAAAAACTCAATATGTATTTTTAATTCTATGACTATTTCCTTCAAGGGACTTCTTGGATAGCTAAGCAAATTTAAAGACACAAAACAGAAGGGTATTGATAGAATTGAAAGATCAATTTTCCAACAAAAGATAAATTATATTCTTGATTCACTAGTGGGAAGTCAGATTTAGGTAAAACCATATGAATATTTATTTTATTTTTTACTGGGAGAAGAAACATTAAATAAAATATATTATCTCTATTGGAACACTTGGTAATGCATAAGAACCTATCCAAATAACACAACAATCCTACTGGCAAGAACTACAGCACTGACTCACACACACACACACACACACACACACACACACACACACAAACTGGACAAAATCAATGTGTATTGATATCTAGCAGTCATGCACTGGTTTTTTCAAAAGGAGAGTGAACTGTGTGGGTTTTTGTTTTTGTTTTCAGAGTATGTTTTAACTCGTCCTGCAGACACTTTTAGTATTTCCCCAATATCTACAAAAACACCAGCGTGGAGTTAAAAACTGAATAATGCATTCCAACCCTTAGCTAAATAATCTTATTGAAAAGTTAAATAAGACCATAACTCATAGGCTTAGAATTTAAATTGTTCTGAAAGGCAACTAAAGTTATCTAATTTCCTCTGGAAGCCAGCAATCAAGCACCTGGGTGATTCCCACTGCTTGTCCTGAAACTCTGAAATCAGTCAATAATGGCTGAAAGAAGTACTGAAGTATTAAAAGTCATCGATGTATAGCTCCAAAACAGACTCGAAAGAATGGGCTTCATGATAACCTAATCAATAAGAAGTAGATATATCAACCAGAAGGCCTACTGTTTTTATAATCAATCAATATCCATGGACTAACCATCTGTATCAGTCAGATAACCAGAATTTTACCATTCTAGAATGAAGATACTTAGGAAATCTAATTCATAATCAGACTTCTGCTGAATGATAATCAAGTAAGGCAAACTTAAAGGAAGAATATGTTTTGATCAAGCTATAGTAATCTTTTATTTCTGTCTTTCTCACTCTAGGGAGTGTAGGTGCCAAACCAACCAGGATGTTCATGTCGGGTGTTCAGGTTATTTTCTCCTTGTGTAATATTGAACATATCATGACATATTCTTACTCTCTATCCCCTTTATCTGGAATAAATGAAGATCATATCCCACCTGTTTATACTTTATTATTACTACATCTTTCTTCTTTCAGTAGAAAGAACTATTACCAACATCTAAGTTCATAAATTCTCTTAGACTGGTTACACCTCAGGGTGAGGACTTTCTGATAACATGTAGAGCAATAGTGTGTTATATCCTAGGGTTAGCTATCTTAGAGCTATAGCCAACTGCCACCAGTGAATAGTTTCCAAATTTATAGAAATCCCCTTTTGATAGCTTCTCCTCTAATATTTACCTATTTCTCTTTTTCCTTAATATTTAATGTTTATCTTAGAATCTGTGACATATTGCAAAGGGTCGGTGGGTTCTCTCGTTCTCTCTCTCTCTCTCTCTCTCTCTCTTAGGAAAGAAAACTTTTCCCATAATCCTCAGGTTTAATTCCCCTACATCTCATTAGTCTGAGTTGAATTACATGCTCATCATCAGAACAGTCATTGTCAGGGAAGTATGACATTCCCATAACTGGCTCAAAACATGCCCCCTTCACTGCTAGAAAAGAAAGTTGCCTTCCTAAGCACAGTACTACCTGTGCATTCCCTGAACAATGTGTATTCTCTGTCAAGAAAGAGGGGTTGGGGCAATCAAACAGTCATTACCACTAGAACCTCACTATCAGTGAAGTATTTTTGAAGACCTAGATCGTCCAAAATATCTTTAGTACAAGGGTTCTTTCCTCACTTTGAATATTCTCAAGGGTCTGTTTTATAGTTTAGTTTTTAAGTTTTGTATTTTCATTTTCATATGGGCTAACCTCTATTTCCAAGTAACTGTCTAAATTGGTGCCTAATAATGGTTACTGTTAAAATCTAATTTTGTCCAGCCACCCTCTCCAGTAATTTGGCCATCCCTAGAGTCTCTTTTGGGGTGAATGCCCAATATGCCAACTGATGAGTTAACCACATAAGTGTCAGCCCTCAAATAAGAGTAGAAAAATTCCAGGGAGGAGTACCTGGGTGGCTCAGTCAGTTAAGCGTCCAACTTTGGCTCAGATCATGATCTCATAGATCATGAGTTTGAGCCCCACACTTGCATTAGGCTCTGTGCTGACAGCTCAGAACCTGGAGCCTGTTTCAGATTCTGTCTCCCTCTCTCTCTCTCTGCCCCTCCCCCACTCATACTCTGTCTCTCTTTCTCTGAAAAATAAACATTTTAAAATATTTTTTTTTCATTTCAGGGATATTCAGTTCAGGTACATTTATAATGGCATAAAACACTGAAGAGAGTAGAACCAGAAACTAATGAAAAATGCCTGCATTTTTATTTTTTTTTAATGTTTCTATTTTTGAGAGAAAGAGAGAGTGGGGCAGGAAAGAGAGAGAGAGAGAGGGACACAGAATCCAAAGCAGGCTCTAGGCTCTGAGCTGTCAGCACAGAGCCCGACGTGGGGCTTGAACTCATGAACTGAGAGATCATGACCTGAGCTGAAGTCGGACATTTAACTGACTGAGCCACCCAGGCGCCCTTGCATTTTTAAAACACAAATGCAAAATGCCATAATAGTCACTGGCAACATAAAGGTTAAAAAGGATTTAGTTGCTATTTTCAAAGAATACACAGTTTGAGGAACAAAGAGAAACATGGACTATTAATTATAATATACCATAAAAATCTGCTGCAATGGAAATATAAATAAAATGTTGTATGAAAACAGGCAAAGGAATGGCTTAAAAAAGCAGTAGTAACTCGTTAAAAAATCAATAGGAAAACAGTTGCTTTGATTCATTTTAATGCTACAGTAAGGTAGAGAAGAAAAATGATGTAGGTACTAAGATATTAGTACAGAAGATACAGAAACTGGATCTAGGATGTAGAAGTATTTTTTTCTTTAAAGTATATAGAGGAATTAATTGTTCATAACATAAAAATGCTGTACCAAGGAGTATAACAAGTTGTATACTCATATTTTTTAAAGTTTATTATATGCTGACTCTGCTAAAATTGTGGTAGGTCCTGGGGACACAACAGCAGATAAGAGACATGGCCCTGCCCTCATGGAGGTAATCGTCTAGCAGAAAAAAGTCATTTCTTACATAAGCAATAATAATGAAGTATGATAAGCACTGGTAGAAGGTAAATCAGTTAGCAATGGGAAAACACCTCCCCCCCGCCACACACACACACACACACCCTGATTTTTTTTTAAAGTGAATTTCTCATACAACTGAAAAATTCTGGCATACATTTGCCTTTAAGTGATTTTTTTAAGTTTTATTTATTTTTGAGAGAGCTCAAGTGGGGGAGGGACAGAGAGAGGGAGGACAGAGGATCTGAAGCAGGCTCTGCACTGTCAGCAGCGAGCCCAATGTGGGGCTTGAACTCACAAACCTCGAGATCATGACCTGAGCTGAAGTCAAATGCTCAACTTACTGAGCCACCCATGTGCCCCCTTCAAGTGATTTTTGATGCAGGAATTTAAGTGTTGTCAGCCAAAACTGGTTCCTTTCTCTTCATCTTTTGGCTCCCCTTCTCTGGGTTGGCCGCATTATCCAAACTGGATCTGACCTTGCGGAGACAGGATAGCTTAATAACCACAATCCTACATCTTTATAACAGAAAAAAAGAGCCGTTTCTCCAATAGGTCACCAAGAGCACTGAGATTCATTCTGATTGTATTAGCTATGATCATATACTCACTCTGAGCCAATAAGTGAGATATACTGTGGGAAGTGTGATGTACTGATTGTCTAGCCAGTATTTATGGCAATTGTGTCACAGAAACAGCTACCATATTATGCCAGATTCAGGCAACATAGGCACAATTATTTTTGTGATAGCTAGATTTAGATATCAACATGTCAATGTTGTTTTTGAGCATTGTAAAAAGATATGAATACCTTCCTGAACACTTTCTTCTTTCACAGGTAACACTGATGAATCCTAGAAATTTACTGACAACTAATGTATTTTCCCCTCTCTTTTTACCTCATACCACAGAAATCTGAAGGAAGCATTCTACTACCAAAATGCTGTATTCCAAGAATTGAGTTCTTCACCAAAGCAGACAGTATTTAACATAAAGTACTATACAGTTATTAAAGATTTTTAGAACATTATGCTTGCCATGTACCCTTTAACTGGGCAATTGTGAAAGCCATCATGAAACCCAAAGACATGACATTTATTTTTTTAATAATTTTCTGAGAGGAGGGAAATGGTGGTCTCAGAAAGGAGAAAGCTGGCAGTGTCCTAAGTTTCAAATCATTTAAACATTCCATTAAATATGATCAGCCCCAGATCCAGGATGTATTGAACGTCAAAAGATAGCTGTGGAATAGAATTTGAAATTCCCTATGAACCACTGATTTTTCCAAATTTTTTTTTTACATTTGGGAAGAGAAAAAATGAAGATACGCAGAAAAGGAAGGAATTCACACAAAATAAAGGAAAAATGTCAAATTGTAAGCACCTTGTATCAAATACATTGACACAGGTAATTATTCCTCCAAGGTAGCAGTTTACAAATTTTAATATGCATCAAATCACCTGGGAAACGTCTTTAAAATACAGATTCTAAGCTCTATTCTCAGATACTCTGACTTCCTAAGTTTTGAATGGGACCTAAGATCCTACCTTTTTAATGAGCATCCTGGGTGATTCTGGTGCTAACAGTCCAACAACCATACTAAGAGAAAATTAATTTATATCTAAATCAAAAGCTGCTATATCTAATTTTAAAAAATTATTAAAACTACCATGTATTGTAAGAGTAGAAAGAGTGGAAGTATCAGTACTTATCCCCTCATTTCATGAGTAAACCCCACCAGCTAGATCTGTTCTGCTTTATAAATGCAGGCATACATAACACAGACAACATGGATGAGACCAGTTCTTAGAGGCATACAGACAGTAGAATTTAAGATAGCTATGACCCTGAGAGCAAACACTAACACCATGGAGACATGGTGCATTTCTGAAGTGAGGACAGCAAAGCAGGACTGTGTAAGACAAAGGACTTCGACCCAGAAGGTTATTGGGAGGTCAGGTGCAAAAATCTCTGGGGCAGGCATCAGATCAGCACTATATGCTCTCTATCTGTAAGCATTTTAGCAAACTTCCTTAACAAATCTTGAGTTCTGGTTGATTTCCAAAATGATTCCTGGAATGTTGGAATCCCTCATCTGTAGAAGCAGTGACTAGTAGGGAATTGTGGTCATCCACATCTCCTCATACAGATCCAATTTCTGATTCATTGGGTTACATCATGTAATGTGATCAGAGAAGAGAGTAAAATATAATAAGCAGTCAAACTACTGTTCTTGCAAATACCTGTTCATTTTCAAATCCACCAGTAATCCAAGCAGTCCACAGTGGCTTTATCCTCTCCATTAATTTTTCTACCCAGTCTATCCTCATAAAGTCGATTTCTGCTAGATTTGCAGAAATTTTCTGTACTGTGTATTTTCACAAAGCCCAAAAATCCATGGGCAATAACTGAAAATCTAAAAGTTTTCATCTATGAAACTTACAAATCTGGCCTTGTAAATATATCCAGTTTTGACAATAATTCAGATGTTCAGAAAAAATGTTTTATATTGCCATGGCACATATGGTGTGTGTGTGTTAATGTGGTTATATAGACAGCAGTGTAATATTTCAATCAAAATGCACATTTATCTCTAACTTAAAACTATCTCTTTTCTTTTTAACTGATTTAATTTATTTAAAGAGAAGACAAAAGATTAAAATCAATACAGCATAATGATTAAAAGTACAGATTTTGAGCAGAAATTTAATCCCAACTCTGACATGACTTTTGAGATTTGGGGATAAGTTGCTTAGCTTTTTGAGCATCAGTATGCACAGCTCTAACATGGACACAAAAATACTTACCTTACAGGATTGTTAAGAGTACTAAAAGTAGCTGACACATGATCTTCTCTCCTTTCTTCTCTGTGCTTCTCTCTTACCTGCTAGCCAGAATATAAACATGCAGTCTAAAGGGCAAAGAAGCCATAGGGGACCAGGAGGTGACCTTGGGAATGAAGGCTATCACAGAAAAACAGTAAGGTAAAAGAAGCCTTGAGTCTTAAATGATTTGTAAGGTAAAGCAACATGCCTAATCTAACTATTGTGTGAGAGAAAAACCATTTTCTAACTTTTTAAAGTTACAGTATTTTTATATCCACATTGAACCTTACCATAACTGTGCCAAATGAAGAAAATATTTTAGTAGAATGAGATTAACCTAGACTCACATGAGCTGAATTCAAAACTTCTAGTGATTCCCTATGACAAAGACTTAAAATGTATCCTGGAGAGTGCCAGAACAGAGGTTACATAATAGGTAATGGTGATATGTATATGTATCTCATTTTAATTTATGGAATATGGTTTAAAATACACAAACTCTCAGAAAATTGAATAATCTGGAAGTTTCCAAAGAGAATGAGGAGACTATCTATAAAGTTGTGGCAAAACTCTACCTTAGTTTGAGAGAATTAACTATTGCACTTCTAAAATTACTTCAAACGTAAAGAATCTGGGGTTTTATGTAATATCACTCTGTTCATCACAAAGGCACCAATACTATATATTGGGATAAATTAATTAAGTGATTATGTGAATAAAGAATGCTAAGCCATTGAAGGTTGATCTTTGTTAACAAGAGAAGGTAGAGGAAGAAGAAAAAACAGTGCTGCAAACATATCCAAGTAGAAAGGCAGTACTGGATGTCTACACTTTTTGGCCAGTTTACTTAGCCTGCAGAATAAATAAAAATTCACATCGTTGACATCCCAAATTTTATGATTACTAGTATATAATCTGAGCTTCCATTAATACCTCAGGAATGTCCTTATCTCCTGTTCTATGAAATAAAGGAATGAAAGCAAGGTGATTATAAACTCTGGAAGAAAACCAAAATACTAGGTAGGAGGTTTGAGAGAAGTACTATGACATGACAGAATCTAACTATAGGATCAAAGGCCAGGACAGAGGCTGTGAATGGGCCTCGTGCTAAAGAAAGACATACTAGCATATATCCCCTATACCAAGGAGAGACAATAGAAAAAAATTTTTAAAAGCCATGGTGGAACAGTGAGTGTATAATTTTTCTCTAACTAACACCTCTCCTGATCTCCAAATATCTTCCTATAGGTTCCATATTAAACTCAGAAATAAAATCACAATGTGGATAGAGGGACATTAAGAGGGGATAGAGTGAGTCTATAGCATGATGAAGAGTACAGTATAATCTTTGGAGAATTTTAAGCTGTCAGAAATTTTTCTCTCTTTCTACTATCAGGCATTCCAGGAGTTATCTGTGCCACTGACAAATGATGACTCACATTTTTGAGCCCTTACATTAAAATCTAGGGTGAACAAGAAGAATAGAATATTTTAAATGTTTCAGTGTATGCTGTTAAATACCTTAAATATAAATGAAAACAAGGAAATCGCCAAATCATAAGAATCATTAAGAATGTAGAAAATTATGTTTTATTAATAAAATATTTCTAATTAAGTATAATAGCTACAGTAAATACTAGATATTATTCTAAAGACAGCCAAAGCCTCAACATTTTATTCACCTTATATGAATGCCAAATTTGACCATGAGGAACTACATATCACCTGGTGAATGCTATTACAATTAAGAGAATTAGAGCAATAACTAAAATAAGGTTTCAGTTCTATCAATGTAATTAAACGACTAGTAAAATGAAATGACTTTTTAAAGTGAAGATCTTTGTTCTAAGTTATTATGATGACTGGAAGGTTTTTAATTACCTTCTCCATTATTCTACAATGCTTGAATTTGTCTCATCAGAACTCTGGAAAAAAATTACAAAAGTAATGTTGAATAAAAATGTGTATTCTCTCATTAAGTTTCATTAAGTGCAATTCCAAAACCTCCTTTTGATATACTACCATTTGCAAAATTTACACCAATGTTCATATACAAAATTAAGGGAACTTAAAAAACATAACTCCTCAGTATGGCTTTCTACTCCTCCTCACCATCCCAATCCGCTATCAACCACCACTTGATTTAATTGAATGCTAATGTTATCCCAGTTGAAGCAGACCAACTCAAAACTTCTGCTAGAATCCACTCCTGAAATGCCTAGGCTTTATAACCAGCAATGGCATGACAGCACACATTACCCTGTTTCCAGGACACATGCACAATACGTCCCTAGTTGCAACACTCAAATTGTGGTGTGCAATAACTATATCTGTTTTTAAGTTCCCAGTTATCCTCAGGACATTACTTATCTCCATGATTCTGAAACAGAAATGCTCCCCCACCTTTCTCTCCACTCTTCTCACAATCAGTCCAACAAAAACAGAAGCCATCACAGTCTTCACTTTTTCAATTTTGAATTTCTGTGAAAACAGACTTCTCTATCACTTCCATCTGGCTCACTTACTCTCAGTTCTTCCTAATGAAAACCCATGACTTTTCCCCCTCTAAACATTTTAAATATTGCCAACACTCTTGTTTCATATATTGTTATTTTTAATTAAGAAAAAAACCTTTGTGGGGTGCCTGGGTGGCTCAGTCAGTTAAGCATCCAGCTTTGGCTCAGGTCATGATCTCATGGTTCGTGATTTTGAGCCCCTAGTGGGGCTGTGTGCTGACAGCTCGGAGCCTGGAGCCTGCTTTGGATTCTGTGGCTCCCTCTCTCTCCCTACCCCTCCCCGACTCGTGCTCTGTCACTCTGTCTCTCAAAAAATAAATAAATGTTAAAAAAATTTTTTTAAGCTTTGTGATCTTTCTAGTCTTTGAAGACATCCACTCAACTTTTCTTCTTTCCAACTAAAGAAGTCTAATGTTTTAGTCTTTCCCTGAAGAACATTTTTTTTCCCATTTAATACTTTTAGTGTTCTTCTTTGGCACTTTCCACAGTGTGTTATGTATTTCTTAAATATAACAAAGTTTTCCAGTGACAAATGAAGAAACCAAAGAATTCAGAATATAAAAGAAGCAAATGGTTGAACCAAATCCTCATGCTTATTGTAAAACATCTTTCCTACAGATAATTATATATGCCTAAGATGAAAGAAAACTTTAAAATAAGCATTCTTTCCCTTCCTCTCAGTATTGCTGTGCTGAGGGCAATGAAACAATAAACTAAATCATACCTCTCTCTCTCTCTCTCTCCTTCCCCTTCATTACCAGGACGAGGGACTGGAGAATTTTAAATGGAAAGTGGGACAGTGGAACATATTTTTTTAAGACTTCATACTACCACATGCACTATCCAAGCACTTGCTGCTTAATAGCTCTGTAACCTTGGGAAAGTGATTTAACCTTTTTCTGTCTCCGTTTCCTCACCTAAAAATTGGGATAACAATAATATCTTTGAATTGGGTTATTGTGAAGTTTAAATGAGACAGTTTGTGTAAAATAATTACCATGGTATCTATCACATATTAAGGATACAGCAAACAGACCTGCTTTGACATCATTCTGTCCTCCACTAATCAGGCCTTGGCAACAACTGTGAATGACACTGATAGAGCACTGGGACATTACTAATAAATATTGTGCTCTGCATGCAGCCTACTCAAAAATTCTACACACCAAAATCGACACAGAATCTATTAAATATACACATCAAAAATTTTAATTCAAAAAATGTATACTGTGATACACATTACTTGAATCCCTCAAGTGTAGAAGGTAGCACTTCAATTTTGACTGCCTTACATTTTAAATTATCACATGTCATCAGTGTGTTTAGCACTGAAGAATGTAGCAGAAATATAACAGAGCCTGTCTTGTAGAGCTTGCCTAATGCTAATATCACAGACATGTTTGCCATCTTGTAACATCAAACATACTATTAAGATCATATAAGCCTAACGGATAAATTGTAGAATGGGTTCCAAATGTTTTACAGAGAAGAGAAAAAGATAAAAGAGAATTCAAGATGTGAAGAAAGATTCTATAAAATATGTTGTAATTAAACTAAGCATTAAAGAATCTTGACTAAGTCTTAGCTATTCATTAAGCCAAAAAAGTCCCCTTAATATGGGCCTGTTTATGCTTTTCTTGCATATTTTTATTCATTGAAAAGATTTCTGAGCACATTCGTATATGGAGGATTGTAGAAAGCACTGGGAATACAACAATAGACCTAATATGCTCCTCTCACAGAAAGAGCCTACAGGATTTCCTGCTCCTGGTGTTGGAGCGACTTGCTACAGAGCAAAATTTCCATAGGATTAATCTGTAACCATTAGAAAAGTTGGAGAAAACAAAAATTGTATTCCTTCAAAGAGAGAGTAATTTGAGTATCCAAGATCCTGGAGAAAAGGGAGGTATATTATAGTACTTTTACCTCCAAGATATTTGTTAAGCTACAAGAAAGGTAGGATAAAGAGACCAGGAAGCAAAGCAGAAACAATGTCCAAAATTCTAACACCTGAGTTGAGTTTTGAACAGTCTAATGAGACTAAGGGGACAAAATCTGGAACTCAGAGGCCCCCAAGTCAGATAGCCCCTGATAAAAGGCCCAGGCCTCCAAAAAGGCTTTGAAAAGGCCAGACTTTAGGATTAAGGGCAAAGCTCTCATAGAAACCCAGTGTTGACCAGTTCAACCCAAGACCAGGTAAAGGTGATCTGCTTCTGCTCTAAGTGCAGAGTAAATTAATACTAAATCCTCTCTGAAGGAAGATAACATCAGGTAGAACTTCACAAATTATTTCTATGACTTTTCATATACAATATGTTGAATTTAATTTTTTTTTTAATTTTTTAACGTTTATTTATTTTTGAGACAGAGAGAGACAGAGCATGAACAGGGGAGGAGCAGAGAGAGAGGGAGACACAGAATCCGAAACAGGCTCCAGGCTCTGAGCTGTCAGCACAGAGCCCGACGCGGGGCTCGAACTCATGGACCGTGAGATCATGCCCTGAGCCGAAGTTGGACGCTTAACCAACCAAGCCACCCAGGCACCCCTGGAATTTAATTTTTTAAGTTATTAAACAGGCTAGTAGAGAGAGTTAAATTCTCAGAAATCAAGAAAAAAAAATTTTAAAAAGAAACAGACTCTAGATGATACAAACTTTGGAACTGGAGTTCTCACACAAGGATATTAAAAAAACTGTGATTAATGTTTTCAGAAAGTAATGGGAAAAAGGAGAAATTGACCAGAAATGGAAACCAATCGAAAATGCTGAACTGAAAAAGACAGTTACTAAAATTAAGAAATTTATAGACATTAAACAGGAGATGAGAGAATTAGAACTGGAGGTGAGATCAATTTAATACATCCAGACTAAAGAACAGAGAGAGGGAAACAAGAAAAATAAAGAAAAGGTATATAAAAGATCTATCAGGGGGCGCCTGGGTGGCTCAGTCGGTTAAGCAGCCGACTTCGGCTCAGGTCATGATCTCGCAGTCCGTGAGTTCGAGCCCCGCGTCGGGCTCTGTGCTAACAGCTCAGAGCCTGGAGCCTGTTTCAGATTCTGTGTCTCCCTCTCTCTCTCTGACCCTCCCCCGTTCATGCTCTGTCTCTCTCTGTCTCAAAAATAAATAAACGTTAAAAAAAAATTAAAAAAAAAAAAAGATCTATCAGACAAATTACTGAAGACCTCAAAGGAGAGGAAATAGGCAAAGTTTTACATGATGCTGCCTCACAACATAACAAAAACACCAGGTATCAATCCACAAACTTAAGAACTTCCATGAAATGCAAGCAGGATAAATATAAAACAAAACAAGCAAGGAAGCAAACAACAATGTAGTAAA
The DNA here is from genome assembly GCF_046562875.1 of Panthera onca. NCBI lineage: Eukaryota > Metazoa > Chordata > Mammalia > Carnivora > Felidae > Panthera > Panthera onca. Next base: position 224,706,397 of record NC_138339.1, read on the forward strand.
ACTGCTGAAAAATAAAGATGACAAGAAAATTTTAAAGTAGCCACAGAAGATAAAAGATAAAAGAGTACAGCTTCTATAAGATAATATAGACTAATATATTCATGACCTTGGAATACGTGAAGATTTCTCAAGCAGGATGTACACACATAGACAAATTAATCATCTTCATCAAAAACACGATTATGACAGCAGAAATCACAGAAGATATAATAAACAAAGGATTGGATTCCAAATAATCTGAGAACACTTCTAAATCAATAAGAAAAAGATAAACCCACGGAAAACTTGAAAAATCTTTAAAAAGGAGATGGGACACACGCAAATGACCATTAAAGATATGAAAAAGTATACAACCACATTAGTCATTAAAGAAATGCAACAAGATACCACTTCACAAATATGGATGGCTAAAATTGGAAAGATTGACAATAGTAAGACATGTCTATGACCAAGAGAAACCAAAGTTCTCACATATAGCTTATTGGAGCCAAATATGATACAACCACTTTGGAAAACTTCAGTAGTATCTTCTACAGCTATAAAATACATATCCTATGACCCAGACATTCTACTTTAATTTGATAGCTAAATGTTCATTAAAAACTATACATATATAATCACAGAAGCATTAGTTACAATAGTTCAAAACTAAGAACAACCCAAATATCCATGTAGAAGAGAACAAATCGCTAATTTTGCTATATACATACAACAGAAGGGTTAGATTTACAAAAAGTTCAAATGTCTGAATGGAGATTATTTGTGGAGAGGAGTAGTGGGTAGTGACTGTGAAGGGGGGCACACAAGGGGCTCCCAGGGACTGATAATTAGGGTTTTTTTTCTTAACATGGGTAGTAGCAATTTAAGTGTGCTCACTGTGAAAATTTATTGAGTTGTATAATACGATCTGCGTACTGACTTTAAACAATTATATGGGGCGCCTGGGTGGCTCAGTTGGTTGGTTACGCTTCCGACTTCAGCTCAGGGCGTGATCTCGCGGTCCGTGAGTTGGAGCCCCGCGTCGGGCTCTGTGCTGACAGCACAGGGCCTGGAACCTGTTTCAGATTCTGTGTCTCCCTCTCTCTCTCTCTCTGACCCTCCCCCATTCATGCTCTGTCTCTCTCTGTCTCAAAAATAAATAAACGTTAAAAAAAATTTTTAAAAAACCACACAAACAATTATATGCCCAGTACAACGTTCATTAAAGGAAACAAATATCTATTGATTTAATTTGTGGATTTCATTTGCCACACACACAGTACATCCAAAAAATAAAGGAGATCCTGACACAGAAATAAAATATTAAAAAAAAAAACAACAATTCATCCTCACAGGTGCGAGAGGGTTGAGTAAAGAGTCAGGCCCTGATGCCTGTGCCAGGATCACCACACCCTTGGCACAGCTGTGTGTACCCATGTGCCATGCTGGTTTTATAAAAGAACACTTTGATAACTTTCTAAGACTGTAGACCTAAACACAAAGTTCTGTTTCTAAGATAACATCCTGTACCATACCTTATGTTTGACTTTGGCTGCCGAACTGGAACAGCCATTGCCTCTGTTATTTTTAAATAGAGGGCTTTTCAGTGCTGCATTTATGAGTTTCTCATTTTTTAAGTGGATAAACCTGGCCAACGCCACAACCCTAAATACTTTTACTAGAACAAGTACCAGCCACTGCAGACACGTCCTTCATAGAGAAAAACCTGGCTTCTCGATACTTTGGTCTGGCCAACAGACATCCCTCCAGGTTTACAGTGAAAGATCAGAGTTCTCTGACAACAGCGTGAGGAATATTTCCCATCCAGGAACGAGTGGATCCTGTTGGGAGTTTGCAGGTCTGGCAAGACACCGTGTGGACTAGGCCAAACCAAACATCGAGTGGAAAAGTCCACTCAGACAGTATTCTGCGGGCCCAGGCCCCCTGCGGCCAGTCCACATGTGCAACTGACTGTAGTTAGGAATGAAGCGGCAGCCAAACAGTGCTGCACATACTGGACAGAGCATGTGCCTCCGCCAGGTGGAGGCAGGATGACAGGACCACTGGGACACTGTCCCAGGTCTAATCAGAAAAATACGCTCTGGGTTTTTCCAGGACCTCGTAATGCCAGAGATATTTTGATCATGGAGTTGGGGAGATATTTTGAGCATAAATGGCTTTTGTGACCCATATGTCTAAATATTTTCCCTTTTATGCTAGGAAAGAATAAGCCTCGGTTCATAGCTCCACAAAGTGACAAAAAAAAAATGAAAGAAAACTTTGCCTAAAGCATGTATCCTACCAAATTCTGCCCTCTCCCTCAAACTTCTTACTCCTCAACTGCAAATTCACTAGTTAGGAACAGTGTTGGTATACATTTTGCACAGTGACAAGTACACTTTCATACTCAAAACTATCAAATACTTATTCATATAATCCACTTTTGTTCATTTATTTTTAAATACTTTTAAAGGTGCTTATGTAAAGCACTTCTTGAAATTGTGCCCCCAATAAGAAAGCTTTCATAAAGAACAAATTGATTCATCATATCTAACCTTACACTCACCACAACTTCCACATTACTTCTCTCCATTGCTATGAATAATTGAGAGTTATCTGTGTATCTGCTTTAAAAGTATGTGGCATTTAGGGCATCTGGGTGGTTCAGACCATTAAGCATCCAACTTCAGCTCAAGTCATGATCTCACAGTTTGTGGGTTCCAGCCCCTCAACAGGCTCTGTGCTGACAGCTCAGAGCCTGGAGGCTGCTTCGGATTCTGTGTCTCCCTCTCTCTCTGCCCCTCCCCCGCTCATGCTCTGTCTCTTTCTCTCTCAAAAATACATAAACATCAAAAAATTTTAAAAATAAATAAATAAATAAATAAATAAATAAATAAATAAATAAAAGTATGTGACATTTACCCATTATGTCTGAAACTGGAAAGCATGATGATGCACGTATGTCACAAACGCAGAGTAAGATATTCTCTTCAGAAGACTAGGAAATCATTTTACTTGCAGTATATTGTAGTAGACTTCACAAAGCAGTTGAAGATGTCAGAAGATTCCTAAATGTGGAAAGAAAAATTAACTTTCAAATTCTGAGAACTTCGAAGATTGTACAGATATATAAAATAGATTAGCTATATCACATGCACTAATATTTCTAACAATAATGACTAACAATAGCTATTAACATCCAATTTCCAAAAAAAAAATACATATGTACCTATATATACATATACATTTCCTGACATATGATTTTACATTTTATTTACATCTCAAAGAATAAGGGAAGAACCAAAAATTACCATGACCTGTTAACTCCAACAAAGGTCAGTTACTGTCTGCTGTACTTTTTCTGCTTCCTCGGAATTCTACATCACCTCATGTGGCAACCCTATTTTTTTAACCATCTCAGTAAAAATTCAAAGATCCTAAGTCTTCTCACATGCGGCAAAGAAGGGTAAATGACTGCTCCCCAGGTCAACTGACTTGCCAAGGAGTTAAGATCTCCCCTAGTATGCATTTTCCAATAGCAAAAGTTTTAGGAGGGAAAAGAGATAGGTTATTTTGTTCAAGTCAGAACATTTTTGACTGAAATAGTTTTATCTTTTTCTTTTAAATAATGTCTACAATTTCTATATAATTGTAAATTATAATTTACAAAGTGCTGCCCTATGCAATTTTGTCTCATTCTCACCAGAACACGTGTTTAGACTACTATTTTGTAGATCCAGAAACTGAAGCCAGAACCTGAATCTATGCCCCTAGCCCCCAGCACAAAGCTTTTTCCTCTTGATCACACTTCTCTGAATATGTGAAAGTCAGAAATGAGGCTGCTTAGAACTCTCTTCTCTTGGGTGAGAACCATAAAGAAGATTCATGACTTGAAGAATAATACTCTTGGAACCTGAGAAGACACTTTACAATTCTGACTTGATCTGTGAAAAAATTTTTGATACAGAAAGGAGAACTGAGACATGAAAATGATCATTTCAGGCTCTAAGGAATTCACTAAAAAATAAGAACCATTTTAGCATTAGTATGACTAATACTAAAGCAGAGGTTCTGACTGGCACTACAAAACAACAACAGCAACAACAACAACAAAACAATAACCTGGGATTAAAACACCACATTTGTAGTCACAATAAGGGTAGATCTAGTTAAGAGCTGCTTGTAACTGTGAACAAATGATATCTCTATGGTAGTCAAGTAGAAATAAACAAACAAAAAAACAACTTTTAAAAAGAATTCGAGTGTAATGGTAAAACTGCTGAAGGACACGGCAATTTGAAAGAGGTTAATGAAGAAAACTACACTAAATTAGGGAAACTCATAATCTGAAAATTATAACTGGAAAGAAGACTGCTAACGAATTTCAACTGATAATTTCTTAATTGTGTTGTGCCCTGCTACAATGACTTGAACTCACAGTTCCCACAGTTTGAGGGGCATTAGACACGATCCTCTTCTACCTTTGTCTTCTACTTCCAATATGCGCTGTCTCCGTGTTTTGTTGTGTCAACCACATTGTGAACTCCTAGCTTTTACCGTTTCAAAAAAATTAAAATTAAAATTACCTTTTTAAAAATCATATTCACTGTAATCATTATGAGCAATGAAGATTTTATTACAGATTTCAAAAAATTCGAGGGGTGTGGCATGGCTCCAATTTTAAAATTTATCCTCCAGATACCATTGTTCTCAAAATTTCTCTGACAGGAATGGAGTTTGCAGGTCCTGACTTTGTTTGACCCTTCTCTAGCCTGCACCTCATCTAGTCTCCCAACCTGCTAACCGCTCTTGCTTTTCACTGACCTCCTCTTCTGATTTTCTTCTCCCTCCATCTCAGGAAAGGCAAAATGTTTCTTGTCTCAAGTTTAACAATATAGTGATTGTCTTGTTGTTGAGATGTTCCTAAGGTCTCATCATCCAAACCAAGAGATTCCTCAAGCCTTGTTCTCCCCCAGTACCTCTTAAGTATAGTAAAGGGGGAAAGGATGGAACAATAGTCATAAATGATCAAACAACTCTGGTCAGCCATTGATTTAAAAAGCAATATACATTTAACACCAATTTAGATAACATATGATTTGTCCTATGTATTTCATACTCAAAGTTGTTTTAAAACCAAACTACTTATATGTATCCAGGTCACATGAATTTGAAGGATCAGTAAGCAAAATCCTTCATACAGAATAATAAAGTACATGGCATATGGAGCTATACAGCATCGTTCAAATTCTGTCTCCCCCACTACCTTAGGCAAGTTACTCAACCTCTTGGCCTCAATTTCCTCAAATGCAAAATGGAATGCTAATAATTACTTCCACCTCCTAGAATTATAGTATGGGTAAAATGAACTAATATAAGTAAATTCCTTAGAACACTGCCTGACACACAGTAAGTACTGAATAATGTTGGCTCTTTATAGAATTATCTTCACCTACTCCAGAAGGCAGTGGTATCTTTCTTCCTTACATTTCCTCTTAAGCACTTGCTAAACTTGCTGTTTTTACTATTTATTTGTCAATTACTAATATGCAACTATGAAAAAACTCATACATCTATAATAGAATACAACTTACATGCATATCTTAATTCAATGGTTCATATTCAACTATCTTTTTTAGATTGTAATCTTCTTATAGACATTGACTGCATTTTAGCATATTTGTATCTGCCTTAGTTCTCAACATAGTAACTTTCTCATAATGGGGACTTAATATTTACTAGTTCAAACACCAACTGTAATAAAACCAATGGTGTGTCAACATATTTCTATGTAAGTTCATTACACCATATTGGAGAATCACCTCAAAACCCTATTAATCAACTAATATTTGCCTTCTCTCTCTCCATTACTACAGATATTCCAACTTCTATTTATATGGGCTTTTCATTGTTCCTACAGAAATTCAAGACAAAAAAGGGGGGTGGGTAAGGGGAGCTAAATAAATGTCTCATGAAGTTGCATCTATATCCATGGTAAAGAACACATTTCTATATTTTTTACTTTCCAGTAATTTTGTTTTCTAGGATATTTCCTGTGTAAAATACGCAATTATAAAAGAATACTTTTAGCTGCTATTTTAAAATCTATTGAAGAATGTGGACACATTTTAGGATGAGATTTTTATCTCTTGAGTTTTTTGTTTTACTTGAAAATTACTTAATTCATACGTAGCTGGGAGTTGGGGCAGGGTTAATTTGTATTGGCCATTTTATCTATTTTTCATGGCGATGAGAAACTCAAGGATAGAAACTACTTTCCAGACATTTAGGTCACAATATGTCTTCATTGCTCTGCCCATGTATCTCATTCTTTTTTTTTCTTTTTATGTGTATTTCTTTACTTTGAGAAAGAAAGGGGAGGGGCAGAAAGAGAGCATCCCAAGCAAGCTCCACGATGATAGCGTGGATCTCACAAACTGTGAGATCATGAACTGAGCCAAAATCAAGAGTCCGGTGCTTAACTGACTGAGCCACCCAGGCACCCCTCATGTATCTCACTCTTAATTCCCGTGTGTATACACACCCTACCTTAAAACAACTTCTCAGACACACAAGAGTCCCATTTCATGAATTAAGTGAAGTTAGCCAAAGGGAAAAAGAAGAGGCAGTATTAGGTCTGATTCTTTTTGGATCACAAAATCTAAGGCTTGGGCTGCTTCCAAACACCTGCACCTAACTAACTAGGAGAGCAGGGACATGTTTCATGGGTCCCTAACCAACTACCTCTTAATGAAATAAACATTATCATTTTCATAAGATGATTTTCATGGAAGTGCACTTGGCAAAGAAATGGCACATATAGAAAATAAAATTACTGACATATTATGCATCTTTGCATCCATGAATAGAAATATATATCAGGTTATAGGGAAACAGACATATACAACCTGTCTTCTAGAATAGTAGTAAACATCCAACAGTATTTAGAGGAACAGTGAAAACAAATAACAAAACTGCATAATCTATTCTTTAACACAAGCTAAAATGGAGCTCATATGTTACATCATAAGACCAGCATCCATCAACTTCACTCCAACACCCACACCCCAGGTATCCATGTGCAGTAAATTATATACCTACAATCTCCTTTTTAGTAAGTATAATAACAGAACGGAGGTGGAAGTCTAATACTAAGAGAGGAGAAGGATGGAAAAGATGCTGTCATCTTTGCTTCCAACAGAATTTTGTTCTATGTTTAAATTCCTATGATTAGTGGGGTGGGGCCTAAAAATGGTTAAACTTTTTTGCATAAAATATTCTGTAAATTACTGGACCCAAGAAGAGATTCTCTTAGACTTCAATTTTTAAAATGTTGAGGCATAACATTGACGAAGAGGTTATTCTTCCAACTACTGCTCAGAAGCCTACAATAATTTAGCAGCTCAAGGACTATAGCTTGGCAAGTGTCTGCAGGTATTTTTCTTAGAAACTAGTGCTGTCATGATGGAAAGTGGCAAATGAGCTTTTTCAGGCAGTAATTCTATATCCTTTTGAGTTAGAACATAAGCATATAAAAACAGTCATCAAGTAACAACTATATCTAGAATGTGGACATTTTGAAGCACCAGCTTGGAAATATATGGAGATAACTGAGCAATACATAGAGGGTGGTGGAGATCCTGCTATTATACAGATAGAGGCTAGCATATCAGCAGATATTGGGTTCAATGTATACTGGAGTTTTGGAAAGCTAATAAACGAAATCAACCCTCACCCCCACCCCCCCACCACCACCGCCAACTTCAGTAATAATAGAAGGAGGGATAGAAGGAGGGCTTAGGCAGGAAGAAAACAAAACACCAAGTTTATTACTAATGAATTGCAGAATGTGGCTTGGGTGTTCAGTAATTATGAACTTCCTAATACTGGATCCCCAAATTAAATATAGTTACCACCCTACCACAGCAAGTGCTGTAGGCTGCAGACCTCTGCAACAGGGGCAAAGCCTGGAAGGTTATGATGGAATGTATGCTTTCTGCAGGCAAATCCAAGGGGGGAAAAAAAGAATTAGGCTACACATGTAAAATTCCTCTTTCCAAACTCACCAGTCATTCCAAGCTTGCCAATTACCTTAGGAGCACTGAGAAAGAGGTTGGGATAAAACATCAGTTTTACTCTCAAGGAACTCTTTCTATATAGAAAGATGAAGCCTATGGAAAAGAGGTTCCTCCACCATCAGCAACATACAAGGAGCCTGACACTGAGCTAACTGGATAGCAATCTACTTATGGAACAATCTACCATGATCCAGGCACTTGCCAATAACAACAGTTAGATACCAACAAATATTTGTCTTCCTAACCCTAAAACAGATATATGGGACATAAGCTCATTTTTACTCTTCTTACTTTTCTAAAGGGCTGGAGAAAGAAGTATGCTTCCTAAACATAACAATTGGTGGTAAATAAGGCCATTTAGTAATCCTATGATTACAAAGGTGATTTAGAAAAAGATTTCCACCACCATTTAGATGATCCATGGAGGTGAGGAAGGATAAGTAATAGAGATTAGATTCAGATTCAAAATAACTTTTATGAAGTGCCCACTGGGTGTTAGGAAAAAACTAATACTTTCACAAACAATTTCATTAAATATAATTTAGTCCTTAAAACAGCCACATTATAGGAAGAAAAATTAAGGCTCAGAGGGTTAAGTAATTTGTTTAAGGACTCATAGAAAAGAAGAGGTAGAATATTTTGAGCCAAGTATGACCCAGACTCATTTCATTCTGATGCACAGCAACCATTATCAGTATATAGATATCAAGATAATTATAACTTTTTAAAAAATGAATTTTGTAAACAAAAGTAAAAAAATGATGCAGCCCTCAATCATATTAAGTAAAATAAAATAAGCTACTTGATATCATAACAGTTCTTCTAAAATCAATTTTAAAGGATTTTTTTTTAATCTTCAAGGCATCTTTTCAGGGAACAATTTAAAAGACCAACAATTTTATGACTAGTATATCAGTAAATGGCCTTTGTTCCCCTTAAAATCATTGTGTATATGTCCTCCATTAAACCCAAGCCTTGGAACTTTTACCAAAATTAGAGAAATTTTCCTTTGACACTGCACAGATACAGTATAACACAGTGGTAATCACCCCCTTGCAGGCATAGCACATGAGGCATTTTAAATGCTGGGGGAGATAATCTATGGATTCAAACCAACATAAAAGCTGAAGTAAAAGAAAGCAGGCTTTTCTTTTGTGAAATAATAGCTCAGAGAAGCAGTATACAGTGTCCTGAAGGTATATCAGGAACCATAAGGCTTAGCCTGTGCTTTGATTGTTCCCAGAAGCTCCCTTGGCTTTTCTGGCATACTTCTCTAGATTTATTTTCCACCCCAACACTTCCTGGAGTGATTAGAAACAAATACCAATGCCAAACAAGTCCAAATATGCCTGAGATCCTCTTAAACAGCTTGGCACTTCCTGCTGCTTTCATTGGCAACTCTGTGATGTGGTTTGCAAGAGAACTTTTAATTAGATTCTGCTAATGCAATAATTTGGAATTTTGATTGATTCACTTTAAAAAGTATTTCTAGATTTCTATTTGAAAAGAACAAATTACGCCCTAGGTTGAAAGAGAACAATTTTATATAGGCTTAACCTTAAACAGAGTGGAATAAGCAATAATCTAAAGAGTATGACTTGAGAGATATCACAGAAATCTAAATTATCTCAATATGTTTTGCTCCTTTACTTTCCTTAGTACTCCCCACCTTTTCTTCCACCTTACTTGATATATTCACCATTTGAGTCTCTTGTTTGAGTTGGAAAACTAAAGTAAATTCTCTCTGAAAGGCTGATAAATGGAGGAAAGGGGGATATGAGGGAATGGAGTAAATGGGGGAATGGTGGTGTTGAAAGAGGGTTCCATCTCCCTCTGGAGAATCAGGGTGAACTGCTTTATAAGGCTGACCATTTTTCATCCTCAGGAGCAGAGACTGAAGAAAAGCGATGCATGTTGCACTGAAATAGAAATAAATAATCTCATAACGTTTACTCTGTGAACTTGCCAAGAGTAGGTCCAGTCTTAAACTTAATGTATGTTATCATAGAGTTCAGAGTAATTCCTGGAAATCATCAATTCAATAGCAAGAAAAGCAATATATAAACTGGCGAAGAAAGCCATCTTGCTCTCCCTATATCAATTTCATCATCTTAAAGATGTGATAGCTCCTGGGGTGCCTGAGTGGCTCAGTTGGTTAAGCTATTGACTTCGACTCAGGTCATGATCTCGCAGTTTGTGAGTTCGAGCCCCACGTCGGGCTCTGTGCTGACAGCTCAGAGCCTGGAGCCTACTTCAGATTCTATGTCTCCCCCTTTCTCTATGCCTCCCCTGCTCACACTCTGTGTCTCTCTGTCTCTCAATAATAAATAAACATTAAAAAAAATATGTGATAGCTCTAAAAAGAATACATTCAGACTATCAAAAAAATATATCTGATGAAGATCACTTCCAAAATGGCCAAGTAGGGATCTCAAAAAATCTGCTCCTCCCTAAAAGCATTAAGAATATCAAAATTTTTTAAGTCAACATTTTCAGAACTCTAGAAATTAACTGAAAATTTTCAACAATATTAGAATTTATTCAAGGAAAAAGACAATATCACATCTTATTTATTTTTGAAAGGGATAGAGAGAGAGAGAGCATGAGCAAGGGAGGGGCAAAGAGAGAGGGAGACACAGAATCCAAAGCAGTCTCCAGACTCTAAGCTGTCAGCACAGAGCCCAATGAGGGTCTCGAACTGTGAGATCATGACCTGAGCTGAAGTCACAAGCTTAACTGACTGAGCCACCCAGGTGCCCATAATTTTATTTACTTTTTAAAATTTGTCTTATCTTGTTTTTATTTTTTTTCTTTTTGGTTTTGTTCATTTCTTTCTTGTTCTCTTTTTTCTTTTCTTTTTATTATTTTTTTCCTTTAGTCTATCTGAAAAAGCCACAGTTTAAAAGAGTAATTAGCATATACAACCAGAACTCCAGCCAGCCACCAAAAGTCACCAAGCACACACAGTCTGCATAGGGGCCACCATACACACTTCAATCTTAGGAAAAGTAGCTATTTCACTAATCCATAGAAACAAATACAGAAAGTCAAGCAAAATCAGAAGACAGAGGAATATGCTCCAAAACAAACAAACAAAAAAAAGAAAAGAAAAGAAAAGAAAAAGCTCAGAAAAACAATGAAAAGAAACAAAAGTAAGCAATATGCCTAATAAAGAATTCAAAGTGGTGATCATAAAGATACTCAGTGGGCCAGAGAAAAGAATGGAAAACTCAGTGAGACCTTCCATAAAGATATAGAAAATATTTAAAAGAACCAATCAGAGCCAAAGAATACAATAACTGAAATAAAAAACATACTAAAAGGATTTGGCAGTAGATTAGAGGATGCAGAAGAACATATCAGCAATATGGAAAACAGGGTAATGGTAAGCACACAGACTGAAAAGCAAAAAGAGAAAAGAACTTTTTAAAATGAGGATTAATTAAGAGACCTCTTGGACAACACCTAGCAAACAAACATTTGCATTATATGCGTCCCAGAAGGAGAGAAAAAGCTGTAGAAAACTTATTCAAAGAAATAACTGAAAACTTCCATAACTGAAGAAGGAAAAGAGATATCCAAGTCCAAGAAACACGGAGAGTTCCAAACAAGATGAACCCATGGAGGTCCACACTACAGCACATAATAATTAAAATGTCAAAAGTTAAAGATAAAGAGAGAATCTTAAAAGCAGCAAAAAATAAAAAATTACCTACAAGGGAAGACCTATAAGATTATCAGCTGATTTTTCAACAAAAACTTTGCAAGCCAGAAGGGACTGCCATGATAAATTCAAAGTGCTGAAAAGAAAACAAACAAACAAATAAACAAACAAACTTAAAACCAAGATTACTCTACCAGGCAAGATTATCATCTAATATGAAAGACGGAGTTTCCCAGACAAACAGAAGATAAGGGAGTTTATCACCACTTAACCAACCTGCAAAAAATATTAACAGGACATCTTTAAGTATAAAAGAAGAGGCCATAATTAGATATAATAAAAATATGAATAAAAATATATAAAATATGGCTATATACATATATAATACACATATGTGTATACATGTAATGTGGAGAAAATAGTAAAATGGGAAGATTTTTTCTTTTTCTTTCTTTTTCTTTTTTTTTTTAGAATGTTTGAACTTAAATGAGCATCAAATTAATATGGACTGCTATGTATTTAGAATGTTATATATGAACCTCAGGGTAACCATAAACCCAAAACCTAGGATAGATACACACAAAAAATAAAGAGAAAGAAAGCCAAACATAACACTAACAATACTCATTGATCACAAAGAGAGAGAGCAAGAGAAAAAAAAGAAACAAAGAACTACAAAAAAACCAGAAGGCAAAATTTTTAAATGGCAATAAATACATACATATCAATAATTACCTTAAATATGAATGGCCTAAATACTACAATCAAAACACACAGAGTGGCAGAATGGATTAAAAAACAATACCCATTTATATGCTGCCTAATAAGAGACTCACCTCAGACCTAAAGACACATACAGACTGAAACTGAAGGGCTAGAAAAACACTCACCATAATCAAATGGAAGGGAAAAAAGCAAATGGAAGGGGAAGAAAAAGCCAGGTAACAATATTTATATCAGACAAGATAGGCTTTAAAATAAAGACTGTAACATGAAACAAAGAAGGGCATTTCATAATGATAAAGGGATCAACCCAACAATTTTAAGTATCTATGTACCCAACACTGAAGCACCTAAATACATAAAGCAAATATTAACAGACATAAAGAGAAAAAATGATGGTAATATAATAATAGTTGTGGACTTTAACATTCCATTTTCCTCAATGAATAGATCATGAAGACAGAAAATCAATAAAGAAACAATGTCTTTGAACAACAGAGTGGACCAGATGGACGTAACAAATATATACACAATATTTCATCCAAAACAACAGCATGCACATTCTTTTCCAGGGCATATGGAACATTCTCCAGGATATACCACATACTGGAGCATAAAACAAGCCTCAATAAATTTAGGAAGATTGAAATCATACCATGCATCTTCTCCTACCACAATGGTATGAATCTAAAGGTAAATCATGAGGAAAAAAAAACTGGTAAAAACAAAAACACATGGAGACTAAACAACATGTTACTAAACAACCAATGGGTCAATGGAGCAATCAAAAGAAACATTTTCTAAAAGTACATGGAAATAAATGAAAATAAAAACACACTGATCCAAAAGCTCTGGACATAGCAAAAACCATTCTAAGAAGGAAGTTTCTAGCAATACAGGCCTACTTCAAGAAGCAAGAAAAAAAACTCAAACAATCTAACCTTATGCCTTAGGAACTAGAAAAAGAAGACCAACACCCAAGGTGAGTAGAAAAAAGGAAATAATAAAGATCAGATCAGAAATAAATGTTGCAGAGACCAAAAAAAAAAAAAAAAAAAAAAAAAGAAAGAAAGAAAGAAAATCAATGAAATCAAGAGCTGGTTCTTTGAAAACATAAATGAAATTTACAAACCCTTACCCAGACTCAGCAAGAAAACAAGAGAAGAATGCAAGTAAATAAAATCAGAAATGAGAGAGGAGGAATAACCACGGATACCACGGAAATACAAAGGATTATAAGAGAATACTATCAAAAGTATATGTCAACAAACTGAACAACCTAGAAGAAATGGATAAATTCTTAGAAACATACAATCTTCCAAAAGTGAACCAGAAAGAAATAGAAAATTTGAATAGGCCACTTACAAGTAATAAAATTGTATCAGTAATAAAAAAAAACTACCAAAAAAAAAAGAAAAAATAATTCCAGGACTAGATAGATACACAAGTAACTTCTACTAGACATTAAAGAAGAGTTAATAGCCAATCTCCTCAAACTATTACAAAAAGGTAGAAGAGGAAGGAAAGCTTCCAAATACATTCTACAAGGCCAGCATTACCCTGATACCAAAAACAGACAACGATACTACAAAAAAGAAAGAAAGAAAGAAAGCTGCAGGCCAATATCCCTGATGAATATAGATTCAAAAGTCTCAACAAAATATTAGCAACCCCGGGGCGCCTGGGTGGCTCAGTCGGTTAAGCGTCCGACTTTGGCTCAGGTCACGATCTCACTGTTCGTGAGTTCGAGCCCCGCGTCAGGCTCTGTGCTGGCCGCTCAGAGCCTGGAGCCCGTTTCAGATTCTGTGTTTCCCTCTCTCTCTGACCCTCCCCCGTTCATGCTCTGTCTCTCCCTGTCTCATAAATAAAAAAAACGTTAAAAAAAATTAAAAAAAAAATATTAGCAACCTGCATACCACAATACATTAAAAAGAACATTCACCACGATCTGGTGGCATTTACTCCTGGGATGCAAGGATGGTTGGATATTTGAAAATCAATCAACATCAAACACCACATCAACAAAAAGAAGGCTAAAAATCATGTGATCATCCAAATAGATGTAGAAAAAGCATTTGACAAGATACAACGGCCATTCATGATAAAACCTCTCAACAAACACAATGGGGTTAGAGGGAAGACACCGCAACATAATAAAAGCCAGTATGAAAAACCCATAGCTAAAATAATCCTCAGTGGTGAAAAACTGAGAGCTTTTCCTCTAAGGTCAGGAACAAGACAACGATGTCCACTCTTGCCACTTTTATTCAACATAGTATCTGAAGTCATAGCCACAGTCATTAGACAACAAAAAGAAATAAGAAGCATCCATATTGGTAAAGAAGTTAAACTGTCACTATTTGCAAATATAGTGAAAACATAATACTATATGTAGAAAATCCTAAAGACTCCACCAAAAAAGTACTAGAAGTAATAAACAAGTTCAGTAAAGTGGCAGTATACAAAATTAATATCCAGAAATCAGTAGCATGTCTATACACGAACAATGAAGTCTCAGGAAGAGAAATCAAGAAAGCAGTCCCATTTACAACTGCACCAAAAATAATAAAGTGCATAGGAATAAACTTAACCAAGGAGGTGAGAGAACTGTACTCTGGAAACTGAACACTGACGAAAGAAACTGAAGACAACACAAACAAATGGAAAGACATTCCATGCTCATATTGGAAGAATTAATAGTGTCCAGATGTCCATATATAGATTCAATGCAATCCCTATCAAAATACCAACAGCATTTTTCACACAAGTAGAACAAATAATATTAAAAATTCTATGGAACCACAGAAGACCCTATATAGTCAAAGCAATCTTGAGACAGAAGAACAAAGGTGGAGGTATCACAATTCTGGATTTAAGATATACTGCAAAGTGGAGCACCTGGGTGGCTCAGTCGGTTAAGCGTCCAACTTCGGTTCAGGTCATGATCTCACAGTTTGTGAGTCGGAGTCCCGCATCAGTCTCTGTGCTGACAGCTTGGAGTCTCACGCCTGCTTCAGATTCTGCATCTTCCTCTCTCTCTGCCCCTCCCCCACTCACATTCTCACTCTCTCTCAAAATTAAATAAATATTTTTTTAATTTTTTAAAAAAAGATATACTGCAAAGCTGGCACAAAATAGACGCACAGAGCGTGCCTGGGTGGCTCAGTTGGTTGAGCATCTAACTTCAGCTGAGGTCATGATCTCGGGGTTCCTGAGTTTGAGCCCCACATCAGGCTCACTGCTGTTAGCCTGTTAGCATTTCTGATCCTCTGTACCCCCCTCTCTACCCATCCTCCACTGGGCTCTCCCAAAAATAAATATTTTTTTAAAAAATAGACACACAGAGGGGCGCCTGGGTGGCTCAGTCGGTTGAGCGGCCGACTTCGGCTCAGGTCATGATCTCACCGTCCGTGAGTTCGAGCCCCGCATTGGGCTCTGTGCTGACAACTCAGAGCCTGGAGCCTGTTTCAGATTCTGTGTCTCCCTCTCTCTGACCCTCCCCCGTTCATGCTCTGTCTCTCTCTGTCTCAAAAATAAATAAACGTTAAAAAAAATTAAAAAAAAAATAGACACACAGAACAATGGAACAATATAGTGACCCCAGAAATAAACTCACATTTATATGGTCAATTAATCTATGACAATGGAGGCAAGGATATATAATGGGGAAAATACAGTCTTTTCAATAAATGGTGCTGGGAAATTAGACAGCTACATGTAAAAGAATGAAACTGAACTACTTTCTTATACTATACACAAAAATAAACTCAAAATGGATTAAAGACCATTGGAGACCTGAAACCATAAGTATCCTAGTAAAGACCAGAGACAGGAATTTCTCTGACATCAGCCATGGTAACATGATCCTAGATATATCTCCCAAGGCAAGGGAAACAAAAGCAAAAATAAACTATTGGGACTACATCAAAATAAAAAGCTGTGCACAGCAAAGAAAACCATCAACAAAACAAAACAAAAAAACAATCTACTGAGTAGGAGAAAATATTTGCAAATGATATATGCTATAGGGGGTAAAAACCAGAATATATAAAGAACTTATACAACTCAACACCAAAAACCCCCAAAGAATTTGATTAATAAATGGGCAAAGCACCTGAGTAGACATTTTTCCAAAAAATACATCCAGATGGCCAACAGACACATGAAAAGATGTTCAACATCACTAATTATCACGGAAATGTAAATCACAACTATAGTGAGCTATCACCTCACACCTTTGAGAATGGCTACAATCAAGAAGACAATAAACAACAAGTATTGGGAAGGATGTGGAGAAAAAAGGAACTTTCATCCACTGTTGGTGGGTATATAAATTGATACAGGCATTATGGAAAACAGCACAGAGGTTCCTCAAAAACTTAAAAATAGAAATACCATATAATTCAATAATTCCATTATTGGGTATTTACCCAAGGAAAACGAAAACACTAACTCAAAAAGATATATGCACCTTTATATTTATTGCAGCATTATTTGCTGAGATAGGGAAACAACCTAAATGTCCATCAATAAACAAATGGATAAGAAATATGGGATAGTTAGATATAGATGATATATACATAGAGAGAGATAGAGATGATAGAGATGGATAGAGAGATAGAGATAGAGATGGATAGAGATAGATAGAGATAGAGATAGAGATAGAGAGAGATAGAGAGTGATAGAGATAGAGATAGAGAGAGATAGAGATAGAGATGATAGAGATAGAGATAGAGATAGAGATAGAGATAGAGATAGAGAGAGAGAGATAGAGATAGAGATAGATAGAGATAGAGAGAGAGAGAGAGAGAGAGAGAGAGAGAGAGAGATAGCCACAATGGAGTATTACATAGCCCACAATCATAAAAAATGGTAAGACTGTGCAATTTGAGACAACATGGATAGATCTAGAGGGTATTATACCAAGTAAAATAAGCCAGACTGAGAAATGCAAATACTATATGATTCCACTCAAAATGGAATCTAAAAAAAATGAATAAACAATAAGCAGAAACAGACCCATAAATACAGAGAAAAAATTGTGGCTGCCAGAGGGGAGAAAGATGGGGGGAGGGGAGGGCTGGGTAAAATAAGTAAAGGGGAGATATATCTCTAGTTATAGAATGAGTAAGTCATGGGAATAAAAAGCAGAGTGTAAGGAATACAGTCAATTATATTGTAATAGTGATGTAATGGGACAGAATGGGAGCTATATTTGTGGTGAACACAGCATAATGTATAAACTTGTCAAATCACTAAGTTATACACCTGAAATAATGTAACATTGTGTTCAACTATACTCAAAAAAAAGTATGAATCTCATCCTAATAAAAAAAAAAAGGATCTTATATCAATAACCTAAGCTTCTACCTTAAGAAACTATAAAAAGAAAATGAAACTAAATTCAAGGCAAGCAGGAGGCAGGAAATAATAAAGTTAGAATTGAAAATAAATGAAATAGAAAATAGATAAAATCAGCAAAATGAAGGAAGAGTTATGCACAACATTTCCAATTGGATGGCTTAAGTGCCCAGAGCATACACGGTAGAGTAAATAATGTTACCTTGGGTAATGGTGGAGAAAAATGTAGGGGAGGAGAAGAACACTGTCATCATGCTAAAATATCCCTAAGGGTGGATCCTGTATCCCCTCCTACAGATGTTCCAGTTTCCCTCAACTTTATTTAACAGGAGAGAGTTGATTTAGAAAGTCAATTCACTCAGTGTCAGAGTCCAATTGCAACAATGCATCACATCTAGCTTAATAAAGTTGTGTATTTAAGATATCGGAAAGGTCCACAGAGAAATGTCCACTTGCAGGATTTAGCAGCAGAGCAACCAGATGTTTATCTGAAAGATCGGGTGGTAGGTTACATACCCAGTAGTTCACCAAATTCAGAACAGTGGCAACTGCCTGTGACAGGCGTTATCAACAAATTTGGTGAAGCAGGAGTCACACAGGCTACCTTGTGAGACAAAAAGAAGAGATGTTATGTATCCATCCCCTTCCCTTCCCTCTACCATATCTGTAATATCTTGGACCCTAAAAAATTCACATCCTACCAGTTGAGAGGATGTCTCCCTATTAATTGTGATGCAGGCAATCTGCCCTTTACCATAGGCAAGGACAGTGCTCTTGATTCAATCCCCAGGGTAGAGAACCCAAATCTTCTGAATTGGATTATCTTTTGGTTCAATAAAAACTTCTATTTTATATACTGTTTAACATCCCATGGAGCCACCTGGACCAAAGAGCAGGGGCACTTTAAAGAAAATATTGAATTCAAGACCTGAAATTGATGGTCATTGTTTTTTAAGTACTTGTAGGAAACAAACAAACAAACAAAAACAAAAAACATTCTCTGTGCCTGAGAAATAAATGAGTAAGATTACTGACTTCCACCCTTTGCTGTTTAATAGTCATCCTGATCTTTCAAGAAAGAGTTAAAGGAGGTGGAAGGCCCTTATAGGGTCCCCAAAGGAAGCTGAGATATCAAATTATAAAATAAAGGTGTACAACTGAACAAAGTGGGTGCACAGCCTGTTTAAACATGCAATGCAGATAAAAAGTACCTTTTCTGGAAATTGCTATATTGAGACCCCAGACTGCTTGCCTGAGATGTGTAATCCTGGCAGAGGCCATGTAGTCACCATCTATCAGCCACTTATCCATTACAGTGCCCATCCCTGCGCCTTGGGAGTTTTATGCAGCACAAAGAGTCCATCATATACCCCACGTTGGGCCCATTGATGTGTATCTTGAGCCAAAATCCAGAGCCATCATCAAAAGCATTGTGCTCAAGGAACCCAAAGAGAATACAAATGTGGCCTTGTAGGTCGTAGAAAGTGTGGCCTGAATTAGTGGAAATGGCTAGCCCAACCACCTAAAAATTGTCAAATGCAGTCAGACTCAAGCACAACCTTCTGGACTGGACAAGAGGCCCACATGATCTAGAGAGATGCCATCAGGACCTCTCATGGGCTACGTGAGAGCTCCAAAGTCAAGTAGGCCCTCCAATTACTAGGTCTCTTTTTTATTTGTGGGGGCAGAGAGGGTCAAAAGGTTGGCAAATGTCTCCTCTTGAATGAGATCTCAGATCATTCCCGGAAATTTTATTTGAATATACTAGGTCCTTGTAATTTGTCTGTGTTAATGACCCAGCTATGTTGTACATGAGTCTCAACATGATCTCAGGTTATCCAGTCCTTTCTGGGCAGTACCCTTGTTTGGATGCACCAGGAGGCCAATATAGTGGAAGGCCAATGCTCCCCCAGGGAGTGAGGTTTTTTTTTTACTTTTTTTTTAACGTTTATTCATTGAGAGACAGAGACAAAGCATGAACATGGGAGGAGCAGAGAGAGGAGGAGACATAGAATCTGAAGCAAGCTCCAGGCTCTGAGCTGTCAGCACAGAGCCCGACACACGGCTCGAACCCACAAATCACGAGATCATGACCTGAGCCAAAGTCGGACACTCAACCAATTGAGCCACCCAGGTGCCCCTGGGGAATGAGGCTTTGCCAGATCACAGCATACCTGTTCATTGCATGTAGCCAAGGACTTTACATAGCCTTGTGGAAGGACATTAAAGGTATACTGCAATCTATTCCAATAAAGGCAAATTTATCTGGATGGAAAGTGATGCTCAAAATGCATTTTAGATATCAAATGCCACATACCAAGTTCCCTTAGCTTGAGCAATAGCCTCCAGGGAAGTCACAATGTTAGCTACCCCAGTGCCAAGGACAGTACTATAATACTGAGCTTCCTCAGTGGTAATTCTCTAGCTACCAGAGGTCTTGCACACAGGCCAGATGGGACTATTAAATGGAGAAATAATTTCACTTTGGATTTCTTAAGCCTGGAAACACAGCATTTTGTCTTTTTCTCCCCTAGGCAGCTGATACTGTTTTGGGGACATAATGGCACAGGGCACTGGTAGTCAGGTGAGTTCAGGATCTTCCATATGCCCCACTAAGATGGCACTAATTGAAGTAAATCCCATCAGGGGTTAGAGGTGAAAGCGAGCCTGAGTGCACATAAATAATACATCTATTCCAATAATACATTACCTAGTGTAAGTCCTAACAATGGAGATTTGTAGGGACCCAAAACTACCCATGCATAGCCAAGTTTGCACAAAGGTCCCAGAGGCACTAAAACTATAAACTATTATCTGTTCCCCTCATCCTGGTGCCAAGGATCATGGGGAACACAGTCACCTGTGAACAAGCATCTGAAAGTCTCAAGAAGTATAATTCTTCCCCACATCTCCATTGAACCCTGACCTTGGCATAAGAACTCCAGTCCCCTTGAGGGTCTGAGGGACCTCAAACTAACCCCTATTCCTGCTTATTTGTAAAGCTAAGAATTCTGGATAAAGGTTTTTGTAGCTGTCCAATTCATCTCCAGACTCACTGAGAGAGAAGGAGGGTATGATACTTGTGTCAGTCGTGTGGACTCTAACAGAACTGCCCATAAGGACTCCCATGGCCTAGTACCTGATCAGGAGTTCCTTTGTAGGGCAATCAATCTCCTCTTTTGAGTCCAATTATAGAGTAATCAAATCTAGAGATCTTTTGGAGAAGGCTTTTTTTCCAAGTCGCTAAGGAAAGAATGCCCAGTTACTACTTTTTCATTGTTCTTTCACATGTGCAGACAGTGATGGAGCAAGACAAAGAGACCCTGGCAGAGGCAGTCAGGAAAAGTGCAGGAAGACGAAGCAGGTAGAAAGAAAAGTAGACCCTAGAAGAGAGACCCAAAATTGCCCTTTTCTGAGGAGCTGACTATGGGATTGCTATTGAGTTGGGCTGATCTGGGACAACAGTCCTTGCTCCCCACAAGGCTGGCTAAGAGACTATGAGACTCCCCATAGTTTGCCATACATCCTCACCATAAAACCCTACTAACTAAAGGAACCAATGATGTCTGACTTCCTCACAACTAACACTGTGAAGCATAAATACTTTGACAGTCTGAAGTTTGGGGAGGATATGCTGATGAGAGGCTAGTTCCTTCATAGTTTTGTATGCAAAGCTAACAAACTAGAACTTGACCCTGTGGGAGACAGGAAGTCGCTGGAGAGCTTCATGCCAGAATGATATAAACAGATTAATGATTAGAAAAAACACTTAGTGAACTGTAGAGACTGGGCTGGAAGGCTAAAGTAGGTGGAAGGAGAGAACATCAGAACATATTAATTTTTAACAATGAGTGTCCTTGTGTGACTTCTTTTTTTCTGCTTTTTTCCCATTGAGCTTGTATCTGCAAAAAGTAAATGGGGTACTAATGGACACAGTAAATGTGAGCAGCTGTAGTCAGTTTGATGAATCCAAATAATATATCTGTTTAATTCTCAATGGTAGGGCTTTTCCTATCACTTCTTTATTTCTCTTGACCTAAATAGAGAAAGTCAGACTAAGCATGAATTAATATTATAGAATTGAGAAGCATTTAAGACAAAAATTTTAACCAGAGCAGTGTAAGTCACAAAAAAGTTTCAACTATGGCATGGGAATAACTCTGGAAATAAAGTCCTTAGTGACACAGTAATAACTTATTCACTCGCTTCAATGTACTATATTTCCCCTTCAATGTACTATATTAGAATGCAGAAATGTATCATTAGTCCAATGGCCCCCAAGGACAAATGTTTCTAGTTTCCTAAGTCTATATAAGACTAAGTTTAAGTACATTGGAGGATCTTTAATTCAGTTGTTTAAGGTTTACCTTTCATCTCCATTAACAGTTCTAGTTTATAAGTTCATACCCTTTGGGTTGCAAATCTTTCATGGAAGGTTTGAGAAAGATATTTAAATGTTCAAGCTAAACAGTTGTGCCCTAGAAAGTAGCCAAATAAAATAAACCAGGGAATTTTCTGATTAAAAAACTTCAAAGAAATTGCAACCAGCTGTTTTCCTTCCACCATCAATTTATTTCCTGTGAAAACTGAATAAGAGGAAACAGGCTGTGGTAGAAAAGACTGGCTTAGATATGTGTCAGGATAGTCAACTGAAAGAGAGAAAGAAAACTAACATTCGTAGAACACTTTTAAAAATTAGCCATTTATAAAATATATTGACTCTCTTAGAATTTGAGAGACTCCATAAATACTTCCCCCTTTCCTAAAGATTGGAACCCATTAAAAAAGAAACAGCTAAGGCAGAAAGAGTTTGAAGTGTCACCTCATTACTGACAAAGGCTATGTGAGAGAAAATGGCTAGGTGTTGTTGAGCCATAGAATTAGTCAGATTGACCCACGTTCATGGGGGTGGGATAGGTGGGAAGGATTGCTTGGGTGAAGCATGCCCAGTTCCTCACTCTAACTCACCACTCATAAACCACTCCTTCCCTGGAGAGGTGCTGGGGGCAGGGGGGAAGTCATATGCTAATAAAGTCCCTTTCACTTGGAAGAATTTCTTAGAGCAAGTGATTAGTGTCCTCTGGCCCCCAACCCCAGCACTCACCACCACATGCACTCACCACCACATGATCATAATCAGTGCTGTAAGCAGAGACTCAGAAAACTGTAAGTTATTTATTCAAGAGCCATAAATCTCAAGTGTTAGAATCAAGATTTGAATCCCAAACCATCTAACTCTAAACTTCTTTCTACTACTCAGGTATGTTCCATTGTAGGGGAGGAAAAAATTCTTCTCTAGACCTTCTTATGGTTTTCAGCTGGGCCTCAGAATTGAACAGGAGAAAAACTTGGAAATTTTGTTTAGTAATTTTTATATATAAATTGTAGTCTTTACGAGAAAAATGAAGACCCAAAGAATGGCTAGGCCTAAGTGCTTACATACCAGATTGAACAAACAGTGGCAGTTGTAGAAAAGTAATTAAAATATATGGGAGACTAAAGGAAGCTAAGAGCTATTTTAACAAAGTCTATTTGTACAAATTTCTCTCCACTTGGATTCTACATCTTTGATGGTAAGAATGTCTCTTTCCTCCTGGTACTGGGAGGGCATCTTATACATGGGAATTTTATGTCCTGCTTTCAGGAAGAAAGGGGGATGTCTGAGTTTCCTTCTTGCACTTTGATTTTAAAGTGCCTTTAGCTCAGAATAATCAATATGTCAAAGTGACGTATTTTGGGATGGTATGTCCTAAGCTTCTTCACTACCTCTTTCTTAAAGTATGGTAGATTAGGGACTATTGGAACTTCGTTGATTATATTCTATTAAGAATTGTAAGGAGTGGCACCTGGGTGCCTCAGTCAGTTGAGTGTCCAACTTCAGCTCAAGTCATGATCTCATGGTCCTTGAATTTGAGGTCCACATCCAGCTCTGTGCTGACAGCTCAGAGCCTGGAGCCTGTCTCGAATTCTGTCTCTCTCACTCTTAAAAATAAACAAACATTAAAAAAATAATTATAAAAGAGTTTAAGATTTCTTATAGCCTTCTATCAGCCAATTATAACACAACACAAATATTTAACCTATTTTTAAATATAAAACCTCACTTGTATTCCATAGATTCATTATTTTGGCTAAAAGGCAAGGCAATCCTCCCTTTAGTGGAATTTGAAACTTTGCCCTAAGATCCAGGGAGTAAGAACCAGACACTGTGTTTCTAATGAGGAATTCTCTCTACCTAAATGGAGGAGTAGTCAGGTTTTCTATTGCAATTATTTTTGGAAGCAACTTTAAATGGGAGATCACAGACCTTCCAGATTAGATATCAAGGTCAGTGTTATGAGACAAAAGAAATAGGGAAACAAAGCCATGGAGAAAGCAGAAGTGGAGATGCTTGGAAAGGAATGTAAGAAAGGCAGAAGGAGGAAGGAATCTAACTGCCAGGGGCCTGAAAGCCAAGAGAGTCCCAAGAATGGGGTGCTGCCTTAGAAGGTACTGGCAAGTGACCAACAAGAATTGCTGCTATGGCCACTGTTCAAATGTCTAGAGGCCTTGTAGTAAGATCTACAGTCCTAGCTGGGTAGCCAATGTCACCACTTGAGTAAGAACTTCCCCTTCTTCACAAAGTACCTCACCCAGTTATTGTGGGAAAAGAGCCACACACAGGCTGAGCTTTAGCAACCATTGAGGATATCCACCGAGCACCTATTGCGTAGTGGGAAGAGCCTCTGTCTCCCGGACTTAAAAGTCAAAATAAGCATGCTAACCAACCCCAGTGAGATGGAGTGGATGCCTCTAGTATTTGATGGGACCAGATGAATGTGAATACTAAGATACTGTCCTCAGGGAGGAAATAGAGCTGAGATAGGGGGTTCTGGAAATAGACTTTCCTGGATACTACCCTAGCCTGCTGTTTGCTGGCTATGTAGCCATGAGCAAGTTGCATAATGTCTTTGTACCTCAGTTCCAAAACTTGTGGGACAAATGGGGATAAAATATAGTACTAACTTTACAGGCTCTGCATCAGAATTAACAGTTAATACATTGAAAGAATTTAGAACCATGCCTGTCACATAAAAAAAAAACAAAACCACTCAGTAAATAATAATGATGCCGTCTAGAATTTAGATTAAAGTTGAGAGTTATCATTAATAATCCATAACTGTTATCAATATTCCATAATCTGATAGGTCTGATAATGTTTATGAAAACCAAAGAACTATATCATTCATTGAATAAGTAACCAGTTGTCTCTAAACCCTCAGCATCTAGGATGTGAAAAACTACTACAATTTTTTTCTGAAATATTGCCCCCACAATGTGGTCTAGGAAGAGGTACATAGGCTTTGGAACAAGGAAGACTCCCCAGAGCATCCAGTGGCTTGTCTACTGCCAAAATTGCTATCATGGGCACTTATAGGGAGAAACTTGCTTCAGCCTGGAAGCCAGCAACCACTTACTAACTATGCCTGTCTTTATCTACCCACCCCAAGAATATCTAAAGGCAAAAGGCAGTGCTTTCCACCTTGAGGTCCAAACCTGTCCATAGGACACTGTTTATTACCTCTCTTTTTTATTCTCTTCCCCCATTTAGTGGCACTACACTGGCTCTTGGAATGCTGTCCCATGACTTCTACCTCTGCGATCCTGCAGATCTGAGCCTTTGGAAACTGAACCTGACTGATAATAGATTTTGGCCTATTCCCTAATCACTTCAGTCTAATTTGACACACAGGAAAAGATTCTACTTCCTCTTTCTGCACAGTTGCTAATCAAGTCTCCCTCTACAAGTACAAAATTCAAACTTTCCCACTGATGGATCTGAGTAGGCTGTCATTTACCAGTGGCCAAAGATCACATTTTGGCTCTTGGAAGCCTTATGGCTTGAAAACGTAACAGAGTTAGGTATCCATGTCTTGTGGAATTCAGCAGAGGCCAGTGGTGGGAGGGTGGAGAGATGAGATGCTCAGGGAATAGTGCCACTATGGTCCAATTGTTTGTGTGCCTACCCTACTCAAACCTAACATTGAAATATTAAAACCTAATCCCCAGGGTGATAGCATTTGGAGGTAGGGCCTTTGGGAGGAGAGTAGGTCATGAGAGCAGAGCCCTCATAAATGAGATTAGAGCTGTTATGAAAGAAGCCCGACAGAGCCCAACATGTAAAGATGCAATGAGAAGTCTGAAACCCAGAAGTGGGCCCTCACGTAATCATGCTGGCACCCTGATCTTAGACCTTCAGCCTCCAGAAGCGTGAGAAATAAATCTCTGTTGTTCATAAGCTACTCCGTTTATGGTAATTTGTTATAGGAGTGCAAACAGATGAAGACAAGAGCATAGCAACATGTAGGTAAAGACTATGGGTGTGGCAAGCATTCTGAGGGTTCTCTGAAAGAGAAGCTTGACTGCAGATCATCTTGTATGTCCTGTTATAGCAATCCTACAGCAGGTGTTTAACATCAATAACCGTGCATATGTGATGTGATTTTGCTTTAAGTAGGATTTGGTGTTTTTCATTCTTTAAATTTCTGCTTACAGTTATGGCTATGTCTCCCAAAAAGGACACTTCTATCAGTTCACATAGCCTCCAACTTAGGTACGCTTTTAAATCAATTCCCCTCATTCTTACAATTGCCACTTGATGTCACCGATTTGGGTCACTGCTTTCTCAAGCTCTGAATGATCTCTTCAAATAGGATTTCTCAACCACAGCACTATTAACAATTAGAGACTGATAACTCTTTGTTGGAAGGGGCTGTCCTGTACATTGTAAGATATTTAGCAATATCCCTAGTCTGTATCCACCAGATGCCAGTAACAACACTCTCTGTACCACCCTCTCTCCCATTTATGACAACCCAAAATGTCACCAAACATTATCGAATGTCCAGGGAGAACAGAGGAGTAGAGGAAGGGGGGAAAATACCCCCAAGTTGAACACCAGTTCTTTAGACCAAATTGTATGCACACATTATGTAAGGTTCATTTACTCTGATACTCCCAGATACTTCTTTTTTCTTCTCATAGTTCTTCTGTGAAGTTTATTTTGGTTACCCTTTATAAATTTCTTATTTATATCCTTGCCCACTCTTCTAGTATATTAGTTTCCCCAATTGCAGTATCTGGAAAAATCAAACCTTAAATCTATATTTTTTAAATGTTTATTTTTATTTTTTGAGAGAGAGACAGAGACAGAGAACGAGCAGGGGAGGGGCTGAGAGAGAGGGAGACCCAGAATCCAAAGCAGACTCAGTGTTCCCAACTGTCGGCAAAGAGCCAGTCAGGAGGCTCGAGCTCAGGAACCGCGAGATCATGATCTGAGTGAGCCAAAGTTGGATGCTCAACTGACTGAGCCACCCAGGCGCCCCAATTAATCTATTTTTAAACTTAGGAATGAGCCAAAATAGCTCCCTCTGGGCAGAAGAATTCTCTTAGCAAGTATTTATGAAGCCACCCTTTGGGGTCCTTGTCATCCTGGGTCTCTTTGATCTCTCTGGCTGCTTTCTTCAACTATAAAATGAGCAGATAAAATAGATCATAATTAATAAATTAAATGAATAGAAAGAGAAGTATAGAAAACAGGCCATAAGGGAGACAGTCCTTTGGAACTGACAAAGTTGTCCATGATGAATAAAGGAAATAGTGATCAAAAATGGCCTTCCATGAAAATGCTCACAGGCCTAAATACAAAATATCACTTATAAAGCTACCAGAAGAAAGTATCTTTAGAAGCTCAGAATGAGAAGTGATTTCCTAAACAATCACAACAAAATGTATGAACTAAACTATATGGATTTGATTACCTTCAAGATTTTTTTTAATTTATTTATTTATTTTGAGAGAACAAGAGAGAGAATGCATGCAATCAGAGGAGGGGCAGGAGAGAGGGAGAGAGAGAATCCCAAGCAGGCTCTACATACAGTGCAGAGCCTGACACGTGCCTCCATCCCATGCCAAAACCAAGAGTCAGACACTTAACCAACTGAGCCACCTAGGCTACCTTAAAGATTTCTATTAAATAAAGGTCATCAAGGAAAATTCAACAGACCAGATGGGGAAATTTATCTGTGACAGCAAAAGCTGACATGGGATTTGTATTAAAAAATATACTAAAGTATCTGTCAGCCCAGCAAGAAAAGGCAGGAGTCAATAGAGAAAAAGAGCAAAGTACATGAATAAGCAATGGATGGAAGGGAAAATAAAATCACTGGGAAGACACAATTAGCCTCACTAGTAATCAAGGAAAAGTAAACTCTACTCACACAATTAGTAAATTAGATATTACCAAGTATCACTCATGCTTGTGAAAAAAATTTAACTTGTTAATTTTGTCTGTGGATTACCTGATCTCCCTCATGGTTATTTTCAACCCTCTGGTTAGAAGCAGAGCAAAGAATGGACATGGGAGGATGAAATAAATGTCCAGTCCAATTTAAACTTGGCCTGATCTAAACATTTACACTGTCCCTTTAGCTAGTGCACTCTCTCTTGGACAAATATGCTCAGGATCTCAGAAAAACTTTCCTCCCCTTGCTTTGTTCCCTATGATGTGGTAGGAACATATGGGGGAGGGCTGTGAACTGAGTCACCTTCAGTGGTCCTCTCCTTCGTCCTCTACATTGTCTCAGGGCAATGTCCTTTTTCACCCTGCTGCTGCTTGCCTCCTGGCGTTCATGACTGAAGTCTGTTCCTGCAGCTACTCATTTTCTATCTGCTTGTTCAAGTCCACACTAGGACTGCCTGGCTGACTCAGCCTTGCCTCAGTTCCCACATATACTAATAACTCTTTAAAGTCAGTTAGAACTCCCATTTGTCTGCAGTCTGGGCAGTTTACTCTCTCTCCCTTGGCCATCCACCTTGCCTCTGCTAAGGTGAGCCTCTCCGGCAAGCTCAACCCAGACAGACTCTCCTCTGAGACCCATCTATGTCTCAAGGAAACCAAAGGCAGGTGAGGAAAACTCAGCCTCAGGCATTCCCTTTGTTTCTCTACAGTGTCAGCCAGTCAAGAATTCTAAATGGGCATTATGGTGGGAGAGGGGGAGGTCTGGAAGCAGGGCATAAGTGGTGGGAGTCAAGGAAAGCTTCCTCCTCTTGTTACCTCCACTCTCTTAACATACCTCTCTTTTTCCAGGCCAAAGCTTGGAGAGTAGAAAATCAGAGCATACATCTGCATGACTGATCTCTCCTCTTTACCCCTCAATTCCTTCATGATGGACAACAGGTTGCCTTTTGTTTTACCTCCCCTGTGTCATGCCCTCCTTCTCCCACTGGGCAGAGATTTCATGGCTTTACAGAGTAATATCATATGTATGAAGATGGAATTCTGTGAGCCTATATTCTCCAGGCTTTGTTGCTGATTGTTTAAAAGGAGAGAAAACACAATTTTAGAAGCCTGCCTCAAGAGAGTAATCTAACTTTCAAGGCTAGGTGCTTGTTGCAATATCATATTTTGGATGTCAGAGGCTGCTTATTTCTTTAGTCATCCTTCAAGTAGAAGGGTGTTTCAGGACAACAAGGGGAAAAGGTAATAAAGAAAACCACATTATATGTGGATATACATTTTACTCATTATTTGCTTACTTATTTACATGTTACAGCAGATTGAAATATTATCATTCTTTGAGTGCTTTTCTAAGTGCACTTCTAAGGAGTGTCATTAATCTATATTATACCCCAGACGATTCAACTTGTCCAACTGCATTCATGATTTTGTTAGTTTTTAAATGAATAATAGAGGTGAATTATATGGATTTAAGATTTTTTTACAGATGATATTTTAAGCAAAGTGTCCAAAATCAACAGAGGTTCTCTTGTGGTTCCATAATTCTATAAATCCAGTGTACTTGGGAATTTGCCTAGCAATATTTTTTCCTATTCTTATATAGGTCTTCGTAGATTTCAAGTTCAAAATTTTCTTTTAACACCCCACCCCCCAAAAAACCCTTATATTTGGCCTTATTACTCATTTATTTCTATGAGTGATTTCTATGAATGATTTCACAGAAATCATTACTTTTAGTTCCTCACTCTTATTTATTACATGTCTGTAGGACATCTGAGAGAAAAAAATATAGAACTTATATATGCTTTATATCCCATCATGTACTTCCCAAAGCAATTTATGTTTAGGAGTGATCCATATGCTTTAAATAGCCACCAGATCATAATATACTAATACTTTCATGGTAATATTGGAGCCTAAAAGAAAGTGTTTTTATATACCTTCCGCCATAGAGTAGAAGTCCAGCAGTTCCTCTCACAACCACTAGGATAAGCTGAAAGTGCCTTGGACTAGGAACCAGAGGTCTGAATTTAGTCTCTCCTAAATTCAAGTTTCCAAATTACCAGTTAAATGTCACTATGTGCCACAGGCACCTCCTATTCAACAGGCCCAACATTAAACTCATTATCTATTCTCCAAATATCTTCCTTCTTCTTTGAGCATTATTCTGGTTAATCATTGTCCTGTACCCAAGACATTTAGGGTATTTTCAATTCAAATTCTTTCAAAACCAACCATCCAAAAGTCATCAAGTTTTCTGTATCATCCTATATAATGTCTCTAAAAATTGCCTTTTCCTACTCATTCTAATGGCCACTGTTAGTACAATGCCACTTCCTCACTGCCTGAATTATGGCAAAATCTTCCTAACGAGGCTCTGTTCCACTTTTATATACCCTTTCTAATTTACCATTTGTTGCCAGAATGTCTATGCTGATGAAAACTTTGGTTTATCAAATATACTGTTGCTAAAGCACCATCAAATATATTTCTTTGTATACATCCATCTGATCATGCTATTCCTCTCTTTTAACACCTTTGATAGCTCAACATTTGCTTTAGTTTCTTCTATCATCCAATTTTTTGTCTGTAAAGTAAAATAGAATGTTTTTAGCATGTCATTCAAACCCCTTACAATTTTGATCCTGCATATCTCATATTCTAGCACTAGAACACCATCTACAGCCACCTGTATTAGTTTCCTGGAGCTGCTGTAACAAAGTACCACAAACTGAGTGGATTAAAGCAACAGAAATATATTGTCTCACAAATTGGGAAACCAGAAGTCTGAAATCAAGGTGTCAGCAGGAACAGTCTCCCTCTGAGGATGCTTGGGAAAGCTTCCTCTTCACCTCTTCTAGTTTCTGGTACTGCCAGAGGTTCCTTGGCTTATGGCTGCATGACTCCAATCTCTTCCTGTCTTCATATAATGTTTTTCCTGTGTCTCTTCATATCATCTCCCCTCTGGATGCCAGTCATACTGGATTAGAGCCCACCCTAAGGATCATGTCTTTACTTGACTATCTATGTAAAAACCCTATCTCCAAATAAGGTCATATTCTAAAGTACTGGGCATTAGAACTACCACACATCTTTTTTAGGGGAACAGAATCCAACTCATAACATCACCTGAACATGAATGCCCTTTTCCTGACATGAAAGCCCATCTTCCTACTTGGCCTCCTCAAAAATGCACTCTTTCCTGTACCATCACTCTGCCCGAATCTTCTCTTCCTACTCCTGAATAGGGTGATCATGCTGTCATTCTATGGTCAGGGAGTCCATGGTCTCATGATCTGTGCTTCTGCTCACCCAAATTATTGAGAATCTCCAAAGTTCCCTACATGGTGCAAAAGCCCTCAGAGGGAGCAGAATGGCCAGAATATGGATGTGTAGATACAGGACGAGGCCCTGAAATGTGGTGGGAATAGAAGTAGAAGCCCAGAAAACTATGAATGGTGTGTGGTATGGAGTGTGTGCGTGTGTGTGAATGTGTGTGTGCAAACACAAAAGATGGTTAAATGTCACAAAGTATTCAGTGAATAATGTGAACATTGATAATGATAATGGAGACTAAAGAAGTCACAAAGTTAAAGGATATAAGATAAAAATACTTTGACATTATAAAAGTAACAGAAATTATATTAGCTTTTATGAACTTATCATTCATTTATTCCAAATTATCATACAATGCTATATCATCATGTTTGTCATTAAATGTGCTGGACTATTTTTGTTGAAAGTTTTTTTTCTGGTTTTAGAGATTATAATCTGTATCTACGGTTGGCATTTATATCTTTTGCTCATGTCAGATGATTGTCAGCTTCAAAGGATTAAAAGAATTAGAAGAATTGGTGCTTTAAGAAAGGAAGCCAGGGGACACCTGGGTGGCTCAGTCAGTTGAGCGTCCGACTCTGGCCCAAGTCATGATCTCAAGTTCATGGGTTCAAGCCCCGCGTCGGGCTCTGTGCTGATGGGTCAAAGCCTGGAACCTGCTTCACATTCTGTGTCTCCCTCTCTCTGCCCCTCTGCCCCTCACGCTCTGTCTCTCTCTCCTTCAAAAATAAACGTTAAAAAAAAAGAAAGGAAGGAAGGAGGTCAGGCGTGAGATAAACTATCCATCAGTACCTCCTTTTTCTTATTCCTTTCTTCTTCTCCTTGTCATCCTTAGACACTTTGTATCTCTCATCCCCTACTTTGCTCTGTACCAATTCTGTTCTGGTTGCTGAGAACCTACGTTGCTCCAGAGAAATGTGAGCTAAGTAGGAGGGCAGTTGTTCCCGCAGTCAGACTCTTTTTTTTTAAAGACATTTTTTAAGTTTATTTATTTATTTTTTTTTTTTTTGAGAAAGAGACAGCACAAATGGGGGAAGGGCAAAGAGAGAGGGAGACACAGAATCCCAAGCAGGCTCCCTACTGTCAGCACAGGAGCCCATCATGGGGCTCAAACTCAAAAAACCGTGAGATCATGACCTGAGAGACACTTAGCCAACTGAGCCACCCAGGTGCCCCAAGACTTTTTTATGAAGACCAACCGGTGCTAATGCTTGCCTCCATCTGGGGGATTCATGGCAAGTGCGGGGTTTGTTGCCAGCCTAACCTGAGATGCAGTGAAGCAGTCTCTGCAGGGCTCAGAAATGCTCCAACATTTCCATCTCCAGGAGAAAGGCTGCTTCTAGGAGGCAAGAACACAACCCAGCACAAAGGCTACTTTGAAGAATCTCCTTCTCAGCTTTCTGTTTATCCTTCCCGCAGGCTTGAAGCTGTGCTATTTGAAGGAAGGAGTATATACAACTGCAACTGGTGTTAATATAAGCCAGGGGAAAACGGAAATCACACCAAGCAAGTAAGTTGGCTACCAGTTAGTAGGTCTGATCTGTCTTAGTTTGTGGGTTCATTTCTACCCATAGCACTGAGATATGAAGAAAATTTGCAACCGCTGAAAATAAAAGCTTTGGCATTTTAAGGGATGTTTGAATGCTCTATTCTATTACATTATTTTCTTTCATTTAATTATAGTTTCCATGACTTGGGACATAGTGTGAGCCTTAAATCTGTTGAAGGTGAAAGAATGATTTGGGTAAACACTTAACTAAAATTAGCACACTGCTCATATGCAATAAAAAACAGTATAAAGCTTACACTCTTTCTTTCCACAAGCTTTCAATGAATCTTTTAAACATTTGGGAGTTTTTAGTAAAATATAAAGGCATATAAAAATTTCATAAATTCTCTTCTTCTGCCCAAAGCTTTTAGACTCATTTCCCTTTTAAAATAGGATTTTACAAATAGAAACAAATAAAGCTAAACTATATCAAAATAATGTTTTGAAAACCACATGTAGTTTCTTAAATTCCACATGAGTGAAATCATATGGTATTTGCCCTTCTCTGCCTGACTCATTTCACTTAGCATAATATACTCTAGCTTCATTCAAATCGTTGCAAATGGCAAGATTTCATTCCTTTTGATGGCCACACACACACATGTTCTTTTGTTCTTTATCTATTCATCAGTTTATGACATTTGGGCTCTTTCCATGGTTTGGCTATTGTTGATGAACATACAGGAAGGGGAAAACAAAAACAGGCTCTTTATAACAGAAAATAGACTGGGGGGGGGTTGCCTGGGTGACTCAGTTGAGTATCCAACTCTTGGCTTTAGCTCAGATCATGAACCCAGGGTTATGGGATGGAGCCCTGTGTCAGGTTCAGCACTGAGCATGGAGCCTACTTAAGATTCTATCTCCTTCTGTTCCCACCCCAGGTTGTATTCTCTTTCTTTCAAATTAAAAAGGGAAAAAAAGCAAAGAAAACAAAGAAAAGAAAAGAAAGGAAGAAAAGAAAAGAGAAAAGAAGTCAGACTAAGGGTGGATCGAAGGAGGTGGCTGGGGAATGGGCTAAATAGGTGATGAATATTAAGGAGGCCATGTGTCGTGTTGAGCACTGGGTGTTATACACAAGTAATGAATCACTAAATCCTGAAAACAATATTACACTCTATGTTAACTAACCAAAATTTAAATAAAAATTTGGAAAAAGAAAAAAAAAACATAACTACCACAAAAAGTAAATAAAAACCACATGTAGTAATTTTAAATATTCTGTAGAAAATTATAAAGAAGAAAATAAGTATACCAGCAGAGATCATTGGTGTTACTATGTTAATGTAATTCCTTACCGTTTTTTCATACACGAACAGTACTTTTACAATTTCAGATATTGTATACTCTTCTGTTTTTCTAGCATCTTTTGTGAAATTTTGGGTATGCAGAAGAATGCATAAAACAATTGTGCAGCTAACAAACAGATAAAAGGGACACCCTCAAAACCACCACCCTCTTGGAGCACTGCTGGACTGCAGCAGCCCACAATCAATATCACTTCATGCGGAGTCTTGGTACCAAGAAACTTTTGCTTATAATTTTATTACCCAGGTTTCCTGACCAAAGAAAGAAAAAAAGCAACGATGCCAGGACAAATATTCTATTCCTCATGAGATCTTTTCTTTTCTCATTGTGATATATTATCATTTTGGTTTTAGATATCAGTATTTTGAACATGGTTTCTGAAAAGCTTCTCTGTGAAATGGATCTGAACCTGCCAAAATCACATTTCCAAGTCTGAAAGATAAAGGCCAGAAGTTGGCATGAGATAAAATCACTACGTTAATTATGAGGCTGATAGAACACGAGCCTGCTGGCATTCCCAGGGCAACACGTGCTATGTCTTACCATTGGCTGAGGATGCACATGCTTTTTCCACAGACACTTTGCTATTTTAATTCTGGGGCAGACGATTTGTCTAAAAATTAAACTAAAGTTGCAAAAGAACAGACTAAAGGAAAATATGATTGCCCAGCACTCTGCCTACCTAGAGTTTAAACTTAATTTCAAAAGAGTTTTTGAAGCTATACTCCAAGCCTGTGACTGGAAGTTTACTACAGAGCCTATCTAGGACTCAGAGAGCTACAGAAGATATACAGTAGATGCATAAATAGCCTCTTCCTCCTTCCCTTGCCCTGCTTTAGGAAAGTTGGCCTCCTATTATCAGGCCTGTTGGCCTCCTGTTATCTAATCACCCAGATATGTCCACTGGGTTTCCTCCATACTCAAAATAACACAAGTGAACAGAGGTTATCATTTCCCTTCAGAACAAAACAGGATCAGATCTACACAGTCTCTTCGATGAGGCTCTGGCCAAACTGAGAGAAGGAGAGGGAAGACAGAAAACTTACTATAAGAAGTGATAATAATTACATTACATTATATTATATTGAACAAAAACAACCTGAACTATAATGAAAATACAACTTCCTTGGGGCATCTGGATGGCTTAGTTGGTCAAGTGTCCAACTTCAGCTCAGATCATGATCTTACGGTTGGTGGAGTTTCAGCCCCATGTCGGGCTCTGTGCTGACAGCTCAGAGCCTGGAGCCTGCTTCGAATTCTGTGTCTCCCTCTCTCTCTGCTCCTTGCTGTTCATGCTCTGTCTCTCTCTCTCTCTCAAAAATAAATATTGTTAAAAATGTTTAAAAAAGAAGAAAATACAACTTTCTTGATATTCCATTTCAATGGGGGAAACATTTTCCTTGCCATCGGATAAAAACTCACTATGCCCCATGATTTTCTTTTTTATTTTACATATAAAATAATTCTCTAGTCACCTGAATATATTACAGAAATGTGATCTGTTTAGTCCAAGATAATACACTTTAATATTTACTGAAAGGTAAGACATTCCCCTGGCCACGTAAGGCTTATATTGGCAGAGTGTCTGAGAGCCCTTATGTGCTAGGCTCTCTACTATGTGGTAAGATACAAAATTAAGTATGGTATCTTCCTTTCCTTGAAAGCACTCACATTCTTTGGTGGATGAAGGTATTAGAAGGATGAGTCAAGACATGCATAAAAAATTAAATACAATCTATAAGCACCATAAAAGGATAATGAACAATATAAATTATTATGTATAAATGTTTTACAAAATGGTTCCATCAGAACCCTATAAAGGCTTTTATTAATTTTTATATTTTTTATTTTAATTCCAGTTGGTTGACATACAGTGTCATATTATTTTCAGGTGCACAATATAGTGATTCAACACTTCCAATCATCACCCAGTGCTAATCACAAGTGCCCTCCTTAAACTCCATCATCTATTTAACTCATCCCCCCCACCCACCTCCCTGCTGGTAACCATCAGTTTGTTTTTCATAGTTAAGAGTCTGTTTCTTGGTTTGAGTCTCTCTCTCTCTCTCTCTCATTTTTTTCCTTTGCTTATTTCTTAAATTTCACATATGAGTAAAATCATGTGGTATTTGTCTTTCTTTAACTTATTTTGTTTGGCATTATACTCCCTAGCTCCATCCATGTTGTTGAAAATGGCAGTATTTCATTCTTTTTATGGTAAATAATATTCCATTATATACACATATACCACTTCTTCTTTATCCATTCACTAATCAGTAGACATTTGGGCTGCTTCCACATCTTGGCTATTGTAAATAATGCTACTATAAACATCAGTGTGCATGTATCCCTTTGACTTAGTGTTTTTTTATTCTTTGGGTAAATACCGAGTAGTGCAATTGTTGGATTGTAAGGTAGTTGTATTTTTAGCTTTTTGAGGAATCTCCACAGTTTTCCACAGCGGCTGCACCAGTTTGCATTCCCACCAACAGTGCAGGAGTGTTTCTTTTTCTCCACATCTCTGCTTACACCTGTTGTTTCGTTTCATTGATTTTAGCCATTCTGACAGGTGTGAGGTGGTTTCTTACTGTAGGTTTAATTTAAATTTATTTCTCTGATGATGAATGACAATGAACATCTCTTCATATGTCTGTTTATGATCTGGATGTCTTTTTTGAAATGTCTGCTCATGTCTTCTGCCCATTTGTTAATTGGTTTATTTGTTTTTTGGGTGCTGAGTGTTGTAAGTTCTTCACATATTTTGGATACTAGCCCTTTATCAGATATGTCATTTGCAAATATCTTCTCCCATTCATATATCTCTCATTCTGCCTTTTAATTTTGTGGATTGTTTCACTTGCTCTGCAGAAGCTTTTCATTTTGATGTAGTCCCAATAGTTTAATTATGCTTTTGTTTCCCTTGCTTAAGGAGACGTATCTAGAAAAAAGTTGCTATGAGGGCACCTGGGTGGCTCAGTCGGTTGGGCATCTGATTTTGGCTCAGGTCATAATCTCACAGTTGGTGAGTCCCAGCCCCGCATCAGGCTCTATGCTGACAGCTCAGAGCCTGGAGCCTGCTTCAGATTCTGTCTCCCTCTCTCTTTCCCTCCCCTGCTGGCACCCTGTCCCTGTCTCTGTCTCTCTCTCTCTCAAAAATAAATAAACATTAAAACATTTATTTAAAAAGTTGCTATGGCTAGTGGCAAAGATGTTATTGCCTATGTCCTCTTCTAGGATTTTTATGGTTTCAGGTTTCACATTTAGGTCTTTAATCCTTTTTGTGTATTGTGTAAGTGGTCTAATTTCATTCTTTCACATGTTGCTCTCCAGTTTTCCCAACACGATTTGAATACACTGTCTTTTTCCCATTGCATATTCTTTCCTGCTTGGTGAAGATTAATTGACCATAGAGTTGTGGGTTTATATCTGGATTTTCTATTCTGTTACATTGATCTATGTACCTACTTTTGTGCCAGTACCATACTGTTTTGATTACTACAAAAGTTAAAGGATGTTTGTAATATAACTTGAAGTCCAGAATTATGATGCCTCCAAATTTTCTTTTCTTTTTCAAGATTACTTCGTCTATTAGAAACTTTAACTCTTAGAACCGCTTTTGCTGCATCCCCATTTGCGGTTCCCTACAAATTTTAGAATTGTTTGTTCTAGTTCTGTGAAAAATGTTATTGGTATTTTGATAAGGATTGCATTAAATCTGTAGATTGCCTGGCTAGTATAAACATTTTAACAATTTTTGTTCTTCCAATCCATAAGCATGGAATGTCTTTCCATTTCTTTGTGTCATCTTGAATTTCTGGTATAGTTTTTTTTATAATTTTCAGAGTGCAGAGTATATTTTTTTTATAAATTTCAGAGTACAGAGTAATTTTCTTTCACCTCTTTGGTTGGGTTTATTCCTAGGTGTTTTATTATATTTGGTGCAGTTGTAAATGGGATTCCAGTAAAACCTTGGATTGTGAATAACTTCTGTGAGTGTTCCTCAAGATGAGCAAACATTTCTAATAAATTTTAACTTGATAGATGAGCAATATCTTGCAATACGACTAGTATGTGATGCTGAATGTCACGTGATCACAACTGACCCAATGGTTCTTATCTCTCTTTCTCTCTCTCTCTCTGCAGGATTGTGGGTGACTGTCTTCCAGGCTCTGATGCTCAGTCTCAGGCTGCAGTGTTTGACAGAAATCAGTGATTTTTCAGAATGTTGGAAGGGGCCCACAACCGGCACTAGTGTATTTTTTTTGTTACTTCAAAGTAACTATGGACAGTCTTTGCTTTTCCATACAAGAGTAAACTTAGGAATGCTTTGCTTCATTCTAGGTCATTGGAAAGGTTCCTTGTCAAAGCTGCACATGAAGAAAAAGATTCCATTGAGCCAACAGATAGCAGTGATTCCCTTAGTGATAGTGAAAATCATCCTACACAATAACCCTCCTCTCTCTTGTCTCCCTCACACCAGCCACAAAGGTTTTCAAAGATAAGAGCAGGTTAATTTGTTTATTTTTCTTATATTTTGCATTTTATTATTTTGTATTATCTTAAAGTATTGTAATCATTTCTATATGAATATTTTTGGGTTGTAGAACAAACTATCTGAGTTCCCATTATATCTTAAGGGGAAATTCGCTTTGATAGGCAAGTGCTTTGTATTACAAACATGTTTCCAGAACGAATTATGCTTGCAAACCAAGGTTTTGCCGTATTTTCTTAATTTCTCTTTCTGCTGCTTCATTATTGGTGTATAAAAATGCAACAGATTTCTGTATGTTGATTTTGTATCCTGTGTTTAGTGAATTCATTTATCAGTTCTATCAGTTTTTTGGTGGAGTCTTTAGGGCTTTCTACATATAGTATGTCACCTGCAAATAGTGAAAGTTTTACTTCTTCTTTATTGATTTAGATTCCTTTTACTTCTTTTTTGTCTGATCGCTGCAGCTAGGATTTGCAGTACTATGTTGAATAAAGGTGATGAGAGTGCATATCCTTGTCTTTATCCTGACCTTAAGCAAAACGCTCTCATTTTTTCCCCCCATTAAGGATAACGTCAGCTGTAGGTTTTTCATAGATGGTGTTTATTATGTTGAGGTATGTTCCCTGTAAACTTACTTTGTTGAGAGTTTTTATGACAAATCGATGTTGAACACTGTTAAATGCTTTTTTGTAATCTGTTGAAATGATCATATGGTTCTTATCATTTCTCCTATTGATGTGCTGTATCACACTGATTGATTTGTGAATATTAAATGACACTTGCAACCCAGGAATTGATACCATTTGATCATGGTGAATGATTTTTTAATGTATTGTTGAATTCTGTTTGCTAGTATTTTATTGCAAATTTTTGCATCTATGTTCATCAGGGACATTGGTCTATAGTTCTCATTTTTAGTGCTGTCTTTATCTGAATTTGGTATCAGGGTAATGATGACCTCATAGAATAAATTTGGAAGTTTTCTTTCCTTTTATATTTTTTGGAATAGTGTGAGGAGAATAGGTATTAACTCTTTTTTAAATGTTTGGTAGAATTCACCTGTGAAGCCATCTGGTCCTAGACTTGTTTGTTGGGAGTTTTTTGTTACTGACTCAATTTCTTTGTTGGTTATCTGTTCAAATTTTCTATTTCCTCCTGTTTCAGTTCTGGTAGTTTTTATGATTCTAGGAATTTATCCATTTCTTATAGGTTGTCCAATTTGTTGGCATACAACTTTTCATAATATTCTCTTATGATTATTTGTATTCCCGTGGTAGTGGTTGTTATTTCTCCTCTCTCATTCGTGATCTTATTTATTTGACTCCTTTCTCTTTTCCTCTTGATAAGACTGGCTAGAAGTTTTGTGGTTTCATTGATTTGCTCTATTTACTTTTGTTTTGTTTTTAGTTTCTATATCATTTATTTCTGTTCTAATCTTTATTATTTCTTTCCTTCTGTTGGCATTAGGTGTTGTTTGTTCTTTTTCTAGCTTCTTTAGGTGCAAGGTTAGGTTGTGTATTTAAGATTTTTCTTGCTTCTTGAGGCCTCTTAGAACTGCTTTTGCCACATCCCAAAGATTTTGGACCATGGTGTTTTCATTTTCATTTGTTTCCATGTATTTTTTAATTTTCTCTTTTATTTCCTGGTTGACCTATTAATTGTTTAGTAGCATGTCATTTAACTTCCATGTATTTGTGGTCTTTCCAGTTTTTTTCTGGTGGTTGACTTCTAGTTTCATAGAGTTGTGGTCAGAAAATATGCATTATCTCAATCTTGAACTTGTTGAGGTTTGTTTTCTGTGCTAATATATGATCTATTCTGGAGAATGTTCCATGTACACTTGAAAAGAATACGTATCCTGTTATATTAAGATGGAATGTTCTGAATATATATGTTAAATCCATTTGTTCCAGTGTGTCATCCAAAGCTGTATTTTATTTGTTGATGTTCTATTTAGATGATCTGTGTATTGATGTAAGCGGGTGTTCAAGTCTCTTAGTACTATTTAATTATATCAATTAGTTTCTTTATGTTTGTTATTAAGTGTTTTACGTATTTATGTATTTATGGATGTTGGATGCATAAATATTTAGAATTTAGAAACTTCTTGTTGGAGTGTCCCCCACATGATTACATAGTTTCCTTCTTTGCCTCTTGTTACAGCCTTTGTTTTAAAGTTTATTTTGTCTGATGTATGTATTGGTATTCCAGCTTCCTTTTAACATCCATTTATGTGACAGATGTTTCTCCATCCTCTCACTTTCAATCTGCAGGTGTCTTTAGGTCTAAAATGGGTATCTTGTAGGCAACATATAGATGGGTCTTGTTTTTTTATCCACTCTGCCATCCTATGCTTTTTGACCAGAGCTTTTAGTCCATTTACATTCAAAGTAATTATTAATATATATGTACTTACTGCCATGCTATTACTTGTTTTGTGGTTGTTTCTGAAGATATTCTCTGATCCTTTCTTATCTTTCTCTCTAATGTTTTGCTGATTTTCTTTAGTGATATATTTGGATTCCTTTCTTTATTCGTTGCATATTTATTAGTGGTTTCTGATACACTGTTACCATTGAGTTTCTATACCACCTTTTCTGCATACAGCAGTCTATATTGATTGTCATTTAAGTTTGAAACCTTTGTTTTCTCCTCTCTTCTCCATTTTTTAGGTATACATTATTTTATTTTATATCCTTTTTGTGTGCATTCCTAGACAGTTTCTTTTACAGAAATATTCATTTTTACTGTTTCTACGTTTCTTACCTCTATACTCTCTCTTGGTCTCTCTTCTCCACTCAAAGAGTCCCTTTTCTTGCAGAACTGGTTTAGTGGTCATGAACTCCTTTAGTTGTTGTTTGTCTGGGAAACATTTTCTCTCTCCTCTATTCTGATTGATAGCCTTGGGGATAGAATATTCTTGGCTGCAGATTTTTCTCATTCAGCATTTTGAATATATCATGCTACTCCCTCCTGGCTTGCAAAGTTTCCGTTGGAAAAATCTCCTGCTAGCCTTTCGGGTTTTCCTTTGTA
Organism: Panthera onca; assembly: GCF_046562875.1. NCBI lineage: Eukaryota > Metazoa > Chordata > Mammalia > Carnivora > Felidae > Panthera > Panthera onca. Next base: position 224,748,196 of record NC_138339.1, read on the forward strand.
AGTTAGTGATTTCTTTGTCTTGATGTTTTTAGAATTTTTTCTTTATCACTATATTTTGTAAATTTAATTACAATATGTCTTGGTGTAGGCTTGCTTTTGTTGATTCTGTTGGTGTACTCTGTGCCTTCTGGGTCTGGATATCTGTTTCCTTCCCCAGATTAGGGAAGTTTTCAGCTATTATTTCTTCAAATAAATTATCTGCCCCCCCCCTTCTGTCTCTCCATCTCTTGAGACTCTTATAATATGAAAGTTATTACATTTGATGGAGTCATGGAGTTCCCTAAGTATATTCTTACTTTATATAATTCTTTTCTCTCTTTTCTTTAGCTTGATTATTTGCCCCACCCACTGTCTTCTAGGTCACTAATTCATTCCTCTGCTTCGTTCATCCAGCTGTTCATTCTATCAAGTGTGTTTCTCATTTCATTTATTGTATCTTTTATGTCTACTATGTTATTCCTTTTTCTTCATTTTACAAAGTAGACTTTTAATCTTCTTTAAAAGCACAGAGTATAATTTTCCCCATTTAAAAATGCTTCCAATTTTTTTCTTTATATATGATTTTATTTTACTATTTATTTATTTATTTATTTTTAAATATATGAAATTTATTGTCAAATTGGTTTCCATACAACACCCAGTGCTCATCCCAACAGGTGCCCTCCTCAATACCAATTGCCCACCCTCCCCGCCCTCCCACCACCTATCAAACCTCAGTTTGTTCTCAGTTTTTAAGTCTCTTATGCTTTGGCTCTCTCCCACTCTAACCTCTTTTTTTTTCCTTCCCCTCCCCCATGGGTTCCTGTTAAGTTTCTCAGGATCCATATAAGAGTGAACACATATGGTATCTGTCTTTCTCTGTATGGCTTATTTCACTTAGCATCACACTTGCCAGTTCCATCCATGTTGCTACAAAGGGCCATATTTCATTCTTTCTCATTGCCACGTAGTACTCCATTGTGTACATAAACCACAATTTCTTTATCCATTCATCAGTTGATGAACATTTAGGCTCTTTCCATAATTTGGCTATTGTTGAGAGTGCTGCTATACACATTGGGGTACAAGTGCCCCTATGCATCAGTACTCCTGTATCCTTTGGGTAAATTCCTAGCAGTGCTACTGCTGGGTCATAGGGTAGGTCTATTTTTAATTTTTTGAAGAACCTCCACACTGTTTTCCAGAGTGGCTGTACCAGTTTGCACTCCCACCAACACTGCAAGAGGGTTCCCGTTTCTCCACATCCTCTCCAGCATCTATAGTCTCCTGATTTGTTCATTTTGGCCACTCTGACTGGCGTGAGGTGATATCTGAGTGTGGTTTTGATTTGTGTTTCCCTGATGAGGAGCGATGTTGAGCATCTTTTCATATGCCTGTTGACCATCCGGATGTCTTCTTTAAAATGTGTCTATTCATGTTTTCTGCCCATTTCTTCACTGGGTTATTTGTTTTTCGGGCGTAGAGTTTGGTGAGCTCTTTATAGATTTTGGATACTAGCCCTTTGTCCGATATGTCATTTGCAAATATCTTTTCCCATTCTGTTGGTTGCCTTTTAGTTTTGTTGATTGTTTCCTTTGCTGTGCAGAAGCTTTTGATCTTCATGAGGTCCCAATAGTTCATTTTTGCTTTTAATTCCCTTGCCGTTGGGGATGTGTCAAGTAAGAAATTGCTGCGGCTAAGGTCAGAAAGGTCTTTTTCTGTTTTTTCCTCTAGGGTATTGACGGTTTCCTGTCTCACATTCAGGTCCTTTATCCATTTTGAGTTTATTTTTGTGAATGGTGTTAGAAAGTGGTCTACTTTCATTCTTCTGCATGTTGCTGTCCAGTTCTCCCAGCACCATTGTTAAAGAGACTGTATTTTTTCCATTGGATATTCTTTCCTGCTTTGTCAAAGATTAGTTGGCCATACTTTTGTGGGTCTAGTTCTGGGGATTCTATTCTATTCCATTGGTCTATGTGTCTGTTTTTGTGCCAATACCATGCTGTCTTGATGATGACAGCTTTGTAGTAGAGGCTAAAGTCTGGCATTGTGATGCATCCTGCTTTGGTCTTCTTCTTCAAAATTACTTTGGCTATTCGGGGCCTTTTGTGGTTCCATATGAATTTCAGGATTACTTGTTCTAGCTTCGAGAAGAATGCCGGTGCAATTTTGATTGGGATTGCATTGAATGTGTAGATACCTTTGGGTAGTATTGACATTTTGACAATATTTATTCTTCCAATCCATGAGCACGGAATGTTTTTCCATTTCTTTATATCTTCTTCAATTTCCTTCATAAGCTTTCTAGAGTTTTCAGCATACAGATCTTGTACATCTTTGGTTAGATTTATTCCTAGGTATTTTATGCTTCTTGGTGCAATTGTGAATGGGATCAGTTTCTTTATTTCTCTTTCTGTTGCTTCATTATTAGTGTATAAGGATGCAACTGATTTCTGTACATTGATTTTTGTATCCTGCAACTTTGCTGAATTCATGTATCAGTTCTAGCAGACTTTTGTGGAGTGTATCGGATTTTCCATGTATAATATCATGTCATCTGCAAAAAGTGAAAGCTTGACTTCATCTTTGCCAATTTTGATGCCTTTGATTTCCTTTTGTTGTCTGATTGCTGGTGCTAGAACTTCCAACACTATGTTAAACAACAGCGGTGAGAGTGGACATCCCTGTCGTGTTCCTGATCTCTGGGGATAAGCTCTCAGTTTTTCCCCATTGAGGATGATATTAGCTGTGGGCTTTTCATAAATGGCTTTTATGATGTTTAAGTATGTTCCTTCTATCCCGACTTTCTCGAGGGTTTTCATTAAGAAAATATGCTGAATTTTGCCAAATGCTTTTTCTGCATCGATTGACAGGATCATATGGTTCTTATCTTTTCTTTTATTGATGTGATGTATCACGTTGATTGATTTGCGAATGCTGAACCAGCCCTGCATGCCAGGAATGAATCCCACTTGATCATGGTGAATAATTCTTTCTATAAGCTGTTGAAATCGATTTGCTAGTATCTTATTGAGAATTTTTGCATCCATATTCATCAGGGATATTGGCCTGTAGTTCTTTTTTTACCGGGTCTCTGTCTGGTTTAGGAATCAAAGTAATACTGGCTTCATAGAATGAGTCTGGAAGTTTTCCTTCCCTTTCTATTTTTTGGAATAGCTTGAGAAGGATAGGTATTATCTCTGCTTTAAACGTCTGGTAGAATTCCCCTGGGAAGCCATCTAGTCCTGGACTCTTATTTGTTGGGAGATTTTTGATAACCGATTCAATTTCTTCGCTGGTTATGGGTCTGTTCAAGCTTTCTATTTCTTCCTGTTTGAGTTTTGGAAGTGTGTGGGTGTTTAGGAATTTGTCCATTTCTTCCAGGTTGTCCAGTTTGTTGGCATATAATTTTTCATAGTATTTCCTGATAATTGCTTGTATTTCTGAGGGGTTGGTTGTAATAATTCCATTTTCATTCATGATTTTATCTATTTGGGTCATCTTCCTTTTCTTTTTGAGAAGCCTGGCTAGAGGTTTAACAATTTTGTTTATTTTTTCAAAAAACCAACTCTTGGTTTCATTGATCTGCTCTACAGTTTTTTTAGATTCTATATTGCTTATTTCTGCTCTGACCTTTATTATTTCTCTATTTCTCTTCTTCTGCTGGGTTTGGGGTGTCTTTGCTGCTCTGCTTCTATTTCCTTTAGGTGGGCTGTTAGATTTTGTATTTGGGATTTTTCTTGTTTCTTGAGATAGGCTTGGATTGCAATGTATTTTCCTCTCAGGACTGCCTTCGCTGCATCCCAAGGTGTTTGGATTGTTGTATTTTCATTTTCATTTGTTTCCATATATTTTTTAATTTCTTCTCTAATTGCCTGGTTGACTCATTCATTCTTTAGTAGGGTGTTCTTTAACCTCCATGCTTTTGGAGGTTTTCCAGACTTTTTCCTGTGGTTGATTTCAAGCTTCATAGCATTGTGGTCTGAAAGTATGCATGGTATGATCTCAATTCTTGTATACTTATGAAGGGCTGTTTTGTGACCCAGAATGTAATCTATCTTGGAGAATGTTCCATGTGCACTCGAGAAGAAAGTATATTCTGTTGCTTTGGGATGCAGAGTTCTAAATATATCTGTCACGTCCATCTGATCCAATGTATCATTCAGGTCCCTTGTTTCTTTGTTGACCGTGTGTCTAGATGATCTATCCATTGTTGTAAGTGGGGTATTAAAGTCCCCTGCAATTACCACATTCTTGTCAATAAGGTTGCTTATGTTTGTGAGTAATTGTTTTATATATTTGGGGGCTCTTGTATTCGGCGCACAGACATTTATAATTGTTAGCTCTTCTTGATGGATAGACCCTGTAATTATTATATAATTCCCTTCTTCATCTCTTGTTACAGCCTTTAATTTAAAGTCTAGTTTGTCTGATATAAGTATGGCTACTCCAGCTCTCTTTTGACTTCCAGTAGCATGATAAATAGTTCTCCATCCCCTCACTTTCAATCTGAAAGTGTCCTCAGGTCTAAAATGAGCCTCTTGCAGACAGCAAATAGATAGGTCCTGTGTTTTTATCCATTCTGATACCCTATGTCTTTTGGTTGGCGCATTTAGTCCATTTACATTCAGTGTTATTATAGAAAGATATGGGTTTAGAGTCATTGTGATGTCTGTAGGTTTCATGCTTGTAGCGATATCTCTGGTACTTTGTCTCACAGGATCCCCCTTAGGATCTCTTGTAGGGCTGGTTTAGTGGTGATGAATTCCTTCAGTTGTTGTTTGTTTGGGAAGACCTTTCTCTCTCCTTCTATTCTAAATGACAGATTTCCTGGATAGAGGATTCTCGGCTGCATATTTTTTTCTGTTCATCACATTGAAGATTTCCTGCCATTCCTTTCTGGCCTGCCAAGTTTCAGTAGAGAGATCCGTCACGAGTCTTATAGGTCTCCCTTTATATGTTAGAGCACGTTTATCCCTAGCTGCTTTCGGAATTTTCTCTTTATCCCTGTATTTTGGCAGTTGCACTATGATATGTCGTGCAGAAGATCGATTCAAGTTACGTCTGAAGGGAGTTCTCTGTGCCTCTTGGATTTCAATGCCTTTTTCCTTCCCCAGTTCAGGGAAGTTCTCAGCTATGATGTCTTCAAGTATACCTTCAGCACCTTTCCTTCTCTCTTCCTCTCTGGAATACCAATTATGTGTAGATTATTTCTCTTTAGTGCATCACCTAGTTCTCTAATTTTCCCCTCATACTCCTGGATTTGTATCTCTCTTTTTTTCAGCTTCCTCTTTTTCCATAATTTTATCTTCTAGTTCACCTATTCTCTCCTCTGCCTCTTCAATCTGAGCTGTGATTGTCTCCATTTTATTTTGTAGCTCATTTATAGCATTTTTAGCTCCTCCTGGCTGTTCCTTAGTCCCTTGATCTCTGTAGCAATAGATTCTCTGCTGTCCTCTATACTGTTTTCAAGCCCAACGATTAATTTTATGACTATTATTCTAAATTCACTTTCTGTTATATTGTTTAAATCATTTTTGATCAGTTCGTTAGCTGTCGTTATTTCCTGGAGATTCTTTTGAGGGGAATTCTTCCATTTCATCATTTTGGATAGTCACTGGAGTGGTGCAGAGCTGCAGGGCACTTCCCCTGTGCTGTCTTGAATAACTTGCCTTGGTGGTTGCAGCCGCAGTCCGACCTGATGTCTGCCCCCAGCCCACTGCTGGGGCCACAGTCAGACTGGTGTGTGCCTTCTCTTCCCCTCTCCTAGGGGCGGGATTCACTGTGGGGTGGCGTGGCCAGTTTGGGCTACTTGCACACTGCCAGGCTTGTGGTGCTGGGGAACTGGCGTATTAGCTGGGGTGGATCGGCAAGGTGCACAGAGGTGGTAGGGGCAGGCTCAGCTTGTTTTTCCTTAGGAAATCCACTTCTGGAGTGGTCCTGCGGCACTGGGAAGGAGTCAGACCCGTCGGAGGGATGGATCTGAAGAAGCACAGCATTTTGGTGTTTGGGAGGTGCAAGAAAATTCCCTGACAGGAATTGGTTCCCTTTGGGATTTTGGCTGGGGGATGGGCGAGGCAGATGGCACTGGCAAGCGCCTTTGTTCCCTGCCAAGCTGCGCTCTGTTGTCGGGGGCTCAACAACTCTCCCTCCTGTTGTCCTGCAGCCCTCCCATTCTCCGAGTAGATCTGTTAACTTATAACCTTCCAGATGTTAAGTCCCTCTTGCTGTCAGAACACAATCCATCAGCCCCTCCATTTTTGCAAGCCAGACTCGGGGGCTCGGCTTGGCCGGGGGGCCGCCCCCCGCCCCGGCTCCCTCCCTCCAGTCCGTGTAGCACGCACCGCCTCTCTGTCCTTCCTACTCTCTTCTGTGAGCCTCTCGTCTGTGCTTGGCTCTGGAGAATCCGTTCTGCTAGTTTTCTCGGTTATTTAGGCAGGTGTGGGTGGAATCTAAGTGATCCGCAGGAAGCGGTGAGCCCAGCGTCCTCCTATGCGGCCATCTTCCTCCTTACCTCACTCTATATACTATGTTATTCCTTATCCATATTTAAGGGTCTTACTCATGTCTTCCACTCTTCTCAAGTTCGGTGACTGTCTTATGATCATTTTAAATTATTTATAGACATGTTACTTATATCTGTTTCACTTCGATCTCTGGCTGTGGCCTTGTCCTGTTCTTTCATTTGGAATAAATTGCTCTTTCTTCATTTTGCTTGCCTCTCTGTGTCTATTTTTGTATGTTAATAAAGTCAGCTATATATTCTGCTCTTGAAAGTAGGGACTTTATGTAGAAGAGGTCCTGGAGTGCCCTTCAGTGCAGTGTCCCTTGTTTACCAGAACTTGGCACTTCAGAAGGCTATCCTATGTGTGTTGCTTATGCCCTGTTTTTTGTATCTGAGTCACTTTTCCTTGTCATGCAGTTGCCTGTACTAACTTTGCCTATTGTGTGCTGTGCTTACTCTCTGTTGTGTTAGTGGGACCCAGAAAGGCTAGCTCTGGGGAGTATGTGCCCCTCCCCAGGGAACTTGGGAGCAGGATGATGATGTTAGCAAAATACCTTCTGGGCCACTAGCCCTCTGCCAAATTCTTTGAAGTGCTCTGAATGCAGGAGTCATGTGGCTTAGTGCAGCACGAGGTGGCAGCTGTTTACCCAGCAGCTGGGCAGGAGACAGGCTTGGCTTTAACAAAATTCCCCCTGAGCTCAGGGCTGAGACCAGAAGGTTTGGAGTGGGTAAGTCCGCAGGAGAACTTGTGGGCATGATGCACTGATAGCAGGTTAGGTAGTGTCTGTGCAGCCCCCCTTCCCACAAGTGTCTCTGTGCTTATGCTGGGAATGGGGGGAGGAAGGTGTCACCTGCCAGCTACCTTGTTTTTTGAGAAGTCCCCCAAAATTCTCAGAAATCAATATGAAATGATCTGTCTCCTGTTTGCCCCCCGCATTGTGCAAACTGCCATTTTTATGTTGCCTCTTCATACAGGCTGCTGTCTCTTTAAGGAGGGTGACCCAGCTATCACTTACCCTCCCAGGTCATTCAGTGCTGAGTCAGCTGACCTCCAAAGCTTCCAAGACCCACTGGTTTTATAAACTTACAGAATGCAGTCCCTCTGGTTTCTAAAGCCCAGCACATTAGTCTATGTGGATTAGTCTTTCCCCCATTTCTCTGCCCTCTCTGGCATGCGAGCTCCCTCCTTCGGGAAGCCTCCCTCTACCTATCTGATCTTCCTAACCTTTCAGATGCAACTTCTTCTCTATATTAATTGTGGAGTTTGTTCTGCCAGTCTTCAGATTACTCTCTGGTTTGTTGGTTTGGATGTGGATGATATCTAGTTGAAAACACGGGATGGGGTGAGCTCAGAGGCCTCCTACTCCATCATCTTCCCAAGCTTTGATGGAGGGAAAATATTTTTAAGTCTGGAGTTACTTTCTTATCTTAAATAATACTGAAATTATGCTGGTCTTAACAGGCCACAGATGACAGCTCCCAGATCCTTAAGAAAGACACTCCTGGGTTATAAAACTGGCAAGAGGTTTTACATACATCTCAATGAAGCAGAGAAAAAACTGGCAGTATGAAATTTTCATGTAAATGCTCTAAGAAAAAGATCAGGGGACAAGATGCACAAAGAACCTGTTCCTTCCAAGATGAGGAGAACGGTACAGTTGACTCAACCATCTTATTTGCCGCTATGACAGCGTACGCAATGCATGTCACCAATGTCTAGATTCTGTTCTTCTTACTCAGCTTACTTTGTTTAATTTGATATACAATTGAACCTCTATGATTATAAAGGTCACAAAAATATTTAAGAAGATTGTTTCACTTGTTGGTATAATTATACAGGGGTTGTATTTAGTACCACAAAGATAAAAAGATACATACAAATTCTCTGAAGTGAAAAAACCAAAGTCTAAAATTTCCTTTGAAGGTAAATTTACTTTTTCATACCTTCATATTCAATACAGATAAATGTTCCAAATTACTCACTTGAGATTTATCTATTTAGACTCCACACTGTTTAGAAAATATACAGACATTGTGGGGCGCCTGGGTGGCTCAGTCGGTTAAGCGGCCGACTTCGGCTCAGGTCATGATCTCGCGGTCCGTGAGTTTGAGCCCCGCGTCGGGCTCTGTGCTGACAGCTCAGAGCCTGGAGCCTGTTTCAGATTCTGTGTCTCCCTCTCTCTCTGACCCTCCCCCGTTCATGCTCTGTCTCTGTCTCAAAAATAAATAATCGTTAAAAAAAAAAATTTTTGTTTAAAAAGAAAATATACAGACATTGAAAACTATTCCTCAGTGATGAAGTATTTTGTTCTAAAACAAAGAGTTTTGCAAAGCTTCTTAGGCTGTCATTCCTAAATGTGATTATCTTTTAATGCTCACTAAATTAGACATCCTTTTATATGTTTTAAACTATGTTCTCTTCTTATATTTATTTTCAATCTCAAGTATATGAGACCATCCATATTTCTCAATTATTTATACTAATAAACAGAAACAAATGAAATAAAAAGCATTTTAGAATGCTTTTTTGTGCTTGTATTTAAATTTATCTGATATTTCAAAAATGTATTTCGATTGCTCTGTTCCAAAAGGGGCTAGAGAGGTGCTGGCTCTTTCCACCTGAATTTGAGTTACCTCCCTGCTGTAACACACTACACACTTGTAATTAATCTCTCCCTGATAATCTTTCCTAGGATTAGGAGTTCTCGCCTGTATTTTTAATTCTAAAAAATTCCCTTTCTAAGAATTAATTTCACTTAATTTGATACAATAAATATCTATTATCTCCTACTATGTGCCAGCCATTGTATTAGTTACTGAGGCACCACTCCTATCTCAAGGAACTCATGGTCCAGGAGGATTCTATTACAAATAGGAAAGTGAGAGACAGAGGTTCACACACACACACACACACACACACACACACACACACATAATTCTACAAATCTTATCAGTTAACTTTAAAACAAGACTTTACATGAATAGGTCATATTCATATATATTTTCAGTCAACCAATCCTATTCCCTCTGCCTAGAACACTATTATTTACTGCTCTATAAGTCTCACTCATCCTTTAAACCTCAATGTGGATAGCATCTCCTCCAAGTAATCTTCCATGGCCTCCATTTCCCACCCAGATTGGGTGGCTCATAATATTCTCTGTCTTACCACTTCTGACACTGAATTGTATTCATTTCTTTACTTGTCTATACCTCCAACTAGACAGTGAGTTCATTTATGACTGGGGCAAAACATTTATATCTGATTTCCATGCACTTCATCTCTGGGAATGCAATAAATATAGGTTGAATAAATAAATGAACAGATGGCTACATACAATAACTATAAGAGTGAACATTTATTGTCTAATTTATATATGCCATCCACTATACTAAGTGTTTTACACGTATCATTTTAATGAACCTAATTATTATTACTGATTTATGGATGAGAAAAACAGGAGCTGTGAAAAATTAAGAAACTTGCTTAGATTAAGAAACCATTCAATCATAGAGCTAGAATTTCAACATTAGCAGTCTGACTTTGGAGCCTGTTCTCTTAACCACATCATGAATTAATAATATAATTTTCAAATTGGTATTACATAATTTAGAATTAGACTATCTTTATGCAGCAGGTGGAATAAATTTCTACTGGGTCTAGTAATTTAGCAAAGTTCCATCATGGAAGTAAAAATGCCACAGTTTAAATTGCCCCACAAAAGTAACAAATGCCAAATATCCCACTAGAACTATTTAAGTATAAATTTGCCTAATGGCAGGAAAAGCCTTTCCAGGAATCCTTCTAATATGGGAACATCACAACTTAAATATTTTCAAGATATATATATAGATTGGGTATATCACTGACATAATTTAGCAATTATGCTTTATTTCTTAATAACTACAGTCTTAGTCCATTTTTAAAGAAAATTTTTATCTTTAGCTCAGTTTCATAAGCTTAATAATTCAATTTGACATGTATATAGTAATATGTTTATACTGAGTGATGAGGTTATTAAATGTATACTCAGACTATCGTGATTAAAGCCCTCTCACCTCTAACTCACGTCAAAGAAGTACAGGTATATTCAAATTCTGCTTAAATTCTACACTCATGAAAAGTGATTGTTTTGAGCCAAAACACTCAATAAGCTTACATTGAGAGCATCACCAAATAAGGTTAAGTATTTGATCCAGCTTTAAGAGCAGACTGAAAGTCTTTTGTACTTCAAAAGACTTGAGAAAATAAAGAAAAGGTTAGTTGGCTGTGCAAAAATAACAATTTCCTTCATTTCATGCTTTAATTCAGGAGGTATTGATTACAGAAAACTGAGTTCTGTTTCTAATCATGTCAATTTCATGTCACCCTCCTGCACAACAGTGTCTGACTCAGCCTTTGGTTAGTGTTCATAGTTTTATTTTTTTCTGAATGACTCCTTAGTGCCTCACCTCATTGGAACACAAAGGATCATAGTGTCCTTATTGCCCTTATTCTGTGGGACAGACCTTTCCCATCCAACTACAAACTTTCCAAGTATATTAGAACCTGCTTCTGGGGTGCCTGGGTGGCTCAGTCAGTTAAGCATCTGACTTTGGCTCAGGCCATGATCTCATGGTTTATGAGTTCGAGCCCCACATCTGGCTCCATGCTAACAGCTCAGAGCCTAGAGCCTGCTTCAGATTCCATGTCTCCCTCTCTCTCTGTTCCTCCCCCTCTCACACTCTCTCTGTCTCTTTCTCAAAAATAAATGAACATTTAAAAATTTTTTTTTTCATTAACAACTCAGGCAACAACAGATGTTGGCGAGGATGCAAAGAAAGAGGATCTCGTTTGCATTGTTGGTGGGAATGCAAGCTGGTGCAGACACTCTGGAAAACAGTATGGAGGTTCCTCAAAAAACTAAAAATAGAACTACCTTACGACCCAGTAATTGCACTACTAGGCATTTATCCATGGGATACAGGTGTGCTGTATCCCATGTTTATAGCAGCACTATCAACAATAGCCAATGTATATAATGGAGTATTACTCAGCAATCAAAAAGAATGAAATCTTGCCATTTGCAACTATGTGGATGGAACTGGAGGATATTATGCTAAGTGAAATCAGTCAGAGAAAGACAAAAATCATATGACTTCACTCATATGAGGACTTTAAGACACAAAACAGATGAACATAAGGGAAGGGAAATAAAAATAATATAAAAACAGGGAGGGGGACAAAACAGAAGAGACTCATAAATATGGAGAACAAACTAAGGGTTACTGGAGGGGTTGTGGGAGGGGGGATGGGCTAAATGGGTAAGGGGCACTAAAGAATCTACTCCTGAAATCATTGTTGCACTATATGCTAACTAATTTGGATGTAAATTTAAACAAATAAAAAATAAAATAAAAAAAAATTTTTAAATATTAGAACCTGCTTCTTGAGGTGCAGACCCAATCAGCAGCTTTGTAATCGAGTGAGAGCCGAGAGGAAACAAAACTGAGTTTAAAACTTTAGTTTTCATTTATTTGTTAATGTTATTATTAATGCACAATTCATCAAAACATTACAAATTTTCATAAATATATTTTAAAAATAAAAGTAAATTTTCTTGGAAATGTACTTCTTCATTACATAGGCAAAGGTATTTTTGTTTGTTTGTATGTTTCCCCATTAGTTAATGTAATCCATTGTGGAATATTAACTATTGCTAAAGTAGGGTAACAAAGTCAATTCTATTTCTATTTTCCATTTTTATAGACACAAGTATTAAGAAACTTCCGTCACATCAACAAACAAAAAATAATGGAAGGAGTTTGTTTCTTTAGCAAATGTCATTCAATTCTTTGCCACTACTTCACCAAAACCATACAGTGATTTAAAAATTAAAAAAATCACTTTCCATCATAAATAGTTGGAAACTCAATTAGGTCCTTCTCCAGTACTGTTGAAAACAAAGAACTGAAAGCCAACTGATTGCAAAAAGGTCTGCCACACAATCAGTAGTGTTCACATTCCCATTTCTGAGAGGAATTATCACATTAACTATACCCATTTTTTTTTTCATTTAGAGGCATCTAATTAACTCTACATCTACAGAAAGGTTTGGGGAATCAAGATATTATTAATCCCAATGTACTTTTGTGATTATAGCTATCTTACTATATGCCTTAAATACTTCATCAAAATGCCAAAGCTCATTCAATTACTACTGTATGATTTTATCACAGATTTCTCATCTCTAATCATAAACTAAATTGACCTATGATTTACCTTTCTTTTTCTGTTTTTGAGAATGCGGTATCTGGTATCTTATCTAGCCTAATAAAAAGTATCAAGCAATTTTTACCTCTTTTACTCAATTTTTGGACATCCTAAAATAAGGATACCACCAATAACATGGTACTGGTTATGTATCATTTGAAAGTTGGATAAAACTAGCCTGAAAAATCATCCAGCCTGGTGCTTTTATAGAGGGATGGTTTTGATTGCCACTTCAATTTATTTTATGGTCATTTTCTTTTCAACTTTTCTGCTTCTCTTCTATTTCTACTTCTATTTCTATTTGACTAAGAACCAACTTCAACATTTATATTTTTTCCAGAAATGTAACGATGTCATTTGGTTTTCTAACTAGTATATGATTGTTCATAATATTTACTTTTGATTTTCAAACCATTTTTACATATGTATATAATTATTTATGTTTTGTTTTCTATATTTGGTTTTCTTCCTTCTACATTTCCTTGATTCACTTTTCTATAGGTTTATCTAGCTTATGAATCTTTTCAAAGAAACAGATTTCAGCAATAAAAAGGAAATATCGTTCACAAGAAACAATTTAAAACCTAAAATACCTAAGAGCAATTATTTTAGAAATGTATTTGAATATTATGAAGGAAATTATAAATCCTTTACTGCTACATAAACTAGAATATATTCTTGTTTCCACACTGAAAGATTAATATTGTAAAAATATCAGTTCTTCTTAATTACTTTACTGCTTTAACTTATTCCAATAAAAATAACAAAATATTTTAAAGAATTTTAATGCCCAAAAAGGATTTTGAATTTCATCTGGAAGAATAATCAGACAGAAATAGCAAAGACACTTTTTTTTAAGGAAGTAGGGGTTCACACATAGCAGTCACTGAAATTTGTTATGAGACTATAACAATTTCTAAAGTGCAATGCTTGCCCGAGATTATTCAGGCAAATCTTGGGCAGATCAACCTATACTTAAAAGAATTTACAAAGATATTCATGAAATTGACAGAGACATTACTGTTTACTGAATGTCCGTGATTTCCTCTAAAATTCTCAATCACTTTGCATCTTGGTGGAACCATGTGACTAGTTCTAGAAAATGAACAGGAAGTAATAGGAGTCAAGTCACAAAAGGGTGGGTGCAAGTTCTCCACTTACTCTCATCCCCTGCTTTGTTTGCCATCAGGAGTATAAAAATTCAAATGGCAATACCCAAAATGGGAACAGCCTGAGTTAATCATGTGAAGGATGAAGGATGAAGCAGTAGTAGGCATCCAATTCTCAATGAAGGCTGTGTGAGCTAGAAATAATTTTAATCCTTAGTCATCTGAGTTGAGTACAGCCCCCTGAAACCTTGGAAATAGGGAAAGTGAAGTTGCTTTCCAAAGTTAGCCTAAAGAATTAACACTTATAGATCTGAGAAAAAAACCTCTGCATCAGAGACAGAAGACATTTTTACTCATGAAAATTCGGCTTTATGGTTGTGTCTGTTCCCCTTGCCCCCAAGTCCCATGACAATAACACAAAGTGGGTCAGGCAGATGCTATACACATAGGGGGTTAGTGTCACAGCTGAAGAACACTGCGCTTATTGTACAGTAATATTTTATATTGAGCAAATATTTTATAATGAGCAATAAGCAGACCTGCCTTATCTTTGCTCTGAAAGGAGACATTATGTTTATTTTACTGTAAAACTAGCACATCTGCACTCTGCTAGAGAAGGAGACATTATCTTTATCTTTCAAAGCTATTCTCCATACAGATATCCTTACAAACATAATGTGGAATGAAAGGGCAGCTAGAACATCTGCTCACAAGATGTAAAGATACAAGAGAGACCCATAGAGAACTGTTTCCCATCAGTCATAAAAGTAAGTAACTAGTTCAATAAGTCTATCATACCTAGTTTGCATAAGTCCAAAACAATCTACTGAGCTCTATCTCCAATATACTTACAACAAAAATTTTAAGTTTTCATCTCCATGAAGAAATACCTTGGAATTTAGTCACTCTTTCAGTTAATTTCTGGAATAATGGAAGAGAAGAGGAAATTAAATTCAAATTTAAGCTTTATCACTACCCAAATGCCATTCTTAATTATTTTATCAATTCCCATATCTAAAGATTCTCATATTCCATAGATATATCAAAATTTTGGCAAATTGCTATGTACAGTATTCCCTCTTTCCCTACGGTAAGATTTCTCTTTACTTGGTTTAACCTGGGGTAAGAGGGCTTTTTTCCATACTCTTAAAATTATAAGAAGCGAAAATGCAGGCAAACTCAAGCCAATGGCAAGTCAGTTACTGAATCCCTGGCAAAATCATTAAATGAGAGCAGCGGCTGTCAGACGGGGCTCAGCACACACCTAAGCATTTCATAAGAGCTTGGCAAGCCACTCAAAGTACTGCCTCTGGGTAGAACCAGAAGCTTGTTAGATGGGCTCAAATACAATGGAATAAATGGAGTAATGGTCTATTTAAAGAAAACCAAATGTATGTGTCATCTATGATAATGGAAAATCAGGATCAGAGAGTTACATGACACTTTGACTAATTTGTCAGTATTTCACTGTATTAAAGGTTTTAAGACTATCTAGAGAATAAAGTCGCAGCCACACAGTCCTTTGGTGTTATATAGTTCAGAGGAGCATCGTAATTTAGGCATATTGTTTCTAAAAAATAAACATTTTTACTTTGTTTAAGATATTTTACTTAAATTTTATTTTAGAGGCATTTAAAAAAAAGAGGTTAAACTTTTTGTTTTAGCTCCATAGAAAGAAAAGTTATCAGAGTTATGTGGAAAAGTAACTACAAATCATGGAACTTATCAAGATGAATGAGCCCTGAAATATCAATGTGCTGTTGCCTAGTATCTTTTAAAATTCCAACTCCAACTCCAAATGTGCAGAAAATCCCATGAGTAATGGGAGTAGCCTAAATGTGTCTTATAAATATGCAGCTATTTTGCATTTTCTTTCTGAAGCTTTAATGATACAATATGGTTTGCTCTAGAAGCCATTTACTAAAACATTTTGAAGCTTTATTGTTTCACATATAGGTATTAAAAGTTCTAGGCCAGTTACTTTCTTCTGTCCCTCTGTAGGAAATTTGAAGCAAAAATTCTTTTTAAATTCTTCAAGGCTGTTATTTTGAAAAACAATATAAAACAAGAGTTTTAAATGCCACTGGAAAAGTCTGGAAAAAGAAAGGAATTGCTTATTTACTGCTAACACTGGATAGGAAATGTAGAAAATTTAAGCTAATATAGGTCCAACCTAGAAATGTGAATTTAGGGGTCACCTACACAAATATGGGGTAGTAATTTTAAGGACAATATAATAATTTTTACAAAAAGTAAGAAGGAGTTGAAAAACAAAAACTGAGACTGACTCAGAAATATTCAGGAAACAGATTCTTTAAAAAGCTACCAAAGTAGTACTGCAATTAGAAGAAAGGGAAACAGTCCCATGGTGGTTCCTAAAAGTGTGTCCTACAAAGCAGAGTTTCACAAGATTCTACTAGATGTTATGCTGAAGGAGCTCTGTAGTTTAGAAGGTCTAGTTTCTCAGACCCTCAGTACGGTAGTGCATGTAATGAACTTCCAACAGGAAGATAAAGAATGCAGCATTTCCTAAACTGGTTTGAGGTTAGAACTTCCTAGAGAGTGGATCTAGCATAGCTGTGCCATGAAATTTTACAACAGAAAGTATCAGTTCCAAGTCCTAGACGGCAGAGGAAAGAATAGCAACAAGGAAAGTAGGAATAAGGAGAGAGAATACGAAGTAGAAAGAAATGCTGCCAGAAAAGATTTCCTATTGTAGTGGGCTGAATGGTGACTCCCATAAGATATGTTTACCCAGAACATGTGAATGTGACCTTATTTTTAAAAAGGGTCTTTGCAGATGTAACTCAGTTAAGAATCTCAAGATGAGATCATCCTAGATTAGAGTGAGCCCTAAATCCAATGACAAGTGCTCTGATAAGAAAAGAGAAGGGGAGAACATGTAGAGGAGAGGTGATAGGAAGACAGGGAAGGCAAAGATTGGAGCAATACATCTAGAAGACAAGAAACACCAAGGATTTCTGAAAGTCATCAAAAGCTAAGAATAATGCATGGAACAAATTATCCCTCAGAAACCTCAGAAGGAACCAACTCTGCAGACACTATGATTTTGGACCTTGGATCTTCGGACTGTGAGAGAATACGTTTATGATGTTTTAAGCCACCCAGTATATGGTACTTTCTTACCACAGCCTTAGGAAACTAAAATGCTTATATTAAGAGAAAGATCCAGAAACAGAAAAGAGGGATAGGGAGAGTGGAAGAGAGAAAGAGAGAGAGAGAGAGAGAGAGAGAATATGAGAGGCAGAGAGGGAGAGAGAGCAAAATTGATACAGATGAAAAGTAAGAAGATGGAAATTAACTGGCAGGGAGTGAAGAAATCAGCAAAGAAGAAACAAGGAGGAATGACAGCTGACCTCTCCCCTTCCCTTCTCATGCCCTTCAGTATTGTCTAAAAATGGGTAATACTTGCTTGGCTAACAAATTTTCTTAATATATCTAAATCTCCTGCTCTTTTTTAATTCTCTGAAGCACACACTATTTACCCCACATGTTAATTCAGTATTAAGACAATAAGAGAAGAAAATAAGTTCTCCTATACTTCTTTGTATACCTCTTATCTGCATTAGTCCTTCAGAAAGCAAAAGAAAATCTCTATCATATGGTTATCACCTGAGTAACACACAAAACTGAGAGTAGCTATTCAGATTCTGCTTCTCTAAAAACACTCTATTATTAAAATAAACAAATATAATTATGATGAGCTTAAAAATTACTTTCAAAGCACACGGAAGAAAAACTTTCATGTACCTAACTGCTTAATTTTTCCTACCATGACCAGTTTACATAATTTATACGTTAGATAAAACTGGATTTTTAATTATAAAAAGTGACATCCTCATTATAGCACTTGGAAAATATATTAAAGTATAAAGAATATTAAAATCACTCTTCTTCTCAAAACGTTTGTATTTTTTTTTAAGTAGGCTCCACCCCCAACAGGGAGCCCAAGGCGGGCTTGAACTCACAACCCTGAGATCATACCTAACCTGAGATCAAGAGTCAGATACTAAACCAACTGAGCCACCCACATACCCCAAAACTTGTGTATTTTTAAAAAGAGTCTAAATATAAATATTTC
The DNA here is from genome assembly GCF_046562875.1 of Panthera onca. Lineage (NCBI taxonomy): Eukaryota > Metazoa > Chordata > Mammalia > Carnivora > Felidae > Panthera > Panthera onca. The sequence continues at coordinate 224,766,144 of NC_138339.1, forward strand.
TGGGGCTTTCAAATTCCACATGATTCCCAAAACAGTTTGGATTTAATGTCTCCACTCCTTTTATTCTTTACAAAGAACAAATGGAATAGACCAATGCCTCTAGGTGATTGTCAAACATTTTGCATGTGTTCACAGAGCTGGCAACAGAAAGACACAACTTTTAAAAAAATATGTTTATAGGGGAGCCTGGGTGGCTTAGCTAGTTAAGCGTCCAACTCTTGATTTGGGCTCAGGTCATGATCTCACCATTCATGAGATCAAGCCCCACATCAGGCTCTGCATTGGCAGCGTGGAGCCTGCTTGAGATTCTCTCTCCGTTTCTCTACCCCTCCCCCACTCATTCTCTCTCTCTCAAAATAAATACACATTTACAAAGTTTATAAGTATTTATACATTATAAAAGTTGAACATGCTCACTGCAAAACAAACAAAACAAAAATTATAAGAAACACTGAAGTAGAATGAGAGAATAGAAATCATCCACTATTTTATTGATGGTCACTATTGGCATCTACTCACATTATTGGAATTATAATTTATATATATAAAATTATAAATTATAAATTTATAAAATATATAATTTTTTTAACCTAACAAGACACCATTAACATTTCCCATGAATTAAGAATTTTTAAAAAATAGTAAGTAGCTGCATAATTGTCCATTTCATGGATAATACATATTGCCCTCAAGCATATCTATAATGTTAAACATTTAAGCTCTCTCAGGTGGAACTAAATGCAATTATACTCAATGTGTGTGAACTGTTTTAAGGTTACTAATTTGTACTGTCAAAATGATTTCCAAAAAAGATGGTATCAATATAAATTCCCATAGGACTCTTTGAAAGCTTGTCTCACTGCAACCTTGCCAACACATCTTTTTGCAATGTTTGAAAATTAAATTCCACCATGAATTTAGTTTACATGTGTGTATTAGTAATGTTGACTTCTAAAAATAATTATCGTCAATTTGCATTTCTTCTTTAGTGTCTCTTTACATACAAAATATAATTTTTTAATTATAGAAGAAATCAAGGTAAAGTTATGTTTACCACACTATGCATATCTTCTGCCTTATTTTCTTTTCATACAACTGTTGGGTTTTTTTTTTTTTCTTTTCAATCTCAAAGTCAAAATCTGAGCAGTGTCCTCTCACTTGTCTTTTATACCTCTTTGTATCTCCTCCTTTCCATCAATGGAAAACACAGCCCATATGAAAATTGATCCAGATCTTTCCAAAAGAAAAATGATGTTCATGACGAACAAGTTTTTCAAATGAAGTGATTTATTATATTTTTATGTATAGTGGGAATTATTCATAAAATGATGTCCAGAATTATAGCTTGTAAGAACTTCTCAAGTTATAATATTATCAAATCTCATTCCACAGTTAAGGTTCTTTGTAGTAAAACATGCACATGACATGGTGTAAATCAGGTAATTCCACCACTCACCCCCACCCCCTCATCTGTGCTGAACACTTTCATTTCCTTCTCCAAATTATTTTTCCATTTTGATCTCTGGCCCTAAGAGGTTGATCTGTGTGGACAACATCAACAGATTTCCATGTCCCTGGCTTCTTATTGGATTCAGCCAATAAAGAGCCAAGCCAGGTGATCAGAAGGAGGGAGGAAGGTAAGTCAGGATATTTATTTCACTAGCTGTATCCCCCATGGTCACTGTACCTCTCAGCACTGCCATCTCTTCATAACTCTCTGCTTCTGGATTCTTCACATATTCCTTTCCAAGTAGGAATGATAGAGCACCTCCACCATTTCTGTTGCAGGTTATGAATTATCCCTCTCATAATAAAGCCTCCTTAATTTACTCTAATTTGCCTCCACACTGTCCTTTCAAGTTGAAACCGTACTGCTCCATCTCTTAATGTAAATTTTAAGTAACAGAAACAAGAGTGAATTACCTTCTAAAACTAAAATAAGCTTCTCATTTGAGACTTCATTATAATTACTGAATTTCATACCTTTGACTTCAAATTCATTGGCCTTCTCTCACCCATTTTAAATGTATGGACAACAGGGAGCAGATCCTAAAGATATCATCCTTTAGATGAGTATCTCATGACCTTGGCATAAGATGGAGTATCTTTGAAGACAAAAAATGTAGAGTTCAGTGTAGGATCTAGATAGACCAGTAGAAGCCAACAGAATTACCACTTTTATAAGGAGTAGTATACTGAAGACATGCTCAAAATGGAAAATGTGAGGTCATGGTGACCACCAGAAACAATTACAAGTTTTATATATAACTAAAGGGGAATTTGTTAATTGGTTACCATTGGTTGCCATTGGTTACCCAGAAATTTGCTTACATAATTAATAGTAGGTGTATAATATAGGATTTTCTTTTTAATTAAATTTCTTAGCATAGATTTCTGTTGCTTAATTTTCTTAACACAATTGTGCATTTGTCCCATAGTTTACACATTGAAAATGCTGCTGGGAAATAAGGTATATACCACTAGCAATGTTCCATGAAACATTATTTAAGGAAACTCATGAAAATTGTTACAAATATATGTACCACAATTTCAAGTATTCCTGCCACTTGAACCACTTCGTGAAGATAAATGGCCCTCTACCAATCAAGAATCCAGATAAAACTTCTCAAATCATGCAAAAGAGTGACAAATTTGTCCCTGTCCACCAGAAGTCAATTATTACACACTGCCATCCAGTTTCTCATCTGGATTCAATCTCTAGCTATACGTTATTGGGAAATCAGCTGAGAGATATACTGAAATGATATCATTGATGAATATTCTAAAAGCTTCAAAACTTGCTAAATTAATCCCATTCTATTGAGTGTATTTTTCATTCATTCAATTACTAACCAATACTTACTGATTGCCTTTTATGTGAAAGGCAGTGTTCTAGGCATGAACCACGAATGAGTGGAAGGCCAAATAAATATAATTCCTAGGCGTATTTTTCCTCCTGTTTTTACCTATTTTTTTTTCCACACAGATTTTAGAAATATTTGTGTACTGATTTAAGAATAGACAGCAAATATGTTAATAAAAAATCATAAGTAGCTCAGAAACATATTATTTTATATATAAACATTTTGCCAATGACAAGGCTGTCATCAGAAATTCACAAAGAAGAAAAAAATTTTTGGAGGAAATGGCACTGAAATAATTGGTTAATAATTACATAGAAAAAAATAATATATATTATCCCTTCAACTCAGCATTGTGTAGTACAATAGTACATTCCAAAACCAAACAGAAAAATCAAAAGACAATAGTAATCAACCTCCATAAGAAGTTTTTACAAAGTTGATAGGAAAAAATTACCTGGAAAATAGAAAAATAATTGGAAGATTTGACTACATAGAAATGTGAACATTTCTTTGACAATATAAAAAAAAAGAAATTACTGATAAACAACAGATTAGAAAATGTATTTTTAAAGCAAGTATTTAACAGTTTAATCATATCAATAACCTACAAATTGAGGAAAGAATACTAAGATATTAAAAGTTCAACTGTGAAAGGACATAAATAACTCACAAAAGAGAAACCAAACTATATACATTAGTGGTAGTAGAAAATGCTATCTTATGGAAAGTGATTTGGCAACATGTATCAAAATGATAAAACATTCACCAACTTTTATAAAGTTATCTCAACAAAATAATGTTAATGCCAATAAAAGCTTACAAACATTATATGCAGAAATTTGAAGACTGTTCAAAGGATCAGTGAAATAGTTAATTAAATAAGGAACTTGCATTCAATGATTATCCAATTATTTTACAGAATGGCTTACAAAGACTGTGTAATGACATGAAAACCAATTATGACTAATTGAAGTAAGCTGCTTAGCACTTATGTAATATGATTACAATTATGTCAGAAGAAATTATGCATAGAAGAAATACTGAAATGGAAGATATTCAAGCAGTAATAGTTTATTTGGCCAGGATCAGTGTATGATTGATACATAGCTTTTCCTGATTTTTAATTTTTTTCTAGGCACTTAACATTTGAATTATTAAACATTTCAAATAAATACATGAAATAGACATTTGGCAGCCTTGTTCATCTAAATTCTTCTGGGAACAATAAGTCTATAAAAATGTACCATCGTCAGATTGAACTGCCAAGGCATAAAATCGTATAAATTAATTATTGTGTAGTAATCAATGTTATATTCCATCATAATTCATAAATACTTTAGTAGTTCTGGTTTTATTATTTAATGCCTCATAAATACTTTTAAAAATCTTTTCCTGTTGAAACTTGTAATTGAACAGTAAAGTGTAAAGACACTTGGTGGGTGGGGGGAAGCACACATGTGTTTTTTAATTTTTCTGTTTAAATGATGATTAGCATGAAGAATCCACTTAGACATTAGAAAACCTAATGCACACACCCACTCATAGCATTACAGAGTCATGATTAAACAGGAAATTCTGCTGCTGATGTTTCAACCACCCACATTTCATGAACAAACTATAAGTTTTCAGATTGTGACTAGATTTTCTGAACTTTGCTAAGCTTTCTTGGTCTATTGGTCTGTACCTCCTTCTCTCCAGAGCTTGGCAGACAGTGGGCACTAGGTAAGTATATAAGTATTTTTATAAATTTTTATTAAGTTAATAAATAAGCAAATAAGCATTCATTTACTCCGATTATCCACATCCACTCCTAAAGATATAATCACAGAGACTTACTTAACTTTTCCAATACTGTAAAATTCATCACATGTGCAAATATCATGGAGTATCAAAGTAGACACTAAAAGGTATTCAAAGTGGGAAAAATTAGAATTCGGATAAATATTATCTACTGAAGAAGATACATTAATAAGAAGAATTAAGAATAATTCGTTAAAAGGTGATTCATTAATTTTCATTAAGAGTGTTTCTCAGTCGCCTGGGTGGCTCAGTCAGTTGAGCGTCGACTTGGGCTCAGGTCATGATCTCACAGTTCATGAGTTCGAGCCCCACATCGGGCTCACTGTTGTCAGCGCAGAGACCCTGCTTTGGATTCTCTGCCCCCCCTCCCCCTGGCCTTCCCTCACTCATACTCTCTTTCTCTCTCTCTCTTTCTCTCTCTCACTCTCTCTCTCAAAAATAAAGAAACATTAAAAAAAGTGTTTCTCAAAACAGAGTTTTCTGTATTTTCCTAACTGGATTATAAAAATAGTAAATGCATGTAACTCAGTCCATCAGTTGGGGTTGCTCAATAGTATTTGGCATTTTGTGTTGGCGGCAGTGTTTTTTAATAGGTTTAATAATAAATAATTTACATGTCAAGTAATTTACCCATTGTAAGTGCACAATTCAGTAATTTTTAGTAAATTTATTTAGCAAAAATTATGGAGTTATACAATCAACTACACAATCCAACTTTAGAACATTTTCATCATTTGAAAAAATTCTCTCCAAGCCCATTTACCGTTATTCTGTGCTCCCATCCTAGACACAGGTAACCACTGATCTGCTTTCTATGACAATAAATTTTCTTTTTCTGCACACTTCATATAAATGGAGTCTTACAATGTTCAGTGTTTTGCATGTGCCTTCTTTTTCTTACCATTTTGAAGGTTTATTCATGTTGTAGTATATATCAGTATTTCATTCTTTTAATTGATAAATAGCACTCTATTGTAAGGATAAGGCACATTTTGTTTATTCAGTCTTTAGTTGATGGACATTGGGATTGTTTCCAGTTTTTCTCTTTTATGACTAATGCTGCTATGAACATTTGCATACACATCTTTGTGGGACAATAAGTCTTCATTTCTCTTGAGTATAGAAATGAAGTGGAATTGCTGGGTCACCTGGTAAGTTTACATTTGTAACTATTTAAGAAACTACCAAACTTTTCCAAAGAGGCTGTACCATTTTTACATTCCCATAAAAAAATATGAAGATTCAAGTTTTTCCACACCAACCCCCACTCCCCCACACTTGGAATCATCTCCCCCCCTTTTTTTAGCCATACTATTGGGTGTGAACTTCATTATGGCTTTGATTTGCATTTCCCTAACAACTAATGATGTTAGCATCTTTTCATGTGCTTCTCAGGCATTCATATGTATTTGTTAGTGCAATGTCTATTCAAGTCTTCGCCCATTTTGCAATTGGTTTATCTGTTTATTCTTTACTTCTAAGAATCCTTCATACATTCTCATGCAAGTCCTTTGTCAAATACATGACTCACAAATATTTTCTCCAAGTCTATGCCTTTTCTAGATTTTCTCAATGATATATTTTGAAGCACAAAAGTTTTAATTTTGATAAAATGCAATTTATTACTTTTTATATTTATGGCTTACACTTTTGATCTCTTATCTAAGAAAAATCTCCACCTAATCCAAGGGCACAAAGATTTTCTCCCACGTTTTCTTCTAAAAGTTCCTTCTATGTCATCCTATTCAGCATAAATGTTTGGAAGTAACACAAGTAAGAATAGATACAATTCCTTGGTTGTTTGTGTTTATTAGAATGCCATTGTCTTCTTTCTGTTTTTCCGAGTACTAATTCAAATGGAAAGCATGGCCTCTCAGGGTTGTAAGAATCCGTTTACTCTTTGCAGACGTAACAAAATGCATTTATCTTGCACTTGCTTTGACTCTCACTGAACTGCCTATAAGTCCACAAGAATTCTATGTTAATGGGAGCATTGCACAAATTCTATGTAAATAGGGCAGTCAGAAACAGTGGGCATCCTTGCACAAGATCTGCTCACATGAATGTTTCAGTGTCCCATTGGACTTAACTTACAAAAAACACAGGCTCAAAGATAAAATATTAAGACTTTCAAGTGGATGACTTCAGGGCCCTCCTAAACACAGATGGTGTGACTGCATAGGTCCATGCCCACAAAACTGGCTCTGGGAATAGATTTTTCATTAAGTGCCTTTAACAGAGAAAGGAAGTTTCCTTCTATACCCAGACTTTTAGTTTTTTGTACATGTTTTTTTTAAATCATGGATGGATGTTGGATTTTGTGAAATGCTTTTTCTGGGTCCATTAACGTGATCATATAAGTTTTTTTCTCCTTAATGGATGTTCAAATATTAAACCAATTTTTCATTCATGGAATAAATCCTATACTAAAACCCAGGTGTATTAATTCATTTGTATTTTGCTATATTAGATTAGTTAATGCCTTTTCAAGAATTTTTATATTTATGTCCATGAAGGATCTTGGCCTGCAGTTTTATTTTGCTTCCTTTGTCTGGTTCTGGTATCAGGGTAATAGTGACTTGAGAATGACTTGGAAACTGTTCCTTCCTCTACTGTTTTTTGAGAAAGCTTATATTTGATATCATTTATTTAAATAGTTGATAAAATTGACTAATAAAGCCAGTTTAGGTCTGGACATTTCTTATGAAAAGATTTTTAATAACTAATTCAATACCTATACTTCTTATAGATCTAATCATATTTTATCTCTTATAGACTCCATCCCAGTAATTTGTATTTTCTTAGAAATTTGTGTTTCATCTAAGATAACTTGTTGGTAGTGTTTTTTATAATATTCCCTTAAAATCTTTTTAAATTTTTGTAGAATTAATAGTGTTGTCATATCTTTCATTCATGACTTTGGTATTTTAAGTCTGCTTTCTTTCTCTGTAATTCTATCTAAAAGGCTTTTCAATTTTGTTGGTCTTTTCAAAGAACCAACATTTAGCCTCACTACTTTTCTTTATTGTTCTGTTTTCTATTTCATTGATTTCCACAATGTTTTTTTAAGTTTATTTATTCATTTATTTTTGAGAGAAAGAGAACAAGCAGGGGAAGGACAGAGAGAGAGGGAGACACAGAATCTTAAAGCAGTCTCCAGGCTCTGGGCTGTCAGCGCATAGCCCAATGTGGGGCTCAAAGTCAAAAACCATGAATTCATGATCTGAGTCAAAACTGCACACTTAACTGACTGAGCCACCCAGGCACCCCTCCACAATAATCTTTATTATTTCATTCCTTCTGTTTACTTTAGGGATAGTTAGTTTTCCTTTTTTGATATTTCTATATTCTATATTTTTTTACTTCTGTATCTTTCTACATTCCATATTATTTTTCCATATGCTATATTTAGTTTGAATATCTTTAAAATTAAGGTGAAAGTTTGGATTATTTAAGACCTTTCTTTTTTTCTAATATACGTATTTGGAATTTTAATTTTTTCTCTAAACATTGCTTTAACTACATCCTCTCAATTTTGATATGTTGTATTATTTCTACCCAGTTCATTCATTTTCACTATCATTTCCTCTTTCACCCCTGAGTTATGTAAAAGTGTGTTTAATTTTGAAATATATGGGAGTTTCTAAGATTTTTTTTTTCTATATGGAGATCTAATCAAATTCCACAGTGGTCAGAGAATATACTTACAATTCCAACATTTTAAAATTTAGACCTGTTTTGTGGCCCACTAAATGGCCTACCCTGGAGAGTGTCACATATGCACTAGAAAAGAATGTGTACTCTGTAGTCATTGGGTGGATGTGTCAGTAGAGCTGTTTGTGTTGATCAAGTCTTCTTTAAGCTTGGTGATTTCCTGTCTAATGGTCCTATCAATTATTAAAAGTAAAGTATTTACATCTCCAGTTATGGCTGTTAAATGTCTTTCTTTTCACTTTTGTCACATTTTGCTTCATGTATTTAGAGTTCTGTTGTTAGGTGCATTTACATCTTCCTTCCATCATCATTATCTTTAGTAATATTTCTCATCATAAAGTCTATTTGCTATATTAATATAATGACTAGCTTTCATATGGTTATTTGCTTGCATAGTGTAACTTTCCATTCTTTTATTTCCAACATATCCATGTCTTTGAATTTAAGATGTGTCTCTTATTGACAGCTTATGGTTGTGTATTGTATTTTTATTTAGTCTGACAATCATTGTCTTTTGAATGGTGTGTTTGTCCATTCACATTAAAATAATATTGATATGTTAGGATATATGTCTGTATTTTTCTCTTTATTTTCTACATGTCTATGTCTTTTTGATTTAATATATTTTGTTTAGTGTCTAACTTTGTATTGTGTCTGTGTGTGTACTGTTTTAATTCCTCTGTTAATTTTTTCCCATATTTTTTAGTTATTTTCTTAGTTATTATGATTACCTTTTCACAATCTTTTTCAGAATAACACTAACAACTGTGGCAAAATATACAAACTTTTTTCCAATATATCTCCTTTTCTCCTCTACTCCTTAGTGTTATTATTATATCTAACACCTATACTATGTTAAAACTCACCATTACAGTGTTATAAGTACTGCTTTATAGAGTTTTGTCCTTTGAAGAATCTTTAAAAAGGAATGAAATAAATATATTAATAGAATCTTGTATTTATCCACTTGTCATTTCTATCATTTCTCATTTTTTCAGTGGATTTGAGTTACTATTTGGTGTCATTTCCTTCTAGACTAAAACACATCCTTTAGTACTTCTTGTAAGACATATATGTTGACAACTAATTCCTTCCATTTTTGTTTATTTTGGTTTTCTTTATTGTGTCCAAATTTTGAAGAACAATATTGCTACATTGCTACAAAATTATCTTGACAGATTTTTGCTTCAACACTTTGAATATGGCATCCTACTGTCTTCTGACTTTTATTGCTTTTAAGGTGAAGTCAGCCATTAATTTTTACTTGTTATCTTGTACTTGATGAAACATTGTCTCCTGCTTCTTTCAAAATGTTCTCTTTGTTTCTCAACTATGAGAAACATAGTTTCTATGTTGACTATGATGTGTTTAGGTCTAAAACTATGTTTAGTTTTCTTGGTTCTGTTGGGTTCTGTTGCACTTCTTGACTCTGTGAATAAACAATTTTCATCAAATATGGAAAATCTGCAGCCATTATTTCTTCAAATGTTATTTCTGCCTCGTTATCTCCTCTCTTCTTAAGGCTACCATAATTTGGTATGCTTTATGTCGTTCCATGGTTCTCTGAAGCTCTGTTCATTTTCTTCAATTATTTTTCTGTCTTCAGAATGGATAGCCTCTATTGATCTATGTTCAAGTTCACAAATTCTCTTTTCTGCTATATCAAATCTGCTACTGAATGCCATTAGTAAGGTTTTCAATTCACTTAGTATACTTTTCAATGGCAGGATTTCCATTTGGTTCCTTTTTTTTATAATTTCTATCTCTTCATATTTTGTTAAATCATTCTTATTATACTTTTTTTATTCTATAGACATGATTTTTTAGGTCACTAAACATTATTATGATAGTTGCTTAAAGTCTTTGTAAGTGAAATGCAAAATCTGGAGTTTCACACCACTATTTATTTTGCTAAGTATGGGACATAATTTATGGTTTTCTTGCATGTCTTCTAATCTCTTATTGAGTACTTGAAATTTTACATAATATACCATACCAACTCTAGATTGTTATTTTACTCTCGGAGAGTTGTTATTGTTGATTCTTTGATAACTAACCTGAACTAAGTCTGTGAAGTGTGTCTCATGTCTCCACTAATTTTTTTCTTGCTTTTATTTTTAAGCCTGGTTTCCCAGGAATCACTGAGTATTCATATAGCTTACTGTTCATGCAAAGACTTTTCACAGATTGTGCTCAAGGACCTCAGTCTAATAAGGCTTTCTGCTCTTCTGATGGATCTGTGTGTGGCCTAGAGTACATTCAAAGTTCAGGCCAGTTTCAAACCTGCTCCAGCTTTTACTTTCTACCAAGTTCTTTTGAGTCTTCCCTAAGCATGTGACATTCCATTAGCCAGGAATGTATGGAAGGCTTGGGCCCATTTCTGTCTCTGCTGCACATGAACATGGTCACTGGTTAAACTGAGATATGTGGAGAGCTTATCAAACCCTAGGATTGTTTCACTTCCTGGGAACCCCTGATAAATCCCCAGCTGATCCACTAGTCCACCATTTACCTCAAATGGGACCACAGTCTCAGCTGCTAGAGACTGCTGCACAGTCTCAGCACAGGACCCAGCAGAGCTGCTAGTCCTACCTGTTCACCTGGGCAGTGTTTTTAACTCAGGACCTTGAAATAACCACAATGAATTTAGCCTGCATCATTAACTCTAAGTATCTCATTAGCATTAACTTAAAAATGGCTATAACCACAGGGTAGGATTGCTGCTGTTGTTGTTGCTTTGAACTGTGAACTCCTCTTCTATAATGGATTGTATGAAGCATGGAACAACAATTAAACATGGATTCTGGACTCAAAAAGTCTAACTCAAAAAGTCTTTCACCCCAGTTCAACCATTTCTAACCTTTAAACAACAATGAAAAAACTATACCACTATAAAATGCAGTTGACAATAATAGTGTCTAAAAGGTTGAAATGAAGATTAAATTAAATCATATGTCTAAAGCACTTGGCACAGTACCTGGTACGTAGTAAGTACCCAGTGAAGATGATAAAACCATTGGTTATGAATAATTTGGGTGATATCACTATCCTGCTCTTCTGATGTCATTGATGCAGTATTTAGCCTGCATGAACTATTCTGGGTTTTAGGAGATTTGCTCTCACTATGCTAATTCACAACAGGCAGGTTATGTTCCTGACACCAATGCTGTATACCATTGCAAACAAAAATCATTGTCTGCAATTGCTGAAAGTTCAGTTAACAAAGTATGGGTTCAGTGCCTCATCTACATGTAGAGCATCAACTGTATGTCTATCACTTTTATGTTAGTACTTCATTTTTCTCTTTATAGCTGTGTTTGCACTAATATGCACAACCCAGAAGTTAGGTCTCTCCATCACCAACTATTTTTTTTTTATATATGAAATTTATTGTCAAATTGGTTTCCATACAACACCCAGTGCTCATCCCAAAAGGTGCCCTCCTCAATACCCATCACCTACCCTCCCCTCCCTCCCACCACCCATCAACCCTCAGTTTGTTCTCAGTTTTTAACAGTCTCCTATGCTTTGGCTCTCTCCCACTCTAACCTCTTTTTTTTTTTTCCTTCCCCTCCCCCATGGGTTTCTGTTAAGTTTCTCAGGATCCACATAAGAGTGAAACCATATGGTATCTGTCTTTCTCTGTATGGCTTATTTCACTTAGCATCACACTCTCCAGTTCCATCCACGTTGCTACAAAGGGCCATATTTCATTCTTTCTCATTGCCATGTAGTATTCCATTGTGTATAGAAACCACAATTTCTTTATCTATTCATCAGTTGATGGACATTTAGGCTTTTCCCACAATTTGGCTATTGTTGAGAGTGCTGCTATAAACATTGGGGTACAAGTGCCCCTATGCATCAGTACTCCTGTATCCCTTGGGTAAATTCCTAGCAGTGCTATTGCTGGGTCATAGGGTAGGTCTATTTTTAATTTTTTGAAGAACCTCCACACGGTTTTCCAGAGTGGCTGTACCAGTTTGCATTCCCACCAACAGTGCAAGAGGGTTCCCGTTTCTCCACATGCTCTCCAGCATCTATAGTCTCCTGATTTGTTCATTTTGGCCACTCTGGCTGGTGTGAGGTGATATCTGAGTGTGGTTTTGATTTGTATTTCCCTGATGAGGAGCGATGTTGAGCATCTTTTCATGTGCCTGTTGGCCATCCGGATGTCTTCTTTAGAGAAGTGTCTATTCATGTTTTCTGCCCATTTCTTCACTGGGTTATTTGTTTTTCGGCTGTGGAGTTTGGTGAGCTCTTTATAGATTTTGGATACTAGCCCTTTGTCCGATATGTCATTTGCAAAAATCTTTTCCCATTCCGTTGGTTGCCTTTTAGTTTTGTTGGTTGTTTCCTTTGCTGTGCAGAAGCTTTTGATCTTCATGAGGTCCCAATAGTTCATTTTTGCTTTTAATTCCCTTGCCGTTGGGGATGTGTCAAGTAAGAAATTGCTGTGGCTAAGGTCAGAAAGGTCTTTTCCTGTTTTCTCCTCTAGGGTGTTGATGGTTTCCTGTCTCACATTCAGGTCCTTTATCCATTTTGAGTTTATTTTTGTGAATGGTGTAAGAAAGTGGTCTACTTTCATTCTTCTGCATGTTGCTGTCCAGTTCTCCCAGCACCATTTGTCAAAGACACTGTCTTTTTTCCATTGGATATTATTTCCTGCTTTGTCAAAGATTAGTTGGCCATACTTTTGTGGGTCTAGTTCTGGGGTTTCTATTCTATTCCATTGGTCTACGCGTCTGTTTTTGTGCCAATACCATGCTGTCTTGATGATGAAAACTTTGTAGTAGAGGCTAAAGTCTGGCATTGTGATGCCTCCTGCTTTGGTCTTCTTCTTCAAAATTACTTTGGCTATTCGGGGACTTTTGTGGTTCCATATGAATTTCAGGATTACTTGTTCTAGCTTCGAGAAGAATGCCAGTGCAATTTTGATTGGGATTGCATTGAATGTGTAGATAGCTTTGGGTAGTATTGACATTTTGACAATATTTATTCTTCCAATCCATGAGCACGGAATGTTTTTCCATTTTTTATATCTTCTTCAATTTCCTTCATAAGCTTTCTAGAGTTTTCAGCATACAGATCTTGTACATCTTTGGTTAGATTTATTCCTAGGTATTTTATGCTTCTTGGTGCAATTGTAATGGGATCGGTTTCTTTATTTCTCTTTCTGTTGCTTCATTATTAGTGAATAAGAATGCAACTGATTTCTGTACATTGATTTTGTATCCTGCAACTTTGCTGAATTCATGTATCAGTTCTAGCTGACTTTTGTGGAGTCTATCGGATTTTCCATGTATAATATCATGTCATCTGCAAAAAGTGAAAGCTTGACTTCATCTTTGCCAATTTTAATGCCTTTGATTTCCTTTTGTTGTCTGATTGCTGGTGCTAGAACTTCCAACACTATGTTAAACAACAGCTGTGAGAGTGGACATCCCTGTCGTGTTCCTGATCTCTGGGGATAAGCTCTCAGTTTTTCCCCATTGAGGATGATATTAGCTGTGGGCTTTTCATAAATGGCTTTTATGATGTTTAAGTATGTTCCTTCTATCCTGAGTTTCTCGAGGATTTTTATTAAGAAAGGATGCTGAGTTTTGTCAAATGCTTTTTCTGCATCAATTGACAGGATCATATGGTTCTTCCCTTCTCTTTTATTAATGTGATGTATCACATTGATTGATTTGCGAATGTTGAACCAGCCCTGCATCCCAGGAATGAATCCCACTTGATCATGGTGAATAATTCTTTCTATGAGCTGTTGAATTCGATTTGCTAGTATCTTATTGAGAATTTCTGCATCCATATTCATCAGGGATATTGGCCTGTAGTTCTTTTTTTACCGGGTCTCTGTCTGGTTTAGGAATCAAAGTAATACTGGCTTCATAGAATGAGTCTGGAAGTTTTCCTTCCCTTTCTATTTTTTGGAATAGCTTGAGAAGGATAGGTATTATCTCTGCTTTAAACGTCTCGTAGAATTCCCCAGGGAAGCCATCTGGTCCTGGACTCTTATTTGTTGGGAGACTTTTGATAACTGATTCAATTTCTTTGCTGGTTATGGGTCTGTTCAAGCTTTCTTTTTTTTTTTTTTTTTTTTTTTTTTTTTTTTTTTCAACGTTTTTTATTTATTTTTGGGACAGAGAGAGACAGAGCATGAACGGGGGAGGGGCAGAGAGAGAGGGAGACACAGAATCTGAAACAGGCTCCAGGCTCCGAGCTGTCAGCACAGAGCCCGACGCGGGGCTCGAACTCACGGACCGCGAGATCGTGACCTGGCTGAAGTCGGACGCTTAACCGACTGCGCCACCCAGGCGCCCCTGTTCAAGCTTTCTATTTCTTCCTGTTTGAGTTTTGGAAGTGTGTGGGTGTTTAGGAATTTGTCCATTTCTTTCAGGTTGTCCGGTTTGTTGGCATATAATTTTTCATAGTATTCCCTGATAATTGCTTGTATCTGAGGGGTTGGTTGTAATAATTCCATTTTCATTCATGATTTTACCTATTTGGGTCATCTCCCTTTTCTTTTTGAGAAGCCTGGCTAGAGGTTTAACAATTTTGTTTATTTTTTCAAAAAACCAACTCTTGGTTTCATTGATCTGCTCTACAGTTTTTTTAGATTCTATATTGCTTATTTCTGCTCTGACCTTTATTATTTCTCTATTTCTCTTCTTCTGCTGGGTTTGGGGTGTCTTTGCTGCTCTGCTTCTATTTCCTTTAGGTGGGCTGTTAGATTTTGACTTGGGATTTTTCTTGTTTCTTGAGATACGCCTGGATTGCAATGTATTTTCCTCTCAGGACTGCCTTCGCTGCATCCCAAGGTGTTTGGATTGTTGTATTTTCATTTTCATTTGTTTCCATATATTTTTTAATTTCTTCTCTAATTGCCTGGTTGACCCATTCATTCTTTAGTAGGGTGTTCTTTAACCTCCATGCTTTTGGAGGTTTTCCAGACTTTCCTGTGGTTGATTTCAAGCTTCATAGCATTGTGGTCTGAAAGTATGCATGGTATGATCTCAATTCTTGTATACTTATGAAGGGCTGTTTTGTGACCCAGAATGTAATCTATCTTGGAGAATGTTCCATGTGCACTCGAGAAGAAAGTATATTCTGTTGCTTTGGGATGCAGAGTTCTAAATATATCTGTCACGTCCATCTGATCCAATGTATCATTCAGGGCCCTTGTTTCTTTATTGACCGTGTGTCTAGATGATCTATCCATTGTTGTAAGTGGGGTATTAAAGTCCCCTGCAATTACCACATTCTTGTCAATAAGGTTGCTTATGTTTGTGAGTAATTGTTTTATATATTTGGGGGCTCCTGTATTCGGCACATAGACATTTATAATTGTTAGCTCTTCTTGATGGATAGACCCTGTAATTATTATATAATTCCCTTCTTCATCTCTTGTTACAGCCTTTAATTTAAAGTCTAGTTTGTCTGATATAAGTATGGCTACTCCAGCTCTCTTTTGACTTCCAGTAGCATGATAAATAGTTCTCCATCCCCTCACTTTCAATCTGAAAGTGTCCTCAGGTCTAAAATGAGCCTCTTGTAGACAGCAAATAGATGGATCTTGTTTTTTTATCCATTCTGATACCCTATGTCTTTTGGTTGGCGCATTTAGTCCATTTACATTCAGTGTTATTATAGAAAGATATGGGTTTAGAGTCATTGTGATGTCTGTAGGTTTCATGCTTGTAGCGATATCTCTGGTACTTTGTCTCACAGGATCCCCCTTAGGATCTCTTGTAGGGCTGGTTTAGTGGTGATGAATTCCTTCAGTTGTTGTTTGTTTGGGAAGACCTTTCTCTCTCCTTCTATTCTAAATGACAGATTTCCTGGATAGAGGATTCTCGGCTGCATATTTTTTCTGTTCACCACATTGAAGATTTCCTGCCATTCCTTTCTGGCCTGCCAAGTTTCAGTAGAGAGATCCATCACGAGTCTTATACGTCTCCCTTTATATGTTAGAGCACGTTTATCCCTAGCTGCTTTCAGAATTTTCTCTTTATCCCTGTATTTTGCCAGTTTCACTATGATATGTCGTGCAGAAGATCGATTCAAGTTACGTCTGAAGGGAGTTCTCTGTGCCTCTTGGATTTCAATGCCTTTTTCCTTCCCCAGATCAGGGAAGTTCTCAGCCATGATGTCTTCAAGTATACCTTCAGCACCTTTCCCTCTCTCTTCCTCCTCTGCAATATCAATTATGCGTAGATTATTTCTCTTTAGTGCATCACTTAGTTCTCTAATTTTCCCCTCATACGCCTGGATTTTTTTATCTCTCTTTTTCTCAGCTTCCTCTTTTTCCATAATTTTATCTTCTAGTTCACCTATTCTCTCCTCTGCCTCTTCAATCCGAGCCGTGGTCGTCTCCATTTTATTTTGCAGCTCATTAATAGCATTTTTTAGTTCCTCCTGGCTGTTCCCTAGTCCCTTGATCTCTGTAGCAATAGATTCTCTGCTGTCCTTTATACTGTTTTCAAGCCCAGCGATTAATTTTGTGACTATTAATCAAAATTCACTTTCTGTTATATTGTTCAATTCGTTTTTGATCAGTTCATTAGCTGTTGTTATTTCCTGGAGGTTTTTTTGAGGGGAATTATTCCGTTTCGTCATTTTGGATTGTCTCTGGAGTGGTGCAGAACTGCAGGGCACTTACCCTGTGCTGTCTTGAATAACTTGCATTGGTGGGCGGGCCACAGTCTGACCTGATGTCTACCCCCAGTCCACCACTGGGGCCACAGTCAGACTGGTGTGTGCCTTCTCTTCCCCTCTCCTAGGGGCGGGATTCACTGTGGGGTGGCGTGGCCAGTCTGGGCTACTTGCACACTGCCAGGCTTGTGGTGCTGGGGACCTGGTGTATTAGCTGGGGTGGATCGTCAAGGTGCTCAGGGGCGGGAGGGGCAGGCTCAGCTTGCTTTTCCTTTGGAGATCCACTTCTGGAGGGGCCCTGTGGCACCGGGAGGGAGTCAGACCCGCCGGAGGGATGCATCTGCAGAAGCACAGGGTTCGGTGTTTGCGCCGAGCAAGCAAGTTTCCTGACAGGAACTGGTTCCTTTGGGATTTTGGCTGGGGGATGGGCGAAGGAGATGGC
This sequence comes from Panthera onca, assembly GCF_046562875.1. Classification (NCBI taxonomy): domain Eukaryota; kingdom Metazoa; phylum Chordata; class Mammalia; order Carnivora; family Felidae; genus Panthera; species Panthera onca. The sequence continues at coordinate 224,783,619 of NC_138339.1, forward strand.
ACTGGTGAGCACCTTTGTTTCCTGCCAAGCTGCACTCTGTTGTCCGGGGCTCAACAATTCTCCCTCCCGTTGTCCTCCAGCCCTTCCATTCTCTGAGCAGATCTGTTAATTTATAACCTTCCAGATGTTAAGTCCCGCTGGCTGTCAGAACTCACAGGGTCTGGCGCCTCCGCTTTTGCAAGCCAGACTCGGGGGCTCTGCCTTGTTGGGTGGGTTGGCTGCCCCTCCACCACCCCGGCTCCCTCCCGCCAGTCCGTGTAGCACGCACTGCCTCTCCGCCTTTCCTACCCTCTTCCGTGCACCTCTTGTCTATGCTTGCCTCCTGAGAATCCATTCTGCCAGTCTTCTGGCGATTTTCTGGGTATTTAGGCAGGTGTTGGTGGAATCTAAGTGATCCGCAGGATGCGGTGAGCCCAGTGTCCTCCTACACCACCATCTTCCCCCATCACCAACTGTTTGAATGTTTGCGAACATCTCTTGTGCTACACCACTGAAGAGGGAAGGACTAAGGTGAATATGCTCTTGTCTGTACTAAAAAATTTCCCTGAGACTCTTCTCCATTGTTTTATTCCATAAAGTTCATTCCTTTTTATTTATTTCCTGACTCTTGATACAAATATTTGTATGTTCAGGATCCATTCTCTCTTGGAGCTGAGCCTAGTCTATCTAACACAGGCTTTTGCTGTTTAACTGTTTCATATTTAGTATATGTGTGTTTATTTATATTTGTTAAAAGAATACAACCACTTACCCAAATACTGGGTGATGGAGTGAAAAAAAAAAAATAAAGCACAGCTAAATCCAAATTTAAAACTTAATATTCGGAACCATTTATCCATAAAGTGTCTCTCTTAAAATCTATGCAGATTAAATTAAGTAAATATCTTCTATATGTTCTGGTGGCATTTATAATCTAACACAAATGCTGCAAATAATAATAATAATAGTTTATATTTGTTGATTGCTCCCATACTCCAAGCATTATTGTGTTTTGTATATACTACCTTATTTAAAATCACAACAACTCTCTAACTTTGATACCATTATTATACCAATTTTACAAATGAGAGAATTATGACCCAGTGAGATTAAATATCTTGCCCAAGGCAGAACTAAAAAAAAAAAATTCAAGCAAGTTTTACTCCAAAGCCTTGGTTCTTACCCGCCATGTTGTATTCCATTATAATGGTCAACATCTACAGAATACTTACTATCTCATCTCAGTACCATACAGGTACTCTTCTTAGTACCATATATGTATAACTTCTTTAATCATAACCCCAGTCCTAGAAAGTTATATTATAATCCCCATTTTAAAGGTAAGGAAAATTAAAGCAAAAATTTAAGAATTCCCATAAGTCCACATGATAAAAATTGGTAAACTCAAAATTATAAAAAAAAAAAATTATGTTCAACCCAAAATATGGAAGTACCCCACAGCACCTGATTCTTGTAACTAGTATATAATAACTAGTATATAATAAGTCCTTTATATAATAAGGAGTCAAGATAAGTTTTCAAATTCTTTCCCCTACCCTTTTGCCAGAATATCCTATGGGGTGGTAGGAGGGAGGATAGAATAATTTTCATCTCACAATGTGTTATCTCCTACACACATAATGAGTAACCCAGGCAGATGCCACTTACTCATTTGCATGCGCTGAGCACAGGCTGGCAAAAGCAAAGTGAACCAAAGAAGCTACTTTATTAACTTTGTCTTGAAGAGACAACTGAATGAATGCAACTCAATGAAGTAAAAAATATATATGTATTTTTTATACAAATGGGAATTATTTTGATCAATTGAGCTATTTACGTATTTGCTCACAAATAATTAACGTAACCAAAAGCATTAATTACTGAATGAGATTATAAAATCAAAACACCAAAAACTTGCCCCTGTAAAAATCTGAAAAGGTACTAAAAGTACCAATGATGACCTAATGAAGTTGCTATCTTTCAGTGAAGTTTACCAAGAGTAACAATGAATTGTGACAGAGACTGAAAATTCCAATGCTTCTATCTAAATATTAATTCTTCAGTTTTATCATTTGAAACTATCTATGATCAGTCTTAACATTACTTGGAAAAAAACATGTTATTTAAGTTTTACTTGTCCGCATTTAATATTTGTATAAACATGAGTAAATAAATAAAATTAGCTAAAGAAAAATGGAAATTCATATTATGCCCATAATATATTAAACAGCATATCTATGTCCACGAAAGTTTTATATATTTTTATAACACTGTCCTAAGTCGCCTGGAAAAGTGTTCAAGAATAAGTGAAACTTTAAATTATCTAAAAAAGAGTTTTAAGAGCAAATACTGGCTACCAATAATATGTATAAATCTTCCCCCAAATCTAAAAATAGGAATGCGTTAAACAGAATGCACAAAGACAGAGAACGGCTCATCAAACTTTCCCAGCTAGGAAAATGTGGCTTTCCCATACATCATTCAATAAAAAACAGATGGGAGCAAGTTGGTTGCCAAATAGAAAGGAAAGATATACAGCATGTTATAATTATGAGCTTCGGGTAAACAAAGGGAGGGAGAAGACTATATTAAAACAAAAAAGCAAGGTTTCTTCCATGAAAACTCTCTCTCCAGAGTAGGACAAACTAAGAATAAAATGACATCCTTTTAGAAATATTAAGTACACACAGAATGGACACTTTATCAAGTAGAACCCACCTCCCTTCTTTTGGTTATAACACCCCAGATCCTTTGCCACTCCTGATACTTGTGGTTCAGGGGTTCCTTTTAGGCTCTGGGGATGGATGGTGTGATTCATGTTGGTTCAGTCTCTGAAAGTCTTATGACCAAATCAGGTCAAGTCGGTTGTCTCTCAAACTGGTCCAATTTAGAGTAAATTCTAGAGTTTGCACAAAAACTATCTAAAAGAGATAGATTCTGTTTCTGTGGAGTTGAGCCTAAAAGACTGCAGGTCTAAAAAGTTGCTGACGGTCATACTGACACCACATGAAAGTGAAATGCAACAAACCATATAGGAGAGCAGATTGATGAGATAGATGGTAGGTCCTGATGACAACATTTCAGCCCCTTCATCAAGCTGCTCCTGAATCAGATGTTCCTCTGGAATTTTGAGTCATGCGAACCAATAAGCTTCCCTTTTATCTTAAGCCAGTTTGGGTTGGATTTTCTACCTATTGATCCTACAAAAGCCCTTAATAATTAAACTCCAGTTTCAGGAACAATGTTGAATAAACAGAAACTAGAGCCACTTCAGTTTACAAAACATCTTTTTCACATTCACTGTCCTAATTCTGTGAAGTAAGTGTTACTACAATCCCCGTTTTATAGACGAAGATAAATGGTGTTTGAGTTTGTGCAGGCTGCTGCAAGAAAATACCACTTTCTACTAAAAGAAATACCACTGGGTAGCTTATACATTCACAGAAATGTATTTCTCAAAGTTCTGGAGGCTAGAAGTTGAAAATCAGGGAGCCAGTATGATCTACTTGAAGGTCCTCTTTCTGCTCATAGACTTCTTGTTCTATATTCACATGGGGGAAAGGGAGCTGGCAAACTCTTTGAGACCTCTTTTATTCTTTTATTAAAGTATAATTAACATACAGAGTTATATTAGTTTCAAGTGTACCATATAATGATTCGACAATTCCATATATTACTCAGTATTTATCATGATAAGTGTGCTCTTAATCTCCTTTATCTATTTCAAACCCCCGCCCCTCTGGCAACCACCAGTTTGTTCTCTGTATTTAATAGTCCTGTTTGTTTCTTATTCTTTCTTTCTTTGTTTTGTTTCTTAAATTCCACATTTGAATGAAATCATATGGTACATGTCTTTCTGTCTAACTTACTTCACTTAGCATTATAACCTCTAGATCCATACATATTTCCATACTGTTGCAAAAGGCAAGATCTCATTATTTTTATGACGGAAAATATTCTACTATATATGTATATATATATGTATATACTATGCATGTGTGTGTGTGTGTGTGTGTGTGTATATATATATATATATATATATATATATAATCACTTCTCTTTATCCATTCATCTATCAATAGACACTTAGGTTGCTCTTGTATCTTAGCTATTGTAAATAATGTTGCAATTAACATGGGGTGCATATCTCTTTTTGAATTAGCATTTTCATTTTCTTCGGGTAATACCCAGTAGGGGAATTACTACATCATATGGCATTTCCATTTTTTTGAGGAATCTTCATACTCTTTTCCACAGTGGTTGCACCAATTTGCATTCCCACAAACAGTTCACAAAGATTCCTATTTCTCCACATCCTCACCAATACTTATTATTTCTTGTCTTTTTGATTTTAGACATTTTGACAGGTGTGAGGTAATGTCTCATTGTGGCTTTGATTTGCATTTCCCTAACGATTAGTAACACTGAGTATCTTTTCATGTGTCTGTTGACCATCTGTATATCTTCTTTGAAAAAATGTCTATTTAGGTCCTTTGCCCATTTTTAAATCAGGTTATTTGTTTTTCTGGTTGAGTTGTATAAGTTCTTTAGATTTTTGGATATTAATCCCTTATTGGATACATCATTTGCAAATATCTTCTCCCATTCAATAGGTTGCCTTGTGATTCTGTTGATGGTTCCTTTGTTGTGCAGAAGCTTTATATTTTGCTATAGAACTAGGACAAATAATACTAAAATTTGTATGTAACCACACACACACACACACACAAAAACCTGAACAGCCAAAGCAATCTCAAGAAAGAAGAACAAAGTTTGAGGTGCCACAATCCCTGATTTCAAGACATGCCATAAACCTGCAATAAACAAAACAGTATAGTGCTGGCACAAAAATACACACATAGATCAATTGAACATAACAGAGAGCCCGGAAATAAACCCATGCACATATGATCAACTGATCTTCAACAAAGGAGGCAAGAATATGCACTGGGAAGACAGTCCTTATAATAAATGGTGCTGAGAAAACTGGACATGCAAAGGATGAAAATTGATCACTCTCTTACACCTTACACAAAAATAAACTCAAAATTGATTCAAGACCTAAATGTGAGACCTGAAACCATACAACTCCTAGAAGAAGTCAGGCAAGAATTTCTTTAACATTGGCTACAGAAACATTTTTCTAGATATGTCTCCTCAGGCAAGGGAAACAAAAGCAAAAATAAACTATTGGGACTACATCTGTGAGGTCCCTTTTATAAGGTCACTAACTCATTCAAGATAACAGAATCCTCATGACCTAATCACCCAAAGACCCACCTCATACCATCACCATTAGTATTTCAACATATGAAATGAGGGGAGATACAAGCATTCAAACCACAGCAATGAATTTCCCAAGATTACACAGTTGGTAATTAGCAGTACCCAGGTTTTATGAATTCAGATCCCATAATTTTCTACTTGTGCTTTTTAACCTCAGGTGGAAAAAAAAAAAAGGAAAGGGGTGTTCAATGGTATGTCAGATGGTAAAAAATAAAAACATAGTTTAAGTGTAACATCTTTCTAGAACTTTAATTTTATTCAAATATCTGGGCAAAAGGGTATGAGAAATATAATTTATAACTAGTTCTATACAGATTTACTGTACTTTAAATCCTAATGTAATATAGAATAATGCAAACATTTTTAGAATTCAAACATGAGGTCATAGTATAATGTCAGGTTCATAACTGGCCTTTGGGCATTTACTTCCAGACCAAAAGGTAAGAAAGTTCTATCCTTTTGCCATAAGGAAGCACATAAAATGCAGTAACATTTTAAAGCTCAAACGAAAGGACAAAATTGATTGTTTATAAATAAATGAGGTTCCATGCATAAAATCTATCACTGTTTTCTATATTTAGACACAGAAACACTATGGATCCCAAGGAATGATTATGATTATAGTAAGTAAATAAGCCCAGGACATCTTGAATAAATAGTAGAAGGATGTATGTGTACAAAATGTTCCAAGCAAACTAAGATTTCTATTGCCATTTATGTGCTATTAACCTAGATGTTCCAAAAATTCTGGTCACTAATAATTGCCCATAGAGACTTCCAAAACATTTTAGCAGCACAGTGCAAGCAAATGTTTCTTTAAGCTAATACAAAAAAATATTGATGATAAAATTTATAATCAATCTATAAGAAAGGAGGCAAGAATATACAATGTGGAAAGACATTCTTTTCAATAAATAATGTTGGGGAAATTGGATAGCTACATGCAAAAGAGTGAAACTGGACCACTTTCTTACATCATACAGAAAAATACATTCAAAATGGATTAAATACCTGAATGTGAGACCTGAAACCATAAAATTGCTTAGAAAACATAAACAGTAATATCTTGGACATCAGCCTTCATAACTTTTTATGGATATGCTTCCTCAGGCAACTAAAGACAAGCAAAAATAAACTATTGGTACTAAAAGAAAATAAATAGCTTTGGCACAGTGAAGGAAACCATCAACAGAATAAAAAGGAAACCAAGTGAATGGGAGAAAATATTTGCAAAGGAATATCTGAAGTTAATATCCAAAATAAATAAAGAACCCATACAACTCAACACCAGAAAAATAACTTGATTTAAAAATAGGCGGAAGACAAGAACAGACATTTTTCCAAAGGCATCCATATGGCAAACAGACACATAAAAGATTCTTAACATCACTAATCATCAGGAAAACACAAATCAAAACCACAGTATCACCTCACAGTAATCAGAATGCCTAGTATCAAAAAAGATAAGAAATACTATGTGTTGGCAAGGATTTGGAGAAGAAACCTTCGTGCACTATTAGTAAGAATTTAAATTGTTGCAACCACTGTGGAAAACAGTATGAAAGTTCTTCAAAAAATTAAAAATAGAAATACCATATGAGCCAGTAATTCCACTACTGAGTATTTATGCACACAAAAAAATGAAAATAGTAATTCAAAAAGATATATGCACCCCTATATTTACTGCAGTTTTATTTACAATAGCCAATATATAAAGCCAACTCAAGTGCCCATCAATCAATGAATAAAGAAGTGGAATATATAAATACTGGAATATTAGTCATTAAAAAGAATGGAATCTTGCCATTTGTGACAATATAGATGGACCTAGAGGTTATAGTTCTAAGTTAAATAAGTAAATAAAGACAAAGATGTGATTTCACCTACATATGGAATCTAAAAACAACAACAACACCAACCAAATAAACAAACAAAATAAACAAACTCTTAAATACAGAGAACTACTGGTGGTTGCCAGGGGGGAGGTAGGTGAGGGATGGGCAAAAGAGATAAAAGGGATTAAGAGCACAAACTTTCAATTGTAAAATAAATAAGTCACAGAGGTGAAGAGTAAGCATAGGGAGGAGAGTTAATAATATTACAATAACATTAGACAGTGACAGATTGTGACTATATTTGTTGTGGTGAGCATTCAGCCATGTATGGTATAGTCAAATCAATATGTTGTAAACCTGAAACTAATGTAACATTTATGTCATTTATACTTCAATTTAAAAAAAGAAAGTCAAACATCTTAAAATGGGGAGATTAGACTAAATTATCTGGGTGGCCCAATGTACCATGGTCTTTATAAGAGGAGGCAGGGGAGTAAGTGCCAGAGAGGCATACGTGATGACAGAAGTAGAGGTCAGAGTTATGCAGGCCACAAGCCAAGAAATGCCAAGTGGCCCATGGAAGCTGAAAATGGCAAGGAAAAAGATTCTCCCCTAGAATTTCTATAAGGAACACATAGCTACCAATCAATTTTAGATACTGGACTCCAGAACTATAAGATAATAAATTTTTAGTTTTAAATCACTATGTTTGTAGTAATTTGTTACAGTAACAATGGGACACTAATACAGGGGAGCTGTGTTTACTTATTGGGACATTTTGAAAAAATAAAAGTATTAAAATATTGAGGCAGGAATATTTTCCAGGGTGAAGGGTTCCTAAAAGCCAAATATCCAATTGCTTAGTATCTGGTCTGCATCATCTAGTTCACTTTCTGCTAGGCGATCATTTCCCAGTAAACATTCAAAAATCTATTTTATTTCTAAAGGACATAGGAAATTTTAAGTCAGAAAATAAAAATTTTAAGCATACTTTAAAAATAGCACCTAAAATATCAAATGCCCAGGAACAAATCCAGTAAAACAAGACTCTGCATATGAAACTTAAAAACAGTTTTGAAAGAAATTAAAGATGATCTACATAAGTAGAAACATCATAACTGTAGATTAGAATACTAGTATTACAATGATATAATTGATTCCCAAATTAGTAAAATGCAATCCAAATAAAAATACCAAGGATATTTACAAGATGATTTTAAAATGCAAAGGGCCAAAAATAGCTCAGACAACCTTACAGTAGAAGAAAAGGGTAAGAGGACTACTCTACTGAAAATCAAGACTTACAAGAAGAACAATGGAATAAACAGAGGCCCAGACACATACCCATACATATATGGACTTGTTATTTACTATAATGGTTATTTTGCAGAGACCATCTAAATAAAAGGTGCTAGGACAAACTGTTATTCACGTGGAAAAAAAATTTATTTGACTCCTGCCTCATGGGAGACACATAAGTCAGGGAAGAGAGGTTTATGCTAAAGTCACAATCAACAGACCTTTTAGAAAATAATTTTAAATAATATCGTCATGACCTTGTACAGAGAAAATATCCCATTCATAAAAACTATTCACTGTAAAATAAGCAATAAACTGGACTATATTACAATTAACAATTGATGTTCATCAAATGACACCACTAAGAAAGGGAAAAGACAAATCAGAATGGGACTATTTGCAACATATTTTACCAGCGAAAGGTTTATTCAGAACATATAAAAAGTTCCTCCAAATCAAAATGTAAAGGAGAAACAGTCCAATTAAAAAACGGACAAAGTCTTAAGCAGGCACTTCACAAAAGAGGAAATTCAAGACAACATACAGGAAAAGGCATTCAACTTTATTGGAAATCCAAACTAAGCAATTATTATACCCACTAGACGAGAACATTTAAAAGACTCACAATAGCAAATGTTAGCAAAGATCTACAGTAACAAGAGGCTATATACAATGCTGGTGGAAGCATAAATTGACACAACAATTTTGTAAAATAATTTGTCACTGGAGATAAACATATTCTATGACCCAATAATTCCACTCCTAGATATATGTAGCCCATATTTTACAATACTCAAAACTATAAAACAACCTAAATGTTAATAGAGTGGATAAAAATTGAAATATTCTACTGCAATGAAATAATATGTTTCAGTAAAAATTGACAAAGAGCAATTACACAAACAACATATATCAGTCTCACCATGTTGGACAAAAGAAGCGAGACACAAAAGAATGCATATCATAATTTCCATTTACAAAAAATTCAAAAACAAGCAAGACTAGACTTAGTGTTTATGAATACACTGTAGGTGCCAAACTCATGAAGCAAAGTGGATAGATGACTATCATTATCAATATAATAGTTATTTGGGGGAGTAAGAAAGAAAAGAGTGAAAGGTAAAGTAATGACAATGGTCTATCTTGATCCTGCTGATTGGTACATAAATGTTTGCTTTACCTGTAAACTTATATGCACTTTTCCATTTGTGTGGGATTTGTATAAACATGCTACAGAAAGGGAAAGTAATTACAGTTTACTTTATGGCTCAAATCTGAATAGCATACATAGATTATAATATATATAGTATAATGTAATTAATATAATGAATATAATTTTATTTTATTAACATATTGATCTGACCAAAGTACAATGTAACTCTATTAAGAGGATGGGGGTAGAGGGAGAGTTGGAAATACATGTTCATATGCTAGGGAAAAGAGGAGTAAAGAAAAGTAAACCCTCATCTTCTCCAGTGGGAAATCAACAGATAATGCCTACAATTAAAGAAACAAGAAGTAGCAATACAAACATGTTATTTAGAGATATGGAGGTAAATACTAAAGAATATTTTAGAAGAATTAAAAGTTACTACAATTAGAAAAGAAGAAATCAAGAGCCAGAAACAACTAAATATCCTTTAAAATGCTGTAGATCTCATTGATTCCTTAAACTATCCCCATATGTATATTAGGTAGGAAAGGCTAGATTATAATGTGATAACAAATGATCCCCAATATTGGACATGTAGCAAAAGCAACAAATAAACATTTTATTGGTGTTAAACCATTGAAATTTAGGCTTATTGACTTATACAAATATCTCTAAATTTAATTAGATTACATTTTCCAAAATGGCCACAACAAGGTCTCTCATCCCACAAGTTCTTCACTTAATGTGATATTAGCCTTGCTTCTACTGGAGAGGTGGGTCCATGTTTCCTACCCCTGATTATGGGCGAGACTGTAACTAGGGAAATGATACTATGTCACTTCCAAGGTTAGATCATAAAAGGGAATACAACTTCCACCTCATGGGATTCTTGTTCTTAGAGTTCAGTTATCACATCATGAGGAAGGGAAGAGGCTGCCTGTAAAGACTACTGCCAAGTGTCCCGGATGACAATCCCAGACACCATCAACGTAAAGACATATGAATGAGTGAGCCTTAATATGATTCTAGCCCCAGTCATAATCTGACTAAAACTGCATGAGATACCTGAGCAAGAATTACCTAGGAAAGCCCAGTCAACACCAAGAAAAATGAAAGGTGAGAACAAATTAACTATTGTTGCTTAAGCCACTAGTTTTGGGGAAATTTGTTAAACAGCAAGAGATAATCAGAACAACTGACTTCTTATCCATCTTATTCTAGTCAAGGATGTGTGTTAATAGATAATATCTATAATTCTGTTCTAAACATAACTTCTTACATTTGGTACCCTTCTTTGTTTGTCACCCCCATGATTCCCTCTCTCTACTTTCCTCTCTGAATATTTGCAGATAATCTAGATCTATTGGCTTGCTCCAAGAAAATCACTGTTTCTTTTCCCTAAGACATTTTTGTCCAATGAAAGGATTTACTAAGCGCCACCACACTGGAACTTTAACTTGATATGATTCTCACTGCAAGACTCAGTTTTGTTAATTCAAGGTTTAAATTTTACTACTTGAGAATAAGGAGTTATTTCATCCAACTTTTCAAGTCCATGAATTTATAGATTGCCTCTACTTTCCTTAATTGCTGCCTTGAATTTGCTGATTTTTTTTTAGCCTGTCTCATGTCTTGCCAAAAGAAGACAACATCAACCAACATAAAGCACCAACATTTCACTTCTCTTCCTGATTTCCAAGAACTACAAATTCATTTAGTACAATATCTGCTTCCTCAGTGACCATAAGCTACTGTTTTGCCAAATGTGTCACCATCTTTCCAGCCTCCAATAACAGTTTCTTTGCTGCACTACAACAGACCCTGAGAGACAATGTTCTCTATTTCATGTTTCTGATACAGCCAGTATCACACTCTCAGAAACTAATTTCAGCATCAGATGGATAGGCTACATTATGTGAAGTAACAAACAGCCCCAAATCTCAATTACTTTTAACAAAGTAAAAGTTTATTTCCTACAAACATTACATACAGTATGAGTCATGAAGGGAAGTCTACTTATTACATTCTCTTAGAGATCCAGAATGATGCAGGATTCATCTAAAAATGTAGTTCTTTAATAACTATAGATCCCATGGACATCAACAAGATAATAAAGAAATGCTCTGAACAACTCTATGCTCACAATTTGATAACCTAGATGAAATGGACCAACTCCTTGAAAGACACAATGTGCCAAAACTCACACAAGAAGAAACAGACATCTGAAGGAGCTTATATAAAAAATTACATGAAGAGTCATATCTTAATGAAATTGAATCAGCAAATAATAACCTCTAAAACAGAATGCAATATGCCCATTTGGGTTTGCTGGTGAATTCTATTAAATGTTTAAGAAATTAATCATATAAATTCTCTATAATTTTTTTCAGAATATAAGCAAAGAAAATACTTTCTAATTCATTCAATGAAGGCAGCATTCCCTAATACCAAAACCAGACGAAGGTATTACAAAAAATAACACTAAAGACCAGTATCTCTCATAAACATAGATACAAAAATCCACAACAAAATCCTAGCAAGTTGAATCCAACAATGGATTAAAGAATTATACTCCACAACCCAGTGGGATTTTTCCCAAGTGTACAGGCTGATTCAACTTTCAAAAATCACTTGATGTAATCTATCACATCAACAAGAAAGAAAAGAAAGAAAGAAAGAAAGAAAGAAAGAAAGAAAGAAAGAAAGAAAAGTCACATTATCATTTCCGTAGATGCATTAAAAAAATTACAAATCCAACATTCATTAATAAAATAAACTCTCAGCAAACTAGGAATAAAGAGAAATTTCCTCAACTTGATAAAAAATATCTGTGCAAACACCTACAGCAAACATCATACTTACTGGTGAAAAACTCCAAGCCTTCCCATTAAGATCAGAAATAAAGCAAGGATGTCCTCTCTCAGCATTCTTTTCCAGCATCATACTGGAAGTATTATCTAACACAAAAAGACAAGAAAAGGAAAATAAACATACGCAAACTTGGATGGAAAAAATAAAACTCTTTTTTTTCACAGATGACATAATAATCTATGTAGAAATTCTGAAAGAATTGACAAAAGAAAACTCCTGGAACTAATAAACACTTATAGATAGCAAGGTTGCAGGATACAAGTTTAAAACACAAAAGTCAATCTCTTTCCTATATATCAGCAATGAACAAGAGGAATTTGAAATCAAAAGCACAGTATCATCTACATTAGCACACCCAAACACAAATATCTAGGTATAAACCTAACAAAATACCTACAAAATCTACATAAGAAAAATGAAAAACTCTGATGAACAAAATCAAAGAACTGAACAAATGGGAAAATATTTCATGTTCATGGATAGGAAGACTAATATTGTCAAGATGTCAGTTATTATCAGCCTGATTAATATATTCAATGAAATCTCAGTCAAAATTCCAGCAACTTATTTTGTGGATATCAACAAACTTATTCTAAAGTGTACATGAAGAGGCAAAAGACTCACAATAGCCAAATAATATTGAAGGAAAAGAACAAAGTTGGAGGAGTTATACTACTCAACTTTAAGAATTATTAAGTTACAGTAATCAACACAGTGTGGTATTGGTAAAATAATAAACAAATAGATCAATAGAACAGAACAGAGAGTCTAGAAATAGACCCTCATAAATTATAGTCAATTGATCTGCAACAAGGGAGAGAAGACAATACAATGGAGCCAAGATAGTCTCTTCAACAAACATTTCTGGAACAATTGGACATCCACGTTGGGAAAAAAATAATAAATCTAGACACAGACCTTATATCCTTAACAAAAATTAACTCAAAATGGATCACAGACCTAAATGTGAAACACAAAACTACAAAATTCCTAGAAGAAAACATAGGAGAAAACCTAGATGACCTTGAATATGGTGATGGCATTTTAGATACAATACCAAAGGTATGATCCATGAAAGAAACTCGATAAGCTTGACTGCCTTAAATTTAAATCTTCTGCTCTGTGAAAAAAAAAAAAAAAAACCGACAAGAGAATGAGAAACAAGCCACAGACTGGGAGAAAATATTTGCAAAAGACATATCTGATAAAGGACTCTTACCTAAAATAAACAAAGAACACTTAAAAACTCAACAACAACAACAAAACTTGATTTAAAAGTGGGCCAAGATCTTCACAGATATCTCACCAAAGATCTAGAGATGGCAAATAAGCATATGAAAAGATGCTCCACCTTACAGGTCAGGAGGGAAATGAAAATTAAAGGAACAATAAGATAAAACTACACACCTATAGAATGGCCATATCCAGAAAATCAACCCCACCAAATGTTGGTGATGATCTGAATCAATAGGGAGTCTCATTCACGGCTGGTGGGAATGCAAAATAGTACAGTATGCTGGAAGACAGTTTGACAGTTCCTTACAAATCTAAATATATTCTCACCATATGACCCAGCAATTGCACTCCTTGGTATTTATACAAAGGAGTTCAAAACTTATGTCCACACAATAACCTGCAGACAGATGCTATAGCAACTCTATCATAACTGCCAAAACTTGGAGCCAACGAAGAAGTTCTTTTAGTGAGTGAATAAACAAACTGTGTTACATCCAGACAATGAAATATTGATCAGTACTAAAAAGAACTGAAATATCAGCTCATGAAAATACACGGAAGAAACTTAAATGTATATTACCAAGTAAAAGAAACCAATCTGAAAAGGCTACATACTGTATGTCTCCAACCATATAATATTCTGGAAAAGGCAAAGCTGGCAAAACCACAAGTGGTTGCCAGCGGATGAAAAAGAGAGGGAGAGATGAATAGTGAGTGTGCAAAACACTTTTAGGGCACCAAAAATACTCTGTATGATACTATAATGATGGACACACATCATTACACATTTGTCTAAACCCATAGAATGTACAAGACCAAAAGTGAACCAAATGTAAACTACGGACCTTGGGTAATTGTGACGTATCAATGTAGGCTCATCAGTTATAACAAATGTACTATTCTGGTGGTCAATGTTGATAACGGGGGAGGCTATGCAGGTGAGGGACAGGGACTGCATGGGAAATCTCTATACCTTCACCTTCATTTTTCTGTGACCCTAAACTGCTCTAAAAAAAGATCTTTAAAAAAGCAAACCCAAATATGTTGTTAAATTTAATCAATTCTAAAGTATTGAATTCATTTATTGCAATTCAGATCCTTTCATATGATTTTTAATTGAAATATAATTGACATATAACATTATATTAGCTAAGTCAGTCTGTGTGGGTCTTTAAAAACTGTTTCTCAGTTTCTCAGTTTGCTATACCGTTGTGAGTCTCATAGAAGCAAGCCTGTTGGCTTTTAACATTAGGTGTTTTGCACTCATTTCTCAGATGCGGGTCTTAAAAGTTGGGGCATCAGTGGTAGGATTCAAACCCTTCATTCCTCATGGAGAAAACTGGATGTGAGTTTCTCCTGATTATGGGCCACTGTACCAGGGGTGGGGGTTAAAGCAAGATTGTGTCAGACTTTCCTATCCACTTTGATGTGGGGTTTTTCTCATTCACTCCATGTGTAGGAGTTGCTTGGCTAGTTTTTGGGTTTCTTTCAAAGGAAATCTGTATATGTAGTTATAGATTCATTGTGTCTATGGGAATTGAGTTCAAGATCCTCCTACATTGCCATCTTGAGTCAGAACTCCTCACATGATATTTTTAAATACCAAGTTATAAGAAACAACTTTAGAACATCTCAGCCAGTCAGTGTTCCTTATTTATTGGATGATCCAAGCATTATTTTCTGAGGGTTTTTAATTCTTGATGATTTTGCTTATTGTTATCTGTTAGCTTTTATAACTGGACGTGCAGTACACTCTAGTCACTCTAAAGATCTCCTGAGCTTCAGGCCTATTTTTAGTAGAACTCATTAGGAAAGCATCCACGTATCACGTTGCTAATCAGGCCCAATTACTATAGTCAACCATAACTTCTTCATTCACATCACAAAGAGCAGAATCAATAAAGCTGTTCCTTAGAAATAACTCCCAGAATCACATATCAAAATTGGCCTCCTATGAGAGCTGATGCTACTTCTTGGGAAACAGAATCCTTTCTAAAACACCTTTATTGTATTTTCCTTTTCAAATTATTTCAAATCTCTGAATCATAGGCTGCTATTTCCCCACACTGATGGAACCTGAGAGAGCTTTATCTGAAATGCCAACATTAGGGTGAAACTTTAACAAGAGAACTAACTAAATTTTGAAGATAAATCAATAAAGAGAAGTGAGTATATTTGGTTTTTAAAAATTAATAGCTACCAGCTATAGCATTTATTCAGTATTCAAATATTCTATATAGAAAATAAGAAAATAAGTAATTGGAATCTGAGTAACTTAACTGAAGAATCTATTGTGTAATCACATGTGTGTTAAAGTCACATGTCTTATTAACACATTGTATAAATTTGGCAAATCTCTATCTAAATCTGTTCACATCAGGCAATTAAATTTTTTTTTAAAAATTTATTTAGTGAACCACTTCAAGACCTAATGAAATAAAGTAAGCAAAATTTAAGAAAAGTTGATAAAATAAGCAATGTATTCTTATATTTTATGTCTGGAAAATTTTAAACATATACAAAATTCGTGTTTTTTAATAAAATCACATTTAAGTTTATGAATCACATGAGCTAATAGCTATTATAACTGAAATAGTACAAAGAAATGTCAGCTCTTTGAGTAACAATAATTGATTAAAAGTACATGATTTCCTTCTCTACTGAATAAGGAATAAGACACAGAAAACACAAATCAAGCAAAAAAGCATCAATTTTTCTTAAGTTAACAGAGACTTAGGGAAATTCAAACTTTTTCTCATTTTTTTCCACTCTCATATTTCCCTCCTAAAATGCAACTCTATTGCAGTCAGAGTTAAAGAATATTGAAAAAACCAATCCTATGATCAAATTTGGTAGATTAAGTCCGAACTTCTTAAGCTTTCTACTGGCAAAATCAAATCCTTGCTATAGACTTCTCTGGCCTTTGTCTTTTTGTTTTGTTTTGTTTAATTACATGTTTCTCCCACTACTGGCATAAAATCACTTGAGTCTTCCTCCATGTGTAATCTTAGGTGGCTTAGTTCTAAAATCTTTTATTCTTTCAGAGTAAGTACAAATTTCCAAATGCTATGCAGTTTGATAAATATGGTGAAGTCAGTCAGAACTAATGTGGGTAGTCAAGTTCTACAATGAAAAAAAATAATAAGGCAACAGAGAAAGAATTTATTCTCTCTCTCTACCTGGAAACACTAGATATTGTGGATTCTAGGGGCCATACACAGCCCCTCCTTGCAAAGTGAAAATCATTTGCACCAATAAAATATTGATGATACAGAAAACAAATTTCCTTTGGCTTAAAATTCACTTGCTACTACCATTTACCTTCTGACTTCTCTATTACGAAGGAATGGAAGCAATATATGAATATATATGAATAAATGAATATGAGCACTATCCTATTCAATTATACTTTTAACAGTGATTGGTTGATTTCTATATGAAACAAATAAAAGGTTAGTAATTTTCATCAATACAATTCATTACAATTCATCTCCTCCATCTTCTCAGAGACAACCCTCTAGATGGAGTTCTGAGGTATATCAGGACTTTCTATTCATCCAAAGCTACGTTTGTCAGTACCTGATAAAATCCACCTTCAAAAATCTTTCAGCTATTCAGAAAATTCTTTTAGTCCCAGGCTTCCTCTCCCAACTTGATATTCTCTCATCCTAGTCTGGTTTTTCAGTTTCTGTTCCCCCTTAGACTGACCATTTGGAATGATGCCTTGGTAATCCATGTGGATTGGGTTTCATTCCTGCCCCAAAGATGCAGCCTCCTGAACCAATGACCTTAGTTTCAAAACTCCCCATTGCCAGCCCGAATTCAGCCCTTGTAACTCTGCCTCCCTATGCAAATATCATGCAGATTTTTTTTCTTTTCTTGGGAGAAAGTGCACGGTACAAGGAGGTAGGAGCAGTCTGTTTCTCTAAGTCAAAATGACTATTGATTTAATAATAATGAAAAGTAGAGAAATATGCTTTACACAAATTCCTCAATTGTAGTAGGTATGTAATCGGTGGCTCAGTCCATTAAGCGTCCGGCTCTTGATTCAGCTTAAGTCATGATCTCCCAGCTGTGAGATTGAGCCCTGTGCTGTCAGCGTGGAGTCTGCTTGGTATTCTCTCTCTCCTCTCTCTGCCTCTACCCCTCTTCACATTCACGCTCTCTCTTTCTCTCTCTCAAAAAATTAAATAAACATTTCTTTTAAAAAGAAAAGAAAAGAAAACAAAGGCAGCTTTGAATGGAGGAAATAAAACTGTACACTTCCATTAAATCATTACTCTCTCCAGGGCAATACTATCTTGATTCCTTCATAGAAAACCCTCAAAATCAATCTCTTTAATTAAACTTTAAAAAAAAAAGCTGTTTTTTGGGGGGTGTCTGGGTAGCTCAGTCAGTTCATTGTCTGACTTAGGCTCAGGTCATGATCTCACATTCGTGAGTTCGAGCCCTGCATCAGGCTCTGTGCTGACAGCTCAGAGCCTGGAGCCTGTTTTGGATTCTGTGTCTCCCTCTCTCTCTCTGCCCCTGCCCCACTCATGCTCTGTCTCTGTCTCTCTGTCTCTCTGTCTCTCTCTCTGTCTCAAGAATAAATAAACATTAAAAAAAAAACTTTTTAAAAATGAGTTAAAATTTAAAACTTTGGATTCCAGTTTAAGTAACATCATAAAGTTCAGAAACTGAAATAGTAACCATGTAACAACTCAAAAAATTTTTTGAATTGTAATTCCATGATCTAAATCACACTCAAACTCCAGTGGGGATTTAAAATATAGATAGATAACCAAATTGCATCCCAAACCTGCCAACTCAGAACTTCTGTGGGTCAGAATAGAAAGTATTTTTAATCAGTGGTATTAGCAGTCCCTGAGAAAACTCTCAATCCCTGCTCTAACTGTGCTCCTCTAGTTCATTTTATCTTGTGTGCCTCCTCTCAAAGTTGCCATAACAATAAGCAATCAAAATAAAATATCAATTCCAATGAAAACAAGTGGAAACTAAAGCAAAAGACCTAATATAAACCTACTGACTATTACTGACTCTGATGGATCAGAACGTTTTTGATATCCACTTCTCAGTTTACAATTTAAGTGTAGCGTAGTGTAGAACTTAAGGACATGCAATTGGGAAATATGTGGCCTGGTTCCAATCCAGGCTCAGTCACACACTACCTCCCTCAGTGACCCTGAGAAATTTTCTCCAGTCCTTCTCTTCCTCAGCTGAAAAACCCAGAAATAATATTAGTATCTCCTTCATAGAGTTGCTGTCAAAATTAAATTATTAAATATACATAAATTGCTACGGACAACCTCTTAGTGTACAGAAAGCATTCAAGAATCTGAGTTAGGGGTGCCTGGGTGGCTCAGTTGGTTAAGGGTCTGACTCTTCATTTTGGCTCAGGTCATGATCTCACAGTTCATGGGATCAACCCCCAAGTTGGGCTCTGCACGGACAGCATGGAACCTGTTTGGAATTCTCTCTCCCTCTTTCTCTGTCCCTCCCTGCTCGCACTCACTCTCTCAAAATAAATAAATAAACTTTAAAAGAAGAAAGAAAGAAAGAAAGAAAGAAAGAAAGAAAGAAAGAAACAAACAAACAAAGAAACAAAGAAAGAAACAAAGAAACAAAGAGGAAGGAAGGAAGGAAGGAAGGAAGGAAGGAAGGAAGGAAGGAAGGATCTGAGTTATAATTAATATTATTTTCATTACAGCATCGGAGTGGGTGTTAAAGAGTTAGATATCATGTTCAAGTTCAAAGAAATCAGGCTATAGAATATCATAAATTACTATTTCTTTTTGTAGATATTAAAATGTCCTACTAGTTTAAGTTTATTAGAAGCAAAAATGTTCACAAGCAAAAGCACTTAACAATGAAGGATAGTATGTGTATATGTATGTATACACACATATATACGTATACATACATACTTCCAAGGCTAGCAAAAAAAAGCATACAATTTTTAGAAAGTAAAAGCAACTTTAGTAGATTTATTTTCATTTATAAGTTGTTTATTTTGTTCTAGGGAGTCTGAATTTCTCAAAAGAATTCCTTGCCCAAGTAAACATGCTCTATTACACAAGAATGAAAAAACAATTTCATACTGTAAAAGATTTTCTTTCCAAAAAAGTTATCAGATGCTTAAATACATTCCCACAGGGAAGAAGAAACACCATACACGTGGTCAAGTTCTGTGTTTCTCGTTTCTGTCATTTAATCACTCTGTATTAGTATCTGGCTTTACCACAGGAAAGTTTCATACATGGAATCTGCTTCAAAGCTGAGTATAATAGATTCTCTTCTTTCAGGCTTATTCTATAGGGCATAATTTTCTGGGACAAAATGTGCAAAAGTGCTTTGTGGCAACAAATAGAGAATTGGAGGAGGATACGATAAAAAGTAAACATTGTTCAAAGGAAATAATAGTGACTGGGGTGAACCCCTCTGTCAAATAAATTTAACTTTATTTAAACCCACATATCACCTACTATTTACATTTTTCAAGATCTAAAGATGAATTTTTAAAAAAATGAATTCATTAAGTAGAAATATTTTAAATTCATGTACACATGTCAAAAATCTCTTGAGTTAAGATTCGAAGATATGTACTCTTTCCCACTCTTCCAAAAATTACAGACTACCTGCTATTATTTTAGATTTTAGACCATTTTTTCATTTTTCTCCTCTACTCCCTTAGGAATGTATATAATTTTTATTTTTTTTACAGATTTAAAGGCAGATTAAAATGAAATTATATAGCTCTTCTAACCTGTTCTTTTTTATTATTTATTAGGTTTCAGAGATCATTTACAAGGAACTAAATATACACCTGTCCTATTAATTGCCACATAATATTCTATCTAATGAATGGCTGTAATTTATCGAAGGATTCCTAATTTATGGGGTACATGCAATATTTCTTCTGTTACTAATACATACCATGTAATACTGAATAATCTTTCAAAATGTTCTCCTTGGCATGCACTCATTGTTAAAATTTTTTTATCTTTATTTTAATTCCAGTATAGTTAACAAACAGTGTTATATTAGTTTCAGGTGTACAATATAGTAATTCAACAATTCTCTGTAAGGAATGTACAGTTTTTAAATTACAGACATAGAATTGCAGAAATCTTTCAATCTTCGAACTGAAAAGTAAACAGAAAGACTAAAATGGGCTTGTTTCTCAGTTTCCAAAGAATTAATGTGTAATTTTCAATGCTGCTAATTTAAATCTACTTTAAGAGTTTCTGTCATGCCTAAGTACCTCCCTAGTTTTCTAAATATCTCCTTCCTTCTCAAAGCTAAAAGGCTGGAAGACACCTCCAAAAGTAGCTCAAGTATCTAAAAAAGGTGGATGATAAGCAGGAAATTCCACTGTAAAAGACTGAAGAGGTACCCAACAGGGCTGGATCTGAAAGGGTATTATAATACGTTAGCCATAAACTGTACTGCCCACATCAGGGAAGGAATGGGTTAGTGTGGAAGTCAGGGTGGAAAGGTGTTTAAGAAAAACTTAGGAATACATCATACTGAAGAGATAGCATTTGCACTCCTACCATGAAAAAGTCTTCATGTTCAGCCAGTGTGGGTGAAAAGAGAGTGCCAGCTAAGTAAAAGGTATTATCCCTTTTCCTCTAACCTCGATTCTCTTTGTCTAGACAGTGGCTAAACCAGAACATGGAGTGGTAAGAAGAAATGCATGAAGAAACAATTACTACTAATCCTTGAGCACCAAATCTGGCTGGGCAAGAGTGGAAGTTGAGGCTGTGTGAAGAGGCAGAATCTTCTAACCGAGTATGAGATTAAAACTTTAATGTAGTCTGGACTGGATATATTCTTAGTATGTTACTTAGTATAATATGTTCTTAGTATATTATTTGAAAATAAGAAAATCCTCAGGGATATTCCTGAGCTGTCATTCAGGAGTGGGAAGAGAAATGTGGCAAAGTATATATGAACCAGTGAGGGAGGAAGTAAAGGGTGGGAGACAGTCATTTCCTACTTGTACGCCACTAACTCCAGGTCATTTAATAAACAGGTTACATTTACAATAAACTTCTATCCACTAATATAAACCGTTTCTCTATTCTCTGGAAGAGCTCAAACAAAAGACCTTTGATATTTTCATTTAGACTATTATGTTGATAATTTCTTAGACAAGTAAGGAGGTGATATAGCTTTCTCTAATCTCCCCTTTTTTAATTCAGTGAAACATTAAAAGATTTAAATCAATGAAAGATTATCAGCTTTTTTGGAGGTAGGGCAGACAAAGGAAATTCCAAGTTTATTTTTTAAATGACAGGAAGCAATAATTATGAAAACTGCAAGTGTTCTTAGAGTTTGTACATTCTTTTTTGGAAAGGATATAGGCTGTGCAATGTTTTCTGTAACCATTCACTTCACAGTAAACAAATATGTCTGTATCACTTATTCAGATGAAAATTCAATTTGGCAAAAAAAAAAAGTTTTTGTTAGTAAAATCCATGGTTAGTAAGATTGTACATATTTTTTATAACCTTGAACTGAATTTTTAGTTCCTGCCTACTACAGCTAAAGTAAATATATATATATATACTTCACCAACTTTAGACTATGTCTTACCATGTATTGCCAAGGGGTTAAAACCTAGTCTATATACTCAGATACGAAGACATATAATTTTCTGTATTTTAAATTACTTCATCTTGGCTCTCAAGCTGACTCCAACTTTGCCAGCTAAATGTATCCTAGTGGTTTTATTTGAAAATAATCTATTTAGAATAATTACTCATTTATGAAAGATTTGTGCTTTCCCTCTAACTCCTTCTTCCCAATATGGCCTCTAGGTACAAGAAAAACTTAAATTTCCAATCAGCTAAGGGTAGGAAGTGTCTGGTCCTCATAATTTCCTCTGATTGCATAACACATTCCATTTGGTCAGAGCAGCAACCTTCTGTTCTCACTGTACCTTCTAAGATGTACCCTGGGCTGCCTGGTCATTGCATACCCTAAAGCAGCATGCACAGAGATGTGGTTGCTCCTACTTGGTCTATTTAAAGTTAGGCTCAGACATGCTACTGACAATAATAGAACTTGACTTTGCCTCTAGTCCTGAAATGCCCACACACACTATGACCTTATCCTAACCTCAGTCATCTTATGACCAGTGATTTGCTCAGCAATTTCTTTTCCCCTCCTCAACCTCTGTTGTAATAGTCAAGTTTCTTTGTCATGAGCAATAGATTCTTCCTGAATGAGTGGGGGGATGGAGGTGGATAAGAAGAGCTATAAAAAGATTTTTTGTGGCTTGAAAGAACATTGAGGAGGCTCTAGAACCTGACTTGAGTATGGGCTTCTAGGAATATAATCCAAAATTATGCCATAGGAATTCCACTTTGGAGTAGAATATTGTAGGTGGCAGCAGGCCAACATTCCCACAGCAGCAGCTAGGAAAAAAAAATGGATGGATTATATTCTTAATGCATCATAGAACCATGAAGAAAACAAAGAGGACTAAAAAGACTAAAAGTCTAGTGCTTCCTAAGTGAGCTGATGGTCTTCAGATACTTTTGTTCCTGGGAAGAAATGCTGATTTTTAAGAATGTGCTGAAGATCCAATTTGAATCAAGTAGAGGTATTGTATTGAGGAGGAAAAAAAATCACTGAAGCCCTTAAAATTCATATGGACTATAATGATCCATTAGAAACTAGAATAATTCTGAAATCCTGATCTGTTTTCTCCCAAGAAATATTTTTTTTTTTTTAGTTCTGGAGTAGAATAAGAGTCTGGTGTTCTAAACTGGAAACAAAGTAAAATCCCCTATTGTCTATGTTTGTTATAATACAAAATCCAAAAAAGGAAAAAAAAAGAAAACAAGGCATAAGAAACATGTAAGACACAGTCAAAAGCTCTAGTGTACACATAAATTGAACTCCAAAAGAAGAGAAATAAAAGAACTTGAGGCAGAATATCAGTATAGTATAATTAATATAATAGCCAAGATTTTTCAGAAACTAATAAAAGATAGCCACCCATAGATTCAAGAAGCTCGGTGAGCCTACAGAAAGAGAAATAAAAAACAAACAAACAAACAAAACATCAATGCTCATGATAATCAAACTGCTGTAATCCCAACACAGAAAAACAACTTGAAAGCAACCTGAGAGGGAAAAAAAAAAATAATAATAATAAGCACTATCTCTGTTAGCAAGACTAACAGCTAACCTTTCAATGATGGTATAAAATCCAGAAGACAATGAGATGACATCTTTAAAACGCTGAAAGAGAAAAAACTTCTAATCTAGAATTTATTATCCAGCAGAAATATCCTTTAAAAATGAAAGCAAACTACACATATTTTCTTCAATAAAATAACAGAATTTGTCACCAAAAGACCCAAAGTAAAAGAAATACTGTTCTACATCTGAGATATTTCAAAGAAGAAAATTTTTCTCACTCCTGCAGTCTGGGAGGAAATCATTACATTTTTGGAATTTATGTTATGAAAGAAGGATCTGAGGTTTGTATTCCCATCAAATACTCCACAGTTTCCTTCTGGGGAAGAAAAAAGAAAGAATCATGTAAGCCAATTCTCCTTCTTTAATTACAATCATGGTTTCTACATACAAACATATTGGCTAGTCTCTACTTTTTTTTTCCAATTTCATATAATGACAGCAATGAATTTTGTACTTTGTGCACTAGGCATGCAATAAATAAATACAGAAATGTGTATGAATTTCTTGGTTTTCAGTCCAGGAGCACTGAAACAGAAATTTTTAAAAATGCTAATAACTGTTTTTAATATAGCCTTTAGAGTTTAACTTCTTTTCACTTACATGATGTTATTTAATGCTTACAAAATTCCAGATAAATAATTAGTATTCAAATTTATACATAAGAATAATGTGACTCTGATGAGTTAAGCAATATATTGAAGTATGTGTATCTTAATTTAGGTGGGAGAAAAGTTTGGAAGAGTCAAAATAAAGACAGCTAAGCATCAAAGAGATCAAATACCCAGATTCAGTCCAGATCTCTTATCCAAAATTATCAACTCTGTCCATTATCCACATCAAGCAAATTCAAAATGGATTAAAGACCTAAATGAGAACTATGAAACCATAAAAAAAAAACGAGAGAAGAACACAGACAGTAACCTCTTTGACATCAGCCATAGCAACTTCCTTCTAGATATGTGTTCTGAGGCAAGGGAAACAAAAGCAAAAATAAACGATTGTGACTTCATCAAAATAAAAAGCTCTGCACCGCAAGGGAAGCAATTAACAAAACTAAAACACAACCTATGAAATGGGAGAAGATAAAGCAAATGATATATCTAATAAAGGGTTAGTATGCAAAATTTATAAAGAATTTATAAAACTTAACACCCAAAAAATGAATAATTCTATTAAAAAATGGGCAGAAGACACGAATAGACATTTTGCCAAGGATGACATACAAATGACCAACAGACACATGAAAAGATGCTCAACATCACTGATCACCAGGAAATTATAAATCAAAACTACAATATCACCTCACACGTGTCAGAATGGCTAAAATCAACAACACAAGAAACAACAGATGTTGGTGAGAATGTGGATAAAAAGGAACACTTTTGCACTGTTTGTGGGAATGCAAACTGGTACAGCCACTATAGAAGGATGCTTCCTCAAAAAGTTAAAAATAGAAATGCGCTATGATCCAGGAATTGCACTACTAGGTATTTACTCAAAGAATACAAAAATACTAATTCAAAGGATACATGCACCCCGATGTTTATAGCAGCATCATCTACAATAGGCCAAGTGTCCATCAACTGATGAATGAATAAAGAAGATTTGGTATACATATACAATGAAATATTATTCAGACATCAAAAAGAATGTAATCTTGCCATTTGCAATGACATGAATGGAGCTAGAGAGTAATATGCTAAGTGAAATAAGTCAGACAGAACAACAAATGTCATATACTTTCACTCACAGGTGGAATTTTAAAAATTTCAAAACTGAGCAAAGAGGAGGAAAAGAGAGATTGAGAGAGAGAGAGAGAGAGAGAAAGAGAGAGGCAAACCAAGAAACAGACTCTTAACTAAAGAGAAGAAACTGATGGTTACCAGAGGGGAGGTAGGTGGGGGAATGGGTTAAATAGGTGATGGAGATTAAGGAGTGTACTTATGGCGAGCACTGGGTGTTGTATAGAAGTTTTGAATCACTATGTCATATACCTGAAACTAATATTACACTGTATGTTAACTAACTAGAATGTAAATAAAAACTTAAAACAAATACACAACAAATATATGTAACATATATGTGTGTGGTATATATATCTACATACTTGTTTATAAGTAACAAATATAAATATCTATATTTTAAAATAACATATATTTAATAAAAGTGATCTTTTAGGTAGCAAACAGATAAAAGCAATGCCATCAGAATAAGTTCCTAACTATCTAGTAACAGACAGCCTTTAGAATTATATTAATAGTAAGGTTAACATCTCTGTGTCATTTTTAAAATACTTAAACCAGGTTATTTTTTAATTTCCAATTTTGAGATATTTTAAACTTAAAAGTTATATAACAAACATCTATGAACCCACAGTCAAGTTAAACACATATTAACATTTTGTCACCTCCCTTCAGTTTCTTCTATCTTTGATTTTAAAGAAAAAATAATTCCCCCGTGATTTTCCTCTTTTCTTACCCCCAAATAGCCACTCTTCTGAAGTTGGTATGTTTTTATATGTTGAGTCCATACACATGCATCTATTAATGAATTTTACTAATGTTTTGGTTATTTTTATTTATATAAAAAAGATGCTGTATCAAACCTTTTGCTGATACTTAAAAAATAATATGTTGATTATTTATATATGTTGACTGCATGTAGATCTTGTTCATTCATTTCATTTTTGTGTGTGAAGTGTTCCACTGTAATAATAAACCAGAGTGTATTTATTAGTCCTTATATTGGTGGGTAATTAGATCATTTCCTATTTTTTGTTATTATTAAAGCACCTGCAATGAATATTTTTTGCATGTATTTTTCTGTAATACATGAGAGTTCTTTAGCATAGATACATCTAGGGAAAATACACTTGCTGAATGCAAGGTGTTTCTATCTTCAATTTTACTAGTTATTGATTAATGCCTCTCAAATTGTGTTGTGCTAATTTATATTCTTAATGATAACACTTAACTAAGCCCCTTTCCCACATCCTCACCAACCATTGGAGTTACCAGACATTATAAAATATTTACCATTCTGGAGGATGTGAAAGATAATTACATTATTATTATTTTAATAGGCTTATTTGCAATATGGGGTTCCTCTTTTGTAAACTGTCTATATACGACCTTTGACAATTTTTCTTTGAGGTTGTTGGTCTTATCATTATTAATATGTAGAAATTCTTCTAGATAATTAGTCTAGAATTAGTCTAAAGAATAATCCTTTGTTCTTTGTGCTATAAATATCTTCTCTCAAGCAAAATAAATAAATAATATGCCACAGGCCTTTAGTGATGAGCCAAATCTTCACCATCGAGCACTACATACTACAATCTCACTGCTCTAAATTCTCTGCCAGGAACGCAATTTTAGTCCAGTTGCTAATGCCACCAGGATTAAACTACAGCCTATATTAAAAATTTGACCTTATAAGCACTTCTTGTTTTGTTTTCTTTTGTTTTTAATAAGTGGCATCCACCTCTACACATTATTCAGCAACTTGAGTCATTCATTCAACAAATGGGTTTAGAGATCTGAACATGTTACTGTAGATATCATTAACTCACTCCGCTTAATTCCTCAGAATTCCATAATATGAAAATAGCACAGTTGGTTTCAACATTTCTATTTCAGTGGAAATTTAGGTTGTTTCCAAATGTTTTCACTGTTGTCAGTTTCAAGAAAGAAAAAGACTTTGCTATCACTTCTCTCTTTGCTGTCTCCTCAAAGTCTTTCACGGGTGTGTGTGATGGTGGAGAGTGAGTATCCAGCATTTTCAGCTTTTCTAGGAGAGATCGTCTTCATCCTATTCAAAAAGGAGCCTCTCCCAAGTAGAAAAGAGTTCAGAAGGTGCACGGACAAATGTCCTCCTCATTGACCTTTATTGGCATTAGTACCAAAACTTACGTCTACAAACTGATTTAAGCCCTGCTTCCTTAGAGATTTTGATCAAGAATTATTTTTCTTGGGCCACCTGGGTGGCTCAGTCGGTTAAGCAACGGACTTCGGCTCAGGTCGTGATCCGTTCATGATTGGTTCAGGAGTTTGAGCCCCGCATCGGGCTCTGTGCTGACAGCTCAGAGGCTGGAGCCTGCTTCGGATTCTGTCTCCCTCGCTCTCTGCCCTTCCCCCACTCGCACTCTGTCTCCCTCTCTCTCAAAAATAGATAAACATTTTTTAAAAATTTAAGAATTATTTTTCTCTTAATTACAGCAAAGATAAATGGAATCATCTCTCTATGGTTACGATAAGTCTTCCAAAGAGAAGAAGAGGTAAGGTCTTCATATTCCACCAAGATTAACGACAGATCATCCATAACTTACAACGGAAGTAAATATCTTAAAGTACACGGAACACCGAACACAGCAGAGTTCACCAATCTTTTCACAAATAAAACATATTAACAGATTCCTTTTTCAAATTTATCACCTAATTAAATTATTGCCTTTCTGATTCACAAAGTCCAATAAAGAGAATAGAACTTCTAAAAAGAAAAGAGGCTTTGGTTAAAACTAGGTTTAAATCTTAATTTTGATAGCTTTGGCCTTGGGAAAAATCCCTTAATCTCACAAATCTTTCGATTTTCAGAGCAAAATAAGACTATGAATGCTTATTGTACAGTGTATTATAAAGATTCAAGATTATATAAATAAAATGTTGATTGTATAAAAAAACTTTTAAAATGTAACATAAGGAGACTTGAAATATCTTCAATGAAATTTAGAGAGCTACATTTTTTCCTTGAGGAAAAGAAGGAAATACAGGTTAATAAATTCTGCCATGGAATTACAAGTACATAGGAATAAATAACAAAAAGAAAAGATTCTCTGCTCTCAGTGTTTCTACAGACAATTTGAAAACAAGTGAGAATCTAATGGATTCAATGTTTATGAACAGAAACTAAACCAAAACAAAATAAATCACTGATTTGATCTCTTCCAGTTAGATAAGAAAGACTGGAACATTTCCAATATTCCTCTCATGTTTGTATAAAACATATTTGGGCTTCATTAAAAATATTTATTCAAATCTGTTCTAGAATTATCAAGGTCTACTCTTGGAACTATATTTTCTTAGTGAAAAGGAAACTGGTTAACAGTAATTATTTTCAATGTAAAAAGAGCTTCCACGTGCCTATCCCTGTCAGGCACTTCCATTAGACTTGAATCTCATCTGTGAGAGTAATAATATGCAGGCAGCCCAAAGCACCGAAGCACTGAAGGGATTGACTTTACCAGAAAGCCATTATTTGTAAATGCAAAGTATAAGAAACTGGTACATCAGACTACATTATGTGTCCACTCAATTTTTTCGTTTAAGCATCAAGCAAGAGCACTGTGTGTGTGTGTGTATGTGTTTTCTGCGATAGCACTATGGTCAGTCATTTGGCCAGTAGAAAATGAGAAGGAATGTTTCTAATAGCAAAAGTAGAAAAGCATGTAAATACAAAATTTGAAAGTGCCTACACTTTCTACATCCTATATTTATATTGGTATATACTTTACTACCTACACTAGAAAGAAACAGGGATCAGTAGTGGAAGGACTTAAACAATCATTTTGTTCTCTAAAACTCAGCTTTTTGCTTCAGCAATATGGTTCACATTCAGTTTCTTTAAAGCCCAAGAAATAAGGAATTGTAAGATCAAGTAAATGTCTTATTAAAAAGCTTTAGGGAGTTTTTCTTTCCATACATTGAAATTTTCCTAACAGAAAATATACTGAAAACTCTCAAAAGAAAATTTCCCATTTTTCTAACAAAGGTGATTATATTAAAAAATTTGAGTAGAACAAACGTTAAAAAAAGGAATTTTTCTTTCTAGTTCTCTATGAAATATGCCATCACAAAATTGAGAATCCAGAAATATTGGAATTAGTTACTTAGGTCATCAAAGAAGAGTCTTCATCTATCTTCTAATCGATCGAAGGGAAAGCTAAGGAGGAGTGACCTGACTGGGGCTATACGCCTACTGCATGGCAGAGATGAGACAAGATTAAAAGCTGGACAGCCTCCTGGCTGGCAGCCTTTTGCTCCTACATATATAACGATCCCTCCTAATGGTTAAAAGAGTGGCATGGGGGATGCCTGGTGGCTCAGTCATTTAAGTGTCCAACTTTGGCTCAGGTTATGATCTCATGGTTTGTGAGTTCAAGCCCCCACATTGGACTCTGCACTGACAGCTCAGAGCCTGGAACCTGCTTCAGATTCTGTGTCTCCTTCTCTCTCTCTCTGCCCTCTGCCCTCCCCTGCTCATGCTCTCTCCCTCCCTCTCTCTCTCCAGTATAAACATTAAAATTTTTTTAATTTTTTAATTAAAAATTTTTTTAAAACTTTAAACAGTGGCATGGAATAGCTATATAACTGCGTATCTCATATTAAAAACATCAACAGAACTACACACCGGATTTAAATAATAAGCTCTTTATTCATTTGTTCAAAGATATTTTTCAATACCTTCCGTTTGCCAGGTGTAATGGTATGCTTTGATTACATAGCAGCATGATCCATACTCTCATAAAGCCTAATGTCCAGTGTGGTGATAGAGTAACAAGAAAGATTTACTTTGATCTGGTAGCATCTATGTGAAGTGATAGCTAAACCAACACCAAAATTATGAATATAACTTTTTCAGTTTAAGAAAGAAAGCATTTCAGACAGAAGTAAATAAATGCAGGGGGCCAAGAAGAAAGGACCCAGCGTATTTAAGATCGGGAAAAGCAGCCAGTATGGCAGAAGCACATTGAATGTATGGAAATGGAACAAAATAAAGTTCAAAAGCAAGTTCAGAGTCATATTATCTATGATCTTACAAGCCTAGATAAGAGATTTTTATTTTATTGTAATTAAATATAAAACTATAATGTTTGTAAGCAGAAAATAACATAATCTCATTACATTTTTAAAAGCTCATTCTGAATGTTGCATGGAGAATGGATTAGAAGGCAGTAAAAGTAGGGGGCGCCTGGGTGGCTCAGTGGGTTGAGCATCTGACTTCGGCTCTGGTCATGATTTTGCGGTTTGTGGGTTTGAGCCACGTGTTGGGCTCTGTACTCACAGCTCAGAGCCTGGAGCCTGCTTCTGATTCTGTGTCTCCCTCTCTTTCTGCCCCTAACCCACTCACATTCTGTCTCTGTCTCTCTCAAAAATAAATAAACATTAAAAAAAATAATTAAAAAAAGATTCTCTTTAAAAAAAAAAGGCAGTAAAAGCAAAGGCTAGGAGACGAGTAAAAATATTACTGCAAGTTGGACTAATCAGGGAAGATTCAAAACCCTGAAATCAGGAATGAAAGAGAAGGAATCACTCCAAACCTTATGGAAATTTTAAAAAATTGTATAAGAACATTAAGAATGAAATACTGAAAAAATTAGATAACTTACATGAAAGAGAAAAATCCTAGAAAGGCACAAACTACCAAACCTGACCCCTCCCCCAAAACATAGCAAATCTGGATAAATCTATAACAAGTAAAATGAGGAATTAGTAATTACAAAATTTCCAGATGGCTTCACTAGTAAATTCTACCAAATATTTACAGAAGAATTAATACCAATTTTTCACAAACTCTGCTAAAAAATAGAAGAGAACAGAGAAAAAAAAGGCCACTATAAGACTAGTATTACCCTGATACCACAATCAGACAAACACATCACAAGAAAAGAAAAAATACAAATATTTCTTATTAATCTAGATACAAAACTAAATAAAATATTAGCAAATTGAATGCAACAATGTATAAAACACAATTAGACACCATGACACAATGGGATTTACCTCAGGAATTCAAGGTTGGTTTAACATCCAAACGTCTATTAACATAGCGTACCATATTAGTAAAATAAAGGACATAGTCACCTCAATAGACACATAAAAAAAATTACAAAATTCAACACCTTTTAATAAAAAAAAAAAAACACTCAAGACAACAAGGACTAGAATGGAAACTCCTTAATACAATAAAGGATATCTACAAAAAACAACACCTAATTTCATAGTTAAAGGTGAAAGATTGAATTCTTCCTCCTGAAATCAGGAACAAGACAAGGATGGCTCCTTTCATCACTTTTATCCAACACTGTACTGGAAGTTTTAGCCAGAACATGTAGGCAGCAAAAATAAATGCAATACATCCAGATTGGAAAGGAAAAAGTTAAACTGTCTCTAATTACAGTTGCCATAATTTTGTACATATAAGATACTAATATGCATTAAAAAAACAAAAACAAAAACAAAAAACTATTAGAACGAAGAAATGTGTTCAGCAAGTTTGCAACATACACAATCAATATACAAAAATCAACTGCATTTCTGTACACTAAAAATGAACAATCCAAAACTAAAATTAAGAAAACAATTCCACTTGGGGCGCCTGGGTGGCGCAGTCGGTTAAGCGTCCGACTTCAGCCAGGTCACGATCTCGCGGTCTGTGAGTTCGAGCCCCGCGTCAGGCTCTGGGCTGATGGCTCGGAGCCTGGAGCCTGTTTCTGATTCTGTGTCTCCCTCTCTCTCTGCCCCTCCCCCGTTCATGCTCTGTCTCTCTCTGTCCCAAAAATAAATAAAAAACGTTGAAAAAAAAAATTAAAAAAAAAAAAAAAAAAAAAAAAAAAAAGAAAACAATTCCACTTATAATAACATCAAAAAGAATACAATACTTATGAGTAAATTGCAAGACTTAGAAAATACAAGACTTATACACTGAAAAATATAAAATATTGATGAAAGAAATTAAAGGTTCAAATACATGAAAAAAAATCCATGTGTTCAGAAAACTTAATTAAGGCACCAATATTCTCCAAATAGATCTATAGATTAAAACAATCCCTATCAAAATCCTAGCTATGTTTGCTGCAGAAATTGACAACATTGTCCTAAAACTTAAATGGAAATGCAAGAGATGCAAAATAATATTGAACAAGTAGAACAAATTTGGGCAATCAATAGCAAATCTTACTGTAAAACTACAATAATCAAGACAGTATGATACGCATAAGGATAGGCATATAGAGTAATGAATAGAATTGAGAGTTCTGGAATAAATCCATACATTTGTGATTAACTGATTTTTGTCAAGGGTGCCAAGACTATTTCAACAAGGAAATAATAACCTTTTCAACAAATAGTCCTGAGACAAATGAATATTCATATGCAAAAGAATGACAATGGACCCCTGTTTTAAATTAAGACTAAAATTAGCTCAAAATGGATTGTTGATCTAAATATAAAAACTAAACATACAAAACTTTTATAATAAAACATTGGTAAATATTTATGAACTTGAATTAGGCAATTGTTTCTTAGCTATAACATCAAAAGCACAAGTGACAAAAGAAAATTAGATAAATTGAAGCATGTCAAAATTTCAAAAACTTCTGTGCTACAATGATAACCATCAAGAAAGTGAAAAGACAGTCCACAGAATGGGAGAAAATATTTGCAAGTCATATTTCTGACAAGAACCTTATAGCCATCATATATAAATAACCCTTGCAACCCAATAATAAAAAAACTAATCCAATTAAAAAGTGGGCAAATGGTTTGAATAGACATTCTCCAAAGAAGAAATGGCCAAGAAGCACGTGAAAAAAAAAATGTCCACATCATTGAGCATCAGGAAAATGCAAATCAAAACTATAGTGAGTTTTTATCTTTAAAATTCATCTGCACTTGTCTAAAATGGTTATGATAAAAATATTGAACAATAGCAAGCATTGGTAAAGACAGAGAAATTGGAACTTTCACTCACTGCTATTAGCAATGTAAATCTGGTATAGCAATTTTGTAACAGAATTTAGCAGTTCCTCAAAAAGTTAAACATAGAGTTACCATATGACCCAAAATTTCACTCCAGGATACATATCCAAAAGAAGTGAAAACAAATGTTCACATAAAAATGTGTATGCAAATGTTTACAGCAGCATTATTCAAAGTAGTCAAAATGTGGAAATAACCCAGATGTCCATTAAGTGATGAATGAATAAGCAAAATGTGTTATATCGACTCGATGGAATATTATTCAGCTATACAAAGCAATGAAGCACTGATACATGGTACAATTTGGATGAACCTTGGAACTTTATCCTAAATGGAAGTAGTTGGTAACAAAGGATAACATATTGTAGAGTTACATTTATATGAAATGACCAGAATAAGCAAATGTACAAACACAGAAAGTAGATTAGCGGTTGCCTGAGGCTAGGAGGGGGTAGCAATGGATATGCAGAGTGACTGCTACTACATTAGGAATTTATTTTTAGGGAGATGAAAATATTCTAAACTTAGATTTTGATAATGGTCGCACAAAGATGAGAATACAATAAAAACCACTTAATTGTACACTTTAAATGGGTGAACTTAATGGTATGTGAATTATATCGCAATGAAGATGTTTATACAAGAAAAAAAGAATTCACTCCACTGAAAAGACTTGTGAACCAAAACAATGGGACTGGGTATGGAAAGAAGTGTACATATGTGGAGGACTTGATATGAAGGAGTGCGAGAGAGGGGCATTGGAGATGGCTTCCTTTTCCTAGCATGATCTACCAAGTATATAGAAGTATTGTAAACCAGAATAAGGAGATCTGGGAGAAGATCCACTGGGATGTGGAAGGGGAAAGGTTGTTCACAAGTTCTGTTTCTTACACCTCAATTTTGAGCCACCCAGAAGAAAAGTCAGTGGAAGTAACAAATAGGTTTTATGAATTTGATAGTGTTCAGCAGATAGTAGCACATAAGGGTTATGTTAGTAAATAAGATCAACCATGGCAAAATTGTAGATACAGAGGTGGCTCAGGATAGAGCCCTGATGAGGTCCAAACTTTGTAAGCTGAATGAGTGATATTGACTCCTCAATACATAGAATGGCATTTCAGCATTCCTGGTAGCCTGGGTATATATATATATATATGTATATATGTATATATATATGTATATATACACACACACACACACACATACATACCTGTTTTTGGATTTTCCTTTAAACCATTTGGAACATCATTGATTAATGAATTAAATAATACTCTGACCTGTGTTTATTTCATATCTGTATGAAAATCATGATTTCATATTTTTAAACAATTATCCTACAGACAATACACTATTTAAAGTCCTTCTATGGCTTCACATTGTCCTTCAACCAAGAAACCAAAATCCTTAAATGAGCAACAGTGTGCTGCATGATCTGCCCATCTCTCTTGCCTCACTTCTATTATGTCCCCCCTTTTGCTTTTGCTACTCTAATTATTTCTGTTCTTTAGTTCTTTCATCCCCAGTGACCCTTCCCATCTTGGACTCTTCATCAGGTCCTGTGCCTGGAGTTCTTTGCTCTCTCTGTCTTCCACCTCTTTACTAGGTATCTCATGGCCATCATCTGCATGGTGTTTCCTAACCTGTCTAAGTCAGGGTCCCTGATTCTATGTTGTTATCATAGCCCCAGGATATAGCACAGCTTAACACATAGAAAACACTGAACACTTGTTGAATAAGTAAATGAGTGAATGAATGTTATATAATTCCAGCCCTGATTGTTCTGATTTGTTGATTGTATTCTTAAAATTCAAGGAAAGTATGCAACCATCTGCTTTTACATTAAGGTAACTTTCAAATGTAAGATGTGAAATATACCTTCTTCTCTAAATTCACTTGTCCTTGTAAATGACCAAAGGTCAACTTCACCCACAGCATGCACAATACAGTACATCGCTGCAAAGCCAGATTTCCACTGCCTGTTTCTCATCTTCACTCAGTCCTTCAGAAACTTGATGTGTTTTTCTCCAGACAGGGCAAAAAATGGATGGCAAGAGCAATGTGATTGTCTCCAGACCTTTCAGGAAACATCAGTTCCCAGCATTTCTGCTAGAAGGGAGGTACCCTCGATAGTAAGACAGAACCAGAATCATAGCACAAAAAGTTTCTGCCATATTAAAAGGGCTTTTCCACACTAAAACATCTGTAATTTTGCTGATGAGTCAGATAAGATCTCCCTGGAAGTAGTTCATCTTTTGTACCCTTTCTCTTCCCATTTGAGATGGGAGGGTGGAAATGGACAGTGGAGATTAACTCAGTCAACAAAATGTAAATATAACATACGTAAGGAACTGAAAAATATGTCTAAAGATTGATTTTCTTCTGTGCTTTATTGGGTATAAATATCTACTGACTTATGTGTTGACTCTTAATCTTATAATATTGTCATTTTTCTTTATTATGAAGTATGACCTGTCACAAAAGGAAGAGGCACTATAATATGGTACCAGTCCCTCCATTATAAAGGTAAATTATATCTACCAACCTGTTTTTTAGGGAGATTGCAAAGTTATTTCCCAAACATCATTTATCACACTATTGCATACTTGTATATAAATACAAATTTACTGTAATAAATGACTTAATGGCCTGTGACCTTCCCTTGTGTGTCCCTGACCTGATTAAAACACAAGGTCTCCTTCCCCAAACTTGAGTTGTCCCAGAAGTTTCCTCCCACTCCCAATCTCTTCACTTTTTATAAGATGAAAGAGACTGTATAATGGAGGTATTAGAGTCTGAAGTCCATAATACCTAAAACCATCTGATACATAAGCTGAATTAGGGTTGGATTGAAATTCAGGTCTCATTTTCAATTCAAGGGGTCCTACTGAGACCTAGCAAACATCAGCAACTATTGTGGACTAATACATCAGTCATTTAACTGACCCTTGCAGCATAGCCATAGTACAGGGTACTAGGGACTCTCAGATATTATTTTAGGTTCATTTGGCCAAATAAAAAGCTTATTTCCAATGCTTTAGTTACAGAAAAGCCTAGAATCCCAGGTTGTAATTAATTTATATTTTAGCTCATTATTCCAATGAAAACATATAATTTTCTACAGAATAATATCCCTGCTATTTGAATACTGAGAGGTGACAGGATTACAAAAAGTTCTGAGAGCAGTTTTCAGAAATTTAATGAGGAATTTCCTGTACAGTCTATAGTGAGAAAAACTGGGATGATGTCCTGGTCTTTGCAAGCTAAGTGTCCTTATATTACTAAAAATACTACTGCTTAGTTGTAGATAATACATAATACTTCTTTTATATCAAATTGTGTAATATAAAATTCTAATACTTTATCATACATATAAATGTTTACATAGGTAACAATTAACATTTTAACGGCTAAATGATATACCTAAATGGTAATTAATAGCTAGGTATGGGAGGTCCAGAATTATATCTGTGTCAGTAAGCCATTGTATTGTCAGCCCAACGTCTACATTTTAAACACAGAAATCCCTCTCACCACCCCAGTTAACGTGTTCACACAGTGATCTGTCGTGAGTAATGCTTGTACAATGCAACTATTCCACTGACCACTGTTGGTTGGAGCAGGCTTGGGCCCCTGATCCAATCTGGAGCAACTAGTTAAGACTGGCTGAGGGAAAGAAGTTAGTCTTTCTTCATCTAATTAGACTACATACAAGTAAAACTTGGGTACTGTGGGTTGCCATCTTCTACCTATAATACTTACAGAGCAGAAAATCCATTCTGCAAAGAAACAAAAGAAAGTTGCAGATACACAGAGTCAATTAAGTAAGAATCCTCCCGGCTATTTAGTGACCAGATCCGGACCCTGCCTGCCTGTGAGTTCTATGAAACACCCCTGTACTCTCCTAATAAATTTCATTTTTTTTCTTTCAGCTTGCTATAATCAGATTAATGTAATCAGAATTCAAAGAGAGAAGTCATAGATGAGGAAGTAGAGTAGGCCACAATCAGGTAGGAGAAAACAGGAAACAAAAGTCAAAAGCAAGGTATCACGATAAAATAGCCTAGAAATATATGCGCCAAACAGACCGGTTGAACTATTGATTCTAGGCTGCTGCTCATATACTGTGACATTCCTTCTGTATGGCTTAGACAAATCTACAGCTAACAAGAGAACAAGTAAGGATGCTTGATGTCTCTTTCTCCTGTATACTCAAATCATTCTCTAAGGGCTTTTTGTCCCAATCTTAAAACAATAACAACAAAATTTGTCTTTTTTTTTTTAAAAAAGTGAAAACTTTCCTTCTTTCTCAATCAGAACAAGTGAACAAACAACAAAAATAAACCTGTAGTTCTGCATCTTCTTGCTCTTGCTCAGTAAAATGGCTTTTTCCCTCTCCATTCTGTCAAGAATGCCTCCTCAAACATTCTCTGGTTCTCCAGGCTTTCATTACCATGACAGACCATTATTGCTCCCAGACAATTCCACATAAACAATTTCTCTCCAGTTCATTCCCTTCTCTATATTTCCTTTCCAGTAGCCCTATAACTCAGGTCCTAATCCTCTCCCACTACAAAAAACATAACAGTCTCCAAACTGGTTTACCTGTTCGCAGCCTTCTTTCAAATCTATCCCTTATAATATCATTAGAATTAGCTCCAAAATACAAATACAATTGGGTCCACTATAATTTGAAGATCTTTGAGGTCTTTGTGTTGCCTTAAATTTATACTTCTTAATTTGTTTGTTAAAACCACTTTCAATCTTATCTCAACTTATCTTTTCCAATTTTATCTTCCACAAACCCCTCCCCATGTACCATATCCTACATTATAATGTATAATCCCAAACACAATAGCTTTTATGCTTTTGTGCTTTTTAAAAAGTTTTATTTATTTATTTATTTATTTAGAGAGCAGAAGAGGGGCAGAGAGGGGGAGAGAGAGAAGCCCAAGCAGGCTCCACACCATTAATGCAGAGCGTGATGCAGGGCTGAATCTCAGGAACAGTGAGTTCATGACTTAAGCCGAAACCAAGAGTTGGATGCTTAACCAACTGAGCCACCCAAGCACTCCTATGCTTTTGTGTTTTTTAAATGTTGTTCCCTTTCTAAAATGCTCCCCCATATATACCATCTTTCCATTCCATGCCTCATAAGTGCTTTAAAATTTCTCCTTTGTGATACTTTACCTATATTTTTAGCTGATACTATAGCTCATAACAGATACATGGTTTGTGACACCAATAGGGCACTTGTCACATTGTACAGAGAGGTTTCTATAGTCCTCCCACTGGAATGTAAATCTCTGGAAGCCAGAGACAACACATTATTAATTTTCATACCTATAGTGTCTAAAAATGCTCCTTAAATATTAAATAAATGTTTATTAAATAAAATTAAGTTATTAAATAGTCAACCTACAGTTAAAATGGCATTTCTATTCCCTATCTTTTCTAAAAGTATTAAATGAGTGGTACAAGGATGGGGGGAAAAATCTAAAACAATAGATTTTATACCTAAATGATTTTCCACTTTGAGAAATTTTCACCAGCTCCAATTTTGTGATGCATTGAGTTCTTCCAGTTGCTTCCTATGTCCAAGTTGTCTGGAATAATATTCTGAATGTTAGCAGTTGTATAAAGTTAGTATAGCTCTAATGTTTCTGCCAGATGTCATTACCTCATTTCGCAAACTGAGCTATGGAAATAGTTGGAACCATCTTATACAGACCTTTAATGACCTCAAATAAAGAAATAAAAAAAAGTAAAGATATGAAAGCTAGTGAAACTCTTCTATCCTTTGTGATTCAAATTATATCAACATGACTGACCAAATCTACCAACATTTGCTTAATTTGAAATGTAAGGCTATGTTGAAGATAAGTAATGATTAGATATTTACATGACCCAGATTTTGTGGCTCTGAGAACCAATGATTTGCCTCATTTTGACCCACAAAAAGTCAACTAGTCATTT
Organism: Panthera onca; assembly: GCF_046562875.1. Classification (NCBI taxonomy): domain Eukaryota; kingdom Metazoa; phylum Chordata; class Mammalia; order Carnivora; family Felidae; genus Panthera; species Panthera onca. Next base: position 224,823,224 of record NC_138339.1, read on the forward strand.
AGACATAGTCAGGATATAAGTCAGAGATCAAAAAATGATCAAAAAATCTCACCGGTGTCCAATTTAAGGCAGAATGAAAAGAGTTCAGGGACCATTGTCTGGGACCATACTGGTGCCCTGCTCTCCCCCACTTCCACCCTCCTAAAACTGCATTATGATTGTATGTGTGTGAATCTGTGCATTTCTGTTCTCGTATATACATTCGATCTTCATTTTTCAAAGATCTCATAACTGTGAATTCATCTACTTTCTAAAATTTATTTGTAAACCCCAAATCAATATTCCCATCACTTTTGTGATAATCCACGAACATGCTCAGAACAGCAAAATGTTTAAGTTGTCCAAAGCGCTCATGCCCACCTGAGGTCAAACAAGGCAATGCTTTCCTTTCTTGTTCACTCAAATGAAGAGATGAGCACAGGATGGAGATGCTAGGGGGCAGTGCAATGTAATATGGGAACCCTGGCTCTGGGGTCATTGGATAGAGTTTGAATCCCAACTCTGGCACCTGTTAGTGAGACAGCTTCAGCCTCAGGCAAGACACTTAACACTTCTACAGCTTGTTTTCTCTTTTGTAAAAGAAAGGGAATAGATTCTAGCAGAGTGAGTTGTTTTTAGGATTAAAGATTATACAGTGTTTGAGAAACATAAATTTATTTGTTTGCTTGTTTCCTTATCTCCCCTAGGAGCTAATTCAATGTTTGTGCTAATTCAGTGTTTAACGTTTATTTATTTTTGAGACAGAGAGAGACCGAGCATGAACAGGGGAGGGTCACAGAGAGGGAAACACAGAATCTGAAACAGGCTCCAGGCTCCGAGCTATCAGCACAGAGCCCGACGCGGGGCTTGAACTCACCAACTGCAAGATCATGACCTGAGCCGAAGTCGGCCGCCCAACCGACTGAGCCACCCAGGCGCCCCTAATTCAGTGTTTAGAGCAACTTTACAGAACATAACTACCACAAATATCAAGAATCCACTGTAGCTAGACATTGGTGATGAGATTGAGGTATCACAGTGACTTAAGTTTGTACTCTGAAAAGACAGAGAGATAACTCTAACCCCCAGGCTTTATGTGCACTTATTTTTACACACATGTCAATATTATTATATTGCCAATTTAACTGCAGAAATGTATGTGTTATCTAGTTTTTCATAATGAAATTCCCTTTCTATTTGCTATACAAAAGTGTTTATCAAATCATTCAATCCATGTGGGAGAGCCAGCTTATGTAAATTATTCATTGACTGATGTATTTTTTTTTATTATATTACCAAATAATATTCATGACAGGTTGAGGTCTTTTGCAAAGGTAAAAGACAATTATCAAGAAGCATCTTACAGCAGTTTCTGGCCTCACCACAGATTTTCCAATTAGCTAATTGCCTCACCTGACTTACTTATAAGCAAAAAAACAGGAATTGTTGAATTAGTCAGGGATTTGTCCACTTTGATTAAACAGAAAAACATCAGCTTTAAATTAGAAACAAATTATGTAATGCTGACATATAAAGCTCTCTTACAAATCACAATAAGATTATTAAATATATTTTAAATGGACAAAAGATTAGAATAAACCCCTTAAAATGTATACAAATGACTAATAAGCACATGAAACAATAATCAATATCATTAAACATCAGAGAAATGCAGGATAAATAACCATAAGATATCATCACACACTTACTAGATGACTAAAATTATAAAGATTAACAACACTAAGTGTCAACGGGAACATGGAAAAACTGGAACTCTCATACAATGTTAATGAGATTATAAAATGGCACAACCACTTTGGAACAGTGTGGCAGTTACTTAAAAAATTAAATTGACACTTTTCATATATCCAACAAACCAACTCTCAGGTAATCGCCTAAGAAAAATGAAAGCATATGTCCACACAAAGACTTCAGTACAAATGTTCAAAGTAGCTTTATTCATAATACCCAGAAACTGAAAAGCAACCCAAATGTGAACGAATGAATAAACAAATTGCAGCATATCCATACAATGGAATACTAATCAATAATAAAAAGGAATGAACTACTAAAATGCGCAACATGAATGAATCTTAAAGCCATGATGCTCCATTATATAACCACTCATAAAAGAGTACATGGTGTATAATTCCACTTCTATGAAATTCTAGAAAGGAGAAATCAAATCTATGACAATAGAAAGTAGATCAGTGTTTGCCAGGGCCTGAGAGGGTGAGAGCAAAGAAAGTAAAAGAGGATCATGAAGGAAATTTAGGGCTTACAGAAATGTCCTCTACCTTGATTGTGGCAGTGGTTCCATGACCACAAACATATGTCAAAATTCATTGAAGATATGTTTTATATTCAAGTTATACCTCAATAAAATTAATTTAAAAATACATTGCTGAAATTGTCACTGTAAGAGAGAGTTAAGAAAAAAAGAAAGAGCCAGAGGATAGGAGAGAAGAGAAAATGAAATAATCTGTGGAGGAAGAAAGTAGATATAGACAAAAGACAAGCTGAAGTAAAGTGATTTAGAAAGTTTTCGTAATTTTCAGGGACTTTTAGTAGGACAGATAAACATGAAAGTAATGTGGTGTACTAAGCAACTGACTCTTGTATGTCCTTTAATGCTCTGCCTTTGGGTTAAACTAAAAAATGTGTACAGCTTCCGTCACAGAAATAGTCTAATGCCAATATATGCTATGTTTTAATTATTTACCCCCTAGTAGCTGATGAAATGTGACCAGAAAAAACTACACTTTTCATATACCCTTGCTGGAAGGACCAAAAACAAGACAGTGCTTACTCACAGAGTAGCAACTCAAATCTTAAACCAGATGGGAAGCTTTTACACAGTTTTCAAAAATGGATTATTGTTAACTGAAGAATTCATTAGCTGAAATCAATAAATATATACTTGTATGCACCATGTTCCAGGCTTTGAATTAGATTCTAAGAATCCAAAGATGACCAAAACATTGACTCTTCACTGAAAGTGTGCTCAACTGAGAGAGAGGAAGTGACACACAGAGATAATTACAATAAATACAATAACCATAGGGATATAACCTATGTCATAACCTAAATCATTTATGTGTATCAGAAGCACCTGGCAACTGCTACATATGCAATTTTTGGTCCTGCATCCAGAGATTATGATTTGTTCATTCTTGGTGGGGCCCTGAGAAGTCTATATTCCATGCTTTGCAGGGAATTCTGATGGACACCAAAATGTGAGACCACTGACATAAAATTTTATGGGAGCACCAATGATTATCCAAACCAGCCTAGGACTGGTTTGGGAAGTGTTGCTTGAGCTGGATGAACAGAAGTTACCAGACAAGAAAGTCAAGGCAGAGGGTTAGGTTCTCAAAAAGGTGAGAAATGTATAAATAGTTTAGTTAAAGTAACTTAAAAGACAGGAAGTGGCAGAGGTGGGGAATATCAAAATCAGATAATGGAGAGTTTTAAGTTAAAAAATTAGGGTGATATTCTGAGAGGCGGTAGTCTAACTAGAGACTAGCTGGCTATTACAGGGTAGTTGCTCAGCTTGTCTTATCACTAGTAATTTCTCTGGTCTCACTCCATGTCTATAAACCAGACCAACCCAAGGTAGGTAGGTATCCACAGAAACATCCTCAGATGCATATCGTCTCAATTCACAGACTTATACTGGTCTACTTACCTTGACCCTGCCTACTGTTCCATTCTTTGACCTAGATTCTCACCCTTTTGTTTAGTCTTCTGTTTTGGACTACAGTACTGTCCTCTTGTTTAATCATAAATATAGATAGTTTAGTCATCTCTCTTGAACAAGGTTTGTCCTCAACCTTTGTCCTCTCTTACTCCTAGTAGTGTTTGAGGTCAGTATGATGAGCCCTGGTGGCCACTGTCACCCAGCAGACGCACATCCCTGACCCTTGAGAGAAGTTTGGACATCTAGGTGACTATAACTAAAGAACCTTTTAAATTTGAAGATGTAAATCCTTGGAAACACTTACACAAAACCTTTATTTTTGTTGGTCACTGTGTTCTATCTAGTAAGCTATTGAGTCTCTTAAGTATTTAAAGGGAATTCTGCACATACATCACTTGGAAGGCATTTATTTTGGCTGAGTTCAATCAAATAATTTAAAACACAGACTGAATTTTATGATCCTTTGAACTGTCTAGAAAAAGTTATCCATCTTAATAAGAGATGTGGCAAAAAATACACACAAGATAGCTGCTTTGCACGTTTTTCTTAGTCAATGCAATGTTGACTTACAGTTTGTTTGAAGGATTCATGGAAGGTATTTTTTTTCCTTCAGTCCTTTTTAGTGTATGCTCCAAAAAAGAGTACTATTTTTAAGCTGGCAGAAAATATGTTCTATTAACTAGTGGCTAACACCTAAAGAAGTTTTATGAGGTCTGTAGATTTATGTGTGCTTAAACTTGGTTTTAAGTATTTTCCTGTAAATTATTATACTGATTATGTATTCAGTTTGCTAAATACCTAGTTATATCCAACACTGACTTGTAACTTCAGAGTATACTACTATCAGCCCACATCTTTCTTCCTCCTGGCCTTGACTCTTTTATAAAGCCTTCTCTAATATCGATCTCCACCAAAATATCATTTTCCATCATTTGAAATGCTCTGAGCCTTTTATTGGTACCTTTCCTTTCATATTATGCCTTATAGGCTAGAATCCTAGATAGAATGCTGAAATAGAGAAAAAGTATACCAAAAAAAAAAAAAAAAAAAAAAAAGGAAAGAAAAGAAAGAAGAAAGAAAGAAAGAGAAAAAAAGAAAGAAAAAAAATCAGAACCCAGGTCAGAGCAACTTGGATGGAACACAACATCTGAATTATCTAAACACCAGAACAGAAACCCTTGAATCCCATATATAGAAAAGGGATTGCTCCCATTTCCCTCTGACAAAGTGTTCTTCCACTGATCAGTATCACAGACAGCATGCTTCTTAAAATGGCCAAACTGACAAGCATTTGTTGAAATCTACATGGGGCCTGGGTTGCCCTACAAATTGTAAAATGTAAAATTTGCCTGTTTTGCTGATTCTACCTCAAAAGCAGGGAGAATGACTCAGAAACTTCATTCAAGAATGCATTTAGGAGATGCAGTACAAATGCTTGGCTTGGTATTAAAAACATTAAAAAGTTATCAGAAAATTTAGACTTTCACAAGCTTAGTAGCTCTTGTTATCATTCTGAGTTTATTTTTAGGAAGTTCATGGCCAACATAAAATCAGAAAACCATATGAGTTTTCAAGGAGCGGCTAATAAAAAGGGTTTAGTTTGGCTAGCCTCAACCTTTGTAGGGGAAAAAAAAAAGAGTCAAAATTTATCTTGCTGTAACTATATCCTCCAAGTAGACCATTTTCCAAGGGCAAGAGCAACTTGCATTTAAAGTAGTTAAAAGAAGAAAATATAGCCCTGTATCATGTTAGCACGGTGCTTCTTTATCATCCTACTGTATTTATTGCTGCAACCACATAATCCCACAAACCTGACAGTTCTATTTGTCAGGAAGATTGTCTTGTAGTCTCATAACATTTGGTTTCCATCCATTCTGATTGTGGTTTTGGAACTGATATTCCAGAGTTCCAACTAGTTGGATAATAGAAAATGATGAACACATTTGAAAAGATTTAGCAAGAAGTATGAAAAAGCTCAAGTATTAGGACCCGAAGTTTCACGAGACCAGACTTTGAGGCCAAATTTCTGGCACTGTAGTTCCTGTTTATCCATTCAGAACTATTGGAAAATCTCCATTCTTGTGGTAACAGTATTCGAGATCCAACAGTAACTAAAAACCAGAAACTGTGACATCATCTGAGATCATTTGGCATTTGGGGGGAAAGCTACTGTTTTCTTTCTCTTTCTTCAATTGAATTTTTGGATTTTTAAAAATTAAAATCAGAAAATATATCTGACCCATTTAAATTATTTTACAGCCATTTAATATGGTTCTAATACATGCAGAAATTACAGCCTCATAGAAGAGATGACACATAAACATCAATGCTCAAAATACCACCCAATGTATGATATGTGAAACTTAAATGACAAAATTCATTATAATTACAAATGTATTTAAAACCAGTATATTGGTAGGCAGAAGACAAGGGTCACTCCCAGGTGAGGTGGACCCTATAGTGCTTAAATAAGTGTTGAAAGATGATGTAGATATTTTATACTCAAGACTTTCAGTTTGGTGGGAGAGAAGGGGAAGCATGATGAGGCTGAAGAAAACAGTACAATTAAAACTATGTGAACCAAAAGCCCAGTGCATTATATGAGAATTATGAATAGAACAGATGAGCCATTACACTAGTTTTGTGTTAGATATTTCTGAAAATTAAAAGAATTTGGAGATCACAGAGATGAAAGCCAAATTAGTGAGTCAGAACTTTACTCAGACATTTACAAAGGCATTATAGCATAGTAGTTAAGAGTCTAGGTCCACAACACCACCCCCACCCCCACACACATATCCAAGGTTTGACTTCTGGCTTTGTGTCTCATAAGCTATCCTACCTTAAATATGTTGCTGAACTCTGTAAGGCTCAATGTTCTCCACAGTTATATGATAATACTAGTCACCTCAAAGGATTCTTGTGAGGATTAATTAAGTCTATCCAGGTAAACTGCTTAGAACTGTCCCTAGCACATAGTAAGCCTTCCATAATTGCTATTAGAATTAGGCTTAAAGTAATATAACCAAAGGGAAGTAATATAAACCAAAGATTTAGGAAAGTTTCAAAATGCACTGGAGAAGAGTAACTGTAAGAAATGAGACCAATAAAGAGAACACCACCAATTCTTAAAGACGTGGTGACTAAGGGCTAAACTAAGGTAGTAGCAGTGGGAAAGTACTGAAAGGAAAAGGTATCAGAAATATTGCAAAGGCAAATTTGTTAGGACTTGGGGATTGATTATCTTTGGGAGACAATAAAAAGGAATGAGTCATGGATGGCTCCAAGATTTCATTACTGAAGAAAGAGAACCTCCTTTATAAAAATCAGGAAATAAATTAGGAGACTGAGAGATAATTTATTGAAAAGATCTTAAGTTCAGTCTTAAGCATGATGAGTTTGAGATGCTCATATGACATCCAGGTGGAAATGTCCCAACAATGAAGAACAGGAGCTTATGAAAGAGAGGACTAGAAAGATGTGAAAAACGTCAGCTTAAAGGTAACAGGATAGAGTATGGATGGGTAGGGTGTTAAATGGGAAGGGAAAGGAGAGAGATTCGTACGTGACTTTGAAGAATGCCAATTTTTGAACAGTGAGGAAAAAGAGTAACTAACATTTTCAGAGAAAGAACAATCTCAGACAAGAAGGGAACACTCTTCCAAAGGCCAAAAAGTAAAGACTTCTAAGGCATAATGCTAAGGAATTGAAAGAAGATCATTATTAATAAAAATTATTGTATTTATCCCCTAAGAGCTCACTCGTGGTTCTTTGCAACAGATTCAAAAAATGGAGAATAGGGAAAGCAGACTGCAAGGACTAAAAATAAATAAATAAATAAATAAATAAATAAATAAATAAATAAATAAGTCAAGTCAGGGGGCACCTGAGTGGTTCAGTTGGTTAAATGACTGACTTTGGCCCAGGTCATGATCTCACGGTTTGTGGATTTGAGCCCCACGGTCAGTCTCTGTGCTGACAGTTCAGAGCCTGGATCCTGCTTCGGATTCTGCATCTCCCTCTCTTTCTCTGCCCCTCCCCCTCTCACACTCTGTCTCTCTGTCTCTCAAAAATAAATAAATGTTAAAAATTTTTTTTTCAATAAATAAAATAAAATAATAAGTCAAGTATAAGGTAGCAAGTATAGACCATACTGTCAAGACCTTAAATGGTTGACCATAAAAGAAACTGGACAGTAGTAGTTTTAAATAAACAGAAGGTCCAAAAGGTGATGAGCTTTGATATGGATTTTGTTGATTGATTGTTTTTAAGGCAAAGATAAAGGGGTGATATGCTCAGGCACCTCCCAGTGAGAACAGGAGACTGGCCAATCAGAGCAGATGCTGGCTGGCAGTTTACAGCAGTGCTGAAAAGCTGAATGAGCCCTGTTTTTAAGGACTGGGAAAACAAAGCGTGTCTATAGGTAGAAGAGAAAAAGCCAGTAAAGGGGCAGAGAGAAGCTAACATAAGAAACAAAGGAGATCACTGTCTGAACAGTTTTATGAAAGAGGTTAAAAAAAAAACAGTACAGAGAGCACAAGTGACAATTTAGTCATGGAAAGAGAACAGATACATTTTTCTGCTGTGATAGAAGAAGGAAAAAAAGAAGTGAAGATACAGAGGAATAGGAGGTTTTGGGGAAAGAGTGACAGCAAAGCCATCTGAGGACAAGGGCAGAAAAGTTCCTGGATCTCATGTTGGATGACATATTCAGGAGGTACAGGGGTCATCTCCTAGAGAGAAGGAAATGTCATAGGATTGGAAGTTGAAAAGTGTGGAAAATCTAAAACAGCTGCCATGAGGAATGCAATGAAAATTTAACAAGCAAAGAATAAAGAAAGTTGCATTCTTTATTGACAAGTAGCATTGAGAGCCCGAGTGAAGTTAGATAGCGTGAATTTGCAGCAGGCAACTCTGCACAATTGCGTGACTTTCTGTAACACCAATCAGTTGACATCATCTTATCGCCTCATCAATTGTTCCTCAATAAATGCTTTTCAATTTTTTCCAATATTCTCTTAAAAGAGTTCAGAAATGAGTTAAAAATCCACAATATGTGATGAAGATCTACATTGCATAATACAAGAAATATAAAATTATACTTAACCCCATAAAGCATATTCAATTTTACCTCTAACTACAATTCTTATCCTCACAATATGACTAGTGAATGATTAAACAATCTTGCCTATGCAAGCAATATACAAAATCTGCTCATATAATTACCACAGTAAACAAAAAAAAAATACAGTCCAGTTAAAAAAAAAATTTTTTTAATGTTTACTTATTTTTGAGAGACAGAGAGCACAGGTCCAGAAGGAACAGAGAGAAGGAGACACAGAATCCATAGCAGGCTCCAGGCTCTTAGCTGTGAGCACAGAGCCAGAGTGGGGCTCACCCCCACGAACTGTGAAATCATGACCTGAACCGAAGTCGGATGCTTAACCGACTGAGCCACCCAGGTGCCCTACAGTCCAGTTTTTAAACATAACTGATATTCACATTTTATTCCAGGGGTTGGCAAACTACAGCTTGCAAGCTAAATCAGGCACAATATGTTTTTGTATATCCTATGAGCTAGGAATGATATCTACACTTTCAAATGGTTGAAAAAATCAAAAGAAGAGTGTTTCATGACACGTGAAAAATTACATGAAATTCAAATTTCAGTGTCCACAAATATTTTTATCGGGACATGCCGTGTTCATTATTTATGTATTGTCAGCAGCTACTTCTGCACAACAAGGGCAGCATTGAGTAGTTGCAACAGAGACCACATGGTCCGTAAAGCCTAAAATATTTACTATCTGGCCCTTTGCAGAAAAGTCTGAGGATCTCTATTCATCCACTTAACCAATATTTATTGAAGACCTATTGTGCATTAGGTGCCATGCTAAGTGTTCTGAAAATAGAAATATGAAAAGGGGGACACAGTTCTTAACCCCAGGGAGATTACAATCTCAATGGTAATAAATTAATGCCATTTTAATGGTATTTTTAAAATTATCAAATCTGATTTATGTCACATGGCAATGGACCCTCACAGGGTCCACTGATCCCCCTTACATATTTCCAGAAAAAAAAAGCTACAATATCACAAGTGTAAGTGGCCTATTCATGGATCACATAACTCATACGTAATAAAGTAAAAGCTAGAATCTGTCTTCTGATTGTACCACCTCGCAACCCTCTTATCAATAAAGTGAGGGTGATTTATTGAATCATAAGGCCTATTGAGAATTGGCAAGATGTTATGAATAAATTTTTAAACAAATAAACTTTTAAAACTATCAAAAGTATGCAAATGCCAGAATTATTACCATTACAAAGTAACCAGGAAGAAGGGCATACGCACACCACAAGACAGAATGTGAAAAGTATCACCAAAGGGTACAAATAAATTGTAACAATGGCCCATTTCAGGAAAGATCACAGTTCAATGAGGGTGTCAAGGAAGACATCATGATGAGGGTTGCCTTTGTGCTCAGCCCAGAGGGGTGAGTAAGTAACACTTCAATAAGGGATAAAGGAAATGATTAATATTTTGTTTATGATTTTAATTAGCAACACAATGAAGTTATTAATTCTTCAAAATTATTCTCTTATATCCCATTGTTTAGCTGCAGTTTATCAACAGAATCACATCGAAATTAAAATATGCGAACCTATATGCCACCTCTGTTGGTACCAAGAGGCCAGATGGGACAGGCTGCCACTCATCCCCTGCCACAGGACAGGCACTGATCACCTGATTCCTGCACTTTTTTCTGGAAGGCAGGACCAGCCTCGAAATCGTTCTCCACACAGCTCCTTAGGCAGCACTATATAACTTAAAACCTACCTGACAGCTCTAGACATGTAAGAAATTAAGTGGTTAACACCATACTGTACTACACAAGAATGCACGAAAAAATGCAATTCTTGTGCTGGGAATGTACCAGTTTGGTTTGTGGGCGGCAAAATTACTTCCAACTGAATATGTGTACCGTTTGCTAGAAAAGAAATTTACAATTACTCAGTAGAAATACCCTGAGGCGGGTTCTGACAGCAACTTCATGTACATTCAGGCTTGGAATGTATTACATGATTATAAATATCCTGATTCTGAAGGTAAATTTAGGGAACTGGTTTTCATTATTCTTTGAGACTGTCTTTGGACTCATTATTCTTTGCCATGTCTTCATCAATCAACAGTGTTTCTAGTGGGAATCAGGATATTTTGACTCTTTTCAACTTGCTGTTCACGTCCTATTGAAGTAGAATATTCTCTACTTTTCTAACTCACTCTAATTAAGCACAGTAAGCAGAGTAATCTCTACATCCATTGTGGGGCTCAAACCCACAATTCCCAATCATGAATCGCATGCTCTTCCAACCAAGTCAGCCAGGAATCCCAACCTGCTGACAACATTTAAAGAATTACTACTAAAGGGATTAAAGGATAAGAGACTCTAAAATACTGAGAACAAACTGAGGGTTGATGGCGGGTGGGGGAGAGGGGAAAGTGGGTGATGGGCACTGAGGAGGGCACCTGTTGCGATGAGCACTGGGTGTGGTATGGAAACCAATTTGACAATAAATTATATTTTAAAAAATAATAAAATTAAATTAAATTAAATTAAAAAAATAAATAAATGGGTTAAAGGAACATTAAACTTACAGGGCACAGATACTTGAATTATCCTTACACCTTAAGAATTTACCTCAAATAAGAAAAGTACAAATAATGTATTCATTAGTTTCAAAATTACAAATCAATTAGAAACTATAATCAAGACTCATTCTCATAACGAAGTACATTCCTAGAACTGGTAGCCTATATAGAAGAAATCCTTGAACCCAACGTCAGAACTATGGATTCAATCCTTAGATGTGCAGTTGTTGCTGTGTGAATTTGGTAAGTCACTTACACTCCCTGAGTTTCAGTTTCTATAAAAATAGTACCTATCCCAAAGGATTTTTGAAAGAATGGTTTCTATGTGGCAAATTCTTACTGAAGGCCTATTACATATTAAGCACTGACTATAGATACCAAAATTAGAAAATTAAAATTTTGGTCTAGTAGAGGAAACAGATGGCAAAGACTTATAATGTTGTGCAGTACTTTCTATAAATGAGGTTATGGGGAGCCTGGGTGGCTCAGTCGGTTGAGCATCTGACTTTGGCTCAGGTCATGATCTCATAGCTTGTGAGTTCGAGCCTGCGTTGGGCTTCTGCTGACAGCTCAGAGCCTGGAGGCTGCTTCGGATTCTGTCTCCCTCTCTCTCTCTGCCCCTAACACACTTGCATTCTGTCTCTGTCTCTCTCAAAAATAAATAAACATTTTAAAAAATTCTTTATAAATGAGGTTATGGAGGGAAATAAAAGAAAAGAACCACTGAAGAGAAAGCTTAGAGCAGTGGATTAAGAATGGGTAACATTCAGAAAGGTAAAGTTTGAGAAATTCTAAAAAGATGGGATTCATACCACACCACTTCATCACTCTTAAAAATCAGTTAAAACTCCTAAGAGATGAAAACTCAAAAAAATTAATGATCAAAATTGATACATAAATTAACTGAGGACTCTATGTAAAATGAATTCAATTTAAAGTCTCATTCAAAAATCACACAGTTGATGGTGGAGTTGAAATTAGTCCAACAAAATTTAACTAGACCAATAAAATGCCAACTAGCATGGCACCTCCTACATTCTTAATGATAAAAGAAAAGCACGTATTAATAAAAATATATATATAATTCATATTTTTACCCTCAAGGCATTTACCATTACAATCAATAAGATTACATACATGAAATAATTTAAAATATAAAGTAAGTTTATACATGACAAATGCCAAAAAGACATGATAAAAAATAAATGGTCGGAAAGTGAAGAGAAACAGGATTGTCAGGAATTAATGAAGAAGGCTGTAAGGAAAATGTGGTACCTAGAACGGGACTCATCAGCTATAAATAAATCATGAGAAAAGAGAGTGGCAGTCCAGGTAATTGACATGATTAAGGCACAAGCAAAACTGTGCATGGAATGTGTGTGCCAGAAAATACAGTAGACCAAACAGAGTCAGATTTAGGCATTGATAATCTATGAATTTAAATAATCACGGACATATCCTCAACGCCAAAGAAATATTAGTAATATTTTCATTAAATCATGGAATCAAGTTTTTTTTAATATCACAATTAGATGTTTAAGTCACATTTTTCCTTAAGCGTTTCTTTCCAGCTTATCTCTTAAGTCAGGCAAATGGAAAGCGAAACCACCCCTTGAGCAATAGAGACTGCCCTGACAAGACCTCCAGCCGTCCCAGACCACCCACACCAGTTTGAGGTTAACCCCTGACTCATGCCTACACAGATGGACTATGGACTGACCTCTAGAATGACAGATGACTACCTTTACCTCATGATAATACTAAAATCTCTACCCAAGGAAGCACCTCAGCCTCCTTTACATATGACACAATATATATGTATAGGCATGCTTCCAGGTGCATGCACAACCTTATGCTCCCCCCTTCATATGATGACAAGGCTTCCCTATCTAAAAATTCATCCTAACCCTAAATAAAAGGAACCCATACACCCTTGCTGGGAAGTCATGGCTTTGGAAGTTATTCCCTGCAATCTTCTTATTTGCTGCAAATAAAGTTTTCTTTGTGCGACAACTCAGCCTGGTGCAGTTTCTCACTCACCAATGAGCGAACTCATGTTCATTTGGTTATATAACTGCAATTAAAAATAAAATAATTTTTAAAAACTTCATGGAACTATATTAGAATTAAAGATTTCAGTTCAATGAAAATCAACTTAAAGTTAACCGACAGAGCAAAGATGTTTACAATTTCTAAAAGCCACAAAGGATTAATATTTTAAACACACAAAGAACTCCTACAAATAAAAAAAAAAAAGACAGGAAGCTCAATGGAAAACAAGGATATGCATAAACAATTAAGAATCTGAACCCTAATGCCATACACCTAAGGGTTCATGAGGTGATGCTCTAACTTATTAGTAATTCAAGATATGTGACTCAGCAATTAGATGCTACTTAGCCATTTAGAATAGCTAATAGTAGAAAATTTCGATGGTACCAACTGAGAATAAAAGGAAACAAAACTGTCATATTCCAAAACAATTCTGGAGAGCAGCCTGGAAGAACATACTAAAATTACTTAATGGAATTATGTAGATGTAAACTCTAAACCCAGCAATCTCATTTTGTAATAAAAAAACCCAAAAACTATTAATGAGCTCAGTACAGGAGCACAGAACAGGATGTTCATCAAATCACTGTTCTGACATTTTGTGTAAATGAGTAAGTGTGGTAAATACATAGAATTAAATAATATGTAGAAATTAAAAACAACAAAATAGATACAGATCCAACAGTATTAACAGATCTTTAAAACATAATGTTGAGTGGGGGAAAAAAAGAATAAAAATTAAACCCCAATGCCGTTTAAGAAAATTAAAATACATGCACATGACACTAAATATGAAATAGGAATGAAGATTTTAGATGAAGAGAATGTAAGGAAAAAGATGGGAAAATAATAAATAAGTGCAAAACATAAAATATAATAAGGGAAGGAGAAAGTAGATAAAGGAGTACAAGAGTATAACATAAAATCAAAGTTTAAGTGGCTTGTATTAATCAATAATAATAATGAGCTGAGATCCTGAGGAAAATTATTTCTTTAAAAAGGAAAGGGTAAGAGACACACTCAAGCCATCTTAAGTAAAACTGAGCTTAATGTAACAATATACAGTAAAACCTTGGATTGTAACTTGTTCTGCGAGTGTACTGCAAGATGAGCAAACATTTCTAATAAATTTTAACTTGATGAATAAGGGATGTCTTACAATACAAGCAGTATGTGATCACATGACTGTCACATGATCACAACTGAGTCAATGGTTCCTCTCTCTCTCTCTCTCTCTCTCTCTCTCTTTCTCTCAGAGCGATTTTGGGTGATCGTCTCCCATGCTCGGATGCTCAGTCTCAAGCTGTGGTGTTTGGCAGAAATCAATGATTTTTCAGGACACTGGAAGGTGCCCATAACTGGCACTAGTGTATTTTTTGTCACTTCAAAGCATCTATGGACAGTCCTTTGCTCTTCCACACAAGAGTAAGCTTAGGAATGCTTTGCTTCATTCTAGGTCAGGCTGCCTGCAGATATAGACCCTTCCCTCTGCTGCTTTATTGCCAGCTTCATTAAATACAGTATATCACAAGAATTTATTAATACTGTACTGTAGTCACCTTCTGTTAGTGATAGTGAAAGTCGTCCTACACAATAACCCTCCTCTCTCTTATCTCCCTCACATCAGCCATAAAGATTTTCAAAGGTGAGTGCAGGTTAATTTTTATTTTTCTTTATGCTTTGTATTTTACTTATTATTTTGTATTATATTACAGTACTATAATCATTTTTAGATTAATATTTTTGGGTTGTGGAAGGAATCATCTGAGTTTTCATTACCTCTTATGGAGAAATTCGCTTTGATATACAAATGCTTTGGATTACAAACATGTTTCTGGAATGAATTATGCTCGCAAACCAAGGTTTTACTGTATAAGGTCTAGAACTGCAACTCTCAACAGGTAAGCAGCCAGGAACTGATAAATATGTAGGAACCAATTATTCTGTCTCTCAGCTTATCTCTCCTCTGGCTTCCAATTTGCTGAGTTATCTCCTACTGTGCTACTGGCGTATCCATTCCTTCATTCTGTATTCTTTTTACTACTTCATAGCTTCAGCTTTTTTCATCATCACATGAGTTTTGACATGATAGATCATTGTATAAACTCTGTTTCTCTTTTTCCCATGTGTTCCTGGCTCTACTTCTTAGCTTCTCCACATGCACCCTTCCCACTGCTGTCACATGTCCTCACATTTCCTACATCAAATACAGCCATACCCCATTTGACACTAGAAACGATATTCCTGGAAATGAGAACACTGAATCAACACTTCACAGGGTCAGCAAAGCTGTGTCTCCATGAGGACTCATTCTTAGCTACAAACAGCTTATCATTCAATGTTTATTGCTTGCTATTCACATTCTCTTTGTTCTTAGTAATTATTCTAATGGTGACTTTAGAATATGGAGTGTTGCATGCACTGGGAGTCACACCATACAAATGGTTGCCTAAATTTGCACTTTCAGTAGTCTCCATGATTGAGGCAATTTGTTGGAAATGCATTGAATTTACAGGCTAATTTGGGAAAAAATTGATATATTTACTCTTAAGCACGTATGTATGGATAGACAAATGACAGGTAGATGATAGATAGAGATGATAGATGATAGATAATCAATAGATAATAGATAAACAGACATATATCTTCATTTATTTAGATATTTTCTATGTCTTTCAATCAAGTTTTAAGATTTTTCTCTTTTTCATTCTTTACCAGGTTAATTCCTATATAATACAGAATTGTTGTTTTCCTTTTGCAAATGGCTTATTATATCCTATTATTGCCTTGTTGGCTTTTGCTAGTATAGAAAGAGAATATTGAAAAAGGAAAGAAAGAAAGAAAGAAAGAAAGAAAGAAAGAGAAAAAGGAAGGAAGAAAGGAAGAAAGAAAGAAAAGAAAGAAAGAATATTGATTTTTGTAAGTTGAAGAGAAGTTTTCTTTTTGAGTAAATTCTTATTCTGTTACCCTGGATAACTCCTTTTAAGATATATTCTCTATCTCCATTTTGTTCTATTCTTTTCCATTTTTATTATAATATTCATGCTGGTTCTTTTGTATATTATCAATCTTCTTTAAATGTAGTCAGTCATTTAGCAAAAAAAGAAAATGGTACTGAGGCTTTGATTTGGGTTTTTAATTAACCAAATATTTTATTTCCATAGCCCTAAATTTGGATGTTAAAAAAGTTGATGTGACTCACAGGAGTGTTCTTAAGTCCCAACTCTGGGTGTTGTGATTCATGTTTCCCCTGCTTCCCGGCTCCCAACTCCTCACTCTTTGCTTATGTGACTTCTGGCAGTCTCCCTTCACTAGAAAACAATATTGTAGATAAATGTCATTGAACTTCCAGGCAAAGTTCCAACTTTGCCTATATCCAACTTCATGAGTAAGCAGAATCTAGAATATAATCCCAACTATATCCAACAGATATAGTCTCCCTCCCACCATCAATTCTGACAACTAGAAATACTGGGTTAATGTGTTTTAATTCAAACCACATGTATCTTTTTTAACACGGTATTCTGATTTTATATCAGAAGTGTGGCATTGTCTAAGGACAAATATAATGCAAAGAAATCTTAAACTGGTCTCAATAGGTTTATTGTTAGCAATGTTGGTAAAATCTGTAACTACCCTATGAATGATAAGGCAATAAGTAAATATATTAAGGTTTTAGGAACCATCTTATTTAGGATTCTCCCTGAAGCAAACCCTGAGATGGTAATTCCAGTGAGAGTAGTTTAGTTGGAAAACACAAGCAACACTGGTAAAGAATGAGAAATTAATGCTGGGAGGGAAAGGCATCCCATAAGGGCTGCACTATTATGACACCAAGCTACCACAGTGAAGAATTAAAGCTTAATCCTGCAAGAAAACTCTGAGAATGCATGCAAAAGATACACCTCAGAATTGTCCACCTCTAGGAAAGAGGGAGCTCAAGTTTTCATATACCTGCTTATGAGAGTCACTAATTGAGGGCTACGCTCTGGAAATTGTTCATTCATTGGCATTTCCAATATATCCTGTGCACAGGCAGCTCTCCACAGTTGCAGGGAAAAAAAGAAACTTAGTCACAGATGCAGATACTAGCAGTTGTAAACGAGCAGGATTTCTCAGAGACATGGATGGGGAACTGACTATCTACTGCAGCCCATCCCTTGCACTAATCAGATGTACTCTGTCCTCATGTTAATTTCACTTAATCTAGTTCCTGTTTCTTCAAAATGGTACCCAGTCACAATTCTGATTTAAAAAGAAAAAAAAAACTTACAACTTAATATTGGTACAAGCTACTGTCTCAGCTGGCTATTGCAATCTGTCCCAAGGCCACAACTGATATTCATCATCTCCCTTTTCTAAAACACATTCTAGATTCTCTTTACTCATGAATAGCATTTCTACTCTTCCAGGTTGGCTGCTCAGTGGAGTAACCCATACCTTCCTACCTGAGAAGTCTGCACCACTGGCTACCTGACTTTGTCAGGATACTGTTTCTGCAATTTCCTATTTACAGTAATCATTGGGTTTGAAGGCAAATTCAAGTTAATCTCCTAGTTCCAGATATACTTCTTGCTGTCTCATTATATAGCAGCAAACCTACCTCCTCATAATAATCAAGGTCAATCACTCCTGTAAACATATTAACCCTTCATTCCCATCTAGTCTATTCATATGGGGAACCCAAAATGACTAGGCAGCTGCTGTGACTTGAAGATTAGTGGAATGTTACTTTGTTCCCTGGGAACCCAGACCTCAAATCCTACAAATCTTAAAGTTGTAGGAATAGAAAGCATACTTTCCCCCAAGTGGGTCACTTGAGGTAATGGTGTAAAGACAGCTTCTACTTCTATGCCTTGGATCTATGCATTCAATCTAAAGGAGATATACAGCAGTGTATACTGGTTCAAAGAATATAACATCTTTAAAGGTAGCATCCAAAAACTCCAAGAAGATGCCTTTGCTTTATCTTTAAGGGGCCTTTTCAGCGTTCAGATTGGGGGCTTCTAGGTGATAGATAGTGAGATCAGTGGATCCCACACATACTTACTCTTTACCATAAATCAGTTCCTTTGTCAAAAAAAAATTATATGAGATACCATAACTATAAGTCAGACACTCTGACCCCTAAGACAATGGTGCTGACTAAGGCACTTTGGCAGAGAAAGTAGACTAATAACTGGAATATGTATCAATCCAGTAAGAATAAATGGCTGCCACCTCTAGTTTTGGTGTCCTCAAAGTGTGGGACATACCAACAGCTCAGCTGTTGACACTACTGCTGACACTTTGAACATTTCACAATAGTGAGAGCCAGATTAGCCTCAGTAAAAGGAAGCCTAAGCTGTTGGGCTCATGTATCACCTGCATCCCTACCACAAGGCTACTCCTTTCATGGGCCCATTGTGCACACACTGGGATGGCCAAGAAGAGAGACTCAGTAACTTCGCCTAGAAAAAATCATCCTTTCCCTCTATTCAGTGTCTTCTCTGATGTGGATGACTTCTGGGGAGTACTGCTGTGAGATAAAAACCTACATAGTTTGTTCCCATTCCTATTGATCAGTCCACATTCCTCTTTCCCACATCTCTTGTTAATTGCTCTTCCAATTTCACTCTCTCCAGATCCCTACTGAGCATTTTCCTTACTGGTAGGAAATGGAAAGTATGATGGCTTTTTTACCTTGGTTGGGATGTCTTGTCATCCCAAAAATCTCTAAAATCTCTAAAACTTTCACAATGTGGCAGGCCCTTAAATGTTTGTAAAATAAGTCTCCCAACCTCTAGCATGTGTCTTACCAAGGCATCTAGAGTACTTATGACTTCTCCAAACATCATGTCATCAGAAGGGTAGACCAACATGAGTTTTCTGAAAATTTTTCAGATAATTAAGTTGCCTTTACACTATGTTGTGATTGAGAGTAGGAGAGCTAACATAACTTGAACAAGTCCATGAATGCATATTTTTATGTCTTCTAAATGAATGTGAACTTCCTCTGACCCATTTTTCTGTCAGGGAATGAAAAGAACACATTCTCCAGATCATTTGCTAAACACCAAATGTAAGAGACTGTGCTGATATGTTCTGGTGAAGATACACATGCAGCACAGAGCTGGAATTGAGTTCTTGGTTAAGTTTTCAGGGGTCCACTTTGTCTGCTCTGATCCATCTGTTATTTTTCTTTCATAAGCAAGACTAGTGATGATGGTCACTTGAAACATATTTTCAGGGTGTTTCTTATCTCTGACATTCCATTTGGGATTCAGTATTTTTTCTGATTTTCTGTCTCAGTTGGGAAGAAGGTGAGGAAAGTTCAAGGGCTTCCATTTGACCTTTCCTACCATGGCTGCTCTCACTCTATAGATCAGGTAACCAATGCAACAATTCTACCAGCTACTAAATATATTCATCGTGAGTATGAACCAAAGGACTAGGCAATGACCACAGAAGCCTTTGTACTCACTAAGAGATGGACTTAGGCCAGGATCCATTTATGACTTCACTTACGAGTTTGCATTAGTTTGCTAAGGCTGTCATGACAAAATACCACAAAGTGGGTGGCTTAAATTACAGAAATGTATTGTCTCATAGTTCTGGAGGCTAGAAATTCATGATCAAGGTGTCAGCAGGTTTGGTTCCTTCTGAGGTCTGTGAAGAAAAGATCTGTTCCAAACTTCTCTCCTTGGCTTACAGACAATCACCTTGTCTCTGGGCCTCTCTACATCATCTTCCCTCTGTAAATGTCTGTCTCTGTATCCCCAAATCTCCTTTTTATAAAGACACCAATCATATTGCATCAGGGTTTACCCTAATGACTGTACTTTAATTTAATAATCTCCATAAAATCCCTATCACCAAATAAGATCACATTCTAAAGTACAGATGGTTAGGACTCCAACATATCTTTCCTGAAGGACACAATTCAACCCAGAACAGACCTGAACTCTATACATACCCTCTCTGAAGGGATATCAGTGTCAAACCAGACACTGTATCCACCAGCCCTGGAGAAGTATAGGTATTTCCTTTTACTAGTATATAACTACTCTCATAAAGGACTACAGATATTGTTAGGAAAAGATTTGGGAAATTATTGCTGTTTGTGTTTACTGAAGCACTGAAAAGTTCTTCATCAAGATAATTCATCATTCCCTTCAGTCAATGCTGAGTGTGAGAACAGCTTCAGATCTGGAAACTTGATAAGGGATCATGTTTGTTTGTTTGTTTGTTTGTTTGTTTGTTTGTTGGAAGCCAACATGAACATTTGAAACACCTGCTCTTGATCTTTTTGCATAATGAGATACAACAATACCCTCATGGGTGCCCCCTCCAAATTGCCCTTAGTAAAAACATTGAGAATGAAAGTGTTCTTTTTCTTTGTAGAAAAGAAAAAAAAACTATCAAGAGTAGTTTGAACAGTAGTCACCTTCTTCTGTCTTATAGATAATGATATAAATCAACCATCTTTTTATGCCTTGACAAACTGTCATACTACTTTCTAAGTTTGAATCAGCTTCTAGCATCTTATCCTTTCCACTTTTAATGTGATGAAATATCTCTGAGAATTCCATGAATGTAAAGCTTTCCACTAGCATCACTTTCTTAGATGTTTTCATCTTTTGTGTTATGACCAATTTTCTCATGTATGTCACTTGCCTTCACTAAGTTCCTCTGATTGCACATCTGGGATCTCCCTTTTTTTAAATTAAGTTTTTTTTTTAATTCCAGTGAAGTTAACATACAACGTTATATTAGTTTCAAGTGTACAATATATAGTGACTCAACATTCTATACATTACTCAGTGCTCTTTGTGGCACATATGGAATCTCAGCAGTGTCAATATTCCCATAGTCAGCTATTTCTTTTATAACCTCATTTACATTCAATTAGAATTTCACTTCTTGCATTATCACTTTAGTTTCTTTCCTGTACTTTGTAATGGCTAACTCCCTCTTTCAGTTATCCATTTTTATAAAATGTTACATGGCTTTCTTACTGGGAGATAAAGAGACAATACAACTATACATTTGTCATCTGGGCGTAAACTGAATAAAAGATGTTCAGTGGCCAATTATCTTTGGATTTTGCAAAAAAAATGGTACTGTCCTTGATCATGATGTGAATCTGTTATTTATGAAGTGCTCTGTGCACTGAATAGATAGAAGCAAAGTTTGTACTCTATGTAATTAATCACAGTTAATATACCTTGATAACTGAAATTTGAACTGTGTGGCTGGAGCACTGGTTTTTAACAGAACTAACTAAAATTCATGCATATTAGAACCATGTAAAGCCAGGACTTTAAACCCCATCTAACATGCCCACCTCTCTAAGTCTCTTAACTCCTCCTTCAGTACTTTGCCAAGGCACTTCCAGCATCTCTACCATCCAAATAGAAGATTGTAACTGATTCCTGGTGTCCTTGACAGGATGTTAAATCCTGAGCCATGTGAGAACATTCATATCAGTAAACTCTTCCTTATCCAGACATATTTCGTAACTCCTGGCACAGCACTTTCAAGATTGATTTCTAGGCACATTAATAATATATTTCTACGTAGGTCTTGCAACTCATCTGGTGAATAGTACCTTTCTTCCCAGTCAGAGACAGTACTTCCCTAACTGGGCTACGCTGAGGATGAGCCTAGTTATTGACTTACATACTTTAGGGACAGTTGGAGCCAATCCTGAGGTAAGTATACTTGTGAAACATCTGCCTCAGATAAGGATTCTGTATACTGTCCAGGCAAGACAGAATTGGGAGTGGAGGTGACTACTGTCCTCTGATAAGAGGCATCAGTAACTTCTGCAGGCCCAGGAGTTCAAGGATATCTTGAAGAGAAATTCAGTAGGTACTTCTGCAAGCTCAAGAATTCATGAAGATCTTAAAGAAGTTCAAGATTCTCAAGTCAATCCATTCTAGATATCATGGTCCCACTCTTTTTGGGTTACTAATTTTAGAAAGAGACTTGCCAGAGCTGCTATTCAGCCTTCTTTGTAATTCTACTACAGGAGAATCAGAATCCTGAAATTAATTTTCAATACAGGCTATCCTCTAGCTTTAGAAAATGAGAGCTTCCTTAAATACTGTCAAAGAGATTTTCTGGCTTTCACACAACTCCCATGGTTCAGGACTGGCTAGTTTGAGCGTGTGGTTTTGTTTTTTTCAGCACATCAATGCCCATTTAACAGCAAGTGACTAAATCCACAGTCCTTATAATTACCAATCCCACCATCTCTCAAATTCCAGATATACTGCATAAGACAGTGCATTACCCTGCACCTCATCCCATCCCAATTCCCCAAAAGACGAGTCTTAGTGATTATAATACTACAACATGCCAGAGTTTAAGTCCACCCTACCTAACACTAGCTATGGAGTCTTTTACGTAATCTTAAGGTCAAGAGGTCCTATTCTAGAATCCATCTTGAAAATCTGCCTTGTAGTATAATTTCTGGCAGAAATTGCCTTAGTTTGGGATTCTCCGCCCTTCACAAGCAGACCCCCCAAAAAAATCAAATGCAAATCTTTATTTTGGAGTTGCAGTAAACAAGGGGTGGGGGAGAACGTGAGATAGGGAAGATGAGACTAAGTATCACAGCGGGTAACTGGAGTTTAATGCTTTGGGGAATATCTTGGAAATGATATAAAATATATGCATCAGAATTATCTGACCTGAAGGCCAAAGAAGCTGGAATATTTATATACTTATTTTTCTCAGTCACTTGTTGAAAGCAGCTCGCAGGAGTTGTTCATTCCTCAGCAAGTCCAACCTGCCATGTTCACAAGGGAAAAATCTTTCTGTATCATAGAGAGCCTGCATCCAGTACTGGCAGTTAAGCTAGCCAGAAAACACAGTACTGAAAAGGCCTCCGGAATTGAAACAAGGCAATACAGCATCTACTATATGAGCCATCCCTGATCCCCAGAAAAAAATTGCGTATCTTGAATCTTGGTGCTGGGTAGAATTGAAAAGCAGTCTCACCATGAATCGGATTTAGAGAACTCCCTGGATTACCAGATCACCAAAGAAGGAGGAGCATTACTAGGTGGGTGTTATGACCTGAATTATATTCCCCCCAAATTACATGCTGAAATCCTAACTCCCAGTCCCTCAGAACGTGACTGTATTTGGAAGTAGAGTCTTTAAGGAGGTGATTAAGTTAAAATAAAGCCATAAATCCAATTTGGGTGTTGTCCTTGTAAGAAGAAATTTGGACACACAAAAAGACACCAGGGGCACACATGCACAGAGGAAAGACAATGAGAAAACACAATATGAAGGCCAATATGCAAGCCAAGGAGGGAGGTCTCAAAATATTCTGAACCTGACAATACTTTGACCTTGGACTTCTAGCCTAAATAATTATGAGAAAAATTCATTTATACTGTTTAAGCCACCCAGTAGAGGTAACTTTGTTTGGGAGCCATACCAAATTAACATAGTTGGGATGGTTCAGTGATCCAGTGACAACATTCTCATGGGAGCAGAACCACAGGAAAATGATCCTTCCATCAGGGTCAACTCTATCCTGGATCAAGCAATTCCTCTACAAGTGCAATACAGCACTTTTCCTTGTGCTCCCTGCTCTCAGAACAAACAAAAGTTGTAAATTTTACTGTGCCTTCATTTGATAATGTAGAGGCCCATCTTCAGAAATGGGATCCAGTAGAAATGACACCACAGATAGTCTTGGTCATTTAAGTATGCCTGATTCACTACTCCTACCTGAATGGGACATAGTTGGCCTAGGTTCTCATCCTCCATTGCATCCTTCAGTCAGAGGTAAAATGTTGCAGAAGATACCAGGGGATAATTCCTGAGAAGAGGACCTTCTGTCCCTTCCTCTCCCCTGGAAAGCTAGTATGGGCCTTCCCAAGGATCCTCTCCCTATCCCAGCATACCCTCTATTGGAAATAAGAAATGTCTCTCCACCAAGCACTGGCTTTTGTCTTCTGTCTTATAACCTGAAAATAGAAATTAGTTAATCTAGCCTTCCTATTAGCCTACTTCTAAAGATCCAGGATCACAGAAAGGTGTTATTTTGTGCCTCATACAAAGTACTTTTTTTCTTTTAGTTTTATCATTATTTGTTAAGTAAATATACAATAGCTTAAATGGAAATCTGATAAAATTATAATTCTTTTTTTATGTTTGTTTATTTATTTTGAGAGAGAGAGCAAGAGCAGGGGAAGGGCAAAAATAGAAGGAGAGAGAGAATCCCAAGCAGGTTCCATGCTGTCAGCACAGAGCAGGGCTCAATCTCACAAACTATGAGATCATGACCTGAGCTGAAATCAAAAGTTGGACACTTAACCAACTAACCCACACAGGTACCCTGGTAGAACTATAATTCTTAAAATAATGATTATTGCAATGTGAATCTTATAAGCCACTTTAATTTTGTATTGTAAACAGTGTAATTACAGTAAATTGGTTGTTTTTAACAAGTCCAGTAAAAATTCAAATACACAGCAAGAATTTTTTGTCCTTCTAAAATAATTTTGAATTTTTTTCGTTTTTGATTTTACTGCTCTTAGTTAAGTGGCTATATAATAGTTTAAATAGAAACTTGATAGATTTATAATCCTAAAGGTATTATTTTATAAATACCTTGTAAAAATATACATATAAAAATATAAACCTTATCAAAAAACTGCTTTTATTTTATAAGTTGAATTGGAATCCAATTCCAAATGTCATCCTTAAGCCTTAGATAATGTTAATTTGATATTTTGTTGTTGCTCTTTAACAAGTCTTTCTTGTTAATACAGAAATAAATCTTTTATTCTCAGTGTTAAAGTCAAGTAATTATATAACACCAAACAGAAGCTTACCAGAATTATAATTTGGGGTATATTGTTTCCTAACAATAAGTTGTTAGTGTTGTTTATTTAAGAGTGAAATTTATGGATCAATTGTTTCATTTTCTTCTATTTCTAGATAATGGGAGTACAGTATTTTGTTTGTTGTTATTAGTTTCCTACAGCTGCCATTACAAATTACCATGAACAAGGTGATTTACAACAACAAATTTATTCTCTTACAGTTGGAAGCCAGATGTCCAAAATCAAAATGTCAGCCAAGGTGTACTCCCTCTAGATGCTCTAATAGAGAATCTTTCCTCCCACCTCTGGTAGTGCCAACATCTCTTGGGTTCCTTGGCTTGTGGCCACATTACTCCATTCTCTACCTCTGTTTTTGCATTGCCTTGTCCTGTGTGTGCCTTCTCCTCTGGGTGTCTATCTTATAAAAACTCTTGTCATTGAATTTAGAGCCCACTCGGTTACTCCAGGATGATCTCCTCATCTCAAGATCCTTAAATTATTTACACATATAAAGACCTTTTTCCAAAATAAATAAATAAATTAATTAATTCATTAATTAATAATAGTAACATTCACAGATTCCAGGACTTAGGACATGGACATTCTCTTTTGGAGGCCACCATGAAATTCAATACAGTATTTTATAACTTCCCCATAAAATGAAGTACAGTGAGAGTTTTTGATGAGTAGTCTAGCAAGTTGAGACATCTGAAATTCAAAATCAATTTCTGTATACCAAGAACTATATTTACTCTGGGTGTTAAACCAATGTTTATTTTTAAAAGATGGTAATTACTCTTTTTGAAAAAAAAAGAAAGATACTAATATTAGTGAAATGAAAAGATAGTGGAATTGGAAGTCAAAGTACATTTATTTTTTTAAATGTCTATGTATGTTAAGGACTACAAAGATACATACTAAAATGTAAATAGTGGTAATGGTAGGACAATGGGAATGGGGAGGGGGATGAAGAAGAAATTTTATATTCTTTCTTTGCATGCATTTGCATTAAATGCACTAGTGCACATGTCTGATGCCCCAGCATTTGTGGCTGCCACCCAGAGGAAACATCCCTTGATACCTTGGTTCTGGTGGCCAGCAGAGATTGTGTTCATGGGTTCAAAGGGATGGTAGCAAACAAAGAAACAGTTCTTAACTGGCTATCATGTCAGAGCTCAGTGCAGAAGGAGCAGACAGAAATACCATCTTCCAGTCCTCCCTGAAACAGGTGTATTTGCACTTTAAAAGCTACTGCCTGAGAGGGACGCCTGGGTGGCTCAGTCGGTTAAGCAGCCAACTTTGGCTCGGGTCACGGTCTCGCGGTCCGTGAGTTCAAGCCCCACGTCGGGCTCTGTGCTGACAGCTCGGGGCCTGGAGCCTGTTTCAGATTCTGTGTCTCCCTCTCTCTGACCCTCCCCCGTTCATGCTCTGTCTCTCTCTGTCTCGAAAATAAATAAAACATTAAAAAAAAAAAATTTTAAAAGCTACTGCCTGAGAGTCTAGTTTCCAATCAGCCTGCATCTAGGTGCTGATTGAAATCTTTTCCTTTGGAACACTGACAGGTCTTGGCACACCCTCAATCACTGGGAGCAACTAAGAACAAAGTAGGCAACTAGACACTCACAAAGACTTAAGAGACAACTACAAGGTAGGGCAAAGTTGAATGATAAGACTCATCTCCTACATGAGGTCACTCCTTCAAGAAAGGGAGAGGTGGCTATTTTATCTAATGCATAGACACCAACACACACAGCCAAGGAAAATGAAGAAACAGAGGAATGTGTTCTAAACAAAAGATCAAGAAAAAAAAGAGCACTTGAGATGACCCAAATTACTAAAATCAAGAACAAAAGTGGATGGAAGTCCTAACCAGAGCAATTAAGCAAGAAAAGAAAAAAAAAAAAAAGTAAGGCATTCAAATCAGAAAGGAATTGGTAACACTGTCACTATTTGCATATGACATGATATTATATAATGAAAACTCTAAAAATTCCACCAAAGAATAATTAGAACAATTGAACTCAGTAAAATTTCAGGATACAAAATCAACACACAAAAATCAGTTGTGTTTCTATAAACTAACAACTAACTATGAAAAGGCCAAATTAAGAAAACAATACCAGTTACAATTCCATCAAAAAATAATAAAATATCTAGGAATAAATTTAACCAAGGAGGTGAAAGATCTATGCACTAAAAACTAAAACATATTACTGAAAAAATTTGAAGAAGTACATATAAACTTTTGTGTCTATACTTTTACACAGTGAAGGAAACTATCAACAAAATGAAAAATCAACCTACTAAATGAAAGAAAACATTCACAAATGATATATCCACTAAGTGATTTGTACCCAAAATATATAAAGAACTCATATAACTCAGTAAATTAAAAAAAACAAATAATCTGATTTTTTTTTAAAAAAAGAGCAGAGATCTCTTTACCAAATAAGACATACAGATGGCTAACAGACACATGAAAGATCCTCAATATCACTAATCATCAGGGAAATGCAAATCAAAATCACAATTAGATATCACCTCACACCAGTCATAATGTCTAAAATCAAAAAGACAAGAAATAACAAGTATTGGCAAGGATATGGAGAAAAGGGAATCCTCATGCACTGTTGGTGGGAGTGCAAATTGGAACAGCCACGGTGGAAAATAGTATGGAGCTTCCTCAAAAAAATTAAAAATAGAAATACCATATAAGCCAGTAATATCACTACTGGATATTTACCCAAAGAAAATGAAAACACTAATTTAAAAAGATATATTCACACTTATGTGTACTTCAGCATTATTTAAAATACCCAAGATCTGGAAGCAACCCAAGTGTCCATTGGTAGATGAATGGGTAAAGAAGTGATATAGATAGGTAGGTAGGTAGATAGATAGATAGATAGATAGATAGATAGACAGATAGATGATAGATGATAGACAGATAGATATAGATGTACACAGACACAAGGATATTACTCAGCCATGAAAAAGGACGTGATCTTGACATTTGCAACAACACAGATGAAACTAGAGGGTATTAGGCTAAGTGAAATAAGTCATACAGAAAAAGACAAATGTCATATAATTTCATTTATATGTGGAATCTAAAAACAAAACAAATGAATAAACAAATACACAAAAAACAGAAACAGACAATTGCCAGAGGGAAGGGGGTGGGAGGGATAAGCAACATGGGTGAAGGGGAATGGGAGAGACAGGCTTCCAGCAATGGAATGAATAAGTTAAGGGGAAAAAAGGTACAGCATAGGGAATATAGTCAATGGTATTGTAATAACATTGTATGGTGACAGATGGCAGCTATACTTGTGGTGAGCACAGCATAATGTATAAACTTGTCCTGTCACTACGTTGTACACCTGAAGCTAATGTGACACTGTATGTCAGAACTATCCATCAATTAAAAACAAAAACAAAACAAAACAAAATTCTGTTGGGGACTATGAATTATGATCGTTTGGCATTTAGAAACAGAGTGAATATGGTTTTCATTTTTGCCATAGTATTTCTCTGTTCCTTTAAAACATTTGAAGCACTATCTAAGCATTATCTAAATATGAAAATGCTTGATGGAAAAAAAATATCCTATGACAGTTTAAAATACCTTCTGAAGCACAGATTGAATCTGATGCACCAAAGTTTGAAATAGATGAATCTGGTGATGTTACTTTTTATTTTCTTCTAATAATATTCTTCATGGTTACATATGTTTTACCAACTTGTGCTCTATGCAAACATTCCTTTACACAGTTACTCCTCCAAAAATAACCCATTAAAGGCTTTTATATAATAAAGGTCCAGTCTACATCTTAACTTTGATAAATCAGATTTTCCTAAACACACATGGTGAGGAGCGCGGGGTTGTCTCAGTCAGTTAAGCACCTAACTTTGGCTCAGGTCATGATCTCCCGATTTGGGAGTTCCAGACCCACATCTGCTGTTAGCACAGAGCCTACTGCTTCAGATCCTCCGTCCCCTTCTCTCTCTGCCCCTCCCCCACTTGGGCTCACTCTCTCTCTCTCTCTCTCAAAAATAAATAAACATTTTTTTAAAAATCACATCCTTGGGGCGCCTGGGTGGCGCAGTCGGTTAAGCGTCCGACTTCAGCTCAGGTCACGATCTCGCGGTCCGTGAGTTCGAGCCCCGCGTCAGGCTCTGGGCTGATGGCTCGGAGCCTGGAGCCTGTTTCCGAGTCTGTGTCTCCCTCTCTCTCTGCCCCTCCCCCGTTCATGCTCTGTCTCTCTCTGTCCCAAAAATAAATAAAAAACGTTGAAAAAAAAATTTAAAAATCACATCTTGGAGGTACCTGGTTGGCACAGTCAGTTGAACATCTGACTTCAGCTCAGGTCATGATCTCACAGTTCATGAGTTCAAGCCCCACATTGGGCTCTGTGCTGACAGCTCAGAGCCTGGAGCCTGATTTGGATTCTGTATCGTCCTCTCTATCTCTGTCCCTACCCCAGTTGTGCTCTCTCTCTCTCAAAAGTAAATAAATAAACATTAAAAAAAATTAAAAAATAAAATTAAAAAAATCACATTGTGAATTTTATCAACAGATAAGTTTTGATGGCCAAGTAAGAAATGTATGTTTTTGGAAGAAAATTTAAAACTGAGGCTGTCTATGTCTTATATGGACATCAAGGCCCCCGATGGTTTTTTTTTTTCCTTAATAATAAATGTTTATCTGTTTCAGTTCATTGCCAGATTTTTTTGCAACTAACCAGTATATTAGGAGCCAGCTTATTTCCCGAGAGATATGATTACATTAGTCACTCAGTAAATCTTGAATTAATTTCGTTCCATAGTTTTCTAAAGAATTCATTAGATAATCTCTGGATCTAGAGAAGCTAGTCACAAGGCCTAAAGAAATTCACCTTCGGTGAACCAAAAGAAAAAAAAAAAAAAAAAAACAACGGGTAGCAGCAATATGCTGAAGAAATCTTAACAAAAGTTTTCCCAAATCTTAACAAACATGAATCCATGATACACACTGAATATTTCTACTACAAAGTAAATAACTCAAACCTCTATTTATAGCCTCTCATTCTGTGTGGCAACTGTAGCATCTTATTCTGACAGTCTGTAACTCTAAAGATTTTATGTAAATCAGGGATTCACTGGAAGCAGAGCTCTAGATCCAACAGCCACAGGGGTGATTCTTCAACGAGGGACAGTTTAATAGCACAGGCCTGAACTCATGCTAAGGTGTTGCTGACAAAACTCTTGGCTGCTGGGAATAACGTCCTTCAAGTAAGGAATGAAACTGTAGCTCTCTCACTGACATATTGCATTCACCCTTTTCTCTCATCACATCAAAATAAGCCAAAGAGAGGAGATAAGCAGAGCCAAGTTGCTGAATATTCATTAGCTGCATCCCTGCCGGCCCTCTCAATGGCAGGCTCTCCTTAGGTCACTTGTTCCAGAGAGCACACAGACAGGAAAAGTATATGGCAGCAATTGTTAGACTCCACCCCACAGAAATATACCATTCCCACCCTCAAAACCAGTCCAGAAAATCCACCTAGCTCCACACAGAGTAGGCTTCAAAATCAGTTCACCCACTGCATTCCCAAACCAATTTTCTATCACCTACATTTTTTTAATAAAATCTCAAAATGGCCTTAGAAAGAAGGTACTAATTACTTCCTACATTTAACTGCCCAGAAACAACTCTGAATACATATTAACAAACCTTTGTTTCATAAATAAACAATACTAATCCTGTCCACAGTTTGTATATTTGTCAGCAAAAAGTTTAGAACTAAAAGATGTCATGGGAAATTAGAGTGATATTAAAAGAAAGTCAAAACAAATATCAAAGTACTTGATGCATTTTTCAATAAGTCATGTTACTAATTAGCAAAGCATAGTCAGTGGCATTAAAAACAAAAACAAAACAAAACAAAACAAAAAACAATGTAACTCTGAGTTTTCATTAATGTGCTATGGAGGAGAGAGGTTTATTTTCACTGAGGTCTGACCCCACTAGAACTTGTTTAGTTTTTTTCTAGCAGTGATAAATGACAATCAAAGTCTAAACCCTGAGACCTCTTAACTGTTAGTTTTCACTGGAATATAAAAACCATACAAACTAAAGTGTATTACAGTGAATGAAGTATATTCCAGCTGGCCTTAGCTGCCTGAAGAACCCAGAACAGCTGTGTGAACTCCTTCATAAATTTGCCTGTGTTGGTGAAAAGGGAGGTTAAAGTCTACAATAAACAATGCTGGAGGGCTGGTGTGGCCAAAGGAATCTGGTCCCTGCACGAAACACTAAGGCCCAGATGTTCAGTTGCCCAATAAACCATCAGCTCTCACTTATTCCCATAGTTTTTATAAAAACTTAGTTGGAACAGTCTATACTCACCTTGAGAGCAGACACCACAAAAGAAGAATATGGATCTTTTCAAGATTAATCCTTTTCAAGAGTTAAGAGTTTGATAACTCAGCAACATTCCCTTAAAAAGCAAAATTATCTTTGTATTTATGCCATGAAATAACATATTCAGAAACTAAGGAGATAAGTAAAATGCTAGGACCCTGAAATTTTTTTCCCATAGAAAAAGATAAAGTCTCTTTTAACAGCCTAATTGTTGCTCTTTCTCATATATTTAGAAGTATTTTGTTTACAAAGAGTTTTCCCCCCAAAATTTACTTATCTGAGAAAACCATCTGAATTCCACTAATGAAGCCAGCCTAAGCAAAGATCAGTCCTCATATCAGCTCAGTTGCTACAAAGGAAAAGGAATAAAATTGACCTTGACCCAGAGAATTACATAACATATCTATTATATATTACGTTGAACAATGCAAGGGAAGATTAAAAAGCATAACATTAAGGTGTAAAGATTAAAGTATAACATTTTATATGAAATACGTAGGCTACCACCAGAGCTTTCAATCTTTTCAAGTGTATACATTATATGGAATTTAACAAAGAAGTAAATGCCAGACAAAACTTACATTACTGGTGTTTGTAGAGCTATAATTTAAAATTGGTTATCAAAAGGCTGTTTTTCATCCACATTGGATATATCTAAGAGACCCAGCAAAAAAAAACAGAACTATGGGCCAATATCCCTGATGAATATGGATGCAAAAATTCTCAACAAGATACCAGCAAATTGAATTCAACAGCATATAAAAAGAATTATTCACCATGATCAAGTGGGATTCATTTCTGGGCTGCAGGGCTGGTTCAATATTCACAAATCAATCAATGTGATACATCACATTAATAAAAGAAAAGATAAGAACCATAGGATCCTGTCAATTGATGTAGAAAAAGAATTTCCTACAAAGGAAACAATCAACAAAACTAAAAGGCAACCAACAGAGTGGGAAAAGATATTTGCAAGTGACATATTGGACAAAGGGCTAGTATCCAAAATCTATAAAGAATTCACCAAACTCCACACCGAAAAACACATAATCCAATGAAGAAGTGGGCAGAAGACATGAATAGACACTTCTCTAAAGAAGACATCCACATGGCCAACAGGCACATGAAAAGATGCTCAACGACACTCCTCATCAGGAAAATACAACTCAAAACCACACTGAGATATTACCTCACGCCAGTCAGACTGGCTAAAATGAACAAATCAGGAGACTATACATGCTGGAGAGGATGTGGAGAAACGGGAACCCTCTTGCACTGTTGGTGGGAGTGCAAACTGGTACAGCCACTCTGGAAAACACTGTGGAGGTTCCTCAAAAAATTCAAAATAGATCTACCCTATGTCCCAGCAATAGCACTGCTAGGAATTTACCCAAGGGATACAGGAGGGCTGATGCATAGGGGCACTTGTACCACAATGTTTACAGCAGCACTTTCAACAACAGCCAAATTATGGAAAGAGCCTAAATGTCCATCAACTGATGAATGGATAAAGAAGTTGTGGTTTATATACACAATGGAATACTACTTGGCAATGAGAAAGAATGAAATATGGCCTTTTGTAGCAACGTGGATGGAACTGGAGAGGGTTATGCTAAGTGAAATAAGTCATACAGAGAAAGACAGATACCTATGTTTTCACTCTTATGTGGATCCTGAGAAACTTAACAGACGACCATGGGGAGGGGAAGGAAAAAAAAAAGTTAGAGAGGGAGGGATCCAAACCATAAGAGACTCTTAAAAACTGAGAATAAACTGAGGGTTAATGGGGGGGGGGGGAGGGTAAAGTGGGTGATGGGCATTGAGGAGGGCACCTGTTGGGATGAGCACTGGGTGTTGTATGGAAACCAATTTGACAATAAATTTCATATTAAAAAAATTAAAAAATTAAAAAAAATAAAAACTAAAAAAAGAATATATCTGATGATTTATGAATACTTATCACTTGTATTTAGAACACTTTCTGTATAAACATCAGATGCACACCAATCAAATGCCTCAGTGGACACTTTTTTTTTCTTAATATGCTCTACCAAGGGTTTGCAAATTACACTATCAACCACCCTGCACCACACCTATCTTCGTAAATAAAGTTTTACTGGGACACAGCCAGTTCATTTATTTACCTATTTTCTATGGTTGCTCTTGAGTAGAATTTAGTAGTTGTAACAGAATTAATGTAACAGTGTGTGTCAACTATGCTTCAAAAAAAATAAGAATAATAATTAAAAGAAACTAAAAAAAAAAATGCTGCAAGAGACACTCTATGGTCCACAAAGTTTAAACTATTTATCATCTGGCCCTTTAACAAAAAGTTTGCCCAATATTTTTCTATACTCCATCTATCTTTATTTAATTTCCCAATTTTACACTCATTTTCTACTAAAATACATATTTCTAATACCTTATTTATTATAAACCCTGATTAACATTTAGTATACCTTTAGTGATTGGGTTGGAAAACACTTGTTCTTTCCAAGGAAATATGAGTTGTTAGCTTTCATAACATAAGCCTTGCTCGTCATCTTCTGCCTGTTTTTACATTTACTCATGTTTCATTTTCCCTGTGCAGCCATATAGGTTTGTGCAGGTTGTTCACTACACAAAAGGGCCCAGCAAAGGGATGAACTGAGGCTAAATGCAACCCGTATACCACCTACCAAGCCATAACCCTTGACACAAGGCCATGTCCCCCCAAACGAAAGGGCACTTTTATTCTAAATTGCATGAAGTTCTCTTGCTCACCAGCTTTGCACCCACATCACATGGTTTTCTTGTGCCCACAGACAAAAAGGCATTATTTGGTCCAGCAGAAGAACCCTATGTTCCTCCAATGTTTTTCAGCAGATCTCTGATAGGAACCCAGAAAATGCAGGTAAAATTCCCAAGTAACATTCTGTATGTCCCAACTTCTGCATAACTTAGTTCTGGGATTACCCCAGACTGTCAGCAATTTATACTGATGAAGTAGGAGGTGGAAGTTGAGAGAGAAGATAAAGATAGCCTGATAAACAGAATATATGTATCATTTATGTTGGGAGTGTGAGAAGGTTCTTAATAAGAGGAAAATAAGGAAAGAGGTTTGAACTTGTCTAAATCACTTACAACATGGCCCAATCTCTCTGTGGAAGTTATAAATTTCTAGGGTTAATTATTTCCTGAAAAGGAAAACAGAGAAGAGGGAAGAAAGTCATTAATTTCTTAGGCAGAGCAGGATGGTAGTGATGGAGAGAAATGATCCAGGAGAGGAGATATTGAAAAGGTAGATAAGGGGCACCCGGATGGCTCAGTCAGTTGAGCATCTGACTTTGGCTCAGGTCATGATCTCACAGTTCAAGGGTTTGAGCCCCGCATTGAGCTTTGTGCTGACAGCTCAAAGCCTGAAGACTGCTTTGAATTCTGAGTCTCCCTCTCTCTCTGCCCCTCCCCCATTCGTTCTCTCTCTCTCTCTCTCTCTCTCTCTCACTCTCTTTCTCTCTCTCTCAAAAATAAATAAATGTTTTAAAAAATCTTGAAAAGGCAGATAAAATAATGTTTACAAGGAATGAGCAACGTTCTTATGGAAAATTAAGATTAGGAGAAGTGAAGGATGAGAATTGAAAGAAACAAGAGGATTAGACATGAAAAGAAGGGCCCAGATAATGGGAATAAAAAGATAAAAAGTGGTTTTTGAAATGAGAACCCTGAGTCACAGAGAAAAGAAAAATGAGAGGAGGAACCACAGTTGCAGCTGTAACCTTTCAGCTAACAGGCAACTGAAGAAATCATGGATCTGTTGTATGGTGAAAGATGGTAACCACATTTACATGGGGAGGACTTCATAATGTATATAAAAGTCGAACCACTCTCTTGTACACCTGCAACTAATATTCCAAGTCAATTATATTTCAATTTAAAAAAAGAAATCTTTGATCTATTTTGTCTTAATACAATATGCAATTAACCCCAACATACAATGCATGACGGCAGAGCTGAAGGAACTTGTGTAGAGGTCAGTGTTGAAATTTTTAAAAATTAAATATTTAAACATTTCATAATAGAGGGGAAATACAGAATAATGTAGAAAATTAAATTTGAATTTTATATTTTTCCCAAGAAGTCTTTAGCATTGCACATTTAGATTCCTTATTCCACCTACCTCTCTTGAAATAAACATAATTCTGAATTTTCAAACTATTACACTGAACTTATTAAAAGGTTATTAAAATTGCTCATGGCTAAAAACATTAGAATGTAAAACATTTTACCAAAATAATGAATGAGCCCTCGGCAACTCTAAAGTAAATACTACAAAGTGGTTATCTGAGTTAAATACTTGCGTTTGTGGAGGTCAAAACATGAACTATTATTAAGTCTTAAAGTGACTAATGAATTAGCTGGCTATTCTAAACTCCATGTTCAGAGAAATGTTAATGATAAAAAAAATAGTGAACCCAAATATACACACCCACATACAGAATGGTTATGGGGGAAAAAATCCTTTCTTTAACCTGTTCCTAGATTTTTGACAAGTTTGAAGTGAACCTCTCCTAAAGAAACCACCTGTCCACTGTGAGAGATCTACTCCCAGCTACATCATCTCGCCACGGAAATCACATCTCATTGTGTGTGACCTAAATAGACCGATGGTATCCTGAAACCAATCTCAGCACAACACCACATCTGAAAGATACAATAGTGGATAAAAGTTTTGTTTCATTTTTGTCTTGGTTTTCTTTTGCCACACAACTTACCACAAATCTGGCAATTAATTTGCTCACAGTTCTGTAGTCCAGAGTTCTATCACAGTGTGACTGGATTCTCTTCTCAGGGTATCACAAAACAGAAATCAAGGTGTCAGCTGAGCTGAGTTTTTATCTAGAGGCTCTAAAAAAAAATCCACTTCCAAACTCTAATTGTTGGCAGAATTTAGTTCCTGGAGATTTTGTGAATGAGGTCCCTGTTTTCTTGGTGGCTGAAATGAGGGCATCGTCAGCTCCTACCGGCTTCCCACTGCTCCCTGCCCAGGGGCCCTCTCCACAACAGGGCACTTGCTTCCTCAAGGCCTGCAAGAAGCATGTCTCTGCTGCTTTGAAACTCTGACATTCCATTCTGGGACTGACTGGAGAAAACTCTCTACTCTTAAAGGACTTAACTGATTAAGCTGGGCCCACTAAAGATAATCTTCCGTTGCCATATAGTGTAATATAATCATAGAAGTGGTGGTATCATCACATTGACAAGTTCTACCCACACCCCATGGGGAGAGGATTATAGAAAGGCAAGGGTCATTGGAAGTTAACTTAGAAATCCACCTGCCAGTTTTGTTTCAGTTTTGTTCACAATATAAGGCTGGTGATGATGCCATGAAATGTTTGCTTTCATACAGCCAGTAACTACTCTCAACATCATAGTCCTCCACTGACGATGGCAGTTATCCTGAAAAGAACAGTGGTTGGCAAGACAACAGTTGGTGAGATCAGGATCTTACAGAAAAAGGAAATTGGAGGAGCAATGAAAAGTCATTAAATATGTGTTAGGATCTGTGTATTCTTTCCTAAACCGTATTAGTTGACATCAAATTGTTTAAATAAACAATCATCCTGACTCATCTTCAGTTATTCAGGAAATATGCCTACAGACAACAAGAGTTACTAAGACTTGTAAATTTTGATTTGTTTAATGGCATAAATCTAAAGGAAAGGGGCAAAATAATTATCATCATACTCTTTGTTTTAAAATGGCTGAAATGGGGGGTCTGGGTGGCTTAGCCAGTTAAGTGACCCACTCGTGATTTCAGTTCAGGTCATGATCTCACGCTTGGGAGATTGAGCCCCGCACCTGTGCAAAGCCCACTGGTGACTCTCTTTTCCTCTCTCTGCCCCTCCCCTGCTTGCACATGCACTTGTGCTCTCTCTCGCTTTCTCTCCCGCAAAATAAATAAATATTTTTTAAAAGGGCTGAACTGAACTATATATACATAAAAATATCATGAATTTTTCACTTGGGACATACTGATATGACACTTTGTTTATTCCAAAATAGCATCTACCAGTAGTTATGAATGAGGAAGGAGAAGTGTGATGGTTAATGTTATGTATCCACTTGGCTAGGCCATAGTGCCCAGATATTTGGTCAAACATGAAGTTGGTTTTGGACGAGATTAACATTTACATTGGACATGGAGTAAAGCAGATTGTCCCTCCCCATGTGGGTGGGCCTCATCTAATCAGTTGAAGGCTTTAATAGAACAAAAGGCTAACATCCCCTGAACAAGAGAGAATTCTACTAGAAGACAGCCTTCAGACTTAAACTGCAAGATCAGCTCTTCCCTGGGTCTCCAGCCTGACAGCCCACCATGCAGATTTGCCAGCCTCCATAACCACCTGGACCAATTCCTTAAAATCTCAATCTCAGTCTCAATCTCTCTCTTCCTCCCTCTCTCCCTTTCTCCCTCTCTCTCTGTCTCTCTCATCCTCCTGCCTTTAAATCCACAAACCTGAAGTCACTGGGGAGAAGCACAATAGAGCAAGAATGAGGTGATTCCCTTGGCAAGAATACCTTGATTTACACTTCCCCTGGAAGGGCATGTTCCAACTTATCTTACACAATCATGATTAAGACACTAAAACAGTTCTTCTTTTTTTATGAATATAATTTATTGTAAAACTGGCTTACATACAACACCCAGTGTGCTCATCCCAACAAGTGCCCTCCTCAATGCCCATCACCCATTTTTCTTCTCCCCCACACCCCCACTCACCCTTAGTTTGTTCTCTGTATTTAAGAGTCTCTTGTGGTTTGCCTCCCTCCCTCTCTGTAACTATTTTTTTCCCCTTCCCTTCCCTCATGGTTTTCTAAAACAGCTCTTCTTAAAACAAGATCAATTGATGGTTTTATCTTCAGAAATAAAATTGCTGACATTAGAACAACAGTTTATCCCTCTTAAGTATCTATGCGCCTTGTGTCTGTTTTCTTTAGCTCCGTCTCACAGATACCCTACATACATGCACACACACATGCGCGCGCACACACACACACACACACACACACACACACACAACTTATTGGTTCTGTTTCTCCAGAGAAGCCTAACACAGGAAGTATTAAGGCACAGCCACACTCGCAGAGTGGCAGCCTTTTATACCTGGAACCTCTTTCCCTCACAACAGTCAAGGCTTTGCTATTGGCCCAGAATTACCACCTGTACTGGACTGTCTCTTTGTCAACTTGACATCACAGCCACCTCATCAAAGGTCTCCTATGCATCACAGAAGAGAAATCAGGAACTACCTTTCCAGAATCCTCTTCCTTGTATGGTTACAGGTTAAAATCTGCCTGTGAGAGGCACTTGCGTGAGCTCTAGAGGACTGAAGAATAGAATATTTTGTTACCTTATGTAGGCAGTTGCAGATAGCCACATTAGCCAAAATGAGAACCCAAGTAATTTGACCTTCTCTGAGAATCACCAAAATCACTGCTGTAGGATGAGATCACCAGGGCAGTGTTCCTGGCTTTTGCTCCTGCAGGGCTTTCAACAGCTACAGAAGTCTCCATTTCCC
The DNA here is from genome assembly GCF_046562875.1 of Panthera onca. Taxonomy (NCBI): domain Eukaryota; kingdom Metazoa; phylum Chordata; class Mammalia; order Carnivora; family Felidae; genus Panthera; species Panthera onca. The sequence continues at coordinate 224,862,405 of NC_138339.1, forward strand.
TGTATTGAGACCCTTCACATTCACAGTGCAGACATGCCTCCTGTATTGTGACCAAACCCAGACTATACGTCATCAATACATCCTTTGAGGAAAAAGGGGGAGGAAGATCTTAATTTTTTCCTATTAAATGGCCTCAGATGAGACTATACTAATCTTTCAGATAAGATATCATAACTTGGAGCTCTAAGAGGGTTCATAATCCTCTCCTTCCCAGAAAGTCCAATAATTCCGAGGAAAGTGGGTCAATTTTTCATCCTCCTGTCTTTAAATGCACAATCCTGAGGTCACTGGAGAGAAGCACCATGACTCTCTATAGAGCAAGAATGAGGTGATTCTCTTGGCAAAAATATCTCCCATTACATTTTCCCTGGAAGGGTATGTTCCAACTTATCTTACACAGTGGTGATTAAGACAATAAAACAGTTCTTCTTAAAACAAGAAGATCAATTGATGGTTTTATCTTCAGAAATAAAATTTCTGACATTAGAACAACAGTTTATCCCTCTTAAGTACCTGTGTGCCTTGTGTCTCTTTTCTTTAGCTCCATCTCACAGATACCCTACTGCAGTAGGAAAACCATAAAACTCATCCTATTACAGTAGGATGAACCTTAAGCTCTTAACTTGACTATGACTCTTAATCTGGTCCTTACTGCTCTGTGTAACGTCTCAGACTCACTTCACTCTGAATTCAGGCCTCACTACTCTCTTCATAATGTCTTGAGTCAATCCTTTTCCTTTAAGTCTTAGGGCCTTAGTACATTCCATTCCCTCTGCCTGAAAAAACTCCCATGGTCTCTAATGCTAACTTGACACCCTTTGTCTCAGTAACTTCTACTCACTCTCCAGGTCTCCTTTTAACTGTCACTTCTACAGCCAAGTTACTTTACCCTATTACACATGTTTATATTATCTTGTACCTCCCCTCTGTAACACATATTATAACTATAACTCACTAATTTTTAAAATATCTTTCTTCCATGTTAGACTGTAGCTTCCTGGTGTTACATTTTCAACACTGTATCCTTGGTGCTTAGCATGGTATTAATCAAATAGACCCTAAATACGTACTGAATAAAAAGAAAAAAAAAGGAAGGGAGGGGCACCTGGGTGGCTCAGTCAGTAAAGCGTCCGACGTTGACTCAGGTCATGATTTCACAATTCAGTTCGTGAGTTCAAGCCCTGCGTCAGGCTCTGTACTGACAGCTCACAGCCTGGAGCCTGCTTCAGATTCTGTCTCTCTCTCTCTCTCTCTCTCTCTCTCTCTCTCTCTCTTTCTCTCTCTCTCTCAAAAAATAAACATTTAAAAAGGGAGGGAGTAAGTATGGAAGGGGTGGAGGGAAAGAAGAAGGAAGGTAGGGAGGGAAGGAGAGAGGGAGGAAGGGAAGAAGAAAAGAAGGTTGGTAGGTAAGTGATGTGATGGCTAACATTAAATTCACCGTAGATCAATGATATTTCCAGAAAAAGGAATCTATGGACTGACTGAAGAAAAAGACCTTCATAGAAGACTAGAAAATAATTCTTCCTGGCAAAAAAATTAATACAGTGCTAGGTCACTAAAAGAAACTTTGTATTTTGGAGATGGTAATGATAACAGAAAGTGGAGAGGGCTCTGTATTTCAAATGCAGTCCTGACTAGATAAGCAAAACTTTTAAGGTAGGTTGACATTGGTGTGCTGGTGGAAACTGCACCACCTCTATTTCTGGAAGCATTTAGCTGTCCCTGTTCCCCAACTGAACTCCATGCACTATGTCAGCAAACAATGGCTCCATCCTTTTCCGGATTTGGGCAATATGATATAACCCGAATCATAGAACAGGAAACAGAGCAGACATGACTTATTCTCTCCTGTGTACATGAGTAGCCACTTGCCACATGAAAAGGAAAGAAGTGAAGACACTGTGTCACGTACTCAAAATATGAGAGTAACTCATCATTTGAATCAATCTGTCTTATAATAATCTGCTGAATTCCTGCCATTACTCTCCAACTTCCTCATTCTGCTTTTACAACAATCCTCCCCCAAAGCCAACATAACTTTCCCTAGAGATTTGTTTAGGTGTGTCTGTGGTGGTGGTGGGGGGGGGGGGCGGGGGCTGAGTGGGAAAATCAGAAGGAACTTGGCACCACCAACATACTTAGATGAATCAAGCCAGGTCAAAGAGAGAGGTCAGGTCAAGAGGAAATGGGAGATACACAGTGAAGGATACATTTCTTTAGAACTACATTCATGGACATTTGCCAACACTACACAACTGCTTATTGTGTGGAAGAATGCCAGAATGTGACAGCAAGAAATTTCCACAAATAAGAAGATAAAAGAGCCTTTCCATGAGGGCTTAATGCACTGAGAATGAAAAACAATTCAATTTCATGGCTTTAAATTATAGGAAAAATTATTGAATGCAAAAGAGAAATATATCCTAAAAATTCTGTGTCCTGAAGAAAAAGCATACACACTACATAGAGCAAAGATATGTGATATACTGTATGTACACAGACATGTAACACGTATATACATAGAGCAACCAAGACATGTAATATACTGAAGTGCAAAGTATTTAAATTCTCTCCATTCTCTGAGGGAATGAAAGAATCAAACATATATGTACATATATACAAGTACACATTGATGTTATAAGGAAAACAAGAGGAAGCTCATGTAATTAAGAATTTTGATGGAATTTCTTGGCCAACAGACTCTACTTTAGCTTTCAGAGTTTATATTCTTACAATGCTCTTGCCTGCTTTTCCTTTACCATTCTGTATTGTTAGGGCATCACCTAAATCTTGGTCACTTTATTTCCTACATCTGCACAACCTTCTAAGATATTTTTTGTGCTATGAATTAATTTTCCTTTATCCATAGTAGTTGCCAACATCTACCCTATTTCTTTAAATGTTTTCATTCCTTAAAACTCCCCTAAGCCATGATAAGTCATCCTTCAGAAAGATATTAAAAAAATAAAAACCTGAACTCAAAAATTACTTAAAATCTCTTTCTTCTATGATACCTAAAGCTCACTTGGAAGTTTTGTCCAAAAGCTCCACTCACAGTAACTATTCTGTCTGTGTTTTGTTTCTTGAAGCATGAAGTCCGCCTCTGTATGTAATTGATTTTGTTATTGCCCCGTATGTAATATTATGAAGCTTGATTATGCATACTCATTTGATTCTTTCCAAATTTTAGGATAGCACTAGTGCTGCCAAAATATATTAAAGAAGTCTATGTTAAAAAAATATTGATAAGACTTTGAATTGACTCAAACGAGAGTAGCTTACAAGATAGCCACAGTGAGGAAGACTTCCACTCAATATAAAACAAAATGTCTTATCTGCAGGATGACCTAGTTGATACTGTGATGCCTAGGTACTCTTTGACAAAGGAAAGACTTGCTCCACTAATTGCAGAAGATGATCTTCAGCTTTTAGTCTTTTGTGAGGACTGCCTCAGTTGAAGAAAACTGCCTTGCCCCAAATCCAATGACTGGTCAATAATGGGGCAGAAAAGCCCAGCACTTTATTTAGTCCAACTTATGACAACTCTGATGGGCCACATCAGTGAATTCTGAGTTCACTGTGGGTTCAGTAGAAGCTTTCACTGGGACTGCATCACAGCTTGCATTCTCCCTCTGTCCAATCTTGCCTCCTTCCCACTCTTCCTCAAGGGATGATGCCAAGGGCACTTCCTAATGAATGCCCTGCACCCTCATTTCCCACTTTGAGTCTGCCTCCAGAGGAACCCAACCTGGGACACTTGCCAAATATGGAATTGCCTGCATCCTAAATAGTATGAACCCATTGCTGAAAATGTCTAAAGATGGGACAATGATTTTTAAATGTTAAAGATAATATGCATATATGGATGTCCTCTAATGTTCCTTTAAGATATATGATTTTATGATTCTAAGTTTTAGACATTGGGAGTCATATAATTAATATAGTTTATGTGCACAGTACTTTATAGATTATACATATCTCACTCAAGCTTCACAAGAACCAGACGAGGTGGAGTACTGGCCCCAATTTACAGAAGAAACTGAGGTTCAGAAATGTTACTTGGTCCAAGGTCGCATATTTATAAAATAAAGGATCTAGAGCTTGAACTGAGTTCTCAGTTCTCCATCTACAATCAAAGCACCTTTCACTTTGTCAGTTATGAAAAAGGACTATGTGTTTATAAAATATGCCATATAACCAAAAAATTATATTAAATTTTTAATTTTCTCTGCCATTGCCAGTATTTTAAAGAGTATTTTCAAAAATCATTGAAAATGCAGCTGTGTTTCCTTTTGCCTGCTATAAATAATTCCATACAATAATTTTGATGGGACTTTAAGAAGTCCTTCATTATTTCATTTGCTTCCATATGAGAGTCTGTCTTTCTGCTCAGTTATATGGGCACATCCTGTGATATACCTGGCAGCATTCATTTCATAGCTTCCAGACAGCTAGGACCAAAGCCAGAGGTCCTTGAGTAAAATTTTGCATGTTCATAAGAACATTACAATAGCAGATGAGAGAAGTTTTGTATAAGATATTTCTGAAATTAAGTTAGCATGTAGACTCTATTCTAGCATTCATCCTTCCAGACAAAGGAAAGATTAGCCCTTTACATTTCTGGAATTTGAGATTGTACGGGAGAAAAAAACTTTAAACAAAGTCCTGCCAAATGCTGTTATTATCTTAAGAGTTACATTAGGTTCTCAGAATAAAGCACTTGACTACACTCTGAGAGACAATACCATCTTTCTCTAGCTCCAGGTTATGTCCTTTGAAATAATGATATAGTCAAAATTAACCTTATAAAAGCAAAACTGAGGACAGAAGTTTTCACTGAACCTGACCAGAACGTACCAGTCTTTTAGTCAATGAAGAGCAGTGCTTCCTACACGTTTTGTCCAGAAAGAATTTTCATCCCAGAAGTAGAAATGATAGTTTCAAACTTGATTACATGTAACTTCTTTGGGGGATTCCAGGGGATGGGAAGAGGGTAACCACGTTAAGAGGATGACTCCTACTTCAGTCTCATATGGGACTTTCTTGCAAACTTGCACTGAAAACATGTTACAAAAATTTAGCATGAAAAAGTCTGAAACCACTCCAGTAAGTGGTTTCACAAAGTGAAACCACAAAGCTGTGGTTTCAAGGCTGGTGTGTCCACCAGGTGCTGCAAGCAGGACAACACATCACCTCCTTCCTAGGAGGCACTGGAGTCTGGCTTTGAATCTGAGTCCTGTCACTTTCCAGCTGTGTGAGACCCAGGGCAACTTACGTGAGCTTCAGTTTTTCATCTAGAACTTATGACTAATCATACCGTCTTCACAACAGTGCTATTATGTGCCAGCTATGGGCTATTGTGTGCCGGCATCCATCACCACAACTTCCTCAGGCTTGCTGACATCTTCTGAATCTGGAGCTCCCTCGCTGCTGATGCCCTGACACCACTGCAGCAGCTTCAGCTGCCCTCATCAGTCCTCAGGGCTATCTGGTCTACCAAGAACTTCTTCCCTTCTTAGACATCCTTTCAACACTGATAAAGACTTTACCATTTCTGTCACCACCATCACTGTTATTCTCATACTGTCTTCTTTTTTTTTTATACAATAACATTTACGGTTGTCTTCTTAAAAATGAACACAATGAAATCTTAGAAGCAACAGAGCATTTAATGTGTGAGCTCAGGAGCCAAACCACCTTATGTGCGTCTTAACTCCACAGCCTATTTAGCTTTATGATCATAGGCAAGATATTTAATATTTCTAGACCTCGTTTTCCCATCTATAAAATAGGCACAAAAATGACACCCACTTCCTAGGGTCATTATGAGAAAAAAAAAATGATATAATCAGTGTCAACTTCATGGAACACATTACATATTCAACATATGCTAGCTTTTATCATTGTAGCATCTCACTACAGTAATTCAATTTTCCAATGGCATATTTCAGACTATAGAGTCCTAAGAACAAATATAAAATGAGTCAGTAATAAATATTAAATGAAGATGTAAGAATGGGCACACTATAAATGTTTTGTGATTTTAAAAACAGGGGGATATATCTAGATTGATAAACTATCCATGGAAGAAATAGACATCAGGGATTCCTTCTGAGAAGGAGAACCTGGGAAGTAAAGAAAAGGAGTGGTAAAGAAACTTACTGTTACCGTAGGCTCTTTCTTATTCTGTGACTTGTTTAATATGTGTTTGAATTACCTAATCCAATTTCAAAAAGCATGAAAAATGAATCTTTCCTTTTAGTTTAGCTACAAATAATATTTGGATTATTTGCAATTAATATTTGGATTAAAAGCAAGATACTATTGCTTTTTAGGGGCATATACAGTAATCACAAAAGTACTGATTAGAAGAGCTTTGACTGCAGTTATATTTCAAAATATTATTCCATTTTATAGACTGTCATTGATTGTATCAGTTACCTCTTCGACAATAAAGCATATGAATTTCAATTCAGGCTTCAGAAAGGTGATAGATAAAAACTATGCCAAAAACTTCTATGAGTGAGAATATAATTCTGCACCTGATATTCAGTAACACAATCACATATTTCTCCTCACTCCATATACCACCCTATACTGTATTATTTGCAAACTGATTTCAGAAAATTTAAGTAATGTGTAAGGAAGTCATTTTTATTTTATTTTATTTTATTTTATTTTATTTTATTTTAATTTAATTTATTACTTTATTTTAGAGAGAGCAAGAGAGCATGTGAGCGGGGGAGAAGGGCAGAAGGAGAGAGAGAGAGAAATAAAGAGAATCCTAAGCAGTCTCCATACTCAGCAGAGTCTGAGGCAGGGCTCAGTCCCAAGACCCTGGGATCATGACGTGAGCCAAAATCAAGAGTCAGATGGCTCAACAGACAGAGCCATCCAGGCACCCCGGGAAGCCATTTTTAATCCTGTTCTTATTATGTTTTTTTTTCCTCCTATGAAATCTCCAACCCCCATAGGTGGCCTTCTCTTCTACAGGACCGTTAACTACAATTTACTGGTTGATTTCTATGTGCCAGATCCTATTTTGAACACATTCTATGCATTTTCACTTTATGGTTCCCAAGGGGGAAAAAAGCCTATTTTTAAAATTCAGTAACAGAGAATAAAAAATAATTTGACCAAGAGTACACAGCAAATAAATGGCTAAATGTAAAATAAGACTGGATGGTTACAATGCCCATGCTTTTCATCATTAAATAAACACTAACCACAATTATAGTGTGTACTTCTCATTCAACACTCAAATGTGCTACTTTGAATTATTTCTTTTGTGTTTTGTTTTTTATTTTGCCCATGTCCAGACATCCTAAATTGACCTGAAGTCCTTCCAGGAAAGAACCTTATCTTTTGACCCCTTTGTATTCCCAGCAGTTGGTACTGGCCTGGAAGAATAACATGGAAATAATGGGATTATGGTGATGATGGTGGTGACAGGTGATAATGATATAATGACAAAGCCCACCTGTCAGACTTGAGGCAGGCACTCTATGCTGAAGTGTACTTACTCATTCAGGATGTACTATCCCAGTACCTACTTTAAGCCAAGCCAGTTTAGTCTCTGGACTTACATAAGAATTACAAGGTACTGTAACTGTTATAATAAAAACAAAACAAACAAACAAAAACTTTAGGGAGTGTACTTGGGGTAGAGAGGGTGACCATTATATCCAAAGAGGAGAAAGAGACTTTGTAAACCCAATTTGTAGTTCAAGCATACATTATTACCATTTTTATTCTTCCATGAAAATAATGAGGGTTTAGTATATACCAGGCCAACTTAAGAGCTTTGCATGCTTTACTTCAATTAATCCTAGATAGAACTTTGTGAGTTTGGTATTATTACCCCTATATGAAAATGAAAAAAAGCAAAACTCACTTTTCCTAGGATCATTTGGCTTCTGAGTGTTATAACTAGTATTTGAGCTTCTAGGTCCAGAATATAAACTCTTATTTTTAACTTTTTATTTAAATTCCAGTTAGTTAATGTATAATGTAATGTTAGTTTTGGGTATATGATATACTCATTCAAGACTTCCATACATGACCCAGTGGTCATCATGACAAGTACACTCCTTAATCTACATCATCTATTTAACCCATCCCCCAACCATCTCCCCTCTGGTAATCATCACTTTGTCCCCTATAGTTAAGAGTCTATTTCTTGGTTTGCATTTATCTCTTTTTTTTTCCCCTTTGCTCATTTGTTATGTTTCTTTATTTTTTTAAATTTATTTATTTAAATTCAAGTTAGTTAACATGCAGTATAGTATTGGTTTTAGGAGTAGATCCCGGTGATTCATCACTTCCATATAACACCCAGTTCTCATCCCAACAAGTGCCCTTCTTAATGCTCATCACCCATTTAGCCCATCCCCCACTGACCTCCCCTCCAGCAACCCTTAGCTTTATTCTCTGTATTGAAGAGTCTCTTGGGGCACCTGGGTGGCTCAGTCAGTTAATCGTCCAACTCTATTTCATCTAAGGTCATGATCACACAGTTCATGACTTCAAGCCACACATTGGGCTCTGCACTGACAGTGCAGAACCTGCTCGGGATTCCTTCTCTCCCTCTCTCTGCCTCTCCCCTGCTCATGCTCTCTCTCTCTTTCTCAAGAATAAATAAATTAATTTAAAAAAAACTTTAAAATCTCTTATTGTTTTCTTCCTTCTCTGTTTTTATCTTATTTTTCCTTCCCTTCCCCTATGTTCATCTGTTTGGTTTCTTAATTCTACATATGAGTGAAGTTATATGATATTTGTCTTTCTCTGACTTATTTTGCTTAGCATAATACACTCTAGATCCATCCACATTGTTGCAAGTGGCAAGATTTCATTCTTTTTGATCAGTCAGTAATATTCCAGTGTGTGTGTGTGTGTGTGTGTTACACACACACACACACACACACACACACACACACTGCATCTTCTTTAGCTATTTATCAGTCTATAGATGGTTGGGCTCTTTTCATAACTTGGCTATTGTTGATAGCACTGCTATAAACAAAGGGGCATGTGTGTCCCTTTGAATCAGCATTTTCATATTCTTTGGATAAATATCTAGCAAATGAATTTCTGGGTGGTAGGATAGCTCTATTTCTAATTTTTTGAGGAACCTCCATACTGTTTTCCATAGTAGCTGCACCAGTTTGCATTCCCACCAACAGTGCAAAAGTGTCCCCCTTTCTCTGCATCTTTGCCAGCATCTGTTGTTCACTGTGTTGTTCATTTTAGCCATTGTGACAGGTGTAAGGTGGTATCTCATTGTAGTTTTGATTTGTATTTCTCTGATGATGAGTGATGTTGAGCTTCTTTTCATGTCTGTTAGCCATCTGGATGTATTCTTTGGAAAAGTGTCTATTCATGTCTTCTGCCCATTTCTTGACTAGATTATTTGTTTTTGGAGTGTTGAGTTTAAGTTCTTTATAGATTTTGGATACTAACGCTTTATCCAATATGTCATTTGAAAATATCTTTTCCCATTCCATCAGTTGCCTTTTAGTTTTATTGACTGTTTCCTTTGCCGTGCAGAAGCTTTTTATTTTGAGGTAGTCCCAATAATTTATTTTTTCTTTTGTTTCCCTTGCCTCATAACATAATCTAAAAAGACTGCTTTGGCCTCGGTCAAAGATGCTACTGACTGCCTGTGTTCTCTTCTAGGATTCAGATGGTTTCCTGTCTCACAGTTAGTTCTTTAATCTATTTTAAATTTATTTCTGTGTATGGTGTAAGAAAGTGGCCCAATTTCATTCCTTTGCCTGTTACTGTCCAGTTTTCCCAACATCATTCATTGAAGAGATGGTCTTTTTGCCACTGGATATTCTTTCCTCTTTTGTCACAGATTAATTGACCATATAATCATGGGTACATTTCTAGGTTTTCTATTCTGTTCCATTGATCTATGTGTCTATTTCTGTGCCAATACCATACAGTTTTGATTACTACAGCTTTGATATATAACCAGAAGTCCGGAATTATGGTGCCTCTAGCTTTGCTTTACTTTTTGAAGACTACTTTGGTTATTTGGGTTCTTTTGTGGTTCCATACACATTTTAGGAGTGTTTCTTAAATGTGAAAAATGCTGGTGGTATTTTTATAAGGATTGCCTTAAGTCTGAATTACTTTGGACAGTACAGGCATTTTAACAATATTTGTTCTTCCAATCCATAAATATGGAATGTCTCTCCTTTTCTTTGCATCATCTTCAGTTTCTTTCATCACACTAATGAAAGTGTGTTATAGTTCTCAGAGTACCTCTTTGGTGAGGTTTATTCCTAGGTATCTTATTATTTTTGGTGCAATTGTAAATAGGATTGATTCTTTAATTTCTCTTTTTGCTGCTTCAATATTGGTGTATAGAAATAATACAGATTTCTGTACATTGATTTTGTATCCTGTTTCTTTACTAAATTCATTTATCAGTTCTAGCAGTTATTTTGGTGGAGTCTTTTGGGTTTTCTATATATAGTATTATGTCATTGGCAAATAGTGAAAGTTTTACTTCTTCCTTGCTGATTTGCATGATTTTCATTTCTTTTTGCCGTCTGATTGCTGTAACTACAACTTCTAATACTATCTTAAATAACAATGGTGAGAGTGGACATCCTTGTCTTGTTCCCAACAATTTACACTATGATACTTTCTAAACAAACTCTTCAAAAAAAAAAAAAAAAAGTCTGGTCTTTCCTTAAATGTTACAGTAAAACAGATGTGAAATAGACAATAAATTATAGTTTCTATTTACAAAAAAGCTGTAAGTGCAAACAGTGTTAGATTAAAATGTATTATTTAATCAGTTCAGTATGAAATTGGCTTCCTAGTACATGATTGTGAAAATGACACTTTAAAAACATTCTACGATTTCATCAGCAACTCTCACTTTTCCCATTGAGGATGATATTAACATGGGTTTTATTATGTTGAGTAGGTTCCTTACTTGTTGAAGGTTTTTATCATGAATGGATGTTGAACTTTGTCAAATGCTTTTTCTGCATTTATTGAAATGATCATATGATTCTTATCCTTTCATTTATTAATGTGATATATCACACTGGTTGATTTGTAAATATCGAACCACCTTTGCAACCCAGAAATAAATCCCACTTGATTGTGGTGAATGATTTTTTTAATGTATTGTTGAATTCTGTTTGCTAGTATTTTGTTGAGGATTTCTGCATCTATGTTCATCAGAGATATTGGCTTGTAGTTCTCTTTTTTTGTGGTGTCTTTATCTGATTTTGGTATTAGGGTAATACTGGTCTCAAAATAAATTTGGAAATTTTCCTTCTCTCCTACTTTTTGGAATAGTTTGAGAAGAATAGGTATTAACTATTCTTTAAATGTTTGGTAAATTTGCTTGTGAAGTCATCTGGTCTTGGACTTTTTTGTTGGGACTTTTTTTTATTATTGTTTCAATTTCTTTGCTGGTTGTTGTTCTGTTCAAATTTTCTATTTCTTCCTATTTCAGTTTTGATAAATTATATGTTTATAGGAATTCATCTATTTCTTCTAGGTTATCCAATTTGTTAACATATAGTTTTTCATAATACAGAATCTGAACTTTAACTGATGTTCAACACTGTCCTTTCTAAGACCTCTAAAATGAAAAACATTCCATTTGAAGTCATCTGAAAATTCCACAATTATACAAAAAGGAATCTGTAAATTATGTTAAATCTGAGCAAAATCCACCCAGTCTGGCAGCAATAACTCTAGCAGAACAGAATTTTGGGGATCCTTACAACTCTAATGTATATATGGCAACCTGTTCTATAGAGTAGGAGAGGGATATTGTCTGAAACTATACTCTGACTATCAGTGGGCTCCCCCACTCCAGATCTACAAAGTTAAAGCAGATAATCTAAGTAACATAATTTTGAGCTTTCATTAAAAACAAAAGACAGGGGCTTCTGGGTGGCTCAGTCAGTTGAGCATCCAACTCTTGATTTGGGCTGAGGTCACGATCTCATGGTTCGTGAGATCGAGCCCCACATCAGGCTTTGGGCTGACAGTGCAGAGGTTGCTTAGGATTCCCTCTCTCCCTCTCTCTCTTCCTCTCTCTCTCTCTCTCTCCTTCTCTGCCCCTCCCCTGCTTGTGCTCTCTATCAAAATAAATAAATAAAAACTTTTATAAAAGCAAAAGACAATAGTATTTTAAATGGCCGAGCATTATAACCTGGTAAAGAAGTTATGGGAATAATCAAAATGCACAGTTTCTAAGTGTCTAGGCAAACCAGAGCCCTGATGCCTAGGAGAGAAGCAAGTCAGATATTAGTAACCAAAATTTTTCTAAATTCTTTTAATGCAAACAGTTTGTCAAATAAAATGAACATAGTCTGGATATGCATAACTTCCAATTTCTTAAGGAAACCATGCAGAAAAATCCAGGAAGACTTTCCCAGAAATAAATCAAAGCTTTACCAATGACATTCACTACTGAAATGTGGGACAGAATATAAGGCCAAAGAAGAGGCAGAACTATAAAATAGTTTATTTCAGAAGCCAGAGTTATTGTAAATAGATTTGACATTTGGAATTTGAAGACTATTATGGAAACATATGGCTTAAAATATCACATTCTCTTCAAGGGTCCTAAAGTTTCAAATAAAGTAGTTAAATGCTCTGTGCAACACAAAATACTTCATATGTGGCCTGAAAGAATAGGTTTGATCATGCTACTAATTCCTTCCAGTTCCACATACACACCTCTGTTGCATACCATTGGGCACAGGTTGCAATAATTGTAACTGGTTGTCAGTTATCTAACCCCCCGCCAAAAGTCACTAAAAACCCTGACATGTTATTAGAAATACAAGAAAGAACAGTACTAATGTGTATAAAAGAGAAAATGTTATAAACAAAAGACCAGCCCAGAGTTTTAGAGCAGTGAAACTACTCTGTATGACACTATTATAATGTATACATGTCATTACACATTTGTCAAAACACATAGAATGTACAGCGCCAAGAGTGAACCCTAAAGTAAACTATGGACTTTGGGCGATAATGTTGTGTCATTGTAGGTTCATTGAATGTAACAAAGGAACCACTGGTAGGAGATGTCCAAAGTGGGGGAGGCTATGCATGTGGGTATAGGGGATATGGGGACTGTCTGTATTCTCCATTCAACGTTTTTGCTGCGAACTTAAACTGCTCTAAAAATTAGTCTTAAAAAAAATAAAAAATAAAATAAAACAAACTAACAAACAAAAAAACATTAGACCATGGGTGATTGATGGGGCCATAAGTCCAGAGACAATGTCTTAAAGAAACTGAAGTCTGAAGCTCCATTCAGCTACCTTCTACTTGGTCGCTCCATTATGCCAAAGTATTCACTGAATATTTCCATCTGCCTCCTCCTCCTACTCCTTATGCTGTTTCCACTGTGTTGACTACTTTTAAAAACATATTAAGTGTGTCCATTCCAAAAGGAAATAGTCACTGAATAATGAGTTAGTAAAATAGATTAGTGAGATTTTTAATTGCCAAATTTAAAAGCAATTAGTGTTTACCCTACAAAAATTCATCTTCAATTATTTCCCTTTTGTTGCGATGCATGGGTGCTCAGTTGGTTAAATGTCTGACACTTGATTTTAGCTCAGGACATGATCTCACATTTCGTGAGATCGAGAACCACATCGAGCTTGTGCTGACAGCAAGGAGACTGGGATGTTCTCTCTCCTCTCTCTCTGCCCCTCCCCCCACTCACACACACACACACACACACACACACACACACACACACACATACACACTCTCTCTCTTTCTCAAAATAAATGAACATACATAAATAAAATAAATAAATAAATAGAATTATTTCCCTTTTGTAATAAAGATTACCATAGCAAGCAGTAATTTTAGCATTTATAGAAAAAGCTCAAAGCTGTGTAATGGATACATACATAAAGGATTGTTGTATTATCTATTTTTGTAACCGTTTGAAATTCTCCTTAATACAAAGTTTTTTTAAAGGATCAACTATAAAGTATATACTGGCTTAATGTACCAATAACTGTATAAATTAACTTGATTGCTATGATATTATGTTAAAGATATTTTATATTCTATATCACCATCATCTGAAAATATAGCATAGTATTTAAGAATATGAATTTTTGGAAATCAGATTGTTTCAATCTGATTTGCATTCTACCTACTCCAGCTGTGGTAACCTCGCAAAAGTTGAGTTCTACTCTGTAGGTGGAGAGAAAGATTTCAAAGATTCACAATTCAGAGACTAAAAAACTATTCCCTATTCTAGTGTATTTCTAAGTTAAATATTTAGAAATTACAAAGAATTTTCAAAAATAGAAGGAATTATACAATCCTTTCATGGCCTCTTAAGCCTAATTAAATGACCTAAAGAAAGCCTTATTGAATTAATCAGTCAGTTTTCAATAATGTCCTGGATTTTACTTCCCACTAGGCCTTCTGGCAGCAGCTCTTTGCAGGTATACAGTCTCACGCTTAGCCAGGGATATGGGGATTTGGGGGTCTTCTCCAGTCCCTCCTGGATGGATATGCGGAGACCTTACCAAAGCTCTTATTTCCCTTATCTCCCTGTTAAATTTCAGGCCAGTCTGCTAGTCCACTGCTTACCGCAACCCCGTGCTACCTGAACCATTGGTCATCCTCCTTCATTTGCCACCAAAACCAGTACTTTTATTGACAACACTGTTGAACGTGAGGTTTGTCTCCACTCTGCTCCTACCAAGTGAATCCCTTGTGGCAACGAAGCTGCTGGCTTTCTTGTTTTGCAGTGCTCTGTACATTTCTGCTCAGATCAGCATGGGTGTGGGTGTGGATGGGAGAAGCCCCAGGCAAAAATGCCAGACACCCACTGTTCTTGTTTGACATTCAGTATTTTTTTCATAAATAATTGCTTCTCAACTTGTACGACTTTGGTCAATTCAGAAGTCCTGAAGTGGTTGTTTTTAAGCCTTGAAATTTTATCCGATTTTATCCAATTTTATTTATATAATGCTTTATCAGAAAACAGAATCAAATATATGACATTTTATCACAGAAAGTTAATAGTAGGGCATATTCTAAATTGTCTAACTGGTAGTCATTATTATTAGCATTTTGTTTTGCGGATCACAACAAATACATACAAAATAAATATTCACCTAATCTCAATAAATATTAGCCCTCTTCTATACAATATTTAAATGTTTCTTATCTAGGGCCTCCTGGGCAGCTCAGTTGGTTAAGCGGCCAACTCTCGATTTCAGCTCAGGTCATGATCTCACAGGTTCATTAGTTCGAACCCCACATCCGGCTCTGTGCTCACAGTGCAGAGCCTCCCTCTCCCTGCCCCTCCCCCACTCATGCTCACTCTCTGTCTCTCAAAAATAAATAAACATTAAAAATTTTTTTAAATACATGTTTTTTATCTAAAGTTTATATGGAGGCCCTTTCCTATATAATATTTCTCTACAATCTTTATATGTTTATGTTATATGTTTCCATACAATGTTTACATGTTTCTATATGATGTTATATATTCATTTAATCTCAATAAAATATTGGCTCTTTTCTATATAATGTTTATAGTCCCTAACAGTTAAATTATTCAAATTCCTCAAGACACAAGGATTCTGAAAGTTGGTAATGAACAATAATTCATTATTCTGAAACTCTTTCATCCCAAAACAAGTCCTTTTTGAAGGATGATTAGAATCCTTTTTTCAAAAGCAGGATTCTAGAAATGTACTTTTAGTGAGAATGAATGATGGTTGGAGAAGATAAAAAACTCTCTATGAACATAATTATAAGAAACCAGGTTAAGACTACAAAAATAAATATATTTGACTACAGAACCCAGAATTATCAAAAATATTTGTGGTCTGCCAGACTATAGTGTTAAAAAGAAACTTATTGGGATTAAGTGCAAACTCGTGTCTACATATTTAGGGTGCACTAAGCTGTATTTCAGCCAATCCTTTCATCTTCTATGCCATTATCTGTCCTGATCACAGTCAAGCTAATCACAAAATGAGCCCACAAAATAAGTAAGACAGTTTTATTGAGTAGATCACACATACTCCACCTCAATCATTTTTGACATCTTGACATAGTTTTAACCTACAACTTTCTTTTTAACTATAGGAAATAACTTTGTTAGAACATGAGCACAATCAGCTGAAAGGAAATTGGAAGATGTAGTAAGTGTGATATTATGTTATGAACTGCTGTCATGTAATTTTTCTGATCCTTTGAATAAAGTAACATAATTTGTCAGAATGTGTTCTGATAATAACCTGCCAACAAACTGGATGAGCTTAAGAAATAAAGTAACCGCCTGCACCGAAAAGTTAAAAGAGTATTAATTCCTTACCGCTGTGGAAGGAAGTGAAGAAAGATGTCAAAATTTCAACATCTTCAGAGCAACCAAGAAAAAAAGGTAATAAATTTTAAGGCTTACATTGCATCTTCCATTCTCAATAGAGTAAAATTTGTATTGAAAAGTCCTTTTTTTCAGGGCACCTGGGTGGCTCAGTTGGTTATGCGTCCAACTCTTGATTTCGGCTCAGGTCATGATCTCACAGTTCATGGGATTGAGCCCTGCATCAGGCTCTGTACTGATAGCACAGAGCCTGCTGGGGATTCTTTCTCTCCTTCTCTCTCTGCCTCTCCCTCACACGCTCTCTCTCTCTCAGAATAAATCAATAAAAGTAAAAACTTAAAAATAAAATAAAACTATATAAAAAGATCCTTCTTTTCAAATAAATGTATTGCCAAGTTTCAAAATGAGAGAACAGATGCCAAACAATGGACAGAAAATGTTCTTTCTTGAAGAAAAGAAATCCAGCACATTGCAATGTGGCCCTCTGCTGCTATTTTTCAATACTACACGAAAAAGACTAATTTCCAGTGGTGTCTCTTTGCAGGGTCAATACTTCAACAAAGTTTTAAGGAAAAAATGACTTAAATCCTTCCAACAAAGTGTAGTCACTTACAAGATTTTTTTAAAAATCGAAGTGATTGATTCAGTGTGATGTTATTCTGAACACAGTGTCTGAGCTACATTAAATACCTTAGTGACAGCACTATTCATTTAAGAGCAGATTTTCATTATTTATGTTCCATTTCAATATTTCCAAAAAGAGATTATATTCATACCAAATGGTTTCTACAATAACAATAGTTCATCCAATGCTATGGGGAAAAAACATTTTTTTTTTAATTAGAAAGAAACTTGTGTCTCACAATGCCATTCCTAATAATATCTTCATTTTCTAGGAAAACATCACAAATAGTCTAGAAAATAAACTCAAAGACTCATCTAAGACTAAACTCAATGCAATTTGACCATCACTTTTAAATTGCCAAGACTGAGGGGGGACTTACTGGGAAGTGAATAAAGCCTCACATGCATGGTCCCTGGGGTGCCTGGAGTCGCCAAGAGCTGCGAAGTATCCTAGGTGAGGAGAAGCCAGGTTGGCAATACAGACTCTTCTATGTAAGCATTTCTGGTAAATTGCCTCAAGATACCTTAGGAAAAAAAAAAGAGATCTGAACCTCCAAGTTCAAGTAAATTGTCATGATTTCTTTTCCTATGTTAAATATGGCATACCTTTTTTTTTTTAATGTTTGTAGTTTTTCTTTTTTTCTTTTTCTTAAAAGGGGCCAGAAAAAAAAATGTGTAAGCTCACAACCCACAAAACCTGAATCTGCCTTTAGGTAGAACAATTTACCCAACACAGTCCATACAAAAAATGTTATTTTACTTTCGATGGGAACATCTTACATTAATAGGAAAAAATGGTTTTAATGACAATTTTGAAACCAAGACTAAATAGTAGCTTAAAAAGGCATTGGTAAAAAATACTTTATACAATTTTTAAGGGGAAGAAAGAAGATTAGTATCTGCCCAACAGTGAAGCTCTCTAGCATTCAGAAATCTCTAGCTTTTGATATCTAGGTAGTGTTCAAGAGCACTGGCTGTGGAGTCAGGCAATCCTGGATTTCAGTCCTGAATACATCACTCTATTGTTATGTTAACTTTAGCAAGTTAATTGTGTCTTACAAATGTAGGCATTTAACAACTATTTGTTAAATAAATATATGAATCAATTCTACACAAAAACTTCAATTTAGCAAATACAGTAGTTCAATTTATTTCATTAAAAAATGATTTGTCGCATATCTGTTAGGTGAAAGGTATTGGGCAAAAGGGGAAGAAGGAGTACAAGAGTTCAAGCAAAGCATTGTTTGAGGATTTCTATTTGTATTTGATGAGATGGGAAAAGACTTCTTGGAGCACAAAGCACTTAAAGATGAAGCCTTGAAAAACTGTTACAATCAGACCCGGTTGACTGAAAAGGTGGATCAGGCTGGAAGCATTTCAGCTGAGGGAACAATATCCTAAGCCAAGACCCAGAGACAAGAAAGGAGAGATCTAAGTGTTCTGGGAAGTCAGCAGCTCTGCTAGCGTGAGGTTTAGAGAATTCAGGGAAGACTGGGCTGGAAACAAACCAGGGTCATACCACCACTTCGGTTAACAATGCTCCCCATTCTGGGGGCGCCTGGGTGGCTCAGTTGGCTGAGCATGGCTCAGGTCATGAGTTGGCTCAGGTCATGATCTCATGGTTCCTGAGTTTGAGCCCCACATTGGGCTCTGTGCTGACAGCTCAGAGACTGCAGCCTGCCTCAGATTCCATGTCTCCCTCTCTCTCTCTGCTCATCCCCTGCTCGTACTCTGTGTCTCTCAAAATTTAATAAACATTATAAAAAATTTTTTTTAAATAATGCTTCCCATTCTGAAAATGCTCACAAAATTCCTTATCAGTGAAAGTCCACACAAGCACCATTATAAATTACATTTGGCCCTCTTTCATAGACATGCCTTTAACTGATACAAAGAAATATGGGACTTAGGACAAATTTTTATTAAACAATAATTAATCCCAGTTCCAGATCTGAAAAAGAATTTTATTTTTTTAATTCACACTTTCATCAAAAACTGGACTATCTGTAACTTTAATTTTTTTTAAGTTTATTTATTTATTTTGAGAGAGACGGAGACAGCATGGGTGGGGGAGGGGCAGAAAGAGGGAGACAGAATCTCAAGCAGGCTTTGTGCTGTCAGCATGGAGCCTGATGCAGGCCTCAAACTCACTAAACTGTGAGATTATGACCTGAGCCGAAAGTAAGAGTCAGATGCTTAACCAACTGAGCCACCCAGCGCCCCAACTATCTGTAACTTTTAAATACTGACTTCTGCCATACAGAAATCATTTGAAGTTTAAGGTTTATGTTAAAGCCATTGATTTGAAAGACTGGAAGAGAAGGAAACAATGGACACTGTTCTAGTAGGCCATTAGGAGGAAAACTGTTCTCAATGTCATCAACAAAAATAAAGGGATAAATGAAAGAAAATGTCATTCTTGTTGGTATAATACATAAAGTAATGGCCTCCAGTCCAACTTGAGTTCCAAACTGTCTTCGACCACTTGTCAGTAGTGTGATCTTGGACAATTCTTCTAACTTCTCTATGCCTTGGTTTCCACTTCTGTAGAATAAGAAGGGCAACCACAATAGCAATACTTGCCTGTGATACATTATAATACTATCTGGCCATGGGAGGAGTATACATTTTCACACACTCTGTCTTTGGACCTGGACATATGACATGCTTTGTCCAATGTAATGTGACATTTGTCCTAATCCTTTGCTATTATAACACACCCATAAGGGGGCTGCTCTTTCAGCCTGGATTCTAGAATGAAGAGCACTCAGGAAGCAGACATGCACTGATTTATAGCCTCCGTAAAACATAAATGACAAACTTCATTGCTGTAAACCACTGAGATTAGAGGGTTGTTACTGTTGCAAAGCCAAGTAATACAATGCACTACCCACTTCACATATTTGTTATAAAGACTGAATAAAACAATATCTTTTAAAAGACTTTATAACCTTTTATGCCCTCCCATACCTCACACTAGCTCCTTCTCTTACCTAAATTGTCGCAGATTAGAATATTTAGGAACATAGGGGTGCCTGACTGGCTCGGTCAGTTTAAGCATCCAACTCCTGATTTCAGCTCACGTCATGATCTCACAGTTCCTGATATCGAGGCCCACTTCAGGCTCTGTGCTGACAGTGCAGGGCCTGCTTGGGATTCTCTCTCTCCCCCTCCTCCACTCATGCTCGCATGCTCTCTCTTCCTCAAAAATAAACAAACATGTTTTTTAAAAAGAAGAAGAAAATTTAGGAACATAACTTGTGATGTGAGAGAGTAAGGAAGATGAAAATGCCAACTATCAAAGCTGCACCTCCCTCTCCAGCCCCTGTGCCAATGCCTCCCCAAATTCAATGCTACTGTCCTACTAGCAGAAATTCGTCTCCTTACCATAACTCATAAAACAAAATAAGCTTAGGTTTTTTGTTATTTGTGTTGTGAATTCCCATGAGAATACTGAAGGGAAGATATGTCTTTAAAATGATACAGTTTTTATGCTAGTGTGTATCCCAATTTTTCTGAGAAAGTGCTCAGAGCCACTTATGTCTGGTTCCCTTCTGTATTTTCGTTAAATTTTACTTAAATCTTTGTTTAGCCAGAGTGATACCAGAGCTTCTATGTGGAATCTTGTTTATACTTAAAGGATTCCATGGAAAGAAAAAAAAAAAAAAAAAAACACTGAAAAAGGAAACTTTTTTTAAAAAGACATTTCATTTAACTAACAGAAAGACAAAAACAAAAACAAAAAACTTTGACAAAACTGAATAAAGAAGTAACCACAGAAATGGCAGAGAAAAGGCCTAAGAGATGGTACCATGATTTGCAATAAATCACACAGAGGTAATGGCTAGGGAAGCAGGTGAGCCAATAATTGGATCAGAAAACAAGACTATCCTTATTATTCAAGCCCTTGGCACTCCCATTTCTGCATGAAGTTGAAAGAACATGAGCCTCAGAGTTATACAAGCCCAGGCAGTTTTGAATCCCAGTTCAGCCACATTCTCTGTATAACCTTAGACCAGCTACATACTTTGAGACATACTTTCCTTATTCAGTAAAGGAAAATAACAGTTATTTTCCCTTACCCAGTTAGGGGGAATAACAGCTACCTCATAGGATTGTGGTATTAGATGGAATAAGGTGAGTGGAGCACCTAACATAGTACTTGAACAATAACAGCTTCTCAAAATTTATGTCTTAGCTCTTTACCATTAACTCCTCTTTTTCCCATTCCCTGAACTAATCTTCAGCAACACATGTGCAAATGCTTTTGTTCCCAGGTTGGGAATCTCCTGTAGAGTAATAAATTATAATCTAACACATAAAGACAGAAGATATTTTATGCTGTAAAGCTAAGAGGTTTTTTTTAAGTATGCACACATTTATATGCAATTTTTTATCTTAATATATTTACAGCTTTACATTGGTCACACACACACATACACACACACCCACACGCACACATACACAACCACATCTGAAATATGTAGAAATAAAATGACACATTTTCCAAATAAAGCTGCATCATCAGTTCTGTATTTCTCTGACTTCCAACTTTGAAACCCCCAGGAATTACAAAAGAGAGAGACAGACACTCACCCGTCAAGAGGTCATATTGAGTGATTCCAAGGAACATTAGAAAACCTATACTGAATCCAAGTTTTAACTGCCAGATTTTTAACTCCTGGCTACAGTTCCCATGTATGATATAATTTAGAAACAGTTTAGGCACAGGAGAATCACAGGATTTAAAACATTGTGTCCCTCAACATGTCAAATATTAACGGAAAATCCAGACAAGTCATAAATTGTTATAAAGAAATTAAGAAACAAAAAGAAATTTGCAAAATGGCAGGGAGACCTTTTAAAGCATAAGGGAAAAGAAGGAATGATGGCTCCTTTATTAATGCATAAGTTGAGTGGAACCTCTAAAGTCCTTCACACCTTTCCCTTCAGGCATCTTCTACCTCAAGGATACCTTAGGTCCATTATGAGTGACTAGAGGGACAGAGCTAGAGGGACAGAGCAGCCAAGTATGTTGCTACTTTTCCAGTCGGAGATGGATCACAGAAGTTCAGACACATACCCTTTTTACCCCAATCTAGTAGTACCAGCATCACTATCCACAACACTTGAGCATACATACAGACTTATTCATAAGCATCTTGATAAAAAAGTTCTGAAAGCTTCCCACTGCATTTCTTCGAGCTCATTTGATGATTCTTGGTTTGAGATTTGACTCAAAAATTCTAGATAAGATTTATTTTTACCTATAAGTCTCATCTTTACCTCTAAAATCCAATGTAGTCAATCTGTTATCCCTATTATGGAAAGAGAGGAGTAAAACAACACAGGACAACTTATCAAATTATACAAACCAGTTTTTTTCTACCTCTGCTAACATTAGACATGTTCTGATACATAAAACTCATCTGGACGTAGCAATCATGCCACAATTAAACAGTGGAGAGATTAGGCTACAGTCATGTTTCAGCATAGTTCATTCATATTTTCATTTGTTCATTCAACATTTATTTATTAAGCACATACTATATTCCAAATATTTGCTCCAAATGTTTCATTTGCTGGGGTTGTATAAGTGAGTAGATGAAAACTCCCTTCATGGAATCTATACCGTAGCAGGGGCAAATAATAAAAAGAAATAAGTAAATTAAATTATTTAGAAGATGATAATTATTGTGATGAAAAATAACACATGAATTATAGGTAGAGCCAACAAGAGGAGAAAGAGAGAGAGGCAAGTCAAAAATGACTTCTTAATGTTTGGGCTGGGTAACTAGGAGGAAGTTACCATAAACTGAGATGGGAAAGACCCTGGCAGTGCCTGTTCTGGGCGGGTCAAGATCAAGAGTTTGGTTTTGGGGGTCCCTGGGTGGCTCAGTCGGTTGAGCGTCTGACTTCAGCTCAGGTCATGATCTCACAGCTCGTGAGTTCGAGCCCCTGCCAGCTGTGTGCTGACAGCTCGGAGCCTGGAGTCTGCTTCGGATTCTGTGTCTTCCTCTCTCTCTGCTCCTAACCCACTTGCATTCTGTCTCCATCTCTCTCAAAAATAAATAAACATTAAAAAAAAAAAAAAAAGAGCTTGGTTTTTCATATGTTAAATCTGAGATGCCTGAGAGACGCAGATATCTAATTGGAAATGCCTACGGGGATGCCTAGTAGGCAGCAAATTCAATTGACTCCTCCTTTATAGTTATTTGGCTTTATCTACCTCCAAGGGGTCCTTTAATGGTCTCCTTTGCCCTTCAGCCCACGCTAAGTACTTCCCCCTTTCCTCACTTGTAGGGGATTGAGAGAGAACAAATACTTCCATTGCTGATTCCATCTGTGATTCAAGATTTCTTCCATGCTTTGCTTAGGTAACTGTTCAACAGCACTGTGAAATCTAAAACATAGTAAGGGACAAGCAGAAAAAACTTAGAGACTGAATCATCCTGGAAATAACTTGGAATTTTAAAATCATAAGCAAAAACACTCTTGAAATACAGTGGAAAACCAGCTATGGCTGAAACACTGCCACTATTAAGACCACTATTTGGTGTGAGATATTTGTATAATGCATATTTTATAAGATCAAATCATTTCCTGTATTTATTATTAAACTAATGCATTTCAGCTGCTGTATCTTCTGGTTTACAAATCATCAGGAGCTTGGGACGTTCATGTTCATGTGAAGAGCCAAAAACGATGTCATTCCCCAAATTAAAAACTGACCTTATTAGGAACAAACATAAATATGATGAGCAAAGAAGCAAACCACTAACTTAGCCTTGCCTATAGGCCTGTAAAGTTTCTACAGGGTGAAGCTCCAACAAGGAGCAACAGACGAACCCTCAGTTTTAAATTAGATGACAATTCTAATCCATGAGCATGGAATGTTTTTTGTTAAATGTCTATACTACCCAAAGCAATCTACACATTCAAAGCAATCCCTATCAAAATGACATCAGCATTCTTCACAGAGCTAACACAAACAATCCTAAAATTTGTATGGAACCAGAAAAGACCCTAAATAGCCAAAGCAATCCTGAAAAAGAAAACCAAAGCTGGAGGCATTACAACTCCAGACTTCGAGCTGTATTACAAAGCTGTAATCATCAAGGCAGTATGATACTGGCACAAAAACAGACATACAGATTTATGGAACAGAATAGAGAACACAGAAATGGACCCACAGATGTATGGCCAACTAATCTTCGGCAAAGCAGTTAAGAATACAATGGAAGGACGACAGTCTCTTCAGCAAATGGTGCTGGGAAAACTGGACAGTGACATGCAGAAAAATAACACTGGACCATTTCTTATACCATACACAAAAATAAATTCAAAATGGATGAAAGACCTAAATGTGAGACAGGAAACCATCAATATCTTAGAGGAGGAAACAGGCAGCAACCTCTTTGACCTTGGCTACAGCAACTTCTTACTTGACATATCTCCAGAAGCAAGGGGAACAAAAGCAAGAATGAACTTCTGAGACCTCATCAAGATAAAAATCTTCTGCACAGTGAAGGAAACAGTCAACAAAACTAAAAGGCAACCGATGGAATGGGAGAAGATATTTTAAAATGACATATTGGATAAAGCGTTGGTATCCAAAATCTATAAAGAACTTATTAAACTCAACACCCCAAAAACAAATAATCTAGTCAAGAAATGGGCAGAAGACATGAATAGACACTTTTCCAAAGAAGACATCCAGATGGCTAACAGACATGAAAAGCAGCTCAACATCACTCATCATCAAAGAAATACAAATCAAAACAATGAGGTACCACCTTACTCCTGTCACAATGGCTAAAGTGACCAACTCAGGAAATAACAGATGTTGGCAAGGATGCAGAAAAAGGGGAACACTTTTGCACTGTTGGTGGGAATGCAAAGTGGTGCAGCCACTCTGGAAAAAAGTATAAAGGTTCCTCAAAAAATTAAAAATAGAGTTACCCTATGACCCAGAAATTCCTCTACTAGGTATTTATCCAAAGGATACAGGAGTGCTGACTCTAAGGGGCACATGTACCCCAATGTTTATAGCAACATTATTGACAATAGCCAAATTATGGAAAGAGCCCAAATGTCCATCAACTGATGAATGGATAAAGAAGATGTGGTGTGTGACTACACAACAGACTATTACTTGGCAATCAAAAAGAATGAAATCTTGCCACTTGCAACATTACGGGTGGAACTAGAATGTATTATGGTAAGCAAAATAAGTCCATCAGAGAAAGACAAATATCACATGGTTTCACTCATATGTGGAATTAAAAAAAAAAAATGACAGATGAACATAGGGGAAGGGAAGGAGAAATAAGATAAAAACAGAGAAGGCAAACCATAAGAGAAAACAAACTGAGAATTGCTGGAGGGAAGGTATCGGAATGGGCTAAATGAGCGATGGGCATTAAGGAGGGCACTTGTTGGGGATGAGCACAGGGTGTTATATAGAAGTGATGAATCACTGGGTTCTACTGAAACCAATACTACACTGTATATTAACTTGAATTTAAAAAAATAAATTAAAAAATAATAAGGTGACAATTCTAGCATTTGTGTGGGTAAACATTTGTTCTGATATTCAGTACTTAAAGACACATAGTGTGGATCCTGCTTGCAATAGTATACATTTTGAATATAAAGAATAAAAATATGTGTAAGTCGATGGAATTCTTGAGCACTGTCATTACATCTCAAGATAAGCAAAAGGCTAGCTAACCTCCTCGGGCCTTTTACACTCCTTGATAAATGATACAGAGCAGCTTCCTCTCTGGTTTTAAACAGATTCCTTGCTCCTCTGTATGAGGAAACTCCCATCTGAACAAGACTACCCACTCTTCCCAATGTGCAGTTACACTAGTTAAGGCAAAACAAATAACAGGATAATGCAAGCAGTTATAATTGTGTCTAAATTATGCCTTATGTCTAAAATGGCAAATCTTGGAGCCTGAACAATTTGTTGCAATTCTCAGACAACTATTATCTCCAGAGAGCCTCGCTGTTTGTAATTAATGAGTCTATATTTTATTCACTTCAAGATTAATGAGATTCACAATTGCCATTTTTATAGTCCTATAGTAGGGTACAGTGGCTAAAAGTTCAGTTTCTGAGGCCAGAGTTCCATTCCAGGCCCAGCTCTGCCTCTTCTGGGCCAGGGGACCTTTGACAAAGCTACCTAAGCTCTCTATGCCCCAGTTTCTTTGTCTATAAAGTGAGGTCAGAAATAGGACCTTCCAATTGACTATTGTGTGGATCAAATAATAAATGACTCTTGACATTGTGACTGGCAAATAATTAATGCTCAGTAAAAAGGCTCAACCTTAGTATTTGTGGAGCCTGGAGACAAAGTGTAAGATACTATGTGATGAGAAAACAGCAATTTTGAGTTGCTGCCTAGCCATTTTACAGTGTAACAACCCTGTTCATACCTGGACACTGAGATAAGGACCTGAGCTTAAGTTTCCCACCCCATGTTCCTGCTTTGCTTTCCCCAGGGCACCTTTGAGGAAAGGGATCTAGAAAAATATTCCTGTGGCTGACGTCAGAGAAATTACTTCCTGTGATATTTTCTAGAATTTGTATGACTTCAGGTCTCAAATTCAATCCATTTTGAATTTTTTTTGTATATGGTGCAACAAAATAGTCCAGTTTCATTCTTTTAAATGTAGCTGTCCAGTTCTCCCAGGACCATTTATTGAAGACTATTTTCCCCATTGTATATTCTTGCCTCCTTTGTCATAGATTAATTCACCGTATAATCATGGGTTTATTTTTGGACTCTCTATTCTGTTTTATTGATCTATGTGTCTATTTTCATGCCAGTACCATACTGTTTTGACTACTATAGCTTTGTGGTATATCTTGAACTTTGGAATTGTGATACTTTCAGCTTTATTTTGCTTTCTCAAGATTGCTTTGACTGTTTGAGTCCTCTGTGATTCCATTCAAATTTTAGTATTATTTCTTCAAGTTTTGAGAAAAATGCTGTTGATATTTTGATAGAGACTTCATTGAATCTATAGATTGATATTCTAATTCTTCCAATCCATAAGCATGGACTATCTTTCCATTTGTTTGTGTCATCTTTAATTTCTTTCATAAGTGTTTTACAGTTTTCAGAGTTCAGCTCTTTCACCTCTTTGGTTAAGGTCATTCCTAGGTATTTTATTCTCTTTGGTGTAATTATAAATGGAGTTGTTTTCTTAATTTCCCTTTCTGCTACTATGTTATTAGTGTAGAGCAATGCTACCAACTTCTGGGTGAATTTTGCATCCTATAAGTTTACTGAATTATTACTTATGGTAATCTTTGGTAGCATCTTTAGGATTTTCTATGTATAGTATCATGTCATCTGCAAGCAGTAATAGGTTAACTTCTTCTTTACCAATATGGATGCCTCTTATTTCTTTTTTCTTTTCTGATTTCTGTAGCCATGACCTCCAGTACTATGTTGAATAAAAGTGGTAAGAGTGGACATACTTGTCTTGTTCCTAATCTTAGAGGAAAAGCTCTGTTTTTCACAATTAAGAATGATGTTAGCTGTGGATTTTCATATATAAGCTTAATATGTTGAGGTATGCTCCTTCTAAACCCACTTTATTGACAGTTTTTATCATGAATGGACGTTTTACTTTGTCAAGTGCTTTTTCTGTATCTACTGAGATGATCATATGATTTTTATCCTTTGTTTTGTTGATGTGGTGTATCATGTTGATTTGTGAATATCAAATCATCCTTGTAGCCCCAGAATAAATTCTATATGATCAATGAATGACCCTTTTAATGTAGTGTTAAATGTGGTTTGCTAATATTTTGTTAAAGATTTTTGCATCTGTGTTCATCAGGCGTATCAGCCTGTTTTCTTTTTTTGGGGTGTCTTTGTCTGGTTTTGGTATCAGGGTAATTCTGGCTCCATAGAATGTATTTGGAAGCCTTCCTTACCAAACATTTAAGAAGAGTTAAAACATATTCTCCTCAAACTATTCCCAGGGCACCTTCAAATAACCACTTGGAGCAGAGCACATGAAAAGTTAGTGACTGCCATCCCAACCACCTCACCACGTAAGAGGAGCTCTCCTTCTCCTGCTCCCTTATGACCTAGGATGGAGAACTGCCATTACCCCTGGCTCACTGTGCAACCCCCCACCCCTAATTTCTGGTATCTATAAGTAATAAATCTTGTGACTTTCCTTTCCTTTGTGTGACTATATTGAAATCACACCTTCAATCCAAAATGACCTCAGGGTTTTCATTTCCCCAAAGTGGGAGTTCAAACAATGACAGAGCTAGCTACCTGCTGACCCCAAGTGAGTGGTTCGTGCCTTTTCATTCACCAGGTCATAATCTGCATATTCTTAATTTAATACAGCAGCTATAGAGTCCCAACACAGACACTGTGTCAAAAAGATCCAAAGACAGACACTGGTCAAAGTGGTAAAGATATATTTTATGCAGAAACTATTATAATTAGGGGAAAAAGACTTTTTTTATATAACTCAGCTCAATTCTGAATACAAGAAGGATAAGTGGGAATCTATAGCCAAAGAGCTAGGTGAGGTGGTCAGTGGATGGAAAATCACTAAGAGGAGAAAGACATCATATTCTTGCTAAACTGACTTAACAGAAATCTTGCTGAAAGTAGGCCAAGGTGAAGAGATATCAAGGATGGGGAGATTCACCATAAACTGATTTAGCAGCAATCTTATTAAAGCTGGGCTATGCAGACCCAGCAAGAACTGGGGCCCGAGGTCAAAGGTTAGTCTACAAGGAGCCTAACTAAAGTTTGGTCAAGGAGGGAATTTTCATTAACACCATATATTTTATATTTTTATATTTTCTAAACATTTTAAATGTATATAAGCAAATCAATAAACAGGTAAATAAAGTATGTACTATTTATTATTGTACCTAATATACAGTACATATATATACAACATACATATATATTTATATAGTCTTATAGTAATCAAGGGCTCCTCCCAGCTCCATGCTAGAAAATGGCAATTAGGACA
The DNA here is from genome assembly GCF_046562875.1 of Panthera onca. Classification (NCBI taxonomy): domain Eukaryota; kingdom Metazoa; phylum Chordata; class Mammalia; order Carnivora; family Felidae; genus Panthera; species Panthera onca. Next base: position 224,891,418 of record NC_138339.1, read on the forward strand.
GAGCCAGAACCTTTCTCCTTAAGCAACAACTTCCCTTAGCTACCCCCTGGGCCTAACCATGTGCGCACCATGGGGTAGACCAGCCTCAGGAGGATGGAGACTGGGAAAAGACCCCAGAGCAGGCTCAAGAACTTTGGGCAGAGAATTCCAGGGTCTCAGAACCCACATCGGACTCCATGCTGGTCATGGAGCCTGCCTAAGATTTTCCCTCTCCCTCTCCCGCTGCCCCAACTCTGCTCATGCTCTCTGTCTCTCTGTTTCTGTCTCTGTCTCTCTCTCTCTCTCAAAAAGAAGAAGAAGAAGAAGAAGAAGAAGAAGAAGAAGAAGAAGAAGAAGAAGCAGCAGCAGCAGCAGCAGCAGCAGCGACAACAGGGATTCAGAGAAAAGGCCATGTGAGAACACAATGAGAAGGTAGCCATTTACAAATCAAGGAAAGAACTTCTGGAGAAACCAAACCTGCCAACATCTTGATCTTGGGCTTCCAGCCTCTGAAACTGTGGGAAAATCAACTTCTTTTGTTTAAGCCACTCAGTCTGTGCTACTTCGTTATGGTAGCCCCAGCAAACTAATACACTTATCTTCACAGAATTCTGGGAACCAGTTGGCTAGTTTCATTTTGCTTTAAGGAAATTACTACTGAGATAGTATTGTTGTTATAATTTATAATAATTATTGTCTCTGTTCCCCAGAGAATCAAAAGACAAAATTATCATTTAAATGCTAAGAAAAGCAATTCAGCATTACATCTCCCCTAGTAATGCTTATAAACAGGGTGACCCATAATTTATCATTTAAACTGAAACACTTTTGAGTGTGAAAAGGTGATTCTATTAATAATCATGCCAGGATAAACATATAAATTGAGGTTGATCCACAGCAAAAACATTTGGTCACTGTAGTTATAAAGTGCATTCATTAAATTTATTTTCAATAAACAATCGTTAAGAGCATATCAAGCACTAAAGTTGTAAAAATAATCTCTGCACCCAGAGAATTTACAATCAATTTCACAAAGCAGAAACAATTTTGTACACTTTAACCACAACTTTGAAACGACTTCTGTAGATACATGCTCCAGAAGATACAAGCTCAGATCAGGTACTAAATGAAGCTTTAGAAGAGAAGGGAGAGGAAGAGTGAGGGAAGATTGCCTTGAGGAGGTGAGTATTCTAAGAAGAGAAAAGAGCAAGTGTAAGACAAGGCGATGTATAAAAGAATGTGATCTCCAAACTCACAACCTCTGAAAACAGTTAAGTATTGGAGAAAGTAACAGAAGTGATACTGGAAGAACTACTGGAAGGCTGTATCACTAAGGAGCATATGCAACATTCTAAGAAATTTAGATTTTACCCTGGAGGATTTGTTGCAAACTGGTCAAAGCCAAGATGGCCATTTAAGAAATGCAAGTCCTTTTTAATTTTTTTCAGCTTTATTGAGGTACAATTTACAAATAAGATTACAATATAATCAATGTGGTGGTTTGCTATGCCTATACATTTTAAAGGATTATCCCCATCAAGTTAATTAACACATCCATCTCCTCGCATATTCACCTGTTTTTGTGTATGTGGCTAAAACACTTAAATTGTATCCTCTTACCAAATTTGAATTATACGATACAGTATTATCAACTGTAGTCACCATGGTATACATTATATCCTCAGACCTTATTCATCTTACACCTGTAAGTTTGTATCCTTTTACCAAACTCACCCCATCCCCTCATTCCCCAGCCCTTGGCAACAACCACCCTATTATTATGAATTTATTTTTTTTTTAATTTCACATCCAATGACACCATGCAGTATTTGTTTTTCTCTGTCTAGTTTATTTCACTTACTGCCTTCCAGTATCATCCATGATATCACCAATAATAAATTTTCCTTCTTTTTTAAGGCTGAAAAATATTGCATTATATGTGTGTAAATTTCTTTACCCATTCATCTGTTGATGGACATTTAGTTTGTTTCTATGTCTCAGCTACTGTGAACAAGGTTGCAGTGAATCTCAGAGGGCATATATCTCTTCAAGATAGTGATTTCATTTCTTTCAGGTACATATCTAGAAGTTGGATTTCTGCATAATATGATAGCTCTACCTTTAATTTTTTGAGGAATGTCTGTGCTGTTTTCCATAATAACTGCACTAGTTTATATTCTCACCAACAGTGTACAAGGGTTCCCTTTTCTGCACATTCTCGCCAGCATTTTTTTTAGAATAGCCTAACGGGTGTGAAGGGACATCTCATTGCAGTTTTAATGTGCATTTTCCAGATAATTCAAGATGTTAAGCATCTTTTCATGTACCTATTGGCCATATGTATGTCTTCTTTGGAAAAATGCATTTTCATGTTTTTTGCCAAATTTTTAATTGGATTATTTCTTTTTATGTTATTGAGTTGTAAATTGTATCTTTATATATTTTGGACATTAACCCGTGTCAGATAAGTGGTTTGCAAATATTTTCTCCCATTTATTAGGTTGATTCATTTATTATTTGATTGATGGTTTCCTTTGCTGTGCGGAGTTTTTTAATTTGATATAGTCAAACTATATCTTTTGTTGCCTTTGATTTTAGTGTCAAATTCAGAAAGATCCATGTTGATGCACTTACCTAATATGTTTTTTTTTTCTTCTAGGAGTTTTGTCATTTTGCAGCTCATGTTCAAGTATTTCATCCATATTTAGTTGACTTTTGTGTATGGTGAAAGAGTGATCCAGTTTCATTCTTTTTCATGTATTCAGTTTTTACAACACAATTTTTTGAAGAGACAATTCTTTCCCCATATTGTTGGTGCTTTGTTGAAAATAAATTGACCAAATATGCATGAGTTTATTTCTGGGCTCTCTATTCTGTTCACTGATCTCTGTGTGTTTTTATGCCAACCAGTCCATTTGGTCACTATAGCTCTATAATACAGTTTGAAATCAGGGTAGATGATTCCTCTAGCGATGTTTTCTCTCAAGATTGCTTTGACTATTCAGGATCCTTTGAGATTCCACACAAATTTTAAGATTATGTTTTTCTATTTCTATGAAAATTGCCATTGGAATTGTGATAGGCATTGTATCAAATCTGTAGATTGCTTTAGGTGGTACAGACATTTTATTTACCTATTTTTTTAATTTGTTAATGTTTATTTTTGAGAGAGAGAGAAAGAGAAAGAGACAGAGCATGAGTAGGGGAGGGGCAGAGAGAGAGAAAGACAGAATCCTAAGCAGCCTCCAGGCTCTGAGCTGTCAGCACAGACCCCAATGCGGGGCTCAAACTCATAAACTGTGAGATTATGACCTGAGTGAAAGTCAGACACTCAACCAACTGAGCCACCCAGGCACCCTAGTACAGACATTTTAATAATATCATTTTTCCAATCTATGAACACTGAATACCTTTCATATATTTTCATCTTCTTTAATTTATTTCATCAATGTTTTATAGTTGTTGGCACATAGATCTTTTACCACCTTGATTAACTTTATTCCTAGATATTTTATTCTTTTTGAGGAAGTAACAGATGGGATTATTTTCTTAATTTTTCTTTCAAATAGTTCATTGTTAATGCATAGAAACACAATTGATTTTTGGATGCTGAATTTTTATACTGCAACTTTACTGAATTTTTTATTCTAACAGTTTTTTTAGTAGAGTCTTTATCTAATGCAGCATCTGCAAACATCACTCTGGTTAGCATTTCCAACACTATGTCGAATAAAAGTGGTAAAAATGGACATCCTTGGTTTGTTCCTGATCTTACAGGAAAAACTTTTAGCTCTTCAACACTGAGTTGATATTATCTGTCGGCTTGTCATATATGGCCTTTATTATGTTGAAATATACATACCTAATTTGCTAGGCATTTTTATCATGAAAAGATGTTAAATTTTATCAGATGGTTTTTCTACATCTATTTAGGTAACATATAATTTTTATATATCACATTTTTTAAACATGGTGTATCACATTTACTGATTTCTAGATGTTGAACAACCCTTGCATCCCAAGAATAAATACCACTTGATCATGGTGTTTGATCCTTTTAATATACCGTTGAATTTGGTTTGCTAATATTTTGTTGAGGATTTTTGCATTTCTGTTCATCAGTGACACTGACCTTTAACTTGCTTTTCTTGTAGTGTCCTTGTACAACATTGATGCTAGGGTAATGATGGACTGGTAAAATGGGTTTGGAAGTGTTCCCTCCTTTTCTATTTTGGAAGAGGTTGAGAAGGTTGGTATTAATTCTTCTTTAAATGTTTGGTAAAATTCAACACTTAATCCATCTTGTCCTGGGCTTTTCTTTGTTGGGAAGCTTTTCATTAATTAATTCAATCTCTTTCCTAGTAATTTTTCTGTTCAGACTTTCTATTTCTTCATGATTCAGTCTTGGTAGCTTGTGTGTTTCTAGAAATTCATCCATGTCCTCTAGGTTATTTAATTTGTTGGTATAACTGTTCACGATTGTTTCTTATGATCCTTAGTATTTCTGTGTTACTAGTTGTAATGTCCCTCTTTCATTTCTAATTTTATTTGAGTCTTCTCTTTTTTGTTTAGAGTAGTTAAAGGTTTGTCAATTTTGTTTATGTTTTCAAAAATTCAGCTCCTAATTTCACTGAACTTTTCAATTGTCTTTCTAAACTCTATTTTATTTATTTACATTCTAACATTTATTTCCTTCCTCTTCTAGCTTTAGGCTTTGTTTGTTCCTCTTTTTCTAATTCCTTGAGGTATGAAGTTGGGTTGTTTATTTTAGATCTTTCTTTTTTCTTAATGTAGGTGTTTACCACTATAAATTTCCCGCTTAAGAATGCTTGTACTGCATCCCATATGTTTTGGTATGTTGTATTTCCATTTTCATTTGTCTAAAGATATTTTTTACTTACGCTTTGATTTCTTCTTTGACCTGTTAATTATTCAGGAGCATCTTGTTTAATCTCCACATAATTGTGAATTTTCCAATTTTCCTCTTGTAACTGGTTTCTATTTTCATACTAATGTGGTCAGAAAAGACCCTTGATGTGATTTCAATCTTCGTAAGTTTGTTAAGACTCTTTTGTGGCCTGGAGAATGTTCCATGTGCACCTGAGAAGAATGTTTATTCTGCTGTTATTGGATGGAATGTTCTGTATAGATCTATTAGTTCCATCTGGTGTAACATGTAATTTAAGTCCAATGTTTTCTTATTAATATTCTGTCTGATCTACCCATTATTGAAAGTGGGGTAATTGAAGTCTTCTACTATTATTGTATTACAGCCTATTTATCCTTTCAGATCTGTTAATATTTGCTTTATATATTTAGGCATTCCAATGGTGGGTGTGTTTATAATTATGATTATTATGTCCTCTTAATGAATTGACCTTTTATCATTATGTATTGACCCATTTTGTTCTCTCATTACTGTTTCTCTTTTTCATGCAAGTATAGCTAGCCCTGCTCCCTCTTGGTTTCTACTTGCATGGAATATCTTTTCCCATCCCTTCACTTTCACTGTATGTATAACCTTAAATCTAAACTGAGTTTCATTTAGGGAGCATAGTGTTGGTCTTGTTTTCTTAATGCATTCAGCCACTCTATGTCTTTTCATTGTATGAATCAGACCATATACACATGATATGTATGGACCCACTATTGAGATTTTGTTAATTTGTTTTCTTGCTATTTTGTATTTTCTTTGTTTCTTTCTTCTTCTCTTACAATCTTTATGATTTGACTATTTTCTGTAGTAGTGTTTTGACTTCTTTATTTTTTATGTATCTACTATAGGTTTTTATTTTGTAGTTACCATTAGGCTTACATAAAACACCTTAAAGTTATAACAGTCTATTTTAAGCTAATAACTTAAATTTGAACACATACAAAAGCTCTACATTTTTACACTCCTCTCCCACCCCATATTTTTATTTTTGATGGCATAATTACATGTTTTTTATGTTATGTATCCATTTATAAAATCATCATAGTAATATTAATTTTTTCACATTTATTAATTTTTGAGAGACAGAGAGAGATAGAGTACGAGTGGGGGAGGGGCAGAGAGAGAAGGAGACAAAGAATCCAGAGCAGGATCCAGGCTCTGAGCAAGCTGTCAGCACAGAGACCAACATGGGCCTTAACCAAAGAGCCATGAGATCATGACCTGAGCTGAAGTCAGACACTTAACCAACTAATCCACCCAGGCACCCCATAATATTAATTTTAATACCATTGTCTCTTAATCTCTATGCTAGAGTTATACACAGTTTATCTACCACCTTAACAACATTAGAGTATTATGTATTTAACTACCTGTTTTCCTTTATCAGTAAGCTTTCTACTTTCATATATTTAATGTAACCATTAACACCTTCTAATTTCAGTTTGAAGAACCCTAACATTTCTTATAAGGCTAGTCTAGCGGTGATGAACCCTAATTTCTGTTTGTCTTAAAAACTCTTTATCTCTCCCTCAATTCTGAAGAACAACTATGCTAAGTGAAGTATTCTTGGTTGGCAGGTTCTCTCAGCGCTTGAATATATCATCCTATTCACCTCTGGTTTCCAAGGATCCTGCTGAAAAATCAGCTTATAATCTTACAGGGGAAGGAGGAGAAAGGAGATGTTCTCTTATATGTAAAAAGTTTTTCTTTTGCTGCTTTTAAGATTCTCTCTTTAATTTTAATATGTTTCAGATTGGGGCTTTTTAGATAGATCTTTTTTGGAACTCTTCAAAAGAGAGTTCTTTTGGAGAAAGAGAAACTCTCCCTTTTCTCTTTCTGGGACCTCTATAATGTATATATGAGTATGCTTGACAGTTCTTCATTAGTCCTTAAGCTATCTTCACTCTTTTTTCATTTTTGCTCCTCTGATTAGGTGAATTCCACTTCCCACCACTGCCCTGTCTTCAAGTTCATTGATCCTTTCTTCCATTTCATCTACTGGGCTATAGAACCCCTCTGCTGAATTTTTCAGTTCAGTTATCATCTTCTACTCTATGATTTCTCTTTGATTTTCTTATATTTCTATCTACTTGTTAAAATCCTCACTTTGGTCATGGATTCCTCTCCTGATCTTGTGAGCATCTTTATGTACAACTATTTTGAACTCTCTATTGGGTAAATCATTTAACTCCATTTCATTAAGATCAATTTCTGTAAATTTATCTTGTTCATTTGTTTGGGATATATTCCTCAGTTTCTTCATCTTGCTATAACCTCTGTTAGCTTCTGAGCATTAGACATAGCAGACACCTCTCCCAGTTTTGATGGTCTGCCCTCATGTAGGAGGTGAACTTTATCAGTCAGCCTAATCTAAGTTCCTGGTTGCCTCTCGAACCTTGAGATCATGATCCGAGCTGAAGTCAGACACTTAACCAACTAATCCAGCTTGTGATTGTTCAAGCTGGCATCTTTGTTCTTAGTGGTTCCCAGTCATTGTGGGTGTGCCAAGACTGTCAGTGTCCCAAAGTGTGGGAAATACTAATATACCTGTTCAAGTTCCCAGAGAACTACTAACTGCTTACCCCCTTAGCTCCCCAATGGAGGATAATTGGAAGCTCAACCTTCAGGCAACAGCAGGGAAAGTTGGAGATTAGCACTTATTAGAGATAAATTAAAATATATTATATTATATTTTATAATATTTTATATTTTATATTATAATATTTTATATTATATTAATATATTAATTATATTATAATATTTTATATTATAAAATATATTATAAAAAATAATTTTTTTTGCATATTCACTCTGTGATAAGCCAGAGGGAAAAGTTGTTCGGGCTGTTTGTGGCCAAATAGAACTGCCTCTTTGTTTTATGTGGTCCTAGGTGATTCATGAATGTTGAGCCCTATAAGTTCCTAGGGTTGGGTCATTTGGGAAACAGTCCCTTGTGTGGCAGCCATAACCGTGGGGGGTACTAGATGTGTGTGCAAGCCCCTTCCTGGGAGAAGCTGGTAACATGGTTTTACTGAAGGAACAAGTAAAAGGGAGAAGGTAGGGAAAGTGCTCTCTAGCTCTTTCAGGCTCCAGGAAGGTATCCAGTCAGCACCTAAATGTGGTTTAAATAGAAACTAGACCCTCAGACAGCAGCTGGCAAAGTATGAAATCAAATCCCTTCCATGGAAAAACTGGAGGGCAATTTTGTCTGCTCTCTCTGCACGGAGTCCACAGAGATAGCCATGAGGAGTGCTTATATCCCTGATAATTGCTCCTTTGTTTGTTAAACTTCCGTGAGACTGCTCCAAGGCTGTGATTCATGGTCAGAGTGTGTCTCAGCCTTCCCTACCCACTTCATTGTTGGTATTTCCTCAGCCACCCAACATGTAGGAGTCATTCAACTAGTTTCTGGATTTCTCTCAGGGTATTGATCCATGTGTAGCTGTATATATAGTGCAGTGAGAGGAGGGAAATTCAGAAAGAAGCCTATGTTGCTATCTTGGTGATATCCTGTAGGTTATGTAAATGTTAGTATGGGATCATGTTATAATATCATGCCCTCTTCTCCAACCGTACATGGCATGTTACAATGAAAACAAGTCCCCAAATGAATTTAACTTGGGCTTCAAAAAGACCAATTTATCATAGACCTCCTCTCCAGATTCAGAATTGATCAAGATATATAGAAAACTATAAGGTAGGAATTGAAATAAATATATATCCTTTATTATTAGAAAAACTATATTGGGACCTCATTTGGAACTGTGTAGGAATGAGATTTGGCAGTTTAACTATACAAGTAGCAACAATTAAAATCTAGACAGAATCTGAGGTAGTTTCTTATCTGAAGAGAATCTGGAGTTTAAATATGGGTAAGATGAGTTTTAGCAACAGCAATGAGGTCATAGTCAGTGGGCTAATTATCTCAAAGTGGTGAGCAAATGCAATTTCCTAGGACAAAAGCAGCTTGTAACTTTAGCGAGCCAACACAATTTCCCACAGCAAACATTTGAATAAGCCTTGACGTTAACATAGTCTTAATATTACAGGTTATAACATTAGATTAAAAATAAAACTTGGTCTTTCCTTAATCTTTCTTATCTGAAATGAATGGCAAATGCCACACTTATAGTTTGAATTCTTAAAGCCCTTGTGTCAACAAAATTTATTCTGACTCTGTATTTCTTTCATTAAAAGTTTTTTAATGTTTATTTATTTTTGAAGGAGAGACAGAGTGTGAGCAGGCAGGGGCAGGGGACAGAGAGAGAGGGAGACACAGAATATGAAGCAGGCTCCAGGCTCTGAGCTGTCAGCACAGAGCCCAACGTGGGGTTTGAACTCATGAGCTGTGAGATCATGACCTGAGCCAAAGTTGGACACTCAACTGACTGAGCCACCCAGGTGCCCCTGTATTTCTTTAATTTTAAACATAATTGAGCTTACCTGCTTAATTTGGACAATTCCAGGCTTGTCTGATATGCTTACCTTCAAAAAGAGAAGACCAACAAAAGATCTGGGGACAGAAGATGAAGAGGAAGAGAAAGAGGTAGGAAGGAAAGAGAGAGATAACTCTGGAAAACCAGAAGCTAGGCTATACACTGAACTCCTTTTCCCAATCTCACCAAAAAGTGGTCACTCCCACTCCTGGGCACAAGAGCAGATTAGAGGTATGGAGAACAATGAAAGCTTATTCCCAATGAGTGCTTCTAAATGGATGAAAGTATTAATGGAAGCTCTTATTTATGACCAGAATGAACTTGACGATAGTAAAGAGTATTTCCCCTAGTGTTAATATTGCTCAGGAAAATTATGGCTAATGATGGAATACTGGAGAAAACAAAAAATAAAGGAGCAGATGGTAAAACAGAAACCAGCAAAGGTAAAGGATAGCCAGGAAGATTGGAGGAGAAAAAACCCTGGTGTCTTAGAAACATAATTAAGATAAGGCTGACTGGAAAAAAAATTCAACAAGGAGAAATTGTTCAAGTCACCAAACATTACACAGTCTATAATCTACATGATTAAAGACAATTGCTGTGAACCACTTGTGTCAGGCACAGTGCTACACGTGCAGCTCAGCCAATCCCCTAAAGAGGAGGTGTTATTATTTCCACCTCACTAAGAAAAAAACTGAGGTTAAGACAAATTAAGTAACTCATGACAGAGCTGGGATTTGAACTTATTACTTCTTTCTGACCATAGGATCTGGTCAGATCCTTTTCACCATACTGCAAAGCCTCTGAGAATGTAAAATTTGGCCTATGTATCAGATACATTTTATGCACCTCCTCAGGGTCTCTTGAGGCAATCACTAAACTCAGCTTCTTTTTTATTCTCAGCTATCCTGCAGCTACTCCTTCTATGACCATGGCCTACCAATTCCACTGGGATTCCCAAAGTTCCAGCTTCCTGGGATTGATGAGTCACTTTTCCAGTGTACCAGATATTTATTGCTGCATCTATTTCTGTGGGTCAGGAAACTGCACTGTTTTCTCTGGATTTGGTCTCTCACAAGGCTCCAATCAAGGTGGGTGTTAGGGCTGCAATCAACTGAGGCTGACCCGAAGAAGCACCCAAGTTCATACATGTAGTTTTGAACAGTATTTGGTTCCTCATGAGCTGCTGGCCTAGGCCTCTCTCAGTTCCTTGCCATGTGGGCCTCTCCATAGGACAACTCACAACATTTTAGCTGGCTTCATCAGAGAGAGCAAAGAATATGGATGGCAGCTAGATGGAAGTCACAGTCTTTTATAACCTAATCTCATAAGTGACATCCATCACTTTTGTAGTATTGTCATCGTGAAAAACATATCACTATACCCAGCCCATATCCAAGGGGAAGGGATTACACAAGAAGAACAGGAAGTGGGGATCATCGGGAGCCATTTCAGAAGTTTCAGAAGCTGCCTATCACACAGAATGGCTGGGCTGTATCACTAGGCTGCCTCTGCGCATCCTGAATTTCTGACCCCAATCAGTTCCATACTTGGAAGAAACACCATTAAGCCTCCTTCAGAAGTTTCACTTGCTCCCTATCTTTGACGGGGAAGGAGTGTATTTTGCAACTGGCTGCTAAAGTAATGTCCAAAAAGTAAAGGGCCTCCCTGATGAAGAAGCAAATGTCAGATGATATCCATCCCATTAGAACCTTCAGGGACCATGGGAGAGGCTACCAGAGTACAGTTGGCTCATGAAGGTCCTGGAAGAACTCTGGCCAGGGGTTTACTGCTAGGGGTGACTACTAGAGGTTCCTGATAGGGCAGGTTCCACCTTACCACACTGAGGACTGTGGGGTTCACTGTCTGGGGACACATCTGTATCTCATTCACAGTCTACCAGGACACCATGGCACATTGGGAAGAACACCAAAAACAGGTCATTAAGGATGGTCCTTAGTTAGGTCTAGTTTCAGTATTGCAGGGAAAGAACAGAGAATTAAGGATTTGAGGTTATTAGTCTTGATTCTGCAAATCCTAGCATTCAACCAAAACTGGAAATAATTAAGTACATTGATAGATGTATTAGGGTTTCCAGAGAAACCAAACCAATAGGATACGTGTGTGTGTGTGTGTGTGTGTGTGTGTGTGTGTGTGTACACCTATATACATATGTATGTGTGTGTGTGTTTATATATAGATATAGATGATTTATTTTAAGGAATTGGTTCATGTGATTATGGAGGCTTGACAAGACCAAAATCTTTAGAGTAGGCCAGCAAGCCAGTGATCCCAGGGAAGAGCTTCAGTTAAAGTCCAAAGGTAGTTAGTTTCCTTCTTGCTTGAAGATCAGTCTTGGTTCTCTTCAGGCCTTCAAATGATTGGATGAAGCCCAACCACATATGGAAGGCAATCTGCTTTACTCATAATCCAAAGATTTAAATATTAATCCCATCCAAAAACACCTCCATACAAACACCCAGAACAATGTTTGACCAAATATCTAGTCCAGCCAAGTTGGCAAATAAAATTAACCATCACAATAGGAAATTTTCAAATATTTCTTTGTGTTGAAAGCCCAAGTTTACCATTATCTCCTTAGAGCCTTGAATTGGCACAAATTCTCTGCAATGATTGTTCTCTTTTGCCTTGAATCCTAAAATGGTTTAAGAGTATTTTTACTTTTGGGGCACCTGGGTGGCTCAGTCGGTTGGGCAGCCGACTTCGGCTCAGGTCATGATCTTGCAGTCCATGAGTTCGAGCCCCACGTCGGGCTCTGTGCTGGCAGCTCAGAGCCTGGAGCCTGTTTCAGATTCTGTGTCTCCCTCTCTCTGACCCTCCCCCGTTCATGCTCTGTCTCTCTCTGTCTCAAAAATAAATAAAAAACGTTAAAAAAAATTAAAAAAAAAAAAAGAGTATTTTTACTTTTGCATTCCTCACTCTACACACACCTTCAGGTCAATAGCTATATGGTAAGAATCCAGTCCTCTAATTTATAAAACTAATATGAGAAGAAATCTTCAAAAGCATTCTGTTAAACTTAATATTGGAAAGCCTGGAATGGTGCTAGGAACTTTGGAACATCAGTCAGAAAATAAGTTCCACAATTTTCCCTCTTACCTTGGTATTTAATGAAATGGGTGTTGTCATGTGATAGAGGGGACAAAACTAGAAGGAGACTGGGAAAGATAGTGTAGTAGTAGAGCTTATAATATCTTTGTTAAATAGTTCCATTTTCTAGTCAGACTTGTGTCATTCGACCCATACATTTCCTAAAAGTCAATGTGAACTGAATGTCCTTATCTTCCCTATGGCCATAGGCCTTAAAGCAACTTAGGCTTGGCTGGCACTTGTAAAAATTCAGATTCCCATGCCCTTGCTCAGAAACCCTGACTCAGTAGTGAGTCTGGAAAGGAGCCTGGAGCCTGTTTAACTGCTGACCAAGTCGAAAGACTCAGCAAAAGTGAGAATCTATAGAAAGAAAGCAAACTGCCTCTGCCTTAGTGTCCAGATTCACTTATAATGTTGTTAGCCCCATTCTTACTCTCTCTCTGACTTCCCAAACCCAGGGTACCTTTTATTCTACAAGTCCCTTCCTTTCTCCCTAGAACTTGAATTTGTCTCTACAAGACATATCATCTGCTGCATCACTATTGCTTATATGAACTCAAAAGTTCTGTCCCATTTAACACAGACCTGCCTGCTGCTACACACAAGTAAGAAAGATAAATCCCTATTCCTAGGTTGGCTAGATTTTTGTTTCTCAGAGTCAGGCCTAAGTCTTTTAACAACAGATCAAACTACTAATAACTTTAAAGCCATTCTAAACTGCTAGTATATCCAGAGATCCCTGAGCATTGTCCAGAAATTATCTAGCTAGGCTTTTTCTTTCCTTAAGCTTTGACTCAGTCCTGAATTATTCTGTTTTTTCCCAAATCCCTTTGTAATTGATGAGCATTTATTAGGTTTCTCTCCTTCCCAATCTCCCAAATACCAATATTATTTTGTTAAATTGCTTTTAAGACTATTAAGCCCTCTTCTGGTTAATTTCAGCCTAACATTCTTTCCTTTAAGAGGCCCTACATACTCCATTCCATGTGATTCCTGTGGGGCTGTCAATCATCAGGCCTCATCACTTTCACCCCAAAAAATAGCCACAAGATCCAAGCTTGCCAGACAGAGTATCCTATTTCCCCAGACTCAATGGATGGTTGATTAGTCCAGGGTAAGCACCTATACCAAGGAAGAAAACTCAGAGTCTTTTTTTTTTTCAGAGATTAATACGGATGCAAAAGAAAGCAGAGCGTATACTAGAGATTTAAGGATCACTTGGGTCTGAATGTATTAGGGACCGTATTTCCTACAATTTGAAAGAGAACCTGACATAGAAATTAAGCCGAAAGAAAATAGTCCCTGATGAACGTAAATGCAAAATTCTTCAACAAAATATTAGCAAACCAAATTCGACAAGACATTGAAAGGATCATACACCATGATCAGGTGAGATTTTACATTAAAAGGATCATACACCATGATCAAGTGAGTTTTATTCCAGGGATTCAAGGATGGTTCAACATCCACAAGTCAATCAATGTGATATATCACATTAACAAAATGAAATATAAAAATCATAAGATCATTTCAATAGATTATGAAAAAGCATTTGAAAAAATGCAACATCCACTTATGATAAAATTCTCAAAAAATTGGTAATAGGAACACAGCTCAACATAATAAAGGCCACATATGAAAAACCCACAGTAAATATCACACTCAATTGTGAAAAGCTGAAAGCTTTTCCTCTAATCAGGAACAAGACACAGATGCCTGCTCTCACCACTTTTATTCAGTATAGTACTGGAAGTCCTACCATGGAAAGTAGGCAAGAAGAAGAAACAAAAGGCATCCAGATAGGAAAGAAAGAGGTAAAACAGTCATTATTTGCAGATGATATGATTCTATATATATAAAACTGTAAAGACTCTACCAAAAAACTACTGGAATAAATGAATTCAGTAAAATTGCAGGGTACAAAACCAATATACAGAAATTGTTTGCATTTGTATATGCTAATAACGAAATATCAGAAAGAGAAATTAAGAAAACAATGCCATTTACAATGGCATCAAAAAGAATAAAATACATAGGAATAAATCTAACCAAGGAAGTGAAAGACCTATACACTGGAAAATATTAAAACAATGATGAAAGAAATTATGAAACATTGATGAAAGTAACCACACACAGAAAGATATTCTATTCTCATTGATTAGAAGAATTCATACTGTGAAAATGTCCATACCCAAAGCAATTATAGATTCAGTGCAATCCCTATCAAAATTCCAATGGAATTTTTCACAGAACTAAAACAAATAATTATAAATCTTTATGGAACCATAAAAGACAGCAAATAGTAGCCAAAGAAACCTTGAGAAAGAACAAAGCTGGAGGAATGATGTTCCCTGATTTCAAACTATACTACAAAGATACAGTAATCAAAACAGTATGGTATTGGCATAAAAACAGACACATAGGAGCATGTGGGTGGCTCAGTTGGTTAACCATCTGACTTGAGTTTGGCTCAGTTCATGATTTCACAGTTGTGAAATCTAGCACCACGTTGAGCTCCATGTTGGGTATGGAGCATAATTAAGCTTTTCTCTCTCTCTTCCTCTGCTACTCCCCTGCTTGTGTGCACACTCTCTCTCTCAAAAATAGATGATAGATAGATAGATAGATAGATAGATAGATGATAGATATTTTTTAAAAAACAGATACATAGATAAATGGAACGCAACAGAGAACTCAGAAATAAATCCACACATATATGGTCAATTAATTTACAACAAAGGAGACAAGACTATGCAATGGGGAAAAGACAGTCTCTTCAATAAATGATGCTAGAAAAACTGAACAGTCACATGCAAAAGAATGAAACTGGACCACTATCTTACACTGCACCCAAATTTACTCAAAATGGGTTAAAGATTTGAATGTAAGACCTGAAACCATACAAATCCTAGAAGAAAACATCAGCAGTAAGTTCCTTGACATCACTCTTGACAATATTTTTTTGGATCTGACTGTAAAGGCAATGTCAATGTAAGCTAAAATAAACAAATGGGACTATACTAAGCTACAAGGTTTATGCACAGCAAAACCATCAATAGAATAAAAAGGCAAAGTTCTGAATGGGAGAAAATATTTTTAAATCATACATCTGATAAGGGACTAATATCCAAAGTATATAAAGAACTCATACTTCATAAAACAGACTCTTAACTATAGAGAACAGAGTTGGTGGAGGGGAGGTGGGTAGGGGGCTGGGCTAAACAGGTGATGAGTATTAAGGAGGGCACTTGTGATGAGCATGGGGTGGTGTTGTATGTAACTGATGAATCACTAAACTCTACACCTGAAACTAATATTACACTGTATGTTAACTAACTGGAAATTAAATTTAAAAATGAAACAACAAAAAGCAAACAAAAAACTCATGCAACTCAATAACAACAACAACAACAACAACAACAACAACAAAATCCAATTTAAAAAATGGGCAGAGAGGGGCGCCTGGGTGGCTTGGTCAGTTAAGCGTCTGACTTTGGCTCAGGTCATGATCTCACAGTCCGTGAGTTTGAGCCCCGCGTCGGGCTCTGTGCTGACAGCTCAGAGCTTGGAGCCTGTTTCTGATTCTGTTTCTCCCTTTCTCTCTGCCCCTCCCCCGTTCATGCTCTGTCTCTCTCTGTCTCAAAAATAAATAAATGTTAAAAAAAAATTTTTAAAATGGGCAGAGAAAGGGTTAGTATCCAAAATATACAAAGAAATTCACACAACTCAACACCCAAAAAACAAATAATCTAATTAAAAATGGATAGAAGGGGTGCCTGGGTGGCTCAGTCAGTTAAGTGCCCAACTCTTGATTTCAGCTCAGGTCATGTCATGGTTTGTGAGATCAAGCCCCACATTAGGTTTCACTCTGACACTGCAGAGCCCGCTTGGGGTTCTCTCTCTATTCTCTCTCTTCCCGTCCCCCAACTCTCTTTTATTCTCTCTCTCTCTCTCTCTTGAAATAAATAAATAAATAAACTTTTTTTTAATTGGCAGAAGACATGAACAGACATTTCTCCAAAGAAAACATCCAGATGACCAGCAGACACATAAAAAGATGCTCATTATTTCTTATCACCAGAGAAATGCAAATGAAAACTACAATGAGATATCACCTCACACATTTCAGAATTGCTAAAATCATGTGGCACCTGGGTGGCTCAGTCAGTTGAGCAGCTGACTCTGCTCAGGTCACGATCTCATGGTTTGTGAGTTCCGAGCCCCACATCAGGCTCTGTGCTGGCAGTTCAGAGCCTGGAGCCTGCTTCAGATTCTGTGTCTCCCTCTCTCTGTGCCTCTCCCCCACTTGTGCTCTGTCTCTCTCTGTATCAAAAATAAATAAACATTAAAAAAAAAGAATTGCTAAAATAAAAACAGAGGAGACATCAAGTACTGGCGAGGAGATGGGGAAAAAAGAACACTCATGTATTGTTGGTGGGAATGCAAACTAGCGCAGTCACTCTGGAAAACAGTCATGGAGATTCCTCAAAAAGTTAAAAATAGAACTACTCTACGATCCAGCAATTGCACTACTGGGCATTTACGCAAAGAATACAAAAACGCTAATTCAAAGGGAGACATGCACCCATATGTTTACAGCAGCATTATTTACAATAGTCAAGATATGGAAACAGCCTATAGGTCCGTTGATTGATAAAGGGATAAAGGAAATGTGGTATATAGATACAATGGAATATTATTCAGCCATAAAAAGAAAGAAGCCTTGCCATTTGCAACAACACAGATGGAGCTAGAAAGTTTAATGCTAAGTGAAATAAATCAGTCAGAGAAAGACAAATACAATATGATTTCACTCATATGTGGAATTTAGGAAACAAAACAAATGAGCAAAGGGGGAAAAGAAAGAAAGAGATAGACAAACCAAGAAACAGACTCTTAGCTATAGAGAACTGATGGTTACTAGAGGGAAGGAGGGGGCGATGGGTGAAATAGGTGATGGGGATTAAGGAGCACACTTGTTGCAATAAGTACCTGGTGATTAAAATAAAAACTTTTTAAAAAATGGGCAGAGGATTGAATGGGCAGAGGCATTTTGCCAAAGAAGACATACAGATGGACAACAGGCATATGAAACGATGCTCAACGTCACTAATCATCAGGGGAATGCAAATAAAAACCACAACGAGATATCAACTCACACCTGTGAGAATGGCTAAAATCAAAAACAAGTGTTGACGATATGGGGAAAAGAGAACCCTCATACACTGTTAGCAGGAATGAAAATTAGTTCATCCACTATGGAAAACAGTATAAAGGTTCTTCAAAAAATTAAAAATAGAACTACCATATGGTCCAGCTATTCTGCTTCTGGGTATTTATCTGAAGAAAACAGAAACACTAATTGAAAAATAATATATGTTCCCCTATGTTTATTGAAGTATTAGTTACAATAGCCATGATATGGAAACAACCTATGTGTTCATCAATAGATAAATGGATAAAGAAGTTGTGATATATATACACAATGGAATACTAGTCAGCCATAAAAACAGAAGTGGTCTTGCCATTTGTGACAACATGGATGGAGCTTGAGGGTATTATGCTAAGTAAAATAAGCCAGACAGAGAAAGACAGATACCATTATAATTTCACTTATACATGTAATAAAAACAAAACAAAGTAAAACAAATCAAAACTCATAGAGATAACAGATTTATAATTGTCAGAGGGAAAGGGGGTTGGGAGGTGGGCAAAAGGAGTGAAAGGGATTACTGTATAGTGACAGATGATAACTAGACTTATTGTGGTGATCACTGTGTAGTAAATACAAATACCAAAATAGTATGTTGTATACCTGAAACTAATATGATGTGAAATACCAATTTTACCTCAATAAAAAATTATTGTAAAAAAGAAAACAAACAAACAAAAAAGAATAGAGCCAGGTGATGAAAAAAAGAAACAGATACCTGATAACATCATTTAAGCACCTGGAGACAGCCATGCCTAAAGCAGTAAACTCCTGTACTTTTCTGTTATGTGAACCAATAAATATTCTTCTATTGCCTAAGCTGGTTCAAGTTAGGTTTGTATCACTTGTAAGGAAAAGAATCCAGACCAATTTATCTCCATTCTCATACAATAACTCCATAGTTACTTTTTAGGAAGGGAAAATATTTCCCCACCATTATATACTTTACAGTGGCACAGAAATTATGTTCTTTCTTTTCCCTCTTTTTTTTTAACCTCAACTAGCTAAATAACTGTGCTAAGAGTCCCAATTAGTCAACATTTTTTTAATGTTTATTTATTTTTGAGAGAGAAAGTAGAGTAACAGAGTGTGAGCGGTGGAGGGGCAGAGAGAGAGGGAGACACAGAATCCGAAGCAGGCTCCAGGCTCCGAGCTGTCAGCACAGAGCCCAACATGAGCTCAAACTGACGAACCATGACAGCATGACCTGAGCCACGACCTGAGCCAAAGTTGGGCGCTTAACTGACTGAGCCACCCTGGAGCCCCTCAAGTAGTCAACATTTTTAAACACTATGCTGCCTTCAAGTAACTTGTGAAGAGGTGTGGCCACACAGATATGCAGAGTGACTGGTCTGGTCCTAATATAGAGGTAAAGCCACCTTGGGTTTGTTAACATGATCCATCTTACTCTTTCATGATTAGGCCATGAAATATACACAAAACCTACTGGGTATTATTGTCAACAGCCTGAGACCAATAGTAAGGCTTAACATATTACCTATCACAACCTATACGCATCCCTTCCAAATTTCCCCATTTCTATCAAACTGTCCCTTTCTCCTTTACCAACTATCTTTGATCTACTATCATAATCCATTGCTTCTTTTCAAGAGGTTCACAGAGCCTCTTGAATCTGATGCTGACTTTGTTTTCACAGTCCCAGGTTAAAACCATTTGGCTTTCATAGATCTGGCTAAAATAGTCCTCAGTCACACTTTATCATGGGGCTCCTAATAATGTGTTAAAATGTATTCCCAGATCCACTGCCACTGTATTCAATCCAGACTCCTCACCATCTCTCCTCACCACTCAGTACCTCCTCTTCCTCCTCATCTATCACCTCTAATCTCTCTCCTCCACTCTTTCAGTTGATCCTCTTTTAGGTTTTTTTAAAAGTCCAGTTGAGTCACTATCTTGTGTGGGGTCCACCCTATCAAAGTTTGATTTTTTTTTTCATTTTTAAAAATAAAATCTCCAAAAAGCAAATTTTGAAAAAGCAAATTTTATACTATAGCACAATTCCTAGGAGCAATTTTATGATAAAAGTGAAAAGAAGAAACCTTTGTGGTTGAATATTTTAACTTGATAAAAATGCTTTCTAGGTTTCATTGTTTCAATGTATTAGTTAAAAACTACACTAAATACTTCCATATGGCAGTGACTTCATTTTTGTGAATAAATAAACTGACCTAAATACATTCCAAGAGAGATTGCTCAACTAAACCCATAAATGTTGGATTCGAAAATATATTAAACTCTAGCAAAGAAGAGTAGAGGCTGAAAGTTAAAAATGTTTTATACAGTTCAGGTCAAATAGAAATGCAGTTAATTTCTAAATCCTCTTTAAACATTTAAAAAAATAGAAAAGCATCAGTGTGCTCCTGAGTCAATTAACTCAAAAGTTTTTTCCACTTTAGAAGTTTATTCTCTTTCAGGCTCACTCTATTTGAACAGGTAGTTTCTTTTGAGCCTTAAAAATTCTTATCAGAATTCCCACAAAAAAAAATAATAAGTAAGACATACATATTACTCTACATGTTTGGGTTAGCCAAACTCTAAGAATTGTTGTTTGTAGAATACTGAAGTCCTGTTTTAAAGTCTTCTTATGACATTTATATTAATATGGCTACTCCCCACTGAAACTAAAAAGAACACTAAATAGACTGCAGAGGATAAATTTCAGACAGTGACCAATTTACAAGGTCAACAATATGACTTACAGATTAATCATCAGACAAACAATTTGACTTCACAGTCTATGCAATTCAGATTATCAAGGTTCACTTTATTAACTAAAACCTGATCTGAATGGACATGAGGATATTTATAATTTTTACTGTCTTTATTTACTCATTTATTATGAATCATTAATGGAAAGTACTACCCCAGTGAAGAGGAAAAATTCTAATTTCCAAAACAATCTGGCCTCAGGGATTCTGGATAAAGGATGGGAAGCTGTATCATTATTTCATTGTATTGGAAATGTCGATCCCCTTTCTCCATTGTGTACAGATTTTAGAAACAGTGTCTTCAACAGTAAGTTCCTTAAGTGAGGAGATTAGTCATTTTCACACCTCTCTCATTACCCCAGCTACTCTGAATAAAGTACCATGCTAGGCATTGGGACAGTACAGATAAGGCACGATCCCCGTGTTTTAGATGCTCACAAATTGAGGAGTCATGATACATGCACTCATATTTACCAAATCTGTAAATAAATGCTATAGAATTTCCAAGGTAAGAATGTTCACACACGCCTTGAATCTCATGGGATCTCTATGAAAGAGGTGACACTTGTGCTGGGTCTGGAAGAACACATAAGACTCATACAAATACAGAAGAGGGAAGTGTACTCCAAAATAAGGCAAATGGCATAAACGCAAGAAATTGGAATGTTCATGACCAGCTCCTAGAACAATGAATGAAATGACAGATTTAGCTAGAATGAGAGGTAGGGGACTTATGTAATATTGATTGTATGTTTTTACCTAGCACTAAACTGGAAACTTGAAACATAACTCTGCCATCAGAGAACTATAATCTAGTAAAAGGAGACAGATACCTAAAGAACTGTCCTAAAATTTTATAGGTGCTGTGATTGTGTGACATGAGGATACCAAGGAAGAAATTATCAAATCTGAGTGGATAGCTAAGGAAAGGCTTCTTGGGGAAAGTAGTGATTGAGTTAGTTCATAGAAAATACATTAGTATAACTAACCATGTACTCAAAGCCAGAGGCTGTTCTAAAATGTTATCTAAATGGATCTATATTGCAAGTTTAAAGCTCTTACAAGAAAATTCTACAACCTTTTGGTAGGCTATTACAACATTTAACAGCCTTTACTCTTACAATGTTCTTTTTACTTACCACATGAAGGTCCCTTTTCTTACAAAATTCAGCACGGAATATTTTATAACTTCCAGGTTAAGTTTCCCATGTTCATATCAACATTTCCTAAGAGTGAAAATTAAAGGGGAAAGATATGCTGCTTAAATCCCAATACAGACAACTTTAACTCAGTAACCCTGACACAAAAGAACACCTGATTTAGCCTCAGTGCTGGCAATCTATCTTTGTTTGCCTTCCTTGGGCTGCTATACAAATACAGAGAACAGTACTGCTTTGGGAAACAGGATTAACTAAAATCCAGGTGCTTAAAATATTACTCAATCCAAACATAAACACACCAGAGTGTTTATGCATCAGTCGCTCCAAATACCCTTCACAGGCTACTTTATTTCCCACTTTAGTTTACTTATTGTAATCCCTTCTCTTCAACATACTCAGGAACCCTATTAAATGATAGCAAAGATTTTCTCTTTCTAGAATATGGAATCTCTCTCTTGCAATTGGCAGAACATAAACATGCTCAAATTTCTTTAAATTTTAAAATAATTGTATTATTTAAAACCAATTTCCCTGAACCTTCATTTTAATAGACATGGGGTATTCTTTTTCTTTTAATGCATGACCCAGCAGTCCCCAGTTTTCTTAGGGCACTCACATTAGTGATTTCATGTGCTCAGAGAAAAGACCTACCCCTAACCTGATTTAGATCTCCTCCACTGTACTCATGTAGCATTCACACACACTATAATTATATTGAACTGTGAACCCTGATTTATTATCTGTCTCTTCACGACACTAAAGACTTACAATGTTTTATGTGAATCTCATCCATTCAACATGGATGGATAAATGGGTGGATGGATAGGTCAATGGATGGATGGGTGAATAAAGAGACAGATGACAAACCTCATTTAATCTTTATAAGCAGAGATTTTAATTCAACTCTATAATTTCATGACTGCAAGGGCCATGCTTTTTTACTTTTTAAATTTTTTTTAATTGGTTTTGAAGTTTATTTATTTTGAGAAAGAGATGGAGAGCAAATTGGGGAGCAGCAGACAGAGAGGGAGACAGAATCCCAAGCAGGCTCTGAGCCATCAGCACAGAGCCAAAGTGGGGCTTGAACTCACGAACTGTGAGATCATGATCTGAGCCAAAGTCAAGAGTCGAACATTTAACCAACTGTGCCACCCAGACACCATGCTACTTTAAATGTAGTATGTCTGCCATCTAGATGTCTTCTTTCCAAAAGTGTTCATGTCTTTTGCCCATTTATTCATTAGATTATTTGTTTTTTGGGTGTTCAGTTTGATAAGTTCTTTATAGATTTTGGATACTAACCCTTTATCTATCATCTGAAAATAACTTCTTCCATTCAGTCGGTTGCCTTTTAGTTTTGCTGATTGTTTCCTTCGCAGTGCAGATTTTTATCTTGATGAGGTCCCAATAGTTCATTTTTGCTTTTGTTTCCCTAGCCTCCAGAGGCATGTCTAGTAAGAAGCTGTTGTAGCCAAGATCAAAGATGTTGTTGCCTCTTCTAGGATTTTGATGGTTTCCTGTTTTACATTTAGAACTTTTATCCATTTTGAATTTATTTTTGTGTATGGTGTAAGAAAGTGGTCCAGGTTCATTCTTCTGCATGTCACTGTCCAGTTTCCCAAATACCATTTGCAGAAGAGACTCTTTTTTCCAATGGATAGTCTTTCCTGCTTTGTCAAAGACCAGTTGGCCATACATTTGTGGGTCCATATCTGGGTTCACTATTCTGTTCCATTGATCTATGTGTCTGTTTTTCTGCCAGTACCAAACCGAAAATTGTCAAACAAGACATCCAGATGGCTAACAGACACATGAAAAGATGCTCAACATCACTCATCATAACGGTAATACAAATCAAAACTATAATGAGATATCACCTAACACTTGTCAGAGTAGCTAAGATTAACAACTCAGGAAACAACATATGTTGTCAAGGATGTGGAGAAAGGGAAACACTTGCATTGCTGGTGGAATGCTGGTGGTGCAGTCACTCTGGAAACCAGTATGGAGGTTCCTCAAAAAATTAAAAAT
The DNA here is from genome assembly GCF_046562875.1 of Panthera onca. Lineage (NCBI taxonomy): Eukaryota > Metazoa > Chordata > Mammalia > Carnivora > Felidae > Panthera > Panthera onca. The sequence goes on from NC_138339.1 coordinate 224,915,012, forward strand.
AGAACTACCCTAAAATCGAGCAATTAAACTACTACGTATTTATCCAAAGGATACAAAAATGATGATTCGAAGAGACACCTGCATCCCAATGTTTATAGCAGCACTATTGACAATAGCCAAATTATGGAAAGAGCCCAAATGTCCATTGACTGACGAATGGATAAAGAAGATGTGGTGTGTGTGTGTGTGTGTGTGTGTGTACATATACACAATGGAATATTACTTGGTGATCAAAAAGAATTAAATCATGCCATTTGCAACAATGTGGATGGAAGTAGAGTGTGTTATGCTCAACACCCCACCAGCAACCCTCAGTTTGTTGTTGTATTTAAGAGTCTCTTATGGTTTGCCTCCCTCTCTGTTTTCATCTTATTTTTCCTTCCCTTCCCCTATGTTCATCTGTTGTGTTTCTTAAATTCCACATATGAATAGTTCAGAACATTCTTCTAAGTAGTTAAAATAAATATAAAGGTTTAATACTGATATGGGCTGGAAAGAAGAGATATACTTCCAAAAATAATTTCTGAGAACTTATTATATAGGGTGATAGTAGAGAATTTTAAAACTTCAATTTTTAAGTAAGTGAAAAATACATTAGCTAAGTATTTAAGAAATTCCTAAGACCATTTTAACTAGACTTAAAGAATTTTTTTCTTTTTTTTTTTTTTAACGTTTATTTATTTTTGAGACAGAGAGAGACAGAGCATGAACAGGGAGGGGCAGAGAGAGAGGGAGACACAGAATCGGAAACAGGCTCCAGGCTCTGAGCTGTCAGCACAGAGCCCGACGCGGGGCTCGAACTCACAGACCGTGAGATCGTGACCTGAGCTGAAGTCAGACGCTTAACCGACTGAGCCACCCAGGTGCCCCAAGAATTTTTTTTAATGTATATTTATTTTTGAGACATAGAGTACAAGCGGTGAAGGGGCAGAGAGAGAGAGGGAGACACAGAATCCAAAGCAGGCTCCAGACTCCGAGCTGTCAGCACAGAGCCTGATGTGGGGCTTGAACCCACAAACAGTGAGATCATGACCTGAGCCAAAGTCAGCCACTTAACTGACTGAGCCACCCAAGTATCTCCATTTTAACTAGACTTAAACAGTTCAGCATGATTCAGATCAGGCCCAGTTGTAGATAATAATAAAAGGCTAGTTAAAATCCATCACCTCACATAGTTACAATTTTTTTTCTTGAAATTAGAAATGTTAAAAAAAAAAAAAAAAAAAGAAATTAGAAATGTTAACATTTACTTTCTTAGTAACTTTCAAATATACAATATTATTAATATAGTCCTTGCTCTTATTGGTCCCACTTTATATACAGGTGAACTGACACTCAAAGTGGTCACATTACAAGATGACATAATAAAGTAGTGCCAGAATCTAAACCCCAGATTATCTGGGTTTAGTTCACCAAAGTAAAGATGTGATTCTCAAAATGTATAAATTACTGCTATTTTCATACTCATTATTGTTTTGACATTATGTTCTGGGGCAGCAATTTACCATAATAGTTGTGTTACTTAAATTCAATTTCTCCCACTTGTAAAGAACAAAAAAAACACATATCTACCTCTATCAGCATCTCTAATAAAAATTATTACTGTGATTAAATTGAAGAACTTCTTTGGACCCTCAAGGCCACCCATTCATTCAATAGCAGGAATGTTTCAAAAAAAGTTCCAGAGACAGCACTGGGAAGCAGACCTGTGCACAATCCCCGGGAGGAAACACAGATGCAGATTCCCACAGTAGGCACAGACATGCCTTACTTCCTCCTCTCCTTTACTGTCATCCCCTTTTTCCATGCTTGGTTTCACTAGCATTTTTCCTATTGTCTTATTTTTCCCGTTTTACCATTTTAAGCAGAATATTGTATACAACTAAAGCAGCATACAAACTGAATTAAACTTCCAGGATACAGAAGTGTTTAAATCTGGGAAACATATAGTTTTAATATAGTGAAAATGGTTTAAAATGGAAAAATTATATTGCAAAACTATATTTAACCTTTTAAGACAACCATCATTTATATTTAAGAGACAAAAAGGTTTACCCAAGAATTCCTAATGACACCTCATTAACAAAGATTTTTCCACTCTTTTACAAAACTTAAGTCTAGATCCTTCATGAAGTCCAGTATGGTACTTATTATTTTTAAAACAAAGTCCTGACCTCTAGTGGCTAAATTGAATTAATTCAATAATTGAATCTACTGAATAATCCTAACATCAAAAAACAGACAACTATTATAACCCCCCAATGTAATTCAGTAGGGAATATACAGTTCCACCTATGACATATTTGTAAAAAAAGAAAAAAAAGAAAAAAAAAAAGCTCAGACTTGAATCTGAATTAGCCTCTAGGTCTAACATAACAACCAGGTTAGTGGAAATAAAAAGCTAGATAAACAAGGTAAACAATACCAATCTAGAATGTGGGAAATTCTACCACCTAAGATCCATTCTTTACAAAAAGAAGAAAGTGATGGGAGAGAAAACTCTTACAGATTAAAAGTATCTTAAGAGACATACTATGTAGAATCTCAAAAACCAAAAAAAAACGAATAAACAAAAAATAAAATCAAACTATACATACAGAGAACGCTCTGATGACTGCCACAGTGAAGTGGGGTAGGGGGATGGGCAAAATAGGTGAAGGGCAGTAGGAGATATAGGCTTCCAGTTATGGAATAAATAAATCAAGAGAATAAAAGGCACACAATAGGGAATACGGTCAATGATATTATAATAGCATTGTATGGTGAAGATGGTAGTTGTACTCGTAGTGAGCATAAATAACATAAGATACAGACAAGTTGAATCACTATGCTATATATCTGAAATTAATGTAACACTCAAATATACGTATGTATATATATACATATATGTATATATACACATACATATATATGTATCATCATGAACATACAAAAAAGAGACACATTAAACAAATGCAATGTGTGAACCTTGTTTGGATATTAATCTGAACAGATTTCCTTCTAAATTACAAAAACTAGGGAAATGTAAACTCTGTAATCAGATGACATTATGAAATTACAGTTTAAGACGTGATACTGATATTATGATTACTTTTAAATGATCTCTTAGATGTAATGAAGTATTTATAATTAGAATTTTTTTTTAATTTATGAAATTTATTGTCAAATTGGTTTCCATACAACACCCAGCGCTCATCCCAAAAGGTGTCCTCCTCAATACCCATCACCCACCCTGCCCTCCCTCCCACCCCCCATCAACCCTCAGTTTGTTCTCAGTTTTTAACAGTCTCTTATGCTTTGGCTCTCTCCCACTCTAACCTCTATAATTGGAATTTTTAAAATATCAGAGAATTATAAGAAAACTATAGATGCAAAGGCAGAAATGTGTTTGAGAAGATAAGGTAAGATCAAAAAGGTCATGGAGGTATGGGATAACATAGAGTTTTGTAGGGTTTTTAATGACTTTGGCTATGTGAAATGGAAAGCCATCAAGAATATTTTTAGCAGAGGAGTAATATAATCAGGTTTAGATATTAAATTCTTCATGGAAAGCACACTGTTGACAGGCAATGGTGGACACAGAGCAACCAGTCAGGAAGCTGTGGCCATTAGAGAGGATAATAAATGGTGGCTTGGACAGCACAGTGAGAAGTGGTCATATTCTGTCATATTTCATAAGTAGAGCTGACAGGTTTACTAAATGTGAGCAAATGTGATGATTACATGTGACTATGAGAAAAAGAGAGGAGTCCAATATGGCCACAGTTTTCTAAGCTGATCTATTGGAAAGATGAAAATGCCATCAGGAAATGGGAAAGATAACAGGAGAGGACTTGGGGAATTTGAAGTTCAGTTTTTACCATGGTTTCCCTCCTTAGTTTTATTGAGATATAATTGACATATATTATATATATATATATAATATTTTATTAGCTTAAGGTATACAACATAATAAATTTGATATAAGTATATATTGTGAAATGATCACCACAGCAAGTCTAGCTAACATTCATCACCTCACATAGTTACAACTTTTTTCATGAGGTGAGGCTTTTAAGACTTACTCTCTTAGCAACTTCACGTATACAATACAGTATTATTAACCATAGTCACCATCCTGTACATTACATTCCCAGAACTTATAATGTGAAATTTATACCTACTGACCACCTTTGATTATCTTCACCCATTTCTCTCACCCCCCTAACACCTCCTCCAGCAACCACCAATCTTTTCTGTTTCTATGGGTTCAGGTTTTTTTTTTTAATTCCATATATAACTGAGGGCATATAGTATTTGCCTTTCTCTATATAACTGATTCTACTTAACATAATGCCCTCAAGGTCTAAACATGTTCTGAATGGAAGGATTTCCTTCTTTTTTATCATGAAATAATAACCCATTATAAATATACACCACATTTTCTTTCTTTTATCCATTGATGGACAGTTAGGTTTGTTTCTGTTTTGGCTATTGTAAATAATTCTGCAATGAACATTGGAGGGGGTCAGATATACCTTCAATATAGTTATTTTATTTCCTTCAGATATATGACAGAATAGAACTGCTCGATCATAAGGTGCTTCTCTTTTTAACTTTTTTAAAGGAAACTCCATACTGTTTTACATATGGCTGCCCCAATTTATATACCCACCAGCAGTACACAAGGATTCCCTTTCCTCTATACCCCCACCGACACTTGTATCTGTTGTCTTTTTCATGACAGCAACACTAACAGGTGTGAGGTGATACCTCATTGTGGTTTTGATCTGGATTTCTCTGATTATTAATGATGCTGAGCATCTTTTCATGTACCTGTTGGCCATTTGTATGTCTTCTCTGGGAAAATGTCTAATCAGTTCATCTGACCATTTTTTTAATCATATTGTTTATGGCGTTTTTTGCCAAGTTATGTCATGTCTTTATATTTTTTATATTAACCCCTTATCAGATATACAATTTGAAAATATTTCCTCCCATTTGATAGGTTACCTTTTCATTTTGTTGATGGTTTCCTTCATGTGAAGAAGTTTCTTAGTTTGATGTAGTCCCACTTGTTTACTTTTGCTTTTGTTGCCTTAGTTTTTGGTATCAAATATAAAAAAACATTGCCAAAACTGTTATCAAGGATCCTAGTCCCATGTTTTCTACTAGTTTTATGATTTCAGTTATTATGTTCAAATATTTAATCCATTTTGAGGTGACTTTTGTATATGGCATAAGACAGAGTTCCAGTTTCATTCTTTGGCATGTGGCTGTCCAGTTTTCCCAGCACCATATATTTAAGAGATTTTCTTTTCCCTGTTATATGTTCCTGACTCCTTTGTTGTAAATTAATTAACTATATCTGCATGGGTTTATTTCTGGGCTCTCTAATCTGTTCATTAAGGTATGTGTCTGTATTCATGCCAGTGTCATACTGTTTTGATTACTAATGCTTTGTAATATAGTTTGAAATCAAGATGTGTGATGCCTCCAGCTTTGTTCTTTCTCAAGATTACTTTGACTATTTGGGGTCTTTTGGGGTTCTATATTCCAAGATAATTTTTTTCTATTTCTTTGAAAAATGGCATTGGAATTTTGATAGGGATTGCAAATAATCTATAGATTATTTGGGGTAGTATAGACATTTGAACAATATTGATTGTTCTCATCCAAAAATACTATCTTTCCATTTAATTATGTTTTAAATTTCTTTTATTGATGTCCCTGGTTTTTAGTGTATAGCTCTTTACTGGCTTGATTAGACTTATTCCTAGTTTTGTGCAATTATAAATTGGATTGTACTCTTAATCTCTTTCAGATAGTTCATTTTTAGTGTATAGAAAGACGTTGATTTTTGTAAATTGACTGTGAATCTTGTAAATTTACTGAATTTGGTTTTTTGTTCCAACAGTTTTTTGGAGGCATCTTTAGGCTTTTCTATATATAATATCATGCCACTACAAATAGAGACTGCTTTACTTCTTCTTTTATAATATGGATGCCTTTTCTTTTTCTTGTTTAATTGCTCCAGCCAGGATGCAGTACTACACTGAATAAAAGTGACATGAGCATCTTTGTGTTGTTCCTTATCTTGGATGAAAAGCTTTTATACACACTACTGTGTATAATGTTAGCTGTGGGCTTGTCATATACAGCCCTTATGATTTTGAGGTATGTTCCCTCTAACCCATTTGGATGAGAGTTTATATCATGATGCATGTTGAATTTTATCAAATTATTTTTCTGCATCTATTGAGATGATCATAGAGTTTTTATCCTTCATTTTGTTAATATGATCTATCACACTGATTTGCAGATGTTGAACCATCCTTGCACCCTGGAATAAATCCCAATTGATTATGGTATATGCTACATTTAATGTACTATTGAATTGGGCTTGCTATTTTGTTAAGGACTTTTGCATCTATGTTCACTCGAGATATTGGCCTATAATTTTCTTTTCTTGTATCTTTGACTGGTTTTGTTATCAGGATAATGGTGGCCTCAAACAATGACTTTAGGGGTATTCCCTTCTCTTCTATTTTTTGGATGAGTTTGAGAAGGATTTGCATTAATACTTCTTCAAAAATTAGAATTCACCTGTGAAGCCATCTAGTCCTAGATTTTCATTTGTTGTTAGGTTTATGATTACTGACTCAACAAACTTATTAGCAATTGGTCTGTTCATATTTTCTACTTCTTCACAATTCAGTTTTGGAAGATTATATATTTATATGGATTTATCCATTTCTTCTAAGTTGTCCAATTTCTGGGTGTATAATTGCTCATATTAATCTCGTATGGTCCTTTGTATTTGTGTGGTAGTAGTGGGAGTGTATCCTCTCTTATTTGTAATTTTATGTAATTGAGTCCTCTCTCTTTTTGCGTTGGTGAGTCTAGTTATTTTGGTTTCTTTTCAAAAGTCAGCTTTCAGTTTAACTGATCTTTTCTATTGTCCTTTAGTCTCTAATTCATTTCTTTTTGCTCTGATCTTTGTTACTTCGTCCCTTCTACTAACATTGGGCTTAGTTTGTTCCTCTTTTTCTACTTTCTTGAGGTGTAAAGTTAGTTTTTTGGGGATCTTTCTTGTTTCTTAATGTAGGCACTTATTGCTATAAACTTATTACCTCTTAGAACGGCTTTTGGTGTGTCCCACAACTTTCAGTATGCTGTATTTGTTTTCATTTGTCTCAAGGTAGTTTTTTATTTCTCTTTTGATTTCTTTCTTGAGTCATTGATTGCTCAGTAGTATGTTGTTTAATCTCCACATACTTGTGAATTTCCCATTTTCTTCTTATAATTGATTTCTGGTTTATGCTATTGGCTCAGATACAATATTTGATATGATTTCAATCTTATTAAATTCACTAAGACTTCTTTTATGGCCTAACATCTGATCTATCCTGGAGAATGTCCATGTGCTTGAGAAAATTTATGTCTTGTTGCTTTTGGAAGAAATGTTCTGCCTATCTCTGTTAAGCCCATCTCGTCTAATATGTAGGTTAAGTCATATGCTTTCTTATTGATTTTCTGTCTGGATGATCCATGTATTGTTGAAAGAAGGTTATTAAAGTCTTCTATTATTATATGACTACTTCTCTCTTCATGTCTGATAATATTTGATAAAATTAGGTGCTCATATCCTGAGTGCATATTTGCAAATGGTATATCCTCTTGTTGGATTGACCCTTTCACCATTATTTGCCTGTTATTACACTCTTTGGCCTAAACACAATGGAGTACTACTTGTCAATGAGAAAGAATGAAATATGGCCCTTTATAGCAACGTGGATGGAACTGGAGAGTGTGATGCTAAGTGAAATAAGCCATACAGAGAAAGACAGATACCATATGTTTTCACTCTTATGTGGATCCTAAAAAACTTAACAGAAACCCATGGGGGAGGGGAAGGAAAAAAAAAAAGACGTTTGAGTGGGAGAGAGCCAAAGCATAAGAGACTCTTAAAAACTGAAAACAAACTGAGGGTTGATGGGGGGTGGGAGGGAGGGGACGGTAGGTGATGGGTATTGAAGAGGGCATCTTTTGGGATGAGCACTAGGTGTTGTATGGAAACCAATTTGACAATAAATTTCATATATTAAAAAAAATAAAGTATATTTTATGTGATATAAGTATAGCTACCCCTACTTTCTTTTGGTTTCCATTTGCATGGAATATCTTTTTCCAACCCTTCACTTTCAGTCTATATATATATATATATATATATATATATATATATATATATATATATGTCTATATATATATGTCCTTAAGGCTGGACTGTCTCTTGTAGGCATTATACACTTGAGTCTTGATTTTTTATCCATTCAGCCACTCTATGTCTTTTTATTGAAGCAGTTTTTATCATGCTAAACTTGAAATGTGTATTACATGTTCAAGAGGAGATATTGAGTCAGAAGTTCAGGGCACTAGTCCAGGTTTGACACATAAATATAGGAGTTGTTAAACTCTACCCCTAACTCTCCTTTGTCTATCTTAACCTCTCAAATTTCCTCACCTTTTAGGTTGGGCCACATGTAATTGCCATTTTTGTAGGTCAAAAATGGTAAAATATTAGCAATTTCATATAGCTCTACCAAATATAAAACAGGAAAATTCCTACCCTATTCCACAAGGTACTTAAAATGTTCAAATAAGATAAACATATATGAAAATTTACACAGTAAATGTTTAAAGACACTGTTATGAAAGAGCTTGTCTAGTGAAAAATTAGAAGAGGCATTTTCATAACTCAGAATTCATTCACATATAAAATATACATTTGAAGACAATTTCAGGTTATCCATGTGGAATCTGTTTAGGGAAGAGGCCTTGTAACCAGGAAAATGCATTCAGCAAATGTTGGAGTGCTCACTGTGTGCCAACACAAAGCTACGCACCTATTTGGGCAACTGTTCTTAGACAATGCTGGGGAGATAAAGTCTGTCAAAACATGCTTTTTAAAGTAACCTAGTTGAGACTAATCCAACTCCAGATCAATACCCCTAATTAATATACCAAAAGGTAGTCCAGTCTTGACCCAGGCCCTGCTGAAGTCAGTTTGAACTCCACTCAATTTGGGTAACTGGGTTAGACACTCTATATCTAGCAGCAATATCTTAGTTTGTGTCACTTATTTTACCTTTGTTAACTAATCATTTTTAGGTCTACAGTTCCTAGAATGTGTCAAGGACTTACCCACCATCACCTCCATTCATTTCTTCACCTTTTCACTTGTTGTGGGTTCATTCCCTCACCTCCTTCAGATCTTTGCACACGTGTTAGTTACTCATGGAGTCCTTCACTGACTATACTTTTTAAAGATCAAAACCACTCCTGCCTATCTCTATCAGCACTCCTTATCCCCTCCCTCTCCTTGATTTATTCTTCTTCTTCATGGTATTCATTATTATCTAAGAAAGCAAGAATTTCTGACATCTGGAAATTGGCCTGATGCTTATAGCTACACCATGGTGGTCTCCTGTTGGACATAAACAACTCACAGAATATTAACAATAGACAAGGACATTCAATTATAGAATTGTCCCTGCTTTCTGATAATATCAAATCCACAGCAAATCTCCAATTCATTAGACCCTTTCTCAAATTACCCAAACTAACCCTGTAATAGGTTCTGTCTAATCCGCTTACTGGGCCTCCCCACAGTTCCCCATGGTGACAGTTCTCCCTCACTGCAACAATAAACCCAAGTTGCTCAATTACAAGTGTGTTCCTGCTGGTCTTTGCCTGAAGGATGCTGACACATCTGTGTTCTTGTTTAGTTGTATAATGTCTGTCTCTCCCACTAGGATGTATCTCTATGAAAACATGAATTTTTGTCTTTTTGGTTATCACTAACATTCCCAGCAGTTAGAATCATTCCTGGTATATTACAGGCTCTCAATAAATATTGCTAAGTGAATGAATGAACATTAAGCACTAAGATTTCATCAGGCATTAGAGACACAAATGTGAATCAGAGTAAGTCCCTGAGATTTTCAGATTGGTGGCCCAGTTCCACCAATAATGGTTCAATAAGTTTGCCTGGGGAAAGGATGAAAGGGCACAGACAGTTAAGTTAAATTCTGCACTGGGGACTGGTATGTTACTCTGCTTTTAATTCCTGCTTTTTTGTGTGTTTCTTTCCTTTCTTTCATTATCAATGCCATCCTTGGGAGAAAGTCAGACACATTTTTTTTGAAAACAGTGATGGCTAAAGGAAACTTGAGTTTAGACTCTGCCAGTGAAAACTGGATATGCTGTAGAATCTCATGCCAAGTCTATAAAATGGCCTCATTGTCATCACAATCCCAGACTTTAGCCTCTACTACAAAGCTAATGGCCAACTAATCTTTGACAAAGCAGGAAAGAATATCCAATGGAAAAAAGACAGTCTCTTTAACAAATGGTGCTGGGAGAACTGGACAGCAACATGCAGAAGATTGAAACTAGACCACTTTCTCACACCATTCACAAAAATAAACTCAAAATGGATAAAGGACCTGAATGTTAGACAGGAAACCGTCAAAACCCTAGAGGAGAAAGCAGGAAAAGACCTCTCTGACCTCAGCCGTAGCAATTTCTTACTTGACACATCCCCAAAGGCAAGGGAATTAAAAGCAAAAATGAACTACTGGGACCTTATGAAGATAAAAAGCTTCTGCACAGCAAAGGAAACAACCAACAAAACTAAAAGGCAACCAACGGAATGGGAAAGATATTTGCAAATGACATATCGGACAAAGGGCTAGTATCCAAAGTCTATAAAGAGCTCACCAAACTCCACACCCGAAAAACAAATAACCCAGTGAAGAAATGGGCAGAAAGCATGAATAGACACTTCTCTAAAGAAGACATCCACATGGCCAACAGGCACATGAAAAGATGCTCAACGTCGCTCCTCATCAGGGAAATACAAATCAAAACCACACTCAGATATCGCCTCACGCCAGTCAGAGTGGCCAAAATGAACAAATCAGGAGACTATAGATGCTGGAGAGGATGTGGAGAAACGGGAACCCTCTTGCACTGTTGGTGGGAATGCAAATTGGTGCAGCCGCTCTGGAAAACAGCGTGGAGGTTCCTCAAAAAATTAAAAATAGACCTACCCTATGACCCAGAAATAGCACTGCTAGGAATTTATCCAAGGGATACAGGAGTACTGATGCATAGGGGCACTTGCACCCCAATGTGTATAGCAGCACTCTCAACAATAGCCAAATTATGGAAAGAGCCTAAATGTCCATCAACTGATGAATGGATAAAAAAATTGTGGTTTATATACACAATGGAGTACTACGTGGCAATGAGAAAGAATGAAATATGGCCCTTTGTAGCAGCATGGATGGAACTGGAGAGTGTTATACTAAGTGAAATGAGCCATACAGACAAAGACCGATACCATATGGTTTCACTCTTATGTGGATCCTGAGAAACTTAACAGAAACCCATGGGGGAGGGGAAGGAAAAAAGAAAGAGGTTAGAGTGGAAGACAGCCAAAGCATAAGAAGAGACTCTTAAAAACTGAGAACAAACTGAGGGTTGATGGGGGGTGGGAGGGAGGGGAGGGTGGGTAATGGGTATTAAGGAGGGCACCTTTTGGGATGAGCACTGGGTGTTGTATGGAAACCAATTTGATAATAAACTTCATAAGAAAGTGAAAAAAAAAAGAATCCCCTAAGGAATTTGGGGTGCCTGGGTAGCTCAGTCGGTTAAGTGTCTGACTTTGGCTCAGGTCACAATCTCGTGGTTTATGAGTTCGAGCCCCACGACAGGCTCTGTGCTGACAGCTCTGAGCCTAGATCCTGCTTCGAATTCTGTGTCTCCCTCTCTCTTTGCCCTTCCCCCATTTGTTCTCTCTCTCTCTCACGAAAATAAATTTTAAAAATTTTTAAAAAGAATCCCCTAAAGAATTAGAAAAGAGACTTTTTAATTGAAATAAAATTTACTAACTTTGTAATAAAATTAGTACATTGAATTTAAAGGCTTAAAATATCTAAATTTACAAGTTTACACTTACAATAAATTGAAAATTCATTAAAAGACTGGCAACTGTAAATATCTTTTTCAAGTCCAAAATCTTCCCTCAAGAAAATTAATAATACAACAGACATTTCTCAGGGTTCTTTGCAAATACTCTTGGCTTACAACAGCCAACATACATGCTTCTCCTTTTCTTTAGTTTCAACTGTCAAAACCTTTAGGCCTATTATTTAAAAATTAGTAATTTGAATTTAGGGAATCTCTTAGAAGTGTGGTGGGTTTCAGACATGGTAAAGGCTGTGGTGATCTAGCCAGGAATTGTCCCAAGCATCCTTCAGCAATGCTGTTAGCCTATTATCCTCTGATTGCAATCATGCTTATTTTAGGTAAACTTTAAAGAAGACATATGGAATCTGGACTTTTTAAAAGAGAAAAATTTGTTCAAAGAAAATACTGATATAGTACTGACTATTCCACTTTGTGCCACAAGATGTCACTTATACATCAGACAATTCTCCATGTATAATAGAAACCATTTGAATTCTTTTCAGTAAACATTTTTTGAGCCCTAACATGCTTCTCAACCTCCAAGGGCTTTAAACATCACAGAGGAAAAGATGTGTGCTCAAGTAGCTAAGTATAATGCATGGTGCATACGATGCAATGCCGGAAATATGAACTGTCAAAGCAAAAACTGCCCCAAAGTTAAAAAGGTAAGGAAGACTATATACAAAGCTACTGAAATAAATACGAGAGATCAGGACACAGTCAGAACTCACCTTCTCTGAAACAAAAAATGGGAGAGTTGTTTTAGAGGTGTTTTCAGTATTTTGTTATCATGGGTAAATACACATAAGATAAAATTTACTATTTTAACCTGTTTTAAATAAACAATTCAGTGGCATTAAGTACATTCACAAATGTTGTGTAACCACCAGCACTCTCCAGTTCCAGAAACTTTTCATCTTACAAAATGGAAAGTCTATATCCATGAAGCAACAATTTCCCATTCCTCCCTCCTCACAACCCCTGGTAAACTGTTCTATTTTCTGCCTCTATGAATTTGATATTTTAGATACCTCATTAAGTGGAATCATAGAATAGTTGCCCCTTTGTGTTGAGCTTATTTCACTTTGCATAAGATGCTAGGTTCATCTATGTTAGCATATATCAGAATTTCATTCCTTTTTCACACTGTATGTTAGACAATTTGGCAAATTATATACATATAAAAAAGAATTTCATTCCCTTTTAAGGTTAAAAAAATACTCCACTGTATGCAAACAACATATTTTGTTTATTTATCTGTTGATGATACCCTAGTTGTTTCCATCTTTTGGCTATTGTGAATAATGCTACTATGAACAAATATTTACAATGCCGTGCAAATATCTTTTAAAGTCTCTGTTTTCAATTCTTTTGGGAATATACTTAGAAGTGAAATTGCTGGATCACGTAGTAATTCTGTTGAACTTTTTAGGGAACCACTATACCATTTTCCATAATAGCTGTACCATTTTACATGCCACCAGCAATGTGTAAGGAGTCTCCTTTCTCCACATCCTTGCCAATATCTTCTATTTTCTTATTTGTACCTGTGAGTTTTTTTTCCAATCAGGATAAGTGTACTCTTTAATCTCCATCACCTATTTCACCCAATCCCCCACACCCCCTCTCTGGTGACCACCAGTTTGTTCTCTACAGTTAAGGATCTGTTTCTTGGTTTTCCTCTTTTTTTTTTTTTTTTTTTTTTTTTTTGCCTTTGTTCGTTTTCTTTCTTAAATTCCACATATGAGTAAAATCATATGGTATTTGTCTTTCTCTGACTTATTTCACTTAGCATTATACTTTCTAGCTCCATGTAAATGACAAGATTTCATTCTTTTTTATGGCTGAGTAATATTTCATTATATATATATATATATATATATATATATATACACACACCACTTCTTTAACCCTTCATCTATCGATGGACACTTGGACTACTTCCATAATTTGGAATTATAAATTATGCTGCTATAAACATAGGGGTGCACGTCTCCCTTTGAATTAGTATTTTTGTATTTGGGGGGTAAATACCCAGTAGTGCAATTATTGGATCATAGTTCTATTTTTAACTTTTTGAGGAACCTCCATAGTGTTTTCCACAATGGCTGCACAAGTTTGCATTCCCACCAACAGTACACAAGGGTTCCTTGTTCTCAACTTCTTTGCCAACACTTGTTGCTTCATGTGTTTTTGATTTTTGCCATTCTGAGAGATGTGAGGTGATATCATTGTAGTTTTGATTTGTATTTGGTGATCATTGGTGGTGATCATTGATGTTGAACATACTTTCATATGTCTTTTGGCCACCTGTATGTCTTCTTTAGAGAAATGTCTATTCATTTCTGTCCACTTTTTAATTGGATTGTTTTGGGGGTGTTAAATTGTAAAAGTTCTTTATATACTCTGGATATTATACCTTTATCACATATGCTGTTTACAAATATCTTCTCCCATTCCATAGGTTGCCTTTTAGTTTTGTTGAGTCTATCCTGTGCAGAAGTTTTTTTAAAAAAATGTTTTTAAATATGTATTTATATGAGTGTGTGTGTGTGTGTGTGTGTGTGTGTGTGAGAGAGAGAGAGAGAGAGAGAGAGAGAGAGCGAGCAGACAAGGGGCAGAGAGAGATAGATGGAGACAGAATCTGAAGCAGGCTCCAGGCTGTAAGGTGTCAGCACAGCCCCAATGTGGGGCTTGAACTCATGAGCCATGAGATCATGACCTGAGCTGAAGTGAGACACTTAACCAACTAAGCCACCCAGGTACCCCGTGCAGAAGTTTTTATCTTGATGAAGTCCCAGTAGCCCATTTTTGTTTCTCTTGCCTCAGGAGACATATCTAGAAAAAATGTTGCTATGGCCATTGTCAAAGATGTTACTGCCTGTGTTCTCTTCTAGGATTTTTATAGTTTCAGGTGTCAGATCTAAGTCTTTAATCCATTTTGAGTTTATATCTGAGTATGGTATAAGAAAGTGGTCCAGTTTCATTCTTTTGCATGTTTCTGTCCAGTTTTCCCAACACCATTTGTTGAAGAGACTGTCTGCTTCCCATTGGATATCCTTTCCCCCTTTGTCAAAGATTAATTGAACATATAATTGTGGGTTTATTTCTGGGTTTTCTAGTATGTTCCATTGATCTATGTGTCTTTTTTTAAATGCCAGTACTATACGGTTTTGATTACTACAGCTTTGTGATATAACTTGATGTCCAGAATTGTTATATCTCCAGTTTTGTTCTTTTACAAGATTGCTTTGGCTATTCATAGGATTGTTTGTTCAAGTTCTGTGAAAAATGCTGGTGGTATTTTGATAAGTATTGCATTAAATATGTAGATTGTTTGGCAGTATAGACATTTAAAAAATATTGTTCTTCCAACACATGAGCATGGAATGTCTTTCCATTTCTTTGTGTCATCTTCAATTTCTTTCATAAGTGTGCTATAATTTTCACAGTATATAGGTCTTTCACCTCTTTGGTTAGATGCATTCCTAGGTACCTTATTCTTTTTGGTGCAATTGTAAATGGAACTGTTCTTTTATTTCTCTTTATGTTGCTTCATTATTGTTATATAGACGTGCAACAGATTTATGTACATTAATTTTGTATCTTGCAATTTTCCTGAATTTGTTTATCATCTCTAACAGTTCTTTGGTGGAGTCTTTTAGGTTTTCTACATATAGTATTAAGTCATCTGCAAACAGTGAAAGTTTTACTTCTTCCTTGCTGATGTGGATGCCTTTCATTTCTTTTTGTTGTCTGCTGTGGCTAGAACTTCCAGCGCTATACTGAATAAATGTGGTAAGAGTGGACATCCTTGTTTTATTCCTGATCTTAGCAGAAAAGCTCTGTTTTTCCCCATTGAGTATGATGTTCACTGTGGGGTTTTCATATATGGCCTTTATTATTTTGAGGTATGTTCCCTCTAGACCTACTTGTTGAGGGTTTTTATCATCTATAGATGTTATATTTTGACAAATGCTTTTTCTGCATCTATTGAAATGATCATACTTTTTTTTATCCTTTCTCTTATTGATGTGATATATCACATTGGTTAATTTGTGAATATTGAGTCACCCTTGCATCCCAGGAATAAATCCCACTTGATCATGGTGAATGATTTTTTTAATGGATTGTTGGATTCGGCTTGCTAAGATTTTGTTGAGGGTTTTTGTATCTACATTCATGAGAGATATTGGCCTATAGTGGTCTCTTTTTTGTAGTGTCTTTATCTGGCTTTGGTATCAGGGTAATACTGGCCTCACAGAATGAATTTGGAAGTTTTCCTTATTCATCTATTTTTTTTGGGGGGGGGGGAGTAGTTTGAGAAGAACAGGTATTAACTCTTCTTTAAATATCAGGTAGAATCTGCCTGTGAAGTTGTCTGGTCATGGACTTTTGTTTCTTGGGAGCTCCTTGATTACTGATTCAATTTCATTGCTGGTAATCAGACTACACAAATTTTGTATTTCTTCTTGCTTCAGTTTTGGTAGGTTATATGTTTATAGGAATTTATCCATTTCTTCTAGGTTGTGCAATTTTTTGGCATATATTTTTTCATAATATTCTCTTACAATTGTTTGTGTTTCTGTGGTATTGGTTACTTTTTTCTCCTCTCTCATTTGTGATCTTGTTTATTTGGATCCTCTCTCGATTTTTTTTTTTTTTTTTTTTTTTTTTTTTTTTTTTTTTTTTTTTTTTTTACTATGGCCATACCACCTTGATCTCATCTGTGATTTTATTTGGATTCTCTTTCTCTCTCTCTCTTTCTCTCTCTCTCTGTTTTTGTTTTTGTTTTTTTTAATGAGTCTGGCTAGAGGTTTATCAATTGTGTTGATCTTTTAAAAAAAATCAGTTCCTGGTTTATCTGTTCTACTGATTTTTTGTTTTGTTTGTTTTGTTGTTATTGTTTTACTTTCTGTATCATTTATTTCTGCTCTAATCTTTATCATTTCCTTCCTTCTGCTGGTTTGTGGTTTTGTTTGTTGTTCGTTTCCTAGTTCATTTAGGTGTAAGGTTAGATTGTTTATTTGAGATTTTTCCTGCTTCTTGAGGTAGACCTGTATTGCTGTAAATTTCTCTCTTTGAACCATTTTGCTATACCCTAAAGATTTTAGATCAATGTGTTTTTATTTTCACTTGTTTCCATGTAATTTTTTACTTCTTTGATTTCTTGGTTTACCCATTCATTGTTGAATAGCAGTAATGTAACCTCCATGTATTGGTGTTTTCTCCAGATTTTTTTCTTGAGGTTGATTTCTAGTTTCAAGTGTTGTGGTTGGAAAAGATACATAATAGAACTACAATCTTTTTGAATTTATTGTGGCTTGTTTTGTGGCCTAACATGGGATCTATTCTGGAGAATGTTCCATGTGTGCTTGAAAAGAATACATGTTCTGCTGTTTCAGGATGGAATATTATAAATATATCTGTTAAACTCATCAGGTCCAATGTGTCATTTATAGCCACTGATCCCTTATTGATTTTGTTTGCATGACCTATCCATTGATGTAAGTGGAATGTTAAAGTCCTCTACTATTATTGCATTACTATCAATTACTTCCTTTATTCCAACTTCCAACTATTAAGTTGCTTTATGTATTTGGGTGCTTTCATGTTGGGTGCACAAATATTCACAATTGTTATTATTTTCTTACTGGATTTTTCCCTTTATGATTATGTAGTGTCCTTATTTGTCTCTTGTTAAAGTCTATGTTTTAAAGGCTGTTTACAAATATAGCTATCCTGGATTTCTTTTCACTTACATTTGCATGAAAAATGCTTTTCCATCCCTTCACTTTTAATCTGCATATGTCTTTAGGTCTGAAATGGGTCTCTTGTAAGGCAGCATATAAATGGGTCTCACTTTTTTATCCTTCCCATCACCCTGTGTCTTTTGATTGGAGTGTTTAGTCCATTTATATTCAAAGTAGTTATTTTAATGTTTATTTTTGAGAGAGAGAGAGAGAGAGAGAATATGAGTGGGAGAGGGGCAGAGAGAGAGGGAGACAGAGTCTGAAGCAGGCTCCTGGCTCTGAGCTGTCAGCACAGAGCCTGATACAGGGCTCGAGCCCATGAACTGCAAGATCATGACTGGAGCCAAAGTCAGATGCTTAACTGACTGAGCTACCCAGGCACCCCTACATTCAAAGATTATTGATAGGTATACACTTATTGCCATTTTGCTGTTTTAGAGTTGTTTTTTGTAGTTCTTTTCTGTTCCTTTCTTCTCTTGCTCCCTTCTGTCCTGATTTGCCGGCTTTCTTTAGTGATATACTTGGATTACTTTCTCTCTCTTTCTCTTTCTTTTTGATATTACCAGTTTTTGATTTGTGACTACCATTAGGTTTACATATAACATTGTATGCATATAGCAGTCTCTATTAATTTGATGGCTACATAAGTTTGAGCCCATTCTAAAAGCACTAAATATTTACTCTTCTCCCCATCACTCAGGCATGGTGCCATGCCTTACTTTCTTCTCTTTTGTGAATCCTTTGTCTGATTTTTATAGATATGCTCAATTTTGCTGTTTTTGTGCCTCCTACTTACTCTTACTTAGGGTCTTTTCTTTCCATTCAAAGAATCCCCTTTAATATTTCTTATAGGGTGGGCTTGGTGATGAATTACTTTAACTTTTGTCTGGGAAACTCTTTGTGCCTTCTTCTATTCTAAGTGATAGCCTTGCTGGATAGAATATTCTTGGCTGCAGATTCTTTCCTCTCAGCACTTTGAATATATCATGCCAATCCCTTCTGGCCTGCAAAGTTTCTTCTGATAGTTTTATGAGGTTTCCTCTGTATGTAATTGTTTTACTTTCTCTTGCTGCTTTTAGAATTCTCTTTTTATCATTATTTTCTGCCATTTTAATTACTATGTGTCTTGGTGTGGACCTCCTTGGATTGAATTTGTTGGGGGCTCTCTGCCTCCTGGATCTGGATTTCTGTTTCCATCTCCAAGTTAGGAAAGTTTTCAGCTCCTATTTCTTCAAATCAATTTTCTTCCCCCTTTTCTCTATCTTCTTCTAATGGGATCCCTATAATGCAAATGTTAACACTTGTGGTCACTGTGTTCCCTTAATCGCTTCTCAGTTTTTATTATTCTTTTTTCTTTCTTTTTCAGCATTATTTTTTCATTACTCTGTCCTCCAGGTCACTGATCCATTCTTACACTTCCTCTAGTCTCTTACTTATTCCCTCTGGTATGTTTTTAATTTCAATTATTAAGTTTTTCATCTCTGGTTCTTTTTTGTGTTTTCTACCTCTTTGTTGAGGGTCTCACTGATGTCTTCTACTCTTCTCTCAAGTCCAGTGAATATCTTTATGACCATTACTTTAAATTCTCAATCATTCATGTTACTCATTTCTGTTTCATTTAGCTCTCTTGTGATTTTGTCCTTTTCTCTCATTTGGGACATAGTCCTCTGCCTCTGTCTCCTCATTTTGTCTACCTATCTGGATATGCTTCTATGTGCTAAGAAAGTCAGGTATGTCTCCTGCATGTGAAAGCAATGGCTTTATGAAGAAAAGCTCCTACACTTCCCTGCAGTAACAATGTCCCTAGCACTTCAGGGATGTCTCTCTCCTATGTATGTTGTGTGCACCCTACCATTGTAGCTAAGGCACATTTGCCTTCAGTCCAGTCATCTGCAATGGTTCTTTCACCTGATATAGACAGGGTTTGGTCTCTGTGTTATTAATGGGCCAATATGGGGTTGCCTTGGGCTTTATTTGTGTCAGACTAAGCATCTGCCAGAGCTCCAGTCACACCTAACTGAAGAACACTCATCCTGTTTGTCCTCAGAACCTTTATTCATGGGAGGGGTCTGCAGTCAGACCAGATGTCTGTCCCCTAGCCAACTGCTGGGGCCACAGTCAAACTGGTTCTCTTACCCCCTCTCCAGGGCAGGAGTGGCCTTCCACAGACTCCTGCCAAGGGTGTGCTAGATGGGGTGGGCCCAGAGGAGAATGAGGGTGCGGCACAGGTATTAGCACAACTCTGCTGTGGGAGGAGACCTGGAGCAGCTTTGGAAAACTCCTGCAGAGGCCATGTTGGAGGGGGCAGGTCTGCAAGAGAGGGCAGGGGCAAGGCATGTGGTTAGCAAGCTAGGTAGAAAAGTGTTAGCACCGGTTCCCACAGATATATGAAAGCTGGGGGCAGGGGAGGGAAATGGTGTCTGTCAGATCTTTTATCCTTGGAGAAGTCTCCTAATGATCCCTGCCCCTCCAGCACATTTCCTAAGATTAGTAAATAAACTTTCCCCTATACCCCACGACTTTTACAAACTGCAGCTTCCATGCTATATCTCAGTGGGGCTATTTGTTATACTGCTTTTTTTTTTTTTTAATTTACATCCAAGTTAGTTAGCATAGTGCAATAATGATTTCAGGAGTAGAATCCAGTGATTCATCACCTATATATAACACCCAGTGCTCATCCCAATGATGTTCTCCTTAACACCCCTTGCCCATTTAGCACATTCCCCCAATGAAAACCCCTCTAGCAACCCTCAGTTTGTTCTCTGTATTTAAGAGTCTCTTATGTTTGTCCCCCTCCCTGTTTTTATATTGTTTTTGCTTCCTTTCCTTATGTTCATCTGTTTTTTAATCTTAAATTCCACACATGAGTGAAGTCATGTGATATTTGTCTTTCTCTGACTACTTTGGCTTACCATAATACACTAGTTCCATCCACATTGTTGTAAATGGCAAGATTTCATTCTTTTCGATTGCCAAGTAATATTCTATTGTATATATACACCACATCTTCTTTATCCATTCATCAGTCGATGAACATTTGGGCTCTTTGCATACTTTGGCTACCGTCAATAGTGCTGCTATAAACATCAGGGTACATGTGTCTCTTCGAAACAGAACACCTGTATCCTTTGTATAAATACATAGTAGTGCAATTCCTGGATTGTAGGGTAGTTCTATTTTTAATTTTTTGAGGAACCTCCATACTGTTTTCCAGAGCGGCTGCACCAGTTTGCATTCCCAACAGCAGTACAAGAGGGTTCCTCTTCCTTCACATCCTCGCCAACATCTGTTGTTGCCTGAGTTGTTAATATTAGCCATTCTGACAGGTGTGAGGTGGTATCTCATTGTGGTTTTGATGTGTATTTCCCTGATGATGAGTGATGTTGACCATTTTTTCATGTGTCTGTTAGCCATCTGGATGTCTTCTTTGGAAAAGTGTCTATTCATGTCTTTTGCCCATTTCTTTAATGGATTTTTTATTTATTTCGTGTTGAGTTTGGTAAGTTCTTTATAGATTTTGGACACTAACCCTTTATCTGATATGTCATTTGCAAATATCTTCCCCATTCCATTGGTTGCCTTTTAGTTTTGCTGATTGCTTCCTTCACCATGCAGAAGCTTTTTATCTTGATCAGATCCCAATAGATCATTTTTGCTTTTGTTTCCCTTGCCTCCAGAGACATGTTGAGGAAGATGTTGCTGTGGCCGAGGTCAAAGAAGTCTTTGCCTGCTTTCTCCTCTAGGATTTTGATGGCTTCCTGTATCAATTTTAGGTCTTTTAACCACTTTGAGTCTACTTTTGTGTATGGTGTAAGACAGTGTCCAGTCCATTCTTTTGCATGTTGCTGTTCATTTTTCCCAACACCATTTGTCTTGATTCTATTAGATATTTTTTTGTGCTTTGTCAAAGATGAGTTGGCCATATGTTTGTGGGTCCATTTCTGTGTTCTCTATTCTGTTCCATTGATCTGTGTCTGTTTTTGTGACAGTCATACTGTCTTGATAATTACAGCTTTGTAATACATCTTGAAGTCTGGAATTGTGATGCCTCCAGCCTTGGTTTTCTTTTTCAGGATTCCTTTGGCTATTCAGGGTCTTTTCTGGTTCCATACAAATTTTAGGGTTGTTTGTTCTAGCTCTGTGAAGAATGCTGGTGTTATTTTGATAGGGATTGCATTGAATGTTTAGATTGCTTTGGGTAGTTATCAATGTTTTAACAATATTTGTTCTTCCAACCCATGACCATGGCATGGTTTTCCATTTCTTTGTGTCTTTAATTTCTTTCATAAGCTTTCTATAGTTTTCAGTGTATAGTTTTCAGTTCTCTTTGGTTAGGTTTATTCCTAGGTATTTTATGGTTTTTTGGTGCAATTGTATATGAGATTGATTCCTTGATTTCTCTTTCTCATGCTTCATTATTGGTGTATAGAAATGCAACTGATTTCTGGGCATTGATTTTATATCCTAAGACTTTACTGAATTCATGAATCCGTTCTAGCAGTTTTTTGGTGGAATATTTTGGGTTTTCTACATAGAGTATTATGTCATCTGCAAATAGTGAAAATTTGACTTCCTCCTTGCCAATTTGGCTGCCTTTTACTTCTTTGTGTTGCCTGACTGTTGAGGCTAGGACTTCCAACACTATGTTAAATAACAGTGGTGAGAATGGACATCCTTGTCATATTCCTGACCTTAGGGGGAAAGCTGTCAGTTTTTCCCCATTGAGGATGATTATCAGCGGTTGGTCTTTTGTATATAGCTTTTATGATCTTGAGGTATGATCTTTCTATCCCTACTTTATTGAGGGTTTTTATCAAGAAAGGATGTTGTATTTTGTCAAATGCTTTCTCTGCATCTATTGAGAGGATCACATGGTTATTATTCTTTCTTTTATTAATATGATGCATCACATTGATTGATTTGTGCATATTGAACCAGCCCTGCATCCCAGGTATAAATCCCACTTGATCATGATGAATAACTCTTTTAACGTATTGTTGGATCCAGTTGACTAGTATCTTGTTGAGGATTTTTGCATCCATGTTCATCAGGGAAATTGGTCTGTAATTCTTTTTAGTGAGGTCTGTTTGGTTTTGGAATCAAGGTAATGCTGGCCTTGTAGAATGAGTATGGAAGCTTTCCTTTCATTACTATTTTTTGGAACTGCTTCAAAAGAATAAGTGTTATCTCTTCTTTAAATATTTGGTAGCATTCCCCTGGGAAACCATCCAGGCCTGGACTCTTGTTTTGGGGGAGATTTTTTATTATTAATTCAATTTCTCTACTGGTTATGGGTCTGTTCAAGTTTTCTATTTCTTCCTGTTTCAGGTTTGGTACCTTATACATTTCTAGGAATTTGTCCGTTTCTTCCAGATTGCCCAATTTATTGGCATATAATTTCTCATATACTCTCCTATTATTGTTTGTATTTCTACAGTGTTAGTTGTGACCTCTTTCATTCATGATTTTATTTATTTGGGTCCTTTCCCTTTTTCTTTTTGAGCAGTTTGGCTAGGGGGTTATCAATTTTGTTAATTCTGTCAAAGAACCAGCTCCTGGTTTCATTGATCTGCTCTGTGTTGTTGTTGTTGTTTTTTTAATTGCAATATCATTGATTTCTGCTCTAATCTTTATTATTTCCCGTCTTATGCTTGTTTGGGGCTTTATTTGCTCTTCTTTTTCCAGCTCTTTAAGGTGTAAGGTTAGGTTGTGTATCTGGGACCTTCCTTCCTTCTTCAGGAAGGCCTGGACTGCAATATACTTCCCTCTTATGAGTGCCTTTGCTGCATTCCAGAGATTTTAGGCTATTATCATTTTTGTGGCGTTTTAATTTCCTCTTTAATTTCTTGGTTAACCCATTCATTCTATAGTAGGATGTTCTTTAATCTCCAAGTATTCATGGTCTTTCCAAATTTTTTCTTGTGGTTGATTTCAAGTTTCATAGCATTGTGGTCTGAAAATATGCATGGTATGGTCTCGATCTTTTTGTACTTGTTGAGGGCTGATTTGTGTCCCAGTATGTGATCTATTCTGGAGAATTTTCCATCTGTACTCGAGAATAATGTGTATTCTGCTGTTTTAGGATAAAATGTTCTGAATATACCTGTGAAGTCCATCCAGTCCAGTGTGTCATTCAAAGCCATTGTTTCCTTGTTGATTTTCTGCTAAGATGATCTGTCCATTGCTGTATAGGAAGTGTCGAAGTTCCCTACTATTATGGTATTATTGTCAATGAGTTTCTTTATGTTTGTGATTAACTGATTTATATATTTGGGTGCTTTCAAACCGGGGGCATAAGTGTTTACAATTGTTAGCTCCTGTTGGTGGAGAGACCCCTTAATTATGATATAATGTCCTTATTCATCCTTTGTTACAGTCTTTATTTTACAATCTAGGTTGTCTGATATAAGTATGGCTACTCCAGCTTTCTTTTGGCAACCAATAGCATAATAGATGGTTGTCCATCCCTTGCTTTCAATCTGAAGGTGTCTTTAGGTCTAAAATGTCTCTTGTAAACAGCACATAGATGGATCTTGTTTCTTATTCATTCTGTTACCTTGTGTATTTTGATTGGAGCAGTTAGACCATTGACATTTAGAGTGAGTACTGAAATATATGAATCTATTGCCATCGTGTTGCCTGTAGAGTTGGAGTTTCTGGTGGTGTTCTCTGGTCCTGTCTTTGTTGCTTTTTGTCTTTTTTGTTTTGTTTCATGTTTTCTCTCTTCAGAGAGGCCCCCTTAAAATTTCTTGCAGGACTAGTTTAGTGGTCACACACTCCTTTAGTTTTCATTTGTCTGGGAAACTCATTATCTCTCCTTCTATTTTGAATGACAGCCTTGCTGGATAAAGACTTCTTGGCTGCATATTTTTTTTTTTATTCAGCACATTGAATATATCCTGCCACTCCTTTCTGGCCTGTCAAGTTTCTGGGGATAGGTCCGCTGCAAACCTGATCTCTCTTCCTTATAGGTTAAGGAAGACTTAACCTATAGGAAGACTTTTTTTTCCCCTTGCTGCTTTCATAATTCTTTCCTTGTCTGTATATTTTGTGAAGTTGACTATGATATGCTTTGTTGGTGGTCTTTTTTTTGTTTGCTTTTAATCTAATGGGAATTCTCCGTGCTTCTTGGATTTTGATGTCTGTGTCTTTCCCCAATTAGCAACGTTTTCCAGTATAATTTGCTCACATAAAATTTCTACCCCCTTTTCACTTTCTTCATCTTCTGGGATTCCTATGATTCAGATGTAGTAAGGCATTGAGTTCTCTAATTCTTGTAGCATGCTCTTTTGCTTTAGTTTCCCCTCTTTTTTTCTGCTTCATTGTTCTCCATAATTTTTGTCTTCTATATCGCTGATTCACTGCTCTGCTTCATCCATCCTTGCTGCCATGGCAACCATTCGAGATTGCATCTTGGTTATAGCATTTTTAATTTTGTCCTAGCTAGATTTTACTTCTTTCATCTCCGGAGAAAGGGATTCTATGGTTTTGTCAACCCCAGTTAGTATTCTTATTATCGTGGTTCTAAATTCTAGTTCAGACATCTTGCTTATATCTGTGTTGAGTAAGCCCCTGGCTGTCATTTCTTCCTGTTCTTTCTTTTGGGGTGAATTCCCTTGTTTTGTCATTTCAGAGGAAAAAAAGAATAAAATAAAGAATAAAAAATAAAAAATAAAAAAAATTAAGAACAACACCAAAAATCAAATAAAGGAATCTTGATCTTAGTGTGTTTGGTCTGGTCGTTGAAAGAAGCTTGATAGAATAGAGAAAAAAGGGAAGGAAGAGAAAAAAAGAAAAAGAAAAAATTTAAAAATTAAAGTATACAATAAAATAGAATAAAGTGAAATAGAATAAAAGACTTTACAAAATAAAACATAGTAAAAAGAATTTTAAAAAGGAAAATAAAAATTAAAATATTCTCTTTCTGTATCCAAGAAAAAGAAAAAAAGCAAAAAGAAAAAAAAATTTAAAGCAAAAAAAAAAAAAAAAAAAGAATAGATGAACAGCAAACAGAATGAAACCCAAATGAAGTTACGTCCAATTTCCCCTAGAGTTCAAACTATGAAGTACTCTATAGTCCATACACTAAGCTGGTAGAGGGACTTGTGCTGGTCTATAAGGGATTGTGCTTGGAGGGTGCAGTTGGGTGGGGTGGGGTGTAACGACTCCTTTCTCCACTAGGTGATGCTGCTTAGCTTACTGGGGTGGATAGGTGTGGTACGCATGCCCATGCAGGTGTATGTGCATGCATGAGAGAGGTGAAAATGGCATCACCCAGCTTCCTAGTTTCTGGCACAGGAACTCTGCACTTTCATTGACCCACAATCAAGCACCCCTCCTTTGTCTCAGGCTTCTGTCCACTCCCTGCTTCTACACTGTCCAGGTCCCAGCTGTCAGCCTGCCAGGCAGCACCTCCCTCCCAAATTTTATCAAAGATGGGGCTATGTTTCCAAACCCCTCACTTCTGAGAACCCAGTGGTGTGGACCCACTCTGACCCTCTGGGGGAGGGTCTTGCTGAGCAATGGCCTGGTACCAGCTTGCCCCAGGGAAAATTTATGCAATTTCCCTGCAGCAGAAGTTCAGAGATTATGGCAAATCCCAAAATACAGCTAGCTGGCACTAGATTTCACTACACTCTGGAAACTTTGTTCCAATACCAACAAATGTGGCTGTTCTCCAGGGTCCCCTGGGGCCTTTGCCTGTGGGGAGGCCGTATGGCCTCTACCAAATGCCCTCCAAGAAGTGGAACCGCTTCTCCTCATGTGGCCCACAAAACCCTTGGACCTGCTGCACTCCTGTCCCCACCCCCCTTCCTCTTTCCCTCTCCACAAAAACAGATCCCTACCCTCTGTGACTTCTCTCTCCCAGTTCACCTCTCTGCACTACATACCTGCCGAGTTCTGTGGCTCAAGTTATGCAGACTGTTGTGTTCTGCTATGCTGCCTCTTTAAAGGTAGAGACTCAGTTTCCTATCACCCTCCCCTCTCCCAGAGCTGAGTAACTGCTTTTTAAGCACTGTTAAGCCCCACTGATTACAAAAACTGGTGATATTAATCCCCTCTGGTTTTCAAAGCCAAATGTTATAGGGATTCATCTTCCCAGTGCAAGTCCCCCAAGCCTGGAGTGCCTGGTGTGGAGTCTGGTCTTCTCCCTCCCCCACTGTGGGTCGTTGGGCAAGTCAGTTTTGTTCCTAACTGCATCTCTGCCCTTCCTAGCATTTTTTATTTGGCTCTTCTCTGTGTTTAGCTGTGTAGAGTCTGTTCTGCCAGTCTGGGTTCCTGAGTTATTTTCTCAGAATTTTCCTAGCATTTTTTATGTGGCCTTCTCTGTGTTTAGCTCTGTGGAGTCTGTTCCGCCAGTCTTTGGGTTTCTGAGCTTTTTTCACTGATGTGGGTGTTATCTGGGTGTACTTGTGGGAGGAGGTGAGCTTAGAGTCCTCCTACTCTGCCATCCTCTCTGGAAGTTCTATTAGCTTTTATTCTTTAAAAAGAAACTTTTCATAAATTAATTGAATCCCTTAAGGCACAGAAAATTACAAAAACAGAATAAAATGCTTTAATCCTCTCTTTATTTACCAGTTTCCATTAGTATTAGTAACAAAAAACACATATATACACATACATATATATACATATATAATATACAATAACCACATGCATATTTAATATACATGTATATAGTAACTATATTAAATAGAATAAACCAAAAAAAAAACTAATATAGTTTTGTTACCAATATAGGGAAAGAGGAACAGGATGAGGGAACCGGAATAGAAGCTAGAATTTCTGAGTTTAACCTAATTTGTAGATTTGACATGTAACCACATATTTATTTCACATTTTTATGAAAGTAAATTATTAAAAAAATCAATTCCTAAAAACAAAAGCAAAACCATACTGAAAGACATTTCAAATGTCTCTTTAAAAAAAACACAATTTGTAGGTGTATTTCTAATAGTATATACTCTACAAAAACCTCTTTAAAATTTTTTTAAATGTTACAGTAATCGTATTGTTGATGGTAGTCTTGGTGTTATTATTCTGAGATAGTTGCAAATGTTACATAGGACAAAGCAATGGTCATTATTTTGGTGCACTTGGGGATGAGCATTTTCACTGTGGGAGAAAGCCTATATACACGTAAGATAAAGAGGTTAAATAAAAACCCAAAATACTGAATTTAAATTAAAATGTCCACACAAGTTCATGATGTATGTCAACATATTTACTTTTTATTTTTATTTACACTTATATTTATTTCCTACCACTGTCCACTGAAATACCTCGAAACAATAACTAATCTGAAAGCCACGGACACTATTAGTGCCAAGTTGTGCTCTCCTTTCCCACTAAAAGGAATCAGGTGTGAAGGGCACCTGGGTGGCTGTTGGTTAAGCATCTAACTCTTGATTTTGGCTTAGGTCATGATCTCACTGTTCATGGGATGAGCCCCACGTCAGGCTCTGCACTGATAGTGCAGAGCCTGCTTGGGATTCTGTCTCTCCCTCTCTCTCTGCCTCTCCCACGCTTGCACACATGCATTCTCCCTCTCTTTCTCTCAAAATAAATAAACAAACTTTATTTATTTATTTATTTTTTATTTATTTAAAAAATAAAAATAAAAATAAAAGGAATCAGGTGCCATTGTAGGTGTGGGGCTTTCTTCACATAACAATACATGCTATAAAGAGATATATTTTTCATTCCTTTTTAGGGCCACAGATTAGTGTATTATGGGGCCCTATCCTGGTTTACTCAGGTTACCTTTTGATGAAAATTTGGTTCCTTCTAGATCTGTGCTATCATAAACTGTGCCACAATAATAGACTCACTTTTTTATTGTTATATATTTTTGTACTGCTTTATGTTCATGTATTATCTGTCCAACTTTCTTTAAAAAGTTATGACAAAAAAAAAGATGACTTTAGCAACAATCTGAACAAAACTGAGTGGGAGACCCAGGATAAGAAAGGAAGCAGGGACTGCAGGTAAGAGGGACCTACAGCTATCCAGGTGTGAATACAGTAAACCAGAGTGAGAACCATGGAATTGACATCAGAGAGAGGCCAGACCTGACAGGCATTCAGAAATAGGACACCAGAAACTTGAGGACTGGTGAGATGTGGGGCCTAAGAGAGGAGATCTCTAAGCCAGACTCTTATCTGTGGAAAGCTGATGATCACCAGCAGACAAGCATGGAAAATCTGAAGGAAAAGATGTGAATTCATTTTGCACATTTTACATGTGAAAGGCCTCTGGCACAGCAAGTAAAAATGTTGAGTTACCAGAAATGGATAAAACTGAGGACTTGAGAGTCTTTAGCACATGGGCAATAGCCAAATACATGAGACTAGATGAGTTTGAACCAGAATTCTGAGTAAAACTGTATTTACATATAGCATATATTGGCATATGGCATGTAAGTGTCTGTGGTTGCATGTGCATACATTTATTTATTTTGGACATTTTCAAACATATACAAAAGTGGAGATAAAATGCATTACTAATACCTCTTACTCAGTTTCAGTAATTACTAATAACTTACCATTCTTATTTCATCTACCATGTATTTTTTAAGTATTTTAAACCATATTACAAAATTCATAATTTCACCTGTAAACACTCTATTTTGTATCTCTAATAGATAAGGTTCATTTCTGTTATTCTTATAACCAAAAATTCACTGTTCCACCTAATGTTATTGTATTCATTTGCTGGTCTGCCATTATAAAATACCACAGATTTATGTGTTCACATCCCTGGTGTCTCTTTATGTGTCCCCACCTCTTTTTACAAGGGTATGAGTCATATTGGATTAGGGCCCACCTTAACAGCCTCATTTAACTTAATCACCTCTTTAAAGGCTCTATTCCCAACTGTAGTCACATTCTGAGGTACTAGGGATTAGAGCTTCAGTATATGAATGGGGAGAGGGGAGGCACAAAATTCAGCCTATATCAGTTAACAGTAATTCCTTAATATCAACATGGCAAGTTCACAGTCCATTTTCCTACAGTGGTTACCATATCATGTACTGGGTGGATTGTAGTATCACGGTGTTACTTAACATGTTACTCTGTGCCTCTTTTTTCAAGTAAACTGGTAGACCTGTAGGCTTCATTAGATTCAGATTCAATTTCTGATTTTGTGAAAATGTATCATAAATAGTAACAATATGAAACATGACATATGACAAAGCACAGAATATTTGATCATCTCACTATGGTACTGTTAAGGTTGATCAAGTGTTGGCAGCCTGATCCATTTTTTATAAAGTTCTCTTTCAACATTCTACCTAATGGTTATTTGGCAATCATGAGTTATTATTTCCTCTGCCAGCCCAGTCTACTAATAGGCCCATCAAAGGCATTCTTCCTTTCTTTAACACATTTTTTGGTCTCTAGCATTTATTTTTGGTTAAGACTTTCGTCTCCATGCTCACACTGCCCATCTTTTCTTGCATTCTGTCTCCTTTATCCATTAAAGCCTTCAGAAAATTACTCTTGGTTTTAAATTCCCAGTCTGATCATTCCAATATCCATGCCATGTCTGGTTCTGATGCTTGCTCTGTCTCTTCAAACTATATTTTTTGCCTTTTAAAATGTCTTGTAATTTTTTTTTTGATAGCTGGACATGATGCACTATGTAAAAGGAACTGCTGTAAATAGGCCTTTAGTAATATAATGGTGAGGCTTAGGGGAGGGAAGCATTCTACAGTCCCATGAGTAGGCCTCAGTCTTTCAGTGAGCCTATGCCTCTGAACTATGAACCTCACAAGTGCTTCTCTGCCTCCTCCCCATTCCTCCCACATATGGGACAGGATGGCTAGAGTGGGCTAGAGTTGAGTATTTCCTTTCCACCAGGTGATTTAGGCTCTGATAAAACCCCTAATCTGACTAACAGGTTTCCTCTGAGGGCAAACCTTACTAAGAATACAGTTCTTTTTTTTTTTTTTTTAATGGTTCTTCTTCCTCTTCTCCTGCATGAATCATAAGATTTTTCTCTGATATTTACTGTGAGATCCTGGTAGAATTCTTGGAGGTATAAACTTATAAGTGTGGGGGCTGCCTCATGACTGGGTCCCCCTGGAGATTTTAACTCTCAACGTTGTCGACACTGAACCTCCAGCAATTCATTGCAGTTCAGTTTCCCTACCCAGCACTGATTCTCACAGAGGCTGCTGCTCCAATAAGTTGTGAATCTGTAGTCATCTGTCAGTTTCTAATTTGGGGGCAGTGTGTGCCCTGTGACTTCACTTCTCTTGCAGATCTAAGAAGAGCTGTTGATTTTTCAGTTTGTTCATCTTTTTGCTTATTATTAAGATGGAGTATCAACTTCTGAGCTCCTTATATGTGGAACTGGACCTATTATTTCCTAGAAGCATTATTTTCTTATGGGTTGCAAAACAGCGATAACTCTATCATTCCTCCTTCACTTATTCATTGGATGTTTTCTATTAGTTTTTCTTTATCAGCAATTTGGTTACTCTGAATTTCAGTTTGTGTAGGAAAGCAGGGTAATTATTTTTTTAACCTTTATTTACTAATTTCAGAATAATGAATTGGTGTCCTAGCATTCCTCAATGTGACTAGTGAGGTTTTTTTTTTTCTTAAGAAATATTAAGAATTCATGTAGCAATATCAAGAACTTTTGGGGTGGCTCAGTCAGTTAATCAGCCAAACCTTGGTTTTGGCTCAGTTCCTAATCTCATCGTTCATGAGTTCAAGCCTCACATTGGGCTCTGCACTGTCAGCAAGGAGCTTGCTTGGGATTCTCGATCTCTCTCTCTCTCTCTCTCTCTGCCCCTCCCCTGCTCATTCATACTCTCTCTCTCTCTCTCTCTCTCAAAATAAATAAATAAACATTAAAAAAAAGAAAAAAGAATTCATGTACTCTTAACATATTTAATATGCTTCAATCCATCGCAGTAAAAACCTTTTAATTATCCTTGGTGCTGCAAGTATTATTTCTTTTGCCAGTAGGAGCCATTTCAAGCTGGACACTATATAATTGCCTACAGAAACACACACAAACACACATGTGCACATGAAAAGCCAAAGGATTCAGAATATACATGCCTTCTCCTTCTCTCCAAGATCCCAGCTAATTTCCCAATTAGTGGACATGTGTTACATCCACTCACAATTCCACTGGCCAAAGTAAGTCATATGGCAAAATGCAAAGTCACTAGGGTGGGGAAGTATACTCTACCCAAACTTAAGCCATGAGAAAAGTGAATTTTTTTTATTTAAAAAAATTATGAACTAATAAAACTATCAAACTGGGCGTGACGGTTGGTTTTATGTGTCAACTTTGCTAGGCCACAGTACCCACCTATCTAATCAAACAGTAACCCAGGTGTACTGTGAAGGTATTTTGTAGATGTGTTTTTCATCTACAATTGATTGATTCTAAGTAAAGGAGATTATTCTTGATGATATGGGTAGGCCTTTTTCAATCAAGTTTGATTATACACGAAGGCCTTTACAGCAAAAACTGAGGTTTCTTGGAAAAGAACAAATTCTGTCTCAAGATTACAGCATCAACTCCTGCCTGAGTTTTCAGCTTACCAGTCTGCCCTATTTCAGACTTGCCAGCTTCCACAATTGCATGAGCCAATTCCTTAAAATGAAAGAATGACTCTAGCCAAAGCAATTAGGCAACAGAAAGAATTAAAAGGCATCCAAGTTGTGAAGAAGAAATAAAACTATCGCAATTAACAGATGCTATAATACTATATATATAGAAACCCTAAAGAACACACACACACACACACACACACACACACACACACACACACAACTATTAGACCTAATAAACAAATTTGGCAAATTTGCAGAGTACAAGATCAGCACTCAAAAAACTTTTTGTTGTGTTTTTTTTAATACACCAACAATGAATAATCCAAAAAGTAAATTAAGTAATAATTGCATTTATAATATCATCTGCTATGGAGTGAATCATGCCCGCCCCCCCCCCCCATCAATTCCATATGTTGAAGCCCTAATCCCCAATGTGATTGTTTTTTGGAGATAAGGCCTATAAAGAGGTAATTTAAGGTTAAATGACATCATAAGGGTGAGGCCCTGATCTGATAGATTAGTAGCTTTATAAGAACAGACACAAGAGTATACTCTGTCTCCCTTTCCTTCTCTCCCTTCCCACTATGGAAGGGCAAAGTGAGAAGGGAGCTGTCTACAAGCCCAAAAGAAAACTCTCACCAGAAACCACATTGGCCAGAACCTTGATCTTGGATTCCCAGTGTCTAGAACTGTAAGAAAGTAATTTCTATTGTTTAAGGCACTTGGTGTGTGGTATTTTGTTACAGCAACCTAAGCAGACTAAGACAGCATTCAAAAAGATGAAATATCTAGGGATAAATTAGAAAAGTGAAAAGTTTGTGTACTAAAACTCACAAAACATTGATGAAAAACAATTAAAGAAGACCTAAATAAATGGAAAGACATCATGCTCATGGATTGGATTAACACACCAACACTTATTAAAGTGATCTACCAATTCAATACAATCCCTTTGGTATTTTTGCAAAAATGGAAAAGCTAACCCTCAAATTCATATTAAGTTGCAGGATAGCCAAAATAATATTAGAGAGGGGCCCCTGAGTGACTCAGTCAGCTAAGCAGCTGACATCAGCTCAGGTCATGATCTTGCAGTCTGTGAGTTCAAGCCTCATGTTGGGCTCTGTGCTGACAGCACAGAGCCTGGAACCTGCTTGGGATTCTGTGTCTCCCTCTCTCTCTGCCCCTCCCCTGCTTGCACTCTGTCTCTCTCTGTCTCTCAAAAATAATAAACATTACAAACGTTTTTTAAATAAAAAAACTATTTTTTTAATAAAAAATAATATTAGAGAAGAACAAAACTGGAGGACTTACACGTCCCAATTTCAAAACTTACTACAAAGCTACTGTAATCAAAACAGTGTGGTACAGGTTTCTTCCTACTATCCAAAAATGAGTTCCTATGAAACCTTTCATAAACAGAAATGGTAAGGAGTGAAGAAGCAATTACCATAAATTTAGATGGAAAATATTTTTGAACACTCCCAGGCCCCAAAAATAATTTGTAGTAGGCTTTTCTGATACTTTAAAATACATCTTGCTAATGGATGCACAACATACATCAAGATTAAGCACAGATGCTCACAGGTACAGTTCAAAGCTATGATGGCTTGGTGCTGAGATGTAGTTCCCAGGGAAAGAGCTTGGCTGTGCCTCTCTTATGGCTAAGGGTGCACGCTGCCTCTATAAAGACTCACTGCAAAACAAATGCTGAACGGTAGTGTCTCTTTTTACCTTTGGTCATAAAAGCGAAAATCCTTTTCAGATTTCTTTCAGTTAGCAAAAGTAGGTAGTAATGTAGGTCTTTTGTAAAAGCCAAGTGGTATAACACAAACTTTTAAAAAGCAGGGAATACCTATACTGACATAGGATAGACATATAGACCAATGGAATAGAATTAACAGTCTAGAAACAAACCCATACATGCATGGCAGATTGATTTTTTATAAGGAGGTCAAAACCAGTCATTGGGAGTAAGAATAGTCTCTTCAACAAATGGTTCTGGGACAACATACAAAAGAATGGAACAAAAACCTGATTAAACAACATGTACAAAAACTATCTGAATGTGAACCAATGACTTAAATACATGAGCTAAAAATCATAAAATTCTTATAGGAAATCCTACGGTTAAATACTACAAAATTAAAACTAAAATGGAGTCACTTATCATGGCAACAAAATGGTGTTGGGCAATGCAGGCACATTAAAAAATAAATAAAACTTAGCCTTACCTGACAAATTGCAGTAATTTATGGCTCTTCTCAGAAATCAGCACAGGATGCTAGACAATCCCCAATGCCAAGTCTGTTCATAACATCTTTGGACTTTCTTGTTTCTCCTCTCTCTCTTTTCAGTTACACTGATACAAATAAGAAAGAAGACCAAGCAACCAATCAACAGGAAAAGCCAAGTAACTTCCACATTTAACCCCATAAACACCTTTTAGTCTATGAGCAACTTGGAACTCATTATTCTTTTATCCTTGAGTTTCCCAGCTTACAGGTCAAAACAACTGCAATAAACTCATCCTTCTGCTTTATCCTGCAATAAACGCATCCTTCTGCTTCACTCAGTGTGCAGAGTTCGGTTTTTGACAATCCTTATGAACTTGGATTTGGTAATGGGTTTTTTTTTTTTAATTTTTTTTTTAATGTTTATTTTTATTTTTGAGAGAGACAGAGACAGAATGTGAGTGGGTTAGGGGCAGAGAGAGAGGGAGACACAGAATCCAAAGCAGGCTCCAGGCTCTGAGCCGTAAGCACAGAGCCCGACGTGGGGCTCAAACTCACGAGCTGTGAGATCATGACCTGAGCCAAAGTCGGACACTCAACCAACTGAGCCACCCAGGCACCACGGTAATGGGTTTTTAAGTATGATGTCAAAAGCACAAACCATAGTAGAAAAAATAGATAAACTAGGCTTTGTTCAAAAATTTAAGTTTGTGCATCAATGGGCATCAGGAAGACAGTGAAAAGACAACCTACAGAATGGGAGAAAGTATTTGCAAATCATACATCTGATAAGGGTCTAGTATCCAGAATATAGATGAACTCATAACTTAAACAAAGACAACCCAATTAAAAGATAGGCAAAGGAGATGACACAATACTCTACGTGGAAAACCTGAAAGACTCCACCAAAAAGCTGCTAGAACTGATAACAGGAATTCAGCAGAGTTGCAGGATACAAAATCAATGTACAGATATCAGTTGCATTTCTACATACCAATAATGAAGCAACAGAAAGAGAAATCAAGAAATCGATCCTATTTACAATTGCATCAAGAACCATAAAATACCTGGGAATAAACCTAACCAAAGATGTAAAAGATCTGTATGCTGAAAACTATAGGAAATTTATGAAGGAAATTGAAGAAGACACAAAGAAATGGAAAAACATTCCATGCTCATGGATTGGAAGAATAAATATTGTTAAAATGTCAATACTACCCAAAACAATCTACACATTCAATGCAATCCCAATCAAAATTGCACCAGCATTCTTCTCAAAGCTGGAACAAACAATCCTAAAATTTGTATGGAACCACAAAAGACCTCGAATAACCAAAGTAAGTTTGAAAAATAAAAACCAAAGCAGAAGGCATCACAATCCCAGACTGTAGCCACTACTACAAAGCTGTAAACATCAAGACAGTATGGTATTGGCACAAAAACAGACACATAGACCAATAGAATAGAGAATTCAGAATTGGACCCACAAATGTATGGTCAGCTAATCTTTGACAAAGCAGGAAAGAGTACCCAATGGAAAAAAGACAGTCTCTTTAGCAAACAGTGCTGAGAGAACTGGGCAGCAACATGCAAAAAAAATGAAACTAGACCACTTTCTTACACCATACACAAAAATAAACTCAAAATGGATGAGAAACCTAATTGTGAAAGAGGAAACCATCAAAACCCTAGAGGAGCAAGCAGGCAACAACCTCTTTGACCTCAGCCACAGCAATTTCTGACTTGACACATCTCCAAAGCAAGGGAATTAAAAGCAAAAATGAACTATTGGGATCTCATTAAGATAAAAAGCTTCTGCACTGCAAAGGAAACAATCAACCAAACTAAAAGGCAACCAAAAGAATAGGAAAAGATATTTTCAAGTGACATATCGGATAAAGGGTTAGTATCCAAAAATCTATAAAGAACTTACCAAACTCAACACCTGAAAAACAAATAATCCAGTGAACAAATGGGCAGAAGACATGAATAGACACTTTTCCAAAGAAGACATCCAGATGGCCAACAGACACATGAAAAGATGCTCAACATCACTCATCATCAGGGAAATACAAATCAAAACCACGTTGAGATACCACCTCACACCTGTCAGAGTTGCTGAAATTAACAACTCAGGAAACAACAGACGTTGGCAGTGGAGAAACAGGAATCCTCTTGCACTGTTGGTGGGAATGCAAACTGGTGTAGCTGCTCTGGAAAACAGTATGGAGGTTCCTCAAAAAATTAAAATAGAACTACCCTATGACCCAGCAATAACACTACTAGGAATTTACCCAAAGGACACAAGAGTGCAGATGCACAGGGGCACATGTACCCCAATGTTTATAGCAGCACTTTCAACAATAGCCAAATTACAGAAAGGGCCTAAATGTCCATCAACTGATGAATAAAGATGTGGTTTATATATACAATGGAATACTACTTGGCAATGATAAAGAATGAAATATGGCCCTTTGTAGCAGCATGGATGGAACTGGAGGGTATTATGCTAAATGAAATAGGTCAGTCAGAGAAAGATATCATATGTTTTCACTCATATGTGGAACTTGAGAAACTTAACAGAAACCATAGGGGAAAGGAAGGGGAAAAATATAGTTATAAACAGAGAGGGAGAACCATAAATTCAGAGAACAAACTGAGGATTGATGGGTGGGGAGCAGGGGAGAGGGGAAAACGAGTGATGAGTATTGAGGAGGGCACGTTTTGGGATGAGCACTGGGTGTTGTATTTAAGCGATGAATCATGGGAATCTACCCCCCAAACCAAGAGCACACTGTGTACAGTGTATGTTAGCCAACTTGATAATAAATTATATTGAAAAAAAAAAAAAAAAAAGAGGCAAAGGACTTGAATAAAGTAACAAAAAAATAACTTGAATAAAAAAAAATAACTTGAATAATATCTTCTCCAAAGATATATAAATGGACAAAAGGGCATGAAAAGATGTGCAACACCACTATCCTTAGGAAAATGCAAATCAAAACCACAATGAGATACTATTTCATACCTAGTAGGATGGCTATAATTTAAAAAAAGAAGAAGAAAAAGAAGAAGGAAGAGGAGGAGGGGAAGGAGAAATGTTGGTGAGGATGTGGAGAAACTGGAACCACCACACATTGTTAGTACATAAAATGTCTCTGCCACTGTGGAAAATGGTTTATCAACTCCTCAAATATTTAAGGATAAGATCACCATATGACCCAGAAATTCCACTCCTAGTATTTGGCAAAAACTCTCTCCATGATTTTAGTCTGCCTTGTGGGACATGTATCAACCAGTTGTAGCAAGAATCCTAAATCAGATTACAAAGAACTCCCACCTAGATATCTGATCACCTTCAATATCTGATCAAACTCTCAATCTCCACCCTTGGTGTCTGATCACTCTGACAGAGACCCTTCAGCCAGAACCCTGTCAAGTCAACTTAGCCAGAATTCCTCCAATCCCTGATATTTCTTACTAAGAAATTTCCATCCAAAAAAAAAAAAAAAAAAAAAATAGAGGGAGAGAAAGAGGCAAAAAAAAAAAAAAAAAAAAAAAATCCACCCACTGCCCTCCAACTCTGCTCCTTGGCTATAAATCCCTACTTGTTCATGCTCTATTTGGAAGTGAGCTCAGTTCTATACTGAGGTCTCTTTCCCTCTTTTGCAAGAGTTCCTGATTAAAATCTCTTTTTAATACTTGAACTATGTCAGGCCCTGTTTTCTGTAATAGTATATACCATCCTACACCCCCCCCCAATTGAAAACCAGCACTCAAATTATTCCACACAAATATCCATAGCAGCACTACACACAATAGCCCAAAGGTGTAAATAACCTAAATGGTAACCAATGGAGGAATGCATACAATTGTGGTATTTACATACAATGGAACAGAATATAAACCATAAAAAGGAATGAAATACTGATACTGATACTTGCTACAAGGTGCGTGGACCTGGAAAACATTATACTAAGTGAAAGACACAAAAAAGGTCACACACTCCATTTATGTGAAATATCCGTATTAGGTAAATACACCAAGTAATTATTGTCTGCTAAAGTCTAAGAGAGGGAAAAATGGAAAGTCCTTAACAGGGGTGATGAAAATGTTTTGGAATTAAGAGTTGTTGGTTGCACATCGTGAACGTAACAAATGCTACTGAATTATACTCTTAAAATGTTTCATTTTATATTCTGTGAATTTCACCTCAATAATAACAATAAAGTTTATAACCAAAAAATCAAAGTTGTTTAAAGGTACAGAACTGCAATCAGACATTGCAATATATCCTGGTTATTCCATTTCTGAATTGTTAGAACTCCCCAGTGAGGTTACTTTTGTCTGTTTTTCGGAATTTTTTAAACATTAAATTCATTGGCATTTTACAACACACTATCGAGGGCTGAATGGCTTGGACTAGTAACTGTAGGAATGGTGACATTTCCTTCCATTTGCATGGGTTGGGCAATAAAAGCTCAGGGCAAGTTTCCTCGTTCTAGAAATTCAAAAAGGCACCCTACCCACCAAATAGCCACATCCTATCCCGCATTTTACAGTACTGGAAGATGGGCCAGCGAAGGAGAATATGGACCCCGCCCCCTGCCGGACCTCAGTCCCCACGAACCTTGTAGGGACCAACCCTGGCGACAGCACCCCCGGGCTCCGCGAGCCTCCTGGGTGCCACCGAGACGTCCCAGCTCCACCTCTTCCGCCCGCGGTTTACAGGCTCGCTCCGCCCTGCGCGCCAGTCGGAAGTGCGGACGCCGGAACCACCCTTCAGCTGAGCTGCGGCGCGCCCGTGAGGTACGTGCGGAGCGAGCCTGCAGCCTCCAGCGCGGGGCCCGTTCCCGCATGCCGCGTTCCGGCAAAGTCAGCGGCGCCGTCATGACGCCCAGCGCGCCCGCATCCCGCACAGGTGGGCGGTGGCGGGTGGGAGAGGCGTGACCGCTGCGGACGGTTAGGCACGCGAGATCTTGGCCGGGGTCAGAGGTGAGTGAGCGGTTTCCCGAGTGGCTTTTCGCGGCTTTCCAGACCCCGGATCCCGCAGGAGGAGGACGGTGTTCCCGTAGGCGGGGCGGGCTGAGCTGAGCACCACCCGCCCCCCCCGGCCCTGCACCCTCCAGGTAGTCGCCTCAGTTGCCTCTCGAAGTGCTAACAAGCAACGCTTTTCGTTGTAGTTTTCATTTTTGGATTCCAGGTGTAGGTATTTCCGGAAATTCCCGAGAATTTCGCGTGGCGCTTCTGGGGATTGGGGGGAGGGTTTCTTGGTGTCCATATTGAATAAAGGCTGGTCGCCTGGCTGTTGAGTTGCGGCGTTATACTGCTAAACCCTAAGTTGTTGGAAAGAAAACAGTTCGAACAGTTGAAGAGTCAGATCGATCAGGAAAAGCGATGGAACCGATTGCGAGTTTTACAGTTGGATTAATTGCTGGTTGTCGCATTGGTTACCGGGAGTTCAGAATTTAACTTAATAGCTAACTGCTCCTGGAAACCATCTCTTGTAACCTTCGCTTGAAGGAGGGGCTGCGTTTTCCTAAGTACAATACATTAAAGTCCCGGGTAGGAAAATAGTGATGAACAGAATTTTCGGGGTTAGATTGGGTGCAGTGTACTCCGTGTACATGTTGAGAACCATGAAGTAAAGTTAGATCAAAATTAAGGAAAAATATGTATATTAGTCTGAGCAGAATTGGGTCTTTTTTTTTTTTTTTTTTTTTTTTTTAGTGTTTTGTTTTTAAAAACCTAAAAATGGGTGCTGGATTGAATAGCCTGAAGGTCGTAAGCTTTACTAGAAAGAATCTAAGTAAAAATTGAGAGAGGTGTGAACTGAATTTGTCTGTGTGTGATCTTGGGAAAGTCGTTAGTTTTGAGTGCCTTATCCTGTAAAATGGAGATGATAATTTCAGTGGTTTTCTCACAGTGTCTGGCAAATCCTGTATACAATCATAATGTTTGGTTTGTAAGTTGTACACGTAGTTAATGGTTTTTATCTATAAAACTTAAATAAAGTTTGCTAAGCCTCGTCTTCCCATCCTCCCTCCCCCAATTTTCGTGGAAGAAGATCTGATTTGAAAATCACTGCATTTTGCCTCTACCTGGTATGCCTTCATCTTTAGATTCATTGGTCAGAAAGTTTTCACCTTAACTTAAATTCATATTCAATCTCAGAGCTATTGCAAGGTAGGATTAATGTCTTACTTTTTAAGATACTATTCCTGGAACTTGTATGATGCCTGTCACTTGTTTTTGTTTGTTTCTTGAACCCAGACTGGCAAAACCTAAGCTTTGGGCTCACCAGAAACCAAAATCATTTTACAGTGGAAAAACACTGTTTTTTGTCACTTGAAGATGTGCTTTTTAGCTTAGTGTTATGTAGACAGACAAGTTAGAGGGTGTTAGATATAGAATTA
This sequence comes from Panthera onca, assembly GCF_046562875.1. Lineage (NCBI taxonomy): Eukaryota > Metazoa > Chordata > Mammalia > Carnivora > Felidae > Panthera > Panthera onca. The sequence goes on from NC_138339.1 coordinate 224,956,012, forward strand.
GACTTTGAATTGCCTGGAGAGTTTCAAAAATGCTGGTCCCAGTAAATATTGGGGTGCCTGGGTGTTTTAGTTGGTTGAGTGTATGACTCTTGATTTCTGCTCAGGTCAGGATCCCCGGGTCTTGGGATCAAGCTCTTCTGCCTCAGGCTCTGCACTGAGTGATGAGCCTGCTTACGATATTCCCCCCCCACCCCCATCTCTCTCTCTCTCTCTCTCTCTCTCTCTCTCTCAATCTCAATACATAAATAAATGCTGATCCCTGGTTCCTACTCCAGACCAATTAATCAGAATCTCTGGAAGATATGACATGGGTATACCACTTTTTAAAACTCCCCAAGTTATTATGTTGTGCAGCTAGGATGAGAATCCATGTGTTAGAGGAATGAGATTCTTCAGCAGTGTATCCAGTTTGCTTGAGGAAGGAATGGATGGAGGAACTGGAGATGCATCTGGCATCTGGAATATGTAGCTTGGGACGTTTAGGGGAATATTTTTAGAGGACTTTTATCAGCAGGTATGATTTGTAAAGTGAACTGTACAATGACCCATGGGAACAATGACAGCAACAGTGGTGATGGAGAGATTAATAAACATTCTTTTCTCTCCTGGATGTTAAGTATTTTGAAGAAAGCGAGTAATGATTTCAATTTGCAAACTTTTTTTGCCGTACCTAATAAAAACTGTACCTTTCAACAATTGAAAAGATTGTGGTATGTGATTTCTTTGCTGCTGATTATTTAAAAATGTACTCAAAAATTTATATTTTTCAAATGGTTTTCCTTGTTAATAATGAAATAATCTCATTGCTCATAATAGCTTTATGTTAATATGGGTTTCTTTTGCTTTTGATTTTTTAGTACTATAAGATTGATATTAAAGACATGGTTTTCACTCCTCTTCATCAACACACATAAGTTTACTCTTCATTTTGGACCCCTATTTTATACCACAATGGTAAGTTGTAGCTCATTATGTTTGTGGTTGTATTTTAGAATGTTCTCTTCCTTCATCTCCATAAAAATACTGTATTACGGGTACAGAAATACTTAATGTATGCCCAAGTTAACCTAACTGGTGAATTACTTAGCAATCACCTGCAAAATCTGTTTCAGAAAATAGGGGGCTTATCTCTCAATTCAATGTTGAAATTATGCCCAACTTAAACTGATCAATTATCTGTCCTTATCTTTGTGAAGTATTAAAAAATACTTACCTTCTGGGCGCCTGGGTGGTTCAGTTGGTTGAGCGTCTGACTTCAGCTCAGGTCATGATCTCACGTCTCGTGAGTTCAAGCCCCGTGTCAAGGTCTGTGCTGACAGCTCAGAGCCCGGAGCCTGGTTCGGATTCTGTGTCTCCCTCTCTCTCTGCCCTTCCTCTGCTCACTCTGTCTCTCTCTCCTTCAAAAATAAACATTTAAAAAAAAAAATGTTTTTTAAATAGTTACTTCTTTCTGCCATAGTCAAATCACTGCCAAGGAGGATGGGTATAAATACAATGGCTTTGGAGGACACAGGTTTCTCATATTTTAAAACTTCTCTTAATTTAGATTTTTTTCTTTAATTCAAAAACAAATGTAACCTGCTTACCGCAAATAACATTTTGAGCAGCATCCATGTTGGATTTTAATGGCACATTTCTGTTCACTGACTTACAGTCATTAAACATACTAGGGACTGACTGGGCGTTTACCTTTTGCCATTAAAAAAAATAAAGACATGGAAAAAATTATTAAGTTTTAAAGAATCAGCAGCATTTGACAATGAAAAAATAAACACTGACCACCGTGTTGAATAAACCTTTGAGAACAGTTCTCTTCTTTTCCAATCTTGTGTATCCACCACTGCCCTGTTACAGAAAAGTAGAGCTGCTGAGGCGCCTGAGTGGCTCAGTCAGTTGAGCATCTGAGACTTCGGCTCAGGTCGTGACCTCGTGGTTTGTGACCCTAGTTGGGCTCTGTGCTGACAGCTTGGAGCCTCCTTAAGATTCTGTGCCTCCCTCTCTCTCTGAAAAATAAACAAACATTAAAAAATTTAAAAAAAAAATAGTGGAGCTGTTACAATGAGATGCTGACCTTGACTTACATTTTGCATCCATATTAGCTATCAATTCCTTCTTAAATGTTGGGAGGAAGTAGTGAATAAATGATATTTATGTTTGCATTTGCAGTTCTATCTCTCTAGAGCTTTTGAAGTTTTGATTTCAGAAGATGAGGTACTTACTTGAGAAGACTAACAATAGCCAGTTGTCCTCAAGTGTACATTTGATTGTGTTTATTGTAATTTTTTATATAAATTTACTTTAAGGTCTTATGAGCAAAATAATTTAAAAACCTTATATATTTGTTCAGAGTACTCATCCAGGAAATGGTTTATACTCAAGAATCTCATCTTGAATCCTGGGAACCAATTTCATTTTAAATCTCCTGCTCATAAGATTTTTTTCATAAATTGGTATAAATTTATTTTAACAACCTTTTGAAATGATGGCATATTTCAGATTTTTTTTACTTTTAAATTTTAGGTGTTTAGTAATGCGTTTTTTTTTTTTTTTATTGCAGTAAAAACGCAAACTATTTTTGTAATCCTACGAATTCTCCATCCTTACGACTAGAGTGGCAGGGGCACTTAAACCTTTTCACAATTTCCAAAGGCTGGCAATATTTCTTTTTTCCATTGCATTCTTGGGATTTTGGTGGGTGCTAGTTTTACTACATGGAATTTGGTAGGTTGAATTATTGGAGTCTACAAAATAAAAAATTTAGGTCCTTGTATGTTAACAATGAAAGCTCTCTGACTCTTGATGGAATTAAAAATTAAAGAGGACTATCATTGTGAATGAAAAATACTGTAATCCTGTGTGGTAACCAAACCACAAAACTAGAAAGAGATATCATTGGTGTTAAGTTTTCTTATTTAAAACTTAATACTTTTTATTCTTAGATGTCCTTACAAAAGAAAGCTTTACAAATGAGGAAGTCAGAGACTCATCTTCTCTTGGCTTGAAATCATGGTCTCTAAGAAATGGATGAAGGGTGGGAATCTACTATAAGATCTCAAACCCTATGTGCAGTAATAAAACTATTACTTCATTCTAGATACATTTTCTTTTACATTTTAGTATTGAGTTAATGATGAGTCTATAATTAATGACATCTTACAATTATAATTGGCTTTTCTTAATATTACCTGAAAGCCTGGCTGGCTGTCAGTTAAGCGTGTGACTCTTGATTTCAGCTCAGGTCATGATCTCAACAGTTCATCAAGCTCTGTGAGATCAAGCTCTGTGGCGAGCTTGGCACTGTGTGTGGAGCATGCTTAAGATTCATCTTAAGATCTCCCTCTCCCTCTGTTTCTCTATCAACTCACTTGCTGTCTCAAAAAAATTTTTTTTTTTTTACCTAGGTTACTGATAACATGCTTATAACTGATGGTATCTTAAAGTCATTGAAACATGGTAATGATAGCCATCATTTAATGCATTTCTAGTAGGCACTGACCTAGAAACTTTATATTATAGATTCTCTGCATTAAGATACTAGAAATTTCTATATTGGTGTTATGTACCAATATAATAGCTCCCCCAATTTTCAGGATTCCTAGCAGATTCACTTTAATTGCATGCTTGATAGCCATATATTTTCCTGAATGGTGCTCTTAGAGTGTTGTAGAAGTTAAAGTTCATAAAGTGGTAGTAGTTTCTCTGACTCTTGGCTCTGTAGCCAGAGAAAACCATTTTAGCATTTCTGATATAATTTGTTGTCCTAATCAGGTGCCCAAGACTGCCATGTTTTCTCTTTGTAACATATCTCTAACATAGAGTGGGGTGGGTAGAGGGTACAAAAATAGGAAAATATGTTAGATGTATTTTAGGAAATAAAACATACTTAAACACTTAACTAGAAATGTTATATGTATATTAAATTTTTTGTGAGAATAATATCAAATACACTATTTACTCTTTACAGCAACAAGCTTTAGAACTAGCTTTGGATCGTGCTGAGGTGAGGCATGACTAAGTTACATATGAAATAGTGTCGTCTTAATTTGTCTTAATTAACCAAACTCAGTTTTAAGAGATTTTTATATGTGGTTGTCAAATGAGTACGTTAACATTTTAGGACAAGTATGCATATAATTTTGCTATAAATTATAAAAATACTTTGTGATGATGTTTAGGTCATCTGTTAGAATTCTCAATAATGTTGTGGAATAAAAATTATTGAATAAAGACATAGGATTTCCAAAATTATGTTTTCCTGTTTTGATAAGTTTTCTAATTATTCAATTAATGGGGAAGATAATTCAAAATGTATAGATTTCTTGCACTTGGATACGCTGTGCATATTCTAAGTAACCATAAAACATATTGAGAATAATTTTGACCTGTGAAACCTCAGTTCTGAAACTATATAATTTTTTTTATATCATAGCAGTGAAATATTATGCTAAGTTTTAGTACAGTTTAAATTTCACTTGTTTGTAACATATATTTAGAAGTTAAGTAGTTTTTCTCCAAGGTATAATTTTAATATGAATCAGATTGAAGCGACTAAATAGTCTGTTCAGTCTTAACCCGTGTTTTAAGTATATTTAATATAGCTGTTCATGTGCTAATAAGCAAAAGGCAAACTGTTTTCATAAACTTTTCTTTTTTAGTATGTTATTGAAAGTGCCCGACAGAGACCTCCTAAAAGGAAATACCTGTCTAGTGGAAGGTATGAATATTTTATTTATTGGTATTTTAGATTATTTAAAATACGATATCTACCATTTATTGCATTCCTACTAGGCACTGTGCTGGAAATGTTATAGGTACTTTACGTGTATTTGAAATTTCTGAGTTGATATTAGTTACTATATCCAGCTTACCTTATCCTCGGTTTGGGGGAAATTGGGGGGAAAAATTATGGGAAAATTCAAAATAACATCCATTTTATGATTAGAATATTCACATTTTGTTTCATTAAATTTTAGAAAATCTGTATTTCAAAAACTTTATGACTTATATATTGAAGAATGTGAAAAAGAGCCTGAGGTTAAGGTAAGTATAAATTTTTTATGTTTTTACGGCTTTTGAAATGTAGAGGAACAGGGACATTTGAAAGATTTACATTTGAAGCAGGTAATGATTTATATTTTTGTGAGAGAACTAACATCTTTCCTAGCCAGACTCTAGCCAGTTTTGCAGCTGACCCATAGCCTTGGCTAATCTGGCACCAAGTAGAGATCACCTGCTTAGGTAGGAGAGACGACCAGTGTTTATCGAGTAACAGAAAATCATTGAGAAGTCCAAAGAAGCAAAGCTCCTATATATATTATCTTTTGCTTCTTTTTCCCCTGATAAGTGATTTGTAGACTGGAAGAAAAAGTAACCTGTTTCCTCGTGGTGATTTGTACTGGAAATTTAAAGGTTTTACAGGATGTAGGACATTCAGGTGTGATAATAAAAGATGAATTTGGTCACAAATATTAGTTCCAGATTAGATTAACAACTCATTTTTAATTAGCATAAAAGTATGGGTAGTAGAAATGTAACAAATTGATTCCTTAAGATCTTTTGGACTCTTGGGGTATAAAAGCCTTAAAAAGTTTCTATGTGCGGGGCGCCTGGGTGGCTCAGTCGGTTGAGCATCCAACTTCGGCTCAGGTCATGATCTTGTGGTTCGTGAGTTCAAGCCCCGCACCAGGCTCTGTGCTGACAGCTCAGAGCCTGGAGCCTGTTTCAGATTCTGTGTCTCCCTCTCTCTGACCCTCCCCCATTCATACTCTGTCTCTCTCTGTCTCAAGAATAAATAAATGTTAAAAAAAAATTAAAAAAAAAAAAAAGTTTCTATGTGCTTCTTTAAAAATGAATACCATTTTTTCGTGAGTTTGAGCCCCGTGTTGGGCTCTGTTCTGACAGCTCAGAGCCTGGAGCCTGCTTCAGATACTGTGACTCCCTGTCTCTCTGCCCCTCCCCTGCTCTGTCTCTCAAAAAATAAATAAACTTAGAAAAAAAAAAAAAGAATACATTTTACTTTTTAGACAAAAAATTAGTAGAATTACAGTAATATCCTGCCTTTAAAATCTTCACTAGGAGAAAATGTTAAATATTGAGTAAATTTTACACTGTGTTTCTCATAAGTTTTTTTGAGGTATAATTGATATACAATAAATTACATGTGTTTAAAATATATATTTTGTAAGTTTTGACATATATGTACACCCATGAAGCCATCATCACAATATAACAAATATGTCCATCACTTCAGAGACAGAATTAAGGTAGGAGAGATAAAGGTTCTAAATTGGGTTTGGCAGCCCTTACCTGCCAACTGAATCTTGCCCACTGCACGTTTTTGTAAATGAGGTTTTATTGGAATCCAGCCACACCCATTCATTGTCTGTGGCTGATTTTGAGGTACAACAGCAGGGTTGAGTATAGCCCACAAGCCTAATACGCCTTCTGGCCCTTTAAGAAAGAAATTTTCTGACCTCTGATCTGTATATTGACCCAAAAACTAAGTGGAAACCAACTTTTATTGTCTTGAAGAGATGCTGTCACACTTTTTCTGACTATTCTGTCATGTGTCAAATTACGACTTTTTTTTAACTTTATTTTTTATTTTTATTTATTTATTTATTATTATTATTATTTATTTATTTATTATTTATTTATTTATTTATTTTTTTTTTTTTGAAATTTACATCCAAATTAGTTAGCATATAGTGCAACAGTGATTTCAGGGGTAGATTCCTTAGTGCCCCTTACCCATTTTGCCCATCCCCCTTCCCACACCTCCTCCAGTAACCCTCAATTTGTTCTCCATATTTATGAGTCTCTTCTGTTTTGTCCCCATCCCTGTTTTTATATTATTTTTGTTTCCTTTCCCTTATGTTCATCTGTTTTGTCTCTTAAAGTTCTCATATGAGTATGACATTTTCTTTACACTTGAAAATACTTTAAAATTTTAGTCTCTTTACTAGTTTTTTGAAGTAAATGTTGATTTGCTTTTTTTTTTTTTTTTTTTAATTTTCAAAATGCTGGATTTTTTGTTTCCTGGTCACAATAAATCAGTTTTTCATTTCTCTGTGCATAAAACTGTATGTATACATGTTTAGTATAAAATATAGAAATAGGTTTGTTTTTTGAGATTCTGCAGAAATACTCTATTGATTCAATTTTTTATAAATAAGATGTGATGAAGTGAATTCTTATATCTATGTGGGTTTCATTTTAAATCGTAGGCATTTGTAAAATAATGAATTTTTAGGTATGTGTATTATATTTTCTGATGGTTTTTGGTGTTTTTATTAAAATAGTTTCTAAGGAGCTGTTAAATTGAATTTGTCGGAAATTGCTTAAATTCCTAATTTCCTCTTCTTTTTAAAAATTTTTTAACGTTTATTTTTGAAAGAGAGAAAGTGGGAGAGGGGCAAAGGGAGAGGGAGGCAAAGGATTCAAAGCAGAGGGATGTCCCTTGCAGAGGATATCTCTGCGCTGACAACAGAGAGCCTGATGTGGGACTCGAATTCAAGAACTTTGAGATCATGACCTGAACTGGTGTTGGATGCTTAACCGACTGAGCCACCCAGCACCCCAGTTTTCTTATTTCCTCTTACAAGCTAGGTGTCTTTGAGCCTAACATTACAACTGACTAGAGCTGTTGATTTGTTTAGATCTAATTATGCCAGAAAACGTGTTAAGAAGCAGATACCTATAATAGTACAACTGAAGATAAAACCCCAAATTCTTTATTTATTTTTGTGTAGACTTAAATTTAATAGAAACTAATTATATGGCATCTGTGTTTTATATGTTTGCATTTAATGGTTTTACTCTTCACTTAAATATTTTTGTTATATTCTATTTATGTACTCAAAGATACATATTTCATATATGGACAACTTTTTTCTTTGTCGTATGAACTAATTTCTATAAAATGTAATCAAAATTAAGTTTATGTAAATGTTCTGTATTTGGTAGCTGTAGTGTTTGTGCATTTTCCTCATATGTGGAAAGAGCACCAAAAGATAATTGATCTAATTTTGTTAAAATAACATTTTTGTTAGGGTTATGCCTGATTATTTTCATGAGCTCTGCCTCTTTTTAAAGCAGAAATTAAGAAGAAATGTGAATTTGTTAGAGAAGCTTGTTATGCAAGAGACATTATCCTGTTTAGTGGTCAACCTATACCCAGGAAATGAAGGATATTCTCTGATGCTCAGGGGAAAAAATGGATCAGGTAAGAACCTCCAAAGAGCTACAGCCACAGATATCCCTCTGCAAGGCAGGGTGTGCTGTCTTCTAGAAGTAGAAGTGGTCTGTCCTTCAGGTCATTGATGACTTGATAAAAGAACCCTTTGAGTCCAAATTTTCCTCTTTACTATGTTTTGTTAGAAATTATCTCTAAGATGATTAGCCTTCATGAATATGCATTTGTAAAGAATTCTAATTGAGGTAGGTCTTTGAAGTTAAATTGTATAAGACCCAACCTTTAAATAATTGTCACAATTTTCTATTTCTATTTATACTTTAAGATAGCATAAGGTGTTTTATGTTTTTCTTCTGTATTCTGACTGTACTGAGTCTGAAACCTTCAAAATTAAGCAGATTCACTGCCTTTTGAATAATTTTTCATATTTACATTTCTATTAATGTAAACTTGAAAATAGAGTTTTGGAATATAAGCACTCTTAGATCTCACTAAAGACATCTTAGAAATGTGTTATGGTGATGATGATGTGGGTTCTACAAGGAAATCACCTATTTAAGAATTTTTTCTTCTGTTGATAATGTATTGTAAAATGTAACAGCCAGAGAATTTTGTTCTGTGACCGTTTTTCATATGAGGTACCAAATTATCACTCTTATTTTCAGATTAGATTAAGTTGTTTTAAAGGGAATTTTCAGTTACCAGCATTGGAATTTTATCATATTCTCATTTTTGCACTACTGGCTGTGGTTTGCATTATGTTGTTATGCCAGATTCTTTTTCACATGTGTTGAAGGTTTTCTCCTTTCTGGCCTAAAATTGTATACAGTTTACCAAGTCTTATAGCAGTATGTGAAGTGATTTATTTGTAAGACAAATAAAGAAGGACTTTAGAAGAGCCTTTTGGATTTATTTGCTTTATTTTTTTATGAAAACTCATTTAAATTATGCACCTAAGCTTTGTGGTGAGCCTGATATTTTCAGAAACTTTATGTTTTAAAATTAAGATTCTGAGACCATTCGACTGCCTTATGAAGAAGGGGAATTGCTTGAATACTTGGATGCAGAAGAATTACCTCCAATTTTGGTTGATCTCCTAGAAAAATCTCAGGTACAAATTTGTCTCTTTAAAATTTCATTAGGGGGGCGCCTGGGTGGCTCAGTCGGTTGAGTGGCCGACTTCGGCTCAGGTCACGATCTCACGGTCTGTGAGTTTGAGCCCCGCGTCGGGCTCTGTGCTGACAGCTCAGAGCCTGGAGCCTGTTTCAGATTCTGTGTCTTCCTCTCTCTGACCCTCCCCTGTTCATGCTCTGTCTCTCCCTGTCTCAAAAATAAATAAAATGTTAAAAAAAATTTTAAAAGGGGCGCCTGGGTGGCTCAGTCGGTTAAGCGGGCGACTTTGGCTCAAGTCACGATCTCGCGGTGAGTTCGAGCCCCGTATCGGGCTCTGTGCTGACAGCTCAGCCTGGAGCCTGTTTCAGATTCTGCATCTCCCTCTCGCTGACCCTCCCCTGTTCATGCTGTCTCTCTCTGTCTCAAAAATAAAATAAAAACGTTAAAAAAAAAAAAATTTTTTTTTCTTTTTTTAAATAAAAATTTAAAAATAAATAAATAAATAAAATTTCATTAGGGTCGCCTGGGTAGCTCAGTCAATTAAGTGTCCGGCTTTGCCTCAGGTCATGATCTCGTGGCTTGTGAGTTTGAGCCCCGCATTGGGCTCTGTGCTGACAGGTCAGAGCCTGGAGCCTGCTTCAGATCCTGTGTCTCCCTCTCTCTCTGCCTCTCCCTCTGCTCACACTCTCTCTCTCAAAAATAAACAATAAAAAAAAATATTTTTTAAATGTCCTTACATTTGTCATCTCTGTGGTGTTTGTTATAAATGTTACTTATATTTAAATGATATTAAATTCTCAATGGTGTTTGGAATAGGAAGTGAGACATTGTATGTAATTAGGTGGTAACCATTTTATTGTGGGATACTTACCCTTAGGCTGTACTGAAATGTATAGATTTAGTTGATTCTTCTAAAATTCCTTTAATAATTGGCTCATTTGTTAGAAATTTCTCTATACCTACAACAAGGATTATGGGAGAAACTCCTAACTTTGGCTTCACTCCAGCGATACTGTATACTTAGGGAAAAAAGGCCATCTGATGGGAACTTGCATTTTCTTCTAGCCCTAGTCGTCTAGAGGTCTGTCCACACTTTCTGCCTGCCTTTCTGTTAAAATGGATGAAAAGTATTCTGTTCTTAAGAAATCTCCTCTAGTTGTCTTCTGGATGCTCCTTCTCAAGGATTTGTGACTATAACCTCTCCTTCTATCATCTCTTTACCTCTTTCTACTAGATGAAAAATACAAGCATATTTTACTGTATCTCAACTTAAAAAAATAATCCTCCCTTGATCCCGTGTCCTTCTTCAGCTAGTGTTGTACAATTCTGCTTTTCTTGATGGCAAAGCTACTCACAAAGTTGTCTATAATCATACTGTCTTTTTTTCTCACATCCCGTTATTTTCTCTGCCCACCTCTTTCAGCATTATAACATCACCATTCTACAGAGGCAGTTTTGTCAAGGTTACCAATGATCTCCATGGCACAGAATCAGTTGGTCACTTTTCTGTTCTCATCTTTAATTGGTCTCAACAAAATACAGTGCAAATGAACTTTCCTCCTTGAAACACCCTTCTTTTGGCTTCTGAGACATCTCATTCTGGTTTTCCTCTTCTCTCTGTTCCTTCAGTCTTCTTTACTGTCTTCCCTCTTCCACTCCTAAATGTGTGCAGGTTTCAGAGTTTATTCCTAGGCCCTCTATTCTTTAGTAACACCGTCTCTGGATGATCTCAGCCAGTGTCAGGAGTTGAAAAATGACATCTAGGGGTGCCTGGGTGGCTCAGTGTGTTGGGCATCTGACTTTGGCTTCGGTCATGGTTTCATGGTTCGTGAGTTTGATCCCCGGGTTGAGCTCTGTGCTGACAGCTCAACCTGGAGCCTGCTTCAGATTCTGTGTCTCCCTCTTTCTCTGCCTCTCCCCCACTGACACCATGTCTCTATTTCTCAAAAATAAATAAACATTAAAACAATTTTTTTTATTAAATAAAATAAAAGTGACATTTTATCCCTTGCTTATATCTTCAGGACTATTCCTTCAAGCTCCAAACTTCTGTTTACTAGGAAATGTAGTAGCTTCCTCAAACTTAAAATGACAAAAACAGAACTTTTGATTTTGCCTTCCAAAACAGTTCTCGTCCTTCTAATCTCAGACTCTGCTCTGACCTTTTACGTTCAGTCCAACAGTAAATGTCAGCTGTACCTTCAAAATATGTATGGTCATGACCTGCTGTAGTTACCTTGCTGAGCATTTTGCTTTCATTCTGGAACCCCAGAAATCAGTTCTCCACAGACAACTAGATTCAGCTTATAAAACAAACAATAGGAAAAAAAAGTTCCCTGGCTTCAAATTCTTCAGTGTCTTCTCACTGTATAAAACCTCTGTCTTCTTGTCTTCATCTCCTGATTCTCATCCCAGTCTTTATACTCCAGCCATGCATTGTTCTTTATGTACTAAAACACACCAGGTATATTCCTACCTTAAGGCCTGTCATCTGCTATTCCTTCTGTCTGGAATGATCTGTGCCAGATGTCCAGTCCTTTGTTGTGATTCAGGCCTAAGCTAAAAAGTCACTCCTTCAGAGAGGTTTCTTTCTGAGCAAACAATCTATGTTAGCTCCTCCCTATTTTATTTCCTTTTTAGCATTCATCACTAAGATTATCTTGTTTATTTCTGTACATGTTTATTGCCTGTCTTCCCACACTGAGAGCAAATGTTGTCCCACCACCTGTATATCTGTGAAGCTTCTTTAGTGCCTGGCCTATAGTTCACGTTGTCATGGACATAATGATGACTCATAGCATAGAAAGTCACAGGCTCCAGTAAAAGTTCTGAAAGCGTGAAAAAACAACACTTTATATAAATGACTAATGTAGATTGTAATTAGCAAGACTTGAATTATAAAGGTCCTTACTTTTGGGCTTATAAAAGGATTGGAAAACAGACAATATTTGAATTTATAGTTCACTTTCTTCCTTTTATTAATAAAGACTGTCCTATTTCTGGATATCTTAGAGCGAATAGAAGTTTCATCTAGAAGCTGAAACTGGCAGGGTTGATTGACACTTGATAACAAAAGACAAACTTGGTAACAATGACAGAGTTAGCAAAGTATAACAGCCAGTGAGCGTCAAGAATAGCATTTCCAGTGATTTGTAATATTAATAGTATATAAATGTCAAAACCCAATCTATAACTAAGAAACCATTAAACAATTTGAAACTGCTTGTTGAGTCATAATGATGAACATAAAATAATTCCTTGGAAAAGTTTATATAATGGTAAATCCATCAAGGAAGTCCACTTTAGAGTATGTGAGTGGCTAGAAGTATTGCATAAGCATGTAAAGAACTCGAAACATTCAATATAAGCAGACTTCTGTAGGCTTTTGAAAAATGAGATTTACTTAAATATTTTCACTCAAAACAGGTTAATATTTTTCATTGCGGATGTGTCATAGCAGAAATACGTGACTACAGGCAGTCCAGTAATATGAAATCTCCTGGTTACCAAAGTAGGCATATTCTCTTACGTCCAACAATGCAGGTAAGGAATGTTTAACTATTTTAGGAGTGCCTGGCTGACTCAGTCAGTGGAATGTGTGAGACTTGATCTTGGGGTTGCAAATGTGAGCCCCCATGTTGGATATAGAAATTAGTTAAAAATAAAATCTTTGGGGACGCCTGGGTGGCTCAGTCGGTTAAGCGGCCGACTTCAGCTCGGGCCATGATCTCGCGGTCCATGAGTTCGAGCCCCGCGTCAGGCTCTGTGCTGACAGCTCAGAGCCTGGAGCCTGTTTCGGATTCTGTGTCTCCCTCTCTCTGACCCTCCCCTGTTCATGCTCTGTCCCTCTCTGTCTCAAAAATAAATAAATGTTAAAAAAAATTTAAAAAAATAAAAATAAAATCTTTGAAGTGCACCTGGGTGGCTTGGTCAGTTGAGCATCCAACTTTGGCTCAGGTCCCCAGTCTCTGCAGTTGTGAGTTCGAGCCCCACATTGGGCTCACTGGCATCAGCACAGGACCTGCTTTGGATCCTCTGTTCCCCACTTCGTCTGCCCCTCCCTCACTCGCACTCTCTCAAAAATAAACATTTAAAAAAATGTTAATAAAATACAGTCTTTAAAAAGAAAAATGTATTTTCGATTTTATTTGGAGTTTTATTAAGTATCTTCATATGTTTGTACATTAATGTGTTTTTTAAAACTTTTATTTCCTTTAGACTTTAATCTGTGATGTGCATTCAATAACAAGTGATAACCATAAATGGACCCAGGTTAGTTGTTTTTTAATTCCAAACAGGGAAAATACAGGATGGAATAATACTTAAGAAGTAAAGCGAAAGATATTTTATTTGTAATTTTATTCATGAGTAAATTTTGGGATTCTTTAATGAGCTTTAGAAATCAGGGGTCTGTTGGGGTGCCTGGGTGGCTCAGCTGGTTAAGCATCCGACTCTTGACTTTGGCTCAAGTCATGATCCCACACTATGTGGGTTTAAGCCCTATATCTGGCTCTGTGCTGACAGCATGAAGCCTGCTTGGTGTTCTGTCTCCCTCTCTCTCTCTGCCCCTCCCCTGCTTGCTCTCTATCTTTCAAAAAAATAAAAAAAAAAAACAAGAAATCAAGGGTCTCATCATCCATGCAGTAATTCTTCAAAGAACTAAGCAGGTCAATCCCATTTGCTTTAGGACCATGGTGAAATAGGGTCACGCTGACCTGAGCTGCCCAATATGTGAAATTCAGTTTTTTATGCCCTCTCAAACAGAAGAAAAAAAATTCTTTTATATCATGGATACAAGTGGATTCTGATTTTCCATAATCTAGGATTCTAAAGCGAGCTTACCCTGTCTTTGCCATTCGTACCAGTTGCAGCACTGGGGGAACTCTGTTACCCTTGAGAATAGCCAGTAACTCTCCAGTGCTCACTCAGTATATATGAGGTGCTAACTCACAATAGTGTTTGCTTATTTCTTTGCTGCTATAGAGAGGAATAGTTACTAAACCAAAGAAAATATCAATAATGAAAATTATCTGCAAAATACGGTTATGAGTTGTCAGTAACTGTCAAGTGTGTTTTAATTTGGGCTATAATCTTTACAAGGTTAAAAGCTATTGAAAGAATATTCAAAACAGGATTAAAATCATTGGCCACCATCAGATGTTGCTAGGGTATCAGTTTCTTTTTTTTTTTTAAATTTTTTTTTTTTTTTAACGTTTTATTTACTTTTGAGACAGGGAGAGACAGCATGAACAGGGGAGGGTCAGAGAGAGGGAGACACAGAATCTGAAACAGGCTCCAGGCTCTGAGCTGTCAGCACAGAGCCCGACGCGGGGCTCGAACTCACGGACCGCGAGATCGTGACCTGAGCCGTAGTCAGCCACTTAACCGACTGAGCCACCCAGGCGCCCCAAGGGTATCAGTTTCTTATTCTGAAGATGAATAAAGGGAAAGTCTGTAGCATTTTACTCTGCTTTTCTTGTATGAACTGTATGTTAGGTGGCCAAAGAATAGCTAAGATTAAAAAGTTCTTTAGGAAAATTAGATCTTAAAAGTTTTCACAAGAAAAAAAAAATTTGTAGCTGTGGGTAATGAAACCTGTTAACTAGACTTAGGGCGGTGATCAATTTTCAGTGTACAGGAGTATCAAATTACTTGTGCTCCTGAAAATATGTTCTATGTCCGTTACACCTCAACAGAAAAGAGAGAGAACAGACAGATTTATCCTGGTAAAGAGTAAATGTTAGTAGGGGAGATCGCCTATAGGTAGATGCATAGTTCCTGTCTTGGAAAAATAACCACCTGCGTCTCTGCGCAAAAGTTTATTTTCTTAATTTGCTTTCTTATAAACATGAGTTTAGAGTTAACTTTTGAGAATAGAATACATTCAAATAGCTTCAATAATGATCTGTTTAAGTGGGTTCCAGTAAGAATCAGGAAGTATAAAAGATAATTTAGCATTAACATTTCTGATATTGGTGAAAAATTTAATTTTTTTGCATGAGGTACATATAAATGGTGCTTTTGTAATTAAGGATTCCAAATAGAAATTTCCACTTGTGATTTCACATATTATAGATATTATTGATATCTCAACTGTTAGATGTTGGCGTAGGCTCCACAGCATTCCTGCTTGATGGGTAATCTTACCACAATTGAAAGGTTGACACTCCCAACTACATAGCACATATACAGCCTCAATAGAGAAAGGAAAAAAAAAGAATTCCTGCTAATAGATACAGAAGAAATAAATGATGGACTTTTTAAAGTATCAATTTGGAAGTCTTAATCTAGGCAGGTTAACTCTTCGGTGTAAAAGCCATTAGATTATAGGTTCATGGGAAATTTTATAATGCAGAGATCTGACTGACCCCATTGGTGTAAAAATGGGACAGTCATTGTGTTTCTCCTGGTGTGATGCAAGAGAAAGTATATAACAATACCAATAAAGAATTCTTGTCTAAAAAAATAGAACCAGAATTAAATTCAGCTTCTAGATCTAACAGTGTATATGGAATTGGGGAAATAAGAGAAACTTAAATGACACAGTGTGGAGATAGTCAGCCAGGAAGTAATTGGGTCAAATCCAACAAATCAATTACATGAGAAAAGGGAAAAACGTGGGAGAAGAAGTGATCATTACACAACAAAGTAAGATGTTTAAAAGATAAAAACCCAATACAAAGTGTAGAGTTTGAGTTCAAATTCAAACAAACCAACTAAAAATACACTCTTGAGGTAATGGGACATTGAAATCCAGACTGGATGTTAGAGGTCCTTATCAGTTAGCAATGCATGCTGAAGTATTTTGAGATGAAACAATACAACATCAAAGAATGTATTTTAAATTACTCCAGCAAAACAAAAACATAAGAAGTTAAGGGGCGGTTGTTAAATGAAATTGAGTGTTGGTACATGGATGTCACTACACTTCTCCTTTTGTGTACATTTGAAAATATCCATAATAAGTTGAACTGTTGAAAGAAGCAGTGTTTCTTTCTTTGCAAAAATCCTTATTCAGCAGTAATATTAATTGACTCATTTGACTGTAAAATACTTAGTTGTTGCTGTTAAAACATTTCACTGATTAAGTCAAAAAAAGAAAAAAAAACAGTAAGTAAAACCTGTAGAGCACCTGTATACGTTTTGGAATTGGGAATATAGAGTTTACACAGTATTAGTGTAATCATTTTTATTCTTGTAATGAAGTTAAGCTGAGTATTGAATAGGATGGTTATTAAAAATTCTATGATTCATCGTGATCTTGTAAGCTTTGTGGGAGCAGATGATTTAATCTGTTCACTACTTGATCCTCAACTCTTAGAACAGAGGCTAACACACAGTTGGTGCTCAGTAAATATTTATTGAATCAGTGAATAGGCATTCTTACAACTTGACCATTTTGTACACTACAAATTACTGAATTTCCATTAATAATTTCATTATGCTGTCAAGTTTCTGAAGTCTGCAAAGTTGTGACGTGAAATACTGTGTTTTATGGTAGTACATAGAGTTCCAAGGAATATTTCTAGATTAAGAAATATGTATGATTTGAAAAACTTAAATCTGGTACTGACATATGTTATACATTTTAGGAAGATAAACTCTTGCTTGAGAGCCAACTGATCCTAGCTACAGCTGAACCACTGTGTCTTGATCCTTCCATAGCAGTAACCTGTACTGCAAATAGACTGCTTTATAACAAGCAAAAGATGAACACGCGCCCCATGAAACGGTAATTGCCTTTGTAGATGGGTAAACCAAAAGATGCTCCTAGACAATTAGCTTTAAATTTTGCTATTTATGGGGGCACCTGGGTGGCTCAGTCAATTAAGTGTCACTCTTCGATTCAGGTCATAATCTCGTGGCTCGTGGGTTTGAGCCCTGTGTTGGGCTCTGTGCTGACAGCTCAGAGCCTGAGCCTGCTTCAGATTCTGTCTCTGTCTCTGCTCCTCCCCCGTTCACACCCTGTCTGTCTCTCTCTCTCTCTCCTTCAAAAATAAATAAACATTAAAATAAATACATTAATTAAAAAAATAAAATTTGCTGTTTATGGTATCTTTTCTCTCTAAAGTATATATATAAGTACTGTGACTTTTTTTTAAATAGGATTTTTATGGCCTTAAGTTACATTTTTTGTGCATTACTGTTTTTAACTACTGTCTGCTTTATATGGGAGTGATGCATTCTCTGCATTTTGTGAAAGGACAAGCTTCCTGTAAGTTTAGAGTCTTTACCAAAAACAGGCTGAAAAGACACAAGTATAAACAGAATAATTTCTTTATTACTAATTACCAGTAACCTGTTTGTTTTGTTAATATTGCTTTTAAAGAAACAATTCATAATTTATTTTTGACATCTGATAAAATACCAGTTTGTGATTAAATACCTTTTTATAACGTGGTAATTTGTTCTTTACATGTTTTAGCTATCTTTTCTACTTAATAAAAGAATGCATATTAACTTGGATCACAGTTATAATTGGTTTATCATTAGGTACTCTTAACAATTGTTTGAGTTGCCCATTTTGGGTCATCTTAAGAGTTCAAAAACATACCCATTTTCTAAACTCCTTAGTTTACTATGTAAACAATATATGCTAAGGAAAAGGTACAGTTTCAGAAATAGTAAAATAAGTCTATATAAGATCTGTCAGCAGTTCTCTAAAGTCTCCTTGTATCTTCACATCTCCATGCCCCACTGCCAAATTTTAAAGTCGACATTATCCTGACTTCTGTAGTAAATTTCTATTTGATCTTCCTGCTACCACCTTTGCTCCCTTTTGGTCTGTTTGCCACATAAGCAAATTGGAATAATCTTTTAAAAACTTCAAAGCAGATTATGCCACCACTTGCTTAAATTTCCATGAAAGCGTCCCATTGTATTTCACATTAAATCTAAACACATTACCATTGATCTGCAAGACCCCTGCTTCACTCTCTGACCTCATCTATTATGTGTACCCTCATGCTCTAATCATACCTATTTCTGCTTTTAAAACAAAGTAAGTTTTTAATTTTTTTTTTTCAATTTTTCTCTCTGTTTTAAATACTCATTCCCTGATCTTACCGTATCTGGTTCTTTCTTGCCATTTATGTCTCAGCTCACACATCGTTTCTTCAAAGAGTCTGGTCCTTCCTTTCTCTTACCTGCTGCTGCACTCTCTATCACTGACTGCAGTATCCTGTCTTCTTTTTTTTCTTTTTTTTTCCCCCCCTCCTGACCAATGCTCTCTGAAATTATCTGTTTAATTGTGAATGTCTTTTTCCTCTGGAGTATCAGCTCCATGGTAGCAGGAATTTTGTCTTGTTCATTTTTATTTTGCCAGTGCCTGGGACTGTGTTTGATAAGTGATAGTGGTGATTTAATTATATTATAATGCTTACTGATTTAAACCCAGATTTATTCTGAGTTTCTTTTATTTTCAACTCTTTATATTTCAGGTGTTTCAAGAGGTATTCCAGGTCGTCTCTGAATCGACAGCAGGATCTCTCTCATTGTCCACCTCCGCCTCAGCTAAAATTACTTGATTTCTTACAAAAAAGGAAGGAAAGAAAAGCAGGTCAACATTATGACCTCAAGATTTCTAAAGCAGGAAATGTAAGTGTGTTTTTTTAATGAAGCTTATTATTTCAAAAACCTTGCTCATTTTGAATTTTTCAGCATTTTTAATACTGTTTTTAATTTTTCAGTGTGTAGATATGTGGAAACGGAGTCCCTGTAATTTGGCCATACCTTCCGAAGTGGATGTAAGTCAGTTCATGAATTGCATTTATTTTCATACAAGATTCCTAAGTTTAATAGCAACTGATACTTTGGAAAAACAAAGACTCTTATTTGTTTTAAAAACAAAATAATGATTTTTTTAACCAATTGCTCGTTTTTAGAATATTTTAGAATATTCTTTCACATTAACGTGTAAGAATGTAGCCCCTTAATACGTTCTGTGTATTGCTGTAGAAGGCCTGTGTTTAGGAATAACAACCAAAGAATTTTGAACCATGGGAAAAGCGCAATAATATGCATTTAATGTGTCTTTTTTCATAATACTTCATTATAATTTCCTGATAATGCTCCTTTTCTCAAATTGGTTAAATTTAAAAATTAATATTGGAGAAGTGGTCAAATTAGGAACTTTGGATGGTGTTCTCTACTGATCCATAATAACCATGAACTATTAATGATAAAAAACATGAAAAAGATCTTTTGAGGACTGGTCTCATATTTTTCACTTTCCTATTTCTCCTGTGTTACTTTTTGTTATTCACTCAATTTTACAATTGGTTAGTTATTTTATTTTTTTATTTTTTATTTTTATTTTTTTAGTTGAATTGAATTTTATTTTTTAAACTTACATCCAAGTTAGCATATAGTGTAACAGTGATTTCAGGGGTAGATTCCTTAATGCCCCTTACCCATTTAGCCCATCCCCCCTCCCACAATCCCTCCAGTAACCCTGTGTTTGTTCTCTATATTTAAGAGTGTCTTATGTTTCATTCCTCTCCCTGTTTTTATATTTTGCTTCCTTTCCCTTGTGTTCATCTGTTCTGTGTCTTAAAGTCCTCATATGAGTGAAGTCATATATTTGTCTTTAATATCGCTTAGCATAATACCCTCTAGTTCCGTCCACATAGTTGCAAATGGCAAGATTTCATTTTTTTTTTGTTTGCTGAGTAATACTCCATTGTGTATATATACCACATTTTCTTTATTCAGTCATCCATCGATGGACATTTGGGCTCTTTCCATAGTATCCCTTAGATAAATACCTAGTAGTGCAATTGCTGGATTGTAGGGTAGTTCTATTTTTAATTTTTTGAGGAACCTCTATACTGTTTTCCAGAGTGGCTGTACCAGCTAGCATTCCCACCAACAATGCAAAAGAGATTCTCTTCACATCCTCGCCAACGTCTGTTGTTGTCTGAGTTGTTAATGTTAGCCATTCTGACAGGTGTGAGGTGGTGTCTCATTGTGGTTTTGATTTATATTTCCCTGATGATGAGTGATGTTGAGCATTTTTTCATGTGTCAGTTGGCCATCTGGATGTCTTCTTTGGAGAAGTGTCTGTTCATGTCTTTTGCCCATTTCTTCACTGGATTATATGTTTTTTTTGGGTTGAGTTTGATAAGTTCTTTATAGATTTTGGGTACTAACCCTTTATCTGATATGTCGTTTGCAAATATCTTCTCTCATTCTATCGGTTGCCTTTTAGTTTTGCTGATTGTTTCCTTCGCTGTGCAGAAGCTTTTTATTTTGATGAGGTCCCAGTAGTTCACTTTTGTTTTTGTTTCCCTTGCCTCCGGAGACGTGTTGAGTAAGAAGTTGCTGTGGCCACGATGAAAGAGGTTTTTGCCTGCTTTCTCCTCAAGAATTCTGATGGCTTCTTGTCTTACATTTAGGTTTTTCATCCATTTTGAGTTTATTTTTGTGTACGGTGTAAGAAAGTGGTCCAGGTTCATTCTTCTGCATGTTGCTGTCCAGTTTTCCCAGCACCACTTGCTGAAGAGACTGTCTTTATTCCATTGGATATTCTTTCCTGCTTTGTCAAAGATTAGTTGGCCATGTGTTTGTGGGTCCATATCTGGGTTCTCTATTCTGTTCCATTGATCTGAATGTCTGTTCTTGGGCCAGTACCATACTCTCTTGATGATTACAGCTTCGTAATATGGTTTGAAGCCCAGGATTGTGATGCCTCCTGCTTTGGTTTGCTTTTTCAAGATTGCTTTGGCTATTCAGGGTCTTTTCTGGTTCCACAATTGGTTAGTTATTTTAATAGGTGTTTACTTTTCTTCTGTATCCTTCATAGGCTGGCACATGTACTATTGTTATATTTTTTAGATTAGAAGAAGAATTTGTGAAAAGCACAAAGCCAAAACCATCAGAATTGCACTATATACAACTCAAGGGAATAAGCCACGTTTTTTTTGATAACTTCTGTGTTTTCTGACGGAATGCTGCTTGAGAAGAGATATTAGTGTAAATCCCAAAAGGTGGAATTTAGCTTTGAAGGGTAGATTGGATATCTAAAGCAGTGCTTCTCAAACTTTAATATACATCCTAGTCACCTGGCTTGCTTGTTAAAATGCAGATTTTAATTCAGCAGGTATGGGCTAGCGCCTGAGATGCTGCAGTTTGGCCAGGCTCCCAAGTTGCATGATAACTGGGGTCCACAGCCTACTTTGAGTAACAAAACCCGAATACAAAGATTTTCAGTCGGAATCGATTAGAAGACTCATCTAGAATACCAGTGAAATATAGATTTCAGGCTCCACTTCAGACCTTCCAGTGGAGTCAGGTCTTCAGGGGAAGGACATGGAAATCTGAAATTTTACCAAGTTCCCAGGGGAGTCTGATTTACTCTTAAGATCATGGTTGCCAGTAAAATGAGTATATTTGATTCACACAGACTAGTAGGAGATAATACAGAATATGTGGTCATTATCTTACTAGAAAATGGAAAAGGTTCACAAAAATCTTACCAACTTTAATACATAACTTCCCTAGTCTTCCTCCAGTGTTGTGCCCACTGTTACATGACAACTCCTGTTTCCTTCAAGTCCAGCAAAGGAAAAGATCCTGCTCCTGATCTCTCTGACATTCCAACTTTGCTAAAGGATGACTGTGATACCAATTTATGGAATAAAAAGAAGAGGCACTGTCCAAAAAAGCAGCTGTGTTTGTTATACCTATTTAATGACAAAAGAGATTCTGATTTTGTTTTGTTTTTAAAACCAGTTGGTCAAGCTTAACGTATCAGGAGAGTTTTGAACCAAGCATAAATAGTTGGTGGTATTAGCGAGTCAGGAATTTTTGTGCTTGAAACTACATTGTTGAGTTACTTAGGTTTTTCTCTTTTCGTCACAATACTGATTCCATTACATCTGCTGTCTATCGATTTGATTGTTTAGGTGGAGAAATACGCTAAAGTGGAAAAGTCCATCAAATCTGATGACTCACAACCAACAGTCTGGCCAGCCCATGTAAGTAATCACTACAGCAGTCTCCTTTCTAATAAAGCAGTTTCTAATCTGGGATCTGAATTTATTAAACATGAAGTGCCCAGGATTTTTTTTTTTTTTTTTAATTTAAAGGACGTATTGGGGGTTTAGTGAATTAAAGGAAAAAAACAGGTGTTTTGTTTTTCATAAAGTATGGTTTCCATTATAAAGGGCAATTTTAATGTAATACTGCATTCTTACTTCTCTTTTGGTTGCATAATGAAGTTTTATCTTTTTAGTATTTAGTATTTGCATTCATATGTCCATATGAAATTCTGCCATATTTCACTTGGGCTTGGTTAATTATTTGGAACTCTTCATTCTTAAAGTGCTATGTAAAAAAGAGTCCTAGTCTTTATTCTCTCAGAAGTGTTAAACAGGGCTATAACCAAAATGCTATGTCTTCTTATTGCCCAATACAAGTTAATATGTCATTTATTTTGTTAATTTTGATTATGTATTTACTGAAGAAGGTGCTTATCTGGGGTGTTCTGTCTTTTTCAGGATGTAAAAGATGATTATGTATTTGAATGTGAAGCTGGTAATCAGTATCAGAAAACAAAGCTGACCATTTTGCAGTCACTTGGTGATCCACTTTACTATGGCAAAATACAGCCATGTAAAGAAGATGAAGAAAATGACAGCCAGATGTCTCCATCCCAGTGAGTTCTGTTAAATACATGTAATTGACAAAATTAGGCATCAGAATTTATTCAGCAACTATTGATGAACCATTAATGAGTAAAAGTTTCCCTTTGAGGATTCATTTGTTAGTTAAGTACTCCAGTTAGATTTGTGAGTGGACATAAGTAAACCTAAATTACAGTTACCATGTTGTCCAAGAGTTATTTAAAATAATAATGATATATTTTTAAACATCTGTGGTATAAATATTTTCATACTTGCTTTGAACGGTATGCCATTGATACCCCTCTTACTCATTATGACTTCATCCTGGGAACATGAAGTTTTTCCAAGAAGTAGTTTGTTTAAGTAGGAAGCAAGTTCACTATAAATGATGAAGCTATTAAAGATACTTGGTATTGTGGTACTGCATGTAAGGACAAAGACTCTGCGCTTAACGTAGTTATTGGCTCTAGAAATCTCTATATATTTATATTAATTTGATGTATATATGTAGCGTTTATGTGTCTATACATACATGTACATATATATATTTGATTTTCCGAAACTTATGGACTACATATATTTAGTACAAGCTAATAGTAGTTAGTTTTGTTTTTATTGTTAGTTTATTAGTTTTTCAATGAAGTTGATGCTGTTTCAAATAGAAGAAACTACAAAGAAGAGGAGCTCAACAGAAAAAAAAGCAGGGGCCAGGCCTATGTTAAATTGTTTATAAAGTCTTTGCTTTTAACACAAGATACTAATTGAAACTATAACAGAAAGATGAATTATAAAGAACAACCTCACCAGTATCTAAATAAAAGTCAATGGTAAGAAATAGTTTGTTACGGAATCGTTAGGTAATTTTTCACATTAGCAGTTTCTTTTGTTGAATACTGTGTAGAAAGGTCACATGTTTTGATTACCTGTATTTTAAAAAATCTTCCCCTTAAAGACATACATTGGTCATTTTAAATTATTAACTTTTCTCAAACACAAGAAAATAATAGATACTCTTTTTTTTCAATTAAAAAAAAATCAGTTCAAAACCCAACTGATTAAATCTAACAAGAATTGAATTTTTTGCCTTTATGTCAGGGAGTTGCTGCAAAAATGCTGCATGATTTATTACTTCCAGTCATTCCTCCATATTCATAAATTACTTGAGTTAATAACTATGAAATTAAAGTTTGAGCTGCATTAACCAAGTTTTTTCTTTTTTTTACATTTTATATTTCAGCTCCTCCACAGATGACCATTCAAATTGGTAATTAAAAAATAAACAAACTCACTACTTTAATCTGTTAAGAAATCATATAAATGTCAAATTTTTTAAAAGGATTTGGTAAAGACATTTTATTGAATTGGCAATAAACTACCTTCCTTGTCTAAAATCTCTTCTAAGATCTGCTCTGTAGACATTAATAATGACGAAAATCAAAGGTTAAAGTGAGAGGAAGGCCAGAGGCCTTGCACACAGCAGTCCAGTGAATTGTACTGTAGGGCAGACACTTGCAAGGATGTATAGTATTTGGTAACTTTCAGCCCAGATTTTGTTTTGACACATAAGTTTTGTGCAAAACTACATCTCCCTTAAATTAAATCAACCAAATTATTCACAGGATTATTTTATAATGCATGCAAAACTTGGTCATTGCTTCATAAGTTTAAATGTATTTAAAAAATATTTTTTTTTTTGGAATATCTCAGTAGATTTGACTCCTTTTATAAAACTACAATCACTAAAATATGGAAGCCTTCAAAAGTAATCCCAGGGCTCTTTAACACTACTCTTAACCTAATACTTTTCTCTTTCTTAAACATTTCAGGTTTATTATTGGATCAAAGACTGATGCTGAGAGGTAAAAATATTTGATTTGTGTCTTTATCTTTAATCTGGATGGATGTGAAAAACTTCATTTTTATAGGATAAGGGAGTACTCCGCTAGGAGTCACAACTTTTTTGTTATACCTTAGCTATTACTAGGATTTTTTTTATAGAATTAGGAAAAAAAGGATTTTGTTTAATTGATGTTTAAAAGAATAATGTTTAAAATATAGTTTATTTTAAATAAGTAAATACATATCTGTGGTAGCTAAGGAAGACAATTCCTAAAATAGTACTTTAATCAGAATGTGGGTAAAAGGTAATGGGTAATTTCTTTGTCTGCTTATTGGTTAAGTAATCTGTGCAATATCTGTATTAAAAGGAAGATGTGTATGTTTATGTTTCGATTGTTAATTAGCAAAACGTTTTGAGCATTAGCTTGTCATTGAAAAGATTAAAAGAATATACTTCTGGCACACTGTTAAATTGTCTAATTTGAGGTTTTTGTGTTAATTTTGATGGAAATTCTTTTATTAGTAGTTACTATTTATTGCCTGTAAATTTATGTTTAAAACAGTTAACTAATCCTTACTTGTTTACTCCTGATATTCCAGGGTAGTCAATCAGTACCAGGAGTTGGTCCAGAATGAAGCCAAATGTCCAGTCAAAATGTCACACAGCTCCAGTGGCTCAGCCAGCTTAAGTCAACTTTCTCCAGGGAAAGAAACAGAAGTGTGTTTGGTTACTTTTATGCACCTAATTTTTTGCACTGCTACTTTTTTGTGCCTAATCGTTAATCAAGGAATATAAGAAATGTTAAGGACTATTTTTTGAGGGATGGGAGTATTATTTACTATGTAACTTTATATAATGGAAATTTTCAAATATACACAAAAGTAGAGAGAAAAGTATAATGAACACTTGTGTATACTAATCACCCGGCCTCATCAATTATTATTTTCCTGAAAAAGATTTAAGAATGGAAGCTTTGCCTTCAGTACACCTTTCTGCCCTTCTCCCTCAAAGTCTTTGTCTCCACCTACTTAGAAATCTTTCCTTCATCCTGTATGTATACTGTAATTTATCTCATGGATAGCCTTATGCAAAATTATATTTTTTTGTAATGCTTATAATACCCAACCTATAACACTAAGCGTAATTTGGAGAGTTTTAAATTGTGTGTTCTCATCCAGAAGCTGTGGTGGGATTAGTTTATGAATTTCTGATTTGAACTTAATTTTAACAAGTATATTTAATGTCCCTGTTTCTCAGCAGCCCGAGACTGTGTCAGTTCAGTCTTCAGTTTTGGGGAAGGGAGTAAAACACCGACCTCCACCCATCAAACTCCCCTCAAGCTCAGGAAATAGTTCTTCAGGTATCACATTCTTTACTTTTCTCTCATCTTGAGTAAGAAACGTCATACAGCCATTATCTATTTTTTAAACTTTACTCATATTTTGACATAACTCACAGAATTTTGAATTATAAGTGTGGAAAATAACTTTTGTATTCTTCTAGGTAACTATTTTACACCGCAACAGGCCAGCAGCTTTCTTAAATCTCCAACTCCTCCTCCTGCTTCCAAGCCACCAAGTCTTTCTCGGAAGTCATCTGTGGATCTCAATCAAGTCAGCATGCTTTCTCCAGCTGCCTTGTCACCTGCCAGTTCATCACAAAGTGAGTTATAACTTAAATATTTCATTAGCTTTTTGCATTAGCGTTTCTTAAAAGTTATTTTTTTTTGACCAGTAAAATACTGAAATCTGAATGTACTATGTACCCAAAATGTATAAGTTTTTAGAAGCTTCAGGCAGATCTCTTGTTGATTGTATGTATTATGTGTTTATTGTAATTGTATTTGTTTTTCTGTATCTATGTATGCACTGTGTGTATACCTTACAGAGTTGCAACCTACACATCTCCTTAAAAAAAATCTGTTAAATGTGGCAATAAGATTCCAAAATATTTTTTATTCCAGTGTACCCTAGGATCATGTTACATTTTATGTAAACTATGTAGCTGATATGGAAAAAAATGTCATAAGAGTTGTTGCTGCAGTCCTATCTTTGTATATGTAAAAAACCAACTAGTTCCAAGGTGGTGATAAAATAAACTGAAAACCGATTTTTCAAAAACACTCCTACACTCTTAAAAATTGTAATCAGTTACTAAAATGTGGTAATGATCATAAAGCATTATTCTGAAAATATTAAAATGTAATTTTTACTACTGAATACTTTTTTTTTTTAACATCAAGAATTATGCAAGAATTCTAGCATTCAGTTGGGAGAATTTCTTCATATTAGAGATTTCTGAGATATTTAGGTACCAATTTGCAAAAAAGCATTCCAGTTTTTTAGATTTTTTTGTAGATAACTAAAGTGTGCTGAAAGTTTTAATACACTGCACAGTGATAGGGTAGTCTTTGCCTTAGATATAAACATCTTCATCTTGATAGCTCAAAAGGTGTAATTTTTCTGCCTTCTTGTTTTGCACAAAGAAAAATTTATAAATTTCCTGGAAGTCTTATTCACACTTCTTATGTTGTGGGTATGGATTATGTTAATCTACTGCACACAGTTGTTACTTTAAGTAAGGGTTGAGTGACAGCTTCTGGACATTCACATTTCTTTCCTTTCTTTCTGCAGGACATGAAAGCTAAAAAAGAAAACACCTCAAGAGCTTTTGGTTTTATTTTTTTGGTTTTTGTTTTTTGTTTTTGTTTTTTTTTAAAAAGTTGATAAACTGTGCATACTTCATTCACAACAGATTTTCTATACATTCTTACATTTAAACAGAAGTACACAGTTACTGTTAAAGATGCAGTATTATCTATCAAATATTTGCTTTTATAACTGTGTTTTGTAAATTTGTTTGTCAGGATAAACTTGATGTGTTAGGAATTAAACATGTATATTTAGGTGCCAAATATGATTGTTAACCATATGTAATTAAATATGTTCAGAGTTTATCTCAGACTGTTACAGAAAATAAGCAATATTTTTTAAATGAAGTTCTAAATTAGTGAAATCGTAAATAACAAAAAATAATTTGAATTCCTCTTAAACTTTTTAGGCCAAAGGTAGCATGTAGGAAATTAACTTTCAAATGGGTATTGTGGTAGAATACAAATGTATATTTTTACTGTTACTGTAATAGCATCTTTGATGGAATTGCTAGGTGATATACTGCATCCTTAATTGTAATTGAGTGTAGCAACACTCATGTATCATGTGTAGAAATTAACACTTGCAGTTAACTGCTTAAAAAAAAACTGGAACAAATTGTCAGTGCTAAGTAAGATTCCATTAACCTTATTTTAAAAAAGGACTGGCCATTTATAACAAACTAGCAATTTTTATTTTTCTCAATGAGCAGGATCTGGAACTCCTAAGCCATCTACTCCTACACCAACCCCTTCATCGACCCCACACCCTCCTGATGCTCAGAGCTCAACTCCTATTACCCCTTCAGCCACCCCTACTCCCCAAGATTCAGGCTTCACCCCTCAGCCCACTTTGTTAACTCAGTTTGCTCAGCAGCAAAGGTCTCTGAGCCAGGCAATGCCTGTAACGACCATTCCTCTTTCCACCATGGTAACATCCATAACTACAGGAACCACGGCCACCCAGGTCATGGCAAACTCTGCTGGACTTAACTTCATCAATGTAGTGGGCTCTGTTTGGTAAGTTTGCACTGATGCTCTGAATTTTTTTTTAAAAAAATCTGTTAAATGTGGCAATAAGATTGTTAAATCTTATTACTGATCTAAATAAATTCTTGTGAAATTAGTAACAAATTGCATATATCTGCAACTGAAAAACAGTTTAGATGTGAGTAGAAGCTATCTCAACAAGAATGTTTTTATTTTAGGTAATGCATGTATTAGTGCACTAACACGGTATTACTTCGTATTGACCGCAGCATAGATTATCCTGTTTATTCTCAGTGATACCACCTTTTAATCCCTTAATTAATGTTTTACTCTTCCAAATTATATCTTAAACCTTGGTAAATATATGGTGCTTAGTTTTTAGATAATCTTACTGTCACTGTCTACCATAAAAATGAAACTGAGCCCCAAAGCTGATGTTTAAGACCAGAAGTAGCTACTTGTGTTTGTTTAGTAGTTTGTTTTTTTAATCCAAAGAATTACTGTGTAGTTGAGTTTTTCTTTTGTAGTGCAAGTTTAATGCTTTGTCTTATTCTCCCACAGTGGAGCCCAGGCTTTGATGAGTGGTTCAAACCCTATGCTGGGCTGTAACACTGGTGCCATAACTCCTGCAGGAATAAACCTGAGTGGCCTTCTACCCTCAGGAGGTCTGCTACCAAATGCATTGCCCGGTGCAATGCAGGCAGCTTCTCAAGCAGGTCAGAATATTGGAAATAATAACCTCTAAAAAAATTAAAGTATATGCTAATATAAAAATGTCATTGTAAGCATATTGTATACACTTAATGTCCTTATTTCTTGAAGCATTATGTCGCAGTTATTTCATTTTAAAAGCCCTTGAAGTTCTGATATTTGAATTAAAAACCATTTAACAATTCTGTGAAAAAACATGGTAAGTTTCTACAAACTCGATCTGCCTTCCAAACATAATAAATTAACCGGTTGCCTTATTGTCAGTGTAGTCCTATTCCAGGTAAAAGAAATACATTTTGCAAACTAGGTTGCATGAGAAAGGCAACAGGGAATGGCAATAAAAAGCCCAGCTTCTGGAGCCAGACTGCCTGAGTTTGAATTGCAGTTGTGCAACTTACTAACAGTGTAATCATGGGAAAGTCACCTCACTTTCCTTCTTAATAAAATGGGGAATAATTATTAATGCCTTGCCTCAGACTTGTGAAGATTAAATGAGTCGATACAGATGATGGACTTAAACTGCCTGAAACACATAAGCATTCAAAAATATTTTTTGTCCTCATCATACTTAGTAATAGTTTTATTTCAGCAGTAGTTATTGCTATTAAATGTCCTGGGAAACCGTTGTAACGACTTACAGTATTTTTTTTTTAATTTTGAAATTATTTAATTTTGAGAGGGAGAGAATGTGCAGGGGTGCAAGTTGGGGAGGGGTGAGGGGAGAAGGGGTGGACAGTATCCAAAGGTGGCTCTGCGCTGACAGTAGTGAGCCCGAGGCGGGGCTCAAACTCATGAACCATGAGATCATGACCTGAGCCAAAGTAGGACGCTCAACTGAGCCACCCAGGTGTCCCAAGTACTAATTTTTAGTGCTGTTTAAAAGAACATGTTGTTGTATCTTGGAACAATCCAGTTTCTTACTGCTGACAAAAAATTTAGCAGGAAAAACAAACTTCTAGTAAGAAAAATTTATTCTGAGTTGAGAAGTCAAACCCAAAGAATATAAACAAGGTGACACATACTGCTCTGATTTCCTAATTCTAGCTGGTGATTTCATTTTAATGTTCATAAATGTTTCTTTAGTGGCAGAAGCCCTGGAAATGGAATCAAATGTTGAAATTAGAACATTTATATTTACATATACTTCTACCAAGTAGTTACACGTGGCTCCAGATGTTAACCGTGGGGCCTGAAAGAAGTCACTTGTCTCCCTCAGTTTCATTGCTGTAAAATGGGAGTAAAAATATCTAACTTCAGATGGTACTTAAGAGAAATTAATGAAGTGATCTGAAAGTGCCTTTGGTAAGCTATTAAACATTATACAGAGGTGATCCATTTTTAAAAGAAGTTATGTCCTGTCTTTTCATGAGAATCTATAGTATGTCAATACTGTAATATTTTAGAGTGATTATGCACCTTCATTTTCGTATACAAGGCTTTGATACTATTGCCTGTGAATGTCCTGCCTCATGTCTTTTTTTAATGCAATTGTCTGCTTTAGAGGACTAGATACATTTTAAGGAGTGTTCAATTTGGTATATTTTGTTAGCAGAATGTACACATACTTTGAGACCATATGTGGCCCACAAAGCCTACTGAAAAAGTCTGCCAATCCCTGCTTTATAATCTGCTCTGTGTTGCCTCACAGATTTTTGAGAATAAATTCAGAATAACAGAACATTGTTTCCTGACTTTCAGTTTTGAGCCTTATACACAAAATTCAGTGTTGTTTAACCTTATTAATATTACCATTTATACTTGAAAAACATAGTATTTGGGTTCTCAAAGATAGGATTATTACTGTATATACGATACTTAGCATGAAAGAATTTAAATAGATGTCAATACCTGAAATGTTTTTCTGTAACAGTGATAGTTTTATTACGCAATAGTTACTACTTTCTCCAGCCAAAAGTCAAAACAGTAATAACGAAGTTATCATTTGTGAAACGATAGACTACAGAAATGCCTCGCTTTATTGCATTTTGCAGATACTGCATTTTCTTTTACAAATTGAAGGTTTGTGGCAACCCTGCATTAAGCAAAGCTGTTGATGCCATTTTTCCAATAGCATTTGTTCATTTCATACCTCTTGGTCACATTTTGGTAATTCTTGAAATATTTCAAGTCTTTTCATTATTAATTGCATTTGTTATATTCATCTGCCATCAATATGACTCGTTGAAAGCTAGGCTGATACATTTTTCGCAAAATATTTTAATTAAGGTTTGCACCTTGTGTTTTTAGACACAATGCTGTTACCCACTTAATAGACTATAATATCAACATAACTTATATTCACTGAGAAATCAGAAAATTCATTTCACTTGATCTAATGCAATATTGGCTATTGCAGTTTTGCTTCCAGACTACTGCAGTGGTCTGGAATTGAACCCCCAATATCTCAGAGTTATGCCTATAAAATGTACATGTGGTGCTCCATAGTGATGAATTTTTTTGTTGTTTTCTAACGTATTTTGAAACTATAGAAAAAATAACCATGTCTATGCAGAAAGTACTTAAAATGTTATATTCCTATACACTAACATATAAAATATTTTGAAGTGTAATAAAATTTTAATTCCCTGTTCTAACCATGAGTTTCTTTTAACAGGTGTTCCATTTGGTTTAAAAAATACTTCAAATCTCAGGCCCTTAAATCTACTCCAGGTAAATGTGAAACGCTTTTTGATTGAAGCTTTTATACTTTATATCTTTTTTAATGATGTATGTCTGATCATATGAGCATTTGAAATTTTGAAGTCCGTTTAAAATCTTCTAAGGGTGTGGTTAATTGTTGCTCTTTTTGTATGATCACATGGAAAGTGTGTAAGGAGAAAGAATCTGTATCCTGTATACCCTGCTCACTGGTTCCAGCACCCTGCCTAGTCAACTACCAAGGACTACACTTGCCTACAATAGCAGTAATCAATATACTTAGAAAATAATTCCTTTCTCAACAGACATTTTATGTGTACATTGTATGTATGACTATTTGTTTGAAGAGAGATTTTAAAATAGCCATTTGTTCTTTCCTAAGTAGAATATGATTGTTTAGCACAGTGCCAGGCACTTAATAGTCATTCAATAAATGTGTGTCAGATTAGTTTGTGTCTAATGATGAGGCGTTACTTAACATGTTGTCAGTGTCAACATATATTGAAAGTGGAGAATTTAGTACACGTTGTGAACTTAGAATATTCTGGGTGTTACGCTAAGTACTTGAAGGATGAAGTCCAATATAAAGCTACCAGGTTGGAAAATCAATAGGATTATCTACAGAGAATTTTAGATTTAGATTCTAAATGTCTGGACATAAAATAGCAGAGTTTTGGATTATTGGGAAATAAGAGAACCAGACAAATCAACCCAACCTGGTATTCAGGAATAAGAAACAAATCAGGAAATGTATTTTAAGCCAAAACTTAAAAAAATATTTCTTACACAAGATGCAGACAGTGTATTTACAGAATGTAATCACATTGGTTTATTTAGCCAGCTTTCCTGCCTGCATATTCCTTAATAGCACTAATAATAAGGAACAAGGCCACTTTATACGTTAATTATGTTTTGCTACATTTATTACCTGACATAGGAAGGAACAGTTGGCTTAGCCTATGTTCAAATTTCCAAATTTGTCTAACGATGAGCTGTACTGGGTTTAGAGATTTTGACTTACACTTTTTTTTTTTTTTTTTTTTGACTATGCAGATCTAACAGTTCTATAGTTGGGTATTTATTTGCTCAGACTTTCTCATAAGGACTTCAGTGTGCTTACACAGTAGTCCCCCATTATCCACAGGAGATAATGTTTTGAGACCCCCAGTAGATCCCTAAAACATGGGTAGTACCAAAACCCTGTATATATTGTTTTTTCTAATACATCATACTGTTAACCTTAAAGATAAAACTGTCAGGTATTTTACCAATAAAATGGGTTTATTTGGGAATAACAGAAAATTGCTATTTGGGTCAAGCAAGCTATGACAAAACCATAGGCAAGTTCAACAGATGAAGGAGAGGAATGTTATTTTATGATGGAGGAGGAAGTTGGAAAGGGTTGTTTTGAATGAAGTCCAAATGAGAAAAGTTCAGGGTAATGACAGCTTCTCTTTGGATGAGTTTCAGGGTGGTTGATTTCTTGTAGGAGATGTAGTATGCATCCCAGTAACTGTCACTGATAATTCTTTCCTGTTGAGGATTCTTTTGTTGGGGTCTTATAATTGACAATCTTCCTATAAATGACATTGAGCCTCCTAACTCTAGTTAGGCTTCCCTTTATTTTAACAGTTCCTACAATGAAGTTTAATTTATGAATTAGACACAGTAAGAGATTAACAGTAACTAATAGAACAGTTACAATAGTACAGCGTACTATTAGTTATGTAAATATGGTTCCTCTCTCAAAATATTTTATTGTACTGTACTCACCCTTCTTGTGATGTGAGATGATAAAATGCCTATGTGATGAGATGAAGGGAGGCGAATGATGTAGGCATTGTGACATAGCATTAGGCCACTTTTGACCTGACCATATCAGGAGGCTCATCGGCTTGTGGACTACAGTTGACTGTAGTAACTAAAACCGGGGAAAGCAAACCATGCATAAACGGGGACTACTATAACTTAAACCCCTATAGAATAAATGGAAAAACCATTTGTTTCCTGATGCATTTGGAAACCATAGTTTTAATTTTTAACATGGAGTTTTCTGGGTGCTTTAACAAGTGCTTTGAGGTGTTTGGTTTGGTTTGTTTTTTGGAGTATTTTAGATAATGTAACGACAGAGCAGCAAGTAGTACCTCCAAACTAAAAATATGGGTATCTAATGCACTTCCTTTACAGCTTTGAAATTCCCTACTGTGTTACATAAGAATCCATGCATGCTGGGTTTTCATAAAGCTAGAACAAATTAAAGAAGTTTTCTTAATGTGTGTCTCTGATCATCACTAGTTTCCTTTATACTTTGTAGTCATTTGATGCTGTTTTATATTGATGTGTAAGAAGAGTTCAATGTATATTTGGATAGCTAACTATTAACCTGAAGCAGATAAATACATGTTTGAGATTACTTACATATTTGAGAGCCCAAAGCCGTAGTACTTAAAAATTGTTTTTAGATTTTCTCTAAAGGCAGGGATATTGGTTTGGTTTGGTTTTTGTTCACCTGTTTTCTTCAATCCAGAGAAAAATGCCTGATACACAGTGAATGTTCCAAAGTATGTATGGAATAAAGAAATTTAAATAATACGAAATCAGCTAATTAGTTCTTCTTTAATAGCTTCCAGGTGGTTCACTCATTTTTAACACTCTGCAGCAGCAGCAACAGCAGCTTTCTCAGTTTACGCCACAGCAGCCTCAGCAGCCCACCACTTCCAGTCCTCAGCAGCCAGGAGAGCAGGTATGTACTTCCTAGCCCTCCATTGGCTTTGTCTGACAGAACTGCCAACTTTCTTTTTTTTTTTTTTTTTTTTTTTTTTGGTATATTTCAGGCATATTTGATGTGCTTTTAGTTTGTTCAAACAGTTCTTATTCTGCTTTTCTTTATTAGCAGTAGTAGTGATGAGTTACTGGGTGCCTATTTCAAATCCTCTTTCTGCTCCTATTGCCCATGCACTTTTGCCCAGTCATCAATCTTCTGTGTACAGTATTTTTTGTCTCTGTTGGAATAGAGATGTCCCTATTGTTATGAAGCTTAGGACAGAGGGAAGAGACACACAAATAAATATTTACATGTTGTTAAACAGAATGAGATTGAATAATAGCTGCAGTAAGTTAAATTAGGAGAAACTGCATGTTTTTCTGAACCTTTGCTGTACTTTGGAATGATCTGGGAACTAAAAATACTGATTTTTGGGTCCTACCGCCCCAGCGTTTTCTCTTAGTGCACAAAGATTCCCCAGTCAAGTCTTGGTTGGGTAAAAAGCTCATCCTCTAATAGACTCTCAGGAAGGGCACATTCAAAACAATTTTTCTTTATTCTTTAACTCATGAAGGATTACTTGGCTGGATAGAAAAATTGATTTGCATTTGTTTTTTAATTGTGATAAAATACACGTAATACATAATTTGCTGTTTTCAGTCATTTTAAACGTACATCTTAAGTAGTGTTAAGTATACTTATATTGTCATGCACCAATCTCCAGAGCATTTTCATCTTGCAAAACTGAAACTCTGTGTCCATTAGACAATAATTCCCTAATTCCCTTCCCGAGTCCTGACAACTACTTTGTTTCTCTGTGTTTGACTGCTGTAGACAGTATTTGTCTTTTGGTGACTGGCTTATTTCACTACCGTCATGTCCTCCAGGTTCATCCGTGTTTTAGTGTGTCAGGATTTCTGTACTTTTTAAGGCTGAATAATATTCCATTGTGGAATTCCATTGTGGATATTCCATAGATCTCGAGATACCTGTACACACCCACACATTTTGTTTCTTCCATCTGTCAGTGGACACATGAATTGCTTCCATCATTTGGCGGTGATAAATACTGCTGTGAACATGGGTGTACAAATAGCTCTTCAAGTCCCTGCTTTCAGTTCTTGTGGATAATCCCCAGGAGTAGGATTTTTAATTTTTGAGGGACCTGCACACTGTTTTCCATAAGGCTATACGATTTTATATTCTCCACAGCAGTGCACAAAGTTTGTTTCTCCACATCCTAACAGGTTTCAACACTTGTTATTTTCTGGGCTTTTTTAAAATAGTAGCCATCCTAATAGATGTGAGGTAATCTCTCCTTGTGATTTGTGTTTCCCTAATGATTAGTGCTGTTGAACATCTTTTCATGTATTGCTCTCATCATTTATATATCTTCTTTGGAGAAATGTTTACTCAGCTCCTTTCGCCCATTTTTTAAATCAGGTTTTTTGGGGGTTTTGTTGTTCGTGAGTTACAGAAATTCTTATTAATCCTTTATCAAGTACGTAATTTGCACATACTTTCTTCTACTCCATGGGTCGCTTTTTCACTCTTTTGATTATCTTTTGATGCCCAGAAGGGTTTAATTTTGATGTAGTCCCCACTTACCTATTTTTACTTTTGCTGCTTGTGTTTTTGGTATGTCATATTGAAATCTTTGCCAGATCAAGTGTTGTGAAGCTTTTTTCTTCTGAGAGTTCTATAGTTTTAATTTGTTGAAAATGCTGCCCACTGTTCACTTGCTTTGTAGGTTTTTGGAAAGTCTGACACTAGTTACAATTACCTTGCTGTTTGTTGTAAGTCAACTGCAGAATATTGCCTAGAAACCCTGAAAATTTGTTTTTATCTTTAAAGTCTGAAACTGTCAGAATTTATCTTTCCATCCTTTCCTGTGGGCCCTTTTAATGTGTATCTTCAGGTCTTTATTTCTGGAATAATTTCCTGCATTGTAGTTTTAATTTGCTCCTTTTTTCCTAGTTTCTTAAGGTAGGAGCTTAGATTATTGAGTTGCAGCCTTTCTTTTCTAAAATAAACAGTGTTATAAATTTCTTTCTCCAGTAGTGTTTGAGCTGCTTTCCAGAAATTTT
The DNA here is from genome assembly GCF_046562875.1 of Panthera onca. Lineage (NCBI taxonomy): Eukaryota > Metazoa > Chordata > Mammalia > Carnivora > Felidae > Panthera > Panthera onca. The sequence goes on from NC_138339.1 coordinate 224,992,644, forward strand.
GATGTATGTGCTTTCATTTTCATTCATCAGAGAGAATTCTGTAATGTCCCTCATGAATTCTTTGTTAAGTCCATGGGTTGTTTAGATGTGTGCAATTTGATTTCCACATATTTGAGAATTTTCCAGATAACTTTCTGTAATTGCTTCCTATTTTAATTCCATTGTGTTGCGAAAACATGTATTTTTCAGTTCTCTCAAGTTTTTTGAGTTTTTCTTTTTGATGATCTTGTGGTTTTTGTCTTACAGTTCTGTTTAACACTGTAGGGTGTTTTTTTTAGGAGAAGTTGTGCTAGTTGGGTGGAAGTTTTGGGGAGTTATATTTGGGGAGTTTTCCTTTGTTTTAGGATAGATTTGTTATAGAAGTAATGTAATCTGTTTTTCTTATTCCTATTCATTTCATGAGCAGAGTTCCAAGTTCAAGAGGGTCCTCTTCTGTCAGTTCTGTGCTCTTCTGTGCAGTATCTAGGGAAGTCCCTTGAAGATAAATGTCTTCATTTACAAAAACATTACAACGTTTTTGAAATGTTTGAATTAATGTTGTTTACTAAAATGTTATTTCAAACACTATTTTTGGTGGTACCAAAGTCTTTCAGAACAAAAGTTTTTAGTTTTGGTGATGTCTGAGTTATCAGTTTATTTCTTTTATAGACTATGCTTTATGTATTATGTCTAGGAATGCCTCACCTGACCCTAGACCCCAAAGATTTTCTCCCATGTTGTCTTCTAACACCTTTATAACTTTTCATTTAAATCTGTGATCCATTTGCAGTCAATTTTTGTGTCAGGTATAAGACTTAGGTCCACATTGGTGGGGGGCAAAGAGGGAACATTGTCCAATTTCTACAGCACTGTTTGTTGAAAACGCCATCTTCATAGGTTTAATTACTTTTGCACCTTTGTAAAGATGTATTTGCATGGCTCTTTGTATTCTCTATTCTTTTCCACTTATCTATGTTTCTGTCCCTGTGCTGGTACCACACTGTCTTGATCTGTGTAAGCTATATGGGAAATCTTAAAATCAGGCAAAGGTTTTCCTCCTATTTTGTTTTTCAAAATTGCTTAGCTATTCCAGATCTTTTGCCTTTACGTACAAATTTTATTTAAAAAAAAAAAAAAATTTTTTTTAACGTTTATTTATTTTTGAGACAGAGACAGAGAATGAACGGGGGAGGGTCAGAGAGAGAGGGAGACACAGAATCTGAAACAGGCTCCAGGCTCTGAGCGCGGGGGGAGACACAGAATCTGAAACAGGCTCCAGGCTCTGAGTGCGGGGCTCGAACTCATGGACCGTGAGATCATGACCTGAGCCGAAGCCAGACGCTTAACCGACTGAGCCACCCAGACGCCCCTACATACAAATTTTAGAATTATCCTGTCTATAGATAAGGGGCGGGGGGGGCAGGGGAGGAAAAATGGGATTTTTAAAGAAATTGAATTTAAACCCATACGTCAGTTTGAGAGTGACTTTACCATCTTTACTGTGTGAATTTTCTAGTCCATGAACACGGAACTGTCTCTACCTAAGCCAAAATCAGCTACCTTTCAGCATATAAGTCCTATATATGTTTTGTAGATTTATACCAAAGTGGGTTTTTGTTTTTGTTTTTTTGAGTTGTAAATGGTAGGTACTTCTTTAAATTTCAGGTTTCCACATGTTCACTAATAGTATATAAAATTTATTTTTGTATGTTGATCTTATATTCTGAAATCTTACTGAACTAACTCATTTATTAGTTTTAGGAGCTTTTTTGTAAATTCTTTATGATTTTCCTTTTAGATAGTCATGCCATTTGCAAATAAAGACAGTTTTCTTTTTTTGTCTCTTTATTTCCTTTTTTCATTGTGATCATTAGAAATTCTGGTACTTAAAAGGAAAGAAAGAAATTCTAGAACTACATTGCAAAGAGTTTTAAGCTTTAAAAAATAGTTTTGATGAAGCTTTATAGAAAGCTTAGGAATTATTAATACAGCATCAAACAAACCAATAAAGAATCAATTCTGGGAAATTAGGTTGGTTTTTTTTTTTTTGTTTTTTTTTTTTTTTTTGCTTTCAAAATATGACGACATACTGGAGTGCCAGTAGTAAGACAGCATGTGACTCTTGATCTTTGGGTCATGATGTCATGCCCCATATTGGGCATAGAGCTTATTTGAAAATTAAAAAGAAATAGCACATTTTTATTCTTGCTAATTCTAAATATGTTTGAAATATTTTTTTATGTTATTCTTTTTACAAGATGTAGTCTTAATGTTGGTATTTTTCCTCGTACAAGAAAAAAAAATTTTCACTGATTCAAATTGTTTTTCTTTCTGTACAAGTCATGTATCATTTTTTAATTCAGGGTTCTGAACAAGGTTCTACCAGTCAAGAACAGGCCTTATCTGCTCAGCACGCTGCTGTTATTAACCTTGCTGGAGTAGGAAGTTTCATGCAGTCACAGGCAGCTGGTTGGTATCTTCATACCTTCGTATGTTGAATTTACTAAAAATAACTGATCACTTTGGGGATCTCACTCAGTATTTTAATTTTCCTTCTGTTACAAACAGTGACTGGGGAAAAAATGTATCCTATTTAATGCATGAAGTATTAAGTCAATTGATAGCCGTCTGAGTTTTTTTTAATTTGACAGTTGATTTTTACCAACATACATTAACAGCAGTTGTGTTTTACTCACATTACAGTTTGTTAGCAAAATTTTATACAATTACCCAACTTACTAGGAAGCTACCAAAGCTATTAAGTCTTCAGTTCTTCTGAGTTATTATTGAGACTGCATTTTTCTCGATTGCATAATCTTTTGAATCATTTTGGTAGCTTGCAGTTGCGTGAATTAAGACTTAATGGTCAGAAATAACTTTATAAGCCACTTTTACCATCAGTTAAAAAAAAAAGTTGAGATTATCCTAAATAACTGTTCACCACTTCTGGCAATAAATGGTGAACCAAAGATTTACCTCTAATGAAAATATCTTGTCACTTAAAGACAGTAATTATAACTTTGCATTTAATTAAAATCACGAAGCCACATGTGTAAGTAACCTATGATAGAGTTTGAGTATTGAGTAAATGAACATACCATCAACATTTCGAATTGTCATTGGGCTCACTGTCCTATCTATATACAACTCCCAGTGTCTGAATTTAGAGTAAGCAAGGTCTTACATAATGTCCTATTTACAGCTGGTGAATTTCCAGATGGAAATTTGTGACCATAAACCTTTTAGCACCCAAGTTATAAATTTCCTAAAATGGCTGTCGTATACTTTATTGGAAAGAATCTAGGCTGAAAAATCATCGAATGTTTGTAGCATTAGCCCTGCCAATGATTACTTTTGATTACATTTTGGCCTGGAATTTCATCTGTACATTGAGAGGGTTGAACTGATTACTCTGGCCCCACTCAGCTTGGAAAGAAATGGAATAATGAATGCAGTCTCAGTTAATCACCATTGTTAGTAGTGTAGTCTAAACTCATTGCAGCATCTTTTGTTTAAAGCACTGGTCCACCAGTTTCATCAGACTAGTAGATTGGACTTCTCCCACCCCTTTTCCTACTTCACTGACTATATTTTAAAGTACATACTGTATTTTACATTTTGCAAGAAAGCCTTCTCAACAAAGTAGCACTAATATCAAATTTCATTGAAATTTAAGAGGAGGGATACAGTGCTTTGTCACGTGGGCACTCCCTTCCCTTTTATATCCAGGAGATTTTATAATCATTGGTACCCTCAACTAACAGGAGACTATACTAAATTTATTCTGAAATGTCTGTGATTTGATACTTAAGATTAATCATACTGATAACTTTTCTATTATTTCATTTTCTGTGTTGTCCTTTTCTAACCCTGGTAGCCTTCAAACTTTTTGACTGGCCTGCTTTCCCCTTCTCCTCTCTGTAGTGTTGTCTCAGCTTGGCTCTGCCGAGAACAGACCTGAGCAAAGCCTTCCTCAGCAGAGATTCCAGCTCTCCTCTGCCTTTCAACAGCAGCAGCAACAGATACAAGTAATCCAGCAACTTCACTCTGATTACATTTTTAAAGATACTCTGCTCCAAAAGTACCTTAACATACCTTTAGTTTTATTTTACTGTCTTTTAAGACTATAAGGTAGTAGATAAATAATTTAGCAAATTTTACTTCAAAGTCTGACATTTTAGCTAGTCAGCTTGGAGCACGGAACATAATTTGTACATTTAAGCCATACTCTTCCTAATTTAAAATCTCTCATGAAGTGCTGGTGGCACAATAACCTACATTTTGTAGTTTCCAGTAGATTTTGAAACAGCTGTTAAGTGCCAAAGGTTAACTTTTTGATACTGTACTGCAGAAAAAGGCAAGTATACCAGTGTTCCTGTTAGTAAATGTCATACCTGTTTTAGGAAAATGTTATTCCAGGATTGTAGGAAGTCAGCGTATTATAGTTGATTCTCTGATATGCAGGGTGGTTTTATATTGCTATAAACTATCCTACAACAAAACAGTGTAACTGAAGTTGCTGAGTTACTATAATATAGACTGGCGGGGCAAAGTAACAGAAATATTTTTAAAGTTTACCAAGAACCATTTTTAAAGCCCTCAGCAGGCTTCTGTGCCACTGGTGCTGTTTGACTGTGCATTGTCTCAGTGTGGTATAGTCCCTTTTCGTTATCTTGGTGCTTTCTCCCTTTCAGTTTTGTTGTTTTCATCTCTCAGGAAAAGCACCTTTCCATACCTGCCTACACTTAACGTAACTTGACTTTTTTCTCCCTCCCTTCTGCAGCAGTTGCGATTCTTGCAGCATCAAATGGCTATGGCAGCAGCAGCAGCACAAACAGCTCAGCTACATCGTCATCGGCATACAGGCAGCCAGTCAAAAAGTAAAATGAAGAGAGGCACGCCAACCACTCCAAAATTCTGAGTCTTGCTTTTTTTTCTTTTTTAAAACCATTAAGAGCATTGAATCAAAAGGATTCTGAGTTTCTACTTCATTTTTTGGTTTTGTTTTTTTTAAATGTCAGTATTTTACATTGCTAGATGTACAAACTTTATACAGAAGCACAACCCTAGCATTTTTAAGTAAAAACAGGGAGATGGTTTAATGAACCATTAGGGTTGGTTTGCCTAAGTTACTGCTTTTTAAAAATGGTTTCACTGTACATAATACATGTGGAAGTGACCTAAGAAATACTAGAAACATCTTTCAGAAGAATGTAGTTTGATATTTATTTAGTATAAAAGGTTTGTGCACAGTGTAACAAATACAGTTTTTACAAATCCGTTTTGAAAATGTGGTGGTGGTTTATTTGGGTTTCATACTCTTAATTACTTCATCCATTAGCTTTTTTACTTCTTTGTGTCTGGTAACTGCTCGGCTCATACAGTCCTGAAGTTTAGCTCCAGTCAGCCCACTTCCACCTGAAAAAGTGTTGGCACAACACTTTTAAGATGTTTTACTTATAAAAAATCAATATCAAGTTATAAAACAAAAAATTCAATAATGCAAGCCAGTGAGACTCTCAAGATTTGAGGTTTTGTTTTAACAAGACCTGCAAATGATTCTGATGCATACCTTAAGAACCATGGTAGACATACATATAGAAATGTAAGGAATTTGAGATAACCAAGAAACCACAGTAACTTGTATTAGCAAACAACAAAACATTCCATTTGGCCCTCTCTAATACAAAGAAGCTCACATTGAGTTTTTACTTTACTTTACATGTTAAAGGACTGAATGGGGGGGGTGGGAGCACCTAGGTGACTCAGTTGGTTAAGCATCCTTAACCAACTTCAGGTCATGATCTCATGGTTCATGAGTTTGAGCCCCACCCCACATTGGGGCTCTGTGCTGACAGCTCAGAGCCTGGAGCCTGCTTCGGATTCTGTGTTTCCCTCTCTCTCTACCCCTCCTCCACTTGGACTCTGTCTCTCAAAAATAAACATTAAAAAAAAAAAAATTAAAGGACTGAATGGAAGGAACATACCTGGTTTGTGAAGACAACATAGTTTGCCTTCCTCATCCATTACTACTGTTAAGGTTCCTGTTGCCAGATGTTCCTCCTCTCCAGTAGGGTCAACTATGAGCAGAGTGCTATTTAAAAAAAAAAAGTATAAATTATCAATCCACGGAACAAATTTCATTTGCAAAGAATAAAATCACTACTTGCCTTTTAGCTTAGGTATTAATGTCAGATACAAACACTAGAAAGAACTGTTAGGAAACCAGAAAAGTTAATAGCAACCTAATATTCTACTACTTGTTAGAATCTTTAATACCCGTAGTAAATACAGAAGGTAGCCTAAGGTAAATCTGAAATAATTGAAGGTTAATTACACAGGAATAAGGAAATCAAGGAACAGGTAGGGAGAGCTGAAAGTGTAAGTGTTAGCTGATAATTCTGCAGGGACAACAGCTATAAATCTAGGTGTCCAAGGCAAACTAGGATGTATGGTCAGCTTAGGCACTTCCTGAAAAGTTAGAAAGCTGAGTAACAGTCCATAATTACCTTGAATACACAATATTTTTAGACATTTGATTAACTTACTCATCAAATACAGCAAAAGAAGTTGCAACTGGATGAGTTCTAATATTCAAATAACTTTTCTTCTTTAAATTAACTTCTGCTAAGGCAGTTTCTTCATTTATAGTAACTTCTGGTAGCTGTACTAGAAAAGGCAAATATGTGAAGTAAATCACTATAGTTTAATAAACACAGCTTTCTATGCTTTGTTAATTCACTTTTCCCTCATTAAATTGTCTAGAAATATTCTTTTTAAAAAAATTATCTTAGGATAATTAAGGTAAATTTAGTGGATATAAACATGGTTTTTAATTTAGAAACATCACTAAATTTTAACAAAAAACCTTTAAAAAGTTTATTGATAACGTTTAACAGAAAATATCCTGATATATAAAAAGGAATATTCCCTTTTATTAAAGTTGCTTACCATTTTTTAAAGCTGCTAACAAAGCAAATGTACAGGCATCCAAGATGTTCCCATCATAGTCCAGGCAAATGATATCACAGTACAGAACCCAAGAAAGCTAAAACAGAGTTTACAGAGTGTAAATTACAGCCTTCCGATGGTTAGAACATGCTATTTCAACTTAAAACCACACAGAACCCTTGGGTAGACCAGCATGATAACCTTCAAGGCTCAAAAACTTAAAAACTTTACGAAGTACACAACCAGTAACCAAACATAGTAGACAGGTCTGGTAAAAGCTGGCATTTAACTATCAAGCTGTCAGGTAACAACATCTACATTTCCATCAAGGTCGACAGAAACAAATTAGCAGATGAAGGAAATGCTTTTGAAAGTTCCAAATGAAACCCAAAATGTACTTTCCCACAAATACAAAAAGCCTCTACGTCCTATTCAACTTAGTTCTAACTTTTAAACAGACTTAAAATTTATAGTGTAGATTTACCCTAAACACGTTGGCTGATCAGATATTAATACTCTATATGGAATAAACAGTGGACTCATTATGTGTTAAAAGTTACCTCAGCTCAAAAAGTAGCTCGCAATCAGGTAATAAATTAAGTTGATTTTTTTTTTTTTTTATAAACCACATAGTTTATTTAGATGTTACAGAGTAAGCCTGATTTTTTTTTTTAAGCTGAATTCCAGCTTAAGACATTCGTATCTGAGGCCACTGTGGTCTACTATTTTAATTCCCCTGTTCTCTTCCCACAAAAACCAATTCAGAATTAATAAAACCTCATAGCTGCTTTATTCATCTTACCTTTCCTGGAGAAATGCATAAGTCCTCTTTCTGAATTATCTGTGAACTTGATTTAATAATAAAGTACAATAAATTAAAGGTCAACAATTATCTGAAAATGAATGACAGTCAAATGTTATCATAATGATCTTACTTTTCAATGACATCTGCAATGAACTGGCTAGCCACTTGGGCCTCTTCTCCAGGAGGTCCAGACCGAAATCTCGACGAACACAGAGGTGGTAGATCCACATTAGGAACTGAAAGAAACACTGCAGCTATGAACTAAACTTCACCTCTGGTTTATGGAAGTCTTAAAGACATTATTAATCCACTGCAAAGGTGACGGTGGTCAAAGCTAGGATTGGCCAAGTGGAAAACACTGTAACACATCATTTCGTTTTTGGTCTAAGATTCTTAGGCTTAGATAAAATAAAATTTACATTTTCCAACTTTTTTTCTCACACAAATAATACCAAAAAAATACAAAGCATTTATTAAGGCCTCAATCATCCTAAATCCTTCAGAAAAATATTTTTAACAAAATACTTCAATCTGTAACAGTACATAGCACTCTACTCATTACCCAGCTGCCTGCATTTTTAAAATGTCGGTTCCTACCATAAAAAACAGATGGTCGAAGGCAAGAAGAAAATTGCATAGTGGTATAAATGAATCTTTATGGAAACATAAACGTTTGTAATTGCAACTCTCCTAAGATTTTTATTTTCTTGGTTGACATCTGAATATATAAACAACTGATCATAGTTGAAAATTTTACAGAATTCTCTATCTTGCTATTAGGCTATCTTCTAAACAATACAGAAAACTTTTCAGCAATGTCTGCTTCATTTCTGTGTATTTTTGAATCATAAATTTTCTTCAGCTCAACTACTAGGACTTAACACTAGCATTAAGATCAGAATTAAATGTATTAGAGTAATTGTATTAAAATTACAAAACCATTTAACTTACCAACATATCCTTTATCAGGGGCATCTGTTGGTGGTGCTGTAAATTCCTATAGAAGCAAACACACTTCCTATGAAAGACGCTACTCAAATTGTGAAGACAGTTTTAGCAATCACTTGGAGAACCCTTCAGCAAAGACCACCTTAGCTAGTTAACTACAAGAGCATCTACTATGCTTTGGGAGTCATCAGGCTACATGGACACTGGAGCCAATCCTCACATTAGGTCTGCAAGATAAAAAGGCAGGATGACATAGCTGCCTACACTTTTAGTGCTACCAAAATTACCTGGGCTCAGAAAAAATAATAATAAAAAAAAAAATAATTACCTGGGCTCTTTATAAATACATATTGAGTTTCTGCACCACCCTCTTCCAATCATTTAGTAACCAAAAACTCAACAGTGCAGTATACTGGAAAAAGTACATGCTTTGGAGTCGAAGTTATATCTAAGCTCTAGTTATGATATGTTCCTGGACAAGTCACATATAAATGATTGTTTATCATTTATGATTGTTTATGATTGTTCTCAAATGGTTGTTCTCATGATTAAACCGGTAATTTTGTAATAAAGCACCTAATTTAAGGTGTCTGGAACACAACAGGTACTCAGTAAATAGTAGCTCTTACTCCCTCAAACTTTTCTTTTGAGCAATTTCAATTTGCACAGATTAAATGGCTAACAGGAGGTCACCAAAAATCCCTTTCTCAACCAAATTCTTAAAAACTTAAAAGCAGTGAGGATTTAAAAAATTGTTTCATTTCAGAGGTGCCTGCATGGCTCAGTGGATTAAGCATCTGGCTCTTGATCTCAGCTCAGGTCGTGATCTCATGGTTCATGGGTTCAAGCCCCACATCAGGCTCTGTGCTCACAGCGGAGAGCCTGCTTGGGATTCTGTCTGTCCCTCTCTCTCTCTGCCCCTCCCCCACTCATTCTCTCTCTCCCTCTCTCTCTCTCAAAATAAATTTTAAAAAATAGTTTCATTTCAGTCCATCTGACAAATGTTCATAAAAGTCATTAGACTTTGAGTATTATCAAAGGTGAAAGCTCTTGGAAAATGAAAAATACTAAAAAACTGACAGCTGACTGCCTAATCAACAGAATTATCAGTGTAAATTACAATCTAACAAGTATATGAAGCTAATTCGGTAATTCAAATCTCAGTAAGATATATTAAACCTACCGCCTTAATTCCACAAATTACTGTCGTATTTCCCAGCTTCACTAAAGCAGAACCATCTGCAGTACTAATTGAACCTGGAAAGATAAGCAAAATTAAAGAGTTCATAGAAAGTTTTCCTTTTCTACATATAATTCTTCTTGCTATGTATCTCAGTTTCTTACTAAAATGTATTCATACCTCAAGCCCTTTTTAAGTAATGTAACTATTTAAAATTACTGTTTTAGGAATTACTCACCTGTCCTTGAATTTGAGTTAATCATTTCGTTCAGTCACAGAACTGTTGTACAGATAAAAATCTCTTAACACAAAATAATTGGATTCCCTTAGATATAGAATTCGGCTGAAATACCGTTTAAATGGCTCTGACTAAAACTTAGGAATGTCATACAGGTTAAACTGGAAAATTCTGTGTTTGCAACAGAAAGTTTAGTAAGTATAAGACATACGAGAAAACCATGTCTTGTGGGGCATCTGGGTTGCTCAGTAGGTTGAGCATCAGATTCCTGGTCTCGGCTCTGGTCAATCTCCTCATGAGATGTTGAGCCCCACATCTGGCTCTGTGCTGACAGCGCCTGACAAGGCAGAGCCTGCTTGGGGCTCTCTCTCTCCCTCTCTCTCTGCCCCTCCCGACTCTCTCTCTCCGACATTAAAAAGAAGAGAAAAAAAGGAAAAGAAAACGGGGCACCTGAGTGGCTCAGTCCGTTGAGCACTGGACTTCAGCTCAGGTCATGATCTCGTGGTTGGTGAGTTCAAGCCCCACACTGGGCTCTGTGCTGACAGCCTGGAGCCTGCTTGAGATTCTGAGTCTCCCTCTGTCTCTACCCCTCCCCTGCTCACACTCTGTCTCTCTCTCTCTCTCTCTCTCTCAAAAATAAACATTTTAACAAAGAAAACCATGTCTTGGAGATTTTGAAGGAAGGAACACTTCAAATTTTAAAAAGATCAATTGAGACGATAGTTTAAAAAAAAAAACTTTACAAATAAAAATACTAGCATAAAAAAAAAAAAAACAAGAAAAATACTGAAGCAACTTCATTCTATCTGAGAACTGAGAATACCTCACCTATGTTCACAGTTGTGGTTCTGAATTCACCAAGTTCTCTTCCATCTGGACGGCAGTTCTCTTTCTAAATAAACACATTTACATGAAAGGAGATTACATCTACATTTGTATTTTACACACACCAGGGAAAACACATTAAGCCTCATAAATTCATATAAGTCAATTTCCAAAGAGGCACCTGATAACTGTTATCAAAAGATACAATACAACCTGTACAAAACCAGCTTTACTCACCAGAAATCTCCTGTAATACTCCAGGGGTTCCACAGTTCTGAAACATGGAATCATATATCGAGGTAAGTTAATGCATTTTAACATAAATCCCGAAACTGGCAAAGATCTTAATGTGATCATGCAGCATAAACCTCCCCAGTTTGTAACTAAGTTTCTTTCATGAATTCTGATGTTTACTTTGCCAGCTAGGACTCTCCCCGTAGCAATCACACTCAACTGCTGTCCTTAACTCTACCTTAAACAATCACAGGTTGGAGCCCAAAACCTTTGGACATCTTTAATATATCCAGTTGTTAAAATATTAATAATGTCAGTTTCGCTCCGAGGCATAAGAAAAAAAAGTATTCGCACTATCCTGTAACTGAAATTTAGCATGTTCTTCAATTATGACTATAGGCAATAATGAAATAATGAATTATGCCTTCATTAAAATATTAGTGCCTGCAACTTTAACAACCACAGAGATTAAACGTTTTCGTTTTACTTTGGAGTTGTCGAAGATTGTGTGCGAACTCGTTACTTTGAAATTCCAGTTGTTACTATACTCCCCACTAGATCTTGTTTAAGAAAGTTCATTTCGAAAAGCGTATATTTATCACTCTATCAAGAACTCAGAGTTTATACAAATAGAAAACTGTGTCAACATAATTGTTTTCCTTTGGAATCTTCTATATCTTATCCATTTAAAAACTTGACTCTGAGGACAATCTACAGGCTTCACCACACTGGCACAAAAGAGGCTTAAGTAAAACCTTCCGAACAAGGCACAGTCTTTTAGAAATCAATCAAGGAGAGGGAGAATAGGGTGGCATGTGGTTCTGATACAACACTTTTTCAAATATTTATGACGGTGTCTGGTGGGGCCGCGCGTCCACTACACAAGCGCTTGCAGCCGATACTGAACTCTGTACACAGTCCCTTCCATCTCCCCTCTCACTGCGGGAAAGCCCGCTTTCCCTTCACTACGACCACCTCCAGGTCCTTCCGCCCGTCGCCTGCTTCCGTTAGAAAAAGGAGTGGGAAAATGGCAGGGTGGCCTCCAGGTGAAAAAATCCCAGCGAAGGGTTAAAGGAAGCCTCCATCCGCCAGGATACAAACACGCGCCCGCGGGCCGCCGACACTCACTTGAACCCGGCCGCCATCTTCCCGCCCGCGCGCGTGCGCCTGCGCAGAGCAACGCCGCGCCTCGCGACCGCTCGCCTACACCGCCTCCAAACTTTCGACAAGGACGCCTGCGCTCTCCTCCCGCTGCCTGAGACGCAGCCGGCTTGGCGCGGCGCGGGTGGTTCTCGGCCCACCTTGCTTCGACCTTCTCTGTCCCGGCAACGCCCCTAGGCTTCTTCTTTCCCTTGGACGCGTTTTGACGAATCTGCCATCAGAGAAGACGAGAGTGTATCTTTCTAGAAACAGTCTGGTAGTTCAAGAGTTTAAGAGAAAACCGACCCTACTGCCAAGAATTGAGTATTAAGAGTGGAGCATTATTCCAGAGTGTCTGTGTCCTTTTCCCGCCTCCGTCTTAGGCGGGGCCCTGGGCTTGCCCCCTCCCAAGCAAAGGGCTCCCGGCTCTAGTTACTGGAGAATTACATAAACTTTCTGTGCACTCACTATCCGCACCAGGTTATACTTTGCAGGTCCCGGGAGCAGGCTCCAAAGGAGTGGCTTGTGTTGCGGCTCAAAATCTCCCCCTCCCTCCTAGGTAGGGTTGCCAGACAGGGTACAAGACATCCGATTAAATTTGAACGTCAGATAAACAAAGAGAAAATGTTTTCCTTAAATATAATTTACTGTCAAATTGGCTAACGTACAGCGTGTATACCCCAAACAATACATGCTATTAGTTGTTACAGGGGCTGTGGGGGAGCAAAGAATGTTTTAGAAATAGATGGCAGTGATGGATGCAGAAAATTGCGAATGTAATTAGTAACACTAGTGTACACTTAAATTCGTTAAAATGGAAAATTTTATGTTTTATAAGTTTTTTTAAAAATTATTTTTAATGTTTTATTTTTGAGACAGAGAGAGACAGCGTGAGCAGGGGACGGGCAGAGAAAGAGCGAGACACAGAATCCGAAGCAGGCTCCAGGCTCTGAGCTGTCAGCACAGAGCCCGATGTGAGGCTTGAACTCACAAACCGCGAGATCATGACCTGAGCTGAAGTCGGACGGTCAACCGACTGAGCCACCCAGGCGCCCCTATGTTGTATCAGTTTTTAAAAACTCGTGTAATATACCGAAAATTTTTTTAATGGGTGGGTTGTATTGTGTGTGAATTATATTTTAACAAGTCTGTAAAAAAAAAAAAAAAAAAAAAAAAACAAAACTGTTCATTGCTTATCTGAAACTCAAGTTAGTGGACATCCTGCATTTTTACTTGCTGATTTTGTCCACCCTACTGTGGAACAGAGGGCCCGCCTCCACAGCTGACCCCGGCTCCCAAGAACTACATGTTCTTCTCCTCGCCTTGCCGCGAGAGGGCGCTGTGGGCGGCGGGCGCCAGGCCTGCGCGGCCCCTCTGCCGGCAGGAGGCGGGGCTGCACCGGGGCTCTTCCGCGTGTGTGTAGGTAATTGGTAGGGCAGGCGGCGACCTGGGCATGGAGGATGCTTTCGCTGGTGCTGAAGCTGGCGGTGCTCGGCGTGGCGCTGGCGGCCGCAGCCTTGATACTGGTGAGGAGAGGGATGGGGGATCGCCGCGGGCCCAGGCTCACTGCTGTCTTAGAGACTCGGCCGGCACGCATCTCCTCTGCATTGCCCACTCTTCGCCGGGTCCCTTTCCACCAGGCTTCCCGCAAATCTTGACCCGAGGATTCCTTCCCCTAGAATTCTACACACCCTTTCTTCCGTATTTATTTTTGTTTTGCAGCTTTACCTCCCTCTATGCCCGGAGTCTTGTACGCTTATTCACTGGGGGTCGTGCTTACCAGTCTCCATTTGCCCCCTGGTCCCTGGACCTCTGTCCACCCGCCCTATCTGTCCCGACCTCTCCAAGACTCCCCCACCCCCACCCCCGGGCCTGCAGCCTATGCAGTTCTGGCTCCACCCAGGAAGGTCTTGAGCCCCCAGGAGGTGTGTGCTCTCTAGACTCACCCTTTTCCTGATGTTAAACAGAAAGTGGTGACAGCGCACCGCCCAGAGCCATCTGTTACAGACTGGAATAAATTCGTGGATCAAGAAGACCCAGGAGGGACACAGTAAGACGAAGACACACAGGCGTGGTGTTACCATGTGTCTGGGAGTCGTTATATCCCATTATTGAACACCCTAAATTCGCTGCCTCGGAATGAGGCTATACAGTAGAATTCAAACTTGTGTTTCCTTTGCTCTTATTGTGGAAACAGAAATGTATAAACACTTGCTGATCCATAACTAATAGTCAATTTGCCAAGTGACCTTTCCCTCATATAATTTGGAATGAACCTGCCATCCAGTTAGTAAATGGAGTTTACTCCAGTACACTTCCAGGAGTAAAAGGAAGTTTCAGCTTCCTTGACACTCATATTAGCCCTCTAGATAGCACTGCTAGGAAGGCCATTCTTCCACCTTGCTAGGTTTGCAAACTCACGGTTTAGAAACAATAGAGAAAAAGCCATGTGTCCTGACTACTTTGGTGATTTGTGTCTGAGTGAGAAAGGGGTCTTCTTTCTTCCATAGTGGAGATTCTGGGTTTTTTCGGGGTTTGGAGCAAGTCAGGGTTTCAGTGGGGCAAATTTTGACAGAATCCTGGATTGAATCGTCTTGTTAAATCTGTCTGTTGCACAGAGTTAAATGAGTCCATTATGAGGGTATACTGGAAGTATTTGATCCCACTGGCTTGAAGTGATTATAAGAACTACCATTTATTGAGGACTTATAATATGTTGGGTATTGTATTCAGCGTTTAACAGGGGCATCCCTTGTGATCTTTAAAACAATGCTGACATAAATGTTATTATCATTAGCTTTATTTGATGAGGAAACAGATTGAGATTGAGAGATTTCACATATGAAAATGTCACACAGCTAGTGGAACTTCATTTTTTTTTTTAATGCCAGAGCAGGAAATTATAAAAGAAAAAAAAAAAAACTAGTTTCATATATATCCACCTTCCAGACATTTCCTCACCCCACTTGTCTGAATTATTTTGAAGCAAATCTAAGACATAACACTCTATCTGTAAATCCCCAGCATTTATCTCTAAAGACAAGATTCCCTTTTTTAAAATATAACCATAATAAAGTTATGGGTTTTTTTTTTTTTTTAAGTTTATTTATTTTGAGAAAGAGAGTACAAGCAGGGGAGAGCCAGAGAGAAAGACTGGGAGAGAGAATCCCAAACAGACTCCCCACTGACAGTGCAGAGTTCGATGCGGGGCTTGAACTCAGGAACCATGAGATCATGACCTGAGCTGAAAACAAGAGTCGGATGCTTAACTGACTGAGCCACCCAGGTGCCCTGTGTTATCATGGATGTTTAAAAATTTTAACCATTATTAAGTGATTTCAAATATCCCATCTGTTCAAATGCCTCATGTATGTTTTAGTATAGTCTTTTTGTTCCATTGAGCATTAACATACACTTAGCACTCAATTGATACGTCTCAAGTATCTTAATCTGTAACAATTTGTCTTGTGTTTTTGTTTTTGTTTTTCCTTTTGTTTTCCTTTTGTTTTTGTTTTCCTTTGTTTACCTTAATAAGTAGTCATTTGTCCTGTAGAGTTTCCAACAATCTGAATTATACTGATTGCACCCCCTTGGTGATTGTTAACATCTTACTCTGTCTCCTCCTGGATTTCCTATTAACTGGTAGTAATATTTAGATATGTAATCAAATGCATGTTTGAGGTTTTTAATCAAAAAAGGCATGTGATTGATGCTGAATACTTCCTCTTGTATCATACCAGAAGGCTTGTTATATCTAATTTTTTCTGGTGTTGAGAGGATCCAGGAGTTCAATTTTGTTAGCCTGACCAACCAATCATAAAGTTTGTCAACCTAAATCCATTATTTCTCTGGGGGTTGCAAAGTGGAATATTCTAATTGTTATCATTCCTTTTTCGTGTATTACCTGGAATTCTATAATGAAAAAAAAATTCATTCTCAGCCATTCAGTTACTCTGACATATCTTTCACTTATAAAAGGTAAGACAAAAGGCAGAATTTTGAAAATAATGAGGTGATTCTGTGGCATCTTACAGAGAGCATTGATTACTTTTGTTAGGAAATTGAATTTAGAAATCACATTCTGGACACTGGGGTGCAGAATAGGAACTTCCTTTTTTCAGGGAGAGGGAGAGAGTGCGTGTGCATGTGAATAGGGGAACGGGGGAAGGACAGAGAGGGGGGAACAGAAGATCCAAAGTGGGGTCTGTAATGACAGCAGAGAGCCTGATACAAGGCTGAAACTCAAGAACCATGAGATCATGACGTGAGCTGAAGTTGGACACTTAACCCACTGAGTCACCCAGACACCCCAGAACAGGAACTCTTAACCACTAGTCGGGATACTGCCTCCATGCTCCTACTAATCAGAGCAAGTTCAATTTCAGTATGTACCCAATGGAATATTATAAATGGTCACCACATTAAAAATGAGTAGCATTCCAAATATTTGTGGATTGACTGCTTTAAAAGCAGGATGTGTACCAGTAGAAACAGTGTTACAAAGAATGGTTATTTACAGGGCTCGCTCCCAAATAAAAATGGAAGGGAGCTATAAAATGTTAGTAGTGCATGGTGACAGAGCTTACAAGTTTGATACTTTATTTAAAAAAATAATGTATTCTTTTTTTTTTTTTAATTTTTTTTTTAACGTTTTATTTATTTTTGAGACAGAGACAGAGCATGAACGGGGGAGGAGCAGAGAGAGAGGGAGACACAGAATCGGAAGCAGGCTCCAGGCTCTGAGCCATCAGCCCAGAGCCCAATGCGGGGCTCGAACTCACAGACCGTGAGATCATGACCTGAGTTGAAGTCGGACGCTTAACCGACTGAGCCACCCAGGCGCCCCTATTCTTTTTTTTAAATTTTTTAATGTTCATTTTTGAGAGAGAGCAAGCGAGTGGAGGAGGGGCAGAGAGAGAGAGAGGGAGACACAGAATTCGAAGCAGGCTTCAGGCTCTGAGCTGTCAGCAGAGTCCGATGTGGGGCTTGAACTCACAAACAGCGAGATCATGACCTGAGCTGAAGTTGGATGCTCAACCGACTGAGCCACCCAGGCACCCCAAAAAATAATGTATTCTGAATTCAAACCTAGGATAAGTGTCAAGAATATATTCTTAAGCATTACTGGCCCCTACCATGGGGGTGGAGGGGTCGTTTCTTCAAAACCTTGCTTGATTTGGTCCTAGATGGGAGGTCTGGCCTCATTCCACACATTCTGCCTGTACTGTGAACTTACCTTCTGTCACATACAGGCTCCAAGTAAAAATCAGACCTAACTATGTGCTTGCCAGGGGATTGGAGGTTCAGGGCATCATAGACTGCACTTCTAGTGACTGTTCCCTGTTAGATCTAGGACAATGGAGTCCTGGGGATGACAGGTCAGAAGAGACAAAGAGCCTCCTAAGGCATTATTAGTACCTTACCAGTTGAAGAAAGGAAAATAACCAGTGCATAAGTAAGGGATTTGAATTTTGGTGTCATCTCTAGACCATTGTTAATGGACTAAAAACTGAGAGTAAATATTCCACCAAACAAAAAAAATCATGTAAAAGATGTGTTCTCATATAACAAATCGAAAAAAAATGTCAACATAACATAATCTCTTGTTAACATACCTGCTTTTAGATTTCCTTTGTTGCATTTATAACTGCTACAAAAATGCCACATCTCCATCAATATGAAGAAGAGAAGTTCTTCTTAAATGCCAGAGGACAGAAGGAAACTTTGCCCAGCATATGGGACTCACCTACCAAGCAACTCTCTGTTGTTGTGCCTTCATACAATGAAGAAAAACGGTGTAAGCCCGATTTCATTTTTTTGGTCATTTGGGAAGAAAAGGAAATTTAAAGTATGACCTTTATTGTCTTTGCCAGAACATTAACAGATGTGGGCTGTGGTGAGTGCATAGTTGGTAGATGTAGTTCAGAAGAGGGGAAACGAGTAATAGCTGCAGAAGATAGGGTCAGCATCAGAAGTGGTAGGACTGAAGTATTCTGGAGACTAGAGTAGCTAGATGTGAACAGCAGACCTTCCAGATGGGAGCGGCCACTGGAGGAAAGTCCCAGAGGAGCCTATTAGACTATTCAGACTTTTTCCATATGTAAACTGAGTGTTCTGAGGCTTGGTAAATCATTTTCAAAAACAATTTTTCATATATATATATATATTTTTTTTTTTTTTTTTTTTTCTTTAAGTGCCTGTAATGATGGATGAAGCGCTGGGCTATCTAGAGGAGAGACAGGTATCATGTTTTCTCTTTCAATATGATGTCTCCAATTAAAACCAGACTAGATCACCAACTTGTAGATCCTGGCTAGACCCACGGTGAGAGACAGTGCCAGCCATGGCCGGGGCCATCAAGGTCACAGGGCCTCCCATGCTCAGCTTGTTGCCTGCCATGGGCTGTCAGCGAGCAAGCCCATCACGTGGCTCACTACCTCCAGCCGCAGGTGGGTGAACCCAGAACAAACCGGAAAGCTGACATTACTTATATACCCTCCCACCCACTTTTATCTTCTTGCCTGATGGTACATTTAAAGTTGAATGTGGATCTTGAGAAACTTAACAGGTGGCCATGGGGGAAGGGAGGGGAAAAAAATAGTTACAAACAGAGAGGGAGGGAGGCAAACCATAAGAGACTCTTAAATACTGAGAACAAACTGAGGGTGGATGGGGGTGGGGGGGAGGGGAAAGTGGGTGATGGGCATTGAGGAGGGCACCTGTTGCGATGAGCACTGGGTGTTGTATGGAAACCAATTTTACAGTATATTTTAAAAAATAATAAAAATAAAAAATAAAACAGCCAAAAAGAAAAAATAAAAAAATTGAGTACATCTGCAGACTCTGTGGCAGCACAGTGCTGTTTTTACTTTTGTGACTTTTTAAAAAGACATTTATTTGAAAAAGGCTTATAATTAGAGTGAAATTATTTTTGTTTTTCTTTATTATTCAGAGGAGTTCCCCTCATTTTCTCTTCTTTCCCTGAATAAAGAGAAGAAAAGTAATACGCGCCCTTGTTTAATAGCATCGGCTGCTGTTGGAATCTCCTTAGAGACTTTAAGGAAACAAATGGGTTTTGTGGCTGGTTCTTTTTTTTTTTTTTTTTTTTTTTTTTTAGAAAATTCCTTGTTTTGATTTACATTGGTTTTATGTTTTCTTTGTAAAAGGAACATAGAAGATTCATTGAAAGAGAGGAGGACATGTTGAAAAATTAAATTTAAAGAAAAGAAGGAGAGAGGGGCGCTTGACTGGCTCAGTCAGTGAAGTGTGCAAATCTTGATCTTGGAGTTGTGAGTTTGAACCCCATGTTGGGTGTAGAGATTACTTAAAAGAAAAAAAAGAAAGAAAAAGGGAGAGAATGGAGCCCTTGTTAAATGTGTGGCTTCTGTCTCTTCTATTACATGTGTTCTTTACACCAACCACATAGACTAGGCGTGGGGTTTTTTTGTTTGTTTGTTTTTTGTTTGTTTTTTTAAATGAGAAAACAGGCCATAATGTAACTTGCCCAAGGTCATAGGTTGTAGCCTGTCTCCAAAGTGCTCAGCACAGCAAGCACGTGGCTGCTCCCACCAGTTTGGTGCAGGGCGACCAGGGCAAGAGCAGGACTCACGGACACTTAGTCAGTGTTTGCTCTCTGCTCTTACCCAGCATCTCTCTTCCTTTTGGTTCTTGGACTTTTTATTTTATGTGACTTGTGCCCTTACATACCACTCTATAACAACTATTATTTATAAGCTTCAAGGACAGCTAAACTATTTTATTGTGGTAGGATTTGGTTAAACTAAATAAATGTCCAGGATTTATATTCCTAGCCTACAGGAAATTGGGAGAAATAGCTACTCAAGTAAACTTAGAGAAAGAAATGAAAGAGCTTGCATCTTGGGTTAGAGGACACGAGAAGTGAGGAAGAAACCCATGAGTTAGTAAGGATTCTTAGCTATTCTTGCCTCCCTCCCCAGCCAAACAAAAGCCAAGCAAATTCATTGCAAATAGCAACACATTACATAGGATGCCCCTGCCAGTACTTGGGAACGGCAAATAGCAGAAGTGCAGCATGAGGCAGGAGTGACGGGCATCTCTGGGAGTCTCTGCTGTGACAGTTGTCTGTTTTTGCTTATTTTTGACTTATGTACCCCCACTGGGTTTAGAGTAAGGATGTATTCTCCAGAGGGAACAAAGACTGAAAAAAAAACCAAACAGTTGTTATTTAAACTCTTTGCAATCTTATCAGAATTCTTGATGGCATTTATGCCAAATTGAGGTATTTTATCTTTGCTTCTTGCAGAAGCAAGATCCCACGTTCACGTATGAGGTGATAGTAGTTGATGATGGCAGCAAAGACCAAACTTCAAAGGTAAGTAAACTTGCTTTGAGGATTGCCAGTGGATAGAAATGTAGAATAATTTAACAAATGTAGAGTCTTATTTCCGGTCATCAGAGAGTGCTAAAGCTGTGCCAGCGCTCTCTGTTGTTACAGTGTGGGTAGTCAAAAAAGCAGAGAGGTTTCACCTATGGAAAGCTGGAAGATAAACCTGCTGTTCTACCACTCCATAAGACCAGGGAAGCTTTGAAGATCATCACATTGGGAGAAAACATATACAACAACAATTCACCTTGGCCACTGGGACCCTTCTTTGCCTACCAATATATGGTTCCTTTTTTCTTAAGCATCATTTTTTTTCTTTATACTCCACCTTGCCTTACAGTTTCTAAGCAGTCATGCAAATAGGAAGATGCCTTCATATCTGGCGGTGGGTGTCAGATATGTCCTTTGGCATACCTCTATCTGGATTTACCCACAGGAGGTAACAAGTATCTTAGAGTATTATCCTCTCTCATTCCTGCATTCTTAGACCTATAGCTCCTAAGCTGCTAAAAAAAAAAACTAAAAGCTGGTCTGCCAGGAGGGCAAACAGCAGATGAGAATAACTTCACACTCTCTATGGAGATGAGGGTCAAAAGGAGAAGATGTTGGGGCACCTGGCTGGCTCAGTTGGTAGAACATGTGACTCTTGATCTCAGGGTCATGAGTTCAGGCCCCATATTGGGCATGGAGCTTACTTAAAAAATGAGGGGGAGGGCTGTTGATGAAGATAGGTAATATAGAAAGGCGATGTGGAAAAGCAAAGGGCATGGACCATACTACAATGGGTTGATGACTAAATGAGTGATGAAGAGATGTGTGTAGCAAATACAGATCACTGTTTCACGGCTTTGATTGTAAATCAAAAAATAATGGCAGTTGAGTGAAAAGATTTGGGGGAAATATTCCAGGATATGAACAAGTTCTGTGGGGAGTAAGATCAGTTGTTGACATGTAAGTAAGTCATTAAGCAGTAAGCAGCAGGGTCAGGGGGAGGATCACAAGTGTGTACCAGTCGATCAACGCATGGGTTTTATTTTCTCAAGCAGCTCATTAGCATAAATAAAGGAGTCAAAATAAGAGACAGCCACTGCCTCTTCTGTTGTTGCCTCTGCAGGAAGGTGAATTGTGACTTCAACCTAGTGGGTTGAAGGCATTCAACAACTCTGGGCCACTAAAATGTACAGTGTGTATAATCTAGTCAGAAGAACAGTGTAACGGAAATAGCAGTATTTAAGCCAAACTCAGAAACCTGGTTTACTGTCTTAGAATCCAAGTTGATATTATTCTGACTTTTATATAATTTGACAGGTAGCTTTTAAATATTGCCAGAAATACGGAAGCGACAAAGTACGAGTGATCACGCTGGTGAAGAATCGTGGGAAAGGCGGAGCTGTTAGGATGGTAATCCATAGTTTCAGCATTTTAATCTAAAACGTAAACATTTTTTAATAAATTCTTTTGCAGACTAATATGTTTGTTTTCTACAGCTGTCTAATTGAATACCACCATTTCAGGTTAGTGGTGAATTAGTTTTAACAAGAACTTCATATACTTATCTATATATAATGTGATCAAATCTTAAAAATCATGCCATATCTATGATATACTAGGTAATTCAGGAGAATAGGTGTATCTTAATCAAAATTTATAATGTTATCATCTGCCTCTGTGTGTCTTTAATACGGTCACCAGATAATAAGATTATATGATTTTTTTGCAGTTTATAAAATGCTTTGACATATTAAGGTTTACCTATATGAAGACACTGTGCTTAACATGGTACCTGAACTAAGATAAATCTGATGTGGGTCTCTCTTGATGAAATTGGCAGTCTGCTAGAAAAGATGATTATACTGATGAGAGGTACACCTGATGTGTTATAGAAATTCCAAAAGGAATAGGTTACTTTCAGCTGAGGCATGTCAGGTAGAAGTCCAGATACTCTGAAGAAAGACCACAAGTCAAGATATGTGGAAGAAAATCCAAATAGTGTCTTAAATGATTTAGAGGTTTATTTTATTTTGCCCCCCCCCCCCCCCATAAAAAGAACTCTAAGTACAAGCATCCAGGGCTTATTCAGCAACCCCACTGTGTCATCAGAAACTCTGCCTCCTAACTTTTCACTCCCTTTTTCCTCATTCACACAAGGTGACTCCTGGAGTACCTGGGAGCCATTACATCCACATTCCAGATAAGAAGGAGAGGGGCAGAGGGCAAAAGACATATGCTGGCTGGCTTGCCCCCTTTTGGGGAACTTTCCTAGAAGCTCCACTTAAAAATTTACTTAATTGTCATTGGCCAGAACAGTGTCCCAAGGCCACCCCTATTTCCAAGGAAGGCTGAGAAATGTTTTTTCCTCACATTTTCACTCCTGACCTGATGAGACATCCATTAGTAAAACAGAAGGAAAGAATAGAGTTTGAGTAGGTAACTATCAGTCTCAAGCACATGTCAAGCAAACTTGACAAAGGAGATACCACTGAAGCCAAGCCTCCAGCAATGGTGAAAACTGGCTTCCACCTGGTTATTCCACTCGACTGGTCATTTTCAGCTGGACAGTAAATTAGCCACTTCAACATAATTATCACATTTAACCCTCCTCATATTGTCTCAAGAGTTAGGTCCTATTTTTCAATTACGTAGTTGAGGGAAGTGACACATAGTAAAGCAACTTACTCAAGGTCACATGGTTATTAATAGTCAGAATGAAGATTTAGATTAGGTTAGTACCCTGAAATCCATGCTCTTAACCTAACATCTCTGTTAGTGTGTGGGAAATGTTGAGAGAAGAGCAGCAAGACAGAATTCAGAACTCTTGGAATACGTACTAGGAACAGTGAGCTTGCTCTGACTAGGTCATAAGCCATGCAAAGAGGAGAAAAAGAAAATAGGGTTGGTGTAATATCATGGTGGCCTTTAAATCCATCCATTCACTTATTAGAGATACTTAGATGAAAGACAACCATCCTATCCTTAAAGACACCATACTTTAATAGTGTTGTAACGCCATAATAGAATGGCGCCACTTTCCAGCTGGGAGGAACAGCAGCAGAGACTTCCCATAGGAGGTAAATTCTGCACAGAATCTTCAAGGAAGACTAGAAATTCTGTCCAGGCAAAAGTTGGGGCAGGAAGCTTGCAGAGGAGGGACGTGACCAAAGGTATGAGAGAAAGCGCCACAATCAGGAACTGCTAGTGGTACACGTGGGTTGACTTTGTAGGAGTAAGTTCAAGGGGGTAGGTGGGTTCATATCCTGAACTTTTAGGGTAGGGACTTTTAGGCTTTCACCTTTGACAGAGTGACAGTAGCCAGCACAGTAGTGTAAGCAAGGTACAAGTGGATTGTTAATTTGGATTATGATGGTGATGCAGCATCAGAAGAGGAGAGACCAATATGGTAGGGGTGGAGGGCAAAAATGAGGTAGAGTTGTATCAGGTGATCAGGGAGAGGAATAAGTAACCTAAGACCTTGGAGGAGGCCAAGGAGAAGGAGAATGCCATAGAAGGAATGAAACACTGGAGAAGGAGCTGATTTAAAAGACAACTTTAATTGAGTTTGAGCCATATTAAGATTGAGATACCATGTAGTGGTATCCGGAATAGCCTGGTAGAGAAGATGTGAGTGAGTAATCCACATGCATCAGATGATAGTTGAACCCATTAAGTTGGCAAGGAAGAAGGAATAGAGAAAAAGGACAGCTGGAAACCAAGCCTTGGGGAAATGCGGCTCATGAGGAAGAATAGTACAAGCAGTGAGAAGGGATAGGGTGTGATTGAATGGACAGGAATGGGAAGTGCTAGGATAGACTACCTTTTCAAGAAGTTTGGTGGTGAAGTGAAGGCCATTGTCGGTAGAGTGGAGAATAGCCAGCATTGAAGAACCTCCTTTAAAAAATAAAATAATATGGGTGTCTTGGTGGCTGAGTTGGTTGAGTGTCTGACTCTTAACTTCTGCTCAGGTCATGATCCCAGGATCATGAGATCAAGTCCCGTGTTAAGCTCTGTGCTGAGTGTAGAGCCTGCTTGAGATTCTCTCTCTCTGTCTCTCTCTCTCTCTCTCTCTCTCTCTCTCTCTCTGTCTCTCTCCCTCTCCCTCTCCCCCTCCTTCCCTCCTCCCCCCTCCCTCTCTCTTTCCCTCCTCCCTCCCTCTCTCCCTCACTCTCTCTCTCCTTCTCTCCCCGCCTCCCTTTCCCCCCCCCTGCTCCCCCACCTCTCTCCCCTGGTCATGCTCTCGCTCTTTCTCTAAAATAAAAATTTTTTTAAAAGATAAAATAATAAAGTGGACTAAACAAGATTTAAAGCCAAAGACATTTTCCATAATGTTAAATAATTACCTCCAGTTCACCCTTAACATGTATTGCTGAAATAGTCCTTTGTTGTTTTTTTTCAGGTTTTTTTTGTCCAGATGTTAAACAAAACATTTTTATTCTGCCTTTTCACCTGTATTCTTTTTTTTTTTTTTTTTTTTCTTTTTGAGAGAGCGAGAGAGAAAAAAGAGAGTGCGAGCAGGGAAGAGGGGCAGAAGGAGAGGGAGAGAGAGGGAAAGAGAGGGAGGGAATCTTAAGCAGGCTCCACACTTAGCACAGAGCCTGACTCAGAGCTCGGTCCCACAACCCAGGAATCATGACCTAAGCAGAAATCAAGAGTGGGATGCTCAAAAGACTCAACTACCCAAGCCCCCTTACCTGTCTGTATTCTAACTGGTATGACTAAAAAAAAATTACAGAAACTAATTAGTGGGCTTATCCCATAGAATAAATGATCAAAGTTTTGTCTACGTTTGTGTATATCTTATCCATATTCACATACTGTTAAGTAATATCAGAAGCTATATTTCTCCTGTATCAAGCCATACATATATTTATACTTAAGAAACAATGAATTCACTCAAATGGACCATGAATTAAGAGTTGATGTGTAGTTTGTTTCCATGTGAAATGTACACTGATAGAGCCATATTTTGCACAAAAGGCCAACTGATTCAGTATTGAGAGGCATAATTTTGCTAAGTGTCAGATGATTCAAATAACATAAAATAGTATTTGGATATATCCATGCTTCCCAAATTTTAGTGACATTCCATATTTCTTTGTTCAACAATTAATTTAAACTGCTTTAGATTCCATAATAAAGAATACTGGGGTGCCTGGGTGGCTCAGTCTGTTAAGCCTCCGACTTTGGCTCAAGTCATGATCTCATGGTTGGTGGGTTCAAGCCCCGTGTCAGCCTCTGTGCTGACAGCCCAGAGCCTGGAGCCTGCTTTAGATTCTGTGTCTTCCTCTCTGTCTGCCCCTGGCCTGCTCATGATCTGTCTCTCAAAAATAAATAAACATTCAAAAAAACAAAGAATACTAAAGATCTGTCTGATGGTGGGTTTCACAGCAAGTCTGTATATATTGTATTTGTTCAATCCACTCATAAATATGTTCTTCATATGCTGTCCTAAAGTAGCTCCTGATATGCACACAACGCATATATAACATATATGATAGATATTTTACTTTTGTTCTTTTTGATGTGGGATATCTTTTATTCATCCAAATCTATATTCCTATCATGATATATTCCAAAGTAATAGTGGTAGGACCTCACAAAGTTTTTAAAATCATGAACTAGGCATTAGATACATTTGGAAGAATCTTATCAATGTAATTTGTTTTCAGGGAACTTTGGCATCCTGCCATTTCACACCTAGTATTAGATATGAGATTATCTAATATTAGTTATCTTAAGTCAAGCAGAACAAACTGATATGTCATTGGATTTAGCCTTAATTTTAAGCAACTTTCTTTTAATTCAAATGTTTAAATACAGGGTATATTCAGTTCTCGAGGAGAAAAGATCCTTATGGCAGATGCTGATGGAGCCACAAAGTTTCCAGATGTTGAGAAATTAGAAAAGGGACTGAATGATCTACAGCCTTGGCCTGTGAGTATGAGAATATAGATTAAATAATCTTCAGTCAAGAACACGGGGAGTCTAAAGTAACATTAAAATGGAATTTACGGGAGTGCCTAGGTGGCTCAGTTGGTTAAGGACCCCGACTCTTGATCTCAGGTCTTGATCTCAGGGTTGTGAGTTCAAGCCCCATGCTGGGTGTGAAGCCTACTTAAAAAACAAAAAAAAAAAAAAAAAAAAAAAAAAATGGAATTTACATACAAGTTTAAAAACTGGTGTTTTTTTTGTGTGTGAAATTCTTGTATACGGTCCCACAGAAAAGCTAATCATTTTATTATAAACATTCACTGATGGTCTGAGATTTACTTAACAATTACTTATTTAATATTCTGGCCATATCACTCCATTTTCAATCCCTTCTATCAGAGTTTTAATATTTATTATCTATATATTCAGCTAAGGCTTTTATTTAAAAGCATAGATGGAGCCTCCCCTGTAAAGATGTGAAATGAAACTGGATCACAGAGACTTGGTTTTGATGAAACAGACCTAAGCAGGAACCCCTCAGTAAAGATCATGTGCACCTTCATGACATAGTTTCAAAAAGTAGAGATAGACTTTTATTTAGCATTTGAGATTCATCCATATTGCTAAGTTTATCAATAATTTGTTCCTTTTAATTGCCCGGCAGTATTCCATTGCTTGGGTGTATGACAGTTTGTTTATCCATTCAACTGTTGAAGGACATTTGGGTTGTTTCCAGCATTTAGCAATGACGAATAAAGCAGGTATCAACGTTTCATTAAAAAAAAAAAAGCAGAAGTTAAAGAAAGAAAACTCCTGGTGCCATTTCCACTCTTTAAAGGCCATTTAGATATATTGAAAAAAAAAAAAATCTATCTATCTATCTATCTATATATATATATATAGATAGATAGAAAAAAATAAATAAAAATAAAGGCCATTTAGAGAAAGACGAATTTACCAAATTCTGAGCTTTTTACCAAATAGTCCCAACCTGGAAAGAATCAGACTGAGACATTGAATAAGCACCCTGGGACAACATTAAACAGTACACCTACCTGCTATCACACAGTATCCCAGGATTTCAATCGCAGCAAGAAGAACTGCTAGGGCTTGCCAGTTTCAGGGCTTCAAGCTAAGTTAGGGCACAGGTCCATGTGATTACATCCCTTCCTCAGTGGAGTGTATCCTCGTACAGGACATGGCAAAATCTCACAATAACAAAGAACCCATATAACCCACCAAAGCCACACTGAGCTCTAAGGGAGCTCCCTCCTTCCCCCAGGTGTAATATTCAGGCCTTGAAACTCTAGTTCAGAGGGGAAAACCAGGGGCTACCAAAGGTAGAAGTACAGGTTTCCCCTGCTATCCAGAAGCAGAGTGTTCTCATTCGTAAGCCCAGATGGCATAAAGCAAAGAAGCAATTACCATTACTTCATGTGGAAAATTTCTTTGAATGTTCCCTGACCCAAAAAATAACCTCCCTTAGGCTTTTCTGACACCTTAAGACACAGCTACTGTGTCTTTTATAAAAGCAACATACATGGCCTAACAAGAACTTTTGAAAAGCGGGGGCTACCTGTGTATCAAGGAAAATTCCCTTGTACTGCACAAGTGCTACCCATGTTAGTCACGACAAAATGAAATAAATGTCAGCTATACCAACATATTACTATAGAAAAAAAAAAGTTTCATACCAAAGTATTTTTGCTGAACAAATAATGAAAATAATTCAGCAACACAGGCGTTCGAAAGAGTGAGGACAAAACAACAGAATGATGTTAAAAGAGACATCACAGAAAATTTTCATAAATTTAATACCCTCATGATTGTCAAGAGGATTGTCCTAGTTCTCCCCAGTTCTCCCCTAGTCCTTCCCAGAGAACTGACAAAGATTTGGTAAATGTTTCTAATGCATTATGCCTCTAGCTTGGGGGAGCCATGAGTGGGAGGGAGGATGGGAGATGTCAGGTTGTTTGCAGCTGACTTTGTGTCATTCTACGTAGGGCAAAGAAAAATTAAATAATTTAGCCAAAGTTAGAGGGTGAACCAAACAATAAACAGGAGAAAAATCTGAACCTTCTGTGAATCCCAATTCCCTTTATACAACTCTGAAAAGGAAAGGAGTTCTGATGCCATCCTTTTCATTATCATAAGCTAATTTACTGCATTGTTACTGTAAATATTGAGTTTTAAAGAATGAAAGCATTTGATGATGATTAAACTTTTACTTCACAGCCTTGGTCTACAGCACCTCACAATATGTCTGATTATTTAAGAGTGTATCACAATTCACTTGAATGAATTTGAACTCAGTTTATTAAGAATTTTAATCAATATGCATCATATATTTCTTTTTGAAGGAGGCAGAGAAGTGACAAAGTTCTAAAATCCACTGTCTGGATCAACTCAGTAATAATTATTTTTGAATTGGGATGCTCTCTACTCATAATTATGACAAAACTCATAAACAGTCGGGCATTACTCAGAAAACTGGTACTCTGAAGCTAACATTCATAGAGGAATTAGAAGAAATCTTAATTATCTAATTCAGAGGTTGGCAGACCTCTTCTGTAAAGGCCCACAGAGTGAATATTTTCAGCTTCAAAGCCATACAGTGTCTGTTGCTACTCAACCCTGACTGTAGCACAAAAGCAGACCTAGATAATAGATAATTGAATGACCATGCCTGTGTTCCAATAAGACTTTATTTACAAAACCAAGCAGCAGGCCAGATTTGGGCCACAGCCTATAGATTACAGACCCTTGGGCTAATTCAGTCATTTATCTAGTATTGGAAACTTTTTATAATTACCAAGTGATCTTTTAGTCTTTGCTTGCATAGCTGTAGTGATGCCCAAGCAGCCCATGTATCTCAACTCAGTTACAGAGTTCCTTTTTGCATTAAATGCAAATATGCCTCCTTTTGATATCCCCTTTGGTTGGTTCTGTTTTTCATAGCTACACAAAATAGTCTACTTCTCCTTTGTGACAGCCTTTTGGAGAGTTAAAGCGATTTCCATGTGTCTTCTCTATTCTAAGCTGTCAATTGTTCTTCCAGTTTTCAAACAGCATATTTCTTTTTGTTATCATCCTGGTCATTTTCCATTGAAGATGCTTCAGTTAGCATGGATCTGGTTATACTGCATTTACATTGTTACCTCATAGCTAACTCTTTCATATGCAGTGCCATTGCCATTGAACCTTGTCTCCCTATCCTCAAACTGGCACAGTTATTTTTGTTTCTGTGTTTCTTTTGCCTTGTTTTATTTAGGAACAGAAGTGTGGATCTTTATTAAACATCAGCATATTTGATTTCTGTTTCTTAGGGTGTAGGGCTTTTTTTCCATCTTTAATGAAAGTGCCGTTCCCTTCTCAATTCATTTAAGTCACAAATCTGATAAGCGTGGCTTGCGTATATTCCCTTGAGCACAAATAAAAATTGACTAGAATTTTCAGAACTAGTTCTGAAAATAATGAAACAAGAACATGGGTTTCAAAGTAGTGAAGTCCTGTTATGACCACATGACTAACCCACTAGATACTAGATACTAACTAGTATCTAGTCCTGTTATGACCACATGACTAACCCACTAGATACTAACCCACTAGTACTAATCTACTAGGCAGTAGTTAAATGTCTTTTACAGCATTGTGTTGACTCTCTGGAACATTTGTAATGGCTTCTAATGTTTTTTCAGTTGATTTTATTTTTAATTGCAACAAAAAGAAATTAACTACTATTTTGTACTTCTAATTCCTCTTAGAGTTCTGGTCAGATTATTCTTAATGAATTTAGAGAAGTTGCTTGCAATTTCTTCTCTGAAGAAGGTCTTTTAAGGTTTTAAATTAAATATATGTAATTTAGGTAGAGTTTTGTGTAACACACAAATAAAATAGGATTTACATTTAGTTCCAAATACTTTATCTGTATATCTTTTTTCTTTAAGTGCAAAGCTTTTATCCTAGCTTTTCAATTTCTTTTTTTTTCCTTTTTTTTTAAATTTTATTATTTTTTTTAATTTACATCCAAATTAGTTAGCATACAGTGCAACAGTGATTTCAGGAATAGATTTCTTAATGCCCCTTACCCATTTAGCTCATCCCCCCTCCCACAACCCCTCCAATAACCCTCTGTTTGTTCTCCATATTTAAGAGTCTCTTACGTTCTGTCCCCCTCCCTGTTTTTATATTATTTTTGTTTCCCTTCCCATATGTTCATCTGTTTGGTCTCTTAAAGTCCTCATATGAGTGAAGTCAGATGATATTTGTCTTTCTCTGACTGACTAATTTCGCTTAGCATAATACCCTCCAGTTCCATCCACATAGTTGCAAATGGCAAGATTTCATTCTTTTTGATTGCTGAGTAATACTCCATCGTGTGTGTGTGTGTGTGTGTGTGTGTGTGTGTGTGTGTGTGTGTGTATACACATCACATCTTCTTTAGCCATTCATCCATCGATGGACATTGGGCTCTTTCCATACTTTGTTGATAGTGCTGTCAACATTGGGGTGCATGTGTCCCTTCGAAACAGCACACCTGTATCCCTTGGATAAATACCTAGTAATGCAATTGCTGGGTCATAGGGTAGTTGTATTTTTAATTTTTTGAGGAACCTCCATACTGTTTTCCAGAGTGGCTGCACCAGTTTGCATTCCCACCAGCAATGCAAAAGAGATCCTCTTTCTCCCCATCCTCGCCAACATCTGTTGTTGCCTGAGTTGTTACTGTTAGCCATTCTGACAGGTGTAAGGTGGTATCTCATTGTGGTTTTGATTTATATTTCCCTGATGATGAGTGATATTGAACTTTTTTTTTCATGTGTCAGTTGGCCATCTGGATGTCTTCTTTGGAGAAGTGTCTATTCATGTCTTTTGCCCATTTCTTCACTGGATTATTTGTTTTTTGGGTATTGACTTTGAGAAGTTCTTTATAGATTTTGGATACTAACCCTTTATCTGATATGTCGTTTGCAAATATCTTCTCCCATTCTGTTGCTTGCCTTTTAGTTTTGCTGATTGTCTCCTTTGCTGTGCAGAAGCTTTTTATTTTGATGAGGTCCCAGTAGTTCATTTTTGTTTTTGTTTCCCTTGCCTCAGAGACGTGTTGAGTTAGAAGTTGCTGCGGCCAAGATGAAAGAGGTTTTTGCCTGCTTTGTCCTCGAGGATTCTGATGGCTTCTTGTCTTACATTTAGGTCTTTCACCCATTTTGAGTTTATTTTTGTGTATGGTGTAAGAAAGTGGCCAGGTTCATTTTTCTGCCTGTCACTGTCCAGTTTTCCCAGCACCACTTGCTGAAGAGACTGTCTTTACTCCATTGGATAATCTTTCCTGCTTTGTCAAAGATTAGTTGGCCATATGTTTGTGGGTCCATATCTGGGTTCTCTATTCTGTTCCATTGATCTGAGTGTCTGTTCTTGTGCCAGCACCAGACTGTCTTGATGATTACAGCTTTGTAGTATAGCTTGAAGTCTGGGATTGTGATGCCTCCAGCTTTGGTTTTCTTTTTCAAGATTGCTTGGCTATTCGGCGCCAGCTTTTCAATTTCTTAACCAGTAATTATGTTACCTCTTTTAATAAAATATGCTTGGGTTTGCAATAATTTTTCTAAGCCAAAATATATGATGATCACTTGTTTAGTTGCTTAACTGTTCACAATAGAATCAAAACTTCCTGAACAGGTAAAATAGATGACAAAAAGTCTGCATTCTATTAACCATAGAGTCATTCCTCAGGCCATGACTTGGATCTTAAATTCTCATTTAGACACAGTTTCAACAAACTTAGTTTTTAGGTTTTGAAGGGCACAAATGATTAAAGGTAACATGTGAAAGAGATATGGAGTAAAACTGCATTGACAAAAACTGTAGGGGCAGATATTAACCACCACCACCGCCACCACCCCGCACCCAAACACACCCTTCAGTCTGGAGCAATTGCTACCTAGTGGCCCTGAATGTTCCTTTGTCTTCAATTCAGTAGTCCTGGGCCAAAATGTGGGTTTGGTACACCAAAACTTCATATATGTATACATGGTTTGGCTTTTTCCTTAAACAGGAACGTGACAATTATTATTTCCTTTTTTTTTTTTTTTTTTTTTTTTTTTTTGTGACCATGGGCAGGTTCAAGAGCCTGTTATGTTTGTGTCACCCTCTCAGATGACCAAGCATGCAAAAGAGATCCCTGAACTTCCCAAATCATTTGTTTTATAGACCCAGCATTCTGGTGAGATCTTTTTGAAAATCAAACAAGGGAGAAAAGAAAAATTAAGAAGATAGTTTTGAAAATGTAAAAAGAGGAAGAGTATATGTAATTGACCTTTCAGGACAGTCTGTCTCAGCAGATCACAAAGTATGTTTCCCACACCTTTGAAGGACAAGAGCTGCCTATCAAAGCAGGTATATAATGCCAACAAACCTGGTTTGAAAGTGGGTATCTCTTAAGTACAGAGAAAGCAAAACTTTTTCTCTAGAGGACCAGAGGGTAAATATTTTAGGCTCCATAGACCACATGTGGTCCCTGTTGCAATACTCTTTTTTTTAACAACACTTGAAAAATCATTTTTGGTCATAGGTCATGAAAAAACAGGCAGCAGGCTGTTTTTGGCCCACAAATCATGGTTTGCCAACCTTGGTCTAGAAGATTGAAATCTTGATGTTAACCATAATTTTTGCTGACCATATAAAATTTTCATAAATTTAATATCCTCATGATTGTCAAGAGAAGATATCCTAATTTAAAAGGAGGAAAATAATTAGGCATCTTTTGTTGCCAAATTTATTTGTTGAATGTGCAGTATTTTATTTGATACAGTATTTTTATAGAACAAGTTAAAAGTAAGAATCAAAGGTTTGGGTGCCTAGGTGGCTCAGTTGATTGTCCAACTCTTGATTTTGGCTTGGGTCACGGTCTCCCGGTTCATCGGTTTGAGCCCTGAATCAAGTTCCAAAGTGGCAGTGCGGAGCCTGCATGGGATTCTCTGTCTCCCTCTCTTTCTGCCCTTCCCTCATTCATGCTCTCTCTCTTTCAAAATAAATAAATAAAATTTAAAAAAAAATCAAGGAGTGCCTGTGTGGCTCAGTCGGTTCAGCGTCTGACTTCAGCTCAGGTCATGATCTCATGGCCCATCAGTTTGAGCCCGTGTCAGGCTCTGTGCTGACAGGTTGGACCCTGAAGCCTGCTTCGGATTCTGTGTCTCCCTCTCTCTCTGCCCCTTTCCCACTCACACTGTGTCTCTTTCTCTCAAAAATAAATAAACATTGAAAAAAAATTTTTTTTAATAATAATCGAAAGGTTTAAATAATTCACATCCATTGATCCAGTAATACATATCTCTTAACCCAGCTTTGAGAAACTTATCTTAAGGAAATAATTAAGAATGTGTATAAAAACAAATTTTCGGGCGCCTGGGTGGCGCAGTCGGTTAAGCGTCCGACTTCAGCCAGGTCACGATCTCGCGGTCCGTGAGTTCGAGCCCCGCGTCAGGCTCTGGGCTGATGGCTCGGAGCCTGGAGCCTGTTTCCGATTCTGTGTCTACCTCTCTCTGCGCCCCTCCCCCGTTCATGCTCTGTCTCTCTCTGTCCCAAAAATAAATTAAAAAACGTTGGAAAAAAAAAAAATTTTTAAAAACAAATTTTCAAGGATTTTTGCATATTTTTTATTACAGCAGTGTTTTTTTAAAGAGAAGGAAAACTTAGAAACAATTTTAAGTGTTCAATATTACTTTACACAGGTTACATTCATTATAATAAAGGATGCTATTCATTGTATACAACTAGGTGAAAAAAATTTTTTTGAGACAGAGCATGAGCATGTGCCCAAGTGAGGGAGGGGCAAAAGGAGAGGGAAAGAGAGAGAATCTTCAGCAGGCTCCACGCTCAGTGCAGAGCCTGATGCGGACTCCATCTCAGGACCATGAGGTCATGACCTGAGGCGAAATCAAGAGTCAGATACTTAACCCACTGAGCCACCCAGCCACCCCCAAAAAATAAATTTTAAACATCTGGATATATATAGATAGCTAGAGTTATATCTAGTAACCTACCTATGGAATTGTCTGTGGATAGTGGAATTATGGATATCTTTTCAAATTTTTATATTTCTTTAATTTTATTGTTTATTTTTAACAATGAAACTTTATTGCTTTTGAGGAAAATGGGTATAGGATTTTTTTAATTTTTTAATAAATACAAATTTTTCTAAACTCAGTACTTTGCTTTATATGCTAAGTTTTCCATTTCTGCCCATATTGGATGAATACGACTGATTTCATCATAAATTGTTTCAACTTCATTTCTATATATCTATCTCACTTGGAGTCACGTTTGCCTCATGGAGTACCTGTGCCAATTTCCATTTCCACTTCAGTAGGTTTCTTAATTTTGGGTTCAGAATTCAAATGCACCTAGGTTCAAATTCCATGTGACCTTGAACAAGTTAATCCATCCACCTCATTTTCCTCACCACTGACATATGGACAGTGAGCCTATGGACAGTGATGGTCAGTGGGCTTTGCACTGACATCTCAGAGCCTGCTTGGAATTCTCTCTCCCATTATCTCTGCCCCTTCTCCACTCCCTCCCTTTCTCTCTCTCTCTCTCTCTCTCTCTCTCAAAGAAATGAACATTTAATTTAAAAAAAGGAATAAATCCTGAGGTGATGATTAAAATGTTTTAAAATGCGTGTCAAGTGTTTATCATTATGTCGAGCCCTCAATAACCATCATCTCTAATTATAAATGTTAGCCCTTATGCTTAATTCTCAGAGCTAATTCTAATGTTACTGTTTATAATTGTTAGTATAAATTAGATCTACCTAGTTCTTCAATTCTATTCTTCTAGTCTATTCCTTTTCCCCAGTGAATTGTGAGAAAATACTTAAATGGAAAAGTATCAGAGTTCTGATTAAACGTTTCTTTCTAGGAGACAATATGGTACCAATTTACCACTTTTAAAAGCTAGCTGTAATATTTCAGTGACTGAAATATTCATTTTTTTCAATACTACAAGAAAATTAGTGATACTCTGAAAGAGGCATAAAGGAAAGAGACTCCATGTTTACATACATTGTCTAATATGAGCAGTTTTTAAAACAAGACTATCTTTTCCTGAAGAATAACTGACTGTTCTAAAAGCCGTTTAGATGAATTCCTTGCGATAGTGACATTAGTACCAGGGATTCAGTTCTCACACCAGAACTGAAGATAAACAAAATTCTCTTAAAAGCTTTTAGGAGATTTTAAATGAAAGCTTTTGGTTTTTATTTGTTTTTGTTTAATTAAATGGCATTCTAATTCTATTTAGTCTCTGAAAGGTGGGAGGAGGTCCGTTTGTTTTGTTTTGTTTTTTCCTATTGCTTGGTAACATTACTGTTCTTTTTGGATTTAAAGTTGAAGTTTATTTGCCATATACTATTTGAACTTTTTATATAGGTCTTCTTTAAGAAAAGCATTCTCAGGTTACCTGGGTGGCTCAGTCAGTTGGGCATCCGACTCTTGATTTTGGCTCAGGTCATGATCCCAGGGTTGTGAGATTGAGCCCTGTGTCAGGCTCTGCACTAAGCATGGAGCCTGCTTAAGATTCTCTCTCTCTCTCGCTCTCTTTCTCTCCTACCCCTCTCCCCTGCTCATGCTCTCTCTAAAACATACACACGTACATACATACGTAAGTAAAAATAAAATAAAGAAAAGCATTTCTCTCCCTTCCTGAGGAAAGTACCTCTGCCAGAAAAAGAAGGGAAGAAATTATTTCTACTACTAAATAGTAGGCAAAATATATAACAGATAATTTTCAAAAGCAAATATAGCCAGTAAAATTTCCCAAGGTTTACCTTTTCATTAAAAAGGAAATTAGGGGTGCCTGGGTGGCTCATTCAGTTAAGCATCTGATTATTGATATTGGCTCAGGGTGTGACTTTGCAGTTGTAAGATCAAGCTCTGCATTGAGCTTTGCACTGACATCTCAGAGCCTGCTTGGAATTCTCTCTCCCCCACTCTCTCTGCCCCTCCTCCACTCCCTCCCTTTCTCTCTCTCTCTCTCTCTCTCTCTCTCTCTCTCTCAAATAAATATTTAATTTAAAAAAAGAAAAGGAAATTAGATCACAAAGGGTTATATTTTTCCCTTTTAAAATTAGCAAATTTAAAATGAGAATAATTAGAACTGGCAAGGATTGGATGAGGTAATCAATATTATACCCATTTAGTGGGAATATAAAGAGCTTTTTAAAGAATAATTTGGCTCATATATATTTAAAACATTCATACTTTCAACTTAGTATTCTATTTGTATGACTTTTTCCAAAGAAGGAAATCCAAAATACAATTAGAGTTTTATATTCAAAGATGTTCTTTTGAGCCCTTTTCTGAAAAACATGAAATTAGAAATAGTCAACACATACACAAACAGTGAAAGTATGGTAAATCTCTATGGTGAAATATAATACTGCCCTTGCCCTTGACACAAAAAAGAAAGATGGCGACATGCAACACTGCTATGATAAGTTCTTGAAAAGTAAACTTGAATTTTATCAAGCTTCTAACCCAAAAAACCAGTTTACAGGGAACACTGGGAACAGAGGAACATGATAAATGTCACCAGTGTGGATACAATCAACAAAATCCAAAACCTGGGTAAGTCTACAAGACAAGTTACATAGTTTCTTCAACAAATAAGTATAAGAAAAAAAAAGTAGGGGGAACCCACAGGTAAAAGAAATAGCAGCCAATTTGTTGAGTGGGGTAGTGATGAGGGGCTGTAGAAGAAGCAAGGTTGGCCATGTATTGGGTTTTTTTTTTTAATTTTTTGTAATGTATTGATAATTGTTGAACCACATTGTGGGTACATGAGGGCTTCATTTTCCAATTCTCTCTACTTTTATGCAAAACAGTGAACTTGAACATAAGAAATTTTTGGATTATTTTAAATGGAAAAGAACATGACATATAGGTGAATTTCAGCTATGGTTTTAAATGCAGAGAAAAAAGAATACAAGGAAATATATGAAATACTATCAGTGGCTGCTTTTAGGTAGTGCGATTATACATGACTTTTCCCTTTATAATAAAGTTTTACTATGTGTAAGTTTATGGGCTTGACAATTTTTTTTTTTTTTTCAATATGCACTTTTTTGTTTATTTTGGTGAATGGTTTAAAGGTCAAATGGTATAAGAAGAAAACAGTGAAAGGAGGCCCAAGCTTCATTGCTCAGCTTAGTCACTTAGTTACTCTCAGAAGTAACCAGTATTATTTATTTCTTGCATATCCATCTGGAAGATGCTATAAGTATTCTTTATTTAAAAATGCAGATTGTGGGGCGCCTGGGTGGCGCAGTCGGTTAAGCGTCCGACTTCAGCCAGGTCACGATCTCGCGGTCTGTGAGTTCGAGCCCCGCGTCGGGCTCTGGGCTGATGGCTCGGAGCCTGGAGCATGTTTCCGATTCTGTGTCTCCCTCTCTCTCTGCTCCTCCCCCGTTCATGCTCTGTCTCTCTCTGTCCCAAAAATAAATAAAAAACGTTGAAAAAAAAAAAAGAAAAAAAAAAAATTAAAAATGCAGATTGTAACACTATTACTGTTCTGTTGTTTCCACTTAATGATGTACCTTGGAGACTGAGCCACATTTATATAGCAGAGTGCTTCCTCATGCTTGCACAATTATCATAACTAATGCCTTTGGATAGACCTACAGGATTGCTTTGCTGCTAGAAGCAATACTGAAATGATTAACCCTGAATGAAAGTCCTTTCCCACATATACAAGTTTACAGGAAAATTCCTGGTGGTGGAATTGGTGGGTCAGATTATATGTATATTTGTAGTTTTGATCATTTGTCACATTGCTGCCTGTAGAGTGTGTAGGCACCATATAGTAAATACTGTTCGCCTTGCTCTTAAGTGTGATTGAGGATGTTTTCAATTGTTTAAGAGCAGTTTTCACTTCCTCTTTTATGAACAGTCTGTTCATAGACTTTGCCACTTTTCCAACTGAGTTGGGTACTTTTATAATAGTTTGTAGGAGTACTTTAGCATTTTGGAAGTAATCCTTTTGTCTGTAATATAAATTACCAATATATCCCCCAATATATTTGTCTTTTAATTTTGAAAATGCTTAGATTTTTGTTAAAATTTTAAAAAAGAATTAAGTTCATTTTAAGACGAGGGGAGGGGCAGAGAGAGAGGGAGAGAGAGAGAATCCCCAGCAGGCTCTGTGCTGTCAGAACAGAGCCCAACACAGAGATTGATCTCATAAACCATGAGATCATGGCCTGAGCTGAAATCAAGAGTCGGATGCTTAACCAACTGAGCCACCCAGGCGCCCCTCTCTCTACACAGTTTTTTAAAAAAATTGTTGTCAAATTGATCTATCTTTTCTTCTAGATTTTGTGTACTTAATGTTTTCCTTGAGGTCATTTTAAAAATTATTCCTGGGCCGCCTGGGTGGCTCAGTCGGTTGAGTGTCTGACTTCAGCTCAGGTCATGATCTCACAGTTTGTGGGTTCAAGCCCCACATTGGGCTCTGTGCTGACAGTACAGAGCCTGGAGCCTGCTTCAGATTCTGTGTCTTCCTCTCTTTCTGTCCCTCCCCCAGTCATTCTCTCTCTCTCTCTATCTCAAAAATAAATAAACATTAAAAAAGTTTTTTAATTATTCCTGATACTTTACACTTAAATCTTTGATGTATCTGAAATATATCCTACTTTTCAGTATGAGGCCCAGGTTCAACTTAATTTGGTTTCCAAGTGGCTACCCAGATGCCCCACAGCATTTATCAGTTCAGTTTTTGCCCACTGCTTAAAAACATCATCTTTGTCATATTCTAAATATCCATATTTGTGTGGTGTGTGTGTTTCTGGCTTTTCCTTTCTGGTTCATGGACTCATCTATTCATTTTCTAGTACTGTAGTTTTAATTATTATAGCTTTATAATGTATATTAAATCCTCTAAGGCTAGTCATTCCTCATTCTTAGAATTTTCCTGGTTCTTTTGGTTCTTTATTTTTCAATATTAACTCTAAAAATTAGCTTGTCTGGTTCAATGGAAAATTATTTTGATATTTCTATCAGTATGGTACTAAATTTAAAGATTAATTTTAGGGAGAATTGATTTTTGATACACGTTCTCATCCATGATCATGGTATGCCCTTCTATGTGTTGGATTCTTTTGTTTCCCTTGGTACCATATACATGTTTTCTTTATTTAGATATTGCTACGTTTTCGTAAAGTTTATTTCTAGATTTTCCTTTCTTGACTTTACAAATACTGTCTTCCATTATATTTTCTGATTATT
This sequence comes from Panthera onca, assembly GCF_046562875.1. Classification (NCBI taxonomy): domain Eukaryota; kingdom Metazoa; phylum Chordata; class Mammalia; order Carnivora; family Felidae; genus Panthera; species Panthera onca. The sequence goes on from NC_138339.1 coordinate 225,032,514, forward strand.
GTTTGCACATATGAAGACTAAAGTATGATATTCATTTTGTTCTACTTTTTTAATTCCCTTAATGTTTGTAGTAGTTTTTACTATAGTAGTTGATAATCTTGGATTTTCCAGAAAGTAATGATTATATAGGTATAATCATACCATCTGCAGATACCCTTTTCTTTCTAATACCACTATTTTTCCCTCTAACTATATTGATACAGTGTTTTTAATCAGAAAAATCATTTAAAAATATGAATTTTCAAGTTGTACATGCCCCTGATATGTAGCCCTGAATATTGGCCTCTTAGTAAGTATAATCAGGCTTCTTGAAACTGTACATATTCTGAATACCTTAGTAAACCTTTGAAGATATTTAATGTGACTTAAAAAAAAATCAGTGTCTAAAAAATGAGATACTTGGATTGAAAATAAATGTTTTTATTAATATTTATTTTTAAAAATTTTTGTTTACATTTTAATTAGTTAACATACAGTGCAATATTGGCTTAAGGAGTAGAATTCAATGATTCATCACTTACATACAATACCCAGTGCTCATCACAAGTGTCTCCTTAGTACCCATCTAGCACATCTCCCACCACCTCCCTCCATCAACCCTCAGTTTGTTCTCTGTCGTTAAGAGTCTCTTGTGGTTTGTTTCCCTGTCTCTTTTTTCCCCCCTTCCCATTTGTTCATCTGTTTTGTTTCTTAAATTCCACATGAGTGAAATCATACGGTATATGTCTTTCTCTTGACTTATTTTGCTTAGCGTAATACACATTTGATTATTGATATTCAAATATAATATTCAAATACTGACAAATCATTTTACTGCTTTTTCCTCAGGACCAAATGGCTATTGCATGTGGATCTCGAGCTCACTTGGAAAAAGAATCAATTGCTCAGGTGAGGCTTTACTAACTGGCCTGGATCAGATTTTGTTTTTCTTTTTTTCATACTCATTAGCAAAAAGCAAGCTTTCATGTTTGATTTCATAAAGATGAATTTCTTTTCAAAGGGAAAGAAAATAATTTTTTACTGTGTGAAAGATTAACACATTTAGGAATTGATTATTTTTTTCAGTGAGTTTACAAAAAAGGATGTAGACTTCACTTTGACTTAGGATGCAAGCAGCTTATTTATTTTTTTTTTTTTTCTTTTTAAGACACAGGAGTCCCCATTCAGTTCTGATATAAGGCAAACTTTTCTAAATGATACAGTTCTGAACCATTCAGCTTACCTTTACTTTTTCTTTTAATGGCACATTTAAGTACATTTAAAGTTTGTTTTTTTCCTTTTTTTTTTTAACTTTATTCCTCTTAAAAAAGCACTGTATCTTAAAATTTAACAAGTTGTGACTGCCCTCACTAAAGACTTTAAATTCTTCATTTTGTAATTTGTATTATTGGGCTACAAAAGTTGGAATAACTTGGGAGGAAAAAATAATAAGGAATTTATTCTGTGCAATTTTAAATCCTTTTTTAATTTTTAAAATTATTTTAATTATTCACTTAAAAATGTGGGCCCAGTGTATCAAGCCCAGTAATTGTCCATTATATTCTTTATGGTTCATCTACTGGAGTCGCCAAATAGATCAAGAATAAAGCAGTATTTTTCAATCCAAGGTCAAAATTATCTGGGGAGGTTTTTTTCTTTGGTTTTAAACATGTGTATTTCTAGGCCAATCCCAGGCACACTGAATAAGACTATAGAAATGAGCCAGGAATCTGCATTTTTAACAATTTCCCAGGCCACGCTTACACCCAGAGTTTGAGAACCAGTGGAATAAAAGGTTAAACCTTTCCCTCCCTCAATGATTCTGAAATAACATACAAAGAAATTTTTTTTTTTTTTTCAAGATATACTGATGGCAGGGTCATAGAACCTCTTAAGAATTATGTTCAGGTATGGAAACCTAGACTCTTCCTAAGAAATAAATTATTTTAATATCTTCAGCATCTAATCCAGTGTTCCGTGTCTCTGTGGACACTCACTGGTTTTAAAAAAGGTAATCTGTTAACCATCGAGGTTATCATACTCCTAGAAATTTAAAATTGGAAGATTGCTTAGAGATTAGCTAGTCTAGCTTCATCAATTTACTGATGCACAGGGGATAAGAAGAGGAAGAGTATATGTCTAAGATGTTTACATTATTTGTAATTTTATACTTATATAAATTTTATAATTTTATAATTATAAAATAATAGAAACTATAGGGATGCCTGGGTGGTTCAGTTGGTTGAGCATTTGATTCTTGATCTTCACTCAGGACATGATTCCAAGGTTGTGGGATCGAGTCCCATCTCAGGTTCCATGCTGAGTGTAGAACCTGCTTAGGATTCTCTCTCTCTCTGTCTCTCTCTCTCTCTCTGTCTCTCTCTCTCCCTCTGCCCTTCTCCACCTCTTTCTCTCTTTCCCTAAAATAGAAAAAATAAAAAATAAAACCTAATACTTGATATCTAAAAACAAAAAAGAAATGATAAAATGCTAAATTCCAACAATAGAAAATACAGATATTTTCCTGGATGAAATATGCAGCCAATAAAACAGATGATCATGCAGGCTATGTAATAATATGAGAAAATATCCAAAATATTAGGTTATATGAAGAAAAAAGAGTACAATGTTATAAATATTGCATAATTGTTTATGTAAAAATTATCTGTATAAACAAAAACACTTAATGAGACCAGGCTGATATTAAATTAATGATCTTATGTATATTTTTTTCCTTTTTAAAAAATGTAGAAAAGTAGAAAGGATAATGTATTTGGTGAAGGAAAAAAGATTTGGAAAAATAGGAAGCAAGAGAGTAATTAAGAAGCTAGTGAAGGCAAGAGAGAGTGTGTTCATATGCCCATATGTTCTGTGTAACAGTTATAACAGGGATGTTTATATTGTCTGGGTATTCTTGCATTTATTATTTTTAAAAGATTCAAAATAGAATCCATTGGTGTTTATTTGATGTCCTTAGAATTTCTTCAAAGAGTCTTGGCTTATATCTTGGGACTTCTTTGAACTTATTTTAAGATAATAAAAGTACCAGTCAGCTTTAAATTCCACCTGAATTCCTTGTTTACATTTCATCAGCATTAGAGAGAATATTGTTAATAATGAAGTAGTGAATGTCTTTTTCCTTCATATTTTTAAATGTCTATTTCAGAAGTTCGTATAATGTTATTTATGACTGTTAGTTTTATGTAACTAAGTCCGTTGCATAATATATTTTTAGATGTCTTATAAATTGTAAGATATTTTGCAAAGTTAAAATAAAAATTAAAGGGAGATCCTCTTGTTTGTATGTTAGGAATCAAATAAGTTAAGTTCTTCATATGAAGTCCATGTGTTTCTGTTTTTTTAAAAATAACCATTATCCTTAAACAAACAAAAATGTTCTATTAACATCCAAGCAAGAGTGGCCATGAATATTTCCATTTGGTAACCAGTAAGTTCACCTAAATCACATTCAAGATCATTCAAGGAAAATAGTTTATAGGCATTATTATTATTTTTTTTTTTTTTACCTTGTGATTTTAATTTTTCTATCTTTCAGTTTCTATTTGTTCCTTTTGTAAGCATAAGTGCTCTTTTGGAGGTTTAATCAGTCAACCAGTATTTATTGGAAATATTTTATGTGAAAGGCTCTGAGCAAGCTGTTATGAGATTACCCAAGTATTTTAAGATGAGGTTTCTGCCCTATCTGCTTAGAGAGGTAAGACCTGTTTACATCAGAACATAACTAATGATTCTAGGTGATAAGTGAGAAGTGATAGATCCTTCCAAAAAGTTTGTTTTACAGTTGACAAACATTTTGCAAAACTGCTCCAAAGTGGTAACTGATTTATATTTCCATTAGCGGAATAATCCCATTGCTCCACATCCTAACGAAAGATTTAATGCTATGATTCCTTTTAACGCTTGCCAGTTGGATGGGTATAACATGGTATCACGCTATGGTTAAAATTTGGTTTTATTGGTTGCTAATGAGAATGACCATTGTTTTATATGTTCAGAGGGCTCTCTTGTGTCCTTTTCTGTGAGCTGCTCTTATGCTCTTTCCAATTTGCTTTAGTACTCTTTTCACTTTTTATTTCTAGAGAGTTCTAAAATTTTATCTAATGTAGAAAGAATGGAGACTAATCATTTTCAGTTATTTGCACAGCAGCTATTTTGTTCCACTGTGTTATTTCACTTTTTTTTCCTTTGTAATGTGAAATATAATAAAAACACAGAGAAGTACGTACACACAAACACACACACACTTAAAAAAATGTTTCACATACCTTATAGATAAGTGTTTTATTCTTTTTCCCTTCCTGCCCTGTTTAATACACAAATGAAACTGCAGTTAGGATGTAAAGTGAGCTCCCAAGCTTTCTTCCTTTATTAAAAACATTTATTGAGTTCCTGTTACTGTCTGTGCCAAACACTTGGCTAAAGGCTTTAATCTTATCTCATTTAATCTTTACAGTAACTTTGTGAGGTGGGCATTTTCGTTCCCATTTGATAAAAGAGGAAAGTGGGATAGAGAGTTGAAGTAATGTGCTCAAGGCCACCCTAATCATTAATGTAGCCAGGATTCAAATAATCAGTCTGCTCAGGTCACTGGCTTTCTGTACTTTGTTGTGTTATCACTGGTCCGTCATAGTTCTGTTTGATAATAATAGAAAAAGCCACGTAAATGAAGAATGACACTACAGATTACAGTTATAAAAAGCAAAAGCCAAAAGGAGGAAGGGAAACACTAAATAGTATGAAATATTAAATGTTCTACATAGATTCTTAGTAGGTTGCTAGTGTGTATATATTGTGTATCATTCCATGGATCTATTACATTGGAGAAAACTTTTAATCTTAAACATGAAAGTCTTGAATATGATAATTAATGACCTATTTATCTTATGTTTTAATGTTTGCAATGTTTAATGTATAATGGAATATTATGTTGTGTTACTATTATTAATAAAAGTAATTACTAATAATAGTGGATATTCAGATAGGATTACAGACCACTTAGGTTTGATATCCAAAGCATTAAAAAACTTAATTGTTAAAAGTATATTTATCAGATGTCTGCCATACCTAATTGAAGAGACTGTTGTTTCAGACTCCTTAGTCTGTGACTTTTTGACAGATACTCTGCTGTACTTTTTCTATCAGTATTCTCATTAACCAAGCACAGAACTTTAGGTTTAAACCATAGTGTTTTGTTTTTCCAAGAATCTCCAGTAACTGTCACCTTTTTTGAAACTGAAATCTATTTGGGGCAAACAGGCACAAAATCTATAGATGAACCAGATGCTGGTTCATCAGCCCAAAACTGCTGTGGTGTACTTCTGGTAGATTAAAGCCCTGACCTCTCACAGGTACTGTGATTCTTCTTGTCTGATTCTTCTCGAACCTGTGGGAAATGAATAACTGCTCCCCTGGTACCACTCCCCTGCTCTAATATAATATACTTTGCCAGTGAAGCCAACAGAACAATGGTATTCATATGTAAGATCTACCCAGTCAATTAAATATTAAAATGCAGTTGTCTACAGCCAGGTGTTTTCAATTGTCCTCTACAGATTAATGGAAAAGTCATTTATATTTTGTCTTTGTTTTAGCGTTCTTACTTCCGTACTCTGCTCATGTATGGGTTCCACTTTCTGGTGTGGTTCCTTTGTGTCAAAGGGATCAGAGACACACAGTGTGGCTTCAAATTATTAACTCGAGAAGCAGCTTCACGGACATTTTCATCTCTGCACATCGAACGATGGTAAGTTCCCAGCAGATGTCCTGGGCGTGTCTTACACAGCAGTTGTTCCAGGCAATGAGAAACAGCCCTATATTCTCAGAGTGAACACTGAAGTTTAAACAAAATTGACACTTAATGTATGTAAAGTTAATCTGTGCCTTTATTCTTTTACTGAGTTGGACCTAATTTTCAAAATCTCAAACCAAACATATGGTATAAAGTTAATTTTTTCACCTTAATTGTGGATGGTACAAATTGAAAAGCCTTAAAAACATCCTGTTTCTTTAGGCTTCCTTCTTTTCCTTTGAAGAAAAAAAAAGAAAAAAAGCTCAGAAATAGCAAAGTGAAAGAGGGTACCCGTTTTCTTTTTGTTCTTTCCTTTTCAGTAGTAAGTTCCCTCTCCGGCATATGACAAACCAGTCTTTGGACCTCTGCATCCCCTTCTACCTTCTGTGGTTTGTTTGTTTGTTTTGTTTTTAAATTTTAACGTTTGTTCATTTTTGAGAGCAGAGAGAGACAGAGTGCAAGCAGGGGTGGGGCAGAGAGAGAGGGAGGCACAGAATCTGAAGCAGGCTCCAGGCTCTGAGCTATCCACACAGAGCCCCGATGAGGGACTCAAACTCACAAACTGTGAGATCATGACCTGAGCTGAAGTCAGACGCTTACCCGACTGAGTCACCCAGGCGCCCCCCCCCCCCACCCCGCCTCCACCTTCTACCTTCTTAAAAACTTCATCCTGTTCATTTATTTTGTCTTGTCTTTTCCCCTTAACCACATCTTTTACACAGGTTTTTAAAACAAGTTTAAATTTCCCTTGCCATTTAAAAATCAAAAAACAAAAAACAGCCTCTCTCTATTGATAGCCCCCCTCAGTACCTCTCCAGCTCCAGCCCTTTTTCCCTTCACAGCCAGCTTTTCTTGAAAGAGCACTCTATGTTCACTGTCCCTGTTTTCTCACTTCCCACTCATGCCTTACGCCACCTCAGTGTGGATTTCCCCCCCGCCCCTCCATCTAAGCATCTCGTTACCTCCTGTCATGAAACCCAGTGGTCATGTTTGATATGACCACTTGCTGTCTTAATTAACCCATCAGCAGTGCTCCATACTTCTGAGCTCACTCTCCGGACATATCCCAGTCCCCTGGCCTGTCTTCATCCCAGACCTCTCCTCAGCTCTCTGCCGGTTTAGTGAGTAACACTGACACATGGAAGCTTAAAACCTTGCAGTCAGCTCTGACATTCCCCACAGGTCCTCCACATGTCCAGTTCATGGCCCAGACCTGTTACTTTTGGCTTTTATGTCCCTTTGTTTCTCTTTGTCTTTCCCCCCACCATCCAAGACACCATCATGTCCTACGCTGTAGCCCAAGGAGTCAGTCTTTTCAAAATTAGAAGTAATCAATCAAATGCACCTTTTTTGTTTAAAATCCTTCAGTAGCTTCCCAGTGCCTTCCCATGGCCTTGAGAGGTGCTGCATAATCTACCCACCCATGTCTCTACATAGGGACCCTTCCCTTTTCAACTTCTCCTCCTTCAGCTCTTCCATAGGGCAACGAACTCTTACTCTCCAAACCAGATCACATGCCCCTAATCGTATGATGTTGCTGTACCATAAGCCCTTCTTCACAGCACCCATCACATCATTAGGTTTTTGTTTTTATTTGCATAATGTTTCTTTGTCTCTATTAAAACATAAGCTCCAGGGGCGCCTGGGTGGCTCAGTCGGTTAAGCGTCCGACTTCGGCTCAGGTCACGATCTTGCGGTCCGTGAGTTCGAGCCCCGCGTTGGGCTCTGGGCTGAGGGCTCAGAGCCTGGAGCCTGCTTCCGATTCTGTGCCTCCCTCTCTCTCTGACCCTCCCCCGTTCATGCTCTGTCTCTCTCTGTCTCAAAAATAAATAAACTTTAAAAAAATAAATAAATAAAACATAAGCTCCAAAAGGGCAAGAATCCCATCTGATTTTGTTTGCTAATACATCCATCCCCCTATCTAATAGAGTGCCTGGCACATTATAGCTGCTCCTAAATATTGTTGAAAGAATTAATACTTAGTGTTACTCATGGGTTCTATATGAATTGTGTTCATGGTGGGAATCTACATAGTTATTCCAGGAGATGTTCATTTTTGTAGTTTCTGTAACTTTTGTGCATCTATTTGCAAAGATATGTTATCTCCCTATAGATATCATATAAACCCCCCATAACTTTAAAAAACTATAATTTCAGGATTAAAATTATCAAACATGGTTTTTAATATCTTTATCCTAAATTTAAAAAAAAAATTTTTTTAATGTTTATTTTTGAGAGAGTGAGCAAGCATGAGTGAGGGAGGGGCAGAGAAAGACAAAGACAGAATCTAAAGCAGGCTATCAGCACAGACAGAGCCCAACATGGGGCTTGAACTTAGGAGCCTTGAGATCATAACCTGAGCCAAAGTCAGACACTTAACAGACTGAGCCACCCAGGCACCCCTAAATTGTTTAAGTAATGTATATTTGATCTTCAGATTCAGATACATGTTTCTGTTATGTTGAAAAATAAAATATATTGATAGTTAATGGACTCCAAAATCAGTGAATCTAATTTAAGAAGCCATTCTAGAAGTAAAGCCCTCCCTCTGGATATAGTTTTCAGTCAACTGTTGGGTTCAGAACTAGGGTCAAAAAGCTAGGTTCTTTGTAGTTTGAAAGGAAGTTGGGAACTAAGGGTTGAGGACGTTAGGGTTAGGGTTGATAATTAAGTTAGGGTTGATAACTTAAAAATCATGAAGTTTCTCTTGTCATAATTGTTCTGGCAATATAATGTCTGTTCTGTAATATAATGTCCAATATATAATTTAATATGAGACATATATGTAATTTTAAATATTCTAGTAGCCACACTAAAAAAGTAACAAACAGATGAAATTTATTTTTTTAATGTTTATTTATTTTTAAGAGAGAGCATAATCAGGGGAGGGGGAGAGAGTGGGGGCGGACAGAGGATCCAAAGCCGGACCCTTGCTGAGAGCAGAGAGCCCAACGTGCAGCTGGAACTCATGAACCATGACATCATGACCTATGACCTGAGCCTAAGTTGGATGCTTAACCAACTGAGCCACCCAGAAGCCCCAAAATGTATTTTAATAGTGTACTTTAACACTGTATAAAAATGTCATCGTCTCAGCATACACTCAGTATGAAAAAATATTCAGATATTTTACACATTTTTCTGTGTACCATGTCTTCCAACTATAGTACATCTCACTTCAGACTAGCCACATTTCAAGTGCTCATGTGGCTACTATATTGGACAGCATAATTCTAGAGTTTTATTTAAGTTAAAGAACATTTTAAACTTTTTTTCTCTTTTAAATTTTATGTTCATGTGCATGCCTTTTTAATTATTTATTTGGGCTTGATTAACATAGGATTGACCTCAATTAAAATTTTAGCCTCTCACATCTCTCTTTAGGGTCCACATATGTTTATTTTATGCCTGTAAAGGAGAACCACTAAATATACATGTATCAACTTGATTAACAATATGCCCGCCACCATATTAATGTTTCACCAGTGGCTTTTATTCAAGCATCTCTGTTCCTGCACTTAAAATCAAGAAAGACTAAAGTATTTCTTTCTTATGCAGCACAAGTTATAGAAACCAAGTTGTGCATCTACTCTTTATGTCCAATGTAAGTGTCCCCTCAGACTGATATTTTAAGGACTTATTCTAAAATTTCATTGCAGTTTTTCTCATAACTTTCAGGAAGTTCAAGTCAAGTAGAGTTTCTAGGTATTAGAATACATCAAGCTATAGTTAAAAACCAATAGGCAGGCATCTCTGATTCAGAATTACAGACCTAGTATGGGTTATGCTAAATAGTAAAGATATACATAATGTTAAATATAAATGTATGTTTATGTATGTTAATATTTAATTTTAACATTTTTAAACATAAAATTTTAAGCATAATATTTAACATCACATAAATATATTTAATTTTATATATATATACACATATATATGTGTGTGTGTGTGTATATATATTTAATTTTAACATTATTTTTAAACATAAAATTTTAAGCATAATATTTAACATCACATAAATATATATATACACACACACACACACACATATATGTGTATATATATATAAAATCTCCATCCTCAGAACTGTTACCTCACCTAAATTATTTCCATTTAATATTAAGGTATAATTTGACTCTTTTTATGAGTAATTTAAAAAAAAAAATTTTAATGTTTGTTTTTGAGACAGAGATAGAGTGTGAGCAGGGGAGGGGCAGAGAGAGAGGGAGACACAGAATCCAAAGCAGGCTCCAGGCTCTGAGCTGTCAGCACAGAGTCCAACGCAGGGCTCGAACTCACAAACTGTGAGATCATGACCTGAGCTGAAGTCGGATGTTTAACCAACTAAGCCACCCAGCCCCAGTTTATGAGTAATTTAAAAAATGGAGTCCTTGAAATGTACTTTCTTCCCATGAATATTTTTTTTAATCAATGTTATATACATGGTTATAATTTAAAGTCACTTCCATAAGGCTTCTAAAAAATCATCGTCCTTTGCTCCCTGTCCTTCAACCCAATTCCTACTCCCTGGCTGTGGACACTTTCAGCTATGTGCTGTTCCTTTGTGGTAATTACTTTCATATTCAAAATAATGGGTTTGCATAGCCATGTCTCCGTTTTTTCAGTTTTAGATATTACTCCAAAATAAATCAATGGAGAAGTATAGTTTTCTTAAACCCCTGTATACCCTTCACACATATCCTCCTAATACAGTTTCTAAATACAGATCACTACTGATGGGTACAGGTGTGTAAAGATAATTCACATTCAAGCCATAGTGTACAATCTGATTATTTTACCTTTCTTGTAGTACTTTTTGTTTTCCTGAAGATAATAAATTTCTGGAGTTTTCTGTCGCACTACTTGACGATGGACCTGTCACTTACTTACGTTCACACTCCGTGAGGAGTAGAAAGTACCTCTCCGTGTGTTCCAGTGCATCCATGTGTTCCAGACTGTGCATCAGTTTCACTATTTTCTTGGAGACGTCTCATCGGCTCTCACCTTTCTAGCTGTTCTCGGGCTTGCAGCACAGCTCCTGTTTTTTTTCCTGGGTTTATATCCCTATTGTAGTAGAGCACGTCCTCTGTGAATCTTCCTAAAGAAATGACAACAAAATCTTGAGACTGCGTTGGCAATGCACTGCATTATTCTCCTCTCACATTTGCCTCATAGCGAGCCGGAGACAGAAATCTAGGTTGGAAATCATTTTTCCTTGGGATTTTGAGAACATTGCTCTGTTGCCTTTGGCACTCAGTGTTTCTGGAGAGAAGTCCAATTTTGTCAGTAATCTGAATCTTGATTCTTTGTCTATGGCACGTTGTTTCCATCCCCTTTTGGAAGCTTTTACTCCACAGTGTTTTGAAATACCATGATTCAGGGACTTAATGTGGCTTTTTCATGCATCTTGTTGTGTATGCAGTAGGCACTCTAAATCTGGAAACCTGGGTCCTTTACTGCTGAGAAATGTCCTTTAGTCATTAAATAATTTCTCTAGTTTTTCCTTCTCTCCTATAAACAAATGTGAGCCTTCTGTGCTGATCCTGTAATTTTCTCTTCTCTTTTCTGTTTCATGTCTTTTGAGATTTTCCTCAATTTTATCATCTAGCGCTCCTTTTAAATTTGTGTTTCTGCTAACAAAAATGTTAACTTCCTACAACTCTTGTTTTCTAGTATTCATTTTTTTTTACCCTATTCGTTTCATGAGTACAGTACCTTCCACTACTTAATGTCTCATTTAAAACTGTGACATTTTCTTCTTTCCCTCCATAGTTTCTGTTGTCCCAATTTTCTTTGTTTTTATCATTAAAGTCTGGCCTCACACGTATTTAGTGTGGTACTACAAAGCTCATCGGAAGCTGTGTACATGGTCAGAGAACTCTGATCAACTCACCACGGATTAAATAGTGGGTCGCTTTATGTGGGAAACTTTCAACTGTCCTTATCTTTTGGGCTGGTTGTTTTCACTAAAGTGGGATTTCCTGATTTCCTGTCTGCTGGAAATGAGCCTGGCTGCCAGCATTCACACAACCAACTTGAGGAAAGGAGAATCCCCTTGAGCTTTTCCGTGAGTCCTCCCTTTTGAAGCCCCTCCTGCACCACCTGCAGACCTCATTTGCAGTGAGGCCAGGGATGCCTGAGCCTTTGGAGAGCTCTGCGGGACCCATAGCCTGCTTCTAGGCTTCTCCCTTCTCACAGTCTACTTTTCCTAGTTCCCAGTTGTCCAGCTACTTTCCAAGTTTCAGATTTTTTTTATTACTTCCATCCCTTCTTTGTTCTTACGTGTTTATTCCATCATTGTTGTTTTAATTTTAGTGGGACTTCAGGAGGGAGCAGTAGAGGACATGTGTGCCTGGTGTGTTTAGAAGAGTATCAACACGCCCTTTGTTCTTCAGGAATAGATCTGTGAGGTCACAGCTATACGAGGAACTGAGTAACAAAAGAAAACAGTGGCTCTGCCCTCCCCGCATTTGTGAAAACACGTGAAGGCATCGGAGATGGAGAGTGACCCTTATACTGCTTATGTGCCATAGCGTGAGATTCTATCCAGAAGTACTTGGTATTTCAGTTATGTTTGCTCTGGTGACAGATTGGTCTCTTAAGGTGATGTGAACTGGAAATTTCTTTTTAAGCAAACATCTTCATGTCTTTTAAAATGTTAAAAGAGAAGGATATAGTAAAAGTAATAGAAGATGAATCGTCCTTACAGGGTTTTTTTGTAAATATAAAGTAATTTCAGTTAATCCGTGCTTCTTTTTCCCCACTCCTTTCCACTCATCATTCTTATGTTGTTTTGCGTCTTTGATAAGTCATCATATGCTGATATCCTTAGAACAGTATTTAATAATCGTGTTCAAATTATTGCGTATCATTAGAACCAACTCAACCTTTTGGGTATTTTTGGTTTTGTGTTAAAGGGGAGGGTTAAGGGTTAACCAGGTTTAATATTCATAAAATTTCCTCCTTTCATGAGTGTCCCATGCTAGTTAACAAAAGTTTTACACAGTCCTTTTAACAACACAAAGAACGCCTTTGTAGATGGTTTTATCATCTTAAGTAAATATTTTATTAGGATAAGAAAAAGCATTACATGTTGTTTTTTTTTTTTTTTTTTAAACGTTTTCATATTCACTTATCCAAACACTTGGGATTTAAACAAGTCACACAGTGGACAGTCACAGTTTTGTGGCCAAGAAGACAGAACTCCCAAATTCAAGTTGTCTGAAATCAGGGAAATCAAGCAGAAGTGGGTTTGAGGTATTTTCGTGTTTGTGCTAATATTTTAAAACCAACCCCCTGGAAGTCCGAAGTGTGTTCCATGCAGTCCAGAAAGCGGGGGCTTAATGGCTCAAGGGGAAAGCAAAGCTGTGAAGGACTGGAGTGCTTTCAGTTACCAGAGCGTGAAGGTTTAGCAGGTGATGGTGCTGCTCTCCCCGAGCTCACTGCCAGTGAGAGGAGGAAACTGGCTTCAAGAATTGTGTAAGCAGAATCCAGAAAAATTTCGAAGTCAAGATGCAGAAACTAGGGAAAGCAGATTTGACCTAAACCACTGAGGAGGAGCTTCTGGAGCCTTTCATAGGGAGAAGGAAGGATGAACTGGGAATTCAGACTGGAGATGATTTTAACAGGGTTAAGTGAAAATGAGACAATATATCAAATTCCCATGTATATATTTAGTTATACCCCAAGAGCATTTCAGACTAAAGTGGCTTTTTACTTTCAACAGCTGGCAGTACTATATTGCCCAGGACGTATGAGGAAGGGCAAAGGAGAAAACAAGGCCCTAGTGAACCATGTATTTAAAAAAGAAACCTTAGGGCGCCTGGGTGGCTCAGTCAGTGAAGTGTCCAACTTGGGCTCAGGTCATGATCTCATGGTTCGTGGGTTTGAGCCTCACACTGGGCTCTGTGCTGACAGCCCAGAGCCTGGAGCCTGCTTTGGATCCTGTCTTCCTGTCTGTCTGCCCCTCCCCACTTATGCTCTGTCTCTCTCTCAAAAATAAATAAACTTGAAAAAAAAAAAGAAAAGAAAAGAAACCGTGATCCTCTGGTGGTAGATGAATGAAATCAAACAACTCTTAAGTGATGGACATTTTCTCTAAGAGCTGCTCAGAGTTCTGTTTTTATCAACTCTCTGAATCAGTTGAAAATGCTATGAGTTCTGTACCTTGAGGTAGTGAAGCCTGGGATTGAAAGCAATCGATTTTGAAAAATTTCCATGATTAAATTTTCTCAGAGCCCAAGCGGCCTTTTTTACCTCTGGGGGTTTCTGACTTGTGATGGAGACACCATATTTCTCATTTAAATGTTATGCAATGACACACTAAATTATTGACCTTGAAGCTCCTGAACTACTTAACCTTTTGTTTGACCTTCTGTGAATCTGACTTTCAGTTTTACTATATAAGCTCTATATCTGCCTTTTAAGCTTCTTTAAAACATGCCAAATTAGAGATTTAATTACACTCTCTCTTTTTAAAAATAAAAATCAATATATTTTCTGTTTCAGGGCATTTGATGTAGAACTGCTTTACATAGCACAGTTCTTTAAAATTCCAATAGCAGAAATTGCGGTCAACTGGACTGAAATTGAAGGTGAGTATATTGTTGATGTTACGGCTGATCCTAGGGGGGGGTGGGGAGATAGGAGACAATACAGTAGTCCAGTAAACTTAACTGGCTGCCCCCTTCAAGACCTCCTCAGCTGGCTTGACTCAGACGTGGTTGTGTAGAGTTCTGGCTACTAATCCCCTCCACCCTCCAGATGGCACACAACCCTCTCTATCCTTGCAGTCTCCTCCTGGGGGCTTCAGTAGGCCTACTACCCTACCCCACTGTAGAATTCAGTAACACGTCTACAGCAGACAAGATCATGGTAATCTGAGGTTAGAAGAAAGTTGGTAAGTCTTTTAAGATAAATTTTGTTTGTGTCATCTTTTTTTTAATATTCTCTTACTTCATTACTCAGTAGGTATTGATTACCTACAAGCCACCATGCAGAGCTTAATAAGGACCTGTAGTTGTTTTTACCGCAAATGTCCACATCCATTCAGAGCCAGTCTTTAACTGGTATCTGTACATATATCCAAAAATGTGAAAATCTCTAAGATCTCTAATAATGTGAAATCTATCAGAAATCTTAATAATTCCTGTTTGAAAAAGCTTTGAAAGCTTATATTGTAGAACGTAAAAAATATTCTAGTTTTCTCCTTTGCTTACCTTACAATGCCCCTAAGTTAATTCACAGTGTGGGCGCACTTACCATTCAAGTGGAGGTTTTTCAACTGAGTCCTTCCTCCTCTGCTGAGCATGGCCTCCTCTCAGAAAGTCACTGTTGCAGTATACCATGACTGTTACGTAACCGTGGATGTTTAGGGACAGGAAAAGGTTAAGAAGCAGTCTGGGGATCATACAAACTATACAGTACAGAACAAATGCAAACGTCTTGGAGTCTTGCTGAATCAAACTTAGCTTACAAAAATTTTAGTACTCTCTGCAGTAGCTACCTAGATCAAAGGGGATTGAGAAGCTGGTAAAAGATTGCTCAGATTTGTAAGATCTGTTGTGTTGATCTGTGTTGATTTATGCCCAGCATAGACTCTGCAGGAAGTTGAAGTGGGGAAGAGTAAAAATGGGTTTCATATTTATATCATTTGTTCATTTGCATTTCAGAGATAGTTGTGTATTATTTTTCATTAACCGGCACTCAATGAGCGGTTTTGTATCAGTCATTCCCAGAATCGTCGGCCATATATACTCAGCGCCTCCTCCCTATAATAGGGCCATCCAAAATTTCCACAATTTAGATCCTTCCCAGTTTCATTTCACTTCCAAGATGTTTTGTTTTTGTTATTAGAGAAACCACTCACTTCAGCTTTGAAGATGTCTCTTTTGTAAATGATACAAATAAAATTAAGGTGGATGTGTTACTGTGTTAATTAACTTAATTGTGGTAATCATTTCACAGTATGTGTGTGTAAGTGTATGTGTGTTTATATATGTATATATATCAAATCCTTACATTCAACACTTTAAATATATTTCAATTTTGCCAACTCTACCTCAAAATTTGGGGAAAAAAAGAAAGAAAAACAGGAAGAAGCCAGAGTATTTGGGCTTAAATGTGGAAAATTGTCACCAATCAGTCCGTGACAGTTTACCACCTCGCACCCATTACCTGACCTGCAGTCTATTTTTGACTTACAGAAAAAACAGTTCTATGGGATAAAATCAAGGAATACAAGCTTTTAAAACATGCTCCAGGAGGCAGATTTCCTGTAGTCAACTAGGGTTGGCATACTGCCTCTTGGCAACCACTGGAAAGAAGATGTCGTAGCTAAGATAGTATTTATCTTAGCTAACTGAAGAGTCTTTGGTAGAATTAGAATAAAAAGTGAGTTTTTGTCTTATATTTCTTCTCCCAGATTAATTTATATTACATGTGGAGATGTACCTGTTTCTCTATAGTGCATGAGACTGAAAAGTAGCATGTAAAACAAAACAAAAAAATGCACCCCCAAAAACATTTTTAAATGTATAGATGGAATTAAATATATACACATGTACATAATTACATGCATACATACCTAATATAAAAAATAAATTATGGTGACTAGAAGCTCAAAAAGGTCATGTAGACTGACTTCTAAAATATAATTTTACACTGGTATATTTTCTCCAGAGTTTATTTAAGTTAATTCATTTTTAATTATTTTTAAATCACAGGTTCTAAATTAGTTCCATTTTGGAGCTGGCTACAAATGGGCAAGGACCTACTTTTTATACGACTTCGATATTTGACTGGTGCCTGGAGGCTTGAGCAAACCAGGAAGATGAATTAGGTTACTTGCCGTCTTTGTATTCTTATGTATCAGTGTCACGTTATTTCACCGGAAATTAAAATTTTAAATAAACCTGTAATAAACCTATGCCCTTGCCTGCCTTTTGATAATTTTTAAAGAATTAACTGCCATAACTAAAAATGTTTATATCTCTTTTGAACCCAAAAAAAAAAAAAATTAAGGTGTTCGTAACAAAGTCAGATTTTCTTTTGCTTCAGCAGTTTTGTTTTATTGATTCTTATTATCATTCTGATTCTGAGAAATATGACTTTTAAACAGAAGAGAGCAGTTATTCTACCTGCATAATTCTCATGAATTTAAATATAAACCATAATCATATACCTGTGCTCAGAGATTTAAAAATAAAATTGGCATATGTTTAAATATATGCAAACTTATTAGTATTAAGCCCATATTCAACTTATAAAACACTAGGAAATTGTATGTTAAAGAAAGGATATAGGGCACCTGGGTGGTTCAGGCTGTTAAGCATCCCGAATCTTCACTTTGGCTCAGGTCATGATCTTACAGTTCATGAGTTTGAGCTCCACGTTAGGCTCCATGCTGACAGTGTGGAGCCTGCTTGGCATTCTCTCTCTCTCTCTCTCTCTCTCTCTTTCCCTCTCAAAATAAATCAACTTCAAAAAAAATTTAAAGGAAGGATATAGGCTCTCTCACCAAGGCATCTACTTCCTTATATGGTCTTTACATCTCTCTTCCCCAATTTTACTTACATATATTGCACTTATTTTCTTACTTCCTGGCAACACCTTGCTCTTGAGTTCATGTTACTAGAAATTGAAAATTCTTTATAAAAAAGAGAAAGTTTTGGGGGCACCTGGCTGGCTCAGTTGGTAAAGCATGCAACTCTTGATCTCAGGGTCATGAGTTCAAGCCCCATGTTGGGTGTAGAGATTATTAAAAAAAAAAAACAAAAGTTTTCTAACATTGATAAATGCATATACTTAACATCAGAAGCCTATGTTTTTGAGATACTATCAAGACTAATGAATAGCAATTATAAAATAATTTACCCCTAAAACTCAGAATTAGATTATTTCTGATGTTTTAGAGAAACTAATAACAATATCTAACATTTATTGAGCGGTTACTGTATGCCTGCCACTGTTCTAAGCACCTAGTGTATATCATGAGTCACTTAACTTTTACAATGGAAGAGGAAACAGGTATAAAGTAGTTACTCACTCAAGGTCGCACAGCTAGGAACTAGTGGAGCTGTGATTCTAGCCCATGTAGTCTGGGTCCAAAGCCTACACTCTAATGGCTATCCTACGTCAGTTTCTGAAGGTATGAAAATTGGAGATACCTAAATAGAAACTTTCAGAAGTACACTATAACATTTTAAAGACAAAATTTAAGTGGAAAAGTTTAAAATAAGCTAAAAAATGACTCCTCTCCAGTAGTTTCAGCGACAGTGATATTATCACATCTGCAGTAGACAATAAGCCCCTTGAAAACAGAAACCATTTCTTACTCAAATTAGTATGCCAGCACAGTACTTAGTATATAGTAGACACTTAATGCTGATTACGTGAATAAACAAACTTCATTTACCACCAGATTTTAAGAGCATTTAAGTCACTTAAGAGAACAAAGCAAGGCTTATGCAAGTAGAAATGATAGAAAGCCAATTGTAGAAGAATGAGCATTTACGAAGAGTGTAAAAGTACAAACCTGAACCAAATATAAGATCCTTAATGAAACTAAATAAAAATAAAATAATTTACAGGCATAGCTCATTTTATTGCACTTCACAGATACTTCATTGTTTTTACAAATGAAAGGTTTGGTCACCCTGTGCCAAGCAAGTCCTGGTGCCATTTTCTTCAGCATTTGCTCAGTCCATGTCTCTGTGTCACATTTTGGTAATTCTCACAATATTTCAAAATGTTTCATTATTGTCTTTGTTATCGTAATCAGTGATTACGACTCACTGAAAACTCAGATGATGGTTAGCACTTCTTAGCAATGAGGTAATTTTGGATTAAAGTATGTACCCTTTTTAAATAGAATGCTATTACCCTCTTTAATGGACTACAGAATAGTGTAAACATAACTATTATATGCCGTGGGAAACTAAACTCATTTGACTGATTTTACTGCATTTGCTTTATTGCAGTGGTCTGCAACCAAACCTGCACTATGCTCTTTGCAAGCTAGTGATAAAAATGCATATTCAAAGAATAATAGGATTTTGAGGGGAAGTTTCAATACTTTTATGTAGTTCATCCAGGAACACTATTTAGAAAGGTTTCTGATCTTGATGCCAATTTACCCATCTAAGCCCAGATTCACCTAGGTTAACAGCATAGTATAGAATCTGAAGCACTCTGTAAGAGAAAACATAGTTTGACTTGTTGACATTACAGAACCTGCTCAAAAAAAAATAACAAGCAGCCATGGCAAAAGTGAAACTATCGGCTATTATTTTCCCTATATATAAGAAAGTGTGATAAAAATGTTACATGCATTAGTTTCTCTGATGAAGTAACTCTATCAATAGGAATAATTACATTTCAGAAATAGGTAGGATTCGGCAAGGGATAGGGTGCTTGGGTGGCTCGGTCAGTTGAGCGTCCAACTTTGGCTCAGGTCACGATCTCACAGTTCCTGAGTTCAAGCCCTGCGTCGGGCTCTGTGCCTGACAGCTCAGAGCCTGGAGCCTGCTTCAGATTCTGTGTCTCCCTTTCTCTGTACCATCCCCCCTATCCTGCTCATGCTTTGTCTCTCTGTCACTCTCAAAAATAAACATTAAAAAAAATTAAAAGAAAAAAATAAGTAGGATTAGGCAAGGGATTTGTCCATGGTCCCACAGGTAGCCAGGAGTTGTGCTTCTACTGAATAAAAAATAGGAAACATAAAGGATGGTGAGGTAGGATTAAAACTGAGAGGACAAGTTTATTACATGCAGATAACCTGACCATTCACTTTGTACCTTCTGACTTGTTCTTACATAATATTTATATATATAGTTTCACTTGAGATTGTATCAGGACAACAGTGTGTTTGACACCTGTAATTCAATGTCTACAATCTTGTGTCTTTCCACCATTCGTGGTTGATTCTCAGTTCTATTTTCCATTTTCTTTATTCAATTACGATTTCCTTACAAGCAGAAACCTTGCCTTTTATTTTATTTGTGTGTCTCCACAGCATCCTAAATTGTGGTTTTTCAATAAAGGTTTCTGAAATGGTTAGATAATGCCACCATTTCAATTCATTTGTCAAAAAAAAAAAAAAATTACAGGAATGAGTTTCTCCATTTTATTAATAGCTAAATCCCCTGAAGTAATAGTCTAGTAGGCTGTTTTGTTTTTGCACAATCTCAAAATCCATCAAATCTACAAATTAATGATTTCATTATATCAATCCAATAAAGGGCTCTATGAAGTAATACATTTGTAATTCACTGTTTTTGAATAAAACTCCAGGTAGTATTTTGATGGTCACAAAAAAAGAAGTATCTTTACAGATTTGATCCAATCCAGGAGGTCTTTTTGTACGCTATATATACATGTGTGTGTATATATACATATACATATATATATATATATTACATATGTTATATATGTATGTGTATTTAAACATATATATATATATATATATGTATATATAACATACACATATTTTTTGAAACTCATCCCAGGATCCCTTGATACAGTGATACAGTGCTCTAGTTATGCAAGCAAAACAGATCCTATCCTGACATTTTGAAGACTTTGCATTTTAAGGGCACGATGCCTGCAAATCTTACCTGCAGAACCACATACCTGGAAGCATTCAGCCTGTCTTCAACTTATAAACCAAAGCCAGCTTACAAATCAGTTGTCTGGAACCTATAAGGTGTTTCCCATGAAAAATAATATTAAAAAATATGGTTAAGTCCTTACAGCAGTCTGAAAGATGTATAGCAAGCCTATAACACACCTGAACTACTCTGTACCGGTCTGCAGTAATACCTAACCATGCTTTGCAATGTGGAGAAATCGTTTTCCATTTTCCAAGTGGGAATGCCATGAAACTATCTCTACCCACAGCCTCTAGGAATCCCAGTGAAAAGGTAGGCACAAAGGCGCGCGGGTGGTTCAGTCAGTTAAGTGTCCGACTTCGGCTCAGGTCATGATGTCGCGGTCTGTGAGTTCAAGCCCCGAGTCGGGCTCCGTGCTGACAGCTCAGAGCCTGGAGCCTGCTTCAGATTCTGTGTCTCCCCCATTCACGCTCTGTCTCTCTCTGCCTTTCAAAAATGAATAAATGCTAAAAAAAAAAAAAAAAAAAAAAAAAAAAAGGTAGGCACATGAGCAGTGGGTCTAAACCTCACTGCAGCCGCGGTGGAGGCTATAGGGAACTTCCCCCACCTAGGAGGGTCTGATGGGGTAGGGCAAGGGGTCCAATGGTAATCAGCGGAAACCTGCTTCTAGTACTACATCAAAAGGTGTCCTACAGGAAGGACTGAAGGCAGAGAAGGGACCAAGAGTGACAGCAGTGATCCTTAGCTGAGAAGTAGCACAATGCACCTCAGAAATCGTCCCGGGAAATGAAGATATGTATACTACCTCTCTGACCCATGAATGTCTACATTAATAAGATAATACGTGTGTGTGTGTGTGTGTGTGTGTGTGTGTGTGTGTGTGTGATGATGATGATGAAGGTAAAGGGTAAGTGATTGTCAGTGCAACTCATTCCACTACAAGAGTAGGGACAGTAAAACCTGGGCCCCAAGAGCCATAGTGCTGACAAACATGCCCGAACCAACCAATGTATGAATTTAAATTTGAATCCTCCAAAATAAAATTGAAGAGCAAGTACAAGTCCTTAAAATAACGATATATACACCCTCAAGGCTTTAGAAAAAATTCTTTTATAAATCACTCATTTATTCCCTCTTTTACTCAGTGAGTGCATATATATTGAATGCCTAGCTTCCAAGCATTGTTGGATGGCTTTATTATACAATTAGGAAATCGATAGCAGTACCACATTTAAAAGGCATCTACCCCCAAATAATCTACTTGCAAAGAAAATGTGAAGCATTTATACAGCAATTCCAAAAATGTAAAATCAAGGGGCCAGTTATATTCTAAGCAAAAATAAATCTTTGCAGTTCAAAATTGGGACAATTTTCCCTAAATTATTATATTTCTATGGGACTCTCCATGCACAACATACAACTTCAATGAAAGTAGATTCACCTCCATCTGGGAAGATAGTTTATATCCTCTCAGTTCCTTTTGCTTTTTGTCATTCTGAAAAAAAAAAAAAAAAAAAAGAACAGCAGTCCTACTCATTTATAGTTTTCACTATATTCCTTGAGACCTAAAGAAATATTTCCTCAAACATTTTAATGGAAGGGCCAGCTAAATCAAGATAATGACACTACGACTATAAAAATTATAGTAAGTACTCCCACTTCTGGGAAGATAGAGTAAATGTACTTTTCCTTTCTCTCTCTTTTTTATTTGTAAGAACAAATAAAACCCCTGGACATTATATATACAACAAACATGAATAGACTCTGAAAGGTGCAAGAAGAAGGCAGACTATGTAGAGACCTTGAGACATAAGGATGGACACGGTGGTGACTCCCTTGGGTTTTCTTTTTGTCTCATATATCCCAGACTTGGAGGTCAAGGAGCCACCTGAAAATGCTGATGGGCACAGACAAAAAAAAAAAAAAAAGTCCCTCAAATGCCTCTCTCTCTTTCCAAAGGACCAAGAAAGGAGCAAGGTCAGCAAAACAGTCACTGCTCCATTCCAATCAAACACTACAGAAAAATAAAATGGTGACCCCACCCTTGCTGACAATAGCAAAGGCTGAATGGGGAGCCTAGACTCACATCCTCATGAGGCTGTAATAAGGCACCTGAACACCCTTATCCAGGTGAAGTCAGAGAAGGCCAAGTAGGGAGCAGGATTTTCATTCCCATCAGCTGGCAGTGATTCCTCTACCTCATGACATCAGTGGCGACCAGCCAGGGAGCCTCTCTTCCACCCCACCCTGCAGTAACCGCTTCACCCTCTCCTCACTGAGACGGTGTCAGAGGAGGCCTCATTTCCTCTGGTGGCCCAGCAGTCATGAAACCACTCTTACCACAGTCACAATGAACACCAGGTAGCTATAACTCCCTTCCCTCCAAAAGTAATAAGCAGACCCCCTTCCCTTTGGTATCAATAAGGGCCAAGTGGGGAATCTGTACTCACACCTCCACCTGGCAATGTAACAAGACACGTTCCCCTCCCCCTGTGGTGGAAAAAGCTAGCTAGTACAAAAAGTTTAAATGAGACCCAGAGTCCAAGAATATAATTTAAAAGTCCAGGTTTCCAAAAAAAATAATTTGTCAAAACAAGAACCAGGAAAACCTCAACTTGAATAAAAACAATCAACTGATGCCAACACCGAGATTACCAAAATGTTAGGATTATCTGACAATGATTTTAAACCAACCATCATAAAAATAATACAATGCATCTGCAAGCATGCTTAAAATGAATGAAAAAACAGAAAGCCTCAGGGGGGAAAAATCTCAGTGAAGAAAAAGAAGATACTAAAAACTAAATGGAAATTTTAGAAGTGAAAAATATAATACCTGAAATTAAAAGCTCACTGGATGGACTCAATAGTAGAATGAAGGCAATGAAGGAAAGAGTCAGTAAACTCAAAGACAGATAAACAGAAATGACTCAATCTGATCAAGAGAGAGCAAAATGAAAAAAAAAAAAATGTCTTGGGAACCGATGAAACTATAAAAATAAAAAGATCTAGCATTTGTATCAACAGAGTCCCTGGAAGGACTGAGAAAGTACTTGAGGAAATAATGGTCAAAAATTCAAACTAAACTATGAAAACAGTTCTTTGGACACGCATATATTGATCTAACAGTTCCCTGTATTCATTTTTAATTTTTTTGAATGTTTATTTATTTTTGAAGGAGCTACAGAGTATGAGTGGGGGAGGGGCAGAGAGAGAGAGAGACACAGAATCCAAAGTAGACTCCAGGCTCTGAGCTATCACCACGGACCCCGATGCAGGGCTCGAACTCACGAACCGTGTGATCATGACCTGAGCCGAAGCCAGACGCTCAACCAACTGAGCCACCCAAGTGCCCCAAAATAATGTTAAAAAAAAAAAAAACTACACATAAAATCAGCAAGAAATAGAAAACACCACCAACAGGATCTAACAGACATTTATAGAAAATTTCACACAACAACAGCAGAACATATATTCTCTTCAAATGCCACCTACATCAAGATGGATCATATCTTAGACCATAACAAATGAATAAACTGAAATAATACAGAGTGCTTTCAAACAACAGATGAAACTAGAAGTCAACAGCAGAAACATGACAAGAAAATCTCCATCCAAACAGTTGGAAACTAAACAGAACACTTCTAAATAATACAAGGACTGAAGAAGAAGTCTCAAGGGAAATTTTAAATATATATATATATATATATACGTATATATATACGTATATATATATATATGTTGAACTGAATGAAAATGAAATTAGAACATAACAAAATTTTTGAAACACAGTCAAAGAAATGCTGAGAGGTAAATTTATAGCACTCAGTGCATACATTAGAAAAGAGGGAAAGTCTCAAACCAGCAATCAAAGCTTCCACCTCAACAACCTAACATAAGAGCAAAATAAACCCATAATAAGCAGAAGGAAGGAAATAATAAAGATAAGATCAGAAAACAATGAAATTAAAAACAGCAAACCATAGAAAATAGCAATGAAACAGCAATGAAAACTCTACACACACAAATTTGGCAACTTAGATGAAATTGAATACTTCCTTGGAAAAACACATAGTACAATGCACCCATGAAACAGATCATTTGAATAGCTATAGCCCTGCACTATTAAAGAAACTGAATATAAAATTTTAAAAAGAAATCTTCAGGCTTCGATAATTTCACTAGAAAATTCTATCAAACATTTAAAGAATGAACACCAATTCTATACACTGTTCCAGAAAGAGAGAGAGACAGAGAAACACTTCCCAATTCATTTTATGAAATATTAGCTTGATATCAAAACAAAAGAAAGGGGTGCGTGGGTAGCTTAGTTGGTTAGGCGTCTGACTTCAGTTCAGGTCATGATCTCGCGGTCCATGAGTTTGAGCCCTGCATCGGGCTCTGTGCTAACAGCTCAGAGCCTGGAGCCTGCTTCAGATTCTGTGTCTCCCTCTCTCTTTTGCCTCTCCCCCACTCATGCTCTGTCTCTCTCTGTCTCTCAAAAATAAAGAAACATTAAAAAAATAGAAAGTACAAAAAAAGGAAAACTGCAGACCAATACCCTTTATGAATACAGACAAAAAAATCCTGAATAAGATATTAACAAATAACATTTCTCAGTATCTAAAAAAAAATTAAATTATACACATCATGATCAAGTGTGGCTTATACTGGGATGCTGGGGTGGCTCAATATTTGAAAATCAATCAATATCATACATCATGTTAACGGACTAAAAAAAAGAAATACTATATATGAATTATTTCAGAAAAATCATTGGAAAGTTCAATATCCATTCATGATAAAAATCCTCAGAAAAATAAGACTAGAGGGGAACTTCCCCAACTTGATAAAGTGAATCTACTGCATCTACAGATACCATTGTATATAATAGTTAAAAAAACGAATGCTTTTCTCTAAGGTCAGGAAGCTTTGCTCTAAGGTCAGGACCAAGGCAAGGATGCCCATTCTCACCACTCTTATAATTTTTTATTTTATTTTATTTATTTATTTTTAATATAATTTATTGTCAGATTCTCACCACTCTTACTGAATATAGGGCTGAAAGTTCTAGTCAATGCAATGAGGCAAGGAAAAGGAATAAAATGAATATAAATGAAAAAGTAATAAATAAAACTGTCTATATTTGTAGATTACATGATTGTTTACATAAAAAATCCCAAGGAATCTTTAAAAAAAAGCATCCTAGAACTAATGAGTGAGTTCAGCAAGGTCACAGGATACAAGATAAACATATAATTATCAATTTATTTATACTAGCAGTGACCATATGGATACTGAAAGTAGAGACAACAAAAGAAAATAGGCAAATGGAACTATAACAAACTTAAAAATTTCTGTTCATCAAAAGAAATAATCAAAAGAGTGCAAAGGTGACCTACAGAATGGGAGGAAACATTTGCAAATCACATATCTGATAAAGGACTAATATCTAGAATATATAAGGAACGGCAAAAACCCAACAAAAAACCCAAATAGCCCTGTTAAAAAATGGGCAAGACTTGAATAAACAATTCTCCAAAGAAGATATACCAATGGCTAATAAACATATGAAAAGATACTCAACATTACAGATATTAGGAGCAAGACAAATCAAAACCACACAAGATATCACCTCGATAGCCACTATTAAAAGAAAAGAAAGTAATAAGTGTTGGCAAGGATACTGAGCAATTGGAAGCCCTTGTGTACTATTGGTGGGAATGCTAAATGGTACAACCATATGGAAAACAATATGGAGATTCCTCAAAAATTTTTAAGTAGAATTACCATATGACCCAGCTGTCTACTTCTGGGTATAAGCTCAAAAGAATTCAAAGAATTCAAAGCAGGATCTCAAAGAGGTAATTTCACACCCATCTTCACTGTGGCATTATTCACATTAACCAAGGGGTGGAAGCAATCCAAATGTCCATTGACGGATGCACTGGGTAAAGAAGATGTGGTAGATACATACACTGGAATATTATGATTCCTTAAAAAAGAGGGAAATCCTGTCCTACAACATGGATGAACCTCAAGGACATTATGCTAAGTGAAATAAGCCAGTCACAGAAAGACACATACAGTATCATTCATATGAAGTATGTGAAATAGTCAAAATCATAGAAACAGAAGATGGAAAAGTGGCTGCCATGGACTGGAGGAGAGACTGAACAGGGGCATTAGTGTTTAATGGCTATGGATCATCAATTCTGCGAAACGAAAAAGTTCTAAAGATCTGTTGTACAACAATTTGAATATACTAAAGAACTGTCCACTTAAAAATAGTTAAGATGATAAAAAAAAAAGTTTGATCTAGTCCCTAAGTAACATGTGACTAAGCAACAATTTGAATGAATGGATTAACTTGATTAATCCTAATGTTAACCTCTGCCTGTTATCACATCTGCTCACTTTTCGATTCAACTTCAAGTTCCAGGAAGACAGTGAGGTGTAGTGGTTAAATGTCTGGGCTTTGGAGTCAGGCAGACAGACACTTGGAGACAGTTGGTTATGCCTCAGGTTCCTCAGCCGCAAAGCAGGATAATAATTCTCATCCTGAGATGTCATGAGGATGAAACAAGATGATGTGCATAAAGCCTAACCTGGTCCTGGCAGAGATTCGCACAGGAGAAAGCTGTCACTTCACCACCAAATCAAGATACTCTATGACTCCCTTGTTGCAATCCCAGAATGCTTATTTGGTGATATAATATCTTGTAACATTATTTTTCTCATTTATCCAACTAGTTTGACAGTTCTCTTAGGAACATTAAGGTTTTCATACATAAAAGCTCAAGTATTCTGCACATAGTAGGCATTCTGGGCTGCCTTTATGATGTGTACCTGCATCAGAGCGCCTGGCCAACGGGGCTAAAATACAGCTACACTCTGCTGCAAAGCCAGCACCCACAGAGCTGCATTTACCCAGACTGTGGGTGTGGCGGCGGGGGTTCTTTGGCTATGAGTTAGTGGGCATTTCATACTCACTTCTCCGGGTGCTTCTGTGGAGACTCCATGACACCTCCCTTGTGCCTTCACCCTCTAAGTGACACAAAAAGTTGTATGATCATCATTGATCTATGTGTCTTTCCTAGTGGAACCTAGTTTCCTCAGGACCAGTGCTCTGTGTCCACATGATTAGTCCAGGCACCTGTGCTCAGGAAAGTGTTTAATACTCATTATGGACTGAATGATAGCTCTGGAAGAAAAGTTCAAGAAGGAGTCAGAAAAAGCGCAGAGTGAGGACAGAATTACAGATGAAAGGTATGAAACTAGAAGTGGGAGGGGTATGTAGGCAACAATTCCTAGTTATGGCTCTGAGTAGAAACATTATAATGCTAGATCAAACATCAAGTATAGCAGATGCACAAAGTAGAATCTTAGTATCTATGGATTACTACAGCCTTTGTCCCCAGCATGTCCTATGCTGGGTACTTTACAAAAGAAAAGGAGGCTTCTCCTCCTGTCACTGTTCTATAGGCTGCAGGAACTCATCTTGCATTAAGTCCTTGAAATTCAGAAAAGGAGGAGATTGGTTTCACTGTGGTTTTCAGGTCTTGAACCAAAACTTATTTGGAGGTTCCACCAAATCACAACCTGTGACTGAGGCTCCCCCTTCGTAAGATTCCCATTGCATAGTTTTTTTGCTGGAAGTTCCAACAAGCCTAAAATTGCAGTTAATCAAGAAAGCAAGAGGAAAAAATTCAGCAAAGGATTTCCTATTACAAGGATAGTCAGCTTCTGAAAAATGGAGTGCCAACATTGAGCCTTCTTTCCCGGAGTGGGCATTTTCTCCTTGGAACTCACCAGATCTTAGTGTTCCTGTATAGAATGGATTAACTTTCTACACTAGGTTTCAGGAATAAATGGCAGGAATTATCTAAGTGACAGTCTAACTTTTAGGTGTCAAAATTTCCTGGTATGTAAATGATAATGTACAGAAAAAGGAGACGACACACACTCAAAGAATCTGTAAATCCAAGTCCTGCCAACAGCCAGGAGAGTTCTGTGAACTTAAAAAGACTCCATGCCAGAAGCATGAGCCAGCACTGCAGAGGTTATAATTTCTTTCTCTGCATCGTGTCCTCTGCATTGTCTAATGCACATACGGAAACTGAAGCAGTGCCAGAGTCATTTCTTTTCTCAATAACATTAAAAACAAAACAAACCAAAACAAAAACAGCACAAGCCACAAGGTATTAATTCTGAGGACTTGGTTTACTCGCAGTCAAGTGCACATCAAGGGCACTCTGTAGCTTTTAGCAGTCCAAATGTTTCCTAGTGTCTCACACCCACAATATTTCCAAATTGAACCCTCAGCCTGGAGCACAGGTAGAGGTAAGTGGGCCAGGTGTAGAAAGAGGACTTAAATTCGAGTTTCAGGTTCAAGTTCAAATGCTGTTTTAAACAAGGTCATTGCTCAACCACAACATGATAATGCAAAAATGGCATCTGCCAGGGGAAGAAAATGCAGTGCTTTGAGAACTAGAAAAAGCCATTAAATTCAGAGCCTTGAGTTTCATTGGTATCAGGGCCTTCTGGAACACTGATTTTTCTATATAAAGGAGCAAAATGAATACTGCCTCTGCAGTTGAATGCCTTTTCCATGAAGAGGTACTGGCTGATGGGAAATCAAGGATCATGAGTATGTTGGTGGCATTTCCTAAATGTATTCCAGTGTGTATGTATTCTAGGAGTCCACAGTGACTGCAAGAAACAGACTACCCAGGGGATAGCCAGGCCTTAAGGCAAGAAGGCTGTACATTAACATTGCTCAGTGCCCATAAGGTTATCCCTTTATTAGATTAGATAATATTATGTTATATGCTAGGCTGTTAAGCATACAAATACATATAAATAAACGACAAGCCACATAATTACCTGACTAGTTTTTACCACCACTCACCACTCACAGTGATTAGATTTTCTTCTGCCCATGCCAATGCAAACCAGTTGATCTGGTGCTGTCGACGGTGTAATGATTCCTTTAGTCTGAAAAGCTAGCAAGCAACGAAAGGCAAGTAACAGTAATCATCAGGGCCCAGAAACGTTGTCAGAAAGAGTGGCTGGTGGGGAGAGGGGGTCCAAACCGATTTGTTGGTCCTGTATCTCTTGTTCTGGTAACAACCCTCCTCGGCCTTAGGCGGACCCAAGAAATCTCAGGAGTGGCGGGTGAGACAGAGAGATGCGAGGTGACCCGGGCTGGCCAGGGCCTCCCCACCGCGGCCGGCCAGGGGGGTTCGGTAGCGCACAGAGGCGAGGCGAGCCTGGGGACCCACGGGAGGACCAGGGAGCAGCGCGGGGCCGCCGCGAGGCGCCCCCGCCGCAAGTTTCCGCGCACGTGGCCGCGGGGCGGGCCGCGCTCCCCCCGCCTCGCGGGCTCCCGGCGCGGCCAGGGCGCGCGGCGGCGGGCGGGGGCGGACCCGTGCGCAGGGCTCCTGGCCGCTTTCCAGGTCGGCGCACTAATACGGGCGATGAGGCTTCGCGGCTCCAGTCTGACTGACGCCGGCTGGGGCCGCCGCCGCCGCCGCCGCTGCAGCCGCTGTCTCGGTCCCCGCCGCCGCCGCCGCCGCCGCCGCCGCCGCCGCCGCCGCCGCCGGGCCCTGCAGCCGCTGGGCGCGCGCAGCCAGGCAGTGAGTGCGCGGCGCTTGGAGCAGGCGGCCGGGGACCCACGGCGGGGGGCGAGGGGGGGTCAGCCAGACCCGGGAGGGGGGGGGGGGGATGAGTGACATCGTGGGGGACAGGTAAGAGATGCCCTCCCCGGCGCGCGCTGGGCGAGTGCGTGTGTGTGTGCGTGTGCGGCTAAGTTGTTCTTCCCCGAGGGAAGTCTTCGAGGCCCTTTGGTGGGTGGCTTGGTTCTTTGTACTCTCCATCCCTGTATTTCTTGGTGGAGCCTGTTTGGGGTGGGGTGGGGCGGAGGGGACAGCTCCAGGGAGTTGGCCTCGCGCCCTCCGCGTCGCCCCAGCCGCCGGCAGGCGACACCTGGGACCTGTGGGAGGATGCTCGTCCCACTGTGGGGGCGCTGGCCGTGCGGGGCTGTGGCCCAGGGCGTGGGTAGGGATGTGCGCTGGGTCTCCGGCCCTCCCTCGGCTGGGCACCGCGCGGGGGTCGAGCACCGAGGACTGGCGCAGTGGAGACCCAGACTTAGAGCTGGGTAACCGTTGGTTGTGACCGAAAGTGGGGGGGGGGGCAGTGGAGAAATCGGGGTGGGGGTAGTAATTGCGACTCAGCTGGCCTCCCTGGCCTTCTGTCTCTTAGGCTTTTTGCTCTGCTTACCTTTGAGGCACGCGAAGAGGGAAGGGGAAAAAAAAAAAAGTTGGGAATGTTGTTCAAGTGTCTCCGGGCAAGCGCTTGGATTGTGTTGGGAGCTGGGATGTTTGTCTTTTCCTTCGCCTGCCATTCGGTGCCAGCTCTCCGCAGAGGGGAGGGGGGCGAGGTGGGGGAACAGATACAGGAGACTAACTGACGCCAGCATTGTGATCGGAAGGAGGAGCGCGGGGAAAACATTTTTATGGATGGCTAATCGCTGACAAGCCTTCCCGTTACTATTCCTTCCTCCTCCCACCCTTGACAGTGGAAATTTCAAATGATAATTTAGAAATACTCCGTTGACTTGTTTCTGGGTTGGAAGCGGTACTCTGAGAAATCGCCTGCAAATGATGTAAATCTAGTTTTGGAATAAAATTGCATGTAAATTATTTACCCAGTAATTAACAGTCGGATGCACACCCACAGGACACTGTGGATTGCTTTTAATGGATCCAATTTACAAGTGCCATTTCAGTGGTTTGCCAGATTTCTTGGATGCTCTTTTGGAAGTGTGGTTTAGCAGGAATAATAGAGGATAACTGTAAAGTCGTAAGGCATTTAATAATTCTATCTCCTTGGCCATCACTGAGCAGAGCTTTGTGGCATCCTTCAGAGTGAGAGAAATGTTCATACTATCAACATATCTTCTGGCTTAGGAGTCCTGTTGGTGTGAGGGAATGCCATGGGATGTTTATATTTTAAAAATAGTGATCTATATTTAAAAAGGAAGTAAAAGTGAAACCCAGACACATTCTCCTAACTCCATATTCAATACGTCTTTCTATACTTGTAGGAAGCCACCAACAAGATTTTGGACTGCTTTCAAGTTTGTGGTTATCCAAGAAGGACACTGCAGATAAGAAAATGATGTAATAGTTTGTAAGTAAGGAGCGTTTTAAATATGACAAAAGTTTAAAATAATGTATCAGAAAAATAACTTTTAGCTATAATAATTGCCTTCATTGATGGCAAGACAACGGTCTTTAGCAGACAGCCTTCAGCCTTTTAATCTATTCTGACCCAACCAACTCCCATTTTTATGCTTGACTGGCTATCTTTGTCAGAGTTGTTTTATGCTTCAGCTCTGTGGTTTTAAGCTAGGTTTAAGAGAATGCCAACATATTCTTGATCTGAGCAAACTCATTTTTCTCAGTACAGTGTTTACTAAAGATCAAAGGTATAAACAAATTTTAGGTGAAACCCCTAAGTGCTTTATAATCCTGGCATCTCTGTCCTGAGCATCTTAAAGTCAGCATGAGCTATTTGACTTTTCTCCTTGTAAAATATTTTTCTTTTACTTCTATGTCTTCAGTTAATGGCTAATCAGGGAATGTTCACAGATGTCAGTTACTGCATCCCTGATTGCCCAAGACATGGAATGAGAAAGAAGAGTTTTGTTGACTTTTTTCTTTTTTAAATGAAACCTTGCCAAGGATATCTATAAGTAATAAACAACTGGCAAATTTGTTTATGTTTTCTGTCCTTGTGGTCAGTCAGAGGGGAAAAAAAATCTGTCAAGAAATAGTTTCATACAGATTAAGTATTCAGTTTCAGTGTTACAAATAGTTTAATTGTGATTAATGAGAGTGCAATTTCCTTTGTCATATTGGAGAGCTGATGTTTCATGAGTGGTCACTGTAGCACTTAGGCAGCTAACTAGTTTATATCTTATGTTCTCTTTGCAATAAATAAAATAACAATTTCATCGTATTCTGTTTTATTATTTTGGAAATAATACTTACCCACAGAGTGTACTCTGATTTAAGATAAGGTAAAGGTTATGGAAAATGAAGACTTTTTTTAATTTGCAAAACATACTAATTAAATTTTAAGCCTCCAACAAGGCTTAGTGTAGATTTTGTTTACTGCTTCTAACATTCGGAGAGGAATTCAGAAACAAGGAAGTGTCCAGAGTAAAAGAAAAAATATAGCAGTACAGTTGAAAGCATGAATCTCTTCAAATAGTTGTAATTCTAGGCTGTTGGATTTATATTTCCTTGGTTACTGTTGCTAGTGAGTTGAAAAGTTATTCTAAAGCAAAAAAAAAAAAAAAAAAAAAAAAGCAAACAGTAAATTCATAAGTAGTTGCAACAGTTTGAGCATGCTTTATAGATTTTTTTTTTTTCTGTTAACCTAGTGAACGTCCAGGTCATGAGTTGTCACATAACAAAAAAATAAACAATTATACCTTGGCAATAAACTAACCTTTTAAAATAAATATTCCTATAAATAGTGTCTCTTAAGAAACGTGTGCTAAATAAAGTTGTTAAGATTTCAGAGGAGCTGTTAGCATTAGAAGCCATCATACCCTTGAAAGCTGAGTATTAATCTTGCCAGTGCACTGCATGCTGAGACTTCCACCCCGAACCATCTTGAAGACCGTGTAGATCTCTCCTTTGGTGGCAGCCTCAGGCTGACCCCAGACCGCTTTTTCAGGTTTATCTTCCTACTCCTTCCAGATTTTATGCTGTCATTGAAGTAATGGATTATAATTTCCCATGCATGTCGTGGCTTTCCTCTTTCCTGCATCTTTCTTTACTCATGAGAAGGCCTAGAATGCCATCCCCTGCTTCCCAGCCTGTCATCTGATCCTCAGAGCTACCTACCTCTTCTCATCTCTTGTGGCCCTGTACAGGTGCTGCCTCCACAGAACTTCCTAATGACCCTGGTCTCAGGTGTGTCCTCCTTTGAGCTCCTATGGCTCTTTGCATTTTCCACCGTTGCCACAGCGTGTCTTGTATTAAGTTACTCGTGTGCTAATTTATTTCTTTTCTTCAGTCAGTGCTTTCAAGTTCTGTGAAGGAAGGGACCATGTTTTCATCTATCTTTGTCATTTCCTTAATACGGACCACAGTGCCCAGCATAGCGGTCAGTCAATAAATATTAATTAAATGACACGTCTTTCACTGAACCCATGTTTTTTTCTGAAATAAAAATCTGTAAAGGAGTTTTCCCCCATACAATCGATCTTAGCGTTGGTTCCATCTTTCAAGAAGCCAGTGTTGAACTTGAGCTGAGGACTTTGTTAAGAGGCTGTGGAGAATTAGCCCTGAAACCCCTCCAGTCCTGTTGAGCTTCTTCTGAATATTGTGGCTGAGCATTACAGTCAGGAAAGCTTATATGATACTCCTATTGCATTAGCAATTTTCCATATCAGATTCACTAAATACACAATGGAAACCATTTAGCAAAAAACCCCCCAGATTTTAATGTGATATGGCTACTGCAGTGAAACTCTAATGTGATTCCACAGAAAATTGCTAACACGTCGATATGCTGACCCCTCTCCCCACCCCCACCATAGCCACAGAAAAATTGATACTGTTTTTAGTGTATATGTTTCAAACTATGCTCAAAAAAGAAAAAAAAAGACTGCTACTGAGATGAGCTTCTGTTTTCGTCTGGTTGGATCTATAAAGGGTCTTGTTATCAGCCTTGTCAGAGAGCTGAATCTCCCTTTTGTGCCTTGCTCCTTGTGTTACCAAACAATGCTAAATCATTTTGCAAAATGCGTCATATTCTGTTAAGTACCTCAGAATTAATAGAGATAATATAATGTAAAAATATAATTTGTGTATAAATATCATGCTTCTATAATACATTGGATTTTACAGTTTTAATTGGGAAGTCTAATCAAGTCAAAACCAATTTTCTAAGAATCAAAGAGATTCTGACAAAACTTGAAATTCAAAACTTAAAATGAAATGCAAAAACATTAAGAAGCAAATTATAAATATGTGTATGCAGCTCTGTATCATTTTAGAAGTCATAAACACTGAAAAGATTTTGGTTTTTCCCCTTCATTCTCTAACCCACATTTAATTCAAAGACAAAAATTTAACCCATGAGAGGAGTCCTACAAAGTTCTGATTTTTTCCTATAAAGGCAATTTTGATTTTCTTTCTTGGGGGGGAATACTAAATATCAATTTTTTTCTCTCTTTTTGTGTTATGATTACCTGGTATCATTGGTGGAATTCGTATATGAATATATGAATTTCCCCTTGGGGAAATTTAATATTTGATCACTTCCTTTTCCCCTTTTGCAAATTTAATTTTGAAGGACGGTAAGTGGAAAACTTGTATTCCTCAGTCATGAAATGGTTTAGTGCAAAAGTAGTGAAAAGCGGTCTTTGCTTTATAAAACATTGCAATTACCAGGGATGATCATTCATTCCAGAATTGCAGTTGCCAGTTTTTACCGCTGGGCTAATCATCTGTAAAGTGCACAAGTGCTCTGGGGGCCACCCCGACTTGTTGACACTGGAGATTGGTTCCGAAACCACCTAGGGAAGAGGCTTTGGGAGTAGTAGAAGTGTGAACGCTCTGTAAGTGGCAACAGCTTAGACTGAGAGCCGATGCTGAGAGCGCTTCCCAGCTGGAGCAGGCCCAGAGCCTTCACCAAACCCTGCTTTATCCCAAGGAATATATTCTTCCACGTAGCCTAGTGTTTTTCACTTTTGCTCTGTTAAATTGCTTGAAAGCTGATCAAATGTCGATTTGCTTTGGTTAGTGTGTTTGTGACTGTCTGTTTCGATTTGAATTTACGAAATGCAAAAATTGTGCCGTGAGTAGTGTGGGTGGGAGATAGACCCGGAACTGTAGATTGGGACAGTTTATCGGAAGCCTTTAGGAGTTTGTCCTGAGTACTTGTGGGCTGTGGGAGGTTTAGAGCAGACTTTTTTTTTTTTTTTTTTTTTTCATGGAGAGTTTGATGCATGGTGAAGTTCACCCGATGTGCTGGGAGTTGGTTTCTGAATTCTTGTATCTAAATTTAACTGACTTAGGAGCCACACATTTCAGAAAATAACTCCGAAAAGGATTTACAGATTCCATCAGAGTTTTCCATCTTGTGGTAGAATATTTGACTTCTACTATTCATGCTTCATTATGAATCCATTAATCCATCTTGTTTTATTCTTTGCTAGGAATCACACATGAGAGAACTGGAGTTTGGCTGGAGTAGGAAGGAGGAAGAGTTAACTGAAAAGTTTGTGCATGGGCTCAGTGGTGAGGATTCGAGGCACCTTAAGCTTGGACAGGCTTATGCATGTCAAAGGCAGACATCGCTTATTTGGACTGGTGTTAGTTTAGAAGGTCTCCGTGGGCTGGCCGAGGAACATATCAGCACTCAGAACATTGTTTCTCTGGGCAAATGCATTCCAGTTTCCAAATGACTACCCCCAAACTGGCACAACTTGTTCATAAAGTGGTACTGCCGGTGATTAACGGTTATGATTAATGATATGAGTGATTATGGTTATGCTTATGATTAATGGTTATGATTGATGATGTGAGTGACTGTCAGAAGCCAGTGAATGTGGAAGGTGAGAAAATGTGTTAAAGCTAAAAAGATTTTAGTTCTCGTGTGTTTTTCTTTCACTTCTTGGTGCATTTATATCATTCTTTCCCTGTTTTCTAAGGGCAGTAGAATTTCACTTTTAGGAGCAAAAGTTAGATCAGATGTTTGTCAAAGACAAACCTGTGTGTCCCCCATGCTTCCCTTAGGGCTTATTGGTTAATTGTGTTTACATAAAACAGTCATTAGGTGCTGGCTGTGTTTGCAAACAATTGCAAGTTGGTGCCCAGGTATTATTTCAAGGGAGTGGCATTTCCTTTCTGTGGTCATTCATCTAAATTGATTGCAAACACACATTTTAATTTTGTAAAAAAAAAAATTGTATGGATTATGTTTGGTTGGTGTTTTAAAATGTGATTTTTGTGGGGCTCCTGGGTGGCTCAGTCGGTTAAGCATCTGACTTCGGCTCAGGTCATGATCTCATGGTTTGTGGGTTCGAGCCCCGTGTTGGGCTCTGTGCTGACAGCTCGGAACCTGCTTTGGATTCTGTGTCTCTCCTTCCCCCACTCACACCTCTCTCTCAAAAATGAATAAACATTAAAAAAAATTTTTTTTTAGTAAAATATGATTTTGTGGATATATTAATTGGTCTAGAAAGTGGGACTTATAAATTTGGGGGCTTATAAAGGTTATTCATTCAATCGTTGTTTGTTCTGTGCCTATTGTACTTACACTGCTTGTGAGGCCCCAAGCCCTAAGGACCATATAACAAAATAAAGTAACAGAAGCAAATAAAATCTTGATTTCCAGGATATCATAGCCTAATTAGAAAGAGAGTGGTGAGGAAGGCAAATATCAGAATATTTATCAAATGGTAAATTTCTTTTTTTTTTTTTTTTTAATTTTTTTAATGTTTATTTATTTTTGAGACAGAGAGAGACAGAGCATGAGCAGGGAAGGGTCAGAGAGAGAGGGAGACACAGAATCCGAAGCAGGCTCCAGGCTCTGAGCTGTCAGCACAGAGCCAGACGCAGGGCTCGAACTCACAGACCATGAGATCATGCCCTGAGCCAAAGTCGGAGGCTCAACCGACTGAGCCATCCAGGCACCCCGGTAAATTTCTTTATGCAAAAAAGAAGTAATCTATTTGGATTTCTCTATATTTTTTTCCTGGTTAGAATTCCATTTTTACTTTGTGAATTTTGCATCACCCTTGAGAAGGATAATTAGAATGATCCCATTTAGTTTAGGATTCTAAATAAAAGTGAAATACAAGGTATAATGAGAATAGAGATTCTTGCCGTAAGTCCTTGCAAGAAGTTAAAGAAGCTGACGATGTCCCTAGGCCTGGAATTGTACTACTGTGTCTCTCAGGAGAAGAGACCTTGCTTCTCTGGTTTTCTTCCTTAGGAGGAAGCCACCCATGACCCTTTTAATAGCAGTAATAATAATCTTCTATAGCCTGCCTGGCAATAATGTGTTTAGATTCCTGTCTCCCCCCATAGACTATAATATCACAAAGCAAAGAGACCGTGTTTTATCTTAAAATGCCAGCACCTAGAATAGGTGTCTGGCTCATCCTTGATGCTTGATACACTTAGTTTCTTCCTTCAACCACAGTCCTTTCTCTTCCCTAAGATGTGTTGGTGTTTTGTAGAATAAGGTGGAAGGAAGGATAAGGCATTTGGATTTTAATCTGTAGACAAAAGAAAACTACTACATTTTAACCTGTGGTCAAAAGAGAAATACTGAAGGGTTTGAGCAGGAGAATCACATCATCAAAGGGGCGTTTGAAAAGAGATTGAAGACAAATTGATATGGTACTTCTAAGTGGCCACATTCTTACTAAGCAAAGCTGGGGAGATGGTATTTGACACACCATCTCCACTGCTTCATGCATGTCATTGGCAATTAAAAATCTGAGTTTCTCCAAACAGCAATCTATAGCACGGTTATTAGTGATTCTTCTCCATCAGTTTCTAATCTCCACAGCTCAAGCAGCCCTTGGCCCGGAAACTCAACCTCCCACAGCATACACACATCAACAAAACTTTAAAAATTACCCATACACTATTTAAAAAAAAAACACTTAAAGTATTATTTATAGCCATTTAACACTTTGCAGGTATTCACGTACAGGTCAGTGTTCTTATAACAGCACTTTAAGTAGAAAGACTATTAAGTGCACAGGAAGGAGGGAATGCATTATATGCTTTTGCTTGTCAAAGGAATTTGTTATATTACATCAGCAAAGCAATGGCTCAGAATCAGAAGTTAGACTAATTATATAGGGCTTCATAATGTAGTAGTTGATGTTATCGATGAGACTGGATTTTACCTTCATTCGTGCAACGTTTATTGTGTGCCAGACCTAGTGTTAGGCAGTTCAGAGCACTCTGTAGCATGGCCTGTGGCCTTCAGAAAGAGCAGAGCTTCTCTGGGGAAAACAAATAACCACGGTAAGGAAGCAAGTGTCCTCTGTGCTTTTGTGAAGGTGTATGCCAGGTGCTGTGGAAGCCCAGAAGAGCTGTGGAGAGCTCATTAACGCTGCTGCCTGGGGCCATGGGGGAGGTTTCCAGGATGTAGCTGCTCACAGGCCTCAGGGCAGAGGAGAAGCAGTGCAGGGCAAAAGGAGTGAGGATTGAGGAGTCTGGGAATGCCATTTGAGGAGAAAGATTGTGAAGAGCCTGGTTGGAAAGTGATGCTCAAATCATCAAATCTTACCCACCATACTGCTTCCCACCCTCCCCCCTCCCCCGTGTAAAATACATAAATACACACTCATAATAGAAATTTGGAGACGGGACGCCTGGCTGGTTCAGTGGGTAGCACATTTGACTCTTGATCTCGGGACTGTGAGTTCAGTCTCCAACGTTGGGTATAGAGATGACTTGAGAAAAATAGCATGGCTCAGTGAGTGAAGCATCCAACTCTCGATTTTGGTTTAGGGTATGATCTCAAGGTTTGTGAGATCGAGCCCTGGGTGGGGCTGTGTGTTGATAACTCAGAGCCTGCTTGGGATTCTCTCTCCCTCTCTCTCTGCCATTTCCCACTTGCACAGGCGTGTTTGCACAAGCACTCTCTCTCAAATAAACATTGAAATAAAATATTTTTTAAAAGGAAGAAATTTGGAGACCAACTGTTTAAAGCAGAAATAAAAGACTTTTAACTCCAACCCCTGGCAATAGTTACTGTCCTAGTCTGTTTTAGTCTCAGTGCAAGATTTGTCACTAAAACGTATGCGGGGATCTGCTCTGGACTTGGAAGGACAGGCCGCTAGGGGTCCAACAGGGAGGGTGCTCTTGGCGGGGTGGTGTGCAGATGAGGGGAGGCCCCGTAGGACACAGCTGCCTGGGTAGAGTAGACTCATTGAGGACATCTGGGATGGGGCATAGCTGAGAAATATGTGGAGGATCCATCCATGGGATTCGATGACCTAGGGAAAGTGGGATTGAGGAAGAGGATGAATAACATTTCCATGGGGTTGTTCTGAGTCTGTTTCTAGCTTAAGCAAGTGGTTGGGGAATGGTGCTCCCAGAAAATATGGAGGAAAAACTGTTTTAAGAAAGCTAATAGGGGGGCGCCTGGGTGGCTCAGTCGGTTGAGCGTCCGACTTCGGCTCAGGTCATGATCTCACGGTCTGTGAGTTTGAGCCCCGCGTCGGGCTCTGTGTTGACAACTCGGAGCCTGGAGCCTGCTTTGGATTCTGTGTCTCCCTGTTTCTCTTCCCCTCCCCTGCTCATGCTCTGTCTCTCTCTGTCTCAAAAATAAATAAAAACATTAAAAAAAAAATAAAAAAAAAAAAGCTAATAGGTTCCATTTCTTTCTCTTTTAAATGAAATAATAAACATTTTTTGAGCAGTTTTAGGTTCACAGGAAAAATTGAGTGAAAGGTACAGAGTTCCCATATACCTCCTACCGCCCCCCCCCCCCACATGCACAGTCTCCCGTACTATGGATGTCCTCCACCAGAGTGGTGCATTTGTTACAGTTGATAATCCTACACTGGTACATCATTATCACCCAAAGTCCATGGGGTGTTGTACATTCTATGGGTTTGTGCAAATGTATAATGTGCAAATAATAGCCATTGCGATATCATACAGAAGAGTTTTACTGCCCTAAAAGTCATCTCTGCTCCACCTGTTCATCCGTCCGTCTCCCCAACTCCTGGCCTAGATTCCATTACTACATTGGAACATACTGCATTTAAGGATCTTGGAGTATGGAAGTCAGTGGTGGTCAAATTTTAATTAAAAAAAAAATTTTTTTTTTTAAACCAACAGGACCCTTAGATCAAAGAAGCCTCATTAAGTAAAGCTGAATGAAAACGGGCTGCTTTGGTGGAAGGTGGCAATCTGCAGAGGGACGAAGCCTAGTGCTTTGCCATTCTCCTGGTGTCCAAGTCCGTCCTGCCACTCTCTTGCTGCTGTGTTGGAGACTCTCTGTGGTCTCCAGAATTTTGAAGAACTGCATGGTAAGCAATTCTGGAGCTGGAAAGAAGGGCTGGTAGTTCCCAGATGCAGCGACCTCAAACTCTTGTGCTTTTCAGAACTGGTGTCTGCTTTTCGCGAGCTTTTTCGTTGTTTTGTTTTGTTTGGCTTGTTTTGGTCCCTTTCCTGGGGGCCAAGCCACCAGCTTTGATTTCACTTTGCTGTCACGTACCTG
The DNA here is from genome assembly GCF_046562875.1 of Panthera onca. Classification (NCBI taxonomy): domain Eukaryota; kingdom Metazoa; phylum Chordata; class Mammalia; order Carnivora; family Felidae; genus Panthera; species Panthera onca. Next base: position 225,073,191 of record NC_138339.1, read on the forward strand.
CTGGTGGCATTCCTCATCTGTCTCCCAGTTGGGTGTTCTGATTTGCTGTAAACTTTGAAATCCTGTAAACCCGCTTGTTTAACCTAAGTCGCAAATAGTCGCAAATAGGTCCTATGTGATCTTTTCTGTACAGACTTGATAACATCCATTTTGGCAGGTACAGCTCTTTTTTGCTTGTTGGTAGTTCTCAGGTTTTGTACAGTTGGATCTGCTGGATAGTCAAATTTTATACAGTGATCATCTCATTTCTCTTGGGGTCCATTTATCTTCTTGCCTTTTCCCTCTTTCTGATTGGTCCTGGAGTTATGTAGAAAGTATGTATTGCGGCCTCAGGAATATCTGTCCATCGGCTCTGTTGGGTGAATTGTAGCATTTCATGCTGATTAGGAAGAAAATGATGTCATAATTTTGATTCCTAATGAGACGCTAATATGTTGAGATGGTTGAGATACTGTTTTTTTTTTTCTTTTTATGTGAACATTTGTCCTCTTTTTTCCTTCTTTGTCTCTGATGATTTTCTGATATGTTTTACTTTTTTTTTTCTTTTCTTTTCTTCTTTTTTTGGCACCTTTTACTTCTACAGTGAGGCATGTAGGAGGAATAAGTAGAAGTATAACCACTTGTTAGTAATAAAAAATAGTATCTTTGCATTAAGTTAACAGTGTTCAAACTGCTTTTGCACACATCCTCTCAGTATGAAAAGCAGTGATTTTTCTTTCAGTTTTGCAGAGGAGGAAATAGGATCAAAGTGGTTGATTACTTAAAGGTCACATTAGTGAGGAAGCTAGCATTCAGTTTCAAGTCTTCTTCCTCCACGTCCTTCCTCCAAATATTCATTATATCGTGTTGCATCTTTTCCTGGAGGCACTAGTTACATTGTGGGCCCTTCCAAACTTACATAATAAAATACCACACTTGTGGGGTGGTCTATAGCATCTCTCCAAGAAAATGCTGACGATATAAAGAAGAGAGTGTGGTGGGGTGCCTGGGTGGCTCAGTCGGTTAAGCGTCTGACTTTGGCTCAGGTCATGATCTCTCACGGTTTCTGAGTTTGAGCACCACGTCAGGCTCTGTGCTGACAGCTCGGAGCCTGGAACCCACTTTGGATTCTGTGTCTCCCTCTCTCTCTGCCCCTCCCCTGATCATGCTCTGTCTCTCTCTCTCTCTCTCCTTCAAAAATAAACGTTCAAAAAAAATTAAAAAAAAAAAAAAAAGAAGAGTGTGGAATGCTAGAAACTTACGCTGTAATCTTTCCAAGATTGTTTTGACATTCTCTGACGACAGTCTTATGAGTTGCTTACCGTTAAAATGTTCAGTCATGCTCTTACTATTCAGAATAGCACGTGGAAAAAAAATGTGTAACATTTTAAGTCTACCTTAAAAGTGGCCCAAACGCTTAGGTGTATTTGTTAGATCCTCTCTTTGCTGCTTTATTGCCTGTTCTTCTTCCCTTTCACTATAAAATATCAAATAGGCAATAGAATAATAATTCTGTCTCCAAAGGTGGTAGGGAGAAACAGTAAAAAATGTATCCTGTCTTTTTATTAAAAAAACAAACAAACAAAAAACAATTCCATGGGCGCCTGGGTAGCTCAGTCAGTCGGGCTTCTGATTTTGGCTCAGGTCATGATCTCACGGTTCATGAGTTCAAGCCCCATGTTGGACTCTGTGCAGATGGTGCAGAGCCTGCTTGGATTCTCTTTTCCTCCTTCTCTCTCTGCCCCTCCCCTGCTCTCGCTCTCTCTCTCTCTCTCTCTCTCTCTCTTTCCCTCTCAAAATAAATAAACTTAAGAGAAAAAAAAATAAAAAATAATTCTAAATCTCCACTGAAACTTAAGAAATGATAGCCAATCAGCATTGACATTCTAGCTGAAAAATCAAACTAGATGAGTGTTCAAGAGGACCATATCCCAGGGATTTAAGTGAACGTGAATCAAGCCTATCCCAGTGGCCTATTAAGTATAAATCCCAATGACACCAGTTTACTTCAGCACCTCCCGTCATGAGCACAGGGCTGCCTATTATAGCCCTGTCTTGGTGTAGGCAAAACATATCACTTTTAATCAGGACCTTTTGTGAAATTCAGTACTAATGTAAAAAGTAATGAAACTGGTTTTGGAGTTCTGTTTTAAAATGAGATTGTGTGTATACTTTATGCACGTGGGGGTTTTGATATATTTGTGGGATTTTATTGGATGAGACTCAGGCAGTCATTATGTAGTTTGGGCCACAGTTTACCCAAATCCACAACTGTTGACAAAGATTAACTTCAAATATTCTGGTACTTAGTTGTGTATTATAGGGTAAATTTATTAATCCAGTAACATTTTCAGGTAGTAGGTTCTATTACATTCCTATTAAGGAGGGGTCATAAAATCAGTTTTATGAAAGAGTGAATTTCAAATTCTGTGGACCTTCTAATGGATTTGAACACACAGAGATTCTGGAGTATTAGTAGATTTTAATACAACTTCAAATATCAGATGTGGGGGTGCCTGAGTGGCTCAGTCGAGTGTCTAACTCTTGATCTTGGCTCAGGTCATGATCTCATGGCTCGTGTTGGGCTTGTGCTGACAGCGTGAAGCCTGCTTGGGATTCTCTCTCTCTGTCTCTCTCTCTCAAAAATAAATAAACATATATAAACATATAGAATAAATATCAGATGTGTTCGTGCATGAAAAGACTTCTATTTCTGCTTTCTTTCAGAATGCTCACAGTTGTTGAATCTATGGATGTTTTTTGAATGTAATTATTTGCTTTGACTGAAGGAATTTTATAGTTTGTATTGTAAAAATAGCTGATTCCAAGAAAATAAAGCTCAAAAATATTGATCGATAATATGTAAAATTGCTATTGGTTGGTTCTGGGATAGAAAATAGATCTCATTAAAAAAATAATCTTTCTGGACATTGTTCTGTATTTTCACCTTTTTCTTAGTGTAGAAACAAATGATATTTTTAAAACAGTACTTTCTTTCTCCCCTATGCTACAGCCATCAGAGAAAATTGATATGTTTACATGAATCAGCATTAAGTGGAAGAAAGGATCTGAAAGGCAGGCAAAATGCCGGGGATGGCACAAAACTATGCCTGTCCTTCACTGAGTATGGGCTGTTGAAAGGAGATTATCCTATATAATTGGGCCTGGGGTTTGTGTGTGATGTCCTAGCATTTTATATTATCAGGGATTCTAATTTCTTTCAAGACATGCATGTACCAATGGCACATTATTTTCCATCTCAAATTTAGATAAAAACCTAAAATTTTGTTAGTGGGAGACATTATTTGTAAAATCCCTTGAAGACAGTGATGAAGCAAATTATTATAACATTTGGAGTGAGACTTTTTCCACTGTATTTTATTGTGATAAAACACACAAAATTTACCACTTTAGCCATTTTTAAGTGTACAATTCAGTTGTATTAAATTCATCACATTGTTGTGCAACTATCACTACCACCCTTCTCCAGAACTTTTTCACCCTCCCAAATTGTGACTGTGTTCCCATTCAACAGAACTTCCCATGCCCTTTCTTCTAGTACCTGGTAGCCTCTGTTCTATTTCCTGTCTTTATGAATTTGCCTATGCTAGTTACCTCATATAAGTGGAATCAAAATTTGCTTTTATTTTTTAAGTTTAAATAAACTTGTTTTGAGAGAGAAAGAGCACACTTGTGCGCACAAGTCGGGGAGGAGCAGAGAGAGGGAGATGGGGAACCTCTAGCAGGCTGTGTCCTGCCAGCACAGAGCCCGACTTGGGGCTGGAACCCGTGAACCTCGAGATCATGACCCAAGCCAAAATCAAGAGTCAGACGCTTAACCAACTGAGCCACCCAGGCACCCCAAAATTTGCTTTTTTGTGTCTAGCTCATTTCATTAGTGTAACATCTTCAAGTTTTATCCATGTTGTAGCATGTATGAGAATTTCTTTCCTTTTTAAGGCTGACTAATACTCCATTGTGCATATCTACCACATTTTGTTTACCCAGTCATCTGTTGATGGACACTTAGGTTGTTTTTCTCCTTTTGGCTGGTGTGAATAATACTTCTGTGAATATTGGTGTACAAGTACCTGAGTACCTGTTTTCAGTTCTTTTGTGTGTACATCTAGGGATGCAATTACTGGGTCATTTAGTAATTCTGCATTTAATTTTTGAAGAGCTTCCAAGCTGTTTGCCACAGTGGCTGAACCACTTTATAGTCTCACCAACAATGCACAAAGATTCTCCTTTTTCCACACCCTTGCCAACACTTGTAATAGCTATCCTAATGAGGGTGAAGTGGTATCTCATTGTGGTTTTGATTTGCATTTCCCTAATGACTATTGGTGTTATGATGTTATCATACAATCATATGCTTGTTGGCCATTTATATATCTTCTTTGGAGAAATGTCTTATTCAAGTGCTTTGTCCCCTTTTGAATAGTATTGTTTCTTCTTTTGGTTGTTGAGTTATAGGAGTTCTTTATCTATTTGGGATATGAATCATTTATCGGATATGTATATATATGTATATATATGTATTTATATATGTGTATATATGTATTTATATATTATATATATTTAATATTTTTATATATTTATAATTATAATTTATAATTATATATTTTATATATTTTATATATTTTATTATATATATTATTTATAAAATTTTATTTATTATATATATTTTTATATATGTATATATATGTATTTATATATATGCATTATATATATATATATATTTTCCACCTACTTCTGTATGTGATTTTTCACATACTTCTGTATGTGATTTTTCACATTTAAGAGTTACTTCTGTGGAATTTCATAACATTTTGTCATAACATTTCCACCTACTTCTGTATGTGATTTTCCACCTACTTCTGTATGTGATTTTTCACATTTAAGAGTTACTTCTGTGGAATTTCATAACATTTGGTCATCTAAATAAAGGGAAGCACATGTTTTTCAAAACCCTTTTGTTTTTAAAACCAGTCTTAGATCACATTAATTTTGAGCAAATCATGGTTAGATTAGAGGATATCTAGCCGGCATATATCAGTGTGTGATATAACTGTCAGTGAAACAGCATTTCAACTGCAAACAAAGTTAGAAGGGACATTTAGCTTTTTGTAGGTTTAGAAATTTGGATCACTGAAGAAAATTAGCTACCATCACTTCAGAGTCTGTTTTCTCAGTGTCCTCCTAATTTAAAAGCTTTCATTTGGGTTAAGAGAGTTGTAAAGCACCTAAATTAGAAATAGGAAGTTTTAAGACTTGGTTCCAGTTCTGCTTTTGACATATTGATATATTGATAGTGTTGAAAATCCAGCAGCAACTAAACCAAAAAACAAAGACATTTAAAAAAGTGTAAGACCCAGCGCCTGGATGGCTCAGTTAGGTCAGCATCCAACTTCTGCTCAGGTCATAATCTCACGGTTTAGAAGTTCAAGCCCCACCCCAGGCTTTGTGCTGACAGCTCTGAGTCTGGAGCCTGCTTCGGATTCTGTCTCCCTCACTCTCTCTGTCCCTCCATGCTCAAGCTCTGTCTCTCTCAAAAATAAACATTAAAAAACAAAACAAAACAAAAAGTATAAGGCCTTTGGAACAGAAAAACAATGAGAAATATTTTTAGTCTCGCTTATATGTGGAATCTAAAAAAAAAAAAACCAGTGGGGCACCTGGGTGGCTCAGTCCATTAAGCATCCAACTCTTGATTTTGGCTCAGGTATTCATCTCAGGGTTACTGAGATTGAGCCCACTTCAGGCTCTCTGCTGACAGCATGGAGTCTGCTTGGGATTCTCTTTCTCCCTCTCTGTCTGCCCCTTTCCCACTTGTGCCCAAGATTTCTCTCAAAATAAATTAAAAAATTAAAAACAAACAAACAAACAGAAACAAAACCAAGCTCATAGGTACACAGAATAGGTAGGTGGTTGCCAGAGGTTTAGGATGGGGTGTGGGCAAAATAGGTGAAGAGTGTCAAAAGGTGTACAAACTTCGAGTTACAAAATAAACAAGTCATGGGATGTAATGTACAGCATGGTGATATAGTTAATAATACCATATAGTATATTTGAATGTTGCTAAGAGAGTAGATCTTAAAAGTTTACATCATAAGATAAAAATGGTGACAGATGTTAACTAGACTTGTGGTGATCATTTTGTAGTGTATACAAATATTGAATTATTGTGCTGTACATCTGAAACTAATATGTTTTATGTCAATTATATCCCAAACAAGGAGATTTTTAGGAAGAATAGATTAGAGAGAAAGAATAGGATTAGAAGGGAATGACCAGGAGTCAGTTTCAAGAAATGAAAGTCTAGGGGCGCCTGGGTGGCTCAGTCACTGAGCCACTGGGTGGCTCAGTCGGTTGAGCGTCCGACTTCGGCTCAGGTCATGATCTCGCGGTCTGTGAGTTCGAGCCCTGCATCGGGCTCTGTGCTGACAGCTCAGAGCCTGGAGCCTGCTTCAGATTCTATGTCTCCCTCTCTCTGTGCCCCTCCCCTGCTCATGCTCTGTCTCTCTCTGTCTCAGAAATAAATAAAACATTAAAAAAATTTTTTTTTAAGAAATGAAAGCCTAGGCAGAGTTTCTCACCTACTGGCACTTGGGGCCAGATAATTCTTTTTTTTTTTTTTAAGTCTTTATGTATTTATTTTGAGAGAGAGAGAGTGAGCACATGAGCGGAGTAGGGACAGAGAGAGAGGGAAAGAGAGAATCCCAAGCAGGCTCCGTGCTATTAGCACAGAGCCCTACCTACATGGGCCTTGAACCCACAAACTGTGAAATCATGACCTGAGCTGAAACCCAGAGTCACACACTTATAACCAACTGAGTCACCCAGGGGCCCAAATAATTCTTTGTTGTGCACACTGTTCTCTGAGTTGTGGGATGTTTAGCAGCATCCTTGGCCTCTATGCACTAGATGCCACTGAGGCCCGCTCCCTCTGGCCCGCTTCTGGCAACCCAGAATGTCTGCAGACATTGCCAGATGACTGATGGGGGGCAAGGTCACCCCCTCTTCCCTCACTGAGAACCACTGGTCTAGGATGATGAGAGCCTGACCTGTGTTCTAACAGAAGAATGGTGATGAAAAGGGGAGAAAAAGTGAAATTTTGAGTAGAGGAGAGGAAGACAGTTTCTGATACTTAAAATTTATTAAGCATCTACTATTTCTTGGGCACCAGCACTAGGAAACAGTCATTTAACATAATTAGTAATAAATATTTATTAAATGCCGATTTTTTGTGAAGGATTGGAGCTACAGACATGAACAAGATAGTCACATCCTTAAAGACTTTGTTATTTAATAGAGGAGGGACATATATACAAACAAGTTATGATCCAAACTGAAAATAGTAATGTGTATAAGGTACTGCCTGAGAAGAGAATCCTATCTACGATACCTGAGCTGCACTTGAAGGATAAATAGCAGTTTCCCCTCCTGTGGTGGGCTTTGCAGGGGAGGTGGTGAACTGCCCGTGGTCTTTTTTTATAGATCCTAAGATGAAGACCAAGTTCATGCAAAGCTCTCTCCAGGCTGTCACCTCTGTCCAGGGAATAAAACTCTCAGACCATAATTATACCTAGGACGACTACACGGGGCAATTGTGCATTTTCCTCCAGGCTTCAGTACAGCAATTAGCACCTGGCAAATCCCAGAGCTATGCGATTTTAGCGCTAGTTTATTTATTTCACATACCGTGTTAAATCATCCTCAGTGCAAGAGGATTAGGACATGCATATCTAACTCCTGTAATAAGTCAAACTCTGCCAAATTATATCATTAACACTTTGTTGATTTTGAAAAATTAAATAAGAGGCATATTTGCATCCTGTGGTTAACAGTTTCTTTATTAACCCGTAGGCGTACTGTAATGGAACCTGGAAACAGATGGAACCATATGGCTTTATTTGTGGGGTGGCAATATGTTGCTTAATCTCATGGGAGCAGTATTTGCTATTATGTAAGAAAAATACAATTAATCCGTGGCAGTTTATGTAATATATATTCAACAGGGGTGATACCCTTCATCCTTCCTTAAGTATTTACATTTTAAACATTTTGCAAATTGAAAAAGAAAGTAATGAACACCAAAGAAAATTTGCCAATGCATCTATCTTAAACTGCCCTACATGTACTTTAGCTCTGCTATTTCTTCACTGGCTTCTGTCCCACTAGAAACAATAGTGTTCAGACTTGCTGATGTCACTACCCAGTTATTTAATTTGACTAAATGTGATAGGTGTATTTATTTAAGATTTTGTTCAGAATTTTTTTTAAAAGGTCAGTATGGTACTTTTACATTGCAGGGGATGTTGTGTGATATGATTGTAAAATTAATTAACTTATCAAGAATAATTATTTACATATGCTAAAAGCCATGGAGACTCTTAAGATAAGATGCAAAAGCTATTTGCCCTTTCAGTTCACAGAAAATAATTCACTGTTATTCATTCTGTTTCATCTTATCTGATGTTTTGTTTTTGAAAAACATAAAATGTTCAACGTGCTAGTAACTAAATGGTTTTTAGTCTTAGTACATTTCAATTACTAAAGACTGACTCACACACCAGAATGGCTTCTGCTGCCCATGCCCTCCTGGCAATATGGTTTTGAAAGGGTCCCTTGACACTGGAGCCTGAGACCTTAAATTGCCCCTCCTTCTTGCCATTTCAACTGTTCTTTGACAGGAGTTGCTCAACCATAGTTTTCTCTTCCTTTCCTCTTCTCCTCTCACCCCCATTACTTTCTGGGAGCTGTGAATGACTCTGTGAGCCCATTCATTCATTTAGTAAATATTAAACAAGCTAGGCTCTATTTTGTGTGCTGGGGTACAGCAGTGAACAAAATGGTCAAAAAATTCACATCCTAATACAGTCAATGTTGTGGGGAGGAAAAAGAGACAATAAATAATAAAAATAAGTAAAATACAAAGCAATCTTGAAAAGGGAGAACAAAGTTGGAAGGCTCACACTTCCCAGTCTGAAATATCCTAGAAAGATACAGTAATCAAAACTGTGGAATTGGTGGGACGCCTGGGTGGCTCAGTCGGTTAAGTGTCTGACTTCAGCTCAGGTCACGATCTCGCGGTCCATGAGTTCGAGCCCCGCGTCAGGCTCTGGGCTAATGGCTCAGAGCCTGGAGCCTGCTTCCGATTCTGTGTCTCCCTCTCTCTCTGCCCTCCCCCGTTCATGCTCTGTCTCTCTCTGTCTCAAAAATAAATAAACGTTAAAAAAAATTAAAAAAAAAAAGATTATAAAAAAAAAAAAAACTGTGGAATTGGCAAAGGATAGACACAAAGATCAATGGAATAGAATTGACAGTCCAGAAATACACCCGAGCATCTGTGGCCAATTGATTTTTGACAGAGGTGTTAAAACCATTCACTAGAGGGGCACCTGGGTGGCTCATTCAGTTAAGTGTCTGACTTCGGCTCCGATCATGATCTCGTGGTCTGTGAATCTGAGCCCTGCGTCGTGCTCTGTGTTGACAGCTCAGAGCCTGGAGCCTGCTTCAGATTCTGTGTCTCCCTCTCTCTCTGCCCCTCCCTTGCTCACACTCTGTCTCTCTCTCTCAAAAATAAATAAACATTACAAAAATAAAAAATAAAACCATTCAACAGAGAAAGAATAGTGTCCAACAGATGGTTCTGGGACAACTGGATAGCCACATGAAAAACAGTGAAGTTGGACCCCTACCTCATACCTCAGTTAATGTATAAAAATTAACTGAAAATGATCAATGACCTAACTATAAGAGCTAAAACCATAAAACTCTTTGACGAAAAAATAGGGGTAAATCTTAATGAGCTTGGATTTGGCAATGGATTCTTAAATATGATACCAAAAGCATAAGTATCAGAAGAAAAAGTAAATAAGTTGGACATTATCAAAATTAAAATCTTTTGTGCATCAAGGAGCATTATCATGAGAGCAAAAAGGCAACCTGCAGAAGGGGGAAAATATTTGCAAATCATATATCTCTGTATCTATCCACAATATATTAAGAAAAAAAAAAACCCTCTTATAATGCAACATAAGAAACACCTGGTGGCCCAGTCACTTAACCATCCAACTCTTGATTTTGGCTCAGCCATGATCTCACAGTTCATGATATCAAACCCCACATCAGTCTCTGCACTGACAGCATGGAACCTGCTTGGGATTCTCTCTCTGTCTCTGTGCTTAACCCACTTAACACATGTGCATGAGCTCTGTCTCTACTTTTCTCTCTTTCAAAATAAATAAACTTTAAAGAAAATAATGCAGGGACACCTGGGTGGCTCAGCCCGTTAAGCATCTGACTCTTGGTTTCAGCTAGGGTCGTGCTCTCATGATCTCACGGTTCATGAGTTCAAGCCCCACATCAGGCTTCACCCTGACAATACAGAGCCTGTTTGTGATTCTCTCTCTTCCTCTCTCTCTGCCCCTCCCCCACTCGCTGTCTCTCACTTTCAAAAATAAATACACTTAAAAAAATATTTAAAGAAAACAATGCAACATAAAAAAACCAGCACAATTTAGAGATGGGTAAAGTATTTGAGCCAACATTTCTCTGAAGAGGAAGTACAAATGGCCAATAAACATGTGAAAAGATGCTTAACCGCATTAAGTGTTAGGGAAATGGGAATCAAAACACAATTAGATACCACTTTCCACCTACCAAGGTGGCTGTAATAAATAAACAAAAAATAGAAAACAACCCGTGTTGGTGAAGATTTGGAGAAATTGTAATACATATTTTTTTTTAATATTTATTTATTTTTGAGAAAGAGAGAGAGAGAGAGACAGAGCGTGAGTGGGGGAGGGGCGGAGAGAGAGGGAGAGACAATCCAGAGCAGGCTCCAGGCCCTAAGCTGCCAGCAGAGTCTGACATGGGGCTCAAAGTCACTTGAGCCATGAGATCATGACCATATGATCCAGCAATTCCACTCCTAGGTATATGCCCAGAAGATTTGAGAACAGAGGCTCAAACAAATACTTGCACACAAATGTTCATAGCAGCACTATTTATAATAGCTCAGAAGTAGAAACAATTCAAAAGTTAATTAATGGTTGAATTTATGAGCAAATTGTTATATATGTGTGTACACACACACACACACTCTCTCTCTCTCCCTCTCTCTCAATGAAAAAATATTAGCCATAAAAAGGAATGAAATACTGATATGTACTACCTTGTGGGTGAACTTCGAAAACATTTTGTCAAGTGAAAGAAGCCAGACAAAAGGCCAGGTATTGTATGATTCCATTTATATGCAATATGCAAAATAGGTAAATCTAGAGAGATAGAATGTAGGATGTCATCAGGGCCAGGCGCCTGGGTGGGGGGCAAGAGCTGGAAATAAGGACAAATTGCTTAATAGGTTTGGGGTTTTATTTTGGAGGGGTGGTAATGTTTTGGTACTAAATACTGGTAGTGGTTGCACAGCATAGCAAATGTACTAAATGCCACTGAATTGTTCACTTGAAAATGAATGACTTTGGGGTGTCTGGGTGGCTTAGTTGAGCGTCCAACTCTTGATTTGGGCTCAGGTCATGATCTCAGGGTCGTGGGATTGAGCCCCACATTGGGCTCCACACTAAACATGGAGCTACTCTCTTTCTCCCTCTCTGCCCCTCTGCCCTTCACCCTTGCTCACGAGTTCTCTCTCTAAAATTAAAAAAAAAAAAAAAAGTTTTATGTAATGTGATCTTCACCTTAACAAAATTTGTAAGAACAGGTAAAGTATGTGGTGTGTTAATCATAAGTTTGCTGAGGGGGAAATAAAACAGAAAAGGGTGATAGGAAGATGAGAGAGGGCTTCAATTTAAAATAAAGGAGAGTAGGGGCACCTAGGTGGCTCAGTCGGTTAAGTGTCCGACTTCGGCTCAGGTCATGATCTTGCGGTCCGTGAGTTCAAGCCCCGCATCGGGCTCTGTGCTGATGGCTCAGAGCCTGGAGCCTGTTTCAGATTCTGTGTCTCCCTCTCTCTCTGACCCTCCCCTGTTCATGCTCTGTCTCTCTCTGTCTCAAAAATAAATAAACGTTAAAAGAAAATTTTTTTAAATAAAAATAAAAAAAATAAAATAAAATAAAGGAGAGTAACATAATCCTGTATGTTAACTAACTAGAATTAAAATAAAAACTTAAAAAGAGTACACTTATCTTGATAAGCAATGAGTCATGAATAGAATTGTTGAATCATTATATTGTACACCTGAAACTAATATAAAATTGTATGTTAATTATCCTGGAATTAAAAATTAAGCAAATAAAAAATTATAAATAAATAGATACAGTAAATAAATAGATAAATAAATAAATAAATAAATAAATAAGGCAAGTAAGGCTTTGCTGAGATGACAGGAGTAAATTTCTGAAGGGGATGGGTGAGGGAGACAGCCACGCACATACCTGATGGAAGAACACTACAGAAACAGAAATGCTCTGGGGTAGTTACATGCCTGGCATGTTCAAGGCAAAGGAAGGAGGCAGTTGTGGCAGAAGTAGAGAAAGCAAAGGGGACAGTAGAAGGAAGAGAGATCAGGGAAGTGGATGCTCAAGGAAGGGTCATTCTAACGTGCCACCAGCGTTGAGTATATAGTACTGCAGAGCCTTGTAGACCACTGCAAAGACTTTTATTTGGAGTGAATAAAACCTTTGGAGAGTTTTGAGCAGAGAAGGATCATGAAATTGATTTGTCTTAATAGGGTCGACCAGACCTGTGTTAAGAACAGACGAGGAGCAAGTGCACAAACAGGAAGACCAGTTCGAAGGCCATTATAATAATATAAGGAAGTGTTGTTCTGGCTCTGCTTTTTCCATACGACACAGTTTCACCCACACTGTCATTTCCTTTCCCACTTAAAGATGCTGATAAACTTGGGACTAAATCCCTTTGCTTCAGCCCTGTCGTCTGAGCTCCAGATCCTGTACCTAACTGCCTACTGAATTCCACTTTGATACAGTGCTTCTCCTGAACGTCTACCCACCATACCACTTGAAACCCAGTATATCCAAAATAGACTTCATTGCCATCTATTCGACCCCTGACTTCAATTCTCCTGAATTTGCCATTTTAATGAATGATATACCATCACCTATGTGCCCAAGAAATCTGGACTCTTCCTACTCCCTTAGTCCCAAGAGTCAAGATTTTTTTATATTTTAAAATCTGTACTTTTTCATATAGATTTCAAAGTCACCAAGTCAAGTTATGCAAAAAAATACTACTGCGAATCCTGTCAAAATGGCACAGTATCTACAGATTTATTTGGGGAGAACTGAAATCCTAACAGTTTTGAGTCTATAAATTCATAAACCTGATATAACTCTTCACTTAATTTCTTTCTGCAGTGTTTTGCAGTTTTCATTATAGAGTTCTTGCCCATTTTTTAAATTAAATTTATTCCTAAGTTTATTTCGGGGGGTTTGAAAGTATTGTAAATGCTTTTACTTACTTCATTTTCCACTTGTTCGCTGCTACTTAGTAGGAATAGAATTGGTTTTGCACATTTACCTTTTATCCTTCCACTTGCTAAATTCACTAGTTTCAATTTTTAAAAAATAGATTCAGTAGGATTTTCTTTGTTGTTATTTCTGTTGTTTTGAATATAAACAGTTTTACATCTTCTTTTCTAAGCATTATGGCTGTTTTTTCCCCCTTGCTATATTGCACTAACCAGGACAATGATGAATAGAAGTTGTGTGGGTGGATTTTCTTGCTTTGTTTCCAATCTTAGTGAAAAGTACTTGATGTTTCACCACTAATTATGATGTTAGGTATAGGCTATTGTGGCTGTCCTTTAAAGACTATGGAAATTTCCTTCTATTCCTAGTTTGCTGGGAGTTAATAATTTTTTTAAAACTCATGGATGGGTAGTGACTTGTCAAATGCTTTTTCAGCATTTATTAAGACAATAATATGGTATTTTTCCTTTATTCTGTTTATATGGTGAAGTATGTTGATTTGTTTTCAAATGTAATGCCAATCTTGGATTTCTGTGTTAAATCCTACTTGGACATGGGTATTAATCTTTTTAATACTGCTGGAGGTTATTTGCTTATATTTTGTGAAGGATATTTATATCTATGTTTCTAAGTGGTCTCTTCCAGGGAAAGTTTTTAGTTGTGAATTCAGTTTAACAGAGATAAGGCAATTCAAATATTCAATTTCTTTCTCTGTAGATCAAAAATTAATTATGTTGTATACATCTGTGTAACCCACACTTTTATTAAGACCTAGGACATTTATATCACCCCCAGATGTTCCTGCTAATGAACTTTGGATAAATAGCTCTTTGTAATTTAGGCTCTATATGAACTGAACAATTATAACTGAAAATGAGTTGTAGTATACCGTTTTTTACCAATCACATATTAGCTTTATTTTGTTATCATTTATTAAAAATTTAAAAAAAGAAATTAAAAAAATAGATATTCTGTTAGGTTATCAAAACAGGTTATCAAATTCTGCATTTTTTTAGTATTTAGGAAAAAAAATATTTTAGAACTTCTCAAGATATCCCACATTCCTTAAGTTGATGCCAGATTTAAAACAGACAGACATGAATATATTTTAAATTTCTTGCTTTGTGGTAGACTCATTTGAATGGCAGGCTGAACTTAAGCAGAAAAGGGCTTTGTCATAACATAGAATACTATGCAGCAGTTAAAAAGAATGAAGGAGATTTATACTATACTAACATAGAAAATAACCTTAAGCAAGTTGCAAAATGATAAAATATTTTTATTTTTTATATTATATTAGAGCGAGAGAGCATGTGAGTTAGGGAGAGAGGTAGAGGGGGAGAAAGTGTGAGGGAGAGAGAGAGAGAGAGAGAGAGAGAGAGACGGAGTCCTAAGCAGGCTCCGTGCCCAGTGCAGAGCCTGACTTGGGGCTCCAACCATGATCCAAGGATCATGACCTGAACCAAAATCAAGAGTCTGACGCTCAAATGACTGAGCCATCCAGACACCTCTGATTAAATAATTTAAAAAATACAGACTAATACTACAATTTTTTGTAAGGATCTATCTATGGATGAACATGCAGAGTAAAATACCTACAAATAAGCTCAAACTTGTAACAGTAATCATAGCAAGAAGTACATGAGGATTTGGGGATTGTGGTTGATGATCAGATAAAATTTAACCTTATCTATAATGTTTTAATTTTTGGAGGAGTAATAACTTGATGTGGAACGTATGTAATTAGAACTGTAAAGTGACTTGACTGATTTACATATGACTAGAGGCAAAATGCAACTAGGTCTTGTTTTTAGTTTTGTTTTAGCAATTACTCTTGAACTGTAGAAAACCAGCTTGTAAAATCTGTACAGAGAGTGCTCTAACTCTGGTTGGTTTTGTTTTGTTTTGTTTTGTTTCAAACTATGGCACAAGAGAGTACCGCAAGTGAAGTAAAAATGCAACTTAGAATTAAAATTAAAAATTGAATATTACTCTACCACAGAACTTTAAAAACAAAATATTTAATAACATGAAAATATCATTCATTGAAATAGGAAGAATATAAGACATATCTATGAACTAATGCTATTTTAAAATATGTTTATTTATAAAAAAAGGTTTAAAAATCCACAACAATGTTAACAGGGATAATTATCGCTGTGTGGGTAGACAGTGATTATTTGAGCTGTCTTTTTTCATATTCAGGTGTTTTTTTTTCATGAACACAAATTTTTTTTAAATTTTTTTTTAATGTTTTTATTTATTTTTGAGACAGAGAGAGACAGAGCATGAGCAGGGGAGGGGCAGAGAGAGAGGCAGACACAGAATCTGAAGCAGGTTCCAGGCTCTGAGCTGTCAGCACAGAGCCCGATGCGGGGCTCAAACTCACACACCACGAGATCATGATCTGAGCTGAAGTCAGACTCTCAACTGACTGAGCCACCCAGGTGCCCCACATATTATTTTTTAAATCAAGGTGAGAAAACCCCCTTTCTATCCCAATTAAAGAA
This sequence comes from Panthera onca, assembly GCF_046562875.1. Classification (NCBI taxonomy): domain Eukaryota; kingdom Metazoa; phylum Chordata; class Mammalia; order Carnivora; family Felidae; genus Panthera; species Panthera onca. Next base: position 225,089,138 of record NC_138339.1, read on the forward strand.
GGAAGGAAGGAAGGAAGGAAGGAAGGAAGGAAGGAAGGAAGGAAAGAAGGAAAGAAAGGCTGGACAGGGCAGAGAAGATCAGAGAAGATGGGAAATTCTTAGCATTTGCAAACACGCTATAGGGAGTTCTGTACATCTTTTAAGTGAGAATGTTAGTCGAGATGTGTGTTAGAAACCTGGCGAGTTGGAGAAGAGGTTTGGGAGGGATGGAGGGAAGTGAGCAGGATGGAGAGGAAGAGATGGTTTTGAAATATGTTTAGAAAGTAAACAGTCCACAGGATTGGTAACAGGGTGGGTAGGAATGAGAGAATGAGGGAGAGGTTAATTTTCTCTTTTTTATATTTTTCAACTTAAAAACAAATCATTTCAGATCTATTTTGTAACTGCATTACTCTTTGATATAGACAGAACTGTGATTCTTCTCTTTCCGTGACAAAAACTCCTATCTGAGCCCTTTGGCTTTTGCTAAGGTGGTTTAAAGTAACACTAAATCACAAAGTTTCAAGCTGCCCAGGAAAATGCCATTTCTTTCAAGTGGAGTACAGAAGCCAATATCCAAATCCTTCTATTATCTTCAGCAAAAACAACTGCACAGGGTAACATTTCCTAGGATAACTTAACAAAAATAAAGCACTAAACTTTCTTTCTTTATTCTTTTTTTTATAAACTAAAAAAAATTTAATGTCTATTTTTGAGAGAGGGAGAGAGACAGAGTATGAGTGGGGGAGGGGCAGAGAGAGAGGGAGATACAGAATGTGAAGCAGGCTCCAGGCTCTGAGCTGCCAGCGCAGAGCCTGATGGGGGGCTCAAACTCACAAGCTGTGAGATCGTGACCTGAGCCAAAGTTGGTCGCTCAACTGACTGAGCCACGTAGGCACCTGCTTCCTCTGGTTATTTAAATTCATGGTAAACACATCTTCCTCTGGAATTCTATTTCATTTTTATTCAACAATAATCGAAATACAAATTTTTCAAGATCTCGTGACTATTGAACAGAATTATGATTGATGTTAAACCAGTGGTGATGTTGACACAGAGTGTGATTTTTACCCCCCAGGGGACACTTGACAATATCTGGTGACATTTTTAGGTTGTCACAACTTGCACGGGGTGTGCTACTGACATATAGTGGATAGAGGCCGGGGATGCTGCTAACCATCCTATAATAGACAGGACAGCCGCCACGCAAATTGTTGTTAAAATCAAAGGGGAAAAAATGCCGTAGTGCTGAGATTGAGAAATCTGTGTTAGACCCTTTAAGAGATATGGAGATTCATGGGACTTCCCATTTTAGTAAGGGGTATATATCCAGAAAATTACAATACTGTTTACAGTAGAGGAATAGTTGATACATATATGGATGTAGAGCATTGGGACTCATTGGACAAAGGATGACCTGGGAAACTGAGGAGGGCATGGATTTGAAGACTTCAGGTTGATGGAGCAGTAGAGGGATCTAGCTGGTTAATCTGGCCTAATGCCAACAAGTGCTGGCTGAAACTGACTGCAGGAGATGGGGTGGGTGGCAGCTAGGCAGTTTGGAGTCCCTCACTACCAGATCATGGAGAGAAAACAGGCAGCCATCATTGCCACGAATGTGAAAGAGAGATTGACATAAACAAAGCAATCATAAATCACAGCCAAGGAGATTCATGGGGTAGTAAATGTATCAAGGGCTTAGAGCACTGCCATCTTTTTAATGGGTTGGCTCAAGATTTCCAGGGAGACTTCACGCAGAGGTGAAAAGGGACCACAGCCTCAGAGGAGGTGAAGTTCTCTGCTAGGACCTGAATCAGTGTGAGGCCACACGGGATAAGTGACATATGGGAGGTATAGTGCACCATGAACAGTTGTAGAGATCACATTCAGGTAGGGGATCAGGAGGGCTCTGTGGAGGGCACTGAACTTCAAAGAGGGGAGATTGAGGTCAGGAAGTCGAAAAGGCGCGAATGAAGACACAGCGCCAGGGAGGGCTATAACAAATAATTAACTCTTAGATGCTCACTCAGTGTTCCGTGTGTTGCTTGTAAGTTTATAACTTGTGTTTAGTGGATGCTTAAGAAATGCTTCTTCTTAATCTTTTTATTCATTGTTTTGAGGCCCTTCTGATTATAGATTAGAACCTTTTTCTTAATCTTTTTCTTTCTTTCTTTCTTTCTTTCTTTCTTTCTTTCTTTCTCTCTCTCTCTCTCTCCCTTCCTTCCTTCCTTCCTTCCTTCCTTTCTTTCTTTCTTTCTTTCTTTCTTTCTTTCTTTCTTTCTTTCTTTCTTCTTGAGTCAGAGAGAATGAGTGCCCACTCAACAAGTTGGGCAGAAGGAGACAGAAAGAGAGAATCTTAAGCAGGCTCTACACCCAGTACAGAGCCCCACACAGAGCATTGTGAGATCATGACCTGAAGTGAAATCAAGACTCAGATGCTTAACCAACTGAGCCACTCAGGCACCCCTCCCTGTTTTCGCTTTTTTTTTTTAAACCTTTTTTTAAAATGTTTATTTTTGAGAGAAAGAGCACGTGTGTGAGTGCGGGAGAGGTAGAGAGAGAGGGGGACAGAGGATCCTAAGTGGGCTCTGTGCCGACAGCAGAGAACCTGATGCGGGGCTCAAAGTCACTAACGTCGAGATCATGACCTGACCTGAAATCAGATGCCCAACCAACTGAGCCACCCAGGCACCCCACCCCTCTTTTTCTTAATCTTTGATTAGACTTTGGTTCTTAAATTTTGTTCTGCTGAGAGATATCATTGTTAATTAACAAGAGGGAACATGTTATACATGTCCTCTGAGATTTTGTTTTAAATTTATTAAAACATTTCATGATGTAATAGTTAATACTTTCAAAAGAATATGTGATATATGTGTATAAAAAAGAATATGTGGGGGCGTCTGGGTGGCTCAGTCAAATGTCTGACTCTTGATTTCGGCTCAGGGTGACATCAGTCCCGAGTTGGGCTCTGTGCTGACAGCGTGGAGCCTGCCTGGGTTCCTCTCTCTCTCTCTCTCTCTCTCTCTCTCTCTCTCTCTCTCCCTCCCTCCCCCTCTTTCCCTGTATCCCTCCCCAACTTGTGCATGTGCTCTCTCTCTCTCCTCTCTCTCTCTCAAAGTAAATAAACATTTAAAAAAATTACTAATAGGGACCCAATAAACTCAGTAAATAAATAAGTAAATTGCATTAATTATTTCTCCCTAAGGATTGAAAACTAGTCTAGGATATATACTGGGCTGTGAAATTGGCTAGATCTTGTGGTATGCATATTTCAACTTTAAAAAATGATGGCTAAGTGTTTCTGAAGTGTATAATCCATCTATTCCTACCAATTTTGGTTAATCACATTCTCATCAACACTTGTTATTTCAGACAAAATAAACCAAATGAAGATATATTAATTATTTTTACATACGTTCTAATTTTACAATTAAAAATTTCTTACTGAATAAAATGCCAGACTTCTAGAAGTCTGGAGAACACTGAGTTATCCTGTATTCAGTTGAGAGCTTGCTTAGGGAGGTCTTCACATTTTCTTTGCTTAAATGTACATCTTCCTTGTTATTCTGTATGCTTTATTACTCAAGTGTGCAACTATTGATCTATCTCAGTTGTGGCTTGGCATTTGATTATTTTATAGTCAAGCATTACTGAGAAATTACTTGCTAAGTAAACCTGAAACTTACTGAGAAAATAGCTATGTTGTCCTCGATGTAGTATGACACATTTCATTCCAGAAACATTGAAATTTTTATGGACATTTGGTGATATCAGTTTTAAAGCTCAAAGGTTTGGTTAAATGTATATAATCAGGCTGTTTGATGAAAAGTTTTGGTTGAATTTTTTTTTTTAAATGTGGCCTTATAGACCCAGCCCTAAATCTTAGGCTGATTTGTAAGAATTTTACTTAGCTCATTTTTGTAGGTCTTGCCACCATTTTTAAGGTGGAGACTGTCTTTCCTGATATTTTCTTTACACTTACTAAGGTAGTGCTTCTGTATGCTGGTGTATCCCCTCCTGGCTTCTGCTGTGTTTCATGAATCCATAGCATGTAAAAATCTACTTGTTAGTCTGGATATAGTGACTAAACTACATAGGAAGAATTTTTGTTCTGCACAATGATTAACTTCATTGTTCATGGCTATCCTCTTGGTTAATGGGTGATCAAACATAACCTTGCAAGGCACTTTTCTTATGCCTGTCTGACGTAGGTGGCTCCAGCTTCATCTTTCAGGTCAGTGGTACAGTCAAGCCTGGTCACCCAATAATGCTATTCTGTATATATTTCAACAAAATTGTCATCATCACGGACAAAAATTTTTCCAGCATGGTCTTGCACTTTGTCATTCTTTTGGGTGTTTTTCTGGCTTGAGCATATACAGAGCTCATTACAATGGACAAGCTCACGTTTACTCCTGCACAGGTTCAGTTTTTTGTTTTGTTTTTAGATTCTGGAATTCTTTCTCAGCAGTAGGAATCCACACTGTACATCTAAAGAGCACTTGCTTGCACAATGGGAGAGTAGCAGTGAGCAGATGTGACGCAGTGTAGAAGGAGTTGATGAATTTACCCTCAGAAATACTAGGACTCTAGTAGGTATCATGTCCTCAGTTATACCTGTCTGCATTTGCAGACTGGAGAAAATGTAACAAGTTGGAGCAGCTCAAGTTCATGCACGGAAGTCCATCCAGTTCAGGTCTAGGGAACAGGGGAACAGTCCTTTGGGTGTCAGTGACAGAATGTGGGTCTCCCCAGACCTGTACAATGAAGAAAACACATTGCTTCTGGGCTGGGCCAGGCCAGGGTTTTAGACTCTCTGTGATGAAATTACTGTTGCCACCTATGTTTAAAATAAAGATAAAATAAAACAAAACAAAACAATACGCTCCCATAAACCATTTAGTAAAGTCAAAGCTAGCCCAGCAGGTATCCTTTATTACATTTTGAAGACTAAATATTTTGAAGCAGTTTAATGGCATTGTGTCCTGACTTAAAATTCTTTTGGGGCGCCTGGGTGGCTCAGTCGGTTAAGCGTCTGACTTCAGCTCAGGTCACGATCTTGCGGTCCGCGAGTTCGAGCCCCGCGTCGGGCTCTGGGCTGATGGCTCAGAGCCTGGAGCTTGCTTCCGATTCTGTGTCTCCCTTTCTCTCTGCCCCTCCCCCGTTCATGCTGTGTCTCTCTCTGTCTCAAAAATAAATAAACGTTAAAAAAAAAAAAATTAAAAAAAAAATTCTTTTAATTCCTTGAGTAATGAAGTTGTTTGACCTGGGAAGCTACTGTAGCACACAGCACAGCACCCAGTAGCATGGTGGAGACTGAATCTAAAAATTTTGAGAATTACCTCAGGATGACTTCCCGAAGGATATTTTTAAGGGCTTTTTAGAAATAATTCCTACATTTTGTAGTGCACCTGAACACAAGGAAGGGTAGTAACATGTTTTTCTGGTAGCAGGTATGTGACCATTCATTCTTCTATATAGATTTGTATTTCTCAGAGGACCAAAGCGAGAAAGAAGAAAAGTAAAAGGCCATTTATTGTGTTTACAATAATTATAAGCTGGAGTTATGGAAGTTAATTAAAAAAAAATTTTTGAGGGGGCACCTGGGTGGTTCAGTCGGTTAAGCATCTGACTCCGGCTCCGGTCATGATCTCATGGTTCATGAGTTCGAGCCCTGCATCAGGTTCTGTGCTGACAGCTCAGAACCTGCTTAGGATCCTCTCTCTCTCCCTCTCCCTCTCTCTCTCTTTCTCTCTCTTCCCCCCCCCCACTCATGCTCTCTCTGTCTCTCTCAAAAATAAACATTAAAAATTTTTTTTCATGTGTCTCATTATACATTACTTGTGCATTGACATATGAGACGTTCTGAATGAAAAAAATAGGGAAAGTTGTGAAAAGCCATGTTTCTGTCCTCTGTGTAATATGGTTGTGATGTAGTGTCCCTACTGTGCCACCAGATCACATTTCCCATATTTGGGCTGAACTACATTTATCGAGAGAGAGAGGGAGGGAAGGAGGGAGGCAGTGGTGGATGGAGGAGGGGGGATGAAGAAAGAGAGAGGGAGGGTGGGGAGAGAGAATATGAGAATGAAAGTTTGTATTTGTTGAAGGGAAGCTTGTTTCTGTTGTTCCCAAACACTACTCAGGGTTAAAAAAAAATGACATCCAAGCTGTCCTGAGGTGACTTTACAACAATGGAAGGTGGGAATATACCTCATTACCTACAAAACCAATTTTAAAACACGTGAGTTTTTTTGTTTTGTTTTGTTTTGTTTTGTTTAAGGGAAAATATCCCTTTCCCAAAATTCAGCTAAGCTGTTCTACATGGTTATCATCTGATATTTAGAATTGTTATTGGTTTTCTGAAAGACATGCTGGGAACATTTTTAAAAAGCGGCTTATTGACTACATCAGTAAAATAATGTATTGCTTACAAAAAGGCTGGAACAGTTATAAAATTCTTAAAAGTTTTAAGGTTTGGTGTTTTGAAGGGCAAAGAGTTTTGAAGGGCAAGGGTATTCATTATTGCCCAACAAAAACATTTAGATAAGATGGGCAGAATATATTTTTTTAAATGTTTATTTATTTTGAGAGAGAGAGAGCATGGGGAGAGGGGCAGAGAGAGGGAGAGAGAGAATCCAAGCAGGCTCCGCACTGTTAGTGGAGAGCCCAACGTGGTGCTCGATCTCACAAACCATGAGATCATGACCTGAGCCAAACTCAAGAGCTGGATGCTTAACTGACTGAGCCACTCAAGCGCCCCTTACATTGTTTTAAATTAGAATTGAATTTTAGAAGTAGGAAGGTAAAATGAATTCTCTTAATTAAACTAAAGAGTCTAGATTGTTTCTTTTTTTTTTTTTTTTAATTTTTTTTTTCAACGTTTTTTATTTATTTTTGGGACAGAGAGAGACAGAGCATGAACGGGGGAGGGGCAGAGAGAGAGGGAGACACAGAATCGGAAACAGCCTCCAGGCTCCGAGCCATCAGCCCAGAGCCCGACGCGGGGCTCGAACTCACGGACCGCGAGATGGTGACCTGGCTGAAGTCGGACGCTTAACCGACTGCGCCACCCAGGCACCCCGAGTCTAGATTGTTTCTGACCAAAGAATCAGATACCTTTAGGAGTAAACTTTGTGAAGTTTAGCAGTTAACTGGGAACTGCAACATAAAGAACTTGGTAAATACTTATGAAGTGGAAGGATATTTATTCCTGAAAAAGCTGCATACAATCAGACTTTTGTAAATTGAATAATACTTTTACATTTATCATGACTCATTTTCTAGGACGAATAGTCTCTCTCAAATTTATATTTGTGGTAATCCCAGATTTTCATGGGTCAGGATTGCTTGGAGTAAGGACACCTTTAAGATGCCTTGTGTTGCTTAAGATCTGGTTTATTCTTTCTGAGGTTGCTAACGTACAGAAAAGTTTAATTTTTTTTTTTTTTAAAGGGCAGCAGTTATTTGCCAGTTTATAAACAATTCAGTAAAAATAGATTTAAGGATCTTCAATTTGTAATTGATAAGTCATGCATGTTGAAATAGTTGGCTGTGATCCTTATTCTCTTTGAGAATGCAGAGTGTCTTATAAACACATTAAGAGTTACAAATATATCCGGGCGCCTGGGTGGCTCCGTCAGTTAAGCTTCCGACTTTGGCTCAGCTTATGATCTCATGGCTCATGGGTTCAAACCCCACATCCGGCTCTGTGCTGACAGCTCAGAGCCTGAAGCCTGCTTCAGATGCTGTCTCCCTCTCTCTATGCCCCTCATTCCCTCTCTCTCTGTCTCTCAAAAATAATTAAACATTAAAAAACATTTTTTTTAAGTTACAAATACAGAGAGAAGAAAGAATTGCGCTGTAATATGACAGTATACATTTGTGCCTAGTGAAATTTCAATCAAAGCACTCTAATGCAAATAATAAACCATGCTAGAATTAGGTATAAATTGAGAATAGGCTCTAAGTAACACATAGTCTACCTTTTTGCAACCTGTTTGGGTCCCACTGTGAGTAAAGGCCTACTTTGTTTTTATAATCCTGGCTCTCTGCTGAATTCTGGGTATGCAGTTAAAGTTTTAGGACAAGTGAGAGCTCTTGATGAATGAAACAGCTCATTCCTGTGTATAAGATTGTTGCTACCTACTGGCTAACTAGGAATGCAAGATTTATCTTGGGAGTGAAGGGAACTTGGAAGCACATTTTAGAGTGATGGCAGACCACTTTCAGAACAGATGTGGGAAATCCAGTCTTCCCATAGTTTTAACAAGAGATGAACCAAGATATGTGAGTACTATTAGTACTCAGAGAGACTAATTATATGTACTTCTTCAAAATGTGTTGAGAGGGGGCCCTGAGGGGTTCAGTCAGTTAAGTGTCCAACTTTTGATTTGGGCTCAGGCCGTGATCTCACAGTTTGTGAGTTTGAGCCCCGCATTGGGTACTGCGCTGACAGCACGGAGCCTATTTGGGATTCTGTCTCTCCCTCTCTCTCTGTCCCTACCCTGCACTAAATAAATAAATAAATAAATAAATAAATAAATAAATAGCATTTAAAAAAAAACAAAAACAAAAAAATGAGTTGAGGAAGGATGGGGAAAATAATTAACATTCAAGCATGAAAAATCAGTGCTTGCAATAAGTGGGCAAAATCCTTTCCACTTTTCTAGAGTTCACTTCCCAGTTTTCTGTTGGGGTCTTTCTGACTCTGGAGGTAATTTTCAGTTTATACAAAAAAAGTACAGAAGTAACATGTCTTTCCCTGTTCTCTCCAGGCACCATTAGTTCTTTTCCGAAAACAATGAATGTTGTCAGTTTCATGTGCAGCCTTTCAGAGTAATGAAAGTATTTATCTCTGGCCCCTTCCTCTAAGCTATTATATTAAAGTGTTTAAAAGACAATCAAGTTAATCACATTTTTTTGTATGGAACACAAATACTGTGTATCACCATCAGAATTTCTTCCGTCTTTCCTAACTTCTGAGGGCTGAGTGCATGTGCGTCACAAAAAAACATTTAGAGGTGTTATTTTTTTTCCCCGCCTTAGGGCACTGCCTACTTTAATAAGAACGTGACCAACTTATATTTTGAGAGCTTATTGTAGTGATATTTTTGCGCCTCTTAGGGATAAGTGCCCAAGCACCGGCTTGGCTGTCCTGCTTCTTTTTCCAGCTCTGGTCATTTCCTCTTGTCATTAAGGGGAAAGAGCCCAGTGGTGGAGGAGCCAGGTTTTTGGACTTAAAAGGGAGCAATGTTCATTTTCCAAGAGTATATCTAGTTTTTCCTGAAGTTCCTCAGAGTGGGACCCTCCAAGGGTTTTGTTGTCAATCATGCTCTATGGGAGTTTGCCTTTTGTTTTTTATCCCATAATTCAGAACACGCTCCTGCCTTCCCACCCTCTCCCTACTTCCTATCTTTTCCTTGCTTCTCAAATCTCTCACCCCTGCCCCTCCAGTCGTACTCAGACTTCATCAAGACATCAGATCTTTTGGAGGGAATACTCTCATTCTTGCTGTGACCAGATGGACAGGCCTGCACTACCCTCTTTCTCTGCTCTTTCCGTTCGTAGGCTGTTCCACTTCCTATCTTTTGCAACATGAATGTTGCATAGCTACCGCCCCTGTGAGGGCTCCCACAGTCTCTCCCATGAACTTTACAGCATCTTCTAGTTGGTTTCCCTGCTTTCTCTCCTCTCTGATTTATTCTCCATACGAGCTGTTGTGATCATTGAAAAATACATGAGGTCACTAAACTTAATTGCTTTTTAAATCCATTCAAAGGCTTCCCTTTGCACTTAAAATAAAACCAGTTTTCCATATGTTGCTTTCAAGGTCCAGCACAGCTGTCTCCCGTCCTCACCTCCAGCCCCACCTCTAGCTGTGTACCTCCTTGCCCACTCCTCCTTGGCCACACAGGCTTCCCTTCAGTTTCCCAAGGGCACCAAGTTCTCCCCGAGGCTATGCCACCCTCTTAGAGCTTTTGCCTGGAGTTCTCATCCCACAGCTTGTGGACAGGCTGGCACTTCCTCTTCCTCTCAGTTTAATTGTTACATCCTCTGAAGTCTTCCCTAGTAGGTCCAAGGAGATCTCTTGCCCCTGCTTTTCTCTGTCTCAACACTAGAAACTAATGTTTCCTAGTTTCAACACTAGGAAACACTATGCATTTTCTGCATAGTACTTTATGGTTTGTTAACATTTGCTTTAATATTCAGAGAAGATTCTAAGCTCTGTGAAGGCAAGGACCATGTGTGCTTTGTTCACCACTAGGCAGTGCCTGGCACAAAGTAAGCACTGATGGTAGGTATTTTTGTTGAAATACACAGATGATTGACTGCTGAGTAACAAATGAAGCTTGGTTCTGATTTATCCTTCAAGTACGGAAATTGTTCCTTTACAACAGAAAGCCAGTCCTTCACTTGAACTGGGTGTCCCTTTAGAATCACAGTATTTGGGAGATTGAAGAGACCTCGGATGACTTTTATCCTGCCTTCCTATCATGCATGTCCCTTCTCTCATCATCCTCCATTTCAGTACAGAGTTCAGACTCAGCTTTGGGTTCGTGTCCTCTCTTGTTCCCAGTCTCGGCATGGCCGGGGAGACACCTGTTGTTGCTTTCCTCCTATCTCCTTTGGGTACCACTGCTTCCTACTTGTGTGATCTTGGAGAAGTTACTTAATTTGGATGTGCTTCCGTTTTCTCAAATATAAAGTGCAGTTATAATAACCACGCACGCCTGTGCAGTGATTCAGGGAAGAAATGCATGTGAAAACTTACCACCATAATACTCAGTACATGTTAGCCATAAGCCTTTCTTACTTCCGCTTTGTTTTTATTATTTCCATGAACGCTAGTCTTTTAAAAAATTATTGCAGTAATCATAAAATTTATGCAGTATCATAAAATTTACCCTATTAACCATTTTTAAGTGAACAATTTGGAGGTATCAAATACATTCATAATGTACATCGTTGTAATGTTCATATTGCTGTGCAACCATCACCATTATTCACCTCTGTAACTCTTTTCATTTTGTAAAATTAAAATTTCTATGCACATTAAAATAACTTGCCACCTCTCCCCACTGTCCCCCCCAGCCTCTGGCAACCACTATTCAAATAAATGGATTCATATAATATTTGCCCTTTTGTGTGTGACTTACTTCATTCTGCATATTGTCTTTGAGATTCATTTATCTTATAGCATGTCTTAGAATTATTTCTATTTATTTATTTATTTAGAGGAAATGAGCAGGGGAAGGGCAGAGGGAGAGGGGGAGAGAGAGAGAGAATCGTAAACAGGCTCCATGCCCAGTGGGGAGCCCGATGCAGGGCTCAATGTCATGACTGTGAGATCATGACCTGATCGAAAATCAAGAGTTGGGTGCTTAACCGACTGAGCTACTCAGGTTCCCCAATTTCTTTCCTTTTAAAGGTTGGGTAATATTTCATTATGTGCAATGGAATAGTATTTATGTATCCATTTTTCTGTTAATGGACATTTGGGTTGTTTCCATCTTTTGGTTTTTGTGAATAATGCTGCTGTGAACATTGGTTTACAATTATCTCTTCAAATCTCTGATTTCCATTAAAAAAAATTTTTTTAATGTTTATTTATTTTTGAGACAGAGAGAGACAGAGCATGAACGGGGAGGGTCAGAGAGAGGGAGACACAGAATCTGAAACAGGCTCCAGGCTCTGAGCTGTCAGCACAGAGCCCGACACGGGGCTCGAACTCACGGACCGCTAGATCGTGACCTGAGCCGAAGTCAGACGCTTAACCGACGGAGCCACCCAGGTGCCCCATGATTTCCATTTTTTTCAAGTATATATCCAGAAATGGACTTGCTGGATCATATGATAATTCTACTTAAAAGTTTTTGAGGGGTACCTGGGTGGCTCCGTCGGTTAAGCATCTGACTTTGGCTCAGGTCATGATCTCAACAGTTCATGAGTTCGAGCCCACATTGAGCTCTCTTGCTGTCGGAATGGAGCCTGCTTCAGATCCTCTGTCTCCCTCTCTCTCTGCCCCTACCCCGCTCATTCTCTCTCTCTCTCAAAAATAAATAAACATTAAAAAACATTTAAAAAATAAATAAATTTTTTTTTTTAGGTTTTTTTTTTTTTTTAACGTTTATTTATTTTTGAGACAGAGAGAGACAGAGAATGAACGGGGGAGGGGCAGAGAGAGAGGGAGACACAGAATCGGAAGCAGGCTCCAGGCTCTGAGCCATCAGCCCAGAGCCCGACGCGGGGCTCGAACTCACGGACTGCGAGATCGTGACCTGAGCTGAAGTCGGACGCTTAACTGACTGCGCCACCCAGTCGCCCCAAAAAATAAATAAAATTTTTGAGAAATTGCTATACTGTTTTCCACAGTGGCTGTACCATTTTACATTCTCACCAGCAGTGCACAAGTGTTCTGAGTTCTCTGAATTATCTGCATTCTCAACACTATCTCTTCTTTCCTTTCTTTCTTTTTTTTTAATAGTAGCTGTCCTAATGGACATGAGGTAGTATCTTATTGTAGTTTTGGCTTGCATTTCCCTAATGATTAGTGATGTTGAACATCTTTTAATGTGCTTATTGGGCATGTATATATTCTTTAGAGAAATGTATGTTCAAGTCTTTTGTCCATTTTTTAATCAGGTTGTTTGGATTTCTGTTGAGTTTTATATATTCTGGATATTAATCCCTTATCAGGCATATGATTTCCAAATATTTTCTTTCATTCTATGGGTTGCCTTTTTATTCTGTTGATAGTGTCTTTTGATGTACAACATTTTTAAATTTTTGTGAAGTGTAATTTGTGTATTTTTTTTTCTTTGTTTGCCTGTGCCTTGGTGTCATGTCGAAGAAATCATTGCCAAATCCAGTGTCCTGCGGTTTTTTGCCCTATATTTTCTTCTAAAAGTTGCTAATGGTTTTAGGTCTTACATTTAAGTCTTGATCCATTTCATGTTGATTTCTGAATGTAGTCTTAGATAAAGGTCCAACTTCCTTCTTTTGCATGTGGATATTCAATTTTCCCAGCACCATTTGTTTGTAAGGTTGTCCTTTCCCATTGAATGGTCTTGGCATCTTTGTCAAAAATTATTTGACCATATATGCAAGGATTTATTCCTGGACTCTCCATTCTGTTCCATTGGCCAGTATGTCTGTCTTTGTGCCTGTACCACAATGTCTGTTTTTAACTTTAAAACACTTGTTATTGCCATATTAATTACTGGTATACAAAAGTGCTATAAAAATAGGGATACTGTAGGGATACTATGGATTAGAGGGTCAAAATTGATAAGATTGAAAAATTAAAAAACAAAAATATTGAAACAATTATGTCTCAACGTGGTGAGTGTTTCTGGAGTGGGCCCTTGCAGAATGGGCAAATGCCATCTGATCCCCTACGCTGGCTGGCATACAGCGTGGTTGGTGATGTAGACTTTTCTTGGACACACTGACAAGGAAGCAGTGCCCCTGAAGGGTTGCTCAGAAGTTCTGTGTGTGCAATGCTTTGGCATGCTCCAGGGCAGATAGCCAACATATTCATCATAAATGGTATTTTTTAAATTTTGTTCTTGTCAGGATTAAAATCACCAGTTGAATCTTCCAAGGAGGACAGTAAGGAAAAATAATCTTGAGTAACTGCTAACAGGAGTTTGATTTAAACCAACAACTTAAAAATGAAATGTTCCTATCTCCCAAACTTTTGTACAGCCTGACAAATTGGAATTTAGGGTGGAATTAGGTAGTTAAATCATAGTGTATATGCTTGTGGTCAGCTCTGCTCTTCTTTTAAGTGGTCCTGTTTATTTTAAAAACTTGAAAATGAGGGGGTTTTTTTGCTTACTCAGTTGAGGTTTATTGTAAAACTCAGATGCCCAAAAAAGAAAGTACTGTTTTGTGGGGCACCTGGGTGGCTCAGTCGGTTGAGTGTCTGACTTCGGCTCAGGTTATGATCTTGCGGTCCGTGAGTTCAAGCCCCACGTCGGGCTCTGTGCTGACAGCTCGGAGCCTGGAACCTGCTTTGGATTCTGTGTCTCCCTCTCTCTCTGCCCCTCCCCCACTCATACTCTGTCTCTCTCTCAAAAATAAATAAACATTAAAAAAAAAAAAAAAGGAAATACTGTTTTGTGCTGTATGTGAAGTGGACCACGAGTGAGCCAGAGGAGGGATGAGCTGTGCTTTTGTCCTTCTGCCTACAGAAGGCAAGCTGTAATGGCCAGCAGATAACATTTGTGGAGGTCTGGGGTGATGAGGGCTTTGACTGAAGGCACTGCATGTATGTCAAACACAGTAATACCAAGCATATGTTTTCTTTTTTTTTTAATTTTTTTTTAACGTTTTATTTATTTTTGAGAGAGGGAGAGACAGAGCATGAACAGGGGAGGGTCAGAGAGAGGGAGACACAGAATCTGAAATGGGCTCCAGGCTCTGAGCTGTCAGCACAAAGCCTGACATGGGGCTCGAACTCACGGACCGCAAGATCATGACCTCAGCCGAAGTCGGCCGCTTAACCGACTAAGCCACCCAGGCGCCCCGCAAGCATATGTTTTCACTCTGGTTCCTTCGTGGTAATAAAGACAATGCTAGAAAGAAACAAAAGTATGGAGAGAAGAGTGGAAATCATGCTGTGTTGGTACATGACATTTGCTATAAAGAGGGTCAATTTGACAACAGTGGAAAAAATTGTTGTTTTGCTCTGCTCTATGCAATACAGCTTCATGAGTGAAGTCTTCGTTCTCAGGCTGTGCTACCCCAGGAGTAGACTAGGGTAGTAATGTCGTGTCGGCAGCAGCTGAAGGAGTCACACAGTCCCATGTGGCAGGTTACAGCCGACAGCCGTGGAGTCGTGGAACTATTGCCCAGGCAGAGCCTACTTTGAGGGTGAGCCCCCCTTGATCTGCAGACAAGGAAATGAGGGGGGCCAGAGAGACCACATGATTTGTCAAAGCTCACATGGTTGGTTTGTGACAAGGCATAGACAGTTGTCTTAGGAAAGTGAGAATTTAACCACAAAAAGAATTACTAGGAAATTATCCTAATCTGCCAAGTTAGTTTGTTTTTTAACTGTGACCTACATCCTTCTAAGGGCAGCTCAGTAATCATCTCCAAAATCCTTCCAGAACCCCCAAAGTTGGGCCAGAGACTCCTCCCCCTGTACCACCTGGCATCTCTCTTCCATAGCTCTTGTTAGATGTTGTGGAAATTGTCTGGTCAGGTTTTTGTTTATAAATACTTCACATACATTCATCTTTATAGACTATAAAGATGGCTTTATCCTTCTTTGTACTTTATAGGAATAGAGTAACTAACTACAGCAGTATTAACAACCCCCCTCCTATTTGTGGAACAGTTTTTTAATAACCTCCCTGGGAGTGCTCTGTTTTAATGATGATGGTGGGCCTGGGCAGTGCTACTTGAGGAGGTCGTGCTCAGTTTGAGCAGATAGTCTAAGGGCATTTAAATTATCTGACAGTGGAAAGCTGTTCTGAGCCAGGTTGACACTACTAAACAAGCTTGCATGGGGGGAGGGGGGGTGCACTATTGATGTCAGAGTGATGACCAGCTGGAGATAAACAAGGGGCCCTTTGTTCCTTTGGTGGCAAAGACTTTATATGAGTGAGAATGGAATGGCCTTAATGAACCTTCAATGGTTCCCCTGGACAAATGGGAACTGAGGCCTTAATGTTAGTGAGAGTCCAAGTCTGATTCACTTTTTAAATTTACTTGTTCTATTAAAAAACGTATCAAAACAAAGAACAAGTGTAGAGAATATTATTTTGAACATCTGTGTACCCACCAGCCAGCTTTATTAAACCTTAACTTTTTGATATTTTCTATCCTCTTTCCTTCCCTGCCTGGAGGCTCCTATTACAAATTTAGTGCTAAATACTCTGAGATTCTAAATTTGACTTTTTGGGGCCTCCCTCAATGCGAGAGCCTCTGTGTAATGCGATGGGAGCTGGGTCTTAGAGCTATAAAGAGCCACTGTGAGACCATTATATAGATTCAGAATGTGGCAGTGAGATCAGACTGTAGAGCCAGGGTTCCTTGGACCTTAGGTTTCTGACCAGTCGGTGTTTCCCCAAGGGATGAGGAGGGAGAGTGGCCCTGGCAAGTCACTTATCAAGGTGAACCTCAAACAGACATGGCTTGAGGAACTCTATGGCTTAAAGGTAGTGCTTTTCAATCTTTTTTGACTGTAACCCACAATACCAAATGACATTACATTGTGCATTGCAGATTCCATTGTGACCCTCATGGCCGTCTGTCACACAGAACATACACCTCTGAATGAAAGTTTTAGCGAAATAATCCTCTTCCTTTGTTAGCTGCACTGCACTATAGTCTATTTTGTTGTTTTTACAAAAGCTGTTTTGTTCTAATAAGTTGATTTCAAGTGCCATTCGTAGATAGGAACACATAGTTTAAAACAACAATGAGCCCTGGTTTAGAGAACTGTTACTTGTCTGCTGGAACAAACGTTTTTTAAAGGGTATATTTAGTTTAACTCTGTGGAACATTTTATAGAAAGCTTTTATCAGTCACTGACCTAAACTTAAATATTTATTTCACAATTTACTAATAGAAATCCCATGTAAAACTAAGCAGAATTCAAAGCCTGTTGGGGGTTCAGATTATTCTGCATCATGTTACTTCTCTTTAGAGCTCCTAATCTTCTTCAACCATTGCTTTAAGGCAGCCTGTCTTGATTAAGTAAACAGAACTAGAACATAGTGACTTAACTGTATTTCATGACCGTTAAGCCACAAAATCAACCTTTCTAAATAAAACCGGGTGTAAGTCAAACTTCCAAGTGAAAAAACCCAGCTATCAAGCCCTCAAGTCTCCTTTCCATCATCATTTACCTCTATACACTGCTAAATAAAGTCTATATACGGAATAAAATGATGCAGGTGTTGTTTTAATTTACTAAATTCACCAATTTTTGAGTAACCAAGCTGGCATCCTCCTCACTTGGGGCCCCTGATAATTACAATAGCAGGGGTTTATGTAGCACCTTCGTTGGGAGAAGTTTATATCATTGTGTTCAGAAAGGTGCAGCTTTCCCTCTAGGGAAGTGGAGGAGAAAATGATATTTAATTCATACTAAACAAGCAATTGTTGGAGATGTTGAGCTAGATTGATTCTTGAATACTGAGAGTTTGCTTGTTCCAAAATGTTACCAACAGACACTTTAAACTTTAATAAGGTAGCTGGTTTCTAAAATCTGGAGGAGGGAGAGGGTTTTGTTTAAGCCAACTATTTCATGGAGGAGGAAGTATAGTTCAACCTCAGGAAATTTAAATGGGAATGTTGAATAACTGGGAAAGAATGTCTCCTCTGGGTGCCAGGGCGAAGAAGAATTCAGCTGATTTTCAGGCAGAATAACAAATGTGACAGCAGTACCTCTTTCTGTCCACATTTATGTACCGTGACTATATGTAACTTCTAAAAAAGCAGTTCCCAAACTTTTTTGGTCTTATGACTTCTTTCTACTCTTAAGAATTATTGAGAACTCCAAAGGTTCTTTGTGTATGTGTCTTATATCTATCAAATATTTACCATTTTGAAATTAAGACTGAGAAACTTAAAAATACTTAATTATTCATTAAAAGAGAATGATAAACCCATTATATATTAGCATAAACATTTTTATTTAAAAAACTATATTTAAAAAGAATTATTGGAAAGAGTGTTATTGTTTTATATCTCTGCAAATCCCTTTAATGCCTGGTTAATAGATGACACTTGGAATTCTCTTACCTGTTTCTGCATATAATCTGTTGTGATATATTTTTAAAGTTGAAATACATGAAGAAAAGTCTAGCACACACAGATATGTAGTTGGAAAAGAGAGAGCCTTGCAGCTCTCTGAAAGGAACTCTGGGACTCGCAGGAGTCCTTGGGTCACACTTTGGGAACCACTGTCCCTGTAAAGTCATTTGGAAGAACATATACAAATGGTGAGGTTATTAGTGTCCTAATTTTTTTATTCCATGTACATATTCTTTCATCAGTGAAGATGGGTTACTTGCATAAACTGTAATTGAGAAAGGGAGAAGTGTGAGCACGTTGAGGAAAGATTACAGAGGCTCTCAAATCTAGGCAGAGGAGTTTATGCTTGGGAAACTAAGGAGCCACTGTAATTTCTGAAATAGGAAAATGACTCATTAAAACTTATATTTGGGATTTAATGGATTATTTGAATTGGAAGAGAGGAGCCACTTCAGAATCTGTTGCAGTAGTCTAGGCATGGTGAGGTGGGCTAGGCCTCAGATACTGGTGGAAATGGAGAGGGAGTTTCAAATTCTAGAAGACATTTTGAAGGCAGAATCACCAAGACTTGGGTCAGGGGATAATGGAGAAGGAAGAGCCAAAGATGACTAAGAGTTTTCAAGTCCAAAACATTTGAAGTGTATTTTCTTCCTTATATCCAACCTTTAATTTTTTTCTGAAAAGTATCCTGATTAAGCTGATTGGAGTGTTTTTTTCTTGTTTTTCAGACTTGGCCAGCCTATTCTAGGACCTAGCAGAAAGTCAACACAGTTCCCAGCCTGAATCGGTCAGTTACTTCCAGAAGAAAAGGAAGACCTATGACATCCCTGGAGAGTTTCTACCTGTGACAACCCTGCAGAGTTTGTACCTGTGACATCCCTGCAGAGTTTGTACCTGTGACATCCCTGCAGAGTTTGTACCTATGACATCCCTGCATACTTCCCTGCATACTTCCCTCAGGCCCTGCAGGCAATAAAGGGCTATCTGTCCAGGTCCTCTTTGCACTGGACACCTGCAGTTCACCTCTTATGCACTCCAGCACCCCCATCAGCTCCCTCTTCTCCTTCACCAGCCCGGCAGTGAAGAGACTGCTAGGCTGGAAGCAAGGAGATGAAGAGGAAAAGTGGGCAGAGAAGGCAGTAGACTCTTTAGTAAAGAAATTAAAGAAGAAGAAAGGAGCCATGGATGAGCTGGAGAGGGCCCTCAGCTGCCCGGGGCAGCCCAGCAAATGCGTTACAATTCCCAGGTCCCTGGATGGGCGGCTGCAGGTGTCCCACCGCAAGGGGTTGCCCCACGTCATTTACTGCCGAGTGTGGCGCTGGCCTGATCTCCAGTCTCACCACGAGTTGAAGCCGCTGGAGTGCTGTGAGTTCCCATTTGGATCCAAGCAGAAAGAGGTGTGCATTAACCCCTACCACTATCGCCGGGTGGAGACTCCAGGTGAGATTTTCTTCCTGATGTCATGGTTTATCTTTAAAGTTAAGGAGTCTTGTCCCACTTGAAGAGGAGTGATGGGGCATCAGCAAGACAAGCCCCGCCCCCCACCCCACCTCACCAAAGGAAAAGAGGGGAGGTTCAAATCCGAGGAAGTAATCCAAACTTTTGTAGTCAGAAAAATCTAGAAAGAAGGTGCTTCCAGTATACATAGATGTTTTGTGAGATTTTGAAAAATGAGTTTTTGTTTTGATGTATTTTGCAGTTGTCATCATGTTTTTCCAGTTCTTGGAGGTCTTTGAAGGTATTAATATGGCCTTGCTATGAACATGAACATCCTGGGGCACCCTGGTGTCTCAGTCAGTTAAGTGTCTGACTCTTGATTTTGGCTCAGGTCACGATTTCACGGTTCGTGAGATTGAGCCCCAAGTCAGGCTGTGCATTGACAGCGTGGAGCCTGCTAGGGAATCTTTCTCTTTCTCTGCTTCACCTCTGTTCACTCACTCTCTCTCTCTCTCTCAAAATAAATAAACTTAAAAAAAAAAAGGAACATCCTCCTTTCTATCCTCTCTCCCTCAATGAAACCGAACTAAACTAAAGGAGGTTTTTGCTGCCACTTTCCCCAAGCTCAGGTGCATGGAAGTATCTCATATCTGGGTCTGAAAACAGCCAGTGGAAGAATTGCTAGAAATCCTTTTAGGACTGAAAGCAACAGGGGCTGGGAAAGATTAGCAGTTGTTCTTAAATATGGCTTCAATACTGTTCTAAAACTCTTCATGTACCCATATGTGTGTGTGTGGGGTACATATATTTCACCCCCTTTATGAAGTCTGATGTTTACCCTTGTCCTTCACACTGGTTGTAGCAGTTTGACTACACTTCTCTTTGGATAGAGTGTTCCTTTGGCTATAGGGCTGCGGTTTTCATAGGAGCTTCCTCTCCTTGACTGGCCACCTGTCTCATTCCGGGAGACCAGAGGGCTGGCACATGAGCTCTGCCAAGTGGCCCACGTCCATTAAAAGATGGGTGTGTCTAGGGGCACCTGGGTGGCTCAGTCGGTTGAGTGTCCAACTTAGGCTCAGGTTGTGATCTCGCGGTTCGTGAGTTCAAGCCCCATGTTGGGCTCTCTGCTGTCAACATGGAGCCTGGAGACTGCTTCAGATCCTCTGTCCCCTTTTCTCTGCCTCTTGTCCCCTGTTGGTACTCTCTCTGTCAGTCTCTCTCTTTCAAAAATACATAAACAAAAAAAAAAAGAAAAAAGAGAGAGAGGTGGTTGTGTCTAAGTAGGCCTGGCGTTAACCTCACAGCGGTACTAGGAAGTGCCCAGCCTACAGTGGTTTGAGTTAGGCCACCTTTCGGGCTCCCAAATCTTGCCATCGTGTTGTATAACTATAGTCAGGGAAGTCACTGCCTGCGTGTGGATGCTTCTCACAGTTTCTTCATCCTGGGATTGAGTGAGTCTCTGTAGAAGACTGTTGAGAAAGCCCTGGAGAATCTGACGTGTTTTCACTAAATCATATAGGTCTTAGCTTTCTTCCCTTCTTTCCTTCCTCTCTCTCTGGGCTCTTTCTGTATACCAAAAAAAAAAAAAAAAAAAAAAGTCATTCAGGTCCAAGTTTATGACAATGACTTGATTCTTTTTTGCTTGTTTGTTTCAAAGATATGAGTTACAGTAAGCACTCAAAATATACCTGATGAAAAAAAATGTTCATTAAGAAATCATTTCTTTCTTCCTGAGTAATGGAGTTGTAAAATGTACATTGCAAGAAGTTATCTGGCTCATTGTCTCTGGTTTTCCTTTTGAATACTAGAAAACCTAAGTTTAAAGCCTTATTTGGTGTTTTAGTTTATGTAAGGTTCTTTTAGAACTATTAATGCAAGGGGCGCTTGGGTGGCTCGGTAGGCTTGGTCAGTTAAGCATCGGACTTCAGCTCAAGTCATAATTTCATGGTGCTTGAGTTCAAGCCCCGTATAGGGCTTTCTGCTGACAGCTTGGAGCCTGGAACCTGCTTTGGATTCTATGTCTCCCTCTCTCTCTGCCCCTCCCCTGATCATGCTCTGTTTCTCTCAGTCTTTCAAAAATAAACATTAAAAAAAAAAAAAGAAATGTTAAATGTAAATATTTTTACATATGGCAGGTATATTTCATATTATTATATTTTAGGTTTGACTTCCCAAAATGAAAGATGGGTAAATATAATATTAATTTTAAGGTAATATTTAAGCTACACAGGATTTTTTATTCCTAACTAACTTTGATGTTTTTTATTAGAAAAAGCAGATTTTACATCTAGCTTTCTGGTCATGTTGAAAGTAAATATTTTGAGAACAGTGAGGATGCTAATGTTAAGCAAGTTTATTGGGTTCCTAATTATCATAAAGCTTAAGTTTTTCATTTGAAATCTCATTTTCTTGACTCCCTCATTTTAGGAACATTGAGGGCTACACTCAGATTTTCTTTTTACTCACACAACCACTTAAATCATCTATTTAAATGCTTTTCAAACTACCTGTAGTGAAGGGCCAGTTTTTAATTTTTAAATTTCCAACCCTTCAAGTATCTAGTATTTGTAGTACTTCTGTAATACAAATGAATTGCCAGGCAAATGAACATTTAAGAAGACTTACCAAATGCGAGCTCAGTTTTGTTTTTGTTTTTGTTTTATTCTTCATTTCAACAGATATAAAATTGCTCTGTCAAATTGCTGTTCAAATTTTAAACCTTAACTCTCAGTTTCAATACTGCACCTTCATCGACTGGTACCCAGCAGTTGGTACGAGTGTCATTAGTACTCAAACCTCACTTTGCATGGCTGGAGTTTAGTGGAAGCCATGCGAAAAGTGTTTTTGCAGCGTGTGGTGATTTTACTCCACGCGACTGGAGCTTATTTCAGGAGTACAATTTCTTCTTGACTGAAAGTACCCGTATATCAAAACCACATGACTCTTGAAAAAGATACAAAAGCTTTTCTCAGCTCTGCTTTGTACACAACCCATATACACAGTAACTCCTGCCACTGTTGCCCCCTTGTAATGCTTAGTTGTTAAGACTTAGTTGTTAAGACAGTGTGGTATTTGGGGTGCCTCGGTGGCTCAGTCGGTTGAGCGTCGGACTTTGGTTCAGGTCATGATCTCACGGTTCATGAGTTCAAGCCCTGTGTGGGGCTCTGTGCTGACAGCTCAGAACCTGGAGCCTGCTTCAAATCCTGTGTCTCCCTCTCTCTCTGCCCATCCTCTGCTCACATTCTGTTGCTGTCTGTCTCTTAAAAAAAATAAAAATAAAAAAAATAAGACAGTGTGGTATTTAAAAGATGGCATAAAACTGAACCACTGTCTGTAATCTCACTATGTCATATTTGTAAGCAGCAGTTGTGATCTAGAAATAGAATTTAGTAATTAGGAATAACTATTACTATGGGTTGAATGTTTATGTACCCCTCCCCGCCAATTCACATGTTGAAAATCTAATGCCTAAGGTGATGATATCAGGAGATGGGAGCTTTAGGAGATGATTTGGTCACGAAGAAAGACCCTTATGAATGGGATTAGTGCTCTTCTAAAGGAGGCCTCAGAGAAATCCCTTATACCTTTCCACCTTATGAGGACCCAGATGATCAGAATATGTAGCTTGGGAGAGAACTTTCTCCAGAGTCTGACCATGCTACACCCTGATCTTGGACTTCCCAGCCTCTAGTACTGTGAGGAATAAATTTTTATTGTTTATAAGCTACCCAGTTTATGGTATTTCTGTTATAACAGTCCAAATGGACTAAGACAGCTATGTTTTGAGTGAAAGTGTTTAAAAATATGATCAGTGTAAATCTAAGGTAAACTAGCCAGTCAAGCTGAATAACACCAGAATGATACCATCGGCTTTCTTTACAAAAGTTTTCATCCAGGTGGTGAAAACACATTATCAAGGCATTTGTCTCAATAAAGGAGGACGAACCCCCCCCCCTTTTTTTTTTCTTTTGGTGCTTCTGATCTGTGGCCTATGAAGAAATTGAATTCTGTGTATTCAGGGGGTGTGAGTCCACTCAAAAAAGAAAAGTGAGTGTTTATTTGAACCTTGTTATCATTGTGATGAAGAAATGTCATCGCAAAAGAAGCCATATACCATTTACTCTGTCGGGCCCTCACTTTCAGACAACTCATGGAGAAAGCTATCTTTCTCCTGCGTATTCATGGAACACATAAAAGGAAGTTTAATGGCTTATCATCCAGCTCATTTTTTGAATGATGTTGCCATTGGGTGCCCTATAATGTCATAAAACAGTATATGCACATATTGGCTTTTAAAGGGGGAAGAAATAATTTGTTTCTCTGCACCCTCGACTGTTGTGGTTTAGTTTAAGACTTTTCATTTACCTGTTAGAGTTTATTTTCTACATGTAGAACGAAAAAGTGTTGCTTGTTAAGAAAGACATAAATGTATTATGGTGGATAAGTGGTAGACTTTGTGATTGATCTTATTTTATTGCTATTATTGTTGTTTGTTTATTCTGAAACATTTACCCTTTAAAAAATTGTTTTGGGACGCCTGGGTGGCTTGGTCGGTTAAGCGTCCAACTTCGGCTCAGGTCATGATCTCACGGTCTGTGAGTTCGAGCCCCGCGTCAGGCTCTGTGCTGACAGCTCAGAGCCTGGAGCCTGTTTCAGATTCTGTGTCTCCCTCTCTCTCTGCCCCTCCCCTGTTCATGCTCTGTCTCTGTCTCAAAAATGAATAAACGTTAAAAAAAATAATAAAAAATAATTGTTTTAATGTTTATTTTTTATTAAAAAATTTTTCTTAATGTTATTATTTATTTTTGAGACAGACAGAGACAGAGTATGAACAGCAGAGGGGCAGAGAGAGGGGGAGACACAGAATCTGAAGCAGGCTCCAGGCTCTGAGCTGTCAGCACAGAGCCCGACGCGGGGCTCGAACTCATGGAATGTGAGATCATGACCTAAGCTGAAGTCGGATACTTAACCGACTGAGCCACCCACCACCCCTGTTTATTTAGTTTTTAGAGAGAGCACAAGTGAGGGGAGGGCAGAGAGAGAGAGGGAGACACAGAACCTGAAGCAGGCTCCAGGGTTTGAGCCGTGAGCACAGAGTCCAACACGGGGCTCAAACCCACAAACTGTGAGATCATGACCTGAGCCAAAGTTGGAAGGAAGCTTAACCGACTGAGCTACCCAGGCACCCCCAGAATATTTACTTGTTTATGAAAGTTTTTATCAATATTTGCATATGGTAACAAATCAATAGTGTGATTAAAAACAAGAGCTACCACATCCATCTCCAGAAACAACTTCTTTTAATCATTATTGGTTAGTTCTTTTGCTAGTTCCTTCCATTATTACCAAAAATTATGGAGATAACTCTAGATAATATACTTATACACCTAGACAATGTTTATACATTGATTCCTAAAAATTGTGGAGGTAACTCTATATGATATGCTTATAAATCTATTTCTGAATTTATCACCTTTAGATAATTTCATTGACTAATACAAAAGATGAGGATTTAGCTAATTTATATTAACTTCTCTCTTTTTTTCTTCTTTTTAAATCTTTGATATCTACATTTTAGTTTATGATTTATGTTATTTTTTGGCTACTGTATTGGTTTCCATCGTGGGATCTTGTGTTAAGAATTATTTTCCCTTAGAAGAGCCTTGGTCCATTGCTTTCTAGTGTCCAGCATTGGTGATGGGAAAGCAATAGTCAGTTCAGTTCTCATGTCTTCATAGGTGGCTTTGAGGTGATCTTCTAGGAACCCTTAGAATATTCCATTTGCCCTTCGATGCTTGAAATTCAAGGTGGTATGACCAAGTCTGGATCTCTTTTCGTTAACTGGGCTGTGTATTCCACGGCTCTTTTCAATGTGATGACATAGATCCTTCTTTAGCTCTGGGAGATTTTCTTCTGTTATTTCTTTGATCACTTCCTCCCTCTGTTTTTTCTGCTTCTCTTTCTGGAACTTATGTTGGTCGGAGGCTGTACTCAACACCATTTACTGACAACTGCCAGGTGTTGTGACACTGCAGAAATCAGTAGGAACTAGGAAAGCCTGGATAATGTTTGCCTTTGAGAATTGCATCCATTCCTAACTGTTTGTATAGAATCAGGATCAAAAATACTTTTTTTTTTTTTTTAAGTATGGAATTCAGAAGAAACACACATGGGGCTTTATTTATAAGTTATCTTATTGCTGCTTATCTCTTACTTTTATAACTCTGTTTATCTTTGACTTAATGATTTTTAGTTACCTTTAAATCTTTCTGGTAAAGACAAGTAGAATTTTTTTTTTTTTTTTTTTTTTTTTACTTTAGCAGTACCACTGAGCCTAAAATTTAGGCTGGCCATCTGAATAATTCAACATGGTATCTGAGGGAAAAAAAAATTCTGAGGATCACTTAGAAACCAATTTTGCCTTAAAAAAATAACCACTTTATGGGCAAAATTAAAGGAAGACACAAGCAATTAGATCTGCAGATGGCCACATAATAGGGCAGCTCTGGTAATTTCTGTGGTAGGACTGAATAGACAGTCTCTTTAGAGTGCTGACATCAGAACGATTCTCCTCTAACCTGTTTTTTTGTTTGTTGTTTTTTTTTTTTTTTTTTTTTTACTGTGATACTCTGTTTAATACTCAGTTTGCAATAAGAGTGTTTAAGCGTTAAACTTTGGTGTTCAGCTTGTTTCGCAAGCTTACTTTCTGGGAAAAGATGGGACCTTAACTGACAGTTCTACAGTAAGCACAAAGAATGGTGGATGGATAGTTCCCAGAAAACAGAGTTGTCTCAGCAAAAATGGACAGACACAAACAGCAAGCGTCCACCGGGTTTTCTGCCGACGAGCCAACGTTCGAGTCTAACCCGCTGGTTCCTTTCTCATCCTAGTGCTGCCTCCGGTGCTCGTGCCAAGACATAGTGAATATAACCCCCAGCTCAGCCTCCTGGCCAAGTTCCGCAGTGCCTCCCTCCACAGCGAGCCTCTCATGCCACACAATGCCACCTATCCCGACTCCTTCCAGCAGCCTCCGTGCCCTGCGTTCCCTCCCTCGCCCGGGCCCGGGCACGTGTTCTCACAGTCCCCGTGCACCGCCGGCTACCCTCACTCCCCAGGAAGCCCCTCCGAGCCAGAGAGCCCCTATCAACACTCAGGTCAGTAAAAGCTGCAGTCGTTCGGGGCGCCTGGGTGGCTCAGTCGGTTGAGCGTCCGACTTCAGCTCAGGTCACGATCTCGCGGTCTGTGGGTTCGGGCCCCGCGTCGGGCTCTGGGCTGATGGCTCGGAGCCTGGAGCCTGTTTCGGATTCTGTGTCTTCCTCTCTCTCTGCCCCTCCCCCGTTGATGCTCTGTCTCTCTCTGTCTCAAAGATGAATAAATGTTAAAAAAAAAAAATTAAAAAAAAAATAAATACAAAAAAAAAAAAAAAAAAAAAAGCTGCAGTCAGTCTACATAGAGCCTGACCCAACACAGTTATTCACGGTGGGGCTGTCATCATCATAATCACTGGCTACTGATGTTCGTATGGAGCTTTACAGTTTGTGTGGCAATCTCCTGTGGGCCACTAGACCCTGCCCCTTCTAAGATTAGGGCCATTTGGGAGCATTTATTCTGGAGCTACAACATCTCTTTGCTCTGATTTCTGGTTCTAATCCTCTGGGAACGCTCAGAAACGAAATGGCTTTTTTTTAAAGGTCGCAGAATTGAGATAATAAAATAGTTCGCTGACTGAAGCAGGAAGACTTGGTCTGAGGGCAAGAAACGTGAGGGGTCCATGCTTGGCCTTTTCTTTGCATAACTTCACCGGGGCAGTGTCAGGCCTCACCTCACCAGCGTGTCCTCCTTTTGTGTTGTGTGAAGCCAGCACAGCATCTTGAAGACAGACTTACTCAGTAAACATTTGCTGAACTGAAGAAGCCTACGTAAGGGAGAGGGAGTGTGCATGCCCTGAGCAAAAGAGGGAATCAAGCACGTTGTCATAATTGCACATGCTAAGTGGGTCTAAGTTAGATAATGACGAAGAGAATTACATGCACCTCATGAGTGTGAGGTAGATCATATCCCGAGGAACAAGTTCTTAAAGGCATGAATAGATTCATTTGGTGCTAGATGTTATGATCTGCCTCATTCATTTGTTCATATATTCATTTATTTAAGAGAGATTTATTGAACTTTTATTACATAAAGCATTGCTTAGGGAGCCGAAAGGAGAATTAAAAGATTGGTAAAAATTGTCCCTATCTTGGGGCGCCTGGGTGGCTCAGTCGGTTAAGCGTCCGACTTCAGCTCAGGTCACGATTTCGCGGTCCATGGGTTCGAGCCCCGCGTCGGGCTCTGGGCTGATGGCTCAGAGCCTGGAGCCTGCTTCTGATTCTGTGTCTCCCTCTCTCTCTGCCCCTCCCCCACTCATGCTCGCACTCTCTCTCTCTCTCTCTCTCTCTCTGTCTCAAAAATAAATAAATAAACGTTAAAAAAAAAAATTGTCCCTATCCTCAGAACTTATAAAATGTGGGAAGACAGGAAAGGAGTTGCCCTTCCTTTCTGAGTTATTAGTTCTTCCTTTTGCCCCCTCAACAATACAGCTACTATTATCATATACGTTTACTATTTCATTTAACACACTACATTGTATAATTCCTTCTGGGTCTATTTCCCCCATTCAACTGTCAGTCATCTTCTCTTTTATATGTGTAGCACAGGCACTAAAACACAGTAGTCGCTCATTCGTTGGTTACAGAGTAAATGGACCACCACACAGGCATTTGGAACACAGGGCTAGTGCTCAGGGTTATAGATATAGATGTCATTGAGTCAGTAAGTAATTACTGAGTGCCTAAAAAGTGCCAGGCACTGTGCTACTGCTACAGGTACGATGATGATTGATTATGACTATAGTCTCTGATTTTTAAGAGGTAATGACTGTTGAGAACTATCATGGTCTCAGTAATGCCTGGGCGAGTAACTATAAGGACATGAACTAAGGGAGGTATATGGGGATGGAAAGAAGACAATGAATTTGAGGAGGTGGACTCAGTAGGGCTTGATGTGGGGTGAGACCCTGGGAGGAAGCTCAGGGGTCATCCACACAGACTGGAAGGAGATGGCTGCTGTCTTAAAAGAGGCTGGATTCACAGAGAAAGAGACACAACAGGAAGAGAAGTCATTTGAGGACAGAGCCATGGTTAAGAGAAAGGAGGATAATTTTGTCACAAACACGTATTTACATAAAATGTATCTGCACTGTAAAGATTGCCTGCACTGACGTTGTCTTCCTGAATTGGTGGGACTAGCAGGTTGATATTTTCCCTCTTCCTACCCATGAAAGATGGACCTCAGCACCTTTGCAGAAGCTGCTTAGTTTTTATGGAGGGAATGGCTCTTTTCATTTCGGAGAAAACAATTCTTTTCTGAATGATTAACAGCAAAATGCAACCTGAATAACAGATCCACAGATAAGTGAGACTAAAAGGAAATCTTGAAATTCACTGGTTCATCCCCTTAATTTTTTTATATGAGCTTTACAGAGATATAGTTCATACATCGTAGAGTTCACACACTTAAAATGTGGCACTTAATGGTTTTTCATATCTTAATTTTTTAAAGCTGTGGTAAAATGTATATCACATAAAATTTGCCATTTTAACCATTTTTAAGTGTGCAATGTTGTGGCATTAAGTACATTCATAGTTGTGTGCTACCATTACCAGTGTCTATTTCCGTAATTTTTTCATCAACCTGACAGGAAATTTGTATCCATTAAGCAGTAGCTCCCGATTCTCTTCCTCTTCCTTCCTCCAGCCCCTGGTAGCTTTCAACCCACTTCTTATCTTGATGAATTTGCTTATTCTAGGTACCTCACAGAAGTGGAATCATATGATATCTGCCTTTTTTGTGTCTGCCTTATTTCAGTTAGCATAGTGTTTTCATAGTTTAGGTTGTATCCTGTGTCAGTTACTTCATTTTTGTGACAGCAGTATTCCATTGAATGGATATACCACATTAAAAAAAAATCCATTTGTTGGTTGATGGATGTTTGGGTTATTTCCACCTTTTGGCTAGTGTGAGTGCTGTCGTATACACTGGCATGCAAGCATCTGCTTGAGTCCCTGCTTTCAGCTCCTTTGGGCATATGCCTACGAGTGGATATGGTGATAGGGTAACTATGTTGAACCTGTATTTTATAGATAGACCCAGTCAAGGACCTACAAAAGGGCCACCTTGCTTTATGACTTTTCCTATAAACAGAGTCAGCATTTATTTTCTCACAAGGAAATGATTTATCCACGGTTGGACGATGTGGTGTGCCCTGGGACCTGCCATCAGTGCCTGTAAACATACATGTCTTCGTCTAGCCATCCATTGACCTGCAGACTCAGAATTTCTGAGGAATCTGCATCTTTAACTAGAGTTTCACTGGCAATTTGTATGCACACTTTAAGTGTGGGAACTACTGGAATGGACGAAAGTCAACTCAACAAAGGCAGACTGAGTCAACTTTTCATGCCACTGCACTCCATCCACCCCTAACAAAACAAGACTATTCTGAACTGACATTAGGAATGTATACAGGAGGAATCAGTTATTCTGATGTTCTCACTGAAATGTTCTTCCTCTGCTGCAAGAGTTTTTATTGGGTTGTGAATTAATTTCTGATAAGATATCATCTACTGAATGCACACCCATTTGCCGAACCCTGATCACTGTCCAATTATAGAACTGATATTTGGGGAGAAGAGCTCCTCTCAGCATGCCTTGGGGCACAGGTTATAATCAGGTTTCAAATGTTCTGCATTTAGGGGAGCAGATTTGGAACTATCTCAGAGAGAGACCATCTCTGTGGCCATTGTACAATCCATGGCAACAGAGGAAGTGAAAATTAAGCTCACTTCAAAGAAGGTTTAGCTTTCTGCTTTGAAAGTCAGACAGCAGACTCTTCTGCCATTGCAAAAGCTAGGAGAATAGCTCCTAGCTTTGAAAATCTTATCCTACGTTCGTCGGAACTTATAACTCATAGATAACTCCTAAATGAGAGGGAAAACTAATCAGCCGTTTTGTGAGGATGTCTGGACAACCGATTTCTTCTATGTGACACTCACAATGTCCTGCAGAATAGCCTTATTATATTACTGCCCGTCTTTAGCAATAACGCTATCCACCAAGCCCTGGAGTTTCACAGCAAGAAAGGTTGGATCTGTCTTTGTGCAGTTTATCAGTTTGACATTCCTCTGTTTTACTGCTTTCTTTTAGCTGACACACCACCCCCGCCTTATCATGCCACAGAAGCCCCAGGGACCCAGAATGGCCGACCTGTAGATGCCACAGCTGATAGTCATTTAGTGCTGTCAGTGCCTAATGGAGGTAAATTTGTAGATGAACAGCTAAATGTAGCTGTTTTCCAAGAGCATTTCCTATTACCCCACAACAAAACAAATCCAAAAGCAAAATGAAATGTGCTAGCCTGCTATTTCACATGTGTTTTAAGGGGCAGAAACCATGGCTGTGCATTTTAACTTTGGCATTCCTCAATACCGTAGAGTGAATGTTTGTTTATCAGCCCGGTTACTAGAGTAAGTTAATTTTTTATTTTAACCTAACATTTAGATGTTTGTAGTTCTGGATGTTGAGTACAGGAAGTGGTATTTAAGTTAGTAATTTTGCTCCAGTTGTGTTTATACTATAGTTTTGTCATGGGGTCTTTGATTTGGCTTAGAGGGGTGCCCTTACAAATATATGTAAATATGTAAATAGGGTTTTTGCAGGATTTTATCTGTTTCCTATAATGAGCTGGATAAATGTTCCTCAATTTTCACGTTCACATAAACCACATGGCGATCTTCTGTAAATGCAGGTTTTGATTCTGTAAATCCGGGGTGGCATCCAAGAACCGGCATTCCTAGCAAGCTCCCAGGCGATGCACAAGCTGTAGTTCCAGGAACCACACTGGGTGGAGAGGGTGTAAGGGAGCTTAGTGTTTAAAGTCGGCCAGGGTGAAGTCTTCTATAAGTAAAGGCCCTTTTGTAAATCAGATAATAACCCCCTAATTTATGTTTCAAAAATTTATGTTTTAGTGCATATAGGAACACACTGTAGATATAAGACTAACTAGGATATTCAAAGAGAAGAGAGCTGATATAATCACTAAAAAAGGTGGAGAAAGTGGCAAAGAATTAGCACTCTGAACTGTGGTTGGTTACTGGCAACTTAATTAGCTTTGAAAAGTTTGGCATAACATTCTTGAATTTCCTAATGAAACATACAGCTGTCTTTAAAATAGTTTATGCCATAAATAACTAAGTACTCCATATGTACACATCAGAGAATGTGAGTCTATATAGAAGTTTTTTTTTCTTTCTTCAGTAATTTAAATTCCTATCTAGAGTTTTGATTCAGCTTTTATTATATCCAAATTATTATTTTTCATTTTTAGTTTGTTAGGAAGTGACACTCTTGTCACAGGGACTCAGTTTGGTACAGTGACAGTAATATGCTATCATTCACACATAAAGAGGAGGTGACCTGCCACCATCCTTGGAGCTGTCTCCTTTAGGGGCGATGGAATTGACATTGATCTGTTCATACTGTTGTTTGTCAGGCCCCCTCAATACTTATAAATACGATTACAAATGCTCTAACCATGGGAGAGTCACAAGGACTGTGGCCTCTGTGCCACATGTGTTAACTAGATGAGCTAACTACAATAGCTTCTGTCAAGGGACAGGTTTGTAAAGATCACAAAGAGCATCCTTGTCTCGCAGCCACCTTTCTGGTTGACAGCATTAATGTAAGTTTCCAGGTGGAATCGTGAGATGGGAAGCCAGGCATGACAGTGGTGATGTGCTCTCTCGTTCTTTTTCTTGCAGACTTTCGACCAGTTTGCTACGAGGAACCACAGCACTGGTGCTCTGTTGCATACTATGAACTGAACAACCGAGTTGGGGAGACGTTCCAGGCCTCCTCCAGAAGCGTGCTTATAGATGGATTCACAGACCCTTCAAATAACAGGAACAGATTCTGTCTTGGACTTCTTTCTAACGTAAACAGAAACTCAACAATAGAAAACACCAGGAGACACATAGGAAAGGGTAAAAGCAAATATGTAATTCCTATATTCTTCTGAGCTAAAACATGGGACAGGAACAAGCCACATACTGGCCACATAACCTAGCAGGTTGGTCCTAGGCTGTTGAGCTGGGAGAAAACAGCTAGGCTTTCAGGGTCTTAGTCTCTCTACTTCTAGGGTCAGCACAGCATCTTTTGGAGAGTGGCATAGGTTAAATATTATGAAGACAAACAAGATGGTAAATATGAAGAAGGCAGGATGAAATTATTGAAGGGAAGTATCATGAATTATTTTCAAATTGCCTAAAGATGCAAAATAAGAGGAATTCTGGCTTGGTGATTATATATATCAGGTAAGGTGACCTTTGGAGACTTAGAAGCGAGGTAGTGAAAATCATGACCTGTTTATGTTTGGGAACCTTTGGCAGCGATTGGCGGTCTCCTGTGGCCAGGCATTGTTATGAAACAGATGGGCACAGGCTTCACTGGGGTCTGGCCAGTGGTGCTTTGAAGCCTGTCTCATAACCATGATCCACGGTAGCAAATCCTACCCGAGTGTGAGGCCTGGTTGCAGATCTTTAAATCATTTTCTTTATATTAGAATAGTTGGTAGCGTTTAATACCTGGTTATCCACTATCATGTTGGACTACTGTGGATTCACAGGCATACAGAACCTTTAGAGTCATTTTATCTTTTCTCTCTCCCTCCAGCCCTTAGACCACTTCAGCAAGGTAGCCACAAGCCTTTTCTTTCAGATTTCCAGAGGAGATTGATTATTGTACTCGATGATCATTCTAAATATTCTTTCTAACATACCCCCTAAATTTCTTCTGTCATAGGAAACCTACACGCCGTTGATTAGAAAAGGTTGAATTTATTCATTGATGTTGACTCTCATGGTGATATTTATGTTTGTTTATATCCTGTATTTTTCCATAGTGGCTTTGAGGTGGCATAAGGGAAAACTTTGCAGTGAAATGATAAATGAAAAATAGAAAATCAGAAACTGGGGGCTGAGGGTGGCAGGGAAGGAGAATATAGCTAAAGGTGACCACTGTAATTGTGATTAAAATTTTGCTCTAGGTTTCCTAACAGGGAGGTCAAAACAAGGAAACACAACTGTACTGTAATTTTTATCGTAAAGGAGGAAGCATAGCCATTCTTTCCCTTTGACTAAATTCTTAAATAAATTTGTCAGGTACTGCGGTTTTTACTTTCAAATGATTTTTATAAGAATCTCCAAGTGAAATCGAGAGGCAGAACATTAAAACATTGTGGAGCTGTGTGCTGAGGGGCTTTGCACATTGGTCTGTGTATTAGACTTCAGACTTACGCTGCTGCCACTTGATCCAAAGATAGACTTCAGATATTAAAGGAGTGTTGTATAGCTTCTGGGAGCCCTTCCGAAAGGAGCTTGCTTAAGGTGCTGCTGCTGCAGACATGGAGAGTTGAGGTTCTGCATTATTACCTGAGAGCTAATCCCCAGGTTAAGAAGCCACAGGAAAAAGAGCTAGGATGGATGGATGGCCTTTTACGGAAGCCAGAGAGTCTGTCTAAGTGCTGATTGGCTGGAAGGGCTAGGATGGATGGCCTTTTATGGAAGCCATAAAGTCTGTGTAAGTGCTGATTGGATGGAAGGGCACTCCACCCTCATGGGGTCTCCAATGCAGAGTCAGAGTCTTCTCAAAAAGCTGTTTGGAAGTGCTTTAATGTGGAAAAAAAACCCACCTTTTTTTAGAGGAGTTAATAAGTCATATCATAAAGCATGGCACACACACAAAGTTGTCTTAGAATTAAAAAAAAAATGTTTTAACATTTATTTATTTTTGAGAAAGAGAGAGAGAGAGAACCAGAGCATGATTCGGGGAGGGGCTGAGAGGGAGACACAGAATCTGAAGCAGGCTCCAAGCTCTGAGATGTCAGCACAGAGCCTGACACAGGACTCGAGCCCACGAGCTGTGAGATCATGACCTGAGCCAAAGTCGGACGCTTAACTGACTGAGCCACCCAGGTGCCCCAGAGTATTTTTAAAGGAAGAGCTATCAGTCTTCTATGAGGTCAAGGGACTGTTTCTCAGGTGCTCCCTTGGATTATTTGTTTCTGAGCAGCAGGCTTCCTAGAGCACCAGCCTGAATAAATTTGGAGCAAAATGCCCACCTAGATTAGTGAATAAGTTAACTTTTTCTATGGAGTTAATTAATAGAGATACTTAGATTTCAGAGATAGGCATTCATCTTACAAATATTTGTTGAGCATCTGTTCTTAGCCAGATTATTCCATCATTAGGGATGTAACAGTTGTAAACAAAACAAAATCACAAAATCCTGCTTTCATGGGTTACCTATTATAACTAAGGAAAGACAGAGAAGAAATAATGGTATGTTTAATGATTAGAGAAAAACACAGGAGAGGAAGAAAATGGGGAGAGCATGTTTTAATGCAGAGTGGGGTAGCCAGGGAAGACTTTCCTAACAAGGTGACATTTGAACAGAAAGGGAAAGAGGGAATTAGCTACATGGAGGGGGAACTTTCGAAGCAGAGGGAACAGCAGGGGCAAGGGCCCTGAAGCCTACCTGGTATATTGTATGGAACATCAGGGAAGCCACGGTGAGTGGGCCAAGATGAGTAGTAAGGGAATGGGGAAATCTCTGAAGAGGAGGTGGGGAAAGGACCAGGTCGCAGTGACCTTGAGGCCATTTTAAGTGCTTTAGCTTTGACTCTGCATAAAATAGGAAGATAGATTTAAGTCGAGATCTGAATTTTCACCTGATCCCCTGGCTATTACAATAAAATTAAACTGTTAGTAGGGGAAGGGTGAAAAGTTTAAAAAACACACGTGAAAGAGAAGCCTGAAAGGTATATAGCAAATGTTAGCTTTGATTGTAGCTGAATTTTAGTCTCTGCATCCCTGTATTTTCTAAATTTTCTCTAGTGGGCTTTCCTGATCGTGGAAGGATGTGGCGGGAAGGGGGTGTGGGGGGAGGTGGGATGTGGCATGTAAGGGCATGCCAGGATTGCTGCAGTAGTGTGGCCCAGCCCGGCAGAGTGGCTGAGTGTGAGTGCTGACGTGGGCCATTCAGTGTCGGCCAAACAGGTGTGATTGAACCTGTTTGTTCATCATATCGTCCAAAGAGACTTCCAGTCTTCAAATACGGATTTGGGGGACTGACGTTGCTACCAGCCCAGAGATGGCTTTGTGTGAATTAGAAACCCCTTTCTCAAGAGAAGCTACTGCCATCTTCTGGAGTAGCTTTATAATGATTACCTAGATCTTAAAAGGCTGTGAGGCACACCCTGGATTGTGGAGTGCACAGCTGCAGGCACAGTCCAATGGAGGGCCTATCCTCTGAACCAAAGCCCTAGCGTGGATCTGGAAATCTGTGTTCTTATATTATTATTTTCTGATCATACATTAAAACATTTTGTTTTATTTTGGAAAATTCCAAACATATACAAAAGTGGACAGATCGTGTAATGAATATTCATAGCACCATCTCTAGCTTCAATAATGATTCGCATTCTGTGCATTTTTTCTTCTATCCCTCCGCGATAGTTTTGCAAGAGTATTCAAAAAAATTTTTAGTATTTATTCATTTTTGAGAAAGCATGAGCAGGGGGCGGGGTGCAGAGAGAGAGGGACAGAGGATCCAAAGAGGACTCTGTGCTGACGACAGCAAGCCTGATGCAGGGCTCAGACTCAGGAACTGTGAGATCATGACCTGAGCCAAAGTCAGACACTCAATCTACTGAGCCACCCAGGCACCCCTTGCAAGAGTATTTTAAAATAAATCTCAGATTTCATATCCTTTCTCCATAGATTTGAGTATATATATGCATATACATATTTATGTATATACGTATGTGTATGTATATACGTATGTGTATATATGTGCGTGTATATACATATGTATATACATATATATCTATATAAGGGGTTTCTAAAAGTACCATTATTACACCCAGAAATATGCACTTTATTAAAGCTCCAGATGATTCTGATATTCAGCTAGGTTGCTAAAATGGTGTGCAGACGAGAGGGTAACAAAGGCAAGGGGATGATCAATTACAAAACCAAGGGAACCTTCTCACCAACCTATGCACCTTCCTCTCAGTCTTAACTGTTATTTCCCTATCATTCAAGACTATGGAAGAAGACCAAAAGGGAACACTCTTGCAGTCTGACTTAGCAGACCCAAATCAAACCCAAGGTGTCTCTCTCTGGTCCTAAGTAACCACGACACAGGACTCCACACTCCCTCATCTCCTAAAATGTGGGCGGCAGTCACACAGAAGTGGGAAACTCAGATAAAGAGAGATGCAGCCCAAGAGAAAATGCTGGAAGAGCTTGCCTGGGGAGCACATTGCCTGGGTCCTCTTTGTCATCTCAGGATGCATTTTCTTTGGGCATTTATCCTTTTTGCTCACTGTTCTCTGTGGAGATTTTGAATCTAATACATGTGGTTTAAAGCCCCTGTTTTGGCCTATCAGGTGGATGCAAATAAAATGACTTGCCTACTTGACTTTTCCTTGGATGCCCCTCTCTAACCAAAACTCAGCCTCCTTCACACTGGCATTGAAATCCACCCTTGCCTGCTGCTCAGAGCTGACTCAGGCCTCCATGTGCTAATTCCCTGGGCTCTGGCCCCTTTTTGCTCAGGATGCTAAACTACCACCTGCCTGCCCAGGCTCTTCTCTGCTTTCCTTACTCTGGCAACTGTGCTGTGGTTGCAGGTAATACTTTAACAGGATTGAAAATCATCCCCTAAATAAAGACCAGAGTCAGATAACAAAAAGTCCGATCTATTTTACTTAGTAGGTTCTGGGAAGATTATAAATTTGAAGGTCATTCAATTCAAATACATACTAAATACTTAGCAGTCTCTGCTGGCTCTTTCCCCGCTGGTTCACCCTCTTCTGAGAAAACCACAACCACTCCAGAGGTAGGCCTTCCCCCCAGGGAGCTCACAGGGGCTGGTAAAGGAAGTCTGCTTGTATTTGCCCCTGCCTCACCCCCATGTCCATGCAGCCAGGTAACTGTGTCCCAGCCAATTGGGACCTTCCTGCCTACTGTTCACGGCCTGGGCCATTGGTGCCAGATCCCAGGCTGTTCAGGGACTGTGAGAAGAGACATGAGAAAGAAAAGGGAGTGAGAGCTGAGAAAAAAGGAGAGGGGCCAGCCCGAGGTGGAGAGAAGGGGAACCCTGGCCTGAACATCAAATACTTTAGCTTTATGACTCCACATCCGTGTCTCCAGTGCTATGGCTGGAATGCGTAGTACTGAAAAACATTCTTTTCTAAAATTGTATTAAGGGAAAGGAGATGGGAAAAGGAAACTAAATATGATGGAAGGCAGTCACAACTAATGCACGGTCACCTCAAGTGCTGCTTAGAACCTGACAGGCACTGAGCAGCTCGCTGCCTCTGTGATGTTTCCTCGGTGCACAGCTGTGCAGAACCCCCCAGGGTTCTCTAGATTATATCATTTAAAAATCTGTATTTGCAATTTGAAGAGATCCAAAGTATATCACTCTAGGTGTATTCTGGACCGTTTATATGAACACCTTGTGACCGCACAGCGATTGTGTTTACAATCACACTGACACCTAATGCTGGAGAATTGTGTTTCTGCTGAAAGGCTGGAAAAACCATTCTGGTATTTAACATTCACTAGACTTGAACTTCATTTTATCTAACCCCAGTCGCTTGCTATATATGCATTTATGTTAAGTCTATAACCCAGATACTTGGAGGGAAAGAAATCAGCTCAGCTTTAATTTGGAATAAAAATTAGCCTGGGAAGCACCAATCTCAGGATGCTCTCTTGCTTTGTTAAGTACAAGAATGTGAAGGAAAAAAAAAAAAAAGTACAAGAATGTGAGATAGAGAAGCATAAGCTGCATTTTTATTGTGAGTCTTTATATCTGAAAAAGGTGGCAAGGATTTCCTTGTTCCCAAGTAAAATATAGGCATTATTTCTGTGATCTATAATAGTAGGTGAAAAGTTAAAAAAAATTAATATTTATTTTTATTTTTGAGAGAGAAAGAGAGAGCAGGGAGAAGGGCAGAGAGAGAGGGAGACACAGAATCTGAAGCAGGTTCTAGGCTCTGAGCTGTCAGCACAGAGCCCGACGTGGGGCTTGAACTCACAAACCTGAGGCAAAGTCGGATGTTCAACCGACTGAGCCACCCAGCACCCTGAGAGCTTACTTTTAGAGTGAATAATGGGGCGCCTGGGTGTAAGCGTTCAACTTGGGCTCAGGTCATGATCTCACGGTTTGTGGTTTTGAGCCCCACCTCGGCCTCTGTGCTGACAGCTTAGAGCCTGGATCCTACTTCAGTTTCTGTGTCTCCCTCTGTCTCTGCCCCTCCCCTGCTCGTGCTCTGTCTCTCTCTCTCCCCAAAATGAGTAAACATTAAAAAATAAATAAAAAATAATAGAGTGGATAGGCATGAGCACAAGATCGAGAGTGACAGAAGGAGGAGTACAGGAGAGTCTCCACAATCATTGTAAACATGGGTTGCCATCCACTTTTAAATGGAGTTGTGGGAAAAAACCCACAAGCGTGGAGGTCACGCTTCATACTGTGGTTGTGGTGATATTAAAATTAATTTTGCAACAGACCATCACACACCTTGACGTTGCAATGAGAAGGGGATGGTGTTAATCCTGAACTACTGGTACTGCTGCTTGAGGACGCCATTTTTACCTTGTAGGCGTGCATTTATACTATGTTGGGGGAGAGGTGTATGCCGAGTGTGTGAGTGACAGCAGCATCTTCGTGCAGAGCCGGAACTGCAACTATCAGCATGGCTTCCACCCGGCCACCGTCTGCAAGATCCCCAGTGGCTGCAGTCTCAAGATCTTCAACAACCAGCTCTTTGCTCAGCTGCTGGCTCAGTCAGTTCACCACGGATTTGAAGTCGTCTATGAGTTAACTAAGATGTGCACTATCCGGATGAGCTTTGTTAAGGTAAAGGAGCGCTTGCTTCCACGTGTTAAGGTAGAAAGTGAAAAGCTAAATAAAACAAGCCAAAATGCATTCTTTGGGTGATGTGGTAGCTCTCTAGCCAGTTCAAGTAGACAGCGGGGTTTTTTGGAGCGTTTTTTGGAACTCTGTTCAGTTGTCTTTAGGAAGAGCTCCTCTATGAGTATCAACTCTCTTGTTTAGCAGTTACAAGAAGATTCTTAGACGTGTTAGTTTTTGGGGCGCCTGCGTGGCTCAGTTCGTTGAGCGTCCCACTTTGGCTCAGGTCATGATCTCATCGTTCGTGGGTTTGAGCCCCGCGTTGGGCTCTGTGCTGACAGCTCAGGGCCTGGAGCCCGCTTTGGATTCTGTGTCTCCCTCTCTATCTCTGTCCCTACCCTGCTTGTGCTCTCTGTCTCTCCAAAAGTAAAAAAAAGTAAATAAACATTTAAAAAATGATAGTTTTGAAAGAAGGACAAGTTAAGGTAGTTATCTGATTTTTTTTTTCATCTCTCAAATTGCTGCGCACTATTGTCTCTCAATAAATGTTGAATTTATCTGAATTAAGTAAACTAACTCTTAGGCCAACAGAGGAGATAATATTTATAACTCAGCTACAAAATAGGCAGTACTGGTTCTAATACAAGCTAGTGTACAATAAGTTGCTATTATAAAAGCATAAACAAATTGGGATAGAAATATTGTGGCGGGAATGATTAACTCAGAGATAAGTAGATGTTCTGTGTATGAGTATTCGTTGAATGTTTCTTGAATTAGGTCTTACTCATGTTGTGAAGGTTGGAGAACTGAGGAAGTTACTTCGTGGGAAGGAAACACAGCTGGGTTTGCACCCTGATGCCAAATACTCCAGTGTCACCAGAGTGTCACCACCTGCTGTTTCATCTTGTACATCTGTACATCTGTACATCTTTCAGAGTACTGGTGAATAATTCTAATATTTCAAAATATGAGTG
This sequence comes from Panthera onca, assembly GCF_046562875.1. NCBI lineage: Eukaryota > Metazoa > Chordata > Mammalia > Carnivora > Felidae > Panthera > Panthera onca. The sequence goes on from NC_138339.1 coordinate 225,129,328, forward strand.
TGTTTATCACACTAACTGGGTATATGTGACATAGTTTTCACATTGTTGCATACCCATCCAAGAAATCAGTATGGTTTTTTCCAGGTTTTTTGGTTTGTTTTGTAAATGTTTATTTATTTTGAGAGAGAGGGAGGGGCAGGAAGAGAGGGAGAGAGAGAATCCCAAGCAGGATCCTCACTGTCAGAGGAGAGCCCGACTCGGTGCTTGAACCCACAAACTGTGAGATCATGACCTGAGCCGAAATCAAGAGTGGGACACTTGACCTACTGGGCCACCCAGGTGTCCCATTTCAGGTGTTTTCAAAGTAAGATTTATTAATCCTTTAAAATTACCAGGAAAAATAGTTGTCCTATTTTTCTATAACTCTATTTTTATTGTATTTGTATTTTAGTAATTATTTTAAAAAACAATCAAGAATATAGTTTGCAATGGAAAAAATGGATTTTTGAAATTATTTCTTTCATGGTGACAAAGCAGTTTTATTCAAATTTACTGTTAAGTTTTAAAAGCATTTTTATACTGTAAAACAATTAGCAAATACCTGGAAATCTTTTCAGATGTTCTGATGCTTTAGAGCCAGCAGAGGGCATTAAATCGCCATGAACGTACAGTCCATTTTACTCTTAGTTGTTTTTTCCGGGTCCATGTTTTTAAAATTAGGATGAAATGCCAATACATCAGAGGTAATTATTTCACTGTAGTATAAGTTTGCACAGAAATCTGATTGTCCTGAGATCAGCTAGATGTATCTCATAAAGCTATACAATTCACAGAAAACAGTTAAGTAATATTGCAAATATAACAACAGATGACTAGGTTAAAAGAAATTTAAATGTGTAAGGAAAAAATGTGTAAGTATGTGAGGTGATGGATGTTAACTAAGTTTGTTGTGGTGATCATCTCGCAATATATGCATATATCCAATCATCATGTTGTACACCTAAAACTAACACAGTGTATATCAATTGTATGTCAACAAAACTGGGGGGGGCGGATAATAACAAATAAAAATAATGTAAAATACTTTGTTAGTAATTACATATTGATTATGTATTAATATGATAATATCAGATATATTGTGTTGAATAAAACACATTATTAAAAATTTAAAAATATAAGAAATTAAAGAGGACTAAACACTGGTAGCTACCAGTGATGAGGGGTGATGGGCTAGATCATCTTTAGCTCTGATTTTTACTGATTCTAGGACTCATCCAGTCAGTCAGTGAGATATTATTGAGCTCCTACCTTGTGCTGCAGCAGGCACTATTCTAGGCATTGGGATACATCAATGATTACTCAAAATCTCTGTCCTCATGGAATCAACATTCCAGTAGGGAGAGACAGGCAATAAACAACAGCTATAATAAAGAACTTGAATGGAAAGAGAAACATAGAGCAGGGTATGGAGAATTGGGAGTACTCGAGTACAGGGAGTTTGCAAATTTTAAAAAGGTGGGCAGAGTGGGCCTCTTTGGGGACTTGAAGGAGGTAAAGGAGTTAAATCATGTGGGTATCTGGAGGGGAAGCAGTAGACGCAGAGGGAAGGGCAAACCCTACAGCAAGAGCATGGCCTGACATTTGTAGGAACCAGGAGGCCAGGGTGCCTAGAGTGTGAGTGGGGAGCTGGGGGGTGAGATCAGAGCAGGGATAGGGAACCGGATCAGTGCTTTGGAAGCCACTGTAAGGATTTCACCTTTTACTCTAACAAGATGGGGAGCCCCTGAAGGGATTCGAGCAGAGGATTTCATGATCTGACTTATATATTTAAAGGATCACTATAGTCGCCGTGTGAATTGCAAATATCGTGTAAGCAAGAATGGAAGCAGAGAGACCAGCTAAGAGGCCATTGCACTGTTCAGTTGAGAGATGACCATCGCTCCCACTAGGAGTGTTATGGAAGAAGTTGTAAGAAGGGGAAGAATTCTGAGTTATGGAGGTGACTCTGTGTGAGTTCTGAGAAAGGAGGAGTTAGAAAGATGATCCCTCCACCCGGGACGGAGAAGATTTAGACACAAGATTAAAGAGTTCAGTTTTAGTGAGAGAAACTTTGCACTGACACACATCCCGGTGGAAGTGCTGAACAGACAGTTAGAGGTATGAGTCAGGATTTAGGGAGAGAGGGCTGGGCTGCAGATGTCAATGTAGGAATTGTCAGCATATGCACGGTATCTGTCCATGAGCCCAAGTGGAATTGCCAGTTGTTTGAGTTTAACCGAGAAGATCAGGGGTCCTAGGACAGGGCCCTGGGACACTTCCACCTTAAAAGAGGAAGAACCAGCAAAGAAAACTGAGAAAGATTAACCAATGTAGAAGTAAAACCAAGAAAGTAAGGTGCTCTTTAAACCAAAAGAAGAAAGTATATTGAGGAGGAGAGAGGACAAACCAAATCACATGCTGCCCGAGTGACATGAAGACTGAGAGCTGGTCATTAATTTTAGCATGTAAAGGGTTTTTTTAATCTTTTTTTTTCATGTTTATTAATTTATTTTGAGAGACAGAAAAAGAGTGAGCTGGGAGGGGCAGAGAGGCTCCAAGCTGTCAGCACAGAGCCTGATGCAGGGCTTGATCCCACGACTGTGAGATCATGACCTGAGCCACAATCAAGAGTCAGACGCTTAACTGACTGAGCCAACCACGTGCCCATTTTTTTTTTAATCTTAACAGGAATAGTTTTGTTGAAGGCTGGGGTTGAAATGCTGATCAGAATGGAATTAAGAGAGAACGGAAGGAGAGGAATTGGTACAGCCAGTTCGGACAGCTCAAAAGGGGGTCAAAGGCATAGGGCAGTAAGTGGTGGGAGTGGTTAGGGCCAAGAGAAGTATGTTGAAGATGGGAGATATTTCATCATATTCCTATGTTGATAGGAATGATCCAGCAGAAAACAAAATATTATAGGAGAGAATGGGGAGATTTCCTGGAATGAGTCTTTGGGAAGGCATTTGAGTCTTCTGCACAACTGTATGGACTGGCTTATTTGGAAACACAGATAATCTGTGGTGAGAGGTAGAAAGGCTGAGTATGTTCATGCAAGTGCTGTGGAAACCCTTCTGATTGCTTCATTCTGGTTAAAATAAGAAAGAAGATAGTCATTCTCAAGTAGACGGGGGAGTAGGTATTAGAGGTTGTAGGAAAAAGGACAAGAGTGAGCAGTCATTTGGGGGTGTGGGAGGTAGTGGGAGAGCACAGGGACTGGGGGAGTGTCATTTGATTGCCAGGTGGCATCACAGGGGCACTTGAGGCTTGTGGTCTCGAATGTAAAGTGTGATCAGGCAGCATGGTTGTTTTGAAATCCAAGTTTTTTTAAACTACAGTAATCACTATTCCCAATAAGAGTAATTTGTGATCTCTCTTCATTTTTAAAAAATAACTTTTTACTGGTATATATCATCTAGAGAAAAAATACACAAATTTATTTTTTCTTTATTTTTACTATCTTTCCTATGAATGGTAATAAGTGGGAAATTGCCAAAAAGCGAGCCAATAAAGAGAGAGAGGAGAAACAGGCTTTTTAACCAACCCTTGAATCATCAAAAACACCCTCAGTTCTCTCTTTACAGTTTTCAGATCCAGTCACTGGTCTGCAGTGAGCATCTGTTTTGTGCAAAACACTGTGTTCAGCAGTAAGGGGTGGCACATAAGGTCAGGCTCCTTCCCTTGTGGAAGAGAAAATGATTTGCCGGTGTTTCTGACATGAGTAGAGACCAGACCATCTCTAGGTCTGTGTATTTAGTTGTGAGCCTAGAGACGATCTTTGATTTGGACTCATCTTAGGGTGTCTGGCTGATGCAGAAGTTGTTCTGTACTTACAGGAAGGTCGAGTGCACATTCTCTCAGGTGTCAGGAGCGGCTCTGGTGGGTGGGCTCTGTGTGCACTGAGGCCTGTCTGTCTCACACCTCTGCAGGCTGACCATAAAGTCTGGCACCGTTACTCTTGGCTCTAGTTTTTTTTAAATATAATTTATTGTCAAGTTGGCTAACATACATACAGTGTATAAAATGTGCTCTTGGCTTGGGGAGTAGATTCCTGTGATTCATCACTTCCATGCAACATCCAGCGCTCATCCCAGCAGGTGCCCTCCTCAATGCCCATCACCCATTTTCCCCTCTCCACAGCACCCCACATCAACCCTCAGCTTGTTCTCTGTATTTAACTGTCTCTTATGGTTTGTGTCCCTCACTCTCTGTAACTATTTTTTCCCCTTCCCTTCCCCCATGGTCTTCTGTTAAGTTTCTCAAGTTTCATATATGAGTGAAAACATATGATATGAAAACATATGTCTTTCTCTGACTGACTTATTTCACTTAGCATAGTACCCTCCAGTTCCATCCACATTGCTGCAAATGGCAGGATTTCATTCTTTCTCATTGTCAAATAGTATTCCATTGTAGATATAAACCACATCTTCTTTTTTATTTTTTTTATTTTTTTATTTTTATTTTTTTAATATATGAAATTTATTGTCAAATTGGTTTCCATACAACACCCAGTGCTCATCCCAAAAGATGCTCTCCTCAATACCCATCACCCACCCTCCCCTCCCTCCCATCCCCCATCAACCCTCAGTTTGTTCTCAGTTTTTAACAGTCTCTTATGCTTTGGCTCTCTCCCACTCTAACCTCTTTTTTTTTTTTTTTTTCCTTCCCCTCCCCCATGGGTTTCTGTTAAGTTTCTCAGGATCCACATAAGAGTGAAACCATATGGTATCTGTCTTTCTCTGTATGGCTTATTTCACTTAGCATCACACTCTCCAGTTCCATCCATGTCGCTACAAAAGGCCATATTTCATTCTTTCTCATTGCCACGTAGTATTCCATTGTGTATATAAACCACAATTTCTTTATCCATTCATCAGTTGATGGACACTTAGGCTTTTTCCATAATTTGGCTATTGTTGAGAGTGCTGCTATAAACATTGGGGTACAAGTGCCCCTATGCATCAGTACTCCTGTATCCCTTGGGTAAATTCCTAGCAGTGCTATTGCTGGGTCATAGGGTAGGTCTATTTTTAATTTTCTGAGGAACCTCAACACTGCTTTCCAGAGCGGCTGCACCAATTTGCATTCCCACCAACAGTGCAAGAGGGTTCCCGTTTCTCCACATCCTCTCCAGCATCTATAGTCTCCTGATTTCTTCATTTTGGCCACTCTGACTGGCGTAAGGTGATATCTGAGTGTGGTTTTGATTTGTATTTCCCTGATAAGGAGCGACGTTGAACATCTTTTCATGTGCCTGTTGGCCATCCGGATGTCTTCTTTAGAGAAGTGTCTATTCATGTTTTCTGCCCATTTCTTCACTGGGTTATTTGTTTTTCGGGTTAAACCACATCTTCTTTATCCATTCGTCAGTCGATGGATATTTGGGCTCTTTCCATAATTTGGCTATTGTTGAAAGTGCTGCTATAAACATTGGGGGTACAAGTGCCCCTATGAATCAGCACTCCTGTATCCTTTGGATAAATTCCTAGTAGTGCTATTGCTGGGTCATAGGGTAGTTCTATTTTTAATTTTTTGAGGAGCCTCCACACTGTTTTCCAGAGCGGCTGCACCAGTTTACATTCCCACCAACAGTACATGAGGGTTCCCATTTCTCCACATCCTCACTCTTGGCTCTCTTCTTGCTTCACAGGGCTGGGGAGCTGAGTATCATCGCCAAGATGTCACGAGCACCCCCTGCTGGATTGAGATTCATCTTCATGGACCACTGCAGTGGTTGGACAAAGTTCTGACTCAGATGGGCTCTCCACATAACCCGATCTCTTCGGTGTCTTAACAGTCAGTCATGACTTCGTCGACATTTCTAGAGCATAGATGTTATTGCAGGCAGTGGCTTATACCATTTCAGATTTGCAACTAACTGAAGTTTCCAAGTACATATGTAAATACATATAATATATACCATTCATATTTTTTATCACCAATTGTTTTGTGCTTTCTAGTTACACCTGATGCCAGTACAACGTGATTAGAAAAGCAGGTTTTTCGTGCCTGTGCTATAATAATAGGAAGCAGCTTCTTTTGTGGGCTGGGCGGTAACAAATGAAGGCAACTGTGTCAATAGTATTTGAAAAGTGCTGGCAGAATAAAAGGCAGCTTTAGTCAGCCGTGTCATTATAAGGCATGTTGGGTGGCCTACCAGAAAAATATCAAAACTGTTTATATATTAAGAGTCAGGGTACTAGCAGCACTAGAGAAATAACACTTTCAGACAAAAGAAAGCAGTCAAACCCGTATAATTTAAACAATCTCACTTTTAGTGTTATCAGCAAGGAAAAAAAAAAAACAGACCAAGCTTGTAAATCAGTTATGTAAGATAAATCACATAAATTATTTTATTTCTCAAGTTGAAATACCTATAGCTGGATGATTGTGCTGATATTAATGGTACATTTGAAACAAATTTAAACTGTGATTGGAAAAGAAACTTGGAAGCTGGGAGCCACGTTGCCTCATAATCTACCACTGAAAAAAATCCAGAATGAGTCTAATGCATGAAAAGGTTAATATGAAAATAGCAAGAATTGAGCATTATTCCCAAACTGCAAAACAAGACCAGAACTTAGTCCAAGAATCAGCCAGGGAGGCACTTGCTCTCCATGTAGGGAATCGGGTCCCTGAATTTTCCTGGTTTCTCAAGTCAGGCAGCCTGGCCGCCTTTGGAGTCCACACAGTGAGCTAGAGGACCATGTGTGCAAATCCTGAGTGGAGAAGAAGGAGTAAAATAAGAGGGTTGGACAAAAGCATCCTCTGTTTACTTACACCTTCTCATATTCCCATTAAAAGGCTCATGGCGAGGGCAGTCCTTTTGCCGCATTTTCCCTACACGTTGGCAGATACTATTTACAGATGACTAAAACAGTGGTGAAGCCTTTGAGAAAATCTGGACACATTGCTGGGATGAAGTTTATGAGTTATTTAACTTAGTGTCTTGATCTGCTGGTCACATCTGGTAGCCTCTTACAAAGCTGAAACCTCATACCTGGAAATAACTTCACAAATAGAATGATAACTTCATAATCCTTATAATCTCTGGGGAACAGTGGTACCGAAGAGTGGGACACTTAAAATATATATATGGTATTAAAAGCCCATTCTTAGTTACTCTTGGATGGTAAAGAGAGGAAAATTCCCCACATTTCTAGGTACTTTCATATATATATATATATATATATATATATATATATATATATATACAATTCCCACCCACTAAACACTGCACTGCTTCGAAAAATATTTCACACCCTCTTAAAAATGTATAATTTAAGAAGGTAATTATGCTTGTAACAGACGGTACTTCAGTAATCCAAGAGGCTTCTTCATTTATACATTCTATCTCAAGTCTTTTTAGCATTAGCACACAGTAGTTGCTTATCATTAAATTGTATTCAAGGTAGAAATGATCCTGTGAAAAAGATACGAGTGAGTTCCTACTGTCACCTCTTGTAAGCACTAGTGTTATCTAATAGAAACTTTCATATATGCAACAGAAAATAGTACATTCTACGTTAAAATTAGGTGGTCCATTTAGTGTTTAGAAAACCCTGTAGTTCATTGGTTCATCACCTATGTATTGTGCAACCTGTATGTGCTGGGTACAGTGTTAGGTACTGTGGAATCCAGTGTAAACCAGAGACAGCCCCAGACTCTGGAGCTGAGAGTCTATTAGGAAACCTGTGTAGACGTCTTCATGTATTTTAACTTTTAAAACAAAACAAAACCTGCGATCGTTTTTGTTTTCTTTTTGCTTAAAAAAAAATACAACTGATGATTTCTTAATTATCTCTATTTTGAAACTTACTTTCCTTCTCTTCTGAGCAATCAGGTAAGGGGTGAAGTCTTCCTGGGATAAATGCTACTTTTCTTCAGTGCTTCGAAGTTGTTTGTTTTCTCTTACTTCCCTATTTTCCAGTTTTCCCCCATTTCTTTCCTCAGAAGAGGCATTAATATGGTGAGTCTTCTTCATATGAGTACTGTTCCATGAGATTTTGGTACACATGGATTTTGCTCCAGACATTTAACATAACTTTCTTGATCTCTTCACAAGTGCTCAAACTCATCCTCTGGTAACGTTATACCTTTGCAGAGTTAATCGTAATCGGTTGCTTATAAGTTACATTTAAAAAAAATAAACAAACCTGGATTTTCATGCAGCTTTGGGAAACCAGGATGAAATACTCCACAGAGCCTGTGTTATTCCTTTGAAGAAAACACTTGATTAAAGTGGTACATTTGCATCATCACCAGTCATGTCTCACCAAAAGCCCATATTAGGATGCAAGTGAAATGCAGAAGAGTTAACCCTTCAGTCACTCTGACAGTCACATTCTCATTGGCCTTTTAATGTTTCTGTTGGCAACAGTTAGCCAAAGTTGTAATGCATCGTTTGCTTTCAGACTTCCACATTTGCTATTTAACATTTGTCCCTTGAGATGGACAATCCAGAAAAAATTTAAGAGCATTCTTTCAGAGGATAACTCGCAAAGTGGACATGCTAAGCCATTTTAAGACGTAGCAATGCCAAACATATTTAAGGTTGCCATGGACAAGGGTCGTGCAATAGAGAACAACAACGATGTGGCCTGCTCTTAAGACCCAGAACATTTGTTGTGTTGTTCAAGCCCATTGTTTCTGGGGTTTTTTTTTCCTGTTAAAAAATGGAGATGTGAGAAATTTGTTTTAGTTAGATGATATTTTACTATATGCCAGTGCTTTGGAAGTATAAAGATAACCACTTTTCAACATATTTACCTTTTTTTTTTTAACACTCGGTATAAATCAGGAAAAGTTGAACAACAACCTAGCACTGGCACTCGGAATCCCCTTTTCATTGTCTTCTAAGGGATTAGGAGCAACAACAAAAGTTTCTTATAAATATCACCTGCTAGACTTTAAGCACCTGCTTAACTTTGAATGTGTCCCTGATACTTGGCATATATACTCAACAACTAAAGAAAAAAATAATATGCATTCCAAATTTGTCTTCCCCGTTATGATTTAGCAGTTGAACTGTATGACAAGACTAGGGGATCCTGGCATAATCTATATTAAGTTCAAATTAATGTAACACAAACCAACAAAAAAAGGAACTATTTCTATTTACGTAATGCTTTTGATCATAATATCTAGGCTCCAGTTATCCTTCAAATGCACACTTATACTGTTACCTGATTGTTTATAATAAACACTACTGTACCTATATGTTTTTGGCTCGTTTTTCCCTACAAACATCACAAAAGGGTCACTGTGTGTGGATCCATAAGATGATCTTAAGCCATCTTGTTTTGAAAATGAGATGTTTTTAAAATACAACATGTTATAAGAGAAATTAGGTAATGGTTTTGAATTAAATATCTTCGGATAACTGGCATGAAATATAGAATCTTGAAGATACTTTGTAGTAATTTGAGAGAAGATATACATAATTGCTTTTTTTCTGGATCGCGGCAAATATTAAGTGATATTACGGTATATAGGAAATAACTATATTATTGTAAACATCTGTTCATTGATCAAGAAGGTGCTAAAGATGGCTAGTGAGGAAAAACTAAGATAAAATCCAGGAGGAAATTCTCAACTCCCTCCATTTCCTTCTAGTCTTAAAATGGAAGGGCGGGGTGGTGGGGGGGGGGCGGGAAATATATAAATCTTTCAAGAAATTTCGCTTAGCCTTCTTATATCCTTGATCAAGGTTTTTTCCTTCTTTAATTTTTTAAGAAATGCCCTACTTATTCAAAAAGAGGTATTTGTGGACCTGCAAACTATAAACAGATGAAAGACAGACTATTCTGGGGATTATGAGACCTCCAGTTTAAGCTGTGAGTTTATAGAGGACAGTGATTGTATCATGTCTGCTTTTGCATCCTCATGGTTCTCGACCCTGTTCCTGTATCAAATATTTGGTATTGACATTTCAAACACTAACTAGTCAGATTTTTTTACATATACCATGGCATAGACATATAATACTGTCTGTAAACGTTAGCCTGTCTTAGAGGGGTGATATTTTCATCATCTGAGAAACCTCTGCATATTTATTTACCAGATCATTCTTACGTGCCAGCCACTGTAGATGCAATGACAAACAGCACAGTTTCTGCCTTTAAAGGAATTTACCAGTTTGTGGAGGAAGATGAACAAGTACACCAAATGAGGTCAGTGCACCATCAGTTGTGACAGGCTTCTGGGGAACCAAGCAATGACATCTCCATCAGGCCCTAGGTGGGTACCTACCTGGGAAGGCTTCTGGGCCAATCCAACTTGACTTCCTTCCCATCAGTTCCCTTAGTAAGTCATCCAAGACCTTCCCAAGCCAGGTTGGATGTCTCTTCTCTGTGCCACCATCATAGTTGTGTTCACCAGTGGTCAGTTATTAATTCCTGCACCACACTGTTTACTTGTCCAACTTTCTGCTGGACTGGGAGCTCTTTAAGGGCAAGGATTGTATCTCTTCATGTTCATCATTATCTAGCTATTGTTTAGAAAGACCTTTCAAGTTTACATTGTAAAGGCAAAAATGTTTCCAGTTCTTTTTATTTGTTTTTATTTTTTAATATTTATTTTTGAGAGCGAGAGAGCAAGTGAGCACAAGAGGGGGAGGGGCAGAGAGAAAGAGAGACACAGAGGATCTGAAACGGGCTCTGTGCTGACATCTGCGAGCCCGACACAGGGCTTGAACTCACTAACTGCAAGATCATGACCTGAGCTGAAGTCGGATGCTTCACCCACTGAGCCACCCAGGCACCCCTCCAGTTCTTCCTTTTAAAAATCAGCAAGTATTTCATTTCTCCTCTCTGAAATAATTGCAAGCCTCCAATTGCATGTCCAGTGACCACGTTGCCAGCTGGTGGGCATGCGAGGAGGCTCACGATTTGGTTTGGAAATAGACATTCAGCCGCACTGCAGTAGCAAAGAAAGGTAGTTTTGACAGTTAAACAGTTATAATTGTTTTTATCTCAAGCATTTATTTTTAAAATGTGAATTTCAGTAAAATTTCAGTAAAGATTAGAAAGAAGCACAAGGAATTCTGATGTTGCAGCCAAGAGTTGCAACTGCTCAACTCTGCCATTGGAGGGCAAAGGCAGCTATAATATTATCTCAATGATGAGCATGGCTGGGCTCCAATAAAATTTTATGGACACTGAAATTTGAATTTCAGTACTTCCACATGTCATGAAACTTTTTCCTTTTGATCTTTCAACTATTTAAAAATGTGAAAACTACTCTTTGCCTGCTGCAGTACAAAAATAGGCTGTGGGTTGGTTTTGGCCCAGGGCAGGGTGTCAGTTTGCTCAATGCTCCTTGGAGGATTGTGAGACCACGCTGAGTGTTGCAGTCACAGCCTTGCTGCCATCTGAATGCAGTCCCATGAGATACCCCAGACCCGACCACCAGAACCCCTCAGCTGAGCTCAGCCAACCCACCGCATGCGAGCAATGACAACAAAAAGGTGGTTAATTTAAGCTTTGTGGGTGGTGTGTTGGATAAGTGAAGCAGTGGTCATAACCATCATTCTTAGGTTCGCAATGTTGATGAAACTTTGTCTTGGATTCATCAGGAGGCTTCAGGTGAAAGTGGCTTCTTCTCACAAAGTGCAGGCATGGCTGTTTGAAAGCACCTGTAATTTATTACTGAGTAGTTGCTACTTTGGTTCTGATCAGTATCCTGGCTCGAGTCGCTTTGACAGTGCATCAGCTATTTAAGAGATCTCTGTTCAAAGTCCTCGCTTCTCTCCTGGACTACGTGGGAAGACTTGCTGTTTTGGTTGCTAGAAATAGAACAATCAATTCCTGCCTCCAATTATTAATAGCAGAGGTGAGCTATGACATTTCCCTGCAAGGGTACAGTGTAGACAGGCAGGGCTGGCTTCTGAGGACACTGCTGTTCCTGCTGCTGCTGCGATGGCACAGTCACTGTGCTGATCCCAGCATCTGACCTTCACTTTGCATCTAGAAGAGTTCAGGTAGGGCCTGGTGCTTGCTGGTCAGAAGGCACCTGCCTTCCTCTCCACAGTGAGCACCTGAGTGTTTGCTCCTTGTGTGTCAGTTCTAAGTTCTCATACTCGTTCAGAATGGGCGATGCCTGGCCTGGGCAGGGGCTGTAGTCATCTTCCAGTTGCAAACAAAGCCGGAAGTGTTCAAGAAATGAGATATTGGATGGACTTTATGCCCTATTTACAGGTAGCAAGTATCTGGGACTAGTGAGCCAAGGGCAATTTTGATTGCTGCCGGCACAAAAGAGGTAAACGAGAAATGGAAGAGACCTAGGAAACATAGCAAAATATCATTTTGCTGTAAGGAGGAGAAAACAGTACCTCAATATGAATGGAATGCTTGGCTTTTCTCATTCAGGCACATAGTTGGATACAAGGGCCAAAGCATTAGCACAAAAGGTAGAGTGTCCATGCCATGAAGTCTCTTTTAGAAAGAAAAGGCCAGCTTTGCAAGTGTAGTCCAGGAGCCTGGAAACAAGGGTCTCTGAGCACTGCCCTGCTAGAAGCAAACTTAAGTTTTCACAGTGGCATACGACTTTTGGTCATCTTAGAAGGATACTGATTTCTCAATACTCAGGTTCCCTCACTTTCTGAAGGAAATAATGCTGTCACAGTTATACTCACAATCCCCCCTCAGATGATTTTTTTTTAATGTTTATTATGAAGGGGGGGAGGGCAGAGAGAGGGAGAGAGAGAATCCCAAGCAGGTTCCACGCTGTCAGTGCAGAGCCTGATGCGGGCTCAATCCCACAAACTGTGAGATCATGACCTGAGCCAAAATCAGGAGTCTGAGCCACCCAGGTGCCCCAACCACCTCAGATGATTCTAATCAACATCATGGGAAAGTTCAGGTATGTATGTGTATTTTTATATAATTATAATAAGTAGTAATATATTTTTGTGCAAATGTTTAATATCAATGTAATATTATTAATGTACCCTGTTTGTTATTAGATTTTCAAAGGCAACTGATATAAAATCTTTTTAGTGTTGACTTTGGTCTCCAACTTGAGGACAGTAAATGATATAAGGTGCAATTGTAAGAGAGGAAAACAGAAAATCTCACTAGTCATAACTTCTTTCGTGGTTTTTCAACCAGAAAAGGTTGCATGTGATTCTGTATCATTAGGGTAAACTTACGAAGAGGAAAGATTTATTTGCTGCAGTATATGATAACCAAAACTGTTCGTCTCCTTGCTTACAAATGGTTATGTGGAGGGAAAGTAATATATGTGAGGATAATAGAGGAAAGGAGCCTGTGTCCTGCATAGGAGATGAGATCAACTCATCTAATTACAAACAGTTCAAATACCTTCACTGAAATAGTTTTTAAAAAACATTTGTTAACTTTCAACTCAATGAAAGCAGTATTTTAATCAGACTTTTTTTCTGTAATGAGGCAGTTCAGCCCATTAAAATAAATTGATGTCTGAACACAGGCAAATGTATGTGTCATTCAGCAGCGTCTGTTGTCATGCTAATATTAATTTTCAAAGCTAAAGAAAACGAGAAGTTGAAGGAGTCACAATGATAAAAAAGAATACTAAATTGTCCATGTCAATTAGTTACACAAAATAAATTAGGACTATTTGACAAAACTTGTATTAATTATGTTTTCTAATTCTAGAAAAAGAAATAGGATACTATAAATCAACAGTCATTTTAAAGATCCCAAATTGGATCTTTTAAACCAACATTAGAAACCCAAAAGCCACAAAAGAAATGTCAGATCTGTTGAAATATACAAAAATGGAAAGCTTGTGTGGCAAAAATTACCATTAAAGGAATAAATAGGCATATTTTAGTTTAGCAAAAAAAAAAAAAAAAAAAAAAAAGAAGAAGAATAAAAATGACAGGGTTAATTTTTATAATATTCACCAGACTTTTTACACATTGAATAGAAAAAGGAAGCCTAATGAAAAAATAGACAAAGGATATCACTAGGCAATTCATAGAGAAGCAAGTCCAAATAACCAACAAGCATATATGAAAAGGTACTCAAATTTTCTACTATTCAGGGAAATGCTAGTACATGTAACAATTACCAGTACATATCTTTTCAGAAAGAGTTAAAAAAGAATAATAATTCCTGCTGGCAAATACAAGAAAAGAAATTCTCCTTTATTTCTGGTAGACATTTGCAGTTAGTAGAGTGTTTTTTGGGGGGGGAGGGGAGGGAAATATAATAATATCTAGAGAAAACACATATCTATATATTTCCCTCCATCTGACAATCCCATTTATGAGAATCTATTCCAAGGCCATTGAACCACCGGTACATACCAGTATGTAAGGATACATGCCAGGGATGCAACATTGTCCATAGGGATAGGAAACTGGACACCAGGTGAATGCCATCAGCAGTGGAATGATAGAATGTGATGATACATTGCTGTCATGAGATGCCCTGCAGCCATCTAAAGCAATGAGTCAGAGCTATAGAAATGACTCAGGGGGACTTCTATCTACATGGTTCTAGAGCATAAAAAAGTAATATATGATGTGAATGATATGCCTACATTTTTATGTAACTGATGGTTGCTATAGGTGTACATATGCGTGTTTAAAATTTATAAAACAAAACAAAAAAAATAAACACCACATGCTAGGTTGTTGAGTTAGTTTATGTGGAAGTTGAGCAGTGCATGGAAGACTGAGGGTGGGGAACCAAAAAATGGAACAAGAGGGAAAACCTAAGCCCCAAATCCTCAGTATACATAATATGATTACATTGATGTATTTATATAAAATTATGTATGTGTGTGCATACAGAAATGTAAAAATTAGCATGTATTGAAGTGCCTACCTTGTTTGAAAGCAGACATTTAAAAGTGTTAGCTTCTCCTTCAGCAACAACATGCTACTGTGGACAGAGCATCATTTTTGGAGACAAGATTTAAGTTCAAATCTTGGCTCTGCGTCCAACAGTTGGACTTGTTTTATAAGTCACTTCTCTTGAGTTTCTTTCCTTATCCAAAAACAAGAGACAATACTTGCCATGTTCTGATGTTCCAATGAATTAACACATGGAAGTATTTCTTAAAAGTAATATAATTAGGGTGTAAATAATTTTTTTAAGCTTCTAAAACTCAAGGGGTTACTGTACAAAGGCTCTATTATGATAGCGCACCCATTGTCAAATGTAAAGTCTGTGTTCCAACAGCACTGGCCTCACCATGATTACGTACGTGGCTCACACTACTTACAATAGCGTGCAGTAACTTGGAATCAGAAGGCCTGGATTTAAATCCTGCTAGTTGTGCAATCTTGAGCAAGGGACAACCTCTGCAAGCTTGCTTCCTCATCTATAAAATAACCATTGTGAGGGGTGCCTGGGTGGCCTAGTCGGTTGAGTGTGGGACTTCAGCTCGGGTCATGATCTTGCGGTTTGTGGGTTTCAGCCCCACATTGGGCTCTGTGCTGGACGGCTTGGGGCCTGGAGCCTGCTTCTGAGTCTCCCTCCCCTCCCCCTCGTACTCTCTCTCTCTCTCTCAAAAATAAAGATTAAAAACATTTTTTTAAATAACCCGTTGTGAGCACACTACAGTATTGTTGTAAGGATCAAGTAAGTAGGCAGAGTTGTTTTTGAAACTTAGAAAATGCTAGAGAATTGGTATCATTCTGACATGCTGTCTTCAGATTATAATCTACTTTCTTCATGCACCTCCAGGAGGGAAGTTTACATCCGGACTTCAGAATGGATGTTAGGAAACTGCACTATAAATAAGTGCTACGTATATGGAAATAAAGATTAGTAAAAATATTCTCCCTATAAACTGAAATAGGAAGCAAAGGAAAAAGCATTTTCATTTCAGTTTGTAATAAGAAAAACATTTTTGGGGCACCTGAGTGGCTTAGTCCATTTGAGCGTCCAACTCTTGATTTTGGCTAAGTTCATGATCTCACTGTTGTGGAATTGAGCCCCACATTGGGCTCTGTGCGGAGCATGGAGCCTGCTTAAGATTCTCTCTCTCTCTCTCTCTCTCTCTCTCTCTCTCTCTCTCTCTCCCCCCCATGCCCTGCTTGCACTCTCTTAAAAAAAAAAAAAAAAGTAAAACATTTTTGAAAAGGTCATACATGCACTAGTAAAAATTCAAGCAGTACAAATGATTATTTTGATGAAAGATGGTCTCCTAACCACTGAACCCCCCATTCTGCTACTCCACACCATCAGTGCCCCAGTTTTCCTTTATGGAAGTAACTCCCAGTTTTGTATACAAGCTTGTATGTGTGTATAAATATATATAATTTTTGGTAAGATTAGTTAGAACCCTTTTGTATTTGCCTACTCATAATAAAGTCTTTGACTATAGACGACTTATAGTTAAAAAAAAATTTTTTTTTTTTTGATGTATGTTTATTTGTGAGAGAGAGAGAGTGCAAGCAGGGCACTAAGAGGCAGATAGAGGGGAGACACACAATCCAAGCAGGTTCAGGCTCCAAGCTGTCAGCACAGAGCCTGACACGGGGCTTGAACTCATAGACCGCAAGATCATGACCTGAGATGAAGTTGGATGCTTAACCAACTGAGCCACCCAGGCGCCCATGATAATTTTTGACCAATATGACCTTTGACCGTTCTTTTGAGGGCTATCTGGTTGGTTGTCTTCTTTTTCTCCACAGTTCGGGTTAACTACTTCTGAAGCAAGATATCTATTTTACAGTTTTCTTTTTTCTTTTATGATCACTTTCTTAGCAAGTTTTTGCTAAGAGCTCTAGCTTAAGTTTTGCTTAAGCTCTAGAGCTGCTGGTTGATGAGCTGAAGTAAATCACTCTGTTTCTCCCTGGAGTGAGCCCTCCTGGAGTGACATTTGTCATTAAATCTTACAGGCTTGTTTATCCATCCCTCTGAATCACACTCCTAGTGGAAGCCTGGGAATGGTGTTGCAGCTAATGATTTCAAAGAGCTTGATTCACTGAAACATGTTGTTACAGAGCATAACAGCACTGGGGCTGTCACTAATCCATCGTGGTGCATACCACTAGTTTCCTAGCTTACGTATCTTGTGCTCTCTCATTCTTCTGACATTTGGCTCTGCAATCTCACAGAAAACCCCATTCCTTGTTGCCCTCATTTCTCCTCTGCTCAGCCTGAACTCTATCTTGTTACTGAAAGCACTCCCTCAAAAGTATCCTAACTTCCTTGTCCTCCTCTTCCACTAAATCAATCTGAGATCAAGCCTGTAATACGTGTTTTTCCTACCATGACAGCTGGACTGCAGAACGCCATTACAGATTCCTGGCTTCCAGTATTCCAAATCTTTATTCAGCAATCCTTTTACCCATAGTATTATTTAGGATATGGTTTGGCTGGATGTAACAGAGACATCATAATAATCATGGCAGACACAGGATATTCCATTTCTTTCACGTAGTCATCCAAAAACAAGAGGTTTCAGGCTAGGGTGGTGGCTCTGCTCCTCCACATGGATGGAGGCCATCTAAGGAGGGTCCTTCTATCTTGTTCCTTTATCCCCAGTGAATTAACCTCATTTGGCCTACAGGTGATCTGCTGCTTTGTCCACATTTAACGCAAGATGGAGGAAGGAAAGTGGGCTGTCTGCTTTCTTTCAGGGCACTAACTGGACATTGCATACATCATTCTGCTTCTACTTTCTTGGCCAAAATTTACTCACATGCAAGAGCAGCTGATAAATAGTCTTAAAAAGGAAAAACTTAAAAAGATTGAAATACAATATACTGAAAAACATAAAAATCATGTGAATATGACGTATATGTATATAAAACGTATAGCTTGCTTAACTTTCATTAACAGAACACACTTGCATGCCCAGCATCTAGGGCAAGAATAATAATACCAGAACCCCAGCAGCCTCTTCATGCCTCTTCCTGGGTTCTACCCCCTCCCAAGTCTAACCACGCCTGAACTCTAACAGCAAGCTTCACCTGCGTTTGTACTTTATATAAATGGAATCATCCACACATCATTTATGTCTGGTTTCTTTAGCGTGGTATCATGTGAAAATCAGCTATCTTGTTGTGTGGCGATGTTCCCAACACAAAATTCTATTACTGTGAAAGAAGGGAAAAACAGATTATCAGGGGGTTATTAGCAAGTGACTACTATTAGCCATCTCATTGACTTCAATGTGTCTTTCCAACTTTTGCCTTTTTCCTAAAGTTTCTTATCAACTCCCCACTCTATCTTGGCAGTTGATCTCTGACTTTGTTGGAAGACAGAAGCTGGAAGCTTATTTATATTTATATAAATAAATGTATTTGTGTCCTCTTTCCTCCAGTCTCAATTGAACTAGCATAGCATTACATCTGCCATATTCTGTTAAAGTGGGAATAGGGCCTGCCCAGATTCAAGGGGGTAGCAAAATAAAATCCAATTTTTTTTTTTAATATTTATTTTGAGAGTGTGTACATGCTGTGCGTGTGTGTGCATGCAAGCAGTATAGTGGCAGAGACAGAGGGCAGGGGGAGAGAGAATCCCAAGCAGGTTCCACACTGTCAGTGCAGAGCCCGGCACGGGGCTCAATCTTAGGAACCATGAGATCATGACCTGAGCCGATATCAGGAGTTGGACACTTAACTGATAAGAGCCACCCAGATGCCCCTAAAATCCAGTCCTTAATGGGCCACATCACATAAGAGCATGTGGAATGGGAGACTTTGTTGTGGCCATCTTTGGAAAGTACAGCCTGCCACACCTAGCTTCAAAGTATTTGTACAGCTATTTAAAACTATAGCAATCATATACAGAACTATGAGAGATAATAAATTGTTGTTTTACACCACTAGATTTTGGGGTGGTTTGTTAAGCAGCAATAACTATATAGCTAGGTGTATCAGTTACCTCCTCTCAAGAATGCTGTGTAACAAACCGCCCCAAAACATTGTGGCTTACAGTCATAAACATTTATTATTGCTCACAACTCTACAGGTCCAGCTGGGTGGCTCTGTAGTTCTGGGCTAGGTTTGGCTGATTTGGGTTGGGATTTCAAATGCATCTACAGTCAGCTGGCAGGTCGCCTGGGGGATAGCTAGTCTAGCACAGCCTCACTCACATGCCTGGCTGTTACAGGCTGTTGGTAACTAAGGTGCCTGGGCTATGTGTTTCCTTGTCCAGCAAACTAGGCTGGGCTAGGCTAGTAGGCAGCTGAGTAGGGTTCTAAAAGAACAAGGGCAACTATTCAAAATCTTTGGAAATCTACTCAAAGTTGGCATATTATTTCTTATGCATTCTATTGGCTAAAACAAGTCACAGGCCAGTCGTTCAGATTTAAGGGATAGGTAAATAAAGTCAATTTCCTGGTGGGAGGAGCTGTAAAGCCATAAGGTGAAAGTTATGAGCACATGGAGGGATAAACTAGTAGTGACACATGCAATATATCTACCCCCAAATAAGTAAAAACCTTATTGTTTTAGTGATTTATCTGCAAGTATATGTTGAGATAGATACTTACATATACATAAATTCAATCTCTTTTATTTTAATTCAGCACTCCCTGGCCTATTACTTTCCCTCCTTTCATATGCCTCCTATCCTATTTAAAGGATAAGCTGATTTTTTTTCACCATAAAAGTTTATTTACACTGTAGGGATTAAGTAAAGCTCCAATACCGTAAGTAAGAGAACTAACAGTTAATAACAAATGTAAATGAATTCCTCTGCATCCAGAGTGAAAAAACTGAAGAACAGAACAAGTGAATCAGACAATGCAAAGGTCAACAACTGGGCTTTAATGAATAATTTTGGTGAAATCTGTTATTTTTGCACAGATAGGCAGGTATAAACCACACATAAAAAATAAACAAAAATATTCTTTCTCTCCTTAAGTACTTCTTAGAACAGCCATGACTAAGTTTAACTTGATACATATTTCAGGGCTTAAAACCCAAGAAACAAACACATTTTTGCAGTTAAACTTAAGAGACATACATTTATTATCTAACATTGGAAATCCTCTCTTGACATTTGATTGGTTACTCTTATTGGTAGGCTTGCCTTTTAAAACTTTTCCTAGGAGAAGATACAAGGAAAAAGTTATCTATCCAGTTACCCATCATTCTGTGAACTTTAGGAATAAATACGATCTTAAGTTAGCTGTTTCGGAAAACATTGACAAAATGGTGGAGTGTTATTTTTACTTTCAGAATCTCTTTTTGAAAAGGAAAATGAGTATCAAAAAAAAATTTTTTTTGTCCTGACATTGGTGGAATGAGATACATCTATACCGTTCAGATTTAACACACAAGTCTGCTTTAAAAGAGATCAATACTAATAGGTAACATGAAGTGAGAAGCCATCTTGAAGAGATGCTTTCATTCCAGTGTACTTAGATAACCTCTCTCCTAGGTTTTAGCAGCACATGCCTGAAAAGAAATGCACATCCTAATTTCACAGATAGTAACAATGATCACTTTCCTTACACATTTAAAATATGCTTACCTCTTTGACAGCTCCAGTCTTAACTGTAAAGAAAAGGTTATTACAAGAATCCAATTCTAGGTGCCCTGACTACATTTTATCATCACAAGTGGTATCACAACTATCAGTGTATCTTAAGAGAAGGATTACTGGCATTGTGGGTAAGATAATTATTAGTTGTGAAGGGCCATGCCAGACACCATACAACACTTAGCATTCCTGACCCATTCACTAAAAAACTAGGAGTTTTCAAGGTCACTGTGACAACAAAAACATATCTGTACATTTGCAGATGACCCTTGATAAGAACCACTGAATTAAATGACCAAAGATTAGTATCTATTAACTTTTTGACTTCCACAGAAAGTAAATGCTCCATTACCTTCAGTAACTATGACTGAAGAGGAACACTTTGTTTAAAAAAACAACTGTAATTAAATGTTATTTTGGAAAGATAAGCTGTTTCTTCAGATTCACGGTAACCTGAAAGGATTAGATGCACAAGGTGCAATACTTATTTATCCCCAAATGCACACATACATTTACAGGAAAATGACTGCTTATGTTTCACTGGCATGTCTTACCCCATTTATCTTTAGTATAAAAATATGTCCATCTACTACAACAAAATAAAAACCATGTAGATCTTCTTGATAGATTCTTTCACACTGATGTTCCTGGAAACTGCTGCTGTCTTTGCTCCAAAACTTGCTGATTTAATAGTTGTTGCTGTTTCTGTAAAAATTGCACCACTTCTGGACTTCTTAGTAATGACTTAAAAAGAAAAAATATATTTGTTAACATTATTCTTATGGGATTATCTTCACATGCTATAAAATTACTGTTATGTCCCTGCACAAGGCACAATATGCTTATAAAACATGTCTTTGCATTCACCCTTGCATCTGATGCATTGCAATTAAACTGCAAACTAATAATAATAAAATTTGATGTCATACATCAAAATACTAAAACCTAAAAATAGTGAGTGAAGCCTGATCTTATTGGTGACTTTGAACACAAAGGAAATGCTTTATTGATGTGCCAGCATATATATTGTCTATGAAACATAAGAGCAGCCAAGAATAGCACTAGCCCAAGATTATAGCAAGAAAAACAAGGACATGAAAAGGGGCCACATGTGAAAATGGCCGTTAGATGCTAGTGTGGAAATCCACTTAAGGATCCAATTTCTCCTACTAACCTATTAAGTCTTTCTGAAGAAATTAAAGCGCCTGTGTGTGTGTGTGTGTGTGTGTGTGTGTGTATGGGTATATAGGTATTAATAAAAGTAATATTAGCACATTACCAACAGTTCAGAAAAGACAGAATATGACTGATCAAAAAAAATATATACAGTTTTGTACAACTGTCATTTTAAAATATAAAGTCATATAACAACTATAACAGACTCTGGTTAGTATGATTTTACTATAATAAAATACTTATAGAAATTGATGAGGAGAAAAAATACTTTGGTTCCAAAAAACTGAAAAAGATAAACTGAACAAGGTGGAAATACTATCATTAAATACTGATGTTAAAACTTAACATTAGAGGGGCACTTGGGTGGCTCAGTTGGTTAAGCATCTGACTTCGGCTCAGGTTATGATTTTGCGGTTTGTGGGTTCGAGGCCCATGTTAGGTTCTCTGCTGTCAGCACAAAGACTGCTTCAAATCCTCTGTCCCCACCACCCCCTCTCTGCCCCTCCCCTGACTGTTCTGTCTCTCTCAATATAATAAACTTTAAAAAAAAAAAAAAAAACCTTAACATTAGAGCAAAGTACATTTTCTAGTTACTTGTTTTAAAACTTAGTTGTAGTCAACCATACTTCAATAAAAACATGTATTTGTAAAGATAGTCCCAAATTCTATTAAGTAAATGCACAATAGTCTACTCAGTTATTATGACACTGTTTGAATATTTAAGCTGTTTAAACTACAATTTTACTAACTGTGATAATTACATTTCTGGCAACATCTTTATGCTTAACTTTATCCATATATGGAATTTATTTCCTGCAAAGATCTCCACAGTAAGTATGACTGCTGAGCTAAATGAATTAGTTTGGAGACTTCTGATACATAGTGCCAAACTGCTTTGCAGAAGTCTTACTATACCAACATACGATACCATCAAAAGAATGAGTATCTAGTTCATGAAACCCTCAACGTCATTGTTTGTTATCATTTAAATAATTTTCATCTGTTGTACTGTTTATTGTGATTTTTACTGACATTGAATACCTTTTCATATCATTAAATGGTGGCATTTCTGCTTTTTTTCCCTGTTCATATTTTTTGCAATGTATTAAAGTCAAAACTTTTTCCTCATCAACTTATATAAATATTTTGTAAACTAAAAATGTCAACCATATTAACCACAGTCTCTTATATTTGTTGCAAAGATTTTTCCTATATGTTATTTTGAAGTTTGCATTTTTACCGCCATACCGCCATTTTTGACTATAGTATTCATTTCTTTGTAATTTTGTCTATTTCTTTTAAGCCAGAAAAATATTTTTGAGATAAAGTTTCAATGCCATTTTTTAAAAATCTTTATCAGGAATTTATTTTGACGTACAGTGACATGATTAAATTCTTTTTTGTCCTCAAATTATTAACCAGTTATTTCAGTATTTATTGAATAATCTCTCTTTTTCTGATTGAATTCTGATGCTTCTACCAAGTTTATAATAGAGATCTTTCTTAAATGGTAGCCTAATTATACTTCCATACCACTAAAGCATTATCCCATAAATCACAGAATTCAGTACCAAGAAAGTCTCTTTTAAAACCCTATCTTGCTCAGATATTCAAGGTTTAGTCAGTGAAGATAAAGGAATAAAGGTGTTTCAGCTCATCCAGTTTTGGGAGAGCATTATGACATTCTAGTATGTGGTGGAAGAAGAATTCGATCCTGGTAACCGTTTAACAAGTTTTAAAATCACAAAAACTACATAATTCTATTTATAAAAACTTTTGTTAACAAATTTGTAAGTACTTTACAAACAGATATTTACCAGTCTTTTCTGATTTAACACTTGTTCTAAAAGAGTGGGTCTTGCAGGACGATCCCCAAAGGTTCCTGTTCTTTGTTTAACAATGGAGAGTATGTTATCTGTACTTTCCTGGGATAAATGATAAAAATACAAATAGGATTAAGTTAAATAATAATCCATGATTGTAAGCTTTCAATGATGTAAGGAATGGGTCTCAGCTTCTCTTCCTTCTTGCCTAGTCCCTGTGAAACATTGGGAAAATCCCTGTTTAAGTCATAGGTAAAGTGATGGCAGTTAATTTTATAGGACATTCTTCACTCCCTCACCTTCTACGATTTCCAACCTGGGGTCTCCAGTCTCTTGAAGGTCTCAAAATCAATAGTGGGGCAGAGGTGGAAGAAGCAAAGAGTTACTTGTAGGCTATTTTCAATATTACAAAAAATGCCAACTGGAAATTAAACATTCTCTTCAGATAAAGCCACCCAGGCCAAAACAAAGTTTGTCTGCCTTTGGATGGAGTACATAAACTCAAAGGCAATTTACATATTGCTAATGAGACACCCTGATAGTTTCTTGCCCATTTAACAACAACAGTTAAATGCGGGGAGGGGGAGCAGTAAAATATTAAAGAAGCAACTGATAGACGAAGCTTTCAAACTTTGGAAGTCACTAGGAAAAAAATGACAAGCTGGCTTTGAAAAGATTAGAAAACACTGGTATAAATAATCTCCTGCTATTGGTATAGCCAAAACAGTTAAGTTCTAAAATGAAAACCATAGTCTGAGACATCCTTAACTAAACAAAATCAGCAGCACTAACTACCAAATATGTATCCTGTTACCTGACAGAATCTTAAAATACTCACAATTTTCCTGGCATAACTAAATATTGTTGTAGTTAACTAAGATATTCTGACTCTTAGAAAACCTGATACAATACTGACCACACCCAGAAATTCTAACTAAGCAAATATAAAACTGTAAGTGTTTTACCATGAAGCCATATGTAAATTTACTCTCCTCTCTTTGCTCTTTATTTAGGTGGTTACTGAAGCTGTTTTCTTCTCCTGACCTCTTTCCCCACTGGCTCTGAGTTCTCTGTTAGAATACCCACTTTCTCTCTTTCATTATGAGAAGTTTATCAACTGGATGTGACAAAAATGTTCAATCCCTAAACACTTTAGGCCGCAAAATGTAAAGGAAAAAAAAAAAAAAACTGAAAAAAGAGCATTCTGATACCAGAGAAAACAAAAATAATTTCTTCCTCCCTCACTCCCCACAGGATTAACTACATGTAGCACTATTTCATTTTTGTGTGCACAGAAACGAAATAATGAAACTGACTTGATGGTGTTATTCTTACAACCCCAGAAAAGCACTATGTAGATTCACAATGTTATGTCACAAAAACACAGAAGCTTGTAGTAGAAATAACCTTGAGTCAGCTAGTCCAAACTTCTACAGTGTTCAAATTCCTTTTTCAAAAATTTTCAACACCTTTTGCCCTAAGGAGTTTACCAACTTTTGAGGCATCCCATTTAGTTTTAACTAACTCCAACATCTAGGTAGCTTTTATTTAGGTCGAGCTGAAAGACATATGTCTTGTGATTTTCACCTAAGGTTCCTAGTTACTTAAACTACGCAAAATAAACCTACTGCTTCTTCTAAACGATAGCCTTTTAGATATTTAAGGATAATGATCAACCCCATAAGTCAATTATTTTATCCCTAGTTCCTTTTATGTGTTCTCTCATATAATACACTTTTAGATGCATAGACTAAATATTATATATATTTGTTCCTTATTTGATTTATGTAAATGATTTTAAAAACCTTAATTTCTAATTTGCTTTTCACACTACAAAAGACCCCTACCACTGCCCATCAGTCCTACTATAATAATCTCCTAAAGTCTCTAAGTCTACAGGCCTTGACTTTAAACCATCCCATTAGAGTAGAGCCCTGTTACTTCCTAATTAGAAGCTTCATTTAAAGACTCCAAACCTAAATCCCATAACCTGCCATTCAACACCATACATAAACTGGCTTCCAATTCTCTTTCCAAATTTATTTTTCATGACTTTTCCATATAAATATTCCACTCTAGCTAGAGTGGTCCTCCTGTTTCTTCCCAAAAGTGTCTTCTGTATTCCCACTTCCCTTTTTTTACTAAGATGAGCTTCGTTTTCTTTCACCTACCCAAATTCAAGGGAAACAGTATTGTGTGAGGATACACTATGTGAGTGAAGGCTCTAGAATCAGACTACTTGGGTTTGAATATTTGCTGGCTATAAGACCTAGACCAAGTTACTTAACCTTTCTGTGCCTTAGTTTCCATGTATGTGAAATACAGCACCTATCTAGCATTGCTAAAGGATGTGACACTCCACTTATAGCTTTGCACAGTGTCTGGCACATAAAACACTTAGCTGATTAAGCATAAACTATTAGCCACCCTTTCTGGCTTATACTGAGTTATATTTTCTCTGCAAAGCCTTTCCAGAGTATCTCAGCCTATAATGATCTGTCCTCCTTTCCACTACTAAAGAAGTGCTATACAGTTGCCCCTTATATCCTGATGGTCACTGTTGGTTTTCTTCACACTCGGTTCAACAAAGATAAAGACTTACAGCTCTTGAAGTCTCAGAACTGGTAAAGTGTCCCATAATATAAGACAAATGGTACAGCAGGGTATTAATTCTTGCTTATAGCAATTACTTCTCTTTCCTAAAAAATCATGCAAATTATTTTAGAATAGGAAAATTATTAAGATTCTTTTTTGTGGGACGTAGAGGGGGAGACTTAATTCAGTATCTATTTGCCTTTTATACATTTTCCTCAAACTGTAGATGTAAAAGCTGGACAGTTAAAAGAAAAAAAGTAGCTATAGGTAAAATACCTCTTTCTTGAAAAGAAGTACATTCTCTCTCTGAAGAATTCTGAAGTGAATTTGAAACACAGGAGTAACTTTGGAACATATAGGGGGCAAAAAATCAACCTTAATTTCATTCTGGAATAAGTGAAATGCTTATTTCCATAATTCTTTGTAATCTAAGATTTGGTAAAATACATTTTACAAGGACACAGGTTCAGGTCCACAGGGGTTTTGAACTCTATAATGTGTATGCAAATTAAATACCTACATGTATATATTTTTTCTGGGAAAAGGGTTCATTAGGTTTTATCAGATTCTCAAATAAATCCTTTTACCCTAAACAGATTAAGACTCAATGAGATGAAAGGGAAAGAGAAGTCACTCAGGCCCTAATTAATTAGTGTAAATTAAGTGTGACATGTTGAGTGCTATAAATTTTAAAAAGTTATAACATTACATTTATAAACAATCCCAAAGTCTAAAATTTTAGCAATGAGGTTGTTCAAGTCCAGCAAAAACTAAGAAATTTAAAGACTTTCAGAATACATTCTAGGACAGCTTTCAGTTTAAAATTTTTTCTGGATCATTTTTAACAAAATTCAGTTTTTCAATGTACTGAGGGACAATAGCTTTTATTAAAAGGAGGAAAACACACAGATGAAATATCTGCTTATCTGTAACAACTTCCAAGTATACTACTAATAATGACAATAATAGTGGCTAAGGTTTATTGGCTTTTACTATGTGCTAGATAGTGTGAACACTGTGTGAACACTCAATATGGACTATTTCACATGTTCACTGCAACATTACAAACCAGGTACCATTTTAAAATCCACTTTACAGATGAAGATGCTGAAGCTTCTAAGAGTTTAACAACCTATTCAAGAAGGCCACACCACCAGCAAATGATGATGGAATGGAGATTTGTAGCCCAAAGTCCAACACCAGAGCACTGGCTTTAACCTTCAAAACAATTCAAATTAAACACTCCAAAAATCTTCTGAGACCTACACCCCATTATTATTCCATTTCCCTTTCTAGGGGCACTAAGAAAAGGGATAGTTAGAACAAGGTACTAAGAAAAGGGATACTGAGAACAAGGTTAAGTACAGGGTACTAAGCATGGGAGTACTGAGGACAGTATAAGGCTACTGAGAATAGAGTTACTGAAAACAGAGTACAAAAGAATAAGATTAAGGGAGACCAGGGCACTAAGAACAGAGTACTTAGCAATGGGGTACTAAGAGTTGGGTACTAAAATAGGGATACTGGTAACAGTACGCTGTGAATAGGGTAATGCAATCAGGAAGAGATTACCTTCTCTAAAGTATAATTTCATCTAGTTTCCCAAGGTCTCTTTGCCTGCTCCTTTAGCGATGAACCACATCATTCACTTACTACCTGTCCTTCCAGCCCATATTGCAGATCTTTGAAATAACAGGTCTGCTGATATGTCACAACATTTCCATTGACACTTATTCATCTCTCACAAGGATGTACCCGAACGGTTAAGGCTTTGCACATGTGTGTATAAACTCTAATTTAGGACAAGCACTCACTCACTCTCTGCCACAAGTCGAGCCATAGCAACCTGGCCCATCTGGGAGCCGGCGGGCAGCGCTGGAAACGCGGTTTGCGCTAAGAGTGTTGTTTCCTCCCTAACCACCTCCCACTCCCCAAGACCCCAGCTAAGGTCTGATACCTCCAGTCTGACGTTTCCCGCGCTGCCAGGCTGGGCGGCCCCACTGCAGTTCAGGGCCTGATCACTTTTCTTCTTTTTGTACTTGTCCTTGTACATCTTGTTGCGGTGTTTTTTGCACATCCAAGGCTTGCGCTGCTTGGCCACCTGGCTCGTGGTCTCGCTGCAGCCCTCGAAGGTGCAGGTCTTGCTCATGCTGCCCCCGCCGCCACCCCGTCTCCGGGCTCCCCCGCTGCCGCCCTCGCCCCCCGAGTGTGTCTCCTCGTCCTCCAGATCCTCCAAACTAGCCGTGCTCTCGCCTCCCCCCGGGGCGTCTGAAGTGTCCAGCAGGTCGGCTTCATCCTCCCCTGCCTCCTCCTCGCCAGCCCCCGCCACTTCGCACAGGTACCTAACGGACTTGCCCGTCCCGGCGCCGTCCCCCAGGGCCGGAGGCTGCCTGAGAACGCCCTCCGCCGCAGATTCGTCCTGCCCTCCGCAGGGGTGCATCACCAGCAGGGTGAACTGCGAGGCCGGGGCCGGGACGGAGGCTGGAGCCAGGGCCTGGCCCAGAGCAGTGGCGGGGGCCCCGGGGCGGAGCGCGCCACCGGCGGCGCCCGGCCCCGCACCCTCGACGACGCCCTGCACCTCCGTGCTGCTGACACCTTGCGGGGGTCCACGACCCCAGCCTTTCAACAAATGCGAAGCCCAGCGGCACTTCGCAAGCCAAAGACCACGGAGGGGAAAAAGCTCCGGCTAGGTGAGGGGGCCCTGACTGCGCCTGCGCGGCCGCGTCTCGCGCGTGAGCGTTTCTCTGCCTGGCGCTTTCTGGGAACTTCGCATCTCTGAGGGGCGGGGCTGAGCAGCCCGCGAAGGAACGGAGTGCGCAAGTGCGGCTGCGGCGCTGGCTGGAGGCGCTGCGTTGCGTTTCTCTGCGCTGGCGCCGCCGCTGCTGTGGAGGCTCTGGGTGCAGTTGAAGTCTCTCTCTGCGCGCTCGGTAAGACCGCGCTTTTTTGCTGAAACCTACTGTGTCTAAAAAGTTTCAAAAACACTTTTGTAGTGGAACTCCACAGTGTAAATTAAGATGGCTCCTGAGCGATTTTATGACTTACGGCGTTTTAATGCTAATTATCATAGTATTTTCTCCCAAAATGCCTTGAAATGGGAGATGTGAAGCTGGCATGTGCCACAACCTGGCACCACTAGTTGGCAGTCAAGGAGGGCAGAGGCGGCCTATTTGAAAATATGGTGGAGAAGGAGTGGGCCAGACTTGGGGCCAAGTTTGTGTTAAAAGCTAAGTGATTTGTTCCGATACATTTCTTTTTCTCTCTTGGAAACTTATTTGATTTTTAATATTTGTCCTTTGCTGTGACCTCTAAGATGAGTCTTTAATAACGTTTTCATTAAATACAGTGAAAACGTGTAAAATGCAACCCTGAATGACAAACGTTAAAAAAAAAAAAAACAATAAACGATCTATTATTTTTACCAGTTGTTGCACAAGTGCTGGTTGCTAAATCTTAATTTAGCCATATCTCAGGAGGGAATGAACCTGCCGCCTCTTGAACGAAAGTGCCAGGTAGTTGTTCTCTTTCCATTTGTTCCTTCCTCCTTGCCTGCTTGGGTTTTGCATTCCACCTATTGGGAAGGAGAGCAATGACTACCCCAACAGATGATAAATCCACTCACATTAAGGTGTTTGGGTGTTGATGTGTGAGTAGGTCAGCAGCTACCTACCTTTCAAAGAGAGGCAGAAAGAGGTTTGAATATAGACAGACCTGGCTGGCACTGTCCTGTGTGACCAGGCCTCAGTAGTGACACCCTCTGGGACATTCAGCTTTCTTGATAGTAAAAGGAAGGGTCAGTGGTGTGCTAGATGAGGTTGATGAGAGCCATTGTTGAAATACCAGGTATTTAATGAGCTGGAAGTTAAACACTGTTATTATTAAAAATTAAATTACATAAACTTCCAATTAAATTATTTTATTTAAAAAAAAAATTTTTTTTAACGTTTATTTATTTTTGAGACAGAGAGAGACAGAGCATGAACAGGGGAGGGTCAGAGAGAGGGAGACACAGAATCCGAAACAGGCTCCAGGCTCTGAGCGGTCAGCACAGAGCCCAACGCGGGGCTCGAACTCATGGACTGTGAGATCGTGACCTGAGCTGGAGTCGGACGCTTAACCCACCAAGCCACCTAGGCGCCCCACCCATTAAATTATTTTAAAAACAAAAGTTAAAAACCTCAAAACTCATCCCTTTCTAACCGTTTTTCAGTGTTTTACTATTAGCAATGCTTATAAGATATGTATGTGGAAATACTAGTTAGTAGTGTGATTCTGCACGTCTGTTCTCAGCTCTGCATTCAGTGATGTCACATTGGTTGCTTGAAACTAGCCATGGTGAGCGTGTTTACACTATGGGGATCGTCAAGTGATACAAAGCAGAGCTTGAGTTGCTGTCGATTGTCTTCAGACTCAAGGTGATAGTAAAAATGTTAATGAAGATTAAACTTAACACATTTGATGGCTGTGGCAGTCACGTTGTCAGTAGCCTCCCAAAATTAAGGAAATGTTCTCTCAGAATTTGAAAATTATCATGATTTCAGCCAAGAAGTTGCTCCCATCATTGAACAATAAGTGAAGTTCTGGCATACATCTTCATTGTTTCACTTATGTCTTACTCATCAATAGAAACCAAAATGTCAGCCAACATTCAGAGCAGAACTGCACTCTGTCACTAATGTGAGCAACTTCTTTGCTGAATCGGATAAAAATCAAGCATTTATTTATTGTTTGAATTCTTGACACTTGTTGGTGAAATAATTATAAAAAGTGATAGTGGATTTTGCAAGAAATAGCAGGTTACACTGAAGTGTATGGAATTACAATAAGGAGTCTTGTGATTTTTATTATTTGTAAATCATGTGCTAAAACATTCTTTCTACCAGTCAACTGGTTTTTAAAAATTTATCAGCATATCACTGAAGGCAGTGCTATTTAAACCCTAGTGCAAATTCCTGTTACGGTATTCAATAAATGACAGCAGGTTTTTTTTTTTTTTAATTGAGATAGAATTTGCATGCTATAAAACCCACCCATGGTAAGTATACAACTTAATGATATAGGCCAGCAGGGGCCAATAGACTTTTGTAGTACTGCTTTAATTGTCCATTCTCAGTGTATTTTAACTCTGACTTAGGCTTCTTCCTTTGCTCAAGAAAATGATATATGGTTAATTTTTATGTAGTTATTAATTCAAATAAAATTGTTTTAAACCTAGAACCAGAGTCCCACACCTGTTTTCCTCTATTTCAAACTCTATAGATTAATTTACCTTCTCTAGTTTATTTTTTTTCTTCCTTTCTGGCTTCTAGACAATAGTTTTACGCTTCCCTGAGAAGTAACGTATGCTGTGTGTTGGGAGCTGAGGAAAGGAACCATTCTTATTTCCTTTTATCAGTCTTCTTAGGTGTTCTTTCAAACTATGAAGCTTGGTGTTAACAAAGTACCAATTTTCACCAGAACAGAATTTTACCACTGTGATTACAGCATAGTAGAGTTGTCTTAAAACCAATTACAGCCCTCATTTTTATCTAGGAAAACTTGTATGAAAATAAATCTATAGGTCTTGGATTTTATTTTATTATTTCAGAAGAAAATAAAGTATTCTATATATCATGTTTGTGATACTGATTGAATGAATATTATGATTATTGCAAAATGACAATTTTCAACTCTTATCACTTCCTCTGTATTTATGAGTTGGCATTTTACTGTTGGGAAGAGCCATCCCTTCTACTTTCTGTATTTATTTCTTTATTGTTTATATACAATCAGTATGGACTCATGAATTTCTGTTTTATTTAACGGATTGCAGTCTCTTACTTACCTTATCAATGCTCAGATTGTTCTGGATTTGGCTGGACTTCCTAGATTTGGCTGGTGGTAGTCCTTCAAGCAGGCTCCTGTATCCTTTTGGGCACTCCCTTGCTTTCTGGCATAAGAAGATATTCCAGACTTGTCTTGTACTGTCCTAGCTACAGTCCATTTCTCCTTTCTCCTAGGAGATTTCCTAGGATCTCTGGTTCCTTTTCATGGAGGATGATACCTAGAAACCAAGATCTGGGTGCTAGATGTGCTTTATGCTACTAGGCACTTTAAACAGATAAAAGGAAAAAATCCAAACATGTATGTATCTATACTTAATCATGAATTCATACTGATTACTCCTGTTCTGATCCTACCCCCAGTAGCGTTTCTTGACTTCCTTCATTCCACATTAGTATCTTCTTTCTTCCCAATGATAATTCTGGTTATGATGTGAGAAATTTATTCATGGCAATCTATATTACATGTTATGTTGTATATCAATATTTTATTTGATTGGTATTTTATTTTAAAAAAATTTAAAAATGTTTATTTATTTATTTTGAAAGAGAGAGGGAGGGAGAGAATCCCAAGCAGGCTCCATGCTCAGCCCAGAACTGACACAGAGCTCAGTCCTACCACCGGGAGATTGCTACCTAAGCCAATATCAAAAGTTGGCCACTCAATCAGTTCAGCCATCCAGGCTCCCCTTAATCAGTTTTTTTTTTTTATTTATTCTCTACTTCCAGAAAAATAAAAGGCCTATTAAGAAAATAAAAATTAGCACAGTTCATTTTGAGCCCATATTTGTATTTCTTGTCTTCATCCGTCTATAGATAAATGCATGACTGTAGCAAAAGACAGACTATGCTCAGACTTTCAGATATATTGTTAGCATTTTGTTTAGGAGAGCCAGGAGATAACCTCCTTTGAAAGAGGGTTTCACAGAGTTGCTGGGTACATGATACTTTGATATTTATGTTATCAGTGTAAGAATAGAGAACTTTTAGGGGAGGAAATATTCCTGGGTATTAGTGACAGACGTTTTGACTTTAGTCACAGGTTAAATGCCTGTGTATTTGATCTTTCATATCCCAAATCATCCTTGAATTTAGCTTAACACAAATGTCACAAAATGTATTGCCAAAATGCCAATAAAATACAGAAAAGCAAAGAAATATCTGTAAGGTGACCTCCTCTGGTTCTTTTACAAGGAGAGTTCTTCTATCCCATGTGATATGTATTCATAACACTCATGATATCTGATATCGCCACTACCAGTCTGAGTCCTCATTTGAACATAAGCAGGAAAAAGTTTTTAAAACTATTTCTAAGTAATTCAGATGAGTTTGGTTCCAGGCAAATAGCGTGATTGGAAGAACAATGAGAAGCAGGTTTCGATCTATATGAAGTGAGAACTGGCAACTGGGTCCATCTGCTATGGCAATAAAATTCTGGGTTCCACTGAGAAACAGGTTATCATCTCATCCTTCTTGAGCTATGTGTGGAGATAGGGAGGACATGAAAAACTCCTGGAGGCTTCATGATTTAGTTTCAGTTATACAACTAAGATGTCTTTCTAATTAGGATTTTTTGTTTTAAGATTTAACTGAGTGAAATAAGGTGTTATACCCCACCAATTTATAGCAACATTACTTTTTTCCAGAGATGACAGGATCTTCAGAAGTGTGGGTAGGTTACTTTATCAAAGATCCATTCTACTAGATAATTATTAGACAAAACAAACAACATTCTAATGACAGATTAAAGAGGCTAACTCTGGTAGCATGATGAGTGAAGTAATGTTTGTTCTGAGACACTTCAGTCTGGTGACCTTAAGCTCTATTTTGGCACTGCTCTTAGCATGACAGCTTCATCAAGGGGATCTGAGATTATTTTATTTTATTTTATTTTATTTATTTTGAAGTTTATTCTGAGAGCGAGCGAGAGAGAGAGAAAGCATGAGCAGGGGAGGGGCAGAGAGAGAGAGGGAGAGAGAATCCTAAGCAGACTCCATGCTGTCAGCACAGAGTCCAGCGTGGGAGTCAATCCCACGAACCATGAGACCATGACCTGAACTGATCAAGAGTTGGACGCTCGGGGTGCCTGGGTGGCTCAGTCGGTTAAGCTCCAGACTTCAGCTCAGGTCATGATCTCACGGTTTGTGAGTTTGGGCCCCACATCAGGCTCTGTGCTGACAGCTCAGAGCCTGGAGCCTGCTTCAGATTCTATGTCTCCTCTCTCTGCCCCTCTCCTGCTTGCGCTCTGTCTCTCTCTCTCTCTCTTTTTCTCTCTCTCTCAAAAATAAATAAACATTAAAAATTTAAAAAAAACCACACACACAAAGAGTTGGACGCTCAACCAACTGAGCCACCCGGGTACCCCAGAGATGATTTTAAACAACACATGATATGGAATAGGGAACTGAGGAAAGACACACAATCATATGATATATAAAACCCTGCATTTTGGGGTACCTGGGTAACTCAGTTGGTTAAGCATCCAACTCTTGATTTTGTCTCAGGTCATGATCTCACAGTAGGTGAGATTGAGCCCCATGTCTGCACTGACAACATGGAGTCTGGGATTCTCTCTCTCCCTCTCCATCTCTGCCCCACCCCTGCTCACACTTTCTCTCTCTCTCTCTCTCTCTCTCTCTCCTCCCTCCCTCCCTCCCTCTCCCTCTCCATCTCTGCCCCACCCCTGCTCACACTTCCCCTCTCTCTCTCTCTCTCTCTCTCCCTCCCTCTCCCTCTCCCTCTCCATCTCTGCCCCACCCCTGCTCACACTTCCTCTCTCTCTCTCTCTCTCTCTCAGAATAAATAAACTTAAACACACACACACACGCAGGGGCACCCGGGTGGCTCAGTTGGTTAAACATCCGACTTTGGCTCAGGTCATGATCTCATGGTTCATGAGTTCAAGCCCTATGTTGGGCTCTGTGCTGACAGCTCAGAGCCTGGAGCCTGCTTCGGATTCTGTGTCTCCCTCTCTCTCTGCCCCTCCCCTGCTCGTGCTCTGTCTCACTCTGTCTCTCAAAAAATGAATAAACATTAAAAAAAACGTGCATTTCACCTGTTGATGTACTTACTGTTGGTAGTACTGCTAGATTTATATTTATGCTGCCTAAAAACATATCATTCTGGTAAATTCTATTTTGCACAATTCCCATAAAAATACATGTTATGTTTATAATTGCGTATGCCATATTCATAACAGGAGAGAACTTCTGATTGACTAGCTGTTGATGAAAACCAAATCTTATGATTTTACACATTTGATGACTAGAGTAATTTTCCACAGGTTGGTTTCTGGCTCCATACATTTCAAACCCTTTTTGTCCTCCACTATTTCATGCTAAGGGCAATCGGACACTTTTGTCACATTCATATTGTGATCCGACTCCTGATCCTCTATATACTCTCTTGTCTTCATGCCCAATGAATCAGTAGAGTATAGGCAGTAGGAACATTCCTGAAAGCTGTTGCTACATGGGAGAGTGGGAGAGTGAGTTAGCAATCCCTTGGCTATGAACCACATAAATATATCCCACTAAACCCAAACTAATTGTATCACAAGTCAGCTTCCTCCAACCAGATCCCCGCATGTCTAGAGCCTCTTCAATACCACCCAGCACAAGAAGAAATGTGACAGAAGGGAAGCCCTGAGTGGAAAGAGACAGGGGTCTCAATCAATTGAGATTAAATTGCTTCCTTTCTTTTGCAAAATTTACATAAATACATGCCCATGTGAACGCATTGTTGGCCCCCTCCCAGCCTTGGACAGGAAGAAGGGGAAAGACTTGGAACTTAAGCATCATCATCTGTGTGTAAATCCATCTTGATTCATAAGTACTTTGTCCAGATAAGTGGTAAACTGGATGGAGGCTGTGCCTTTCAGAGAAGAACTTTCACTTGAGTTTAAGGGTCCACTTAGGAGGATTGGGTTTGGAATTATTTTAGGGAAAGGATTACCTAGGGGATTTCCAAGCCTTGAAAACATGATTGTGCTGTGCTGTCTTCTCATAATTAGAGCTCATCTTTACATTTTCTTTCTTTTTCCTTAGGAAATCCCTTTAAAGTTTCTTTTTAATAAACTGCAAAGGAATATTACTCCTAAATTAGCAGGAGACTGTGAGGACTGGCCTTCTCATAGTAAGTACTAAATGACATAAGATTCTAACATTTAATAAGTGCTCAGTTAAGGATAACAGCAGGATAAACAGTTTGTTAAGAGAGCTGAATTGGGGGGGGCGCCTGGGTGACTCGGTCAGTTGAGCGTCCAACTTTGGCTCAGGTCGTGATTTTGCGGTTCGTGAATTCGGGCCCTGCGTCAGGCTCTGTGCTAACAGCTTGGAGCCTGGAGCCTGCTTCGGATTCTGTGACTCCCTCTCTCTCTGCCCCTCCCCTGCTCATGCTCTGTCTCTGTCTCTCAAACAATACACGTTGGAAAAAAATTAAAAAAAAAAAAAAAGAAAAGTTGTATCCTTTAAAAAAAAAATGAGCTGAATTGGTAGGGTTTGGAAAGTAACTTAGACTTTCTCCTACTGCTGTCTTTAAGCTTAATGTATCTGCTCTTTCTTTCCCACCTCTGGACAACGTTTGGGGAATATCCTATTGTTTTTCTGTTCACTTTTGTAGATTAATAAACAGTCTCATTTTCAGATTTTAACAAGCCCAGGAAAGTATAATATCAAAACTTTATTTTTCCCCCCATTTGCTTTAAAGCTTCTCTCTTCCTCCATAACTCAAGGTTGACTGAAGTTTGAAACCGACTGGGGGATGGTGGGCAAGAGTGTACTTGGTTTCTTTATTCTCCTGTCCTTCACTTTCTCCCTTACTCACAATTGCTCTTTCTGACCCCTCCAAGTCAGAAATAAGGGATAAGGGGAACTTTTTTTTTTAAAAAAAAAGCACTAGGGGAAATCATTTTTAATAGGCTACACAAGAAAGGCTTCAATGAGGTGACATCTGAGCTTAAACCTGAACCATGAAGAAGGGATGGGGGGAGGTTGGTGGGGAGAAGATAAGTAGGTGCCAATAGGCCACTGTACAGAGTTTGGATACAATGGGAATCCACTGGAGAGTTTTAAGCAGAAGGGTGACATGATCTGTTTCACTGCATCAAAAGGGCTCTGGATTCTAGTCCTGTAACATCTATCTGTTCCTCCTTTCTTGGATAACCTCTCTTTGGTTTACTAAACTTGAGGTTCTCTCTAATCCAATGTCTGGCCCCAAACTCTCTGCCGTCCATAGTGAGAGATTAAAGTGAGCCTTGTTAATGAGCAAACCGCCCCCTTTCATCATTTAAATACCTTCTTCCCCAATGAGCATGATCTGTGTGCTCATTAACTGAGCCCAGTAAGGAGAACTTTTGAAGAACACAAACTTATGTGGCAGGTGTTATTATAATCCACAGTTATAGCCCTTCATGTGGCAGATGCCCTAATGCTGGCTTTATTGCTGGTGGGTGTTTCAATGAGTTCTGCTCTCCTGATTTTGGTGATACCATTTCCATAGCATCTTTCTGCTGCTGGATCAATGTATCTCAGCACACAGGACAGAGTCCTTTCATGATAACTCAAGGCCAGCTACCTTGCTCCATCATGGATGGGAGACTGGCTTGTTCCTGTTGCTCCCACCTTTCTTCGTGTTATGGAGACTGCCTCAGCCATTTTTTTTTTAATTTTTTAATGTTTATTTATTTTTGAGACAGAGAGAGACAGAGCATGAATGGGGGAGGGGCAGAGAGAGAGGGAGACACAGAATCGGAAGCAGGCTCCAGGCTCTGAGCCATCAGCCCAGAGCCTGACGCGGGGCTCGAACTCACCAACGGTGAGATCGCGACCTGAGCTGAAGTCGGACGCTCAACCGATTGGGCCACCCAATCGCCCCTAAGCCTCAGCCATTTTTAAGGAAGGTGCAGGCAACAGTCCCTGTCATCCCCTGAACCCTAGTGTATATGTGTGCAGTTTCTCTGAAATGTTCTTTCTAAGCTCTGCACATTTATCTTAAAAGATACATGGCGGGAAACAGACAGTTCAACTCCAACTCCCTTCAAAGTAAAAAAAAAAAAAAAAAAAAAAAAAAATCTCTTCAATCTTTTTCATTCTTGTCACATTCTCAACTTGTCTTATATTTAAAGTGGGGGGTGGGAGTTATAATGGGGAATGGATTTCAAGTTACAGAGCCAGTTTGGAACCACATTGTTGTCCTGTCACCTATGCGTGGGTACTTAAAACCTGTTTTTCTCATCTTTGGGGGCTCACTGGGAACTGTGAGGTAACAGGAAGGAAGGTAGTTATAATTTGGAAGTTGTAGCTGTGCCACTTAGATTAGCCATATATATATATATATATATATATATATATATATATATATTTTTTTTTTTTTTTTCCCCCTTGGTGTTCTGTTATTTTCTCATTCATCCCTGCCATTTTTAGTTCAGGTGGGCTCTAATGCTGTCACTCCTCCATCAACACAGTATGTGTACCATTCACCACCACCAGTCCCACATTCCCTTCGGTTTATGTTACTATCATTGTTATCACCAAATTTGTGCAGACAACTTTGCGTGATTTGCACTAAAGGAGGGAGGTAATAGTTTGAGGCAGTACTGAATTTGAAAATAATAAAAATATTTTAGATTCCTCATTGCCATCAGAGTCTTTACTTGCTGAGCCCAAAAACCATCCATAAGAAGACTAATTTCTCCATTAGTTATATATTTAGAGGACGTTAGGAAAAAGACCTTCCTCTATGAGGGAGAAGATACTGCCTTTTAGGAAGATCTACTATGACGCAAAAGCAGCAAGCGATGAATACAATGATTCCAAGAGGAAAGCTGAGAATATGAAGCTAGATTGGAGACACAGATAGAACAAATTAAACTGGGAATAGGGACCTTCTGACCAAAAATAACGGACTCCATATGGAGGTCGCATGGCCAAGGAGAAGTTTGAAATGCAATATTCTGAAGGCTCCCAGGAGGTCTGAGCACTAGAGGATGATCTTGTATAGATGAAAGTGATCAAAGATCAATTGCAGAAATATGTCAGAGAGCTGAAAACAAATGGTGACTTGGAAAATATGCAACACACGTAATTGTTACTCTGGAAGACAGAGCAGTGTACAATCAACCATTGAAAGAAATGCCTTTCTGGAGTGAATTGAAGAGGAGAGTCTCCTGGAATCCATCTAATACATCAAAGGAATTGGTCCTGCAACACCCAAGCCAAAACACTGACTTCATGTCACCCATGGACCTGGTTCCAGTATGAATACAACTCAGATGTCCTGTGAGGTATGGGAAACTCCTTTATTTTGTGGATCAGAGGGTCTGCCTTCAAAATTATAGGGGACTTGCTGTGAAAAGTAGGGCACTAGAAACCAATCTTGCATTCTTTTGAAAATTTGTATGGGGTCAGTCTTCAAGCTAAGCAAATGTCACAACCTTCTGGTGAGGGAGCAAGGACAGATGACAGAGACAAAAAGCTAGGCAGTGCTAGTATGGTGTGGGGTGATGAATGGTTGGTAAGTGTCTAAATTTGGGAAACTATATTTTACTTATTTTTATTTTTTAAATTTTGATTCCAGTATAATTAACATTCAGTGTTATATTACTTTCAGGTGTACAATATTACTCATTCAACAATTCTATACATTACTGAGTGCTTAGAATGATAAACATACTCTTAATTGCCTTCACCTATTTCATCCATTCCCCTCGCCCCCCGGTAACCATAAGTTTGTTCTTTGTATTTAAGAGTCTGGCTTTTTGGTTTGAATCTTTTTTATTTTGCATTATTTTTATTTTGTTCTTTTGTTTATTAAATTCCACATATGAGTGAAGTCATATGATACTTGTCTTTCTCTGTCTCATTTCACTTAGCATCATACCCTCTTGATCCATCCATGTTGCTGCAAATGGCAAGACTCCGTTCTTTTTATGACTCAGTAATATTCCATGATAGATAGATAGATAGATAGATCTTCTTTATCCATTCCTCTATTGCTTTCATAATTTGGCTATTGTAAATAATGCTGCAATAAACATAAGATGCATATATCTTTTCTAATTAGTATTTTCATATTCTTTGGGTAAATACCCAGGAGGAGAATTAACAGGATCATATGATAGTTGTATTTTTAATTTTTGAAGAGCCTTCATACTGTTTTCCATAGTGGCTACACAAGTTTGCATTCCCACCAAAGTGTACGAGTGTTCTTTTTTTCTCCACATCCTCGACAACACTTATTATTTCTTGTGGTTTTGATTTTAGCCATTCTAACTGTGTGAGGTGGTATCTCACTGTGGGTTTTTTTTTTCATTTTTAAGTTTGTTTATTTATTTATTTTGAGAGAGAGCACACATGCACACAGAAGTGAGGGAGGGGCAGAGAGAGAGAGAGAGACAGAGAATCCCAAGCAGGCTCTGTGCTGACACAGGACTTGATCCCATGAACTGAACCATGAGATCGTGAGTTGAGCCAAAATCAAGAGTTGAGATGCTTAACCAACAGAGCCTGCCAGGCACCCCATCACTGTAGTTTTGATTTGTATTTCCCTGATGATGAGTGATGTTGAGCCTCTTTTCTGTTGGCCATCTGTATGTCTTCTTTGGAGAAATGTCTGTTCATGTCTTCTGCCCAGTTTTTAATGGGATTATTTAGTTTTTGGTGTTGAGTTGTAAAATTTCTTTATGTATTTTGGATACCAACCTTTCTCAGGTACTCATTTGCAGATATCTTTTCCTATTCAATAGGTTGTCTTTTAGCTTTATTGGTTGTTTCCTTTGTTGTGCAGAAGATGTTTATTTTGATGTAGTCCCAATAGTTTATTTTTGCTTTTGTTTTCCTTGCCTCAGGAGACATATCTAGAAAAATGTTGCTGTGGCCAATGTCAGAAATGACTACCCATGTTTTTTTTTTCTATAAACATAACCTATGAACATGAAACCTATGGTTTCAGGTCTTAATATTTAAGTTTTTAATCCACTTTGAGTCTGTTTTTGTGTATGATGTAAGACAGTGGTCCACTTTCATTCTTTGTGTGTAGCTGTCCAGTTTTCCCAACACTATGCATTGAAGAGACCATCTTTTTCCCATTGCATATTCTTGACTCCTTTGTCACAGATAAATTGACCATATAATTGTGGGTTTATTTATGGGCTTTCTGTTCTGTTCTGTTGATCCGTATGTCTGTTTTTGTGCTGGTACCATATTGTTTTGCATACTACAGCTTTATATTGTATCTTGAAACTGGGGATTGTGATGCCTCCAGTTTAGTTCCTTTTCAACATTTCTTTGACTATTTTGGGGGGTGCCTGGGTGGCTTAGTTGGTTGGGCATCCAACTTTGGATCAGGTCATTATCTCCCAGCTTGTGAGTTCAAGCCCTGAGTTAGGCTCTGTGCTGCCATCTCAGAGCCTGCAGCCTGCTTTGAATTCTGTGTCTCTATCTCTCTCTGCCCTTTCCCCACTTGTGCTCTCTCTCTCTCAAAAATAAATAAACATTAAAAATTTTAAAAAAATATTGCTTTGGGGCGCCTGGGTGGCTCAGTCGGTTAAGCATCTGACTTCAGCTCGGGTCATGATCTTGCGGTCCGTGAGTTTGAGCCCCATGTTGGGCTCTGTGCTGACAGCTCAGAGCCTGGAGTCTGTTTCAGATTCTGTGTCTCCCTCTCTTTCTCACCCTCCCCCGTTCATGGTGTCTCTCCTTGTATCAAAAATAAATAAACGTTAAAAAAAAATAAAAAAAAAAGAAAACAGTTTCTTCTTTAAAAAAAATATTGCTTTGATTATTTGGGATCTTTTGTAGTTCCATTCAAATTTTAGGATTATTCATGTTCTGTGAAAATGCTGTTGGTATTTTTATTGCATTAAATCTGTAGATTGCTTTGGGTAGTTATGGACATTTTAACAGTATTTGTTCTTGCAGTCCATAGCATGGGATATCTTTCTATTTGTTTGTGTTGACTTCAATTGCTTCCATCAGTGTTTTATTGTTTTCAGAGCACAGGTCTTTCACCTGCTTGGTTAAGTTTATTTCTAGATATTTTGTTATTTTTGGTGCAATTGTAAATGGAACTATTTTCTTAGTTTCTCTTTCTTCTACTTCATTGTTACTGTATAGAAATAGAATAGATTTCTGTATATTGATTTTGTATCCTGTGGCCTTACTAAACTCATTTATCATTTCTGGTAGTTTTTTTGATGGAGTCTTTAGGGTTCTCTGTATATAGTATCATGTCATCTGCAAATAATGAAAGTTTGCCTTCTTTCTTACCAATTTGGATGTCTTTTATTTATTTTTGTTAGTTGTTGTAGCCAGGACTTCCAGTACCGTGCTGAATAGTAGTGGGGAGAGTGTATATCCTTGTCTTATTCCTGATCTTAAAGAAAAAGCTTGAAGTTTTTTTCACCATTGAATATGATGTTAGCTGTGGGGTTTTCGTATATGGCCTTTATTATGTTGGGATATGTTCCCTCTAAACCTACTTTGTTTTTTTTGTTGTTTTTTTGTTTTGTTTTGTTTTTATTTTTTTTTTTCGAGTTTTTGCCTTTTTTTTTCAATATATGAAGTTTATTGTCAAATTGGTTTCCATACAACACCCAGTGCTCATCCCAAAAGGTGCCCTCCTCAATACCCATCACCCACCCTCCCCTCCCTCCCACCCCCCATCAACCCTCAGTTTGTTCTCAGTTTTTAAGATTCTCTTATGCTTTGGCTCTCTTCCACTCTAACCTCATTTTTTTTTTTCCTTCCCCTCCCCCATGGGTTTCTGTTAAGTTTCTCAGGATCCACATAAGAGTGAAAACATATGGTATCTGTCTTTCTCTGTATGGCTTATTTCACTTAGCATAACACTCTCTAGTTCCATCCATGTTGCTACAAAGGGCCATATTTCATTCTTTCTCATTGCCACGTAGTACTCCATTGTGTATATAAACCACAATTTCTTTATCCATTCATCAGTTGATGGACATTTAGGCTCTTTCCATAATTTGGCTATTATTGAGAGTGCTGCTATAAACATTGGGGTACAAGTGCCCCTGTGCATCAGTACTCCTGTATCCCTTGGGTAAATTCCTAGCAGTGCTACTGCTGGGTCATAGGGTAGGTCTATTTTTAATTTTTTGAAGAACCTCCACACTGTTTTCCAGAGTGGCTACACCAATTTGCATTCCCACCAACAGTGCAAGAGGGTTCCTG
This sequence comes from Panthera onca, assembly GCF_046562875.1. NCBI lineage: Eukaryota > Metazoa > Chordata > Mammalia > Carnivora > Felidae > Panthera > Panthera onca. Next base: position 225,172,350 of record NC_138339.1, read on the forward strand.
TTTCTCCACATCCTCACCAGCATCTATAGTCTCCTGATTTGTTCATTTTGGCCACTCTGACTGGCGTGAGGTGATATCTGAGTGTGGTTTTGATTTGTATTTCCTTGACGAGGAGCGACGTTGAGCATCTTTTCATGTGCCTGTTGGCCATCCGTATGTCTTCTTTAGAGAAGTCCCTCTAACCTAGTTTGTGAGAGTTTTTATCATGAATGGATGTTGTACTTTGTCAAATGCTTTTTTTTTTCTTTTAATTTAAACTCAAGTTAGTTAACATATAGTGTAGTATGTAGCTATGAGGCTTTAAATTGCAAGCATTGGGCACCAGCATGGTATGGTCAGGAACTAAGATCCAGTGGTAGTGTGACTCAGCAGAACCTTGACTCCAGCTCAGCTAGGGATGCACCAGCTTCTCCTGAGGTGATATAGAGGTGAGAATCGAATCGTTGTGACTGGACAGGGTTTATTCCTTATGCAGTTGGCTGTAACAGGTTTCCATGGAGCTCTGCCTGCAAGGTATCTACCTTGGACAAGTTATTCCTTACTTCTTAAGTATAATTTTCTTGTTTGAACTTCATGTAAGTTATTGATATAGGAGGAAATTACTCCATATTTCCCTTCTCTGGAATTTACACCATGCTGATGAATTGGTGCATTGAATAAAGTTTGTTCTGAATGGTTAAGTAAAATAAAATTGGAATTTATATTTTGCTTTGGATATAAAATGCATTTGTGTATCTGATAATCTGAAAATACCTAGCATTTCAAATGAAATTATAAAACCATAATTGGTCAGACTTTTGATAGTTCTAGATGACTTGTCAAGGATGGGAACTACATATCGTACAATTTATTCATTCAGTCACTAATTCTTTTTGAAAAAAATTTTGAGATACAATTTACATACCATGAAGTTCACCCACTTTAAGTATACATTTCAACCTTTTTAAAGTATATTTAGAGTTGTGTAATCATCACCATAATCTTATTTTAGAACATTTTTATCAATTTGAAAATAAACCTCATATCTACTAGCAGTCACTACCTATTCTTTTTCTCCTCTCTTCTCTTCCCCAGCCCTAGGTAACCACTAATCTACTTCTTTATTGATTTTCATATTCTAGACATTTAATTACATGGTATCATACAAAGTGTGGTATTTTGTGACTGATTCCTTTCACTAAGTATATCAATAATTCATTTTTTCAATAAATACTGTTAATTCAACTGAATAAATTTTTAATATATAATTGGTTTTATTACTTTAGCCATGAATCAGGCAGCATCCCCTCTGGCAAGTAGAGGGAAGCTCCAAAGGGCTACAGAAAAGGAAAGGTTTTTAATGGTAGAGAGGGAACGGAAAAAAGCAATTACAGTAAAACCTTAGATTGCGAGTAACTTGTTCTGTGAGTGTTCTGCAAGATGAGCAAACATTTCTAATAAATTTTAACTTGATAAACGAGCAATGTCTTGCAATATGAGTAGCATGTGACGCTGAACATCCCATGATCACAACTGGACCAATGGTTCTTGACACTTGCTTTGATATACAAGTGCTTTGGATTACAAGCATGTTTCCGGAATGAATTATGCTCACAAACCAAGATTTTACTGTATTAGCAAGATGCCATTGTTTTAGGCAAAGTCACCTTCCTAAGGGGAGTGGAGGGGGTCTATCTGTAAATTTCCTAGTGCTGACCAGGAAATCCCCATGTTGACTGGTTAAAGATTATATTTCCAGTGGGCAGTTACGTTAGATATTAAGTCTTGGTTTTCTGACTTGGGACCTTAATCTAAGTGAAGCTGTTTGGGGGTATGTGGTTTGTTTTTAACAGTATTCATTGAGCTTCTATTATTTACACAGTGCTATAAGCCTTGGAAATACCAAGATAAATAAGACACTCTTCCCTCAAGTAGTTTAGAGTAGTGGTCCTTGACCCTGTGTATTAGTGAGAGTTCTTCCGAGAAATAGAACCAATAGGACATGTAATATTGTATGTATTTATATATATATAACACTGTATGTTTATTATAGAAATGGCTCACACAGTTATGGAGGCTGAGAAGTCCCATGATCTACTGTCTGCCAGCTAGAGAACCAGGAGAGCTGGTGCTATAATTCCATCTAGGTTACAAGATCAGAGAATCAGGAGCATCAGTGACCTAGAGCAGGAAAAGATGGGTGTCCCAGGTCAATAGAGAGTGCAAACTGACCCTTTCTTGGCCTCTTTTCTGTTCAGGATTTCAATGTATTGGATAGTGCCCACTCACTATATTGGTAAGGACAATATTCTTTACCCAATCTACTGATTCAAATGTTAACTCTTCCAGAAACACCTTCACATACACATGCACAAATAATGTTTTACCAGCTATCTGGGTATCCCTTAGCCCAGTCAACTTGATACATAAAAAAAATTAACCATCACACAGTGTTAGACCCAAAGTCTCTTTTTCTTTCTTTTTTGTTCCCTCCTCTTTCTTTCTTTTTCTTTTTCTCTTTTTTTCTTTCTTTCTTTCTCCCTTCCTTTCTTCCTTTCTCCCTTACTTTCTTTCCTTCTTTCTTCTTTCTTTCTACAAATAGTTTGTAAAATTTCTTCTCTATCCCAAATGAAATTTTAATTAACACTTAATGTAATTTACTTATGCATATAATTTTAAAAACATTGTCCTCAGGGGCTGGGGCAGGGAGGAATGTGGAGATGTTTAATGGGTACAGAGTTTCAGTTTTGCAAGACCAATGTTCTGAAGGTTAGTTGGACAACAATGTGAATATATTTAACACTAACAGTTAAGATGGGAAATTTTATGTTATATATATTTTACCACAATTAAAGAAAATCAACATTGTCCTAAATGTGATATAAAAGGGACATAAAAAGAATAATATATTATCAAATAATGTGTGTATCCAGCATTTAAATTTTCAGGCACAATTAGGCTGGAAAATACAATGATGTAGTCAATGCTTTAATTTACTGAAATGAATAAGAGAGGTGCCTGGGTGGCTCAGTTGGTTAAGCATCTGACTTCAGCTCAGGTTATGATCTCATAGTTTGTGGGTTCAAGCCCTGCATCGGGTTCTGAGCTGACAGCTCAGAGCCTGGAGTCTGCTTCAGATTCTATGTGAATGTGTGTCTCTCTCTGCCCCTCCCCTGCTTGTGCTTTCCCTCTCTCTAAAAAATTAATAAGCAAACACTAAAAATAAATAATGAATGAATAAGAAGATTAGAAGTTTTTCCTTACAAAGGAACAAAAAAAGAGCACAGGCATGTGTGGATCCCAGAATAGAAATAGTTTAGGATAAGCTAACACAAACGAGACTAGTTTGTATATGATAGAAAAGAGGGAGAAACATTTAATTTTAGTAGGGAAAACATGTGAAGAGAAATTATGGGCTGTCAAAGGAAGATGACAAAGAATGATTTGGCCATTACTTATAAATGAAGGGTGAAATAGTTTTCTGTATTATGACATGGAGTGCTAGTAAGAGTATCTCAGAAAACATTTATTCTATCTAAAAATTCCATAATTTATTGAGTTATACATCCAGCTTCCAGAAATTAAAAATATGTCAAAGTCTATTCTCTAATAAGCAACAATGAATACAAAATAGACTAGTAAAAGAAATAGTCGTACAAGAGGCTATGGAGAGACTATACGTCTCTCTGGGGACTCCCTATTACAGTTACATAGAAAACATAAGCAAACAAATAAAAAAACCCAACAAGTAACCCAAAAATAAACACATAATTTCAATAAACAGTAAACTTACAAAATAAATGTAGGTTTATAACATTTATAAGAGTATGTAAAAATTTTTAACATATAAGAATATGAAATATTTGAGAACTGTCTTTCATTGAAATTCAGTGAGATATCTGTTTCAATATTTTTTACTAAGCCTATTAAAGTTAGCTTAAAATGTTCTGTTTCATCTTTGTAATTGGTTTTCATGACTTGCAGTAAGCACACTGACTAAACCCACTCTCAACTATATAGATAGCAGGAAATGCTGCCATAATTTAGCTTGTTTTCAGACATGTAGATGTGAAAGTCTTGGCTGGATCCTAAACGTTTTTAATTAGATTGATTAAATCATGGTTTGTCCGCAGGTCCTTTTGAAGATCAATTAATTTCTTTTGAAAACCCTGGCTGACATATTCCACATCTGTTTAAAACCACCCAATCTGCTATCGTAAAATGTTAACTGTCTTTAAGTCTAATTATCATTGCATCCAAATGAGAGCAGTATATTTCAGAGTCAAGTATCTTTTAATCTGTCCTCATGTTAGATAGATTACACTACAAAGCTAAAAACTATAAAAGTCCCAAGTGAGCAAGGTTATTTTTAACTATTTCATTTGTTGAAAGAGCCATGAGAATTCCCTTCAACTTGAATAAGATTGGTCCCTTTTCCTTAAAGTTTAAGAAGGAGCTCATTGATGCTATAAATGTATCTTTGCAATGGAAAGATCTGACTATCTCTCCTTACCCATGTGATAGCATTAGTTTAATAGGGGAAGACTTGCTCTTTCCCATCTCCTATGTGAGTGAAAATGAAGGATAAACATCATATATGATGTATTCTGCCCAAAATGTTGAGCATGAGTCTAATTAAACCTATAGAAAAAATTTCCCATTTACAGGGGAGAGAGGGAGGAATAAGTTAAACCGCACCCTGAGGAGACAAACTGGAAACATCCAGAATGTAGAATTGTAAAACACAAGTGGCCTAGTGGAAAAAGTCAATGTTGTAATTTTTTTTCTTTAAAAATAGGTTTAAGAAATTTTCTAGATTGAAGGAGACTGGAAGAGTTATATAACAAATGCAAAGTATGAACTTTGACTAGATTCCCATTAAAAACAACCATCAAAAAAACAATTATAAAAGGTATTTTTGGGGGGACAACTGGAGACATTTGAAAATGATGTTAGACAAGTATTCCAAATTTTGGGGATGTGACAATGCTGTTGTGGCTATGTAAGATAATATCCTTATATGTAAGAGATTTATGCTTGAGAATTTAGGGGTAAAATGGCGTGATATCTACATTTTACTTTGAAATGTTTTAGCCAAAAAATACATATAGGAACCAATTATGGCAAAATACTTAACGATTATTGAATCTGGGTAGTGGGGATATGGATGTTTATTGCCCTGGACTTTTAGTTTTTCTGTATATTTAGAAATATACATATTAATATATAAAATGTAAATTAAAATAATTATAAATTGAATAAAGAGAAAGGCCTTTTCAAATATGACTTGGAAGATACACCTCACTCTTTTGCATTATTTCAAATTTTATATTTATCTTTTCATTGGTTATACCAGAAATTCCACAGAAGTCCATAATGTGAGCCAAATCTTTTTAAAAATTTGTTGGAGAACCATCTTATTTGGATAAGACATTCAGACTCTTCATGGACATATGATAGATTATGGGTAATCTATTATTGAAAGGATTTGAACATTCATTGATTCATGGAATTTATTTCAATAATTATTAGTAATTAAGTATTGCTGATGAATAATGAAATGACTTTTTAAAAACATTTGGTGTAGGGTGCCTGGGTGGCTCAGTTGATTAAGCATCCAACTCTTGATTTCAGTCAGGTCATGATCTCATGGTTCGTGAGATCAAGCCCCGTGTTTGGCTCTGTGCTGACAGCGTGAACCCTGCTTGGGATTCTCTCTCCCTCTCTCTCTGCCCCTCCCTGGCTCTCTCTCTTTCTCAAAATAAATAAATAAACATTAAAGAAATTTTAAACATTTGGTGTTTCTTTTTTCCTAATTTTCTTTAATATTCATGCTTGCAGGTATAGTTACCATTTAGTAGAAGGTATACAAAATACATACCTTATGTCTTCTATTTAGAACATATATTTTATGAAAAATCAATACTTCAATTTAAGTACTAGGTATATATAATGCACCCCAGTTACTGTATGCAAACTGATATTTACCGGGGATACTAATGATACATAGTAAATCAGAACACATTAGAAAGTAGAAATGTATAGGGGTGCCTGGGTGGTTCAGTTGATTAAGCTTCTGACTTCAGCTCAGGTCATGATAATCATGGTCCATGAGTTCAAGCCCCATGTTGGGCTCTGTGTTGACAATTCAGAGCCTGGAGCCTGCTTCAGATTCTGTCTCCCTCTCTCTCTGCTTCCTCCCTGCTCACACTTTGTCTCTCTCTCTCTCTCTCTCTCTCTCTCTCTCTCTCAAAAGTAAACATTAAAAAAAAATTAAAAATAGAAAGTATAAATGTATTTATGAAATAAATTATTTTTACATGCATCTGTGATATTATGTATTATATAATTATATATATAATTTAAAAATCTGATCTCACAATTACCCAACTAAATTAAGAATTTAAGTGTAGTTATATGAGCATAATTAATTTCCAAGAAAAATTTGTTTAGTTATGTGGACAGCCATATTTCCGTAGTTTGACTTTTTAATTTTGCTAATCATGGCATACAGAATTGGCATTTATTGTAATGTGAATTTACTAGAAAAATGAACAAACATAAAACTGTAATTACCCAAAGTAATATCTATCATTTATCACTTCAATCAGTTGGTTTTTTTTTTTTATAAAACCTATATATATATATATTTTTTACTTTAATACTAATGTTTCTATTTTTTAAATTATTTTTTAATCTTTATTTTTGAGAGAGAGAGAGAGAGCAAGAGAGAGCAAGCATGGGAGGAACAGAGAGAGAGGGAGAAACAGAATCTGAAGCAGGCTCTGAATCTGAGCTGTCAGCACAGAGCCTGATGTGGGGCTTGAACTCACAAACTGCTAGTCCATGACCTGAGCCAAAGTCAGACACTCAACCAACTGAGCCACCCAGGTGCCCCAATACTGATGTTTTTATTTTGATGAGTAGTATAAGTTTAGCACATCAAACTCATGATCTAATGACCATTACAGTTTAACATAAATTGTGAGTTAAGCATGAGTTGAATTGAAAAATACTTCCAGGTGGTAGCCCAACAAGGTATACATTGTGGCAGTGAAGGAGAGTGACTGCAGATGAGGAAATGCCTCACATATTGTCCGTAGTATTCCTGACATACAGGCAAAGCTCAGCACTATGTTGAGGAAATTAAGAGTAACAATACATTCTTTCATGTATCATTGGATTTACTCCTGAAGAAAGCATGCAGCTTTGTGTTCTGAAGCTCATTTTCTGAACTCTACAGATACAGGTTTCATATAATTGTACCTTTTGTTCAGTGTTAAATGTGTGGAGATGGAAAGAAGTACTATTTTCCAATGAACTAAATACAGTTTTAAGACTAATAGCATAATAAAGTTTTAGAAGCAAAAGGAAACTTAGAAGTGTTTCTGCTACATATTTTTTTCCAATTTTATTGAGAAGTGATTGGCACACATCACTGTATAAGTTTAAGGCATATAGCATAATGCCTTGATTTGCTTTTATTGTGAAATGATTACCACAAGAGGTTCAGCTAGCATCCGTCTTCTCATGTAGATACAATAAAAGGGAAAGAAAGAAGAAAAGAATAAAGGAAAAAAAATTTTTCCTTGTAACAAGAACTTTTATAATTTACTCTTAACCACTTTCCTATATATCATACAGCAGTGTTAGCTATAGTCACATGTTGTACTTAATATCCTTAGTACTTATTTTTTTATTTATTACTGAAGTATAGTTGACATTCAATGTTATATTAGTTTCAGATGTACACCATAGTAATTCAACATTTCTCTGCATTACTTGATGCTCACCATAAGTGTAGTCACCATCTGTCACCATACAACATATTACAGTATTATTGTTTATATTCCCTATGCTGTAATTTTGATCGCTGTAATTTATTTATTTTATAACTGTAAGTTTGTATTTCTTAATCCCTTTCACTTATTTTGCCCATCCTCCCACCTACCTCCCCTCTGGCAACTGCCAGTTTGTGCTCTGTATTTGAGTCTGTTTCTTAAGAGTCTTGTTTTTTTGTTTTTTTAGATTCTACCTATAAATGAAATAATATGGTATTTGTCTTTCTCTGACTTATTTCATTTAGGATAATACCTTCTAGGTCCATCCATGTTGTTGCAAATGGCCAGATTTCATTTACTTATAGCTAAGTAATATTTTGTAATATTCCACTGTGTGTGTGTGTGTGTGTGTGTGTGTGTGTGTATCGATTTAGATAGGTATATTGACTGATAGGTAGGTAGATATACTGTCTCTTCTTTCCATTCATCTATTGATAGACACTTCAGTTGCTTCAACATCTTGGCTATTATAAATAATGCCATAATAAAGAGGTGCGTATATTTTTTGGAATTAATGTTTTTTTCTTTGGGTAAATACCTAGTAGTGGAATTACTGGATCATATGGTATTTCTATTTTTAATTTTCTGAGGAACCTCCATACTGTTTTCCACAGTGGTTGCACCATTTTATATTCCCACCAACAGTGCATAAGGGTTCCCTTTTTGCCACATCCTTGCCAACACTTGTTATTTCTTGTCTTTGTGAACCTAGCCATACTGACTGGTGTGAGGTGATACTTCACTGTGATTTTGATTTGCCTTTTCCTGATGATGAACGATGTTCAGCATCATTTCATGTGTCTGTTGGCCATCTGTGTATCTTCTTTAGAAAAATGTCTATTCAGGTCTGCCCACTTTTAAATTTGATTGTTTTGTTTGTTTGTTTGGTGTTGAGTTGTATAAATTCCTTATATATTTTGGATACTAACTCCTTATTGGAATGTCATGTGCAAGTATCTTCTCCCATTCAGTAGGTTGCTGTTTTGTTTTGTTGATCATTTCCTTTGCTGTGCAAAAGCTTTTTATTTTGGTGTAGTCCCAATAGTTTATTTTTGCTTTTGTTTCTTTTGCCTGAGGAGACATATCTATAAATACATTGCTAAGGCCCATGTCCAAGAGATTACTGCCTGTGTTTTCTTTTAGATCCCTACTATACATATTTCTTATAACTGGAAGTTTGTACCTTTTGACCACCTTCCTCCAATTCCCCCTCTTCTCATCTCCTGCCTCTGGTACCCACAAGTCCTGATATTTTTTTTTTTATGAAGTTTTTGTGTGTATGTGTGTGTGTCTTTTTAAAATTGGCTCTAGGGACACCTGGGTGGCTCAGTTGGTTAAGTATCCAACTGTTAGTTTCGGCTCAGGTCATGATCTCACGGTTTCATGAGTTTAAGCCCCACATCAGGATTCTCTGTCTCCCTCTCTCCTCTGCCCCTTCCCCATTTGCACTCTGTCTCTCTCAAAATTAAAAAAAAAAAAAAAAAACTTTAAAATTGGCTCTAGACTATCATTACTAATGCTCTATTTGTTAATAAGCAACAATGTTGGAAAAATGTTTTTTTCTTTTAAGTAATTTTGAGGATTTCAAAATTGACAATTCTTTTTTATTCACTGTCAGCAATTTGAAAATAACATTTTCTCTGCAACTTTTTCTGTCTTTGCAAACTTGACATATGCGAATGGTGAAGGCTCTCTGTGAGACAGGATGCATTCACCTACTTGTAATAAAGATTTATTTATATTATGCAGTTGGTTTCACCTTTTTAACCTTCTTAAGGCAACAATGCAGTGGAATAGAGGAAATCATTTAATATGATTTATTTTTATTATCTTCGGAGTAGTCTTTTATACAGCTATTAAGATTAATTGTTCTTGAATGTTGTGTAGCATGCCATACACTGCTCTGAAGGAAACAAGGAGACCTATCTTTTTTTTGCACAGAACATTATCAAACATTCCAGTGATGGTATTGTAGTTTTCAGTAGTTTTCAATATATATATGTATGAAACATATATGTGTCTTTCCAGTTGGATTAACATATTCCTTTGTAAAATATTCACTTAATCTTGATGGGTTTATTGGCTTGATTAGAAAAATGAGTTGGCAGGGGCATCTGGCTGGCTCAGTTGGTTGAGTGTCCGACTCTTGAGTTTCCTTGGGTCATGATCCCAGGTTTGTGGGATCAAGCCCAGCATTGGGCTCTGCACTGAGCATGGAGCCTGCTTGGGATTCTCTCCCTCTCCCTCTGTCCCTCTCCCCTACTTCTGCTCTCTCTCTCTCTCTAAAAGAAAAAAAAGAAAGAAAGGAAAAACGAGTTGGCAGAGTAGGCATTGGTGACTGTTCATTTGTACAAAAAGCTGTACAACCCAATTTCAAATATTTAGCTGAATGTTTGCCCACATTTTAAATTTATGTTTGACATTTGAAATAAGATCCAAATAAGGAAACTGGTACATTTACTTAGAATCACCATGATTCTACAGCTACAAATGCAGACTAATCCAGTTGTGTTGTTTTGGTGACTAAAATACAGTGCTTCCTTTGGTGACCTGACTTTCTAAAATGGGAACAACTTGGTAAAGTTCTGAACAAACACCAAGTACATTCTTTCCTCAATTTATATGATAGTTATATTCCTGTGACCTCAGTATATAACAGCATGCAATCATAGTTTTGGTGATCTATAAGCCAGAGTTTGATTCTCAATTCAGATAGTTCTAAGTAAGTTTTTCACCTACATGAAAGTCTAATGGGACATTCAAAAGGTGGACATGATGCCTTTTCTCTTTCTTTCTTTCTTTCTTTCTTTCTTTCTTTCTTTCTTTCTTTCTTTTTTATAGAGGCCTGTCTGCATGTTGAAAGGTGTTTAGCATCCCTGATCCAGTCCACTGTATGTTTATAGTGCTCTTCCAATCCTCAGTCTTGCAATAACCAAAAATGCCTCTTATATTTTCAGAATGCCTCCTAGGGGGCTATGTCACAACTTTTGAGAGCCACTGGCTTAAAATGCAAGGTGGCAAATATTTAAAAAAAATAAAATGTTATAGGTGGTATGAATGTACGAGTATTTCTATCTGAATGAGTAAAGAAGAGCTTTATAGAAGTATTAAGCTGAATCTTGCAGGATCCACACAGACTAGGATAAATGGGCCTGTCAGACAGAAGGACCACATGATAAATTTAATAATGCTCAGAGGCCTGCAAATAGTTTGGTACAACTGGAACCCAGGATGCGGGGTTGGGATCTATGAAGAAACAATTCAGGAAGGTACATAGAAACCAGGTATTGGAAAAGCTTATCTTCCAAGCTAATTAGTTTGAGCTTTTGTGTGTGTGTGTGTGTGTGTGTGTGTGTGTGTGTGTGTGTGTGTGTATGGAGTTTGGAGAAAGGACTGACACTATCAGATTTGCTTCTTAGAAATAAATGTATTAGAGGGATATAGTTTGGGAGGCAAGAAAATCAATTGCTTTTATTATAGACTCTCTATTAGCAATTTTAAGAGTCTACCTTTTAAGGAGCACCTGGGTGGCTCAGTTGGTTAAGCATCTGATTCTTGATTTCAGGTCAGGTCATGATTTCACAGTTGTGAGATTGAGCCCGTGTTGGACTCTGTGCTGAGCATGGAGCCTGCTTGGGATTCTCTCTCTGCCCCTCCTGTGCACTCTCTCTCTCGCTCGCTCTCTCTCTCTCTCTCTCTTAAAAATAAATAAATAAATAAATACATAATTTGAAAAATGGAATCTACCTTTTAGTATTTTCCTGGACCCTAGCTCTCTCAAGAGTGTTATTTTTGGTGTACTTTATTTCTCTCTCAGATTTTGTTTTAGTCTGCTGGAGCTACCATAACAAAATATCACGGATTGGGTGGATTTACAAGAGAAATTTGTTTTTTAAGGTTTTGGAGACTGAGAAGTCCAAGACCAAAGTGCCAGCAAGGTAGATTTCATTCTAAGGCCTTTTCCCTTGGCTTGTAGGCAGCCATCATCTTGCTCTTTGCTCACATAGGCTGTTCTTTGTGCTCACACGGATAGAGAGAACAGGAGCCCATGAGGTCTCAGGTGTCTCTTCTCACTGTGTCTTCACATGGCCTTCTCTGTGCCCATATCCCTGATATCTTTTCCTCCTCTTATAAGGACACTAGTCCTGTTGGATCAGTGACCCTACCTTATAACCTCCTCGAACCTTAATTATCGCTTTAAAGACCTTTTCTCTCAGTATAGTCACATTGAAGGTTTGGGCTTTAACATTCACATTTTAGGGGGACACAGTTCTGTCTGTTACAGATTTTTTAGGATAATTTTGAAACTTTTGGACTCATTGTTTCTGATATAGTAATAACCAAACATTTTCCCTATATCTGATATCCTCTTTAATACCAGTTAGATCTTACTGCATTTTCCTTTCTCTTTTGTATCTGAAGGCTATTGAAATCTCCTTTTCAGTTTAATTTCTCTTTAATATGTTCCCTAAGATTCAACCTTACTCTAAGGAAATATTTTCTCTCTAGCTTAACCTGTGTCTTCCTTTTCTTTCTTTAAGATTTTTAAAAATATTTATTTATTTTTGAGAGAGAGAGAGAGAGAGAGAGAGAGAGAGCAGGGGAGGGGCAGAGAGAGAGGGAGACACATTATCCAAAGCAGGCTCCAGGCTCTGAGCTGTCAGTGCAGAGCCTGACCTGTGCCACAAACTGCAAGATCATGACCTAAAGTGAAGTCGGACACTTAACCGACCCAGCCACCCAGGCGTCCTGCTTCCTTTTCTTTGTTTTAATTTCTCCTCTGCTTTCTTGTGGTATTTGGACCAATCATATTCCCTAGAGACAGTATTAAAATTATCAGCATTTTTATTTTCTTTGGGTCAGCAATAATTTCAGGGTTTTTTTCTCTAATATAATCTAAGAAGATGACATAGTTTTCAATAATGCCCATTTTTTTCTTATTGTTTTATTAATAAAAATATCATCCTTTTATGTTTAAGTCTGCAATTTTAGTGTTCAATCTAAAGCCTGAGTTTGAACTCATGGAATGAACAAATTTGGGGTCAACTTGAGTTGGCATAGTTGGGGTGACTCAAGATTGTTGAAAAGCCACATGAATTTAATCTCTCTAAAGTATCCTCCTTTGCTCTGAATGTAGAATAGAATTTGGTAAGTAGGATCTGGTCCTACCTATTTGAGCCTGACATTAACAATTTAAGGCTGGAACCTCGTCTACCATTGCTTTGTGAACATGGAATTTGACTATCTTTGCTGACTTAGGTGAAAACTATAGTAGAAGCAGAGAAATAATGCAGCCGGAACTCTGCCTCTTTCAAGGAAAGACTTTCCTGGCACTCTAAAGGTTCTCTTCTGGTAATAAATAATATCCCCTCTGGTTTTGCTTCTTTGATTATACTGTGACTGATACAGGAGATATAATAACTCTAATATGCTTTTTAAAAAAAAGCAGTCAATTTTGAAAAATGGTTCATTATAGTCCAAGCAAATTCTAAATTAATTCTAAATATCCAAAGTAGACATGCCTTGTCAAAAAAAATGAAAAATTTAAGAATATTTATAAAATCCTGCAAATATCCGGTCAGGAAGGAGGAAAAGCAGCTTTCCTTAAAAGAGACCAAAATTTAGTTGTTTTATTCAGACTTCTTTGCAATACTGAATTCCTAAAGATAATGGAAAATTTGTAAATATTTTAAGAGGAGGAAATGTAATTAAGAATTCCATTCTCAGCTGAAGTATGTTGTTGTGCAAAGGCAAAGACCTAGAAAATAAACTGCTTGCAGATACCTTGCTGACTGGGGGATTCAGAATTAAGAACCAAAGAGTAGAAAAATGAAATCAATGAAGTACAGGGACTTAGGCATAAATAACTGCTGTGAATATAATCACAAAATTCAATATAAAACAAAGCTATTGAAAATAGGGAAATACAGGGTTATGAGAATGAATCATTAAATATAAGAAAAACGGGTCTACTCCTCTCATTAACCATTTGAAACCTGGCAAGTAGGGGAATAAAGGAATGGAAGTACAGGCAGATGAAATTCAGCTTTTTGTACCAGGCAGGATAAAAATTCCAGCATCTACGCTGAGGCCTGAAAGAATAGTAGGAGTTGGCCAGGTGAATGGTAGCTTCTCTGGTGACAACAGCAGAAGTCCATTCTGGCTGAAATAACAAGAAACAGTTTATGGAAAGGATGTTGGGATTTCATAGAAGCAGTCAAAGGGCAGGAGTGCCAGATTCAGAAAGAGAAAGAAACAGGCAGCACTTTCCCCACCTGCACTCACCTGCTGAGATCAGAGCCCCAAAGCAGTAGTGTATACCAGACTCAGGTTGTAATAAGGTCCTCAGAACCTTGAAAGAATCATATTATTTCTCCGCCAACAAGTGTTCTCTTGGAAGGACCAGGAGGTATCAACAATCAAGGCAAGAGATAAAATGAATTGTCAAGTAACTAGAAGCATCTCTACCTCTCAAAAAAATTAAGATGGCATATTGCAAGTTCTTGCTTTTTAAAATTATTTCATATTTGGAACATGTATATGCCTTAAATTATTGTGACAGTTTGCTTCCTATAGTGCAAACCCATGATTTTATTGAGTATGACTGACGTACAAAAAGCTGTATATACATTTAATACATACAACTTGATGAGTTTGGACATAAGTATACACCCTTGAAGTCATTACCACAACCTATGCCTTAAACATCCATCACTGCTAAAAATTTTCTTCCGCCCTTGCTATTTACTATTAATGTTTCGTATGTGTGTATAAGAACAGTTAACATAAGATCTACCCTCTTAGCAAATTCTAAGTGTACAATACAGTATTGTTCACTATAGGCACTATGCCATATCGTAGATCTCTGGGACTCACTCATCTTGTGTAACTGAAATGTTGTACCCTTTGAGTAGTACATCCCTAAGTCTTTCCCGTTCCTTAACCTTTGGCACCCACCATCCTATTCTCTGCTTCTGTGAATTTGACAATTTCATATATGCCTTCGGAGTTAATTTTTCAACTTAAAATATGTAACTACAAAGATTTGCAGACCTTTAATCAAGTGCTATGTTAATACTGTAATATCAACATACTATGTTGCATTATTTAAAATGTTCAAACTAAATACTTTAAAAGGGAGTGTAAAGAAAATGATGTGGCCACTGTGGAGAACAGGTTGGTGGTTCCTCAAACCCAGAAGGTTGCTGAGGATTAAGTGAATTGATAAAAGTATAATGGCTATGATAACAACCTCCTATGAAGCAAATATTCAATACATGTCAGCAATCATTTAAATTTAAATAAATGCAAATCCTATGTAAGTTGCTTCAAGAGTAATGTCTGCTTATGCTGTTATCTGTGCAGTTCATTTTTCCTTCATGCCTCACCATTTTATATTAATGATTTCTCACAGAAAGGTGTTTTTAAAGACATTTACATTTTCTGACTTTTTTTTTTTTTTTTTGGTCTGTGTTTTTACACCCATGATTCACAAGTATGAATAAGGAGTGCTCTAAGCAATTCAGATAAAATGCCTTTCTTGGACTGGAATTGGTATTCCTTTTCTTTCTTTTTTTTTTTTTTTTTTTGGTATTCCTTTTCAATTTTTTAATGAGGTTGGCTTTTACTCACAAGTGTGAAAACTTGCTGCAATTCAAAAATTATTCATGTATTCAGATTTTGGAGTTGGAAGGGACTTTACAATGGTATAAGGGGTTTTAGGATAGCAATACATGAAAAAGTTCATCTCTCACAATGACATTTATATGGTTACAATCAAAAGTTCTTTGAGGCTAAGGATATTTGAGTTTCTTATCTCTATGGGAAATTTTCTATTTATTTCATGATTCAATAAATAAAGTTATTTATTTGAATCTTGCCTGATTTAGGCCCTTTACTAGGAAAAAATAATATGTATTTGTGACTTCTAATTTTAGCTTGCAAAATACTACTGAGCAGACTGTTGGCCTACTTTACCTGAGGAGAAATTCTGAGCTTGTTTACATGGAGCTGTGATTTTAGGTCTTTCTATATCTGTTATAATTAGTAAAAGCATAAGGAAAGTATCAGCTTTAACATGTGGTAGGGAGTGTGCTGTCTTCTGTGAATATCCAAACAATTCTATTTAGACCTTTTCTCCTCCACTTACCATATTCCATTGTAGGGGTTTTATAATTTCCAAAGCACTTTGACGCATGTCATTTAATTGTCATAAAATCCTGCTGAAGTACATATTATTATCTCCATTGGATAAATGAGAAAGTAGAAGTAATCACGTTAGGTATCTTGCCCCAAACCACAAAATTACTAAATGAAATAGCTAGGGCTCACACCCAGGCTTTCTTACTCCAGGGCTCTATTTCCCCATTGCCTCTCAGCTGCCTTTGCCCCTTTACACTAAGGACATTTTGATATGTTCCCTTCAGCATTGAGCTCAGTGCAGTGCCCAGGCAAAAATAACCATATGGAAGTATGCGTGAAGGAAGGGGTATGGTGGATGACTGTTAAGAACTGTGGAAGAAAGGGGTTTGATGAGAAAAAGAACATGGGACTCTTAAGAGTAGCGACAACTCTTTCT
Organism: Panthera onca; assembly: GCF_046562875.1. NCBI lineage: Eukaryota > Metazoa > Chordata > Mammalia > Carnivora > Felidae > Panthera > Panthera onca. The sequence continues at coordinate 225,188,748 of NC_138339.1, forward strand.
TGAATCTTGTTGCACTAAACTATGAACAGTTTGGAATGAAGGAAAAAAGCTTGTACCTTCTCTAATGATGACATCTCCCCATCTAGACCATCCCCTAGGAATCCACTGACCTCCCCCTCTCCCTCTCCACCCCTGTTGATTACTGTTTCTTGGATTTTGGGCATCAAGATAGATGGATACCTGATACATCTTCTATGGATTTCAAAGAAGCCATGTTGGCAAATGAAAACCATTTCTATGAAAAAGTGTCATGATAGTGATTCAAGGAGGAAAAAAGTATCCTGAGGGAATTGAAAGGATGTGCAAGTGCTGAGATGAACTTTTGGTCTCTATGTATACTATTCTTGACTTAACTATCATAGGGACAAAACTCTCAATTGCTAAATCTCACTTCTTCTGACCATTTTCTTTCAGGGTTAGAAGCCAGGCAACTAGGAGGGGCACACCATCCCTCCCACCCCATCCAAGTCCAGTAATCATGAGGGATGGACACACAAACAGCCTGTGTTGAGAGGTTGAAGCTAGCCAGTTCCATCCCTTCTTCCTGTCAGGTTCTTCCACGTCTCATCCCCGTCACCTATCATATCTTGTATACGTGCCCACCACTCTTCAGCTTAACACCACATCCCTCTGACTCTTCTAACTAGGTACTGGCGAATCATGTTCTGTTTCGAGGAAGACCCTCTGTTTCTTTGACATCTTCAGAGAACATTCTTCTCACCATATCTTGTTCAGCTCCAGTGGGAAAGCTTATTATTCTCCAAGAATCATAAGAAATTTCAGGTTTCCTGCTAATGGTGGAGGGTAGGATTGTTCAGCACTAACTGGGCTCCCCATTTGCTGATTCCCATTACTTTTCCTCTCCTCTCCTGTCAGTGCCTATCCTCTTTTAACACGTAGGTAATGTGACCACACTATTCCCTGTCCCTTCCTCTTTATTCTTTTAGTAGGTGGCCCAGTTATCTGCAGCATCCACTGGAGACTATGGCACTTTGTTTATCCACTCCCAACTACACAAACAGCCATCTTGGTATATTTCAACAGCACATTTGGTTGTTTGTTCTATTGTCTTAACTCTGTTGATTTTACTTTCTTTTCATTCTGGTGCCCTACTCCTTAGGCACCCCTCTCCCCACTGGATTTTATCATCATTTGAATTTTCCATTTCAGATTTCTTAAACTCTTAACATTCTGGACACTCAATTTGCCCTCAGTACGTTTCTCAACAACTTCTTAATTACTGAATTCAAAGGATTGTTTTCAGTGCATAGCAGTCCTTTATGCTGAATGTGAATTTCTTCTTCTCAAAACTCCCTTTTTCCTTATACCACTTAGTTGCTTTTTTTCCATCTCTTTGGCCTCCCTTTATCATTTCTGCTATGGGCCCTTCCGTAGTATTCCCTGTCTTCCACTGTGACCTTCCTCTTTTCTCACATTGTGTACTCTCTGGCTGCTCTTCTCCGCTCTCATAGGTCTAATAGACATGTGGATGCTGATGACTCCTAAATATCTCCAGCTCAGGTAGAACTTTCCTTTAGATATCCCCTCACACACCCTACCATCAGATCTGCGTCTTTCCATGGATATCCTACACTAAATTCTTAAATATATCCCACACTAAATTCTTCCTCTTCCCTCCCCAGACTCACTTCTACTTGCTATTTTGAGTCTTAGTTGTCAGGATATACCCAGTCTATGGAACTGAAAACTTGGAAATTGTTCTTTTCCATTCTCTTTCCTTCTCCTTCCCGTAAACAATGAGTCATAAAGTTATCCTGTTTTCTTCCTCATATATTTTTCTATGTTTTTCTTTTCTTCATTTCTCCTCCATTTCATCAGTTCTCTACACTGTTTTCCCCCACTATTCTACCCTCCCAACCCCAGCCTAAGTTTATTCCTTGTACTTCTGCTTCTTTTCTAACCCTTTGTTCAGTTTTGGTTCAGTTGCTGCCTTCTGTAGGCTTGGTCTGCTCTGTCCAGGAAAGAGAGCTGAGCTCTTGTTCAAGACCTAGCCCATTACTTCATCACCACTATTCCCAGAGACCAGGATCAGTCCTTGGATATTTCATTTCATCTTGTTCATTCCTACTAAGTTCAGGAATCTTATTAAGGAAGGGGTCTAGCTTCTTCTTCGTTTTTTTTCAATTTTTTTAAATGTGTATTTATTTTTGAGAGAGAGAGAGAGACACAGAGTATGAGCAGGGGAAGTGCAGAGAGAGAGGGAGACAGAATCCGAAGCAGGCTCCAAGCTCTGTGCTGACAGCTCAGAGCCCAACAAGGGGGCTCGAACCCACGATCTGTGAGATCCTGACCTGAGCTGAAGTCGGACGCTCAACTGACTGAGCCACCCAGGTGCCCCAAGGGTCTAGCTTCTTTTAAAGTTTATTTATTTTGAGAGAGAGAGAGAGAGAGAGAGAGAAAGCACGCAAGTGGGAGAGGGGCAAAGAGAGAGGGAGAAAGAGAGAATACCAAGCAGGCTCTTCACTGTCATGAACTGTGAGATCATGACCTGAGCCAGAATCAGGAATGGGATGACGCTTAGCCAGCTGAGCTACCCAAGCACCCCTAGCTTCTTTTAATCTAGGTTTCTATGATGAAACGTTATATAGTTTTTATATCATAAGTTTGATACTTTACCCAAGTGTTTACATTTTTCACATTATAATAATGATATATTTTACAGTAAATAATAAATACTATAGTGAATAAAGAAGAGATAAGTACATTAATTAAGAAATAGTTAATTTAACCAAATAAATTTAGTTCTTTATTCAAATACTAACATAGAAATCCAATATGTAAAACCAAGAAACAAGTAGCTATCCTGGGTAAAACCCAAACACTCAGTTTCCCCACCTCCATTGGTTCCCAAAGGGGGGTACTCAGAGGGCAGTTTGAAAGCTGATCTAGTGGGAAGAGAGCTAAGCCAGAGAGCAAGAGTTTCAGTCTTAATCTCTGAAACTTAACTCCATGATTTCTGTTGCCTAATCTATGAAGTATAAGTAACACTGCTTTCCCCACCTGCTTTTTGGGGTATTGGAAGAATTTAAAAACCATATTTGAATAAATACTTTATAAAGAAAAATAGGTAGATGTAAGGCTAAAAATAATGCTTTATTAAACAGGTGAAATTATATGGCAGGTGAAGGATTCATGGCCATTAAAACCTTAAGAACCACTTTCTTAGAAACAGAAACCCTCCCTCTCCCCGCATTCTTACCCTCTTTGAGTTTGATGGGCATCTTCTGCTTCTAGTCTACACTCTCATAACAATCTGTGTAATACCCATCATGGGTACCATCTCCTACTTTTCCTAGGAACTGTCCAGTCCTGTCATAGAGCAGTTTTAACATGCCATACATAGTAAGGTAGGAAAACAACTAATACAGTGTAGAAATATGTAAAGCCATAAGCATTTAAACAGAAGTTTTTCTGCTAAATCTTTAATTTGCTAGAAAATACCATAACCCAGATAATTCATTACCTAAGTGTTGTTTTTTTTTAATTTTCTCTATTAGGTCATAACACATTTTGCATTTGATTCTGCTGAAAGGTACATGATGTAATCTCTGATTTTGACTTAGAAACATAAATCTTTATACAGTTTTGGCAAACAGCATTAATTTTTTAAAGATAAAGGATGAACCAGTATTAAGCATGATGTCTGTTCCTTCTGTGTGTATGTGTGTGTGTGTGTGTGTGTGCGCGCGCGTGCGTGTTTGTGGGAAGAAGACACCATGTGAAAGTGAGGATCAGGTTTAGACTTGCCATAGCCCTTTCACTCATTTACTATAGGGCTGCACACACCCAATCCCAGAGCTGCCAAGGAAATTTGCAGTTAACACATAAGTCTGTGATTCTCAGGGAGCCTGGTGGCTCAGTTGGTTAAGCGTCCGACTTCAGCTCAGGTCATGATCTGGCAGTCCGTGAGTTCGAGCCCTGCGTCGGGCTCTGTGCTAACAGCTCAGAGCCTGGAGCCTACTTCGGATTCTGTGTCTCCCTCTCTCTCTGCCCCTCCCCTGCTCATGCTCTGTCTCTCTCTGTCTCAAAAATAAATTTTAAAAAAATTAAAAAAAAATTCTTAGAAAAAAAAAAGTCTGTGATTCTCATGCATTCTCCCAGCACACCCCACCCCTTAGAGGAACAGCCCAAGGCTTTGTGGTCCTCAGGGCAGCATCACATGAAAGCGGGCAATGGAAGTATGTAGTCTTTTTTTTTTTTTTTTTGCATTTTATTGGGGCAGGGAATGTGGTATGGAGGATACTTTTTTTTTTTCCTTGAGAGAGAGAGAGAGGGAGAGAGTGAGTGAGCGAGCTCTGGGGAGGGGGAGAGGAACAGAGAGAGAGAGAATCTTAAGCAGACCCCATGCTCAGCACAGAGTCTGACAAGGGGCTCAGTCTCACAACTGCTAGATCATGACCTGAGCCAAAATCAGGAATTGGATGCTGAACCAACTGAGCCACCCAGGCACACCTGGAAGATACATTTCTTGTAAGTTCTTTGACAAAATGAGAAACTCATACATTTTCACTCTTGAATGTCTTTAATAACCACCACAATGGCAAAAACGGCACAACACACATGTTCCACTGCATTGTGGTGGATCCCATGTGTTTGGTGACTGGTTATAACGAAAATCAATATTGATATCCCATTGACCCATTATGTTTCAAGAATTGGTTGTGACTCCTAACCCTCACTCTGAGTCTATGAATGTGTGAGTAAGAACTCAAGAGTTGATCTCAGCATTCTGTTGCTTTAAAAAATGAATATAGCAAAAAAAAAAAATGAATATAGCACATACAGGTTGTTGATTATCTTTCTTTTTCCCCTAAAGGGTAAAGTTTTACCTGCTTTTCAGTGCCAGTCGGTAAATGAGGTATGCTTGAAGTTATGTTTTTCAGGGTGTGATCTCATCAGGTAACGTGCTGTTTGGTCTCTCCTGACCTGAGTGCAGGAGAAAATGGATCATTATTTTGTGAAAGATATGTAATGGGGTATAAGGCTGTACTGTCTTTCACTTCAGTGTTTGCTCAGAGCTTGCTTTGTGATTATACTTAAAATATTATGGGAAGGGCTAGGAACTGGACTCTTGGCCTCTTTAGTGGTCATTCTATTCCTCATCAGGCTTTATACTCTGTTCTCTGTTCAGTGTGATAATATTAAAGTCTGCTCTCTAGCAATAGCATAATAAAGGAGTTCTCTCAATCACAGCCTTCAGATTTTTTAAGAAATTTTGCTCTGTGGGAAGAACACTGAAGTCTCTATTCCATGATTGCTGTGTTTCCTTCCTACACTAGATCTTACTGAGAAAGGGATACACAATCTATATAACATATCTGGCTAATTTCTAAAGCAATTGTTGCCAAATTACATTCCCACCTAACTCCTGAGCCCACAATTACATGGCTACTTGTGACTTGCTAGGATTCTCAACAATGGTAAAAGTTCTAGGAATGGAGTAAGAGAACAATCTGTTCTGAAATGTAAAATTGATACCTTCTTTAGAGCATATCCAGAGAAGAGATAAAGACAAGATAATTTCTAGTTCTTAATCATAATGAATTCCATTTTAGTATATTTCCTTAGAATCTGGAATCAACACTTCCATATGTGCTTGAGAGGAAGTATAATCAGGTGCTTGTAAATCTATATTAGATGTGACAATTTGCTTAAACTTTTTTTGTTGTGTTGTTAGCAAGAGCAGAGGGGGTGTGACGCAGTAGAAAGAACAGTGGGCCAAAGTTATGGGCTCAAGTCTGATCTTCCTAGCTATTAAAGTTTGGGCAGGTCACTTAAAATCAATCAGTTCATCAGTTGATTGATTCATTCATTCAGGTATCTATTTTGCACCAGCATTGTGCTATGACATGGAATCTGTATCTGCAAGATAGGGACAGTAATGTGAGATTAAAATGAGGTAATACGTGTGACAATACTGTTTATGATAGAATGCCATTTATTTTGAATCACATGGTAAAAATGAAATTGAGAAAAATCAAAATACTTTTTAAAAGAAGTAATTGGATCCTTTAATGTGGTATCATAAAATGTCTCATATTATTTATAAAAGATTAATATAGAATAGGTTTTAAAAAACATTAATTTTTGAGGAGATAGGTCTTTCTTTGGAAGTTAGGCATACTCAGAGCAATTCACATTGATGATACTGGGTGTTATTTTCTGAAGTTACAGTGGTTCCGCTTTTACTTCAGGAATAGATAAACAGTCATAACTGATCTTGACTAACAGGAAATTTGTCTATCCCTAGAATCCTGATTTGACTAAGGGGATAAATATGTGGGTTCAGAATATTTGAAAATGGACTTCAGGAGTTTTAATTGAAACTCATTAGATTATATAGAGGTAATAGCAGTGACTTTTGGTGGAAAAAATTCCAATAGTCTACCATTCTCTGCTGGGTTTGGCCTCATATCAGATTCCAAAATGGGACGGAGTTGTGCAGTAACTTGAACAGAAACAGTGGCTGCATTTTGGTCACTTTAAATGTCATATTTTTGTTTGATGTGAACACCAATGATTCTTTGTTGAATAGTGTTTTTTGTTATAAGGAAGATAAAAATCTGTTTAAAGTAACTACTGTTCTGGGTACCTGGGTGGTTCAGTTGGTTAAGCGTCTAACTTCAGCTCAGATCATGATTTCTCAGTTAGTGAGGGTTTTTTTTTTTTTTTTTTGTATTTTTTTAATGTTTATTTTTTTTAATATATGAAATTTATTGTCAAATTGGTTTCCATACAATACCCAGTGCTCATCCCAAAAGATGCCCTCTTCAATGCCCATCACCTACCCTTCCCTCCTTCCCACCCCCCCATCAACCCTCAGTTTGTTCTCAGTTTTTAAGAGTCTCTTATGCTTTGGCTCTCTCCCACTCTAACCTCATTTTTTTTTCCTTCCCCTCCCCCATGGGTTTCTGTTAATTTTCTCAGGATCCACATAAGAGTGAAAACATATGGTATCTGTCTTTCTCTGTGTGGCTTATTTCACTTAGCATCACACTCTCCAGTTCCATCCACATTACTACAAAGGGCCGTATTTCATTCTTTCTCATTGCCATGTAGTACTCCATTGTGTATATAAACCACAATTTCTTTATCCATTCATCAGTTGATGGACATGTAGGCTTTTTCCACAATTTGGCTATTGTTGAGAGTGATGCTATAAACATTGGGGTACAAGTGCCCCTATGCATCAATTCAGTTAGTGAGTTTGAGCCCCACATCACACTGTGCTGACAGCTCAGAGCCTGGAGCCCACTTCAGATTCTGTGTTTTCCTCTCTCTCTGCTCCCCGTCCCCTATTCTCTCTCAAAAATAAAAAAATAAACATTTAAACATAAAAAAATAAAATAGCTACTGTTCTGGGATACCTGGGTGGCTCAGTCAGTTGACTGCCCAAGTCTGGATTTTTGGCTCAGGTCATGATCCAGAGTTGTAAGATTGAGGCCCATGTTAGACTCCATGCTGAGCATGGAGCCTACTTAAGATTCTCTCTCTCTCTCTCTCTCTCTCTCTCTCTCTTTCTCCCTCTGCCCCTCTCCTGGACTCATGCACATGCTCTCTCTCTCTCAAAAATAAAGTGAAATGAAATGAAATGAAATAATAAAATAAAATACTACTGTTCTGACTTCCCATAATTCTGGAAAAAAAGCTTCAGAACAGAGATTTGAAATTACCAAAAACAAACAAGCAAGCAAGCAAACGAACAAAAACCAGTCCCAGTGCCCCACCCTGAGACACCAGAATGTAAGGACAGGCCTGTAGGAAGCAGGGCTGGCCCCTGCATCCGTATTCCTTCAAGGGGTGGTCCCATGTGGTCTTGCTCAAAGGAAGAAGCAGTCCAGGCAGAAGGAAAGGTCTTGCCTGCTTTGGGGAGAAAATCAGTGCTCAGGTTGCTTGCCTTTGCTGCCCCACCATAGCAAGCCAAGTCATAAGAATAGGTTAAAAAATGTTCTATGTCATCTATTTCCTTTGTTTCTTCACAGCAGCCTCATGTTGTAGGTCAGGTGGGTATTATTAATCTTTCTTTAAAAAATTTTTTTTTCAACGTTTTTTATTTATTTTTGGGACAGAGAGAGACAGAGCGTGAACGGGGGAGGGGCAGAGAGAGAGGGAGACACAGAATCGGAAACAGGCTCCAGGCTCCGAGCCATCAGCCCAGAGCCTGACGCGGGGCTCGAACCCACGGACCGCCAGATCGTGACCTGGCTGAAGTCGGACGCTTAACCGACTGCGCCATCCAGGCGCCCCTAATCTTTCTTTTACAGAGGAATAAATTGAACATCTGGTTAAGTAACTGCTAAACATTACACAGCAAATAAGTAGCAGGAGAAGGGCTTGCAGTCAGGTCTTCTTAACTCTCAATTCTGCAGTCACTTGGCTGCCCACTGCCTTTCATTCAACACAATCATATGTTGGAAGTAAAACAAGGAAGCAACCCCATCCCTTTAGGAGAACCTCAGAGATGTTTGACATAGAAGCAGGGGCTTTGGGAGGAGGGGAGGTAAGTGATCATAAACTAATTTGCCACAACAGAGAATTAGTTACCAATGATGGGTGATTTGCACATCTTGATAACGATGGGTTGGAATGGTACAGACACACCTCTGGAATAATCTGTACTTCTTCTAACATAGCCTTTCTTCTGCAAAGAGCTTGGTAGCACTTTGGATCCAATCAGAGCTATACTAAGGATCCTTTTTGGGAAAAGGAGGTCAGCCTAGACATCTTTATATTCAAAAGGAGTGACAAGATACCAAAGATTTGGAACTGAACAAATTAGCCACGTGAGCATTCTTTATGAAGATTAAAGCAATAGAAATGTCCTCCTCCTCATACTGCAGCATTTTAGAGTATGGGAAGATGCTTGTCAATGTTTCTAAGCTCTGTGGTGGGAGGTGCAAAATCAATGTACAAATAGACAGCTAGAAATTCCGAATAGGATAGAACAAAAGAATGCATTATAATGAACATGTTGATGGGAAGATGTGTGAGATAACATCATACATCTTTTTTTTTATATCACATTTCGACAGTCTTCATTATGTGTGCCTGTATTTTCTGTTCCTTTAGCTCAGAAGTTGGCTGAATCTGTTTTGTCTTAAAAAATATAACATGTGCAGTCACAACTTTCCATTTAGTGTGCTGTGCTAAACATCCAAGGGACAGATTCAGATAAAACTCACAGTATTCAAATTAATACCAAATTTTCTCACTTATTAAAGGACCCCTAAATCTGTGACTCATTCATTTCCCAGATTTATCATGTTGAGGAATAACTTTATTAGGTAGCTAAAGGTCTTGAGATTTTCAGTCCAAGTTTGATAGGATTTTTAAAAATCATACTAGAAATTGGTTATATTTTTTCCCCTTAAAATATAAATTTCAGTGTTTTTCCCCTAACAGCTGACCTTGACCTGAGAAGGAGCACTTCCTGGAACAAGATGACTTATTGTTAGTAGTAATTGCTTTTGGAGGCAGTGATGCCTTTGAGGGCCCAATCCCTGTTGCATCTTGTTGCATCTTTGTATTTCATATTTGGCCAGGCCTGTGCCTTGTATACAGCAGACAAATATTATAAGTGTTGGACATGGATGAAGTCATCATTTCTTCCAACTCTTCCATGTTGAGGAAATAAGTCCCCAAAAGGTGTCTTCACTTATGAAGAACTAACTGAGTGAAAAGCTAAATCTAAAATCCAGGACTCTCGTTTCAGGACCTCCAGTCCTGTGCCCCATTCACTAGTGTGATAAATACCTGTTGGTTCAATAAAGCACTAAAACTGTTTTTGCAAAGGTCATAAATGACCTTCTAATTGTCAAACCCTTAAAAAAAATGTTTTTAAGTTTATTTATTAGAGAGAGACAGCGCAATTGGGGAGGGGCAGAGAGAGAGAGAGAGAGAGAGAGAATCTGAAGCAGGCACCACACCAACCAGTGCAGAGCCTGATGTGGGGTTTGAATCCACAAAGCCAAGAGATCACGACCTGAGCCAAAACCAAGAGTCGGACGCTTAACCTACTGAGCCACCCAGGCACCCCGCCAAACCCATTGTGTTTTCCATTTCTAATATGTCTCAGTCTGTATCCCTGGAAAACAGAGAAAAGAGAGATCCCAGACACAGCCACCTCAGCTTCCTAATTTCTGATTGGTGAAATGATTTGTGCCACCCTTGCCTGCCTTCTCTTGAGCCAGTATACATCTATCCAAGATCCATCCTTTTACCTGGGCTCAATCTCATCCCTTCAGCTTCTTCAGGAGCTTTCTCTGTCAAGGGTATGCCTTCCTCTGCAGTTACAAATATCTCCTCTTTAAACTTGCCTCTGGGCTGCCGATTTACCTTTGAGGTAGAAACACATGCAAGTCTGACATCCCCTGATCCTTGCTCCCCTCCACTTCCACTACTTTTCTCACAATAACCTTCTTAAAAGAGCAGTTTATTTATTTCTGTCCACACCATTCCCCCACCTCCACCCCGGCTCCCTGTTGTGTGGCCTTTCCTTGCCTGTCCTGTAATGGATGCTGCTAGCATTTCTAGTGCTTTCTAATTATCAAATCCCATGGATATTTTTCCATCTTTATTGCACTTTTCTGTGACATTTGGTGTTGCTGGCCTGTTTGGGACAAGTATTATCTATTTTGGTGGCCCAGCATCTAAATCCATTTCCTTTGGGGAAATTTTCCACCTTTTGAGGCAGGACTTGTCTCCCAAATGCCAGATACTTACCCTCTCTGTGTCTTTTCTTCACCGCCCTCTCTCCTGTAATGGAGATATTTCACAAGGATCTGATTTGATACACCTTGTCTCTCTATATCAGTGCTTTTCAATCTTTTTTATATCATGACACACACAGTAAAATAATAATATTGCACACTGAGGGTAAACAGGAGGGGATTTGGAGGTGGCTGTATGGGAAGTTTGGCAGACAACAGCTTGTATCTTCTTTATATTACATACATATGATAAGAAAAATAGAATTAAAACCTTCCAAAAGAAACTTTTTTTTTCAAACTTTTTCTTGAGACATTGGAGTTTGCTTCTGTGACTATAACCTCTTTATAATAGGTTTTATGCTTGAATAGCTTGCAATTCCTTTTTTTTTTTCAAGTTTTTACTTAAATTCCAGTTAGTTAACATGCAGTGTAATATTAGGTTTAAGTGTAGAATTTAGTGATTAAGCACAGACAATATCCAGTGCTCATCACAAGTGCTCTACTTAATCTCTATTTCCTATTTAACCTGTCCCACCACCCACCTCCCCTCTGGTAACCATCAGTTTGTTCTCTATAGTTAAGGGTCTATTTCTTGGTTTTCCTCTCTTTTTCTCCCTTATATATATTTGTTTTGTTTCTTAAATACCACATACAAGTGAAATAATATGGTACTGTCTTTCTATGACTGACTTATTTTCATAGCATAATACTCTCGAGCTGCATCTACATTGCTGCAAATGGCAAGATTTCATTCTTTTTGATAGCTGAGTAATATTCTGTGTGTGTGTGTGTGTGTGTGTGTGTGTGTGTGTGTGTGTGTGTGTATACCACAACCTCTTTATCCATTCATCAGTCAATGGACATTTGGGTGCTTTCCATAATTTGGCTATTGTTAATTATCCTGCTATAAACATTGGGGTGCATGTATCCCTTCAAATTATTATTTTTGTATCCTTTGGGTAAATAGTACAATTGCTGGATTGTAGGGTAGTTCTATTTTTAACATTTTAGGAACCTTTATACTGTCTTCCAGAGTAGCTACAGCAGTTTGCATTCCTGCCAACAGTATAAGAGAGTTCCCCTTTTTCCACATCCTTGCCAACACCTGTTGTTTCCTGTGTTATTAATTTTAGCCATTCTGACTGGTGTGAGGTAATATCTCATTGTAGTTTTGATCTGTATTTCCCTGATGATGAGTGATGTTGAACATTTTTTCATATGTCTGTTGGCCATCTGTATGTCTTCTTTGGAAAAATGTCTATTCATGTCTTCTGCCTATTTTTTAAACTGGATTATTTGTTTTTATGGGTGTTGACTTTTGTAAGTTATTTTTATATTTTGGATACTAACCCTTTATCAGATATTTTATTTGCAAATATCTTCTCCCATTCCATAGGTTGCCTATTAATTTTGTTGATTGTTTCCTTTGCTGTGCAGAACCTTTTTATTTTGATGTAGTTCAAATAGTTTATTTATTTTTTAATGTTTTTATTTATTTTTGAGACAGGAGAGACAGAGCATGAGCAGGGGAGGGACAGAGAGAGAGGGAGACACAGAATCCGAAGCAGGCTCCAGGCTCTGAGCTGTCAGCACAAGCCTGAGGTGGGGCTCGAACTCACAGACTGTGAGATCACGACCTGAGCTGAAGTCAGACGCTTAACTGACTGAGCCACCCAGGCACCCCCCAATAGTTTATTTTTGCTTTTGTTTCCCTTGCCTTAGGAGACATATCTAGTAAGAAGTTGGTACACCCAATGTCAAAGAGTTTACAGGGGTGCCTGGGTGGCTCAGTTGGTTAAGTGTCTGACTTTGGCTCAGGTCATGATCTTACGGTTCATGAGTTCAAGCCCCACATTGGGCTGTCTGCTGTCAGCACCTGTGACAGCACACCTTTCCCACTTCAGATCCTCTGTCCCCCTCTTTTCCTGTCCCTCCCCTGCTTGCATGTGCTCTCTCTCAAAAATAAATAAACATTAAAAAAAAAAGAGGTCACTGTTTGTGCTCTCTAGGATTTTAATGGTTTCCTATCTCACATTTAGGTCTTTAACCCATTTTGAATTTATATTTGTTTATGGTGTAAAAAGTGGTCCAGTTTCATTCTTTTGCATGTTGCTGTCCAGTTTTTCCAGCACCATTTATTGAAGACATATCTTTTTTCCATTGGATATATCCTTTTCTGCTTTGTTGAAGATTAATTGACCATATAGTTGTGAGTTCATATCTGGGTTTTCTGTTCTTTTCCGTTGATCTATGTGTCTGTTTTTATGCCAGTACCATACTGTCTTGATCACTACAGCTTTGTAATATAACTTGAAGTCTGGAATTGTGATGCCTCCAGCTTTGCTTTTCTTTTTCTGGATTGCTTTGGCTATTCAGGGTCTTTTGTAGTTTCATATACATTTTAGGATTGTTTTAGCTCTGTGAAAAAAGCTGGTGGTATTTTGATAGGGATTGCATTAAATATGTAGATTGTTCTGAGGGCTATAGACATTTTAACGATATTTATTCTACCAGTCCATGAGATGGAATGTTTTTCCATTTCTTTGTGTCCTCTTCAGTTTCTTTCATCAGTGTTTTATAGTTTTCAGAGTACAGATCTTTTACCTTTTTGGTTAGGTTTATTCCTAGGTAATTTATGATTTTTGATGCAGTTGTAAATGGGATTTTTTCCTTGATTTCTCTTTCTACTGTTTTGTTGTTGGTGTATAGAAATGCAACAGATTTCTGTGTGTTGATTTTATATCCTGCAACTTTACTGAATTCGTGTATCAGTTCCAACAGTTTTTTGATGGCGTCTTTGAGTCTTCTATATAGAATATCATGTCATAGTTAAAATATTTAATTTTTTTAATGTTTATTTTTGAGAGAGAGAGAGAGACAGTGTGTAAGCAGGGAGGGACAGAGAGAGGGAGACACAGAATCCCAAGCAGGCTCCAGGCCCTGAGCTGTCAGCACAGAGCCCAATGTGGGGCTTGAACTCACGAGCTGTGAGATCATGACATGAGCCGACTGAGCCACCCAGGTGCCCCTTTATTTAAAATATTTAAAATTTGGCTTCTTCCTTGCTTATTTGGATGCACTTTATTTCTTTGTGTTGTTTGATTCCTCTGATAGGACTTCCAGTAATATGTTAAATAACAGTAGTAAGAGTGGACATCCCTGTCTTGTTCCTGACCTTAGAGGAAAAGCTGTCCATTGTTCCCCATTGAGGATAATATTAGTTGTGAGTTTTTGTATATGGCCTTTATTATGTTGAGGTATGTTCCCTCTATCCCTACTTTTTGAGTTTTTTTTTAATTTTTTTTATTTATTTATTTATTTATTTATTTATTTATTTTCAACGTTTTTTAATTTATTTTTGGGACAGAGAGAGACAGAGCATGAACAGGGGAGGGGCAGAGAGAGAGGGAGACACAGAATCGGAAACAGGCTCCAGGCTCCGAGCCATCAGCCCAGAGCCTGACGCGGGGCTCGAACTCACGGACCGCGAGATCGTGACCTGGCTGAAGTCGGACGCTTAACCGACTGCGCCACCCAGGCGCCCCTAAATTTTTTTTATTTTTATCATGAATCAATGTTGCACTTTGTCAAATGCTTTTTCTACATCAGCTGAAAGGAAAATATGGTTCTTAGGTGGTGTATCACATTGATTGGCAAACATTGAACCACATTTGCAGTCTAATAATAAATCCAACTTGATTGTGATGAATGATTCTTTTAATATACTGTTGGATTTGATTTACTAGTATTTTATTGAGAATTTTTGCATCCATGTTCATCAGGGATATTGGCCTGTAGTTCTCTTTTTAGTGAAGTCTTTATCTGGTTTTGGTATCAGGGTGATGCTGACTTCATAGAATGAATTTGATTGGCTTGCAATTCCTAACCAAGACTTTGATTTTATGTTAAAAGTTTATTTATTTATTTTGAGAGAGAAAGAGAGCACGATCAGGGGAAGGGCAGAGAGACATGGGGAGAGAGAGAGAATCCTAAGCAGGCTCCACACTGTCAGCGCAGAGCCCAACATGGGGCTTGAACTCACAAACCGTGAGATCATGACCTGAGCCGATACCAAGAGTCATATGCTCAATTGACCGATCCACCCAGGTGCCCCACCTAACCAAGACTTTTAAAATGATAATCTCTTCAAATTCTTGGCCTCCACGAAACAATGAGATTTCCACAGGGCACATCATCAGATCCTGTTCTGCTTTGCCACTCTGCATGGAGCTTCACATTGAAGCTGTTCATAGCTGAAGGAGACTGGAGAACTCTGACCCCTCAAGAATCTATCAGCCAAAACAAACAAACAAACAAACAAAAAGAATCTACTAGCCATACTGAAGCTTGTGGGGATCAATTTCTTGCAGCAGACCTGCAACCCATTGAAGACACAGTGTCATGGGCATGCTGATTGGGAAGCTCTGTCTATACCATTTCCTCTCAGCCTTGTTTCTTCTCAACATATGTGAGGGACTCACAATGGCATATTTTTTAAAACTCCTGGATATTCTGTTACATTCCTCATAGAGACATTCTCCATACTTCCCACTCTACTTAAGAATGAGTATTCCAGGGGTGTCTGGCTGGCTTGGTTTGTTAAGCGTCTGACTCTTGATTTTGGCTCAGGTCATGATCTCATGATTTGAGGGATCAAGCCCTGCATCAGGCTCTGAGCTGACAGCACAGAGTCTGCTTGGGATTCTCTCTCTCCCTCTTGCTCTGCCGCTCCTCTGCTCATGCTCTCTCTCTCTCTCTCAATAAATAAATAAACTTTAAAAAAATATTGCAAATAATGGGTATTCTACACCCCATCTCTTATAAATTTTACCCAATATCTTGGCTGTAACTATCATACGTATGGATGATACCCACACCTTCCTCTATGTTCAGCCTCAACCTCTCTCTTGGGGCCATTCCACATTTCCTGCTTCCTGAATTTCGTTATCATGTACACATCTTGCCAATAATTTGCAGTTAGTGTATTTAAAACTGAACTCATCCACCTTTCCTAAATCTGTTCTTCTTCTTGTGTTCTTTATCTCTATTTTAACAACTACCATCTCTCCTGACACACATTTCCAGCCCTCTCTTTGACTTCTTCCTTTGCCGGCTGATTATTTTTAAAATTTTTTTTTTTCAACGTTTTTTATTTATTTTTGGGACAGAGAGAGACAGAGCATGAATGGGGGAGGGGCAGAGAGAGAGGGAGACACAGAATCAGAAGCAGGCTCCAGGCTCCGAGCCATCAGCCCAGAGCCTGACGCGGGGCTCAAACTCACGGACCGTGAGATCGTGACCTGGCTGAAGTCGGACGCTTAACCGACTGCGCCACCCAGGAGCCCCTGCCGGCTGATTATTTGCCAAATCTGGTCAAGTTCATCTCACTGTGAGCTCTTGACATCTGCCCTGTCCTCTTCATTTGTAATTTATATCTAGTATGTTGCAGTAAAACCATACTTTTCATATTGCCAGTTAGGTTTAGTGGGTTCCCCCCCCCATATTATATATTTCTACAAGAGTAACTTCCAAGAATAGCCCTCTGCATTTTTTGGGGGTACTTGTGATTTGACACCTCATACTGTTGTTACCTGTGAACCTGTTTTATTGCCCTTCCTAATCTGTAATTTCTTAAAGGGGAAATGACACTACAGTTTTCTGTGCCTGCTGCAACAAATTGTCAGAAAGTTGGTGGCTTAAAACAACACAAATTTATTTTCTAACAGCGCTAGAGCCTCAAAGTCTGAAATCAAAGTGTTAACAAGACCACGTCCCCTCTGGCAGCTCTAGGGAAGAACCCTCCCTTGGCTCTTCTGACTTCCGGTGGCAGCTGGCATTCCTTGGCTCATGGCTGCATCACTCCAGGCTCTGCTCTATCGTCACATCACTTTCTCCTCCCTGTGTCTGTCTCTCATCCCTTTCTTGTAAGGGTACATGTGATGGCATTCAGTGCCCACCCAGATAATCCAGTGTAACCTCCTCATCTCAGGGTATGCGTCTCATCAGCAAAGACCCTCTTCCCAAATAAGGTAGCATTCACAGGTTCCAGGAATTAGGACATGGACGTCTTTTGGAGAGCCATTTTTCAATCTACCACCTCTTTGAGTAAGTGTTCTTAAGAGCTATGCGTAATATTTTCAACGTGAAATATTTTGGTTTTCCTCAGGATTGGTAAAATAGAAAGAGAGAACTAGTGTTAAATCAAGGTATACAAAGCAAAGATGATACCAAATTCAACATTCTGTTCAATAGCTAGCAGAGAGATACGGTGTCAGACAAACCAGCCAGGTGCTACCGACATGTTCGGAGCAGAATCAAAGCAGAACTGCTTCTTTCAGTGCAGTGGGTCTGTATTATCCCAGCATTAGGACATGCTCATTCCGTAACTCCAGGGGCCATCCTTATAAGTTATAGTGAATCAAAAGTTCTGACACACTAAAGAGTAATAACTTCTACCATTTTTGCAGAAAAATGTTATGATTTTGCTTCATTTTGCTTTTAAAACATTTTTTAAAAGTTTATTTAATTTTTTAAAATGCTTATTTATTTTTGAGAGAGAGAGAGAGAGAATGCAAGTGGAGGAGGGACAGAGAGAAAGGGAGATACAGAACCCGAAGCAGGTTCCAGGCTCTGAGCTGTCAGCACAGAGCCTGATGTGGGGCTCCAACCCACAGACTGCAATGCAAGATCATGACCTGAGACAAAGTTGAATGCCTAACTGACCCACGTGCCCCAAAAGTTTATTTGTTTATTTTGAAAGACAGAGAGAGAGAGAGAGAGAGAGAGAGCAAGCGAGCACAAGTGGGAGAGGGGCAGAGAGAGAGGGAGAGAGAGAATCCCAAGCAGGCCCTGTGCTGTTAGCTTAGAGCCTGATGTGGGGCTTAATCCCACGATCTGTGAGATCATGATGTGAGATGAAATCAAGAGTCAGATGCTCAACCAACTGAGCCACCCAGGTACGCTGCTTTTAAATGTTTTTAATCCTGTCATTGTATAAAACATTGATTTCACCACATATTTATGGAGTGTTTAGCACTATGATAGATTAAATGGGGAAATAGATTAAATGTATATATGTAATTTAAACTAATTCTATCACTAAGCAAAACTATGATGTAGATGAAGTCTTTAGGGGTATGGTTGTATTTCAAAAACAATTTGACCTTCTGGGATCTAGTGCCTTCATATTTGTGCATGTACGTTTATACATAAAGGAGTGTCAAACATAACGTTAATATAAAGCATTATATTGCATAGGCCAAATCCGACAGACTTCTCCAAGAAGACAGGCCTTTATTGTCTTATATTCTAGCTCTCCGTTTTTCAGGCTTTCAGAAAAGGTGTAAGTGGTATTATTTTTGAAAAGGAAAGCACACCATCTAGGTGGCTGCCTGGAATAGATGGCTACTTTCTCCCTGCATCCATGCAGTCCTGATTCCGATTACTATAATCCATATAAACAATAAGTTAGGACATCTTACATTAGACTTCAGGACTCTATTAAACTGAAGAGGAAAAAAAAAGCAACGAGATGAGGAAGTAAAAAATAAATCTCCTAATTTATGATTTCAGAAAATTATCCCAGTTCTTTTTTCTTCCCACTTACTAGTTGGAAGTTCTAGCACACAACCTTTCTGTTGTACTTGAGCAGAGAGGCAGGAAAACCCATTAGCAGTTCAGCAGTGCTGCTGGCAGACCTGTCAGACTGCGGCCCTTGGCCACAGTGATGGAGCTCATTAGGATTTGGAGGCTTCATGCAAGCACGCAGTTGTGGACTTTGGCAGTGTTCGTTCATCTGCATAGGACAGAATCCCAGCTTCTACCTCCGGGACACATTTGAACCTATATGTCCTGCTTCATAAGGCATAATTGGGGCTGATACTTATTTGGAATCATTAATTTCTCCTTTCCCTTAAAAAATATTTCTATAATACTGAAAGAAAAAGCAGCTTTTTGCTAATTAGAGTCCTCAAATGTCAAGAAAGAGAATCTGGTAGTAATGGAAAAATAGAATCATAGATGAATGATTCACCAGTGGATGGAAGAATATATGTGTGTAGATTTTATGCTGCAGGATGTTTATATGTCCAACATGGTCAAAAATAAAAGCGAAATTTTCTCTTTACCATAAATGGTAGGGTTTCGGCCAGTTCCTTGGTGATTTAAATAGGCTGCACAATGTGTCACATGGAAAACCAAGAGTTTAGTATAAAGCAGAGTGTTCTTTCACAGTCTGTTGACATTAAATCCCTGCCTTCCCCATCCTCATCACTTCTGTTAGGTGAGAACTCTTCATTCATCCATCCATTTCAACAAACATTTAAACAGTACCTATTACGCAGGAGTGGGAAAGACAAGTGAACAGTCACTGGAGCTGTGGCACGGCGGAGGAGGTACAGGCACGGAGGAACCCAGACCAGACTGGGTGGGGTGATGTCTGCCAGGCCAGGGCGCCAGGAAGGGGCCATTCCCCGGCAAGCAGCTCTTGCGGTCTATGGAATGGCGGTGCACAAAAGCCCAGGGACAGGAGGGCACCTGCTTTTTTGTTTTGTTTTGTTTTAATTTTTTTTTTAACGTTTATTTATTTTTGAGACAGAGAGAGACAGAGCATGAACAGGGGAGGGGCAGAGAGAGAGGGAGACACAGAATCTGAAACAGGCTCCAAGCTGTCAGCAGAGCCCGACGAGGGGCTCGAACTCATGAACCGTGAGATCATGACCTGAGCCGAAGTCGGTCGCTTAACCGACCGAGCCACCCAGGCGCCCCAGGAGGGCACCTTCTAAGGGCTTAACTGGGACAAGTTAAGGGACAAAGCTGCAGATTCAGGTAGGGGTCAGAATTACAAGCCAAAATCAGGATTTTATGTTCTTTTCTTTTCTTTTTTTTTTTTTTAAAGAAAATTTTTTTAATATTTATTTTTGAGAGATAGAGCACAAGTGGCAGAGGGGCAGAGAGAGAGAGGGAGACACAGAATCCAAAGCAAGCCCCAGGCTCCGAGCTGTCAGCACAGAGACCGACGTGGGGCTGGAACCCATGAACCATGAGATCATGACCTGAGTGAAGTCGGATGCTTAACCGACTGAGCCACCCAGGCACCCCAGGATTTTATGTTCTTAAAATATTCTGAAGTATTTTAAACTGCTGACAGATTTTAAATAGGGAAATGATATGAGAATTGATTTCCACTCAGAAACTAGAGCTAAGCATGGCTGAAGGTGCCTTTTCTGACACAGGTAAAGAGAAAAAGACATTTTCTCCCCAAAATGCTTTGAGAAAAAAAAAAGGTGCCAAAAAAATTTGGAAAACAGTTCATATTAATCCCTTTTTTGAAGATTTTCTATTCACATTAGCATATTAAGGGAGTGTGAAAAACTGGTAGCAAACAAATCATTCTAACCATTTTCTTTAAGCCAGGGTCTTTTGAACTTTTTGGTTAATTACAGATTTTGTTTCTCTTGTAGCATTTACTAACATTCTTTGTAATTCTGAAGGGGTAGAATTTAGAAACAATTGGGTAGTATAACAGGCTCTGCTGTGTAGAAAGGGAATGAGAACCATCTACCCCAGGTAAGGAAAATATCAGCCAGCGCTTGTTGAATATATGTTGGGAGAAGGGTACTTCATTTTATATTGAGTGTGCTGTAAAGCCTTTATTTCATTGGAAACAAATTTAATTTTCACTTATACCACTTCTTTCCCGGTACCTAAACTCTATGCTTATATTCATGACTGAATTAGGAAATCCTACAGACAGGACTGGGTAATGACTGATAATAGGTCTCAGCATTGGCTCTAGTAAAACTGAAG
This sequence comes from Panthera onca, assembly GCF_046562875.1. Lineage (NCBI taxonomy): Eukaryota > Metazoa > Chordata > Mammalia > Carnivora > Felidae > Panthera > Panthera onca. Next base: position 225,209,285 of record NC_138339.1, read on the forward strand.
AGATGGCAGGACAGAGGATAGATACTGCGTTTTTACCATATACACTGACCAGTGCTTTCTAACTAGATCCTCTCTTTTTATAATTTGTTTAAAAACAGGGACGCCTGGGCAGTTCAGTTGGTTAGGTGTCTGACTTGGGCTCAGGTCATGATCTTGACATTTGTGGGTTCAAGCCTCCTGTCGGGCTCTGTGCTGACAGCTCAGAGCCTGATGCCTTCTTCAGATTCTGTGTCTCCCTCTCTCTCTGTCCCTCTCCCCCTTGCACTCTATTTCTCTCTCTCTCGAATAAATAAACATTAAAAAAAATTTAAGGGAAATACAATGTTCCTCTTTTCTTTGGAATCTAAATATTGTCTGTATTTTACAATTGTTTTTCTTTCCCCTGATGTGTTTTTTAATAAAAATGGAAACTTCTATATTTTTCAGTAAAGTAGAAGTTAAGTCTTTTTAGTAAGCCTTGGGATGTAACTACATCTGTTACCCAAAAAGTATGTAGTTGGAAAAATAAATACTAATTATATGAAACATTATTTTTTATTTGGTATATAGTGGTACATCTCCTTTAAACTCAATAAAATGGTACACATTTGGTATAGGAAAAAACATTTAGCATTGTAATCATTTCTTTGATGTTGAAGGCTAGTACTGAGAAGGACCCAGAGAACATTCATTAGTTCAGAGCAAATGAAGGGAGTTGTGAAAATAATGCTAAATCTTCAAATCTAGTAAGGATGACTCTTCTTGGCCCTCTCCTCTTTTCCCTTGTTTGTTCAAGATCTGCTCCCATTCCTGTTGGCATTTTGCTCTCTGTCTTTATTCTTAGTGGTTGAAGAAAGCTGGATGCTCATCCTCCCTTGTCTCATTTCCTGTCTCAGCTGTTAGGGAATAACTGGAGAAGAGCTTGATGTAGCAACATAGAATCTTCACTCTGCTCCTTTAAACTGAAACATGAATTTCTGGGGAAGTGAGGACACTGGTCTCTGTTGGAACTCTGCCACTAGCTAGTCATGTGGCAGTCACGTCACCCTAGTGAGATGAGGTTTCAGTTCTGTAACTGATTTGGGGGGCCTGTTTTTGGCAATTTTCCTTTGAAATACATTAAGTGAATACCTAACTTTGCACTTTTATGTATCCACTTGACAAATACTTATGAAATACCTATTATGTGCTAGCATTGCTGGGAGAATGTAGAAATGAGCAAAATAATATGGTTTCTGCCTTCATAGAATTACATACTTTCTAATGAAGAGATTTAAAAATAATGGTAAAATAAGGGTTCTTCCATCCCATACTCCTATTATATTTTATTTTCTCCCTTTGCTGTAAAACGTTGTATCCTGAGCTGCCGACACCAATTTTGTTTGTAAAATAACATGTATTAATATTAATATCAGAAGTTACTGTCAGAATAGAAGTTTTTTTAAAGGAAAAAAGAATTCCTATAACTTCTCTATCTGGAGATTAGCATGCTTACTTTAAATGTGAAATGACATTTTATTGGTTTTTCAGTGTTTAAACACTGGCATACCATGGAGTCTAACAGCAGCCTTTTGACGTTTCCTTTTCTTTGCAGATTTATCCTCACACATATTAAATATTATCTGTCTTCTAGGTGATCTGTAATAAAAGGATACTGTTGTCTTTGATGTTTTCCCTAAACATAGAATGATATTTTAAGTTGAAAGCATTGCAGGGTTTTAAACTTTACTGATCTTTTAGAAGAATTACTCCATATTGTATGTGTCAATGTTAGTAGTATTTAATTCCAAAGATTTCAATTAAAATAAGGTGCCAAACATAGACTTCAGGAGAAGAGAAATGAGCAAAGTTTGCTTATTTTAATTCATCATAATTAGGCTCTAGGTCATGGCCCAGCAACTTGAAGACACTTATTACACTGAGCCTGACTGTCATTTGGGAGTGGTGTTAGGCACATAGGTAGACTTTCCTTTTCTCCTATACATGATATCAAATGGAGGCTTTTGCCTGAATGCAGTTCTGTTTGCATGCTTAGGAAAGGTGGTATGGATTTTCCTACTAATTTCACTGAGGACTTATCAGAAGTTCCCCTTAACATTTGCAAATTTGGCAGCCGTTGTGAGGTTGAAAACACTGTGGGGTCAGAATTTGGGAAGATGGAGGAGGGCAGGTTAGATGTTGAGAAAAGTCTCCATGTTCTGGGAGAACATATTGCTGGTGTCTCTCAGGGTGCCAAATATTTGTATCCTTCAAAGACATACACAGGAAAATAATGTCTCCATGTCATAATTCCAAGATGGATGTCCTTTCCTCCCTCCTTTCTTCCTTTCCCAAGCATTAATTGGACATGTGCCATTGTGCAGAGGACGAAGAATGCTCTGCCATTCAGATGTACATACATTTAAGCCGTGTTCCTTTTATTATTATTTTTATTGTGGTAAAGTAGACACAACATAAAAGTTAACCGTTTTAATGTACACAGTTCAGTGACATAAAGTGCATCTACACTGTTGTACAGCCATCTCCAAAACTTTTCATCTTCCAAACTGAAACTCCATACCCATTCAGCAATAACTTCTCATCCTCTCTTAGCCCCAGCCCCTGGTGACCACCATTCTATTGTTTGTTTCTATGAATTTGACTAAACTAGATACTTCAGATAAGTGGGATGATATAATGTTTGTCCTTCTGTGTCTGGCTTATCTCACACATCACATAATGTCATTTATTTATTTACTTATTTATTTATTGATAATTTACATCCAGGTTAGTTAGCATATAGTGCTATAATGTTTTCAGGAGATTCCAGTGATCATCCCCTTTGTACAACACCCAGTGCTCATCCCAACAAGTGTCCTCAATGCCCCTCACCCATTTAGCCCATCCCTCCCCCCACAGCCCTTCCAGCAACCCTTAGTTTGTTCTCTGTATGAAAGAGTCTCTTATGTTTTGTCCCCTCCCTGTTTTTGTGTTATTTTTGCTTCCCTTCCCTTATGTTCATTCATCTGTTTTGTATCTTAAATTCCACACATGAGTGAAGTCATACGATATTTGTCTTTCTCTGACTGACTTATTTTGCTTAGCATAATACCCTGTAGTTCCATTCACATTGTTGCAAATGGCAAGATTTCATTGTTTTTGATTGCTGAGTAATACTCCATTTGTGTGTGTGTGTGTGTGTGTGTGTGTGTGTGTGTGTGTGTGTATACTGTATCTTCTTTATCCATTCATCTGTTGATGGACATTTGGGCTATTTCCATACTTTGGCTATTGTCAATAGCGCTGCTATAAACATTGGGGTGCATGTGCCCCTTCAAAACAGCATACCTGTATCCCTTGGATAGATACCTAATAGTACAATTGCTGGGTCATAGGGTAGTTCTATTTTTAATTTTTTGAGGGACCTCCATACTGTTTTCCAGAGTGGCTGCACCAGTTTGCATTCCCACCAGCAGTGCAAAAGAGATCCTCTTTCTCCGCATCCTTGCCAACATCTGTTGTTGCCTGAATTGTTAGTTCTAGCCATTCTGACTGGTGTGAGGTGGTATCTCATTGTGGTTTTAATTTGTGTTTCCATGATGATGAGGGATGTTGAGCATTTTTTCATGTGTCTGTTAGACATATGGATGTCTTCTTTGGAGAAGTGTCTACTCATGTCTTATGCCCATTTCTTCATTGGATTATTTGTTTTTTGGGTGTTGAGTTGGATAAATTCTTTAATGATTTTGGATACTAACCCTTTATCTGATATGTCATTTGCAAATATCTTCTCCCATTCCATTGGTTGCCTTTTAGTTTTGCTGATTGTTTCCTTCACTGTGCAGAAAGAAGCTTTTATTCTTGATGAGGTTCCAACAGTGCATTTTTGCTTTTGTTTCCCTTGCCTCCAGAGATGTGTTGAGTAAGAAGTTGCTGTGGCCAAGGTCAAAGAGATTTTTGCCTGCTTTCTCCTCTAGGATTTTGATGGCTTTCTGTATTATGTTTAGGTCTTTCATCCATTTTGAGTTTATTTTTGTATATGGTGTAAGAAAGTGGTCCAGGTTCATTTTTCTGCATGTCACTGTCCAGTTTTCCCAGCACCATTTGCTGAAGAGACTGTCTTTATTCCATAGGAGACCACAATGCTATGAAACTCAAAATCAACCACAAGAAAAAATTGGGGAAGACAACGAATACTTGGAAACTAAAGAACATCCTCCTAAAGAATGAATGGGCTAGCCAAGAAATTAAAGAGGAAATTAAAAAGTACATGGAAGCCAATGAAAATTATAACACCACAGCCCAAAACCTCTGGGACGCAGAGGGAAGTATATAGCAATTCAGGCCTTCCTAAAGAAGGAATAAAGGTCTCAAATACACAACCTAACCTTACATCTTAAAGAGCTGGAAAAAGAACAGCAAATAAAACCCAAAACCAGCAGAAAACAGGAAATAATAAAGATTAGAGCAGAAGTCAATGATAGTGAAATTAAAAAAAAAAACAAAAAACGAGAGCAGATCAGTGAAACTGGGAGCTGGTTCTTTGAAAGAATTAACAAAATTGATAAACCCCTGGCCAGTTTGATCAAAAAGAAAAAGGAAAGGACCCAAATAAATCAAATCAAGAATGAAAGAGGAAAGATCACAACCAACACAACAGAAATAAAAACAATAATAAGAGAATATTATGAGCAATTATATGCCAATAAAATGGGTATTCTGGAAAAAATGGACAAATTCCTAGGAACATTATAAACTGCTGAAACTGAAACAAGAAGAACATTTGAACAGACCCATAACCAGTAAAGAAATTGAATTAGTAATCAAAAATCTCCCAAAAAATAAGAGCCCAGGGCCAGATGGCTTTCCAGGGGAATTCTACATAATGTCTTTCATTCATATTATATAGGTTCATTCACTCATATTATTCATTCATATTTCATATAATTCATATTATATAGGTTCATTCATATTATATACCTTGTTCATATTATATACCTTGTTCAGAATTTCCTTCCTTTTTAAGGTTAAACAATGTTCCATTGTGTATATGTATACAAAATGTATACAAAAATATAACAGTATATAATAACAATTGTTACTAATGTTATATGTCAGTAATATAAATATAATAACAAATATATATTTGGCTATTGTAAATAATGCTGACATGAATATTAGTGTACAGGTGTCTGTTCAAGTCCCTATTTTCAATTTCACCAGGTGTATATCTAGAAGTGGACTTGCTGGATCATATGGCAATTCTGTATTTAATTTTCTGAGGAACTGCCATACTGTTTTCCATCATGGCTGCACCTCGTTACAATCCCACTCGCAGTGTATGAGGGTTCCAGTGTCTCCACATCCTCACCAACACCTGTTATTTTCTGGTTTTGTTTTTGTTTCTAGTAACAGTCATTATAATGGATATGAAATGGTATCTCTTTGTGGTTTGGATTTGTATTACCCTAATGACTAGTGATTTGTGCTTACTGGTCATTTGTGTATTTTCTTTGGAGAAATGTTTATCCAAGTCCTTTTCCCATTTTTAAGGTGGGTTGTTTATTTTCTGTTGTTTTTGAGTTGCAGGTGTTTAAAAATGTATTCTAGATATTAATCCCTTATCAAACACATGATTTGCAAATATCTTTCCCATTCTATAGGTTGCCTTTTCACTCTGTTGATAGTGTCCTTTGATGCACAAAAGTTTATAGTTTTGGTAAGTTTAATTTATCTACTTTTTTCTTTTGTTGCCTACACTTTTGATGTCATATCCAAGAAATCATTGCCAAATGGTCATGTACTCTTAATTGATGTATATTTATTCTATACATGAATCATATACCAAACAAAAGCAAACTGAACTTTAAAAAGGGATGAGACAAAGATGAGATAAGCAGTTACATTTTTTAAAACATCATTGAAAACATGTCATTGGATATGCTATATTATCTTTGAAAAGATTTGGTTTTAAGTTCTGGTTCTACACCCAGTTTCTTTCTATAGTTGTTTCTAAAGGTGGTCATAGTAGAAAAATACCTCACAAAGATACATATATACAAATTGAAGATGTGCATTGTTGGTTGTGCCTGCTAGATCATGATGCTGTTTTTTCAATTCCATTCACCAATTATGCAAAGATTTTAGTTGAAAATCACTCACCAGATGTTCATCTTCCATGATATCAATCAGTTGTTTATGCAGACTCATCAAAAAGTCCTGCATTTTATGTATTTTTGTAAGTGGGTATAGGTCCACTGAAATTCCACATGTGGATGATTTGAAAACAGGTTTGAAAAATGTATTGTCAACTTTTAAAATGTGAGCACGGGAAGGAGTTGTTACAGGTGGCATACATTATTGTCAGTTGTATGATCATATGCTAATGGAAATAATATCAAACAGTCATTGTTCAAAATACTCTCCCCAGAGTAATTTTTTTGTTTTCAAGAAGCAGTTGTTTTCTCATTCATTATCAGAATCAAAATTATCAAAATGGTAGCTTCATCTTGAAGGTGGTGATAAAGGGTATTTAATCTATGAAAATATCTTCCAAACAGCAAATCCTGACAACCATTGTCATACCAGAAAAAATCAGCAAATCTGGAACATGGTGTTTTATATAATAAAGATGTATAATACCTTTATATTCAACAAACCTTTTATGTATTTTGCCACAAGTAGAAAAAAACAAACAAACCTTGTGTCATTCAAAAGATTACCACAGTTATTCCTCATGTCATTACAAAGTATTGTACAAGAGTCTGTATTTTAAAGATCTTGTCTTCTTGGAAAGGAACTACATTTTTGACATCTCCAACACTTGGCACACTCCTGGCTTCAACTGCTTTGCTGTAACATCTTGACTATGAATGATGCAGTGCAGGATTTTATATGTGGAAATGTTTCTATGACTTTATCCCAGAATATTTTTTAGTCCACTTTAAGTAGCCATTCAATTAAGGAAATTTTTTCATAAATAATTGTTTTCATTAAAGAATTTACCATTGAGAATATAGCTTCTTGGTACATGTTTTCCTTTAGTTGTTCATAAGAAAAGGAGTTATTTTTTATTTCTTTTTTGAACCAGACTAGTAATATCATAAATTGATTTTTTAGCAACATCTTTACTTTTTTCTATCTATACAGAAAACCTGTATTATTATATACTTATTTTAATATTTATTTCTTTACATCTTCAAACATTCAGCAGTTTTGCTGAGAATCTTTCAATTACATTTGCTGATAAAGGAATGCATTTCAGCTTGTCTCCATAGTGATTTTCTTGTATTTCAAGTATTTTTTTTACCATAAGAGGAAGAATAAGTGTTTATTCATACGTGGCTTTTCTTTTCTTTTTCTTTTCTTTTTCTTTTAATATTTCAGTATTAAGCAAGGATACTGAGAGAGGCTTCTAAACATTTCAATTGTAGTGAAGTTTCGTGAGGTACTTACTGGATTCATTGTTGTCTGACTTCGCCCCTGGCACTGTGGGGAGTTCACCAGAGGGAGTGGGTGGGAGAGTATTCTCCAGGCACAGTAAAGAGCAGATACAGACGTATGATGCTGTGAAGAAGGTGGGCAGCTTGGAAACCTGTGAAGAGCTCTGCTTGATCACCAAAAGATGAACATAGGGGACCACACGTAATGAGAGTGAAAATGACATCGGGAACTGGAACTGAGGTTTTCTTTGGAGGGAGTGAGCAGTGAAGTGAAACTTAGCCCAGGTTCTTTATCAAACAGAACCAGAGGTAAGGATTAAATGCTAATGCTTTCCTGGAAAGGTAATCTGGGGGCAGTGAGACAGGAAAAGTGCAATAAGTCAGGGAAGGATGGGAGGTAACACAAGGTCTTCATTACGAAGCTGGTCATCACTTCACGAAGAAACAGAGCCAGTTTCTCAGCCACTTGAAACAGCTCCAAAGACGCTGTAAAAAAAGACGTGCCTCAGAGCATTCCATCAGAGGGTGTAGGGGAAGGGAATCCATCTGATAGCATCTTACCTTCTCTTGTCTCCCATTGAACAGAGCTCACTGTTGAGGCATTAACTCCCTTCTACTTTTGAACTGCATCACTGGGCACCTTCTAGAGAGCCAGATCCATGCCTTGCAGTGTGGTGCTTCATCTGAGTCTGGAACCGGTCATTGTGGCAGTGGTTGAGGCAGAACAGATAGCCAAGGGCTGATTGACAGGTGAGGCTGGGGGAATCTGAAGCAGTGCAGTGCATAAGATGTACCCAGGACAGATGACCTCTTATGATCCTCAGATATGCTTGTGACCTTCCATTATATATGGTTTGTGTGATACAATATTGGGCTTGTATTGTTATGAGAACAAATTGCTCTTACTGCTTCCCCACAGAGGGGAGGAACAAGTCAGTCAGTCATAGAATTCCCCTCAGGAAGGAGACTTGTTGTGATTTCCAGAAAGAAGGCAAGTAGGCTAGTGAAATAATAAGCTACAGTCTCTTGGCTGGGGCTGGTCCTGAGGCTCTAATTGATATTTATCATCTCTGTCCTCACATACATTCTATATACTTCCCTCATCCTGGGCCAGCTTTTGCTGGTCTATATTGGTTTCTTGGTGAGGTGACCTAGAACTTCAAGTGGTCTCACCCTTTGCTTTCCCTGTACGTTTTAGGTCATGGCTGCTGCATTTTTCCATTAACCATTACCAATGGGCATGTGAGTACTGAGAGATACCCAGTGGATCCCCTGGGTTTCAGACACTATCTCCTTTGAAGCCATCCTGTGATGGTAACACCAGCTCTTTAATTAAATCAATAAGACAGGAAACCATTTCTTTACCTTTTGGACTGTTGGCATGAAAGCTCAAAATATTGTCATTAAAGCTCAAAATGGTCCGGGGGTAATCAATGGGACTCTTACATACAGTAGCAGATGTGCCCCTTCTCCGGGAACTAGGGCCTCCGATTGGGAAGGACCTCGGATTGCAAGGAGTAGAAGCACAGATCCTATCAATGGACCCCTGTGTTTGATGATGAGGGGACAATTTGTGTGTCTCTTGCTTCCTGGACCCATAAACCCTTACTGTTGGAAGCATATTACTATATGTCACCTGTCAGTTTGGCCCATATATCACTTCTTGGAAGACAGTACCCAAACCCACAAGATATTGCATCCATAGTTGAGCCCTCAACAGGCTGTTTGTCATTCTGTTGGTCTGGTGGGGTACGTAGTATAATCATTGAGTCCCCTGGTAACAAGTCCCCTTTTGTACCTCTTTTGCTGTAGAAAACAATCCCACGTGGGAGCTAACATTGTGTGGAAAGCATGTTGAAGGATAAAGCATTCTGCAAGCCCTTTGATAGTGGTGTCGATAGAGGCTTTGCAGGTAGGAAAGGCAACCGTCTATCCAGAGTATGTGTCAATTTTGTATGGATTAATAATTAATGTCCCTTCCAGCATGCAAAAATTAACTTGCCACTAGATAGTTGTTGAATGACATCTAAAGGGATGGCGGTACATTGAGGGCACATCTTTAGTCTCTGATGCTGGCACATTGGCCACTCATAAGTGGCTGTAGCCAGATTGGTGATGATGACAAGAAGCCATTGTTATTAGGCCCATGCATAGTCTTCATCTTTGTTACCCTGTCTACTCTGTAGCTTATTGCACAAGCACTGGGCTGGTCAAGGAGACTATTCAGGGTCATTATGTCAGACCATCTTTCAGAGTCACCCACATTTGGGGTTAATGTGGTAATGTTCATTTCCAGCTACACCAACACACTATGAGCCAGTCTTGTGTCTTTTTCCTCTGAGACTTGGTCAGCACAGGAATTAATGGGTTGAAAGAGAGGCACTGGTGTTGTAGAAGTAGATGGCAGGCAGTCTGGACCAGCAGTTGATAGTAATTTACTCATAATTTTGGACCTTCTCCAGCCTCATCACAAATGTGCCACTTCCGTCATATAGTAGACTGCTGCTGTGTCTGTCCAGCAGTATGATTTGGTGGATCTGCGAACACGCTAAGTGTACAGAGGCCACACTTCCTCTGTCTGCCCCAGTGATTGATCATAGCAGACTGATCATAGCATAGTAAGGTGGGTCTATTCCTGGGAGACAGGGACTCCTCTAACAGGAGGTTTTAGCTTGTGGATGTGTCAGCATTCCTGCCAAGATTTCCTTTGAACTGCACTGGAGTCTAGGACTCTTCTATATAACCTTCCTAACTTCTTTCTCTCCTTCAATAGTGATCAGATCTGTAGCACATGTTTAATTGAATCTTGGTATTTGCTTCTTGGAGAACCAGGACTAACATGTGGTGCTTCATCTGAGCATGGGAGTGGTGGAGGGGAGCTAGAAACTCCAGGCCTTGGGATCAGGCAGAAGATTTCTGTAGGCAGGCATTTTAGATGTGTGAAGTAGCTGTAGTTAGGGCAGAGCAAGTGACAGAGGCCTGGGAGACAGGGAGGCTGAAGGATCTGAAGGGGTGCGTAAGAGATGTTCAATGTGGAGGGTTTTCAACAACAGAGTGAGGTTTATAATTATAGGCACATTGCTTCAGCAGTGAATTGAATGACTGGAGAGCAGCAAATATAACAACAGGGAGACTGTTTAGGAGACAGTGTTATAGGCAGGGGATAATGAGTGCAAACTACAATAGTGTCATTGAGAAGGAAGACAAAGGGATAGGTAAGACACTGAGAATGGTGAGAAGGGGATAAGGAAAACTAACAAGTCTTAGTGATATTGAGGTCAGACAAAGGGGAAAGAGAAGCGGCCAAGCTGGTACTTTGGTTACTGGTTGAAGAACTGAGAGGATAAAGAATATAGTAGGAAAAACTTTCCTTCTTTCAAAATAAAGCCTCTCTGGTTACATTGAGTTGCGGTGTCTATTTAACATCCACATGAGCTGTGGGATGTATAGATTTGGAGCTCAGGAGCTGAGGAGAGGGTTTGCACAGCAGATGCAGATGCTGGAATTCTCAACTTAAGGAGAAGCTGTGAGCAGTGATGCAATTGCCCAGGCAGAATGTGAAGAGAAGGGCCTCATGATGCAGGTCTGGAGCTCACCACTGTTTAGTAGGAGGATTGATGATGAGGAGCCCATGGAAGAGTAGAACTGAGATGTAGAAGAAAAACTGGAGTCCTAGACACCCACTGTGTAAAGAACCTCACAAAGAGGAGTCATCAATAGTGTTGGGTCCCTGGAGTGGTCAAACAAGGTAGGGGCTGAAAAATAGACACCTTGTTGTTATTACAGTCGTTAACAAGATTTATTTTTTTGTTTGTTTGGTTTTAAGTTTATTTATTAATTTTGAGAGATAGTGTGTGAGTTTTCATGAGTAGGGGAACGGCAGAAAGAGAGAGAGAGAATCCCAAGCAGGCTCTTTGCTCTCATTGCAGAGCCCAGTGCTGAGCTTGATCTTATGAACCTTGAGATTATGACTTGAGCCAAGATCAAGAGTTGGACACTTAACTGACTGAGCCACCCAGGCGTCCCAGCAATATTTCTAATCTGGGAAGAAGACAGATGACAATGGGGTCTGAATGAAAGGGAAGTACAAAAGTGACGATGGAGAAATGCACTGTTCTTTCAGTGAGTCAAGTGTGAATTAAATTGGCAGAATTCAAGGAGGACTTTCTTGTTTCTGTTATTTTATTTTTTTAAGATGACAGAGACATGTGCACATTTCTAGGCTAATGGGAAAGAACCAGCAGAAAGGGAGAGGTGGAGGTTACAGATGAGAGAAGAGAGTGAGATGAGGTAAGCCTCAGATCATGGTAGTTTCTGTTTGTTTTATGATGGTCTCTAGATGAAGAGAGAGAGAGAGAGAGAGAGAGAGAGAATTTCTTCTGAATGAGCTTCTTGATGTAAACAAGCCCATACATTAATGTCACGTACGAGACTTCAGCTCCCAGAGGATCCTGTGCCTTTCTGAAGAACATGGCAATGGCTGACTGAGAGGGAGCAATCATAGCCTCTGCTGAGCACAAATGAACTAATCAGATCAAATCTGCATAACTCATCCACAAAAATTCCTATAATAATCCAATCCTATTTCCATCCACATCTTACTGCAAGCGTCTCAAACAATGGGACATTTTATTAATCAGAGAAAAAGTTTGTCTAAAAGCTCACTGTAAGGAAAGCTTTAGTCTAATCTCTCCTGTGTCACATTTCATTATGACAGATGTGTCTCATTGTAGGTTCTTATTTACATAGCACACAGACATATTGTCATTACAGATAATTAGTCTCGAAAGCATTAGCTTTTAAAACAAATCAAGTTTTAAATTTCCTATTTATCCATCAGCATGTTAAGGAAGAATATGCCCCCTCCCCCATTAGGTTCTATGCCTGGTTTTATTTCTGCTCAAGCTCTTTGTCCTCATGTTTTCGAGTGGAGGGGAAGCACTGAGAGGTTCAGATGAAGCTATTGTTCTGGCATTCTAAAACTGCTGACATTCTTTTCTGTGAAAGTCATTGAATCACCAAATTTGATGAAAGGTCCCTGAAATATCAGGAAACAGATTTTCTGTGGAGTCTATGAATACAACTATTAATGAAATGAATTTTAAAGTCACAGGAAAATATCTTGGATTTTTTTTTCTTAGCTTGGCTGTTTTCTTCACTGAGAAGTATTTTAAAAATAATTTACTGCAAGGGTGCCTGGGTGGTGTAGTCAGTTGGGCATCTGGCTCTTGATCTCAGCTCAAGTGTTGGTCTCTCTGGGTCATGAGTTCAAACCCTGCATTGGGCTCCACACTGGATGTGAAGCCTACTTAAAAAAAATAAGTTACTCCTTTTTGACAAAGATATGATACGTGGGTACCTTTTTGTAAAAGAACACACTGTGATATGAAAATGAAGTATCAACTTGTCTTGAATGTTTTCTAAGAGATTTTACTTCATAAACAAACAATAGAAGGGTCTCAGTCGTTCCATTTTACAGTGTAGTTTTTGGTAGTGCTGTTTTGATTAAACTTTAAGGTACTGCAGTAATTGTAAAATGCTATACTATTTTAGTGGAAAGTTATTTCCCAACTCGGAGATTAGAAGTGTGTGTGTGGGTCACTCAGCATCCGTTGTGTAAGGTGTTGAATTAAATTTCTGCAGATGTAGTCATTTACAGATACCCCTATTCAGAAATTGTTTTCCTATGAAAACATTAGAGATATTAATATTTAGAGATCTACATTAAAAACTATAGGAAAGTAAAAATGAAAATGTTTAAAACACACGTTATTGGAGTTACAGAAGGAGAAAATATTTGGTGAGATAATGGCTGATGATTTTCCAGAATTATTGAAAGATGTGAATCTTTAGATGCAAGAAGTAAAAATTCCCAGGTATAATAAATAAAATAAATCTACGTCTAGATATATCATAATGTCTTGAAGATCTTAAAAGTAGGAAGAGATCAAGTTACTCTTAGGTTCTCAACCTCTAATGAGCCCCCGAATCACCTGTAAAGTTAGTAAGTAAGCATGGAGAAGTGTCTCCACCATTTCAGAGTTCTGATTCAATTGGTCTAGGATGGGATCTGAGATCCACACATCTGACAAGCTCCGTAGACCATACTTTTGGGTGGCAGTACTAATGCGAGGGCTGACTTTTCAACATCAACAATGGAGAGAGGCCCTAAATGGATGATATTTTCAAAATGCTGAAAGAAAAGAACTGTCAATACGGTAACACATACCTAGTTAAAACTTCAGGCAAGCATAAGGGCAAAATAAAGACATTTTCAGCTAAGAAATATTGAGAGTGTAGTACCAGTAGGCACTCTTCAAAGGAGCTTCTAAAGGACTCACTTGAGGAAGAAGAAAAAAGGAAGATGTGTGTGCAACACAAGAAGGAATGATGAGCAAATTAACATGGGTAAATATAAATTGTTTCATGATAGTTTTAAGCTGTTTGTAAATTTTTTTATTAAAAGTTATCACAGTAAATGAAAAATACCTAAAATGTATTTACCAAAAACTTACAGCAAATATCATGCTTAGTGGTACATCATTAGAAACATCATCTCCTTTAAAATTGGCATGACACAAGGATGCCTGCTATATCATTTCAACATTGAATTGGAGGTCCCAGTTGAAAAATAAGAAAAAATGTATTAAAGATATATGAATAAAGTTGTAATTACTCATAGATAATGATTTAAAAAAGAGAAAATAATGGCATATAAGTCAGCAGAAGCTATTGTTATGCCCTCTGTTCCTGCTGGGAAATGGAAGAAGATGCTCCCTGGTTTCCAGTATGTATTTGGTAAACCTGACTCTGGGATACCCTTTTTTTGTTACTATTTTCCAAACACTGTATTATTGTCACCTTGACATACAGGTTTCAATAAAGCTTTATAAAGATAATGGGAAAAATTAATAAGGGACATCAACAAGTGTACTAGATACATATTCTATAAAAAATAAATTTTAAGACATATGGTTAAATAAAACATGCCATTTAAAAAAGAAAAACATATAAAGAATTAGAAGTAAATCCAAGAAAATATGACAGTGACCTTAAATGTTCATATTAAGTCATAATATACTTACTTATGTTAAGACTTACATAATTCATAATTGTGAAATTATCTCCTAATTGTTTCCTTTGTTCAAGATTGGTTGCCTATCCAAGTAAAACTTTTTTCACATCAGGAATTGTGCCTTCTAGTTGTCATACTATTCTATTCTGTAATGTGCAATGCTAAGATATTTTAAAAAATGAATTACTATTATGAGAAGTTTCAAGTATGTAAATCCAATTGAGTTTGGCATATATGGGGGAAATAATGGAACAAAAATAAATGATCCAATGTTTTGGGCATAGTCCTTCTGTTACACAAAAATCATTTGGAAAGATACTTCTTTATAACCCTCAAAGCTATCTGGACAAAATGATTAATACAAAGATAGTGGTTATCATAGAGTGTGCATGATCACCAAGCAGATTGAACACTTACGCAAACATGTAGCAAAATGCTGGTTGGTACCACTCTGGAGTGCACGAGACCCCCACCCTCCAATTTTCCCATGCATGACCCTTAATAATAGGCCTTTCTGATTATCTCTAGATTTTTCATAGTGTCTGAAACCTACGAGAATTGGCATAATACTTTAGTTTCTTCATTAAATAGAATTTGGGGAATAAAGGTTATATGAAGAATGAAGCTCCTTAAACTAATACTGGGCAATTAGTATTTTTGGTTTTTGTTTATTTTTGCTAAGCTGTTTTCCATTCATTTAAAGTAGAACTTAAATATTATGAAGGTGACAAATAAGATAAATTAATCACTTTAGTTTGGTGTGAATGTTTTGAATTGTAATTGGAAATGTAAACATTATTAACCTAGAAAAAAGAAGTGAGATTTACTTTCATCTTTTGGTCCTCTCCTTTTTGTTTCCATGAGATTTTGAGACTTTCTTAGAGAGGATGGTTCATGTGTTTTGGGATTCTCTCCCAGACCTGCAGCATTCAGTACTTCTCATCTGTTGTTGGGGCTGAACTAACTGCCACCATGATGTTGAACATACTTGACTGTCACACCACGCGAGTAGATACAGGGCATCTTTGAGGCTAGTTCTGTCTGCAACCCTTGACTGGAAGAGGCTGTCCTGGAGGACTGCAGCAGCCCCTTGGTGGTCAGCAGCCCCTTGCCAGCCATGGAGGTTAACAGGTAGATAGGCTTTAAGGAACAGCAACTTTAAAACTGTGCAGTGACCTTTCCTGGCTGGGGTTCTCCCCGGAAGAGGCTATTGTGGGGAGGGAGCAGAGGGGCTTCGCCAGGTACTCCTGATCAACAAATCTTTGCTCTTTTTTTTTTTTTCAACTTTTTCAACCTCCACTGCAACCTGAATTTTCAATTGCGTTTCATTCCTAGTTCTGTTATAGAACCAAAATAACATAGCTTACATTTTGTTTATTCAAAATCAGAGGTTATTTGGAAAGCAAATAGCTTGAGTAGCCTCCTGGGTAATTTTAATAAAACTTAGTGCCTGAGAGATTCTGTTAAATGGAAATGGAAATTCACTCCTGATCAGTTTCCATTTTCATTTTTTTCATTTTCACTTTAATTACTGAGCCTCCTTTCTCTGAAATCAAGTCTCTAAAACAGACCTTAATTATCCGTGTTTAACTGTAGGAAGATTTATTATTCAGAGAGCAGCTAGCAATTCAGAATAGATGCTATTTTGTTCATATTTTAAAGGGTTAGTCAGAAATATTTCTTCTAATGGGAATATTTTGTACAAAAGGCCACTAGACCAAAAGGTAGACAGCTGAAAACATAAGGATTTAAAATAAATCTGTAACAGAGGAAGATGACTAAATCTTTTGAACTCTTTAGTGGCATAATCCCCATGGAGTAAATGAATTAAATTAACATAATTTCAATAGAACCAATCTTTGCATTCATATAGCATCTTATTTTTTCTAAGATCTCTTTTTGCCTTGTATCTTAAATAAATGATTCCTCTAAGGTAAGTACTCCTGAGCCTCTAGTCTTTTAGGAATCCATCTAACTCTCTTTATGTGCTTCCCTAGAAGTGATTTTCTTTGTAAAATGAGACATTTTTTATCTTAAATTGCAGAATTGTATCTACCTTGAGGTGTAAAAACATCATTTCCTCTTTAGTTCTCTGTAGCCTGGTTTATAAAGTTTGTTTGCCAAAGAAGTTTTAGGATATTATAATTTCTGAAAGCCTTTAAAAGTAAAAGAGACATTTTATCTCTTATTTATGGTTTTAATGTGGTTCTGCTGGAAGGGAAATGTAAGAGATAGAGATGATGAAGAGGTGATGAAAATTAGTTGCAAGGATATTGTTTCAGGTGTTGGTGGTATCTGTAGGGGGTCACATCCCATATGCAGACAGAAATCAGAGCCAGAATGTGTTAGAGAGGTCAAGGCTTATATATAGGACTAGTCCATGCAGGAATGGTGGTTGAAGTTGTGAAAGTGAAATATCTAATGAAAGAGAAGAGAATCAATGACATATCTAGGATGAAGGAGGAAGGAAGGGAGGAACGCCTGTGAACAGAGTCTGAAAAGGTATGCTTAGAAGGATAGGAGGAAAGCAAAGGAGTTATGTCCCAAAAGACTAGGAGATCATTTCAAGAACTAGGATAGATCACCTATGTTCAATGGAAACTGAAAATAAGGCACTGCGTTTGGTATCTGGATTTTTTGTTGTTGTCATCAGATAACCTGAGGTAATAGTGAAGAAGATGAAGAAAGAAGCTAAAAGGGGCAGTAGATGCCTTATAACAAAATGGAGGCAATAATAATATATTGTCCACTGGAATTGCTGGGTGTGGAAGGTTAGAAATATGATATTAGCCGGAAGGGCACTAAAGTTAAGTGATTTAGGGTACAGACATCTGTGCATATTTGTGGATAGACTGGAAGACTCCAATAAAAAGGGAAAGGATAGATATAATGTTGCAAGAAGGACTCAGAGAACAGTCTGGAAGGAATGGGATTTTTATTATTATTTTTTTAATGTTTATTTTGAGAAAGTGAGAGAGAGCATGGTCATGGGCATGAGCAGGGGAGGGGAGGGGCAGAGAGAGAGAAGGTGAAAGAGAATCCCTAGAGGCTCCATTCTCAGTGCAGAGCCTGATGTGGGACTTGATCTCACAACCATGAAATCATGCCCTGAACCGATATCAAGAGTTGGACACTTAACTGACTGAGCCACCCAGATGCCCCAGGAGTGGGATTTACTAAGGTTTACTTAGAAATGAAGAAACTTTATTTTCTTCATTAGAAGCTTAGAAATGAAGGAACTCATAAATGCTTTTCTCATTAAAATAGAGGGAAAATAATTCTAGCCGAAGACCTTTTCTCGGGAGGTGGGTAGTGAGGCTAGGGAAAGCAATGGAGAAGAGGTGACATTTGGGTCATGCCTCTTCAGTAGCCTCATATGTGTAGCTATTTCACAACCAAGATCATCACTGATTTGCTCCATCAATAAGTAATAACATGCTGCTAACTCTTTATTATTGAGACCTTTCTCCCATAGCCCCTTCTGACTTTTCTTTGACAGTTACACCAATTACCTCAAGATTATCTATCATTTGTCAGGTAGACCAGGATCATAGAAAGAACATTCAAGAAAAGGAAACAGTATTCACTAAAACAGAGTTAATAAAATGCAGCAAAAAGGCCAGTATGGCTGACGTATAGGATATTGGGTTGTATGAATGGTTAGAGTTGAGCACAGAAAAGTAATCTGAGAGCTTAATAAGGAAGCAAAATGCCATACTAAAAAGCTTAGGTGTGATTCTTAATGGGAAACTGGTAGATTTTCCTTCTCTGGGCACAGTGTATAATATTGATTGTGCTGATCATATGTGACGAAGGTATATATATATATATATATATATATATATATATGGTAGGGTTCTTCAGGGGCTTGGAATGGGAACTGTGAAAGGTTGGGAGTTTCTCAGTGGATTGGGGATTGGATGTGAGTCAAGGACTTCCCAGCAGCTGAGAGTCGCTCTCTACCTCAGGACTATTTGGCTTGTTGCCCAGGGGATTCTTACTCTGTGGAACCTAATGGACCATGAGTGGTCTACCACCTCGTTGCTGTAGTCAAATTCATACCTAAAAATAAGCTTACCAAAGTGGTCATTGAGGGCAATGCCCTGCATCAAGGTGGAGGAGTGGGTGACTCTGTTAATCATGGGAGACCATCTAGTCTTCAGTATTGCTCAGGACTTTCTTCAGAGGGCCCCCCAACTCCTGCTCTACCACATTCTTGACGTTGAACTTAGAAGCTTTCTTCAGATGGCGTCGGATCCATGACATAGTCTTGGAAGTGCCACTGGTTACAGGGATGATACTCTGGGAAGCACCATGACATCATGGTTCACGACAGGGGACACCCACAGTGTCTTCGTGGCATTGATGGCATAGACTGTGATTATGAGTTTCTCCATGATTTGAAATTTTTATGGATGATGTTGGCCAGGAGAGCCATACAATTAGGGTTCAGATGGCATTGCTTACAATCTTGAGAGAGTTCTCATGTTTCTCCTTGCGCATGAAAATTCCCATTGCACACATGAGGGATCAACATAAGGTACAAAGATGAGGGCTTTTGTGGCTTCACCTTCAGGTGAACCTTAGCCTTCTCAAAAACAGTAAAGATACCAGGGGACGCTTCACCAACATCACCCCATTTCATGTTGGTGAGGGTAAGGCCTAATAGAGATTTTTAATCTTGTATGCATAGGACATAATTCACGAGTTACTCACAATGATTTCGTTGGTATGTGATGGATGAGGTGGAGTTTCTTTAGAGGAACAAATATCGAGGTGAGGATATGGCTGAGGCATAGGAGTACAAGGTTATTGGGAAGATTTGGCTGGCCAGGTTTCTTCTAAGTGTTCTTGTATAGTTAAGGGCCTAACAAGCTCAAGTTCCCATCAGGATAGGCTTATAGAAATTTTGAGAACTAACTGGAACCGTCACCATTCCAACTCTACCAACTTGCAACACTTTCTCCTGCCTGCTCCCATTCCTTTCTAAACCTGCTCATCCCCAACCAAAATGCCTGACTTCATATCAAGTGATCATATCAAGAGGTTCACTGCCTCCCTCTTCTGTCTTATGCACTTGGAATTGTAGCTATATGCCTTGATTGTTCCTGGTCATTGTTTAGGTGAGAACAAACAGTTCTCAATAGTAACCTGATTATTATTTAGACAAGTCAAGCAATATTCTTGAGAACTTAAAAGAGCATAAATGATGGGGGTGATAACCCTCTCCATGGTCTCTCTTACAAAATAGAGATTACTTACAATGAGGCTCTAACCAATAGATTGTACTTCCTCATTTATTTGATGAAGAGAGAAAGATTTATGCCTAGCATTTAATATTATCACTTTGAGTTCCCATACTATCATTTTAATTTAAGTTTAAAAAACTTAGTATGATATTTTCTCAGTTTTGAAATAAGACTGATTCTCAAGGAGCTTTGCTATGTGGCAATAAGGTTTGTACTTTATATCCTAAGTTGGGTGAGAAGTGATACAGAAAGAGAACATCCTCATGTCTAATCATTTAAAAATTTATGGGGCGCCTGGGTGGCTTGGTCAGTTAAGCGTCCGACTTCGGCTCAGGTCATGATCTCACAGTCCGTGAGTTCAAGCCCCGCGTCGGGCTCTGTGCTGACAGCTCAGAGCCTGGAGCCTGTTTCGGATTCTGTGTCTCCCTCTCTCTCTGCCCCTCCCCTGTTCATGCTCTGTCTCTCTCTGTCTCAAAAATAAATAAACGTTAAAAAAAAAAAAAAAAAAAAATTTTTTAAAAATTTAATCTTGGGCTTAATCATTGTAAACAGGTTTCCCAGTAGAATACTTAAATGCTACCTGTATCATAGATAAAACAGAATATGATTTTGATCAGGTATAATGCATTAATAAAATGTTAGTTTGTGTGATTATTTATTATTATTATTGTTATTATTATTATTATTTATTTTAGAGAGCATGAGTTGGGGAGAGGGACAGAGGGAGAGAGAGAGAGAATCCCAAGCAGCTCCAAGCTCAGTGTGAAGCACGATGCAGGACTTGATCCCATGACCCTGGGATCATGACCTGAGCTGAAATCAAGAGTTGGACCCTCAACCGACTAAGCCACCCAGGCGCCCCTAGTTTTTTGTGATTTTTAAATGAGATAGGAAATGCATCACGACTGGTAAATTGTCTCTCAATTAAAAAAAAAAAATCACAGAATAAAACTGTAGGTCCTTTCCAAGTATTTGCACCTGAATTTGTATACTTTTCAAATACATATCAACCACACTTGTGTTTTCTGATTTGTTAAATAAGTAAGGAAAGCAGCTTCATAGAATGAAAAAAACTATAAACCAATGAGACTTCACTAGCAGGCAGAATTCCCTTTTGCATTTTTCTGATGACTCTTCTTTGAGTTTTGTGCCATGTAGTTCTACCACTCTTCCCATCCCATAAGCCTTCATTTATTGAAGATTTTGGCACCAACTCATAGGAGTCATGACTTCTAGAACCCCTGCCATAATCACAGATAACATTAACATTCTGGTGAGCAGTCTCTCAAGGTTCAACTTGACCTCCTTAACCTAACAAAGCTTAACTTCCATTCTACGTCAGCAACCCATCCACAAACTCATCCTCACTAATCATTCCTGAAGTTGGAAACTCCAATATAAACATTGTCACTAGGGGCGCCTGGGTGGCTCAGTCAGTTAAGCATCTGGCTTCAGCGCAGGTCAAATCACATGGTTTCTGAGTCCTAGCCTTGTGTCAGGTTCTGTGCTGACAGCTCTGAGCCTGCTTCAGATTCTGTGTCTCCCCCTCTCTCTCTCTGCCCCTTCCCTGCTCGCTCTCTATCTCTTTCAAAAATAAATAAATATTAAAAAAAAAAATTTTAAACTCTGTCTCTGACTGCAGCTTCTTAGTCATCCAACTTTCACCTACCATGCCCTGTTGAGTTCCCTGGTTCCTCAAGCTTGTGTTCCTTCATTGCTTCCCCCTCTTCCTTGGCTAGAAACATCTCTCCAACTATTCTCTTGCCTGGGCCTTATTTTCCTCCAATGGTATCAGCCTCCCAAGTCCTGACCTTGTCTAAAAGGCAAAATGGACCTTTTCTGCCCTACACCTAGGTACTGAATATTGCTGGAGGAAATCACAGGTTGTTACTGCATAGTTTTGGTCCCCAAATCTGAGTGAGATGCTCAAAGTGATTCTAGGAGGCAGTCTCTCACTTTCTTCATGGGTTTATTCACTTTTTCGTAAATACTGACCTCCTTTCTTAGCAGGTGACATTGCCTCATGTGTTACAGTGAGAAGTTGCAGTTTTTCAGGGACTTCCTTCTCAGGGTCCATGTTTTCCTCCACTATACCATTTGGTTCACACACAAAGTAAGATCTCAACTAGACATAAGATTATGTTAAACTGAGGCAGAAAAACTTTGATCATCATATCAGAACACTGGGAAACATCTTTTTGCAGTTACTTTTTTGTTGTTGTTGTTGCTGTTTTATAGCAACAAGCTTTCCATGTCATAGATGATGTATAATAGCCCCGTACTAGATGCAGTGAACCCAATGACATCATCAATAGTGTCTCATTCATGTTTCATAGATATTTATTATTCAAATGAGTGAATTATGTGATGAATGAACGAATGCCATAATTCCTGAAGTGAATGAATAAATGTAGAAGTGTAAGAAAAGTTCTCTACACAATAGCTTATAATTTAATTTAGAAACATCTGAACACAACATTGTGTAATAAAGTTTTGAATTGTATGGGTAAAAAATTGAAGATAAGGTGATATAGAAGAAGGTGCTAATTATATAGTCTGGGTAGGGTAATTCATACAGAAGGGTGTTTTTTTTTTTTGTTTGTTTTTTGTTTTTTGTTTTTGTTTTTGAATACAAGAGAGATAACAGCCCCCAGCATTACATGTTCTAGGTTTTCAATATTCAGAAAAGACAGAATGGTTATTCATATTGCCAGAGGGTAAGAGTGTTAGACCGTGAGATTTAACAATATGGAAAGAAAAAAAGAATCCCTTTCTAGGTGGTAAGGCCAAAGGATAACTACAAGTTAAAGGCAGTTGGGGGGGGGGGGGGATGGTGGGAGGGGGTTGGTCAGTGAAAATTGCATCTGGGGAATTACAGGAGAACCAGTTTAACTAAAACATTAATTTGATAGGTAGGGTGTGTGTTTGTGTTTGGTGGTAGGGTGGCACTTAAAAAAGCTGGGCACAGAAGTTTCAACTTAGCAACTAGTTTGTTAGAAATTTATTGATACTACTATGAACTACTTTAAAACAATTCCTATGGTAGTGTCTTCATATTGTAAGAAAAATAATTTTGCTTATGATTCTGTGCTAAGAGCTTGTAAAAATAAGTCATTCACTCTTGTCTGATGTTTAGTGGAAAATCAGTATCTTTAATAATTAATTCAGCAAACTTTCAGATTATCTGCCATATGCAAGATAATGCCCTATAAGTTTTGGGAGATATAAAGGTGTATTTAAAAATCCCATGGTGGGGGAGAAAAGGAATACATAAACAGTTTGTAATATATAAACACTGGTTTATGAATATTTCATGCATGTATGTGATCACCACCAGGGGGCGAATTCCCTTCCTTTTGTAAAACTAGCTGCCAAAGGAGAGAAAGTTCTTCCACCAGAGCCAGTCAAAAGAAAAATTCCTGATCTGTTTTTTCCAGAGTCATAGAAGGTATTAAAAGTCTCTACTTTTTCCAATCGTAGGTTTAAATAGGTTTCTAACATTAATTGTCTTTCTCATGGAAATAGTGCCATAAATAATGGTTAGATTATTTGCAGGTTGATTCCAAAAACATGTATTTTAGCTAATTTTGATGTAGTTAGAAAAACAAATATAATCCATTATTAATGTAATTATGTATATAATTACAATAATATATAATTATAGTAGGATATATATTATTATAATGGCATTTATAATTTTTATGGAAAATTTTCTACAGTACAAACTTTCAGAACTCAATCCATTTTTATCAGTGATTGCCTGTTATTTCAAGTCATTAAATAAATGCCAAATGAACAGAGGTATATATTCACCCTTAATATTTTCCTATCTTCTGAAATGTAGAATTACTTACTAAAGAAACAATAAGGATTTATCAATATAACAGTCAAGATAGCCTACTTTCCCTTTTATGAAAGAATAAATTTTTCGCTTTATTTTTGCAGGTTGATAAAAGACCAGCCTCCCCTCCTTCACCATTTCCAAGTACTTGATCACCATTGTCTGGAAATAAATTATAAAAGTTCCATGTCAGGTTAAAAACGAGCTGTATTGTGCTTATCAAAGAGCCTCAGGCTCTGCAAATACCTTCTGCACCACAAACAACAAAGACATGTTCATTGTACATCCATTTTCTCAGGCTAATTTGCTCCCAAAGCCAACACAAGTAGAAATTCCTGTCATTAACGTTATCTTCAAGTGGAAAACACAGACATTATTAGTAAGGTTTTTTTTACTTGTTTTATAGCAGTGCTTTGACATTACAGCCAAATGCAACCAAGCCACTGGCCCTCCTTCTCCCTTAAGACCCTGCCCTTTTCAGATTTCAGGATCAGTTCAGTGCTTGCTACTCCCTCTGCTAAAAGTCAGTTGGGATTATAAACCACAAATGAACATTTTGTTCCTAGTTAAGCCAATGGAGGAAATACAGGTCACAATCTGTCACCATACAAAGTAATTACAATATTATTGACTACATTCTCTATACTGTACTTTTCATTCTCTGTATTTAAGTCTGTTTGTTCATCTTTTTTTTTTAATTCCACGTATAAGTGAAATCATATGGTATTTGTTTTTCTCTGTTCTTATTTCACTTAACATAATACCCTCTAGGTTCATCCATGTTGTCACAGATGGTAAGATTTTATTATTTATGGCTGAGAAATAGTCCACTGTGTGTGTGTGTGTGTGTGTGTGTGTGTGTGTGTGTGTGTGTGTGGTTTGTGTGTATCACCTCTTTTTTATCCATTCGTCTATTGATGGACGCTTGAGTTGCTTCCATATTTTGGCTATTGTAAATAATGCCACAATAAACATAGGGAACTTGTAACTTTTCAAATGAGTGTTTTTGTTTCCTTTTGGTAAATACCCAGTAGTGGAATTATTGGATCATATGGTATTTCTGTCTTTTAATTTTTTGAGAAACCTCCATGCTGTTTTCTACAGGGGTTGCACCCATTTGTACTCCCACCAACAGTGCACAAGTGTCCTTTTCTCTACATTCTCACCCATACTTTTTGTTTCTTTTGTTTTTGGTTTTAGCCATTCATTCTGATGGGTGTGAGGTGATACCTCATTATGGTTTGATTTGCATTTCCCTGATAATGAGTCACGTTGAGTATCTTTTCATGTGTCTGTTGGCCATCTGTATGTCTTCTTTGGAAAAATGTCTATTCAGTTCACCTTCCCATTTTTTTAAATTGGGGTGTTTGTTTTTTGGTATTGAGTTGTATAAGTTCTTTATATATTTTGGTTATTAATCCTTTATCAGATATATCGTTTGCACATATCTTCTTTCATTCACTAGGTTGCCTTTCATTTTACTGATAGTTCCACTTGCTCTGCAAAAGCTTTTTATTTCGGTGTAGCCCCAATAGTTATTTTTGCTTTTGTTTCTTTTGCCTGAGGAGACAGATCTGTATATTTGTTGTTAAGGCTGATGTCCAAGTGATTACTGCCTATGTTAAAAGAAACACACAGTCCTTATTCATCCAACACCTAAGACCAAATTTTCTCTTCAATGTATCTAGTAGGAAACATTATATATATAAAACCCTCTTCCTATAAAGGGAGACTAGTTTACTATGAATAATGACTCATCATCCTATTTGGGGCTCTAGATGAAGGGTTATAAAATTAGATGTGGGCCGAGCATTCAAGGGTCAAGTAGCCTCCTGAAATTTATATCAGTGTTGTGCAAAAGTGCATTTTTGTTGAAGACAGACCAGAATTTCACCAGATTTTTAGGTTGATTACTCCAAAAAGTTTAACCACAACTGATCTAGCTTCCTTGTTTCTCCTCCTCCTCTTCTTCTTCTCCTCCCTTCTCCCCCCCCCCCTTCTTCCTCTTTTTCCTCGTACTTTCCTTCTCCTTCTCCTTCTCCTCGCTGATTTGACAAAAAACATCCACTCTAGGATTAGAAACACAGGAATTGAAAGGCTGATTTTTTTTTTTTTTTTTGCCACTTAATAGTTACATAACTGGGGTATATTTCTCAAATTCTTTTTCACACAGTTTCCTCACTTGGTAAATGGAATGGTAACTATTCCCAACCCCTCAGAGCAGGTGGGATATTAAATGAGATATAACAGTGGTTCTCAATTTGAGAGTGCATCAGAATCACCTGGGAGGGCTTGTTAAAAACAGATTACTAGAACCCACTTCCAGAGTTTGATTCAGTTGGTCAAGGATGGGTTTGAGGAATTGCTATCTGTCAGGTTCCAAGGTGATGCTGATGCTGCTAGTCTAAGGACCACAATTTGAGAACCACAGCTTCCCTTCTGAAACAGTCATAGAAACCTGGCCCTTGTGATCTATTAGACCATTTCTTTCCCTGTCACGTTGCTTACTAGGATAAATTCTTCTGCACTGTTGTATAAGCCTTCACTTCAGCATCTAGCATCACAAGTTACAGCTCGGGTTTTCGAAGCTGGCATGCCTGCTGGGCTCCATCCAACCCTAGTAGTTAAGAAGAGGATGGGTTTTCCCAGTTTTCAAGGACCACTGTCTACTAGAAATATAATGCATGATACATACATAATTTTAGATTTCCTAGTAGCAACATTTTTTAAAAGGTAAAACTATAGTAATGTATTTAACCTAAAATATTATCATATGATAGGATATTGTCATATTAACATGTGATCAATGTAAAAAGTTATTGAGATTATATATATACATAAAATTGCTCTACTGGACAGCACTATTTTAGAGTATTTTGAATGGAAGAGATCTGGATTGCCCTGTATGTGTTCTTAGAGTGTACTGGGCTCTTTGTGCTACAAATTCTTCTGTCATAAGAGTAGCACAACCTCTCGAAAGGCCACATGCCCTTTTGTGAGACAACGGAAGGCCCAGGTCTGGGATACTGTAATAGAAAGTCGCATGTTTCACCAGGCAAAGAAAACATCCTTAGATATCTGTTATGATGCTCCTAAAATACTCGCATTTCCAAAATTAGGCTTTTCTTCCTTGAAGTTAAATTCATAGCATACACATCGATCTGCTATTCCAGTCAACTCTAGGAGTGGTGAATTAATTAGCTGCTTTTCCTTTTTCCTAGGAGAGACTCTGGGAGACCATTTTGAATAGAAATCTCCAGGCAAATTGCCATATATGTAGATCAGAGTCACTGTCTTCCAATTCAGCTTTTTCCCATATGGCGGCCTCTAGTGCTCATACCTAGGAAGGCAGTGCCTGGGATGAGAAAGCCTACCAACCCTAGAGATTTCTATATCGGATGTGGTTGAGTACTAAATTCATGGAAATGCTCAGTCTAAATTTACAATTTGTATTCAGACAACACTGAAACTTATTTTAGTCAATTATATTCATTTCTGCTCAAGTAGTCCTTAATCCATGATACATTACCTTTGTAAACATCCCAGCTTGAAAATAATTTTCATTTTCTCTCTCCACAGCCAAGTTTTTTAGGTTCCATGACAGAATAGTTGTACTTTGTAAGTTTTTCAGTCATGCTGTGAAATTCCTTTTGAAGAGGTGACTGTATTTCAGTGGTGTATTTCATAGAGTATATTTCAATGTCAGATGCTTTGGATTTGCTGTGGGATCACTGAAGTCATACCATTAGTTGAGAATAAGACATGACATGTAATGTATCTCTGAATTTCTGTATTGGAACTACTGACCACATGTAGGCATTTTTCAGACACATGGATTATCAAGGAAAGATGATATTAGGTTGAGCCATATGAAATGATTCTTCTCCAGTGGTGAGTGGTGATACGTTCTGTGTAGTTTAGAAGGGGGAACGGCACCTGAGTTTGAGCCCCATATCAGGCTTGTTTCTATCAGTCTGTCAGTGCAGAGCCTACTTCGGATCTTCTGTCTGCCTCTCTCTGCCCCTCCCCTGCTTGCACTCTCTTAAAAATAAATATTAAAAAAAAAAAAAAAAAGAAGGGGAACTGCACTTTAGGGGGCATTAATCTAAGAATCAAGAGTTTGGGTGGATGTTGATCATTTCCTTTGCATAGTTTCATTTATTTTATATTGATAAGTCCCTAAGAAGAGTTGGCCACATGTTCCACATTTGGGGAAATGTAGTATTTTTAAAAATAGACAGCTTATTGTCAGACAATAACACTCTTGAGAGACACTCAAGAGAGAAGTCACTAGGCAGAAGCCATCTCCTGTCGTCCTCAGGGAAACTGAGAGGAAGCCAGGTATTTTACTGTCAATTTTATTTGAAGGCAAGGTACCTCAGCTGGCATCTGAGCTGCAGTTCTATTTTTCTACAATTAGCAGAGTAATTAATTGACTGTGTTTTTGAAAATATTCTGGAATATTCTTCAGCAAGTGGTATTTTAGAATCTGAAAGGTACTTTGCCAAATGTGGTAGATGTGATTTTGAAAAGTTTTACATAAATTAAAATTTTGTAAATCAAATCACAAATGTCAATTTTCATGTTTAGAATTGAAGTGTTACCCTACTTTTTAAATGGTCTTTAATTAACTTAGCCACTCGGCTCATTAATTATTAATCTCTCACAACTCTAGCTCTGTTTTAGTTGTAAACAAATATTTTAATCTTTCCAAAGTGATGTTGTCTAAAATAATCCTTCCATCATCTTTTAGTAAAGCCAAGAGATCTTTATAGTGGAAATTAAACCCTTTATTTTAACTGCTTTGTAGTTTAGATGTCAAAATATTAGGTTTGTATAGTAATCACTTTGCTCAAAACGTTTAATGGGACTATTATTGCCTAGATTTGCCTAAATGTAACGGACTTCTTACTCCCACCACTTTCTTATAGACCCTTCTATTTAACCATACAAGTGTTCTCATGTCCCCTCCCGTTTGCCATACACACTATTCTGTTCCTCCAGTCACAGACACTTTTCCATATCTTCTCTGGAATAAATCCTATTCTTTCTTCTAGATCCATCTCCCTCTAGGCTCTTCTTTTGATAGTGACCATTTCAGCTTCAGGTTGGATATTCCCTCCCTTAATCTCACAAGGTAGCTATTATGGTAGTTATCCTACCGTGAAGTGCTTTTTGACAATTTGTATTCATGTCATCAATAAATCTATTCACCCCACAAATACTTACTGAGACCCCACTATGTGCCATGCAGTGTGTTAAGGCTGAGGGTAGAGTGGTGCACAAGGTCATTTGTCTCCATGGACTTTGCAGTCTATCTGGGGAGATAATCATTAAATGACATGAGTCAAAAAAAACCTCACAGATATCTGTATGATAACAACCATGACAGATGCAATGAAGGAATGCACAGGATACTAGAAACAAAGGATCTTGTCTTAGAGAGACAGGAAATAACCCCAAACCCCCTTACTCTGATAAAGTGGTGTTTAAGCTGAGAATCAATGACACTGTTGGAGTTTGCCAAGTCAGAGGTCTGGGGAAGCTATTGAATGTAAAAGCAATGGCCAGGACAAAGGTCCAGAGGCAGGAAGGAGCTAGGCTGACTGCAGTGATAGGAAGAAATTGTAAACTCCCTGAGGGCATTGCCCATCCCTTAAGTCTCTTTGCATCCCACCACCTTGCCCTTCTCTGCTCTTGGTGGGTTCTTATTTGCTACTAACGTAGTGATATTGATTACACTGGCATTCCTGGATCTGGGAATCAGGATATGATTTTCTATTGTCATTTTTTAATGGTAGAAATAAGGAGATATGACAGTTTTTAAAACCTACCCCTTTTTGGGGCGCCTGGGTGGCGCAGTCGGTTAAGCGTCCGACTTCAGCCAGGTCACGATCTCGCGGTCCGTGAGTTCAAGCCCCGCATCAGGCTCTGGGCTGATGGCTCGGAGCCTGGAGCCTGTTTCCGATTCTGTGTCTCCCTCTCTCTGCCCCTCCCCCGTTCATGCTCTGTCTCTCTCTGTCCCAAAAATAAATAAAAAACGTTGAAAAAAAAATAAATAAAAAAAATAAAAAAAAATAAAACCTACCCCTTTATTTCTTGACCAGCCACTATTCAGCACAGCAGTGGAATTTCTTGAGGATCCAAGCCCAAAGTAATCACTTGATTGTGTGAAAGACTAATTATTGGATATAAATAGGGTTAATATAATAGTTTTGAAGGAAGAAAGCACATTGTTTGCAAGTGGTTACCAAATAGGTAAAGAATATTTTCTTTATTCACCAAACTTTAGCAACAGCATTGTTTTAAAAGGAAGTGGGGAAAAATACTGGGATTACTTTTAGAGATGCACCATATGTCCCACTGATAGTGATTATGCTAGAAAAGAGAGTCCATATTTATTTGTGAATATTTTCTAAGGCCATCTATAGGAAGAGATCACGTTCAACTAAACACACACACACACACACACACACACACACACACACACACACACACACAAAGTGCCAAATACTACTATATGCTTACTGCTCTTACAATTTATTTATTCCATTATATTCTTTGAAGAGATTACTTAAATACTTTTATATTTTGTGGCTTATCAGGAAAAGAAATTATGCCCACTTTTAGAATCAGAGTTCTCACTCAGTCTCCCAGATTCCACTGGACTTCTTGACATGTTTGTTAAACCCTTTGATAACTACTCCGAGCAATTAAATAAGAATCTTTCACAATCTCAAAGCAAGGCATCATTTTATTTTGCCAATTTCAATAAGATTCACACAGGTAAGAATTTTATTTTTTTAATTTCTTTGTGCCTTCTCAGAATTCCTAATTCATGTTGAAAACTTTACATGGATGGGTCTCTTAGATGGTTTTGCTCATGGAGAAGGAAGCCTTTGATGGATACAAACAAGAGCTTTTTCTCAAGACCTGTAAGTTCTGAGAAACTCAAGAAGGCTTCAGGAGTCACAGCCAAGAGTGAAAATGAATGGGCTGTGACATTCCCTTGTTCCCTTTGATGTGTTGAAGTCATTTTTGATTCTTTCCCCTCCCTCAGCTCATATATACCTTTTATCAGCAGATCCTATTGATTTTTTCTCTAAAATATATTTCACATCTTTTTTCTTAGGTTTACTTATTTATTTTGAGAATGAGAGAGCATGAGTTAGGGAGGGGCAGGGGCAGAGAGAGAGAATCCCACTGACAGTGTGGAATCCCATGTGGGACTACTCTGACTCACGGACCCTGAGATCATGACCTGAGCCCAAGTTGGACCCTCAACTGACTGAGTCACCCAGGCACCCCAGAATACATTTCACATCTATCAACTGCTTTCAGATAAGTCCAGACCACCATCATCTCCCTCCTGGGCAAATATAACAGATGCTCAGCTTGTTTCTCCCTGGCCTCTCTTATCTACCTACAATCTATTTTCCAGAGTAGCAAGAGTTTTCTAAATGCATACCAAAGCATAATCCCTTAGTTAATACCTTTGATGTGTTTTCATTTCACTTTGAATAAACCCCAAGCCTATAAGTTCTGATAAAACTTACTGCCAACTTTCTGTAGCTCCTACCTCGGTGTCTAACCTCATTTGTGTCACTCTCGCCTTGCCAGCAATCTCCAACCTCTTTGGTCTTTCTTCTGTTTTTTGAGTATGCTAAGCTCTTTCAGTATTCACCACACATTGTTTCCTTTGCCTGGAGCACTGGTCCCCTTCTCTTTGCCTGGCTGGCTCCTTTCATTTTTGAGACTGCCTAAATGTCTGCTCCTTAAAGAAGACTTCCTGGACATTCTCTGTTTAAAATACAACTCCAACCTTACAGATTGGTAACTTACATCTCCAACTTTACAGATTTTGGTCTGCTTACATTTATTTTTGGTTTGTCTTCCCATTAGACTGTAAGCTCCCTGTGGGTAAAGACATATCTCTTTTGTTTACTTTTATATTTCTGTGGCACAGGACCTCACATAGTAGGCCTTTCATTACTATTGTTAAATGACTGTGTGAGTAAATAAATGAACAGCTCAGAATTCCTCTGTCCGGTTTCCACACATAGTCAGGACAGCAGATGCAGAGCTTACTTCTGAGGAGCTCTACAAGGACCTGCCTGCCCCAAAGTATCTGGCCCATTATCTTTTTATTTTATTAAAAACTTTCTTTTAGTGTGTATTTATTTTTGAGAGAGAGATGGAGAGAGAGAGAGCACAAGCAGGGGAGGGTCAGAGTGGGAGGGAGACACAAAATCCAAAGCAGGCTCCAGGCTCCAAGCTGTCAGCACAGAGCCCGACGTGGGGCTCGAACTCACCAGTCGTGAGATCATGACCTGAGCTGAAGTTGGACACCCAACTGACTGAGCCACCCAGGCACCCCTGTCCCATTATCTTTTATGGCTCCGGTGTCCCTTTCTACATAACTAGAAGTACTTTGCCATCAGAATTGCTTCTCTTCTAAGTCATTGCCTCTAGGAGGTCATTGTTAATAAAGTAAAATGATTTCCAGAGAGGCCTGGTCTTACAAGGGTTCTTTTAGCTTCCTCCATTTGTCTATTAGCAGAGGGCAAGTTAATTTACTGAGTTAGCTAACTCTTCTCCTTGGAAAGCCCAGCGTGTCCAGGACAAGTATGGGGGACATTCTTATCTGCAGGGCAGATAAGATCTGTGAGAGGGAGTAGAAGAAGGGCTGGGCCTGGGTGGCATGAGAAACCTGCCCAGGGAAAGTTTGGTAAGGATTCACATTCTCAAAAGGAATCATAAACTTCTCCAGATTCACATTTTGATCTGAGACAGTCCTATTTGCCAGTCCACCCATCTGTGATTGGAGTGTGACTAGGAAACTCCCTTTGGTAGTTCAGAAATGACTTCAGCTTTAATCTGCCTCTACTGAAGTGAATCCCAAGACCAAGGAATCCTCGAGTTCTTTCCCCTGGGGAGGCAAAGAACCAATACATGCTTAGCTTTACTGGCTGTCCTCCAGGATCCTCTCTCAATGACTGGCCATACGAAAAAAGATGATACAGGGGAATTTTAACCTAGGATTATGATTTTCCTGCTTTGGACTGGAAATGAGATTTCAAAAGTCTTGCTTCATTACGTTTTGGCTTTTAAGTATTTATTGACCTCAGCCATTTTAATTAGTGCTAAACTTTTCTACTCTTAGTTAGATACACACTTTCCTTCTACTGCCCTTCATCTCAGGATAATAAGAAAAAATAATCTTGGGGTACCTGGGTGGCTCAGTTGGTTAAGCATCCCACTCTTGATTTCAGCTCAGGTCATGATCTCATACTTCTGTGAGATTGATCCCCACATCGGACTCCATGCTGACAGTGGGGAGACTGCTTGGAATTCTCTCCCTCTCTCCATGCCTCTCCCCTGTTTTTTCTCCTTCTGTCTCAAAATAAGTAAATAAACTTAAGAAAAATTAAAAAAGGAAAAAAATCTCATAAGAACCAAGTTAAAGGAGTTAGAAGTGGGAAGAAGGTTATAGTAGAGGGCTCAAGGAGGAAGAATTCTAATGAAGGTTGGGCATGGGAAATTTGCACATATGTAACTTCAGTGGTTTAAAGCTTCATTAGAATATATTCCCTGAGAGGTATAATTTTGCAGGTGACCACGGTGAGCTTGGCTAAAGAGTTGGAAGTCAAGGACCTCAGACTTGGCACTTTTAATGGGGACATTCTGCTAGACATCTCAGCCTTGAGGTCTCCTACAAGTGAAGCTGCCTTTGAGGAATTGTTGTTGTATTGGTACAATACATTTCAGGTACATGGGTCATTTGAGATCCGCCCTTCTGTATGTTAGATTGGTGTAATGCCTTTAAGGAGTCTCACCCTTATTATCATCAAGATGATGCCCGTAGGACAGGTACATACAAGGTAACTCCTGGCACATAAGGACTGGTACAGAGCCTTAAGGTCTTCCACTCTCCAACTTACGCCATTGGGGCCTGCTGAAAACCAGAGGATGGATTCACAGGCTCATCGCAGGGCTGCTGTTTCGTTTCCCTCATCTGTAAAATTCTATCTATGTGGCATTTTGTTTCTCCTTGCTAAGCCTGGAACACCTGAAACCCTCCCTGGACCATAGGTTCTCTAGACCTGAGCAGTAGTCAAGGAGGTGGAGCTCCCTGGGGGCCTGGAAGCCCAGCCATACAGGGGTCTGCCCCCCTGTGCTGTGGCCTGAAGTGCAAGCGTGTGTCCCACCTGTAGCACACCCACAAACTTTCCACAAAGTTCTACCAAGGAAACCTAGGGAAACCCTAGCCTTTCCCTGACTAGCATGCTACCCTGAGTACACAGAGAGTGAGAAATCTGGTATGGTGCCTTTGAAGGAATGTACTTAGACAGGAACCTGGAATGTGAAATATTTACGGCTGAATTTCCTGAACAGCCAAGTCTCTCCTACTCTACTCTGTGCTTTGTTTTCTTGGTGCTCTAAGCCACCACCCTCATTACCCATCAGTGCCCTTGTCTTACCTTTTTGCCCAAATGCTCCATGCTGTGTCTTCTGCCTTCCAATCTCTGTTTCCCTCCTGAATATCATTTTGTCTTTTTCCTTGACTCTATATTTATAATCTATAAATACAGATTAATACCAAATCTAACATTGCCTTGTTTGCTTAATATTATCAATTCCCTTTTGGTAAATTATCATAAACGCCAACTGTATTTTTCATTTTGCTTTTTAAGCAGGAAGAAGAGTTAATAACCATTTCAGAGACTGCCAAAAGTATAACTTAAGTCATAAACTAAGACTGGGATGGATCAGTTTGTGAGGAAAGGCTGAGAGGCTTTTAAAAATTGCTAAGCCTGCCTTCCTATAATTTAGAAAACGTCCATGCTCAAATCCTCACCCTGCCCTTCAGTGTAACAGTGAGCCCAGGAGAATTGTCAGAGCACTGATGTCATGGGTTTCCAGATAGGTTTCATAAAGACTCAATAATTGACTAATTTACACAAAGTACAAAGGACTTTGATGTTTAGCTTAGTGTGCGAGTCTTTCTAGTTTAAAAAAATATACAAATATAGATATAGTCCAGTTACTGGATGCCATCCATGGAGTGAAGCTCTGGGTATACGGAGGTGTATAAGACATAATCCTGAGAGGAAGACAGACACATGATAAAATGATGACAGTTTACAGGGTGATGGGTGCTTTGGGAGGCATACGAAGGAGCAACAGTTTTGGGGGTTAAAGGGAACTTCAAAGAGGAAGCCACATTAAGTTAAATTTTGGAAGATAAAGTTCATCAGGTGTACAAAATAGATGAGGGCTGCTCCAAGCAAAGAGAACAGAGACACAGCAATGTGAAAAAAAAAAAAATGTGTAAAGAATTGCAATAGTTGGGAAAGGCAGGAGTGCAGAGCACACGTGGGGAAGGGTAGAGCTGGGTAGAAGGTGAGGATGGGAAGGAGCCAAGTCATGAAGGGCCTCATTCTTGCAAAAGAATCTACACTTGATCCCTCAGATAATGGAGTTCATCAGTCAGGGGAGTGATGCTCCTGGACACATTTTAGAAACGGCACTTAGAATAGGATCGACTAGAGGAGAACAAGACTGAAGACATGGAAACTAACTAGCAGAATATTTTCATAGTCCAAAATGGAGGTGGAGGGACATGAACGAAGTAATGAAGGTGACAGAGTATTAGGAAGGCTTTTAAGAAGTGAATCACAGTGTGGCAATTGATTTGATACAGAACATGGGAAAGAAGGAGAAATTTAGCATGGCATTTTTATCCTCTGTCTTTGATGTGATTCTGCATCCCTGTTTCTTCTAATCTGCCATTAGTTTATTCAGTTAACATGTATTAAGGGTCTATTATGTCCAAGTGTCTTACTAATCACTGAAGATACAAATTCATTTCTTTAACAAATATTTCATGGACACCTGCTCTTATGTTAGGCACTGTTCTAGACTCTGAGAATCTAGCAATGAAAGAAACTGACAAAATCTTTTGAGACAAGCAAAAAACAAACACATGAGCAAAATGGAGGAATCAAAGGTTAAAGGTTTCTCTTTATGAACTTGGCTGGCAGCAGAGGAGACACCTTCTAAAGTAGCTGCTTTGAAGTGATTAAGTAGGGACAAAATTTTACAGTGTTGTAAGAAGGTGTCAGTCTATGAACAGGTAACCGAAATTTTGACAATAAACCAGAGCGAAGTTTCAAGCATCCTGGCATTCACATGTTAGCAAAATAAGATATTGGTGATATAGGTAGGCATGTGCAAGAAGAAAAGGACTCCAGCAGTTTCCCTCAGAAAAGTGCAAGTGGTTATTTCTTAGTAATGTAACTATAACTTAGAGCCAGGTAGAAGGGAAAAACCATCATGAGACCAGGGAAATTCAAGATGGTTTTGAAAAATACAGATTTTCAAATTCTTGCTCTCATGCAATTAATCTCTAGTGCATAAATAGATAATAAACATTTTACATTGTATAGTTTGTTAGAAGTGTTGAAGAGCAGGGAATGCAAATAGGAAACTCTGCGTGTGTGTGTGTGTGTGTGTGTGTGTGTGTGTGTGTGTGTGTGACGTTAAGTGGGCTGATCAGGGAAGAACCCACTGAGACAGTGACAGATGCAAATAAGAAAGTGTGCTAATCTTTAAGAAGCTCAGTGTCCTGGACAAGTCAGCCAAGTGTTGTAGCACTGTGAGATATTCTGTGTTAGGGGAATGCGCAGGTGGTATGAAAGTTCATGCACTGGGCACCTAATCCAGTTGGGATGTGGGGGGAAGGTTAAGGAAAGCATCTCAGGTAAGGTACCACCTTAGATATAACCTGAAAGAGTGAATTGAGTAAGATAAAGGATATGAAAGATTTCAATCCAGGAAAAAGAAGCATCATATGCCAAGATATAAAAGCAAGATGGTTTAGAACTTTCAGAGAGCTTCCAGTAGTTTAGTGTAATTGGAGAAAAGGGTGTGTGTGGAGGAGTAGGAGTAACCGTGATGAAAAACAAGTACTTGTTTTTTGAAAGATCAGGCTAAGGGTTATGTTAAAGATGGATTCGAAGAGATGAGGGAGGAAAAGAATACTGTGGAGTTAGAGGGACCGATTGAGAGGTCATCAGTAAATTCAGACAGGAAGCTAGGAATGCCTGAAAAAGTTAGAGGCTGTGGTAATAGAAAGGTAGTAGGAGGCAAATTCAGGAGCTATTTAGATGATTTCTGTTGACAGGTCAAACTTTCAGGCCTAAACTCCATCTTCCCATCCTTTCCCTCTGGTGCCTAAGGCTAGAAGCCCAGACACTGGCTTCTACTTCACAACCTCAGATCTGATGACTTGGTCTGCCTGTCTTTAATGTTACTCATGGGCTGCTCAGGCACCGCTGCCTCCTGTAGTTTATGATGTAAATCACCCCATTGAGCATATACTGTGTGCAAGCATTGTGCAGAGGGTAGGAAAATGAGTAAAACATAGTACTCACCCTCTGGAAGTTGAGTGGGAGGGGGAGACAGATGGGCGAACTGATAAACTCCATAAAGTACATCATGGCAACGGTATAAGAGACTGAGTAATAGAAAGTAGGTGCTCAGTAAATATTTGTGACTTCAAGGAATAAAAAAAAGTGCCATTGGAATATGAAGGAGAGATGCCAGACTCTGCTTGGGGAAGGCTAGAGAAGGCTTCACTCTGCTTGGGGAAGCTAGAGAAGCCAGACTCTGGCTTGGGGAAGCCAGAGAAGAACTGGGTCCTGAAGAATGCCTATGTAGCTGCCAGTGAGTGTAGGATGGCATTCAACTAAGACATGCATAGTCAGCTATGAAATTATTTTTCTTTTTAGAAATCTAGCTTAGGTCCACAGCTATACTCTGTTACCTAAATTCAGCCTTCTGATTAGTCAGGAAGGAAATGATTTCATTCTGAAGGCAGAGACATAAATAATCACAGAAAACCAAAAATATAAACGCTATTTATTCTGGTTCTTCTGTTAATATATAATTAACATTTAAAATAACAATCCAGGGGGAAACTAATTCTAATATTTGAAATGATTGAGGAAACAGATTGAGGAGAGTCTAGGAAAGGCCTCTGTCTTCTTTAAGGATCTGATGAACAGGACTTTAAGAGTTCAACCAAGAATCCCAAGTTTCATTTAATTCCACATCAGCCATATCTTTCCTAAGTGAGTCAAAAGTATTAAAACAGGCACTAAACATCAGTAGCCCTGAAATGGTGCCATTCAAAGTCATGGAAATGGTTTGTAGGCATCATGGCCACATGAACTGAGCCCAGGCTAGCAGATGACATAAAGGAGTTAGAGATGACCAAAGCTCAGTGGTTCCACAGCCATGAGCTCCCACATTATTTTTCTTTAGCTTCTTACCGCACTTAACATAGAGCTCAGATTCCAAACCAACTGCATCTCTCTGAGAAAGTGGTAAAAGCCAGCCAGAGGCAAACATTTCATTTTGGTTAACATTGAATGAAGTTATAGAAGCTTCTCTCTGACTCATCCAGCTATAGACTTGCGTTTACTAAAGATGTAATGTGAGAACTGGGTTTGTAGTAAGAATGTTAGTAACTAGTCCTCCAGCTGCTGACATTTAACCAGAGGTAAACCATTGTGGCCTCAGAGCTAAAGGACAGGTACACACTCTACAGTCAAGGCCTAGTAAGTATTTAGGTCTACTACTTGCTTTGCCCTTTCCTAGATTATGTAGGGAATACAGAAAGAAGTGTAAGATGTATTTCCAAAGAGGCCTCAGCAAAGAACAGTTAAGTGTGCCATCTCCTTTCCAAATATTACCTAGTTTTGACTTTGTCTGCCACTGGCAGGAAGAGTGTCCAACAGGGACTGGAAGAGCTGGAGAACTTTCTGGAAGGTGTAGAGCTTATCCTGGTCTTGGAGGGATGGAGAAGGAGTTGGGAGGGGGATGGAGGGGGAAGGAAAGCATTCCAACTGGTAGGGAAATGGGGACAGGACAGGGTAGGCATGGGTCAGAGATGAGAAGGCGCTGAACGGGAAGAAGATGGTTCTGTTCAAGAGGAGGGTGCCTTGGAGTGCAGGAGTATAAGTAGTATAAGTAGGAGTGGAGCCAAATTCTGAAGATCTCAAAACTGCACAAAGGAATTAAGACTTAACATGGCAGACAATAGGAGCCATTGTAGGTTCTTCAACAGGGCCTCAACATGGTAAATTATGCTTGTGTCTGGAAGATTGATCTGGCAGCATAGTAGAGAATAAACAACACCTGGGAGAAAGCAGTCTGCAGACTGTAGTTGGGTTTTGAAGTTATTGCAGTTATTCAATTCCAGTTGACCACATGGTAACAATGGGAATGGGGAGGAAAGGAGATTCGTTTACGACCTTTCGTTATCCAGATATTACTTCTTGCAAACATTAGTAGTGGTTGGGGGGCATTGGAGAAAATTGGTGTCTCATTAGGAATCTCGGAGAACAACTAAACAAGTTTATCCACTGAACAGTTTGGGAAGATAACACGATTCTCCAGTGTTCTATAACCTGCATCGTTCGAAAATGGTTGGCTTGCATTCCTGTCAGTGGAAACCTAGGCAGGGAGCATAGAAGTCAATATGAGTGGAAATGCAGACTTTCCAAGGTAGAGAACAAAATTCAAATCCAAAGGGAAAGGAGGTGGCTGGCATTTTTGTGACAGAGAGCCGCAAGTCACAGAATCTGCTCTTACCTGGGGGCCATGGTCCGAGTGCTGTCTCACATGGTATTTGAAGGATATGAATAGAAAAGATAAACTCTGCTAGGCAGTATCTAAATTCTCTATACATTTACATTTCTACTGACATAGCCATAGGATTGCAGGCCTGTATGGTTATATTTTTTAGAGTTTCTTAACACCTTTTCTTCCTATGGCCTTTGTCCTTACTCACTGGATAAACACCAACTTAGAAGAGCAGATGTCCACGTTTCATTCTTGTTTTTATGCATCCCAACTTTTTTTTTCTTTTTATCCATGAACATACCCTATAGTATAGAAGCATGAGAATATTCATATTTAAAAATAACTTAATTTCTACAATGCTCAATAACCTATTTCCTTTTTCAAGCATAGTATTAAACTATCAACAGTGAAAGGCTTATGTCACTCTTGGTGAAAAATCAAGAGAAGGCAATTTTAGCATGCCTACTACAAAATTGCTGTAGATTACCAAAATTCGACTTGATCAATAGACTTTTTTTAAATAGAATTTTCTAACTGAAATTAGGGAACGCCGATGAACTCTATTTTGATAGCACCCTTAATATAACTTCCTTCCTTTTGCCCACAAACATTTGAGTGTCTCCTCTATTCAAGCACCATGCTTATCATTGGTGATGCCAGTTTGAAAGGAAGATGTGATGTCTCTCATGTCCAGGGCTGATCTCAATCATCTGCACTCTGGATCTCATTTTGCCCCATCTTCTCTGGGGTCCTTCAAGTATTAATTAATTAAATACTTCAGTCATTAAAAAACATTTCTGAGACTTTGTACACAGCCCTCTGCTAGGTCTGGAGTGTGCCACCCAGTGGGAGAAACCTGTGTTGGAGGAGGTCATCATGAGGAGGGTATGACCTTTGGTTGACCTGAGAGTTGGACCCATGTAATCATAGGACCCTAACTTTGTCTGTCCATGGAGTGTGCATTCCACTTGCCTTCCCTGTACTAGAAGCTGCCTAAAGGACACAGCCTTGAGATAATAAGGTGTTGTTGAGACCATCTGGATGGTATATGTGACTGAACCCAGCTAAGGCTTCTGTATAAACTTTTAAGATTCTGGCAGGCAGGTGTGGAGATCTACTCATCTGTAGCCTCTACAACAAGCTTCATATGTTCCCTTACTTGCTTCTTATTGCTTATGAAAACAGCTACCTACCAATCTGGAATGGTCTGCCTCTTTCTTTGGTCTTTTCTTGTCCTTCCTGTATGGGGGCCAGTTTGCAAATCAACAGATTACCTCCTTTCTGGTCCATCTTCCCTGTCTCCACCTCAGCAGGCTCCTCCTCAGCCCATAACTCAACCATCCCCCCTCCCCCCCCCATATGAGACGTAAATATCTATGCAGCCCTCTTTTAACATCTGCTTCTACTTTGTAGTCCTTATTTCATAACACAGTGTTCTCCTGTTCCTGTTTTTGCACTTCATACAATTCCATCATAGCCTTTTTGGTGAATTCTTCTTCTTAGGCAGTGTTTTCATTGTTGTTTTGTTTTGTTTTGTTTTTAAGCCCAAATTTCAGTCCCCAGCCTTTTCTCTACTGGATTTGTACCTAATCCCTAAGGATCTCATTCATGGCTTTAGCCCTGAATTCCCCTGAACTCCAGACCCATATTTCTAGCTGTCATCTCAGGAGCAGAGACATCAAAATGGGGATCTCCAAATTCCTTATGTCTAACCATGCAAATCTCCTTCCCATACTCTTATTTCTTATGTCAGTTAATAATATTATCCACTCAGTTACATGGGCCTGCCTCCTTCTCTGGCTTCTCTTGCTCTTACCACATTGCTTTGCAGCAAGTTCCCAGAAGAATAATCTTGGAAAGAAGATCTCTCTGAACATCTCTTTTTGTGACAGACAGAGCTAATAATCCCAACCGCATGGAGTTATCATGAAGATTAAATGAAATGGTACATAACATTTTATATACTACCTGACCTATAGCAGACACTCAACATATATTTGTTCTTTCTTTTTCTTTTTTCCTCTCCTTCTCTTCTCATCAGACCACGAGCAACCTGAGGACAGGGTCCGTACCTTCCTTATTTCTGATGAGGAGTAATTGATTAGTGAATCACAGAACCTATGTAACAAGGACCTAAAAAATGGACCCTCTAATTCTGTGTTTAAAAATCTTTGAGGCTGCCAGCCTTTCAACCTTCTGTATTCCTGCTGTTGGAAGTACAAAGAAGTTCAAATTTAGAATAAACTCTATATGGTCATTGCAGTAAACATTCGTTAACGGTTTTACTTAGGGTATGTTTTCACATGGATTGGGAACAGACCTGTACAACCTATATAAATGCACCCAGAACACAATGTGCAGCCCACATTTCTAACATTCACCAAAGTTCTCAAATCTACATATTGTGTGAGCCAAGGGATTTCATATCCTTAATTTTAACAGAGTCTCATATTTTCATCAATTTGCATTACTTCGGATGCCAAGGTATAAATTATTTTTGGTAAAATATCATTTTCCTGTGGGGAAAAAATCAGCACTGAGCACTAAGAACATATTTCCCTCACAAGGAATTATTTATTGTATTTTAGCATTCAGTATGACAATGTGGAAAAGTGTGGCTGAATTGTGACTTT
This sequence comes from Panthera onca, assembly GCF_046562875.1. NCBI lineage: Eukaryota > Metazoa > Chordata > Mammalia > Carnivora > Felidae > Panthera > Panthera onca. The sequence continues at coordinate 225,251,134 of NC_138339.1, forward strand.
GTGCTGAAAAAAAAAAATGATTCTAGATACCTGCAGCTTATAAGCAGATATTTTCTGATTATGTAGAGATCTGTCTATTGAGTGTTTTCCTAACTCAATTGTTGTGTGGTATGTAGTGCCTCATTGTGTTCAATTGCTTTGAGCAAAAAGGTCCACTTGTTTAAGAAGGCAGGTTGAAAGCTGGTGAGTCATAGAGATTCCTTTGATAAAGAACAAGTGGGTCCAAGAGAATTAGTGACAGTTGGGGGCACACACAGTCTACAGCAAGGGCATGGAGGGGAGTGTATAATAGTTCTCTAGTCTCAAAAGAAGCTAAAAGGAATAGGTCCTACCTTGGGCAGCTCACAGGTCAGGAAAGTGCAAACACTGAAAAGCCCTGAGCTTTATGCAGTTAAATGACTTGGAAAAGCCATTTAAGCTTAATTTTTTTTTCTCTTGTTTTCACTGGTTTTATGAGGTATTATATAGCTTTTTTTTTTTTTTTTTTTTTTTTGAGAGAGAGAGTGTGTGAGCAGGGAAGAGGGGCAGAAGTAGAGAGAGCGTAAGAGAATCTTAAGCAGGCTCCATGTTTAGCTCAGAGCCTGATATGGGGCTCAATCTCACAACCATGAGATCATGACCTGAGCTGAAATCAGGAGTCTGACACTTCAATGAATGAGCCACCCAGGCACCCCTAAAAAAACATTTAAAGGGAATTTTATTTGGTTTGTTACTCTCAGTGAATTCTGTATGGAAATATTAATGTGTGTGAGGAAAATTTAATTCTCTTTTCTTAGATTATCACTCATTTATTTGTGGACCCTTTATTGAAGGTATCTTATGTGCCAGGCCCAGGGCTGTGAGGATAACTTGCAGCTTTGCCTGCAAGGAGCTCTGTGTATCGTGTGTGAGGGGAGACACATGAACCAGCACAGTGATGGGTGCTGTGTATTCCACCAACACGGGAACAGGGACAGTATGAAACCCATAGGGGATGACTGACCCCTCCTGGGAGGGTCACAGAAGTCCCCTGGAGGACCTGACATCTAAGTGAAAAGGTATATATTTATAAGCATATATTTATGTATATATTTTGGCCAGACATCTGTGCAAAGATCTGGGGAAGAGACAGAGAGAAAGAGAGAGACAGAGATTGATTGAGACTATAAGTCTTTCCTTCCATATTAATGTGGGTGGAGCATGTGGGCAGGACTGAGTGGGAGGACCCAGAGAGAAGGCTGGGATAGTAAGAAATAAGGAACTGAAGGGCCATGCCTGAAGGCCTTATAACCAGTAGAGAAAATTCATCTTTATTCTGCATTTAGTGGAGAGTCACTGAAGGATGGTAAATGATGGATCAGATTCGCATTTTCTTAGGATGACTTTGGCTGCAGATTGTAGGATAGATTGGAGGAGAGTGAGAGAGAAAGCTGGAAGACCAGTGAAGGATTGGAGAAAAGTGGCCTGAAAGACAACAGTGGATAAAGGGAGATGTGGCTGAATTCAAGATCTTAGTAGGTCTGATGGTCAGGATTCTGTGAGTGTTAGAGTGCCAGTGAGGCCTTAGGAGGAGTCAGCACGGCAGATACAAGAGAGAGGCAGGTTGGGGGGGGGGGGGGCATTGGCAGGAAAATGAGAAATTTAGTTTTAGATATGCTGAGTTTGGGTCAGGAGGCAGTTGGATTATGGGTTGGCTGAGAGTTGTCAGGAGGAAAACGGAAATGAATTCCATGAGAATGGATGTGATTGTGTAGAATGAAAAGAAGAAAATACCAATGGCAAATATCTGGTGGACACTAACATTTAAAAGACGAGTCAAGACAAGAGATGCAGAGAAAGGTATTGGAAAGCAGTGGCCAGAGGAATGCCTGGGGAACATGGGGTAATAAAGCATGGGGAAGAGAGAGTTTTGAGGTAGGGACGCTCCACAGTGTGTCAGTGTTGCAGGCAATTCAGACAAGGGAGCAACTGAGATGTGTCCACTGGATTTAATGACAAAAAAAGCTGGTGACTGTCAAAGAGCACAATGATTTCAGTCAAAGGTTGTGTGTGTGTGTGTGTGTGTGTGTGTGTGTGCAGAAAGCAGGCTGCAGTAGGTAGAGAAGTGAACGAAGCTGAGGGAGTAAGTGGAGGAAACCCTTTCAATAAAGTCTAGATCACAAGAGGAAGAGAGTAAGAGCCAAGATCCCATTGCTGCCTTGGACAATTTGCATTCACTCACTCAAGTGCCCTCCTAAGGACCAGCCTTTATCGACCGGATACTTTCTCTCCACAATTGCTTTGCCTGTTCCTGGCAGCCTTCACCTCCCCTGACTTCCTGAGCTGTTCTCCTAAGGTCTTGTCATTTTTCTTACTTGCCCTCTCCCTCCCAAGTCAAGTTAGGACAAGGGAGGCCCATCCAGAGAACAACAGGGTGTGTTATAAGGAAATGAGGACTTTTAAAAACGCTACTCTTCATATATGATGACATTCTTTGACTAAATTATTGTGTTGAATTTGAGATACTGAATGTGGCATTAATGTAGGAAGAAAAGAGTGCTATTAAAATTAGAGTGAAATATTCTTACATATTTTAGTTATACTTTAGAACAGAAGTACTACTAAAAGTAAGAAAAAGCCATTTTGTCACCAAAGCAAATATGATCATTCTAAATGTTTGTTGTTGTTGTTGTTGTTATTATTATTATTATTATTATTATTTTATGATGAGACAGTGAGCTGTGTCACAAATGATTGGAACATGAGTACTGATATCATAAATCAGTTTCCTTCAGTGCTTTCTCATCATGGCAGTGTAATTGTAAATCAGATCTTATGGAGAAGCTTTTTGTAGATTGGAGCATAAATGCCCCCTGGACCTTAGTTTTGCTGGGATTACAAGTCAGGATAGTTTTAAGCAGCCCAGGGTGCAGAAAAACAAACTAGCAGATGTTGCTAATTCTGAGCACAAGGTAGACAAGTCCCTAAATGAGAGAGCTGCTCGTTCCTGGGGAAAGGTGAAGAAGCCAGTGGAATCTCTGGAGAAGAGGAAACTTTGGAGTTAATGAAGGATAGCATCAGAAGGAAGGGGGAGAGAGGAAGGGGGAGAAAACACATTATTCTCGCAAGTTGGAGAGGACCCAAACTAGGAGGCAGCAAAATCTCTAAAGGGAGAAAGGAATTCAGGCAGAACTGTGGATTTCATTCAGCCTTGGAAACAGTGTAAGATAAATTGCCTGTATGGTCACTGAAGCAAAGAGTACAAATAAGCTAGAAATATTTTGCTATTTATATGGAACGGCTGATTGAGAGCTGCAGTAGGACAGACAGAAAAGTTTAAAGTCTCATAAATGTTGGGTTTACTGAGCCAAATAGAATCCTTTTTCCTGTTCAGCCATTTATTCGATTCTTTGGCTTAATCCTACTTTCCTCGTGTCCTCATGAACATGTTCATGGCATATGGTATGCCCTGCTTTATCAAAAGTTCTCAATTCAAAAACTCAGTGATCCAAGCTGTGGTTACATATCTTCCAGTCTGACTTCTTTCCGCTCACTTTTCTAAGCAAGTGAATATTTGTTATAGCTTCTATGATGAAATAGAACATTGGAAAGCCTTCCAATTCAAGTAGTTTCCATAGAGTTTTTAGATGGTGCCTGTGAAATCACTGGGGATCAGTTCTCCTCACAGGCTTAAGGGCTCTAAAGGTGTTCTTCTGGGAGCAGAGGGAATTTGTTTCTGCGCGGTTGGTCTGTCTTTCACTCCCTCATTCATTCTACAAATGTTACTAAGTCATCCTATGTGCCAAGAACTGGGGGGAAAATAAGACTTTAAGGTTTGCAAAGCACTTTCAAATGTATTATTATTCCAACTTTAAAATAAACGTGTGAAGCATATGATCATGTCATTCCCCTGGTTAGGAGCGCCCAGCAGCAATCCCCTGCTGTAGAATAATGCCTGAACCTAATGTGGCATTAGGTTTAAGCACTGGCTGTCCAGCGCTGTCTTCCGCCAGTCTCTGGAAGAGCCATAACTAGCAATTTTGTCATCCCAGGGTCATCAGTGAGGCTCACCCTCAGACCCTCAGAGATAGAGGTGTATGGGGTAAGATGGAAAGGACGAGTGACCTTCTCATGCAAGCCCTTTGTCCTTGATCTTGGATTTCAGGTTCTCTCTCTCAGCCCTGCAAAAGTGCCCCAGTGGGTATCTAGCTACAGGCTGTGAAGTGCTATTCAGACACCAGGACACCAAGAATTAAGATGTTGTGCCGGGAGTGGAGGGCGGAGACATTTTGAAAGGTGGTCCTGTGGTACTGTGCCTTCCTTCCTGTGTGTTATGTGCTAACAACATGGGCTACCGTGTGGTTCCTCAGACATGCTAAGCCCTCTCAGACCTCCATGCCTTTGGACTTGGTGTTGCTGCTAGAGTGCTTCCTTCAGCATTCCATATAGCAAACAGCTGGCTCAAGCATCCTCCACTTGGGAACAGACTTCCTTCTTCGTGTGTCTGCTGTACCTTATATTTACTTCCATTAGAGCTAATTTTATAGTTAGTAAGTTCTAATAGCAGTCTGTTCCCACTTCTAGCCAAGTAGCTGAGGCTGGGTTGGCATGACACCCGTGTGCATTCATTTCTATTAAGTGAAAATAATCACCACAATATTTGGAATTGGATAGCAAAAGCAAGTGGTTAATATCATTTTCAACTCTCCAGCCAGTTGTTTTCATGCATATATCCTCTGTGCAAGTAAGGAGAGCATGTTAGACCACATCAGCAGATGGAAGACAGAGCAAGAAGTCAATTCAATGTGTGAGGAAATCTTTTTTTTTTCTGTTCCTTTTTTTCCCCCACATAAATCTGTGAAAGCTTTGTTTGGTTTATGGTTTTATGTTGGCTGACTCTGAGTGATTGAAATCATGGGGTTCAACATTTTTACTCTGTAATCTTCAGATGATTGTCTTTTGGGTTATAATTTAATTTGGGGGGGAAAGGGCACAAAAAGTTCCTCTTTGCAACTCAAATAGCATCTTCTCAGAAAAATCACCTTTTCTACCCCTCTCTAAACTTTCAGTCACATTTAATTCTTTCTATCCCATTTTCCCACTTTGTTTTTTCTCCTGTTCACTTAAATTATCAAACCTGTTATGTATTTGACTTATTTATTTTGTTACTGTCTGTCCTCCACTAGAATGTCAACTTCTTGAAGGGTTTTTGTCTGTTTTGTTTGCTCTTGAATCCCAAGACCAAAAAACAATGCCTGGCGTATATAATAGATGATCAATAAATATTTGCTAAATGAATTAACACCTCTTCCTTTCATCTGAAATGAATCTACTGCAAGGAGGGTTTCCCTGTGCATCTTGCATGTATGTTCCCATGCTGCCATGCTGCCCATGGAACTGAGATGTCTTTCTGTCCAGACTCCAGAAGCAGGGCCCTTGCTCCGTATCTACAGGGTCAGCCTCAGGCATGTCAATGACAAAAGGGACTGTGTGGGACCTGGTGCCATAGTTAGGTAAGAGAGCAATAGCCTATGATCTTTTCTCCATTTTTAGCAAGTACGTGTTTATACTGGTCTGGGACATATTATATAAAGTTTAACATTTGGTTATTTATTTATTTATTCCTCCTCAACCTGCCTTTGTGAGTAAACAGTTTCCCAAATATTTCTATTAAAAATTACTATTTCTGAATGAAAGGAAGGGAGGAGTAAAGCATAATGATGAAGTTGTAGAACTTAAAACCTGATTTCCTTTTAGTGGAAGCCCTGATTCTGCCACTCACTAGCTTTATGACCTTCCTCAGTTTCCACATCTGTAAAATGGGAATGTTAATTGTACCTATTTTATGGAGTGTTGTGAGTGAACACATAAAGCACTTAAAAGATTGTCTTACAATGACTAATAAATGTTGGCAATTAATATTATTATCAGTAGTATTCCTGCTTGAATAACGGTCTTGAGCTAAGTTTACTTTTATTACTAATGGTAGGCATGTCTAGATACTTTTAATTTTATTACAACTGATATTATAGTAAATGAATCTGGCATTTTATTAACCAGAGTTCCCTGTGGACTGGTATAAGAATGATGTTTATAATGATATGTCTGGGTCACTGGGAAATCTTGACTTATCTTCTGAATTCTCAGGGTAACTACAGCTCTGGGGTCAAGTGGATTTTAATGTTTGTTTTATTTTTGAGAGAGAGAGAGACAGAGCGTGAGCAGGGGAGGGACAGAGAGAAAGGGAGACACAGAATCCGAAGCAGGCTCCAGGCTCTGAGCTGTCAGCACAGAGCCCAACACTGGTCTTGAACTCATTAACCTTGATATCATGACCTAAGGTGAAGTCAGATGGCCAACCGACTGAGCTACCCAAGCACCCCTGAAGTGGATTGTATTATAAAAAGCAACTAGAAACTGCTTTTATGAAATGTAGTAATCCAGAAGTAGCAATGTGCAAAAATTCTTCAGTAAGTTTACATTCTTGAATGCAAGGGATAAGTGGCACAAAGACTACCCTAACAGTAAGGAAACAAAGACAGTTTGGGAACCAACAGTATGCTGTGTGGCTGAGCAGCTCATACCGGGAGTCCAGAGGTGCTGCTTAACTGGGCCAACACTGGATGATTTGGGCAAATGTGCAGAGGCCTTAGTGTTGCTTGACTCTTCCCAATCTGATTTTCCTAAATCATCCATCTGATTGCAACCCCAAATCCCTCCAGCATATTTACTATGCTTCATAAATCAGATGGTGCTCACCAGCAGTCTTTGTTCTTGATCTGTCTCTCCCCCATTATTGCTTACATTATGACACATTACTCTGTCCCTAACATGCACAGTCCTTGGGAAGGGGAAAGGCTGAATAAGTAAGTACGTTGTTGAGAGAAACTGCTGTGCAACTTCTTCCGTTCATGGATCTTCACTGAGGTCACAGGGAGATTTAGATAGGGGTTAGGTGAAGGCAGTACAGTGGACTGCTTAAAGTCTTTTTTTTTTTTTAATTTTTTTTTTCAACGTTTTTTATTTATTTTTGGGACAGAGAGAGACAGAGCATGAACGGGGGAGGGGCAGAGAGAGAGGGAGACACAGAATCGGAAACAGGCTCCAGGCTCCGAGCCATCAGCCCAGAGCCTGACGCGGGGCTCGAACTCACGGACCGCGAGATCGTGACCTGGCTGAAGTCGGACGCTTAACCGACTGGGCCACCCAGGCGCCCCAAAGTCTTAAACACTGCTTAAAGATAAGACTGGAAGAGGGATCGAATTCATGAAGGCAAGGAGAGTAGATGGTAAGCAGAAAAAAATGGGAAAAGTTGAACCTTCAGGGACCAAAAGTTCTAAATGATGTTTGCTTGGTATTTGCATCTGTAATATTACCACGTAGAAAGCAATGTAGCGTTAGACAGTTTACATACAGTTTCTCCTTATCCTCACAACCCATAAGGAAATGACTCTTCTCTTTAGGTTACCAAGGTTTGGAGACTCAGGAAGATTGCCTGTGGTCATGAAGGTAGTCTTTAGGACTTGGGGATTTGAACAAAACTCTGAATATACACCCTGAGTTCTATGGCACGTAGACTTAGTTAAACAGGGCAGGCAGATAACTGAGGAGAAACTTTTCAAAAATGTCAACTATTCACGAGACGCTAGAATCATAAGGGTTAAGCCATAGAGTGCATAAAGAATGACAGCTTTTTCGGGAATGGAATTTTGAAAGGAGCAAAACTTTAAATGCTTTAATGCTTCAACTTTACTCCAGTATTAGAATATTAATTATTTTATTGGAACATTAGTCACACATCATGTTGAAGATACTGGAATAAGAGATACCATGGACTGAAAATGATTGAAAGAACGTCAGCGAGGGCCAAATGCGGACAAGTGAGGAGAGGAGGGAAACGGTAGGAGTGCGTATGCGTGTGCGTGTAAAAGAGACAGAAAGATGGGAGGAGTGAGGGAGATGAGTATGTGGTGGAGGAGGAGGGGAAGGGAGTTGTGTGCTGACACTAATTCTAAGCTAAGACCGTTTCCATGGCTAGAAGATGAACAGATATGATATTTGTAGCTGGGAGAACAACTCTCCACCCACTCGCATACCCCACCCAGGTTGGATCTGAATAAGGCTTTTTGTCCATCTCTAGTCTATTTTCCACAAAACAGCTAGTGTAATATTTCTTAAATGTAAAGTTAGTTATTTAACAGCTCTGCTTAAAATCCTTCTGTGGATTCCCACTGCACTCAGAATAAAACCTAAACTCTTACTATAACCTACCAGGCCCTACATAATCTGCCCTTACCCACCTTCAACTCACTGCTCTGCACCACAGCACTCTGACTTCTCTACGCCAATAAGCGGAGAACTTTCCTGCCACAGGGCCTTTGTACATGCTACTCCTGTTTTTTTTTTTAATTATTTTTTTTAATGTTTTTATTTATTTTTGAGACAGAGAGAGACAGAGCATGAGCAGGGGAGGGGTAGAGAGAGAGGAAGACACAGAATCCGAAGCAGGCTCCAGGCTCTGAGCTGTCAGCACAGAGCCCGATGTGGGGCTTGAACCCACAGATGGTGAGATCATGACCTGAGCCGAAGTCAGACGCTCAACCGACTGAGCCACCCAGGCACCCCCATGCTACTCCTTTTGAGAGAATATTCTTCCCAACACACTTCAGTACTTACATATGATCTCATCAAAAAGGCTCTCCCTGACCACCGTATTTTAAGGGACTTTACCTTGTTGTCTGTCATTCCACCATTTTATTCTCTTCATAGTGCTAATTGCAGTTGTAAATATGCATATTTTTTGTTCTTTTGTTTTGTGTCTTTCTCAGTAGATTGTAAGCTTCACAAGGGCAGGAACTGTATCTATTTGCTATGTCTAGTGACAAGGGCCTTCTGTCTCCTTACAGTGTTCAGGATGGCAAAGACCCTACTTCAGAAGGGCTCTTACCTGCATATATAGAAAAGCAGTCAGTACTTGCAATGGTTTGATAAGGTCTTCATATAGTCAAATGTGACTACAGGGATCAGTGAGCTCTGTTGCAATAAAAAGGAGCATTACTAGCAATTCTCTCTTTTAAAAGGGTGGATGTGTAGACACAGATTTAAAAGAGAAGGATGAGCATGGGGCACTACTGTACTCTGCTTGACATTGAAGGCAGGGTTAAATTGAGGTTGATGGACTTTGAGAACTGAGGTGCACATTGAGATATGTTGTTTGTTCATAGGAGGGCTGTGTGTGGAAGAGAACATATGCGTGGGATTCTCTGTGTGTATGAGTCTGTGCACACACACAGACACGTGTGGGATTCTAAGAGCTGCCCACTGGATAACTAGAAGGAAAGAGAAGCAGTTGTTCTCTCACAGATGGAGAGATTCTGAGGAGAGCTGGTCCTGGGAGGCTCTGAGCCTCCCTTCCACTCTTCCCCCACAGCCTGCCTTCCCTCCAACACCCACCATACCCCTCCACACACAGCCTTGGCATCCTATCCTGAGCAACTCAGGCTCTGGGGAATGTGGTACTGGGGGCTTGGGTCTGTGTGCTGCACCAGTGGGGATGGGTCCTAGAGGACTTTGCAAACCAGAGCGGGACCTGGCAATGGCTTGAAGTGGCAGCCTCTCCAGGAAAGGCAGACCTGAAGCAGAGCCAACTCTAGAAACTGGCATTTCTCCTTGAGAATGTTTCATTTTTCAGTTGTGTCATTGTTTTCCTTTGGATTGTGAGAATACAATGTAAAATGTTTTCTCTCATTTTATAAATCCTGTCAGTTAGCCCTCAGACGTCTGCCATCGTCTGTTATATGCACATGGTCTTATGAAAATGGTGTTGTGGGGAAGAAGGGATGTGACCTTCCTCACGTCCCTCTTGCATTGAGCCCAGTACGATGGCCATAGCTTTCCACTGAGGAGGGTGGCCTGGAGTTCAAACCCTTGCAGGAAAGTGAGTAGGTTTGGGGTGGGGGTGCTTTAAGCTGTGCATAGGAGGGCAACTTAGCTTGGAGATACAGCAGTTGTTTCAGGCAGTAAATGAGAGGTGAGAGCTCTTGACCTCCGCAAATACACTAGGGCAATTATGTGACCCTTCCTTTGCCACCATGTGTCCCACTGATCACAAGCATCACCCAGGGCCCTTCTTACAAATACCAGTTTTCTGGCTCCGCTCCTGAGGTCTGGGCTGTGGCCTGGAAACCAGGGTATTTTCCAAGTGTCTAGGTGAATCTTCTGACCAGGGAAGTGTGCGACTCACTGGCCCAAGGGTGGGGGACTCTTGCAGGGTGGGGAGAGGCTGAGATCAGGGTCACTCACTCATTAGGGACCCTGCTTCAGAGAGGATGTGCAGACAGAGTGATGGAAAAGCCTCCCTAAGAGGGAAGACCACCTCACTGAAAACAATAAGAGAAGAACCAGGCTTTCAGTGGGCTCTACTTCTTTATTTATAAACCAGTCCTCCAACCTTTCTGAACTTCCTGGACAAGTTCATCTCAAATTGTGCAATCCGTTATCTTGGCAAGCTTGACAAGTCCTAATACACATTTGCGAACGTTGCTTTTAAATACTCTACTTAATCTGGAGAGCAAGAACCACTGCAGCAGCAGGGAGGGGGATCTACCTGCAGTTTTTTTTTTAAAGGCAGTTTTACTTTCAGAAGCCCTTATATCTTTTTCAGAAGGAAAGGATATAAAGTTACCCTTAGAACAGATGGTACTCAGATTATCCTATTGTGTGGCAAACTTGTTACTTTATTTTTTTTTAAATCACTTGATCCATATCCTTTCTTCCTCAATAACCAAAATAGCGCAAAATTAACCAAAAAAGCAAAGGTGATAACACAGATGCCTCTGTTATCCTGTAGTTTTTACAGAATTTTTAATTGGGAGCGTGTGAAAAAATATATATACATTAGCACACACACACACACACACATTCAGAGACAGCTGATAATGATCTAAAGTAATGGAGTTCTTCTAGTCCAGCATTTACACTACATGATAACACTGCAACACATTGCCATGCTTGAAATGGCAGCAGAAACCACGTTTTCACTAATTACGCATTTTAAGACAGCAACTCTGTGCAGGTCTTATGGTGTCTGGGAACATTTTTCATATAAATAGTTCAGTGTGGTCTGATTTAAAGTGAAGCTTATGGATTTAAGGAAAACAACAACAACAAACAAACAACCTTCAGATCCTCATTACCAGTCCTCATCTGTCTCAGCATTTTGGAATGACAAAAATACCCCTTGTAAAAATGGTGGATTCTTTATCCCATTTGAGTTACTAGACAGTGTCGCCTGCACAATCAATCCGAAGGATGTACTGAAACTCCACTCCTGAAGGTTAGAAAATGTTTTGGACAAGAAATGATCCACTTGCCATGGGAAGATGGGGCATGTTGATGCAGTGGGTTCCGTAGGCTGATGAATTTCATTGTTTATGCTGTGGGCCATTTATTATTTTTAAAATTAAATTAAAGTTCTCACTCTAAAGAAGCTGTAGTTTATTTGCTTTGTTTTTAGGGGGAGCTTGATTTCTTCCGTCTTCTAAGTCTGTGCTCACAGGTATGCCTCACTTCATGGACAAAGCCCCCAAGCTCAGTGTTTGGGTGAACATAGTATGGGGCTCCCAGGATCACTAAGTTCTCAGCAGCTACACAATTTGAATGTCTATAATTCCTAATAAAAACCCACATCCCGGGGTTCTAATTCAAAGTGTTATGTTAACATAGAACAACTAATTATCAGAGACATGTCACATTCATGGAGTATATAATAATATGTAAAATAGCAATTTAGTCCCTTAAGTTTTGCAATCTAATGTGGGTGAACAAACATCTGACATCTGGGAGCCTTAACAGAATTCTGCACTAAAATTATAAAGACTATGAAACTGAATAAAGGAACATGCTTACATGACTGCTAGGAGTTATTACTGCAGAAAACAGAACTAAATGAATATTTTTCCATATGCTTAATTTCCACTAATAGAAAGTATAGCTATAAAATAAAAACTTCTTAGTGTCTCTTAGGGTGTTTCTCTTAGTAACAGCAATTATCACAAAGAATTCTACAACAGTAGGAGTATTATGACTATAACATAAGTAGAAAAAAAAAAAACCAAGAGGCAAAAATACATTACAGACTGCATCATCACACATATTTGTCTTGCTATTAAAAGTTACTCTTCCAAAACTTTTCCATAGTGACTTACTCATCCATAAATGTGATTTTCATTTATTAAAGTGAAAACATTTAGCATGTTTTGCCTCCGGTTATAGGAATATTATACATTAAATCTAAATGGATTCTTTTTTTTTTTTAATTTGATGTTTCCACTTTATCTTTTAAATATGGAAAATGTCTTCTAAGTAGCTCAGACTTAATTTTGCCAGTTCCTGCCAGCTCAGTTGGTTTCACGGTTTTGTAAGGGAAATGAAGGGCAAGAGTCTGTATCCAGCACCCGCTGTGAGGCCGCCTCGCATGATTTCCGCCTCGGGTGTCCAGCAGAGTGAAACGAACTGATCCACCCTCAAGAAGTCCGCTCCGGATTGGTCAGGTGGTTTGTGTGAAATTCTGCCCCTTAAGGTTTGCACACATTTCTCCGAGTCAGCATCAACTCCTACATTCACAAACGGAAAGCATCATGACTGGAAGGAGAGATTAGGGGTGAAGGAGGAGACACAGGTCTCATTGGTTGGAAAAGAAAGGGGGTTATTTCTTTCATGAAGCAACTACTTCATGTGACACTTCCCGCAAGGGAAAACCGAGGCTGCTGCAGCATTCAAGAATTCTTCTGTTTTCTTCATGAGGAAAGGTTTGAGAAAGTGGACCTTTGAGAGGAAATACTACAGACTTCCAAATTGGTGAAAGAACTGCCAGCATCACTTGGGTACTCTGGGTAGGAGGAACTGGAAGAGATGATATTTTTGAGCCTCTGGAGGGCAATGATTAAAAGCAGAAGCAGAAACGCTAAAAGGCTAAGGAATATGGACACATAGATGTAGACATTTGACAGGTGGCCTGAGGAAGGGTCTACCGATGTGGACAGAGATGTAGGAAAGAGCTCAAGGAAGGTTCCGTTCTCCACGTTACCCGAAAATACAGATGAAGAGCCAGGTTCAGACATCTTTCATGAAGGGTCAAAGAACGCACAAGTATGTTAAAAGTCAGTTTCACACAGGGGTTAAAATGGACAGAATCAGCATTGTTTTGTTTTGTTTTGTTTTGTTTTTTATGATAGGAAAGATTGCAGGCAGTTAAATCAGCACAAGGAAACTTCTTGGATTTCAGACAAAGGCAGCAGGGGATCAGGTGTCCATTGGCACTGCAAAAACAAACACAACAAAAAAGAACAACTGAATGCGTTATTCACAAAATATCACACTTCAGTCTTATTTCCAGTTTTCACTTCAAGAAGGGAAGGGAATGCAATTACTTCTCCAGGAACAGGTAATGCTTATGATATTACAAATGATGATATAAAAACAAACTTTTATTTCATTTTACCGCTGCAGTACCCCAGGTACCAGGATTCTCCAAGGAACTAAAATAAGTAAAAAGGAAAATACATTTCTGATGTGTTCCATCTGCTGTGATTTCAACAGATGCTCCAAGTGGATGATCTGAGAATAGGACCCAGAAAGTCAGTGCCAAACCTCTCTTCTCCAGAAAATTAACTCTGTGCACCTCTAGCCCACTAGCACCTTCCCAGCCAGGATTTATCTCTACTAGACTTTGAAGAATTACGCCGTGCAGGTAAGTTTGCTTTTTTGTTGAACATTTATAATTTTCTGATTTGTTTATAAAAATTCATCTCCTTGAAATGAGGGGCCATTTCTTCATATTTCTTTTCTATCTACCTGTGTACGTTCTAGTGCATACTTTAGCACTGAATAAAAACTTCAGATTAATTTAGAAGAAAAAAGGTTGGATTCCCTCTGACTGATGGAAAGTACAAGATTTGCTGTCAAGAGACTTAGGGTTGAGGTCCGAATTCCCTTTTACCTTTGGGAAGTTGGGCAAATTGCCTACATTTTCGGAGCTTCACTTTCCCATCTGTAAAATGTATAGCACCTGTCCCACCTGGGTTATCAAGAAAACAGCCATGGGAGCACTTTGTGAATTGTAGAGGTTGGGCCAAAATGAGTTGATAGTGTGTGTATGTGTGTTTATTGGGTGTGGAGAAGGCATGATTTTCTGGCAGCCGGGAGGCAGAGTATGCCCTTGACCACGTTCTCGCTCCTAACGTGGTCCTTGTGAGGAACACACAGGCAAAGCAGACTGACAGGCAGGTAGCAAGCAGGAGACGGCATGATTCCCCAGGCTCCGAGTGTGGGTGTAGCATGTCTCAGACACCCTCTCCTCCATGACTGGCAAAGTCACAGTGGTTTCTGCCTCGGCCTCCAGCCCGCTAAGTCCACGTGGAGGCGCGGAATGCATCGATCCCTCTGGGCAGAAGACTCTTCAAGTCGAGAAAAGAGGCTCTTCCTAGCTCTCTGTGGCATTAGATCCCTTTGTTGTAAATTTCTAAACCTCCTCCTGTCAGATAGAATGAAATGCTAATGTGAAAAATCCACTCTGCCCCTGGCTTTCCCTCTTCCTAAACTCTGCCCTGCATTTTATCTTGAAAACTTGCTTTTCCCTTCTGTACTCCAGATCTAATTAAGTGGCTGATTCTTTGAGGGTCTGACATTGGCCACTGTGGCCAGAGCTGAGCAGCATTAATGATCCCTGGGAAGCAGGGGACACTTATGAGAAGATTGTCCCTGCTGGGTGTCATGCAGGCTAATGATCTTAGTGAGTTCCTCTGAGTAGGCCACATACAGTGTCTTAGTAGTTCCTAAAGTAATTTGACTCCTACTCCTCATTATACTTTGCTTGGTGATTTTAATTCCATTAAGTTGCTACAGGCTCCTAATGATCCTTAAAAAAAGAGAGAGAGAGAGTCACAGGGGGACTAAAATGTGTCACACTGATTTGACAGTCCCTTGCCTCTTTATGTAAATGTCCTAGCCATTCATCTTTAGGGAAAATAGTCTCAGAGGCAGCAAGATCATTAGGAAAGAAAACTAGGATGGAAACCTTATGGGCTGAATGAATAAGAAGAAATATTCTTAGTGTTCTGGAAAGACCTCCTAAATCTAGCTGAGGAAACTGAGAGACAAAGAAGCTAACTGATCTGACTAAAGAAACCTCTCATTAAAAGATAAGCTAGGACGTGGGGTTTCTGCCCATCCTCACTCCTTATACCATCTGGTCTCAATTTTCCTGACATTTGAGTAGTAAGGATTTTACATCCTATTTTCCTAGCATGGGTGACAAGGGGACTAAGCAGTTTATGTGTTCCTCACAGCTACTTGGTAGAGCAGGAATTATTATTCTCATTTTGTAGATGAGGAAACTGAGCCACAAAGACATGATTTACTCAGGGTACACAGCTAGACAGTGACAGACTAGGGACTAGACCCCATGCCTGAACTGTGTTCTTAGTTTTCTTAACTGTGATGGGAAGAGAAAAATGATGAAGAGTTGCATCATTAGCTCCTACCTGCCACTTACTCTGGGCAAGCTCGCTGTTCACTCTTGGCATTTCAATTTTCCTGTTCGTGCAATAAAACTCACCTTTCCTTACCTCACCAAGAGGTCCTGAGCTAGGATGTGATAACATTTCCATAAACATACTTAGAAAATTATAAAAGGCCATCCCACGTAAAGTCCCAGTAGAAATATAGTTCCTTCTGAATGCTTAGAACGGCTAGAAGAGCTTTCAGAGTCTCGGCTGGTCCTACAGTTCTGACACGTGCAGGTCATAGATTCAGCTGGAATTGGCTGATTTTTCTAAAGCCACCTTTGCTACCCAACACTGTCATTTTCTGGGGGTGAGCTGGAGGCACAGACAGTGTCACTAGGGTGTCAGCAGTTCAGTGGAGAAGCTCACAGCTGGCTGCCAGACCACTTTTTTAAAACAAAGGCATCTCTTTACGTTGTAAATATTCCAAGGAAACTTTTCACATCAAGAAGATCTTCACTTTCAGACAAAAGGGCCCCTGTGGGCCTCAACTGTCTGTGAAATGGTTTACAGGAAAGGAGGCTAAGAAGATTTGGGGAGAGCATCTGATCTTCTAAGAGGTCTTAGAAGAATGGTAGAAATGAACAAATGAAAGTTTGTGTTATTGTCCGACACTTCACAATTAAATACCTTCTCCTTTAAATGTTTTCCTCCCAGTATTTCAGACTTAGTATCATTTCCAGAATACTTCTTAATTTTAAATGACAGATATGCAAATTTTGTTTCACTGTCCTACTCTGAAACCACCGAATATTTGCACTGTTAGAGAGTGTTTTAGTTTTGATGGCACTGATTCTCATTTTCTTATTCAAGTTTTAAAAATTTGGTGAATCTTCCTTCTCTCTGGTGAATGTTTTGACAATCTGTGTATAAATGTTCAGGATGAAGCAGGTTGTACATGTTCAGGCCTTGTGACTGTGTGAATGAGGCCAAAGGTAGCACTGTGAAAATGAAATCAAACAAACGTTTCAAGATGATGCACCTTGGGCCATTTCTCCCAAACGGATTAGGTTTAAAGAAAAGAAGAGAGAGACTTCATCTTAAATGCATAGCCTTGACCTGTCTCAGGGCAGCATCGATGTCCCCTCATTTCGGGTGGCACCTAAAGCCACGTGGGCATTATGATGTTCTTTTTTTTTTTTTCTGAGCCATCCTCAAAAAGTGATATTTGAGAAAGGGAAATGAGACAGCTAGATCAAAACATTACAAATGAAGATTTGTGTAAATATTTTGGTTCATGGTCAGCCAGCTTTCCCTTTGTGTCTTGGAATAAAAACCTGTGCCGGGGAGGAATCTACAAAAGGCAGTCACCTACTTAAGTGAGGAAGAGTGGATGTGTAATGTCACCATGAGCCCAGTGGGGCAGGGAGGTGGAGAGACAGTAGAGACAGGGCAGACTGGGGGGTCTCTGGTTCCAGGACACTCAGCACCATGCCTCTGTGAGTCCTCTGGAAGAATGGAAGCTTTCCTTCCCATGGGGTCATTATGAGAACTGTAAAGTTTCAGAAGAACAAAAGCATACCCTCTGATGTGTACTTCATGCCTGGTAAAAGGAAAAAGAGCCGACAGGCCCCCACCTCTGAGTCTGCACACACAAGCACTGCAAGACCTCTGGTGGCCTGCATATGGGTGGAGCCAACGCCATGCCTTGACTTCTACAACGTAATGGTGTCCACAACTCAGCCCACAGTCAGCCTCAAATCTGGCACGGCAATTGCTTTGTTTCTGACCTTTATTCAATACATTTCTATGTGAAGAACAACTATTTGAAAGGTTTTTATTGTGGAAAACTGGGATAAGCTGCTTTGTTGCCTTGCAGACATAAAGAGTACCCTGGCTGTTAGGATGTTGGAATCAGCTTTTCATCATTAGCAAGTCCTGCTATGTCATTCTCCAAAAGGCTATCCTCTCAAACCATCAGTAATGATTTGATAGAGTTGATAAGTTATTAACATGACATGGTAAAATCCTTATTTCCGTCTACAAATGTAGAATTTGATTAACATAATGATATATTGGATCTCTTTCTCTGTAGAACACATAGAAACTATCATTTCCAAAATCTAGTAGGGACCTCATCACACGTAAGCAAAGCTGGTTTTAGTTCTACTTAAAAAACAATATGCTTTCTATGAGACCTCGAGCCATTCCTTTACTATTTGCACGATTATCTTCTCTCTGAATGCTTTCTCTTTGGCTGATGGCCTTTTAGGTCATGCTAGATGAGAGAAGGTTGGTGCTGACATACATATGCCCCACCCACACTTCTCTAAATGTCAGTTGTCACTTGCAGTTGCAAATACTTACCCCTGGTCTTGGAATAATGAAAATAAAGTTTATTGTCTTATGTGCTATAATTATTCAAAGATGATTCAGCCATCCATATATTTGTCTGAGAACTGCTCGTGTCAGTATAATACTTAGCAGGGTAGAATTATATGTGAATTCTGTTTATGATTCCCTGTCATAGCCCAATAAAAAATAAAACCAAGTGATGAAATAAACTGAGTCTATGTATTATCAAATATTGAATTTGAAGACCATCTTGTGAGAAGAAATATAGAATATGAAGATTCTGAATAATACACTGGAATTCATGGATCTGGACTGATAATGTTAGACAAAAAATTAAAATTAACAGTTCTCTTTACTGTTCAAATGAATGATCAGAATATAGTCAGAGCTTTTTCATAGTACTTTGGTGAAAATTTTTAAAATGACAAAGTAGTAATTTAGTATCAGCTAAAAAAATTTTTTTTAACATTTAAAAAATCAATTTCTATGGTAGGTCTTTAAGTTGTTTTAGATCCAGACCAGTCTCCTAATTCTCTCTATCTTGGTGAGGACTTGGTGGTAAGGGTAATCTGGATTACTCTCAGGCCCAGTAAAATATTTCCCTAACAAAATAAATTATACTCAGAATGCTTTTATGCTAGATGAACTGTTTGTACTAATTCTTTAAAAAATCGTTATCTACATAAATTATAACTCACAAAATATTCAGAATATACCTTTCTTGATATACAAAGTGGTGTAGATTGAAGTTAAAAAAAACATGTATACAAGCAAGTATTTCAAAAGGGAATATATACATGACTGACCATCCATCTTGTACAACCTCAAATGTAATTATAGTATGACCTCCCTTGCATTTATATAACACTGTTTTTCTGGAGAAATCAAAGTAGTCTTTTTAAATTTTTTTTAATCTTTATTTATTTTTGAAAGAGAGAGAGAGACAGAATGTGATTAGGGGAGGGGCAGAGAGAGAGGGAGACACAGAATCCGAAGCAGGCTCCAGGCTTTGAGCTGTCAGCACAGAGCCCGACACGGGGCTCCATCTCACGAACGTGAGATCATGACCTGAACCGAAGTCGGAGCCACACAGGCGCCCCTCCAAGTATTATTCTTAATGAATTTTTGTTGTATTTATATTCCATGTGAAGATTTCACGACCAAAACACTGCTTCTTAAGAATAAAAGAATGTCACTCTTTTAGAATAAGATAGTTTAAATGCATAATTCTCTGGTTAAAAAACAGGTCAAATACAAAGACAGGTCTAGGCATAGCATTGTCATGATTCTTTTATGATGTGTAGAAAAGACCAGGAAGGGCTCGGGTCCTACCCTCTGGGGATATTGGACCCATCTAGGCTAACACAATTAATCCAAATCAGAATGAGAAAAGTAGCACCCTGAAGGCTGAAGGAAGCATGAGCTGAGTAAGAAGCAGCAGAACAATGAAAATCTTCTATGGAGAGGGAGGAAAGGTCACTGTGCTTAAACACTTGATTTAAAGGAAAAGCGAACAGCCAGAGAAATGATGACTTGAGGATCATAGGCAATGTCCAAATGAGTCAGTGGGAAGAAAGAAGGCAGGAAGCAAGACTGGCCTTTCAAGATGTTATAGTATTTTTAGTAAGGGCTTTCAGGTCAGTTCTCGCCCTCCACTAGGATCTGATCTTTTCCAGTATTTTAGAAGTGTATTAAGAAAAACAGCTAGTGTACTCTCCCGCAGCATATATACCAGAACTGGAGCAGCTAAAATTGGTTAAATCATACCATTAGTATACTTAAAAACCTTACTTATTTTTAATAAGATTGGACATATATAAAAAATTTTTCATTAAATCATGCTCTGGTAGCAGAATGGAATGGTGTTTTCTCCTCTTCCATGGTCTGTCATTCTGCCTCTAAAATAACTTAGCTCTAATATATTTTTTGTTTAATCAGGAATTTCTCGTAACAGTCCCGTTATAGAGTATGACACTGGGAAAATTTGTCCTTGTAAACCTAATTTTGTGATTGTTACAATTTTCTTTCAATCTTTACATGTAGACCACTACGTATCCCCAGTCTCCTCTCTCAGGCTCCAGGGAACTGTGGGTTCCTCTAAAACTGCTGTAAGGGAATAGGGAAAAGCCTGGACGTTTGTTTTTCAACAGCCATTTAATGAAGTCCCCTCTAAGTCTAAGCAGATTCCTCACAAGTGGGCAGCCATGGACCACGCACTATAATTGGGGAAAATGTGAAGCTGTATCCCTCCCAACCAGTACTTTCGTTTGTGTCTACTGCTGCCTAATTCTTTAAGTAGGTAGATTCCTCAGTTTGTAGCTTATTGTCTTCATTGATTCCTCTTTATCTTGATTCCTCATTCCATTTCCTTCCGTCTCCCATAGGCATCCAAACTAATGTGTTTAATGAGGACCTTTAGGTTTGCCTCTTTCTGTAAATGCCTGTTGTTTTATATGTACTTTCTTGTAAATTTTCATCTTCTCATAAACTTTCAATTTATAACAATGGATATGTAGTAAATATTTCATTCACTCCATAAATTAACCCCCAAACTTCACCTCTACTTAAAATATCTTGATAACTGAAGCAGAGGGAAGAGAGGAATATAACTTATATGATATATCCAGTTCTCTGGTTTTGCAAATAAGAGTATTCCAAAGACTAATAGCTATCCTCTATCCATAAAATCACATGTACAGGTACAATTAAAAAAAAAAGTGATGACACAGGTTGTCTGAAAAGAACTTGAGTATTATCAAATAATTAAGCAAGCCACTATTCATGACAACTACAGTCATGTATTTGTTTAAACTAAGATGCTTTATAGTCTACTCCTTAAGAATAGATTTGAATATTACAAATGTATATAAATGTTTTAGGTCTTACATTTTAAGTCTCAAGCTCACAGAGTTTCTACATGATGACATTTTTAATCAAGGCACAGCATTTACTTGAATTAATGAGCCATTGTCCCTCATAATATAACTACAAATAGAACCTTAGTTGATTACATAGTATGTAAATTGCCCATCCCTTCTGGATATTAGCCCAGTATTTAGCATAATATATACATATGAATTTCGCTAAATAAGTTCTCCATTTTTCCCGGTCCTCTATGGCTGACAGTCAATGATGATGCTTTCCACAGTAAAATGGGTATTTAGGAAGAATGATTAGTAATTGGCAGCTTAGGCAGGCTGTTTTGGATCCAGCCAGTTTTGGCCATATTACATTATTTAGGAGTCAGATGAATATTCAGAAAAAGAAATAGGGAGCAGATTTCAAGATCCATTCCCGGATGCAATGCAAGATCCTTTGGCCAATTAGAAGAAAAAATGGCTTTCTTATAAAGGACATTATGAGGACAACTGGGGAAATTTAAACATAGATAGCACACTAGATAATTGTATTATATAAATATTAAATTTCCTAAGTGATATAGGAGAATGTTCTGTTACTAGGAAATGCATGTTAAAGTTTGTAGCCAAAAAGTGTCCTAATAATCAGCAAATAACACTCAAATGTTTTAGCCAAAAACAAAAACAAAAAACAACCCAAAAAACAAGCACACACACTTATACACACATACAGAAAGAAATATGATAAAGCATATATGTCAAAATGTTCACAATTGGTTTAGTCTAGTTAAAGTCTATAGTTAAACAATCTATAGGTGTGCATGGTTATTATCCTTGCAACTTTGCAGTAGATTTGGAATTTCTCAACATACAAGTTGTGGGGAAAAATGACTTGTCCCCAAAGCTATTAATGAAAATAGGCTTGGTAGGATATTTGTAAGTGAGCTAAAATGTTAGGAGCTTTTAAAAATATGCAATGATAGAAGCCTGATTCTTCAAAGGAATCTTTCAAATGGCATTGGAAAAACCTCACATATTTGCTGCTACCATCAGCTCATTATGCCCACTAATCCATGGTTACTGGAGGTGAAGCGTTAGAGGAAGTTTGATATGCCAGAGAAACTGGATTCATGGTGGTGGGAGATGCTGCCTAAACACTAGGAATGGTGACTTGCCAGCCAGCCTTATTCCTAACTTCACTCCTGCCATCACCCACTGGTCTGAATCTCAGTCTGGACCTCCAGAATCATGAAATCCAATTGTTTGTCTTACATCATCAGTCATCTTCAGAAGCAGCCAGACATCTCTCCTACAATTTAAATACCCAAAGATATTAGGGACTCTGGAGGCATCTTGAGTCAAGAAAGAATAGTTGGTGTTTTGGGGTTTTTTTATTGAGATGTAATTGACATATAACATTATATTAGTTTCAGGTTAAATAGGATCTGGTACCAATTCCAGTGTGTGAGGCAGAACTGGGGAGCTCTTCTCCACACCAACAAGCAATTCTAGGAATACTGGCGGAGTGTCCTATAATTCAACCCAGTTCCGACGACACTATGGGGAGATAGTATCAGATTTCACCGGTTGAGGGTTCAATCCTACGACACCCTCGTCTGCAATATAGACATTTCTTTTTTTTTTTTTTTTTTTTTAATTTTTTTTTTTTTCAACTTTTTTTATTTATTTTTGGGACAGAGAGAGACAGAGCATGAATGGGGGAGGGGCAGAGAGAGAGGGAGACACAGAATCGGAAACAGGCTCCAGGCTCCGAGCCATCAGCCCAGAGCCTGACGCGGGGCTCGAACTCACAGACCGCGAGATCGTGACCTGGCTGAAGTCGGACGCTTAACCGACTGCGCCACCCAGGCGCCCCTGCAATATAGACATTTCTGACACCAGTCCTAAGCCCCAGGTTGTTACATGTGTTTCTGAATGGTGATAAATCAGAGGTTCCCAAGCCCCCCTCCTCAGCTTCAATTAATTTTCTAGAGCAGCTCACTGAACTCAGAGAAACATTTTACTTATTAGGTTACCAGTTTATTGTAAAAGGATATAACTCAGAAACAACCAGACAGCAGCAGGTGATGCATAGAGCAAGGTATGGGGAAAGGGCACAGAGCTTCCATGCCGAGTGATCCCCTCTCCCAGCACGTCCCAGCACGGCGGCCCGGATGCTCTCTGAACCCTGTCTTTCTGGGTTTTCATGGAGGCTTCACTACATAGGCATGATTGATTAAATCATCAATTGTCACTGCAAAATGCGGCTACAAATGAAAAAAGAGGGCACTGATATTAATAGTGCTTTTTGCCAGTCATCAGCAATCATATGACTGTGAATATAGGTAAGTACCCTAAAATGATGAGTACGAGATGAGTCAGATTTTAGACAGGGGTTACATAAAACACCACTATAAGGAGACAAAGTGCTCTCTTATGGCTCTGAAATTACTCATCTACCAGGATTTTCAGGTACACCAGGGAGGACAGGGGACAGAAAAGAGGACATTGTGTCCTCATGAGGAAAGCGTATTCCCACATGGGACTTCCTGTGGTCCTCCTAATCCTTGGTGTGGACCAAACAGCAGTGCTTGCCTTAATGCTCTCTATCTCCCTCGTTTTCTGTCTGTCTGTCTGTCTCTATCTCAGGCAGTACAGTGAACTCAAAAGTCTGGCTAACAAAGAGAATGTCTACATGTTCCTTGTAACATGGAACAAAATGATATGGCAGGCTATCAAGTGTAGGAGGAAATCAAGTCCTTAGCAGCCTGTTGTCATTTTAGATAACGACTCAAGAATCTGTCAAAGACAATAGGGAAGCAATAAACAAGTGTAGGCTCAAATTCTCCCAGAATGTGTTTTTAACTTAAAAACATAAAAGGAGGTGAAATTGAAAAATAATTAGGAATTACTTGGAGAAAAAAGACCACCACAATAGTTATATATTCTTTTAAAAATATAAAGAAATATTGTTTTATTTAAGGGAACCATGACTATCTCTTATATGAGATTTAACTGACTTTTTCCTTTATCAGGGTGGGGCTATCTACTTTTAAGGTTGTGGGCTCTATGTGTTTTATTCAGTTGTAGGAATAGCTTTGGTCAGAAGCACATGTCCACACTTCACTCACTACTATTTTTTTTTTTCATGTTTATTTATTTATTTTGAGAGAGAGAGACCATGCAAGCAAGCAGCAGAGGGGCAGACAGAGGTGGGGGGCGGTGGGGCGGAAAGTAAGAATCCCAAGCAGGCTCCTTGCTGTGAGCCCAGAGCCTGACATGGGGCTTCATGAGATCATGCCGTGAGCTAAAAGAGTCGGACACTTAACTGGCTGAGCCACCCAGACGCCCCTCACTAGTCTTATATCTAGTCTTAGTTCTCTTTTATTTCAATGGTGTGCACTGGAATGTAGGGGGCAAATCGTGTCAGAAGAGTAGAGGAGGTAGAGGGGAGAGAAAGAGAGTGGGGGGAGCATACCCTAGTAATTGTAGAATGGGAATATATATGGCTCCAGGATATGATAGGCAGAAGAAGGTATACCCAGGATGTCATGTAGGGGAAAGAATGTCCAGCACGCCAGTTTAGGAAAACAGCAGTAAGAATATCAATGATAGCAGCCAGGATTTATTAAATAAAAGCATATACTAATTTTGTATGTGTGTTCATGTGTACACAGGCATTGTGCATGTGTATTTTCTCTCATCTTCACAGCTCTTTAAGGTAGTCATTATCGCTCCTCACCTTTCTTTAACGGATGAGAAAATTAAGGATCAGAGAATTTAAAAGCTTGCCCAAGATCACCCAGCCACTTAGAGGCAGGGCTGGAATTCAAATCTGTATCCCTGTGTCTCCAAATGCTCTATATTCACTACCTTCCTTCTCTCCAGGGAGCCTGAGGGTAAAAGAGGGATAATTTCAAGACTTGTGGTCATTCATGCTGTTCATGTGTTTCTGCTGTTCCTTTCTCCTTCCAGACATGTTGTAGGATTGCATGTTCCCATCCCCTCTGAATTTAGGGTGGCCAGATGACTTGTTTTGGCCAACAGAATCTGGAAAAAGTGACATGTCACTTCTAGGTAGAAAATGTAAGGCCCATGTGAGATTTGCCACATCCCTTCCCTTTGCTGCAGTAACTCTTTAAGTGCAGGACAGCTTCTGTCCCGGGGTGAGCTGGGTGAGGACCGCCACCCTTGCTGGCCTTATCAATACTTAGTGTTAATGACGAATGCACTTGTTTTTTTGTGTGTGTTTCTGTTAAAATTTTTTAAGTTTATTTATTTATTTTGAGAGAGACAGAGACAGTACAAGTTGGGAGGGGCAGAGAGAGAGAGGGAGAATCCCAAGCAGGCTCTGCCCTGCCAGCACAGAGCCCAAGGTGGGGCTCAAACTCAATGGAACTATGAGATCATGAGCTGAGCCGAAACCAGGAGTCGGATGCTTAACCTCCTGAGCCACCCAGGTGTCCCTTGGCACTTGTTGTTGTAAGCCATTATCTACCTTCTACTGACTGATGTAAGGTCTTATTATACTATGACAGCAGAGGTTATGCTTGGTATTCAAGAAATTAAAGAAGCCAAATTCTGAGTATAACTTAGAGTTGCATGAATTGTCTATGTAATATGTTAAAACCACCTCGTGGCAGTGGTGAGCAAGAAGATTGTAGAGGATGTTTTGGTGAACTTTAATTTCATGCAAGAGTGAGGCTTAAAGGGATGAGAATTAGCTACTGGTGTGGCCAAAAACATATTCCCTAATAATCTGGAACATGATCAGGTGCTACCGTGTAAGGATAGTCCTGACCAGCTATAACTTCAGTATGCACAAAGGGTTTAAAGTGGGAACATGTAAGAGATAGTAAAGATATTAAGACTAACTCATTACTTCTAATGGGAAAAAACAATTCATTATACAAGTAATGGGACAGTGGTATTGCCTTTGGTTAAGAAAAACTATATTTTCTGGTGCATTCATTTATTCATTCAACAAATACTTGTTAACTATGTACAGGAAGGTGATAAAATATTACTATTATATGCATGAGTCTATTGCATATACAATTTTTATAGTGATCATCTTGAGTAACAAATCTAAAAGACCTTTCCTATATTACCTGTGCTATATTATATGTTCCTTTTTATCAGGCTACCTGCTACTTTTCCAGCCTCATTTTTCCCATTGTTCCGAAGATTGGTGGTTCAAGCATATCAAACTGTTCTTGATTTCCCACATTTTTTAAAAAGCATATATGTTTAATCCTTATATTTATATATGTCTTCTCCCTAACTCCACCCAAAATCCAATTTGTTCATTCTGCAAGACTCTATTCAAGCCTTCCCTCCTGTCTCATCTAGTTATTCACTCATAATATAAATCCCCACCTACTTTCTATATGCAAATTTCTGGCTCCTTTCTCTGCATTCTCATGATTATATCTATACCTTTTCACACTAGCATTTCTCACATTTTATTATACTTATTATATTTGTTTACCTGTTTCTCTAAAACTTTGATAGACTATGAACTCATAAATAGAGGATACCATTTCACTAATCTTTATAACCATGAACCAGCACAGTGTCTTGTATAAAGATATTCAATAAGCATTTGTAGGATGGTTGCGTGAATAAAAGAGTAAGGGAATGAAGAAACTGGAAGCTTCTTGAAGAGGTATTCCATATTTGTTCTATTTTTTGGATGTGCAATAATATTTACTGAATGAATGAATGATTTTGTATAAAATCATATCAATTACTCAAAGGATAAGTACTCAATAGTAAAGAATAATGTGGAACACACCCTAAATTTTATAACTATTTTAGTTATGGCAATACAATTTATCGTTTCAAGTTCTAGAGCAAACTCTGAGCATACTTTTTATCAAGCAATTGTGTCAACAAAAATTTTATTTAATCAAGTATCCACCAGGATAACCAAGGAAAGGATGTAGGAATCTGCTGTAAATATTGAAATTCATTACTGTGAACATAGATCAGGGATTGTAACAAATGTATTTTGAAGAGCACAATGAAAATCATGAGAGTTTACCATAGTGAGTCAGTGAAGACCTGACTGGATATAAAATAGAACACATTGTTTTTAATTTAAAATGTTCTTTCAGTTAAACTTCATGATAATCCCATCCTTTGAAAATTACTAAGTCCCTTACAATCACAACGCTTGGCACTGTATTCATCTGTGGAGACAAACAGGATCAAGGACAATACCCACTTTCCAATCATCACAGAGGAAGACAATTTTAATTTACTTCATTCAGGAACATCATATGCCGTGGTACTCTGTTAGTCACTCTACCTCAAGAATTAGCTCACCTCTCCCCTCACCAAAAGAACCTAAAAGCCAAAACAGAGCAAAACAAAATTCAACAGAAAATCAGCACAGAAATGGAAAATGTTTACAGTTTTATAAATTTCTCAATTTAACTACAAAGCCCCACACTGGAGATCATTGCTACTTAAAGTAGCCACTTGCCTCTGTCAGGAATATGTGGGCTACGAGTCCTTGTGAAATGAGGAACTTGTAAAGCACTGCTTCCAGCATCCAAAATGTCTTACTACAGAAAGAAGACAGACAGACAGAGGGAGGAAGGAAGGAAGGAGGGAGGGAGGGAGGGAGGGAGGGAAGGAGGGAGGAAGGGAGGGAGGGAGGGAAGGAAGGAAGGAAGGAAGAAAGGAAGGAAGGAGGGAGGGAGGGAGGGGGGAGGGAGGGAGGGAAGGAAGGAAGGAAGGAGGGAGGGAGGGAGGGAAGGAAGGAAGGAAGGACAGAGGGAGGGAGGGAGGAAGGAAGGAAGGAGGGAAGGAGGGAGGGAAGGAAGGAAGGAAGGACAGAGGGAGGGAGGGAGGAAGGAAGGAAGGAGGGAAGGAGGGAGGGAGGGAGGTTGGAAGGGAGGGAGGGAGAAAGCTAAACTAAAAAGTATACTAGTGCCTTATATTCTGGCTCAAGTCCCATATCTCATGGTGAGTGAGTAACGATTCAAGGGCTGGCACTGATGCATGGACCATACTCTGAATACCATTCCATCTGGATCATAGTCATGGTGATGTGAGCAGTGATATCCTAAGCGGTATTGTGCTAACACCCTAATCCAGACCTCAGCTTCTTGGAAAAATAACAAAAAGAATGAAAACACATGAGCAGAAAAGAAGCAAATTTTTTTTTTCTTTTCATTCATTCTGGAACTGACTTAAGTCATTTATCATATATTAAGTTATTCTTTCTTTCCCTGTGATCTCTCTTAATATTAATTTTCCTCTATTCAGAAAATCAAACAATACCAAAACAAAAAGTAAATAAGCAACCACAAAAGGAAAACATTATTCATAGAATTGGGTAACTAGAAGTACTTATAAATCAGGAAGCCAAGGTCTCCAAAGTTAAGTAAATTAAAATTTGAAGGTCATTGTTCATATACCTTCTGGAAAAGGATGGTGGAAGGAGATAGCTAGTGGCTGAAACCACAAATTAGGAGCCTAGGATCCTTTCCTGGTTCCAAATCCACTCTATACTCAGAGCTGAGTTGGGCAGCCAACAAGAAGAAATTAGGTGAAAAACATGTTACTCGGTTTCCTTTGTCATTCAGAGGTTAATTCATCATTTGAATCAAAATATATGCCATGAAGGTCCAAATCTGAGACCAAAAATGATAAGGATACTAGACAGGAGACAGAAGGAAAGATCTTGGAAACTCATTTCAGTGAACCAGACCAACTTTGTTGCCAAGTAGTCCTTTTGAAGGTCTGAGAATCTGTCATTATTCCACTGTCATTCTAAAAGTGTGCCCTTAACCTTGCACTTGACTCATGGAAATCGAGGTCAACAAGCTCACTAAGGACTTTCTCATGAGGAATTGTTAGAATGACAGGCTACCAAGGTATATGAAGGTCATCAAGGAGAGTATTAGTAAATATATATTTTTTAACCTGGGTTCTATTTACATGGGTGTGTTGAGCACATGAATACTCACATTGAGTGCTCCTTTATATGAATGTCAAACATCAATAAAAATCAATAAAAATGTTTTTGTTTTTTTATAAATTTTTGTTAATGTTTATTTAGTGGAGAGAGAGAGAGAGAGAGAGAGAGGGAGATGGGGGAAGGGCAGAGAGAGAGGGAGACACAGAATTGGAAACAGACTCCAGGCTCTAAGCTGTCAGCACACAGCCTGAAGTGGGGCTCGAACCCATGAACTGTGAGATCATGACCTGAGCCGAAGTCGGATGCTTAACTGCCTGAACCACCCAGATGCTCCAGAATGTTTTGTTTTTTTTTAAGGGCAGAAAATGTGCCAGGCTTATCAGATGAATTATTTGAGTGCTTCCCATTTCATCCAAAAATGTACGGCATTGTAGGCTAACAATATAAATAATACATTCTGAGAATTTACCCCATGGGATAAAGTTAGACAAATTTAAAAGGTGCGTGCACAAAGATGCATTCTGTAGCTAAACACTGCAGCTACCATGATGTCCGTGAGTCAAGGATTGGTTAAATAAATGATGTTAGAATCATGCAATGGAGGACTCTGATATAATAAAAAGGACTACATTTTCTAACCTGGAAAGATGCTGGACGCGTATGCCTAAGTCAAAAAGTAAGCTTCAGAATAGTGCATAGTGTGATTCCATTTTCACAAAATAAGAACTACTAGCACTGCTACACAATATTAGAGGCATGCAAAAGTAAACTAAACTAAACAAGAGATTATGCACCAAGTTATTAACATTTCTTGTTAGCAGGTAATATGGGTATGTTTGGTTACATCCTATTTTGTGCATGTATGTGAATTTTGGTACACAGAAATATACTGTTTTATAATCAGCAAAAAACCAATAAAGGTGTTTTCATTAGAAAAATAGAAATAAAATTTAATGATAGCATATGCAGTGAAAAGGCAACTGGCTTTTAAGCCCAGAACTCTTTCTCCTCCCCCTCCTTTTTCCCTCCCCCACCCCACTCCTCCTCCTCCTATTCCTTTTTGTACTGCATATACTTAACACAAACCTTTGAAATGGTTCACTTGTACCTTTCCTTTCAAAGTTTAAGACTCTCAGGCTGAGACAAATAAGTCAATCTGCCCATTAGGGCTTAACTGCTCTTTGTATTACAGTTGCATTTTATGGGATACCGTGAATGTTTTATTTAAGAAAAGAAAAGAGTGGATCCCTCTGCTAGAATCCTGGTCACAGGGGAAATTGAAAGTGATTAAGAACCAAACTGGTTTAATGGGCAATAGTTAATAAATTACCAGGCACTTCTAATCAGTATCAGACCACTGTGGCAAATTAATCAGGAAAGCTGCTATTTTGGCTTTCCCTGAGGAGCAAATTTATATGTTGAATGAATTGTCTTGGTGTTTTAACCTTGGAATAAATCATCTTCGTGTCTTTCTGAATTTGACACAGGATCTAACAGCCACCTATCCTTTTGTTTCACATCAAAAATTATACACGGGTATTTTACTTTAAGTTACCCTGTTTAGCAAGTATTACAGGCTTATAATTTCCATACCCATTCACTACTGTCTATAACACTATCAAACAGTCAAAAATATCAACAACATCAACAGGGTCAACAATCAAGCCCATAATGTAAATTACAAATCTGGGCCCACTGATTTCCCATTTTAATATAACTTAATAGGTGAGAATTTAAAAATTAGGAATTCAGGAAATACTAATGGCAGTCTATCCTGTTCCTGATATAAATTCAGAGCTTTGAAATATTGGCACTGTTTTGGTTGGATTGTGCCATTTCATGCTTAGAGATACTATTACATTGTATATGGCTACTTGACTATTCAGAATCTCCATTTTTTTAATGGTTTTTGTTGTTGCCAAAAAACTTATTAGACTAAACAGTGATTACTTTCTGGTTCCAAATGTGAACATGAGCATGGATCCTATACATAGGAACTCCTGAAGGAGGCATACTGTGTCTTGAGACTGAGTAACTCCGAACACTATATACCATAGGCACACCTGCCACAAAACACAATCAGAACTGAAGGGCTCCCAGAACTTGGCTCATCAGCCTGCTGTCCTAGATCTGACATGGTCAGTGAATGCATAGATAGACTTCCTGAGTTCGAAATCAAAGGCTGGTCCACATGTGTACATATCACGGACTTCTGCACCTATGTCTCTGGCTTGATTTCTCTAGGTACATCCGTTAGCTAAAAGGAATCTTGCCAACTCATGCACTTAGTTTGAGCTGCTTCTTTGTTATGTTCCCTATTCCATTAATTAAGTTAAAGGCTTTATTATTTTTTTAGCTGTCACTAGGAATAATAACAATAATAAAAGTTAAGCCCGTGATGCTTTATATTGACATAGTAATATAATAATATAATATGCTCCACACATGGCTACTTGAAGAAAATGGCATTCTTCTGCAACACTACTTTCTTGGGTTCTGGTTTCATTTAGCAGACGTTTACTGAATGGCTCATCAGTGCTAAGAGCCAGGCAAGTGGGACCTACACAGTACCTGATGTCAAGGGACTTTTAGGAATATAGTTTTCCAGGTTCTTAAATTACTATTTTAAAAACTCAAAGGAGCAGAATAAAAAAACTCAATTATAAGTTTTGCTTCTCCCTAATAACAAATTAAATATAAAAATGCTTAAAGTCTACAACTTAAAAAAAAAGAAAGAAAAAGATATTAAAATACAAGTGCAAGGAGAAGAGCAAGCCTAGAGAAGAAGGGATATTATCAAATGGGCTGACATAGATCTACATAGAGGCCAAATCAGAGAGTTTTGCTTGTGATGGGTTAATCTTTCATTCTTAGAAAAAATGGGGGCTTCTGGGTGGCTCAGTCAGTTAAGCGTCCAACTCTTGATTTTGGCTCCAGTCATGACCTCATGGTTCATGAGTTTGAGCCCCATGTCGGGCTCGGCACTGAGTGCGGAGCCTGCTTGGGATTCTCTCTCTGCCCCTACCCATTTGTGTGTATGTGTGTGCTCTCTCTCTCTCTCTCAAAATAAATAAATAAACTTAAAAAGAATAAATGTATGACTCCACATTACTTAATGATTAGTATGGTTAATCATTCTTACCAATCAACTGCCATCCTTCATCTGCCCTCATTAAAAAAAAGTCCTAGGAAACCTGCAAATAAACCCTCTTATGGATTCTATGCCATATGTCATCACACCATTATTTATCTCTTAACCCCTGACAAGCTTTTGCACATCACAGACATCAAATGAAATCTGTTGAATTGCACTAACAGCAGGGAAAATGGAATGTATCTTACCTTACATGAATCTTCTTTAATGAGAACCATGAGCAAGTGTGGAGCTCTTCAGAGCACTCTGCCTTATGTAGAAGAATCAAAAATAATAAATACATAACCCAAAGAAGTAATAAGCCTCAAAATCAAAACACAGAAATGGAATACCCCACCCATTTTCTGGAGCTCCATATTCCCAGAATGTTCAGAGGCTGGCAGATGGCTCTCCATCCCCACAGTGCCCAGCATTCGAAGGACGTGCCCTGTGGGAGTGGTGGCAGTGCAACTTGGTTACGAGCTGGACTCACTGATACACACTTCAAAGAGCGATGTGCATCAAGGGATCAACTAGGTGCTGATTATAACTAGGTGCGGTGCTGTGTACATGTGGGATGGTGGGGGTAGGGGGACAAGACGCCTCTGTACTTAGCGAAATGAAGCATTTTAGTCACGAAATAGATTTAAGAATCTGTAGGAGCTAGAGTACAAATAAGCTAAAACAGTCAGACTAGTTGCATACTTTAAGCTAATTAAATACCTTTCTTTTTAAGGGGGATGCACTGGGCATCAAGACTGCATTAGGAGGTAAACCGTTTAAGAAAACGCTATCACTTATCTTGCTTTTTTTCTGTTGATCGGCTGTTGTCTGACAACGAATCTAGAAAATGTAAAGCAAAAAGCTCCAGAGGAGAAACATCTTGAGGAGTGGTCCCTGGGGTTGGCCCCAGGGCGTAATCGTTGCGGGTTTCGCCCTTTGCACCTACAGCGTGGACTGGACCAAAAGGCTTTGAGAATGTCCAGAACCATAGGATCCTATTATCCACCACAAAGAACCACCTAAGTACTTACACACTTCAGTAAAATAAATAAATAAGTAAATAAATAAATAAATAAATAACGAAGGAAATTTAACAGGCAGAGGACCTGAAGGAGGTTAGGAAACAGACCCTGCCCCCGGAGTCTGACACCAACCCAAGCCTGGCGGGCCGCAGGCAAGCAGCGGCAGAAAGCGCGCAGGTACAGCCACAAACCTGGTCCTCAACAAGATGCTTCTGTGAATGAACGCATCCTTCTGCTACCCGGAGTGGGGCACATCACACACCTCTCTCCTAAATCATCTAGGATGTCATTTGTCCGTAATCCACGCACCTCGACAGGGAAACACGGGATTCCAGCAAATCCTCAGACCCGGGAAAAGGGGAAAGTAGCTGGCGCGGCTGGCTTCTTCGGGAACTCGGAAGCCACCGCTGGGGAACGCAAGTGTTCAGCACCAGGTAAAACTTCCCCGGATTTGAAGCCACCCAAGATGGGTGAAAAGACTCCCGCAAACACAGGAAGATGCAAAGCGGGCAGTGTGCGCGTGGCGAGTAGAGGAATGGCCGGATGACCCTGGAAATCCGGAGAGGTGACCGCACGAACCACAAAGGCAAAAGCAAACAATGCACCTAGAAACACGTTCTGCAAAGTGTAGAACTGTCTACACTTGCACAGAGGAGTCAATCTGTGCAGCAGCGGACGCGGGGGCAGGTCCTCCCGGCTCTCTGGGTCCGGGACAAAAGCGGGTGCTCCCGGGGCCACGGGCATTCCGTCGCTCAGGGAGGTCATCCCGAGAATCTGGAACCTCCGACCTGCGGAGGTTGCTGGGGGCCGCAAAGGACACGGCTAGCCACAAATGGGATGGATTCGGGGTGTCCAGAGAAGGAGCCAAACCTCCGGGAGCCGGGGAGAGTCTGGGAGGCGGCTCCGGAGGGAGTGGAAGCTCCGCAACTCGAGGCCGCCCCACGCGAGGAGTCGGGGCGCTCCCCGCCGAGGGCGAGCCCTCCTCCGGCGCTCGGCACCCCGCGCGTCCCCGGCTCCCCGCTCCTCTGCCTCCGCGCGCGGGCGGCGTCGGGAGCCTGTCACTGACCTGCGGGTCGGGAAGCTCCGACCTCCCCGGCCGCGCTCCGGCACCCCGGGTGGGACTAGGGCGGCGCCAAGCTCCTCGCAGGCCCCCGGGTCTCTGCGATCCGCGCCCGCGAAGCCGTCCGCGAGGAAGTCAGGCGCAGCGTGCGGTGAGCTGCCGGAGCGCACGGGCGGGCGGCGGGCGCAGCTGGAGTGAAGCCGGGGCCGCCGAGTCGGCGGGACCGCGGGTCTCCCTCCGCCCCTGCGGCCCGCACAGCCAATGGCTGCGAGCGGGGCCCACTCCCCGCCGCCCCCCAGCCGCTGCTCTGGCTGGCGCTTGGCTGGAGGACAGCAGCCCCGCTCCGGCGAGGGAGGAGCTTGAGCCCGCGCTGGAAAATCCTGGAGGACGAGGAGGCGTTCGCACAGGGAGCCCCATCTGGGGAAGGCAGGTGTGGTGCCCTTAACTTTGTGTGTGTGTGGGGGGGAGTTATGGGGGTGCAGTTTCTTTGGGGGGCTCAGGAACTTCTCAGCAGGTGAAAGCATCTGCTTCCTGCCAAGTTTCTTACTTAAACATCTATTATGAGTCCCGCGCAGCCCCCACTCCAAACCACGAGCCCCGGTCGGTCGATCGCAGCAAGCCCAGCTCCGAGCAGCATGAGGACTTTGCCCCATCCTGTGTCGGGCTCGCCTCACGCGTCTCTCCTTCCGTGCTTTTCTCTTCTTTCCCCTCTGAATCCTCTGCCAAACCATCAGATGAAATGAACGGGATCGCAGTCTCCATCACTGCCTGGGAAACCGGCAACCGTAAAAGTCCCTACGGGGTAACTGGCTTAGAGAGGGTCATAGACCTTAAAAGAACTCTGGGAAGGGAGGGAGCCTTTCAATGACAAGACGAACTTCGGTTACCAGTCAGCCTCGTGATCTTCACTTAAAGACTCTGGATGCCTGTTTTTTGTTTGTTTTTTGTTTTTACTGTAAAACTTACTTCAACTGATCATTTAAGATGTCTGCGGTCTCTTCTGCTCTGACAATTCAACAATCCAGTTGGCTCTGACTTATTTGCCTGGTGAAGGGCCGAGCCCCTGTGAAGGTATGGCTCCGTTTCCTCCAGTCCCTGCTCCCTCCTGTCCTGCTGCACTCACCCTGAGCGGGGTCCAACTATGGCTAGGAAAATGAATCATGCAAATCAGTATAGAAGGATGATGCACACGTCTCAGTGACCATTTACACGTGCACAACTACTCCTACTTACCAGTGCCCTTCTCCTGGGATTATGTTGGCTGTGCCCATGTGCACTGGTTCTCTAGGTAGGGACAGATTCTGAGGCCCCCTTGGTAAGTGGGCAGAGGCTCTATTGCTCCCTCTTCCTTCTCCAGGGGAATTGTGAGTTTGTGTTCATCTTTTCTCTGTGAATCTTTCGTATCATGTAAAATGCAGGGCAGTGCAATGAGCTGTATGGAAAAGAGGGCAGATTCAGAGATTCTCTGAATTCAGAGATTCAGATTCTCTCCCAACACACTTCTGTTTGCATTCTAAATTTGACCCATTCACATGCCACTCCCATGAGTTTTGTCACATCCATCTATATCCTTCAGTGTTCTACCTTAGATTTTTTTACGTAACCTCATCATAAATAGTTACATCCAAGAAATTTTCGGTTTTTATATGCTGATTGTGTTTCAATACAAAAGAAGTAAGGAATAAATACGTAATCTGTAAGGCTTTTCTTGACATTTCCTGAACTTAATTGCCTATGGCTACTGAAGCAAATGACCACAAACTGTGAAAAAACAAAAACAAAAAAACAACCAGTATGAGAGGTAAAGCTTCTTTTGTCTTCGTTATTTTTTAATTTCATATATAAAAGATCTCAAAAATGTTAATTGTCAGATTTACTTACATAGAAAGTTTTCAAAAGTAGGTCAGGCACCATTCAAGTTACTGGGAGTTTGCAGGCAGTTTGGAGACATAATCCTAGCTTTTAGGATGATCATTCATGATCATTCAAACTGTCCCTCTGATCCTTTTCTGTCTTACTCAGGGATGGATGGATTGGTTTTGTCGTTGCTGTTGTTTTTAAGAGTGGAATTTGGAATCAGATGGAGAATCATTAAATTCTGATGCTGTCACTTATTATCTGTGTGATTAAGCCAATCACCCTCTCTGAGTCTTATTTTCCTTACGTATAAAATAGAAATAACAGACGCACTCTCATAGGTTGTTGTGAAACTTAAACACACACACACACACACACACACACACACACACACACACACACAGTTCCTAGCTATTGTCTTGCATATAAAGAGTGCATAAAAATGCTGCCTCTGTCTTTCCTTCTTGGTGCTGTCATCAAGGCAACATTCAGAATTACTTTGTCCATTCTCGAATTTCCTTCCAGGAAGGCTTGTGTTCTGTTTCCAATACTCCCTAGACTAATTCTCTGCCCCCCTTTGCTTGATCCCATCATCTCTGCCCCCTTTTGATATTCCCTCCCCAAACTCTATCCTCTCTCTCATGCCTTAATCTCTCTTCTTTCAAGCAGTTCTCATGTTCCACAATCTCAGAGCTCTTTGCCCTGTAGAGGAACTGAGGTAACTGAGAAGAGGGTAGGTCATAAAAATTTTTACTTCTTTGGCATTTTCATGTCGTGTCAATAAGTCCTTTGGTTTTTTGTTTGTTTGTTTGTTTGTGTGTTTGTTTAAATCACAGTCTTCCCCCAAACATGGAGAAATTTATGTTATCTAACACTATGGACAGATTCCTGGACCTTAAGTGCTATTAAATTCAACAGACATTTTTGGAGCATCTGCTATATGCCAAGCAGTGCCCCAGGCACTGGGGAGATAAAAATAAAGAAGACAGTCTCTGCCCTAAAATGCTTCTGATCCAATAAGGCAGACAAACATATAAATACCTACATTGAATCTGAGCGTGCTGTGTGGGGCGTCAAGCCAATAGAGCACGTGAAAGAATTTCCTTTACTTTTTCATTTATGAGGTTGTCTTGGACCAGCCAATCAAAATGCCCACCCTACCCACAGTCCTCTGCTGAGTGAGGAGCCATGTTCTGTTCCTGAGCAGATGAGATGGGCTTAATTGGTGAAGCCAAAAAGGCCACGTGCACATTCTCATTTTTCCCATCTCCACCCCAACCCCCAATGCAGCTAGAGCGAGAGCATGTGACCTAGACTTGGCCCATCAAATGTACCTTCCTTAGAGATAGAATTGGAAATTGGTCGTACAAGGGAGCTGAGATAAGAAGAGTGCTTTGTGGCAGTGAATGCAACAACATCCAGTTCCTAGGGCCAGCAGGGGAAGGGGGACAAGCAGTGACATCGGGTCTTCAGTGCCCAGGTGTCAGTTACGAGTTGTGGCTCCTACTGTTCAGTGATGGCAATAGTGTTCCCACTTGTCTGATTTGGAGGTATGATTGGTTGGGATTCTGGGTGCTCAGCCTCTCTGTTTCTGTTCATGTGTTCATTCTCTGAGCATTTCTCTGATCCAATATCCTTTCATTAAATTCCTTTTTTGCTTAAACCAGCCAACTTGATTCTTAGCTAAGAATGCTTTGGCTGACGCTGGGTATCAAGGCTCCACCTCAATAAGAAGAATGCTAATTAACTGGTTCAGGTAACTTCTCCTGCTAGGACATTCAAACTGGAAATATTAGAGGTGGTCAGTTGGAATCCAGAACAGAAGCTAACAACACAACCCCTGGACTATGAGACGGCAAGGACCGTGTGTAGGCTGAAATTATGAGTAAGCAGAAGTTATGAATAAGCAAAAGTAATGAGTTAGCAGAAATCTACATACATGCAGAGGAGAGGTGGTTGGCTCAGAGCCACAAGGAAACAGAAGCCAAGAGGAACTGAGTCCCCATGATGGTGAGGGAATAGATGAATCCCTGCTCTCAAGAGGACCCCAAGTTAATCCAGTCCTTGGATTTGTCTTGGATCCTGAACTATTTTCCAGTTTCCAAACTACATTTCTATTTCTGTGAAGCTGATTAACCCTGGCTATTTCTGGGGTCCTTTAAAATTCCAGTTGCTCTTATCGTGATATGTATCCTTATAGTAACTCCCTTCTTACTTGAAGTAACAAGGATAAGATTCTATTCTCTAGGATCAAAGCGTTCCAATGATTACAGGCATGAAATGGCTAGGACCCAGGAAACAATAGTCAAATAGTATATCTTAGAAGTCACTGACCTTCCTCTCCAAAAACGTACTTTCTTTTTTCCTATTTTACTTGAAATTTCCAGCAGGAGAACCTTTCTCTAGGCTTAAAATTAATAGTTTATTAGAAGCCCCTGTTTAAAATGTACTGTAGTTTCTTGTGGGAGTGAAAAGCCAGAGGTATTTCTGTGTTAGCCATGAGCATCTGAGCATATTACATGAGTTTGTTCTTAAATTGGAACTGTTAGGGGTCTGATATTTATGGGTGAAGCTAGGTATAGAACAGAAAGGTTGGGCACAGGAAGGGAAGGGTGGAGAGAAGATAATAGAAAATGTCAGTGAGAGGTCCGTGGAACATTCTGAAGAACTGTCCTATGGAATATTCCCAAAAGGGAAAAATCCTGGTGGCTGCCAACGTGAAGGGTCAGTGGGGCCAAAATGGCAGCTGTGCAACAAGGTGAACACTAACACCAAACATTCCCACTTCACATTCGGCCTTCTGTCAGTTCCACAGTATAACCTTGCATAATTTTTGTTACCCTTCAGCTCTTATAGAAGATGGGGCCGGTTTGAAGTGTCAGAGGAAGGTGGCTATCCCATATGCCTACTTTGAGATAATGCTCCGAAATCACACCAATGTTAATTATGCCTTGGAGTTACTTGCATGAATCTGTGGCCTTTGTTTTATCTCCTGCAACACACGGTGCCCTCTCATGGCTTGTGAAAAAGGAAATATCTTTATGTCTCACCTAATCAGTGAATGGTACACAGTCTAGAAAGCAAAAACAGTGATTCTGTTAATAGGACATGACACAGGAAGGAAGAAATTTACACTTGCTGCCGTGTTTGAAGGGAGCGAAAATGTGTTGAAGCTGCTTTAATGAAAGCAGAAGTCTGAAGTTATCCCCGAGGAGCTTTATTTTCTCAAAGTCTAAAATGTACCCCAGGGTTGGTTGGTTTGTTTGTGTTTCTGAGAATAGTGGGTAGAATTGTATTTGGAATGGCAATGTGTCACATCAGGGTGCAGGGAGGAAAAAAATATTAATGCCACAGATGCATCTTTTCGTAGGGTTTGCACCTCAGCTGCTGGGTGTTGCACTTGCCTGTCAGCTCTGTTTGTGTGGCCAAATGACTTACTGTGGGTTATAAATCAATGATGAGCAATGTGAAGAACAGATGGGGAGTTTAATGCATCCTCCACATCTCTGTCTTGTGACTGGCTGAAGTCCATGTGCAATTTTGAAAAGGATGTTTGAAAAGGATATTCATCATTTTAAATTGCTCTGTGGGAGCTTTGCAGTTCATAATGTGGCACTTAGGTACTTCTCAAAGATGGGTTTTCCTTGACGCGGATTAGAATTTCATAACAGCAAAATGGCAACTGGAGGTATTAAGATAGAAAAGCTAACTTTGAAGGAATTAGCAAGAAGTTGGGGGAGGGGGGGCGTTGAGTTGGGGAAGAGTTAAAGGTGTGTGAAATATTTAGGCTGAATTCTACCCCATAATACCTGGCACTGGGAATTCCCAGTGCCTGGCAAGAGAGTTTTGCTATCCGTTTCTCAGTGTAACCCTCAAACACTATTGGGAACATCTACTTAGGCCAGGAACCTTCAGCATGACTAAAATATATTTGCCCTTGTGGCAAAACAGTTAAAAACCCAGCAGTATAGGGGTACCTGGCTGGCTCGGTTGGTGGAGCATGCCCCTCTTGATCTTGGGGTGAGTTCACGCCCCACCTTGGCTGGAGAGCCTACTTAAAAAAAGAAACAAACAACAGTCTAGCTTGACAATTCTAGAGTTGATCATCTGTAAGAAAATAGAAGAAGATTGTTACTGAAATGTTTCTGAGCTAAACGCATCTGCTATATCCTTTGCCTTATTTTGTGGCTTTACTCAGAGGAATTCTTATCAAGAGTGTTGTGTGTCAATGGCATTGACTGTCAGGTGGAGAGCTGGTGTGCAGGCACCTCCTCCCCCGACGTCCAGGTGAAAATGAATCAGTAATCAGTAGCCGGAGAAAATATGCTTCTTGAGCAAATGTGCTGTAAAGTCAAGAAAAGAAGAAAACAGAATTGGACCTTGATTGTTTTCAGAACAGTAAATATGAGCAGAGTATTTCATGTGCAGAATTATAAAGCTGAGACTTCCATTAGCCCCTCAGGAAAAGGGGAGGGAAGAGCAGTGGACCCAATAGGGTTACTATTGCAGAGTGAACTATTTTTTCCACGTGTTAAAAATGTCTTTTAGAAAAGCTCAAGGAGATATTCTATACAAAGTACATGTAATTAATACGTTTCGGAAAATGGTGCTGTTAAACTATAAATATGGTCATCTTATTTTCACTTCTAGCACTGATAGACAAGGCAGATAGGTAGAGAAAATTTTCCCTGAATAGTACCTTGCAGTGTAAACTTCCTAAATCCATTCAATTAGTCGTCAAATAATTACTGAGTATTTCCCATGTGCTGGGAACTTGTACACAGTCATGAACAAGATAGACTTGAGCAGGAATGGACTTGGTCATCATGAGGATGTCTGAGAAAACAGACCTTCCAGAACATGCTGGTGGTCCTGGTACTTTCTCCCATCCAAATAGCATGCGGAAACTCTTGGCTTGAGTTTTCTCTTGTTTTCCCTCTCTTTCTTTTTTTCTCTGTCTCTTTTTAACATTTATTTATTTATTTTGAGAGAGAGAGAGAGGGAGAGTGAGTGCATTAGCGGGGGAGGGGCAGAGAGAGAGGAAGAGAGAGAGAATCCCAAGCAGGCTCCACAGTGTTAGCATGGAGCCCAATGCAGGGTCACACTCATGAACTGTGACATCATGGCCTAAGCTGAGATCAAGAGTCAGAGGCTTACCCGACTGAGGCACCCAGGTACCCCTCTTTCTTTTTTTTAAAACACATTTTGTTTGTCATCATCTTGTTCTTGTTGTTTGTTTTCCTTTTTTGACCTTGCCAGGAATTCAACTTCGACTCCAACAAGGCTTCTAAACCAGTGGCCCTACTGCTTTTCTCCAGTGATAATCACCCTCTTGTCTTCATTTCTATCCATCTGGGATTCCACAGTTCACCATTCCAGTGGTCTTCAAACTAGGTGGCCATAATGTACAGGAAGATTTTCCAAAGGAAAGACTTCTGCAGAGATAGTTTTAAGGAAACCATCAACCTTTGTATCGATTATTTTTCTTAAATTGATCTACCTGAGAGCTCACAGGCATTTATAATACTCCTGCTACACATGAGAAAGGCATATACTTCACTGATCCCAAATCTTACTATAGGGTGTGTTCAACTGGACTATAAAACCTCAGGGTACAAAATAAAATAATAAATCAAAATATTAATTTTGAGGAAGTTAAAAAATAATTAAAACCCTTAAGATTATCCTGATTTCTGTCTTCTGTGTATTTTGGTTAAGGGGAAACATGGTCTTATAAGCAGCATTAAGTATAAATAATATGCCATGTTGGGATGTCCTGAATTCAGATATTGGGTAGAAATGGGGTGGTGGTATTAAAAATTTTTGTTTAATGATTCTGCCACTTTTACCTCTGGTCTGTTATCAGTTTGGAGAGAGAATTATATGAGAGCAAAGCAAGGGAAAAAATGCTGAAAATTAAACACATACATTTACACTTTTTATATGCTTAATTCTTTTTTACCTTAGGTATTCAAGATACTTATCCCTAGTACTTTTTTTTTTTTTTTTTTAAATTTTTTTTTTTTTTTCAACGTTTTTTATTTATTTTTGGGACAGAGAGAGACAGAGCATGAACGGGGGAGGGGCAGAGAGAGAGGGAGACACAGAATCGGAAACAGGCTCCAGGCTCCGAGCCATCAGCCCAGAGCCTGACGCGGGGCTCGAACTCACAGACCGCGAGATCGTGACCTGGCTGAAGTCGGACGCCTAACCGACTGCGCCACCCAGGCGCCCCTCTAGTACTTTTTTAAGAAGTAAAGTTTTTACATTTTTGAACAATTTTAGATTTACAGAAAAATTACAGAGATAGTACAGAGTTCTTATATATACCCATACCCAGTTTCCCCTGTTATTAACACCTTACATTATTATGGCATATTTTTACAACTAATGAACCAATATTGATGCAGTATTATTAACTAAAACATACATTTTATTCAGATTTTCTTAGTTTTATCTAATATTCTTTTTCTGTTCCTGGATCCCACGTTACCTTTAAGCATCATGTCTCCTTAGTCTTCTCTTGGCTATGACAGTTTCTTCAGCTTTCTTGGTTTGGATGTCTTGACAGTTTTGAGGAGACTGGTCAGCTATTTTGTCTGATGTTTTTCTCATAATTAGACTGGAATTATAGGGATTGGGGAGGAAGGCTGTAGAGATAAAGTGCCATTCTCATCACATCATATCCAGGGTACGTACAATCAACATGACTTCCCACCGTTGATGTTGACCTTGATCACCTGGCTCAGGTAGTGTTTGTCAGGTCTCTCCCTTGTAAAGCTACTCTTTCCCCACACTTCTGGGACTCTTTATTTTCTAAAACAAAAAGAACCTTTGCACTGACCAAGTAGAATAGGTTCATGATGTTGATTCTTATAAATATCAGTGGAATGCTTTTTAAGATTACTGAGTCTTCAAGATATTTAAGGTGAAAAAACTGTGGTGAAAAAAAAAAAAAACTGTGGTGAAAAA
This sequence comes from Panthera onca, assembly GCF_046562875.1. NCBI lineage: Eukaryota > Metazoa > Chordata > Mammalia > Carnivora > Felidae > Panthera > Panthera onca. The sequence continues at coordinate 225,293,788 of NC_138339.1, forward strand.
CTAAGGTGAAAAAAGCTCATGTGCGTTTTCCAATAAGATAGTTAAAAATAAGTTTTTTACCAAATAATGAAATATGTGTTCCAGTTACTATTAATATTCATCTTATAAAATGTTCAATCATTTCTACCTCCTATTAACAAAAAATAATACTATATTTTGGCTGCTGGACTGGTGGAATTTTAGTAATATGTATCTTTTTTCCTTTAATAAATTCAGAGGAAAGGTCTGAATTTATATTTAAGATAACTGTATCTAACAAAATTAATAGGATTCTTTCTGATTTTATATTAACTTTCCATTAAACATTCCAAAAGGATCAAAAACAAAGCTTACCTCATGTGCACAGTTCACTTACCAAAGTAGGGGAAGTGTGTTTTTATCACATTTCTCATGTCATAAAAAACTTACCATTTCAGCTATTCATTACACTGCATTATCACAAAATAAATATTGAGAAACAATGTTGTTATTGTCTTGTTTTTATTATAGCTGATTAGGAAATGATTATGAAATGATTCTATTAATTGTACATCATTTAAATCTTATCTGCAGAAGCAAGTAACCTAGCTGACAAAACATGCTGCAATTTTTTCTCATATTTTAATAATATCCTAAAAATGCATACATTGCATTATTTTAAAATGAAGTCAACTTCTTTCTGAAAGGAACGAATTCTGATATTGCTGCTTAATTGGACATCGAGTACTGGCTTTGTCAGTTGGATTGTGTGAAAGACTTTTTCCATATACTGAATGAGCTAAATCTACAGCTTGGAGGTACTGATGAAAGCATATTAAAAACATGTGATTAGAGGAGGAAACCAAATAAAGGGCAGAGGAGAACTTGTTGTATTATTTTTCACAACTGCACGTTGTATCCACTTTGAGTTACCTCAAAGTATAAGAAGTTTAGTGAAAAAAGCATGATTAGATAGCATTTTATCAAACATATTGTATTGACAGAGTTGTAATTAAATTAATAATATTCATTTTTCTAAATTTCTTCCTGAATATTTTGGATGAAACAAAATTCCTCTAAGTGAAAGAATAGCACATGTAATTTATATTCAGATAAGTCTTGGCAAAGCTTTTTTGGTGTACTTCCCAGAAATTGAGGTGGGGGAAATGATTCTAATAACCAGATAAAAAATCCCTTTGCACGTTAGGAGATTTCTAATTCTTTCCTTCCAATAAATTGAGTTGTTAGATGGTAATTATGTTTCTTATGATAGGTCTTTATATGACATTTTTTGCTTTTCAACTCAGAAGGAGTTCAAGGAGTTGAGTGGCATTGCTTTAAAATTCTTCCCTTGCTATCTACTTAGTTATGAGAACAAAGTTTCTCAGTACATATGTATAACAATGAAAAATAAAAATATAATTAATTGCATATATTCCTATAACTTAATCTATAAATAAGTAACATTTACCTATGGATGAAATAATTAATTGGCAAAAAGTGTCATTTGCCTTAAAGAGAAGAACTTTCAATAAAATGTTAGTTTTTATGTTTAATAGTTACTTAACAAATTTTAAAATATATTTATGTTTTGGTTATAAGTTTTTAATATATGAAAATTGTTTTAGTTCATTGTATATTAATAATAATTATAATGGCAACTAATCTGGAAGACAAATTTCAACACTCAGAGCCTTATGCTCAAAGAAAATACAAAAATTACATTAAACTTCAGTTTATATACATGTTTGTTGCAGAGAAATGTGTGAAGGTGATAAATAAAAAACTTGTGAATACAAAAATATGTTATAAAATTCAGTTGTCAGGGAGAGTAAGTATACTGGAAGTATAAGTTCACGTAGAAGGAAAATGATAAAATTTCAATTTAGGAAGCGCTTTTAAATGTATTTTTAATGATGGTAGATACCAAATTTATATAGTATTAAAATTCATTGCTTAACAGCTATAAACTGAATGTTTTCATTCTCTTAAAATTCATAAGCTGAAATTTAGTTCTCAGTGTAATGACATTAGAAGGTGGGGCCTAATCACTTTGAGAAGTGATTACGTCATGAGGGTGGAACTTAATGAGTGGGATCAGTGTCCTTATAAAAGAAACCCCAGAGAGTTCCCTTGTCCTTCCCTTATGTGAGGACACAGCAAGTAAATGGCCATCTCTGAACCAGGAAGTGGGCTCCCACCAAACACCAAATCTGCCAATGCCTTGATCTTGGACTTCCTGGCTGCCATAACTGTGGGAAATAAATGCTGTTGTTTATAAGCCGCCTGGTCTGTAGTATTCTGTTATAACATTACCAATGGCCTCTGGCAGTTACATTTTCTAAAAAGTGATATATCAAAATGTATTATGTGTCAAAAAGTACTGTGTATCATATTTCAACATAAATTTGAAATTTAGATGTTACCTTAAAAAATATGTGAAGGTTACATAGGTTTTCAAAATTCTTCTTAAGGAGGGGGTGCCTAGGTGGCTCAGTCAGTTAAGCCCCCAACTCTTGATTTCAGCTCAGGTCATGATCTCATGGTTCATGGGATTGAGCCTCTTGTCAGGCTCGGTGCTGACAATGCAGAGCCTGCTTGGGATTCTCTCTCCTCCTCTCTTTCTGTCCCTCCCCTGCTCATGCTCCGTCTCTCAAAATAAAAGAATAAACTTTGAAAAATATGTATATATAAAATTAAAAAATTGACTACATAGAACCATGAAGAAATATATTAACTGAGTGTTAAACATAAAACTAAAGTAGGAAAATAACAATAAATATAAGATAGGGTAGCTATCAAAACACAAGTTATCTAAGATATTTAGGAGAATAATAGGGATATTGAATAGTTTTAGACTTTCAGTTAAATATCTAGCTTAAGATTTTAAGAGTAATCTCTCAGAGAATAGAAATTGAGAGTACAAGTATATCTTCCAAACAGTGACTGAGAAAAAGTGTCATTAAAAAAAAAAAAATTCATTCCAAAAGAAGTCAAGGAGAAAAAACAAGTAACATTAACTACACACACACACATACACACACGAATGATTAGGGGATAGCAATAATTCCAAATATACCAGTAATAATATTAAATGTAAGTGCACTAAACTCTCCAGTTGAAAGGCCAAGATTGTCAACCAGATAAGAGGTGTTAGAAGAGAATTATCTAAAATATAAGTGATGTAGTTTGAAGTGTTGGGGTTTGGAGCCAACAGCCAAGAAATAATTCTTGAGATGTCTTGGGTGCAAAAAGGCAGTTTTATTAAAGTACGGGGACAGGACCCATGGGCAGAAAGAGCTACACTGGGATTGTGATGAGCAATTGATTATATACTTGGGAGTTGGGGAAGGTAAAGACAAGGGAAGTTTCTGAAAGGATTTTCATAAGCTAAAGAAGACTCAAGGATCCTGGAGGCCTAGCTGTTGTCAAGCTAAGGTTGTTTGCCCCTCTAGCAAACATTAACATTAAAACAGTTGGGAGTTCCTGGAAGAATGTTATACTCTACCTGCCTCAAGTATTTTTCAATGGGCTGTAGGTTATAAGGAAATTTAATTTTATCTACATTTCCTTTTCCCTTTGTTCCCCACATCAAAAGGATATAGTAACATCCAAAGTAAAAGGACAGAAGAAAGTTTATTAAACCAGTCTTGATGCAGATACATTAGTATTAGAAAAAATACTTTGAGGAAAAGTTATTATTTATATATAAGAAGAGACACTATAAAATGATAAACAGTTAAAATTCACTGAGTGATAGCCAATTCTAAATTATGTGTACTTAACAATTAGGTCTCAAATATACAAAGGTCAAAATTACCGGATTTATCTGAAGACAATCCAACATTGGAGAATTTTAAAACTCATCTCAAAAACTGATCAAGACAAAAAATTAGTAAAAATATAGAAGATTTTACTTAAAAAATACAGTTAATAAGCTTGATCTCATGAACATCCCTCCAGTGAGAATACACATTCTTCTTAAATATCTATTAACCATTTTTAGTAACTAGCCAATTAATAGGCCACAAAGCAACTCTCAAAGCAATCAGTATGGATATATTTTGAAGATTTAGAAGACAGATTTTTGGGAGGGAGAGATTAGATATAAGTAATAAGAAAAATAGAGGTATCAAGGGTAACTGCTCAATTTTGGTTTAATTTGGTTTAAGAACTAAGTGAATGATCATGCCATTAACTGAGACTGAATATAAGGCAGAATACAGGTATGGGGTTGAGAGTCTGGTATAGAGATATTAGAAATCCTTGGGGCACTTGAGTGGCTCAGTCAATTAAGTGTCTGACTCTTAATTTTGGCTCAGGTCATGATCTCACGGTTCATGGGATCGAGCCCTGCATCGGCTGTGTGCTTACAGTGTGAAGCCTGCTTGGGATTCTCTCTTTATTTCTCTCTCTCTCCCCCCACCCCCGCCGCTCTGTCTCTGTCTGTCTCTGTCTGTCTCTGCCCCTCCCTCACTCCATCTCTCTTTCTCTAAATAAATAAATAAATATAAAAAAAAGGAATCCAAAGTTTTATGTTCACCAAGTTAGATTGAAGATATCTATTGGATATAAAAATGAAGATGGCAAGTAGGCCCTTCTGGAAAGAAATCAAGTTTGCAATGTAGATTAGAAAATCATTAGCATAACAATGGTATTTTAACCACAAGGTAAAGTACCTAAAGGTGTCTGTTGACTGGAGAGAGGAACTAACACTAAACCAGGGAGAACTCCAAAATTAGAGATCAAGTAGGAAGAAGTGATCAATGGATCCATTAGATAAGAAGAGAGAAGTAGCCATTGGATTTGGCAACATGGAAACTATCATTGTCCTTAATGAAATGTCTTCATGGAATGGTGTGAAGGAAGTCTGTTTGGAATGGACTGGGCGGAAAATGTAAGCTAAGGAAGTGAAATGGCAACATAGAAGACTCTTTTCAGAAGTTCATCTCTGAAGGAAAGTGGAGAGATGGGAGGGTTTTTTAAGACAGGATATATGAAAGCACGTTGTTAAGTTGATGGGTGTGGATGTGATATAAAGAGGTATTGGTGATGATACACGTAAGAGGAGGTAACTTTAGGGACAGTGTCTTCAAGGAGCTGAGAGAGGACAGGGCCCAGAGCATAAAAGGAATGCAGACTTCTGTGGGAGCGACGTCACCATAGTGATAAGTGGGAGGCAAAGCATGGGTACAAATGAAGGTTGCTGGAGAGAAGATGAGAAAGGTCTGATTTTATTCCAACCATTTTCTCAAGGAGCTATGAGGTAAAGTTATAAGCTGCTAGTTGAGATGTGGAGGCAGTGAGATAGGAATGTTGAGGAAAGACAAGAAGGTGTGAAGTAGTTGAACATGCCAGACTAGTAGGACCGCTAGGCAGTGTGGTGTATCCTCTAGAGTGTTGTAATCTTGGATTGAATGTGAAACCAGTCAGCATGGTCTCAGGTGTTTCTCAGCGACAATGAGCTGCTTGAGTACAGGTGTGGAATTGGTAATTAGTTGGGTTGAACCAGGGTTAGACTTAAGCCTGATGAGTGCAATGACAGGAGAGGACAGAGGACTTAAAGGTGTTTGGAAGGAAATGACTAGACTGTTGCATGGCCTTCAAACTCGTGTGCTTGCATAGTCCTTCAAAAAGAAGTTTTTTTAAGTTTATTTATTTATTTATTTATTTTGAGAGAGAGAGAGAGAGAAAGTGCAAGCAGAGCAGAGGGGGGGAGAGAGAGATCAAGAGTTAGATGCTCAATTGACTGAGCTACCCAGCCCCCCCTTTCTTTTTCAGAGTTTATTTATTTATTTTGAGAGAGAGAGTAGTCCATTTTTTTCTAGTTTTACTCACATAGTTTAACAATTTCTTTGTTCATAATTCTTCCATTTCAGTTTTCCTTTTCAAAGCTAATTTTCTTATGTATGAATGTATGGGTTCAAGTGCATCTTTCAAAAAGATATGTTGAAGCCCTAACCCATAGTACCTGAGAATGTGACCTCATTTGGAAATAAGTTTGTTGCAGATGTGATTAAGATTTAAGATGAGGTCATACTAGAGTAGGGGGGGCCCTTAATCCAGCATGTCTGGTGTCCTTATAAGAAAGGTAGAAACAGCGTAAATTGCAGAACGTTAATTTAAGACAGGGGTAAGCAAACTGATTCTGTAAGTGGCCAAACAGTACCTCTTTTAAGTTTTTGGGGGGGTTATATGCCATAAAAGTTTCTGTGACAACTCTTCAACTGTGCTGTCTGGGTCTAAAGCAGCCACAGACAGTGTATAACACATAGGCCTGGCTGTGTTCCAATAAAACTCCATTTTCAAAAGTAGGCCATGGGGCAGATTCAGACAACTTCTGATGTAATACATGACCCATGACCCATGAGAAGCGTGATGCTGTATTGAGAGGTAGTTGAATCATGAAGCTATTAAAATTTATTGTTTTATCTTATACCTTATAAGATACCTTATATCTTTTACCCGTTTATGATTTCATAACATGATATATTGGTCATTTATAATATTGATTCACTGAGTTGTACAGATCTTTCAAATGCTGGCATATTTCACCATAAAATATTATATTCGTTAATATCACTACTATCTCATCAGAAAAGTCTTTGAGCATTGGAAAGCTGTCAAGCTCACACTTGTAGATACAATTTGTCTAAAATTCTAATTTTTGCTTTGAAGCTTGAATTTTATCATGGGAGCAAAACTGTCAGTTATTTTCCTTGAAGTGATAATCTTTACTTGGTGCATTGTTAAGAAAATGTCTGCCAAATACCCAAGTCTAGAGAAACATGATTCTTCACTGATTCAAGTAAAATGATATTCTCTCAAAAAAGTGGCTAATTCAGGTCACAACTCAGCCTTACAAGTGCTTTTCCTTGAGACATTTATAGTTCAGTATGCAGTAAAAGTGCTTTTTGCATACTACCCCTTTAATCAAACAGAATATTAAAAAGATGTATATTAAAGGGATGATATTTAATAAAATTAATAATCTGTATTGCCTTGTAACAGACATTTAAAGTGAAACTCTTTTCTGGCTTTTCCCCCCCCTGCCAGTGAATAGCAGTGACGTACAATGTGTATTATACTAGTACAATAACATAACATTAAAACTGGTACATTTTACTGGTTACAGTTTGAGCCACTGCTTTGCGTTGTGCTAAGCCACCAAGAGTTCTATTCACTTTTGCTTTTGCACCATTGATGCAAAATAACACAAGGAAAAGGCAAATAATGTCTTAGTATTATTATAAAAATAGTTTGAGTTTTTGAATACCCTCAAAGTGTCTCAGAGACCCTTAGCTTTCCTTGGCCTTTATGGGGAGTACCACTGTCTTAAGGCATTGGCTAGAAGGCAATTTCTCCTGAAAAAGTCTTCTCACTAGATTTCACCTTGATCTTTACCCCCCATCTCCATACCCTCCCCTCCCCTTCCCATTCTCGCATCCCCATCCACACTCCTGACATCTCTCACTACTAATGCCTTTTAACCATTAGAGTCAGCACTTGTAATTTTTTTCTTTCAAAAGATGGTGTTCTGACTTTTTGGTTTTGTGGAAATGTTTAGAAAACAGATTTATTTTAAATATTGAAAGTTTGTTTCATGCGGATGATAGAAATTACTTTAAAATAATTTATGCTGGGGGAACCTGGGTGACTCAGACAGTTAAGTGTCTGACTCTTGATTTCAGCACAGGTCATTATATTTGTGTCATTATATTTGTGGGATCCAGCTGCGAGTGGGGCTCCCTGCTGGGCATGGAGCCTGCTTAAGAGTCTCTCTCTCTCTCTCTCTCTCTCTCTCTCTCTCTCCCTCTCCGTCTGCCCCTCCCCACTTACACTTGCATGTGTACTCTCTCTCAGAACTAAAAATAATAAAATATAAGATTTATTTTTAAAAATAACATACTCCAACTTAACTACAATGCAGGACTGACGTATCCTTGTTATAGCTGGCAAATTTTCTACAGTACAAGACATGCTAGTAAGTCATGCAATTATGGGGCGCCTGGCTGGCTCAGTCAGTTAAGCGTCCGACTTCAGCTCAGGTCATAATCTCACGGTTCATGAGTTCGAGCCCCGCGTCAGGCTCTGTGCTGATGGCTCAGAGCCTGGAGCCTGCTTCAGATTCTGTGCCTCTCTCTCTCTGCCCCTCCCCCACTCATATTCTGGCTCTCTCTCTCTCTCAAAAATAAATAAAAACATTAAAAAAAGTTTAAAAAAAGAAATTAAAAGTAAGATTTTTTTCCCCCTTATTGAGTGCTATTTATGTGTTATTAGCCCACCTCTTATGGGATAATTGACAAGTATCAGTTCATCAGAAGTGGATCCATGTTCAAGTTGTGATGCTTTAGCTCAGCAGAATAGAATTAGTAGGCTAGATGGTACTCAGAGGCCCCTCTAATTTTTTGATGTCTTTTTTCTCATATTGGTTGAAATCTCCACGTCACATTGTTCGTCATGGTTTGCACTGGCTGCTGAATTTTCTGTGTCCCTGAATTCACTTTGTGCTGACAGTTTTCAGGGTAGATCAAGATTTTTCCCCTGACTTTTGTTTGATGCGTCAGAACCTCAGGCAGAACCTGTAGAAGTACCCTGCCTAGTGGTGAGGTTGGAATTAACATCTGCTGGGTCATTCTGTTGCACTGATCCCCCTGTTGTTCTAAGGGTCTGTGCTGCTACTTCTAAATTAGGGCTTTCATTTGCCTCTGCAGCTTAGTTGCCTTTGGCATTTGGGGTTTAACCACTGATATCCCAGTGACCATTTATGCAGACCATTTGTCTACCTACATTCACACAAATTACAGTGGGGGGGGGCATTGGTGAAACTAATGAAACTCAGAAAATGTCGACTGAAAAGATTCTTTAAAACAAATTTTCTTTGCAAAGAAATCCTTCTTGCTGTTTTGTGGGGCCTGAAACATGATTTGGAGATCCCTCTAGGGAAAAATACACCAAGTCACAAAAGCGATCTAAGTTAAAATGAGAAAAATAAATCACAACAAATTATGGAAGGCTCAAAGATTCAGAGTTCTCTTGGGGCGCCTGGGTGGCGCAGTCGGTTAAGCGTCCGACTTCAGCCAGGTCACGATCTCACGGTCCGTGAGTTCGAGCCCCGCGTCAGGCTCTGGGCTGATGGCTCGGAGCCTGGAGCCTGTTTCCGATTCTGTGTCTCCCTCTCTCTCTGCCCCTCCCCCGTTCATGCTCTGTCTCTCTCTGTCCCAAAAATAAATACAAAACGTTGAAAAAAAAAAAAAAAAAAAAAAAAAAAAAAAAAAGATTCAGAGTTCTCTTTAGGCAGCTCACCAACAGTGAGCACATGGGAATGCTTCCTGGTTGGAAGCTGGCTTGCGCTCCCTTCTAGGGCGCTATAGCCCAGCGTCTGTGGCCTTCACAGCGCTGTGCAAGGGAGGTCCCTGAAGGGTCAGCTTCATTACCTTCACAGTACGTACATCTCTATGTTAGGAGGACTTTCTGTTCCAGACATGGCCGCCTCTCAAATCCTGCACTAGAGCATGGCTGTTTTTCAAGCGACCTTAAGTCATGCAAAGCAGAGGCCTGAAATGTGACAAAGACAGTTTGGTTGTTTCCTTTCATTAAGCTGTGTCATATTTTAAATGACATTTAAAAGCTCTACTTATTCTGAAATTGTATTATATTTCATATTATTAGACATGGAAACATCCCAAAGGGCACCAAATGCCATCTTTGTCTATAGGAAAGAATAGCTATTACTAAACGGAAATGCTACAAATTTCACAAACTTAATTCATGATTCCCATTAATTTTTTAAAGAGGTCTGCCTCTCAGGAAGGCCATTTTAGAGGCAACGTTTTAGTGAGCTCTACTGGAGAGCAAGTAATTCATTATCCCAAAGATCATGTTTCTTATATTAATAGATTTACATGCTAATAAAAGGGCAAGTCCCAGGCATATGTTTTATGGTGAAAGTAAAACTTTGGAAGCATGAAATTAGAGTGGTTTTAGTTAAAACAACAGTAAAAATCCTTAAGGATAATCATCTAAAATATGCAGAATTGCAGTATCTATAAGTGATTTCTTTTTCTTTCTATCTGCTGAGGTCACTTAGTGACATCCTGTCTTCTTCACTGTATCACTGACTTGAGTAAAAATAAGAAAATGGGGGAGGGGGAAGGCTACAGAAACATTTGCAAAAAGTTACATTTTATAAATATTAGAGATAAGAGATTAGTCATTCATAAAGAGTGAGTGCATCTATAGTTAATTATCTTTTGTAATATTAAACATTTGAAAAAGTTACATTTTATAAATATTAGAGATAATAGATTAGTCATTCATAAAGAGTGAGTGCATCTATAGTTAATCATCTTTTGTAACATTAGAGCAATAAGGTGGCTTTTGCATGTGGTTCTCATTATTTGGATAGAACTAGAATATTCTGATCATATGATCATTGAATCATTCATTTGATTTATTCATTTTATTTATATGTTATGGAAAATCATTACAAATATCTCATCAATTGAGTGATTCATCAGTTTGATTTTGCAGTGTTTTTTTGGGTTTTTGTGGGGGTTTTTTAAGATGTTTATTTATTTTGAGAGAGAGAAAATGCTTGCAAGCCCATGAACCCAAGTGGGAGAGGGGCAGAAAGAGAGGGAGAGAGAGAATCGCAAGCAGGCTCTACACTCTCAGCACAGAGCCCATTGTGGGGCTTGATCCCAGGAACCACGAGATCATGACCTGAGCTGAAATCAAGAGTCAGATACTCAACCAGCTGAGCCACCCAGGTGCCCCGATTTTGTAGTAGTTTAAATCAACTTTACCGAGAGATGAAACCTCTGTGTGCATCTTTTGAAGAAGTGTATTTGAGAGACACATACTTTGTAATTCAGTGTAGATAATGACAGAATCATAAGGCTCAGACTTGAACTTCAGGATTGAAGTTCATCTGTGCAACCTTGTGCTTTGGGTTCTTAAATTTCCTACATAGATAATATGCCTTTTTTTTTTTTAAGTAGTAGACAGAGTGTTTGTATCCTACTTAATAATAATATTTGCAATTAGCAGAATATGTTTTATATTTAACATAAATTATAATTACAATGCCATGGTTTAATCAAATTCTACAAATATTTATTATCTATTGTAAGTGCAGCGCTTTATTAGGCCATGACAAAAGTCAGTAGGGTTACAGATTGAAAGATTGGGATAGATCTCTCAGAAGGGGTAAGACACATTCTAGTGAAACAGGCATAATGTCAATCTTTTTGGTCCCATCCCAGCCATCAGTGCTGAAGGAGGAGACCTAAGAGGATAAAGTTCATCTAGGGAAGGTTTAGAAAGAGTGGGACTCATCTAATGACATTGGGGGAGGGGGAGTTATATGTGGGTAGGTGCGGAGTAATGAGAAGCAGTATTTTAGATGGAAAAAACAGCACGGGCAAAGTGTGGACCAAACTTATCTATTTCCTTAGGAGAGATAAAAAAGATTGTTCCTTTTGTAGTGGGAAATTATTAAGCAACCCTTCAGTCTTTTCTTTTCCAGTTTAAATAATCCCAAATTCTCCAGCCTTTTGTTCTACACCTATTTTCTAATCCTTGGCCCTTTCTGAGGTTCTCCAAATTCTCTACGTCACTCATGAGCCCTTTGACCTAGTGGGTGGAGTCTCAGTCCGAGATTCAAGGGTCTGACTTCCCATTCTTTCAGTTGTGTGGTCTTGGCCAGGTCCTTCCTGGGCCTCAGTTTCCATTTATAATTTAAAGCACTGGGTTCTGGTCTCTTTATTTCCCTCCATCTTAAAATCCCGCATCTTAAACTGTGAAGCTAGTATTCAATGTAAGGTTCTAGCCATGTGGAATAAGTTTTAGGGTTAATTTCCAATCTCCTTCATCCTGTATTTCTCTTTAGATGTTCCGATAGCATAATTACCTTTAAAAACCCCGAGTCCAGGAAAAAGTTTGATACCTACATAGACACTGGGTTTCCTTGTCCTAGACTTTATCAATAAAAATGCCATTTGTATAAAATAACCTTAAGTACCAATTCACCCTAAGCATGGAGAAAATTTATTTTCTTTAGGGGATAATGACACTTGCTTTTGTTTAAACAATTTATGCTCATTATAAAGAATTCAAACTATGAAAAAAGTGAAAGAAAATAATACCATTTAGAAGAGCCATTATAATGTTGGGTGATCATCATCCCAGACCTAACGAAGTATTTTCAGAATACATTACACAGACACATAGCTACCACAGATAGCTGGAAGTGAAAAGAACTTATATTAACGTCTTAGTAGTTCATTTTATGATGCAGAGCTATTTTTTTTTAAACACATTTTTTTTCTCCCTGTCCCATCTCTTTCCTCCATGGCTGTGCTTCTTGAAGGAGTCCATACCAAAGACCCATTCCTCACAACATAGAAACCTAACTTTGCTTCTGTCGTTGACACTTAACCTGCCAAGGGAAACAATGACATCCATGTTGATAAAGCTAATGAAAGCTCTCTAGTTCATTTGTTTGTTTGACCATTGATTAGCATTTTTTTTTGCAGCTTTACTGAGATATAACTGACATGTAACATTGTATTGGTTTAAGGTATATAACATAATGATTTGATACAGGTCATATTGCAATACGGTATTGGTATCTATATAGTCACATTGCTATGCATTACATCCCCAGAACTTACTTATCTTATAACTGGACATTTGTACCTTTTTACCACTTTAACCCATTTCTCCCATCAAATTTCATTTTTTGAGCATAGATATCCAGTTTTCCCAGCACCATTTATATAAGAAACAATCTTTTCCCCATTGAGTATTCTTGTCTTCTTCATCAATTATTAGTTGACCATAAATACTTGGATTTATTTCTGGACTCTTGCTTTTCTGTTCCATTGGTCTACATACCTGTTTTTATGTTAACTCACGAACACAAGATATTTTTCCATTTCCATTTATTTGTGTCTTCTTCAATTTCCTTAATCAATGTCTTATAGTTTTCTGTGTACAGATCTTCCATTTCCTTAGTTAAATTTATTTCTAAGTATTTTATTGTTTTTGCTGCTGTTGTAAATGGTATTGTTTTCTTTATTCTTTTTCAGATGGTTCATTGATAGTGTATAAAAATGCAACTGATTTTTGTATGTTGATTTTATGTCCTGCAACTTTATTGAATGTGTGTATTAATTCGCATGTTTTTTTGGATGGAATCTTTAGGATTTTCTAAATGTAATATTATAATATCTACAAACAGAGATAATTTTACTTCTTTCTTACTGATTTGGATACCTTTACTTCTTTTTCTTGCCTAATTGCTCTGGCACAGAGTGACTGAATGATTAAAAAAAAAAAAAAAAAAAAAACAAGACCCAACTACATGCTGCCTGTAAGAGGCTCAATTCAGCTTTAAAGACACATATAGGCTCAAAGTAAAGGGATGGAAAGAGATATTCCACGCAAATTAAAACCAAAAGAAAGTGGGGGTGGCTATATTTATATATTTAAATTCACATGCTTTGTCTTTATATACTTATATAAAGTCAATAGAGACTTTTAGTCAAAAACTGTAACAAGAGACAAAGTTCGTTACATGATGATGAAGTGTTCCTTCTTGGTGAATTGAATACATATACAATTGTAAATGTATATGAACTCAGCATTGGAGCTCCTAGATATATTAAGCAAATACTAACAGGTCTAAAGGAAGAAGTAGACAACAATGCAATAGTAGAACTTTAATCCCCTAGTTTCAACAATAGATGGGTCATCCACATAGAAAAGCAATGGGGAAACATTGGATATGAGCTACGTGTTAGAACAAATGGACCTTACAGACATACACAGAACATTCCATCTGACAACATCAGAATACACGTTCTTCTCAAGTGCATATGGAACATTCTCCGGGATAGGTTACATATTAAGTCACAATACAAATCTTAACAAATTTAAAAAGATTGAAGTCATACCAAGTATCTTTTATGACCACAATGGTATGAAACTAGAAATCAATAACGGGAGAAAACCTGTAAAATTCACAAATATGTTGAAATTATGCCACACACTCCTGAACAACCAGTGGGCCAAAGGAGAAATGAAAAATGAAATTAAAAAAAATCTGAAAACAAATCAAAATGGAAACACAAAATACCAAAACTTACGATATGCTACTAAAGCAGTTCTAAGAGGGAAGTTTATAATGATAATTGCCTATATTTACAAAAAAAAGAAGGATCTCAAATAAATAACCCAATTTTATACCTCAAGGAACTAGAAAAAGAACAAATTAGCCCAAAGTTAATAGAAAGGAGATAATAAAGATCAGAGAAGTAAATGAAACAAAAGAGAAACAATAACAAAGATTAATAATTAGTTGGTTTTTTGAAAAGATAAGCAAAATTGGCAAACCTCTGCTAGATTTACCAAGAAGGAAAAAGGAGGTAAATAAATAAAATTAGAAATGGAAGAGGAGACAACTGATACTACGAAACACAAAAGCATCATGAGAGACTACTAAGAATAATTATATGCCAACAAACTGGACAACCTAGAAGAATGGATAAATTCCTACATTTGCTATTCCTATTAACTTACGATACGAATCATGAAGAAATAGAAAATCTGAGCAGACTGATAACGAGTAAAGAGGCTAAATCAGTAATCAAAAACCTCCCAACAAAGAAAAGCCCAGGAGCAGATGGCTTCCACAGTGCATTTTATCAGATATTTCAAGAATAAGTAGTGCCAGTCATTCTCAAACTGAGCCAGGTATTATTTATTGGTTATTTTTCAGTTCCACTATCTTCTATACTTTGCCTCATATTTGAGGAGCCAGAAATCTAAGAATTTCACATAGAGTTCTGGATGCAATTGATATTCTATCAAACGAATGCACTTATATATGTTTGTGAGGTGAAAGGGAGGGAGAGCCATTCTCCCTCCAGACACAGTGGTGATTGACACGTGGCCCTTGGTGGATGTGCTCAGTGACTGGGCTTTACATTTCATTACTGCTTTGGTGGTTGCACAGCATCTGTGATGTTGACATCTGTTGGAGCCACCTGGCTTCTGGGTAGCAGCAACAGCAGCTTTCTTACTTCCTAATGGTAGTTGCAGTGGTACACCTAAAAGCTTACTGTTTGTGTCAGTCATTCCTCTAGTCTTTGTAATTATTTTGCAGGCATCTTGTTTCCTTTACTAGATACCTTTATGCTTGATATACCTTATGTGGTTTCTCTTTCCTGAACTGAATCTTGACTGACAGATCCTATTTTGTTGCAGGGCCTATTTTGTTTGTTCCTTTCTTATATTATCTTATTTAATTCTCCTTTTAAAATCCTAAGTAAAAAATTTTACTCTCATTTTACAGATGAGTAAGCAGAGGTTTAAACTGCTGCTAAGAGATAGAGACAAGGAAAAAAAAATAACAACAAACTCCCAGCAGCCAGTTTGTAGGTGCTCTATCTTCTACCTCAACTACCTGTAAAATATCAGAATCAGCCCAGCAAGCCATAAATCTGAAAATCTTCATAGATTACTTCCTCTTCCTCCCTATTCCCCTCTCTCATCTCTTAAAACACTAAACCTGTTAATTTTCTCTATGAGATCTCTCTGCATTCAGTCCCTTTTTCATCCTATTTCACTGCCTTGGCTTGGGCCCTAATCATCTGTCTTCTGGATTATTGTAGTTTAGCTTCCTCACTAGAAAGTCTGCCACTATTCTAATCTCATATAATCCATATCTCATACTCCTGTGTGGAATCAGAGTTTTAAAACAACACTTTGTTAATCCTCTGCCTAAAATCCTTCGGTGTCTCTCCATGACATTGGATGTGTCCAGACCGCTCAGCCAGCGAGAATAGCCCATTGTGTTCCAGCCCCTCTGTAGGTCCCTCCTGCCTCACTGCTGCCTATCTATTCTTTTTTGGCCCCCAGTCTACACTACCTTCTCCTTGTCTGTCTCCCCAGCCACAGTAGAGAAGTGGCAATGTCTTCTTTATTTTCATACTCATCTTTGAGCTGACACAATGCCTGGCACTTTATAGGGACCCAACAAATATTTACTAAAAATAATGAATGAAGGAAAAACACACCATTGGTGGAAACCAGATAATTTTGCAAACTTTTGTCAAAAATCCAGGAAGAGGCTGAAAGAAATTTATCCCAGGCTAGACATTATAATGAATTCATTAGAATAATGGAGAAACAAAGGTGTTGTAGTCTACTCTACCAAAGCTTGTTCTGGTTAACTTCTTTGGCAAAACTCTTCTCTTTCTGCATTTTTTTAAGCTGGTTTTTTCTTTCTTTCCCTAGCTTCTGACCTATAAAGTACTCTAAATACTATGTTGTGGAGGGTTGCATTGGGATATTACTGGCTGCAGATTGTTCTCTGACTACATCCCTCCTTTCTGAATCATTCTTGAAGACATTTTCTCTATCTTCTACTTATTTTTCCCCATTGTACAGCAGTAAGGAAAATTAAATTGTCTTTTTCTGCAAAGCACAAGCCAATTATATATATGCTCTATCAGAATAAATGCCATCTCTCCCTTCCTTAACCTTAGATAACATAGAGTATTGTAACCTATTAAAGTATTTGTTTAAGGGGCACCTGGGTGGCTAAGTTGGTTAAGCGTCCAACTGGCTCAGGTCATGATCTCATGGTTCATGTGTTGGAGCCCTGTGTCAGGCTCTGTGCTGACAGCTCAGAGCCTGGAGCCTGCTTCAGATTCTGTGTCTCCCTCTCTCTCTGTCCCTCCCCCTTCGCATCGCTGTCTTTCAAAAATAACTAAACATTTAAAAAATTAATTAAAAAAAATAAAGTGTTTAATAGGTAGGGCATTTGGAAGGAGGGACGGTTCAAAAAATGAGACAAAATAATGCTTGAAATGATATAAGTGAACTATATACAGGAGCCATGAGTCAAACTCACAAAGATATTTCTCACCATGGTTAATGTTTCAAACCTGGGTACTGGAGTCAGATGCCTGAGCTTCAATCCCATTGCTGGAAATCTGGTTTTCTCCTTTGTAAAATAATGGCACCTGCCTCATAAGAGTGTTACACAGATTAAAGATGATAGTGCAAATAAAGTGCTTAGCATAGTATATGATAAAGCAAGAAGTCAATAAATGTTAGCTATCATTAGTGTTGTTACTTGAGCTTATATGTGTTAGCAATGTGTTTGTGAATACTAAAGACCCACAACAGGAATGGCTTAAACAAAATAGAAGCTTATTTCTCTTTCGCATTGAAATCTCCAAGTGTAAAATCAAGAGCTGGTCCTCAAAGTCTTCAGGAACCCAGTCCTTCCAGTTCATTACCCCATCATTCCTAAGGTGGGACCTTTTGCCTCATGATCCACGATGGTACCAAAAGCTCCAGCCATGTTCTCAGCAGCAGGATAAAGGAAATAATAAAGAAAAAAGGGCAAAATAGTGGCATGTCCTATTAGCTGTATTTTAAAGAAATGTCTCAGGAGATGCCTGAGGTAATTTTGTCCATAATAAATGTAGGACTGACTTTCATTATCATACAACCCCATTTCAAGTTTTTTTTCACACTGCTTTTTTTTTTAATGAAATTTATTGTCAAATTGGTTTCCATACAACACCCAGTGCTCAGCCCAACAGGTGCCCTCCTCAATGCCCATCACCCACTTTCCCCTCCGTCCCACCCCCCATCAACCCTCAGTTTTATTCTCAGATTTTAAGACTCACTTATGATTTGGCTCCCTCCCTCTTGAACTTCTTTTTTTTCTGTCCCCTCCCCCATGGTCTTCTGTTAAGTTTCTCAGGATCCACATAAGAGTGAAAACATATGGTATCTGTCTTTCTCTGCCTGACTTATTTCACTTAGCATAACACTCTCCAGTTCCATCCACGTTGCTACAAAAGGCCATATTTCATTCTTTCTCATTGCCAAGTAGTATTCCACTGTGTATATAAACCACAATTTTTTTATCCATTCATCAGTTAATGGACATTTAGGCTCTTTCCATAATTTGGCTATTGTTGAAAGTGCTGCTGTAAACATTGAGGTACAAGTGCCCCTTTGCATCAACACTCCTGTATCCCTTGGGTAAATTCCTAGCAGTGCTATTGCTGGGTCATAGGGTAGATCTATTTTGAATGTTTTGAGGAACCTCCACATTGTTTTCCAGAGAGGCTGCACCAGTTTGCATTCCCACCAACAGTGCAAGAGGGTTCCCATTTCTCCACATCCTCTCCAGCATCTATGGTCTCCTGATTTGTTCATTTTAGCCACTCTGACTGGTGTGAGGTGATATCTGAGTGTGGTTTTGATTTGTATTTCCCTGATGAGAAGTGACATTGAGCATCTTTTCATGTGCCTGTTGACCATCTGGATGTCTTCTTTATTTTATTTTATTTTATTTATTTATTTTTTTAATTTTTTTTGACATTTATTTATTTTTGAGACAGAGAGAGACAGAGCATGAAGGGGGAAGGGGCAGAGAGAGAAGGAGACACAGAATCGGAAGCAGGCTCCAGGCTCTGAGCCATCAGCCCAGAGCCTGACGCGGGGCTCGAACTCACGGACCGTGAGATCGTGACCTGAGCTGAAGTCGGATGCTTAACCTACTGCGCCACCCAGGCACCCCAGGATGTCTTCTTTAGAAAAGTGTCTATTCATGTTTTCTGCCCATTTCTTCACTGGATTATTTGTTTTTCCAGTGTGGAATTTTTAAAAAATGTTTTATTTATTTATTTTTGAGAGAGAAAGTGCATGAGAGTGAGCAGGGGAGGGGCAGAGACAGAAAGAGAGAGAGAAAGACTTGCAAGAGAATCTTTCAGCGCAAGCCTGATGCAGGGCTTGAACTCACAAACCATGAGATCATTACCTGAGCCAAATCAAGAGTTGGACGCTTAAGTGACTGAGCCACTCAGCAATCCCCCATTTCAAACTTTCAATTTTCAAGCATTACAGGAGTTATAGCCTATAGTCTACTATGGCTTACTGTGATTATGAAATCTTTTTCTGTTATAGTTCAACAGTACTGATTAACTAAAACACAGACCAGTATTACTGAATTGAATATCATTCCATGTTTTGCATGAGGCTGCCTTTGAAACATTGTCTCAGTATTATGGATATACCAGGATTGTTCAGATTTTATTTTTTTTTAAGTTTATTCATTTATTTTGAGACAGGGAGCGTGAGCAGGGGAGGGGGAGAGAGAGAATTCCAAGCAGGCTCCATGCTGTCAATACAGAGCCCGATGTGGGGCTTGATTCCACAACTGTGAGATCATGACCTGAGCTGAAATCAAGAGCCTGATGCTCAACTGACTGAGCAACCCAAACCCTCCAGAATTGTTCAGATTTTAAAGTCTACACTCCAAAATATGATTTTCCCTCCCCTTTGTGAGTCAATGTGAAGTTAAGCCCATAGGGCAAGGTTTACACTGTAGGCTGGTTGTATAACAAATGCTTCCATCAAGAGTACTCTGGAGCAGAAGTGGCCAGATAGGGAGTGTGACAGAAAACAAGGTGATGTGGCAGGAATATTAGCTTTGTTCCAAGATTCATATGAATAATAGATGCAATGTAATGCAGAATAAAATAGTGGTAAAAAAAATTTAAAAACCACTGAAATGATAGCACCTCAAGGTCACACATCACACTGAGGTTGTATAAGTAGGATGAATCATGGCCATAAAGAAGTCTGAGGTGTGGTTTCTGTGTTCTCCTTCTCTTTCAGTGACTGTTACTTGGCAGCTAATCATTAACACAAGGGGTAGGTAGGATCACCCCTTGTAAATAAGCCAATAATTGGTCTGTGGCATATTATCCTTTGTAACTGATCAGCATGCTACATCTAGGGACATCTTACTCAATACTTTTAATTATAATAAAACCTCTTCCAATTCAGATTTGTAATTCCTTGTGCTGCTGCCTTTGCATGGCAATCCAGAGACCATGTCTTATAGGGTCAAGGCAATACTAGGTGTATTTGGAAACTAGATAAGATTTTTTAAGAGCATAATTGGGCAAATTTTCAGAAGCAAATATATTAGTACTATTTGAACTAAATATAAGCCCTAGCAATGACTAGGATACAGGAACACAAAATAACCTTAAAAACAGCAAAATCATGTTCTTGAGTTATTTCTTTTTTTTAATTTAAAAAAATTTCTTAATATTTATTTATTTTTGAGGAAGAGAAAGAGAGAGAGTGAGAGGGGTAGGGGCAGAGAGAGAGGGAGATACAGAATCTGAAGCAGGCTCCAGGCTCTAAGCTGTCAGCACAGAGCCTGATGTGGGGCTCAAACTCACAAACATGAGATCATGACCTGAGCCTCAGTCGGATGCTTAACCGACTGAGCCACCCAGGTGCCCCATTTAAAAAAATTTTTTAATGTTTTTATTTTTGAGAGAGAGGGAGAGACAGAACTTGAGTGGAGGTGGGGCAGAGAGAGAAGGAGACACAGAATCTGAAGCAGTCTCCAGTCTCTGAGCAGTCAGCACAGAGCCCAACATGGGGTCCGAATTCACGAACCATGAGATCATGACCTGAGCCGAAGCTGGTCGCTTAACCAACTGAGCCACCCAGGCGTCCTGAGATACTTCTTTTAAATCACTTCTGTCCTAACAGCTATAAGAAATGGGTTGGTGGCAATGGACAGGGTAAATTTTCAGACCATAAGACTCACTACCCTTCTGGTTCATTCATTAGAGAAGCAAGAGTAAGTGGACATTGCTTTTTCTTATCTAATGTTTAATGAGTATTAATGGGCTTCTTTTGAGTATCTAACGTAACAAACTATAAAATATATAGATGACACTTCACTGTGACAGATACTTTTAATTACCTATAAAACATCTCCTTCCTTCATGCCGCCAGAACGCAGATTTTGTTAAGGGTAGGAACATTCACCTAAATCTATGCTTATAAAGCCTCTTTTGCAGTTGGAAGTGTGTTGTAGTTATGGTCAATGAAACAAAGTTGGAATTTGACTGAAGCAAGTGTGGAATCTGACTGAGTTGTCTAAGAAAACATTTGTTCTCCTGATAAAAATAGACAGATGCAGCTAGCATCGCTCTCTATTCCATTCTGCCCTTTTCCTTCCTTGAAGGCTTGATATCTGAAGCTGCAACAGCTATCTTGAAGCTTTGAGGTGAAAGCCCAGAGAACCACCGAGTCTGGCTCTGATGTCCTTGGGTACTGACCGTGCCAGCAGCCTACTGCCTCCAAACTTCTCATGGGTGAATCCCACTTACCTTCGTCACTGGAATGGGATTTTCTGTTACTTAGTCACGTACCATCCCTAATCAAAGTGCACGCCTAGTCAAAACCCAAGCACATATGGAATTTGTTGCTAACTGCCAAGAAAAATGTAGAGTAGAATTTTTCAATGGCTTATGAATACGTTGAAAGGAAGACACAACCTTATTTTTAAAGCTAGGCTGGTATTCAGCGTTTTGGGGGTTGAATTTATTTATGCTGGTTATTCTCCATTTACCACCCCTTGGATACATTCTCAATCCCCTCAGGCATCCTCTGTGTCCTAAGAGGCTGACCTATGAACTGCATCTCCTGACCTTCTGGCTTCTGTTTGGAAACAACCAGTGGGAAGCACCAGTAGGAGTGTGGAGGTTGGGTGGTAATAACAGGTAATATCTTTTTTTTTTCTTTAATGTTTATTTATTTTTGAGAGAGAGAGAGAGAGAGACAGAGTGCAAACTGGAGGGGCAGAGAGTGAGGGAGACACAGAATCCGAAGCAGGCTCCAGGCTCTGAGCTGTCAGCATAGAGCCCGATGTGGGACTCTGAACTCACGAGCTGTGAGATCATGACCTAAACCGAAGTCAGATGCTAAACCGACTGAGCCACCCAGGCGCCCCAGCTAACTCAAGAACTAGATTTTCCTTTTTAGAATAACTATTTTGTGTTTCTGAATCCAATGACTAGAGTTAACTGAAGTTTAATACTAAAATATTTGCTTCTCAAAGTTAGCCCATTATGCTGTTAACTTGAATGTGGAGGAGGTGCAGAGAGAGAGAGAGAGAGAGAGAATCTGAAGCAGGCTGTAGGCTCAGAGCTGGCAGCACAGAGCCTGGTGCGAGGCTAGAACTCACGAACCATGAGATCATGACCTGAGCCAAAGTAGGACACTTAACCAACTGTATATTTAGTTCTGAAACCTACCTAATTGTGCATCAACTCTGTAAGACTGTGATTTACTGATTGTCTTGCAAAAGCAGCAGAACTAGGATATAGTGGTCTGAATCAGTCAAGATTTTAAAAGCAAATAGAAATACTGAATGAAATGTGGTA
This sequence comes from Panthera onca, assembly GCF_046562875.1. Lineage (NCBI taxonomy): Eukaryota > Metazoa > Chordata > Mammalia > Carnivora > Felidae > Panthera > Panthera onca. Next base: position 225,316,035 of record NC_138339.1, read on the forward strand.
AGTAGTGGGAGAGTGAAGTTAGGCCATGTCTTCCCTTCTCTCTCCTGGCAAAGTCTGGATTCTTTGACAATGTTTCCTCGTGCAGGCTTTCCCACAACTCAGTTCTGGGTTCCCCACATGGCTTACCTTCCCTTGACCCTCAGATGTAAGGGTGGTAACCATGCCTTTGTGGCTAGTTTCTAGAGGCATCAATACCTTAGGTCTGTTGCTTATCTTGGCCCACATTTTAATGAAAGCTCCTTAAACCACCTGCATTGGATTCTGTGTTTTTCTCAGGACTCTGTCTGATACACTATTCATTTACCTGAATTTCTAAACTGATGTTAATTTATTTGACAAAACCCATCAACCATCTTTTAAAAAATTGTCTGGATTTGACCTGTGACCCAGTACATTCAACTGAAATTTTGTTGATTTGTGTGGCTGCCATGAGCAATGTAACCAATGAATACCAATGAACTCATTAGGGGCAACCTTAACATTTGGTAATTCATTCGTATTCCATTCTATTTTATGGCCATGATGAACAATCAAAGACATTTCAACTTTATTTCAACTGCAAAGATATGTTGCCTGGGGTTAGGTATTCTGATCTAATGCAATATTTGCAAAGCCATTTTATAATTATTTGTAAGTTAATCCTAATAACCTTCCTGTGAACAGGGTCAATATTATTATAATCCTTATTTTAGAACTCTGTTTTCCAAGCAAGAAGAATGATTTGCCCCAGGTTATACCACATGCTGGTTAAATTAGGTCTAGAACCACAGAGTTTCTCAGCCTTATTCTTGAGGTTACTGCTTTAGCTTCTCACCCAAAAAGTAATGTACATCTAATTTTAAAGCACAGCATATTCCTTATCTGTGCCTCACTGACAGTAATCCACCATATTTAGTATGTATTGATTGTTTCTGATTGCTCTGATAATGCCAAGGAATAATTGTGTGCACCACTGAATGCACCACTGAAAAGACAGAGGGACGGAGGTATCTGAGCTAGGGGTGGAATTTTCCAAAACATCTGTCAGTCTAACTGTACTCTCTAAGAGAGGGGTGTCCTGTCTCCACACTTCCTCGCCTTGCCATCTCCTTCCACCTGAGCTGGCAATCACTTTCATGCTTCGGCTTTTTCTTTTTTGCAGTTACGTCCAAATCTCTAAGTAATATGCCTGCACTTATATATCTTGATTTTTACATCTTAGATTTTTCTCCATTGGCTTTCCTTTCTGGGAGATGAAGGTTTAGTTCTTCCAGTTCCCCTCTGACTACTTCTTCTGTTCCTTTCTTTGCAAAATAGCTACCTCATATTTTTTGATTCCATCTTTCTGAAGACATGGCTTCTATTGTCTTATTCCAACATGGACTGGTTACTTGCTCAGGCTGTACTAGGCTTGGCCCCCACTTCACTAGCATTGTGGAGATTCCCTTTGCCCTTGTAGGATGCCTTATTTCCTGGAGTCCATGTTGGTTTCTACTCACTTGTCCTTTTTTGGGGGGGGGCCTGCAGGGGGGTCCGTTCTATCATTTTGTAGGACCATATCCTTCAGTTGTTTCCTGAGTAAGGGCACATGGTAATAAAATATTTTATACATCAGTTGATTAAAGTTTTTTGGGGCATAGAATTCTGGAAGGGAATATTTCCCCCTTAGTTTTTAAAGGCAGGCACCACTGTCTTCTAGCCTCCAGTGTTGCCATTGAAAAATCTGATATCAGTATGATTCCCACTGCTTTGTATGTTTCCTGTTCTTTTTTTTTTTTTTTTTTTTCTGGAAAGCATTAGAATTTTCTCTTGGAGCCCAATATTTGGAAGTTTTACAATGCTGTGTCTTGATTTGGTCTCTATTAATTCATTGTGAGTAGCAAATGATATGCAAATTTATATTCCTGTGGGAAAATTTTTGAATTTGTCTTCATTCTGTTAATCTTTTCTGGAACTTTTATTGCTTGCACAGGCTCTAGTTGTTGTTATCCTTTCTTTCCTATTTCCCTTCTCTTGATTTTGTTCTATTTCTTGGAGAGTTTCAGAATTTTATTTTTCACTCCTTCTAGACAAATTTTTCATTCCTACTATCATTTAAAATTTTTTTAATGTTTTTTTAAATTTATTTTTGAGAGGGGCGCCTGGGTGGTGCAGTCGGTTGAGCGTCCGACTTCAGCCAGGTCACGATCTCGCGGTCCGTGGGTTCGAGCCCCGTGTCAGGCTCTGGGCTGATGGCTTGGAGCCTGGAGCCTGTTTCCGATTCTGTGTCTCCCTCTCTCTCTGCCCCTCCCCCATTCATGCTCTGTCTCTCTCTGTCCCAAAAATAAATAAAAAACGTTGAAAAAAAATTTTTTTTAATTTATTTTTGAGAGAGAGAAAGACAGCCTACGAGTGGGAAGGAGCAGAGAGAGAGACACACACAGAATCCAAAGCAGCTCCAGGCTCTGAGCTGTCAGCACAGAGCCCAACGCAGAGCTTGAACTCATGAACCGTGAGATCAGGACCTGAGCCGAAGTCAGACGCTCAACTGACTCAGCCACCCAGGCACCCCTAAAATTTTTAAGAGCTCTCTCTCTGCATTTATTTTTTATTAAAATTTTGCTTTTAGTTCTCTGAATACTACCTTCTGTTCTTATTTCATCAATTCAATCTCTTAATGTCTCTGAGATATTAATGACAAACTTTCTTTTTAAATTACCTTCACTTTGTGTTGTATCTTCTGCGTACCTTCTTCCCCCTATTTATTTGCTTTACATCTCAAACATCCAAATCTCAAAAATTTGCCTTTCTGGTCATATTTAAGAATGAGGTTATCCAGTTGTCAGTTGGAGGTTCTAAGTACAAGGTCAGGGTTTGTGTCCTGTTAGGCTTGACTCCAGGGTTTGGGTGATCTTGCTGGTCCCCTTTCACTGGGAACCCTCCATCCTTGTCCCTTGGACTGGTCAGATTCTTCCTGGAGAACTATCTTCTACTCTTCTACCTGAGGGGCATGGGCCTGGCTCCTGGTGGTCCAGGAGGCCTATCGAGGATATGAGCTGGGAGGGGATCTTGCCATTTAATACACTTTCACTTTCACCTAATTTCTATTCTCACTGTGACAACCCCACCCACTGTCCTGTGTCCCCAGTCCAGAAAAGCACCCTTTCCAGAGAGTAAAGCTCTAGTCTTTGGCCAAGCTGCTTCTTAAATATTATTTTAATCGGTTTTGCCATTTTCAGCCCCACTTTTGCCCTTCTTTTTAGAGATAGCTTGTATTGCCAATTCCTGATTTGTTCTGGGGTTCTGTGGTACAAATCACATTGCTTCTTAGTTTCCCTTTTGCTAGCATAGATTTCAGCTGTCTAAGGTCTCAAGTATCAGTTACTTCTCCATTTGCTTTTTAGCTTTCACATCTTCATAACTGTTCCTCAGCTTTGATGCTCTTTGCCCTGTGGTTTGTGTCATTAGCTGTCATTACTGGGAAATAAAGAGGTAACAGACATGAAAGCCTCTGTTAAATCCGACTTCTTAAGCCAGTTTAGCCCTTGGTTTTATTCCCCAGCACCTGACCTTTAGTAGATACCCAGTAAATGTCTATTGGGTGAATAAGTGAGAACTGCTTGTAGAGAGGAAACCTCAAGTTGTGTCCACGTTCCTGCTTAGCTGTGCATTGTAGTTTCCAAAGACACTGCCAGATGTGAAGGTGAAACTCTGTGTGCCAAGAACATACAGATTTACCCCAAGAGCAAACATTTCTGAGTTTGGGGATGAATCTTTGTGTCTCAGGCCTATCCTGAAAAGTATGGCAGTGTCTCCAAAAGTGGGCAGCTCTGGCTGTTTAGAAGTCCATTCCCTCTACATCTGTGATTTCATCTTGGAACTGAAATTTAGATATGCTCTGATGGGTACAGCTTTTGACTCCTGAGACTAGGTCAGTCTTTGAAATACCAGGAAAGCAGTGTGAATTTTCCTCTATAATTTTGAAGGTAAAAATTTCACATTTTTTAAAAACCCTAAGTCAAGACTAATCTTCTTCAAGCCCCCATCCCACCAGGTTACCAGCAAATTCCATCTCAGTTATAATGGAGACCCCTTCTTTTATGTCTAGGTGGACAGGAGTTTCAGGATCTAGGAAAGAGCCTCTCTCACTTCTTACTGTATTGTGTCCAAGCCCACATGGTTCAAGAGGGTGGGCAGCTCTGCTCCTCTGGGCCAAGGCCAAGCACTGGGTCCTCAGTCACACCTCTATGGCCATAGCAGCCTGTAAACCTTGCACGGCATTCCCGATCTACCCCATTGGAAGTTCTGGCATCTGCTAGTGTCGCTACAAGGGAGTGGAAGGACTTGCCAACTCTTCCTCCTCCGATTTTCTTTTCCAGTATGGGGGCAGAAGGAACTCGTGAAATCTCCCTCAGTTCTCCCTGCTTCCTGTGACATCTCCCAGTGTCCTCTCTTCCTTCAGAATTATCCCTGCAAAATGTCTCATAGATTAGAAACCTGATGTTGGTCTTTCTTCAGGAGAATGAGGAGAAATGAGACTGTAAAACTAGTTGGGTTGGTTGGATTGGGGTTTTTTCTTATTGGCTGGCCTAGAAAAAAACAGTATTCTCAGGAATGATCAAAACTGATGGATGATTAGAGTGAAGATTTTGAGCCCAATTGAGAGTTTGTGTCTATAGGAAATCCTTTTGGCTACACTGAGGTCTGCTTACTTTTCGTAAGGTCTGATTGATCAGTGCCCCTCCTCCTAGCATGGAGATACATCTCACGGAAAGATTTCTGTGATTTTTCTTTTGTTCTTTTTAAATTATGTTCTAGCCAGTTCCCAGAGAATAAAACACTGAGGGCTATACTAGTTAAAGAAGTTGGATTTGACACAGTCATTAATCTGGTGAAGGCTGAAATGATATAATTACTACTTAGTTTCTTTCTCTGTAGAGTGAATTTTTCTAATTTTCTCTTTCTAGATTAAATTCCTTTCTTGTTTCTTTTTTGTAACTGTCATGAGAGGGATGAAGAAAAGTAAATATTACTGTTAAGCCATGTCTCTAGACTTTGGCTATGCACTGGAATCACCTGGAAAGTTTACAAAATACCAATCCCTGAAGCTTACCCCGGAAACTCAGATTTACTTAGCCTGGGGTGAAGCCTGGGCAGTGGATTATTAAAAGCTCCTCACTTGATTTAAATATGTAGCAAAGTTTGATAACTACCACCTTAAAGTATATTTATTAAAACTTCCATATATAAAAATAGGTCACTTATTCTACCTTAAGTAAGTCAGCAAGTCAGTAGCAGAAATTTAGGGGATGAGTGTACAATCTCAGTAAAAGTTCTGGGCACAGAAGCGTATTTTACAGTTTGTTTTGCTTTATGAATGTAGCCAGCACAACCCCTGGCATGCCAGAAAGGCGTTGTATGGGAAGGACTTGGAAGCAGTTAGGAAGTAGTTTTACTTTTTCGCACTGCCCCCAAATTTTCTTACCCTTGCCAGTTTTCAAGACAATGTTTGGCTTCTCCAAATGTTTATTTTCCCAGGGTTCAAATTCAGCTCTCGCATATCATAAATGTCCTGGAGAAGGCTGATGGAGGCGGAGATTTTCCCAGAAGAAAACAAAAGCCAAATGATGTTCCCGATAGAGGGGGACCAGATTTAAATGCATCTTCTTAAAGTGCTGACTAACAGTCTTCAACTGTCTCTCTCTTCCTTCTCAGAACTCACCCCACAGCTCTGGTACTACCTTTGGGAGGATAAATTTGTGTCCATTGATTTCCTCCACAGTGTTCTAAGGATGTATTTGAATTTCTTTACATCCAATTTTCAATTATAAACATGAAGCCCTAAGTTAATTTTAATGACTTGTGCTCTATTTATTCTTTACTATTTTGACCATGAAGTCATGGCTAGATAGAAATTTTCATTTGAAAAAGATAGTAATTTGAGGGCAGCTGGGTGGCTCCATCGGTTAAGCGTCAGACTTTGGCTTAGTCATGATCTCATAGTTCGTGAGTTTGAGCCCCACATTGGGTTCTGCGGTGACAGTGTGGAGCCTGCTGGGGATTCTCTCTCTCCTTCTCTCTCTGTCCCTCCCCTACTCACACTCGCTCTCTGTCTCAAAATAAATAAATAAGCTTTTTTAAAAAAAAAAAAAAAGGAAAAACATAATCATTTTATTGATAATTGATGTGTATGTAGGACTTGATCACATTCAAAATTGTCAAAAGAGCTGCCCTAGGGAGACCACAAGCTGTCATTTGTAGAACTAGATGTATCAGAGGAGATTGGTAGGAAGTGTTGAGTGTCTTGGCACTAAATCAGGAGACCTGAGCCCCACTGCTGCCATTCTGGTACAGTAATGTGTGTCCTTGGGTAATTCAGCTATGGAACTGTGCTGCTTTTCATTCCCACATAGAACAGATTTCATTATATCATCCCTGCCTACCTTCTATGGTGGTCGTGAAGATTTGTTTTTCAGTACCTTTCCCACCACATCACATTCACTAGGATGTAGGACCAATTTCATTTTTCCAGTGCTTTTGAGTAGGTATTTTACTCTAGATCAGTAGTAGTCCAGCATTGGTCTGTATCAGAATCACCTGGAAGGTTTGTTGAAACAGGTTGTTGGGCCCCATCCTGAGTTTCTGGTTCATTAGATGTGGGGCAGGCCCCAAAATGTGCCTTTCCAAAAAAATTCCTAGGTGATGCTGATGCTGTTGGACAGAAGACCACACTTTAAGACCTGCCAATGTAGACCTTGTTACCCCATAGGCACGGCACAGCAAACCTCGGTGTTATGGGCCGAATTGTGTTCCCGCCCCAATCTATACGTGCAAGCCTATGTTTGGAGATAGGGAGTTTAAGGAGGTAATTAAGGTTAAATGAGGCCCTAGTGGATTGGGGTCCTAGTCACAACATGAGAGACTGACACCAGGGATGTGCCCACGGAGAGAAAAGGCCATGGGAAAAGGTGGCCATCTACAAACTAAGGAGAAGGGCGTCATGATAAACCAAGTCTGCCGACACCTTGATCTTGGACTTCCAGCTTCTAGAACTGTAAGAGAATAAATTTCTGTTGATAAGCTACCTAGTCTGTGATACTTTGTTTTGGCAGCCTGAGCAGACCAGTAAACCTACTTAATGACATTTCTGGTTAAGTGATGACGTATTTTTCTTCTGTTTTCTGCTCTCATCTCTTTCAGCTTCTCCACAGCTGACACACTGATCTCACCTATTTGTGGCTACTGTGCTTCCCCCAGACTCTCCAGTCTTAGTTTTCCTCTTCTGTGCATTTATAGTCTCTCGACTGGGTCTCTATTCCTTTGGCTGCTCCTGGGTGATCCATAACCCTGTGCTATCTTTCGTTTTTGTAGAAAACTGCCTGCCCTGTAGATGGGACACCATGGAACCCCCAATCTTATTCTTGCCCCTGACTGTCTCTTGCTCTCATCACAATCTCTTCGCTCTCTGTACACAACTGAAAACTACCGGGTGACAGAACTAAACTGAATGGTCTAATTTAAGCTAACGTGTCAATAGCTGATAATATGTTACCTGCCCTGGGACTTCCAGATTAATCAATATTTTGTTTATTACTTCTTGGGTGCCAGACACTGGACTAATTACTGGGCACATATTGGTGAATAAAACACACACTATCTCTGCTTATGTGGAGCTTTCAGTTCTGAGGAATAGGAAAATGAACTTCCTGAAGTGGAATGGGACTAGTAGGTGGAGAAGATGCTCCTTTGAAATGAAAAAATATGATCTCTCTAAATATTAGTAAGAAGAAGGCCAAAGTCTCCTGCTGGCGGTCCTTGAATCTCTTGCCCCTTGTGCCTACCAGGGCCTATTCTGCCACCTTTTTTAGAGGTCTGCTCTTTTTTTTAAAGCTTATTTATTTATTTTTGAGAGAGAGAGTGAGAGAGTGAGCAAACAGGAGAGGAATAGAGAGAGAAGGAGAGAGAGAATCCCAAGCAGGCTCTACACTGTCAGCATGGAGCCTGATGTGGGGCTCAAACCCAAGAACCAAGGGATCATGACCTGAGCTGAAACCAAGAGTCAGACACTTAACTGACCGAGCCACACAGGTGACCCTAGAGTTCTGCTTTAAGCAACTAAATTGTTGGGTGAACTTGATGGCTCCAATCCTAGGGCCTTGGGAAAAAAAATGTGTTATTTATTAAATGCTGACCATGCACGAAAATCTGGCCTAAGAACTTTACATGTATTAAGTGCCCCTGGGTGACTCAGTCGGTTAAGTGTTTGACTTTGGCTCAGGTCATGATCTCACGGTTCGTGAGATTGAGCCCCGAGTCAGCCTCCACACTGGCAGCATGGAGCCTGCTTGGGATTCTCTCTCTTCCTGTCTCTCTCTGCTCCTCCCTGATTCACACACACACATGTACTCTCTGTCTGTCTGTCTGTCTGTCTGTCTCTCTCTCTCAAAATAAATAAATAATTTAAAAAAAAGAGAGAGAGACAGGGGGTACTTGGGGGCCTCAGTCTGTCGAGCATCCCACTTTGGCTCAGGTCATGATCTCACAGATCATGAGTTCAAGCCCTGCATCAGGCTCTGTGCTGATAGTATGGAGCCTGAAGCCTGCTTCAGATTCTGTGTCTCCCTCTCTCTCTGCCCCTCCCCCACTCACACTCTGTCTCTGTCTCTCAAAAACGAATAAACGTTAAAAAAGATTTAAAAAGAGAGAGAAAGAGAGAGAAGGGGAACCATGCACAAAATAGAATGTTTTACTTCCTATAAGTGTTGAAAAAATATAAATGAGCATTCTGACATTTGCCAGATCTCCATCATCTGGGACAATTTGCAATGATTTATACAGCAAGTAATTTAATTGACATGAAGGAAAGTGAACCACACCATGAACACCTAGGGTCACCAATAAACTGACTGTAGACAGTTCGCACTGAGACAGTAGATCCTGACATTTTGAGAGATACAGAACTAACTCTATAAGGAGGGTTTAATAAAACCCTAATTGAATTGAGGTTATGTTACCTGATAGGTGCAATGAATACAAATGAGGTAGGCAAGATGGGATTTTTATTATTGAGAAAAACTGTGCAAATGGAGAGTGTGGAAAGATTACTTTTAATCTGTTCTTTTAAGCAGGTATGTTTAGTGTAGTAGCAATAATCTAACCACCACTTCACCCAGGGATTTAGTTTTTTGTTTTGTTTTGTTTTTAAATGTTTATTTATTTATTTTGAGAGACAGAGCAGGGGAGGGTCATAGAGAGAGAGGGGGAGAGTCCCAAGCAGACTCTGCACTGTCAGTGCAGAGCCCGACACAGGGCTCGATCTCAGGAACGGAGATGACGACCTGAGCCAAAACTAAGAGTTGCATGCTTAACCCACTGAGTCACCCAGGGGCCCCCAGGGATTTAGTTTTAAGGTAGATTGTATTACCAAATAACATCAAAAAGTATTATTTCAGGTACTGAAATATTTAATGAAAAACTAGCTTTACATCAGAAAAAGTAGTATCTTTAAAGTGAATTTAAAGGTTGTGAATCAGCAATATAGACAGAAAAAAATTAGCACTCATGATCCATTCAGAAACATATTTCTTAGACTTACTGAACAACCACAACATTCTCCTACTTTTCCTTTCTTTAATATATTCACCTCCCTTTCTCAGTGAGTTTACTGGCTTCTTGAACACATATGTTCACGGGTTAAGAGAGGACTATGGAATCAGAGAACCTGGCTGCAGTTTCACCCCCACCACTGGCTAGCTTTATGACTCTCTGTAGTATCATCTTTGAGCTGCAGCTTCCCTAGCTGTGAAATGGGCACACGAAAAGAATCTAGCTGCCTCATAGAATTGTTCTGAGAAGAACCGAGTTATTTGTGGAATTCTAAGGATGGAGGCTGGTGAATAAGAAGTACCAAATGTGCGTTAACCCTGCTATTACAGTGAAGAAGATCCAATTTATAGGACCACACACTTTCTCTTTCCCTTTTTTCTATTGCCTTTTGTCTGCCTTCAGGCCATTTCACTGTTAATTAGCACCTCTATCTTATCATGAATGACAAAAATAAAGGAAGGAAATCAAAATAGTCAATTTTGGTGCTAATTACCACCTAGTTAAAAAATAAAAAGGCTGAAGCCATCAGTGAAAATGAGATTTGGGGTTGTCTATAGAATTCAGTTATCTATGTCCTTCCCAGACCCTGCAACGTTCTCCCAGCTTGCCCTTGACAAGGATAATCAAAGGCTGGCTATCCAAACCACTGGCTCCAAACTCTGGGTATACATTAGAAATGTCGGGATGTTTTAAAAAATTCCTTTATCCTGCTCTCATCCCAGATGGTTGTCTTTGGAATCTACGTATTATCTTTTTTAGAAGCTCCCAGTGTAATTCTTATGTGTACTTAAGGTTGATTAAAATTGATCTTGGGGGATTTCTGGTGGCTTTAACACTTAGGGAGAGTGATCATTGTGATAAGATTTGAGTATCACAGATGCATTGTGCTTGGTTCTTGATTACATTCCCTGTGGATAGTCACCTGAAAGCTGGTCATCAGCCCCATCTAGCCTCATTCAAGTTCCTGCTCAGACCAGCCTTTTTTTCTGAGGTACAATACCAGCCCCACACCATTCCCACAATCTTCTGCTCTGACCACTGCTAAAATTTTTTTTTTTTTAAATCACAACTTTGAAGATTGTTGCCATCACACATCTGAAGTTTTCCCCAGAGTCAGCCTTGCTCTCCCACTTGTTTCCCACTTGACCTGTTGCAAACTTCCACAACCCTCCAGCTCCCTACCTAGTCCCTGACCTCCAGACTTCTCATTCTCCCTGGATTATCCTACTTCCTACTTGCTGCCTCCGTTCCCATCTACAAATTTACTTACTGTATAATCCTTGCATTCTGGTTTCAAAGGATCTGTCCTTACTCCTGCACAAGGCCAGGCCCCACCGCTTTTCTCCAAATGCCATTGTTCCATCAATTACCTTTTTGGAGCTTATATTTTCAACCTTTTTCTCATCATTGCCTGCCCCCCCCCCCCATAATCCATTAAAAAAATGGATTTAAGTAAATTTTATCAAACCCAAAAAACTCCCTCAAGCTTGCATTGTCTGTTTACTGCCCCCATCTCTCCTTCCGTTTAACCAAGCTTCTTGAAACGCTAATCTACAGTGACTATATCTACTTCTTGATCTCTGCATTACAGTGTCTATAATCTGCCACTTGTCTGTACCTCCTGACTGAAGTTTCTTCGGTGAAGACCATCAATGAATATCATAATGTCCAACCTGAACAATAATTTTCTGTTGTCTTGTTATTAAATGTCTCTGTAGGCTATTCCCTACTTCTCTAGAATTTTCTACGCTCATGGTTTCTGGGAAGTACATCTTGCCAATTCTTCTACATCATCTTCTCTTGTTTACTCCCTCTTTCATAGTTCCCATTTTCCTGGCCATGCCCAATTTCTTGATCTCCCCAAAGTTCCTTTCTCAACTGCTGGACTTCTCTGTTCATGTAGCCTTTTCTCTGTTCATGTAGCCACCTCGTGGCCTGTCTGCTGATGACTCCCAAATGTACATTTTTAGTTTGCTCATCTTTCAGGACTTGGCTTGGCTGTCATTCCCTATAAACATTTCACTGAACATCAGGAATATACGTGTCTTTTCCTCAGGGACGACCTCAATTTAATCACTTACTGAGTTATATCACAATTATCCATTTTGGTGCCCCCTCCCATGGCAAAGAATATGCACTTTGTCTTCTTCATCTTTATAACCACCCCCCCCCCCCCATGCACTGTGCCTGACACATTGCAGATGCTCAGTAAATATTTCTGAACTGTTAAGGAGTTGTATAGTTGCTTAATCAGTCAAAAGTCCCCTTTTGAAATTTCAATAAATGTTTAGAATAGTTTTAGGGCACCTAGAAATACAGGTCAAGGTCTCACAATCCCAATATATCAATAGTAGTACAGTTTCATGAAAGTCATCCATGCATTGGAATGATGGGATAGATTATTTTTAAGTTAAAAATAATAGTCATAGGGGTGCCCGGGTGGCCCAGTCAGTTAAGTGTCTGACTTCAGGTCATGATCTCACAGTTTATGAGTTCAAGCCCAGCATGGGCTCTGTGCTGACAGACACCTCAGAGCCTCCAGCCTGTTTCGGATTCTCTGTCTCCCTCTCTCTCCCCCTCTCCCCTACTCACACTCTGTCTTGCTCTCAAAAATAAATAAACATTAAAAAAGTAATAATAATAGTCATAGAATTTCAGATTGAACAGTAAAGATAGTCTATGGCTGTTGCTTAAAAAGAGCAAGGAGGTATAATGTGGTCTTCCAGCTCATTCTGTCAAATATTTGGAGGACATTAGAAGGCTAACACTTGAGAATAAAAAGCAAGGAAGGATACTAAATATGAGGTTCTATTAAATAAAAGACTTTAGAAAATGTGCATAATTTGAATTTTGTTTTACTTTGTTTTTGTCTTCCCCACTGAATCTGCACTGGTTCTAGGAAAGGACATGCACTAGAAAGAACAGAGCTTTTGAAGCCAGATGGTGCTAGGTTCCAATTCAAGCTCCACAATTTGTTAGCTGTGTCCATGACCTCTCCAAGCCTCCGTTTCTTCTTCTGGTACATGAAGATAATAATTCCCACTTTTTTCAGTTGTAAAGGGCATTAAATTGTCAGAATAAGTACAATACTTCAGCACTATAGCTATCATAGAACAGCTCTACAGTAAAGAGTAACTTAACATTCTCTCATGTCTATTTTATTTTTTACTTAACATTTTTTTTTTTGTTTTTGGTGTAAGGGACAGAATAATTCTTATCACATTACCTAAAATCATTTAGTTTGTTGTTTTAATTTTTAATTAAAAATTTTTTTTAATGTTTATTTGTTTTTGAGAGACAAAGCACAAGCAGGGGAGGGGCAGAGAGATAGAGGGAGACATAGAATCCAAAGCAGGCTCCAGGTTCTGAGCTGTCAGCACAGAGCCCAATGTGGGGCTCAAACCTACGAACCATGAGATCATGACCAGAGCCGAAGTCAGACGCCTAACTGACTGAGCCACTAGGTGCCCCAGTTCATTGTTCTAATTTTTAAATTTTTTCCCCCAGCTTTATTAAGATACAATTGACATATACAGGACTAAGTTTAAGGTGTACAGCATAAAGATTTGACATACATATTTTGTGAAATGATCACCACAATAAGTTAACATTCGTCACCTGATAGTTACAAAAGAAAAAAAAAGGGGGGATTTTTTTTGTGTGATGAGAACTCTTAGGATCTACTGTCATAACTTTCAAATATACCAGATAGGAATGTTAACTATACTCATGTTTTACATTATATCCCCAGTATAATCACATTCATTTTTTAAGTATATTCTTTTTGTAATGGAAGTATAGTTGACACGCACGTTACATCAGTTTCTGCTGCACAACATGGTGATTTCCAAGTCTATATGCTATACTGTGCTCACCACAAATGTAACTACCATCTATCACCATGCAATGCTATTACAGTACCGTTGACTATATTCCCTGTGCTGTACCCTTTCTAATAACATTATTTTTATGATTATCATAGAAATACATTTTAGAAAATTTAAAAAATACAGAAATATACACTGAAATCATTAAAGCCACTTTCTATTCCCCAAGTGGAGCCACCAGCAGATGGTTGATAGATGAGTCTGGAGTCTGGGAGAGAGCCCTGGGTTGGCTGGATATACACACCAGGAGTCCTTAGTATGTAGGAATTGAAGCTGGTGGAGTTTGTGAATTAACCCAGGGAGAATATGTTGGTTAAGAGGAAAAGAAAGTCTAGGAAGTAGCCCTAAGAGGAGCCACGTGGGTGAAAAAGATATGTACAAGCCCCAGTCTTCATAAAACTCGGACCTCAATGCAGCTAGATGATGCAAATGTATCACTACAATGGAAGGAAACAAAATTAACTCTAAGCAAGATACTTTCCCCATTTCTACTCTTTCTTTAAGTACCTTTTCCTTCTTTCAGTGGAAACTTACTTCCCTCAGGAGCATTCCATAACCAGGGCCACAGGTCATGGGCAGGCTGGGCTCTACACATTCTGGTAGGGTGGCCCCCCAGGAAGAAGAGTTGCCCTTCTCTAATCACCCAAAGGCACTAGCTGGCAGTGACCCTATCAGTGACCCATTGTTCTTTTACCTTCTTCCCACAGTCAAAACTCAGTATGTTTTTATATATGTTGTTCAAACTTATCCTGGAACACTACCCTAGTCAACATATATCCTCTAAGATTTGTATTTGATGGTTTTCTTAACAGGTAACTCCAGGGAACCCCATCAATACTGAATTCCATGTTGTGCTACAGGGGATGATATCCATATAGAACCAGTGAATGTTTATGAGAAATTAAAGGCTCTGCTCTTTTTAAAAATAATATGTCTGGAGACAACAGGAAAGATTTTTCTTTTTTAAAAAAGTTTTTTTAATGTTTATTTATTTTTGAGACAGGGAGAGACAGAGTGTGGGCAGGGAAGGGGCAGAGAGAGAGGGAGACACAGAATCTGAAGCAGGCTCCAGGTTCCAAGCTGTCAGCACAGAGCCTGATTCTGGGCTTGAACTCAAAAACTGTGAGATCATGACCTGAGCCGAAGTCACACACCCAGTCAACTGGGCCACCCAGGTGCCCCAGGAAAGATTTTTCTTGTTGGGAGATTTTCTGACTGTGGGGGACTCTCTTCCAGACATCTCTGAAAGATGATGCCTAGATGATGCCTACTCAGTTTACCTCAAAAGAACCCTTAGATATCTGAAGACAACTTTGGGGTAGGGATGCCTCAGAAAGGCTGCTCCAGAACCCTCAGCCCCATCTCCACGATCACGGGAAGGCAAGGCCAGAGCAACCACGCTGGTTGCCTGCCTGACAACCCTCTTTCTCTTCCTTACAAAATTCAGATTTTGTCTGAGTGGCCAGCTGTTTTTCTGGGAGTTGAGTCCCATCACTGCCCCAGAGCAGTAATAGTTCTTACCAGTGATTGACCAAGGCTTGAGAATGTGATACACAGGAGGGAGAGTTGCACAGGTAGCTTTTGGGAAACTTTTCCTTCTGGATCTTAAAAGGAGACCCAAGGGAGATAAGATTCTTGTTTCTAATTCTGGATGTTGTCATAAGGATGTGGCACCTGAAACCCATCAGAGGATGAGGCTTTTAGACTGGGAATGGTCATGGCTTTTTTTAAATCATTGTATTGCTGTATTAGTCATCTCTGGAGATGATCTACCTTTCCCCAAACACACACACACACACACACACACACACACACACACACACACATTTTGTCATCTAAGATGATAAATTCCACATGGTTTAAGCCAGTTGAGTGGAGACTTTCTGTTACTTGCTGCCAAAAGCATTCCAAATGCCATGGGAAATTAGTGAGCCACCTGAATATGACTGTGGTCTATTCACACCCTCTACTCCCTTAGCTTCTAGAGCTGGAGGGTGTCGTTGCCTTGTTTGACCCGCATGCTTCATCATTTATATCGTACCCACCAGAACAGAGGCCAAGTCCTGGAACACCTCCACTCACTTCTCCCTTTGTGCTCCCTTTCTTTTGTTATAAGTACCTATCAGAGGTTTACGTTATTTAACTATTATTATATTAGGAATAATTTAACATACATTAACATAACCCTCCAGCCTCAGCACATTTCCCATGCCTCCTGCACAGCCTCTCTTTCTGCAAAGAGTGTAGTTTGGAAGATAGCCTCATTTCCTTTAAATCTTGGTATTTTTATAGGAATAATAACAATGCTGAAGAAGAACATTTTAATATTCAAGGAACACTATTGACTGCTTTTCAATTTATTTTGTATTTTTAAATGTGTATTTATTTATTTTGAGAGAGAGAGAGAGAGAGAGAGAGAGAACAGGGGAGGGGCAGAGAGAGAGAGGGAGAAAGAGAATCCCAAGCAGACTTTACACTGTCAGCACAGAGCCTGACATGGGGCTTGAATCCACAAACCATGAGATCATGACCTGAGCCAAAACCAAGAGTTGGAGTTTAACTGAATGAGCCACCCAAGCACCCCTGGACTACTTTTTTATAATATCTGTTTTACAGTGGAGATAGCTGAGTCTCAGAGATACTAAGTACTTTGCTTAAGAGTATATAGCCAGCAAATTGTGAAACCAGAATTGGATACCAGGACTTCTCATTGAAAATCTCAGTCTCTCTTTAATTTAATTATTGAGTTAATACATTTTGAGATAATTTTTCCTTATTCTGACAAACTTGAGTAGGAAGTTTCTTACAATTTGATACCAGGAAATTAAAATAGCACATTATTTATTTTCTTGTTAACTTATTAGTGCATATATTTAGAGGATCATATATATCCTCTAAAGTTTCATGTCAACTTACAGGAAACACCTAAATTAATTTGAAATATTAACAGTGTTTCTTCTCTTTGGCATCCTTGTAACCACTATGCTTCTTCCCTAAATCTAGGGTGCATAACCATATTTCCATGTCCACTACCTTTAGAGAGGAAGCAAACGCAGCCAGAGTAAGAAAACCATTGGTTATCTTTGAATTTCACATTGTAATTTTTTATGATCCTACAGCAAAAACAATAAATCAAAATAGCAAGTCTTCCTGTACTGAAATTTGTGAAAGATACAGATTTTATTGAAGCTGAGACCTTGAAAGAGATTGGAGATAGAGTTTACACCAAGACCAAGTGTAGGAGATAATGATGATGTGAGAACAGCTGCCCGTCCCTAAAGAGAAACATGTTCAACCAACAGATAAGAAGAATTTAAAGGACAGAACTAGAGTTTAAATGTTGGTGAGCTCCTGAAACTTCCCCCACTTTCTACATCTGCTCAAACAAAAGTTTGGGTTTACATCCCAGATAACATTCTATTTATTTTGAATATTTGTAGAAATATAAATCACCAATGAGCCATAGTGGCCAAAGAAAATTAGCATTAAGTATTTTGTGGAATAGGGGTGCTTGGGTGGTTCAGTCAGTTGACTGTTTGATCTTGGCTCAGGTCATGATCTCACGATTCATGAGGCCAAGCCCCACGTTGGGCTCTGCATTGACAGTGCAGAGCCTTCTTGGGATTCTCTCTCTCCCTCTCTCTGCCTCTCCCCCACTGGTGCTTTCTCTCTCAAAATAAGTAAATAAACTTAAAACCCCTGTTTTATGGAATGTGTGTTTAGGCAAGTGTGTTGTAGAAATGTTGAAATAGTAGCTTTGGCCAAGACAATATGTTGTCAGATGTTAAAAATCAAAGTGAATTGAAAGTTAGACCACCAGGTAGAACTTGCTAGAAAGATTTATATCAAAATATTTTGCACTATTAAAACCCTCACTCGCACTGAAGGTATCACAGAGTTGAGCTGTTGGAGATAAAGAGTGATTTTTTTTTTTTTTTTTTTTTTTAATATCCACAATTTTATTTTATTTTATTTTTTTTTAATATATGAAATTTACTGTCAAATTGGTTTCCATACAACACCCAGTGCTCATCCCAAAAGGTGCCCTCCTCAATACCCATCACCCACCCTGCCCTCCCTCCCACCCTGCCCTCCCTCCCACCCCCCATCAACCCTCAGTTTGTTCTCAGTTTTTAACAGTCTAAAGAGTGATTTTTAATAAGTTTCTCTGGTAAGAGTTGTGGCATTGGTCCTATTTCCCCATCAGAAGAAGTGGAAAGTATGTATCTCTTAGACCTACAGAGGGATCACTTACAGAGCTTGATATGTGTTGCCTAAAACTGAAAGGTCATGGTATAATGATAACTAACTCCCTTCTGAGAAACCTAAAGATAATGATGGGCTAGTTTGCTGATGACAACAGAGCTGAGGAAGTGGTGGCTACCAAAGGATGAGCTTGGACTCCAGGTTTGTCAGAGGAAAGAAAGCATGCGTATTTCTCATGCTCCACTGTGGTTTATTTTAGGTCCTGTGTACTGGGGCCACTTGGAGAAGTGATGGGACGTCAGTGGAAAATAACTAGAGACAGACTGTTAGTGGCCGAGGAGTCAGGATAATTTGGAGAAGAATGTATTACTGGCATTAAATGAAGTGCAGATGAAAACTCTGCAGTGAATGAAGGACTAGGACTCCATGAAGCCACAAAAGCATCCAGAAGAAATACAAACATCAAACATCAGCCAAATTCAAAATGTTAAGGCCGATTTAGAGCACCAGTCAAGAAGGATGTTTTGTGCTCCCCTAATCTTCTTTCTTCCTTCCAACTTGAGAAGGGAAATAGTAGCTAGAAAGAGAGAGGAATCTGGTAACACCTTCTCCCCCAGAACATGATTCAGTGTAGAGAGGGGGAACTGTTGTGACTTGAATGACGTTGGAAGTTTAGATTAATACATGAGTGTGAACTTTCTTTTTTTTTTTTTTTTAATTTTAACTTGTTTTATTTTTTATTTTTTTTTAAATTTACATTCAAATTAGTTAGCATATAGTGCAACAATGATTTCAGGAGTAGATTCCTTAGTGCCCCTTACCCATTTAGCCCATCCCCCCTCCCACAACCCCTCCAGTAACCCTCAGTTTGTTCTCCATATTTGTGAGTCTCTTATGTTTTGTCCCCCTCCCTGTTTTTATATTATTTTTGTTTCCTTTCCCTTATGTTCATCTGTTTTGTCTCTTAAAGTTCTTATATGAGCGAAGTCATATGATATTTGTCTTTCTCCAACTGACTAATTTCGCTTAACATAATACCCTCCAGTTCCATCCACATCGTTGCAAATGGCAAGATTTCATTTTTTTTGATTGCCGAGTAACACTCCATTGTGTGTATATACCACATCTTCTTTATCCATTCATCCATCGATGGACATTGGGGCTCTTTCCATACTTTGGCTATTGTTGATAGTGCTGCTATAAACATGGGGGTGCATGTGTCCCTTTGAAACAGCACATCTGTATCCCTTGGATAAATGCCTAGTAGTGCAATTGCTGGGTCGTAGGGTAGTTCTATTTTTCGTTTTTTGAGGAACCTCCATACATGAGTGTGAACTTTTTAATTGCCAATTTGAAATTTTGTTTTGCCCCTTAGAGGGATTATAGGACTTCGTCATAGGGAAAGTAACCAGAAAGTTGTGAGATTGCAGGAGATTTCATAAGGAAAGAGGGGGAAAAAACTGTCTTTGGTGAATAAAATTAAAGCGACAGTGAGCAGAATTAAGTTGCTTTGTGATTCTATCCACCCAAACATATTTGTTTGAAGCCTAGGGAGCTTCCTGATGATTCAAACAGTATCAATAAGTTATAAAATTTATTCCCAAGAAACTAAAAGTATTAACTGGGCACTGGTAGCAATGCTGCTTATAATAATGTCTATCATTTTGTAAGAGTTGAGACAAACTCATTTGTTTTTGCACCATCATTAGCTGACCTTTCTTCTTTGGAGACTACTGCATATTGTCAGTTTATTGGCTCTTTCTCTCCAGTAGGGGCACAATATTACATATAGTTCTGTGTTCTTACAAAATGAAAATATTTAGGAATGTCTTTTATTTCTTTTCTTGCAATATAATTTGCCATAACATTTCCTTAATTTGTCATATATAATAATTCACCAAAGCAACTCCAGTCTTCCAATGAAACTCCAGTTTTTCCAATGAAAAATCAATCATTGATCATCAGATTTCATGATACTGAGAATTCCTTTGCCCACCATCATCATTAATTTTTTACAAAAAATTAGAGTCTGAGTGGGAAGGTTTTAGATTGGGGTAGAGACAGTAAGAAATGGTCCATTGTAAATGTTATATATCAGATTAAAGGGTCCCTGGCCTGACGCCAGATGTTTCTAAATAAACCAGATAAAATATGCTGTATTTTTTGCAATAGTCTTATTTTTTTTGATGTATCATTTCTTAGCAATTCTTGAATGTTTATTTTATATAGTCTTTGGAAGGGTGCCTGCCTGGATCAGTTGGAGGAATGTGCAACTCTTGGTCTCGGGGTCATGAGTTCACCCCCATGTTGGGTGTAGAGATTACTTAAATAAAAATAAAACTTAAAAAAAATAATGAGGGGAACCTGGGTGGC
This sequence comes from Panthera onca, assembly GCF_046562875.1. Classification (NCBI taxonomy): domain Eukaryota; kingdom Metazoa; phylum Chordata; class Mammalia; order Carnivora; family Felidae; genus Panthera; species Panthera onca. The sequence continues at coordinate 225,336,065 of NC_138339.1, forward strand.
TCAGTTAGTTAAGCATCCGACTTTAGCTTGGGTCATGATCTCAAAGCTCATGAGTTCGATCCCCAAGTCAGGCTCTGTGCTGACAGTTCAGAGCCTGGAGCCTGCATGGAATTCTCTCTCTCCCTTTCTCTCTCTTCTCTCCCCCCAACTTGCACTCTGTCTTTCTCTTTCAAAATAAATAAACATTAAAATAATAATAATATTTAATTATTTATAATAATTTAAAATTATTATTTAATAATAATGTAACATTATTATTATTATTATTATTATTATTATTCAGTCTTTGGAGAAACTGAGGCCTTCCTCAGTTTCTGTTCAACCAAATCTCAGGATAGAGGTAAGCGAACCCACCACTTTGTTGAAGTTTTCAGGAAGGAAGGAAGCAGCTATCTACTTGTGGGTGTCTATTTCTAGTGAAATAGAAATTTCTTTGGCTTATCTCTTTTTTCCATTATCTCTCTTCCCTCCATTCATGCATATAGTTCATAATTGGCTGTATAAGTAAATAATTCGTAATGAATCTAATTCTTATCTTCTCTAAATGCAGTTTCATTAACATTAAAGATTACTGGAGCAGTCTGTCATATCAAATCATTGTACTAATTCAAAACATATTAATTACTCCAGGATTTGTGTTTCTAACTTAAGCACTATGAGACAGAGGCACAGAATCTGGAGAAAGTGAAGAGCAAATTAGAGCATGATGTCAGAGAATGCAGAAAATGAGCTTGGAGCAACTTGTAGTGTCAGAAAGTAAGGAAGCATTGGAAGGAAGGAAGGAAGGCAGGTGGATGGAAGGAAGGAAAAAAGAAAAAACACACAATGATGGTGTATGTAAAAGAGACAGAGGAGCCAATGGAAAGAGCTCCCAGTGGGCAAAGCTAGAACAATTTGAGCAACAAATAAATGGAAGTAGTATTGGATTATTGTTTAAAATATAAAATAAGTCCATATTGATATAAGTGATGAATAAATAAATAGGAGAGAAGAGACATATCTCCACATAGAAGAATTCCAAATAAGTTGTGTAGATACTTTTCCCTCAAGGAGGTAGGGCATAACTCTTGCTCCTTAAATGTGGGCTGCACATAATGACTTCCTTCCAAAGAATATAGTATGGAAAGGGGAGAAAAAAGATGTTCCAATGGAGAAGCCTGACAAATGCCACCTCAGCCAGATGATCAAAGTCAACATCAACAGTAATGAGTCATTTTTTTTAGTACTATTGTGGTTTCATATCCCTGATATGATATGGTGAAAACAGTACTTTTTCTCCATGGTCTTCCAAAAAACTCGTAAGTCTAGTCATGAGGAAAACATCATTCAAATCCCAATTATGGGACACTTTGTAAAATAACTGACCAGTACTCCTCAAAACTGTCAAGGTCATCAAACATAAGGAAAGTCTAGGGGCGCCTGGGTGGCTTGGTCGGTTAAGCATCCGACTTCGGCTCAGGTCATGATCTCGCGGTCCGTGAGTTTGAGCCCCACGTTGGACTCTGTGCTGACAGCTCAGAGCCTGGAGCCTGTTTCAGATTCTGTCTCCCTCTCTCTCTGCTCCTCCCCTGTTCATGCTCTGTCTCTCTCTGTCTCAAAAATGAATAAAAATGTTAAAAAAAATTTTTTTTTAAAAACATAAGGAAAGTCTAAGAAACTGTGACAGCCAAGAGGAGCCTATGGAGACATGAGGATTCAATGTAATGTGGGACCCTGGAACACAGAAATGACATTAAGTAAAAACCAAGGAAATCTTTTAATAATAATGAATCAGTATTGATTCATTACTTGTGACAAATATACCATCCGAATGTAAGCTAACAATAGAGGAAACTAGTAGGTGTGGAGTATATGAGAACTCTCTACTATCCTCACAGCTTCTCTGTAAATCTGAAACTATTCTAAAATAAAAAGTTTATTTAAAAACAAACCTGAGCCTCATGAATGTAAACGGAACTGATGCAGTTCAAGTTACTGGCCCCTAAAGAGGGCAGGCTAGGACCCTAGGAGTGAGTGGTGTAGATCCTCAGAAGGAGAGGATTTCAGGTGATCACTGTGGCCAGGGAAGAATAATATGATATGGAAGATCAGAGTAAAGAAATGCTTATGTAATTATGCATTAGAACTACTCTATTCTACATGTCAGAAATATGTCTCCAAGTATACACAAAGAGCAAAGAAAATAGTAAGGCCTCTAAAGGAGCTCTGAATGAAAGCCAGATTGTCAAATTCACTTTAAAGGAATCTTTCTTTAGAGATGTGGCATTATTAGATTCTTTATTTCTTACTTTGAAAAGTCTGGAAGAATGAGTGTCAGGGAAAGGATAAGTAGGGTCTGGTTTCACCATGATGATAATTGAGGTGCCCAAACGACCGTGTATGGAGCAGAAGACAACATGAAAGGGTGTGCTGGGAAGGAACCGAAGTTGTGCACTTTCTCTGTCTTTTGTTAGTGATCTGGAAGAAGGAAGTTTAAAGAATATGAGGTTTCAGGGGAAGGAGATGGTGAGGGAGACCTCACCAAAAAGCAAATGACAAAGCATGGGTTGTCACATTGCAGAGCCTGCCCAACTCAACTGTCTGTCTCCTACTGACCACCTCTATACAGATGCAGTGGTCACTGAGCCACAGAGTTCTATTCCAGGAGAGGTCAGTACAATTGTCCCAAAAATGCAATTTGCTGCTTATTTCCCTTCTGCCCCCCTGTAACCAAAGTATTTACCTATACATTAAAGTTTCTAAGAAAAGGGGAGAGGGAAATGAGATGTTGCTTAAAGGGTACAAAGTTTCAGTTATATAGGATGAATGAGTTGATTGTAGTTAATAATACTGTATTGTATACTTGAAATTTGCTAAAAGGATGGATCTTAAATTTTTTCAACACACACACACAATGATAACTATGTAGAGGTGGGTAATGGATACATTATTTAGCTTGATTGTGATGATCTTCTCAAAATGTATTCATATATAAAAATCTCAAGTTGTAGAGGTGCCTCAGTGGCTCAGCTGGTTGAGCATCCAACTCTTGATTTCAGCCTAAGTCATGATCCCAGGATTATAAGATTGAGCCCTGCATCTGGCTCCGTACTAAGGGTGGAGTCTGCCTAAGACTTTTTCTCTGTGCTTCTGCTCTTCTCCCCTGCTTGCTCTCTCTCTCTCTAAAGTAATAAATATATAAATAAAAAACAAATAAATAGATATTTTATAATATCACATTGTATACCTTAAACATAAACAATTTTTAATATGTCAAAGATATCTCAAGATATTTCAGTAAAGTTGTTAAAAATAAATCCTCTAAGAAATTATAGAATTAAAAATTATTTAATTTTATTAACCCACCATTTCTCAAACTTATGCAGCCCTGAAATACCCTCCCCTCTCCCCAGTACTATTTTTACTCCTTTTTGAATAGTGTTTGGTACATTGCAGTTTACTCCTATTGAATAGTGTTTGGTACATCGCAGTTTAGGACAACTCTTAAAAAGCTATTATTCTACAGATAAAGGTGTAACCACTGTTTGGGCTATATAACATGGATCTGGAAAGACTATACCTGTTGGAGTCAGACGGGCAAAATTTCAATGCTGGGTATTTACTAGCTGTGTGACCTTGATCCATTTACTTACTCTAAGTCTCATCTTCCTCATCTGTGAAATGGAATAAATGGAAGGAGAACACCCATTTTGCAAGACTGTTTTTAAAAAATTAGACATATTTGTCAGGCATATGTTATATGGTGCTTCCTGGCACCATAAATGGGAGGCTTTATTTCTTTGAAGTAGAAATTAAAGGCAAGTTTTCATAAAGCAGTGATTTTAAAAGATTGAATTAAAATAGATAGTTGGGTTGTCTTAAAATCTTGCCTTAGCTGTATCCTAAAACAATTAAAATATAGCTTGTATATTGCACCTAAGTAGTAACTCCCATGTCATTTATTATTTGGATATATAAGAGGATGTTCAGTGGAAATGTTCTTTCTGTTTTCTTGGAATTTTAGTTGAAGCCCTAAAGCAGAGAAACTGGGCAAAAGATCCCTATTCTAAATGAAATGGTGAACACACCTAGGCCAAAACTACTCAAAGATATTAGATCTGGTCTGGTAACCATGGAAACTGTCCTCCACCTCAAGCTGCCATCAGCCTATGTGAGAGAAGATGGCTACCAAGGAAAGAGAGCTCTTGGCCTTGAGGGATTAGTGAAGCATTTCTGACCCCCCAAGCCAAGTGATAGGGTCAGAGAGACATGCTCACCAAGAATGGGGCACTGCAAGGAGAGACATTTGGCATCTCAGTCCTGGCCCTGCACTTCCCAAGCTGCAGACCCTCCCAAGCTCACCAGGTGCCCTGGAGTGGAAGAAGTGGATTGCAGTAGGAAGGTGACATGGGTTTCCCATGGACTAGGGGCATAAACATGAGGACTACTGATTTCTGAGTGGAAAACTCTGACAGTTGGAGGACAGCTAGAGAAGCACTTTAACCCATGGATGTAGGACAAGGAGAGAGCTAGGCTTTCCCCATTTGTTGTGGAAAGATGCAAGAGCTCCTCAAGGACAAAAGAACATGGCAGTTGCCGGCAGTTAGTAGGCTCAAGCCGTCTTGATGGGCCTTGCTCAAAGGGCTGACTGCTGAGCTGAGCACCTGCAATGCTGAGAAGGGTTGGGCTGGGCTGCCAGAGGCTGGAGAGAGAGGTCTCTAAAGGTCTGCTGAAGAGTTTCTTGTCTATGGCAGAGAATGTGAATGTACTGGAGGTATGGAATAGGGATAAGGGCAGGGCGCCAAAGAACTCTAGATGATGCCATGACAAAAACAGCATTTGTGTGCCTGCTGGTGAGAGAGTATGACTGACAACTAGCCAGGAGAGAGCACCAGTGACATTAGCCTTTTGCCTGCTTTTCTCTAACCCCCCTCCCTTTCCTTAATGTGAAAGAGCCAGAAGATTTGATGAAGAAAGAACAAAAAGTTCTTATATCAGCTCTTCCCCATTGTAAAGTTCTCGGCAAGGGTAAGCCCTGAGCTGCTGGGGTTAGAGGGGGTTACACTATGAAGTGGCTATGAGGTTCAAGTTTGATGTAAGACGGGATCAGACCTGTTAATATCCAAAAGTCAGGCACTGAATAAGATCCCTGCCCCCCACCCCCTTAAAATAGCTGGAAGTGATTGGAAGGCTGTAGGCTCTACATCCGCTGTCATCAAGGGTGGGTGAAGAGAGGAAATTTGAGAGTGCATATATGAAAGCAGTTTGTGGTTTTACCCCATTGATGTAACCCATTTGAAAAACCTGTAACTGTTATTTTAATAGGATTTCTTTTTTTACTAGAAAAGGCTTTATTGACAGGCCATGGAAAATTTTTCTCTTGCTGCTTTCAGATATGCAACCCCTGGAAGAGATAAATTGAAGCGTTTATGCTTCCTGAACATAGAGCCTGCACAACGTTCTTTGGGAAGAAAAGCTTTGCAAACCTTGCTCATAGCAGTGTGGTATAAGTTGTTGGGTTGTGAAGACAGATTTTAGGGAAGGAACCATGAAATTTTCTGGAATATATATATTTTGAAGAGGAAGAGAAAAGAGCATAGCATTTACGTTTAATCTATATACCTGGCAACCTAGCAGTGTGATAGGCACTTTATCTCATTCAATCTTTCCTGCAACCATATAAAGTAATTATTTATACACCCATTTTGAAGATGAGGAGATCAAGTCTCAGGAAGGTGATGGAATTTTCCCAAACTCATCTGGTTAATAAATGTATTTGATTCGATAGCCATTCTGTTTCTACCACATTGCATTACCAAAACTTGGGAAAGAGAATGTTAATTTCATCGTATTTAACTACAAGAGAAGCTAATAACAGATAGTTCCTAAACAGATAGTTAACAAATAATAGCAGAGTTTATTATTAAGAAATCTGGTAAGAGAGAGGAATGTTCCATTAAAGGAAGAAAAGGAACAACTAAAAGCAATATGATCTTCGGGTAATTTTGGAGGAATGCAGGCAGTTGTCTAGAGAGAGATCTCTCACGACTAAATTAAACAGAGCTTAACCTGATGAAGTGGGAATATGGAAAGGTGCCAGCAAGGCTGACCTAAAACAGAGCAATAGGAAAAGAAAAGACACCTGAGAGCAGAAGTTGCCATCCGAAGGGGCACAGCTCTGAGGGTGAGCACCTCTAGGAAGGATGTTACAGGAGCATCGGCTGGAAGACTTGTGGCTTCTCTACCTGTCAGCCAGTGAGCGCACCTGTCCTTGTACAGGTTGACGCAGGAGTGCGTGGTGCAGATCAAGGAAGGAAGTTTGGGAAACTCTCAGACAGGCTGCCTCTGAGCTTGGACAAGCTTTCAGGGCTGTTGCCTTTCCCAAATGGGTCCTTTGTGAAACCCACCCAAGTCAGGGAGGTCACCTGAGGTCACAGTATGGAGAGACTGAAGGAGTATATTTTTTCAAATGAAATTTAAAGAATGTTTACCCTTAAACTGTCCCTGCTCACTTGGTCGAGTATCTCCCAAATAAACCAATGGGTTTTGTTTTGTTTTGTTTTGTTTTGTTTTGTTTTGTTTTGTTTTCAGCGCTAAAGGAAACTCCCTTCTACAGCTTGGCAATCAAAAGGACATCCTGGGGCACCTGGGTGGCTCAGTTGGTTAAGCGTCTGACTTTGGCTCAGGTCATGATCTTGCAGTTTGTGGATTCAAGCCCCACATTGGGCTCTGTGCTGACAGCTCAGAGCCTGGAGCCTGCTTTGGATTCTGTGTCTCCCTCTCTCTGCCCCTCCCCCACTCTTTCTCTTTCTGTCTCTCAAAAATGTATAAACATAAAAAAAATTTTTTTAATAAATAAAAAATAAAAAGGACATCCTGCCCTCCTCTCATTCCCATACCCAGAGAATCAACAATTTTGAGGTCAATTTAAGGGCCTCCGTGCTTGGGGAGTAGCAGAGTTGGGGGTAGTGGGAGTGCTATGAAGTCAATCTTAGAAACTCTCTGAAAGAGATACCAAGGAAAGTTCTCTGCTGGTTCTCTGCTCTCAGTGTGGCCTCCTCTCCTTAACATTCTGCCCTTTCCTCACACCTCTGACAGAGAAGGTCACCACAGAACAGAATCCTGGCCCTTTCTCTCACTGCGCCCAGGCTCCCCCTCCCCCTCCTGCACTGAGTTCCATCACAGGGAAGAAAAACCAGGCACATTGTCACATAAGAAGCCCAGTACAAACTGTGGCCTTTGACAAGGGCCAGGTTTCCTATTGCCACTTGTCAGTCTTGGCTGCTCTGTGCTCTTTCCTCTGAACCAAACTATGACCACTGAAGGCAGAAACCTCATGTTGTCATGGAAAAGAACACAGGCTTGAAGTTACAAACAGGGATTCAAATTTTGCTTTCTTGTAGACTTGCACAACTTACAGAGTCTCCACAAACTTCAGTTTCTCATCTGTAAAATATGTCACTGCACCATTGGTTTCACATGTGAGCTGCCTTGATGATGAAATAAGATCATGTCGGGGCGTCTGGGTGGCTCAGTTGGTTAAGCAATCGACTTCGGCTCAGGTCATGATCTCACAGTTGGTGGGTTCAAGCTCCATGTTGGGCTCTGTGCTGACAGCTCAGAGCCTGGAGCCTACCTCGGATTCTGTGTCTCCCCTCTCTCTACCCCTCCCCTGCTCACGCTCTGTGTCTCTCTGCCTCTCAATTATAAGTAAACGTTAAAAAAATACTTTTTAAAGAAATAAGATCATGTCTGCAGAGTGCTTAAATAATTCTGGTATGTGATAAACACTAACTAGTGCCTTCCTTCCTCCATCATCTCATGTCAGTGCCTTACAGAGCTGCCCAGTGCTCCTGATACCTACGATGTAGGCATTCTGGGGGATGAGCAGAAGCCGGCCACACCAGTGCGCCCATATTTCAAAGTACCTCTCTCATCCTGTTTCTTACAAGCTCTCTTGGTCTGTGCCCTGAATTTCTTTTGTCTGAGCTAATAACAGCAGGATTGAGATGGTAACAGGAGGTATGTTCCTTTGCAAGTGCTATTGTTACCAGTTTTTATTTTTCCTAACATCAGAGCAAACCTGTTTCTGAGAAGGTTCCTTGTGATGAGCTGCCACAGGGCAGGCTGTGACTGGGGGCTTCTTGACAGAATGTTCCCTTGAGTAGAAATGAATGAGTTTGTTTAATGGGTTTGTGAACTTCCCTTCCAAGCCCCAGGCTTCACCAGCAAAGCTTGGCAAAGAATGGGTGGATACCCTGTGGTGCTAGATGACGTTAATATATCTTCTTCAAAAGGTGTGCAAGTTATGTACTAAATTTTTTAATGGGATTTGGTTTTGTTTTAATGATGGTAATATGATCATATAGTATGATGATGACACTGTATACTATGTGCTTCTGTAATATAAGCAAAACAAAGCATAGCTGGATACTATTTTGAAATACTAATTGATGCATTCTTCTTTTATTCCTTTTACTTCTTATAGCCCTCAAACAGATGTAAGGCCATTTGCTTATTATAAAAGTAAGGCTGAGGCCCTTGCTCTACAAGGAGAGAAAAATACCTATTGTTAACAAAGGGTCAAATTTTTTGCTTTGAGTTCCAAGTGAGGTGCATGAAATTCAAAGCCAAAACAATGAATTAAAAGCCAAAGCCTTTTGATTCATAATAGTTGTACTTCATTTTTTATTTATTCTTTTTCCAAAGAAAAAAAAGCTGGAGAATTAGAGATTTTCCACCATGATCTCTGAGAGCAGAGAACCAGCGTCTTTCCTACTGAGGGCTGTGTGCCAGGCTGAGGAGAGCAAGAGTGAGGTTTCACCCTTGCCAGAAGAATGTATCAGAAAGCACACCCTCCAGGGTCATTGGTGACAGGAGCAGCAAGGCATAGCATGACCCCTAGAGCAAGTGAGGCATGAAGACCAGTGGCTACTGCTGGCATCACTCATTCATCTATTCAAAGAACATTTATAAGGCAACCAGCTATGTGTCAAGACTGTTCTTGGGATGCAACAGAGGCCAAAGCTTCCTGCCCTCGGGGACTTTTTTGTTTTTATAATTAAAAAAAATTTTTTTGAATGTTTATTTGTTTTTGAAAGAGAGACAGTCAGACAGAGCATGAGCAGGGGAGGGGCAGAGAGAGAGAGGGAGACACAGAATCTGTCAGCACAGAGCCCGACACGGGGCTTGAACTTACAAACTCAGATCATGACCTGAGCCGAAGCTGGACGCTTAACCAACTGAGCCACGCAGGCACCCCCCTCAGGGACCTTTTTGAATGAAAGTGAATTCAGTAATAGAGTACTAAAGAGAGATTTTGTCACATATAAGTTTGTGGACTGATGCGATTGGACACTTAGAGCCATGGCAGACTGTTACATGATTCTAAAAGCTATTGTCAAGCCTTTTGAGCAGGTCCCTTTCTTCTAATTTTATAGACAGAAAAAGCTAAAGTAAAGAACTCTAATGCAGGGGTTCTCCAGGTATGAGCCTGCACCACCAGTGGCGGCGTGTGGCCATCACCTGGGAGCTTGTTAGAAGTGCAAGTTCTTGGCTCCTCCCCAGATCTGGTAAACCAGGAACTCTGGGGGTGAAGCCAAGGACCTGTGAACAAGTGCTCCAGCTCATTCTCCATGCTCTGGAGCTCGAGGACTCTTGCTGTGATAGATAGGGATCACTAATGAGATTGATTAGTTTATCCAGTAAGCATTTACGCAGTTTAAGTTTGGGGTTGGCACTGGGGATGTACAGGCAAACCAGACAAGTTCCCAGCACTCAGGCGGTTGCTCACAGACCTGGATCCACACAGTCGTGCAATTTCAGGGTGACGGAGAATGCTCGGGTACGAGGGTGGCCCAGAGGAGTTGGGGCCTGGCTCTTTTCCACGTGCCTCCTTGCAGTAGAGGGCAGTGAGGGCTGGGAAAGATAAAGCTGCTCCTTCCTGAGGTTCAAGTGTGGCAGGGCCTGAGAAGATGTTTTGTGCATCCAAGGCCCAAGTTGCTCCTGGCTTCTAAGCAGGGCTCCCCCACCATGCTGTGCTTCAGAACTACATGGTGAGCCTAGAAGTATAAGCTCCTGGTCTCCCAGATTCAATATCAGTGGAAATCTATATTTTTTAACAAGCTCCCCAGGTGATTCTTATGCACACTGAAGTTTGTTCTAAAAGATGAAGAATTAATTTGCCAGTGAACTCCTCTGTCTCACTTTTCATTGGTTCTGCTCATTGAGCTATGAGGGAATAGAGAAAATACTTTGCTCTAACTAACTGTCTGGAATCATCCTTCTGGAACTCATATTCTGTAAGACAACTCCAGGGGCAGGGGAGAGGGTGTTTACCCGACAGCAGATGCTCATGGCTCAGGAACCTCACCATGTATTGTGAGGTAGCGAAACTACCACAGTGATGATTGCAACACTCATTTAGCAAACATTTATTGAACACCAGCAGTTCACAATTACTGTCCACTGGCATGCTTTGACCAATGGGAGTTGCCAGTCACCATGACCTTTGCCGTGATCGAACAGAAGATTTAAATGCCATTGCATGGCGTGGCTGAAGCTGGCTGCTGGTACTATGTCTTAGTCTTGGCTTCTTCAGCCAAGATGCCAGAATGAGAAGACACACGGTGCCAAGCCTAGCAGGGCCCGGCTGACCTGAAGAGCACATTTACCATGAATAAGAAATAAATGTTTGTTGTTTAAACTATTGAGATTTTGAGCTTATTTATCCTGCAGCATAATCTAGGGAAAGCTGACTAAAACACCAACTCTGTGTCTGGCTTTGTGCTGGGAAATAGAGATGAATAATACATAATCTCCTCCCTTAAAACACCTGCTGGTTCTTTAAGAGAGATGAGACAGTTATCTTATCCTATTTTATCTTATCCTATCCTCCTCATTCATCCATCCCCTGGCTTCTCCAGAAAGGATTTATTCGGCCTTTACACATAAAATGTAAGTAATAGAATGCAGTGAGGTACATTAGAAGGAGATGAGAAGGAAAAGGGACGAACAGAGGTTAAGGAATGCAACTTATAAAAATGCATTATCTGTGCTTGTGGGGTGGACACAAATTTAATTCTAATCATCTAGAATCCATTTCATAAGAGACCTGATTAGTTTCACAGTTTACAGAACCCATAAGATTAAATGCCAAGCAGTTGCTCCAGAGAGGCATGGTTATGTCTGGTCATTAGACAACATCGAAATTACTCTGAAAGTCCATGGGATTTAAGCCATTAGCATTTGTTCTTGCTGTTGTAATTTACCATTTTCTTTCCCCCAGTATACTATATGTATATCTCCTCAGCTTGATTCGGTTTTAATTTCAAAGAGAAAAATGAACAGAAAGGCAATTTTATTTATTTATTTATTTATTTATTTATTTCTAGCTAGAAGAGGGAGGAAAAGATATGGTGTGGTAAATCTACAAAGCATTCTTTTTGAGTGTAGTGCTTCACTAATATCACAGTGAATTGTAAGTTTTTGTTTGCTTCCCTCCCCACCCCATACCCAGATGCTTTTTCTAGGAGAGGGCCTGTTTTAATTTATTTTGACTTCCTGCCTCAGTGCCTAGAATAAAGAAGTTCAATAGATGTTGAATGGCATGAGTGGCTGAGCATTTTTATTGTTGTATAGTGTCCCACTGTGTGTATTATTATATGTCCATTCTATTAATGGACATTTAGGTTGTTTCTCATTTGGGGAAATGACAAACTAAGCTACTATGAGCATACATATGCATACAATATGCATGTATTGTCCTGCACATAAACACATGTATCTCCAGAGAATAAACCTAACATGGAATAACTGGGTTATATTGTCTTTCTATCTTGCAGTTTACTAGATAACACCACTCTGTTTTCCAAAGTGGTGGTTCCCATTTACCTTCCCACCAGCAGTAAATAAGAGTATCTGATGGTCTACATTCACACAAACACAAACATCAAATGTTTTCAGATATTTTTTTGTATTTGCTAATTTCGTAAGTATGTTATGGTGTCCTCTTGTGGTATTAATATGGGTTTGCCTGATTACTGATGAAGTTGAGTACATTTTTATGTAAATGATTACTGAGGATCCTTTCAGGTGAAGAACCGGTTCAAGAATTTTGGATATTTTAAAAAATTGGGTCATCTGTTCTTTCTCTTTTATACAAATCTTTATATATTCTGCATACTAATCCTTTGTCTATTATACATGTTGCAAGAATCTTCTCCTACTCTATGGCTTATCTTTTCAATCCTTTTATGGCCTCTCAATGAGGAAATGTTCTTATGTCAAATTGAGTAGCTTTTCCCCACAATGAGTGATATTTGTGACTTGTATAAGCAACTTCTCCCCATCTCAAAGTCATAGAGATACATCTTATAGTCTCTTCTAAAAAGCTTTATGATTTTTCTTTTCAAATTAGGTGTTTAGTACTATGAATTATTATTAGTAGTATTTTGGGAGATGAGGAGGTAATCTGGTAAGTTTCGAAACAATTCACTTTAGTGAAGCAGCCTAAGAGGATGCCACCATAGAGCTGTGTCAGAGCTATATACATAGTTCTTGCGCAGAGGTAGGTTGGAGGTTGATGACTAAGCTATTATCTTTAGAGTGACTGACAGAGCAAAGGACAGCTGTCACCAACCCCACTGTCCTCAGGTGCTATGGACCAGAAGCAGTACCTTGGTGTGAACACGAATAGGCAAGGGCTGACCTCCTCACATGAGCCTGACCACAGGGGTGGGCAGTGGACTGTAGGTAGTACAGAGTTGTGGTAAATTGAATAATAGCCTTCCACAGATGTCCACATCCTAATACTCATAATTTGTGACTATGTCACTTTATATTGCAAACGGGACTTTGCAGATGTGAATAAGTTAAGGATCTTGAAATATGGAGATGATCCTGGATTATCCAAGTGGACCTGATGTAATCACACAGGTCCTAAAGAGGGAAGGAGATCAATAGGAGAGAAGCCGCTATGCTACTACTGGTTAGAAGATGGAGGAAAAGACCTCATGTCAATGAATATAGGTAGATTCTACAAGCTTAAAAAAGCAAGAAAACAGATTCTTTCTTAGAGCCTCCAAAGGAGTGCAGCCCTGTGAACATTTTAGACTTCTGACTTATAGAACTACAAGATAATAAATTTGTGTTGTTTTAAGCCACACAGCCCTAGACCTGTCCTATGTCCCATGTGAGTGTCACCCCCAAATCAGCATGCCAGCACCATTCTGGCAGTCCAGTCTTGCAAGATCTCTTAGAAGAAAAAACATATTGACTAGTGGGAAGATCCTGTCACCCCAGGTCCCCGCTTCTGGAATCTGGTCAGCACCAGCTCAGGACAATCATGTAGGCCTGTTGGAGAATACTCCCAAGGGAGAGAAAATGGGACCAGTGCCCACATAAGTCTCTGGGCTAGGATCATCCCACCCTGATGTCTGTTGGCCCCCACTGGTCTCGGGAATTTGTGGGGTTCTTACAAACTTTTGGGGAAGACACCCCAAACTGTAGGGGCACTCTGAGGATCTTGCTTGCCTGGTCTAAGGGTGGTATAGCACACAATAAATGATCCCTACTATCCTCAGTAGGAACTCACTGCAGGTTTTAGGCCAGGATGTGACATGATACGTTAGAAAGATCGCCTTGGCTTCTATGTGGAGAACAGCCCTAGACCCAGCAAGGATGGAAACAGAGAAACCACATAAAAAAGGCACGGTTATGAATGTAAGCTGGTGCAGCCACTCTGGAAAACAGTATGAAGGTTCCTCAAAAAACTAAAAGTACAACTACCCCACGACCCAGCAATTGCACTACTAGGCATGTATCCAAGGGATACAGATGTGCTGTTTCAAAGGGACACATGCACCCCCATGTTTATAGCAGCACTATCAACAATAGCCAAAGTATGGAAAGAGCCCCAATGTCCATCGATGGATGAATGGATAAAGAAGATGTGGTATACACACACAATGGAGTATTACCCAGCAGTCAAACAGAATGAAATTTTGCCATTTGCAACTACGTGGATGGAACTGGAGGGTATTATGCTAAGTGAAATCAGTCAGTCAGAGAAAGACAAATATCATATGACTTCACTCATATGAGGACTTTAAGAGACAAAACAGATGAACATAAGGGAAGGGAAACAAAAATAATATAAAAACAAGGAGGGGGACAAAACATAAGAGACTCATAAATATGGAAAACAAACAGAGGGTTACTGGAGGGGTATGGGAGCGGGGGATGGCCTAAATGGGTAAGGGGCACTAAGGAATCTACTGAAATCATTGTTGCACTATACGCTAACTAATTTGGATGTAAATTAAAAAAAAAAGATATATATGCTTTAATAATTAAAAAAAAATCAGCACTGTTGCCTTCATCCAGAGGAAACATATAATGACTGTGATTAGAGTGGTAAAGGCAGAGATAGAAAAGGGTGGGAAAAAGAGATCTTTTTGGAAGTGGCAGGTTGCTTGCATTTATTCAGCACTTAGTGCGTTTGTTCTGCCTTGTATTATATCATCAGAAAGTCAGGGTGGATCCAGCAAGCATGGACGATTCAGATCAAGTTAATTTTGAGTCCTTGCTCCACCTCTTAGGCTTTATGACTTCAGGCAGGTGACTTCCATATCTACAAATTATTCCATATAATTATAATTAATCCCTAAGACTTGGGTGAGCGCTAAAGAAGATGAGTATAAGAAATGCCATGGGCGTGGGTGTGACGTGCAGGAGGAGTTTAATAAACTACTTTCCCTCCCTATTCACGTTTGTGTCTTCACTAGGTAGCAAAGTATCCAGCAAAGAGATGACTCAGTTATTATTTGCAGAACGGAATTAAATGATACCATTATTTGTTTGGGAAGCTACTGTTCCCTCAGAGCAGTGGTTCCTAACTCTGTTTGGAGCTAGAGGGCTCTTTTGAGTTTTTGATGAAAATTGCACGTAGTCAATATGTGTAAAATTTGAAGTGCAATTTCAGTGGGTTCATGACTTCTCTGAAATATATGTATTTACCCTTACTTTAGAGACATGGGACATGCCCGTGTCATTATTTTTAAATTATGCACTTGGAAAAAGACCTCAGTTTGAAATAATCATCTATTTAGCTACCTCCATTGGTATTATCCCAATATAAGTCAAGCATTTAACCTGTTTTACCTTTAAATCCCAAAAGTCTATTCAAAAAAATAGAGATGAAGGAACTCAAGATCTATCCAAAATGACATCTGTAGAATTGGCTTTAAAGAAATAACCTTCCGTTGGGGTGCTTGGGTGGCTCAGTCGGTTGGGCATCCAACTTCGGCTCAGGTCATGATCTTGCAGTCTGTGAGTCTGAGCCCCACGTCGGGCTCTGCGCTGACAGCTCAGAGCCTGGAGCCTGCTTCGGATTCTGTCTCCATCTCTCTCTGCCCCTCCCCTGCTCTCGCTGTGTGTGTCTCTCTCTCAAAAATAAAATTAAAACATAAAAAAAATTATAGAAATAACCTTCTGAGATTAGAGTCTGCAGGGCTATTGGCCTGACCTGACCCCTTACAGCTTCGATACTGACCTGAGGTCAGGCCAGGCCCCTTTCTGTGTTCCTTCATAATCAGTGGTGATGGGTGATTTAAAAGTGATTTTCAAAAGCTAAATGTTGAGACAGTTAAAGAGCTTACCAACAGCCTGATGATCTTAGAAGAATAAGCCCAAGTACTGAGATTTCAGACGCAAAAGTGATTTCTGGATGGGTCATTGCAAAAGGATTTACGACGCGACAGCAAAGTCAAGTCCAGCCCTGAAATGGATAAGGCCTTCATCTTCTTAGAGAGCCCAAAATGATTTGGGGCATTAGGGTGAATCTGATTATTTTTATTTGTGTAATTTAAAAATGTATTTGGATTACTCTTGATTTGCTGTAAACAGGTTTTCAGAAAATGATGTTTTTTTCCCACAAATGCAGGAAAAAATATATACGAGATCAGATCTGTGTATGGAATAATGTAGAATTAATTTGCAGCCAACCCACTAGCACCAGTTTCATCACCTGCCTGGCCAGAGGGACTGAGTCAGAGCCCTAGGGGCTGTGGTGGCCAAAGACCCTTTTCCCAGAATGATCTACCTTTTCTTTTCTTTCTTTTTTTTTCCCCCTCCAATCTGTTTCTGCTCTCAGTAATTTTAAAGGACTCTAAACCACTATAATCCTCAGCCTCTTCAGAGAATTTATAGATGTGACTAAAACCTAATCCATTTTGGCATAAAGCTAGAAATTGCTTTGGTGTTGAAATATGTGCAGACACGAGTTTCCTTGAGATCAATGGAGCTCTTCTCTCTCCTCCTTCTTTCAGAATACCTTGCAATGCCCAGAAGTTTATATAAGGGTTTTATACACCTGCACATCATGGTATTAGAGAAGTTAAATGGTGGGAAGACTTAACAGATCATCTGGTCCTTGTATGTGCCAGAATAGCATGGTTTCTTACAACATACTGTCTGGAAATCTATTCTAGCTACAAAAGCCTCAAGCCATCCTGTTAAGTAATTCTATAATAATCTAAAGAAGCTAGGGCATCGTCCTTGACACTGAATGTATACTTTCTCCCCAAAATTTTAATCATACTTTTTTAGGACCCCTTTTTTGTCAGCCTTAATTTATCAATTTTCTTTCTTGATTTCTGAGTCCTTTAAGGACTGTCTTCAAATAACAAGAGAATTTTTTTTTTCCAGTATAGGAGGCTTAAATAATATACCTTTGAGCCCTCACAGATTTTCTCAGGGTATGAGTCTGCATTCTGTGGTAGTATTTTTGTGTGCTGTCTAGCTTTTACCAGTTTTTTTTTCTGTAATAAATCTCAAGACTTTCATATTTTGAATATGAGAACAAAAATGCTAATATAAATACTTAAAACTTAAGAATTTTAGAGTAGTTTAGAGCAAAAAGAAGACAAATAAATAGGACAATTTAGAAAATTTTAAAAAATTAATGTTTATTTATTTTTGAAAAAGAGAGAGAGAGAGAGAGAGCATGAGCAGGGGAGGGGCAGAGAGAGAGGGACACACAGAATCTGAAGCAGGCTCCAGGCTCTGAGCTGTCAGCACAGAGCCCAACACAGGGCGCGAATCCACGAACCATGAGATCATGACCCAAGCTGAAGTCAGACGCTCAACCTACTGAGCCACCCAGGTGCCCCAATTTAGAAAAATTTTTAAATGAATAAGATGATTGATGAAAAAGAATTGAGCCATGTAATCTCTGCGAAGATTGGATTCTGCAAAATGTATTTCCTAGATGTGTTCAACCGTAGTCAGTTCTTCCATTATATTCCCCTGTCAGAATTAAATCCTCAAAAATTGTGGGGGGAAAAAGGCAGAGAAAATCCAGAAAACATTTTAAAGTTGTATTTTGCCTTTTATATTAGGATTTCAAATGGTGACCTAAGACAGCAGTGTTGCTTGCCTGTGATGTGGCTGAAGGAGCCTGGCTGAGCGGAGGAGGAGGACTGTACATTTCAAAATGTGTGTGCATTTCAAAATTTATCTCTGACCCACCAGTTGTGCACCCTCTTCCATTATGATGGGCTGTGTGGATTTTTCTCAGCCACAAGAATGTATAGGTTCTTGAGATAGTGAGGGTATTGCAAAAAGAATATCTTTGTGGCTGAAACAAAAAGATTAGGAAAAAAGAAAAAATGTAAAAGGAATTTGTAAACTCAGACTTCAAGCCTTAGCCATGTATTTTACCATTCTGTTCACTGTTTTATAAGACCAAAGATAAAGAAACGAGCCTATTAACTTCATGACCAATAATTGACTTTACTGTGAATTTTCTTGCTTTTTGTAAAATCTATAAAGAGGAAGATTGAGAACTGTATTGGAACGAGAATTGAAAGGTAACTAATTACTGTCGCATCATTATATAAAGAGACCCGTTATTCCAATAGCGGAGTTTTCATTCTATCTGGTATATTTTTAAATCCTCCATAAATATTTTTTAATCCTTTGCTAGCAGAAGTTGCCCAAGCTCTATATTTCTTGTTAAATGTTGCTTTCTTAAGCCCTGTCCTTTCATCAGTATAGATATTATTTCATAAATTCTAGGATATTTTCTCAGTATACTGGCTTTGGGTGTTAAATATCTCAGTTGGCATTACCCTCTGCTTCCTAGTGGAATGGTATTTCTAATAGGCTAACTAATGGCCAGGAGGGCAATGAAGATGTAGTGAAAAGATTCTGTGATCTGAAATGAGATCTGTTTGCCTTTCTTGTTGGGCACTTGACCTTGAGTCTGTCATTAACCTCCATGAGCCTTTGTTCCCTCCACATCATGGAGATGGTAGCGTTCTGCCTATTGTTGGAAGTTAACAAATAGGGAGGAAATTATCTAGGTCTCAGTTTCTATTTACTAGACAGGTTTTCCCCTATTTGGAATCCGTACCACATCACTCAGAAGAGAGGAACCATGTTTCCAACCTCCCTAATATGTCAGATTCCCCCTTTCCATTGCACAGGGCAGCCCACCATGTGATGTTGCAAATTATAGGAAATTTATAATTCTTTTTCTCACTTGAATAAGGCAACCTAGTTTGTCTTGTCACAGTATTTTCTTTCTTTTTTTTTTTTTTTTTTTTCATTTCTCCCAATCCTGTAACCACAGTTACCAGAGCCACATTTGGATCTGGTTGGCATTCATAAGTCAGGGATTTCAAAAAGCCACTGGTCACGTGTCAGCTCTGTGAGCCTCTGGGGAGGGTATCCCAGTGCCACTCCTCTTCTAAACTCCAGCTCTTTTATCTTCTGTCACGTAAAAGCTTGACCAAGATGGCAAGATGTAACTTCAAAACTCCTGAAGCCTCGCTATTAAAACAGAGCTTACTTTGTTGAGACTCCATTCTGAGGGCCTGGCTACAAATGAGGCAGTATGCCCGCTTGGATCACCCACCCCATTCCCACCCCAGCCACCTTCCCCACAAGGCAGAGTTTCAGACAACACTCCTGGAAATAGGTTGTGACCCAAGTGACATGTATTTGGTCTGAGGTGAAAGGGGAACTGTCAAGCTTCTCTCTTGGGTGTTAAGATTCTCTGTAGTCTAATGCGTCTGCTGTGGACCATGTGAATCCTGAGATTAATATTCCTGTGCATTTCTTGAAATGCTTATGATTTTACTTGAAATTAGTGGTGAAAAGCAAATGATAGATAATGTGAAAATTCTCCCATCTCTTTTCTGCTGCACGTAAGTGTGGTTTTCTGAATGTATCTCAAGCATTCATGTCAATGATATTCTATTTTATGCAATTTCTACTCTCTAGAGCAAGGGTAGTATCATGAAAATGTAGAGAATTAACTTTTGTTCCAGAGCTGCTATTGTTTTTATCCATCTTCTTAAGTAAACAGAAAGCTTTCCTTTGCATCTCTAAGACCCAGAGGGCTGAGTAAATAGTGCACACACTGAAATGTGGAAATCTAACTTGTGCTTGGAATAACTGGCTGAATTGCAAAGTCACACAGAACTGAGTGGGATTACGAATATTGAACACCCACTGTATTAGCTCTGTCTTTTATTTTCTGTATTCTGATGTTTATACATAGGGGGTTTCATTGACCCCAGACGGGCTACGCCTCCCAGGGTGAGCTGATTCCTAGAGATAGTGAACAACTGGCCTTAAAGCATGCTTTTTAAATAGAAACCAATGAATCAAGAGACTGCACCCCAGCCGTCTCCTCTATTGGCTCTCACACTGGGCCAGTATCTTCCTTGTCTTGTCACCTCAAGGCTAGGTACCAGGCAAGTACTGACAGCTTCTGTACCCCAGAGCCTGCTGAAATTACTCAAACTAACCAGTATTAAACTGCTTTCCCTGCATCACCTGTTCCTTCTCGTGGAAACCACAGTAAAGGCTCTTGCCCACAGTTCTTCCCTCTCTCTGTTTTCTGACCAACCCCAGTGCTTCCCTGTGGGGCCCACTATGGTGTGGCATGCCCCCTTCTCTTGAGAACTGTGAATAACAAACTGACTTTTCAATGGCAAGCGTCTCCTTGATCTCTCAGCCTTACTATACCTCAATTTTTCTGTTAATACACTGTATTTTATAATACCCCAAAATATCCATATACTGAATGGTAACATGTTGTACCTCCAAGATGCTACTAGAAAATGATATATCAGTCTTTACATACAGTATAAAAATTAAATTATATACTTAAGGACAGGATTTTTTTTTAATTCCTCAGTGACTTGAAGAAAATAAGCCCTCAAGAAAATATTTGAGAGAGTGAATTGATTTGTTGTCAAGAATCCTGGAAAGTTTGATGAATTACATATAGCTTGTTTTTCCTTTTCTGCCAGTTTTGGGCTCTATCATTATTCACCTGCTGTTCTGCACTGCTAGGATTATTGGTATTAAGTAGCTGATAGCTCAATCTGCATTTTTATTTTGATTTTATTTGTGCACCAGTTAGAAGCCACTCCTGACTGTGCAGTTTAAAAGCTTTGTGAGGAAGAAATGGATTAGGTACGCTGAAAGCATAACCATAAAACCTTTCTAATTACCGTTTATAAAGAGTAAATGTGAGATAACTGTAACCTATTTTTCCTCCTCTCCTCCGCAAACACTCATAATAATAGAATAATGACAGGCTTCAGGATAAGAAAACTGGAACATGCGAGAGACCTCATTTTTTTTTTTTTAGTTTAGAACTTAAAATTAGTACAGAGTCCAAGTTTAAATAATGATTTTTTTATCAGCTGTCCTAGAGTTAATACATTATAAAGTGAAAGAAAATTATACAAACTTGCACGATTGACTACTGAGCTTTACAATGTCTAAGTCACAGAGACACTCCAGGCCTTTTTTCACCCCTATTTTTTTATAGCTGCCATTGCCTACGGCCCCACCAGGAGGTGCAGAAGCCGCAAGATGTCTTGCTGTGAACAAGCCACATGTCCCAAATGTACAGGAAATGGCCGACAAGTACTAAAAATGACCACTAGGAATCTAAGTAATGCAAATTGAAATAACAGTGGGATATTATTTTCAACTATTTCAAAATAGCCAAAGATTTAAAAAACAGTTAGTGGTTGTAAGAAATGAGGACTTTCTTAATCTCATTGTGAAAGGGCAATTTAGCAGTACAGCAAAAGCTCTCTCAACTGACCACCATTTAGCCAGCTTGCCAGGTTAGCTGAGTCTCTTTCTTCTGTAAAACTTACTGACTGATGCCTACTTCCTGCAGAGCACCTAGGAGGCTTGTACATTCTCACTTCCACTTGTTGAATTCTATGCTCAACGTAAGTCAGTTATGTTTCCTCCAAAATCTACTCATAGTGATGTTACTGGTCATGTTATTCATGATTTAATTAAATAATATATAAGCCTGTATTTAATATGAGACTGAATAAAAAGCTTTTTTTCTTTTCTTTTTTTTTAATGTTTATTTATTTTTTAGATAGACAGAGACAGAGCGTGAGTGAGGGAGGGCTGACAGAGGGAGACACAGAATCTGAAGCAGGCTCCAGGCTCTGAGTTGTTAGCACAGAGCCTGACATGGGGTTCAAACTCTCAGACTATAAGATCATGACCTAAGCTGAAGGTGGACACTTAACCAACTGAGCCACCCAGGCACCCCAAAAGCCTTTTTTTCCTATGAAAACTAAACTAAATGCTAAGACTAAATAAAAGTTGTTCACTAAAAAAGCATTCTTAATAATATCCCTTATAAGATGTATTATATGTTAATATTTCATATATGTACCACAATTTGTTATCCATTCACCTGTTGATATATATTAGGTACAGTGTATACAACTGGGTCCCCTCCAGTTTCTGGCTATTACAAGTAAAGCTGCTCTAAACATTTATATACAAGTCTTTGTGTGGACATATGCTTATTTTTTCTTCATTCTCAGCCTAGCTGAGAAAGTAGGGCATATACAGGGGATATTGATAGCATCATCGAATGATATATTAAGCTTTGTCGTACATTAATTTTCAGGGCCCATAATTTTGGCTTTTATGCCACCTTATGGTATGAAGAAAGCTGTTTCTATCTCCATTCTGCCTTCTTTTAGCACTTGGTCTTTTGGTGTGACCTGGTATAACCCCAACTATAACCTATAACCTGTTGTTTCCCCAACTTTCTTGACTTCTTTACATTTTAATATACTGATAAAATACCACCTAGAAGTCAGTGTACTTTTGCCTCAGAGTAGCATCAGAAAATGTATCATAGGCATCTGTCAGTGTTATGGGTGATTGCTAAATGCTACCTGCGCATGGGCCAAGCTTCAGATTTTCCTGTTTCAGGTGGTTGTACCTGCATCTTCATCATGTAGCATCTCCTAAAGGCAACCAATTATGTAACATTAAAATAGCTATAGCACTGGGGCAGCTGGGTAGCTCAGTTGGTTGAGTGTCTGACTTTGGCTCAGGTCATGATCTCATGGTTCATGGGTTTGAGCCCCATGTAGGGCTTTGCACTGACAAAGCCTACTTGGGATTCTCTCTCTCCTCTCTCTCTGTCCCTCCCTTGCTCACACTCGCTCTCAAAAATAAATAAATATTTTAAAGATTTAAAATTACTGGGGCACCTGTGTTATTCAGTCTGTTAAGCGTTGGACTTCAGCTCAGGTCATGATCTCATGGCTGTGAGTATGAGCCCCACGTCAGGCTCTGCTGACAGATCAGAGCGTGGAGCCTGCTTCAGATTCTGTGGCTTCCTCTCTTTCTGCCCCTCCCCCACTCATGCTGTGTCTCTCAGAAATAAATAAAAATAAAAGTAAATAGTATTAAAAAATGAAAATAACTATAGCACTATATTTAGCATTTTACTTACACTTAGTACATTTTAGAAGAAAAAAATATCTCTAGCATAGATTTTTGCTTTCCAATGTAATCACCCATTAGAATCTTATGATGAAGAACAGCAAACCCAGCCTGAAAGAAATGCTAAAGGAATTCTTCAGGCTGAAGGGAAATGGTACCAGAAGTATATCTGGATCTTTAGAAATGAAGAACATCAGAAATTGCAAATATAATAAATATTTATAATATTTAATATGAGTAAATATAAGTAACTTTTTTTCTTGAATTCTCTAAAAATACATATGACTGTTTAAAACAAAAATTATAACATTGTCTTATGAAGTTTTTAGTGTTTGTAGATATGATGCATATGACAATAGACTCATAAAAGACATCTGAGGCTGGGGAGGTTAAAGGTCCCTATGTAGTTGCAGGATTTCTACATATTACAGGAACTGGAACCATGTTCTTAGTAGACTATGAAAGGTTTGGCATGTGTATTATAATCCCTAGACAAACACTAAAAGAAACAATAATAGAAGAGTCAAAGAAGTATAAAGATCTGATAGGTAAGGTATAATATCGTCTTAGTTCAGGTCACAAACAAACATAACATAGACTGGGTGGCTTAAGCAAGAAACATTTATTTATTATAGTTCTGGAGACTGGGAAGTCCAAGATCAATTTTGCCAGCAAATTTGGTGTCTTGTGAGAGCACTTTTCCTCGTTTATAAACAGCTGTCTCAGCCA
This sequence comes from Panthera onca, assembly GCF_046562875.1. Taxonomy (NCBI): domain Eukaryota; kingdom Metazoa; phylum Chordata; class Mammalia; order Carnivora; family Felidae; genus Panthera; species Panthera onca. The sequence continues at coordinate 225,359,573 of NC_138339.1, forward strand.
AGAGAGAGATCATCTCTCTAGTGCCTCTTATAAGGGCACTTATCCCATCATAAAGACTCCACTCTCATCACCTAATTGCCCCCAAAGGTCTTATCTCCAAATACTATCGTCACAGGGGGATCAAGGCTTCAACGTATGAATTTTGGGAGAACACATTTAGTTCATTGCAGGAATATTTTAAAATATTCAAATAATCTAAAAGAAAAGGAAGGAAAACAGAAAGGACAAACAAAAAAACAAATAATAAAGTGGTAGACCTAAATCCAAGCCGCATCAATAATTACATTAAGTGTTAGTGATATAAAACACTATAATTAAAAGACAGAGACTGTCAGCATGGACAGAAGCAAGACTATGATATATGCCGCTCATAAAAGAAGTACTTTAAATAGAAAGACACAGCTAGGTTGAAAATAATTGGATGGAAAAATACATACTATGCACAAAGTAAGCATAAGAAAGCTGGAGTAGCTATATTCATATCAGATAAAATAAACTTCCAGACAAAGAATATCAGCAGAGATGAAGAGGGATATTTCATTATGAGAAAAGGGATAGATCATTAGTAGACATTATAATGTGCCTGGGCCTATTAACATAGCTTCACAATACTTAAAGCAAAAATAGACAGAATAAAGGGAAAAAGAGATGATTCCACATAGTATTATATTCAAGACTCCTTTCTTATCAATTAATACAACATCTGGACTTTAAGAAGATTCAGTAGACATAGAAGATTTTAACACTATCAATTCCCATAATCTAATTGAGAATTACAGAACATCATTTATAGAACTTCAAAATACACTTCTTTTCAAAGTACATTCTTCATACCGACTATATGTTGTGGCATTAAATAAATTTCAATAAGTTAAAAAAATTTAAAATCCTATAAAGTAGATTGTCTGAAACAAATCAATAAATCAGAAATAAGTCAGCAAGAATAATGTTATTTCAGAGGAAATTATAAATATTTGGGAATTAAAAAGAACCTTTCTAAATTATTCATGGATCAAAGAAGAAATATAAGAGAAATTAGAAAATACTTTGCATTGAAAGATAATGATAATGTAACCTATCAAAATATGTAGAATGCAGCTAAAGAAATGAGTTAAAGGGAAAATAGTTTTAAGTGCCTATATTTAAAAAAAGATGAGGTGCCTGGGTGGCTTAGTCAGTTAAGCATCCAACTCTTGGTTTCAGCTTAGGTCATGATCTCATGGTTTCGTGAGTTTGAGCCCCACATCAGGCTCTGAGATGACAGTGCAGAGCCTGCTTGAGAGTCTTTCTCTCCTTCTCTCCCTGCCCCTCCCCCACTCATGCTGTTTCTGTCTCTCTCAAAATAAATAAAAACTTAAAAAAAAGAAAAATATAAAATAAGTCATCTAAGGTTGCCAACACCTTAAGAAGTTAGAGAAGAAAAAATTAAACCAAAAGTAAACCAAACAGAGGAAATAATAAAGATAGGGACAAAACTTAAAAAAAATAAGTAGAAATAAGCAAAAGAGAAAATTAACAAAGTCAAATTATAGTTTATTGAAAAGATTAATTTCAACAAATGCTTAGCTGAACCAATAAAGAGAAAGAACACTAATCATCAATACTAGAAATGAAAGATAGGTTATTACTTCAGAGTCTGCAGACTTTAAAAAGATAATAAATGAAAGGCCTCACACCATTTTTAGAATCTCACTTTATCTCTGGGAACTCATAAATAGACATAAATCAGTAATATTCAGTAAAACAAATAAGGATTACTCTGTAGATCCTTTGTTGAGTCACAGATTTTTATTCTGCTCTGTGCTTAAAATTTAAACCATGAAACTCAATTATAAATGTATTTAAACCAAAATATCTAGATTTTAAGGATGAGATTTTTTAAAAAATTTTTTATGTAAGCAAGTCATGAAGCAAGAAAATTAAGAATTTTCAACCTATTTTTTATTAAGATCAGAACTACCTTATGCACTATCATCCACTGTAAAGTTCACAAAAAGTTCACAGGAGAATTGTGGTATGTGTGTACACTAAACACATTCTGTAGCAAAACTTTTATTGCAGGAAGGAGTTGTGATGTTCCAAGCAAAACTTCCCTGAGTACATATATATGAAGTTGTAGAGTAAGGAGAAAATATTCTTGACAAAAACCAATCAAATAACTATAGATCTATATCCAGTTATTATCAAGTGAAGAATACTTTCAAAGTACTAGAATTATATCCATTGCTTTAATTACTTTGACAGTATGCCATAAAGAAGGCTATTTGAAAATATTCATGAAAAAAAACCTATATTTAATAGTGTCCAATATGGGAAAAAAAGAAATTACTATTCTTATTCTTATCCTATTTCATATCATATGGTCTTATTCTTATGATATTTCAAAATTACAAAGAACAAAAATACAATGGTGATTCTTTAGGTCTTTCTTTTTGTTTGTTTTTACTTTTGCTTTGTTGGAGCTTTGTTCTTATTCGAAAGTGGCTTCTTCTTATCATTGTAAACAGGAACAATTTGGTACATATAATACTCTTAATGGAAAGATTTGGTAAGTGGATTTGGACATCAATTAATACAGCTGAGTGAGCCACTACAAAATCATCCATCTTTTGCTCTGAAAGAACAGAAATTTGAATGAAATATATATTTTTATTTTTTTAATTATTATTATTATTTTTAATGTTTATTTATTTTTGAGAGAGAGAGAGACAGAGTGCAAGTAGGGGAGGGACAGAGAGAGACAGAGACACAGAATGTAAAGCAGGCTCCAGGCTCTGAGCTGTCAGAACAGAGCCCGATTTGGGGCTTGAACCCGTGACCGCAAGATCATGGCCTGAGCCAAAGTCAGATGCCCAACTGACTTAGTCACCTACGCGCCCCTGAAATATATTTTTTAAATATTAAAATATACCTAATACTTTATTAATTAATGTACAAACTAAATGTGAAATATGTTAAATATATTTAAATACTTCTGTTTACAAGGGATAATAGAAAAATTTCCATGTCCCAGGAACACAAAAGAGGGCATAGTGGGGATTAGAAATGGGACTCACAGAAAAGAGTAAATAGATGCAGAAAATGGATTTGAATGTTACAAGGTTCACACAGAAATTGTTAATGGCCATAACCCTTTTATGGCCAAAGACCAGAATGAAGGTGGGTGCCAGATAACTCTACTAACAGTGAAATGACCTGAAGTAATTTTATTTGGAACTCCAGGACATGACAACAATATGCCACTTTCCTGTGACCTTGAAAGAAAAGAGAAGCAATCATGAGAACACCTTAGTCAAGATGGTATGTGGACATGACATCCAAAATAGTTTTCCTCATGTAGATAAAGCCTACAAGCCTCCAGCTAAAGATTAGTTTGTGTCCATTCAACCTGGAGGGCCTTCCCGAGGCAAATGAAAAACAGAAAAACAAAAACACATGAAATGAGTTTGCATGAGAAGGAAAGCTCCTCTGTAAGAGATCTCGACAAAAGTGATAAATGCATGAGGAAATGCATCATTAAGAGAGGTAGTCAACTGATGTAACAAATGGGAGAATTAATTCCCATGGAGACAGAAATAATGAAGTTCAAAAAAGATTATAAAATGTGCATGCTGAAACTGCACCTAAAGATATTTTAAAAAGCTGGTAGCATCCTTCCAATGAAAAACAAAGGCTATGCAGCACAAACATGCAGATATAAACAAAAACCACCATTGGAAATCTTGAAAATTTCAATGAAATTTTTAAAAAGGGAATATACATGATGAGGAGTGGATTTAATACAGTTGAGAAAAATCTACCTAACAGGACAAAACCAAAGAGCTCAATACAGAGAAGTTAAGTGATAGAAAATATGGAAGATAAAATAAGACAGATGGTAGATAGATCAAAAGTTCTAGTATAATTAGTAGGAAACCTAGAAATAGGTAAAAATGAATATGGCAGAAAGGAAGCACTTGAAGGGATAAAGGCTGAAAATTATCCATAATTGAAAAAAATGATCTAAGTTGTTAGATTGTAACAATTCACTGACCAGAGGAAATAAGTAAAAAGCAAAGAGAACTCATGGTCACTATGAAAGTGAAGGTAAAAATGATAAAATGAGTCTAAACATTTCAGTAACCAAAACTAATACAAATGAATTAAGCTCACTTATTAAAATTAAAAGACTCTCAAATTGATGAAAGAACAAAATCAGTTTTATGAAACACAATGACACCAAAGAATGGGTTGAAAATAAAAATATGATAAAGATAATAGCAGGGAAATACTAACCCAAGAAAACTGGTGTAGAGAAATTAATACTTGTCCAAGTAGAACTTCCAGCAAATTGCATTAATATGGACAAAGGAAGACATTTCATGCTAATAAAAAGACTAATCCATCAAAAAACCATTCTAATCCATAATAACTCAGGCACAAAATATGTGAAGCAAACACTGAGAAAATCACAAAGAGAAATGAATAAATCAATGATAATTGTAGAATATTTTAACACACCTTTCTTGGAACATAAAAGGCTAAGCAAAAAACAAAAAAACAAATATATATATATATATATATATATATATATATATATATATATATATGGTATGAATATATTAGATTTGAATGATACTATAAACAGTCTTGATGTAATAGATACATAGAACTCTGCCCAAGAAATAGAGATATACATTCTTCTCAAGGACACCTGAAACAGTTATAAAAATTGTTTATAGCTGTGTCCCAGAGGATGATTCAACAAACTGCAAACATTTGATATCATTCAGACCACATTCCCTGATAAACAGTACAATAAAATTAGATACCAACTTTAAAGAGAATGTTCAGAATTCCAGTAATCAATTCATGGATTAAATATAAATATTTAGAGGTGAACAACAAAAATGCATATTAATGGTTCATGGAATGCAGATAAAGCAGTATTTAAATGAAACTTTTCATATGTACATGTATTAATTTTAAAAAGAGAAAGCTTGAAAAATAATCTGTGTTCAACTCAAGGAGTTAGAGGAAATTAAGAATTAAGAATTAAACCTAAATAAATTAAAATAATTAGAAAACTAAAAGCAAAAAAATGCATTTAATTTTTAAAAAATAAGCAAATTAGGTACAACGTAATAAAAGCCAGTTCTTTAAAAAGACATATAGGATAGACTTTTGTTGGGGCACCTGGGTGGCTCAGTCGGTTAAGCCTCTGACTCTTGATACCAGATCAGTTCATGCTCTCACGGTTTGTGATCAGACCCTGTGCCTGTGTGGATAGCTCAGAGCTTGCTGGGGATTCTCTCTCCCTCTTTCTCCACTCTTTGCCCACTTGTGCTTGCGTGCATTCTCTCTCAAAACAAATGAACATTAAAAAAAAAAAAAAAAAAGAATAGACTCTTGTCAAGTCTGATGAACAAAAGTAGAGAAAAGTTGGGGCGCCTGGATGGCTCAGTTGGTTAAGTGTCCGACTTCGGCTCAGGTCATGATCTCACCACTCATGAGTTCAAGCTCCGCTTGGGGTTCTGGAGCAGCTTGGAGCCTGGAGCCTGCTTCAGATTCTGTCTCCCTTTCTCTCTGCCCTCTGCTGCTTGCGTGCTCTCTCACTCTCTCTCAAATATAAATAAACATTAAACAAATTAAAAAAGGGGACGCCTGGGTGGCTCTGTTGGTTAAGCGTCTAACTTTGGCTCAGGTCATGATCTCACAGTTCCTGGGTTCGAGCCCCTTGTTGGGCTCTGTGCTGACAGCTCAGAGCCTGGAGCCTGCTTCTGATTCTGTGTCTGCTCCTCTCTCTGCCCCTCCCCTGCTCATGCTCTGTCTCTCTCTCTCTCTCTCTCTCTCTCTCTCTCAAAAATAAAAAAAATAAACATTAAAAAAATTTTAATTAAAAAAATTAGAAAAGTAGAGAAAAGTTAAACAATTTAGAACAATAAAGTAAAAGAACTACAGATAGAGTAGATTTAAATTTGTGACTATTATAAACAAATTAATGTCAATGATTTTGTAAACTTTAATAAAATGTAAAACATTTAGAAAAATATGAATTATTAAAAATTCATTCAGTAAATAGAAAACCTATTGAATAAATTAAAACCTTTGATTATTAAAATCTCCTTAATAAAATTACACTATCAGATGATTTTATGGGTGAATTTTATTAAGTCTGCTATGATTATTTCTTTTTTATAAAACTCTTCCAGAAAATAAAGAATAAAGTAAGAAAGCTCTCTACCTCTGAACCAGTTATCAAAACTAACAAGATAGTTTAGAAGGTTGCTGGCTATAAGATCAATTTAAAAAATAAAAAAGATCAGTAGCTCTCCTAGTAAACAATTAGAATGCATAATAAGAAAAACCCTATTGCCAACAACAAGGAAAAAAAGAAAAGTAACACAAAAGAGTCTACCTGAAGTAGTATAAGAGAACTATGGAATTTTGTTTGTTTGTTTTGAGAGACAGAGAGACAGCATGAGTGTGGGAGGGGCAGAAGAGAGAGGGGGACAGAGATCTGAAGTCAGCTCTGAGCTGACAGCCCTGATATGAGGCAAAAACTGCAAGATCATGACCTGAGTCAAAGTTGGGCGCTTAACCTACCGAGCCACCCAGGGGCCCCCTTTCTGGGATATTTTTAACGTGTTAGATTGAACTGTATGAAATTCCCTTTTTGTAGGTCAAAAATTATCAAGTACGGCAACTTCATATGGTTTAGCTTAATATTGATGAAAATAAGGAAACCTAAATAAATGGGGGGGGGGGGGCAGGTATTCTCTATAGATACAAAAACTTGATTATCATAAGATACCAGTTTTCCACAAATTGATTTACTATTTCAAATCACCATCACTCCAGAAAATCATATGGCACTTTTTTGATATCTGATTTTAAAATCCATGTGGAATAGTAAATATCTAAGAATAACCAAGAGAAATTGAGAAAAAGAATAAGGAGGGAGGAGGGTTTTGCTCTGCCAGAGATCACACTCGTTGCATAACTATAGTAAATTAAACAGTGTGATAGTGATATAGAAACAAACATCAAAATCAGAGCTCAGAAAGGTCAGAAACAGAGCCAATCCAGGTCATGATCTCGCGGTCCATGAGTTCGAGCCCCGCGTCGGGCTCTGTGCTGACAGCTCAGAGCCTGGAGCCTGTTTCAGATTCTGTGTCTCCCTCTCTCTGGCCCTCCCCTGTTCATGCTCTGTCTCTCTCTGTCTCAAAAAAAAATAAATAAATAAACGTTAAAAAAAAAATTAAAAAAAAAAAAAGAAACAGAGCCAATCATATATGAAAAATTTTGATATAACACAGGTAGCATTAAAAATCAGTGAAAGAAAGGGGAATCATTCTGATGATATTGGGACAACTAGATTCTCATATGGAAAAAAAAAGTTTAAATGCTCACACCATATTTAAAAAGTAATTCCAGAGGATTAGAAAATCTACCTGTAAAAATATTTTAACTATTAAAAGAAAACAAACAAAAATCTTTATAAGCCTGAGATAGGTAATATTTCTTTAAAAATACATAAACTCATAAAAGAAAATATTAAAACCTTTTTCTATACCAAAATTACAAAGATCTATATGGGAGATCATTAAAAAATTAATAAACAATAAGACAACAGAATGACAGCACATGTTTACCTCCTCTACCTCTCTAAATAACACTTAAAGGATAAAAATAATAAACATTAAAAAAAAGGGGGTGGGCACCTTGGTGGCTCACTTGGTTAAGCATCCTACTCTTGATTTCAGCTCAGTCATGATCTCATGGTTTGTGAGTTCAAGCCCCACGTCAAGCTGTGAGCTGACAGTGTGGAGCCTACTTGGGGACCCTCTGTCTCCCTCTTTCTCTGCCCCTCCCTTGCTCATGTGCATGCTGTCTCTCTCTCTCAAAAATAAATAAACATTTAAGGATAAAAATGTAGAAACCTCACAAGGACAAAGAAATAAGGAGAGAAGGACACAGCAACAATATTTTGGTACCACAGAAAGGCTTGGGAATTAATTGGTATGGCGAGTTACTGAAAGAAGAGGGAAACTTGGGGGCCCAAAAGGTAAGAGTAGTTGAAAGTCTAAGTGAGCTCATATATCTTCATAATCCATTCCATATTAGTAACTGGAAGAAGGCTCTTTCCTCACCCTGGAGGAAGGCTAGAGGTTTGACACTCTGGAGAAGGTAAACGAGAAGAATGCTGGACTAGGGGGCCACAAGGCCTAGTTGAAGGAAAAGGTACAACACTGGAAATGGGAAGAAGTGAAATTCACATTCTGAAATAAGAGTGGCCCCTTCGCTCCCTAGCTTACAACAGCCAGGTTTACATCTTCAAAGCAGAAATTGGAAGATTGTTCCCTAGGGGTTCTGACTTGCTGAAAGAAAAGATCTAAAGATACTGACACTGGTGTGTCCCAGAGTAAAACAGTCTGGTCAAATCACCTGCAGACTCACTGATTTATTCAAAGGCTCCAATCAGCTTTTGACTGCACCACTCTTGAGTATGATGATAGAGCCACTGACCACCAGCAGAGGAATGTTTCCAACACGAAAAGCAGAAATTCTTCCCTCTCCTCACCCAAGTAATAACTAACAAAAACTAGGAAAAGAAATTAAAAACAATAGAGGCATTGGAGATTGGAGAAGATTGGAGAAGAAATGTTAACGCACACACACACACAAACTAGATAAAATATTGCAATCATGAAGCAGAGTGAAAATTCCTTTAAAAACAATACTGGAAGACCAAAAAAGAACACTTGGAAATTAAAAATATAACACAAATGAAAAGTCAAATACAAGGTTTGAAAAATAAGAGAAGAGAATCTCTAAGAAAGTAGAAAATACATAAAAATGATGAAAAATATAGAAAATTAGAGGCCAATCTGGAAGGTCCAACATCTGAATAATAGTACCAGAACTAGAAGGAAAGGAAATGAAAGAAAAGGAAATTAATTATTATAATTAAAGAGCATTCTCCAGAGCAAGAAGACACATGTCCCCAGACTGACAGAGCCCATCTAGTGCCCAGCATAATGGCAGAATAAAGACCCACACCAACACATAGCATCATAAAATTTTAGAACTGGGCTCAAGGAGAAATTATAAGGCTTCTAAAGAGGGAAAAAAAGTGATTAAAAAACTACCCCCCAAAAAGGTCATACGCAAAGGAAAATAGCAACACTGGAAGCTTAAAAAATAAGCAATTTTTAAAACATTCTGATGAACATACTTTCTAAATTAAAATCTATGCTAGGTCAAGTATTTAAACTAAGTGAGGTCAGAATGGAGGTATATTCAAACATGAAAGATCACAAACATTTTACCTCCCTACAAATGCAGTTGGGGACTGTTCTCTATGAAAGTGGAAACATAAAACAAGAATATGTAATCTTTGTAGCCTATGAAATGAGAAATCCAAGACAGAAGAGAGATGAAAGGAGATCTTGGGGTGAAAATACACAGCAGATTTCAGAGAAATACAGCCAGAACAAAAAGACCAGAACAAGAAGAATATCTCCCAGGAGAAGAAACTTATTAGGTATCTGGTGCTGGAATGCTTTGAGAGGAGATTCTCACTTCTGGCAGAAAAAAAAAAATGGGAATGGATAGTTAAGCACAAATTTGGGGAGTTATTGGTGTGTCGATGGTAATGATGCCAGGAAATTGTGCAGGGTCACTTAGGGATTAAGTATTGAGAAAGAAGAGAAGAAAATGAGCCCTGTGAGTTCCATTGTTTACAGATTGGGGAAACACAGAATGTGAGGCCAGTAAAACAAGAAGAGAGTTAAGAGTGAGTGGAGTTTTGAAAGCCAAGTGAAGAAGATATTTAGAAAGCAAAAACGAACTCTGTAAAATTACTCAGTTCGATTAACTCTGTAAAATAAGAACTGATAATGGGTGGCTGGATCTGGCAACAGGGAGCTGCCACTGAGAAGAGCTGTTTTGGTGGAGGGGTGACTAGGAAAACCTACAGTGAGCACGAGAGAAAGAAGAGGAATTGGAGACACGTGTTTATATAGCTTGAGGAACAGTATATGAGAACAGAGGGACTTGATGGGAGCTGGACGAGGGATGTAGGTTAGAGGAGGCTTGTTTTGAGATAGAAGTGTTTAAGCACATTTGTATGCCATTGGAAATGAACGATTTAATGGAGAGGGAAAATCTGATGACATTGAAGACAAAGAAATAATTGGTGGAGTGATATTCTTTTTTAAAAAATTTTTAAGTGTTTATTTATTCTTGAGAGAGAGAGAGAGAGAGCAGGGGAGGGGAAGAAAGTGAAGGAGACGTAGACTCTGAAGCAGGCTCCAGGCTCCAAGCTGTCAACACAGAGGCTGATGCAGGGCTCAAACTCACAAACTGTGAGATCATAGCCTGAGCCAAAGTTGGCTGCTTAAACAATTGAGCCACCCAGGTGCCCCATGGTGGAGTGGTATGCTTGATGAAGCAAGAATGGGTGGATCCAGTGCTCAGGGTGTGGATTGGCCCTAGGTTGGAGCACAATAATCTAGCCATAGTAACAGAAAGAAAACCCTAGTGTGTGGCTTTGTAAAATTTAGGGACATGTTTATGTATACAAAATGGTTAAACACTGACACAAATAAATTCACCAAAGTCATGATAATGAGAGTTTGAAGCAAGGATGGGACTGGGGTAAGAGTAGGTAGGGTCAGAGGGATTGCAACTTTTTCTGCAATGTTTTATTTTATTTTTAAAAGATAAAGCAAATGTTGGATTTTTAAATATTTTTTTCTGGGGGTGCCTGGGTGGCTCAGTCAGTTAAGTGTCCAGCTCCTGATTTGGGTGTGGGTCATGATCTTGCAGTTCATGGGTTTGAGCCCTGCATCGGGCTCTGTGCTGGCAGTGCAGAGCCTGCTTGGGATTCCCCCTCTCTCCCTCTCTCTCTGCCCCTCCCCTACTTATGCGCTCACTTGCTCTTGCTCTCTCTCTCTCTCAAAATAAATAAATAAACTTTAAAAAATTTTTCTAGTTCTATTTATTACCAAGGTTTCAGATGGCATATCAAACACTTATATAGCTTTTCTTCTTAAAGACCAGTAATTTCAAGTCTCAAAATTTTGTGCTACAAATATTTTTGGATAATTTATTAATATCCAGGTATCGTATCCACCCTGTACCTAAGCTGCTTATGGATCTTTAAGCTGTTTTAGGATGCAAAGAGAACCAGATATTTTAAGAGAAGCAGAAGCAAATTGTATCTCAGTGCAGATGGAAGGAAGGGCCCACAATCAAGACCAAACATAATTTTGGCATCAGCCTTAAGACTGATGTCAGGAGAGCTAACATAACCTTAGTTCCCAGTGGATACTGATGGTAACAACAAAGCATTTTTTAAAAATTTTGTCAAAGATAAGAGAACAAGGAAATGGGTCTATCACCTTGGAGAGAATGTTGGTGCCAACTGTTTATTTATAAACTTATACTTCACATTCTTCCATAAAGGTTCTGAGGTTATTTACAAAGACACTTAGAGTACAGCAAGATCTTTTAAGAAGTAAGAAAATAAAGGGAAATAAGGATAAGGAAATAAGTTGAAGGCAGGTATACAGAAAGTACCAAAATACATATGCTATAATCCTATTCACTTTGCTAAAAATGGGTCTCAAGTTAGTTTCTAAGTGACAAGTATAATTCCTTACTCAGTTTTCCAAATCCAGGAAATAAAGACAAACGCTTTGCTTGGAAGTGCAGCTATCCCTGTCCTGAGGCTGGAGAGAAATCTGTGTTGTGCATTTTCAAAAAGACAGCATTTTGGGCTTTCAATTCAATGCAGGGTTGAAATGGCACCCCAGATTTTTCCTTCCCCAATATCTAACAAAATATAGCAAAATATAGTAAAAACTATCAACACTAAAATTCCCCAACAGCATCCTAACAAGGAGTGGGGAAACTTAATGAAATAAACTTTAAAACCTGGAAGCTAAGGAAAGATATAAATTTTGGAGCACAATGTAGAAGGGCAATACAGCTAGGTTCCTAACTTGCCCCCTTTTCCAGATGGCACATTGACATGTTGAGAATGCTGAGATTAAACACATATACCCCCAAATCTGGAAAGAAGTTGAATGAGCATATATATTCTTATGTCTTTTTATTTTTTTGAATGAGGAATAGTGGAAATAATAGCTAGAGAGAAACAGATGAAATTATAGAGGGCAGACTCTCTCTAAGGGAAAGAAAGGCACTGTAGCTCCAGAGTGAAAACTTTGAGGATATTCGACTTGGGAATCAGATACATTCTCAGATTAAGTGCAACAAACTCAGGTGTAGAACTTCTAACAGAATATCAAAGAAGAGTACAAACCATGGTTTCTCTTCTTCTCACCATTTCCTCAGACTATAGAATAGTAGTTAGAATATGATTCATTAAACCCTCAACAAGGTTGGAAGTAGAAAATATTTCTAGTTGGATTGAATGGGAAAAGAGACAAGAGCAATAGAATGACTAGACAGAATCACTCTAAAATGAGCTGGATGGAAGGGAACAACAAAGCAAATATGCAAAATGGCAACATCAACGGCTAAATTATATATATATATATATATATATATATATATATATATATATATGTAATTTTATATTATATTATATATAACAAATTATATATTACAGTATATATAATAAATTATATATTGCATTATATATAATAAATATATAAAGATAGCACTAGACCTAGGAAAAATGCAAGTTAAGGAACAGGAGGAAATGTAATATAATTGCTTCATACTATAGAATAACTTAATGAGAACACTAAAAGCTGAAAGACAAGGATATTGAAACAGCCGAATGAGATCAAGAAAAGATTTTAAAACTAAGGAAATAAGAGTATTAAAATGACAAATAAATGAAATTAAAACACCAAGAGAGAGAATAGACTCCATTGAAATTAAGTTCTCTTTTTTTCTTAATATAATTTATTTTCAAGTTGGCTAACATACAGTGTATATATACAGTGTGCTCTTGGTTTTGGGATTAGAGTCCCATGATTCATGGCTTACATATAACACCCAGTACTCATCCCAACGTGTGCCCTCGTCAATGCCCATCGCCCATTTTCCCTTTTCCCCCCACCCCCCATCAACCATCAGTTTGTTCTCTGTATTTAAGAGTCTCTTATGGTTTGCCTCCCTCCCTCTCTGTTTGTAACCATTTCTTCTCCTTCCTTTCCCCATGGTCTTCTATTAAGTTTCTCAGGTTCCACATATGAGTGAAAACATATGTCTTTCTCTGACTGACTTATTTCACTTAGCAATACCCTCCAGTTCCATCCGCGTTGCTGCAAATGGCAGGATTTCATTCTTTCTCATTGCCAAGTAGTATGCCATTGTATATATAAACCATATCTTTATCCATTCATCAGTTGATGTACATTTAGGCTCTTTCCATAGTTTGGCTATTGTTAAAAGTGCTGCTATAAACATTGAGGTACATGTGTCCCTATAAATCAGCACTCCTATATCCTTTGGATAAATTCCTAGTAGTGCTATTGCTGGGAAAATAAATTCTGACAATTAGAGGAGAGGCTTGAGATACCCAATAAATTAAGATGAAAAAATACAGAGTAAACCAAGTAAGAAGCTGATAGATATAGTATACAGAGTGTCCTACATAAAAATAAGTGATAACCTTGAAGTAGAAAAGCCAAAAAAAAAAAAAAAGGAACAAAAGATGTATTCAGAGATAAAATACAAGATAATTTTCCCAAATGAAAAATTTATAGATCAGAATATTACTAGATTCTGGAAATTTTGATGCAGTATGTTCAGCAGTGATACATATCATGGCTAAACTAAACTTTAAGGGTAAAGAAAGAATTCTTAATACATCCATTAAGGGGTAGAGAGGAAGAAGGAGGAAAAGGGAGAAAAGGAAGGAAGGAAGGAAGGAAGGAAGGAAGGAAGGAAGGAAAGAAAGGGAACAGGAGGGAGGAAAGAAATTACCCTATAGGAGAAATAAGTAAGGCTGGCCTTAGACTTTTCCATAGTGAAAACAGTGGAACATGTGAAAGCTGGTATGAACAAAGAATATCATACAAAATGAAGATATCATTTAAATATAAAGGAAACATATAGGTCTTCTCAGGAGAGAAGAAGCTCAGAGTTTAGTACATGGGGTTTGTCTTGGAAAAACAACTTGACAAGAAATCCAGACAAGGAAAAGACTCTAAATGAAGAACTCAGGAATACAGGGGTAGGAGGAGGGGGCTCATAATGAGCAATGAATTTGTTTAGTTGTTAAATGATTACTGATCACTATGGAACTTATATACTCTGAATAGAATGTAAATATGGTAAACCTGAACAATGTTAAGTGAGAACATGCAAACAAAATTTCAGAGAGGGGCAGGGAGATGGAAGTGTAGAGTATTAGAGAAATGGGTGGATTACAAACCATTCAGGCAAAACATTACAAATATTATCTCTCTCAACCAAACTTTTGAAAAGCATTGGGTGGCACCAATGGTGAGACTTTACTCCCTGACAAGTAGCTGGAAATCAAATCCATAAGTATAGATCCATTTGCTTTTGGAGTTAGCAAGGCTAACAGATCCATAAGCTTTTAGAGTTAGAAAGGCTAACAGATCCATAAGCTTTTAAAGTTAGCATGGCTATTCTGAATTAGTCGATCTCAGAAAGAAGGTTGAACTACTTAGCTCCTGTTTTTTTTACTTTCATGGTTTTTGGAAAGAAGAGAGGAATTCAAATAGAAAAGTGCAGAAAAACAATCAACAAAGAAACTGTAGCCCACCATAACTGAGGAGTTGTAGAAAGATTGCTTAGAAGAAGCATTCTCATTTCTAGAGCCAGACAAGAATATCCCAGGGCCCAGTAGGAACTACAGGTGTGATCTCAGCCAGATCTAATAGCACAATCATGGAGAATGGGGAAGGGCCAAAACATTGGAGATGGAGAAATGTCATCCTACTTGCAAAAGATGGTTGAAATTAGAATCGGTTGAATTCAGAATAAAGACTAACAAGGTTGAGGTCTGGAAAAATTATTAAAAAGACTGTCAAATGGTGAATGGACCCTTAGGAAAAAGAAAACTCATTTTTAATGATAATTTATGTATTTTTGTAATTAAATCTCCATAATAATTGTGTGATGTATTTGTTGCTCTTACCACAATGCAGATGAAGATACTTGGTGCCTAGAAATCAGTCCTTGTTCAAGGTCACACAACTGGTAGGTGCTGGAACTAGAATTCTAATCCTGAATCAAACTTGCTGCCCATTTTGCAAACAATATGGGGATCACTAAGGGTCAGTGCAGTTTTACTAAGATAAGGTTGGTCAAAATAATTTTACTTTCACTTTTGGTAATATTCTAGGTATAGATATCTAATATTTCTGTTGTCGTTAGTTGCTCGACCATGTCTCTCAGTATATTCTTGTGTGTGATGTAATAGAAAAACATCAAAGTTTCACAGAATAACTGTTTCTTAAAATTGTTCACCCTAAAAACATTGATAGTAGTGTATAATCTATTAAATGAAAAAAATTCCCTAAACTCAGAAATCATTTTTTTCCCAGAGAACTTATGTATTTTTTTTTAATTTTTTTTAACCTTATTTATTTATTTTGAGAAGAGACAAGATAGCACAAGTTCGGGAGGGGCAGAGAGAGAGAGAGAGAGAGAGAGAGAAAGAGAGAGAGAATCCCAAGTAGGCTTCACATTGCCAGCACAGAGCTTGACTCGGACTCAAACTCATGAATGACACTGTGAGATTATGACCTAAGCCAAAACTAAGAGTTGGACACTTAACCAACTGAGCCACCCAAGGACCCCTAGATTTTTTTTAAACATGGTTTCTGGTACATAGTAGATGCACAGAAATATTTGGTGGATAAGTTCATGAATTTGGAGGGACGCCTGTAAAGTCAAACTACAGAGCTCTGTACTGTTAGATTTTTTTTTTATCAGTGACTTGCTGAGACATAGAAGACATGCTTATCAAGTTAGAATATGACAGAAAGCTGGAAAAGGGAGTGAATATGATTGATCATAAAATAAAGATTCAAAATAGTCTTGACAGTTTGAAGTGATAGGCAAAATCTAAATGTTATCTTCTGTATTTACCTTTAAAAATTCGACTGCCTAAGTACAAGATGGGGAGATGTGGTTTGGCAGCAGTTTATGTGAAAAAAAATTGCATTAATAGGCGGGTGATGTGTCCAAATTACAGAAAATACAATCCTACCAGGTTTTTCACTGGTCTGGTTAAAGGTGGAATATTGCTTTCAATTTTGGACACCCCAATTTAAGATGGACACTGACAAGCTGAAAGTCTCCAGGACAAGAAGGGAAATTTTCTTCAAGAGACAGTTCAAGGAATCCAGTGTTTGGCTTATGGAAGTTTTAATGGGAGACATATTAGCTGCCTTCAAATATTTGAGAGGCAGTTATGTACAAAAAAGACAAGACTGGGACGCCTGGGTGGCTCAGTCAGTTGAGTGTCCAACTTTGGCTCAGGTCATGATCTCCCTGTTTGTGAGTTCAAGCCCTACATCAGACTTTCTGCTGACAGCTTAGAGCCAGGAGCCTGCTTTGGATTCTGTGTCTCCCTCTCTCTCTGCCCCTCCCCAGCTCATGCTCTGTGTCTCTGTCTCTCAAAAATAGATAAACGTTAAAAATTTTTTAATTAAAAAAAGACAAGATTGGCTTGTTGTCCCTTTACCTTCTGAAACACGATGGTTGCTTAAATATAGGGAACAACAAATGGCAGTTTTTGAACACAGAAGTCAGAGAGACCACTTGAGTATTTTCTTTTATAATGGTAAATACCTCCATCTAGGGTTTCTTCCTTTTTGATGTGAATCAATTGAGTTTTTTTCAACATAATAAGTTGCTAATAACTCATTACCAACAATATGCCTTGAAACACTCACCATGTGTGCTGTTTGAGTACTGGCTTCTATTCAGCAGGCATCTTTAAAGATAAATGTCTAACTCAGTGCTTGGTAAACTGGATATAGTACCAATTAGATTGTACATTTCCTGGGAAGAACAAGACAAAAATTCTAATTTATGAGATCTGCCGTTTTTTTTAGGGACAGATTACCTCTTCCGCAAAAGAACTCTGATAACATGATGAAAAAGTTAAAAGGCTCTTAAAAATGTGTTTCATAACCAGTCAACAACTCTGCTCTGTCCCCTTTCCATTTATCTCTTCCTGAATCATTTCCATCCACCATCTTCCACCTGCAAAATGGATTGGATTGGGGATTCTGCCCTGTTCATGTTTTTGTAGTAAGCGTTTTTTGAGCACTTTGTATGTAGCAGACTCTAATTTGCTGGGGCTCTAATTTAAAGTTCCCAGAATAGGGCCTATCAACAATTTTGTGAAATGGCTTCTATCCTCAGAAACATTATATGAAAGTGAAGAAATACGTGTAGATTGCAGTTTGATGAGTTGTTTATAACCTAGCAGCAGCGTGCTGTTGGACTGGATCTAGGCACTGTAATATGGATTGCACTGTGTCTGCATTTCTCTCCGTAGAGAGAAGGCAGGTCCAGAATCAATATTCATGAGCTCTTCCTTTGGTTTTCTTGATCGGCAGAAATCTGTTCTCTTCCAATCTGCATTCCTTCCCCAGGCTCTGTCAGGTTTTAACAAGACTGGAGATTGAATTCCCAAATATCCATGGTCTTTTTGTAGGTTAATATTGCTATTCACATCTGTCAGCCTTTGCTTACAAAATGATCTTTCACCTCCCTGGAGAGAAACCAGTTATTTCAGAGCAAGGTGCCTGTCACCTTGAAGAAAATATTTGAAATCTATGAAGGGAAAAAAGTAAAAAAAAAAAAAAAAAAAAAAAAAAAGGAAGAGTGTTGCAGGAGCATAAGTGGAACAAGATGGTTTTAATAAGAAAATATTTAACAAATTTTAGTCACTGCAAGGAACTTTTGGAGTCCAAAATTTTGCTTCAGAATCTTTCTACCTAAATTTGACATAAAAGTTTGTTTCATAAAAAAATAAATTTGTATTGTATATCCTTGTGTACTGTGTACCACTTTAGTAAAAAAAAGAGTCTCATATTAAAAAATCAAGGGTGTGACCTTTCCTGCTGTCACTAATGGTATCTTTACTTTTATTTCAGAAGACACCCAAGTATTAGGAAGTCCCAATGAATTTTCTAAATTGGTGTAGAATATGCATATGGTGAAGTGCACTAATGATAAATGTATGGTATTTTTAAATATGCATACAGTCCTTGGGGCGCCTGGGTGGCGCAGTCGGTTAAGCGTCCGACTTCAGCCAGGTCACCATCTCGCGGTCCGTGAGTTCGAGCCCCGCGTCAGGCTCTGGGCTGATGGCTCGGAGCCTGGAGCCTGTTTCCGATTCTGTGTCTCCCTCTCTCTCTGCCCCTCCCCCGTTCATGCTCTGTGTCTCTCTGTCCCAAAAATAAATAAAAAACGTTGAAAAAAAATTTAAAAAAAAAAAATATGCATACAGTCCTGTAACCCTACCCAGAGTAAGATACAGGACTTTTCCAGCACCTCAGAGCAAGATTTGAGACTTTTTCAGTACCTCAGAAGATCTCCTTGTGTCCTTTCCCAGGCTAACCCCCTCCAGAGGTAACCCCTGTTCTGATTTCTATCATTATTAATTAGTTTTTCACTTCTCATCTTTGAGAAGAATTTTAATTTGGCCTGTTCTTGAACTAAATGGAACCATTCAGAAATTATGGTTTCAGGTTCTATTATTCAACATAATGTCTGTGAGATTCATCCATGTGGCTAACCAGTGGCTCACTTATTTGTATTATTGTATAATATTTCATTGTAAGAATATACCACAACTTATTTATTCATTCTGTTGATTTACATTTGCATTGTTTCCCGTTTGGGGTTATTATGAATAAGGCTACTATGAACATTCTTGTGTCTGTCTTGGGGTGGACGTTGGCATTTATTTCTCTTACACGTGTATCTACCTACTGGTGGAATTGCTGGTTCTTAGGGCAGGCAGTGTTTAGTGTTAGTGGAAATTTCCAAACAGTTTTTCAGAGTGCCATTTTATATTCCCACTAGCAATGTATGAGCATCCCAGGTATGTCACATTCTAGCCAAAATTTGTCAAAAGCTTAAATTTTGCCCATTTTGGTGGGTATGTAGTGGCATCTCATTGTGGTTTTAATTTGCACTTCCTTGATGAGAAATGATATTCAGCATAATTTCATATGCTTATTGGCCATTTGGATATCTTTTGTTAAGTGCCTGTTCAAGCCATTAGCCAATTTACAAATGACAAGTTTATAAAAAATAAATCAACTTTAATGAGATATAATTTACATATAATAAAACTCACTCATTTTGAGTGTACAGTTTGAGGAGTTTCAACAAATATATGCACTTATGTAACTGCCACCACAGTTGAGAGACAGAACATTTCCCTCATCTCAAAAAGTTCTGTCATCTATGTCCACTTGCACAGTTGTAGCCAAACACCAATCTGCTTTCTGTCAGAATAGATTACCTTTACTTGCTGTAGAATTTTATATAAATAGAATTATATAGTATGTACTCTCGTGTCTGGCTTCTTTCACTGACCATATTTTTGAAGTGTGTCTACATAGTTAATTCCTTTTTATTGCTGAACAGTAGTCTCTTGTATGGATGTTCCACCATTTGGTTATTAATTTATTTGTCGGTAGACATTCAGGTTATTTCCAATTTTTTTTTTGGCTACTATAAGTAATGACTGAATAGAACTATTATGAACATTTGTGTAGATATGTCTTGGTATACACATACGTTTTTATTTCCCTTGGCTAAATACTTGAGTGGAATTGCTGGAACCATGTCACATGGTAGTGTATATTTAATTTTATAAGAAACTCCAAACTGTTTTCCAAAGTGTTGTAACATTTTAACAGTCCAATGGGTGGTATATGAGAGTTCCAGTTACTCCACATCCTTGCCAAAATTTGGTGTAGTCAGTCATTTTAATTGTAGCCATTCTATTGAACAGTGGTAACTAATTGTGATTTAAATTTATTTAACCCAGGGGCCCCTGGGTGGCTCAGCCGGTTGAGCGTCCAACTTCGGCTGGGGTCACGATCTGGGATCATGATCTCGTGGTTTGTGGGTTTGGGCGCCGTGTTGGGCTCTGTCCTGACAGCTCGGAGCCTGGAGCCTGCTTCACATTCTGTGTCTCCCTCTCTCTCTGTTTCTCGCCCACTCACACTCTCTCTCTCAAAAACAAATAAAGACTAAAAAAAATTAAATTTATTTAACCCATCTTAAGTTAGGCCTTTTGCCTTTTTCCTTATAGATTTGTGGTATTATTTTAAAATACATTTTGGATGTGAATCCTCTATTAGACATATTTCTTTAATTTTTTTTTTTTAATGTTTATTTACTTTTGAAGGAGAGAGAGAGTGTGAGTAGGGGAGGGGCATAGAGAGGGAGACACACACACACACACACAGAACCCAAAACAGGCTCCAGGCTCTGAGCTGTCGGCACAGAGCCCAACACGGGGCCCGAACCCACAAACCGCAAGATCATGACCTGGGCCAAAGTTGGACGCTCAACCAACTGAGCCACCCAGGCGCCCCTCCTCTATTAGACAGCTTCTTCTTCCAGTTTAAAGCTTGCCCTTTGACTTTCTCAGTGATGGCTTTTGATGAACAGTAAGTTTTCATTTTGGTGAAGTGCAGTTCAACTATTTTTTTCTTTTGATTTTTGCTTTTTATGTCTTGTTTGAAAAATCTCTGCCTACCTCAGAGTCATTATTGTATTTTCCAATGTTTTCTTCTGCAAGTTTGGTTGTTTTACTTATCACATTTAGGTGTACGATGCGTCTTGAATTCATTTTCATGTATTGTTTGAAGTAAGCATCAGGGTTCACTTTTTCCCAAACAGATATCTAGTATCATTTGTTGAAAGTTCCCACTGGATTTAAAAAAAAAAGTTTCAACATAAATTCTCAACGCGGAATCCATTTTTAGATTATAGCACTTAAGTAAACAGAGCACATTATTAGAAATGTCATGCTCCTCTGTTGAGTAATCATGCTTACAACCTGAAAGCTTAAGTTATCTCTCCTCAGATAGATGGGGTGTGAGGGACTTTCCAATTAGTTACTAACAGTCTGAATCAAGGCAAACTAATGGTGACCAGCCCCCACTCTGACTTTCCATTCTGGAGAGAACCAGGCTCCTGGGTTCAGCCTTTCCTTAAACAAATAATCCAGCGAAGAAATGAGTAGAAGACATGAATAGACACTTTCCAAAGAAGACATCCAGATGGCCAAAAGACACATGAAAAGATGCTCAACTCATGCATCATCAGGGAAATACAAATCAAAACCACACTGAGATACCACCTCACACCGGTCAGAGTGGATAAAATGAACAACTCAGGAAGCTACAGATGCTGGCAAGGATGTAGAGAAATGGGAACCCTCTTGTACTGTTGGTGGGAATGCAAACTGGTGCAGCCACTCTGGAAAACAGTGTGGAGGCTCCTCAAAAAATTAAGAATAGATCTACCCTGTGACCCAGCAATAGCACTACTAGGAATTTATCCAAAGGATACAGTAGTGCTGATTCATAGGGGCACATGTATCCCAATGTTTATAATAGCACTTTCAACAATAGCCAAATTATGGAAAGAGCCTAAATGCCCATCAACTGATGAATGGATAAAGAAGATGTGGTTTATATATACAATGGAATACTACTTGGCAATGAGAAAGAATGAAATCTTGCCATCTGTAGCAACATGGATGGAACTGGAAGGTCTTATGCTGAGTGAAATAAGTCAGTCAGAGAAAGACAGATACCATGTTTTCACTCATGTGGGTCTTGAGAAACTTAACAGAAGACCCTGGGGGAAAGGAAGGGGAAGAACTAGTTACAGAGAGGGAGGGAGGCAAACCATAAGAGATTCTTAAATACAGAGAAGAAATTGAGGGTGGATGGGAAGTGGGGGAGAGGGGAAAATAGGTGATGGGCATTGAGGAGGGCACTTGTTGGGATGAGCACTGGGTGTTGTATGTAAGCGATGGACCACGGGGATCTACCCCAAAAACCAAGAGCACACTTTACACACTGTATGTTAGCCAATTTGACAATAAATTATATTAAAAACAAACCAAAAAACCAAACAAATGAAAAAACAGTGCCTTCTTGGGGGAGTTTCAGTCCCTCCACATCCTCATCAACACTTAGGATGTACCATCCTGGTACAGTGATAACTAATTGTGAGTTAGATAGTTTTTAAATTAAGCTTTAACATGAGGTTTGCTGAGAATGATCGTCAATGCTGATATGCATCCCTCCTTAGCTCAATGCATTCTTGTACATTGCTGTTAAAGTCCCTAGACACTGATATTGTTTAATACAAATCCCTGATGTTGTGATGTAATTTTTTTCCTTTTTTAAATATGACACAGAGCTTAAAGAAAAACTTAACAAAATATGTACATGGAACATGCCTTCATTACTTTTGAATTCAAAACTCAGGAAAAGTCAGTCTTCAGTGCTGGCACATGAAAAGGGAATTTTCTTTGTATAAATCAGAGATCTTCAGTGTTGTCTTAGACCAGCCATCATTCTCAGGGAGCTCCACATAGTCCAAAGACTGAACTTTTGCATTATTAATGTGTATAGTACAATTCTGTCTGAACTTTGTTTCTGGCTTGCATTAATATTTATTATGTTTAATGAAAGCTAATTATCACCTCTTGAGAGCCCATTGAAAATAGTTTATTGTATTCAGAATTTTGATGAGGCTTTTGGGCAGTAACTTGCTGTACCTGCAGGTCTCCCACTGAAATATTATCCAGAGCAGAAAGTATTAAAAAAAAGTTCAAATACTCAGTCATCAGCTCCTGTGAGAGGTATTCTTTGAAGGAAAGAGAGTTAGCCGAGTAGAAAAGTAAGACAGTGCACATGTAAAAACTTCTATAATTAAAATAAGAGAAAAGTTACTTTGATCATTTAATAACTTAAGAAGTAGGTAGTCATGTGGTTTCTCCTCAATTTTGTGATAAGAAATTATGAAAAGTAAGAAACTTGTAAGGCTCATAGAGCCATAATACTTAAGGCTCTTATATAAGAAATTTAAGTTGTAAATATTAATTATTATCTATGATAGTTAATTTTATATGTTAGGTTGACTGACATTTCATCAAACGTTATTCTGGATGTGTCTGTGAGAGTGTTACTGGATGAGATTAACATTTGAATTGGTAGACTGAGCAATCAGTCAGTTGAGGGTCTGAATAGAACAATAAGGCTGACCCTCCCTGGAGTGAGAGAAAATTCTTCATGTCTGGTGGTCTTTGAACTGGGACATCGGCTTGTTCTGGTTCTCAAGCACACTAGCCTTTGGACTGGATCCACACCACTGGCTCTCTTGGTTTTCAGGCCTTCAGATTCAGACTGGAACTAAATCACTGACTTTCTTGGGTCTCTAGCCTGCCAACTCACCCTGCCAATCTTGGGAATTGCTAGAAATTGCCAAAATCTCTAATTGGATCTAGGTTTGTTTTTTTTTTTATTATTATTTTGGAGAACCCTGACTAATATAGTACCTTTCATCCAAAGTGGAAAAACTTGAAATTTAGGTTTAAAACTGAAAAGATTTTGTTTTCAAATACTTATATTCAGTCAAGAGTGTTTAAAGACAGACTCTCAAAGCCTTAGTTTTACTGTGATTATATGTGATAAAGCATTGATAACCTACTGGGCTTCTCTGTCCCATGGCCACAGATTATAACCATGGTCCCAGCATTTATCCTGCCAGGGCCCCACCTCATAGAGTGTCAGGGAGGAGAATGAAGATATGGCAGCCAGCCATAACCCATATCCATTCCTTTCTGGGAAAATACACAAAGATGCATGTGTGCCTTCATCACGGGAAAATTGGGTTCTCCTATGTTGTCTTAACCTGTGTGGAAAACACAGAATACTTCTGTGTGTTCCTCATGCAATAGGCTGGCAGCCATTGTGCCTGAGTCATAAGACAAATTACACCTGCTCCACGGGCCTAAGGGTCTTTCATTCAGTGGGCGAGGAAGTAGGAAGCCCCAATATGACTTCAGGTCTGAAGCCATGTCTCCTGCTTTTCCACAGAGTTCTCCTGAGGAGATTATGGGGTAAATAAAATAAATACTTTGGATCCCATTTATTATTTGTTCTCTGGGGTGGTACCCTGGAAAGGAAGAGTGTTGATAGTTACAATAAGTCCTTTTTAAAATCATCCAAACAAAACACCCAAGAGGTAGATTTGTTTTTATACTAGAAATCTTGACCAGGATAACTGGGGATGAACTCATCTTCTTATGCATCCGTCTTGGATTCTAACTCCTTTAAAGGTGGCAGAAGATCAAGTCATGTGGGTGCTGGTGAAAGATTCATAGCCTTGAGAGAAAGTTTGGAGCTAGTTTGTGTGGATGTGTGGATGTGGCTGTTGGAGGGTGAGAGAGAAAATGGTCAGAGAGCTATGCTCTCCCCGGGAGTAACTAACACTCATGAGTTTAACAGTTTCAAAAACATTTCATATACATTATTTTAGTTAAACCTCATGCTAAATATGTAAGTTAAAATTGTTATCCAGGTTTGACAGGTGAGAAAACTGAGCAGTTGTTATTGGTCCAAGATCACATAGTCAGGCAGTGTTGGAAGTGTCCTTTCACCTTACCCTCTGCTCCCCCAGGCTTTTAAAACAAACCTGGGCACCCATGAATCATCTCCACAATGACATAGGCACACATTTAGGAATGAAATTATACAGTCTAATTTGTATCCTCTTCTGTGCAGGTCTCATGAGAGTTGTCTTAGAAAGCACTTTAAGAGATCTACAACAAGCAAAGAGCTGGATTTCTGGATTGCCTGGGCCTGGGCCTGGGATCCTTGGTTTAAAAAGAGTCACTGTCATAAACAGGTAAGAATTGAAGTGAAAAATAATGTATCTACAATGTGGAGCAGGGCCTGTTTTGTTAGGGGTTAGTCATTTCCAGCAGATGAAATGGCATGGCCTGCTGGAGATTTAGTAAGTTGGAGGTCATGTTGACTTAATATACAGAATTGTTCAGAATTGCTGTTTTGTTTGGCAAGTTACTTTCTTTAATTTCCTTTAATATTTATTTATTTTTCAGGGGGCTGTATTGTATACATTCAGGGTTAGACTAAGGCACTGTGTGTACCTCAGGAAAGGTAACAATTTGGTGCCTTTAAAAAATTTTAAATTCTGGGGTTCCTGGGTGACTCAGTCGGTGAAACGTCCTACTTTGGCTCAGGTCATGATCTCACAGTTCGTGGGTTCGAACTCCGTGTCAGGCTCTGTGCTGACAGTGCAGAGCCCGGAGCCTGCTGTGAGTTCTATGTCTCCCTCTCTCTCTCTCCCCCTCTGCTGCTCATGCTCTGTCTCTGTCTCTCAAAAATAAATAAACATTAAAAAAATTAAATCCTTTAAATATATGGTTAACACTTATTTAGTGGAGCAGAAAGAAACTGCTTTTCTATCATAAAAGAAAAAGCTATACTAAATATACAGAACATAACATTTTAATTTATTTGGAGCTATCTTTCATAATTTTTCAGTTCATAATCAAATATAATAAGAGGCTAATGTGTTCTGAGTTCTTATGATTTGCTGAGTACTGATTCTTTATATGATTTGTCTCATTTCATGCTCACAACAGTCCAGTGTGGTAGGTACCATTATTATCCCCAATTTCCAAATGGTGAAATTGAGATCCAGGTTTTGTAAAATGCCAAAAGACACACAGTTTTTACCAAGTGGTAGAAATGGGATTTGATTTATACCAGTCTGCCTTGAGAGCCCACACACTTGCTCCCTAGAACCCCTGCCTCTTTGTAGTATTGGTCCCTCATGCTCACTAAGTGTAGCAGTCACATGATTATAGGTAAAAAGTCTAGTTCAAATTATGTTTAAACATTTTTTTCTGGTTCTCTTGCCAATAAAATTTTTTTCAGTTTTCTTTTGCTAGCTTTGGAATCAAAGAATGTCTTGGGAAGCATATTAAAAGTTTTTCACTTTAGGGGTGCCTGGGTGGCTCAGTCAGTTAAGCGTCCCACTCTTGATTTCAGCTAAGGTCATGATCTCACCTCAGGTCTGTGGGATCAAACCTTCTGACTAGTTCTGCGCTGACAGCTCCGAGCCTGCTTGGGACATTCATTTTCCTCTCTTTCTGCCCCTCCCTGGTGTGCTCTCTCTCTCAAAAATAAATAAAGTTAAAGAACGTTTTTCACTTCAGATGTTGAAATAGATACCTCATCTCCAGTAAACAGCATTAAGTGAGATACTATTTGGCATCAGAAATCTGCTGACCACAGTTGCCTATATGAATCTATTGTCAACATGCTGGCATCGGGGCTGGTGGTGTCTCCTGTAGGTACACATGCAACTTGCACAGAAGTAGGTCAGCTGAGGAGGAGTATTATAACTTCTACTGCATTATTACTGCCTCTACTACTATTATTCTATTTATTATTATTTCTATTATTGATTCACCTACAGGGTGCTATCTGGTTCAGAGGGAATAAGACAAGCGAGACTCACCTGAAACACGAGTTAACAGGCACCTACTGATAACAGTACTGTTTTGGCACCCCAGCAAACCTGCCCCACTGGTCTGCCCTTAATCTAGCTCTGTACAGATTTAACATACGAGAAAAAAAATACAGCTTTCTAGTCTCTAATGAGACCTTTCATTATTCAAATGTCAATCTGAAAAGTCAATAAAGCAAACCAAGGAGCGTTACTAATATTGAATTTGTGGATTGCAGCCTCTATATTCCATACAAAGGAAGGTAACTTGATTGTGTCTAGTAGTCTGGTGGTCAGATTATGTGACAGTGAAAAGAGCCCTCTGTATGTATGTGCACTAAAGAAGAAAGGGGATCTTGATGGTGATTTGAAGTGAAAAGTGGTAAATGCTAATGGTGATCTGTCTGTAAATTGTATAAATCATCCCCAGTTGGCCCATTCCGTGTCTTTGTGACATTATAGTTTAGTGTTGATGAATGTTACATGGAATAGGCATGTGGCAGCATTTACAATGCAGAGAACTGAGCCCTGTCTGTTTAAACATAGGCGCTACAGGAAACAGTTTGCATTATATCCTGACATCTGAATCATTACCCATCTGTTCCAGAAATTCCATTCAATTTCATAAACATTTGTTGAATACCTACTACGATCAGAGCAGAGCATTCTGCCAGATGCCTTAGTCATTATAAATATGAGCGAGCCATAGCCCCGGCCTGTCAGGGGAAATAAAACGTGTGCAGGAATAATCACAACACTGGACAAAATGAGAAGTCTGCATGATCTCTAGAGAGCTGTGGACATATAGGGAAAGCCTGCAGCTGGGATTAAAGAAGGTCCCACCAGGAAGTAATAGCACTGTGTAGTGGATAAAATAAGAGGGTCAGGGGTGAGAAGTAAGGGGTATTTCTGGTAGGGAAGAAAAAGAGGAAATGGTTGCAGTTGAGAGTGGGCAGAACATAGAGTGGCACTTAAAAGGAAGTGGGGATTCTAGGAAATAAAGCTTGAGAGCAAGTTCAAGTACAAACTGGAAATTAGATGCCAAGTCTTGGCTTCTGGACTTGAATTAAATCTAAGATACAAAAGTGTACTTAATCTTGAATTGTTGTGGATTTTGAGTGTTACAGCTTGAGAAATCGACTATTTCGGCTTTTTGGAAAGTTAAAATCAAACTTGAGATGAATGAAAGCATGGTGAACAAGCTTTTAAACATAATACTTACTGGGCGCCTGGGTGGCTCAGTCGTTAAGCAGCCGACTTTGGCTCAGGTTATGATCTCATGGTCCGTGGGTTCGAGCCCCGCGTCAGGCTCTGTGCTGACAGCTCAGAGCCTGGAGCCTGTTTCAGATTCTGTGTCTCCCTCTCTCTGACCCTCCCCCGTTCATGCTCTGTCTCTCTCTGTCTCAAAAATAAATAAATGTTTTTTAAAAAAATTTAAAAAAATAAATAAATAAACATAATACTTACTGAGGTTTTCTGGTTATAAATATTGAACTTAACATACTGAGTATTTTCCATTATCACTAAATATCCTTTATATGTTTTTGAGTGACTGCAAAGTATTTCAACATGTGGATGTACCTTAATTTTTTAAATTTAAATTCCTCTTGTTCCATATTTATATTGCTTCTAATTTTCAGTTATTATAAATAAGGCTTTAATAAAAAATTCTAATGGTTAGTGTTTCTTTAGTGCTTGTAACATGTTAGGAACTATGTCAAACACTTTTTAAAAATGTGAGGTGAAATCCACGTAACATAAAATTAACTGTTTTAAAGTAAACAATTCAGTGACATTTAATGTATTCACAACGTTGTGTTTATCCACCATCTCTGTCTAGTTCTAAAACAGTTCAAAACTGTTTCATTGCCTCAAAAGATAACTGCACCATTGAGCAGTTACTCCTAATTCTTTTCTGCCCCAGCTCCTGGCAGATAAGTCTGCATCCTATTGATGGACTTACCAATTGTGAATTTGTCACATAAATGGAATCATACAGTAGGATTCTGCCTTCCATATCTGGCTTCTTCCACTTAGCATAACGTTTTGAGATTCATCCATGGTGTAGCATGTATTAGTCACTTCATTCTTTTTTATGGCTAAATAGTATTCCATTGTATGCGTATGCCATGATTTGTTTTTTCATTCATCTGCTAATGGACTTTTGTGTTTTTCCCAGGTTTTGGCTATTGGAAATGGTGCTGTTATGAATTTGCATGTATTTGTGCTTGTTTGTGTACTTGTTTTCAGTTCTCTTGGGTATATACCTTAGAGAATTGTTGGGTCATATTGGATCATATGGTAATTCTACATTTAACTTTTTTTTAAATTACAAAGTACATGATTTTACTTATTTATTTATTTATTTTTATTGTAATTTATTGTCAAGTTAGCTAACACACAGTGTATACTGTGTGCTCTCGGTTTCAAGAGTAGATTCCTATGATTCATCACTTACATACAACACCCAGTGCTAATCCCAACAAGTGCCCAGAAATTCCCAACTGCTTTCCACAGCACCTGGAACATTTTACATCCCTATCAGTGATGTGTTAGTGTTCCAATTTTTCTATATCCTTGATAACACTAGTTATTTTCTTTCTTTCTTTCTCTCTCTCTCTCTCTCTTTTTTTTTTTTTTTTTTTTTTTTTTTTTGTTATCACCACCCTTGTGGGTATGAGTGGTTTCTTGTCATATTGATTTGCATTTCCCTAGTGACTTATGATGCTGAAAATCTTTTAATGTGCTTGTTGGCCATTTGTATATATTCTCTGGAGAAATGTCTGTTTAAATCCCTTGCCAATTTTAATTAGGTTTTTATCTTTTTTTATTATTGAGTTGTAAGAGGTTTTTTAATATATTCTGGATACTAAATCTTATCAGCTGTATGATTTGCAGATATTTTCTCAGTTCTGTATATTGTCTTTTCACTTTCTTTATGTCCTTTGATGCATAAAAATTTTTAATTTAGACAAAGTCCAACTTACTATTTTTTCTTTTATTGCTCACTTACAATTTTGGTGTCATATCTGAGAATCCATTGTCAAACCCAAAATAATAAAGATATACTCCTATCTTCTCTTCTAATAGTTTTGTAGTTTTAGCTCTTGCATTTTTGTTAATGATTCATTGTGAGTTAATTTTTGTATATAGTGTGAGGTAAGGATTTGTTTGCATGTGGATAGCTGGTTGTCCTAGTACCATTTGTAGATGAAACTGTTGTTTCTCCATCGCATGGTCTCACTATCCTTGTCAAAAATTAATTTGACCTGGATATATGGGTTTATTTCTGGGCTCTTAATTCTATTCTATTGAACTGCTTGTCTATATGCAATACCACCTTGTTTTAGTGACTGTAGCTTTGTGTTTTGCTTCATTATTATTAATTATTATTACTTTTAGGGAGAGAGCATGAGTGGGGAAGAGGGGCAGAGGGAGAGAGAGAGAGAGACAGAGACAGAGAGAGAGAGAGAGAGAGAGAGAGAGAGAGAGAGAGAATCTTGAGCAGGCTCCATAATCACCATGGAGTTTTCTAACTTTTTTTCTATTTCAAGATTGTTTTGGCTATTCAGAGCCCCCTTCAAATCCATACGAGTTTGAGGATTCGTTTCATTTCTCTCCCAAAAATCTGTTGGGATTTTGATAGAGATTGCTTTGAGTCTGTAGATCAATTTGGGTAGATTTTTATATTAATAATATTAAGTGTTTCAATTCATGAACATGAGCTGTCTTTCTTTTTATTTAAGTCTTCCTTAATATCTTTCAGTGGTGCTTTGTAGTTTTCAATGTGTAAGACTTTCACCTCTTTGTTAAAGTTATTCCTAGGTATTTTATTCTTTCGGATACTATTATAAATGGAATTGTTTTCTTAATTTTCTTTTCAAGTTAATCATTCCCAGTGTATAGAAAGACAAATGATTATATGTTGATCTTGTACTCTGCAGCCTTGCTGAATCTATTTATTAGTGCACATAGTTTTTTGTGGCTTCTTTGGTATTTTCTATATGTAGGATTATGTCATCTGTCAATAGAAATATTTTTACTTCTTTCTTTACAATTTGGATGTCTTTTTTTTTTTTTTTCCTTCCTAACTGCTTTGGCTAGGACTTCTAATTTCATGTTGAATAGCAGTGGTAAAACAGGGCATCCTTTTCTTGTTTCTACACTTAGGGGAAAATATTTCAGTCTTTTACCATTGAATATCATGCTACGAGTTTTTCACGTATGGCCTTTATCATGTTGAGCAAGTTCTCTTCTATTCCTAGTTTTATGAGTGTTTTCATCATGAAAGGGAATTGAATTTTGTCAAATGCTTTTTTCTGTGAGAATTGAGATCATATAGTTTTTTCCTTCTTTCTATTACTGTGATGTATTATATTGATTGATTTTCTTATGTTGAACCACCCTGGGCCAGGCACTTAAAAATGAATTATCATACTTAATCCTCATAATTACCTGTGAGAGGTGGGTAATATTTTTTCCTTTTTAATAATTGCTTTTTTATTTTATTTATTTTTTTATTATGAAATTTGTTGTCAAATTGGTTTCCATACAACACCCAGTGCTCATCCCAACAGGTGCCCTCCTCAATACCCATCACGCACCCACCTCTCCCTCCCTAATAATTGCTTTTTTAAAAGCATGTTATGGTTAAATTACACTCCCAGTTTTGCACAGCTTGCAGGCCAGAATCATGCATCTGATTTTAGAATCTATACTCTTAATCATTATGCCAATCAAGGAATGTTTTTCTGTACATGAATATTTATTCTCTCAAAAATTTTATTATATATATTTTTATACTTATATTAAATATTTATATATAATAATAAAATACATATCTATCTATATATCTACCTATCTATACACACACACTCTGTGCTAAACACAATTCTAGGGACTGGGAATACAAAAATAAAAAAATAAAAATAGAAATTTTACTTTATGGAGCTTAGTTTGTCTATTTCCTTTCCTCCCACTGACTTCTTTACTGAACCCTCCAAGAAGCCAGTGATTTGCTAAATGTCACTGTAGAGTAGTTTGTGTTTTTTCAAGTTTTATATAAATGGAATCATACAGTATATACATTTTTTTGCTTAACTCATCATAATTTCTTTAATCCATTGTAATTATTTTGAGACTTATCTTGTTATTGCATATATCAATAGTTAATTCCTTTTTCTTGCTGAGTAGTAGTCTATTTTATGGATATACCACAATTTGTTTACAATTCATTCATTGAAGGACATTTGGGTATTTTCATTTTTTGATGATTGCAAATAAAGCTGCTATAAAAATGTGTATAGGTCTTTGCATAAATGTATGTCTACATTTCCTTTGGAAAAAACCTAGGAGTAGAATTGTTGGGTCATTTGTTAAGTGTGTTTTTATTTTATAAGAAACTGCCAAGCTGGTTTACAAAGTAGCTGTGCTATTATGCATTTCCACCAATAGTTTTTGAGAATTCCACTTGGTCTGCATGTTTGCCAGTACTTGTTAGGGTCAGTTGTTTTAGTTTTAGCCATTCCAATAAGTGTGTATGGTGTCTTGTGGGCTTTGTTTGCATTTTCTAATGGTTAGTGGGATGTCAAAGCATTTTTTCATGTGCTTATTTATTTACTACCTGTATATCCTCTTTGGTGAAGAATCTGTTCAGAAATTTTACCAGTTTTTCAATTGAGTTGTTTGTTTTCTTTTGATGAAGTTTTAGAGCTTTTAAAAATATATTCTGGATATAGATCATTTTCAAGTATGTGCTTTTTAAAAATGTTTTTATTTATTTCTATGACAGAGTTATTTTATGAACAGGGGAGGGACAAAGAGAGGAGGAGGACAGAGCATCTGAAGCTGGCTCTGTGCTGACAGCAGCGAGCCTAATGCAGGGCTTGAACTCAAACCCATGAGATCATGACCTGACCCAAAGTCGTATGCTCAACCGACTGAGCCACCCAGGTGCCTCAGGTATGTGCTTTATAAATATCTTACCCACTAGGTGGCTTGCTCATTTATTCTCTTAATATATCTTTTGATGAATAAATACTTCAATTTTAATAATGTCAGATTTGTTGATTTTTAAAGTTTTATGTATTGTGTTTTTATTGTCCTATCTAGAAACTCTTGTTTAATCCAAGATGACAAATACTTTTCTTCTATGTTTTTGTCAAAAAGTTTTAGAGTTTTGGGTGTTACATTTAGGTTTATGATCCATGTTGAGTTAATTTTTGTATATAGTGCAAGTTATGGATTGAAGTTCATTTTTTTTTCCGTATGGATATTCAGTTGTTCCAGTACCATTTGTTGAAAGCAGTACTTTCTCCACTGAATTGTCTTGGCATCACTATTGAAAATTAGTTGTTCAAATATGTGTGGGCCTCTTTCTGGATGCTGTTATGTTTGTTTGACTTGTTAGTCTTATGTCAATACCACAGTGCCTTAATTACTGT
Organism: Panthera onca; assembly: GCF_046562875.1. NCBI lineage: Eukaryota > Metazoa > Chordata > Mammalia > Carnivora > Felidae > Panthera > Panthera onca. The sequence continues at coordinate 225,392,554 of NC_138339.1, forward strand.
AGCTTTTTTTTTTTTTTTTTTTTTTTTTATCATTTTTTTTTTTTAATATATGAAATTTACTGTCAAATTGGTTTCCATACAACACCCAGTGCTCATCCCAAAAGGTGCCCTCCTCAATACCCATCACCCACCCTGCCCTCCCTCCCACCCCCCATCAACCCTCGTAAGTCTTGAAATCGGGTAGTTTCAAGTCCTGCAACATTTTTTTTTTTCAAGATTTCTTTGGCTATTCTTGGTTTTTCACACTGCATACAAATTTTAGAATCGGCTTGTCAATTTTTACCCAAAAAAACCTGCTGGTATTTTGGTGAAGATTGCATTGAATCTATAGATAGATTCTTTGGGAATCTTTGGGAATTCTTGGGGAAGAATTGACATTTTTATAAAGTTAACTTTTCTGACCTCTGAACAAGAACGTAACTATTTATTTAGATCTTTAATTTCTCTCTGCAATGTTTTGTATTTTTCAGTGTATAAATTATTCGCATTGTTTTTCAGATTTATCCTTAAGTATTTCATATTGATTGATGCTATTAGAAATATGTGAAATTTTAATTTCCAATATTTTATCTCTACTATATAGAAATATAATTGATTTCTGTATATTGGTCTCATATCCATTAACATTGCTAAACCCACTTACTAGTTTTAGCAGCTTTTTTAGTCAATTCCATTGGAGTTTTATATATATGGTCATTTTGGCTGCAAAAAGCTTTACTTCCTTTCCCATAGGGATGCCTTTTTTCCCCCTGCCTAATTGTACTGGCAAGAACCTCCAGTACAATGTTGAATAGAAATGACAAGAGTGGCCATCTTTTTCTTATTCCTGATCTTACTGGGAAAATATTCTGTCTTTCACCATTAAGTATGATATTACTTGTATGTTTTTCATAGATGACCTTTATCAGGGTCAGGAAGTTCACTTTTATTCCACATTTGCTGGGAGGAATGAATGTTGGATTTTGTCAAATGCTTTTTCTATGTCTATTTAAATCATCATATAATTTTGTTTTGTTTCTTAGTTAATTTTTTTCTTAGTTAATGTGGTGAATTACATCACTTGCTTTTGTATAAGTCAACCTTAGGTGCCTAGCATAAACCCCATGGTCATAGTTTTTATATTCTGTTGGATTTGATTTGTTAAAAATTTTAAATAATTTTTATATCTATGTTCATGAGGGATATTGGCCTATAGTTTTTTCTTGTGATGTATATATGTAGTTTTGGTATCAGAGTAATGCTGACCTCATAGAATTAATTGGTAGTTATTCCTTTCTCTTCAGTTTTCTGAGGATGTCATATAAAATTGATATTTTTTTTCTTCTGTAAATATTTGGTAGAACTCATCAGTGTTCTCACATGGACCTGCACCCTTCTTTGTGGGTAGATTAATTAAAACCTCACTGTCTTCAATATGCAATAGAGCTAGTTAGGTTATATATTTCTTCTTGAGAGAGATTTTCTGATTTTTATCCTTCCAGAATTTGTTCGTTTCCTCTAACTTTTCAAGTTTACTGGCATAAGGTTGTTCATTATATTCCTTTATTATGCTTTTAATGTCTGTAGAAATTGTAGTGATGTTACCTCCTTCATTCCTGACATTTGTGACCTGTGTCTTCTCTCTCTTTTTCCTAATCACTCTGGCTAGAGGTTTATACCAATTTTAGTCACCTCAAAAAAATCAATATTTGATTCTATTGATTTTCTCTATGGTTTTTCTATTTCTTATTTCATTGACTCCGCCCCACCCCCGCCGCCCCGATCTTTACTATTTCCTTTTGCTTAGTTTGATTTTCATTTGCTCCTCTTTTCCTTATTTCTTAAAGTGGATGCTGAAGTCATTGATCTGAGGCATTTCTTCTTTTCCAATGTAAGTATTTGGTACTAAAACTTCCCCCTGGGTATTGCTTTAGTAATACTCCACAAAATCTGATATGCTGTGTTTTCATGTTCATTCAGTTCAGAATAGTTTCTTATTTCTTTTTTGATTTATTCTTTGACCTATGGGTTATTTAGAAATATGTTACTTAGTTTCAACATATTTGGGGATTTTCTAGAATTTTTCTATTTTGATTTTTAATTTAATTCCTGTGTTAGAGTACACATTTTATATGACTTGAATTATTATAAATTGGTTAACCTGTTGTATGGCCTAGAATATGGTCTATCTTGGTAAATGTTCTGTTTGTATTTGAAAAGAATGTATATTCTGCTGTTATTGGGTACTGTGTTCTATGAATTAAGTCAAGTTGGTTGATAGTATTGCTTAATTCTTTTATACCCTTGCTGATTTTCTGTCTTGTTCAGTAACCTCTTACTCTGCAACAGATAATCCATTGTTGATGCTATTTGGTATATTTTCACTTCAGGCATTGTAGCTTACAATTCTAGAAATTCTATGTGGGTCCTTTTTTCTATATGTCTCTCAGTTTTTGAATGTATGGAATACATAATAACTATTTTTACACTTTTTTCTGGAGAAAGTAAAGAAAGCTTCCCTGAGACCTAAAGCATAAGTAGACATTTGCTATGTGAAGGAAGAAGAAAAGCAGTAGAATGCAGGAAAAAAAAATCAGATTCCAAGCAGAATAAATAGCATGTGTAAACGCCCTCAAACAGGAAGGAATTTGGAATTTTCAAGGAATATAGACAAGGTCAGAATGTATGGATTGGATCAGAATTGTGAAGAGAGGAAGAGTAAAGAAAGATGTGCTTGGGAAGAATGAAGGCAGCAGATGATACAAGTCCTTCTATGCTTGTATCTCAGTCAGCAGTGGGCTACATTATGCTGTGATAACAAATATCCCCCAAATTTTAATGACTCAGAACAATAAAAGGTTATTTCCTGCTCATGTCACATATCCGTAGGAAGGTGATTGAGACCCTGCACCACATCTTCATTTGGGATCAAAGGAACAACTCCTAACTGGGACATACCAGCCTCAAAAGGGAAAGGAAAAGAACCTTGGTGAGCTACCATATAGCTTTGAAATCATCTGTCTGGAACTGGCATATTCACTTCTACTCACATTGCATCGGACATAGCAAGTTTCACGGCTAAGCTAAATGTCAGTGGGATGGGAGGAACAGCAAATATTTGGTAACAATAATACAATCTACTTAGGGGCGTCTGGGTGGCTCAGTCAGTTAAGCATCGGACTCTTGATGCTGGCTCATCGTTATCTCGTGGTCGTGAGATTGAGCCCTGTGTTGGGTTCTGTGCTAAGCATGGAGCTGCTTGGAATTTTCTCTCTCCCTCTCTGTCTGCCCCTCCCCTGCTCATGCTCTCTCTCTCAAAATAAATAAACTTTAAAATAAAAAAAGACTTACTCCCTTTAAAATAATAATAATAATAATAAATAATAATAATAATAATAATGCAATCCACTTAATAACACAAAGGATTTTGATCTTTATCTGAAGAACAGTGGAAAAACCAGCTTCAGATGAAGTTTAAGCACTATATCTGTTAAGATTAGTCTTTATTTTTAGAAAAAAAAATAAAAGTCACTTAAAGTCAGAGAAATAAGTTGGATAATCATAGTAAATAACATTGCATCAAAAAATAGGAAAAAATTTATAAAAGTAAAATTGATTTTCTGTGAAATTAATATAAAACTATGATAGCATAATTGCAATGATTATAACTGCCCAGCATAACTATCTTAAAAGGAATGACAATCATTTGCATATGTAGCTTCTGATGTTTGTTTTTAAAAACTCATTACTTTAATAGTATCTTGAGCACTGTATTCTGATGACTGTTTTATAGACTTAGAGCACATTGTAAAACTGAATTTTATACTGCAATTACACTGAATGTTATTTAATCTTTTTTGCAATATAAACAATGGTGGATTTGAGAGTATTAGTGTTTTTGTCCTAGTGCCTCAAGAGAAGGAACAAGCAAGCACCCAGAGAGCTAAGCCAACCCTCAGACACAGCTAGATGTGATCCTTTGAAGCCAGAATTCCACCTTGTTCTAGGGTTTGAAAGAACACCAGGCCTCTGGAGGAAATCTCCTTAATGGGGATGGGGTCTGTGACAGTGAAATCAGGGATAAAGAAAATCTGAATCTGACATTATTTCTCTTTAAGGAAACAAGTCTTGCCTTTCAGTGACCATCTGTATGCCGGGTTCACGTCCATGTCCCAGCAGAGAAAAATGCATGGGAGGCAGAAGGCATCCCTCTGTAGCTCTGAGATTAGGTCCAGTGTCCATAATACTGTTTATAGCTCTACGTTAGTACATGCCAGATAACTTAAGTGATATGTGAATATGACTTACTTCCCCATAGACCGTGAATTCCTTAATGGTAGGAACAGTGTTTTATCCAGCTTTGTATCCACCACCTAGCATAGTGCCTGGCAGATACTCAGTCAAACAGATATAGGAAGAGAAGGCCATTGATCTAGCCATTTGTTCCTATGAACAAGCTTGGCAGTGGCTCCATTAGAAGTGAGAGACTTTCAAGACTCTTTTGGTAAAGTCCAGGAAGAGCTCCAGACGGATGCTCAGCATGAAGAAGGCAGCAAGCCAGGAAGTGTGCTGGCAGGAAGCTACATCCAGAGACTCACCTGAGAGAAGCTCCTGCCAGCAGAATGGGCAGCAAAACCCACAGGAGAGACCCACAGATGAAAGCAGGAGAGCCTGAGCCAAAACTGGGAGGACGTTGGAAACCTTGAAAGAAAGGCCTCAGACTCTATCATTCATTGCTTTTTGCTTGATATTAGATGTTTCTTTCATGCCTTGTGACTAGTATGTTTGCCAGGAGAAGAGCCCTGGGTTCTCCAGAAACCTAAGTTCTTCAGGATTTTAGATGGGCATTAGAACCGAGAAAATGATGACCCTCTCTCCGGTTGAACCTGAGCATATCAGGCTCTGAGCTCCTTATTGGGGGCACCGTATCTTACTCATAGTCACCTCCAACATGAAGTGACAGGAGCAAAGTCTGTGTGCCATAAGTACATATGGAGGATGGCCTCAAATAATATCTTGTATAATTATACAGCTATGCCCTGATTAACTCATGCATGTATATTCAATATGAACTCTGTTAGTAACTTATCTCCCATCTGTTTCATAAAAGGAAAAGAAAACTAATCAGTTATGCTTGGATTCTGAGGAGTTTTGCTCGTTTTTAGAGCCTAGTAAATGTAAACTTTCGAGAGCTTCATTCTTTCTCCAGGAGTGGTAACCACCTAGGCCTTCTGCTTCTAGTTTGTAAATTCATTGTCTCCCAATTCTGGACCATGACTCAGACCATTAGCAAGTCATTGTTTATGTTAATAGGTGTTAGGCAAACTGTGATCCTATAGGCAAATAAACAGGGAAATCTGGGTCAAACAGCTAAACCGGGAAGTATCTTTATTGTGGGCCTCCTTAGAATCTCTAACATGTTAGAATCTCTAATAAGAGAGTGGGCATGCATCATTTCTCAACTTATGTGACCTCATAACCCTTCCCTTGCAGATATCTCCTAGAAATAATGTCCTGCTTAGCCTGTTTTGGGATTTCTTGGAAAGTGGGAGCCAGGAGCTTCAAGTAAGGCACTCTCATATGCACTCAGCTCTGCCTTTGGGAATGATACAGGCCACGCTGAGCCATGGCCACAGAACAGACCTTGCATCATTACTGTAGATGACTTTGGGTGCACCTCTCTGGGGTTTAGTTCCTCTTTTTGAGACATAAAGAAGTTAGATACCTCTGGACAATATCTAAAGTCACATCTATTCTGTTGTTCTGTGATATTCCATCCTGAACTTTGACAGGAAGACATTACCAAAACAATAGCATTCTTTATATCTCAAGGACAACACATAAGAAAATTTAAGCTCCCTTAGTGCTGTAGCAATTTCTGTGATTGCTTCACTCCCTGTGCTACCCCCAAGAGGACAGATTGGGGTTTTGCTCCATTTTGCTGATAGGTGATAGGCACCTTACAGTTGGCTCTGTCTTGTTGTTCCAACCTTCTCCCCAACCATCCAGTCCTTCTACCCTTCTTCCCATGCTACAGCAACCTATTCATCCTTCTCTTCTTGAAATACCTTTCCTTTCCCTTCTGCCTCTGGCAACCCCTACTTATCCTTCCAAATATCACATCATCTATGAACCCCACCCTGACTTTCCTGGGAAGAGTCAGAGTGCCCCAAGCACCACAACATTTTGAGCATTTTCGTGGTGTGTACCAAGTGCATTGTACTTGTATTATCCTTGCTCAGATAATGATAGGCTCTTGATCAGTGTTGAACATTGATAAGAATTTCTGGCTTCCAGGTTCAATGAACAAAAGACGTTTCTAGTCTCATGGTGTCTAATATGAGGACCCCACTTTACAACATAAGACTAATACCTGGGCATCTATAGTTGACTGCCACATTCTAATAAAGGGACAGCCACCCAGGTAATTTGTCACATTCTAGTCTGGAATTTGAACATTGAATCAATGAGCAAAAACTCTGAAAACAATACGAGTTAATTAATGAAAATCACAGTGACCTGAGCATACCAGTGGCAGAGCAAGACTAATATCCTATTTTATTAGCCTTAGTTATAGGTTCCTGAAACTGCTAGAACCACCTTAATTACTGCCTGTTTTCAAGTATTGTTCTCTATCCTTCTCACTGATGCTATGAACTCCTGATAAACTTAAGCTAGACTAGAACCTGATTCTGTGTTGCCACCAAAAAATTATGACACAAGGAGACAGGAGGAGGTCCAGTGGGGCATTCACAATTAGAATGATGAATGTTCTGGATTTGCATATGAAACTGAAGGTTCAGGGGCGCCTGGGTGGCTCAGTCAGTTGAGCTTTTGAGTCTTGGTTTTGGCTTGGGCCATGATCTCATTGTTTGTGGGTTCCAGCCCCGCAGTGGGCTCTGCACTGACAATAAGGAGCCTGCTTGGAATTCTCTCTCTCCCTCTCTCCCTGTCCCTCCCCCACCAAAGTAAATAAATAAAAACATTTTAAAAAAGAAACTGAAGATTCAAATCTACGAGAGTAGAGAAATAATCATTTTTTCAAAAGCATAGAGAACCTGTAGTGATTAATACAATTGCCATGTATTTTTTAAATTAGTGGATACTAAAGATTCAATTGCAATTCTCTGGAGGATTGTAAAATTTTTTGACGTTAAAAAGAAATTATTGCCTTGAGTTGGAAAATGTTTTTATGCAACACCAAAAGCATAATCCATACATAAAAGAGGGGAAAAAAGCAACAAAAGTTGCTTTACCAAAATTAAAACTTTCTTCTCTATAAAGAATACTTCAATAAAATGAAAAAACAAGCTACAGACTGGGAGGAAAATATTTGCTCATCACATCTCTGACAAAAGACTTGTATCCAGAATATATAAAGAACCCTCAAAACTCAACAATAAGAAAACAAAATCCCATTAAAAATAGACGAAAAATCTGAACAGATATTTCATCAAAGAAGATATACAGAAGGCAAATAAACACACGGAAAAATGCTCAGTGTCATTAGCCACAGGGAAATACAATTTAAAACTACAATGAGATACCACCATACTCCAATCAGAAAGCCTAAAGTATAAAGAAACTGACAATGCCAAGCACTGACAAGGATGCAGAGCAAACAGAATTCTCATATATAGTTAGAGGGAATACAAAATTGTACAGCTATCTTGGGAAATGGTTTGGCAGTATCTTATTACCATGTTAAACATGCCGTTACCAAGTGAACCAGTAGTCCTTATTTCTGGGCATTTACCTAAAGGAAACAAAAACTTACGTTCACATAAAAACTCATATGTGAATGTTTATAATTAGCTTTATTCATAACCGGCTACAACTAAAAACCACCCAAATTTCCATCAACAGGTGAAGGGAAAATCAAATTGTGGTACGTACATGTAATGGAATACTACTTAGCAAGGCGAGATATGAAATATTCATACATGGAACAACATGGATGAATCTCAGAAGCGTTTTGCTAAGTGAAAGAGGCCAGACCCAAAAGGCTACATACTATATGACTTAGTGACATTCTGGAAAAGGCAAAACTATACAGACAGAAAATAGATCAGTTGTTGCCATGGGGAGTTGACTCCCAAGGGACAGCAAAGGGAATTTTTGGAGGTGATGAAACTGATCTCTATCATGTTGGATACGTGACTCTATATTATTAAACACCCATAAAACTATACCCCAGAAAGAGTAAATTTTGCTATATGAAACTTAAAAAATAAGTTTTAAAAAAAGATCTTTGTTTATGAAGGCCAGGGCGTTTTTGAAGGGTGAGGAAAGCTCATCCTTGTCAAAACAGTAAAAATTAAGAAAAACGAGTTTTAATATTTAGGTCACATTAATGTTTATATAATTACAATTAAAAATACGTGCTACAGAATTCACAAAACTTTGGGACTTTCTGTATACCATAATTAAAACACTAGCACTTTTTACAGAGTTCCTAGTGTTTGTTTAAACCCTGATAGAACACATGGTTTGTTGAATTTCATTTTCATGGTTGATCAGAAAAGCCCTATATTCTTCTATGTGGATCACAAACAGAATCCTCTCCTTACCCATGTAGAATTCAAGGTAAAATGTTTGAAATTTTGTTTACTTGATCTTTTCACTGGTTTTCTTTTCTTGTAAAGGTTTTTAAAATCAGAGAACAAGTCTAAAGTTTGTATCAGTTGAAAGGATCGTTTTATTGGGGCTTCACTAAAGTGAAGCTGTTGCACTTTCCTTGGAATGAAAGTGTTTCTTCATGGTAGAAGCTTATCGATCAGAGCACCGGGTGCCCAATGATTTTATGAGAGCAAAATCATCTTGCTTTAAAACAAAGTTAAAAATCAATTTATTGAAAGATGGACACACTACTGAGTACTTGAGGACAAATTAAAATTCGGACTCCTTTTGCATTCATGAACAAATGTTATGTTTTTAAATTAATGAAAAGAAAAACTACTTCTTTAATATGACATGAACTCTCCTGGTAAAATTTGTAGATGAAACTGAAGCAATGAAGTGTTTCCAAATTAGTAAGCCATTCTGTTAATGAGGATGCCCATTAGGAGTGCCATTCCTGCTCAGGGTCACCTATTACACTGAAACTTTCCAAATATATTTCATTTCAGCCCTTGAACACCTCATAGCACCAGCATGATACATGTTTTCTTGTGTCTTAGGCTTCCTGTGCTACCGGAGTTAGAGCAACGTTTACTTTTCAGCAAATACAACATCCCTTCTAAGGACAACCATTTCTGTCCCAAGGGAAACAAGTGCTGCTGAGTCCAAGCTGAGAACCAAATTATTCTGTAAGATAGGATCATGCATTGTAGAAAAAAAAAAAAAAAAAAAAAAAAAACTTATTCAGTCAGATTTTCTGTTTTTGTCAATAGAACAAAGTAGAGAGTTTTGAAAGCTAATTGGTTTCTTTTCAGGTCCCTTGGATACGTTTTTTTTTTACTTGGATATATAAAGTGGTTTCCCAAAAGCTCTAATTTGGCGCTAAAACAGGAAACCTGCCTGGCTGAACATTCAGGACAGTAAATCAAGATGGGATAATATTCTAGAGGTTGTCTCCACAACCGAGAACACAAGGAAGGACTCTCGGGAGGCATTAACTCACACCTTCAACAATAACCAAAGCCAGTGGAATAGGTGACATGACACAAGAGAGTAAGGACGTCATCTGCGGTTCTGCGGTTCTCCCCCAAATACCAAGACAATTGTGTATGTTCAATCAACGCTTGCTGACATGAGTCAGTGCAACCCATTCCTCACGTGTTCTGTACTTTTAGAGATAATCATAATGGCTAACATTTATCTCATGTTTATTCTGTGGTAGGCTTTGCAGGCATTTTCTTATTTAATACCCACATCAACACCAGAGAAATGAATGCTAATATCATCCCCTTTTCTAGATGAGAAAATGTGTCCTGAGAGATTAAATCATATGCCCGACATCAAAACATGGGTATGTGCTGGTGACAGTATGAGAATCCCAGAAATCCAGATCCTGTTTATACTCAGAGCCACCACACTATACTGTGTATGATGACCAGCCTAAGTGGAAAGAGGTCTATAAATTAAACAAGGAAGGAGGAGAAGAAGGTGACACTGATTTTAATGGAGAGAATGGAAGAGAAACAAAGGACGAAACTGAAACACGACAACCCCTTTTCTTTCAAGCTTAGCAATCTATGTGTCCTGTTGCAACTTGGTTTAAGGAAACCATCGTGACAGCCATTACTCAGTGGCTGTATCTGAGCAGAAGCCATTCATCGTCCTCTGATCTTTTCATCTTTACTCATTAGGATATGATGGAGAGCTCTCCAAACAGGGAAAACTAAGGTAATGTGCCATAGCCGATCCAAGAAAACATTGTTTCCTTGACCTTGAGCCACTCACTGTCCAAGTTAGTTGCTGTGGGTCTGCTTCATGGTTACCACAGGACTGAGGAAACATTTGCGGCATATCCAGTGTGGCACCATCAGGAAACGAAGCACTGATAGGAAGGGAGGGCCTGTGTTCACTGTCCCCAGAAGGCAGCAGCTGCTGGGAGCTCTGATTTCCACACTCCTCCCTTGAAGCTTCCTGGAAGCCCCAGCCTGAGAGATTTTGCCCTGATGTCAGGCTGTGTGGACACTTCATCCTCAGAGGACTCAGGGACTATAGAGAGAGTGTGCTAACTTCAAATCTGCTTGTGAGGTAAATGATACAGAAAGCTAACTCAGGATTTGTGTACACACAAAGGAAAACTGAATGGTCCTCAAGCCTATGTATGAGTCTTTCCATGACTTCTGTCAACTCAAGGAAGATAGAGAAGCCACAAAGCAAAGACCTCCTCTCCCTGCAGGCCCTAGTGCTGGGTCCCTTCAGGGAAGGCTCGCAAGCTCTGTTTGCTCTAAACATGTGGTTCCCAGACTTCTGTTTTCACGGACTGGCAAAATGGCTGAAAACATTTTAGGGCTAATAAAGTACCAACTATTTCTTCTGCCTAGTATGGACATTAAAACAAGCAAATTGACAGAGGCACCTGGGCGGCTCAGTCGGTTGAGCCTCTGCCTCTTGATTTAGGCTCAGGTCATGATCTCATCATTCTTGGGTTCAAACCCTGCATTGGGCTCTGCGCTGGCAGTGTGGGCCTGCCTGGGATTCTCTCTCTCCCTACCTCTCTGCCTTTCTCTTGCTCAAAGCAAACTGACAAACACCTATCTACTGTTTGCCCTCATATCATAATAAGGAGGATGTTTTAACACCAAAAAGGACTTAAGCTAAAGGATATCTTAATACCAAAGTGTTATTAAGTCAAAGGAAAAGCTCATCACAAGAGGCAGTCATTCTGTCCTATACACATGAATGTTACCTTCTCTTTATTTTCTGAGTGTTGTCACAAACCAATGCTACAACCCAGCACTTGGAAACCACTGCTGTATATCTCTCTAAACCATTTAGATCTGCTACTCTTTCAGAATCTTGGAAGATTACAAAAAAAAAAAAAAAAAAAAAAAAATATATATATATATATATATATATATATATAAACTTGGAGGAATGTATGGGATAAAGGCAGGGACCATTTCCAGTGGAATAGGGCTATCCATGCAGTAGCCCAGATCTCTCTCGTGCAAGAGTTTAACAGAACTGGGTATGAGGCCAAGCACCCCACACATATACTTGCTGTGTGAACTTTGGCATGTAATATAGCTTCCTTGGACCTCAGTTTCCTCATCTGTAAAGTAGGGTGACTAATACCCTGTAGGAAAGCGAGGGAATTAATGCAAGAAAGCACCTGGCCTGATGCCTGGCTTCTTGTGAGCTTCCTCATCCTCTTCCCCAGGGTGGCACTCCTGCCTGCTGTGACTCATCTACCCTAACACATCTCAGGACTCTAACCTACTAGGTTTCAGTAGGTATTTGTGGAATGAACAAAGGAGTGAACAAAGCATGTGGAGAGAAGGAGAGCCTCATACTCTTCAGGCAAGTGCCTACAGGAGTTCTTCTGCTTCTTGAAATATGACCCCAGACCATTTGAATTGCCTTCAGTGACAGCATTTAAAGAAGAGCATTTGTTTCCTCTGCAGCCTCCATGGGGTGAATCCTCCAGCCATTCTCGAGTTTCCTTGCAGGTATCTGCTCTGTCTCCCCAGTGGCAGGCTGATCTCAATAACTGCTGGACCCTCATGTGGACTGACTACTGTTTCCATCCTCATTTCTTACCTGCCTTGATTCCCAGCTGAGACTGAGTGATCCATCATTATAATGACTCATTGGCATTACTCCACTGTGTCCTTGCCTCTCTCTCCACTATGGCTCTCACATGGCAAAACTCTGACCCTTGTTAACTACACCCCTCTATCAACTCTGAATCTTCATCTGCACTAATGAGTACATCTGGAGGACACATTCAGCCTTGTCTATGGTCTCACTGGAAACTTAATGACTTTTAACCTCAAGTGGACCCTGGTGCTGCTTAGAGATACTGTTATATTTCCCTGGTCTAATCCCTGCCCTGTGTCATACCTTCTATTCTCTCCTCTGACCTCCAGACCTCCCCCTATCCCATCTTCACTTAGGTGGAGATCCTGCTTTCTATTCCACAGAGCAAGCAGAGGAAACCAGAAGAGAACATCCACATGCTTCTACCATTTCATCTGCTTTTCTGAACCAGTGGCCAGACCCTTTGTCTCTCCTGCTCTGGTGGATGAACTTTCCTTCAGCCAACAGACCATGCTTCAGGGAAACAAAATTAAAAGCTGTGGCCCCTGATCCCATGCAGTATATGATCTAATGGGGAAACATGGAAGTAAACAAACAAACAAACAAAAAACAGAATAATAAGATTCACACCCCCCAAGGGACAGATCTAAGCAGCAGATGAAACACAAAAGAAGGAACATTGGGTCTTCCTGAATATAAAACCAAGGCAGGCTCTGCATTTGCATGGACCTGAAGGAGAAGTGCTTCTCTCCATGCTGGGGAGAAGTGCTACAGGGTGAGGAAACTGCTTATAAGAAGGGGGAAAGCTCTATCAAAGGAAAGCCCAATTACTAAAACCATGCAGCCATAGACATTGTCCACCATTAGCCATCTAGCAGCCAAAAAATAATAAAGCACCCAAAGAGTGTTAACTCTGTGAGTCTGAAACCATCTGTTGATGGCAAACATCAGCCCATGGTATCATCCTTGCCTTCCAGTTGCTTATAAGCAACATGGAGCCTGGCAATGGCCAGAGAACCAGCCTGCGGATGGCAAACAACACCCAAGACATGAGAATCAGATGCAGACAATGAATGGCCTCTGGGTTCTAGTCTTTGCCTTGACATTTACCAGGTGGAGCTTTGGATAAGCCACCCCTTCTCTGGACCTCTACTCGCCTCATCTGTAAAACAAAAGGTTTGGATTAATGGCATTCCCAAGGTCCTTCCAAACTCAGACTCTGAGTGACCTCTGAATGAATATATCTGTTATGGTCTAAATGTTTGTGTCTCCTCGAAATTCATGTGGAATCATATGGTATTTGTCTTTTTTGTGGTTGCTTTCTTTCATTCTGCATAATGTCCTCAAGGCTCATTCATGTTGCAACAGGTGTCAGAATCTCCTTCCTTGTCAATGCTGAGTACTCTTGCAGTGTCTGGCTGGACCACAGTTTACTGATCTACTCCTCTATCAATGGGCAGATATAATATCTACATTAATTTCTCATACCTTAAAATATTTGTTGAATATCTTCAAAAATCCTATGAGTCATTTACCATTAACTTTGTTGTTTAGCTTTTTATTTTGAAAAATGTCAAATATAGGACAAGGTACAATTCAAGGTACAATTCGACAAGGTAGAATTCAAAAACTTAAAAGAAAAAAAAGCCACCTAGGAAATGGGCCTTTGGGAGGTAATTATGTTTAGATAAGGACATAGGGTGGAGCCCTCATTAATGGGATTAATGCCCTATTAACAGTAGTAAGGGAGCTTGCTGCTCTCTTCTCTTCGGCAAGTGGGGATAGAAGCAGAAAACAGCATCTGTGAAACCAGAAGTGGAACCTCACCAGATACCACATCTGCTGGTGTCTTGATCTTGGACTTCCCAGCCTCCAGATCTTTAAGAAATACATGTTTGTCGTGTAAGCACCCAGTCTATAGCGCGTTGTTACAGCAGTCTGAACTAAGGTAACATCAGAATTTTTAATTCATGGAAACAAAAAGAGAAGAAAGGTCTTTGAATTCAAAAGTTGAGATTGAGCTCTAATCCTTTTTTTTTTTTTTTTTTTTTAGTTTATTTATTTTTTAAGAGAGAGAGAGAGAGCAGGGGAGGCCAGAGGGAGAGGTAGAAAGAGAATCCCAAGCAGGCTCCACGCTGTCAGTGCAGAGCCCAATGCGGGGCTCAAACTCAAACCGTGAGATCTTGCATGACCTGAGACAAAATCAAGAGCCAGACCCTCAACCGACTGGGCCACCCAGGTGCCCTGACACTTGGGCTCTAATCTTAATAACGGCTCTTCTGGTTGGTGCGAGGTTCTGTGAGTGAAAGGAAACACTTGAACTCCTTGTTGTAAGGTGCTGCATTGTCAGAAAACATTTCTGATGTGCCTTTTAAAGTCTTACAAGATTTTTGAATAAAATGTGGGCAGATTTCTGTTCTCTCCATTGATAGGGAAATGACAGGAAAGTGTTGGATGGCTTCTGGTACCCCATCAACATCTGGCTTTAAGTCTGAGTCAATACCACTTTGTTCTCCCCCAGTGAGTGCCCTAAAACTCTGCCAGTCTTTATTAAATGACCTTTATTCTCCCTGAAAAAGGCCTTCAGTCACAGTTAGGATGAGAACTTAATCAGTGCTACCCTTGAGGCCAGTCTCTGGAATCTCACTCATAACACTTGCTCATTCTAATGACTTCATACCTCTGCTCTCCTGTAATCTGTTTGTACTTCCAACTAGCTAGTGTCACCAGCTAGTGACAGCACTCACAGACCTACTTCCTCCTTGACCCTCAGAAAACTGGACCTGCTTTGCTTCCTTTGTGCATAAAGATAGAAGTTGGAGATTTTGTCTCAACATCAACCCAAATCCATTCCTCAAGAAGACTATCAGGGATAAAATTAGCTATAGCCAAGGCAGACAGTAGCTTATCCTTCTCTCCTAAAGTTAACACCCTGCAAAGAGTTAATAGGATATGGTTTTTAAAGAATGACCCACAAGACCAAGAAAGAATTCATATAATAACTTGTATCAATTAGGTATTTACTATATGTCACACACTCATAGAATTGTTTCATAGACATACTAACCCACTGAGCTCTCCCAGCAAAAAAGCTATGAAGTAAATGTTACTATTAACATTCCATTTTACAGATGAGGCTAAGCAAGGCTAAGTTACAGTTAATAAGTTGCAGGGGTGCCTGGGTGGCTCAGTCGGTAAGCATCAGACTCCTGATTTTAGCTCAGGTCATGATCTCGCGGTTCGTGGGATGGAGCCCCACATCTGGCTCTGTGCCGACAGCATGGAGCCTGCTTGGGATTCTCTCTCCCACTCTCTCTCTTCCCCTCCCCAGTTCTAAATAAATAAATAAATCTTTAAAAATTAAAAAAAAAATAATTCGTAAGTGGCAGAGCTGGGTTCCCATGGTGACTATCTGGCTCTAGAGCTTACACTCTATGAATAAAGCTATACTGTCTCTCCAGCTGCTCCCGGGTGTGTTTCCACATACTTGCCTTTTATAACGCTTATCACACTTTGATTAGTGTTCAGTCTCTATCTTCCACTAGACTGTGATCTCCATGAGGACAGGTCCCTGGGTGTATCCCTCACTACTATATCCTTATAACTAGCACCACAGCTGGCATAGAGTAAGTGCTCTGTAAATATTTATCGAGTGAGACTGAAAATGGCTTCTTTGCCAAATTCTGAGCAAATGAGTGAAATACAGTCGCTAGGTTCAGAGTTGAGCACTTGACGGAGACTGCATCAGGAATTCTCTCCTGCCATCTCTAAGGCTCCCTGGCGATGAGCACAACCTCATTCATCACCATTATTTTCACAGAAGCGACTGAAAAGCAACTCCCAGTGGCCTTCCCCTTCCCCTGTCAATCCACATTCATATCTTTTCACTTTAAAAACCCTGAAATTGTTTCCCCTACAAAGCATAACCCACTAATCTCCAGCCTTTTTCTGGGAGCCGGGAAACAAAGGCAGATTCAGAGACTCCTGCCTTTGTCCTCTGTGCCCCACTGGCTTCCTTCTCCCACCTGGAGTCAGCCTGGCCACAGGGATCAGGTTTAGTAAGGCTTCCCACATTTACAGCAAATCTGCTTTCGTGTGGATACTTGTTCCTGGGAGACCTTAAAGCAAAGACCTCAGGACCAGGGGCTGACCAGCAGGGATTACTGTGAATCAGCTTGAATCTCAGGAGTCTCCTGGAGAGCTGAAGCAGACCAGCCTCTGGGGATGGTAACCTAGCAACCGCTCAGCTCTCTGCAGCCCTCCTACAGCGCAGCACCTTCTCCGAAGTTACCTGACCCCGTTTCTACCATAGCCTAAAAGGGTGGAGGTGATACTGAGGCTAGAGATGGGCCTGAGTATGAGTGTGCA
The DNA here is from genome assembly GCF_046562875.1 of Panthera onca. Taxonomy (NCBI): domain Eukaryota; kingdom Metazoa; phylum Chordata; class Mammalia; order Carnivora; family Felidae; genus Panthera; species Panthera onca. The sequence goes on from NC_138339.1 coordinate 225,409,117, forward strand.
TGCACACATCCACACATATGCATGTATGTTGGTGGGTAGATTGAAAAAAAAAAAAAAGGGTGAGGATCCTGCCACTAAACCTGCTTTACCGTTTCTCAACCAAGACCCATTGGTGACTCCAAAGGCTGAAAGTGAGCTAGACATTGTTTCAGAAAATATCAGGAGAGCCAGCCCCATGTGGCACATCGTCTTCATAACAGTACCCTTATAGCAGTGGCAATAACTAAGAACCTATCTTAGAACAGCCCCTGTTGATCGAGCACCTGTTATGTATTGGGCATGGTGCCAAGCACCTTACAAACATTATTTTATTAAATTGGCAGGTCCTGTCCATGCCCTTTTTACAGAGAAGAAAACCGAGGCCCAGAGCCGTCGGACAACTTGCCCTGGGTCACAAAATTAGCGAGTGGCTCTGGTGCCGGAGCTCCACCAGCTTCTCTAGCACAGCCTAAATAGGCGTTGGTCTTCTCACCTGTCAGTGAGGAGAATAATGCCAGCCTTGCCTGTTTCAGTGGGATCAAGGGGACGAGTGATGTGAAAATGCTCTGAAACACATCCAAGTGGGTGATTAAAGGTGGTAGAGGAATCCTTTCCTGCACGGATATCATATGTTACTTGGGAGGAAATGTCTCACACTGATTTGTCTGTGTCCTCAGAGGGAATATAGAACCTCTTAATAAATATGCATTGAGTGAACAAATGAATAAACACATGGAAATCAGCTTTTAGATCTGATGGTTATATGTCCCCTCCCAATACATTGAAACTAGTTGAATGAACAATTTGGCTTTAAAATTCTTCCCTCCAAGTCCCTGGCCAATGCCATGCGGTGCCTCTACTTCCCCTCTGAGAAAACCTCACCACCTACACCTGCAGGTATGAATCTAAGAGGCTATCCTTCTTGTCCCCTGGGAAGAGGTGTACGTTTGCTCCAGTGAAAATGGGCAGAAGTAAGAAGAGCAAATATTTCATTTGCTAGGAACCAAAATAGAATAACAGCACCAACAATTTTTAACATGAGATTTTAATTATGGCTCATGGTCTCACTTTTGACAGGATTATTTTTGTGATTCATACATGTATTTATGCATCTATTCATATAGCTAGATAGACAGGCATTTGCATATATTGTTTTTAAACATCAATCAGGACAACTGTGCATGGGAGTGGGAGAACCCCTAACGCTGCATTGCACTTGTGGGGGAATATGGAAAGAGTGGGAAAGGTGGCATTGCATTTGGTCCCACAAAGCTCTGCCTGCTCTCTGAAAGGCCATGGTCTTTCCCAGTAGGTAGCATACAGTCGGCCACAGCTGGAGTCGCCTCTGGGATGTGCCACTGCCACCAGTCAGCTATGATGGGAACTTGGCTCATACTGGCAGCCACCTCTGTCCACACCAGTGTTCGGGAAATGAAGCCCCAAGCGGAAATCTGCCAATTTAAAGGAAGTGGTGCTCTGTGGGCATGCTGTTCCCTTTGAATCTCAGTGAAATAATCACTGCGTCACATCTTTTATTGCCATGTCATTAATCTGATATGGGGGGGGGAGGATATCAGTAGACAATTTCTAAGGAAGGAAGCATTTTAGTGGGTAGCTGAGAACCAGATAATCTTCCCACTGGCTTGGGGTAGAGGAGCAGTGCTGGGAGAGCCGCACATCCTTGACATCAGGGTGATCCAGCAGATGGAAGTGAAAGCATGATCCTCGCCATCTGGGTAACCCGTGTGTGGAAAGCTGGTGGTTTCACACATGTACACACTCTTTGCAAAACAGCATATGTTACAGCCACCCAGTATCATCCATGACCAAAACCTGTTAGAATTTGTAAACAGCTTGGAAGAACAACAAGAAAACTCTTAATTGGGGTCTATTTGGGCTTCCTTTATCGAAGTGAGTGTCATGTTAAAAGTAAGGTCTTGTGACTCGCTTACAAGCTTTGGCACACGTAAGTGCTGTCTCGGGCAGAGCCTACGCAAGGGACAAGTATTCGCATTTTAAAGGTATTGAGGACATTTTTATATGCCATAACCCCTGTTGTCCCCAGTTCTATTCACAATGAACAGAAAATTCACATAAAAACGAATGAACAAACAAAACTACTGGGAGATGATTAGCTTTGAAGAATGAAGTATAAACTGTTAGTTTCATGCACATGCTAATTGCTTTCTACTGGTGCCACACAGAGAAAGGACCTATAAGTGGGAACACTTCTTGCTGGAGTATCTGGTGAGATTATGTATATGAAAGTGTGTTATAGACTGTAAAGTGGTATACAAATGTGAGTGATTATTTACAGTGATATTAGAAACTACCCCACATGCCCCTTCCCCCTCCCCCCCCGCCCCCCGGATCTCTTCTCTGTCTGTGATTACATGGCCTTTATGTATGGTACAAGCAAACACACATGTGGGCATATCTAGATTATGTGAAGGAAGCTCTTAAACCTGTCACTTTTCTCTCTGGCCCTCATCCATGATGTAGAGTTCTCTCCTTCTCCTAATAGGTACATAGGATTCATGGGCTTTTTTTCTCTGGCAGCTCAGAAGTTCTCCTGTCCTCCAAGGGACTCTTCAGTCTGAAGATTAAGTGAGATAGTTCTCATAAAGTGCTTAGACATTCACCCATAGATACATAGTAACACTGGCAATTATGATTCTTCTGTCATCACCCTGTCTTGTGTGTGGATATAAAGCCTGCCATCTTCCTGGACTTCTGAGCCTGGGACCCCAAGAGTTCCCCTAGAATAGTATAGATGCTTACAAGCAAGGTGGCTAGAGAGTTTTGCTTGTTTCAACTTTTGCTGTTTGAGTAAAACTCAAATTACTTTCCATCAATAATCAGTTGCCACATTTAAAAAAATGATTATAATTATAACAGTGTCCATTTGTGGAAGGTTTGATTTTATGTGCATTATCTCATTAATGCATCAGTGCAATGAGATGAGGGGTTAATAATCAAATTAGGTCCCTTTGACTCTGAACTGAGTAACTGCCTCCTTCCAAGGGAGGGAGAGGACCAGAACCTACAGGACCTCAAGATCATGCTCTCAGGCATCACGGACACATGTCACTGTCATCTTGCAACAAATTACATGAGGTTGCTTGTTGAAGCTCCGTAAGTGAGCACCCATTTCACATATGCCATATTTGTTTCCAAAACAAATTTCAAAAGACCCTTTCTCACAAATGAACTCAGCCCAAAGCTTCTTCTGAGCAACCAATCGACAGTCCAGCTAAGTGCAAGCTCTTGTCTAACTTGAGAGAGCATCCTGGGTTATTTATAGTAAAGCTTATATTTGGCTATATATGGCTTTCTTTTTCCTTGAAAAGATTTAGGATGAATTCATAAAAGTAAATAAATAAATACAATTTAAAGAAAGGTTGAAAAGTAAAGAAATGAAAAGCAAATCACAAAAAAAAAAAAAAGAAAAGAAAAATGAAAATCACTTTCAGAGGTACTCAAATTTGGCAAAGAAGAAGAATGCCTCAGCTTGTCCCAAAGATAGTGGCATCTTTTTTGCAAATGAGGAGTGTAATTCTGCCTGTTTGCCAAACCCTTTAGCAGAACTCTGAACCAGCATTTCTTCCAAGCCTCTACCCACTGGTTGGCAAGAGTGCTGTTAACTAAATGTCCAATCGAGTTTAAATTTAATCTGATCCATTATGTGTGCCTTCAGCTAATCTTTGGGCATTTTAGGAAAAATAATTAGTTCCTTAGAGAGATAGCCCTCCCCCTCCCTCTTTCCCTGCTTCTCTCCCTAGGATAGATAGAATGCAATTTTGTGTAAGAGAGTCTTACTTCCTTTTTTTTTTTTTTTTAATTTATTTTTGAGAGGGAGAGACAGAGACAGAGCATGAGCGGGGGAGGGGCAGAGAGAAAGGGAGACACAGAATCCGAAGCACGCTCCAGGCTCCGAGCTGTCGGCACAGAACCTGCTGCAGGGCTTGAACTCCCAAACCGTGAAATCATGACCTGAGCTGAAGTCGGACGCCCAACCAACTGAGCCACCCAGGTGCCCTAAGAGTGTTACTTCCAGAGTGATGTTTCTGTCCCTCATGGGGACTGCTGGCCCCCAGACTGGATAGATTAGCTTATGACATGATCTCTCTTAGCTTGGTCAAGGCCCAGAAGCACTCCCTGGGTGTAGTGGCTTCTCCTTGACTCCAGCCATCTCTAGACCCCTGAGTGTCTGCTGCAACTTTGGTCCAGCCTAGACTGCTGCAGGGTTACCTTGCGGTCACAGCAGGCTGATTGGCTGGTCCACTCGCCATCAATTTGGCATCCATGGCCTGTGGGCACTGACAGTAGCCTGGTAAGTTAAACCTGAGAACTCTGTTCTGTCTGACCCTATGGCGTAACTAACTTGTTGGTAGGAAGACATCCTAAGAGGTCATCGTAAGTGGTCGTCTTTCCTGAGCTGTTAATGGTATCGTCTCTTATCTAGTGAACCTGTCCCTCTCCAAGCCCAAATTCTAAGAAGGTTTTATGTCATTAGCTACTGGGCCTGCTGACATTGCTGTCAAAGTCAGAAGGGTTAGCATCTCACCTGAGGAAAACCCAATAGTGTGAGTTTTTCAGGCAGGGCTGTTGACATGCTAAGATGAGTGAGAGTAAATATGTAAAGGCATTTAGCAAATTTTCTATCATGACAGCTACCTGGTTTTTAGGGCTATTGCTCTGTTGCAAAATACTAATGTGCATAGGAGCAGTTAAATATTATCTCCAGCTTTCTCTCTGCAGTCTTTCTGTAGTATTTCCCAAACCCTTCCCCACCCCTGCATTTAGATAGAAACCTTGGGTCAACCAAGACCAAGGTGAAGAACTCAGGTAGGCAAAAAGAAAATACATTAATAAAGTGTATATACTATCCCTATTGCAGATGTAACCCCCCACTCCCACCAACTCTTCATGCTCCATATTTGTTTCCAAAATTATCCCTAAATATTTTAAGAGAGCCTCTTTCCCCAGTAAACTCAGCCAGAAGCTAAGTAAGCACCCTTGCACATTTGTGAAAAATCCTATATGCCATGTGCATCTGTTACAGGTCTTGGACCGAGCACCAGAGTCATTTACCTCTTTTCCTGGATGGGGTTGGTACTTTGTAAACAGAGGAGGGAAATCTTATGACTCACTGGTCTCCGTGCTATAAAATAAAATCCAATGAAAACAAAGTTTCACTTGGTAGTCATTAGACACAGGGAATTTGGGCATAAACCAGTGTTTGATTTGATCTAAATGAATTGTGAGGGCCAAACAGATAAAGGACAAAGAGCTCTCCTATGCAGGAGGTGCTGCAGAGTGGATTTACAAATTCTCCACGCAGGGTGCGCCCAGGCCTTTCGATTTATGGGGCCCTGCATTTGGCCAGTGTCTACCTGGGTTTTTACTGTTGACTAAGTGAACTGAGAAACATCAACATTACCTAGGAAAGCACGAGGATGCCTGTAGCATGTTTGATCCATAAAAAAAAAAAAAGACAGAGAGAGAGAGAGAGGGTGACTTGAAATATGGAACTCATTCTCATGAGCAAAGCAAAGGAGAGACATTGAGACACAGAACCACAGACCCAGCTGGGGAGGGTGTCGTAGCAGGGACTGCTCTTTGCAGAGCCCTGTTTGCTAACAGACGGGCTAGCCGGTGACAGGGGTGCTTTCGCAGCCTGTCAGATCATTTTCAGAAACAGCAATTCATGTCATGCTAATAGCTCAGTCTATAATTAGGTGTATTTATCCATGTCTCTGTGATATGTCTTCTGCCTTTCTGTGCTTAGTTACTTCCAAGAACAAATAATCCAGATGAGTTACGAGTCTCCAGAGTGGCAAGTAGGAGTGTGTGTGTGTGTGTGTGTGTGTGTGTGTGTGCGCGCGCGCGCACGCTGAAAGTACTATTATCAAATGGTCTAAATGCAATCTTCTTATTTCCAAATGTGAGAGTAGATATTGTCTCTCCTCATGGGAAGCAGTCTTTGGCACTTACCAGAAAGGATTGGAAAGCAAAACATGTTCTTCTCTCTGCCACAAATTTACTATGATTGTGCTTATCTGTATCTTCCTGTATTGGAGGAGTACAACTTCACTATTTATTGACTTCAAGACCTCTTGGAAAGAGGATAAATACATAAGAGCAATTAGTAAATTAACATTTGGAAAGTGTTTGGAAAGCCATAACAGCTGCTTCAAGTTGAAGAGCCTGAGAGTTGCTATCTGCTTTTCTGCCTTTTTAAAATTTCTGCATATTTTGCAACTTAAGAAGGGAGACATTATCATTAGTTGGACTCATTCATTATGCATGGACTGTTAAGACAATTGGAAGAAAGTCAGGTGGCCTACCATTTTGTTGGGCTCTGCTCAACTTGATTCTCCATGTCTGTGAGATTTCTGGTGAGGTCCTCCTACCAGATAACTGACACAAAAAGGCCACCCTTTGTACTTTTCTCCTTTCCTGGGGAAATGAAGGAATCAGCCAGCTGCTGCCTGGCTTATGGCTCCCTGGAAAATAATGTTCATGCACGACTAATACTCACCCTTCAGATTCCAACTTCTCTGCTGGGGCTCTCATGCTACCCTTGAAGCAAGTGTGAGTACCCTCCTCTGCAGACTGCCAGGCAAGAGAAGATGCCACAATTGTAAGTTGTTTATAACATGGTTTTGGGAAGATAAGGGTTAGAATCCACGTTTTCAAAACAAATATCTTTTGGTTGCTTACTTATGCAGTGATGTCTCATTTAATACTCAGAATGATCTTACAGATGGGTATTTTTATATCTCCACTTTTCAGATAAGATAAAAAAAAAACAAAACTCTGAAGTGTGGTAAGGTCGAGTTACTAGGCCGAGTACAAACAGCTAATATGAGGCTGCAGTGGGATTTAAACTCTGGTCTTCTGTGGGTAGAGCCTGTGTCACCACTTTGTCCTACTGTCTCAGGGTGTTGGTTCTTTTTTTTTTTTTATGTTTATTTATTCATTTATTGAGAGAGAGAGAGAGAGAGAGAGAGAGAACAAGCAGACAGAGGCAGATGGAGAGGGGGACAGAGGATTTGAAGCAGACTCCATGCTGTCAGCACAGATCCCTATGTGGGGCTCAGACTCACAAATCGTGAGACCATGACCTGAGCTGATGTCGGACACTTAACCAAATGAGCCACCCAGGTGCCCCGGGTCTTGGTTCTTGCTACCTGAGCAAGCTGCCTTTTCTAACATCAAGAGAAAGGTACATGCACCAAAATGTTGTTTACTGATATGGGAGAATAAAATGTTGGTCATTAATCCACTAATTTCACCAATCCAGGGTCCTTATCATTTACCCAGATTATTGATGGTTTTACCCCTTCCTGATAAAGGCAAAGGATCCTGGATGAGGTTGAATGTTATTCTTTTGGATTGCATGTACACACATTCTATATCTATCTCCCAATCTATCTACCTAATCAATGTAAAATAACAGTCATGAGAAAATACATTTAGATGGAAGCTGAGTTCCATGGCTCATGAAATTTAATAATTGAATTTACCATCAGTTATTGGTGTTCACTTTGTAGAATTTTGTCCTATGCCATCACTTTTGTAAAGCTTACGTTTTCTAAATTTCAATTGGCCATCACACTATATCAGAAACTCCAGCTATTGAAGTTAAGCTTGGCTAAATATGTCTAATAGAAAGTCTGGTAAAGCTGTGCACACTCATTAAACTCCAGTGTGCCCGAATGGGCCTTCCTATGTATGATAAGCTCTCTCATTTGTCATGGAATACTGGAGCTGGAAAGACTGGAAATGCAAAACTCAAGCGGCTCAGGAAACTTATCTAAGACAACAGTATCAACTGCTTCCATTACGTCTCTACCAGATCTCTTCTCAACCCATGTCTTAGTTCATCTGGGCTGCTGTAACAAAATGCCAGAGACCGGGTGGCTTATAAGTGGTGGAAATTTATCACAGTTCTGGGGCCTGGAACAACATGGCGCTAGCAGATTTCAGTGTCTGGTGAGAGCCCACTTCTCAGACCACTGTCTTCCCACTGGAACCTCACATGGCAGACAAGACAAGAGCTCGTCTAGGGCTTCTTTTGTAAGTACACTAATCCCATCATGAGGGCTCCACTCTCAAGACCTAATCACCTCCTAAAGGCCCCCCTCCTGAAACCATCTCCTAGCAGGTGAGGATTTCAACATAGGCTTTTCAAAAGGACACAAATATTTAGTCTCATTCACTGTGGATTAAAGACAGACTGCAGGAAAAAATTCATGGGAAAGGAGAGAACTAAGTCTGGAAACACATGGAGAAGAAAGTGTTGCAAATCCTTGGAAACTCCAAATATATGTGGGGTTTAATCAAAGACTTGAGTGAGTGATGGGCATTGAGGAGGGCACCTGTTGGGATGAGCACTGGGTGTTGTATGGAAACCAATTTGACAATAAATTTCTTATTTAAAAAAGTAATAATAAAATAAAAAATAAATAAATAAAAGGACAAACCTTACAAATTTGGGCAAAATACCAAAGGTGACAAAGCTAAGCCATTCCTTTTATCTGGAGCTAGCAACTCCATCCAAATTAGTGTTTCTCATGTTGTGAAGCAAAGTAAAGGCATCCTGAAGATTATTGGCTGGAAATTCAAATCCATTTAGAAACCAGATAATTTTGCTGGTAGCCATGAAAGGAGCAACAGAATTGGGCAGATTCCTTTAACCAGCTAGTGATTCAAGCAATATTCATTTGCTTTGTTATTAAGGTACCTGCACATACAGGCTTCCATCTAAGGGTTCTGTCATATTTGTAAATGAAAAAAGAATTCATTTCACAGGAAATTTCTTTTTAATTAGGAAATTATCTTTGCTGGATGGTTTTAATCACAGAAACAATGGCTCCAAATGACTGGTTAAGGGTCCAACAATGGAGGTCAAAGACAGAGGTCATCAAACTCAGTGAAATAGCCTGGCAAGTTAACTGCATTCATTTATTGGTTAACATTCTGGAAAATATAGCATTTTCAAACCACAGGTGCATTGGATTATTTTTTAAGACACGTTAAGAATGATATGTATTTTGCAAATGTATTAAATCATCATGGAAATTTTTTTTTAGAATTTTCCTTGCTTCCTTTTCATCAGTAGTAAAGCAAATTGAATGGTTAGTTGCCCTGTGTTCTTTAGCCTGACATAGAAATTCCAAAGGATAAACAGAGCCTGTGTTGGCCTTTATCCAGTAAGTATTTAAACTCCTTTTTAAATGGTCTGTATTTCTTGTTTTATATAATGATGGTAAAACAAATTCCTGCTCATTACATCTTTAATGTATGTTTATGGCTGTTGGGAAAATTAATAACACCAGCTAGCATTTAATGTTTGTTTATTTTCTGAGCAAGGCTATCCATACTATGGATGACAGTTCAACCATACATGCATGGAATAAATTATCAGGCTTCTTGAATTTCTTTTCTGTAAAAGACTGCAATTCACATGGATAAAAAGGTTTGAATTTTAAGATTCCATCCTTCCCTTTTCTCATCTACAGTAAAATGATGGAAGAAGATAGTACTTTTTTTAACTTTATTTATTTATTTATTCATTCAAGTGTAATTAACATACAGCATGATATTAATTTTAGGTGTACAATATATTGATTGAACAATTTTATACATTTCTCAGTGCTCATCAAAATTAAGCGTACTTTTAATTCCCTTTATCTATTTCACCCATTCCCTACCCATCTATCCTCTGGCAGCCACCAGTTTGTTCTCTGTATTTAAGAGTCTGTTTTTTCCCTCTCTTTGTTTGTTCACTTGTTTTGCTTCTTAAATTCCACATGAGTGAAATCATATGGTATTTGTCTTGTATTTGTCTTCCTCGGACTGACTTCTATTTCACTTAGCCTCTTACACCCTCCAGCTCCATACATGGTGCAAATGTCAAGGTTTCATTCTTTTTTATGGCTGAGTAATTCTGTTGTACATATATACCACTTCTTTATTCATTCAACTACTGATGAACACTTGGCCTGCTTCCATATCTTAGCTCTTGTAAATGATGCTTCAATAAAGATAGGGATGCATGTATCTTCTTGAATTAGTGCTGTCATTTTCTTTGTGTAAATACCCAGTAGTGGAATTACTGGATCATATGGTTATTCTATTTCTCATTTTTTGAGGAACCTCCATACTGTTTTCCACAGTGGCTCCAGCAATGTGCATTCCTACCAATGGTGCATAAGGGTTTCTTTATCTCCACATCCTTGCCACCATTTGTTATTTCTTGTGAATTTGATTTCAGTCATTTCGACAGGTGCAAAGTTATGTTGCATTGTCATTTTAATTTGCATGATTAGTGATGTTGAGTCTCTTTTCATGTGTCTGTTGTCCATCTTTATATCTTCTTTGGAAAAATGTCTATTCAGGTCCTTTGCCCATTTTTAATTGGATTATTAGGGTTTTTTGGTAATGAGTTGCATAAGTTCTTCATATGTTTTTGATATTAACCCTTTATTGGACATATCACTTGGAAATATCTTCTCCCACTCATTAGGTTGCCTTTTGTGCTGTTGATGGTTTCCTTTGCTACGTAAAAGCTTTTTATTTTGATGTAGTCTCAGCAATTTAATTTTTTGTTTCTTTTGCAAGAGGAGATATATCTGGAAAATTGTTTCAATGGCTGATGACAAAGAAATTAATGCCTGTTTCTTACTAGCAATTTTATGGTTTCAGGTCTCACATCTAGGTCTTTAATCCATTTTGAATTTATTCTTATGCATGGTGTAAGAAAGTGATTCAGTTTCATTCTTTTGCATGTAGCTGCCCAGTTTTCCCAATACCATTTATTGAAGAGACTGTTTTTTTCCTATTTTATATTCTTGCCTTCTTTGTCATAGGTTAATTGACCATAAAGTTTATTAAGTTTATTTCTGGTCTCTCTGTTTTGTTTCATTGTGTCTGCTTTTGTGCCAGTACCATACTGTTTTGATTTCTGAAGCTTTGTAGTATATCTTGAATTCAGAATTGTGCTACTTCCTGCTTTGTTCTTCTTTTTCAAGATTGCTTTGGCTATTTGTTCTAGTTCTGTGAATACTGCTATTGATATTTTGATAGGGATTCCATTAAATCTGTAGATTGCTTTGGGTAGTATGGAAATTTTAACAATATTGGTTTTTCTAATCCATGAATATAGAATATCTTTCCATTTGTTTGTGTCATCTTTAATTTCTTTCATCATGTATTTTTTTTCCCTTTGATTTCTTGGTTGATCCATTCATTACTTAGTAGCATGTTATTTAGCCCCTGTGTATTGTCCATATGTACCACTTCTTTATCCGGATTTCATTTCAGATTTTTTTCTTGTGATTGATTTCTTGTTTCTTACCATTGTGGTCAGAAAAGAAGCACGACATTATTTCAGTCTTTTTTAATTCATTGAGACTTGTTTTGTGACCTAACATATGATTTGTTCTGGAGAATGTTCCACGTGCACTTGAAAAGAATGTGTATTCTGCTGTTTGGGGATGGACTATTCTGAATATATCTGTTACATCCATCTGGTCCAATGTGTCATTTGAAACCACTGTTTCCTTGTTGACTTTCTGTCTGGATGATCTATTCATCCAAGTTGGATGTTAAAGTCTCCTACTATTATCATATTACTGTAAATTTATTCCTTTATGTCTGTTAGTAGTTGCTTTATGTATTTAGGTGCTCTCATGCTGGATACATAAATATTCATAATTTTTATATCGTTTTGTGGGATTATTTCCTTTATCATTATGTAGTTTCCTCCTTTGTCTTTCACTGTAGTCTTTGTTTTAAAATCTATTTCATCCGATAGAAGTATTGCTACTCCAGCTTTCTTTTGCTTGCATTTGCATTGTAAGTGTTTTTCTGATCCTTCACTTTCAGTCTGTATACGTCTTTAGGTCTGAAGTGAGTTTCTCATAGGCAGCATGTAGATGGGTCTTGCATTTTTATCCTTTCCATCACCCTATGTCTTTCATTGGAGCATTTAGTCCATGTACATTCAAAGTAATTATTGATAGGTATGTACTTGTGTTATAGTTGCTTTTGTAGTTCTCTGTTCCTTCCTTCTTTTTCTCTCCTTTCCTTCTGGTTTGATGGCTTTTTTTAGTGATATGCTTGGATTTTCTTTTCTTTTTTTAAATGTTTATTTATTTTTGAGAAAGAGAGAATGAGTAGGGGAGTGGCAGAGAGAGAGGAATACAGAGAACCCAAAGCAGGCTCCCCACCGTCAGCACAAAGCCCAACATGGGGCTTGAACCCACAAACGGTGAGATCACGACCTGAGCCAAAGTCAGATGCTCAACTGACTGAGCCACTCAGGTACCCTTCTAGGATTTTCCTTTTTTTTTGTATCTATTACAGGTTTTTGATTTGTGGTTACCATTAGGCTCATATAATGAGCATATAGCAGTCCATATTAAGTTGATGGTCATATAAGTTTGAATCCATTCTAAAAGCACTAAAGTTTGACTCCTCCCCCCAAGTATGGTGTCATATTTTATATCTTTATTTATTTATTTATTTATTTATAATTTTTTAAGTTTTTTAAAATGTTTGCTTATTTTTGATAGAGAAAGAAACAGAATGTGAGCAGGGGAGAGGCAGAGAGAGAGGATGACACAGAATCTGAAGCAGGCTCCAGGCTCTGAGCTGTCAGCACAGAGCCCGACACAGGGCTCGAACACACGAACTGCGAGATCGTGACCTGAGCTGAAGTTGGATGCTTAACCGACTGAGCCACCAGGTGCCCTTTATTTATTTTTTAAAGCTTATTTATTTATTTTGAGAGACAAAGAGTGTGAGTGGGATAGGGGCAGACAGAGACAGAGACTGAGACCAAGAATCCCAAGACATGGGATTCGAACTCATGAAACCATGAGACCATGACCTGAGCTGAAACCAAGAGTTGGACGCTTAACCGACTGAGCCACCTAAGTGCCCCTACATCCTTTTAAAAATTTTATTTTTTTACTTTTAATTCTTGCATAATTAATGTACAGTGTTATATTAGTTTCAAGTATACAATATTGTGATTCAACAATTCTACACATTACTCAGTGCTTATCATGATAAAGTTAGTCTTAATCTCCTTCACCTATTTCAACCATTCTCCTACCCACCTCTCCTCTGGTAGCCACCAGTTTGTTCTCTGTATTTCATTCTATGTTTTTATTTGTCTCTCACACTTTATATCCTTTTATTTTGTGAACCCCTTGACTGATTTACAGATATAATTGATTTTACTGTTTTTGTGCTCTAACCAACATACTGGTTTTATAAGTGATTAATCTGCTAGTTTTGTTTTGTTTGCATATACCTGTGAATTTTTTTTTCCTTTTCTAATGTTGTTCCTGATTATGGCATTTTCTTTCCTCCTTTTTTTTTTAAGAGGTTTTTTTTTTTAAGTGTTTATGTATTTTCAAGAGAGAGAGAGAGAGAGAGAGAGAGCAAGCAGGGGAAGGGCAGAGAGAGAGGGAGACAGAGGATCCCAAGCAGTCTCTGCACTGTCAGTGCAGAACCTGATGCGGGGCTCAAACCCACAAACTGAGCTCATGACTTGAGCCAAAGTCAGGCACTTAACCAACTGAGCTACCCAGGCTCCCCATGGCCTTTTCTCTCCATTCAAATAATTTCCTTTAATGTTTCTTACAAGGCTGGTTTAGTGGTGATGAACTTTTTAAACTTTTATTTGGGAAGCTCTTTATCTCTTTTTCTATTCTGAATGATAGCCTTGCTGGATAGAGTATTCTTGATGACAGGGTTTTGTTTTGTTTTGGTTTGGTTTGGTTTGTTTTTTTTTTCCTTTTGGCACTTTGAATATGTCAGCCACTCCTTTTTGGCCTGCAAAGTTTCTGTTAAAAAATCAGTTGACAGCCTTATGGGGTTTCCCTTGCAAGTAACTGTTTTCCTTTCTCTTGCTGTTTTTAAAATCTTTCTTTATCACTGCTTTTTGCCATTTTAATTATTGAGTGTCTTGATGCGGACTTCCTTGGTTTAATTTTGTTAGGGGCTTTTTGTGGCTCTTGGATCCGGATGTTTGTTTCCTTCTCCAGATTAGGAAAAATTTTCAATTATTATTTCTTCAAATAAGTTTTATGCCCCCTTTTCCCTGTCTTCTCCTTCTGGGATTCATATTGCAAACGTTGTTATGCTTGATGACATCACTGAGTTCCCTTAACATATTCTCATTTTTTATTAGTCTTTTTATTTTTTGTTGTTCAGCTTGGTTGCTTTCCTTTACCCTGTCTTCCAGCTTGTGACCCATTATTTTGCCTCCTCTAATCTGCAGTGTATTTTTTATTTCATTTTTTGAGTTCTAAATCTCTAGTTCTGATACCTCTTTGTTGAAGGTTTCCCTGAGTTCCTCCACTCTCTTCTCAAGTCCAGTAAGTATCTTTAAGACCATTACTTCGTTGTTGTTGTTGTTGTTGTTGTTTTTAATTTTTTTAATGTTTATTCATTTTTTTGAGAGAGAGAAACACACACAGAGCACAAATAGGGGAGGGGAAGAGAGAAAGAGACATAGAGTTTAAAGCAAGCTCCAGGCTCTGAACTGTCAGCACAGAACCCAACACAGGGCTTGAACCCCCAAACTGCAAGATCACAACCTGAGCCGAAGTTGGACACTTAACCCACTGAGCCAGTCAGGCACCCCTGTTGTTGTTGTTGTTGTTGTTGTTGTTGTTGTTGTTGTTTATTTACTTACTTTTGAGAGAGAGAGCACAGTGGGAAGGAAACAATCTTAAGCAGGTTCCATGCTGTCAGCACAGAGCCTGACACAGGGTCGAACTCATGAACCAAGAGATCATGACCTGAGCTGAAGTCAAGAGTCAGACACTTAACTGACTGAGCCACCCAGTCACCCTATGACCATTACTTTGAATTCTTTATTAGACATATTGCTTATCTCTGTTTTATTTTGCTTTTTTGCTGTGATTTTGTCCTGTTCTTTCATTTAGAACATATTCCTCTGTTTCCTCATTTTGTCTAATCTCTGTTTGTTTCTATGTTTCAAGAGAGTCGGTTATGTCTCCTGCTCTTGCAAGTAGCTGACTTATAAAGAATTGGTCCTGTAGTGTGCTGTAGTTCATCAGAATGAAGCACTGCAGGGGTGTCTCCTATGTAGATGGCACGTACCCTTCTGTTGTGGCTGAGCCTCATTTGCCTTCAGTCCAGTTGGCTGCAATGGCCCACTTTGACCTGTGGGTCAGGTTTGGTTCCTCTGCTATTAAGGTGCTGGTCTGGAGCCATTGTGGACCATTGTAGTTGGGCAGTATCAGTAGTCAGACCACATGCCTGCCCTCATCCCTTTTCCTGGGGCTTTGCTTGCACTGAACTACCGTGCAATCTTCCTACGTTGTCCCCTGACAGACTTTCCTTTTTTGGGGGTGGCGGGGGGGGGGGTGCAGCAGTCAGACCAGATGCCTGCCCCCAGTCATTCTTTTAGGCTCTCAGACACTGATCAGCAGAGCACTCTCTCTGCACTGCCAGTAACAAGGTTCATCTGGGACTACTAGTGTATATGCTTATCTATAGTGTATATGGTTATCTTCCCCTCTTCCCACGGCAAGAGTGACACTGGAGTGGTGCTGATCTCTGCAGGGGCTGCTTGCAGGATGAGATATGGCAGGAGCCACTTTGGAGGGACTCCTGCCAAGTGGAGCAGGTTGGATGGGACCGATCTGCAGAAGAATGCAGGGGCAGGGTATGTTATGTTAGCAAAGTACATTTGTCCCCACTGGTTCCAACAGGTGTTTGGCTATCTAGGTTTGGGGGGTGGAGAAATGGCACCCACCACCTCTTTTGTTCTTGGAGAAGTCTTCTAAAAATCCCTGCCCCTTCAGCACAGGTAAAAGATAGTACTTTAAGAAAGTACATGTTTACACAGAATCTTTGCCTTTCATGTCATCAAAGTAGATCTTATGTAAACAAATAAATATAAGTGAGACAATGTGTTTTAATAAGATTCAAGGCTAGTAAATAACTCATTAACATTAATATATGCTTATGAGTCGTACTTGAAAAGTATATCAGATTCTACCTAGAAATGACAGCCAAGAAAATCAGTGTCAATTTGAAGTGTTAGGATGCTAATTAACTGAAAGACAGGTATCAGAGGGAATTGAATGAATTTGTAATTTAGTATCTATGCCCTGCATGCTAAGCAGTCAAAAATAATTATTTTTATTTGCCTGAGATCACTAACAGAAAATAATATGTATGCTGTAAAGCACTAAACACAAGTAAGTTATTTTTATGATTGCTATTGTCAATCGTTTTATTTTTTCACTCATTTTACATTTTACTCATCGTTCTGGCAATTTAGTTTCTCAGACCAATAATACTCTTGCCTGAGAAGTAGTGTCACTAATTCCTTGGGAGAAAGAAAAAGAACAAAAAGCAAAAAACCACAGACCCTACAGTGACCGTTACAATTAAAGGAGATAACCATAACAGCAGAAAATACTGTCTTAGCTCAGACTGCTATTAAAAAAAAAAAAGATGATAGACTATGTGACTTAAACAACAAACATTTATTTCTAATAGTCTTGGAAGCTGAAAGTCCAAGATCAAGGTGCTGGCAGATACTAGTGTCTGGTGATAGCCCACTTTCTGGTTTACAGATGGCCACCTTCTTGTCACGTCCTCATATGGCCTTTCTTTGGTGTACATATTCAGAGAGAGAGAGAGAGCGAGCTCTTTGGTCTCTAAGGGCACTAATCCCACCATGGAAGGCCCGCCCTCATGACTTTGACTAACCCTAATTACCTCCCAAAGGCCTGTCCTCCAAATACCATTACGCTTGGGGCTTCAACATATGAATATTGAGGGTCTACAAACATTCAGTCCTTAGCAAGCACACACTCTGTGGCGCCTTTAGGTGTGTACAAGATCCTGGAGGAAAAAAAACACAATCTCACTCCTGAATACCACCAGGAGGTCTAACCATTTCACAAGTTTGCTTCAAAGCCTGTTCTTCCTCCTGACAGACTGTCAGCTAATGGCTTGTTCCAGGGTATTAAGAACAGCTAACACTTACTTTGGGTCAAGGACTATTCTAATCACTTTACATATAATAGCTAATTTAATTTATATTTAACACTAATAGTACACTATATGGTAGGTACTGTTATTATCTTCATGTTCAGTAGGTGACTGGCAGAGCTGGAATTTACATCCAGGCAGTCTGGTAGCAATAGAGTTTTAACCACTATCCTGGTCTTTGAAGTCTTCCCTCACCCCCACCTGTCACCAGATCCGTCCTTTTATTTCTTCCTCTCTATTCTCACTGATCTCAGTAATTCATTTGGGCCCTTATGTGAGCTTCCTGCCTGTTAAGAGACTAAATGGACAAATGGACAATGGCTAGACCATATGTAAAAACAGAACTCTGACTCACAGTCTGCAGCAGTCAGTCCAGAAAAGCAACCCATGATATTCAGTAACCAGCCCAGGAAGATGGTCTACTGTCTGCAAGTCAGACTTGTAGGAAATCAGGACATTATCTCTAGCAACAGTCCAGGAAGCCTAACCATAACTTCTGTAACAATTGGCCCAAAACAGCCAAAACTTGATTAATCACTGAAAACTTCCCTAATTTTTGTCCCTACTTCCAGTTTAGGACCCACCAGAGAAAGCCAAATATGCACCCTAACCAATCACATAGGATGACGCACTTCTAGTTAGCCCACCTACAGCTTCCCCATGCCAGCAGCCTCCAATAAGGGCACACCTGAAGCTTCACTATAAAGCTTTCCCACTTCTCTGCCTGACTTTGTGTCTCTGCAACAGTGATGGCTGACTTTCTTACTGTAGTAAGCTCTGAATAAATAGCCATGGCTATAGGTTGGTCTCTGTTCATTTCACACTGGTCTCTTGTCCTGCCTCCATACTTTCCCTCTGTAGCATAGAGATGGTCTAATTGAGTATTGTAGGAAGAGAAGGAAGCAGTGCTTTGCAGGTAAGCAGAATTCAAAAAGCTGGGTAGGAGGCTGGGATGACCACACACATGAGAATGGCATGTGCAGAGGCTAAAGACATTTCTATTTGCCCTTAGTCTCCTAAACCCCTTCCTCACTGGGAAAGAAAGTTGAGCTAAGATATAATCTACTTTACACAGTTCCAGCCAGCTTAGTGGTTACAGAATTGTTGTAACATAATGTATTATCACAGGCAAGTAACATGGTAATTGAAGGGTTTTAGTACCTACAATTAAACTTGATATCATTAACATCTCATGGATTCCTGTAGTACAGAGAGAGGAATCCGTATTTGTACCAGCAGAGAGCAATACTTGGCTCCTGTGGAAAGATTACAGAACCAAACATGCAGGTATATAGTAAGAAAGCCTCCTAAAATGAGAAAGGTTTTACTCTAGATCATGTCAGCCTATTTTCTACAAGTCCCAACAGCCAAGGAACAACAATGTACCTGCATACACAGAATGCAAAACCACTTAGGATTACAATGAATGGGCCATGAGCAATGTAAATGGTTTGGACATTGCAAATGCATGTAGATCAATAACAGATCACTTCAATGCATTTACTTCTATGGTTGCTTTTAAGATTTGAACCACCTGTCAGTACAAACAGCTGTAAGGCTTTGAATACCAAGCAACACCTTTACATCTTCAAATAGTTACAACCCTCCCACAGATGATTTTAAAAGGAGGAAGAAATATATTTATCTTTTCCATTAACTATCAAGAAAACATGAATTAGGATAGTAAAGCTCCCACTTGATGGAAATGAAGACATTGCTAAATAAGTACTATCTGTCTACAGTGATGTTTACAAGACCATAGTCCCTGAGGGAAGACCACTTAGCACAAGAGTCTTGTGTTCATGTACATGTAACAACTCAATCCCACTGCACTGCACAGTGTAAATTCTCAGGGAATATTACTGAATCAAGAGATGGATGTTCCTAAGAGCAGAGCTAGGTTATGGGCCTGAACCAACTGTACATCCTTACTCATGCTCTGGAGGATCTTTTAATCTCCTTTTTGTATATATTAGGTACATTCTTAGAAGGTGGCAGTTTCCCTCTTCTCAAGCCCTTTGACTTCTACACTGGTTCACACCCTCCAGGAATAATAATGACAGTTAACACAAAAGGGCTTCTTAGTTCCAGACACTGAACTAATCCCTTTCTAGTCATTTGCTGGTTTAATCATCACACACTCTATTAGTAGGTGCTGTTACTATACTTGCTTTACAGATGAGGAAACCAAGGTTTAGTATGGCTAACTCATCCATGGTCCCACACCTTGGTGGCAGAACTGGGATTCAGACCCAGTCTGTCTGTCTCAGGAAGTCTGAGCTCTTAAGGGTGATGGCCTACTGCTCTGTCTCTTGTCTGGACCATTGCCAGAACTTGCAAATTTGTGTCTCTATTTCTTCCCCAGTCTTTCCTCTTCAACCCATTCCCCACATGGCTTATAGAAAAATTACTTCTAAATCTATATCTAGTCACAAACCTTACGTAACACCCCTCAATAGCTCTTCGATGTCTTAGAACAAATTTCCAATTCCTTTTTGAGGCTTTCAGTATTCAGCATGACCTAGTCATCTCCCTATTTTTCTAATCTCATCTCTGACCTCCCCAGATCTCCATCCTCCACCTTAATTTGCCTGGAGTTAATCTTAATGTTTTATTTCAGACATGTCTTCCTACCAGAAGCTTTCTGGCAATTTATTCTGCTAATCACTCCAGACTGGGATAGGTGCCCATACCCCTGTAACAACCCTCTACAAATCTACATCACCATGCTTCCCATACGCTATTAAAAATATATATTTTTAAATATTCATGTACTGTCCATCCAACCTGTGATAAATTATGTTGTTCCCAAGTCTTCACTACTGTCCTGTAATAAAACCATGCACCTGGCTCTGCTGTGTATCTTTCAGGGCCTCCCATAGATGCAGAGTCTACAGCCCTCCCCATTGACTTGACTTGGCGCTTGGCTATATAATTTGCTCTTGTCAATGGATTCTGTTCATTGGGAGGATTTCCCCTTGCCACTGTGCTTCCAGGTAATCCCTGAGTAGGAGTTCTGCACCTGTGCTTGATTTTTGTCTTGCTCCCTCCCACCAAGCAAACCCATTGTTAAATTAAGTAAACAAGAAGGCCATTAGACTGAAGTGGCTCTAGTGCTCTGATGGCCTACATAGCAAACCCAAACCTAAGCCTGTAAATTACTGAAAGTTAAAAAACTGAAACCTAAGGAATACTACTCACAAAAACAGGAACTAGGTTTTAAGCAATAACCAATCAAACACTTTACTTTCTTTGCCTCTGCATCTTCTCTGTATAAGTCTTTCCCCTAGCTCCTGTTGGTATAGTGCTCCAATTTGGCTCTGCCCAATTTAGGTCAGTTTTTGTTCAAATAAACTTTAAATTTTTTAGTACGCCCCATTTTATCTTTTAACACTGTCCATGAACCAAGCTCAGCTTTTTGTCCTTTCTTGGGGGTGGTCATAAAGGAGCTCCTATGTGGCCAGAAATATGAGCCCAGGGAAAAGTGGATTTGCAGAGCAGTTATGACAAAGACTGTCATTAACCCCTCAGGGACTCTGACACTAGGATGGCCTTTCTGAGTCTTCACCCTGATGTGAGAGGGCCCTGCATCTATCAATTCTTGTAAGCAGGCTGCCCAGGGAAGGGGCATGACCTTAGGCCAGGAAGTTGTCTTCAGCTATGGGCAATCCCTGGAGGGGCTGACATGAGGGACAGCAGCTGTAGGAAGCAGCATCCCCTTAAGCTGGAGGAATAAGTTCTTCAGTCCCATAGGGCATCTCGGCAGTTCAGAAGAGTAACTACTACACCAGTGATTCTCAAAGTGTGGTCCCCAGACCAGCAGCATCAGCATCACCTAAGACCTTGAGAGAAATGCAAATTCTCAAGGCCTATGTCAATCTATGTGAATCAGATGCTCTAGGGGTGAGGCCAGCAGTGGTTAACAAACTGGCAGGGTATGAGAAGCAGTGCATGCACCAATGATGGCAGTGTGCCTGGTTGGAATGCATAGAAGATGTAATGACTGATTAATTAACATGGAAAGAGCAGCTGCCCTATTTGCTTCTGAGGGCGGCCGTGGGGACAGCGTCTATCATATTACCATAACAGAGAAGCCCAGGTGCCTCATCTGTTACCCCCAGAGCCATAAGTATAGTCCTTCTATATTGCTGTGCTGTTCCCAGAGATGAAAACTGAGTTGCTTAAGTATCAGTTTGGCTGAAGTCTGAAGGAGTGTGCAAACTGAATAATTTATTTCCCCCAACAGGAGAATGTTAGTGTTATTTGTCTGATTGACTACCTCTACCTCCCTCTCAGGCAGTCCCTAGAATCCTATTTTTCTGCGGGCCTGCTGTCAGAGCCTCTGCATGCTCCATGGGAGTGGGCAAGCTCTTTCCTCCCCACCCTCACTGATCTGATCATGGCTGACTTCTGGCTCTGGAGACATGCTCCTTGGCTGTTAATGGGCCTCTAGTCCTTGAAACTCGAGTTTCCCTGCCAACATTCAGAATAGGCCAGTAAGTAGTAAGTCTGTCCATAAATGTACTTAGGTGAATTAAATAGCATAGTCATTGCTTTTAGATTACTTGTAATCAGCTGTAGTGTGAAGTAATAGGGGCCTAGATTTGGGGGTCTTTTCTGCTTATTTTGATGGACTTTTGGGTCTCAGGTCCCAGCCAGACTTTCTGTGGTCAGAGCTGCCTTTCCAGTCTTGGATATAGAGTTTATGGACTAAGCTTTTGTTTTAGCCAATGTTACATGGGACTACCATTCAAGATTTATCCCAAGTGAAGGCTCATATAGTGATGTATACACATCCCAAACATTAAGCGTAAATTCAGATGAAACCCAAGGAGACATTATAGCAAATTGCTTAAATGTGTAGGATTTGGAATCAAACAGAGTTGGATTCAAATCCTCATTCCTCCATTCCTAGCTATGTGAGCATGGGTAAGCTACTCATATTCTCAGTAAAATGGGAGTAATGAAAAGAACTGCCTTAATAGGTCATTCCAAGGACTAAATAAGGCAAAGAGAGTGAAGTTCTTAGCCCAGTACCAGATACTTCACAAGCCTTTGTGGTTATCTTAATTCTTAGCATCAGGGTTATTTTTGTTAGAGTTAGGGCCTTTATATAGTATTTTTGAACTTTGCTTATTTCACATAATAATACTTAGAATTCTTGCTTTTATGAGAACTGTGCAGTTAATAATGTATTTTCTCATGTACAATTTTATTTTGTTCTCACGACTACACAATGTGATGAAGTTTTATTATTCTCATCTTAGAGATGAATTAACTGAAGTCAGTAGTTAATCCCATCCCCAGTCACACAGACTTGGCAGAGATGGGACTGGTCCTGAGGCTGGCTGAATTCTACTCATGATACCTCAGTTGGAGAATATAAAGGACAAGTGATCTAACATTTGTGGGATAGGAATCCTAGAAATACTTTTCAGTTGTCCCCGGAGCTATCCCCTGTATCTCTATTTAGAATTCGAATCATTGCAGATAATGGTGGTATATGAAATCACCTTTTGAAGCTAATTAATGTCCTTATAACTAGTAAGTTTTCTTGGCAAGATTTACAGCCTGATAGAATTATTTCCACACTATTAAGGAAAACTCTTCCTGTGGTCCCCTGGGTGTTTTCTCAACACTCTACTACACAACTACTTCACTTCTGACACTTCTGGTTCCTAAATGTGTTGGAGTTTTTCCACACTAAGCAATTCTGTGACACTAGCTGGACACTAGCTGTGTCCAAGAAGGTAACTCAATTCTGACACTATCTACGCGGAGTTAGTGCAGACCCCACAATTTGAGGGTTCAGTCCTACAAGACTACCCCCCAAATACACATACTTTAGATTCCAGTGGCAAGTCCAGGTTGTCACCTGTGCCTCTGACCAACTGGCTGTAAATTAGAGGTTCCTACCACCCCTCCTGAGGTTTGACTTGTTTGCTAGAGGGGGCTCAGAGAACTCAGGTATTTTACTTACTAGATTACTGTGTTGGGGTGAGGGTAGTTTTCATTTACCTTTTAAGGTTTTTCTGGCTAGTCTAAGAATTAAATTGACATGAAACAGATTAACAGGAGAAAATCTAATTTAATTACATATAGGGCACTTGGGTGGCTCATTTGGTTGAGGATCTGACTCTTGTTTTTGGCTCAGGTCAGGATTTCATGGTTTGTGAGACCCCCATATCAGACCCCAAGCAGCATGAAGATTCTCTCTCCCTCTCTCCCTCTCTCTGCTCCTCCCAACCCCCCCCCCCCAACTCCTCCCTACCTCTCTCTCTCTCAAAGTAAATAAATAAACTTAAAAAAATTAATTACATACTTATAGGGAATCCATATAACCATGAGATTCTAGAGAAAAGCCAAATGAAGTATATATGTCATCCTGAAGTAGGAAGAATGAGGTAGAGGTCTGGAGCTTCAAAGGAAAGGAAGACAATTCACAGGAAAATGGAAAGAGTAAATGTTTAGTAAACAAATATTTTCTGGGCCATCCAGAAACAATGGGACACAGAGAGGACTTTAATCAAACAGGCCTTGCTAGGTTTTTCCTGTATACCACACCAAGTTCATGTTATAATCATAGTTATTTATGGTAATAGCTCTTTTCCTAGAGCAGATCTTCTATCTAAATTCTTAGGTGGAAGGTTAAAGTTTCTTCCTGAGTCTTAATTGTTCCTTAATTGTTTTCAGCTCAAAATAACCAGCATATCAAACAACACATCTTGGGTTGACTCTTTCTGAACCCCTGCACTAGTTTGTTATAAAAAGATATAATTCAGGAACAGCCTGCATGAAAGAGATGCATAAGGCCAAGCATGTGAGGAATGACACAGAGTTTCCATATCCTGTCTGGGTGCACCACTCGCCGAGCACCACCACCTGTTTACCATCATGGACACTCTTTTTGAGACTTTTATTGAGGCTACATTACATTCCTTTGATTGATTGATTTACTGGCCATTGGAGATTCAGTTGAGCTCTAGTCCTTCTCCCCTCCCTGGAGGTCAGAGGGCTGAAAGTTTCAACCCTCCAATCACACGGTTGGTCCTTCTGGTGACCACCCCTCCCTCATCCCTAGGGGCTTTTTGAAAAGTCATGAACTCAGCTGTGGTTGAAAGGGGCTTGCTCTCGGGACCCCTGAGTGGCTCAGGCAGTTGAGCCTTCTCAGGTCATGATCTCATGGTTTGTGAGTTCAAACCCTGCATTGGGCTCCCTGCTCAGTGCGGAGTCTGCTTTGGATTCTCTGTGCCCCTGCCCCTGCCCAGCTCGCATGCTCAATATCTCTCTCTCTAAAAAATAAACCTTAAAAAAAAAGAAAGAAAGAAAGGAGGGGTGCCTGGGTGGCTTAGTTGGTTTAGTGTCCAACTTCAACTCAGTTCATGGTTCATGAGTTCGAGCCCCGCATCGGGCTCACTGCTGACAGTGCTGAGCCCACTTAGGATCCTCTGTCCGCCTCCCCCTGCCCTTCCCCTGCTCACGCTCTTTCTCTCTCTCAAAAAGAAATATTTTAAAAATAAATAAATAAAAAGAAGAAAAGGAAAAACAAAAGGAAAGGGGCTTGTTATGAATAACAAAAGACTTCCATTTCACCCTTATTTTTCTGCTATTTGAGGAACTAGGAACAAAACAAAATATTATACCAAAGATGCCCCTATGACCTCTATATAGGAAATTGCAAGGGCTTTAGGAAGTGTGCCAGAGACAGTGGATAAAGACCAAATATACACATCTTATTAGAAATCACCATATCACATGTGCTAATATCAGGGAATACTGAGATAATAGATGTGAACGTTTGGAAAAAGACATCTATTGGTAAAAAGAAACAGGCCCAAAATAGATTATTTATGTTAAGCCCCCACCAAAACTTAATACTAATCTAATTTCAGTTTCAGCCTCTCCCAAGAGTGGAATTTTAAACCAATCAGTCTGGAATTTTCTGAGCAGCACTAGTAGGATAATCTGCCTGATAAGACTCCCTGCCTTCCCCTAAGGGAAAGTGACCTTGTCTGAAACAATCCCTTCTTCTCTTTCGCTTTTCTTTTCTCTTCTTCCTCCCCTTACCTGCCTTCCCATAAAAACCTTTCCCTTTGTACAGTTTCTCAGAGCTCCTTTTACTTGCTCCATGGGACTTTGCCCCTATTCAGGAACTATTGGTCAAAAACAGTCAGATCTTTACATTTACTCAGTTGAATTTTGTTTTTAAACATTATCAAGAATGAAAATCTGGCCCTGTCACATCCCTGGTTATGACCTTTTAATTCAGTGGTTCTCAATTTTACATACACCTTACCCAGGGAGCTTTAGAAAATACCAATTCCTGGATTTCATCAATCGGAGGTCCTGATTTTACTGGTTAGGTAAGGCCTAGGTATAGGTCTTTAAAATCCTGGGCCACCTGCAACACGATCATTTGGGATGCTTGTTAGAAATACAGACTCCAGGGCCTTACCCCAAGTCCAGTGGACCAAACTCTGAGAATCACAGAACCATTTTCCAACAAGCTATTTCAGTGAAATAGCTGTACATATGGGATTGCCTCTGCATACTCTGCTTTTGGAGCACCTAGGTGGCTCACTCAGTTAAGCGCTGGACTCTTGAACTCAGGGTTGTGAGTTCAAGTCCCTCACTGGGCTCTGCACTGGGCATGAAGGCCACTTAAAAAAAAAAAAAAAAAGCATATTCTGCTTGTGTGGTTATGGGGGATGAGATTCAGCATTTCTAATGGGCTCCTACATTATGCCAAGTTTCTTGGTCTGGGGCACACATTCCAGAGTGGCAAAATCCTAAGTAATTCTTTTTTTTTTTCCCCCTTGTTTTTGATGACATTGACAGTTTAAGAGTACTGGTCAGGGGTTTTGCCAAATGTCTCTCAATCTGGAATTTTCTGGTGTTTTCTTATGATTAGGCGGGGGTTATGGGTTTTAGAGAGGAAGACCACAAAGTGCCATTTTCATCACATGGTGGTACCAAGGGTATGTACTGCCAACGTGATTTCTTGCTAGTAGTGTTGACCTTGATCACCTGGCTGAGGTAGTGTTTGTCAGGTGCTAAATGATTCTAATTAATGCAAACGAATTTTAAGATCCTCTGATGTGCTGGGAAGGATTCCAACTGCCTAGCTTAGCATGGAGAGCCCTCAGAGATGTGCCCCTTCCTCAATCTTCCATCTCCAAACACTAATACTCCTGATTTGCACTTTAGGCTGCATAAGTAACAAACCACTTGCAGTTTACCACCCCGTGTACACACACACACACACACACACACACACACACACACACTGCCCAGAGGTCACTCCCTCCCTTCTTCAAAGAAGTTATCAGGTTAGACTTCAGCTTACGTATCACCTGTGCCACACCACTTCCCAATCTTCTCTTTGCTCTCAGCTCTCACTGCTTCCTCAATCCTATCACTAACTCTATTTGATTGAAATTAACTTTTTTTTTAATGTTTTATTTTTTTTGAGAGAGAATGCCAGTGTGTGAGCAGGGGAGGGGCAGAGAGCGAGGGAGACAGGATTGGAGGCGGGGTCTGCGCTTACAGCAGCAAGCCCAGTGCTGGGCTCAAATTCATGAACCCAACCTTGAGATCATGACCCGAGCCGAAGTCAGACACTCAACCAACTGAGCCACCCAGGCATCCCTGAAGTTAACTTTTTATGCTTCTCTCTTTCCTAACAGAATATTAGTTTTGTAAGAATGGGGACTTTGAAGTGTTCATCCTGTACCAACAGCATATAGCATAGTCAACAATCAATAAATATGTGTTAAATTATGTGCCAAATCCAAACCATACCATAAATATCAAAGAAAATCACCTACCCTTTGAAGGTATATTTCTCCTCCTCAAACTTATGAAATTAAATAATGTCACTGTCAGGTAAGAGGTGTTTAAAAGGTCTAGAAATCCTCAGTTCTCTGTATTTCTGCAGCCTAATTATTACCATGCATTTCCACTAATCTTCCTAGTGGTCTTTTTTTTTTTTTTTCTCAATTTCCTCTTGCAGCCAAGAGGAAGTGTAAACCAGCACTCGGAAGTGTAAACCAGCTTCTGTTGTCGTTATTAATTCCAGCACCATTGTTACATTTCAAAAGAGGATGCAAGCAGTCAGTGACATGTGAGCAGTTGGGTGGTTTCACTGGCGGTGGCTGTCAGGTAGCTGAATTGGGAACATCGATCAGCTCACTGCCCTTTAGAATCTACCCTCCAAGGTTACATCCAAACCACCTTAACGGGGCAGCGCAAAGGGCAGAGACAGCAGCTTTGCACGCCGTGGTTTCATCCATCACGCTCCTAACCAGCAAATAGAGACTGATGAGGGATCTCAGTGCACAGGGCAGGGCTGTTCACACTCTGCTTGCTGTGCTCAGTGCCTCTCCCATCTTGCTCCAAACATCTCCTCTGAAATATTTGCTTTGGAAGGCAAATATTGATCCTCGCTGCCACTGGCTCTTTCATTAAAATGCTTGGCTCCTTGATACACATTCTTTGCTTAATTACTTTCCTTCATCTTCCATCTGAAACTATGGAGTAAATTTAGCACTGTGGAAATTCACTTTGATTCCAAAGCTCCTTCTTGCCCAGGTAGTGTTCTTAAATAAATCTGGAGGCATTTGGTATTCCAGATCTTTCCTGGCTGAGGCAAAGCCTGTGCTGGGCCAGAAAGTCTGTGTGATTCACAAAGGCATTCAGCTTAGAGATGGCTTCCCCTGCTGTTACCACCCTCTGCGTTTCCTGAACGGGCTACCTGGGCTGCTTGGAGGGTTTTGCCCAGCTGTGCACACTGGGGCATCTCTTGTAAGGCCCAGACCAGCTTTTGCTCACTTTCCACCCCGTGCCTGCTTCAAGTAGAATGAGTCATTCGGGACAAATGAAGAAGAGTTTGGGTGGGGGGCTTTGGTTCTGGTTTGCAAGCCCACAGCTCCCAGAGCTGGGTTTCAACCTACACGGCTACCCCCCACCCCTCCACTGCCTGGAGAAGGAAGCTTTTACGAATCATGCAACAATGTTTTGCGATTTGAAAAAGCCTCCCATGCCTGCATCATGTTAGGCCTTTAAAAGTGCTGGTGAGTTACAAGATGATTCCCCCTGTTACTCAGCAACACTACTCACAAAAATACCGAACTCTGAAAGGGGCTCCTTTCCGCATCTGCCCACCATGATCTCTTAGGGCCCATCTGTTTCTCTTCTCAGGTGCCTTAGGTGTAATTCAGTGGTTCTCAACCCTACCCACACATTAGAATCACTAGGGAGGTTTTAAAACAGAATTCGCCTTCAGGAAGTTCGACTCGGTCTAGAATGGAGCCCTGGCAAGAGTAGGTTTGGAGAGCTCTCCACGTGATCCTAATTGAAGCCGAGGCTGAGAACCACTGAACGCTGTCCTTCTAAGATCCTTTTCTGTGGCAGAGAAAGAATTTTCTGCTGCTTAGTCCCCCCCAAGTCATCAGCTGCACTTAGACACCACCACTACCTTTTTCTTCTTCTTCATCAGAAACTAGAACTTTCTTTTAATATATTATATTATCATATATATAATATATAAATGATAATATAATATTATAATATAATATAATATAATATAATATAATATAATATAATATATTGTCAAATTGGTTTCCATTCAACATCCAGTGCTCATCCCAATAGGTGCCCTCCTCAGTGCTCATCACCCACTTTCCCCTCTCCCCTACCCCCATCAGCCCTCAGTTCTCAGTATTTAAGAGTCTGTTATGGTTTGTCTCCTTCCTTCTCTGTAACTTTTTTCCCCCCTTCCCCTCCCCCATGGTCTTCTGTGAAGTTTCTCAGAACTTTTCAAATCAGTATGACTTTTTTCTTAAGGGAGTTGCCCAGTTTCTGAACCCTGTATTATGTTTCCTGAATCCCCCTCCTCTATCCCATATACATTTTAGAGAATCAGGGCTTACCTTCCACATGGAAGCTGAAATGCTGTATACTCACCTTCCCAACCTCCCTTGTGGTCAAGCACAATCAGGTAACCTAGGCTTCGCCAGTCAGTGAATGGCTCCCTTTGACTTGCGAGCCATAAGACAAAGAAGAAAGAATTCAGAATTTTCCGGAGGCAGTAGGAGTAGGTGCCCCAACTCCGGGGCCAGTGGTAGCAGGGTGTAAGCTGCCCCATCAAATGCTTGACAGCTGCAGAGCACTGTTCTCACCTAGTCTGTGCACAGTGTGACTTTCAGTCTCTTTCGTGACTTCGTCCTCAAGCCTGGTTTTTCTCCATGGTTCTGTGAGGAAGCAGTATCCCTTTGACAGATTCCTTTCCAGAGTTAGTCTCTGTTTATAACCAAGAAACCTCTTGTCCTTTCATGAGGGATGTCACAAACTATTCTCACAAAAGTCATCTCCTTTGGGATGAAAGTTGTACTCCTATCCTTGGGATACAGGTCCAGAGATCAGGTTTGAAACTTTCTATTTCTATTCGCTTAATTTCCATTTTTCCTTCCAGTGCTACGAATGGACAGTATAGCCAATTAACTTTCATTTTCATCCTCCATTCATAGCAGAACTCAGGTTAAGCCTCCCCTAGAGTGGTCTCTGTCTCTGTGCCCTCCATCGAGCTGCCCATGGTATTTATCACAGGGTAGCTGTATCATCAAAACAGCAGCCCCATTTGATGGACTTTATACCATGAGTGGACTGTACCAACTGTGGAAATAAACCTCTCTTTTCTAAAACCATGGGTGGGATTTACTAATATTCTTTATTCACATTAGCTGAGAGAAAGAAGAAATGACATCTAATTGCTTCATGAGGGTTTCGTTAGTGGATACCCATCCAGGGTAATTATGAGCATCAGCCTGAGGGAAAGGAGTTCAGAGGGAAGCTGCTCTCATATGGTATATCTCAAAGCCTTCTTCCCTCCATGCTTTGATGATAGCTGAATCATAAAAGGCATGGAATAAAGCTTCATAAAGTACAATTTCATCATAAACCAGGGCAATTTTTATGCTCACACCCCGACCAAAGCACCTTAATTCCAGTGTCAGAATGAATCGCCGATTTGTAACTCAAATATCTAACACATACTCAAGCACTCAACACAGATGATGCTCACCCCAGTTATGCCAGCTAGAAGTGATACATTCTGTAACTAATCCCCCAAAGTCCTAGCTTTTTCTTTTGCAGATTTCTTTACAAAGTTTGGTATAAGCTGGTGACAGAAGGCTTCTTTCCGTAGTTCTTTCACATACAGTATTGGCATGCATTTGAAGTCCTCATAATTCTAGGAAATACTGTTTTTCTGAGGTTTTGGTTGTGGGGTGCTATGGACTAAATGTTTGTATCAACCTGAAATTCACATGTGGAAGCCTTCACCCCACCTGATGGTATTTGGAGATAGGGCCTTGGGGAAGTAATTATTTTTAGATGAGTTTATGAGGGTAGAGTCCTCCTGATGGGATTAATGGTCTTATGAGGATAGAAAAAGAGATCTCCCCCCTCCCTCCGAAGGCACAGTGAGAAGGCAGCCATCTGCTAGCCAGGAAGAGGGCACTCAACCATGCTGACACCCTGATCTTGGACTTCTAGCCTCCAGAGCTGTGAGAAGATACATTTTTGTTGTTTAAGCCCCTCAGTCTGTGCTATTTTGTTATGGCCACCCAAGCAGACTAATAACACTAAATGATGACCTGGTAGACAGATGACCTTGGAGTCCAAAAACTGATCTCAGAGAGAAATGATACATTGGTGCTCTTAGGAGAAAGCTAGACATTGTGTTTATGGTATTTGGATCCCAAACATTTGGACCAATGCTTGGCCCATAGAAGATATTCAACAAATATTTGTGAATTAAACAGTAAGTGAGTGGCTGGCTGGATGGGTGGGAGGGTGAAACCAAATGGAAAAGGAAACGAATGGAGGGAACAAGACTGACCCTCACAGGAATGTAATTAATAACGTGAGATTAAACGTGCCTCTTATGGACTTTGATGTGATGGTTTCAGAGACATGTTAACTTTGTTATATCAGAAGGATTTGCTTTGCTATATCAGAAGGATTACTGGTCCTAGACACAAAATAGCTAATATTCTCAGATTTGCCTCTGTGTTGTATTATGTCCTCAGCCATGCATTTCATCTCCCAGCATTTCTGCTTCTATATCCATAAAAGAACTGAGATAAATTAGCTAATATCTCTGAGGTCTTTCAACATTAATGTCCCAATATTGTATTAATTACTGCAACTGTAAAGTGAAAATGCAAACTTGCAGAAATTACATTATTAGAAATTAATGCCATCATTTGAATTTTTCCATATATATAAACTTTATATGTGTGTGTGTATACATACACACACACTTTATTTTTAATAATTTTTGCTACAGGTTTAAGTTTTTTAAAAAATTCAGTTTGCATTTGAATTATAAGCATTAATGATAGTCATCTGGAAAAGAGAATTTTTTCAACAAATAATGGTAGAACAACTGGATATCTACATGGGAAAGAAAGAAATGAACTTTAAGCCTTACCTCATGTGGGCAGTTCAAAATATGTCCACAAATTGGTACTCTTTAGTACTCTTCCATTTTAGAAAATGTAAATTAATTCCACTTCTCTTGAGTGTGGAGTGGACTTAGAGACTCAACTTCTAATGAACAGAATTAGGAGAATGATAGTGTGTAACTTTGAATACTAGGTTATAAAAGGTAAATTGGTTTCCTCCTCACTCATTTTTGGTTAGATCATTTGCTCTGGGGAAAGTCAGCTGCAATGCTGTAAGGACCCAGACAGCCCTGCAGAGAGTCTTATTTTATGAGGAATCGAGGCCCTCTGCCAATAGCCATATGAGTGAGCCATCCTAAAAGCACATCCTCCTGTCCTGGTCAGGCTTCTGATGACTGCAGCCATGACCAATAGTTTGCCTGCAACCTCAGAAGAAAGCCTGAGCTGGAATCACCTAGCAAAGCCAGGCCCAGGTTTCTGACTCTTAGAAACTGTGTGAGTTAATAAATGTTTATTGTTTTAACTGCTAAATTTCAGAGTAATTTGTTACGCAGCAATAGATAGCTAATATACCTCATAACATACATACAAAGTAAATTGGGACAACTGGGTGGCTCAGTGGGTTGAGCATCTGACTCTTGATTTCAGGTCAGGTTATGATCCCAGGGTCATGGGATTGAGCCCTGCCTCAGGCTCCATGCTGAGCTTGAGTTTCTTGCTCTCCCTCTGCCTCCCCACCCCCCCTCCCCACTCACACACAGGAATGTGTTTGTGCTCTCTCTCTGTCTCTCAAATAAAGAAAAAGTAACTCAAAAATGAATCACAAACCGAAATGTCAAAGTTAAAACTGTAAAACTCATAGAAGAAAACAAAGAAGAAAAGCTTTATAATCTCGGAGAAAGGAAAGATTTCTTAGTTAGAATACAGAAAACGTGAACTATAAAAGAAGTTCATAAATTGCACTTTATTAAAATTAATAACGTATGCTTCTCAAAAGACACGATTAAAAATAAAAAAACAAGCTGCAGAATAGGATAAAATATTACATTTTTTTCCAAAATGTATATATTTTAAAGACTTGTGTCTAGAATATATAAAGAACCCTTACAACTCGGTAATAAGACAAACACTTCAATTTTTTTTAATATGCAAAAGATTTGAGCAGATACTTTACAAAGAAGATATATAAATAGCCACCTAGCACATAAAAAGTTCTCAACGTCATCAGTTATTGAGGAAATGTAAACTAAAACCACAAGAGACCTCTCACACCTTCTAGACTGGCTAAATTTTTTTTTTAATTTTTTTTTAACGTTTATTTATTTTTGAGACAGAGAGAGACAGAGCATGAACGGGGGAGGGTCAGAGAGAGAGTGGCACACAGAATCGGAAGCAGGCTCCAGGCTCTGAGCCATCAGCCCAGAGCCCAACGCAGGGCTCAAACTCACGGACCGCGAGATCGTGACCTGAGCTGAAGTCGGACGCTTAACCGACTGAGCCACCCAGGCGCCCCTAGACTGACTAAAATTTAAGATTGATGGTGTCTAGTATCAGTGAGATGTGCAGCAACTGGAAACCTCATGCACGGCTAGTAGGAAGAGAAAAGGTAACACTACTTTGGAAAACCATTTGATGGTCTCTTAAAATGTTAAATATACACCTATCATATGACCCACACTCCTCTGGTATTTACCCAAGAGAAATGAAAACAAATGTCCATGCAATGACATATACATGAGTGTTCATAATAGCAACAGCAACAAAGTATATCTATACATAAAATACTACTAAAAAATAAAAAGGAATGAGTTCTTGTTATAAGCAATAAATGTAAATGAATTTCAGAATAATTAGGTTGAAAAAAAGCCAGAGAAAAGAGAATGCATATTGTATGATTCCATTTACATAAAACTTTAGAAAATGCAAACTAACCTATAGTGACAGAAAGTAGATCAGTGGTCACCTATGGCCAGGAGTGGAGAGAGAGAAGGAGCACAAAGGGACACAAGAAATCTGGGAATGATGGAAACATTCTGTACCTTTATTGTAACAATAATTTGATGGTGTGTCTAATTATCAAGAACCATCAAATCTACACTTGAATGCTATTTACTATACATAAATAATACCTCAGTAAATGTGATTTTAAATTAATAATAATGCCTACCTCTTTGCGTATCAGTTATTATGACCTAATGTTATAGATTTGTAATAAAACAAGAGCCTGGAACAGTGCTCATCACATTGAGAGAGACCCCGTGATCCTGAAATCCATTGAATCATTCAGGAATACAGAAGGTGACAATTAGTAATTCCTTTCCCCAAATGTTTAGTTACATATACATTGATTACCCATACATTTCAGGCTGTGGAGTATTTAACAAATAATAATTTCATTATACTTCTTTAACACCTAGTGATTTTATGTGTGGCTTGTTAATAGCCCAGCTGACAGTTGACTACCGTAAGTGAACATCTTGGGCTTTGGTTTTAGAAGATGCCCCACTTTCCATGTCGTAGAGCATGTTTACAAATGTGAAACTTATTGGAGGCTCTGTTGCTCTTGTTTTTCTCTCCTTCAGAAAACTTTATCTGAACCCAATTTATGCCTCGGGTTTTTTTCACAGCCTATTTCAAACTGTTCTAGAGACAAGAGCATTTCTGCTCTACTAACACGGCCATTCATAACTTTTTCATCACCTAAGACCCACTGCATTATTTTTTTTTACCTTGTGGCCCTCATGGTTTAAAAGAATTTAAATAGCAAGGTGTATATATTAAGAAACAATAGCTGCCCCCCCCCCCATTTTTGGTAATTTTCTAAAGACACGTATGACTGGATGTCAGTTAATCACACTGGTTAAGTGTGCCCCACTGGTTCTGGGGCACCTGTGTGGCTCAGTAGGTTAAGCATCTGACTCTTGGTTTTGGCTCAGGTCATGATCTCACGGTTCATGGGATCAAGCCCTGTGTCTGGCTCTGTGCTAATTGTGCAGAGCCTGCTTAACATTCTCTCTTTCCTTCTCTCTCTCTCCAGCCCTCCTCTACTCGTGCCTTTCTCTCTGAAAATACATAAATAAACATTAAAAAAAAAAAAAGACTAAGAGTTCTGAAGTCAGACCAGCTGGATTTGAATACTGACTGTACTATTTACTACCTATGTGATTGGTAAAATTATAAATCTTCATAAGCTTTTATTTTCTTTTCCAGAAAATGAGGATAATAATAGTGTCTATCTTGTGGAGTTGGTATGAGGCTTCAGTGAGATAATGTATGAAAATCTCTTAACTAGGGACCTAGAACAGACAGAACAATAAAATGTAGTGCTATATGTTATGGAAGCTTCTGATCAGAATGTGATGCATTACTGTACTGTTTTGAACAGTGGTCACCAAAGTAACCATAACTCCCACTTGCTTAGTGCCCACTATGTACTCGACATTATGTAAATAGAATTCTACTTAATCTCACAACTGTTCAGCCTGGTGGGTATTATTCCCACTTGCCCAGTGAGAAAACTTAGAATCAGAGAGGTTCATAACTTGCATCAGGTCACACAGTGGGAAAATGACTGAGCTGCAAGTTGAACCCAAATCTTTCTGGCTTGAAAACGTATCCATCCTTTCTATATCCAACTTCTCCAAATAGAATTCTAGTCCACAGCCAAGAAACACATTGTTTAGTTAGACTGTATAATTTGATTTCACACACATGAGCTGTTTCCATCAAGCTTTTTGAAGTCTTGAAAATAGTACTCATAACACTCCCTTACACACACACACACACACACACACACACACACACACACACACACATCTACCTTCATTGTGAGCCCCTAGGGAACTATTGATGTAGATGAATCCAACTTTGTGTCCACACATACAAATTCTCTCCATGGCAGCAAAGTCAGGAAGCACAAGCTCAGATATTCTGCACCGTTGGCTTCTCATGGTATAATTAGACTCTTAAAGCAATAAGGAGAAGCCCCAGAGAAATTTTCATTCTGAGTTAGTGAAGACCACAGTGGCTGGAGCAGTGCTAAGGAAACAGCCCAGGGTCTCACACAGGGAGCAAGAATACAGGTTGAAAGAGAATTGATTATTTCATGACTTCATATTTGACTTTGTATTTTTTAATACAAATTAATTCTGACTGTGACTAAGGACTGGATATGTGGTTTATGAAAAGTAAGAAGCGTCTACTCCAAAGCCAGCTTTGTCTCTTAGAAGCTTTGGAATGCCTTTAA
Source organism: Panthera onca (assembly GCF_046562875.1). Classification (NCBI taxonomy): domain Eukaryota; kingdom Metazoa; phylum Chordata; class Mammalia; order Carnivora; family Felidae; genus Panthera; species Panthera onca. The sequence goes on from NC_138339.1 coordinate 225,444,871, forward strand.
AAATTTTAAGTCCTATAGTCTGTGTCTAGCATTTCAAGTCCCCTGAACTTAAAAAAAAAAAAAAATCGGAGAGGAGGTTTGTGGGGTTTTTTTTGTTTGTTTTTTTGTTTTGTTTTTTTAATGTCAGAAAAGTCAGTGGGGACCCAAACCAAGTTTCTTTGAAACACGCTCTCTCAGAGGCCTGCCACAGAGGACGGGATGCCTGAGCCGGTTGTCATTTAAGCTTTTGGAAACAGGCTACTAATTAATATACAGATGAGATGAAAATTTTAAATCATTCGTGAACTCAAAAGGAAGGTACACTCTGAATATTCAAGTGATAGAGTTCCTGTGTGGTCAAATACAGCCTCTCTCCCTGATGGATGAAGCAAGTATTTTGTGAAGCCAGTGTGGACACCTGACAGCATCCTTGGTCCTGAGCACCTACTTGAGGGCTCTTTGATTCCTCAAGAAAGAAACTGAGGCTAAAAGAAGGAAGTCAGGGGGCAGCCCAGTCAGGATATATGTAAGCCATGCCACCTGAACCTTTGCCTGTTAGAGAACAGAATTGTGGGCTTTAACTATAAAATATCCATGGCAAACATACTTCTAATAATCATTTGCCAGAAAAACTTACCTCTGGAATGTAGGTCCCATGCCTACAAAAGATGTCCCCCCCTCCCCCCCCTCCCCCCCCCTCCCCGTCCCTAAGGGAAGCTAATCAGGAAACACTGGTCAAAGAGGAAGCAGGTCTTGGGTGAGCACCTGGCCCACAGAACTATGCATAATACGACTCCAGGACATTGCTCTTTTCTGCCTGAGGGAGCTTAAGATATTGTGGATCATTCACAAGCAGGAAAAAAGAAGATAATTCCACACTGCAATAAGTAGTGCTCAATACAGAAGAAACACCAAGGTAGCATATGCTAGTGTCACCCAAAGACCAATACAGAAGAAACACCAAGGTAGCATATGCTAGTGTCACCCAAAGAAATGGGCTGTGCTCTCTTCAGCCCTCACCTGTCAGTCTCGGACTTTGTTTGAGAGAGCCTCCCTCATCTCCTGAAAATTCTCAAGGCCTTTAGATGTGGTCTCACTCACATCCTAATAAGCATTTCCCAATCTCTTTGTCCTTCTTCTAAAAGGCTTTGAATCTTCCTTCTCACTCACTCCCACTTCTCAGAAGTCATCCCTACCAGCTTCATTTATTCCACAAACTTGCATTGCTTGCTTTCCATGTTCCAGGACCCTTGCTAGGCACTGGGGATCCATGAAGAAAGAGTACATTGGTCTACTGGGATGAGGGGAAAGAGACAGAACTTAACCCAGAGATACACAGAGATATTCACTGTAAGCTTTGGAAGCACATAACCTTACTCAGCCCTGGCGGCTAGGGAGGGCCTTCTGAAGGGTGGCCCTAAATCAAGTTTTAAAAGACTGGCAGGAAGTGGTCAGGGGTGAGGAATTGGGGGGCCCTTGAGTAGAGGTGAGGGCGTTCCAGACAAGCAACAATATGCTTCTTGCACAACAGAGGGTCCTACTCCACTCAGATGTGGTATCATTGCTGTCCCAATGAGCAAGCATGCATATCTCATTCACATTTCACATTTAAAAAAAAATTTTTTAACATTTATTTTATTTTTGAGACAGAGAGAGACAGAGCATGAACGGGGAAGGGTCAGAGGGAGAGGGAGACACAGAATCTGAAACAGGCTCCAGGCTCTGAGCCGTCAGCCCAGAGCCCGACGCAGGGCTCAAACTCACGGACCGCGAGATCATGACCTGAGCCGAAGTCGGACGCTCAACCGACTGAGCCACCCAGGCGCCCCACATTTCACATTTTATAATCAGGTTCTTTTGGTGAAGAGGCAAGTAAGTATTCATTCATTTTTTCAAATCATATTTACAGAGCAGGTAGTATGTGCTGGGCAATGTGCTAGGTACTGAAATCAAAGGAAGATATTTTTGTCACGGCTGGTGAAAGAACTCATGCCTAAGTCCGTAAATGTAAATGTTTTAAATGAGTGAAGGGAATCTGAAAAGTGGAATAAGACAATTATAGGTAAGGGGGGTAGTCATGGGGGGGACAGTAATAGGTAAGGGCGGTAGTTATGAGGGGAAATGGGGGCAGAATTCTCTGGGTATAAACACTGGTCTGTAAACAGACACTGAAATAAAACAAGGAGACAGGAGTGGAAGGGATTCAAAGCTTTGTTTTCCTGGGACAAAAGAGGCGAAAGAGTCAGAGGTAATGTCAAGAGAGTTCTTTGTGTGATCAGAACGAGATGCAGAGGAATACCATGTGCTTCTGAGGATAGCCTAGAAACGAAATGTGAGGAAGTCTCAAGTTTCCTAAATTCAATTGAAAAGCCAAAGACTTACATCAGCATTTGTGGCTGTGTGATTCCATACTCTGAATTAAAAGCCAAAGCATATTGAAGACATAACTCTTGGGAACAACCCAAGCACCTAGGCAGCTGTAACATTTCCTAAGTTTTCCGTAACATAAGATAAAATGGCATGCCTAAGACACTCAGTGAGATGTCATATCCAGGATAAAAGCTGGATTCTCATTCTTTAGCCACCAAACCATGTCTTTTTTTTTTTTTTTTTTTTTCCAAATGTGTTGTGCTTTTATCCTTCTTGACTCATTGGACCAGCTAGTCATCTCTTCCACAATATGGAAACTATTCTCAGAGAATCGTAGGTTGAAAATCTGGCCTCAGAGAACAGCTCATCGTGTTCCTTGGTGGAGCATAATGAACAGCATGGATTCATTTGCACAGGTTCTCAGGGAAGAATTGAGAGATCAAAGGGCTAAGCTTCCGTCTGCCATGTTTCCTCTTCCTCACTATACCGAAAAGTATACGGAAAAGTGTTTAGTAAACACATCAGGGGAAGGCAAACTGACCCCATGAAGTCCTTCCCTTCTGGACTTCCAGTCTATAGAGATGTTACTAGCCTACTCAGACACTAGAACAGATGAATGAAAAGAAAATCGAGCAGTCGTATGAAGACACAGGCTAGGAGTAGGTGCTAGCATCTAAACTCCTTAGCAGCAGCTCGAATCGTCTCTCTTTAAAGGTCTCAGTGAAGGTCCCTGTTCTCTCCCTATCTCAGCGGTTAAGGGGCATCCATATGTAGAGCACTGAGTGCCACAATGAAAGGACCAGGGCCTGTTTTAACCTGCTGTCTAACATACACTGCCTCAGGGCCTGTGCCAAGGCCTGGAATCAGAGGTCAGCTTTTTGAGCTATTTCAAATCCATACCTCTAGTTATAACATCAATGCAAATGTTCTCATTTAAACGGAGGTGGCCTGAGGCTACAGGCTGCAGTTTTGCTTTAATCCTTTCCTTCAAAACACATGTAAGATGCTAAGAAATGATCTATTGACAATGCGATGAATTTCAAGAGAGAGAAAAATGTTTAAGGGGAGAATCTGTGTCATACATGCTCACATTTAACAGGGGACTTTAAACAGGTTAACATATTGGAATGTTGCAAAACAATATGACATACAAGAAGTGGAAACTTAGGGGCGCCTGGGTGGCTGGGTCAGTTAAGCGTCTGACTCTTGATGTCAGCTCAGGTTTCATGAGTTTGAGCCCCACATAGGGCTCTGCACTCACAGTGCAGAGCCTTCTTGAGATTTCTCCCCCTCTCTTTGCCCCTCCCCGCTTGCACTCTCTCTGACTTTCTCAAAATAAATAATAAGTGGAAAACAAACAAACAGAAAAAAACCCACCAGAAACTAGTTCTTCTCCTTTACTTAGCTTTGGCCAAGCTTGCCCCCTGAGAACTGAGCCGACCAGGGCTTGAGGCAACCAAAGTAGAGACCAAGCCCCAGGTCCAGGCTGCTCCCTTGTCTGCCAAACCTGAGCACAGCCCCAACCACCCTCCAGGCTGTTCCTTAAGGTTCTTGAGAATCTGGTAATGAGCCCTCACAGGGGATTCATTCAAACCATTTGATGCTTTGGCATCAAAGCTCGAAGCATCCATGTCAACCTTCCAGCCAGTTGACAATTGGCTCCTAGACTCTGCTCTGGTCCTGCCCGATCTCTCATCTTGTTCTGGCATCTCCACACCCCAGCGGCTCCACCCCTCATGCCATGCTTCCCCCCAGCCTCACAAAGACAGTCACCCAGCTGGCTGCCTCCACATAGCTTATGAAAAGAAAGGAAAGGAAAGCTAACCAAAGAAAAGAGAAAACAGAAGAAGGGAGGACAGACTAATACAGAGCCCCAACATTCTTCAGAGTACTCTGTATCTTCCCAAGAGAAACAGGATGGAATTGAGGGCAGAGGAGAGGAATGTCAATAGTTGTTTGACTTATCCTCCTGCACATCAGACATCTTAATAGAGAAGAACAAATACAGAGAAATAAAAAGGGTCCTGAGAAAAGTGGGGGGAATTTTTTTAAATTATTTTTAAAGATTTTAATTTTTATTATTTTTTAGTTTTTATTTTAGAGAGAGAGACCGCATGAGAAAGGGGCAGAGGCAGAGAGAGAATCCCAAGCAGGCTCCATGCTCAGCACAGAGTCTGATGCGAGGCTCAGTCCCGTGAGCCGTGAGATCATGACCTGAGCCGAAATCAAGAGTCAGATACTCAGCCTACTGAGCCACCCAGGCGCCCCTAAAAACGACTTTAATAAAGAGAATGAACTTGCATTTATAATTTAAACATTTAATTTCAATTTTTAATCCTCAAAATGACCCTTGGGGTAGGTGATAGTAAACCAATTTCATAAAAAAGGAAACTGAGTCTCAGAGTTGGCTGAAGTCTGACTCAGCAATTTTCCTTCCAGTTTTCTATCCTGCTGTGAGAAATACTCATACATGTGCAGAAAGATGTGTGCACGAGGATGTTAATGGCAACATTATTATACCCAAAAATTCAAAATAAATCTCCATATATAAGAAAGTGATTAACAGCATACTATAAATATTAATTAGTGGCATATCTTGGGGATACCATTTAGCTATATATTTTTTAATGCAGCAAATGTATTTGTAATAGGTAGAAAGCTCTTCAAGAGGCGTATGGGTGGCTCAGTCAGTTAAGCATCCGACTCCTGATTTCAGCTCAGATCACAATCTCCTGGTTCGTGAGTTCAAGCCCCACATTGGGCTCTGCACTGACAGTTCAGGGCCTGTTTTGGGATTCTCTCTCTCTCTCTCTCTCTCCCTCTCTCTTGCCCCTCTGCCCTCACTCTCTCTCTCAAGATAAGTAAACTTAAAAAAAAAAAGAAAGCTCTTCAAGTCATACTAAGTAAAAAAAGTTGCTGAACAATATGTTTAGTATGATTCCATTTATGTTAAAGATTTTTTCTTCATATATTTTTATCTGTACATATATGTATACAGATGATTATAAAAACTATGAAAGGACACACACCAAAACTTCAATATACAGGCAAAATGAAGAGCCTCCTTCACCCAACACCTCCCACATCACCTGAAGTTGTTTTTCTTTTCCCAGAGAAAGCCATTTCCTGTATATATTTCTTTATTGTTTGACTTTTTTTTCAATGAGAATATATTCACAATTCCTTGTATAATTATTAAAACAAAGTTTGTTTTTTAAAACCATATGATCCTGTGCAAATATATCATGCTGCTATGATATTAGTTTTGCACAGGAAACATCTGCTACTTTGCAAAAGCCTGAAAGTAAATTGGCCTTTCTTTTTTGCCTTTTTCTTATGTCAGCAGCAGCAACAAATTCCTACGGGACCCTTAGCAAAACAGATTACCCTTCACGCTTGCTTCTGACTGATGGAGAGACTTAGTATGCAGACTAGAGACATGGACAGAATTGCCGGGTCACCTGCAAGCAGTATTTAACATCTGTAGGCAATGTAAGGTCTCATTCCATGATGTCCTCAACAGCTGCTGGAAGGCCAAAATTATATTTAATGCAAGTCCGCCTCACCAGTCTAGACATAGGAAGGAACAGATGAGAGCAGGATCCTTAAGCAGCTCTCATATCCTGAGCTGAAATAAGTGACCATCAAAAGGCAGAGCTGAAGAAATACCAAAAGGACACATTGAAGTCATTAGCAGAACTAGCAGGAAGTAGAGTCTATATCTGCCTTAATACCATGAAGAAAACCTGTTCTTATACAAATTTTAACGAATGCCAAAATTCTGTCTCTCATATGTTTCCCACTTGATTCCCCACAACTATGGCAAACAGCGTAGGCAGTGATGATATTTCCTCAGGGGAGGAAACTGAGACCCAGAAAGGAAAGGTGATTGACTTGAGAACCCAGTCAGTGAAGGGGTTGCGGCTTGTTGCCCCTCATGTGATTTCTGGGCACAGCAGTTACGTGGCCTGGGAGGCAGAGCCCCCCTCCACACATCAGCTTCTGGCAGGCATTAAAGGAGCCACAGGGTCCCTTTTCTGGCAGGTTCAGCAGGCTGCGAACATTCCTTCCGGTCCTACTCAGCATTCTTTCAGTAACACCTCCGGTGTTGACATCTATAGACCAGGACAATTAAATATGGATGTCCATGCAATCACAGACATAATATATCTTCCTGGTGAGCTAAATATATATACATAGGTATAAACATAATATATATTTAATATTAAATATATAAATATGATATATATATATATTTGTTGTTTTTAAATAGGGCATGCTCTTAGACCTCTCTCTTTCTCTTTATGCCTTAGAAAAAGCCTCAAAAACCTTACTCAAAAAATATGAAGCCTCAGAAAATATGAAGTTATTTTTTAAGTCAAATTTTGTTTCCATATGGAAGCACAGCTTTTGATATAATACTATGTACCCTTAAATTAATAATAAAAGAACATCCAGAAAGATAGGCTGATGGCAGAATGCCAAAATTAACTTCAGAGAAATGCAAGCCAACTGACAAAAGGAATAGAGGGCAGCCGGGGAAGGACAGAAAACCAAACAGACATAGCAGATGGCATGAGAGCAGGTCTGCTTTTCTCAAGTAACCACCAGCTCTGCAGGCATGAGGTGCATGGAGGGGGACGATGAGTTCATTCACACAGTATGGGAGCCCCCTTTCTGGGTGGTCTGGTCTCACTGGCACCAACCAGGAAGATACACACAATAAGGCTTTCGGAGTGCCGTGAGATCACACTTGTGGATGCAGCAAGAGCATTTTCCCCATTATGCCTTCACTCTCATTTTCTACCCATGTGACCTTAGTTAAATCGCTTATTTTTTTGAACCTCTTCCTTATCTATACAAGGAAAGCATCACTCTGCCCGACTCACAGAGCTGTCCGAAAGATGCAAATTCTTTCTGCACGTAAAGCACAACACAAACGAAAGATTCTGACTCGCACTAGCATTGCCCCATGGATGAAAGAAAGATTAAATGAGTTTAATCAGGGTTAAACACACAGAACTAAGAGATAACCAGGAAGTTAGAAGGAAAGCTAAGGCTATTTAGGGAGCAAAAACAGGACAGAATAGTGATATGGATGGCTAGGGCACTTCTTATTTTAATTTTATTTTACTATTTTACTCCTATGATATGAATGAAAGCAATAGCAATTGTTAAAGCTACAAATTGAGAGTCAAGCACTGCATAGGTGGTTTGTGTACCTCACTGTTAGTATGAGTCATGGCATGATAAACAATGCTGCTAAATAACAGATGACTTTTTACAACAAGTTAGTTATTTTTTCATTCAACAATTTTTTACTGAGGGCCTACCAAGCACTGGACCACTGCTAGGCTATAGTGGGATGAATACTGTGAAAAAAACAAAGTGGTGACAAAACAGTGCAGGGTGTTGGTAGAGGTCAGGGGAGGACATCTTCTTGTCATAAAAGTGGTCAGGGGAGGCTGCCTGGAAGAGGCAGCATTTGAGCAGAGAGTTGAAGAATGAAAATGCGCCTTTGCAGAACTGAGAGTGGAGCATTTCAAGCAGACAGAATGGCAAATTTAAAAGGGGAAAGGATAGGAAAGAACCTGACATTGATGAGAAACATAAAGGAGCCCAATGTGGCTGGAGTTTAGTTGCAGCATATAAGTTTAGTTGCATCTTGTAAGGCACGGTTTTGTGAGTACCTCGCAGTTGCCATGAAAATTTAAACAGCAGACATACTGCACTATGAAAGAGGTAGAAATGCTTTGTCCCATCATGAACAATGGGGACCTGGGGATCTGTTCACCCACCCACAGAGAGGGACGCATGATGAATGGGTTCATCTTGAGCACAGCACTCAACTATATCTACCGTAGCCCACATTTATCACTGTTAAAGCAGTTGATGTCCTGTATTTTCTGTGCAGACCAAAATAGCATCAATTGAAAAGACAAAGAGGACGCATCTTTCCTTCACTATTATAAGAGACTTGGAAGATACCTCTGGCCAATAAAATACTCTCCATTTACCGTAGTTTTGCATAAGGTGCCATTTTTACTCAATAAGATAGGAGAGTAATTGAATATAATTTAAAAGGAAGACCTTCAGAGGATTGCTGTGACAGGTTCTAAAAACACTTTGGAATTAAATCAGTCTATGAACAAATATTTAATTTGTTTCTACTATACTATGCACTGTGGAAAGCGCAAAGTAACAAAAGGCAAAGCTACTTCCCTTGAGGAATTTACAACTTACCTGTGGAGAAAAGTTGTATTGAAAATAGAAATTTAATAAGAAATTGTATGTCATGAAATACAATGAATGTTCTTTTGTATAGCTTAAACTGCTGTATGAGTCCAGAAAAAACAACAACAACAACAATCATTTGGGGCTGATGTTAATCACATAAAGTTTCGTTATGCCCGGTGTATGGAAGATAATCAATAAATTCTTTGTTTGGATGAATAAGTGAGGCATATTTGAGTTTGGACTACAAGAATGTGTGGAAAATTAATTGGCAATGAGAAATGAGGATGTCAAGGCAAGGGGACCAGCAGGATCTTATGCATGGGTGGGAATAAATATGACATATAGAGCGTCGATAGAGGTAGGCTGTGTGAAGAAAAATCATACCAGTTGACATAGGACCAGCAAAATTAAAACTTTGGATTCTACTCAAGAAGCTGTTCTAGGTTCCTGAGAAAGAGAGGAACATGCTGAAAACAATGTTTTAGGAAAATTACTCTCATAGTTGTGTTCAAGGGAAAAGAAACAGAAGACAAAAAGTCCAGTTACAAATTACATAGACATTTTTAGAATAGCACAGTATAAAAAACAAATCCATAAATACCTAAAGTTATATATAAGTTAAAGACTTTGTACAGTGCATATATGATAATAGTAAGAGGATGAATGATGAGGTTATCAGAGCCTGTTGTTACACATTCGGAAGATCCAAGCTGTGCCTCTCTGTCTGAAATGCTCCCTTGCTGTTGCTCGCACATACACCTGCCATGTACATTCCTGCCTGAGGGCATGTACACCTACTGTTCCTTCTACCTGAAATGTTCTTTCCCAAACATCTGAAAGAGTGGCTCCTTCACTCCTTCATTCCTCTATTCAAATACCTCCTCAGGGGCACCTGGGTGGCTCAGTCTGTTAAGCCTCTGACTCTTGATTTTAGCTCAGGTCATGATCTCATGGTTCATGAGTTCGACCCCTGTGTTGGGCCCCGTGCTAACAGTGCTGAGCCTCCTTGGGATCCTCTCTCTTTCTCTCTCTCTCTCTCAAAATAAATAAACTTTGAAACAAACAAAAATAATTTTTTAAAAAAGAAAAAACAACTATCACCTCCTCGGTGGGCCTTTCTAAACCACGCTATTAGAAACTGCAGCCATCCAGAACTCTCTACTTCCCCTCCTGTGTTATTCTACTTCAGAGCAGTTATTATCATCTCACATTTATGTATTTTACTGATTTATTTGTTTATTGACTTTTCCCCCCAATTAGAATATTAAGTGAGGGGCTTTTGTTTGTTTTGTTCATTGTTTTATCTCCAATATCTGGAACATTTACAGGAGTAAATATGTAAGTTTTTTCTTACTATTTAAATACCCTTAAAGATAATTGGCTTTCTAAATAAAAATAATAAGGAGGCACTGCAGTGTTAATATATATAGTTTGAAAATGTATGACAACAATAGCACAAAATATGGGAGTGGAATAAAGGAAGTATGTATTTTAAGTCTCTTACTATTGTGATAAGTCATATAATCTTACTTGAGGCTAAAATGTGACAAGTAAACTATGTGTACTATAGATTACAAGGCAACAACTAAAAAAAAAAAAAAATTAACAAAACAAAGAGTAACCACTATTAAGACATCAATGGAGGGGCACCTGGGTGGCTCAGTCTGCTAAGTGACCGACCTGGGCTCAGGTCATGATCTCGCGGTTCCTATGTTCAAGCCCTGCGTTGGGCTCTGTGCTGACAGCTCAGAGCCTGGAGCCTGCTTCAGATTCTGTGTCTCCCTCTCTCTGCCCCTCCCCCACTCACTCTGTCTCTCTCTCCTTCAAATCTAAACATTAAAATTTTTTTTAAAAAGACAACAATGGAGAGAAAATTAAATAATAAAAAAATGCATGCAACTAATCCAAAAAGGGGGAAAAAAAAGAGAAAAAAGGAAGGAAAAAACAGATAAGACAAATAGAAAATAAATAAAATATTAGAGGCACTTCTAAACAAATCTATAATTACACTCAATGGAAATGGTCTGAACATCCCAACTAAGCTACCAAGATTACCAAAATAAAACAGCAAGACCTCACTATATGCTATCTATAAGAAAAACACTTTAAATATATAGACACAGACAAGTTAAGTAAAAGAATGTGAAAAGATATATTATTCTAATACTAACCAAATGAAATCTAGGGAGGCTACAGGAATATCAGATAAAGTAGATTTGAGAACAAAGAATATTATCAAAGATAAGGATCGTCTTTTCAGAAAAAATAAATGGTCAATTCATTAAGATAACATAAAAATCGTAAATGTTTATGCACCTAATAACAGAGCTCCAAAATACATGAACTGATATAACTGAAAGGAGAACTGAAAAAATTTAGTTACAGTTGGAGATTAAAGCAGCAAAACAAGAAAAAAATCAATAAAACCAAACGATTCTTCTAGAAGATCAATAAAATTGTTGAATGTTTAGCCAAAATGATCAGGAAAAAGAAGACACAAATTACTACAATAGGAGTAGGAATGGTGAAAAGAAAAAGAAAGAAAGAAAGAAAGAAAAGAAGAAAGAAAGAAAGAAAGAAAGAAAGAAAGAAAGAAAGAAAGAAATCAGGGGAAAAAAAAACCCTCAGAAACACAGACACAAAAATTCTAAACAAAATTTAGCAAGTAAAATTCATTAAAAATCCATTATAACCAAGTGAGGTTTATTTTAACATTCAGAATCAATGTAATTCATATATTATTAACTAAAAAAAAAAAAAAGCATGTGATTATCTCAGTAGATGCATATAAACCATTTGACAAAATTTAATAACCATTCCTGATAAAACTGTCAGGAAACTAAGAATAGAAAGGAATTTTCTCATCCTTATAAGGGGCATTTGTGAAAAATTTTAAACTAGTATCATACTTAATGGAGAAAAACTGAAAAATTTCCCCTTAAGATTAGGAACAAGACAAGAATTCTACTCTCATTACTTCTATTCAGTGGTGAACTGAAGGTTCTAGCCATTGAAATAACATGAGAAAAAGAAATAAAAGACATCAAGATTGGAAAGGAAGAATTAAACTACCTTGATTTGCAGAAATGTGACTATGCAGAAAACCTAATGGAGTGGCTAAAGACTGTTGCAGAATATAGGATCAATTTACAAAAAATAAATATATTTCTATTCTAGCAATGAATAATCCAAAATTGAAATAAAAAGTAAAAAGCTATTTACAATTTCATCAAAAAATATTAAAGATAAATCTGGCAAAAGATATGAATGACCTATCCACTGAGACCTACAAAGTATTACTAGAAGAAAATAAAGAGGACCCAAATATATGGAGTGACACTGTATCTGTGTATCAGGAAGCTAAAATTTAAGATGTAAATTCTTAATAATAATTATATATATTGATATATCAAGTTGATTGTTATATAGAGTCAACAAAATTACAATAAAAATCTCAGGAGGCTTTTTAAAAATAGAAATTGACACACTTCCTAAAATTCATGTGGAAATGCAAATGACTTAGAATAGGCGTTGTTGAATAATCATTCAAACAACATTGAAAAAGAAAAGCAAATTTGGAGAGCTAGCAATACATGATTTCAAGAATTGTTACAAAGCTACTATAATCAGAAAGCATGGTTTTGGCATAACAGGCAAATGAATCAATGAAACAGAATAGGGTCCAGAAATAAATCTACATATACATATACAATTGATTTTTTACAAAGTTTCAAAAGCAATGCAGTAGAGAAAGAATAGTCTTTCAACAAATGGTATGGGAAAATTGGATATCCAAATTAAAAAAGAAAAACAAGTACTTGGATCTGTACCTTGCACCATGTGGAAAAACTGACATAAAATGGGTTATAGACCTAAATGTGAAATCTAAAACTTGAAAATTTCTAGAAAGTGCATAGGAGAAAATCTTTGCAACTTTAGATTGGGCAAGGATTTCTAAGAACAATAAAAGCACAATCCATTAAAAACATTTAATTGAATTTTCTGTAAATTAAAAACTTCTGTTCCTCAAAATATACTTAAAAAATGAAAATTCATGCAACTAATAACTAAGATTAATTGTTGAAGAGCATATATCTGATAATGTACTTATATCCAGAATAAAGAACTCTCAAAACTTAACAGTAAGAAAACCACCCAGAAAAAATGGGAAAATGATCCAAACAGACATTTCACCAAAGATATACAAATGGCAAGTAAACACATGAAAAGGTACTCAACACCATCATCCATTAGGTAAATGCAAATTAAAGCGGCAATGAGATACCATTACACATTTATTAGAATGGCCAAAACTAAAAAGATTACACACATCAACTAAGGTGTTCAAGAGACTGGAACTCTCATCAACAGCAGGTACAAAACAGATTGTCAGTTTCTTTGAAATGTAAACCTGTATCTACTATGTGATGTAGCTGTTCTAGTCCTAGGCTTTTACTCAAGAGAAATAAAAACATCTGCCCATCCAACAACTTGTACTTAAATGTTTATGGCTTCCTATGTAATAGGCACTGGAAAAAGCTCAGATGTCTATCAACAGGTGAACAGACAAACTATGGTATATCCATACCATATGGATATCCATTCCATATGGATACCAATGGAATACTACTCTGCCATATAAATAAATTAATGCTTGATATATGTTACAACATTGATGAATCTAAAAAAAAAGAAGCCAGACCCCCCAAAAAAGGGGGGTGGGGGGTTACCTACTTTATTACTCCATTTACATAAAGTTCTAAAAGATATAAAGTAACCCTTAGTTTATTAAACAGGTTAGTGGTGAACTGAAGACAGGCAAAGGAGATGATGGGAGGATTTGAAAGTTTACAAGGAAACTTTTATGGGTGATGGATATGTTCGTTATCTTAATTAGGTTATGTTTTCACGTGTGTATTCATATATCAGATTATCAAAATTATATGGTTAGGTATGGGTCATTTATTGTGTGCCAATTGTACTTCAATAAAACTTCTTGTAAAAGTTGGTCCCTTAGTCACACTATCCACATTGCAAGCTCTCAGTAGTCACATGGGGCTGGTGGTTTCCAATGGGGCAGTGCTGATATACAATATTTTCACTGCCACAGAAAGTTAATTTGGAGAGTGCTGCCCCTAAGGTCTTGGGAAGGGGCTTTCTGAAGACAGAATGGAAGCAGATAAAGAAGGGAACCTGAGAAGAGAGAACCCCATGCTGTGCAGCTTGGCAATCTTACAATGCAGCTGAGTAACTTGAGTTACCGTAAGTCAGCTTCAGGACTTCTGGTTCCTTCCATAATTTCTCAGAACTCACAAATCAGCATTTATAACAAATACTCTTGGTCTCTCAGTAGCTCAAAGTACAGCTATCACAACCACTGCAGAACTAGGCAAGGATTATTTGGGTAAAGCTCCATTACTTCAGAGATGGTGTGATGGATGCAGGAAGAAGAATGTGGGGTCCTAGATCTAAGGAGACAATTAAACTCCACAAATTGATAGTCTTAGAGGATAAAGCTTAAGGAAACACTGCTGTGATTAGCACTGTAAATGTATACTGGCAGGAAAACATTTACACACTTTGCCTAAACAAAATTCCCAAGTTTCCAAGACCTGGTGCCAGGTGGCACGTAGCAATAAACTGACATGCTGAGAGACCAGGAATAGCTCAGCCTTTCAATGTATAAGTGATAAATCTGGATTTCTGGGCTGCAGACTTATTTTGATATATAGTTTGCTTCCTCTCGTCAGTCCCTTGTACAGATTTACTTTCTGCTTGTCAGTATTTTTTTCCAGTTATACCCAACCCTGGAAAGTTTCACTGAAACATCACTACTTAAGGTCTTTCTGTTATCACCTGGGGTCTGAGAGGTGTAGAGTCACGTAAACTCATTTGTTTCCCCTCAGAGTGCAACCTTCTCCCTGAACACTAGCTCCTTTAGAACCCCCAAACCACTGCTGTTTACCTTCCCGTGGCTTCTTCTCAACCCAATCAACCCAAGAGCCAAATCACCAATCCTCTGAGAAAGAAAGGATAAGTTATACCTCTAGCTCTAATGTGTCCTTCTCTGAAAAAAATGCTCACTCTCATTAATCAACAGTAAACATATTTGGATATGGGAAGTGATGTGGTGTATAAGGGACAAGTTGAAAGGAGGCAGACAAGAACGAGATAATTGTGATTTCTGTCCTAATTAACAGAGATAATAAACTTCAGAATTAAAGTTCTCATGTTGACTTAAAGCTCTGAGTCATTAGATAAGAATTCAATTAAAGGATGAATTCTGTTCCTAAATTTAATGAAGAGATGGTGCTAGATTTTGCTACATTTCATTTCTTGGCGATGTGGACGTGAAAGAACGTGAATGTGTTCCTTGTCTCTTCAGAGTCCATTAGAATGCTAGAAACCTGCCTGCATACTAATGGGGAAGGGAGAAGGTTCTCTGACTCTGTCAACTGAGGTGAAAGCTTTCTCCCTAGTGGGGAGACATTAGGAAAACCTTAATGTATTTTTAACAAATAATTTAAAATTTTAATACTCAGTATTTCTGAATCTTCTTCCATTGAAAAGTAGATTCAAATTTTTACTTTGTGACTTGACTACTTTCAGCAATGGCAGTAAACGCATAATCATTTCTGAGGTGTCTGAGGTAAAAAGTTTTTTAAATATGTGTAACTAGCGTTTATTGGATACTTATTGAGTGCTAGGCATTGTTCTAAACACTTTAATTTACTAAATTCTTACAGTTTTTCTTCTTCTTCTTCTTCTTCTTCTTATTATTATTATTATTATTATTTTCATTTCAATAATGAGAAAACTGAGACACAAAAGGTTAAATGACTTGTCCAAAATCACACAAATAGTGGGTGATAGAGCCAGGATAAATTAAATTCTAGTTCTAGTTAATCTCTACTAAAAATCCAAAATTGACAAAAATTGGTATTAAGCTTTAGATATATTCTGAACCACTTGGAATATCACACCATTTCTCATGACTTATCTGAAGTCCAACTTTAAAAATCCAAGTAGTTTTTCTCCAAAAACTTAAGAAAAAATGCACAATAGAGCCAACGGTTTTTTCTCCCCCTCAGATATGGACATTACTTGCACTTAAAAATTTAAGAATGCAAATGATAAAAATATTGCATATTAAAAAGATTTCATTTTAGTTCAGAAAAACATCACTGAGCATACAATAAAGACTAGAAATACTCTACAATGTTAATGAGTATATTAAGATTGTGTGACTATTGATAATTTCCCAGTGTTCTGAAATTAAAGTATATATTTAAATGCTTTCAGGACACTCTAAGTTTTTTAGAAATTTTTTACCTAAAACATTTTTTAAAAATCAGATATTAGTTGGAAAGAAGAGGAAATTTTTGACCAACAGAGTTGGAAAACAGTTGGAAAGAATTATAAAAAATCTTGGGAGCCCTCTCGATTCCCAGAGCTCTTCAGGAAAAATACAAACTCTTCCGTCTGTTTGTGTCAGAACTGAGACATTCTCTTCTAATACTACAGTTGTTTTCTAGTGGCTGTGGACATCAACCAGGGAGAGTCATTTTTAGCTTCCGTTGGCTCATGCTAAAAGGCTGATGGAAACAGAGAAATTGCCCCACTGAAGAATAAATTTGGACCCCACTTTTTACTCACCATTTGTTCCACTGACGTTAAGCTTCTCACAGTTCCCAAATAAATCATGCCCATCTTTCCTCAAAATACCATTTCTCTTCTCTCATATCCACCTTGAATTTTTCTCATCTTGAAAGCCCCCCTCATATGTCACCTTAACCTACGTGAAGTCTTTTCTGCCTGCTCAAGGCAAAGTTACTCAGATCCACATCTAGGAATCCTCCGGGTCCAAGATCCAGTCAAGATCCCAGGAGACAATATACCAGGGGGAAACAGAAAGTGTACAAAATAGTGGGAATCCAAATCTAGCAAGAGTAGAGAAATTGGGAGAAA
The DNA here is from genome assembly GCF_046562875.1 of Panthera onca. Taxonomy (NCBI): domain Eukaryota; kingdom Metazoa; phylum Chordata; class Mammalia; order Carnivora; family Felidae; genus Panthera; species Panthera onca. The sequence goes on from NC_138339.1 coordinate 225,461,425, forward strand.
ATAGTCTCTAGAAACCAAGTAGCGGGAATGCTGAAGTCTATATTAGATAGTCCTAGGAGAATTGCAGAAGTTGTAGAACAAGGGGCCAACATGTCAATGGGAGCAGGAATAAGTGAAAAGAGAATGTCAATTCAATTCACACACACACACACACACACACACACACACACACACACCCTTACCATAGCATGACTGTTAGTTATTCAGACTCCAATGGATTGTGACTTGTTACTGACCTTAAAGCCAAGGCCTCTGATTCTTGTTGATTGGGTCCTTCCCTGAGCCCCTGGTACTGTGCCTGATATCTGAGCCTCTGGATCTTAACTTTGCTTTACTAAGTCAGAAACGCTGCCCACACTTTGCTTAGAAAGTCTCCTTGGACTGGAGCTGGGCCTGGACCAACTTACTATTTGAAGGATGCTTAGCCAGTCCCCCTCTGGACCACCCCTGACATTTTCTCCAGGGTCCTGGTTTATTCTTAAGAAAAAATAATACATAATGTCTGAAAGATTTCTATAAACCATGTGAAATAAATACATAAAGGAAATAAATCCAGAAGATTCCAAAAATATTTTTGAAGAAGTAAAAATATGTAATCCTCCAGTGACCAAGTTCTGTCACCATGACCAAAATATCTTGCCACTATTCTTGACTCTCCATCTGCTTTGCTATCATCTTTTCTTGAAGACAGTGTTGCAATAACTTACCAACTGGTCTTCCCACCTCCAGTTTGACCTTCTTCTGATCCAAGGGTCTAGTAATTCAGATACTTTAAGAAGAAGAAAGAAGGAACACAAATGAATGACCAGAGCTGAGTATAATTACATATGCAAACAGTGCAAATGGGTTGGGGCCAAGGAGAAAGCACTTGTGCCATATATAAGGAACACCCACTCCTCAGCTACAGCTTATAGTTTTCTTCCAGAAATACAGCCCAGTCTTTCTAGAATACCCTATTAAACAAACAAACAAACAAACAAACAAAAGACCAAAAATTCAGATTTTCATGTAAAAAACAAATCTAAATGTTGACTGCCCCTCTTTTCTTGATGTAATAAATTCCTCCGTATGCCTGAAACTGTTTGAAGTTGAGTTTGTATCACAAGGAAACCAAGAGTCCTGACTAATAGAGTTCTTTAATGAGCTGTTTACATGACTTCCTCCCAGGGTCACCTGGGTGGCACAGTTAAGTGTCCAACTTTGGCTCAGGTCATGATCTTGCAGTTCGTGGGTTCAAGCCCCATGTCTGACTCTGCTGACAGCTCGAGCCTGGAGGCTGCTTTGGATTCTGTGTCTCCTTCTCTCTCTGCCCCTCCCCTGTTCATGCTCTGTCTCTATCTCTCAAAAATGAATAAACATTAAAATTTATGTGACTTCCTCCCAAACTCGAGGGCAAGTTAGTCACTTTTGTACCCCTGGTGCTGCACAGGGGCTGGCACCAAACTGGAATTTAATTATTTACAAATGAATGGAGAGATGCATAAATACATGCTCTCTGAAGACCTAAAAGCAGGGAATGAAAATTCCAAAATAATAGGCAGTAGGAGATTGATTCTTGAAATTGCAGAAAAAGCTTATAAACAGATATTTGTGTTTCTTATTCAGGCTCTAAGCTCTTTCAGGGAGGGAGGCCTCACACCTAACTCCTTAAAGACTGCCATCCGTTTTGACCCCTCGTGAGAATGGACAGTCAGCAAACCCAAAAGGTCAATGTGTTCAAGCAGAAGGAACACAAACTCACATTTCCTTAGGGTACATATTTACTCAGAGTAAACAGGCAGATAATGACTGAGTCTTTTTAGATCCAAGGACAAATCAAAGAAGCTTTAAGAAACAAAACAAAAAAGCTTTGAGGTTACTATTTTGAATAATGCCTTGGGTAATAAGAGGCAATTATCCACCTGAGCCATTGTCAGGGGCCACTTCCAAGCCCTAAGTTGCTCTTCCATTTTGTTAACATTCATTTATTCATTGCCCACAAGGAAGTGCCTCTATATCGGATGACCCTGTACAGTTTTGACCTTGGACAGTTACCGCCAGACATGCACAAACCCTTCCTCTGTGTGTGTGAGACATAAATATCTTCTCCATTTCCTTCCCCAAGCCCCAGTTTCCTGCACCTGGCATACCAGAACAAATAGACAAGCACCTTTGGAAAGGTGCTGGCATACAGTTTGTTACAGTGGGAGGGCAGTTATCAATTATCTGGTTGAAACTTCAACTTTAAAATAATGAAACCAAGGTCCAGAGAGGATAGCATCCACCTAAGGCCCACAGCTAGTTAAATGGCTGTGCCTGACCCAGCCTGGCAGTTCTCGGTGTATAGTCACAAAACTGAAACTCTAATTACACAGTTTTGCTGACCTTGAGGTATAAAATTGCCATTCCTCTAAAGGGCGTTAGATACATTAGCCAAATTGGAGCAGTTAATTTGCAAATGAGCAATTTTGGTTTTCAGATCTCGTTATGGGGGGGGGAGGGGAGACACAACTGAACCTTAAAACCAACTGGCCTTAAAACAGTCAAGTCACGAATTCTCTTTTTCCTGTATTCAATCCACACACTTCGGGACATTGCCCTGGGAGGTAGGAAGTCCCCCTGCTCTGCCTGGAGCTCAGAAGCACTCAGGACTGAGGCGATTCCTGCCTCAGCCTGCTGAACCTTGGGGGTGAGAAAAAGAAGATTGTTTTCCAAGCTGAGATTATTTTTCAGCACACTGAGTAATAAGGACGGCTCCAGGGAGGCTTGGGAGAACTTTATGAAAGGTTTTGTTTGCATGAAACCCGGAATCATAAGGCACTGGAAAAGGCAGGGTTTCAAAGGCACTGTTTGCTGCTGCTTTCTGTATCGGCCACCTCCTTCTACAAATTTGGGGCATTTCATTTTCAAAGAGGTTATGAACACTTGCGATGTAAAATGGAAGCCAGGGAAATGCTATTGTCTGCTAACTCCTCAAGCTATTATTTCCGAAAAACAAGATTTCTGCTCGGCTACCCTGCTTGTCAGTGAATTCTCATCCATCAGTCTGCCATAATGCCTTTGGGGATGGCTGGGCGCCTTTGCAATAGGCAGGTACCTAAATCAATCCAGTCTAATGAGTGTCTGTCTTAAGTACAGAGACATCTGCAAAGACATATTCCTTCCTCATCTAAGCTGGCCGTTCACCAATGAGAAGAAAGCCTGCCATTCACCATCATACCACAGGCAGGCCAGCCCTGCACAGTTTAATGAAGAAAGAAGGATCTTTTCCTCTATGTCCCATGTTGTGACCCACCTCATCTTCTATGCCCCCCTGTGGCCCTAAAACATGTGCTGACATGTTTTATCAAATTTCAGGGACCCAAAGACTCAATGGCACCCCCATAATCTAACGTCTCCCCAGCTCTACTCCCACTAACCATACTAACATGTCTTTCCTACATGCTTTCTCTTTGAAGTAACTAATTAATCTGATCAACAAAACTGGTGTCTCCCAAACTTCGGTCATTTGTCAGCCATCCTCACAACTTTTGCATTGTCTGTGAACCACCTGCGCTGTGATTTACCTAACAGTTTTACTTAAATTCACTCACTTTTAAATGTAGATAACTGCTGTAAATTTAACCAGCTATATCTGTGACATTGCAGGTTTGATGCACTATTTATTTTAATGTATATTAGGAACAATATATATGTAGAACTTTTTTTTGTATGTGGAACTATTAAAATAAAAAATATTGAATAAGAAATCCCTTAGGATTTATGTACTTTTATGTACTTTTCTGTATGTAGATTCTAACAATATCAGTTTAAAAATAAGAATAAGAGGGATGTCTGGGTGGCTCAATTGGCTGAGCACCCAACGTTGCCTCAGATCATGATCTCGTGGGTTGTGAGCCCTGCATCAGGCTCTCTGCTGTCAGTGCAGAGCCAGCTTCAGTTCCTTGGTCTCTTTCTCTCTCTCTCTCTCTCTCTCTCTCCCTCCCTCTCTCTGCACCTCCCCTGTTTGTGCGCTGTTTCTCAAAAATAAATAATCTTAAATAAGAATAAGAAATAAAGCGATAAGTTTTTTGTTTTTGTTTTTTTAATGAAAAGATGATCACTATCCAGGGTTAAGCAGTGCTTCTCAGGTTGCAGTAAGTGTCAGTGACCCGGAGAGCTTGATGAAACACAGATTCCAAACACTCCCTAGAGAACCTGAGCGAGCAACAGTGGACTGGGGCCCTTGGATTTGCATCTCTCACAGGTTCCCAGGTGATGGCCTTGCTTCTGGTCTGCAGATCTCACTTAGTGGTGTTGAGGGAAAATAAACTGAGAAAGCACCATCCATTTTTAGATTGCCTTGTGTAAAAATACATGAGTTATAAAAAAAATCTAGAAATAAAATTTTTTTTAAAAAGAAAGAAAATATTTCCTACTCATTATGCATTTACTACAAGCATACCCTATCAAAACAGAACTTTATAAAAAAATTTAAGTTTATTTATTTTGAGAGAGAGAGAACACGTGAGTGTATGTGCTTGGGTGCACATGAGCAGGGGAGGGACAGAGAGAGAGAGCGAGAGAGAGAGAGAGAGAGAGAGAGAGAGAGAGAGAATCCCAAGCAGACTCCATGCTTAGCACAGAGCTGATGCTGGGCTTGATCCCACACAGATCATGACCTGAGCCAAAATCAAGAGTCAGACACTGAACCGACTGAGCCACCCAGGCACCGCACAGAATTTTTTTTTTTACTTTTAATTTTGAAACAATTTCAAACTTAGAGAATAGTTGAAAAGTGTAAAGAGCTCCTGAATAACCACCAAAAATCCCATTCAGATTTCTCCAGCTATCCCAATGACGTTGATAGCATCTGACAACTGAAGGACCCAAAGTGGGATCACACATTGAATTCAGTTGCCACATTTCTATTTTCTTCTCAGTGACTCTGACCCTCCTCACTCCATGACCTACAAGGTTATATGTAGGTCATTTTGTAGAATGTCCTTCCGTATGAGTCTGTCTGACATTTCCTCATGTTTTAACTTTGATTAATAGGTGAAGAAGATTCTGTCAGGTATCCCCACTGTGAAGTTCTGTTTCTCCCTTAGTAACTATCTTTCATAGTAAGGCTGTAAGATTTTACCATATATATATATATATATATATATATATATATATATATATATATTTCAAAATATATATATTTTATTATATCTTGAAACTATAATAAAGTCCCTTTTCTCCATCCCCCTTGTGCCCACTAGCTTTAGCATCCTCAGCATTTCTTGCCTGAATTATTATTATGATGGTTAACAAGTGGTGTTTCCTTACTTCTGTCATTCCTTTTATATTTATTAGTTGGCACTCTTCTGCAAAGAAGCTTTCTCTTTTTTCAGCCACTGACTTATATCAGTGTGAATTCATGTTTTCTTCTATTATTTAATGAATTATAATCCACTGCTGTCTTTACTTATTCTGATGCTGAGGTTGTCCCAGGTTTGACCAGAGGACTTCCTGACCTTCAGGAAGTCCTTTGTGTCTTTTCGACATAGCCCCATCATTCTGTGAGCGTTTATTTCCTTAACTTTCTGGTACAAAAAGTTTCTCCAAGCTCTTGTTCTTTCCCCTGCCCAACTCTGGAGTCAGCCAATTCTTTAAGGAGTGCTTCCTTTCAGTGTTTTAGTGGAGAGTGCTATTTAGAAACCAAAATGTGTCCATTGCTATGGGAGCATCATTGCTACCAGGTTCTTTCTTTGTGTATAGTTGTACTATTTAATTCTAGCCACTGCTCTGAACAGTATTCCAGTTACTACACAATATAGTTAGCTTTATGTAGGGAAATGTGTGGCTTTTGTTTGTATTTTTTTAGTATGGGTGTTGGCCAGATCTAGGAAATATAGGTACACACACACACACACACGTAAATACATACACATATACACATTTGTGTATACATATGATGTGTGTATATATGAGTATGTGTATACACACACATCCATGAGTTCACACAGATACATCTGACTGAACACCACAGGGTTCATTCTAGCTCTCCTCCTTTCCATACTTGTACCTTCTCTAACGGTGATAAACCTGGCTCCAGGTGTCACCGTATATTTACTCATTTGTTTAATCCCCTTCATGTAGCCAGTCTCCTGATCCCACCAGGCTGCCTCTCCACAACATTCTTGTGTAGACTCCAGCCCCGCCAGGCCCCCTGTCCCCTAAAATACTCAGCCATGAGGGCTCCAGCCTCTGCCCAACAGCCTTCCCACCCTGCTTGAAAGGAAAAAAGGAAGAGAGGAAGGCCAAGAGGGAGGCAGAGGGGGAGGAAAAGAGCGAAAGAGGCAGGGAGAGCAAGGTAAAACTCAGTTGCTGTCCCCTCCAACCAAATATCCAGCTGCTCCAGATGCTGGAATCGTCCTTGAGTCCTCTCTTCTTCTTGCAACACGTCTTCCCAAATGGATCTCGAGTCAGCCTACTTCGCACCATCTCCTATTCTCCCACCATCATCTGTCACCTGGATTGCTGAAAAACCCTCAAAAGTGATTTATCCACTTCAATTCTTGCTCTCCTGGAAGTATTCAGTTTTTGGTTTAGCTTCAAACATTAGGATTCCAAAAATGGATTAAATGTGCCAACAATAAGGAAGTTTAGTATCCTTGCCATGCTAGAAATAAATTTCTTTTCAATGGCGTATACTCTCCAATCAAATGTCTTTTCTCATGTCTGAATAGCAGAGTTAAACTCTTTTTACTATGTTCTCTTTTCAAGATCATGTTTCTTTCTATTTATATAGTCCCATGCAGTTAGGATAAGAACCTAAAAGTAATGGATCAAAACAATAATACAGCTCCCAAGATGCAACTGAAAATAATCTGTTCATAAAGTTAAGTGTGTAGATCTGTTTTAAGAAGCACATATTAAATATCATAGAATGCAACCTTTGTTTCTTATGCTTAGGTTCTTTTAGTCTTATTACTAACTTCTTGTTCATTCAGTCAAAGTAGTACAGTTATATGAAAAGAAAGGAGAGGGGCGCCTGGGTGGCTCAGTCGGTTAAGCGTCTGACTTCAGCTCAGGTCACGATCTCACAGTCCGTGAGTTCGAGCCCCGCGTCGGGCTCTGGGCTGATGGCTCAGAGCCTGGAGCCTGCTTCCGATTCTGTGTCTCCCTCTCTCTCTGCCCCTCCCCCGTTCATGCTCTGTCTCTCTCTGTCTCAAAAATAAATAAACGTTAAAAAAAATTAAAAAAAAATAAAAGAAAGGAGAAAGGATCATTTATCCAAATAGCAAAGATCTAACAGTTTTTTATTCTTCCTCAGTCGAAGCTCCTTTCATCTTAGACACTGGTTTAGAAGTGAGCGCTACTCTTTGGAATGAAATGGATGGCTAGCTTAGGTGGGTACAGTTTCCTGTACATGGACTTACAGTTTCCTTTCTCAGCACAATCTTCTGATTTTTAGTAAAACTCCAGAATGGCTTCCTTCCTCCTCGGAACAGTGTTGCAACATTTGCACTATTAGACTTGTCATCTTATGAGACAACCCTTCTCAGATAGTATTTATATCTGGCAGCACGATGATTGGGATCAGCGTGTAATTAGTTGTGCATATTAAACAGCTGTAATCACACATAGATTCTATTAACCTGGAAGACTGCTGGGATGCTTACTATTTCAGAAGCCTAGAATAAAAAGAATGCACAGATGTCCCATTTTATTATCTCATTTTCAAAGATAACATTTTAAGTACTTTTAAAATGTGCTAGAAGCATAATCTGTGAAGTTAGATTAGTTTTACTCTTATCCTGACTGGAATAAAAAAAAGAAAAGAAAAAAAAGAAGAAATTTGAAACTCCTGGAATACTGGGAGCTGTATATAATATAAACATAATTCCTTATCACACATATCCCTTGCCTTGCCTCAAGATCTAAAATGTTATTCAAGGGAAGAATAGAGCCTTTCCTGAGAGGGCATTTTAAATTTTGTCAAAATACCAAGTGCTCTTCAGTGGTTATGGCAGTGGCTTTCTTACCTCATGTAATTTCTCTGAACAGCCACATAGACCTTTATCACAGCTTTCAGTAGATATTAAACCGAGTCACTATAATTCCCTGATGTTTTGGCCCTCCACAACATAATTGTGCTGAATACTATGATCGTTATATGTGTTAGCAGGTGGCCTCCTTTCAGATCAGGCTAGGACTTGAGTAGACAAAACTTTGAGCAGCCATCTATCCACTGCTGGGGTAGAACCTGGTAGAATCAGAAAAACATTCTGGTAGATACTGAGGATCAGAATCCTATGCCTCTAAGGATAAAATCTGCAACCTGGAGTCAAGAGGCAGACGATAGGCATAGACAGAGGAGACTGGACTACACACGTCTTTCCCTCTCTCATTTCGTGTAGATATGGAAACATATGATAACATCAGCTTTGACTCTAGAGCATCCAATCTATTCTCCACACTGCAGCTTGGATGAGGTTTCAAAACAGATGCAATCATGTCCATCCCCAGTTTAAAATTATTCACTGACTCTCCACTGTCCTCAGGACAAAGTCCAAACCCCTTATCATTGCTTAAAAGTATTTTACCACTTGACATGGCCTATGTCACTGGCCTCAACTCTTACTTCTCCATTCCAGCCAAACAGAAAAACTCAGGGTTCATAAACCTAGCCAGGTAGGCTTTTTACCCAAATTATTCATGTCACCTGCAAATGCTTCCTACAATCCCATGTCTCTTGCTAGGATAACCCCTTTTTATCCTCCGCATCTCAATTCTTCCTGACTCCCCAAGCCTGAGTTTGGGGCTTCTTCTCTGCACTCTGTATTTGTCCTTGTAAGAGCAAGGATCACATTGTATGTAATTCAGCCTGTTCAGTTTTCCATATCCTTGATGCATATCTCATCCTGCCTGTGTAGTCTAGCACTCTGCACAATAGTAGCACATACCAGGTCCTTAGTCAGTGTTGACTGAACGAACGGAATGACTTCCAAACCCAAGAGCATGCCCACCAGTATCACCTGCAGTGATAAACATAATGCCCTATTCGTTTCCCATTCAAAATAGTCTAATCCCTCCATCAGAACGCTGATGTTGAATAAACAGTTTGCTGACCAACTTCCCAAAGTTTACCAAAACTGAAGAGATTTTCACCTGAAGCCTCGAACTCTCCCTTCTCCCCCTTCACTTATCCAAACTGTCTCTGACTTTAAAGGATTCTTAAAGCACTCTCTTCCCTGACTATTGACACCATATTACCTGCTCTCTTTCTTTCTTTCCAGTCTTCACAGGTCTTCATTCTGCATCTATAACTTAGCTCTTTATAGTATCCTGTTGTTCTCATTGTTTTATGCTTAGTTCATCTCCCAATTAAACTGCAATTCCCTAAGCAGAGATCAGTTCTCATACTTCTTATTAAATGTGTCAAGACTCTAGGATAACATCCACTAAAGTGGCTATTCCTATAACTCTTACTGTATAGTACTTTCTGTTGAAATTTATGTGTTGTTGCCTTTGAATCGTATCTATTTTCCCATACTAAAGTCTAGATTTTTGATCTTCTGTGCCCTAATCCATGTCTTACAGTTCTTTTGCCCTTAACATGGGTAATGTGTGTGATACGCACACAAAATAAATGTTTGTAGTTGATGACAATGATGATGATGGTGTGTCTTCAATATATATTTGTTGATTATTTCGTTGATTTTCCATGGCAAATACATTTCCAGTTTGAGGAGAGAAAATGCATCTTTGTGCCCACTCATCTGATTAGTGGAGCCCCAGGAGCCTGAAAATTTCATGTCCCATTTATCTTTCACATTTGAGCCTGAGCATCTCCATCTGGGAAGCCAGGGACCCTAGGGATGGTACCCTTCCTGATAAGTTGCTCCTTTGGGCAGAAGGAGCAACATTTCTACGGTGGAACATTTACCTGTAAAGAATTCTTTTGTAATGAAGAGCACATATTCTGCTTAATGCAAGTCTCGGCATAGCAGAAGGCAAGTCGTATTTAATTACCCCAGCTGCTGATGCTTCCTTGTAATTATTGTATTTATTTTGAGATTTACAGCTGTAACGAAGACATTAAGAAATGAAATCCTGGAACTCTGCTGCAGTCCCAAGATGTTCAGGATTAAGTTTATGATTAATAATATTCACGCACTGACAGCCTAAGAAGATAAACACCATCATCACTCTATTGTTAGGTTATCTTGGGATCTAAAATTACTTGTCCTACATTGATAATGAAAACTAGCAATCTTCCTCTTTCCATACTAAACACCTCACCTTCTCTAGATATATAAGCCCTTTTGTGGAGGAGACAAGCAGATGCAGGATGTGCTTACCCCACAGAACATGACAGCAATGACAACTGTATCCTTTATTGATGAAGGAGAATGTGCCCAGAAATCCTTGATTAGTATTAGTGTCAGTATATTATAATAGCAATATCTGTTCTGAAAATAATGTTGACATTTATCTATAGCACTGATAATTCTTTTACTTCTTTGATAATTATCCTATAATCATTAGGGACCTTGAAACCCGGGTTCCTGGTCATGCCTGGTCAAGTGGAGAACAAATTGTACCTGATTCCTCCCTACTCCCCCCATCCCCCACCCATCAGTCATGTAATACCAATAAAGACAGCAGCAAGTTATTCAGTATTCCAGTGTTGTGCTATTCCAGAAGGGACCATTCACGCTGAACCATTAGTGTACAACATAGGATACTGTATAATGTGAATTGACCCCCTCAAATTGTGTACCATGGCAGATGTGGACATCTCTTTCCTCCAGGGAGGTGAGCCTCAAGCTACTTACATTGTAATTTTCGGAACCAAACCTTGAAAATGTAAGCAGGATAAGGACTCCAAATTCTCCCTTTTTTCAAGTTAACAATTAAATTTCCCACGTTTTCTTGCTAGGTTTATGAGACTCAAAGCAACAGGAAGAGATCATAGAAAGATATAAAGAGCTGACCTAAAACAATGATCAGTACTGGTCAGTGCAGTGATATTAATATACTGACAGTGACTGGTGGGAATGATGCATGCAGTATAAGTTCGTGCTTGTGTAGAAAGTCAAAGAAACCAGTGCTTGCCATGTACCTACGAAGTATCAGGCAGCTTAATGTATATTATCTTACTAAATGCTTAAAAGCACCCTGTAAGGAAGGCACAATTACCCCTATTTTAAAGCCAAGGAAACTAAGACTCCAAAAGTTTGAGGAACTGGGATAAACTCTCAGAGCTTTTTCCACAACACACTGTCACCCTAGAAAACAGAGATGTTTCAAGGGGATCACGAGTATGCTGTATAACAGAGCTGCCAATGGCAACATAATGCAAGCCACGTATGTAATTTTAGTCTTTCCAGTAGTCCCATTTAAAAAATTAAAATTGGCTGGTGATAATTTTTATATTTTATTTAACCCAGTATATCACAGACATTAGAATTTCACCATGTAAAACAATTACTGAGATTTTTTCATACTAAGACTTTAAAGTACAGTGTATATTTTACAGCTATAGCACATTTCTGTTTGGACCAGTGTACATTTCAAACTTAGACCACCTTTCGAGTGCTCAATAGACACATGTGGTTAGTGATTGCCATGCTGGACAATGCAGCTCAATAATGTGCATAGTCTACTGCACAAAAGGAATATTAAACAACAATAATAATAAATGGTGAGAGGTTGTCTTTACCATGTTTTACTCGTTCATCCATCTCATACTGGCCGAGCACCTAGTGCACAGGCAACTGTAGGGGATAGATGGAAAACTAATCATGCTCGCAGGGAATTCAGAATCAAGCAGGAGAGATTGGAGAAGCAACAAATAAGAATAATTAGGGTGGGAAAGCTAAAAGTGCCACAAGAAAAGCACAGATAGATAAAAGGCTGTGGAGCTTCAGCAGAGGGAGAGGCTCTTTCTAGCTGGGAGATCAAGGAAATTTGGGGTCATTTAAACTTAAAAAAAGAAAAATATGGGTAGAGAGCAGGCACGCAGAGTTATAGAGAAGGGCACTCCAGGCAGAGGAAACAGCTTGAGCAAAGGCGTGGAGGTGGGTCAAGCATGGGGTATATGTGAAAAATGGTGAAAAGTTCTGTCAGCTTAGAGCTTAAAATGAGTGAAGAGGAGGAAGAAGGGGAGAGCTTTGAGGAGTAGGCAGTGGGCAGTCATTACAGTTTATGAGCAAGAGACTGAAGTTTAATCCAGCAATACAGTATGTAATTTGGAACGAATACTGTAAGATGGTGAGGGGACTTCTGAAATCATCTGAGTGAGAGGTAGCAAAGCCATGAACTAGAAGCAGAATGAAAAAAAAGAAGGAGGCACAAGACGTACTATTAGAGGTTCCATTAGCAGGACTGGCAGCTGTGTAGAACAAGGAGGAAAGTCCAAGATGCCAGGGTACCTAGTGTAGTGCTGATACCAGTAACAACAGCAAACATGTGAAAAAGAAAACAGAGCACCAGGAGATTTGGGAGGAAAGATGGCGGTCCAGTTCGGGACATACTGAATTTTATTGATAACCTTGTATTGGAGAGATAAATAAGTAAGTAATAAAGTATAGATACTTGTCTCCACAAATGCCACATAGAAAATGAGTCAGTGTTGAGAGAAGTTGGAACATTTAATTCTCCACACTGTAACCTTGGCAAACAGCCTCACACCTCCGTGTCTCAGTCTCCTCAAATGTAAAATGGTGATGATGGAAACTCCCTCTTGGAGTTGAGTGACAACCCAATGAGCTGGCGCAGGTAAAATTTGAGGACAGTGCCTGGTCCAGAGTAAACACTCAAGAAATGCCAGATATCATTACTATTATAACAATTTTTCCATTTGGGAGGTGAGTCAAGCCCCAGTGTACCTGTGTCAATGAAGGTTTCCATCATTACTGTGTGGAAGGCAGAATCAGCAAAAGCGTCTTAGATGGGCTCAGGGCCTAGGATTCCTGGTGCTCTCTCTGCTTTGTGGGCAATTCCAAAAGGCAATTCTGCCTCTGTGGTAAAGGAGTCAGTGTTAATGTGGGACTCTCAGCGTCAAGAGCTGCAGTATACCCTAGAATATTAAGCGCTACATTTAGTGGTTTGGCGAGGCCAACTTGTACCAACTTGCAGAAGCCGATTGTAAAATTTCTGAGAATTTTTCTAGTTGTTTGTTGCCATTATTAAAAGTGAAATTATATAATCTTACAAATAAGTTAATAACATAAAAGTAAGGTAACAAATACCCAATACTCAGAATTTCTAATTATTTTACTATTATCTATGCTCTTGAGGTTCTTTTTACCTATTGTGTATCTATTGGGTGGAAATACTACATAATGTTGTACTACTCCCCATCTCTTCCCAACATTCAGTGGGATCACATTAGCGTCTTGAAATCAGCCATAGTAGTAATTTTTATGCCACGGGACTGGCAAATGCTACAAATCAGGGCTTGAGTTACTCTTTTGTTGATGGACAAAACAAGGGAATGACAAACTACAGTTTATAAACCAAATTTAGCCCACTGCCTATTTTTGTATGACTTAAAAACTCAAACAGGCTTTTATATTTTTAATAGTTGAAAAAAATCAAAAGAAGATTTCATGATATATAAAAATTACATTACATTCAGAGTTCAGTGTGCATAAATAGAGTTTGACCAGAATACAGCCACGCTCATCTGTTCACATGCAGCCTGTGGCTGCTTTCAGACTGTGATGGCAGAGGGTCGTACAGATAGAGAGACAGTTAAAATAGAGACCTTCTGGCCTGTAAAACATAAAATGTTACTCTCTGGTCCTTAGCAGAAAACGTTTTGGCTAATTCCTGGTTTGGACTTAAGAACATAGTAGAGAAAATTTAAATAATGCAGATCAAACTTTTTACATGTATCATGTGTTTGGCTATTGTGAATAAAAAAATGAGGAAATAGTCTCCCAATATTCTTACAGTACTCAAAGTCATTGACAAACAAGTGAGTTCCAACATACACAGTTGTTGTTTTACTTAGTCTTACTCACTGACTTGAATGAAAACATCTACTAACATTCAGGTAAGAACCATATCGGGTTGTCAGCCGCAACTATAGATTGGCTATAGATACAACAGTTTGGCAAAAATCAACAAAACTATTCTGTAAGAATCAATTAGCTATATGGGATTTACAACAAAAGGTATGTATTTTATTATTATTGATAAATTGTGTGCTACATATTCTTTACAGCAATATAATTGACAATAAACCTATGTACACAAATATAGTAAAACCTTGGATTGCGAGGAACTTGTTCTGTGAGTGTTCCGCAAGATGAGCAAATATTTCTAATACATTTTAACTTGATAGACAAGCGATGTCTTGCAATATGAGTAGTACATGACACTGAACATCCCATGATCACAACTGAGCCAATGGTTCCTATAATTCATTTCGATATACAGTGCTTTGGATTACAAGCATGTTTCTGGAACAAATTATGCTTGCAAACCAAGTTTTTACTGTATAGGCATACTCTCCCACCCCCTCACTGAGCTAATTGTTAAACATTTAGTGGCACATCACTGGGTTAAGTCTTTTTCTCACCTCCTCACATTCTTACCTCCCCTAGGAAATAATGGGAAAATCCCAGCTGATTCAGTGAGCTGTAGCGATAGCAGTTTGGTATTCTACAGTGACAACAAGGCAGGAGTCTAGGGACAAGATAGGTCTAAAATGAAGATTGAATCATGGCTCCTCTGAGAGTCTTTAAGACTAGGCTTAACGGCAACCTATTATTCATACTTCACACAGATTTCCTGAACTGTACCCTTGACTTTCCATCAGGGCTTTGGCTTAAATTATTTTCATTTGGATTTTTTTTTCATTCTTTATTCTCCTTTCTCCAAATTGGCCTACAATCCAGCCTTCCAGGACCCCTGAAACATGGAACTCTTTTGATGGTCTCCCAGGTGATTTAAAAGCTTGGACATCTTGGGGCTACTGAGAGGCTCAGTCAGTTAAGCGTCCGACTTCAGCTCAGGTCATAATCTCATGGTTCATGAGTTTGAGCCCCTCGTTGGGCTCTGTGCTGACAGCTCAGAGCCTGGAGCCTGCTGCAGATTCTGTCTCCCTCTCTCTCTGCCCCTCCCCCCTGTGCGCGCACTCTCTCTCAAAATTAAATAAACATTAAAAAAATTGTAAAAAGAAAAACAAAAGCTTAGCATCTCTTAAATCTGCCTGATGGGGTGCTTCTTCCGTCTTTCTCTTACCTCAATCAAAGTTACATGGACTGAGACCCCAGGAGCTCTCACTCAAATGAAACCTAGCCTCTGGACAAACATTAGGTAACAGACAACCAGAAGGATTTCAAGCAGCTCTCGTTCTCATTGCAAATTCCTCTAACCACACAGTGAAAGAAGGGGAGTGCAGGACTCGGGAATTAATGCTTTCAGCATTTCTTCTGAGACCGAGAGTTGTTAGAGTCGCTCACAGAAAATAAATGACTTCTTTTTTTCTCGTAGGGCAGCTAATCCGGTATCAAAAATCAGGTGATAATATATTTATGTAAAGAGAAATGGATTAAAGCTTTGGGTCGGCAGAGTTCATAAGAGAAGAACATATTGTCTTGTTATTTTCTAAAGTGAAGACAATGTATGCTGTGCATTTAAACACTGTTTGCTTCACCTGAATGTGCTTTCTGAGCACATGTGTTTCAGGCACCGAATCAATGCTTTTATGTAATCATTTTTAAATTGGAGAGCCAGTTTAAATTACAGCCATAATCAAAATTAATGGCATAATGTGTTTTGAAACATGAGGTGTCTGAGAAAATTATCCCTCGACTTCACCATGGGACTGTGTTACCAATTGATTTTGAAACTACTCCGATGATCTCATGGTTATCTTGGGCTGTCATTGACTAGCATGTCACATCCCACCTTTCATCAGCTAACTATGCTCTTGCCAAATAATGTGAAGTCAAATCTGCTTATATTTTCTCAAACTAAGGAAATGCAGGGGGTGTGATGTTTTAAATTAAGCAAGATTGTTATTCTCATAAGGATAGAAGAACTTAAAAATAGTTGTACCAATCCAGAAAGCCTTTATTTGTATTTCACATATTAAAGTAGCTCTAAATCTTATATCCCATCCTTTTGGAAGTTTCAAATTGAGCAAATCGCTGTTTCACTTTTTCCTTCTCAAGGATGATGTGCAAAAAATAGCAGAAACAGTTTTTTTCAACATATTGTCCAAAGCAACACGATTTTGCTGTGATCTGTTTAATGAATTGTTGCCCTGAAATACTCCCCTAAGCTTATGAAATTCCTTCTCACAACTATTTAACTTATTAGAATGGAGGTCCATTTCATAGATGGCTAATGGTCACGATATTCAATGCGTTGTGTACAATAGCAGTAGCTAATGCTTGGGTTAGGGTTATGACCTTTACTACCTCACAGTAAGAATTTTGAGTAAAATAACACCAGTTAAATGACAAGATGGGCTCATTTACCAAGGCTTTGCTACATAGGATGAAAATGCATATCCACATGTGTATATATCTCTGTGCATTCATACACGCATAGTGTGCAAATCTGAATTTGACTTGTTCAAATACAACTCACTTTCCCCAAATTAAACAAAGCAAAAATAAATAAATAAAAGGCCACTCTGGGTATCATCTAGTGGTTTAAAGTCAGAGTTTCGCACTTCGTTTTAAGCACCTGACATTTTCGTCTTGTTCTGGCAGCCCCATTTTTAGTTCCTCCCTCCTGTTTGGCCAGAAATGAAACCTTAACAACAAGCCACATTCTCCTGAAATCTGATTATAAAGCGCATCTGTGTGTTTTCTCAGCAGCAGGCAAGGAGCTTCATATTGGGTTGTAGAAATCTACACAGCTGGAGCTAAACTGTAATTTTATTCAAACTCTGCATGAGAATTGGAGAATTATAGACATAGATAATAAATAGGCCTCTAGGAGAAGAGGTAAAAGATAAAAAGGCAAAAAAACACAGGCAGAGGGATACAGTATGGTCTTGGCTGCAAAGACTGAATGCAAGACTGCTTCCTATCAAAGTTCCTATCAGTGAGCCACACTGGAGTTCAGATTAACAAACACTGTGCTTACTATGTGCTGGCAGTGCTTTAGCTCTGGTGATACCAAGATGAATGAGGAGGCATGGTCTCAGCCCTGAGGGAGCTTAGAGTCAGTGAATTCATACCCAATGTGGAGAGCTAGTGATGTACCGAATGCAACTGGGAAAGAGAGTTGGGGCACTCTGCCAAGGAAAGGATGAGATCAGAAAATGCCTCCTGAAGGAGATGATGCTGGAAATGTGCTGATGTATAATGAAAAGACTGTTGGACTTAGAACATGAAGAAGATGGTTTGAGCCTAGGCCTATTAATTTTTTTTTTTTTTTTTTTTTTTTTTTAATTTTAAAAAGAGGCTCCTGGGTGGCTCAGTCAGTTAAGCAACCGACTTCAGCTCAGGTCATGATCTCATGGTTCATGGGTTCGAGCCCTGTGCCAGGCTCTGTGCTGACAGCTCAGAACCTGGAGCATGCTTCAGATTCCATGTCTCCCTCTCACTTTGCATCTCCCCTGCTTGTGCTCTGTCTCTCTCTCTCTCTGTCTCTCAAAAATAAATAAACTGAAAAAAAAAATTGAGTCCTAGATCTAATGTGGTCACACATTAGCTGTATGATCTGTCAGTAATCATAGTGGCTAACAGGTATCACCTCTACCTGTGTGCAGGCAGCCACTAAGCTACAGTCTTCACGTGTACCATCTACCTTGTGGGCAAGACCGAATTATTTTCCTTCTCGTTTGCAGATGAGGACACTGCGTCCCAGAGACATGAAGTTAGTTAGTTGCTAATGGTCAAGGAATGAGTGGAGTGAGTGAATTTGAGCCACTTCTGTCAACTACCACCGCAGACTCTAAACTCGCCAAGACTTGTTTTCTGTAAAATGGGGCTGATAATGACTGCCCTATTTACTGTTGCAAAGTCTTGTGAGGATCAAATGAGATAATATAATTGAAAGTGCTTTGGAAAGTGTATATCCAATAAACGTACAAGATACTAATTCTTTTCCCAGCATTGAATTGCCATGTGCTGTTGCCTTGTCAGCACAT
Organism: Panthera onca; assembly: GCF_046562875.1. Lineage (NCBI taxonomy): Eukaryota > Metazoa > Chordata > Mammalia > Carnivora > Felidae > Panthera > Panthera onca. The sequence goes on from NC_138339.1 coordinate 225,479,504, forward strand.
GCAATGACTATCTTCCCCACCCCAGAGCTACGAAAGCTCAGTGTGATAGTGTAGCATGTTTAACACTTAGAAGGTGTACTAATTGTTGACTTCTCCAACCATGCATCGCACATCCGTAGATACAAACCAATCTTGCCTAGATACCTGCAGCTCATATTAGTCACAGGAACCATCACAAGGGGGGTTGCTCAAGGAGAAAACTTGCTGGAAGATTCCATATGAGGCCTATTAATCCACCATCTCTCTCAGACCCAAGCAAGGTGCTGTTCCAGGAGGAGGAGCTGGGAGTGCTCCTGGATGTGAACTTGATCTTGATCTTTTTATGGTTCCTTTCTAGTTAAGCATCCTCCTAGAGGGGGCAGTTGGGTATATAGTACTGTGATATGGCCAGATCTGGCAAGCTTGGCTTCTGAAGTTTAATGAGAGAAAGAAAGGGAAGGAGGAGAGAAAATCTTTGAGGGCTTCCCATTTGTAAATTTTTTTTAACGTTTATTTATTTTTGAGACAGAGAGAGACAGAGCATGAACAGGGGAGGGTCAGCGAGAGGGAGACACAGAATCCGAAACAGGCTCCAGGCTCCGAGCCGTCAGCACAGAGCTCGACGCGGGGCTCGAACTCACGGACCGCGAGATCATGACCCGAGCCGAAGTCGGCCGCTCAACCGACTGAGCCACCCAGGCGCCCCGAGGGCCTCCCATTTGTAATCAGAGGTCTCACCCATGGTCCTTCACCCTCCACGGGTGTGGGACCGATGCCTCAGAACTGAGAAGTGGTAACTGGAGACTAAGTGCTGACCTTTGTGCACATTCCTCAGAGTTGTATTGCCACACGGAGGTCATTAAGCGGTCAGAGAAAGTGGGAAGGTGGCAGAGATGGCTCCATCTTCAAATTAAGTGTTTGTTCTAAGTGCAAGATAATCATATAGAAGGTAGCTTTTTAAAAATCCCACTTTAAATGTATGTAAATCTTGGCTCACTGTTTATTTCCAGCAGATGTGTAACGGTGAAGTCTAAAGTTCACAGCAACCCTGGAGCAAAGAAGTTAAATGCAGCTATCAATTCTTGAAGGTTTCTAATCTACAAACAAACAACAGCCAAACTTTATTCATCTCTGAGTATTTCTGAGTTGGTGCTGTAGGACAGTGCTTCTCAAACTTTAAAGTGCATGTGAATCGCTCAGGTGTCTTCTTAAAATGCAGGTTTAGGGGTACCTGGGTGGCTCCGTCGATTAAGCGTCCAACTCTTGGTTTCTGCTCAGGTCATGATATCACAGTTTCGAGAGTTCAAGCCCTGCATCTGGCTCTGCACTGGCAGTGCAGAGCCTGCTTGGGATTCTGTCTCCTTCTCTCTCTGCCTCTCTGCCTCTCTCTCTCTCTCTGAACAAATAAACAAACTTTAAAATGCAGGTTTATATTCAGTACACCTTACAATTTTTAACAAACACCCAAACAATGCTGATGTTGTGACCCATGAGCTACACTTTGAGCAGCAAAGCTGTAAGGGATGGAAAGATAAAATAGATAAAATAGTATTTCTGCTTTTAAGGAGCTTGTATTTTGCCTCAAGCTGGACTAACCATATGATTGCTTAAAAGTATCATTGTAAAGCTTCTCAGATTACAGATCACTTATTAAATTGTGGGGAGGTACACATGTAAAATTTACTATGTTAACCATTCTTAAGTGTACAATTAGTGTTAACCATATTCACATTGTTGCCCAACCAATTTTTTTAGCTTTTTCTCTTGTAAGAAACTATATCCATTAAACAACTCCCTGTCCTCCCCCTTCCCCCCAGCCCCTGGCAGCTACCATTCTCCTTTCTGTTTCTATGATGTTGACTACTTAGATACCTCATAAAAGCAGAATCATGTAGTGTTTGTCTTCTTGTGACTGGCTTATTTCACTTAGCATGATGTTCTCAGAGTTAATCCGTGGAGTGGCATGTGTCAGAGCTTCCTTCCTTTTTCAGGCTGAATAATATCCCATTGTATGTATAGACCACATTTTGTTTATTCTTTTATCCACTGATTGACATTTGTATTGCTTCCACCTCTTGCTACTACGAATAATGCTACCACCAATACACATGTATAAATAATTCTTCAGGATGCGGCCTTTTAGATAATTGTAAGGATCTTTGAATAATTTCCAAAACATAACGCCTGAAGGATTCTCTTATATGCAATACTAATAAGTGCTTTGGGGGCTCAATTCTTTTCAAAAAGCCAGCGCCATGGAGTTATAAATTTTAGCATTCCATACTGTCAGAGGTTAGAAACCAAAACTTTAGTTTCTCCTGAGTGCGATAATAAAATCTCTAAATGCCTAATAACCTAGTAGACATTCTTAAAGATTCCCCAAATCCCTCTTGTATCAATATTTAATATATGGTCACTAACTTGGTGATTTGCATTAACAGCATTCAATAGAATGCGCCCAGGGGAAGCAGAAGGCTGCTGTTTGCCTGGATTGGTCCTGCCCTAGGCCCCCGGGGCAATAACTATGATGGTGATTGGATCCTTAATAACACCTGAAGGATTATTTTAATCCAGAAAACTGAAATAATAAGAAAAGACTATGAAAGACTTACACAAATTAACACATAATTTAAACATATGTGTACAAATCAAATTATAAATAACATACAAATTAAAGTGTAGATGGCTTAATTATTAATTAACTGCCCTATTCTCTAAGGCAGCATTTCCAATCGTGTTCCTTGAGATATTAGTGGCCTTTTTAACATGACAGGTTTGTGTAAAGAACGTTTTCTCTGGCCAAGTGCATCTGGGAAATACTGTGTATCCCCTCTTTTTGGGGGCCACCCAAAAGCAGACACCAAGGCAGGAGTAAATGTGCAAGAGATTTACTGGGCAAATTGCCTGGGAGACAAAAAGGGGATGGAGTTGGAGGAGGCCAGGGGAGCCTTCAGACCACAATGCAGGCCCCGTGAAGGAGAGAAGGGAGATAGGAGGGTTGGAAATGAAGAGACTCAGACTGTGGCGCGATGCTAAGAAAGTATTCAGAAGACTGTTAGGAGTCCTGGAGCCCAAGTCAGCAGTCAGAAGAATGCCAGATCTCTTTGTAATGATCTTCCGTTAGTATCCCTGCTGTGCCCAGTCATGGGGAGCAGCCAGAGGAAAGGGCAGCCTTCCCTCCAAACACAGCAAGGGATTGCAGAGCACAACAGCTGGACCCTGGGTCAGCTATGTTCCCCTCAAAAGGAGATGTGAGGGGTGCATTATCATGGCCAGGTAAAGATTGCGAGAATTCCAATAATAGAGAAATCATTTATTTATTTACTTTTTTAATTTTTTTTTCAACGTTTATTTTATTTATTTTTGAGACAGAGAGAGACAGAGCATGAACATGGGAGGGGCAGAGACAGAGGGAGATACAGAATCTGAAACAGGCTGCAGGCTCTGAGCGGTCAGCACAGAGCCCGACGCGGGGCTCGAACTCACGGGCCGTGAGATCATGACCTGAGCCGAAGTCAGACGCTTAACCGACCAAGCCACCCAGATGCCCTGAGAAATCATTTAAACTGTTTAACCACCAGGCTTATTTGACTGAAAAATGCCTCCCCACCACACACGTGTTACGCTTCCCCTCCCGGCCTTCACGATCTTCATCTCGAGGAGCATTAGGGTCCCCCAGAACACAGCCTGGGAAATAGTACACCAGGGTAACTATTCCATTCTTGTTCTGATTCTTTTGTTGTTCTTGCCTACCAGCCTTGTCTGTAATAGTTCAAAATTCCATGCTTGAAGAGTAACCTTTTTGCTTTAATTGCAGTTCAGAATGCAGTTTTACTGCCCAGGCTGTTTCTGTTTCTAATTCCTAACTCTCAAATTCAACAGAGAATCTCCAGAAAGACGTTAACTGTTACAGCCCTTGGTATGTGTTCATCTAACCATTCCCTCTTCCCAGGTCAAAAAGTTAAGCTACTTTTTCCAGCCCCTGTGTCAGCAGAAATATGTGCAGTTCTAGCCTGAGGGTGGTTGAGTTCCTTTGTGTCTTCTCCGTGTTCTCTTACCCATGGATGCATCTGAAAGCAGGTTGCATCTGAAAGCATGGATGCATCTGAAAGCAGGTTGGCGGAGCTGAAAGATGGAAGCAACCTGGAGCCCTGAGTCACTGTTTAAAGCAAGTACACAGACAAGCTGGCCAACTTGTTTTAAGCCACTGGAATTTGGGCCTTCTTTGTTATTTCAGCATAGCTTAGCCTAAGCTGACTAACATAACAATCCATACAATACAGGATCCATAGGAAGATGTCGGTTCTGCAAAGCTTCTTTCAAAAACCTAAAAGCTTAGCTCTATGCTGTTATGGCAAGAAGGCCTTTCTCCACCTCCCAGGATTTAGGGAAGAGGTAATATCTTCCATGATGAATGAGCTCTAGAAGAATTTTCCTTATCGCTTAAAAGTCCCTTTGTCTGCACCTAGTTCCTGCCCACCCGCTATCCCCTACCCACCACCCTCGCTCCCTAGTCTGAGCTCAGTACCTTTGCTTTGGCCTTAGCTACTGAAGTGCTCCATAAGCACAAACAATCTTGCATTCATCATTGTTTCTGGTGGGCCTTGATGGTGTTCCCCTATCATTCTGCCATAAAGCCAAAGTTTTTTTTGTTTTTTTTTTTAAGGGATCAAAGAATAAACCCTTCCATTAAAAGGGCTCTTCTTTATGCATTTCAAAAGCAAATATGATTTATGATAGATCACAGCACATGCAAAATAAAGCTGTTGTTGCTCATTAAATGGCAGCTCAGGAAGACCTCTTTTGATGGCAAAAATCTTCCCTGTAAGACAGATGGAGAAATATGTAAAGGCCAAAAAGATAGCAAAGCCCTAGATCTGTCTCTCAAAAAGCCACTGTATTCCCAGTTCTCATCTAAGAAATGCCTTTGTTTCAAGACCCTAATGAAAGTTTTCCCTTTATGTTCTAGTTTCTTATGTTACGATAAATGAAAGAATTATGAGGAGAATGAACTTTGTATGACAGTACCTTGACACCATCCACTCTTACCTTCGGTTGAAGCTCCTTTTTTTTTTTTTTAATTTTTTAATGTTTATTTATTCTTGAGAGAGACAGAGCATGAGCAGGAGAGGGACAGAGAGAGAGGGAGACAGAATCTGAAGCAGGCTCCAGGCTCTGAGCTGTCAGCACAGAGCCTGATGCGGGGCTCGAACCCACGAACCGTGAGGTCATGACCTGAGCTGAAGTCAGACACTTAACCAACTGAGGCACCCAGGTGCCATTTATCCAAATGTACTTTGGAAGGTTTTATACTTCTCAGCAATATCACTTTATACTGGATTAAATTGAGGGCTAGTGACTTTCTATAAAAAGAATAATGCATTCATTCATTCAACAAAATATTATTGAATCTCTAGCATGAAGCCTGATGCTAGGAGTATAGGGATGAAATGTGTACTCTAGGGGAAGATAGACAAGGGCAAACAGACAATTAATAGCCAGTGAGAGACACTTACCCTGAGGCTGATGGGGAGGTAAAGCCAAGCACTGGTTCTGAAAAATCACCTCAGAGGTAGCCAAAAGGTTTTGGGAAGTGGGAAACGTTTTTCAAATAGAGAGTAGTCTGTGTGGGAGAATACGGGAAGGGAGAACATGGCCTATTCAGGGAACGACAAGTAACTTGGCAGGGTTAACTAAAGCAGAAGCTGTTAGTTAAGGGTGGGCAGGGTCTGGCTAATGAAGGGCCTACATGCCCCCAATTTTATTCCAGTGGTGATGAGGCATTGAAGAATTAGATGCAAGAAAGAGATACCGTCCATTTTACTTCGGAAAACTCTGGAAATGGAAAAGGAAACTGAAGAGCCATTAGGAGGTTGCTACAGGGATGGGTGCATTTGAGAAATGACGGGGGCTCAGCTAAGGCAGTGACAGCAGGGGGATAAGGACAGAGATGGATGCAGGCATCGGGAACATAATCCCTATTATGTTTTATTTCTGTGAGAAATTCTAGTGTGACGTATCATCTCAACTTTAGGCACCTTTTCCAGCCCTTTTCTTCCCCTAAATGTCAGAACTGCCACATCAAAGTGTTCATTCTAAACAGATATGTCAATCTTCCGACTTCCCTGGCTCTTGCTTTTAATGCTTGAGGAGGAAGGATAGGGTAAAGGCTGAAAAGAGATGCTATCCCATTATTGTAAAGGCCTAAATCCATATACCCCTCTCTGTGGCCCTTGATCATCCTAAGATAGTGCCATTCTCAATGCAGTTCATGGCCAGCCTTCATATTTCCTGCCCAAGTACCATCAAGTTTAAGACACATAAAAAAGTGAATTCTTGTTGGCATTTACTTTTTGAAGCGTTACAAATTTACCACAGAACTGGGAAGAGTCTAAGATAATTGAATTTGATGTTTCCCAAGAGGTGACATAGCACCCAGAATTTTAAGTGACTCACGTTCAGTAATTATATATTGAGATGCATATTAGAAAATACGTAACTGGTGTATCACATCCATTATTAAGAAATGTTACTGTTCAGAAGTGGTTGGTTTAAAAGGTCAGTCATTTTAAAGGCCATATTCAGATTGGAGAGACATAGTAAAAATGGATAAGTCACTCAAAATCAACAAAGACTCATCCAATCAAACTCTGAGTTCATGATGGGATTAACGTCAGGACCCTAAGTAAAATGCCCACAGGCAAGGACTGATTGTTTATCCACACTGAATGCCCTTCTCCCAGAGCTTACAGCTCAATTACAGTTCCCAGGCCTTTGCAGTAAGAATAGGTATGTTTTCTCCATGTTTCTATTCCCTCACCTGCTGAAAACAAGAATTCAGTGGGCGACTCCAGGGTAAGGATGGTTATGTGAAAACAAAGGCCCCCTTTTTCCTAATACACACTGGAGAGTGACATGAGAGAGAAACCCGTCATGTGATGAGCCACACAGGTTTGGGGTGGTTAAAGCAATCAATGCAGTCAACTTACCTAGTACCACCAGCATCACTCAGTTAATAGCCAAGTTGGAATTAGGACCCTGGTCTCCTAAGGGTCTTTGTGAAGGATAAATTCCTGGGTGAAAAGAGAAGGGCAGTACTGGCCTTTCACTGCATTTGTCTGCATCTTAGTTTCAATTCTTATAAAAGAATGAGCTGCTGTTAATCACCAGAAGAGCAGAAAGCACATTTTTAGATGAGAAAAGTTTGAAACAAGTTGTCTGAAGACTGACATACCCAACACCACAGATTGGTATCTGGTTGTAGTTCTCTCATTGTTAATTAAACTGAGGAGAGAAACCCCTTCCCAGTAGGTTAAGCTTAGTCTGATAAGCGGAAGCCAGCCCCATTCCCTCCATCTGGCATCTGTTCCAGACATTTCACTCACTGCTTATCTCCGGTTCAGTGTGGGACTGGCATAGCAGAGCAGGGACCCTGATAGCACTTTCCTTTTATTTTTGAGTCTGTAACTGCAGCATCAGCTGCTTGGAGAAACAAGGGGGTACAGAAGATACGCACAGCTCCTGCAGCTGGTGGTTCCAGAATCCAGGCTTCCACTGTGGGATTTGAATGTGATAACAAACATGTCCCGACCCACTGCCTCCATGAACTGAGTCAGGGCTTTATCAGAGTGAGTTCAGCTGTGTTCTGTTTGATGTACTATATATGCAGTGTCCATGCAGTTAAAAGGAATTCCACAGGGCCTTGGGCATGTATATAACAACTGCAGATTCCCTGCTGAGATTGTGGCTTTTGGTATCCTCTTTCTCCCTTTGCCTACCAACCAGTGGGGGGAAAAGTTGGTTGTCTTTGAATGTGATAGTCCATGCACTGGGCATAAAAGATGGGAGGTTGGCATGGATGTTACATGAAGGATGCCTCTACAGGTAACTCTTGATGATGCAGGGAAAGAGTAATCAACGTGAAGATCAACCGTTGGGGAGGGTGGGAGGACATATAGGATGAAAAGTTAATAGGATTATGAATCAGTTGAGAATATATATGTATTTGTAGCGTGTGGCTGAAACTAAATAGTAACCAGCCAACATTCCACTGTGTTCACTGCAGTGTGTAAACAGCCACACCAGTCATCTGGTTGATCAAGTTTAAAGGAGCAAATAAATTGATGCAAATAATAATATCTTGATTGATGTAAGCAGGAAACCTAGTCAGTGAAGGAGAGGAGTGAAGGGGAGGAGACAACTAAGGAGAAGCAAACATGTATAGCCTGGGTGAACACCTACCCCACAAGGTGACGAGGACCATGGGCCCAGTCACTCAACTACCTGCCCCAGTAAGCTTCATCCTCATGACAGACATTCAATCCACAGATCCTGGTTTGACTTGTTTTAACTTCTCTGTGTTACCTATGATCTCCTTCCCATAGCCCCTTTCCCCCATGCCTTTCCCCGTGTGCCTCTTCGCATCATTACACTAGTTAATTGAGCATTGGCCATTCAGTTTTTTAAGAATACCATCAAGTCCACAATCACTAATAAAAGTCATTTATTATTTCTAAGGGAAAGTCTTCCCTGAAGTAAAACTTTAACGGCGGACCACAGGTTTTGCATGCTGGGCCTTGCAGGAGGCTAAATAGAGTCACAGCCATGAGCCCCAAGGAGTATGTCCCATCCCCTCAATCTGGACACAGGAAACAGAAAGCCTGAGAGTACCTAGGCAAGGGAACTCTCAGCCAAACAGTGTGGACTTCAATTTCAAGGTTTTAGTGCTACATCAGGTCTAGATGTCTTAACGCTCTTGTGGGGAAAGCTTACTGGAATGACAGAGCAGCTTGGGTATATTCAGTTTCTTTCTTTGGCTCCTGATAATGGGTGGGCAAATGTGGTTTCCATTATCCTTTCTCATGGCCCACTTCAACAAGGGCCCCTCAATTTGTGGGAAAGGCCTGAAGCCACAGGCCAAAGAGACCACAGAGACGGGTGTGATACTCCCACATCCACAGCCCTGTCCCAACCAATTGCCTTCACTGGCTGGCAAGTAGCGGGTGGCGTGGGGCAGGGCAGGGAAAAAGATGTGGGAAAATCAAGAGAACAGAAAAACCATGGTATATTCATTTAACCTTCCACAATAGTATATAAATAACTAGGATTCTCCAGATAGTCTCTAAATACAGAGAAGCCTAAAACACATATCACTGAAGGATATGCAAGATAGTCAACAATCATTAAATTTTAAAAGGAAATGTTATTGTTTATGCACACATTCTTATGAAGTATAAAAACCCTGTGTGACCAACACCAAATTCAGGGAAGAAAAAAGAATGGGATGAAAGGAGGGCCACTGAATGAAGGCTGCTATTCTTTCTCCGGCTGGCTGGGAGGGCCACAGGCGACAGTTGTATTCTAGTTTTAAATAAAGTATTTCAGGGACACAAAAAAGTAATAAGACTAGCAAGTCAAAACTGAGAACCAGTTCTTTGCAACTGGCGGGTGTGTGTTGGGGGCTGGGAATGAGTGTGTGGAAATCGCTGGCAGCAAAGAACATAAGAATTATGGGTTCAGACCTCTATGTCCCTTAGTATGGTTTTGTGACCCAAAGTCAGGGTTAAATTTTGGACCCAGGTTAGCAACAAAATCCTCCTTTGCAAAATAATTCATAAGGAAGGACTATTTCTCAGGTCTCTGCCAGGTGAAGCAAAACATTCCAGAACAAGAATATCGCTAGCAAAAGAAAATGTTATTTTGTCAGGATTCCACATGGCCGCAGTTCGAGACAGGTAGGTTTCACGGGGAGTTGGTTGGCCTGTGTAAACTGGCAGAGGATGAGAGGAAGCTTCCCTGGCCAGGTCCCTCAAATCTTTTAAGGCCCGAAAGGGACAAACACAGCACTTCTACCACGAAAGTCTTAGCCTGAATTAGCCTCCCCCACTGCCTCCTCAGGAGAGGGCAATATTATGGCTCACCTAATAGTGCATGTCTGTTACACTGCCAAGTCCACAGGGTAGTTGGAAGGTAAGCACATCTATGCAGTGAACAGAAAGGTACCCAGTCATAAGTCAGGACGTGACATGACAGAGGCGCCCCTGTGGCTCAGTCAGTTGAGTGTCTGACTTAGGCTCAGGTCACCATCTCACGGTTCATGAGTTCGAGCCCCACGTGGGGCTCTGTGCTGACAGCTGAGACTGGAGCCTGCTTCCGATTCTGTGTCTCCCTCTATCTCTGCTGCTCCCCTGCTTACATTCTGTCTCTCTCTCAAAAATAAATAAAGATTAAAAAAAACTTGTTTTAAAGAAAAAGAACGTGACATTACAAATTGTGGATTATAGAACATAAAAACAGAAAACTCGGTAGTGATATAGGTCCTGTATCCCCTTGGTGAAACTCATGGAAAATAATTTACAGAATACTTAGGGAAGTGTTGATTTCTTCAGTGGAACCAGAAATGGAGACACCTTGAGAATGTTTATCTGCAGAGGGAAAAAAAAGGCAATGCTAAAACCTTTTTAGAGTTTGTGGGTACTTAAAACAAAAAAGTCTTCACAAAATTTGAAAATACGGCTGTATTTCTATACTAATAATTTCATTAGAGCTTGAAACTTAGTATTTGGAGTTAATTTCATCTACTACCATTTTACCAAAACTTATCTGGGTCTAATCTTTTCTATGTAAAGGGATCTAGAAAACACAAGTTTCCTGTCCTTCTTGCCTCCACAGAACCATGGGGACTGAGCCCGGGGACAGGTCTAGAGACGGGGCACACAGCACAGAAAGTTCATGTGTGCCCGCGGCCTCCTGGTTTGACATTTACAAAAGTTACATTCAGTCCCCAGTAAGTACCACCCTGCATCGGGTCAAGTGTACTCTTGATTTTCCTTCCAATCTTTAAAACAAAGTTGCAACAAATGGATGTTTTGGCAGTTTTCCTCACCTTGCATACTATGTGAGTGCTGCTGCAAGGGGCCATATAGGACTGTGTATGAACTGTAGGATAATCGGAGCTATGGCAGAGCTTAGTACGGACATCTCCCCAGGGACAACTATGAGGGGTCAGCTTCATTGTTCTGAAGTCCCACCCTGTGGTGAAATTTGCTTTTTCCATCTCTCTGAGCATCTTCTAAGGCTGAAATATATGCTTGATGGGTGACTAAATCAAAACTACACACTGACATAACCTACAAAATGAGTGTCATGTCCCTGGAGTAGAATTAAACGTAAATCACCCTTCAGAGGTACCTTGACCACACTCAGTCCTCAACTCACTGTCTTTACTCCATAGAGTCCAGGAGGGAAGTAGAATAGATAGTGCCTGTTTATGCCCCTGAGCTTGGGGTTCCTTCCTTTTCCCATTTATGGAGACCTATGTGAAAAGTCAAGAGACAGGAAGGAAAAACCCTCGGGGTAGCCATTTACCAAACATGAAAATCTCTGAATTCCTCAGAACACTTAATCCTAATAGCAGGCCAGATTTATGAAACCAGCTTAGGAGAACCCTTGAAATAGAGAGGACATTTAGAATGCTCCCCACTAAAACTCCAGGCAAGTACATCAGCCATCCTAATTAGTAAATAAGTCTAACTCATGATCATAAGGCAAGTTCTTTGTTTATTCTTTAAAAAATGTTAGATGACAGTACAAGCTACCAAAGTCTAAGAGAACCTAAATACATTTACATTTTTAAAAATATGTCATCTATATTGTAGCAACACTAGTTGATCCAACCTGCAGAAACCTATAAAAGTTAAGACGAATTCTGTTGATCTGGAGATTAAGTTCTGAAAGTGCTTCAGTAGGAAACTTATTGCAGAGGGAGAACTGCGGGTGGTTCCATGAGGGACACATGCATGTACCTGAAATGAGACCCAAAGGATTTCAGTGTTGTAAAATCTTGGGCCACAGAAAACTTTCAACAGTAATTGAACAGAAGTAGTTTCAACAGAAAGGAAGAAAGCTGTCCGACTGTATGTACTACAAGCTGACAAATTATACATCTGGACCTCTCTCAACTGATTTCCCCTGATTTAACATGCAAGCCTAGTACTAGAGATCCGACTTGTTCTATTTTTAATTCTGACATTCCTATAACCTATTAAAGCTTTAAATCAGTAAGCCCAGATAAGAAAATCTCAGAAACTTACTTTGAAGCCTTATACTTCTCCCTAATTGCTTGCTGAGGTCGATGGGGTATATCGAGGCATGCTTTATGTAGCTCACTCAGGCAAGGCACAATTTCATTTAATGAATAGCCTGTAAATGCAGCCAGGGTTTCTGGCTAATCAAGACAAAAGAAAAAACTGCATCATATAACTTCATAAGATTATCAGAAAGCTGAAGATAAAACTGTGAAATAAAGGAAATTGATCACTTAGGAAGTATCCACATTCATCTCAAAAGAAACTGTAATCCTCCTTCAGTGACTTTAGAAAAAAAATATTAGGAAGAACAGTCAGAGTTCTCAATTTGCTCATATTACATTATTTATAATGCTCGGTTTGGGACAAGTTACTTTGACCTATTCCCTCATGAGCAGGATTTTTACTGGTCCCTAAAGAGCCTCTACTTACCAGACACCATATTTACATAGAATATGAAAGATTCTTAGTGAAAAGTAGGATAGTAAATAAGTATTCTAGAAAGTAAAAGTAGACATGCCACTTCTTTCAGCACAAAAGGAAGCCTTCAGAAGCAAATCAAGGGATCCATTTTCAATCTTGCCTCTTCTTGGACCGAGAGGCAATACTAACTGCCCTGTTTCCTTGAAAACTTGCTGCGACCTTCTGACCATCCTAAGTGGATCCAGGTTGTTTTACACAGAGGGGAAAAGTCAACAACTTTTGCTCACCTTGTATGAGGGGGGCATTGGGGTTTCCAGGCCTGCTTCTTTTCAATAAGCATGCCAACACCATCTCCTTGACTCCCTGCAATCTCTACTCCAAGTCACTGAGTCAAAGTCATAAAGGCTGACCTGTAAGACTCAGTGGCATATTGGAATCTGCTGGCAAGACAACCAGTTCCTTATTAAACCAACTCTCCCTCACTCTAAGCCTTGGGAGTTACTGAACAGATTTTTACATAGGCCTTGAATCTCATCTAGAAAGAAGCAGAATCTTACCCAGAAGTGCCTGTTCACAGTATAGTTTGCCAGGCAATATGCTGCTGCAGCTATCAATGAAGGAAGATATTTCAAGAATGGGTCAGCTTCAAGTAGACTCAGTTCTGCTACATACTAAGCACAAGAGAGAAAATCCCAGTGGAATTAGAAATGTGACTAAGGTTACACGTAAACCTAGAAATGTCAAGGGAAAAAAAATTGTCTTATCTTTGTTCATCCTGTATCTAATGATGAGCAGACAAAAACAGGTGCTCAAAATTATTCACTTTATTAATTATTCAAATTAATAATTGCTATGTCTGTTCATAACCGGAATAACATTTATGTTGTAGTAAATGTCAGTATACAAGTATTTGGTCCACTTGCACGTTATATATGATAGATTAACTTATACTAGTACTACAGACTTATGCTAGTCAGGTAAAGTAGCACTGTTCTGGCCACTAGTGTGGAAGAGTCTTTGGCCAATGGCAAAAACACAACCATATTGAAGCTATTAATTTGTCAGGCAAATGCATTCAGTTCAGAGGCTAGAACAGTACCTCTGAGAACTTGTTAGATTAGAAGAAACATACTGTGAAACTTACACGTACCCATATTACTTTTTGCATAGCATATACATACCAGATATACGGATATACTAGCTCATAGTATCGTGGTTAGAAAGCAAGTTTTCTAAATCAGTACTTCAGTGCCTTCAACTCAAGTACTATAACCTCAGATGACCAAATAATGCTTCATCACTTAATACGTCAGGATAAGATTAGAGCCAAATAAAAACCGCATTTACTTTGTTCCCATTCTGTAAACCTAAGAAGAGGTATTGCTCGCGTGTGGTCTGTACCCGACAAGGGAACAGCTTCCAAACTTGTATTTCTTTAAGAGTTGGGTGATTAGACAATCCATGCCTACCAAACGTGATCAACCATAATGTCTTGGAACCACAAATCATGGTCCTAAGATTAGCTCCCTTGCATTCCTAAGGAGTTTTTCTGTGCCTAAGACAAAGAACTAAAAGGGAAGGAAGAACTGAAGGATGATCAGGAAAGACTACTTTTTACTCTCCTTGGCTCCCAAGTTCCTGGAAGTCACGTGGCCTACCTTGGCCAAATTTTCAGTCCTGACGCACACTCCTTGTCTCCTTAAGTACTGGAGGAGAAACTGGTTAGTGGTTGGCACGGTCAGATCAAAAGTTAGGACTTTCAGGAGCAGGTGTTCCATCCTTAATAGTTGTCGTTTTGTGTAAGTGTCATCAGTTATATAGACAAACTCGTCTACTTCAGGTGGATATATTTCTTCATATTTCCTGTGAAAGGTAGAGAGTTTTTGGAAGTAAAGCTTGGAACCTGCGTTCTCACAACCATGCCTTTTGTGCGGCCCTCGCAGACTTTACTTTTTATCCGCATACCCACTTAAGTATCACTAAATGGTACTGGCCTGGAAAATATTAGGAGCTTGGTGCCAGAACCAGAACATGAGTATTAATGTTGTACTTATCGCTAGGAATAGTAACAGAAACAATTTCCAACTGAGGATTTTAGGTTTTGGCCTCTGATAGGCTGAAAGATTCCGAATGACAGACACACAGATAAATTCGTCTTAATTCTAGAGACCTCACTCATCTTGTGGGAAAGAATGTTATATTGAACACAATAGTTGAACAAAAATTCCTTAGAACTTAGGTCTTTAAAAAGATCATGTTCAGAATTCCCTAATGAATTAGCAAGTGAGGCTATGTATCCAAGAATAAAATAATGATATAATTTCATTATTACCAACTTTTGTTTTTGTTTCTGCTTTCTGTAGGGGAATTTTGGCAAGTTTCTAGGCATATTAACTAGAATATCTGAGACAAAAAGATAGAAGAAACTACCATCCACCACAGGTCACTTAATTAAAGGCAGCTCAGCCACAAGCCAGCTCTTTTTTGTACACAATGAGCTGTTATTATGAATGACTGATAGTAACAGGAACAAGCTGAAATTGTAACCAAATAAACTGTGCTATTACCATTTGCTAGATCCTGAAGATGGCTTTTCTATAACCAAAATCTTTTATATAACCAAAATATTTTTGTATTAGAATGCAGTCAAAAGACCACCCTGCAAAAGTTAAATTGGATCTTGAATCTGAGCTGATGGCTGCCTCAGTCATGATACTGACCTTGTTGCTATAAATCTTAAATACCTGATTTGAAGAGTGAAAGTGTGTTAAGATTCAGTTTGTCAGTAAATACTGCAAAAATGATGATACTTTATCAAGGAGGTATGAGTAAGCTTTAGTTATAAAGCACTGCATTTCCTCAATAAAAGGGAAACAGAATCAAGCGTTTTGACAGGCTGCAGTCCTACATCAAGCTGAAAGAACACTTACGAAGCCAGAAGAATAGCTGCCGTTCCCACAAGCTGCAGTTTCCCTCTCAGAACAGACATGCACGAAAGAAACCTGTCCAGGAAGTTGACGGCCAGGTAGAGAGTCTCTGCTCGAAGCTTATACTCTTCGCCGACCTCAACCAGCCAGTCCACCAGAATTGTTCGCATGCCTTCTGTGATGTCTGGTTGCTTCCTCATGTAGTGTGCTTTGGGCCTGTGTCTTATCTGTGTGGAAAAAGAGTTTTGACACTTAAATCGTTGCCCTATCATAAAGATCACTCCACAGCACAGTTGCTATTTCAAAAAAGAATCTCGTGAGCAAAGGTTAAGAAGACACTGATCAAGAGCCAAAGAAATCTTTAGATAACAAATAACTTAAAGGAGGGGTGGAAATAGCAATATGGCTTATTACTAAGAGTGAAATACTTAATGTACAACCCCTCTGAATCATGGAGAAATAGTCCAGGTAATTGCTACTCGCCTCACAACTGTTATTTTTCATAGATCTTCCTATGTTTAGATGTCATAAGAATGCTCTTCACTAATGGTTATGGCCAAGAGTTTATAACTATCTTATTATTAAATGTTTTGGGTGCTGGAAATTGAAACAGAATTTGGAAAACTCACTTCAGCTTCTCTAAGGTACTGATGAATTTCTTCAGCATATTCAGTCACATTTATCACATCTGTACCAAAATCTGGTGCATCTTCAGACTGGGAATGGAGAGATGAATCTACCAGCATAGGGGAAACTGTGGGGGTTCAACATTATCAGGTAAGACATTGAATTTAAAAATTCATTCCAACCACTAACCCTCCACAGGCAGTTGTGAAAATAAGTCATTACATCATGGATTTCTCCTGCTAGTTACATGCTATTGAATGCTATAGGCAATTATGAACACGGGGTACCATCGGCCTTAGGTGAGTCAGATTACCTGTGCTAAAATCCAGCAGGAAGTGAAGGTCTGACTGGAGTGTGCTGGTGTCTACCTCATACACATCCTCAAATGCCATCCCCTCTCTCCCTGTGCAGCTGTCTCCGTCCCCCTGCTCAGGCCCATCCATGTAGATATCAAATCCTTGCTTGGCTGGCACCTGGCCCCCGCAGTCAGCGAGCACTTTCTTTCCAGCTGGAGGGAAGACATTTTCTGATCCAGAAAAACACCTGATTGTTGTAATCCCCTAGAAGAGAGTTAAGTTTTTTGTCAGAGGTCACCCCAAAGATTGTATAGGTGATGTAAGCCTGTGTGACTCAAACCAGGAGGCTGGGAAGATGAAAGGAGGCTTAAATTGAAATATCTAGGTCTGAAATTTAATTTCAGAAAATGAAGCTTCCAAAGTATGACTTCTCCCTTATCTTTGTCTACATCTGACATTTGGGAAAAGAGCTACCTGTAATTTGTCATCTTCCTCACGTATTTATCAAAGGGGACTCAAGATTATAGAAAAAAGGGAAAGCACAGCTTTCCTCCAAAATGAAATAGGTATTACAAGGGGAGAAGGGGATTGTTAATTGCCTTTCATACTTGTAGCCTTATGGGATTTCGTAAGTACCAGCAAAGCTCTCACACACAGTCACTGAGTTCCTGTAGTCTTCCTCCTTAAATAGCTTTTAGTCAGTAAGCTCCTCTAAAGTTCCCATTTTATACCCTGTTATTTAGAAACATGATCATTTTAGAAACTCATACTACTAACTTCTCTTACAAAGCCATAGAATCTTTTGTATGACATAATGTAATGTAATTACCTTGGGGAAATCTATCTCTCAATCCCTTTTCTTTATCCCTGTAGCATCGCAGTGTACAAACCCTCCATGAACAAGCACGTTATCGTGAGTCATGCAGGAAGGCCTGAATGCTGCTGAACCAGGGTAGGTGGGCAAGGTTTATGAATCTGAGTTATATTTAGGAAAATGTTAGATCTAGCTACTGTATTAACATTTTATTGTTTATAATTAATCTTGGTGTTTCCTTTAGAGGCTACTTTCAAGTTAGTATGTGTTTTCCGTAACTTTCCCTTGTATCTAGCAAATTAACTATCTGGCTTACTTCTAGTAAGAAAAAAAACTCCTTAAGATAGTACTAGAAAAGAAATAATGGAATATAAAGGACCAAAATCATAAGTTACTAGAACCATGATTCCAAGTTACTACCAAGTTTGACTTTTGCTCAAAGATATATGTATGCGGGATGAGACATATATTCATCAAATAAATACTTACTGATCATCTACTATGTACCAGACACTGTTCTAGGTGCCCAGAATTTAGCAGTGAACAAAATGTTCAAGAAGGTTTGCCCTCATGGAGTTCATATTCTAGCTCAGAGATAGGGAAAGATAAGACAAGACCTAATACACTGGATAGTGTTAAGTGCTTTGGAGGAGAAGAACACAGCGAAAAGAGAGTCCTTGCCATTTTTAAACAGCGTGATCATGGAAGGTCCTAATGAAGAGGACAGAGTTGAGCAACGATATGAATGAGGTAAGGGAGTAAGTCACAGAAATAGAGGGGGGAAGTGCATTCTGAGCAGAGGGAACAGCATGGGTAAATGCCTGGATGTTCAAGTATGTCTTAGAGACACAGCAAAGAGCAGACAAAGAGCAAAGAGCAGCGAAGGGCAGGGTGAGAAAGAGAGTAGTGTAGGTCACAAAGTCAGAAAGAAAAGAGAAGCCAGATCAGGTAGGCCTTACCACAGACCATTTAAGACTGTCTGCTACTCAGAGGTGGGAAGCCACTGCAGAAGCCACTGGGCAGAGGAGTGGTATCATCTGATTTGTTTTAATACGATCACCCTGGCTGTGTATATGTACAGAGAACAAGTAAGATGAGTAAGATGACCAGTTATGAAAGTTGTAAATTCTCAGTGAGACACAAGAGAGATCTGAACCAGTGTTAACAGCAGTAAAGATTAAGAGGTAAAGGGATTCCAGACATTTTAAAAACGAGCCAATATTATTTTCCCAGAAAATCTGATGTGAGGTGGGAGAAAAAGAGTCAAAGATGACAAACGTTTTGGGGCTGAATAATAGGAAGGATGGATATTCCATTTACTGAGATGAGGAAGACTTTTGGAACGGTTATTTGGGGCTAGGGTTAGTGTTTGGTTTTGCACAAATTTGAGATGTCTGTTACATGGTCCAAGAGAAGATGTCAGGTAGGCTGCTAAATACGTGAGCCTATAATATAGCTGAGAGGTCCAGACCAGAGATAAAAGTATACGTCATCAACAGATAGATGGTACTTAATGCTAACAGGCTTGAGAGATTGCTTAGGGAGTACATTGCAGATTCAGATCAAATACCAAGCCCTGAGTATTCTTTCAGAGATTGGATAAAGAAGAAACAGGATATTGAGGCTGAACAGCCAATGACCTACGTAGACAACAAGGAGAGAGTGCTGTTCCCCAGGCGGAGTGAGAAGAAGTTACCTCAAGAAATAAAGAAAAGTCAACTATGTCAAATGTTGCCAGATCAGTCAAGTAAGGACAGGACTAAGAACTGAGTCAAAAGAGAACAAGTGAACCTGATATCCTAATCCTCCTCCTGTTGGAGTTTATAGTCTAGCAGGATAGACAAACTCAAGAATTATTGCTATAAAATGGGTAGTCACTACAAAGAGCTGTGAAGTTGAAAGGTTAAGATGGAAAAAAATTACAGTATATTTGTATGCTTGAGTTTAACCGAGTAGACAAGACTGAGGAGAGAAAGATGAGTTGCTGGAATGACATCCTAGAAGAAGCAAGAGGGTATAAGGTATACTGCACATGTTGGGGGAGTGGGGGGGAGTTCACCTTGCATAAGATCAGGGACACATAAGGCATACAGTGGGATGTAGATGGCAGAGCACACTTTTTGAAGTAATTTCGCCTAGCCTTATCCCATCCGGATTCTAACACCATCTCCAATGAACACAGCAAAGATTTTTCAGGATTGCCTCAGGCATGACCTATGTCAGTACTGGAGGAACCCCAGTTCCATAATTTATTTTGGTGCATCAATATTTCCTCTTAGCCCAGTGCTTAAATGGCTTTACATATACTTAAAAGATTCAAACAGTTCCTAGAGCTATTTCCTTGATATTAGAAAAATAATAAAATAATTCACTATTTCTGGTTGGAAAGGGGACCAAAGTGATCTTTAACAAAATCAATGTCCCTATCGTCCAGATTCCAGGGCTGGAATACTCATGGGTATTTGTTGGTAAAACTGCAAGAAAAACCCACCTCCCACCATGATGTAATAGCCCTTCTCAACAACCAGCTTCCACAGCAGTTCTCAGTCATTACCTGGCCACAGGACCTCCTGTACTGTCCATTCTCAGTTAGCACCCCTAGCACTGTTCTTTGTGGGGGATCCTGGCCAAGCTGGGCTCTGGTTACCATCTGACAGCCATCAGGACCTCGAGACAGTGGAACTAGGGCTACTCCGCTTTTGGAGCCGCTGCAGTGCATACCCTCGGTCTCCACCGGGTGCAGCTAGAGAAGGAGAAACAGACAAGCCAACGGTTAGTAACCTATTCCACCTTGGGCTCCAAAGCATGCAGTGAATATCTAGGAGGGAGAGCACTCAGATAAATGATTTTCCCTACAATTATTAGGGCTGAAAAGAAAAGCGTGAGCCACGATGCAAGTGATCAAAGCTGCTTTGAACCAAAACAGTAATTTGAATCTCTCAAGACTTTCTTCCAAGACCTGGTGTGACGGCTGGAGGGAGAGATTAATCCTGACAAACCTCCGAGCCAGGATACTAAACGCCACGTTAATCGGGAGTCTGAAACCACAAGCTCGAATCTTCGAGTCTTTCCCGACTGCTATGCTTATCTTATCCCGCACCACCCCCCACCTCCCTGCAAACAAAAGACCCAGGATACATCACTGCGGGAAAGTACGTCCCCTTCCCAAATGACAAGCAGGGTTCTCCTCCGCGGCCCTCCTTCCACCAGATAGAAGGCCCCAAAACCTGCTTGGAACCCACAGAGGGCCTTGCTCTTCTCAGCTCTATATCTTTATATAAATCTCGAACAATTAGCAAGTGCACACGAGGATTGGGAATGAGGGGCCGCCGGAGGGGGCGGGGCGGGGGCGGGGCGGGGGCGGGAGGGACAGAGGTGTTAATAGATTCCAGCGGGGGCGCTGGCCTCCCAGCGGCGGCGGCCCGGGCGCTCAGTGCTAATTACTTTCAACCCCCCCTCCCCCGCGTCTGTTGAATCGGCCAATCAGCGGCGCTCCCGGGCCCCGCGGGGGCCGCTTCCATGCCAACCGCAGCGGGCGTGCGCGCTGTGGGGCCGCATCGCCATGACGACCTCCTCACCTGACACGCTTCGGGCGGACGCGCCGCGACCCCTGGGCGTTCAGAGCCGGGCGGGGCCAACGGGCGGTGGTCCCCAGCTGCCCCAGCACCGCCCTGCCCGGGCGTGCTAGGGCAGGCGGTCGCGGTCGGCACACGCGCCCCTTCGGGCCAGCGCCCCCGGCCTGGGAGGGAGGAAGGCGGCCCACCCCGCGATGGCCAGGGCTTTGGAAGGGACTGTTTCCGTGAACCCGTTCTTCCAACAGCCGCTAACTCCTCCCGCTAACGTCTTTTC
The DNA here is from genome assembly GCF_046562875.1 of Panthera onca. Taxonomy (NCBI): domain Eukaryota; kingdom Metazoa; phylum Chordata; class Mammalia; order Carnivora; family Felidae; genus Panthera; species Panthera onca. Next base: position 225,500,505 of record NC_138339.1, read on the forward strand.
CCCGGCCCGCTCCTGAGAACCTTGGCTCGGGAGAGCGACGCGGGGCCCTCGGGGCTGCGCAGGCTGCGGCGCCCTGACCGCGCCCGCCCGAGGGCGCGGCTCGCTCCCAGTCCCCGGCTCACACACCTACACTTCCTCCCAGAGAGAGGCCGGGAAGCAGCGGGCTGGCCCCAGGTTTCTGCCGGGGCCTCCAGTCCATGGTGGCGGCTTGCCTTCGGTCATTTTGGGTCCTTGTGCACCAGAGGCCGCACCTGGCCGGCTCGGTTCCGGTGCATGAAACCCGGCAGGGCGAGAGAGATTGGGGTTTTAGGTTCGCAAGTGGTGTTCGCAGTCCCCTTTAGAGGTGTTCCCAGTCGGGTTCCGGCAGGCACTGCGTGAAGCGGGTCTAGGAACAGCGAGCTAGCGGCCCAGGAAGAGGAAGGAACACAGGTGGCAGCACTGGGGCCTGGGACGTTGAGAGAGCCTCGGAAGTGGGGGCTAGGCAGGTGGCCTGGGCACGTGGGAAGAGAAATCCCTGAACTGGAAGCCCATGGCCAGGTAGCGAGAAAGCAGAGGACCTTACATGGGGAGAAGGGGGCCTGGCCACGCAGGAAGGGAGGAGAGGGTTCTTGAACCCGGGGAGCTCTGGCACCCAGCAGAGGTGACTGGCGACTGGCAAAACAGGTAAAATAACCTTAAACTTTATTATTATTTTATAAAAATGCGTGTACACCCAAACACATATTGCATAGTGTTACTGCTTTCGTCTTGTTTTGTTTTTATTTTAAACACGCGTCCCAAATTTCTAAAGCAGACCCCCAAAGGCCATTTAAATGACCACTTTACGAAATGGTTAGTTACGGCTTCCTCCTTATTTTGAATGGAAATGATGGTTAATCTTACCAAAAAAAAAAAAAAAAAAAAATTTTTTTTTAAGTGGTTTTCATTAGCGAGCTGGGTATGCATTATTTTAATAGGAAAATTGAAGTATTCTACCGAAAGTGCCTACGAAAGCATTTTATCCAGTCAGCTGTGGAGGAAGTTGGGAAGCATCTTGGAAATCAGTGCAAAAAGAGCACGGAAACTGCCCTTGCTTAGTATGAAACTAGTTTTAATCACGTTTATCACCCACTCTCCATTGGGAGGTCGCAATCCCCTCGAACCCTGGAATTCCTATGTCTTTGGAAATGAAGGCAAAGCAGGATCCCTGGTAACCTCTTGATTGTGGCAATGGATGAGTCAGATGCAAGCAGAGACCAAATGGTCCACTTTGCAAGGTGCCTCTACCTGGTGGAGGAAAAGAGCCTTTCTGCCCTCTTGGGGACACTGTCGTGACTTCTGGGGACACTGAAGGCCTCATACGATGAATTCTGTCTGGGAGGGAGTAGTTGGTGGCAAGTCTTGCCTAGAACGATGGTTGCTTTGGTAGATTCAAGAGCTCCCTGCGCTCATGTGACCTGACCTTAGGTATGCCCCTTCTGGTTTCTTAGACAGAATTGACCGAAAAACCTCACTCCTTGCCTTTCTTCCTAAACAAAGGAGCCAGTGCAGTGTTTGTTCTGGCAGCCTGTGGTTTTGATCCTCTCTTCTGATTGGAGCTTGAGCAGGGAAAGGGTAGTGCTAGGCTCTTTCAGAGGCAGCTCTTTGAAGTTGGGTATACCCGTGACCTTAATCTAGTCGGGACAAGAAGACAGGCTACTAAGTTGTCTAGTGTCTCTTAGCTGTCCTGGGTCTGAAAACTGCCGTCAGACAAAGAAAATAACTTGTAACAAGGTGGAATCCTCGAATTATTTTCATAATCCTTTCCCCCTACCTTTTCTCATGTGAGTAGTTGCAGCCTAATTCTGCCTTAATACATATGAAATATTATTATCATTACATCTTACCATCCTCTCTTTCCACTTTGATAAACTTGGCAAAGGGAAGTGACACGTGGCTTATGATTTTATTGTGATGCCTTAGAATTACATATTAAATCACGGTAGTCTTCTGGTCAGATCTTAAATTGGGGAATAATTTAGATGAACTGATATTTATATATATTTTTTATGTGTAGGCATATAAATCCAAACATTTGTATAACTTGTGCGATATTATCGCTTTCTTGACCTAAATCTTCAGTAAGTATTTGAACAAGTAATGATTTATGGCATAAAAAACAAACAGCTGATAAATAAGAGCACAATTTTCATTAAAAATTTAAACCAACAACTTGGCCTTGTAATTTAGACAAATAGGAGCAGAGAGAATAGAACAGACTTTCTCACAAATTATATGGTTTTTGTGAGCTGCGTAGTTACAATTTTGCTGTTATAGCAAAATCAGAATTAGAACTCAAAGTTAAGTCAATTTTAAATGTCTGCATGTTTTACATGAACTATATATTTGTTAATATATTGAGAAGTGAACCGTACATTTAACTGTAAATACATCTTTAATGTCTAAAAGACTTGGGGAAACTTACATACTGATACCACACTTTTCTTAGCTTAAAAATTAGCTGGTCAGCATTTCTGCCTGGTATTCAGTACTCAGCTAGTTTTGACATGGGATTAATTTCCATAATAAGGATGACAGCTGAATTCTTCACTAGGAATTTTGAAAACCCAACAGTCCTTTTAAAATCAATTCCTCTCCCCTCCAAATTACAATCTTTTCTGTTTGTCAGCAATTACCTTGCATTTCAGAAGCTGTTATTACTTCTATTACATTTGCTCATGGTAGCTAGTAATTAACCTCCTGTTCAAACATTTCAGTTTTCATTAATTTGTATGAAATCAAGTTGATTTTCTGCATAGGGCTGAAAAATATATGAAAAAGTAGAAGAGCCTTTTTTTTTTTTTTTTTTAAGGACAGATGTCCTTTCAGGGACATATGTTGCTTATTCATAGACCTACCTTTGCCATGATACATTTAATTTCACAATATAGCTATAATAGTGAGGTGAGGGACAGATGTTGGGGCTGGTGGGCAATTTGTGACCTTTTAGCCCACATCATTCCGGGGAAGATGACCAAAGGGTCAAGGAAGCCCAGTTTGAGAAGTAGTCCAAAATGTATAACCTTAGGAAGCAGGCATCCTTGGAAGGTGCAAAGTGGAGCCCTTCATACATAACAGGTGAGGTGAATTTTCCTTAAAATTTGTGAAGTTGCTTTCTCTGAGGGAAAATAGTTTGGATACACGAGACTAGCCAAAGTCTACTATTCATTCACTCCTTTTACAAATATTTTTGAGCATCCATTTTATACCAGGCAATAACTAGGTATGGAACAGCAATTAAAAATGATTCCTGCCCTCAAAGAGCTTTTTGTTCCAGGCAGAAAGATGGTAAACAGGTAGTTATGGTGAAGCATAATTAGTGTTTATTTCACCGTGGAGGACATAGATATATAAACAGGGAGCGTTTGGAGCTTAGAGAAAAGGAATAAAACATGCTGTAGAGATTTGGAAGCAGCATCCAGATCTGACAATAAAGATGATTAAAGTAAAAAAAAAAAAAAAAAATGGCAGGGCAGATGGTATAGTCTACATATATCCTAGAAAGGGGGAGCCCAAAGAACAAGAATTTTCAGCTGTGTTTATCCAGTACCTTCCAAAGGAGAGCAATAAACTGTGATGTCCAAAAATAGCCCATAAGTATGTCTCTACTGGCTCTGGGACAGACTCCACAGCAACTATCTCATGAAGAAATCAACCTCCCAAGGACTTGGATAAGAGGAAGAAGGTTCTAGTGACTTTAGTTACCAAGACCCAGTCCCTAATAATGTGCTCAACTAGAGGTACACAATTAAAATCAGATACCTCTGGCTGCAGAGTTGAGTTCTCAGGGAGTAGCCTCTCCAAGATTCTACACCAAGGGAAAAATAAGTTTCAATGGGATGATGGAGCCATTGTAGTTTAAATAATTTTTTAAAGTTTTGAGTTGCCAGATCTTTGCTGAAAATCTCTTATTAGAGGAAGTCAAGAATTTGGATTTTACACAATCTTTCATAGGTCTAAAATTCATTTCACAACTCATGTTAATATGAAGTCATTGCATCCTTAAAATTAACTGTCATTTACTGGTTATATCCTTTCCATTAATAGTCCTATTTGTACCAGTTTTTCTTTGCAAATCAATTATTGTACCATCAATTTTGTGACACAGTAGATTCCATAAAATAGTTTTCCTGTGTTTCACATTTGTCTCTAATTATCTCAGTCCCTAATCTGAAAGTGTTATAGAATTTCCATGTCAGCTGCCTGTGTCTTATTGTCTAAATACTGTATCTGAGGACAGGCTCATTCTGTGTTAATGTCAGCAGCCATTAATATTATCTGCCTATTAATATTTTTGTTCATTCAATCCTGTTGTCAGTAAATCACAGAATATTTGTAAAATTTGTTTTGCCTCAGTCCTTTTATCGCTCATCTATAGTAGTATCAACCGTAGTCACAGCAAATGACGTTAGTTCCCATTCTAAACTTAGATTCTTCGCAGCGCACCTGGGTGGCTCAGTTGGTTGAGCTTCCAGCTCTTGGTTTCAGATCATGAACCTTACAGTTCATGAGTTCAATCCCTGCGTTGGGCTCTGTGCTGACCCTGTGGAGCCTGCTTGGAATTCTCTCTCTCCCTCTCTCTCTCTGTCCCTCCCCTGCTCATGTATGCAGGTGTGTGTGCACTCTCTCTCTCAAAATAAGTAAAAACTTAAAAAAATTATAAACTTAGATTGTTAGAAAAACAAAATTTTCCATGCTAAAGACAAAAAAAAAAAAAAAAATCCAAACTTTGCCGTAGAACTATTATACCATTTTGATTACAATCAGAACTATTTAGCCTAAAGAATTTATATAGTCCTCACTTGTGAAAATTCTATCTGGATAGAAGACATCTCAAATTCATATAACTTTTCCTATAGCAACAATGAGTCATAAAGTTGTCTGCATGTATGTATATGTGTTCTGTTTTAGGCATTTGATATATTTTCTGACTAAATGAGGCAGCTTAGTTATTTGTTCATATTGCCAAAATTGTTTTATTATCATTGATGAACCTTTTCTCTAGTCCGCAGTCAAAACCACTGTATCCATCTGAAGTGCATTGTGTTCTATATATGAAGAGCCTTAGCTAAACAAACCCTAGGATTATAAAAGCCCCTTGTCACTGCTGTCCTTCCATCTATCTGACCCTTATGTTGCAGAGTAACATCACCTAGACATCTCTGTCTAACTTCCCATCTCTGATTCCTCTTTCCCCCTGGAGTTCCCTTGCTTTCTTCCTCTTTTGGGTGGTGGCCCAAGCCACTGAAGATTTCATAGTTGGAGAGACTTTCCCATCCACCCCTCTCCCTTCCACATGCAAACCTCTCAAATGGAGCTCATTGTGTGCTATTGCCACCGTGTGGTCATATCTTTTCCCTTGATGAATTCCCAAATCCCTGAGCCTACAGATAATGTAAGTGTACAAGAGGAGAAACACATTCATTGCTTTAAATTGCTTTCACAAGGCTGTATGGGTTTTTTTTTCTCTTAATTTTAGTAAATTCAGAATTTGGCACTCATTGAAAAATATGCTTAGACCTGGCAAGCTAGAAGAATACTTGGAGGTCGTGTCATTAAACCCTGACCTATATAGGTGAGGACACATGGGTTCAGACTTCTCTTTTCTCAATAAAAAAAGAAGTCATTATTAAAGAGAGAAATTAACAGCAACATGCAGAAGGTTGAAACTAGACCACTTTCTCACACCATTCACAAAAATAAACTGAAAATGGATAAAGGACCTGAATGTGAGACAGGAAACCATCAAAACCCTAGAGGAGAAAGCAGGAAAAGACCTCTCTGACCTCAGCCATAGCAATCTCTTACTCGACACATCCCCAAAGGCAAGGGAATTAAAAGCAAAAGTGAATTACTGGGACCTTATGAAGATAAAAGGCTTCTGCACAGCAAAGGAAACAACCAACAAAACTAAAAGGCAACCAACGGAATGGGAAAAGATATTTGCAAATGACATATCGGACAAAGGGCTAGTATCCAAAATCTATAAAGAGCTCACCAAACTCCACACCCGAAAAACAAATAACCCAGTGAAGAAATGGGCAGAAAACATGAATAGACACTTCTCTAAAGAAGACATCCAGATGGCCAACAGGCACATGAAAAGATGTTCAACGTCGCTCCTTATCAGGGAAATACAAATCAAAACCACACTCAGATATCACCTCACGCCAGTCAGGGTGGCCAAAATGAACAAATCAGGAGACTATAGATGCTGGAGAGGATGTGGAGAAACGGGAACCCTCTTGCACTGTTGGTGGGAATGCAAATTGGTGCAGCTGCTCTGGAAAGCAGTGTGGAGGTTCCTCAGAAAATTAAAAATAGACCTACCCTATGACCCAGCAATAGGAATTTACCCAAGGGATACAGGAGTACTGATGCATAGGGGCACTTGTACCCCAATGTTTATAGCAGCACTCTCAACAATAGCCAAATTATGGAAAGAGCCTAAATGTCCATCAACTGATGAATGGATAAAGAAATTGTGGTTTATATACACAATGGAATACTACGTGGCAATGAGAAAGAATGAAATATGGCCTTTTGTAGCAACGTGGATGGAACTGGAGAGTGTGATGCTAAGTGAAATAAGCCATACAGAGAAAGACAGATACCATATGGTTTCACTCTTATATGGATCCTGAGAAACTTAACAGAAACCCATGGGGGAGGGGAAGGGAAAAAAAAAAAAGAGGTTAGAGTGGGAGAGAGCCAAAGCATAAGAGACTCTTAAAAACTGAGAACAAACTGAGGGTTGATGGGGGGTGGGAGGGAGGGGAGGGTGGGTGATGGGTATTGAGGAGGGCACCTTTTGGGATGAGCACTGGGTGTTGTATGGAAACCAATTTGACAATAAAATTCATATATTAAAAAAAAAAAGAGAAATTATGGCACGTTACAGGATCATACCAACAGTACTGTCCAATAAAACTCTGCAATGATAGAAATGTTCTGTATCTGCACTGTCCACTATAGTGATCAGTGGCCAGATGTAGCTGTTGAGCATTTGATATGCCAATGCAACTGAAGAACTGCATTTTTAATTTAATTTACATAGTCACATGTAGCTATTGGTCAAGGCAGGATAAAATATTTAGTGGTTGGGAACAGTCATAGTGCATTAATAGACATCATGGACAGTTTCATTCTACAGTATGCAAATGTAAGTGTTTTCCTTGACTAACTTCCTCCTAAGTTATTCTTATACTTCTTCTATAAATTATTCTTACATTTCATAATTTGGGGTAAAGTGCACCAATAATTAATGATATGAAAGCGTGTATTCATTGTAGGTTCTTTGAGAGACATTGAGTTCATGCAGTTCATAAAGAAGACCCATTTATAAATGAACAAGGAGAGTTTATCCAGAAATTACATGTTCCTTGTCAAAATGAAATGCTTATGCTTTTCCCTGGTCAGACAATTGTCTAGAGATAGAACCAGAACAAACTGAAAGATCAAGTTGGATTCTGTTAATCTGGTGAACTAATCAAATATTCACCATTTAATTTTATAGATGTAAGTACACTTAGATTTGCTGGATGCTGGCCTTGTATAACAGTTAATATAAGTTGAAGCTTAAGCTTCATTTTTGTTACTCAAGTTGTATGTTGAATTTTGTGAGCAAATCCGTACTCTCCTCCCCTAATTTAAGAATTCACCTTTCTGGGGCACTTGGGTGGCTCATTTGGTTAAGTGGCCAAGTCTTGATTTCCACTCAGGTCACGATCTCACCATTTGTGAGTTGGAGCTCCACTTCGGGCTCCGCACTGACAGTGCGGAGCCTGCTTCAGATTCTCTCTATCCCTCTCTCTCTGCCCATCTCTGGCTTGTACTTTCTCTCTCTCTCTCTCAAAATAAATAAATAAACTTAAAAACAAAATTCACCTGTCAGACTGATCCCAGTGTTTGTGAAATCTTCATCCCTCCACCAATACTTGATCAGCACCCAAGACCTGTCCTTATTGGGATCTATATTTTTGTTTGTTTGTTTCTTCCTGACTGAGGAGACACTTAGAATGCACTTCTGCTTTCCAGAACATATGTAGTTGATGTATGCAGCATTGTGTTCACAGTTCTGCTTCTTGAGGTTATAAACAAATAATTTTTATTATGAGTTTGCTTGATTGAGGGGTTGCTTTTTGATAGATTCCATAGTGATTCCCCTCATATATTAACTTACTTGATAAAGCAAGAACACTATAGTGATTAAGAATTCTAGAGATGTGCTAGGGATACATTAGGAATGTTGTTTTAACATGATAAGTTTTTCGGGTAGAACTTTTCTGGCAGAAATCTTTATAATTACAATGAAGATAGAAGATATATAGCTACAGTTATGAGTTTCTTTGGATTTCAAATCCAAGAGAATTCATTTAGAACAAATTATAAATTTTTACTGAAGATGGCAGAAACAGTTGCTAAAAAGAAGAGAAACAGAGAGTTTGTAATTTAGGCTACAGGGAGAGAAAGGAAGCTGGTAAGCTAAAGAGATCAGTCTAACAGTGTGTTGTTATGCCAATTCTTTGGGGAGATAATCCAGAAACTTATTTACCCAATTAATGAAAACAAGTTCAAATAAACAGTGATGAAGTCATGTGTACTTTATAAATGGGATTTGAAAATGAGAGAATACTGTGAGCAATTTCTGAGGTGATGAAAATAATACTTTCTTTGTTTCTGTTTGCTGGCTTTGAATCCACGGGTAGTATGTTATCCCACTAGAGTTGAACCATTTTTTAAATTTTTTTTTTTTAACGTTTATTTTATTTTTGAGACAGAGACAGAGCATGAACAGGGGAGGGGCAGAGAGAGAGGGAGACACAGAATCTGAAACAGGCTCCAGGCTCTGAGCTGTCAGCGCAGAGCCCGACGTGGGGCTCGAACTCACGGACCGTGAGATCATGACCTGAGCCGAAGTCGGATGCTTAACCGACCGAGCCACCCAGGCGCCCCAGTTGAACCATTTTTAAGTTGTCTTTGTTTTGTAAAAAGCTAGCTTCTGATCCTTTTACTAAAGGAATACAAAAAAAAAAAAAATAGTTTTGTTGGTAAGTCAAGAGGAATAGCCAATATGAAAACTTGTCAAATCCTGATTAAGATTTCTATTGATTTCAAGCAAAGATCAAGGCAATAGGGAGAAACACTCCATGATAATTGAAAACCATAGAGAGAAATAAAGGAGGGAAACTTCTGAAGCCAGGAGGAACAGAGCCGGGCGTGTTCCCCAAATATACGCAACACACAGGGTGCAATGCTCTGCCTTCCTGCTAATGTTAATAAACTTTAATCTGTTCAGGATTAACCAACCATCTGTCAGTTCAACAACAGCAATGCTTTCTGTGCAATGAGTAAAATGGAAATTCCAACACATAAGAGTGAATTAATAATTTGTAGTAATGTATTCTAAGAGTATTTCAGGATAGAACTGATTTAAGCATATTTGTTTAAATTTTAAGTCATTAATCAAAAAGACTTAATCATTTTTTTTCCTATAAACTATATAGAGCCTATTCATTTTTCACTTTGAAACTACACTTTTGGGGAGAGAACCTGAGTTATATACAATCAAAATTGCATACCACTTCTTTTCCTGAACATTGTTATGTTCCTTTTGGGGGAAAATGTATACTGCATGTTATCTTTGGGAAAAATCTTATAATTTAAGAGTTGAAGTCCATTATTTCTGTATATATATTAAATATATATATTAAATAGGAATTATTTTGCTGGGGGGCACCTCATTGACTCTGTCGGTTAAACATCTGCTCTTGATGTTGACTCAGGTCATGATCTCATGGTTAGTGAGTTCGAGCCCCTTACTGGGCTCCATACTGACAGTGTGGAGCCTACTTGGTATTCTCTCTCTTTCCCTCTCTCTCTGCCCCTCCCACACATGTGCACACCCTCTCTCTCCCTCTCTCTCAAAATAAATGAACTTTTAAAAAGGAATTATTTTGCTGATACTACTGGTTTTCAGAAATAAAATAGGCATAAATCCCCCCCCAAAATTCTGATTTCCATGGTGCCTATAAATTAGCCTCAAATCTGGCTTCTACTACTGTCTTTGATTTGTTTAATCTATATGTAGAACTTTTTAAAAGCTTAGTTGAATCTATTCTTATACCTTGCCATGATAAGTTTAGTCGCAATTTATAAATTGATTATTTTGTTGTAGTTGTTAGGAACAAAATAATAGATAGTACCAAGCACTTTGGTTTACATTTTTATATCTGATTTTTAAAAATCAGATATTTTTTTTAAACCTGATATTTATTTTTGTTGGGCATCTGTATAAGTAGTTTTTAGAACTTATTTATTTATTTAAAGTAGTCTCTGTACCCAATGTGGGGCTTGAACTCACAAACCTAAGATCAACATGCTATACTGACTGAGCCAGCAAGGCACCCCTTTAGGACACATTTAGAATAAAAGTGAAATAATGATTGCTATTTTCTCTCTAACAACCTGTCAGACCTTTCCTATGGTTCAACTATAAGTAAGCAGAGTTTGGATTCATGGAGAGGCTCTCGGCTGAGAATCAGAACTACATAAAGCTATACAGTTTTATTGTCCCTTCCTTTTTGTGTATTCATTCTGCGGCTTTTCAGCAAACATTTATCAGGCACCTAATATGTGCCAGGAATGATCTTAGGTATTGCGAATGTGACAGTACCCAAGAAAGACATAGATTCCTGTTCTCACAGAATTTTCAATTTACTTCCTGGTTTTTTTTTCCTAATAGTGGCTGTGGATCAATCCTACCAACTTTAAAAATTCCATATTACACTCTAGATTTAGAACAGTGACATTTGGGGGCTCCTGGGTGGCTCAGTTGGTTAAGTGTCCAATTCCTGATTTCGGCTCAGGTCATGATCTCACAGTCATGTAGCCTGCTTGGGATTCTTTCTCCCTTTCCTTCTGCTCCTCCCCGTCTTGTGCTCTCTCTCTCAAAATAAATAAATAAACTTAAAAAAAAAGTGACATTTTGCTCTTGCACAAGGGCCCAAGCTCATCCCTCTGGAGCACATTTGGTTCCCAAGACCATGAGCATCTTGGTGATGCCTAACATGACAGGGTATGGCAGTGACTTCACCCTGAATCCACTCCCAGAGGGGGTCACCCACCCAGAAGCCACGTCTACAGGTCTTCTCATCCCTGCCTCAGTCAGTTAAGAAACCATCTCTGGTCTAGATCTAAGGTCTCTCTGGCCAGAATTAGCCAGGGATATTTAGAGACATGATAGAGCTGCCCATTCCCAGTGCTGTAACCAGAATTTTAGGGCAACTCTGTGCTCTGTGAGAACAGGACTCTCTAAGGTTCTATCGGGGGCCCCTCACCTCTCATCACCCTGCGTTCTCTAGCAGCCTCAGGCCGTAGCTTTCTGCTGCCTGCTGCCTGATCTTCCTATAGTGCTTAGAATGCCTTGTGGTAAAACTTAGAATGCTTTTTTGCAGTATCACAAATACATATTTTTTAACTTTATGAGGATGTGATTTTTTCCTTCATCAATCTGAAATTATGCATTTAAAAAATTCATTCAACATTACTGAGCTGCTACTTGGTGCCAGGAGCGGTTACAGGAACAAGGATAGCAGAGTAATATAGAATCGGCAAAGTTCTTCCCATCAAAGACTTTATTTCCTATTGGGGGAAACAAAAACAAAGAGATAAATATATAATGAGAACGAGTGATAAATGCTAGGAAGAAAATCTAAAGCAGGGTAAGAGGTGAAAGAGTCAAAGGAGAACCCACCCTTTACAAGGCAGTCTGGGAAGACTTCTGATCAGGCGACATGTGAACAGAGATCTGAATAAAGAGACAGTAAACCCCATGGCTGTCTGGAAAGAGTTCTAGGCAGAGGAACCAGCAGGTACAAAGACCCTCAGAGGGAATTTGGCACGTGTGTTAGTTTGCTGTGGCTGCCATAACAAAGTCCCACAGGCTGGGTGGCTTAAACAACGGAAACTCATTCTCTCACTGTTCAGGAGGCTGCAAGTCTGAGATCAAGGTGCTGGGAGGTGTGGTTTCTCCTGAGGCCTTTCTCCTTGGCTTGCAGACGGCCACCTTCTCCCGGTGTCCTCACACGGCCTTTTCTCTGTGTGTGCACTCCTCTTGTCTCTCCCTCTTGTGACACTATCTGCTTAGATTACAGCTTCATCTTTACCACCACGTTGAACCTTAATTACCATTCTATCGGCCCTATCTCCAAATGTGGTCACAATATGGGGTAGGGCTTCCACATGTGAATTTTAGGGGAACACGGTTCTGCCCGTGCAGAGTGAGAAATAGTGATGTCAGAAAAAATTATGTATCAGCATTGCATTCAAAAAAGGACATATGATTTATTAGAACTCATATTCATGTGTTTATTCAGGAATTTTTTTATTAAGCATTCACTCTATGTGAGATACCATGTTTAGGACTGGGAGTTAGAGTCTTGAACATGAAGAATTTGCTGGGGAGCAGGAGATGTGATACCCACACACCGAGCCACAAGACACATCAGATAAATGTGGCTTACAGTAGGAAAAGACTTTGCCAGTTTTTAATTTGATGCCTTTAACCTTGCCTTTATCTTGTTTTCTTTCTTACATTGCTCTTTTTCATTGATAATTATTCTTTACTTACACCCATAGAAGAATAGAAAGAGTTTTATTTTTCCTGATAAGGAACAACTTTCAAAAGAAAGACATTTTATGTTGCTGTGGGGTTTTTTTTTGTTGTTGTTATTTATTTAAATTTTTTAAATGTTTATGTACTTTTTAAATTTTTTTTAATGTTTACTTATTTTTGAGAGGGAGAGAGACAGAGTGTGAGCGTGGGAGGGGCAGAGAGAGAGAGGGAGACAGAATCCAAAGCAGGCTCCAGGCTCAGAGGTGTCAGCCCAGAGCCCGACGCAGGACTTCAACTCACAAACTGCGAGATCACGAACGGAGCCAAAGTCGGACACTCAACCGACTGAGCCACCCAGGCGCCCCTTTAATGTTTATTTTTGAGAGACAGAGTGCAAGCAGAAGGGGGGCAGAGAGAGAGAGGGAGACAAAGAATCAGAAGCAGGCTCCAGGCTCCCAGCTGTCAGCACAGAGCCTGATGCGGGGCTGAGATCATGACCTGAGCTGAAGTTGGGTGCTCAACCGACAGAGCTACCCAGGCACCCCTATTTATTTTTATTTAAAAAAAAATTTTTTTAATGTATGTTTATTTTTGAGAGAGACAGAGCAGAAGCAAGGGAGGGGCAGAGAGAGAAGGAGACACAGAATCCAAACCAGGCTCCAGGCTCTGAGCTGTCAGCACAGAGCCCGATGTGGGGCTCAAACTCACGAACCATGAGATTATGACCTGAGCTGAAGTTGGCCTCTCACCTGACTGAGCCACCCAGGTTCCCCAAAGACATTTTATTTTGATCCCTAGAGCCTTTAGCAGAAATTTTATCTCCTTGATACTTTTTAAAAAATATTTATTTATTTTGAGAGAGAGAGTCTGTTAGCAGGGGAGGGCCAGAGGGAGAGCGAGAGAGAATCTTAAGCAGGCTTCCATGCTCAGGGCGGAGGCTGACATGGGGCTCTATGCCATGACAGTGGGATCATGACCTGAGCCGAAACCAAGAGTCAGCTGCTCAACTGACTAAGCCGCCCAGGCAGCCCAACAAATACAATATTTTTAAATATTAGCACTCATTAATTTATTATCTCTGAGTCCAAATCCATAAATAACGTCTAGTCTGTGTTTTTGCTAAATAGATTTCATCTCACTTTGTATCATTGTGTGAGCACTGATACATATTTTTATGGAGTAAATGCATTATCAATATGATTAATCTTTGAACACAAGCAATATAGTACCATACATATAAAGGCCCATTCAACATAGAGTCCACTGAAGTAATTCAGTAGGTCTAATTTAGATTGTCCCAACAAGTAGCACAAAAAATTATAGGACCCTTGGTAGAGAAAGCTCTCTTCTCAGTCTGTGAGGTGGTAAGAGCCCAACAGTGGATGCTCCTGGCCATGTTCAGAGCTGGAAAGGCCCAGATCCAGCACTCGCCATCTTCTGTTGGAAAAGAGCTAGGGCTTACACGTCTGTGCAAAGTCAGGTAAAAACACAATTTCTTCCATGTAGACTGACATCTTCCTTACATTGAATTAAATAACTTGTTATGCTTTTTATGCATTTTAATATCTGTTCTGTATCTATTATAATGAAATTAAGGAAAAATATTGTTATTTTTCATTGTACTGTTAGATTTTTTTTTTTTTATGTATACCTTTTGTCTCATAGGTAGTGGTTATGTCTAATGTTTCATTGGTCCAATACTTGGATTCTTGAGATGTCAGGCCATCACTAATGCACCATTATTCTATTTGGTTATTTTCCATGGTGCCCAGAATGTTAGGAAGAGCTGAAGCTCAGCCCTCTGTGAACCCGTAAAAGCAGTTACTTATTTCTAAAAATGGAAGGATGTGTGTTTCCTATTGTGGTTAAATATGACTGTTGACTCACTAATAGGGTTTTCACTTAGAAATTCTATACAATACTTTATTATTCAAAATAAGTAGACAACATTATTTCTTTGAGATGAATAAATTGAAAGTGAATACCTGTTTTGAATTAGAATGATTTTAAGATCAGGTCAGATTAAGATCTCTTCAAAATGAGGAGGTGTTGGGGGCACCTGGATGGCTCAGTCGGTTAAGCATCCTACTCTTGATTTCAGCTCGGATCATGATCTTGCCATTCATGAGATCATGGCCTGCATTGGGCTTCTTGCTGCCTTGTGCTGGCAGCACAGAGCCTCCTTGAGATTCTGTCTCTCCCTCTCTCTCTGCCCCTCCCCAACTTGCTCACTCACGCGCTCTCTCTCTCTCTCTCTCTCTCTCTCAAATAAATAAACATTTATAAAATGGGGAGGTGTTGGTCAAAGGGTACAAAGTTTCAGTTATACAAAATGAATAAATTCTAGACCTCTGCTGTACACTATTGTGCTTATATAGCTAACAATACTTACTGTATTCTTAAACATTTGCTGTGAGGGTACATCTTAGGTTAAGCGTTATTACCACCAAAAAAAAAAAAAAAGAAGAAGAAGAAGAAAAAAAAGGAGGAAATTTTTGGAGGTAATAGATATGTTTTGATGTTGATGGTGGTGATGGTTTCACTGTTTATACTTATTCCCAAATTAATCAAGTTGTATACATTAAATATATAAACATTTTTGTTTGTTAATTATACCTCAATCACGTGGTTATTTTTCTTTATTGGTCTCCTTTCCCTGTTATAGAAGGAATGTGAATTAGTATGATACTAGTACTAATAATTAGTATTAGTAATTAAATAGTATTTCAGGATTAATTAGGTTTGAAGCTTTGTCTTCCCAACTATTCTGAACCAGTTTTCTTCTGATATTCTGCTGGTACAGTTTGTTGAAGTACGTCACCTGTTTGGTCTCACTGATAGACTCAGTGCTCACAGTACTATTTAATTCTGTTATTATTCAACCAGTATGTAAGGATTACATGACCTTTACGAATATTATATATTTATCTTTCAAGCCCTAGGTGGCTGAATCTTTACCTTATGGGAATATGTACTCCTCAACAATGAAAATATTGAAAAGGTGATTGAAGTTTAATAAAGCTGCCAAGTCAATGAGATTGATCTCTTTAGAGATAATTCCCTTGTGAGATTGTAGAAATGATATAAAATTCATAAAACGTATAGCCAAGATCATACAAAAGTAAGACAATGCTGAGGGATCTTCTATAAAGAAAAGACTAATATCTGAGTGCTAATCTAGCTATGAGGTCTTAGTTGACCTCCAGATATCTGAACAGCAGGGAACTAGAGCTTTATTTTTATAGTTGTTGTTGTTATTATTATTGCATAGAGTCTGTTTATTAATAAGCACCCTGAAAAGCTACATGCGTTTCAGCTTTCATGTTTACAGAGAAGGAGCTTTTCACCATGGCATGTTAGGATTCCCAACATTTCCCTGGCAAGTTCTACAAATACTGAAATAGAGAAGTTGCTTCAAGGGACTGTAGTTTCCCTTTGGTGCACATGCATGAGTTAGTGGTTCCCCAAAGTAAATCTAAACTAGATATCCTTAGGAGATTCTGTTGGTTAATCAATCTACTGCTGGACTCTATCCTCAAAAATGAACTGCTGAGGGCTATAATCTCTACCAAAATACTTAAATGAAAAGTGGCTGAGAAAAGTGGCTGATTTATCCCCACTTAATAGCAATCTGAAAAAAAAAAGTGTTAGTATCTAAAAAGTGGCATGCACTTCACCAATCTATTAATAAGAATGGAACTTGTATGAAACACCACAGATTAGATAGAAATCAGGCAGAGCTTGTATTAAATGACCTTTAAGAGACAGGCAGTTCCTTTTTAGTGGAATTTTTTTCAAAGAACTGTGTTGACTTCATATGGTTTAAACTATAGTTTTTCTGTGGGTTACTGTCAATGTACACCTATATACTCATGTGTCAGAGCCTATTTCCTTTAACAATATATAAAAATATACATTTTTTAGGGTGTTAATTGAACATGTCAATCTAATATTTATATTAAATTTTTTTAATGTTTATTTATTTTTGAAAGAGACAGAGACAGAACATGAGTGGGGGAGGGGCAGAGAAAGAGGGAGACAGGATCTGAACCAGGCTCCAGGCTCTGAGCTGTCAACACAGTGCACGACGGGGGCTTGAACTCATGAGCCGTGAGATCATGACCTGAGCCGAAGTCGGATGCTTAACCAACTGAGCCACCCAGGTGCTCCAGTCTAATGATATTAATTAGTAAGTATCAAATTGCTGTATTAGCCTTATGGCTGTCCTACTAGGATAAAAACTGTATCTGTGTAGGATGTATTTTATCCTAAAATACGACTCTTCTCAGAATTTCATTACACAAATCAACTTTCATTATACATCAGTTTATATTTTTGTTCTCTAATAAAAAAATGCTAATAAGAAAATTGTAGCCAGACTTTATATGATTTACTAATAATAATTCCTCATTTTTTTTTTTTACATAATAATGTGAAAAGGTCCAGGAGCTATGTCCATTGCCAAAGACCTTAGTTCTTTTTAGTGAAATGGCACTGCAAAAACTATTCCCACACAAAAACATCTCTAAACATAGTAAAAAGAGTCTTAGGTTTTAATGACTGTTCTGGAATAAGAAAGAAAGGCCTTAAGCCTAAGTAAAGCAGAGTTAGAATCAAGGCCCTGGCAAATAATTGGTGCACTCAAAAGACTGTACCCTCATTAAAATAGCAAGGTAAAAGAAAATTTTGCCCTGGGAAAAGGGAGAAAACCAGGAGACTTTGTATTTTAATTCCTGCTATAGGTAGAAAAATAAAGTAAAAACTGGACCCTCTTATGTGAGAATTTTAAACTATGACCCTTTTACTTGGATATGTTGTTCAAATTATACTGACTACAGCATCTAGGAAACACCAAAATGTAAAGGAGTATCAGGTTGGTAGTGTCTGAGAGCACCTGACAGAATCAAATACACGTCCTCTATGGAGAAGTATACCCTCAACACAGAACTCAGGATTTTCCAAATCAGCCAAATATGAGCTCCCAATATGAAATGGTAATTCACATGAGGAAATAAGCCACCATTGACAAAAGTCATCAGAAACAAAAAGTCTGAATAAAACATGAAAGGATTTCAGATACTGAAATTATCACATGGATAATATAAATACACAGGCCAGCTGTCAATTTCATTGTGGTTGCTTTAAAGGTATCAAAAATATGAGTAAATAATAAAAAGCTTCTGCACAGTGAAAGAAACAATCAGCAAAACTAAAAGGCAACCAAGAGAATGGGAGAAGATACTTGCAAATGACATATCAGATAAAGGGTTAGTATCCAAAATCTATAAAGAACTTACCAAACTCAACACCCAAAACCCAAATAATCCAGTGAAGAAATGGGCCAAAGACATGAATAGACACTTCTCCAAGGAAGACATCCAGATGGCCAACCGACACATGAAAAAATGCTCAACATCACTCATCATCAGGAAAATACAAATCAAAACCACAATGAGATACCACCTTACACCTGTCAGAATGGCTAGCATTAACAAGTCAGGCAACAGCAGATGTTGGTGAGGATGTGGAGAAAGAGGATCTTTTGCATTGTTGGTGGCAATGCGAGCTGGTGCAGCCACTCTGGAAAACAGTATGTTGGTTCCTCAAAAAACTAAAAATAGAACTACCCTAGGACCCAGCAATTGCACTACTAGGCATTTATCCAAGGGATACAGGTGTGCTGTTTCGAAGGGACACGTGCACTCCCATGTTTATAGCAGCACTATCGACAATAGCCAAAGTATGGAAAGAGCCCAAATGTCCATCGATGGATGAATGAATAAAGAAGATGTGGTATATATATACAATGGAGTGTTACTCGGCAATCAAAAAGAATGACATCTTGCCATTTGCAACTAAGTGGATGGAACCGGCGGGTATTATGCTAAGTGAAGTTAGAGAAAGACAAAAATCATATGACTTCACTCATATGAGGACTTTATGAGAAAAACAGATGAACATAAGGGAAGGGAAACAAAAATAATACAAAAACAGGGAGGGGGACAAAACAGAAGAGACTCATAAATATGGAGAACAAACTGAGGGTTGCTGGAGGGGTTATGGGAGGGGGGGATGGGCTAAATGGGTAAGGGGCACTAAGGAATCTACTCCTGAAATCATTGTTTCACTATATGCTAACTAATTTGCCTGTAAATTTTTAAAAATAAAAAAAAAAAAAACAAAGAATAGCAGTATTATAAATGATTAGAAAGTTTTAGAAAAGAACCAAATATAACTTCTAAAAATTAAAAATATTATTGATAGAAGCAACCTAAGTGTTTATTAATGGATGAAGTCAGACAAAGATAAATACTCATACAACACTCTTACAAATGTGTGATCTCACTTCTATGTGGAATTTAAAACTAACAAACCAACCCCGAACTCCTAGATACAGAGAACAGATCGGTAGTTGCCAGAGGCAGGGATGGGGGTAAGGGTGGAGGGTGGGCAAAAAGGGTCACTCCAGTCAAAATGCACAAAATTTAAGTTATAAATCCTGAGATGTAATGTACAACATAGTGACTATAGTTAATGATACTGTATTGTATATTTGGAAGTTGCTAACACAGTTGAAAGTTCTCATCACAAGAAAATAATATCAATTCTGTAGCTGGGTTAAGCAGAATAGTCATAGCTGAAGAGAGATATATTGAATTCAAAGATAGAACTGAAGAAATTGCACATAGCACAAAGAGACATAAAATGTGAAAGAGATATAAGAATCATAGAGGATAAAATATGAAAATCTAATATAACTTGGAGTTCCTGAAACAAAGAATAGGGCAGAGACAATATTCCAAAATACCAGAGACCACTGAATTGTTCACTTTAAAATGGTTAATTTTATTATATGGATTTCACCTCAATAAGTTATTTTAATATGTATTTCTTAACATATATATATATAATTATCTTTTACATAAGGAATTTAATATATTTGATATATATCTTAATGTGTATGTGTATATATTTCTAGGATGGATTAAATGCAGGCATCCACCTTCAGATTCAGTAATCCCAAGTAAGACAAGTAAAAAGAGATGTACAGTTAGAGAAAAAACAGATGATCTCTGAAGCACTGACAATCAACTGACTTCTTAAAGTAATAATGGAAGTCAGAATAGTGGGAAAAATCTAATATCCTCAAGATGTTGAGCAACAGTAACATCAAAGTAGGATAATTTATCTGGCTATACTGTGATTCAAGAATGTGAGCAAGGGGCGCCTGGGTGGCTCAGTCGGTTGAGTGTCCGACTTTGGCTCAGGTCATGATCTCACAGTCAGTGGGTTCAGGTCCCGCATCAGGCTGTGTGCTGACGGCTCAGAGCCTGGAGCCTGCTTCGGGTTCTGTGTCTCCCTCTCTTTCTGCTCCTCTCCCACTCACTCTCTGTCTCTCTCTGTTTCTCAAAGATGAATAAATGGAATATTAACAGTCACAAAAAAGGGATGAACTCATGTCATTTGAGGCAACATGGATGGAAGTACAGGGTATAATGCTAACTGAAATAAGTCAAACAGAGAGACAAACACCATTATTTCATCCATATGTGGAATCTTAAGGAAAAACGAATAAATGAACAAAAAGCAGAATTGTGGATAAATATGCACAATTATAACATAATTGGGGAGATAAAAATGGTAGGGTTATCAGAGCCTTCAATCTACTTCAAAAATTTCTTCTCCATCATATTTATTTCTCTAGTCAGGGGAATTTTCCAATATTTGAGCAGTTCTTGACTTCATCTTTCAAAGATTTTAACATGTAACCTCCCTCTTTCTCCTTTTTTCTCCTCTCTCCTTTCAGTGCTGTAGACTGGAAATGTATAGATTTAGGACCTCTGTTCATGTTTTCAGCAAATATTCATTGAGTGCTTGCTATATGCCAGGGACTGTTTCAGGCAGGAATGATCCAAAACATCTCGCTGTCCAGACATATGTATGAATAAGAACATGAAATACAATGCTAAAGATGCTGTGATAGAAATATTCAGATCAAAGAAAGGAATGACTGATTCTGAAACTTGAGGAGACTGAAAAGACTTCATAGAAAAAGTATTTCCAGGTCAGCAGGGGAAATCAAGGGCATCCCAGGCAGAAGTATGCATGTGTGTGCAGGGGGGATTGGTGTGAAATCATATGACATGTCAGGGGAACCTCGGAAAAGTTTCACACGGCCTTAGCTTGAAAAAAGGAAGGGTTGAGTCCGTAGCAAAAGATAAGACTGGAGAGAAAGGCAGAGGTCAGCCCATGAAGCACTTGTCTACCACCCTAAGCAGTTTAGGCTTTAATGCATGGACAACAGGAAATCATTGAAGGGTTTTTAAGCTGGGAAGTTACATAGTTTGCCTTTAAGACATCATGTGCTATTGGTGTGGTCGGTAAACCATAAGTGGAGATTTACAGTTGAACATCAAGATCTATAGCCCATCTGTAAAGCAATACAAGAAAACATCTAAAAAATGAAGGTAAGGTCAGAAGATATGACCATCTAAGATGAAAACCAGAGAATTAACAAAATGCTGATGAGGTCAGCCAACCTCAGAATACTTTAAACATATCTATGCATCGGGTAGATAAGCTTAGTAGAGATGTAACATAATATATCCAGGAGACCAAAGAGGCCCTCAACTACTTGAGATACTAGCAAGTTAGCGAGGAGGATCCGACATACGGATGAGTATGTCTCCAGAGTTACGAAGAGCTCGTTCATCGTTGGTCAGTAACTCCCTGCCTTTGTTACATCTCTGTGGTTAGCGTCTGATTCACTCTTCCAAGCAGATAACGGGACACAGTGCCCTGAGCAAATGGCAGGTACCAAATTATTCTGCCAGCTATTGCTCCCATTATAAACATTTTCCAGGTTTATTAGTTTCTTTTTTGGTTTGAATAAATCAACCCTTCAGAATTTCATCAATCTCAAACAAACCAGGAATATTTATTTTTCTGAGCCTAACAAAGCTGAGGACCATGAATTTATCCAAGATAATGCTCATTTGCCAGAAAGTTTCTCCTTGGCAATGTCTCTATTGCAATAATAGGTATGATATCTAAATGTCCTTTTAAAAAAAAACCCCACCTATCTCCCTCTTAGCTCCTCCAGGCTATATATCCAACTATGCAACAGGGAGTGGTAGACCTCTGAATTTTATTCCTGGAGTATTGTGCTTAAGTTTTGATTCATTGAACAGCTAGTTGCCTTTTACCCCATGAACCAATGGTAACGTTTTATAACTCACTAAAAGATTTTTAAAGTAAATATTTTGAATTTATGGGTTTTGGACCTGAGGGCTTCAAAACAAAATAGAACCAGGTTTATCTTAACAATTTCTGTTCATTGGCAATGGTGTGGAATTCTGTACATTAGCATTCCATAGATTTTAACAAAATGTTTATGAAGCAGTTTTAAAATTTCTGTTGACTCATACGTTCAAACAAATTAATGCTTTAAAAAACTGTTTTTTTTTATTTCAGAGAGCATATGAGCAAGGGAGAGGGGCAGGGGAGAGAGAGAGAGAGAGAAAGAGAGAATCCTAAGCAGGCTCCACACTCAGCTCGGAGCCCAATGTACAGCTTGATCCTATGACCCTGGGATCATGAACTGAACCAAAATCAAGAGTTAGACCCTCAATCAACTAAGCCACCCACGCACCCCTAATGTTTACTTTTAAACACCCTCAGATTTGTCATACTATAACAAAAAACAGATTTTAAAAATAATTGGAAGCATGTCAAACACCATCAATCAAGTTCCCAAAAGAAGTTGTAACCTTTGTGTGTAATTATGTTTTCATTAACTAAATTTACATTTTTTTAAAGTTTATTTTGAGAGAAAGAGAGTGCTTTTGCACACACAAGCATGAGCTGGGGAGGGGCAGAGAGAAGGAGAGAGAGAATCCCAAGCAGGGTCTGTGCAGTCAGCACAGGGGGGCTCAGTCTCATGAAGCGTGAGATCATGACCCGAGCTGAAGTCAAGAGTTCCACACTTAACCAACTGAGCCACCCAGGCACCCCTACATTTCTTTTCAGTTACAAGATATATATGGTACCAATTAGTTATCGGCTTCAGACTGTACCTAAATCTTGTCACTTTTTAAAGTTGTTATGAGCAGGGCACCTGGGTGGCTCAGTCGGTTAAGCATCCAACTTCAGCTCAGGTCATGATCTCACGGTTCATGAGTTCAAGCCCCACATCGGGCTCTGTGCTGACAGCGAGCCTGGAGCCTGCTTCGGATTCTGTGTCTCCCCCTCTCTCTGCCCCTCCCCCACTCATGCTCTGTCTGTCTGTCTCTCTCTCTCTCTCTCTCTCAAAAATAAATAAATATTTAAAAAATTAAAAAAAATAAAGTTGTTATGAGCATGATATTCTGTAAAAAAAATACTTGAAACGAATAATTATACTAGCGTTTCATCCAAAAATAATCACTAACTTGCTATAACATTCTTTTATTCCCCCCGTGTTTCGCAGCTATAGTATTAATTGGCAAATACCAGCTGTACAGTTGATCTGTACCTCACTGAACTTTTAGTTCTTTCTCCAACCCACATCCCGTTCTCAACTCTCACTCGCTTACCTCCATGTCCCTTTGTTCCATTCTGTTGTATCCACCCTCGTATTTCCAAACTGAATCAACTGCTGCCGATTTTAGAATTGTTGGCAAAGCGTGGCAGTGAGAATAAACATTTGTTCTGGGATATCTGAACACGTGGGTGCGGTAGAAACCAAAGGATATCTTCCTGCCCCAAGCACATCTTATTGCCTCGTAGATTTCTCGCTCGCCCCTCATACCATGACTCCCCCATGGGACAGGGCTTGGTTGTAAAGAATCAGCTGATCTGAGTGCAAGCAATACGCAGTTCCATTCAGCTGCAGGTATATACTGAGCCCTACCTTCTGTGCAGCTTGCCCCAGCATTATGTGCTAGGAGTTGCTAGGTTCTCTTTTTCAGATCAAGCATAGACACCCTCTCACCCAATCTTATGCTTTTGTTAAAACATAAAAGTTTTAGGAGAGTCTCCAGCTGAGAAGGAATACCTGCTTTCCTAACAACATGAGTGAATCTAAAGGACATTATGCTAAGTGAAATTAGCCAGACAGAGAAAGACAAATTCTGTATGATTTCACTTAAATGTGGAATCTAAAAAAAAGAAAAAGTTGAACTCATAGAAACAGAATGGTAGAAGAGTGAGGGAGATGCTGGTCAAAGGTACAAGCCCTCAGTTATAACATGAATAAGCTCTAAGGATCTAATGTACAGCGTGGTGATTAGTTAATAGTATTGTGTTGTGTACGTGAACTTTGCTAAGAGAATAGACCTTAAGCATTCTCAGCAAAAAAATAAATAAAAAATTTAAAAAGTAGCTTTATATAACTTGGTGTATATGTTAACCTAATTGTTAACCTCATTTCACAAAATATGTCAAATACTGACATTATATTGTACACTTTACATATATACAGTTTAATTGCCAATTATACCTCAGTAAGATGAAAAAAATCACTGATGCAGACTCTTCTTGTTGGGGTGAGATTTCCATAGATACACAAAGCTAGAGATGGCATAAATATTAATATGGGTATCATCCTCCAGAGTTCACAAAATACATTTATTTTTTCTCCATTTGAGAGGTTTGCAGAAGTTAAATAACTGACTGAGGTTGCTCTGTGTGGTAGGCAAAGTAATGGTGTCCTAAGGATGTCCACACCCTAATCCCTGGCACCTGTGAACGTTACCATGCATGGTAAAAGGGACTTCATAAATGTATTTAAGGTAAAGACCTTGAGATGGACAGATGATTCTGGATTATCTGGGTGGGCCCGATGGAATCACCAAGGTCCTTATAAGAGAGAGCAGTAGAAGATTCCATGAGAGAAGAAAAAGATTGGAGTGATGGTAGGGAATGGTTATGAGCCAAGGAATGTGGGAGCCCCTAGAAGCTGGAAGAGGAAGGGAATGGACTGTCCTCTGGAAGGTCCACAAGGCACCAGCCTTGTGAGCAGTTTGATTATAGCCCTGCAAGGCTCATTTTGGGCTTTTGAGCTCCAGAACTGTGAGAGAATAAAGGTGTATTTTAAGACACTAAATTTTTGGTAATTTGTTAGAGCAGCAACAAGATTACTAATGAAACCAGAAAATGCTCGCTTTCAGTGTTTTCAGTGCCAGGGTAGGCTTGATACACTTGTTACTCAGCACTCATAGTACTTGTGCTGTTAGGGTCTTGCTGAAATTTTTCAAAATTCCGCATCACCAGGTAGGCGTTATATCAAGTCCAAGTCTTCTCTTAAAGAGGAAGCAAGAAGTCTTTGTAAATTATATGGTTTAGACATTTTCTTTCCAAATTATAGCTACAAAGGGAAATTTCTACTTTTTTCAGTTGCCCACATAGGCAATCTCTTTGGGCTTGGACAATTTTTTAATTATTCCTTGAGTAATTATCTTTATCATATTAAGGATGACTATAATTTCATAGAAACTATTTTTTTTAAAGTTCTCAAATGGAATGGACTTAGTAGATCCTAAAAGTATCCTGCAACTCTAAAATCTTATTTCCAGCATGGATTGTCCTGTTTTACACAGTTTCACTGAAAGTATAAACACCAAAATATAGTCTATATTATAGTTTCTAACCAATGGTCCCATTTTGCCTCCAGTAAATCCTAAGATGATAATGATAGATTTGCCTTTTGGCAAAATCTCTTCAGCCAATTTGCAATTTATATGGCAGAGACTAAAAGAAAATTGATTTTTTTTCTACAAGGAAGATTGTAAAGCTAATTTCTGTAATGCTTTATGATTCGCATAAGCCAAACTTAAAAGATTATACATATTCAAATTTCGGAATTCTAGTGATTACTTAGGTTTCCTGAAAGAGTTTCAGAAAGAGAAAAAAGGAGCAGTCAGTCCTATTTCGGGGCAGAGAAGTGTTATTACAGTTTAAAGAAGGTGTTTTTTTGTTTTTTTTTTTCACAAGACTTCACCCATGGATATTGTTTTGGGTAGATGTGGGAAATTGTGTGAGGAGTAAGAGAAACCATCTAAGAAGAAGAAATAGGACTGTTTGGGCTGAGAATAGGTTTTCCATTGTGTATGTCCTTGTTGGGCAGCCTCGCACAACTTCCAGAGCAGTCAAGTTTTAGGAGTGCCTGGGATCAATAAACTCCAAGAGTAGAAAGAAGAGAAAGACAAACGCAGACTCACCCTCATATGTTTGCCACTATAATCAGTTCCTAGAACAGTGCTTGAGACATGGTAGACACTAAAAAGTATTTTTAGAATCCATGTATGAGTGAATAAATATAAAAGGAGTCGTGGGGCACCTGTGTGGCTCAGTTGGTTAAGCATCCAACTCTTCAGCTCAGCTCAGGTCATGATCTCATGGTTCCTGGGATCGAGCCCCACATTGGGCTCTGTGCTGACAGCATGAAGCCTGCTTGAGATTCTCTCTCTCTCTCTCTCTCTCTGCCCCTCCCCCACACTCTTTCTCTCAAAATAAATATAACTAATTAATTAATTAATTGAATAAAAGTGGTTGCTTCCCTGAGTGTCTTTCTAGTAACTACTGACATGTCCAAATGGCATTAAATTTATTTACTCCTGGTGGAATCCCCATTACTCTACACAAATATTTAAGATGGTAGAGTGTATAGGATACTTTGTCAAGAATACTTTCATTATACAGAGATTTTCCTCAGAGAGTAATGCCTTCTCCAACTGAACATATAACAATTTGTTGTTCTTAAGTAATGAAGAATTCTGTTATGGTTGGATATGTTTAACAACTAGTTGTTTTTGAGTCTGTATTGCAGACTCGATGGTCTAAGTGGGGACAGAACAGAACACTTGGATCCAGCAGTTTCTATCCCTGAAATAGAGACATGTCACCAGAATGGGGATGTAGTCATCTCTAAACCAGTATGTATCAGGTAATGTTCTTCATCATAAGTGAACTGAGATTTTTGATTGGCATTTGATATAGATGAATATGGTAAATACATAACTTCCTCCTGAATCATAAGTATCGATTTTCCACAAAAGTCTAAATCTATTAAAAAGAAGAGAGTGCTACTGGAAGCAGTGCCTCCAGCCTGACTTCACAAATGTGGCACATGTGTACTGGGACCTGGGGACAGGAATAAGGCAGAGGAAGTATGTGGCAAATGCATCTGTTCTGTCAGCCCTCAAACAAACAGCAAAGTTGAGCCCCTGCAGGAAAGACTCTAAGCCAGAGGGTGAGAGTAGAGCATGATATACAGTCTCCTGATCAGAGGTGGAGGGACAGTTAAAGGCATAAATGGAGGGTGCAAGTCACAGGCAAGGTAACCTTCCAGGGAGCTGGGGAAAGCCAGATGCGGAGGGAGGGAGCCTGACTAGTCAGGCAGCTATGGGCTCAATTGTGATTCTGGCACAAGCATGGTCAGGGTGGCTATGTAGAGTTCAGGACACAGGCAGGGAAATTGGTTAGGAACAAATAAGGAGCAAATATTGGGAAGGGCATTTTCGGTTTGGAAATGGCAAGCTGATTTATAGGAAGACAGTCCAAGTTGATCTTAGTTTTGTAATTTTTTTAAAAATTGTGATAAAACAAGCATAACGTAAAGTTTACCATTTTAACTATTTTTTAAGTTTGTTTATTTTGAGGTGGGGTGCAGAGTGAGAGAGAGAGAGAGAGAGAGAGAGAGAGAGAGAATCCCAAGCAGGTTCCACACTGTCAGTGCAGAGCCCAACATGGGGCCTGAACTCACGAACTGCGAGATCATCACCTGAGCCAAAGCCAAGAGTCAGAGGCTTAACCGACTGAGCCACCCAGGCAAACCCCTAATTATTAAGTATATAAGTCAGTGTCATTAAGAGCATTCACAATCATTTGACACCAAAAGCAAAGGCAACAAAAGCAAAAATAAACTATTGGGACTACATCAAGCTAAAAAGCTTCTGCACAGCAAAGGAAACCATCAACAAAATGAAAAAGCAACCTATTGAATCGGAGAAAATATCTTCAAATCATATACCTGATAAGGTGTTAATATCCAAAATATATAAAGAACTCCTACAACTCCATCACAAAAGAAAAGTCTGATTAAAAATTGGCAGAAGATCTGAATAGGCATTAATAAGACATACAAACAGCCAATGGATAGGTGAAAAGGTGCTCAACATCACAATTCATCAGGAAAATGCAAGTCAAAACCACAATGAGAGATGACCTTACCCCTGTTAGAATGGCTATAATCAGAAAGACAAGAAATAATAAGTGTTGGAGAGGATGTGGAGAGAAGGGAATCCTTGTGCACTGTTGGTGGGAATGTAAATTGGTGCAGCACTATAGAAAGCAGTGTGGGCTTTCCTCAAAAAATTAAAAATAGAAATATCATGCGATCCAGCAATTCCACCTCTGGGTATTTATCTGAAGAAAACAAAAACACTAATTCAAAAAGACATATGCATCCCTGTGTTCATTGGAGCATTATTTACAATAGCCAAGATATGGAAGGAACCTGAGTCCATTGATGGATAAATCCCACACCCTCAACCGCAAGCTCTTGCCCAGACACACAGCATGCCTTACCTTCTCCAAGCTCAGAGTCTGAAACAAAGCCTGACATTTGGAGTAAAGTGAGGCCTCCTGTGATGAACTGTGGGGAAACAAACAAACAAACAAACTGAATTTAAAATGAACCTGCCACAGAGAATGGTAGAGTTGTAAATTCTAAACGTCCACACCAGTCGTCTGGTAAAAGGATCCACATGCACTTGTAGAATAAAGAGATACTTCTTTAGACAGAATGCGTGGATTGACATATGAGTACAGCAGGCTATTTTATATACTGTGGTAAGTCTCCTTTTCAAAATCCACTCTTTCACAAAAGCAATAAATGCCAGAATTATTATTTAAAAGAAAAAAAAAAAGAATATTTCCCTCTGAGGATACAGCCCCTCAGGAAGGCAGTCTTAGCAGCAGCAAAAAGGTGATTTTGAACTGCAGAGGGAGCCTGGCTCTAAATGTATCTTCCCTGCCTTCTCGACAGTGCCTCAATTTCCCTTTAGCGTAGGGTCTCCATTTCTCTTCGGAGCAAAGCTGAAAGATTTGACACAAATCTCCTCAAGTCACACTTCATATGATACCAGTCTTCTGTCCTTGGACGACTAGCAGAGTGGTCTGGTGGAGCAGGAAGAGGAAGAGTAGGAATCGCTCAGTGGCCGGTGGCAGAGAAACAGTCCTGGAAGTAGACTGAGCAGGAAAGTCAAACTAATTGACCACTTGGCTCTGGGTTGAAACCGCCAGTCGTCCCTTTAAACAAGCCCACAGTGCCCCCTGCAGGGAGGAGAGCAGAGGTGTGGTTGGTTTTGTTTTAGGTTCTTTCACTGTTAGGTACCATTTTGGTAGAAACAAGATAGATAAGAAGTTGAAGAATATGAATTGTCTCCATCTACCAGATTAATGAGAGTTTAGCTCTCCCAGCTTGAACCTGAGCTCACAAAGCTTGTGGCCAACAGAATCAGTACACCTGGGAATGACAATCTTTCTGTCAGACAAACAGAAGTCATTTAAAGTTTAATCTTGCAGGGATACCTGGGTGGCTCAGTCAGTTAAGTGTCAGACTTGATTTCTGCTCAGGTCATGATCTCAGTGTCGTGAGATAGGGCCCCGCATGGGGCTCTGCCCTGAGCATGGAGTCTGCTTGGGATTGTCACTCCACCTCTCTTTCT
The DNA here is from genome assembly GCF_046562875.1 of Panthera onca. Classification (NCBI taxonomy): domain Eukaryota; kingdom Metazoa; phylum Chordata; class Mammalia; order Carnivora; family Felidae; genus Panthera; species Panthera onca. Next base: position 225,529,848 of record NC_138339.1, read on the forward strand.
CCCCCTTCCTCCTCCTTCTCTTCTTCCCCTCTTTAAAGGTTAATCTTAGAGGAAAACATGACCCCTGTCCCTTCACCTTAGTAGATATATCTTGTAATCTTTATGACTTTTATGATTTTTAATTCTCTGATGCTTAGTTATAAATGATTATAATTATATGTATACTAAACTTCATTTAATATTTTATCAATCTACTTTTTAATGCTTCAATGGCAGGGGGCCTGGGTGGCTCAGTTGGTTAAGCACCTAACTTTGGCTCAGGTCATGATCTCACGGTTCATGAGTTTGAGCCCCACATTGGACTCTCTGCTGTCAGCTCAGAGCCTCCTTGTAATTCTCTATCTCCCTCTCTCTCTGCCCTTCCCCACTTGCTCTCTCTCTCTGTCTCTCAAAAATAAATACACATAAAAAAGTTTTTTTTGTTAATTTATAATACTTCAATGGCCACATAAGTCTGTTACGTTATGGTTAACAATTTACTTCATCATATTCATTTTTTGTGTGTGTGCCTTGATGCTTTGGCCAGTATCTAAGCTAAATGATGTGTACAAATGGCCTATTTGTTTCCCTTGAATTAACTCTTTAGGATAATAGGCATATGACACATGGCAGACATGTAGATTCTGGAGGAAGAAAGATTTGAATTCAGAACCTGACTTTTCCACATTTAGGCAATGTGCCCATGGGAATATTAATCTCTCTGAAGGTCAGATGTCTCTCCTTTATAATGAGGCTAGTAAGAATTCAATGACAAGACACAAATATTGCATCTAATATGTGACCACGTTGTGGTAGTAGCATAATGAAGGACAGCTTCTGTGTTGCAGCAAAAGTTATTAAGTAGGATGCCTTTCCTGGTCCTCCACTTCCAAAACCCGGTCCGGTAATATGGTTAACACAATGCCTATCCAGTTGTCTTCATTTCTCTTCCACTTAAAGAGGGTGTGTTTTTAATTCCTGGAATAGAAGCCAAGGTATCTACCTCAGTAAGAGCAGGAAAGAAGAGGAAGAGTTCAGTGTTAGAACCTGGAGGGACAGTTTTAGAGCAATGACACAGGAAAGATCCTGGAACATACAGGAAAATCAGGGAGTGGAGAAGGGCTTTCAGAAGGTGTTGCCCCAGATTATGACTTCTATCCCTCTAATGTTCTTCAGTGAATAAAGAATGTAAACACTCTGTAGATTTATGGTTGCTGAATTCTGCCTTTGGAATGTGACTTTACTCTGCAAATAAGCAATATGGATCCCTAGATAGATAAGAATTAAGCCATCATCATCATCATTATTATGATCACGTATTTATTCATAGACTTGAGATTATAGTATGATGGGTGAAATCATTTTCACGACTAATAACATTTTCCTATTTGGAAAGAATGTTCTGGTTTACACTGATCTGATTACCTTTCAAAAGATAGTACTAAGTTCTTCCCCTAGTCTTATGTACCAGGGGCTCCAGCTGGTTGAGGTATGTTGGTCATTAAGTATCCTCTCTCTGGAAAACAGTGTGGAGGTTCCTCAAAAAATTAAAAATAGACCTACCCAATGACCCAGCAATAGCACTGCTAGGAATTTACCCAAGGGATACAGGAGGGCTGATGCATAGGGGCACTTGTACCCCAATGTTTACAGCAGCACTTTCAACAATAGCCACGTTATGGAAAGAGTCTAAATGTCCATCAACTGATGAATGGATAAAGAAATTGTGGCTTATATACACAGTGAATACTACGTGGCAATGAGAAAGAATGAAATATGGCCTTTTGTAGCAACGTGGATGGAACTGGAGAGTGTGATGCTAAGTGAAATAAGTCATACAGAGAAAGACAGATACCATATGTTTTCACTCTTATGTGGATCCTGAGAAACTTAACAGAAGACCATGGGGGAGGGGAAGGAAAAAAAGAGAGAGAGGGAGGGAGCCAAATCATAAGAGACTCTTAAAAACTGAGAATAAACTGAGGGTTGATGGGGGGTGGGAAGGAGGGGAAAGTGGGTGATGGGCATTGAGGAGGGCACCTGTTGGGACGAGGACTGGGGGTTGTATGGAAACCAATTTGACAATAACTTTCATATAAAAAAATAAGTTTCCTCTCTCTAGAAAACTGAGTATATCTGAGCTTGCTGGTGATGGGATTCACTTAATCTTCGGGGGGAAGGCAATCTTCTGGAGAATGATTTTTTTTTTTTTTTTGGTTTTGTTTTTGTTTTTGTGAGAAGCAAAAAGGCAAGGCGAGGATTTAACAGCTGTTCTTTTCCCCAGACACTTCCCCTGGCCCCTCTGGCAGGCATATCAGGGGGGCAGGGTTGGGGAGGGGCAACTGGTAATGTTTATTGTCTCAGCAACTCCACAGTTAGTGTATACAACTACATCACAAATCACAAAAACTCTAATCTAGATTTAACAAGCTGATGAGAACCAGGAGTTTCAGCCTTGAAGGGATTCAATTCTTAGAGGCTCCTCAGAGAACTTCTGTTTTCAGAGTCCAGAAAGAAGATCTGTTACCTTCTTGACATGAATACCTAATGAAATGCTAAAAATAATATCTGTATTAGCTCAGGGTTACAATTAAATGGAAAGCAAAATTTAGAACAACAGAAAAACCATGATGCAGACCTGTTCACAAGAGTCATAAAACATTACCAGCTCTGTAAATAAGTTATTCCCCTGGCCAGAGTAAATAATTAGGAAGTATCTATCTTTGTATTATAAATAGCAGTAGAAATGAGAATATTCACAATTAAAAAAGGAATGGCCACTCCAGTACCTCAGCCTAATTAAAGACTAAAAAAAATATAAGACATCTAGAAAAAGAAATGCTTAGGTCACCACTAATCTATACTGATAAATGTCGTGGAGTAATACTATAGCTTCTGCCCACAGTAATAATTCACAACACAGCCACTAGAGTCAGGGCAATGTGTTGAATAAGTTTTGTGTGACTTTAGAATCTCTTTAGTAAAATATGATAGGGGCGCCTGGGTGGCTCAGTCGGTTAAGTGGCCGACTTTGGCTAAGGTCATGATCTCGCAGTCTGTGAGTTCTAGCCCCGCGTTGGGCTCTGTGCTGACGGCTCAGAGCCTGCAGCCTGTTTCAGATTCTGTGTCTCCCTCTCTCTGACCCTCCCCTGTTCATGCTCTGTCTCTCCCTGTCTCAAAAATAAATAAACGTTAAAAAAAATATGATAGCTATTTCTGGAAATGTGAAGTGTCAAAAATGTCATTGAGTGAGTAGCTTTCAAAAATTAAGTATTTGCGGGGCACCTGGGTGGCTCAGTCAGTTAAGTGTCCGACTCCAGCTCAGGTCGTGATCTCAGAGCCCAAGAGTTTGAGCCTCGCATCAGGCTCTGTGCTGACAACTCAGAGTCTGGAGCCTGCTTTGGATTCTGTGTCTCCCTCTCTCTCTGCCCCTCCCCTGCTCACACTCTGTCTCTCTAAAATGAATAAATGTAAAAAAAAAAAAGTTTTTTAAATTAAGTATTTGATGTATTTAAGTCTTTTGAAAGGGAAGCTTGAGGGGCACTTGGCTGGCTCTTTCAGAAGAGCATGTGCCTCTTGATCTCGGGATCATGAGTTCAAGTCCCATGTTGGGTGCAGAGATTACATAAACAAAAAAACAAACAAACCTAAAAATAAAAACAAATAAAGGGAAACTTTAGGTTCTATTGCATAGATTAAATTTGGTAGAAAGTTCTAATTCAGAAGTATTTGGTGAAAAGAAGTTTTGAATTCTTCTCAACATCACTCATCATCAGGGAAATAAAAACCAAAACCACAATGAAATACCACCTCACACCTGTCACAATGGTTAAAATGAACAACTCAGGAAACAACAGATGTTGGCGAAGATGTGGAGAAAGGGGAACCCTTTGCACTCTCGGTGGGAATGCAAACTGGTGCAGCCACTCTGGAAAACAGTATGAAGGTTCCTCAAAAGACTAAAAATAGAACTACCCTACAACCCAGCAATTGCACTACCAGGTATTTTTCCAAAGGATCCAAAAATGCTGATTTGAAGGGATATCTGCACCCAATGTTTATAGCAGCACTATCGACAATAGCCAAATTATGGAAAGGGCCCAAATGTCCATCAACTGATGAATGGATAAAGAAGATGTGGTATACACACACACAGACACACACACACACACACACACACACACACACACACACACACACTGGAATATTACTCAGCGGTCAAAAAAGAATGAAATCTTGCCATTTGCAACAACGCGGATGGAACTGGAGTGTATTATGCTAAGTGAAGTAAGTCAGTCAGAGAAAGACAAACATGATTTCACTCGTATGTGGAATTTAAGAAATATGAACATAAGGGAAGGGAAGCAAAAATAATATGAAAACAAAGAGGGAGATAAACCATAAGAGACTCTTAAATACAGAAAAAAAACTGAGGATTGCTGGAGGGGTGTTGGGTGGGGCTGGGTAGAATGGGTGATGGGCATTAAGGAGGGCACTTGTTGGGATGAGCACTGGGTGTTGTATGTAAGTGATGAATCACTGAATTCTCTTCCTGAAATCATTACTACACTATATGTTAACTACGTTGGATTTAAATTAAAAAAAAAAAAAAAGGAGTTGGAATTCTTGAGATGGAGGGCAATGGCTAGGATAGTGAGGCCCAAAGCATCGTAACCCTTATTCTTACCCTTACACACACACATACACACACACCACATGCTGAAAATATACATATAAGCTTTAAAATATGTCATAACAAGCATGAATGGAAAGAAAATGCCTTAGTACCTGGGAGGGCCATTGGGTAGGCAGAATTTGGAAGGGCTGGGATGAGTGACTGGCTTCGGCAAGGTTATCTGCAAGTAAAGCTTGGATCTGCTTAGCCCTGGGTGAAATTACTCGACCCCATGCACTCACCACCAACAACAGTTCTCAGCTTCATCTGCCCCCACTGGCCTTCTCCAGACTCACTCCTCTTGCTGCCAAATGCCAAGACTCTCTTTATAGGCAGAAAGGGAAGTGGGGAGGAGGGGCAGGTAAGTAAGGAGTGGACCTGGTTTTATCATCTTGAAAGAGAGCCACTAATGAGGTACCTGGTTGACTCAGTTGGTAGAGCATGCAACTCTTGATCTTGGGGTTGTGAGTTTGAGCCCCATGTTGGGGGTACAGTTTACTTTAAAAAAAAAGAAAGAGGGCTGCTAAATAAGTCTCTAGAATTATGTTTTGTGTAAATGCTGGCACTCTAACAAGATGTCAGTCTTGATTTCTCATATTGGCAGATGAAAAGAGAATAGGGTATGTACCTATACCTCTAGAGTAAGTTATCAGCCTTTTAAGAAATTAAGTCATATAAATACCTTTAAAAACTTATGGTTTTTATTTCATATTAAATATGATATACTTTCTTCCTCTTTATTGCTACACCACAAACTTCTAGAGTAACTTATTCTTTAGACCCTTCTTAGAAGACAGAGACCTGTGAACACATTGATTATAAAGAAGCATTAATTGACAAGCATTTCCTGTAGTTGGGGGTATAAAGCTCTTTTTCTTTCTTTTTCTTTCTTTCTTTCTTTCTTTCTTTCTTTCTTTCTTTCTTTCTTTAATGTTTACTTATTTTTGAGAGAGAGAGAGGCAGATAGAACACAAACAGGGAAGGGGCAGAGAGAGAGGGAGACACAGAATCTGAAGCAGGCTCCAGGCTCTGAGCTGTCAGCACAGAGCCCAACACAGGGCTTGAACCCACAAACCACGAGATCATGACCTGAGCTGAAGTTGGTCACTTAACCAACTGAGCCACCCAGGCATCCCTATGAAACTATTTCTATGTTACTAAGGACTATCTATCCACAAATACCACAAAATAAAAGTTACAAACAGAATCCTTCCACAATCTTAAGCTCATATCCTGCTTAAAGCAAAGATGGAAACTTGGTAGAACAGACACAACACCGCATCCCTAAGCACATTAGCTAAGTGCGCTGCAAACATTCTGCCTCACTACCCTGACTTGAGTGGCCTCTCATTCATGCATTTATTTTGTGTTCTGGGCAGCACCAAACTTTTGGCAGAGTTTTGGACCACAGTGGCCGAAGCATTAAGGAGGGATATGTGCTAGAGGTAGTTGTTAATCTGCTGCAAAAATAAAACAAAGGACAATGTCATGCTAGGTATTAAAATGCAAGTTTTACAGTGGCTTGAATTCCTTTTAAGGAAATAGTCAAGTGAACAGAGAAATCAAAAGGCAATCACAATCGATTAGGAATAGGCAGAAAGTGCTTCGACATGAAGAAAAACACCATTATCCTCAGGACTTGCTGACACAAGCCTTACAAAGGAGAAACTGTTGCCTGAGGCACATGATGACTTTAAGGATTTGAAAAGAACAGAAGCTGGGGATAGGTCTTCTAAATTCATAGGAATTCTGCTAAAAAATACAGCAGTTTTCAAAGTGTGGTCCTGGACCAGCAGCATGAGTATCACTTGGAACTTTTTAAAAACATTAACCCTTGGGTCTGCTTTACCTACCAAATTTAGTAGGTGATTCTAATGCCTCCTAAAGTTTGGGAAGCACTGAGTTTTGTTTCAGTTGGGCTTTCATTTCTGTGCTGCATCATGGGGTGTGTGTGTGTGTGTTTAAAATTTTGCATTAGACTATAAACCTTTACATTTTTGCTTGTTTTATTCCAGGGATGTTAGTGACGGAATAATAAACACAAAGTGGAGTCAATAAATTACAAGAAGTAATTAAAATGATAGAAAAAGGCCAACAGAAAACTAGGCAAATACTTTTTTTTTTTTTAAATATTCTTTTCCTTAACAGTCAAGTGTGAGCCACTTGAAATTTTCTTGATTTAAAAATCGTATTTGTTTCACTTGGAAGGAACCTTAGGAACATCTGTTACTCCCTTCTCATTTTACAGATGAGGAGACTGATGGGGTAATACTGACATGCCCAGATTAAACAGAAATTCACCATACCAGTCCTAAGGTAGAGGCATTACAGATAAAAGTCTAAATTGAGTAGATATTCTTGATTTGGAGGGAAAATAAAATGTTTGCCCACGTTTTATAAAAGTAAATGGGTCATTTAACTGTCTTCCCTGTCTCCTGGCTGCTGCCAGAGGCTGGTGGCTTAGACTCCTATCATGAGAGGAACACAGACTCTCTCTCAGCAGAGCAGACCGTGACCCCAGCTGCAAGGCTGCCTTTGCCAGAGGAATGAAAGACTCTTTTCACGCCCTGCTTCTTCCTGCCCCCACGCCAGGCACAGCACCAGCAACAGCCCCACCTTCCTTCTGCGAATGCATTCTTCAATTCTAGAAGGAAATCATAAGTGACTTGCCCAGGAAAGATTGCTCGTGAGTGAGTAAAGGAACAAACATTATTATAATTACTAATCACTATTATTTACTTATGCACTATATCACTCCTTCTTCCAGAAGGTATTCAAGGGAGCACTTTGTTTTTTAAGGGCTGGTTGTCTGCCCTGTCCTCTACCAAGCCTTAACATCCTCAGAAGGCAAGGGGATGGAGAGTCAGACCTGGTTCCACGTGTCAGTTCTTCCTGCAGTGCTGAGTTGGCTGCCTTGCACACAACAAGGGCTCCGTGAATATCTGGCGAATCACTGAGTGAACGTGAAAGAGGAATGAGGGAAATTGGCAGTGGACAGCATAGGGAATTTTTCCCGTTTGTCAGAGGAGAGGGATAATTCCTGGGAGTTGAATCCGTTGGTTTTTGCTTTACTTTTAGGAGTAAACATGACACAAAATCATGTTCGGGTCACCCTGAAGTCAAGCATGGCAACCCAGGTTGGGCAAAGATTATTTTCTAAGAGGCTAGTGTGTCTGGGTTGGAAAACACTCCAAACCAGAGTCCAGGCACTCTTCACAGCTGGGATAAGTTGTATTTCCACATGAAAACGAAAACTCAGAGTTAACCCAAAAAGCAATGGTGAAATCACACCGGGATTTGGAGACAAATTGTTATATGTTATATCACTGAAGGTGTCTGCTAATACTACGATGCCAATTATCCTGAGGAGTATAAAACTAAAACATCAGATAAACTCTCCATTGCAACACGCCTAATAATTCTTTTTTTTCCTACTACAGCTTCTGCAATAACTTTTAAGTGACAAAATGAATTAATATGCTTTTTCATTCTGTCTGAGCCTCTTGCTATATTTTTTAATTTTTTTTTTTTTTTTTTTAGTGCTTATTTATTTTTGAGAGAGAGAGAGAGAGAGAGAGAGAGAGAGGCAGAGTGTGAGCAGGGCAGAGGCAGAGAAGAGGGAGACACAGAATCTGAAACAGTCTCCAGGCTCCGGCTGTCAGCACAGAGCCCGATCCAGGGCTCGAACTCACGAGCAGTGAGATCGTGACCTGAGCGGAAGTCAGACGCTCAACCGACTGAGCCACCCAGGCGCCCCTCTTGCTATTTAAAGTCTGAATAAATAGTGATGTGGACAAGATGTTGACACTTGGGAGAAAAAAAGATGGGAGTCAAATGACCTTGGTAGCAAATCAGTAGCTGATTTAGTTTAGAGAAAAATGGAAGTATTTAAAGAAAAAACTCTGCAATTTATTTTAATATTATATTTATGCTCAAGAAACTTATGGTATATTACATTAGGGTTTGAAATTTTTGCTTTAGTAAAAATCGCCTGGAGAATATAAAACGAACACCTAAATATATAGATAGCTTGATTTCTCTGTTGAGAAATGGCCACTCAGTGGCCAACTGATTAAGTTGACCAGATGTTCTAAGTTCCAACACGTTAGCTTGCCAACTCTATTAGGAAAGGTATATAAATGACATATTAGAAATAACTTCCTATTGGCAATTTCTTTAAAGTAAGGAGAGGGGCACCTGGGTGGCTCAGTCGGTTAAGCGCCCGACTTAGGCTCAGGTCATGATCTTGCAGTCTGTGAGTTCGAGCCCCATGTCGGGCTCTGTGCTGACAGCTCAGAGCCTGGAGCCTGCTTCGGATTCTGTGTCTCCCTCTCTCTGACCCTCCCCTGTTCATGCTCTGTCTCTCTCTGTCTCAAAAATAAATAAACATTAAAAAAATTTTTTGATAAAAAAAAGGAAGGAGAAATAAAAATATCTTGTCTGAGAATCATGGAGATTGTGGGGAAGTCTTATTGTATTTCAGTGATTGATAAATGACTGAAAGTTGAATTTCTCTGTTTTGTTTTTGATGGCCCTTTTTCTGCAAAAGCTTTCCAGACTGGTTTTTATTTGGGAGCTCATGTAAGCCCATTGAAGGGAGAGGACATGCTTTTGTTTTTTATTCTTGTATCCTCAGCAACTAGTGAAGCGACAGGAAGCGACAAAAGAAACAGTATTTTTTGTTGGCATGTTTAAAATATCTTGAAGTGGCCATTTCCTTGAAAGAAAAGCAGTAAGCTTTATAATTTTATAGCCATGGTCATTTTAGAGTTTATGAATAGCAATATACATGTATTGAATCCTTTTCTTGTTTCTGATATTTAGACTTAAAGCATGTTGCAGCAAGAATAGGGAAGGCACAAATAAATTAGGGACTGTAAATTTGCTGAGGCAGATGATTATTCACACTTATTCAGAGAATGTATTATTTTTTAAAGCTTAATCAAAATAATTTTTGTATATTTGTCTATTATGTTTGAACGAAAAACTCTAGGTTGATGACTATATCGTCCCACTGTGAGTGAGAAGGTATCACCAGTGAAGCAGAATTTCTGCTTCTCCTTTGCCTGCTTAGCTAACAAGGCTGAGGAAATACTGACATCTACCTCCCCATTTGTTCTCAGATCCCCTGTTCGAAGAGGAGCTCAAATTACACTATTTTGAAATTACAAAAAAAAGTTCATGTAGGCTCTTAGACTTTTATAACTAATATATTTTCAGACCTCAGTGGGCTCAAAACTTCAGCTGGAAACTGAGTTGAGGATCGTAAGTAGAGCCAGTACTTCGCACATAATAGGTCCTGAGATATTTGACTGTTTCTTTGAAATTGCTGAACCAGAATTCCTATCCAGGTGGGAAAATGGAATGGGGGAGAAGTATTAGGTAACGAGCAAGTATAGAAGCTTAGAGGGAGGTGCCCAAGGCAGGGGTGGCAGTGGTGGTACTGCTGGTGGTCGGTGGTGATAGTAGAGTGACAATTTTGGTGGAGGGAAAGGACAAGTCTCCGTGGCACTTGCCGCCTTGGAGATAGATCTAGAAAGCAAAGAGTATAGAAAGCGTAATCTGTTCTGGAACAAACGAAAATGCAATGTGGCTGGAGCATAGAAGATGTAAAGAGAGGGAAGGAGGAGAGATGAGGCTGAGACGGGAAATCCAACCAGATTCAATGGCGGCTTCCAGACCCTTTCTAAATATGGAATCATTAAAGGATTTTAAGCAGGAGAGCGAAGTGAAGGGATTGTATTTTAGAAAACCATGGTCGCAGATGGAGAAAAGATGGAGTTAGAGTGACCAGAAAGAGGAGCCTAGAACAGAAATCCAGGTAAGGAAGGACAATAGTCTGAGCTAGAGTGGGCAAAGGTGGGATGTTTAAAGACATTCTGAAGGTAGAATTCACAGGATTTGGCTGTTGGTTCTGTGTGAGAAGGGATAAGGAAATCAGAGGATGAGACCTTATCCCCAACACACTGGACACTCTAAAATGAGGTGATGTATCTTTAGTCCACACATTCATTCCACAAATATTTGTTGACCACCTATTCTGTTGCAGGCGTTGTACTGGATTCTGGTGCTACAGAGGTAAAAATATATGGTTGTTATTCTAACATACCAACAGTATGTGAAATTGCATCACTCCAAATTACATCATTACAAAGTCAAAGGACTAAGGATAAAGTTGAAAAAAATATTGTAACATACATAGCCAATATCGTTAGTATAAGCTCAAGAGAGAAGGGTAGGTGTCTATAGGCAGTTCTTAGTAGAAGAAACACATAAAGAGATGCTTGGCTTCCCCAATAATCAGAGATGTGCATTAAAATACCAACAACAAAATATTTGGAGGGAGAGTGGTAGACTGATAAAAATAGAAGAAAAAAACCATAGTAACATATCCCAACTTTATAGATTAGAACACACACACACGCACACACTGACGTGCAGGAAAAACAGAAAGTTTGTAAACACTAAATTGTTAATAGTGGTTCTCCCCAGACAATGGAGTTACAGACCTGGTGGTTTTCATTTAATTCTTTGTGCTTTTTTTGTATGGTATAATTTGTTTTCATTTGAACTATATATTACTCTTATAAGCTAAAATTAACTAATAATGCTATTTTTAATTTAGAAAAAATGATAAAGAACATTGGGTGTAGAGGGGATGGGCAAAGAGCAGTCTTAGCAGTGGGAAGGACATGTGGAAACGAGTTGGAAGTATGGAGTGTTGGAGAGCCATGGGCACTTCAGCATCCCACGGCATCAAGTGCCGGAGACAGCCCAGAAGTCATGCAAAAGAGTTGAGCACTTATTCCATAAGTAATGAGGAACTAACCACAGCTTCTGATCAGGAGAGACACATGGTCCCTGCACAGATGCCTCTGGGATCAGCGTGGAGGATGGACAAAGCAGGGGTGTTTAGTAGTTGAGAGATCATATAGGAGGCCATGGGCTCATGGGACCTCCATGGCAAGAGGACCCTGATCAAGTTAAATTTGCAAACTTTCTGTGCCTCTATTGTCTTGTTGTAAAAAAGAAGTAAGAATAGCACCTGCTTTGAGGGTAGATGTGTCATGAAACTAATGAAGGTCAGTTTTCAGGATCCATCACTTGTGTCAGTCCAAGTATTTACTTTTGTAGATACTAATTCTGATATTTGTAATTTTCTTTTTTTAATTTTATTTTCTTGCGATGAGAACACGTAATATGAGGTATATCCTCTTACAAACTTTACGTGTACAGTGCAGCGTTGTTAACTATGCCCTACGTTGCATGGCACATCTCTAGAATTTATCTGTCTTGCATAATCGAAACTTCGTACCCACTGATTAGCAACTCCTCAGTTCCCTCTGCTGCCAGACCCTGGTAACCACCATTCTAGTCTGTTTCTATGAGTTTAACTATTTCAAATATCTCATGTAAGTATTTGTCCTTTTGTAACTGTCTTAGTTCACTTAGCACGATGTTTTCCTTCAAGGTTCATCCAGGTTGTAGCATCTGGCAAGATTTCCTGATGTTTTTTCTGGTTTTTGGGTTTTTTCTTTAAAAAGGACACTAAAACTTGTCCAAGTTTTGGCTTCAGGGAGCTCGGAGCCATTTCTGACAGTACTTAGGATTGCTCTCAGGATGAAAAGAGCTAATTTACATTGAGTGTATGACACATGGTACCTGCCATAGGAGTGTCAGCTGTTTTTATTATGTGAAGGTAAAATACGGCTGATGGATACATCTCTGGGTATTCTGGCCTGGGCTACAGGGTGTTATTCCCACAGATGCAGACTATTTAGTTTAATAATGAAAGAATACTGGTTCAATTTTGGATATGCTAAGTGTGAAGCGCCGATAAAATATTCAGTGGGTGTCCATAAATAGGCCATGAAATGGTTAGGAATAGAGCTCAAGAGAGAGAGGTAGGGCTATCAATTTGGGAATTACCCAAATACAGAAGACAGTTAACATCACAATTATGGATGACAAGGTTCAGGGACAGTGTGAAGAACGAAAGCTGACTAGGGCTCGGGACAGAATCCTGGGGGACACCAGCTTTTAACAATCAGATTGTGATGGTGATTACATGAATCTATAAATTTCATAGTCATGTATACTCGCCTTCTTCAAATAAAGATTGCATGTAAAAACTGGTGAAATCCGGGGCGCCTGGGTGGCTCAGTCGGTTGAGCATCCGACCTCGGCTCAGGTCATGATCTCACAGTTCGGGGGTTCGAGCCCCGTGTCGGGCTCTGTGCTGACAGCTCAGAGCCTGGAGCCTGCTTCGGATTCTGTGTCTCCCTCTCTCTCTGACCCTCCCCCATTCATGCTCTGTCTCTCTCTGTCTCAAAAATAAATAAACATTAAAAAAAAAAACTGGTGAAATCCAAATTTAAGACTTGTAGTTTACTGTACCAGTGTAAATTTCCTATCCTGTTTTTGATAACATAAGATGGTTTTACAAGATATTATCCTTGAGGAAAGCTGGGTGAAGGATACATGAGTCGACTATTTTTGCACCTTTTTCTGAGTGTTTGTATCAAAATAAAATGTTAAAAATACAAACAAGGCTGCAGCATTTAGACAGGGCTGATAATTTAGAATAAGATATTGTATGCTGATATTATTTTTATGGCTCTTTTGAGCAGTGATCTAATTTCAAGCTAATTTCAAAAGAATGCAGCCAACTGCACAAGCTAAAACAACTGGGACATTCCTGCTATAATCTGTCTCCGGTCAATAAAAACCCTGAATCTTTATAGGAAAAAAAAAAAAAACAATCAGGCAGAGGCAGAGAAGACTAGATGGGAAAAGTTCTGAGAAGGGGTGAACCAAGAGGAAGCAGCTCAACATTTCTCTGTGCCACTGGGGATCGAAGAGAGCGAGAAATGCCTATTCAGTCCAATACCCGATTTGTTCACAGACACTAAGAAAATGAATTCTATTTCATTTCATATACTTCCTCAGAAAAACTAATAAATGAAAAATAAAATGAGCTAGATTTTTTTCATTGTCTGTTGCTTTCAGGTTAAATGAAATCATTAATAATTTTTAGGTATTTCCTTTTCTCCTAGATCCTAGGGGATATAAGGACTGTTTGAAATGATTTGGTTCCGTGCTACTCAAAATTTGGTCTGTGGGCCAGCAACATTGGCATCCCCTGGGAATTTGCCAGAAATATGGAATGTCAGGCCCCACCCCAGACCTACTGAAGATGAATCTGTATTTTTCCAAGCATTCAGAGGATATGTATGCACTTTAACAAATGCAAAGGCCTGGTCTTGCCAGTCCTGCCTTTCCATCACATTCATTATCACCAACAGAAAATTAATAAAGAGGACAATTACCACCAGCACTTGGGAAAATAACCTCACATAACCAAAAAGATCCATAGGGTAAGATACTAATTTTTTTTTAAAATTTTTTTTTTTTTTTTTTTTTTAACGTTTATTTATTTTTCAGACAGAGAGAGAGACAGCATGAACGGGGGAGGGGCAGAGAGAGAGGGAAACACAGAATCGGAAGCAGGCTCCAGGCTCTGAGCCATCAGCCCAGAGCCCGACGCGGGGCTCGAACCCGCGGACCGCGAGATCGTGACCTGAGCCGAAGTCGGACGCTTAACCGACTGAGCCACCCAGGCGCCCCAAGATACTAATTTTTTTAATTCTCTATGAACAAAATGTCATTAAAAAAAATCTTCCTCTTCCACATTATGGTCTGCTTTCTTCTGCTGCTTTCGAGTTAGTAGCTGAGATGCAGCAGGCTATGGGGCCTTCTCAGTCACCACACAACCCCTGTGGTGGGTGAGCTTAGTAGAGGGAAGGGCCCGTGCTTGTGGCCCCTACAGCTTCCCCCTGGCTAAGGCTGCAACCTTTCTCTTCACCGTAGTGTGGAGATTGCCTAAGAGGAGCTGGAGCTCAGGATGAGCCTGACAGCAGAGAGGAAGTAGGGAATATGCATCCTAAGGTATGTCTCTATCTGACAGCAATGCTTTCTTCAGGGTGTGATATCAGAATTCATGTTTTATTCAATAACTGAGTCACTACTGGACAGGTTGTTTAACAGAGATGTAGTGAATACATTGCACTCAGTTATGACCCGTGAGATCTGAGTTCTTTGATATATTTGTTTCTTCTTCCATGATGCATGGCTAATATTTGCCACATGTCCAGTGTGAGGGCTGGAATGGTAATAAATGCTCGCCTAAAATGCAAGGTCATAGGGACTGCATGATGTAGTATCTGCACAAGGATGCTGACAACCGTGAAGTCTCACAAGAGCCTAATATATATATATGTTTATCATTGATGGTCACGATAGCAAGAGTTGATCTTAAAACCAAAGAGCAAAAATATCCATCATAAATACATCTGTTATAATTAGTAAAGCTTGGTTATAAGAATGCTGTAATATAATTTGAAAAGTAAGCAGTAGCAATAAAAAGTAAGTGTCCACTTTTGATTTTCCATCAGAATGAAAAGAGGGCTTTTAAAGAATGCAGGGATTTTTAAAATAACTATGGTAGTTAATGTTCCCTGAGATTTATGAACTATGTGCTCTTTATGATCTATTAGTGGAACCATATGGAAGTGCTTGTATCAGCATTTTAATATGGTTCCATCTAATATTTGCACTACGGTAAATTTGGAAAACGGATGGGTAATTTGCCTTGGTGGTGCTTTTGTTTGAAGACTTTATGGGTTCTATGATTCAGAACTTTGTTGTTGTCTTTGTTAGAGAATTCAGAAATACCACCCTTAAAAAGACAAATTCTTTTGGCCATTTGAGGTTCTGTTTAGTGCGTTTTGTTCCCCGAATTTTGAAGTAATACAGATAGCATGCATTATTCAGAAGATTGGAATAGAAACACATATACTTTGATTTGCTTCCAGTTGGAACCAATTACATTATATCAACGTTGAAATTGATATAAGACAACATTACTACGTTAATGTGCAATATCGTTACACTGAATTTTAGCTCCATGGTAGTATGGCTGTGCCTAATGTAAGTATTGGAGAAAGACAGCAACTCCCATGACATTTTTGGGCAGAGTAATCTAATTATTACAGATTTCCAAGTAGTTACTGAACTTTTACAGCTTCCCTGGCATCTCAAAAGGTTCTTTGTCCACGGAGGTACTAAAGGACTACAGAGGATAGGAAAGTGTCACTTTGGGTTGAAAGTGAAGACTACACTAACACACCAATGTAAATATTGGTATGAACATTCAGAACTTAAAGGTAGCGGGAGGAGGTGGGGGACAAAAAATTCTTACTATTTTATGCAAAAAACTTTTATTTGACAAGTTGACTCACTTGCCTTTGTGGTGCAACATACTTCTTCGGAGATTTTCACAGATCTATAAATCAGAGGGTGATACCCATAGGGTGGTTCTGAGAGTGATGTGAGGTAATATGGACACAAAGTGCCTAGCATAATGCTCGGTTCTTGGAAGGTACTAAACAATTGTTAGTTCGCTTTCCCTTTCTTTTCCCATATGTGCAACCCTCTCCAGTGCCTCCCATCTCAGTAAATAGCACCTGGAGACAAGTTCAGTTGCTTAACCTCAAATCTGAAAGACACCCTAACACCTCCCTCTCTCCTCCTCGCTCCCCAACTTCAGGGAACTTATTAGGGTAGCTCTCAGACTAATAATTCTGGGCTGCAGATTCAGTTTTACATGTTATTTTAATGGCGATAGAGGAATTTTCTCCAAAGATAAAAAAATTAAATACTGGTAGAAATGTATACGTGTATATCATTTTAAAATCACCCAAGTGATTTCAGGGTAAAATAGCTCCCATTTATTCAGCATCTGCTATGTTCAAAGTGTATTTTTAAAATTTAACAACCTCTTAAATAGTACTTACAATGTGCCAGGCACATTTAATTTAATGGAAACAATTTTTATCCTAAGCATTTTACACATACCGACTCATGAAGTAGTTTAATCATTACCTTGTTTTACCAGTGAGAAAATGGTGGCACAGATGGATAAAGTAAATTCCCCCAAGATCACAGAGGTGATCGGTGGCGGACTGAGATTTTGAACTCAGGCAGCTGGTTTCAAGATCTGTGCTCTTGACCACTCCGGTCAGCTGCTTCTTATAAGGTACAGAGCATTGCATATATTATCTTACTTCATCGTTAGCATAGTCTTATGAAGTAGCTATTGTTATCCCAATTACACAAAGGTGAGAACTGAAGCATTGAAGGTAAATTGCCCAAAATTATGTAGGCAGTAGGTATGACTGCTAGGATTCAAACATGAGTTCATTAGATAGATCATGATTCTAAGTATATATTTGTTTTTAGAGCTAAACCAAAGAAACCAGCAAATTTGTAGTCTTGGCGAAATTTTCTCTGTCCTAGGATGTTTCAGATTCTTCCAAATTATGTTACTTTTTGGGAACTGGATAACCAACCCTAAGGTACTGTGTTACAGTAGAAAATGCTAAGGTTTTTAAAGTCAAAAACTCCAGTTTAAACTATAGTTCTACTACTTACTAGTTGTGAGATTTTGATCATGTTACTTAATGTTAACGTTAACAAACCTCATTCTGTATGATTTTTTTGGGGGGGGGCGGGAATTCAAAGGTAATATATGGAAACTATAATATATGACTGTATACTGAGCATATGGTAATAGTTATTCAATAAAACATTAATTTTGACAAAATAGAAATTCTGAAAACAATCTTTGGGAATCTTGGCTTTGGTAGGTATTTGCTGTGTTGTTTAGAATATATTAAACTTCCTAAGCTTCCATTTCTTCATCTGACGATAGCCTCCTTATTGGTTTATTGGGGGGTAAAATAAAATGAGGGAGGTAAGATGGCCAGCAGAGGACCTTCCGTACAGTGGGCTTCAAAAAATTGATATTACTATGGCCCCATATTTGACTTTTTAGAAAATTTGATGGAAACTGTTTTCATCTGAAAGAGTTAAATTCCAAAGCCCTTACTTAATATATTCTGATGGAGTAATTTATAGACTCTGAGAGTAGGCTTAATACATATGTAGTTTCTGTGGGCTGTTTAAAACTGGGTATTGTTAGCATTTTAATTTCTATCACTTCAGAACTGCATAGAAAGAACCCCACTGTTACAAGCAAGGCTTGAAACTAAATACAGTTCGGTGATGCTTAGCTATGCTGTGATCTGACACCATAGGGACTTGTCTATATGTAAATTAAAGAACTTATTTATTTATTTATTTTTGGATGGCAGAACTGGTTCCTTTATTTTATTTATTATTTTAAGATTTTATTTTTAACTGATCTCTGTACCCAATGTGGGCTCAAACTTACAACCCTGAGATCAAGAGTCATAGGCTCTACTGACTGAGCCAGCCAGGCACACAGGTATTCTCGTCTTCCAGTTCTGTCCTGAATATGATTTTTTTTAATAGCCAATAGCAGTTTTTGTTGGTAAGAACAATATCAATTGTTTCAGACAGCATGTAAGAAAAAATGGATAAATTCAAATTTATTTGATTTCTCATCTTCATATATTAATCATGGCATCAAGTCTTTGCAGTTATATTAGGTTGGCGAATGTTTGAATTTCATTTTTTTATATTTATTTAAAAATTTTTTAATGTTTATTTTTGAGAGAGAGACAGAGTGTGAGCAGGGGAGGGGCAGAGAGAGAGGGAGACATAGAATCCAAAGCAGGCTCTAGACTCTGAGAGGTCAGTGCAGAGCCAGATATGGGGCTGCGACTCATGAATGGTGAGATCATGATCTGAGCCAGAGTCAGACGCTAAACCAACTAAGGCACCCAGGCACCCCTATTTTTTAAATTTCTGTAATGTTTATTTATTTATTTTGAGAGAGAGCACATGAGCAGGGATGGGCAGAGAGAGGGAGACAGAGAGAATCCCAAGCAGAGTCAGTGCTGAGTCCGATGTGGGTCTTGAACTCCCGAACCATGAGATCATGAGCTGAGCTGAAACCAAGAGTTGGACCCTTAACCGACTGAGCCACCCAGGTGCCACCCAGGTGCCCCAGATGAATGTTTTTTAAAGTTTGTGTTTCTTTAGGAAAAGGGACTCTATTTTTAAAGAAACAACATCAATTAGACTACAAACTGGCAAAAAGGACTAAGAAACATAAACTATTCAGGAAATAAATATTATTGAACAATGAAGAAAGAGTTTCTGGAAAGAACTGCTTGAAAATTTTAACTATAAAAATGTAACCCTTGGTGTACTTTTACAGTCTCACAAAATAGCAGGCTTTTCTTTCTTTCTTTTTATTTCATAAACAGTATCTTTGCTTATGAATTCTCTGTGAACTGATGCATTCAAATCTTTGTTTTGTTGAATGTTGTGTTCCTTGTCATCTGCTATCACATAAGTTTATTGGGCAATCAGGCTGGGATGAGATAGTTCCAAGAATTGAGAGGGCTGAAGATGGAACTCCTAGACCTAGATCTTTCAATTGATATTGCCTGAATATGGCCAGAAAAGTGCTGGTTGTTCTGCAGTGGGAATCCCTCCAAGACCATCAGGACATCCAAAAATGAATTCCTGGTGTTCAGTGGATTTTACCAGCAGTTCATCACACATTTTTCTTTTTAGCCTCCTTAATAAGTGGCATACTCAAGAAGGGGAAAGGGCTAGTGTCTAACTGGTATTACAGTCAACCGGTACTAAAGATACCTTCTTCTCTTTATTCTTACAATCCCTAATTACACAGACCTTGAAAAACCTTTACAACTATACATGAAATACTTAAATATAGCCACATTTTAATAAGGTTGAAAATGCAACTGCTTTGATGTTTTATCAAGGGGTGCCTGGGTGGCTCAGTTGGTTAAGCGTCCAACTTTGGCTCTGGCCATGGTCTCACGGTTGGTGGGTTCAAGCCGGCATCGGGCTCTCTGCTGTCAGTGTGTGGCCAGCTTTGGATCCTCTGTCTTTCTCTCTCTCTCTGCCCCTCCCCCACTGACACTCGCTCTCAAAATTAATAAACATTAAAAAAAAAAAAAAAAAGACAAGCAGTGTTTAACAGAAGTTCAAACTCCGGTATATTCTTGGTGGTTTCTGACAAAAAACATTGACATTTTCCTTGAGCTCCATCTCTACCTTTCGTAAAAAATCTGATGCTCTCTTTGAGATGTTCAAAAATTCCCAAAGGATTTACAGTCTCAAGGACACATCTGGATCTGGGCCTTTCCTTTCCCTAATTCAGTTCATTGATCTTCTCCTCATCATTCACATACTTGTCTTGTTCTGAACCATGTAAACAAGATGGGTATTGAGCCTCTTTTCTAAATCCCTCACCAAAACAAAACAAAAACAAAACACAAAGAATTTTTTTAAAACTACACTGAAGGATTCAGGAAATTTTGGGTCTCTTACAGTAGCAAAAACCGCCACAAATGCAAATTCGGGAAACTGTTTTCTTCTGAGTCCTTTATCAATCTACCATGTTGGTTGGCTTTTCCTCCCTTCTAAGTTTTCAGTGCCCCTCATTCCCCATTCCACCTGTTGCCAATCTTGACTTTTTCCTTCCTTCCTTCCTTCCTTCCTTCCTTCCTTCCTTCCTTCGTTCCTGAAGCCCCATTAGAAATGAGCACCCCTTGGCTCATTTTAATGTAGTAACAGTATTAAAAATGTTGTAGGTGTTTTTTCATTTATTTTCTCTTATTTGCCTATGTCCTTGGGGATTCACCCTGACTCTAAGTGACTTACCAAGATTTCCTTAAAGCAACACAGTTGCTGTAAGAATAATTTGGGGGCGCCTAGGTGGCTCAGTCAGTTGAGCATCCAACTCTTCATATCAGTTCAGATCATGATCTCATGTTTTGTGAGTTCCAGGCCCATGGAATCATGCTTGGGATTCTCAGGGTCGAGGGACTGAGCCCTACGTTGGGCTCCATGCTGAGCATGGAGCCTGCTTGGAATTCTTTCTCTGTCTCTGTCTCTTTCTCCCTCTGACCCTCTCCCCTGCTTAAGCACTCTCTCTAAAATTAAAAAAGAAGAAGAAGAAGAAGAAGAAGAAGAAGAAGAAGAAGAAGAATTTTGGTGTCTAGTGTTAAACTGTACCCTACCATCTTGTTATGCATATTAAGTGTATAGAAAATGAGGTACTTTTTTGCAGCAACGTGGATAGAACTCGAGTGTATTACGCTAAGTGAAATTAGTCAGTCAGAGAAAAGACAAATATCATGACTTCACTCATATGTGGAATTTAAGATACAAAACAGATGAACATAAGGGCAGGGAAGCAAAAATAATATAAAAACAAGGAGGGGGACAAAACATAAGAGACTCTTAAATATAGAGAACAAACTGAGGGTTGCTGAAGGGGGGATGGATTTAACGGGCAAGGGGCATTAAGGAAGACACTTGTTGGGATGAGCACTGAGTGTTATATGTAGGGGATGAATCACTGGAATCTACTCCTGAAATCATTATTGCACTATATACTAACTAACTTGGATGTAAATTTAAAAAAAGAAAAAGAAAATGAGGTACTTTACTGAACCAGCTGTTAGCCTTTTTATAATATAAAAAACATCAATTTGGCAAGAATGAAGCCATATCAGGCTAGTAAGAAATATTAAAGGAATTGTTTTTCATACTTTAATAGATGTTTTTTAAGGGTATATATATTTGCTAAGGAACAGATAAAATATTTTATATGGAAATATAGAACTTATAAAGCCTACATATGTATCTACAAATCTGAATAAGAAATTACTTTTATCTATTTATTACTCAGTTTTTAAAATGCTACATTTGTCCATCATCCACTATTTGGTCTGCCAGGGGAAAATTATACTGTACTAAGAACATCACAATTATTGACCTTTGGTCAAATTCATGCTTTTCATATGCAAAAAATTTAAGGAAGAAAAGTTTAATGAGGTCATACAGTGAAGACCTAGCATCATGTAGAATTTTTATTTTTATTTATTTTAAAATTTTTTAATGTTTATTTATTTTTGAGAGACCGAGACAGAGTGTGAGCAGGGGAGGGGCAGAGAAAGAGGGAGACACAGAATCTGAAGCAAGCTCCAGGCTCTGAACTGTCAGCACAGAGCCTGATGTGGGGCTCGAACTCGTGAACTGTGAGATGATGACCTGAGCCAAAGTTGGATCGTCAACCAACTGACCCACTCAAGGTCCCCTAGAACTTTTAGAATAGTATTATCACATTAGCCTTAAACAAAATGTACTTTCCGGGACTTTTATTTTATACCAAGTCGTTCTGCTGAGTTCAACATGAGCTGGGAGCAATTAGGTAATATCACCAGTGATAACCTAGATTAGTTCATTTTGTTTATGTGGAGTTTCTCAGCCTTTACATATATAAATTAGAATAGAATTGAAGCTGAATTCTGTCCCATTCTAGAAATAAATGATAATCATCTGGAAGTATACTAATTAACTGGAAAACAAGTCCCCATCACCACTTTAAGATGAATTTCCAATAAATATATACTCTTTGTTCAATAAATATTTATCCACACTTAAAATATATATAAATACAAATATAATAATCCCTCTACCCAGGGGGTATTTTTCAAACTGCTTTAAATATAATATGTATACACCATTTATGGTGTTCACTAATTTTAAACGTACAATTCAATGGATTTCATTATATTTACAGAACTATACAACCATCATCACAATCTAATTTTAGAACATTTCTACCCTGAAAAGAAAACCTTGTGTCCATTTACAGTCAATTCTAATTACCAACCCCAGCCTTAGGCAACCACCAGTCTACTTTCTGTCTTTGTATATTTGCCATTTTAAAAAATTCACAAAAATAGAATCATGCAATATGTGTTCATATCTGGCTTCTCTCACTGAGGTTCATCCATGTGCAGCATTTTTGGGACTGAACAATATTCCATTGTATGGATATACCACATTTTCAAAAATCCATTCATGATTGATATATGTTTGGGTTATTTTTACTTTTTGGCCATTTTAAATAATGTTGCTGTGAACATTTCGGTCAAGTATACCTGTACACTTTGTATGTGTGTATAGCTATTTATATTATTGTTTGTATTATATGTGTTCTATTTCCAGAATAACACAGGATACAGCATCAGTTCTATCTCAATTTTAACATTTATAGATGTGGAAACTGAGAGACTCTATGCACCTAAACTAAATAAACAGAAGTGGAAGTTTTATAACAAGAGCATCACTTGATTTTTTTGAACCAAGAGAAATGACAACATGTACACAATTTCATCTCTCATGGGAATTGCAGGTCATATAGTAAGTCTACAAATGACTTTTTAAGATGCAAATTGTTTACCAAAATATGGATGCATCATTTTACATTGGTACCAGTAGTACATGAAGAGTTTGAATTTCTCCACATCCTTGTCAATACTTGTTAGTATCTATCTTTTTTATTATAGACATTCTAGAGGATAAATAATGACACGTTGTATTTTGGATTTCCATTTTTCTAAAGATTAATTGCATTGAACATATTTTCATGTGCTTTCTGGGCATTTGTATATTTTTGGAGAAATGTCTATTCAAATCCCATGCCCATTTTAAAACTGTGCCTTATTTGTCGAGTTATAATAGTTCTTTATATATTCTAAATACAAATCAGATATAATAATTTGCAAATCGTTTCTCATTGTCTATGTGTTGTTATTTTCAATTTCTTGATGGTATCATTTGAAAAGCAAAATATTTTAATTTTGATGAAATACAACTTATCAATTGTTTTTTATTCGTTATATTTTGGGGGTTGTAACTAAGAAATCCTTGCTTCAGGGGTGCCTGGGTGGCTCAGTTGGTTAAGCATCAAACTCTTGATTTAGGCTCAGGTCATGTTCTCATGGTTCATGAGAATCAAGCCACACATCCAGCTGTGCACTAACAGCCAGAGCCTACTTGAGATTCTGTCTCTCCCTCTCTCTCTGCTCCTCCCCCACTCACGCATACACATGCTGTCTCTCTCTCAAAATAAATAAACTTAAAAAAAAAGAAATCATTGTTTCATCCAAGTTTATGAAGATTTACTCATGTTTTCATCTAAGAGTTTTACAGTTTTAGTTCTTACATTTAGGTCTTTGATCCATTTTATGTTAATTTTTTAGTATGTTGTGAGGTAGGGGTCCAAATTCTCCTTTTTGAATGAATTTCCTATTGTTCCATTTGTTGAAAATAATACTTCTTTCCCATTGAATATTCTTGAGATTTATTAAAAATCCGTTAACTGTGGATGGGCTTATTTATGGGTTATTAATTCTATTTCATTGTTCAATTCTATCCCACATATGTCTGTTCTTATGCCAATACCAAACCGAAATGATTATTGCAACTTTGTAGTAAATTTGGTTATCAGGAAACATATGAGGGGGAGCTAAGATGTCAGTGTAGTAGGAGGACTCTAGGCTTGCCTTGACCCTCGAACACAGCTAGGTAACTATCAAATCATTCTGAATGCCCAACCATGACCTGAGGACTGACAGAACAAAGTGCACAACAAGAAGGAGAGAAGAGGCCACATAGAGGAAGGTAGGAAGTGTGGAAATGTAGTTTCAGAGAGAAATTGATCGCAGAAAGAAAAATCTCAAACAACATGAACTTACACCTAAAGAAGCTAGAAAAACAACAACAAACAAAGCCTAAAGCCAGCAGAAGAAGAACTTATTATTTCCATAATAAAGGTTAGAGCAAAAATACATGATATAGAAATGAAAAGAAAAGAACAGATCAATGAAACCGGGAGATGTTTCCCTGAAAAAATTAATAAAATTGATAAACCCCTAGCCAGATTTATCAAAAAGAAAAAGGACTCAAATAAATGAAATCACAAATGAGAGAGGAGAAATAACAACCAACACCACAGAAATACAATTATAGGAGAATATTGGGAAAAATTATATGCCAACAAATCATACAATCTGGAAGAAATGGATACATTCCTATAAACTGTCAAAACTGAAACAAGAAGAAATAGAAAACTTGAAGAGACTGATAACCAGCAAAGAAACTGAATAAGTAATCAAAAATTTCCCAATAAACAAAAGTCCAGGGCCAGGTGGCTTCATGGGGGGAGGTCTGCAAGATATTTAAAAAAAAATTTTTAATGTTTATTTATTTTTGAAGGAGAGAGAGAACAGAGTGTGAGTGGGGGAGGGGCAGAGAAAGGGAGACACAGAATCTGAAGCAGGCTGCAGTCTCTGAGCTGTCAGCACAGAGCCCAGTGCAGGGCTCGAACACACAAACTGCAAGATCATGACCTGAGCTGAAGTCAGTCGCTTAACTGATTGAGCCACCCAGGCATCCCAGGTCTACCAGATATTTAAAGAAGAGTTAATACCTATTATTCTCAAACTATTCCAAAAAATAGATATGGAAAGAAAGCTTCCAAAATCATTCTATGAGGCCAGCATTATTTTGATTCCAAAATCAAAGATTCCACTAAAAAAGAGAACTACAGGCCAATATCCTTGAACATGGATGCAAAAATTTTCAACAAAATACTGCCAAATCAGATACAATAGTACAGTAAAAGAATCATTCACCGCAATCAAGTGGGATTCATTCCTGAGCTGCAAGAGTGGTTCAATATTCACAAATCAATGTGATACACTACCTTAACAAAAGAAAGGATAAGAACCATATGATCCTTTCAATAGATTCAGAAAAAGAATCTGACAAAGTACAGATCCATTCATGATAAAAACTCTCAACAAAGTAGGGATAGAGGGAACATATGTCAATATAATAAAGGCCATATACAAAAACTCACAGCTAATATCATCTTCACTGGGGAAACACTGAGAGCTTTTCCTCTACAGTCAGGAACAAGACAAAGATGTCCACTCTCACCACTGTTATTTAACATAGTACTGGAAGTCCTTGCCTCAGCAATCAGACAATAACAACAAAAAAAGGTATCTAAACAGACAAGGAAGAAGTCAAGCTTTCACTATTTGCAGATGACATGATACTCTGTATAGAAAACCCCAAAGACTCCATCAAAAAATTTCTAGAACTGATACACAAATTCAGTAAGGCTGCAGGATACAAAATCAATGTCCAGAAATCTGTTGCGTCTCTATACGCCAATAATGAAGCAGCTGAAAGAAAATTCAAGGAATCAATCCCATTTACAGCTGCACCAAAAAGTTGTAAGATACCTAAGAATAAACTTAACCAAAGAGGTAAAAGATCTGTATTCTGATAGCTATAAAACACTGATGAGAGAAATTGAAGATGATACAGAGAAATCAAAAATATTCTGTGCTCGTGTATGGGAAGAACAAACATTGTTAAAATATCCATGCCCAAAACAATCCACACACTTAATGCAATCCTTATTAAAATACCACCAGGATTTTTCACAGAACTAGAACAAAAAATCCTAAAATTTGTATGGAACCACAAAAGACCCCAAACAGCCAAAGCAATCTTGAAAAAGAAAAGCAAAGCTGGATGCACCACTATTCTGGACTTAAAAGCTAGAGTGATCAAGGCAGTATGGTATTGGCACAAAAACAGACACATAGGTCAATGGAACAGAAAAGAAAACCCAGAAATAGACCCACAACTACATGGTCAAATAATCTTTGACTAAGCGGGAAAGAATATCCAATGGGAAAAAGAGTTTCTTCAACAAATGGTGTTGGTAAAACTGAACAGCAACATGCAAAAGAATGAAACTGGACCACTTTTTTACACCATACACAAAAATTAATTCAAAATGGATGTAAGACCTAAATGTGAGATAGGAAACCATCAAAGTCCTAGAGGAGAATACAGGCAGTAACCTTTCTGACATCAACCATAGCAACTTCTTACTGGATATGTCTCCTGACGCAAAGGAAACAAAAGCAAAAATGAACTATCAGGACTTCATCAATAAAAAGCTTCTGCACAGTGAAAGAAACAATCAACAAAAGTAAAAGGCAACCTTTGAAATGGGAGAAGATATTGTAAATGGCATAGTTGATAAAGGGTTAATATTCAAAATATATAAAGAACTTATAAAACTGAACAGCCCAAGACCAAATAATCCAGTTTTAAAAAATGGGCAGAAGACACGAATAGACATTTTTCCAAAGAAGACCTATAGATGGCTAACAGACACATGAAAAGATGTCAAACCTCACTCATCATTAGGGAAATACAAATAAAAACTATAGTGAGATATCATCTCACACCAGTCAGAATGGCTAAAATTAACAACACAGAAAACAACAGGTGTTGGTGAGGATGTGGAGAAAGGGGAACCCTCTTACACTGTTGGTAGGAATGCAAACTAGTTTAGCCACTCTGGAAAACAGTATGGAGGTTTAAGAAGTTAAAAATAGAACTACCCTATGATCTAGCAATTACACTACTAGGTATTTACAGAAAGGATATAAAAATACTAATTTGAAGGGATTCATGCACCCCAATGTTTATGTTTATAGCAGCATTGTCAACAATAGCCAAATTATGGAAAGAGCCCAAATGTCCATTATCTTATGGATGAATAAATAAAATGAGATATTATATATACATATATACACACACATATATTATACACACACATACACGTATATTATATATATATACACACATATGTATATATGATGGAATATTAGTCATAAAAAAGAATGAAATCTTGCATTTGCAACAACATGGATAGAGCTAGAAAGTATTATGCTAAGTGAAATGTCAGTGAAAGACAAATACTATATGATTTCACTCATATGTGGGATTTAAGAAACAGATGAACATATAAAAAAGGAGGGGGGCAAACCAGGAAACAGACTCTTAACTATAGAGAACTGAAGGTTACTGGAGGGGAGGTTGGTAGGGGAAGAGGGGATGGGTTAAATGGGTGATGGGTTTAAGGAAGCCACTTGTAGTGATGAGCCCTGGGTGTTGTATGTAAGTGATGAATCACTAAATTCTACATCTAAAACTAATATTACACTGTATGTATGTTAACTAACTGTATGTTAACTAACTGGAATTTAAATAAAAACTTGAAGAACAAACAAAAGAAGCAAAGCACAAATCAAAAACCAAAAAAAAAAAATAAGGGTAAATCCTCCACTTTTGTTCGTCTTTTTCAAGATTGTTTTGTCTATTCTGGCTCCTTTGCATTTCCATATGAGTTAGGATTAGTTTGCCAATTTCTGCACAATAATTGTCTGGGATTTGGGTAGGGGTTATCTTCTATCTATAGATTAGTTTGGGGAATATTGCCATTATAACAATATAAAATCTTGCAGTCTGTGAATGTAGAATGTCTTTCCATTTATTTAGGTCTTCTATAAACCCTCTTAGCAATGTTTTGTAGTTTTTGGTGTACAAGTCTTGCACTTATTTTGTTAAATTTATTCCAAAGTATTTTGCTGTTGATAATATTGTCAATGAAATTCTTAATTTCATATTTGGAGCATTCATTGCTAGTGTTTAGAAATACTATTGAGTTCTGTATGCTGATCTTTTATCCTGCAACCTTGATGTACTTGATTAGTTTTAGTTGCTTTGTAGTATATTTTAGGGTTTTTATATATAACGATCTTGTATATTTTCACATTTTTAAACACTTTAACCTTTACGACTATTGCAAAATTATAAAATTAGATTTAAATGGGGTGCCTGGGTGGCTCAGTTGGTTGAATGACCGACTTTTTTTTTTTTTTTTTTAAGTTTAATTTTTATTTTGAGAGAGAGAGAGAGAGAGAGAGAGAGAGACAGTGCCAGCAGGGTAGGGAGGCAGGGAGACAGAGAGAATCCGAAGCAGCCTCCTCACTATCAGCACAGGGCCTGATGCTGGGCTCGAACTCAGAAACGTTGAGATCATGACCTGAGCTGAAACCAGGAGTCGGACACTTACCGAGCCACTGAGGCACCCCAAGTGTCTGACTCTTGATTTCAGCTCAGGTCATGGTCCTGAGGTTGTTTGGGCTTCTGCACCGAGCCTGTTTGGGTTCTCTCTCTCTCCCTCTGCCCCTCTCTTCCCCCCCCCCCCCCCACCCATTCTCTGTCTTTCTCAAAAAATTAAAATAGAAAATACTTCCCTTTGAAAAAATAAAATTAGATTTAAATTTATGTACTTATTTATGATGCAGAGAAGTATACTAGATGATCAATAAAAGACTTTCCAGAAGAAAGAGATACTATATTGAGAGAAAATTTTATGAGGAAATATGGAAATACCGTTTCAGGAAGAAAAGGAATGATGTAAAATTTCCCATTAAAGAGAAGCTTGTTAATGCGGTTTTAAAAATTGGTGAACGATATCAAATTACCTGGCATTTGAGTTTCACTGGCTACATTTAAAACTGTTACATGTTGGGGCGCCTGGGTGGCGCAGTCGGTTAAGCGTCCGACTTCAGCCAGGTCACGATCTCACGGTCCGTGAGTTCGAGCCCCGTGTCAGGCTCTGGGCTGATGGCTCAGAGCCTGGAGCCTGTTTCCGATTCTGTGTCTCCCTCTCTCTCTGTCCCTCCCCCGTTCATGCTCTGTCTCTCTCTGTCCCAAAAAATAAAATAAACGTTGAAAAAAAAGAAATTAAAACTGTTACATGTTACAGTTTTATTTAAAAATGTCAACTTACAGTAAAACAATTTGCATCTTTTGCAACTGTTTAAGATGAAAATTTTTATGGTCCATATAAAAAGAGGGAGAAGGTACACAGTCACATTTTTTCCAGAATTCTTTGAAGATGTGTACGCACAAAATCCTTTAAACCATCGTATTAATGTGTATCTTCCTAACAGGTTTTTCCCTTTGGGATGACTGTTACCTTTCTTCAATTTGGGGAACCTCCCAAATGGCCCCGAATTTAAAAGCCTCACCCAGTGGTCATCCAACAGTCCTCTAATTTTGACTGAGGTAAAGAATACATTTGGAGGTAAGTCACTGCCATCCCTAAACAAGTCACTAGCAGTAAAGGCTAAGGGCATTATACCTGCAGTTTTTTAAAGGCAGGCCGATTGAAGAGTTTAAAATCTGGCGTCCACACTATTTTACTAATTTTAAAGAGGTCTTGAAGAAAGGTAAGGTATGTTCACTTTGCCGTTCCCCTTTTAGCCTCGCACAGTCATAAGAAGTATTAGCACCGTTGCTCTGTATCCTGACGTGTCAGGAATTTAACATTTTGTACCATACTGCTAGATTACACACCCCGAGACTTTTACCACGTAGCGTACGTGGACTTTGGGAGGTAACTGTCTCAGAATGCAGGAGTCACAAAGCCTAGGTTCCAGAAGAGCGGAGAGAATCGGCCTTTGTTCTCGCACGTGCACCGCGCGCAGGGCTCCCTCTAGCCAGGACTTCCGTCCCTGCCCACCACTCTCTCCTAGCCTCTCCGGCAGCCTTGGGTCCGCGGAGGGGGGGGCGGGGGAGGCAGAAGATATTGCGCAAGCGCGGGGGTTGTCGACGTGGCCGCGGAGACCCGGGTCGAGGGTCCGCGCGGAGGGGCTGGTTCGCGTAGTTCTCTGGGGCCTTCCGCCCTCGCCCCTTTTCTCCCCACAGAGTTTCGCCTTGACTCCGGGGTTCGAAGGTGACTGACACGCCACCTAGAAGGTCAGGGTGGGTAGGACTTAGGCCGGGCGCGCCGGGGAGGGGGGCGGGGAGAGAGGCGCCCGAGTGGGCGTCACGTGAAAACCTACCCGCAGTGCCCCGATGCGGGAGCGAGAGCTGACGGGCGGGGCGGCGCGGCCGCGTGACGTGGCGCGCTCTGGAGCGCGCGACTTGGAATGCTTTGTGAGTTCCGTCGTGCGGTCGCGCGCGCGCTCGTGCGAAGCGCGAAGAACCTCGGGACCGGTCCCGGCCGGGCACTTCGCCGCCGCGCCGCGTCTGAGGGAGCAGGCCTCCGGCCTGCGGCAGCCGGGCGGGGAGCTCTTCGGGGGGCGCCCGGGCGCCCGAGATCTGGAAGGCACAGGTGGGGCGGCGGCCGGCGGAGAAGGATTCGCCCTCGCGCGGACCCCCAAGGCGGGCTGGTGGCGTGAGCGCCCCGGGCCCCGCGGGCTGACGGGGCTGGGGGGAGGGGCAGGACAGAGGAGGCCCGGACGCCCTCATCCCAGTAGGAGATGCAACTGTCGTTGAAGGGAGCGATTTCTAGAGAAAAGTTTGAGAAGTTGTTCACTTAGCCCCCATATCGTACATATTTATGGGACCTGCGAGTTCTGCGCTTCCTGCGCCCTCAGCGCTGCCTCCCACCCCCTCCCCTTTGGTCGTCGTCCTCCCGGAGTGTCTCTTTTGACCCTTCTTGCTGCCTCATTCCGCTCTGTTTACTTGGCTTCGAAAATGGCTGTGGTTATTCGCCCTTACCCAGCACTTAGGCTTCGTGAAAGTTCGGTAGTCTTTGTTTACAAAATGTCAGCAACCAACAGCAGTTGTAATGGGAATGGAGAGCGCAGGATTTTGCTCTTTGGAATACATTTGTTCACGTTCATTGGAGGTTGAGCACCGCAGAGGATCTCTCTGACCTGGTTTCTGTGCCTGGAAAGTTTTTCTTGGAATGTGCACTGTTTCGTGACGGGGCATTATTGCGTTACCGTACGGTTGGCCCAGTTTTCCACTAGTGGATTGCTTTGCTCCCGCTTGAGGATCCTCGAAACTTAACTTTATTGCCGTGTCATTTTAATGGGTTTGCGTTCGAGATTGCTGTTGCCTCTGAAATCCTGCTTTAAATAGTTCAGAATTCAACAGTTTTTCTCCAAAATTTTCAAAAGCAAAACCGAGAAAAAATATAGTAAGGTACCTGGTTACAGATCGAGCTATTTTTTAATTGCTCTCCATTGCAGTATCAAACTTCATTCGGTGTTTTTATAGGAAACCTGTTTGAAACAGGAAGCTTTTATGTGGGTTCTTTCTCACCTGTGGGGCCTTGTGGACCATCATTTATGTATTTCTCCTGACGAGAATGGGATGGGATGGTATTGGAGGGCGTTGCATACAGGTAAAGTTCCCCCTCATTTTTTGGTAAAAGGCCAGATAGGTGGGTAGTAGAGCAACGTCTGTATTACAGACTACTTGTAATGTTGACCTTTACCTTGATCGTTACTGCTTTTAGGGTTTATGGGATTGAACTAAGTTGTTAGTTGTTTGATTCAGAATTTCACCTTTTCTCCTGAGATTTTTTTTAAAGCTTACACACATGCACCACACATTGTACTTACTTTGTTAGAACGTTAAAAAAAAAAAAATGCACCGCTTGTATCTGGAACCAGGTTTCGGTTTTAAGACGATTATACTGTTTTATTAAATACTACAGATTGACATTTGGAAGACTTTCTGTTCCAAACTTTAAAAATTAAAATAAGTGAAATCATGCAATAATGGGTTTCATTTTTTCAAGCCTTTGATAAACTTTTAATTGCGATTAGGAATATGACAGGCATTTTGTAATTCTTTTTCTTTTTTTTAGATTAAGTTTATTTTGAGAGAGTGCTTGTGCATGTGATAGAGGGAGAGAGAATCCCATGCATGCTCTGTGCTGTCAGGGGAAGCCCATCTTGGGGCTCTGTCTCAAGAACTGTGAGATCATGACCTGAGCCGGAGTCTGTAGTCTTACCCTTAACTGTCCCAACCCAGGCACCCCATAACAGGCACTAGAAAAAATAAAAATACTATTCTGCAGTTGCTACCCCTGTGAAATGCATTTTCTCAGAGACTACGGAGAATATAACATCCTGGGATAAATCCCAAATTAAAAATACAGTATTTTAGCGCACACTTTTCCTTTCTGTGTGTGCAGAGAGTCCAATTACATTTCACCTGATCGATTTCCAGGCATTTTTCCCTGCTAAACTTCTCCCCCTCCCCCTCCCCCAAGATGGAGGTGCCAGCAAGGAATGCTATTCAGCTGTAGACCCCTGGACACCATCCCCCCCCCCATCCCTCACCCCCCATGCCTTGCCTTCCCTCTCAGTAGCCAACCCATTTCTTCCAGAGACACATTATTTCAGGAAATCTTTCAGCACACTGTGTAAAATAAGCTTTGAAATGAAGGTATGCACAAGATAAGGTGTTGAACACTTTTTCATAGGCTATTTATTTAAAAAAAATGTTTTTAACGTTTATTTATTTTTGAGACAGAGAGAGACAGAGCATGAACAGGGGAGGGGCAGAGAGAGAGGGAGACACAGAATCCGAAGCAGGCTCCAGGCTCTGAGCTGTCAGCACAGAGCCCAATGCAGGGCTCAAACTCACGGACCGTGAGATCATGACCTGGGCCGAAGTCGGACGCTTAACCGACTAAGCCACCCAGGCGCCCCTTCATAGGCTATTTAAATACTCTTTTGGGGGGCACCTGGGTGGCTTGGTCGGTTGAGCCTCCGACTTCTGTTCAGGTCATGATCTCATGGTTCGGTGAGTAAGAGCCCACATGGGACTCCCTGTTGTCCCTCCCTTGCAGAGCCCTCTTCCATGCAGATCCACTGTCTCTCTGCCCCTCCCCCCACTAGCTCCTCCTGTCAAAAATAAACATTAAAAAATATATGCTTGTGAAGTACTTGTTCATGTAATTTTCTCATTAACAAGAATGAGAGGTTATGCCTTTTTAATCTTGTTAATTTTTTTATTATTTTTTTAATGTTTATTTTTTGAGAGAGCATGAGCGGGGGAGGAGCAGAGAGAGATGGAGACAGGATCTCAAGTGGGCTCTGCTGACAGCAGAGAGCCCAACGTGGTGCTCGAACTCACGAACCATGAGATCATGATCTGAGGCAAAGTTGTACACTAAACCCACTGAGCCACCCAGGCACCCCTTGTTAGAGTTATTTTAATGGAGTTTTGGGAGGGAATAGAACTAACCACATGTGAGTAACTTGACACCTTTAAATGGAAGCAGGTAACTTTAAAGATTTATCCAGATATTTTTTTCTCATTTTTCTCCTCTCTAATGTGTGTTTCAACCTCATTTTTAATTAGTTGGATAAAATCTGGATCTGTATTATAGTAAATTTTAGAATGAAGCTCTTTGGTTCTAACGTTAGATACATGATAGGAAACTTTTATTTATTATAAGAAACCGGAACAAGAAAATTATTCAGTAGATATATTCCTGTTCTCTTCTGTTTTTAATTAAAAAGATATTTAGAGGGGCACCTGGGTGGCTCAGTCAGCTGGGCATCCGACTTTGGCTCAGGTCATGATCTCATGGTTCCTGAGTTTGAGCCCTGCATCAGGCTCTGTGCTGACAGCTCAGAGCCTGGAGCCTGCTTCAGATTCTGTGTCTTCCTCTCTCTCTGCCTCTCCCCTTTGTCTCTCTCTGTCTCTCCAAAATGTTAAAAAAAAAATTTTTAATAAAAAGATATTTAGGAACGAGCATTATTTATCTATTCAACAAATACGTATTGAGTGCATTCTCTATGTCAGATCTAATACTAGGCTTAGGGAGTACAATAGTGAACAAGACAGACCAACAAAGCTCCTGTCTTCTTGAAATATCTTTAGGTAGGAGAAATTGATAATCAATAAACAAATAGTTAAATTAGATAATTGAAGATAATATTTTCTGTTTGGCAGAAATGGAGCAAGAACCACAAAATGGAGAACCTTCTGAAATTAAGATCATCAAGGAAGCATACACAAAGGCCTTTTTATTTGTTAATAAAGGACTGAATACAGATGAATTAGGTCAGAAGGAAGAAGCAAAGAACTACTATAAGCAAGGAATAGGACACCTGCTCAGGGGAATCAGCATTTCATCCACAGAGCCTGAACACACTGGTCCTGGTTGGGAATCTGCTAGACAGATGCAACAGAAAATGAAAGAAACACTACAGAATGTACGTACTAGATTGGAAATTCTGGAGAAGGGTCTTGCCACTTCTCTACGGAATGATCTCCAGGAGGTGCCCAAGTTATATCCAGAATTTCCGCCTAAAGACATACCTGAAAAGTCACCAGAGCCTCACACCTTTAGTTCACTTTCTCAGCACACTGAAGTAAATGGAAGCACTTCAACAACAAGTCCAGGGTTGGTTTCTGCATCTAGTTCTTTATCCTTACCATCTCAGAGTCATCCAGCAGAAGCACCTCCTGCTTATACTCCTCAGGCTGCTGAGGGTCATTATACTGTATCCTATGGGACAGAATCTGGGGAATTTTCATCAGTTGGAGAAGACTTTTATAGGAATCATTCTCAACCACCTCCTCTTGAGACCTTAGGGCTAGATGCAGATGAGTTGATTTTGATACCAAATGGAGTACAGATTTTTTTTGTAAATCCTGCAGGGGAGGTTAGTGCACCTTCGTATCCAGGGTATCTTCGAATTGTGAGGTTCTTGGATAATTCTCTTGATACAGTTCTAAACCGTCCTCCTGGGTTTCTTCAGGTAAGCCAATGAAAAGTGTAAACATAATCTGAAATATGTATGAAATACGTTATTTTTGTTTGTCAATATTATGTATCCAGGAGAATAAATGTAAAAAGATCTTTCTGGTTCTTTTTAATATATTGTATGAAATTTATGACCCTTAAAGATACAAGCTTGTGTTTTACTTTTAAAATTATGATGACAGGACCTGAGGGGTATCGAAGCATTCATCCTTAAAATTTGAATTCTTTTTTTTCTTTTTCTGAGAGACTGTATGGGAGGGGCAGAGGGAGAGAGAGAATCCTAAGCATGCTCTGTGCCCAGTGCAGAGAGCCCTATGTGGGGCTTGATCTCAGGATTGTGAGATCATGACCTGAGCCGAAATAAAGAATCGGGACACTTAAAACTGACTGAGCCACTCAGGTACCCATAAAATTTCAATTTTTTATTGAAGAAGAAACCTAATAACTTTAATTTCAGAAGAGATTTATGTAACTCATGTGGATGTGTAAATTTCCACAAATATTGTCAAGCCCCATCTGAGCAGTTGATCTGGGCTAGACGCAGCCCAGTATATAGAACAGTGGTTCCCAACCCCACCCCCCAACCCAAGGACATTTTGGGAACGACTAGAGACATTTTTGGTTGTCACAACAGCTATTGTTGTGCTACTGCTCCTGGCAGATAGTAGGTAGAGGCCGGGGGACTGCTAAACATCTAAATAGTATTGCTTCTGTCAATAAAAAAATTATCTAACTCAAAACGTTAATCATGCACAGGTTGAGAAACCTTGGTCTAGAAGTAGAGACTCTGATGATAATTTAAGATGCATTTTAACATTCCAAGCAGATAAATTTACCAGGATGCTCTTTGTCGAGGAGTAAAGACTGGTGCTATAAATACAGGATGTTAGGGCATTGTTACAGAATTAATGAAGTATTCTGAAGGTGATGTTCCAATAACAATGTATTTTTAAAAGATTGGACATTGGTACAAAATGAGGACTCCATTTACATTGGGTGTTAACAAAGGAGTTTGCTTAGAAGGGAGATGACTGTTTGAGCAAAGCAGGTCCTATTGTCCAGAGTCCAGATGATGTGGTTGGTTTAGTTATGGCACTAGTTAACCAACTGAGCTACCCAGGCACTCCCCTGGTTTTAGTTTTAATCTACCTTTTAAACCTATTACATTTATAGTCCATTAATTAGAACTTAGACATAAGTTGCCCCCTGAAAGTGAATCTGGGTGAAATCAGCCTGTGGTGGATGAGCCTTCCAGTTCTTAATGCTCTACCCTGAGAAAGGTCTATAAGGTTTTATTTCAGAAGATTTGGGGATACTCCCTTTCAATCAAGGTGTCCAGAATGTAATTAATCTTAGAGAAATCATGACATTGTAAAATAAAACTTTCCCAAACTTTAGTTATGTAAGTATAATCTTTACAACTTTTTTGTCAATTTCCTATCTCTGCTATAACTTTCCTAATATTTGAATTTAAATGTCTCATTTGTTAATTTTATCCTAACCAATAACAGCTGTGAAGTTGAAAGATGTATTTTTTTGTTAATATATATTAAAACACATTACTACTCAAATAGTCTGTATATTACTTAAATTTATTTCATATACTATTCATGGCAATATATCATACTTTGGAAAATGCGATAATCAATTTTGTGACTTCTCTAAAGTTTGACTTTTATAAAAGTTGGAAAGTGGCATTTGAGATGACTAAAAAAGACAATCTGTAAAAGAAGAATTTGAAAATGTTTTTTAAGCACTTTCCAAGAAAGAATCAGACTTGGATTCTTTGATCCCTGCAGGTTTATATTCTGTTGGTCAGAAATGATGGCAGTATACCAGAATTTTTCATTAAAAAAAATTTTTTTTTAATGTGTACTTATTTTTGAGAGAGGCAGAGTGTGAGCAGGGGAGGGGCAGAGAGAGAGGGAGACACAGAATCCAAAGCAGGCTCCAGGCTCTGAGCTGTCAGCACAGATCCTGATGCAGGGCTCGAACTCAGGAACCACAAGATCATGACCTGAGCCAAAGTCGGACGCTTAACTGACTGAGCCACACAGGCGCCCCGAGAATTTTTCATTTTTTATATGAAATCTTCCATGTTCTTTGACTCATATTTACTATACAATATTTTGATAATAGATTGTTCTTCCCCGTTTCTTATTATTAGGAAGACCATGTGTCCTGAGTGAGCAACACAATTATATTCTCCTTGCTCAAAGAATGTAATCTCAATGGAAATGAATTCATTTGGATATTATGATTTAAGCTTAGTCTTTTCTGAATTTAG
Organism: Panthera onca; assembly: GCF_046562875.1. Lineage (NCBI taxonomy): Eukaryota > Metazoa > Chordata > Mammalia > Carnivora > Felidae > Panthera > Panthera onca. The sequence continues at coordinate 225,567,075 of NC_138339.1, forward strand.
ATCTCCAGAAAGTAAGCTTAAGTCTTCTTCTTTTTTATTTTTTTTTAATATTTGTGTATTTTTTAGAGAGAGAGACAGAGCGTGAGCCAGGGAGGGGCAGAGGGAGAGTGAGATACAGAATCAGAAGTAGGCTCCAGGCTGTCACCACAGAGCCCGATGCGGGGCTCAAACTCACAAACTGCGAGATTGTGACCTGAGCCGGTCAGATGCCCAAATGACTGAGCCACCCAGGAGCCCCTAAGTCTTTTTTTTTTTTGCAATGTTTATTTGAAAGGGAACATGTACGTGAGGAGAGGAGGGACAGGGAGAGAGAGAATCCCAAGCAGGCTCTGCCCCCTCAGTGCAGAGCCTAATGGGGAGCTCAATCCCATGAACCATGAGATCATGACCTACGACGAAATCCAGAGTCTGATACTCAATCTAGCGCCACCCATGTGCCTCATCCAGTGAGCTTAAGTCTTAGCATATGGACAATCTGATGATATTGCTGGGCAGCTTTGTGTCATTTTGATTGAACTTAATAATAGAAGGTAACTCCATAAACATAACTTCATGTTCTATTCTAGCTATGTCATGTCAATTTCTAAAAAAATTATTCAAGATTATGAATTCTGGGTATTTAATTAAAGTAATTGTCTGGCTTCCCTGGTGCCAGATCTGTGTTTAAATCCTAGCTCTACTTTTTTAGTTGACTCTGAGCAACTTAATTAACCTCTCTATGCCTCAGTTTTGTACATGAAATGGTAACTAACTTCATGGAATTGTGAGAATTAATTAAATCAGTAATTATATGTACTTGAAAACAATTTGATTTTATGTATTTCCACAAAGAGATGTCTAATTTGAATAATACAGTTTTGCTTTACTTTGACCATTATTTATTTAAAACTAGACTCATTATGGTTAATAGTGGGCTATTTAAGGTCACTAATTTCAACACTGTATAATTAGTGGAGCAATAGCATTTTTAGGACAGTTCTTGTGAGTGGTATGCACAAAGATCATACTAGCAAATAGCTAATTTTTAGTGGAGAATCATTCTGTAAAGCTTTGTAAAATGCATTTAGAACTTGGAAATGTTTATTTTCTGGTATAACAATTCTAAAACTTCAGTGAAAACCTAGTTCCTTTGATTAATTTTTTTTTAAACTAATTCCTTCAGGTTTGTGACTGGTTGTATCCTCTAGTTCCTGATAGATCTCCAGTTCTTAAATGTACTGTGGGAGCCTACATGTTTCCTGATACCATGTTACAAGCGTCAGGATGCTTTGTGGGGGTTGTCTTGTCTTCTGAATTACCAGAAGATGATAGAGAACTCTTCGAGGATTTATTAAGACAGATGTCTGACCTTCGGCTTCAGGTAATGTATGATCATCTTTAGGATGAAAATCTCCTTTAACATAAGCAACTTTTGCTTTTAGAGAAATTGTAATAGGCTGTAATGTAATCAGAGTTAGGAGATTGAGAATATATAATTTGTGTGTTCACAAATACTAGTTGGAAATTATAAGTAATGATTAGGATTGTGAGCTCTGGGTTTGAATTTGAGCTCTTCCACTTAATAGCTGTTTAACTCAACTTATTGATCTTCTTTTTAGTTTCCTTATCATAAAATGGAAATAATATCATCTGCTTTATTGGGCCGTGGTGAAGATTTAAAGTTAATGTTGTCTTACATCAGTGCTGGCAAGCGGTAGTGTTCTGTGAATGTTAGCTCTTGTTATCATCACTGTGTTCCTGCTCAGTTGGAAAAATAGGTTAAGGGGACTAAATGGTGAAGTGAAGGTAATTTTGGCATTAGCATATGGGCTAAGTTGGACATTTTAGGGGTATGATTGGCATTTTGAGGAAGAAACAGGTTTTATTTGAGGGAATTATCTTTGTTCTCATGATAAGTGAAACCAAATAAGGAGAAAATAAAGTATGATTTAAAATATGGTTGGTCATCCTGTGAATTTTCCTTATTTGAGCCTGTTTTTTTTTTTTTGCCTGCATGTTGATCTGTTATGGGGAGATAAAATAGAGTATTAAGGAGAGGCTTTCTTTAGTTGTTCTTGCTCATCCTGATGTAGGACAAGAGGGGAAAAATATTTTTGTTGTGAATATTGACAGTTTTCTGAAGTTGAAGGAGATTCACAGCATAATTGTATAATCTTTTATTCTCTAGTCAGTGTGTATTTAGAATCCATTGTTTAGGTATTAAATGGTGGGTGGGAAGACAGAATAAGACACTATAAAGATATGTAACAACTCCTATTCTCTTGTACTTACAGTGGCTGAGTAACCACAGTACAGTATGATAGGTGATGAAATAAAAGTATACACACAGTTCAGGAAGGAGATCAGGGAGGATTTCACAAAATGGTTTCCCTTGAGCTTAGTCTCGAAAGCTTTGTTACTCTTTTCTCAGGAATTAGAATACTCTTTCAATTCATACCTATATTGAAAAGATCACAGATGATAGGAATAGACTACTGGCTAAACCAAAGGTCAGAGTCATCTGTAGCATTAGGTTACATGAACTGCATATGAGAATGATCTGGTGGCCAATATATACTTTAGCATAGCCAATACTAAACATTTAAGGTATATTAACAAAACATGTGACCCCCCCCCCCCCAGACAGAAATGTGTGTAGCCTTAGTGTGCTCATAGAGAGTAGTTTATAAAGACAGAAACATGACCGAGTGGATAGGTGTTCAAGTCTTAGCTTTGCCATTTACTTAGCTGAACAAAGTGACATTTTTAATTATTTCAGACCTATTATAGAGCAGTTACTCCCTTCACCCCTACATTCATTGGACATATATTACTGGGATTTAGGAAAGAAATTAAACCGACTTTTAGGTTACATGTTTACTTTTCTCTGGTGTTATTTTTTGGTTGCACGTCATTTTTATTTTATTTTTGTTTTAATATTTTTTAATGTTTATTTTTGAGAGAGAGAACAAGTGGGGGAGGGGCAGAGAGAGGGAGACACAGAATCTGAATCAGGCTTCAGGCTCTGGGCTGTCAGCACAGAGCCTGATGCGGGGCTTGAACCCACGAACTGTCGGATCATGACCTGAGCTGAAGTCAGATGCTTAACCAACTGAGCCACTCAGGTGCCCCTAGTTGCATGTCATTTTTAGTTTGCTCTATTGTCCCAGAACTCCAACTGTAAACAAAAGTTAGTTATTAGCTATAATTTTGATATGTTTTTACTTTTAAGTATTTATTCAGTAAAGTATATGCAAGCAAAATACCTGTAGTTTTAAGTAAAAAAAAAAAAAAAAAACAACAAAACACAAAATCAGTTTTCCAATAATGCAGAGTGGTTAAACAGACATGAGTTTATTGCCTTTATTTATTTTTTAAGTTTGCTTATTTTTTGAGAGAGAGAGAGCGAGCAGGGGAGGGACAGAGAGAGAAAGAGAGAGAGAATCCCAAGTAGGTTCCGTACTATCAGCACATGGCCTGATACAGGGCTCAGACTCATGAACCATGAGATCATGACCTCAAACAAAATCAAGAGTTGGACAGTTAACAGACTGAGCCACCCAGGCGCCCCTTGTTCATTGCTTTAAACTTACTTAGTCTTATATTTATCTGTTTCCTAAAACTTATAATTTGTTAATTTAATTAAATTCAAATGTAGCTACATCTGATTTAATGATAACTTACCCTAATAACTGCTGTAAGTGTATCTTTTATGCTTTGTCTTTGGAAATTTGCTTTAGGCCATATGCTACAAACTAAAGAACTCAAAGGGTTGAGGTTTGGATGATGAGATAAAACAAAATTATAGAAGAAAGACAAGTAAAAGTGGTCATATTTAGACTATCAAACACTGATAGTTGAATAAGTTGAAGCTTCTAAGTTGAAGCTTAGAGCATAGCTAAGAGGACAGTCATTTGAGAAAATTTGAATTTGAGCTTAGTCCTTTACCCCTTAGGCCAACTGGAACCGGGCAGAAGGAGAAAATGAATTCCAAATCCCTGGAAGAGCAAGATGTTCCTCTGACCAGTTGAAAGAAGCCAGTGGCACTGACGTGAGACAGTTGGGTCCTTCGTTGGACCAAGACAATAAGGACATGCGTCATAAAGGAAAACGGGGGAAAAAAGTAAGTAAAAAAACAATAAGGTATGTGTGTGAGTTCTATTCAAATGGTACCTTTCACCTGGTGAAATAAATAAGTAAATCTTATTCTTGTTTACTAAAGCAGAGCAACTTGCAGTCATAAAATGATCACTGGTAAAAATTATTAGAATCAGCTTTAATATTTTCCTTTACAGTGTTTGTGACTTAAACTGTTTTATAGCATATTCTGTGTTTTGGGGGATAGGTTTTTTTTCAAGTATTTGAAAGATTTTTTGTATTTACATTAATGCATTTTTTTTTTTGTTTTGTGGTGTTCTCCACTTTCCTGTATATACCAAGGTCTTGGGGCTAGGTATGCTTTTCCTTACACTACCATTTTTATTCAGTCTTGTTTCTTTATGGATTGTCATCAGGAAAGAGAATGGATTTTTAAAAATATGTTTAGTAGGTTTTTTTTCATCTCATGAGTATATATTCTCTAAATGGTAAATTGGGAATACAGTTTGGTAAGTATTTAGTGCCAGAATGCTGAGCATAGTGGAAAAGTTAAATTTCTTATCCTAAGGAATTTAATATCTAGTGAGGAGGACAGATTAACAAAGAGATAATTTCCCTATCTAGTGTGATCATTAGATGAAGGTACATAGGTTATATAGAAGGCTAGATTGCACCACCTAACATACAACCTAGTCTCATAGATAAGTATGGGCATATGGTAGTGTGGGAAACTGTAAGGAAGGCTCTCCTGAGAGGGCATTATGGCTAAGATGAGTTCCGAAGAATGAAGCAAGAGCTGGCCATACAAATAGCAGATTGAAGGGGATTCTGGGCAGAAGTAGTAATATAAGCAAATATATGAAGAAAGAAAATCGCATTGTGAGTATTGAATTACAGTTTTGTATCCTTCATTGTTGTATTCTGCATTGTAAGTGCTCAATAATTATCTGTGGAATTAATACATACCACTTGAATGTTCTACATTCATTTGTAGTTTATGTTGAATATCTTAGACCAGCTTATGAAGACATTGGGAGTCCAAGATGGTTCAAAGAAATACACTTACTTAAAAAATTTGTATAAGTTAATGCACAAAAAGAAATCCAAAAGGTAGAAACGATACTTAGGGAAAAGTAAGTCTGCCTCCCTGGCCCTCAGCCACCTAGCTCCCTGCTCTAAGACACATTGCTGCTAGCTTCTTACTACTCTTGCTTATTACTTTTATTCATTTTCAAACATATATACATACACATTTATTTTGTGTGTGTGTGTATATATGTATACACACATATACGTAATTGTTAATACAAATGGCAGTATGTGAGACATAACTGTTTTGCTTCTTGCTTTTTTACTTAACAGTATATTTGGAAACTTTCCACATCGTTGAAAACTTCCATTTTTAAAACAATTTGTTGACTAAAAAGAAATCAAATTATGTAAACAGATATATACATTGAAAAGCTTTACTCCCACCTTTGTCCATACCATTTTCCCTGCCACTGTAGGTAAATCACTTTTTATCAGGATCTTGTATTTCTTCCCCAGGTTTCTTGAGGCAGATGAAAGCAAGTAAAAACTGTTAGATTTCTCTTTCATAAAAGGTAACATCATAGAGTGTTCTCTATTTTATTTTTTTATCTGATAATAAATTCTGGGAATCTTTCAATGTTAATAAATGGAGAACCTTCTCAATCTTTTTTATAGTTACCTCATATTTCGTTGTATGAGTTTATAATAGTTTTCTTTAACCAATCTTTTATTGAGGAATATTTGGATGATTCCAGGTTTTTGCTATTAGAAGCAGTGCTTCAATGAATAACTTTTAGATCCATTGATTCATACATTGCAGGTAATTCATAAGGTAAATTCTTAGAAGTGGGGCTACTGAGTCAATAGATAAATGCATTTGTAATTTTGATAGATTTTTTTAAATAATTTTTTTTAAGTTTATTTTGAGAGAGAGTGTGAGCAGGGGAGGGGCAGAGAGAGATCGAGAGAGAGTATGAATCCCAAGCAGGCTCTGCAGGGTTAGCGCAGAGCCTGACATGGGTCGAACTCACAAAATTGTGAGATCATGACCTGAGCCGAAATTAAGAGTCAGATGCTTAACCAGCTGAGCCATCCAAGCCACCCTTAATTTTGATAGATTTTGCTAATTTCCCCTCCCCAAGGACTGTACTCTTCAGCACTCCCACCAGCAGTGTAGGAGACCCATTTCCTCATAGCCTCATCCACAGAGAAGCTGATCAGTCTTTCTGTATTTTGGCAGTCTGATCGATGAGAAATGGTGTATTGGAATATCTTAATTTGTATTGATTTTATTATGAGTGATGTGTATCTGCTTAAGGATTCCTTGAATTTTGTTTTCTGTGTGTTGTCTGTTCTTGTACTTTGTCCACTTTTTATGACTGGGTCACTAATCTTCTCAATTTCCAGGAGCTCTTTATATATTAGGACATTGGCCCATTATCAGAGATAGAAATTGTAAATACTTTGTTCCGTTTGTCTTTGGGTTTTACTTATAAATGGCTTCCCCCTTCCCATAGAAGTTTTTGTTTTGTTTTTAATGTTTTATATTTTAAGTGAAGTTCTCTTAGTTCTCTTATGCAGTTTTATTTTCAAATTATATTATGAGGTCTGAGTTAGCTTGCTGTTAAGTTCTTAGAATGAGTGCATTGAGCTTTGACAATTTGAGTATTGGCCCTAGCTCACATAACAGCTATTAAATTAGCAAAATACAGGTATTTCTATGTTCCCCATTTCCATTCAGATGGAATAGATTTTTCTGTGTGTATATATTTCTACTTGCTTTACTTGATTTCTATCAAAACCAATTTATTTGGATGTATCCTTACCAATTGAGTCATTTAACAAATCTTTTAAATCTTACTGAGTACACCATGTGCATACTCTTATTAAGGGGTTGATAGCTATATAAAGGAACCCTGTAATCTCATCAGTTTAAATATGAGTTGATAAATGCTCTATTGGAGATATGTTGGTATTTAAACCTTATTTACCAGTGAGACCTTACATAAGACCAGTATAGTTTTCAGCTTCATGGCAGTTATGATATTGTGTATAAAATGTCCTGATAGCTATGTTGGGTGGAAATAATCTCATTAATTATAACTAGTGTTTGTTGGCTTAATATTTTATTAAATAATGCTTATCATTTTTCCCCTTAGTATTTTACTGTTTTACATTTTGAAATATTTTTACTATTTAGACCAAAGATACTTCAAGTGAAGAAGTTAATCTGAGTCACATTGTACCCTATGAGCCAGGTTCAGAAGACAAAGCAAAGGAATTACCCGAATGGAGTGAGAAAGTGGCTCAAAATATTTTGTCAGGTATTACAGTAATGCTAACTTTTTCCCCATATAATGTGAAATGTTTGGAATCCATAAGTGACTACTTAGAAAGGTAATTTTGTATTTGGGTTCTAAATGATCATTTTTAAATACCTGAAAGGAACTAGTGTCTTAGAACATCACATATTATCCTATAGGTGTAAGTTTCTTCTTGCTTTTTTTCTGTTTCACTTTTGGGAAAATTGATAGTGAAAAACTTCAGGAATCCCCAAACTCTTAGGACAACTCTGAACATAAAATTAGTTATTCTCCTTTCCTCTTTGAAATTCTCCCTTAATCCTTTTCTTTTCTCCCCTTCCCTCTTCCTCCAAAAAATGATAAGATATTCATCCATCTTTGGAAGCAAACCAGCACTCCCTAACCACATAGTAGTGGAGGTATTAAAGATCTGAGGATTACAGCCAAGCTTTTTGGGATGTAGGCCCTACTATTTAATTTTGGTTAGAAAGGGCATCAGATCAATTATTTTACAATTTTTTAAAGGCTTATTTATATATATATATACTTACATATATTTGTATATATTTAATATATACATGCGTTTATATATATGTTAGATATATATATTTATGTGTTTATGTATTTATATATTTATTTTGGGGAGAAAGAGAGTGCAGGGGAGGGGCAGAGAGAGAGGGAAACAGAATCCCAAGCAGGCTCAGCTAGTCAGTGCAGAGCTGATTTGGGGCTCGAACTCACAAACAGTGAGATCATGACCTGAGCCTAAATCAAGAGTCAGACACTTAAGTGACTGAGTCACCCAGGTGCCCCGGATCAGTTATTTTAAAACCAGAATTATCATTACTGACATAGATCTTTTCACTTTTATTGGTTAACATTTTAGCTTTTCAACTATAGTAGCTCAGATTTAGACATTCTAATTTGTTTTTAAAAAACATTACCAGTCACTAGTTAGCCAAATTCATGACCCTGTAAAGGGATCTTGACCAGTCATTTAAAAGACTGTCAATACAGACTTCCATGTCTGGACTAAAACCCCATTAAAATAATAAAGGTGTCTAAAGCAGAAAAAAACCTTCAACGTGAAAAACCAACAAGCTAAAATAAGGAAAAATTAATTAGCTAGGAGCTAACAAAATATTTTGCCTGGTGTCAGAGAGCTGCTAGAGGTAAGAAAAGACAGCCAGAATTTTCAATTACAGTTTTTAACAGTTAAAATTGATCCTTGAAAAAAGATTTTCAAAGAAGTTATAAAGAAAAACCTTCACTCTTACTACCCTGCCCCATAACTTTACAGGTTGCTAGGCTATTAGGTCAGTATTCAGAAAACTTGCCTATATTCACACATAGGTAGATAACTAATTTCAAAGGTTATAAACTTTTTAAAATTTATACCTCTATTTATAGTAAATAGTAAATAGTTCTATTTACTATTGCTGTGTGACAAACCATTCCAAACTTAATGGCATGAAACAACAATTTGTTTATGCTTAGGATAACTGTGGACCAGGTATTCCAGAAGGTCACAGCAGAGATTGCTTAGATCTGCTCTATGAGGTCAGGACCTTAGCTAGAAAGACTCAAAGGCTGACTAGTGACTCAGTATCTGGGGTCTGGAATCATCCAAAGGCTCCTTCACTCACAAATCTGGCATCTGGATTGGAAGAGCTCAAAATCTAGGACTGCCAAATAGAGTGCCTAGACATGGTCTCCATGTGGTTTAACTTCTTCACAGCTTGGCAGCCTTAAGCCAGTTTGGCTTCTACATGGTAGCTCAGGGTTCGAAGTGTATATGATATAGCAAACAGCTAGAGGCTGCATACTCTTCCTGACATATTCTTGGAAATTTCTAGTATCACTCATCACAAGAAAGTAACAAACCTGCTCAAATTGAAGGGATTGTAACAGAGACCCCACTTCTCAATGGGAGGAATGTCAAGGTCATGTTAAAAGAACATGTAGAACAGGAAATACTATTTTGACCATCTTTGGAAAGTATAACATGTCACAGAGTCTTAGGCCTCCAAAGATTTCACACACTGATTCTATTCAGAGAGGTAGAGCATCCTTAGTATCAGCTAATTCTGGGCAGAGATCCCCTTAGAGATTTCAGAAAAACTCTCAGCAGTGCATCATTTGAGAATGAGCAAAAACTACATTATGGTAACGCAAAGAGGCCTACTTTACTGCTTGAGACTTCAGCAGATGTTAGTAACACTTTTCATCTTAGTCCCTCAGAATTCTAGAAATATCTCTAATAGTTGGTTACATTAAAACTGCCAATCAGAGTATATATCTCTTTATGTGCTTTTTGGTAGATAGAATGAAAACCCACCACCTCACCAAATACTTAAAAGTATAAGTAGCAAAGAGGTGCAGAAAATACCCAAGATTTATTCCAGAGGAAAATAATCTGATCTGTCAAGCTACTATTTCTTCCTGACTTGTGCAGGCTCTATACAAAGATAAGTAATCAGGGATCTAAATTGAGCTCAGTCAGTTTAGCCCATGATTGATTCCTGTCCACTGTCAGAGAATCAGTTAAGATCAGTAAAAGCTACAGTCTTAGGTTTTATGAATATAAAAGGTGAAAAAATATGAACTGCTTAAAAATTATCTGTGTAGAATATTGGCTTGAGGAGCCTAGAATTACTTTTAAGAAGGCAACTGCCAAACATCTTAGATGGAGTAGAGTTTAGTAAGCTAATTTGGAAGGAGGTAGAGGATATATGACAATGGGCTGATTAGAACCCCCCTCCATTATGTTAGATTTGAGTGAGATCATTTTAAGTCATCTGCCAACTTCTCATTTATTAGCAGACATTCATTGCCTGCTGTATCTCAACATTAAATGGGTGCAAATAACGTGAACGTTTATAGAATAAATTTATATCTGGCACTACACATGCCATTTAAAAGATCTTAGTAGCTACCAATAAAACATTACATTTCTTGATCTTCTGTTGCAGTCTTTTCAGTTTTAACACATTATCTCTGTTATGTGCTCTTCCATGGGGATAGCTTCTTTATAATTTGATCTAGTGTTTCTCTTTATCAGTCCTGTGACTTTTCTTTTATCTCATTTCCATTTATTCTTCTCAGTCATCAGTGGACTCTGTCCCTCTTGCTTGTTTCATTGCAGGAGTATAGAGCTTTCCTTTTTCATTATCATTTGTTTTATGATTTCTCAGTCTTCAAGTTCAGCTGGTTTTTTACTTCTTGTATCTTTTCAACTTGTGAGTTAACTTTAAAAATACATGTTTTTGGTTTTTGTTCTTTGGGTTTTTTTGGTTTGTTTTGTTTTTTAATAGAGGTCTTTAATCTCTTTATTGTTATGGGAACTCTTGGCTGAAAGCTTTTTCCCTGGGTTGAGACCTGGTCCTTCCCCAAGGGTAGGATGGTGGGGGTAGGGTTTGAGTTAGATGGATGTGTTGACTAAAACAAAAACAGAAGTACCACAATTTTTTTAATCAGTCACCACTTTACTTTTCATTGTCAGCCTTTTTAAACAAACAGGATTTTCACATGACATTGGGTACCTGCTCACTCATAGGTGAAAGTAATTATGTAAAAGCTATGCCACAGACCTTGGTACAATATACTTAAGTATTTTATATGTCCAAGCTCATTGTTTCAGGGTATAGCCAAAAAGGAAATATTTAAAATTGTAAGCTCTCCAAGGCAGGGTAACACTTTATTCTTCCTCTTAGGGGCAACTATTCTCTTTGTATATTTTTTCTTGCTTTTCCCATTTCATTCCCACTTCTCCTTTCCCTGCATGTGTGCAGGGCCTTTTCGCTAGAGCAGTCTGTACTGTGCCGCTTTCTCTCTCTTTTTTCATTCATTCTGCAGGAAGCATTGAGCAAAACAAAGTGCTAGGGCCTGTTCTCATGACAAATGTCTAAACCATCTAGGCTTCCCAAGTTTTCTTCTTACATCTTTTCTTCTCATGAATTTTTTTGAGTATTCTTTTGTCTTTGTTATTCAGGTTTATGATGTAAGGTAAAAGGTGCTGAGATCGTGGGGTTTGGGTTTGAGGGAGGAACAGGTCTCCCTGCCTTATGCCTTTAGTCTAAAGCAAGCGAAGAGTTCTTCTGCCTTGGTGTTTGAGATATAGGTGTATTGGTTTCCAGCTTGCATTACTTGCGTCTAAACCCCTCAGTACTTCATGGGCGAAAAGTGGTACCTGGACCAAGGCAAGAAGAACAAGCATACCTGGGTCCTCAAGCCAAATACCATCTTAATGGTACCAACTCAAAATTAGTTCCTAACAATAGTAACAGTGTGGTCAGTGACATGGAGAGATACCTACAAGTTATAGTGGCAGCATAGAGTAATATAGAACTCTGTTATTGAGTGATCTATGGCCTAAGTACTGAAAGATGAATTTACTTAGAAAAGATGTGTATTCCAGGCAGAAAATTATAAGTATAAAGTTGGCTTGAAAGTTCATGGCATCTTTGGGATCTAAACATTGAATTCCTTGTTTTGTTTTGTTTTGTTTTGTTTTGTTTTTTTCCTGTTGGTAAGTTATTAAAGGGTTTACAGGTATAATCAACTCTAATTGTGCAATTTTAAATTTTCCTATAAAAAGGTGCTTCCTGGGTGAGCTGGGGTTTGGTCAAAGGTGCTGAATTTACTGGGAAAGCAATCCAGAAAGGCGCTTCTAAACTCCGTGAACGGATTCAACCAGAAGAAAAACCAGTGGAAGTTAGTCCAGCTGTGACCAGGGGACTTTATATAGCAAAGCAGGCTACAGGAGGAGCAGCAAAAGTCAGTCAGTTCCTGGGTAAAGTAACTTTGGAAGACTTTCCTTTCAGTTAAATTAAAAATGGTCTCTTAATCTGGGTTAATCTAAATGCACATTTATGTGGTTTAACCTTAAGAGTAAAGGATTAGGATGAAGCTGTTTCACCTTGCTGTTCATCGTGGGATCTGTAGCAGCATCAACCTGAGAGCCTTAGAAATACTAAGGCTCAAATACGTTAGAAATACTAATACCCAAATATATTTCAGGTACTTGGCACACATTACCAATTCAGCATCTGCATTTTTACAAGATTCCTAGGTGATTTTTATTTGTATATTAAAGTTTGAGAAACATCTGTTAAAGGGTTGTTTTGCTGGGTCAGAGAGGGAAGTGTCTGTACCTTTGAAAAGGAATGGCTCTGAATGTATTGGCTATCCTTGAATATGATACATTCTTTTAAGGACAGCTCACTGTGTCATAGCTGAGGGTCAAGTGGAGGGATGTATTATTTCAGTTAAGCAGATTCAGTGATTCTGGTGTTCGCCTTCCCAAGCCATATGCTTCTCATTCCTGCTCCTTTGAGAATCATAGCCTTAAAGTTTGGTATTTTGAGATGGTCAGATCACCCCTTAATAGGTTATGATTAAATTTAGTAAGATTATCTTCTTGGGATTCAATATTCAATATTCTTTTGAATCAGATTATGGTTTTATTTTTTTATAGATTTAAATGCCTTATTACTATTTCAGTAAGATATTTGTTGATAGACCATAGAAACACTCATAGCTGAAAAACATGAAAGGTGGACCTATAGCTCTTACACTGCAGCAGTCTCTGTTTTCTTTTAAGCAAGTTGCCATAAAGAACATTATATTTAAGAGGCAAGGTTATAATCCTTCAGCTCTGCAAACATGTCTTTAAACCAGATAATAGCCTTTGTTTAAAACTAGCCAGCCCTTGTTCTCATCCTTATATAGAAATGGTAAATTATGCCGTAAAACAATGTTAGATGCTCATATAAGAATTTTGCTAAGTAAGAATGGTAGAATCAAGGGAAACATTTTTTAAGTGTTTCTTTTCTTTTTATGGTTATGTTAGTTGATGGAGTTTGCACTGTAGCAAATTGTGTTGGAAAGGAACTAGCTCCACACGTCAAGAAGCATGGAAGCAAACTTGTTCCAGAATCTCTTAAAAAAGACAGAAATGGAAAGTCTCCTCTGGATGGTGCTATGGTCGTAGCAGCAAGTAGTGTTCAAGGTAACAATAGGCCAGAAATTTAACTAGGAAGGTCCATTTCTTTAGCTATCATTTTACTTACTTTTAAATATATTTGCAGGATTTTCAACTGTCTGGCAGGGATTGGAATGTGCAGCTAAATGTATTGTTAACAATGTTTCAGCAGAAACTGTACAAACTGTCAGATACAAGTAAGTTGACTTTTATAATTTTAATGACTAAAACTCTTACAGCATTTGTAAAAATCCAGGACAGTTAAAATGATTATGTCATTGAGTAGCTGCTAAAACAAAATTTTTTTCACTGTTTTTCTTAATAATATTTTTAGCAAATTAATAGAATTACTATGACTTTGCCTCATATTACTAATGGTTATATTTCTTCATCATTAATGCAGAGAATATGTTTAATTAAAAAAAAAAGCCTGGAGTTTCTGTATACCTTATCAACTACATGTTCTTTTTTTTTTTTTTAGTAAATTTTGGTCTTTTTGGTTAAAACAATTTTTTTTAAGTTTATTTATTTTGAGAGAGAGAGAGAGCATGGGAGGGGCAGAGAGGGAGGAAGAGAGAATCCCAAATAGGCTCCACACCGTCAGCACAGAGCCCAACGCGGGGCTTGAACCCAGGAACTATGAGATCATGACTTAAGCCCAAATCAAGAGTTGGGCACTTAACCGACTAAAACACGCAGGTGCCCCTACTGCATGTTCTTGATGGGTGATGTTTGCCTTTAGTTTTGATGGGAAAAACTTGAATTATAATTAAACTATTATACCTTGTTAATATCAGCCCCTTCTGTTTACAAAGAATGTTAAATTCTGTCACATCTTATTTGACTCTACCAGTGTTCATTTTTATTAGAATGGACAGATGGTATGTCATCTATTTCATATATTAACAAGTGGACAAACAAAAAATGAATGATCTAAGCTGATCTGATAACTATTTTAAGGTGGACTTAAAACAGGTCTTCTGATTTGAGGTCTTTATTCTTTATAAGTCCTAGGGCAATCAAGGTCTAAAAACTAAATATAATATGAAGGACCTGAGTTGCTTTCTTAGCTTTGCATGAGTTTAAAGCCTAATACTAAATTTTTATTTAGAAAGAAAAAAGTAATATTAGTGGTGTTCTCAAATCTCAGTTATTTGTGTTAATTACCCACTCACAACATTTGAGTTCATACTTATGTGTCAGATAGTGTGTTTGGTGCTTTTCAGTATATGTTATTTAATCTTTAACACTATCATCTCCATTTTTACAGATGAGGAAGCCAAAGTGTAGAGCTGTTAAACTTTGTTAAAGATTATACCCCTAGTAAGTAGTAGAGCTGGGGGGTATCTTTGTGTCATGCAGTATGAAACAACAGTGGTGGACCAACCCTGCCCTTGTTGGGACATCTGTGCAAGTTCAATATCTAGAGTTACTTTCCATCACTATCTGTCATACATTTAGATTCTCTTCCACCATAGTAAATTACCTTTTACTTAGAAAAAACTAACTTAATTTCTCCTGAGTTGATTTGATCTCCATCTGGGGCATGTATACCTTTGAGTCAAAGCAACATGACACATCATCTTACAGTTTCAATTTGACTAAAAGATTTGGCAAGGAAGATCCAGAAAAGATCTGTAATTCTTTTGGTGGAAATACAAAACCCAAGTCTTCAGTCTTATCTTTTGCTACTTGTACCATTGATCTCTAATGCTCTTTCTGTTACGGCTTTGAGGTTACTTTGGTGGATCAGTCGTAATTAGAATAACAGTTTCTTGTTGCAAGAGCAGAAGAAAGTCAGAAGTGCCTTTTAGGCCAAAAGTGAATTAGTTTTAGATTATCAGTATCATTTGTTAGCAGAGATAATTAGGCAGTCATGTTAGAAACATGTTAGTCATGTTAGGAAATGCTTCATTGGATTTGTCCATTTCCTACTTTAATGAAAAAAAAAAGGTTACCTAAGTACGATTAAGTGGAGCCTTATTAAAGGTTAGGGATTCACATAACTATCAAAGTTTTGGTGTAGATTTTGTATTTTTGGTCCTTAGTGAAGAGAACTTAATATGATGAGAAGGATATTTTAACAGTGACTCTGAGCTCATTTATTTCTATTATGGTACATATTGCTATTCTTTTTATCCTTTCCTCCAAAGATTCACGGAATGAAAAAACAGGTGAGAATTTAGTTAAGTAGGTTTGTATTTTTTTTTAAATAATATGTTTTTTTTTTTTTTTAATTTTTAACATTTATTTATTTTTGAGACAGAGCATGAGCGGGGGAGGGGCAGAGAGCAAGGGAGACACAGAAACCAAAGCAGGCTCCAGGCTCTGAGCTGTCAGCACAGAGACTGACGTGGGGCTTAAACTCACGAACTGCGAGATCATGACTGGAGCTGAAGTTGGACACTCAACCGACTGAGCCACCCACGTGCCCCAGTAGGTTTGTATTTCTAACTGTAAGACTACTTTGGTCTTAGCAGTAATTTAATTAGAAACTTGAAAAGATGAAAGGTGCCTGGGTAGCTCAGTCGGTTAAGCGCCGACTTTGGCTCAGATCGTGATCTCACAGTTCATGAGTTCAAGCCCCATGTTGGGCTCTGTGCTGACAGCTCAAAGCCTGGAGCCTGCTTCCCATTCTATGTCTCCTCTCTCTGCCCCTCCCCCACTCACACTCTGTCTCTCTCTCTCTCAAAAATAAACATTAAAAAAAAATTTTTTTTTAAAGAAAAAAAAAAAAGAGGGGCGCCTGGGTGGCTTAGTCGGTTAAGTGTCCGACTTCGGCTCAGGTCATGATCTCACGGCTTGTGAGTTCGAGCCCCGCGTCGGGCTCTGTGCTGACAGCTCAGAGCCTGGAGCCTGTTTCAGATTCTGTGTCTCCCTCTCTCTCTCTGACCCTCCCCCGTTCATCCTCTGTCTCTGTCTCAAAAGTAAATAAACGTTAAAAAAAAAAATTTATAAAAAAAAATAAAGAAAAAAAAAGAAACTTGGAAAGATGGAGAGGGGCAAGGGGATACAAAGCGTTTTGTGATACTTATAAACAATCTTGCCCAGAAGAAGAAAAGTTGTCTTTTAAGAGAAGAAACTGCAGGTATGAAACTAATAATAACTTAGTGATATTTATCACTGAAGAAAAGAAAGAGCTAGTTCTTAAATTTACTTCTCATTTATGTAAATTTACATTTATGAGTATAAATGTAATTTATATTTTTATATTTATAAATTTACTTTTATTTACATTTGTTTGCACTTTGAAAAAGTATTTGATGAGTAAGCATTTGTGCTTTTCTCTAATCCAACTGATGATTGCATAATATAGAAAATTTATATTCTTTTTGCCTATGATCAATTATTCTCCCAGCTTGTTTTAAATCTGCCATAATTACATGCATTATGACAAGAAGAAAAACAAACTATATATAAACTTCCTTATCTGATTTCTGGTGTTACAAGCCAACATAGAGGATTATCTTTTAATTTAAGCGTATTTAAAAGAAGATTGTGGGACGCCTGGGTGGCTTAGTGGGTTAAGTGTCTGACTCTTGATTTCAGCCCAGGTCATGACTCACAGTTGTGAAATTGAGCCCTGCTTTGGGCTCTGCCCTGAGTGTGGCACCTGCTTAGGATTCTCTCTCTCTCAAAATAAATAAACATTTAAAAATAAATAAATTAAAGCAGATTATGTTGGAGAAGTATATTATTTATACTTTTGATGGTTTTGATTATGATTTGGGACTGTGTTCACTGATGATGAGTGGTTTACTTAAGGATCTGTATAATTAATTATACTCTTAAAATTTTTAGGTAAATGTGTGGGAACTATTCATTAATACTTTTATTTTTTTCAGTTACATTAATGCTTTTGTCTTACTTTAGATTTAGGAACATCAAGACTTACAGGAACAATGAAAAGCAATAAGTAACTTCAAACCTGTTATATATAATTGCAGTATAGCATTTAGTAAATAATTCATCACTCTTCTACATAGCTTCTAAATTTCACCTTTAAGTTTCTTTTTTTCCATTTTAAATTGTTTAGAGGATGAGGCACCTGGCTGGCTCAGTTGAAAGAGTGTGCAACTCTTTGAGCCCCATGTTGAGTATAGAGGTTACTTAAAAAAAAAAAACAAACTAAAAACTAAAAACCCTTGTTTAGAGGAAAATCATATAACATCAGTTAGATCCATTTTTGTTTTCCCCGCATTAAAACTTTATCTTACAATACGTATTTGTGAAGAATAAGCTTAGTAAAATTGTTCTTCTGTGAGGAATTTACTCTTTTCAGGTACCATATTTTATTGGTTTGTTTAGTGAATTTTAATTAAAATTGCCTTTGGATGAAGGGGCAAATTCAAATTTATTGAAGGCAATCCCTCGGGCAGATGTCATAGTACCCAAAACCAGTCTATATAACATCTGCTCAGGAATTATTTAAGTATTTAAGGTCAGTCTTCTTTTTTTCTTGTGGTAACTGTACAAATATTTAAACATTATTATTGTGTCTTTCACTTACTTTTTTCTAAATAGTCCCAGGTCCTTTAAGAATTCTCTATATAGTATGGTTTCCAGATACTTCATTCATCAGTGTTCTTCTCAAAATACAGAACCCAGAAAAGAATGAAGTATTTCACATCTGCTGTGCCAGCTAGAATACCATGAGATTTGCCTCCCTTATTTGGTCATACTTAGCATTTGGCATACATGGCACACAAGACAAAGACTATCTGTTTAGTAGCTGTTACTTGATTAACCCATATCAAACTTGTGTTTTTTAAAAAATGAAACTTTTATTTAAAATCTGGGCCTTCCTCTTATTTTGGGGGCAGTTGATATTTGTAGTTAACATTAAGAACTTTATATTGCGCTTAATTTCATCTGTTGATCTTGACCCATTATTAAGTCCTTCAGTTTGGCTTCAGATTTAGTGTATGTCATATTAGCCAGGTTTCCATTTTATGTTATCTGTAGATTTGAAAGACTTGTCTTTTTAATGTCTTAGATATTTTCCTTAAATTTTCATGGGTAAAGTCCAGTCACATGCTTACTGTAGCCTGTCCTGATTGATCTTGCTCTAAGATATGCTTATTAAGATTGGTGGGTCAGATGTCTCCAAATCTTAACAGTATTCTCATTTAGCTCACCTTTCAGTTTTATCAAACTTCTTCTCAGGGCTGTTGTCTTCCACATCCATTCATTCTAGAGTTTTACTCTATGTTCTGTCCTTTTCTACTCTTCATAGATATTACCTGTACCGTGTCCATACAACCTCTCAAATCTATGTTTTTTGATTAACTTTTATTGTAATCTTTAGGCTTCATAAGTCCCAACTATATAGCACTACAGCTATTCATTCACCAAGTGCTGTTGTTTCTTATATTTATTCTTTCCTCTCCAGCCTCATTGCCACTACTGTAGAATAGACCCTCATTGTTTCTCATCCATCACACAGCTTGTTTCCTAACTGGTTCCTCTGTCTGTCTCTGACACCCTTACAATTCACAATGCAACCTGAGTTAGATTTTTCTAAAATGTAATTTTGGTTATGCCATTCCCATTGGTTTCAAGATAAAGTTTAAATTCCTCAGCTTCACCTTAAACATCCTTTAGAAATTGGCCACAATCCACCAGTCTTTGATGGGTACACTAAGAAGAAGCTATTTCTATTTAAAATATTTAAGATTAATATTTTCAAGAATAGTTTTGAAGGTTGCATGTGAATTGAATTTTAGGAAGATTTGTTTGAAATTTGTTATGACTGAAATTTTGTTACAATTAGTGAAATCTAGAATCACCACCACTGTGCTGTCTTTGTAGACATTACTGAATGTGCTGGAGAAATTTCTGAAAAGTCTCATTCAAACTGTGTATTAAGTCTCAATTGACTTATTTAGAGCATTCTTTGTATTCATTTTTATTGCTCTTTAATATAAAATCTAATAAGCTGTAATTAAAGTTAACTTTTTAAAAAGTAAGAAATCAAAAATAAACATTGTCTTTTTATCAGAGATAGACTTTCTAGTTTTTAACAGTGTAGTTTGAATTTACAATGTAGTCCGAATAAAGGAAAGAACTGAGCAGTTACTTATAAAGGAAGAGAAAAATAGATGCCTGCCAGGAATACTGGTTTTAAGGCATATTGGGAAGCAGAGATGATAGGGTGAGGATATATTAAAGGAAATAAACAGAACTGCTTAAAAGCCATTTTATAAGGTCTTTAAAAATAATTATACATTTAGTATTGTGGAGTTTTCAAAGTGCTTTAACCTACAAATCTCATTTTATGAGATGAAAGAAAAAAATTAATGAAATGTAAGGAAGTTGAGACCTCATCAAGGTCATATGGCTAGTTTTTGGCACACTTGGTATTAGAATCTAGTTCTTTGACTGCTAGTTTGGTACTTCTTCCCAAATTAACAGGAATTCTTGCTGAAATGGAGATAGCATGGAAAAACAAGCAAAACATCAGGGTACCAACACAGACTCCTTTTTAGCACATTATTACTAATAATGTAGCCTTTAGAATTGTGTTATATATAAAAATACTGTGAATGGGGCGCCTGGGTGGTTCAGTCAATCAAACGTCAGACTCTGGCTCAGGTTATAATCTCACGGTTTATGGATTCGAGCCCCGCATGGGGCTCTGTGCTGATAACTCAGAGCCTGGAGCCTGCTTCAGATTCTGTGTCTCCCTCTCTCTCTGCCCCTCCCTTGCTTGTGCTCACTCACTTTCTCTCTCTCTCTCTCAGAAATAAATAAACGTTAAAAAAAATTCTTTTTTAAATACCGTGAGTGCAGTTAGAGGTATAAAACTGCAACATTAGAATAGGGAAGTGGAAGTTCATGAATCTGGAGGATTTCCTGTATTCATAAACACTAATATGGCCAAATTCTTAGTCACACAGTCCTAGAAAAGAGCCCTAAGAGAAACCTGCTCAACCAAGAGTTATGGTCACTCTTCCAATGCTCGAATTCTTCCACCCCTTTCTTCTCATTTAACCATAACCATAACCATTGCCACCTGGTATTTGTGGGGGCTTGATTGACAGTGAGAAAGCTCCATGTCTTCTGCAACATCAGCAAGTACTATGGAATGCTGAAGGGTTGCAATAGAGACCAGCAGAAAGCAGCTAAGAAGCTTTGATGTCTGGTAACTGGTGAGAAGGCCCCAGTCAAGAGTGATATGGATGTAAGGTTTGGCACATTTTAAGTTATGCCATCCTCTGACTCTAATTATTAAAATTAGGCTAAGGATGTAATGGAATCCTCATTCAGGAACTAAGATTCACATTTTTCGCCTTGAGGTTGAAAAAAAAAAAAAAACAAGCATGAACAAGCTAGTAGGATCACAAACCACTATTCCAGGCCAAACTTACAGTAATACAGAACTTGTTAATTCAGAGGGCAGATCCAGTGTTAGTATAAAATGTCCAGATACAGGTCACAAAGCACATATGAAACTTGAGAGCATCCTGAAGAAAATTGTAAAATGTTGCCCTCTTGTTGCTTGTTTAGGCAGTTCTCTGCTAAGCAAGGAAAACTATAAAAACCTGGTATTTTAAAAAGGGAAAGAGAAAAACAATACAGTGGGATAACTTTCAGTATCCTTGTATAGGCCCTCAACTTGTATTTTCTCATAGAAATGATATTAAACACATATATTGATATTGACACATATTGATGATAATTGTCAATAATACTATTTTGTGTAGTGCCTGTATAATCTCCCAAGCATTTTGCTGTATGTTTGATGCTAAAGAAACTCTGAGATGGATAGGGCAGGAATTACTCATTTATTTATTTAACAAATATCGAATGTCAGTTTTCTCAATGCATAGGATATGTTAATACAGCAGAGTACTTTTATGATAATAGTGTTTACATTCTAGCAAGACAAACAATAAGCAAACCAAAACAAAGAGAGTAAATAAGTTCTAGAGTATGTAGCAGGTGATAAGTTATAGAATAAGGAAGAGCAGCTTAAGGGATGCCTGGGTAGCTCAGTTGGCTAAGTGTCTGACTTTGATTTCAGCTCAGGTCATGATCTCACAGTTTGTGAGATCGAGCCCAGCGTTGGCTCTTGCTGAACATGGAATCTGCTTGGGCTTCTCTCTCTCTCCCCCTCTCTGCTCCTCCCCCGCTTGTGTGTGCCTGTTCAGTCTCTCACTCTCTCTCTTAAAATAAATAAACATTAAAAAAAAATGAGGGAGGAGCTTTAGGGGGGATTGATTGGCCGTGGGGTGGAGCATGTGGGGTAAGGCAGTTGAAATCGGCAGGATAGTTAGAATGCAATACTTACCTGACTTGAAAGAAGGTGAAGCAGTTAGACATGTGAGTACCTGGTATGAGAATAGTTTAGGCAAATACCAGCCAGTACAAAGGTCATAAAGTGGCACATGTATGCTTGATGGTTCAAAGAATAGCAAAAAGGCCAGTGAGTCTGCAGCAGAGTGGAGTGGAGTGAGGGAGAAAGTGTTATACAATCTTTTCTTAAAGACAAGCTCAGATTCTGATAGTTTAAAGACGTTACCAAAGTCTGGTTAACATAGAACTCAAAACCATTTATAGTGACTCTCGATTCTTTGTGTCCTATAGTTGTTTTCACTGAAAGTTCTCTACTATTTCCAGAAGGGGTGGATTAAAAAAAAAATGACTAACAACCTTTATTATAACTTACATTTTTAAAAACTTATTTATTTTGGGTAAGAGCATGTACAAGTGGGGAGGGGACAGTGAGGGGGTTAGAGAGACAGAGAGAGGGAGAGAGAAAGAGAAAGAATCCCAAACAGACTCCACACTGTCAGTGCAGAGCCTGACACGGGGCTCAAACTCCTGAACTGTGGGATCATGACCTGAGCCGAAATCAAGAGTTGGACACTTAACTGACTGAGCCACCCAGGTGCCCTGATTATAATTTACCTTTTATTCTTCATCATAAACAGTCTTTATTAACATTAATCTCAGCTAGCTTGATTTTATTTTCACACAGTTTTTGCTAAAGGAGAAATAATAGCTTTGGCACAGTTTGATTTTATTTTTTACTTTGTTTTAAGTTATTAAATTGAAAAAAAATTGAAACCTAATCTTTGATTTTGCTTTTAGGAATAACATACTAATCATGTGACTTATATAATACTAAATAAGAAGGTCTTAATTTATATTTATAATGTCATTACACTTTTTTCTAATCTTTTAAAGATACGGGCATACTGCAGGAGAAGCTACACATGATGCAGTAGATTCTGCCATCAATGTTGGTGTAACTGCCTATAATATTGACAACATTGGTATCAAAGCAATGGTGAAGAAAACAGCAAAACAAACAGGACAAACCCTCCTTGAAGACTATAAAATAGTTGATAATTCTAAGGGGGGACATCAAGAAGGAAGAGCAAATGTAAACATGAAAAGGGAGAAAGGTGAGCAGACAGAGGAACGAGAGAAGAATGAGGCAAAGAAGAAAGAAAAATGATGGAAGTGCTGTGAATCACCTATACCAAAGCCTTACAAGGTGGATGCATTTTTTTTTTATAGGCAAATGTGGAATTCCCCACAGATTAACCAGTATTTTAAAAATGTATTCATTCCTACAAAGTGACTGTTTCATAAGCTTTATAGCATGTATTCTGCTTAAAAGGAAAGAATCTGTATTCTTGCATCTAGCTTTTACAAATATAGGATTATATAGTCTCAGTAAGTTTATTTTTCCTAAATGTGGCTAAAATATTTTTGCAGTTAAAATAAGACTAATAAAACATTTGCTTTAATAAACCTCATTAAACGTAATGTTAAGCTATTTTTGTATTTGCCGTCTTTCGTAAAGCAAGGTAGGAAATTATATATTTACATAAAATTTCTCATTTAGTAACCTTAGCTTGAGTTGTACTTGGAAAGACCAACTTAAAATATTATCTCCTGGTTTTGCACTAATTGTGGATTTTTTTTTTTTTAGGTGCTTGTCAATTTTCAGTGTGTAAGCTAGACACAAAAACTGTAATCCTAAACTAAAAAAACTCTCAGATAATATTTAAAAGATTTTTTTCAATACAGGGACTAGGCTAATCATGAAAAATAAAAGGAGGTTCTATAAAATTATTTGGTAGCTTGTATCTTTGTTAGGAAATGGGATGGCCTTTTTGATTTAGAATGAATACGAAGATTTTTAAGTCTTCTGGATTTAGACTGGTGTTGATCTACTAGGAACTTAGGAAATTTTGGTGTATGATTGGTGTTAAAATATGAAGTGATATCATGAGCTTAATAGGACAAAGTTGCTTTAAGAAATCATTTTACCATATCCACTTTAAGTTATTCCAAGAGGCTAAAATTTTATAAAAATACAAGCAGGATTCTTTGGATGGTAAATATATTTTTGGGATTTAGTCATTGGAATTTAGTCATTTTGGGATTTAGTTTGGGATTTAGTCATTGGAATTTTATATATTAGAAAGCCAATAAATTGTTAGAAAGAAAATGTTCTATTCATAGTCATGGTAAAGAATGTGAAGGCTTTAGACTTAATCCATGGCAAGTAGGTTTAACAGTTTCCACTCTGGCAGAAGACACTTACAGACCTATAAGGTACAAATATATAAATAAGTACCTAATGGCATTTTATTTTTGTTTACAGACTTAAAATGATTGGTACTGGTGTTCATAACTATTGTCCATTCTAATATTTCTAAACATCTAATGGCTACTTAGTTTATTAGATTTTATTTGAAACTGTCTTAAAAAAAATGTGCTTTGTGAATAAACTTTCTGAATTGCTTGTCCTCAAATGTGTTCACAGGGTTGTATTTCGGGAACACATAGATTGATGGATCCTTTCCCTAAGGCCAAGGATAATGTACTACTTATTAAAAGTGGAAATAAAAATGAGTTGGCATATAGCTTCCAGTTAGTCTCTGCCTTAAGTTTGAGAAGTGGGATGACAAATAGTGGAGCCTAAAGATTACAAAGTTCACTTAGACCAGAGGTCAGAAAAATTGGATTTGTGTTGTCCATTTTCCTTTATTCCGTTCTGCTTACTTGGTTGTGGGTTGCTTTTTCATATTAATGGCTAGACAGACAAAATCTTCATAAGTATAGCTTCTATATTAGAGTTTTCCAGAGAAACAGAATAGGGGAGATAAATACGTGTGTGTGTGTGTGTGTGTGTGTGTGTGTGTGTGTGTGTAAGTATAAAGAGATTTATTACAAGGAATTGACTCATGAAATTATGGAGGCTGCAAATTCCCAAGATAGCCCTTCAGTGAGCTGGAGACTTAGGAGATCTAATGTGTTGTTTCAGTCCAAGTCTGAAGACCTGAGAACCAGGTGAGCTGATGGTGTAAGTTCCATTCTGAAAGCCTGTAGGCTCAAAACTCAAAAAGAGCCCATTTCAGTCTGAGTATAAAGGCCAGAAAACTAAGGATTTAAACCAAGTTCAACTAAATCAAGTTCCTTCTCAGCCTTTTTGTTCTATTCAGGTCAGTTGATTGGATGCGGTCCATTGTCTTTGGGAGGGCAATCTGATTTATTAGGTCTACTGATGGAAATGTTAATCTCATCCAGGAACACTCTCACAGATACATCCAGAATCATACTTGGCCAAGTGTGTGTACATCTTGTGGCCCAGTTAAACTGACAAAATTAACCATCACAGCTGCTTTGTAGTCCCGTTTTCACTGTATAGAGGCCCTTACCTAGTAGCTCTGCTTTGCTGTTTAGTATTCATAAGATACACCATATGAAAAACAACAGTTCTCAATATTTACTGCTACCAGGGTTTTTCCTCATTTTGCCTCAACAGACTGTCCCTTCCTCATGCTGTAAAGGGTAGTTTTCTGGGAGTACGTCAAGGCACCAACTGTCTAGAAATAATGATAGCTAACGTTTATGTAGTGCTTACTGTGAGCCATTAATGTTCTAAGTGCTTTTATATACGTTAACTCATTTTAACCTCACAACATTCCTATGAGTTACATACTATTACAATTTCATTTTATAGAATCGGAAACTGAGATAGAGATCAAAGAGAGGTTCTTGAGGAAGATCTAAAAGTATGAAAAAGGTTCTACACTAACCTCAAAAAGGAGAGACCTACATGGAGTGATAGGCCAGACATCTTTCTTAAACTGAGGTAGATAGGAAAGGACAAATGGCCTTTATAGATATCCTCTGATTTCAGCTGCTTTACACTAGTTGTTTTTATTTTATTTTATTTTAAATTACAGTTCCACTCTCTTGATACTTGGTAGAAAATTGCCCAAGTTATTACCAAACAGATCATTAGTCTTCGGTTTTGGTGATAGTGTGAGCTTGTCTTTTTCTCTGTCTTCATGGGTATTTTAGGGCAAGCTAAGAAAAGTGAAGCTTAGGGCTTGTTAGCCAGAAATCCTTTTATATTTCACTTTTTAGGTAAGCCTGAGTAAAGCTCTGCACAAACAGAAACTAGTTCTCTGGTCTGTTCTTGCCAAATTCAAGACTTCCTATCGTTTTAACCATTTTGTAATTTAGTTTAGCAACAGAAATACTTAAAAGAGAACATTATATTTCTCGATAGCTTTGTTTTCTTCAAAATTTTTTTCTATTCGCAATATATTTTAAAGATACAGAAAGATGAATTAAAAATTATAAGAACATCGATGAGGTGGGAAAAAAAACTCCAAGTAATATCTTCAAATGTATTCTATGTAAAAAGTTGTCACAAGTGAAGAAACTGATCACCCTGGAGAAGCTATTCATTGGAGGAAACAGTAACTAATGGAAAGTGTTCTTTGTACACATACACACACCAATCTATTTTGTTCAAAATTGGAAGCCAGCTGAAGAGCAAATTGTTAGAGTGTGCTATTAAAGAACCAAGATCTCTGTGATAAGGGACAGGGTCCTAGCATTTGCAGGTTTAAGAAGCTTCATAGACAATATCCCTGGTTAACAAAACATTGTTATTTAAAGAGTATCTGAGTTGGGACCTAAAAGAATGAGGTTTTGGTATGCGGTAGTTTTGTTAATTTAAGTTTTCTGAGTTAAAGCCACTCTGCTGACAGGATTCAGAGTATAGCTGTGGAAGTGGAGTGGAGATTAAAGTGATGAGAGTTGCAAGTTGAAGGTCAAGGTGTGGGCAAGACTTCCAGTGGAAAGACCACTTTGATGTCAAAGTCAGACAATGGATGACTGTGAAGTCTTTGGGAAGTGAGGAATAGATGGTGTTACATCAGGAAGGAATGCCCATTTATAACTGCACCAAAATTAAAATACCTAGGAAAACACTTAACCAGGAAGGTAAAAGGTCTGTATTCTGAAAACCATATAACACTGAAAGAAATTGAAGATAACACAAATGGAAAGATACTCCATGCCGGTGGATTGGAAAAACAAATACTGTTAATATGTCCATACTGTCCAATCTACAGATTTAATGCAATCACTATCAAAATACCAACAACATTTTAGACAGAACTAGGATAATTCTAAAGTTTGTATGGAAACACAAGACCCTAGCTAGCCAAGCCATCTTGAAAAACACAAAACTGGAAGCATCACAGTCCTAGATTTTAAGATGTATTACAAAGCTATAGTAATCAAAATACTATGGTACTGATGCAAAAACAGACACTTAATGGGACAGAACAGCCCAGAAATAAACTCATGATTACATTTCACAAAAGAAGCAAGAATATGCAATGGGGAAAAGACAGTCTGTTCAACAAATAGTGGTGGGAAAATTGGACAGCTACATGTGAAAGGATGAAACTGGACCACTTATACACAAAAATAAGCTCAAAATATATTATAAAGATCTAAATGTAAGATCTGAGGGGCACCTAGATGGCTCAGTGGGTTAAGCATCTGACTTCAGTTCCGGTCCTGATCTCGCGGTTCATGAGTTCCAGCCTCACACCGGGCTCTGTGCTGACAGCTCAGAGCCTGGAGCCTGCTTCAGATTCTGTGTCTTCCTCTCTCTCTCTGCCCCTCTTCTGCTCATGCTCTTTCTTTCAAAAATAAAAATAAAACTTTAAAATAAATAAAACTTTAAACTTTTAAGAAACTTTAAAAAAACATTTCTTAAAAGAAATACGACCCGAAACTATAAAAGCCCTATTACATCAAAATAAGCAGTACAGCAAAAGAAACAGTCAACAAAGCTAAAGGTCAGTTTATGGAATGGGAGAAGATATTTGCAAATGACATATCTGACAAAGGGTTAGTATCCAAAATCTATAAAGAACTTATAAAACTCAACAGCCAAAAACACAAATTTTCCAATTTATGGGTTTTTTTTTTTTAATTGTTATTTTTGAGAGAGAGAGGGAGGCACAGAATCTGAAGCAGGCTCGAGGCTCTGAGCTGTCAGCACAGAGCCCAACATGGGGCTCGAACTCACAAATCGTGAGATCATGACCTGGGCCAAAGTCAGAGGCTTAACCTACTGAGCCACCCAAGCGCCACTAAATTTTTCAATATGAACAGATATTTCTCCAAAGAAGACAACAAAACTGGCCTAGATGAGATACCACCTAACACCTGTCTGAATGACTAAAATAAAAAAAACACAAGAAACAAGTACAGCAAGGATTTGAGAAAAGGGAACCCTCATGGATTGTTGGTAGGAATGAAAACTGGTATAGCCACTGTGGACCACAGCATAGAGATTCCTCAAAAAACTAAAAATAGGGGCGCCTGGGTGGCTCAGTCGGTTGAGCATCTGACTTCGGCTCAGGTCATGATCTCGAAGTCTGTGAGTTCAAGCCCCGCGTAGGACTCTGTGCTGACAGCTCAGAGTCTGGAGCCTGCTTCAGATTCTGTGTCTCCCTCTCTCTGCCCCTCCCCTGCTCATGCTCATGCTCTTTCTCTGTCAAAAATAAATAAACATTAAAAAAAAAACAACTAAAAATAGAACTACCATATTATCCAGTAATTCTACTACTGGGTATTGACCCAAAGAATGCAAAAATACTAATTTGAAAAGATATATGCACCCCCATGTTTATTGCAGCATTATTTACAATAGCCAAATTATGGAAGCAGCCCAAGTGTCCATTGATAGATGAATGAAGATGTATATATATACAATGCAGAAGTACTCAGCCATAAAAAATAATGAAATCTTGCCATTTGCAACAACATGGATGGATCTAGAGGGTATAACACTAAGTGAAATGTCAGAGAAAGACAAATACCATCATATGTGGAATTTAAGAAACAAATGAGCACAGAAGAAAACAAAGAACAGACTTTTAAGTATAAAGAACAAACTGATGGTTACCAGAGGGAAGGTAGGTGGGGGGATGGGTAAAATAGATGAAGGGGATTAAGAGCACACTGTGATGAGCACTGAGTAATGTATATAATTGTTGAATCACTATATTGTACACCTGAAACTAATATACCGTATGCTAACTTTACTGGAATTAAAATTGAAATTAAAAACAATTTAAAAGCCATGCATATCAGAGGAGTGAGGGTTTTTTTGTAATCTTTTAAATTATTTTTTTAATACAATTTATTGTCAAGTTGGCTAACATACAGTGTATACAGTGTGTTGTTGGTTTTGAGGGTAGATTCCCATGATTCATCACTTACATACAACACCCAGTGCTCATCCCAACAAGTGCCCTTCTCAATGCCCATCTCCCATTTTCCCCTCTCCCCCCTACCCCCATCAACCCTCAGTTTGTTCTCTGTATTTAAGAGCCTCTTATGGTTTGCCTCCCTCCCTCTCTGTGACTGTTTTTCCCCCTTCCCTTCCCCCATGGTCTTCTGTTAAGTTTCTCAAGTTCCACATCTGAGTGAAAACATATTTCACTTAGAATAATACCCTCCGGTTCCATCCACGTTGATGCAAATGGCAGGATTTCATTCTTTCACATTACCAAGAGAAATATATATTTATAATATGATGGACATTTAGGTTCTTTCCATAATTTGGCTGTTGTTGAAAGTGCTGCTATAAACATTGGGGTACGTGTGCCCCTATGAATCAGCACCAGAGGCGTGAGTTTTTACATGAAGATGGAAGAGTAGTGATCTGGAAGTAGCATTACAGGTGGAGAGAATTCTTGCTCCTCCTGACCCAAAGAAGCAGGGGGTTCTACAAAGAAACCAGAGAACAAAAACATCAATTCTCGGCTTTTGATATTTCAAAAGCTATTGTTTAGGTGCAAATCATAAAGATTTGGAAGAATAGATAATACATGACTATCCCTCTACCATCCCTATCTCTCTCCCACCCCCACTCCTATAAGTCTATAGGAGAGTCTATAAGAGAGAAGAACTGAGAACTCTGGCCAGGGAAGAAAGGAGAAAGCCCCTAAGGCAGGGAATAGACGCCGGTGAGTGTCTGAGAGGAGACCTGCAACTTGCTCCCCACAACCTGTCCCAGGCTGAGCACAAAAGTGGGAGTGCAGGATTTGCCACACCACTTGAGTAATTGACAGAATTCTTTCATATTACACTTCTTTTTATGTTTTATTTTTATTTTTTTAAGGTTTTATCTTGAGAGCAAGCAGGAGAGGGGAAAGAGAGAGAGAGAGAGAGAGAGAGAGAGAGAGAGAATCCCAAGCAGGTTCTGCACCATCAGCACAGTGCTGGGAGGTGGGGGGTGGAGAGCAGGGCTTGAACTCACAAACTGTGAGATCATGACCTGAGCCAAAACCAAGAGTTGGATGCTCAACCAACTGGGCCACCCAGGTGCCCTTCATATTACACTTCTTTTTAAACTAACTGTAGGTTTTATTTTTTTTAAGTTTATTTATTTCCTAACAGAGAGAGAGAGAGAGAGAGAGAGCTAGGGAGGGGCAGAGAGAGAGGGAGACACAGATTCCGAAGCTGACTCCAGACTCTGAGCTGTCAGCACAGAGCCTGATGCAGGGCTCAAACTCATGAACTGTGAGTTCATGACCTAGGCTGAAGTCGGACGATTAACCGACTGAGCCACCCAGGCGCCCCTGTAGGTTTTATTTTTAAAGCAGTGAACATATTTAGCATCTCTTTGTACGTAATTGATATTAATTGCAGTGGTTCTTCAAAATGCTTAAAATTCTCTTTTGCCTACAAAATCTGGGTTGTTCTTTTGGACATTAAACATGTTATCCATCAAATGTGTTACTTACTACATTTATGTTCTATTCAAACAATTCAATTCCAAACTGTCCCCATGCTTAAAATATCCCCCAATATAGAGATTTTTAAACTTCCTGAATCTCTTTTCTCCTTTAAAACCTACTTTCTAATTGAAGACTTTACTTAGCTGCAGCACACATTTAATGAACAATTCTATTTTATACAAACTTTAAGTGTAGCAACCATAGGTCGAAAACTTTTGCTATTTATATTTTTCCCATAAATTATCAACTTTGCAAAAATATGCTGATAAGCAGCAACCAAATGAAACAAGCACTTACCACATGTGCTTTTTATGCTTAAAAAAGAAATTGTCGTTTATTAGCATAACCAGTACATAACTACTAAGGGTCCCTCTTCTCAGCAGTAAAGATGAAGCAGTAAGCAAAATAAATTCTGTACCAGAGTACTAGTGCTGATTTCTGTCAGACAACAGGGTCTCACATTCACACTTCTCAAACTGATTCACAGTAGGGAAAATGCACCAGAGAAGTCAAAGGAAAAGGCAGATCAATCTTTCTAGTCAAAGATGGATGGGAGCCAGGGATAATACTAAAGCACAGACCTATCAGGAGCAGAATGCAAACTTTGTGATTACAAATATAAGCTTGAAATTTCAAACTGTAGTGGGCAGCTCTGAGCTATGTCCATGGACAATCAGTCCCCAGATTTGTCAAAACTCAAAGACAGAACAATCTGGACTGGAAACTCAGAGGTCAGGCAGTGCCTTCTCAGGGTCTGCTCCTCCTCACGCTTAACCAGAGCCTTTGGTACTCGGTAAACTGAAGCAAAGAAAGACACAGCCATTCTTGGATTCCGCATTTCCCTAACAAGGGCTAAGAGTAAAGTGAAGAGTGGGCTTGGGTCAGTGTTTAAAACAGCACCGGAGCCAATGGTTCCTTACTCCCTTGCAGTCGGCCATATGGCTGGTGCACGTGCCCCCTCCACCAGTTTGGGAAAAGGAATGAGGCCGCAGGTTTCGGGCACTGAGGAACTTTTCTCGACGAAGTGTTCCCGGGGCAGCGAGACCTCTTTCTGTTTTAGCAGCACTCCAAGGCTCAGCCTGCGTACTGCTCCCCGACTCGCTCGGAATGCCCTTCGCGGCTCCCGGGCAACGTCCTGTGACGTCACCGCGAGGCGCCGAGAGCGGGCGACTGTGAGTCAGTAAACCTTAGTGACAGCTCGAGACAATGCCCTCACGTTCCCAGCTTCTGGGAGGGTGTCAGGTCTTGTGGTGTTAGCTGTAAGAGGGGAAGGGCGTGGGACGTTTCTGAACTGACACTATGGAGGAAGGAAGAGGCGCCAACTTCGAAGGCGTGAGCACCGACCGCCTTGAAAAGGAGTTACTGGAAGAAATCCGTCAGAAGTGAGTTGAAGGGCGGCGCGCGGACTTTCGCGCACGTGTAGGGTTCAGGTACACGTAGCTCAAGGAAATGCACCTGTGTGTGCTCCGCCCTTCAAAGCTGAAGCCCCTGAGGTCAATGTGACACAAGCAGTGTGATTAATACCCGGGGAGATCAGGCGACATCTAAAATCAGTGTTTTATAGGAAAGATTCATTTGCTTCTTTGATTAAGCATTTGGTATTAGAAATAGGCAGATTTTGAGATAGGATTTTCTGTCTTTAGGATCAGATCAGATGGGAGTGTATTGTGTGCGTATACTGTAATGCTAACCTATGTGTCTGGTTTTCATGTTCCACTAAATTCAGCTTTTCTGTTTCAAATTCCAAAGGTTTTGTTTAGTTATGCTTATCTTTCATCCCATCCCTTTAGAAGAACTTAAAAAATGGTGGCATTTTGTAAAAATGACGCCTCTCCTATATACTTAAAAATACTCAATATTATACTTCATATTAAATCTTTGAAACACTTTAAGTTTTTTTTTTTTTTTTTAATAACCCCAGTCCCACCAGCCAGCCCCACAAGATTTAGACCCTCTTATGTGCCCTAAAGCTTCCTGAGCTTTCCTCTATTGTGGCTCCAGCCACACTATTTTAGTTAGTTATTTCTTGATCTGGTACTAAACCATAAACATTCTGGGGACAGGTTGTATGTTCCCTTAGTCAGTAGACTATAAGAGCAAGTACTTAGAGGAATCCTGCATAAATTCAAATCCCAGCTCTTATCACTTAGTAAGTACCTGATCTTGGGCCAGTTAATGAACCACTAAGCTTCAATTTTCCGAACTCTAAGATAGGTGTAAGAACTATTACACTTGATGTGGTTGTTGGCAGGATTGAGTGAAAAGAATGTAAAGCGCTTCTCATCCGCTTATAATAAGCATTCAGTGGAAGCCGCTGCTGTTGCTATTGTTCAGTTCACTTATTCACTGTAGTATTTTAAGCATTTGGCACAATGCTTTGACATAATAGGCAACCAAAAATACATAGTGCATAAATGATTCGGTCATCAAATTAAAAAAAAAAACATTTTTATGTTATTTTATTTTTGACAAAGAGAGAGAGAGAGATAGCATGAACGGGGGAGGGTCAGAGAGAGAGGGAGACACAGAATCTGAAACAGTCTCCAGGCTCTGAGCTGTCAGCACAGAGCCAGACTCGGGGCTTGAACTCACAGACCGCGAGATCATGACCTGAGCCGAAGTCGGACGCTTAACCGACTGACCCACCCAGGTGCCCCTTGGTCATCAAATTTTAATAGTTAATGTGCTAATTTACTAATGTCCTAAATACATCATCTCTGGAATGCTGTTTGTATGTGTGTGTATATGTGTGGGGTTTTTTTTTTTTATTAGTGTTTCTTTTTTCCTCTTTGTTTCAGATTATCAGTTGTTACCTAGCTATTCCGTTCTCCAATAAATTGCAGTTCATTTGCTGGTCTTTGAGAAGCCAGATAACAACTTCTTGGGATCATATTTAAGTTAAGAGTAAAGGGTTTCTAATGGTCACTTGGAGGCCTCTGAGCCTTAGTGCATATTAGTGTCCTTGTCGACCTTGGTAATCAGAAGCCTCCATTTGCCTGATTTCTGATTGTCAACCATGCCTTCAATTAGAGACATTTCATAATAAATTGTTCCTAAAGTAGTTGTGCATTGATATGTGTTATTCTTTTCATGTTATAATTGGATCATAATTAACAAGATATTTGTAATAATAGGGATATAGTGCAACTATCAATGCTTGAAATAATACACAAGATAGAGGAACTGGAAGCCAAACTTAATACTGATGACAAAGGTATGTAAATAAATATTTTTATATGTGACTCTGGTATAATTATTGTTTATTTTGCCAAGATACTGGTAGTGCATTAAATTAAATACAGGAAATAGTAGTACCAAGATCTCAGCACTGCTTTTTGGCAGCATTAATAATTTATTAATTATTAGGCTTTAAAGCCAATATTTTCTTTTTTTCAATTTTTTTATGTTTATTTTTGAGAGCGAGAGTGAGAGAGAGCATGAGTTGGGGAGGAGCAGAGAGAGAGAGGGAGACACAGAATCCGAAGCAGGCTCCAAGCTCTGAGCTGTTAGCACAGAGCCCAATGCAGGGCTCGAACCCATGAACCATGAGATCATGACCTGAGCCGAAGTCAGATGTTTAACCAACTGAGCCACCCAGGCACCCCTAAAACTAATATTTCCAATGTCAAACGTGTTACTGCATAATTATTCACCTACTTACAACCTCAAAATGTTCATTAGTTAGCAAAACTTTTGTTACATGACATCAATACATTATTGTTTTTGGTAGATAATAAAATACAAATTTTCTATTTAACTTAATACCTCTCATATCTTAACTTCTGTATTTGGCCATAACTTTAAAATCTTTATCTAGGTTTTGGCTATTTGTGTTGAAGGAAT
The DNA here is from genome assembly GCF_046562875.1 of Panthera onca. Taxonomy (NCBI): domain Eukaryota; kingdom Metazoa; phylum Chordata; class Mammalia; order Carnivora; family Felidae; genus Panthera; species Panthera onca. Next base: position 225,601,400 of record NC_138339.1, read on the forward strand.
GGTGGACGAGCGCTGTGCACACACACACATCTGCACACTCACATACCCACATATCTTTAAAACTTAAAATGTATGTAAGATACTAATTCATTCCACAAATATTGAGACCTGCCATATTTCAACACATTGAATGGAAGACCTTTCTTTTCCCTGTTCTAAAAAGGTTTACTGACTATTGGGAGAAAGTATCAAACTAAAATATGAATATGAGAAGGGATGTAACTTCTGCATGAGGAGGAAACCCAGTTAAGGAAACCTAACACAATTTAGATGAAGGCATAAAGACAGCCTTTCCAGAGGAGGCAGTGCTTGAACCGAATGCTAAAGAACAGTAGGGTTTTATTAAGCTTATGGGGGTGGACTTTGGTTCTTAAACCCATTTATAGTTTTCTATTGGGGAAGCCATGAACAAAAAGAATTAGTAACTATATAGGAAATAAAATGCTACTTTTCTTAAGTACCCAAGGCTCTTTTAAAGCTTGATTGGAGAACACTTCTTTGTCCCAATTCTGAAGTAGCTTCCTACGTTTTCACATCTGGGCTATAACTGTATCTGGGCTATAACTGGCTCTGTGGCAGGTGGACTGGGAGTACACTTACCAAGTAGGTGAAGTGGCAAGGCTAGCTGAATTTTCTCATCTATCCAGTTACAGGCAAAACGGGTCACCCTCACAGATATGCATGCAATGAATAACCATGCCCACTAGTAAAATGTAAGCCCAACAAATTGTATTACGAGCAAATCTTCTCATGGGGAGGAGCTGGATTAAAAAAAAGACAACATACAAGAAGTTAAACGGCATTCCCTACTAATGTAATGGGAAATACATTAGTAGCCAAGATGATAGACAAAAGGTCCATATTTTGACTACATTTATATCCTCTGCAATTCAATTAGAAAAAAATGAAGTTCTCAGTAATAAATATGAGTAGAACAGAGAGAATTCATGAGTATGGAAAATATCCAACTTGTTTTTTCCTCAAAGAAATTTGAATTGAATTGAAACACATACAATTTGTTGCCTATTGAAGAAGTAGAGTTTTTGTTTGTTTGTTTTGTTTTTTTTTTAAGTGAAATTGGAACTTTATAAATTACTTTATAAATTACTGTTAGCAACGTAGTGCTACCCTTTTGGAGAACAGTTTTGTGGTAAATTGCTGCTGCTGCTGCTGCTGCTGGTGATGATGGAAAAGAAGAAGAATAAAATAATGACAATATCAACTAACTCTTAAAGCATTTTGTGTGTGCCCTGCACTGTTCTGAGTATTTTGTATATTTTAATGAATCCTCCCAATATCCTATAATTTAGGAACTTGAATTGTCCTTGTTTTATTTCATTATTTTATAAAGTTTATTTATTTATTTTGAGAAAGAGAGTGTGTGCGTGAGCAGGAGAGGGGCAGAGAAAGAGAGAGAAAATCCCAAGCAGGCTTCTTACTGTCAGCACTGAACCTGACTCGGCTCAGTCTCACGAATTGTGAGATCATGACCCGAGCTGAAATCAAGAATCGGACAAAGTTTAGCTGACTGAGCCACCCAAGCACCCCTGACCTTATTTTAGATATGAGAAATTGAGGTGCAGGATAGGTAACTTGCTCAAGATCACATAAATAAGCTAGCGGGTGGTAGAGACATGACTCAAACTCACTAGTCCTACTTTGGGGATATTTTTCCTCATGAAATCTGAAAATTTGGTGGGGAGTCAGCTTCACCATAGGAGTTACTCTTTGCCTCATTGTATCCTCTCCTTTGTTGACACATAGGTATTTTTGTTCATGCTGTTCTTGCTGCTTGAATATCCTTTCTCACCTCCTCTGGCTTGGAACAGGTGCCATTTCCCCCGAGAGCATTTCTTGACCCTCTTCAATCTTGACCTCCCTACCTCTCAGCGGCTTCTGCCACCTTCCACATTGGATGTCCTTTTGTATGTTCCATCGCATCCACTTAACCAATAGTCTCAAATGTTCTGGCTGTATGTTTCCCCTCACCACCACTTGTCCTACTGCTAATTGACTGCTGGGGCTGTGTCTATTTTATTTTTGTATCCCTAGTGCCCAGTACAGTGTCATATATTAGGCTTTTTCCTTTCCTTGTTATCATTTTCTTATTTTACAGAGTCTTTTCAAGTCAACATAACTTCATCACTATTATCATTATAAATACAATGACCAATACAATTAAATATGACTGAACTTAATAAGTCTGTGTAGGGTCAAGTTTCAACCAATTCAACTGTGTTCTTTTTTAACACTTTAAAATGTATTATTTGGCATTGTTGCTTAGTGGGCTTTGTTTTTGTTAACACTGCTATCTCTCTTAGACCCCCCCCCCACCCCCCCAAAAAATCCACATCTAAAAGATAGGGTTTCACCTATCTCAAGGGTTTCTCTTGCTTTATGAACTTCCTCTTACAATGTCAATTCATAAAATTGACCATGAATCAAACTTCTAGAATGTTTCCATTTTTGGTTTGATTTTGCTTTTTCTTGTACTGATCCTAGACAAGATCCCTCTTTGAGATTGCAAAGCAATTTTATTTTTCCTTTACAAATCAGTGCTTATTTTTTGTTTGTTTTTAGAGTTACTGAAGGAGTATTACTCAGGATATTTTTCCACCAAGAGACACAAATGTTTCTGCTAAATTTTTATCCTCATAGTCTGTATTTTATTTTATTTTTGTATTTTTAATTAATTAATTGAGAGAGAGAGAGAGAGAGCGCAAGCAGGGGAGGGGCAGAAAGAGAGGGAGACAGGGGATCCAAAGCAGGCTCTGTGCTGACAGCAGAGAGCTCAGTGAGGGGCTTGAACTTATGAACCATGAGATCATGACTTGAGCTGAAGACAGAGGCTTAACCGACTGAGCCACCCAGGTGCCCCTCATCGTCTGTATTTTATTTTTTTAATGTTTATTTTTGAGGCAGGGGGGAGAGAGACAGAGAGGGAGTGGGGGTGGGACAGAGAGAGAGGGAGACACAGAATCCAAAGCAGTCTCCAGGCTCTGAGCTCTCAGCACACAGCCTGACATGGGGCTTGAACTCATGACCTAAGCCAAAGTTGGACACCCAACTGACTGAGCCACCTAGGCGCCCCAGTCTGTATTTTAAATACTGGTGTATTATAAGTGTATTGTAGGCGGGGCGCCTGGGTGGCGCAGTCGGTTAAGCGTCCGACTTCAGCCAGGTCACGATCTCGCGGTCCGTCAGTTCGAGCCCCGCGTCAGGCTCTGGGCTGATGGCTCGGAGCCTGGAGCCTGTTTCTGATTCTGTGTCTCCCTCTCTCTCTGCCCCTCCCCCGTTCATGCTCTGTCTCTCTCTGTCCCAAAAATAAATAAAAAACGTTGGAAAAAAAAAGTAAGTGTATTGTAGGCCTTGATACATTGGCTGCTGTTGTGCTCAAGATCAGGAAGCGTCTATTTTGATGTCGAGTTTATTGTGGCTGTCTCAAAGATAGCACTACATCTCTTATTTGGGTTAGTTTCAGATGTCTCTTAACTTCCCTTAGTATCAAGACTATTAAAAAAAACTTGCTATTTTTTTAAATTGTATTTTTTTTTAATCTAAAATATTTTTGAGAGAGAGAGAGAGTGGGAGAGAAGGACAGAGTGAAAGAGAGAGGAAGAGAGGGAGTGAGGGAGAATCTCAAACACGCTACAGACTCAGTGCAGAGCCCGACACAGGGCTCGATCCCATGACCCCAGGATCATGACCTGAGCTGAAATCAAGAGTTGGACACTCAACCGACTGAGCCACTCAAACACCCTGAAAAACTTGCTATTTTTTACTGCCATTCTTCTTCCCTGTTGAAAACATACTTTATTTATTTAAGTATTTATTTTTTTAACGTTTATTTATTTTTGAGACAGAGAGAGACAGAGAGTGAACGGGGGAGGGGCAGAGAGAGAGGGAGACACAGAATCGGAAGCAGGCTCCAGGCTCTGAGCCATCAGCCCAGGGCCCGACGCGGGCCTCGAACTCACGGACCGCGAGATTGTGACCTGAGCTGAAGTCGGACGCTTAACCGACTGCGCCACCCAGGCGCCCCTGAAAACATACTTTAAACATTATTGCATTTTAAAGATGGATGGGGCGCCTGGGTGGCTCAGTGGCTTGAGCGTCTGACTTCGGCTTAGGTCATGATCTACTGGTTTGTGAGTTCAAGCCCCACATTGGGCTCTGTGCTGACAGATCAGAGCCTGGAGCCTACATCAGATTCTGTGTCTCCCTCTCTCTACCCCTCCCTCGCTCGCACTCTGTCTCTCTCTATCTCTCTCAAAAATGAATAAACATTAAAAATTTTTTTTAAAATAAATAAAGATGGATAAAGAATTATGCAAAAATTGTAAACCTTAATATTTTGGGTACTTTTGGGTTATCACAGAAGAAAGTGTGGTAGGGAAAGAAATAATCAGTGTGGTCCTTTTTCAAAAAAGGAAATACTTGATAAGTAGGAAGTTGATGTGATTTGTGGGAGCCAATGCTGTTTTGTGAAAAGTAAACAATTTTATTAATCTCCAGTTTTGTGGGCCTCCATCCACTTGTTAAGGAATCAGAAATTATAACACATTTTTGTATTATCCATGTAAATCAGTGATGGCTGCAGGTTTTGGTAAGTTATATAGTCCTCATTTTTATGCACTTGAATGTTAATTGATTAATTGTTAATTAATGAATTATTAATAATGTACACATTGTCTTCCCAGGGTTAGGGACATAATTTACCTGGAACAAATCAATGTTTTATTTAACTGTTTGATAGATCTGTCTTGTCTTTTCCTGTCAGTTCAACAACAGAAACTGATCAGTTGGGCTCAGTTAGTTTATACATCTTAAGATTTTTCTAAAATAGATTCTTCTGTTTTCTGTGTCTTCTTCCTCATAGCAAGATCAAAACAGCAATGAATACACTCTCAGGTCAACTTTGGCAAAGTGGCAGTAATTAATGCAGGCAGGATAGATTAGATTTAGATATGAACTCATTGCAAAAATATCAAACAAAGGTTATTCCAAATTAACTCTGGACATCAGTCCCAGTGATTACCCAATAGTCTAGACAGCTTAAGAACAGTGTATTCTTTGCTCTGAACAGATTAATTTGTACTCTATTAAGAAGTTGACCTAGAATTAGCCAAGCTTGCTTTCATATCTGCTCTGGCTGACTTATCCATTAGGCACAGTCGGGACATTATTAAGGTCCCTTGATGTTACTTTTAGAGGCCAATGAGATATTTTATTTTAAAATCAGAAGAAAAAAATGAATATGATCCAGTCTGGATTATGTTTGTCTTTATACCAACATAGTAGTAAAATAGAATTTTTAATATTTTTTTTTTAATGGAGGAAGAGGCCCACTAAGGCAACAGGGTCAAGGTCCCATGAAAGTCCCAATGTGACCCTACTACAGTAGCATCAAGACTATTTTTTCTCCTTTTTTAATAAACACTACTGTTTTACAATTTTCTCCTTTAATTCAACAGTCAGTATGCTTACTCTTTGTCTTTTGTCCCCTACAATGCAGAGCCGTCTGTATACACTGAAGGAGTTACACATTTGAGTGTGTATGTTTGAGGTCAGTTCACCACACTGGGGGATGTGAACATTGACATCATTACCTCCAAGGCGTTGCACTTATTAACATTAATACATGATAGTATACTATTAGGTTTACTTGCATTTGAGGATCTCTAGATCAGTAATATTTTTAAAGTGGAGGCAAACATTTATAAACTATAGTCAGATGTATTCAGAATGACTTACGTTCTTAATGTTTCAGTAACTGTTCTGATTTTGCTCTGAAGTCCCCATTCCCATGGTGGGAAAAGGGGTCCCAACAAAGGGAGACTTCAGCTAGTCGGTTATACAGATAACTCCATCTATTTGGACTCTGGTATCTTTTGGATAAATGTTCAGTCTCTCTTCTCTTTCAGGCTTCTCTTCAGGCTTCTCTTTTCTTGTTCCCTAATGCATTTGGACTAATGACTTTCAACTTTAGTTTGGGAGGGTGATTTGCTAGAGATGAGGGGGCTAAGGGAGACATGTGTGGCTGCATTGAGAAAGTTGAGGCCAGTAGTATGTGCTACTACTCTTTCTGCTTAGACTCCTCTGTCAACTATTATGGAGCAGAAATCGCCTCATAAATGTAAAGCGCATTTAAAGTTTAGAAGCAAGCTATCTTTTTTTTCTCTATATAAAGTGTGACTTTCAAGATAAAATAAAATTAGCTTTGGGCCCTGAAGCCGACCAAAGATGTTTAAATTCTAGGCTGTATTCTCCTCCTCTCCTGTAGCAATAAGACAAATGTTTTGGCCTTAATAGCCAAAGGGGTTTGGTGAAAGAAACCTGTTTACAGACAAGAGAAGATGCCTGAATAGGCAGCTACATGTATTTGCATAGCAATTAACAAGATACACTTTTGGGGTACCTGAGTGGCTCAGTCGGTTAAGTGTCTGACTCTTGATTTTGGCCCAGGTCATAATCTCATGGTCATGAGATCAAGCTCCACGTCGGGATCTGTCCTGGATGTGGAGCCTGCTTAGGATTCTCTCTCCCTCTACCCCTCCCCCGCTTGCTTGCTCTCTCTCCAAAAAAGAGGGTACACTTTCAAGTCAGATAAAACCCAGTTCCCTCATCTGTTAGCTTTGTCATCTTAAGAATGTTGTTTGACATCTCTGACCCTTGGTTTCTTCATCTGTATAATAGGTAACTAAGTTTTTTAAAATGAGGAATAGTTACTTAATACATGTAAGGCATTGTGCACTTTATACATAGCAAACAGTCTTCAGACTTTGTTTGCAAAGGAAAGAAAATGAACATGACATTGGATGGAGGGTCAGTATTATTTATGCTGTTATGTATGGATATTTCAAGTTCCTATGAAAGAAACATTTTCCTGATAGTCCCTCTAATAGAATTCTGTATAAAGATACATGAGGAACTAAAGGACAAAGGGGTTAGGGAGTGAGAAGACCAGGAATCACATTAGTCCTAGTGAAGTCTGGCTGGGTGGTAATCCGACTGTGAATCTACTGTCTGCAATCTGAAAGATCCTACATAACAGAGAAATGCATACTTAAAAATTAGTTCACTCTAGGGGCACCTGGGTGGCTCAGTTGGTTAAGTGTCCGACTTTGGCTCAGATCATGATCTTGTGGTTCACAAGCTCAAGCTCTGCTCAAGCTGAGCTTACAGCTCAGAGCCTGGAGCCTGCTTCAGATTCTGTGTCTCCCTCTCTCTCTGCCCCTTCCTTGCTCGCGCGCTCTCTTTCTCAAAATTAAAGAAACAGTTAAAAAAATAAAAAATAAACAAAATGAAAACCCCCAAATCTTAAAAAAAATATTACCTGTCTTTATATTATATTAGAATTAAGTTGTTATATTGACTTAGATGTGTTGGTAGATTATAATATCTATGAATTGCAGTTCAGGTTTATAAGAAGGATGTAAAATATTTTTTTTAAGTAATTTAATCAGGGGCACCTGGGTGGCTCATTTGGTTAAGTGTCTGACTTCAGCTCAGGTCATGATCTCATGGTTTGTGAGTTCAAGCCCCGCATCCAGCTGTGTGCTGACAGCTCAGAGCCTGGAGCCTGCTTCAGATTCTGTGTCTCCCCTCTCTCTGCCCCTCTCCTGCTCATGCTCTGTCTTTCTCTCTCAAAAATAAATTAAAACATTAAAAAAAAATTAGCCACTCTAGTTCGTCTATATTGCTACCAAAGTCAAGTACAGTAAGATTGAGCCAATTAATGGTGGTGTAATGAATAAATGAGAGGTGGCAAAGTGATCTTGATTTTCCCCTCTTTTTCACTCAGGTGGTGAATGGAAAGTTCGTTATGAGACACAACTTGAACTGAATGATCAATTAGAAAAGCAAATTGTTTCTCTAGAAGAGAAAATGAAAAAAATTTGTGGAAATCCTTCAGGTACAGAAGCAACTATATATATGTTTTTAAGTTGATTTAAAAGTGATAGAATATTAATTGTTCATATTTGCTTTGTTGTAGATAGATTGTCTTTTATCCGTGTCTATGAAAAAATGCCAGTGGTGAGTAAAAGCTGGTTAAATAAGAAGAATAATTGAAGGAAAGAAATTATGTACTTTTTTAAAAAATAGATCCTCCCAAACATTTAAAGACTGTATCAAGTGACAAATAAAGTATTTTGTTCATTGGAACGGTTCCTAGGAAGTAAGGAGTTCTGTAGCAAAATCTTCAACTTAATGTCCACCTTATAAAGCTGGGCAGGGTTGCAGGTACAACCAAAATGGAAGAAAAAGAATTTCAATAATCAGGCTGGGTGGCAACACAAGTGTGTTTATTCTGTAACCTAAAAGAGCCTATTAAACACAGAAATACAAATCTTTACCTACGTAAAAACATTTGCATTCCACTTCGTCTGGAATATACATATACACATGTATAGATATACACACATATATATTCACATTAACACACACACACACACTATATATATATATATATATATATATATATATATATATATATAATCCAACAGAGAACCCACAAAATTACCCTATAACATGAAAGAAACCTCATTGAGCTTATCTACCTATTTTTTCTTTGGGCGGCCCTAATGACATCCTTTCCTCCTGATAAATTACTTAAATTCATATGTTTTATATTTTACAAAGAACATTTATTTGTTTTTCATTGATTTAAATGTTTATCCTTTAAAATGTAGAGAAGATCTGATGCATGACTTTTGCTGGGTCTAGAGCATGCTTGGAAATAGCCTTTTCTTTATAACTCATGCTGCATTTTTACTTAAGGAATATTCAGAAAAACATGGAAATATTATTAAAAATCAAGGGTACCTAATATGAAAATGAAAATATAATACTCACTTAAATTGGCAGGATTATAACTCCATGAGATAAAATTTAATATTATTCCTTTTAATACCTGTGACACTAAGCTTAAAATGACTAAGTGAGGGGCACCTGGGTGGCTTAGTCATTTGAGTGTCCAACTCTTGATTTCAGCTCAGGCCATGATCCCAGGGTCATGGGATCCAGCCCTGCATCAGGCTCCATGCTAAGTGTGGAGCCAGCGTAAGATTCTCTCTCTCTCTCTCTCTCTCTCTCTCTCTCTCTGTCTCTCTCTCTCTCCCCTCCTCCTCCACCTCCTCCTCCTCTGCCCCTCTCCCTCTGCCCCTCTCCCTCTGCCCCTCTCCCGCCGCCCTTTCTTCTATCTCTCAAAACAAAAACAAAAAAAATGACTAAGTGATTTGATCAAAATCACACAGTCTGGAAATGTGGAGGTCAATTCTCTTCCTCTAAAAAAAACTTATGCCCATTTGACTACACCATACTATGCCAACAGCCGTTCTATATCACTTACCAGAAGTAACATGTTTTTTAATAGTGGTACATAGAGCACTAAACTGACTGCTATATTCACAGAGGTCCTGGGGACCAGAGCATTTATGGAGATTGCTTTTTGAATAACCAGACCTTTAGTGAAAAATACAGAAAAATCTTGTATTTTTTAAAATAATGATTCAGGAAAGAAATAATCTAATTTGTACACCTCCGTTATTTTCAACCCAGAAATAGCTTTATTACTATGGCTTGGAAAGTCAGGAACATAACATTTTTTCCCCCTACCATAGAGTCATATCCCCATCTTGTGGTATTTAGAAATTGCTGCAAGGGCTATTTTAAGCCTTGTCTTTCTTAACTGTAGATAGAATTTTAATTCTACCTATAGAATATAGAATATAAAATATTCTGGCTCCCTGTTTCTTAATAACTTATCCTCAGTACTAGCTTAAGAAATTGGGTATCTCCAGCCTTATGGAGAGTGGCCACAGGAGCTGCTGTGCCATGGTGCAGTACTCTAGAGCAACCCAAGAAGCATTTGATTGGCTTTCTAACTGGTGCCTCAGACTCCATAACATACTCATGTTGACAAAAAATACATTTCTTCCCTTTGATGAGTTTGTGTTAATGTTGAAAAAAATATGGTCTTCTAAGAGGTTTAGCTCTGGAGACAGATAATTTTATTTCTTTTCAGTAAAGGACTGAAGACATTTTAGAAGAACCAAGAGTAGGGCAGAAAGGAAAGATAATGAAAGTGCAGCTCTTGAGGAGCTGGTTCTCTCTATTTTGGGGGCAGATACCCTGCATGCATGAGTATTTAGGTTTTCTTACACATGGAATCTGGGAGGAGTTTGTCTGAACAGCAGCAGATTAGGAATCTAGCCAAGGAGCTGGTGATAGAAGTAGCCAACTACTGAGCAAAAAGCATCGGGATCCAAGAATCTGATATCCAATGACAAAATCTTTTATTCAAGGTTAAAAGAGAATATATTAAGTCTTATTCTTTATATAAAAACACTATTTATGAAATTCAGATATATACTCTATGAAATGCAGACATTTTTGGTTTCCTATTAGGTTGATAATTGGAGAAAAGGGTTTAAATTGTTTTTTGGGCAGGGATAGAATATGAAATGAAACACTTTTTATAAATTTACTGATTCTTAATCTTTGTTGTAGATTGTTTAGTCTTTAGGAGTAACCTATACAGACATACATAAGAAACTGTCAGTTTGTGTCAGTTTGTCATTGTCATTGTCATTGATGTCAGTTTGAATACCAATTTTGACTAACTTCAAATTGCAAGTTTGTGTATGGGCAAAACAGGGGTGAATACTAATTTATGACCAGTATATATGTCATTTAAAAAAATGTTATCATTTAGAAAAAAATATATAAAATATTAAGTAAGTAATTTACAAACTGGGTCATAAAAGTGGACTTGATTTTAGTATTCTAGAAAAAGTATTCACTTAAGTGAGAATGAAGTTCTGGTCCTTGTTCTGATACAGAATGGTCAAGCCCTCAACCTTTTTGAAGATTATTTTTCTCACCCGCAGGTACTATATAGATTAGGTAATCTTTAAAGTGCCTTTCAGCAGTATAATTTGTTAGAATTTAATTTTAGCAAGATATTTCAGTAAAGGGTTACATTTGGTTGCGTGTAAAAGAAAGGCTTAAACCAGTAAGGTGTTTGGTTTTGTTTTCTCATGTAACAGGAAGTGTTAGAGGGATGCAGTTGGGGTTGGTATAATGGCTCCTCCAGACTCTTGACTCTCCACTCGGTCCTTTAATGAGTGGTTTTTGTCCAGCATGGTCACAAGATGGCTGCTTCACTTTCTCACCTGCTTTACCTTCTCTTTCAAAGAAAGAAGTAGATGAAGGGAAAAGGGCAAAGGTGAAGGCCAGTCAAGCCTGTTTTCTTTCAAAGTATTTTCCAACGTGCTGCATCCAACATCTCCCCTTACATCTCATTGGTTAGAATTGCATCATGTGGCCTCCTGTATCTTGAAGGAAGACTGAGAAATTTAGTGTTTTACTGAGCATGGTAGTAGGAAGAAGGGGAGAATGTGTATCAGTTATACAATTAGCTCTATGTGCCATACAAGATCATTTTCAATGAATACCATTCATTTTAAAGTAGTATGCATTCATTTAATATTATTCAGAAAATAAAAGACAAAGATAAGTATTAAGTCAAACATATCTACTGTTGGCCTCTTTTTTAAAAGTTTTGCATGCATGTATATTGATTAAAAATTACAGCCCGGGGCGCCTGGGTGGCTCAGTCGGTTAAGCGTCCACCTTCAGCTCAGGACATCATCTCATGGTTCTTGTGCTCAGGCCGGCGTTTGGCTCTGTGCTGACAGCTTGGAGCCTTGAGCCTGCTTTGGATTCTGTGTGTGTGTGTGTGTGTGTGTGTCTCTCTGCCCCTCCCCCATTTGTGCTTTGTCTCTCTCTCTCTCAAAAATAAACATTAAAAAAATAAAAATTACAACCCAGTAAATAAATGAACCCCAAAAAAGGAAAAAAATAAGGACATACTTTTTTTTTAGTAAAAGGTAAAAGATTTATTCGAAAAGAAACCAGAATATAAGGAAAGCATTTCTAAAATATATATTTTAGAATTTCAACCTTGTTTTGTGGATAATTTTGTATCCTGTAGTAGTCATGGACAATTAAACCAATGATTTTCTTATGTTATATTTTCTTCCTGTATATTTTTGAAAGCTACGTTATTTTCCATTGCATTGGATTATTAATATTCAATTCTTTTTCCCTATATTTGAATATGTTAGGTTATTTGTGGTTTTAATTTTGAATAGAATAAAACTCACAGAGGATAATCTGACAACCAATATATTCTAGTATTTGTAACTCTTTAGTTTTTGTCACTTTTTGATTTCAGTATTTTAATGAAAACAATCTATAGAGTCGAGGACCCTTTTGTTTCTCTCCCTGTCTCTCTCCCTTTGCTTCCTCTTTATAGGACAGTACTATCATGGATTTGGTATACATCATTCCAATTTATTTTTAAATACCTTTCTACAGATATTGTATCTAAAAATTCATATAAAAATATCATGTTGCACACATGCTTTTTTAAAATTCTGTCCATGTTAATACATAAGGATCTGATAAATTTTGTTTGCTACATAGTATTCCACTTTATATCTATATGTCTTCATTTGTTCCCCTATTTATGTACATTGTGGATTTTTCAAAATATCACTATGACAAACATTGCCACAGGGAACATGCTTAATACATGTCTTCTAGTGTAAAGTGTTCCTCTAGAGTTGGCTAACTTTTCTACAGAGGGCTAGATGATATTCTCAGCTTTGCAGGCCATATGATCTCTGTTTGCTGCTGCCGTTATAGTGTGAAAGGAGCTGTAGACAATAACTAAATGAATAGGTAGGGTTTTATTCTAACAAATCTTGACTTACAAAAGCAGGCTATGGCTGGACTTGGTCTTCAGGCTATAGTTTTCTGGCCCTTGCTTTAGGTCAGTGGTCCTCAAACTTTGGTAGGTAACAGAATCACATAGGAAACTTCATAAAAATACAAAGGCCAGCCCTATCCTTCAACCAGCTTGCCATTTCTGAGTTCTTTATTAACTCCAGATAATTCAGATATACACCAAAGTTTGAGAATCACTGCTCTAGCGTACATAGAGTGAAATTTTTAGATCATGATATATGCATATTTTCAAAGAATGATAGAATCCCTCTGAATCAATCTAAAGACATCTCAGGCCTACAGTTAGTTCAGTAGGTCTGGAATAAATACAAGAGGTGATGGGAGATACGACTGGAAATATAAGCAGGCCCTCGATAACACAGGATTTTGTATACATGTGAACCTTTTTATATGTGATGGGAAGCTTTTGAAGTATTTAATATAGATTTTAAAAGCCTTTTACCCCCATGGAGAAAGGCTTTCCCAGGGTCAGTGAGATTTGAGGCAGGGAAACCAGTTAGGATACTTTTGTAGCAGTCCAGGTGAGGGAGGGTGAGTTGTTCAACTTGGGCAGTAGTATATGGGGATGGAGCCAATGTGACAGATTTAAGAGATATTTAGGAATGTGGATTTCATGAGTACTTGGATGCTGGGGTGAGACTGGGAGAGGACTGGAGGATGATTAAGGGCTCTCGCTTGAACAATGACTACAGTGAACCAACACTGTAGAAATCAGAACTAGGTGGAGTGTTAGGAATTGAGTTTAGTGTTGTGTATGTTACATGTATGATAGTGGTCAGTAAACATCTGGACAGGACTTTAGACCATGGAAAGTTGTCTTTCCGTAAAGAGAGATCATGGAGTCATCAGTGTCATTTGAAGTCATGAAAGTATGAGATTGTTCAGAAAGAAATACATGGTCTGAAAAGTAGGATTGAGGATGGAATCTTAGGGAATACTAACACTTAAGGTTTTAGCTGAGGAGGCAATTCAGTGAAGATAACTGACAAGGAAAGCTATGGAGAAAGGGAGAAGGGAGAGCTGGAAAAGGGTGGCATTACAGAAGTGAAGGGAGAAGAAGGTTTTAATGAATGTTTAGCAGAAGAATGTTCTCCACGAAATTTCAGGTGCAGGGTAGGACAAAGCACATGGTCCGAAGTTCCAGCACATTATTGATTCAAAGGGGAAAGAAGGTAAGCAAATGCTAATGACAAGATAGGATACTGACAGAAAATGAGTGTAGTGAAAAAGCAGGGGTGAGACAGTTGGAGTCAGTGTAACCCACTTTACCCAGAAACATGGCTTTTAGAATTAGACTGCCCTGATTCAAATTCAGACTATGGGACACTAAGGAAATTATTTCATTTCTCTGAGGCTTAATTGCCTCATCTGTAAAATGGAGTTAATTAAGCCCTCTTGCAAGTTTGTCATAAGTATTATTAGAGTTATATATAAAGCCAATAGCATAATACCTGACACCGTAAGCACTTCTCTCAATAAAGTGTTAGTTCCTTTCTTCCCTTCCCTTGATAACAGGAACTTTAGAGGGAACTCTAAGTTTCATTAGAACAAAGTCTGTTGTGAAATTAACCTTAGTACATTTCAAGAAAATAAGGGCAAGGGTAAGTTGTGCCATATGTTTTCACTTATTCAGCTGTGCTGTTACAGAGGTTGTGAATCTTCTGGTATCTTCCTAAAACTATAGTAGAATTCTATGGCTCCTTAGTACCTGTCCAGAAAGCAGGGGGCTCTTCAGGGATCTAAGAAAAAGCACAGAACTTTTACTTCTTTGGGGGTTGCTGAGTGGACATTTTCTAACCTCTTCTATTTGCATCCACCAGAAGAACCTAGTGCTTACCTAATGTTCCCTCCAAGAATTTCCTGGTGTATTGAGCAAAGATCTGTATCCATTCACTCACTAGCAGACTAGAATCTATCTTAAGCATTCCAAATGACTGAAAGTTAATGATAATTAGGCTGTGTTGTCTCTGATGAGCAATAGCTATTTTTCAGGTTCTGACTTGGCACTCTAGGCTTCCTCATTAATCTCCAGTTAGAATACAAAGCTGAGAATTCAGCTGAACTCTTTATCAGAACTTTATGGCTCCTGGTAGATAGCCCCATAGGTAGTTCCCCAGTAATGTTTTGAGTACAACAACAACAACAACAACAACAACAACAACAACAGATTTAGGGGATATGTGTCCCTCAGAGAAAGAGTTACAGGGTAGTCTCTCTTGGGAAAAGTTACTATAAAGTCTTTATCAAAAAGTTCTATCGTATCCCTGCGGTCAACTCTATTGCATGGTGGAAGTCCTGTTCCTTGATTCATTAGCAGTCATAAAATTGATGACCCCCTATCTTATAGTCTGTTTAGGCTGCTATAAAAGAATACCACAGACTGTGTGGCTTAAAAACAACAGAGATTTACTTCTCACAGTTCTGGAGGCTGGAAGTCCAGGATCAAGACACCAGCAAATATGGTGTTTGGTAACAGCAGTTTCTGGTTCAGAGATGGCTCCTTCTAGCTGTGTCCTCACATGGTGGGAAGGGGCTTGGGAGCTCTGTGGGGTCTCTTTTATAAGAGCATTATCCTATTAATGAGAGCCCCACCCTCATGACCTGAGCATCTCCCAAAGTGCCATCATATGAGGCATTAGGATTTCAACACATGAATTGGGGGAGGTCACAGTCATTCAAACCATAGCACTTCTATTTCTCTCTGCTTCTTTTTCCCATCAGTGCATTCCCTTGTTTCTCAGTACATGCAGACAGCTTGGACCCTTACGGGAAACCTCTCACCAGAGCAAACACTCTGCCAGTCGGATGGATATAGCACAGAAGATCCTGCTCCTAAAGCCAACAAGGCTATGTGCTGATGGGAGACATGGAGGAGAAAGTATGGAAACAGAGAAATATTATTTAGGAAAATGTTGAGTTTCACATTAAATGTTCTCTGGAAGACTCTTGATTAATTTGTAGAATATCAAGTCATAGGAAATTAATTTGCTGAAATCTAAATCTTTGAATACATTCTTATGAAAATAACCTTAGTAACATTTTAAAGAATGTTCAATTAGTTAGAAACTAAAACTTATGAAAATGGTTTACATTTAGTATCATCATTGAAAATATATTCAGAAAAAGAATATGTTTAGGTCATAAGTTCATATGTATGGAAGATGCTACTAAAAGCAAATTTTTGATGACTTGGTAAATTTAGAATCCTAGGTGAATTGGCCTCTTTGCAAGTTAATCCTTTGGTCAGTTGACTTCTTGAAATGTTAATTTTTGGATATTTATCTAGTTTCCCTTCTGAAGTATGTTTCAGCTTTCCTTAGGACAAACCACAAAACCCCTCTCCTAGTCCTGCTTATTAACAGGAGAGGCTTGAAGGAAGAGATGGTTTTAAGTCTTACAAATTCCTTCAAACAGCTGGACTAGTCTCTTCATCATGTACTTGATCCTTCAAAGAAACAAGACTCTCCCTTCATATCATTCTCTATTTTGGTCTGTTTATGTTCCACATACCGACTTCCAATGTCCTTAATCATCGTGCTACTCTTTTGTTCATCCTGATGCCCCATACCGTTTTCCTGAACGTGATTCCCTTTATTGTGATTCAGATTCTTCTTTTAGTTACACGGCTTCATGGGGTCCTGGACAAACATACAGCCCAGTTTGGACCTTCCTGAGAGCTATTACCTCACTGAAGCATCCAGTCATGCTCCTACTGGGCTCATTCTGGTCATTTCCACATTCAGAACATTGTTAGAAATTCTGTTTTTAAAGCCATAAATACATATTTTAGAGCCTAATAACTGGGAATTGATAGTAATGAAGCAAAAGCACTACTGAAATCTCTAAATATATTTGTATTTAAAGTGATATATCAGCCACATAGTGAAAGGATTACTGAAGGGATCTTGGATTCTCAAGGATGTGATATAAACAAAGCGAGAGGTGGAGTTCCCACTAGGCATCTGGCTGGTGGTAGATCTGTAGAATCCATCTTAGACTGCTTCCTGATGTATTCTGTCCCAGGTATCACCAAGTTTGTGCTCTCCCCAAAGATCATGTGTCAATTTGGAGACAGGTGTAGCCTCAAATCACAAAACAAGTTACACAAATTTTATATATAATCTAATAACAATGTTGTCCACAAGGGGGCACTTGGTACTTAAGCACACAGAAGGCTGCATCCACTCACTGCTGCAATTGCCTTCTTTGAAAAGTACTACATATCTAGGAGCTGTGATTTAATTGTATTCTCATATTTTTCTCTTGTAAGCATTCAATAGAGTTATTTTTTTTTGTAGTTTTTATGTGTTCCTTAGTATAGTATAGCAACTACCATTGCTTAAAAAATAGGTGGCTAATAGAACTTCCTTTTGACTTGAGATAGAAGAAAGGGACTTAAAAAAAACCAAGTAAGTATATTTGATTTCAGGTATGTAAAAGTATGCTGAAGTTTCTTATTTTTACCCTGTTGTTTCAATGTACTATTAGAAAGTGACCTTTTCTCATTTCTGAGGAAATAGGTGAAAGATTAAGAACTCATTAGTATCAGAAACAAAACAGCTCTTCCATGATAAGAGAATAATTAATTTTTGTATATGTGATTTATTTTTGGTTAATTTCCAGTGGAGTCTTCAATTTGGCTATAGCTTTAGTATGTCTTCGCAGGCTGTAGTTTTCTAGTATGTGACCATTCATTATATAATCAGATAAAAAGAGCTCCTTAGGAAGATCAAGAACGTTAAGTTATAGGTCTTCTAATAAATTATAAGTGCTGGGATGAGAGAGTATGCCTTTGATAAAATAATTTTTAAAAATAGTTCATTTTGGAGTCAAAATAAAGAAGCCAAATCTAGAATAAGCCTTAAAGTTATTGGAATATAATTTTATAATTTTAAAGGATTTCTGATGTGTATAATAATTTTATAAATGAATAATTACAAATAACTTGCTTTTAATGGTCCAGAGTATTTAATGCCTAATAGTTTTTACAAAATCCAGAATGTGTCCTTGTTTTCTCTCCAGAACGATTTTTTTAAATTAATTAATACTTTAAATTTATGTATTTATTTATTTATTTATTTATTTATTTATTATTTTTATTTTAGAGAGAGAGCAAGTGGAGCAGAGGGGCAGAGGGAGAGAGAGGGGCTCCTAATCAGGCTCCATGCTTAGCACAGAGCTCAACACGGGGCTCAATCCCACAACCCTGGGATTATGACCTGACCTGAAATCAAGAGTCAGACATTCTACTGGTCACGCCACCTAGGCACTTCTAATTAATACTTTTTTTTAAAAAATCAGTTTTAGGTTCTTAACAAAATTGAGAGGAAGGCACAGAGATTTTCCACATACTCCCTAACTCTACACATGCATAGCCTCCCCATTATCAACATTACTCACTGGAATGATCCTACATTGACTCATCATAATCACCCAAAGTCCATAGTTTACCTTAGGGTTTACTCTTGGTTTTGTACATTCTATGGATTTGGAAGATGTATAACGACATATATCCATCCTTGTAGTATCATACAGATTATATTCACTGCCCTAAAAATCCTTTGTGCTCCACTTATTTCTCCCCACTCTTAACTCCCAATCACTGGCAACCCCTGATCTTTTTATTGTCTTCATAGTTTGGCCTTTTCCAGAATGTCATATAGTTGGAATGATACAGTATCTAGTCTTTTCACATTGGCTTCTTTTACTTAGTAATATGCATTTAAGATTCCTCCATGTTTTTTCATGGCTTGAAAGCCCATTGGTTTTAATGCTGAATAATATTTCCTTGTCTGGATGTACCACAGTTCATATATCCATCCATCTACTGAAGGGCATGTTGGTTGCTTCCAAGTTTTGGCAGCTATGAATAAAGCTTCTGTAAACATCCATATGAAGGATTTTGTAGGGACATAAGTTTCAACTCCTTTGGGTAAATACCAAGAAGTGCAATCACTGGATCGTATGTTAAGAGTATGTTTAGTTTTATAAGAAACTGCCAGACTATCTGCTAAAGTGGCTGTGCCATTTTGCATTCCCACCAGCAATATATGAGAGTTTCTGTTTCTCCACATCCTCATCAGCATTTGGTGTCTTCAGTGTTGTTGATTTTAGCCATACTAATTGATGAGTAGTGATATTTTGTTGTTTTAATTTGCATTTCCCTGATGCTGTATGACATGGAACATTTTTTCATATGCTTATTTTTCATCTGTGTATCTTCTTTGATGAAGTATTTAAGATCTTTTGCCCATTTAAAAAAAAAAAAAACGTTTATTTATTTTGAGAGAGAGTGGAGGAGGGACATAGAGAAGGAGAGAGAAAGAATCCTAGGCAGGCTCCACACTGTTAGCATGGAACCCAATGTGGGGCTTTGAACCCACAAACCGTGAGATCATGACCTGAGCCGAAACTAAGAGTCAGACACTTAACCGACTCAGCCGCTCAGGTGCCCCGTTTGCCAAGTTTTAAATCAGGTCGTTTGTTGTTGAGTTTTAAGAGTTCCTTGTGTATTTAGATAACAGTTCATTAACAGATGTGTCTTTTGCAGTCTGTGACTTGTCTTAGAATTCTCTTGGCATTGTCTTTCACAGAGCACAAGTTTTCAATTTTAATGAAGACCAGCTTATTTATTATTTCTTTCATGAATAGTGTCTTTAGTGTTGTTTCTCAAAAGGTATCACCATACCTTTTCTCTAGGTCATCTAGGTTTTCTCCTATGTCATCTTCTAGGAGTTTTATAGTTTTGCATTTTACATTTAGGCCTGTGATCCACTTTGGGTTAACTTTTGTGAAGCATGTAAGATGTCTATATTCTTTTTTATTTTGCATGTGGATGTCTAGTTGTTCTGACACCATTTGCTGAAAAGACTATCTTTGCTCCATGGTATTGCCTTTGTTCCTTTGTCAAAAGTCAATTGAAATAGGATCTATTTGTCCTGGGTGGTCTATTTCTAGGCTTTCTCCCATCCAAGTACTACCCAGGCCTGACCCTGCTTAGCTTCTGAGATCAGATGAGATTGGGTGCTTTCAGGGTGCTAAGGCTGTAGACCAGGCTTTTTATTTGTTCTGTCGTTTTGCTAATACCAGTCTTCATTTCTTTTTGGTAAGTCTTGAAGTTGGTAAACATCAGTCCTCCAGTTTTGTTCTTCTTTTTCAATGCTGAATTGGCCATTTGGGCTTTTGCTTCTCCTATAAACTTTAGAATCAGTTTATCAATATCCATAAAATAATATGCTGGAGTTTTTATTGGGATTGCACTAAATCTGTAGATTGAGTTGGGAAGAATGGACATCTGACAATATTGAGTCTTCCCAGCCATGAACATGTTTTCATTTATTAAGTTCTTTGATTTTGTTCATCATAGTTTTGTAGTTTTCCTTATCCAGATCTTACACATTATATTTTGTTAAATTTATGCTTAAGTATTTCATTTGTGGGGGGTGCTAACATAAATACTATTGTGTTTTTAGTTTCAAATTCTACTTGTTCATTGCCTGGATATAGGAAAACAATTGATTTTTTTATATTAACCTGGTATCCTGCAACCTTGCTATAATCACTTTTTAGTTCCAGAGTTTCATTTGTTATTATTGTTGATTATTTTGGATATTATACATAAATTATCATGTTATCTGCAAATGAAGATAGTATTTTTATCTTCCTTCCCAATCAGTACAGATTTTTATTTCCCTTTCTTGCCTTATTGTATTAGCAAGGACTTTCAGTGTGATGTTGCAACAGGTGATGAGAAGGCACATCCTTTATACCATCTGATCTTAGTGGGAAAGCTTCAAGATTCTTACTATTAAGTATGTTACTATAGTTTTGTTTTTTTTTTTTAAAGATATTCTTTGTGAAATTGAGGAAGTTCCCCTGTATTCCTAGTTCACTGAGAGTTTTTAGTATAAGTAGGTGTTGGATTTGTCAAATGCTTTTTCTGCAACTGTTGAGATGATTACATGATTGTTTTTAGTCTGTTGATATAATATATTCCATTAATTGAGACAGTTTATTTTTGTGCTTGTCTTATTCCCATGAGATTGCCCCAATGAACCATCCTACTTTCCTGAGTTATGGCGTAATTTCAAAGTATAGAGCATCTAAAACTCAACTGTAGGAAACAGGGTCAGGGAAGGAGAATGTGATGGGTCCTAGGAATTCTGCTTGTGGGAACAGTCCTAAGGTGAACCAGGAAAACAAGACACTTTGTGGCTAGCATCTCAAATAAAATCTATTTTAGAATTCATAGTGTTTGAGTATAAAATTATTGAAGAGCTATTATTGAAGTAATACTAGTATAGTTGTTTTAAAAAATGTGCTTAATTGGAATGGCTCCCATTGTAATCAAGATTATTTTGGTTGTAAAATTAAGAAGGGAGATAGTACATGTAGTAGGCTCTCAGACCTAAGCTCTGTTAGGAAAAAAAATTTAATGACTACTACAGTTCATTGTTTGGCATATTCACTCTTACATGGCCCTTTCTCACAAACCCATAGTCTTCTTCCCATGTGCAAAATTTCTAGACTACTCCCACTTAACCAAATCTAAATATATCATGTGAAATTGGAAAACTATGCCTGGTACCATTAAAGCGTTTTTATTGGGATATAAGTTGTGTAAAGTTGTGTAAAGTTGGTTTTGGTAAAATTGAACTTGAAATGTCAAGCAAGTGTTAAGAATAGACACATAGGACTCTTAGATTTGGATGTGATATTTATTAGCAGAGAAATGATAGTTTATAATTGAAGTGAATGGATAAGAAGAATAGAGAAGGAGATCTCAGCAGGTGAGAAATTTAAACAAATTTTGGAAGATCCTCAGCTGGAAGAGTAGTCACTGACTTGACAGGACATATAGTCATAAAGCAGTTGGCCACTGGGACCCCTTTGTCACCCCGCACAGTCAGGATGCTCTCCTTCAGTCAGGAGTCTATTTTCTGGAGAAATTAAGCTGCAGAACCTCTAGATTTGGGGCCTTCAGGCACAGAGGAAGATGAGAGTGAAATAGAGGTCTAAGAATGAGGAAATTAAAAATACATGGTCTGAATAATGGAACTCTTAGCTCTTGTCCCCCAGAAAACCAGTGGCTAAGATTAAACCTCATAAGGTAGGAGACTGGACAATTCTTCAGTTGAAAAACTAAAATGTCCTTAAGAAAAGACTTTTAGTGTGGTTACCCAGAGAATGTACCTTACGGACTTTCCATGACAGGGGGGTTAATTGACTGAGGACCCCAGGTATTA
Organism: Panthera onca; assembly: GCF_046562875.1. Taxonomy (NCBI): domain Eukaryota; kingdom Metazoa; phylum Chordata; class Mammalia; order Carnivora; family Felidae; genus Panthera; species Panthera onca. The sequence goes on from NC_138339.1 coordinate 225,623,461, forward strand.
GGCTTCAAAATCCATCAGTACTTTTGCATCAAGATCATACCTCCTATGGGCTGCTCCATGCCCATAATCAGTGCAGTGGGGATACTAAAGCAAACCTATTCCTGGGAAATGGGACTCCATTGTCAGTGACTTGGCTTAAGGATTCCTTGATGGTTTTGCTCAGGCTGCACGCCAACCTAGGATGTTTCCACTTCCACCTAACCTTCTTTTCCTTTTTCCTTCACTAAGGCTCAGACTTGCATTGTAATCAGTTTTTTGCATTGCTTTCCCAGCCTTCTCCTGCTCCTTCCCTATTTCCTCTCAGGCAGATATTTCTGATAACAGAATCATTTCACATTTAATCCCATCTTGGTGTCTGAAGACCAAGTCTACAGCTAGAGGTTCTAGGACTGATGCAAGAAAATAGGAGGTAAGGTGGGGACATGGGCCTGGCTCTCTTACCATGTGGCAGGCAGAAGATGCTGTCCTGGCTGGTAGATGTGGCACCAATAGATGGCTCAGAGTGGCAGTTCAACTGCTAAAGACTTCAGTAATGGTGACCTTGGGAAATTTTATGGCAGAGGGGAATATTGTGAAAGATTTCATATTTGGACAATAGGGGGTTATTTTTAACTTGTATTGACACCCTGTGTAAGGATAAATGAGACTGAGAATAGTTGATAAGCACTAATATCTAAGAGTGAAAAGCAGAGAGTCTTGGTGGTAGTCTCTAAAGAGGCCTTCTATACCAGTAGTAGAAGGGCAGACACAGTAAAACAGTAGGGCTGAAGACCCGATTGTGAGTTGCAGAGCTCCAGAGGTATTCAGATAGTCAGTCCATGCACATGTGTTATGCAAAGGGCAGGGTCCTGATAGGAATAATCAGGGGTCCTGAAAAGTATGATAGGACATCTGGATGGATGCCCTGAGGATGTTGACTTAACAACTACAGCTGCACCCTCTGGGCAGGCAGAGGTGACCCACCTCTACTTCTAGTAAGGGCTAGAAACCTCACTGTCTTAGAAGATGCTATATAGTCCTCTCTCCAACAAGGCAACAGGTTCTCCCCTCAGGAGTTGCTCTCACCTCCTCTTCTGGCAGCTGGGCCAATTAATGAGGGTGCTGTTAAACATCTATAAAAAAAAGAGGGGCACCTGGGTGGCTCAGTCAGTTGAGTGTCTGTCTCTTGATTTCAGCTCAGGTCATGATCTCATGGTTCATGGGTTCGAGCTCCGCATTGGGCTCCGTGCTGATAGGACGGAGCCTGCTTGGGATTCTCTCTCTTTCCCTCTCTCTCTGCCCCTCCCTTTCCATCCCCACTCCCTCTCTCTGTCTCTTAAAATAAATAAACATTTAAAAATTAAGCAAAAGAATGGAGGAGCAAGAGGCTGAGGACAGTTAACCCAGTAGAAAGCACAATTCTTTGCTCATTTGCCAGATCTGAACCAATTTTCAGTTTCAGAAATCATTGACCAAAGAGGTGGGTAGATTCCTAGCAGAAAGGACCCTATGTTGGTCCAAGTATATATCTTGACAGTATCTCCAGTTTTCGCCCAAAAGGGCCTCTGACCACTTGTGTGGGTGACGGTACACTGTGAGAAAGGAAACGACCAGACATTTTGAAGTCCAAGTTGACATTGATTCCCCAAATGCCTACAGTCCAAATCACACTGGGCCCCATGTGTTCATAAACTCCCCTGCTCCCATGGTGATCATTTTCCCAGTCCCGGAGTGTATAATTGGAACAGATATACTTGACAATTGAAGTTAACCCCCTTACTGGGCCTTCATCTCTGGAGTAAAAGCTATCGCAATGGGAAAAAACACATGGAAACTTTAGAAACTGTCCCTCTCCCACCCAAGGTCAAAATTGTAAAGCAAACACAATTTCTTATCCCGGGGAAAAGAGCAGTGATTAGTGCCACAATTAAAAACCTAAAAGATGGAAGTGTCCTAGTGCCTATCATTGCTCTATTTAAGTTGATAGTCTGGCCCCTGCAAAAACTGGATGAATTTTAGAGAAAGACTATAGGCCACTGCAGGCTTAACCAATTGGTAGCCCCAACTGCAGCTGCTTTGCCAGATGTGGTATCCCTGCTGGAGCACACTAGTCAGCCTTCAGTGTAGGGTGTGCAGCCATCGATTTCGAGATTGCATTCTTTTTGTTCCAATTAGAAAAGAGGATCGAGAACAGTTTGCGACTTCTGGCTTCAGCTCCAATATGCATAGTGCTGTCGTTACAACAAAAAAAAGGTGAATCATTGTTCACACTGTTCAACACACCCAATCACTGTTCTTGACTCATTAGTGAACTGAGTTTGCAGGGCAAACTCCCATCCTGAAATCTGTATAAACAGACAAATCCAGATAGTTACTAATGACATCTGCTTCCTTGGAACAGAGGCTGCTGGAAACTGGTAGGAACACTTACATGGTGATTTTGATGAATTAATGGAGGAAAAATAGGCATATCCACTCACTATTAAAGTAACACCCACCCTGTCAGTAATTGATAGATCAAAAAGGGAGAAAAGTCAATAGAGACATAGTTGACCTGAACAGCAATCAACTCAATCGATTGACATTTATAGAATATTCCATCCAATGACAGAATACAGTTTCTTCTTATGCTTACATGTAACATTCACCAAGGTAAACCATATAAGACTCAGCTTCATGAGGTCAGGATCTGGGTTTGTAAATCTCACTGTGGTATCCTTAGCACAACGTCTGGAACATAGGAGGTGCTTGATGAATATTTTTTGAATAAATGAATGAATTGTAATATTAGGTAACAAGACAAAGAATTTAGTCAGGATAGGAGTAGTAGTGCGATATAGTCTAACACAAAGAAAGTGTATTAAAAATATTTAAGCTTCAAAGCTTAGAACTGCAAATCCACATCAGTAAATAACATAGAAACTCCTTCTGTCATAGAAACTGCCACTTGGTTAGTATTCCTACCCCCCCTGCTTTCATTTTGCCACTTGTTTAATACCTTCCAATAGCCCCTGTGTTTAGCTTCCTGAGCCTGGCAATCTAAGTCTTCTATAACCAGGGCTTTCCTTAATTATCTTACCTTACCTCTTATTTATTTCTCAAATACTTTGCTTCACCTCTGTTGTTACCACTAAATAATCATTTTGACTCAAGTCTTTGATCAATATATAGCTCCCCTTTTTTTTCCCATCCAAATCCTTCTCTTTTGGGGGATCCTGAATGCTCTCTCTAGTCCGTGTTGATTGGCCTCTTTAAAAAAACTTGTGAGACATTTATTGTCTGTGCTTCACATTTTGGCATTTCATCATATATTGCCTTGAATTTTACCTGTTGCATATGTACATTTCTTGTATAAGCTTCTAGAGTTCTAGGTCATGTCTCATTCAGGTCAACATTAATATAAAAATAATTTGTATCCCAGTAGTTTATCAATAAGATAACTTCTTTTAGAACTTAGAGTGTGAGGCACCTGGGTGGCTCAGTCAGGTGAGAGTCTGACTCATGATTTTCACTCAGGTCATGATCTCATGGTTTGTGAGTTCAGGCCCCCACATCGGGTTCTGTGATGACAGTGTGGAACCTGCTTGGGATTCTCTCTCTCCCTCTCTTTCTGCCACTCCCCTGCTGACTGACACACTCTCTCTCTCTCTCAAAATAAATAAATAAAATAAAATAAAAAGAACTTAGAGTGCATTTTCCCATTGAAACAATATTAAAAAGAGTTAGATTATCTTTTACCTTTATAAAAGTGTATTTAACAAATGATGTTAACTGAACCATATTACTATGGTGGGCTAAGCTTGGAATCCTTGGAGCAAAGGTCTGTGCAGCAGTATTTTGCACTACTTCCATCAGTCTCTGATTATTGGTTTAAAAACTCTTCATACTTGAGCAGTGGCTTATCTCATTAGGGTATAGTTTCCTTAAGATAAATCAGTTTAGCCACTTAAATTTGTGGGACTTTCATGGAGCTTCTTCTGGAGCAAGTTTGTATTTGGGGAAGGTGGACTGAAAGCCGTTTATGATGCCAGTGTATAATTTTCAAAGACAAATAATGCGTGCCTGAGAAATATCACCCAGTTATGTTTTAATGGTAATCAAATATGAATAGTGGAGAATTGTCACAACCAAGGGATTTGTTTTATCACTGGTGTTATTTTTAGAGACAAGAACTTTCCTGGTCTCAGCTGACCTAATTATCCTATTGATACAATTTTTAAAATCCTAATAATTATAAAAAGTATCTAGGAGAGAATTAGTAAAGTTTTTACAGAATTAACTATTTTTCAGCAGGAAGATATGAGCTCTAAAATATCTCAGTTTCACCTTGTGGAGCTTTAAATCAGCTGCTTCTGTTTGTTTGTTTTTTTTTTCTTTAAATGTTTTAATAAATTCAGTGACCTAGATCATGACCAACAAGGGTTATATAGAATTCGATTTGGAGATTTTTTTAAAAACATTAATGTGTAAGAATACGAGAAATAATTGGGGTTACTGCAAATGATTAGTTATTAGTTTAGGGATTAAACTTTTAATTCAAATTGGTATAATACATTATTGCTCTGGCACTTGGCTAAACCTCTACTCAGCTCCAGCTATTTGTGATGAACTGTATCTGGATTGAAGTCTTAGCTTCCAGAACTGTCCTACTCTGCAATATTCTCTCAGTTCTTCTGGCCATCAACTACATTGTCTGTTCTTCCTCTCTACTATTGTCATGCTGGTATCAATTATATGGATATATACATAATAATTGTTTAGCATGTGTGGCTTTTGGAGTCAGATTACCTGGGTTCTTTTTTTTCCCCCAAAGATTATTTATTTATTTATTTATTTATTTAATGTTTATTTATTTTTGAGAGAGAGAGACAGAGAGACAGAGCATGAGCAGGGGAGGGGCAGAGAGAGAGGGAGACACAGAATCTGAAACAGGCCCCAGGCTCTGAGCTGTCAGCACAGAGCCCGACGCGGGGCTCGAACTCACAGACTGTGAGATCATGACCTGCGCCCAAGTTGGATGCTTAGCCGACTGAACCACCCAGGTGCCCCTAAAAATTTTATTTTTAAGTAATCTCTACACCCAACGGGGGGCTCAAGATCAAGAGTCACATGCTCCACTGACTGAGCCAGCCAGGCACCCCAGACTACCTGGGTTCTAATAACAGCTTCACCACTTATTAGCTGCGTGTCTTTGAACCAGTTATTTAACATCTATCAGATGTGATTTTCTTAACAGTAAAATGGAAATAAATATATTAGCCGTCTCTATGGCTGTTGTAAGGATTAACTGAAATAATCTGTGGAAAGCACTTAGCACAAGTACTGACTTGGCATATCGTTAGGATTCAAAAATATTGTAGTTGTTTATTACTTAAAAGGTATATACTATAGAATTTGAAATCACAGAACGTTATGGGGTAGAAGGCATTTGTCACTGAAATGTATTATTATTTAGAACATGAGTAAATGTAAAGATTTACTATTTATACTTTCAGGAATCCTTAAATATATTACTTAAACAGCTAGAAAAAGAGAAAAGGAGGCTTAAAAATCAAGTGAAAGACTATGCACTGAGACTGGAACAAGAATCAAAGGTTTGTTTTTATTCTATACTAGAAATTTCTTTGTAACTGCCATGATTTTTAGTATGCTATCTACAAACCTACTATATTATTATCACAAAATACTTACAAAACTATTTCCTACACTATTTTAAAAAAACATAGAGACATAAACTTGGCTTAGTAATAGTCTTGCTAGTATTGCAAATCTTCTCTGATGTTGGGTTCTTTATTTTTGTATGTTTCTTGTAGGCTTACCACAAGACCAACAATGAGTGTCATACCTACCTAGCTGAAATGTCTCAGGTAACTTTTGTTTTCTTACTTCCAAATTTTAAGAGTTCCCTCTCACTATAAATTACATTTTTCACTTTTCTAGGTTTTTGATTGGTTTGATTTGTTAAACATGTTGGGATTATAGGAGAAAATGTACCAAGTTTCTAAATATATAAAGTGAAAAAGCAAATTTATAGCTTTTATAAAAAGGTATAAAAGGAGATAAAAGTTTCCCAAATTAAGGGAATTTTTTCATATTTGCTTCTTTCGTTATCTTTTAAGTTTGACCTGTAATTTCTAAAACTCAACCAAATAAGCAGTTATCCCTGTCCTATAATGAAATTCATGGTATTTTATGTCATAATTATGCACAGTGAGATCTAAGATAGATATAGCACTGCTATCACTAGAAAGGGCTAGCAACTTAGTACAGAATTGGAAAGTATGCAACTACAAATGACAGGACAGGAAAGTGATCAGTAAATTAAAAATGATGTTGCATATATTTTCCATAGTTTTTCATTTGCCTTTCAGTTTTATTTATGATGTTAGTATTACAGAGTTTTTGTTTTGATGTTATCAGAGCTATCTTTTATTTATGGCTTCACATGTCATAGTTTAAAAGACTGTTTTCATCTCAATGTTTCATAACATTTATCACATCTTTTTTTTAGTAGTTGGTTACCTATTTAACATTTAAATATTTAAACCTTAGCAACTTTATTCTGATGGATGTTTTAAGATCATGATATGAGTTTAGTTTTCAATGTGCATTATCTAAATGGAAGCATCCAAAGAGCAGTTGGACATATGAATCTCAGGGAAGAAAAGATAAAAATTGGAGATATAAACATGGAAATTATTGGCATATAGATAGTAAATGAAGCCAAGTGAATGAATGAAATGTATCAGGGAGAATACACACAGGGTGAAAAGAAAAGAGAGTCTAGAATATAGCTCTGCAGAGTTTCAACAGTGATAGTCAAGGGACAAAGAGCCAAAAAGAGGATTGGAGTCTTCAGGAGATAACTAGGTGAGGTAAGGAAGTAGAGGACCTTGAGGTCTAGGTTTGCCATAAAGATAGTCTGCTAGTCACTAATCTGGTGTTTCCAGAGGATCAATGAAAGGATTGAGAGGATGGAATTAAGACTGGGGATTGGAGTGGCACCTGGGTAGCTCAGTCGGTTAAGCGTCTAACTTCGGCTCAGGTCATGATCTTGCGGTTTGTGAGTTCGAGCCCCGCATAGGGCTCGGTGCTGACAGCTCAGAACCTGGAGCCTGCTTCAGATTCTGTGTCTCCCTCTCTCTCTGCCCCTCCCCCACTCACGCTCTGTCTCTCAGAAATAAATAAATGTAAAAAAACTTTTTTTAAAAAAGACTAGGGATTGGAGCTGAGAAGGGGATGTATAGAACAATCTGGGAATGAAAGTCAGGGCAGTAGTGGGTAAACGGAGGCTTAGATTTCTAGTACTAAGATTAAATTAGGAAATTGAGACAAAATAGGATCACTCCTTGTAGCCTCCTACCCATAAAACAGTCAGTTTATACTTGATGGTACTGGATACTTAGTTGGCAGCACTGCTTACTCCTGCCTTTCATCAGACCATGAGTCCCCCTAGAATATGCTGCTTTTCATACATGTCAACTCCGCTTCCCTGAAGTTGTAGCGTAAACGCTACCTGCTTTATGAGATTGTGATTTGATGAAAGAACCACAGATTTTGGAGTCATTGTAAATTTGGATTTAAGACCCAGCTTTGTACTTGATTGTCATTTGAGCTTTGGGGCCGTAATTTCTTTCCTTCTTGCTAGAAGGGGAAATAATAGTAGTGTCTTTCAGGGGATTTGTGAGTGTTTAGAGATGTAATATATGTAAAGTGCTGAGTAAAATGCCTGGCCCATAATACATTCTGAATTCTAATAAGTGGTGAGTATTATTTTCCTGTTTTTCTTTCCTGATCTCCTGAGCCTCCCTCTCTGTGACAGGGGCATTAGATTTTCTTCCTGCCTCAGCTTCCTCCTTTTACCTTTGTTTATCTGAAAAATTCATTTAGGTGGAATAGGTTCTACTCTGATTATGCAGGATCACTGAACATACAATCAAAGCCTATTTTAACAGCTTCCCAGGAAGCTGTTAATCCTGTTCTCCAGTATAAATGTTAATAAGGATTTTCACTCTAGAGTGAATTGTTAATCTTTATAGTCAAAGATGGTTCTGACCATGTGGATACTCCAGTGACTGGAAAGGTCAGTGGATGATCTGCAGTTCTTTCCATGCTGAATACATAAATAATTATTCTTAGGTGGATAACTAGAGCTATTGGCTGAGTCTGTTGTGTATACTTCTGCTGTCTTCACTGTTTTGAATGAAACCGAGTTTCCATATCACGATTTTTCCAATTTACACACTATGTGTATAGTTGATTTTTAAGAATATATAAGTACATTCACTACTTAAAAGCCAGGCGGAAAGACTGACTAGATCTGCTTGTAACACATAATAAACTTAAGTTCTATTCCCATAAACATAGAATTTTAGCAGTGGATCTGAGACATTGGTGAATATAATACTTTGGTTTCAAGATATGGAACCTGCGTCCATTCTGTTTCATTGTCAAGCAATTGTAATTATTAGAATTGTTAAAGCATCATGTGATGCTCCTTATTCTCCTTCCTTAAAATCTATTGGTTTTAGTTGCATCCTCTGAAGAATATAGAATAATTCTATACTTCTCCTGTGTAACAGCTTCTCAAATATTTGAAAACAACCCTTAAGTGTTTCCATAGTTTTTTCCCCTACGCTAAAATATTAAATTACAACAAAAGTTACACTAGCAATTCCCTCCGACATGGGTTCCAACCTATCCAACTGTTCTGTTGTCTTTTCAAACAACTCTATTTTGTTATTGTTCAATTGAAAATAGAGTTCCCCAGATTTAAATCTAGACTTGAAATATAATCTCAATAGCATAGCTGTTAAAATCTTGCCATTTTTTTCCTCCTCTGCTGCCTGAGAAATCCTTGCGAAATACAGATACGATGTTGTTCCCCATTTAAAACCTTCAGTGACTCTGCGTTGTCCAGAGGATCTGAGCAAAGCTTGTTAGAGTGGTCTACAAGGTCCTTTCCAACACACAGTGCCTGCCTTTCCATCCATGTTCCTGCTCACATCCTGTACTGCAGCCAGACCAGCCATATATGTGGTCCCTACATCTGTCATGTTGCCTTATAGTTGTAGGCCCTTGCTGCTCCTTCTGCCTGGAATGTCCTTTCCAGTTCTTGATTGGCTACTCGTCCAGGCCCCCTATAGCCCAAATTAGCATCTGCTTTATGCTTACAAAGCACCTGTGCAAACCTCTGTCGAGGCAGCGGATTGTACAATCTATTTATTGTGCTGTTTTCTCCAATAGATTGTAAGAACCATGATTTATCTTTGTGCCCTAGTGCTAAATTTGAGGTTGCCCATAGTGGATACTCAATAATATCTGCTGAGTGAATAAATGAATGAATTCTGTCTTCTGGTCCAATATGCCCAAAATTGCCCCTCTTAGCAAATGGTCTCACATCTTCATAAAAATGCTCTTGTCTTCTACCAAAATAAAACAAAAAAAAAAACTTTTATTTTACCCTACCTTAATAAAACTACTACTAGGGGCACCTGGGTGGCTCAGGCAGTGAAGCCTCTGACTTTGGCTCAGCTCATGTTCTCATGATTCGTAAGTTTGAGCCCCGCATTGGACTCTGTGTTGACAACTCAGAGCCCAGAGCCTGCTTTGGATTCTGTGTCTCCCTCTCTCTCTCTGCTCCTCCCCCACTCAAGCTTGCTGTCTCTCTCTCTCTCTCTCTTTCTCTCTCTCTCTCTCTCTCTCAAAAATAAATAAATGTTAAAAAACAAACAAAGGGGAACCTGGGTGGCTTAGTCGGTTAAGCGGCCGACTTCGGCTCAGGTCATGATCTCGCGGTCCGTGAGTTCAAGCCCCGCATCGGGCTCTGTGCTGACAGCTCAGAGCCTGGAGCCTGTTTCAGATTCTGTGTCTCCCTCTCTCTGACCCTCCCCCGTTCATGCTCTGTCTCTCTCTGTCTCAAAAATAAATAAACGTTAAAAAAAATTAAAAACAAACAAACAAAAAACTCCCTACTACTTAGCTTTCCTTTTCTCAGTTAAACTTTGTGCAAAGGTGGATATACTCACTGTTTTGCTTTTACTCGTCGACCTCTTTCAACTCCCTCTGACTCCCACCACTGGCTGTGCCACAGTTTACTTTTTAATTCCCAAACATAATGACTCCTTTTCAATCCTCCTGGTAGTAGACATCTCTGAGGCATTTCATATTGCTAACCACGCTCACTTTTTTGAATATCCCTCATCTCTTGACTTTAATGACAGTATTTTGTCCTGGGTTTTCCTATTGTTTAAATAATGGCCTTTGGTAATTCTCCTATCCCTTAAAAGTTGCTTTCTCTAGTTTATATGATCAGCTCTCTTCTCTGTGTGTTCTTACTGAATGACCTCATTTACTCATGTCCTGAATTGCTATCTATCTCTAAGGTCATCAGCCTTGATTGTTCCACCACGCACAAAGAAGTCTCCACTCTTGTGCCATGGAAGTATCTCAAAACAGACAAAAATAAAAATATGATCTTGTCTTTCCATTTCAGGACACATACAGCTTCTATGGTCATATCTTCCTTAATGACAGAGTGCATGTATTATTTATATTCAGTGTCTATTACAAAAACTTTTAATGATCTTTATACCCATAGATGATATGATTTAAACAATTTCCTCTGTATTTGTTATAAAAACCACATGGAATGTGGGGTTGAGATAGAGGGGTCTCCATAATATTTAGAAACCTTATAATCCTGGAGAAGGCCAGAATTTAACTTCTCTTATGCATGCCACCTAAGGGCCTGGTTATAAAAGAGTTAATTGAGAATGGACTATTTCTCTTAGCTCAAAATCAGTCATGAAATAAGAGGACAAATGCTCAAATGTTTGTATTTCAGGTCTCTGACTCATACCAAGTTTCTAAAAGGCAACAGATGGATCAACTGCCTAGAATGAAAGAGAATTCAGTGAAAATGTAAGTCTAACTGTATCCTTCCTTTCTAATTAATTATATTGGCCTGTGGATGGTACTGACAAAACAGGTGTCCATTATATTTGGAAGTTGAACTTCTAGATTTTATAGCAACAATATAAAATAACAAACAGATGGTAGAAGAACTTAAAGAAGTTTGTGCTCTCTATTCACTATTTATATACATTTTTGTAGATCCCAAGAATATGTTTTGTCCTCCAACATGGTAAGTTCTTGTTTCCTAAGCTAGAACAATGCCATACCCAAGAAGAGCCTAAATCGACACCATTAACAACAATATAAATACAATTAAATTATCAGCCTTAACTTTTTTACTGACCAAAGATGGATACTGAAATTAGTGTAGATGACAGTGCAGTTTAAACTGTGTTTTCCTATGTAAACAAAGACAATTGAGGATGAATAAAGAACAGAGGAATGTTTTATGCGTTTAGGAAGTTATGTCTACACATGATTTTTCCTGTTCTCTACTAAATCCAGAAGAATTAGTCAGGCAATTCTACCTTATTCTATTTAGGAGAATATACTTATATATAAGTTAATGATATAAAAAAGTAGACCAAGATGTAAATTAGCTATAAATCAGAATTCTTTTCAAATACAGGCACTCAAGGTATATGCAATATACTTAGCAATTTTTTTTTTTTCGTAGAGATTCAAGGGATACATTTTGTCCAATATTTGGTTAGATGGGTAAAAGTGTATTCTTCCTTCAGTAGTCATATTTTAGTTTAGTTTAGTTTAGTTTAGTTTATTCTGATAGAGACAGAGCAGCACAAGTGGGAGAAGGAGCAGAGAGAGAGGGAGAGAGAGAGAATACCAAGCAGGCTCCCTGCTGCCAGCTGTAGACACCAGTGTGGTGCTCAGACCCATGAATTGTGACATCATGACCTGAATCAAAACCAAGAGTTGAACGCTTAGCCAACTCAGCCATCCGTGCACCCCATGGTCATTAATATTTTAAATTATAAATCATTATCCTGTATATTTTTATCAGTAGAAATATAATAGAGTTAAAACATTAAATTCTGGGAAAGAACTTCCCTCTGGAAACTATTATACCTCTGTGCTAGGGGGCCCCAAGACCACCCCCCTGTTCAGTGATTTGCTAGAACAACTCACAGGACTCAGCATGTATTTGTGCACACAGCTAGGATGGATTTCAGCCAAAGGATACAAAGAAAAATCATCAAAGGAAAAAGGTGTATGGGATCAAGTTTGGAGGCAACTAGGTACAAGTTTCTAAAAGTCCTCCAGTGGAGTCACATAGAACACACTTAATTCCTCCAGCAGTAGGTTTATACCATGTGCAACAATGCATGAAGTTTTATCTTCCAGAGAAACTCATCGGATACAGTGCCTGGGGCGGCGGTGGGGGGCGCCCACTGGTCACATATGTGCCCTGTGCTCAACACATACCAAATTCCAGACTTCCAGAAGGAAAACAGATGTTCACATAAACCATATTGTTTGTACAGCTTAAGTACAATGAGCCGTTCTTTTTCATTTAAGGAAAGTTATATCCGTGTATGGAACTTTTTACCACTAAGTTCCCAGACACCAACCAAGGGCCAACCTTGCAAACGGGCCTTTGTAAGGAAAGCAGTTTCAGGCCTGGTACAGTCACCCTGAATATTTCTTTTTTTATTTTTACATATGTCTTCCATTTCAAATTTCTATTAGAAAGATATTACCTCTTTTATTCAAATCTACTTAAATAATGAAGGGAGAAATATTTTGAAAATACAGATAAAACTTACCCTAATCATCACACATATACATATATAACACTAGACTATACTCTGTTAGAGCAGTTTGATTTTCCACTGAATACTGTTGTAGATTGGATCTCTCAGGGAGACTCTGAAATCAGCATGCAAGAAGTTTACTAGTGAGCCTTCTTAAAATGAGTTCCTCGAGGGCAAGGGAAGGAAATAGGTTTAGGCAGAGAGAATAGGAGTGCAGTGCAGCTGCAGTCCCTTGTATCAAGCTGACTCATCAGTGGACGAAGCATGAGCTTTCTTTCCTTCTAATGGGGTGACCTACCCTGAGAATCTGAGTCCTGTTTGCCATGTGTAAGTGGTACTCATCCACTTACTGTCAAATTGAGCAAGGCAGTATTAAAGGAGCCTTGAGCGAATGACCTAGATACCAAACTCCTTCCTCCTGGCCCCCTGCTGTATCACCTTGACAGTCAGTGTCTGCGGGGCCTCCATGACATCGGTCTGAATTGAGCTAGAGGTGCTGGTGCATCAGAGGTGGATGACGTGGTCTGAAATACCTGCTCAGTAAGCTTGTTTGGGCCCTCTGGCACCGCACTGCTTGAGCTCAGATGTATCACTTCCATCTTTGATAGAACCTAATGTTGAATATAGTGCCTGGCATGAGTAGGTGTTTACTAATTTTTTTAATGAATGCATGAGTGAATAAATGATTACACAAATAGACAAACAACTCTTCATTTTCTAGAAGTATTAATAACGCAAATAACCCAAATAATAGAAACATTTCTATATACCTATAACCTTCCAAATTAGATATATATATAATTGGCACTACTTTAAAATATTATTGGGGTGCCTGGGTGGTTCAGTTGTTTAAGCGTCCAAAGCTTGATCTCCATTCAGGTCATGATCTTAGGGTTCCTGAGACTGAGCTCCGCATCAGGCCCCGCTCAGATAGCATAGAGCTTGCTTGGGATTCTCTCCCTTTCTCCCTCTCTGCCCCTCCCCCACTCATGCGTACTCTTGCTCTCTTGCTCATTTATTATTAAAATAAATAAATAAACTTTAAAAAATTGTACTTAATTACTGCCTTAACTCTGGAATTTAGTATACTTTTTGATTTTAGTCTTAAAATCAAGTTTTAGAAAAATAAAGAAAACCAAGTTTTAATGTTAAGCACCCCACAGAAGAGGATATCCAAATGGCCAATGGACATGTGAAAATGTACTTGACACCATTACTTATTCAGCCAAATGTAAATTAAAATCATGAGATGACCAGGGGTGCCTGGTAGCTCAGTCAATTGAGCTACCGACTCTTGATTTCAGCTCAGGTCGTTATCCCAGCGTCGTGGGATCAAGTCCCACATTGGGTTCTGTGCTGGCTGTGCAGACTTCTTGGGTTTCGTCCTCTCCCTCTCCCTCTGCCCTTCTCCCTAGCTTGCTCTTGCTTTCTCTCTCTGTCAGAAAAAATTTTGGGGGAGGCCACCACAAATTTTAAGATTGATAATTCCAAGTGTTGTCAAAGGTATGGAGGATGTGTAAATTTATGCAACCACTTTGGAATAGTGTTTAGTATTACTTTCTACATTTAGATGATTATGTAACTACTCTATGACCCAACAATTGCATTCTTACATACCTAACCAAATGGTACATACATTTACACCAAAAAAACCTGTCCAAGAATGTTACATAGAAGCTTTATTCATAACAGCCATAAGCTGAAAACAACTCAAATATCTATCAGTAGCAGAATGGGGGCGCCTAGGTGGCTCAATTGGTTAAGCATCAGACTTCTGATTTTAGCTCATGTCATGATCTCATGTTTTGTGAGATTGAGCCCTGCATTGGGCTCTGCGCTGACAGCACAGAACCTGCTTGGGATTCTCTCTCTCCCTCCCCTTCTACCTCTCTGTAGTTCATGCACACACCCTCTCTCCCTCCCTCAAAATAAATAAACATTTTTTTTTTAAATAGTAGAATCGATAAAATTTTTTAAGAGATACAAATTTGTACATCTATGTTACTCATATAAAAACAAATATTCATATATTTATTAATAATAACATGAATATATTATATATATGAATAATAACAACAATAAAAACAAACTACAGCTCACACAACATCATGGATAATCATCACAGTGTTGGGGAAAAGAGGCCAGAAATAAAAGAACACGTATGATTCTATTTATATCATGTTCAAAGACAGGCAAAATTAAACTGTGGTGTCAGAAGACAGGATAGTGTTTACTAATGGAAAGGAGAAGGAGGATGATAATTGGGAGGAGCACAAGGTATTCCAATGTGATGGCAGCGTTCTGTTTGTTGACCTGGGTAGTGGTTACATGAGTATGCACTTTATTATAATTCATAGCGCTTACAACGATGTTTTATGCACTCTGTATATGTATTATACTTAAAGCAGTATTTTAAAAACCAAGTTTTAGTGGCTTTTAATGTTTGCTTTGGTTGATATTCCTACATATGCTAATATTAAATATCGACTTATGGAGTTTTCCTAATGTTCAGAATAAATCAGAGCATTAGGAAATACCCATTTCACTGTGATATGCTGTTTTTTAAAAAATATTTATTTATTTTGAGAGGAAGAAAGGGAGAGAGAGAGAGCATGCACGTGGGGGAGGGGCAGAGAGGAGGAGAGAGAATTCCCAGTAGGCTCTGTGCTTACAGCATATGGTGCTTACAGCCCCATGTGGGGCTGGATCCCACAAACCAGGAGATCATGACCTGAGCTGAAATCAAGAGCCAGATGCTTAACTGACTGAGCCACCGAGGTGTCCCTGTGATATACTATATATTTTTTTAAGTCTATCGAAGAGGGATAGGTGAATATTAGCCACCACATATACTCCTACTTTGTGGAACCATGCCCAGAAATGAACAAGATATCTATACTGCTATTGAAAGATGTATTCCAGAGATTCTTGTATAGACTGATTTGAAAAAAAGATACAGGGCACCTGGCTGGTTCAGTCAGTGGAGCATGAGACTCCTGATCTTGGGGATTCAAGTTCAAGCCCCACATCAGGTGTAGAGATTACTTAAAAATAAAATATTAAAAAAAGAAGAAAAGGATAAATAAGAGATATTATCTTTAAGATAAATAGAAATCATCTCTTTAGGATGAAGTTTGGAAGTTGCTGAAAACTTCTAGACAAGTTAATAGGTAACCTTATTATTATGACTCATGGCATGTATTAACTATAAAAAATCATTTTCCTGCAAGCAAGGAGTTCAAAAGCTGGTAACACAAGCAGTGTTTCCTAAAAGTAAACAACTATAAAATTAATTTTTCTTTAGTGTGAACAGCCTCATTTTTTTTTTTTTTTTTCTGTTTAGAAGTGTTCTAGAGTGATGAAAAGCTCTAGAGGAAGAAAATAACAAAGCAATCCTTTAGTGCCCTGGAATCACAGGACCTGACGGAAAATGATTCTAGGACTCCCTAAGAGATAGATTATTCAGGGAACCTCCTTTTGATAAGAAAAGCAGCTAGAATAGAGAAAACACAACCAAAATATCCAACATTAAGGGAATGAATAATTTAATAAACTATGAGGATATTATGAAGTTACAAAATATTACATTCTAGTAAATTATATAACTGACATAGGAAAACATTTATTTATAGTAGTAAGTAAAAATTATAATACAAAATAGTAAGGTGGGATTATGAATGACTTATACCTTCTGGCATTTTCTATAAGAATATGTGTACTTTTACACAACCTAAAGTACCCAGCTTATAATGGGTATTCAAGATATAGAGCTAGTTTTATAAAGTTCCATTGGTTCTACTAAGAAAAGAACAATAAAGATTTTAAATAAGCACAGAAAAAAACTAAACCTTTATAACTTCACTTGGAACTAGACGTGTGTAGGAAGTCAAGGTAATTATTAACTGGGTACTTGTGTCTAATTGCTTTTCATGTTTCCACTTGTTTCTGTAGGGTAGAATTGGGGCAGCCATTTTAAAAAAAAGAATATGTATTCTTTTTAATCATTTTTAACTATATTATATTAATGGAGAAAAATCAAGGGGCACCTGGCTGGCTCAGTCGGTAGAGCATGCAACTCTTGATCTCAGGGTTATGAGTTTGAGCCCCATGTTAAGTGTAGAGATTATTTAAAAAAATTTAAAAATTTTTAAACTTAAAATAAAGGAAAAAAGGCAAGAGAAAATTCATCTACTAGAATGACTATGGAATCCCTCAAGTCAAAATAATGGTTAATTATTGAATGGTTAATATGAAACCATTGAATGGTTAATATTGAATGGTTAATATGAAACCATTGAATGGTTTCATGGTTTGAAACCATGGTTTCAATGAATGGTTAATTGAATGGTTAATATGAATGGTTTGAATGGTTAATATGAATGGTTAATATGAAAATTAGAGATTATTGAAAAATCCCTAGTTCCATAATACCAGCTGTTATTATTATTCTACAATGTATAGTATTTTTTGAATATAAAGAATTAGCAAAGTAACAAAGAATTTGTTTGTGGGAAGAGAATAAAACATATGACAATAATTTGAAACTGCAAATGACAAAGCATAATCTTGCAAGGGTCTAAGCATATAAAAGCCACAATACACAGGAATGGAAAGTGGTTTCCAAATTTTATTTGCCATGACTGTTAGCATATTGTAACCCACTATACCCACATATATATTTATATATAACTGAAAAAACATTATGAAACAGTACATAGTCTTATTATATGTGATGCACCCTGGTATTTTCTATTTTGTTTTATTTTTTTTATATTGCTGTTATAATTCACTAAATAAACCCACTATTTTTGGGGGGCCCAGCGTGGAGCCCAATGTGGAGCTTGAATTCACAGCCCTGAGATCAAGACCTGAGCTGAGATCAAGAGTCAGATGCTTAACCAACTGACCCCCTTGCACCCCTCAGTCCCCTTTGACCTATATCAATTGCAGTTTGAAAAACACTGTTCTAAAAGATATCTAGGAAATTAAACATATTTTTAGAGTTAAGTATCTCAGCTTGATGATTAGTGTCATCATGTCAGTTGGATCCTATAGAGATCATTGATATTAAGGAAGCTATTTGAAATATTCTCAGCACACTATAAAAGCATTAAGTATAGTAAACAATGTAGAATGTATAATGAGCTTTGAATTGAATATGATATAACTGAATGCTTGTGGTTAATTCCATATTACACCAGAAGATGAAATTATTCTAAAACATTGCTATTTAATTAAGGAAACATTTTAGCATAGGAAATGGTTTATTCCCAAAGTACATTTAAAAAATATTTATATTGAGATATAATTTACATACAATGAAACTCATTGCTTGTTGGAATATTCACAAAGTTGCAAAATCATCACCACTAGAACATTTTCATCTCCCCCCAAAACCCTTTTACCCATTAGCATTCACTTTCTATTCCTCTCTCCCCCTAGCCCCTGCCAATCACTAATCTACTTTCTGCCACTATAGATTTGTTTATTCTTGTTATTTCATATAAATGGAAGCAAACAATATGCAGCCTGGTATGCCTTTGTCATTTAGCATAATTTTTCAAGGTTCATCTGTGTAGGAGCATATATCAGTATTTTATTCTTTTTTGTGTCTGAATAATATTCCAATGTTTGGATCTATCACATTTTGTTTATCCATTAATCAATTGATGGACGTTTGGGTTGTTTATATCTTTTGACTATTTTGAATAATGGTGCTATGAACATTCATGCTGCATATAAGTTTTTAATTCTGTTGGGTAGATGCCCTGAAATGGAATTGTTGGGTCAATTGATAACTGTTTATCTTTTTGGGGAACTGCCCAACTATTTTCCAGAGTGGCTGCACCATTTTATATTCCCACTAGTAATGTATGAGTGTTCCAGTTTCTCCACATCTTTATCAACATTTGTTATTGTCCTTTTTTCCCCCTCTCCTAGTAGATGTGAAGTAGTATCTCATTGTAGTTTTGATTTGTACTTCCTAAGGACTATTGATGTTGAGCATCTTTTTGTGTACTTGCTTGCCATTCATATATCTTCTTTGTAGAAATGTTTATTCAAGTCTTTTGCCCATTTTTAAATTGACTTGTTGTCTTGTTGTTGTGTTATAAGAGTCCTTTATATATTCTGGTTACCAGACCTTATCTGATACATGATGTGCAAATATGTTCTCCCATTTTTTGTCACTTTTTTTCTTTCTTTCTTTCTTTTTTTTTTAATTTTTTTTTAACGTTTATTTATTTTTGAGACAGAGAGAGACAGAGCATGAATGGGGGAGGGGCAGAGAGAGAGGGAGACACAGAATCAGAAGCAGGCTCCAGGCTCTGAGCCATCAGCCCAGAGCCCGATGCGGGGCTCTAACTCACGGACCGTGAGATCGTGACCTGAGCTGAAGTCGGACGCTTAACCGACTGAGCCACCCAGGCGCCCCACTTTTTTTTCTTTCTTAATGATGTCTTTTGAAGCATAAAAGTTTTGATTTGGATAAAGTACAATTGATCTGCCTTCCTAGGATTTGTTTTTCTTGGTTACTTGTGCTTTAGGTATCATATCTAAGCCTAATTCAACAACACAAAGATTTATAGATATGTTTTCTTCTAGGTTTAATAGTTTTAGTTCCATTTTTGAGTCTTTTTTGAGTTAATTTTTGTATATGATGTGAGACTGGGGTCCAGTTTCATTCAGTCTTTTGCATGTGTCTATCCAGTTGTCCTAGTGCCATTTGTTACAAAGAATATTCCTCCCCAATTGATTGTCTTTGCACCCTTTTAAAAAATCAACCATATTGAGGCACCTGGTGGCTCAGTCGGTTGAGCGTCCAACTTTGGCTCAGGTCATGATCTCGTGGTCCATGGGTTCGAGCCCCATGTTGGGCTCTGTGCTGACAGCTAAGAGCCTAGAGCCTGCTTGGGATTCTGTGTCTCCCTCTCTCTCTGCCCCTCCCCCATTCATGTTCTGTCTCTCTCTGTCAAAAATAAATAAACATCTAAAAAATTTTAAAAACATAAAAAACCAACCATATGGAAAAAAGGGGGGCACTTGGGTGTCTCAGTTGGTTAAGCATCCAACTCTTCATCTCAGCTCAGGTCTTGATCTCAGCATCATGAGTTCAAGCCCTGCATTTGGCTCCACATGGGGGATGAAGTCTACTTAAAAGGAAAAATAAAAAATAAAAAAAATTAAGCATAAACATAAGGGTTTATTTCTAGGCTCTCAGTTCTTCTATTCCATTGGTCTATAAGTCTATCCTAATGCTAGTGCCGTGCTGTCTTCATGACTAACTTTTCAGTAATTTTGGAATAAGTTAGTGTGAGTACTCCAACTTTATTCTTCTTTTTCAAGATTGTTTTGGTTGTTTGGAGTCCCTTTAATTTCCATATGAATTTTAGGATCAGTTTTTCAGTTTTTTCACAGGGATACCAGAGAGCTGGGGGAAAAGGCTAAGGTGAGTTAAAATGCTACAAAGTTGTGTTCTTGCTGAATTTCAGTTGTGTGTGTGTGTGTGTGTGTGTGTGTGTGTGTGTGTGTGTGTGTAGTGTGTTTAATAAATTCTCCAGAATTGCTACAAATCCTTGATTAATTTCCAGAGCTCTGAAAAAGTTGCTTCTGACCATTTTTGCCAATTTTTTCATTGATTTTATGGAGAAAAGAATTTTCTAAAATCCTTATTCTATCATTTTCCCCAGCATCACTCCCTGAGTAAAAGATTTTTGAAAAGCATCTTGGAGGGAATTGAAGCTGACTCTACTCCCAAATAAGAGCATGGGAAAGTTGGCTTTATAAAGATATGTAAGTCATTAAAGGAAAGATAGTCCCATGGAAATTCAAGAAAAGGACTTCTAATATAACTGGGCCCAAGATATTAAAGCTAGAATTCAAGGTAGCTTTAAAAAACTGAGCAGAACTTCATAGATCTTCACGTTAGTGGTCTGCCATACAAAATAGTAATTAAAGGCACAGACTTTGAACTCAGCTATCTGGATTCAAATTCCAGATCCACTTACTAACTATATAACCTCATTTTTCTCATTTATCTAACGGGTAATAATAGTACCTACATCATAGGCATTTTCATTGAGGTTGATAAGAATCAATCTTTGAATCTATGAATCAATTCATAGACTAGAATAGATTTTAGAATAGTCCCTGGCAGGGGTGCCTGGGTGGCTCAGTCAGTTAAGCATCCAACTTCGGCTCAGGTCATGATCTCGCAGTTCATGAGTTCAAGCCCCACATCGGGCTCTGTGCCGACCGCTCAGAGCCTGGAGCCTGCTTTGGATTCTGTGTCTCCCTCTCTCTCTGCTCCTCCCCTTCTCATGCTCTGTTTCCCTCTCTCTCAAAAAATAAACATAAAAAAAAAAAAAGAATAGTCCCTGGCATAAATTGTGTGCTGTAAAAATGTTGCTGTTATTATTTTTATGTAATCAACTAGTTCCGTCTCTCTTTCACTTTTCTTTTCATTACCAACTGCCATCTTCACTCTCTGTATCTTTTTAATATCACAGACCTTGGTCTTAGTTTCAATTTTATTATAATTTTTGGTAACATATCTTTGGCTTATTTATTTCCTTACTCTCCTTGCTCAACTTCATGGTCACTGTCTATATTTTCTTAGCTTTAATTCATATTTCCAGAGGTAATATCAGAATGGTCCATCTCATCCCTCTTTGAACAGAGCTTTCTACATTAGGCCACCTCATGGGCTCCTTCCTGGCCTTTGGATTATCTGCCCTTGAGATGGTTGCCTGTCTGTAATGAGATAATGTGGTATAACATATGGCTGTTTAAGATGGTACCATAAGCATATAATGTTTCTGTTGTACACAGTGGTGACTGAAAAATCATGATTAATACTTCTTTTGTTTCAGGGTAAGATATAATCCAGTTAATCAGAAGACAATGAATGCCAAGAGAGGACCAGGAATAAAGATTACAAGATCAAACCATCTTCCAAAACTCGATCCATAATTCTAGAACTGGAATTCTATTTCCTCCTTTTTCTCGTCCATAATATTCAACTTATGAAGTTAATGTTCAACACATTTTTCAGGGAATGAAATAGACAAGAAAGAGCTATCAAACTTCTCTTTAGCTCCTCTTACAAAAGTTTTTTCCTTTGTCTGTATTAAATTAATTTTCTTAAGTGATCTAAGTGATCTAAAATACCTAATAGTGTTGCTTTTGATTTTAAAAATATCCTGAAAGTTGGTATTATTACACTTGCCTTTAATAATATATCCATGATCTGTGCTGGTAGTAATTGGTTTCTAGTTGGTTGTTAGTTAAAAATGTGAGCTCATCAAAACATTTAGTTCTTATAGGCTATATCATATTCAGATCTTTTAAACTTATGGTTTAGCAACAGATGTTGGTGAGGATATGGAGGAAAGGGAACCCTCTTGCACTGGTAGTGGGAATGCAAACTGGTGTAGCTGCTCTGGAAAACAGTGTGGAGTTTCCTCAAAAAATTAGAAACAGAATTACCCTATGACCCAGCAGTAGCACTCCTAGAAATTTATCCAAAGGATATAGGAGTGCTGATTTGTAGGGGCACATGTACTCCAATGTTTATAGCAGCACCATCAACAATAGCTAAATTATGGGAAGACCCAAATGTCCATCAATTGATGAATGGATAAAGAAGATGTGGTGCATAGTATCTAGATCTAGATCTAGATACTACTCAGTGATGAAAAAGAATGAAATATTACCATTTGCAACAACGTGGGTGGAACTGGAGGGTATTATGCTAAGTGAAATAAGTCAGTCAGAAAAAGACACATATCATATGTTTTCATTCATATGTAGAATTTGAGAAACTTAGAAAACCATAGGGGAAGAGAAAGAAAAATGAGTTATAAACAGAGAGAGAGCCAAACCATAAGAGACTCTTAAATACAGAGAACAAACATTGTTGGGGGTGGGGGTTGGGGGTTGGGGGGTGGGGAAAATGGTTGATAGGCATTGAGGAGGGCACTTGTTGGGATGAGCACTGGGTATTGTTTGTAAGTGATGAATCACGGGAATCTACTCCTGAAGCCAAGACTACACTGCATATACTGTATGTTAGCTGACAATAAATTATAAGAAAAATAAGTACTAAACTTATGGCTTAGGGCACCTGGGTGGCTTAGTTGGGTGTCCAACTCTTGATTTCAACTCAGGTCATAATCCTAGAATAGTAGGATCAAGCCCTTGTTAGGCTCCATGCCGAGCGTGGAGCCTGCTTGGGATTCTCTCTTTCTCCCTCTGCCCCTCTCCCCTGCTTGTGCTGTCTCTCTCTCTCTCTCTAAAATAAAAAAACACAAAACATAAAAACTTATGGTTTAAACAAAGCTACAAATCAGATGGATTTTAAACTTTGATTTGAACTAATGTGGTGTTATGGACATAACCTTCAATCAGCCATCGGCTTGGTTATAATTCCCACCCTGCCATGAACTTAGATCTTGGGCAGTTTCCTTCATCCCATCTTTATTTCCCATATCAGTAAAATGATGGAGGCAAATGATATAACTTCTAAGGTTTGTACTTTGCTAGAAAACCAATACTTACTTAACTACAAGCTCCTACTACTTAGCACATAGTAATTTAAATCATTTTATGATGTTTCTTAATTCACAGTGATGGCCTAATTCTGTAGACCAAATATTGCAAGCATTCGCAATCTTCAAGTCTAAAAGTGGAGATAGAGAGGATAGGAGAAGGGTTTATTTAAGGCATTTATATAATTTATTGAAATTTTCTGTTTATGTTTAGGTTGTTTTATACTTGTTACCTAGGTCTGGAACATACCTATGATTTATTTGCCCAACTTAATAAGTAAAATTATTAGACTTTATATTTCCAGAAATAACTCACAGTTAACTAAGTGTATTTTCCAGCAAATGGTGTTCCCACCTTATATCTGGAACTAAAACCTAACTTCTATTTAGTATCAACAGTAATGAATACTAAGTGCATTTCTATAATAAATTGTATAGATATTCACTTTCTTTAAGGAACAATGCATAAATTTCAGATAGACAAATAATTCTTTTATGTGACTTTAAAAAGTAATACAGAAAAACATTCAGTAACTTTCTGTAAATTATTCCAAATGGAAACTGTTTGGAAATATTTCTCCCATTCCTTTTTTTTTTTTTTAAGGTTTATTCATTTTTCAGAGACAGAAAGAGACAGAGAATGAGCCAGGGAGGGGCAGAGAGAGAGGGAGACATAGAATCTGAAACAGGCTCCAGGCTGTCAGCTCTCTGCACAGAGCCTGACGCTGGGCCCGAACTCATGGACCACGAGATCATGACCTGAGCCAACGTTGGACGCTTAACCAATTGAGCCACCCAGGCACCCCTATTTCTCCTATTCTTTTTTTTTTTTTTTTTTTAATTTTTTTTTTAACATTTATTTATTTTTGAGACAGAGAGAGACAGAACATGAATGGGGGAGGGTCAGAGAGAGAGGGAGACACAGAATCCAAAGCAGGCTCCAGGCTCTGAGCGGTCAGCCCGATGCGGGGCTCGAACTCACGAGCTGTGAGATCATGACCTGAGCTGAAGTCGGACGCTTAACCGACTGAGCCACCCAGGCGCCCCCTTATTTCTCCTATTCTTAAGCTAACAACAGATATCAGGTATAGTGACCCATATTGTTAAGCAAATATTAGATTTTTAAGTCATACAATCTTTCTTAGCATTAGCAGCAAATTGGTGATTTAAATATTAATGATATTTGTAATCAGAATTGTCACTGAAAAATAAATTTATTTCTATCATACAAAGCAAGCCATTGTGGGGATTGGATTTAAGAACATTTAAATTTATGTCAATTACTAGGATGGGTAGTTGAATACCTTATTACGGGGACACTGTCATGTTTAAGTATTATTTCTGCAGGAGCTACTTTGGGATACTTCCAATGACAGAAAAGGTCTGTCTTAAACAGAGAGATGGCGTAGCATCAAGAACTGATATGGGGGCTCTCTAAGATCTAAGTTCTAATATCAGCTTTGCCACTTCTAAGCTTCTGACCTTGAGTAAGTCACTTTTCATTGTCTCATTTTCATCATTTATGGAACTGGGAATAAATTGCTGTGCAGATCAAGGATACTTACTACATATTTATTTGTTTATTTGCCCTATTTCTAAAAAGATTATGTTAGATTTTACTAAATATAGAGGTATAAAAACAATGATCATAAGATAACAGAAAAAAAAAAGTTAATTTCTTGTAAGAATTCCCAACTAAGAAAAGCTTGAGCTTTTAGGCTTTCTAGCAATCAGCACAAAGAAGGACTGAATTATACAGCTCTCATTTTTTTGTAGAAGGAATATACAAGTAGAGAAAAAGTTTTACCTAATTCTAAGCTTTAACGATAATGTATCATGTGAAGTTTTGTTTTGTTTTGTTTTGTTTGTTTTTTTGACAGAGAGAAAAAGAGAGCGTGTGCGCACACACACGTGTTAGCTGGGGAGGGACAGAGGGAGAGGGAAAGAGAAAATCCCAGGTAGCCTCCGTGCTGTACAGACTTGAGGCTTGATCTCATGACCATGAGATCATGACCTGAGCCAGAATCAAGAGGGGGACACTTAACCGACTGAGCTACCCAAGCACCCCTCATGTGCAGTTTTATAAGAAAATGTAATTATTTATTGAAATAATGAGTGCAAAAATGATAGCTTGGGATTTTAACTTTGTTTAATACTGAAATATGTATTAATATCAGTGTTTGGGTTTTTTTTGAAGAGTTTAGAATTCATAAAGCAAAATATCAGTGAGCAATATTTAATATATTTCAACATTTTAATATCTAAATGTGTTATAAAATATCAATATCATTTATGAAAACAAATTTTGCTATGAAAAAGGCAGATGGTGAGTAAAAACAAGGATGTGGAAAAATTGGAACCCTCATAAACTGCTGGTGGGGATGTAAAATGGCACAACCATTTTGAAACAGAGTTACTATATGATCCAGCAATTCCACTCCTAGGTATATACCCCAGAGCAATGAAAACCTATATCTATATAAAAATGTATATACAAATATTTATAGCACCATAATTCATAATAGCCAAAAAATGTCCATCAACTGATGAATGGATAAACAAAATGTAGTGTATCTAAACAGTGGGATATTATTCAGCAATAAGAAAGAAGTACTGATGTATTCTACAATTTGGATGGACCTTGAAAACATTCTAAATGGAAAAAGCCAGTCACAAGAGGTCATATATTGTATAATTCCATTTATATGAAAAGTCCAGAATAGGCAATTCATGCAGACAAAAAGTAGGTTAGTAGTAGTTTCCAAAGGCTGGTGGGGCTAGGGGAAGAAGGGTGGGTGATGGGGAATGACTGCTAATGTGTACAAGATTTCTTTTGGGGGTGATGAAAATGTTGCAAAATTAATTGTGGTGATGGTTGCACAACTCTGTGAATATACTAAAAAACACTGAGCCAGTTAGATGAGTTAATTGCATGTTATATGACTTGTACCTCAATAAAGCTGTTATAAAAAACAAATGTTAAACATGCTAATATGTTAATATAAATTAGCAAATAAATTTTAATAAAGTATTATTTGATCTTTCTCAGAAGATGTGATCTTAAAAATTAAGATGGATCATCATTTGGTGCTATTGTTGAGTCAAGAGCATAATTTTGAGCATAATTTTCCAACTAAGAAACTCTTTCAGATACTACACTAGTCAGAAGAATAATGAGAATTAAGTGCTACTTGCCAAATTTCCTTGACTTCTTTTGAATAATCTCATCTCTTGCTTCATAACCTTGTGGAGATATTTATGAAACGTTTTTTAAAGGAATCTGTATGTTTATTTATTTATTTATTTACTTTATGAAATTTTTTGTCAAATTGGTTTCTATACAACACCCAGTGCTCATCCCAACAGGTGCCCTCCTCAATGCCCATCACCCACTTTCCCCTCCCTCTCACCCCCCATCAAACCTCAGTTTATTCTCAGTTTTTAAGAGTCTCTTGTGATTTGGCTCCCTCCCTCTTTAACTTTTTTTCTTTCCTTCCCCTCCCCCATGGGTTTCTGTTAAGTTTCTCAGGATCCACATAAGAGTGAGAACATATGGTATCTGTCTTTCTCTGTATGACTTATTTCACTTAGCATCACACTCTCCATTTCCATCCACGTTGCTACAAAAGGCCATATTTCATTCTTTCTCATTGCCACGTAGTATTCCATTGTGTATATAAACCACAATTTCTTTATCCATTCATCAGTTGATGGACATTTAGACTCTTTCCATAATTTGGCTATTGTTGAAAGTGCTGCTATAAACATTGGGGTACAAGTGCCCCTATGCATCAGCCCTCCTGTATCCCTTGGGTAAATTCCTAGCAGTGCTATTGCTGGGTCTTTGGGTAGATCTATTTTTAATTTTTTGAGGAACCTCCACACTGTTTTCCAGTTTGCATTCCCACCAACAGTGCAAGAGGGTTCCCGTTTCCCCACATCCTCGCCAGCACCTATAGTCTCCTGATTTGTTCATTTTAGCTACTCGGGCGTGAGGTGATATCTGAGTGTGGTTTTGATTTGTATTTCCCTGATGAGGAGCGACGTTGAGCATCTTTTCATGTGCCTGTTGGCCATCTGGATGTCTTCTTTAGTGAAGTGTCTATTGATGTTTTCTGCCCATTTCTTCACTGGATTATTTGTTTTTTGGGTGTGGAGTTTGGTGATTCTTTATACATTTTGGATACTAGCCCTTTGTCCGATATGTCATTTGCAAATATCTTTTCCCATTCCGTCGGTTGCCTTTTAGTTTTGATTGTTTCCTTTGCAGTGCAGAAGCTTTTTATCTTCATGAGGTCCCAATAGTTCATTTTTGCTTTTAATTCCCTTGCCTTTGGAGATGTGTCAAGTAAGAAATTGCTGCTGCTGAGGTCAGAGAGGTTTTTTCCTGCTTTCTCCTCTAGAGTTTTGATGGTTTCCTGTCTCACATTCAGGTCCTTTATCAATTTTGAGTTTACTTTTGTGAACGGTGTAAGAAAGTGGTCTAGTTTCATTCTTCTGCATGTTGCTGTCCAGTTCTCCCAGCACCATTTGTTAAAGAGACTGTCTTTTTTCCATTGGATATTCTTTTTTGCTTTGTCACAGATTAGTTGGCCATACTTTTGTGGGTCTAGTTCTGGGGTTTCTATTCTATTCATTGGTCTATGTGTCTGTGTTTGTGCCAATACCATGCTATCTTGATGATTACAGCTTTGTAGTAGAGGCTAAAGTCTGGGATTGTGATGCCTCCTGCTTTGGTCTTCTTCAAAATTACTTTGGCTATTCGGGGTCTTTTGTGGTTCCTTATAAATTTTAGGATTGCTTGTTCTAGCTTCGAGAAGAATACTGGTGCAATTTTGATTGGGATTGCATTGAATGTGTAGATAGCTTTGGGTAGTACTGACATTTTAACAATATTTATTCTTCCAATCCATGAGCACGGAATGTTTTTCCATTTCTTTATGTCTTCTTCAATATCCTTCATAAGCTTTCTATAGTTTTCAGCATAAAGATCTTTTACATCTTTGGTTAGGTTTATTCCTAGGTATTTTATGATTCTTGATGCAATTGTAAATGGGATCAGTTTCTTTATTTGTCTTTCTGTTGCTTAATTATTAGTGTATAAGAATGCAACTGATTTCTGTACATTAATTTTGTATCCTGCGACTTTGCTGAATTCATGCATCCGTTGTAGCAGACTTTTGGTCTGCAAAAAGTGAAAATTTGACTTCATTTTTGCCAATTTTGATGCCCTTGATTTCCTTTTGTTGTCTGATTGCTGATGCTAGAACTTCCAACACTATGTTACACAACAGCAGTGAGAGTGGACATCCCTGTTGTGTTCCTGATCTCAGGGGGAAAACTCTCAGTTTTTCCCCATTGAGGATGATATTAGCTGTGGGCTTTTCATAAATGACTTTTATGATGTTTAACTATGTTCCTTCTATCCCGACTTTCTCGAGGGTTTTTATTAAGAAAGAATGCTGAATTTTGTCAAATGCTTTTTCTGCATCAATTGACAGGATCATATGGTTCTTAACTTTTCTTTTATTAATGTGATGTATCACGTTGATTGATTTGTGAATGTTGAACCAGCCCTGCAGCCCAGGAATGAATCCCACTTGATCATGGTGAATAATTCTTTTTATATGCTGTTGAATTCGATTTGCTAGTATCTTATTGAGAATTTTTGTATCCATATTCATCAGGGATATTCGCCTGTAATTCTCTTTTTTTTTTTTTTGCTGGGTCTCTGTCTGGTTTGGGAATCAAAGTAATGCTGGCTTCATAGAATGAGTCTGGAAGTTTTCCTTCCCTTTCTATTTTTTGGAACAGCTTGAGAAGGATAGGTATTATCTCTGCTTTAAATGTCTGGTAGAATTCCCCAGGGAAGCATCTGTTCCTGGACTCTTATTTGTTGGGAGATTTTTGATAACTGATTCAATTTCTTCTCTGGTTATGGGTCTGTTCAAGCTTTCTATTTCCTCCTGATTGAGTTTTGGAAATGTGTGGATGCTTAGGAATTTGTCAATTTCTTCCAGGTTGTCCAGTTTGTTGGCATTTAATTTTTATGAAACATCTTTTGATTTTTGACTAAGATTTTTTTTAATTTATAAAGAGCTATATAGTTTTGTTCAAAGGAGGTATTTCTAGTTTTCATCATCTTCATTACTTCTATCATGTGCAGCTAGACATTCCAAAGCAGAGTTATCTATATCAATTTTAGTACTGTGATATCTGTATTCAGTGGACAAGAAATTCTTTATTTTGGACTAAAAACTATTCTTGCAACAGAAGCTTATTAAAAACACTTGATTTTTTTTTTTTTTGCTATGTATACAAGTAAAGACATGTCTAGACTTATAGACCATATATTATGTGTCTTTTTTTCATAAATTGAGTAATTGAGTTATAAATATTTGTTCCAAGATGTAAATAATTTAGATTAAAAAAACACATTTAATGTTTATTTATTTTTGAGAGAGAGAGAGTGCAAGCAGGGGAGGGGCAGAGAAAGAGGGAGACACAGTATCTGAGGCGGGCTCCAGGCTCTGAGCTGTCAGCACAGAGCCTGATGCAGGACTCTAACTCACGAACTGCGAGATCATGACCTGAGCTGAAGTCAGATGCTTAACTGACTGGGCCACCCAGGCACCCCTAAATAATTTAGATTAAAAAAATACAAGAATAACAGAATTATGACAACAGTGATGCTAAGGGTTTTGGTATTTTAAAAGAGCAGAGTATACCAGAATACTAAAACTGCTATTAAGGTGTGCCTGGGTGGCTCAGTAGGTCGAGTGTCTGATTTTTGATTTCAGCTCAGGTCATGATCCCAGGGTCATGGGATCGAGCCCCATGTCAGGCTGTGTACTGAGCATGGAGCCTGCTTGGGATTCTCTCTCTCTCTCTCTCTCTCTCTCTCTCTCTCTGTCTCTCTCTCTCCCCCCACCCCACCCCAGCTTGCTCTCTCTCTCTTTTCTCTAAAATAATAACAAAAACAAACTGCTGTTAAAGTCACTAAACATGATTAATGTATGAAAAAGTATTGTTAAAATAATAAAGCACCATCTGAATGTAAGGTCATATCATTGTGATAGTAGGGTGCTATTTTAAAAACAAGTTAACAGATTAACCTGATTTATGAATTAAACAAATTTTGAATTTATAGAACATCCTTTTAACTTTATCAAAGCAATTTCATAGTATTATCTAAGTTACAGGAAAAGTCTTATTATCTGGGGAATCAGCCAACAGTGAGTTTAGCATTAATTGGACATGTTCAAGGCTAGGTGACCCTTTGTCAGGGATATCATAGAAGGAATTCCTGCAGTGGGTGGAAGTTGAATTCAATGACTGCTAATATCCCTTCTGTGAGTCCCCTGCTCATTTATCAGATAAGGACACTAGAGACAAAAAAAACACTTCCTAAAATATAATTGTATCATGTAGACTGTAAATATGGACTTTCAAAAACATTATTGCTTTACCAGTAGCCACAACTAACAAAATCAGGGGTAATATTATTAATGGCCATTTGTTAAATGTAAACTGAAAACATACCATTTTTCATTTAAAAAATAATGAACAGTGGTTTTCAAAAAGATAATTTTTAATGCTAGTACATCTGAAGTTTAAAAGTTCTAGTATACTGCTGGTGGGGGTATGAATTAATATAGTTCTTTTGGAAAACAATTTGATTATATTCTTGAAAAGCCTTAATGTTTATACATTGACTCAATAATTGTATTTCTAATCTATTCTAATGAAAAATCATGCATATAGAAAACACAGGACAGCCGTATTATCAGCATTATTAATACCAAAATAGGGAGGCTTCCTCAATGTACAATTATATGCATAAGTGGATTGTGATTCATCCACATGGTTATTATGCTGCAATTAGCACTTTCTGTTTTATATTGAAATTATTTCTCCTCGTGTATTTCCTACATGTGAAGCACTTCAGTGTCATTTATCTCCAGCACTTTAAAATAGACAATTTTATTCATCATTTGTCACCAGCTAGCTTAGTACCTAGTATATGACAGGTACTTAATACATTTTGTTTAACTTTAATGAATGTTTGCAAAACCATTTATAATATCATGGGGTGACAATGTTGGGATGTTAACGCAATGGTACAAAGTCATACATGCAATATGATTTTAACTATTTAAACATATCTACAGAAGAGGCTACAAAAAGGGGACTTTAGTCTACTGATGCCGAAAGATGTGTTTCTGTTATACAAATTTACCATCCAACTCTACAGAGGAACGTGAGCTAGGCTCCAAACGGTGATCTAGCAAAAGGGGGAAGGCAGAGGCAGAGACATGTGGAGTACAAGGGAACCTATTTTAACACGCCAACTTAAGGGAAGTTTGCTTACCTTCCTGTCAAGCTTTTACTTTGTAGAATAAAAATAGAAATAATTGATTTCAAAGGTACCTTATGTGTGTGTGGCACAGAAGGGGGGTATAAACCCTTTTATTGCAACAGTTCTGATACCTTCGTGTAATAAAAATAAGTTTATAGAAATCACAGAACATCACAAGGTATTGAGATAATACATATTGACTTACCAGTGTGTAAATAGTTAAGAAAGTCTTGAAAGTAGCTCACAGCACTAGAGTAATTTGTCTATATAATGTTAAAGGAATTGGAGCAAAAACCTTCCTTTTGGAAAGATAATTTCACTGGTATGCACAAATTAATGGTCAAGTCTACAGGGAAAGATTAGGCCCCAAAATGATGATTCCAGGGTCTGGAGGAGAGGGACAGGAGGAATCTTCTGGAATAGAAGGAAACAAGGTAGGTTGATGGTATTAGTCTTTCAACACATTAAAAATTCCATTCTTTTGTGTGATTGCACCCAGTTTCTGATAAGAAGTGTGTGGTTTTTCTTTGTTCCTTTGTACATAATGTGGTTTTTATAATAGGCTTATTTAAGAGTTTCTACCGTTGGTTTTCAGGAATTGCTTATAATGAGTCTCAGTGTGGTGTTATGTTTATCATGCATGGGGTTCATTGAGCTTCTTCGATCTGTAGATTTTGAGTTTTCATCAATCTGGAAGATTTTTGGTTATTTTTTCAAGTTGTTTTTCTGTCCCTTTTCTCTCCTTTCAGGACTTAATTACGACCTGTGGTAGGACACTTGATATTGTGCCATTTGTTTTTTTCTTTTTTTATATCCTTTATTTCCCTTGATGTATTTATGTTTCTCTTTAAATAGTCAAATGTAGTTATAATAGCTATTTTAACATATTTATTTGTTAATTCCTTTATCTTTATCTCTGTCATTTCTAGGTCTGTTTCTAGGGGCTGATTTTACTCATGGTTTTGGGTTTCATTTTCTGTGTCTTGTCATACCTACTAATTTCTCATTAGATGTTGGACTGTTTTTTTTTTTATACACGCAAATGTTTTATTGAAAACTTGTTGCAGTTGTATGAGCAAAAATCTATAACCATTTAATTACCTTCCATTGGTCTGACTGGTTTTTAACTTTGTGAAATCATGACCTGAGCCAAAAGACTCAGATGCTTAACCAACTGAGCCACCCAGGTGCCCCATTTTGTCCAGTTTTTAATTTGTTCACAGCAAGAGGGTAAATCTTGCCCTTGATACTCCATGAAGGCCAGAAGTAAAGGACCCATCCCTTTAAACTTAGAGCATCAGAACATGGAAAATATTTTTAAATCCAGTATAAAAACTCATCTTACTTAGTCTATAACAATTTGTTTAATGTTATCACCTAAATAAATTTTTCTTACCTTAATTTTATTTAAAAAAAATTTTTTTAACGTTTATTTTATTTATTTTTGAGACAGAGAGAGACAGAGCACGAATGGGGGAGGGGCAGAGAGAGAGGGAGACACAGAACCAGAAGCAGGCTCCAGGCTCCGAGCTGTCAGCCCAGAGCCCGACGCGGGGCTCGAACTCACGGACCGTGAGATCGTGACCTGAGCTGAAGTCGGACGCTTAACCGACTGAGCCACCCAGGCGCCCCCTCACCTTAATTTTAAACTAAAATTTATATTGGATAAAATGACTGGACAGGGCTTTGTCTTGTGTTTCTTGGTGGGAAGGTAAGTATATCCTGGGAAGAAAGGAACAAAAGGGTATTTGGTGATCAAATTGATGGATTATGGTGAAGACTGCTATGTGCTTACCAGACTGTTGCCTTTTTTCTAATAGGACAGAATTAGGCCACATTTTCCATGTGTGAAACACATTGTTTACCAGTGCCTGGTATATACGCTACTTTTTTTTTTTTTTTAATGATATATGCGTGAAAAACACTATTTAGTAATGAGTGATGTGTGTGCTACTGTGTTTAGAGATACAGTTGTGAAACACTATATGTAGCTAGGTGTGGCCCTGTGACTGACTTCAGGACAATATAATCTAAGCTGTATATGTCATTTCTGTGACTGGTCCATGAAAACCTCCCAGGTGATCATTCTTGGTTGTGCTCTTTGAAAATTTTGTGTGATGAGTGGATGTCGAGGGTCTAGAAGTAAATGCCACGGCTCCAGAGGATGGTAGAGCCACAGAAGGAAGAAACATAGGTGCCTGAATTATTGCGCATAGCAAATCCATTGATTTCACCTTGTGACCCTCATTTGATCGTGGTGTATGTGAAAAGTAAATCCTCTTGTGAGTATGTATATGTGCACATGTGTTGTCACTGAGATTTGTGTTTTACTTGCTGAAGCAGTTAACTGATGCTCACTAATATAGTACCGAATAATGTTTTTAGTAAGGCTTACAGGTATTTGGATTTTTTTTCTTTTCAGTAGATTAATGATATCTTTCTTCAAAACTACATAGAGATAAATTCAACGATTCTTGATAGTGATGGCCCCTGGCCTGCCTGCATCATTGAGTCAAATTCTAGAATGTCAATTGAGATTTTTAAATTGGTTCCAACTCAGCATATTTTCCAGTTTGCTGAACATAACTAGATTTTTTTTTTTTTCTAAACAGAATCTCTTGCTTTTCCAGCAATGACTTTCTAGGATACTGTTCTTTTAAGCCTCGTGCAAATGCTGTACAGAATGATAGCCAAACACAGGCTGCACCCAAACATTGTTGGAATGCACCAACTAATGCGTGAGAGGGGTAGGATACCCTTAATCACTTTTACTTAGAAAAGGAAGAATGCACAGCATCACTGGTCCATAGCACTCATGGAATCCCATTAGGTAGACATGGTGAAAGCCCTCTTCTCTGCAAATGGAGGATGTTCCTTGATCAGGCTCTGATTTTGCTTCCAGGAAGGAATATTCTTATCCATTTTTCTCGGTGACCTCTGGCACTACTCCATGTGAGTTTTTTTCTTTTCAGTCTTCTTGCCCATAGTTGAAGTGGGTGTTGTAGGTTAGGCTTGCCTTTGGGGATGCACAGCTTCTAGTGTGCATTTTTTGAACAAACCAGCCTGGGTGCCCTGACAGAATTTCACAGTTCAAATAGTTAAAGGCTTTTGGTCAAAGTTTATGGTTTCTTGGGTAATATAACTCCATCCAAGTAGTAGTCAATTCCATGTATAATAATGATAAATTTCAGAGCATAATTTGTTTCTTTGGCCTATTTCTCTCTGTACCTGACGGCAGCTACCTTGCAGCTATTTGAAATAATAGGTTAGGGTGTAAATCTAATACTCATAATCTGATCTTTGCCATAAGGCTGTCTTAGTGGCTCCTGTTGGTCAAATGCTTCTGTCTTATCTCTTGCTTTTTGGGGTCTAAAGGTATTGGCCTTTCCAACCCTCTAATGCCCCAGATTTCTAGATTCTCCCTCAGATTCTTTCTATTCCTTTTCATTTCTCCTTGCAAACTGGCTAATAATATCCCAAGCTAATCTTTTCTTCTGTCCTGTCAAAGGCAGTCAGTAACATCCATCACAAATTGGTAGTAGTAGATTTTTTTGAACATCTTTTCCTTGACTTACAGGTTTGGTAACCACTTGGACCTCTGGGATGTAACAGGGATGTCCAGGCCTTCTCTTTCATGCTTGTTTCCCTGCCTCCCCTGCAGATCTGCTAAGTTAATGCCACAAGACTTGTTTTATTTTACTATTTTGTTAATGCAGCACCTAAATTCAAGTTATTCTGAATTATGACTACAAGAAACAATTCCAAACTTCAGAGGCTTAACACAAAGGTTTATTTCTTTCTCAGGGCACAATCCATTTAGGTTTTAGTAGTTAAAAAAATCAATAAGTAAGTAGTCTTTATATCTTGGGAGAGAGAAAAGAGAATGGAAATGGGAGAGGCACATAAAAAAGATTTCAAAATTATTGGCAGTATGTGTTAGGTGGGGTCATAGGTATATACACATTCATATACTTTATATTGTATATCCGTAATATATCTACACTTGGATGTGTATGAAATTTTCCATAATAAAAAAATTTACACTAGCTGACTATACATCTAAATATTTACAAGGAAAGTGTGAACTACATTCTTTTTTCCTTCACCTTGTCCTCCACCTTCACATATAAGAAACTTCTCTCCTTTAAGACTGTCTGGATTGTTTGTGTAGAAATTCCTCATGACTTTGACTTGGTAGTCATTGTGACCAAAGAAAAAATAGTTATTTTGTAACTATGTGATAGGCTCAGGTAGTAGAGGCCTAATCAATAACCCCAGGCTGCTTC
The DNA here is from genome assembly GCF_046562875.1 of Panthera onca. Taxonomy (NCBI): domain Eukaryota; kingdom Metazoa; phylum Chordata; class Mammalia; order Carnivora; family Felidae; genus Panthera; species Panthera onca. Next base: position 225,659,321 of record NC_138339.1, read on the forward strand.
TAATGGTTCTGCTGTTTTGTTGCACTGGGAGGATGCCCTCCAAATTAACCAGTGTGGCTGGCCTCGCTCTGAAATCAGTGTGACAGAGCCCCCTCATCCAGAATTATAGTGTCACTTTGGTATAGCTCCACATTACCTTGCAAAGACTTATGGTTAATAAGGCAAATATGCATCATTTTAATTTGGTAGAACTAACTCCTAGTTTTGAAAATATATTGGTATAGGGGCGCCTGGGTGGCGCAGTCGGTTAAGCGTCTGACTTCAGCCAGGTCACGATCTCGCGGTCTGTGAGTTCGAGCCCCGCGTCAGGCTCTGGGCTGATGGCTCGGAGCCTGGAGCCTGTTTCTGATTCTGTGTCTCCCTCTCTCTCTGCCCCTCCCCCGTTCATGCTCTGTCTCTCTCTGTCCCAAAAATAAATAAAAAACGTTGAAAAAAAAAAAATTAAAAAAAAAAAAAGAAAATATATTGGTATATTGGATGATGAGAAAATTGTCACATCTTAGTGCAATTGATTGCAGGACATCACTAGAAGTTGCTATTTTCTGACCTTTATCACTGCCTACTAGCAACAGTTCCTACTTCATTGGGGGGAAACATGTATTTATTGATCACCTTCTATATACTAGATACCAGGATATGAAGTCTAGTAAAACAACCTCTGCCTTAACATTCTACTGAAACAGAGTTCTACTTGTTGAACAGAGGTATAAAATGGAATTAGGAATTCTTTGAGAATTTTCCTGTCTCCCCAGATTACCCACAAAAGGAGAACGTGAGTCAGACGGTAGTGTGGGAGAGAAAGCCAGGACAAAGAATGCTCAGGGAATGTGGTTGTCAGAACTGAACTTGCTGGTTAGGAGAACTGAGCCAGAGGCAAGAAGGAGGCATGTGAGCAGGAGAGGTCCTACCCTCTTTGACACAGGGATCACAGGGCAAGTAAAGTTTTTAGGCTGAGGTCAAAATCAAAGAACAAGGCATAGATGAATTAGCAGCTGGGAAGGATCAGGGGAAATACCCAGGGGAGTTCCCAAGTCAATGACCTGTGCTCACAGATGTTTGCTGGCCAATACTGTCCTTTAGAAGTAGTTCAGGATGTCTTAAGCCTTCAAGTGATTGATCCCATTGACCCTGCAGTTCCAGAGAATGTGGTTAGTCTGATTGTGGAGTTCCTACACTGGACACTGTTGGGGGAAATCCAAGGACACTGTCAGGGAATAGAAACAAACCTAGTCAACTTGATTAAAAGCTGAATCTAGAAAGCCAAATCGGTGAGGTAACATGGGCCCTAATGCCACACTGAGGAATGGGAATTTAATTAGGTAAACATAGGTGTCTTTGCACATTTTTAAATATGGAAAGGATGGGATTAAAAGTCATCTTTCATTTTTCCTGGGCCACAACCAACACAATTTATACTAGTTCCAACTTTGAGATACCAAGCTTATCATTTTGATGCACACGATATTTTTTCCTTTCCTCCAAACCTTGTCTTTTTGTTTCCACTACAAAATGAGTGGCATTATGAAATAGAGGACAGATCATAGCCAGAAAGACCTGATTCCAAGTCCACATATACCAGTCAACTTCTAAAGTAACTTTAATTCATGCTTCAAATAAGTGCCTGCTATGAGCCAGACCAACGTGATGGAAGTGGATAGTACACACAGATCCTCTGTCTTAGGGGAGAAAGATAAGGAAAAACAAACACATATGCTTTCTAATATAGAAAAGTGATATGAAAAATAAAGTAAGAGGTTAGATTCTGACGGAATGTTTGAGGAGGTGACATCATAACAAAAATTTAAATGAAATGGAGCAATCTGGGGGGAAGACAGGTAAAAACATTACAAACAGAAGGAAGAACAAAGGCAGAGTGCTTTGCACTTATCTGGTATTCTCAGAAGAAGGCAGTGTGACTAGAGGTCTTGAAAGGTCATAAGAATGGTAAGAGATAAGGTTGGAGGGGGAGAGTCATAAAGTCTTGCTGGACATAGAAAAGAATTTGTTTTTTCTGAAGGAATGATTTTGAGAAGAGGAGTTAATATTTCAATTTATATTTTAAAAGATTATTCTGGCTATTCTATAATGGACCTGCAAGGAGGAGGGGGAAGATGGCATAAGTGGAAGCAAAAATCACCTTCCTCAGTTAACATTATGAAAATATCCTTGCTTGTAATCCTATATAGAACTCAATGGTTAGTCAAGTTAGGGTGGACTCCTGGATTTAATATTCCAAGGATAATGTAAGCACGGTGTTTAACATTTTTTGTAACAGATTTAAAAAGTGAGTTTGGGGGGGAAATGAATAAAGTTTTACACCATAAAATGTCCAAGGGGACTAAAACAAGATCTGGTCTCTAGCTTAGAGACCCCTCTTCCGGGTTCTTCTTGCCCTGTTTGCCACACACACAAAAACCTGCCACAGATATGGAAGCTGACAACTATAAATTACCTTTCCCCCCTTCATTCGGAGCTCAGATCTTTGGAGAAATGGTCTCCTCTGAGCCCACCGGTGTGAAGTAAATCTCTGATCCACCAAGGTCTCCGAGTGCTGCTTGGTTTTTCCGCCAGCGTTCCAGCCTGGTTCTGTAACAAGTTCAGTGCACTGCTAAATGTAAAAATTATCAGTGAAAATTATTGCAATTAGTTAATTCTCTGGCTTCCAACTTCTATGGTTACAGTTCTACTTATGAGAACATTGTTTGGGCCTTACCATCTTTGAAAGGGAAGGCAATTAGGTCATCTCTAGGGTCTTGTCGAGTTCTAAATTTCTGTGTTTCTGAGAACAAGCCAAGTAATAACAATACTGGAGAGAGCTTTCTATATTAGTTTCTGTAAAAAGCTGGATGGAAAAATTCCTAACATTTCAAGCATAGGTTCTTTACAAGAGCTCATTTGAACAGACCATGTATACTGTAGTACTTATAAACCTATTCAAGGTTGTATCATATTGTGAAAAATACACAATTGGAAGGGAAAATAATGTAAAGTGCATACTATGAATGCTAATAATCTTAAATGACTAGGATACTATTTTTTTTTTTTATGTATTTATTTTGAGAGAGAGAGAAGGAGTGCTGGGGAGGGGCAGAGAGAGAGGGAAAGAGAGAATTCCACCCTGTCAGCACAGAGCCTGACATGGCGCTTGAACCCATGAACTGTGAGATCATGATCTAAGCTGAAATTAAGAGTTTGTCCCTTAACTAATTGAGCTACTTAGGCGCCCCAGAACATCATTTTTAAAGAAGCAACTTGATTTTGAGTGCAAGTTTTAAAATATATTCCTCTGTGTAAAATTATTCTTGTCCTATTTTATAATTCATCATATTCAGTTTTCCATCAAGAGTATAAGTAGCATATTGTTATTTTGGGGAACCACAGAGAGCATCCATCTGCCCATTTTTCTGCCCAGTAATAGTATGATTCAAGAATGTTAAAGGTGACAAAAAATTACATGGTTTGCATTCTATGTTATAACTTAGAAGGTTTAGAGTAGTTTCTCAACCTCAGCACTCAGAACATTTTGGGCCAGATAATTCTGTTATAGGAGGCTGTCCTTGTGCATTGCAGAATGTTTAGCAGCAAGCATCCCTGACTCCTGCCCATTAGAAGCCAGTTGTGATGACCAAAAAAATGTCTCCAGACATTGGCAAATATCCCTTGGGGGTCAAAATCACCCTCAGTTGTTTTCAAGTAGATGCCTGCTCACTTATAAAGTAAGCTTGTTTTTGTCTTTCTTTTAGATTTGAAACTATTAAAATATCTCAAATTAATTCTTAGGGAACTTGTGATGATCTTATATTACGGATCCTGGAGAAATTTATTATTTTTTATTGCTTCCTCCAACACATAATTGGAGGGTTGATTTCTTCCTCTCACATAAACTTAGGGGCATTTTCCCCTCAAATTTAAAAACAATGAGTCTGTGTCAGTTCCAACAATGTCTTTGTTAGTATTAGAATCAGATTTGCTTATCTAGACCCCTGGAGCAGTGCCCTGATTACCATAGAGAGGGGAAATGCTCAAAGCTGTCTCAGTTCACACCCACCCAGGGCTTGGGCTTGGCTTCACCTTGGTCCAATATGGGTTAGCAAAGTGCCTCAGAGATGTTTATCTAGACACTCAGTTCCTGATTAACTGGAAAAGCGATAAAGAGCCAAAATCATAACTATTAAAATGTGAACATTTACTTCCCAAAACATTGCAGAATGATTTCATCAGAAATTTATCTGCGCCTTTTCTTCCCATCAAAATCAGAGCATCACAGCAATATTTTTGACACCCTCTCCTGGTCAAAATTAGGGCTTCAGAGCACTGCAGGACCTGCTCAGGAAATCAAAGCTTGCCCAAGAAAGCAGGCACTGATAATTCAAGTAGAGCACGTTTGTATTATATGTTAAGTGAGATCAAGAATCTAGGGAAATCCAAAGTGACAATTACCAGATACCATCTTCTCCCTCACTCTCCTGCCGTCCCGGCGCCCCGCCCCCAACCCCAATTTCTAGCAAAGGAAAAATCAGGAACAATAGTAAAGACCATAAGAGAAAGGATCCCCTACAGCTCCTGGCACTCAACAGATCTAAATAAAACGTCCAGCCAAGGCTGAATGAAGTGAGTTACACAGCAGCTACCAGAAGACTTTCTAATTGTCCAAGTTTCTCAGTTGAGAAAATGGGGACAATGCTGAGTCACCGGACAAAATGAAATACTTCTAAAATATTTAATTTCTTTGGAACGAAAACGCCATAACAGCACTCGCCTTCTCTAGCTTCTACATGTTTGTCTAGGGAAAAAAACCAAAAAACCGCTTGCTGATCCAAAAGATACCCTAAAGATTTTTAGAGCAGCCTGAGGCGAGGCAGTGCTTCCGCCTTCTCCTGGCAGTTCTACTAAGGCCTGGGGCCGTGACCTCCCTGAGCGTGGGACGGGGACTGGGGCCGGGACTGTGGGTGGGCAGCGTGCCACCAAGGGCCCCCAAGGGCACCCCGGACAGCCCCTCCCGGCAGCCCCCGGGAGCCCCTCCCCCAGCCCAGGTCCCGCGGGGCCCCTTGGAGCAGGCTGCAGCACCCCCAGGTGCACGGCCCCGGGCGTCATGGCCACTTTAAGGCGGGCCTGGGGCGTGCGCGCCCACAGCTGCGGGCCGCGAGACCCATCAGCGCGGCCCGAGCCGGCGTCCGGGACGCGGCGGCTCGGCCGAGCTCCTCCTGCGGTGAGGCTGCCCCAGGACCCGGCACGTGGGCAACAGGCCATGGCGGCCTCAATTACCCGCCCGGAGCGCGGCCGAGTCTCTGGCCAGGTAAGAGGCAGAGGAGGAGGAAGGGGCGGCAGCTGCGTTGATCACCGCGCGCGGGCCCTGGGCCGGGTGGCCCCCTAGGCCCGCACAGGCATCTCTCATTCAGGGGACGCCGGAGGAGCGCGGCGCCGGGAGGGCCACTTCCAGGGGCGCGAGCCGGCGTCCGAGGGCGTGGGTGGGGGGGGGGTCCCGCCCGGACGGAGTCGCCCAGGGCGGGAGGCCGAACTGAGCTGTTTTCCACAGGCCTGCCTCTGTGGCCCTCGGCACCGGCCAAACTCCGCTTTTCTAGCCGACCGCTCGGAGGGTTAGCCGGGAGCGAAACCTAGTAGGTGTCTGCACAGAATGTGAATGACGACAACTTTGGTTTTACTTTGAATGCGGGGAAGTTTATTTAACATGGGGAAATTTATTTTGAGCATTCTTGTCTCCGCACAGCTTGGCAGGCTTTTTTCAGTTTGCTTACGGGCACGGGGTCCAAAAAGTCCTCGCACGTCCTTCCTCGGGCTTCCACCCAAACAGGCAGTTGTGCCTGGAAACCAAAGCCGTTGGCGGGAAAAGGCATCTGTGCTGTTCACACGTCCTCCCACCTCCAGGGGACTCAAAAAGCCCGCTGGCCTCTTTTGAAGGCACCTGATTTATCTTCCCCTTAGCAGAAAGAAGCACAGGATCATTTCCGTGACTGTTGTAGATAGAAAATGAAAGGTGATGATAAGCTTTCTAGAAGGAAGGCATAAAACCTCCCCCACCCCAGAGAGCAAGGCAAGCTGGTGTTGGCTTTCTTATTTGACGTATCTTGGTAGAGAAATAGGAGAGGCGAGCCTCTTGGGCTGCCTGAAGTTTTTTAGCCCTTAGAATGTTCTGCATACTTAAATCTCCTCTGCTTTAAGCACAAGCTTTCTGAAATTACCACTTTGAAGTGGACCGGTTTAATAGGTTTTCTTAATTATTTCAGAATGAAGGCACCTCTTTAAACTCAAAGGAAAAATAGTATTTTAAGGTGCGGGATTAGGCAAAGCTACACGAAATGGAACTCTGAGTGAAATATCTGATTATCTAGTAGTGCATGAACAATCTCGGCTTCCTACCCTTAAGAAAGTCTGAAGCCCCAACTGAATCTTTTGTTTGCATTTGAAGAGCAGCTTGATCAGTTTCTCCAGATAGAGCTGTTTAAATCCCTTGACTCTTGGGGAAAGTCGAGGCCAACCATTGCCCTGTGAGAGCGTTGGCCCATGCAGCTGCTGCTGATTGTCAGCACTGCTCCTGGCGATAAGAGTGACATAAATAACAACTCACTAAAATGTAGGAGTGATTTGCTTTAAGCACTTCAGCACCTGCTGTTACTAATTAAGGGTTTAGCCTGCTGCACATTGCAAATGGAAATCCAGTGTTTTCAACATTGTAGAGACTAGAGTGCCCTGAGTGGTACTGTGATTTAGAAATCAAACTGAGTGGATAAAGACCAGTGGTGATGATGATGTCGAAATCTAAAAACTGCCCACACTTCAGAGATCTACACCAAGGTGTTAGTAGTATTTATCCCCAAGTGTGAAATTACAAATGCTTTTTATTTCCTCGTTAGGCTTTAAAAAATTTTTTCCTATCTTTCCCAATGAATATGTATTCCTTTTTTTTTTTTTTTTAAATAAAAGGTGCAGTAATCAATTCAAATAGAAAAAAAAAATCCCACCACACGAAGTTAAGCATCCGTTGAAGTTGTGATACTCAGGTGAAAATCTTGGATATACTAGAAAAGGCAGTTTCCCAAAGCAGAATATACTAGAAAGTTTTGTTCATTTCCCTTTTATTATTGCTATCAGTGGATTTTTCTCACCACCTGTGTTCATATTATATTGCCAACAAGATATTTTTAACTTAATGAATATTCAGATTTAAGTTGATTAGAAGCTATTCAGTTAATTCGAGTTACCTTGGGATAGTGGACTAGGGCAGTGTTCTAATTTGTCTGATTATTAACATTCCACGTGTGCTATGGCATTGATTTTGTAGGGCAGAGGAGGAAGCCTTTGGCAGGAGAGCAAGTCCCTTCTTTCTACAGCTGCTTTTTTTTTTTTTTTTGAGTTTATTTATTTTGAGAGAGAGAGAGAGAGTGAGTGGGGAGGATAGGAGGGGCAGAGCGAGAAGGAGAGAGAATCCCAGACACTGGGATTCTGTCAGTGCAGAGCCTGATGGGAGGCTCTAACTCACGTACCATGAGATCATGGCCTGAGCCAAAGTCGGATGCTGAGCCTACTGAGCCACCCAGGCACCCCTCCAGAGCTGCTGTTACTCTGTGAAATGCCTTGCACCATGGCACAGAACTATAGACTCCTGTGCAAAACAGCCTGTTACTGGTACTGCACCTTCTCATCCCTTTCTGGATTTTTCCTACTTCCTCTCAGATTTCTCTCCAGTACCTGTGTCCTGCCCTTCAGAGCTTACTCTTGACTTCTCCATAATACTAGCTGAGAGATTCTGGGGGAGTTGGACACTGAGCCTCAGCAGGGAATATTGCAGTCAGAAGCATCAGAGCTAGTAGGAAAGGGTTTAAGTTAGCAGCTGGTTTTTGTTATTCAAGGCTTACCTTTTATTTACTGTGGGCCCTGTTTCCCCTTCTCTATGGCTAAAGTAATGCAAAGACCCATTTGATTTAGGGCTGTCTTCAGACACATTTTCTTTTCCCCTTCTACTTCCTCCCTTCCTCATCATATTGATTTGATGTTGTCTCTGCTCAGGTTTGATATTATTGAGAAAACATGGCAATACCACCTACAGGGCATCGTACCAACATTTCTTCCTATAACAGTCAGGATTTAAGTATTTTCAACTCCCAGATGAGGATCACTAGTATCTTACTCCAAACCACTAGTAAGTGGCTGACCTAGGCAACGGACCCTGGCCTACGTGCATGGAAAGCCTTTGCCCTCTTCCCACACTGCATCCAGCTGTTTAAAGAGAATCAGTAGTAGCTTTGGTGGAACTGAGACGCATTCTTCCTGTGCTCCAAAGAATGAAAGCTATTCTTAGTAGCAGAAAAAAAGGATTACTAGAATGTCAGCCCCATGAAGGCAGGACCCTCTCTGTCCACTTTGCGTTCCCAGTACAGCATCTGCCTTGTAGTAAGGGCTCAAAAAACATCTGTGGAGAGAATAAATAGATATCAGTCAAACTTAAGCAGATGCAAAGTGGTGGGTGTTTTAAAGGAAAGAGAAAATAAATCTTGGTAGAAAGCTTTACAAGTTATTCATAGCCCAGGACACCTTGTTTTATATGTGTTATTTTAGTGTAATTATTATTAGCTCCCCCTTTCATTCTCAAAAGTATCTCAGTTTGGAAGGTTAATTAAATGATTAGTTTTGGACGTTCATAGGTTTAGTTAACCAGGTGAATTAAAAAACAAAACTATAATCCTTTTATGACCACTTGTTAATGAGCATTTCAATTCTTGGCATTTTGTTCACAAGGGAATATATTGATGGAAGTAATCCTGTGCTACCATGGAGCTTCACAAACAATCCGCACACAAAAGCATCACAGTGGTTTTTTTGAGTCCCACGTTGCTCCTAAAGCGCTATTGGAAATGCGAGATGTTTATAAAATGAAAAGGAAACGCACTAAAGGGTCGTGATATTTTCTACTGTAGAAATTCCAAATTTCAAAGCTCATTTGAAAGTGTTTTGCTGTCTTCTTAGATCATAGTGCATTTGAGGGCAGTGGAAAGAAATAAGGTGGTGACATGGGTTGATATTAAGCTATTGAAAGGCTGTGCTAAGGAGTTTGAATTCTTATCCTGTTTGAAACAGGGTGGGGCAGGTAAATCCGATTGACTCCTGATGAGGAATGGAGTGCCCATGTCAACTTCCTGGTCTGACCCTGACCCAGAGCAGGAGATACTTAAACATGTGCTGATACCTTCAGCAAGAAAAAAATCATGGGGGGGGGGGGGGGCAGGGGGGAAGGTGTGTGTGTGGCAGGGGGAGCAGGGAGCAGGTATTCCAAATTAGAGGTCCAAGAGTAACCTAACCAAATGTAATGCATAGTCCTTCTTGGGATCTTGGTTTGAACAAAGCAGCTTGTCTCTGACCATGAAGAAAAAAAACCACAGGAAAACTTGAAACTTAGAAAGCAGATGGAATGAAATTGCCACTAAAAGAAAAGTAGAAAAACCACAGCTTAAAAGACCTAAAGAAGAAGGGCAAAGGCAAAAACAATACTAACAGTAGCTCTGGCTGAATGTTAGAAGAAACAGATGAAAGTTGACCAGAGGGTGCTCACCTGGTGATAAATTAGCTGTATGCAGAGCACCTGGGCCACGTGGGCCTCTGCATTTCTTTACCCCTTGACTCTCCCAGTTCACACCTACTTCATCCTAAAGAGAATGGAGGACATATGGCCCCCGGGTTCCTGGTGTTGGTCATTTCCAGATCTTTATAACTGACGAGGAGGCAGCTCTGCCCAGGAGGGAAATAAACTATTGTTGCTTGGCCTTCAGAGTAATGCCTGCCATTATTATTATTTTGACAATTAGCTGGTCTCAGCCTCTCTGCTCTCCAGCCTTGCTTCCACTGTCCTGCCCACTTACGCCAAACCCCAGTCAGTTGTCCCTTCAAAGGAGGCAGCCGCTGAGATTACTTATACACATTGACTTAGTCCTTGATTCATATTTATGTTCAAATAACCAAGGATCTCCAGACATTAACAGAACTAGACACAAATGCAGCCACTGGACACAACTATTCCAGAGACAAGTTAGTAAGGGGATATAACAAACTTAAAATTCTAATTTGTATTCTCAGTGAGGATATCACATCCTAAAAATAGCAGGATATGAAGAATTACCAAAAATGAAAAATCTTAGAAGGGAGCAATTCACATTAAACGAACTGAAATTATAACAATCTTTGGAAGGACTTAAGACTGAGCTGGTGATATGAAAAATAAAGTTAAGGGACTGTCTCTGAGAGAAGCTGAGCCATGAAGGATCAATTGTGGATGTCCTGCATCTAGGAGAGATGAAGACAGGAGGAAATAGAGAAACAGAAGGAAACTTCCAAAGCCAAAGATCCACTGAGTGCCAGGTAGGATGAATAAGATCTATACCCAGACACATCCTCACAAACTATCAGAATGAGAAAAAGCATAATGAGAAAAGCACTGAAAGGAAAGCAAAGCAGCTTATTTTTATTAACAACTGGATGCCAGAAGAAAATGGACCAATAGCCTCAAGGTTCAGAGGCAGGGGATTTTGACCTTGGAAGTATTTACCAGGTAGGGGCGTCTGGGTGGCTCAGTCAGTTAAGCGTCCGACTTCGGCTCAGGTCACGATCTCGTGGTCCGTGAGATCGAGCCCCGCGTCAGGCTCTGTGCTGACAGCCTGGAGCCTGTTTCAGATTCTGTGTCTCCCTCTCTCTCTGACCCTCCCCCGTTCATGCTGTCTCTCCCTGTCTCAAAAATAAATAAATGTTTAAAAAAAAAAAAAAAAAGAAGTATTTACCAGGTAAAACTGGCACTGAATTGTGGGCCCAAATGCCACTATTAAGTAATAGAAATAAGGGCCTTAACTCCCAAAGTAATGTAGGAACAGCAGGAGGGGAAAAAGGAAAATTCCATCAGCCTAACAGAAGGCATAAGGAAAAATAAACAAAATTACTATGGATAGGAAATGTGAAATAATAAATGAAGGGAATAAGACCACTTTAGGTTAAGTTATAAATGTTTCACAATTAATGTTATTGATATTAATGTACATTAGTTAATGCCATTAATGAAATTAATTAAATTCCTATATTAAAACTAAAGTCACATCGTGAAAAGAAACCTAAAAATTCAGATATATTCTATTTACAAAATTCACACAAAATCAAAATGATATATAGAAAAGCTCAAAATAAAGAGATATGAAAAACTACTGTATACCAGAAAAAAATTTCAAGTAAAAAACATTAAAAAGGACAAAGAATATTTCATATATATAGTTTTCTGTCCATATAACAGACATAATTATCAATATATGATATTCTTGATATAGTATTTAAAATATGCTATATAACGTGTTATTTAATATATATTAAATATTATGTTTTATGTGAATATAATTATCATGAATCTTTATATATCTAACCCCAAATTAGAGTCTATGGTTGGAGAAATTGATAAATTCACAAACCATAATTAGAAAGGAGAGATGTTGATACATGCCATAAGCTGAAACTTCAAGTAGACCTAAAGTAAGAAAGAAAACAATTAACAAGTTCTGTGCCCAGCAGAAAATACACATTATTTTCAAGTATCCATGGAACATTAACAAAAAATGACTGTGTATTACGCCACAAAGAAAATAAATTCTAAGAAGTAGTCATGCAGGATACATTCACTGTTGACAATGCACTGAAAGAAGAAATTTTGTCAATAGACAAAAAAATTAAGAACCAAAACCAAAAATATCATAATCTTGAAAATTAAAAACATTTTTATATAGATGTTTAATGCAACTCCTAGGTTAAAATGGAAGTATAAAGTGAAATTACATACTAGCAATGAATGAACACAAACGTAATATACATGAAAATCTGTGGGGTACAGTAGAATGCCACTTGGAGGACTGTGCCATCCAAAAGCACTTTATGCAGTGATGACAATATTCTATGTCTGATATGGCAGCCATTTGTCATACATAGATATGGAGCACTTGAAATGAGGCTAGTGTAACTGAAGTGAGTTTCAAACTTTAATTTTAGTTAACATAAGTGTAAATAAATTGCCACATGTGGCTATCATTTGGACCACACAGTTCTATAGTCTCTAATAAAGCATTGCCATAAAAAAGAAGATAGAAAAGATTTATTATATATTAATTTCCAGTTAGCAAGAATAACTCAACACAAATAGTAAGCATTATATACATTTAAAAATTAATATATTTGAAAAGATAGATAAAATAGAATTAAAAAAATATATGAACAAAATTCACTTAAGGGAGAAAATTTAAATTTACTGGTAGTCATTAAGGAACTGTAAAAGATACTCTAAAACCCATTTCTCTAAATGGCCTCAGGCCCAGATTCTGCAGACATGCTGTTTACCTAAATTTCAAGAAGCAGATAATTCGGTTTTATAAAATATTCAAGACCATAAAATAATATTGAAGCTTTCTGTTTTACTCTTCAAAGCTGGCATAATCCTGATGATACCCAACCCAGATAAGACAATATAATGAAACAAAATCGTATCCTATTTTGCTCATGAATATAGATGGAAAAATTTAAAATAATACGAATGAATTTAGTCTATTACACATTATGTATAGGTTTATCCCAGCAAGGCGATGATGGCTTGTCATTAGGAAATCTGTTAATGTAATTCACTACCTAACAGAATAAAGGAGAAAAAATATGATCATGTTGATATTAAAATATTTAATAAATTTCAGCACCCATTTCTGATTTAAAATTCTTATCCTCCAAGTAGAAAGAAACTTCTTTAACTTGGTAGAGGGTAGTGACCAAAAACCTTCTGCATCATATTTAGTGGTAAAAACATTTCAAATATTCCCACTAAACTCAGGAACAAAGTAAGAATACCCATTGTTACTCCTTATATTCACCATTGTTTTGGATTTCTAGCCAGTGCTTTAAGATCAGTGAATAAAAAGCATAAATTCTGGGTGTAGAGACAAAAATGTCATTTTTGAAAACTGAATGATTATTTATATTCCTAGAAAATTCAGAAGAATCAACTAAAGTATATTGAAACTAAAGAGAGAGTACCATAAGGTTCTTGAAGCAGATTCCTCATACAGAAGTCAGTAGCTCTGTCTGTGTTGTCTATAATCAATCAGAAAATACAGTGAGAAAAGCTATCCCCTTTACAATGACTCCTCAACTTTCAAATATCTAGCAATAAACATGAGGACATGTGCAGAATCTGTATGAAGGTTACATTTAAAAAAGACCTGAGTTCTCTAAGTCCTACTTCCTAAATAGGGAGATTTAATACTGGAATGATATTCCCTAATTAATCTGTAAAGTAAATGCAGCCACAATCAACATTTTAACAGGCTTCTTTATGGAACTTGACAACCTGATGCTAAAATTCTGTTGGAGGAGAAATTGTGGGAAATATCTAAGAACCAAATTGAAGGATAGCAAGGAGGGAACGATAAGCTCTATCAAATATAAAAGATATAAAAAGCTAGCAATTAGTGTCGTATTAATTAGGAATAGGCAAATAGATCAGTGGGTCAGAATGAAGCCCAGAAAATCGTACATGCATATATATAAAGGTGGCATTTGAAAATACTGGGAGAAAGTTACTCTATTCAGTAAGGCTACTTGGGTAATTAGCCCTGCATTTGAAAGAGATGAAATTAGATACATCACCAAATAAATTCCATATGAGATAAAAAGCAAAATGCGGAAATAAAAAAACACCATAGAAGTATTAGAACACACTATGAAAACATATTTTAATAATGTAAATAGAGATGGCTTTGAAAGCAAGATGAAATTCACCAAGCCCATAAAGAAACAGTAGGTGGCTGTTACTAAATATTAAACATTTATTTGTGACAGACCTTGTAATCAAAGTTAAAAGCCATGACAAATAGAAAAAGGTAGTTAACATATCCAGAATATATAAACTATGGAGCAATAAGAAGAAGATAAACAACAGATAGGAACCTAGAAAAAGATAATAAATAGACAAGCATAATAAATAGAATATGCAATAAATAGAAGTGGAAATTGCCACGATAATGAAAAGATACCCAACTTCACAGTTAATCAGAAAAACGCAAACAAAAAGGAAGATTGGGGTTTTTTTCCTCACAATATTGGCAAAAATGAAGAAAATTAATAAATAGTCTTATTAAGGATTGGGGAAATGGTACTCCTGTACACTCGTGGGGATTTTTCTGTCTTTTGGGAAGAACAATTTGGCAGTATCTAAGTTGAGAAACAAAAGCAAAAAATTACCTTTTAATCTTACAGTTTTGGCACTAGGACTTAGACTTACTTGTACAAAGATGTATTTATTCCTCCATTTATTTTCCTTTAAAAATAAACTTTTTTTTTTTTTTAATGTTTATTTATTTTTGAGACAGAGAGAGACAGAGCATGAATGCGGGAGGGTCAGAGAGAGAGAGGGAGACACAGAATCTGAAACAGGCTCCAGGCTCCGAGCTGTCAGCACAGAGCCCGACGACGCGGGGCTTGAACCCACGGACGTGAGATCATGACCTGGGCCGAAGTCGGACGCTTAACCGACTGAGCCACCCAGGCGCCCCTAAAAATAAACTTTTATTGAGACATGATTCATAACCATGCAATTCACCCGTTTAAAGTATACACTTCCAGGGTTGCTATTCACAGAATTGGACCAACATCACCACAGTAAGTGTTGGCACATCTTCTTCATCCCAAAAAGAAACTCTGTACCCATTAGCAGTCACTCCAACCTCCGTATCCCCCCCGGTAAGCACTAAAGTACTTGTCTCTATGGATTTGTCTACTCTGGACATTTCATGTGAATAGAATCGTGGTCTTTTCTTATAGCCTCCTTTTACTTAGCATAAAGTTTTCAGGCTTCACCCATATTGTGGAATGTATTATTGCCTCATTCCTTTTTATTAAAATTGGGGTATTATATACATAACATACTATTTACCACTTTCACCATTTCTAAGTGTACAGTGGTATTAAGTATATTTATGACGCTTTGCAACTTTTACCACTACCCATTTTCAGAACTTCTAAAAACTCATTCAAAACAATGCTGTATTTCATTAAACACTAACTCTTCATTTTCCCCTGCCCCCAGCCCGTGGTAACCATTATTCTATATTCTGTCTCTTTGAATTTACCTATTTTAGGGACATCATATAAATGAAATAATTCAACATTTCTGCTTTTTTGTCTGCCTTTTCTCACTTAGCATAATGTTTTCAAGGTTCACTCACATTGTAGCATGTATCAGAATTCAGTTCCTTTTTAAGGCTGAATAATATTCCATTCTTTGTACATGCCACATTTTTCTTTTTCATTCTTTTAAACAGTAATCTTGTTTATTTCTTTGATTCAGTCCTGTCCATTATTCATATTAGATCTGTCATAAGTTGTCCACGGTTTACTTTGAATTTAATGAGACTAAAAATACATATGTACACAAAGATGTTCATTATAGCATTATAACAACAATGGTTTGATAAGTTACTGTCCTCATAAATGAGGAAGATTGGATCAAGATGACAAATGAGTACACGTTCTCCTTCTACTCCAGATCCCAACAAATGATAGAAAACGTGTATTTAAGAGAGTAAATCTTTAACAGCCTGGGAAGTGAAAATGTTCCCAGTGAACTGGAATTTCTGAGGAATTGTTGAACTACAGTGAGAAAAGAAACTCACTTTTAAAAATATCTCCTTTATGAAAAAAAGGTATATACGTGTTATATGATTAACATAGAATTCATCTGGAAGGTTGGGAATGCAAGCTGGTGCAGCCACTCTGGAAAACAGTATGGAGGCTTCTCAAAAAACTAAAAATAGAACTACCCCACCACCCAGCAATTGCACTACTAGGCATGTATCCAAGGGATACAGATGTGCTGTTTCAAAGGGACACATGCACCCCCATGTTTATAGCAGCACTATCAACAGTAGCCAAAGTATGGAAAGAGCCCAAATGTCCATTGATGGATGAATGGATAAAGAAGATGTGGTATATATATACCATGGAGTATTACTCGGCAATCAAAAAGAATGAAATCTTGCCATTTGCAACTACATGGATGGAACTGGAGGGTATTATACTAAGTGAAATTAGAGAAAGACAAAAATCATATGACTTCACTCATATGAGGACTTTGAGAGACAAAACAGATGAACATGAGGGAAGGGAAACAAAAATAACATAAAAACAGGGAGGGGGACAAAACAGAAGAGACTCATAAATATGGAGAACAAACTGAGGGTTACTGGAGGGGTTGTGGGAGGGGGGATGGGCTAAATGGGTAAGGGGCACTAAGGAATCTACTCCTGAAATCATTGTTGCACTATATGCTAACTAATTTGGATGTAACTTTTAAAAAATAATAAAATTTAAAAAAAAACAGGGAAAAAATAAAAAGAAAAAAATTCATCTGGAAGGATATAGACAAAATCATTGACAGTGGTTGCTTCTGAGGAGGAGATTAAATTAGGATATGAGAGAGGGATAAAAGAAGACTCACTTTTTTCTTTTCTTTTCTTTTTTTAACAGAAGGAAGAAAATTAGAAGGCAGAAATAAGAAGGGCCAAAGTTTTACTTACTTTAAACCTGACTAGTTTCTTGCACCTCCTAAGTTCCCTTCAGCAGCCCCTGGGAAACCGGGTGAAGCAGAGGGGATACTCCATGGTGGGCCACCTTCAAGAGCATCCTGCTCTGAAGGGTTGTATCTTTGGCAAGCTGCCTTTCTCTGTCTCTCTCTCTCTGTGTCTCTCAATCTCTCTCTCTCTCTCTCTCTCTCTCTCTCTCTCTCTCTATTTATTTATTTATTTATTTATTTATTTATTTTAACATTTATTTTAACATTTATTTATCCTTGAGAGACAAAGAGAGACAGAGTGTGAGCTGGGGAAGGGCAGAGAGGGAGAGGAAGACACAGAATCTGAAGCAAGTTCCAGGCTCCGCGCTGTCCGTGCAGAGCCCGACGTGGGGATTGAACTCATGAATGGTGAGATCATGACCTGAGCCAAGGTCGGATGCTTAACCGACTGAGACACCCAGGTGCCCTAAGCTGCCTTTCTCTTCCTAGGTATTTCCAACTCCTTCACCCACTTCTTTTGGCTTCAATTCTGGTCAGCTCCCAAATCTGTTTTCTCATGCGGACCTGTGGCCTGCCGTTTCCAAGTGTCTGCTGTTTCCACTAATTTAAGTATCGCCCTTCTTTGACAGTTTTAGTGGATTATGTTCAATAGCTGTAGAGAATAAAACATAGGAAAATAAAAGGTGAAGATGGAAATTATATTTTTCTTGATTGAATGTGCTTGAAAATAACCCCCAAAGGAAAGAAAGATGCTTTTTGGCTCTAAAATAATGAAGTTTGAATGGCATGTATATTCCATTTACAGAAAAGACTGTGAGTATCTCTTGGAATTTAGGAATTTAAATCTTACTTTGTTCTCTGGAATGTGTGTTTCATTAAAACAAGTGCTTTAGGAGAATCACCAGTTTTTTTCTCATTAGTAAACACTTTCCGGCAGGATGAGTGATTGGGAAACTGGGCCTTAAGAATCCTGTCTATTCCTAGAATGAAAAAGAAACTGGGAGGAGAATCACAGTAGAATAGTTATTTGTAGGCAGAACTTTTAGAAATGGCATGACCTTCGGGGCACCTGGATGGCTCAGTTGGTTAAGCATCGGACTTTGGCTCAGGTCATGATCTCATGGTTCATGGGTTTGAGCCCTGCTTCGGGCTCTGTGCTGACAGTTCAGAGCCTGGAGCCTGCTTCAGATTCTGTGTCTCCCTCTCTCTGCCCCTTCCTCGCACTCTCTTTCTCTCTCTCAAAAATAAATAAACATTTAAAAACCTTAAAAAAATAGCATGACCATCAGATCTATTCACTACCCTAAGTACTGAGGACAAGAAACTACTAGTTCCTGTCCCTGAGGTGCTTATCGTTGACCATTCAGTCTGCTTGTATAGTCAGTCATGGAATTATTTGTCACCTTTATTTTATCCTCTCATACATGGCACCTTCTCTGTGCTCAGATATGAATTATGTGGTACTTCTGCTTTTTTTCCTTCTCTTTCAGGCAAAAATAGACCTCTTATTAGTTGGAGATGTCACTGTTCAGTACCTGGCTGATATTGCGCAGAAATCCTTTTCACATATTGCAAAAGTCTCCATAACCATCAGAGATGTGGAGGGGGCAGCAGCACTTCTGGAGAATTGCCCATTTGACATGGTTTTCTTGAAGATGACTTCTTTACCAACTGCTGACGAGCTGGAAGCTGCCAAATTAATTAGGTGAACTTCAAAAACGTTTATATTTTTAAAATTTTTTTAAAGTTTTTTTTTTTTTTTTTTTTGAGAGGGAGAGAGAGAGTGTGTGTGCACAAGTGGGGAACGGGAAGACAGAGGAGAGAGAAAATCCCAAGCAGGTTCTGCACCATCAGGTTCTGCACCATCAGCACAGAGCCGGATATGGGGCTTGAACTCATGAACTGTGAGATCATGACCTGAGCCAAGATCAGGAGTCAGATGCTTAACCAACTGTGCCACCCAAGTGCCCTTAGAAACCCATTTCTATAAAAAAAAAAAAAACCTTTAAAGATGGTACTGTTTATGCTTTAATTTTTAAGATGAGAGATATTTTCATGGGAAGAATAGGTATACATAGTATTGTTTTTATTGCCAGTTTGGCATACTATTATAAGAATTATCATTTTAATTTAAAAAGTAATTGATGTGGGGGAGCGTAGGTGGCTCAGTCAGTTAAGTGTCCACCTTCGACTCCCGTCTTTTGAGCCCCATGTCAGGCTCTGTGCTGACAGCTCAGAGCCTGGAGCCTGCTTCCGATTCTGTGTCTCCTCTCCCTGCTCCTCCCTGACTTGCACTCTGTCCCTCTTTCTCTCAAAAATAAATAAACATTAAAAAAAGGTAAAACAACAGCAAAAAAAGTGATGTGGGTGAATGTGAGAATTAATTGGTCATAGAAATTTATTTGGTACAGTACTTACCTTAATCCCATAGGTACTCCTTTTGAATAACTATGTCATTTAAAATGACACATCCCGGGTGCCTGGGTGGCTCAGTCGGTTGAGCATCCAACTTTGGCTCAAGTCATGATCTCACAGTTTGTGGGTTTGAGCCCCGCATCAGGCTCTGTGCTGACCGCTTGCTCAGAGCCTGGAGCCTGCTTCAGATTCTGTGTCTCCTTCTCTCTCTGCCCCTCCCCCACTCATGCTTTGTTTCACTCTGTTTCTCAAAAATAAATAAATGTAAAAAAAAAAAATTAAAAAAAATGACACATCTTTTTGGAGTTTATTAATTTTTATGGCAGATACTAAGGTGAGCACTCTTAGCTCTGTGTTACATTAGCGATGGACTCAAAGTGTCTCCTTCAAGAGATGTCCTAATGTGGAAAAGCCTCAAAACTCTTTGGATCCGTAGAGTCCAGATCAATATCACCTCCAATATTTTTGTTTCATCTTGTAGCTCCATAGATGTTCTGGTTCTGTTTGACCCACTCTACTTTAGAGATCTGGAGTCTGGTGGTGGGAGAGTTAGGTGCTTCCTTGCCTGACTACATAGGATTTTGAGCCATTCTGGATGTTTTTAAACAAGGTTAGGTCAAAACAATTTCGTTCCCCTTCTACGAGAAGATTTGATAGAGAAAGTGTAATTGCAGATAATATTAGAATATACAAGGACTTGTAATAATTACTGGACAGGCCTTTCAGGACTAAAGGAGAATGTTCAGAGTCAATATTATCCCTGAATAAAAAGGAGCAAGTGTATTCTGTTAGGGGACAAGAAAAGTTGGAATGGGAAGAGGTCAAAGTAATGAGTCCCTTGTTAAAGAGAGAGGTGGAGAGACGGATACAGCTCTTGGGATTTCTTAGATTATCTACTGTATTTGTTTTGGCTTTCTCCTGGGAGTATGAACCCTAGACAAACCAGGCAGGCTACCTCAAAGTGGATTTCATTTCCAAGACATGTTGTGAACTGTCCTTCTTCTGAAAATAAACCTATTTTATTATATACCTTTAAAAAATGACTCCTATGAATAGAATTCCCCTGGCTGGGACCTTATCATAATATTGCATTTATTATAGTATTTCAGCATTTTTACAACAGTGTTATGGGGAGGTGGAACAGGTTTCTTCATCCCTACTTTACAAACAACTAAGGGTGAAGTGGTTTACCTAAGACCATATGGCTTGTTTTTACAAAACTCTGAGGAGAAGTCTTTTCTCTTCATGTTCCTTATAAAAGTCTATAATTACTTGGCTTGTGTGTTGAAGCCCCTTCTTTTACACCTGAGATTCAATATATGCCAAACTTTGTATAAACTAAAAATACATGCCATTTTACAAGAGCACTGGACAAATCAGTGTGGCTGATCTCTCTCCTCATTCCAAGAGTGGGAACCTAGCCAGGTCCCTCTGTGGTAAAGGCTTCATATTTGCTCAGTATTGAAGCTACATTTTGAACAGGATGAGAATAAAGTTCTATTTAAGAACAAGTTTTATGTCCAGTTGTAATTATTAAAAGGTAGAAGATTGGGGGAGAGAACATATTCACCGTGTGGATTCTCCCTATTGCTGGTTTCTTTGCTCTGAATAACACAGCTAAAGATTTCTCAGCAGGGAAAAAAGAAGGCATTAAATATATAGACATGCCAAAATAGTATATTTACCATATGGTTCTACTATTTTGCTATAGAAACATTTGTTTGGAAAGAAAAAAAGGATCATTTGAAAACACCTGGATTTGTTTTTCTTGTCTCTTGTTCCGCTATTCCCAATATCTAGTATAGATTTTGACTAATAGCAAGTATTCAGTACCTTGCTGTGGGTATGAGTGAGTGATTGTGTGGATGAATAGAAGAAATGCCATTCAGGGCAGACAGTGAGTTCTAGCTTTTGTGTTCCTCCCTAAAAAATGGACAGTTTTCTTTGTGAAATCTTTGCCTTTCGTAATACTGACCTCAGAGGCTAGGAATGTCTCTGGAATTCCCTTTCTTGCCCTAAGATCTGTTATGAGTTTATTACTTATGAATTATTTAAACCCTTGTGGAGCATGTTTATATTTTTGAACCTGTGGTTTTTCTTAGAGTAATGAGTCCTATAAACATACTATCCCATTTGTAAGGCATTTAAGCCTTTATCTTTCCTAAAACACTGTATATTTTGAGTTTGGGCTGACATTTAATTACTAAACCAAAATAAAATGTCTTGTTTAGCTTTTCTTCTGCTGTATTTTAGATTTCCCCCCCTTAGATCCTTGTTGTTGTAATATCTCAAAATCTGGATGGGTTTGGCAAATATACGACTATTCGTCTTACTTTTTTCTCTCTGGGTACTTTATGTGTTTTACCAGTTAATGAGGAGCTTAATATAGAGTAGAAGTGTCCACCTTTATTTGTAGTATTAGAGCCCGTGATCACAAATCTATTTCTCTATAAGGCATATGGATTTCTATTAAAAATAAGAATGAAGCATGTAGCCTATTAGCTATAGTGTTAGGCTTATTTTAGAATAAAATGTAAGCAGCCTGTTTAATAAGATTCTTAAATTTATTCTTACAGAACAATGATATTTTCAGCTTGAAGCTAATCAGGGATCAATTTTAATCATTCATAAAAAATATTGGTACTTCACAGACTGACATTCTCAAGAATTATGGCACATCTCAATTACAGGTTAACATTCTTTTTTTTTTTTTTTTTTTTTTTACATTTATTTTTATTTTTGGGACAGAGAGAGACAGAGCATGAACGGGGGAGGGGCAGAGAGAGAGGGAGACACAGAATCGGAAACAGGCTCCAGGCTCTGAGCCATCAGCCCAGAGCCTGACGCGGGGCTCGAACTCACGGACTGCGAGATCGTGACCTGGCTGAAGTCGGACGCCCAACCGACTGCGCCACCCAGGCGCCCCCAGGTTAACATTCTTAATAGTACTCCCCAGTTGGGTTTCATTTTATAAATACATTTTTATTGAGCTGGTTTAACTCAAATACTACCTGTTGATAAAATGTATTTAAAAAACACTTTTTAATGTTTATTCATTTTTGAGAGAGAGAGAGAGCAGGGGAGAGGCAGAGAGAGAGGGAGACATAGAATCTGAAGCAGGCTCCAGGCTCTGAGCTGTCAGCACAGAGCCCATCGCAGGGCTGGAACCCACAAACTGTGGGATCGTGACCTGAGCTGAAGTCAGACGCTTAACCAATTGAGCCACCCACGTACCCCAGCACTGATAAAATATTTTAAGATAGTTTTAGGGTTCATATGCTTAGCTTCAGAATTCTAAAACTGAACCACACTCAAAGAGCAGATACTTGATAATTCAGACACATCCTGATACTTTATCTTCCAAAGGCAGGTATGGAAAATTAAAATATCTTTTAAACTCATCAACAACGTATGGATCCTGTCTGAAATTGTGATTTTCCATTCCATGAAATGTCTCTGCAGTTTTTAGAATTCTGTGGTTCTTGTGAGCTCCAAGCAGTCCAGCAGTAGCAAAGGAATGAGGTTCCATTTGCTCAGTCTACAAATCAAGTTTGGCTCTGACTTTATCTTTCCCATATAGTTTCAATTGTCTGATCAGTTGACTTATTTTTTTTTTTTTTTTTTTTTTAATTTTTTTTTCAACGTTTTTTATTTATTTTTGGGACAGAGAGAGACAGAGCATGAACGGGGGAGGGGCAGAGAGAGAGGGAGACACAGAATCGGAAACAGGCTCCAGGCTCCGAGCCATCAGCCCAGAGCCTGACGCGGGGCTCGAACTCACGGACCGCGAGATCGTGACCTGGCTGAAGTCGGACGCTTAACCGACTGCGCCACCCAGGCGCCCCTGATCAGTTGACTTATTAATTCACTACGAAATCTTAGTGAGCCACAGGGGTCTAACAAGTTGTGCTTTTGTGTCCCTAATTCCAAAACATCTTTGACTTGACAGTGCAACTCAGTAAGTCTCATTAGTCAGTTGGCATGACCCACCCTGCTGAATGCTTCATAATAAACAAAATAACAAAACATGAAAGTAGTTTTACTAAAAACATTATTCTATAATTGATGGTTGAGTATAAGTAGGAATTGCAGAAAATTCTAGGTCTTAATATGCTTAACATCATGTCATGCGGTGACCCTGACTTAGGATGGTCACAGCAGGAACTCTTCTGAAGAGTAACATGATGGGAAGAGAGCACACCAGCCTTTACTATTGACCAGAATAAATTCTCAGAACTCAACTACATGTTATCACAGGTACCCTACTAGTAGCGAGTGAACTTAAGTGTTTTCACATGTATAGTAAAGCTCTCAGTTTTCTCACTGAAAATGTTTTGATTAATGGTCATTAGCAAAGAACGTTGTTTGTTGCAAGTCCCAAATAGACCAGCCAAGTTAATTTGGCTGCATTTGGCCCACAGACAGCATAATGGATAACTGTACTCGAGACCACTACCCAAAAATGACACTGGCTTTTGTCCCTTGGAGTCCTTTTGACTCTAAAGTAAATGAGTTTAGAAATTTTCCCTGGCTTCATAGGGACTTATAAGACACCATTGGTTCTCTTACTGATGATAGATTTCAGAGGCCAGGACTTTCCTGAGGCTCTTTAGTCAGTTGAGTGTACAGCTCAGCTCAAGACATTTTATCTGATCTTCTCCCCACCCCACCCCCCCCACCCCCCCCAGCTACCAGGGACCAGACCCGGGTATAGTGGCAAGACTAGGGAACTGTACTGCTGCATTTTGAGCTTATAACTGCCTTCGGTTTCAGAGAATACCTGAGACAGGCATAGGAAGGGACACTAGAATATCAACATCCAATCTTGTATGTAGAGTATGGTCTCAGGAACCATCATGACATTTAAACAGTATATTGTATGAAATACAATGAGGAGAAATGGATTGTCCCCTAATGAATTGCAAATGTTTAAAACCCAAGAGACTTCAACTGAGAAGGTACTTATAAGGTCTCAGAATCTGCAATTTGATTTTGGCATATGAAAGAAGTGCTGTTAATTGGGGTGGATGAAAGAGATGTTTGCCTTGTTTTTGTGTTGCTTTGTTTTAAGGAACATTGATTCATTAGGAAGAGGACTTTTTTTTTCTTTTTCCTTTTTTTTTTTTTTTTTTGGTGATCCTGGAAACTAGAAACTCTTTTAGCTTATCGATCCGTAGAGAATGTGAATGAGCAGCTAAGCTCCACACCAGTGTGTTGGATTCTGGGAATTCTATTGATTAGTGGAGCTCCTGTACAGCATCACAATTAGGGTTTCGCTAGCAGGGGAAGTATTTGAGTTGGTAATTGATTCTGTGCTAATGACAAAAATCCAGGAATTCCAACTCTGATGTAAAGCTTGAAGTTTGAAAGTCATCATGAGGGCATTATATATATATTCATATATCCAAATCTAACTTATTTTAATGCCAGTAAAATCAATTTGTAAAATGAAAAAATAGAATATTTCTTTAAAAAATTTAATGTTTATTTTTATTTTTAAGAGAGAGACAGAGTGTGAGTTGGGGAGGGGCAGAGAGAGAGAGGGAGCCACAGAATCGAAAGCAGGTTCCAGGCTCTGAGCTGTCAGCACAGACCCCGCTGCCTGGCTCGAACCCATGAACTATGAGATCATGACCTGAGCCGAAGTCGGACGTTCACTGACTGAGCCACCCAAGCACCCCAGACGTAGAATATTTCTAAAAGCTAATAATCTGTTTTATTTAAAATTCTCTAATTCTAAAGTGTGCTTATAATTTACTTTTTGTGAAGCAACAAGTAATTTTTATTCCAAAAGTTGAGCTACACTACCTTGTAAGTTTCTTTCTGTGGTCCTGTTTGTTCAGTCCATCTTTCCCTTCCACTTCTGTTTCCTCATCCAGTAATCATACCTCCATTATACCCCACTTAAAAATATACATGAAATACTTACATTGTGGCGAGCGACATTCTTGTCATCCACCATGCCAACATGCCCTCCTATACCAGTATGCTCATGTGCCTTTCCTATTTCCATGTCCAGTCTGCCAGTCTAATCCTATGCTCCCTCCCGTGTATGCCTATTTGATGGTATTATTTCTGCCTGAGCATCTCATTTCTTCTTAGAAATGTGTTTTCTCTCCTTTTTTCTCTTTTAGCCCAAACTCCTCAGAATTCACAGAGCAGAATCAAGCCTGAAGAGACCTCAGTTGTGTGAATGTCACATGTTAGCACTAATAATTAGCAAATATTCAGAATTATTTATTTTTAACAATTTTTTTTAACTTTCAAATTTATTTTGAGACCTAGTGAGGAGGGGAGGGACAGAGAGAGAGGGAGAGAGAATATCCCAGGCAGGCTTTGCACTATCAGCACAGAGCCTGATACAAGGCTCAAACTCATTAACCATGAGATTATGACCTGAGCTGAAACCAAGAGTTGGATGCTTAACTGACTGAGCCACCCAGGTGCGCCAGAAGTATTTATTTTTTTATAGAAAGTTCTCGGGTATGTCTTTTTTCTGCCATCAGTTCTTGCCTGCATAACTGCAATATGGTCTCTCAAATTCACCCTGTGCCACCACATAGGACGCACTCCGCCTGTCTGTCCCATCATAGAGTGGCCTTTTTAAAATGCAAATACAATCATGCCAATAACTTAATATCTGGTATTTTAATATTTTGGGACATTTGAATACCAAATGTCTAATTTGGCCCAAAGGCCTATGTACCCCTCTGGTTTCATCATATGTGTCCCTCCCTCAGATGCTCTGTACCATATTGGGCGTTTTCACTTTCTCAAACTTACCTATTTTCTATACCCCAGGCCTCTTCCCAGGGCCTGTTCTGTTTGTCCCAAATGTACTTTACTGCTTCTCTGAGTCTGCTCTCTCCCCAGTTCTACCTTCTGTGTGGCTAACTCCTAGTCAGCCACAGAGGCATTCCTGCCTGGAAGCCTCAGGCTGCAAAGTAGGTTAGTTCTCAAGTAGGTACTCCCACCAGCCCCTAAGGCTTTCCTTCACAGCACTGGGCACATATTTGACTACTTCATTAATTATCTACAGTGATTTCTTCAGTGTCTGACCCCTTCAAGAAACTATTAACTCTATCAGAGCAGAGGCCTTGTTTTCCTGTTTATTATATCCCCCAGAGCCTAGCACAGAATCTGGCATATAGAGGGCTCTCAATATATATATGACTCAGATACATAAATCTCATATACAGGGGCGCCTGGGTGGCTCAGTCGGTTACGCGACCGACTTCAGTTCAGGTCATGATCTCAGGGTTTGTGAGTTCGAGCCCCGTGTCGGGCTCTGTGCTGACAGCTCAGAACCTGGAGCCTGCTTCTGATTCTGTGTCTCCCTCTCTCTCTGCCCCTCCCCCACTCATGCTCTGTCTCTCTCTGTCTCAGAAATAAATAAACATTAAAAAAAATTAAAAAAAATATAAATCTCATATACAGTTGACCCTTGTACAACATGGGGTTTGGGGGCATGAATGCCTTGCACAGTCGAAAATCCACGTATAGCTTCTTTTTGTGGGGGGTATTTTTTTTTATTGTGGTAAAATCAAATAACACAAATTTTACTATCTTGTGCATTTTTTAAAAATGTTTCTTTATTTTGAGAGCATGAGCAGGGGAGGGACAGAGAGAGGGGAAGAGAGAGAATCCTAATAAGACTCTTCAGTGCGAGTGTGGAACCCCATGCAGGGCTCGAACCCACCGAATCGTGACCTGCACCGAAATCAAGAGTCAGATGCTTAACCCATTGAGCCACCTAGGTGCCTCCCATCTTGTCCATTTTTAAGTGTTCAGTTCAGTAGTGTTAAGTGTATTCACACTGTTGTGAAATATGTCTCCAGAACTTTTTCATTTTGTAAATCATAAATTCTATTCCTATTAAACAAGTATTCCTTTACCCCTCCCAACATCTTTCAGTAACCACCATTTTACTTTCTATTTCTATGAATTTGACTACTTTAGATACCTCAGATAAATGAAATTATATAGTATTTTTGTGTGTGTGACTGGCTTATTTTACTTAACATAATGTCTTAAAGGTTCACCCATATGGTAGCATTTAACAGATTGTTCCTTTTTAAGGCTGAGTAATATATTCCATTGTATGTATATAACATTGTAATGGTTAATTTTTATTTTTATTTTTTTAAGGTTTATTTATTTTTGAGGAAGAAGAGACAGAGTGCTAGTGGGGGACGGGCAGAAAGAGAGGGAGACATAGAATCTGAACCAGGATTCTGAGCTCTCAGTACAGAGCCTGATGCAGGGCCTGAACCCACAAACCACGAGATAATGACCTGAGTCAAAGTTGGACACTTAACCGACTGAGCCACCCAGTTGCCCCTGTGATGGTTAATTTTTATGTGTCAACTTGATTGGGTCATAGGATGCCTAGATATTTGGCAAAACATTCCTCTGGATGTGTCTGTAAGGATGTTTCTGAAATATTTTCACACCATGTTCACAGCACTATTCATAGTAGTTGAGAGGTAGAAGCAACCCAAATGTCCATAGACAGATGAATGAATAAATAAAATGTGGCTTTATTAATCAGGATTCTTCAGAGAAACAGAGCCGGTAGGATGCTGATCTGTCTATCATCTATCTGTGCATTTATCTAGAGATAGGGAAGAAGTTGGTTTATTTTAAGGAAGTGGCTCATGCGATGATGGAAGCCAAGATGTCCCAAGATCTGTAATTGGCAAGCCAGAGACCCAGGAGAGCCAACGTGTAGTTCCAGTCCAAATCTAAAGGTCTGAGGATCAGGAAAGCTGATGGTATAAATTTCATTTGAAAAGTTGGCAGGTTCAAGACCCAAGAAGAGCTGATATTTCAGTCTGAATCTGAAGGCTGGAAAAGGCCAATGTCTCAGCTCAGTAGTCAGGCTGGAGGAGTTCTCAGACTTTTTATTCTACTTAGGTCTTCAATTAATTAGATGAAACCCACCCACCCTAAGAATGGCAGTCTGCTTTATTCAGTCTTTCTCAATTCAAGTGTGGTTCTCATCCGTGTGTAACTTTTGACTCTCCCCCAAAATTTAACTACTAATAGCCTGCTGTTGATGAGAAGCCTTACTGATAATTTGGCAATTAACACATATTTTGTATGTTATATGTATTATATACTGTATTCTTGCAATAAACTAAGCCAGAGGAAAGAAAATGTTACTAAGAAAATCATAAGGAAAAAAAATACATTTACTACTGTATTATACTTTATCCAAAAAAATCCACATATATGTGGCCTGGCATAGTTCAAACCCATGCTGTTCAAGGATCAACTGTAATGTAATTTGGAGCATGGCATAATGTGCCTTTATTTTCAAATGCGTATATAAGATAATATAACAATATTATATAGTGGAGGTTCTTCAGGTCCTGTCTTAAGGGAATAAATAATAACCACACATAACGACATATTAATATAATAAGTGATACTTTATTATAGAATAGTTATTTTTTCTTAGGCAGTTTAGTTTAGCAGTTTAGTTCTCTTTATTTTTAATTTTTTTAATGTTTATTTACTTTTAAGAGAGAGACAGACAGAACGTGAGCAGGGGAGGGGCAGAGAGAGGGGGAGACGCAGAATCTGCTTCAGAGCCTGACGCAGGGCTTGAACTCATAAACTGCAGGACCATGACCTGAGCTGAAGTTAGATGTTTAACTGACTGAGCCACCCAGGCGCCACTAGCTGTTCTTTTTAGTCTGGCTCACAGTAATAGTCTCCTTGGAAAATAATTTCCTTTTATTCAAAGCCAAAGTTCAGTACCCATTAAATTATCAGAAATTCCAACTTCCTGAACTCCTAAGTATAGTTTATTGTAACACCACATTTCTTTTATTTATTGTTTTTTTTTTTTCAAGCATATAAAAGTATAATGAACTTGCCTGTACCCATAATGCAGCTTTAACAGTTATCAACACATGGCCAATCGGGTTTCATCTCTGGCCCTTCCAGTTCTCCCACCCCTGCTGAACTGGTGAACTATTTGAAAGCAAATCTAAGATATCATTTTCTTTCATCCATAAATACTTTAATAAATACCTCTAAAAGATAAGGACTCTTTTAAAAAAATAACCACAATAACAATAAACACCTGAAAATTAATAACAATTCTTTAATTTTGTCAAATATCCAGTGTTCAAGTTTCTGTGTTTATGATTTTTTATTTTTTTTTAAAGTTTTTATTTAAGTAGGCTCTACCCCCAATATGGGGCTTGAACTCATGACCTTGAGATCAAGAGTTGCATGCCCCTCTGACTGAACCAGCCAGCTACCCATCTTATGATTTTTTTAAACTGTTAGTTTATATAAATCAAGATTCAATTATTCCTTTCCTTTTTTTTTTTTTTTTTTTTTTGGTCTTACTCTTTATTTATATGTATTTTTTAAAGGGGCCATTTGTCTCACCGAGTTTTTCACATTCTGGCTTTTGCTGATTTCATCCTCACAGCATATTTTTTTAAGTTTATTTAGTTATTTTGAGAGAGAGAGAAAGTGTGAGCTGGGGAACAGCAGAGAGAGAGGGAGAGAGAGAAAATCCCAAGCAGGCCCCTCACTGTCTGTGCAGAGCCCCGACTTGGGATTCAATCCATGAGATGATGACCAGAGCTGAAATCAAGAGTTGGACACTCAACTGACTGAGCCACCCAGGCGCCCCATTCCCACAGCATTCTTTAAAATATTTCTCTTTTCCTTAAATTTCTTGTAAACTGGTGGTTAGCTCAAGAACATGGATAAAAGTTAGGCTTTTTTTTTTTTTTTTTTAAACAAGAATAAAAGTGGTTCATCTTTTTTCCATTGCTAAGAGATGCTACTTTTACTAAATTCCATATTAATGCCATCATTTGAAGTTCTAAAGAAATAAAATCATTCTAGTTTCGTTCTTATGGTAAAATATTGAATCCCAATTTTTCAAATGATGATTTTGCTTCATTTTAACACTTTTTTCCTCTCAGATTTGGCAAGAAGAAAAATATACATTTGCTGTTTGTTATTATAACCCCTGAAAACTTTAAAGGTATGTGCCTGTTGTATATATTATGTTTTTTCTATAAATAGAAGTCATAAGGTCAATATTTAATGCAGAAATTCTTAGGTTGTGTTTCAGGGCATGGAGCTGATGTTACTTTAATTGAACCACTGACAGTCGAAAAAATGAGTATTGTGGTAAAATACTGGAAAACATATTTCTCAAATACCGGTGAGTGAAAACCAAATTTCCAAAGGTTTGAAAAGTTCTAATTAAATGCTCCAAAAACTATATATGTACATTTTTAAGTTGGTATTCCACTTATGCTTTTTATTTGCTGAGGATTAACTGTGTGCTGTGTACTGTAAAGAACATGTAATCCTTATTAATCATAGTCTGAAGGAAAAAGTGTAAATAAAATAAAAGGAAACATATGTTCCCTACCTGCGAAGACAAAATTTACGTGTTCCAAAGCTTAAAGTGTGTTGCACAAGGGCAAACAGTGTTGCAGCAGGCAGAGGGTTTTTCTTTTTAGTGCCCTAGCTGTTACCATCATTTCTTGCTCTTTAAAATGGAATTAATCATGCTGTGTCATTGTATGAGTGTCTAAAAGCCAGGGCCACTAACCTTGAATCTTATCATACTTTCTGCTTGCAAAACCCTTGCTTATAAATTAGTTTACTTCTGTAAGTTGCTAGGGTGGTTGTCCTTTCCGTTTTAGATTTTTAGACCTAGGTAATTACTGTCAGTGCTTCAATTAGACCTCACATTTCAAAACTCTTCACCTACATTGTCTAATGTGTATCACCAGCATCTAAACACTTAAGCTAAATTAGCTTTAATTTGGCTCATGAAAGGACAAACTCCAATTTCTGAAATTAAATTCTACTGAAATCATTGTGGTCAATGACTATTTGTGGTTTTTCTAGGCCTGGGATATTAGCTAGGAATCTTTTAAAATTAAGATGTTTTTTTCTTAAAATGGGCCTGAAAAACACTTTCAGGATTATCCTGTATAAACTCATACTCCAGATGACATAGGACTCAGTACACTCCTCTTTTTTTCATGTCCTTTTTTAACATTGAGGGCAGATTGGTGAGTCTGTTCTATAACATTCCAATGGCTTTCAGCCCCTGAGTTTCAGAGTTCTTCCTGGAAATGGCTAACTGGTGACCCAAATCCTCTTTGCAAACTCTTATTTGGTTCTCAGTGGAAATAGAGCAGCTGCTCATCACCAGCTGTCTAGCACCTTCCTATTGGTCATAACCACGTCTGCTTCTGGTCATCTCATGTTTGCTCTGAAAATGAGCAGCTGCAAAAAAAAAAAGGAAAGAAAGAAAAAACCATCAGATGTCATATTTTGACAATACAGCTGCCTACTGCAGGCTCATACTTATTTTCTGTTAAGTATGACAGTTACCTATAAAAACTTAATAAATAGGGGCGCCTGGGTGGCTCAGTCGGTTAAGCGTCCGACTTCGGCTCAGGTCACGATCTCGCGGTCCGCGGGTTCGAGCCCCGCGTCGGGCTCTGGGCTGATGGCTCAGAGGCTGGAGCCTGCTTCCGATTCTGTGTTTCCCTCTCTCTCTGCCCCTCCCCCTTTCATGCTGTGTCTCTCTCTGTCTGAAAAATAAATAAACGTTAAAAAAAAAAAAAATTAAAAAAAAAAAACTTAATAAATAAATCTCAGTTGAATGTGTTTTAAGCACACCTACCACTAAGTTACTAGAATTTGGTTCTAGAAATTGGTTGATGTCTGGAGTGAATAGAATGTAGTATTTTCATTTTGCTTTCTAACCTGGGTGGTTTCCTGCTTTATAGACTGAAATCTATAAAATGCATTCTATTTAAAAAATACTGCTTTGTAAACTCTGTTGAGTAAAAAGTGGCAACTGCTTTTTGTTCAGGGCTTGTATGTGTGATTAACATCGTCCCCACCAGTGATGTTAGAATTAAAATAGTCCCCCTTTAAAACTTTCAGTTAA
Source organism: Panthera onca (assembly GCF_046562875.1). Classification (NCBI taxonomy): domain Eukaryota; kingdom Metazoa; phylum Chordata; class Mammalia; order Carnivora; family Felidae; genus Panthera; species Panthera onca. Next base: position 225,691,282 of record NC_138339.1, read on the forward strand.
GAATGAATATTCTGTGAAGCCTGAAGAACCTGGATTGCCCATGCAGAACTCCTGCAGTGAACACTTGGGATATTTTTCTACTGACCTATTTGCTTGGTTAGTTTTGTTTTCACTTTTTCATATTATAAATTTTTACTGGGTAATTTCTGGAGAACTCTGTGTCAACACAGAGCCTGATGCAGGGCTCAAACTCACAAGCTGTGAGATCATGACCTGAGCCAAAGTCAGACGCTTAACTGACCGAGCCACCCAGGCGCCCCTAGGAAGTACTTCTTAACAATCCTATTTGATCACAGGGGACCAGGGTGAATTGCAAGGTAGTAAGTTCCCCAACACTGGATGTGGTAGTCTGAGTTACCATTAATCAGAGTTAAATAATAGCAGCAATATTCAAACTTTTTAGAAACAGTAGAATCTTCTTCAGAAAAAAATTTTACATATAACCCCAGTATTTGAACAGACAAGAGCAGCCTCAGATGTTATCCACCTACCACTAAGCTTCTCCCTGATGTCTTTTTTGAACTTAGGAATCTGTCCCCTCAGTTCGTGAGAAAACAACCCTTAAAAAAGGTCTCTCTATCTCTGTCCCCATCCACCCAACCCCCCACCCCCATAGATATTAGAGCTGGTATTCAAACCTGCATTGGATAGGCGGTTGAGCTGGGGGTCAGACCTTTCTTTATCTGCTTATAAAAATTCAATTTTTGTGAATTTCTTTCATTCACTTTAAGCTGATTTCCAAAGGGATTTTAATTTTAAATAGAGCATAGAGCTACAATAAACATAGCTGCTGAGGACATGAATGATGATGGTGAGAATTTTGAGTCAGTCACTTCCGGAATTTGTAGAATGTGACCATCAACTGTTTGTAGAAATGTGACCATCTACTATTTTAAACAAGGAAAAGACTTGGCAACCAATAAGTGTGGTTAAACCAAAGATGTGCTCACTTAAGTGGTGCAAAAATATCAACAAGTTTCTTGATATTTTAACATTTTAACCAGAAATAAATTTATTGTATTAAACTTTATCTGGGATATGAGATTGGGAAGGGTTTTGGAAGGCTTTGTAATTTTCTTGTATTAGTTGCAATTTCTTTTTGAACCCTCCTTGTCTTGAATCTTTGTTTTGCTTCAGAATTCTACCACTACAAATAAAAGTAAATTTTCAAATTAAGTTCTGTCTCTTGGGATAAAGGAGATAATATTAGTTTATTTGTTTCTTAGGGAATTATTTAAAAAAAATTAATCAAAATGCATGGAGAAGTTTTAGAAAAATGGTAGAGCCAGAAAATATCCATAAATGGAGGATATCTGACCTTTGCTGATCAGGTTGGAATAGTGTAATGTGACCCTCTAATCCTTTGTGGTTTTTTCCTATTATACACCTTTCGATACAGTCATATAATTTGGAGAGTCATAATCAATGAAGTCAGTACTCTTTATCTGTATATTTTAGAGTTTAATCAGTCATGGATTTGTGATGATCTTGATCATAAATTCTTTAGAGTCTTTGAAATAAATATTCTTCACCAAGTTTGTAAGGTAAAGTGCTTTGGTATTTACCGCACCTTTACATGAAGCAAGGAAGTTCGAAGCACCTTTGATTAGTGTATTGGTGCTGATTGTTTAATATTGTCTGACAATTTTCCTCTGAAATCTGTGACATGATTTTCTCTTGTTTCTAGCTCTGAATCACTAAGAAGTGAGACTGGGCTTGAATTAAAGGCTCCATTGCCAGAGTTTGAGAAAAGCAAAAAGGTTTCTCTTCTTCATTCAAGCAAAGAAAAGCTGAGAAGGTGAATTGTGATACGACCCTTTTTTAACATTATTCCTTTCTAGGAAGAAATTACTTTCATGAATTTCATAACGTTTTGTATTACTATTAAAAGTCTCTGTGAAACTAGTTAATCTGGCAACCAAATATGTGCCACTAACTCATTCATTCATTCATTCATTCAAGAAATATCTGTGAGTATCTGATACGTGCCAAAGGGTGACTGGAGAACTTAGATAAAAAAAATCCTTGCCTTTGAAATCTTAGTCTAGTGCTCAGACAGACCTCTCAATAGGATGTTACATAGAAAATTATGTTCTAAGTGTCATGATAGAGAAGAGCACATAGTAACCACACTGGGAAAGTTACCTAAGACAGAATAAGGGGGCAGGAAGGCTTTCTTGAGAAAATGATCGCTAAATTGAGCTTTAAACAAAAAGTGACTATTAATTTGTTTTAAAAGGGGAGGATGTTTCATGTAGCAGAAACAGCAGGTATAGAGACTGGAAGAATATGAAAATTCAGTGAATTTATGAAACTCCAAGTGTATCCATGTACTTGGCTATAATGGCACAAGTGGGAAGAGGCAAGAGATGAGAAGTAGTAGCCAAGGATTGTGCTCGTCATGTTAAGAAATTTGAATTTGAATCTGAAACTGTTGGGGAGGCACCAAGGGGTTTTAGCCAAAGAGTGATATGATAAGATTTGCACCTAGAGTGAACACTCTAGCAGGATGTTAGAGAGTGAGTTGAATCCGGAAGCCTGTGGAATCTGTAAAAAGAAGTGATGAAATCCTGAACTATGGTTTTAGAAATGGGATAAGGAGGAATAAACCATTTCCAGATATACTAAGTAAGTACATTCAGTATAAGCATGGATGCAGGAGGAGTCAAGTGTAACTTTCAAATAGATGTTGCATTCACCAACTGACTGGGAAGTCCAGGAGAATGGCAGTCTGGCAGTGGGAGGTGACTTTTGCTCTTGTTGGGTGTGAACACTCTAGGGGAGTTTCCATGAAGCTGTCCAGTCAGAATTGACCATTAGGTTCTAGAGAAAGATCTAGGCTACAAATATGGACTTAGAACTCTCAGGATACAGCATCTACTTGAAGCAGTGGTTGTAGGGATGGATATGATGAGTTTGCAAACCATGTAAAGAAGAGATAAGTGGAAAAGAGAACCTTGGGAAAAATCTATTTAGGGTACAGGCAGCAGAGAAGAAATAAGGGAGAAAGGAAGGAGTTACTAGGAAGATAAGCCAAGAGGGAATGGAATTGAGGCGACCAGAGAAGAGTTTCCTAAAGGAATGAGTGTTCAATGACATGACACAGAGAGCAAGTAAGAGAAGAACTAATAATTAACTGTATTTGTCAGAGCCTAAACATCATTGGTCTTGGCAAAAATAATTTCATTGGCATGATTAGGGAAGAAGCACCACTGTGGAAAGATAGAGAATGAAAGGCAGGAGCATAAGTGAAAGGAAAGAAAATGAGGGTGTGTGATAAGTAAAAGGGGATCTTGGGTAAAATGAAAAATGTTGATAAGATTGGGCCAGACATAAATATGTTTTTATATTCCGAAAGAAAATACCTGGAAGAGAGACAGAGGTCGTGAAGATACTCATGTTCTGATGATCTATAGTGTAAAAAAATGACATATCTATGATATAAAAAATGAAGCCAAAATTCATTGGCTTGATACATGGTTTTATGGATCAGCAATTTGAGCAGAGCTCAGTGGGCAATTCTGTCTACATGACATCAACTGGGGTCACTTGGTGGTATTCAGCTAGTGGATGGTCTAGTCAGGATGGTCTAAGACCTTATGTCTGGAGCCTTTGGAGGGATGGCTAGAAGTTTAAGCTCAGCTGGGGCTATCAACTGAAGCTTTTCCTGCATGGTAGTCAGGCTTCTTACATGGCAGCCCAGGGATCCTAGAGAGTGTTCCAAGAGACAGGGAGAGGAAGCTGCCACTCTCTTGAGGCGGGGGACCAGAAACTGGCCCAGTGCTACTTCTCCTGTATGTCTATTGGTCATAGCAGTCACAAAACCTATCCCAATCTAAAGGAAGGGTACATAGAACCTCACCTCTCAGTGGAAGGAAGGTCAAATAATAGTAAAATCCCCTATAGCTAGAGAGGGGGTTGGTTATGGACTTAGCATCCCTAAGTAGGTAGAAGCTTATGGAATCTAGAACCAGGTGGAAGAACACCTCTTCTAAAAATGGAAGGAAGAAGCTAAAGCTTGAAGATAAATAAAGATGAATCTTTTCATGAGGAAAATTGAGTAATTTTTGCCAAATGGCCTGTGTTATCTGCTGAAGATTAATGGGAATGTGGTAGGGTTTGGTCTTGATGACATGGGCTAGTTTATGGCCTAGTTTAGTCCAAAAGACCATCACTCACGTTTGCCACTTTGGCTGAGCGAAGACTTAGCGGGGACCTGTTGGCTAGTGCTGTCCCATAGATTTCAGTGATCTGCACTGAGTGAGAAAAATACAGTGCAGGAGTATTTTTAAAACTATATATTATACATTTTATATTCTAAGATTGTGTTTTCCATACTTTATTTGGTGTTAGAATTTGTGATATTTCTAAATGGCTGCAATGAAAGGATATGGGGAGATGCTACCTCTCTTTCATTGCTTTTCATGCCCAGATCTGATGTGAGAGTGGAGGGGCACAGAGAGAGAGAGAGAGAGAGAGAGAGAGAGAGAGAGAGAGAGAGAGATGAATCCCAAGCAGGCTCTGCACTGTCAGCGCAGAGCCTGGTGCGGGGCTCATACTCACAAACCATAAGCTCATGACCCGAGCCAAAATCAAGAGTTAGATGCTTAAGCAACTGAGCCACCCAGGTGCATCTGGACACATTTTTAGTTAATACATAAGACTTGAAAGAAGTCTTTCACTTCAAAGTGCTCATAAGAGGTCACTTTGAGTTGTGTCTCAGTCAAAGGATGAAACTTTACTCAATCTGTTTGCTCCACTATCATTTAAGGATACAGGTCTCATATTTTCCTGCCCTCTCCTAACCTCAAGTTCCTAAATTTGATGTTAGAGCCAGAAAGATTTGAGAAGCAATGAACAAGGCTAGATCCATAATGTTTGCTAATATACTGTATAGTCTCAGGAATATTAGAACATTTAGGATAAAAAGTTACACTTAATTGATATCAAGATTAAATCAGTGTCTGTAAGAGGTAAGTTGCATGTGTTTAAGTGTTTGGTTTGATGAATTTATTTAATTTTATTTTTATTATTTTTTATTTTGGAGAGAGAGATATCCCATGATCCTGGGATCATGACCTGAGCCAAAATCAAGAATTGAACGCTTAACTGACTAAGCCACCAGGCACCCCTGGTTTGAATTTTAAAAAGATGGTTTGTTACCCACAGTTCCCAAGAGGAGGAGGTATATCACACCATTCAGGAATACATAGGGAAGGGCCAGCATTGGTCATGAGGCAGACAAATGCATACACCCATCTAAACCACAACATTTCCATTATCAGAATGTTCCCTTGTGTATTAAGCATGTCTTTTTTTTTTTTTTTTTTTTTTTTTTTAATGTTCACTTGGTTTGAGAGAGAAAGAGAGCAGGGGAGGGGTGGAAAGAGAGAGAGAGAGAGAGAAAGAATCTGCAGCAGACATTTTGCTGTCAGCACAGAGCCTGATACAGGATTCAAACCCACAAACCGCGAGATCATCACATGAGCCAAAATGAAGAGTTGGATGCTTAACCAACTGAGCCACCCAGGCACCTCCAAGTATGTCTTTTTATTCTGATGTTTTGACATCGGGTACCTTATTGACCATGTAGAGACTGCTCATCCCAGCACTAGCCAGTTTCTAGAGATAGTAAATGATTTGCTGGTGAGCATGCCCTGCATATGTACAAACTGACCAGTCCAGAGACCATCCACACCCATCTTCTCTATCAGGCTCTTATGCTCCAGGCCAATATTTCCCTGCTCTTATCACCTCATGGTGATGTGCTACCAACCTGGGACAGCCCCTACATCCCACAGCCTGCTGAAGTTATTCAAACTAGCCAATCCTAGGCCTGCTTACCCACCTAGCCTGTTTCTTCTCTCAGAAACCACAATAAACTCTCTTACCCTTGTTTTCTTTCCTCTGACTCCTCCTGCCTCCTAACTGACCCTGGTGCTTCCCCATGTGGCCTTGCATAGTGTGAAGTGGCCCCCTCCTCTTGGGAACTGTGAGTAACAAACTCTTTTTAATGGTGGTCATCTCCTGATCTGTTGGCCTCAGCATACCTGAATAATAATAAAACCTGCATTTTAAATTATCTCATGTTCTTTCCTGGTCTATCCTTTCGCATCTCCTAGCAACAGCTACTATTCTATCACTATAGATTTGTTTTGCTTGTTCTAGAACTATATATTAATGGAACCATCAATATGTACACTTATGTCTGGCTTCTTTCACCTAGAAAATGTTTTAAGATTCATTACAGTTGTGTGTTTTAGTGGTTTGTTCCTATTTATTGTTGAGGAATATTCCGTTGTGTAAACATACCACATTTTGGTTATTCATTCTCTGGGTTTTATCTATTAAGAATAAAGCTACTGTTGGGGGTGGGGGGTGGGGGGGGGTGCCTGGCTGGCTCAGTTAATAGACTGATAGACTAATAGAGCATGCGACTCTTGGCATAGAGCTTACTTAAAAAAAAAAAAGGAGAAGAAGAAGACTATGCACATTATTTTATATATGTTTTACGAACCTACATTTACATTTTTCTCAGAAATAGAGTGGCATATCACAGGATCGGTGTATATTTCTTTTTAGGAGACTTCCAAGCAGAAATCCAAAATAGTAGCACCATTTTGCACTCCCACCCGCAATATATGAGAACACTAGTTGCTCCATATCCTCATCATTTGGTATTGTTAGTCTTTTCCATTTTAGTCATTCTTGTGGTTGTGGAGTATGATCTAATTGTGATTCTAAATTTGCATTTTCCTGATGATTAATGAGGTTGAGCAGCTTTTCACATGTGTTTGGCCATTTGTATATCTTCTTTTATGAACAGTCTGTTCAAATCTTTTGCCCATTAAAAAAATGTGCTTACTTGTGTTTTTATTATTGAGTTATAGGAGCTCTTTAATATTCTGGATTCAAATCCTTTGCCAAATTTATGTCTATAGATATTTTCTTCTAACCTGTGGCTCACTATTCTTTTTTGTGAACAGTTACATCTTTTGATCAGCAGAAGTTTTCAAAAATTTTGAAGTACAATTTATCAGTATTTAAAAATATGCTGTCACTATCCTGTATTAGCAGTCATTGCCTACCACCAAGTTCAATTACATGCCCCTATGTTGTCTACAGGATGTTTTATTTTATAGTTTTAGCTTTTATGATTATTTATCTTAATTTATATGTATGAGATGAAGTGATTGTTGAAATTTTTTTCAGATGGAGATTTTTAAAATTTTGTTGAAAAGACTTCCCATTCTTTAGTGAATTGTTTTGGTACTTTCATAAAAACCAACTACCATATCAGTGTATTTCTAGATTCCCTGTTTCACTGACCTACTTTTCTTTCTTCTTCACTCCAGTAATACGCTGTAGTGATTATTTAGCTTTACTAGTCTCAAAAATCAGATAAAGTCTTCCAACTTTGTTTCTCATTTTCAAGTTGCTTTGGATATTAAAGGTACTTTGAATTTTCATGTAAATTTTAAAATAAGCTTGTCAATTTCTTTCTTTTAAAAAATCCTGTTAGGATGTTTTTTTTTAAGTTTATTTATTTATTTTGAGAGAGAGAAAGAGTGCGTGCATGGTGAAGGGGCAGAGAGAGAGAGTAAGTGAGAGAGAATGCCAATGCAGGAGCTCAATCTCACAAGCTGTGAAATCATGACCTGAGCCGAAAGAGTCTGATGCTTAACAGACTGAGCCACCCAGGTGCTCCCGCTAGGATATTGATTTGGATTGTGCTGAATCAGTAGATCAGTTTGGGGGAAAATTGATGTTGAACAGTATTGATTCTGGCAGTTCATCTCTCCATTTTTAAAAAGATCTTTATTTCAACAGTGTTTTGTACTTTATTATTTCTGAATGTTTTGGGAAGTTTTAAAACATTTTGTTTTAAGCAGTTTTTTTATTCATGTTTCCAAAATGTTCATAAGTAATATCTAGAATTAAATTTATTTTGTATGGTGACCTAGTATCCCATGACCTAGCTTTATCTATTCATCACTTCTAGTCATTTTTTTAGATTTCTCACATACACAATTATGTCATCTGTGAATAAAGACATTTTTCCTTCCAATCTTTGGCTATTTCTATTTTTCACCTTAATGCCTTGACCAGTTTTTTGAATTAGAAGTGATGAAGGTAAATCCTTGTTTTGTTTATAGTCTTACAGGGAAAGTATTAGGTCTTTTACCATTACATATGATGTAGACTCTGTTTTTGTACATGCCTTTTATTAGCTTAAGAAAGTTTTCTTCTGTTCCTGGTTCAAGTTTTCATTAGGAATGGATGTAAAATTTTGTCCGTATGTTTTTGGTATATATTAAGCTGATTGTATGGTGTTCTCCTTTCTTCAGTTAATGTACTGGTTACATTGATTATTTTAAAATGCTGTACTCTACCTTGGTGTATTTTTTTATTGCTAGATTTGATTTGCTAATATTTTGTTAATTTTTGTTAATTATCTGTGTTCCTGAAGGTTCTTGGTATCTAAATTTCTTATGTCTTTATTGGATTTTGGTATTGGAATTGCTGACCTCATAAAATGAAATAGAAAGTCTTTCTTCTGTTTTCTAAAAGAGTTGTGTAAGATTGATATGTTTTATAGAATTTAACAGTGAAGTAATCTAGGCTTGGAGTTTTCTCTGTGGGAAAGTTTTAATTAAAAATTCAATTCCTTTAATGATTATAGGACTAGATTTTCTGTGTTTTTCCTCTCAGTTAGTTTATGTCTTTCAAGAAATTTGTTCATTTAACCCAAGGTATTAAATTTTTTGAATGACTTTTTGTTCATAATACTCTCTTATAATCCTTTTAATGTCTGTAGGTCTCTGATGATATTCTTTCATTCCTGGCATTGATAATTTGTGTTTTCTTTCTTTTTTTTTCTTGATCAGTGTCACAAGGGGTTTATCTGTTTTATTGATTTTTTTTCAGTGAACCAGATTTTTATTCATTTATTTTCTCTATTATTTGCCCATTTTATATTTCACTGATTCTACTCTATCATTTCCTCTTTGTGTATACTTTGTTTTTCTTCCCATTTTCTTAAGTAGAAACATAAATCATCGATTTTAACCTTCTCTTCTTTTATAATAAAAGTGTTTAAAACTATAAATTTCCATTTATAAAAGTTTTTTTTTCTTATCAGTGCTTTAGCTGCATCTCATAAATTTTGACTTATTACATTTCCACTATCATTTAGTTCAAAGTATTTTTCTCATATCCCTTGTGATTTTTTCTTTGACCAATGATTATTTAGAAGTATAACTTAGCTTCCAAATATTTGGAGATTTTCCAAGGATTGAATCATAACTGAATTACATTATCATCTGAGAATATATTCTGTCAGGTTTCTATCCTTTGATATTTTCTGAGATTTGTTTTATGGCCCAAAGTATGGTTGCCTTTGATGAGTATTCCACATGCACTTGAAGAGAATGTTTTCTGTTGGGGCATAGTGTTCTAAATATTAATAAGGTAGAATTGGTTGATAGTGTTTTTCATATATATTCTGTATCCTTATTGATTTTTCTGAGAGATAAATGTCCAGTGGTAACTGTAGATTGCTCTACTTTTTACTTCATTCCTGTCAGTTTTTGCTTCATGTATTTTGAAATTGTTAGGTGACTGTCTTCTAAATGAATTGACCACTTGTTAGGAAATGATAAGTGCTAACTATCTATGCTAGTACTTCATCTTAAAATCCACCTTGATATTCATATAGCTTTCTTGTGATTAGTGTTTGCATGTTTTTTTGTAACCTAAATATGTCTTTATATTTAAAGGGTATCTTTAAATGTAAAGAGCATGAAGTTGAATCTTATTTTCCTTTTTTTAAAAAATGTTTATTTATTTTGAGGAGGAGAGAGAGCATGAGCAGGGGAGGGACAGAGAGAGAAGGAGAGCTGTTAGCAAAAAGCCCGACGTGGGGCTGGATCCCATGAACCACGAGATCATGACCTGAGCCGAAATCAAGAGTCAAACACTTAACCCATTGAGCCACCCAGGCACCTCTTATTTTCCTTTTTAATTTGTCCATTCTAACAATTGTTCCATTGGAATGTTTATTTGATTTACTTATAATTACCGTTAAGTTTGATTTTAGGTCCATGATTTTTCTGTTTGTTTTCACTAGTTCTATTTTCTTTTCCTTTTTTTCCCTCATTGCCTGCCTTAGTTTGGATTAATTAAGTCTGTTTTGGCATTCCTTTTTTTCCCCTCTATTAGCTTTTGAGCTAAAACTATCTTTTTTTAGTGGTTCTCTAGGGTTATAATACGCATTCTTAACTTACCGTAGTCTACCTTGATTTGACATTATGACACTTGATATACATCAGTGTATTTCTACCTACCTTCTATTTTTGTTATTGTCATATATTTTACTTTTACGTATATTATCAACCTCACATTGTTATTTTTGCTTTAAATTGTAAGCTATTCTTCTAGTTCTTTTGTGGTGTAACAAGTTACCCTAAAACTTGGTGGCTTAAAACAACAGCCTATTTATCATATCTCACAACTTTATGGATCATCAATTTGAGTAGAACTTGATTTTGTGATTCTCCTCACATGGTGTTTACTGTGGTTACCCCGTGGTGTTCAGCTGGCAAATATCCTGTCTGGAGAGCCCAGCACAGCTTCATCCACATGGATATCCTCTTGGTGGGGTGTGGTTGAAAACGTCCTCAAATGGGTTGCTATCTTTCCCTATGGTCCCAGTACCTCTCCACGTGGTCTCTCCAGCAAGCTAAGACAGACCTCTTGCCTGATGGCTCAGGGTTTAACGAGACCAGCATTGAAGCTTTGTCTTCTCAGATGTTAGTCCTGGAACTGTTGTAGTCACTTCTCTGGATATCTTTTGATTAACTTATGCACAGGCCAGGAGAGATTCAAGGGGAGGGAAATACATCCTACATCTTTACTAAAGAAGTGGTAAGTAATTTTCAGTCATTTTCATCTATAAATAATTTTTCTTCTAGCTCAAATTTTAGATTTTTGGGTTTTTTTTGGTTTTGGTTTAGTTTTTTAGTAAAATAGGCTCTTTACTGTTTACAAGGTTATTTCTCAGTTACATAAATTCTTTCTCCATGTTTTTTCTGTATTACCATGTTTTTCCCTTGTATTCTCCCATTTAGTCATGGCTGCCACAATCAGACAGGTAGAAAGTGTGAGAACACTTTTTTATTGCATCTGTAGTAGAAACCCCAGCAGCAGACATAACTGCTCCAGATCTGTCAGAGGCCTACTAATTAGTTTTTAAGATGTTAATAAATTAGATACAAATTAGTCTTTTATGTATGCCACTGTACTTATTATATCTGATACCCTTCACTTCTTTGTATAAATCATATTTCCATCAGGTATTATTTTTTAACAGTAAATAATGAAATAAGGTATTTCAACATAAAAGACAACCAGAGATTTTGACAGCTGCAGACCTGCAGGGTAAGAAAGCTAAAGGAGATTCTTTAAGCTAACCAGAAATTGTAACAAATGGATACTTGGATCTTTAGGAAGGGCTGAAAAGAATCAGAAGTGATTAATACATGAGAAAATATTAGAAAACAAACATTTTTCCTCCTTATTTATATAAAATGCTTCAGTGTGTTATAAGTGAAAATTTATAGCATTGTATTGTGGAGTTTGTAACACCGTTGACTCTTAACATAAGTGTTAGGGGTGCTGATGCCCATGCAGTCAAAAATTTGTGCATAGCTTTTGACTCCCCCAAAACTTAACTACTAATAGCCTACTGGTGACTGGAAGCCTTACCAATAACATAAACAGTTGATTAACAAATAGTTTATATGTTATGTGATATTATATACTGTATTCTTAAAGTAAGATAGAGAAAAGAAAATGTTACTAATAAAATCATAAGGAAGAGAAAATACATTTATAGTGCTATACTGTATTTACTGAAGAAAATCTGTGTATAAGTGGATGAGTGCAGTTCAAACCCATGTTGTTTGGGGGTCAACTGTATATGTAGATATGTACATATGACAGCTATAGCATGAAGGATGAAAGGGGCAAAGGTACTTATGTGATGGCAGCATTTGTATATTTTACGTGATGTCACAAAATTTTAACTCTAAATAGACTATGAAAAGTTAGATATATATTATAATCCCTAGAGCAATCCTAAAGAGATATGCAGAAGGCATAGCTATGAAGCCAATACATTAAAATTGGATTTTAAAAGTTATTTAAAAAGAAGTCAAGAAAGGAAGAAGAGAAGAACAAAAAAGAAAGCCAAAGAAACTACAGGCAAAAAAAAAAAATCATAAAATGATAGGCCTTTATCTGCCTATATCCAACTATAGCACAGATTGTCAGAATGGATAAACACTACTAACCATCTTGATCTAGTAGATATTTATAGAACATTGTATTCAGCAACTACTGAAGAATACCCATTCTTTTCAAAGGCACATGGTACAATGACTTAGATAAATCATACGCTGAAGGAAATAATATGTTTTGAAAGAGTTGAATTTAAAAGAGTTGAATTCATAAGGAGTATGTTCCCTGACCACAATGAAGTCAAATTAAAAATCAATAAGAATTAGATATAAAGGAAAACCTCAAATAATTGAAAAACATACTTCTAAATAATCCATGGGTAAAAGAAAAATATCACAAGAAAAACTAGAAAGTATTGCAAACTGAATGATTGTGAGAGTAGAGTATTTCAAAATTGACAAGATGCAGCTAAAGCAAATCTTATGGAAAACACTATGACTTTAAGTGCTTATATTAGAAAAGGCAAAAGGTCTGAAAATTAGTGACCTAAGAGTCCATTTTAAGGAGCTAGAAAAAATAGAGTGAATTAAATCTAAATTAAATAGAAAGTAGGGGAAGCAGGCAAGTGAGGAGAGATATTGAAAGCATTTTACCAATATGTTAAATGAAATGAATTATCACTACATATCCTATAAACATTTAAATATAGGAATAATATATTTTGAAGAATTTTATGCCAGTAAGCTCAGAAACTTAGACAAAATGGACAAATTAAAAAAATTTTTTTGTTCATTTTTGAGAGACAGAGACAGAGCATGAGCGGGGCAGGGGCAGAGAGAGAGAGGGAGACACGGAATCCAAAGCAGGCTCCAGGTGCTGAGCTTTCAGCACAGAGCCTGATGTAGGGCTTGAACCCACAAACCGTGAGATCGTGACCTGAGCTGAAGTCGGATGTTTAACCTACTGAACCACCCAGGCGCTCCCAAAATGGACAAATTTTTGAAGAACGCAATTTACCAACACTGATACCAGAAGAAGCAGAAAATCTGAGTAGCCCTATATAGTAAAGAAATTGAACTTGTTATTAAAAACCTTAACAAAGAGAAAACATTAATCTCAGATGGTTTTACTGATGAATTCTGTCAAACATTTAATGAAGTAATACCAATCTTAAATTTTTACAGAAAATGGAAGAGGGGGAATAATTCCTAACCCATTTCACGAGGCCAGCATAACCCTAACCTAATAAAGACATAAAAAAACAATTACAGACCAATATTCCTCATGAACAGGGACATAAAACACTTAGCATAATTTTAGCCAATCAAATCAAGCAATATATGAAGATGTAATACATCATGACCACACCAAGTATATTCTAGAAAAGCAAAACTTGTGTAATATTCAAAACATCAATCAGTGGAATTCAGAGTAAACAAAATAAAGGCGAAAAACCATGTGAGTAACAGATTCTCAAAAATGATTTGATGATATTCAATACTCTTTTCAGATTAAAAAAAACCCCAAAACCAACCTTTCAGCAAATCAGACATGGAAGAGAACCTCCACAGTCTGTTAAAGGGCATCAATGAAAACCTATGGCTAGCATTGTACTTAATGATGAAAATCTGACCATGTCTCTTAGATCTGGAACAAAGGAAAGGTGCCCATTTGTGCTAACTGTATTCAGCATTGATCAAACTGTTCTAGCCATTGCAATTAGGTAAGAGAAAAAAATTAAAAAATACAGATTAGAAAGGAAAAAGCAAAACTTTCTTATTTATAGATAGCATGATTGTTTATGTGTAAAGTCCTAAGACACATACAATACAACCTCTAAAACCAAAAGATTAATATAGCAAGGTTGCAAGATGTAAAGTTAATATACAGAAATTGTGTTATTACATATAAGCAGTAAACTATTAGAAAATAAAAATGAAAAATAATTACATTTATGGCAGTACTTAGGAAAAAATATCCAAAAGACACATAGTATCTGTACATTGATCACTCAAACTATTGCTGTGAGAAACCAAAGAAACTTAAATCATGCATTATACTATAATTACAAATTGAAAGAATCAGTACTGTTAATGTGTTCTCACCAAATTGAAATATAACTTTATTTGAATATAAATCATAATTCCAGTAGGCTTTTTTTTTTTTTTTTTTTTTTTTTTTTTTACAGAAACTGATAATCTGGGGCACCTCCGTGGCTCAGTCAGTTAAGCGTCGGACTTCAGCTGAGGTCATGATCTCACGATTTAGGAGTTCAAGCCCTGTGTCAGGCTCTGTGCTGACAGCTCAGAGCCTGGAGCCTGCCTCAGATTCTGTGTCTCCTCTCTCTCTCTTTCTCTTAGAAATAAACATTAAAAAAATTGTTTTAGGGGCGCCTGGGTGGCTCAGTCGGTTGAGCGTCCGCTTCGGCTCAGGTCATGATCTCATGGCTTGTGAGTTCAATCCCCATGTCGGGCTCTGTGCTGACAGCTCAGAGCCTGGACCTGCTTGGGATTCTGTGTCTGCCTCTTTCTCTGCCCCTAACCCACTTGCATTCTGTCTCTGTCTCTCTCAAAAATAAATAAACATTAAAATTTTTTTTAATTTAAAAATTAAAAAAAAATAAAAATTGTTTTAAATTAAAAAAAGAAATTGATAATAAGATTTAAAAGTGAAAAAGACCTATAACATAAAAGGACTTAGAATAAAGCAGTCTTGAAAAAGTACAACAAAATAGGAAGACTTAAACTATCTGATTCAAGACTTAGTATACAGTATGTTAATCAGTGTGTTACTATCATAAAGGTTGACCAATAGATCAATGGAACATAATATCCCAGCACTAGACCAACACATTTGTGTTCATTTGATTTTCAGTGAATCACCAGAGCAAAGTTACTGGGAAACAAGTCTTTTTTATAAATGATGTTGGAACAGCTGGATATCCAAATGGAAAAACAATGAACCTTGATCTCTTACTATATTGTATAAAAATTAATTCAAGTTGGAGCATAGACAAAACTATAGTATAAAGCTAAAACTTAGAATAGTACTGTTTAGTAGAACTTTCTGCAATGTTAGGAATACTCTATATCTGCATCCATTGTCCAGTAAAGGAGCTGCTAGTCATATGTAGTTGCTGAGTATTTGAAATGTGTCTATTGTAACAGGTAATGAATTTGAATTTTATTTAATTTTAACTAGTTTATATAGACTAATGGCTATGTAAATCATTATAGACCAGTCTACTGGCTATTGGATTGGACAGTACAGTTCTAGAAGAACTGTTTTCACTTTGTCACATATGAATCCTCCCACTGGCCATATATCAATCTATTTTATTATACTGAAGAATTTCAAAGTAAGTTGTAAACTTAAGACATTAAACTCTTACTGTTCTAGAAGAAAGCATAGGAGAATGTCTTCACAAGCTGAGGTTGGGCACTTGTTCCTTAGGATGTAGAAAGTAATAACCATAAAAGAGTAGATAAATTAGACTCATCAATATTTAAAAGTAGCTATCAAAACACCACTAAGAAAATCAATAGGCAAACCGTAGACTGGGAGAAAATATTTGCAAAGCAAATATGCTAGAAAAAAATATGGTATTACAGAAGATAAAGAACTCCTACAGTGCAATACCAAAAAGCCCTGCAATCCAATTAAAATGGAAATAAAATATTTGAACAGACACTTCACAAAGGAAGATATGCAAGTGCCCAATAAACACCAGAAAAAGTGCTCAACATAATTTATTTTTGTCACAGAAATGCAAGTAAAGCATGAGGTACTACCATGTACCAAAAATGCTAAAATTAAACTACTGACAATATGCTAAATTGCTCAGAAAGGCCAACATACTAAAATTAAAACTACTGACAGTATTAAATGTTGTCAAGGATTTGGAACAATAGGAACTCTCATACATTGACAGTGGGAGTGTACAATGGTACTATTTTGGGAAAAGTTCTTCCAGTTTCTTATAAATTTAAAAAATTAACCCATTAATTCTATTCTTAGATGTGTTCCCAGAGAAATAAAAACATGCATTCACAGAAAGATGTACAGAGTGTTCTAGCAGGTTTATTCATAATGATCGAAAACTGGAAACAGCCAAAGTGTTCGTCAGTAAAAGAATGGGTAAATAAGCTATGGCATACTTATCCTATGGAATACTACTACTCAATAAAGAGAAACAAACTACTGATAATAAACAGCCACATGGACAAATCTCAAAAACATGCTGAGTGAAAGAAATTTTACACAAAATGGCGCATGCTGTAGATTTTGATTTATATGAGGTTCAAAGACAGGCAAAACTAATGTGGGATGGAAAAATATCAGAAATGTTGTTGGCCCTTTTGAGGGATGAGATAAGGAACTTTTTGGGTTGTGATCATGATAATTAGGGTTTTTGTTACATAGTTTTGTGCGTTTTTCAAAACTCATAGAATGGTACACTTAAGGTTTGTGTATTTTTTAATTTTATGTAACTTTTATTTGAAAATAAAATAATTGAACTCTAGCTAGCTAGAGTTTAGTGTCTTAAGTTTACAAATTATTTTGAAATTCTTCAGTATAATAAAATAGATTGAGGTATGGCCAGTGCGATGATTCATATGTGACAAAGTGAAAACAGTAAACATTCATTGTAGATTCTAGGTGGGTGAAGTATATATATGTTCTTTGTACAAATTCTTAATTTTTCAACTTGAAAGAATTCAGATTCTAAGTTCTTTCAGTCTTTCTGTGTGTTTGAACATTTTCCTAACGAATGTTGGAAAGAATATCTTACAGGATTTTTTAGTGTAAAAGTAGCTTGTACCCGGCAAAAATATTTGGGAAAAGTAAAAAATAAAAGGAAGAAATAATATTTTCCATAGCCCAACCATCCAGAAATAACTATGACTTGATGGTTTCACTTTCAAATCTTTTCCTGTGCTTTATTTTTACTTTGTTTAATGTCTTTGATCATATTTTATATACTGCCTTATATTTTATAGTTGTATCTTCTAAAATATCCTATTTTTCCCATAAGATTTATAGCATTTCATTTCTACTGCCAGATAATATTCTACTGAGTTAGTAAGCTATAGCTTAAGCGTCCACCTATTGTTGTGTTTAGATTGTTTTTTTTTAATAGCTTACTGATATACTGCTATAATGCATATCATCTTGCAAAAAGTTTGTTCTGAAAAGCTTTAAGCCTTTGTGTACATGGTCAAATTGTTGATTTTTTTTTTATCCTTTTTTTTCTAGAATAGTCCCTGAGACACCTCTAGAGAACTATCAGTACTGATCAAAGTCCAATTAAAATGCTGCTGATCTAGAATATTTGAGTTATTCACAGGCTATATATCAATTTGAGGTTCAGAAAGGTTTGGTGATTTGCCAAAGGTCTGGTAATTGTCAGAGCCAGCGTTTGACCCTATATATGTCAAGGTGCTTGCTATTCAACATAAAACAGGTGCTTAATAATGTTTATTAAAAGAATATATGCATAAAAAGAAGTACCAAAGGCTTAGATCAAAAGCTTGTATTTATATTTCCTATGTATTTCCCTTCAGAACCATGAAAGACTTAGGTGAGTTTCTTTCTGGTACGAGCCTGAATGATGTTCTCATTTGCATATTGGTTTATTTGTTCTGTTCATACCTACTTTATTTGAAGAAAGCAGCCTTCTGATTTTCCTTTGGCTCAGAACACAGAGTTACATGTAAAGCCCATGTAATTACAAGATGCTAATTGATCCGTTGTTGAAAATGTGGTTCAGGTCACAGTGACATGAAACATCTCCTGACTGTTCTTTGTCTGCTAGTCTTCTAGTGTGAAGTACAAAAGGACTTATGTGTAGCATTCCACTCCCTCCTCTGAGGGGGTTTCCATAGGCAGGGTCATCCTGCACACCGCAGCAGGCCCGGGGCAAGTGAACTGGGGCTGCGGTCAGCACGAACATTGTACTGGGCAGCAGCGTGAACAGACGCCCCAGGAAGTTGTGGTTCCGGGGGCTATGGCGGCTGCTGGCTTACGGGGACATGGCCTTTCTGTGAAACAGAGACTAGATAGGGAGGGAGGCAGTTCCTCTGTTAACAGACCCAGAAGGAAGGACAGTTTGTCCTTGTTGTGCAAGGAAGAAAATGAAACTAATTATTCCTCATTTATACTATTCTCTGCTCAGAGAACGAATCAAGTATTGCTGTGAGCAGCTGCGTACTCTGTTGCCATATATAAAGGGGAGAAAGAATGATGCGGCTTCGATTCTTGAGGCAACAGTTGATTATGTGAAGTACGTCCGGGAGAAAATCCCTCCAGCCATTATGGGCCAGGTATTTGATTCTAAGCCCTTGAATTTTATCCTCATAGACCGTGCTTTAAAGCTCCAGTTTTGTTTTTTATAATTGGAAATGTATGTGTATTTGTATACATGAAAAAATACCTAAATAAATGTCTCTCTCTCTCTCTCAGATCACGGAAGTACTTCAGAACAATATGAGGTTTTGTAAGAAACAAGTGTCCATCCAGCCATCCCTCCCAGGCCCAATCATGGCACAAAGGTATGACGAGGGCTCTTGTAAACTGGCAGTTGGCTTGTTATTTTCCTCCAGTGCTAACGCTAGAAGTATTGTGACAGGCAGTGAACCCACCCATAATGAAAACTCAGGTATTTATGAAGAATCCATAAACTTCTCCCATTGCCAATCTGTATCATTTAGTCACAGTGGTAAAATATGTAACATTCTCAGGCCCATGATCTTCTCATCATTTGACTCACTCTTATTTCTTGTTTTGTTAATTCTGAAGATCATAAAATAAGGCTTTATCAGTAGTGACGGTCATGACTGGCAGACCAACAGAGGCAGGATGCATTCTACCATTCCTCAGTAGGAGATCATGGACCCTGGAGCAGTCCAGCCCTATTTCAGTTGGGAGTTTTAAAAAAAATTTGCTGGTACAAAATGTGACATGCCAAATGAATGCTTCTGTATCTAAGTTTATTAGAGTGTATAAACAAAGAAAAACTATAAAGCAAATCATTCCTCTACATCCGAAACTATCATCATGAGTCCTGTTCACCAATTTGTTCATATGCCTAAATAATGTATCATTTGTGTCTGTCAAGTTAGAACTTGAATGATAGAGGGAGGAATTGAACTCAGCAATGTTCATGTTGTCTTCCTTGGGAATTGTATAAGGTGGTTTGTTTTTTTTTTTTTTCTATCCTTTTAAGGGAAAATGGTGTATTGACAAGCACCTACTCACCTGTGAGAGGGATCACATTCCTGGCTAATAAGTGTGTGAATGTGTACTCTGTTCCTGCCTCGGGGGGCTCCTTGGATGAAGCTGTGAGAGGTGAGCTCTGCCTGATGCCCTGTGCGGTTGTATGCTTGGGTTATGTGGGTGTCCTGTGCACCCCTGTGCTTCTATGCATTCATTGCCATAACCAGGGAAAAGAGTGTAGCTAGAAGATCACACCATGAGTCCTTTTGGTATTGTCTGCTTGAAGTACACAAGATGGCCACAAGCATTTGTATGCTGTTGTCCCAGAAATTGGGCTCAAATTGACCATTGTTACCAGAAAGCTCATCTTTTTTTTTAAATGAGGTATAATTGACGTAAGACATTATATCAGGTGATGATATGTTATAATGTTATAATGATTTGTTATTTGTACACATTGTGAAATGATCATCACAATAAGTCTGCTTAACATCTGTCAACAAAATTACAATATTTTTTCTTGTGAACTTTTAAGATCTGGTTGCTTAGCAACTTTCAAATATGTAATATAGTAGTATTAATTATAGTCACCATGTTGTACATGTATCCCCATGACTTATTTATTTTATAACTGAAAATTTTATGCCTTTTGACTACCTTCACTCATTTCATCCACTCCTCAGCCATCATATCTGGAAACCACCTGTCTGTTCTCTGTATCTATGAGCTCAATTTTTATGTTTGTTTTTTGAGATTCTGTGTATAAGTGGGATCGTACAGTATTTGTCATTCTCTGACTTATTTCACAAAACATAATGCCCTCAAGGTTGATCTATATTGTTACAAATGGCAAGATTTCATTATTTTTTTTTTTTTAGGATTTCATTCTTTTTCACGGTTGAATAATATCCCAGTGTATGTGTGCGTGTGTGCTTGCCTATGTGTGTGTATGTGTGTCTATATATCTCTCATCTATCACATTTTTTTTATTTATCCATCAGTGGATACTTAGGTTGTTCTTGGCTCCTGTCAATAATGCTGCAATAAATATAGGGGTGCTTCCATCTTTTTGAGTTAGTATTTTCATTTTCTTTGGATAAATACCCAGAGATGGGATTGCTGGACCATATGGTAATACTATTTTAATTTTTTTGAGGAACTTCTGTACTGTTTTTAGTGGCTGCACCAATATACATTCCCACCAACAATGCACGAGTACAGATCATCACCAACACTTGTTATTTCTTGTCTTTTTGATACTAGCCATTCTAATGGGTATGAAGTAATCTCTCCTTGTGCTTCTGAATTACATTTCCCTGATGATTAGTCATATTGAGCATCTTTTCATGTACTCATTGGCCATTTGTGTGTCTTTCTTGGAAAAACGCCTATTTAGATCCTCTGCCCATATTTAAATCAGTTCGTTTCTTTGCTGTTGAGTTGTATGAGTTCTTTATATATTTTGGATATTAATCTCTTATCAGGTATGTGACTTGCAAATATTTTCTCCCTTCTCATAGGTTTCCTGTTCATTTGGTTGATGATTTTCTTTGCTGTGCAGAGGTTTTTGGTTTGATATAGTCCCACATGTTTTTTTTGTTTTTGTTACCTTTGCTTTTGGTGTCAAATACAAAAAATCATTGCCAAGACCACTGTCAAGGAGCTTACTCCCTGTTTTCTTCTAGGAGTTTTATGGTTTCAGATTTTATGTTTAAGTGTTTAATCTATTTTGAGCTAATTTTTGTGAATGGTGTTAATTAGGCCTCCAGTTTCATTCTTTTGCATGTGGCTATCCAGTAGAAAGCTTACCTTACTGATAGATGATAAGCACATTAGTGACTTTATTACATGAATAGAATCTAAAGGAAAGGGAAATACTCAAATTAATTGCATAATAACTATGTTGTGAGGATTTAACATATTAACTTACTTACCTCCTTCATATCTTTGCTTAATTGTCTCCTTCTCAGTAACTCTCAACCACCTATTAAAACTGTATACTTCCCAGCATTACATAATGCATGGACTTTTCTTTTCGTTCCTTTCCTTTCATTTTCTTTTCTTTTCTTTTCTTTTCTTTTCTTTTCTTTTCTTTTCTCTTCTCTTCTTTTCTAGGCATGAGACTTCTTATCCACTTTCTCTGCTGTATTTTTCTTCATAGCACTTATTACTTTCTAATATTATTTATTTGCATATGTTCTCATTGCCTGTTACCTCCCACTAGAGTATCAACTCCATGAAGACACGGAAATTTTTTTTTTTTTTGCTTATTTTGTTCATTGCTGTATTTCTAGTACCTAGTGCAATGACCAGCATACAGTAGGTGCTCAAGAAACCTTCATTATATGAATATTCTTTGTGAAAAAAGTATTTACCCACTGTGAGGCATTTTTGTTATTTGTGTTACAATGTCAAGGCATGCCAATGTACTTGTAGAAATAAGAAAATGGAAAAAAGCAGAGCCAGAGTAAAAAAATACAGCTACCAGTTTGAGACTTTTTTATTCCTGAAAGTGACTCTTCACTGAGAAGTCAGTAAGGTACTGAGCTCCTAATCTGCATGTTAGATGCTAGATGACAGGACACCCGGACCTGTGTCTTCAGTGCCTGAGTCTGAGGTCACCCTTCTGCTGACTTCCTTGAAGGGATTCCACTCACTTAATTCAGTACCTTCCCTGTGCTGGGGAAGTCCTTTCCATACTCTGCCTGGGGGACTCCCAGTTCATCCCTTAGTTCTCAGCTTAAATGTCCCTGCTTGAAAGATGGGGGCTCAAAGACGAACAAGGTGCAGCTCTTGTTCTTATGGAGCTGGCAAATGAGTAGGGGGGAGGGTCACAGTAGCAAAATAGAATTCCTGTGGTACTTTAAATGCTGTTGTAGGGGCGCCTGGGTGGCTCAGTCGGTTAAGCGTCCGACTTCGGCTCAGGTCACGATCTCGCAGTATGTGAGTTCGAGCCCCGCGTCGGGCTCTGTGCTGACTGCTCAGAGCCTGGAGCCTGTTTCAGATTCTGTGTCTCCCTCTCTCTCTGACCCTCCCCCGTTCATGCTCTGTCTCTCTCTGTCTCAAAAATAAATAAACGTTAAAAAAAATAAATGCTGTTGTAGAGGTACTGTGCATACTATGAGGACATGGTGAAAGCTGCAGGAATAAATGATGTTACTAGGGATGGTGTCTAAGGTCAAAAGAGAAAGAGACCCAAAATAGCATACAGTCCTCTTTGTTCATATAATCAAACAAGATTCAGGGTGTTTTATTAGTCAATTCAGACTTTCCCCCTGACTTAGGAGAGAGGGGAAGAAAATAGAAAAAAAAAAAAAAAATAGCCATGAGCCACAGTTAATCTACTTAAAGTAGTTGTGGCTGAATATCACCCAGAATGATTAAATCAGCCCAGGTTAAATCAGATAGAGGTCAGACCACAGGCATATGCCTGTCAATGTTACCTTTTGAACATACAGTACTTACTTCTGCATTCTCAGTGTTTATACTCTGCAGAAACTCTGAACTACTGTTTACATGGTGGTGAGTTCAAGCCTCTCTGTGCCCCAACATCGCTTGGTGTTGTATCACATGAAGCAGCTGCTCTTGGGCAGACACAAATATACTAGGACTGTGGACTTTATGCCATGTTCAGACTGGGGAAGACCTGAAGGTCGTTGAGTCAGAACCTCCATTTTAATTTTATTTATATACATTTTCCCACTTGGAAAGCAATATTAGTCCTTAACTAGCCCAGCTAAGATAATAGCTGTTCATTTTTAATGTATTTCCTTCAAGTCTTTTTCTATGTATATTTTTCTACAGCAGTAATCATATTGGACGTCCAGTTTTGTTGCCTGTGTCTTTCACTTAACATTATGTCCAATATACTTTAATTTTTTATTGTGTGCCTCATACCACCATTTAATGGCTTATCAAATAATTTATAGAAGATTTTCTTAGCCATCCTCCAACTGCTACATTTAGTGTTTGTAGTTTTGTGGGGAGAGTGATTCTATATATAATACGATAGGAAATATTTCCCCATACGTAGATTTTCCTATATTTTGAACTTTTCCTTGGGGTAGCTACCTGGGAGTGTGTGATGAATGAGTTTGAAAATGTGAGCACATATATAGGTCATAATGCATGTTGCCAAATTATTTTTGAAAGAGGATTGGAACAGTTGAAATCAGTTAAGTCTTCCAATGTCACTTTCACCACATAGGTCAGTAAATTGAAGGCTGGAGAAATGAAATTACCACCCAAGGTCACCAGGTGTCTGCTAACATCTGACCTGTAACACAGAAGTACTGATTGAGTTCAGTGTTTAGATTTTATTAGGTAACCTTTACCTGTCCTTTCCATAAATCTTTGTACATATCTGCTGAAATGATTTTTCACAAATATTCTAGATACATTTGTATGTAAAGTAGACATAAAATTTCTTTATTTTCATTACTACTAATATCCAAAAGAAGAAAGGTATTCATAGTGTTACTTCAGATTACATTATTAATATTATATATATATGTGTGTGTGTGTGTGTGTGTGTGTGTGTGTGTGTGTGTGTGTGTATGTGTGTGTGTGTGTGTGTGTGTGTGTGTGTGTGTGTGTATATATATGTATAGTTTGTTTTTGAGGGAGAGAGAGAGTGCATGCATGTGTGAGGAGGGAGAGGGAGAGAGAGAATCTCAAACAGCCTCTGTGTACTTTCAGTGCAGAGCCCAACGTGGGGCTCGATTCCACATTCCTGGGATCATGACTTGAGTGAAATCAAGAGTCAGACACTCAACTGACTAAGCTACCTAGGCCCTAGGCACCCCTCATGATATATTTTAAAACTTTTTTTCTGCCTTCTAGTTACTGTACAGACCATAGATATATGATTATACAACCCATTTCATTGATATAAAATCAACCACACTTTATTTGTGCTTGAATAGAGTTCAACTTTCCAACATTCTTTCATGCTTCTTCGGGTTCATAAGAATGGTCACAATTTTGATTACTATGAAAGACACACACACACACACACACACACAGTCACAGAGATCTGATGCTCCTCTAAAATCTGTCTTCTGATGACACACAAACACTAATTTACAGTATGTGTATTGCACCATCATACTAAAAAGTCCGCTGTGTTTTTCCATCGGCATTTGAGTATAAGAGTAGTATAAATTTGTAACAGGAGGGAACGACATAGAGGACTTTTATTTCAAATACAGTGGTTCCAAGTTCCAGAGTTGTGAATACTGATGGATATTTGTTTTCTTTTTTATTAAAGGTCAGTCCAGCTCCACTTCAGAGAATGCAATTGGTGATATGTATAAAACTCGAATTCCCAGCAAAGCTCTCTCTCTTAATTCCTTCCATGCTGTCAGATACTATTCTAAAGTTGTCCCTTCCTATGATGCAGCTGCTGTAACAAATCAGAACATTTCAGTTCATTTTCCATCAGCTGTGCCCAAAGTCTCAAAGTTTCTTCCTCAGCACTACAATTCTGTGCTGGGCCAGACGTGCTCAACACATCCCAACTGTCTGGTAAGTCTTCTGGGGTCTTGGATCAGATTGGATTCTTTCATTCCAGCTATCAGGGCCCCTGGCTTGCATTTTGTTATTAATACTCTGGTCAGAAGTCTCTTAGACTGGGGCCAGGTGCACTTAACCCAGGCTCTCATTCCCCATGCTGCAGGACTGATATCTAGATATCCAGAATTAGTGAATCTGAATGTGATGCTGCTGGTGTGACCTTAAGTGGCCAGATGGGACCTGGTTCCTCTAGAGCCCCTCCCTTCAGCCCCTCTGCTTCTATGATGCCACATCCCATTTCACCAGCCTCATCCTCAACCACTCCCTTCACCCCCGCCAACTGTCTGCTGCTTTATCTCATTGGCTGGTAGTAGTCAATCAGGCTAAAGGAAAACCTGTTCAGCCAACATAAACCAGGCTGATTTGAGATCCCAGATGTCCTCATATCACAGATATTTATTGAGCATCCACTCTGTTCTAGCATTGTGCTAAGCACCAAGAATGTAGTGTATAGATAGACATGATCCCTGCCTGAGTGTCATAGGGAAGCATAGAAGCAGGCAATTGTGATCCACGTTGGGGCATGTAGGAGGAGGACCCTAGTATATATAGTATAATCTAGATTTGGGAGAGGTTAGTGACTGCTCACCCCTGGAAGAAGTACTATCTAAGCTGAGATCTGAAGGATAAGAATTAGCCCAGTAGAGAGGTCAGGAGTTGGGAGTGAGGAGGGGAAAAGCATTCTAGGCAGATGGATATAAACAGTGGTATCTTTTTTTTTTAATGCTTCAAGTTTTCATTTAAATTCTAGTTAGTTATATAAACAATGGTATCTTTATTTTTTGGAAGAACTGTCCCGTTTTAGATGAAGACCCAAACCAGCCTGGCCTGCTTTCAATGGACTCCTGATAACCTTAATATAGTTGCTAATACTTTTGCATATTAATAATAGCTAACATGTTTTGAGCACTCAATAAGTAATCTGCCACATACTCTGTGTACTTAATGTGGATGATCTAATGAATCTCTGAAACAGTACTTTGAGGTAGGTGCTATTATTATTTCCATATGGCATCTATAAAATGGGAATAATAGTGACCTGCCCAAAAAACATTTATGAGAAAAATATTTTAAAGATACTTACAAAGAAATTTTGAAATATGAATTATTTACATATATAATACTTTTGCTAATGATCATCAGTCTACCGACAGGAAACGGGGTAAATGAAAAAGAGATTGTAACATTATTATTTTTTTAATGTTGACCTTTACTTTGTGTGTAGTTTTTGGTGGAGAATTGCTGTAAGCTAATAATTACTTTTAATAGCAATAAATAATACATATTTTAATGGGTTTATTCCCCTAAAGATCTCACATGGTTTTATGAATCATTTCGTATTGCTTTAGGACATAGAAAATATATTTGTGACATTATGAGTAAAAACAGGCCAAGATTCAATTAATGTGGTTTTCTTTCCCCTTTGCAGCAACAGTTTTGGGCATATTAATAGCACATGTTTGAAATTCACACTCTAGACCACCTGTTGGGTACAGTTTGACAATAAAGGAAGAATGGAACAAAGAATGATCTTGAAAGCTACACCCAGAGACCTAATATCAAAAGAGTTTGCACTGTATGGCTTCTGATAAATGTGCTAAAAGCTTCTGCAGATAGATAGCAAAAGTGCTAGCCACTCGCTTTCACTTAACCTCAGATATACTTGGATCTCCCCCAGCCAGAGCACTACAAGAACAGATGGCCTGGTGACCTAGACTTCTTCTTTTTTTTTTTTTTTCCTCCTCAAAAAATATTCCACAATTTATGACCCGCTACAAAGAAGGTCCAGGTACACTGGATAAATTGGTAAGATTAGGGAGATGCTTTGATACTCCAGCCTCACTGAGTATAGATGTTACAGCCCGATTCCTATTTTTAGTATCACTGAATAACTGTCACTCATTTCTAGGTGGTATCTTTCTAGACTTGACATCTTAGAGAGCTTCCTCCATTATGCACCATCCAAACTAAGATCTCTCAGTTCAACAGGGGTGTTTATCTCCTCACTTGACTCCTAATGAATAAATTGATGTGTTTGTTTTTGCATTTTGTAATCCCTTGAGTGAAATGATAGCTAATAGGTAGATTTTTCTTTCTGGATCTTCAGCTACAGACTTTCTTTGTTATTCATCTCTTCCTCCCTACTGATATTAGAAAAGACGAATTAGAAAAAAACTGCTGAAAATAAGGGGAGAAAAATATTTGTTTTATATTTCACTGAAATGTTCTTACACATATAATAAGTTTTATTGTTAAAGAAAATATTCAGTGTTCACCTTGAAAATGGTAGTCTGTTTTTGTTTTGTTTAATAAATATTCGTTCCCTTTTTTAGTAGTACAATATAGGGAATTTAATTTTACTAGATTTTTGAGAAGTTTAAAAATTACTTTAGGCATAGCCTAATTTTCATGTTAAATTGTATAACTTTTCCTTGAGGATGCCATGATAATGGAACCTGTAGATATTTGACCAACTTTATCTTTATAAAGGAACTACAAGTTTCCAACCAAGATTCTATGCTTATTATTACAAATGTGTGCTTGACTCTTTATACTCTGGCTTTTAGGAGTGATTGCTTTGATACTGTAAGAGAACCTGTTGAGGTATTTTGGGTACTTGTGGCCACTTCCTATGTTCACAACTGGTCTTAATCGTTACTAGGACTTTTGCTCCACATGAGGATTTCCTAGGTGCACATGTGGATCATGAGAGACAGCCTGTGGCTGCGAACTCAACAGAAGACCTGGAGAGTATATCCTGGCTCCTGGCCGCTCTTAGTCCCCCTTTCCTTTCAACATGAAGAGCAAGGCTATCTGATCCATTGTTAAAGCTCTATTTTTTCCATGACTGCTTCCCATGATCCTGAACTTCATGTAGATGTCCAAATTTGTTTCTTTTTTTTTTTTAAAGAATATTATTTTTCTTAATTTTTTTAATGTTTACTTATTTTCAAGAGAGAGAGCACGCAAGCAGGGGCTGGGGGGCAGAGAGAGAGGGAGACACAGAATCTGAAGCAGGCTACAGGTGAGAGCTGTCAGCACAGAGCCTGACGTGGGGCTCGAACCACGAACCGTGAGATCATGACCTGGGCCGAAGTCAGAGGCTTAACCGACTGAACCACCCAGGCACCCCCCAAATTTATTTCTAATATTAGAGCTTCATTTTTAGTAAATTGTGCTCTTCCAAGTAAGTTCAGCTCTCAGCCAAGGAAGGAAGAGCCCATAAAAAAAGGAGCAGATTTTCCTTTGTCAAATCAAGTTGGCTGGTCATGAGACAGTTGCAGTGTTATTTTTACAATGAAAAAGGTGCAAGGAGTTTGCTTAGAAAAGGTGACAGCTTGCAGGTGTTATAGCAGTCACTGTCCCTGTCTGAACAGGAAGTAGGGGCAGAAACAAACATTTATTGAGCCCTTCCTATGGCCCAGGCAAATTATTAGACTTTTTCTTTTTCTTTACTTTTTTTTAGGGTTTATTTATTTTGAGAGACAGAGAGATAGAAAGCAAGTGGGGGAGTGGCAGAGTGAGAAGGAAAGAGAGAATCCCAAGCAGGCTCTGCACTGTCAACACAGAGCCCAACGTGGGGCTTGAACTCGTGAACCACGAGATCATGTGAGTCGAAATCAAGAGTTGGACACTTAACCCACAGAGCCACCAGGCACCCCAGCAGTGGATTTTTTTTAAGTTTATTTATTTTGAGAGAGAGTGAGAGAAAGAGCACACGAACAGGGGAGGGGAAGAGAGGGAGAGAGAGAATCCCAAGCAGGCTCTGCACTGTCAGCACAGATCCCAATGCAGGGCTCGAACCCATGAATCGTGGGATCATGACCTGAGCCAAAATCAAGAGTCAGATGCTTAACCAACTGGTCCACCCAGGTGCCCCTAGACTTCTTCTTGAGGAGAATTTAGCCTTACTCATTTCTATATCCTCAGTGTCAGCCATCTCGCTAGTTGGATGGATGGATAGGATGCACAGGTGCTTGGATGGATACCTGTGTGAACATGGAGCCAGGAGGTGTAATGGTCTGAAATTGGACGATGACTATGAGAAAGGAAAGCAAGAGACATAGTCAACTTAGGAACCCCTCTGAAGCCAAGACAGATGGAAGAATGAAAATTGATGTTTAGCCATCACTGTGTAGTTTTCATCAATAGTGTATCAGTCTGTTTACACCTATTTTCTTCCCCTCATCACACTCTTCTAATATAGAGTTAGATGGTCTCCCAACAGGGCAGAAATGACAGTAATTGGTAATGTTCATGAACACAACTGTTGTATGTTTAAAGGAGAACACTCAAATGTTGAATAACTCAGAAGTTCTTCAGCCGTTTATTAATTTCTTCAGCAACTATTTGAGAGGCATCGTCTTAGCCTTTTTTTTTTTTTTTTTTTTTTTTTTAATTTTACCTTCTATATCCAAGAGCTGGGAATCTGTTGGGAGAGAGGTAAAACAGAATTATGGTGGAGTTTGGTGAGTGCCGTGACAGGAGAAAATATGAAGTATTACTGGGTACCTACAAGCATCACACAACCATTCAGGGGACTCATGGGAGGCTTTTGAAGGTAGTAACATCTGGGGCACCTGGGTGGCTCAGTCTGTTGAGCATCCAGCTCTTGGTTTTGGCTCAGGTCATGATCCCAGGGGTCCTGCAATCGAGCCCCACATTGGGCTCCGTACTGAGCACGGAGCTTGTTTGTAATTCATTTTCTCTCTCTCTCTCTCCCTCCCTCCCTCCCTCCCTCTGCCCCTCTCTCCCACTGACACACTCTTTCTGTCAAAAAAAAAGTAATAATAAAATGCAGATATCTTAGATGTCACTTATCTTCATCTCTGAAACTAATGGTAAAGTATTTGCATTGTTGTGAGGGTTGTTGTGAGGGTTAAGTGAGATATGTGTAAAAGCCCTTAGAACAGTGCCCTGGCACATATGAAGCGTTTAATACCTGTTTGTGATAATTGTAATGATAATGATTAAGCTGAGATTTTAAGAACCAGTAGGCAGAGCGCAGCTAAGTGGTGGAGATGTGGAGACCAATGAGGGGGATGAGTTTCCAGACTGCATTTGCAAAGGTATCAAAGAAAGGACTGCATAACACAAATGGAGGAATAGAGGAAATTCCACGGGGCTGTGCATCGAGTTCAGGTGTGAGATGGAGAATGAATGAATGGAGCAAAGAGACAGCCAAGGGCCATGCGATACTGCCTTGACTGAACTTACCATGGTGCTCATTGCTGTTATGAAATTGACATAATCAGATTTGCATTTTAGGATAGCTGCTCTGGCTTTGATGAATTAAAAGCAGAATGAATTGAAGGGGGCTAAAACTAATTGGGGGAAGGGTGTGGCTATTCTAGCAATTCAGGCAAGAGATGGCCAGAAATAAGTCATTGTCAGTGGAGATGAAAAAAAGTAGACAAATTTGATTAATGTGAAGAAGGCAGAGTCAGCAAGACTTGGTAGATAATCAATGTGGGGCTTGTGAAGAAGTAAGGCAAACACCTAGATTTCTGGCTTTGGTAGCCGGGCAGACAGTACTGATGGCCACTGAGGGAACACCGAGAAAGCATTTGGAGGTCTGGTGCTGGAAGATGACAGTTTTATGTGGGGATATGCTATGTGTAGGATATCCTAGTGGAGGTAGCCAAGAGGCATTCAGATTTGTGTGGCACAGGTGGGATATATCTGGATGAGAGATAATGTGGTTTGGGAAGTCATCACCCTGGGGGGTGGGGAATGCTAAAGTTGGGGATTTAAACATTAAATGGTGGGATTGACTCACAGAGGCCTTCTAATCCTGCAGTTCTATTATGATACCTCATAAGGAATCACTTGGTCAGGCCCATAGTGTCTCATGACATTGTAAGTCACCAGATTCGAGATACTTTGGTAAAACTCTCAAAGGCAGAGGGCACAACTCGCCAGTGGCAGCTGTGTTTGTTTGCTGGGTGTTTTTGAATTGTGGGAAATTTCTCTGAATATCTAGGTTCTGGAAAATTCAAAACTTAGATAATGCTGGATCTATTCCTAGTATGCAAAGTAGCAACAAACTGCTCGGGCAAGTAGTACCTACCCCTCTTGAGGGGGCATTAGTTTTACTCTGGTCACTTCCTACCCACCTCATTCATTGAGCTGACTTGCCTGGTTCCTGTAGGTATTCTGGTGTGACTCCTCTATAGGGAAATCACTTTGGGGGAGAAATGAGGGCAGCATGTTAGAATGCAGATTTCCAGGCCATACCCCACAGGGTCAAATTGGTAGACTTGGCTGGGCTAGTACTTAGGAATCCACTTTTAAACATTGCCAGATGTGCTGTGGTATCTGATTATCCTACTCAAAAACCCAATGCACATAAATGGATGCAGATACCCATAGAGGACACAAAAACAGAATAGACCCAGAATGAAACCATACATTGCTGACTTCCAAACCTGGCAGTGCATCGTAAGCACTTATAGATTTATGAAAACTACACGTATCGGGACTCCGATCCCAGAGATTCTGATGCCATATTTTTAGAATGGGGCCTGGTACCCCGCATAGAATGGATCCACTGTTAGATTTATAACATGCTAATCATGATGTCGAGAAGTGTGAGCAAGGAGCATAGCCCTCCTAAATCTAGACAGGTCAGCACTGAAAGAATAACCACTTCCACACTACTTGATTGGGAAAGGTTTTGCTGAAGAGGTAAGTTTCAAAAACTGCTTTGGTGAGTCAGAAAGATAATTAGGTTAAAACATTCCATACCCAGAGTCTAGCTGTGGGAAAATTGAAAGGTGATAACAGACCCAGAGAGTTTTGAGTAGATGTAACTAAGAAGAGTGAAAAACAAAAAAGCAAGGTAGGGTTTTGCTCCCTTTAGTTCACATTGATGCCAATGGAAGCTGCTTACATGAAGGCAGGTGATTTCTCATGCTTATTAAATCTTTCATGTTTTATAAAATTACACTAAAATTGTTAAAAAGCAGAATGCCACTTTTGCAAAATAGTGAACATTGGAAAACCTGCCATTTTTCTGAGTACTTGGGGTTGACTTATCTTAACAGAATCTTGAGACCAGAACCTGTCAATTTTCTGTGCATCTCTTGGGCACGCCATTGGTTTTCCCCTTTCCTCCCCTTTCCTTTTGCCTGTCTTCCTGTTACATGGGATAAGGAAGCAGGAAGCCCACAGATCACCTTGGTTAATCCGGAATCAAGAGCTTGTTTCATCACCATGGAAATACGACACTCTCACAGAAGACAGTGAAACCTCTTATCTCTGTATTTTTCAAGGTGGTTTTTCCATTCCAGAATAATGTTCTTTCTGAACATACACACACACACACAAAAAACAACTGAGAAGACACACACAATCGCATTACTTCGTATCATGTATGCTGCTGAATTTTACTCATCAGACTCCAGAAAAAAAAAGATTTTTTTCATTTTTGCTTGAAGCAAAGATTTCTCGATTCAGATTATAGGCTAAGTGGGCTTGACCACTGCTGGGAGAAACTTCAGGGAAACAGACTTCCAAAATGCACAGATAAACTTGTTCTGAAAAGTCTGCTAAACCATATATCCTAAGAAGTCCCTGTAAACAGACCTTCTTTTCCGCTTATTTCTTCCCCAAATAGTCTTAAGGCTGATGGGAGGGTGTTGGGAGTGGTGTGTTTTCCCAAACACTGAATTCCTTCTCCTTTCATCCAGTTTCAGGCAGTTTTCTTATGTCTTTCAAAATAATAGCCAAAATCTTTAAAACTTCTAGGGCCTAGGCATTATGTGACTCTTGGCACTTTTAAACCCCTACAATAGATCTCAGTACTGCAAACACTGTGAAAAGTCCTTGACAGTCATTTCCCCCCATAGGCCTGAAGTTCCTATCAATCCTGAATGAGAAACTACTGGAAAGTAGACAGTCTTTCCCATAGCTATGCGTATGTTGGAGTAGGTGCACAGAAACAAGAATAAACATTGATTTTTTCCCCCTACTGCTTCGGACTCACATTGCTTTTCTCACGTTGTGGTATTCTAATACTCTTAAACCTGTTGTTTATAAAGCATTAAGGGGTGAAAAATCCATAGGATTCACTTCCCTATCGGTAATTGTTTTTTAAAATATTTTTAGATTTTATTGACTATAATTGAAGAAGGCCAATGTGGTTGCAGCATTGCTTTTTATCTTCTAATGGGGAACTGTAATTGACTTACCCTTTTATGACATCTAATTGGTAAAATAATGATTTTAAATATCTTGCTACAAAAGACACTCCAGATTTTTTTTCCAGTGTAACAAGTTCAATTCTTTTATAGGGTTAGTGAGTCCAGACCTGGGCAAAAATGCCTCTAAGCTTTTGATAGAGTCCAGGGAAGGGCTAAGGGTTGAGATGGCCAGTTAAGCTCTCTTTCTTTAGAAGTAAAAGTGTTTGAAAAATTGAATATGAATGTATTATCTTGGCATTAAAAAAAATGACTTTTTAAAGGGTTAATCCTACTCTTGAGGAACTAGGAAACAACTGCAGGATTTACCCTGAGCTCAAAATACTCCCTTTCTTGAGTCATGTGGGAAGAATTGTATATGGAGAAGGGAATTCCTTTCTTGACCATCATTGCCCTCACCCTCTGCAGCAAGAGCTGAGTTTCAATGTAAATATTATTCCTGGCCACAAGACTTCCCAGCTCCTTTTAAGAAATCTAGCCACAGCACCTGACTGGCAGAGAATGTGTTTGTACTTAGGATCACTATCAAGCCTCCCTAAAATGGAAAACCTACAACAAAGGATGCAATAAAATGCTGCTCTCGGGGTGAGATTGTGTCCACCCAAGGGGCAGTTACAGGGAGATCATGTTGAAGGATTTGTACTTCCAACCTTGGCTCTGGTCCAGCCAAGGCTGGGAAAAATACTCCCAGTTCTCCAGCCCTGTAGCAAATGGTGTCAATTCACTCCACGAGGAGGCATGTCCTCTGGCTTGGTTTGGGGGAGGTGAACTTGGAGGTGCTTGTGTGAACGGTTTGCTTGTTGAGGCTCAAAATAGTTTGTGAAAAGAAGGTACCTAACCAGCTTAATTGCATTAGAGAAAATGAGTTAAAATGTTAAATCTCAGTTACTAGAATTGGCTTTGTGTCATCTGGGTATTTCCTTCAGATGTTAACGGAAGCTCAAGAATACTAATCAGATCCCATTGGCAAAGCCAAGCTAGTCACAGCAGGCTTCCAGCTGATGATTATTTTTCACTGTCTGCACATGGATATTCTGCTACCACTTAAAGGCAAGGCAAAGCCATTGGTGATTGTGCTCCTTCTACGGCCAGTTTTCCCACAGCCTGTTCTCTATACTGCTTGCTCGTTTACATTTCCCTGGCCCTTACCTCTTTATCACCAATGCCTGATGCTCTTGCTCTGTTCAGCTCTGGACGATCGCCTTACCCATGGGCCTGTAAGCTTCGCAGGGAGGTAGCTGAGTTTGTAGGAAAAAGCATGAGGTTAGAAGTCATAGTGGCTTGATCCGAAGCCTGGTTCCACCACTTATTAGCATATATTTGAGCTAATGATTTACTTCATCGCACTGTTTCCGCTTTTGTAAAACGGAGGTGACAATATTCACTTATTCAGGCTCTGAGAACTGAAGATAATGTTTATAAAGTTCCTGGCATGCAGCAACCTCTCCCTAAGTGGTAACTGCTGTTATCTTGCTGCCCTCCCTTCCTGCAGCTTCTCTGCTCACCAGGGAACTGCAGTGGGGGGGGGGGGGGGGGGCGGGGGGAAGAATCCTGGTTCTCAGTATCAATTTCATGCCGCTCCTCCAGCTTTGTAGGGTTCTAAACAGTGAGGGTCTCTCTCATAAGTTCTCTCCCTTCTTCTGTGATTGTTGAGCCAGCAGAGTAGAACACTTACGTTTGATACCCTCTTCCCCATCCCCACAACTCGCCACAGCTTCCACCATAGTCAGACTGAAGCATTTTTGTAGCAGGGAGGGAATAAGCAGTTTGTGTGGATTCTCCACATGATTGTGGGGTTGCTACGGAGCCTCCTCCGGGGCTATTACTCTCCAGGTCCTGAGTTTCTCTTCTGCTGTCACACCCAGCTTTCGGGGCTCATTTATGTGAGAGGCAGCATGGCAGATTTGAACCCCAGCTCCATCGCCTCTGCTCTTCACTCAGGGCTCGTGAGCACTTGGTTTCTCTGGGCCTCGTTTTTCTCATCTGTAGAGCTAATCCCTAACCTGCAATCTTGTTCTGAGGATTAGAGAAAATGCTCACGGTATGTTAGTGAGGATAGTACCTTTCCCGTAGTAAGGGCTCAATAAATAAATTGCTCGTTATACTTGTACAGGCTTGCTCTGCCTCTTTGCTGAAAGCCTGCAGCATCCCACTGGTCATTTCCCCCCATAACTTCTGCTTCCTTGCCTTTCTTACTGAGAACCACAGACACCATCAACCAGCATTAATCATTGGTCCCTTTTTAATCTTTTCAAAGACATTTCATGTTATGAAAGTAACACGGGTTTATAAAATTTAAACCAAACAAAATTGTATAAAATGGAGTAAAAATCTCTTCCTTCCTCTGAGATTCCCCCTCTCTCTGGAAGTAACCCCTCTTAACAGATGGGTGTGTTTCCTTCTAGATTTTCTTTTATGCACACAAAAACATATGAATTATGCATATGAAGAGGTGTTTAGATATCTTACAAAATTAGAATCCTATAATATTGCTCTTCATTCATTTTTTTCCCTATTTAACTCGTTTATGGACATTTTCCATACCAGTGTGTCAAGACTTCATTCTTTTTAAGAGCTGACTTTGTGTTCTATTTTAAGAATATCTCAAAATATATTTAACTGTTTTCCCAATGACACGGATTTGTTTTTTCTTCATTTAAAAATTTTACAAACAATATTACAATAAGCAACATAATTATATCTTTGCGTGGTTATGAAAATATATCTGGGTGATATATTTAGCCAAGAAATATTTATTGAGTGCCCTCCACAAGACAGGCACTGTTCTAGCAAACTCTTTAACTTCAGGGAGCTTAAGTTCTAAGAGGGAATACCTTAAATAAATATAAAATACCATGTCAGCTAGTCATGACCTGTGATGAATACCGCAAGGAAGAGAGAAAGCAGGGACAGGGACAGTCAGGATGCTATTTTAGATAGGTAGGTTGGGGGAGAGGGGTTGAAAAGTTGGCATTTGGAAGACACGACTCAAGTCAGAGAGCAAGCTGTTTTAGTGATCTGGGAAGAGAGCATACCAGGTAAGAGACACAAGGGTGGGTGTACTCGAGGAGCAGCAGGGAGGTCAGTGAGGCCGGAGTGGAGTGAAGGAGGAGAGAATGGGGAACAACATGCCATAGATCCTCAAAGGCCTGTGGCTTCCTAGCAGATGGAAGCAGGGAGGCATGTGATCTGAGGTACATTTCGAAAGGACCAGTGTGATGGCTGGGCAGAGCGTTGACTGGGGACCCAGAGCAGAAGTGGAGAGATGGAGTTAGAACACTTTCAGTAACCCAGGCAAACTGATGATGGTACTATGACTATGGGTCCTAAAACATAGTTATTAAAAATAATGGTTTCGGTGGCTGGAAGAGATATGAGCCTGATGAGAGGATTCAAGGGAGAATGGGAGAAGATGCAGAGGCATCAAGAATAGACAGCTCTAAATGGAGTTTTGCCATGAAGGAGGGCTGGGGAATGAGGCAATTGTTGGGGGTGGGGGGAGCACGTGTGGTTAGAAGAGGAGAAATTTCTGTATGTGCATGCTGATAGAGATGATCCTGTAAATAAGGGCATATTTATAATGCAGAGAAGTAAGGTAATGCTGGCACAGTGTCTCTGAGTAAGCCAGAGAGTTGCAGAGACAAGAGCAGGTGTATCCTGTCAGTGGTGGTAGGAGGGAAGGCAGCATACATGGGCCCAGATGCAGGAAAGAGGATAGGTGTGATGGTGGGAGTTTTGAAAGGCTGGAGAAAAGAGAAGGACGTTTGACATAGTTTTCTAGGAGAGTGGGAGTGTGAATAAACTATGGCAACATAGGGTTGCTGTGCAGCACGGGCTTTCACTTGAAGCATGTGGTCATGAACTGAAGTGAGACCAGGCAGCACGTTTGTGTGTTTTCTCCAGGCAGATCCAGCTGCCTGGAGGATGGTGTTGAATAGGCAGAGATTTAAATGGGGTCTCACCAAGTACTTTTGACAGAGAAGATAGGTTCTAGAGAGTCCATGGAATGTACGAGAGAGTCACGATAAACAGGGAGCACAGCAAAATATATAAGCTTGTCAAATAACTATGCTATACACCTGAAACTAATTTAATGTTGTATGTCAATTATACTAAATGGTTTTTTTTAATTTAAAAATTTAAAAATTTAATTCAGAAAAGAAAAAGAACCAGGGAGCCTCAGCTAAGTAGGGAGGGTGGGAAGGGGACTGTAAAGAGGGTCAGTGGATTGAGGTTTCAGTCCTGTGTGTATAAAAAAAAAAAATCATTGGCATCACAGCACTAGATCGCTGAGACATAAGGATAAAGTAGGGGTAAGATCAGCTGTAGTGGTTAGAGAATGGGATACTCAGCATTGTGGGTACGGAGTGGGTGCTGTTATTGGTATAAACTTGGGAGTGTTTCTTCTCATTTGTGGAAAAGTCATCGTGTAGGGTTATTGAGAGAACACATGCGCCAGTAACTACAGCAAGGCCTCATTTATCCAATATTGTTAGAAATTGAGAATCATATTCTGGAATGTGAATATTCCAGAACACAAATACTTAAAGCCTATGTTTTATTGTAATGCTTTTGATAGAATTCTTTCTAATGGCCAGTTAACTGATTAGCTTCAATCTTATAACTAAGAGAGATTGTCCTGGAATAGAACATGTGCACAGAGAGAGAAAAAGCATGAGAGAGTAAGACTATGTGAGCATGTTAAGGAGGAATGTAAATTCATCAGCCCATAATTTCGGAGATCAACCATTCCCAGGGAGTTAGACTTTTATAAGGTAATAAATTTCCATTTTTATAACAGATATAGGAAGGGGACTCCAATTTTTTGCTGGTAAGTCATTTATTTCCAGTCTATAGCAATAAGTAGGAAACTAAAGACACAGAAACACAGTAAGAGACTCAGATTAATGTAACCCCAGATACAGAGTTCAGGAATATGGAGTAAGTGCCAAGTACTCAATGTGCTGAGAAAAAAGGATAGTCCTTAGGTTGATAGAGTGTGACTGGATCCAGATGAGCCCTCCTCTTGAGTTGAATGGTAAGTATTTTTAAAACTGGGGAGGATAAAGTTAGCATTTCAAGTATGTCACCAGAAAGTAGATTATTTCAGCAACAGTGATGGGACCACTGCTAGCTATTTGTAAGAGAAAATAAAAGCAGTAAAGCTGCATTCCTACTCATTCAAAATAATTAATTCCTGACATATTAAAGAGTTAGGAGTTAAAAATCAAAACCAAAACAGTTATTAAAGAAAACAGATGTATATTTTTATAAACTCAAAGTGATGACTTTTTTTAAAGAATGGCAATGAAACCCAGACCCACGTGATTCAGTGTGCACACACACGCGCGCGTGCACACACACACACACACACACACACACCATAATTTCTATTAATATGATTGGCAAATGGCTTGTTTCCCTAGCATATCAGCTCTTTAAATCAATAAGGAAAAGACAAGCAACCAGAGAGAAAAATGGGCAAAGTTCATAAACAGGATTTTATAAAGGAGCATAAGGAAAACAAATGTATGAAAAGATGTTTACAATAATCATTGACAAATGAAAACAAAGAGCTATTTCCCTTCTCCTAGATTTGGCAAAGGTTATAAACTTTAACTCGGTGTTGGCGAGAGAGTGGGGAAAAACTATCACATATGCGGGCAGGAGTTTAAATTTGCATCACATCTTTGGCAGTGTTTGTCAGGATTTTAAATGTACATTTAATTCCACAATCCCATATCTAGAAATTCATTATAAGTTCAAGACCCTTTTCTCTTCTAGAGGTGACATAAGGGCCATGAAGACAGCCATTGTCTTTTTTTCCCTCCAGTCACAGCAGTCTGTCCCACCACTCCAAGTGAAACCAGTCCGCAAAGAGCCAATAATTAGAACCAATTGCCCAGCTTCCCCTAAAAACGCCACGGGGACTAACTAGCCCCATCACTGTTTCATGCCTGTGTGATTCAGTCTCCACCAGAAGTCTTAAGGTTCTCATATCACTCTCCCGCCATCATAGCTCTTAATATCTTCTATTTGGACTCAATTGTCCACCCCACCTTGAACCCAAACTCTTCTTCTGGAATCCAGTCATCAGCAAAGTCCTTTGTACCATACTCCTTTCTAGGCCTACCCCTCTACTCGCATCCTGGGTCTCCTCCCCTCTTGGCTACTCAAAGACATTCTCCTGGCAATTGTCCCCTGTCCTTGACTACTGGACAGAACCTTTATATAGGGTAAATCTCACAGAACAATAAACATGCTTTAATATCTCCCATTAAAAAGACAAAATCTTTTGACTCCACATCCTTTTCTGCACTTCACTCTCCACCCACACTCCCTTCCGGTTACTGTTCCATTTCTCTATTCCCCTTTAGAGTAAAACTCTTTAAGAGAATTGTTTTATGCTTACCTTCTTCACTTTATCACCTCTCATTCTCTCTCTGGTAAGCATTTTTACTGAAATACAACTAACCTCCTGAAAGGTGCACCAATAGTAGGTATACAGCTCAATGAATTATCACAAGGTGAACATACCATGTACCAACATCCAGGTCAAGAAATAGTACACTGTCCACACCCCAGAAAACTTGTTCCCTCTTCTGCTTACTATACACTTCTCCCCCCAGCCCCCAACAAATAGCTATCATAACTTTAAAAAAAAAATTTAATTATTTTAGAGAAAGAGCATGAGTGGGGCAGGAAGGGGCAGAGGAAGGGAGAGAGAGAGAGAGAGAGAGACCCTTAAGCTCCCTACTCAGCATGGAGACTGATGTGGGGCTCCATCCCATGACCCTGGGATCATGACCTGAGTTGAAATCAAGAGTCAGATCCTCAACCAATAGAGCCATCCAGGCGCCCCAGCTATCATTACTTTAAAAAAAAAAAATCTTTATTTATTTTTGAGAGAGTGCAAGTGGGGGAGGGGCAGAGAGAGGGGGACAGAGGATCCAAGTGGGTTCTACACTGACAGGCTGATAGCAGCGAGCTTAATGTGGGGCTTGAACTCATGAATCACAAGATCATGACCTGAGCCAAAGTCAGACACTCAGTCGAATGAACCACCCAGGTGCCCCTATCATAACTTTTAATACAACACATCATTTGCCTGTTTTTAAAAGTTGCTTTGGAATAATACATGTTTATTTGGAATAATACATACTTCTTTGTGCATGTTTTTTTTTTTTTTAATTTTGTTCATTTTCTGTTTATTTTGAGAGAGAGAATAAGGGAGGGGCAGAGAGGGAGAGAGAGGATTCCAAGCAGGCTCCATGCTGTCAGCCCAGAGCCCGACATGGGGCTTGAGCTCATGAACCGTGATCAGGACCTGAACCGAAATCAAGAGCTGAATGCTTAACCAACTGAGCCATCCAGCCCCTGTGAATGTTTTCTTTTGCCCATTATTATGTTTGTAAGATTTATTCAAGTTCTGGTGTGTATCAGGGGCTAGATCACATCGGGCTTAGTAGGGCCTGAGGATTTATTTTCTGAGTGAAATGAAGCCCTTGGAAGGTTTTAACAGAGGAGTGACAATATACAGTTTTTGCACTAAAAACCTCACTCAGCTGCTACATTGAGAATAGACTGAGCTGGAGGGTGAGGATGAAAATGAAAGCAGAGAGATTGGTTAGGAAACCATTGCAACAATCCGATCACATTATTTTTCAGCTTTAGGAAGAAGAGGCATTTTAGGTCAGTCCCTCAGTGAAGCTAAACAAAGCAATAATAAACCACGCTCAGCGTTGGACCTACAATAATTAGGCCAGCTATCACAATTTAGGCCCAGAAAATAATTAACACCTTTACAACACAAATGGCCATTGGAAGCAACTGTAACTTTAAAAATTAAAATAGGATAATTTATGGCTGAGAATAAAGAGAAGCCTCAATATTCTGAAAATTTGTGTCTTAAAAGCAGTTAATACTTCATCAAACACAAAAAGCATACTCAAGGCCAGAAAACCAAACTAATTTCAGCTCCAAGAGGGAAAAACAGGATGGTAATGCTCATCAAAAGCTGATGGATAAGCAATGTTAAATCTGCGGATTGCCCTGATACACACATTCGAGATGTGGTATAACACACTATCCAGCATTTTGCATTACTGTTTACATTTGTCCTTGTTATTCTTGGCACTTGTGGCATCGCAGAGATTTGTTTTCTTGGTAGCAAGTGTTTTTAAATGAGTCAGTTGAAACCAGTTACATGTGGTTGGTTTTTTCATCTGCACATTTTGTCTTGGTCCTGAGAGTTCTCAGCTTTTGAAATGGAAATTTTAACATTTTTACTCAGACCCAGATATTTGGTTCTGTGTTGGTTTTCATAGCTCTTGGGACAGGAAATAGGGTTGGGACTTGATGGATTTTAAATCTAGGACCATTTTTATATCTTACACGAAAATCAACTCAAGATGGATTAAAGACTGAAACCATAAAACTCCTAGAAGAGGGGCATCTGGGTGACTCAGTTGTTTAAGCATCTGACTCTTGATGTCAGCTCAGGTCACAATCTCATGGTTTGTGAGATCAAGCCCCTCATTGGGGTCTGTGTTGACAGCACAGAGCCTGCTTGGGATTCTCTCTGTCACTCGCTCTCTCAACTCCTTCTCCACTTGCATGCATGCTCACTCTCTCTTTCTCAAAATAAAGAAATAGACTTAAAAAAAAAAAACCTCCCAGAAGAAAACGTAGGTGGTAAGCTCCTTGACATTGGTCTTGGTGATGACTTTTTTTAGATCTAACACCTAAAGTAAAGGCAGCAAAAGCAAAAATCAACAAGTGGGAATGCCTCAAACTAAGCTTCTGGAAAGGAAATCAACAAAATGAAAAGGCAACCTATGGAATGGGAGAAGACATTTGCAAGTCACATATCCATTAAGGGGTTAATATCCAAAATATACAAAGAGCTCATATGACTCAATAGCAAAAACCAAACCAAACCAAGCAAAACAAAAAACAACAACCCAATTAAAAAACGGGCAAAGAATCTGAATAGACACTTTTCAAAGAAGTCACACAAATGGCCAACAGGTACATGAAAAGATGCTCAACATTGCTAATCACGAGGGAAATGCACATCAAAACCACAATGAGCTATTATGTCATGCCTGTCAGGATATCTGTGATGAAAAAGATAACAGATTCTGCAAGAATGTGGAGAAAAGGGGACCCTCATGCACTGTTGGTGGGAATATAAACTGGCACAGTCACTGTGGAAAACAGTATGGAAGTTCCTCAAAAAATTAAAAATAGAGGGGTACCTGAGTGGCTCAGTACATTAAGCATCTGACTTCAGCTCAGGTAACGATCTCACAGTTTGTGAGTTTGAGCCCCATGTCGGGCTCTGTGCTGACAGCTCAGAGCCTGGAGCCTGCTTCGGATTATGTGTCTCCCTCTCTCTCTGCCCCTCCCCTGCTCACACTCTCTCTCTCTCAAAAATAAATAAACATTAAAAAAATTAAAAATAGATCTACTATATAATTCATCCCATCTCTGGATATGTATCCAAGAGAAGCAAAACCATTATCTTGAAGAGATGCATGTAGTCTCCTGTTCACTGCAGCATTGTTCATTAGGGCTAAAGTATAGAAACAACCTGTTTTTGTGTTGTGTTGTGGACAGATGAAGGGATGAAGAAAATGTGATATGTATATATTTTGATAAATTTATATATTTGTATAAAAAACTTTATGTATTTATATATAACATATATATTTACAAATGTATTATATATATTTAATATATGTATGCATATAAAATATTTAGTCTTAAAAAAGAAAGAAATCCTATCATTTGCAACAATATAAATGAATCTAGAGGGCATTATGCTAAGTAAAATAAGCCAGACCAAAAAAAAAAAAAAGATCGACACTCCATGATATTACTTATATGTGCAATCTAAAAAAAGAAAAAAACTGAAGCTCATAGAAATAGTAAAAAAGTGGTTGCCAGGGGCTAGGATATGGAGGAAATGGGGAGAGGTTGGTAAAAGGTTATAAGATGAATAAGGTCTGAGGATCTAATACATGACATGGTGATAATAGTTGATAACACTGTACTGTTGGAATTTGCTGAGAGAAGTAGAATTTGAATGTTCTTACTCAAAAAAGAGGGGAAATGGAGAGAGAAAGAGAGAGAGACAAAAATAAATAAATAAGCCTAGGAACATTACAATACCAGAACACTATCTAATTCTATAATTGCTCTAAGGCACTGATGCATATTTTTTTGGTGGGGAAGCCTGGCTCATATAATATCAACATCAAATGATTAGAGTTATAACAAATATAATTTGATAAGTAAATCTCACTTATTTACCAGTTTAAGGTCTATTGCTAATGCATTTTTCTGGGCATTTTGTTTTCGCACACTTTATTTTCAACTTTTACTACCTTTGAAGGAATGCTTCCCTTTGGAACAAAATTCTTCAAAAGGATTTCTCTAATTCTCTCTTAAACCCATTCTACAGGCTTTTGCCCCCAATATGGTCTTGTGGAGGTAACCCCAAACCTGCCTATTGCTGTCCCTATGTCAACTGCTCAGAATCATTTTATTTTAACTAACCAGTTGAAGACAATGCTTTTAGCTGTATTTTCTGACCAAACAAGGTAAATCAAATGACAGTTTGAAGCCAGGTTAGACATGAAGCCAACAGTGTAAGAGCCTTGGAGTTGGACATACCTCCACAAGGTGCAACCCCCATCATTTATGATTGGGTGACTGTGAACGGGTTGCTGTGCCCCTCTACACCTTGATTTCCTTATTTGTGGAAATGAAGAGTT
Source organism: Panthera onca (assembly GCF_046562875.1). NCBI lineage: Eukaryota > Metazoa > Chordata > Mammalia > Carnivora > Felidae > Panthera > Panthera onca. The sequence goes on from NC_138339.1 coordinate 225,735,293, forward strand.
AATAGAGCCTGCCTCTCAAGGTTGTGGGAAAATTCAGTGAGAAAACAGGCCTGGCACTGTGACCATTCATTATGTGTTAGCTGCTATGATTATTGTTGTTGATGATGTTATTGTTCCCATCTAAGGCCAATGGGGACAAATCTATTTTGTCAGTAGATTCCCACCCCCACCCCTACCCCCCACCACAAATCCTCCCTGGTAAGCAGCTGCTTCTAACTGATTCTTTCTCAGGCTGCTTTGTTGGACTTCCTGCCTGCTAGAGGCACCAATCAATAACATGGATGAAGCCACTGCATGTGAAATGAGGCAGGGGGAGGGAGTTTTTAAGAGAGGGTGGTGATCACTGAAAAAGTAATAGGTGTATAAATCCAGCACCCCATGGATGCAGGAAATGCTGGAATTAAATTGGCCTTTCTCTCTTTACATCTGGGTTCCCTTCATAAAATTTTAAGCTTTTAAATAGAGGACGTCCTCTCTTTCTTGAGTCCCTCCACATGGCTGTCCTTAGGTAGCTAAGTCAGCAGCCCTCAATCTTTTTTCTGTTGATTCACACCATGGGCACCATCCATGGGGGTGGTCAAATCTGCGGGGATGCTCAAGATTTGGTGACATTCTCAACACACCAGCAAATGGTAATCCCATCTTATTTATTCCCTATCCAAAATGCAAGGGAAAGTGACAATGTAGAAATGTATCTGAACTAGCTCCAGTCACTTTTCAAAAAATAAATAACTTACACATCTATCCCTACTGTTCCTTCTGACACCTCACATAGTTCACCTTCACCATTTTGACAAGCAACTTTCTGGATACAATATGATCAAATGGGCCAGAGAGCTAGCTATGAGGAGATAGGAGAAGGGTCTGGGGATGTCTACCAGTGTTTCCCAGAAAGTGTTATGGGGCCTTCCTTTTTTTTTTTTTTTTTTTGAGAGAGAGAGAGTGTGTGTGTGTGAGTAGGGGAGAGGGGTGGGGTGGGGGGGAATCTTAAGCAGGCTTCACAGATCCTGATGTGGGGCCTGATCCCCAGACTCTGGGATCATGACCTGAGCTAAAATCAGGAGTCAGATGCTCAACCAACTGAGCCACCCAGCTGCCCCTGAGGCCTTCCTTTTTAACTTGACCCTTCTGCAGGGGCAGATAAAAAAGAATAATCCCGATGTTTGTATGATACCAACTTCTGAAACTAATGTCTGGCAAATTTTTCTTGCATAATGGGAATATGAAGGAAGGTACAGAATAATTACAAAAGAGGGAGATTTGGCGAAGGGAGCTGTATCAGGTCAAAGAAGATAGGTCAAGAGTTTTGCGGGCCAACTAACATACTGTGTTAAAAGACACTGTGTCATAGAAAGGGCTATGGGTTAAACTAACCAGTCCTCTTCCTCCCTCTTAGTAAATGAGCCAAAAAACTTTGAGTCATCCTTGACTCCTCTCTTTCTCTCATACCCTGCATCTTATTGATGAGCAAATCCTGTCTGCTCAAATGTGAAAATGTTACTAGAACCTGACTACTTCACACCTTCTCCTCCGTAACTGTCCTGGCCCAAGCCATCAGTATCTCCCACCTGGGTTATTTCAACAGCACCCTAACTAGTTTCCCTGCTTGCCCTTTGCCCCTTATAATCTGTTGTTCCCTGCCCACTCCCCCACCCCCACAGTAACAAGAGTGATCTCTTAAGCATTTAAATCAGATATCATTCCTTTGCAACCCTCCAGCGGCCCCTCCTCTAGTTCATTGAAAGCCAAAGGCTTTACCCTGAGTCTGAGAAACCTTGGATGACCTTGACCCTTGCAACCTTTCTCACGCCATCTCAGATAACTCTTCCCTTCCCTCACTCTGCTCCAATCCCAGTGGTCACTTCCATGTTCCTTGGATAAGCCTACCTCAGGGACTTTGCATTTGCAATTGTTTCTACAAATTGTTTTCTTCCAGAAATTTGCTTGGCTAACATTTCATTCAAGTCACTACTCAAAGCCTTCATTGCCAAAGAGGCCTTCCCCTTCTTCATGGGCACCTTAATCATAGGCCGCTGCTTTAGCAGTCAATACTTGTGAGCAGATTAGCAATGCTGAACTGTGCAAAATTTGTACAAGTGTTGTTTTGTTTATTTTTATTAATTTTTTTAAGGACCTCAAGTGGAAAGCTTCTATTTCAGAGATTAGGTCAGATTTTTTGTGCATTACCTTAAGCACATTGTTGCTTTTCCATTACAAACTCTTTCTTTACTATTTTAAAGAATTTTAAAATTATTTTTAGAATTTAAGTCCATTTTTATTTATTTTTTTTATTTTTTTAAAATTTCAATGTTTATTTTTGAGAGGGAGAGAGAGAGAGAGAGACAGAGCGTGAGCGGGGGAGGGGCAGAGAGACAGGGAGACACAGAATCTGAAGCAGGCTCCAGGCTCTGAACCATCAGCACAGAGCCCGACGTGGGGCTCGAACTCGTCAACCGCGAGATCGTGACCTGCACCGAAGTCGGAGGCTCAACCGACTGAGCCACCCAGGCGCCCCTTAAGTCCATTTTTAAACACAGGTGTGTTTTTTTGTAACTGTTGTTTTTCACACTGACACCGATTATATTTTATGCACTCTTCGTTCCAGAGACCCTAAATTACAGAAAGCTACCCAGGGAAGCACAAGATGCAGCCAATTGTATTGATGAGAAAGAAAATAAACTAATAGACCTAGTGACTTGGACTGTGAGATATTTATGAAGGAAGGGCCTTTTTCTCTCCACTTCTTCAAAACATAGGTGGGTATAATGTTATGTGGAGTCGGTCAAGTCGTAACTCGCTTTGACAATTTAAACTCCCAAAGCTATTTATTTATGAGGCTTTGGGTGTTTTGTATTCACCTAATTCAATCACGTGGTGAAAATTATGCTTGGGTGTGAATTCCTGCATGGAAACATGCATCCCTTATTGTGTTCACACAGACCCTTTTGCGTCTCAAGGGGGATGAGCAGCTGTTGTGGAGTCTGATGAGCCCAGTTCTGAGTGAGAAGGAGCCCTGAGGAGGCCCTCCAACCCTGGGGTTGGAGTAAGGGCGCAGAGGTGATTTCCATCTGGGGAGCCTGGGGGAGAGCACAGTATGCCTTCATTACAGGACCTCCCCAACCTGCAGGCTGTTGATCCCTCACCAGCCTCCTGGCAATGCTCAACGCTCAGAGCTGGGGGAGGATGTCCAGGCTGTAGGACTGTCACTAGCAGCATCCTCCTGCTCTGGGGAGACCCCATGGTGACCTCTGCCCTAGGGCCTGACAGCAAGGTGCCCAGTCACCCCAGCCCTGCTGTCACTCTTAGGTGGCCAGTGGTTAGTAATCAGATCCATCATCCATGTGGGAGGCACATGACCCAGCTTTGCATGCAGCCTGTGAGCCGGTGCTTGGAAATTTCCTTCACAGTTTGCATCTAGAAACCAAAGGTTCTTAAAGTAGTATGTTCAACTCCTGCCCCTGGGACTGGGGAGAGTGTTATAGCTCAGTAAACCACTGCGTTTAGGGAAGAGTTATTTCTTTCTCTGCCACCCTAGCTATAGTGACATTCTCTCCGTTCTTTCTGTTTCCCTGACCGGGAAGATAATGAAAGAAGTATGGCTGTAGTGGCTGATTATAACCAGATTGGGGAGACATCCACACTAGTTATCACTAAGACCCCGAATGCCCTAGGGCCAGTAATCCTAAACTTCCTCAGTTGTGAAATAAAGCATTTAAATAAGTTGTTTAAACTTGAGTTGCTTTCTGAGTGTTCGTTATACTCCCAAAATTAAGGCAGTTTCTCGCACTAAGGTCCAATTCCACCTGCTATTTCCACATGGCAATATTTTTGTCAGTGTAAGGGACAGTTGATCAATTTGCCAGGTATAGGTTTTGGTAAAAAATTTTACATTCTTTTCTTCTTTTTCTCTCTCTCTTTTTTTAGGCTTTAGTGAGGTATAATTGACAATTAAATATATTTAATATATTTAAAGTATACAATGATATACATATGCATTGTGAAATGATTCCCACAATCAAATTAATTAAAACTTATCTATCACCTCACATACTTACCTTTTATTGCGTGTGAGAACACTTTTCTACTCAGTAAATTTCAAGTATACAATACAGTGTAATCAACCATAGCAACTGGTAGATCCTCAAAATGTATTCATCCTACGGCTGAACGTTGTACTCTTTTACCAACCTTTCCCTATTTCCCTTACCCCTTAGCCCTAGCCCCTGGCAATCAGCATTCCACTTTGTTTCTATGAGCTTGACCTTTTTGTTTTTGTTTTTAAGACTTCACACATAAGTGATACTATGAAGTGTTTGTCTTTCTCTGTCTGGCTTATTTCACTTAAAATAATGCCCTCCAGGTTCATTCATGTTATTGCAAATGACAGGATTTCCTTTTTTTTTAGGATGGAATAGTCCATTGTGTGTGTTTGTGTGTACACATATAATACACATTTTCTTCATCTCTTCATCTGTCCACAGACGCTTAGGTTGCTTCCATACCTTGGCTATCATCAATAATGCTACAGTGAACACGGGAGTGCAGATATCTCTTTGAGATAATGGTTTTGTTTCCTTTGGTTACATATCCAAAGATGGGATGAATTATGTAGTAGATCTACTTTAAATTTTTTGAGGAACTTCCATACTGTTTTACACAGTGGTTGTGCCAGTTTACATTCTTACCTATAGTGTACAAGAGTTCTCTTTTGTCCACATCCTTGCCAACATTTATCTCTTATGTCTTTTTGATAACAGATATCCTAACAGGTGATATTTCATTGTGGTTTTGATGTGCATTTCACTGATAATTAGCAAGAGTGATTATTTTTTCATGTTTCTGTTGGCCGTTTGTAGGACTTCTCTGGAAAAATGTCTATTCAGGTTCTTTGGTCATTTTAAATTAAGTTACTTATTTTTTTTTCTATTGAATTATGTGAGTTTGTATATTTTGGATATTAACTCCTTATTGGATACGTAGTTTGCAAATATTGTCTCATATTCCATAGGTTGCCTTTTCATTTTGTTGATGGCTTTTTAGTTTGATGTAGTCCCACTTGTTGATTTTTGCTTTTGTTGCCTTTGTGTTGTGTCAAATCTAGAAGTCATCACCAAGACCAATGTTAAGGAGCTTACTACCTATATTTTCTTCTAGGAGTTTTACAGTTTCAGGTCTTATGTTCAAGTCTTTAATGCATTTTGAGTTGACTTTGTGTATTAGGTAAGATAGGCATCCAGTTTCATTTGTTTGCATATGGATATCCCATTTTCCCAAAATCATTTGAAAAGACTCTTCTTTCCTCATTGTATATTCTTGGCACCTTTGCCAAAAATTAATTGATCTTATTATGCATGGGTTTATTTTATGCCAGTATCATCTTATTTTGATTACTATAGCTTTGTTTGTTTTTTTTTTAATTTTTTTTTTTTAACGTTTATTTATTTTTGAGACAGAGAGAGACAGAGCATGAACGGGGGAGGGCCAGAGAGAGAGGGAGACACAGAATCGGAAGCAGGCTCCAGGCTCTGAGCCCTCAGCCCAGAGCCCGACGCAGGGCTCAAACTCACAGACCGCGAGATCGTGACCTGAGCTGAAGTCGGACGCTTAACCAACTGAGCCACCCAGGTGCCCCTGATTACTATAGCTTTGTATTTGAGATCAGGAATTATGATACCTTGAGCTTTGTCCTTCTTTCTCAAGATTGCTTTGCTGTTCAAGGTCTTTTGTGGTTCCATACAGATTTCAGGATTATTTGTCTTATTTCTGTGAAAAATGTCATTGAAATTTTAATAGGTATTGCATTGAATCTGTAGATCACTTTGGTTAGTATGGACACTTTAACAATATTAGTTCTTTCAATCCATAAACACATATTTTTCCATTTATTTGTGTTGTCTTCAATTTCTTTCATCAATGTTTTACAGTTTTAAGTAGGCAAATCCTTCACTTTACTGATTAAATGTATTTCTAAGTATTTTTTTTCTTTTTTATGAGATTATAAATGGAAATGTTTTCTTAATTTATCTAATAGTTTGTTATTAGTGTATGGAAATGGAACTGATTTTTGATACTGGTTTTGTAACCTGCACCTTTACTGAATTTGTTTATTAGTTCTAACAGTTTTTTGGTGGAGTTTCTCAGGTTTTCTATATATATATAGTATCACTTCATCTGCAAATAAAGGCAACTTTATTTCTTCCTTTCCAATTTGAATGACTTTTATTCTTTTTGTTTTTTTCCCTAATTGCTTTGGGTAACACTTCCAGTACTATGTTGAATAAAAGTGGCAAGAGTGAATATCCTTGTTCTGTTTCTGATCTTAGAGGAAAAGCTTTCAGTTTTTCATCATTGAGTGTGATGTTAGTTGTGGGCTTGTCATCGATGGCTTTTATTATATCGAGGTATATTCCACCTATATTTAACTTGTTGACAATTTTTATCATGAATCCATATTGAATTTCGCCAAATGTTTTTTCTGCATCTGTTGAGATAATTATATGATTTTTATCCTTCATTTTTTTAATGTGTTGTATCAAATTGATTGATTTGTGGATGTTGAGCCATCCTTGCATCCCAGGAATAAATCCTGCTTGACCACAGTGTATGATCCTTTTAATGTACTATTGAATTTGGTTTGCTAATATTTTATTGAGCACTTTTACATTTACTGTCTTGGTTTTTCTTTTTTTGTAAATGTTTACTTATTTTTGAGATGGGGGGAGGGGCAGAGAGAGAGGGAGAGAGAGAGAACCTCAGCTCATGAACTGAGAGATCATGACCTGAGCTGAAATCAAGAGTCAGACACCTAACTGACTGGCCACCCAGGTGTCCCATGTCTTGATTTTTCGTATCGTACTAGAGTTTCCTATGTCACTCAACCTTGGGACAGAAAAGAGTTAACACGTCACTGTGGGGCTTGGTTCTATTTAGTTAACGTGAACCTTTCTCAAGCAGGCTCCCGGGGCTCGTGTGCTTTGTTCCTAATGCTGTCTGCCTCTGTCCCCTGCTTCTTGGTACCTACTCAGGCTGGGTCCCAGGGGAAAAGTGCTTAGGGCCTGGGTAAATATTTTGCCTTCTCCATTTGCTCTGTAGGATAGTCTCCATCTTCTTCCTTCATTTGTTTATTTAATTTCAGAAACCCCAGAATCTGATCCTGGCCCTTCTCCATCAGACTGGAAGAAGTTTGAGCCTCCTCCAAAGTGCTTCCAGACAGGTGGCTCACACAACTGCTTGTTTGAGTCAAGCCTCAGGGGAGGTACCTGATTCCATCATCAGTTCCTCTATCCCCTGGGAATAACCCATTTCATAGTTGACCATATTCTATAACATCTGTTTAAGTTCCCACAAGCATCTGGCAGCTTGGACTACTGGAAGAGATATGGATTTGGGACCCATAGGCTTGACTTTGAGTTCCAGCTCTTCTACATGCATACTTTGTCACTGGAACATACACTGGGACTGATAAGCAGATTAGTATTCTCATCTGTGAAATGGGAGTAATAAGAGTTTTATAGGAATCGAATAAAATAATGTATGACAAAGGAATCTGTGACTTTAAAGCATTATACAATGGTTTTTATTTGTGCTTATTTATTTTTTGTTTTAATGTAGTAGAGTATGGTAACTAGGAGCACAACTTTTTGGAGTTAGACTTCTGTTTAATGCTAGGCTTTACTATTTACTGATTTTTGTGACCATGGATAAGTGACTTTAACCCCTTTTTACCCCAGCTTTAACATCTATAAAATGGATAACAATACTTGTATTTTAGAATTTTTGAAATATTAAGTGAGATCATATATGTTCAGCACTTGATGTAGTTTTTAACATATCATAAAAAATAGTGGTTGCTTCTTTTTCATTATGATGGCTATTTTGCCTCCATTATAAGAATATTACTGACTCTGAGGAGTTTTTTAGCCTCAAAAGTAGGTCCTTTAGACTTTTAACTTACCTCCTTTTGTTATCCACATCAGAATTGTTATCTTTAGTAGTACATGCATATAAATTTGTCTCACTTAATTTCAGTGTTTAGAAAATATTTTTTCAATAGCTTGAAAATACATAAAAATATAGTACACTAGCTTTTGAGCAGTTGAGATTATTCAATTTGACCATTGATTCTTAAACTCAATCAAGAATTTGCCAGGAAACTCATGGAAGAATCAATCCTCAGAGGCCTATGTTCTAAGGGAAGGCTTTTCTTGTGGGAATAACAGGCCTGAAGTAAGTGTTTTGAGAAAACTGTTGAACAGATGAAACTAACAAGAGCTTTTGCCTAAACCTTTTTGTCAATAAACCAAAAGGCTTCATAATTAGGTGTGTTTGTCCAGGTTGTTGAGGGGACTTCTTGGGAAACTATTATCCTGCATTAGGATGGGGCCTCTAGGAGTTGCTGTCTTGGGCATGTCTTTTATATCCATAAGCAGCCTTCTTGAGGAAAGTGAGATTTCTGAACATGAAACGTTTTCTTCTGAAATAGAAAACTGTAATTACTTTTGCTCACATTTCTGTGGTTAGCTAACAGGTTGCTGGAGGCCGGCTGCTCTAGCATCACCTCAGCCGGGACAGCTAATCTCTGTTCCATGTGACTTCTGTTTCTTCAGCAGACTCATTTTCATGGCGGTTGCAGGAAGCAAGAGAACAAGTGAAGGGGTGTGCTTACGTTTGAGGCCCAGATTTCAAAGTCTCTTCTGCTGCATTCTGTTGGTAAAAGCGATAGAATGAAAGTCAGCCTAGATAGAAAGAGAAAGCAAATAGACCCCCCTCTTGATGATGGGAACTGCAAAATCATATTGCAAAGGGAGAAATAATCCACCATTTTTGCCAAACACCACATAGGGTGTAACTGCTATGTCACTCTCTAAATAAGCTGTAGTCACTTGCCTTCTCTCTCACTCTATGTAAGAGTTTCTGTTCCCCAACATTCTGGGCAACACTTGCTAGAATACACTCAATTTCTTTTATCAGTCTGATAATAAAAGCTAACTGGTATCACATTGTTATTTGATTTTAATTTCCTTATTGCTAGTGAGGTTGAGCATATCTTTATATATTCATTAGCCATTTGCATTTCTTCTGAGAATTATCAAATCATATCCTGCTAATTTTTATATTTGTTTGACTTGTTTTGCTTGATTCTTATGATTCTTTTCATATTCTGATTCTTTAAATGCCATATCACCGCAAGTCTCTTCTGTTTCTTTCATTTGTCCTTTTAACCTTGCCGTAGGGAAAAATGTTGTGTGTTTATGCAGCAAAATATGCCAATCTTTTCCTTTATGAGTTGTGCTTTTTGTGACTTACGTCACTCTCAATTTCAAGACCTTTAATGTATTACTCTATTTCTTTCTAAAAAGAGTTTTAAATTTGCATTTTACACACAGTTCTCTAATGTATCTGGGATTTATTTCTATATATTGTATGAAGATAAGGATCTACTTTACCAATATTCTCAATTAACTTTTTGAAGAGTGCATCTTTCTTCTACTGGTTTTTGGTGCCATTTCTGTCACATACCAAGACTCCATATTTGAGTGGGATTGTTTCTAGACTCTGCGAGTTCTGTTGACTTGTCTGTTGTGACACCAAAAATGTGCTGTTTTTCTTATGTGATAATTTGACTACAGAATAGTTTCTAATGAACAAGAATAGTTTCTATTATTGCTACTTGTGTATCTTTTCTATATGAATTCCATGTATACCAGCATTTTGAAAACTCTACCTTTGACTTTTCTGTTTTGAAATGCAGTGGGCACACATCTAGCAAACAGCCGTTTTTACTGGACACATAGAGCTTACTCCTCCCAAATCCATGGTCTTTTCTTATCAAGGGGACCTGTGCCCATTGGAAAAGGGCTGGAATTATATTCTGTGATACCACCTTTCATCCTGGTGAAGCCATTTCTCTGTTTCTCAACGTTCCCACTTTCTGAAAAATGCTATTAATGTAGAATCTTAAAAGCAGTAGGAATGTTTCTTTAAAAGATCAATAATTACTATAAATCCTATTTCTAATTAGAGCTCTGGTACTTTTTAAATTAAAAAAAATTTTTTTTGAATGTTTATTTATTTTTGGGACAGAGAGAGACAGAGCATGAACGGGGGAGGGGCAGAGAGAGAGAGGGAGACACAGAATCGGAAGCAGGCTCCAGGCTCTGAGCCATCAGCCCAGAGCCCAACACGGGGCTCAAACTCATGGACCGCAAGGTCGTGACCTGAGCTGAAGTCGGACGCTTAACCGACTGAGCCACCCAGGTGCCCTGGTACTTTTTGAGTTCATATTTAATTCCTTATCTCAGATGTCTCAGAATTTAGCCTCTTCACTTATTCATTCAGCAAGTATTTACTTAGGTCCTATTACATGGCTCTTACTGCTTTAGGTTCAAGGGATAGAATAGCTTACTCAGCACTTCTTTGAAAAAGAAGAGATAAGATTATTTTAATTTTATATGTGAAAGAACTAAAGCACAAAAAAATCTGTTTAACTAAATTGATTCAATATAAGTTGCATTTGCTGAGTGCTGACAGAAGTTCCATCTCAGACTGTAAGTTAATGTGTTAGGTGTTTAGGGATGGGAGTGTAGAAGATGAAGAAGAAAGGTCTTCCCTTCAAGACTGGTCTCATACCGTGTGACATATTATAAGCCACATATAGACATTGCAGTTGAATCCGCAGAAAGATCACTTTCCTCCTTGAGATTTTGATTACTTCCTCAAGCGTGTAGGCTCTTAATTGGCTTTTGAAGAATGGGAATATCATTGTCTGATTTCCAATGAGATTATTATGTGAGACATATTGAGGGCCAGAGGAGATATTAGAGCAAAAGGGACCTTAGGAAAAATGCAAGATGTTAGGCTAGTTGGAATGGAGCAAGTATTTGGAACATACAGAGATGGAATGAGTTGGTTCTCCTGTTCCTACAGGCTAGTAGAATCAGTGGATTAGGAGACCTGACACAAATTAAAATCATGCACTGGCTGTCAGTGCTTTCTCATTACAATGCTAATTCCTTTCTAGAAGTAACTCCAGTGTAATCTCCTCTTCAAAACCTTTTATAATTCACCTCCTAGACTTAACCATTCTTCCATTTATGCCTGCTGTACTCTGTGCATTTTTAAATAACAGCATCCATAATTGTTAGCACACTTGTTGATATGTGTATCTCCCTGAGAGTAGGGACATGTGTGTTGGGCTTTGTGTCCTCAGCAACTAGCACAATGCTATTAGTTGAATACATTTTTGTTGACCAACTTACCAATTAATCCCTATTTTCTACATATCCCTATATCTGCATATTTAATGCATCTTCTGTGGTAGTAATCTGTATCACTGATGTAACACTTTGGTCATAGAATCTTGTGATTATGTGGTGTTGTTGCAGAATGTGATGTGATCCTGCAAAGAAAGTTCTAGAGAGTAGACTTGGCCAACAGTGTACAAAGAATGGTCATTGAGTCACATATCTCAGACTAGTCTAGGCTTTGTTGAGGTTTATAGGAAAGATACTTTTATAGTAATAGGACATTTTCTTCCTAAATCCATGTATTTCCCTGTTCTATAAACTTTAAACTCAAATAACTCAAAGTTGTTTAAAAAAAAGTCTAAGAAAACCAAATAAGTCTAGTGTTTCCTATATTTGGATTTTCTTCTGTTTTTAGATTAAACATTCCTTCTGCATTTCCCAGATAGCCGTTATGGCATTTGTCATGAAATTCGAATGTTCATTTGGACATAGAGGGTGTGACACAGCTAGGAAAGACATTAACTGTATCTTTCCTGAGCCAATCACAAACTAGTCAAGTTGATTTTGTCAATTTGATAAGCATTTACTGAGAATTTGCCATGAGTCAAGTGCCATTCTAAGGAAGAGGAAATACATTGAGGTTAAAAACTAAAAATAAATATTTATTTTTGAGACAGAGAGAGAACAAGTACAAGCAGGGGAGGGGCAGAGAGAGGGGGAGACACAGAATCTGAAGCAGGCTCCTGGCTCTGAGCGGCCAGCACAGAGCCTGACATGGGGCTCGAACATATGAACCGCAAGATCATAACCTGAGCTAAAGTCAAATGCTTAATGGACTGAGTCACCCAGGCACCCCTAGGTTAAAAATTTTTGAAGTATACTTATACCCTTCAAAGAGCACACTGCAATTCTGTTGGGGAATCAAGACAAAAACTCAGAAAGCTGCAAATAAGACAAAATAAAAATATAAGGCTCTGGGTAGTTCAGAATGTAAGTGCTGGAGGTATCAGAGGAGGAAGTGGTGAATGAAAGGATCCTAGGAAGAGGTAGGGCAGATTCATGGACTTTGGAATCAAATAAATCTTGTTATGAATCCTAGTTCTGTTATCACCAAGTAGACGTGTAACCTAGGGCAAGTGACATAACCTATAAACCTCATTTTACTCATTTGTAAAACTAGGCTACTCTCTACCTCACAGATTATTACAAATAAAGAGTAGGATAATATATGTAAAGTAGAATGTCTGGTACATCAGTGGACTGAATAAGTAAAAGCTACTTTTATAACTAAGAAAATAAAAAAAAATAAAGGTGAGTATATAAAATAGAGTAGAATGAGGTTAAAAAAACAAAAAATAATGACATATGCCCTTGTTACCTGTCACCAAGCATTCCAAGAGTCGTGCTTTTAAAATTACAAACTAACACATTACTCAAAAGACATAAAATTGTTCTTAAAATAAAATCCGGGTAGAAATTTTTCCCACAGGGCTCTATAATAAAGACCTATGGTATGAAACATTTTAAATCTTCTCGACAGATACAGCAATAAATCCTACAAGATATTTTTTTCAGCATCTTTCAGTACATTTGGGGACCTCACAGCAAGGCACACTTCAGTCTGAGTAGTTCTGTATGGGACCAGTATAAAGAGTGAGGTCTAAACAGCCCGGAGGCCAGTCTGGCTTAAAGCAGAGGCTCTTCACCTATGTTCCTTGTAAACAGCAGAGATGGGTTTTGCTTTAGAAGCCTACTTGAAATTATTTTCTTTTAATGGATGAGTTAAATCCTACTCACATTTATTCATATGACTGATTGGTGTAGTCTCAATTCTGTCAAATTATGTCATGTGTATTATGTTGTATTTATTTGCTTTTATTTTTAACCGATGTGTCTTCCTTGCTCCTTTTAAACATTTATTTTGGTGTTTAGGAAGATTTGCATTTTGGTTCTACTGAGTGTTTTGTATTTTTATCATAAATAGTGCCATTGATCTCTTTTTTTCCTATTTAGATACTCACCAGTTACTTCTAAGAGACTTAGTCAATGATCTTATGTTTTCTTTCTTCTCTCATTTTTCAGTTGCGTTCTTTCTACTTCATCAGAACATATTGCCTTCACATATTATACTTCCAGCAACGTCCCTATATTTGTTTTATTATTAGCTTTACACTTAAATGTATTAAATTCTCACCATCTTTTGCCAAGTTGTCTGTTGGTTGGATGAGCTCATCCTCAGTAAATTCCTCAGAAAGTCTTGTGTGTACAGTATTCTTTGAGTTGTTGCATGTGCAAAACTGTTTTTGTTTTGGTTTTTTAAGTAGTCTTGAGACTTGAAGAACATCTTGGCAGGATAAAAAAAAAGATCCTTGGCTCACATTTTATTTCCTTGAGTTTCTTGAAAATGTCGCTCCACTATTTCTTTCCCTTGTATATGGCTCTTGATAAATCTGCTGCTAGCCTCCTGTAAGATGGCACTCCCCTCTTCCACTCATTCTCCTATTCCCCTCTTCACCAGTGACCAAGTCTAGTTGCTGTAGCATAGATTATTTGGTGAGAAAATGCATAACTGACAGGCAAAAAAAAAAGAAAAAAAAGGAATAACAGGACACATGGTAAAGACTTCAAGGCTCTGAGGACTAACACATAGTAAGAGAAAATGTTCATTCATGAATATTCATATTCATTATTCAACAGACACTTAATGACCACCTACTATGTTGTAGTCACTAACCAACCTCTCTGGGGATGAAGTGCTAAGAAAACACAGCAACATAGTTTTTGATTTCACAAATACTAACAGGGAAGACAGCAAACAGGTTTGCAAGAGGGCAAGTAAATAATAATATAGAAAATAATGTGATGGGATAGAACGTGTGGTATGGTAGCACACCAGAGGGTACCTAGCCTAGGCTTGGGGCAGAAAGTCCTCCTGGTGGAAGTCACGTCCAAGATGAGAACTTGAGAATGAGTAAGCAGAAGAAAGAAAGAATAGGAAGGAGGGAAGGAAGGAAGAAAGGGAAAGAGGGAAGAAAGAGGGAGGGAGGGAGAGAGAAAGGTAAAAGAATGGGAGAAAGAGCAAGAGAAAGAAAATAAAGCAAGGGAGGGGAGGAAGGAAAGGAAGGAGGAAGGGAGGGAAAAAAGAAGAGTGAAGAGAATGAGGAGAAATTTTAGGCACAGAAAACATTATTGTTAAGAAAAAGCTTGGCAAGAGGTGCCTGGGTGGCTCAGTCGGTTGAGCGTCTGACTTCAGGTCAGGTCAGGTCGTGGGTTTGAGCCCCATGTCGGGCTCTGTGCTGACAGCTCAGAGCCTGGAGCCTGCTTCAGATTCTGTTTTTCCCTCTATCTCTGCTCCTCCCCTGCTTGTACTCTGTCTGTCTCTTAAAAATGAAAAAACGTTAAAAAATTTTTTTAATTAAAAAAAAAAAAGCTTGGGATGCTGGGGAACTGAATATGCATTATTGTGGCTATAACACAGAGTTCAAGATTGAGAAGGATAGGGTAGGGGAGAGACCATAAAGGTCTCATTGCTTCTCAAGCTATTTGTCATGAAAGAATAGTTTTTAAAACATTTCCCAATCTGTTGCCGACCTATACTTTAGTAAATTACCAGGGAAAGGAATGACTGATGACATGTTTGCGTGTTGTGGCAATATCAAATGACTGTAAAGATTCCTAACTGTTTACTCTGTTCCTGTCCTGACCTTGTTGGGGCCCAGCTGGCCAGTCCTCACCAGTCCAGGGGCCACACTTCAAGAGGACTGTTGCAATGTCACTATCTTCATGCCCATCCTAAGAATAGTGTGGAGCCAAGGAAGGTCAGTCGGGGGAGGGATATGGGACTGCAGCATGCAAATATCTGCCTTTCCCTTTAAGTGTTTCTTCTCCCTTTTAATCACCTTTATCTGGTTCCTATAAGGCACGCATCCCAAACCATTCTTTAAGCAGAGTCCTGACCTCCTCTGGGTCATCAAAAATCAATTCCATCTGAGTTGTTCCAAAATCTGCTGTTGGATCCTTTGATCATTCCTGACATTTGCACTTGAATATAGAGCTTCCACAGTTAGGTTGGGCCTGGTGAGGCTCAGGAGCTTGGGTCTCTAGTAAAAGACTTCTGTATCAGATATGAAGTGCTAACGTTTTTCTGGTCTCCCAGGTACAGTGCTCATAGATAGGACTCTGTTCTTCATTCAGAGCTGGTATATGGAAATGATAGAGGAATTCCTGAAATAGTCGTCCCTTTATTCAGTAGCAGTAATTATACAGATTTCTACAGTCTAGAATTCTAAATTTTCAACAGAAAATCTTCAAGAGGAATTAAATACCATTTAGGCTTACACTGAGAAATCAGATACTTTTCTTATATATTATTAAGGGCCCAGATAAAGTAAAATCAGCATATAGGAGATTTCTTTTGGTTAGGATATAAAAAGTTGCAAGAGAACATTAATCTCACCCTAACAATAGGAAAAAAGGATATGCTGCCAAAACGAAGGAAAGAAGGGAAGGAGGGAGGGGGAGAGACAGAGAGGGAGAGAGAAGGAAGGAAGGAAGGAAGGAAGGAAGGAAGGAAGGAAGGGAGGGAGGGAGGAAGGGTGGATCATAGAATTGAAGGTGCAAAGAAACATCAATGAACTAGTTCCAAAAATTGGTAGGCCCTTCCCAGAAGTAGGGACTCATGAATGCTTTCATCCCCAATGGAGTGATGGGAAAAGAAGCAATAGGCCATGGAGGGGGAGAAATTAGCTAGCTGAACTTTTATTTAAGTGTCAACAAATTATTTATTTATTGAGGTATTATTGACATAACTGTACATATTCAAAGTGCACAATTTTTAAAAATTATTTATTTTGAGAGAGGGAGAGAGAGAGACAGAGACAGAGAGAGAGAGAATCCCAAGCAGGCTTCACGCCATCAGCTCAGAGCCTGACGTGGGGCTAGATCCCATGAACCATGAGATCATGATCTGAGCCTAAATCAAGAATCAGTCACTTAACCAACTGAGCTACCCAGGTGCCCCTCAAGTGCACAATTTGATAAGTGTTAATAAACGTATAAACCAGTGTAACCGTCACCACAATCAAAATAATGAACATATCCACGCCCACAAGTTTTCTGCAGCCCCTGGATGATTTCTCCTTCCTACTCCTCATCCCATCTCAAGGCAACCATTTATCTGCTTAATGTCACTAAGGATCAGTTGCATATTGTGGATTTTACTGATCCACTTGCTGATGGACATTTGGCTTGTTTCCAAATAAAGCTGCTACAAACATTCCTGTATGAGACTTTTTATGGAAATATACTTTCATTTCTCCTGAATAACTAGGAATAGAATGGCTGGATCATATGGTAGGGTATATGTTTACAGTTCTAGGACACAGCAAAAATGTTTTCTGAAGTGGTTGTACCATTTTATTTCCCACCAGTAGTAAATGAGCCTCAATCCCTCCACATCCTTGTCAACACTTGGTAAGTCGTCTTTTAATTGTAGCCATTCTTTTTTTTTCAAGTTTATTTATTTATTTTGAGAGAATATAAGTAGGGGAGGGGCAGAGAGAGAGGGAGAGAAAGAATCCCAAGTAGGCACCATGCTGTCAGCACTGAGCCCAGCGCGGGGTTGAACTCAGGAACCATGAGATCATGACCTGAGCTGAAATTGAGAGTCCGACGTTCAACTGATTGAGCCACCCAGGCATCCCATAATTTTAGCCATTCTAATGGATGTTTAGTGATATCTTGTTGGTTTGGTTAACATTTACTTCAAGACTAATGATGTTGGCCTTATTTGCCATCAATATATTGTCCTTGTGTCCTTTCAAATATTTTCCGCATCTTTTAATTAGGTTGTATTCCTACTATTGAATTTTTAAGGTTGTTTACATATTCTGCATTCAAGTCCTTCATCAGAAATATCATATGTAAATATGTTCTCAAATCAGTGACCTTATCTTTTCATTCTCTTAATTTTCAATATCTTAATAATTCTTTCCATTCTTAGTATCTTTAATTTTGATAAAATCTATTTTATCTTTTTTTTTTTTTTTTTTTTTTTTTTTTTTTATGGATTGTGGTTGTAGCACTGTGTCTGAGAAAAATTTGCCTGACCCTGGGTCACAGAGATTTCCCTATGTTTTCTTCTAGAGTTTTATATTTTTAGGTTTTACAGTTTTTTAATGGCTTATTTTTTTTATTTAAATATAATTAACATACAGTGTTAGTTTCACATGTACAGTATAATGATTCAGCTATTCTATGCATCGCTCAGTGTTCATCATGATAAGTATGCTCTGAATCTCCTTTACCTATGTCACCCATGCCCCTACCCACCTCCCCTGTGGCAGCCACCAGAAGCAGAGTATTGCAGTCTAAATAGCTTATTGTATAAAGGCTTGTACATAAGTTCCAAATTTAGCATTTGAAATTCTTAGATCCACTTTTTGCCAATGTGATTAATCATATAATTTGAACAATAGCTAACATTAGGAGAAAAGAAAATAAAGAACAGCCTGATTCCTGGGTTTTGGTAATTTCTTTACAAATACAATAATCATTGTAGGACAAATTCTTTTGATGTGTTTACTTATATTAGTTCTGTTCCAACTGTGAGTTACATTATGTTACTCTACCCTTCAGTCCGTTTCTTTTTTATTTCCCCCACCTCCTTGCTTTTTAATCATCTTCCCTGAAATGCATTTGCCTTCTAGGCCCTTTCTAGGTTTAATGGTATAGTAGAAGGAGCTCTGACTTTTGAGGCAGATTTGCTCGCAAATTCTTATTCTGCCACCTTTATAATTATGAGACCTTTTGGAAAGTTACTTTACCTGTCAGTGAACATACTTTTCTTAATAAGTAAAAATGGAGCTGAATGCCTATGTCAAACAGTTGTCGTGAAGATTAAGTGAGAGAACACCTACAAGGTGGCTACTGTAGAGTAGACCCTCAGCAAACATTCATTCTCTTTCTTTTTCATTATGTAATAATAAAATATAGTAATATAATATTTTGATCTGAAGTTATGATACAATAAATTTAGAATGTTAGATTTATTTTTGTTCTAATAACACTTCTATCACTAAATTTCAATGTTTTTGTTCATTTCAATCTCTTTTAACCCAACAGTTTGCCCTTAAAAGGTGAACTCCTGAGATGGTTGCTGCTACTTGTTGTAATTATAGAATTTAACATATAAATAGATAGATTGGGAGCCAATACAGTTCACTCTTTTGGTGAATTATGCTTTCCTAATAATACATGTACAATTGTATTGATATGAAAAACCATAGAGGAAACATGACATTTACATTTACATTATATGTTCCATAATTGGGAAGTGAAGTAGAAATAGAAAATATTCTTTTTTAAACAATATTTTAATTGAGTATAGTTGGCACATGATGTTACAATAGTTTCAGGTGTACAACATAGTGACTCAACACTATATTTCATGCTATACTCACCAGTGTAACTACCATCTGTCACTATACAACACTTACAGTATCATTCACTACATTCCCTATGCTGTACCTTTATTCCCATGACTTATACATTCTATAACTGGAAGCCTGTATGTCTTCCACTCCCCTTCACCCATTTTGCTCATCCTCCTACCGCCCTTCCCTCTGGTCACTATCAGTTTGCTCTCTGTATTTTTAGATCTGATTCTGGTTTTAGTTTGTTTGTTTATTCATTTGTTTTGTTTTTTAGATCCCACATATGAATGAAATTGTATGGTTATTTGTCTTTCCAGTCTGACTTATTTCACTTAGCATAACACAGTCAAGGTCCATCTGTGTTGTCACAAAATCATTACAAATTATATATCTGATAAGGGGCTAATAACCAAAATATATAAAGTACTTCTACAACTCAACACCAAAAAAACTGAACTACAATTTTAAAAAATGGGCAGAGGACCTGAATAGACATTTTTCCAAAGATGACACACAGATGGCCAACAGACACATGAAAAGATGCTCGATATCACTCATCATTAGGTAAATGCAAATAAGAACCACAATGAGATAGCATCTTATACCTGTCAGAAAGGCTAAAATCAAAAGGACAAAAAATAACAAATGTTTGAGAGGATGTGGAGAAAAAAGAACTCTCATGCACTGTTGGTGGGAATGTATATTGGTGCAACCACTGTGGAAAACATACAGAGGTTCCTAAAAAATAGAAATACCATATGATCCAATAATTCTATACTGATACTTGATATTTACCCAAAGAAAATGTAAACACTATTATCTATTTTTTCTAGAGTCAGATTTGGTAAATTATATTTTTTAAGAATTTATTTTATCTAAGCTCTAAAGTGTATGGGTATATTCACTCATACGAGTACTTTAAGACACAGGACAGATGAACACAAGGAAAGGGAGGAAAAAATAATATAAAAACAGGGAGGAGGACAAAACATAAGAGACTCTTAAATTTAGAGAACAAACAGAGGGTTAATGGAGGGGTTGTGGAGGGGGGATGGACTAAATGGGTAAGGGACATTAAGGAATCTACCCCTGAAATCATTGTTGCACTATATGCTAACTAACTTGGATGTAAATTTAAAAAATAAAAAAGAAAAGAAAAAAAGAAAAATTAAAAAAATAAAGTGTATTGGTATAGAGTTGTTTTAATATCCTCTTATTATCTTTTAAATACTTGCAGCATCTGAAGTTATGTCCATTTTTTACCCTTATCACTATTAATTTTCACCTTCTTTATTTTGTTGTTACTTGATATTGCCAAAGGTTGATTTATTTTATTAGTATTTTTAAGGAACCAACTTTTGTCTTTGGTGATGTTTGTATTATATTTTTGTTTTCTGGAACATTAAGTCAGCTCTGTTTTTGTTTTCTGTTGCTGTGTGACAAAAGACCACAAACTTAGCAACTTGAGCAATACCTGTTTATTGTCTTAAGTCTGGACATGAGTTAGCTGGATCCTCTGCTCAAGGTCCCACCAGCCTGAAATTAAGGTGTTGGCTGTGCCTGTGATTCTCTTCTGAGGCCTGGGATTCTCTTCCAAGCTTACTGGCTTTAGCAGAATTTGTGATTACATGACTGTGCCCCCCTCTCCCCATTTTCTTGCTAGCTGGTGACCAAGGACCATTCTAAGCTTCCAAAAACCAAACACAGTTCTTTGCCATGTGGTCCCCGTGGTCTGTTCACAACATAGCTATTTGCATTGTTCCAGGCCAGCATGAGAACCCCTGCTAAAGCTTTGAGTCTTTTTGACTTCTGTCTCTGACCTCTAGATCCTCTTTTAAAAGGGTTCGCCTGATTAGGTCATGCCCACCCACATGCAACAATAGGGGATTAGGTTGGGTATGTGCACAAGGAGACAGAAATCTTGAGAGTCATCTTAGAATTTTCCTCCTCTTAGAATTTTCCTACCAGAAGTTCTTAGATTTATCTTTAAAAAACCCTTATGTTGGTTTTTTTTTCTGTTGTTTTTAACTTTTGAAACTAGATGCTTAGTTCATTGGTTTTCTAAGGTATTTTTAAAAAATCCATCATAATTTCTTTGAGCAATGTATTATTAAAAGCATATTTGAAATTTTTTAAATGTATGGGTTTTTAAATTCATTTTCCTTTAATTATTCATTTCCTTCTTAATTGAATTGTAGGAGAGAATATTGACTGTATAATATCAATACTTGAAAGTTTGTTGAAATTTTTTCCATTTTATTATTATAATTCTGTCAATGTTTTTTTTTTTTATGTTTGAGGTCATGTTATTTTGTATATACCTACTTATAACCATTGTATGTTCTGGATCAATTAAATATTTTATCATGATGTAAGACCTCTTTATCACTAGAAGTTTTTACCTTGATATACTTGTCTCAATTTTGTTAGTGTTTTTGTGGTATAATTTCTCTATCCTTATATTTACAATTTTATTGTGTCTTTATAGCTTAGATGTGTGTCTTGTCAACGGCATATATCTGGATTTAAAAAATCATGTCTAGCAGCTTGAGCTGTTAATTGGAGTTTTCAGCATATTCATGTTATTTCCAGAATCTTATTTTATGCTTTCTATTTGTTCTACTCTTCTATGGTTTTTAAATTCTCCTTTCATAGCTTATTTTGCATTAATTATAAAAAGTAGTAGTATTATTTTAGAATAAAATAATAATAATTAATAATATAATTTTTATTTTGGAACTTACACATCCTATATCTACTTTTTGTGATTTTTCTAGATATGTAAGCATTTGAGCTTAATCTGTTAATATGTAAATTTAATCAGCATTTCAGTTCTTCTTCCAAACTCAAAACACATAAAATTTTAACCACCTCTTCCATCACTGAATTTTAGTTCCATCTTTTTCTATCTCCACGTTATTATTTTTACACACTTAGTATTGTCATTTTCTTTGCTGTTCATTTCTTTTACCACCTGAATGAATTCTTTTATTCTAGAAATACATTTTTTAGCATTTAAGTGAGAATTTATAGGTGGTAAACATTTTCAGTTTTAGTTTGTCTCAAAAATACCTTTATACCACTCTTACTCTTGAGAATCATTTTCTTTGGTTTGCAATTGTAGTTGATAATTATCTTGTCTTGGCACCTTGAAGACGCCATTCCTCTGTTGTCTGGCTTCCATTTCATTCATTTCCGGATGAAGTTGGCCCTCATTATTTGCAGTAGTGTTGTCTATAAAGTTTGAAGTTACTGTAAACTATGAATTAGCAAATACTGAACTGTTGTTCCTAGAGGAGATACAGGGTTAGGTCCCTCCTGTGAGCCTCTGGTCACAAAATTTTCATCAATGATCAATATATAGTCTTGTTTTATATGTGTTTTATACAGATTTTTGATTCATCAATATTGAAATCACAGCCAACAGCACTGTAACCCATGACTAAAGGGAGCTTATCCTGTTTGTCAGGCACATCACAACCTTTTTGCACTTAGGAAAGGTACATTTCAGCATCATGCTTGGGAGGCATTTTCAACAGCAAAATCAACAAAAAGCACAAAAATGGGAAAAATGAGGCACTCAATAGACTGTGGAAAGAACACATGTTTGTACTACTAGACCTGGAATAAGACAGAAGGATGCCTTGTCAGACCTCAACTGGGAACATGTGCTGGGAAACTCTGGTATTTTGCCAGCCTGTGCTTGTCCATCAACAACCGTGAAAGGGCTGCAAGTACTGATTTTGGGGTCACAAATTTTAGCAAGTAGATAAATTTGGAAATGGGGAATCCGTGAATAAGGAGGGTCAGAGTAGTTGGTCTTTTTCTCAGTTTTTTTGTGCTCTGCAGTTTCACTATAAACTGTAAACTACAGTTATAAACTATAAACATAAACTATTAAAGTGAAGAAATAAGCATCTTCAGACATTCCCTGTCCCATTCTCTTTCTCTGTCCTCTCTGGATTTTTTGAACTTTTTACTAAATTAGTATTTACGACTTTTTTTTTTTAATTTTTTTTTTTAACGTTTATTTATTTTTGAGACAGAGAGAGACAGAGCGTGAACAGGGGAGGGGCAGAGAGAGAGAGGGAGACACAGAATATGAAACAGGCTCCAGGCTCTGAGCTGTCAGCACAGAGCCTGATGCGGGGCTCGAACTCACAGACCGTGAGATCATGACCTGAGCCGAAGTCGGACGCTTAACCGACTGAGCCACCCAGGTGCCCCAGTATTTATGACTCTTAACTAGTATTTAGTATCTTCTATCTCTTCATTTCTCTATGTTGCATTCTGGATTAATTCTTTGAATCTTATTTCTAGTTTGCTAAATCTTTTTTCAGCTGCACAAATCTGATAAAGCCATTGTTCAGATTTTAATTTCAGTTATTTTATTTATAATTTTTACAAATTCTTCTGATACTTTTCTTCAAATAGACTTGATCTTTGTCACCATTCCTTCCCCTTGTATCCTCTCTTTTATTTCTTTAAACATATTATACACACATTTATATTTTTATATACCATGTTTGATAATACCACTAACAAATAATTTTGATTCTGATTTTTATTTTCTGCTATTTTTTTTCTAGGTCATAACATCCATGATGCCTTCTTTACTGATATATTTTATGATTTTTAACCATGACTACATTTTTTTGGAAGTTTATTAGTAATTTCTTGAGGCCTAGACTGTAGATGAGTTTCTTTGATGAGGTTTTAGTTTGCTTCTCCTAAGTGCTTGGAGACCATTTCAACTGAGTTGAGTAGTTGAAGCTTTTTTGAGCCACAAGGACAGTGTGAATTTAGACCGCAAACCTACATGAGGCCCAACTTGTGTATCTAAATTCTTTTTTTTTTTTAATTTTACTTTTAACTAATCTGTACACCCAACATGGGGCTTGAACTCACAACTGCGAGATCAAGAGTTGCATGCTTTACCTACTGAGCCAGCCAGGTGCCCCAGTGGTTAGTTTTTTTGTTTGTTTTGTTTATTTTATTATTATTTTTAAAATTTAAATTCAAGTTAGTTAACTATATATAGTGTAATAATGATTTCAGGACTAGAACCTATTTATCACTTACACCCAGTGCTTATCCCAACAAGTGCCTTCCTTAATGCCCATTGCCGATCTAGCCATCCCCCCACCTGCCTCCCCTCTAGCAACCCTCAGTTTGTTCTCTGTATTTAAGAGTCTCTTATGATTTGTCTCCCTCTCTGTTTTTATCTTCTTTTTGCTTCCCTTCCCTTATGTTCATCTGTTTTGTATCTTAAATTCCACATATGAGTAAAATTATATATTTGTCTCTCTCTGACTCATTTCACTTAGCATAATACACTCTAGTCCATCCACATTGTTGCAAATGGCAATATTTCACTCTTTTTGATTGCTGAATAATATTCTGTTGTATATATATGTATCACATCTTTTTTATCCATTCATCTGCCAATGGACATTTGAGCTCCTTCCATACTTTGGCTATTGTCAATAGTGCTGCTATAAACATCAGGGTGCATGCGCCCCTTTGAATCAGCATTTTTGTATCCTTTGGATAAATACCTAGTAGTGCAATTGCTGGGTCATAGGGTAGTTCTATTTTTAATTTTTTATATATTTTATATTTTTAAATTTTTTCCAGAGTGGCTGCACCAACAGTGCAAAAGGGTTCCCCTTTCTCTGCATCCTTGCCAACATTTGTTGTGTCCTGAGTTGTTCATTTTAGCCATTCTGACAGATGTGAGGTGATATCTCACTGTGGTTTTGATTTGTATTTCCCTGATGATAAGTGATGTTGAGCATCTTTTCATGTTAGCCATCTGGATGTTTTCTTTGGGAACGTGTGTATTCATATTTTCCATCCATTTCTTCACTGGATTACTTGTTTTTTGGATGTTGAGTTTAATAAGTTCTTTACAGATTTTAGATACTAACACTTTATCTGAGATGTCATTTGCAAATATTTTCTCCCCTTCCGCCAGTTGCCTTTTAGTTTTGCTGATTGTTTCCTTCACCATGCAGAAGCTTTTTATCTTGATGAGGTCCCAATAGTTCATTTTTTGCTTTTGTTTCCCTAGCCTCCAGAGATATGTCA
Organism: Panthera onca; assembly: GCF_046562875.1. Taxonomy (NCBI): domain Eukaryota; kingdom Metazoa; phylum Chordata; class Mammalia; order Carnivora; family Felidae; genus Panthera; species Panthera onca. The sequence continues at coordinate 225,760,062 of NC_138339.1, forward strand.
AGTAAGAAGTTGCTGCAGCCGAGACCAAAGATGTTGTTGCCTCTTTTCTCCTCTAGGATTTTGATGGCTTACTGTCTTACATTTAGGTCTTTCATCCGTTTTGAATTTATTTTTGTGTATGGTGTAAGAAAGTGGTTCAGGTTCATTCTTCTGCATGTGGCTGTCCAGTTTGCCCAGCACCACTTGCTGAAGAGACTGTCTTTTTACCATTGGCTAGTCTTTCCTGCGTGGTAAAAGATTAGTTGGCCATATGTTTGTGGGTCCATTTCTGGGTTCTCTGTTCTGTTCCATTGATCTATGTGTCTGTTCTTGTGCCAGCACCGTACTGTCTTGATGGTTACAGCTTTGTAATACAGCTTGAAGTCTGGAATGGTGATGCCTCTAGCTTTGGTTTTCTTTTTTTAGGATTGCTTTGGTATTCAGGGTCTTTTCTGGTTCCATACAAATTTTAGGATTGTTTGCTCTAGTTCTGTGAAGAATGCTGGTGTTATTTTGATAGGGATTACATTGAATATGTAGATTGTTTGGGGTAGGATCAACATTTTAACAATATTTGTTCTTCCAGTCCATGAGCATGGAATGTTTTTCCATGTTTTTGTGTCTTCTTCAATTTCTTTCATAAGCTTTCTATAGTTTTCAGTGTACAGATTTTTCACCTCTTTGGTTAGGTTTATTTCTAGGTATTTTATGAGTTTTGGTGCAATTGTAAATGAGATTGATTCCTTGATTTCTCTTTCTGTTGCTTCATTATTGAAATGCAACTGATTTCTGTGCATTGATTTTATATCCTGTGACTTTGCTGAATTCATGGATCAGTTCTAGCAGTTTTTTTTGGTGAAATCTTTTGGGTTTTCCACATAGAGTATCACATCATCTGCTAAGAGTGAAAGTTTGACTTCCTCCTTGCTGGTTTGGATGCCTTTTATTCCTTTGTGTTGTCTGATTGCGATGTTAGGACTTCCAATACTGTGTTGAATAACAGTGGTGAGAGTGGACATCCCTGTTGTGTTCCTGACCTTAAGGGGAAAGCTCTCAGTTTTTCCCCATTGAGGATGATATTAGTGGTGGGTCTTTCATGTATGGCTTTTATGATCTTGAGGTATGATCCTTGTATCCCTACTTTCTTGAGGCTTTTTATCAAGAAAAGATGCTGTGTTTTGTGAAATGCTTCCTCTGCGACTATTGAGAGGATCATATGGTTCTTGTTCTTTCTTTTATTGATGTGATGTGTCACATTGATTGTTTTGTGGATATTGAACCTGCCCTGCATCCCAGGTATAAATTCCTCTTGGTTGTGGTGAATAATTCTTTTAATGTGTTGTTGGATCTGGTTGACTAGTATCTTGTTGAGGATTTTTGCATCCATGTTCATCTGTAGTTCTCCTTTTTAGTGGGGTCTTTGGTTTTGGATTCAAGGTCATGCTGGCCTCATAGAATGAGTTTGGAAGTTTTCCTTCCATTTCTGTTTTTTGGAACATCTAACCAATACGTGTTAAGTCTTCTTTAAATGTTTGGTAGAATTCCCCTGGAAAGCCATCCGGCCCTGGACTTCTGTTTGTTGGGAGATTTTTGTTTGCTAATTAAGTTTCTTTACTGGTTATGGGTCTGTTCAGATTTTCTATTTCTTCCTGTTTCAGTTTTGGTAGTTTATATGTTTTTAGGAATTTATCCATTTTTTCCAGATTGCCTAATTTGTTGGCATATAATTGCTCATAATATTCTCCTATTAGTGTTTGTATTTCTGTGGTGTTGGTTGTGATCTTGCCTCTTTCATTCGTGATTTTATTTATTTGGGTCCTTTGCTTTTTCTTTTTGATCTGGTCATTGATCTGTTCTACTGTTTTGTTGTTGTTATTGTTGTTGTTATTGTTGTTTTTATTTTGATATCATTGATTTCTGCTCTAATCTTTATTATTTCCCATCTTCTGTGGGTTTTGGGCTTTATTTCCTCTCCTTTTTCCAGCTCCTTTCAGTGTCAGATTAGGGTGTGTATTTGAGGCCTTCCTTCTTTAAGAAGGCCTGGATTGCTATGTACATCCCTCTTATGACCGCCTATGCTGCATCCCAGAGGTTTTGGACTGTCATGTTTTCATTTTCATTGGCTTCCATGTACGCTTTAATTTACTCTTTAATTTCTTGGTTAATCAATTCATTCTTTAGTAGGATGTTCTTTAACCTCTAAGTATTCATGGTCTTTCTAAATGTTTTCTTGTGGTTGATTTCAAGTTTCATAGCATTGCGGTCTGAAAAGAGGCAAGGTATGATTTATGATCGCAATCCTTTTGTACTTGATGAGGACTAATTTGTGACCCACTACGTGATCTATTCTAGAGAATGTCAGCACAGAGCCCATTGTGGGGCCCGAACTCACAAACTGTGAGATCATGACCTGAGCTGAAGTTGGAGGCTTAGTCCATACACTAAGCAGGTGGAGGGACTTGTGCCAGTCTTCTAGGGGATGTGCTTCGAGGGTACAGTTGGCCGGGCCTTGGTGTAACAGCTCCGTTTTCCACTAGGTAGCGCTGCTTAGCTTACTGGGGTGGATTACTTTGCATGCACACATGCACATGCGTGGGAGAGGTAGAAATGGCTTCACCCAGCTCCCTAGTCTCTGGCACAGGAACTTTGCGCTCTCTCCCACCTGCAGTCAAGCACCCCTCCTTTGTCTCAGGCCTCTGTCCACTCCCTGCCTCTACCCTGTCCATATCCAAACTGTCCACCTGTCAGCTTATATTAAAATCTAGTTTGGTGACTCCAGCTTTCTTTTGATGACCATTTGAATGATAGTTGGTTCTCCATCCCCTTACTTTAAATCTGCAGGTATCGTTAGGTCTAAAATGAGTCTCTTGTAAGCAGCATATAGGCGGGTCTTGTTTTCTTATCCATTCTGTCACCCTGAGTTTCATCTCAAATGAGGTTGTATTTCAAACCCCTCACTTCAGAGACCCCTGTGGCTTGGACCTGCTCCAACTCTCTGGGGGAGGGTCTCTCTGAGCAATGGCCGGGTGCTGGATTGCCCCAGAAAACGTTCATGTGATTGCTTAGTGGCAGAGGTTCAGAGATTATGGCAAATCACAACACACAGCCGGTGCCAGGTTTCACTGTACTCTGGCGTCTTTGTCCCAATACCAGCAAATGTGGCTGCTCTCCGGGGTCCCCTGGGACCTTTGCCTGTGGGGATGGCCTCTACCAAACGCTCTCCAAGCAGGGGAACTGCTTCTCCCCATGTGGCACATGGATTCCTCAGCTGCCTGCTCCTGGGGACTCGCCCTTTTTCCTCACCGGAGCCAGCCAGGCACAGAAGTCTGGAACTTCAGACTCTGTGCTCCACTGTTTTTAGAATCCTGGTGGTGTTGAAACCCTCTTCTTTCTTCCTGTCAGTGGTTTTGGGTAACAGATTTCTTGTTTGGTCTCCTGTGACTGTTTCCACCTTTTCTCTCCAACTACTTTTGGGGGGAGTGCTTTTCTTCCCTGATCCTGATGTGCCGCACTCTCCCCCTTTCTTTTCTCTGTCCTTTCTCAGCAAAAACAGCTTCCTACCCTCCACGGCTTTTCTTTCTTCCAGTTCACCTCTCTGCACCTCATACCTGCTGAGTTCTGTGGCTCGAGTTATGCAGACTGTTGTGTTAATCCTCAGGTCACTTTCCTAGGTGTGCAAAATGGTTTGGTGTTGATCTAGCCGAGTTTCAGAGATGAGACAAGCTCAGGGTCTCCATGCTGCTTTGCCATGTTAACTCCTCCTCCTTGCGTCTCTAAATTTGTAGGGAACATTTTCCTTCTTTACCTAACACCAGATTTTGAGACAGGTGCTCTTTTACTCAGAGTGCCCTCTGAGGTCACAGCTTCATGAATAGGGTTTCCTTTTCAGTGTTTCCCATTAAGTGTGTGCTCAGCTTTGTTTCCCAGTCCCCTGCCTTGGGAAGCTGTGAACACTGAAACTCAGTGCCCTCAAGGTAAAGCCAGTTCTGCTTCCTTACCCTCTTGTGTATTTGTTACTTGAATCATGCTTACTGATTAAAACAAAAACAAAAACAAACAAAACCACTACAATATATTCAATCATCTGGCCTCATGTTTTGTTAGAACCAAGAAAGGTAGGGCGGCTTTTCAGTGTTTAGTGTCACATTCATGTACACTAGATGAGTGTATTTAGATTCGTCATATATTTTGAGTTGATTGTTAAGTCAATAAAAGTTCCAAAACATTATATACATTAACATACCACTTTTTTTTTCCCATAGAAGACTATATGTTTCTATGTTAACATACACATGACAAAAGTTTAGAGGAATATATATAAGATACTTTTTTTTTTCACCTAGAAAATTATCAAGAGCAGAACTTTAGTAAGTTTTCTCTTTGTTTGGAAGGTACCTTTCAGAATCCAGTTCCACAAATAAAAAACAAAACAAAACAAAATAAAATAAAATTGAGATACATTAAAAAGTTGCCAAAGATTCTTTGACTTTATGGATGAAGTTATTCAGTCTACGTGCATATTTGATAAAAGGACTATCACTGTTCTCTGAACCCAGGTCTAAAAAGTCCTAGATGTTTCTGGTAGATTCTACATTCCCAGGGTACTAGCATAACTATTGTGACTTCTTAAGTATTTGTGTCGTATAGAATCAATGAGAGATCTCAGGACATGGAAGTCAGCCAAGTGATATATTTTAATATAAGTGTGCCTTAATGAATATAAAAAGTGAATCATCTACTTAAGAAACTTCTGGGGGGGAAGAATGTGGTAAAATAAAATTCTATTCAAATGCATTTTAGCAAAGGTGACTATTTTGAGGCTACTTTTAGGATTAAGTAAAATTTTCCTTTTGTTAAGGGGGACTCTTCCATGTTCTGGAACAGTGATAGAATGTATAAACACACACTTTCAAATTATTTTTCTGAAATGATTGTATAAAAAGCAACCTAAAATTTTAAATATTTTTCACACGGAGATGCTGTATTTAATCTATGGACTTAAAAAACTCCACGGATTTAAATACCTTAATAAGCGCTGATTCACATCATCAGGGAAACATAGTACAACCGGAAGGAAGTTTCCCTCCCACCCACTGTTCTTCCCTGCCACCCTCTCCAACTGAGACCTTGAAAGTGAAATTGTTCTTATTCCCCTGTGCTTCTGCACTATGCTCCAATAGCAGCCAGGAAAGCAAGAGGAGCTTTTAAACATGCAAATCTGATCTGGCCAGATTTCTGCTTAAAACTCTTTAGTGATTTCCCTTTTCTCTTACAACAGAGCCCACATTCCTTAATATGGCTCTCGGACCTGGACCCTGAAGGGGTCCTACCCACATTCACAGCCCACGCCTCTCCACTCTGCTACAGCTACTCCGCCCATCTCCTGCTCCTAGAACAAGCTGCTTCCCACTCAGTCTTCACAGGGCTATTTTTTCTGCTTGGAATCATACTCTCCCACCCTGTTGCCTGGCTGGCTTCAGGTCTCTGCTTAAATGTTACTTCCTTGGGGAAGCTTTCTCTGAAGCTCTTTGTTCTTTTCCTTCCCAGTACGTAGCCATTTTGAAATTAAATAATTATTTGTGTAAGTATGTGTTTAACATCTGTGTCCCTACAGGCTGTCAATGCCATGGGCAGAGAATCCTTGTAATTCTACCTCATGACTGCATTACTCTCACCTAGCACACAGTGCCTGGCACATTGGAGACACTTGAAATTTATTTCTTGGGTGAATGGATGAATGGATGAAAAAGTGGTATGGAAGTCAATGATATAATCCTAGATGGAAAAACAAATTTTAGCTATCACTAGATCTCTAGATGTTTATTTGCTATGGAGAACATGTTAATGTCTGTACTTACCAAGTACATTGAGAGTCATTTGCCATCAGTGGTCAACTTGGAGAGAGATCCTGGGCAGTGAGCTGACAGAGCCTGCTGTGACCATGTTCCTGCTGAAAGCTTTTAACAGCAACCGAGATGACGATGTTGGTGTAGTGTTAATCAGACGGACAAAAAAAGCTGAAGTAAGTGACATAATGAGCCCAAAAAGGATCTCACTCCACAGGTTGAAAGGTTGATCACATAACAACAGACAATTTAATAAGGGAAAATACAGAGCGTTGGACTCAGGTGCCCCAAATCTAATTGAACAAATACAGGATAAGGGCCTTTAAGAGCAAAACACGTGAAATGCATGGAGATTTTAGTTGACTGCATGAGTCAATAGTGCAGCACGCCTGCCAGAGACACTGATGTGATGTTAGGCTCCTTTAATAGAAGCAATGTGTTGAGAACCATCGAAGTCATGGAACTTCCCCAGTCAGACCACCCTGTCGCGCCTCGTCCAGTTCTGAGAAGCAGACGTGGAGGGAGATACTGACAACTGCACACCACTGACGCTTCCAAACCATGTCACATGAGACATAGTTGAAGGGCTGGAGCGCCTGGGTGGCTCAGGTCACGGTCTCCTGGTTTGTGAGTGGGAGCCCCATATCTGGCTCTCTGCTGTCAGCACGGAGCCCACTTCGGATCCTCTGTCTCCTCTCTCTCTGCCCACTTGCATTCTCTCTCTCTCCCAAAAATAAAATAAACATTAAAAAAAAAAAAGCAATGGTTGAAGGACTGGGGATTCCTAGTTAATGAAGACTAGAATTTGGTAGCATATAAGAGGGCTGTTAAGTAAAAGGCGGGGCCATTAGATTTATTCTCATGTAGATTGAAAGAGAAAATCTGGGGGAAGTGTGTTTAATCTGAGGAGCTGCCCAGCAGAGGAGCGGGCTGTGCTCAGTTCCCTTCTACTAAGGGAAATTACACTTTAAGAATTACACAGGAAAGGGAGAAATGAGCTTTGGGAAGCTTTTTGGGAAGCGCTCTGTCAGTTTAAGAGAGGGCATCTCAAGGTGGTAGAGTCCCTTCCTGCTTTGTGAATGTCCCTAACCTTGTGTAGTTTGGCCCCTTGGCATACTTGGAGTGCCAAGCCAGAGGTAATTGGCTAGTTAAAAAATTACTTATAGAGATCTCGGCCACTGTGTCTAGAATCCCGTGACCTAGCTTAACTCTCAGAGGATAATCTTACTTCTCTCCACTTTTGTCATATGGGCCACGATTAGAAGGCTGAAAGACCACTTGTTATAGAGGGCATTCATGCATGGGGTAAAAATTGGACAGGCTGCTGTCAATGTCCCTCATCACTGACTTTCTGGCTTTCTAGTAGAAGGCAGAAGTAAGTGCTCTGTAATTAGGGGGAATTATGAACAGATGTGGGAAGTGCCATAAAGAGTCTTTACTGTACAGGACGAAATGAAAGGAAAATCAGAATGATGATCATATTCTATAAAGCTGTTTCTCACAACTTACTGGTGGTCAATTAATATGCTTAGGTACCCCAACCCAGGAGCACTGCATGCCCTTGGCCCCGGAGGAGGACTGCAGGGAGATTATGGAAGGGACAGAGTAAATTCCCTTCCAGAGAGAAGAACAGAGAGTGTTTCTCTTCCTGCTAATATCCCATTTCCTGTTATTCTCTTTGAATCTACATGATGGAGCTTATTTTCTATGAAGAAGCCAACAAAAGGTATCTGGAAAGGGATACATGGTCAACTAAAAAGTATTTTTCTTTAGTTCTCTTTTTCTTCCTTGGTTTGGACCTGAAAACTTACGTTCAGGGAAAAAAAAAAACCCCACATACACACACATGTAGCTAAGATTGTCCATCAACCTGAGTCAGAGGTAACTCAAATACTCTCATGAAAAGTTCAGTTCAGAACAGATATATTTGATAATACCCATCACTAAAGAAAGCAGTGTTCACAACAGCCAAGAGTTGTTCTCTCTGTTATGAAATGACAAATTCATTGATTAAAAGGCTGTATTTTCCAAAAGAGAATATGCTTCCGACTACAATTTGGTATTGCTTTATAAGCATATGGCCATAGCAATTGGAAAACTGACTTGAATTTTAAAACACAGGGATTTTAAAAATGGAGGTAGGCTCGACATTTATTAGCTGCACGACTCTTTGCAGATGATGTAACTTCCCTACGCCTAAATTCCTTTATCTGTAAGGTAAGGATACTGATGCCTACCTTGAATAGTATGAGTATGAATAAGAAAATGTATAGAAGTTGTGGCACAGCAAAAAGCAAACGGTTACTGGGAGTCATTGACAGAGCTGTGGCCAAGCCACTGTCAATCTTGTAGGATGCAGAGCTGTGGCAGTCTGCCAGCAAAGGCAATTGGGGTGCACGGCTCGGACAGCGTTAGTTTCGGGGGGGTTGCAGTGAGATCTCCGTTAACTTCAGATTTTCATGAGGAAAGGATGCATTAATTCCAGTCACTTCTTTGATCGATACCCTGGGAATGTCAAGGAAGCAACGTCAGTTTTTTGAAAATTACTTGAATTAGGAGTTTCCTGGCTAAATTCATTAAACTTCCTAGAAGTAACTTACGCACTCCTGTAATTACTTCTGTCAGGTCACTGGGTGCCAGCTAGTGCCAGCCTGCTGTTCTGACTGAATATGACCACAGTGTAGTAACCTCTGGCTACTGAGCGTGCCCATCTATTATCAGTGCCCTGGGTTTCCCGAAAGACTAAATGATGCCCAACTACTTCTAGTGAGAGCAGTTTGCAACTGAGAGAATCAAACTCAAAGGTATTTTATTGTTGGTTTAAACACGTTATCTGCATGTTCCAGGTAGGCCAGCTAGGAAAATGCTAAGTTATGGTTGAATTACTTAAGGTGCTGGAGAAATGACCCTGATAGAATATCCATAGGGGTTAGGAAATGGAATTTATTTCTTGGTTTAGCATTTTGGCAGACATTGCATCGTATTTGTCACTTAAAAGATAAACAGAAGTTCTGATTTCCGTTCTCAAGAAAATGCACTTGGCTCCTCACTTTCTCTGCACTTACCCCTTGGGCCTTCATTTTGCATTAGAATTTGAAGGGAAAGTCTCAGTACTTTGCATTTAGTTAATTTGTTGAGTTCATGTACCCACATCCCTGGGCTATTAAACAGTTCAAAAATAAATATTGCAGCAACTTGTTGAATATGCAACATGTATCTCATTTGAGTGGCGTTTTATAACAAATGGTAATTATTTAGTATTTACATAATACTTTGAAAATATTTCAGATTAGCTCTTATTAATAAGAAGTCAAATCTGTAACTGGGCTCACTGGGTAAGAGAAAAACAAAATTTTGATTTTCCACGGAAAGTTTCATGCCGAAGAGAGAGAAAAATACACATGTGTGCATATGTGGGACAGATACATGTCCCAAGAAACTTGACTGAAGGAGATTAACTGGACCAAAATTTAGGCTGCCCAGTGAAGCAGGCTAAGGTTTCACAAGTCAGCAACCTGTTCCCACTCCCTGGGCTTTTGTGCAAACACTGGAGGAAGCTGTGAACAGCCCGGGTTCTGAGAACATTCCTGCCCGGGAGGGAAGGCTTGTGGTGAGCTAATGGGGCTTTCCAGTGCTGACCGCTAGCTTTGGCAACCCCCAGATCTCCAGTAGTGAAACCTGGCCTTTAAGTTATCAAGCTCCCAGTGTGACATATTCGGCTCTAAGCAGAGTTCACTATTTTAAGGGTGACTCAAGTCCTGGGGTCAAATGGAGATGACTGGTGGGGTCTGTGAACAGATCTGGCCCTTCCCAATAAAGGGACTACTACAGTGTGTAGATTGGGAGAGTAGGGGGTAGGTCCTCCCTGGAGGAAGTGCATGGATGCCTTTCGGACAAGAGGGATGAGAGTGGATCACGCCGGCTCCCATAATCCTGGCAAGTGTTAAATCATGAAGTATGTGTGGGGGGCTGTGTGTGCGGGGGTGGGGGAGGAGGAAGTAACTGTTTCCCTTGTCTCCCCTGAGGGAGGGGGCCTCACCGCTGCGCCACCTCTCACCTCTCCACCCCTCACCTCTCCATCTCGCACTTTTCCTGGCTCAGACCTGGCCCCTTCCGCGTTCTCTTCCTCTGTCCCCAGGCCCCCATCCGATCTTCCCCTATCTCCAGACCACCACTCCCAAGGAATGGGGGAGGTCTGGGGGTTTGTTCAAGCCAGCTGCACCGAGGTCGCTGCGGTCAAAGAGGGCGCGGGGAGGGGGCGGACCCCGGGCGCAGCCGTGGTGGGTGCGCCCGGCCAAGAAGGGCGGGGGCGCCGGAGCGCGCACGCGGAGGAGGGGAAGGACGGAGCGGGGAGGGCGTGTGAGCCAGTGAGCCACAAGAAAAGGGAGCGCGCCCGCCGCCGCCGCCCTCCTCCGGAGAGAGGCTGGAGCGAGGCTGTGCGAAGCGCCGCATTTCAATGAGAACCGGCCGAGGCACATCCCTGCGCTAGCGGCTGCAGCCGAGACGCCCGCGCTCCAGCAGCTGCTGCAGCCCAGTCCCGGCCCCGCCGCCGCCCCGCAGCCCCGCAGCCCCGGCCGCGCCCAGCCGGGTGAGGACAGCACCAGGAGGCGGCCCCGAGCGCGGCCACAAAGACCCCCGGCGGCGTCTCTCCGCGGACCGGTGCGTGGTTTGCCTTTGCTGGGGAAGGGAGCCGCGGGCAGGGTTGGCCGGGGGCCCCCCGCCGGGGGCTCGCGGCGCCTGCTCTTCCCGCAGCCGCGGGGCGCCGAGGTAGCCCGGGGCTTGGAGGGCAGGGCGGGCGCCCCGCTCGGCCCGCCGCCGCCACCCCGCCCGCAGTTCCTCGAAAGGCGCTGCCCTGCCCTGGCCAGACTGGCCCCGGCCGGGGACGGTTTGTAGGGGCGGCTCCGGGGCTGCTGGCACCTGCCTCTTTTGTCTGGTGCCACCGGGCTTAAAATGGGGAGTAGGGCGAGCTCTCCCCCGCCCCCCCCCCTCCCCGCCAGGCTTTTCGCCACGTTGTTAGTGGAGATGGAGAGCCAGGGCGGAGGAGCTGGGCGAGGTGTTTGTCATTGTCAGAACTGGCCGCCGAGCGAAGACCAAGTCTGCGCCTAGAAGGAGTGGCCTGGCCAGGCCTCTTATTGTGTGTGTGCTTTCCCGTGTGCCCGGGAGGGTTGTGTGCTTGAAGATGGGGCGATCTGTGCGTGGTGGGTGGCTGCAGTGTGGGTGTTGCGAGTACATTTACAGGGTCTCAAGTTCCTTCGGGGACAGCGAGGCTGCCTCCTGTAGAAATTAGTACCTGCAGTGCTAAAAGCATGCGGAGAGGAAATGGCATTTTCCTCCTAGCGGGAGCGCACGCACAGCCCTGCATTGCCCCACAAAAGAGGCTGCTTTTGAAAACCAGGTTTGCGCGGAATCACTGCTGGATTTAGCAAGGAAATGCTTGTAAGAGATGGAGCAAATGAAAGGTTTCATTCAAACCGGCTCCCTCTCCACACCTGTGAGTGTGTGTCCAGATTATGGTGCACACGCGTTCAGCGGCCACACTGCAGGGTGTTTCGTGAATAGGCTTTATGAATGTTCCTAAATATATCACCTTTCCACTGGAAAGGAAAGTAGGACAGTCTTTTAGGTGTGAAATGTCACATGAAGGCCATTGAGAAGGGATTTCGAGAGGGGTCATATGCAGGAAACATTATAAAAGATTGGCACACATCCTGTGCGATCTGTGTCCAGCATGATGCGTGTACTCTGAAGGTATGTGTGTGCCTCTTATTCCATACCTGCCCATCCACCTGCATCCTAAGCCCACTGGCAAAATATGCCTTGGGACTTACAGGTCCAGCATCTATTTAGATGTGGTCACCTTTATGCCGAATTATATCTTGGGGTGGGGGTGTGTGTGTTTGTGGAAATCTCTGAAACGGAAACTCATGTCCTCCTCTAGAGAAGGAGGAACACAGAGTTTCCTCAAAATGGTGAGAAATCCCACAGAAGACAATTGAGGGTGCTGATTTCTTGGGATGGCAGTGTTTATAGAATATCTCTGAGAAGAGCCGGGCCCCGTCTTTCCCCTCCCAAGTGTCTATGATCTCTGTGGCCAGGGCGGTGTGGTTTCCCTTCTTGGTACCGTGACACATGTGTACCCAGGCCTCTAGCCACCTACGGTCTGTGAACCTGTGTCTCTGTGCTTTGGCAGTCTTCCTGTGCAGAAAGCAAGAACCTGTGGAAGCCCATTGACTCTTCTTCAGGACCCCTTGGTTCAAATATATGACTAAGCCAGTGGAAGAGCTGAGGCAGCCAAGACAGGAGAAGGAACACCTCTTTTGATGCCGCACGTGATTATTGGAACATTAGTGTGTAGTGTGGTTTTTGCCATCCAGTTTGTGGTAGCTGGAGCCTTGAAAATGATTTCACTCTGAGTGCGGTTTTTCTTTGTCGCCAACATCATTGCTGACTTTTGGGCAGGCTCAGTGAAAGGAAGTGAAAGATGTGGTACTTGTCCTGGTTGAATGTATGATCAAGTTTGAGGAAACAGACAAATAAAATCAACTTTTTTTTCCATTTTAATTTTTTCTATTTCTGATTCCTCTAGGGATTTCCATCAGTTGCCAAATTATTTGGCTTTTGCAAATTGTGAATCACTAGATTAAAGCCCCTTCAGACTACATCAGCACACTGGTGACACAATTGTGTCAAGCTTCGCTATGGTCCTGCTTGTTGTCTTTTGGTTTATATAGATTTGTGAGGAAACCTCTAGGGTTGGAAGATTGATTACTGCCTTTGAAAATAGGGGCAGCTGGGTGGCTCAGTTGGTTGTGTCCAACTTCGGCTCAGGTCATGATCTCACGGTTTGTGAGTTTGAGCCCCACATTGGGCTCCGTGCTGACAGCATGGAGCCCACTTGCGATTCTCCCTCCTCTTTCTGCCCCTCCCCCACTCTCTCTCTTGCTCTAACTTTTTTTTTTTTTAATTTTTTTTTTTTTTTTAACATTTATTTACTATTGAGAGACAGAGAGACACAGAGCATGAGCAGGGACGGGGCAGAGAGAGAGGGAAACACAGAATCTAAAGCAGGCTCCAGGCTCTGAGCTGTCAGCACAGAGCCCGACACGGGGCTCGAACTCACAAGCTGCGAGATCATGACCTGAGCTGAAGTCAGACGCTTAACCGACTGAGCCACCCAGGTGCCCCTCTCTTGCTCTAACTTTAAAAAAATTGAAAAATAAAGAAAGAAACGAGTAAAACAGAGACTTCAAAAGCCAAATTGGCCTCTATAATATATGAAGTTTGAAGAGCTTAGTGAGTTAGCATGGTACCCCATTGTCCCCTCCCCCCATACAAACACCCCTTTTGGGAAGACAAAAGAGCTCCTTTTGAGAAGAGAGCAAACAGTAGGAGCAGTTGTGATACCATGGACAAAGTATTGGTTCTGTTACTCAGTTAATAGTTGCCTGAAGAACTAGATATCAAGTGATCACTGTTTCAAAGTTATCCAACTTTGAAATCAATGAAACTGATTCGTATCTACCTACGTATGCTATAACTTTTTCTGGAAGATACAAATTTAGACTATTATGAGTTATTAAGAGGCCTGAGGTAGTTTTTTTCATATTTGTAGGAAAAAATATACTGAACTGCTCATCAGTCCAGGTTTGAATCACACCCTGGCCCCCATTGGGGTCAGCAATGGAATCCTGAGCAAGTGAATAGAGGCCAGGTGATCACTACCCACTCTGTGTGGAGATGGGGCCTTCTGCAGAGTGACCTCCCCAAGGTCACAGGGCTATTTAAAAAAAAACCCTACTTTACATGGATGAATGGTTCTAGGGAGGATCTCAGGGAGTCTGGCCTTGAAGACCTATCACATGGGGTAGAAAGGAGGGAGTGCCAGCTTCCGAGTCAGTCAGAGTAAACCCAGGTTCAAATCCCAACTCCCTCAATTATGATAACTCTGGGACCCTGGATATATATATCCTATCCTCACTTTCAATCGTAATAATATTACTGACCTCAATGGATTATTGTGAGGTTTAGAAGGGAATTTTTAGCAGATTACACAATAATTGATTGCTGAATAATAGTGTCAGCCACATCATAGACATTCAATAAACATTAGCTTTTTCCACTTCATTTCAGGAGTGCACAATCCCTAGCAGTACTTTTAAACATGAATTTATAGCCACTCTGAATAGACCAGAGGTTAGTTTACTGAGGGTCGAGGAAAGGTCAGGGAGGCTGGATTGACCTTCAGAAAGGCAACCTTGTCTATTTGGTGGGATTTGGGGAGCACTCCTAAGGTTCTTGCCCCAGATTTTCCCTTTCCCTTATATTGTGTTTCATCATGCCTGAAATTTTGTCATCAAAACTTTCTTCTGAATGCTTTCTAGATCATTCTGTTAAAATATGGATCCCCTGCAAGGTTAGGCCACAGGCCTTTATCAGCTAACCTCTTAGCAAGGATGAATTGATCCCACAGGCAGCTTGCTGATGACAGGGCTCCATAGAAAGTAATACGGGGACAAGGGGCACCTGGGTGGCTCAGTCGGTTAAGGGTCCGACTTTGGCTCAGGTCATGATCTAGCGGTTCATGGGTTTGTCCCCTGTGTCGGGCTCTGTGCTGATAGCTCAGAGCCTGGAGCTGCTTCAGATTCTGTGTCTCCCTCTCTTTCTGCCCCTCCCCTGCTCGTGCTGTCTTTCTCTGTCTCAAAAATAAATAAACATTAAAAAAATTAAAAAAAAAAAAGAAAGTAAAATGGGGACCGTGAGGGTACAAGCATATACCTTTCAGAAGGTCATAAGGTGAAAATCAGGCAGACCCATAAGGAGCTTTTCCTTACCAGAAAAGGGGGAGATTCTTTTCCTACTAGTTGTTTCTGTGACAGAGTTAAGAGAAAAGCAGATTTTATTAATGAACAACATTAATACTTATCACATGCTAGACACTCTCCCAAGTGCTTCAGGTATTAATACTTAAGGTAGGTATGATTAGCTTCCCTATGTGTCATTGAGGAAGTGAGGCGTAAAGATGTTGATCCAGACTTGGTCCTGGACTAGCTGTGTCACCTTGAGGAATGTACTTGCTCAGCATCTCTAAGCTCCTGTTCTCTCAGCGGCAAAGACGAAGTGGAAGGAGAGGCAGAGCCCTCCCAAGAAGTAACTTTTCTCCCTTCTTGTTCTTCTTTTTCCTCTTCTTCTCTTCCTCCCACTCCTTTTTCTTCTTTTTTTTAACCCAACTTATCTGAAGCACTAAATGTCAGTAAAGGAGTTACGGTGAAATCACTTTTAGAAAACGCTGCTATCTAATATATGAATGTGTTGGAAAATCTTCAGTTGTTAGAACCCAGGGATTGATTCAGTTTGCTCTCCATCTGGCCAGGGGGAGTGCAAAGCTGCATGAGAAGTTTCTAATGTGACTGTTAAATGCTGACCGCCTCTTTTGTTTCCTGGCCCACCACCACTACTATCTTTAGCCCTATGTAATATGAAAGCTTATCTTCCCTCTCCCACCAGAGTGAGCACACGGTAGGGAGGTTTGGGCTTTGTAGCCCAGCAAATGTGGGTGGGAGGTCTTGGTTCAAGCATTTCCCAACTGTAGGACCTGAAGACATTTTTCTGTGCCTCATTTTATTCATCTACAGATAATAGTCCTTGGAAGGGTTTGTTGTGACTTGGAAATAACAGCTGTCCAGAACCCAATAGGTGGTCAATACATAGGAGCTGTTTCTAATGAACCTGGGGTTGATTAATAAGCTGTTTCCGCAGAGGCTGCGTCTTCTACTTCTTCGTTGTCTTCCTTCTCTTCCAACTTGATAACTCATATTAAATATATCATCAACTGCAGCGATATTTCCACCAGCTGCTCTGGAGCTGAGCCTTTCAAATCATGGTCTTAAAATAACATCAGTATGTGTCTCTGTTTTTTTTTTTTTTTTCCTTCTGTGCCTCCTAGGTTCCACTTTAACTCCATCATGTCCTTCGGCAGAGATATGGAGCTGGAGCACTTTGACGAGCGGGACAAGGCGCAGAGATACAGCAGAGGGTCGCGGGTGAATGGGCTGCCGAGCCCAACGCACAGCGCCCACTGTAGCTTCTACCGAACCCGCACACTGCAGACCCTCAGCTCTGAGAAGAAGGCCAAGAAAGTTCGTTTCTATCGAAACGGAGATCGATACTTCAAAGGGATAGTGTATGCCATCTCTCCAGACCGCTTCCGATCCTTTGAGGCCCTGCTGGCTGACTTGACCCGAACTCTGTCGGATAACGTGAATTTGCCCCAGGGAGTGAGAACGATCTACACCATTGATGGGCTCAAGAAGATTTCCAGCCTGGACCAACTGGTGGAAGGTGAGCGCGAACTCCCAAGGGACCCTAGAGGATGCTTTCTCGGGTTTCCGCATTGTTCTAGGCACCTGCACTTGATCGCTAAGACACATCAGCCTCATTCAGCTCCGACCCTTATGGTTCACAGATCTGGGAGTTCACTTTGCTGTACTGTAGTGGAAAAAGGAAGAAAAAAAAACCCCGCTAATGTTATTAGGTCAGGCTCCTTATAACGATGGACTGAGGGAAAAGGTGTCTTAATTCTCCTGCATTCTGTTTTTTTTCTCATACCCATGCTACATTAATTTTAAAAGCCTGTTTTTATATCTTTAATCACATCGTTCGTATTCATTTCTAGATGCAAATGAACTTTTGCTGTCTGAAATTACTTGAACTGAAAATACCTAATGGATCGTGAAAGTTTTGAGTAGAAGGGAACCTTATGTAGGTAGCAAGCCCATTAATTCTGTCACTGGAGACTGAGGCCTAGAAAATTCGAGTGACATGTCTATGGTCACATGGTAAGGTAGTGTTGATACTGGACGAAAAATTACGTTTTCTGGCATCTCTTTCTCATATGGTGCTTCCTTTTGAGTTTAAAGGATTCTCGTCTTTCTGGGGTACCTGAGAATATAAAGGAATGAATCTGTTCAGTTTATTGTTTCTTAAAGTTGAATTTAGGCTAACAGTAATTATCTGTTTTAGACATTTCATGTGGAAATGAGACTGTCTTAGTCCCTGGATGAGGTGTGGTGTGTTGTGCAAGCAGAATGGGTACACTCGCTTCAGTCCCAACGCCACGGGAGCGGCACAGAAAGCCTATAGTCACCTTAGAAATCACAAGCAAAGAAGCCCCTGGGTGGTTCAGTTGGTTAAGCTTCCGGCTTTGGCTCAGGTCACGATCTCCCCATTTGTGAGTTCAAGCGCTGTGTCGGGCTCTGTGCTGACGGCTCAGAGCCTGGAGCCTGCTTTGGATCCTGTGTCTCCCTCTCTTTCTGCTCCTTTTCCGCTCATGCTCTGTCTGTCTGTCTCTCTCTCTCAAAAATAAATAAACACTAAAAAAAAAAAAAAGAAATCACAAACCAAGTAAAATGACTTGGAGAGAAATAACGGGTTACATTCATGCTAAGGTGTAAACGAGGCTGGGCTGATCTCTGGAGAGTGGGAATTCCTAAGTCTGAGTTGTCAGGGTCGTGATGAAGTAGCCCTCAGCACAGAGGAAGACGGGAAAGGAAATTTAGAGGTTTGGAAGTGCTTGACTTCACCCTGAGCTCATCTCTACTCCAGATATGTCTGCCCGGGCCCGCTGTCTTACTGGATCCTGGAGGAATGCCATGCACATAATACCCTCCCTCTCTTGTGCAGGTAGCTGGGGGTTTGGGGCCCCTGTCCTCTTAATGGCACACAGGCGCGCCCTCTTGCCCTCCTCTGGAACCAGAGTTTGTATGTGTTTTAAGGCTGAGGGCGTCTTGTGTCTTCCTCCCGTTTTCCTTCCCTTGATCTGCTGGCAGGGGTGCCAGTCCAGTCGCAGTATGACTGGACTTGAGAGGGTGTGGAGAGCCTGGGTTTGGTGTGTTTATTATGTGGGAATTCACATCTCTTTTCAGTGACTCGTCACCCTGCCAAGATGCCTGTAGACTTGGCCTTCTTCCTTCTATTCAGAAGCTGGCACTTTCAGTAAATTAAAGGGGAAGAATGAACGTGAAATCTTTCTGCATCAGCTTTGATTTTTGTGCCCTGTCCTTTTCCTGACCTTGGAAAATACGGGGTTAAATAAAACATTTGGTGGACTATTCTGAAGGATCTGGATAAAGGTGAAATGCAAAGTCAGGTGCATGATCAGTCATCAAACCACCCCTTTGAGGACCGATGGTAATACAGAGAAAATATGCCAACATCTCGAAACACATTTTAAGACAGCCGGGCTTGGCTCCTCACTGGGTCTAGAGTCCCTTGTGCAGCAGCTGTGGGGTGGGGGAGGTGTATTTCAGTCAGTTTCCCACCCAGAATTGATCTTTACTGAGAAGTGGCCACAGATATTCCCGTGATTCCCATCCACCGAGGAGAAGGTGTGAGAGATGGGAACCAACAGTTCTTTACGTACAAGGACCAGGAAGATCATGGAATGCTCGCCATCATCTTCTTTGTCAGTTTTTTTTAACACAAGAATGCCCTCTCTAAGAGACTGCTATCCTGAGAGTAAGTAATGACCGCTCACAGTTCTGGAGTGTCTGTCTTGCATATATGAATACATTTAATTTTCACAGTGATGCCAGGAGCTAGGCACTGTTACCATCCTTCTACTAAGATGAGGGAAGTGAGGCACGGTGTGGTTAAGTGAGCTGCTCAAGGTCACACAGCAAGAAATGGTAGAGTTAGGATTTGAACCCGGGATAGCTGGTGCCCGAGCTTGAGCTCATAACTGCCACAAATGAGATACCAACTGGGGTATTCGTAGTGGCTTTCAAATGAAATTTTATAGTATTAGATTTTTCTTGAAAACAAATGTTTTTAACCTTGACTTAATTCCAGGAATGACAAATACAGCTCCCAGCAACACTTTAGTATTTTCACTTACCTCCAAATACTCTTCTCTTCAATCGATATAAAGCAACTGCAGATTGACTATTCTGATGTTAAAAATTTACTTGTTGGGAAAAAATTCCTTTTTCTGATTGAATGAATGATAACTTCGGTACAGTGTGTAAGTTCACATATTGGCTGCATTTTTTAAAAATCCAGTTTAAACAGACTTTTTTTCCCTCATTTATAATACTGCAAGCATGCAGCTGCACTCAGTGTTGAAGTAGCTGGAAATTCATTTAGATTGGCCTCTTTGTCAATTACATTTTTGCTTAGTCTGTTAAAATGCAAACCGTTACTTCATATTCATCATTAGGTTCATATCTCTCACTTTACATACTAATTTTATGTAAACGTCAATGCATGTTATTAGCTTCTCATTTCCCCTTCCAATATGCTGATGTTTGAGTTTTAAATTAAATCCTTTTAGTGGATGCAGTGACAAGTGTATTTGACTTCTAATTGTTTTTTTTTTTAAGTCTGTTCTTTCTCATCTCATACTAAAAATTCTGAATTACAATGACATATGTGAGTTTCTTTATTTCTAACAGTCTCAGGGTCACTTGCACTGTTTTTGTTTTTATTTTTTAAGTTTATTTATTTATTTTGAGAGACAGAGCACAGGCGGGGGAGGGGCAGTGTGAGAGGTGGACAGAGGTTCTGAAATGGGCTTTGTGCTGACAGAGAGAGAGAGCCTGATCCAGGGCTCAAACTCAAGAACTGTGAGATCATGACCTGAGCCAAAGACGCTTAATTGACTGAGCCACCCAGGCGCCCCTGCACTGTTTTTAAATTATTATTATACACAGATGATTATGCCTAAATTTGTTCTAAGAGTATCAACAGAGCTGATTCTTTGCCTGAAGTATAAATGGATGAGTGTGTATGTGTGTTTATGTATGATTATAGGTGTGTCTGTCTATGCATGGATGAATACACACACACACACACACACACACACATGCACACACATATGTAAGAGCAGACAATGGATGGCAATTTT
Organism: Panthera onca; assembly: GCF_046562875.1. Taxonomy (NCBI): domain Eukaryota; kingdom Metazoa; phylum Chordata; class Mammalia; order Carnivora; family Felidae; genus Panthera; species Panthera onca. Next base: position 225,779,787 of record NC_138339.1, read on the forward strand.
AGTTGTTTGCCTTCCAAATGGCCTTAATACACTGAAGAAGTCAGGATAATTAATATGGAAAGTTGAATTGCAGACCTATTTCTGCAAGTGGTTTACCTTGAAACTTGGCCTCATATTCCCAATATTGCCTCTTTCCCCCAAATTTTACACTATTTATGTTCCACTATAGGTGTGTAGATGTTGTGAAGATAAATGAAGGAATGACATTTAAAACCTTTAAATTATTAGAAGAAAGATGTAGTATAGATCCCAAGAATTAACTGATTGATATTTGTCTTTATGAGACCCTCAAGCATCAGTAATGTATGTGTTGAGGGATAGCCATCCACTCCACTTAAAAAATATGTTTTTAATGTTTGCTTATTTTTTTTTGAGAGAGAGACAGAGTGCGAGTGGAGGAGAGGTAAAAAGAGAGAGGGGGACACAGAATCTGAAGCAGGCTCTAGGCTCCAAGCTGTCAGCACAGAACCCAATGGGGGTCTTGAATCCACAAACCGCAAGATCATGACCTGAGCCAAAGTCAGACACTTAACCGACTGAGCCACCCAAGTGCCTCATCCCACTACTTTATTTTTTTAAGTTTGTTTATTTATTTTGAGAGAGAGAGAGCATGCGATCTTGTGTGGGGGAGGGTTAGAGAGAGTAGGAGAGAGAGAAGTCCTAGCAGGCTCTGCATTGTTAGTACAGTGCCCGAGGTGGGGCTCGAGCTTAGGAACCCTGAGATCATGACCGGAGCCAAAATCAAGACTCAGACGCTCAGCGGACTGAGCCACCCCACCTACTTTTAAATAGGCTTTACTTTCAGCGCAGTTTTAGGTTCTTAGCAAAATTGAGCAGAAGGTACAAATATTTCTCATAGACCCCTCCCTCATGACACATGAACAGTGTCCCCTGTTGTCATCGGAGTGGCGCACTTGTTATAATTGATGAATCTACACAGACACATCATTATCATCAAAAGTCCATAGTTTACATTGGAGTTCAGTCTTGGCATTGTGTGTGTTCCGTGAATTTTGCCGAAGGGGTAATGGCATGTATGAAGCATCGTAGTATCACGCAGAATAGTTGTACTGCCCTACAAATCCTCTGTGCTCTATCTTTTCATCCCTCCCTAACCCCTGGTAACCATGAATCTTTCTGCTGTCTTAAATAAGCATTCTTTTAACATCTTGTGTCCATGTTGGTAAAAGAAGGCCAAGATGTTTCCTTTAAGCATTAACATAAATACTATTCAGGTATGTTGTCCTTTGGATAGAAGTAAGTTAATCCGTACAGCAGATATGTATGTATAAGAAATGAGTGCCCTTCTTTCTCAGCTGTCACACACCTTGACCCCCATACTTCACCCTAGATACTGTCTGACTCTGGAGCTGCTGTGTAAGAGATGTTCCCAAGTCTCCATCAGAATGGACCTTTCAGGAATAAATCCACACTTCACCCCACAGTTAGGGAATCTCTAACCACGATTTCCGGTCACCCAGCTCTCCTGGCGATTTTTATTTCCCTTGATGTGGTGTTATTGATTTCTTTGTTTCTCTAATTCACTGGCTTCTTATATCTGCGCCTCTCCCTGCTATATTAAAACTTTTGAAATTCATTCTTAAAGAGCTAGAAAACGTACTCTCTCTCAAATTCCCCCACAGCAAACCGTTTACTAGTTTTTGTTACTGTTAATTGTTTAAAAGTTTTTTTTTAATGTTTATTTATTTTTGAGAGAGAGAGACGTGCACACAGCACAAGCAGGGGAGGGGCAAAGAGAGAGGGAGAGACAGAATCTGAAGCAGGCTCCAGGCTCTGAGCTGTCGGCACAGAGCTCGACGTGGAGCTCAAACCCATGAACCATGAGATCGTGACTTGAGCCGAAGTTGGACGCTTAACCGCCCGAGTCACCCAGGCACCCCTTGCTTTTAGTTTTGAGTATCATCTCAGATATCGGTGCATGTTAGGATATACATTATCATTCGTCCAGAAGGTAACTTACTGTGCTTCCAGTTCTGTTCCTTGCTCAGTGCACTTAATAATAGTTCATATCATACATCTAGAACTACTTTTTACTGACTTCATAGTATTCCTTTATACAACCGTGCCCTAATTTATTTAGCCAGTCTTTTATTGATGGGCATTTAGGTTGTGACCAATCCTTTGTTTTGCAGTGAATATCCTTAGGTATAAGTTTTCTATCCATGTCGGAGAATCTTTGTGGGACAAATTCCCAGAAGTATTAGAAAGGTACAAGCTGGATAGAGAGGTACAAGTATTAAAGTCTAAAGAGCTGTTGCAAAATTCCTCTTCATAGATGTGGTACCAGGTTACACACTTACCAGTAATATATGAGAGTGGCTGTCTTCCTATACCCTCAACAAGACAATGTTTCACATAACGTTTTGCTATTTGCCAACTCTTATGAAGATGAAAGCATGTATCTATTGTTTTAATTTTCTTCTTTTCATATAATTAGAATGCATTTGTTTCTTTTATTCATAGCTTTTGACCATTTTCCTACCAGATCGGGGTCTTTTTTTACTGACTTGTAGGACTTTTTCCTTTTATTTTTTTATTTTTTTATTTTTTTGGACTTTTTCCTTTTAGAGATACTAGCTCTTCCCGATATTTATTGAGAGTATTTTTCCCAGATTGTCCTTTATCTAGTGACATTGTTTACTGTGTTTTTTTGCCATGCAGATTGAAAAAAAAAACCTGAAATGATCAAATGTATCAGGCTTTTCATTCATGGCTTGATTTTCATGCCTCTTGGGTTCTCTGTACTCTGTAATTATAAAGCCAGTTTCCTCATTTTCTTCTAGTATTTTTATGTTTTCATTTTATTAAAAAAATTTTTTACATTTATTTATTTATTTTGAGAGAGAGAGAAAGAACACATGCAAGCAGGGGAGGGGCAGAGAGAGAGAAGGAGAGAGAGAGTCCCAAGCAGGCTCCGTGCTGTCATTGCAGAGCCCGACGCAGGGCTCAGACTCACAAACTGTGAGATCATGACCTGAGCCAATATCAAGAGTTGGACGCTTAACCCAGTGAGCTACCCAGGTGCCCTGCGTTTTCATTTTAAAAAGTATTCTAATGGATGTCATATTAGTAAATGTTAGTGTGAGATAGAGGTTCAATTTAACCTTGTTCTAGGCTACCGTACTCATGTTTAAAAGTTTTTATTTTGAAATTAATGTGGACTTAATACAATTGTCATAAAGGTAGGGAGTTCCCAGATGCCCTTCGCATAATGGAACATCTTACACAACCATGGTACCATTACCTTTGGAACAATGCTAGTAGCTAAACTACAGGCTTTTTTCAGCTTTCATCAAATTTTCCACTAGTGGCCTTTTATTTTTGGTTCCAGAATCACACATTGCATTTAAATTTTTTTTTTTTTAAGTTTATTTATTTTTGAGACAGAGAGAGACAGAGCATGAACGGGGGAGGGTCAGAGAGAGAGGGAGTCACAGAATCGGAAGCAGGCTCCAGGCTCTGAGCCATCAGCCCAGAGCCTGATGCGGGGCTCGAACTCACGGACCGCAAGATCGTGACCCGAGCCGAAGTCGGACTCTTAACCGACTGAGCCACCCAGGCGCCCCACACATTGCATTTAGTTGTCACCTCTCCTTCATCTCTGCCACGCTGTGACAGTTCTTCAGTCTTTCCTGGTCTCTAATGACTTGGCCATTTTGGTCAGTTATTTCGTAGAACATCCTTCAGTTTGGGTTTAGCTGATGATTAGATTCAAGTTATCTCTTTGTGGCAAGAATTCCACAGAAATGATGCTGTGTTCCTTTCAGTGCATCATTTCAGGGTACAAGATGTTGCTGTGTCTTATTACTGGTGAGATTAACCATAAGTTGGTTAAGGTGGTATTTGCCAGTGTCCTTCACTCTAAAGTTACTATTTTTCCCTTTGTAGCTAATAAATATTTGGGGGAGAAAGTTTGAGGCTCCGTGAATGTCTTGCTTCTCCTTAAGTTTTTGCTCATGAATTTTGGCATTTACTCGTGGATTTGTCTACAGTAATTGTTGTGGTGATGTTCTAATGGTGATTTGCGATTTCCTTCTTTACTTTTCTCACCCTTAGATGACCAATACTACTTACTTGTCTTTAGATCTACTATGATGTCATCAAGTCTGATTATGTTAACCACTCTTAAGGCCCATTTCTCCCAAATAATAATAAGACCTTTCTTCTGCACTCCCAGCACCTGGATATATTTAACTGATACTCTTGTCCTTAGTCCTTTCAAACTTAACATGCATAAATGTGACCTCATTCTTTTCCATTACCCAGAGTTTATTCCTCTTCTCATATTCTGGATCTTGTGAAATCGTATTGCCGTATAACTTAACATCCCCCTTGACTTCTCTTCTTCACCCTCAAATACAAGCTGTTACTAAATTCTGTTGATCTTGCTTAAGATGTTTCTTCAGTTTGTCCTTTCCACCATCATTATTATAGTTTTCAAGTCCTCATCACAATATTACTATTTTTTTTACTGGCAGAGTGATACATTTTTACACAGTGAGCATTGTAGAAAATCTGAAAGATGTAAAAACATTTAAAAAATTAAATAATAACTCCTCATATTCCTACCACTTGAAACTTGTCATCTCTTTCCTGTACTATTACAATAGGCTTCTGAGCTAGAAATACATGTCTTAGTTTTTCTTTTTCAATGTTTTTGTCTTCTTTATGGAATCTGTATTTGTCCCTGCTTTTCTATTCCTTTTTTTAAATGTTTATTTATTTTTGAGAGAGAGAGAGAGAGAGAGAGAGAGAGACAGCATGAGCAGAGGAGGGGCAGAGAGAGAGAGGGAGACAAAGAATCCGAAGCAGGCTTGTGCTGTCTGTGCAGAGCCTGATGCAGATCTCAAACTCACAAACCATCTGTGAGATCATGACCTGAGCTGAAGTCAGACACTTAATCAACTGAACTACTCAGGCACCTTCTTGCTTTTCCATTCTGTAGCCTCTCTTAGGTCAACTCCTTTAGGACACGCATATGTCCCATACAATAGTCTTTAAACTAGTTTTCCTGCCTATGTAAACCTGGCCACAGACAAACCACTTTGTGCCATACCTTTGCTTCACAATGGCTCTCCACTTACGTATGGAATACAGCCCACAATGTTGCATGTATTTCTCTCAGTGGCCCTTCTCCTGCCCTTCCTTCTCTTCTGTACGTGTCTCCTATTACCCGTTGATACACTCAGCAGTGAGCTTGGCTGCGTTCTTTGCTTGTGCTCTGCTGTCTCCCGGCTTCCCTTTTTCTCCTGCGAGGACTGTAAGATGGGTGCCCTCCTGAGGGTGCATAATGATGTCGTGGTTAAGTTATGGTTCTGGAGTCAGACCACCTGACTTGAACCCTGGCTCCACCTTTGCCAGCCATGTGACCTTGAGCCAGCTGCCTAGCTCTCTGTGCCTCATTGTGCCCTCTGGTAAGCGGTGTGCTAATACTTCGCTCATAGGGTTGTGTTGAGGATTGCAGGTTAAATAGCATGGGTTAGCGCAGGATCTGCTACATGGCAGACGTTCAAATAACCTGTTCTGCCGATAGTGTCTCCACCCTCATCCCTCAGCCGACAGATGCACAAATCTCCCACAATCGCAAACATTCTTGCCTTGGTCTTTCTGGCCTCTCAAACCCAGAGCTCTGTGCTAAGAAATATTAGTATATGCTGTCTATACTTCCTCAACTTGCAATCATACTTCAGCTCCTTAATTAGCATCATGACACTGTAATATACTTGTTCATTTTATATCAAAGTCTCAAGAACTCAGGGAACCATTGGTGTCCTTACTGCCCAGCATGGTAGTTGTAAGTACTCAATATATTATGGGAAGAAAGAGGAAAGAGAATGAATGGGTGGATAGATGGATGAATGGATGAATGAAAGTAGCCAGCATCACTACTGAACGAAAGTGGCCATTATAGGGCCACATGTGGCCTTTTAGTGGCCAGGCCAGTGATCTCTTAGGAATCCTTATCCTCAGTGATGTCCCTGGAGCGTTGGATGCTGATGTCTGGTTCTTTTCCAGCCACACACTCACCAGCTTTCAGTTTCCATGGCTCCAGGCACCTGATTTGTCTTTGTTCCCTTCAGCGGCTCCTCCATTTCTGGGCACTCTTTGAAGACTGCTGTTGCCCTGGGTTTCTTCTTGTCCAGCTGGGCATGGTTTCCCGGAACGTTTTCTTCAGTTCCATCTCTGCAGCTGTCACATGCCTCTCCTTCCAAACTCCAGGCTTATATTTCTAATTGCTTGCTGGAAATCTTCAACTGGTTGGCTCCTAGGAACTCCAAATTTAGTATGTGCACAACCAAATGAATTTCTTTCCTTAGCATCGAGTCCAAACCTGGTTCCCTTCTTATTTTACCTATCGCGGTACTTGAGAAGTCAACCAAAATGGAAGTTTCAATGTTATCATTTCATTTTCATCATGTGACTCCGATTCCTTTGGGTCCCACATCCAGACAGTTGCCAGTCTCTGCTGTCTAGTCAGTCGAGTCTATCTGCTAAGTATTCCTCTTGCATCCGATTCTCTCTGCCCCCAGTGCAGAGGTGTAAAGTCAATTCTCCATCTCCTCTCCTGGTCTGTTATAGTAGCTTTCTCGACTTCTCTCTCCCTGTGTCCTACCTCCAGCCCTTCCCTCACGCTGAAACCAATGGGAGCTTTCTGAAACCTGGGTCTTTTGAGAAAGACATATTAATATCTCACAGACTATCCCTTGGCTGTACTGTGTAGTAGAGCGTATTATTATTTTTATTTTATCTGAGATGCTGTCCTCTTTCTTTTCTCTATGAAAAATCTTACCCCCACTTCTGAGGTCACCATGAATTCCATTTCTTTATTGGTCACTCAGTGGGAAGCGAGAAGTGATTTCTTTCTCTTCTGAGTTAGGGTTGCCTCGACCATGTATTTAGCAATTATCACTTACTGCCTTGTGAAATCTTTTCATACACATCTTGCTTTCTTTTCATTTTTTAAGATTTTTTTAAGTTTATTTATTTATTTATTTTGAGAGAGACAGCAAGTCAGGGATGGGCAGAGAGAGAGACAGAGAGAGAGAGAGAGAGAGAGAGAGAGAGACAGAAGATCTGATGCGGCCTCTTTGCTGACAGCAGAGAACCCAGTGCAGGGCTTGAACTCATGAACCACATGATCATGACCTGAGCAGAAGTCGGACACTTAATTGAGCCACCCAAGTGCCCCTACACATCTTGCTTTCTTTTCTTCTTTTTAATGTTTTATTTATTCTTAGAGAGAGAGAGAGACAGACAGACAGACAGACAGACAGACAGAATATGGGCAGGGGAGAGACAGAAAGAGAAGGGGACATAGAATCTGAAGCAGGCTCCAAGCTGAGCTGTCAGCTGAGCTGTCATGGGTTCGAACTCATGAACTGCGAGATCATGACCTGAGCCGAAATCAGACACTCAACTGCTCAACTGACTGAACCACCCAGGCACCCCACACATCTTGTTTTCTAAGCTCTTTTGAAAACAAGCTCACGACTTAGGATTGTTTTCACTCCCTAGAGTGGCAAATTCAGATTTTGTACTTATTATTAAAGACTTAGGGGCTTGTATTTAATTTTTAGTTTTTTTTTTTTATTTAAAAAAAATTTTTTTTTAACGTTTATTTATTTTTGAGACAGAGAGAGACAGAGCATGAACGGGGGAGGGGCAGAGAGAGGGAGACACAGAATCTGAAACAGGCTCCAGGCTCCGAGCCGTCAGCACAGAGCCCGACGCGGGGCTCGAACTCACGGACCACGAGATCATGACCCGAGCCGAAGTTGGCCGCTCAACCGACTGAGCCACCCAGGCGCCCCAATTTTTAGTTTTTATGGCAAGTGCTGTACGTATCTGTTGCAATTTTGTTATTTGTTACTCTGTGATGTGCTTAGGAGAAATTTTTAGCAACGAGAATATATATTTTTGGGGTTCCAAATACAGGTGGCCATGTTGCTTTCAAAAAGGGTTATCAATTTATAATGTCCCTAGTGGTGTTTTCTATTTCTATTTTATTTTGTTTTTATCCTTTGTCATATGTTTTAGTACCTTACATTTTTGTGAATTATAATAAGCTTTGCACATTATAGTAACCCGTTGTTCTGTGTAGATCCTTAGTCTGTTTTCTCTTTTTTATTTTAGTTTTTCCACTTTTCATTTATATCAGTTGTAAATGTAAAATTTTGGATCTCTCAATCTTTTTTCTTTATGTTATTTTTCTGTTGCTTTGAATTTAAGAACTTGACATTTCCCATAGGCCTGATGTACACATTCAAATTTTATTTTCTGTAAGCTTATTTTTATGTACTATTATATTATGAGTGACTTCCATGGAAGAATGACCCAAAGTACCTTTGGGGAATCTTTTCTCTTGCCTTTAATAGCGCTATCAAAATTGTCTACCTGAACCAGTGCCTTTTAGGAAGGTGATGAAATGTTGCTGTGTATATTTGAGATAGGCTCATAAAATACAATATCCAGAAGGCACTTTATATTTTATTATGTAAATAATAGCTTTCACGTAATTTTACTCAGTTTCTTTTCCGAGGTCTCAATATATATTTGAGTCTTCTGCAGTTTTTACTATAATTCACAAGAGAAATTTTAATTGCTAGAGTTTTTAATGAGAAACTTTATTTTCTGGAAAAATTAAATTTTTATAGGTATCTCTCACTTAAGATACTTTTAAATATACCACCTTTGGAACTTAAAGAAGTCCTAGAGGAGGTAGCAACCAGAGATTGGGCCATTTTCACACTGAGCTTAAGTGATGTCACATATGAAATTTACAAATCACAACTCTGAGCCAATGAAAAATCTCCAGCAGTAGGGGGAAATAGAGCAAACTTCTAGAATCTCCTAATATGGGATCTTGTGGAGGGACACCTTCCTAGCTCACTCATCACAGGCCTGGTCAACTAGGAATCTGGGTACCACATCACTGGCAGTTTTCAGTAGTGACTTAGTTTATTTCTTTTAAGTGGAAATCCTTTACTTTCATAATGGGAGCCAATGGCCAAGTAGAATTGACTTTGCAGATTTTTAAATAATAAACTTTGTTAGAGAACATTTATTTCCATACTTTGTATAATAGCGATATAATAAATTTACAAATGCATATGTGATTTTTTTTGAAAACCAAATAAAACATAGACCTTTTAGTATCTTGAAAATAATCTAAATTATTCCATTTCTCCAAGATCCCCCAAGTACCTAAATATTTCAGGGAAGAAATTACCATATTCTGATATTTCAGTAGGCATTGGTCAGTTCCAAAGATAATCACATGCTTTATTTCCTTACTTTTTCTTTTCTTCTTTATCTTTGCTGAAAAGCAAATATGTTTTGGCTTTTGTAAATGCCACAGCAATTCAGACAGATGCTGCTTCTGCAGCTCTAGCTGTCTGTTGGGGTGTGTTGGACATCCAGAACATTACATTTTAAGTTGAGAATCGGTCTTAACACAAAGATTTTTGGCTTGAATAAACTGGGACAAAACTAGCAGTATGATAACCACCCAGCAAATCATCATGTTCGGGAATCCCAGCTCTACCTCTAAATAGGGTGTTACACCATTTCCTTTAAACCGTGTGTGATCTTTGTCATCTTGCCATCCTTGTTAAGCTTCCCTATAGGTGATAATCCCAAACTGTCAAAGCAAATTTGGGGTTATAAAATTCTGGTCACGGATTCCGGTGTGTGTGTGTGTGTTTCCCCCAAACACCCAAGCAATTGTCTGTGACGGCAGCTGGATGTCCTACAATTCAACGCAATTCTGACACTATCTACCCAGAGATAGCATCAGATTCCAAGGTTAAGGGCTTAGTCCCAGGAGACTGTCTCTACCACCCCCCTCCCCTTTCAGCCACCAATCAAATCCAGGTTGTCACCTGTGCCTCTGATGGATTGGCTAACAGAGAAGAGGTTCCTAGGACCCCCGCTTTGATTCAATGAATTTGCTAGAGAGGCTCACAGACCTCAGGGGAACATTTTACTTACTGGATTACCAGTTTATTATAAAAGCTTATAATTTAGGAATAGCCAGATGGAAGAGATACATAGGGCAAGGATTAGGGAGAGAGCTTGGAGCTTAAATGCTGCCTCTGAGATCACCACTCCTACTGAATCTTCATGTGTTCACCAACTGGAAGGTCTCTGAACCTTGTCCTTTTGGGTTTTTATGGATGTTTCATCATATAGGCACAGTTGATTAAGTCCCTGGATTTAGGGTGCCCGGGTGGCTCAGTCGGTTAAGCGTTGGACTCTTGATTTTGGCTCAGGTCATGATATCACAGTTTGTGGGATCGAGCTCCATGTCTGGCTCTGCACTGGCAGCATGGGGCCTGCTTGAGATTCTCTCTCTCCCTCTTTCTCCCTCTCTGTCCACTCTGCCACTCTCCCCCACTCACGCTTTCTCTTTCAAAATAAATAAGTAAACTTTAAAAAAAAATCAATCAGTCAATCAATCAATCAATCAATCACTGGATTTAACTACTATCCCTCCTCCCCTCCCCAAGGTCAGGGAGGTGAGACTGAAAATTCCTACCCTCTAATCATACTGTTGGTTCCCCCGGCTTCAGTCACCCATCGTTAGTTGCTTTCCCAAAGTCTCCTCATTAACCTAAATTCAGGTGTGGTAGAAAGGGGCTCCTTATGCATATCAAGATGCCTTTATTTCTCTAATCACTTAGGAAATTCCAAAGGTTTTAGGAGCTCTGTGCCAGAAATGGTTTGAAGACCAAGTATATATTTTTTATTATAAATCACAATAGTAGGCCATTTTGCTCAAATATAGTTTGGTTTTGCTAAATTAACTTTTATTTTATTTTTGCAGTATAAATTACACCATAAAACTTTGAGATGGCTTTGTGTGTATAGGAAGTTTATTATAGTAATTATGAGGTTTACTGTATGTTTTTATTTTTTAATGGCCTTTGCCACTCATACCTCTGTTAGGACTTGAATGAAACCTATTGATGATTCTCTAATCAAGAATAATACATATCTCTTCAGTCTTGGCCCCATTTAGGGAGAGATTAAACACTGGATACCCAGAGCTATTTAACCAAATTAAGACCATGTATTCTTTCCACTCAGAATAATTACACTTGCTGCTTTATGGTTGTCAATGATACTAGCACATTAACTGAAAAGTTATTTTCTAACAAAATCAGAAAATAAATCAACTTTAAATTAAGACAGAGGCAGTATCTCTCATGGTGGGAAGAAATTCAGAATTATGATTAAAAGAAACGTAGTCAAAATGTGGGGTCAAATCGAGGCATCTGGACTTCTCAGTTGGTTAAGCATTCGACGTCTGCTCAGGTCACAGTCTTAGCATTTGTGAGTCTCAGCCCCACATCGGGCTCTCTGCCATCAGCACAGAGTCTATTTCTGTTTCTCTGTCTGCCCCTCCCCTGTGCTCTCTCTCTCTCTCTCTCTCTCTGTCAAAAATAAAACGTTAAAAAAATTTTTTTTAATGAGGGGTCGAATAGTATATTTGCACAATTTTATAGAAGCATTTTAGCATAAGGAAACCTCGTCTTGTCTTACTGAATTCCTGAATAGGGTAGTAGATTCTTTCTTTTTTTATTTTTTTTAATTTAAGAACGAGAGCATGAGTCGGGGAGAGGGGCAGAGGGAGAGAGAGAATCTCAAGCCAGGCTCAACACTCAATGTGGAGCCCAGTGTGGGGCATGATCCCGTGACCCTCAGATCATGACCTGAGCTGAAACCAAGAGTTGGACACTCAACCAACTCAGCCACCCAGGCGCCCTCTGGATAGCGTAGTGGATTCTAAATGACAGTTTGAGTATTGTGTGATCTTGGGTTTGGTGGCCAGCTCTGTCTCTCCTTTCAGCAGTTACTTTCCTTGTAGCACAAGATTGTTTTTTGTTGGAGTCTCACACCCTTCCCCAAGATTGTTTTGCTGTCTTTGAATGTGGTAAACCAGACAGAGGAGCCACCAAGTGACAGCACAGATTTAACACAAGTTTCTTCCCATCATTGTTACTTGAACCAAATCAGCATTACCTTCTCAAAGTTGTCATGCTTTAAAATTTCTTCAATGTTCTTTAAGGAGATGTAAAAAAAAAAAGGTGTTTATTTTCTTTTTCAACAAACCCACTCCACATTGTTAATGTGAATACTTTAAAATTCCTCCCTATTCTTATTATATATTTTTTAAGGTTAAAAAGTTTGTTGTTGTTGGAGTGTCAACTACTCATTTTGTTTTGATTTTAATTATTAGCTTAGTGTATAAACTTACACATGATCAGACAATTTCGTATCTCTGATTAGCACAGAATTCTGACAGACTGGTTTTGCCTGCTGTATTTTGGGCTGTGTGTGCCTTGTTGAGGAACATTTGGGGCATCGTCGCATTGAAATGGAGCCAAAGTGACGTCTCCTGGTAACTAGTTAGAAACAATTAGCACCTTACAAGACCCGCTCACTGATTTCTAATAATTTTGGTTTTTTAATTTTCGTTTCGGGCTTACTGCACAGTCAGGGTAATGCAGCCCCAGAGCAGGTGTCCACCTGTGTGGTTTTGTATTTGAGATCACTTTGACCTCTGTTATCTCGTTTGATCTTCACCACAGCCTGGTGAGATCAGTGGCCCCCAGAATAGCCTTCATCTGATGGATGGATAAACTACCACTGAGAAGACTAGGGGACTTGTCCCAGGTCATGTGCATGGAGAGGCCAGGTCTTGAGAGCTCAGACTTGCAGTTTCCCATTGGAGCATTCGTGCTGTCTGTCCACAAAGCACCACTGTTGTTGCGACCCCCCACGCATAGGTTTTTGGTATCTACATAAATCTTGAGGAAAGCATAGTTGGGACCAGTGAAGGTGAATAGAAAAGGGGGTTGCTAAATTTGTACTAGGTGTACGTCTAGTGAGATATAATGTATAAACACATTAGAGTGTTTTCTAAGAGCACTTACAGAGTAAATGTTTGATAACATGTATAACTGTGATTTTCTATTTTTGAAACCCTGGTTCCATTATTTTTATGTGAATACTTTATTCTGTGGCCTTGGATGCTTGCACTCGTAAGTTAAAAATAGGACAAGGATTTAGATAAAAGTAGATGGGCTGTTGCAGGATTAGTCCCAGGTCACTTTACCTGCATTTATGAAGGCTTTTTAGCGTTTTAACTGTTCTCTGTTACAAAGACTTACTAACACACAAAAAAGCCATTATAAAATCTTTAACTTCAAAATACTTTGATCTAACTTCATGAAATATATATATGTATGAAATATATACATATATACATATATATACGTATATATATATATGGGATCAGTCATTTAATGATTTATCATCACTTGTTACATATGTTACTTCTTTTTTGTGTGAGCCACATCTACTTAATAATCTGATTCTTTTCATTAAACCATTCTCTGTTAAGGAGTCATTTTTAATAAAAATATAATGTAATTAATTTCTTTTTTTTTACCCTGCTTTATTGAGGTATAATTGACAAAATTGTTAAGATATTTAAAGCATACCTCATGATGATTTGATATATGTATATATTGTGAAAGATTCTCCCCATTTAGTTAACTAACACGTTCATTGCCTTGTATATTTATCTTTTTTGTGTGTGACAACATTTAAATTCTAGTCTCTTAGCAAATTTCAATTATAGTATAGTGTTATAACCTGTAGTCACCGTATTATTCATTAGATCCTTGGACCTCGTTCATCTTATATAGTTACATTTATTTTAGAGTCAGTTTCTGAAGCTACAGCTTATAAGTTAACCATTCTCAAGATCTTTTACCTATAAAGAAATATGAATTGGCCTTCCTAGAGTATGTAGATCACTGTGTTTGGCCGTGTGTAGATGGGAGGAAAGGAAGTGTGGTTATGTTACTGGACTCTGGCCTCGGGTCCCTGGACCTACCACTGGTAGAAACGAGGCTGGACCCAAAATTTAAAAGCACAAGCAGGGCTTTATTGGGGCAACAGCTGCAGTTGAAGGGAGACACAGTCACAACAAAGGCGTCAGACTGGCTCCCCTAACAACCAGGGAAAGTTTTAAAGGAACGCAGGTGGGAAAGGAGCCAAGTTTAAGCATGTAGGGGTGGGGAAACACAGGGACTTGGAGGTGGGGGGGAACAGGCACAGTTGACAGACCATGCTTCTTTATTCATATGTTTTGTTTGCTTGTTATGTCTCCACCTCTGGCTGTGATTTTTAGCATTGTAATGAGGTAAAGGTAACTGTTGGTCACTCCGTGGTCATCCTGCACAACAACCTGAGTTAGGAGTTAAGCTCAAACTGGTCTGGGTGGTTTGGGCCACTAGAGCTTTTGAACAGGCAGTCATTATTGCTTGAGGGTTGCTATGCCCGTCTGGTCTTTCGTCTGAGTTAAGAGCTACCTGGAAAGAAGAGCTTAAGGAAAAATATGGGACAGAGGTTGATGGGTACAAGAAGGTGAGCAGTAAAGGTCAAGTCTTGGGGGCTAGCTGGTGACGGTTACTTCACTTGCTTTCAGAATTTTACTTGACTTTACAAAATGCTTAGCACACACTCCAATCAAACTTATAAATTATATAGCTTTTTTTTTTTTTTTTTTAGATTTTTAAATTTGAGTATAGTTGACACACAATGTTACATTACTTTCAGGTGTACAACATAGTGATTGAACTTCTCCATACCTTATGTTAGGCTCACCACAAGTGTATCTAGCAACTGTCACCATACAATGAATCACGTAGCTATTTTAATAAGCTGTTTTCTGATCCACTTTCCATTTTCAAATTATGTTATTTACATTATTACTAAGTGTAGGTACCTCTGGTTTTGAAGTTTTCTGCAAGGATAAATACCCCAAATCCTAGAGAATACTTTGTTTTGAATTCAGTTTTATTTATTTCTGAGGTTTATTCAGTGTCAGTATTTCTTTCAGCAGTCGGAAAATGAAGTAAGGGAAGAATGATGATTTTTTTCCCTCCTAGGATATCAATCTGCTGTTGAACAGAGCCAGATTAGAAGTAGAAAATGTTTCTTTTCATTAAATGTTAATCATGCTTCCATTCTTCAAAAGTCACAAGTATTTCTCAGTTCTAGTAGAAAAGGAAAAATCAAAGACTAGAAAAAAGGAAATGAGTTTACCCTGGTGTAAATGTAAATATATTTCTCTCTTCCTTAGGAGAGAGCTATGTGTGTGGCTCAATAGAGCCCTTCAAGAAACTGGAGTACACCAAGAACGTGAACCCCAACTGGTCGGTGAATGTCAAGACCACCTCGGCTTCCCGGGCAGTGTCCTCACTGGCCACTGCCAAAGGGAGCCCTTCGGAGGTGCGGGAGAATAAGGATTTCATTCGGCCCAAGCTGGTCACCATCATCAGAAGTGGGGTGAAGCCACGGAAGGCCGTCAGGATTCTGCTGAACAAGAAAACCGCACACTCCTTTGAGCAGGTTCTCACTGACATAACTGATGCCATCAAGCTGGACTCGGGAGTGGTGAAACGCCTGTACACCCTGGATGGGAAACAGGTAAGAACGCTGTTGTGGAATGACCTTGACTTCACAGGGAAGAACCAGGGAATTGGGGGATCCATGTGCCTTGGTGGGGGGAGGGGATCTGAAACATGCATTTTACTGAAGTGGAGGGAGTTGGGTCCTTTAGTCAGCAAATACATAGCTGTTGGCCTCAAACCAGACTGAGGATAGAGGTAGACAGGATTAACCATAAGCATAAAGTAAAATATCTTTCTCTGAAGCTTAAATGGTTACTCAACAGATTTCTGGTTTTTTTTCCAGATATTAATTGCTTAACATAATGGTGCTGTTCAGCTGTCTATTTTCAATTTTTTTCGTGTAGTAATGTCTTATAGCCTTAAGCATGACTGAGATGTAAACTCTGACCATTAGCAAAAAATCTTATTTCCTTTCTTTGGCCGAAATAATACTAAGAATACTTTATGTCTCATTAATGTTTGCTAGTGAGATTTATTTAAATTTTATAGATTTTTAAGTACATATGAAAGGAATGACATACTTCCATCTGAATGGCTTTAAGAGGCATATTTCTAGAATATTATACATCTTGTATTGAAAACATAATTTCAGAATCAACAATGAAGAGGAGGGGTGTTTCTTTAGCTATGGAATGGACACCAGTTGACTTGGATGAGGGGACGTATAAATGTGAGTTGCTCATGTGAACTTAAAGAGAAGTCTTGTGTGGACTTTTATAAAGATTTGACAGAATCCTGATAGTGAGCTGAAAATATATATATATATATATATATATATATATATATATATATATATATATATATATATATAGTGTGATTTGCTGGTCATTCAGAGTTTATGAATGTCTTTTGTTTAAGATTATAATTTTTAGCACACTATCTTTCCCTGAAATTTAGTTTTTAATGTGGACCTGTGGACCTGTCCAGGTGATTTTTAAAAGTTATTTTGAGGTGTAATTTGAGTGATTTGTATGTAGAGTACATATTAAAATCAAACTACATTCATAAATGAAAAGGTTAATCTTTAAAAAAAAATAAAAGGTCAATCTTTATTAAATAGAAGATTCATACAAGTTCTTGAAGGCTAACACACATTCAAATTTTATGAATTAAAAATAGATGCAATTACTAGAAAGAGTGTTAGTCATGAAAGAATTCCTCCCCTAGGGAGGCATTCAAATGCTCTAAATTATAAAATTCATTAGGAAAGAAGGAATATCTGCCAGTTGTTCATTTATATTCACCAATATTCTGCTTGTCTCATAAAACTTGTCTCCCCTAAGTGTAATGTAGATAGGAATTCTGAGAGATGAAATTCTCAGTCTTCTAGATCTAAGAGGGTGTTGCCTGAATGTCATTGATCAAAAAGTCCATTGCTGGTTTGTGAATTATAGCAACATAAGATAGCAAGGTTCACATTTAAACTTTGAAACCTTTCAGTGGTTCCCTTTGTAATGAGTTACTCAGCCATTTTGTAGTTCTGCATTTTTGTCTATTGGATTTTCCCAAGATGAGAGCTTACCTGTTTTTTTTTTTTTTTTTTATTCTTTATTTATTTATTTTGAGAAAGAGAGAGAGAGAGAAAACACATGCATGTGAGAGCCTAAGTGGGGAAGGGGCAGAGAGAGAAGTAGAGAGAGAAACCCAAGCAGGCTCCGCACTGTCAGTGCAGAGCCCGACTCAGGGCTCAACCTCACGAACCGTGAGATCACGACTTGAGCCAAAATCAAGAGTAGGATGCTTAATGGACTGAGCCACCCAGGCGCCCCTGAGAAAGAATTTTCAAGTGAGTAATTTGTCCAGGAAATATCATCTGAAAGTTTTCTATGTATTTTTTTCTTGTAGTCATTCTGCTGATGGTTGCATTTGGCTGTTTGTCTGTGTGTGTGTGTGTGTGTGTGTGTGTGTGTGTGTGTGTGTGGCATTCAGTTTGCTGTTGTAGCATTTCCTCTGTTGTGGCATGTTCTCTTCATAGCAAGAGTGGTGAAAAGCTGCAGACGAATTGGAAGATAGAGTGGAAAGAATATAAAGACTTTTTGCTTGGGTTCCCAGTAGGAACAAAGATGCTTCTTCATGGACCCCAGGAGTCTTTAGAATCGTTTCTGCTCCAAAGGGAAATCTCCCCCCATGAGAGGTTTGTTAGAGTAGAATGCTTTGACAGTCTTGGCAGAGACCAAGGCTTGATAAGCCTCTGAGAATGAACCAGTTTTCTCCAAGCCTTCCTGTGGCACGATGCTCTGCCATGGTAGAGCGGAACCCCAAGCCAACCACCATTGTACCCTGCCCACTGTGGCATTGAGGTCCTGTCCTGTCAGCAGGACCTCATCCTTCAGCTCACGGTCTCACCTCTTTTGTTTGTTTGTTTGTTTTAATAGTGTAACAGCCCTCATATCATCTCCAAAAATGATATGCAAAACCCAATGACTAAAAAGCTTTTAAAGGTATTTTTTTTTTGTATTGAGGAAATATAATTGTTTAAAAATTCAATAGCTTGAATGCTTGAAGTGACATAGTATAGAACAAGCGAATTGTAAGCAGGGATGGCTTTTCTCATTGCCTCAGTCAGCTTGTGGATATATCCACGGGATGGAAACTGGTGACTCTGGGTTGTTTGACAACAGAACAGGGGAAAATGAACAGTGAGAGCCCTTGCCTGCTGTTACATATGTTACCCAGGATGCGCACTGGAGCCATAGACCACATGCCGTTCTCACCTGTTCCTCCCATCACTTGGCCTCCTTGCTCTCTTGCCTTTGGGTGTGCTTTAAGCCCGAACCAAGAGTTCATTATACAGTGCCTTTTTTTTTTTTTTTTTTGAGGTTTTTAGGCCGAGATAAGGAAATCAACATATTAGAAATGTGGTACCATGTAGAAAACATTTTGCAAGAAGCTGCAGTTTCCCCAGATGACTGTTGAGGTTCACAGCAGCCGGTTTGTGAGCAAACCCTATCCAATCATTTTACCTCTGTTCTTTATTCAGGGGCATTGACGCTTCAGTAAAGGTTGCTGCACACACCTTTCAGAGCTCTGCCAGAACTCTGCTTCTCCTTCTCACACCTTTCAGGGGACCTCTGCTCACGGTGTGACCAGACCCTTTTGCCAGCAAGGTTAGGAGGTCAAGGAAATGGTTGCCTTGCCTTAATTTCAGTGATGCATTATGTACTGGGCCTTGATTAAGGGCCCCCAAGGAAGGAAAGAGGGCATTTTCTAGCTGAAGGTTGTAATCATATTCCTTCTCTCCATATCTAAAGGGAGCTTTTGCAGGGTGTGAGGATCTTTTCCTCTTGCCCCAGTCCAGGCTCTGTATATTGGGATTTTTCAGTGGGTTAGTCACTCACCCCGCCAAGCATCTCTTCCCAGAGGTCATTTGGAGTGTGACTACTTTTTAAGTAATTAAAGTAAACCCAAAAGGTACAAGATTTGCTACAAAAGATACACTTGTGTATCTCCTGACTCCTTTTTTTGGAACAGCTAATCTGGCTGTCTTGAGCTGTTAAATCTTCCAAATCTGTGATTACTGAATCCTTTCTTGGAAATGTAAACAACAGCAAATCTTAGAACAGCTAGTGTCTAAGCAGACAATTTATACTATAAAAATCACAGATAAAGCATTTCCCAATGACCTCCCCTTCCCCACTGAAATATAGCAATGATAAACTCGATTGCTCTTTAAGTAGAAAACATATGCATGCACATCCCCATAGTATCTCCTTCTCAATATTGAAGATCCATACAAAATAGCAGCATACTTTAGTAGCAGAGGAGAAACTCAGTCAAGGATGTTATATTTTTATCTTACAGACATTTCACGTAGGTCATGCACTTTGTAAAATCCACCACTGCTAGCCTGCTAGAGTGAGCAAACAGCTTATTGTCTTCCTTATACAAAACACTAGGAATCACTGAGCTAAAGCAAGGTACTCATAAACAGATTTAGAATGATGAACTGTGAGAACAGACCTCATAACTGCCGTCTCAGTCTGTTTGGGTGGCTGTAACAAAAATGCTATACAGATTGGGTGGCTTATATACAACATAAATTGATTTCTCACAGTTCCAGAGGCTGGAGTCCAATGTCCAGATGCCAGTGGACTTGGTCTGGTGAGAGTCCACTTCCTGGTTCATAAACCATGCCTTTTGCAGTGTCCTCTGCAAAAGGACAGTCCTCTGCAGTGGCAGAACGGGCTAAGGAGCTCTTGGGACTCTTTTATAAAGGCACTAATCCCATGCTTGAGAAGTTTGCCCACATGTGCTAATCACCTTCCAAAAGCCCCACCTCCTAACACCATCCCCTTAGGCGTTAGATCTCAATGTATGAATTTGAGGGGGACACAAACATTCTGACTATAGTGCTGTGTACAGGAAATTCCAGTAGCTGTCAATAGTTAATCAGTTTCTACGTTGTCTCCTATCTTTTTTTTTCCCGAAAGAGCTTCCTTTATTATTTTATTTTTTATTTTAGAGAGAGAGAATGTGGGGGGGGGGGGTGGAGAGGGGCAGAGGGAAAGAGAGCGAATCTTAAGCAAGCTCCATGCTCAGAGTGGAGCCCGACTCAGAGCTTGATCCCACAACCCTGGGATGGTGACCTGAGCCAAAATCTAGACTCGGACGCTCAACCAATTGAGCTACCCAGGCACCCTTCTCTGTATCTTTTGATCATTGAATCCCCTTGTTTATTATAAACACAAAGCTCAAAAGATGTTTGTAAATGAGTCATAATAATTACAGCCATTTATTTTAGTTAATTAGTATAATGAGCTTACTGGAATTCAGGAAATGGTAATATGATCAACTGGAATCTGTCAGTCAGATACCACAAGATGGTCTTTGATGTTTTTCCTTTTGGTTTTTCATACCTTATTCTAATCTGAAGTAAGAATGAAATGGTCCAAACTTGAGTTTAGAGACCTTAGGACATTGCTTGCCCTTACCAATTAAAAAAGTGGTACACATTGCTACCACATCTGACATTGGCTAGAGCAATGAATGAGCATAGAAAATGTGAAGATCATAGGTTTTCAGATGAAAAGGAAGGGATTTAGGATGTAATAGGATTTGATTGGACTAGAAAATGATATTTTCTGTAGCTGTTGGTAATAGTGACTCCCCCCCCCCCTTTTTAAAATAAAACTTCTGTGACTGCTCTAATTAACTTCTTCAAGCATATTTAAAAGCCTTCATTCTTGGGAGACAGATTTTTTTACTATATGATTTGGAATGTTATCTGTGTTGTGAAAGTGAATGGAACACCTTTTAGTTTTGTTTGCAATTGATATAAAAACACAGTTGATACAAGTAATTTAGTTTACACTTTAAAATGTGAAATTAAAATTTTTTGCAAAAGCTCAGAGCACATGTTAAACCATCTTCATGATTTGTTAGAACTCTGAATTGATGGAAAGTCTTAGCCATTTTCAAAGAAAAAGGAGCTTAAGAGTAATTATGGTACTTCAGTTAGAGAATTAAGGTGTCCAGGATAGTATGTGCTATTTTAGGTTATATACCTTTTGTTGCTATTTAGGATTTATAAGCTACATCTGTCCTTACATAGATATTAATTCCCCCAAATAGAGAAGAGTTAAGTCCTTTTGTTCCGGCTGAGCATATCTGATAATGTAATTAATTATGGGTTCCTGTGATGTATATTTTTCAGGCTTACATTAGTCTTAGCAAAAGTCAGTTTTCTGTAAATCGAATACGAATTTGCTATAAATGAATTCTAAGTTCCCCTGTGTCCTACTCTAGAACTGAAGATGTGTTCCTTGGCCCTCCTCTCTGGTATGCTGAACGTGCTTTGGGCACTTTCACAAGACTATGGACTTGGGATCATCTCCTAGAGGTGACTTCTGCTTTGCAAAAGCATAAAGCCCTGATTTGGCCTGTGAGTCTCCTGTGCCCTTAAGGAGCATGTTGGAGTGATACAAAGAACTTGGACTTTAGAGTCAGTGGGGCCTGCACTCAGATTTCAGTCTGAGAAATCTCATTGGATCTAGTTTCTTGTGCAGGTCTGGAAAATCAACTTAGTTCCTCACTTTAATGATCACTGAAGCTAAAAAAATTCAGTACATTGAATTTACTTGTAATGAGGAAATCTGCTTAGGTATGCTGTAATTTAAGCACAGGTATGTGAAGTAACATAATATGGAGGAAGAACACTTGTTTTTATAGACTAGTTTCAAACACCTCATTGTCTGTCCTCAACCCTTGGAATCTATTCTTCCACTGGGGAGAGTTAAGTCTCTGCTTTGTGTTATAACCATTCGTGCACTTGTGTAAGACAGAAACATCCTAGGGAAAGAAGACAATGCTTTATTGACTTCTATATTCTTGGCTATCCTTATTAGATGCTTAATATTTATTAAATGACATTTCTTTTTTTTTAAGCTTTAATTTAATTCCAGTTCTTGTCTGTGCAATGGGAATAATAATAATACCTGCTTTATTAGGTATCTCGAGGATTAAATGAAATAATCCACATGACAAAACTCAACACTGTGGTAGGTATTCAAGTATCAGTATTTATTATACCTGAAAAGCTGAGGGTGAATTGTTTTTGAAAAATAAATCATATTTTAAATGTGTTGAAGGAATTTTTTAAAAATTATCTTTTTAATTGTGACTTCTCACATGAAAATGCTTCATACTATAATGAGAACAGCATGGAATTTAAGATAAGATACTTCTGAGATCAGATTCTGACTTTTTCAGTCATTGGCTGTTTGGCCTTTTGCAAGTCAATTGAATTCTCTGAATCTCAGTTTCCTCCTTAAAATTTTTTTAAAGATTATTTATTTATTTTGAGAAAGAAGGAGAGAGAGAACACAAGTGGAAGAGAGGCAGAGAGAAAGGAGAGACACAATCCCAAGCAGGCTCTATGCTGTCAGAGTAGAGCCCGATATGGGGCTCGAACTCATGAACCGTGAGATCATGACCTGAGCCGAGATCAAGAGTTGGATGCTTAAATGCCTGAGCCACCCATGGCCTCTTAGTTTCTACTTTAAAATGGCAATAATAGTGCATACCTCACAATATTGGTCGGATAATTAATTAAGATAATATGTATGCAAAGGCCCTGGCTTGACTTATGGTAGGTCCTCCATAAATATTAGTCCTTCTCCTTTCTGCTGTCTTATTCCAGGCTTTTTTAAAAGTACAGGACATTTATAGTTGTATAATTTTGTCAATATAGGGTTAGTCATTCTGCGTTGTTTCCATTGCCTGTACTGTAACTAAAACTACTAATGACTCTATTTTTATCGTTCCATTTATTGTCAGTCAGTTGTGGATGTAACCCAGATATTATTTTCTTCACCTGCTTCTCTTCAGTTGTACCAGTTATTCCTTAAGGGTATCTTATCAGTGACCCATTATATCAATATAGTAATATTACCATTATTATTATTATCAGTGCTTGAACACCTGCGTGCCTGGTGCTCTGGGGTAGTTGCTATATGTATACTTATCTCACTGAATCTGCAAAGCAAGAACCTTCTCGTTTGTCAAGATTCATTTCAAA
Organism: Panthera onca; assembly: GCF_046562875.1. Lineage (NCBI taxonomy): Eukaryota > Metazoa > Chordata > Mammalia > Carnivora > Felidae > Panthera > Panthera onca. The sequence continues at coordinate 225,802,812 of NC_138339.1, forward strand.
GGTAGCCTCATCTATAACACATTTCTTGACTTAACTCATGTAGAACTGACAGTTCCTCTCCTTGGGAGAGGGCTCTGTTCCTGTCCATTGTAGATGGCCCTACAATTCTTGATCGTGCTGGCCTGTTGACAATTGTTATGCCTTTTCTTCCCCTTTAGAATTTACAGGATGTGGCTAGGGAAGGTATCTTCTCGGCTTCTGAATCTCAAGGGCCTGACCGGATAAATGCTTGTTCAATAAATGACTGAATAGCTAACTGACTGGGCGACTGACCAGTTTGTCATGTGCTACACATTTGGCATTAGACATTGCTTCCAGTGTTCTGTGAAGTACGGGTCATGGCCATTTAGGAACCCAGTGGTCACCCCAGGCTGTGGCTGTGTGTTGCTATCAGCGACGGTGGTGCTCTCGGCAGTGGAAACTACAGATTGTAAGGTGCTCATCATGGTGCTGTTTTCTAGCTCAGGCTCCTGCTTCATTAAAGACGCTAGGATAATTAAAAAAAAAATCATCTGCCAATTTTAGAGCATTTCCTCTATTGAAAGAACTTTTATCCTGTGGGAAAACAATAGATATTCTGTTAGAAAATTTTCACTGTCTGAGTCAGGAGAATTGCTCTACATTTTCCTGAGATTGCCTTAGCCATCCGGTGAATAAAGAGCTAATCAATATGTCCTATGGATTTAATAATTGGTGACAGGCCAATAAGAGATTCACATGAATAGCACCTGGCCCAATTATTGCAGAGATACAAACGTACAGTGTTCAAGGGTGTTTGTGGTGGTCGAGGACAGTATGTTACAGCAGATTTTTCTGATTAGTTTAAATCCTTGAGACTAAATTATGTGAAAGAAAGCAGTTTCAGAAATTAAATGGAACTTAAAATACCCCATTTTAAATCTGAACTATCTTGTAAACAACATGCCATAGAAACAAAGGGACAGATGGGAGATTTAGCTCTTAATTGGCTTTTTCCATTACAGGATTAATATAGATCATTGTAAAGAATTTTGAAGTAAATGAGAAAATAAATATTAAGATAAAATGGCTCACAGTCTCGTTGAGAAGATGGTACTCATTAATATATTGTCTTTATTTCCTTTTCTTTAAAAAAAAAATTCAGATCCTACTCTGCTTATGATTTGGTCTCTTGCTTGTCATTTCAAATGACACCCTGTACATTCATGTAGGAAATGTCTTGAAATTATTAAGCCATTTCCTCTCTAACTTTGTTGCTTAATTGCACAAGTTGTCTAGTAGGCTTTCCTCTTTAGTGGCTCATCTGCACAGCTTCTATTCGTGTTGTGACTCATGGCTGAGAGTAGCAATGTTCTAAAGTCAGACTGAAAAGCAAACATGGAGCGGTGACTCTTGAGATGTTGTTTAATGCAACCAGTTATTGGAGGTTAAGAGTATCTCAGAATTCATCCTCACTGTCTAGAACCCTCTTGGAAAAAAACTGTAGACATTTTCCAAAGCCTCTCTGATGAAAGAAGTCTAGTATTCTTCCATAAATACCAGATAACTTAGGTTTCTTAGGTCAATGGGAGCACAATCACCAATGATCCTTTATGATTCTTTCCCGGAGGAAAAAACCCAGGTCATTTTCTTTCTGTGCCAGATCATTTCTGCTTTGTGTTGTAACCATTTGTGCACTTGTGTAAGACAGAAACATCCTAGGGAAAGAAGACAATGCTTTATTGACTTCTATATTCTTGGCTATCCTTATTAGATGCTTAATATTTATTAAATGACTTTTTTTTAGTTTTAATTTAAATTCCAGTTAGTTAACATAGAGTGTAATATTAGTTTCAGGTGTACAATAGAGTGATTCAACACTATGCGGTACCTGGTGCTCATTGCAGCAAATACACTCCTTAATCCCCATCACCTATTTTTACCCATTTGCTATATCCCCACTCTGATTAACCATCAGTTTGTTCTCTATACTGAAGAGTCTGCTTCTTGGTTTGCCTCTCTCTTTCTTTCTTTCTTTCTTTTTTTTAAAAATTTTCTCCTTTGCTCGTTTGTTTTGCTTCCTAAACTCCACATATGATTCTTGATTTTGATTTGTGGCTCAAATTCTGATATGTACAATCACAGGACTTTAGGGCTGGGAGTGCCACTAGGAGAGATTGCTCTGCTCTTTCTTTTTCTCTACTTGGAAGACCATAAACTAAACTCACCTTGGCAGGTAGTAGGATAAAATCAGCATTTTATTTTTAGAAAATCTCTTAGGAGGAAAATAACTCAAGGTAAGCATTATCTTTTAAAAAAGGTAGGCATTTAATGTATTTTCAGAATAATAGTACGGGAACTGGTGTGCACTTTCAAAGTAATAGTATGGGAACGGACAACTAGTTATACAACAGAAACAAGTTGTAAAAAGCCCTGCCGTATGCTCAGGTAAATGCTTCACCCATATTCTTAAAAGCATTGCTACCAACAGTGGTCTGAGGACAGTGGCAGTAATGCCACCAGAGAGCTTGTAGAAATGCAGACTCTCAGGCCCCACCCTAGACCTAGTGTATCAGAATCTGCATTTTAACCAGATCCCCATATGATCCATATTCACATTAAAGATGAGGAAGCACTGCTCAGGCAACTAAGCAGTACAAATGGAACATTAATACAAAGACCTAAGGATGATAAATCCAGGCTGTTACCTGGTAGATGGAATTAAACACTAATTTTAGCGTATTTAGCAGTTGTATTTGCATATCCTGAGCATCGATGTTAACATCAAATAGCAAGATATGCTCACCATCCACAATGTTCTGGAAAGCAGCCAGACTCTTAGTACGAAATGTGTGCCCACTGCAATCTAGCCCCAGTGGGCTGCCTGTGTGTGAAGGATGGGTAACTTCCTATATGGAGAATGATTGAAAGTTAAGAGGTTCAGAAAGGGCTGAGCAATTACTGTGGAAATGCTGATCCTGATGAGAGATTGATGCACATGGCTGCCACAGGGTCCATATGCATGCTGTTAGAAGTTATCTGTATGTTCTCCTCAATAGGCTGCACAGATTTAATATTTTCCTCATGGTTTTTCTGAATGACTTCCATGGGAATGATTGGAAGTCATTAAAACTCTTCCTGAGAGTTGATTTTAGGTCTCCAACTGTTGTCAGGCAGAATTCCTATGCATGGGAAAATTCTCAACATGGAAAATGTCCAGAAGAACATGGAGAAATTCTTAATATGTGCAGGGAATGGAGGGTAACTTTTGGAGGTAATTTCTGGCTAGCATGCCTCAGGATTTAATGGCCAAGAGTCTTATGTATCACAGACTCAGCTGCTGGGAACAATGGATGGGGTAAACTGGTGTGCAACAATCACCTAGCAATCAGAATTGGAGTGTTTTTCTTATAATGCAGCCTAGGAGGTTAAGAGACTGAACAGATGTACTCTACTCAATTCAGCTCTTGGCTGGCTATGATTGTATACTACTTAGGCAGATATGGCTATTTCAAATAGCCACACAATGCCCAGTGACCCCATCAACAGTGACTTCTTTGAATGGGAAGTTCAACTCTATCTCTGGGGTTATGGCTCCAAATATTGGAGGGAAAAATCTCTAGAAATAAATGGAGTGTCTCTACAGAGAACCAATAGAAAGTTCATTTTTGTAAATTGGTTGATGCCGTGGCTCTGGAAAAATAAAATTACATATTTCTTAAGACTTTTCTGGGATTGGTGTGCTATGAAAGGAGTAGCATGGACATGTTGGGCCATTTTGTCTTTTTAGTAATATCATTATTTTATTCTACAACAAAAATTCCTTTTTTTAACAAGTTTATTTCTTTTGAGAGAGAGAGAGGGACAGAGAAAGAGAGAGAGAGAGAGAGAGAGAATTTCAGGCAGGCTCCATACTGTCTGTGCAGAGCCTGACATGGGGATCGATCCTACAAACTGTGAGATCATGACCCGAGCCAATATCAAGAGTTGGACACTTAACTGACTGAGCCATCCAGGCACCCCTACCCTGTGTATTTAAATTAGTATATATTTCTGTCTCTGATGCTTCTCTCATATGGAAGGATCTTACTGTAAATGACCCCACTGTAAATGGATTCTGTTCATCTGGCTTTTCATTTGTCCTGTTTGCCTTATAGTTTGGCTTAACACCAGCTGAAGAAAGTGTGTCAGACTAATTCTGGGATGTAGCACCAGAATTGCCAGCAGATGAGCAATATCACATTGTGTAATGAATCGAAGCTTGGAAGATATTTTCTGTTAAAACAGCTGGAAACAGTGGGCATGAGCACTGCTGAGTAATTGGCTTTCCAGTAAGGTACAGGACTGGAGATGTCCCTGGGTGTGAGGTTTTGTAGAAAATAAAATTGAGAGAGTAAAATTGTCTGTATATGAAACCCAACCCAGGATAACAACATCAACAAGAATAGAGCAGCAGCTAGCATTTCTTGAATGCTTACTTTATTCCACGCCCTCACGAAGTATTTCCCTTTTCCCATTTCAACAGAAGTGTGTAATCGATACCATTGTGATCTCCATTTTATAGGTGCAGGAATGGCATTGGGGGGGCGCGGTGGGGAGATAGGTAGCCTACCCATGTGGTTAATGTGTGATCTAGGCTGATCTACACTCTTAACCACGATGCTGTATCTGGCTTTATAGGGTGTTAAAAAATGTTTTGAGTATATAAAATTCACATGCATCCTTTTTTTTTTTTTTTTTGTAAGAATGCTCATGATTCATTCTGTGTAATCTACTTTACCCATTAGAGTTTAAAAATACTTCCCTTCTGAAATTATCAAATCCTAGTGATCTGTCAATATTAAAGCTTGAGTGGGTTGCTAAAAGAGTAGTAAATGTTGAGAAAGCTCCTGAAATGTCTTGCTTCAGTTTCTTCTCAGTTTGTCTTCCTATTTTCATTGTTAGTTATGAAATTAATCCATTTCCAGTAACTTTTAAAAACATTTAAGACTGTTTTTTAAACTGTCATAGAGATTTCTATTCCCAACAATGGAAAAAGAACATTCTTAATGTAACTCATCACCAAAATGTACAACTCTTTTATAGAATGGGATTATTGCTGAATTTTTACACACGCCAACTTGAAAAAATATTTATAGCTTCATTAAGGTATAACTTATATACTATAACATTTACTCATTGTAAGTGTACTTTTCAATGACATTTAATAAACATAGTAGTGCAGCCATTACCACATCCAGTGTTAGGACACTTTCACCACAAGAGGTTCCTCATATGCCCACTTGCCGTCATTGCTCACTCCCACCTCCAGCCCAGCAACCACTGATCTGCTTTTAAATTGCCTCAGCTTTTAAATATTGACCTCATCTTTCAATATGCATTTCATAAAAGACTCACTTTTACCCCTGAAGTCATGTGTATAATTACGGATTTACCAAGTACATCATTCTTTAACCTTTTACTGTGATTTTCATCCTCTGCAGCTCAGTGTGAATAGTCTGGGTTTCACTGAGGTTTTATAAGTAACTTACAGCAGAGAAGATTATGCAGCCCGTTTTAGCACAGTGAACCACTTATTATCTTTGCACTCTTTGCACATATGGCATTTCTGAATTAATTCCAAACTTAGGCAACTAAGAGGAAAAACATTGAATGTTCATGGCAGGATGGAGTATTACTTGATGTCCTCCAGTGCCCCATGGGTGTGCCTCCAGGGTCTGCTCTGCACTCCTGCCTTCTGCATGCTCATTTGGCAACACTTTGCTACAGTCCAAAATACCATTTATAGGCTGATTAGATTGCAATTATATTAACATATTTCAAGCTGTATATCTTTTTGCTCTTCATAGTTAAAATACGCTTTCCATGTGCTCTGTCTGTTTCTTGGGTGAGATGCAATTATTTTGTGATCTCTCTCTTCCCCTCTTCATGGTGGTTTTCCCTCTTGTCCTTTTATCACTTTACTATTCAAGATCTTTGAGGACTTTTTTATTACTTGGTTCTCTCTTAAGGAAGGAGACTTCATTGTGAATTCCAATATCCTGCCCTACAGTAAAGCTGCACCTGGGGAGATTCTGTTCATTGAACCATCGTTGAATGCCTTTGTAATTCAGTGTTCAGCTGCTACTGGCTTTTGGAGTCAAGAGAGATTTATATACTCACTATAATATTTACATACATATATTTATATCATGTATTGCTGTTCAAGGGCATCTCTAAACCCAAAAACAAATCTTAGTCTCCCTGTGAGGCTTCTCACAGGGTGGGGTTGGTGCCTGGCCAAGATCCAAAGGCCCTGGGCTCATTTCTAGGCACGATTTTGAGGTTGATGAGACGTTCAGGTTGCTCTCTAGGATTTTTTCACCTTCTTACCTTCTTGGTGATCTGCCCATCCACAGAACCAAAGGATATAGAGTGGTAGACAGCTACATTGGAGAGAATCTTATATAGAAAACCCTTTACAGAGGCACCTGGGTGGCTCAGTTCGTTGAGCATCTGACTTCAGCTCAGTTCATGATCTCACAGTTGGTGGGTTCAAGCCCCACATTTGGCTTGCTGCTGTCAGCTCAGAGCCTGCTTAGGATCCTCTGTTACTCTTTCTCTCTGTCCCTCCCCCACTCACGTGTGTGTGTGCGTGTGTGTGCGCGTGCACACGCGCCCGTGTGTGCTCTCTCTCAAAAATAAATAAACATTTTAAAAAAAGTAAAACCCTTTACCACTGGTTTACAGCTTTTAAGGCCCCCCCTTTATTGGCCAATTCTCTTTACATACTAAGCTGGATGGTCTTTATTATAATTCCCTTTAACTGAAGCTAAACAACAAAGAACAACAATAACAAAATGAAAAAAGAGGACTAATTCCAGTGATTTAAAGCAAATCAAACCCGTGTATCTTTAACTGAGTTTTTCTTGTTTCATCTGCAACAGTAACTCTTAAATTTGGGGGATCACATTCCCCTTTGAGACTGTTATGAATGCTGTGACCTGGGAACACTAGCCCCAAGAGAGCTGCTCTTCACAGGGGAGGTGGCACTTAATTTTTCTATTACCTGCTTATCAGTGTTCAGTCTTTTATTTATGCATCCTTTTTGGGGAGTTTATGTTTTTGATATTTACGCATCCAGTGACATACATCAAATCTTGTTTTAGGTCACTTTTAATTTCCTTGCATTTAGTAATGATTTCCTGAATGCAGCTAGGAGATTGAGCCCAGAAAGAGAGATGAGAGGGTAAATTGCACCACTTGTAGTCTTGCATGCCTTTGGTTACCCAAAGAAATTTCTGGTTCTTGACAAAACATTTCCTATTCACAGAGGGATTATTCAGTTCAGTTGGGTATTGGTTTGCTTTCTTTCACTTCTTTTTTTTTAAGTTTTTATTTGTTGAGAGAGAGAGAGAGAGAGAGAGAGAGAGAGCGAGCATGCAGCATGAGTGGGAGAGGGGCAGAGAGAGAGAGAATCCCAAGCAGGTTCCACTGTCATCACAAGGAACCTGACGCAGGGCTCAATCTCGCGAACTGTGAGATCATGACCTGGGCCGAAATCAGGAGTTGGTTGCTTAACCTACTGAGTCACCCAGCGGTCCCTTTCATTTGCTTCTTCACCAAAACAAAAAATTTTGTGCTTCTGTACAAAGGAAGACACAACATAGGCTCCTTCTTCATACCGTCTCTGCTTTTTCTTTTCCTTTTTCTTTCACACTTTAATTTTTCCCTCTCTTTTGAGCCCTTAGTTTGTTTGAGATCATCTCATTTTTCTCCTCATAGAATTCTTTCACTTCTAGGAAATCATATTTCTGGCCTTAAGTCCCTCCCCCCCTTTTTGTTTTTTACAACAGATGTTCTCCAGGGCTCTTCATTTTGTCCTGGACAACACACTTTCAAAATGGTTAAGTGCTTCCTAGCTGATGCTTCTGGAAGCCCTTAGGGAGCTCGTGAATGTGTTCCAGTAAAGACGTTTGTTTTAATGTCTTAAAAAAAATGCAAACATATTTGCTGCTTAAAAACTTTACCCTTAAAAAGGAATCAATTTTCGGGGCGCCTAGGTGGCTTAGTTGGTTAAGCGTCAGACTTCGGCTCAGGTCATGATCTCACGGCTCGTGAGTTCGAGCCCTGCATCGGGCTCTGTGCTGACAGCTCGGAGCTTGGAGCCTGCTTGGGATTCTGTGCCTCCCTCTCTCTCTCTCTCTACCCCTCCTCCGCTCATGCTCTGTCTCTCTCTGTTTCAAAAATAAATAAAGATTAAAAAAATTTTTTTAAAGGAATCAATTTTAGAGCCACCGAGTGTATGTCGGGTAGCCTTGCATAGTAGTTAGTGGAGATCAGGGAAGAGTCCTCATGACCTGTTTCTGAGTTGGCTTATGATTCAACGAACTACTATGAGTTTTCGACCATTATATAGCTTTGAACTGGCTTTGTTCCAAGCCATATATTGTTAAATTTATATTCATAATGAACTATTGGTTAAGTATAGAAAGTTAGTAAGGAGCAGAATATAAAGCAACGATAATGCCACTTTTTATATAGTACACTGAGGTGTTTCGAGTACTTTAGAAAGTAACATTCAAAAGGAAATGTAATGATAGTTTTATCCAGTTTAATTTTTATTTGCTGAGATTAAAACTGTTGGCTTTGACCATTATTAAATAGGATGATATTTTTTGGTACAAAATGTAAATTAGGTCATAAAGGCAGATTTTTGTTTTTTGTAACATATATTTTAATTTGTCCCCATTTTAATATAGAGCTAACTCTTATACGAAACAAGATAGAGTCATTTTTCGTGATCGATTATGTATTTGCCTTACACATTAAAGTTACTTTGAAACATGTACCACAGGTTGGTTGGGAAAAACAAACTTTGTCTTCATATTTCATAAATATTATCCAAATTCTAGTGTCATTTTTTATTTACATGAAAACATTTTATTTAAAATAACAATCATTCAAAAATATCAAAATTATTTAAAATTTTTTTAGGGTATTCAAGAGGTTGAATAGTTCTAGAAAGAGATTCCTGGGGGAAAATGGGTTGGTACATGGTAATTCTTTATAGAGAGGTGATTGAATGTTGGGGACTTAATAACACCTTGGGCATATCTTGGACCTCAGTGTCTCTAACATGGTACTTTGATTTTATCAGATGTTTGGTAAATGTTTATTCATTAATGGCATTTACATTTGACATGCGATACCTTAATCATATAGTACTGTTTTTATTTAAAAAATGGAAGTCATACTATGATACATGGAAAGTTAACTAGGTGGCTGGTAGCCAATATGGGAACCCTCAGCTTCAAGATTCATTATAGCAAGATATTCTTCCACAGATCCCAAGACCCAGTGTTAGTGAATGAGGTATTGGTTTTATACATGTGGTGACTTTGTCAGTCTTTTGTTTTTCTTAAAGTTTATTTATTTATTTGGAGAGAGAAAGAGAGAGAGAGAGAAGGAGAGCACAAGGGAAGGGCAGAGAGGGAGGGAAAGAGAGAGAGAACCCACACAGGCTCCGTGCTATCAGCGTGGAGCCTGACATCGGGCTGGAACCCACGAACCATGAGATCATGGCCTGAGCCCAAACCAACAGTCAGAGGCTTAATCAACCGAGCCACCCAGGCACTCCTGACTTCTAAATGAAAAATATACCTACTTTATTATTCCAACTTGCCAATCTTTTCCAAATAAGGTACACTGCCAACTTTAAAAGTCAGCTATGTGGGCACTCCTGCCTCCACTGTTTTCAAGTAATAGTAATGTAAACCAATTACATATTGAAGGTTTGATATAGAAGTTAAGAATTTCAAGAACCCTTCATGACTCATTGTGTTAATAGTTTCTATCCCTTATAGTCAATAAGGTCTAATTATGAGGGATGTTTAGCAATACTGTCCTATCTGCAGCCACTTTTTTCCTTGACTTATCTTATTTTCAAGGTCTCTTTTATTCAGTTCATGCCTATTTTGTGCGGCCTGGACCCTTGACCAGTATTCATGAGATGTTTAGAAGGTCGAATTTATAGGGGCGGGGAAAAAAAAAAAAAAAAAAAAAAAAAAAAAAAAGAAGGTCGAATTTATAGAATTTCGGGTCTGGTTAGATGTGGACAAGGAGAGGGAGAAGTGAAGAAGACGAAAAGGAAAGAAAAGGCAACTCCGGTGAATGAAGGCTCTGCTTTAGGCTGTAAAGTGGAGAGCGGTGGTAGTAAAAGGTACATAATAGAATATGCATAAGACCTGCTGACACGTGGTCAGCAATTCGCTGTGTGCTAGAGACTGTGTTCAATGCTTCATATGCATTATTAAATTAAATCTCACACTAACCTGATGAGGTAAGTTCTGTTTTGTTTTTTTTTTTTTCTCTAGATAGATGAGGAAACCAAACTTTAGATGGGTTGTATATCATACGTTCAATATAACACAATTAGAAAATAACTTAAGACCCAGAACTCTACATACCCTTGCCTTCCAGTGGGGAAAATGAAGCAGGCGTGGAGTTGTGTATAGTCAATGGTATCACATGCTGCCAAGTGATTAAACAAAGTAAAGTCTGCGGAATATTGGCAAGTAGCACAGATAGAGGACATTCTAGGCAGAGGGAACAGTGTGTGGTAAAAGCCTGGGGTAGGAAAGCAAGGGGTTGGCCTAGAATGATGATGGCCGTATTGGATTTGGGGAGGGTTGCTCTCAAGGATATAAGAAATAGGAAGATAGTGAAGTAAGAAAAAGTAGGTGGAACGGGATAGCAGTGGGGAGGCATGGGTAGGTCGTGGTGAGAATGGGAAGAGGGATCCAGATGAATAAGACGTAACAACTTTCTTAGTGTCTATGTTGAGTGCTTTATCATATGGAACACTTCACACTAGGAGAGGTGGCTGTCTTCCTTATCAACCCCAATTTACGTATTACACATATATGTAACTGGGAAGTGTGGTGACTGAAAGAAATTTTCTAGATTCACTTTGTAAACATACAGAGAAGCAAACAGAAAATGTTACTCTGAAGTTTGGGTTGGCATTTTCCATTTTTATGGCCAAATATAGATGAGACATCTCTGTAATTAGACAGTGAGCAGCCCTGTCAGGCAATAGATACAACATCTCCAGCTGTGAGAATTTTTTTTAATGTTTAGTTTTGAGAGTGAGAGAGAGTATGCACTGTGCATGAACGGGAGAGGGGCAGAGAGAGAGAGACAGACAGAATCTGAAGCAGGCTCCATGCTGTCAGCACAAAGCTCCAATGTGGGACTTGCACCCACGAACTGTGAGATCATGACCTGAGCTGAAGTCAGACGCTTGACCGACTGAGCCACCCATGTGTCCCACCAGCTGTGAGAATTTTTATCAAGAAAGCCTTGAATATCCAGACCCAAACATAAGTATTTTCCGTTTTGTCTCTGTCTTTCACCAGACCAGTAATGCTGAATGCCTTTCCTTCCCACATCAGTAAACCTACAACTGTTACGTCAGCCCATTCTGCAGGCCAGACTGCCTTAGAGTGCTTTGTAGGGCATCTCACAGTTTATCAAGCTAAAGTGCATTACAATTTTTTAACAGCAATAGGTTGTCGATATGATGGCTCATTCCCACAAAGCGTGTGGCACATTTGGGGACTATGGTAATTGAAAAAACACAATCCGGATTACTAAAATTTGTTAATCCTCTCCGGTTTGACTGCAGTAATGATAAGTCACCAGCACAGTAAAAAGCTTTGGTTCTATCATGCTGATAAGTAGAGATCAAAGTGTTATCAGCCTTTCCCACTAGCTGCTGGAATCACTCCTGTACCGGAGGAACCGTGATTTTGCCTTGTTTCATATTTTAGTGGTTGGAGAGAAAAAAAAAAAAACAAATTGGGCTAGCTGTTATTGGTGTGTGTGGCAAGAGTCAGTGCCTCAGAAACAAAAAGGAAGCTAGAGAAACTAAGTGACCAGAATTGCCAGTTGTATGCTTCTTTGTACAGAGGGAAAAAAAAAGGAAAGAAAAGAAAAGAGAAAGTGCCTTTGCCAGAGAATTGAGGTGGGAGGCGGCAGGTGACGGGAAACTTGAAGTAGAAAGGAACATTTCACAAATGGACAGGTTGGCGCTCATGTTGAAAGACAGTCCTGTGGAGAAGGTTGTGAGGGAGTGAAAAATTGGAGAGTGTTGCACAGGGAGGAAACATATTCAGACCGACTTGGAACAAGATTCTGTTTCCAATAGTAGTTAGAATTATGACAACTGCACAAAGTACACTGGGGAAAGGCCTGTATTTCTCTCTAGACCACTGGGCCTGTTTCACCAGGGTCACCCAACTATTTATAATGTGGGTTTTTCCAGGAGCTAACATATTTATGCACTCCTAACTATATGAGATTATGAAGAAGAGGAGTGATTTGGAGTGGGCCAGAAAGCAGGCCAATTGAAGATAATATTAGAAAAAATATGTAAAATCAGCTTTCATTCATCAGATTAATGATTCTTATAAGTCATTTAGTTTTTTTTAATGTTTATTTTTGAGAAAGAGAGGGACAGAGTACAAGTGGGAGAGGGGCAGAGAGAGAGAGAGGGAGACATGGAATTTGAAGCCGGCTCCAGGCTCTGAGCTGTCAGCACACAGCCTGACACAGGGCTTGAACGCATGGACCGTGAGATCATGACCTGAGCCAAAGTTGGATGCTTCACTGACTGAACCACCCAGGTGCTCCATAAAAGTCATTTAAACTGATTTCAGACTTTTTAATTTCAAAATGAATGTTTTTCAAAAATATAGGCTATATTTTATAAAATATAATTTTATTTCTTTAATTGGTTATTGGCATTTTGTCTATTTTTTAAAAAGTGTTCATAAAAATTTTAAATCCACGTGAACGTGGGAATTAGAGATTAGAGGCGAGAAGGAATATAATGTGCAGAGGAAATGTTTGCACTAGAAAGCTGGGCTAAGAATAGTTCGTGTTCTCCAGTTATTATGAGCTAAGACATAAATGGAAATGTGATTGTCATGGGGCTCATTAGCAACAGAATAAAGTATTTGGGTTTGTCAGGAGATACAGACATTTTCCTAGCACTAGTGTTAATATTCCGCTCCCTCAGAATCTCCAGGTACCCCTGGGAGCCCTCCTCCCACATCCTGCAGACCCCCCTGGCTTTCTCTCCCCATCTCAGCCTCCTTCTGTGCACCCTGCTGCCCTGCTCTCCAGCAGGGCACCATTTGCCGCCTCACCGCCTGCTTTCCCAGCTTGTGTCTCTCTGCCCTGCCCCACTTCTTCCTCCTTTCATTTCCCACAGCAGAGCTAAGGCCAAATTATATTTAACAAAGCTTTCTGGAAGCCTTTTGCATGAAAGAAAGTTGTGGGAAAAGCCTTCAGACTAGACCCTGCACAGGATTGCCCCTGAAGCCCTGAGCCAAGTTCCTCTTGGGCACGGTGGGAGCACGCACTCACCTGCCCAAAGCGGGAGTGCCCTCTGTCTGCCTGCCCATTCCTCCTGGGAGGCAGGCCCCTGCCCGAAGACCCTCCCCTCTGAGTAAGAAGGACATTTCTCTATAAGCAAATGCTGCCTGCAGAGCTGGGCTTCCCCTGCCAGCCTTTAGTTACTGCATGGGGCTGCTTGCTTCTTCCAGTCTTGAACCCCTTTCAGGAACATTGACTTTACCTTTGCACAACCACAGCCCCTTAAAGTGTTTTCTACCAAACGTCAGTGATCAGTCTCCAAAGGCGAATTTGAGTCTTTAATTCTGCAGAAACACCTGTAACGTTATCATTTTCCTGCATCACATTTAAAAGAAAAATTGTCATTCCAACCCCACCAAAGCCCCCTGTATGTATGTGCAGGCATTGTGGCACTATCCAAGGGCTATCCTGACATTTTTGCTAACAACGAAAAACCACAGGTTTGTGTCTCTTGCTCTCTGGTCTCTGAGCACCTTCATTGCTTTCTCCTTATTTCCCAGGGGGAGCTTTGTCATCTGCCCTGTTGGAGCCCTGGGAGAAGGGTCTGTCCACAGCCCGACATGGGTGTGCTAATATTAAGTAGACACTTCGCCCTGCCTACCCCCAGCCAAGGCCTTCTCATGTTGGAACAGAGTGAGGATGAGAGGAGCAAGTGTCAGCCTCCAGGAGGCTTCTCAGTGGGACAAAGACATTGATAACCATGGAGCTTCTCTAGGTGCCAGCAGCCCGTGTGGCCTTGTCTTGTGGTCACACCTTTACATGGCTGCATCTGTCATTAGGCTGCAAATTTCTTACAGTCAAAGGATGGGTCTTTTCATGTTTCTGTGCCCACCAATGCTTGCCTGTAGCAGATGCTCAGAAATTGATTACCAAATTATTACCTAACACCATCACCTAACACTTTTTTTTTTAATATTAATTTATTTTTGGGATAGCGCAAGAGGGGGAGGGGGACAGAGGATCCGAAGTGGGCTCTGTGCTGACAGGCTGACCGCAGCAAACCCGATGTGGGGCTCGATGTGGGGCTCGAACTCCCGAACCCTGAGCTCATGACCTGAGCCCAAGTTGGATGCTCAGACCTGAGCCACCCACGCTCGCGCCCCCTGTCACCTAACACTTTTAATTGCAACATGGTTGAAGAAATCACAGGTCCCTCTACAAAAGCTTATTTCCTTTGTGGCAACATCTATGCTGGAAAATCAATGGCCTATTTTGTTGCAAACTTTGCATCCCATTTGGGTAGACTTACAAACAGTCTCTATCACTTAGAGTGTTTTAAAAGCTATCCAGAAAACAGTTTATTTCCAGCTGAAGTGTGAAGCATTGAGGTTTTTTTTTTTTTTTTTAACATGTATTCATTTTTGAGAGACAGAGACAGACAGAGCATGAGGGGGGGAGGGGCAGAGAGAGAGAGGGAGACACAGTATCCGAAGCAGGCTCCAGGCTCTGAGCTGTCAGCACAGAGCCCCACGCAAGGTTCAAACTCACAAACCACGAGATCGTGACCCGAGCTGAAGTTGGATGCTTAACCGACTGAGCCACCCAGGCATCCCAGAAGCAGTGAGATCCTCTTATGCAGACTTGTCTGGGGATTGATTCTCTCTGCCCCTGTGCTTTGTCCCAACACCTTAAGTATTCTGGAACCCAGGGAATCCTGGGTTGTGCAGAGGCCAACTCCAGAGGGCTAGTGTAGGTAGTGTTTTAAGTCACAGAAACAGCTCCTGACAGTGACTTGGTTTGTTGAAGGAACTAATTAAATAATGGTAATAACTGGCAAACGGTGACGTCAGATGGGTAAACAGTGACCCTGGCTGTTGAGTTGAATGGGGAATGGAAAACACACAGGAAGAGGATCTAGTTGTATCTGGTGAAGGATGAGCATTTTATACCTAATGTAGAGTGAGAACAATAATCTTTTATTAAAGATTACTGCCCTTGTACTGAGTGCCACAGATTTGGTTTGTGTCGAGATTTTTCCATAAGTATTTCTTCATGAAAGTATTTTCTTACTGGGTAACTAATCAAAGATAAACAATGTACAAATGAAATATTCTATTTTGGGTTCCTGTCTAATCAGCGTTGCTGAGAAAAGAGGAATCCAGGGAAAGAATGAGGGGACAGCTTCAGGAGTAGGTAGCAAGAGCTCTTGACATGCCCCTGTGCCTGCCTCACTTTTGGTTTGCCTGTTCAAGCTTTGGCAGCTAGCAAGCATACTGTGCTTAATGGCAGACTGTAACTGTCTTATCACAATGGCAATTTCATGGCAATTTCACCTGATAACATTGAAGATATTGGTAGTTGTTCCCTCAGCTACAAAGCACAGCGTGCAGTAATTTGGGGGCTTGATTTCTGATGGACAGTGTGAGGGCAAGTTGTGGCAAACATGAGCAGTGATGGGAATTTTATGGTTGAAGTTTTACAGATAATTGTAGAGGGACTTTTACCTCTTTGGGGACAAGAGCTGGTGTCTAACCTTTATTTACTATTAGTAATATTTACCTTTACTAAAGCAATTTGCAGAATTTGTACAGTACAGTTTCTTTTATAATAATAATAATAATAATAAAAAAGATAAAACTCAGGAAATATATAAATATGGAACAAGGTTTAGAAAACACCACAGCAAATTAATGAGATATTACCTCTGAGAAAGAAAATGGGACTAAAGTCTATAAAGGTTTCATTTGCTTTGCATCATTTGATTTTTTCATAATATAAATGTGTTTAAATATAAAAGGTAAAAGTATCCAGAAACAACTTTTAGAGCATGTAGTATTTTATTTCAGACTTTTCCCAGGGAAAAAGAAAATCAGTATATTTTATTTACATAATTTTGAGGTAAAAGCCATTATTTTAAAATATTGATAAAAATATTGTTTTGGGGGTCCTCAGGCATATTTATAGTATCTAAGTTTAAGAGTGGATACTTAAAGAAAACATTAGTTATTAATCACTTATCTTTGGCAATAAGGTGACAATAAGACATTTGTTTTCCTTGACAGGTGGTGTATATCTGTAGGGTCGTTTTGGTTTCAGGTCTTATCTTGATTTATAGAATCACATGACTTTTTTGAGAATGGAATGATAGTTTTAGTTAGCATTTGACAGGAAAGTGATATATGTAAATATATCCTAGGAGTAGTTCTAAAAAAATTAAACTAGATGCCGTATAGCCAATAGTAGTGAAGACTGTTTTGCATTGGCTTGTTGCTTTCATATCAGTTTTTGTACCTTGTTTGGTTTTTACATTTTTCTTAACGTGACACACTGATCCCTTGTTCTACTAGGGACTTAGTGGGAACATAGATAATCACAGAATGATTGTCGCTTTCACAAGTGTAATTAACTTCTTGTAAAGTACAGTTCTGCAGGACAAATCTTGAAATAGAGTAACTATTTCCAGACCTGGGCTTTTATCCCCAGCCTTTAGAAGTTCCTCCCACCTCTATGCTGTCAGCTTAGCGATTCTTCTCAGAAGACTCCCCCAAACCTCAAGTCGTTTTCTTGCCTCTTCTTTTTAACCGTTTCTTTCAGCAGACTATATGTAAAAATTTTGTGAAGATTTCTGTAGGATTTGATTCCTGTGTGCCCAGTGATATATATCAACTGTTTGAAAAGTTGTACATGCAGCTGTTGTCCTTTGGAGTCCAGTTTCTAAATCCAAGAAGCATGAACTGTCTGGGAATAAAGGAGATGGAAGGAGGTGCTCCTGGCTACTGTCTGGTGGTTCTTGCATGTGGTCTTTTTCCTCACGCTTCTCATTCTGCCAGGGAAAATTGTAAATGTTACCAACATTTCTCATTATGTTTTTGAAAGCCTCAGGAATTATTTGACTTTTCCATTGTGATAGTCTAATCCGAAGTGCCTGTTTGCCTTGATCTATTTTTAATGCCAAGAGACCAATGAATTTAGTTTTCCTTTTGATAAACAGCTCTTTGAGAAAGGGGAGTCTCAATTTGACCTATCTCTGTGCTTTTCTAGCACATTCTAATTAGTTACAAAAATAACAACAACAAAGAAATTTAGAGAAATCCAGGAGGAAATGCACCTGTTGACTTGGAGACAACAAAAATATCTCACTAATCCTATGCTTACTAGAACGCACAGAGCATCTTAAAGAAACAAGTTTCCCATCCCCACTTAAGAAGACCAAAGGAAGGGGTAAGAAGCCCAGATACTAAATATCACAGTGGATGGCACATTTTGGGTCCTTCATAAATATTTGTTGAATTAAAGAAAAAGGAATGAGGAAAAAAAATGGAAAATATTGTTTCTAGAGGAGTCTCATGGATCATCTACTTGTTATGGGCAGACGTTGCAGATTGGCTAGGATGTGAATACTACAATTGTATGTTTCTTAGAATCTATTCCATGTTCAACCTTCCATGTTTCAAATTTGTAAAGTTTACAGCACCTATGTTTTGATTATTGCATGGTCATTAATTGGCAGCATAGGCAATAGGCATTTTATTACAAGCCATTTAAATTTTCATTATCATCATCTGGATAGTGCATGCCTCTCTGTTTGTTCTGTAGACTGATCTGCCAGACTAGGGCACCGAAGTTGAGCTGACAAGGGACCCAGCAGAGTATTTAATCATAAGATGGAAGAAAAGTTACAAAGACTTGAACACATGGGACAATTGAAAACAAACTAAAAATTTTCAGTATATTTTAGACAATTTTCTCACGCTTTGAGGTCATTGACCTAGGACTTAAAGGCTTTGACAGAGACTATTTAGGGCTGGAGGCAACCATCTTGATCTGCTAAAATAGCCTAGCCTTCTCCTCCTTAAATAAGATGTTTCCTTGTGGCCTAATGAAGAATTAATTGTTTACTTGTTGAACTTCCTTCCATAAAGACTTTCTAAATATCAGTTTGTGGGCGCACTGTTAAACACTGAGCAGGTGATTTGGGAATTCAACGGAGATTTCAGAGATTCTTATGTTCAAACGATTTTTAAACAAACAGCTTTTGTGGTCAGAGCCCATTCATTCCCTATAACCATAAGTTTGACTCCTTAGGAGTTGGGTTTCTGAGGAAACTGTTGTCTTTCTCTAACTGCAGCCATCTACTTGTTGTATTCCCTTCTGTCCACACGGGGCAGGGAAGCAAAGTGAGGAAAGCAGAAGAGAAAATGCCAGATGGATAGCTGGGGTTCATCTGGCTCAGATTTTTGTCTAACCCAGTAGATGGATTTGACTCTTTTTATATGAAAATATTTTAGTAACTTTAGTGCCTCTGCCAACTTCCACTGCAGTGAGATTTGAAAATTGTGCTCTCCTCGGGTGGTCTTAACCGAGAACTGTAACTGTTCCGTTCATGGTTTGGGAGAGGAGGCATTTGATGACACCTTCAGGCCTTCTGGATACAGTGAGTCTGGGGAAAATGGCTTGTCTGTATGCACTTTTTAGAGAATTTAAGTGACAAATGACATGTCTAAGTAATTGCTCAAATTGTAATGCTGGAGATAAGATTATCTAGAGAGGGCGCATTGCAAGCCTCTCCACCCTCATTAGCTAATGCTTATCCAGGGCCTGCTGTTGGTAGGATGCTACCAGTTTTCTTTAAGTCATTTTCATCTGGTAGCATCGTTGTTCCTTACTCCAGGTGACTGGAGCAAATGGAATGTTAAAGGAAAACAAAGTTTTCTCTGAGGAATGCCTGTGTAAGTCAATCTCCTTACTTAATTTCCACAGTCTTTTGAGTTAAGTTGAATGATTGTTGTCGTTTTCCCTGGAAGAAGTGAGATTGGCTTAATGCTATCCTTTGTAGATTGTAAGACCTTTGTGTGCTTGTGTGGTGAGGGTAGGAACAGGAAGTAGAAACAGTGGTTCTCAGTGCTTTCCATGGAGACACAGGTTAGAATTCTAGAACAATGAAACTTGCCAAGAATGCCATTTCTGCATATGACTTTTAGGTTGGCCACATTTTCTGAATGTGACTTTTAAATTGGAACTATGAGAATTTGCATTTCAAAGCCACCCATTAGCCTTGCATGCTTTTGAACTGTTGGTGGTCTCCTTAAGTAGATAGATTTCAGCATACTTATTTATTTATTTTTTCCGTATGTGACTTTGAGTGTCTTTTTCTGCTTCATTTGATCTTTTTATGGTCTGGCCAAAAAGTTACTTAATAAAACACTAAGTAATGAGATTGGATCTTCAAAATTCAAATTATTTTTGTAAGGCTTTATGATAGTAGACTGTCTTAATGTGGTGTTAGGAAAAAGGAATGATTTGAAGGAAAATACACTTGAGTCAAATTGAGTTTTGGTTTCACTATATTAACAATTCTTTAATTCTATATATTTTTTCTCTTAAAGGTTACTTTCATTAAAGTGGGGTTTCTTAACTGCACGATTGACATTTTGGGCCCAGTAAGTCTGTGTTGTAGGAGCTACCCTTTGCATTATAGGATGTTTGCCAGTATTCACAATCTCTACCCATTGTAAGAAAAGAAAAGGAAATTTGTGAAGTCCTTACTGTGGCTATGCCAGCTGGTGCTAAAACCTTGTACTTTTTGTGAAATACCTTCTTACGTTGTGCTGAAAATGCAGCTTTTATGTGGGTGCAGGATTACTATATGAAAGGCAGACTTAAAAAGTCTAAAACGATTTGAAAAAAGCAAAAGGAAGGTGAAGGTCTAAAGCTGTAGAATGTAATGCCATCAAAGGACGGTTGGGTAATTTTAGAACGAAGGTTGGCTTGAAAAATGTCACGATGACGGGCGAAGCGACTTGTGCAGGCCAAAAGGCAGCCAAAGAGTTCTCAGACGCCAGTGAGAAAATCATTGAGGAGGAAGGATATCTGCCTGAACAAGTTTTTAATGCAAATGAAAGGGCCCTATTCTGGAAAAAAATGCCACAAATGATATGTCTTAGTAAGGAAGAGAAGGGATCACCAGGATTTTAGGCAGGAAGGGATAAGCTAGCTCTACTGTTTTGTGCAAATGCAGTCAGGTTTATGATCAACACTGCCCTTATCTATAAAGCTGCTAACACCTGAGCCCTGAAGGAAAAAGATAAATACCAGCTGCCAGTTGGTTGTCCAACAAGAGGGCCTGGACAACAGGAACTATTTTTTTTCTGGATTGGTTCCATCGATGCTTTGTCACTGAAGTCAGGACAGTATGGGACTACCTTTTGTAGTTCTTTTCCTAGTAGACAGTGCCCCAAGCCACCCAGAATGCCATGAGTTCAACATTAAAGGTGTTGTCAGAGTGGTCTCTTTGCCCCCAAATGCAGTGTCTTTAATTCAGCCTGTAGGTCAGAGGGTCATAAGGACCTTAAAGGCTCATTACACACTGTGCTCTATGGAAAGGATTGTCAGTGCTATGGAACGGAACCCCGAGAGAGAGAACATCATGAAGGTCTGGAAGGATTACACCATCGAGGATGCCGTTATTGTTCCAGCAAAAGCTGTGAAAGTTATCAAGCCTAAAGCAATAAATTCCTGTTGGAGAAAACTGTGTCCAGATGTTGTGCATGACGCTGCAGGATTTATGGCAGAGCCTATCAAGGAATTATGAAAGAGATTGTGGATGTAGCAGAAAAGGCTAGGGGAGGGGGTGAAGGGTTTTAAGATACGGATCTTGAAGAAATTCAGATGCTAATAGACATCACACCAGAGGAATGAACAGAAGGCCACCGATGGAGATGAGTGGTTTGGAACCAGTACCAGACGATGAGGAAGAGGACATAGAAGAAGCAGGGCCGGAAAATAAGTTGACATTAGACAATCTGGCAGAAGGGTTCAATTACTCAAGACCGCTTTTGACTTCTGTTATGATGTGGACCCTTCTACGATATGGGCACTGAAACTAAAGCAAACAGGGAAGAAGGATTGGTATGAAATAGAAACATTCTCAGAGAAATGCGAAAGTGAAAAAGTCAGAAGTTAAAGCGTATTTCCAAAAAGTTACATTAAGTATGCCTGCGTCTCCTGCCTCCCCTTCCACCTCCTATCAGGCAAAAACCGTATGAGACATTTTTGCATCATCTTCCTCATCGCTAAGTATTCATTTTGTAGAACATCATGTGCAAGATTTGTATGATGGGGACAGCCTATCATGACATAGGTATAAAGTGAGTGCTATTTAATATAATGTTAATATGTGTTAGTTTTCTTACTGTTTCAAAATTTTGCTACATGACCATACAGTATGCTTCTCTCCTAACTGGAGAAACTGGGTGTAGGCCTATCTTCACAGGTAAGTGGTTTAAAAAAAAAGTAAAAGTGTTTCCAAAACTGTATTATGAATTTGACTGCAATAGTGTATGCCATAAAAATTGTATAACAATTAATTCATCACTGTATAGGCTAGGCTACTGGAGGCAATCATGTTGATTACACTAGGCTATCATAAAGCAAATATATCCTTGCTTTTTCATTATCAATGCACAAATTGTTATACCTGTAAATAAATGTGAATTTCTTTTTCATATTGTCTTCTCATTTTTAAAAAAAATATTTGATGGTGGTCTTTTTAAAATGTTTATTTATTTTTGAGAGAGAGAGAGAGATTCAGAGCAAGCGGACAAGGGGCAGAGATAGATAGATAGATAGATAGATAGATAGATAGATAGATAGATAGATAGAGGGGTGGGTGGCGGGGAGAGACACAGAATCCAAAGCAGGCTTCAGGCTCCAAGCTGTCAGCCCAGAGCCCGACATGGGGCTCAAACTCACGAACCGTGAGGTCATTCACTGAGCCAAAGTCGGATGCTTAACCGATTGAGCCACCCAAGTGCACCATTATCTTTTCATTTTGGATGACTAATGTTAGTAATATGTATAATCTATAACATTTTGTATCACATAAGACAGTATTGATGTAGGTGCTAACAGATGATTTATCTTATAAACAGGTGACATAAAATACTGATACAGTAGAGCATTGTAAGTGTATTTTCTCTTCCTTATGATTTCCTTAATAACATTTTATTTTCTCTAGCTTACTTTAGTATAAGAATGCAATACACAGTACATATAACATACAAACTATGTACTAATTGATGGTTTATGTTATCAGTAAGGCTTCTGCTCCATTGTAGGGTGGAGACTTTGTAGCAAGTCTGGGGGGAGTCAAAAGTTATATGAAAAAATTTTGACTGTGCAAGGATCAGAAACCCTAACCCGCACATTGTTCAAGGGCCAACTGTAGTTGAATTTTAGACTACCAAAGGAAACTGATACATCAGATTCAAAATGCTATTGACTATTTCCTTATAATATCCTAGACCTAGGTGGGAGAACCCAAGATGGACTAGAAGCTTCTTGTGTAGTTTCTATCTAAATTCCATGTTTTGATTTTTGACATTAACAGTTCCATCTCGATCTTCCTACTTTGATCTTCACTGATGCCATATTGTGTTGTTTTTTATGCTTTTCCTTTGATCTGTTGGCTTTCCTTTCTGCCTCCCCACCTACTGCTGGTTATCCCCCACAAGCTAGTTAGGTCTTATTTTCCTTTTCTTTCTTCCTTCTTTGTGAGCTCTGAGTCACCTTAAGTGTAAGCCCATGATCCCTTTTCTGCTATTCCCAAACCCCAAAATCTGTGGAAACAGGAATTTTGTCATTACTCATTTGTTGACAAAACCTGACCCCAGTTGAGGTGAGGCTATTTTATAGTCCTGTTTCTCCCATCTAATGTAAATGTGTATACATGTCACTGAAGACTTATTAATATGATCGCGGATCGTGGGAAACTTCCTCAGATGCCACTGTCAGGGACAAGTAGTGTGTGATATGTGTACTGTCCTATTTTTCTAAAATCTGAAAAATCCAGAATTTCCAAGTACCGCTGGCTCCCCAAGCATTGGATAAGGTATGACTGTATTGTTTCCATGTGGAATATCACAAATCAATAACTTTTAATGTGCTCTCTCTCTCTTTTTTTATTGAGAGAGAGAGAGAGCACAAGTCAAGGAGGGGCAGAGAGAGAGGGAGACAATCCCAAGCAGGCTCTGCACTGACAGTGTGGGGCTCGAACTCACAAATCGTGAGATCGTGACCTGAGCTGAAGTTGGACACTTAAGAGACTGAGCCACCCAGGTGCCCCACCCCCCCCGCTTTTATTTTATACCAGCTCTCACTAAACTAATCTTGGACTATGTTCTTTGAATGAGTAAAAGGGAAATTTTGGTTGATAAGTCCATTAACAAATGTGCACCAGATGACATGGAATAGTACCAGATAAGCAACTGACTAGAGATGTATGACTCATTTAAATGACTAAGAATTGATATTCACAAAATGAAGAAAGAGATTTTATTCACCACGGAGTAAGATTGCAAGTCAGAGCTTGCCAAGAACATCTTACACCTAAAAAAGCTTGGACAGTCATTCTTTCCCATGATAAATATAGGCTTATCTAGAACCCAACAAGAAGTTTTGCTTTAACGGACTCCTTTCTCCAAAGCTACTTAAACTTGTGCCCTATTTTATATAAATTCAGTATCTGAAAATCTAGATATGGGCATAAGGAAAATTAGTGATTATTTATTTTACAAAAGCACTCATACTAACCTCCCTGTAAATAGTAAGCTTCTCTGGAGTATTTTTTGATTAAGATATAATTGATGTAGCATTGTATTAGTTTTAGGTGTAATAATTTGGATAATATGCAGGATAATAATTTGATAAATGCATATATTGTGAAATGATCACCACAGTAAGTCTAGTTAACACC
This sequence comes from Panthera onca, assembly GCF_046562875.1. Lineage (NCBI taxonomy): Eukaryota > Metazoa > Chordata > Mammalia > Carnivora > Felidae > Panthera > Panthera onca. Next base: position 225,826,885 of record NC_138339.1, read on the forward strand.
CATCACTACATATAGTTACAATTATTTTTCTTATGATGAGAACTTTTAAGATTTACTCCCTTAGCACCGTTCAAATATATAGTACAGTATTGTAGACAGGATGGTCACCATACTGAATATTAAATCCTTAGGACTTACTTATTTTATAATTTATATATATTTAATTTATATATTTTATAATTTACAATTATATATATATTTTATAACCCACCCCCATTCCTCATTAATGATCTCTTGCTTTCCTTTTATGTATCTCCAACTATTGATGGAGCCTTTTTTCAATGCTTGGAATAATGTGTTTAAAATCATGGCAGTTCCTTTCCCCTGCTTTAAGAAGTAGAATATTCCTATTGCCCTTGTTAGTACTGAGCAGTTCTTCTCCACTTCTTGAGTACTTCTCCAGTTCTCAAAATTTGGGATTGTCTTTTTTTTTTTAATGTTTATTTATTTTTGAGAGAGAGAAAGACAGAAGACGAACAGGGGAGGGGCAGAGAGAGAGGGAGACACAGAATCCAAAACAGGCTCCAGGCTCTGAGCTGTCAGCACAGAGCCCCATGCGGGGCTCGAACTCACGAACCGTGAGATCGTGACCTGAGCCGAAGTCCAACGCTCAACTGACTGAGCCACCCAGGCGTCCCAAAACTTGGGATTGTCCTAATGTCTCCATTTCTCTACTTATCCTGTCTGTTCAATTCCTAAGCCTTTCTAGGTCCTCATGCACAAGTTCCTTTTCATTTCCATTATCACGACCAGTGATGTTAGTCTTGAGCTGCCACATCAGCCTCTATTTTGCACTTAGTCCTTTTCCACATCAGGGACCTGTTGGAAGCCTGCAGAGTAACAGTGGAGATATTTCCACAACCGCCCTATTGTGGCCTCAGCGCCAGCCATGGGACACCTGGGCTCCTCCGCTCCAGCAAGACACACACGTGTTTGGATGATGTGTCCTATTTTTGTGTGTGTTTACCTTCTCCCGCTGACGAAGTGCCCTTTTTCTCAGAGTCAGTGTCATCATGCCTTGCAGTTTTGTCTTCTCCACACAGCCTTCCCTAAATATGATGAGTCACAATTTATAGAGGGATGCATTCTTTTTAAATACAATTTATCGTCAAATTGGTTTCCATACAACACCCAGTGCTCCTCCCAACAGGTGCCCTCCTCCATGCCCATCACCCACTTTCCCCTCCCCCCCACCCCCCTCCACCCCCAGTTTGTTCTCTGTATTTAAGAGTCTCTTATGGTTTGCTTCCCTCCCTCTCTGTTTGTAATTTTTTTCCCCTTCCCTTCCCCCATGATCTTCTGTTAAGTTTCTCAAGATCCACATATGAGTGAAAACATATGGTATCTGTCTTTCTCTGACTGACTTATTTCACTTAGCATAACACTCCAGTTCCATCCACATTGCTACAAAAGGCCATATTTCATTCTTTCTCATTGCCGTGTAGTATTCCATTGTGTATATAAACCACAATTTCTTTATCCATTCATCAATTGATGGACATTTAGACTCTTTCCATAATTTGGCTATTGTTGAAAGTGCTGCTGTAAACATTGAGGTACAAGTGCCCCTTTGCATCAGCCCTCCTGTATCCCTTGGGCAAATTCCTAGCAGTGCTATTGCTGGGTCATAGGGTAGATCTATTTTTAATTTTTTGAGGAACCTCCACACTGTTTTCCAGAGAGGCTGTACGAGTTTGCATTCCTACCAAGAGTGCGAGAGGATTCCCATTTTTCCCGTTTCTCCACATCCTCACCAGCATCTATAGTCTCCTGACTTGTTCGTTTTAGCCACTCTGACTGGTGTGAGGTGGTATCTCAGTGAGCTTTTGATTTGTGCTTCTCTAGAGGGATGCATTCTTGAAGACCTAGTAAAAAGGCAGAGTCACAAAATTCAAGCCTGATTTTTTGTCTGCATAAGTTAGCAACCTTATTAATGTTTGATATCAGAATATTTTAGGTCTCCACAAAATGACGCCATTTGGGAACTCTACCCAAAACTGACCTGACTTTGTATTTCCGTCAGCACTTGGCTTGCAGTTTGCAGTGTCTTACCATCCACTTACTCCAGTTTCAGATGCTTCGTTTACAGATAGCTCATCTCTTCAAACACCCTGAAAAAACATGTCAGTAGCTTCAGCTTGTGGATCACTTTTAGTAATAATTTGATAAAATGTCATGGCTTTCACATGGCTGAGATGACAGACTGGTGGGAGGACCTGCCCAACTGAGGAACCCATACCAACTAGTACAAATACATCATTTTGCACTTGGAGGGGTTTCAGCTGCATACAGCAAGCCTCCGTCCTGTGAGCATTGTTCAGATGCTTTTTAACACACTTTGGTCTCTGTCCTAAAGAAAACATAATTGGTAGGCTTATTGTCTTGGTCAGTTGGGACAATGATAACAAAATACCATCGACTAGGTGGCTTAAACAACAAACATTTATTTCTCCCAGTTCTAGAGACTGGAAAGTCTAAGACCAAGGAGCCAGCAGATTCTGTGTCTGGCGAAAGCCCTTCTTGTCTTGTAGGTGTCCACCTTCTCACTGTATGACAGAGAGGAAGCTCCTGGGTCTCTTTCTCTTCCTATAATGTCATGGGGGCTCTACCCTCGTGATCTCCTCTAAACCTAACTGACTCCCAAAGCCTCCACTTCCAAATGCCACCACATTGGGAATTAGGGCTTCAACATATGGGTTTGGGGGAAGCACAAACATTCAGCCCATAGTAGTTATGTTACTGATGTATGGGTTAGTGAGAGGATCAGATGATTATGACACACGAAATGACGGGTCACGCAAAATCATATTAATGTTTGTGATATTGCAAGCTCTATATTTATGTCCCCAGTATCAGTTATATAAGTATTGGTTAGGGCAATAGCTTGACATTAATTTATGGGGAAATGACATGGATTTGTTAACCAGAATGGGCCAACCATGTATAATTGACTTGCTAAGGCAAACCCAGGGGGACACATGTGGCAAAGCGTGTGGCTCTAGGGGGTTGGCTGTCTCATTGCATTGTTCCAAGTGATGAGTCTGTGTTTACAGTGCTGACTACATCTGGCTGGAGCCCCTTCCACTTTCTTCCATTACACCTTCCTCATGGCTTTCATGTAGCACTTTTTAAAGTATTATTTCTTCCTTTTTTAAAAAATTATTTTATTTTATTTTTGAGACAGAGAGAGACAGAGTGTGAGCAGGGGAGGGGCAGAGAGAGAGCGAGACACAGAATCCAAAGCAGGCTCCAGTCTCTGAGCTGTCAGCACAGAGCCCGATGCGGGGCTTGAACTCACAAACCGCGAGATCATGACCTGAGCTGAAGTCGGACGCTTAACCGACTGAACCACCCAGGTGCCCGTAAAGTATTATTTCTTCCTATTTACATGTCTTCTGTGCTAATAGATTTTTAGGTGTTTGAGGACAAGGACTGTCTATTCATCTCTGCTTTCTCCAGCACTGGCAAAGTGGTTGGTACTTAATACCCTCATAGTAAACAGTTATAGAGATGTCTCAGTGATCTGTTTCTGGGGGTACGTTGGCAAGCCAGTGTGCATCCAGAGGGGGTGCAAGTAGATTGCTGAAAATTCTTGAATCATAGTTATATAGTCGGTGAACTGGGATTGTTTGGTCTGGAAAATATTGTGTGTACTCAATATGTTACAATTTGAGGAAGAACATGAGATACAGAAAGGACATAAAGCACAGTGGTTAAGAGCTAATAGCAGTGTGACCCTAGGCAAGCCTAGATGTATCCATTTGTTTTTTAATTTTTTTAATGTTTACTTATTTTTGAGAGAGAGAGAGAGAAACAGGATGAGTGGGGGAGGGACAGAAAGAGAGGGAGACATAGAGTCCAAAGCAGGCTCCAGGCTCTGAGCTGTCAGCACAGAGCCCGACGCACAGCTTGAACTCATGAACCCGAGATCATGACCCGAGCCAAAGTGGGATGCTTAACTGACTGAGCCACCCAGTTGCCCCTAGTTGTATCCATTTGTAAAATGGGACAGGACACAGTGAGCACCTCACTGGCTGGTTGGAGAAGTCCCAGGAGGTGTTCAGTAAGTGGTGCCACTTTCTCTACTCCTCTGCCTACTTTTCCTCTATCTCTTCTCTTTCTCTTTCCCCCTTCTCTGCAGCCCTCAATCGGAGGATTGTTCTATCTGTTTTATAGGCAAGAAAGATAAGACTAGGAGGGTTAAATGATTTGTTTAAAATTTCTTAGGGAGAGATGAAAGAAGGAACTATAATCTAGGCGTTGGGCTGTTCTTTCTTAGCAGGATGACCATCTTCAGACATCCGAGAGGGCATGGTGTACAAGACGTAGACAAGTTAGAGCATGTTGCTTCAAAGAGCAGAGCCAGGACTAACGGTAGATGCCACCCAGGTGAAGTGTAGGGTGGCAGGTGCCATCTGAACTTCTAACCATTAGAGCTGCTGTTGGAATCAGGAATTTCCCATTGTTAGGAATGTGCACCTGCAGGAACTGGGGAAACAGAATAATAGTCAGCAGGACTGGAACAAGGGGATCTCCCCACTGGGGCAGAGAAGCATACTAGACACCTCTAAGTCCATTCTAAATTTAAACATATACTATTCTTATAGTAAGTCTTTCACCTTCCCTTACATCTGGAATGGCACTATGCCATTAATTCTTTGAATTGATGTAATTTCAATACTGGTACAAGACTTGAGATCTTATATTCTTCTGGGGAGAGCCAGGTTTGAAAAGTTCTTCTTCTGTTAAAGTATGTGTAGGGGGGGAGAATTCTCAGGACTATATAATCAGAATGGCACACAATAGCAGAGATGGAAGGAGAACTCAAGCGCAAACAGAGCTTTTCAGGAATTCAGCTAATGACCACTTGCATTAATTCTCAGATTGTTTTTAAGAATTGAGCCATCTGCGGTTTCCAGGCACTGGTTCCCTTCAATAAGGAAGACTAGGGAAGTAAAGATGATATTCGAAAATGAAAGGTATGTGACAGCTGTGAATGTGCCCATAAATACTCGTGTAAGCTCTACCTATTCCAAAGAGACAACAGAAATCTGACATCTTTTACATTACTAATTGGTAACCCTACCTCAGTCAGCGTTTCTTTGCATACATTTCAAAACACAATTTTTTTCTCTGTTAAACGTTTGGTTTGTCTATGCAACAATTTCTATTTACTCAAGAAAAAGAAAGTAGTCTTATGGATTAAAAAAAGTGTGACGGGGCAAGAAATACAAGATATATTAAAAGGGGGTCGGTAAGACAGCACTAGCATTTATTAAGCACCTATGTTGAGCTTTGGCTGTTATTCATAAATCTCATTTAATTCTTATTAATCTCATCCACATTTTATGGATGAGGATTGGAGGCTCATATGTTAAATAACCCAAAGCCCTGCAATAAAGAAATGCTGCTCTATCTTATGAGGCAGACAATAGAGAGAGAAATTTTTCATAGAAATGGGTCGTTCATTTGCCTTTATAAAATTGTTTGGGAGCTCTAAGTTATAAGGCAGTTGGTGGCATGTGACATACAGTTGATTTCCCAGAATAGTCAGATGCAGCTTATAAATAATAGCTATGTTTATTGGTTTCATCCTCACTCCTATTTCCCCTCATTCTGTGCTCCCATATATCACTCCCTACATGAGAAGAATGTGTTATTCAGAAGACCATAGTAATAATAGAGTACAAGAACTAATGGAAACAAACCTGGCAATATATATCTACTTGTTTTACACAGGAATGAAGTCTATAGCATTCTGCTTGTGATCTGGAAAGAATTTATATTTTGCAGATGATTCTAAAAATAGTCTTTACCTTCAAAAACCATCTGTTTTTTTTCAAAACACAATTTTTTATGCCATTCCTCATTTGAATTCTAAAAATGTATTTGCCACCCTTGGATGAGGGTGATGTGGTTTACTTGAAAAATACATTTTTTTCCTTAAACATTTAAAAATAAAATATTTGTGCCATTCCATTGGTGGGAATTCAGCAGCAATGATAAGAATAGAGTTACCTTCTGTGTCTAATATTGTCCTTACAGTTGCTTTGTTTCATAGTTTTATAAATTGAGCTTTCTGGTTTCCTTGGAAACCCAATTGTCGACATGGGTTGCTAAGGAGCAGCCTTTGCTGCACAAAGCATAAGGAGCTGTGAGTCTGCTGCTGAGTGACTTCATTCTTGGCCGCTGCCAAGGCTCCCACAGGCGGTGGGAATCTTAGTACTTGTGCGAGTGAGGCCTCCATCTTGATTTTCAGCCTGAAGGATTCTGATGGATTTTCCTGGCCTTTCTTATCCTGACAGTTACGCTTAGGTATAGGTGCTTATGGGAAGTGACCATCGTGTGGTATTTCAGAGCATCTAAGTTCTCTTCTCTGTTTCATCAATCATTTGATGTCAATGACTTATTCAACAAAGGAGAATCTCTTGCTGCAAGATATCAAATTAGCCGTATTGTCTTCTTTCTTAAATTTAGCACTGGGCTATCATGAAAGGAGGCCAACTGTTCATCTTTGTAAATCAGCATGGTAGTATGATACTGATATTGGATTGGATATGATCTACATTGTCTAATATTCCAGCTGGAACAGCTGTAGATTATAGGGCATGTACTTGTACCACAATCAAATGGCTTTCCCAATTAAAAAATAACCTAGAAACTGTAACCTTTCTCTGTATTCATGTACAACAGATATTGCAGTTCTTATAGAAATAATTTCTTAACTTGGCTTATACAGATTTTTGAATATGACTTTATAAGTTATTTCAGACATAGTAATTCAGATGCAGGTCTGTCTGTGATGTTCCACATGCCTGTCTATTTCACGGGTGCGTGTTGCATTAGGACTACAGTGATGTGTGTGTCTTTGAGGTCAGAAGTAGCAAGGCCCTAATTTTTAAAATAGGCGCTAAGGACAAGTACAAGCTCCACTTCTATAACCCAGGTGTGAGTCAGCCAGAGCCATTGTCCTTAGCTGTCAGGCCTGGAGGGCTGATTTGGGTTATGGCAGGTGGTGATGCAATTAAGCCCTTACTGAGCACCATTCACCTCTTTGCTTGGTTTTGGTTGATAGCACTCTGTAAATTCATCATATTGTGTTAATTATCTATCAGAGATCCTCAAATTCAAGCCGTTTGTTTTGTGGCTCCAAATAATTGAGACTGTTGTTCCTCATGAGACACATGAGTTACTCTCTCTGAACCTCAAGTTCATCGTCTATAGTATTGGCAAATAATAGTATCTCATATTTATTGTAGGTTATTGTAGGACTAAGTGAGACAACATATGTGAAATGTTTAGTTAGGTGTCTCGGTCTTAAGAGGCCCTTAAAAATAGCATCTGTTTTCCAGAAGAAGAAAATCTATAAAGATAGATAGATTAGCAGTTCCTGGGGCTGGAGGTGTGAGCAGAGAATCACAGCAGCCTGGTGTGAGGAATATTTCTGGGCTGATAAAAGTGTTCTAAAAGTGGATCATAGTGATGGTTGCATACTGTATATATATTGACTAAAAATCATCGTACACTTACAATGGGTGAATTTTATGACTAAAGATTATTGAACTGTACGCTTAGGATGGGTGAAATTTGTAATGTGTAAATCACACCTTAATAAAGCTGTTTAAAAAAGTCAGAGCTGTAAGTAATACCAGATCTGTTTTCCCCTTCCTTTTCTCATCAAGTTATTTGTTACTTGAACTTATTTAACTGTCATTTAAATGGAGATGGCATGTATGTTAATTTTTGAATGAAGTCTAATGTGTGCATATATAAAAATGAATTTGAGTATGTTTGTATTTCTCCAACCATGCTAATCCCAAGGCGAGAAACAATTAAAGCATTTTAAGTTGACCAAATTCTTATTAACTTTGGAAATAAGTCACCTCGATAGAGCAAGGTTCTTCCTGGTGTGGTGTGAATGGATAAGCAGGTGTGTCTGTGAATGATGTTTTCACACAGTGGGAGATCTTCACTGTGCCGTGCTTGGAAATTAAACCTTGTTTCTCATAGGCTGTCTTTGATGTACTAGTAACGTCTTGGAAGATGTTATTTATTAAGCCAAGATATTCCAGAATCCATGTAATGATGAGCATGGATAATATTGGAATTTATTGTATGTGTACATATTATGACACAACAGAACATAATGACTTTTGTGATTATCTTATAGGATTCCTAGTTATCTAGAAACTTTGACTTTCATGACTGTGTGAGGGTAGAGGTAATTACCATGTTTTTGTAACTGACACGTCAAATCCTTTTAAAGAAGTTAGAGCTGCTAGTTGCAGAGTATATCACTGTTATCCTGCTTTTGAGACTCATGTTCAATTGACTGTGCTGTATCTATTCATTCAATGCAACCCTTTTATTGAGCACCTAATATGTGTTAGTGATTTTCTAGATGTTGTGGGTAGAGCTGTCAAAGAAGATAGAAATTCAGCATTAAATGTGCTAAATTTGAGACCTCTGCCAGTCATACAAGTGGGGATGTTGAATGGGCAGTTGATTCAAGTCTGGAATTCAGGAGAGAGATGTGGGCTGAGGATATAAATTAGGAAGACGTCAGCAGATAGATAATATTTAAAGCCATGAAACTAGATGAGCTCACCAAGGAAATGAGTGTCACCAGAGAAGCGTTCCAAGGAGCAGCCTTAATTTTGCAGTGCTCTCAAATTAAGGAAAAGATTAAGGAAAAGACAAGACACCACATAGAGGACTGAGGAGGAGTGACTAGATGAGGGAATCAGCAGAGTGAGGCGTTCTGGAAGCTGGGTGAAGGCAGTGCTCAGGAGGGCAGTGACAGTGCCCAGGAGGGCAGCGACATCTGGACATAAGCTGCCAATGACGAGGGGAAGATGAGCCCTGAGAACTGATGTTTGAATATAATAACCGAGGGGTCGCTGACAGTGTTGATGAGAGCAGTCTGGGTGGAAAAGTGGGGCCTAAGCCTGATGTAGGTCGGGGGTTTAGGAAGAAGTGAGAGGGGAGAAATTGGAACAAAGAGAGACAACTCTTTCTGGAAGAAATGGGGAGGAAGCTGGTGAAGGAAGTAGGGTAATATGGATGATTTTAATCAGATATTCAAATCTGTAAACATTGAGCGTTTGGTCTACATGGGCTAAATTAGGTAATCATTTCTTTGTTATGTCTATCTGACAACACATAATCAGTACTAGTATTTTTTGAGTTTCAATTTGCAATTTGTCAGTTTCTACAATAAACTTCAAGTTATCATGTTATATGTCCATTAATTAATATACATATTCCCCACAACCAAAAAGCTGTAGAGGGGCGCCTGGGTGGCTCAGTCAGTTAAGCATCCAACTCTTGGTTTCGGCTCAGGTCATAATCTCACAGTTCTCGAGGTCAAGCCCCACATCAGGCTCTGCACTGACAGTGTGGAGCCTGCTTGGTATTCTCTGTCTCTTTTGCACTCTCTGCCCTTCCCCTGCTCACATGCACTCGCTCTCTCTCTCTCTTTCTCAAAAGAAGAAAAAGAAGAAAAAGAAAGCAGTAGAACCCAGTGGTTAAGTCCACCTTATGTCATTCAGCCTGGGATTTGAGGCTCTGTTCTGCACTCTCTTGGCTGTGTGAGCCAGGAAAGTCCTTAAGAAATTGTTCTAAGCTTCAGCTTCCTCATCTGTAAAACTGGGGTGGCAAAGTTCTTACCTTTACCTTTGTAAACTTATGTGAAAGAATGTGGTTAATAGCACCTGTATAAACTTCCCAGCAGAGGTTAGCTATTCCTGTAGCTATTAATTTATAGTTTGATATGAAGTAACATGATGAAGTAGAAAGAACACAGGATCCTTGGGTTTCTACCCCATTTTGTCACTCAACCTCTGTGCATGTTACTTAACATTGTTGAGTTAGTTTCCTTATGTCTGAAACGGCAATAATAGTGATGATGATACTTAGGGGATTAAATGATATGTTTGTAAACACTTTGTCTCTTATAAAGTGCTATGCAAACATTAATTTCACTCATTTAAAATGAGATTGTTTCTTCAATTTATTAGATCTCTTACATTAGATTTATAAATTAAGAAAGACTAAATCTTAGCACACTTTTGCAGTTGTGAGTGTTTAATTTCAGGGGACATTTGGATTCCAAAGAGAATAAAGCTATCCTGTGGCAAAGTAAGAAGATATGCTCATATTAATGTTGGTAAAATTTTTTGAAATGTTAAAGATGCTACAAAAGAGAAGAATAGAAATGTGTACCCTATTACACATATATGCAATTATATACAATTTATTTTCCATATGGACTGGCTCAAGTGAACTAGCCTACCTGGGGCCAAGCAGGTTGTCTTTTATTTTTCTACCAGAACACTACGTCCCTTAGGTCTCTTTCTAAAGATGGAGAAAAATGATACATAACAGCTGGTAAAAGACAAAGACAAGGGAAATGAGGTCAGCCAATGATCTAAGAAACCTTCCAAGTAAGAATAACCTAATGGAAAAAACTGAGGTTCGTGTGGCCTTGTTTGGCGAAAATCGCTCCCAATGTCATACGAATTCTCTGCTTGAAAACTGAAGTGGCTCAAATCACTTTTGAGCCCTCTTGGTCATCTTTTTTTAAAAAAATGCTTATCTATTTATTTTTAAGAAGAGAGCATGAGAGCTAGGGGAGAGAGAGAGAGAGAGAGAGAGAGAGAGAGAGAGAGAATGAATCTGAGAGCACAGAGCTAGACAATGCAGGGCCCGATCTCGAGAACTGTGAGGTTATGACGTGAGCCGCAATCAGGAGCTGGACGCTCAGCCGACTGAGTCACCAGGCGCCTCATCTCTTGCTTGTCTTTTAAGGACGTAGAACAGCCAAGGCTTGTGCTGTCACTACTAGTTCATAGTAATTCAGCACACAGATCTTTTCAAAATCACTTCCCTGGGGTTTGTTCCCCATAATTTTCAGAACCCATGAGATCCCTTTTGGAGCTGGCATTATGTCCATTTTGAGAAGAAACAAACTGGTTTCTAGGGGAGGTGACCTTATTGGGTCAGGGCTGGCACTGAAGCCACTTGAGTGAGTTGGTGATCTAAAGAAGACTTTTGTTTCACCTTTCCAGGCAGTTATGCAACAAATGGGAATTGTAAAGTTCTGAGCTACCTTGGATGCCTGAAGATTTAAATTTTTTAATAACACAAGCCTCTTGAGTTAAAATTGCATCTGAAATTGTTTCTTTAACATTCATTCATTTTTGAGAGACAGAATGTGAGCGGGGCATCCTCTCTGAAGCAGGCTGCAGGCTCTGAGCTGTCAGCATAGAGCCCGACACAGGGCTCAGACTCACAGACTGCGAGATCACGACCTGAGCTGAAGTCGGACACTTCACCGACTGAGCCTCCCAGGCGCCCTGAGTTAAAATTACATCTAAACTCACTCTCTTTTCACCAAACACACAGTTGGTCCTCAAGAACTCTTTGTTGACTAGCCGACTGCAGTATTCTGTTGGAGCACAGGTAGTAGTAATTCTAATTCATTGCTGCTGATGCACAGAACGCTCGGCATTTGTTTCAGAGGAGTAACACCAGATTCTCGCGTTTAAATCCTTTGAGATTGTATGCCTTGCAGGTCACTCTGGAACATACACAACAAGTTAAATACTACCACTGTTCTGAGAGTGATAACAGACGGGACGTCAAACAAGAAGACAGCTAGACGATGATTCCAAAGCAACATTGACATAAGCATTGAAGTTGTGACACAGCCTGAGTGAATGAAAGATGGTGGTGGGAACAGGTGGCTGGTCAAGGGACTGGAGGCTGGACCTATTTCCTGGAAGGGGCGTCAAAGCTGATGGGTGGAGAGGAAAGGAAAAGGTGTTTCAGGGGAAGAGAACGGGGAAAGCAGTGGCACTGGTGGTAGCAGGAAGGGGAGTAAGGAGTAAGCAGTGGTCATTTCCTGTTACTTTGTTAGTGACTGAAATTTGCCTCATGAACAAGCTCTGTGGCTTTCACGCGGCCTAATAACTTGGAGCCTTGGGGTGAAAACCAAAATACATTTGAACAAATTAAGTCATGTTTTCATTGAAGACAGAGGCTTGAATAGATGTGCATTCTTGGTTTCTTCATTTCTCGTCTTTATTTCTGTCGCATGTTGGCCAAGTTACATAGCTTGATTTGAACTCAGTCTAACTACCATTTGGGTTCAGGAAGAGGGTTGTGGTTTAAAAGAATCAATCTCTTGAAGCGTTTCCCTACATTTTAATTACAGTTCAGAATAACATTTTCCAATTATTGTCTGGAAATAAATTATTTTCTGGAAAGTACACTTTTCCAACAAAACCTTGTGCTCGGTTTCTTTCAACATTGCTCCGTTCCTATAGTACCTCAGTTTCTTCTGATAAATGGAAGTTCATGCTAAGTGTCTTATGTGATTGACAGGATGAAATTAGTATGATGTCATGTGAAAATCATGTACACTGAAAGGTGCTTTAGACTACCCTAAAGTGATATTCTATCTATAACTTACCTGACTGGTTGTATTTGACTATACGTACCCTAAAGTGGTGTTATATTATTAAATGAAGTCAGGTGAAATCTGTTCTTTTATTGCTATCTTTGGAAATAGTAACATGCATTTTATTATTGTCTTTCCCTTTGTCTTAGCTTATTTTCATATTATCCTGAAGTTTTTAGTTATCCAAACTAGTAGTGTGTTTTGAAAGACCATGTATACTTCATAGCATCCATTACTCGTGATCTTCGAGCATTGAAATACCCTGTTTTGAAACTAGTGAAGCAAATTATGGGTTTCCCCCCTGAATCTTTTAAAAAAGCATTCCAGAAGATTATTGTGGAGAACACATTTAATTTCAAATTTTGTGTGTTAGGGCCCATCATGAGGAGATTTGTTTGTTTGTTTGTTTTTAAAGCTTTCTTTGTTGATCAAGTTAATGATTTATTCAATATTGGAGATTTCTTTGTAAAAGAATTGTGAAAGTTTGTATAAAAGACTCTGCTCTGCCAAGAGTCAGAAAAAGAAGAAGCTTAGGAGTAGAGTTAAAAAGAAGTCTAAGGATTTGATTTTTGGCCTATAAAAACTGTGTTATACGAGTTTTACATAGAAGTCATTCAGAGCTGAGTTTAAGATTTATTTAGAGAGGCTCATATTCACTGAATACCAAACAGTTCTTTTTTACTGTGGCTTTGTTTAAAGAGTTTAGGATTGATTTACATGGTCTCTTATTTATAACCTGAGAGCAGGACAGTGTAGCCAGTCAGAATGATGTACAGTATCAGAAGCATGTTAACTAGACACAGAGCAATTCATCTCTGTTGCTCAGCATGAAACTCGCCAGGTCATCTATTGCCCAAATCATAGGAACAGTATGCTTATAGGCTTAGCAAATTTGGCTGTGCTTTTTTTTATACCGTAGGTTGTCAAAAATCACAATATAAAAAGCTGGAATCCAAACTTGGTATTGTGTTTTTTTTTAAATTTTTTTTTCAACGTTTTTTATTTATTTTTGGGACAGAGAGAGACAGAGCATGAACGGGGGAGGGGCAGAGAGAGAGGGAGACACAGAATCGGAAACAGGCTCCAGGCTCCGAGCCATCAGCCCAGAGCCTGACGCGGGGCTCGAACTCACGGACCGCGAGATCGTGACCTGGCTGAAGTCGGACGCTTAACCGACTGCGCCACCCAGGCGCCCCGGTATTGTGTTTTTTTTAAAAATGTTCATCAGTTTGGTCATATTTCCTAATTATATTCTTCTGAATATGTAATTTCTCCTTCCTACTCTTTAAAAATATGAACACATTTATATATGTGGGTAGTTCTTTTGTGCTTCCCTAATATTCAGATGGTAACTTTGTTTTCTAAAGCACCCAAAGCATATGTCCGGCACCCCTACAAAACATCTGACTGAAGAACAAAACTGATTTTGGGGGTCAGGTGGAGGAGGGAGCTCTTCTCATTTAGCAGAGAGGTTTTGGAGGAATAGCAGGGAATGTTTCATGTTTATCATCTCCTAGGGCAGAAGGCATAGCCTAAGAGAAGCATATTGGAAATCTAATGGAAAGACAGGGCCCTGGGATTTTGGCTGAACCAAGACTACCCCACAAGGAAGCAGAGCTGTAATATGGTACCAGGACCCACACTCTTCAAAGCTATTAGCCTTAATTGCTGAATTATGATGAAAGGAAGAGGAAGGAGGGAAGGATGGATGGAAGGAAGGAAATAAAAAGAAAAGAACGGAGAAGAAAGAAAAGGAAGGAAGGGAAGAGAAAAGAAAAAAGAGAAAAAAGAAAAGAAAAGAAGCAAGAAAGGGAACACCTGGAGCACCCAATAGGTTGGGTGTCCGACTTCGGCTCAGGTCATGATCTCGCAGTTCCTGGGTTTGAGCCCTGCATTGGGTTCTCTGCTGTTACTGCAGATGGATCCTGTGTCTACCCCCCCCCCCCCCGCCTCTCCCCCCCTCATGCTGTCTCTCAAAAATAAACAAACATTTAGAAAAAAAGAGAGGGAGAGAGAGGGAAGGAAGGAGAGGGAGAGGGAGGGAAGGGAAAGGGAAAGGATCAATGAAGGAAGGAAGGAAGGAAGGAAGGAAGGAAGGAAGGAAGGAAAAAGAAAAGAAAAAAGAAAAGAAGACACCAATTATTAGCACATATTCTTTACAGATCCCCTAATTTATGATGGGAGAAGGTGTAGGTGCCAGATTGAACCTTGCTGAGCTCCTTAAAGCATCTGCAAACAAAATGGAAACTTCAGAGAGGAATGTGCCAGTGGTTACTTCAAAGGCTAGTCCAGTGTCTTGTTTCTAATTATGACAAGATGTGTTTGGGAAAGTAGTCAGGGCCATTTACACTCATTTTACAGACCAGGAAAGCAATGTGCCCAGTGATTGACAAGGCAGCTACAGCTGTGGGTTCTGGTATTCCAGGTCCAGTCTGGTCCAGAATTTCCCTCACAGGAAGAAATGTAAGTTGGGTGGGAAAGCCCTGGATTGACCTTGGGGCCCTGTCCTTACTTACTGTATTATCGTGGGAAAGGACTCGACCTTTCTAACCTTCAGGTGCCTGGTCTGATAGAAACGTTAGGTGTTCAACCTACATCATGAGGTTATTTGAGGTGCAGATAACACCATGTATATTATGGCCCCTGGCAAATTGTAAATTACTATTCAAATTAGAAGCGATGAAGTTGTTGTGATTCTGATATCTGTGACTTAACATATTTTAGTGGTTTTTTTTTCTTTTCTGTGCAAATACAACATCTGGTAAAAGAGGAAAATTTTTCAACAGCCGTAACTGTATACCTCAGACCTTTACTATTGCTATTAGTATTTTGATATAGTCATATATAAATGATTAAGAATGTACATAGATATCCTTCTGTATATTCAATTTCTTATCCCCTGTTTCTTTTCCATAATACCATGGCATATGCATTTTTCTACGTATAATATACTTTCAATGGTTATTTAATTGTTGGCAGTTGAGAGTTTGAAAAATGTTAAAAGGATGTGTCATATTATCCAGGTGGGTCTTTAGCTAATTGTCGTAAGTCTTATCACAGCATCTTAGAAGCTGGGGTGTCGAGTCTCCACATCAGTCATTGAAGATTGTCTTCCAAACCATTCTTCCTTTCGTATTTTCTTTTCACTCTTGCATAGGAAGAACTACCCCAAATTCCAAGTTGTGGGTATGAATACTGGCTAGGAGTTATTGCATGCCTCTTCTGCGCCCAGCACATGTCTCATAGATTAGCTGTGTAGTCATCACAAGAACCCTAAGATAGGTGCTGCTATTATCCCCATTTTATAGATGAGTAAACTGAGGCACAGTGTTTCATCATGTTAGGATCACCTAGTGAGTGAGTTTTGAAGCTAGGGTTTAAACTTAGGTGTTTTCTCTGGGAAGTCCTAGGCATCTCATGACACAGGTAGCTAAGAAACACAATTTATATATTTTGTTCAACTGTTACATATTTACAATCTGTCTTAGGTCAGGGATTCCAGAGACAAAATCTTTTACAGAAGAGTGAGTGTTTGGGGAACATTTCTTGCATTATTTAGGAAAGAGAATGAATCATTAGTCCCGTTGCCTTTCCTTATTTAGTCACCATTGGAGGAAGGTAACGAACTCAAAGTAATGGCATTGCAATACTATTTTTTTGTTTGTTTGTTTTTGGGTTTTTTTTTTTTTTTTTTTTTTGCAATACTGTTTTTACTTGAGAATAAAATTCTGATGATTGGAGATGGGTACTCTTATTATGCAATAAATCTGAAGATTTTACACAGAATTTTCATGTTTTACTACTTTTTTTTTGTACAGTAGCCCCTGTTATTCCTTGCCCAGAATAAAGACAAAGTTACCCCTTTCCTTCGCTGTTTCCTACCTTCTTATAAACTAAAGTTCAGTGGGCCTTTGTCTTATCTGTAGCTAAATGGCATTAGTCTTGAGCAAAGAGCTCAACAAATTTATAATGAACAATTTGCTGTATATGTTTCCTTTTGGCCATTTGCTTGACTACCGTATACTCAATGATGTTTTAAAGCTTTGTGGGTTTTCAGATTAGCAGATGCATTATTTTACCTTGTTTGCTAAATCCAGTGAATGCCTCTAGTCAGTCTTGTTCACAGCAGGAACGTGATATATGAATAGTATTCATCAAATACTGCATGTGGGACTCTTCCCAATGACCTCTTCCTTTTTTTGTGAGAACTGTTTGGCATACCTTTATTACTTTTCATCTTACTTGCTTATTACAGATTAATTACAGCTGTCAAAGTGCCAGAACCTACCCTGTAAGTCATGTTTTAAAAATGTAATCATCTGTTTCATGGATTTATGAAACTCTTTGTGGGGATTTCTTGTAACAGCATCCACTAATCATTTCACTTCTTTGTGCAATAAAGATTTACTGCTTGTTTTTTATGTGCCAGGGTGAGAGCTAGGAACTAGGTGTATGTTAATGAATAAACCTGTGGCTTGGAAGTCTTTTAAAAAGGTGTAATTCCTAACTAGATACTGAAAATACACCAGATACTCTTGTCCAATAAGAGAAAAGTTCCATTTAGCTGTTTCCACATTTTTGAAAAAATTTTTAAGTTTATTTATTTATTTTGAGAGACAGAGACAGGGCGAGTGGGGGAAGGGTAGAGAGAGGGAGAGAGAGCATCTCAAGCAGGCTCCCAGCTACCAGCTTAGAGCCTGATGTGGGGCTTGAACTCATGAAACTGTGAGATCATGACCTGAGCTGAAACCAAG
The DNA here is from genome assembly GCF_046562875.1 of Panthera onca. Taxonomy (NCBI): domain Eukaryota; kingdom Metazoa; phylum Chordata; class Mammalia; order Carnivora; family Felidae; genus Panthera; species Panthera onca. The sequence goes on from NC_138339.1 coordinate 225,844,102, forward strand.
AGTCGGATGCTTAACCGACTGAGCCACGCAGGCGCCCCTCCACATTTGCTTTTCAAACTGGCAGTCTTTTCTCTTATGGTGGAAAGAAACAAACCCCCTATACTGACCATTTCCCTATCCCAGCTAGCAAGGAGTGGGCACTTTGGCAGGTATAGTAACTTCTGAAATATCGGGCACACCTGTACCCTTCTTTACCTCCTTGCCTTTTCCCCAAGTGACCTATGCCACACCTTCTCCAAAAATGAGAGTCTCAGGACATTGAAGTTGCTGGGAAGCAGAGTAACCGTGCATATTTTTTTTTCTTTCACATATCTTAAAAACGGTCAGAGTCTTAACTGAAGCCATGATTCAGTGATCTAATTTCCTCACGAAGCAGAGAAGTCATTTGGAGGGAAGATTCTGAATCCCCTTTGGTTTCTCCTTTCTCTTCTACCTTTTGCAGCGTCCCTAGGACATCTGGGGGCACCGAACTTCCAGCTACAGAAGGTGTCATCTGGGACCTTCCAAAGTATCTAAGAGTCAAGTCTAAATGTACTTTGCAGTATCCTGGTGACACTGGAGAGCCTTTCTGTTAGAAGTTAATAACTTTTATCTTAGCTTGGATAATAGAAATCATGATCAATATCAAAATCATTTTGCTTTCACATGCACGTGGTGCTGTATCGGCTGCAGGCAAGTCCAATTAAATAGATACGGGCCCTGTTCTTACAAGGCTGTTGGCTGCATTGTTACAGACAGGCAACCAAAGGACATCAGATCCAGACATCAGCAAACATATTCATGAATGAAGACCTTGCATTGGTTGTGGTCATCAGAGGAAATATACTCATGAAGTGTGCAGATAACGGTTGGGTCGGGGTTATTGATCTTTTGACACTAGGAGATGTCAAGAGTGAACTGAACATACTATGACATTGGAATGTCAGATTTGAATGATGGTTTGTATCTTCAAATTTTATTTAAGGTAGACCAAGTCTAGACTCAGAGAAGTTTCCACATTGACTCCTATCTGTGGCCAGTTCTTTTCTCTTTTGCTTTTTAATCTGAGCCATCAGACTTTGCATTTGCTGTCACTGTCAACAGCACCGTCCTCGTAGCTATTATTTGGGTGTCTTTATGTGTCAGGCAGGCACTTTATGTAATTATCTGTAATTGTCACAGAAGCTATGCTGCAAGGTGTTATTATTTCCATTTTCACAATCAACCAGTAGGTTTAACTTTCAAAGGGGCATATTAAGTAATAGTTGAGACTCCCAACTGTCGGGATCCAGTGCACATGCCCTTCTCACTCCAGCACAGATGGGGCTTCCTCATACTTCCCTGTATTGTGCTCCACTGGCTTTGTTGTTTGGTTGTGAATCCTCTCCATTCCTCTGCGAGTTCAGAGATGATCCACTTATTCAGTCATTTAGCAGTGATGTATTGGGTACTATTCTCAGCATTGACAATAGAGCAATAACCAAAACAGAAAGTCCCTGACCCCACTATGGGTATGCACTTTCCAGTGGGTGCCAGGCAACACTCAGGAAGGCTTGGGCAAGGGGACATTGTTTAGGGTTGTCGGAATCATTCTATACAGATCGCTGATGAATGAAGTCTAAAAACAACTCTGTAATCCCTGGGCTTCTTGGAATGAAGTACAATGTTTCTTTTTTAGAATTTTTTTCTTGTTTGTTTGTTTGTTTATTTTACTTTTTATTTTATTTTATTTATTTATTTTTCGATATATGAAATTTATTGTCAAATTGGCTTCCATACAATACCCAGTGCTCATCCCAAAAGATGCCCTCTTCAGTACCCATCACCTACCCTCCCCTCCCTCCCACCCCCCATCAACCCTCAGTTTGTTCTCGGTTTTTAAGAGTCTCTTATGCTTTGGCTGTCTTCTTGTTTATTTATTTTTGAGAGAGAGAGACAGAGATAGAGAGAGAGCGAGCATGAGCAGGGGAGGGGCAGAGAAAGAGGGAGACACAGAGTCCAAAGCAGGTTCCAGGCTCTGCTGACAGCTCAGAGCCTGATGCGGGGCTCGAACTCATGGGCCACGAGATCATGACCTGAGCCGAAGTCAGATGCTTCCTCAACCGACTGAGCCACCCAGGCGCCCCTGGGTACAGTGTTTCTTAAACATCAAAGCCACCATATAAATAAGTGTGGTTGAAAGAACTGGGGTGTTTCCAGACAAGAATGACATTTTAAGATGACAGGTAGCTCAACTAAAGTGTGAATCACAACCAGGACTCGAACAGAATCATACCTGACAGAAACATTCCAAATTTAGACGGAGTTCTCAGAGGGCTGCTTAATAGAGGAAAAGTCTGAAAAATAGGGCTTTTGGGTTTCCAAGGCAGTGTGGTGACTTAAACGGTATTTTACGAAAGATGACACATTGATGGGGGACTTTGAAATTTACTATGGTATGATTTAGTGCCAAAAAATCTCTGGCTGCCACTTAGTTTTGAGTAGATGCTAGGTTACTGTATTAAATGTTTGGTTGTTTGGAATATTGATGTGTTGGGCTTCCTGTCAAGCACTAAATTGAGCCAAACTACATTCATACATCATCACTTCACTTCTATCTGTGCTGCAGCATTTAAACTAGAAATTGTTTCTGCCAGTTTTTCCAGTTATAATATTATTCTTATTAAGTGTTCTGTGGACTGGTATACCACGTAGGATTATTTGTCAGTCACTCTTTAGGTGGAAGGAGAGACAGTAGCTTAAAAAAAAAGAATTGAAGTAGAAATTTGTGGAGCATTGGGACTTTAAAATGTTTTGGTTACGGTTTAAGTGCTCTCTCAGTCATCAGAGTGTGTGGTGTGAACAACTAGCTATTTAATCTTCTACTTTGAGAACAGAGAGTAAGCCTTTGTCTTTAGATGCCTCTTTCCTTATTATAACAAAAAGACATGTATACCAGGGTACTCCTTTTTTTTTTTTTTTTAACGTTTTTTTTTTTTTTTTTTTTCATTTATTTTTGGGACAGAGAGAGACAGAGCATGAACGGGGGAGGGGCAGAGAGAGAGGGAGACACAGAATCGGAAACAGGCTCCAGGCTCCGAGCCATCAGCCCAGAGCCTGACGCGGGGCTCGAACTCACGGACCGCGAGATCGTGACCTGGCTGAAGTCGGACGCTTAACCGACTGCGCCACCCAGGCGCCCCCAGGGTACTCCTTTAAAAAAAAAAAAAAAATTCTAGGACTTATCTTAAGATTGGATCTTGCAACTGGCCATAGATGAGAAGCAATTTCAGTTTTCAGTTTAAGAAGGTCAGGGTGGAATTAGTTTGCTCTTGCTGAATGCTGGCAACCTAGGTTGTAAGACTTCTATCCGGCCTCATTGCCCCACGTGCTCTCCCTCGGCACCACCACCATGACCATCCTCGCATGCTTTTTCTTGGTCTTCTGAAAGGTTTCTTCTCTGAGGCCTTGGTTGTGTTATAATCAGTCCCACATGCTCCCACTCCTGTGTGGTTTTGTCCGATTTCACACATGATTTCTAAGCAGATGTTGCATTCATCGGAGGAGGTAATGATTGCTTCCTCATCTAGCCTGTGGACCATTTCTGCCAGTCCTTGCAGTCACTGTGTCCTAGTGTTTGCTGGACACAAAGTAAATACTGGATGTGTTTCCCTGCCTACATTCTTGGATGTCTGAGCTGTGGCCACAGGTGCCTATGTCTTTGATTGACATTTTAGCAAGTAAAATATGGAGTGTCTGTGTTTGCTGAATATCGGGGAAGTCTATATTTGCATACTCAAGAAGAGCTCAGTGATTAACTGCTCTGACAATGGGACTAGTAAAACAGGAAAAAGTCTGCTTTCTGGTCGCTGTACCACCGAAGGTGGGAAGTTTATATTTAAGAGGCAATCAAATGTGGGGCTATGTCAGAGTAACCTGATACAGAGTAAATAATAAGTGCTTGAATCAATTGCCCATTAATAGTCATTTTATTATTAAAATACTGGAATTTACCAGAAACACATATTTTATTATTAAAATACTGGAATTTACCAGAAACAGATACCTCATGTGAATTGAATGTTGATATTTTACCTCTAGAGAGAAATTTGAACCTAAGTCCTCTTTATTAGAGAAAACCCTATGTTTGAATAGGGAGTATTTCTTCAGGTGGTGGCATGTTCTGAAAACTGGGGAATCCCTGGGTTAGAACAATGGAAGCACGAGAGTTTCCCCCTTATTCCAACTACTTGCAGTCCAGCTATTTAACCACCATCTGTGGTGAGTGGAGTTGAGGATAACACTGGTAACCCTCCAGAACTCACCTTCAGATCTTCCTCCTTACTTCTGTTGTTTAAACTCTCTTTATTCCATAGTTAAATCCCAGAAAAGAGGATGAGTGGCTGCCTTTTGTGTTTAGATTTCTTTCTACTGCAGCTGGCAGCTGGCCACTGAGGTCTAGTGGAGAAAACCGTTCACTGGAGGATGAAGACCTTGATTTTATTGCCAGGCCCACTGTGATGATTCCACAGGATACTGGCTTATAAACTGCTTTTGGCTTTTTGGGAGAAAGGTATTATTTAAATGCCAAGTTTCTAACATTAAGATTTCTCTGTGCGGCAATAAAGTGTGTATTTGTATTACTGTGTGAAGGGAGAATGGATGGAAAAGTGGACCAGTACCACAGGGAATTAGAAGGAAAGAATGTTCCCGATTTCCATCTTCACTTGACTTAAAGAATATTTCTACACAAATATTCAAATGACCTCAAGCATACAGTGGTATCATCATGGAGTGTAGTCCCTAATTTTATTTGGTTTCTTATCAACAGACAGCTGTGTGGCCATACCACCATGACTGATGGATTTTTATGGATGTATGTATGTGCGCATGTTATTTATTTATTTATTTATTTATTTATTTATTTATTTATTTATTTAGAGCAGGGGAGAGGGGCAGAGGGACACACACACACACGCACACACACAGAAAATCTTAAGCAGGACCCACACTCAGCACGGAGCCTGACCTGGGGCTCAATTCCAGGATGCTGGGATCATGATCTGAGCCTAAAAAGAGAGTCGGACACTCAACCAGCTGAGCCACCCAGGCGCCCTGAGGACTGATGGATTTTAATGATGGGTTTTGCAAAACATGATTTGCCATCTTATTTGGAGAGGTCATTCCAACAATTCTGAACCCACAGGGTGGTCTTCCTATGTAGGCAGAGTTTTGGGGGTGGAAATTTTTTTAGAAAAGTAATGGAATCAATAAAATATTGCCACTATTGCCATAGGTGCTAATTGAGAAATCTACTGGATTTCCTATGCCCGTTTCTAACATCCTCACCTTGTTCTCAGCCTATGTCTAGAATTGTTTCAGCCTTTTTCAATTCATGCCTCACTCCAGACTAATTTTGGATATTAGCTTAATTTGCCTTCTTGTTTTATCCTTCCGGTGTTATCCTCTTCTCAGCCCTGAGTCCTGATGCTGCGTTTGGCACTGATCTCTAGTTTTCATCTCCTATTAAAAATCATGCTTGCTTCTTGCACAGGCCCATCCTTGGTTGTTCTGTGAGAAGTTCCCTTTCTCAGTCCCTTGGGCTCCTAGAACCCTGTCCCGGCTCAGACATTTGTGGCCAGCAACACAAGGAGTTTGGCCCTGTCCCCTGAGTGGGAACTGAGCTTTATTTCCCTCCACAGAGATGCCCCTACCCCTTGTGTGCTTGTCTAAATTCTACTCTTCTTTAAAAACCTAGTTCAGATCCCATATGCTCCATTAAGTTTCTCAGCATCACCAGCCCACAGGTTTCCTCTCTCCTCTGAAGGCTTTCTAGTACACTTAGGAACTGTCCTATTTTATTAATATTACTGCTGTTGATGATGATATGCCTAAACACAAGGACAAAATGAAGTGACCCTTTATATACAGCTGTCTTACTGCCCCCCCCATCTGTAAGCATCTGGAGGTCAGAAGGCATGCTATGCATCTTCACATTCTATATAGTCTTTATCACAAGGCTGTACTTTTAACAGATAGATATTAATGACTGGATGACTCTCTAAACCCTTCTCAAAGCCAAGTGGTCGTATGAAGAAAGATAAGCTCAGCCTGAATACAAAGCTTTGAAATCCCTTTTCCCCTCATGCTTTATTCTGCAAACTAAAAGCCCATGCTGGCTGAAGAACGTTGCTTTAGTTCATTCCATAAATTCAATATAGTGATATTGAACACATTCAATCTAGTCCTCATGTGAACTCTGCATGGGCTAAAAGTACAAATAATTTTTCATGGGTGCCTCACATAAAGCAAGGCCTGAGCAAAGATTTAGATCTCTTTAAAGCAGAAAATGTGGCTCATTTTACCTATACCAGGGCTTTACAGAGGAATTTTTACTCCTTCCTTACCAATCAGGTTGAGTAATTGAGGCCTGCCTTAAATAATGTTCATTTCCAACATGTATGGTTTATACATAAATAAATGTATATGACATACATACATTTAAGTAAGAGATTACTAATATTCAGGATTCACCCCTCTGGAAATTCTTTAGCCTCACTTATATTTGCAGGTTTTTGTTTTTTTTTTTTTTTTTTTTAAATGGAGATTGAAATGAAGTTACTCCTGTGAAAGAATAAATATTTTTGAAGTGAAGGAAGAGGGTTGGGAAGAGATGTTGCTGTCCATGGTTCTGATTCATGTTGCTGTGAGAGAAGGTAGATTAATTTGGCAAACACACACACCACTGTACTTTACAGAGTAATAATAATGGTGATGATGGTGATAAAAGATAACAAGAGAGAACTACTTTATTTATTTATTATTTATTTATTTATTTATTTATTTTAATGGTTATTTACTTTGAAAGCCTGAGCACGAGTGGGGGAGGAGCAGAGAGAGGGAGACACAGAATCTGAAGCAGGCTGCATGCTCTGAGCTGTCAGCACAGAGCCCGATGCAGGGCTCGAACCTGCGAACCAGGAGATCATGACCTGAGCCAAATTCGGATGCTTAACCGACTGCGCCACCCAGGCACCCCAACTTTAATATTGTTTTAAAGTAGTTCTCTTTTGAGGCACCTGGGTGGCTTAGTCGGTTAAGTGTCTGACTTGATTTCTGTTAAGGTCATGATCTCATGGTTCATGACTTTGAGCTCCACACTGGGCTCTGTGCTGACAGCATGGAGTCTGCTTTGGATTCTCTGTCTCCCTCTCTCTGCCCTTCCTGTTCACACTCTCTTTCTCCAAAAAAATTAAATACACATTAAAAAACAATAATAAAAATTTAAATACTGACCATATTTCACATGTATGTATCTGAATGTGTGTGTGTTTGTGAGTCAGTGTGTGTGTGTGTGTTCATGTGCATGCCTACTTCGGGGTGAGTCCATGGAAATGGTTCCAAAGACGTATGTTTGATCCTCAAGGTTTGAATACTATGCTACCATTTATATAAAAAGGGAGAATATATACACACATATGCATACATACATATACGTAAGCATATGTACATATGCTTTTATTATGTATTTTTGAATGCATGTTGATTTTTGTAAAGGATTTTAGATTTTTTTAATGTTTAATTAAGAGAGAGAGAGACAGCATGCCAGCAGAGGAGGGGCAGAGAGAGAGAGGGGGACAGATATGAAGCAGACTCTGTGCTGACAGCAGAGAGCCCAGTGCAGGGCTCCTACTTGTGAACCATGAGATCATGACTTGAGCCAAAGTCAGACTCTTAACCAACTGAGCCACTCAGGTGCCTCATGAATGCTTTTTGATTTTTGAATGATATAACTTTATTAGCGATTCAACAGTTACTTTAAAAAGCTTATACCTTCCTATATTTTTAATATTCCCTGTTTTTAGAATTCTATAATAAGCTATAACTGTTTTAAAATAGAAATGAAATTCCTCTTACCTGACTTTAATCCCAGTGTGGTCTGGTAAGCTCTAAAGAAGTTAGAATGAAGGGCGCCTGGGTGACTCAGTTGGTTAAGCATCTGACTCTTCAATTCAGCTCAGGTCTTGATCTCAGGGCTATGAGTTCAAGCCCCATGTTGGGCTCCACACTGGGCATAGAGCCTACTTAAAAAATTTCTTTTTAAAAGTTAGAATGTACTGAGATAGTCGTGCAGTTGACACAAAGGGATAACGTGTGATAAGGATTTATGACAGTTTGTGGTCTAAATTTTTTATACCTAATATAAGTTGAGATAAATCAGAGACTAGTACATTGGTGTTTCTAGAAACCTATGAAAAAGAAGCACTGAGAAAATTATGTTTTTCTCTCGTATTATTATTCAGTTCCAAAGGGCAAGAAAAATGTAAATGCTAGTAAAAAATAGACACCAAGTTCACACCTCAGTTTTTTGAGGGAGTAACCTGGTTAGGAACAACCAGCATGGGACGGGTAATTCTCTCCTGCTAGTTTTCTTATAGGGTCCAATGGCTGGGATACAACTAGAATTTGAACACAATAAAGGTAGCAGTAGAGGGCAAACAAACGAAGTCCATGTTATCTCAAATCTGAGATAAAATTTCAAAGCCTATTCTGCCAGTGCAACAAGCTTGCTGTGTCTGAAACTGAATCATTATTTATCCAGTTTCTGATCTTCCCTCCAGCCTGACCCCTCCTCCTCGAGCCCCTATGTCTGGCCATCCAAGCTCAAAGGTTTCAATTCCTCTCAAACCTCTCTCTGTGTTTGCGTTTCAAGTGGCCCTACTGGCCAGTTTTGTGAAATTTGTCTTTCATATCTGCCCCTTCTCATAATTCCTGCTGCATTTCCCATGGTTCTGGCCCTTATTACTCTCACAGACATGAGTAGCGTCTCACCTGGTCCCCACACAGGGGAGTGTAGTGTGGCAGTAGAAATTCCGGGGCTGCAATCCATTCCTAGGTTCATCTCCCCACCCCAGTACTCATTAGTAAGGCTGTGATAGAGTCTTTTTGACCTTCAGTGTCCTCAGCTCTCAAGTAGACATAATAATAGCAGTTATCACATTTTTCTTCAGGTCTCTTCTCATGTTCACCTCCTCCGAGAGGTTTTCTCTGACTCCTATCTAAAATAGCATTCCTGGGGCGCCTGGGTGGCGCAGTCGGTTAAGCGTCCGACTTCAGCCAGGTCACGATCTCGCGGTCCGTGAGTTCGAGCCCCGCGTCAGGCTCTGGGCTGATGGCTCGGAGCCTGGAGCCTGTTTCCGATTCTGTGTCTCCCTCTCTCTCTGCCCCTCCCCCGTTCATGCTCTGTCTCTCTCTGTCCCAAAAATAAATAAAAAACGTTGAAAAAAAAATTAAAAAAAAAAAAATAGCATTCCTATCCGTCTGTCCCTTTACTTCACTTTATTTTGCTTTATAACATTTATGGCCACCAGACCTTCTGTCAGCTCTTTGGTCGGTTGGTTGTCTGTTTATGTTCAACCCTAGAATGTGAGTTCCACGGACACAGGAATCTTGCCCGTGATTTTGTTCATGGTTATAGCTCAATGCCTAAAGAAGTCTCAGGAGATAGTAAATACTCAATAATTACATGTTGAATGAATGAATGAATAAATATACAGTCTATTGGAGGGATTAAGTGAGATCATGTATCAAAGTGCATTACCCAGAAAGTAAGAGCTTTCACTGTCTGTCCCCATTATCACTTTCTCCTCTAGGTGATCCTAAGCTGCCCTGATAATTTAATCTTAACAAACATTGCTCTGCTTAAATTCCATCACTGACTTCCCCTTGTCCTCTCCCAAGTTGGATGACTGTGTCTCAACTCAGTATTGAACTTCCTCTATAGTAAGGACTCAGCTATGCTCCGAGGTTCTGAGATTTTACCTTACAAGCTAACAAACTAAACTGAAGCAGTTTCATAGATGCTGGCTGAAGACATGGGTCTCTGGGTCAGAGGCAAAGGACTTAGGTATTCCCATCACAGCAGGCAACATGAGCTTCATGTTCTCATTAGTTTCCTCCGCCACTTCCATGGCGGTGATGTAGAGTGGCCCAGGTATGAATGCTGTGTGTGCAGTGGCATGTCACTGCTGAGAAACCCCAAGATTGGAAAACCCCCAATCTTATAATAGGGCTGCTACCAAATCATTGCCCCAGAGAGAGAGAGAACACATTTATTATGCCGATCAGGAAGCAAATCTGCCCTCTATCTACCCCATAAGACATCACCTATATCTTCCAAGCCTGTTTTGCTATGTACGTATTTCTGGAAAGATGGCTTATGACTAAACAGATGGGGAGAAATGTCATGGAGAATTGCTCCCCAGTTCTCCCTTTCTATACTTATCTTCCATGACTCTCACATTTCCCCTGTATTACTCCAAACTGCAACATATGCCATTTTCCTTCGTATTATGTGGTCTCCTTGCTTGATGCCTCTGTGTATACTTTTCCTTCTGAGCTCTTCCGGGTGAAATCTAGTCTCCTCTTTAAGATACATCTATCCCCCTAATATTGGAGTAGCTTGCCTGTTTGCTTCCTGAAGGTCTATTCTTAAAAGTCCCCTTAAAGTGAGGCCTTTCTTTTACTTAAAATAGAAACCTGCCTCTGCCCGGCAACACTGTCCTCTTTGCCATTATCGTTGTGTGACATCTGTTTCCTTGTTTGTGATCTGTCTTCCCCATCAAGAATCTAAGCTCCTTGAAAATAAAGACTTTGAATGTTCTGCTACAACCTCAGCTCCCCGCAAACAGTACCTGACACATAGTAGGCGGTAAATAACTATTGGTTGATTCTTTGAGTTGGTTTTGTAGTTCATTGTTTCCATGGCTCTTTCCAGGTTTACCAAGTGGAATGTGATCTCTCTGTCTGCTGAACCTTAATTCTAAATGACTTATTCTCCTCTGTGATGATGATCCTCTTCTGCCTCTCATTATAGATATGTAGTCTCCATTAGACAGTGAATTTGTTGAGGACTAAGCCTTTCTCTTATTCTAGTAGCTTCCTAGGACCCCACACAGTCTTTTTAATGTAGTAGATACTCAATGAATATGCTCTGTGTTTCACGGTAAGTGAGGAGACCAAGTAGCCCCAAATATAGCACTCCTTTTGACCCTGATTGACTTCGCTATGTGTCTTGGGTAATTGGAATGTGCTCTCTACCAAAAGTTAGAAGAAATAACCAGTGTCAATTGGTAGAAACAAAAGGAAAAGAGGTTTCAGCTAAATATAAAACAAATGGAATTTTCCAAAGGTAGTGACTGCCCTAAAGCCACCCTATCCTTGAATATGCTCAGTCACAGAACTCAGGCTAGGTGACCACTTAGCAGTAGGTTGACACCAGATTCAAGTACAGAACAAGGTGTGGGGAGTGGGATATGGTTTGACTAGGGGGTTCAAGGACGTTCCTTCCACAATTTAGATTCTGTGACTTCTCTGTGCATATAATTTACCCAGCCATCACTTAAGGATATGGAGCAGCATATTCCGAGCCTAGAAGTATAGTTTCTTTTCCATCTTTTAGGTGGGGCTTCAATTCTTTTGTCTTTTAAATCCGACGGCATTTTGAATATATCTCTTACACTTTACTCCTTTTATTTCAGTATTTGCTTCCATGTCTTTCTTTCTAGGAAATCTTAGAGTGAACCCCTTAAGAGTGAAAAACATGTCCTATTTATTTATTTTTTATTTCTTTTAAGTTTGTTTATTTACTTTGAGAGAGAGAGAGAGAGAGAGAGAGAGAGGAGAGAGAGAGAATATGGGGCAGGGCCAGAGAGAGAGGGAGAGAGAGAATCCCCAGCAGGATCTGCACTGTCAGTCCAGATCCTGATTCAGGCCTTGAACTCATGAACTGTGAGATAATGACCTGAGCTGAAGTCAGACGCTTAACTGACTGAGCTATCCAGGTGCCCCAAACGTGTCCTATTTAAATTCCTATTTGTTGTGTCTGACCTAGAGTCTTAGTTGGAGTTCACTGGGTTTTCATAGAATGAATGAATAATCATTCTGAAGTTGACACTTTCTCTATCATTGATACTCAAGTTTTGAGGCTCTAGTTTTGCTATCTGGACTTGTTAAGTGCCCCAGAAATATCGCCTGTCTTTCCCACATGTTAATCCCCACTACTTTGCTCTTCTTTTTTTCTTTTTTAATTTTTTTGAAGTTTATTTATTTTGAGAGAGAGAGAGAGAGCAATGGAGGGGCAGAGAAAGAGAGGGAGAGAGGGGATCCCAAGCAGGCTCCGCACCATCAGCACAGAGTCCGATGCAGGGCCCGAACTCATAAAACCACCAGATCGTGACCTGAGCTGAGAACAAGAGTTGGACTCTTAACCAACTGAGCCACCCAGGTGCCTCTTTTTAAATTTTTTAAAATTAAGTTTATTTATTTATTTAGAGAGAGAGAAGGAGACTACTTTGCTCTTCTAAAATGAATTCATCTTTGAATCTCTGTAAGATGATGATAAATTTTTTCCTGCAAATAGTAATCCTTTCAAAGAGAAAGATAGTTCTGTTGTCAGATCAAGTGAGGACATTCAATAAAAGGAAGCATCTTAAAAAGCTATGAATCATGCAGGGATATTTACAAAATTAATAGCAGTTATACTGGCTACCTTTAAGGTGATAGGAATGGAAAAGCCGGTGGAATTGTATTCCAAGTCACCTAGGAGACTCAAGTTCCCTGAGAACAGCAACCTTCAATTCTGTGGAGGTAATGGAACTTTCATTAAAGGTCTTTTCCTCTTACGTAGGATAGGGTCCTTTTTTTTTTTTTAACAGATTAATTCCCTTCTAAGGTTCTTTTTTTTTTTTTTTTTTGGAAAAATTAATCTGTAAACATAGCTCTCTAGATGGCTATCACTGTAATAAGGAAAGTATTGAAATTCAGAGAGCTGCTATTGAGAAAAAGGGGCATTGTCCTTTTGGTCTAAAGAAAGACGAAGGGGAACAGTACCTTAGTGTTCATGCTCAACGTTACTTTGATTTTTCACTTCTGTAGAGCAAGCTCTCTTTCTTCTGCTCACATCTGAGTAATTTCAGAGGTAAAAACATGTGCTGAATGAGATTTGGTGAGTGAATGAGCAGAATGAAAAGAACAGTGAATTTCAAAAAATCTTCATGATTATTAACAAGTAAGAGTGCACATGAGATTAGGGATGGGGATTAATAGACTATACAGAGGCTTTTATGACCTAAACTGGCAAGAATCAAGTGAGACAAAAGGACATAGGTATTGTTAAAGAAGAAGATGTTTACTTGTCCATAAAGGGAAATAACCTTTTGCTACCTGAAGCTGTGAATATGGTTGAGCAGTGAAGTGATCTGAGGTTTGGTTATTCAAGTGGGATGATTGGTAAGGTTTGGCAGATGAGGAGTCATTGGTGCTTTTCACGCTGATGTGTTGAAGGACTAAGGAGTCTCTGGAGACCCCAATAACCAGATAGGCAAAAAATTAATCCTTGAAGCTTATGCAAACATAAGCTAGAAAGATTAGTGTCTAAGGCGAGAATATTATTTTCCCCCACTTTCTAAATTTCTGAAATAGCTATTTATTTATTTTGTAGTAAATGATATAAAAGGAGATAGCTGGTGCTTTCCCATTAAACACGGTTAGTGTTTTGGATGGAGTGAAGTATGTTTCTGTCTCTGTAGCATCATCCCAAGCTGATTGACGTATCATTTTTGTGGATGGATGACTTGTGAAATGTCACTGTGCTCATAGTCAAAGTCTGGAGGCTTGACGTTTTGTGTTTTTCATGTGATCCTATTGGCACTCTTCACTCTGACTGGCTCTTACCTGGTTCACTAGACTGCCAGAGATCAGGTTATCTGTCCTCCAACATCCTTGAATCCTCAGAACCTGATATAGTTCTTGACAGGCAGGAGATACTCAGTAAATGTAAAAATGAACTGAATTGGTTTAATCACAAGGGACACTGGTCAAGATGGTGTGCACAAGTGCAAATCCCATAATTTGAAGGATAACTCAAACCTCATGCATAATGGAGGAAGGGATTAACTTAATCCTTGGATATAAAGGGAAAGCACATTTAAAAGACAAATGAAATAATGGGGTCTAATCTTCACAAGTCAAGACTGTCTGAATGTGAAGATTTTATGACGATAAAGGAATTGGCATTGGGATTCTTAAATGTTGAAAATGAAATTATGGTTTTGGCATTTTCTGAGGTTGGTCAATCATCACACAATGGTTTAGAAAGAGTGATAAAATTAAAATCAATTCTTCCTGCTTCTCACAGTTGAACTTAATTTCTGCTACATCATTGTTGTTTAAGTCCACCAAGAACTTAACAGCCATTGGTGAACCTCAGATTCATATGCTGTGCCTGTGTTGAGACTTCTGTTTGTTGATGCGCTTACTTAACTTGTGTGTTCTCAAGTAGCTTTTGAGTATATGAAGATATTTGAGGTTGACCAAGAAATCGTACTTTACTCCACGGTTTTCATTATTTAAAAATTATCATTAAAGAATCAACTGACAGTGGGCCAAAAGGGTTTATCGATGACACCAGAGATCTGGTAAATTTTTATTTGGTGATACAGTGAAAGTTAAATGATGCTTTAAACACAATAAGCACCAATTCTATAGCAGAGCTGACTTGTACCAGCTTGCTAGGTCTGATTGTTAAAATTTCAAGAGTTTTCTGAGCTAGTTGCTAAACATTTGGAGGCTTGAAATTAGCCATAAATTTCATGGTGGGCATATTTACATCATGGAGATCAGCAGTGACTACAAATCAAGACCCTTCACCCACTCATCCCCACCCAGAAAGCCAGATGTTAAACATTTACCAACCCTCCACTGGTTGTAAGTCCCATTTTTATTAAATGATTTTTAAACCAAGCATAATATGTTAGAGTGCTTATTTTTTTATCATGATAACTCTATAATCATTGCCATGTTTTTATCTTTCCATAACCAGTTTCTTTTAAAAAATTTTTTTAATTTATTTTGAGAAAGAGAGACAGAGAGATAGAGTGAGAGCGAGAGTGGAGGAGGGGCAGAGAGAGGGAGAGAGAGAATCCCAAGCAGGCTGCACACAGTCAACACAGAGCCTGATGTGGGGTTTGAACTCACGAACTTTGAGATGATGACCCAATCCAAAATCAAGAGATGGATGCTTAACCAACTGAGCCACCGAGATGCTCCTCCATAACCAATTCCTTAAAGTTAATGGCTTAGGTATTTCTTTGAAAAATACTTTTTAGAAACCACAAATATGGTTTTAAAGAAAATTCAATTATAAAACTGAATAATTTAGCAGATCTTTTGAAACCATCCTTAAGATAAAATTTTCAAGAGATGAAATATGGGACACAAAAAATAATGGGCATTAGATGATTAAGATGGAAAAATATGCACTTTGATTTAATTTTTTAGATGGTAATTGGCAAAGAGTTCCAGGAGACCACATGGGGCAGCCAGGGAGCTGTGGGAGAGGAATGGAGCACTGGAGAGTAGAATGGAACAAGTAATTGGGAAGTTTAGTTTAGAGAATAATACTTTAGTGGAAGGGATCTAGGAACAACCAGCCTCTCACAGTGCATTAAATGTCTCTGAAAGTTTGCTAGATGCTTTCAGATATACATCTACTCTTTTAGGTCATTAGGGCTTGGGCATAGTTTGGTGAATTCTTAGAAAATAATCAGAATATGCTCATGTTTCTTAAGCAGCCACACTTGCCCCAAATGGTCAGGTGCAGTACAAACCAATCTAACATAATTCAGTCTCTTCAACCAGGCATCTTAAAATCAACCTGTCCAGACAACAATGGCTTCCTTTTTCTACAGTCCTTTGTTACATTTTCCTGGGCTCACTATTGTCTTTGGAAAGTGGTGTGGAGGAGGATAAGACGGAAAGTACGTGGAAGCTGTGAGATAAGTTTAAAGCGATAAGGGAGAAACAGAATGGGGTAAGAGGAGAAGATAGAGTAAATAATTATGGGCAGGAAGTAATATGTGAAACCGCTCCCAGCCCCCTCCACTTCTAGCCCAATGACTGTACTGAATAGATTTACAAAGCCAGGGCTATTTCCACAGCAGGAGGAGACAGAGAATGGAGTTCTGAGAACTTTGAAGTGATTGCTCACAGGTACTGTGATCCCTGGCTTACAAATGCCCAACAATAATAAAGTTGTAAACTTGAACACTGTGAGGGGTCTTGACCATCACAGACAAAGAAAGAGAGGAGTTGACTTTCCCAAGAACACACAACTCTACACACAGTCTACAACAAATACCCTGGAAATTATTTTTGTGTTGAGTGAAACAGTCTGTCACATGGCTCTTATGGGCTCAGAAGTTCACTACTGTGGGGGAAATACAAGACTGAGAATATACAGTCTTTATCCACAGGGGAATATTCTGAGTCAGGAAGTGAAATGTAATCTATATGCCACCACCATGCAAAGGGAAATAGAAACAGAATAACTCCACATAAAGTAAAATAATATTGTCTTCAAGTACATATTAAGATATATAATAGTTGTTGATTCCCTAAGCAATATAAACAGAATATTTTAACTTTTTTAGTTGTTCGTTTCGTGGACTAAATTGTAAAGCACTCTCAAGAACTTTGTCAATAAATGCTTCTTCCCTGGTGAATGGTTTTCAGTAGCCCCTATCCAGTACTGAATATACAGTTGGCTCTAGCTCAGCTCCCATGGAATATTTAGCCAGAGGAGAGCGTGAGTTTAGCAGTGAGGCCTGGAGCTTAGCTGCCCATGCAGAGTGTCTGTGGATGTGGCAGCTGCCTTCTCATCCTGAGAGCTGATTTTTCTGTGTGTAAATTTGAATTCTCGCTTTACCACCACTGCTGGCCTTTTTGTGACATGTTTATGGGTTTGGAGTTTCAAATTTCAATTTCATTCTGTTGGTCTGGTTTCGATAGTCCCAGCCCTACTCCCTGCAGTTAGTGATGTTATATTTCAAGTCAGGGGTTACTAAAAATAGAAAATGAAAAATCATTAACTGGAAAGGAATGGGGTCATCACGCAGTCCCCTGAGGGCCATGAGTCTTGGATTTCTTCTGTTGAAAGATTTGATGCGGCCATTTTGTAGGATGTCCCACTTAATTTTCTTTGCCATCACTTGTGCCTCATGTGCTCTGTGCTGGCACAGCCATCAGATTTCAGAGCAAAGGGTTAATGAAATTTCAAACTACTGATTTACTTTTTGGCTCCTTAGAGGATGCGATTTATGGATCTGGGCAATGCCACAAAGTCATGGAAGTATTTTAAGGGATGTGCTAGATTTAGCATTGTCTGTTAAACCATAGTCATAAAATTACCAGTGTTCAGGCACTCTTTGGCTGCGTATGTTATAATTTGCATCAATTTAGACACTGTTGAATGATTAGAGAACCATAAAGTGCCATTAAAATTACTTCAGCAATTTGCATTGTGACATTCAAGTTAGTCACATGTTTCTAACTGAATGTTGGGCCACAAAAAATTGTGTGTTTGCTATTGCAAGCTTACTAAGCAAGGAGGGAAATTCTTATTAGAAAAGGAAGTAAATACTCATCCCAGCCGATTCTGGTAACTTCTTTTACTGACCCAACATTTAGGTTTCTCTGATAACACTTGAGGAATCTTATTATTAATTATAAACTTAGAGGTTGTTTAAGTATGCCACACTACACGATTGAAGCCAGTCATCTCTCCTAGAATTGGACCATGAGTTAATCAAACTGTGCTCAGACAATTGAAATTTCAATTTACATTTATTGGGCTTCTTTATTAAGCATTGAATTTGACTCTGAGGAACACTTATTTGATGGGAAAAAGTTTAAAGCTGAAATATGCGAAGTCATATTTTGACCGAGAAGATTGGTACTTTATTGAATTCCTGTTAGTCTCCATTTTGTTCATTCGTTTGCCTGATTTTTAAACTTGTAAAAAATATTTCTTAAAAATCTGTATGTATGTTGAAGTGCTTAGGGGAAGTGTACTGATATCTGCAACTTACTTTGGAATTCATCAAAAGAGAAGATGGATTTTGGATGGGTAGAACAACAGACAGATGGATAGATATTGATGAGAGAAGTATGACAAAATGTCAATGGCAGAATCTGAGTGTTGGGTATACAGTTGTTCACTATAAATATTCTTTCAACTTTACTGTGTGATTGAAAGTTTCCGAAATACAATTTGGAAAAAAAATCACCTATACCCCTATTTAGCTTAAGAAGTAGAATATTATTCCTGCCTCTGAAGCCAGTTTAATTTTACTATAAGGGATATATTTATTTTTATTTGTAACAAACTAATGAATACATGTACTTAGAAATCAAATAGTGCTAAGAGATTTATTACAAAGCAAAGGTTTACTTTCCTCACCTTTCCATACAAATTTTCTGCCATGGACTTATTTTTTATATTTATTTATTTATTTATTTATTTACTTACTTACTTTTTTATTTTATTTAGTTAGTTAAAGTTTATTTACTTATTTTGAGAGAAGAGGTAGAGAATCCCAAGCAGTTCTGCTGTCAGCGCAAAGTCTGATGCGGACTCAAACTCATGAACTGTGAGACCATGACCTGAACCAAAACCAACAGTTGGACGCTTAACCGACCGAGCCATCCAGGCGCCCCTAGACTTTTATTTTTTTAAACCCATTTTGGGCATTTACCTCAATATTTCTTTAAAAATCTGTTTTTTTCTGCATTTCTTGATTTATCAAGTTTTGATACTGTTTTTTTTTACTTTTTTGATAAATGAGGATTTATTTTGATTATAGTTTCCTTAATTTCCCTCCCTCACTCTGAGGCATCCATATCACAAAGGTTTATTATTAATTCAGTAGTCAGCATTTACATTTTATTCTTGAGTCAAGTAGTATACTATCACTATTTATTACACAATTTTCTTTTCTTTTTTTTTTAATGTTTGTTTATTTTTGAGAGAGAGAGAGTGAGAGAGACAGAGTGTGAGCAGGGGAGGGACAGAGAGAGAGGGAGACACAGAATCCGAAACAGGTTCCAGACTCTGAGCTGTCTGCACAGAACCTGACACGGGACTTGAACTCATGAGCTGCGAGATCATGACCTGAGTTGAAGTCGGATGCTTAACCAACTGAGCCACTCCGGCACCCCACACAATTTGCTTTTCTTGCGTGGGGTTATTAATTTCTTCATGTTTTTAAAGTTTGCCTAGTTTTCTGCATACCTATCTGCATGCTTCTGAGATATTTCAAACACGAATTAAATGATTTACATATGCTTCAGTGCATCAAATTGCCCAGTAATTACATTTCTTTTGGAAACGTTCCTTGGAAGCCTCCATTCTCCTATTCATTACTGCATTGAACTTTGGTCTTCTGCACAACTTTCATTCCCTTCCCCATATTCTTGGGACCCTCCTTTTGACCTTTCAACTTCTCTATAGTGAAATGGGATGTAAAACAAACTAAACTACCTAAATATTAAGCATGGGATGTTACTCCATCTGAATTTTAAGTTGACCACATATTTAATATGAATTAACAAATCTATGCTTTTATGGGAGAAAGTAAAAAATGAATCTCAATAATCGAATATTAAACCACATTAAATGTATTTGGATGTTTTCTCACCAGAACTCATTGGGAGAAGTTAATGGAGATGGAATAGAATAAACAAAAAATTCTTTTGACTTCATTTAAAATGAATGACTTTGAGTCATTTGCTTCTCCAAGATGCACAATGCATGAGGCACAACTTATATTCAGTGGTCCCATTGGATGCCTGCTTGAAGCCTCTTACATGCAGGCATTCATTGAAAGCCTCTGGCTTAGTGGTGTCATCCTTAACATTTGGTTGTTTTATGGACTTGTGGCTGTTTATGCCTTCTTGTAAGTCCTGATCACAACATTGTTATTTGAACATTCTCTCTGGTCGGTGTTTTAGAGAAGCATTGGGAGCCATTTTACCTTTATTAGTTCTTGATAAAAGTAAGTGCATGCATAGAACGATGGATAGTACTTCAGATGGGAGGTAGAGATTGTTCACCAGGACGGGTACCTGTGACCACCTAAGGCTAGGTGGTGGTTACAAACCTGGCCACTAGATTTCTCACTCAAGTTAATAAGCAAATATCCTTTATTTAAATCAGGTTACAATGTAGAGAAAGAAAACGTACAAGTAATTTTATACATACTTTATTATGTGAAACATATGCAGACAGACATAATTTAACATTTATGTTTGGAAAAGTTGGATTTTCTTGGAAACTGCTTGTGACACAGTCACACAGTAACTATCTTCAGTAAGTATATAAAACTGGACAAAGTGCCACATGTTCTATCCTGTATGACCCAGGCTTATTTTGTATGTCACCTTCCCTTTGGGGAGTGCAGACCTGAGCCCCTGAAGCAAAACTCTGGCTTTACACTTTGTTCACAGCCCCGATCTGTCAACTATTCAATTATATTTTTCCAGTAATGAACAGAGAGGCCAAGGCAACGTTTCCCTTGCTTTTATTTTTTTTTTAAGAGAAGAAGAGAGAAGATAATGAAAATCTTTATAGGTGGAGTCATCTCTCAGAGAGTGTGTTTATATACTTATATTCTTTCTAATGCATAATTCTAAAAGATACAGTTTATCTTGCTAGAAGGTAAAATATGAAATGTTCCAACATATGGATTTATATAAAATTTATTGTAGTAAAGAGGTTTAGGTATAGGGGTGTGTGTGTGAGAAGGAGACAAAGAGAGATAAGCATCATGAATAAACTCAGTGACTGTAGAGATTAAACATTGTGTTCAAAATACCTGCAAACCTAGAACAAAATATAATTCTATTTTAAATATTCTGGCATCTAGATTAAAACAAAACAGCTTAATATATTTAGCTTCCTTTACTTTTTAAAGTGCAATGGACATGACAACACAATCTAACTGTGTTACAAATGTGTGGAACAACGTCACTGAAAGAGGTGTCTGTGTGTGTGGAGGGGGGGACGGCGCCGACGTAGGTGACTTTGGAACGAGTGGAGTCTGTAAGACTGAAGGCAAAAGAAATTGTGTATTAGCACTGTCCTGTAGTTGATAAAGTTGTTTCCTATGAGAGTATGGGTTAAGAATGCTGATACAAGAAAAAAAAAAAAAAAGAATTCTGATACAAGGGTGCCTGAGTGGCTCAGTTGGTTGAGCGTCCAACTTCGGCTTAGATAGTGATCTCACGGTTTGTGAGTTCAAGCCCTGCATCGGGTTCTCTCCTGTCAATGTGGAGCCTGTTTCAGATCCTCTGTCCTCTCCCTCTCTGCACCTCCCCCGCTTGCCCTCAGAAATAAATAAGCCATTAAAAAAAAAAGGAATTCTGATACACCTATGCATATATAGTGGAATTGAACAATTAGGTAAATGGATGGCAGATGGTAGGAGACAGGTTCTCACTGTTGGAGGTGAATTTTACAGGTAAGCAAGGGGAGAAGGCTAAAAATACCCAAGGATTTATGGATTAGAGTTGGAGAGATCAGTATGACTCATGTTGAGCTTCATATAGATACAGATAACCCATATAGAAATATTTATAGATATGTGTATTACATGGGATAGTATACACACATATATTTCCTTGCTGTATTAGTTAAGAAGACCTAGAAGCAATAACACTCCAGTTACAACGAGTATATCTGCTACCCAATCTTGGTTTTTAATACCATTGCCCAATAAAAGTAACCAGGGGTCCATGGAGAAATGGCTGATTCTAGCACAATGATAGAGATATGTCAGAGGAACACAGGAGCCAATGGAAAGTGCTCCCCATGGCCAAATTGGAACAATTTGAGTAGTACATTAAATAAAATAAATACATTAAATAAAATAGTATTGCATTATAACTGAAAGTGTCAAATAAATATCCATGAGTCCATACTGATAAAAGTAATTGACTGAATAAATAAATTAATGGCAGAGAAGAGACAAATCTTCCATGCGGAAGAATTCTAAAAAGCTTAATGTGGATATTCTGCCCTCAAGGAGATGGAACATAATTCCCTTGTCCTTAAGTGTGGGCTGCACATAGTAACTTCCTTTTAAAGAGGACAGTAGGAAAGGAGAATAAAAGATTAATTTTATAGTTGAGAAACCTGAAAAACACTACGTCAGCCAGGTGATCAAGGTCAACATCAACAGTGATAAGTCATGTTGATAGTATGTAATGTAAGTACTCTTAATGTGATGAGAATGGCACTCTACCGCTGTGGTCTTCCTCCCCCAAATCCATGACCCGATGTAAACACAAGACAAACATCAGGCTAATCCCAGTTGAGGGATATTCTACAAATATCTGGCACGTACTCCTCAAAACTGTAAAGATCATCGAAAACAAGGAAAGTCTAATTAACTGCCATACCCAAGAGAAGCCTTAATGGGACATAATGACTAAATATAATGTAGTGTCATGAAGAAGATCTTACAAAATGAAAAGTAGATAAGGGGGGTGCCTGGGTGACTGTCTGACTCTTGGTTTCGGCTCAGGTCACGATCTCACAGTTTGTGAGTTCAAGTCCCACGTTGTGCTCTGTTGCTGACAGTTGCAGAGCCTGCAAGATATTCTTTTTCTCCCTCTCTCTGCTCCTCCCCCACTCATACTCTTTCTCTAAATGAATAAAAATAAACATTAAAAAAAGTAGATAAAGTAAAAACTAAGGAAATATGAATATATAGACTTTGGTTAAAAAAGTTTGGTCCATTCATTGTAATACTAATGCAACACTAATATAAAAATATTAATAATAGGGGAAACTGGGTGTGAGAGTTTACAGAGTAAGCTCTGAATTTTCTTTGCATTATTTTCTGTAAGTCTAAAACTGTTCTAAAAATGAAATTAACTTTTTTAAAAAAGCACGTGGATGATCATAGCAAAAGTCAAACTAATAAACGATGGGCATATGTGTTTAGTTTACCTGTGAGACTCTCTTTCCTTTAAAACCAGAAAAAGCTGTTAAAAAATATTACCTCATCTAAAAAGTCTTACAGATTCCAATAGATGGAAATCCCTTCTAGATATTCACCTTTCCAAAGATACTGTCACATTAGATGAAGTGTTTTAAGTATTATCATTTTGCTGAACCAAGGGGCTGGAAAAGTATTGAGTTTTATGAAATTAACATCATTGCTTGAATCTTATTGGTAACCTGATAAATTTAAAGAAAAGGAAAGTTCTTTGTGTCATATAAATGTTACTTAGTAGAGCCACCTCAATTTTAGATTTGGGGAAAATAATATATGCATTATTAGACACTGAGTTCAGAAGTATTGTGCCAGAAACTGATTTACTTTGTGTGGCAATATATAGATGGTTGTCAGGCACACCTTCAGGATTTTGTGATAAAATTAGGTCTTTGTTTAAATGAATCGAAGATCATTTTTTGGACTCGTAGCTTGTTTTGAAGCTAGAAGGGCATTGTATTTGTGTGTGCACACATACATGCTAACCTTGACTATGCTGCACTGTAAATACAACATTTTACCCAGAAAAATGACAGGAATTTAAATTTAAAAGGCATTTTTAAAAGGCAGTGTTTGCCTCCCTGGTTTAGCTTTAGGAGAAAGCAGTGCTGAAAAAACCTCACCAATGTTCGCACATTTTGAAGAGTGTGAATTTTATTCACCAACTTGCTTTTTATACCAGAGACCAGCTGCTGCTTTTTGGAAGAGTGAAACGTTTCAACCAGAATTGTCTGCATCTCAGTATAGTTCTAATGGGAGAAGAAATCCTACCAGATTATGTCCTTTGATTTTCACAGATTTTATTCAGAAGATCTGGCAATGGGTTGCAGTTTCACACTTCAGAAATACATGTTTGGCCAAGAGTTATTTCTGGAATTTTCTTTTAAAGCCTTAATGTTTTTGAGATTCTCTCTGTTCCTAAATCAATTCCCTAGTCATTCCTTACCTGAAGTGAGATATTTGTATCTTTTTTGAACTAAGTCACTTTTAAAGTTGAAAATGGCATTTGCTAGAACCAAAGACCAAAAAGCCAGCTGAGCATCTGAAAGGGTTCTTCTCTCCTCGGCACCCTAATGACTGCTGAGTCATGTAAACTACCTTCTCTCTTCATGGAGTATGGTGATGTGAATTGTAAAATGTTAGACATAAATTCTGCCCACACAGAGTTACTTTCTAAAACGGATGACAAGGATCATTGGCTCCGAAGTCAGAGAAACTTCATTCAAGTTTCAAACCAGCCACTTCCTGGCTATGTGGACTTGGGCACATTCCCTGTAACTTCTCAACACTTCAGTTTCCTTATCTGCAGGGTGAAAAGAAAAAAATAGTGTCTAATGCAGTGAGTTGTTTTTTAGTATTAAAGAAGGTAGCTTTCTACTATGCTTCTCATAGGACACAGTAAAAGTTAAATAAATGTCGCCTATGTTCACGATCATGCTGGCATTTATGGAAAACATCCCAGGATCTACCTGAATAGTGCCACCAAGTAAGTGGCTTCTAAAAGATCAATTGTGGGGGCGCCTGAGTGGCTCAATTGGTTGAACATCTGACTTCAGCTCAGGTCACGATCTTGTAGTTCATGAGTTTGAGCCCTGCCTTGGGCTCTGTGCTGACAGCTCAGAGCCTGGAGCCTGCTTTGGACTCTGTGTCTCCCCCCCTCTCTCTGCTTCTCTCCTGCTCGTGCTCTGTCTCTGTCTCTCTCGCTCTCTCTGTATCTCTCTCTCTCTCTCAGAAATAAGCAAAAAAAATAAATAAATAAAAGATCAATTGTGTAAAAGTTGCTTAAGAATGCGTACTAGAAAAGCCTCTGAGATTATATGTTTCATTAGTAGAAAGAAATGTATGTGCCAAGAAAGGTCCATGCTTGTTTAGTTCTTGACTTATGAGAAAGCTCTGCCCCATAGGCCCTCAGTGTTCCATTTTTCACTTCCCATCTTCAGTCAGAACCGGGCTCTGGAGTGCTTGTCACTGTGTTTGGATCTTGGGATTCTCTGCCTTGTGCCAGGGAAGCCCTATTCCTTTAACCATGAGCAAACAGACTCAACCATCCCATGGCCCTAGAATAAGCCTCAGGGGGCAGGAGTGGATCCATGCACGTCGCCACCTCCTTGGCTCTCGCTGTGTGTGCACAGAGACCTCCTCTGTCTCTCTGAGCCATACCTGTCCCCAAGGGCCCAGCTTAGCAAGGTAACTTTAGGCAAGCCACTGAGCTTTTCTGGGACTTGGCTTCCTCCTTTGTAGGACGAGAAAGCTGCAGAAGATGATGTTTATGGTTTCTTGCCTCTCTGTCATTCTCTCAGATTCAGTAAATTATTGGACTTCTATTAAGTAAAAATAAATGACATGGTCCACTATCTTCAGAGGCTTTCCTTCTCCATAAAACCTTCCTTTCTCTGCCATCCCAGGCTACAGGCCACTCTATTTTTTTTTAATTTTTTAAAAAGCTTATTTATTTATTTATTTTGAGAGAGAGAGAGAGAGAGCTCATGTGCAAGGGAAGAAGGGCAGAGAGAGAGGGGGAGAGAGAGGGAGAGAGAGAGAGAGAGAATGAGCATCCCAGCGTGGAGTTCATACTCACGAACCGTGAGATCATGACCTGACCTAAGTAGGACACTGAACCGACTGAGCCACCCAGGTTCCCCAGGTCACTCTCTTAAAATTCTTAATGCGTTTGTTATAGATATTGTATTTTCAGTGTATATTTCAGTTCTTTTTCATTTACCTCCCTAAGGAACCTTACCTAAATGACATTCAAAATGAACATAAAATTGATAATTTAAATTTAAATTTATAATTCATTACGATTATAATTCTGTATCATATATGATGTTTAACATATCTGAAATCTGGTATCTTAACATGTAAATGAAATATGATTGTACACACACACATCTACCCTTTTTGGTTCAAAACCACATGAAAGTATAAGGAATCATTGTTATTAAAATCTGTAGGGGTGTAATGCTTTGTAGGAGATCAAGATATTATTAGGTTTGCCATTCAGGAATTCCAAGAAACAACATATTATACCCACGGAAATAGTATCTCTTTGGACAATATTATTATCTTTATAAGTGTCAGCATGTGGCCAAGGAAAGAAGTGATCCGTATTCTTGCTTTACCACTTTTATGTAGTATATAACTCAGGTTGCCCTAAAATCCATGTTGACTATAGTTGACTGCTGCTTTTCTAGGAATTAAAAGGACACATAAAAATAGTGGTGTAAGTAGCAACCTTATTTCCTTTTGCAACAAAATGGTAAAAGCACAGACTGAATGTGAAACAATTAAATTCAAGCTTTAAGTTATTTGGAGCCCCCAATATTACATTGTAGCCCTATCAATGAAAAATGCTGGGGAGAGAGGAACAGGGTAATTAAAAAGAAATTAGTTATCAGATATTTTGTGTAAGTAGTAAGACTTAGGTTTCTGTTCTAAGTTACATCTTCAATCTTGAGAGGCCAAGCCAGACTGGAAAAGATACTCAAAATATGGCTTTGTAAACATTGGGATATAGATGTTACCCAAAAGAAGTAAGGGGAGGAGTGTGGGTAGAGACTAGGAAAGGAAGAGAAAGACAGAAACCCAGAGAGAGACAGAGACAGAAACAGAGACAGGGGTAGAAACAGAGAGGAAAGAAAGCCAAAGATGGACAGAGAGAAATGAGTGAAGATGTGCAGATGGCTGGAGAAACAACTAAGGGGAGGTTATGAGCTGGATTCACACAGGGACACAGTAACGTGGGAAGAGGCAGAGGTGGAGAGCATCTTCTTGGTCTGGTGGGCAGAAGGGGTTGAAGATAGCAGAGTGTTGTGGTGCCCCTTGACGTTCACCTGATATTTTCATGTTTTCCTACACTTGCACCTTACCAACACCTTTTATTTCAAATGGTAGGTGGCAGTGGTATACTGGAACTCACTGTCCCCGGCAAATATACAGAAGTTTTGTGATCTGGCCATTGCATTTTTGGTAGCTTGAAATCAGCCATGGTGGGAGAATTCATACCTTGGAAATTGGTAAATTAAAGCCTTCCCCCCTCTTGCACCCCGAAGGCCAGTTTATCACCATACCAATGAGAGAGGACTTGGCTAGATAAAATTTGCATGAAACTCATTTTGTTTTCCTGCTCATTTGTATGTGTGATTGATGTCATGACTTACAGCCTTCAAAGTTTAAGGATTAGAATTGATTATTGGGCCAATTTTACAATTTAATGCAGTATGCAAATCCAAGGCTCAAACATCTGCAGCGTTAACATTAGAGGCATACTTGTCATCATTTCCTGGAGATCATCTCAGGGAAAACAGAATAAATTCAGGAGAACTGACTTTTGTTCTTTCAGGAATAAAAATTAAAGGACAAGAAAAGTATGTTGCACAAGAGTTATTCATATTTATTTTGATGTGAGGGTATGTTTAGTACCTTGGTTGTGGTGATGGTATCATGGGTGTATGCATACATTCAAACTCGTCAAGATATGTCCATTAAATGTGTGTAATTTTTTGTGTATAAATTATGCCTGCATAAATTTAAAAAAAAAAAGACTTATCCATATTTAAATCAAACTCAAAGTGCTAATGTTAATAGGCAATTACTTTAAAATTCTGATTTAATTGCCGTTGATTCCATTTTGGAGGAAAACCCCCAAGAAGTTTCTATTATCTTCCATTTGTTTGTTGATTCTTATAGTTGCATTAATATAAGTGATACTTCTTTCTAGACTGGAGTTTAATTTCTTTTGAATTTTTTATACTCATGACTTCAATGATAACACTTTGAGCTGGCTTTAAGATATCTTCACTAGTGGACATGCCTGGATCAATAACTTTACCTTCTGACTCTCTGCTTTTTCCCATGATGTGTCACATAGATGTAAAAGATGACTTACCTGCTCATTTACTTATTAAGCTTATATTATTTTCAGGAAATATTCAAAAGACTTTATAATTGATAACATTTTATATTTTAAGATAGAACTAATAGTTACTGACTGCTAACTCTAACAGGCTCTGGCAGGCACTTTATTTATTTTGTCTTTCCAGAACTTAACAGCAATCCCATATGGTAGGTATTATTACCCTCTCCTTCATCCCCAGAAAGTTAAGTTAACTTGCTTAGGGTCACACCTACACTAAGTTTAAATGGTTTAAATTCCAAAGCTTAAATTCTTTGCACTGTCCAAGACTATCTCCCCTTTATTATGTGATCTTAATCTTCCTAATGCCTTGTGAAGAATACAGAGGAGGTTTTATCACTGTTTTACAGATTAAGTTTTTAAAAAGGCTCAGAGGCAACAAGTGACTCAAAGTCAGAAAGTTAGAAAGGCCTCTGACTTTTCTTCCAGGGCTCCTCCCCGAATGGCGAAAATTACACAATTAAAATGAGGTCACCATAACTAACCTAATGTGAAACTGCAGTAGGACATTATTTCAAATTCATGAAAGCTTCTCCTGGATTGATTGCAAACCATGTATAAATACCTCTAAGTGGTTCATATTTCAAAAGCAAGTGTGTAGGCCAAGAAAGAAATCTTTAGTTGCTGTTTGCCTGCTTCAGTCAGAATATGTTTGGCACACAACGTGTTGTGTTCATCAATCCTGTTGCTTCTGGGAAACACTTAGTTCTCAGCCATCCACACTCTCCTGTCATGGGCCCCAGCTACTGCCTTAGGAAAATGAGTCATTTCAGTTTTGTTGTGTTTTGTTTTTTTTTTTTTTTTTTGGTTTTTGGTTTTTGGTTTTTTTGTTGCTGTTGTTTTGTTTTTTTACAAGGAATTATTCTTAATGAGTTGAAAAGAATTCTCTGTCACCCAAGGAATTTTTAGTCACCCAAATTCACACCTTGCATGTGTGACAAAAGGAAGTAGAAAGTAGAGACAAAAATGCATTAAAACATCATGCTTGCTGAGAGGGTGTCCTCCCAGTGGGGCTGAACTGAGGAGAACCCCTTCTCCACTTTCCTTTCCTGATGCGGATAAGGGATCGCTGGGCGTGGGGAAAGGGGACTGTTTATCCCCGGGAGTGTGACAATGCCAATTTGGAATCCATTTGGCCTACATCCCTCAGCACTGCCCAGCTGATGGAGGGGTTTGTTGCCAGAGCAGTTATGAGAGCCACAGCTCAATGTCGTCATATGAATCTTCAGATTATGAAAGTGGTAGATACTTGGATTTAGCAACTGATTTTTAGAAACACAGTACCTAAATTCTAGTTGACAACCCATGGTCGGGTTCCAAGCCACCCAGAGGTGTGGGAGAAAGATTAATTGGTGCTTGAGAAGGGGTCTGCCCCCCTAGACCTGTCCCCTGCTTGGTTCTCTTCCACTTGTGCTTATCATGCTGGGCTGCTCACCCAGACTCATCCTCAGCTTCTAACCCCTCATGTCTAACAGGTGGGCCCGGCAGGGAGCCAGCAGGGTGGTTCTTTCAGAAAGGAAGAGCAGCCAGGCTCTGCAGAAGCCACATGCAAAGCTGTTCATTACCCTGAGTGAGATGACAGCCACAAATTTCAACAACAACAAAAGACTGCAGGGGAAACAGAAGGTTCATACAATGCAGTTTCATACTACCCAGTTACAGCACCCCACCATTAAATGATCATCTATTTATGTCACTCCAAATAACACCATGGTGACAAAATGTATTTTTACAACTTAACAAATGATACTTTTAATTGTCTAGTAAGAATAGGAGCTTCCTTATATTATCAAATTTATTACCAGGATGTAATTTAGGGTCTAGCGGTAATAAGATCATTGGTCTGATTTTTTAAAAACAAATTTGATGATGATGATATGTGTGTGTGTGTGTATACATACATACATATCATACATATTCTGTATACATGTAATTCATATATAATACACATACACATATATCTAAGTGAGCCCTGATCCTTTGAAACTATCACCAGTGCAGAATTCAAGCTTCTTGCAGCCATGTTATACAAAAGCAAAATAATTTTGAAGGCCCTCCTTTTTTTTGGTCAGAATTGCAGCCCATCCTTGTGCCTCACAAGTACTTTTCTGTATTTTTATTCCTTTAGCCTAAATGGGACTATCCAGTTTGATCACACACCCGAAATCAAATTTGCAAATAGCCAAATTTGGTTTTGGCTATCTTCCAAAGTCAAATTCAGTTTTAAAGGCTGACGAATTGCCACTCTTTACAGTTTTAAGGAAGTGAGCCCAGGCTATGAAGGCCTAAAACTCCAGAGATGAGGTTTGAGCAGTCATGGTGGTGTAGGGGAATGTGTGGGGGTGACTGTTTTGTATTGATCATAGCATATCTGTATTCATAAGTGGTTTAGAAATAAGTCCTATGGCTTTTGAGTTATACTTGCAGAACGCAGGGTAATGTTCTCTCTTCAAAGTGCTAAGGGAACAGTACCTCCAAAGACACAGAGGTCTGAAATAAAAGGTACTATCAGGGTATTATAAGCAGATTGGTGTGGTAAGATCTCATGAATGAATGAATAGGATGAGCTGATTAGGTGGTGAGTTTTCCAGGGACTTGCACTCTATTATTGCAAGCAGAAAATTTGAGAAAAGAAATCTAAAGAATTGTTACTAAGGATAGAAGTCTGATGTCTTGTAGGTCTGACTTCTAGCAGGCTGGCTGCGTTATTACAGAAACAGGGGTTGGTTTCCTGGGTAGCCTGCTGCAGGTTAAGGGTCAGAGTTCTGTTTTTGATGGCTTTTTAAAAATGTTTATTTATTTTGAGAGAGAGAAAGAGAGAGCCTCCGAGCATGAGTGGGGGAGGGGCAGAGGGAGAGCGAGAGAATCCTAAGCAGCCTCCATGCTTAGTATGGAGCTCATCATGGGGCTCCATCTCATGAACTGTGAGATCGTGACCTGAGCCAAAGTCAAGAGTCAAATGCTTAACCAACTGAGGCACCCAGGTGCCCCATGAGAATTCTGTTTTTATATATGCTCTGGCCAATGTCTGTCAGTCTCCCACTGGGCCTGGCGGTGTCTTTTCATTGCGTTCCCCAGTGTCTGGCACTGAACCGGGCAATATTCTTGAGTGAATATGTATGTCTGATATTGTTTTTCTATCTTAATTTTTTTTAATGTTTATTTAGTTATTTTTGAGAGGGGGGAGGAGCAGAGAGAGAGGGAGAGAGAGAGAATCCCAAACAGGCTCTGCACTGTGAGCTGGGAGGCCAGCTGGGGGCTTGAACTCACAAACTGTGAGGTCATGACCTGAGCCGAAATCAAGAGTCATATAATTAACCAACTGAGCCACTCAGGCGCCCCTACTAGCTTAATTTTTTTATCAGCGCTATGCCAAGATAAATTAAATGTTCTTTTAATTTTAAACGTTAGACTCTACTAAACAAGCAACTGCATATTACTTTTACTTGAGATATAGGCAGAATCCCAATTATTTCAAAGAACCTGATTTTGAGACACAAGCATAACAAAAAGAAAATCATAAGAGAGTGGGATTGCGAGAGAGCTGTTAGGAGACCCAGCTCTATTTGGGGCCACTATATTTTTAGCTATGAGTTTATCTACATTGTGTATTGGAAACAGATAAACAAGAATTGCTAAATAGAATTTGCATTTCAAGTACCATTTTTAGGCATTCATGTGTTTAGTGATGGCTACAACCCGTTTTCCATATTGGGGAAATACTGTCTGAATGCGTCTTCTGTGCCAGGTGTTGTCATGTGCTTACACAAATTGTTAAATTTTATTTAATCCCCACAATAACCTGGGACACAAAATGATCAGACCGGTGCTACAGGTGTGGTTCAGAAAGGTTAAGTAACTTGCCCAAGACAACACAGCTAAGTACAACACTGAACTAAGGCATTGACCCAGGTCTACAAATGCAGCAGAGGCCAGGAACTCTTTAATGAGTTATAAGTGCTTGAACGTGGGATACATCCAAAGGAGGCATCCCCCATTCTATTGACTGAAGTAGAGTGTTAAATGATCACTAGATTTTTAAAATAATGTAGCATCTCATTCAGGTCAAAAGAGTGTATTTGTCAGAACTGTACTCTCAAACTATCAGAATTCATATTCAAACGTTTAAGAGTTATTAAGTGACCCAAAGTCTTTTCCTTTGTTTCTGTTTCCTGTTTCTTTCAAGCAAACTGAATCTGGAGAGTGCTCCACTGTTAGGAGAATAGTATCTTAGTTTGTTTACTTTTAGGAGAAAATACCTCTCTGAAAGGAAATGTTAAATTCCAAAGCTACCCTCTCATCAGAGAAAGCTTCCCTTCCCCCCACCCTTGCCTACTTTAAAGCTTTTCCATTCTTCAGCCTGCCTTGAAGTTTCTTCCCCAAACACGAATGACAGCGGCTGACATTTTTTTCTATAGAAAGCCCAAGATAAATTGTCTTTGCTTTTCTCACTTGATTGGTCTTCCTTTCGTCTCACGCCTGAGTCTGCTGCCTTGGCTGCTGACATCCATTAAATAGCCACACAAATAAATGCATAACTGTCACTGTGAGTGATGTTATGAAAGCTGGTGCTGTCAGAGTGTGCAATAGAGAGTTGTGACCTGGCCAGGGGAGGTCGGGAAAGTGATTCTTGAGCTGAGGACTGAAGAAAGGGTAGGTGTCATCTAGGTGAAGAGAAGGTAAGCACTTCCCAAACCAGGCAAATAGCATGTGCAAAGGCAAGAGGAAGCAAGACAAATGGAGGGAACAGAGAAGTGCATCGTGGATGGAGCAGGGTGAGCAGGGGCCCTCAGGGGCAGCTGGAGGTGTAAAGGCCAGATAGTAATGGGCCCAGTGAAGGAGCAAGGGGAAGCCAGTGAGCATTTAAGTCCAGGAGTAATGTGGTCAGATCAGCATTTTAGAAGACCAACATGGCGTCTCCACTAGGGCTGTTTGGAGTATCATAGCAAAGTATCTGTTTTGAACATAACTAAACATTAAATAATAATTCCACCATGCAGTTGGATTTTAGAGAAGTCAGAATCACATGTGGTTAATCCATTACAAACAGCCACTGAGTGATTTTTATAGTCAGTGGGTAGGTCCACAAGAAGTGCAAATTACATCTCGTAATAATCTAAGAAAACTTGGAAATTTGAAAACAAGTCTTTAAAAACATCGACTTAATTAATTTAAACCTCAAATGTGAATCCCAATTACCACAACCATCAATAAAAGGTGGTTGATTGTCCCAGCCAATGTATTAGGTAGAGAAATATTTTTTCTATATATATAGAAACTTATGGGACTTTAAATATTTAACTCACCTGCTCTACATGGATCCCAGAACTGCAGTAATTGTTCTGGAGGGTCAGCAGTTGGCACATTCATCCCAATAGGCACATGTTGAAGCTGTCAAATTAATGCACTCATCCAAACCTCCGTAATATTTCCGAGGTCATGCCTTAGCAATACATGTCCAATCTCATTACATTTAATGTTATCGCAAAGAATGATGGCGCAGTGAAAAAATCTCACTGTGTGAAAATAGTTTGAAGCCTCAGATATTAGCCCTATTAGTTTTGCTGGTGTTTGAAAGAATAAAATTAGAAAATCAGTAAAAGAATTTTAATATTTTTTTAAGTTTTTTAATAAAATTTCATTTTGATATCCCGACAATAGGTAGGGTTCTATATAAATACAGCTTATTTTGGGTTAATGAAGCAAGGTAATGTATTTTCTCTAACATGATATTAATATGTTATAAGGTAATATATTATTTATGACAATCAAGCAAATTGTCCTAGTTTGTTATAATGCCTGAGAAGCTGTTGACTAAGGATATTCCTGCTTATACAGAATTTTGAGTAGTTTCATTTCCAAGGAAGCTAGTTTATTGTCAGCAAAAGATGCACCCAAAGCAATGCAAAAATATTTGCCCAAAGTAATCAAATCTTACTATAATATGTGAATTCAGATGTCCCCCACAGCCCTCAAGAAGCAATTAAACAAGGTTTAAATTTCTTGCAGAACTGACTCCGTTTAATAAATTCATCATAAAATGTATTTCAAACAAACATTGATGTGGTACAAAGTAAAGGATTCATCTTTAGAATGTATCCATAGTTTTGAAAGTGAGTATCTCAGATATAATATCGATCTGCTAATGAAGAATTGACTATAAACTTTTTCTTTCTTTACCAATAAATATATTATGTGATTGTATATAGTGAAATCTCACTGTGGAATATCCAAATTTGTGGAATTGGATGTGGGCTAAGTTATTGTTTTGCATTATATTATAGAAAGTCTTTGTTCATGTGAAGTTCTTGACATATTTGAAGACAGTATTTTGCATGGCTTGTATTCAGTATTTATGGCTCTAGGCATATTTAGACAGAGAGAGAGAGAGAGAGAGAGAGAGCGAGCTGACAAATGTCAGGTTCTTTCTAATTTGGATAGTGCCGAACCAGCACATTATTTCCTGCCCAGTGATAGAAGCATCAGAGAATTCTCAAAATACCTAATTCACAAGCACAATCTAATAGGCTTCATGTTTTATTTGCAATCAGATATGTAAATAAAAAGATGTATAGGTAACATCACAGTTTCATTTAAATGTGCTTAAATTTAGCTAAATTTACCGATCAAATGAAATTGATAAGAATCTACAAAAGGAAACCTACAATTCCCAATTCATTCCTTTTCCCCTTGGGTCTGCTACCTTCCTAGCTCAGGCCCTAATCTGCTCTGATCTAGATTTTCAAATTGTAAGAATTGTCTCCCTTGATCTCCATGTTACTGCCAGATCTCCATGATGTTCTTGGAAATACAGATTAGATCATGTAGCTTTTGATTTTTTAAAAACCTCTCAGTTTTTCTCCAGAACAATATCAAAAGTTCTTAATCATGGTGTTTAAAGCTTGTCCCCACCTATTTTTCCCATACTTCTCCCTTTATCATCCTTAGCATGAGCTATGCTTTAGCTTGACCAAATACATATTATGCTTTTTCTTCGTTGGACATTTCATATAAATGGAACTATGCAGTATGTGGCCTTTTGGGTTCTTTTATGTGGCATAATATTTTCACAGTTCATTCATGTTATAGTCTATATCTATGCTTCATTTTTTGTGGCTGAATAATATTCTCTTGGATAAATTCACTTCATTTTGTTTATCCACTAATCAATTGATGGACATTTGGATTGATTCTACCTTTTGTCTATTATGACTTATACTACCATGAATATTTTTTTCTTATGGCCATGGATTTTCAATTCTCTTGGGAATGTACCTCCATTCTTTTACATGTGGATGTCTAGTTGTTCAGAACCATTTGTTGAAAAGACTATTATTTTCCCCCATTTAATTGTCTCAGGACTCTTACCAAAAATCAATTGACCATAAATATATGGGTTTATTTCCTGATTTTCAATTCTATTCCATTGATCTATATGTGTCTCCTTATGTCTCTGTATACTGTCTTGATTGTTATAGTTTTGTAGTAAGTTGTGAAATTTAGAGGTCTGAGTCTCCAATTTTATTATCATTTTTCAAGATTGTTTTGGCTAGTCTAGGTTCCTTATATTTCCATAAGAATTTTAGCATCTATTTGAAATTTCTGCAAAAAGAAAACAGAGACAGGTTTATGGGGATTGTAGTGTGTCTGTAGATCAGTCTGAGGGGGTATTGCTATCTTAGCAATAGTAGGTCTTCAAATCCATGAATGCAGGATGTCTGCATTTATCTAGGCTTTCCTCAGTTTCTTTTGAATATGTTTTGTAATTTTCGTTGTACACATATTACCCTTCTTTGGTTTAATTTACTCCTAAGTATTTTATTTTATTTTATTTTGGTGTCATTGTAAATGGGATTGTTTCCCTAAATTAAGTTTTGGATTATTTATTGCCAGTTTAGAGAAACACAGTTGATTTCTGACGTAGGATTTTCTATGTACAAAATTATGTCATCTACAAATAGAGGGAGTTACATTTCTTCCTTTCCAATCTGGATGCCCTTCATATCTTTTTGTTTTCTAATTGGTCTGGATGGAACTTCCAAACAACTAAATAGAAATGGCAAGAGCAGACATCTTTGTTGTGTTCCTGCTCTTAGTGGGAAAGCTATCAGTCTTTCACTAATAAGTATGATGTTCTTAGTGGGTTTTTGGTAGATGCTCCTTTATTAGGTTGTGAAAAGTCCCTTCTAGTCCTTTTCTTCCTTTAACATATTTGTCATGAAAATGTGTTGGAGTCTGTCAAATGCTTTTTTTTCTACATATATTGAAATGATCAGGTGGGTTTTTTTCCCTTTATCCTATTAATTTTGTAGTATATTCATTGATACTTGGATATTAATCCAGTTTTGCTTTCCTGGGCATAATCCCACTTGGTCTTGGTTTACAATCCTTTTTATATGTTGCTGGATTCAGTTTGCTAGTATTTTGTTGAGCATTATCATATTTATATTCACAAGATATATTAGTTTGTAGTTTTCTTTTCTTGTGATATCTATGTCTTGTTTTGTGATCAAGGTATTACTGGCTCATAGAATAAGTTGCGAAGTGCTTCCTTCTCTTCAATTTTTTGTAAGAGTTTATGAGGGATTAGTGTTGATTCTTTAAATGTCTAACTAAAAATTAATACCATTTAATTAGAATTTCTATTTGTTTGGTAGTTTGTGTTTTCTAGGAATTTGTGCATTTCATTTAGCTTATCTAATTTATTGGCATATAACTGTTTTTTAGTATTCCCTTATAATCTTTTTTATTTCTGCCAGGTTGGAAGTGATGACTTAGAAATTTGAGACTTCTGAGGTGCCTGGATGGCTCAGTCAGTTAAATGTCTAACTCTTGATTTTGGCTCAGGTCATGATCTCACAGGTTCGGAACGCTATACTTAAAAAAGAAGAAAAATCTCAAATCAATGACCATCCCCTATGGGATGGGTTCCATCCCATAGGTTTGTATTGTGTTACCATTTTCATTCTTCTTGAACTATTTTCTAATTTCCATTGTGATTTTACCTTTGACTCTTTGGTTATTTAGGAATGAATTGTTTTATTTTCCACATATGTGTAAATTTCCCAATGTTCCTTCTTAATTAATTTTTAAATATCATTCCAATGCGATCAGAGAAACTACTTTGTATGATTTCAGTCCTTTTAAACTTGTTGAGACTTGCTTTATGGCCTAGCTGTCCTGGAGAATGTTCCATGTCCATATATGTTTATTCTACTTTTGTTAGGTGGAATGTAATGTATGTGTAGTCTATTAGGTCTAACTTCTATAGTTTTCAAGTTTTCTATTTCCTTTTTTATTTTCTGTCTAGTTCTATTCATTATTGAAAGTGGAGTATTGAAATCTCCAACTTTTATTGTTGAATTGTCTATTGCTGCCTTCAATTCTGTTCATGTTTGCTTCATGTAGTTTGGGGCTCTAGTGTTAGGTGCATGTATGTTTATCATTGTCATATCTTCTTGGTGGATTGACCCTTTTATCATTATAAAATGTCCTTTGGCTCTAGGAAAAATTTTTCTCTTAAAGTTTATTTTGCCTGATATTAGTAATGCCACCCCAGCTTTCTTTTAGTTACTGTTGGTATGTTGTATCTTTTCTTATTCTTTTACTTTCAAACTTTTCCATGTCTTTGACCTTAAAATATGTACTTTGTAGAGAGTATATAGCTGGATCTTTTTTTATTATTCATTCTGCCAATCTCTGATTTTTGATTGGAATATTTTGTCCAATCACATTTAATGTGATTACTGATAAAATAGTATTGTGTCTACTATTTTTAAATATATAAATTGCATTTTTGGATTCTATTAGTCCATTACTGCCTTCTTTTGTGTGAAATAGATATTTTCTAGTAAATCCTTTTAATTTCCTCATTTTTTTAAATTGTATTTTTAGCCATCTTTATAGTGGCTGCCCCAAGGAATACACTTATTTTAACTTAAAAAAATCTAGCTTGGTATAATGCCTACTTAGTTTGAATTCTATAAAGAAATTTCACTTCAGTATGGCTCTTTCCCTTTTCCTGCCTTTGTGCTATTATTGTCATACAAATTACACCTTTATACATATTAACCTCATCAAGGCAGTTTTATAATCATTGCTTATGCAGTTATATTTTGATTCAGGTAGAAGAAAAGCGTTATAAACAAAAATACCTTTCTATTTTCTTTTATTTTTATCTACTTTTATATTTAACTATGTACTTAATTACCTTTGCTGGTGCTTATTATTTCTTCTTGTGGATTTGAATTAATGTCTTAGGTTCTTTCATTTCAGTCTGAAGGACTTTCTTAGTATTTTTTTGAGAGCATGGCTACTAGTGATAGATTCTCTGTTTTTGTTTATCTCTTTTTGTTTTTGAAGGATAGTTTGCCAGATATAGAGACTGTCTTAAGTTGACAGTCTTTGTCAACACTCTGAATATGTCATCCCACTGACTTCTGGTCTCCATTGTTTCTGATGAGATGTTAATCTTATTTAGGGTCCCTGTTATATGACGAGTCACTTTTTTCTTGCTGCTTTCAATTCTGTCTTTGTGTTTGGCTTTTGCCAATTTGACTATGATATGTCTAGATGTTGAGCTTCTTGATTTTGTTCTGGTTGGGGTTTATTGAGCTTCTTGAATATGCAGATCAAAGCTTTTCATCAATTTGGGAATTTTTAGCCATTATTTTTTCAAATATTTTTTCTGCCCCTGTCTCCTTTTTCTCAGGCTCCTATTATGTGTATGTTGGTATGCTTGCTATATACTCTACGTTGCTGAGACTCTGTTCATTTTGTTTCATTCTTTTTTTCCTTTCTACTGCTTATACTGAATCTTCTCAGTTGACCTGGGGGGGAATTGGATGAGAATAGGGCAAGAAAAATGCCATAAAGCTCTCATTTCTTCCTGAGAGTCAGCCATTTTCTTTAACAAATGCTCCTTAATCCTGCAAGTCTTTGGTTCATTTCCACACTTCTGGGAAAAAGTTGATTTTGATCATTTTTGTTATTACTGTTTTTCTTTTTTATGGAAGAATCATTCCAGAAATGCTTCCTCACCATATCCGTATTTAACTCAATGCCTCTTCTCATGATTGTCTCAACATAAAGATTGTGGTCATCTTTGAGGCACCTGGGTGCTCACTTGGTTGAGCATCCGACTTCAGCTCAGGTCATGATCTCACCGTCTGTGAGTTTGAACCCTGCGTTCGGCTCTGTGCTGACAGCTCAGAGCCTGGAGCCTGCTTTGGATTCTGTGTCTCCCTCTTTCTCTGCCCCTCT
Source organism: Panthera onca (assembly GCF_046562875.1). Classification (NCBI taxonomy): domain Eukaryota; kingdom Metazoa; phylum Chordata; class Mammalia; order Carnivora; family Felidae; genus Panthera; species Panthera onca. The sequence continues at coordinate 225,883,132 of NC_138339.1, forward strand.
CCCACTTACTCTCTGTCTCTCAAAAATGAAAGAATATTTTTAAAAATTTTAAAAAGAAGGAAAAAGATTGTGGTCATCTTTTATGTAAGTTATTCAATAATTGTTTATTGGGTAAAACTATAAGCCATTTATTGGGTGCTAAAGAATACAATGTGCCTTTCAGTGGCTTTTAAAACTAGATACTTCTTACATTAATTCTTTTCATAGTTGCCCTTGTATATTATTAAAGAGGAGGCACTGAATAAGAGGAATGTTAAGAAATAGGTAGAAAAAGAAAATCTCTAGCTTAATATAGACCCAATTTGTACATGAAACTTCATTAACCATGTTTGGAATTTTGGGAACTGCTGTCAGGTGCATGAATGCTTTAGAGCTATGAAAAAGGAATACAATGTGAGCAAAGAAGTGAGATTTTATTACATTTAAATGAATAGATGCATACTTTAGAGATGGATATATACTGTGTAGGGAAGCAAAGAAATAGGTTGACTCAATACTTTGATAAGACTCAGGATAATTATCTGTTAATCTATCAGTTACACCTTTTTTGGACCTGGCATTTGGGATAGAAAAAGATAATATTTCAGTAGAAAGCTTCAAAGCTTAAGATGACAGTGGCCAAGATATTTGAAAACTGAGTTCTGTTTACTGTAGGGTCTGGACCTTGAGAATACAGAACAGTTGGCTTTTAATCAAGGAAATCATCTTATCAATTCTTATGATAGCTAAAAGAACACAATCTGAGATGATAAAGAAGCAGCTTAATTAAAATATTTGAGAAAATGATAGAAAGAAATTAATTCAGAAGGTGCCTTGACATTAATCATGGAAATATGCAGCTCATTTTTGGTGGAGTACATAGAAAATGCAAAGTGAGAGTAAATTTACATGCCAATTAGATAAGAAGATACTACGTATACCTCAAGATAAATTTAAAATCCAGAAACAAACAATTGGTTCTATAATGTTCTAGAATATATCCATTTGAATATGTACTATCTGCATTTTTAGTGAAAGGAAACACATGTAATCAAGGGCATAGGGGAAATTCTCTCAATAATATTCTAAGTACTAAACTGAACTTGGAGAAGATTGTGCAAGTTCACTTATAATGTGTATGAGAGTAAATTAAAGATGTATAGGAAAAACATTTGGGTAGGAAAGGGATAAAACTTAAAAAAAATTGTTCAGTATTGATAGCTTATTTTTTTCCTTTAAAAAATTGTATTCTTAAAAAAAAAATCGTATTTTTCCATAGGTAATTCCACATGGGAAAACTTTTACATACAGCCTTATAAAAAGTCTATAGTAAATTAGCATGTTTGAAATAAAAATTGAAAAGATCTGGCTGTGTATAAAAGGAAAATATAAATTTTGATTCATGAAATTTGTTCAGTTAAGCAACTATGTAAAAAATAAATAAACCTTTAACAGACTCAATTTGAAATGATTAAAATATGGTCAATAACTTTTATAAACAGTAATAGAAAAATATTTTAAATTGATTTTTTAAGAATGCTTAAAATAATTATTAGTTAACTTAAAGTTACAGACTCCACAAGAAAATAAATTATACATATAAGCCATAAATCAGATTTGTTCCCTCAAAAAAGCTTTTGTTTATACTTAATTGAAGAAACATGATATAGGCTCAACAGGAGGTTATGTACAAAATGTGACTTATATATAGAGATATGTGCAAACCGAATCCATAGGTCACACATGACAATTAGTTTTAATTTTATAATCATAATTGTGTCATGTAAAAAACTCACTGGAATGGAAGAACCACCCTAGAGCGTTAGAGTACGTGCTCAAATACTTGAGATTGTTCTGTAATTGTCTTTTTTTTTAATTAATTATGAAATTTTTATTACCTTTCCAAAAGAATATATCTTTGCTTTCACAGGCATTAATGTGTTATTTTATCAAGCTTTTTAATATTAATATTTTAAATGTATTATGTAGTTGCTGGTATTTTTCTGTAAATCAAAAAGAGCAACCTTTCTCACCTTGTCAGATGTTTTTGTTCAAAGTTGCCTCCTCTAACATCGCCACTAATCACATGTGGCTACTGAACATTTAAACTGTGGCTAGTCTGAATTGAACTCTAAGTGCAAAATACAGACCAAATGTCAAAGCCTTCATACAAGAATGGAATGGCAAAGATTTCAATATAATGTAGAAAAGAATGTAAGATTATAAGAAAAGAATATAAAACATTTCAATAATTTTTTCTATTGGTTACATGTTATTATGATGAAATTTGAGATATTGGGTTAAATAAAAATATATGATCAAAATTGATTTTATCAACTTATTTCTACTTTTTTAATGTGGCTACTAGAAAATTTTAGATCACATATGTAGCTTACATTATGTTTTAATTGAACAGCTCAGGTTTAGAGAACAATAAAAATGTATTCAGGTTATTGGGGAAACCGTGATAAAACTCATGGATAAAACTCTTTAATGCACACACTTCCACTGGCAGATTCCTTTCGTGAGATGAATGGTAGGGAGGAGGGAGTCCTGATGAAAGAATCCTATCTGATAGGTAATTATTGGCCATTCCTTTCTTTTCTTTTTCTTTTTTTAAAAAAGTTTATTTACTTATTTTGAGAGAGCAAGAGAGAGCACATGTGAGCAAGGGAGGGGCAGAGAGAGAGGAAGAGAGAGAGAATCCCAAGCAGGCTCTGCGCTGCCATCACTGAGCCCCATGTGGGGCTCAATCTCACAAACCGTGAGATCATGATCTGAGCCGAAATCACGAGTCAGATGCTTAACCAACTGAGCCACCCAGGTGCCCTGGAGTTGCAAAGTGTTTTAAAGGAAACCTGGCTTTAGAGAATAAAATGCATTCAATACCCTTCCAGTACAGAGTATATTCCAGTTCCCTTTGTGAAACTCATCTGCCTTTGTTTGCCACTCTTTAAAATTTTTTTTCAAAGTTTATTTCTTTTTGAGAGAGAGAGAGAAGGGGGGAGGGGAGGAATGGGCAGAGAGAGGGAGACACAGAATCTGAAGCAGGTTCCAGGCTCTGTCTGAGCTGTTAGCACAGAGCCCAGTGCAGGACTCGAACTCATGGACTCGAACTCATGTACTGTGAGATTATAACCTGAGCCAACGTTGGACGCTTAACGATGGAGCCATCCAGGCGCCCCTGTTTGCCACTCTTCTTTAAGACTATTTAGATCCTTTCAGTAAGCAATGTTCAGCTTTACTCACAACCTCATGACAATATGAGCATTCACCGAAGGAATATAGCTGGGATTTTTCAAGAACATGCAGTGTATGGATAAATATTTTGCAAATTCAAGACTGCATGATTCTATTTTCAAGTGTGTGTTAATACAGCCTGTACCCCACTCACAATACTCTAAAATACTCAAAGTGCACTAGCTGGCTGAAGCTTCTGCCTGTGAAATAATTTTAAGAATCTTCATCAAGCTTCATGGGTAAGAAGGCACTCTTGGCATTCATGGATTTGATATTTATGATTTCAGGTGTTTGAGTCTGTTCCTAAAGGTCCTTGATATACAGTAATTTGAACTTTCTTTGAGACACAACTAGAATGGTGAGCAGTCAGCCCATGATTTTGTTAGGCTGACACATGCCATCCAGTTGACAAACGAGCCTTGGTGGACACGAGGCATCATTCTCCTCTTAGATACGCTTACTCTCCCTAAGTGGTAAGAACTTGATTTCATGTTAACTTTATATCAAGTGAAATGAAAATCACCGTGGACATTGAAAAGAATTAATGTTATGAATGTAAGCATAGGAAATGGCAATGCAGACATTTCCATATTAACAAATATTTAAATTTAAAAGGTACTGAGACATATTCTTTCAAATATATGTGATCTTATCTGATTCTCATAGTATTATCATTATTCTATTTTGCAGATGGAGAAACTTAGCTAAGAGTCTATAAATTACTTGACTGGAGTCAGCTAGCTCTATGCATCAAACCTGGGTCCCCTAGTTCCAAAAGTCCTACTCCTTTATCTTTCATAATTGCTCCTGGATCCAGGTCACTTTAGATACAAGGTTTTTTGCTCAAGAGGTTGCAAGTCAGTTGCTCGGACAACAAAGTGAAGTAATATTTTTCTCTTCTGAAGCATCTGCTTTCGGGGTTCTGACCTTTCCTTTGCCCTCTCCTGAGGAGTCCTGCCCTCCAGTGTCTTAAAACATGAGAAGCTGCAAAGCAGTTTTTGAACAGTAGGCAGAAACAGTTTCACTCCAGGGCTATGAATTATTAAAACATGAAGGTAAATGTATATTCAAATTTGGTAATGTCAAGTATAATGTATCATGTTTCTTGCTTTATTCACATGTAGATAGGTTTTTGTGGCCCTTCCTTGTTCTATTTGCCAGTTTAAGCCAGAGGTTTCCATAGAATTTCTCTAAATTGAGTGTCTGTCTATACCCTCCCACCACCCACCCTACCTTTCCTGGACTTTCTGCTCCTTGGAACTGTTCTCTGGAAGATACACTTGCCTTTGAACTTTCTTCCTTGTTCTTTACCCATGGTTTCTCTGAAAGTTTCTGTGTCATTCAAACTTCCTTTCCCTCCTCCAGCATCACAAGAGTGCTGCTATGCTATGGGTCATTTGTTTCTGCTCTCTGCTGTAATTTAGCTTTAACAGGTAGAGCTTTTGCCATCGAGTAGCATATTTTCTTGCATCCTTTTAAAATGTTTTCAAGAGGTACTTACAAAATGTTAGTAGATATCCTTATAAAAGCAGTTTTTTTGAGTTTTTTTTTTTTAGAGTTTTATTAGCGTTTTTTTGCTTTTTTTTTTTTTTTTTAGAGTTTTATTATTATTTCTGCTTTGACCTTTAAAAAGAAGTTGCCAGGGGCGCCTGGGTGGCTCAGTCAGTTGAGCATCCAACTTCGGCTCAGGTCACAATCTCACAGTTTGTGAACTCGAGCCCCACTTCGGGCTACATGCTTGGGAGTGTGCAGAGCTTGCTTGGGATTCTCGTTCTCTCCTCTCTCTCATTCTCCCCCACTCGTGCTTTCTCTCTGTCTCTCTCAAAATACATAAATAAACTTTAAATAAATAAATAAATAAAAGAAGTTGCTAATACTTTGATATGTGCTTTTTGTGATGCAAGGTTAAGAATTTTTCACGTATGTGATCAGTGTTATGTCACTGTGGTGTCCTGGTCTCTGAAATAGGAGGGATAACAAACAAAATATGATTTTCATGAGTTCTTTTTGACATGCATTTGTATTTGTTATTCTTTACATTCAGGATAATTGTACGTTTGAGTCAGGATGGCCGAGCAGTGTAAGTCACAGCGTTCAAGATAGATCTTTTCACGATATTTGTTACCTGTTCACGTACTTGTTTTAGTTAGCACTTCTAAATTATAATCGAGTAAAGTCAGCTACCATTCAAACTTCTCGTTTAGGTTTTATGTCGTATTTGTTAGTTACCTTATTTAGACTCTCTAAGTCAGTGTAGCTTTTGAAATTTGTATTCCATTTTTCTATTGAAAGAATCATGCATAGTGGTATTCACTTAAGTTCCTTTAAGTTTAACAGTCTCGTTGTATTAGTTTTACGCTCATTCTCAATATTTCAGTGCCATACAGTTTTCTTTATCTGTAAAAGATATACTTAGCAGAGTTCTTGGGACCATCAAATGAGATAAAGTAAATGTAGTCCTTGGGGTACAGTTGATGATAAAAGGTAGCTGTTAGTACTGTTTAAAACTTATGAGCAGTTTTGTTCATTTCTGACTGTATTCTCTGTTCTTTTTAAGAAAGTGTCAGGTTTATTGGTTTCCTTGATATAGCTTCTCTTTTTCTCCTTTTTTTGTCACCCCTGCTCTTTATTCCTTTATTCAACAAATATGTATTGAGTACCTATTATGTACCAGGCCCTGTTCTAGGCTATGGAGAGGCAGCAGTGAACGATAAAAGCCCCTGCTTTTATAGAGCCAATACTGTAGAACCAGTGTATGTAACTTTTTTGTCATTTTAATTTAAAAAATTATCTGTATAACCTGTTAGGTGCTATATAATTAGGTAGTCTGAGGAAGCCCAAAGGTAGTGGAATAATGGCGTGGCCATATGTTGAATTATTAGAAACAGTTCAGAAAATGATTTCATTTTTTAAAAGACCAGGCGACACAGTTTCATTTGCACTAATCAAGAAAGGACGTGTATTAAGGCAAAGCATCAGAGAAATATATCATTATTTTGTTGTTGTCAATTATCTGAATTTTCTTAGGTAAACCTTATTTTTTAACTTATTTTTAGGGCCATTGATATGCATGTTTTTAATTATTGAGGAATAATTGGGAACTAACACTGTTTATTTATTTATTTGCTAATACTGTTTTTAGAACAAACAAAACACTCTATAGTGAAGTTAACAGAGATAGAAAATTTGATTATTCATTGCTCTTTCCGAAGAAAACTTTCATGTTTATTTATTTATTTTTGTTTATTTATTTTGATGTCCACTTTACTTTTTCATAAGGCATACGTTTTTCTCAAAATGTATTAGGTCAAATTGAAAAAGTGAAATTAATACGAAAATATCTGTTAAAGGATGTTAGGGTTCAAGCTCTCCATCTTTTCCATCTGTGATTCATCTGGGTGAAATCAAAGCTTATTAAACAGAATTAATAAGTGTTTCTCTCAACCAGGATGACTTGTGTCCCCCAGAGAACATCTGGCAATGTCTGGACACACTTTTGTTTGTCACACGGAGGGCGGGGGGAGGGGGAGGGTGGTGCCACTGGCATCTGGTGGGTGGAGACCAGGGATGCTGCTGATGCACCCACACTGCAGAGGACAGCTCCCCAAAAGAAAGAGTAATCTGGCCCTAAATGTCAACAGGAGTAAGAAACTATGGTCTACACCAAGCTCCTTGATATTTAAAATACAACACAAGCTGGTTCTTTGTTCATTAGAATTCTTGCAGAGGAAATAATAGATTATTATCATTTAAAAATCATCTCAACGGTTTCTCAGGGGAAGCCTTTGTTCTTTTTTTTTTAATTAAAAAATTAACTCCATTATAATTTATATACAATGTTATATTAGTTCCAGGTGTACGGTATAGTGATTTGACGATTCTCTGCATTACTAGGTGCTCATCATGATGCGTGTACTCTTAATCCCCTTCACCTATCTCACCCATCCCCCCACCCACCTCCCCTCTGGCAACCATCAGTTTGTTCTCTATAGTTAGGAGTCTGTTTTTTTTGCTTTGTCTCCCTTTTCTTTGTTTTGTTTCTTAAATTACATGCATGAATGAAATCACAGAGTAGTTGTCTCTGTCTGACTAATATATTCCCCTTAAATATCTTAAGTTTTAGTTGCAAAGCAGTATGTACTCATTATTAGAAAAAAAATCAGAGAAAATACAGATAATTATATTTTAAAAATCATAACTACTTACACAAAATCTCTACTTTATCATCTCACAATTTTTAGTGCATCCACATATTTTTTTAATAATGGAACCATAGTGTATATATTGTTTTGGGATTTTATCACATATCAATGTATTGTACAGTTTTTCATGTCAACAATCAATATTTTTTAACATAATTTTAACAGGCCTTAGATTTTTGTATGGATTTAGTTTGTCAATATCATATTGTTACCTATTCAATCTATTTCCAGGTCTGTTCATTCTTATAAGCCATCTTGCCATGAATTCTAGTCTCATGGTAAATACTTTTTATGTCTTCAAATATTTCCTTCCAATAAATTATCAGAAGTTAAATTGGACAGGCTTTTATGGTTCTTGTCATGTATGACAAAATTGCTTTTCACAGAGATTTTAGCACTGACATTTTTCTAGCCATGTATGAGAATATGTTTCTCCTAACCCTTAATAATTTGGGGAATGGTACACACACACACACACACACACACACACACGCACACAGAATGGGAAATGCAGTTATCATTATACTTTTCTTCATCTTGTGATTTCTCTTCATAGCTATTATGTATAGCAGAATTAAAGTCTTCAAGGTTATTTTCTGCTCCCTTCTATCTAAGGTTTAATCTGGAAACATTCAGAGCCTGGAAAATCAAGCTCATGGTCACCAAAGTCACATGAGATTGATTGGAATCAGTTTGGCATCAGAATGTCCATTCATTAGTTTATGCAACTGTTTTTTCCAATATCAGATGAGATTAGATTGATTAGAAAATCTGGGCAGATAATTGAGAAGAGGAACCAGTGCTGGCCAGCATGGCCTCCCTGGTCCACACCCACCAGCTTTGGTCTCATGACAAGCAGGGGGTAAAGTGGCAGAAGCCACATAGGGGTCTGTCAAACAGGGATCTGTATCCCCTGAGGATACAGATACAGCTTTTCTTAGAGTTGAAATTGTTCCTTTTTTGATTTCTTAAGAACTGTGGATCTTTTAGAATTTATAATTTATTCAGTTAATTTCCTACCGGATTTAAAACAATAGACAGTGAAGGGTGCCTGGGTGGTTCAGTTAAAAATTACTTTTTTTTTTAAGATTTCAAAAGTTACTGAGGGGTGCCTGGGTGGCTCAGTTGGTTGGGCATCCAACTCCTGATTTCGGCTCAGGTCATGATCTCACCATTCCTGAGTTTGAGCCCCGTGTCAGGCTCTGTGCCGACAGCTCAGAGCCTGGAGCCTGCTTCAGATTCTGTCTCCCTCTCGCTCTGCCCCTCCCCCACTTGTGCTCTGTCTGTCTCTCTCTCTCTCAAAACAAAATAAAAACATTTTTTAAAATTTTAAGACAATAGACAGTGAAATCATGAAATTAGCTGCCACAAGGATGATAGATTGTTGAAAGGAGCAGCAGTACTGGAAGAACACATGTGAGTGCACACCCCCCACATGCACAGACACACATACACACAAACATGCATACACACACACACACACGCACACACACACATTTGCTGTTGGGTCAAAATATGACATTTTTCTACTGCCTTCGTTATTTATTTTGCCATTCTTAATCCTCCAGCAAGTATAATTTTCCCTGTAGATCCCGATATAAACCTTGAATTTTTCTTAATTCTTTATTGCTTAACGTGTTTCATTGGAAAAATTTTAATGTAACATTAGTATTTCAATAACTTTGTATTTTTTACTTTTTTAAAGATGGTTCTAATTACATGTAAGAGGTGTCACGATACTTGTCTTTTTTTTAAGTTTTTTAATTTATTTTGAGAGAGAGTGTTAGCAGGAGAGGGACAGATCGAGAGGGAGAGATTGAGAATCCCAAGCAGGCTCCACACTGTCAGTGCAGAGCCTGACATGGGGCCTGAACCCACAAACCGTGAGATCATGACCTGAGCCGAAATCAAGAGTTGGATGCTCAACCAACTGAGCCACCCAGGCACCCCTTAGTAACTTTTTAAATCTTAAAAAAAAAGTAATTTTCCATCTCTTCAAAAGAATATGTCTGTTTTTCACTGTGGAATAAACTTAGCTCTACAGATTATTTTGGAATGCATTTCAAACTCATTTTATTCTCTAGAACATATTATTCTAGCAAATATTTGTTGCTGGGTTTTACTAAAGAAGTCCTTTGACTTAAGTTGGATGATACCAAATTGAAATTCAAAACTATTTTAAAAGTTTAAAAGTTGTCAGCATATTTAATCAACTATATTGTACTTGTTTGGAAAAAATATTTGTCATCTCACTTGCTAAAAAAAAGGATGAATCTTGAATAGACCAAAAAGCCTGTGCTTATATATATTTTGGTTCTTGCCTAAACTAAGCCTTGAGTTGGCCATTGCCAAGAATAAAAATTGGATATTTCTTTTCACACATTATATCTGGCCTTGTGAGTACAGCTTTTGTCTTTGAAGAGATTTTTTTTCTCCAAACTCATCATACTTCTAAAAGGGGATAAGGTAGATAATCAAAGCTAAACCAGTTCTTTGTACAACAACAAAAAGACAAGAGTGCATCCAAGCTTCATCTAGCTGATACTGAAAAGAAACCAAGCAAAGCTTCCAATTAGTTTCATCTGTACAATGATGTGCATTCTTTTCCAGTTAATTAAGAGGGGTTCAATAAGATCCAGACCATGGGTTCAGGCTTTTCATTTTCCAAGGGAAAAAAATTACCCCAGCAAATCAAAACAAACTAAAAGGAAGACTTTGTTGAGAGATTCTCCAGGGTGATGAGTCTTATTTTTTTTTTTTTTTTGTCTTGTTTTCTCAAAATAGTTCTGTGTCTTGTAACTTTGGCATTTGCAGAATACACAGCATATTCCATGCCACACATCTTTTCCATTTAAATCCAAAGTCAATGAGATGTCTTTCTGTTAGTGAGGAATGTGTTGTCAGTGATCCATGCTGAAGGAGCCAGACCGTCTTGGAAAATGTCAGAGACAGAGATCACCAGATGGGGATACTGAGGCCCAGGGAATAGAAATGACCAGCACGAGATCACATAAACCAAAGAGGTACTGGAACCTGATCTCCCGATTCCTATTACACTCCATTTTTTCCACTAAACTCTTGCTTTGATGATGCGAAAAGAATCATTGTCCGTTGAAATGGTAGCACTATTCTTTGCTGTTAAATGTTTCTTTCAACATTGTGTTTTGTTCTGCTACTAAAGCATCACTGACATATACCTTTGCTTTTATAGGCAATGTGTAGGGTACATACTGTTTTGAAAATACAGGTTATGTGAATAAACTTCGTATTTGCTTATTCAGTTAACTAACATGTACTGATGTCATCTGTGTGCTAAGTGCTGGCAATATCAAATCAAATAACAGATGATCTCTGCACTTATAGATAGGAAAAAATATTTTACAGGAAAAACGGGTGTCTTTTTAAGTAAAAAAAAACATAATATGGTTAGCGTGCTGTGATTTTTTCAAAATGGCTTTATTTTTTTTATAATGTAATATAATCTTTTAAAGACTTGAAGTTAGGTTACTTCCAGTGATTCCAATAATGGTATAGAATGGCATATAAATGGAATATAATGCTAATTTATATAGTGATAATTAAAAATGACTTCTTTTCAGATACCAGCATACAGCCTCCTTCCCTTAGCTCCGCTTTGTGCATGAGAGTTCTTACGAATCAAATAGCCATCAGGATACAGAGCTTGTACCCTGCAGTGTCTGGGAGCTGCTGATGTATAACTCAGTCAGATCAAGCCACAGCAGAAGCTTGGCTTCCTTATCCTCACCCCTGGGGTAGCCATCAACTGGGATGTGCCAGAGTCTGTGCTATGACCAATGAAAGCTGACTTGTTTCTGCCCTAGAGTCATGAAACTCTGGGAGTCCCTGGCAAGAAGAATGATGTCAGTAGAGAGTAAGTGTCCGGTGAGGGCTTTAGGGAGGAGGAAGTTACCACTGGGGTGGGGGTGGGGGAATGCTGATATGTTGTTTGGAGTACGTGGGGTTTAAGATTCACCTTGGGGATTAAATGGAAGAATTGAGGAAATAGTGTGGGCTAGACTCCTGGAATGGACGGACGGTAGTTCAAGGTTAGGAGTCAAGACCTTGCTTGAGGCTAACAATTATCTGGTGTTCTTCCTGTCAGCTGCTTCAAGTATTTGACTGTTCTTCCTAGCATCACTGTCCCAGATGCAAAAGCTTTGCTCCTTGGAGCTTAAGACATTTTAGGGGTAGATTGGGAGATTTCAGCAATTATTGCTGTTACTTTTGTACATAAGTCAAAAGACTGTTCTGTGAGAACAGTCTAGGATTAGCTCTCACTGGAGGCCCCGAACCCCCAAGCATCATTATCATTCCAGACAACCTCCAAAGAGGCCTTCTTTTACCAATTTCCTCACAGAAGAGTTTGGTACCAGGATGTAACAAGACACGAGGTATTATTCACAAGGAGAAAGGAATTTAGTGTAATACTGCTGCTTTTAAATTCCAGCCTCAGAGTGGCTCTCTGTTTATGACAAGAAAAACAAAACCAGTAGAACGAAAGTCAAAGGGCTCAGGATAAAGTTTCCGTCTCCCTGACAGTGGGAGGAAGGCCTTGCTCGGTCAGGTGGAAGGAAGGCAGTTTCGTGTGGGGCCTTGGATTAAAGGGCAGTGTTTTTATATTTCAAAATGTTCTCGAAGAGAAAGAGACACAGAAGAAAAGGAAAACAGGTTGAGGTCCCCAATACCACCACTGACTTTGACCCCATGAAACAGTGTTGTGACTTTTGGGAGACAGAAAGTTCTGGTCCAGCTCACCGCAGCTGTGAGCATGACTAGGCTGTCCGTCATGCTGTGTGGACGTAGTGTTCACAAACAAGTCTGATCTTGGTAGCAGGGATGGATTTGGGGGAACTTAAAGGTCATACCAAAAAGACCAAAATCCCTTATCACCATTAAAGTTCGTACTTCTCTTGTTTCCACATATTTTGGACTTACTGCCCAGAAAGTGGTAAATACCCAGTACACTTTAGTAGTAAAACGTTTACGAATTGCAGCTTCATCTAACGCAACTCTTTCTGCACTCCGTGTTTTCATTTAATCTGGAAATGTTTCCCAGCCTATCTCTAAAAGTTATGGACACCTTTTCTTTTAAAGCGTGACTACAAAAATTTAATAATCTCTCAATGTGTGCAGTGCACGTTTAATGAAAACATTAATGTTTTTTTAAACCTTATGAGAGATTCTCAAGCAAGGCTGATAATGTATCATTCATTCATTCATTCAACAATCATTAAGTACATGCTCTGACAGTCCCTGTTGTGTATAACTGGGTGCAGGGGTGAAGCCCCTTACTATATATTTACTGAGACATGATGGAGCACGCTGAATTTTTTATACCCTTTATGGTACTATTGTGTCATTATTTTTCATGTTCACAATTTGATACAAGCCCCATAAGATACTTAATCAACATACTAAAAATACATCTATATTTCACTTTATTTCAGCCAGTATTTATTTAATGTGTGTAATGTGCACGGCAGTAACTCAGTTTCTATAGGAAGAGGGGAAATGATAGTCTAAAGGATAAAGACGGAAGAATTTTTTTGGTTGCCCAGAAAAGATCGAGGAAGACCTTTCCTTGACCCCTCGATATTTAGTGAAATCTTTGTCACAAAATGCTTGGGGAGAAAGCAGACACTGTCCTGCGGGAACCGAGAATGTGGGTAGAAGACTGGGAGAGTGAGGTGTGGGAAGAAATGGGGCAGGGGGCACTTTAAATTGTCACCTGGAGGGGAATTGGGTTCAGCCAAATTCGACTAACTGCTTGGGTGTAAGGCTCCTAGCTGGTGAGAGGACTGAAGAGTGTTGCAGAGGGAAGCCTGGATTTTGGAAGTTGGGGGGTGGAATGTAGATGAGGGGAATGGACAGCGTGCCCCGAAGGTTTGATGGTAAATGGAAGGAAGCTTGAGGGGCAAGGCAAGTTGAGGGAAGAGCTCTTCTTTAGGCTAAGGGATATGTAAACAAGTTCAGTGTCTAAGGAAGAGAGAAAAAGAGAGAAAGAGGACCCCTGGTGAGTAGAAAAAGGGACATCTAAGGCACAGACTAAGGATTTCATTCTAGGAAGGCGAGGGACGTGTCATTTTCCAAAATCAGAAGGAGGGAGAAGAGGAGAAGTTACAATCCCAGGAAATTCCAGGAGAGAAGGCAAATTTATGAAGATTAAGCTGACTTACCTGTTGTGGGTAGGTACCAGCTACTGTCGTGATTATTTTTATGTGTCAACTTGACTGGCCCAAGAGATGCTCAAATAGTTGGTGTTTCTGGGAGAGAGCAGCATTTGGTTTGGTAGACTGAGAAGAGGTCTGCCTTCAGCAATGTGGGCAGGCATCATCCAATCCACTGGAGCCCTGAATGGGACAAAAAGATGAAGGAAGAGCAAATTCTGTGTCTCTCTTCTTGAGCTGGGAGTCCATTTTCTCCTGCCCTCGGACATTGGAACTCTGTACTCTTGGGCATTCTGACTTAGGACTTAACAACTGTGGCCCCCTGGTTCTCAGGCCTTGAACTCAGACTGAATTATGCCACCAGGTTTCCTGGTTCTCCAGTTTGCACATGGCAGGTTGTGGAGCTTCTTGGCCTCCATAACCACACGAGCCAACTCCTATGGTAAATCTCTTGTGTGATATATCTATCCATACACATACACCTATACATATTGGTTTGGTTCTTCTGGAGAACCCTAATACAGATACTGAAAAGTAATTTGTTGCCACTCAGAAATGAAGACCGTGGGGGCCCAGATGAGACATGATTTGGTTCACAGCTTTGTAGGAGAGAGAGCAGATCCAATTTTGGCTTCTTCCAGTAAAAAATTTTCCAGCCAGAAAGTCAACGTGATGGCATATTACCTAGGGCTAGAAGTTGTGAGAAAAGATTAAGTAGACAAGGGATTCTCTGTTTTATGGAAAATATGATTAAAATGACCAATCATGGGCCCATGATGAAATCATGAACAGGATGAAGGATCAGTGAGGAGGACTGAAGGAGAGTGGGTGTAAATATGGAAGTCTGTGGTCAGGGAGGAATTGGAGCTTGGTATCTGGTAAGTCTGAAGATCAGGATGTTTGGAGTGGTAGGATTGAGAGGGCTGGAGAAGCAGGACATGAGGAGGAAGAGCCACCAATGTGGATACGAGGTGGCCTGCAGTCATGTCTGGTCCCGAGTGGAGAGGAGGGCCAGCCACGTACTAAAAGCCTCTTTTTTAGGATGTTAAATATGAACCTGTTTTCAAAAGCACTTCCATTTGAATGATTATTTATCAAAGGGCTTGGTATTTATGATGATAGGAATATATTGTGTCATATTTTCAACTTTATCTTGACATTTTAAGACAGTTTTTCTTCTAATACTCCTACAAGTTTCATAAAATTAAAAAAATATTTTTTAACGTTTATTCTTTTTTGAGTAACAGAGAGAGACAGAGCATGAGAGGGGAAGAGAGAGAGAGGGAGACACAGAATTTGAAGCAGGCTCCAGGCTCTGAGCTGTCAGCACAGAGTGCAATGCAGGGCTCCCTTCATATAATAACCCTTCAGATAAATGGTGTGTTAGTCAGGATTCCCCCAAAAACAGAACCAATAGGATAAGTGTATATGGAGAGAGAGAGAGAGAGAGAGAGAGAGAGAGAGAGAGATTTACTTTAAGGAATTGACTCACCGACTGAGCCACCCAGGCGCCCCACAATTTTCAGTTTTATTTATTTATTTATTTATTTATTTATTTATTTGTTTGTTTATTTTTGAGAGAGCATGCATGTACGGGCTTAAGCCGGAGAGGAGGAAAGAGAGAAGGAGGGGGAGAATCTGAAGCCAGCTCCACACTCAGTGCAAAGCCTGACGCAGGGCTCCATTCCATGAACTGTGAGATCATGACTTGAACCTAAATCAAGAGTTGGACATTTCATGGACTGAGCCACTCCGCTGCCCCTTAATTTTATTTAAATGTTATTTAACTTCAGGGCATTGAATGCTCAAAAAGGTGGTCACTAACTAAAGTCAGTGAGAGGATACTACATCAAAAGAAGAATTTACTTAATGATGTCACCAGAACAATTGTCTGAATCAGAGATTGGAACAAGAGAAACTGTTGATCATCCTTAGCAAGAAAATAGACTGGTTGTGTTTTGGATAAATTTTCAGTAATAAACCTTAGAGCAATAATGCTAAACTTCAGACTGTTGCATCAAACTAACCAGAACACCTCTAACCTATGCATTTGATTGGTGGAGGTATTCCTTTATAATGTAGCAAAGCAGTTGATAGTAATTGATCTATGAGAAGCATACATTTTTTCTTTGCCTAAAAAAAAAGTCTGATTTAAGGACCATTTCATTGTAAGCTTCATGACTTACAACCTTATTTGAAACTTTTCAATGTAGTCAGAAAGCCTAATCAGGGGACCTGGGTGGCTCAGTCGGTTGAGCTTCTAATTTTGGCTCAGGTCATGCTCTCGCGGTCCATGGGTTCAAGCCCCATGTCGGGCTCTGTGCTGACAGCTCAGAGCCTGGAGCCTGCTTCAGATTCTGTGTCTCCCTCTCTCTGCCCATTCCATGCTCATGCTTTCTCTCTCTCTCTCTTTCAAATAAATAAACATGAAAAAAGAAAAAAGAAGAAAAGAAAACCCAGTCAGGCCAACACCACCTCGTGACCAGTGGTATTAAAAACTATTGATAGCCGTAAACATGTGATTGACTGTTGAACTGTTTTGCTTTGTCAGAGTGAAATAAGGCCTTGTAGTTAGAGTCATATTTGCTCCATTCACCCTGGAAAAAGTCAGGAAAGTGAAAACGCCCTTTGCCTCCAAATCAAGTTTTCAACCTTCTGCTCTACGATGATTGCTTTTACCCTTTAAAATGGAGGATGAGAGAAGAGATTAGAATAATCATATCTGTCTAGGTTTTGGTTGGATTAAGTCCTGTCTTCATCGTAATACATCTCATATTCCTTCATCATTAAGAGGAACTTGATCTAAACAACATGTGTTCAAGAGGATCACAAGATCAGCTCTCCTTGACTATACATTTTATGTGGATGAGTCTGATCTTGGAATTAACCTCAAATCAGAGATGTAGCCCCAGGAGAGAGAAGCCATTCTGTAAACTGATTGGCTTTTTTCCATCCTACCTTTTATTCACAGCTTCATTAAACTCCTTTCCTAGCTTGGAGGAACTATTCTTCTTCATGCAAATGCAGGGAAGTAGTTAAGGGGTTTTAAAGAATTTAACTACATGCAGAATACATAGCACAGGAATCAGAGTATTAAAAAAAGAAGCTGTAAGTTCACAGCTGTTTAACTTTGTGGCCAAGAGATTGAATGCTCACTCTCAATATTAAATATGCAAAAACGAAGTTAGGCTGTCCATATGGATAAAAGGAAGATGTGTATGGAGGGTGCGACAGAGTGGGTAATAAATAACCTTTCAGAAAAATGGTGTATTAGTCAGGGTTCCCCAAAGAAACAGAACCAATAGGATAAATATATGTATATATATGTATATAAATATATGTATATATATGTATATATATATACATATATGCACATAATTATATATATTACACATATTATATATGTGTAATTACATATATAATTACACATATTATATATATATATATATATGCACATATATGTGGAGAGAGAGAGAGAGATTGGAGATTGATTTACTTTAAGGAATTGACTCACATGCTTATGGAGGCTGGTAGGTCCAGAATCTTCAGGATAGTCCAGCAGACTTGAGACTCAGATTGAGCCAGTGCTGCAATTCAAGTCTGAAGGTGGTGGCTGACAGAATTCTCTCTTGCTTGGGAAGAACAGTCTTTTTCTATTCAAGCCTTCAACTGATTGGATGAGGCCCACCTGCATTATAGAGGGCAGTCTGTTTTACTCCGAGTTGCCAACGTATATATTAATCTCATCCAAAACCTCCATCACAGAAACATCAGAAACATCCAGAATAGTGTGCGACCACATATCTGAGCACTGTGACGTGTTCATGTGAAATTAACCATTACAAGTGTGAATGGTTGGCATCGTCTGTAATGGTGCTGTTTGCAATACTGGTGTAACTTAAGTGAATTTCAAGGAAGAGAAGTCTTCATCTGTTTCTCCTACTTATGACTTTATTTAAAATTAAAGGAGATCAAAAATACTGTTGGGCCTTAGGAAAAGTCTAATTTAGGAGATATTTTAGGCAAACTGTTTTAATCTAGTTGCTCACATTTGGAACATTTCTTCTAGATTTGCATTTGTAATAGCATTGAGGGAACAAAGATTTATGGAAAATATGTATGATCTCATACCTGGGTTAATTTACATTCTTTCAGGTTGTCTATCACAGCCTGCCACTAAAAATAAGCAATCTTCTGTTATTTGCACACCTGGGATTTACTCAGAAAAGCCAGTGTATTCTGTCTAATGATTTGGGAAGAAGGGAAATTTTTATTACAAATGATAATTTCCTGTTAATCATTGATGAACTGGAAGAGCTTTCAGATTGTTCCCCAGTGTTTGAATTGATCTCAGTAAAAATAAAGGAAGACAACGGAACATTCATGTAAAAGCAAAAATGTTCTTACTCGTTCTGATTTTGTTAATAAAGTTACCAGATTAGTTTCCTCCTCTTCATTCCCCAAATTCTTTTCATTCCTTTCAGTGTATTTTGATGTGTGCCTCATTAGAAAGATTGTCCCATACTAAGTAGGCTGTTGAAAATGTATAGCATTAGTACACTCATGGTGAACACTAACAGAATTGTTGAATCTCTATATTGTACATCTGAAACTAATATAACACCGTATGTTAACTATACTGGAATTAAAATAAAAAAATAAAATAGCTGACTTTAAAAAAATAAATAAAAGATTCCTGAAAGAAAGAAAGAAAGAGAAAATTATAGCATTAGATTTAGTAATAAAATGAACTTAGTTTACTCACACATTAATTTCCCTCATTTAATCCTTTTAGATACAGGCATTTTAAAAATCTTTCCAGGATGATAGCAGGAAATAAAATGAGGAAATATCAGCGATTTGATGTAAAAAAGAAAACCATTGTAACTGAACACAGAAACTCTTATTTTCTTGATCTTATCCTACTGGAGCCAAGGTTTAAAGAGAAAAGGAAGAAACCCTGTGACTACCAAGCTACCTTTGAACATACTTGGAAAAGAATTGCTGAGAGCATATGCTATTTGATGGAAATAACAGATCACTCTTTATAACCTTCTAAATTTGTGGCATATGTGCGTTTTCAAATTGAATATGCTATAGTTACAACCTGTATGCTTTTGAGGATCTTAATGATGGGCCATTGCTTATTGTCATCCTCTGTGCTTTTCTTTGCTGATTTATGTCAATTGCTTTAAATGCATTGTGGTATTTGGGCAGTGGATAAGATAGTAATGTCATCACATGCTGGTTGCTTAATGATGCAATTGCTTGAAAATTTTAAAGCCCATAATAGCTTCAGGTCAGGTTCAGAAGTTCATGTACAGTGCCAGACATTTGAAGATTGAAGCAGAGCCTGGACTCTGCCAAAATAATGCCACATTTGTCAAGCCTGGTCTTGGGCAAAAGCTGCTGGAAGCCTCTCATTCATCCAAGCCAATCATTGATAATGAAGCTTGAAGGAACATGAAATATCTTTTCTAAAGGAACAGACAACTCGCCAATTGGCTGCCTTCTTTTATTTTTGGTATAATTACCAGGGCAAACTGTCTTGCAAAATTGGTTCCTTATATTAGTTTAGAGTCTGTATCTTTGCAGGCGGGTGCAAGGAAGTTTTATTAGTTAAGAATATGTGGCTTGAGATCAGCTGAGCATTATTCTTTTAAGATTTTTATTGTGGGCTATCATGTGATTGATGATTCTATGGTGTGGGAAGCTTACAGAAAGAAAAGCAACTTCAGAAGGACCACTTTCCTGCTTTCATGCTTGCATTTTATCTCACTAATTTGCTTGACTCAGGCCACAAACATCCATCAATGCACAGGTTTCTGTGATGTGGAAGGTTCCAGAAGAACTCTGTAGTTGGAATACCTCAATCAAGCATGGAGCTAAAATTGTAAATTCCAAAATGACCGTGCCCTCAATCTACCTCCACTAAATGGCTTACTTTTTTTTTTTTTTTGGAAGCTGCATGCTACTGTTTCCCCTCTTTCTTCTTTTCAAAGGGCTCATAGTACTGGTTCCAACATCTCAAAAGGATGTTTTGCAGATGAGAGAAAAGAAACTTGAAAGCAGTCTGAAATGCTAGAAGAACTGACAAGTTAGCTGGCCCCTTTCCCCCATTCTTCCTGCCTTTCATACTCCACACTTAGCTCTTAAGAGGCCTGAGCACTGAAGAAAGGAAATGAAACGTGGTAACCTTAAGACTGACACATTTCCTAGCACCTTTTTTGTGAGTGTTCAGAGAAAGCAGTTGAACTCCAGTGCTGTGATACCTGGCCGTGATGCAGTCAGCTCAAGTTCAAATGATACCTCTCTGAAGCATGAGGTTATAGGACTTCTGATGAGGTTGTGGCTAGATAACATTATTATTACTGTTATTATTATTATTATTATTATTATTATTATTATTATTACCAAGAATGTTTGATTCATTCCTCACATGTATAGGACTTGGTGGTTTATAAAGGCTCACTTTACCTGCCTCCTCACTACAACCTGGTAATGAAGGCAAGGCAGGTATTACTGTCATCATCATCATCTCCACTGTATAGATGTGGAAACTGAGGATGAGAGCTTATGCCCTTTTCCTAAGCTGTCACAGTAAGTGACAGATCTAAGACAAATCATGCGAGAATCTGTGCTTTTCCTGCTTTTCAACTTGCCTCCTTTCTGCTGAGCAGATTTTGGTGCCTGTTGAGAAGAGAAAATTATAAGGTCCCTGTTCTTGCTGAGCTTAAGATCTACCTGGAGACACAGAATAGAGACACGGAAGAGACCCAGAAGGATGTAAGGTGGGCTATGCTAAGTGCTAACTGAGCTATTCTCTGCCGAAGGAATGTCATACAGGAGAGGTGACTGAAGGCAGGAGACAGGAGAGAAAGCTTTAGGGAGCAATGAGATTTGAATTGGGTCTTAAAGGAGCATCAGACTCAGATAAGATGGCCCAGGAGCAGCTTGAGCAGTGAGCTAGCCGCAGCGGATGCATTTGATGGATGAAAGCTGAGCAGGCCGTCTGGTTGGACTCACGTGTTATGTAAAGAAGTAATTAGAAACAGCATAAGGGCCAGAATGTGAAAGATCTGTAGCGCCCGGGTTTGCACTTCATCCGTTTACAAAGACGGTGAAGGCTTTAGAGCAGCAGATTCATGCATATAACTGATCAGAGATTGGAGACCATACACAAGGGGGTATTATATCAGTGCGGTTCATAAGGATGGGGGATTTGAGATGAGGGAGTGCATGACCAAGTGTTGCAAAGGAAAAATCAATACGATTCGGGGGGAGAAGAGGAAACATAATCTGGTGTCCAACCTGGAACTTTTTTCCGGAACACATGCTTAAACTGGCCAGGATGCAGAGGAAACGGGCCCAAACCAGGACCATCCCAGGTAAACTGGGCCTGTGCTCATACTGGGCAAGAGAGATGCTAAGGTTCTGAGACAGAAACAATTGTGGTGTCCTTGACAAGAGAAGGAAAGTCAGCAAGGAAACTTCGTTTGTGGAAAGACCAACGGTCTTAGATTTTAAGCTTTAAGATGACAGTGGGATGTCGGTTAAAGATTTCCCGAAGAAAGTTAGAAACGGACAGACGTTGTCTGTATGTCTTCCTGATTTCTCCTTCCATTCCTCCTTGATCTAGACCTAAAAGTGCATCATTTTCCCTTAAAGAAAGCAAGTGAAGTCGGAAGTGGTGGCTTTTTCCCGATGCTGCCAACGTGTGGCACTGCGATTCATGTTAGAGACTTGAGCCTGAATGTCCTGTCAGGAGCTCCTCGTCTGTGTGAGTCTTTGGGCTGCTAAAGCAACACCAGGCACATTTTCCCACATCAGAGGGGCTCATTCGTCTCCAGAGTGGATTTAGACAGCTGTGAGTTTCCAAACAGCAGGATCGAATATTGACTATCTGCCTGTGAACAAGTGTGAGGAACAAGGATGAACTCGGGAGGTGGAGTGTGGCTACCTGCTTATTGTCTGGGATCTGCGGATCAGAAAGGATTTGGTCATTTGCTATCAGTTGTCTTGGGACTTCTCAGAGTGACAGCTAAACCAAGATAATTTCAGGCCATTGAACTCCTAAAACATGATTTCTGTGATTAGAAATGTCATTTACTTTGGCTGTGTGTGTGTGTGTGTGTGTGTGTGTGTGTGTGACATTTTAGGTGGTTTGTGTGGCACTTTCCAGGCATTTAAAAAAGCTTTATCGATGCCATGTTTAAGCTCTTCTTTCCAAATAGATGAGTAACTTGTTACATGAGGCTAGAGCAGGGAAGGCAGTTTCAAACTCAATAAAAATTTCCCTTTTTTGTTTTTCTCACAAGAAGTTCTTGAACCAGACCTGGATTTACCAAGGAGAGGTATGTTCTCCCCAACTTCAGGAACCTAGTTCATGAGGAAAACAGAAGCAGTCAGTGCATATTGTAGGCATTTGAAAATGTCGTTCTCCATAGTTGGTGTTTTTTTGTTCTCCAGGCCTCCTTTGTAGACATCATGTATGAGAGAATCCATCAAATTCTAAATAACTTGGTTATTTAGAAGTATCTCCCTAAAAATATTCCCCAGCATTGGTTATCTGTTTTAAAACCAGCAAATGAGAATAACAACAGCTACAACATATGAAGTCTCACTCGGAGTTCAGAATGAGGTTAGAAACCATCTGCTGTGATTTATTTAATCTGGAGTGGTCAGTGCACATAGACAGCTCCCCCCAGGTACTGTGAAGAATCCAGAGATTTCCAAGCTTGACTTGAAGCAATACACATTTGCTTGAGATTTGCAGAACCCGTGCCCGGGAACCAGAGGGAGCAAAGGTGTCTGTCACACGGAGAGCCACTGTCTCTGAATACATGACAAGTTCAGAGAAGGAGAAAAAACATGTGGTCAGAATGGTCAGGAATGGCCTGGGGTGGAGATGAAACCTGGGGGCCCTGTAGGAGAAGGTGGACAGAGGAACCACCAGGGCCCTCCGGGCAGAGTGGAGAGCAGGGGACAAGGAGCCAAATGCAGCTGATGTTCAAGGGGCCACGGAAGAGCATCCCCTCTGTGGGAGACAGCGTTTTCAAGTCCTGGGAAATATGGAGGCTTTTTGCAGGATGCTGGCAACTTTCCCATCTTAGCCAGGTGAAAAAAGGTGCCTTCTTACTCAGTAAGAAAAGAGACCCTTTATGATCTGTTGCCAAATTCTTTCTGTTGTTTTCCAGAACTTTAAGTTGGAACTTGTATGTTCCTGAAGTTTAAACTCCTTAATTACCCAGAAATGGTCCTTGGCTTTGATTTATTGACAAAGCTGCTGAGCTCTGGAAAATCTTAGGCGGCCTTTAAAAGCCATGCAGCTTTAGCACTCTCCAGGGCAGGATGTGGAAAGGATTGTTCCAAAATAGAAAGAGTGGTGGCTGTGGGGCTGTGGTGTTTTAAAATACGGATGATGAGTAGATGCTATAAGTTTTAAGTTTAGTGTTAGACAATATGTTACTTAAACACAAATGTTAGGTTTTTAAGATTTTGTATCTTGGTATTTAGTATTAGTACAGATTGTACTCTGATATTAAACCTATTTTTATATCCTTGGGGACAACTGCAACATGGTTTTATTATTTCTTTTATTAAATTTTTTTTTAATCTTTATTTTTGAGAGGGAGAGAGAGACAGAGTGCAAGGGAGGAACAGACAGAGAGAGATACAGAATCTGAAGCAGGCTCCAGGCTCTGAGCTGTCAGCACAGAGCCTGACATGGGGCTTGAACCTATGAATTGTGAGATCAGGACCTGAGCTGATGTCAGATGCTTAACTGACTGAGCCACCCAGGTGCCCCTATAACATGGTTTTAATAGTTTTTTTAATGTTTATTTATTTTTTTGAGGGAGAGAGAGATAGAGAGGGGCACAGAGAGAGGGAGAGAGAATCCCAAGCAGGTCCTGTGCTGACATTGTGGAGCCTGACACGGGGCTCGAACTTATGAACCGTAAGATGACAACCTGAGCTGAAATCAAGAGTCAGATGCTTAACTGACTGAGCCACCCCTGTGCCCCAAAACGTGGTTTTAAAAGGGAGAGATTGTTGGGAACTTGGACCTTGGACCATGAATGTGTTCTCTATGCTTATTACAGTCTCTTCATAGGTGTGCTGCCCTCAGATATGATTTTCATATTTTTATTAGGCATATATGAAAGAACATAATTGAGACTGGCTACCCCAGAGTTCTACTGTCTTAAAAAGAAGTGATTTATGATGTCATCATTCCCCTTTCCAAGTACAATGACTATATCTGGTACTTATCAACTCTTAATCTATCATGTATCAGTTATTTTTTTAAGAGTAACGATGGTCTTCAAAGGTGAAAAATGTAAAAGAGACTCTGCAAGGATCATGTTTTGGAGTTCTAAAGTATGTATCTATTATAAAAATTAAATTCACATAAACTTTTCCAGTAAACCTATATTGTAAGGGAGCCAGTGGGGGCAGAGAGTTCACTCAGGGAGGAACAACACGCAGTTGACATTGGAGAGCGCGAATATAGCATGGATATTGTACCCCATTATCCTCTAAATGATGGGGTAGCGTGTAAAGTTTTTAATTTATCATCTGTTGAAAATTGAGATTTACGTTGTAGAGGATGTATGTGACTGCGGGCCAGAGAGGGCGGGTGTGTAATTTCCGAGGGCTCTTTAAATCTGGGACTTGGCTCCCCTCCTGGCCGTGTGCTGCTAATGACCTGCGTGTAGTTCTGGGCCGCCATGCTGACGCAGGTCTCCTGAAATGTTTTGGGCCGCAGCCATTTCCTTACTGCAAATGAATAATGAATGAGCTGTGGTAAAAGCTAATGGTTCAAGATAAAATCAGAAGCTCACTGCAAAATGGGTAATGTTCCTTTGTCATCTCCATGGAAACTGCTATTTATCAAGACATGCTAGTATTTCAGAAGACAGTGAGGAGTAACCAGTTTCTGTAACTCCGGGTCAGGTGTTGAAGAATAGACTTATAAACCACAGATTGAGACCAGAATGGGTAACGAGAAAGCCATCTGCATGCAGTGGGGAAGCTCTGTTAGGCCGTTCTGTTGGATCTTCATAAATGGTAAAATAAATACTAAGCTATAAGATGCGAATCAAAAAATGAGTCAATGCTCTTTTTCCCCAAAAACTTTGCCTTGGCCTCTGGGTGGGCTGCAGAGTGAGTGAGTGTCAGACATCTTCCAGGTGGCTCTCCTGGGTTGCAGAGGGGAGGGTTGGCACCGGCATCAGGAATGCTGTGAGCAGCTGGCTACGCAGCATGGGTACAAAACGGCCCCCCAGCCTCATGCGTGAGTGACTCTCGTTGCCTGCAGCCTGGGTGCGTGATCTCCTCTGCAGGGGCTCGTGTCAGCATGCCGCTCTCACGCCAGGGGCTGGTCGTGTGCTATGGCTCAGCCAGCGTGCGGGGAAGGTTGGTGTAGCAGAGCCCTGAGGACCGTTAGATGGAGGCTGGCTAAGCTGGGAAGTGCCAGGACAAAGAGAAGTGACGAGAAGGGGCTGGGAAGGCCCAGAAGGAGATCCGGTGAGAGGAGAACCTGTCATCACTGGCACAACATGCAGTGACCTGGGCCTGAGATCCGGGACCCCCAGGATGGGGGGTGCTCCCTGGCCCTAGTAGGAAAGAAGTGAGAAACAATGAGGAGACCATGGAGTAAGAAATCTGGAAACGTTCAGACACGAGTAATCTGCACACTGAGGTCTGGCCTTTGGAGCACATAGCATTGGGTTACCTAAAATCTGAGGGAAAAGAACACAGTTTTACAGGCTTTAATTCCATCTCAGCTCCCCCGTTTTTGGCCTCATCACTCAGGGTGGGTCAGGTGTCTTCTCTCAGCTTCCTCCCATTTTATATGTGAAAAAATGGAGCAGTGATCCTCTTCAGGGTCATTGTAAGTATGCAGTGAGATAATGTATGTGAAAGGGTTTAGCCCAGAGTCTAGCACCAGACTGCGATGAGTGAAAAAGAAAAGTATCCACAGAGGTGTCCCCCCTCCCTGGAAAAGGGGGGCTAAGGAGGAACGAACGTCAGTTTGGTGCAGGAAGCAGCTGGACCAGATTCTGCAGAATTCACTTTGTGGAGGAAGGAGGAAGGAATGGGGGTATGTTTGGACCCCAGTCTCTCAGTGACCCGTCCTGGTCCTTCTGCGGGGCTTGGCCCCACTGCCCAGAGGTCCAGACACCTGGAGATTTGTGTCTTTGTGGACATGTGAGAGGCTGTTGGCTGGCCATCTGCATGAATGCCACTGCCTCTACGGAGAAGTCACCATCAGTATTTCATTGTGAGCCAGTCTCCAGCTGACCTGGCACAGTCCCCATCCCCGTTTCTGCTCAGTTAATGGAAGCACGGGGAAAGCAGACGATTTTAAGGTTTTTCTACACATTTTCCTATGTCATAGGAAAATGGAGCTTTCATAAAAACACAAAACATTCTTAGTGCAAACATCAATGACTTTTTACAAGTTATTATCCAGGCCTCCTTGAGGCAGCAGGACTTGCCTTCCTACCATGTTTCCCTTTACTACTCTGTGGGTCTCCCCTCTGAGACCACATGTCCTGTGCTCGGCACGCATTGAACATGTCATTAGTGGCTGGTCTGTGTACTGAAAAACCAAGGGGCCGGTCTACTTACAAATGCAGCCTGTTACTTAGGGAAGGATCTAGGTCTTGATCTTCTATTAAGATCACGC
This sequence comes from Panthera onca, assembly GCF_046562875.1. Classification (NCBI taxonomy): domain Eukaryota; kingdom Metazoa; phylum Chordata; class Mammalia; order Carnivora; family Felidae; genus Panthera; species Panthera onca. Next base: position 225,909,435 of record NC_138339.1, read on the forward strand.
GGTTCCCAGCAGTGTCTATATTTCTCCATTCTCCACCCCTAGTCATTTACTTAGAGAAGGATAGTAGTGATCAGCACAAGAAACCTTCCCAAGAAGCCAGTCTCAGCCAAATTATGAAAATTGCTGTTTTTGTGACAGAAGTGATCAATTCTGCATCCGTGGTATGTGCTTTTTATTTTAGCTGGCTATTCAGATCTGATTAAAAGTCTGTATACAGGCTGAGATATAGCAATGAAAGCCAGATGCATAGCTGTGAAAAGGTGTAATGGGAATAAGCTCTACAAGGAGGGAAGGGGTCACCTGCTAGACTGAGTTTAGGAATGACTCCTCAACTTCCTGGTCCTCCCTAGCCTCCTTTTGTAAAGCAGGAATAATGTACCTTCTCCATCTTCTGAGTACAGCTAGACCTTATGAACTCTTGATATCTTCTCCAGCTCTCTGATTATGATTCTTCAGATTTTTTTTTTTACTTCTCTTTATACCTAGGGATAAATAGGAATATTAATGCTTCTTATGCTGAGGATATGAATTTCTTTGTGATAAAATATATTTTTTTTTCCACTGGAAGAGATTATTTGGGGGTCAACTCTGCATTTTAGAATGAACTCTTAATGTTCTACTGGGTGGCATAGCCGGAAAGGGAAGCATGGCCAGCCTGAATAGGCAGCGTGGGCTTAGTGGCCCAACACAGCCAGCCTGACCTTGAGCTTTCAGGCCACCAAGTCCCTAACCCCCATGGGATCAGGCTGCTGTGCCCTGTCTTTGCAGAAACCACTTTACTGGTGCCTAGAGAGCTGTCAATTACCTTTTAGTCGCTTACCACTTTGCTAATTGCAAAATGAACAGACCCTGCAGTCAGCTTTCTTTTCTAGCCTCCTCTACTTCCCTGGTATTTATGTTTTAGCTTCTTTTGAATTGCATTTCACTTATTATTCCCTAAATACTGTCTCTTCTCCCCTTTTGTATTTTAAGTGTCCCCCATTTTTTTTTGAAGCAGAGAACAGGGATCAGTGTCAGATTTTCTAAAGGGACTGCTCGTGCCACACCTGCTATTGTTGATCCTCATAACCTAAAATCCCTAAAGATGGCTAATCCCCCTTGCAGGAGGCATTGTTTCCAGGGAGAACTGGCTTATTGGCTTTCCACACCTCCACCAAGGAGCAACGGTGGAGAAAGGCGATGTGAAAGGGAAGTCATCTGGCAGTAGGGCTAAATGAATCTGTATTCAGGAAGATTTCCAGATTTCCCTAATTGCTGTTTTTATTCGCAGAACTTCTATTTTAAGCGCACACACTCACATGTGGATTGACAGGCACTAGCCGCAGTAATGGCTGTGTGTGTCTGTAGTGCCTGCAAATGCTCGTTTCCATGGTGATGGATGGCACTGCAGAGGCATGATTATGGTGCTGCTGGGACCAGGGCACTGACACACAGGGAGACTTCTTGTGTGTGTGTGTGTGTGTGCGTGTGTGTGTGTGTGTGTGAGTGTGTGTGTGTTGGGGGGTTGGGGGCTGTCAGGTGTGACAGCCAAAGGAGGAATGGGCTGGGGAGGTAGGATAGGTGGGTGGGAACATTAACTGAGTAACTCAGGGGAGATGAAGAAAGGTGATAGATACCTGGAGCAGGGGAATTCTAGAAAATTAAAGAAGAAAGTGAATTCAGATGGAAAAAGGAAAAGCAAATGGAGAACTTCTCTCTCTACAGAGCATTTTCCCCTGCCCTGGAAAGGGTTATGGTGGCAGAATTACCCCCCATAAAAATGGAAAAGAGAGAAATTGAATTTAGCAATGCAGACAGTGCAGGTGGTGTGAGTGTCCATGTTTCTGAAACTCCAGAGTCAATGGTTTGTTGCCACCAGCCCAACAGCGTGACAAGGGCAGGAAGGAAGCTGCCCCCTCACCCACTGCAGGATTGGGGGAACACATGAGGCCATCACCTCACCACCCCAACACTGGGGGAAAAACAGCCGCCAAGGTGGAGAGCGCCCAGAGCTGTCTCACCCTGATCTGAGTGAATGATGTGGTGGCTTCATCTAGGTCTCACACAGGGTACAAGTGTTAATCACAGAACTTGAAAGGATGACCAGAGTATTACATTATATTAGCATTTATTTTGTGAACATCAGCTGAAACCACATCTTCAGCTAAAAGACAGACATCGACGCTAGGGGTCAGCAACCAGAAGAGAACTTTCTGGGATTATTTGACTAGTCTCTGGTTGTAAAAATCTATTATTTTTGAGCATCTGTTGACAGTAGTTGTGTTCCAGAAGTTTCCCCTTAATGCTGAGATCTGTACCAGTAGATACAGTAAGGGGTATGCACCCCATTTTACAGTTGAGAATATAAAGGTTCAAAGAGGTTGAGCTTTTTGCCCACAGTCAAGGTCAAGTCAAACCCAGATTTGCAGATTGCAATTCATTGCTGTTGCCTGTATTTGCTAGTTCTTCTTTACAAATCTTTAACTTCCTGATGGAAAGATTCAGGCTAAGGAATCTCCACTGACTGAACTTGGCACCACTTATGGGCTTGGTAATGGAAGGACTAAGAGATGGTAACCAGGCCCAGGATGGGTTTGGCTTGGGTCCTTGGGAGAAGTACTTTCCAGAAATGAACTCTCAACCAACCTTAGAAAAGAAGCTGGTGGGGAGGGTCTTCCTCTGTATCTCTCGACTTTTTAAAAGACTTCTGGACCCTATGGGAAGCTTGATAGATAAAACAGATGAAAAAGCCATTCACCCTAATGAATGGACTTTGGAAACCAAACAGTCCTAAATCATTTGTATCTCCCCCTAAGTATGTGACTTAGCAATCTGGTTTTAGATTTTTGAAAAATCGTATTCTGAATCTGGAGACTGAAAGAAAAGCGTTCACTTGTTTTGAGTCATTTATAGTGATGTTTGCTCGGTTTTGTTAATGTTCACATTGTGCTTTCTTTGTGGGCCCACTCTGGGTTTGGAACTTAGTGGAACTTTATGAATTCTGACTTCACCAAGCTGGAATTCACTTACATTGGCTGTCCTCACATTGGCCGTCGAATTCTTGGTTTCTTCTCTCTCTTGTGAAAACTCCTCTAGGGGTCCACCCTAATGCTCCTCCACTCGGACCCAGCGTCCTTCCTGGGGTGTGTAGAATCTGGAGGCAGTAAGGGATTTAAATCTTCAGTGCATGTGATACATTTCTGTAACCATTAAGTACTACTGCAAGGTTTAAGAATTAGGGCTTTTTCCTAGAATTTCAACCTTGGGAAGAGTTTTAAAAGGTCCACCTCACATCCACTAGGATGGCTTCTATCAAAAAAAGACCAGAAAATAACAAGTGTTGACGAGAATGGGAGAAATTGGAACCCTTGTACAATGTTGGTGGGGTTATAATGTGGCACAGCTATTAAGGGAAACGGTATGACAGTTACTCAAAAAAATTAAAAATTGTCTTGATACTAGAACTCATTCACTTAACTAAATTTATTCCAATCTTAGCCAGCCCTGACCAGACAGAAAATCTCTTTTCAGAGATTCGTTTTCCACAAACCTTCTTTTTTCTCAACTTTTTTCTCAACAAGATGCATCTCCATTCTTCATGCCTTCTTTTACCAAAACACAAGTCCTTCTTTCCCTACATAGAGATATTTCCCTTATTATTTCTTGTAGCTTTTAGTATATATTAGAATTTTGACCCTAACGCCCTTGATTTTTAGCGAAAATAAAGAAGTAGAGAATTATGAACTGCCTTTTGTATTAGCATTCTATTGCTTGACAAACATAAAATACTTTTTATAATTTTTAGAGGTAGGTTTCTTCATAGTAAATTTTTCAGTATAGCACAGGACATGTTTAAAGGGACACAAATATCTTTAGTTCCTCTGTAAAAGGAAACCATGTTCAGTGATTAATTTTTTTAGTATTTTGTCTTATTTGGAAATGATCTAGCTATTTAATGACTGTCCATCATTTAATTTAACTTAGCAAAACTTTAATGCTTCGGTTTACCAAAAATATTTGGGGAAACTTTTTAAAAATTTCAGCTAAAATTTTTTTATTCTATTACACCTATTTAATTTACTTGTTCTTGATAATTATGTTTATATGACCCACAAAAACTTCATGAGACATCAGGCAAAGTCAGCCATTATTCTAAGTTATTTTCCTGACTGACAGATTTTGTAACAGAGATAACCTGAGCTTATTTGACTAATAAACCCCGGCAAAATAAAAATTGTATGTCTACATTATATTTAATGCCGCAGCTCTGAAGACATTCCTATTTTAATGAAGCCAAATTTAAAACTAACTTTTATTTGCCAAAGATTATCTCAGATCACATGACCCTGAAAAGTGGTTGGGTTAGTTTCTATTATATTTTTGAGAATTTTAATGAATACTTATATAAGTGCTTGATTTTCTTTAAGCCAATTAAATAGAGCTCTTCTACAAATTAATTTTGGCAATACTACCCAGAGGTAGAAAATACCACACATTTATCACACACACACACACACACACACACACACATAAACGTACAGACAGATGCATACAGAGACCTTATAGCTTCTGTACACTTAAGATTTCCCATTAGTCCAGATTCCAAATGACCTTTCCCCCTTGTTTTTCTTCTAATAAGAATCACCTCATTGAAGTTTGTACTTTAACATATATAATCTCAAAGGCACAGGGAAGAATGCAAGTTATAAGCCTTTATAAGTTAAATAGGGGAGGTTTTAGGATTGGTTTAAAAAAAAGGAATAGGTGAACTTTGAACTGTCTCTAGAGCTCCATTTCTAGTTTTGGAAGGATTTGTAGGATGAGGACAGTTGCTCTTAATTCCTCAAAGAATTGGGTTGCAATGTAAATGACATCATAAGTTGATCCACCCATAAATCCTTTCATAAGGGCTTTAGAAGGTTTTTCTTTCCCTCTGGGTACATTGAGCTTAGAAGGCCTAAAAAAATTTCCCATCAGGCTCTGAATATCAGTTTGCAATTGGGCCAAATTTCTGATCATAGTGTTATTAAGTCCTTTCAAATATCTTGTAAGGTTTCAGCCAGAACGCATAGTAAATATTTCTGGCAGTCTTAAAAAAAAACAACAAAACTCCATGGACCCAAGAGGCATCCTCAAAGAGGGTGTAAAGGTTGTTACCTTCCCAAGATCTAAAGTCACTCCCAAAGACAACCAAAGGAAAGAACTGTATGTTCCAGGCAAGCAGAAAGCCAAGCCAAGCTCTTAAAACATAAAACAAGACAAACAAGAAAGCAGTAAGTGTCCCTGAGAGAGATAGGATCAGGAATCAGTGGGTCTGGATTTGGAAAGAGAGGACAACATGCAATTTTATTTTCCTCTCTCAGCTGGGCACTGTGGACAGAGGTTTGGGAGAGCAGACTTTGGTAAGAATTCTCACCCATCACTGGCTTCTGTTAGTCTTCCCAGGATCCCCTCTGCAGGCTCTAATTTTAATTTCAGCTTCCCTTAGCTGGTTAAGGGAATGATGTGGCAGTTTACCAGAAAATCCTTCAGAATTTCCCCAACTCTGGCAGGGGCCTCTATGGGGGCCCTCCTTTGAAGGTAGATACATGGGTGTCTGTAAGGCTATTAGCTTGATGGATTTTTGTTTATGGTCATGTAAAGGCAATTCAGACAGAAGATTGTCTGGATGGGTACTTGAATAAAGGGAGATAAAGGGGAGCAGTAGGAGTTGTGTCCACTTCATAGTCTTGTTTGAGGTACCTCTTGTCTTTAATTTTTCAATAGCTTTTTGCCATGTAACTTTCATGAAATGCTTTTGGAATTCTGAAGCCTTTTGGAAGCTTCTGCATACCAATTAAAATAGGTATACCATTCTATTTATTTAATTTGGGAATGCTTACTTTTAAGTACACTTCTTAAATGATCTTACCTAATTGGAACCTTCCTTCTAATGGCCATTGTCATTCTTCAGAGGGCTAGCAGTAGGGTGAGACCTTAGCAGCAAATAGAGTTGAACCCACATTTCTACCCAGCCATGTCTAAGCACAAATGGAGTCCAACCCACATATTTGTCTGGCCATATTTTGGGTCCCCAACTTGAGTGTTACCAAGCGAAGTTCTCAGGGCACAGAACAAATGAAGTAAGATTTCACCATTTTTGTAAATATTTATAGCTTCCAGGATCATAGTTCTTAGGTATAAAATAAGCATGTGTACCAGAAGATAGCACAATTAACTCTTTAGATTTTAAGGATCCTATTTCTTTTAGCTAAGCCTTTGGTGCTCTTGGAGTCAAGCTAATACCTAAGAGGGATGTGCTCAAAGGGGATTGTGCAGTGGTTTACAGTGGACCTTACTGCACAGAACTTTTCTTGAGTTAATGGATGACTTAGTGTCAATCCGGTCCATTCCATGACCAACTTATCCTAACATACGAGTCTTTGGGTTGTGTAGTGAGTGCTCCAACAGCTTTTTTAAAAAAAATTTTTTAATGTTTATTTTTTGAGAGACAGAGCGTGAGCGGGGAAGGGGCAGAGAGAGAGGGAGACACAGAATCCCAAGCAGGCTCGAGGCTCTGAGCTGTCAGCACAGAGCCCGATGCAGGGCTCGAACTCACGAACCGTGAGATCATGACCTGAGCCGAAGGCAGACGCTTAACAACTGAGCCACCCAGGCACCCCCAACAGCTTTTACATGCTCAACCTGTGCCCACCAATTTTTCAGATTTTTGACTTCTGAGGTTCCCATTAGCAGTTAGCTTTTATCTACATAAAACAAGATCAACAAACACGTGCACCTTGACAGAAAAAAGTCACCAGTTGCTGCGGCCTGGCCACGAAAAAGTCCCATGCCCACTACCCAAAACTCCCAACGTGTAACCTGGGACTGCAGATTGGACTGAACCAGCAGACCTCAACAAATGCAGACTTCAGGCTGATTCCAAACAAATGAGCTACAGCTGCCACCAGCAGTTCCCAGTGTGGAATCTGGGGAAGGATTCCAAATAAATGGGGAACTGTAGCCAGCAGTTGCTAATATGGAATCTGGGGACAAAACCAAGGCCTGGAGTTTCCAATGCAATGAACAACTGTGGCCTGACCTCCCAGCAGCTCCCAGTGTGGAACCAGTGATTCCAAACAAATGGGCACTGACTGGAAAGTCAATTAGATCGGGAGCTTGACACAAAGAGAGCAGAGCTTAGAACCAAGAGGAACTTACCCATGGCCCCCAGAAACAGCAAGAAAGGCAGAGAACTCAAAAAGGCATTTGCATGTACTATGCCTGTGTTTCTTGTTGCCCCCAAAGGCCATTACAAGTTTCCTTCAAATCCCACCGCTCACTGCCACCAAATATGTGAAATAACAAAAATTCAACTGAGTGAATTTGAAGATTTAATTAGCTTTTTTCAATGAGATTCATGAATTAAGCAGCATCCCATCCAGCAAGTAGGAAAGAGCGCTGAGGAGATGTACAAGTGGAAGGCTTTTATGGGCAGAAGAGAGAGGGAATAAGGAAAGAACAGATTACCTCATCTTCCTTTGGGGGATAGGAAGGGTCATTCCCCAGAAAATTCCAATCTGACCAGCTAAGACTACATTCTTGGAGAAGATTGAAACTGCAGTTAGGTTAGGTATTAAGTCTTAGTTTGGTGACATGGGCTTTAACACATGTGACTCCTTTTTTGTTTTTAACAGGTACAATATGGATGAACCTTGAAAGCATGGTGCTTAACGAAATAAACCAGTCACGAAAAGACAAATACTTTTCCCCCATTTACATGAGATATTTAGAGGTTTCAGCTTCCTAGAATGGAGGTCATCGGGGGCAGAGGAGAATGGGGAGCTATGGCTTAATGGGTACAGGGTTTCAATTTTGCAAGATGAAGATGAAGACAGATCATGGTGATGGCTGCACAACAGTGTGAACGTTCTTAACACGACCAGCTGTACACTTGCAAAAGGTGAAGATGGTAAATTTTATCTCATGTGTCTTTTGCCAGAATTAAAAAAAATACGTAAAGGGGTTTCTCCCGTTAGTCCTAATAAGTATATGAGATTTCACTATATTTCCAGTGAGCAAACTTTCGGCTGTGATAGGGCTTAGCCAGCATGACAAAAGAACCCGTGTGCTCGGGGCCAGCTGACTTGATGCCACAGTTGCTCAGAGAATCCTCCTCACAGAAGAGGAATCAACCGCCCACATGTGGTTCCCTCTGTGGAGACAAAGGCCATTTTCAGCCCTACTGCTGGGTAACACATTGCAGAAACTTGCTGCTCTCCAGCTGTTAAGACTTGAATGAGGTAAATGACCATGATTGGCCTTTCACCACCAGCATTTGTTCCCGGTGAGTCATCACCATTTGACCGAGGAGCCAACTCAGCAGCTTTTGGGGGCGGGGGGCGGGATCATGCATTGCCTTTCAGCCCCAAATGCTCTGAGTCAGTACTTTGGCACTGGGAGTGGAAAGCAGTGAGAAATGGGTGGGCCTGTAGGGATCTATCAGGGAAGGATAACTCTGGGAACAATATCGCTTATGCACTGGCTGCTGTGCATTTGTGAAGCAAAGGCAGTGGCTGTTCTCTGGCTTTCTGCCCCTCACCCACTTGTATATATTCTCTTCCTGGGTGTCTTAGCTTGGAACCCCCTGTGTCAAGATCACCTAGTGTCCCTTGACTTCCAGGAAGCCTCAGTGATCAGCCTCAGGTCTCCTAGATCATAGGATGAATTATCTGGCTTTTGACGGTCATTGGACAGCCTCTTGGCATGTAGTTTATGGCCCTTGGACTGCTGCCTTTTCATGGGTGAGCCTGTGTCTCAGCTGGACTGTAGTCCCCCAGGCCAGAGACATGGCTTTCCCCTGTTTGTGGCTTCATTGCTTCAGCAAAGATTGGGCACTGGGGACAGTTCAGTAGATTACTAAACTCTGGGGAGCTCATATTCCTCATTGTAAAAATGGGTATAACTACCTTCAAGGAAGATAGTATTTTAAGGCTTGATGAGACAATATACATAAAGCTTTTAGTACTGTGCCTTGTAATCCATAAATGATGGTTATTACACTTACTTCTATTATATGTCATAGGTGTGTATGGTCCTTGGGAGTTAACCTGACTTTACAGTTCTTTTAGAAGACAGTTCTATTAATCTTAGGACTCATGCCATTCTCACTTTATAATCATTTTGCATGGAATGGGGGCATTTAAAGGGAAAAAAAAAAAAAAAAAAAAAGCCTAGAAGTCTGATGTAATCAGTCAGGCTGAGAATGTTTGACTTTCCTGGAGGTCTAGTGACACCATGTGGACAAATATGTAATACAAGTTGATTATTCTTTTTAGGTTTTCAAATCATATTGCATTGTTAAACAGCAAATTATTTTGCAATGTATCATTCATGATTATTTCCTTCTTAATTATGATCTTGTTTTAAGGAGTCGGGTTGAAAGTGGAAAGCTGATTATGAGGGTAGTGCATGTAGGCTTCACTAAAAGGAAAGCTGCATTGTGATGCAGAAAATCAGTTCTTAAACGGTCAAGTGTTTTCTTCATGTATTACTTACATCATGTCAATACAGTGACACGTCTGAAATTGATGCCAGTTTATAATGAAGCATTAGTAACAAGCCATTCAGATTTCATTCAGGGCTGATGGCAGTCTACTTCGTATCAGCTACCCAGTCTGTCTGTGAGGCTGGCACTTGAGGGCTCACAGAATTGGTGGTGCAGTCGGCCTGCCTGGGGTAGGTTAGTCCCATTCCCAGAATTGTTTCCGGATTCCTTCTTTCCTCCTTGACTTTCCTCTTGGGGAAAAGAAATGAACACCTCTCCATCTTTTCTACACCCCGGAGCCGACATCTGGGTGTAGAGTTAGTCGTTGAGCATGGAACTGTGTGCTTGGGCTTATTGTTGTTTTAGTTACTGAAGAGTGGACCAGTTTGGGTGAACTGGACTTTTCTAAAACCACTAGTTTGTGCTTCTCAACGTCTCTGCCCACACCTGTCTCTGGCTATGTTCCAAACCCGTGGGTGTTTCTTCTCATTACTCAAGGTGCCCTGGAGAATAAAAGAGACATAGATCGTCAGAACGCACGTGGTGATCAGTAGTAAATGCATGCATTTCTAAACTTTAATCAGCAATCATTTAATATTGGGTAATTAGAGCAATATGCCCAACTGGTAAGTGCTTTGCACCACTCATCCATCCAAGTGTGGTTTATCAGAAACAAGTCCTCATACACATGAGTCCTTTGCGTGCTCTTAGGTAACTTATTTGGTGAGCTGTGAGTGGCTAACATACCTTTCCGTCCTGTCAGTCCTCCGTGAAGGAGTATAGAAATTGTGCAGAGGGAAAACTTGTCCAATCTGCTCAGATACTTCAAGGGGAACCATAGTCAACTGGCACTTACAAAGAACATGGCTTTGTATCCAATTTCTTGGTATGCATGAAGTAGTTTATGTATCTAGAACAGCTAATATAATCTGAATTCATATGTATTTATGAAATAAGCGTCTTATAGTTATCATTTTGTAAAACTCTAAAGCAAGTCTGAGTTTCACAAGTGAACCTTTTTGAATATTACCAACACAATTATTTTATTATTATTATTATTTTTTTTTTTTTTTATAATTTTTTTTAACGTTTATTTATTTTTGAGACAGAGACAGAGCATGAACAGGGGAGGGGCAGAGAGAGAGGGAGACACAGAATCTGAAACAGGCTCCAGGCTCTGAGCGGTCAGCACAGAGCCCGATGCGGGGCTTGAACTCACAGGCCGCGAGATCATGACCTGAGCCGAAGTCGGACGCTTAACCGACCAAGCCACCCAGGCGCCCCTATTATTATTATTTTTGAGAGAGAGAGCACAAGTAGGGGAGAAGGGAAGAGAGAAACAGGGGGGAGAGAGAGAGAGAGAGAGAGAGAGAGAGAGAGAGAGAGAGAGAGAGAATCTTAAGCAGGCTCCATGCTCGGTGCAGAGCCTAATATGCTGCTCAATCTCGTGACCCTGGGATCATGACCTGAGCCAAAATCAAGTCAGATGCTCAACCAGCTGAGCCACCCAGGTGCCCCCAACACAATTCTTTAAACAGTAATATCCAAATTCTACTAAGGACCCTTCTAAGGTTTTGTTAATTGTTTTAGGACATTGCGCTGATCTGCTCATTGGAGTTGGCTGAAAGAGTTGTTTAGTGCAGTTTCCAACAAAGCTGCATTCAGAACCTAAGGAAAGTTGAAGTGCTGGGACAGCCTTTCTCATTACCACTCGCAGGGTTTTGCCTCAAGCTCATGGCTGAAGGCTCATCCGCCACGGCGCACAGAAGTGTCACTGAGGTTGTGAGGGAGAGGAGGTGAGCACGCTGCCTGCCTTGGCAGGATGCTGCCATGGGAGAGGCATCCCAGAAATTCCTTTTGGGCTCTGTCTGCCACCACCACCCATCTGCTTGGCATATCTGTGCAGTCCTTCCTTACCCAGCTGGGCCCCTCCCGTCATCCCGGGACTGACCAGAGCTGGTCAGGACAGCTCCTCCCTCCCGTACTCCAGCCTCCAATCCCACCCCTTACACTGAACCTTTTCTGTGTCTCATCCTTTTAGGGCCTAGGGAAGTGACAAATTTAATTGGAAAAACAATTCATGCAGTAGGGTGCACAGGGGCTCCCTGGAAGGCTGTCTCCTGTCTGTGTCACTGACAAGACAGTGTCCCAGTTAAACTGCCAGTGCTGCTCTGGTTGGGGGAACTCAGGATGGAGTTATGTGGCCCCCTCACACATTGCATTGCAGGAAGGAATATTTTGGGTTTGAGGTTAGTGCCCACTGTGAAAATTTCCAAATCACATCAAGTCAGTGGCCACTGCCTCTCAGAGTAGGCAGGGCTACCTGCCATGGTGAGTTGGCACAAGAGGGGCTGAGAAAGGTTGGCCCGAACGACTTTAGACACTAGGTTTCCACTTAGCCCTTGTATGAAATCCATACCGTGATTTCAGTTGAGTTAGAGCAGTGGAAAGCAAGAGAAGAAAAACATAGGCAGACCTGTATGTTGGTCAAACTCAAGATTCCAAAAAGCAAACTCATCTTCTTGCTCACAGGTTACGGACCTCCCTTCTGTTATTTTCCAGTTTCAGGACCGTTTTATACAAAGTGACAGTGTGAGAGCTCTAGTAGAAAACGGGGTGACATCCAGCTCAGGATGTGTCCCTGGCTTTGCCTTTGAGTTTGTTGATGAGATAGGCTCCCTGGCACTCCTTCATACGCTGTGTGGAGCGAGACTTGTCTAGGAATGGTGAATAGACATCTTGATGTCATCTCCCTGCATCTCTGTGCCCTTATGTTTACGGCATGCCAGGCTGGCACCATAACGAGCTGGATGGCATAGCGTGGTGGGGTCTCCAGCCCCATGTAGGTCAGAAGAGTCCTTGTCTTCTCAGTCATCTCTGGCTCTCCAATGGCTCATATATGTTCTTTCCTGTGCTTGCTTCCACTCACTCTGATCCCTGACACCTTTGTTCCCTGCCTGATCCACACCATAAGCCCCATCTGCCTTCTCTGCTTATGTTCCTGGCGGGAGAAATGGTGAATAGTGGAGGCTGATGTCTTTCAAAGGTGTGGTTTTCATCCAGAGTTGGCCTGAGATACATCCTTAACCAGTCTTTGGTCATGGAGCACTTAGTAAGGAGTGAGACCTCTGGAGTCAGACTGATGGGATCATACACAATTGCTGTGTCCTTGGACACATTACCCGACGTCTCCCTTCACTTCCTCACTGCAGACTGAGTATGGCAATGACACCTGCTTCATAGCATGGTTGATTTAAATCAGATAATTGGGGGCACCTGGGTGGCTCAGCTGGCTAAACATCCAACTCTTGATATTGGCTCAGGTCGTGATCTTGTGGTCGTGAGACCCAGCCCTGCATCATGCTCTGCACTGAGTGTGGAGCTGTGTGGGATTCTCTCTCACCTCTCTGTCTGCTCCTCCCCTGCTCACGTGCTCTCTCTCTCTCAAAATAAATAAATAAACATTAAAAAAATAAAAATAAATAAATTAGATATTTGGGCTAAAGTTCTTACCTCCATGCTTGGTGTATTCATGAGTTTGGGCAACTGGAACAATGTGCAGAGACTGAGTTTATATTGTCACAGTTCTGGAGGCTAGAAGTTCCCAGATCAAGGTGTTGGCAGGACTGGTTCCTTCTGAGACCCCTCTTCTTGGCTAGTAGGCGGCTGTCCTCTTGCTGTGTCTTCACGTGGTCTTCCCTCTGTATGTCTGTCTGAATTTCCTCTTCTTTTTTTTTAATGTTTATTTATTTTTGAGAGAGAGACACAGCATGAGTGGGGTAGGGGCTGAGAGAGGAAGACACAGAATGCAACGTAGACTTCAGTCTCTGAGCTGTCAGCACAGAGCCTGATGGCGGGACTCGAACTCACGAACCACGAGATCGTGACCTGAGCCAAAGTCAGAAGCTTTAACTGACTGAGCCACCCAGGTACGCCCCATATTTCCTTTTCTTATAAGAACACAAGACAGATAGGATTAGGGCACAACCTAATGACCTCATTTTAATTTAACTACGTCTATAAATCTCTGCCTCCAAGTATAGTCACATTCTGAGGTGATGTGAAGTGAAGACTTCAACATATGACTTGGGGGTGGAAGACACAGTTTGGCCCATAACACCTAGCACATACCACGTGTTCAATAAATATTTTCTCCTGGACAATTATTCTAAACTTTTGTCAATTCTTCTACTTGTTTTTTTCTAACCTATTTTTTCTTAAAGTTTGTTTGTTTGTTTATAGAGCATGTGTGCATGCAAGCCAGGGAAGGGCAGAAAGAGAGGAAGAGAGAATCCCAAGAAGGCTCTGCACTGTCAGTGTAGGGCCTGATGTGGGGCTTGATCCCACGAACTGGGAGATCATGACCTTACCCGAAACCAGGAGATGGGTGTTTAACTGACTGAACCAGTCAGATGCCCCTACTTGGTTTTTTTAAATATATTTTTTTCTGTTTCAATTTGCTATTGGATATATGACCTTTCATTTTATTCAGAGGTATCAGAGCATAAACTCATTCAACTTCCAGACTGTTCCTCATTCACCATCCCCAAAAACCTTGCTTATTACATTTCTTCCTCTCCTTACAGTCTCAGAAAGTAAGTTTCCACTCTTTGTGCCCCAAGCTTGCTCCTACCCCTGAGTGTCCTTGGTCCCTCTCCTCTGGGACTCGGGCTGGAAATCAGTCTCTCATCCTTGTATCTTCAACCTCCTGACATCTTCTCCTTCATTTTAGCCTTTGAACATGTTCTTCCCTTCACATGTTTCCTTGGCCCTTCCTCCTTCTATCTGCTGAGCTCTCTCTTCCTTTTCTCATCCGAGCTTTTGAAGAAAGTTTTTACGTTCATTTTCTTCTGTTCCTCATTTATTCATTCATTTCTGGAGCATATTCTCTTTGCCAGGAGCTGGGAGAGGTGTGGGGGACACAAAGTTGCCTGTTCACAGTCCCAAGCAGAGAAGGAAATGGATCATCACAATATCATGAAGCTTGTGCCCTGCTAGGGAAGAACCCAGTGAGCCCTGTAGGAGACATAGGTACACCCAGTTCGATCAGAGAGTGGCAAAGGTGTTGGGGTGAGCTTTCCATAAGAGGAGAGCCCTGAGTCCAGAGGGTTTAGGTGGGTCATGAGCACGAGGGAAGAAGTCTACAAGCAAGTGGACTTGGGTTCCTCTGGGTGGGTAGAGTTTTCTTTCCTCCCATTTAGTCCTCAACTTACTGGCCTGTTCACACACCCCTCCCCTGAAGGGATTTTCGTGGATTTTTCCCAGTGGACCCCTAGCTGCACAATCCAGGGGATTTGTTGCATTTTTATCATGTGTGACCACCTCTCCTCCTAGCACCTCTTCTCCTTTGGCCCCACCCCCACTTGGCTGTCCTCAACCCTTTCCCATCTTTCCTTTTCTGTGTTCTTCAGGGATATTTTGGGAGCTGATGTGGGCAAGTAGGCAAGTGGCTTATCACCAAAAGATGGGGAAAAGCAGGCACTGGGCAGTGGGAAAACATGGATTTGTTCAGTTTAGGGACTGTAAGTTTCATGACTGGTCATGTTTGCTGGACAGAGGAGAGAAGGGAAGGGGTCAGACCTGCACCAGAAGGTGGGTAGTTATCAGTTTACAGATGTGCTTGAGCCACCACTCAGCCTCCCTTTTACTTCATCCCTCATGCATAATTAACCACAAAGTTCTTTTGTTTTTACACTCTCTGGCCATCATTTGAAGCTGCCTTCTCATTTCCATCTTCATAGAGATATTCATCATCGCTTCCTTCTTAATCTGCTTCAGTGGTGCCCCCCCTCCCCTCGTCTCCTTGGCGCCTTTCTAAAATGCCACAGGCTGCTAGTCACTTCTTTCTGTTTGGCAACCTACAGTCACTCTACAACCCACACCATATTAAGGCAGAACGCCTCTCCTGGGCTTTCATGAACCTTCGTAATCTGGCCCCATCCTAATTATTTATTTGTAAATTCATTAGGACATGTTTTTGAGCACTATGTATATAGCTCTGAGGATAAGGCCTTTCTCTCCTCTCTCCCACTCCTGTCTTCCCTGCCTCTCTCCCTCCCTGTGCGCACGCACACACAAGAGCTGAGCACTTACTAAGCAGCCAGCACCTCATGTCCAATGATTGAGGGATTTGTATGATTGAGAATCTCAATGGAGGAGGAATTTGCCGAAAGATGTTTGGGAAGCACATAAAGGTCCTAAGGGAAAGAAAGAGGGGAGGAATGTGGCCCAGGTTGTGGGCAGGACCGAACTAGAGGTGTGCTGGTGCTGAAACAAATGGAGGGCAGAGGCTGTAGGAACACTTGAGTAGAAACACTTGGGAATGAGATAGCCATCCAAGTCTGCGGTCAGCAATCTGGGGACGAGAATTTTAATAATGTGGATGAAAAAGGAGAAGCTCCTAAGAGTTCAGTAATGAACAACTGGAAGGATTTAGTCTAGACATAGAAAGGAAGTCCAAGGTAGGACTATTATTAGAAGATAGGAGTAGTTTGTACCTTGATCCCTCTCCTGGTGCCAAATGGCAATGAGGTATAAGGATGGGATTTCATCCCCGAGTTGTGTAAGCAGCTCCAGAACCCAGCATGGGGCAGAGCGCCTTTATTATGAACTCTTGATCAAAGCACATGTCTCCTTCTGTCACCTTACCTCGCAAGGGATCTTCATCAAGCTCTGAGCCTCTGCTTCACTGTCATGTCCTTCAGCGTGTGTGTGTGTGTGTGTGTGTGTGTGTGTGTATGATTCCTAATGGTAGAGCTCCCATCTGGGGTCCAGAGAACGCCCTTAGGATTCTTCCCCTTCTCTCAATACTCCAGCGACACTGCAGTCAGTTGATGATTCTCTGCCCACCTCACTGCAGGCGTAGCACGAGTTGTGCAGAGTGGAAATCCTGTCACTTCGGTTGGCTGTCTGAGCTACCTGAAGCTGAACAGCTGGATGTGACCCACTTTTCTTTTTAACCGAACTGAGTATATTCCTGGCACCTTTGCTTTTCTTTATCAGGTATGTAGCCTTAGTGAGAATATAAATTGTATCTTCGTTACTCGGGGGCCCTTTCCTTGTAGCTCCATTCCCATGGCTTGGAAGGGTCCCATACTGCCCAGTCTCATCTCTGCTCTTTCACTCTGCTGCGTGTAGCCTGAAGCCCATCAGTGACATTTAGGGCCCTGAAATGGGGCTACCCTTCCTGCTTCCCTACTCTGCCAGTTCTCCCCTAGCCGAAATATCCTACGAAATTAACTGTTTGTATCCTCTGGAAAAATATTAGAAACAGGATGTCTAGGAAATTCCTACCTTTCAAAAAAATGCAAATACCACTAAAGGGCTGATTGTACATTAAAGAAAAGTAAACGGTCTCAACTGTGGGAACGTGGGTCATTTTAATCTGATATTGCTCTCAACTCATTTCTGGCTAGGGCCATGGGTAAAGTTTTTTCTTTACTTGCAAGGAAGATTAGCAGATCCTAGGAAAGCTAAGCAGTTTTAAAGAAAACAAAAGTGAGGGACTTGGTTCTCTGAAGGAAAAGGAGAAAGGGTCTTTAGGTGATGAGACAGGTCTCAGACAGCTACATCACTGCCTATTTTGCTTGTGTGACAATCAAGTGGACATGTGTTGGGTGGAGACAAATACTTCTTTAGCAAAGAGGGACCCCAGTGAGGAGATTTGCAGGCTCTGGTACTCAGCTGTGTTCGTTACCCAGGGTTGCTGCCATAAATTACCAGACTTGGATTAAAACAAGAAATTCAGGGGTGCCTGGGTGACCTAGTCAGCTAAGAGTCCGACTTTGTCTCAGGTCATGATCTCACGGTTCATGAGTTTGAGCCCCACATCAGGCTCTGTGCTGACAGCTCAGAGCCTGGAGCCTGCTTTGGATTCCGTGTCTCCCTCTCTCTCTGCCCTCCCCTGCTCATGCTCTGTCTCTCTCTCTCTCTCTCTCTCAAAAATAAATAAACATTAAAAAAATTTTAAAAACCCAACAAGAGAAATTCATTCTTCGCAAATCTGGAGGCCAGAAGTCTGAAATGAAGGTGTCAGTAGGGCCACACTTTGTCCAAAGGCTCTAGAAGAAAATTCTTCTTGCCTCTCCCAGCTTCTGGTGGCTCCAGATATTCCGTGACTTGTGGCCTCATCACTCCCCTCTGCCTCTGTCTTGACATGCCCTCTCCTCTGTCTTCTCTTCTGTCTCTTGTAAGGACACCTGTCACTGGATTTTGGGTGGATAATCCCAGTTAATTCAGAGCAATCATATCTTGGGATCCATCATGTGTCTAAATAGTGTCACATGCACAGTGCTGGGGTTGAGGACTTACACATACATTTTGGGGGCCACCATTCAACCCACTACACATGCCACATGAGTTCAGACCCTCAGATTATGTGGCCTGAATGTTGGTTCCAAAACTATGCTCCTTACAGGTGTAGGAGAGGTGAAAATTCCCTGAATTACAGGCTCACCTGTTACATTGTGTGATGATTTCCCCGGTTTTACTTTCTTTTAACTTGCAGCATTTTATTCTAGACCCAGAGAAATTTAAACTAAAGGCTTTGCTTGGTTTTGAACTGGTGAGGACTGTTTTGTTTCTTGTTGGTTGACTGGTTGATTAGGACTGTAGACGGGAGAATGTCGGGGGTTTGGAGGACCTGTACCATCCTGAAAAAAACCTTTTTCTGCAGAGCTGTCCTCTGAGCTTGATGTGAGTAAGGTGGCTTTTTCCCCCTTTCTTGTTTTCTCTTAGGAAAGAAGTCTGAGAGTCTGTAATCTACTGAAAGAATAGCTTGCGACTCAGAGACCTGGTGTGGCAGTACCTCCCCAACCCCCCTTGCAACCCATCTACGTGAGAAGCGTTTCAGCTGTTCCCTTATAATTGAGTCTCAGAGAAATTCCAATAGATTGACAGTCATGTGGGCCATAATATAATGGCTTCATTTTTATGTTCATTGTGGCAAGCTGTTACTGTTAATTTGACTTTCTACCAAATGCTGTAGACAGTGGTCTTTGCAAATTGGAGCAGCCTCATCTGGTGTTGAGGAGAGTGAAGCAAAGGGAAATTCTGCCAGAGGAAGCAGTGAAGGAAGGCGCTCTTTGCAGGTGGATCAGGGCCCCAAAATCCCCATGGGACAAACTGTATCCCCACTTCTCTCCTTTCAGGCTGACCCCTTCCGGCCCAGTGGGGACATCTCTGTAGGAACTGTGGCAGGTGTTCATCAAATTTATTGCCTGGTGCCTTTAAAGGGGAAAGGATGCTTTTGATTTTGAGATTTAAACAGAAATGTTTCATTACCTCCAACTACATGGATATATTTAAAAGCTCACAAAACTTTAACAACGATGTCATATAGTTTTCTTATTAGGACTTAGTCTGCAGCTTTGACTAAAGTTCTGGAATTGCTTTTGAGGTCAAGGTTTTTCATTCTTTGGAGTTTTCTTGCCCATATCTCACAACGATGTCATATGATCGCCCAAATGTCATATTGGTTAGGTATTTGTTCTGTCTATCTAGTTATATTATTTAGACCTGTGGAGGCTGTAAGCATCTGTTTTCCTGCTTTTTCAGACTTATATTTTAATAAAAGGTGGCTGTTATCTCTTAGAGAACCACAGAGAAGTGTAGACCAAGTCACCGCTTAGCCGCCCCACCCACCCCAGCCAAGGCTAGAGGTTGTGTGGTTCAGCAAAGTTCCAAAGCAGCATGTAGGTACACAGACTAATGGTTCTGTTTATTAGAGATCGCACTTGAAACAACTAATCAGATTATTATTAATATGTCTTAATGATTTTGAAATGAAAGGGTAGATTCCAGATTCAGGGGTGTGCATGCTAAATGTTACCTTTTATGGATCTCTGATGGCAGGACTGAAACACGGTGTGATTAAATATGAAATAAAACCACATGGCACAAAAATCATGAGAGGAAGAGACAGAATAGTGAATGTAGGGAAGGGGTGAGGACAGAAAGAACCTGTCTCAAAGTGAGTTCAGAGTTTATGTCCAACTTTCTACAGCTCCTGGCTGGCCTTCAGTGACCCTAACTTAACCTGAGGAGAAGTGACCATAACCCTTCAGTGACCATAACCCTGAGGAGAGGTGCCCAAGCCCATCCCAGGGTTAAGGGCATTCCCTTCTGGAGCCCTTGTTTGAAAAGAAAAATGGCGGAAACCTCAGAGCAGTGGTTGTGGTCCTCTATGGCTAAGAATCCTTTAGTTAGCTGGTCAACCAACTGATTCCGAGGGTCCACCCAACATGGTCACTTGGCAGCACAGTGCTCAGGAACTTGACATTGTCCAGGAGTCCACAGAAAACTCTGATACAGGTTTTAGAGAATCTGTGACAAGAAGGAGCTATACAATTTCACGGCCTTGGGGAGCTGGTCTGGAGTCGACTGAAAGGCAGCCAGAATTAGCCCCAGGCCATGAAGTGTCTTCTCACCTCCTTCCAAATTGTCCTCACTTCACCTTGTTGCCTGGGAAACTTGCACAGTGAAATGCATGCTTCGCTTGATGAGCTCCCTCTGCTAAAAGTGCCAACACTGGAGGGGATTGAGGGGCAGGGGAACAGGAACTTTCACATTTAGGACAGATGTTCCCAGTCAGTTTTCCTCCCTCCTTTCTTGACTGAGAGGTGCCTGAGGGAAGCGCTGGGATTATCACATGGGCCAGGCCCAGGCACTGGGAGAGGTGCTGGGTGGATAGGTGCTGGAGGTGAGGTAGCAGTATCTAGGGGTTGGCTGAGCCTATAAAAGAATAGGGGCACGTGTCAAAGCTTTGTAAGCCCCTACTCCAGGAAATGTGGAAAATTCTGCAGGCCTCTGTCCTCCTGTCATAGAGGACTACTTTCCTGACCCTGGGAGCACAGATCGGTTCTTGTGGTGTTTTCACAAACCTGGATTCTAAGGGGTTTTGAAGGGACCCTGATGCCTCCGAAAATGTGATCTGCATTTTCGGGCTGCGGCTTTGCTCGTGGCCATCAGGGCATGCCTGGTGTTCACTTAATTGTCCGGTATCCAGGGTGCCAGGGGCAGGAGCCCACACATGCTAGCTCATGCAACTTAGACCTTATTAAGACACGGAGAGATCACTCAGAACACGACTGTGGAATTATAGGCTAGCATCAGGGGTTCTGGCACTGAGAACTAGTCACCAATGTACTCCCCTGTTTCTCTCTGCTCCCCTCTCCTCCCTGCTCCCCTGCACACACTCCGTCCCCCTCCAGTATCGCCTCCCCTCTCCTGCCCCTGCCATTGTTTCTCTCTTCCCACAAGTCCTTACTCTCCTCCTTCCCACCTCCACTCCTTGGTAACAAGCTCCGCTGTAGATCAGCCTGTGATACAGCACCTCTGAGCCTTGGTGGTCGCATTCTGAATTAAGGAGAAGCTGACACCAGGGTTGGAAAGCTGTAGAATTAAATTAAAAAACACGGTGCCCTTGATCATGCTAGCTGCTCCAACAACGCTGCCTCCTTTCCTTCCTTCCCTTCCTTTAAGACCTTCAGGGGAGAAAAGCCCAACAGCTGTCGTAAGCATTTTATTAATTATTTTTATTTTAAAATTCACTCACTGGTGACTAACCATCTAGATTTGCTTGGGACTGGAGGGTTTCCCAGGATATGGAACTTTCAATGCTAAAACCTATTAACTGCTCTCTCTCCTGGGAAGCCAGGGCAAATTGTTCTCTTTTCCACATATACCATCTTAACAAACAGAGTTTTTCTGTGTTTAATTTTTTTCTGCTTCTTTCAGTGCATACACTTTCAGTGCATATACACTTTTCCTTATGTGTATATTGCTTGCCGGACATAATCGCTATTTTGTCCAGCAGGTGAGTTTACTAATGTTTTCTTGGAGGCCAGTTTTTTTTCTTATTTTGTTAAGTATATGTAACATAAAATTTACAATTTTAACCATTTTTTTCCTTTACATTATTGTGTAACCATCATCACCACCCATCTCGATAACTTTTTCATCTTCCCCAACTGAAATTCTGTACCCATTAAACAATAGCTGTCTACTGCCCTCCCCCAGCCACGGGAACCACCATTTTGCTTTCTACCTCTGGGAATTCGACTATTCTAGTTACCTCATATAAGTGGAATCATACAGTATTTATGATTTTGCAACTGGCTTATTTCACTTAGCATAATGTCTTCAAGACTCATCCATGTTGTAGCATGAGACAGCCCTTCCTTTTGAAGACTGATTAATACTCCATTGTATGGATATACCACATTTATTTATTCATTGTTCTGTTGATAGACGCTTGGGTTGCTTCCAGCGTTTTGACTGTTATGAATAATGGCCATGTGTGTACAAGTATCTTTTCAAGTATCTGTTTTTACTTCTTTTGAGTATATACCCAGAAGTGGAATTGCTGATCATAGGGTAATTTGGGGTTTTTTTTTTTTTAATTTTTTAAAGTTTATTTATTTTGAGACAGAGAGAGAGAGAGAGAGAGAGAGAGAGAGAGAGAGAGAACAAGCGGGGGAAGGGCAGAGAGAAGGAGCGAGAGAATCCCAAGTAGGCTCTGTGCTATCAGTACAGAGGCCAAGTTGGAGCTGGATCTCATGAACCAGAACCGTGAGACCATGACCTGAGCTGAAATCAAGCTCAATCACTGAGCCACCCAGGCGCCCCTGTTCATATGGTAAATCTATTTGTAAATCTGGGGAGAACTTCCATACTGTTTTCCACCAGGGCTGCTCCGTTCTGCATTCCCACAAGCAGTGCACTCCCTGTGAGTGGATGGGGCGTTGGCAAGAGGAAGTAAGTGTAGTTAGATTCTCAGTGGCTCCCATTCAGTCCTTAAAGAAAAAGAGAATAGTATGGTTTTTGAACTAGTTCTTAGCTGCTTTCAAATGAACTTTCCTTCATGGGAGGAAACTTTAAGGTTTCACTGAATAGGAATTTTTCTCTTTCTGTGCTTTGCACAGCAACTGGTAAACTAAGATCATTCTTCCTGTCTGTCTGACTATCTATCTATCTATCTATCTATCTATCAATCAATCATCTATCTACCTATCTTAACGTGGAAACATCACTTACAACCAAATGAATAAAATTTGGCTAAAAAAGAGCATGTCGGTATCAGATGGAATTAGGGCTGTGTGTACACAGTACAGAAGCTCCAGATGCTGGTGTTAATTCAGTTAAATTCAAGTCGGAACAAAGAATTGGTGGCACTGGTGGATCAGCAGGTCATATGGATACAAATGGCCGGTGCTCACTTAGCCTGGATTGTTGGTCTCAGCAGAGTAGCAAGGTGTTGCCATCTACAGGAATATTCCTATCATGCTCACTGAAAGACAGTTGTATGTATTTATTTTTTAAAAATTATTAGCATTATGAATGACACATTCATGAAGTACCTACCCTGTGTTGAGGAGACTGCTAGGTTTAGGATGATGAATGAATTGCCCTTGGGACCTAAGACCTGGTATGTGCTGTAAAGGAACTTTCTGGTTTCATGTCAAATTATGAATTTGACATAAATCAGGGATTGGCAAACTTGTTCTGAAAACAGTCAGATAGAAGATATTTTAGGCTTTCTGAGCTATATGGTTTCTGTGGCAGCTACTCGACTCCGTCATTGTAGCTCAGAAGCGGCCATAGACTATAGGGAAACATGAGCATGGCTGTGTTCCAATAAAACTTTATTCATGAACCCTGAAATTTGGATTTCACCTGACACAAAATGTTATTTTTCTTTTGATTTTTTTTTTGTTACTTTAAAATGTAAAAACCATTCTTAGCTCATGGACTGTATAAAAACAGACAGTGGGGCCAGATTTGGCCAAGTCTCAGTTTACAAACCCCGTGGAAGTCATAAGAATGTTTACTTTTGATGATCACATTTTTGTATGTGCAGAAAAACTTGGATGCAAGAACATTAAAAAATATGTCCTAGCAAGTCATTAGTGAAGATGTAAATTTATGATATGAAAATAAATATTTCTGGCCACGTGCCTCAGTATAATTTGGTTAGCTGCCTTTAATGGTTTCAAGGAGGCAGAGATTTAGGCAGCAAAGTGAACCTGCCAAATAGGAGAGCAATGTGGAGAGTTTTAAGATCCTGGCACCATCTATGAATTCTTCAATCATTCAGTCATACAGTTTGCATGTTCGTTTCCTCTTTTACAAAATGTTTGCTCCTGGAATTCTTACAGTCTCATTGTCAGTGACAGGGGTTTCTTTGTGTCTCACAACCCTATATTATCAGTTCTCAAAACCTGGCACTTCACGGCGTTATTCCTTTGAATGTCTTTAATTTTACACACCCCCTTATATTCTAAATTTAATTCATTTTCAGAAGTTCTTTACAGAAAAGGACCCATAGTAATTCTTGATTAGTCCCAATTATCTTCTTATAATTTAATGCAAGAGGACTTTATTGCATTTTTTAAAAAAGTGTTTGTTAATTTAAAAAAGACTCTTTCTCCCAAGGTTAACTTTATAAAACAGTAGTCATAATTTAACTATTTCCTGATTCTAGAAGTATTTTTGTATCTAAAAAAAGGGGGGTTCCCAAGTTGTTGTAATGCCGCAGTGATAATTTAACTATTTCATGGTTCTAGAAACATCTGGAACATTGAAGTTTTAAGGTTATCATTGACTAAAATATGCTAAAAATTTAGTGATAACCTTTAACCTTAGCATGAAATCCAATGTTTACAATCACAGTCTTCATATTCATAAACATTCCCCCAAAGATTCCTATTGGTAGCCTACCCTTCCAAAATATTCAATAAGAACATCTAATACATTATAAAATCAATGATATTTTCATTGTTCCCCACTATTCTAACTATAGAGACTCCTCGATATGGTGATAAAGGTACATTTTATCTTTAGGGCCTTGGACATACTAGGCTTGCCATAAACATTTGCCTTCCCCATTTGTCCATTGCATATGTTCCTTTCTAAATCATGAAACGAAAGAGCTAAAAAAGGCATTGCCACCACTCATTTGGTATAATCCCTCCTTAGAGAAGACAAAACTGGCACTCAGAGACATCAGGATCACACAAGAGTGATTTAGAGTCAAGATGAAGGCAAACTAGTTCTCATTCACCACGGTCCAGGGTCCTATCTGTTACCCAGTTTCTCCTGGGGAATTGTCATGATTCGTTCTCTCCCTACTCCTATCTTAGAATTCAAGGAGGTGTCCATAAAGGCTTTCCTGTTCTTCATAGTCTATCTTGCATATATAATGTAAAACAACTGGCTGACAATGAACAAAGCAGAAAAGGCAAAGAGAAAATAAGAGTCTGAATAATCCAGGGTCTGCACAACTCTCACACAATCAAGAATTGGTTATTGTAGCATAAGAGCTAACTGGCATAAGTGCGAAAGAAATAAAAACCATGTGTTTGCCTCTCTTTCAAGTTAGCACAACATCTATAATACTTGAATAAAATGTTCTAGGCTTTAGAGCTTGTCTCTGAAACTCTCTAGAACTTACCAATAGAAAAAAACAAGCCATTAACAGCTGATGTTACTAAGAAAAATCTTCAGTTTAGAGTTTAACAATGATCTGTTGTGTTTGAACTCTCCTTCTTATCCTTGTAGTTAAAGTGAGATGAGTGTGTTCTGTGAGAAATTTTATGTTATTCTACATTTTTGTGTGCATAAAAATACACACCCATGTTGGTTTGCCAAGGCTGCCATAGCAAATTACCAGAAGTGGGTGGCTTAAACAACCAAAATTTATTGTCTCTCATTTCTGAAGGCTAGAAGTCCAAAATCAAGGTTTGGGCAGTGTTGATTCTTTCTAAGGGCTGTGAGGGAGAATCTGCTCCATCTGTGGCTCTTATTTTCTGGTGGTTTGCTGGCTGGCTTTGACATTCTTTGACCTCTAGAAGCATCACCCCGAGCTCTGCCTTCCTCATCAAATGGTGTTCTTCCTGTGTGCCTGTCTGTCTCCAAATTTCCCCTTCTTATGAGGCCAACAGTCATATTAGATTAGGGGCCCGTCCCATTCCAGCATGACTTCATCTTAACTAATCACATCTGCAATGACCATAATTTCCAAGTAAAGTTACATTTTGAGGGTACTGGGAATTAGGATTTCAACATATGAGTTTGGGAAGGAGGCATACTTTAAACCATAGCAACACCCTTCACTGAGATATTGTAAAAAAAATAACTTCTTTGTTCACGGTAAAGGTTCATGCAAAGGCATTTCTTGAGCTCAAATGTTGTTAACAGTTCATGTGTTTGGACACTGAAGGGCAGTATAACACTACCAATAATGCAAAAAGAAGTTTCCATCTCAGTTACTTTAGACATTAAATTATTATGATTTGTTTAAATATATTTGATGAGCATAGCTGCTGTCTATGGTGATTTTGACCTTTTTTGTATCTGATGAGACCTAATGGTAGAGGCACAAGACACACAAGGAGAGAACCTCAATATTGAGATTCACATTGAATGATTATGCTTTTTTTTAATGGTTTTAAAGCTGTAAATTGCTGCTCATCCTGGCAATTCGTGCTTAGATTTCATTTCCTTGAACATTAAGGAAGTTATGATTGGCATGGACAAATGTTTCAGCATGGAGGGAATGTTTAGTCCTCTACTTGTCAGGCACTTGAAAAGAATATGATTTTCAGGGCATGTAAGGAGATAGCTTATATGAATAGAGTTATTGCATTGTATTCTTCACATGTGAAAGAAAAATGGATCACCCACAGACGGAAAGAAAATGTTATTTTCATGCACTTTGGTTAGTGTTGATTGTAGTTCTAACGTCTTATGGTTGTCTAAAGTCTGACAGCCATTAGATGGAATAATTTTCAGCATAAAAACAGTACATGGGAAGGACAAACGAGAAACTGCTGATTTACTCTGCCTTCTATTCCATGATTGTTGACTTTTCTGAGTGTAATCTTAGAAGTTTATGCTTCAGCAACATTAAATTAAGGCCTATATACTGTTTTTTGACTTTTACTAAACACTTCCTCTGCTTGAGACATGTCTGTGCATTACCTCAGCAAATTCTTTCTACCATCCTGAAAGATGGATAGAACATTATCATCACTCTCTCTATGGAGAAAGGAGATTTCCAAATGTTGAGTAATTGACGCAAGTCATCCAGCTAGTAATTAATGGAATTGAGATTTAAGCCTGACTTTCTGTGATTCCAGACTACCATGCAAAGCATTTCAAGGCTGCTATAGTCATGGAAAGCCACTATTGTATGCCATTCTGAATTGGTGCATTGTTGAATGAGAACTAAAATATAATAAAAAAGTGTAAACGTGAGCATGTTCTCAACCAGATATCAAGAGCGCCTCCCTATGCTAGATAGATGTTCCCTGTACAAATGGACCTAACCCTTTATGTGCCATTAAGGATATTCAGAGTTAATCATCACACTGGGAGAGAAGGCTAGCAATAATATAAGTTTATGAAAGGAAAGAAGCCTCATGTCAGCTTACTCCTGACTTGGGAGACACCTAAATCAAAATCAACCGTTCGAAATTATTTGTGAAAAGCTTGAGTTTTTCCCCACTTTTATGTTTTAGGCCCCAAATCTATTTCCTTAGATGGTTGAGTTTTATTTACTCTGCCTCTTTCCAACTAGAATTAACATTTCTAATAATTTTTAGTAGTCATGGGTGTTTTTGGCAATTGGGCAGAGCAGATGTGATTAAGAAGAAAATTACTGCTTATGACTGATTTTCATTTTTTCAAGAAGAGACCTTTAATTTTTTAAAAGAAACTGGTAGCTTTTGAAACCACGATTAGACCTTATAGCCAGGGGATGTCATAAGGGGCGGGAGAAAGATGCGTAGAATGTGTTTGTACTCTTTATCACAGGGAGTTCATTGGGTTCCATCTCTACTGAGCTGGTAACATTTGCTCTGAAATTTCATGTTACTGATACCTCAAGCTGTCTATTTCACTCCCCTTCCCTCCCAGGAAGGGAGAAGGGAGAGTGTAGAAGAGAGGAAGGACACAAAAACTAATCTCAGCTGTGACAAATCCACCCGTTTCCCAGGACAACCGTGTAAGTGAATGTGGACGCACCCAAAGCGTACTCTCGCGTGTGCACACACACCCACCCACACACACACACACACACACACACACACACACAAGACAAGTCTTTCACAGGCTCCAATTTTCAGAAGTGTTGGGTCTTGACTACATCCTACCCTACCTTTGGAAATTATAGGAATTGGAGTCAGTTGGTAAGCCTGGTTGCCTTCCTTGGGACTTTGGCACAGTTATGGAGACCAGCCTTGTGCACATTAACCATGGCTAATAGCCACTTAGTTTAGGAATTCTCCCCTAGAGATTGGAAACTGCCTGCCCACGGGTTGAATCCAAGACACAGGTGTGTTTTATTTGGAGTGCACGATGTTTTTTTATAAAAAATGAAGTTATTGCCAACTTCTAAAAATCGAGGACTTTCAAATAAAAATCTGATTTCACTTTTTCTTAAAAAATCAGTGTAGCAGCCCTGGGCTCACTTTCCCGCATAACAATTGTCAAGTAACTGCTGCTGCCCCATTTAGGTGAAGGGAGGGTTCCAGTTTATTACACTCCTCACCGATTTCCTATTGTCTGACTATGTCAATTACCATTTATCGCCCCATTTACACTGTGTTGTATGATGCCTGGCCCACTTCACTGTTTGTTACCTTCCAGGCCTCCATAGGCATTTGAAGTCCTTATGCTTTATTTACACGTCTATCTCATGCTTTGTCGAAATAGCAACCAGCCCTATGTTATTCACTCATCTCTAAATTTAGATAAAAAGGAATTATGGAAACTCATATACACGGTATAAGATGAAGACAAAGAAGAGATATTGGCCTAGCGTGTTTTGGTCACCATACATAATTGTCTGAAAGACCATTGAGGAGGGACTATCTCCAAGTGTGTATTCATAGTTGGATATCCAGATCAACATTTATTTATAGAAACAATGTTTTAAACCAAGCTTTCATTTGAGGCTGTAAAATTTTTTGTCTTGCCATTGCCATCTCTCTCTCAGCCTTTTATTAGCTGTGCTTGGATCTTCGTACAATTATGCAAAAATGGTATTATTATTCACACAACTCCAGAGAATGTTTCTATTGGCAATTTTAAAAGCTGACTTGCTCTGAAGCATAGTTTTGGAAGATGAAGTACTTTTCTCCAGCAATAGTTATGATGCTATACAAGTGTTTTTATTAGCTGCGTTTGAGTTTGGGTCTAAAAAAAGTAATTTTTGCACTTAATAGTTTTATAATGTAATTTTAGGTTGCATTTGTACTAGATACTACTGGGATCATCATTCTCAGTTAGAAGTGGTTCAGTATCTGAACTGAACCAACTGACCCATACTGAACACATAGAAGACAAAAGGCTCTGTCCTCAGCTTATGTACAACAAAAACCAAAACCAAGAAACTTCCGAAGTTTTATGAGGGCTCCCACCATGGAAGTGGTGATGGTGATGGTGGCCATGGTGCTGATGGCTAGGGGGCTAGGCTCAGGGCAGTGATGGTGACAGTGCTAGCAGCCATTTTGGAGATTCACCTTTACGGGGCTGTCATTGGAAAACATCACTCACTTGAGAAGACTAATTTGAACCATGAAAAAATCCCTTCTAAGGTCAAGCTGTATACCCAGACAAGTAGATTAGAAATATAGAAATAGAGGTATTTAAAGCAACCAACTCCCATACTTCAACGTCAGGCAACATTTACACATGTTAGACACATACTTCCATGGCTTTGGGAATATCTTTTTTTTTTTTTAACGTTTTTATTTATTTTTGAGACAGAGAGAGACAGAGCATGAATGGGGGAGGGTCAGAGAGAGAGGGCGACGCAGAATCTGAAACAGGCTCCGGGCTCTGAGCGGTCAGCACAGAGCCTGACGCGGGGCTCGAACTCACGGGCGGTGAGATCATGACCTGAGCCGAAGTCGGACGCTCAGCCGACCAAGCCACCCAGGCGCCCCGGGAATATCATTTTTTTGCCTCTAACCTTAAGTGACAAGCCAACATGCAAGAACATAAAAGGCAGATTGATTACCTTTATTATGTTTTTATCCCTCAGACAGATACCAGTTCTTTGGAGTGTGATTTTCTTGCAAATTTTTTTAAAAATTAGGGTCCTTCACCAAAGGGTCCTTGTGAGGAATCAATATAAGGATGTGAGTCAAGTCTCTTCGGGGCCTGGCACATTGTAGGCCTTGGCACTGGCATTGGGCTCCTTTGAAAACGTCAGGAGGGAAATTCACAGCCATGTGATTCACTGGTCACATGCAAGTTGAGTAAGAGTTGACAAAATCACAAGATAGCAACTAGTTGCTTTAATTACGTTTTTAACTCCTGACGCAGAGAAACTGTATCTGAGGGTGTTGGCCAGACACAGGTTTTGTGGGTTGGTTTTATTTCTCTGGGTTTGAAACCTACCCTTTGTAATGCGAGTGTCTTAACTTTACTTGCGTGCCAAGAACCCTGCCACATGTCTTACATTAGCGAGTGTTTTAGTGACTCTGTTTCTCTAAGGAGAGCCTTCTGTCAGAGTATGTTCCACGACGTGCTGTCCTAGCTGTTGTTCATGTGGACTAGCAGCTGAGAACACGATCAAGAAAGGAATGTACTTCCCACTTTGTGATTGTTAATTTTTTTTTATTGATTCAGCAAATTAAATTGCTTACATTTCAACAGAGGACATTTTCTTTTCCATTTCTTAAAGCATCAGCATATTATTTCATAAATCTCAGCCATTCTGAATTTCAACACTATTATCTGTTTTTGCAAAAAAAAAAAAGACTTAGAGCTTCAAACTTGTAAAAAAAGTAGTTTGAGGCTCTTTATTTTCCTCTCTCTGTTATTATTATTTGAGTCATTTATTTCTTTTATTAATGACTGTGTCTTCCCCTGGGCAAGAACCAGAGTTTCCTTAAAGGATTTTTCTTTATCAGAAATTTCTTGCTAGAAGAACAGTTGTAGAATAAATTATCATTTGCTTAAGTGCATTATCAAAGAAATGAAAAGGTGATAAAGTAAAGAAACAACGGAGAATGTATTTTTATGACAGTAACATGGCATAACACATTCCTGATATTTGGCTATAAAACAAATTGTCGACATGTCTTAGTACCAGAAATGTATGAAATTACATGAGTATAGAACAGAAAAATTCAGTGGTTGACTTGTAATATCACGTGCATAACAACACTCAATGCTAAGAGTGGAGAAAAGAAGCCAAATATGGAATGAAATTGGAAGAGAAACCTTATCGAAATTAGGTTTTGGCAGGATGAGGACGCCCACATGTGCCAAGTTTTAACTGAAAGCTAATTATAATGGTCACATTATGAATTGTGCAGAAAGAAGGAGGTGATTGATTCTGGTGCTTTAGATACATAACGTGGTTGGATTTTTTTAAACACAGGTAGGTGTAAGCATTCCTTTTTGGTAAAGGACATCTCATTAAAACTGGACCTTTCACCCTGTCCCCTTTAACTGGTACCAAGAAGAATGAGAAATTATAAATGAGTATTTAAAAAAGAAAAGAAAAATGGAAAGGATATGCCATACTCAGTGATTCCAATAAATGGACTGAATTTCTTGGCTTTTATTTTTGTGATTGCAATCTCACTTAAAATACATTAATGTATTTTGATGGTAAAATATTTTAATGTTTCACACAAAGAGAGGCACCTGATAAAGACACAATGACTTGTGTGGCTTCAAAAAAATAGGCCGTGGCTGCAGAGTTTTTCCATTTTGTTGGTAGAGGGCGCTCTTGGAAAGAAAATGTAGACTTTGCTGAAAATCTCGCCCTTCTCTGTGATGTCAGCGTCACCATGGAGATCTCATTCCAGCAAGGGGGAATGGATTCCACAGTCCTGCTTTGGAAATGTGTAAATAGCAGATGCTTTTATTGCCTTTGTTTGAATCTCTGTCCGTACAGAGCAATTCAAGGCGGAAACTCAGAGCAGGGGAAGTCCATATTTATCTGTAGTGGTTTTTTAACTCACTGTAAGCAGCTCAGTCTCCTGGGACAAGTATGTGTAATGACAAGTTAATGGAAAAGATATAAATTCAGATTTCACATAAAAAGAGTCAGAAAACGGAATATATCTTCCTAGGATCAAAGGAATAATTCAAACTTCCTTTTTAAAAAATTTATTAGACATTTTTTATTATAAACTATTAGTGTACAATGCATGTGATGACTATTATTAAAATGGTTTTATTAACTGAAATTTATAATACACAATTGTAAGGGTACATGTTTCTATGCTTTGAATAGGTTTGTTTTCCTGTAGCTTGGTAGTTAAGAGCCTGGTTTTGAATTGTAACTGATATAGTTTCAAATTTCTACACATCTTCTGTTGAATCTCGCTAAGTTGTTTTTTTAATCTGTAAAATAGGGATACAAATAACATCTAACTAACTCTTGTCAGATAGAGTCTGTCTCCTTTACAGCAGAGAGGGTTCAATGCAATAATGTATATTGAGGATTACATGTAATAATGCATATAGAACTATTCTTGTTGTATCACACCAAAAAGAATTTTCATCTTTTTTTTATATCTTCATCGTATAAATTACTGCGATAAAACATATTGGAGCCAGTATAGAAACTGATAACCAAGAGAACTTAAGGAACTGTTTCAAGTTTATACAATGTTTGTGTCAAATCTAGGCTCAGAACCCAGGTATGGCGATACTCATTCAAGGACTTTTCCCAGCACATCTGGCAATTATAACCACCCATGTTTTTTGAGATACAGTGGGTTTGGCATTATGCTAAGTGCCGTCAGAGATAAACTCTGATGCAATAAATGGGATGTCTTTACTTGGGGTTAGATTTTCGTATAATAACCGAAGCACTAGGTAAGAACTGAAAATTAATTGATAGAATATTAAGCATTGTATGCCATAAACGACTTCCTTTATGAATTATAATATAATACACATTCCTTTATGAATTATAATATAATACACATACAGTTTCTTTTCTAATGTAGGGACATTTCAACTGAGGATGGTTTTCTCAGGGGAATACAAATCTCTGGATCCCACAAAACTGAAAGTTGTGACAGATTCCAAGGGGTCTTAAGTTAAAACAGTGCTACCTGTGGTAGCAGGTGGCCATCCTTGTTAATGACATTCACAGCATCATTTCAGTGGAAGCCTGATGGAAATCAGAGCATGTACCATATCCCATCTTCATTTTACACCATTTCCCTGATGCTAATTCAAAGTATTCTATTCACCAAAATAATTAATACTAGTAGAATTCCTGTTCCCAAAGTGAGGAGGGGCACCTATATGCTGTATTTTATCGAAATTCACTTAGGAGGTTAAGTATATAGTGCCCAGGAGCTACATACTAATGTCTATTTTTTGTTTATATTAGGTGCACATTTGGGGACACCTGGGTGGCTCAGTCAGTTAAGTGGTGAAACATCGGACTGGCTCAGGTCATAATCTTGCCATTCCCAAGTTCGAGCCCCGTGTTGGGCTTTGTGCTGACAGCTCAGAGCCTGGAGCCTGCTTCAGATTCTGTGTCTCCTCTCTCTCTCTGTCCTGCCCCCACTCATGCTCTGTCTCTCTTTGTCTCTCAAAAATAAATAAACATTAAAAAATTTATATTAGGCACACATTTGGCTTGTACTTATTTGGAAGCAAAAATGCATTTAAGCTAATAAAAATAGCTGAAATTTATCGAGGACTTTTTCTCTTTTGATTCATAGTCTAAATTCTTCTCATTTTTAAAGTAACCAACACGATAAACATATTTGATATGAGGCACGAAGAGATGAACATCTAAGTGGCAGAGTTGGGTTAATTCAGGACCTGAGCTCTGATGACAGGCTGTGCTCTTGGAAATTGTGCCAGAGGCAGTCTCTGAGGTGCTGAAGAATCCTCCCCCCAACAGGAGGCACTACCTCTGCCCTAACCAAATGTAGGATCTTTAGAAACAGGATGTGTTTCAAGATAGCTAACTGGGGTCTCCTGACTCGCCCAAGTCAGCAGTGGTCATAGTGCAAGGATGGCAACTCAGCCACCTGAGTCCAAGCCCGTGACCAAAACCACTGGTAGGTAATGCAGTTTACTCTCTGCTGAATTGCTAATTCACAACAGTGTGTTAGGAATTCTTTGGAGTGTAAGTCTACACACATCTGTACTGGAAAAGAAGAGATGAAGGATGAGGGCAGTTGTATTCTTAAGGCCTAGCACAGTGGCTAGTAAATAACGAGTTCAATAAACATCTATTGAATGATGACTAGGGGCTCAGGGAAGGGGTAAATCACTTTGGATTGGAGTGGATAAGAAGGTAAGGCTTGAACCTTCAACTGAGCCTTGAGTCATAGGAGAGATTTGAACAGGCAAAGAGTTAGGTAGGAAGGGATACCAAGTGGAAGAAAAAAGTCATACAAAAACCCATACAAGTAGGAAAGAAGAAGTCCTTTTCTGAGAAGAATATGTAAAGCAGATAAATAGGACCGTGTTTTGGGTTATAGCATAGTCCTTGCATTCGTCCTTATGTCCATCCATCCATCCATCCATCTATTCAAACATCCAGGCATCCAATCCTCCATCTGTCCATCTATCCAAACATCCATCCATCCATCCATCCATCCATCCATCCATCCATCCAACTATCCAATCAATGCTTACTAAGTATCAGGTACATGGCATGACTACTGTAGACTTGAAAAGTAGGTTGGAACCAGATGGAATGCCAGACTCAGAAGATAAACTTTAATTTGATGGCGGTAAAGCCATTGATTTTTTTCTGAAGCATGGAAAGAGATATTGAAAGTTTAAAAGAAAGAGTAGATTAGCAGAATTAAACAGGATGGATTGGAGAGAAAGGAGATAGGAATGAGAAAATCCACCGGCGGGAAATGCCAAGGTCCACAGGTAGGAGAATAAGCTCTGGACGGATGTGGTGATAGGGGTAAAGGGAAAGATGACAAGAAAAGGCCTGGCTTTGAGAGAAGTTAAACTGTAAGTGGAACTTGTTCCAGAGAGAGAATCCTAAGCAGGCTCCACACTGATAGCAGAACTATCAGGGCTCAAACTTGTGAACCATGAGAACCTGAGCTGAAACCAAGATTCAGATGCTTAACTGACTAACCCACTGAGGCGCCCCAGGAACTTGTTTTTTTAAGCTTGTTATCACACTGAATTTCAAGAACCTCAAATTTATTTATTTATTTATTTATTTATTTATTTATTTATTTATTTAGGAGAGAAAGCAGGAGCAGAGGAGAGGGGTGGAAGGAGGAAGAGGAGAAGGGAGAACCATAAGCAGGCTCCGTGCTCAATGCAGAGCACGATGCAGGGCTCAATCCTGGGATCATGACCTGAGTTGAAATCAAGAGTCTGATGCTCAGTCAACTGAGCCACCCAGGTGTCCTGGGAACTTCACATTTAACAACACCGTATAGACATATAAAATCAGATCTTTATGCAAAACGTTGGTTTTACACTTCTCTATCTGTCTTAATCCTTTGATATCAGAAGGTCCAGTAATGCCTGAAGGAAAATTCTCACAGTATGTTGGCCTAGAGAAGAGGGTTATACGTCGTCTTCTGTTACTCTATTTTGTTAGATGGAATACGTTACAGCCACCTCCAGGTCAATGATAGAGGGCGAGAGCACCGGTAATTGAAGTGGTCAGATTATCCGAAATCCATCTTTTTCATAACTTTGTGTTTAAGTCTCCTTTACTATCAAATCTTTTATCAGGGCTTCTAACAAGAAGCAGTTTTCTAAATTTGAATGTGATCTACTGACCATTCCCAACTTCGGCAGTGGGAGGTTATGAGCAGGGAAACGGCTAAACGATCCCAGAGCAGAGAGCACAGAAAACCTTACAATTTCTGATAGTTTAACAAATTCTTTGATTTTAGTCACTGAAGATTGAGAGGTAAATGAATACATGTTGCTTGGCACTGAAACGGCCTTTTCCTGTCTTTTTGTGCTGGGTGATGACAGTTACTTTTCTTTAACAATTGCTACATTCCTTTTATGTTCTTGGAATCCTGGAGTTGGAAACAACATCAAAAGTTCATCATGTTTCATTTCCCACTTGCCAACAGAATTAAACCTAAACTGTCCAAGCTGGATCATTGGCTGCTGTGTTCTTTGAGTCTTGGGCTTAAAGGATGGCTATGGGTATATAATGGAAGGGAGTTAGTTGGCTGGCAACCTGTTTATCATGTGTTATAGTTTTTTTATTTTTTAATTTTTTTTTAACATTTAGTTTTGAGATACAGAGCATAAATGGTGGGAGAGCAGAGAGAGAGGGAAACACAGAATCCGAAGCAGGCTCCAGGCTCTGCACTATCAGCACAGAGCCCGATGTGGGGCTCGAACCCACAAACTGTAAGATCATGACCCGAGGTGAAGTCAGACGCTTAACTGACTGAGCCACCCAGGCGGCCCTCACGTGTTATAGTTTTGATGATAGTTATCTGCCTGCTTAGCGATAATATAAGATATGCACACATAGATGAATGTGATCTGATTGGCAGTCTGATGTTCTAGAATACAAATGAGGGGAATATGTGGAACAGAAGGACAATTTTCTTTGGAAAACAATATTTTTCATCTATTAAGGTTTGTTATCATAATGTTTGGCACAAAGCTTAGCAACAGAGTAGGCCCATCATAGGTGTTTGAAGGAGTAAAAAAAAAATCTAGCAAATAAATATTTACCAGCTGAAGAAATGTGGCTGCCCAGGAGAGTGGGTTAACTGTTCTTCCCATTGTGTGTTCCCAGAGTTCTTTTCAACTCTGTCAGTGCAGACCTCAAGAGAACCATGTTACACAGTAGTCCCTATGATACTATGTGAAAAAGAGTTCTAGAATCAAATAAGATTGGGAAATACTGGATTTTCTATCTCCTGTTTGGAATTATGGTGCACATTAGCATGTTAGGGCTTTGCAAAGACTGGAAATAAACCTGTTTATATTGGGTGAACTCAGTATTTAGTAAATCTATTTGACCATAGGGAACTACCCCCCCCTTTTTTTTCACAAAACCTATTGACCATTCACACTCCAGGAAACACTGCCTTTTAAGGTTAATTGTTCATATTTTTGTCTGAGGGAGAGACCACCTTTTATTCATTTTTGTCTGTATGTGCTCTATGCTAACTTGCATATAGTAGGCACTATAAAGACTTACACATGTAAAAGGAAAATGGCCTGTATGGGTTGGTTGGGATGACATCAACCACTGATCGAAAAGGCTGGGGTGGAGTGCTTGTCTTGAAGATAAAGATAAACAGGGTCACAGATGAGATCAGACAGAAAGGGAGGAGTGAAATGGAGTGGGTTCTGAATTCAAAGGGCCTGTTTTTAACCCAAGTAGAAGACCAGAGCTTCTGACACCACTCTTGAAGATCTTTAGTCTACTTTTTTTTTTTTTTAATGTTTACTTATTTTTGAGAGAAAGAGACAGAGACAGAGTGCGAGCTGGGGAGGGGCGGAGAGAGAGGGAGACACAGAATCCGAAGCAGGCTCCAGGCTCTGAGCTGTCAGCACAGATCCCAACATGGGGCTCGAACCCACGGACTGTGAGATCATGACCTGAGCGGAAGTTGGACGCTTAACCAACTGAGCCACCCTGGTGCCCCTTTGGTCTATTTTTTATGACAATTACAATGTCCCTTTTAAATCACCTATATTTTCAAGCTTTTCAGAAATCTTTCGTGGGTGTACCTCACTCACACTTAATGCGATTACCATACTATTATAGCAATTTCATTCTTAAAATTTCAGCCAAGCGATTATTTGGAAATGAGAGCCTACTTGGCAAAACTATCTGAAGGCTACACATGACTGTGTTTGGGGTCTCTAAGCAAGGCTGCGTTCTCCCAACTTACTACTGTAAGGCTTACAGCACCTTTGATGTGTCAGAGCAGTGCCACCCGGCACTGAAATAGAGCAGAACCCCAGATATGCCCTGCAGCTGACTGCAGACAAATAAGGGAGTGCTACTAGTAAACAGAGGCCCCAAGGATCCAGGGGATTTTTCTGTGGTCCTCAGATATCCAAGACTCTCAATGCTATTAGAGAGTCTATTTCATACAGCTCTGAATGGGTGCCTTCATTTGGCTGCTTTATGATTTGCTCCAAGCAAAGGAAATTGAAAATAGATAGAAATCAGTAGTGTTCCCAGTGCCTTGTGTTGGCATCATACATATTGTGAGCAAAATATTACACCACATATCCAGAGACAGAGAGCCGTGTGCTTGAAATTTTTCATTTTGACCACAAGTGCTTGAAAAACAACATTTAGCTCTCTTAAAGTTCTTACTGGAGAATAAGCTGAATAAATATCCAAAGGTTGTTTTAAAACTTTCCTCTGGCGTAACTACAAGAAGCTGGGCAGCACAGGAGTTTTAAAGTTTAGTATCCCTTGAGTTGTGGGCATACACCGTAACTTGAGTTGCCCCGTCTCTGTATCTGAATTTAAGAAATAACTATTCTATTATTCCTTTTATGAGGACTTCCATTTCCATTTCTGTTTTTTTTTAAGTGGATTTGTTTATTTTGATGGGAGGTGGAGGGGAGGAGGGCAGAGGAGGGCACGGTTCCATGCACCGTGAGATGACCTGAGCCAAAATCAAGACTCAGATGCTTAACTGACTGAGCCACCCAGGCGCCCCTCCATTTGTGTGTCAACTAGAGGTAGAATGGGTCTAAAGGAGATCATTATATTCATACTCTGATACAGGTATTTTTCTTCAGTAGTTACCCTAGTAACCACCACACGTTTACTATATTTGTTGCTAAAATCATATGCTGACTTTTATTGCTATCGAGGAATATTACATTCAAAAGAATAAAGGGGTGTTCCTTTTCCACATCTTGCTGCATCCACTGTATTATGAAAATAAAGGGCTCTTACCTCATAGCCTATTGATATGTCAAGTAATAAATGTGACAGTTACCGGTTCTATTTTCCTTATCCCGTCTTCCTGCGCAACTGAAATGTAACATGTTTCTTACTAGTAACAGATGCTGGAAACCTTTTTTTGAAATTCCTCTGGAGAGGCTGTCCTGTTGATTCCATTAGACGTGGGAAGTGGCTTTATGCAGATGTCTACTTGCCAGGATGCAATGTTGTAATTGCTGTTCTGCTGACCCCTTGCTGAGTGCCATGCTTTTCTCTTGTAGGTGATGTGCCTTCAGGACTTTTTTGGTGACGATGACATTTTTATTGCATGTGGACCGGAGAAGTTCCGTTACCAGGATGATTTCTTGCTAGATGAAAGTGGTAAGGAAAAAAAAAAAGTTCAAAACCAGGGGAAATTTGAGGCAGCTTTCCAAAATGAGCCACACCAGGCCAAGATTATGTCAACCCCAAAGCTACCAAATCAGTTTCAGATCCTCACCCAGCATGTCTTTTCCATATCTAGAATTTCTTTGATTTTTTTTATATAGAAAACAGATGAAATGATAATTGGAAAGGTTAAATCATTCAGAAGAGTAAATTACCAATGGCTAATTTATAACCATTTAATAACTAAATTGATGTTTTATAGAAGACCATGATGCAGATTTCTACATTTTTAATTATCTATTTTTGCCAACATGTGTAGTTGAGAGCTTTGTAATCATAAAATTATTGAGTGTGTTTCTCTGTGAAGCTTTCACTTTACCTACTTTTAGGTTCCTAACTGGGGACAATGGCTAGGTATCCCTTTTTCTTTAACTACTACAGAATTTGTATGTCATTAGCATCTGTGAGAGACCAAAAAGGAAGAGGGTAGGTCCTTGGATTCAAACTGAAATGTGATTGTAAAAAATAGAGAAGAGACAGTTGATCAAGAGGGAAAGAATTGTCTCAGGAAATGAATATGAAAAATTGTGACTTCAAGAATGATTTTTTTTTGATGCCGTAAGTCATCTCAAGAGTCCTAACAGCATCACAGAAAAGATTATTGCACTGAAAAAAAAAAGAGACCTCTCCTTAATCGTATTACTTCTAATTTAATTGGGAGATATTACATATTTATGGACAATTCAGACTCTAGCTGGTGGGAAGTGCTTTTTGAAGTGATAATGGATTTTATACTAAAATGCATGTGGAAACAAATTAGTGAGCTTTTGACAAAGTGGATGGGAAATACTTGAGTGCCGACTTGGTAGGGTAAGTGATGTGATGGAGGGGTCCTGCCCCGCCCCTGCTGATGTATGTTCACATATAGTATCTATATTAATGGTATATACACATATCGTCCATATGCATTTGAACATAGTACAATTATTTCATCATTTAAAAATGACTTGGGGTGTGTGGGGAGGGATAGGAATTAGAAAGATTTCCCCTGTATTGTGAAAACTTCGAATGCCCAATGGACGTATATATTTGACATGAGATATGACATAATATGTTGGTTGGATAGATAGATAGATAATATGATAGAAGTGTCATTTGAAGAGATTTAAGTTATTTTGCTTCAAAAAAAACCTAGTTGAAAGAGTGATGTCGGTATCCTTCCCTCTAAATAAATTTTCTCTAAATACATTCCATCTTTATCTCTGATTGATGTGCCTTTTGGGGGCCAGGATTTATGTAAATCTATCATACACAGGGTGCCCCCTGGGAGGACTCTCCCATCCCACCCCTGCCTTCTACGGGATGAGACTGCTCTGTCATTGTGCAAAACAAGAGAATGTTAGGAGTCAGGCAGGAGCCAACAACAGTTTCGAGAAAAATAAACTGCCTTGACTTTCAATTTAAAGACAATAACTGCTTCTGATAGAATAGTCTGAGAGAACAGATAACGTTCTGAAATGAAAGTTTCATTTGTTACCTCGATAGAAAACAAGCTGTCAGATTCCGGCTGGAATACAGTTCAGTGTCAAGTCAGCAGTGTTGACCTGGGGCTGCCCAAGTGTCTATCAGGCCTGCAGGTAGGCCTGGGACCTCCCCTGGCCCAGCCCCTCCCGGTGAGGCCTCTGGGTTGGGCTTTGCCTTCCCTGCAATGTGCTCTCACACCGTATGCTGCAACTTGTCCTATTCCCCTGTGACAATAGACAGGCTTTCTGGAAAGCACAACAGAAAAATACCAGGAAATCCTTTGTGATTTCCCCTTAGAATCCTTTCTCATTAAAAAAAATGCAGATAGGGGCGCCTGGATGGCTCAGTTAGTTAAGCTTCAGACTCTTGATATGGGCTAGGTCATGATCTCACTCTCATGAGATCCGGGTCCTGAAATGGGCTCCGAGCTGAGTGTGGAGCCTGCTTGGGATTCTCTCTCTCTCTCTCTCTCTCTCTCTCTCTCTCTCTCTCTCTGCCCCTACCCCCACTCCTTCTCTCTCCCTCCCCTTCTCTGCCCCTCCCCTGCTTCCATGCACTCTCTCTCTCTCAAAATAAATAAACATTTGTGAGAGGGAGAGAGAGAGAGAGAGAGAGAGCATGCTCTCATGCTAACAGGGGAGGAGCAGAGAGAGAGGACAGAGGATCCGAAGTGGGCTCCATGCTGACAGCAGAGAGCCCCATATGGGGCTCAAATTCCATGAAATCATAACCTGAGCCGAAGTCGGATGCTTAACCAACTGAACCACCTAGGCGCCCCTAAATAAACATTTAAAATATTTTTTTAAAAGGCAGCTAGCTAGCTAGATATCTACATACACGTACAACAGTGCACGTGAACACACGTGGATCAGACACCTTGCCCGTCATTTATGGTTTGCCACTTTGAAGGACCACTTCAAACTATTTCAGTGAGAAAGTGCGAACTTCAAGTTCTTACCCCCGATGAATATACCCTAACCATTTCTTGGTGTGAAATCCATTTGCTGAGTAACAGTGTCCTCCTCCATCCTAAAAGAAACACGTGGATTGGGGGAAGGGGTAGAAAAAAGAATCTAAATTGAGATTTTACTTCCTTGGATGAACTTACTCTGAGACTAAATTCACACATTGACAACTGCAATTTCCCTGTTGCTTGTACAGCATGTTCTAGTGCTAATGTATTAAAATTTGAATCTTTTTTTAAGTGCTCTGGGATGATTTATCCCAGCTTATCTGTACTTGCTAAATGGTATTTGCACGTTGCGGCTTCATTTGGCCTGTTCCATACTAGCTTCCTAAAAGGAGTATCAGTGGGGGATACAGACATCTTCAGAATTAATACTCAAGCAAGGCTGGGCTTGATTTAGTGGCATCAAGAAGTGGCCTTTTGCCACAAGGCAGCGCTTTTATTTTGTCTTTCAAGATTAACCCAGCTCCCTGTGTGCTCAGGATCAGCAAGAATACGTCCCCCTAATTACTGCTGGGCCAGCTCCTGGAGATGGCTTGTAAGGTCTTTCCAGGGAGGAATTCTGCCATTATAGACTTATATTTCGTGGGCTGCATTGGAGCCAGATCAATATTAGAAACTGTGAGGGAGCATCCTTCCTCCCCTAAATTTTCACATGTGGGAAAAAAATGCCTTCTTTTTTCCAGCTTAAAATGTAACCCATTTTAAGCAATATCGTCATCAATCGGTGGAGTCTTAGCACCTTTGAAAAATGGTGGATACAGCGCTATATATAGAGACAGACAGGCCAACAGCTCCTTCCCCTGCATGGGCTGCTGTCTCATTTAGAATGATGAAACATAGTCAAGGAAAATGCCAAATTGGAGACAGGAAGCTTAACATAGTTTTGCTTATATATTGATGATAAACTGACAAATTGGTGATTTTGTTGCCATTAAAAAATGAGAGGATTTTGTTGAGGAATGCCCACCTCACATCTAGGAGGGACGATTAACCCCTCGGTGATGAGCTTGTCATGGGATGTCACCTTCTGTCTGTCTTCCCTCCCCCCCCCCAGCTTCAAGCCAACACCCCCCAAACCTGCTAGGCCAGTGCCTTCACCCATTTACCTCACCCCTGCCAAGCCTGCCACCTGCTCAGGAATCTGAGTATTTCTCATCCTCTTTTTTTACCAACTCCTGAGTGCTCTTGAATCTGATGTTAATCGCCATTA
This sequence comes from Panthera onca, assembly GCF_046562875.1. Lineage (NCBI taxonomy): Eukaryota > Metazoa > Chordata > Mammalia > Carnivora > Felidae > Panthera > Panthera onca. The sequence goes on from NC_138339.1 coordinate 225,951,904, forward strand.
CTTCAGACTTACATATTTTTGCACAGATGTTACTAGCTTCCTAGGGCTGCTGTAAGAAAGCACTGTAAATTAGGTGGCTTCCAACAACAGAAATTGATTTTCTAACAGTTCTGGAGGCCAAAAATCTAACCTCAAGATATAGGAAAATTTCTGTCCCCGAAGTCTCTGGGTAAGATGCCTTCTAAGCTATAATCCTAGTTTCTGGTGGTTGTTGGCAATTTTTGGAATCCCTTGGCTTCCTGCACCGTTACTCCAGGGTCTGCCTCCAGCCTCACAAGGCCTAATTCTCTGTGTGTGCAAATTTTCCTCTTCTTCTAAGGACCCCAGTAATTGAACTAAGTCCCATCCTAATCCAGTATGACCTCATTTTAACATGATTACATCTGCAAAGACCCTATTTCCAAATAAGGTCACGTTCACAGGTACCAGGGGTAGGGCTTTAACATATCTTTTGGGGGACACAATTCAACCCACCACAGATCTTTGAGGTTGTCCAGATTTTATTTGAACTTGAGTTACAAATAAACTCATTTTTATTTGTTTGTTTCGACCTGTCTTTAGATTTTCACAGTTATAGCTTTATATTAATCAGTACAATACCTAGACAACAGAGCTGTGACAAGACTGTCCTCTCGTCTGACCTTTCACAGGTAGGGTCACTCATCTCGTGGATCAGAAGAATGCTGTGAGATGGTCTGAGTAAATGCATTGGTTAGCAGTGCATTTGACAGGGCCTCTCCTGGAATCCTTTTGACTAAGATAAAAATATATGGTCTGAATGACATAGGTGGTTGTGTTTTTAATTGATTGAACTGAGTTGCCTTGTCCAAGAGGCTGATGTCCATGTGGTGGTGGAGATCTCTGTTAGAATTCACTCAGAGGTCCCTGAAGAGAGGGACTTGTTTGTACGCTGAGAATCACACCAATAGGGTTCTGCCTTGGATTCTGTGTAGTTGAGTGTGGCTAGAAATGCCCATCTGAGAACATTGATGGTGTATGGATGAAATCATCTGGTAGGAACACAAGGATCCACAAGGATTTTAACAGAATGGATTGTATCCAAGAAGATAAAATTAAATTGGTATTAACAAAAAGTAGTGCTTCGGGTATTTTTTTGTTTAAAAAAAAAGCCAGTTTTACAAGCTTAATTAGGAGTAACGTAGTTTTAACAGTAGAGCATGCATGTGAAGATTTTAGTTGACTTCAGGCTTCTTGTGAGATGTGGCTCATTTGCCGAATGGATTGTAGGCACGTCATATATCATAAAACCTTTCAATCCGCCTGATTGAACATGGCAAATGTTGACCGAAAGGTAAAATTAAAAGTGCTCTTCAAAATTCACAAAGCTAGTATACAAGTAGAGTAAGTATAGTGTAGAAAAGAGAAGAAATTTAAATTATTGGGCTTTCACATGGGTTTTGTAAGTTTGCAGCATTTATACTTTTGAAGTTTTGGAAGTTTAAAACTGCACTAAGACTTTCGGGATACCGTGTGTGTGTGTCCATGTGTGTGCGTGCGCTTGTGTGCGTAACGTCCTATTTCTGAGGAGTGCCAGGCCAGGTGCTCCCTGTACTAGACACACCCATCAGAAGTACAGTGTGCTTCCTGGGTATGTGATTCTAAAGGTTTCTTTGTTTTTGAGGGAGAGATAGAGCACAAGTGGGGAAGGGGCAGAGAGAGGGCGGGGGGGGGGTGGGGGACGGAGGATCCGAATCAGGCTGTGCTCTGACAGCAGCTAGCCCGATGTGGGGCTCAACCTCACAAGCTGCGAGATCATGACCTAAGCTGAAGTCAGATCTGACTAAGCCACCCAGGTACCCCCTGGGCATGTGATTCTAGAAGGAACATTTCTTTGGCTTCTCCTATGGACTCCCTGCTGGTGGGTGCCCAGAATCCACTTCGTAAAACATTTCTGGAAATACTCCATCCTGAGCACTTTCCAGGGACCCATGTCCTGAGTGAGATGAGACAGAAGCTGCATTAGGCACCCTTCACCAAGCAATGATTTTGATTGTTTTCCCCAACTCTGGGTAGTAAGAAAATGGGGTTAGAACCTAGAATAGTGGAAGCCGTCTTGGAGTAAGGTTAGAAGACAGGTGTAGTCCAAGTTCCATGTCCTGCTTGCTGTGTGGTCTTTGTATCTCTGAGCCTGCTTCCTATTCTGGGAAACACCTTTTTTTCCTGGGTTGTAATGGACCTCAAATGAGATAATAAATGTCAAAGCACGTTCAGAACTGTGTTCCTTGTTACTTAGTGAATGATGTTAGTGAATGACACCTCAGCTAAAATATACCTCCTAGTGGACTGCAGCTGGACTCAGCCACGTAGATTCATTTGCAGGGCTTAATTGGAGGCAGATGTCACCAAGATTTGGTTCTGGTGCTCTTTAGAACCAAAAAGCGATTATCTGTTGCTTTCTTCCCACTCTCGACTTCTATTCCTGTGGTGGAGGTAAGAGGGAATTAAGGGACCTTTGAAGATATCCACCCTTCTCTGGAGGGAATCTCTGGAAGATTAAACCAAACCGCATCTAGAACCTTAAAATGGACAGACTCTTAAAATGGACAACATTCAAGGGTCCCAGCCTGTATGTCCACATAGATTTGGGTCTGTGGGATTTTTGGTGGCCCCATCATTCTGTCCCAGGGCTGGTGATGCTAGGAAACCATAAGTCATTACAAACACTAGGAAAATGCTCTGAGTCTGGATAGGCCTCCTCACAGAATGGATTTTTAGCTACTGCTAACAAAACTCATTTTTTCATGCGTCCATTCATTTATTCAATAGGCTAAGCTAATTTAGCATGTGCCAGGCAGTATGCTAGGCACAGATAACTGTGCATTTACTGCACTTACATGAAATATGACCGGCCGACCCGTCATAAGACTTTTAATATTGCTTATGTCTGAAAATGCCAACAGATCTCTGGCCCTGAACTTTGACTCAAAATATTACATGGTGCTTCTTGCCGTAGTGTATTTTATTCCTTTGGAAAAATATTGTGGGAAATGACTAATGGGGTCATAATAGACGACTTCTCTTTATAGATTTAAATTTTAATTGGATTATATGGCCAGTTTAAATTGAATCTGTGGGCATATTTCTTTGAGATGAGTGGTACTTCGTGCTGGAATATTTTATTGTTTCAATAAATGTTAATTCTAGGAATGTATGGTTCTTATTTTTTAAAAAACTCGATAGCTTTCTTATTGAATAATTGCCAAGTTTCCATGACATTTCATTGTTGTATAGAAAATCTGGCATGATTTTGATTGCATTGATTTATAGAACGCAGCCTGATGTTTGAAATAGAGTTTTAGGGTTTTTCTTTGTTTTGAGTTCCAGAGAGCACATTGGTAATGTACTTACTCTTGTCAGCAAGTTCCCATTTGCCTCTTAGCGGTGGTAAAACTGGAGGGGTTCAGGGTTCGGGAGACTTTCTCCACCATAACTACATTTTAGCTCATGCATAATATAAAGTTCCCCAGGACATAGTGATATTTTCAAATTTCATAGCTGCCAAGCTATGGAGACATATAGAATATTATTCTTTGGGACAGGATCTAACTCCAGCATAAGCTAGTTCCTTTGCTACAAATAGATGATTTTCTAGTTGGGAAATCAAGACATTGTGTAACACATGCGGTCTTTTCTTTACACTTTCTCTTCTGGTCCCCCTGGGCTTCTTTTTATTGTATTCAGTCACATTGATGCCTGAATTGTTGGCATGGAAGTACCCTACAAATATAACATTGACAATGAATGCTGCACACTAGGAGTATTGAAGGCTATCAGCCCACCTCTGTGTCCAGGGCAGAGGTCCCTCACATGGCATTGCAATAGCTGTTCATCCATCCCTACCTAGAGCCCTCTGTTCTGCAGCTTACAACTGTATAAGAAGGTCAGTCCCCTGTGCTGATATCACCAGTGCTGATATTTTTATAAGTTCTTTCTTTTTTTATGCTTATTTTTGAAAGGGGGGGGAGGGGCAGAGAGAGAGGGAGACAGAGGATCCAAAGCAGGCTCCACACTGACAGCAGAGAACTAGATGCAGGGATTGAACTCATGAACCGTGAAGTCATGACCTGAGCTGAAATCAAGAGTCAGATGCTTAACTGACTGAGCCACACAGGTGCCCCAAGTTCTGTCTTAAAAAAAAAAAGAAAGAAAAAAAAGTTTATTTATTTATTTTGAGAAGGGGGGAGGGGCAGAGAGAGAGAGAGAGAGAGAGAGAGAGAGAATCCCAAGCAGGCTTCATGCTGTCAGTGCAGAGCCTGATGCGGGGCTCCATCCCATGAACCATGAGATCATGATCTGAGATGAAATCAAGAGTCAGACGCTTAACTGACGGAGCCCCCCAGGCAACTCTTTTATAAGTTCTTTCTTGGGCCCGAGTTAATCTCTTTCTAGCTTGTACACGGTAGTCCTGATTCTGCCCTCCAGAGTAATAAACACCACCCACTGCCTTCATTCACAGAAGATGAACTTCCGTAAACTACAGGGATGATCAAAGTCATTCACTATAAACTGTTTTATTTGCCTTCCTTCTAAACCAAAATGTCTTTATATCTTCTCTCTTCCTTCTGTCATCTTTCAGGGGAAAAAGAGTCTTTTTTTCTAAAGGCAAATGCAATGTTCTTGACTTTGTCTTCTCTCTTCTTCTTTGTGACCTTGCCTTATCAGTCTTCCTTTCCTATTGTTCTTGTGGATTTGTCGTTTTACCCTATCTTTACCGTCTCTTTCTCCTCAACCTGCAGCCACAACTAAGTTTCTCCTGTCCTAAGAGGACCTTCAGTCATCTCTATCACCTCATCAAACCACAGTGCCCTATCTCTGCCAAACAGCCTTAAAAAACAAAAACCCCACAAAATTACTAAAAAAAAGGGCAAAATTACTGTCCTCAAGACCTTCATGTCCTCATCCTGACTCACTTTTTATACCCTTGGGTAAATAGTACCTTTTAAACATGAGAGTTATGGGGACCTTTTTTCACTGAAAGTTGTCTTCCACTATCCTTTTAAATGTATATAGTGGTGGGAGTTCTTCTTTGCCACTATAGGACACTTAGCCACAAATCTCAAGACTTTTCTCCTCTCTCCTAAGATGGTAAAAAGTATTATGGACTCTTCTCATTACAAATCACCATCTCAATCCAGAAATGAATATATTGAGTCCCATGCGATAGTCATTCAAAATTGGAATTCCTTTCCATACCTCTCCAGGGCCCGATGTCGTGAGTCCCTTCTCTGAAGGAAAAAGGTAGGGTTCTCCTTTTCCACTTACCTCCTCCCTGATGTTTTTTTATCTTTTCAGGGTCGGAAGAGAGAAGGGTGGAGAGGAGCAGGGTGATGAGAGAGGGGAGGTGGGATGTCCTTACATGATAGCGCTGTTGTAAGATGGCTTCAGGCCCTCCGGGCCAGCACACGTTATATGAAGCCAACTTCTCATACGGGTGTTTTTGTGGGTTCTTCAGGGACTCTTACTGGGAACATTCCACTCTTCTGCTTTGATGTGGTCAGTTCAGTTTCTTCCAGCTTTGGATGTTTCTCCCTTAGTCCTTATTTTCCAAAGCTCTCCCTGCTGGCCTCAGATGATCCTCTTGGGAAGAATTTAAATTAGCTCCATGCCAATTCACTCCCTCCGTTCCACAATGCACTCATATGTCCTTTGCCCAGACAAAAGGCCACCCGATGCAGCCAAGCCTCCTTTACTCTGCTGCCAGTGGTTCTCCAGTAAATAGCCAAACACTCAGACGCGAGTGTGTAATTCCCCTCAATCCACAGATGACACTGACCGGGTTCTTCAGATCTCCCAGTGAAGCCCTAAACGAGATGAAGAGAAGCATCTCCCCTCTTCTGGAATGAGGGAACTCTGCACAACTCTCTAAAGAAATCCTTCTCACAAATCCCCTTTCTCTCTGTTAACATAAGTCTTTTATCCCTTTGAAATGAGTAAGAAAACTAAGGCCTGCAATTTGTTTGTTTATATCTGCTTTGAAATTTCTAGAAGGTGATCTGGCTCTCAATTCACTTCGGTGTCTGATACACATCCCCTTGCAGTCTGGGTGCAAATTCCATTTTGAACCCTGTTCCATTTGTGACTTCCTTCCACTCCTGCCACATATATAATAGTTCCATACACAAGGATAACCTTCAAATCACTATATCTGATGCCCTTGTTTTCCTTTTTCGTCCCCAACTTCTTTGTAGAGTTTGACATGTTCCAGGATTCCCTCCTTGAAATTCTCTTCTCTTGTCCATCCCCGTGTCTTGCTGTTCTGATCTTCTGCCCACCTTCTTGACTGCTCCTGAGCTTCATTCAGGTTTGTTCTGCCACGTTTCCCTTAATAATTGTTCCCTAAGACTCATTCCTCAACCCTTTTTTTTCTGCTTAATTACTTTCAATTCCAAGCCAAGTTCATCTACCTTAATGGTTTCAGCAATGATGGTTATGGTAGACAGTGACGGTGACAAATGGCAACCAGATGGTATGCAATAAGCAACGTCTTTGAAGTATGTATAATTTTCCCAATTTTACAATTAAGGAAATTAAAGCTTTGATGATAAATAATTTGTCCAAGGCCACACAGCTAGTCAGTCTCAAAGTTAGAGTTCAAACCCAAGTTTGTTTATGTTTGATGATATACTCTTAATCTCTAAGTCCACCTCCTCTCAGATCTACATCTCTAGCCCTGACTCCTCCCATGGGCTCCAGAACCATATTTCCAACTTGCTAGTATGAACTTCCTTACAGTTATTCTACAGCCACTTGCAATTCAACATTTTTCACAACTGAACTCATCGTCTTCTTAGTCAATTTTATCCCTCTTTCTGTGTTTCCTATATTAGTTCATGGGATCAGCATTCTCTTTAACACCAGCGTTGCAAACGTGGAGTCATCTTTCACTTGCCCCTCACCTTTACTCCTCATATCTCACATTGTGTCACCTGCTTTTCAATGCCACCACCATTATTTTAGGTCAGTTCCTCATTATCTCTCGCTTAACCTCTTTTTTTAAAAAAAAGTTCATTTACTTATTTTTGAGAGAAGGAGGTTAGGGGAAGACAGAGAGAGGGAGACAGAAAACCCCAAGGAGGCTCCAAGCTGTCAGTGCAGAGCCCAACTCGGGGCTGGAACCCATGAACTGAGAGATCGTGATCTGAGCCAAAATTAAGAGTCGGACACTCAACAGACTGAGCCACCAAGGCACCCCTCTTGCTTACTCTCATGATGACTCTTGCTTTCCTGGTTTCAGTCTTTAATTGTTCCACCTGTTTGTACACAGGTGGATTCTCCCAATATTCACTTGAATATAGCCCTCCACCACCCAGAAACTCTAGGGAAGTTGTGATTCAGCTTTGTGGTATCTTTATAGCTCTTGTCATTGCTTTTTTACTCCTCTGCACTCCAGCCACAGTAGTACTTGCTGGTCTTCCAAAGGCCATTTGTTTTCAGTATCTCTGTCTCTGCTCATACTGCCCCCTCAACCTGGAATGCTCTTTTTCCTTTTCCCCATCACCACCCAGCAAACTCCCTTTGCCCTTTGAAGTCTAGTTCGAAAGTTCTCTTTCCCCATCTTGTTGGTTTCAGTCAATTACTGATTTCTCATTCTTTTTACAGATATTTATCTCATTTAATCCTCAGAAAAACCCTGCGGTGTTGCTTTGCAAATAAAGAACACTAAGTTAAGACAAGCTAAGAAACTGCTTAAGGTCACATATCCAGTGGGTAACAGGGTTGGGAGGAAAACTGGAGATTCCAGACTCCTTGTTTTTATCTTACTTGTTAGTTCCTTGAGGCTGGGTCTCTGTATCATCAATCTCTGTATCCCACAGCACGTATCACAGTGCTCTGAATGTAGTAAAAGCCCAAGAAATGTTAGCTGAGTCAGTGGATGCGGAAGGGATCTACTCCACCAGTCAACCTTGTAGACGCTTGAGGACTGAGGCTCGACACTTCCCCAGAGCTGGTTTCTCCAGATTTGTTAGGAAAGTTCTTTCAGTTGTTTCCCTGAAGACCATCCTACTATCCTGGTTACTTTTCTCTGGATACTTTTTGGTCGGCAATCTCCTCCTCAAAATAAACCCAGAACTGAATGCAGTACTCCTTGAAGGCTTCAAATAGCACAGAGAATATACACTTATTTAATAGAGGCATCAAACTTGTTTAAATGCAGCCTAAATGTGATTATGGTTTCTGCACTAGCCAAGCAATGCAGGCTGTCAGTTAGCTTGCGGTCAGCTGAACTCTGTGGGGCTTTCCGATATGGTGTGAAGCCAGGTTCTACTTGTTTAATTGCATATCTGAACCTCCATCCAGTACTTTGGTTGTATTCATGCCAGAGCACCTTATTAATTTTAGTCATTAATTCTGGCCATTAAGAGCCTTAAGCATCCAAATTCTGCCTGAGGATAAATAATAGCAGAGGACAGAATTGAAATAAGGTCTGTCTGTTTCCAGGCCCTTGCTCTTCCCAAACAAGTTATGCTGCTGGGGACCTCTCTAGCTAAAGACCAGTAGCATAGCTGCCTGAAAGCTCTCAGACAAGAAGTAAAATAAATGAAAAGCTATAATAACCTTTATATGTCTCTTCAGGGGCGGCAATGGGAGAGCAGCCTCAGGCCCAATGTCTGGCTTTGGCTGGCTCATTCTTTTCCCACAGAGGGGGACCTCAGTTTCTTTTATCCCCTGCACTGACCCCCACATTCCCCCCCCCCCCCCCCCCCCAGTATAGGAAGGTGCAGATAGAACTTTCTTCTTCGTGTGCATCCCCAGGGCATATGCACTGGGGTTTTTGTGCCCATTTGAAATCTCCCAGTTCAATTCCCCATACCAAGCATGTGTTAAGAGCCTACTGTGTGTCAAGCATTCTTGGGGTTTAAACAAAGAAGTTCTGGAAAGTTAAATATCTACTTATGGAAAGCAGATGAAGTGAATGTTATGGTGGAAAAAGACTTGATGTGAAGGTAATTCTAAAATCTAATTCCAGACTGAGTAATAATTTGATATGTGTGTGGATATAGGTTGTCTCTATAGATTTTCATTATTGTAAGTATTCTGAGTAGCTGAAACATAATAAGATACTGATGTTATATGACTCTTTGCTGCCTAAAACTAGATTTTCTTTCACGATAGCTCTGGAAAATAAACAAATGGATAAAGCTTTCAGTAAAAAAAATATGATTGCGTGGGTGACTTATCTTCTTGTTTCAATAGGCAGAGTCCAACTTTTCTTGGAGACTTAAAACAGATCTGAATAAGAGTTTGTCTAAATTCATATGAGTCTTCATCAAATAATCAGAACTAGGCCAAAGAAAAGCAGCCATGTCAGGAGTGCCAGCAACGGAACTGAAAGAAGCCACACCTGTAAGCTCAGGGAAGGGAAGTGAGCAAAGGCAAACTACTGCCAGGTCAGGGCGAAAACTAGCATCATCATGATCAAAGACGAAATCAAGCTCTGCATTTAGTTTAGCTATTGAGGTACACTAGGGCCAACCGATTCAGTGAATGCCTTTCGTTCATTTGTGGGCGTCCCACTGATACGACAGCTAGGACATCTCGTTGATAGGACCACAGAGATCCTTGCCCAACTATGGAGAACAGAGGTTATAAAGCTTTTGAGTTGATTAGCTCTGGAGAACACAAAATTTCTTTTATAGATTGCCTCTCCACCTTAGTGTCAACTTAGGTACATTTATAGCTTAATACCTTTTTTTGTGTTCATTTCACACTTGATAGCCTTTCAACAGAATTATTCTAAGAATAACGTTAGAAGTCAGAGGATTAGTTCACATTATGATTAGTTTCAAAAAACCTATGGAAAAATGAGTACTGTTGTTTCTTCTTAAGATATAAAATCTTCCCATATGCAATGGATTTTCTAAATATGAAAATAAGGATAGCTAAATATACTAGGCAGCAGGGTCTATAGACAATTAACATGAGTTCAATTTATTATATCCCCTATGAGCTATGTGTGTGTATGGATATAGTAATAGGTTCTAACCAATTTGACTAGTATTGAGTGAATATCTACCACGTGCCAGGCACTAGTGAAGTGAAGAGAGAAAAATTCTTGTCCACATGGAGCTTATTGGGAGAGGAAGATTTTCATAAGCAAAATCTTTTTTTTAATGTTGATTTATTTATTTTTGAGAGAGAGAGCTTGCACTTGTGCACGTGTGCATGTGGGGGAGGGAGAGAGAGTGAGGGAGACAGAGAATCCCAAGCAGTCTCGGCACTGTCCACACAGAGCCCGATGCAGGACTCGAATTCACAAACCCCTTGGATCATGACCGGACCAAAATCAAGGGTCAGACGCTAAGCTGACTGAGCCACCCAGGCACCCCCAATAAGCAAAATCATAAGCAAACTACATAGTGTATCGAAGATAAGTGGTAGGAAGAAGAACGAAGTAGGGTAGAGGGGAGTGTGTAGGGGAGGATGTGGGAGGATGTGGGTGGGGGTGCACAGTGAATAATGTAGCTGAGAAGAACTCAGTAAGAAGGTGGCATTGGAGAAAAGACTTGAAGGAGGTGGGGGAGCCAGCCAGGAAGATCCCAAGGGAAGAGTGTTCCAGGCTCAGGTGACAGTTACTACAGAGTCTGAGGTGGGCATGTGCCTGATGTACACCTGGGCAGAGCTCTGTGGTGGCAGGTGGGCTGTAGGACTGTGCTGCAATCTGACACTACGCGGAGTCAGCACAGACTTCCCAGGTTAAGGGCATGGTCCCCAGGAAGACCACCCTAATTTCAGATGCTAGCTGCCAGTTCAGGGGTCCCCTGGCCACCCACACTCCTGACCAACTGGCTACAGATTCAGAGGTTGCTGCACCCCCCTCAGGTTTAGTAATTTGGTAGAACGACTCACTGAACTCAGAGAAGTGATATGCTGTATCTATGATTATAGTTTTATTATAAAGGATACAATCAGGACCAGCCAAATGTAGAGACACATAGGGCAAGATCTAGGAGGGTGCCAGAGGGAGACCTTCCATGCTCTCTTCCTGAAGAATCAGGACACATCACCCTTCTGGCACATTGAAGCGTTCACCAACCGGGAAGCTCCACTGAGTTTGATATACAGTTTTTGTTGGGGTTTCATTACCGCGAGCCTGGTCTAGTGACTCATTGGCCACTTGTCTGCAGCTCTCCCACTCCTAGGAGGTCATGTGGTTATTCTGTGGCTCAAAGCCCACCCCCATCACATGGTTTGGTATGAGCAACCCCCATCTGGGGTCCTCTCAGTAGCATAAGCTCAGATGTGATTCAAAGGACTGGGCAAGAATGACATGGACACTGCTATCACGTGGGAAATTCCAAGGGTTTAGAAGCTCCCTTCCAGGAACCCAGGGAAGAAACCAGACACATTGTGTGTTATATAACATTGGACTCTGTCAAGATCTCAAGGAGATATCCAACATCCATGCTAAATCTATAACAATAACCACGCCAACCACTTATGAGGAGAACAGAACAGTAACAAAAACAATAAGCTTATCAAAGACTTTGGATCTTGGCAGACAGAGAAAGGCAGAATGTCTAGATCCCACCCCAGAAGGGGGCAGGCTGACCCCTCTCATTTGACACTCTCATCTCAAGAGTTGATTTCTGTATAAGGGTCATAGAAATGATTTAATAATTGTGTAGACAGTTAGCTCTTGGTGAAGTGTGCTAATTGAGAGGGACTTGTGGCATGAATCATCTAAAAATGTGCATAATGCAAAATCCCTTTCATCTTCTTATTGAGTGTATTTTGTATCTCACACTATGTACATTCCCTTCAGACAGATCATTTGGGAACGGGATTACTTTTGCTCAATAAAATTCCTAATTGTTAGAGTTGAAAGAACATTAGGGAGTGTCTTGCCCAGTTCTTCCATTTCATATGTGAGGAAGCCCAGGGGAATTAAGTTGATTACCCGAAGTCAACCAGCATGCTAGTGTTAGAGCTGAGTGAGGCTCGAAGCCAGGCTGCTGATGTCCACTTTGGGGTTTGTTCCATAAAGTAAGGTTGCGTAAGTTAGTGAGCGCCTCAACCTCAGCCTAAAATGCATCCTCAAAAGAGCACCAACCCTGGAGAAGGAAGGTCCTGTGCTTATCACCTGAGTGATCCTGAGCAAAGTACTTATCCTCTCTGAGTCAGTGTCCACTGGAAAAATGGGGACAAAAGTAGTACCAATCTGGAAAGGTTGCCATGAGGATTCAATAAGATGATGTGGGTGAAAATCACATTGCAAAGCTCTAATGTAGTGGACAAATGTTACTATGTGATATTATCATTATTATTTGGGTGCTTGGAAACCCTCATCTCGTGATTAAAGTAGAACAGCTTTTAGATCTTTATTTTGAACTATTTAACAAATATTTATCTGAACAATATGCTAGTGGATATGGGAGATGCCAATTTACGGTAAAAAAAATGTCACCGCAAGCAACCAACTCATGGAAAGAGTCTGTCCATGGTGGGCAGCAGCCTTTAATAAAATCAGATTGGAAAACTGTACGAGGTCCGTGTAGCATCCCAAAGAGGAAAGCTCAGACATTCAAGCCTGTGGTGATGCACTGTTGAGTGGAGGAAGCCTTTGAGGTTCCCTGACATTAAGATTAGATTCACAAATATTTCTTCCCCTCTGGCTAAGAGTTTGTTAATTTTGTGCAGCGCTCTCTCCTAGCTCCACACCCCTAGCTTCATAAAGAAGCTGCAAGTTTAGGTCAAGCATGCACTTCTTTAGGTTTCTGGCACACAAGGCACTAACATGGAATAAGGCTGCAGAGCTCGAGGGACACCTGTAGTCATACCTGCCATAGTATCTGCTTGCTTTGTTCTCTGCACATGTACAAGCAAAGCCCATGTACAAAAACAGATCTGCCGGCAAATATGTCAGAATGATGAGAGCTCTCCAAACAACATCAACAGCAAAAAACACACAATTATTCTTGATTTGATGGTAAAGAAACTAATATGCTGTTAATCAAAAAATGCATTGAACGTGGAATATGCAACTTACAACACATTAAAATGGAGTTAAACTTCTTCTTAACCTATTTTGCAGCCCAAGCAAAGTATTCTACCAAACTGACTGATACCATTATTTTTAGAATACCCTTAGGATGTTTCTCTTTATTTGGACTGATCCTATAGGCTAGTTAATAGATGGCATCGTTACTGCAGCTTTGCCTTACCATGGTGAGAGCATTAGCATATTTTATATAGTCTTTTAAATCTGCTGCAGCTAATTATATAATTTCTCATCTTTGGTTTGAAGCCAGCAGAAGGACTCTGTTTGAATTATTTAGAGTGATGTTAATTCTCTTGCTTAACTCTTCTCTGGCAGTTTGCAAAGGAAGCGGGGCCCAGGATGCCTGCGGCAGGGTCACTTTGGAAGAATTCTAGCCCATCTCTCTCAGCCACTTCTTTGTCTAGTGGTCTTCCAGGGAGGACAGAAGGAGGGCCAGCCCAGGGCACATTAACTAATCTATGAGGTTGCCACATGGGGCAAGGGAAACTTAGATTCTAAAATTATTTGCTTTTAGCTTTGGGTGGTGAATTATTAGCAAGCAACCACTCGTGTAGTGGATGGCTCTAAAAAATATTGTCTAAATTGGGGGTCAGCACCTTTGTCTGTAAAGAGCCAGATAGTAAAACCATACTTTTGTTGTTGTTGTTGCAGCTCCTTGGTTCTGCTGTTGTAGTGTGAAAGCAGCCACATAAACCCCAAAGTATAGCTATAGTCTAATAAAACTTTAAAAGAATGGGCTGTGGGCTGGATTGGGCTTGCAGGCTGTAGTTTGCTGAAGCCAGGTCTGAATCATTGATTTTGAGTCTTCTGGGGCATATGCTCCTTCTTGAGAACTTAATGAGAGGTCTGGACCTTATTCTAGAAAAATATACATCTCGTGCCAGGTGTATACACACACACACACACACACACACACACACACCCACAGTTCACACATATAAACCTTCAATTTTAAGAGGTTATATATCCCCCAAACTCATCTGTGGATCCAGGTCAAGAACTCTTGATCTAAGTGGTGTTTTCCAGTCAAAGAGCCTTTGTAATAACCTGCTGGATACTCTGGGACAGCCATTCTTCAAAAAAAAACAAAAAAAAAACAAAAAAAAAAAAACAAAAAAAAAAAACCAAGTGATTTTGGGGGCCCCTGGGTGGCTCAGTCAGTTAGGCATTTGACTTTGACACAGGTCATGATCTCACAGTTTGTAAGTTCGAGCCCCACACTGGGCTCTGTGCTGACAGCTCAGAGCCTGGAGTCTGCTTCAGATTCTGTGTCTCCTTTTTGCTCTCTGCTCCTCCCCTGCTCTCTCTCTCTCTCTCTCCCAAAATAAATAAACATTTAAAAAAATTTTAAATGATTTTGCTTCTACTTACCTCACATCAGAAACTCTAGACTTTAATCAGACTCTACAGTTTATATGGAAACATGGAAGTCCTGCACCAGAAGGAGCCATGGCACTCACTGATGGCTTTAAAGGGAGAAGCCAGGAAACGTTGGAAAGATAGAGAGGTATGTTTATATTTGGGAAGAGACGGGGGTCACAGGCAGGTGACTTGTGACACTTAAGTAAACAATGGGTGACTTGGGTCTGGGCCTGTAATTTTAGACATGGCTGCAATACCCACCTCCTTAGGACTCCTTTCCTTTTACACTGTCCTGGCCCACATTGCTCTCTCTTTTTGAGGAACGGGCTACTCTAACATCTACATTTGTTCTACTTTTTATTTTTCTCTTATCATCTTATGGGTGTTAGTGCCAAGATTCCCTGAATTTATTGTGATATTCTTTTTTTTTAAGTTCATTTATTTCTTTTGAGAGAGAGAGAGAGAGGTGGGGATAGGATCAGAGGGAGAGGGAGAGAGAGAATCTTAAGCAGGATCCATGCTCAGCACAGAGCCCCACAAGGGGCTTGATCTCATGACCATGAGTGAGATCATGACCTGAGCTGGAATCAAGAGTCAGACAGTTAACCAACTGAGCCACTTAGGTGCCCCTATTGTGATATTCTTGAAGACAGGGGGCTAGTATTTACATTCTTTTTTAGCTCTCCCCAGTGCCCAACACTATTATCTTTGTGATTCACTTCCCCTTCCCCAGGCTCCCCTCTACACCCAACTTCCCAGACATACCAGACCCTTGTTCTACATGTGATTCCTGTATGCTTGTCCATATGGTTCACTTGGCTCCCCCATCCCACTCTACCTTTGTCATCCTTTAAGAGCCAGAGCAGTGTCATCACCTCTGAGGAATCTCCTGGAACCTCCCCAAACTCAAGGCGGAACTCATGGCTGTCTCTTGTGTTACTATGGCACTTGATGTTTCGAGTATGTGAGCAGATCATACTGGATTGTAATTGTTTGCATTGCTGCTGGTCTACTTGAGCAGCCCATGAGCAGTAACACAGTGCAGGCACTCACTGTCTATAGAGTAAGTGGCTGGACAGACAAATGGTGGGTACTCAATAAGCAAGTACTTACTGGTTGAGGATAACTGCAAGATAGGGGAAGGGGAAAAGGAAAATAAAAGAAGGAAATTGATAAGTTTCAAGTATATTTATTTTCTAAGTATTTTCTAAGACTGTCCCATCAACATTTCTCTTTTTTTGACTTAGTGGTAATTATAAAGAGAAATGTGTTGGACTAAGCTGCATGCAAGTGAGGCTCTGTTATCCGGTTGAGTAAGCATCCCTGGGGCAATATTTGCCCTCTTCTCCATGGACACTCCCCACACAAGGGCTCCCATGTGCTGGAAAACTGGTGATGCTGCCTCTATAAACTAAAGTGGTACAGCTTCCTGAAGGAGACAGGAGGGGAGACTTGGAGGTCCTTTTTCCAGAAGTGATGGCCATGGGGTGGTGATTGTGTTCACTTCCTGTGGCAGGTGGCCCAAGCACTGGCAGGGTGACCACTAGGGTTGGCTATGCGGAGTCTCCCTGATTGAATTGGCTTGACCTCAAAGGGACGGAACCCAGGACCACCTCAGACAATGTTCTAGCATCAAAATTACCTGATGCCCACCAGGGACAGATGGATACAAAGCCCTGGTGTCAGTTTACAAACAGATAGACTTGAGTGTGTATCTCTTTACCACAAGCTTCTTCCCAGATCAAAGGCTAGTGGTAGAATAACAAATGGCTAGGTGCATGGGCTCTGGACTAACTGGTTTCAATCCCAGCCCCAACCCATACTAGCTTTGGGACTTAACAGCTTTGTGCATCCATTTCCCCTTCTGTAAGTTATAGCCAACAGTAGTCTGTCCCTCATGTTTGTGTGTGTGTGTGTGTGTGTGTGTGTGTGTGTGTGTGTGTGAGAGAGAGAGAGAGAGAGAGAGAGAGAGAGAGAGAGAGAGACTTAAATAGACCATATAAAGAATGGTGCCAAGTCAGAGGAACATCAATAAATGTTTATTATTGTTAATGCTATGTAGGCTTGCATTTGGTACCTCTAGAGTTCTACTTCTTAGCAGAACACTATAATAGCAAATGCAGTGGACAGACCGTGTACTGATATAACACTCTAGCTACTAGCCACTTGGCTGGGTAATCTAGAAGGACTTGAACCCTAGACACTCAAGTCTTTATGAACATGAAGCATTAGTAGACCCCCAAGGGTCTCTTCTGCCTTTCGAGGGCATTCTTCACAGAATTGGCACCGTCTGGGACAGGTAGAGGAGACTTCTGTCTTGATGCCTTGTAATTCAGCAATTGCAGCATCTAGAAATATGTAGCACTAAAACATTGTTGCTACCACTACTGCTAATAATAAAATAGCCGCTACCCTTTACAGAATGAATATTGTGCTGGACGGTATGTATTCATTCTTAAATGGTATCTCTAATTTTCTCAAGAAGAATAGGAATGAGACATTTTAGGGTAGAGAAACAGTTAAACCTCCCTAAGATCACATAGATATTAATACATGGCCAAACTGGAATATGAACCCAGATCTGCCTGCCCCCACCCCCCTAACACATGATCTTTGCCCGAGGCCATCTCTCATTGGGACCAATTACAGCTCTCAGGGGTTTAAAAATTGACCAAGATATATATTGCATGGCTTTTAATTAATATAAAAGTGTAGGCTCTATTTAATTAATTGTTCTTTTTGCTCCTGACGATCAAAGAGAACACAGAGACCTGAAATATACCTCACTGTCCTTTTCCAAAACACAATCCAAGGCTGTGCTTCCTGCTCACAGACTATGACTCACTGGTGAATCAGGGGGCTGAGCCAGCCTGTGTCCTTTGTGTTTAGTGCCACCAGCTTTATCATTTGTGTCGTAGCCTCTCTGCCCCCCACTGCTCTCTCGTAAGAGTCCCGACACCCACAGAATCGATTATCTCCTCCTCCATAATGTTTCTCGGGGCCCAAGGCAGCCCACAAGTCCTAGCTGTCTTCCTGGTGACTCAGATGCCCTTTAAACAGCTCGGGGGAAAGGTCGTGAAACAGTGAAGCTGGGGGTGTCTTGGGCTCTGCTCTGGGGCTGGGTTAGGAGCCTGGTTCTTTTCGGAAGCAGACTAGAGTGTGACTTCATGGAGGAACCTTGACCTGGTCTCTAAGGTCCCTCATGGCTGTCCTCATCTGCTCACATTTCTTTTCGACCTTGGTGTAGAACTTCAGGAGATCTTCTAAGCTGCCTTCCCTTCTGGAAGTCTTTTCCAGTCTTTTGCTGGTTAATTTACCGGCTGACTGACCTGTTCACTTCTTTTAAGTTCCTGATTCAGAGCAGTTACTCCAGTTCTTTAAGGAACCAGTGTAGATCCGAGTCATTTTCAGGAGCAAAGGAAAGATGACCAGGCTTTCCATTTCTGAAGTCTGGTTTTCGAGCTCCACTTCCGCGTATCAGTCCCATGAGGCAGCTGCTTCTTTAGGTCTTAAGCAGACGAGGTGCTGAGAGAAGCCATGAGGTGCCCTGGGATGACAATGGCCTTTGAGGTCACTTGGGCCACTTGAGGCTGTGTGACTTTGGGAAAGTATCTAACAGTTCAGAGCCTGTTTCCTTGTAGAGTTTTTATGAGGATTAAAAAAGATAACACATGCCAGGCATTTGGCACGGTCCTTGATCTGGCTCAGTGCCTAATAAATGTCAATTTCCTTCCGTCTCCTTCCATTCTCTTCCAGTGTTAAAATTCCATGCTGTATTTATAATAATAGAAAGCATGCAGTTTTAGGTTCTTTACAACTTGGGAAGTGCTTTTATGTGTGCTCACAACAATCTTGTATAGAGATGGAAGTTTTTAGTTACATCGTATGGCCAAAGAAATAGATTCAGAACCCAGATCTGACTTTAAATCAGTGTTCCATTCTGTGTCTAACAGCCAATCAATGAATATTTATTGATCATCTTCTGTATGTTCAACTCTGGGCTTGGTGCTGTGCAGAGGGCTTGGAGGATATGGTCTCTCTCCCCAAGGAGATCATGGGTGATATGGGTGGGGGAGGTGATGGGCAAAAGATGTGAAACAAGCTGCCGCCACTCCAAGAAATTTTTATGTGTGCAAGACTGTGAAATTATTATTACATATTAGTACATATTATTTACTTTATTATTAGTACATATTATTTACTTTTTAAAATGTGGTGGGACGCCTGAGTGGCTCTGTCAGTTGAGCGTCTGACTTCGGCTCAGGTCATGATCTCACAGTTCGTGGGTTCGAGCCCTGTGTTGGGTTCTGTGCTGATGGTTCAGAGCCTGGAGCCTGCTTTGGATTCTGTGTCTCCTTCTCTCTCTGCCCCAACCCCACTCGTGCTCTGTCTCTGTCTCTCAAAAATAAATAAACATTAAAAAACATTTTTAAAAATGTGGTTCTTTTTTTTCTGACACTTTCTTTCATAAGTATCTTAAGAGAAACAGAGTTTGAAAGTGAGGCTTGATTCAGCGCAAGTTGTAATTAGAAAAAAAACAAACAACAAAAACCCTAGCTTTTTGTTTCAAGGGCAGAGCAGGTTTTGTAGCTTTGATAAAGATTTTTGTTGGGTAGAGTTCATCTTCATTAATGAGGTCATATGAAGCATTCAAGGTGGTGGGCACAATACTCCTGTATTCATTTTTAACTTCTGACCCAACATGTTAAATTCCAAAAATCAGTTTCTAGTCTGGAAGTCTGCTGCTGTCATTAATACCAATTTCTCCCAGTTCTGTAACTGGCAACTTTATCCCTGTCCTGTCTTGTGGCCTTCCTTCTGCTTCCTTGCCAGTCATCGGCACCATCCCTGTTATCTTCCCAAATATCTTTCAATTCTTCTTTCATTCTCTGAGTCACTGCAGGAGCCTTTTACGTGATCTTTATTCCTCTCTCCATTCATTCAGCAAGCATTTGTTGAGCTAGGCACTGTTCTAGAGGCTGCTACCATATTACATAAAACACATGGTCTTTGCCTGATGGAACTTAAAGTCTAGTGTGAGGGACAGGCATTCAATGAATAACTGTAGGAACAATATATATACTATGATAAAGGACATACAAGGGTTCTGAGACCATGCAGAATGAACCTAATGTCTGGGTTTAGGAAAGGCTTCTTTGGGGACGTGGAATGTAAACTGAAACCTGACAGAGTAGTAGGTGTCAGCCAGACCACCGAGGTGGATGAGTGTGTGGCTTTGGGTGTGGTATGGTGTTGGGGGGCAGGTGGAGATGGGGTGATATCGAGCGATTTCAGGAGGAGAGAAAGCATGTTTCAATACCAGAATTGAGGAAGGGAAAGAAATACAGAATGGCTGGAGAAAAAGTGGCAAGAAATGAATTTAGAGCCAGGCTGTGGTGTATCTTCTAAAACCATTTTAATGATTTGGAACATCTTGAGAACAATAAGAACCGGGGTATGACATGATTGAATTTACATTTTTGAAAGATCTCTCTGGAAGTAGAATGGATGAAGAATGGATGGAGGGACCGAAGAGTGAATACAGGATGACCAGTCAGATGGCACATAAGATGGTCATTCTAAGGCTGTTAGTGTAAAAATAGAAGTGAGTGGTCATGGTGACTTATTGAATGCAAGGGGTGAGAGAGAAAAGGGGTCAGGAACCACTGGCGGTTTCTTTGCTTGTGCCTCATGGGTGGTGGTGCTGTTCACTGCCACAGGTTGCATCGGAGGAGCAAGTGGGAAGAAGACATGCTCCAGCTTTATATGTGTGGGAGACAGTGGGTCAAGGTGCCCCTCAAACAGTTGTCCCTCCTCCTCCTACTTCCCACCCCAGTTCCTTCTACACACAAGTTGGTGGCCCTCAAACTCAATTTTGACCACACCATCCCCCTTTTAGGAAGCTTTCAGTGAACCATGGTGTGTAGAAACATGGCCATCTTCCTTGCCCTCCATGAGCCGAAGCTTGTCTCTAATTAGCCCCCGTCTATGAAGTTCATCAGGTTCTTCCACAACCGCCATGCATTATTCTCCATGTTGCTCATGTTCCTTCCAGTTCTGAATTCAGTCTCCTTAGGAATGCTCCTTCCAGCTTTTCCAGCCTCTTTAAGCTTTTGTTCTCGCTGTTAATTTAGGAACACTCTACCCAACATTGCTGCTATTTTTCCTTTTACATATTCTGCCTTTCTTATTTACTTAGAGAATCCAAATCAAATATTGTAACACACTTCATTGGCTAGTTCCTTCCACAGTGCTCTGTGAATGGTTATGCTCCAAATACATAAGGGCATGGACATATGAAGGACAGGTCTATGGAGTGAAAGATGGGGCAAGTTGATAATAGAAGGTTGATAGAAGATATATAGGTGTACACATAGTTACAGATATAGATTGATATATATCTATACACAGGGACACATACATACTGCAATAAGGGGTTAATCATTTATTCAGAGTGTAATAGCAGAGAGAGAAAACATTACAAAGTTTGAAACAGGGAGATGACACATGGAATGCAGTAATTTATAAAAATTAATCTGGCTCTGCCATATGGGTAGGTTTGAAGGGGAAAACAATTGCTAGTGATTAATGAGTTCATTTTATCTGCCAGGCTCTGTGCTCAGCATTTCACATGGATGAACCACCCTATAAGAGTGGTACTATCATCATCCCCATTTTACAGAGCATGAGTACAAAGTTAGAGAAGGTAAACTATACACTGGTGGAACCAAGATGCAAATCTAGGCTACCTGATTCAAGAGCCTACCCTCTTAACCATGACACTGTAATGTATTCTGGAAGAAGAGGAAAAAGAGAGGAGTCTGGCTGAGCGTTAGCAATGGAGAATGATTTTCAAACTGATTCTGGGATCCCTAGGGTTCCAGGAAGAGCCTCAGAGCCTACAGCGAAAAGGAGCCCCTCCGCTTCAGCCAGAGCAGTCCCACTGGTGGCATCTGTCTTAACATTGAGGCTACGCAGGATTTGGAGAAAGAATCCCTTGCTAAAAACACAAAAACAAAAACCTTTGAAATCACTAGGAGTTCACTTCTTTGGCTTATTGAGGGAGCCAGAGAACTGGTACCGGTCACTGCCTAAGATGCCACTATAAGCCCAGAGAAGCATTCCTGAGTGAAAGGAAGGGGATATTTATTATTTCCAAAGAAATGAATCCATTAGCTCTAAATTTTAAAAAGAGACATTTTTAAAACTGAAATCAGCAACAGAACTTGTTTACGTATTTTTGAAATTCTTGGGAAAGAAGGTTTCTTTTTTGGCTCTTTTGACAAATTATAAGTCAACTAATTAAATAGGAGAAATTGCATTGTATCAGCCTTTACCAGAATGGTCATAACTAAAGTAATAAATAAATAAATAAATAAATAAATAAATAAATAAATAAATAAATTTGAGTCTTACAACTACCTGTGAAGTATGCAAGGGCAGCCATTAGTGCCCATTTTGCCAATAATAGAAACAGAAATTTGCTCAAAGTTGGTGCCTGTTTTATTCATTGCTCTAATTCTTGTGCCTAGCACACAGTAGTTGCTTAACAAATGTTTGTTGAACCAATCGAATGATTGAACACAGGTAGTAAGTGATAGAGTTGGAATCCGAGCTCTTCAAAATTGAGGCTAGTTTTATTTTCCCACTTTGCCTGAAGTATGGCAAGAGTCCAGTCCATGGGAAGGTTACCAGTGCAAGTGAGTATAAATACAACATTGGAAATCAATCACCTCTTTGTGTTTCATCTATCAGTTTAATGTTTGGAATACTCTTTTCTGTCACATAAGCTTGACAAATCTCCCCCACAGACTTCCTCACTCTTCCACATTTTAGGTTGGAATCTGTACGATCTTCTAGACAATGTGTCTGCCGAGCAGTAAATCTTATTGCAGCCACCTGTGACAATTAAATGTTTCTTTGATCATAAACCTGGGTGCAAATTATATCTTGATTTGGGGAGAAGAGTCTAGTTACTACAAATCTATTCAATGCTTTTTTAGAAAGAAAAATTAAAATGTCATATATGGGTTCTATGAGGATATAGAATGGGTTCATTCTTTTTGCTAGTCACTTGGAATTATTACATTTTAGTATGCCTATTAAGAACAAGCATAGCGTTTGACTGTAAGAATGTTTAGAGAAGGGAAGAAAGATCCATGGCAAGATTTGGACATGGTCTCTATTTGTTTTCTCATCTGTCTGGTTTTAAGGAGCGTGAGCTGGCAGGCTCATGAGCTGGCTACACTACCTCATCCTCTGGAAATCTCCTCAAATTCTGAGATGTATGTCAGGCCAATTGGGCAGTCTCCAGCCGTGTAGAGAACACCTCTCTACTGACGACTCCCAATATGAAACGCTATGCTAATCTCTGTTGAAAATATCCTCAGGATCACTAATTACTTTAAAAATGCCATGTTACCGTGGTACTTGAAACATATGGGTGGAGGGTCAGGCAGTTGGGATTCAAATGAAGTCTCCAGGTTATAAGCTTTCATTTCTTGTTGTTTTCAGTTTGTGCTGAATTTGAAACACAACAAGAAAACCATCACACCAGGCTTGCCTCTCTTGCTCTTTTGCCTTGCCTCCTCCTGGCAGCTTTGCCCTCCATCTCCTAAATTCCCACCAGTGTTCTGTTGTAGAGGCAGGGTGGGGACTGTTTGAAAGCTTCCACATCGGGAGCACTGGGTGTCACCCCTGTGAAGTGCCACTGACCACTGGAAATGTGAACAGATGAACTGTGGGCCACAACCACACAAAGAAAACCAAACAAAACCCTGCCTCAGTATCCAGTGTAGCTGTTTTGGTTATAGGCAATCCAATGATCTTTTTTTTTTTTGTTTTTTCACCATCATTCAAACACAAACACACATGATTTTTTAAAATTTTTTTTTAACATTTATTCATTTTTGAGAGACAGAGAGAAACAGAGCATGAGTGGGGAAGGGGCAGAGAGAGAGGGAGACACAGAACCCGAAGCAGGCTCCAGGTTCTGAGCTGTCAGCACAGAGCCCAATGCGGGGCTCGAACTCACAAACTGTGAAATCATGACCTGAGCCTAAGTCGGACGCTCAACCGACTGAGCCACCCAGGTGCTCCACACATGATTTGATTTTAGTTTCATACTTTGGCCTATTAAGGAAAGGGCATCTAGAGGGCCATGGAGGAAGGGAAGGAGTGAAGCATAACTGAAGAAGGGATGTAAGAGATCAAAGAGAAAG
This sequence comes from Panthera onca, assembly GCF_046562875.1. NCBI lineage: Eukaryota > Metazoa > Chordata > Mammalia > Carnivora > Felidae > Panthera > Panthera onca. The sequence goes on from NC_138339.1 coordinate 225,975,508, forward strand.
GAGAAGGTAGTACGGGAGGATGAAGCTAAAATTTATTGACCATCGACTCTATGCTAAATTTATTTAGCTTAATTATTTTGCTTAATTATTGACCATTGACCATCCTTGCTAAATTTAGGCGGGCTAGGCATCTTACAGGAGAGGGAAGGAGTCCCAAGACTCAGGGATGGGGAGACAAGCTTAGCCAGTGGGTTGCAGGGAAGAGAGCTGCCTGGAGGAAACAGTAGTTACTGGAAGTTCCACATGGTGTAATCCACTCTTCATATCTACTGTGTGTCCCGCTCCTGGTGGCTGAGTGACTGGATTTCACGATGCTGGATTTTAAGTGCAAAGATTATTTATGGTGTGTGTTTTTATGGATGTTTTGTTTCTCTTTGCCCTTGGGAGTCTTAGGGTTTTGCCTTCCTGGGGTTCTGGAAGTTCAGCGTGGCCTTCCCTACAGTTGCCAGTTCATTTCCCAACTGAGACCTGAAGGCCACGGACACCACATCTCCCAGAGCCTGAAGTTTAGATTTGAGTAAGGGGTGCGCTGACCTGCGACCCCCGATTCCCATTCTTAAAATCAAATTCCCTTGATTTACTTGCTTATTTGTTTTAAAGCACTTCTTACTTCCTTCAGCACAGTTTTTGTTGTTGACCTAGAGCTATTGAGTTTCTGTGACTTTGAAAAAAAAAATCTTTCTTTTTCTTCCATCGGCAAAAGTAGTGGTATGTTCTAAGGATCAATGAATTGCTTTAAATTCTTAATATGATACTATTATACTTAGGCTTAACTTACTATTATGCTTTCTTATTCAATGAATAGAGCATTTAAATTCCTCATGGGAAATTTTGGGTACAATTAGTAGAGATTCCAAAGCATAATGCAACCATAAATGTTTCTTTTCAGTATTTATTTGCTGCTTAAGGCCTCATAAAAAAATTTCCAAAATCACTGGCTCTCTCCAGTTATCTTCACCTTTCAAGTAATCTCTTTCCTATTTATATTTGATTCAATTATGATATCACTATTTGCCAGGCACAAAACTGGATGTTGGGGATATAAAAATGAAGAAGCTATGATCCTTGCCCTCAAAGAATTCCTGTGGATTTTGTTGTTGTTGTCGTTGTTTGTTCATTTATGAGACAACTCATAAGCAACTCTGAATTTAGCAACCTCAGAAAATATTAAGTTAATATTTTCATTAATAATTTTGCTAATATATCTTTTTCTTCCATAAAAATTCCATCCTCTTTTCTAAATTGACATTACCAATTTGGAATAAAAATAATCCAGGCTAGAATCGAAAGGAAAATTAATCCTTTTGTCTGGTCAGTGCCATGATGGGCTGAATGCACCGGTCACCTGCCAATCACAAGTGTTGTTCTAAATGACAAACTTCTGGCCAACATGTTCTTTTATTGTGCCATCTTTCTGTAGCCTTATTTTCCTAGAAGCATGAGCCTTGACTTTTTCAACATTTCTGAAATTCTCACACACCCAGTATCACAGTTTTTGCTGGGTACAATCACTTGGCAACAATTTATAACAAGAATTATATTTATCCTATTTTTGCTTTACATTGTGAGGAGATTCTAGCTGCCAGAGTTTTAAGATAAGAAAAAAAAGTGATTTAGTGGGCAAATTAAAACTGTGATGGCCAAGGGGATATGAATATAACCTGTTTCTGTGTATCTCCACTAAAAATAATTTGTTTGAGAAGATGGTTAGGAAGAGAACCAATGAAAAAATATTTAAAAAAAATTTTTAATGTTTCTTTACTTTTGAGAGAGAGACAGAGCACGAGCAGGGGAGAGGCAGAGAGAGAGGGAGACACAGAGTCCAAAACAGGCTCCAGGCTCTGAGCTGTCAGCACAGAGCCCAGCGCGGGGCTCGAACCCATGAACTGTGAGATCATGACCTCAGCCGAAGTTGGATGCTCAACTGACTGAGCCACTCAGACACCCCTCTTTTGTTAATTTCTTTAAAAACAAAAGTGATTAATAGCACGAGGCACAGAGATAGCATTTTTGTGTGGACAATATACTCTTCACCACCTTCCCTACCCCAACCCTGACCCTCACCAATTTGTGGCCTGTTCCCTAAAGTGGCTCATTGCCACATTAAAGTCTTCACTGCTCCTTCTGTTCAGGACGACGCTGCCACAGGGCAACATGACCCCCCCCCCCCCCCAGAAGGTTCCTGCATTGCTAGTTTTCTCTATAGATCTGTCCAAGAGAGATCTGAGGGATTGGAAAGGGATTAGGTCCTTTAAGAAATGGTCTGTTTTAAGGAAGGGTTGTCAACCTTTTCTATTTCCATCATGGAAGGAAAAAAGGAAAAAGGGAAAGAAATATTCAGATTATTTTGGGGATACCCTCTCTTTCTATTAGGCACAAAATCGATAGTTCCCTTTCAAATGTCTAGTGACCAGACAAAAACATTGTGCATACTCAAGCTGAGTGATACCTCGGTTTTTATCAAATTCTTTTGTCCCTCGTGCTCTTTCATTCATCTCCTGTAAAGAGGCAGATCATAGACGGATTTTAAAAGATATAACAATGTCTTGATCTCTGCAGGGTAATTTTACCACTGTGCTGCCTGTTAGTGCCTTTTGGTTTGTTATTGCTGATTTCTATGGCATGTAATTTGCATCCGAAAGTAGGTTACAGACAGATAAGGGAGTCGCCTGTCCAGTTTTGTCATCATAGTAAACCAAACCCTGTTGGAGGATCTGGGACCGTGCACTGGGGTCAGTAGCTCTGCTGTAAGCTCTGAAAATAATATCCGGAGAAGACAAAGGAGAAGCATATGGGTGCGGGTGTCTTTACCAAGGCAAAGGAAGCAAAATGACAGGTGGGACAGGGCAACAGTGAGAGCCTAGGGAGGAAGGTGCTGGATGGTGAAAGCTTCTCCCTGTGGAGCTCTAGATGCAAAAGCTTGTTTCTGGGCAGGGTGGCCAAGTCTCATTCCCAGAGGAGATTTTGTTTTCTTTTAAGGAGTAATGAAGTCTGGAGTGGTTTATGTATATCATTTCACCCTCCCTGAAGAGCAGACTAGCTTTCCCCCCAGAATGCCTCCTTGCCCTCTGAATCTGTCAATACTCACCTCCTTCCGCAACCCTTGATTTTAAAATCCCTGCCAGATGCCTTCCTATAAAGCCTTTGGCATCCTTTCCCTTTGTGGAAAAAAAAAAAAACCCAAAACAATAACAATTAATAGCTGGCGTTAATTGAAGGTTTATAGTGTGCCAGGCATTGCTTCATTATACACACGATCTCATAAAACCCACCCCGAATGCTACACGTTGGCATGATCCTGCTTTGAAGAGGAGGAAATCTTAGAGAGGCAAATGAGTTACTTGAGGTCACACAGTGGAGAGCCAGGATTCCCAACAGGCCTGCCTGGCTCCAGGGCTCATGCTCTGAACCTGTGTGGGGGCTGGGGGGTGGGGTAGGTGAGGCTTCAACAAATACTGGGTCTTCAGGTTCATATGCACATATTAATTTCTAATGACTATTTCTAATTCTCCCTCTTTGGAGAGAGATGAGATTGAGAGTACTAAAAAAAAAAAAAAAAAAAAAAACAACCCAAGTTTCAACTGGGTAAATTTAAAGACCTAATTGGTTTTATTAATGAATTCATGAACTGGGTGGCATCCCATTTAGCAAGTAGAGGGGAACTGCAAGGAACTGTACAACATGGAAGGTTTTCATAGGAACGAGGGTGGGGAGGGGAGTTATTAGTAAAGGAAAAGAAAGGATTGTTTTAGGCAAGGTCACTTTTCTTCGGGAGGGAGAACTGGGGTCTTATCCTGCAGATTACCTCATCTTCATTTGGGGCAGGGAGAGGGCCCATGTGGCAGATTACTTCACTGAGGCTAGTCAGAAAATTCCTCACTGACAGTTAAAACTACCTTTCCGGAGGAGGTTAGAAGTGCTGTTAGATTAGGTATTAAACCGTGGTTTGGTGACTTTGCCTCATTGACACTATTTGGGGCCTGTGGTTTTCTTTTCAACAAGAAGTTGTAGATGTTTCAATAGGAGCACTAACATTCCTGAGTATATGGTCCAGAACGCCTCCCTGGGCCAGCCTTGGCAGGAAAGCCAGCTGCAGAGGGTCAGAGCCAGGCAATGCGGCAGCCATGCTGTCCACTCCTCAGCCTCTTTTCCTTTTCTGCAGCATAAAATAGCTGCTGGTGTAGGATATTGAAAATACGTGTTGTCTTGTGCTGACACAATAGAACGTTTTTACCAGGAGTACTCATGCCAACTCAGGAGCTCCAGTCTCTTCTCGCTGAGATACATATGCAAACTTCTGTAAACAGTTTCTTTTTTGTAATACTTGGAAGAGATATGTATTTTTTACTGCAAAAGCTCTATGGTTTCTCGTTCAAGAAAATCTGTGCATCTGAATATCTCTCAGCACAAAACTGTTAAGAAAAAAACCCACCTTTTTTTGCTAGATCGACAATAGGAGTTGCTGCTTTACATTACGCCCCCACGAATTATTAATTACATTATGCCCCCCGCGAATTATACGACCATAAGAAAAGGCAAACTGAGGGGTTTATTGTCTAACTTAGTTTAGAATTAGCATAATCCATGTTCTCACCATGTTCTCCACTCTGTCCTTCACCCCAAATTTTCTTCTGCCTGATTTGAATAACAAAATGGCCTGACCTGTATGAATGATAAGAAATCTCTTATCTTCTCCTGAGAAATGATACATAGTATTAGCTGAGATTTCCTAATTTTTATGCCTTATTCAAAATGTGTTGGGGAGCCTGGGTGGCGCAGTCGGTTAAGCGTCCGACTTCAGCCAGGTCACGATCTCGCGGTCCGTGAGTTCGAGCCCCGCGTCAGGCTCTGGGCTGATGGCTCGGAGCCTGGAGCCTGTTTCCGATTCTGTGTCTCCCTCTCTCTCTGCCCCTCCCCCGTTCATGCTCTGTCTCTCTCTGTCCCAAAAATAAATAAAAAACGTTGAAAAAAAAATTAAAAAAAAAAAAATGTCTTAGATCTTTTATACCAATACCTATAATACATCGTATTTCCTGCCATAATTTATGTGTTCCGTATTATCTGTCTCCTACTAATTCAGACCTCATCAGGAAAAGAGAAACAAAGCTTATTCTAACCATTATTCCTTCCTGAGTTGTATTAGAATGTTAGCACAGTTCTATTTTAAGATCTTAAGCTCAAAAGCTCATTTTGAAGGGTGTGAATCTGTCTAGACTACAATCTCATAGCAGCCCTAGTATGTAGAGGAAAAATTTAATGTTCTTAGAAATGTTATTTTTAAAGTTAAAAGATCATTTAAATAATAATATTAATCTTTAAGTCTGACAACGCCAACCTATAAGTCGGTAATCTCTAAAATTTTGGTTTTAGGCTGTTCTTTTGAAAATTGAAAAAAAAACTCACAAAACTTGTTTTTTTGTAGATATGACATTAAGGGTGATGGTAAGGGTTCCAGACTAGTCCACGAAAGGCTTTTTAACCTACACTGAGCCTGAGTCCTGGTTTCCTCTGAGCTCTGGCCTGCTGGGGGCTGGCAGCAGGGGGGTGGGGAAAAAGCCTTTCTGGTGTCCACAAAACCTCCCTACTACCCTTTGTTGAGGCTTCTGTGGCTTTTCCCTTTGATTATTCTTCAGGCCACTGCCAAATCATTCCTACACCCCAGCCCTGGTTTTGTGACTGTCTTGCTAAAAATTCTTCAATGAGTTCTCAGGGACAACTGAATTGAGAAAGGCCTTCAGAGTCCTGCGTAGTATACTCTCAACACACATTTCTAGACTTTATCAATAGTTTTCTACCTGCAGGTAGCACATGCTGTGTGTTCGTATCCAGCTGGGCCACCTGCAGTTTGCCAGGTATATGTCAGGGCTTTGTAATTTTCCTTGAGTTCTGCCTCTCGCTCATTCCTGTCCTTCAAGATTTAGTGCAAATGCAACATCTGTGATGTCTTTCCAAACCTTCATTCAAGTCAGAAGTAATCATTCTCTTCTTAGAAATCCTTTAACACTTTAAATATATTTCTTATGCATTGCTTTGATTCGGTTTGGTATTTATTCAACAAACAGCACAAGACAAATTCTGTTGTTCCTTGATTTTTAAAAGTGAGTTACTTGAGGGGTGCCTGGCTGGCTCATTCGGTGGAGTGCGTGACTCTTGATCTTGAGGTTGTAAGTTCAAGCCCCCCAGTAGGGGTGGAGATTTAAAAAAAATTGTTTAAAAATAAGTGGGGTATTTGACCAACTAATAAGGTGAAATTAGAAAACATCTACTTCCTAAATTTACTCCAATGACTTTGTTTTTCATGAATCCTACTTCCAAAGGTGAAAAAAGGAATTCATGCTGTGTGATTGCAATACTGATTCTGTTCTCCTCTTTGGACCAAGAGGTAATTGGGAAAGGTGGAGAGGTCCTGGAAGCTAGCCGTGATGGTGGTTTAGGGAGGAAAAGAAGAACAATGAAACACATTTGTATGTATTTGTTTCAATTTTTAAGTAAAGTATTCTGGGAGAGTTAAACATCATTTACATTGTGCTTAATTCAGTTAGCTAAATGATACCTTGCTGGAATTTGTAATGGGAAATGAACCTTCTGGCTGGGATAGGAATCAGGAAATTCCACCATTGACAGGCAAGAGAATGCATGAGTTTACCTAAGTGGAAAATCCAGAAGTGGCCCTCAGGGTGGATTTGAGCCAGAGGTTTATGAGGTCTCAGGGTTGTGGCTTGAGTTCTTCAAAAAGCTCTTGACTTTGTTGTCTTGTGTGTGCCATCTTGGACCTCATGAGAATAAGATGGCCACCAAGAGCTTCCAGGGCTCTTGTGTATTCCCAGCTGCTGTGGAGAAAGGCGGAGGAGGGAAGCTTCTCTTTCCCCAAGTATTGAACAAAATTCCTGAGCTTCTCTCTGATTGCACTAAATTATATTACATGTCTACCTCCACAGTGTGCAGGGGGGAAATGATGATTGACTTTGGCTAATCAAGGCCTGCCTCTGGTGCTGGGGGTGGTATCGATCCTTCCTAAACAATACAGACACTAATGTGGAAAACCCTAGGCATCTTGGAGGCCAGGACTGATGGGGAGACTTTGACTAGCCTGAGGGAAGCATGAGGTCGTTGTACCTGTGAATTCCCCAGTAGGAACAGGATGAGGCAGGGAGTAAGCAAGGGGCTCATTTATCTTATTCTTCTCTATGCCAGCCCTTAGTCTGGATGCTGAGGGTGTTGGTTGAACAACATAAGCCAGGTTCCTGCCCTCATGGAACTTACAATCTACTGGGAAAGGAAACAATAAGCAAGCAACAGATTAAGTAAACAAGATAGTTTCAGATTGTCACCCGTGCTATGAAGGAAATGACAGAATGCTGTCCAGAGATGAGGGGTGAAGGACTTTAGGAAAGGTGACTAGATTTCAGAAAGAAGAAGAGGGCAGTTTTGCAGTTTGCAGTTTTGCTGAGGGCATTGGCTGGCTTGCTGTCCTACGGAGGCTGCCAGTGCCTGAGCAGAGGTGTCCAGATCAATCTGGAAAGTCACAAAGGGAGCTTCCCCCGACTCAGCTGGGTCTTCACAGGCCCTGCTAACCCAGATCAGCCTTCCTGGCTCTCCCAAGGTTTCCACTTCTTGGTCCAGCCTTTCCTTCTAAAATAGAGAAGGGTGGGGCACCTGGGTGGCTCAGTCAATAAGTAAGAGTCAAGTGTCTGACTCTTGATTTCAGCTCAGGTCATGATTTCACAGTTCGTGTGTTTGAGCCCTGTGTCCAACTCTGTGCTGACAGTGTGGAGCCTGCTTGGGATTCTCTCTCTCCTTCTTTCTCTGCCCCTACCCCCACCCCATGCACTCACACACTCTTGCTCTCTCTCCCTCTCTTTCAAAGTAAATACATAAACTTAAAAAAATGTAGAAGGGGGGTGCCTGGGTGGCTCAGTCGGTTAAACGTCCGACTTCGGCTCAGGTCATGATCTCGCGGTTCGTGAGTTCAAGCCCCGCGTCGGGCTCTGTGCTGACAGCTCAGAGCCTGGAGCCTGTTTCGGATTCTGTGTCTCCCTCTCTCTCTCTGACCCTCCCCCATTCATGTTCTGTCTCTCTCTGTCTCAAAAATAAATAAACGTTAAAAAAAATTTAAAAAAAATGTAGAAGGGAAGGAGGTAGATGTCAAAGAGGAGCTGAAATCATAGCCCTCACCCAGCCAGTATCCCACCACCTCCCCATCTCCTTTGTTTCTTATTACAGCAGCAAGTGCAGTGTTCAATAGAGACCCCTGTTGAACAGGACCTTTAGAAGGGTTTCCTACTAGAAATACTGCTTATTGACATTTCCTCACTACTGAAAATATCACATGATGTTTTCAGCTGCTTGCAATGCTGTTTCAGTAGTATTTGTTTGAGAATATCCATAGCTTTGCGATGTTATTTGTACCCTCAGCATGTAGACACATAGCTTTAAACTTTTCAAAAATACACGTAATTGAGAACTCTTTCTTGGATTTATATCTAACAATAAATATATAAGACTCTGTTTGATCTTTGCTTCACTGGAAATGAAACTAACCATATGAAGAATTCTAAAGATCAAAATTATATGTATGTATACACACACACACACACACACACACACACACACACAGAAGAATTGATATCGGTAGGTTCAATAAATTTGAGGGGTGTTTTGTTGGTTTTATTTTTGGCAAATGGATCACTAGTGGTTTTATGCTTTTGAATAGAAATTATATTGTCTGTGGTTTAGTAGTTTGTTCCAAGACCATATTTGAATTGTTGGTATTTTCTTAGGCCATGTATCAAAGCTTGGCTTTGGAGGGGGTGGGCAGTCTCCACTCTAAAACATTTGTGTGTGAGTGTAGCCTTCAATATTTTTTAGATTGAAAGTGGTTCTGAGAGCACTAACTATAATATCTTGTTTCTTAGAAAATATTAAAAACTCTTTTTCTGACATAGCCATATGGTGCCACATAGAATCATTGTAACTTGATTTTGTAAAGTGACCAAAGCAATCATAAAGTGGATGGAAATGAAATGGGAAGAAACAAGCTAAAGATTAAAAAAAAAAAAGACCAAGATGAAACAAATTCTAAATAATAGAAAACACGTCTGTTTTAAGGTTAGAAAATTGTTCAAGAAGTTGTATAGAGGTTTCCACAAGCACTATTCCTACCTCCGAGTTATAACCAGACATTTTCCATGGCATTCTCTCTAATTTGCTAAGTGTACCTGCCATAATGATGTCAAGTGACATCATGGGGCTCATAGAAGGCTTTGTATTTTTTAAATTTTTTTTTTAACGTTTATTTATTTTTGAGACAGAGAGAGACACAGCATGAACGGGGAGGGGCAGAGAGAGAGGGAGACACAGAATCGGAGGCAAGCTCCAGGCTCTGAGCCATCAGCCCAGAGCCCGACGCGGGGCTCGAACTCGCGGACCGCGAGATCATGACCTGAGCTGAAGTCGGACGCTTAACCGACTGAGCCACCCAGGCGCCCCGAAGGCTTTGTATTTTTAATCTTATGTTGTAGGACAGCTGATAGAAACAACTTATCAAAACTCCCTTGTGATTAAGCATTTAAGGTTTAATACTTAATTTAGTTTGCAAAGTTTTACAGAAATTGTTTATAATTCTCATCGAGAATTCTAAGTTGCCAAAGAGACGTTTTCTTTTCACTGCTCCCTGCCTCCCATTTAAATGGAACTTGGCACAGAGGAATTCCAATTTTTACTATTTGGTGATTATTTCAATTATAGGAGAATTTTCTTGCCTTACAAAATGATTCACAACTGTGTCTTTTAAGTGAAGACTTTGGAAAGTCCTTATTTCATCTCCCCTAATAATATTTGGTGTATCTTTTGGACATGCACCTTTAAGATCCACAATTTCCATTGTTTGTGGGACTGAGATCACTCTGAGGCCCTGCCTTTTTTCCCTTCCTCACAGACTCCTTCAGCTGTGATTGTGACAACTTTTCCCTCATTATGGATTGGACACATCTAAAACCACATGCAATATAGGACACCAGCTCCGTTACTTCCGGTAATAGTGCCATGGTCCCTTTAGTCTCCAGGCTTACCGCCAGTCATTCCTGATGTACATACTTTTTTTTTGCCTCTGAATCTATCCCCACAGCTACAAGGTGATAATGGTTCAGGCAACAAAGAATCTCTACCATATCCTCTTCCTTCCCGTTGGATAGGTAGCCTGGTGCACTGTAGGATACAGAAAAGTGGGTTCAGGGTAGCTCTCTGAAGCCCTGTCTTCAGAAGGATTCTGAGGCCATATCCAACCTCTTGGTAGAAAATCTATTTGTTGGGGCGACTGGGTGGCTCAGTCAGTTGAGCGCCTGACTTCAGCTCAGGTCATGATCTCACGGTTCGTGGGTTTGAGCCCTGCGTCAGGCTCTGTGCTGACAGCTCAGAGCCTGGAGCCTACTTCAGATTCCATGTCTTCCTTTCTCTCTGCCCCTCCCCTGCTCACACTCTGTCAATCTCTCTCTCAAAAAATAAATAAACATTTTTTAAAAAGTTAAAAAAAAAGAAAATCTATTTGTTTGTTTGGGGCGCCTGTGTGGCTCAGTCGGTTAAGCATCTGACTTCAGTTCAGGTCATGATCTCACGGTTCATGGGTTCTCGTGAGTTCGAGCCCCGCGTCAGGCGTTGTGCTGACAGCTCAGAGCCTGGACCTGCTTCGGATTCTGTGTCTCCCTCTCTCTCCACCCCTCCCCCACTCACACTTTTCTCTCTCTGCCTCTCTGTCTCTCAAAAATAAATAAACATTAAAAAAGAAAATCAATTTCTTTGGGGGTGCCCGGGTGGCTCAGTTGGTTAAGCATCTGATTCTTGGTCTCAGCTCAGGTCATGATCATGATCAGCTCATGGTTCATGAGATCCAACCCCGCGTAGGTCTCTGCACTAACAGTGTAGAGCCTGCTTGGGATTCTCTCTTTCCTTCTTCTCTCTGTCCCTCTCCTGCTCGTGCACACATGCACTCTTTTGCTCTCTCTCTCTCTCTCTCTCTCTCTCTCTCTCAAAAATAAATAAACATGAAAAAATTTAAAAAGAAAATCAGTGGTAAAGAAATAGGATCAGCACATATGTCACAAATTTGTTGTAACTAATGAAATACGTAAAGCCTTGGATTTTGGAGTTAAGGAGATCTGGGTTTCATCCATGGCTCCAAAATTTACCAACCATTTGATCATGGGCAAGTCATTTATCTTCACTGGACTTTAGTTTCTTAATGTTAAGTATAGGTCATAGATTAACTTAAAATGAATTGAGTTAAACTGAACTAGTATTTATTAAATATTTACTGTGCATAAAGCAAATCTAAATTTGTTTTTGATTATTATAAGGAACAAACAACAACTATTACCCTCCAAAGTAAATACAAAATGTAAATGGTTCTATTGTGTTCAGTGTCTTCTGTCAGCCCCCTAACTTAGGCTCTCATTACCTTTCTCTTGAACAGTGAGCTTCCTCACTATTCTCTATGTAAATGCTCCCTCAAAGAAAATTATCCTGTATGATAAAGTGAGGCATCGATCATGCCTCCCTCCAATTCCCAAGCCTTCTGTGGCAGTCATTGTTCCTTTCCTGGCAGTGGTTCTCCCTTGTTTTCTAGTCTCTTATCCACACATCCTCCTTCATGGACACAGTGAGCAGCTGGTGGAGCCTGAGGAGAAGGATGTTGGCAGCCTGGTTTGAGGGGCTGGGCTCAGGGGCTAAAAGGAGAAACCTGAGAAGAAGTAGAGTGGGGAGCCAAGAGAAGCTCCACTTTTAACTGCCAATCTGCCAGTCTCTCTTTCTTCTAAAGTTCTGCCTCCTTTCCACCTCCCTGCCACCCCACCTCCGCCATCTTGTCTATTCTGTCTTCTCCTACTTATGTCTCCTCTGTTTTATCTTTCAGTTTTCATCTCCCTATTTAAGGTATAATATGGAATTCAAGTATATTTTTATAATCTGCTATGTTTACTGAATTAATTTTATGTCCTCTGTTCTTAATTTTACAAGCAAGAGAGAACATTTCCTTATTTCTTGTTTCTTTCTCACTCTCTCAACACCTACCTTAAACACACACACACACACAAACACACACACATACACACACACACACACACACACACACACACACTTTGTTAGGTTTTTCCTTTTGCTGAGTTTAATTTTTTCCTGTGGCTTGATAATTTTCATCAAAGAAAAAGTTCCCTATGCTTGTTTAAAACAGTGAGTTTGACTAGTGCAATTAAATTATGACCACATTAACAGAATTTTTTATTTGTGTACACCTTTTCACATTGTATAAAGCAGTAGCTCTCAACAGGGAACAGTTTTGCCTTCCAGGGGGCATTTGGCAATGATACGGAGACATTTTTGCTTGTCAATACTAGGGGTGGGAGGGAATGCTAGTGGCATTTGCTGGGTCTCTATCAGCATCCGTCCCCCAGCTAGGGATGCTGCTAGCCATCCCACAATGCACACAGCAGCCCCCACAATAAAGAACGATCTGGCCCAAATTATCAATTGTGCCAAGGGTGAGAAACCCTATTATAAATTAGGGTAGGCTAGTGTGGTGCTCCTACAGAAAACTTGGGGAATCATTTCTATAAAATGTTTATTTAGTTGGATCTAAAATCTCTTAAAGCTGAAGGACTCATCTTATGCTTTCCCTATCACCACATTTCTTTAGTCATGTATTGTATTACTCAGATTATCTAGGTATTTCCATTGCGGGTATCCAGTGATTCCTTCTTCCAATTCTGGTGACATATTTTTCCACAACGTTGTGTTCTAATTAATGAAGAAAAATATTTAATCAATGTATTTAGTACTATTTACTTAAGAACATGTATGATTTTCGAGAAAGCTGAGGGTATTTTTGATGGTTTCTTCATTTCTATCTTTTAAAAATACCTATTAAATGTTCTTTAGGAATTTGATTTTAAAATTTGCTAGATATTTACTCCAGTATGTCCCTTTATCCCCCTGTCAATACATCTAAGGTATATGCCATGTATAAACAGCCCATCATATAGAATAGCCAGCATATCTTTTACCAGTAGCTTCCTTCTTGTCCTTGTTTATATATGCCATTTTTCTAAAATTATAATTACTTAAAATATTCATTTGATTCCTTCCTTACCTTGTCATTTCTTATAAGCTTCCAAAACTTTAAGTCATGGGCCAATGAGCATACTAGAGGAGTGATAAATTGTGAAGACTGACTATACATTAGCAGAGCTCAATGTTGTAGTTAAAATGTGCACTAGTTAATCCGATGGATAGCTAATGATTTACATATTCATCACTGTGCTGCCTGGTAATTAGGCATGTGGTAAACAGTTCAGAGAAATTACTGTAATTAGTATTCCTTCTACATGTCCAAACTACATTTTTGTAAGGTTTTTTTTTTCCTGCTTGCTTAGTTATTTCTACAGTGTCTATAATCAATGTCAGTGTTGACATTCTCCCTCGTATGGAACTGTGTATATTTTCTTTACACTTTAATGGTCTCCTCTCTCTCTCGCTCTCTCTCTTTCACATGCACACGTACATACACCACACACACATACACCCCACACTTCTTTTTTTCATTCACACATACTTACATGAAAGACTAGCATACTCAAGCTTATATTATTATATTATTATCTGGGTCTTGAGAATGTTCAGAATAAGGAAATGTTTCGGAGAGAACACTAGTCACACCTCTTTTTATCATAATTTTTTATAATATGGATGAATTCATCATTTTTGTTTAAGAAAAAAGAAGGCATAACAAATGAAAAAAAAAAGGCATGAACTGGAACCCAAGGTATACCTCAGTGCCAGTTGTTACATATGTGTGTCTTTCCATAAGTGGGGAATCATTTTCTACCTATGACTTATGGAAGTAAAACATCACATTCTAAAGCACGAGAACTCAAAGCTGTAACTAGACTGTGGCACACCAACAAAATGGCACCATTGGTCATGCATACCAACCAAGAACTGCCTTCTGCTTACTTTCTCCATTCATGCTTATAATGTAGGCTGGCTGGGTCCAAGGACCCAGAGGGGGTCCCACAGCACCAGCCAAGAGAGTCCTTGGCTTTGTGCAGAATGGAAATCAAAAGTGAGCCTAGAGGAAGCAGAGTTTATTAAAGATGTAGAGAGAGTGTAGGTACAGACAACATCTGGGAGACTCAGAAAGGAAAGGAGATGGAGTCTTGTTTTTGCTTTGGGTCTGGGATTTTTATTGAGGATGGTGGTCTGGTGTATGTGTCCTCTGAGGCATCTAGGAACTGGTCAAAATGAGGAGGGTGCTCAGGTGTCCTCCATAAGTCAGTCACGCCCTGGAGCCCCAGGGTCTTGGTGAGTCATTGGTCTGGAAAACATACATAAAGACCCCACCTAGTTACTCCTCAGATGTTCTCTATTGTGCTAGAAGACTCCAAAGAAATCATTAGGTCTTCGCCTCTTACAAGGAGGACATACATATCCATATGTATGGATACATACTATATGGCATACTGTATATCCATATACCTACTATAAGGCACATGGAAGACAGGGGCGCAAGAATAGAGGTGGCAAAAAAAAAAAAATCATAGGATCCCTTCAGTTTCCCTCTGTCACCTGGACATGAATGGACATGAAGTCTCAAAATTATGCCTCATAATTCCTTTTAAACCAACCAGACTATACTAATTTTTCTCCTTTACTGTTGTTGCAAATATGCTAAAATGGTGAGACTACAGCCAATTTCGATTCTCGTTATTTGTGAACGAGATCTTTGCAGTACAGGAAATGTTTACAGCTAATGTGTCCTCTCACTTATTAGTAAGAGCAAGTTTTTCAGACATTTATTATTTATTTTTATTTTTTTATGTTTATTTATGTATTTTGGTATTATGGTATTTTGGTATTTTGGTATTATTTTGGCATTATGTATTTATTATGTATTTATGTATTTTGACAGAGCACCTGGGTGGCTCTGTCACTTAGGCATCCAACTTCAGCTCAGGTCATAATCTCACGGTGTGTGAGTTCAAGCCCCATGTTGGGCTCTGCACTGATGCTCAGACCACTCTCCCTCTCTCTCTCTGCCCCTCCCCCACTTGTGTTTTCTCTCTCAAAAATAAATAAACAAACATTCAAGGGTCAGAGAGAGAGGGAGAAAAAGAGAGAATCCCAAGCAGGGTCCAGACTCAGCACAGAGCCCAGCTCAGGGCTGCATCTTACAAACCGTGGGATCATAACCTGAGCCATGAGATCATGGCCTGAGCTGAAATCAGGGGTCGGCCGCTTAACTGACTGAGGCACCCAGGCGCCCCAGACATTTCTGTTTACACATATACTCACAAGACTTAATTAAATATCTTCTCAAGGACTTGGGATAATGAGAAATATGTTTCATTTCTTTTGCAAAGCTTTTCCTGGAAAACTAGGCGGGGACCACTATTTAGATGACAGTTGAAGAGGCTGTCAATTGTGGCCTACTTTCCTGGGATAAGACATTTATAGGCATTTTGTAGTTCCAGGAAATAATCTGGTACCTTTAACTGGAACTTATTTAGGCTTTCACAGACATTAACTGTGAGTTCAAGGTTAACCTTTGGAAGCAATAATGGAAGAAAACCAAATTAAAAGAACAAGGTTAACCTAAACAACTATATCTGCCTCATTTTGGTGCCTTGTGCTATTTGGCTTATACATGTTAGATCCAGGTAATCTAATGTTTTCATACATATTTGAAGACCTCGGCTCATGGAGATGGGCCCTCAATTCTGAATGAAGTATAATTATTATAAACAAAACGTAGGAAAAATGAAAATGTTTAAGATATACTAAACTAGTCATCTACATACTTAATGTCAAATACAGTTTTATCAATTATACTCTCCTTTATCAGGTATGTATGTTTTTATAGTGTTTCCTGAATCAAGTTCATTGTTGTCCTCAGTTTTGCTTTACTTTTAAGTGAGTGATTTGGGATTTTTATGTTTCACTTACATGGGAGGGGAAGATTTAGCCCACTGTCTACCATCACCACCAATAAAATCCCCCAGCTAACTAATTATAAAAGTTAGGTGACGTGGTACTTTAAAAATGTGTCTATTTCTCATTGCCCTCCTATGTTTAATACCTTTGATAGGAAAAAACAAATTTTTCTCCTAGAATATGTGTTATCATGACTCCGCTTGCCCAGCAGTGTTGCCAAAGTACTCATTGTCCACATTGGTTCATTTATCCCTTTGATATTCATTGAGCTCCTGAAAAGTCATATTCACCTTTTCTCACCATCTAATCTAGCTATTTTTAAAAAAATTTTAAAAAAATGTTTATTTTTTTTTTTTAATTTTTTTTTTTTTCAACGTTTTTTATTTATTTTTGGGACAGAGGGAGACAGAGCATGAACGGGGGAGGGGCAGAGAGAGAGGGAGACACAGAATCGGAAACAGGCTCCAGGCTCCGAGCCATCAGCCCAGAGCCTGATGCGGGGCTCGAACTCACGGACCGCGAGATCGTGACCTGGCTGAAGTCGGACGCTTAACCGACTGCGCCACCCAGGCGCCCCCCTGTTTATTTATTTTTGAGAGAGGAAGAGAGAGAGAGAGCATGAGCAGGGGAGGGCCGGAGAGAGAAGGAGAGAGAATCCGAAGCAGGCTCCGTGCTGTCAGCCCAATGTGGGGCTCAAACACAAACCATGAGATCATGACCTGAGCTGAAGTTGGAGACAAGTGACTGAGCCACCCAAGGTGCCCCCCAATCTAGCTAGTTTTGCTCACACTTGGTCCCTGCCCTCTATTCCTTCCTGGGTCAAGGCAGTCCTCATTTCTCATGGCATTGGGGGCAGTACCTTGACTGATTTCCTTTCCTCCAGTCTTGTCCTTTTCACATCTTTCCTTCATTATACCTCCACGGTTCTAAGATGCAAACCTGATCAAGTCACTCTCGTTCTTTAAAATATAGTACTTTAAAAGATCGAGGAGCCTCCTTTCTACCCTTTCCCCATCCCCTAAGGGTAAGCTTTGTGCTCCTTTAAGGAGTCCTGAAGATCTACATCATCTGGCCTCTGTCTGCCTCTCCACACTCCTCTTCCTTAACTTCGCTGTTCTACTGAATGACTCAGTGATGAATGGCTTTAGTTCTCCCCTCTGGGCTGCCTTAGACTTCCCCTGCCCTTGACTTTGCATTCTATAGCCTGAGGTACATTATCCTCTCTTCACCTAGTTTACCTTTATAGGTTCTTCACATTCTTCATAATTCGCTCAAGTTTGACCTCTTCTGTGAGGCTTCCACCCACACCTAGATGGAATGTGCCGCTCTTCTGAGCTTCCAAGGCCCTACACACACCTCTGTCTTCTATCCTTGCACCTTTGCCACCTCATGTGTGTAGATTTGTCTTTCCCTCTATTGGAAAAGTTTACCTAAACAAAGGACCATACCCTCTTCATCTTGGCATGCTAGTGCTGAACGCATGAGAGAAGTAAGAGAATGTCTCTGAGGAACTTTACTAGATTCCCTGATAAGAACATTACTGTCGGGATGCCTGGATGGCTCAGTCGGGTGAATGTCCGACTCTTGATTTTGGCTCAGGTCATGATCCCAGGGTTGTGGGATTGGGCCCCTCCCACACTCAGCATGGAGACTCCTCAATATTCTTTCTCTCTCCCTCTGCCCCTCTCTCCCCCCACTCTATCTCTCTAAAAATAAATACTTTTTTTAACAAAAGAAGAACATTGTTTTCTATATACTTTCAAAGGAAATAGATCATCTTCACTTGTTTTTCTTTTAAGTTCTAATAGCATATTGAAACTGTTTCTTTTTTACTTTTCTTTGTTGTTGCTGCGTACCGTTTAACCAAAGTCTCTCAGAGACCTGTGTGTTCTAGAAGCAGATTTCATCAATTTTCTACCCTATTTCAAAATAGATATTTAAAGTATTTCTTTTCCTTGGGGGCATATATATGTTTAACATCTCCTTTCTGAAGTTTTTCTGAATGATGATGTCAAAGTAATGCACAAGAATGTTTGGAAGTAGTGGAATGTGGTTAATTAAGTTATGGAGGAGAAAACGAAAACTTTTTCTTAAGAGAGCTTTAGATTAGTGTGAACTAGGAAAAAAAAACATTCATGAGAAGGTCAAGCAACCACTGACAGCAATCTATAATCTTAATAGTGCTTTGGGATTAAGTGTCTTTTGTGGTATTTGTAGAATTTTTAAAAAATATGTGTTGGTAGTAGTAGATGTAATAGTCCTTTTTTTTTTTTAATTAAAAACTGATTTTTTTTTACTTTCACTGAAAAATATTATGCTAAAAATGGGTTAACCTTCAGTTTTATATAGGGTCGGCAATCCCTGATTTTTTGGTATACTGTAGGGATACCAAGTTACAAAGACCACTGTAAAATTATTATATTTTCTCATAATATAGGTGCTTCCTTATATTCCTCTATAAAATCTTGACATAAAATAATTCACAGAAATAGCTAACCACATGCTATAAATGTGAAGATGTGAATAACCATCTCTGATATCATTTACGGAAGACAGCCTACCTAAAGAAAGTAGGAATAAGGGTAGTGTGTACCTTGATTATTTAGAGGGCCTGAGGTACTTTAAAATAGATGCAGCTTAGAAAAATACACCCATGTGGTAACTTAAAGGGGCCTGATCTAAAACTAAATACTGTCCCCACAAGCCGTGAACTCATCTAACCACAATTGGTCTTCCATTGTTATATTTATGAAAGTATATTAAGGATAATTCTGAATGACCAAAACGTATTTAAAAATCCACCTAAAGAATTTTCATCTTGGGGCGCCTGGGTGGCTCAGTCAGTCAAGCGTCCGACTTCAGCTCAGGTCACGATCTCGCGGTCCGTGAGTTCGAGCCCCGCGTCAGGCTCTGTGCTGACAGCTCAGAGCCTGGAGCCTGTTTCAGATTCTGTGTCTCCCTCTCTCTGACCCTCCCCTGTTCATGCTCTGTCTCTCCCTGTCTCAAAAATAAATAAAATGTTAAAAAAAAAAAAAGAATTTTCATCTGAAGTTGTTTTCTTTCCTGTCAGAACAATATGCATTCAAGGATACCTGAATGTGATTGACTTTTTAGTCATGCTCCAGTTTGGAACCACCTTTTCTGCTGGTCATCCTTGCAGGATCTACATACCTGAAAATGAAGGTGTTTGTTTGGTAGAGTTTGGAGATGGAGCATTGCTGACATCTGAGCCCTTGACCATCTGCTCTCCATTGTCCTCTCTGTTCCTCATGCCTGCCTCTGTCACTGGCAGGCTTAGGAGCCAGGACGAATCACAAAGGAAGGATGGAAGAATGGAGCAGCAGGACCACAGGGCTTTACACCACCTTATTTTCTGAAGTGTTTTTAATGTTTATTTAATTTTGAGAGAAAGAGAGAGAGAGAGAGCAAGGGAGGGGTAGAGAGAGATGGAGACACAGAATCCGAAGCAGGCGCCAGGCTCTGAACTGTCAGCACAGAGCCCAGCACAGAGCTCGAACCCACAAACTGTGAGATCATGAAGTTAGACGCTTAAGTGACTAAGCCACCAGGCACCCTTAGACAACCTTGTTTTCAAGCTCCCTGCCCTCCCCTGAGCACTTTCTAGTGCAGTCACTTTGAACTTCCCAACACTTTCCTGTGCATTTTGGTGCCTCTGTGCTTTTCCTCATGCTGCTTCCTGTTTTTCTTGAGGAAGCTCTTATTCCTACTTTTAGACCCAGCTCTAAGATCACAATGTATGGCAGAGGCAGTGCTCCATGCACACTAGCTTTCTTCTCCCCTTGCTCCCAGGCTGGAGGAGCCCCTCCCCTCTCTGCTAGAAAAGCCCTTCCTCCCAGTGCAGGACCCTGGGGCTTTCACATCACAGTGCACCAAGTTCAAGTTCTGGCTCAGATGTGTGTGGCTGTGAAGCCCTGGCTCCTTTGCCAGGCAAAATCTTAATTTCATCTATACAATCGAGTCATGCTTAGTTCAATACCACATCACAGCGCCGAATGAAATCATGCATATAAAGGAATTAGCCTAGTGCCTGGCACAGAGCAAGCACTCAGTGAATGGAGATTATTAATGTCTTTGTCAAAGTTTATAATGAATCCACCCTTCTATAAGGAGAGGGACAGGGTTTTGTTCTTCTTTGACTATCTACAGTGTCCGGCACATAGACACTTGAGAAGTGTTTACCAAGTGGATGAATTAGTGGATAAGTTCAGAGTGGTGGTTGTGAATGAGCAGCAAGAATATTTCATCTTTCTGGACAAGCTGCCTGCTCCCTTTGCCTCTTTTCCCTTTGTCTGCTGGAGGTTCTGTGGCCCCCTGGTAGTTTGGACCCCAAAAGAAATGACCAAGATAGAGTAGATGTCCTTGTTTTGAGTCTCATTTGTTCCTTCAGCATTTATTAAACAAACACTATTGAGCTTCTTCTATGTGTCCAGGCACAGCTTTCCATCTGAAAGCTAAGTTCCACTTCACACTGCTGAAAAGGAATCCATTTGGTCTTGTGCGTTGTTACATACATAGCTGTCCAGGCACAATCATGTTTTAGCATATTTCAAGTATGCCTCTTTCTCCCTCTGCGATACCAGAGGCTTCCTATTTATCTTTCTAGCCAAGAAAAATGTCTGCGAATCATCCAAGGCTACTTACCTTGTGCCAGAATCTCCAAATGAACAGCTAAAGGTCCTGAGAAGTTTAGCAAGAAGGGCTACCGGACAGGTAGTGGAACAGGGAAATGAGATGTAGTCAAAGCAAAAACCTGCTTGTGTTAGTGAGATAGTTGACTGTCCCTTTATCGTAGGAAAGCACCTTTATATGGCCAGGATGGACTAAAGCTCTTCATGGACAATGAACTCCATGAGGTCACAAACCGTATCTTGGACACTTTCTGAGACCCTCCAGAATACTTGATAAAATTTAATTGTTTGATCACTTCCTATTGGATACTAACTGACATCTAGCTGACTATCATTTCCTATGTATAATGCCTCTCTCAACTGTGTTAGTAAATGGGATCAAAAAACTTGACAATATTGCCCAATTGTGTGAATTAAGGATGATTCCACTGGATTAAATTAATTTTAGAGGTTTTTGCTCATTGCTGACTCATTTCAGATTTGTGCCAAGAGAGAAAGGCAATTTACCTTGATTTTGACTCATACTCTTGGAGTCAAGAATATAATGATTAAGGTAAGAGTCATCAAAAGCTATTGGAAATAATGCAATAATGGTTATAGTTTTATTCTTTGTATTGCATTTTAATGAAAGATCCTAAAGAAAAAATATCTAAAAAGCAAAAAAAGTCTACCACTGAATAATCAGTGCAGGAATTTAAAGTGAGAGACTCTTCAAGAAATAGTGATTGTGTAACCTGCTATGTCACATTCCCTTCAATAAGATGAGGGCACATTTGAGCATAAAAGTCCTTAATGATGTCACAGCTGGTACTAGCCAAGATAAGTCTCCTTGTATCATCCAAGGCTATTTACCTTCTGCTAAAATCCAGTGTAGCATGGTATGTTATAGACTATCTGCATTGAAAAAATTGGCATAATCCCAGGGATCAGAAGAATAACAGAAGCGTGGAAAAGAAGGTTGGAAAGTCCCCCTCCATCTTACCCCAACCAAGAGAATCTGAGAAGGGAAGAAGACAGAAGAGAATAAACAGAGAAGGGTGTCTCCAAAGATGAGCCCACTGAAAACCTCCTTCCTAATGAAACTCTTTCCTAGTGGGTGCGGAAGATGCTATGGGCAATGTGGCAAATCACAGTAATTTATTTTGCACACAGCTGTACTCAAAACATACAACAATTTATGTCTTTATAGCATCTTATTGAGATATGATTCACTCACTGCACAACTCACCTACTTAAAGTATACAATTCACCGGTTTTTAGTATATTCATAGCATTGTGCAAGCATCACCACAATCAAGTTTAGAAGTTTTTCATCACCCCAGAAATAAACCCATACCCGTTAGCAGTCCCACAGTTCATTGTTATTCAGACAGAAGGGGAAAAATCCTCTATTTATAAACCTGGATTTATATAATTTTGTTTTATGAAAGTAATGTTATAATTGGGATAAAGCAACTATGACTTGTTCTCTTACAAGGAAATGGTAACTTGAAAATTATGTACATAATCTAGTTTATTTTTTGTGAACATTTTTATGATTTTTAAAAAAAATATATAAAATTCTACATTTTATACTAATTTTTTGAGACAGAACTCTACAGTCTATCAGAGTCATTATTGGTCATTTCCAGAACCTTTAATGTCACCCATCTAATGAGAACATTCCTTGAACACACTTTGTGACCTTTTGTTTAAATATCGTATTGAATAGTTCCCTTATAATAATTAATTCCCAGAACACTTACAAGGCAAGTTTGGCTAATCAGAATGCAAAACAATTAATTCTGTATGGCGAAACATTATGCAAATTTCAAGCTAGGAGACAAAAAATACTATTTGTAAAACGTGTCTTATAAAGGACTACATTTTGTAACATACAAAGATTTATGTGCTGATCAATAAAGAAAAGGACAAACGACAGAAAAACGGATGGATATGAACAGTCAGTTCATACAAGAGAAAGCCCAACTGCCATGGGGAAAGTTTTCTATTTGTTCAATTCAAGAAGTAGTAAAAAATGTAAATTAACACAACAGTGAAATCCCATTTTTACTCAACAGGTAAACAATGTGGTGGTTTTTTTTTTTTTTTTTTCTTCCTGCCAAGTTTGTTTCCTGAAAGCAGGAAGAAACTCACTCACATACAAAGTTGATGAGAATGTGGATAGTGCCAAGCAACACTAATTTATAAAAATGTTAAAAGCGCATCTGTCTTATTACTAAAGTATATATATAAAGTTTATTGTAGGTTGTAACCACAGAAATCTTGAGAGGGGTGCCTGGGTGGCTCAGTCAGTTAAGCATCTGGCTTCAGCTCAGGTCATGATCTTGTGGTTCGTGAGTTCAAGCCCCGCATCAGGCTCTGTGCTGACAGCTCAGAGCCTGGAGCCTGCTTCCGATTCTGTGTCTTCCTCTCTCTTTGTCCCTCTCCTGCTTGCACTCTGTCTCCCTCTCTCAAAAATAAATGGCCAACTAATCTTTGACAAAGCAGGAAAGAATATCCAATGGAAAAAAGACAGTCTCTTTAAAAAATGGTGCTGGGAGAACTGGACAGCAACATGCAGAAGATTGAAACTAGACCACTTTCTCACACCATTCACAAAAATAAACTCAAAATAGATAAAGGACCTGAATGTGAGACAGGAAACCATCAAAACCCTAGAGGAGAAAGCAGGAAAAAACCTCTCTGACCTCAGCCGTAGTAATTTCTTACTTGACACATCCCCAAAGGCAAGGGAATTAAAAGCAAAAATGAACTACTGGGACCTTATGAAGATAAAAATCTTCTGCAGAGCAAAGGAAACAACGAACAAAACTAAAAGGCAACCAACGGAATGGGAAAAGATATTTGCAAATGACATATCGGACAAAGGGCTAGTATCCAAAATCTATAAAGAGCTCACCGAACTCCACACCCAAAAAACAAATAACCCAGTGAAGAAATGGGCAGAAAACGTGAATAGACACTTCTCTAAAGAAGACATCCGGATGACCAACAGGCACATGAAAAGATGCTCAACGTCGCTCCTCATCAGGGAAATACAAATCAAAACCACACTCAGATATCACCTCACGCCAGTCAGAGTGGCCAAAATGAAGAAATCAGGAGACTATAGATGCTGGAGAGGATGTGGAGAAACGGGAACCCTCTTGCACTGTTGGTGGGAATGCAAACTGGTGCAGCCACTCTGGAAAACAGTGTGGAGGTTCCTCAAAAAATTAAAAATAGATCTACCCTATGACCCAGCAATAGCACTGCTAGGAATTTACCCAAGGGATACAGGAGTGCTGATGCATAGGGACACTTGTACCCCAATGTTCATAGCAGAACTTTCAACAATAGCCAGATTATGGAAAGACCCTAAATGTCCATCAACTGATGAATGGATAAAGAAATTGTGATTTATATACACAATGGAGTACTACGTGGCAATGAGAAAGAATGAAATATGGCCCTTTGTAGCAACATGGATGGAACTGGAGAGTGTGATGCTAAGTGAAATAAGCCATACAGAGAAAGACAGATACCGTATGGTTTCACTCTTATGTGGATCCAGAGAAACTTAACAGAAACCCATGGGGGAGGGGAAGGAAAAAAAAAAGACGTTAGAGTGGAAGAGAGCCAAAGCATAAGAGACTCTTAAAAACTGAGAACAAACTGAGGGTTGATGGGGGGTGGGAGGGAGGGCAGGGTGGGTGATGGGTATTGAGGAGGGCACCTTTTGGGATGAGCATTGGGTGTTGTATGGAAACCAATTTGACAATAAACTTCATATATTGAAAAAAAAAAAAGAAAGAAAATTAAAAAAAAATTTTAAAAATCTTGAAAAAAAAGCAAAAGCTAAAAACAGAGTTCTGGCTAAATAATTAAGATATATCCATTTAATGTAATAGTACATTGTCACTAATAAAAATTAGGTCAACCTCAATGGAAAGTTGTTCAATATGTATTGTGAAGTGGGGGGAAAAATCATGATATCAAAATTATATATTCTATTGCATTTTAATACAAAGGAACACACACACATTTACTTTCACATATGTATCTTTGTGTGTGTTTATACATGCACTGATATTTTATGACAGTCTCCCAAGAAATTATCAGTGATTATCTTCTTGGTGCTGAACTAAGAGGGGAAATGGGGAAGAGACATTTTTTACTTTATCTTTTCTTTACTGTTTGCATTCATTCTAAGAAATCTACATTTTAGAGCATTTTTACGTTTCAAAATCAATGCTCATATAGTACAGAAAATTGAAAATGTAGAAAAACGCATTTATAAAATGCAATCCTTTTACCTAGCAGAAAAAAAAAATGTTAAAATCTGTTTAGAAATATCCTTTTGCAACATTTATTTGCATACACATGCACACTATGCTCTTGTTTTATATTCCACTTTTTTTACCCATAAACATTTTTCATGAAACACTATTTTATAGTACATTCCAAATAAATGTGTCCTTATTAATTGTATGGCGGTGATAGCCTGTTTGTGCAGTTTCTCTTAATTTCCCTTCATAAATAGAAATAAAAAGGTTTGGGACAAAATAGCAATCAAGGTGGGAAGAGATTTGTAGAAATAAAAATATTATAGGTGAGGATTGGACAATGACTCCGAGAATCAAAAGCCAAATTCCTTCTTAAAAAATAACACGTATGGGGCGCCTGGGTATCTCAGTCAGTGAAGTGTCCAACTCTTAGTTTCAGCTCAGGTCATGACCCCACATTTCGTGAGTTCAAGCCTGCTGGGGATTCTCTCTCTCTCTCTCTCTCTCTCTCTCCATGCCCCTCCCCTGCTCCTGCCCTCTCTCTCTCTCAAATAAATAAACAAACATTAAAAAAAGTAACACGTATCAACAAATCTTTGTGGTGGGAGAAAAGATGAAGGAATGAATCAGAATCACAAAATGTCTTATACTATATTCGTAACAAGATTAACAAAAAGTAATTTAAACAATTAAAAGAAAAATGAAAAAAAAATCAGTAAATCTTCAGCTGTATCCAAAGAAAGAAAGAGGAACAAGTCTAGCTTATAAACTTAAAAATGTTTGTCAATGGGGCACCATTGTTAAGCATCTGACTCTTGGTTTTGGCTCAGGTCATGATCTCACAGTTCATGGATTTGAGCCCCAGGTTGGCCTCTGTGCTGACAGTGCGGAGCCTGCTTGGGATTCTCTCTGTCCCTCTCTCTCTCTCTGCCCCTCCCCTGCTCTCTCTTTCTCTTTCTCAAAATAAATAAATAAACTTAAAAAATAAATAAATAAAAATAAAAGTGGTTGCCAGGGAAGGACATGGAAAATTCTGGTGTTACCCAGCATGGCATAGCTATGCCCAACTCCTAATTTGAGATTTATCACTTTCTTTTGACTTTTTTGCACTGTTTGGACTTTTACAATGGGTGCATGTCATCTCTATAAAAATAATAAATCCACTTAAAACATTTTGATACATTATTTTCAAATAACAAGGGGAAATTATGCATTAAATATTTATATTTGGCATGTATGGACATGCTTTTCTCCCTAAGTGGGGCCAATATACATCACTTAAAATCCTATAGTTGCTAGGAGACCATCATGTTCAATATTGTCTCTCTCAGCCTAAATGATATTTTAGGTGTCTTTAATTTTTGTCAGGTACATGATGTGCCAGGAAGGTTGAAGAGAACAGGTTTTTTAAAACAATTATTTAAATATATTTCTGCTAATATTTTCAGAAAGGAAAAAAAAATCCTCTCTGTGAAATCGAATGTCTTTAAATATGACTTGACACTCTTTTTTTGTTTGTTTTGGAAATAAAGGGCCAAATTCACCATAAAAATTTTTTAAAGTTTAAATTCAAAAGTTTAAATTTAAATTTAAAAGTTAAAATTTAAAGTTAAAATTAAAATGTAAATTTAAAAGTTTAAAGTTAAAATACCAGTTTATCTTATTCAGTATTTCAGTTTATTCGGTAAATATTTGAAGATAAGTCCATCCACATAAAGAAGTTATCTACAGAAGTCATTTAGTGAGTTACTTTACTAGAGGTAACTACCTTGAGGATTGCAGTAATGACTCATTTGTTTGATGGCTGAGGGCCAAATGCAAATAGAATATCATCTGATTTCAGACACCTTCCCCACAAGTCAAAGATAATGTCTCCCTTCTAACCAGACCCTTTTCACTGGAAGACCACAATCCCTCCAAAATCTTATAGACTGTCATATTAGAGGCTGTCTTCCTATGACTACAATATTTATTAGCCTTGAAATACTATAACTGAGGGACTTACATAAGTACTGCACAGGGAATTCATTTCAAGCCACATTTGACCCCTTGTTTTAAAGGTGATCTTCAAATAGCTTTAAGGGAAATAAATCAAATTTTCAACCCATAGTCTGCTTTCTCCTAATAAGAAAAGAAAAGAGGCTTTAAATGTTTCTAACCTTTTCTTTTCTGCACTTTGGAACAGAAGATTAATCACATCTAGCCAGAGATGTAATTTAATGTCTGTCATTTGGAATAGAAGGGAAAATAGATAAATGGCTCATGAATAGAGTGCTTTAAAATTAAACTGTACAACCAAAGATTTTATTAGGCAGTTGGTGGGGAGGATGCCTCTCATTAAAAAGAAAGTCAAGTAACAAGGAAACATGAGAAACGATATAATAAATATTACATTTTTTGGCCAAAGCGACAGAAGGAAATCTCAAGTTTTCAGAGTAAGAGGTGGAGGATTGCCCGTAAGAATGAACTCACCCTTAAAATGTTTCCATGTCATCGCATGAATGTGAAATAATTTGAAAACATTGTTTGGAAGCTTGTCTGATCCAGGAAAACTTTGTCATTCATAACTTAACATTCCCATATATGCCTGGGCATACTTTCCTGCAAAGTTTCTGTTTGTATTGATATAACTCTATCCTTAACAACAACAACAACAAACTAACTATAAGGCAGAAGTGATTACATCATGCTCATCAGATCAGTTCCTAGATAATAGTATTCCTTCGGTTTTCATGGAGTAAGAAACTGGAAATTTTGTTTTAAAAATTATATCCATGGCTGCCCTTCCCAAATTTCCACTTCCTTATTCTTCCCTACACACAGCATCCTTTGTGATCTGTGAGCAGCCCAGATCATGCAGCCAGAAATCCACTGATCAGCATAATGGGTCACAAAAATGATGGCAAATACCTTGTCTGCTTGCACACCCATTTCTTCCTTTTTTTTTTTTAAGTTAATTTATTTATTTTGAAAGAGAGAGCTGTGTGAGTGGGGGAGGGGCAGAGAGCGAGGGAGAGAGGGAGAATCCTAAGCAGGCTCTGCACTGCCAGTGTGGAGCCCAACATGGGGCTTGAACCCATGAACTGTGAGATCATGACCTGAGCCAAAATCAAGAATAAGATGCTCAACCGACTGAGCCCCCCAGGTGCCCCGACTTGCACACCGTTTCAGCTGAAACTTGAAGACCCATCTGAGCTGCTAAAAGTGTAGATCTGGCAACAGCTGGAAATTCACCAGGAATGCCCAATTCACATTGGTTCAGCCATTTTCAGGTGTTCACCTCACTGCCTTGTCCATTCAAACAGGTCACCTGTGTCTCTTGGACAACCTGTGATTTTCCCTCAAGACTTTAAGATGTCACATCATTAGCTGCGTGTGACAAGTGTGTTACCTAAGAGATTGCTGATAGAATAGCAGGGTTTATCTACTTGAGGCAAACTCTCATTTTTTCAACAATATAAGCAACTCAGAAACATGTCTTCTTTCTGGTTGTATTGCAAGGTAATGTTCGGGGAGTTGCCATCCAGCTAAAAACACAGTTGTTTTCTCAGCATGGATTCAAGTGGGGGGTGACCCTGGAGAAGTGTGGAATGTATTATTGATCCGAGGAAGTAGTATCTAGAAATTTATCTCTGACGTACATTAAGCCTGTGAAATTTTGTCTCTGGGCTTACATTTTTTTAAATCCTATTTAATCTTTAGAAGAAACAACCTGACTTGCTGTTTTCCCTGGAGCAGTGGAACAGTCAGGAAAGCTAAGACTATAAAAGCGGTCCTAATGTGGGTGTTG
Organism: Panthera onca; assembly: GCF_046562875.1. Classification (NCBI taxonomy): domain Eukaryota; kingdom Metazoa; phylum Chordata; class Mammalia; order Carnivora; family Felidae; genus Panthera; species Panthera onca. The sequence goes on from NC_138339.1 coordinate 226,004,193, forward strand.
TCTGGTTCATGTACTGAGTTATTTTAAAAAGGAAAGAATGTATTTCATCCCTGTTTCCTGGGTTCTTTCATGCTGCTGTCTTCAAAGAGTACCCTAGAAACCCATAGGCATAACTGATTCACAGAAAACTAATTTATATGCAGCACTTAATTTAATTTTTCCAGTGGATCTTCCTGGTGACACTCTTCAGAGCACTTTTAGAAAAGAGGCATTGCTTGTGTGGCACCAGTGGGGGATTCTTACTAAGACCTTTTTTTTTTTTCTTCAGGGTAGGTACTTCCGTGATACTCCAAGAAGTCACCAATTCTAAAGCCTGCTCATAGTTAGAACAAAAGCTAGACCGTTGTGGAAAAACATGATTGGCTGCCATACTTTTATGTTTCTCCTTGGAAGGAAATGGAAGCTTCCTTAAGAACCTGTTCAGCCTTTATTATCCGACAGCTTTCCCTACATCTAGGGAACTTCTGCTACCATTTTAATTCCCTCCTTTAGGTGGTACTATTATTTTAGGTACAGAACACTTTATACTATCTCCATAATAATTATTTATGATGGAAAAAACAGTCACAAAATGTTTTCAAAGTTTTACTTCTTCAGACTATAGAATAATTACTCTATCATTACTTTTGCATTCTAAAGATCTATTTTAATTTATATTATGGGGTCACCAAACCAGCAGCAGAATTATGTATTAAAAAATATGAATTTAGGGGTGCCTGGGTGGCCCAGTCAGTTGAGCGTCCAAGTCTTGATTTTGGCTCGGGTCACGATCTCATGGTTGTGAGATTGAGCCCCGCATCGGGCTGCATGCTAAGCATGGAGCCTGCTTAAGATTCTTTCTCTTTCTCTGCCCTTCTCCCCCACTCTTGTGCGCTCTCTCTCTCTCTCTCTCAAAATAAAAAATTAAGAAAAAACAGATATAAATTTGAAGGTTTCAGGTAGGGTATGGCTAATTCAATTCCTGATTTTTTGTGCTCTGCCAAACATACACATTTGTGTTACCTGTTTCTTCCCTAAAGTAGCTGAGTTTCATCAACCCTTGTGATTTTTCCTATTCCTTGAAGGCAAAACCTCTAAATTAAATGCTATCCCAATGATACTTTGCTCAGAAGTAGATTTTCATCACTATTCTTGAATACCACTCAATCCCTGTATAACCATGTAACTTCAGCTTGTCATTTATCATGACCTTCTGATTATTTTCTTCTACACCAGGGTTGGGATGTTTATTCCTGGTCCTACAGTCAGGGGGTATTTTTCCCCTTGGTTTTCCTATTGAATTTTTATTTTTCCCTCTTTGAGATGACTGTGCAGGCTCAAAGATGATTTTGGTTGGAGAATTATCTTCTCAAGTCTTGTCTTTACCTCAAGACACAAAAGCAATGACCCCCAAAACTCATTCACTCAATGTGGAATCAGGTTTGGATGTCCTTTCTCAGGATGAGTCTCTAATGATTTCAAATGCAGATAACCCTTCCTGATGGACAATCTCTATTCTCAATCAGGCTTGATGTCCATTTTACATAACATCTAGATGAGGGTAGGTGACTTTCTGGAAACTTCCTTTGTATGTAAGTCCCTCCCCCCACCAAGAACCTGGTCCTTCTGCTCTAACTGATCAAGTGATAAGCTAGATAGGACAGACCCCCCTTGCACAGTTCCCTTCTTAACTGTACCATGGATATTTTTCTTGAGCTGTGTACCTTCCGGTAAAGCAGTTCTAAACCTCTCTAGTTATAAGAACCACCCAGGATACCTATTAAAAATATAAATTCCCAGACCCATTGCATCAAAACATCTGGGGAAGGGATTTGGGAAGTTTAATGTTTACCAATAACTTTCAAGTTATTCTTATCATTAGGGAAGTCAAGAAACACTACCGTAAAGTATTGCTCTCAGTAAGGTGTTGGGCTCTGTCTGTTATTTAATCCTTTCTGTGGCTACTAACTCCTATTTATTACCATCTATGGCTCTGTGTCTTAAGTTATTCCTTGGGTGTTAGAATCACAATCAGCTGAGGCGCTTGGTCAAGATATAGATGCCTGGCCAATGAGATTGGAATCTCTGGAGACGGGCCCAGGAACCTGTTGTTTTTTCACATGCTTCCTTACTCAAGTCAGAGCCACTGATTGAAGGGTGCCCCTCCACAGCTCCAGAGCAGTTCTTCTTAAGCTTTAATGTGAATACCAATCACCAGGAACATTGGCAAAATGCACATTCTGATCCAGTAGGGCTAGGGCGGAGCTGGAGATTCTACAAGATCCCAGACGACGCTGAGGCTGCTGGTCCATGGACCACATCAGCACAAGGTACTAGAGAACTTTCCTAAGCAAATGGCCCGTGCTATTGGACAGCACAGAGCCTGAGACTTTGTTTTAATGAAAGAAGAGTGGACCCACTGTCATCCAAACTGTGCTAATCCTAATCCCATTAAGGGGGCACAGGACAATTCAAAATAAAATCTTAACCTTTGTGAATGACACACCTGGCTTTCTCAACTGTCATTGCTTTGTGCTGCCCACAAGCTCCATACCTTCACCTTTCCCAGTGAGCCCCTTCCAGACCTCCTGACCCTGAACCACTCGGATCTGTGCTAGGCCACTGGACCAAAGATACACATTTACCCTTGTTTCTGAATGGCTGAGATAAAGTCAGGCATAAAAGAGCCTTTCCCAAGGAGAGAGCTATCAAATTTAATTTCAGTTTATACTTCTATGCTCTTTTTTTTTCTTGGCTTCTTTTGTTTCCTTTTCTCTAAGAGGAATTCATACCCATTTTCTAGCTTTCAGTTCTTGAGTAATTTATCAGTTTCTTATCTATCTTTCAGATCCTTTCTATTTTGTAGTTAATGAAAACCAGGTGGTCATGAGTTGCTAATAAATGTGAACTTTTATTCTTCTTCCAAAGTCTGCTTTCATCTTGGTCTCAGGATGATAGTTTATTGTATTTGAACGTTTGAATTGGGACCAAATCTAAAGCAGGACAGATATTTGTTTTTTCAAGACCGATTTGTCTTGCTAATTCATCTCCTCATTCTGTTGGTTTAATCCTTCTTTCCAAATGCCACATTGCACGATTACTTCGAACTGTGAGCCTCTGGGTTTCCTTCAGTAATTTTCTGATCTGTACACCAGAGAATGGCAAAAGTTTTCTGGTCTATGGACCCACATCATCACGATCACCAAGGGATATTTTGAAATGCCCCAGGTCCCACTTCCAGTGATTGCAATTGAGTAGGGTCAAAGGAAGGACAAGGATTTGTAAAGAGCTGCAAAGTCTGTCCTCTATCCTTCAGGGAGACCATAAGCTTGGTAAAGTCTCAGTCTCTCCTGCCCTTTGTCTCAGTCTCTCCTGCTCATGTGCCACTACATGTGCAGACCCCTCAGTAGGACTCAGCAGTACACCTGTCATAGATCGTGTAGGCAGAGATTTTCCTGTCCACCTGCACCCTATCCAGCCTGTCTTTTTGTGGACTCAGTCTTCACATCAGACCCCAAGTCATTCTCTTCTGTCCATTTCTATTACCTCCACCTGGTCCAAGCCACCATCCTTTCTCACCTAGTTTCGTCCCTCTGAAACCCTTCCCCTACACAGCAGCCAAGGTGACCTTTTAGACCCAAATTAGATCACACCAATGCCTTTGCCTAAAACCCTTCTATAACCCCCCTATATTGGATAATGTACAATCCAAACCCCTCCTTTCTTCCCAGTCCTGACTTGATCTTGCCCCTGCCTTGCTTTCTTTCCTCTAATCTACACATGGCTGGCTCTTTCTTGTGTTCAGAGCTCACCTTTGGTGTCCTTTACTCCCAAGACACCTTCTCTGACCACCAGTGTAGAGACAACACTCATTCAGCCACTCACTGTCACATCATCCTTTCAATTCTTGGCAAAGTACTTATAAAACCAGCGCTGGTCCTTTTTCGTTGTTATTTTTTAAGGCCTGTTTCCTCTACTAGAGGATACATTCCATGCCAGCAGGTACTCTGTCTCCCAATTCACTACTGTGTCCTGGCACCTAACCAGCAGGGATTTGGTGAATATTTGCAAGATGAATGAACTTCAACTGAGCAGGGCAGTATGAGCAGAAGTTGGCCAGGTGAGGTGGGAATAGGATGGGCTTGTTTCTTGTGCAGGAAATTAAAGTGCTGATGCCCAGAGATGGGAAGATATTTTGTTCATGTAAGAAGGTGAAATAATGTGTCCAAAGGAAAGAGGAGACAGAGGCTGAGGTAGACGGGGGCCTTATAGACTACGCTAAGGATGTTTTCAAAAAGCAACAAGGAGTCGTGGTAAGGTTTTTGGCAGGGGAATAATAACAGATTTCCTGACGATAATTCTCAAGAAAGGCTTGTCCCAAAGTTGTGTCACACACGCTGTAGTGGATTGAATAATGGCCACCCGTATCAACCGGTAAATGTTACCTTATTTGGAAAAAGAGTCTTTGAAGATATAATTAGGTTAAGGATTTGCACATGAGATTACCTTGGATTATCCAGGTAGGCCCAAACACAAACGTCCTCATATGAATCCGACAAAAGCAGATAACACACACACACAGAGTAAATGTTCATGTGTAGACGGAAGCATAGATGTCAGTGACGTGGCCGTAAGTCAAGGAATGCCTGGAGTCACCAGAAGCTGAAAGAGGCAAGAAATGAATTCTTCCCTAGAGCCTTAGGAGGGACTGTGGCCCTGCAACACCTTGATTTTGGACTTCTGGTCTCTAGTCCATGAGTGAAGATATTTTGGTCACTTTAAGCCACCCGGTTTGTGGCAATTTGTTATAGCAGCCTCAGGAAATTAACACATGCACTTTGCAAAAAAGAGAAATAGAAATAGAAATGCAGATGATGTGCATCCTCACGCATGGGAACCCACCCCATCAGTGTAGGCCCAGAGTGTGAGACTGGAGATGTTTGTTCATCTGCTGTTTCTTCAGTCAGCCCTCTTTCCCTTGTGGATGTTCTCATGACTCTAGTGGATAAAGGTAAGCCGGTTTCATGCAACACGATGCTTGACTCAAGCAAGCTGCTTCATTTTAAGCTAAGGGAGAGCCGTGTGTGGTGGAAGCCAAGACCAACCAAACGAGAACATGCTAAGGCTATCTATTGTGAGCTTGCTAGAGCAAAGGAGTCAGCCGCCATCATTTGCATTTTGGCAGAGACTTAAGTCAGGCAGAGGAGTGGGAAGGCTTCATAAATGGTGAGAAGGGAAGGCTTCAGGTGTGGGCTGATTGTTGGTGTGGGGAAGCTGTGGGTGGGCTAGCTATGCGATAGGCTAGGGTGCATATTTAGTTTTCTCTGGTTCTGAGTTGGAAACAGAGACAGAAATTAGGGGAAGCTGTCAATTATTAACCAAGTCTTGGCCATTTGGGGCCGATTTTAACAGGAGTTGCTGGTTATCTTCCTGGGTCATTACTAGGGAAAGCAATCTGGCTTCTGGCTAGTCTATCTTATAGCAGACTGGCTTCTTGGCCGGTTAGCATAGATAAAAGTGGTCTCCTTGGCAGCTTGCTGCGGGTAATGGGCCAGAGTCCTATTTTTCTACATGGCCCCACCATTGTCCATTTGTATATTCTGTCACTCAGCGTTGTCAGACTTCAGTGAAAACGGAGAAGGTATCGCTCTTGTGCTGGTCAACAGGCATGCATCTATCATCGGGAGCACATTAGGAGAAAGGCCCTCAGCATCTGTGCTTTGTTCGAACTTCCCACCAACAGCACACAGGTTTCTGATGAGAAGCTCAGAGCCAGCCAAAGGGAGCTTCTCAGTTTTAGCAACTCCTTTACTTTCAAAAGGGATGCAGATTGGTGGCAAAGCTGCATTGGCCAATGAAGAGGCAGCAGATAATTGAGCAAACAGCTGAGGGCTGTCACAGGAAAAAAAAAAAAAAAAAGACTGCCCTCAGGGACAAGTTTTAATACTGATGCTTTTGGGCTTTTATGGGGAAAACAAGCTCTCACCAACTACACTTATATTTTAGACTTCCAGAAAGGCAAGATCCTGACTTCATATCAGCGAAAGAGTACACGATTGTGTCATTTTGAAACCATTCTTCCTGGCTCACTGAATAGGGCTGCGTATTCCCAGTCTCAATAGGCAAGAACATCCTCTTGGGTACTTGCACTCAACTAAAATGGCTCGGGTAGCACCATTTGGAGATTGGTTCCAAAAGTTTCATTGCAAGGTCAAATGGTACCTGGAGGGAAAATGACTTGACTTGGAGAGCAACTGATTATGGGCAATGTTCCCGGCCCTTCTCCAACACTCAGATTTGTACAGCACAGACTGGAAGTCTTCTTTCTGTACACTGTGTCCCCACGAGCTCCTCCGTCCTCCAAACTCTCAAGAAACCCCCAGTGTTTCAAGGCCCCGTGTCTCCATGTTCCCAGAGATGGGTAGAGCAACGGGTGCTGATCCAGTTTTAGCAGACCACTGGAAGACCTTCAGTGTTGCCAATTGCATCACCTACACTGTAGTAGATGCATAAAAGCCTGAAACTACCGATTCGTGTTGGCCAAAGCTACAGAAAGAATGTGCAAAATGCATTGTTTCAGGCAGGTGGTTAGTGATGGCCTCATTAACACCCTCAAGGAAGACTTTAAGAATTGATTACAGACGGGGGAAGCATTGCTTAATGAAGAGATCTAGCAAAGGTTCTCAGCCTTGCGCAGTATGTCCCCAGGGGAAATTAGGCAAAGTGTGGAGACGTTCTTGGTCATCACAACTAAAGAGGTGCTTCTGGCATCCAGCATGTAGAGACCAGGGAGCACTAAGCAGTTCAGTTGACATGAAGGACGAAGGAAAGAACGAAATCAGTTTCAGGAAATGAAGACCCGGTGAAGGCACAGAGCAACTTTTCCTGCCTAGCATCTGGAGGCCTCCCTCTTTTTCTCCTTTCCCCCAAGGCTGAAACTCAGAGACCACATGACAAGCTGGCTGGGACCACGTGGACGAGAACATGGCAACAGAAATAAGATAGCAGGAACCCGGGTAAGCAGGACAATCTCCTAGAGCAAAACTGCCCCCCTCATCCCGGACCCCCATATAGCTCAGCTCTTACGTGGGGAAAATGAACTTTTATTTGACTGTTGGGAAAAAAGAAAGTATTTGGAGAAGAGAAGCATTCTGAGTGGCGACTCTTGTGATGGAAGTACAGAAGATTCCAGCACCATGAAGCCTTCTGCAGAGGTTACGTAAAGGAGTCTCAGCTAGCGCGTGCTTCCGGAGCGGGTGCGTGTGAGTCTCACAGTGAGCAGCCCGGGCTGCGGGAACACGTGTGCGCCATCTGGAGCGCTTAGCTGGGTGTTCTGGAAAGTGGTGGTGGGCCAGTCTAGGTGCTGGGTTTAGACACGCGTAGCTGTATTTTTAGAAGGTACTTTAAAAATCTCAGTTTCTGGGACTTTACTCCCCAGCTAAGCGACTTTCAGCTCAGTCTGCTACATACTTTATTTTTTAAAAACTATGTTTTAGAGCGTTGGAATCTGATTGCTTTTATTTGAGACATGCTGCATATGGAGATTAGGGAAGTAACACTGGCTCCAAACCCCACAGCCAGTAGGGAGGGGGATTTCACCGTAGTGTCAGGATTGCCTCGGAATCCACGTGGCACAGAAATGAGAGAACGGACCTCAGTCCTTGCTGGGCAGGTGCAGGCTGACCCTTCCTGCGAGGAGCCTATGTTTGGATATTCTACGATTCTGCTGTGAAGGGCGAAGATCATCATGTTTCTATGGGAAGTTGAATGTGCTTGTCTGACATACCAGCAACGCTCTGTTGAATTCACCTGTGACGACAAGCTGGAAACTAAGCAGGATGGTGAAAGCTTCAAAAACCATGAGACAGAGGTGGTGAATCCTCCAGGCAGCAAAGTGTTGCAGAGAAAGCTGGACAACCATTTCCAGAGACAGGAGGGGATATTCGTGGGTTGAGGAGAGAGTTGATTTGGTGACCACTGATAACCTTGGTGTTCTCAGAGGGCTCCTTCCAACTCAGAGCATATGAACATGTAAGAGCAACTTGTTGGAGAGTTACAGATAGAATCACAAGTTCTCTCTCGGCCATTGAGCTTGTGCCATTTTTATAAAATGTCTCTAGAACCGAATGTGCTTCCTGACTTTCTTTTGCATATCACCAAAGAGAGGAATGTTATTCCATTTGGAGGCTTTGTACCTTTGCCAAGTTGAGAGGAAGCTTGTCTTTGTAATCAGGATGGGGAGGAAAGCACAACACATCTATTGCTCATGATGGATTCTTCCAGATGAACTTGCCCATCTCCTTAACCGCTCTAAGCAACTGAATTTAGAGCAGATATCGGTTGAGAGGCCTCTGCCTGACAGTGCTTTCATTCTGGCTGGTTTTGAAAAGAGGGTAGAGGAGTAGAAACATACCTTGTTTAAAGACTATTCATTCCCTAGCCAGCATGCAGCATGTCTCTAAGGCTATTTGGATACTTGGAGGCTTTCCCTTTGCTCTTCAAGATTCTCCAAAAGGCACAAGTGGGTCCCTTTGAATGCATGAGTGTCCCTGCTATGCAAGCTCAGGTGAGGCGTTGGTGCCTGGAGTAGAATTCTGTCATCATGTCTCTTCTTTAGCACCTTCCACAACACTACAGCCTACCTACCAACTGTTTCTGAGTGGGGGGAGGATCTGCATAAGTGGAAGTTCTCATGCCACTGGGAACATGGCCAAAGAATTTATTCCTTCTTCAGTCCCTTCCCTGTACATCTGCATTGCGGTTGTCTCTCTATGTTTATCCATTACGGGAGGCCCATTTCTTGAATTGGGGTCCAGGGTAAAGGTGGGAAATGTTTTAACTTCTCTCTTACCAGATTTTGAGGACATCTGTGAGCGAACATTAGTACAGACCATATGGAGTATGATACTTTCCCCCTCACAGAACTGTGAGTGTAGGGACTTTCCAAAGCAGAGATTTAACTAAATCGTGCTTGCCTGCTTGCTTGCTAGAGTGGGTTCAGTCACCAGATATCCAATTAATGTGTTTGATCTGATTTTCTATACTTGGGTAGGTTTCAACCTTTAGTAGCAAGAGAAATTACTATCCTGAAGCTTCCTTCAAGTGGCTTACCTATAGTCCTTCAATATCGTCTTTCTTAAGGAGTATTTGTGTTGTCCGTTATCTCCACTGCCAAAGGAAATATATCCCTTATAATACAAGGGTGCCAAAAATATCAATGTAGTGATTACCCCCTCCCCCCAAAAACAAATGACCACGCATGGAGAGAGGGAGAATGAAGGGTGCTGTTTTCTTCCTTGCCAGAGGCTATGAAAATGTCTTTTGTGAAGACAAGTGAGGCTTTCTGTTTTACTGGCCATTTAGATCATATTATTCATGATGGTTCTAAGTTGTGGTTTTAAGCTGACAAAGATTTTGGCATTCTTTCCAAAGTAACGAAGCGTTTGTCCTTCTTCACTGCATATTTCACCATTATAAAACACCATTCCCATTTAAACTAATTAAAATACTTAAAATCCAAACTTTAATGGAAAAGATGGTTAGAGTCTTTTGTATTTATTTTTCCTAATTTATGGCTTAGAGCTGCAATTTTCTTCAGTTGGTTTTATTTTGACCCTAGGAAAAAAGCAGTTGCTGTCATTGTTTTGTTTCTGTTTTCTATTATTCAACCCAAGCATTTCAGAATTATTAATCCCTTATATGACCCATGAAGCTTTGCTCTTATCCTGAAGGCAAGAGGTACGAGATTTGTAATATTTGTAATTATCTTTCAGACTCCATGACCCGCAACCTACTTACTACTTCACTATAACTCCATTTTTAAGAGTTCGATGTTTTGTTTTGTGATGCAATAGGCATATGGATAGTATTGTAGCATTAGCATCTTCAATTTTTAACTTAATGTTGATATGGGAACTGGTTGTTTGCCAACCCACTATCCACCATCACTCACTTGTCTGTCCGCCCAAATCATGGTCACTGATAGCAATTTTCTAGCCTTTATTCACAGGCAGACAGCTTGCTTAAGCGACAGCATCGGGTCCTGGGTTGTAAGGAAGCCATCAATCCGAGAGACCTGGGTTCTGATACAAGTCATCTAACCTCTCTGAGACCCAGTTTCCCTCTCTGCAAAATGAGAAGTTGGATTAGTTCAGTGAATAGTAAGAGTTCACACAAGTAGTAACCGGATCAGTAGCAATTTGGGCCAATATTTATGGAGCAGCTGTGCACACTTTTTAATATGCCAGGACTAGTTAGTACCAAATGGAGTAGGAGGTGGGGGGAGACTAATAAATGAATACTTTTGATAGATTAATGATATGGTGAGAACTAAGTTCAGGAGAAGCAAGAGAAGCTATAGAAGCATGGCCTGAGCCCACGAGTTCTTTTCAATACTTCGAAAATCAAACAAAACGCCTACGTTGGCTCTGATAAGGCTGAGCCGCCTAACTAAACTGCCTAGTTTCTTTGTGGTAGCTGGAAAATGTCAACTTGGTGTGGTAAGATTGGTTCAATTATGCTGATCCAGAGCCCTGGTTGGTAGTTGAAGCCATAACTAGTAATTCTGGCACCTGTGGCCAACAGCGTGCGACAAACCCTAAAATCAACTTTTTAATTCATGTTGCGGCTCACAGATGGGTGTTGTTACCAATGTGCACCATCTGGTAGCTTTCTATTTTAGCTTTTCATTCTTGCTCACTAGATACTGAGCTTCTTAAATTATTATTTTAAACTTAGTGACCTCTAAGCATTCATGACCTGGGACGAAAAGTCTTGGGCATCCTGCCCTCATTATGGTCCTGATTTTGAGTTAAAATGAAAAATGTATTATTACTTAAAGTGATTTGTTTCCTAAAACAACGTTTTCAAACATGAGTTCCATGAAATGAAAATTAGTCAAAGAGAGCCCTCCGTTTCAAAAATGATTTTGTTAAAATTATTGCTGGTCAAAAGACTCCATACTGCACTACCAGGTGGTGAGTATTTCGAGTCCCAAAACTGTATTTGTTCTTCATTATGCCTGCCGTGCTCAGTGCTTGGCACATAGCGGACACCTAATGGAAGCATGCCAATGGACCAGCAACATTACAGCCATCCAATTTGGATGCTAATATATTTCCAAAAGGCCAGGCCGGTGTCCAAGGCTAGGACAAACTCCAGGTTGTGTCATCAGTTGTGGAGCAGAGCCTTGAGCTAATTGGATGTCCTCTCCACAAGTTCCAAAGATCTGTTTTGTGAATTAAAACCTCTGTGGACACACCTGTAAACGCTATCGCCGCATGGGAACAGTTTTTACAGTTCTGGTCATATCTTCTGATGTTATTATGTTATATCTCTTGCTTACTTGTCTTTTAATGTTTGCTGATATGTCCATATGCATAGATTTCTCTCTCTCTCTCTCTCTCTCTCTCTCTCTCTCTCTCTCTCTTTAAGAAATGGAAGTCTATTTCAGGACCATCTGGCCAGGCTAGAGCAGCCAACAGTGGCCCAAGTAACTATCAGGGAAGCCTGGGCATGCTCAGTAATGCCCTGAATCATTTTCTCTCTACTTTTGGCTATGAAGCCACAAATACTAATACCTCAAGGTGGAATTTCTTTCCCCTTCTTTTTCTATCGGAAATCCTTCCTTTTCTTTTTGCCTCCCACAGTTCAATCCCTAAGGTTCTGTGGGAGATGCTCTCCATTATCTCCTATTTGCAGTCTTGAGACATTTATATTTTATACACACTTACATTCCTTCTTTCCTAAACAATATGAACTACTTTGTTGGTTTAGGAAAAATAGGAAAAGATGTTTATATAAAGCCATTCAGGATGTATAAAGGGGAAAAAGACATGTTTTGAGCTCAGAAAATTAGAAATTACATGAGTAGGGAAGAAAATTTCAAAGTCAAACATCAGAATTAGATCTGGAATTATTATGATTTCTTTGTGATTGAAATCTAAGATGTTAAAAAATGCATAATGGGAAAGCTAATCAATTAGACTTCATTTTTAAACTACTATACTTAAAAAGAATGCCACAGTTAAAGCTAACATATTTCAACCACTGCCTACACAGATAAATATTTATAACGTGACAGACAAAGGAATAAAACTTTAATACAGCATGCATTCTTATAACCCAGTAAGAAAAAGAACATCCCAACTGCAAATGGCCAAAAGACATGAACAAATAATAGCAAAAGAATACTGATAAGCATGTGGGAAAAAATATACAATTTTATTGGCAATCAAACCAATTCAGATTTAAGGCAACAAAGTCCAATATTTATTTAGAAATTAAAGATTTTTTGAGAAGATAAAACCCAACCTCAATGAGGGGTTAGGCTAATGACCATTCTTATAGTCTGATGAAAGTACAGTTTGAGTCAGCTTGTCTCAAGGGCAATTCGTCAAAAACTTTTCAAAAGTGCTTCTCTTTAAACTCACTTCATTCCCACTTCATTCAGTAGAATTTTTTAGGCACCTACAATGGGCCCGCTGGTTTCCAATTACTAGAAACTAAATTTCAAGTGCCAGGGTGTAAGTCTATCCTGAAGAAATAATCAGATAACTGCATGCTCATTTAGAAGGATGTTTTTGTGTAATTATCTATGAGAGGGAAATGTTGAACCCAAGTTGAATATCCAACAGTAGGAATTTGGGTAAGCAAATTATGGTACATCCGTGCAGTAAAATGTTCTCTCAAAGACAGGGTGAACGTGCTCGCAATATATCCTGGTGTGTAAAGGGCTGGTAACAGATCAACATGTACAGACTAATCTCAAAGTTGTTTAAATATAAAATGAGCAGAAAGAAATTCTAGAAGATTCTAGTTTATATACCACCCTCCAAATAAAAGTATCACTTGATAGTTATTATTTTATATTCTGTATACTTTTCTGTCCATGGTGATGACTGATTATCATTACAAGCATGAAAGTATTTTTTCATTATTAAAAGTGGTTTCTTCAGAACAAGGTGTGTAGATTTACACAACATCATAACTGGTCAATGCAGCTCACTTGGAGATAAAAACTCTTTGCTATTTAAGATGTTTAGTGTTGACATTCATGAGCACAAACACCAAGGATGAAATCTAATGCAGGCAAAGTTGTTTTTTCTCCTCAGCCTGAGAACCGTCCTACACACGCTGTTGTGTGGTGGCATAGGCTCACACGGTGCCCTGGTAGCAGGGTAAGGTCATCTGTTGGCTGATTTTACCTCTTCTGAGCAAATGCTGTCATTTCTCACACCTGGTAAAAGCCCAGTGCTGTCGCTGCAGGGATTCCCAAGAACAATCAGTTGGGACCTGATAGGTGGAATCCCCCATCACTGCATATCTTGGTTTACCAGGTTGACCTTTTGTCTAACATTTTTCTCGGAAGAAAGAACAAATTACCCTGAAAGAGACATGTACACACAAATAACACAAGAGGTGGGTGGAGAGAAACCAACAAAACCACCTCTTTACCAGGCTATGACTCCCAGTCTATCCAAAATATTATTGTAAACAAGGTAAACTAGAAGTCTTAGAGTATTATTTACTTGGATGTCTAAGACGCCTACTGTGCCCTTTTCTCCTTGTTTTCTTGATTCTTTTGTTTTAGATAAGCACCGGGCTGGCAGGAAATAGGCATGACTGAGGAGGGCCATATGTTTCTCCTGTCTTCAGGTTTACTGTGCATTTTGAATGGTTTGTGCCATGATCCTATAATGATGTGTGGTTGTTGTTCTTTCCCCAGAATGTCGAGTGGTGAAGTCCACTTCCTACACCAAAATAGCTTCATCATCCCGCAGGAGCACCACCAAGAGCCCAGGACCTTCCAGGCGCAGCAAATCCCCTGCATCAACCAGCTCAGGTAAAGCACCAAAGGAGATGAAGAAACTGTTGTTTCTGACGCATGATGCACAGAGGGTGTGTGAAGCCCACAGCGGGAGGTTTTCAAGAGAGTAGATTCCAGTTTATAATTTTAGAACATGTTGAAATGATGGAACAGATTTGCCAGAGTCTAGCATGTTAGCTTTAAGAAAAAACATCAAGCTTGGGAAAACTTACTTAGCAAAGACTCAGGAAACCCAGATTTGCCCACAAATAGAAGTATACTACCAACTTGCATCGTTTCCCACCACAAATACCAGTTTTTCAGGCTAAGGGCCCCAACTGCAGAAGTCTCCGTTAAAGCATTTATTCTACTTGGGACTGGCTTATGACGAGTTTCCAATTTGTATTTGCTGAACTTCTGTTTCACACACATTTTACTGTGGACCCAGCACAGCTCTGGAGCTAAAAGCAGTGAATTTGTATTTGCTGAACTTCTGTTTCACACACATTTTACTGTGGACCCAGCACGGCTCTGGAGCTAAAAGCAGTGAGAATGAGAGCGTCGAGCAGGGAGGGCTACAGTGACTCTGGTCTGTGTCCTGCCTCTCAGCGGCCCTAGTGCTGGTGCCAGAGCACAATGTGTGTGCTCACAGGATGACCATGTCAGCTCTGCCTCTTCCTTCTTTGGTCTTAAAAATGATGTGAGTCAGTTAGAAGGTGTGTGTTTGGTTGTTTGTTTGTTTGGTTGGTTTTGTTTTGTTTTTCTTTTTGGCTTCCGGTCTAAGGTCTATTTCACGATTGAAGGGAATTATTACATACTATAAACTGTTGAATGGGAATTATTAAATGATACGTACATCAAGGTGATTGTCCCTGATTACATGAAGACAGAGAAGCTCTTATAAATAGAGACAAAGACCTTTGGGGCCTACACAGAGGCCCTCTTGTACTCACCAGCGTGGGCTTAGACAGAGCGTGTGCAAAGATCTCTCGGCTGGGGCTGCGAGGCCCTGCCTCTGGCATCACTCACCAGCTGTTACACTAGAATGTAAGTTATAACCTCCATACTTAAAAATAGAGATGTTATGATGTTTTTCCTTAAAAAGTAAAACCAAAACCTCCAAAGTGAGTCTCAGAAAAAGGAACTCCTAGTAAGCTAGATAGCTAGAACCCCAGCCTTGGTTCTCTAAGAGTTACCGTTTCCCTGGGCTTTTGCTGATTACAGCTATTCCCCAGACAGGTCTCCAGAGATCTTCTCCTTTGACACTTACCCTAAGGTGGCAGCCTCTGCACACTTCTCACAGCATGCCCTACATCACAACCAGCCTGGGAATAAGTCTCAGCTCATGGTTGGCACTTGGGATGAAGTTTGTTTGCTCCTCCTAGTTTAAGGGTGGGCTGAGAACTCCTTGCTTAGTATGACATGACTCACCCAGATTGGATGGAACTCTGAAATGAGACTTTGCTAATGGGTAAGGCATCGAGACTCAAATCTCAGCATAAATGTCACTTGGGGGCTTGTGTCACTTACAACTTCTCGGATCATAAGCCTACGTTTTAGCAAGTATTCTAGGCAATTTTGATCAGGTGGTCTATGGAACATAGTATGAGGAGCAGTGGGTGAAGGAAGTGGTTCCCACATTTGTTCTCTTGACTGGCACTATCACCATCACTTGAGCACATGTTAGAAATGTAGTTCTGATGAGCCCCTCCATCGACCCACTGAATCAGAAGCTCTGGAGGTAAGGGCCTAGCATCTGGATTTTCACAGGCCCTCCAGGTGATTCCGATGCTCACCCAAGTTTGAGAACTAATGAATTATGGATAACAAAATGGAAATAAATACAGGAGGTCATTTGACTGCTAATCTGGGGTGAAAGATGGGGCTTGCTCGTCTTCATTTATTGGCATGACACAGTTGACTTCTTTCTATGTCTCTGCTTGCTTCCAAGTGGCAGTGTCCATCTTTAACCCAAGAGCAGAGCTCCAAATACTATGAGGTGTAGACCAAGGTTACAATGACCCACCTTCAGAGAGCCAATTCCCTGGGACAAGAGAGAATTTCTGTCTGAAGGTCATCCCTTCCCTGGAAACTGATATTGAGGGAAATCTTTCCCTTCGGTAGAGACAATATCTATACACAGAGATGTGGGCTCCTACGAAATGACAGAGGAGTGGTAGAATTGCTGCATGTAAAACTCCCCTGGGAGACCTTAGCTTCTTCATTAACCAGCTAGCAGGTTAAAACTGAGCTCTTTGGAGGATGTTCAGTCTCGACCAAAGGACATTGCTCATTTTCTCTAGGCAAACCCAGGCTGTCGAATGAGCCCCGGTAGAACAGTAAGAAAGAAGAAGGTCATGGGCCTAGCCCGACTGTTGCCCCTAAAATCTTGGCTATTTAGTATAATCACATAAAGTTGTAATGGAGAAAGAAGCCCCACGTTAATTGAAACATTATCAATGCTATTAAAAATGACAATATTAACAAACAAAATTAGTCCCTGATCTCAAACAACTCTGACATTGACAAATTTTAATATTTTCTCTCTTCTTTCTTAGTATTATACCATGAATTTTAAAATGTCAGGTGTAGTGGGGAAACATTTAATAATGGGTGATTGGGCAAATTCTTACGTCTTTTACAGTATAGCTATTTCAACAGAATAAATATGCATTATTTTTATTGTTTTTAACAGCTTTTTTTTTCATTTTAATGTTTATTTTTGAGAGAGAGAGGGAGACAGAACATGAGCAGGGGCAGAGAGAGAGGGAGACACAGAATCTGAAGCAGGCTCTAGGCTCTGAGCTGTCAGCGCAGAACCTGACGTGGGGCTCAAACCCATGAACCATGAGATCATGACCTGAGTCGAAATCAGACGCTTAACTGACTGAGCCACCCAGGAGCCCAATCTAACAGCTTTTTAAATGTTGATTTAATTGTTTTTTTTTTTTAATTTTTTTTTTTACGTTTATTTATTTTTGAGACAGAGAGAGACAGAGCATGAACGGGGGAGGGTCAGAGAGAGGGAGACACAGAATCTGAAGCAGGCTCCAGGCTTTGAGCTGTCAGCACAGAGCCCGACGCGGGGCTCGAATTCATGGACCGCGAGATCATGGCCTGAGCCGAGTAACCGACTGAGCCACCCAGGCGCCCCAATGTTGATTTAGTTTTTAAAAATATTTTATTTGCTTATTTAGAGAGAGAGAGAGATAACACAAGTAGGGGAGGGGCAGAGAGAGAGGGACAGAGAGAATCCCAAGCAGACCCCGCACTGTCAGCACAGAGCCCATGGTGGGGCTCGAACTCACGAACCGTGAGATCATGATGCGAGCCGAAACCAGGAGTCGGACGCCTAACTGACCGAGCCACCCAGGTACCCCTAGTTTTATTTTTTAACTGAAGTATAGTTGACACACAGTGTTGCATTCGTTTCAGGTGTGCAGTATCGTGGTTTGACAACCCCATACATTATGCTGTGTTCACAAGTGTAGCCGCCATCTGTCGCCATACAACCTATTATAATGCCACTGACCACATTCCCTTTGCTGCACCTTTTATCCCCATGACTTATTCATTCCATAACTGGAAACCTGTATCTCCCACTCCCCTTCATCCATTTTGCCCAGTCCCCCACCCCCTCCTCTCTGACAACCTCTGTTGTCTGTATTTGTGGGTCTGTCTCTGCTTTTTATTTTTTTGTTTATTCATTTAATACGTTTTATTTTTAAGACTTCTGGGCAGTTAGATGCTCCTGGGTTTGCGCAGAATTTTTTTTTTCATTTTTTATTTTGTCTTCATAAGTCAAGGAGGGGGGGTAAGTCAGATTATTGTGCACATGTCAAAGAACGAGATCATGAGCTCTGAAACAGTTATTGTCTGCTGCTAAGGTTTCTTCTACTACAGATGCAGAAAAAAGTGTCCTCGCACTTTCTGTCTGATTGTGGCATCCAAGACTGAATGGGGGAATACAGGAGAAAAACATGAAGAGAGAATTTTTGCAGCTCAGAAATAACCTTGTAAATAGTGAAAAGCCTGTTTTACTCCAAAAATACATCTAAAATTTGAGTTAAAAAAATCATGAATCTAATTTTAAAAAGATAATTATGAATGCAAGAAATTATTTCACTTTAGAATTAACTGGTAACATAATCACTGCACAGCATCTCTAACATTGTACAAATATTATAATATATTTAATTATAATCTTATAAATATAGATGGAATGTATCATTTACCAAAAGTAATTTCAGAAACGCTGAAAAGCAGACAGGCAAATGCAATGAATCTATTTGTATTCATCCCTGCCAGAATTTGTAACTGTTCTTTTTAGAAGTTTAAAATGGATAGGGTGCAATGCCTCAAAATCAATAGATTGCTTTAAACAAGCATTTCAGTTTTCTATTGTTTCCTTGAGTCCTTTCATTTCTAGGGAAAATCTGGTTGATTTAAGTGGCACCAACTTAGAATTTGTGATAGGTGAGCCATGCCGGGTAGTATCATTTCCATAAAAGAAAGTGAAATCCAAATCCATTCCAAAATTACATTTCATTGACGGTATCGTTAACTTCTAGGTCAAAATTAATCAAGTGGCATTGATTGCATTTCGTTTAACATGAGACCTTTATGCATATAAAATTTTCAACTTCATTTTGTTTTAGAAAGTATGCCATACAACTATTCCTTGGTTATATAACAGCCAATAAGATGCAATGCCTGTCTCTTGATTCTGATTTGCTACCAAATCCTTTCACCTTTCTCTGGATGATACTAATTTAGAGAGGGTTTACAGAGCAGTAGTACCCAGTCACAAAATTGTCGATTATGTGAACATTCCCAAGACCACTCTCTTTCCCTGAGATCTAAGCCCAGAGTTTAGAAAGGCCAGTGGTATTTCCATTTCTTTTCTGGGCAAACACAGCTTCTGGGGAGTGCTTGCCTCAAATCCCCTCCCCTGTGCTAGCCCAAGACTCCCATCTCCACCCAAGTATGGCTCTTAAAACCAGTGGAAAGGATCAGTGAATTATCTCTATATTAACTGCATCACCATTTCCTTTCTTAAAAAAATTTTTTTTAATTTTTTAAATGTTTATTTGTTTTTGAGACAGAGAGACAGAGCACAAGTGGGGGAGGGGCATAAAGAGAGGGAGACACAGAATCTGAAGCAGTCTCCCGGCCCTGAGCTGTCAGCACAGAACCCGATGCGGGGCTCGGACCCACAAACTGTGAGATCATGACTGGAGCCAAAGTCTGATGCTTAACTGACTGATGCTCCTGCATCACCATTTTCTTAAAATAGCCTGTTCACTGTTTTTTATAAATCATAGAGACTAGAATGTGCATAATTTTAATTTCATGCCTTGAAAGCCCTGCTATTGCCCCAAACCAAGTTACCATCATAGGCCTGACTTTCTCACATGAAAGAACGTTAGGGGGAATGTTTTTCCCCCTAAAGTATTAATGTAAAATTTGAAATCACTTCTACTTCAGTTCAATTTCTGCTTTCAATATTCATCTTCCTATGTTATACAGAGATTACAACGTAGTATAAAGTTAAGGTTTGCTCAGTTTTCATGTCATGCTGCTGTTCATGAGAAAATTGTTAATTTATATTTAAATGACATCACAGTTTGCACAGGATTTTTATCTCTTTGATGTTTTTCAGTTCTCTTAACTGTCTTCCAACTACAATCAAGACATGATATTATTATTTGTTATGTAACAATATAGTCTGTTTTTTTTTTATTTTTTTAATGTTTATTTATTTTTGAGAGAGAGAGAGAACAAGTGGGGAAGGGGCAGAGAGAGAGGGAGACACAGAATCCGAAGCAGGCTCCAGGCTCCGAGCTGTCAGCACAGAGCCTGACGCGGGGCTTGAGCCCACGAGTGAGCCACGAGATCATGACCCAAGCCAAACTTGGATGGATTCTCAACTGACTGAGCCACCCAGGTGCCCCCAGTCTGTTTTTAGAGATGAGGAAGCAGTCAGGGCTGGGGAAACTGCTTGACTCAGAGTGACAGAGTTAACAGTGGCAGCTCAGGGCTGGCACCTGAGGCTTCCTGTGCTGTAGACAATGCAGGCTGGCCATCCTCAATACCTGTTTCTTCACCTCTGTTTATTAAAGATTTGATTTCCAGGAAATAACTAATATGGTACCTGGTTTAACATTGCAGTTTACAACATCATAACACCTTGTAATAGAAGCCTAAGCATTAGTCCCAGGTACCAGCATTCGAGAAGTTAAAATGATTCACTCCAGCTGACCAACTGATGTATGGTCAGTTGTAGATAAAGACTTTCCTTTGCAAGTCAGTGTTAGAACAAGAATGAGTATCCACTCTAAATCTTCTCTTCATCCCTTACTCCTTCTTCTTCTTGGAGCTAAAAGAAGCCTAGAGGTGATTTATTAATGTAAGGTGTTCATTTACACATTCAGAAATATCAAGCGCAGATCTGTTGGTGTCAGGCATTTCCTAGGCACTAATGATGCAGAGATGAAAGAAATAGCCTCAATTCTCAAGAAGCATACAGGTCAAGCCCCCTAAATAATTTGTAGATACCATAATTCACATACCTGATGAATTAATATTAATCTACTTAACATAAAGAGTCCAAAAAGGCAATTTGAACCAGAGAGAGAGAGAAAGAGAGAGAGAAACCAGGAGCCTTAATAACACACAAGAAGAATAATGAGCCCCCAGACAATAGTGTGCCGAGACACTGAATGCAGTTATCGCTAAGAAATGGGAAAAGTGGTTTTTAGTTGCTTTTTAAAGAAACGAGAATATCTAAGAGTATCGTAAAGAGTGTTTAATATGGGTTGAATCTTTATTCATGTGTGTTTATCTTTGGAACACAGACTTTCATAAAATGTGTAATTTAAAAGTGAAATTCTTTTAAACAAATTCCTTTATCTGTACAAGGAAGTTATAACAAAATATCTCCAGAATAAGAGTATAATATGCACTAAATTTATCTCAGTAAAAATGGATAAAGTTTAGTTTTGCTTTATATTGTTTTCTTAATATTAAAAGTGTAAGAAAATCACACTCACCTATCTTGAATTTTCATTGCTGCAGTCCTCCTTAAAACTTTAGATTTCAAAATTTTGACCTCTTCCTGGATCACTTAGAAGAACTTTGTGTTTTTTTGTTTGTTTGTTTACTTGCTTTAGAGTTTTTATTCCTATTTAAACGGATGGTCAACTTTTTCTCATAGAATAACACCTACTTAGATTCTCTCTCTGTAGAAGCCATGGCAAACATAATTGAGCCCTCAGTGGGTGCCTTACACCCATCAATTCAAGCATAAGCTGATGGACTTTCTTGTCCTTCAGAAGTTTATAGTCGAAGGTAGAAATACTCTTGGCGACAACTATTCATTCACTCAGTATGCACTGAGAATCCACCATTGACCAGCAATGCTGTGTGCAGGAGATGCAAGGGGGAACACTTGACAGAGGGAAAAGCTGGGTGGCTTAGTAATGACCTTCTACCATGACTGAAGCACCATTCTGTCCTCCACAGGCTTACAACTTAGTTGTATACGACTCTGGAAATCCTGCAGTTTTCTTATTTATGCTATTCAAATTTTCTTTTTTTACACTTATGTAAAAATATTTTATGCAACATATGCAGATAAGACAGGAATCAAAGCTGGGGAAGCAAAGAGAATTTTAATCAGCTTTCTAGTCCAATATGTCAGCTTTTTTTATTTATATCAAACACCTTCAAAGGCAGATTTATAGCTATTATTTTTTTCTTAGCTCAGTCTTGTTCTATAATGTAGATTTCACCTTATACATTCTATGGAAGATCTTTGCTGCTTTGGGGTTCCAAGGGAATTCTTGAAAACAAATACACCAAGAAGATCAAGGGGGCTGATGATTCATCTCTTGTGTTTTTAGAATTTTTTGTGGCATATAAATCTCAGTCCTCTTTCCCTGCACCCATCAATTCCCCCCAGTGCTCGCCCTCAGCAGGTGAATATCTCCAAAGGTGCTTTGCAAAACTTTGAAACATGTTGACCCACTGTGTATGGGGGGCAGGTAACACCCTACATCAGCTGCCTTTATGAACTTCTCAGTGTAAATGCCCCATATTAATTAAATAAACATTTCCTGAACATCTGTTGTGTTCCAGGCATGTATTAAGTCCCAAGGATATGAAGATGATTAAACCACAGTTCTTGTCTTCAGGTTGCTTATATTCTTGCTTTCAAATTGAGATACACACACACGCACACGCACACACACACACACACACACACACACACACACCCCAGTACACACACACACACACACACACACACACCACTTACTGTAATTGTGTAGAAAGTGCCATGACAGCCCAGAGAAAGAAAGGGTTAAATCTCATTAAAGGGGTCAGGGAAAACTTCCATGAAAATTCGGAATTACAAGTTGGGACTTGAGGATCCTTCCAGGATAAGAAGGGCCAGGTGGGCCTTCTTATCCTGGAGGTAAGGCACAAAAGCATGAATTTGTATAGCATATTTAAGGACCAGTTGTTACATGACCAATGATAGATTTGAGGAAAGGGTTGGAGAAGAAGATTGTAGCCACATTGGTTGTAGTCATTCATTGCACATGCCTGAGAGGGCATATTTTTGTTGTAGGTGTTAGACGGTGAAAGAGAATTTAAGGTAAGATCATGATTTGATTTTTCTTTGAATTTTAGAAACAGTGGTGCAGTGGTAGAGAGAGAGGCTACACATGATGGGCCAAGGACCAAGGAAGGCTCCACAAGGCCACCGTAGTCATCCAGGAAAGAAATTTTCAGGCCAAAATTTAGACAGTAACGTTGGGAATGGGATAGACTTTGAAAAGGGCATGAGCCAAGAATTTAACTGGATATGAGGCCAGAAGAGGAGAGAGGAGTCAGAAATGAGGAGCAGGTTTGAGGGGTGAGGAGAGGAGTGGTAGGGAGTGAGTACATTTCAGACATGTGGAGTGTGAGTTGCTTTGGAAACATCAGTAGGCAACTAGGAATAAGTAACTGTGTTTAAGTCAGATTTGAGCCAACAGAGTATATTTGGGAGACCCTGGCATATAGTAGTGATTTAAATAATAGAAGTGTAGGATGCCTCTCCCTCTAGCCCAGTGAGAAGTTTGTGGAGTAAGGACGGAGACGGAAGCACGGTGGCCATCTGCGGTTATCAGAGCACATCAGAAGAGGCAGGAGAACCATGACAGATGGTGACAGAAGTCACAGGGCAGAAAGTTTCAAGATGAACGGAGAGCCAGAAATATCTGATAAGTTCAGTAAGTAACATGGGAACTGAGAGGAGGTCATAGAGCTCAGCAGTGAGTCCCACTGGTAAGCTGGGAAAGCTCCATTTCAGCAGGTAAGCCCAGATGGCAGTGGAGTATCCTCTGGGCATGTTGTCCCTGGGTGGGGGGAGGGGGCGTCACTGTGGAACTGCCCCAGGGCTGACTCCCAGGCTCAACTTGAAGGGGAGGCTGTCCTGCCGTTCCTGGTAGAATGGGGGCAAAGCACCCACATGGGGACCAAAGGGGCAGCAGAGCCCTTCAATCCCAGGACACTCATCCACCCTGATATAAGGTGCTCTGCATGCCCGATTCCTTCACAATAACCATGGCCTGTCCTGGGACCCCAGTTAACACATTTTCATAATTATAAATCAGAGGTCTCCAGGAGTCCTGTTTTGTTATTGTTGAGTTACCCCGAAATCATCTTTGACTCCTTTACCCCCTTCCCTTCTGCATTCAGTTTGTCCCCAGTCTTCCTGGCTCCCCCTTCGCAGTGCTGTTCCAGAACTCCAATTTCTCACAGGCTACAAACACTGCTTTGCCAGGTGACCTCTTCCCTGCCTTTGTCCTCTGCCCCTTACATCTGCCCTGCAAGCTGATGTCAGACTTGTTGCCATTATTTACTGTCTGCCCAAAAACATCTGAACTCCTTATTCTCATATGAAAAACTATCTTGATTTGGTCCCAGTCTTCCTTTCCAGCTCAGTCTCCCACTTTTCCTCTGGACTCGTGCTTTATCTTATGAACTAATTTAAATTTCTACCAGATAACCCTTGGGCTTTTCCACTTGGTAGCTTTCTTTAGTCCTAGAAGCCTTCTTTTGCTGCTTCAGCTGAAAAGAGGGTGCACACCCAGTTGGCCCAGATGACCTCTGTGAAACATCCCCTGATTACCTCACTATTTAGGGTCTTCTTCACCCTACAATCCTGTGACATTTGATTTGGTTCCTGGTCTTTAGGTGACATATCATATCACCCTCCTAGGTTGTGAGGTTTCTGAGAGCAGGAGTTCTTTACACAGTCTGTATGCTCCCAAGTTCATGGTAACTACTAGGTAAATTGACCAGATGAGTGAATTGAGAAATACTGGGATCTGTTCAAGTTGCCTAGGTTTCCTGGTGTTCAAGGGACTTTTCATAAATATTAAAAAAATTAATTCATAGAGCCAGGTCCCTTCCTGCATCCCCACAGTTTCTGTGTACCTACAACAAAAATACGCCTTCATGGGCCAGTTCCCATTATTCTCAATAGACAGTCCCTTTGAATTGGACCCATTGATTCCATTTAAGAAGAAAATGTAGACAAATGGAGAAATTCAGATTTCCACCTCACTTATGAGTTGAGCATCTATGAAGACAGAATTAGGAAAATGCATGTTTCCCTGAGAGTTCCCCCACCCCTACCCTATTCGATAGTTGTCTGTTTTCTCTTGACCTCATTGGACTCCATCTGCTTTTTGTTTCTTTTTTCTTCTTCTTCTAATCCATAATGTGGCAAGCAATGGACAAGGGCTGGGAAAAGAGATTTTAGAGTATCTACAACCTCCTCCATGATCAGGGAATGAGTTAAAGTCTAAAGCAAGCAGTCAGATCTTGCCAACAACATGCCCAAGTCACTACCCCCTGAATACATAACCGGACCGCATATGTATGCAGACATGTTCTCTCCTCTCATCACTGCAAGTGTCGCATCATAAATAAATGAACCACCTTACGTGCAGGAAGGAGATTGGGAAAGGACAAGGTAGATTTTCATGTCTAAAAAGTTACCTTGTAATTAGATAGTTTTGCTTGGAGAGTGCTCTGATTTCAGGACCAGTTTGAGACATTTAAACATTTAACTTCCACATGTGGTCTGAGACTGTTAAGAATGAAACTCCAGGGGTGCCTGGGTGGCTCAGTTGGTTAAGCTTCCGACTTCGGCTCAGGTCATGATCTTGTGGTTCATGAGTTCAAGCCCCGTGTTGGGTTCTGTGCTGACAGCTCAGAGTCTGGATCTTGCTTCGAATCTGTGCATCCCTCTCTCTCTGTTCCTCCCCCAGTCACACTCTGTCTCACTGTCTCTCTCTCTCTCAAAAATAAATAAAAAATTAAAAAAAAATTTTTTAAAAAAGAATGAAACTCTAAAGAGAATAAACCCTTTAAGTTTACCAAGGCGTTGCTAAATTAATATACACATGCACCTAGTCACCTGATAGGAGCAATGAACTAGTAACGGTAAGCCAAGTATTCCCAGATTCTAGAGTTTTTTTGTAATGTTCATATTCAAGTACAAGTTTTGGGACACAGAGACCGACAGACAGAGGCAGGCCCATAGTCAGTGTATGGTATATGCCGTGTGGGTGCTGACTGATTGATTATAGAGCCCTGAATTATGGCTCTAGAGGAGGGTCATCTGTCAGAAATGATCAAAGAAAAGGTGAGACCGGATCCTTCATGACGAGTAATGTCCTGTGACCAATCCGTGCTGTTTTGTTCCCGATGGGCTTAGGTGATGGCCCAGTTGGACAAAAAGCAGGGACACAAACTAGGGATTTTTAAAGCCAACTCCACAGACTTCATACACAGCTCTTTGGTGGCCAGTTATGTGATTGATCATCATGGGATCTGAAAATAATCCAGCTTAAAGTTTAGCACTTCTCATTCAGGAAGTAACAAGTAGAGCAAGGGATACAGGATTTAAGGGAGATGTACCCCAATAGAATGTACCCCAAGGCAGTGGATCTGATGTGTCCTTCAGTAATTCAGATGTAGTGACTTTCACGTTGAAATAATTAATTGTTAGACCTGCTTGGCCATTCCAAAACAACCATTTGGATTGAGTTGGATTTTTTCCTATTGGAATACAGACTCCTTTAATCAAGTAATACGTTATTCTGTAAAGCAATGCCATTTGTTACTTGAATTTTAATAAGTTCTATTAAATAGGTGACAAAGCCTTTTTTTTAAATTTTTTAATGTTTACTTATTTTTGAGACGGAGAGAAACAGAGCATGAGTTGGGGAGGGGCAGAGAGAGGGAGACACAGAATCTGAAGCAGGCTCCAGGCTCTGAGCTGTCAGCACAGAGCCCAACGCAGGGCTTCAACCCACCAACTGGAGATCATGACCTGAGCGGAAGTCGAATGCCCAACCGACTGAGCCGCCCAGGCACCCCATACAAAGCCTTTTATATTGGCATTCAGAGACTTCTGGTATTACAGGATAAAAAATAACTGAACTCAACACATGTGTCAGACTTACTTAGAAAATAAAATTATGTATTCCATCAGTGAGTCAACAGTAAGTTGTGTGATACTGTCTGGATGTCAAGAACCACTTTAAGAAGTTGCTAATGCTTTTTCGGTGGCCAAGAGGAAGAGTCTGAATAGAATTCTGACCCTAAGAACACAAGCCGTTCCCAGCTTTCAAGCAGGTTGTGTTCCAAAAATGTCTGGTTGGAAAATGGCTTGTTTGGCACTTGAGCCCTATTTTTCCAGAGAGATGGCAACACAAGTAGAAGCCTTGAGTCCAGTGGCTTTAAATGAAGGAGGCGCCCCAGTGGTAGAGAAAGGAACCTAGAATCCTTAGCCCTGCAGACGGGGGACACGAATTCTGGACATGTCCTGAGGTGTCAGGACAGGCCACTCACAGGAAAAGTGTGCAGTTCTTTGAGGAGACAGAAATGAGATCCAGTTTTAGTGCTGCTACCTTCCAGCTGTTCAGCTTTGGGCACATCACTTCAGATAAAATAGGAAAAATTATACCAGCCTAGACTGTGGAACTGATGTCACATAAGATGTTTCATCTGACATGTCCAAATTCTCTGTCCTTCCAAACTTGCTCCCCCTCTTCTTGTCGCAATCCTCTCCAACCAGTTACTACGTCCTATAGTGTTGAACCTCTGAAATCTCTCCGGAATGTTTCCATTTACCTCTACCCCCACTGCACCACCCTTCACCCAGCCACACCATTTCTCGGACCGTAGGACACTTAAATGTGCCACACTCCCTCCTGCCTACCCATTCTCCGTAGGGATATCCCTGACTGAGCGCATTATTGTTCTCCCCTAATCCGTTCTTGACAAGCAAGAGCTCTGGAGAGCTTTTAAAAATATAAATCTGATCTCCTCGCTCCTGTTTAACATCATGAAGAGCTTATCATTGTCCTTTGGATAAAAATCAAACTCCTTAACATTAACTGTAAAGCCTTGCATTGTATGACCCCTACCTATTTAGGTCTTTTCAATGCACTACACTGCTCCCTCCTCCATGCCCAGCCACAAAACACGTGGTCCCCTTGCCTTGGAACACTTTTCCTTCATTGTATCCTACCCTGTTTCACCTGCAAAATGACACTAATACTTGGGTTCGGTTTCATTACCCGTTATTCTCTCTGTAGGGTGTAGGGCAACTTTGACGCCATACTTAGGATTTCAGTAGCAACCCTCAAGACAGTCATCCTCAAAATACTTTATTGTGATTACTAGTGTAGTTATCTGGCTTCCCTGCAGGCTAGCAGGCTGACGCCTTAGGGAATGTGGTGGTGAAGAGTGCAGATTCTGGATTGTCTTGGTTAGATTTGGGGCTCTGCCCACATATTTGCTGGTGAAGTTGTTTATCGTTTTATGCCTCAGTTTCCTCTTCTGTAAAATAATACTGCCTGCCTCATAGAGTTATTGTAAGCATTAAATGAGCTCATGTATACATATATGCTTATCAATACATATGTAAAAGGTTTAAGTGCATTAACGGGGCCATAGAAAATAAGTCTTCATTAAACTGAGATGCACACATAACGGGTACTTACAAATGCAAACATATTGCAATTTTGTTTTGCTTTTTGAAAAGGCTAAGGCAGTCTTCCAGGGAGCCCACTTTGTCTTTTTCTTTATTTTCCATCAGCTTGATAAAATTAGCGAATCAAAAGTAAAATGAAATGTTAATACTCCGTTTGCTTCCCCATTTGTCCTTTTCCCCCAATCTGTGTCGCCTTTTTGCTCTTTTTGTCCCCAGCCTGTGTAGCCTTCAGGTGTGACATAGAGATGTAAAGTGGAAAAGGGGACAAAGAAAATATTATGATCCTAAAATTTGTCTTCCTGTCAACCCCTGAGGGACCTCTTGCCTTCTTCATTGTAGATTCTTCCTCTGCCCACATTTCCTTAGTTCTTGCCTATTTCAGAGCCCTCCCTAGAGAGGCCGGTGGCTGGAAGTCCGGTGCGTAGAGAGGCCTGACCTCATGCTCATTCAACAAAAGCCGGGCTGTTGAATGCAAGCCCGTGAAAGCCTTCTTCCCCATGCAAGCCCGTGAAAGCTTTGCTTCTGCTTCATTCTGCACTCCGCGCCCCCCCCCCCCCCGCCCCCCACCAGCCGCCAAATTGTTGTTTAGAAGGAGTCACCAAATACATTTCAAAGGCAAAGCTACACATCAGTGCAGCATGGGTTTTGTGACATTTTTTTTAAAGGTCTTTAGAGAAGATGACAAAACAGGGAGCTTCCCACTCTCACGGGCGTGAAGTTTTTGTGCAAACATAGTGAAAAACCAATAAACATTGCACCGAGCCACTGAATTTTGTGAGGGTGTACTTATTACCAGGTACTCACCAGGTTTTAGGAGTTATTGTCATTATGATTTTCGGATGAGTCACCGGGCCTCTTGCCCCCGGGAGGCACTCCATTATGATTCAGAGCAAAGTACGGAAAGGGCTCAGGCTTCCGGGAGTTAGTGGTGTCGGGGGGTGGGGGGTTGCCGTGGCTCTGCCTTGGCATGAGGCTTAATCGACACCTTTGATGTAGCCTAAGACAGAACCCGCACCTCCCACTGCTGCTTGGAAGACGTCAGCCTTACGCAGAAAAGGCATCTGCTGATGAATCCTGCATCTCATTCAGTCTGCTCTGGGAGCAGCCTTTAGCCATCCTTAACTAATCCAACTGCTTCCCAGTTCCGCGGGTGCTCGGCTTAGTGCTGAGAAGGGAGCTCGCCTCTTGATTTTGCCAGGTTAAACACTAAGCCTGTGTCCATGTTAGAACTCATAGAAGGTAAGTTAAAAGCATTCTTGCTCTCCTTCATGGAAAATGTTTTTGTGCACCCTCAAGAATGTGTGTGTATCTCATTGCAAATTCTACTTCATTGACTGTGGGTGTAAAACATGTGAAAATGTTGTCATGTTTATGGGTAAGATAGTGGCAACCTTATATATCTTTGTAAAGTCATGTCTCTAAAGGGTTTTAATCAGTTCCTAGAGGTGATGTTACTCAGAGAAGAGAATTGCTTACTTGAGTTCTGTGACTTTGATTGCATTTGGTGATAATGTGGTAGAAAAGTCTTCGGAGTTGGGTAGAATTCCAGTGATTTAAACCTATCATAAAGCAGCTTTTATTTTCAGCAGCAATAAAGACAAACTGTGAGGAGTTCCTCCTGAGTGTCTGTGCCAATTAGTTTGTCCTGTGAAGGCGGGTCCTTCAGAGTTAGTCAGGCCAGAGGGATGTGCAGGGCACAAGTGGATGCAGGAACTTCTAGAAGCTAGTTCTTAACTGTAAAAAGATAGCGATCTCTTTTAACAAGGCACCGGGAATATCACTTGTGAGTTATGCTAATTTTTACCCCTACTGGGTGGTGCTCGGAAGCTAACCTATAGCATTAAGGATGAATCCCGCTGAAATCGGCTCAGGACCTTAACCACATGTCTAAAATCTATCAGCACAGTTAAAGGCACCGTTTAATAAGTTCTTCAGGAAAGTTGTCAAAAGTACATTTGTAAGGACTTTTATGTAGTCTGAGCCTGTATTTAACACAGGATTAGCGAACTAGTGAATTTCTGAAGAGGGTCGCTTACAGGACTGCAGATAAAAAGGTATCTGGAATTTTAGCACATGTCCCTTTATAATTGCTTGCTTCTCCGAGAAGATGATTTGTCATGAAAACATTTTAATGAGCGATTTTTTTCTCCCTGTGAAACTTTGATTCTAGTTAATGGAACCCCTGGTAGTCAGCTGTCTACTCCACGCTCGGGCAAGTCGCCAAGCCCATCGCCCACCAGCCCGGGAAGCCTGCGGAAGCAGAGGGTAAGGAACTAAGCAAGCTCCTTGTTTAAGACCTGCCTGCGCTTCTGCATACAATGGCACAGGTGCCAGCTCCTTAGAGCACTGCTTGTCTCTAAGTAATAACCAGGTGAGGGCAGGAGGTGACCAGTGGCAGGTCCCTTGCAGGGGTTGTGGTTTCTCTCAGCTAGAACTCAGGGCTTTTATGTTGTCTGAATTTGTCCGAATCTTAACTCTGACAACAGTAAACAGTTGCTGGTTCTCTTTTTGTCCTGAACGGGCACAGACTTTATTGGCACTGGTTTGTAAGCTTCCTTAGTTGTAATGAGTTTCATTAGACATCATCTCGGACCATCAACCTTCCTTAAGAAGGAAAAGGAAAAGTGCCATTTTGGAGAGGGGGGCTATGGTGGGGGGGTTGCTTCATGGCACAGAATGGTGGTCCAGAGCAGGTTAGGGTCCATGGCATGGGGGATAGATGCGTATGACACGTGTATTTATGAATGAAACCCACATCGAGTACCTTCTCTTTTTCATCACTATTTGCCTTTTTTTTTTTTTTTTTTTTTGGCTTGTGTAATACTGGAGAAATTGACTGAGCTTGGAGACCAAAGTCAAAAAGTTACTGGAAAGAGTGTTATCTTCTTCATGTTCAGGAAAGGGGAAGAACTACTATTCTTACCCCTCACAACCTGCCCTGTCTTTTCCAGTAATACCAGGGCAGGAATAAAGGGGGTAGGAAGGGGAGGACAGGAAGGTGCAGTGGGGGGAAGGGAAGGCCTTTTACTATCCTGATGTCACAAGTGAGGTGGAGAGGAATATGTGCTCTTAGGAGGTTTTATGATGGCTTCTTGAACTCAAAGTCTGGGTTCTTAGTTTGGTATCGTTTATTATGTGCTTTTAAATGAAATTTCTGAGTTCCATAAATTTAAACTGCATCCAACATGGAAGCTTTTCTCTTCAAGCCTCCTGCAAGGTTGCATCCTCGTGCTGCTGTCTAAAAACGGGAGCGGGGGCGGGGCCTCCATCAGTCCCGGGTCTCTTTGGCTCCTGGCCCACCACGTGTCAGGGTGTGCTGTGTTTCTCCATG
Organism: Panthera onca; assembly: GCF_046562875.1. Lineage (NCBI taxonomy): Eukaryota > Metazoa > Chordata > Mammalia > Carnivora > Felidae > Panthera > Panthera onca. The sequence continues at coordinate 226,035,372 of NC_138339.1, forward strand.
GATCTTCTGGCATCAGGTGTAGCTCCTTTAGATTACTTGATGAGGCCTGGGCTCTGGCACCAGCTCCTCTACTAAATGGCTGTGTTGTCTTCGATAAGTCTGTTATCCTCTCCGAGTCTCAGTTGGAAAAACAAAACAAAACAAGAAGGAGGTTCCTTCCAGATAGAAAACCCCATAACTCTATTCCATCTGAGTGTTTTCATTATGGGCTTCTTCTTGGCCACAGTCTAATTTGGCGTTTTAAAGCACGGGAATCATTAGTGAACTACTAAAAGAAGAATTGGCCAAATGCATTGAATCCCCTAAGTGTCTGTCGTTGAGTGGAGGAAGGGGTAGTTGGGCGATTCTTTTCTAGTGCATGTTACCCAGCAAGGCCCCCTTCTGTAAGGGCAGCCATGTATAGCTCAGACAGTGCTCTTTCCTAGAACATTCTCTCTTTTGAAGTGTAGACTTTGGAGAGTACACATGGCATAGTAATCCTTCCTCATCCTTTGAACAAATTAAACTCAGATTCAGGATTTAGCTCATGCTGAGTTGTTGAGATTAAATTATAGTCACTGAGAATCCCTGCCACAGATTTGAGCTTCTCTCCCTGGTTGCTTATTGTGGAGACCTCTGTTGAGAGGATATAAAGTACTTTGCCCAACTGTCCCTTTGTTGGAAGAACGAGGCTAGAATTTGCATCCTCTGCCCTCTGTATTCTCTGTGTCATTATGACTTTGTCCAAATGAGGCAGAAAATGTCTAGCCAGTGTCGAGCGGCTGTGTGGCCAATGGCTTCTATAATTAACATTGCCAGCACTTTGGAAATTACTATAAGGGGTGATTCTCTTATAGATTCTTCATTGTGTCATTCAAACTACCAATGCAGGCATCTACTTGAGAGGGAAAAATAATCCCATTTGTTTCAGGGAGACAAAGGGTTTATCGTCATCTGAAAACATTTATTAAGCACATGTTGTAAGCAGAGCACTGGATAATCCAGAGATGGTTCAGTTTCCAGGCTTTTAAATTTAGGCCATAAATGAACATCCTCCATCCATGTACCATGTCAGTGCATGGAGACATTCCCAGCTGCTTTAGCGAGAGAAGCTTTCATCTTGGTGTGGAGGCAACTGCATCAAATAACCCCTCCCAGTTAAAATGGGCCTAGAATATCCCTCAAAACTGATCCTGTTTCAAATTTGGTTAATGTTCTTCTCAAAAGGTTGGCTATACTCCTATGCAGGAAATACTGAAATAAGTGAAAGATGGCAAGTGCTAAAAGAAGATACTTCAAAGAATAAATTAACTCTTTTTATTGCAAATTGGAAAACAGTAGCTACTTCTATTTTTCCTTCTGTGTTGCCTAGCAACATGGCCAGGAAAATGAGTTAGCTGTGCCCCCTAACACACACACACACACACACACACACACACACACACACACTCACACTGCCTACCTCAATTTATAAAAACGGGAATATATTTTTTATTTTTAAAGGAATATTGAGACGTTTGACAATTAAGAAAAATCTATTTTATTTATGTTAATTATGATGATTTAATTAACATTTCCCCTTCCTTTAGAATTATATTTTTCTGTTCCATCTTTTGGTATTTTACAATAGTCATATACAGTAAGAGTCTGCATGCCAGATATTTTCTTCATAAAAGCATTGGTGGCGATGTACCAAAAAACCTCCCTATTTTTCCAAAACACTGTTATTCAAATTGCTGTCTAAAAGCTGTTAACTGGTCACAGAAGCAGATCTAAGAGGATCTTTTCCATCCATGAACTTTTCTTGGTCTTGTTTCTTAATACATCAGGAAGAAATGTGTTGTGTTGCGTGGGTTGAATGAAGCTCCCCATTCTACTCCCACATGGCTGACTTGTGTAGATTATCTGATCAGTCAGATGATGTGAGGAGTGGGTGGTACAAAATAGAAAAGAAGCCAGGATTCTAGACAGTCTGCAGATCTGAGCTGGTTGCCTGGGTACCAACTGAGAGATCTCCTAGCAGAAAGGGGTGGAGGGAGGAAGAAAGGAGTTGATTGGTGAGTGGTTGGAGACCGCAAGAGCATTGGGAAGGCAATGGGAGGTCAAGCTTGCATTTTTTTCTGTCTTCCAAGTATAAAATTTTGAAAAGGCAATTTTTATTGGGTTTATGCAATTTGCAAATGCAACACTTGGGTTGCTGCTTTGGGACCAGAATTTGCTGATTGCCATCTGGGGTTCCTAACAAATTATTTTGTGAGGTAAGCACGTTCCTCTTCGACCCAGAATGGGAAGGAAGTGTTCAAGGAAGAATGGCCTAGACACATAGTTAGCGGAGTTGGCATTGACAGACCCCAGGGGCTATATATAAAATTCACTGGACACAGAAGGCAATAGCTCAGAAGCAGACCAAGCCAATAAGGCAAATAAGCACCATTTTTGTCTGTTTAAATGGCTTCTCAGTTATTATCTTTCCTCTTATCCAAATTTGGTGAGTCTAAAAGGTCTGATGATGTTAGAAACCAAGGATGCTCATTCAGTGTTGCTCCCTTCCTAAGAGAGCCACATGGCACCCAAGAAAGCCAAGTAAACAAATCTATACCGCCCTTCATCTTACAGGACCTGTATCGCCCCCTCTCTTCGGATGATTTGGATTCAGTAGGAGACTCAGTGTAAAAGAGACAATGGAGCATTGTATATGGTTTGTGATTGGGTGAAGGTGTTTCACATTTCCTAAGAAAAGTCTAACAGCAAAATAAACAAAAGGGTTTTGCATACCTTGAAATTATGAACTCAATTCCTCTGAAAGTAAAAATGCAGGCATTTTATATTCATGATCTTAATCCTTGAAGAAGATTTATATACCTGAGGTTTTTGTGCAAGGCCTGGGTTTAGATGAATTTCATGTATGACCCGATATTGAGTATAAGAACAAGCTAATGATATAGTGATATAGGGTCATTAATTTCTGCAGATACAGTTTTCATTTAACCATAAGTAGACATATAGATACAAATTTCCTGTACTGTTGGTCAAGCAAATTAAAATGGCACCAGCAGACATTTTTTTTCTTCTTTTTCAAATTTGGATTGCTGATTTTTTAAAGATGCTTCTACTGCAAAGTAATAAAAATACTCAGGTAGATTTTTTTCTCCCTGCACAATAGACAAAGCTACTTATTTTGTGGGTTAATATGTCTAAGGAAAAACACTCATGCTGAGGACACTCCTCATGAAGATTCCAACGATAAGCTTTAGGAACTTTCCTAGCTTTTGTTGTCAACTAAATTTTTTTAAACTTCCCTTTCATTAGAAACAGCATAAATGTAGCTTGAACGATATACCAACACGAAGAACTTGTTCGATGGCATTGCTATAAATGACATAATTCCTCCCTACAACCGTATATGTAATTTTTCAAATGTTGAAAAGGCTGAAGCTAGAAAGCTTTTTTTTTTTTTTTTTTTTTTTAACACACAGACCCCAAAAAATTGGGTCTGGAGTTTTTTCTAAGAAGAAGAATCCATTTGAAAAGCAAAATTCTCTTAAATGGTGCTGTTTAAACCAGGCCCCCCCAAAGTCCAAAACTCCGTTCAGATAAATCCTGGCTCTCACTGATGTTTTGGAAATTTTCGTATGCAAAACTGCTTTTGTATTAAACCAAGTAAGTCTGTGATTATAACCCACTGTTTAACATTAACCTACTAATTCTGCTCTTCTGGTCCTCTGTTTTAAAAATCATAGTCAGCTTTGCTTAAACATAAAATAATTATTTTCAAATCTGAATGTTAAAAATTAATTTAATGTGTATGGTCTATTGTATGTAAGCCATACCCTAGTGATCATTTAGTTTTACTAGTTCAAACACTAACAATTTAAGACTTGTGAAGCATGGTTTTGATATTGTACAGGCTTGACATATCTCAGTAGGTGATAAATTAAAAATGTATGATGCCATTTGGAGGCCTTTCCTTGCATTTTTTTTCAAATTTTACTTGAAAACTGAATTTAAAAACAAAGTGTTTGATTCAAGATGGAGAGAAATTCAGTTGTCATATACTGTTTTAAATGTTATCAATTTATCTCCTTGATAAATTGCTCAACTATCAAATTTTACCATCTGGTTTATAGTTACATATGTTACCATCTCACTTTCCAAGTGAATAAAATATTTCAACCAAAAGAAGGCAAAAAAAAAAAAAAAAAGAGTCCAGGCAATCTAACAGCATCTGAAAACGTAGCCTTATAATAATTAGTGCCTCATTATCCTGTCTGTTGGAGAGAAAGACACTTCTCTGGCAGGTTATTCGAACCGCAAACTGAATCATTCCATCTTGAAAGAACAGTTCATAATAATACCTGTTCCAGACTTCAGGTTTTAAAACTGTTTCCAATAGAAATGAACAGAGACTCCTGCTGAGATCAAAAGGCTGCTTTGTTTTAGCTGAAACAGTAAACATCTGTGAAGTTGCCTATGCTGGTGTCTGTTCTAGTTATGTCTTTGTAAAATGCATTACTTAATACAGTTGAGTCCATAAAAGATTAGTATGTATTTGACTGAACTGTCAAAAATGCAAAGAAAGCAGTGGAACAGTTAACTTAAATCTGGCGGGGTCAGATGGTCCAGAACAAAAATAAATTCCAAAAATTTCAGCTTCCCTGCACTGTCAATCTTAGGGACAAGCGCTGCTTAGCAAGGTCCAATAAGTGCTATTTGTTCTGGATAAGTGGCAGATATTGCCAATTGATATGAAGCCCATGGCTTTGTTTAGACATGGCTAAAAGAAACTGTACTTGTACTAACTGCCGATAGATAGCATGGCCAGCTTTCCATTCAGGCAGTTCCAAAGGAAATGCAGTTCCACAGCATTTAATCTTTTGAACATATGACTTTTATTAAAGGACTGTTCAGAGGCAATATATATCATTTACTTTTTGAAACTAAAGTCCCTCAGAGATTGAAACAACACACCATTTATAGACTTTGAGATCTCTTTCTATGCAGAGCGTAATTCCATTATACTAAAGGAGAAATTAAAAAAAAATTCTTAGCGACAAACCAGAAGTTTTCAGTTCACCAGTGGACTCAAATTGATGATTTATAGGCACTTAAGATTTACTTACGCACAGAATTCTTTTTAAAAAATTAGGCACTGAACTTTAAAATTATTCTGAGAAGGAGAGAGCTCAAGCAAAAGCCATGCATTTTTGTTCTTATGGTCAACCTTAAGTGTGCCATGAAGACCTTGTGCTCTAGTTAAAATTTTGACACTTCTTCATTTGCACGCACTTGTTTTTCTTAGACATCGTAGAAAAAGATAGGATAAGTATTTCCTCTGCTTTCAGCATTTTAGAAATGCAAAACAATAATAGATCAAGTGTGAAGTTCAGTGTGAACTCAAAAGACGGGTTCTGAAAACCATGTGGTGGTTTATTTCTTCTTTGTCTTGCTTTCATCAGTCAAGTGGGGGAAGAAATCCACAATGTTTCTATACCATCCATAGGCTTTTAAGATGGTGTCAGGTCCACTCATCTGTACACATCCCGGGTGTATCCTAAAATCATTTGAACCAACATTTATGTACTATATGTATTCCCTACATTAGCCAGCAGGGCTATTAGGTTGCACCCACTGCAAATCTATACTTTATTGGGCTTTTTTTTTTTTCCTTTCCCCATTTAAAAGCAATGAAGTCTAAATGCTAAATTTCTTGATGAAAGTAGAAAATAATATTCTTGAAAAATAATCCCATGCATTTGAGCTATTGGACTACTAAATTTTTCCTGTGTGGCCATATATCTATACAGGTGTGTGGGTGTCTATGTAAATTTTCAGGGCTCTGTGTGTATATGGGTGTGCTTATATACGTGTTTGTGTATGTTTATAGACCATAAATAGTAAAACATGGTGTTTGTGACACAGCCTTATACGTTACTGGCTCTTGTGGAACTGTATATGGATCTTGTAAAACCTAAATGCCACAAATTGTTAAATGTGACATAGTAGTTGGGGCATTTTTAAGTTCAAAAGCAGTATGCTGAACTAGTAAGGCAAAATGGTTCCTAATAGATGTAATGATTTATTTAACAAACAAACAAAAAATTGGAATCCAGATACACAAAAAATGTGGCATTGAAACAAACCCAAAGTTGTGTTAATTTTTAAGTATAAGCACACATCAGTGTTTGTTTCGTTATGTCTTGATATTCAGTTATTAAAATGAGTAAATACTGTCACTGATGTTTTCTCTAGTGTATGCACTGATGACATGTATTGGTTGTCAATCCATATTCACTAAGAATGAAACATTGATTTATAGAGTTGTGAGTAGTTGAGTGTTAATATTGAAACATAAATATAAAATAATCCAAACTGTGTTTGAGTTGAAGTAGGTTGGTAACAAAGCCAGATAACCTGTAAGGCAATTTTGTATGTTCTTTCAAAACACTATTCTGAACTGTTGACGTATTTTCAGTAGTAACCTTCCTATACTTGCTATGTGTGTGTATATATCTGCATAAATATATACACACTTGAAAATGTTAATCAAACGGATTTACTATATATGCATACATTTGCCCATTTATACATATTTGCATTAGTTTTGCTAGCATCTCTAATTGTGCATGTGAGTGAGAACTGTATTTGTTTGAGATAGCCCACAAGAGTGTAGTGTAAAAATTAGAAATATATTGAATTCAATATACCGATTGCCTGATGCAGTTTGTTATACTGTCAGCTGAAAAATATTTGTAATTTTGTGCCTGTAACGCATGTGGAAAAGATAGGAAATCTGAGGCCCTAGCTGTAATTTTCAAGAGTGCATGATATATAGTGTCTTTAAAATGTGGTTCATTTTAGTAAGGATGATGGATAAATGGTGCATGTAATACATGGGTGTTTGTATTATATATGGCCACAAAAAGGTTTTGAAGCCAGGATAGTAGGCATCTGAAAGGTCACAGGCAAAGAAGTATGAAAGCTAATTTTCCTGTGGTGTGTATTTTTTATGTTATATTCATCAACAAACAAGGAATTGACTTATTTGTCCTAAGGACTTTTTACTTCAAAATACACTATGAATGTTGTACATTTGGATGAAATTTTTACAAAGAGGGTGACCTAGTTTCTGTATACAGTTTGAGTGGCTTGGATGTATATTCTCTTAAAAAGAGCATTTGGTGTCAAAATGTTTTAAAAATCCATCAGTTGAGGCCATCGTAGAGTTTTATAGTGCTAAATGATGAGATGTTTCATTGAACTACCCAGTTTTCAAAGTTCCATCACCTTGTGTTGTGGTTTCATTGTAAAGTGTTATAGCTTGTATTCCGCACTGGACCATGTTATTCCCCTCAAAGTTAACTTTGTGACACTTACCACCTTAGAATAACTATGTAATAAACAGGAAAAACCACCTATGTTGTTCAGTGAGTTTCTTTCAGAAAACTTATAAGTAGACACGGAAATGGAAATGACTTTGAGGGGTAATCTTTACCTTTGTAATTGTGTGTATGGCATTCTTGTGATGTGATTAGCACCAGCAAAGTGATACTTGAGATACTGCAGAATGGCATCCCATGACATCTAAAGTGTAAAATATTGGCAATAACAAACAACAAAATGAGAAGACTATGTGATGAAGAATTCGGGTTCAGCTGGTCATATTAAAATCATTAATATACTTTTCTCTCAGGGTTGTCTTAAGGGTGAATTTGTCAGACCAATGGCCGACTGATTGAAAAAAGAATTGGCTTGCATTTTTTTAGACATACTAACTGTCTCCTGGGTTTGAAGGCATTTTTTGCAAGGTCATCGAGTTGTAGGGTGGGGGAAATGATCATGTAGATATATGTACATGGGTGTGTAAACAAGTTTTTTTAAATCACTGAATAAATAAGTATATAAAATAAGTAAATATATGATAAAATAAATAGTGATGATAATAAAATGCTTGCTTACCCAGCGTCAGTCTAGAATAAAAATCCATACTTTATTTAATGCATAATGTGGGGTAAGGGAGAATAGAAAACTCTACTGGCTTAGTTAGAAAAGTATTTTACAGTAAAATTGTTATGGAAGTCCAAAATTCTAGTTTTAAATCTAACATTTTTAGTAGGTTCTTTTTAGCCTTAAAATTGTAGTTTACTTTAGTTGGTTCTCTTTATTTGTTCCATGATAACCTGAATGTAACCAGTGCCCAAAGCAATAATGGTACAACTGGAAGAAATGTTTACAAATTTATAAATTCCAAATTGTATTTATGCTTTCTTAATATAGCAGAGTTTAAAATAAAGTATAGTAGGTGCCTGGAAGAGTAGTGAGCTCCCTTCATCACAGACTAGGAATCTCATTTGGGAGTTAATCATGGGGGGAATTATTTTATTGAGAGGTGATAAACTAGATGACTTTCTGGTCCCCTTTCCAAACTATGATTTCATGAAGAATAACTCCTCAGGGGAGACATTGTGTCCCCCTCCCCCAAAACAACAGTCTCTTCAAGACAAATGGTTCAGATTTTAAATTGATACATCTTGGCCTGACTCTTGAGGCAAGAGAGCTGCCTGATCAAACAAAATTGCAGCTAAATACATTTATTTTTGAATGTTTGGCTCACATGGGTGGCTTCAGTATCATAGATTTAATCCCAGTATTCCCATTTTCTTTTTTTCTTCCTCTGAGTAAACCAATTTCATGAATAACGGGTCTTCAGTCTTTTAAAAACTGTGACCGAATCTTTATGATAACATTTTACATTTTTCAATATTGATTCTTGTTACACACACGATTACTTGTCATAAACTGTATTTAGGCTAACATGTTATGAAGAATGCAGATAGAGGAATTTGAAAAAAAGGAATTCCCTTTCTCTTGTTTCACATAATAACACCTTACTAGTTATTACGGATCAACGTCACCAACTTGTTCTATACGCACTCGGAGAGCAAATGAATGTATGGTTTGTCTATACTCATATAGAATCCTTGGGTTTTAAGCTTTCTACACTAAGAGTATGATTTAATTTTTTTTTTTTTTTATTAAAGGAGGTCATCTTTACAGATTCTGTAGACTTCAAGTCAAGATCACCAAGACAGTAGTTTGAGTTTGGTAACTATTTATTGGTTGCATTTTCTTTATAAAGTTGATCCACTTGATTTTCAAATTATTTTTTTTTTACAGTTTTTCAAATCAATATTAACAAAGTAATAATTGTATGCCAAGACAGAATGTGGAGTGGAAGTAATACAATTATCCAATCAAAGCTAAAGTTATCTGGTGAGATTTTTCTACCTCGAGTAGATCAGTTGCATCAATTGGATATTTTTGAAAACTATTCAGTGTAGTCCTCAGGTGAGTGACACCATTAATACAATGGCAGAGGTAACTAGTACCATTATATTTAAAATGAAATGTTTTTAACTACATAGTCATCAGATACATCTTGGTAAAATGTGGTTAGAGCTGTTATGTCAGCTTTCTCACTTCAAAAAGTGTGATATGTTCTCCATCTGTTATATGATCCCAAGCTGAAAAGCTACACTTCGGATGTGTTCTTACTTAGGGCAGTCCTTTTATGAAGGTATGCCATAAAAGCATCCAGGTGCCAGCAACCTGCCCACCTGGTTTCCATTAAATCAGCTTGGAGGTGATAACATTTCAAATGTCACAATGTCTCTTAGAGCAGCTAATTGCATTAAATTCTAAAATAACTGTATGTTCTGTACTATGCACCCAGATGTCTTAGAACTAGCAAACTAAAGCAAACATAAAATCTTATCATTATGTATACTATAAAATGGTTTGTCTGTCCAGAAAAGCCAAATAACTAAACTGATTTCACTTGTAAGCATGCAAAAATATAAGTGGGCTTTTCGGCTTCTGTCGGTCACAAATAAAGCTGGTTAATCTCATTGGGTTAATTCTAAAGAGCAAAAATTTACACATTTTCCCTTTACGATTTTCAAAATCCTTCAATCAGACTTATGGGCAGTAATCAAAATGTTCCAACACTGTCTAAATTAGTATATTTAGGATTAGTAACTAGCATACACAAAGAGCCATGTTTATTATTGAATCACTTCAGCTAGGAGAGAGGACAAAAAACATTAAGTGACAAAATCAGAATCCAAAAAATAACAGTCTGCAAGCATATCTATGTAATAAATATAACATTTAACATGAATAAATAGGAAGTCTTACACTTGATCCAAAACACCAACCTCTCAAATACAGACTAGGGAGATCTGACATATCTGTGAGCTCAGTGTCAGGCTAAAAAGCTATGGTGCTATCAATAAGCCGATGTGATCTTACCGTGCATTAATATTCTGTTCACAAGGAAGAAAGCTCTGTCCTCTGCTCTGGGCTGGTCAGGTACACCTAGAATATTACATTTGTTTTAACACTAGCATTAACAAGAGTTATTGAGAACTGGAGTGTATCCATAGGAAGGTAAAGAGGTTATGGAGCTCTGTCACATGATGAACAATAAAAAAAAAAAAAAAACAACTCTGGGAATATCCAAATTGAAGGGGTGCAGTAACTATTTCCAACTTCCAGAAGCACTGTCCTATGAAAAATGGATTAGACCTGTAATGGGTAGCTCCAGAGGTGAGAGCTAAGACCAATAAAGGAAAATGTAGAAGGACATCATTTCAACATACGGAAGAACTTTCTTGGCCTCATATGAACAATTAAGGGGCTACCTCAAGAAATAATGTGTTCACTGGCGGAGGTGTTTGGACAGAGGCCATTTTACCACATGGCTGGGATTTTTATAGTGGGAATTTGGTCTTTGAATAGAAGTAGGGTGGAATAGGTAATATTTAAGGCTTACTCCAATCCCTGAAATTCTTTTAATCTATGAATAATCATTGTCTTAGAAAAGGGTATAATGTTAACTATCTTCTTTGGGAAAAAGAAGTGATAACCCCATTAAAAATCTAATACTCTGAATCTTTTACTCTGAGCATAAAATAAAATGGGAACATTCCTCTTGGAGTTCTATTTGTAATTAAGTAAATTTTTCTCTTAAAAAATGCTGTTACCCTCAGCATGAAATTTGAAATTACCTTGGGTACATTTTCAAACCTGAAGTCGAAAATAAGCAATTCTAAAAGTAAGCAAACTTGTGTTAACTCTACCTTTTTTTTTTTTTTTTTCCAAACCAGAGCCTAAAATCCTTGAGGGGTTTTTGTCATAAGGCAGAGAAAACACAGCTGGCGTTGTGGCAAGCATTCAGGGCATCAGACGTTTGGCTGAACTGTTAAAAATGCAATTAGTTAGTTGATAAGGCATTTAACTGAATAATGTCCGGCAAGTTTATAGCACATTACAGTTTAAAAGATGTTTTCATATACTTTGGGTCAGAGTTCTTTTTTGTTTTTTTAATGTTGATCTATTATTTTTGAGACAGAGTGTGAGCAGGGGAGGGGCAGAGAAAGAGGGAAACAGAATCTGAAGCAGGTTCCAGGCTCTAAGCTGCCAGCACAGATCCTGACATGGGGCTGGAACTCACGGACCTCGAGATCTGAGCCGAAGTCAGACGCTTAACCGACTGAGCCATCCAGGTGCCCCTGGGTCAGAGTTCTGTTTTGAGTATCTGATATTATTAAAAGAACAAGCTTTTGGAATTGAGTGCATAACTGTGGACATCTTTGCTAGGAAACATGCTACTAGTCTATTAATTCGAGTGCTTGATGAAAGAATGTGTCTTTGTATTCTAAAATTTAAAACACCATATGACAAGACAGCACCTGCCACCCCAAACCGCAATGTGTCTACATTATTAAACACCACTTGTGATGCTGCTGGAAGAAATTCAAGGATCAGAAAGCCCAGAAGAGAAGGTCTACATTTTAGACATTTACTTACTGCTTTTCTGCTTGGAACAACATTATGTCTACAGCAAAAGCAATGACACAAGGGATAAAAGGCCTCACTTTCTGGAAAACACACACCTTCCTCTCAAATGTGGTAATGTTAATGTTTATTTTCTCCAGACATCGACATCGTAAATCTGCCTTGTTTAAGCCTTGTATTCCAGTATTACGAATACAAGGTTTTCACAAACAGACTTCGGTAAAAGTCAGCAGAGCGTGACTTAGAAGCTCATACATTTACAGTACCTTCGACAGAGTTGATTATGACTGCATAGTATCATCTCAAGAGAAAACTGTTTCAATGTCATGATTTGGATCCCTCTTTCTAGCCTGATATAGGATAAATGTGTTCTGCTGGTCACAAAGGGAGGCTAGATGAGATGGAAAAGACCCCGCTCAAGTCACCAGACTGATTGATTGATGGGGGAATTCTCATGATATAGGAAAATAAAGGGCACACCACACAAACTATGTGGCCTTCGGGGGTATTCTGGAGTAACCTCAAAACTTCTAGGATGCCCTATACAGAAGCAGATGTATCCTTTCCGCGAATTTAACTTTTACCCCAATGTCAGCTGTCAGCTTTGATGAACTTGTCCAGTGGAGCATATTTATCTTAGCCAAACCTGGGAGAACAGGCAGTGGACTCAAATGGCCCTGCAGTGATTTAAGTAACATTCCCCGAATGATATTAGTCCTTTTGGTGAAAACTATAACCTTTGCTTTTACGTGAAGATACTATTGGGGGTAAAGGAATTACATAAAACTTTCTCCTCCCTCCTACTTCGTGTCCTGTTAAGGCTAGATGCAGTGGGGAGGAGGTTGAAGGGAAACAGGTAAGCAGAAGAAAAATAGGTCAACTTTGCTTCTCGCCACCTCTTCATTATTAATTCAACTACAGATGCTCTTTCCCTTCTCTCTGCTCCACAGACAGCCGGCACCATGAGCCAATGCCGCCCCCTCACCGCCTCCTGCTCCCATCAGGCCAACCAAGTGGATAAACCCAGGGAAACAGAAGGAAGATCTTTTAGGACAAGCTGTGTTCACTGTTTAGAAATAGCATTGAAATGTGCAGATTGTTTTCTCAAGGAATAGATGCAGAGATGGGAAGGTTCATTGTTAAAGTCCTGCCCTGTAGCTAATCATAGTACTAAATATTTGGTATTGTTTCACCCTCTGAGCTTTGTAATAGAGCTGTTACCCTGTCTGCTCTCATTGGTCTTGGGTCAAAATACACCAAAAATACAAGGGAATCACCAGGCTTAGGCTTTTATTCCTGTCTTTGCCTCAGACTTATTTTGTAACAGTTAACATATCGATAACCGGCTTAGTACTTGTGTCTTTATTGCAAAGTGGAATTAACAAACCCACTCTATAACCTTTCTCCAACGATGTGGTAAGCCTCAATATTTTTTTTTGGAAAATTCCATAAAATAAACGGAAGAGGATTTTTTTTTTTTCCTATGGTGAGAATAGAAAACTCATTGGATGAGATCAGAGTGGCACCATATTTGAGGCCTGTTTGCAGATAGACTGTGGAAAAGTGAGGTGAGATGCTTAAAATCTGACAAACCTAAACAGTAAGCTGTGGGATGCTGATTTTGAGAAAAAGGAATAGAAAGTCAAGGAACATCCAAATTTAGAGTGATTATCCTGACACAGTTAAACCATCCATTACTGGTTAATAGGGTGGGAAAGAGAAGCAATCCAATTGAATAAAAACCTCCCTTTTCAAGTGTTCAGAGCAAATCCTCCCTGGTGACGGGTGCAGTTACTTCCCGAGATTCTGGGCTGGGCATAGCATCTGGAGACTGGCACCCGGACCCAGTGTTTTCATTCTCTGTGTCTGTTCCCTTTTGCAGAGCTCTCAACATGGAGGTTCCTCTACTTCCCTTGCATCCACCAAAGTCTGCAGCTCAATGGACGAGAATGACGGACCTGGAGAAGGTGGTGAGCTTGGGAACTTGGTATCTGAGGAGAAGGCTTCCCTTGTGCAGGGGGGAGAGGATGGGTTGGCTAAATTTACTTCAGAAAACCGTAACTTTGGGAGCATTATGAAATAGAAGCTTAACACAGCTCCTGGGGGCCAGAGGAAGGGGATAGGATTGCATATAGTTTCTCCCAGGGATCATATCTACTCTATGGGAACAGGAAAAGGGAATTAGCCCGATTTGGAGATATTTCACATCCTCTGAGGGTATAAGTATTCTAAGAAGGCCAGCTATTGCCTACTTTGAAAATAAAAGGAAGTAATGGCTGCCTTTGTTTTCCCCAATTCTGATCACTTGCAGTATATTAAAGTATACTTACTCTCTTGATTGACTGGTTTGGCCCCACAGATGTACTTAAGTGAACTCAATGTGTGAAAACATGGCCTTACAAAAAGAATTACTTGATAGCAATTGCAAAAAATATTCTTTGTACCTTAAGCTAGTACATTTTAGAATTTCTCTTTGATGTGGTCAAATGACCTGGATTCCAGAATTGACTTTTTCACTGACTCGTTGAATTGTTTTGGATAAGCCTCTTCAGCTTTTTTTCACCTTGGTTCCCCTTCTATAAAATTGTGTAAGACTGTACTATATGCCTCTTTCCTCGCTGGGGGTCATTATCAGGCTCAAGTCAATTATGAGAAAGTATTTAGAAAAGTATAAAACTGATATGATCAAGTCACTGTTAAAGAATCAGCATCCCTCATTTGTTTGAAATGATATTATTTAGTTTTCCAGAAAAAGTACCTTTGGGGGGAAGCACTTTGATGATGTCAAATGAGATAAGCGATTTGCACATGAATTCTTTCCTGACTACCATGCAGTATCAGATTTTTTTTTTTTTTTTGCATTTCCAGAACTATGAAATTCAACCATCTCGAAGTCCCTTTTGTTTTACTGTGTACTTGTATCTACCTAATGAAATGAACTGGTCCTTGGCTAAGACTTCAACAAAGACTTCTTAGCCAAAAGCCTAAAAGATACATTTTTATCAATAGGAAAAAAAAAAAAATCCCAAGCCGTGCACTCCAGATGGGTGCCTCAGCGATGCATCCACTGGAAGGACGGATGAAGTACCTCCTTCCGTTTCCCATCTGGAGTCAGACTTGCTTCTGACAGCCAAGCATGGCTATTTTTATTATCCATGTAGTAAAGAGCCTTAAGACCGTGTCATCTGAGAGATGTTTTATAAATTGGGGTGCTTTGCAGTGCATTTGAAACTTCTCCAGCCATCTCCTCTAATTCCCATGGAGTAGACAAAAATCCCCAGGCTAAGTCTTTCAAACAGAGGCAAAATTATTGGCTTCTTTGGGTGTGAGATGGTGGGGATTAGGGAAGGGGTGTTAATTGGCTTCAGCTCTCACTTTATTCTGGAGACCACTGTGATAGCTTCCGGTGGGTAAAGACTCAAATGTCACCTATAAAGAGGTAAAGAGGCTGCACAAATAAATGCCAGGGGTAAAAATAGCAGCAGCAAATGTCCTACTTTGTACAACCCTTTCCAGAAATTCCATCCACCCTAGAATCCAGAGTGGTACAGATGGAGCATGGTCACAGAACCAGAATAAGGGTCCTAACGCACATGTGTGATAATTGTGAGTTTCCATTTGTTGTCCCCCAATGATGAGGACTAACGGAGAATACAAAAATCACCCAGAAAGTCGAGGCACCGCCTGAGGTTTTAATTTTATTGCGAGAAGAAATGTTTAGTCTCAGTTTATGATTAAAGGTCAGAATAGGAGCACATTTAGAAAACACACTAGGCCTTCCATCACATTTTGTATTCGGTTTGCCTGAGGGAGAGCTAGGATTTATACCTTTAAAGCATGTAAATTTTAGAGCCCAGCAATAAAAGGCTTTTTACACCCCTAAGATGGTAAAGGTTATCCAATATATTTATGTGACCTAAGTGTGGCTTATTTAGTTTTATGGCCTCAGATATTTAAAGCATTATTAGGCATTTGTAAAATGTTTCAAAATGCATTTTAAGGGGGAAAATGTGTTGTGTTAGTGGCACTAACATAATTGAAACTACAAAACTGTTCTGTTCACAGACATAATAAATATTGCAATTTTAACTCAACATCTGCTATGCAGGTTGCTGGTGAGAACATTTGTCTAAAATCTGGTCATTGATACTGGGGAGGGGTGACACTCCGGGCTTAGTTCATAAGGAATTTTACGGAGATCTCCACTTCAGGATGTAGTAAAGCTAAGTGTCCAAACAGCAGGCATGCTTCATGCTTGTACCCTGTCAAGCAGCCCGGCGCCCCCTATAAACTCCATTTTCCTACTGAGCCATCCCTAGGAATGTCATTTCTCTGTAGACAGGGGGTGTTCCGTAAACACTATTGATCACATTGGCATGAAACCCACAGAGCCGAACTTCCTCCTCAGAATCCCCACTGTCCCTCTTCCATCGGTGGGAATGGACCCCATACGTTCTACGTTTCCTTTTAGTTTATCATTCGTCTTAGTAAAACACTGTCGAGTATGGAGTGTCGGCAGCGGGGCTTGCCTCACTGTACGGAAAGTGACATATTGATTCTGAATCAGTTCCAGTCTATCCGATGATACTTCTAAATGTCTCTCTGGTGCAACATCTGTGTTCCCTTTTCTGCCGATAAAAATGTACTAATGATTCTTTCAGAAGTGTTGGAGGAAGGCTTCCAGATTCCAGCCACAATAACAGAACGATATAAAGTCGGAAGAACAATAGGGGATGGAAATTTTGCTGTTGTCAAGGAATGTGTAGAAAGGTGAGAAGGATCTCATTTGCATCGAACTTTAAAGGAGACATTTGGCATTATGTTTTCCAAGATTGTGTCTTTATTTGCAGTCTGTGGCACATATGGAACAGGTTAATGTCTCAACTCCAGATGTAACAAAAAAAAAAAACATTTAAAGAAAGAAAAGTCCATCTAACAACAGATTTGAAAAATGTAGTGATTTCTGGGACAATCTATAAATTAAGGACTTTGATTTTTCTTTTTTAATGTACTCAGCAAAACTTTGCCAGATCTTTCAGGTGAGTCCTTTTATTTTGGTAAAAAAAAAAACCCAACATATTGAGCAGTTTTTTCTGCACTTTCTGGAGCCATTTTGTAGAGGTCAGAACGTTTTTGTATACAGTGAATTCTAACATGATATATCATCAAATTAAATGTAATAATCTTGCTTTAAAACACATCTGTACTGATGCCAACAAAAATAGTGTTTAGTGCATTAAAATATCTTAAAATGAAAGACATCGGTACTCTTGTGGGCCAAAGGCGAGGGGTTTGGAGTAAAAGGTGTATGCCTGAGACCTTGGTACCTAATCAAGGACAGTGGCTGGTGGCTCCTAGATGAAGTGACAACTAATAAAGTCACGACCCAGATTAAAGTGGCCTCAAACTCTAAGCCGGGTGTTCGAATTGGAATTCCTTTCTTGAGCAGATTCTTGCTTTACAGGGACCTGGTGAGCCAGAAGCATCTTCTCAGAGCTGGTGAGCAGAGTTTTGAAAAGTCAGGGGGAACCTGCCTCGTTCCTTGAGGGGGGTGGGTGTACCCCGCTGGCTCCCTGGGGACCGGCCTGGGGTGTGTGCGCTTCCTTTGCCACTTTTCTCTGCCCTGAGTGAGGCTGGGCGTCTGCGGGTCAGCGCTGTGTGAGACAACGCTCCTTCACTCTGCCCTACCACTCAGGGAGGATGCCTCGGACTGGGAGCTTTAGCCTGGCAAGATCCCCAGCTTGTTCTTCTCCGGGGCTCTGATTTAGAAGCACAGTTTCATGCTACTTTAGAGCTGGAGGTCTGCACAGGGCCTCGGACACCACAGGGGTCCTTAGTTTGGCCAGCGTCCACCGATTGGCTCCCCAGCTTTTGCAAAGGAACCTTTGCTTCCTTTGCGGCTGTTAGGGAGACGCTTCCCTGACTAAGGTGACAGAGCCCTCGTCAAGATACCCTTGTGCACTAAATCTCAAACTTTGCTCCACCCCAGCATACCAGGTGGGCTAGGGTATTCCCAGTGCTAGCAAACTGCTGTAGCAGCCACTGTTTGTAAGAGAGGGGCGTGAGGAATCGGCAGTATGGAAAACCCCTTAGTGGTTACTGCTAGGCAAACTTTTCCCCTGCCTTCCCCTCATCACCCCACTGCCACCACGCAGTGTGACCATTTATTGCATCACCACCAAATATAGAAAATTCTCCATTGCTTTCCTAGGCTTCACACCTTCACAAACAGGAACAGCCACTGTTTGCTGCGCACACACTATGCACAAAGCCCTTATCATATTTCATGTAATTGCCATGATAATCCCATCATATCGGTATTGTCTCCGTTTATAGCATACAAAGAACACCTAGAGAAGTGAAATGCCCAAAATCGCTCAACGAGGAAGTACTTAGTAAGGCATGGGTCCGAGCCCAGCTCCAGAACCCACGCTTTGACCGCTCTGCTGCCTCCAAGAGTCCGTCATGAGAATGCAGCTTATCTGATCTAAAGTCACACATGCCCTATCTGTTCCTATAGAAAGAAGTCCAAAATTAAATCAAGGAAGCCATTCTTAAGGCAATGGATGGAAGTGTGGGTGTGTTTATATACGTTTATATTTCATTTATACCTCTACTGATAGTCAATTCAACTATTTTTTAACTTTTTTTCCACTGTAGCAGAAATTCCCATTTTTAGCAGATTGCCCTTTGCATGTGGGGTATCTGCCAGAGTTCATCATCTGTTGAGTCTGGTGTGGCAGCCATGTGCTGTGTCTTCTAGCTAGCACAGGGAGCATGATGGCGTCTTAGTCCAACATTACTGGTCTTCCCACAGTAGGAATTTATCAGGGTTCCATCCAGAATTAATTTCTTTCTCTCTAGTTTGGCTTGTGTTCATTTTGCATGAGTTCACAGCTTGGGTCTCTTCGTACGAACCTTCAGAGTCTAAACACCAGATCGCTCCAAAAAGTGTTAATATTCTGCTCCTGCTGAATGAGGACATATGGCATGTGCCCTCTCTCCCTGGAGGCATCACGAAACATTCTTTTAATATTTTCCAGAGGTCCAAGAAAATAAAAGCAAGCTAAGAACGTTGTGAATGGCACACATTGCTTGCGGGTACATTCTGCCATATTTTGAAGGATGCATGAGTACTAACAAGAGCAAGTATGTCCCTCCTCTGTTAATAATATGCTGTCACAGGGAAGGTTTTCCTATAACAATGGATACAATAACAGTGTTCTGTAGGCTTTTTGTTCCATGGTCGCGAGCCAGCATATCCTTTGGTAGTAACTGCCAGGCCCGCCTAGATTTCTTTCTCCTCCCCAGCAACAGTTTCTCCAGTGGCCTCGGGAGCCCCTAGGACGTGCTAAAGGAAGTTGGTGAACTGAGACGTGTTCTATTCTGAAGCTGTTTCATAGAGCACTTGAGGCCCCAAAGAAAACTCAGAAAGCTGAAAAGCACTATAGAGAAGTCAGAGCACGAGTAGTGGGCTCTCAATGAGGTGACCTTCATCTTTGGCTTTCCTGGCTCTTCATGCACTAATCAGCATACAAGCCAAGGGTACATGTGGTGCAGTTATGACCAGTGACAGTGTCTCAGATAGGTTTTGGCCCTCCTGTCTACCTGCACTGCTTGCATTTTTAGCAATATAGGCATCAGAATTGTATTAAGATTCGAGCTGCCCATGATTCCCTCTCTCCCTGCTTCCCCTATAAACCTGAGGAAGTGAAACCAATGGCTTCAGCAGTGAGTGTAGGTGGGCTCGAACCCATCTGAACATGCCGAGGCTTCAGTGTCACAAATAATGGGTTGCATCTACCTAGAAAGTCTTCAGAATTCTCAAGAACCTCCAAAACCTTGTAACTGTAGTTTGAAGGTATTTTCTTCTGAAGTGCAATTTGGAGGATGAGTCAGAATGGAGAAGCTTAGCTATTTTTCAGCTAGCTGGCAGCGTGCTTCCTTCTTTTCTTCCCAAGGATGCTTGGCACCCAATAGCCACTGGGGCTCGCACTCAAATTCAAAATAAAACTCTACTCCAGAGATGTGAGACTGGGCTCTCCACAATTACCCCATTAGGAGGAGGCTGAGATGGGCTTTATTATGATTATGAGGTAAACAAAGGGTGCTGTTTACGAACCCCTCTTTGTTGGGGGGTCCTAAATGCCACCACGCTCTGGAATCTCTGCACCTCACCCAACATGCTTGGAGCCCCTGCTAACTCAGGCCTACAGTGGACACATCTGGGTCTATAGAGAGAGACAAGACCTCGGTCCCTCTGCTTGAGAACATGACCCATGATCAAAGGACAGCCATGAAATTCATCAAATGCTATGGTAGGAATACCTGGGAAGCTGTTTTTCCTTTTCCACGTAATCTTTTTTAGTACCCTGGAAACCTAGCAAATCCCCCATAAGAGCCACAACAAAAAGCACATTAGTCCAAGACACCCCAACCACTAAGCATTCTGCTGCCTTGGGGAGAGTGGGGGGGAGCAGGCTGGCCTTGGGTTGACAGTCACAAAGTCTAAACAGGACAGCTTTCTCCAAACCATTGTTTTTTAGCACGAATATTAAAAATTAGACTTAGTTCAAGTTTGTAAAATTTGGAAATTTCTCTCTTAGTAGTTCAGTTTCTGACCTTGGGTCAAACCTAACAGGAAGAGACCTTACAGATTCGGTTCCTGTATACGAGGAAGCAAACAAAATCTGTCCAGCTGCTGCTGCTGCTGCCTTTGCTGTGACATTCAAGGGCTCCATGATTCTGTGCAAGGTCAAGAATGTAATTTCAGAAACAAGCAAATGGCTGATAGTTTCATCAGCAATCCCTGTGTCTAGTGTCCTCGCTATAAACAAACTGTAGACTCCTGTCCTTGGGGACAGGGACCAAGTTTTACTCACCTCTGTAACTACCAAAGAACTATGCGTGTTGTTTTTTTTTTTTAATTTTTAATGGTTATTTATTTTTGAGAGAGAGGGAGACACAGAATCTGAAGCAGGCTCCAGGCACCGAGCTGTCAGCACAGAGCCTGATGCAGGGCTCGAACGCATCAACCGTGAGATCATGACCTGAGCCGAAGTCGGACGCCCAGCCGACTGAGCCACCCAGGCACCCCCCAAAAAACCATGCCTGTAACTCTTGCTGCGTAATTACAGGGGCACAGAGGTCCTCTGTGTTAGGGTATGCAGGAAGACAAATACTTGATTTAAGGTTTTATTTCTTGCCAAGTGTTTTCATTTACCAACTTAAAGCAAGCAGTTAAATTTTTATTCTTATGGTATACATTTAGTACTAACACCTGTTTTCAGGCTAATTTTCCAGACTCAGCTGCTTTCCTATAAACATATACTTCCAATAATTAAGGATTTTACTATGACTTTATAGTTCTGTCCTCAAGGAATCAAGAAAGAAAACTTGCAGTGTTAATTTCGGTGGGTAAATCTGAGTGTTGAGTCATATTATGTAAGGTTCTGGGTACTGAACTCATAAAGTCCCTTTTCCTTCTAAGCCCTGGGGCCACAGCAACCCAGGCTTGCTTGCATTTTCCTTTCAGCCCTAGGCTCAGTACATAACTTGATTTGCTTGGTGTCCTGGGAGCCAATAAACCCACTTGCTCCTTGGAGATTCTGTTCCTTGTCCCTCTGTAGAGAGGATTCAGCCTTCCTGGTCCTACACCAGCCCTTTGCTTTGCATCCTGAAATCTTACTCATTGCAGGGAAACAGAGGATCAAATGGCAAACACAGGGAATGAAAAAACTAAAAAGTCCCCCTCTCTTCTCACCAACACTGTCCTGTCATCCACCCCTTTATGGAGGCACAGAATGAAACGTGACCTCCATTCCAGCTCGCTGGCCCTCCCTGGGACTACTGGCTTTTATCACAGCAGTCAGCCTCATAGTCCAGATTTCTCTGTCCTCGAATGAAACGTTTTAAACCAGATAGGAAATTGCTCATGGATTCGAAGCTCAGATTTGTTTTATTATTGTTTTTTTAGTGATTCGTGAAAAGCAGAATCTAGAAGCACTTCAGCTTTTAGTTTTCCTCTTGATTGAGGGTTTTCACATTTGCGAACAAACCCTTCGGAAGCCTCTAAAGAAGAGGCTACTTAAAGGGACCCGGTGATCCCTTCATAATGTGAGGAGTCCCCTTGAACATGTGTAATTTCACTTTCCTACTTATCCAGGCAGGGACCTGGAAGTATCCTGGGAGAAGCGGTTTTAGGAGATGACACCATCCATGTCATGCCCCTGAGACACACGGCTAATATCTGGCCTCTTTCATTTATCGGCAGGTCACTCTAGCTCTAAGCACATAAGTAGGAAATCCTCGTTTGATTCTCTATCCTGAAGGTTCTAAAGCCCTATTTTAAACTTTTGTTCTTAATCAGCCCCACTCCCACTGTATTTCATTTGGATCCCTAAAGTTGGCTGTCATCTCTAGGGAAGGAGCTAAGCTGTCTCGGTTTCCCACCAGAAATGAAATGGCAATGCTTGTAAAATAGTGGTTTCTTATGCTTATTAAGTATACGTCGTGTCCTTGGACAATAGAGCGGTCGGTCGTTTTTGGCACTACAGCATCTTAGAAATGCTAACACCACTTAGGAAGCTATTTAAAGGTAGCTGGGTGACTAAACCCTCCCTCCCACACCCATCATGGTGGGGAGGGCAGTGTTGGCTGGGCTGTGTGTGAAGCAGAGTCCTCAAGACCTCAAGAGTCCTGATTTTGATGCTGCCTTGTGGCTTTGGGAGATGAACTAATTGTCGCCTCTGTCTTATTTCTGTGATATGACACCGCCACGGAAGGCCCAAGAAGTCACAAGAAGCTCAGATAATGGGCATATCCCTTTCTGTACACCTTGGACACATCATCCATGCGTTCTCCAACAGAACTCGTAGACTTGCACACTGAACCAGAGTCTAAAGAGTGTGAGCTGTGTACTGAGAGATTTCAGTAAGACTGTGAGAGCCATTCAGAAAACGGTCACGGCCACACTTCGTGGAGACAGAACCTCAAGAGAGATTGGGTAGAAGGGCAGAAACTCACGTCTGCTTTATGTCCTGACCACACCACTTCAGAGGGCAGGGCAGGGCTGGGCAACCCAGCAGGAAGAGTTACGCTTGGCAATAGCAATAATGGTGGGAACATTATTACAATCTGGTAACATTAACAGCTCAAGATGTTTCTATGCTATCATGCTGGTTGTCCGCACACTTGGTCAGCCCCTTAAGATATATATATTTCTTTGAAAAAAGGAAAAAAAGAGGTGTTTTCTTTTTATAAAGTATTTACATCTATTTGATGCAAGATCTATGGGGTAAGAAATTAATCCTTACCAAAATGACTCAATAGATTTGAGATTAAATTTATTTTTCACAAATATTTTCTCTTTGCAGGTCAACTGCTAGGGAATATGCTCTGAAAATTATCAAGAAAAGCAAATGTCGAGGCAAAGTATGTATAAGGTTTATTATTGTGAAAATACATTGTTGTGGGGGGTAGAAACACAAAGATCAGTTCCCAAAGATAAGTTCACCCTAGGGGTTTCATTTGGGTGGAATAGAATGTTATATATTTATTGGAATATAACTTTATAGATATTCTTGGGATAAAAGTTAATTGGAATGACTGTATGTTATTTCTGTCGCTTATCATTGTTTACTTGCTTCATTTACCGTTGTGATTTAAGTTTCATTCCATCCTTCTATATGCAGTTAGAGTTATCCTGATAGGTTCTAAATTTACGAGCATCATCTGAGGACCTTTAACAGCTTGTGGTGATTGTAGGCTATCCGAATATCAGGATCTAAGATACATTCATCATATTTTACCAAAATATATCTCCTTTGATCCTCAAATAGTATAGCTTTACTCATGTCAGTTAGCTCCTCATATGTTTTGACGTGTATATTGATTAAGGTAACTTTTCCCTCGAACAGGAGCACATGATCCAGAATGAGGTGTCTATTTTAAGAAGAGTGAAGCATCCCAATATTGTTCTTCTGATCGAAGAGATGGATGTGCCAACAGAACTGTATCTTGTCATGGAACTAGTAAAGGTGTGTATCTTAGAAAAAGAATAAACTTACACGAGGCACCAGGCTTTTCTGTATGATAGATAGCGCTCTCTCCTTTATTCCCTTCCATCAGTGTTTAGTCTCTCATTTCTATGCATTGGCATAATAGTGAAGAGTATTAATACTAGAATTTTACTGCAAGAGTTCAAGTCTCAGCCTTGACCTACAACAGCTTTCTGACCTTGGGTATACCTCTCTGCACCTCAGTTTCCTCATATGTAAAATGAGAAGAATAATAGCACCTACCAGGAGTGTTATGGTGAAAACAAGAGGGATGGCTTCTATCATGCACTTGCTAACACACAGAAAGTGTTAGATACCATTACGATCATTGTTGTTATCATTTTAGTGGAAATCGTTCACATTTTCATGAACGGCATGCAAATGTCCCAACCATTCTTATATTTAAGAAAGGCTTTAAACTTTTAGTCACCAACCTAACAGAGAAACAGCACAGTCTTAACAATCATGTGAATATTCTGCTGCCTTTCAGTAAATGTTACAACCTTGTCCTGTCACATAAGATTACATTTGTGTTTTATTAATCGTAGAATATGGAAGTGGCCATATGTTAATAACGGCTGAATCTACGTGAAAGGTGACTCATCTCTTGCCTCTACTTCCATATTTAACATTTTCAGTAACTAAACGTTTTTATAAATTTAATGTTTAGTTTGCATGGAGTGATAGTTTTCACTTTTCTATTTTGTTGCTCTAACTGAAGGTGTGACCCATTTCTACTTCACTTGTAAAATGTCGTAAACTGGTCACACCACCCTCTGCATCAACGGTGCACACCCATCAGTGAGAGCCTTGGGCTCCAGGAACCCTGTTTGGAATCCCACACCCCAGCTGGTGGCAGGAATCAATACTGTGGAAGGTGGTGTTTCCTTGGGTAAAGATTTAAGACAAAGACAGCATGTGATAAACTAATCTGTTACTATATAGAAAAAATATTCATTCGAAGAGCCTTTAAACTTCTATTATTCAGAGTTGCTTTACTTTAGAGCCGTTGGCTTTTTTTTTTCTTAGTGGCTATTTATCTCTACAGGTGAAGCCTCCTTTTTCCTTCCTCATGTTAGGATTTGTTCCTTCAGAGAGGTGGGATTTATTTGTTTATAGTGATATAGGTTATTGTCACATTTGAAGCTGAGGGAGATAAAAAATGGTAAACTGTTCTTTCAACAAAGAAAGGCTGATTTCAGTTATTCAGAAGATTTTCATATTGGTGCTTTATTGCCGTATAAAGTTTGGTAATTACCAATATTATAAAATATACTTTATCTAGCACCAAGGGTAATATTTTTACAGTGACTTTAATTAAAAAGAAAAAAAAATTTTTTACATTTATTCATTTTTGAGAAACAGAGAGAGACAGTGCACAAGCGGGGGAGGGGCAGAGAGAGAGGGAGACGCAGAATCCGAAGCAGGCTCCAGGCTCTGAGCTGTCAGCATAGAGCCCCACGCGGGGCTCGAACTCACAAACCACGAGATCATGACCTGAGCCAAAGTCGGACGCTCAACCAACTAAGCCACCCAGGCGCCCCATGACTTTAGTTTTTAGAGCAATAAATTTAAATCATTCCTCTTGCCCTTGTGTGTGCTGTTAAACATTGATTATCCCCCATTTACTGGCTGATTTTTGCAGAGTTAAGACCAACTTAAACTTCAAGCTGAGAAATGAAAGAGGCAAAGGCTTAAGAGTTCGGAACACATTTTGTGGGAAAGCCTAGTGTGATTGTCATTCATTTGCTTAGTCAGGCGACAATAGCTAAGTACCACTGGGAGGTCCTCACTTCACTTAACAGCCTTTTGCGAATTTCCTCTGGGGGACCAAGCTAGCCTAACAAGGCCTGAGAGTGTCTGCATAGTCCAGCATCGGGACTTCTCAATTGTACCACCAAATCATACCCTTAAATTTAGGCTGACCCCAAATTGCTGTGAGACCAGGTCTGGAAGTATCCCAGGAAGTGAAGGCCAACCCCAGGCTTGACTTGAAAGGCTCCCACAACATTTGCCCCCTGAGACATCTAGCTAGGGCTATGCCTCTCAAACCCTAAATGTCCAGTGGTATGCCAGAGTGCCTGCAGCTATAGGATAGACAAGGCTTATATTCTGGAAAACAGTAAAGTAACAGTTATTATGAGTGAAATTCCATAATTAATAAGAGTAGGCCTTTAGACTTCTGCCTACAGATGTGTGCACATGGGAACTGTGTATGTGTTCCGAGGAAGACAGGCCTTGTGGGGGGAGGTGACCCTGCAGCCAGGCCCTCATTGATCAGCAGGAGTTAGAAAGACAAAGGGACTAGAAGCGACATTCCAGGGGGGCGCCTAGGTGGCTCAGTCTCTTAAACGTCTGACTCTTGATTTCAGCTCAGGTCATGATCCCAGGGTTGTGGGATGGAGCCCAAGTCGGGCTTTGAGCTGGGCGTGGAGGCTGCCTAAAATTCTTTCTCTCTGCCTCTCTCTGCCCCTCTGGCATGCATTCTCTCTCTTCCTCTAAAAAAAAAAAAAAAAAAAAAGACACTCTAGGAAGGGGGCTCTAAGGACAGGTCTGGAATGCAGGGTGATCGGGGCATGTTTTAATGATCTGGGAAGAATATCCTGGCTGGAGCATAAAGGTGACTGATTGGTCCAGCTAGTGGCAGGAGATGAGATGAAACAGGTTGGCATGAAGCAGGGCAACTGAGCATGGAGAGCCATGGGGGAAAGGAATGCTGACTTCCTGAAGGGAGAAGAAAATGCCACCATTCCACGTGGGAAGGCAACAGTCATTTTGCCGGATGTTTTGTATGAACGTCCTGGCGAGAGGGCACGTTGTGAGGCCACATGACAGCCCCCAGGGATAGTGCAACAAAAACCTTCACCCGGAAGATGCAGTGGGTGGCCCGGGAGGCTGTGCATGTGGCACGCCTTATGGGAAGGACTGGCTGACTGCTTTGTTGAGGATGCAGAAGAAGGGGGGATACAGGATGCCCAGAGCCTACCTGGATAACTAGGACACCCGTGGAGTCATTGTGGGGTTGCTGTACTCAGCCACGCACACATCCGGCTGCATGGGGGTGCTGTTCATGCAGACCGCAGTGAAAATCCCACCTCCTGGAGAGGCATGGAGACAACCTGTAAACCCACATCTGGCAGCCTCGCCTTTGAGAGAAACAGAAGGCTGAGAGAAAGTGTTCATGTTGACACAAATGTATGTGTTTAGTTTGGGAACTGAATGGACCGTGGGAGAAGCCCCCTGAGTTAAGGCTGTACAGGGGAGCAGAGGCCACGCCAGAGGGTGACATTCGAAAATTGTCAGCCTGCACGGGCTGTGTTTTATTTTTGCTATTTAAAAACAAAAATGCAATCCCTTACCACCTGAGGCAACAGATGAACACAGTTGGCTCCTGTGCTCGGCTGTTTGGTGCACTGTGTGCAAGAATGATGCGAACGTTGTTAGTAAATCAGACCCAAATTTCTGAAAGGGCTTCAAATAAATAGAACTAAAATTGGAGCCTACAATCATTCTGTGTCTCCAAATAACAATAAGTTAGCAAGGAACAAGGGAAACAAAAGTTCCGATGAATAATGGTCCTAGAAAACTTTCCTTGAGGGGCGCCTGGGTGGCGCAGTCGGTTAAGCGTCCGACTTCAGCCAGGTCACGATCTCGCGGTCCGTGAGTTCGAGCCCCGCGTCAGGCTCTGGGCTGATGGCTCGGAGCCTGGGGCCTGTTTCCGATTCTGTGTCTCCCTCTCTCTCTGCCCCTCCCCCGTTCATGCTCTGTCTCTCTCTGTCCCAAAAATAAATAAAAAACGTTGAAAAAAAAAAAAATTTTATAAAAAAAAAAAAAAAAAAGAAAACTTTCCTTGAAATTTTTCCATCCCCCTCCCTCCTCCTCTCTTTCTCTCTCATCTTTCAAATGACAGTTTCTGGTCCTTTCCTCTGCTCCTTACAAAGAAGCACGTTATTGAAAAAGAAAACACTACACCCACTCCAAGAGAGCTAAATCTAGAGATTGAAGGGAATTGAATGTGTGTGTGTGTGTGTGTGTGTGTGTGAATTTCACAAGCCAGCAGAACATTTTGTTAAGGGTGTGATCTGCACTATTACCTGTTTCTTATTTGAGGAGGTTTAGGATTATGACTTTGAACTTCTGTTGGCAGTTGGTACAAGGCACGTAGCACGTGCCACCGGGGCACCCAGGTGTGTGTCACAAGGCTGCTGCCCTGGAGACCTGGCTCCCCCTCTCCACCGGGGCCGGGGCTGTGGTAACGACTGCGTGTTGGATGGCAGGGAGTCCTTGCCCTGCTTCTTTGAGCCCTGGAAGAGATGCCACTGGCTTTCCCAGTGGGGAGAGAAATCTCCATGGAGTCCACGAGCCTTTGAGAGGAAAGTGGCAGGGAAAGCCCTGGGAGCCCAAAGACTCTGCAAGTATCATTCATGTCCCTGCTAGCGTGTCAGTTTCCTCTCCAGGCGGCCCGATCGGACCATCTGTTAATGTGCTGCTCCACCTGCCGTTCTCTTCTCAGGGAGGAGACCTCTTTGATGCCATTACTTCCACTAACAAATACACTGAGCGAGACGCCAGTGGGATGCTGTACAACCTGGCCAGCGCCATCAAATACCTGCACAGCCTGAACATTGTCCACCGGGACATCAAGCCAGAGAACCTCCTGGTAAGAGGGATTCTAACCTCAGGGGTCTTGAGTTCCAAGCACTCATGAGTGAATATCAATCTTTCTTCTTTCCTTTCCTAATTTCTTCCTTTTTTAGAAGGAAGAAACTACCTTAAGGGCTAGTTTCCAGCTGGACTTCAGTAACTAGCTAGAAACTAGCCTTTTAAGTTTATCTATAAGGGTTAATGTACTATTAGGAGTACTTGACTAATCAATAGCAAATAAAAACCTGAGACAGGGTTGGGGGAATAGAACTCGGAAACTCCAGGGCTGTGGTTAATACCCTGGGCTAAGCCAAGATAATCGTGAGCATTTACATGTCTATTATTTATCCACGGCATTTTGATGTGAAAAGTTTTTACTTGGGGAAAGAAAAAAGGAAGCCCTTGGTCTCCCAAATTTATATTTCGATAATATGATCTAAAAGCTAAGACAGTAAATCGTGAGTTTTAAAGTCACCAGCCCTTCGGCATAAAAATAATCATAACAGCGACTGATTTTTAAAATCACAGACATCCTGACCCTCCTTTATGACCATTTGGTTTGCTTTTACATGAACTCAGCATCTCTGGGGGAAACGCCGAGAATTCTTTATGCAAGCAAGTGAGGTTCCTTTCCTAGTCCAGTTGTTCAGGGGACAGTTTTAGAAAAAATTGAGGAGACAGAGACTGGGCATCAAGGAGCTGTCACTGGTGAATATGGGAATAACATAAATTTTACTGGCTCTCCAGGCTGGAGTTTTAATGAAATCTATTCATTGTCTACTCCCCACCCCCCCCCCCCAAGATATTAGTTCTTTTACTTTCATTATCTGGGCCCAAGAGTCATGTATTATATATTACTGGTAGTTTGTTCATCTCTTCAGAAATCTGGGAATTGCGGATTCTCTTTATAAAGCAGTGTTTCTCCGAGGGTGGTCCAAAGACTCCCTGCATCTGAACTACTCCCAGATGCCTGTTAAAAATGCAAATTTCTGAGCCTCCCTGTAGCCCTAGCAAATCAGAATCTGGTGACTGGTGACAGGGTACAGATCTTCATTGAAACAAGCTCCGCTCCCTCCCCACCGCCCCCCCCCCCCACTCTCCGCCCCATGACCCGAATGAGCATTCAAGTCTAGCAGCAGATGAGCCACCCAACTCCCACCGCACAAAAAAGGCTGGGGACATCTGCTGTAATGGAGACCCACCCGTGTGCTTGCCCTGCGCTTTTCACTCATTCTCTCATTCAATCCTCTCAACAGCCATGTGGGGTAAGTTCTGTTACTGTCCCATTTCACTGGTAAGGAAACTAAGTCCCTAGAAGTTCAAAGACCTGCCTAGAGCCATTTATAACTCACATGTGGAGGAACCAAGATCTCCACCTAGCTCTGTCCTACTCCAAAGCCTAAGCTTTTAACCACTAGACCCCGTGAAGCTGCGAATTAGGGATATTTATTGTGTGCTTGCTCTGTGCCAGCGGACAGAGAGACAGGCCTTCATCGAGGTGACATTCACGTAGGCTAAATCGGCATTCAAGAAATAAATATGCAAGCAGTTAGTTAATTGCAATTATGTTTGTAAGCTTGTAGCTACTGGCTAAGGAAGGCAGCTGAGGTCAATCGACGGAGTTCTGACTTAATTGCACCTCAAATTCCACATCTCCGCAGTAGCCTGAACATTCTCTTCTGCATAGTTGCCTCCGTAAACTGCAGCAATTTTCTCTTGTCTGCATTCATTATTCCTGTGTCCTGAATTATGTAGGATGGTCTCGTGGGAACAGACTCACAACTGAGCCTTTGTTTCAAAACTTCTCTAAACCCTGAAAATTCCATGATTGAAAATTAAAGTTTCGTTTCCCTTCCCCCCTCAGCAGTTTGCTTTTGTGTGGCATCGTTCACTTGCTTCTCACCAGAGCATTATCTATTTCTGTAAATGCCATAAATGATTACTTAGCAGCGTTCTTTCTCTAAACTTACAATTTGCAGGACACTGCGAAAGTACTGTGCTCCTTCCAGTGTTCTACTTTCTAAATTACTCAAAAAGAAAAAAAGTTCACTCCTTTTTTCCTTTCTTTTCCAATGTAAGAATATGAAATACACACATGCCATTGGAGTCATTTGCAGTCTAGGTTTAATATAGAAGCAGAAGTAATTCTGCTTCTCTAGTAGAGGAATTTCTTACTCTCAGAAAGTAGTAAAGTTTGGTGAGTTTTGCAGGGATAAATCTATTTATAGTATAAAATAGGTAGAAGAATAAAATAAGCTTAACAAAATTAGGATGACGTCACTAACTGAACTTGGGACTTCTGTTAATGTCACATTCTGTTGACCTTTTTGTGGAAATAAGAGAGAATCATCATGGGAGGCACATTCACATACTGAGGATTTATAGTCAGATGGACCAAAGTTCAAAACCAAGTGCTTTACTCGGAATTCGACTGGCTAGTCCTATGACCTTGAACAAGTTTCTTAACTCCTTTGAGCCTCCTTTAAGGGGATTTTATGAAGATAAAGAGATAATACGGCACTATTAGCTTCCTTCATTTTTATTCCCCATTTATTTGTAGTAAAAATTAAATTACCCCTAAAAATAAAACTGTTTCACGATAAATTGTATGTTGTAAAAATCATCTTCCATCTTTTTTGACATTGCTTTTAAAATTTTACTATTTACCCATGCATGGATTTGGCATCTCCTGCCAAAATGTAGAGCTATAGGCCATTTTTGAAAAATGCTATGACAAATTTAATGTAAAGACTTTGAATCCATCTTTTTACTCCCAAATAAATAAACTTACCAAATAGATAAAAAGGCCTCACAACACACTTTGCATTACTGTTTTATTAAAGGGACCTCAAAAAAGCCTAAATTGTTGGACTGCTAACAAGATTTTTGCTAGTTAAGTGTTTAATGATTGTTATAAGTAGCAAAGTAGTATTCTTAAATTCCTAACTCAGCTATAGTGGTATTATACATATAGAACTTTCAAAAATTTTTTTTTAATTTTTTTAACGTTTATTTATTTTTTTGAGACAGAGAGAGACAGAGCATGAACAGGGGAGGGTCAGAGAGAGGGAGACACAGAATCTGAAACAGGCTCCAGGCTCTGAGCGGTCAGCACAGAGCCCGACGCGGGGCTCGAACTCACGGACCGCGAGATCATGACCCGAGCCGAAGTCGGCCGCTTAACCAACTGAGCCACCCAGGCACCCCAAAATTTTTTATTTTTAATTCTTACAGAACTCTATAAAAATGTTGTAGCTTAGCCTTAAGAACCTATATTGATCTATTCAAGTCTAAGTATTTATCAAAGCCTTTTAATGAGAAAACATGATTTGATGTACAGTGACGTTTCCAGCCACATTTGGGGTGAGAACTGGGAATCGACCCAATATAAATAACCCTATAATTTTATGATTGTATCGTTACTAGGTTTTTGTTTCATTTTGCTTTGGTTTTTGATGTCACAAGTTAATCATGCCAGTGATTTTCCATGGTTCTTTTTCTTTGTCAGGCCTGGAGCTTAATGATCATATTGACGAGTGACCGGTGGAGTGAGAGGGTGGATGAGATGAAAGAATGAGTCAATGAGTGACACTTCTTCCCAGACTAGAGGACAGATCCAACATGACAGGTCCAGGCCATTCCTCATTCATTACATGGAAGATTCACATGGGCTTCAGTCTAAATGTCACTGAATGAGGAGACAAAGTGCAGTGTTTCCCCAACTGCACTTATGCGCAGAACCAGTGTGTGTGTGTGTGTGTGTGTGTGATGATAATATATAACTAAAAGGAACTTGTTGCTTTTTAAAAAACACACAAAACTGTGAAAACGCTCTTACAGAGATCAACCGCATCCAGTTTGCAGGAGTCACCACTAGATGGCAGGCTTGTACCCTTGGCAGGAAAAGTCCTCAGTAGCAGCCTGACTTCCTTCCAAGGAGCCGGGAGGATCTTTTAAAAATGTGTATGCAGGGGCGCCTGGGTGGCGCAGTCGGTTAAGCGACCGACTTCAGCCAGGTCACGATCTCACGATCTCGCGGTCTGTGAGTTCGAGCCCCGCGTCGGGCTCTGGGCTGATGGCTCGGAGCCTGGAGCCTGTTTCCGATTCTGTGTCTCCCTCTCTCTCTGCCCCTCCCCCGTTCATGCTCTGTCTCTCTCTGTCCCAAAAATAAATAAAAAAAAAAAAAAAAAAAAAAAAACGTTAAAAATGTGTATGCAGATGCCACCTCCTTAGGAAAATTAAAGTGTTTACTGGCAGAAATATAACTCGCATCACTATTTATTTATTCCAGAAATAAACTGTAATTTTCTTGAAATACAGAAGTTTATATTCAAGAAACTTTTTCCTTCTAAACTCCCCAGTACTCTCTGGAAGAAAGCACTTTCTCAGAGAATCTGCTTCTCTTGGTCAGAAATTTTCCTTTAGAAACTTTCTGTCCAGGTGTCTGTACCTGTTTCTAGCTGCCCATCAAAATGGCATGCCTAGCACATGACTCTCATTGTCACTCTATAGATTATACATAGCAGGAAGATACCCTGTTCCCTCCAAGGGATGACCAGGTATGACCAAGAGATGGGGTGTTTCAGCTTGGATTCATTTCCGGTTCAGCCAGCCCCAAGCCCAGGAGATGAATGGATTTCCTTCTGCCTTAATCCCAGAACTCTTAATCCCCAAAGAGGTCCATGGTACACAAGGCAACAAGGTACACAAGGTACACAAGCCGCAGATAGAGTGCATGTAGAAGTCATAGACAAAAGTACAGTCGAGTAGATTCTGTAGTCAGTCCACTGTCATATGATCTCAAACCAGAAGTGTTGATTAATGGTCACGGGACCCAGAAGAAAGGAGACAGGGGCCTCTCAGGACTCTGTCACTAGCTGTCACCCAGTCAGCACTATTAGTGATGTGAAATGAAGATGTATTACGGCAAATGACAGAATTGAGATTCAAAAGTATCTTTGGCTCTATGAGGGTCCAAAATCAGTAAGATGAAATTTGACAAGAAAGGAACATAAATCCCAATGGACTGAGTGATCTTGGTAGAGTTGTTTTAATGATCATTACAGAAAAGCAGCAATGGAAAAACTTGGCCAGGCCACGTGAAAGGCAGTTAATTGACCGTAACTTCAGTGTGAGCCTCAGTGTGATACGATTCCTTAAAAAAGTGCCCCTAGACTCCTTTCACCGAAAGAGTGCTACATCAAGAGTCCTCTGTCTCGCTTACACCGATTACCACTCTGGTGAGGAATCTGAGCACAGCATGACAGGGGCCTGGAGTTTAGCCCACAGCAGGGACGGAGAAAGTAGAGTGTGGTGGCTCTGGTCAAATAAATGACACAGAAGATGGAAAAACTTTTCTGTGCTGTACTTGAGAGCACTGAACTCTAAAGAGAAGACATTAATTGCTGAGAGATTTGAGGTTGATATAAGAAAAAAAAAAATTCTAACAATTGCACCAGTTTGCAAATTAAACAGCCTTTACTATACGTAGCTTGTGGTCATTGAAAATGTCCAATCAGAGGGGCACCTGGGTGGTTCAGTCAGCTATGCCTCTGCCTTTGGCTCAGGTCATGATCTCACAGTTTCTTGAGTTCAAGCCCTACATCGGGCTCTCCACTGTCATCGCACAGCCCGCTTCAGATTCTCTGCCCTTCTCTCTCTGCCCCTGCCTTGCTCCCGCCCCCTCAAAAATACATACATACATACGTACATAAAAATAAAATGTCCACGCAGACACTGAATGATTATTTTTTATAGGTGTTTAGAAAAAAAAAATCTGCTCTCTGAATTTGGATAAAAATTAAGGGAAAAATAGAAGAAAAACAACATTGTCCCCAAACATTATTTAGTACAATCATATACCAGTTATCTTACTAACACATTTGCTGAGGACCCTTTTCCAAGGACCTATGATGGCACAAGGAAGAAGAAGACAGGAACTAAAACTGTAGTGTGCTGCCGTGGTTGGCCCAGGTCTGTCTGGTGCACTACTCATCCCTTTTGTGATTAAGGACTGAGATAACATCACTCATCTCACTTAAAATGACATGGTCTTATTGGAGTAGCAAAGATTAATAATAATAGTATATAGCGTTGCCAAAGTTATTAGACTACCAATCATCTCATACATGTTGGTGCAGAGTAACTTCATAGAAGCTTTTTGAAAGGTAATTTGGTAATAAATAACTGAAACCTTCAATAGTATGTGTATTCTATGACCAAGTAATTCTAAGTCTGGAAAGGTAACCTAAAGAAAAAAAATCAGGTATGTATACATACATACAGATATTCATCCCAGTGGGCTTTAGTATGAAAAAATAGAGATACATATATATGGAAACAAGTTACCTCAGGGCAGCGATTAATTAAATAATAGCATGATGAGGAGGGAGGAGGACATATGGTTAAAACCTTAGACTTGGACATACCTGAGCTGAAGTTCTGGCTCTGCCACTTACTAGCTGTGCAACATTGGAAAGTTACTTAACGTCTCTGAGACTCAATTTTCTCATCTGCAGAATATCAGTAAGATACTTAATAGGTTGTTGTGAAGATCCAATAGGGTAATGAACATGAACTCCTCAACACAATGCCTCGTGTATCCTGTGTGCTTACTAAGTAGCGGTGGTAGTAGATGTT
This sequence comes from Panthera onca, assembly GCF_046562875.1. Lineage (NCBI taxonomy): Eukaryota > Metazoa > Chordata > Mammalia > Carnivora > Felidae > Panthera > Panthera onca. The sequence goes on from NC_138339.1 coordinate 226,070,549, forward strand.
GGGGTTATTATCATGGTGCCTCCATACAATGGAATATCCAGTAGCCACTGGAAATCGTGATGTAGATACAGGCTTATTCACTCAGGATATATTGTCCAGTGGAAAGAGAAGGGCAGGAAAGAGAGGTAAAGAAGGGGCTGGAAGTTCATACCCCAAAATGCTATCAATGGTTATTTCTAGGTGTCAAGATCATGGGTGAGTTTAATTCCTTTCCCTCTATAATTATCTGTCTTTTCTAATTTTCCTACAGTGACATGTTGGATATTACTCGTGTGTCAAAAATGTAATACCAGTTTTTAAAATGGCAGTGACACTGAGTTCCCAGTTTTAGCAAAAGCCTAGTATGTACAATGGCCAAGAGAATCCCGAATGTGCATGTTTTGTGTGTCTCAGTGCAGCTGCATAGGACTCCTTTTGAGATAGTTTCATGATGATTTTAACGTGAGGATGAGAATCAGGTTTCCGGGAGTCTCCATTCATCCTTCTGTCTTCCCAAAAATCTCTAGATAATACCTTAAAAGCTATTTTATTTTTCGCTCTGCTATTGTTACCCCTCTTCTGACTTCTATGTGACATTCACTGTTATTATTTCATTTAACCTTTGATTTCATAAAGATTTTACATGTGGGTATAAGATAGTTTTGTTAAGAATTAATTTTTTTCCAGGAGGTTTAATTTTAAAGTATGTGGACCATAAAGTGCATTTTAAAAAATAATCTCTTGCATTAATGTTGTTTTACTTCACTTCTCAAAGATTAAAGATTTAAATTTATTTTCCTTAGGATCGTAAAGGCCATATACCATGGCCAGAGGAAAAGCAACGTCTTTTTAAAGGGATACCATATTGGTTAAAAAGTAAATTGACTTTTTTTTTCATGGCTTTGTCAATTTCATGCCACCTTTGTCCAATTCTATTTGGTGAAATAATTTTTTAGTACCTATTGAGCCCCTCTGTGAAAATATTTCCGTGGATACTAATGATTCATTAGCCAGGATTTCAACAGGGTTATCCTTGAATTCACAGCAACATTGAGAATTATGTTTGTCCCAACACATCTGTTATGTTAGTCAGCTCTTAGTTCTCTATTATGGGAATCTCAGAAACCATTTGCCTGGGTTCAGGTTATCTGTGAATTTTCATATTATTTTATGGCCACCAGCTGCATTTTATGACTATATATTAAATCTTTTATTTTTTCAAATAACTTTTCCAAATGGTCTCAGTTTCTAATCCAAAGGAAATCAGGCCTATGCCCAAACATCTACTGTTCAGCAAGTTACAGCTACTGCAAAACCCTAAATAAAAGAAAAGAAACAAAAATAAAACTCTTCTTTAAAAAGGAAAAATCCTGTGCGAAATGCTGGTGTGCCAAAAACCTAATACCTGACCTTTCACTATATCTGTTCTTGGTAGGACGTGCCTTCAGCTTTTAATTGGAACCTTTTTCATAATTGTTGCCATTTAACACATTTAGTCTGTCAAATCATGGGATGTCTTTATAGCCATATAATAAACCCTAGAGAACAACTTCTCTGACTGTAGCCATCTGCAATGATCACAAGAGTAGCTTACAAAATACTGACAATCTTTATGGTAATAGGATACATATGGCCGCCCACAATTATGGGTAGCTGCATTCAATTAGTGTTGTACAATTACACAGTTTTATTGCTTAGTTAAAACAGTGAAAGCACTACACACTGGTAATTTGCACTAATCCCCGTCTCTTTAATAGCCCCTCAGTGTTTAAAATGTGGGGGAACATCTAGAGTATTTAAAGGGTTTGGGATGAACATTAAATTATATCTCATGTTGTGAATACTCGTTGATTGACAAGGTACTCCCACCTCACTTGTGGGTCGCGTTTTATGGAAGCTTTACAATACAGTGAAGGCCAAAGTGAGGCCAGAACCCCACTTGCCGGATCAGGCTGCCCAAGCCCGTACTTGCAGCCAGTTAACGTCCCTCGTGGAAGATGGTCAGAATGAGGAGACGTGCAGAGGAGCGAAATCACAATCGATTCAGGGAGCACTATAAGCCAAGGACTCCACGTTTTAAGTGTGAACTTGTTAGAAGCTTTTCCAACTCCTAACTTTTAATTAAAAACTCAGTTCAAAGTAAATTTATAGCTGCCGTTTGGGAAAATACTTTCTGGGGGATGGTTTTGCGAGTGGTGGGTGTGCGTGTGCGTGAGGGTGTGTGTGTGTTTGAAACAGATGTATTTAGCAATCTGCGATTTGAACAGAGTTTTAATTACATTTTTCAATGGCCTCACTCATGCCCCTCTGTATCTGGCTCCGTAAGACATAAATAAGGGTGAGCCCAGCTCAGGGTGCAGCAGACGCTAAGGGTGAACCCCAGTTGTGAGGTGGCTGTGTGGGGACTCAGGAAAGGTGCTCTCCCATTGGAGGGGAGGAAACGCTGGAATATATTCTTCTGTATCCTTCTCCCAAAGTGTTGACAGAGAAAAACCCAAAGCAACCTTGCTTCCTGCCCTGCCTGACAGTAAGTGAAACACAATTCCAAACGAAAAGCCTGGACATTTATTCACCTGCAAAAACATTTTGCCGAAGCATTTCTAATGTAGTTGTGTCTAGAAATGTTTTCAGTTACATGGATTAGGCCTTTGTCTCTCAGTTCTTATTGTCTATCATAAGCATCACGTTAACTACTTTATGTTCATGAAATTCTGTTTTTTCAAAGCAGAGGAAGGGGCCACCGTGGAAGTGATAAAGATAAAAAGAGCACTAAAATGATAGATTCTGTGTTCTATTTAAAAGGTGTTGGTTTTATTTTTGAAGAATTACTGCTTTCACATAATCCTAAATTTTAGGTACAATTTTTTTTTAGTGCTTGTTTTCCCTTAGTTGTTGAAACTTTGAACTTTATTGTTTGGCTACGTTAAATATAACTATCACATGGCTATGTATGAGATGGAAATCCTGTCAAAATGTAGATACTCAAAAATAAAACCTTTGCTACATGTAAGAGAATTACATAGTCACAGTCAGAACCGAAATATGACTTATGACTGGATCTGCCAACATCTGCTTTCGTCCAACTTTTGAATAAAGTTAGGTGAGTATAGATAGTACGTTTAGAGGAAAACCACAGAATTCCTGTACAAATGGAGTTGCGTAAATTGAAACCTGCATCTGCACAACCTCACAAAACACGCCCCGTGGATGTTCGGACTAACAGAACCTCAAAGCGAGAGATTATTTCGCATTTTAGGAAGGTTATTACTAAGAAAACGGAAGTAAGGAAGTAAACAATCCTGCTTTGTCTGGGAAGTAAACTAGACGATCTTCTAGATATATTTCCATCTCAGGTTTCTGCTCATGAAAAACATTTGGATGGCCAGAAGGGCTTATGCACTAAAACTATGATTTAGGGATTTCTTTTGCTGGAAAACATTTAGGCTGGGTATGATATTATGTTTTGTGGCTCTAATGCCTCAGAGCCCCTAACTTGCTCCTGCTGATGGGCTAGAGAGCTGCGTTGTTAAAGGAGTGAGGACAGTGTCTATCCCAGATGACAACTGGGCAAAGTTACATCTGTGAGGGACATGCAACTGTCTTTGCCCTAACGACCTAAGTGCAGGAGACCCCACAAGTCTCTGGACACCTGCCCACATGCCCAGTCTAGATGGGGGTGAAGCCCTTAAGGAGAAGACTCCATGCTCTGTGTGGAGAAAACATAAAAGGATATTTTCTGCCCAGAAAAGACACAGTCACTCCAAAAGGGAGGATCAGACTCCCCGCCTCTGCCAAAACAGTTAGATCCAAATGATCGATGCTGATACCACAGCTTAGCCAGCCAAACATCTGCACTTTATGCGGCAGTGAAATGAGAAGTTAATGTACTTTTGCCAAGGAAAGGGAGACGCGGTGTGCGAACGGTAGTGGAGCTCCTGATGTGTGGAGAGATGTCTTACTGCGCAAGAGGTCAGACCGCCGTAGCAAGTACAGATGATCACAAGGCGGCAACAGAAGAACATTCAGGCTTCAACTTGCTGGGGGAGGAATTATTCTGATGTGCATGGAAAACTTCACCATTTCCTTAAGGCATCTCCTGGTGACTGCCTTTGCTGGGAATAGGAGCTTTTTAGTGTGGTTTTCTTTATCTTATTGATTCCAATGGAGGGCACTGAATTAGAATTCTGAATGCCCTTTGATCTTTTCTTTGAAATAGTAGAAGTTGTTTGGAATACTTTTTAGAGCAGACCCATTTGGTTTGATCACGGGCTGGAATTAAAGCAGTATAAATACTTGCCTATAGTCACATGCATCCTTTTCTTGATTTGTTGGGTGAAAGACTAGAGACTTTTACTGCCTTAATAAGGAAACCTGGGCAGAATGCTGACTCTGCACCTGATAAATCTTTCCAAATTGCCACAGGTGAAATGAAATGTTAATATCCCTTTCAATTATTAATAAAAAAATGTAAATAGATTTTGTTGGAAATGTGGGCCACTGAAAATGAAGTATTTTAATATTTGTGTAGATTTTTTTGTTCAGTTACTAAAGAACTGTATTTTTAAGGCCTCTTATATATTAAAATGGAGAGGTAATTATTTTCATAAGTTGGAGATACTGCACTGGAGACTATATTTCATTGTGCTACACAAATCAATTTTAATTGTGGAAAACATTAAATACAGAGGAGCAAAAAAACAAGAAATCTGCCTTAATCCTACCACCCAGAGACAGACACACGAACACTGTGTTCTTTCTGACATTTTTCTTTCTACGTCTTCTTTTCTTTAATACGCATTTTATGCAGACCAGTCTGAAATCTGCCCCTTTTTCCCAAAAATAATGTATTTCAATAAATATAAACCCACATCGCCATGTTAATGCTCATGTAGCACGCCATTGTATGAACTACCGCAATTTATTATTGAATTTCCATTTGCTGGCTGTTTGCCATGCTTCCAGTTCTGCTGTCATCTAAAAAAAGATAGTCTCATATGTATATCCTTGCAGAATTGCCTCATTTTTTTTCTACTTTATTATAAATACATGAAAGTTAAACCACAGCGCCCCTCATTTCTTCAAGAAAGAGCTTTTGAGCTCTTCGTTTTAAGGCAGTTTCACTCTTTGCTTTTCCTGTAGGTGTACGAACACCAAGATGGCAGCAAATCGCTGAAGCTGGGTGACTTTGGACTGGCCACCATTGTAGATGGCCCCCTGTACACAGTCTGTGGCACCCCGACATATGTGGCTCCAGAAATCATCGCAGAGACTGGGTAAATGCTTTCCGTGTGTTTACTGAAGTGCTGTGCTTGTCAAAGAACTAGTCTGCTTCAAGAATAGGAGAATGTACTGCTCTGTGCCATCCGGACAGAATTAGCTATCAGATTTCTTTCACTCTTTTTTTTTTTTAAACTTGAAAGTGGGAGCCATTTTCTCTGTTTCCCCAATCAAGTTGCCAATTACTGCAATCTTGTTCAAGGCTTCCATTTGGCCTTTGTTAAAGGTAGAACAGCAGTTATTAACCTCAGAGTAAAAAATGTTCGGACTAACAGGGAAACATAGAGCGATGGTAATTAACTTGCTTTTGGATAAAAGAAACAGACACTGCTGTGTGTGGTGATTACAGTCTCCTGTGGTTATTTCTCTCAGCTGTCCTCATTCTCCCGTCCCAGTCTCATTTTGGCTCTCTTGGCGGTCCATTGATTATCTGTGCAGTACAAACACCCTTAGGCATCAGAGGGCCACTGGGAATTTTCTGGTTTCTGTGTGCAGCCGTATCAGATGAATGAAAATCTCTAGAATGGGGGCGGGGCGGGGGTGGGGGAGAAGGCGGGTGGCCTGACACTTAGTAAGGACCTACTGCACGCCAGGTCCTAAGCTCCTTTACTTCTAACTCTTACAGTGGATGGTATGATTCCCATTGTGCATATGAATAATCTTACTCTGAAGGTTGAATATCACATAAGCTCATGACTAGATCGTAGTTCAGTCAGCATCTGAACTCAGGTCTGTGTGAATAAAGGGCTCTTTCCAAAAAGAGCCTAGTTCTTACCAAGGATCATGGGCGACGTTCTGAAGTACTACCCTTACACAGAAGGATTGGGAAAGGGTGGTGCAGCAAGGAGAGATGGCCCTACTTTTCCCCCCAATTAGTGGCACCAACCCACCCCCAAGGGTCTAGGTTGTATGCTCCACTATGACCCATTTGAGATAGTTTTTCTGCTTAACCATAGACCAGAAAGGTAGAAATGCAGAATAGATGAGAAGGGAATGCCAATCGGGAAATCCCAAGGGTGAGATGTAGGGTAATGAGAACTTTTTTGTCAAATTTGAGTGAGTTGGGAGCCCACATCTGTAACCTTGCCTGACCTCCCTCAGAGGGTGTTGCCCGAGGCGTATCTACAGTTTCTACTGTGAGTATTCTGACAGCCTGCCAGGAGGGAGGGGTCTGGGGTAGAAAGAGAATTGCGATGGGCTCTTGAAGATCCTGGTTGGAACCCAGCTCTGCCACAGATTGTGTGATCTTGAGGAAGACTATTTACCTCACTGAACCTCAGTTTTCCCCTCTATAATATAGGCAACAATACTTATCCTTGGGAATGTAAAGAGCTGTTAGAAAAACAACATGTAAGATAATATATGTCGGTGCTTTATAAATTGGAAATGTCCTGGGGCGCCTAGATGGCTCAGTCCGTTAAGCGTCCGACTTTGACTCAGGTCATGATCTCCCAGTTTGTGGGTTCGAGCCCCGCGTCGGGCTCTGTGCTGACAGCTCAGAGCCTGGAGCCTGCTTTGGATTCTTCATGTCCCCCTCTCTGACCCTCCTCTGCTTGCACTTGCTCTCTCTCTCTCTCTCAAATAAATATTAAAAAAATAAAAAAATAAATTGGCAATGTCCTATATGTAATTGTTATTTCTAAAATCAGGGAGTTGTATAGTTTCAAGGGTCCCACCTTATCTTAAAACTGATATGGCTATAATAAACCTTTTTGATGAAACCCCTCACTTACTGATATTTGGATATGATCATAAGCATGCTTTTACTTTGATCTTTATTCATGTGTCTTAGTCTCTCTCTCTCTCTCTCTTTTATTATTCTTTCCTTGAATTCTGATTAGCCGGTGGGTTTTAGTTTATTGTTTGTTGTTGGGCTTTTTATTTTTGTTTAGTTTGGTTTTTGGTTTAGAATAGAAGAGTCATCTATTTTGCTATGCCCCATAATTTGTCCTGGCCTGACTTTGCTAACTCTAACCTCACTTACTTTTCCAGATATGGCCTCAAGGTGGACATCTGGGCAGCTGGTGTAATCACTTACATCCTGCTGTGTGGTTTCCCTCCGTTCCGTGGGTATGGGCAGTAATCTTTTATTCCTCACCAACAAAGCATTGCTCTATTCTCTGAGTGATCCATTCCGCCTTCTTGCACAAAAGAGCCTGAAGCAGGAAAAGAACATAATAAGAACTTCGCTTGCAGTGCCTGTTATTTTTTTCTACGTTGTACATGCTAATTTACATGCCTTCCATAAATCTTCCTCATATAATTTAAAAACTCATTCTTTCTTAATTTACCAAAACAGTTCCATATTGACATTTTAAATTGCTTAAAAACACACATTTTACACATTAATGGGGAAAGGAAAGGCTCTAATGTATAAGAATGAAGAACCCATACTCTGAGTTGACATTTTAGTGCTGTTTTTCCCTTGTTGTCGTTGTTCATCTAAACAGAAGTGGTGATGACCAGGAGGTGCTTTTTGATCAGATTTTGATGGGGCAAGTGGACTTTCCTTCTCCGTACTGGGATAACGTTTCTGATTCTGCCAAGGTAGGTTTCCAGTGCCTTCTTCTTCCTTATAGCCTGTGCGCCTTAATGGAATTACTGATTTTGACTCGTCTTATGCAGGGAGACTTAATGATATTGTTAATATGATTTCTGTCTATTTTGGTTATAATTACTAGGTTGTCCAAGAGTTCACAGTCGTCAAGTCCTCTGTTCATAGCCATCCCGACTTATCAAGTGCCTCTGTTTCCCTGGCTTCATTGCTCCTTGTTGCCACTCTGGTTACATTGCTACAGGCTCTTGCTACCCCTACCCGCACCAGGCCACCTTAGATTGCCACACAGCTTATTGCTTTACCTTTTTCAGACCTAATTTCGTCTTCTCAGTGAAACTTTCCCAGACCACCCCACTTTCAGTTACAGCTCTTTAACCAACCTGGCTCACCTTATCTTCCTCATCTGCTTTATTTTTCTGTGTAGTACTTACACCCACATGTCCATCTGGTATACCATGTAACTAGGCTTCTACCTTTCTAGACAGGTAGATGTAGATAGGTGGATACATTCTACTTCTGTAATTTATTTTCTGATTCTCCTACTGGAACACAACGTTCCCAAGACAAGGATTTGTGTCTATTTTGTTTATTGCTGTAACATCAGTGTCTACGTAGTGACCAGTACATAACTGGTGCTTAACATGTATTAAATGAATGAATAAATAAAGGAATGAGTGAATGAAGCAACTAGTTAATCAATGAAAGTGAAGGAAGCTCAAACATTGAAATGATCCACACAGATATCAGGAGGAAACTACAATCTAACCTGGATCTTGAAAGACAGCCAGGATATAAAGGCAGAGGGAAACAAGGCATGCCGTTTTTGTCCCATTAAACTAAGAAGAGATCAGTATCTAAGAAAACTGTAAAACTCTTACATGGAGACGATAGTAGAACTTGAGATAAAAAAGAAAACTTTTTAATTGATTCCTTAAACTTACGTCTCCAAGCATCGACTTAAATTTATGAAAAAATTCTTGTTGAGAAATAATTGACTTTTGATTATTTGGTGTATATGCCTTTCCTTTCGCTGTGTCCTGAGTGAGTTCAGTTGAAAACCTGACTTTTTCCGCCTGGCCACTTTCCATAGAAAATGATGCACGGTTAGGTCCAAGGCTTTCATTTTCTTCAGCCGTCCAGGACTTCTAATTACCTCTGGGCCTAGGAAAATGTGGGGAATTGAGAGAAGTGTCACAGGAAAGGCAGAAAGGTGATAGGAGGTGGGGTGATAATGCATGGGGGTGGAGTTGTTTTTGCCTGTGAGCAGTCTCTTCAGGAACTTACTACCTTATGCCATCACTCCGTAACAAGAGCGCTCAAAGTCATTGACAGATAGGACCATCTCCTACACACCCATGACACCTGGCAAAGGGCATCACACAAAATAGTTGCTTTAATAAGTTCTGGCCCAGGTTGGAAAGGGAATGAATGCCTTCTTACACAAAGGAGCCTGAAGCTGGAGAAGAACATAATGAGAACTTTAAGGTAGAAATCTCTGTATCAATGGAAATAAATCATCCCCATCACGGACTGGTACTCAGACCCTGTGAATGTAAGGAACTGGATAACACATATCTAACCATTTTGTTACATGGGAACTTCTAATCCAAGGTGGACAGATGTATGACAGACTCATCATTAAAACCCAAGCTGTGCTTTCCTGGTCCAAATCATTTGGAGCTCATGAGGAAGTCTCATTAATTTCAGAACCATTAGATCGTTTGCCCCTTAATAGTTCCATTTTATTGGTACTGATTGATGTGGAAATTTTTGAAGCAATTTTAACATATTTCTGTATTAAACCAACTTAGAAATCTGCCTTTAAAGCACAAAATTCTAGGCAAAGAAAGGAATATTAATTCTTTAACTTGTATAATTTATTTCTTTTCTACTAAATACATTTTTAATTAAATTTATTCTAATATTAACCTCATTTTTTTCTCAACGATAAGCAATATATTTATAATTCTGAATACTCGCCTTTCCTCTAACTTCTAAAGATGTTAGGTGGCTGTGGGTAAGTTGAGCGGATATATTTAAGATTTAGAGCTTTTCCAAACTGAAAGAGAACTTCTGCATATGAAAATGCTCAGATTGCTACCGTAAAAGTTAGACAAATGGAATCGAACGTTCCCTTCTGCAGGAGCTCATTACCATGATGCTGTTGGTTGATGTGGATCAGCGATTTTCGGCTGTGCAGGTCCTTGAGCACCCCTGGGTTAATGTAAGTGACTTCCTCCTTCCCCTCCACTTACTCCTAATGTTCCTTTGGAAAACTGCAGATTTCCTAGTGGTGTCACCTCCTTTTCTGAAGTGTTGTGTTTGTATTTGTTCCTCCGCCTCAAGCCAGAACAGTTACGGGATCTCAGTCTTGTTCCATGAGGGCCTCTGATGAATCCGTGCTGACGTGCGTTCTCGTGATCCCTTGCACAGAGCATTTTGTTTCATTCAGATGCGACTGCCTTCTAAGTGGGGAGGTGCATGTCCATGGTCACTCCCCCCCCACCCCACCCCCTAGTCTACATTCTGAATACATCAGTAGGACAGAGAAGATTTTCTGAGTCACTACTGCTTTTGCATTATTCCCACCGGAAATACAACTGACCCAAGGGTCTCCATATAAGCCCTGAAGTACTCCAGTGCAGCACTTCGTGAACTTGAATGTTCTCACAAGTCACCTGGGGATCTTGTTAAAATGCAGATTCTAATGTAGTAGATGTGAGGCTCTGAATTTCTAAAAGCTCCCAGATGCTGCTGCTGCCACTATTTGAATACTACAGTCTAATGATACATCTTTATGAAAGAATTCTCCAGAGCGCAGTCATTCTGTTTTGTTCCTGTATCTCTTTACAACTGATTGATAAGATTTGTTTTGAATAGTCATACATACGTATAGAGTGCTTCACTTAGAAAGTCTTCCCACGACTCTTTTGAGTAGTTCACATACATGAGCTGATTATGTTCTTCCTAACAACGGTAGAATCTAGGCACTCCTGTAACCCTCACTCACATGTGGATGTTCCATACCTAAGTTTAATGGTTCGTACTGCCAAAGTAGAAGACAGACACAGATTTGCACGTGGATATGGACATGAACACAGACAGGAACAAGGTTACAATCGTTAGCTCGATGATTGAAATTTTGCCAGCCTTTCTACTGCTTTGAGTGATCTGGCTGTGAGTTGAAGGCAACAAAATGTTCCACTTCTCTAAATTATCACATCGGTGATTAGCCACATGTCTTTTTCCTAAACCGCTAATTGTTAAGGATAATTGAAAGCACAGTGTTGAGACAGACTGTATCTGAAGTGACAAGAGGTTGGGGTCTTATACATGTTCTGCCATATGATGACCATGGGCCTAGGTTTTAGTACTTTACATATATATGTATACACACACACAAGTATACACACACACACATATGCACACACAAATACACACACACACATATATTTGTTATAACTCAAATTGCTAATTGATGCTTCTATCCCTACATTTCCTAGATTGTGTGATTTGTTTAGAAATGAAATTGGTGTTCTGTATATTTTTCTTCTGTATTTTATTTTATTTTATTTATTATTTTTTAATATGAAATTTATTGTCAGATTGGTTTCCATACAACACCCAGTGCTCATCCCAACAGGTGCTCTCCTCAATACCCATCACCTGCCCTCCCCTCCCTCCCACTCCCCATCAACCCTCAGATTGTTCTCAGTTTTTAAGGGTCTTTTTATGGTTTGGCTCCCTCCCTCTCTAACTTTTTTTTCCCTTCCCCTCCCCCATGGTCTTCTGTTAAGTTTCTCAGGATCCACATATGAGTGAAAACATATGGTATCTGTCTTTCTCTGTATGACTTATTTCACTTAGCCTAACACTCTCCAGTTCCATCCATGTTGCTACAAAGGGCCATATTTCATTCTTTCTCATTGCCATGTAATATTCCATTGGGTATATAAACCACAATTTCTTTATCCATTCATCAGTTGATGGACATTTAGGCTCTTTTCATAATCTGGCTATTATTGAAAGTGCTGCTATAAACATTGGGGTACAATATACACACACATATATATCAGGAGGATATATGTGAATGTGAGTGTGTATAGATAGATAGCTAAAGTTTGTTTTAAATATTTTCATATACCAAAGCTCCCCAGTTGGCATACACACGTGTAGAGGTATTAATCCCAGCCTTTGGGATAGTCAGGTAGGGCAGCTAGAGTCCAGGAGTGGTCATCTGCAGCCTCAAAACCTTTGCATTTACCCCAGGGTGCTAAACAAAAGTTATCCTTTTCTGTGAAGTGGGAGAAGTTAGGAAGCATCTCACCTAAGCCTAATAATAAACTTAGAAGATAGGCAGAGTGGGTATTGTTGTACCCATTTTACAGAGGAGGAGACTGAGACTATGACGAGTGACTTACCCGAAGTAGCCAAGTTTAGATGGAGCCAGAATTTTCTGCCAGGTGTCCTCCCCCCAAGGATAAAGTCCCATGCACCACTTTTGCATTTACCCATCCTTTGTTCTGTGTGAAAGCACTGTGAATATTGCACAAGAATGCATATGCACATCATATGGTTATCATGATTGTTCAGAGAAGTTAGCAACCTTGCCGAAGTAACTTACCTAGGTCGTGGCACCTTTCCCTTAGATATCAGGGAGGAAGAGGCACAAACCAGCTGCAGCCCGTCTTGGTGGCAGAGTTTGTTCTGACTGATCTACATGCTAATTAAAAGCCCGTAATCAGGGTGCCTGGATGCTCAGTCGGTTAAGCGTCCGACTTCGGCTCAGGTCTTGATCTCGTGGTTCATGGGTTCGGGCCCCGCGTCGGGCTCTGTGCTGACAGCTCGGAGCCTGGAGCCTGCTTCGGATTCTGTGTCTCCCTCTCTCTGCCCCTCACCCGCTCACACTCTTGTCTCTCTCTTTCTCTCAACAATAAATAAACATTAAAAACAAAAAAAAAAGCCCATGGTCTACAAATTGTCAAATTGGATGTTAGCACTAGAAACGGTGGGACTATGACCACACAGAATAAACCAGAAAATCTGAATTTGAAACATGGCCTTGGAAGGCTAACAACGAGCCATAGAGGAAAGAGATTCGTAGACTGTACGTAGCCATTTTTAAATACGTTTTCATCAGAGGACCACTGCTTGCCAAGCCTGTCCTTGGAAGCTGTGATAGAATGAGACAGAAGGGCTCCTCCAGCCATTGTCGGTGTGGGGAGAGGGGTGCTACAAAGGATTACGTGGGGGAGGCTGTCCGACAGAGCAAGCTCCAGTGGGATCTTCATATTTGTGTTAAGATAACTTTGTGGAGGTGAGCAAATTCGTCTGTATGTGTGAGGGGGCTGGAATGCAGTTGGAAACAGCCTTAGCCTGATTACAAACCAAATGACCCTATCTCCTTACGTATCCCAACTCAGGGGGTTCAAGAAACAAAATTAAGAAGATTTTTGGCTGTTGCCTTTGAAAAACTAGGTTCCTCCTTTTCCAAAGGCAGCATGTACATGTCTCAGCAGTAACTTTCTGCCTTGGCAACCTGCTTTGTACACATTTTTTACACATGGTCCCACTTTGCTGATAATTAGGCTCAGCCACTCCCTCTAAAACTTGGACTTCTGCTCTCATTTTAGTTTTCCCTCTCAGATTCCCTAAAGACATTTCCTAAAAGCAAGGATAACATTTAAGGAATTAGCCAGGAGATTATAAATTAAAAAAAAAAAGTTATGTAATTCTAATAGACCTTAGATTCTAAGGGGAAAAAATATTGGTGTGAGCAAAAACTTTAAACATATTTTTAAAAACCCCCAAAATGTGTGAAGTGACTGCTTAACTTTTGAAATTACATTTATGTAGTGACTAAATCAGAAAAATGACTATTGTCTCAAAAACATAAATGAAAAAAACATACATAAGCTCTCATAACCAGCATTTAGTATTCATGGAGGTCTCCAAGGGCAACAAAATGAAGCAAGCAATCAAAATAAATATGTTAGGAATTTAAAAGGAAGTCCATTTAACAAGGCATTTTGCATTTGGTGATCAAATTATATCTGATTACCACCGAGGACTCTACCTTAGGGGGTAAAAGGTAATAATAATTATATGAGCCCTGAGGAAGTCATCAGAAAGCATTTCCTGTTCCCTCATTTGTCCTCATTTTCTCTGTTGCTTATATAGTGACCTTTTCACTTGGTGCCTTTGGAATTGAAAAGGCAGTCTCTTATGAAATAGAGAGTAGGGCAACAGAATCGGAAAATCTAGTCAGCGAAAGTCACTTGTTTTATAACCTTACCTCTCGGCTCACTTTTTCATTCACTCCGGGTGGGGATCCCCGGAACAGTTCCTTGCTGTTCTGGGCCTCTGCTCTGTTACTGGAAGAGTCATGAGTGAGTCCTCTTGGTGGATTGTTCTAGCAAACCAGATGGGCAATGGCAGCATCAGTGTGCAGCCAGGTGTCTAGGAGAGGAATGTGGACTCCCAGGAACATCAGCTTACCCTCCTGTGTAACCTTGGGACAGTCATTTCACTGCTTTGAACCTGTTTTTGTGACAGTGAAATGGAGATAATAGAATCAGCCTCTTGGGCTGTTACAAGGATGAAGAAGGGATTAGATATCGGAAGAGTCTGAGAGTCAGTCTGCAAGAGAGACAGTAACCCTCACCTGTTGCTATGTGCTGATGAAATGCGAATTGCTGGTGTATGAGAAGTTTGATTAAGAAGGAAAACCCCCTCATCCAAAATAAAAGAAAAAAATTCTGTTAGTGCTCCAAGCACTACGTACATAGTGTGTGCATTATTGGCTCTATTGTGTTCTCCGGTATCACAGCTATTCCTCATCCTGGCTACGTTTATTTATCTTAGTAGTCATCTAGTGGAGAACCACAGGATTTAGGCACATAAGAGACTGAAATAGGCAATATACATCTTGATCACTCCAGGGACTGAGGACAAGGTTGAGTCACTTTCCCCCAAGCGACACTTCGTTGAAGGAAAATGTAGGCTAGTGATAAGTTCATAAACTTAATTGACACTTCCAGAAATAAAATTCTTATTTGTAAATAGAATTAAATTATCACCATTGTAATATTCCAAATATATTACTATATGTTTTTTTAAAATTTTTTAACATTTATTTATTTTTGAGAGACAGAGAGAGACAGAGCATGAGTAGGGGAGGGGCAGAGAGAGGGAGACACAGAATCCAAAGCAGGCTACAGGCTCTGTCTGAGCTGTCCGCACAGAGCCTGATGCAGGGCTCAAACCCACGAATGGTGAGATCATGACCTGAGCTGAAGTCAGACGCTTAACTGAGCCATTCAGGCACCCCTCAAATATATTACTGTTACTGCATTTTTATTTTTAAAGTGCCAACCTGCTTTATCTGATGTTATTCTCCTGATACTAGGATGAAGGTCCAACTCAATGCTGTAATATTATGAGTCTGTGTTTTGCCACCAGTTATTTTCCTGGTTTTATTGATGAGGAAACTGAGCCTCAAAGAAATCTCTAGCATGAAGCTCGCTGGAGTTTCTAGCACAAGGTCTGATGCCTGGATTTTGCCTTTGGAGATTCTGAATTGGTCTACATGGGCATCTGGGAAGGCATCGGGAATTTTAAGAGTTCCCAAGATTCAGAACCTCTGTCCTGGTGCAAAGTGCTGGTCTAATTAAGTCAAGTGTAGTTATTTAGCCAATTCAAGACTTCCTATCACCTTCCTGGCCTTTCAATTTTATTTAACTTCCTTTTTCTTGCGTACCTCCTCTTTTGAAAAGATACTACTAAGCCAAGATATCCAAGAAGAATGAAGAAAAAGAGGAAGAAGAAAAATCAAGAGCCTGGATAACCTACCACGATATTCCATGCTAATTAAAAGCAGCTCTCCCCACACAAAAATTTCCATGCATTCATCTTGTGCTGGCAGAATTTGTTAGAAATTAAGAGAACCCCTAGTGATACTGTAATAATAAATAAAACCACCTATTTATATTCATGAATTACAAATGATGACCTGGAATTCAAGTTTCCATTTAGGCATCTTATCCTGTCCTTTCTCCAAGCTAGATCTTAATTTACTTCACATTTTCTCCTCAAGTGCAGTGCGAATTGTAGACATAGGGGATGTATAGGGCCAAACTGGAGAGAGTCAAAGGTCCTGGGTGCCGTACAGCTGGAGACGGTTAACAAGAATCAAGAGGCCAAACCCTGGGATGCCAAATGAAGCTGCTATTGAAGAGTGCTCTAATGTACTTGAGAGATGACTTAAAACTAAATAGGGATATTCTGGTAGTAAACTGCTCACGACTGCCATGCTTTCTCATAAATTCACAGATATTATTAATAATAGAGCCTGGTAATGAGTTGACTGAAAACCAGATCCACGAGTCAAAAGCAAAAACCCACGAGGGGAGGAGGGTTTTCTAAAGCATGACCCCTGGAATGGTTTCCCTGAGGAAAGAGGGGAATTTACTCTGCCGAGTGACTTCACATCCAAGCCCCCACACCCCTCCTCGCAGCTGCTCCCCAACATCCGCTGGAGAAATGGAGACCAGGAGGCTAGGTCTCCTACAGACAGCTGTGAGAGTTCATTTTCCATTTTGCAAACTAATTTTGTTCTTGTCAGCTGCAATGCTCTGCCACGTGGTGGATGGGAATTTCTAAATCAAAAACCACTAACCTCAAACCACAACCAGCCCGTGTCAAACTTCAGAAACTACTCCCAGAAACTACATACCAGAACGTATGGTAATAATACTATAACTATTTGTAACACACTGCCAGGTTTGTCACGTTTCGAAAATTCATAGCACATTTTTGGCACACAGTCTATTCAGAATAACGGCGATAAAGATGTGTATATAAAAATGTATGTTTTTAATGGCCCTATTTATTTTATTGATGCAAGACAGTAAGTTAACTAAATCTCCATCATCAATCCGTATGCCTCAGGTACAGATTAGGGGCCTGCAAAGTCAGTTGTTTATGTCTTTTAATCCAATTATGCTCAAAGCCTTCAAAATTGATATAGAAACTCTGCAGACTTTCAGTTGATGTGAGGTGTGTGTGTGTGTGTGTGTGTGTGTGTGTGCACGCTCCCTCCCCACATTCTCTAGCTGAGACTCTTTATTTCATTGGGGAAAAAAACCTGAAATGTTTTAAGATTTATGAAGTCAGAAGCATCTCTGACAACGTGTGAGGGTTGTTTCGGGACTTTCATTGCTTCAGCGTGCACTAATAACCCAAGGGAAGCTGAAAGCTTCACGAGAATTTGAAGCTGGAGGCCTGAACCCCCAGGACCCAACATCTAAAAGAGTTGCTAGGAGTCTTGACAGGAGATTAGGACCAGGACAGAGCCGGGAAATGATAACGAAGTCCATGCTGAGGGTGGTGAGAAAGCAAACTCTGAGCTCAGGAACTGGCAGGAACTGGCCCCGGTGAGGAAGTGAGGAGATGGCAGGAATACCTCTCCCTCAGGAAGTCGGAAAGGGGCCACTCCTGTGGAATCCCTACCGTGTGTTGTCTCTATAATCCCACCCAGCCTGTTAACCACAGCCTGTGTGGATCACAGGACCACACTGGGACCCTCTGCAACTTTGTGTCATCCGGTGTCAGCCAGGCCTTCTAGCGCCACCTGCTTCACATAGGATTGGAGAGCCCGGCTCTGGATAGTAGACATCTAGTCTCTCCTTGACATAAAAGTCACCTGCATTCCACTGGACTCCCTGAAGTGCTCACTATTCCTTTTACTGACCTTCATCCAGATGCCATCCCAGGTTCTACTGAGGCCTGTCCAGGTATTCTCTGGTTTTTTTTCAGTCTCTAATTGAATCCTTCTTTCTCCTTGCCATTGCGCCATTTTCATCATGGAAAAGTTGGAATCCTCCACTTAACCCTGAGGGAGCCCTTTTGTAACTGATGCCGTGCTAATGAATGCCCTGGATGGATACAATGTGGTGTCATGGAAAGAATTTTTTCAGGCTTGGTTCATTCAGTCCTGACTCAACTACTTTGTAGCTATGTGACCTTGAGCAAATTACTTAACCTTTGCTGAGCCTCAGTTTGCTCATCTTCAAAATGGGACTAATAATGCCTGTCATAGAGGATAATCTGAGGATTAAGGGGACAGTATATATAAACCCCTCACCCAGGGCCACATAGCAGTTAACACTTGTGTCACCTTCTTCTTCCTGGCTTTCTCTTTTATCTTTGCTCCCTTCCATCTCCAAATGGGCCACACTCTCTCCTTCCTTCACCTTACCTCAGAGAAAGAGGTAAACTTGCATTTCCCCAGGGCAGACTGCTTCATTTCCCTTCCATCCCTTCCCCTCACCCTGATTAGCTCCTTTCTCCTGTCTTCCCGCTCTTCCTTTCCGGCAGCTTCTGATCCTGAGACTCCAGATATGCTCAAGGTGTCTTTTTTTTTTGGCGGGGGGGGGGGGGGGGGGTTCCTAAAGACAAAAACCTTCCTTCAGCCTACTTCCCGATTAAGTTTTTCAAATTCGCTTATAATCTAAAATGCATACAAATCACTTTGACTCAGCTAGCCTGGAAATCTATTAAGAGATGATTACGCGTACATGTATAATCTTGGGGGGAACCCTTCTGTCAGGCTGCTCCCTTTCACTCAGGCAGAGCCCCAACCTATGCCAAATACATGACACTAATCATTTCATCCCTCATCAAATGTTTAAATGCTCCCAGGATTCTAACTTAGATTCAGAGGCCTCTTGTTTCCTCCACCATTAAAAAAGTGTTTCACATACACCATTGAATTCACCCTTGTGTTTAAACCTCTGGGTTGCATAATTCTAAATCTATGTGAGTAAAGGGCCGTAGTCCTCTCTACCTCCTACCCTTACACCCCTCTTATTAAAAACCATTGCTTTTATTCCTGAAAGAGATTAAATCTTCCATTTCCAGGTATTTCTCATAGTCATTTGTGGCCAGTCTGTTTTTTGTTTTGTTTTGATTTTTTTTCAGCTTTCTCCATCATTATTCTCCTACATACTCTTAACTAGAGATAAACTGCTTAACTCATTGTTTGGCAATGAGACTCACACTGAGTGAGTCCCGCTCACTCACATCTGTACACCAAAACATTTATTTCCTCCTCTCTACCCATAAATCGATCCCCCTCGTTAAGGACCAGGCTGGAGCCCATATTCCTCTTGAAGTCTTCTCTGTTCACAACTGAAAATATGTCCTCTCTCCTCTGAACTCCTTCCGTGTTTCTAGCTGAGCCATGAGGCTACCTGCCTCCTGACAGCTCTTTCTTATCTTCTTGATCTGCTTTATTATTTGACATTGTGTGTGCCTACTTTGTCTCTCAGCCCTCAAGGTTCTGGTGGGCACAGATCATTTTTCTCCCACCCCCTGCCATCCCTGGCAAAGCCCCGGACAGAGGAAGTACTTCATATGTCCCTGTTTCTCTTCCCTTCCCAAATATTATCCCACTGTTACCCTAACTGACCTTCACTTCATTTCTGACTCTTTTCAGAGTGTCGATTTTTAAAAAACTTTTTGAATTTACTCTGCAATCACTGCAAAGCATCCTTCCTTAAGATTTGGTTTCTGATGTGACTTAATAAGCATAATAATGGTTCTTTCTTCTAGCCATTAATAAATCTGTCCAAGAATATCATAAATTGGCTATCCACTGTGAGCAAGGAACTGAACCAGTGCTAATATAAAAGATTATAGAAGATATGGACGATGTGGTACAAAAGGGACAGGAGTTCAGAGTTGATTATATATCATATATATATATAAACTATATATGTTAATTACATATGTATATACAAAATCACCTAACGTCAGAAGAATGTAAATAGTGCAAATATATATATATATATAATGAAAAAGCATTAGGAGTTTACAGAAGAACCAATATAATGAATTTTGCTTAGTAGGGGAAAAATGTTTTGGAACAGGTGATGCGGACCCATGTTTTGAAGAAACAGAGAGGCCATCAGGCCCATAAGAACAAAACCCATGCCTATGTTTGCTCCCCATCTTCCCCCACCTGTTGCCACCGTAGTACCTGGTCCACTGTAGACGTGCAGTTGCTACTAAATAAATGAATAGCCAAGTACTGAAAGCAGGAGAGACTAGGTTATGTAAAAGGGCAAGCATGTTATGCCAGGGAAGCAGCAATTTATTTTCCTGGGTGGAACCAAGAAATAACATGCAAAATGATGGAAAGGAAAGAGAGAAGGAAATGATGAATGGCCTTGAAGTCTTGCCAGGAATTTGGTTTTAACAGATAGTAACAAACACTTTATTATCCATTCATTCATTTATTCCACAAATATGTAGTAAGCATCTACCATGTGCCAAAGCACTTTGCTGAGACCCGAGGGTTCTGTAGTGAACAAAACACAGTCTCTGTCTTCGAGGATTGGGCAGCCTTTTCAACATGAGCTAGTAAGTGGTGGCACATACTTATGGCTCTGGTTATTGTTATCCTAACAGTATTTAGCAAAAGGGAGCAATCTGTCTAGCCTCCATCATAGACAGCTCCGGCAGAGAGCAGAAGCCTTCGTTAAAATGAGCTCCAATGTGAAGTGTGTCAAAATAACAGATGATTTGAAGGCAGTAAGGAGGATTTAAAACTCAAGGAAGAACTTTTTGCCTGGAAGATTGTCTGGGATTATAGAATGGTCGATTGAGTAGCTGTGGAACCAGGCTGAGTTTATTTACGGGCCCTTGCATGAGCCCAAGACTGTCAGTTTTTTCATTTTGGGGCCTGAATGATGGGCTAAAAGGATAAAACTCTTGGTTCAGAAAAAAAAAAAAAAAGAAGATGTTTACATTGATTTGGGGTGGGGGGGGGGGTTGTTCAGATTTAACTTGCTTTTTGACATATGTCCCTAGGGTCATGGCTGAAATCAATTTTATTAGAAACCAAACACAGAAATAAAAACTTTTTATTTAGGGACAGAATGACACGGCAAATTGATTTTAGGGCAGATGTGGAAATGAATGAGACCTCAGAGCAGTACTTCCAACAACCGTGTTTAATGAGAAGACATTGGTTAGTTTATTTCTGAAATCTTACAAATTCTAAGATCACCTCCTGCTACTGGAAGATCTTGGCCTCATTTTCCATTTATCTCATTTTTTTTCTTTTTCTTCTTTTCTTCATTTCTTTTTTTTTTTTTCCCCAGGATGACGGCCTCCCAGAAAATGAACATCAGCTGTCAGTAGCTGGAAAGATAAAGAAGCATTTCAACACAGGCCCCAAGCCGAATAGCACCGCAGCTGGAGTTTCTGTCATAGCAGTAAGCATCTGAAATATCCACCTATAACTTTTTAAAAGCGATCCACCTAAGAGACAGGCATTACTCAGGAGAGTCCACCCAGAGACAGCAGAGTGGGTCATTTCTTTAGACAGCTCGACCATTTAATGCACTGGGGGAGGCTTGGGGCTTATATACATTATGTGTTTTTGCCGAACGTTTCCCTAGGAGTCACATCATTATCCAACACCTCCAGGGTGTCTTGCGGTACATATTAATTTCATGATTTATTTTTTAAAGGAGAAAACCTCCCCCACCGTGGACTCTGTGCCAATGCAAACTTTGGGACTCTGAGAAAAAGAGTTCACAGTGTCCTTTTGCCAGGACCTGGAGGGAGAGGGAAGCCGAGAGAGACAACACTGCAGAGAGAGATCGGAACACTATAGATCTTTGTACGAGACCCAAATGAAAGCCAAAACATAGCAGAAGGCTTGCGCAGCACGATTTTCAGTGAAACTGAACTGTGAACACCCAAAGAAATAACGGAGTCTTGCTCCTTAGAAATTTCTGTTTTTAAAGTTGAAAGTCTTTTACCATTTACCATTTTATTGATGTGGCTGCACAAGGATTTTTTTTTTTTTCTGTTCTATACATGCAGACATACACTTTATGCAATTTGATAGCAGCTCTAGGCAAAGATTAAATTGGGCAGAGAAATAATGAAACCTCATACTTCCTGGTGTCATATTCTAGAGTAAATATATTCAGGTCCCAGATTACTTGAGTTTTTAATAATTTCCTCTTTTTTCAGAGTATGTAAATTTTAACAGCATACTCAATGTGAAATCGCTTGAGCTGTTTTTTCTTTTCTAAACAAAGAACTTACACACTACAATGTCGAATTTTAAAAAGCATATATGCTATTGAACAGTACTTTATTGCTCATGAATGGTACTGTTTTACCACTTCTTCGGTATCTTTATTTCCTTTCTTTGTTTCTTTTTTGGCTCCACTAGAGCCCCAGATAAACTAAAGATGGATAAGTGACACACTCAGTACAATCAGTCCCAGATCCAGGTTACTAAATATTTGATATGAGCTTCCAGAATTTGCAGATGGCACAAATGTATGCATACACGTTCTCGTACCGTTTGCATTTCGTGTTTTTTGGTTGAACCCTTTCCACAGTGAGCTACATGTGAGTAACTGGCTCACGAGCCCACTCACGGTGCTAAATAGAACGCAGACTCTTGCAGATGCTTCCCAGTGCTGCCGAGAGTTTAAAATTCCAAGTTATTCTCCTTGTCCTCTCTCTCGAGTTCGTTCTAAGGAAATGCAACGTACAAGTGCACTGTCCTTCGTGTCTCTATAGATGTTGGTGTTCTTTGTTGTCAGCTAATATTCGGCCAGTAATTTTTGGAAGTAACAATCTCATGGTGATTCTCCACTAAACCAGACCTTCTATACTCTGTTTTCATCATTCATTCCAGATAGAAGTCTATTCCAAAATGTTTGACTCCACAACTTGCTTTTGGAATGGACTGCCAGCACGCTTGTCCATGAAAAGGACTGGTTTTCTGCTCCCACTGAGGGCTTATGGCTGCTAGAAAGGGTGCCTTTCCACCTTCGTCACTTTGTTTTTTGTTTTCGTTTTTCTTGGTCTTTTATTTTGATTAGTCTTTGGTTAAGTTTGCCTTGGTTGCTCAATAATGGTTTGTTCACGGTATTCTGGGAGTCTTACAATGACTAAGGGCAGGAACTTCAGGGCAATTTTCCAGTGGATAGACAACACAGATTTGAGGAGAAATCCTACTTTAATCAAATTGGGATAAATTCTGAAACCTAATCCATCTGAGTTTATTAAAACTTTATCTAAGTAGATCTCAAAAAACTCTAACTTAGTCTTTGAAGATCAAGGCCTATGGAATTCTTCCCCCTAAATATCATGATTGGACCATTTTGAATACAATTCCATATCAGTTTCTCAGTTCATCACTAACATTTCCATGGAAACTATACAAACCAGTAATATACTTATAGATTGTAAAATGGACTGTGTATGGCTGAGTGTACACAGTAGTTGTGTGCTTATTGAATCTTCTTTATTCAGTACAAATCTAAAAAAGCATCAACTTAACTCAGACTCAAAACAATGAGCTGTTTGGAGAAACATCTGGGAAAGTGCCTTGTCCACTCTAAGGCACAATTCGCATGTTAATCAGCATTGTTAATATTTCAAGCATGAGAGAGAGAGAGCACAACTATAAATTTCAGGTGTTGTTTGAGGAGTAGCTGGCCTGCCCTGATGTATACATTTCTGTGCCCCCCACAGAGTGCTTTTCTCTCAAAAATGTCCACACCCTCCATTAAAATCTGGGGGAGGTCACCGGTGGCAGGGCGGGGCTAGGGATTAGAAATTGGCCAGTTTGGCTGCCTTTGTGATTAACTTTCAGAATAGCATTGGATAAGTCATTTATACTCCACAGCAGTTTTCCCGTTCTCACAGGGCAAAGACTAAGTCTCAGGGGACTAGCACAAGAAAAAGGAGCCCTGACATTAAATAATACTGTTGACCCTTGAACAACACGGGTTTGAGCTGTATGGGTCCGCTTAGATGTGGGTGTTTTTAAATAAATATGTACAGGACTGTAAGTGTATTTTTTCTTACGATTTTCTTAATGACATTTTCTTCCCTCCAGCTTACTTTATTTACACAGTGTGTAGTATATATACAAAATATGTGTTAATTTCCTGTTATCAGTAAGGCTTCCAGTCTACAGTAGTCTTTTAGTAGTTAAATTTGGGGGACTCAAAAGTTATACGTGGATTTTTGACTGTGCTGGGGGTCAGCATCCCTACCCTCATTGTTCAAGAGTCAACTGTATTCCAATTCAAACTATGGCATAACTGCAAAAGAATGATATTCTGCTCTGGGGCAGACTATAAGTGGGAGGTAGGAGGAATATCCTTCATAAATGGTGCATCCTATAAACACCACTCAACAATTTAATAACGCAATATGATTATTCACCTACATGAAAAATTCCTATAATTAATATAATGTTGTAAATGGCTTCTATTGATAGATAAGAAAAACTGATTGCAGCATACATTTCGTTCAGACAGAATTTTTTCCCATGGGCACGTGTGCTCTCCCCAGAGGCTATAAAATAATGTATTTTAATTTTAAACTGCCTCTATGGGACCGATTGTTTGGAAATTATACACACCCTTTAAAATGAAAAACAAAAGGTATTTAGAATGTAGTATCAGTCAGCTTATATTTTCAGGAAATCAACAATTAAAACATTAATCTTTAACTGGCACTCCTCTTTCCTTAGTTAGAAATCTAACTACCCACTGGAGATCAGCAATGCTTATAAAGGAATTCATGACACTTTTTCTTTCCCAGAGTGACAAAGGAAAAAGAGCATCCTGTCATAACAAACAGGATCTAGTCTCAGATGTAATTTATGACACGAGCGTAGTTTAACATGCACTTGTGGTTCTGAACCTCAGTGTTTTTTGTTCCTGTTGTCATTCTTTTTTCTTCTCTGCTTCCCACCCCCTGTATTATTAAGACCAAAGAAAGGGCAAATGATAACTTTATATTAAGGTTGCAAGAGGTCCTCAAGTTGGCCATGAGAGTAATTACCAGCTGGAGGCCCATGGCGATCATCCGGCCCTTCTCAAAGGAGAAAGGGTGTTCTGACATTGAGGTCAGGTGACGTGATTAGGTGGAAACCCATTGCTACCCTTGTAAATGCAGCACTCTGCCTTCTCAGAAAGACTCCATTGTCCCTTTACTACCTTTCTCAGTAGTTGGGGGATTAAAACGCACACACACACACACACACACACACACACACACACAAAACAGAACAGAGAAAGGGAAACAAAAGGTTATTAAAATGCAATTTATAGACATAAAATGGAATTAGAGATGACATTTTAACGGTGGACTTCTTGGGAGCTGAGGGAGGGAGGGAGGCATTATTAGATTTGCTCAGCTTGATGAAGAACCGATGACTAAGATGTCAGTTCCAATTTATTTTTCCTCATTTAATTCTGTTTATTATTTTAACCGATAATTTTCCTAATGCTTTAAAGTTCTTCCTTTGCATTTTGCTCATGCAAATAGAGCATTTCAGTCTAATTGAACAAATCCATACTAATCAGTGTGCAAATAATTGTGATTCTGGGAAGCCGAGTCGTACAGTGAGAGCCCGTGGCACTAACGCCTTCCAATGTGTGTCCTGTTATGGGACTCTTGGCCTGTAGATGGCAACAGAGGACTAGTTACCGAGTAGCCAACTCCGTGGACTAAAACAGAAGTGCAGGACTTCACATGACTCCCTGAGGCAAGGGTACTTGGATTCTTTTTTTTTTTTTTTCTTAAATGAAACAAAACGCACCTTTTTTAAAGATTAAAATCTCACATTGTTGTTCCACGAACACCCAGATAGCCTAGTTTATAATCAGAACACCCAGTCCTCCAAGCAGTTTTTAGTTTAAACGTCTGGTGCCCCGGCCTGTTTTTGCCATGCCTTTGTGAATTCAGAAGTAGAAACTGTCAGCACAGCACTCTCGGGCGTCTCTCTAAAGAAAGGTGTGCGTGTTGCCTCCTCTCGTGGGCAGAATGGGCGAGTGGGTGTACCGCATGGGTATTGTTTTCAAGTTTGGGGATTGAACCTTTTATTCCTAGGTAGCCAAAGCCTAACATCTTATTCCAGGATGAACAACTTTGAGACCTTATCCTGTCTTCTATTTATTGTACCTTTGGTTAATCTTAAGCTCTTGACTGTACATATGCATTTTTAATATACACTGAAAACTATTTTTCATTTCATTTTATTTTCTGTATTTTCATAGAGAAAACTTACTGTTTTATATTATATCTTTTTAGTTCAGAAATGTAATTAAGATTCACCTTTAAGAGTAGTTCTGCTTTCGAAGATTAACTCTTCAAGAAAGAATTCCAAATCGCTGTGATTTGTGAGGGTTCCTGTCATCTTTTATTTCATATTTACGAAGCCCTCAAATTTAAGCCTGGTGGGGTAAGATGGGGAGGAGGGGGTCCGATCTGCTTTCTCCTAGGTGGCTAAAACTGATTTCAGTACTTCATTTAATTGTGAAGCATTTTCCATTCTATGGCATATGAAGAGGTGTTTATATCTTTTGAAATTGAGAGGACATTATTAAATGTGCACTCAAAACCTTGTCTGACAAATTAGATCTATTCTAACAAATTGGCCTCCGAGATATTCATGAGGGATTAGTGTTTTTTCTTGCCTTTTTATTTTCAAGGTGCAGATTTAGGGTATTAGCTAGTTACCCTGCAGAAGAGGCATCGTAACTATATATGAATATATAGTCAATGAAGAAGAGCTTGGTCTGGAGTCGTTAATTCTTTAGCACAATGTCGATCCACTGAGTTGCCCCCATTTCTCTCTGCTCAGCTGGACCACGGGTTTACCATCAAGAGATCAGGGTCTTTGGACTACTACCAGCAACCAGGAATGTATTGGATAAGGTATGAGATGGTGCAGCTCAACAGTCAGTGTTTCCATGGCAACGTGCTGGCAGTCTCCATTAACCAGTTCCTTCAGTGGATAAACATGCTTTTGATTTGTTATCCAGTCCATATGCTGCTTTATCAGTTTCATTTTAATCTTGATTGAGATGCCACACCCCCTCATTCCTTTTTTTCACCCATTATTCACACTGACATTTGCCAGCTTTCTTTCCATTGCACATGCTCAGTATCAATTTTCCTTACAGTTAAAAGGACAGTATATTTAGTGTTAATGCCAAAGCCTTTTCCTGATGTTGCTAATTAAAACAATGATTACCGGTGCTCTTCTGTCCCTTAACAAATGGAAGAACAATAGTGCCTTAGTGTACGTTCTATAGAAGTATATACTGTCATTTTAAAGTCATCAAGCCCAACCTTGACCTTATTAGATGGATGAAACAATGCATTTACACGTTAGTAGTAGAAGCTTCTCCAAGTACAATGAGCTATAGAATGCATTGTGTGTGTTGGTAAGCTTGTGTTTTCAAATTCTCCACCTTTTTGTTTTGTTTTGTTTTGTTTTCGTTTTATTGTTACCTCTCTCCCCCTGGAAATCCCTTTATGTACTAGCTATTGCATGAATTTATTTTTCAATATTTTGTAACTGTCAGATTACTTAGCTGTCTTATCTGCAGAAGCAAAGGGACTGTGTATGGGAGGTATCGATTTTTTTTGTTTTGTTTTAAACTGGGCTAAGAATTCTATCCAATCATTTTCTATTCTAGTCAACTGCCCTGGCATTTCCTTCAAGGGGCATTGTTTGTGTCTCTTTAAGTTATCCACAGGCAGGATGGTTTTTGATGATTTGGAAAATTTACTCTGAGAAGTCCCAGGGAACTTTTCTCCTCCATCTCGATGTTTCTGAAATGATCTCCAGGTAAAGCTCCACATCTTAGTGTTTGCTAGGAAAAATTCCAGGGGTTTTGGTATTTGTTTCCATCAAGTGATGGAGTCTATCTGCAGAAATGTAGCTACCTGATGTTTTTTTCATGCATTAGACTACTAAATTTTAGAAAACAAGAAATATATGTGTGTGTGTGTGTATATCTATCTACATAGATAGATATAGATATAGATATAAGATATACACACACACAATATGTAATTTTAACTCCCAATTAATTATTCCTAATTTTTACTTCTACACTCAAAACAAAGGGCTTCAGAAAGCAGTAAAGGGCACACTTTGACAAACTATCCAGTATACTAAAGTCATGATAGTTTCCAAGTCTGTTTAAAGCAGGAACACACCTAAACTTAAATGAATGTTTTAAAATCAGTTTTACGTCGAAGGCTATTTGTGTCTTCTAGACTGATATGCGTGCAGGAATTACACGCAACCTTTTTATTTACTTAAGTAAATTAACTTTATATGTATAGAAAGAACTCTGTTTTATTTTTAACCTTTTTTGGGGGGGGATTTATCAGGACTTACCTTTATGCAGACTCTTCTTTTTGACTTTTTAATGTAGAAAACGGTCTCTCCGGCTTTTACTTTTCACTGAAGGATAATCTGCTTTCAGAAGGGTGCACATATCATGAATTCTCACGAACTGAACACGCCCCTGTAAGGGCCCCCAGGTCGGGCACAGAACATTTCTAGCACCTCTGGAGATTACCCCCCTCCACCTCAGGGCCCTTCCAGGAGGGTCACGTAGCCCCAAGGGTAAACACTGACCTGGACTCTATCCACGTTAATTAGCTTTGCCTGGTTTTGTACTTTATATAAATGGAATCACTCCATGCTCTGCCCTTTTTGTTAATTGTGTGCCTCCTAACCTCAGGCATAGTAACCAAATATATATGAGTAAAGTTGATATACAATTAAAAATAGGCATCAAATATGCCTAATTACAGTTGTGCATACTGGTACAACACACGTTGCACATATAAATTAATCTGATTTCAAAGAGAAAGCTCTGGGAGATTCCGTTGCTGGATTTGTGAGATTAGGGGTGGGAGCAAAATGCCAAGTAAACACAATAATTAATAAATGTAGCCAAGTATAAAAAGGCCATTTGACTAAAATCCTAGTGATGGTTCCCATCAGCAGACAAAATGACACATCCCTGAATAATGGGCAGGAGCAGATGGGAGATAATCTCTTTTTTCTTCCACACATAAACTGCTCTGTTTTCCAGCTGGGGGCAGTAACAACAATGTTTATAGTTAATGTTGGAGTAAACAGCACACCCAGTATGTAAAGTTAAATTGGAGAAACGAGGCTAAAAACTCATCGGCATATATGCTTAATTAGGAAGTTTTATAATGCCATTTAGCCTCAGAACGAACACACTCTCCTCACTGATTGCAAATGCTTGCCTTTTATCTCCACGAAGTAGGAGCATTTGTCTAACCACGGTGGCAGCCAACTTCCAACATAAACAATCATTAGAGGCAAACATCCCCGCTCCCAATTGTTGTGTTTACAAGTGCTCATGGCTGTTTTCACTTCTCTGAGCATAACACTTGGGAGTCGGGGTTGCTTTTTGGTAAAGCAGCTCGCATCAGGGCATGGGCTGGAAAAAGCATCTCTTCGGGGTGCCCAGAATTGTCATGCCCTTTGTAATAGGCTTTTTGGTGATGGTAGAGAAATGGTGGGGGTCCGCTTTCCTCTTTCTCTCCTTCATTCTCTTGCCTCTTAATGGGGAGCTGCTTCCAAGCTGTAACCAGGGGAGCAGTGTCCTCCTTGGCCCACTTTTCCAGGAGTCCTTGGTCCTGTCACCTTGAGTCCAGGGGGGACACTCCCCGAGGAATGAGCCGTTGAGGCCATTCCACTCCCTCATGGCCTTACCGTGAGCCGCTGGAAACCACTTACGTCTCGTTACATTGTCCCCTCCTGAAAATGCGTCCTTATCCAAGGGGGATGTGGTCATACACATTCTGTGCCTCTCTCAAGTGAAGCTGTCACTGTGGCAGGTGCTATGGCCAACAACACACGGAGAAGAATCCTGCATCTTCCACACGCAGAACAAGGCAACAGCCAGAACGTGGTAACCCGATTAAACAGAACAAATATCCAAACAAGACGTAAGCTAAAAATGCTAGATAAGATAAAATGCGGAGGTGAGCTAGGACAAAAGGGTGGTTGAGTTCCCAGGCATGACGTGACTAAAATGTGCATATTGGATTCAAGCACCATCCTGAAACAGTGAGTAATGAGGCAGAGCGGTGGCAGCCAAGCGCAGTCTTTGCAAGGCTATTAAACGCTGTCATGCTCAGCTCTTAAAAGGAATGGGGTCAGTTAAATGCATCTTGCTTGGTGTAGGTTTGAAAGAAGAGTTCCCATGAAAGCCAGAGAGGAGACCCCAGCATGGTGTCTGAAGGGCTCCCAGGCCAGCCTCCGCCAGCAGCCAAATGCCCACCGCAAGTTCCATGCATTGCAGGTTGTTTCGCTGCGAGTTGCCTTGGCCTTCCTGCACCGTGGAGAGAGTGCTCCCCAGTGAGTGTCAGAGCACTGGCAGAAGGAGGAGCAGACGCCTCCGTTCCAGCAAGGGACTAACCACCCTACTCCACGCCAGTCCTGAGACTCTGTAACCGAGGGTTTAGCACGTAGGGAAGGCATAGATTTAAACTTCAAACCACCCAAGCTGTGATGACAGAGAAAAGGATCAGGGAAGTAGGAGGTTTGGTTTTGCAACTGTACCTGGATGTTAAAAAGTGAAGCCAAGACGCTCAAAAGATGGGCAGGACTGTAGGCCCACCAATGGTACTCAAACACAGGAAGCGTGAGACATACGTGTTATTTCGCCGAGTCCAACAGGGTGCTCACTGTTTGAGATTTTGTCTTTTTATTTTCAGAGGCCCCTTAAGAGAGGAGGTCAACAATATCTCTCTGTCTTTAGAAATATAACATACTTAGTATTAAAATGAGAAGTTGTCATGGCATCCCAAGACTTACTGATTGGGTATAAGGTGAAGTGAGATTTTAAACTTCTCTTGACCACCTCGATTGTTCAGTATTGATCGAAAATATCATATTTATTTTTGACCTTGCTTCAGAATCTCTTTTTCTCTTTTTGATAAAAAAAAAAAATCTACACTCTCCTACGTATTTATTCCTGCCATCCTTTGACTCCAGATGTTCCCCAGTGATGTTTGCTGATACGATATAGATTTTACTTGGTGTAAGTATGTAGGAAGAATAGTCATGAAGAACTCAATCCATAAGTATTGACACACTGTTATTCTATTAAGAAAGAGTGTAAATGTCCACCTGCTGAAGCCAGACAATTCTCAAATACATGCAAGCCACTTGACACTTAGAGAAACCAAAAAGTCCTGAGAATTGAGATGTAACGAACTTGGTTAGAGATTGGCAGCACAGCGTGTAGAGAGTTGATGACTTCGCTGTTGGGAAGGACTGGTTTGGGATCCAGCCCACTGCACTTCCCGCAGTGTGACCTTAGGCACGTTCCATGTTTTTCTCTGATTTTCAATTTCCCCATCTGTAAACATGTGAAGAGTATTACCAACCTCCCAAACCTGTGGCCAGGATTGTATGAGCTGCCTGTGCTAACATGCCTTCACAGACCCCTGCCCAAAGGAGGAACTCAGAAAACATTGCTTCACAGCGTTCCTCTCATTTCCAGGAGAATATCTTGCACTCAACATAGCAGACAGATCTACCTGAGAAAACCGATCTCGCTGCAGATCAAAGCATCCGCTGTTAAAGTAGAACCATGAGCATTTTTTATTTATTTTTATTTTTTTTAATGTTTTTTTTTAACATTTATTTATTTTTGAGACAGAGAGAGACAGAGCATGAACGGGGGAGGGTCAGAGAGAGAGGGAGACACAGAATCTGAAACAGGCTCCAGGCTCTGAGCAGTCAGCACAGAGCCCGACGCGGGGCTCGAACTCACATACCGCGAGATCGTGACCTGAGCCGAAGTCGGCTGCTTAATGGACTGAGCCACCCAGGCGCCCCAAACCATGAGCATTTTTGATGCTCTGATTGGGATAAACTGTCGGGTAACTTATATTATTCATGAGCATTTGTGGCATTAAGTGATACTTAAAGTACTCTGTTGCCAAAAATCCTCATGAAGTATAAGTTTTAAATGTTACTCTCCGGGGCAGAGATTGGCACACTACAGCCATTGGGCCAAGTCTAGCCCACTGCCTATTTTTGTAAAGAAAGTCTTATTGGAACAAGGCCACACACATTCACTTATAAATTGTCTATGGCTCTGTTTGCCATACAGTGGTAGAGTTGAATACTTGGGTCAAAGAATCGTATGGCCTGCAGAGGCTGAAATATTAACTCTTCGGCCTTTCCATAAAAAGTTGTTTCACTCCTATCCTAGGAGGAAAATATTTCTAAGTTAAAAGGTACCATCTGGTGGGGTTGTTAAAAACTGTATCTCTACCACCTACTGGAATGTCTGGCACATAGTAGGCCCTCAATAAATGTCTGTTAAATCAATGAATAAATGATTGAACTGTATAATAAAGGGACCATTAATATAGAAGAACCTTAATTTTGAGGATAAGCATGTTTCTGAAGGATTTGGAGTATATTAAAGTTTGGACAATTAAATTACGTATGCGATGCTCTAGGATAGCATTCCATTTATAGCAACCTGAGAGGAAGTCTTTCAGTAAAGCTAAAGAGTTGTTTTGTAGTAAAAAGAAATACCCATAACTTACCTGCTTCGTCAGTTCTACATTTCCATAGGTTTTCTTCAGGTTAATTATGGCTGTGGTTGTGCTTGGGGTTACTAGTATGATGAAGGGAAAACAAGGTGGCAGACCAGTTTAGCTTCTCTTAGGAGAAAATCAGGGTCTGTAGGGCAGAGGGAACACATGGATTTTGTCCTCTAGAAGCCTGAGCTCAGCAAGTGGCTGTAATTTTAACCCTCCAGTGAGAGGCCATCAGAAACCCATTCTAGAGAGCAGGGACAATTTGGGATTCCACTAAGAACAGACCAGCAAGAGGGGCCTGTGTCTAAGAAAGGTGGTGGAGAAGCATCCGGGCAGTTCTGCCTGGGGCAGGAAGGAAATAACACTGAAGAGTCACACCTAGGAAGTAGCTTAGAAGGCTACTAGGTTTCATTCCATGAGGCAACCTTTTGCCATTTCAATAGGGCAATACCGTGTCATATATCCAGACCTGGAGCGGCGCCTGGCGAGACCCCAAAGGGATATGAAAGCAGAACAAAACAGAATCATAATAAGCATGACAGAAAGCCGAATGAAACGAGGAAGGTGACTATCTCAATCGATTTGCCAGTTTAATTTTACTAGCAAGCAAAACATGTCCAAAGTGGCGAGCAAATCGTAGCTCAGTCCCTGCAGAGTGAGGGCGAGCAAGGGAAAGGGTTCCTGAGATTAATGCCCCAACAGCTGCATCCTCAGTTTAGTCTCCTTGGTAGTATGAATAATGGATGGGCCAAAAGGCAAAATGCACAATAATGTTCTTTTATTAATGAAATGAAGACTACTTGTGATGGCTAGCAATAAATTAAGAAAAGCAAAAACGGAAAATCAGTCAACGTTTGCCTCTGAAAAATGCTGTTACTTAAATCCAATAATTATGCCATGACACAAAACATTGCCTCACAACTTAAATGAGGTGCATCTCTTGCAAGTCCTGCCCATGTTGCAGAACAGAATTATTTTTGATCCATAGACTGCAAAGCCTATTGTTTGCTAAGAGAAAAACATAAGCCATTAGAGTAGATTAATGGTGATATTAAGCATATTCATAGTATTTCATAGGTGCAAGTTTCCCTAGGGATCATGCACTGTATCTCCCCTTCCATCTATGGGCCTCAATGTGGTTAAGAAACATGTCCAAGGACACATAATTAGCCGAGCTAGGACAAAAAGCTAGCTCTCCTGACTTACCCCAATTGCTGCTTCCAAGCGGATTAAGCTAAAGCTACCCGACAAGACAAACGTTACAGAGATGCGGGTGATGCAGACTGGCAAAAACAAAGCTAATGTTCTGGTTCATATTCTTGATCCATTCCTGACTTTCCTCCTCCATGCTATATTTTCCCTTCAACATTTCATAGATATGCTGGATGGATATGGCCTCTATATTTATGCTGATTCCCAAAAGTAACGTCAAAAATAAAGATTTAAAATATCTGAGTGCTATGAGGGGGATAGTATTGTTTCATTGTAACCGAAGAGGCCAGTGACCGAGTTCATTAGCTCTGTCTATTGTTGGAATATATTTCTTCAGTAATAGGCAAGCGCTGTCTTTTATTCATGCATGCTTGGTATTGCACCAGACACCAAAATCTGATGGATGTTAATTTCTCCAAGATTTCCAACTACTGTGTGTACAGCCACCTGAATTGTTGAGGTCGCTGGCATTGTTTTACCATTCCTTAGTTTTCACATTTGGTCCAGCAGCTCCCAAGGACGCTGTGATAATCAAGAACGTACAGTCTGAGGTAGTGTTTCTTCTGTGTAGGACAGGTTTATATTAGTTTCTCCTTATCTTTTTATCTGGTCATCTATGTGTACTGTTTGCCAGGATCCCCCAGTACGCTGTTATTTAGCTGTAACTCAGTACACAGGATAGCAGTTGTTATTTGGTACATATTTTAAGTAACTAGATTAGAGCTTCATATTTGGTTACTACCGGTCAACTCCAGAATCTCAAGAGATTTCTTGCTCACCTCTAACCTGTGGTAATTAGCACCAAAATGTGATAATGCAGGCTTCAGATTCTCTTATGAGTTCTTAACAAAGTGATAACTTACTGAGGAGACACTTGGGAATTCTACTGCAAGGCCGTTCATGTCGGTTCTAACAAACCTACAAACTGAGCAAAATAACTAATAGAATAATAAATCTGTTAGGAAGTCTTAAGTTTTAATGGAACGCCCAGGCTCTACATGAGGACAAACTTCCCTTACAAAGACAGGCATTAAGGAGAGACCCTATTTGCTTGATACTGGGAATTTTGGTAATTGATAAAGAGGAAAGCAGCCTGCCAGAAATCATTGAAAGGGACCAGAATTTAAATTTGTGATGCAGCACTTAAGGGGAAAAGTGGTGTTTTGAATGCTTTTTGGGGGGAGAAATAAACTGTCAGTTGGATTGAATATATATTGTGTAGCAATAACTTTTTAAAATTATGGAATAGCACATTGTTCTGTTATCTTGGTGAATTCATCTGTTTTGTACTACAAATGGAGTCTACAGAATTCGAGTGTAAAATTTGAACTGTCATACTATATATTTTTAAGTTTATTTATTTATTTATTTATTTATTTTGAGAGAGAGCGGGTGAGCAGGGGAGGGGCAGAGAGAGAGAGAGGGAGAGGGAGATTCCCAAGCAGGCTCTTTTTTGAGCCTGATGCCGGGCTTGATTTCACGAACTGATCTCATGAACCATGGGATCATGACCTGGGCTGAAATCAAGAGTGGGACACTTAACTGACTGAGCCACATAGGTGCCCCAGACTACATATACTTTAGAGGCAAGTTCATTTTATAGCCACAATTAAAATTCTAAAGCTATGATAGATGACAGTTCACCATGTTTTACCATCAGTTTACCATGACAAGAATTTTACAATAAGTGGTTGTTGAGTAGATAATGATATGAGTGTAAGAGAATATTAACTTTATGTGACATAACCATTTGATCATGCCGTATCCTTAAATATTAACTTGTGATGCTTTTAAGTTCTTACTCTTTTGTATTATAGAGTTGCTTTTGTATTATAGAGTTCCATTTTTTTGGTTGTTATTCAGAAGGCACATAATCATCTAAAGTAGTTTAATCCCATATTAATTGAGAAATATTTAATATGTTTCTAATATGTGTGCCACAGTTGCTAGGCATTCTGGAAAATGCAGAGAAGTTTCAGATTCTACCATCGAGATTTGAGTTTGATCAAATCTCGGAACATGGATAAATTTGAGTGGACAGGAAGGAGGAGAAGTAATGTCAGACAGGTGAGCACTTGAGCCAAGATGTAGGGCAAGAATGATTGAAGCTACTCAGAGACACATCAGTTAGGACTTCTTTGATTGCAGGTGACTAATAACCCAAACCAAACTGGCGTAAACAAAAACAGAAACTTATTATTTCATCTAATCTGAAAGGTTCCAAGGTTGGGTCTGGCTTCAGTGATGGATGGATTCAGCACTCAGCCGTGGCATGGTTTCTTTCCATCCCTCCACTCTGCCTCCCTATGTTGCCTTTAGACTGGAGCTTCACATGGTACTAGGAGGTAGGAAGCAGCTCCAAGCCCACCATCCTTCCACAATTGGGATTCATTATGTGAAATTCCAGTGAAAACCTCCTTGCGTCCTATTAACTGGCTTGGGTAGCCCTGCTGAGCCAGTTGTGGATGTTGGGCAGTGCACTAGGCTCATGGTTGCTCCTGGGTCACAAGCCCATCCTTGCCCCACTTTCAAAGATGGGACTATGGTCATCTTCACTGGAACCGCACAGTACAGGAGCAGGGCACATCGAAAGGGAAACTGAGGTATGGTTAACCGTAAACAGAGTAAATGGAAGCTGTGCAAGAAAATCAAGTGTCCACTAATGGAGAACAGTAAGTCTGCAGGTAACTGAGTAATTACAAGAATGAGACCCTGGAAGTGTGTCCTGTAAACGCATCGTGAATGTTAGGACGAGAAGTTGGGCTTTATGAGGAATTATAAATAAATCGGACCTGGGGATAATTGACCTGTCAGCTATGTGCAGGATGGACGGGGGCTGGGTGCTTAACAGGGGAAATAATGTGACCTCTGTTGTACTTTCCCATATTTCAAAAGCTGCAATATTTGCAGAGTATCTATTGTGTGCTGTGAACTGTGGAGAACACAGAGAGGATGCCCAAGACTTGATCTTGCCTTCCAAAGAGTCTACAGTGTGGCAGGGAAGACAGTGAGTTAGAGGCAATTGTGATAGAGGCAGGGCGCACGGCAATAGCAAAACTTAGGCTTCATGGAACACAGACAAGGAGGATGTTGGTAAAATGAACCACAGTCATGGAGCTGGAAGCAGAGTGAGCAGGAACCCAGGGAAGCAAGGCCTAAAGACAGTCACCCCCATCTGGAGCGTCTTTGAGAGCAAGTTGTTTGGGAACCCCAGTCATTAGTTGTGTAGGCCTTGAGAATATTACAAGGACGTGGGTGGGTAGGAAACTGCCTTTGTGTCATCAGATACAAGCCTCCCTAGGGGTTTACAGGCCCAGAGTGGGATTGTACATGCTCGCTGTTCCTGAAACAGAGGGCTTGTCAGGCCAATCAGCATGGGAAAGCCCTGGTTTTTAGCCCTTTGATGCTGCTTGTGGTCAGTGTTTTCTCCCCAGCTCATTCTGGTTGGGAACAAAGAAAGAGTGAGCTACTGGCACGTGGTGGCTCCATTTCATTCTATTTCAACAGGATTCAGAGTAAATGGGAAGAGTTTTCTTTCTCCTCCTTCTGCACTAGGAGAACTGAGTGCTGTTCCTAGTTAGTGATGCGATTCAGGCAAGTCTCTCCACATGCCTGGGCTTCAGTTTCCCTGCTTATAAAGGCAAAGCATTGGCCAAAGACCGCTTTATGAATTCTCTTTCCATTCTAAGAGTCTATGAATCCAACAGAAACAACCATCCCACCTTTATTCCGTGACATGTGACCGTGACATGATAGATTTCTAGAAAGAACTGCTCTGAAGTTCCTGGTTAGTGGCGCAACTAAAAGCATGGGAGCGTTTGAGCACCAGGGTTCATCTACCAGGGCAAACATTTAGAAGGCTGCTAACTAGAGAAAGTGGCAGGAGTGGCGAGACCTGACCGGTTTTAAAGGGGCCAGGGCAAGGGTTCTCCAGGCAGAACGACGAGTAAGGGAGAGAATATGGCTGCCCTTGAAAGGATCTGGAGAAACGCAAGTGAGAATAAAGGGAATGGGGTCATCCAAGCACAGGCTCAACATTGAGTGCCACCAGCCTCTGCATAAACTGACCTGCAGGATTTATGGAGAAATGGCCCATTTCAGTGACTGCAGCCGAGAGCATGATTTGGAGTAATTGAGTAGATTATGAGATGAACTACATATGGAGAAGGTGCCGATGAAAGGAAGAAGGAAGGGAGAGTGCCCTGAGATGAGTTCTGATGGGAGCTTGGTTTTGAATGTTTTTCTCTGACCTGCAGTTACTTAATTTTAAAATTGTAAGAGGGGTCGGGGGCGGGGGGGGGGGGGGGGAAGCCTTCATTTCAGAGCATCTCAGCCATTTAAAAAGCATTTGCACATCTTACCTAGGGCAATTCTGGGCGAGCGGGAAGGGATTATTACTGTTCCTTACTTAACTAAGAACTGAGTAAATCGTTTGCACAGCCAGTGATGGACAGAGCAGGACTCAAAATTCCTGACTACAATCCCAATGTGCTTTTCGTCTCCACACCAGAAAGTCTCAGTCCACCAGTCAGTATGTAGTCCAATGCCAATGACTTTTTCTTTCTCAAGAAGGTAGGAATAGAAATATTTTTTATGACCAAGAGGAGAGTTTATATTCCTCTTGGATTAACTACAGAATGGTTTTTATGTAAGTCAGACTAAATAGACGTCTATTTTTTTTACAAACATTCAAATCTACACAAACAGAACATTTTCAGTTTGCTTTGAAAGCAAAATACCATGTGTCGTAACTTTACCATGTTTTAAATAAAGTTAGGAATTTGGGTTTATGATGCTGAAAATATCATAAAGTCGGTGGGTAGAAGACCAAAAACTATATATATATATATATATATATATATATATATATATATATATCTATTCTTAAAAACTCTGCAAGTAAAGGAATCAAAGGTGGATGTTTCAACAAACCAGTTATTGAATCATTGTGTTAACGATCTAGTGAAAGGAGAAGTGAATTATTCAGGTTTATCTTCCTCATTGATTTGTAACACTGCTCTTCAGTATGTGGGTAGTTTTTAAAGCAGAGCAGTTCAGCCTAACAAAGCCATTTACTGTACTGGTTCCTACACACTGGCACTCTTTTGCTCTTTATTACTTCATTTTGGAACTTTGATTGCCCTATTTTAGATCTAAGATTGCTCTAATGCTGCACCGCAATTGTATGAGGGGCTTAGTTTTCACTTTGTTCTCAGAACCAGGCTGGCTATAAATTTATCTCTGTTCTTTGAAGAAGCTAACAGTAAATTTTCAAGAGGAAAAAATGGTGGTACATATCCCTACAGAGGAAAAGTAATCTCTTAAAAGCAGAATAACCTCCAGGCTACATCCTTTTAAAGAGAGACTTTCAAACCAGGACGCCTTCAACTTTTATATGTCGTCTATATTTTTCTTCAGGCTTTGTACCTACTCTTCTGCTCTCTGTGTAAGGTTTCTCTGTAATGACCCCGTTCCTCCCCACACCCTTTAAATCTGTAATGAAGTCATGCGTTCCCAATTCTGATGTCATAATAACTTCCAGAGCTGCGGCTGGGTAGCACGTCCTGGAGATCATCTGAGGTTTCATCAGGAAAACGAGGCATAGAGACCCGGAATTGGAATACCTACAAAATCGAATCTCTGTTTCATAAATTACCACATACTGCAATGAAAATGAACTTTGTAAAGTTAAATCCATGGGAGGGTTTCCGTTTGGCTTAATTGCACTCAAAGCAGTTCTCCATTTCAGGCATCGGTTTCATTAAAATCAAACCAGTCCTTCCCAGAGATTCAGCCACACTCCCTCATCAACAGATAATAAGATAATTTAGAATGAGGAGGTGCTAAAATAACAGGATGAGCTTGTGGCTCTGTTTCCATGTCTGACAACTTCATCACCTTTCATCTTTATTATACAGCCGCCCTGAGCTGAATGTTGATGAATGAGGCATGCCTGGCGTGCTCACTTGTCAGACACACGGGCCTGGGGCTCCCATTTACCAGGGGCGCTCTAGCCCGCCTGGGAGCCACCAAGGGGAATAGATGTGGAGCTAGGGGAAGGCTGGGTAGGGCTGGGAAGAGGTTGAACCCACGACATCATCCATCCTGCCTGTGCCTCCCCATGTCATGACCAGGCGCTCTAAGGAGCTGCATTTGCGGGGAGCAGAGAGCTCCCCGGCTGTGGTGGCTCTTGGCAGCCAAAGCGAGCCACAGTGCAACAGTTAAGCTGGCCAGCATCTTTTTCTGACCTCACCAAGTTCCAGAAAGTGTTTCTTTAGCCACTTCCTTCAGCCTAATTGTCCTCTTTCTCATTTTATGCCCCTGCTAGACCACCGCTCTTGATAAGGAGAGGCAGGTTTTCCGACGAAGACGCAACCAGGATGTGAAGAGCCGGTACAAGGCCCAGCCAGCTCCACCCGAACTCAACTCGGAATCGGAAGACTACTCCCCAAGCTCATCCGAGACTGTTCGCTCCCCAAACTCGCCCTTTTAAGAAGACCCTTTGACTCGAAGTCCTAGCTTAACCCTTTGAGACTCTGAGATTTTTTTCCAAATTTATGTAAAACGGTTTCATCTGATCTATCTAGCACTCAATGCTTGAATGGCAGAACAGAAAGCGTGTTTTCTGGTATCGTTGTAGCGATTTCTCTTGGCTCAATGAGATGACCACACGTCGTTTGCGAAGATGGCACCTTGCTGCTAACAGGGTCCTCAAAGGGTTAAGGCTAATCTGCAACTTTTTTAAACATAGAAGCAATGAATGTGTTCATCAGTCAAACTAGGATCTGCAGTATGTAATATAGCACATGTTAACCCTCTGAGTGCATAGGATTTGACGGAGAACCCCTGGGGAAATTTTCAGGCCTCTGGATGTGTACACACGTGTTTCTTGATTTTGCTGCAGATCAAGGGATGTTATTAGATGCTGAGATGTCCAGACGAGAAGGACATCTCGAACGATATCTTGCTTGTCGTTTTTTGTGGGTTTAGAATATAGCAGGCTTATAACTTAGACAGAAGACCTCTCTTTCACAATCCCATGATGAAAGGGACTTTTTTCATTCGAGGGATGACTGTCAGCTGCCGTGAGCCCTGCATCCCAAGCGGAGGCAGTTGGGTCTGAGACAAAACAGCCTGACCCCAGGAACTAGATGGCGCCCCCTTCCCCCAAATTCTCTCCATGTGAAGATGGCCTGATGATGCCCCAGAAATGCTGCTTCCACATCAGCTGCTGCTAGTTCCAGCACAGACCCTCGGAAGTCACCATATCTCGTCTTGTGCTTGGTGAATGAGGGTCTGCCCGCTCAGGATGAGACATCTATAGGAATAAAAACAACTGGTGGGAAAGAGCAATAAATTGCCAGGTGCTCTATAGGGCTGGGGTTTCAGACAGAAAGAGGAAACAAGATCCTGTTCTTTTTCTTACCTGCTTTTCACACACTGCAGTCTTCATTGTGAAATCCGTGTAGAGTATGAAATCCATACACAGGAGTCCGGGAACACAGGGATACTAGAGGTAGGTGCTTTGCAAGGTGGCCAAGGAGAAAGCACAATCCAGAATGTTCTAAAAATGGGCTTTAAGAAATCAACCCATTGGTAGGAGAATTCCATGTGCACCTTTAGGTTACCTATGTACAGCCTCCCAGGAAGAACAGGATGAGGACCTACAAGGTACCCCTGAGAATAAAACTGCTGTTGCCCAAGATGACATTTTAATACCACTGTCTTTAGCTGTCCACAGAGACATGTTTTTCTCCCTTTGGGCCAAGTCCTGTCTGAGACCTGCGTTTTCACTCCCGTTACCAAACCTTTCTCAAAACCCAGCCCTGTATCCCCCATGAGTTTCTTCTGGAATGTGTCCCATTTCAGAATGGGGAGCTGCGGCTTCCAGTGTGTCACTGCAGTGCTTAGAGAAAAGGCTAGCCACGGTGTCTTGGAGACAGGGATCCAGCTCAAATGTCCTGCTAAGGTTTGCTCAGCAATGTGATCCAGGAGACAACCAGTGAGTGATGGCTCATGAAATTGGCAACTTATTGTCTCTGTTTTGAATATACTTCAGTATCTGAAAGTCTTGAAACTTGTAGAGTCAGTTCTTTATTTTCAAATAGACATTGGTCTTCAATTGCTGCTTTTCACTCTTCAACTCATAAAGTATGGTCTGTATTAACATATATTTTAAAACCACAACATGTCATAACTTTTGCAACGGAGCGTCCCCAATTTTTTGCTCTTCCACATTTTGGTTTATCTCTTTGGTCTGCGTTGTCCTGACATGTAAACACTAGATTATTTATTGAGAATCCCCACCCCCGTTTGAGAGTGTTCTGGAATGGTAGCGTACTCGTCGCAAAGTAGCACAAATTGGTTAGGTTTGGGATGGGGGAGGGGAGGACCGAATACCAGGAAGGGTGTTGGTGTGTAGGTAGATACCATATTAGTAAAATACCTTGAACCGGTCAGAAATTACTGCTTTCTCTAGACCTATAAAGCAAAGCACTATCCTGAGCCTAAAGAGGAGCTGTATAGGTTGGCCTCAACTTTAAATGTGTGAATATGAAGAATCCTATGGGCAGAGACCTACCTGCGATAGACGGTCACTTTCGTTTCTTTCTCTGAATTACTGTTTTTCCCATGGGAGTTACGTATATTGCTACAACCTCCATGTACAGAGCATACAGTGCAAGGCTCAGGCCTGTTTCCATCCAAGTCTAGGGGGACCGTGGACCCTGCAAAGCTGTGGAGTGTTTCCCGGCACACTGCAGAGCGGCAGCTTGGAGGAATGCAGGGCCCATTGAACATGGGGATCCCAGCGCATCGCTGTAGAATTTGAGTGATTTATGCTGAATAAACAGTGGAATGTGACCTGTCAAGTAGAAATATTGAGTAATCAGATGGAATGCAATCTTCAGCATTAAGCTATTGAGATTCTGAATGTCAGAGATGTACTCAGAGGGTTAACAGACAAGCACAAGGCATGCTGATTACATTGGTGTATCCAGACTGCTTTGCTTTTAGCCAGTGCTTTCTAATTTTTTTCACAACATTCTTGGGATAGTTCAAGTTTGAAATAATTAAGTGGTGGTGTTCTTTAAGGAATTTCTATAACCAAATTGATCTTATTTTTTATTTTACTTTATCATAGAATATATATGTACCATTATGGCAGTGTATCTCTGTAATTATCAATTTAATCATTGCCACAGTGTTTCCATATTTTTTTCCTAAGTATTTAATATAGCTCTTATGGTGGTGGCCTGGTGATGGGGACTGTCTTTCCTTTATTGATACATGACCAACCATATGGTATCTTCAAGGGAATTTTTAGATTCACCTTTTCAGTTTGGTAGTAGACTAATTAAAGAACTTCTTCATGGCTTGCATCATGTAAATCATCTCTGTTAGATGAGAACTGTTCATATTGATGAACACATTTTTTCTCAACAATGTAGCAGAAATCATTTTCTTCATCATAATCAATGAATACGTGATTTGCTCCAATCATTAGCAGGAAAAGTAAGATTTCAGTCATTGAAAATGTTTTTACCGTAGCCCTCACCTAACTTACACGTGGTGCATATTCAAATAAGCAGAGAAAAAAAAAATACAAATAAACTGCTGAAAACACTTGGTGTTTTGTATTCAGTGAGACCTCGCAATGCCCAGCACCCCCATGGGTGGTGGTTAACAGGCCTGTCAGATATTGTTGAAAGAAGGCAATATATCCACGAATGAAGGCTAAAATTGCAATCCTTTACCCTTTGAGGCATATTTCAGTTGGAAAAAAAAAGAAAAGAAAAGAAAAGAAAAATTGGTTTAGCGTAGAGGGTCACGGAGCTACTGTGTGACCGAGGCTCAGGCACATTAAATCACGGTCGTTTGCTGACCAATGGCACCCATTAGACAACTCTGTACCCCACGCTGAAGTGCCATTGTGCTTGAGGAACAGCTTTCCTAATATTACTGTGTTGCTGCTAGCCCTTCTCAGGGTAAGGATCTGTCAGCGTCTCCATGATAAACTTCTGTTTTCAAAGGTTTTTAATTTGACCATAAAAAGGTGCCCCAGGCTGAAGTTTGCTGTATAGGGCCTGCACCAAAGAGTGAAGGTTTCGCTTCCTTCTCTTTTCTGCCTAATTCTCCCCCAGAAAGGGGCAATGACAACAAAAAATTGGGTTGTGTCCTCTTCTTCACTGTAAGTTCAGAATTTTGGAAAGCACCAAAATCCAAGATAGTAGTTTTAATGTAATGATTCATTTGGATGTGGGTTTAAACAAAAATTAATGAGTCACCTGGCATATACTGTAGATAACATCTTTTCTATAATTTGTAAATTAATTTTTTAAACTGCTACATGATTTTTTTTTTTTTTTTGGTCCAAAGACCTTTAAAAAACTTGAAGTTGGTCTGTTCAAAGGTTAGCCTTTCCTGCGTGTTGTCTGCCATTTCCATTAGGAGTTTAGGGAAAATACTCTCAGACCGACCCTTACTTTGCATGGAGTGATAGAGGGTCAGATATATGCTTCTGTTGGAGATATGGATTTCTTTATTTAATCATCACGAAGCCATTCTTGTCTGTTGGGGGAAAACGGTGATTAAAAGCACTTCCAAAATTAACATTTTGTCAGTTCAGATACGGTAAGAGCATAAATTAACACACTTTACACTTTTTTTGTTGTTTAAAGGCAAATAAATCAACAAAACTTGAAGACACTAAACATTTGATTACTGCAAATGTGCTTTAAAATTGGCTCAATGGTGCTTATACATAACACAGTAACAAATGGGGTTCCTAGGACTGTCAGAAGGAATCTTTAATTTGTATGTAATTACATACTTGAGGAGGAGGTGCTTTTAAGCCAGTCTTTTATTTTTTAATCATCTCAAATATGCAACCATCCATCCAGTAACATTAAGGGTCGTAAACTGGTGGGAAACAGGAAATTCAGTGTAGAGGCTTAGAATACCTCGGGTTAGATTGGGGGGGGCGGTTTCTCTCCCTTTGGTTTTGTTGTTGATAGACTTCAACGCTGGAGCTGCGGTGATCATTTTTCAGTGATCGAGCTTCTAACTGGCAGGTGTTTTGATCATGAGGTTTGCAATATCTTGCCCTTGGAGACAAGGAGAAACCTAGTTTCCTTCTTTTTCCCTAAAGGAAAAGCGATCTCTATAATTAAACCATACCTGTAAATTTCCTCAACATTCTCTTTTGGTCAGCTGAATGGAGACCCTTAATGTTGCTTTAATGTAAAATTGTATATTTTTGTCTGTGATATACTTTATTAATTTAAA
Organism: Panthera onca; assembly: GCF_046562875.1. Classification (NCBI taxonomy): domain Eukaryota; kingdom Metazoa; phylum Chordata; class Mammalia; order Carnivora; family Felidae; genus Panthera; species Panthera onca. The sequence goes on from NC_138339.1 coordinate 226,115,319, forward strand.
GTAAATAATAGTTCTAAAAGCCTTCACTGTCGGTATTAAGAGAAAGTAGGATTTTAAAAGTGATGATAAAGATGCTATAATGTCAATTCATTCCAGTCCAATCGAATGTGGTAAGAAAAAGACCTTGAATAGTTCTCTAGGGACAATTTCTCACTTGCCATTGACATTAATCTTTGATGTCTGCTCAGAAAAAAATAAAAAGAAATTGAAACTGGTCCAAGGTTAAAGTCATATCCTCGATAACTATTTTTTTTAATTTTATTAGGAAATTAATAATAGCCTTTTTCATTCTGGCTGAAAGAAAATTATTAAAGGATTAGTTGAGTGTGAAATTAAATAGTATTTTGCTCATGCATACTAAAAAGGTGGGCTAGGTACTTGATGTGTTTAAACAAGTTTCTGGAAGGTTTCAATTTGGTGCAAGAAAAAAATTCAATGTTTCCTTTGAAAATACTGAATTTATCAATTGCTGCATGGATCAGATGGCATAGGTTAATCTTTGATTTTCAGAATCTTAATGAAATAACTTTCAAACGATTTGTATCTGTGATTAAAGCTGGAATGAGATCAAATTTTTTCCCTAATCTCTCAGTTTAAGCTAATAAATGTAGGTTAATGTGGAATGAAATCATCTGTGATATATTATGTTTATTTATCAACTGAGCTTTTTTGATGTTGCCTGTTTTTATGTAAAACCTGTTCTTAAAGTTAATAAAATAATAGTACTTGGTGTATGAACTACTATGTAATGCCCTAGCTGCAGCGTCCACTCCTCAGTTCCCTTTGTCATAATGGAGTAAAATTTCATTTTAGTTCAATTCATAATTGACACATTCAGTCCACGAAGGAATAACCCAGCTGTGTTCTTGGGGGGAATTCTCTCTATGCAAGGCTTTAAAAATTAGTCATGCGGTCAGAGTGTAGCTTTCCCACATGTCCCCCACAGCAGAGTGTATATTTCATGGGCATAATTCAAAAACAACTATTTCAAAAATGTCCCTTTTCATATATTACCTTCCTGCCTGGGCCAGTGACTTGGATAAACACAAAGAAATCAAATACCATTCAGCCCGATTTTATCCTTCAACCTACGTACACAAGCTCTACAGAGAAGAGTGTTGTTTTATCCGCTAACCTGTAATTAGCTGCCATTTTTATAGCAGTTTCCCATTAGGCATTCCATGTGCAATATTGACCTTAGTGAAAATTGCAAAACTGTACAATGGAATAAAGTTCTTTCCCGTGTTAGTTTTTCAATGCTAGGAGCTTGAGAAGTCGGCCAGCAAAAGTGACTGCAGGTTCCCTGGTGTCCTGTGAAGGCGCCAGAATGATCTCCAAGCACTTGTAAAATTAACAGTCACCTTCCCTGCCATCTACAGGCTGCTAAGGTGGCTACTGTTTTCCCTTTTGCTCCTCTGCAGTGAAATCACTGGGTCCTTTCTGGGCTTTTTGTGCAACTGCTGTAAACCAATAGCTAAAGCGATTGCTTCCTAAGGACCATTATCTTGTTTTATGAGCCTGGAACCCCCTCAAAAAAACCTGCTATCAGAAAAATGGGCCCTGATGCAGAAACCTCAAACACCAGCCACTCTGGCGTTGAAGATGATAAAACTGCCACAGGAGGAAATTGGGAAAGAAAGGTCTCCCACGACTCCTCCGGAAGGATTGGTAGTTGGGAAGGTGGGGCTTCTGTACAGATAAGGAAGTTATGCAAATGGAGGTAAATGAGTAACAAGAAACGGGGAAAGAAGCATCCTGGGACAGTTCTTGTAACACCTCCTTCAACGGAAGAAAGGCTTTGCTGTATCTTAGAAGGTGGCTCATTCCCCCAGCTCCAGGAGGAGTACTGAGGGAAGATGAGGAACCCCGCCCAGCCAGCTGGACCAGCCAAATCCACGCTGGCCATCAGCACTGTGACAGATGTCCCTGCCAGCTTGCCTGCACGTCCAAATCATTCATTCAAATGTTTCTTGAGTAAGTGCCAACGACACGGCACTTGGTTGGGGCTTAGGAAAGAAAAGGGAATCTCTGTTGTCCATTTTGATTTTTACTACGATCAGAAGACTTTAAAGGTGAGAAAATATGCCTCTAGCTGGAAGGTTTGGCATTTATTCTGGGGCTCCTGTTCAGACAACATAGACACACCCACATCCAGTGAGACCTTGTGTTTATGGCAGCTTGGATTTTCTCACTTGAAGATGTATGTTTACCATCTGCCTGTTCTACGGTGCACACGCCCTGTGGTACTCTTGGCTTTGCTCCTGACCTCTGAAGTAGAAGACCTCCCAGAGTCCTCTCACCATCTGTAATTACCATGCAATTTTAAACCCTGTCGTAGACTGATACAAAACTGTGTCCATTTATTCAACAAGAATTGTCAAGTACCTACTGTGAGTGACACGTTTGTGGGGGCTAAGACGAGCAAGTCAGAATTCCTGTTCATAAGACTCTCAGATCTAGGAGAAACCTTCTACTTTGGATGTCCATGGATGGGGGAGACTGATTTATCACTCACAGATGGTGGAACACCAGTGTGTCAGGGGCACAGCATCCCTACCGGCCCGCGACTGGCCCTCTCAGCATGTGTAGACTGTGGCTGTCTGCAAGCCAACCATCAGTCTCATGCAAATAAATTTGTGGCCCGTTCTATTACAACAATTCATATGTCACCCTTAGAAAAACCCTAGAAGGAGGGGGAGAAAGGAAGGGAAGGAAAGATAAGAGAGGGAACGAGGGTGGGAGGGAAGGAGGAAATGAAGGCCGCTGAGAACACAGGTGCCTCAGTCTTATGACCCAGTGTACCATTTGGAGAATTTCAAGGGAAAGAAAAATATTAACGTCTCACAGTGTGCTTCTCAAAACCAGTCTCAGGAGATGCTCTGTGGGAATCATAGAACATACCTTGGTATAGATACAACATGGCTTTTGTCTCTTCCACATTCTTCAATCGAGTGAATGGTCCCCCATGATAGGGTGAATAAAAGTAAGATCTCATCAATGGCACCATCCCTGCGTTTCTTCAGGAAGCAGGAGGCGGGGTGTTTCCCCAAAATGTTCTTATTCCCGCCCTTTGCTGTCCATTCTCTCTTTGACTTTCAAGATCCCCTTGGAGGACCCATTTCCCACCACCTGGAAGAAGAACATTCCCTAAACCTCCACTACTAATGGAAATTTCAGCCTGAGGGACCTGCTCCCCCCTCTGCCATCCAAGCCAGATCATCTCCTCCCATCTCCAGCAAGTTTCTCTCAGGTGCCAGTCCCTCTGCGTGATCCTGGGTCACAGGTAACACACCCAACCGCCCTCTCTGCCATGCCCAAGTCCTGTGTAGGAAACAAGTAAATGGAGAGGAATCATCCAGAACGATCAGGGCTGTGGCAGAGAAAAGCATGAGACGCTCTGAGAGCGCTTTGCAGTTCACCTGTGATGGGGGGATTCAGAGGACACTACCTGGAAAAGGTGCCCTTGAGTGAGGGCCTGAAGAACAAGCAGGAGTCAGCCAAGAGGAGGAAGATCTTCCAAGCCATGAGAACATGCATAGAGAACGTGAAGGAGCTCAGAATCGGCAAGATGGAGTCCTAGAGTCTGTCCAGTGAGACCAGGGTACAGCCCAGGGATCTGGGTCTCACGGGCCTGCGGCTGTCAAGCCAGAGGACAGGCATGGGGACGGGCACATCTCATTGTGTGTGTGGCAGGTACACTTAAAAATGAAATAGCTCCAGACGCGGGTCCCCAGGAATTGGCTAAGGAAGAAGTGGAGCAGGGCAGACGGCTCTTGAGGGAGCATTAAAGACACTTTCACAAATAATATGGATCCTAATCACCCCTGCACAGCAGTAACAGAGGGCAACCTCCCTTTGCCAACAGAAGAGCAGGCCATGTGTTAATCCTTTCCTGTGAGGAGAACCTCCATCTCACAAAGCTTATCAGCCCACTGCTCACAGGGAAAAAAAAATCATTCTCTTGTATGTTGCTCATTTCTGGAAAAAAAAAAAAAAAGAAAGAAAGAAAGAAAGAAAAGAAAAGAGAAATTCACTGACCCTGAAAATAGCACTCTTGCTCCTTCTTCCTGGACAAATCCACATTGTCACCTTTCCCTACAGCAGGGTGATAATTAATATTCCACCCGAGAGAGGTTTCGTTATTCCATCAGAATTACCTATTAATTTCCTGGATTTTTCTAAGTAGTGAACTTGTCATTGCCGGCACATTGTTCAGAATGTGAAATACCCTTTCATTTTCAACAGGTGAATCAAGGCCCCAAACAACCCAGACATTTTTCAATTTCCTCTCTTGACATGGTCCCCATTGTAGATGCTCCACGTTTTAACAGCATTTTCCAAATCATCTGGCCTCCTGCCGAGTAAACCATTTTGCTTCATCAATAGCTTCTATTGCTTCTACTTCCCTTCCTGTAGAGGAAGGTAACAGTTCACACTGGTCTGTTAAGTTGGAAAACTGAAAATTTCCTGCTCAGGTTGGGAAGGGAGTCTCATTCACATACTTGCAGCCTCTGATTTGCTCAAGGTCCTGCCATGAAGCAGGTTTTGTGGGTTCTCCTGAATCACCCATACATGGGCGTGCTTTTCTGCAAAAATGTGGACAGGTTATGTCTGCCTTAATATTGCTGCTTCTCAGGGCCCTCTCGCAAGAGAGCCTTCCTTTCTCAACATAGTCGCGCTGAAATGTCTGATGAAAATACACCAAGGTGGAGAAAAGGAAGGAGGCAGATATCGCCTAGGCAACCCGAGTCTGTAGAATGCCCAGAGTTGCATTCAGAAAAGTGGGGAAAGCAAAGACCCATGGCCTGGGTGACCAAGCTGCCAGAAGGATGTTTGCTGCTGAGCCTTGGATCTCTTTACTATCAGCTGAGCGGAGCCTCTGGAACCCTCTCTTAACCAAAGCCCAGTGCACAGGGATGGTGCTGACAGGAGCAGAGGATGCCCTTGGGCCTCAGGGGTCACTCGTGTTAGTCCTGTTAGGATATCCTGTTAGGATAACACTCAGCATTATCCTACTCACTTCTGGCCCCAACCTGTCATCAGGGCTTGCTCTCATGGATAAGAGGAAGGCCAGAGTTTCATGGGGCCACGTCAGGCCTCCTACCACAGGCTTCTGCCCCCTCTCCATGCCCAGCTCCACTAGCCCATGTTGTAGCACAAACAGCCACATAAACCCTGATATTACCATGGCTTCCACCTGCTCAGTCCCGGGCTTCAACCTGCTCTCCTCCCCAGGGCCCCATCTGCTGCGGAAATCCATGTGGCTTCCCCACCATAAATGCAAAAGGTTTCACCTCGCCTTAATGTGGTCCTAAATCCAGACTGGCCTCTGGGCAACTCTAGCCCTGGCCTCTACCATGCCTCTTACAGTCTGGAGACTTGGGGATCATTTCCAAGAAGGTTAGCTTTCACAAGAGAGGCTGTGTGCCCCTATTAGAGAAACAGATACCGTTTCAAGGTAGTCAAAAGCACAGTTGGTGGGTAAGCTGTTTGCTGTTTCCTGCCCTGCGGGGCATGAATATGTCCTGAGAAATGTCCCAACTGTAGCGACTCATCACGATCCCTATGTGAGCCAGGGACCCTGTGACATAGAGGTGGAGCTTTTCCATTCTACAGTCTATTGCATCAATGTTTGGCTTTGGAGCTCAGACCCGCACCACCACTGCTTCTGCGCTGCTGTGTTAGCAAGTTCATTTCCCCAGTCCACCACCCCACAGGCATGGGTGCCATTGCTAGAGTGCCTGGTGCTGTTATTAACTAGTTATCCTGCAAGTATACGCATGGGTATGGGTGTGTGTGTGTGTGTGTGTAGTCTGTGTATATATGTGTGCGGTATATATGTACTATGTGTATGCATGTGGTATATGGGGGGGAGTATGTGTATGTGTGCATATGTGTGTGCTGTCTGTGTATGCTTGTATGCATGTATGTGTGTATGTGTTTGTTGTATGTGGTATGTGTGTATGTGTGTGTTGTATATATGGGTGCATATGTGTGTGGTATATATGTATATGCATGTGTGTATGTGTATGTGTTGCATGTGATATATATGTGTTCATGTGCATGTGTATACGTGTATGTTGTGTATATATGTGCACATGCGACAGTGTATGTGGTATGGTTGTATCTAAATGTGCATGTATGTGCGGCATGTATATATATGCATGTAGTATGTATGTGCATGTAGGGGGCCATGGTAATTTAAAAAACATGAATCTACATCATACAGCGCAGCAAGCTTCCTGCTGGAGGCAGCTGAACTATCTAAAACGTTTGCCATCTTATTATCCCCCATAAAGATTATCCTCACTCTCCCACAGTGTCAGTCGTAATATCTGCTGTAACATGGGACTTCGTTCCTGGCCAGAGCCGGCCTCCTAGAGCTCTATTTACTCTCCTACACTGTCTTCCGCTTCATCATTTGCCACAAGCAGGGGAGGCAGCTGCAGTAACTTTAGATTTGAGTAGTTAGCCTCAAAAGTCCTGCCGTAAGTCAGAAAGGCACAAGCTGGCACTTGGAAAATGAGCTGCTCCTTTCTTTAATACAAGTTACTATATTTTCGGTCCCGGGCAAGAGTTTCCTGTCTCCCTGCCTTCCCCCAGTGCCGATGCTCTTCACAGATATCTGATGTGAAAGGCTGCCTGGCGGCTATTGGCATCTTAAAACTGTTTACATGTGAAATCACCAGACCATTATCTTTCTTCCACGTGAGGCCCAGCTTTAACAATCTGCCAGTTGCCCTCGATATTGACTTTCTTTCTTCCTGTTGGTTTGGCTGACACTAGCATGCCTGCTGGGAGTGCTCGCAGTGTCTCCGGAGAGCAGAGGGAGCCCGCCCTGCCCCTTGTCTGGTGATGGGGTCGTAGAAGGGAAAGGGCCACATTTGTAAGTATAAAGAGGGATGCAGCAGATGAAAAACTTCTGGGGACAAGAGCTTGAAATTCCCCTTCTCCTGAGAAAACCTGTATGCCTGGATTTGGTTTCAGCACACCTAAAAGCCAAGTCTAAACTACGGCTTCCAAGAAAGAGAATTCTAAGTTCATAAATCATGGAGAATTTAGTCCAACATCGTCTTCCAGCCAGAAGTTACCTGGGCAGAGATCTCTTCACAGGCATCAAACAGCTTTCCATAAACGTTCTGTCAGGATTCTAAGCTAAGACAGTAGGTCATCAACAAGGACGCAAGCGAGAGAATCATGAGGGTTTTGACACCATCTGGGAACACATGTCTCTGCACAGGCTCGGGGGTCTAACGGTGTGATGTGTCTGCTTAGAACATCAAGTTCAGAGTCTGGCATGGCAGGAAAATGGCTGGTGAGGATATCACAGGGACCTTGTACGACTTATTCAATAATGAAGAGGCATTAAAGGGTTTTAGTTTGGGCATGACATGTTGCGATGCATGTTTTTAAAAGATGCCTCTGTCAACATTGCGGGGGATTGTATGAAAGGGAGCATGACTGGCAACTGGAAAACCAAGTTGGGGACTCATAATATTTTAGGAAGATATTGTGAAGTCCTAAAGTGGGCACTGGCAATACGAATGGAGAGGAGGAAAAGTGCTAAAGAAATATTTAGAAGGCCAAAGGAATCGGCATTTCACTCGGGTGACGCGGTGACTGTGGAATGACTAATATAGGAGAGAAGAGGACAAGGGGCGAGTTTGGTTTTGAGTATGTTAGGTTTAGGTGACTGTGGAGCATCTGAGAGAAGATAACCAAGAGACACAGGTCTGGGCTGGACACGGTGATCTGGAGGTGGAGCAGAATAGCGGTTGTTGAAACCTTAAAGGGTAGATGCCATCACACAAGGAGACTTATGAAAGTATGTAGGAAAGAGGGCTGAGGAAGGAACCCTGGAGACACCAAGCAGGAGAGATCCGGAAGGAAGCCAAGACATCAGATACCTGGGGGACTGTGGATCAGAAGTTAAGGGTTCAGGAGCCAAGGGAAGAGGCGAGGGAGGGAATGATGAGTGGTGTCAAATGTAGTCAAGCAGTTTCCTAAGATAAAAAGCGAAGGGTTGTGGAACTAAACATAGACCAACCACATGAAACAAGCTATTTATGCTGAGTTTGCTGTAGCAAAGGAATCATCCACCATTGCTTGCCTTTGGCAGAGACTCACAGGCAGCCAGAGTGGGAGGGGTTTAGAGTAGAAAAGAGAAGGCTGCAGGTGCCTGATTGGAGGCTGTTGCCTTGAAGCAGTAGGTGGGTTAACTGGAAGGGGAATATCCTAGGGGTGGCTGAGTTGGCTAAGAGTCCCACTTAGGGACATGGTCATCATCTTACAGTTTGTGAGTTCAAGCCCCGCATCGGGCTCTGTGCTGACAGTGCAGAGCCTGCTTGGGATTCTCTCTCTCCCTTTTTCTCTGCCCTCCCCCCTCTCTCTCAAAGAAGCTTAAAAACATATCCTATGGGATTGGTTAGGATGCATATTTAGTTTTCTCTGGTTGGTCCTGAGTTGGAGGTGGGGACAAAAATAGGGAGGCTGTCAGCTATTGGTCAAATTCTGACCATTTGGGGCTGTTATAAATTGTCGTTAGGCATGGCAATCTGGCTACCTGCAAGCTTGACATATAGCAGACTGGCTGTCTGGGCTGGTTATTATAGATATGGGGGTTGGTCTCCTGGGCTGGTTGCTGCAGGGTGTGAGTCAAAGTTCCATTTTTTTAAAGTTTATATATTTATTTTGAGACAAAGAGAGAGAGAAAGCCGGTGGGGGGTGGGTGGGGAGGGGTGGAACGCATGAGCAGGGGAAGGGCAGAAAGAGAGGGAGAGAGAATCCCAAGTAGGCTGGCTCCTGCTATAACAGAAGCCTGAAGTGAGGCTCAATCCCCTGAACCATGAGATCATGACCTGAGCTGAAACCAAGAGTCAGATGCTTAACTGACTGGGCCACCCAGTCGCCCCAGAGTTCCATTTTTATATCTGGGCCAGCATTGTCCATTTGTACATTCAGTCTCTCAGGGCACTAGTTTTGGCTTCTGGGAGGTTTACTGAAAGCAGTTTCAGATATGACAAGAGAATGGAGCCTACAGACAGATAGGAAATAAGCACATGTGGATGGAGAATGCGTCCCCTGCCCTTTCAAAGACATTAAAAAAATTTTTTTTCATGTTTATTTATTTTTGAGAGACAGAGACAGAGCATGAGTGGGGGAGGGTCAGAGAGAGAGGGAGACACAGAATCAAAGCAAACTCCAGGCTCTGAGCTCTCAGCACAGAGCCCGATGCGCTCCAACCCACAGACTGTGAGATCGTGACCTGAGCTAAAGTTGGACGCTTAACGAACCGAGCCACCCAGGTGCCCCCAAAGACATTTTGTTAAGAGCAGAAGTAAAGGGTGACAAGCTTCCAAGATGCATTTTGTTTTTAAAAGAATGAGTGCACCTTGTTAATAGCCCAAGAAGAAACTTGTGTAAAAGCAAGTAAAAATATAAGACCTGTTGCACTTCTCCCTCTGCATGTCTCATCTGGACCTCGAATGCATCAAGTTCAAAACTGATCCCCCTCAGTCTTTCTACAAACAAGTTCTATCTCCTATGTGCTCGGGGTTAGTTGGTGTGCTCCCTGCCCCAATGACGCAGCCCCTCAATGAGTCACTAAGTTCTATCAGTTTTACTTCTATACGTCATCACAGCCACCCTCGGCTCTTCAGTCCCTCTGGTACTGCCTTGGTTTAGGTTCCCATCATATCTCAACTGCACTGGTGTGACAGGTCTCATACTGGTCCTTTCAACCCCTGCCTATCCCAACTCAGAACTACTGACTCAGCTTTCTTTTTAAACTTCAAATAATTTTATTTTTCTGCTTATATTCTTTAAGTGAAGCCCACAGAATGAATCGCAAACTTCTTAGGCATTTATTCATTCATTCCATAAATAGTTATTAAGCCCCTAAGATGCACCAGGCATCATGCTGGGTACTGAGTATACAGTAAGGAGCCAAATGAATCCACTCTCTGGTTCTTGAAGTTTGTAGTCTAGCGGTGGATAGACATTAATTAAATATTTGCACAAATATTTCAACTCTGGGGAGCACATCATAGTTGACCCTTGAACAATGTTAAGGTTGGGGTGCCAACCCCCACACATGCAGAGATTTTCAAATAACTTTTGACTCCCCCCAAATTTAACTACTAATAGTCTATTGTTGACTGAACATAAAAAGTCGATTAACACATATTTTGTATATGTATTAATACCGTGTTTTTAAATCACCTAAGCTAGAAAAAAGAAAATGTTATTAAGAATATCATAAGGAAGGGGCATCTGGGCGGTTCAGTCGATTAAGCGACTGACACTTGATTTCAGCTCAGGTCATGATCTCACACTTGGTGGTATCGAGCCCTGTGTCAGGCTCTGTGCCCACGGTATGGAGCTTGCTTAGGATTCTGTCTCTCCCTCTCCCTCTGCCCCTCCCCTGCTCACATGCATGTTCTCTTTCTCAAAATAAATAAACATTAAAAAAATAATATCATAAGGAAGAGAAAATACATTCACAGTACTGTACAGTCTTTCCTGAAAAATATCTGTGTGTAAGTGGACCCATGCTGTCCAAACATGTGTTGTTTGAGGGTCAACTGTATTATAAAGGATAGATGCAGAATACTATGAGAGAAACTGATAGGGGAATTTGATGGAGATGGGGAGGTTAAAGAAGTCTTCCTGAGCTGAGATTAGAAGGATGAGTAGGCGTTAACCAGGTAAAAGGGAGAAAAGAGCATTTGTTGGAACAATGTCAACAAAGCTTCGGTGGTGGAAGGGAGCATGGCCAGCCCAAGAAGGTGAGATCTGGCCAGTGTGGAGGGAGCAAGGTATGAGATGCATAAGAGACGGGCAGTTACGTGGGTCTTCCAGGCAGAACAATGGTTTATCTTTAGCGCCAGAGTAAGTGAGGGGTTTTAAGCAGGAGGCAGGGGTAGAGATCTGATCTGATTTTCATTTCAAAAGGATCACTCTGGCGGGGGTATGGAGAGTGAAGGCGGCAGGCTGAGAAGATAGAAACAGAAGGCTATACAGAGATGAGAGTGGAGAGACTCAGTAATGGTAGTGGAGAGGTGGACACTGACATTTGGGAGCTATACTTAATGGGGCTTAAACAAGAGTAGTTTGAGCAAGAGTCCACAGGGATGATTCTAGGTTTCCCCCTTACAGATATGGATAATGTTCCCTCCTAGTCTCTGAGTTAGGGAACTCTGGTGGAGAGCTGATTGAAAGAGCAGAGGTGGATGCTAAATGTAGTTTCAGACATGTTCTTTTTGAGGTGAGTTTGACACACCAAAAGACCTCAAGCATGCAGTAGGTTATATTAGTCTGGAGCCTAGAGGACACAGAATGTGTAAGTGGTCTACCTATAGGAACTAACTGATGGATGGGAATGCTTGAGTATAGAGTAAGAGGAGAGGAGTTAGGAACCTTAAAGAACTTCAGCCTATAGTGATTGGGTAGAGGAGGACATGCACAAGAGACAAAGAAGCAGCTGGAGAAGAAGGAAGAACCCAGGAGAGGGCTGTATTGTGAAAGCCAAGGGTAGAGGGTACATCAGAGACAAAAGATAGATACAAATCAGCTGGATTTAGCAATATGGAAGTTATTAGTTACCTTGGCAGTACTTCTCAACCCTTTCTCCCAGCAGAGTACAAAGTGATATTTGTGTGATGCCCAGGGGTAACCAGACAAGGCTGCCCACGGCTGGATGCAACCAGCCCAGAAGCTCCAGCTTTCTGGGACCCACCTGACTGCCCTGAAGGGTAAATGATCGTTAGCTTGGCCCACCTCTAGCCTATTCTCAGCATGCCAGTGAGAGGGTGAGAAGCTGTGCCTTATAGGAAAGTACAGTTTCCAAAAACTGATGGATCCTAGAAGCCAGTTTTCAGAGGGAATCGGGAGTGTCCAGCAGGACAACTACCATTGTACCACTCCACCAACACCAAATTCATTATATTCTGGAGTTGTGCAACATGGTGGCCTGTGGAGGGATGAGTGTAGGGTAAGGAAATAAAACCAGAGAAATATAGCTAACTCTTTATTTTTGGCTGAGCTTTGGCTGAGAATAAAAAGCTAGCGATAAGACTGTGGCTGGAAGGAGATGAGTTAATTGTGTTATCTTTTTTTAAAACCCAAGGAAGAATTTTTGTATTAAACAGCTAAACAGACAGATGCATTGAGAGAAATGAATGACTATAAAAGCCCAGGCAGCCTCAACATCATTCCTCATTAGGGCAGAGCAAATAAAAATATCAATGAGATGCTGCTTCACACCAAGTGGGATGGCAAAAAAAAAAAAAAAAAAAAAAAAAAAAAAGCAGACACTAACGACTGTTGGAAAGGATACAGAGAAATTAAAACCCTCATACATTGCTTGTGGGAATTGAAAATGGTGCATCCACTTTGAAAAATAGTTTGGCAGTTCCTCAAAACATTAAAGGTAGAGTTACCACACGACTAGCAATTCCACTCCTAGGCATGTGCCCAAGAGAATCGAAAACATAACGTTCGCAAAAAAACCTGTACACAAATTTTCACACCAGCATTAATTGTAATAGCCCCAAAGTGGAAACAATTCAAATGTGATTAACTGATGAGCAGATAAATAAAATATGATCATACAATCAAGAGTATTCTGCCATAATGGGAGATGAAGAACTGATTTGCACCACAACACGGATGAATCTTGAAAACATCACACTATAAAAGAAGTTACTTACCAAAGGCTCCATATTGTATAATTCCATTTATATGAAATATCCAGAAGGAGCAAGTCCAGGGATTAGGGGTAGCTGGTAATAGGCAGTGACTGCTAGCAGGTATGGGGTTTCTTTTGGAAATGAAGAGTACCTTCTAAAATGATATAGTCGTAAAAGCTGCACAGCTCTATGAATATGTTAACAACTCCTGAATTGCACACTTTAAAAGGGTGACTTCTATGATATGTGAAGTGGGACAGATCTTCCCAGAGCAGCTGCCGATTTGAGTGAGGGAACTTCTGCACAACTGGTGAATGCTCCTCCAGGTTAGTGACACTGGGGCCCCACTGGTCAGCCCTAGGAGGGACCAGAGACAATGGACACTGAAATGCCACTGCCCTCAGCTAAAACCATTATATCCTAGTTAAGCTGTTATTTTTCAAAAGGAAGACTTTTTATGTCCCTGTTCTCTCTCTCCTGCCTCATCTGCTGCCTCTGGCCCCCCCCTTTCCCCCAACACCCCATCCCTCCACCCAGTCTAGTTCTAGTCATCCTATAAGATCCACTGGTGCATCTCCATTCGGTGAAGTCCTTGCCGACCACTCCCACCCCCACCTGCAGTAAGTAAACTGGGTCATTTCTGCTTTGTGCACCGCTGTACTATTCCATACTATTCACCAGTAAAACTCATTTCGCCGTAGGGCAAGCATGTGTTTGCATGCCTGTGTCACTTTATTGGAAGGTCAGTGTTCTCACCGTCTCTCCCCCGTGTTTTTCTCTGTAGCACTTAGCACTGCACCTAAAAAGAAGAGGGCTTAGCAAATATTCTGGGGCGAAAGGATGGCAGGATGCAGGGAGGAAGAATGCCTTAATAAGCAGTTGGATTGTCAGTGAAGGAGAGAGAGCTTTCAAATCAAATATTATAAAGTACTGTAGCCCTTAGGTGAAATAAGTCAGAGAAAGACAACTGCCTTATGATTTCACTTACATGTAGAATCTAAAAATACCCCAAACAAACTTGTGAACAAACAACCAAACAAAAAGCAGAAACAGACCCGTAAATACAGAAAACAAACTGATGGCTGCTGGGGGAGGTGGGGAGGTTGGACAAATCGGCGAAGGGGAGTGGCAGGTACAGGCTCCCAGTTATGGAATGAGTAAGTTACAAGGATGAAAGGTACAGGGTAAAAAAATATAGTCCCTGGTATCGTGACGGTGTTATATGGTGACAGATGGTGGCTATGCTTGTGGTGAGCAGAGAACAAGAGCATAGCCTTGTCATATCACTATGCCATACACCTGAAACTAACCTAACGTTGTGTGTCAACTGTACCTCAATTTAAAAAAAGCACTCTAGCCTTTCCATTAAAATACATAAAGAAATAACGTTTCTTGTGCCCACACACTGGCTAAGGTTCGTCAGTAATGAACATTCATCAATAGTGAACAAATAGCGTGTGGCATGTTAGCCCTGCTACCCTCTTCAACCTGGTTAGTATAAATCTGGACATTAATAAAGTTCTGTAGAAAGGATGTTCAACAAATAAATGCTAACTCTCAGTACAAAAAAAGTAAATACAGGCGGGTGTCTGGATTCTCGAACCAAGAGACATCATTTCGATGTGCTAATAGCTGCAAATAAGAACCAGAGTGATCAGTTAACATTAAGGAGAGGTGCTAACTAAATTTTAGCATATGTGGAACTGAAATAGCAGATCAGGAAGAGTTTTGGGTAACAACAATTTCAATAGACCCATAAAGCAGGAAGTTGTTCAGAGTTGGTATTTTCCTCTTGGCGGTGAAAATGCTTGTATCATTAACCCTAGAACTCCCAGATGCCACAAACATAAAAGCACTGAAACCCACACCATGGCAGTGAGGAGGTATATCTCCCTAAGGGTAGTGATTAGATGAGTTACAATTTTATTGTTGAAAGTTTTAAGTACATCCCAAATGGTTTCTTTCTTTCTTTCTTCTTACTTTTTTTACAAAAGAAATGCATGTTCATTGTTGAAAATTAGACATTATGGGTAAACCAAAAGAAGAGGTAAAAACATCAGTAATTCCACCACCAGGAGATAACTACCGTGAAGACATAAGCATATTGCTTCTGGTCTTTAACAAAAATAGGATTATCCCATATTTACACACATTTGAGGCAGTTAACTAACATTTATTGAGATTTCTAGATGGAAGAGATGCACACATCAGTAGAACAAGAGGCAAAACTCCCTCCCTTGTGAAGCTTATATTTTACTTGGAGGGAAATACACTATAAGCATAATAAGAAAATTATTTACTGTATTTCACTGAATTTCAGACACCACTGGTATCAGTTATTGTTGCCTAATAAAAGGCATCAAAGACATGGCATAAGTCACTGTTCTGCGGGCCACTTTCACCTGGGCTCGGCTGGGCGGTTCTTGTGATCTCTCCTGAGATTACTCCTCTGATCCACCAGCAGCTCCCTAGGAGCTGGGCACCTCTGCTTTCAGCGTTTCTGGCTGTCAACTGGGGCAATAGAGGCACCTGGGCCATTTGTCTGTCATCATCCAGCACGCTAGCTTGCGGCTGTCGTATGGCAGAAGCAGAATTCCAAAAGAGAGCAAACATACACAAGGCTTCTTGAGGACCAGGCTCAGAGCTGGCCTCTCATTCCGGCTGTAGTACCTTTTTTTTTTTTTTTAATTTTTCAAAAAAATTTTTTTAATGTTTATTTATTTTTGAGAGGGAGAGAGAGACAGAGCATGAGTGGGGGAGGGGCAGAGAGAGAGAGGAAGACACAGAATCCGACGCAGGCTCCAGGCTCTGAGCTGTCAGCACAGAGCCCAACGCGGGGCTCGAACTCACGAACCGTGAGAGCATGACCTGAGCTGAAGTCGGACACTTAACCGACTGAGCCACCCAGGCGCCCCCCAGCTGTAGTATCTTTCTCGAAGCAAGCCACCACAGCAGGCAGGTAAGGAAATAGAGGAGCCACAAAAGAGGGGTGGATACAAAGGAGGGAACAATCACAGCCATTTCTGCAAACAATCCATCACCCCTCAACTGTAACATGCACCATCATCCTATGTGCTACTCTAAAAGAGAAAAGTGGGGCGCTTCTCTGCCTCACGTGGTGGAGCCTGCGACCCTTGATCTCGAGGTCATGAGGTCTGAGATCTATGCTCCACACTGAGCATAGAGATTACTATAAAATTTTTTAAATAAAAAAATAAAAACAAAAGAGAAAACCTGCCAAGCTGTTGGAAGACGTCGTGATCGTCAGTTGTATCTCAGTATCAGAAATGTTTAACTGTAGAAATCATAGTACATCATAGATCAATGAAAGATGGCAAATAGAAAGTCCAGAGTCTACGGGAAAACGAGAGAACCAGGAAAGGTGATTGGGAGTGCTAGCAGTGGAGGGGCAAGGTGCAGTTTTAAGTAAGGCAGTCAAGGTCACTCAGAAGGTCTGAGCAAAGACGGAAGCAGCTGAGGGAGGGGTTATGCAGATATCTGTGCACAGTAAGAGTCTGCCTGGTATGTTCAAGATATGAGAAGTGTGTTGTGGTGGAGAGAGCAAAAGGGAAAGGAGAAAAGAGAAAGGAGAAAAGAATCTGAGAGGTAAGGAGGAGGAGTGAAGTGTGGATGACTCTGTAGGTCATTTTTCGTGTTTGACTCTGAGTGAGCCGGGGAGCTTCATGAGCAGGGGAGCTCCACGATGTATTTTAATGCCTTACCAGGGTCACTCTTGCTGCTGTGTTGAGAAGGCATAATGGCAAGAAGACCAAAGGAAAGACTCTTGTGCTGATCCTGCTGAGAGATGGTGGTTTGCACTAGGACGGTAGTAATGACTCTGGTGAGGCTCAGATTCTGGGTACACCTTGAAGGTATGGGTCAAAGGGTATCCAGAGAGGTTGGATGTGGGCTCTGACAACCAAAGATGACTCCAAAGTTTTGTCCTCAGCAATTGGAAGGACGGAGTTGCCCTTCGTTGTGGTCGTGGCTACAGGTAAAGGAGGTTTGGCAAATGGATGGACATCAGGACTTTGTATTTTTTAAATAGCTAAGATTAATTTTTGTCTATTAAATATCCAAGTACATTTTAACCTTCTTCTCTCAATTAAAATGTCATGCATATCATGCTTGTCATTCAGTATTCTTTTACAACACCTTTTAAAATAGTTGTATATTATTCCTTTTATGGATGGATCATGATTTTTTAAACTATCACCTACTGATAAACACTTAGGTGTTTCCGATATTTTGTGAATACAAGCAAGTGTTCGTGAATATCCTCACAGCAAAATCCTTGTGCAGATCCACCATTTTCCTAGTATAAATTTTTCAAACTGGAACTGCTGTTGTAGTGAGTTTACATATTTTTAATATGTTTGATACATTGTGGTAAACTTTTTCTCCAAAAAAGTACCAATTTATGTTCCCACCATAATAAATGACTTTTCTTATTGGTTTTAAGTGCATGTTTAAGTGCATTTTTTAAGTTTATTCATTTATTATGAAAGAGACAGAGACAGCTCAAGTGGGGGGATGGGAAAAGAGAGAGGGAGAGAGAGAATCCCAAGCAGGTTCTGCACTGTCAGCACGGAGCCCGATGTGGGGCTCGAACTCACAAAGCTGTGAGGTCATGACCTGAGCCGAAACCAAGAGTCAGACGCTTAACGAACTGAGCCACCCAGATGCCCCTGTGTGCATTTTTTAAATTCAGAGATTCAGCTCAGAGAACATATTTCATGAGATGAAAATAATTTTACTCTAAATCCAACAAACGTTTATCAAAAACCTACTATCTCCCAGAGGTATGTTCTATGACTTCACAGGCATAACCTTACTGAAGTCTCACAACTGTGGTAAAAAGCTATTAAGAAATGGGCCTAGAGGAGTGCCTGGGTGGCTCAGTCGGTTAAGCATCCGACTTCAGCTCAGGTCACGATCTCATGGTTTGTGGGTTTAAGCCCTGCGTCGGGCTCTGTGCTGACAGCTCAGAGCCTGGAGCCTGTTTCAGATTCTGTGTCTCCCTCTCTCTGACCCTCCCCTGCTCATGCTCTGTCTCTCTCTCTCTCTCTGTCAAAAATAAATAAAGGTTAAAAAAAATTAAAAAAAAAGAAATGAGCCCAGATTCAAAAGGCCAGCAAGTGACATCAGGTTATGAATCGTAGATCCAGTGGTTTATGTCCTGAAAGGGCAGCCACAAACCTAAATGCACGTGGATCCACTGAGAGTCACAGAACACCCTTAGGGCACGGTGGCTGTCAAGAGCAAAGATTAAAGAAACAAACACACGAAACTCCAACAAGAGCCCCTTCACTTGGGGGAGGGGGCGGGGGAGGGGAGACACATCAACATGCAAAACATCAGAGTGTGAATAATAAGGAGAAGATCAAGACAGGAGAAAAGGCTCGTTTTGTGAGCTCGGACAAGTAAATGTTGTTGAACCAGAAAGAAATGAGCAGTTCAGGGAGCTAAAAAGAAAGCCCAAACATTCCCTCAAAGAAAAGAAACAACAGCTTAAAGCCATCTTAGTTCCATTGCCTTCCCACAATTGTATAGAAGAGAAGAAACGAAACAAGTTGGCCAGAAAATACACGTGATGCCATGAAAGGAAATTATGTTACCCAGGCCATAAACACTAGGTCAAGGAGGCTGGGTGATTAAATTGCCAGGGCCTAATCCCCCAGGTGGGAGGCATCCAAGAGGAAGAAGGAGGTGGGTGATAGGTGTGAAAATAAAGCATTATGCTTTAAAGTAAAGGCATTTTCAGAAGGCCTTCAAAGGGCAAGTGGTAACAACAATATGATAAGAGCGACCTTACGTTGATATCGCCAGCCATTTCAGACCTAGGAAATGCTATAGGCTGGGCAAAAAGAGTGATGAAACTAGAGAAATGTGCTACTGCGTGGTAAACATTAAGGAGTAACTCTGAGAGAGGCAGATAGCGATAATCAAGACAGTTACAAATTTCCCTGTGCCACATAGGACACCCAGTGAACTGTGTGGTCAGGTGCAGGCCAGACCGGATAAGGACGGGCTCTGTCTGATGGTCCTCTGGGACCTAGGGTTCTAGGTCCTCTCTACTGTGCTTTCTCGATGTTTGCAGACTGGTGTGGATGCAGCCCACCCCTGCTTCCGTTCTTACTGGACATGAGGCCCGGCACTGATAACATGGCTACCTTCAGGCCTTGACCTTGTGATTTCCTTCTTCCTTTCTGGTAGTAATGCTCAGCCTTGAATCTCAGGTATTTAAGTCTTCTTAGCCCAGCAGAGGACTCAAGTGGCAATTAGGCATTGTTGCTTTTTTTAAATTGAAGTGACACTCACATAACACAAACTTAACCACTTTACAGTGTTCAATTCGGTGGCATTTAGTACATTCACAGTGTTATCCGACCACCACCCCTATCTAGTTCCAAAATGGCAAGTAGCTTTTGGGGTTAGTAGCTATAATAACGTTGGGCTTCATGAGCCCTAGCTATGTGCATTAGATAAGTTTGTATACTAACGTGTGTTGACTTAATACAGGTATATAATGCCTGCACTCAGAATGTGAGCCAGATACTTGCTCAGGTCTGTTAAAACACACTGGGTGTTTGTTCATTTGTTGCTATTATTTTCAGAGGCTTACCATTGAGGCAGACCTTATAAATGAGGTAGGGAAAGGTAGAACAAAACATTACTGTACTTCATTCTTTTTTTTAAAGCTTAAAATAAAAAAAGGAATGCTAATTATTTGAATGTTTTCTAGTGTATACTAAACCCCTGAAAGTAGGGACCATCTTATTTGTCTTTGTATTCTTAATACCCAGCACAGCAATGTACACGTTTTCAGGTCAATTCACGCCCACACACCTCTGTATACTGGACTTCCTCAGTATTTCAGGAAAACTCTGCTCTCATGTGGTTGGCTTTTTTTTTTTTTTTTTTTTTTTTTTTTGGTGTGGGGACTTTTTTTCCCCCCTTAAAAAAATGATGCCTCTTACAAAGATGACTAAGAAGAAATACTAGCAGAAAGTGGTTTTCGATCTGGAAAGGACCTGAGAGAATATTTTATGCCTCTAATTTACATGGGAGTCTAGAGGGAAATAAAATCATGCAGCCTGGAGAGCATAGTCCCTCTGCCCATGTTAGCAGAACTCACCTGGAAAATCAAAGTCCACATCTCTCTCCCCAGGGAGCAGAAGTAAGAGGAATTTAGGTTGCTGAGTGCAACCCCTGGGCCAGAAAGCCTCGTCCAGAACATTCCCACTTGCAAGTGTCTCAGTTGGTCGGGGATTATAATCAGCAACCCTGCAAGTGCTCTCACCCATAAGGAAGCTGAGGCTGAGTCAGATCAGGGATACAGGACTAGGCAACAGTCTCCAGCCGCTCAGCGCCCAGCCTCCTGCCTGTCGGCATTTCTCAGATTGGAGTCATCTGCTCAGGATGCTATAGCCATA
Source organism: Panthera onca (assembly GCF_046562875.1). Taxonomy (NCBI): domain Eukaryota; kingdom Metazoa; phylum Chordata; class Mammalia; order Carnivora; family Felidae; genus Panthera; species Panthera onca. Next base: position 226,135,444 of record NC_138339.1, read on the forward strand.
GCACAGACTGGGTTGTTTAACAACAGAAACTTATTTCTCTCAAAATAAAAATAAGTAGATTTATTTTTTAGAGAATTTTATACTTGGACTTTCTAGAATGTCCAAGATCAAGTTGCTAGCAAGTTGATGTCTGGTGAGAGCTCTTCTGTGGGGTGGCCTTTCCTCAGTATGTGCTCATGGAGCGGGGATGGGGGAGAGGGCACTCGCTGCCCGTGTCTCTTCTCACAAGGACACGAATCCTATTTGATCAGGGCCCCATCCTATGACCTGATGTCATCTAATCACTCCCTTAGAGGCCCTTCTCCAAATGCAGCCATATTGGGGGTTAGGGTTCCAACATACGAATCAGGGGGTGGGGGACACAGAGCATGTAGCACTCATGTGGCTCAGAATAGATGCTCAGAATAGGAGCAAATAAGGGGCTCCTGGGTGGCTCAGTTAGTTAAGCTTCTGACTCCTGACTTCGGCTTAGGTCATGATCTCACAGTTTGTGGGTTCAACCACAATGTCAGGCTCTGTGCTGACAGCAGACCTGCTTCAGATTCTTGCTCTCTCTCTGCCCCTCCCCTGCTCGAACTCTCTCTGTCTCTGCCAAAATAAATAACTAAACTAACTAACTTACTTAATAAATAAAATAAAATAAAATTAAATTAAATTAAATTAAAAAACAAACAAGAATCCACATTTTAAACCACAAAATGAATATTTTCCAGTGTAGCCACAGTCATGTAGTTACAGTTTACTCAGGGAGTAGCACAACACATTGGGTTTTGTTTGCATTTGGGTTTTAGGTTGATTTTCTTTGCTTTCGCTTTAGTGTTGTTTTTTGTTTTGTTTTGTTTTGTTTTACCACAGCACACATGCGTTAGATGGGTCCATGGCCTTCTGTCCTGATATGGCAGAGGCACAGAATCCATAGACTTTCAAGGCCCCATCCACCAAGTTTGAAGACAAATGTCAAAGTGTAGACACCAAGCCTGGGCCTGGAAATGTCATAGTGAGACAGATCCTCCTCATCCTGCCGAGTGTGGCTGCTGATACGAGTAAGGAGACTTCTGTTCCTCCAGGTCAGTGACACCCGGGGCCCCACTCCTCTGGGAGTGCCCCAGGTCAGCACTCCTCTGGGTTGGGGGAGAGAAGGGACAATGGACAGTGATACACCACTGCACTCGGCCATTAGGCTGATAGCTGGCAGCAGGCTTCTGGCTCACCAAAAGACAATTCTGACCTGGCCTTAGCCCTGCCCCTCTAGCCCTTGCCATTGTGGTGGCCATGCCCAGTGCCATCGCGCGGGTTGTTCTGCTTATTCGGGAAGTCAAATTCTGGGAATAAATAACAGGAAATGATGAAGAGAGCTATGTTTATTCTCACATGTATGTGAAAAAAGACCCAGAGTAGCCCCATCTCCCAGGTGAATGCTTTTTGCCAGGTCATCCTCCCACAAGTAGAATTATCTGGACTCGCCTTCCCAGTTGTCCTGTGAGTCTCTGTCTATTACACACCACGCACACATTTGGAGGGAAGGATCAACAAATGCTCCCTCCAGTGGGGTAATCTTGAGCTCCTGCCTCAGAACACTGGATCCGTGCCGCAAGCATTTCCTCACAACCCTGTCCCAGGAGCTGTTTCCTCGTCTGGACTCAAACTCTGAATATTACTCCCAGATCTGAGGATGATTTTCAGACAGTGGAATGCCAAAGGCATGACTGAATTCAGTCTCTCCTTTCCCCATAATCTCCTCAATGTTAGAAACATAACAAGTCCTTTTCTTAGCCCGTTACAACAACGGTAACATCTTTACACAATGGTAAAAATGCTTCTTATACAGAATGAATCGACCTGACAAAATATGAAATGTGCACGATGAGGTGCAGCCACTGACCGGAAGACTAGAAATTTAGGAGATATTTTTACAAAGGACTTTTAAGTGGGCCAGTTAATAAGAATCCACATACCCAGAAGACATGAGATAAATCGAATACAAGTCATAGGAGTATGGATGTTCTAGTCATACAGTCCTGAGTTCAAGTCCAAGTGCTGCTACTTGCCAGCTGCAAGAACTTGGGCAAATTACTTTAATCCCCAATTCAGATCCCTCTTTGGTAAAAGTGAGGTAGTAATTCCACCTTGTAAGGCTCTTGAGAATTCAATAAGGTGATGTGATGCTTTCCTTAGCCTACTGCATAGAGCAATCAGCCAGGAGCTATTAAAAATATAGGGGTGCCTGGATGGCTCTTTCAGTTAAGCCACTGACTTCAGCTCAGGTCATGATCTCACGGTTGGTGAGTTCGAGCCCTATGTCAGGCTCCGCGCTTACAGCTCAGAGCCTGGAGCCCGTTTCAGATTCTGTGTCTCCCTCTCTCTGCCCCTCCCCCGCTCACACTCTGTGTCTCTCTTCTTCAAAAATAAATAAACATTAAAAAGTTTTTTTAATACTTTTAATTTAAATTAATTTTTTAATGTAAAAATGTTAATTTTAAATAAATTTAAAATTTTAAAAATTTTAAATAAATTTAAAAATAATTTTAAATAAATTTAAAAAAATGTTAAAGTTTTAAATAAATGCCTAGGTTCCTATAGTGAATTGAATAATTCCCCCCACCCCACCCCTCAGAATTTATGTCTCTGTGGAAACTCAGAATGTGACCTTATTCAGAAAAAATGGTCCTTGCAGGTATAATTAAGGCAAGGATCAAGATGAGATCATCCTGGATTAGGGTAGACCCCAAATCTAATAAGAATGTTCTTATAAGAGACAAAGAAGAAGACACAGAAAAACATAGGAAATAAGTCCATGTGAAGACAGAAGCAGAGATTGGAGTGATGTGTCTACAAGCCAGAAAATGTCCAGAATTGCCACCAGAAGCTGGGAGGAAGGCAGAGAAGGGATTATTCCTGTAAGCCTCCCAGGGGAGCCAACCCCACTGATACCTTAATCTTGGACTTCTAGCCTCCAGAACGCTGATAGAATACATCTCTGCTGTTGTAAGCCTCCAAGTTCCCACAGCCCTAGGAAACCTAGAGACCCTGATTTAATTGTAGTCCTGTTTTTAAATATTTTTTAAAGTTTATTTATTTATTTTGAAAGAGAGAGAGAGACAGAGCATGTGTGTGCACGTGAGCGGGAGAGGGACAGAGAGAGAGAGACTCCCAAGCAGGCTCCACACCATCAGCACAGTGCCCGAAGTGGGACTCGATCTCATGAACCTCGAGATGATGGCCTGAGACTAGATCGAGAGTCAGACACTTAACCGACTGAGCCACCCAGGTGCCCCTAATTGTAGTCTTTAACTATGTGCAGGGTGCTTGCCACGGGCCAACAATTGTTCTAGGTCTGTGATGACTACAATACCATAGCCACTAGCCCCATGTGCCTATTGAGCACTTGAAATGTGACTGGTGTGAACCGAGATATACTCTAAGTGTAAAATAGTGGATTTCAAAGACTCTGCACAAAAAGGGAAGTAAAGAGGTGGCTGGGTGGCTCCCCTCTTGATTTCGGCTCAGGTCATGATCTCACGGGTCGAGATTCGAGCCCCGTGTCAGGCTCTGTGCTGATGGCTTGGAGCCTGCTTGGGATTCCCCGTCTCCCTCTCTCTCTGCCCCTTCCCGTGCATGCTCTGTCTCTCTCTTTTTTTCTCTCTCAAAATAAATAAACATCAAAAAAAAAAGTAAAGTAAAATGTCTCATTAATAATTTTATATTGATTACATGTTGAAATAGTATTTTAGATACATTGAGTTAAATGATAAAAGTATGGATGTATTTGTCTATATAAATTAAAATTAATTTCACTTGTTTCTCCTCACTTTTTTAATGTAGCTACTGAAGGGGCGCCTGGGTGGTTTAGTCAGTAAAGCGTCTGACTCCTGATTTTGGCTCAGGTCATGATCTCACAGTTGTGAGATCGAGCCCCACTTTGGGCTCTGTGCTGAGAGCACGGAGCCTGCTTGGGATTTTCTCACTCCCTCTCTCTCTGCCCTTCCCTGCTCGCACTCACTCTCTCATATAAATCAATAAACTTTAAATAAATGAATATAGCTACTAGAATAAATTTTAAATCCCACATGTGACCCAAATTATATTTCTTTTGGACAGTGCCATTCTCGGCCCTGGGGATACACTGATGAACAAAGTCCCTACCCTCAGGGGCCTTACGTTCTAGCACTTTCCCCTGGGTCAGGAGAGTGGGGAGCGGTCAGGGACGACGTCCCTGTGGGGTATGTGGTGCACCTGACTGGGCCTATGGGACATTTTCTCAGCACCAGCTGCCTTGAGCTTCCAAACCCCACTTCAGGAAGCCTCAGGCGACACCCCCTCAGTAGGGGTCTTCACCTCGTTACAGGGTCCATTCCCCATTAACAGTCCTAGCACCAAACCCAAGCAAGATGGCAGTCACTAATCCAGATGTCCTTCCTGTCTCCTGCTGGCAGGATGGGTGCCTGGGAGCAGACTAAGGTATGGCATTGGCTTCATAACCTCTGCAGGGCCTGCTTTTATCTCAGCCAGTAAAAATTGAGGACAGAGTGATTGCCCACTTGATTTGCTTACTAGTTACACGAAAATTTTAAGGAAAGAGAAGGACAGGTATTTCTTGTGTTTTAGCACTGTTTTCGCAATTTCCCTCTAGAATTTATCGGAAAGAAGTACTACCTCAAATGTGAGGTTAGCTGGGATAAATCAGGGGAATAGGGTAAGGTAGTTATGTCATCTGCAAATATAGATCATTTTACTCCTTCCTTTCCATTCTGGGGTGTCTTTATTTCATTTACTTCCCTAGTTTTCCTGGCTAGAACCTCCAGTACTTGCTGAATACATACTTAGGCCAGGCACTGTGTTAGTGTTTTTACATGCTTCATTTCATTAAATTCTCCAAACAACCCTATGAAGTAAGTGGCAGGCACTATCAACCACATTTTAGGGACAGTTACCTTGGCCTTCAAAGGGTTAAATGACCTACTCAGGTTACCCAGCTAGTCAGTAACTCAACCTGGGATCTGAACCTACATCTGTTTGATTCCACAGCCCAGGGTCTTAAATTACACTCTCCAGGTTGCCAAACTTAAGCTTCCTCTCAGCCAGGAAGGGTTCCTCCGGCCTTTCAAGGGGAGACAGGGCCGGCAGCGCCCCTGATGCCTTTCCAGCTGGACGGGAGGCCCAAACTGTTAGATTGCCAAGATGGCACCTCAAGTTTGACCATACCGGGCCTCAGTATACCCGACATGCTCCACCCTTCACAGCATGAGTAGTGTTTATAAGAACAAGAAGGAAGAGGGAGGAGAAGGTGAACCCCAGAGACAAGGAGCTGAGGGCAGAGCTGGCTCCCTGTCAAATGAAGTAAAGATAGAAGGATGTGGACACACAAAGTGACTATTCTCTTTCCGAGTCATACTGACTCATTCCTAGTAGCAGAGGACTGGTGGGCAGTGCTTTGTCCCTAAGCGTTATGGAGAAAATAATACATGTTCATGTAGCTAAATTCCAAAAATCAATATTTCTATAGTAGGAAAGGTAACTCATATCCACTCTTATACATATGAGTCACTTAATCCTTTCGGTAGCCTTGTCGGTGAAGCAGCTTTAGCAACCCACGTTAAAGAAGAGGCAGCTGAGGGTCACGGACCTAGGTTTATTATTTGCAGAAGTCACACAGCAAGCAGTTAAGTGAGCTTGGCTAATGTTTCCACTTTCACCCTGAGCTGTAAGATTCGGGCTTCTGACTCCCCAGAGAAGGAGGACACGTGGGTCCTCTCAGTGGAGTTTGGCACAGTCATCTTCAAACTGAGGAATGCGACGCATCTCCCTGCAACCCCTGTAACCAAGTCTTTCCATCTGGTCCCTGCATGTGGATACTTTCAAGGAAATCAATCTCTGACTCCTCAACTTCCATGAATTCTCTCTGCTAAAAACTGATTGAGAACAAGCCCATGTTTTCCCCCTTTGCCATTTCACCTGCCACAATACTCCTTCTTCTATTTAAAAAAAAATTTTTTTTTAACGTTTCTTTATTTTTGAGACAGAAAGAGACAAGGCATGAATGGGGAAGGGTCAGAGAGAGGGAGACACAGAATCTGAAACAGGCTCCAGGCTCTGAGCTGTCAGCACAGAGCCCGACGCGGGGCTCGAACTCACAGACTGCGAGATCTTGACCTGAGCCGAAGTCAGCCACTTAACCGACTGAGCCACCCAGGCGCCCCACTCCTTCTTCTATTTTTATAAGAAACACAAAACCAAAAACAAACCACCACAACAGAAACGTCCTTGGTTGTGTATTGTCCCAGGTTTAGAAACCTGCAGGGCACCAAAGACAGGAACAAGTCAAACTGCCTTTCATCTCATTAAGACATATGTCCAGTAAAAAATTCTAGTTTTATGCTTATGCTTATTTTTTAAAATTTGTGAAATATTTATATGGCTGTAGTCAATTGTTTATTAAATAATTATAATAATATCTCAATCCAGAAAAAAATTTTAAGCCTATAAATTTAAAAACATACAAACACACACACACGCACATTTATCACAGAATCCCAATGAAGAGTAATGGTAAAAGGCAGGCACAAAGATATAATGCAATCTGATGGGTCTTAAAAGGAACTAGAAGGGAAATACAAGCGTTTGTACTTCTGTTTTTAAATACATGTTGGGAGGGTATTAAACTATCCAACGGGACACATTTAAAAGAGTTAATGGATTATATCTTGAATTGTCAACCGTTACAATATGCCAGAAGTTACATCCTTTACAATCACATAAGCTTATGATCAAAATGTCTATAGATCATTGCGTTAGCATAGTCTCATTCTCTGAAAACTGGTCGTCTATGAAAAATATCCGACTGACTGGTAACCATACACAGCCGACCCTAACCTATTCTGCACAGAGAGAGTGTGGAGAGAGAAGAGGGAGAGTGGCCTCATGTTTCCCGGACCACACCGAAAATTCCCCACCCCCCAGCAGAGAGAGCACCCAGGCTGTGGGTCCCCCCCCCCCCCCCCACTGCTGCGTTGTGCTCTTACCAGGTGGCTTTGGAGCCTAATCCCATCAAGGCTGGGAATGCAGTCATTGTGTCCTTACTTTCTTACATTGTCAGCTCTACCAGGGTCACTACAGAGCGCCCTGCAAATAACAATGCCTCACAGGTGTATGGCAATGGATTCCCTCCTGACTGTTTGCAAAGATCTTTGAAGGACCCACTACTCTATGAATGCGAAGCGTTCTCTTTATTATTCTACTCCATTAGGCGTGTTTTCTTTTGTTCTCTACAAGCACTGGGCTTTCACTTCTGGAATATTGAATTTCATTTGCTTCTTCTCTCCTTCCCCAGGCTACTGAAATTGGTTGCTATCTTCGTCCGCTCACCCCACCCCCTGTTCTTCTCCTGGTCATGGTGAATTTGGATCCGTAAAAGCCTTGTATCACCGTCAATTATTTTTTTTAATAAAAGATAATATTGGTCTTGGCACCAAGGCTTGTCAGAAAATGCTCCCTTTTGCTTTCCCTGAATGAACAACTTGCTCCTAATTATAGACTTCTCTGTTGCTTTCTCAGTCTGGGTTCAGTCTGGTGTGAACATCTTTCTGGTTCATGCTCTGGGCCTTACGTAGAATGACCGCATGCCTCGTCATTTCTTCTTATCTGATTCTGATGACACGTTAGAAATACTTGTTGGGGTGCCTGGGTGGCGCAGTCGGTTAAGCGTCCGACTTCAGCCAGGTCACGATCTCGCGGTCTGTGAGTTCGAGCCCCGCGTCAGGCTCTGGGCTGATGGCTCGGAGCCTGGAGCCTGTTTCCGATTCTGTGTCTCCCTCTCTCTCTGCCCCTCCCCCGTTCATGCTCTGTCTCTCTCTGTCCCAAAAAAAAAAAAAAAAAAAAAAAGAAATACTTGTTGTGGTAAACCTACTGAGCCCGGCTCTTTATTAGTCTACCATTAGCATGGGGCTCCTAGGTGGCCGGTCACCTTAGATTTTTGAGGAGGACCCAGGATTTCCCCTGAGACTGGGTCAGGCATGGGGGTCAACATTAGCCTCTCGTTTCGGTGGGGGAGAGACGCGTTCTAGGAAGCAGGGCAGCGTATTGGCAGGACACGGGCCTGGGCTTTGGACGCTGGCTACTTCACATGCCAATGGCATGCCCTTGGGGGCCAGACCTCCCTGAACCCCAACGTCCCTATTTGGAAAATGGGGAGCATAACTCCGACCTCATGAGACTTAACCAAGACAATGCTTGTAAAACACCCAATTTAGTGCCTGGTACCTAGAAAGTGCCTAACAAATGGAAGCTAGCTTTCGGACAGTGCATCCGACTGAAGAGTCATGCCTTAGAAGGGTTCCCGTTCCAGTTAGTGAAAACTATTCACTTAAGTCTTTCTTCAACCAGATGCCATGACCTCATATTTTACTAATGCCACTTTTTGTTATGTTTAAAATTCTCAACTGGAAGTCTTTTATATCCCTTTCTCTAACTTGCATAATGAGTTTCTGTGGACCTCAAAAATTAAAGTAGCATTTGCTTTCTTTTAACTGCTCTAAGCAAAATCATTTGTTTTATTTCTGCAGTGTGAGTCTCTCTTTCAAAGGCTAGATTTCGCCGATTCCCTCTGGGGTTTCCTTTCATCAGCGCATTCCCGGAGTCCCCAGCCTTTAGAAATCACAGGATGCACTAGCCATCCTGCGCGTATTCAATTTTCCGAAAGCGGCCGAAAGAGCTCAGCCTCAGAGCTTGGTGCTTCTCAGCTTTCAGCTTTGGTTTCTCTCAGCCTGAGGACCGTTTGGACGCGGGCCTAAGAACATAGTCACACAATGTCAGAGTATTAGTATTAAGTGGGCGATGTCCCTCTTCCTGCCTCGCGGCCTCGTTTAGAAAAACACGAGAAAATAAATCTAATCTCCTCACGGTTCCCTTGCGCTGCACCACAGCCGGCATGTTATATGATTTCAAATTACTTATTAGAAATATTCCTGTGGGTATCATGTTGAGGATTACTTTTCCAAGGTTATTATAGTGCCCGTATCGTTAGGAAAATGAGGTGTAATTCTACCTGCTGTCTCATTCCAAAGGCTTCTTCTACCTTTGGACGAAAACCAACTTCCAAGTCAAGGAGCCGGGACATTTATCTTCTGTTTCACCCTCGCTTTCCGTCACCTTTCGGATGACAGGCTGAGGGTGGGAAAAAGGCCTTTCTCAAACCATTTGCTTCTAATAATAGCGTGCAGGCTTATCTCTTGTTTCAAAAGAGCTGATGTGACACCCGGAGGGAGCTTAGCGTTAGAAAAGGCCAAAAGTTTTGCGCTTGTGCTCATTGGGGAGCACAAAACAAGGACAACGCTTGTGGGACGAATTCGAGGCCGTGCAGCGGGGATACTGGTGCCAGGGACTCTTTATGGGATGCCACCTGGAGAACCGAATTCCTGAGTGACCTTGGGCAAGTCACTTCACCTCTCTGAATCAAGATAGCCTTCCTGGGATCTATGGGTGTGTGACTGCCACATGCATGTATCAGTTACCTGCATCTTGGCTTCACCTGAGGCAGATCTTTCAACTCCATTGACAGCCACTCACCGTTTAATTATTTTCCGAGATGACAGCTCCCTCTTCCGCAGGAAACGCTAACGTTTTAATTCCTCACTTCACTGACGTGGAGGTCTCTTGTACTCTGTGCCGGCTCTGTCTGCAGCATTCATCGCTGCCGGGAAGGCCCTCGCAACATAAATTAGGCTGCCATTTTTGCTCCAGGGACATTTGAGAGGGCAGTGCAGCTTTTCCTGAAACCTTTCAGAGCCTGCAAGAGAGCCCCGCTTCCCGCCCGGGTTTTACTGAGGTATAAACAAGAGAAGAGATGGGAAAGGCCATCTCTTTCTAGCACCTTCCTTAGAAGGTTCCTCGCTTTGCTTTGCCGGAAGGGAATGTCCACAAAACTTAAAAGCGTTGGATTTGATGGGGAGCACAGACCCATTTCCAAACCCAACACCAGTGAGCTTTGAACAGACTTTTCTTCTCCCTGTGCAGAAAACCGAGGGTGGACTTCATTTGCAGTCACACGTTTTTGTCTTTTGAAATACACATTTTTGTCCTTTGAACTTGAAAGACGTACTGGCTCCCTTGGGTACGCAAACATGGCTGATTTTGACCTGTCCAAAACGAATAAATCACCTCCTGAAAAGCTTTTGGAGAACCCGGAGAGATCAACCACATTTGTTTCACTTTTGTGACTACGTCTCCTCAGCTAAAACAAAGTACGGACATTATGCAATTATTTAGGGGAAATTCGGGACCTTTGGGACAGTCAATCATATAATTCGGGCAAAAGTGGATTTGGGGCCCTGACATTTGCAGATAATTGTGCAACCCTCAGCTGTGTGAGCTGGTCCTGGGAGACCTCACACCTTCGATTTGCCCCTTTTCTCCCATTCTGCTTCACTTTGTGCCTCTTGATTAGCAATAAAATGAATAAATCACACAGACCCGGCTTGGCTCTTGTGAGATACGCTAAGAGAAACGAATACAAAAACTGCAAAATACCGAACTAAAGGTGTCCTCCCCGACATCATTTCTCATTTAAAGAGAGAGAGAGAGGGAGAGAGAGAGAGAGATTCGTTCAGCAAACATGAGCCTAGAAACTAAGGCTCAGCCCAGATGTTATTAAGTATAAATATTTATAAGACCCATAAAGATCCTGGCTAAGCTCAATTTTGCCTTAATGTGGCAAATGTTTCAAATTCGGCTCTTTCACTGTTTGAAGCCTTTAGAAGGCAGGATACAGTAGAAAACGCATTACTGCTGCTGAGAGCTGGGGAGTTTCTCTTTTATGTTTTATGACCAGTTTTTCATTGGGGGGTATTGCTTTTCTCAGGAATCACTTCTCGAAGCCTGTCTTTTCCAAGAAGCCAGAAGAAAGTATGTTTGCTGTAGCCGTGTATTTGAGGGGCACTGAGAAAGGCCCCCACATGGTGAAACGTGCATCCTCGATGTGAACGGGTGAAAGGAAGCCAGGTTGCCTTTGTTCTTTCCCCATTTCAGTTATCGTGAAACATCTAGCCAGATCCTAAAAGCCTCACTGTAGCTGTCCATTCAATGGGTATGTGACTGTTAGAAGAGGCAAAGTACTATCCGCTCATGTTTTTAAACCTTTAATTTGGTTAACTACTGTGTGCTTTTTTGAAGAGAAATTTTGAGCCACACTCTGAAAACAGCTGCTTTGGTAACTTTTAGAGGCACAGAAGCTGTGATTTTGTAATGAAACAGTTTAAGACTACATGATCGTTTGGGCTCCAGATTCTTGAACAGGGCTCAGTGTATGAAATCATTCTTATTTTTAACCCATTTGTTTTATGGTAAGAAAAAAATCATCTTCCCACATGTCTTGTCCACCTATGAACCATGCAATGCCTTGCCATCTAAAACCCCTTTGGTTAAACACGACTCATTAAGATAACACATAACCACCTGCTGCAAAAATGGGGTGATTCATTTGCGTATGGAGATGAAAGGAACCTTGAGCTCCCCCTCACTCCCCTAGAATAAGTCCTAATCTGTGAAATAATTCCTGCTTCATTGGGAAAGTCTCGATGCTCTTTCAGCCAACCGGCAGCAGCCTGGGTCCGGACCCCACCTCCCCCAGGTTGTGATAGGAGGCCATCCTGTTGCCGAGAGCTCAGGAATGGAGGTCTGTGCTCTTCTCCAGCACCTGGCTTCCGTGGTTTCTCAGCAAGTTCTCCAGGCACGTCCATGCCAGCCCCACCCGGTTCCCCAGTTCCATCATTACCGCTCAGCCCTTTTTGGCTACTGAACTTGACAATTAATGTTGGCCCTGGGTGCACTGATCTCCTCAGTGGAGGCTTTCGTCTGCTGGATGCATCTGGTAAATGCTCCATGGTGCTTACCTGGATTCCCTGATTAACGTAGATGTAAAGATTTTATCAAGGCTCCTGGCGGCTGGACTTCAAGATGTAATCACAAAATCAATCCACATAGACTAACTGGGCACAGACTCACTAAGAAGACATCCCACAGTGTCAGGCACTTAATTAAGGCACTGTGGCTCCTCTGCCCCCGATTGATTCTTTTCTTTGCCTAACGGGTGGTGCTGCTTCGCCAGGTGGCCATGCCATTCTCTGCTGGAGACCACCGGGCTTTCAGAGCCTTGAAGTTCTCAGGAAGACCACCAGGGGGCACCTGTGCATCATCCCATTCCCCAGGGAATGGACCAGCTAGGTCCCACAAGACCCCTCTTGCAACCCCGCAGCTCGCTGGGCCTGTAACATCTACTCTGCTGCATTTTGTGTGCTGAGCTCCATGATTCCTCTCTTAGCTTCAGACATCTAGTGAGGACAAGCACAGGCTCCTCTCTTCCCCTCTCTCTCCCATGACACTCTGCACCTTGGTGGGCAGTAGAGCAGAGGTATTGTCCAACCCCCTGGGCGTTCAGCCTGCTGCTCTGACCCAGGTCGGCTTGCTTGACATCGACGTTTCCTGTCGGAAATTCAGACACTTCAGAAATAGAGGTTATTAACAATGCAAGCACCTTGTGAAAAGTAAGTAGCACAGATCAGAGATGATCAGTTTATGGCCTCTTGATGACGCTGAGCTCCGTCTGTGCAGCCATTGCCTGGCCTCGGTTCGTCAGGCTCATCTGGCGTGATTTTAGCACATTATCATTTAATTCCGCAAACATTTGCCAGGCATTGTGCTAGGGATATACTTGTCATGCTCCAGTAATTTACAGACTAGGGAGGGAAAAAGTCAAGTCAACAGGCCATTATAAAACAGGGTGTTTTGGCAACAGCTGGGGGTAAAGGGCTTCCAAACTATCGGACTCAGTCCTGGAGAATGAGTCACCTAGTCGGTCCTCTGTGGCATCTGAGTAGCCCTGGGCCAGAACTGTCAATACCAGCTCTGGTGTCCAAGGGCTGTAGAGGAACAATTCGACTCCCCTCTAGCAACAAGAGAAAGGAAAGCTCCAGAGAAGCTCAGACTTTCATTTATTCATTCCTACTATGTGTCAGGCAGCAAAACAGGTCCAAAATAAGACAGGCTGAGCAGGATTCTTTTTAAAAAAAATTTTTTTAACGTTTATTTCTTTTTTTAAACAATTTTTTTAAATGTTTATTTATTTTTGAGATAGAGACAGAGCATGAACGGGGGAGGGTCAGAGAGAGAGGGAGACACAGAATCTGAAGCAGGCTCCAGGCTCTGAGCTGTCAGCACAGAGCCCGACACGGGGCTCGAACTCACAGACCGTGAGATCATGACCTGAGCCGAAGTCGAACGCTCAACTGACTGAGCCACCCAGGCACCCCAATGTTTATTTCTTATTGAAAGACAGAGAGAGAGAGCGTGAGCAGGGGAGGGGCAGAGAGAGAGGGAGACACAGAAGCAGAAGCAGGCTCCAGGCTCCGAGCTGTCAGCACAGAGCCCAATGCGGGGCCCAAACCCACAAACCGCGAGATCATGACCTGAGCTGAAGTCGGATGCTTAACTGACTGAGCCACCCAGGCGCCCCAGCATTCTTTATCACATAGGGAGGCTTCTCACCTGGTGGTGCCCACATCAGGCACCAAAATCTTGAGTCCAATAGTCATATAGACTCCACCCAGTCCTGGCTGTGAGAGACAAAGCTTCCTCTTCTTTCTCTCTGGGTACAGGCCACTGGCCATCCTGGGGGACTGTCTCTGCTGAGGCTGGCATCTTTGACATGGGTCCCTGCTACTGTAGCCAGAATGAGTCTCATCCACAAATTCAGTGGTGTAAGAACTATATGCTTTTAAATTTTTCAATTTTTCCATAACTTTATTCCTATTTCAAGTTCCTGTTGGTCAGAATTAGGTCTTCTAATTCCCCTGAGAATTAGGTTTTCTCTCCCCATTTTTCCCAGAGTGGTGTTGATATTCCGTGAACTTGATTATATGGAGTAAGGGTTGGGGTGGTGTGCGGATTTAGTCCCTGAGTCATCTGCTCTGTCTGAGTGAGGTGTCTGAGTGAGGTGTCTGCTGAGACTGTCCACATATCCCCTCACGTCAAGGCTCTTTTCACAGAGGAGAGACATAGAAATAAGTTCTTTCTGCGGTTCCCCTGGGTTCCAGCTCCACCTGCAATCTCTCTTCGGGGTCTTGACTTTTTTTTTAAGTTTAGTTACTTATTTTGAGAGCGAGAGAGTGAGAGAGCGAGCATGCACGAGTAGGGGAAGGACAGAGAGAGAGAAAGGGAGAGAGATTCCAAGCAGGCTCTGAGCTGTCAGCACAGAGCCTGACATGGCGCTCAATCTCAGGAACTACAAGAGTATGGCCCGCGCCAAGATCAAGTGTCCATTGCTCAACCGACTGAGCCACCCAGGAGCCCCTGGGGTCTTGACTTTTAAGACTCTGTTCCAGAAAACTGTCAGGGCATCTTCTCATGCAGCCATCCTGGGACTCCACTCCCATTCCTGGGGACTGTTTTTTTTTTTTTTTTTTTTTAAAGAAGCTGGAGGGGGAAATCCTTTTTCATTCTTGAGGGTTTTTTCCCTCAGGGAAATTTCCTGTACATTCAAGTATGCTTGGAGGCACGAAACAATACCTGTAATGTGTTCAGGCTTTGGAAAACCAAGGGAAGAGGCAGTTCTCTCTTCTCCTTTTTGTTTTTTTAAGTGTTTATTTTCCTTCAACTTTATTTCCGTTTTCTGTTTAAGAGTCTGTGGAAGAACAGACTGGATGGTTCCTACCTTCCAGTGGCCTGAGCAGCGGGAGTTGCAGACCAGTCTTCAGTGGCAGGCGGAACGTGCCAGGCGGCAGGAGGGAACCACCGGACAGGCGCAGAGGGCACCTGCACCGTCTGACTAGTCTGTGACCTTGGCTTGAGTAGCGGTAAACCAGGGAGCAGGAACAGTCCATTTGCCCTGAGAGTCCTCGTTGGTCCTGGCCTTTTCAGGAGCAGCCTGCTCTTCCTTCTCTATCTCTTCAGGATGTCTCTAGAAGTAGACCTCAGGCTCTACCACCCACTAGGTCTGTTGTTGCACGGGATGGCAATGTCCGCCTAGCACAGAGGAGGGTCTGTGTTACACAGGGCAATGGTAGGCAGGGCAACATGAGGCGCCTGTGTGAGAGGCTGGGATTGGTAGCTACCACAAATCTTGGCTCCTTCGAGGCTGGATTTGGCTAATAAGGGTTCCAGCAGTGAAGCAGCCAGGAATAGGAGCAGATCCCATGGTGGCGGCCAACTTCAGCGCAGCCTGGTGGCCAGTATTCCTGGCGGATGTGACACTGACATCAACAGTGGCTCAGGCTGCAAGCAGAAACTTCCCCCAGGTTCTTTGCATATTTGTGACATAGATGCCATCACCTTTCCTTTTGTAGATGTACTGCTCCATTTGCAGGTGAAGATCGGTGCCACCAAAGTGGGACATCCTCCCCTTTCAGTTGCAGGACATAAAGCTCTGGACATCGAGAAAGAGTCTCCTTAGGTCACCACAGGAACCCAAAACAACACTGCATGGACTCCTCTGTGGGTATTGCAAGAGGTGCCTGGTGCACCTTGTGGCCGTGCCATCTACCCAGCCTCCAGGCTGCACAGAATGAGGGAAAGCAAGGGAAGAAGAAGGATTACTAGGAGAGAGATTTTAAAAGTCTGTTCATATGTCCCCTAAAATATCAAAGATGTTATTCTACCACATCGAGACATTCTTGTTTTTTAATCCCTGCATTGACAAAGTTTCAGGTTCACTTTAAGAACAGTCTTTCACCTACTGGCTCTGTGTGGTTCCAATGTGCTCTGAAAAAAGGTTGCCTCCAGATTTATTGCTGCTTCCTCAAGCTTGTACCTGTCTCTCTATGGTAAGTCTCCCAGCACCGAGGCAACAAAGGGGTGTATATGATAGAGCGTGATGGAAAACCCTCAATGCCATAGAAATTTGTGCTAACCAGATCCCCCATGAACCCCAGCTCCCCCACACTTCTATGGGAAAATCAAGCACTACACATCTCTAGGCTATAGTCACTTAGCTAACATCACTGTGCAACTATCTCACACCTCCTATAAAGACAATTGACTAGGCTCTAGAAAAAACAAAGAGCAAAGGCACAGACAGGCCTGACAGGCCTTCAGTGAGCTTAGAGTACAGGAGAAAAGAACACAGAACATGTGTTTTGGTGTAAGAAAAGGAGTTAAGTTTTGAACATGCACTGTTTGAGTTGATAGGCAGAAATTTCTGGAGCTAAGGATGGAGCCAGTAAGATACAGATAATTCAGTACTGATACAGGACAAGACCATTGTTACTAAGAAGAGCTACTATACTGAATCATCTATGTACCAGGCCGTGTCATGTCCTAATATCTTTACATGTATTATCTCTTTTATGAGGTTGCTATTATTATTATTATTAATTATTATTATTATCCCAAGTCAAAAGTGATAAAACTCTACAAAGTTTAAAAAACTTGTCCAAAGCCTTGGAACCGATAGGTGGGGATGGTGGGGTCAAGGTCAGGCTGAAGGGCTCTGAATCCTGCTCCTAACCAGGGTGCCTCACGGCTTGACCAGATGACAGTTGTTTTCTTTATGTGTCTCCACCATTCCGTCGTCAGAAAGCGAGAGAGAAACAGCACCATCGTTTGTCTCTTAGATTATCTCCGTAGCACCATGCATATGGCTTCTACTGACTGAAGGACTTGTTAAGTTTCCATCTTTGTGATGTGGCTGTGAAATGCCACCTGAGACATTTAATTTAATTCCACTAACTTGTATTGAATAAGTAAAGAAGGCAGGTAAGAGGGTGGGATTCAAAGATAAGTAAGACATGATCCCTAGCCTCAGGAAAGTCCAGATTTGTGTGTGTGGAAGGAGAGAGAGGAATAGAAAAACAACTCAAACCAGCTCCTCACCGCAGTGCAGGCACTGGGAATCTTCTGGGCTCCAGGCCAGGTTGCAAAGACACTACAACCCATAAGCTGCCTCAGGCAGCCTCAGTACAAGATTGACTTCTCCACTGGGTGCAGCAGGAAGAGTGCCTGGGACCCATGATATTTTTAGGGATCCTGAAATTGTTTTCACTTTTAAGTCAGAAAAATAATGAATCTAATACTTGTAATGAACTCAGCCTGGATTACACTTGTCTTACACCAACACAGACATTTGGAATTTTAATTCTCTCTCTCTCTCTTTCTCTTTTTTTTTTTTTCTTACTTATTTACTTACTTGTTTGTTTATTTTCTTCCTTGCTTATTTACTTATATGGAGAGAGGAGCCCACAAAAGGAAAGGTGCTCAGGGCCCATTAAAGTCATACTGTAGTTCTGCTGTGATGGCCAAATTAGACATTGAATGCATACTGGATTTTATAAGGTACAAAAAACTGTCCTTGGTTCTGAAATAAATACTCTGAAATGTGGGGTGATGTTTTATCAGTGATCACAAAAGGGGGTCCAACATCTCAAAGTCTGAAGTTGAAAGGAAACATAACCATGAAACTTTGTCCTTATAAGACCAGGGGGAAAAAAGAAAGATCCAAATACCTACATCCCCTTCGTGGACCCCAAATAGCATCACTTTGTGACCCAAGCCCTAGAATTATTCAGAAATTGACTGCTAGGAAAGGGGCCCAATTTTTCTTCCTGCCCTAAATGAGTGTGTAAAGTGCCAAGAGTAAAAACCACACTCTGGAAATATGTATGTAATCCATGTGCGATGTTGGGGACGCAAAAATGGAAGTCATGCCATCCCACCTGCTTTAATTCTGCTGCTTCTCAGTGGGTACAGGAGGCCTGCTGGCTGCTGGCTGGGGAGTCAGACTCCTGCTGCCAGTCAGGGCCTCCCTGAGCTGACTGGGTGGCCACAGAGGAGGCCCCAAAGCTGGAGCCCAGAACACCGGGTGGTCTCAGAAGGAGGTGACTGTGGAGAGTGGGACCTAATCCCCTGCCAGGCCACTGGTACAAGAGGTGGTGGGAAAGACAGGGCGGTCAGTGGAACCCAGAGATCAGGGGCTAGCCCAGACGGTGCCGGCTCCCCAAGCCCCTCAAGGGATGGCCCTGGGTGTTAAGCCTCTTTCAAAGCACCGCAAGGACTTGTTGGCATCAGGGTGAGGGCAGTTTAGACGACATCTGTGAAGGGTAAGATTAGACAATGACTCATGCTTGCAAATGCTGACCGATTCTACTTCATACCTGAAGTACAAAGTGACATTTCTCGCCCTTTCCCCAAATAAATCTTCCCTGCACTGCATTCTCTGAGGACCTCACGGCCTGTCAAGGACTTGGCCCCGAGCTCATTGGAACCACAGTAGATTGCCAAGTTTTGCAGATGTTTTCACTGACTGCTTTATGTTTTGCAATATTCTAGAGCTGTTCCCAAGTGACGTTCATCCATTCACCAAGTTAATGCTTAATAAGAATGATCTACAAAGGGTGACAGCCCCAAAAGATGAGGAGAGGGAAAACCACCTCCAATGAGAGTGGATGTGCAAAATAAATAAATAAATAAATACCGCGCGGTTCCCGATAGCTCGAGGTGCAGAAAAGGGAACTTGAGCAGCATTTCCTAGGGAAAAAAAAAAAAGGACAACACTGTTTATTTACGGACGTGGGCGGGTTTCTTTTTCTCAGAAGTACTGGGAGACCCCAGCGGGGCTGGGAAATGCTCCTGCTGAACCGAATTGGAGTGGAAATGAACGTACATGTGAGCGATCCATAGATGCGCTGTGCCTGAACCACACAAGATGGGCTCTTATGGAAACACCTATCAATTCGATAGCCAAGGAGGGGTAATCTCCCAGGGCAAGAAAAGTTTGGTTAACTCTGAGGGAAGCACGATGGTCCCAAAGCTCTAAAAAGTGAGTAACAATTTCTACTTTTTAACCTGCTTTTATCTGTAACATCTCATACAATGTTTGAAAAAATCCGGGGCGCCTGGGTGGCGCAGTCGGTTAAGCGTCCGACTTCAGCCAGGTCACGATCTCGCGGTCTGTGAGTTCGAGCCCCGTGTCAGGCTCTGGGCTGATGGCTCGGAGCCTGGAGCCTGTTTCCGATTCTGTGTCTCCCTCTCTCTCTGCCCCTCCCCCGTTCATGCTCTGTCTCTCTCTGTCCCAAAAATAAAAAAAAAATAAAAATAAAAAAAACGCTGAAAAAAAAAAAAAAAGAAAAAATCCTGCAGGTGCCCGTGCTAACATCTCCACAAAAAGGAAGAGAGTTAAAAGGTTTTCTAGAGGTTAGCCAACAACTTAGTGGCAGATCGAGGATGAAAGGATGGGTTTCTATTCCTCCCCAGCATTTGTGTGATGTACAAAATGCTGAATATGCTTTATAGCCGTGATGCACCACATGCTTAACGCATAGTTTCTCTAATCCTCACCTCGATGCTATAGGAGTGGTATGATTATCTTCATTAAAAGATGGCAAAATTAATGCTCAGGGAGAGATTATGCAACAGACCTGAGGTTACAATCCATTCAACAAAACTATGAGGCCTCCTTTTGGTGCTAAGCCTGGGGTTTCTCAGATACCAAGCAAAGCAAAAGCACAATTTAGAAAAAGAAATTACCGAAAGGCCTCCATCAAAGTAAGTTGTATCTTAAAGGATTTTTTGTTTCAAGGCAAGATAATCATTTGGTGCACTGTGGGTTTGTGTGTGTGTGTGTGTGTGTGTGTGTGTGTGTGTGCATGCACGCTAACAGGCTGAATTGCATGTAGGAATGGGAGAAAGGCCGTAATTGCTTGGAAGGATTGCAGATGTACCCAGACTCATTTTATTAATTAAGCAGGCCTGGATGCTGATTCAGTTGCTATGCACCAGAGCTCCCGGGAAATGCATGCAGAGACGGAACCTTTAAGGAGATTTATATATAATGCAGGTGGGAATTTTGGAAGCCGAGAGGAGGAATGTGGTTGCACAGCCATGTTATACAGCACAGAAATCCAGTTTCTTAGTGTCGCTGGCCTGTGCTACCCCCAGCCCCACCCTAGCTGGAGGATATGAGGAGGGATGTGGACAATTATAAGTTAATATAATAGTAAGAAAGCGTTTAAATAAAACAACTCTGGACCTACCCTCTTTGTAGGAACCCCAGCCTGCCTCAGCTTCCCCCCTGCTCGTGATCAGGGCCGGGACCTCCTGCAGATTTGCTATCTATCTTACTGTGGGCATCAGTTTCCTGCTGCCCTGTTCTCCAGAGGCGGCTTCAGTCTCTGAGCCGCCAAGCTGCTGATGCTGCAGAGGCCTGACATCGCCCTCCAGCTGGAGGCTGCCCCGGCTGACCCTGGGCCGCCCTGTCCCTGTCCCGCTCTGGAGACTGGCCTCAGGGGCAATCTTGTCTTTAACACGTGGCCTCCTCTGTTTCAGGGGTCACAGAAGACTGCATCCAGGGCTCCACCGTGTCGTACGGAGATTTTAATGAAACAGCTCTTCTATTTATTTGTGTTGCTGCCTCCACTGCCTGGGGCCATGGCACCAGTCCCGGAGAAGGGAGGCTGAGGTTTGGGGGAGGGGTTCAGCGGGGACAGCACACTTTCTGTCCCGAGGCGTAGCTCCTGGCGCTGACCCGCCGTCCTGCGTCAATTCCTTCTCCTTCCCTCTGTTTTTCTCAGGCACATCGAGTACTGGGGTGACTACAGTTTTGCGTGTACCCTGGGACGCTGGCTAAAACTAAACAGACTCCCCCCCAACGTGGGAGATTCCGCCAGAAGGAGAACAAAGGTCAATGCGGTCATGTGGAATCTGATTAACACAAAGCTGCAGAAACACACTCCTGGATTAAATGCTTTCCCGAGCCACTCAAGCCTCTTGGACGCCAGGAGCTGCTCTTGCTGTGGTAGAATATGGGTCCGTTTGCTTCATTTGCCCAGTAGGATGGGTTCAGCACCCACATTTCAAGTCCGGGTTTCCCTACTGTTCTTTAAAAACTATGTATGTTTTAAGGATGACGCTATTGCTTGGATCTAAAAGGAAAGGGATTTAAAAAAAAACCTAGTTTCATTACATCGGGCTAAAGAAGAAAATGTTGCTTTTTTAAACATCGGGTTTACTGAGGTATAATTTACATGCCTCCTCTTAGTTGTGTGGTTGGGTCACAAATGCACACAGTTGGGTGTTAGCCACAATCAAATTTCCACTCCTTCCCCCCACCCCGAAGTTCCCTGTGTCCCCCGTCACACCCACGATCTATACCCCAGCCCCCCACAGGTGTCTTTCTGTTTTCTGTTCTTATACCTTTTCTAGAATGTCATTTAAATGGAATCGTACACTGTCTGTGGTGTTTTGCGTCTGGTCTGTTTCATCTGGCACAATGCTTCTGAGATCCATCCCCGTTGCTATACAACCCAGCACTTCATTCCTTTCTCCTGTTGAGCAGTATCCCTTCTATGGATGCATCGCAATTTGCATGTACCTTCACCAGTAAATGAATACTTGGGTTATTTCCAGTTTTTAGGTGCTATGAAGATTTCTTTACAAGTGTTTGTCAAAACGTATGTTTTCATTTTATTTGGGGGAGATACCTAAGAGTAGGATCGCTGGGCCATTTGGCAAGTATACATAGAGAATTTTTCGAAGACGAGGGGTAGGAGCGCCTGGGTGACTCAGTCAGTTGGATGTCCAACTCTTGACACGGGCTCAGGCGGTGATCTTGCGGTCGTGAGATTGAGCCCCTCATCGGGCTCTGCGCTGATAGCACAGAGCCTGCTTGGGATTCTCTCTCATCCTCTTTCTCTGCCGCTCCCATACTTGTGCACACACTCTCACAATAAATAAATAAACGTTAAAGGAAAAAAGAGCGTTGCTGGGTGGCTTACACAGGAAGTAACATGTAAAGGTGATGAATTTTTTTTTAATTTTTAAAAATGTTACTTATTTTCGAGAGAGAGACAGAAACAGAGGGTGGGTGGGGGAAGGGCAGAGACAGAGGGGGAGACACAGAATCCGAAGCAGCCTTCAGGCTCTGAGCTGTCAGCACAGAGCCTGACGTGGGGCTTGAACCCACGAACCATGGGATCATGACCTGAGCTGAAGTTGGATGCTTAACAAACTGAGCCACCCAGGCGCCCCCAAAAGGTGATGGATTTTAAGAAGAATTAGCTCATCCCTGGGCTCTACCCTGCCTTCCAAGGCCTGCTTTGTTTGTCTGGACACTAGGGATGGGGCAGGTATCTTTCATCATCAGGAGGCACAACTACTTATGAATGGCATCACCTTGGGCACGTACTTAAGCTCACTGTGCTTTTGTTCCCTGTGTTGCAAAATGAGCAATAGCACAGTGCCTACTTCGTAGTGACGGTGTGAGGATTTCTTAGAGGATACAAGTAGCGGGCTTAGAGCAAAGCGTGCCGCATAGCAAGTGCTCAATAAACACTACCTATTTAACGACTAGCGGGGGAATCAGAACTAGAATTTAAACTGAAAGCGACTCTAGCAGAGACCATTTGCCTTCCTCGAAAGCTCTGGTATTTTGAATCAAATATGCTCACCAGATGACATTCATTCATTCATTCAACACATACTGAGCGCCTGTTGAATGCCACGGCTGGGAAACGGGCCCAGTTTCCCTCACTCTTACGGAGCTTACAGTCTAGTAGGAGAGGCAGGCAGAATGAAAGGTATGTGTTGCCCATAATTACAAATTTAACGAGTGTAACAAAAGAAAAGGACAGAGAGTGTCACAACAGTGCGGGTCACATTACTAGCATTGCCAGCCCCACTGTGCATAAGGACACCCACTTCTAATTTCAGCTCAGTTATTGCCTATGCTTAAGAGGAAGGGAAGACCAGGAACCCCTGAGTGGCTCAGTTAAGCGTCTGATTTCGGCTTAGGTCATGATCTCATGGTTCGTGGGTTCGAGCCCCATGTCGGACTCTGTGCTGACAGCTCAGAGCCTGGAGCCTGCTTCAGCCTGCCTCCCTCTCTCTCTGCCTGTACCACACTCGTGCTCGCGCACTTTCTCTCTCTCTCTCAAAAATGAATAAACATTTAAAAATTAAAACAAAAAAAAAAAGGAAGGGAAGGCCAGCCCCTCCCGATCTCCTTCACTCATTTACCCCTTCATTCATTATTCATCAGCAAACATTTGCCTGATGCCCTTTAGAATGAGGTTGCTGTCCTAGGCTCCACAGACACACGCACACAGGAGTATGACATGCTTCTCTGGCTGGGAGGTTTACAGCAAAGTAGGGGATGAGACCAGGATGTATATACAGCGACAGCTCCTCTTTCTGCTGGTACTGCTCCATAAAAAGGATCATGAAACTTTGATGAGTCCATGAGAGAGGCAGCTAAGCACCATTTCCGCTGGCCCAGATTTAGCAACAGGATAATGCTGCAGGGACTAAAGGTGCAAACTTGCTGCTTTGGCTGAATGGGACCAACAGTCGTGGGGGGCCTTCTCCTTGGGGGCCTGAGGGAGAAGTTAAAGCCCCCTGAGGAGGAGGCAGTGGAGGAACACAAGACCCATGATCGGTCCCCTCCCTGAAGCCAGATGGTGCTCGCCAGAGACTTCCCGAGGAAACTGAGTGTGAACAAGCAGCCGTGCTGCTGTGGAGATATGTAACATGTCTTGGAAAATAACAACTGTTTCAGAAAATTGGAAAGGCATTAACACACTGAGAAGCCAATCCTGATGTGCAGGAACCAGGACCTACGTGGCAGTCACAGGGACTAACAGATTTGCCCTTCTCTTGGATCTCAGCCAGGCCCAGCCAACGGCAGTGACTGGCCATGCGGTAGAATTAATACAACTTGTGTTCCACTTTTGTCCTTATTTAGGTTTTCAGTTGCACCGTATTGAATGCCTTCTGAATGCTAGGCATAGTGCTTGATCCCATGGGTAGATATGGGCTGCATTGGCTTTTCAACACCCCCAATTCCTTTGGGTACCTGTTCCTTCCCCGTCCAAATCATGTGAGTTGGATGAATCATCACAGGTTCATATCCTCCTAGCCAAGAGATGATCATGACATTCAGGCTTGATCATTGTTTTTTTTTTTTTTTTTTTAATGTTTATTCATTTTAGAGAGACAAAGCATGAGCAGGGGAGGGGCAGATAGAAAGGCAGACACAGAATCTGAAGCAGCCTCCAGGCTCTGAGCTGTCAGCACAGAGTCCGACTCAGGGCTCAAACTCAGAAGCTGTGAGATCTTGACCTGAGCGGAAGTCCAATGCTTAATCTACTGAGCCACCCAGGTGCCCCAGGCTTGATCATTCTACCCCTCTCCCTGGTGGCCAAGATTGGTCTCAGAGTGGTCATGTGACCTGAGCTGGACCAGTTAGAGACTTTTTCCAACCCAGGAGTGATAGCTTTGTGGTGAACTACTGTACTGAACTGTATTTCCCAGCATTCTCTTTCCAGTATGTTTTCAGACAGGGTGGGCTATAAGAAACATTCTCTTGGGAGATGTGAAGGAAAGAAGGGAAGCTGCAGCCATTTTGTAGCATATACATACCCTCTCCCAGCTATTCACTCAAACACTAATTTGGGTGCTGCTGTAAATGGATTTTGCAGAGATCATTAAAGTCCTGAACAGTTGACTTTAGGTTAGGGACATAATTCTGGGTTGGCCTAACTTAATCAGTTGGGAGTCCTTCAAAGAAGGTTCAGGACTTCCCTGGACAACAGCTTGCACCCATGCCTGTGGGTCCAGCCTGCTTCTGAATTTCCCTTCTAAAGGCCTCTCTCTGGATTTCTTATGTGCTTAGCCAGCCAATTCCTCATGATAAATCTCTTGTGTGTGTGTGTGTATCTGTATGTGTCCTATTGATTCTGCTTCCCTGGTTGAACCCTGACTGGTACAACAAAAGACAGGGTTTTATGTTTGGGTTATTAGTACGGTCTGCTAGTCATCCCAGGCATCTATTTTCTTCTCCAATTATACTAGAATTGTTGGTATTTCATGGCCACCCTGAGGTTCAAAAGTCAGAAAGTAAGTATTGGCCCACCCAAGAGAAGTAAGAAGAAATAGCCACAGAAAGATTTGTACACTAATATTTATAGCAGCTTTTTTTCATTGTAGCTAAGAACTAGAAAAAAACCTAATTGTTCATCAAATAGTATGTGGACAAATGGACCATGGCCATCCATATATTGGGATCATTACTCAGCAATAAAAAGGAACAACTACCATTCACAAAACAACGTGGATGAATCTCAAAAGCATTCAAAAACTAAGCAAAAGAAACCAGTCACAAAAGGCCACGTATTTGCAAATCATATATCTGGTAGGAAAAATGCAGCCAGAATACATGACTTTTACAACACAAAAATAAAGACATGTGACTTAATGGAAAAATAGGCCCCCCAAAAATCTGAATAGAGATGTCTCCAAAGAAGAGACACAAATGCTAATAAGCACATGAAAAGATGATCAACATCAACAGTCATCAGGAAATGCAAATTAAAACCACAATGAGATACTATCTTATCCCTACTAGGATGGCTAACATTAAAAAAGACACACAATAACAAATGTCAGCAAGGATGCTGAGACACGGAGAATGGAACTTCTGCAAAATGAGTACCTTCCCCCAGGCAGAAAAAGGAAGTGGGTTTATCAACAGAGATAGGAAGTGGAGGTAGGAGAGATCCTTTATATTTCAGAAGAGGAATGACTCTAGAGAAGTCCACAGGCAGCTTCTTCAGCAGCTGCTAAGTGGTAAGGGCAGATCCAGACCAGTAAACAGGGGCATGAACCAACCACGTCATCAATGTCCCCTAAGATAGCGCCACTGGCCGCACCACACCACTGTGACTTGCAGATTTGGGTTGTGGGATGGGAAGAAGAGCCTGAAGAAGCAGTAGAAGTAAGGCAAGCTCTTTAGCAAGACCTGGATGTATTGCCGGGTACAAAACACCTTCCCAGAGCAAGTGCATTGCAGTGGGAAGAGGCTGAGAGCCCAGGAGGATGGGGTGGGCTGGATGAGGAGTAGGGCCTGTGGTCCTTTCCCCAAGCTGCAACCCTTTCTCTTCTTTCTCCAGTAAGAGTGAATAACAGACATCTTTGCTCAGGGTATTAGAACACTTCGTTTCTCAGGCTAAAGGCCCGTAGTGTGATAACAATGATTGTAACTGATTTATTGTGAGTGTTAGATAGAAGCATGAAATGGTTTCATTCTTTTCAATAACTGGCCCTTGATAAAGTCCCTGTCGAACCCCCCATTTCTCACTAGGGGCCAGGTTCCCTCGTCACACCATTTTGACCACATGCTATTGGTTTCCATCATTGCTTGGTTACTAAAATAAGTCAAAGATGGCATTTAAAATTCAACCTTTATAATTAAAATGTCTTTATTCTTGAACTGGGGCTCTCACTGCCTCGAGCACAGGAGGGAGTGTGATCTGGCTCCGAGATTTGTCCCTTCCAGTAAGAGCTGGCTTCCTCACTGCCATGGCAGGAAGCAGGCAGAGGCAGAGTCTCCCCTGGTGACTGTCATGGTGGGACGTGTCCCTGGCCTTGCATGGCTCAGCCTGGGTTGATCTGCTCTGCAGGCAGCCTCATCTGAGGCGGTCACCTCCATAGGGACAGTGTGGGGCTTCTTCTTGGAAAACTGTTCAGTTTCACCTCCACCCTTGAAAATTGGTCAGGTCCACTAGCAATACCTGTCCTCCGTCCATTCTCTAGATGTGGTGTCTTATTGACCTTGAAATGTCCCTGGCTCTCATGCCTTTAATAAACTTTGTATTTCTTCATAGACATGGAAACCACCGGCCTCCTCTTCCATAACCCGCGACAGCCATGAATGCTCATTTCATAACCCAGGTTCGGCTCCCTAGGAGGCAGTGTTGCCAGATAAAATATGCCGAATATGCTTACTGGAAAATTTTTCATTGTTCTTCTGAAATTCAAATTTACCTGGGCATCCTGTAGCTTTACTTGCTAAATCTGACAACTATTATAGAAGCAAGCTCTGAGCCGCCTCAGAGTTTGCAGACGTGTATGCAGAAGGTTTCTTGGGGAGTGCTCTGAGGGTTGATGCCTGTGGGAGAGTGGAGCCAGAGGAAGAAGTTGAACTGAGATGCAATCACAGCAAGGATCTCAACCCACCCTCCAGGGAGCTCTGGAGCCAGGAAGACCTTTCAGAATTGCCCCGCATTGAAGGGAAGGTGGCCGGGGCCTCATACTCCCAAAATGACCAGTCACTGGATGTGGGCTGACCCTGGAGGGTGTGACCTTGAGCGGGGCAGTGCCCTTCAGCAAGGTCAAATCTGGCATGAGAGGCTCAGCTGAGAGCTGTAAGCTGCCAGTAAGTCCAGCAGATAGAAGTTACACCTCTATCAAGTGAAAACCAGGTGCCGTTGGAACTCATCGTACCGAGGTTTCAAGTTGATCAGACAACAACTAGTAGCAGAAGAATTTGAATTGTCCTATGGGCGAAGGGCAAGAAGCCAAAGTAAAAACAAAAACAAAAACAAAGAAACCTGCACTGTAGCAGATGGGACTAAGTTTGTGAGGGAAACAATGATTTTGTTTGAACACAACACCCTCACCAGCCATATCGTGGGTATAAAATGTGCACAGTTTAGTTTAAAAGCTATTAGCCTAAAGTGCCTGTACAGTTTTATGACCCCTGCACATTTAACGCTGGGGCTCTGGGAGATTCCTTTCCCTTTAACAGAGGTGTGTGCAGAGCTCACATTTTGGAAGCGAGGCTCTCAAGCTCGGTGGGTGTGGCAGTTCCGTTTCTCTTGGGCACTGTCACCCAGCCCTGTCCTGCGCTCCGTCCCGCCCACGCAACGTCCCTCTCTCCAGCTCCTTCCCACGCCCCCCGAGCGCAGGGCTGACTTCTGCCACACCGGACACTACTTTGGCTGGCCTTAGCTAAGGTCTCTGCGGTGGGGCCTCCCCCTCTGGTGTCCTGGAATGCCCCACTCCGCCTCCTACACCCCTGCTGGCTCAGCAAATTCAGCCACTCACACCCACAGCCGCACCCAGGCCTTGTCATCACCGGGCTGCCCTTGCAGACACCCCACACTCCATCATCCCACTCGCTGGCCACACACCCTGTTTTTCCAGTTCTTTCCCTCCCTCCTTCCCCCAGGCTGTTCGCCCTGCAAGGCCGCCTGCCCTGGGTCCTTCCCTCCACCACAGCTCAGCACCTCAGGTGCTCTGCCCTCAGCTTCCTCACCCTTTTCCTCCATCCCACCCACCTGGGGTTTCGCCCCCGGGGGCTGCTGGAGCGATGCCCACAAGATGGCGCTGCAGAGTCAGACCCCACCCCTCACCTGAGGTTGGCTGTTCTCCCAAAGCCACTGGGTGGCCCTCTTCCTCCGGACAGCATCCCCTCGCTCTCGTCCCATTTCCTCGAGCCCCACTCCGCCACTCCCCCACCTTCTAGCAGGTGGCTTCACCTGCTGCCTCACGGAAGACGAGGAGGCCCTCAAAGGAGAACACCTCAGCTTTCTGCTGCGTCCTCAAGCTCACGCACATTTCTCATTCTCTCCTCTTCCCCCTGGTCTCAGAAGAAGACCCGGCCCTCCCTTTCAGAGAGTCCTCCTTCCATCTGGATTCCAAATCCCCTCTCCTCCCACGTTAGGCTCCTGCTAGCAATGGTTTGTTCTCTTACCAAATCACTTCCTTTCTGCTGGCTCTGCCTATTCTGATGTAAAAACATACTCAAGCTCCTACATGACTTGAAAAGAAATTACCATCTGACACTAAACTTCCAAGAAGTATCACCAGGTCTCTGTCCTGTTGGTATTTAGGTTAACTGACAATAAGCTACAGGTACAGTTTCCACTCCCATATGCTCCACCTACATTCCAAGTCTCTCCTGCCCCAACCACTTGGCTGCAATGCCTACGTGGTGACCCTCTTCAGTCTTACTGGACCTCACTCCAGTTCCTGGTTCTGTTGACTCTTCTCTCCTTCAAACTCTTCTCAGACTGCTCTTCCTCAGGTTCCTCCATGGGCGTCTGACACCTTGGTGTTGTCAAGGGTTCTCTTCTCTGTCTTCTTTTCTCCTCTCTCTGCTCATGCTCCTCTTCCTGCAGTTTAATCCCTTCTGAGCAGGCCCATGGCTCCCAAAGCATCATCATCCCCAGCCAGCCCTCTCCTGGGAGCTCCAGCCCAGATCCACAGCCACCTCCCAGACTCTTCCCCTGAATTTCCTGGGTGGAGGGGAGTTCCTCAACCCATCACAACTAACCCCACAGATCTTCTCTAGATAAGTCTGCAGGTTAAGTGTGTGTACCACCTTCTACCAATGGGCTTATAACCAGAAACCTCAGAAGTGCATTTGATTCTTCCCTCTTTGTCTTTCTCTATCCAGTCTGGACAGAAAATGAGTATACAGGACACCTGGCAACCACCTGAGGGCAAACAAGATTAAACTTTGAGTTTCTTAAACAATATTCTTACATTATGAGTTTCATCTGAACACTCACTAGCGGTGAGTGTTTGTTTGTTCCTTTATTCTTTCCTGCATTTGTTTATCCAGCCACAGACCAGAGCTGAGTGTCCTTCAGGACCAGACCTGTGCTCAGCATGGCCTGGAGTGGCGTGGGGGATGGGGAGTGACTGCTACTGGGTACAGGGTTTGTTTTCGGGGTAATGAAAAAATATTGTAAAATTAGATTGTAGTGATATTTGAACAAACCTATACACTTCCTAAAAAACATTGAATTGTATAATGTGTGAATTATACCTCAATTTTTTAATTGGCTTACCTGTCTTTTAATTTTTGAGTTGTAAGAGTTATTTATGTATTCTGAATACAAATTCCTTACCAGATATGTGATTTGATGATACTTTCTCCCATTTTGTAGGCTGTCTTTTTACTTTCTTGATGGTATCATTTACAGCATCAAATTTTTGAGTTTTGATTTAATTCCAAGGTATGTATGTATTGTCCCCTGTGCTTTTGATGCCATGTCTAAAAAGCTGTTGCCTAATCCAAGGTCATGAAAACTTGCTCCTAAGCTTTCTTTTAAGTATTTTATAGTTGTAGTTGTTTTTTCGTTAAAGTCTATGATTTTGTTTATCATGTGAGATAGGGATCCAACTTTACCCTTTTCCCCATTGAATTGTTTTGGCACCCTTGGTGAAAATCTGTTGACTCTACCTGTATGGATTTATTTCTCGACTATCAGTTATAATCCATTACCTTATATATCTGTCCTTATGCCAGCACTCGATTACTCTTCACCTTGATTACTTTTTGTTTAGGTCTTAAAGTTGAGAAGCATGAGTCCTACAATGTTTTTCTTTATTTTCAAGGTCATTTTGGCTATTCTGGGTAGCTTAACTTTTCATATGAATTTTAAGATCAGCTTGTCACTTTCTGAAAAGAAGCCAGAGGCCCTATAAGATCACACAGAAGAAAACCTACATGACCTTGGGTATGGTAATGACTTTCTAGATACAACACCAAAGGCATGAAATAAATAATTGGTAAACTGGACTTCATTAAAATTAAAAACTTCTGTGTAAGTGTTAAGAGAATGAGAAGATGAGAACAAACTCAGAAAATAGTTGTAAAAGACACGTCTGATGAAGGACTATCACCCAAAATATATAAAGAACTCTTAAAAGTCAACAATAAACAAAAATAACCCAATTAAAAAATAAGCCAAAAACCTTAACAGACACCTTACCAAAGAAGACACACAGATGGCAAGTAGGCATAGGAAAAAGATGTTCCACTTCCTTTCTATCTCATCAAGGAACAAATAGTGAAATATCAATGTACATCTATTAAGAGTGGCCATAATATGGAACACTGACAAAACCAAGTACTGACAAATATGTGGGGCAACAGGAACTCTCAGTCACAGCTGGTGTGTGCAAAATGGTACAGGCATTTTGGAAGACAGTTGGGCAGTTTCTTACAAACTAAACATACTCCTATCATACAATCCAGCAATTGTGCTCTTGGTATGTACCCAAAGGAGTTGAAAACTTCTGTCTATACAAAAACTTACACATGGATGTTTATAGCTGCTTATTTATTTATTTATTTATTTAATATAATTTATTGTCAAATTGGCTAACCTATAGTGTGTAAAGTATGCTCTTGGTTTTCGGGGTAGATTCCCATTGTTCATCGCTTACATACAGCACCCAGTATAGCAGCTTTTTAATAATTGCCAAAACCTAGAAGCAACCAGAAATATCCTTCAGTAGGCAAATGGATAAATAAACTGTGGTACATTTGGATAATGCAATATTTTTCAGTGCTAAAAAGAAATGACCTGTCAAGCCCTGAAAAGACTTGGAGGAAACTTAAACACATATTACTAAGTGAAGGAAGCCAACCTGAAAAGGTTACATGATTCCATCTATATGACATTTTGGAAAGGCAAAATAGTGGAGACAATGAAGAGATCGGTGGTCGTCAGGTGGTGGGGGTAGAGGTGGGAAGGCACAAATAGATAGAGAATGGAGGATTTTTAGGGCAAAGGAAACACTCATTATGATACTATAATAGTACATCCATATTATTATAAATTTGTCCAAATCATAGAATGTACAATATCAAGACTGCACTATGGACTTTGAGTGATTATGATGCATCATTGTAGGTTCATCAGTTGTGACCAATGGACCACTCTGGTGAGGGATGTTGATAATGGTGGAGGCTATGAGTGTGGGGGGAAGGAAATGTATGGGAAATCTATGTATCTTCCCCTCAATTTCACTATGAACCCAGAACTGCTCTAAAATTTTTTGTGGGGGAAAAAAAAAAAGAAGCCATGAGGAATTTGGTAGGTATTGCAATACAGGTGTAAATCAGTTTAGGGAGTATTATCATCTTAGTAATATCAAGCCTTCCAATCCATGAATGTCTTTCCATTTATTTAGATCTTTAATTTTTTTCAAAAATGTTTTGCAGTTTTCAGTATACATGTATTGTACTGTTTTGTTAAGTTTATACTTCAGGAATGTTACATTTTTGTCTAAGTATGCAATTGTAAATGAAGTTGTTTTCTTAATTTTATTTTCAAATTGTTCATTGCTAGTGTATCGAAATGTAACTGATTTTTGTACATTGAGTATTTTTATAATGAGTGTTGAATTTTGTCAAATGTTTTGTCTGTGTCTATTCAAATAATCATGTGGTTTCTGTCCTTTATTCTATTAAAATGATTTACTGCATAGGTTGATTTTTTAAAATATATTGAGTCAACCTTGCATTCTGAGAACAAATTCCACTTGGTCATGGTATATAATTCTACATCGTGTTGCTGGATTTGGTTTACTAGTGCTTTGTTAAAATTTTTACATCTGTATTGAAAAGGGATATTGGTCTGAGTTGGCTTTCTTTTTAACTTGTGATGTCTTTGGCTGATTTTGGTATCAAGGCAATTCTGAGGCATTCTTGCCAAAAACGCGTAACTTGAACTCAATCATGAGGAAACATCAGACATACACAGACTGGGAATGACACCACAAAACAACTGGCCAATGCTCTTCAAAAGTGTGAAGGCCATGCAAGATGAGGGAAACCAAGAAAGAGGCCACAACAAAGGCGACTCAGTTGACGTAGCAACTAAATGCAAGAGGTACTTCTAGATTAGAAACTGGAACACAAAAATGACACCAGTGGGACAATTACTAAAACTTGGTTTAGTTTTAGTAGGTTTAGTAAGTTATGTAGATTAGATAATAGTGTTGGATCAATGTTATTTTCCTGACACTGATAATTGTACTATTCCCTGTAAAATGTTAACATTTGGGGAATTATTTTACTAGTTTCCCAAGTTTTTCATGTTTGAAATTATTATGAAATTACCAAAAGGAATTTTTAAGTGTATGTGTATGAGGTACTGTTGGTTTAATGAGGGAAAGAATGTTTGAGAGCCAGGGAGACATGGAAACCAGGGCCTGCTGTCTAGTATTCTGGCACCTGTAAGTGGCTGAATGTTTCTGGAAGCAGAGTGTGGGCAAGGGAATGGGACGAATGGAAGTGAGGATATCCAGAAGGTTGTGGGGAGTCATGGGGGACTGGACAGAGACATAATCAGATGAGGTTTTGGGATGGATGATTTGGGATAGGTGATGTGGGAGACAAGAGGGAGACCAAGGGGAGGAAGTGATAGAAAAGGAAAGAAATAGAAAGATTCTTTGTGAATTTGCAGAGAGAAATTATTTTGCCTAAGGGTGTTATAGTCTCCGTGGTTTTATTATAGATTTTTAAAAAATCTAATATTGGAAAGAAAGACCATAGTGATGTCTGCATCTACAGAAACAACAATCTTCAACCCCCAATTCAATCTCAGAGAATTGAAGAATGTGCTTAGGCAGGAATTAAAATGAAACGTGGGCTTTAAATGTAGGGAGGGCAAAGCAGGCGAGTTTCTTCATCATGCTAAAGAGATCTCGCTAAAGGGTCTGAGGGTCCAATCTTTAGGAGCTACGGTTTTGTTTTGTTTTGTTTAGAACTAAAGTTTATAACACTGACCTCCAAGAAAGACTTCAGAAAATTTCTGTCGATGGAGAGCTGAGGCAAACGGAGTCTGGGTTGTGGTGACCTTGAGGAGAACAATTTTGACCAGAGAACTAAGGAGCTAACAGGGCATCACAGCCTATATCATGGGAAGTGCAGGACAGGGAGGAAGACAAGAAGCAGGGTGGCCATCCCCCTTCCAGCCAGTTCCTTGGAGTTCTAGAGACAGAAGCCATTTTATTTGGGTTTCTTGGTATACTCTTAAAAAGGAGGGGGAGAGTTGAATCAAGCTTACAGAATACATTCTGCCGTATTTAAAAATGTTTACATCCAAGAATTATTTTTTTCACCAGCATAATTACAACTGTATCTATTGGGTTATACAACTGTATCATATGACATTGACAAGTTGGCAGCAATAAGTTGTGGGGTTAAGTGGATGTTGACATGGGACTAGAAGTAGTCTAGGCAGGACACAGAGGGGTGCAGGCAAAAGACAGTGAGAGCTTCCAAGGCTTGGTTAGTGAAATACCTGGCTCTTGATTGGCTGCTGAGCAGTGGGTGAGAGTCAAAGGAGGAGGAGGTTCCAAAGGGAATGATCAAAGGTACCAAATACTTCTGCCAGGAGACATGGAGATTGAAAGATATCCAATGGATGTCTTAATGAGCCACTCTTGAAGACTGTATTAGTTTTCTGTGGCGGCTATAACTGCCACAAATTTGGTGCCTTGAAACAATACACATTTATTTTCTCATGGTTCTAGAGGCCAGAGGTCTAAAATCAGTCTCTTTGGGGTAAAGACAAGGTGTCAGCAGGGCTGGGTCCTCTGGAGGCTCTAGGGGGGGAAATCTGTCCCTTGCCTCTTCCAGTTTCTAGAGGCTGCTAGTGTTATTTGGCTGGTGGTGGAATTGGCCACTCTGGTATTGGCTTTCAACGTCACATTGCCTTTTCCTCTTCTCTGT
Organism: Panthera onca; assembly: GCF_046562875.1. Lineage (NCBI taxonomy): Eukaryota > Metazoa > Chordata > Mammalia > Carnivora > Felidae > Panthera > Panthera onca. The sequence goes on from NC_138339.1 coordinate 226,169,732, forward strand.
CAAACTTCCTTTTGCCTCACTCATATAAGGATACTCATGATAATGTTTAGGGTCCATCCAGATAATCCAGAATCAGCTCCCATTCTCAAGATCCTTAACTTTTGCCATGTGAAGTCACATCCTCCAGTTACAAGGATTAGGATATGGTTGTCTTTCGGGGCCAGGACTCAGCTTCCCACACAGACCTTGGTAAGAACAGTTTCCTCACAGCTGGGGGTGTAGGAGCAAAATACAGAGGGCCGTGTTGCCTGGGACTTGGGCTGGGTGGCTCATTTGAGACTGTGAGAAAGAAACCAACACCTAGGAATGGACTAAAGAACAGGAGCCTGCAGGGGAGGGGAAGAATTAGAAGTCACAACAGGCAGAGGAGAATAGGAGAGAGTGTGATGGGAAGCTCAGAGAGGAGAGAGATTCTAGAAGGGAGAGGTTAACTTCAGCAGACATGGAGATGACAAGAGATGGACTGAAAGGCTCCCTCTACCTTTGGTGGTCAGAGGTTGCCAATAAGCTTCCAGGGCAGGGTCTGGGCAGGGAAATCAGCCTACAGAGTTCTGGTACAGGAGCAGAGCTGAGGATGTAGAGACAAGACATTGATTATTTAATGTCTGAGGATAAGGATGAAGGGCCCCAGACGATTAGGAGTGGAGGCAGCACCAAAGCATGTGAGAAAGTAGCCCAGCCTTCAGCCTTCTGAGCTAACAAAGACATCGATGGACAATTTATTGTTCTGAATTATTCTACCCTAACTGCTAAGATATTCTACTGTCTTACATGCCTAGTTTCTTTTTTTTCTTAAAGTTTATTTATTTTGAGAGAAAGAGAGAGAGGGAGGGAGGGAGAGAACCAGTAGGAGAGGGGAAGAGAGAGAGGGAGAGAGAGAATCCCAAGCAAGCTCCACACTCAGCGCTGAGCCTGATGGGGGCTCCATCTCACGAAGTGAGGTCATGACCTGAACCAAAATCAAGAGTTGGATGCTTAACTGACTGAGCCACCCAGGTGCCCCTCCATGCTTCGTTTCTTAAAGCTATGCATATCCAGAGCATAAAATGACCAAGAAAATTATGAGGATTTTCAGGTCTTTGTGTGGTTCCTCTGCTCAGCCCCAGATAATTAGGAAATGGCACATTTGCAAGGCTGGCCCCCAAAGAGGGGATGAGATGACTCCCTTTTCTCTGGGCAAAGAAGCTAGTAAGTCAAGGACAGAGCTATTTTGAGAATAAAAGCTCATAGCGTGCCCCTACATGGGCAAAACACCTTTCTTTCTCCTTCCGAATTTCCTCTTCTTCTTTTAATTGGCAAGGTCACGGCAGATGTTTGAAAGGTAACAGGAGGTTCAACTGCTATCATTAATCAGGAGAAATCACAATAATTTGATCTTGCTATCCTGGGTTCAGTTTTCATTGTGCCTTTAAAAGACTGAAACAACGGTCATGTTTTTGGTTTTACATTCCTTTCTCTTTCTTCCTCCCCAGGCTTCTCTCTCTTGTTCTTGGAAAGCTTTTCTGTGGCTTGTGGGGGTTTGTTTCCTACCTCCTTCTGCTTCTTTGTTCTCTGCTCACTTCATTCCAGCCTCTCTCACCCACACTCCCACCACCTTGCTGTCCTCTATTGTCCCCCATTTTGATGGGGAGACATTGCTCCCCGGTCTCTGAGACAGTCTTCTGAGCAAGAGCCCAAAACACCCCGGGGAGGCCTCCAGAGTCCCTGCCTGCATGGGGAGGGAAGCCCCAGGCCAGCCTCAGCTCATACCCAACATGGACAGGGAGACAATCCTCATCTGCCTGGAGGCTACAGAATCCCAGAAACACATTTGGGTCTGTCTCTGTGAAAGAAAATGATACTCCTCCAGGCAGGTGGTACTATTTTGGGGAACATTTTTATGTGCAATTTAGAGTGCACATTTCACACACAGCTCAGACAGAAATAATCAGGTTAATGTGTGTCTGCACCGTCATGTGGTCAGGCTTTAGGTGAGAGCAGATTTACACAGCAAAATCAAAAGGAAATAGCGGGAGCCGTCTTCTGCTACATTCCATGACAATAAATGGCCACGCGATGGAGGCTTGCCAACACAACTCTCTGCTCCTTTTATTCCTTCCCAGGAAGTTCTTGAGTTTGAAAGAAAATTAGTTTCCAAGGTGCTTGAGTGCATCTGATAAATACCGATTTTTTATTAACAGGGGGCACATGTAAACAAAGGCTATGTAAACAGAAAGACGCCTGGCAGCAAGGGAGAAGTATGCTCAGTGTCAGGGAGATTTTCTTGAAATGAAGTGTAAGGAAGTTTATAGGAATTCTTGGGCAGATGTTTTGGTTCAAGAAGACATCCTGTTTCTCTGATGTCTGCTACAGAAGATGGTCAAACCAAAGAGCTTAATTTCTGTGGCATTGGGCATTTGTCATCGTGTGTGTTTTTGTTAAAGGAAAAGGGGCTTGTTTTCTAAGGGGCTAGGACGCTAGAGGAACAACGTGGACGAACATACTAGGTTCACAGCACATTTTCCGGAAAGTTCAACCTTCAAGTGAAAGAATTGTATCGAGGGTTATTTTTTAAGTACAGACTCCATCGAAAGTGTCCGCATGTGAACATGTCAAGAAGTAGAAACTCCCCAAGTCAAGCCACGCTGCAGATCTGCCCACAGGATAATATTCAAAATATGTGTGTGTCACCCTTTGGCTCCCTGAGGTAATGAATCAGTGCAGATTTTGCAAAAGCAGCTGTATTAGTCTGTAAGTCACCTCGGCCACAGCCTTCAGAGTTGGAGAGAAGAAACTTGGGAGATTAAAGGGCAGCATTTTCCCTGTGAAATGGAATAATTGTGATATGGGATTTGCTTTTTCCCCCAAGTTTTGAAGAAAAACAATGTTCTTCCTGCTGTGATGAATTTATTCAGGGGATTTGAAAGGAAAGCCGAGTCCCGAGAGGAGGAGGAGCCTGAGTCAAGAGGGTGAAGGCCGGGTTTTCAGCACATGTGTTCTCATTTATCAAGGGGCGGTGCTCGGTGTGAAGGGGGAAAATACCCAGGGTGAAAAGATTCAAGGGGATCAAATTATTTTTCCATTTGTCTCAGAAGGAAAGAAGGAGAGGAAATAAAAGAGGGAAGGAAAATCATTTCATTATGTGGTAATCAAATGCAACGTGGGCTGGTAGGCGAGTGGCAACTCTATTTTTCAGAGAAGCTCACTCTAGGGTGTCCTGAGCCTCCCGGGGTGAGGCTGTGACTGCGGAATCTGAAAACAGCAGGAACACGAGAACAGAAGTTACAGCGATGTCTACACTTGCCATTTCTCACATGACCTCCTGGCTACGGTCCTTCCTCACCCCACCTGGATGAATGAATCAGTTCGAGGGGAAAGAGGGAAAGGAAAGCTGTTAAGTTGAACAGGTACCACAGGCGAGGCATTTCACGTGCATTTTCTCCCCCATAGTAAACCTGCCAAGTGGATACTACTGTCCCTATTTGAGAGGCAAGCGAGAAGTTTCAATATCTTGTGGGCCTTGTCCAAAGCGCCACCGTTGGAATGGAGTGGGACCTATCCACTATCAGAACAAAGCTCTTTTTAGCGATTCCACACAGCCTTCCTGGCAGGTGTCTCTGGCTGGTGAGTTTCAGGTTTGAAGGTCCGTGTAGCGTCCCAAGATTAAGGCCCCGGCGGTCTCCCTCCACAGCTTAAACCCTATTAAACAAGGGAAATCAATAGATTGGGTAAGGGTACTCAAAAGGCAGGAATACAAGAAGCACTGTAGGACTTGTTGGGGGAACAGGAACGGCGCCTTCCGGTAACTGTGGGGTAAGGGAGAACGGGGCCCAGGGCTAGGGGCTCTCTGATTCACCCTGTATTACACAGATAGGGAGGGCTGTCATTCGTCACCCACCGGTGCTGGGCTCCGTGAGGCCCTGCCACCTGGCTGGCTTGGCTGTGCTGTAACACAACACGCTTGCTGAGCGTCAGTTGCTTTGCCTGCTTAAGAACACGGCTGTGGTGTGAAAAGACTGGGTCCCGAAGCTAGTCAGCCTTCCTGATCCCACACCCTCCTCACGGGTGCAGTACCCTAACATAGGGAACTCAGTCCCACATCCTCCGAAGGCCTTTCTTGCAGATCCTCCCGCAGAGCCAGGGTCACTCATGAAATTCCTGCTAGCTGCCATAACGGTCCAGAATTCCTCAGGAGGCTTCACCTTGACTTTGCAGACTGGGGTGGGGGGAGAGACGTGCTCTGCCCTCAGGCTCCCCAGAACTGTGGGGAGAGGGTGATAGAGCTGTCTAGAAGCTGAGCCTGCTGCAGATTTTCGAAACACAAGTCTCCTACTTTTGAGCTTAAATGTGGACCTGTTGTTTGCTCCTGGTAATAACAAACAGGGTTGGGAAAGAGGAAGATAGATGGGGAAAGAGGAGGGGAGGGCAGGTGGCGGGTCAGTCGTGTCAAGTAATTGATCCCAACTGAGTTCCAAGGTGCGTAGAGACGGTTCTGTGGGGTTGCCATAGCGTGGACGTTTCTGTCAGGGAGAGTGACGGGGAGCAGGCCAGACACGAGGGGCCTCGACATGGGGAGCCAACATAGGACTGCAGGCCAGTTCCAGCCTCCACCAGGCGGCCAGCTCTGGTGATCAGAGGAACGGACGGGGTGGATTTTGCATAGGAATCAAGAGAGTCCTGAAATGTGATCACCAAGGGACTGGGGAAATGAGATCCTCAGTCTGAAGGCTTGGGGACTGTGGTCCTTTCTGAAGTGCAGGAGCCCAGGCTGAGGGCTCTTGTCACAAACGTGATAGCCCTGTCTCTCCTACCCAGCCAATGCAGAGGAGGGTGACTTCTGTTCACAGGCCCGCTATCCTCAATAGGTGTCCCTGGCCTACAGCAAATGGCTCCCAACCACAGGCCTGTTTGGTCTAGAATTTCTCCTCAAAGTGGCAGAAATAAATATTTGGAAAGAAAGATGAAGTGAGGGTATCAGCTTGTGACCTGACTAAGGTGCATGTCACAGCCAGTTACCCTAAGTGACACCTGGGGACTGTGCAATTGGGTGAGGGGTGATCCCTGCGGTGTTACAGAGACAGACAAACCAGCCCACCTCTGTTCAAAGACAGAATGTCTCCCAAGGACAGTGTGCTAATCGCCTGAAGATACAATGGGCCTCAGGGAAGTGGAGCTGCTCCAGGCCACAGGAAGATCAGAGTGCAGTAGAAAGCAGGCCAACATCCTGGGAATCAGGAGCCCAACATCTCAGCTTTATACATGGAAAACATGGTAGCTCAGGAAAGAGATAGACCTGAGTTCAAGTCCACAGCCTCAGTCACTGTTACTGTTTGGGTGACCTCCTGAATTTTAGCCAGTGGTTCCCCATCCGTGAAGATGGAAGTAATAACCCAGGCCTCTGGGGATTGATGTACCCATTAAATGAGTCAACATACGCTTAATAGCTTAAATAGCTGATCACCTTGCAATTATTAACATCATTATGCAGATAAGAATCAAGTAAAGAAGATTCATAAAGGCAACTGCTGTGCCCAGAGTCAGTCAGAGGAAGGTCTGGGATTTGAACCCTATGTCTACTGTGGTAGAGAGCTTCCAAGATGGCACCAATGATTCCTACCTCCTGGTGGTCACATCCTGTGTGATTTCCTTACACGTTATAACCACGGGTATAGCAGAAGTTACAGTATGCCATTTCCAAGATTAGGTTGTAAGAGTCTGTGGCTCAGAGTGGAATGGTGGTTGCCAGGAGCCACGGGTGGTGGAAATGGGAAGGTGCTCATCAAGAGGTACAAAGCCTCAGTTACACAAGGCGAATCAGTTCTGGAGATCTAATGAACAGCATGGTGACCGTAGTTAATACTATATTGTATATTTGAAATTTGCTAACAGACTACATCTTAGGTGTTAACTATGTAGATATTGTTAATTATCTTGATTGCAGTGATTATTTCACAATATTTACATATATCAAAATATCATGTTGTACACCTTAAATACAATTTCAATTTGTCAATCGTACCTCAATAAAGCTGAAAAAAAAAGAGTCTGTGGCTCTGTCTCAGTCACTCACTCTGGGGGGCAGCCAGCACCATGCCCTAAGGATGCTCAGGCAGTCCATGGAGGCCCACGTGGTGGTGAGGAACCGAGGAGATGTTCATGTCCAGCAAGAAACCGAAGCCTGCCAGCAGCCACTTAAGTGATCTTTGTATTTTATCTTAGCCAGTCTCGGCCAATAGCTTGCCTGAAACCCAGTGGAGCTCCCAATTCCTATCTCACAGAAACTGTGAGAGAATAAACTGTAAAGTTTGGAGTAATTAATAACATAGTAATAGATGAATACATCTGTCTTAACATTATACCATTCAATACTATTTTTCGATGAACATTAACCCAGTACCTAATATATACCAGGGTCCAAGTTAGGGGATCCAAAAAAGACAGAATTCCTAGAGGGCTTTCAGGCAGCTTGGGTAGGGTGAGAAAGGGTAAAGGAAGACTTTTTAAAAGGCAACTGAGAGAAATCCGGAGATCAGGAGTGGGGAATGGGTGTGGGCATGGAAGGCAATTCTGGAGAGAGGAAGCCGGCTGGGGGCTCAGGGACAGAGTGAGTCACAGCCGTTAGGTGTGAGCGTGGGGGTGAGGGTGGAAGACAGGAATCTGAGACATCTACTCTCGTAGACCAAATATGTCAAAATATCAAGCCCCATACCTGCCTGGAACTACAGATGCCAACTAGAACCACAGGAGGTAATTCTTGTCACGTTTCCGGGAGATGAGAAGACAAACACTGCACAGAGAGGCTGTAATAGTGTCCTGGGTCTCCAGTAACAAATTAAGACCAGGGGGCTTAAACGATGGGGATTTACTGTCTCGATGTTCTGGAAGCCACAAGTCTGAGATCAAACACGATTCATAGGGTTGGTTCCTTCAGAGGGCCATGAGGGAGAATCTATTTCACCCCTGTTGCTTAGCTTCCAGTGGTTTGCTGGCAATCATTGGTGTTCCTTGGCTTGTAGACACATCACTCTGATCTCTGCCTTCATCCTCACATGGTATTCTACCTGTGTTTGTTTGTGTCCAAATTTCTTCTTTTTATAAGAATACCAGTCATATTGGATTAGGGCCCATGCAAATGACCTCATCTTAACTTGATTACCTCTGTAAAGACTCTTTCCAAATAAGGTCGCTTGCTGAGGTACTGGGGGTTAGGACTCTAACCTATCCTTTTTGGGGGGCTGGGGAGCACAATTCAACCCATAACAGGGACACCGTAGATTACAAGAGTTGGTTGATGGAAATATTTTAGAATGACCCAGAAGTCCCTGAGTAATGACACAGTTTCCAGATGGTTTTTACAACTCACCCTGGGCAGTTAAGGAAGCAGAACAAAGCAGTTGCATTGCTGTTAGGTTGAGAAGCCAACCTATACTTTTCATGATGGGACAGGCAAGAAAACTACCCACCATCGGTGCTGTGGGAGTGGTTTTCTTCAGTAGTAAATTAGTTTGCTAAAGGAGCACTAACAAAATACCACAGACTGTGTGACTTAAACAACAGAAATCTATTTTCTCACCATTCTGGAGACTGGAAGTTCAAGATCAAGGTGCTGGCAGGGCTTCTCCTGAGGCCTCTCTCCTTGGCTTGTAAAAAGCTGTCTTCTCACTGTGTCCTCACATGGCCTTTCGTCCTCACGAACATACGACTGGTTCTGTTCTTCTTATAAGGACACCAGTCCTACTGGATTAGGGCTAACACTAACAGCCTCATTTTAACTCATTTACCTCTTAAAAGACCATATCTCCAGATATGGATACGTTTTCAGATGCTGGAAGTTGGGATTTCAACCTATGAATTTTGGACGTACCCAATTCAACCCACAAGTAGCTGTAGAGGAAGTCGCTGTTCTGGCTTAGAGGAACAGGCCGTTAATTTTAGGTTGGTCTTGAAGATGAGCAGATGAATAGCTCTTCCATGGGGAGGCTATGGGGTGATTCCTGGAGGAAGAGGTCTTAAACCCAGGCCATCCCAGAATGTCTCCTAATCCTTTAAGGTCCTGTCCCAGCGCCTCACCTTTTGGTGGGCGGATCCTTTCCCCTCTCACAGGTTGTACATCCATCCTCAGGTCTGTGGGGACACGGCTCTGGAAAGGCTGCTCTCCACGCCCTCCACCCCCACCCCCTTCAGGGTACAGTGGCTGCCGGCCCCTGGGGCCAAGCAGAGAGGACTTCTGTTTTGACTCTTCGTTTTCTCACATTTTCCCTTTAAATGTAGTCTGTCTTATATCTCTCTTTCTTATTTTTGTTTCTAACCCCCTCTGTTCCTCTTCAATGTAATTTTAAAGTGAAAACACATGGCTGCAAAACCAGGTCTCTCCATTTACTCAGCTGCACCTACTTATTCAATTTAAACTGGAAGGCTAGTTTACAAACTTTCAAAAATAAGTCCTGGGCCAATGTGGAGAACTGTATAAACATAGGTCTAATTTCATTTCTACTTGTTTCGTTTTTTTTTTTTTTCCCTCTCTTGCAAATGACCTTCCTAGTATAAAAGCCAGAACATATACATGCACACACACATATACACTTTTTCTTTCTGGAAGTTCCTCCTTGATTTCTAATTCTGTAACAAAATAAACAGGTCTTGAACAGAAAATGAGAGTTTTTAAGAGATGGTTTCCAGCAAACTGTCAGTTAACATTAGTGACATCATTCAACACAATATCAGTTTAAAGGGCTTCAGGATAGAGTGTTTGATTGTTCGAATAATGACTAACTGGGTAAGTGAATTCTGCTGTCTCTCCATGAAAGACACATATGCGCTAGTTTATCTAACTGTTAATCCTAATCCTTTTTCATTTTTGGAAGGAAAAGAAAGGCAACTTCGGAAAATAGGGCAAAGAAGAACATTTCTGGTAGTCCAGCTGTTCATATTTTGGTATAAGGGAGGCAAAATGAGAAAATTAACTAACCCTGAAATACTGTGGAAATAGATTCAAGTTGCTTTATCCTAAAACGATCAATCTTCTAGCCATTTAAGTTCCTTATTGGACCCCACCCACCCATAACATTTTGGTCATACCCTTCTGAAACATATAGAATGATCACAAAGAGTCATATTCAATTATATTATTTATCTCATATGTGTAGGGCTCAGGACCACACATTTTCACATTGTGTCTTATGTGACCCTCACAAAGACCCTGTTAAGAAACTTGCCTGAGATGACCTTAGCAGATAAGGGGTAGAAGATTCAAAACCATGTCTTGTGAAGGCAATGCTTCTGCTCTCAGCTGAGAGGGATATACAAGTCTGGGATTCTGTCATAGTCTCAAGTGTCACAAATGACCCTCCATAAAGCAATTGTTATGGACTGAATAGTGTCCTCCCAGAATGCATACATCGAATCCCTAACCCTCAGCACCTCAGGATGTGAGCTTATTTGGAGATAAAGCCTATAAGGAGGTAACTGAGGTTAATGAGGTCATAAGAGTGGGGCCCTAATCCAATAGAACTGGTGTCCTTATAGGAATAGGAAGAGACAACAGAGATGTCTGAGAACAAAGAGAAAAAAGGCCATATGAAGACACAGCAGGAAGATAGCCATCTATAAGCCAGGAAGAGAGACCTCACCAGAAAAGCATCCCTGAGGCACGTTGATATTAGAAGTCTAATTTTCTGTTGTTTAAACCTGTGGTATTTTGTTATGGTAGCCTGAGCAGACTGATACAAATTCATTGGCGAGTCTTGGTTGGAGGCTACTTGCCTCGTTTTATCCCATTTAGGGAACAAAACTCTTGTCCTTAATGGTGCCATAAGTTTCTCTCTGTGCAGAGACCTCTATGACAAAACCTGGAGAATTTCTTGAATTTAGGACTTTATGGAAGAAATCAAAGATTAGACCCACGCTTGGAAATGAAAACCATAACCACACAATGTGAAAAGTACTACCCATGAAACACCGCAAATTAGAAAATGAACTTCTATTTCTTGCCTGATATAGAAGTTGGTGAAGCTCTTCACCGGGTAAGACTTAAGGAGTTACTCTGATGAAATTTAAATCCTATCCCTCTTCATGCTCTGTTAGGGTCGCCTCACTCTTGTCCCAGCCCAGCTCATATCTCAATGGCAGATTTATACACCAGGATGTTCTTTCCTTACAGAAAAAATTGATTGATAGATGTGTTATTATTAGGGTTCATTTTCAGAATATCATGTTATCGACATTATTTCTTTTTTTTAAGTTTATTTATCCTGAGAGAGAGAGAGGGTCAGAAAGACAATCCCAAGTAGGCTCCCTACTGTTGGCACAGAGCCTGATGGGGGGCTTGATCTCATGAACCACAGGACCCGAGCTGAAATCAAGAGTCAGCCGCTCAACCAACTGAGCCACCCAGGCGCCCCTTATCAACATTATTCCTAAGGAAACGTCCTCCTTGTTATATTTTCTGCTAAACACTTGAAACTGAGTATTCATTATTTCCTTCTCAGTCAGCTGGGTGATTCCTGTCCTTGCCACTTGATATTCTGCTTTACTTTGCCAGCTCTTCAGCACAAGAGCAACTCCTGCTTGGGGTCCCCCGGAAAGCAGAACTCCTATCTGAGCCAAAGCCCCCCCTGTGTGATATAATTTCACATCCCTCCAGCTGCGGACATTCCAGGGTGTTTTTTTTTTTCAAAAGCCATTGTGTGCCCATTCTTCTATGGGCCACCCCCTGATGAAGTCCAGAAAGATAGCTATTCATTATTAATCCTGACTGCTTTCCAAACAGCTGTGGAAAACGTAGGCCAAGTCTACTGATGCTTAGTCATTGAGCATTTTTTGTTGCCTGGTCCTGTAAGACCTTCTCTTTTGTGTACACGATCTCACTCCTCTAGCTCTGGGTTTGGTAACAATCAGAAATGAAAACAAGCATGAGACAGTTGGAGGTAACACAACAAGTACGGCACTCAAGAAGCTTCTTGTGAGTTCATTACATTTAAGTTTCTTTGCCTGAGAAAAACTTACAATGTATAGTAGATGGCAAATGGAAGCCCGAACTTTGTTTTTTTTTTCTACTAATGAAGTGGAGTTGGGGATATGGTGGGATGTGGTATAGTTTCAGGAACAGAGGTTGTGAGCAAGGGAGATGATCCTCCCTGACAATTCTGCAGGCTCCCCGGTCCCAGGACAGCTGTCCATCTGGGACCAATCACCTTTCCTCATCGGATTGGCCATCTTAAACTGAACAAAGCCCTAAGAAAATAAATTTTGTATTTAAGCAGTTTATTGGCTTTCTTTTTATTTATTTTTTTTAAAGAGAGAAACAAAAACAAACTGTAATGCTGCGCACTGGAGAGGAGAGGGTTGCTCTGTAGCCCAAGGTGGGGGAGTAGGGATCTTCATACCTCCAGGCAGGGAACGGTTTCTGCAGATAAGGAAGAGAGAGGTGCCTGGTCTGGCTCCTTAAGGAACTGAGAGTCCCTTATCAGTCTCTCAGAAGACAACACAAGGACCTAGATTGCTTTATCACTGGTATGGGTTGAACTGTGCACAAAGACACAGCCCTAAAATTCGTATGTTGAAGTCCTAACCCCCCACTACTCAGAATGTGACTATTTGGAATTAGGGTCTTTAAAGTGATAATTACAGTTAAATGAGGCCATTCGGATGGGTCCTAATCTGGTGACGTGACAAGTGTCCTTATAAGAGAAGGAGATTAGGCCACAGACTTGCACAGGAGGATGACAGCCATCTACAACAGGCCTCAGAGGAAACCAATCCTATAGACCACCTTGACTGCAGACTCTAGCCTCCAGAACTGTGAGAAAATTAATTTCTGTTGTTTAAGCCTCCTAGTTATGTTATGGCTGCCCTGGCAAATCAATACAACCACCAATCATTGCCCTACCCACTTCAGAGGAGACCTCTGTCCAGGACTTGATTTCTATCTTTATGTTAACCCCACATATCAGATATTATTATTGTTGTTGTATTATTCAATCAGTGCCTGTTTACATTTATTCATGTATTTACCATGTTCTTGCATAGGATTCCTTCTTGCATCTCAGACCTTTCTCTCTGTGATCCTTTTTGTTCTGTTTGAAGAATTAAGTTCCTTTGTGAAGTTCTGTTATAATTATGCTCTCAGTATTTTACCTGAAAATGTCTTCATTTTATTCTAATTCTTGAATGATAGTTATGCCATGTAAACATATTCATTAGTTGTTTCCCTCCTACTATTTTGAAAATGTTGTTCCATTGTTTCTCTTGTCAAGAAGTCTACTTTCTCTCTGATTTTTATTGTCTTGAAGGATGATACGTCTTTTCTCTCTTGGGATCTTTGTTTTAGGTGATTCATTGTGTTTTCTGCTGCAGCAGATTCATGTTTTTAATCAATTTTGGAAAAGTCTCAACTGTTACCTCTTTGAATATTGCTTTCCTCCCATTCTTTGGAACTTTGACTGGACATGTAGAACTTTTCATTCTATCTTACATGTTTCCATATATTTTATCTCTTTGCTTTCTATCTTGCTATTCTAGTCGATTTCCTCAGATCTAAATTTCAATACACCAATTTTTCTTCTGCTAAGTCTAATTTGCTGTGTAACCTGTCCATTAAGCATTATAGTTTACTAATTGCATTTTTTATCCCCTTAAAGTTTGATTTAAGGAAACCAGCTTGGTCTTTTGGAGAGTGCATTTTTCATATTCATTTTCCTTTTCCCTTTTGGATTCCTGAAAGAATAACTAAAAGAACTTTATGATATAAAAATACACATTAAAAAACATAGAACAGGGATGCCTGGGTGACTCAGTCAGTTGAGCACCCAACTTCGACTCAGATCATGATCTCACAGTTTGTGAGTTCAAGACCCACATTGGGCTCTCTGTTGTCAGTGCAAAGCCTGCTTTGGATCCTCTGTCCTCCTCTCTCTCTGTACCTCCCTTGCTCATGCTCTCCCTGTCTCTCAAAAATAAAGTTAGTTAGAAAATAAAAAACATAGAACCTATTAAATTATTTAAACCATTTTGATTTTGACAATTCCAATATCTGTAGTATTTAGGAGTCTAATTCTGCTGGTGATTGATTCTTGTTTCTTGTGGTATGTTTCCTTTGTGTGTGTGTGTGTGTGTGTGTGCACGCGCATGTGCTTGTATTCCATGCAAATTTAACCATACGGAATTGCTGCAGACTGAGGGTCCATTTGTCCATGTCTCCAGGGACAATTTAGATTTATTTTTTTGTGCCCAAGGAAGTACGAAACTAAGACCTCTTTGAATGGAAGTGTTGGCTTGGGACTTTCAGCATCACACAGGTAGTGGGCTGGGCTATGATTATGACTTGTCCATGGACACTCTTTCCTCTTCGCTACACAGAGCCAAAGCAAGTCAGAAAAATTCCTTGGCTTTGTTTTTTTCAGGTCATTTTAAGAATAGCCTTTCAGGGCACCTGGGTGGCTCAGTTGGTTAAGCGTCTGACTCTTGACTTAGACTCAGGTCATGATCTCACAGTTCGGGAGACAGAGACCCTCAGGGGGCCCCATGCTAACAGTTTGTGGAGCCTGCTTTGGGATTCTCCCTCTCTCTTTCTTTCTGCCTTTCCCCCACACTCTCTCTCTCTCTCTCTTTCTCTCTCTCTCTCTCAAAATAGGCAAATAAACTTAAAAAAAGAAGAAGAAGAGGCTTTCACTTTAAGAATAGGAATTCTGGCTTTATGTGAGTGTAGTTTTGTTCTAGCTCTTTACTTTGACAGATCTAAGCTTTATCTTTTGGTTCCCACAGGGCCTTAAAAACTGGGGATTTGCAAATGACTTTAAGGTAGTAGTATTTGTAGAATTTGCCTCTCTGGATTCATGACTCAGCTTTGTTTTTGGCCTCCGGTGACCTCCCTTAGGTTTTTGTCAACTCCAGTATTTTTAGATGTTTTGTAGTGGAATGGTTGTTAAATAGCTAAGCTTCCATATTGCCAAAATAGAATCTAAATGGTTTGCTCTGATTTTTGCCACAATTTTTACATCTATTTGCTCCTTTGATTATGTACCTTTCTTTATAAAATAAAAGTGTAGTTTACCCAATTTTCTCAAAGGGTTACCCCAACATCTCTGTGCCAATCGCTCACATGCCTTTTCATTTACTTAAATAGTTTTCCCTCTAAACTTGTGCCAGTTTTCTCCTTAGAACTTCGGATCTGGATTTCTCATTATACTATATGAGGAACAACTGGATCTCATTTCCAAACATTGGCCACTTCCGTACTTCCTTTTACATTATGAAGAAATCTGGCAAGGATAATGCAACAAATCTTTGCATTTTTCTTGGCCTATCTATGGACCAAACATCAGCGCCATTATAAACGCTGGCTTCTACTTACAAAAGTCACTATAGACACTCATGATCTCCTGACTTTGAAGACAGATACTGGAAGTTCTTTGAAATGGAATTTGTTTGTTTTTTTGTTTTTATCCTCCTCATTTTTTAGTTTATAAATAAGTGGTCTGGTCTCACTTTTAGGTGAACTGACTGTAGGCTCCCTGTTCAGATTAAGTAGGAAGATGGCATTCTACGAATTAATGGTGAGTCATTTGTTGTGGAGGTCTGTCTCATAAACACAGACGCTCTCCAAGGAAATTTGGGCTCCTGGTACCAGGCGAACTGTTCAGTTTTTCAGCACTAGTTTGTTCTGCTTTAAGGGGCAGAGAGCTTGGGGTATGGTTGGAAGTTTCAGGGAGGGAGGTACATTTTCTTTTGTAACAAGAAGAGTAAAACATTCCAGATCTGTCCCACCAAGGAGCCAGAGCTCTGTGCTCGCCATCCCTTCCAGGACCAGTAGGAGGCTCCTGTTGGGAAGCCCGCAGTCCATGCTATTGATAAGGATGAAAACAGACTCTTACCGCCAGAAAGAGCTTGCGTCCATCTGTATTATAACATATTAGTGAAATTTAAGCATCAGGAAACCACTTCCCACCCCAACACAGGCAGACACGTTCTGTGACATTCATTTCTGATTCCCCAAGGCAAACCCACGCATCCAGAGTTGGGGGACATGAGAGAGACTCTGCTGCCTGAGTCCGATGTGTCACAGGATGCTCCCAAAGTTCTGAGGGGCTGACGTGGGCACTACGTAATAGCTACTTTCAGGATCGTCCAGGTTGGAGCCACCTCTTCTAGGCTGTGTGTGTGGCAGGTGCAGCCCCCAGGAATACTCTGGTTTTGCCTGTAGCGCTTGCCATGTGAAACCACCACACAGAAGGAAGAGAACTTCCCCAAGGGTGGGAGGTCACCGCTCTCCTCCCTTTCATCCTCTTGTCAGCTAAAATCCCCACCTGTCAGGCCTCAGCTTCCTGCCACCACATCTTCCAGGAAGCCTGCCCCAGCCCCAGCCCCAGCCCCAGCCCCAGCCCCAGCCCCAGCCCTCGCCAGGATCCCTGCTCTGTGTTCCCTGCACTCTGCTCACAGCTGTACTGAAGCAGTGATCACAGTATCTACCGGCTTCTAGGATTCTAGCTTACCTTGTGATATTCGAATAAGGTTACCAGAACTGTTCGTGTGATACTGACTTTTTGGAATTTTATTCTGAAGTCATATTCATTTATACCTTGCTGTGCAATTACATAGAAATAAAGACACGCAGTCTTTCCATTTCAAGTTAAACAAAGGTTCATGTGTGTAGAAAATGCTCTGATCACATCCCTCCTTGGTGTGAAACCCTTCCCAAAAGATCTCTCTTTAATTCCCATCTTTTCTTCTGATTATTTGTTCATCTCCTCTCAAAGCAGGTTTGGATTCCAATTTACCTCACGAGGCTGGAGAATCACTTAGAATGAGGGTAGGTGGAAAGGCACAGTGAAGCAAACACGTGGGGGATGCAGGGAGGGGATTAGGAGAGAGAGGGGAGGGGAAGGGAGAGAGGGGGAGGAGGGGAGAGGGAGAGGGATGGGTGAGGAGAGGTGGGAAGAGGAGGGAGGAGTTTTCAGGCTCACTCCCAGCTCTTCACCTGGAGCCAGGCATAGCCAGCCCTCTCCCAGAGGTGAGTTCCTTCCCTCCCCTGCCTCTCATCCCCCCACCGCTGTTTTCCTTTTCAGCTGAAGCCAGTCCCCTAGGACCTGATCTCTCCTGCCTAGGAAAATTGATTTTAGCCTGGACCTTCTTCCTTGATCATCCTACATGAAGAAAGTGGTTGCAAAGGACCTCAGGCTTGGGCCCTAGACCTCTCTTGGCAAGAACAGAGATGGAGGCTAATATGGAACATAGCTATTGAACTATAGGTGCAATAGTTCGAATATAGCTTATTTAAAAATAGAATAGCATTACCAGAGCTCTTTGGGGAGTCCATGATATACCGCCACAGAAGAAGAGAGCTGTGTTGTCATTTTCCTGTTTTGCCATCACCTCTCACAGCAGTTACACTTGATATTGACGTGATAAGTGGCTCCTTGGTCTCCCCACTGAACTGTTACCCCTGAGGGTTTTGCTTACGCTTGAAACCCAGGGCCTTGGACAAACCTTGGCAAATGGTAGAGTCTTAAAACTATCTGTCACACGAATAAATAAGTTAATGAACCAGGCAGACTTCAAGCCCAGCGAAGATACCAGCCAAGCTTCTGGACCTTCATGAAAGATCATGGTCCCCATTTCTTACATTCATGATTTTCAGAACATCCAGATTTTCCCCCAACCCCCCACCCCCCCGCCGACTTGGGGGAGCACCTCTTCAGGCCCTGGTCTGGGAGGTCCTCTGCCCACGAGGACCATACAGTGTGATGACAGAGATGAGATTTCTGGAAGGCTGCAAACCTGGGTCTTGCTAATTTAGTGCTTCCAAGGGTTACACTCATTGAGCTGCTTTCACACTATATCCTTGGGTTTTACCCAATACTATTAAGGAAAAAGTCAAATAAAAACTGTCTATGCTGAAAAAGCAGTGCTCCTTTGATTTCTCAGTGTCTCTCATTTAAAAACGAATTAATTTCAGGGGTGCCTGGGTGGTTCAGTCGGTTAAGCGTCTGACTTCGGCTCAAGTCATGATCTCGCTGTTTGTGAGTTCGAGCCCCATGTCCGGCTCTGTGCTGACAGCCCAGAGCCTGGAGCCTACTTTGAATTCTGTGTCCCCCTCTCTCTCAAAAATAAATAAACATTAAAAACATTAGAAAAAAGTAAGATGAATTAATTTCAGAGTTTACCGTGAGGAAACCTCTGTGCGTACCTATCTCTCTCTGGGCCTTAGGTCTGTTATGTGAAATTAGGAATGATGTTTCCTTACGTGGCTACTGTTGGGAAGGTAAGAAATAATGTTTTGAGATCACATAACAGTCTGAGGCACCCAGTAGGTACTCCATACGGCTGTTAATAACAACTCAGTGTATTTCTGATTATGCTTCTCCCTTTCCGTTTTTGGCTGGCCCTGCCAGAAAGCTCCAAACAAATCTGATGTCACAGCATCCACACCCCTCCTGGTTCGTAAAGCTGCTTTTCTTCGGGTTCTTATTGTCTATTTGTAAATCCCTGTGGCGTGGGCCTGCATTTTGGGCCTGTTACCATCCTCCACCCTAGGGCCTTGTTCTTTTAACTATTCCAGCTCTATGAGGAAGCCTCTGGTCTCCTCACACAACACAAAACAGCACGAAGCAAAAATAAACCAACGCACATAGAAAACCACACCATGACCAGGTCCTCGGTGAGAACTAACCCTCGCTGGGGCTCCGGAACCCGCCGGGCCACCCACTGGGCTGAGGGCGCTGCCTCACAAATTCCTGTCCTCCCCAAAATAGCTCCTTCACTGTAGGCAACCGGGGTTTCCCACTTTCGCTTTGTGCTTAGCCTCTGGGACGTCTTCCTTTTGTGCCAGCTCCACAACAAATTTAAAATAGAGCTTCTGTATTTGACCCGACTTTCTACTTGTTCCATTTGGGAAGGGTGCTCAGGGCATCTGGCTTGCCACACAGCTTGAGACGGAGGAGGCTTTCCAATCCTTGTATAAATCACTTTTCTGCTTCAATTAACTGGATGGAGCTGGTTTTCTTTGCTTGTAAGAAGCCTGGCTGATGGAGAAAAGACTCCTTTTCCAAGGCTTTTGAGGGCGCCCTCTCCTGTGGGTGATCCTGGGAGGGAAGTGAGAGCAGAAATTGCCCATGGAGCCAGGATGCAGGGTGCTCGGCCCTTCTGGCTCTAGAAGCCCATTCTCCACCTCTCAGGACTGGACTAGGGGGATGTGCAGACAGGAAGACCCTCACAGGAGCAGCAAGGGATTTTTGATGGAACCTATGTTCTCTGTGGGCCAGGTTGAGCCAGAGGCTTTCTGCTGCCTCCAATAGACATAAATTTGTAATTTGTATCTAAGTGCTGTTCAACCTCCTAGACACACAGAGAGAGTTAATTTGCTTTGATTTACTTTAGCTTAGTTTGCTTTGGTCTTATCCTGGGTAGTGGATGGCACCTCACACCCACTGTGCCTTGGAAATGCCTCTTCCTGGATTTCTGGGTCTGCTCTGTTCCTGAGGGCAAATGTCAGCTCTAAATCAGGTATTTTGGGATTTCAGGAAATGGCTTTTCGAAAATATTCTGAGCACTGACTTTACTTGATCAAGAAAGACATGAAAAGTAATTGTTTGCCATTTCCTTAATTTCATTAGAACGGAAGTGTTTAGCACACACAAAGGCATAGTCTCAGGATAAGAGTACCCAGTTGCTAGTTTTTATTTGTCCGATTTCACTGTAGTCCAATGGCATCTTCCTCCTGGGCCTTCGGATCGGGCTTGGGGAACGCTGGTTGATTTCATGAGGTGGTTCGAGGCCCATTACCTTTTTTGTCCTCTGAGGGGGCACTGACCATGTTTGCTTGCCCTCAAGCAAGGCAAGCATCCTGAGGGCCTCCCTCATCCTGAACTTGCCACCTCTCTACCCCCAGTGAGGATGCCCAGCTTCTCTCCAGCCTGATCCATCTCTGGCTATCTTGGGTGTTGGATGGAGGGCAGAGGAGCAGAGTGGGAACACTGCCAGTTTTTCTGCATGTGTGGTGACCTCTCTGGCCATTAGCTTCCTGCTAAGGCAAAGGAGAAGGGCTGAGGGGGTATCTTGGGACCATGGTCTGTCACCCACAGCCCTCCCCAGGCATGGAGAACTTGACCCTTCCTGAGGCTACTTTCTGTCTGAGAAGAGCTGCTCCGACCTGTCCAGCCCGGGGTCCCTGGGTCTGCAGGAGCCAAAGCCCCTCTGTCTTCAGAGCAGTTCCCTTGGGTATCTCTTTCCTCCAGAGGAGAGAAAAGTCTGTACAGAGGCGTCCAAGCTTCTAACCGCAGCTTTCCCTACCAGGGTTTTGGCTCTAGAAGCAAGCAAGGAAAACATGTCATTATCCAAGAGAATCATCCCTCAGAGAAGGCCCTGCTAAGAAGTTGGATCTCCCAGTGGCGTTGAGTGGCTTCTTGTTTTTGTGTACTGACTGGGAAGGGGCATTATAAAAACAAACCAACAACCAGAATTAAACCAAACAAAATCTTTCTTTTCTTACTAGGTGCTAAGCAGAGTTGAAATCCGCATTTATGTCTACACGTGGTGGCGGGAAGCTGTTGCCTCAGCCTCTTCTGTGGAGGGCTCAGATTCCATCAAAAAAGATCCACAGTGCCCCCACGCCCCACACTTTGAGTTTTGCCCTTGTCATAAGAGCACATGCCTGGGTGGCTGGGTGGCTTCCTCGTCTGGTAGTAATACCTCACAGTTCTGTAGCGCCTCATGATTTGCAAAGCATGCATCTTGTACAAGGGCTCTGTCTATTGTACACCTGAAAGGCCCGGCCTCAGACAGATTCAATCACCTGCCCAAGTTCACAGAGCTGGTAAGCAGAGGAACTTGGACTCAGACCAAGTCCTCAAATCCCAACTTTATTATTTTTTTTTTCCCGCATGACTCATACGTTCACTTATTCATTGGCTTATTCATTCATTCAATCAACATGTTCAACGGCTTAGCATGTAGGTTCACAGTGCAGTGGGAAAGACGGACACAAATGACAGTGATGATACAGTTTTGTGCTAAGTGCCTGGGACACCAAAAGGGAAAATCCCGACAGTTGAGCTGCCTTGTAGTGAGGGAAGATATGTGTCAACGAGCAGTGGGAATACAGGAAGATGGGTGCCAAAGGAGAGCTGCGCAGTCTTGTGCCCAGAGAGATGGGCACCAAAGGTGCCTTCCCCTGTGAGGATAGCGGGCTTCCTGGAGGAGAAGGCATTGGAACCAAGGCTGTCATTAGAAGAAAAGAGTGCTCATCGAGACAGGGCAGCCAAGACCATAAGTTCTACAGACCATAGGAGAAAGAGGCTACTGCTGGTGGTGGACCTTGGCTCTGCCTATGGGACAAGCTTAGGTCTCACAAATTCAGTGGTCACAAGAGTCCGTGTGAGACATGGCACATTTAACAATTTTAAAGTACTGTTTTCACTGAAGTATAGCATACACACAGAAAAGGACACAAATAACTACTGAACAGCTCAACGAATGTCACTGGGTAGTGTACCCAGCTCATGAGAGAGAACCCAAGGCCCTAAGGTACAACTCTGGCCCTCCGGGATCCCCTACGTGGCCCTTACCTGTTACAATCTCTGACTGAAAGTCAGAGAAAATCACCGTCCCGTTTTTTTTTTAACAGCACGTGTCAGTGAACAGCGGCACCTTATGTCAACTCGAGCATGTACTCTTGTGTCTGGATTGTTCTAGTCAGCGTCTATGTTTACTTATTTTTCCCCATGTCTACTTGATGGAGAAACGCAGGCATTTCATTTGGATCTTTACCTAAACATGAGATCGCCGGGTCCTACGTAAGCTGGGAATATGCTTAGTTTTACCAAAAGTATATTGTGCCACATTTTTTTCAGCAGAGGTAGGGAGTTGGGGGCAGGGAACTGTGTTAGTCAAGGACGCTTTCATTTTATCTCAAGCACCAAAAACAAAGCTTTGATCAATTAAGTCAGGCAGGTCATTGGTCATTGAGTAAATCAGGGGTCCAGAATTGGGTCACCTGTAAGAATGAGGTCAATTTAGGTCCTCATGGGCTTGTGGCTGACAGACAAGTGTACATGATCTTTTATTTCCCATGGCTTTATCCTCAGCTGTTGTAAACGGGCTTTGTCTATGTAATGGGGAACATGGTTGTTAGGAGTCTCTGGTTTCTTATTGACAGATTAGTGACACCAGAGGAGAATTGTTCTCCCCATCACTTCAGAATATCAACATTTCAAGGAAGGCTTTGGAAGACCTACCACTGCTCAGTCACTGAGGTCACCAGAATGGAGGTGATATAGTTGGACAGGCATGAGTCTAACAGGTCCCAAGGTTTGGGTTCCAGTAAATTACAGTACAAGAAAGGGAGGAAAACTACCCCTTTCCCCCAAATTCATAGAAGACAAATAGAGGATGCCAAGCAGATGAAATGGAGCATGTTCACTAGACTGTAGAAGGCAACGACTGTCTGAACTCTACTGAGAGCCAGGTTTTCCACTAGGTGCTTGACATACATTAAGAAAGCTGATTGTCAAAAACAACATGTAATGTAGATGTTACTATGCCCATTTGAACTCACAGTTAAAATGTGAGTTGATGAAGGAACTCACAGTTTACTTCCAGAGTGAGGAGCCCAGTTACTGGCTCATGCCTTCCGTGCTTGAATTGACCAGAATACCAGGAGAAGTTCTTAGCCCAAATCATCTGCCAGCTAGCTCCCCCTTTTTTCCCAACTGGATGAATATGATAAAAAGCAGTAATTCAAAAATGTATTTTCTTTCTTTTCTTTCTTTCTTTCTTTCTTTCTTTCTTTCTTTCTTTCTTTCTTCTTTCCTTTCTTTCTTGCTCTTTCTTTCTTTCTTTCTTTCTTTCCTTTGTAGCTATGGTAATTGCTATAACCAATGATCCCTTCAACTGTACTAGAAAAAGCCCATGACTGTGGTGGTAACTGGAGCATGGTGCTCTCTGGAAAGACCACAGAGCAGGGCAGGAGAGGACAGCCTGAGGCAGTGGAGAGAGGTAGGTTGGCAGGCTTTCGAGCATCACGGGCAACTGTGTCACTTGACCCAGGGATCTGGTATTTGTTATCCATACATTCAGCCAGTCTACATTTGTTGGCAATTTATCTGAATCCAATACTCTCCTAAGGATCTAAGATAAAAGGATGCCATTGACTAAGGAGCTCGCAGTCCTGGGGGTGGGGGGGGGGGGGTGGCGGAGGCAAGTAAGCTCGGACAATATTACTACTCAGCACTGGGACAGGGACATACCAGGTGTGAGCAAGCTAACTCAGCAGGTGGGGAGGGCCTCAGAGAGGAGGGAGCACTTGGGCTGGACCTGTAACAATAAGTACAAGTGTTATGATGCTGTAAGTTACTTCAAAATATGCACTAGAGACATCGGGATAGTATGTGCTTATTCGTACTGCATTCTGAGGGGCGGTCAGTTACTCTGATCAGAGCTTTACAGTCCAGATCAGAGATTTACATTCCAGACTCAATGTAAGTCAGGGCCCAGGGCTCCAGCTTCCTTATTCCAAAAGGAACCAGAAGCTTTTTTTTATTAAGTTAGGATAGTGAATGTTAAGAATGACTTTTCAGTGGGGGATATTATTGCCTTCTGAATTAGCATAAGGGATATTACAAAGGGTCTCTCATTGATGACAGTGGTGGTATTGAATACATGTGAATCCAGTTATGCACTGGCTGCAGTATTTTAGAGACCTTTCCTGCCTCTCCATAACCAGGGTGTAAGAATCCACTGAGGTCTTTATACTCATGCGGGTGCCTGAGGCTGATACCTAAATGGATTGGCAGATTCTGAAGCCATCACAAGGCTGATAGGATCCTGCTCCTATACAGAATGCCGGTGTCTGCTTTCAGTATACTTTCTATGTCAAATGGTTGTCAGATCATCTAGAAAGGCACTGGAATTCACCAAGCTCACAGAATAATTCTGATGGGTCTTCTACTTGCCTGCCTGCTAAAATGTGCTTGCTGAAAAGGTATCTCTACGCGTGGAAGATATTGGTCCTGAAAGTTGTTTTCCTGATAATATATTGTGCACGTGGGGTTTGGATACTACCTTCACATGCCAGAAAGATGGCACGGGACCAGATTGGTTTAGGTCAATCTGCAACAAGGAGTTCAAGCAGATAGTGCAGGCAGAGGGGTGCTCTCTGGGCAGGGAGGACACTAGGGACCAAGGCACAGGGAAGTTCTCAGGGGCTTGTAAATAGGTGGGTTCCCCTGAGGGAGGGATAATGAGAATGTTTCCCTCCTGAAGGACTCTCATGCTCTGCTGGGTTTGGATTTCAGCCCTCACATCGGTGTTGTTGAAAATGTGCCCCAGATGACCTGTGCCGGAATCACTTGGCAGGGATGGGGCCTAGAGTAAGCTCTCTTTTTTAAGAGCACAAGTTCCCCAGGCGAGTATTCGCCCATCAGAGTTTAAAGAAAACCACTGCAAGGTGCTCGGCCGCGGGATGACTGGGTGGTGGTGCACCAGACCCTCTAGGAGCAAGGCCAAGTGTGGCGGGAGGGTCTGGCTGGAGACCCGGATACAGGCCGGGAGGTTCTGGTGACAGTTCGGATAGATGGTTCTGGAAGTGGGGAGTTGGTTTAAAGAGCGCGGGTAGCCAGCCTGACTGAACGACTGATGGGCTGCCAGGAGGCTGGTTGAGCGAGCCGGCTGGGCTTACGGTGGCTGACAGATGTCTGGCTTGGGGACAGAGTGGAGAGTGACAGGAGCAAGTCTCTCTCGGGTGGCTGTTGGTTGTCTTTTTGGTCTCGAGCATGTAGACGGAGGCTTACGTGCAGTCCCGTCACGCCCTGGGCCTGTTGTCTGTGCCGAAACGGCGTGGAGTGACCGGGTCCCCGGAGCATTACCCCTGCCACCTGCCCGCTGCACCCCTCCTCCAGGTTGCTCGTCCCCTGCCTGTGGCATGCAGGCATGACATGATAAATTCTAGAACACACGGTTCAAACAAAAACAGCCTTATTCGATAACATTCATGTGATGAGCAGTTATATTCTTCACCATCACCTGCGTTTAGTTCCTTTTAAATAAAACACAGACTAACCCAAAAAGTGGATTATGTGGGAGAAAACAACAGGGCCGTTTCCCTCTGGTCACCGTTGCCCCAAATCCCTGCCAGATGGTCAAGCAGAGCAGCTCGTGTATCAGCAAATTACGGAACCTCATTAGGACCCTATTTCATGTTTTTAGATGCCACGGGCCTTTATATGAGGTGATGTTGATTTCTTAAACTTGTATGACAACATAATGAATGCGTGTTGGTGAAGTGTCCAATGAAATGTGAAACAATCGGTGAATTCTTTGCATATTTTATTTTTCTTTTTTTTGATTTCCAACTCACACACATCTGGCATATTTTACATCTTTGCAATAAAACATGGTTACAATAGCTTAAGGAATTTATATATCCAAAATATTTCACCATGATCTCAAGATGAAATGAACTTGTCTCCCAGATGTTCAGTATCCTCCCAATTCTAAGCTACAAACTCAAGATATTGCTTACAGCCTGGTGATGAATAACTTAATCATTACGCTGATTCCCCAGAATTTCAGAATCTCATAAATACAAACAACAATGAAGAAGGAATTCAGTGCTAAAACTTACTAATACAAGGTGGATGACAAATAAGTAATCACATCAATAAATAATGATATGTTTCTGGTGCAAAGTGCCAATACAAAGAACCCATTATCTTGTTTTATCTTTTTAAATAAATGACTGCAAGTGAGTGTAAATTCTGAGAAAATCACATTCCTGTAACATGCCTCATAGCCCTACCGACACAATATGTACATCTATGACGATACAGTCACCAAATATACAAAGAAGAAACATGAATAAAGTGTATATACCCCTGGGTGTATAACTTGATCAGTACAATGTATGGAAAATCATTTGACACCCATCATCTTATATCATAAAAGATGAAGTGCCTTAGGCTAAGAATGTGGCTTTAGGTGAGAATTTCACAAGAACCTAAAAGAATAGCCTCAGTTATTGTTATAATAAAGTCTGGCTTGTTATTAAAGAAACTAAGCTATTCGAGAACCAAAGAGAAAAAAAAATCCAAAAATAGTTAGCATCAGATTCTCCTCCCCTAATGTACACACACTAAGCCAGCAGGATGAGTCTGGAAGAGATGTCCAGGAGTTGGGAAGTCATTACTATGGAACTAATGGGCGTGACTTCTATTTATACAAGAAAAACCGAGACCTCATCCCTAAGCCCCCTTTCTGCTGTGTCTTCAAATTATGAAGGGTAGGGCTGAATTTTCTGTGTCTAAAGTAGCAAAAATGGCAAATAATGGCTTAGTATCCAAATGCTTTATGAGCAAATTTCACTTAGAAGGGATGAATTTAGATTAAAAAGTGCAAACCATATTTTGGTGAAAATGTCAAAAATTACTGTTTGAGCCCAAATTCAACCCTTTCGTACAAGCTGTGTCCTTGGACGGATCTTTCTGTTTCATAGTCTGAATGCACCTGTTCCATCGAGACATCAGGATTAAAGAACATGCAAGTTGTAACTCCACAATAAAATTAAGAAACGTTTTGTTCTTTATACAAGGTTTTACTTTTACAAAAGTATCCCTTTAAATAAGATGCATCTGATGTACAAAGTATCAAACGTGTTTTTTTTTTTTTTTTTTTCTCAGCTTGAAAAGAGGCTGGAAATGGGATGCAGGTTAGGTTCAAAGCTTAAACTTTGTAACAACTGGACACAAGGTTCCTCAGAATTGTCAAAAGTCTCTTGTGAAGCGTCCTACTACCTTTTCTCAATAAACAACAATATATGAAATAATTACCAAAACATCTCCTAATTCATATAATTTACATGATATAAGCTTGCTTGGTAGCAGCTGGTGTTCAGTCGTGAAAAAACACACAAAGTAAAATGGCTGCTGACTACAATGTACAGCTATTGCTGGGTGTGATGGAATGTACAAACGGAGGTCGATGTAGACGAGTTTTTTCCCACCAGAGATATTGCCTTTCCATGCAGCACTTGTGCTCTCAGCTTTAACTTGGCTTTTGGTTCTTCACTTGTCTTCAGTATCTGTTCTGATGCTCATAATGCCACCGGTTAAAATCTATATTAAAAGCTACGATGCTACCAGAAGCCATGCCAGTGATCAGAGTCCTGGAAAAGCAGAGATGGTGGTTAAGAGCGATATGAAATCACTGATGTGGTTGCTGCTTTACAGTAGATGGTATCATGGTCTCTAAGTTCACCAAGTCTTGGTTTTGTGTTCACTGAGAGAGGGTTACAACCTATTCTTGGTTCTCCTGAGAGAAGCTGAATCTCTCCTGCTCACACCTGAACTGCCAGACCTGAACTGCTTAGCTTTTGATCGGACAGTTCATCAGATAAACGCTCTGGGTGTGCATCTTCAATGTGTGTACATGGCTTACATGCACGTGTTGCTGTTCTCACTTTCCAGGGACATTATAAAAGGCAAACAGAATTGAAATTAGGGATGAAATTAAAATAGAAATAGAAACTTTGTTAGTATCTTTCTTCGCTCCTCTTTGGAGCCCCCTGGCACTACTGTGACCTTGCAGTGCTCCCATCTACCCCCTCTCCCGGTGCCCCCTGAATAAAGCCTTTCCTGCCCCCTCACCCTCAGGAAAAGTTGATCCCTTCCCTCTTCTGTTGGGTTGTCCCCGCTTCCCTCATATACAATTATGATTATCTGGTAGTGCTCAGTCGATGACGGTAGTAGCAGATGTTTGCTACACGAATACATGAGCGACTAAGGACGCCGGGGAGAACACTTAAACTACTTAACACAATTTCAAGTACCTTATTTCAAAAACTTTAGAAACACTCATGTATGTACACATAAGTACACAATAAAGCATTCCCATTTACTCATGAGTATGGACGACAGTATTTTGGAATACTCTAATGATCGCCTGCTTAATTTTGCTTTCTGCACATCAAATATCCCTCCCCCAAACTGAATCAAATTGCGTTGTTTTTCCTGATGACGTCAGTACCATTTTACTAGATTGTGTGATGCTTTGTTAAACTTGTTATATATGCTTTAATATTTATAACATTTTGAAAACAATATTTTATAAAGAATACACAGATGGTTGAAAGTTTTGGCTAGTAAGCTTTTCTTATTTCTGTTAAATATACAGCAAAAATAAGAGAGAAATTACATACCACATTAAGATTATCGAGTTTAAAAATTTTTAAATGTACGATATTCTAAATATTCTTTTCACTTTAAAATAAACCCCAAAGTGAATTTTAGGAAACAGTAAAATCCTGTTGCCAACTGAGGAACCATGGAAAATCAAATTAATTAATTCCCATACCAATTCTTTTTTTTTTTTTTAATGTTTATTTATTCTTGAGAGAGACAGAGACAGAGTGCGAGCGGGGGAGGGGCAGAGAGAGAGGGAGACACAGAACCCGAAGCAGGTTCCAGGCTCTGAGCTGTCAGCACAGAGCCCGATGCAGGGCTCCAACTCATGAGCTGTGAGATCATGACCTGAGCCGGAGTCAGATACTTAACTGATTGAGCCACCCAGGTGCCCCTGTTATTCTTTTTTAAATGTTTATTTATTTTGAGAGAGAGAGCACCCAAGTTCATGAACAGGGGAGGGCAGAGAGAGGGGGAGAGAGATTCCCGAGCAGACTCTGTGCTCAGTGTGAATTCATGAGCCGAAATGAAGAGTCGGATGCCTAACTGACAGGTGCCCTGTTTTGTATCTTTTTAAAACAGGCCAGCTCTGGTCTACACTGAGCATTCTGCTGGGAACTGCTAGCTACAAGTATGACTCGAGCTGAAACGCACCTCTGCTGAAACACACGTGTCTCTGCTTTCCAGAAGGGAAGCCTGTGGACCCTGAGACTAAGTGAGGATCTTCGAGCAGGGACGTTAGTGGGAACAGTCCTGTTTTGGGCAGTGTCTGGTGTGCCTGTTCTCCCTCTGACCCATTCCTTCCTTTCTTCCCCCTGCCTTATTCTCTTCCTCTGTTTTCATCTTACAGGAATCCTTTCCTAGAGCATTTACTACCCTCCTCAATTCACCCTTTTCTGTGCTAGCCTTTCTTCCATCTGGATGCTGGAGACTTATTCACAGCACATTTCACCCTTGGTAGAAGGTACAGGACTTTCAAGGACAGTTGTCAAGTGATTACATTTCCCCTTCATGTGGCTCACCTCTGGTCATGGGATAAGTCCATTGCTCTAATGCCAGCATCACATCCAGGGTAAATGTACAGCTGCTTGAAGTCACAGGCCTGCCAGACCTCCACCACACCATTGTCCCCTCCGGTCACCAGGTTCTGGCCATCGCTACTCAGGAGAATGGCCTTCAGAAAAGGCAGAAAAGCAGCCATTTCTCTCAGATTTTCCCAGATGGTCAATGGTCATTACTGAAAAGCACTCAATTCAGTTCCCTCATAATTATTTTCTACTTTTAGCCATTTGTCCAAGTTTTCTCAAGTGCAGTCTACAAAATTTCCAATGTGGAATTCATCAGAGTTCTTACATAAACAAAGGATCTTATTAAAACCAATTAAGGTTACAAAATAACAGACGTCCCAAAGAGAATATTATCAATCTAATCCGGGAAGAACTTGAGAATTAAGTAACATGATGTTCTGTTAAGTCTGAATATCAACAATGTCAAGACTTTCAGAACAAATGGCAGAGGCATCATTTCAAAACAGCTTTTAATAATGATAAACCAACAATTACAATTCACTTATGAGCGAAGGGCAATCTGGTACATGTACTTTTGGTCTAGGGTTCTGAAGATAAGATTCTTTGACAATAAACTCACTTTTAATGTCAGGGGGTGTAGCACTGCTTACAAAAGAGCTGAAGAAAAATCTCCTTAAGGGTCTGACCCTCATCAAACAAAAGCTGTCATCTCTAAAATCAAATTCACAGAGTTACCTACTTGGGACTAAATGAACTTTGGGTTTGTTCAAAGCATCAATCTACATGAATTTACCTGCTTTTAAAACCACCACACATTTCTTTATCTGGATACCAGAGAAACTGTATTATGGATCACTTAATGTGAGATAGTCGATCTTCAATCTGATGGCTTCAGTCCCTGTTTAGCACCGAACATGCAGACCTACCCGTGTTGAATCATTGATCTCCATCTGAGCCAAAAGTTTCCCATTAATGCTGAAATTGCTGAATCGTCCTCGTTCATAGTATATGATACAGTGGCCTTCACTAGAGACGGAAATCAAGCGCGGGAACAAGCAATTCTCTGGTCCTTCAAGGGCTCGCAACAAATCTCCAGTGATGGTGTGGACAAGGCAAGGACCCTCTGCAGAAGGAGGATATCAACGGCCAGAGTCACTCATAATGACTAGTCACCTATGGGTTCTTACAAACACACTGACCCTACCTGGGTACATACACTCAGATTTGTGGAAGGAGGCAGAAAAGAAAAGAGGTACGCTGGCGGGAGCCAGGCACTGATGTTATATTTAAACAGAACAAACACAGGGAGCTGTGTCTTCTGAGCTGACCTTCTCAACTTTTCATCTAGGGAAATACTTGGTCTTCTTCTACATGAGATAATATTCTTAAAAAAGGATACAGTCCATAGATAATGTGAGATTAAAACACTGTATGTCCCAAAGTTTTCTCTTAATGCGATTTTAGAAATGTTTCTTCAAAGTTTAGAATTATCCACACAACTGCTAATTTTCTTTAGTTTCATCAAAACTTTAACATTATACCACATAAATACATTCCTATCGTAATGAGTTTCACCTTTTCTACAATTCATACATTAAATGTAAAAGGCAAAGTTAAGATAATTAATCAAGTGATTCAGACTGTAAAACAAGTGATTCAGAGTGTAAAAACACTTTTTGTCTTTAAATGTGAATAGTGAAGTGAGAGAATAAAAATAGTAGGGGGCTGACTTATTTTGCTCCAATTTTTTTTTCCTTCCTCCTGGTAGAAATTGTGTTGATAAGATAAAAATTTCACTAGTCAAGTTCATAAAAATAACTGGTTAATATAGCTTGGTATTACCTGTCTCCCAATCAAAAAAAAAAAAAACTCATAAAGACAGCTAATGAATTATATTTTTCAACTGACTCCAGTAGGTGGGAATTTTATTAAACAAGTGGCATTGTAAAGCTATACCTAAATTTTTACTAAATAGATGTGCATGATAGAAAAGACAGAAAATTAGAAAGAAAAAGAAAACAGCAATCATCTCTAATATCACCCATCACCTATACAAAATTAATGTTTTCTTCTATACCTACCATGTGTCTGTATTTTCCTTTTCCTTTTTTTTTCCTTTCACTTTACAGGATAGGATAATATTACACTTATCGTTACTTATTTTTTAGTTAAAAAGACATTTATTGAAAATATCCTATGTGTCCATAGGGTTATTTACTCTTACATACAAAAGTGAAAAACACTGTCGCTACCTTCAGACATTACATCTATTCTCCACAAAGCAGCCAGGATAAGCTCCTGAAAACCAAATACGATCAACCTTGCTTAAAAATCTCCAGTGAGTTCCCACTACACTCAAAATAAGAGGAACATCGTAAGTTCTTGTGCCACTGGTCCCCGGCCTGCCAGCCTTCTCTCTAACTCCGCTGAGACAGCATCTACTCGGCCCCTCTGGTTTTCTTGAAGTTTTTCCTGAGCGTTAGGCTCCTTCCTGCCCCAGAGCCTCTCACAGTGAATTGGTGTCTGATCCAGAATTAGAATCCAGGTTTCCTAACTTTTCTTGAAACAACGCTTCTTTCACCAAAAGTCAAAAACTCCAAGTAATCATGTTTCCTTTCCCATCGACCTCAACACAGTCCCGGGCCTGATGAAGGAAGGGGCTTCTGGAGGGAGGGGGGTCCAGGGCCATGTCTGATAAGCAACCTGACTTCCCTCAGGGCCCCCACGGCATCATGAATATCTTCCCCCATCTTTTATAGGTTATTTTTAATGGCTGCATCATAGGGATGTGTTGCAGTTGAATTTACCAGGGTTCTGGCTAGAGTGCTGGTGACCACAAAATACTACATAAAATTTCATATATATTTGATATTAGTACTAGTAAGTAATAATAAAACAAAAAGGTTGCAATGAACCTAGGGAGTCTATACAGGGCAATGTCTATTTCCTAAAGGAAATAAATCATAAATCATGGTTAACTTGAGAAAATAGTAGTTTTTAAAGACTTAAAACAAAAGAAATGCCTTCTGACCTTTAGCACCACTGATAACAAGTCCAAGTTCTGCACAGACAGAAACACAGACAACTTCATGGTCATGGCCTGTGAGGACAGCTCTTGGGGCAGGATAGTCACCTGCAAGGAAACAGCAGCAGTGGGTTACTACAGACCAATGGCAGAAACGAAGGGCTACAACACTACGTCAAACATTTACAATAATAACCATGAACATCTATTATGGGCATTTACTAGCTGTGTAACCATGAGCTGGTTGCTTAACCTCTCTACTGTTTCCTCATCTGTAACCTACTACTTCTGTAAAACTACTACATGGGTTGTTCAGATGCCTAAATAAGTTAACAAATGTGATGGGCTTACAACATTATGACAGTGGTGACAGCTATTCTTTTCTTCCTATTGTTAGGAAACACACCAAGGCTGCCAAGGTATTTATATGCATTATCTCATTTGGTGATGGCAATATTCATAGGAGGTAGGTACACTTATTATACTTATTTTATGGCTAGAAACCTAAGGCTCTGCAAGGTTATTCAATCTGCACAAGTTCATACAGCTAGCAAGAGTTGAAGCTGTCTAATTTTGAAACCCATGCCTTTACCCATTTAAAAATTTTCCCTAAAATCTCCAACAAAACAGGATGACATGCTTTGATTCTGAGGTGAGAGGTAAGTAGTAAAGAAAAAAAAAAGAGATGATCATCTTAAGTTTCCACTTGACTTAATAAAGTCAAACCTAGCTAAAAGTCCAACTGCATTACGTGCCATAAGCATTTTCACTGCTAAGTGCTTTCACAAACATTAAATGGATGACTTTTAAGTGAAAGGCATTCTCTAAGGAGACTAGGAGCTGGGAGTATAAAGAGGAGGCATAAGGCATACCCTGAAACTCTTGACAACTCATCAAACAACCCTGGCCTTTCCCAGGCTTTCCAGTGGAGGCACTCGACAATGCCAAGCGTGGAGAAGAACAGATTGTGTTCGCAGAGTACAAAAGGGATCAAAAGATCTCCTTGGGAAGAGAATATCAGACTATCTGGTGAGTAACCTGCCCAAAGACTGTGTGAGAAGGGTCAGCAAAGTTGAGAGGGCATTATGCCCAACATTGTCGTATGGGGGCAAACCGATTGGAGAAGCCAGTTTGGGACAGAAATGAGGGGTCTCTACAGGCTTGGGTGCAGACATGTGAAGGAAAAGGAAACAACAGAAAGTCACAGAGGCACTGTGGAAGGTGAATGGGTAGGGCTCTGAGTGGTTCTGTTTGGTGGATGGGAAAAGAAAGCCAGTGCTGGTCGCCTTGGGCATATGTGAAGGCCTAAAAGATTCACCGAAGTGAAATTCTGCTGAAGGTGGGGCGATCAGAAAGCAGGATGCGAAATACTTAGTAACAATACAATTTGGACTTGAACCACTGAATCAGATTCAACAAATATTTATCAATGCCTTGTAACACCCCGGTATTTCCATTTTTCATTAACATCACACTTATTAATGCGTTACGTTGCCCATTTCTTTCTGTCTTAATTTTTAAACAGTTCTAGCTGACTCCTATTGTCTGACATTGGTTTATCTGGCTGTGTTGTTTAGTTTATTCTACAGTATCATCTTAGCAAAGAGTTTATTATATTATTATTATTTTTTTATACTCTTTATGTATATTTCATCTTACGCTATCAGTATTATTGACCATTACTTTTTCTCCTTGAAAAGGCATGTTGGAACTCGGTCGTGTAACTGCAACTCTTCCAGAATTCTTGGTATTTCTCAAACTAGGGTCCCTGTACCCTGAGGTTTGTGGATATTTTCTTGGGAGTATAAAGTTCTATGAAAAATTTTAAATTTCAGGTTTATAATTTGATGATACACACACACACACACACACACACACGTTTATTTATTTAACATTTATTTATTTATTCTGAGAGAGAGAGGGAGAGAGAGAATCCTGAGCAGGCTCTGCACTGTCAGTGTGGAGCCCAACACGAGGCTTGAACCCAGGGAATGTGAGATCATGACCTGAGCCAAAATCTAGAGTCAGATGCTTAACCGACTGAGTCACCCAGGCACACTGATACTCTAAAAATATTTTTTCATCAGTTATAAAGATGAAATCTCTTTTTTGCTGTCTAACATCTATGCTGTGGCAATTTAAAATTTACATATGTCTTAAAACTTAAGATGAACTGATTAAGTCAATGTTTCTCAGACTCGTTTGTGGGGTCCTAGAACACATTTCTCAAAGCCAGAGGTTATTTTCGTTTCATTTTGTTTTTGTTTTTTGGCGTTAATAACAATTTTGTTCTCTTTAAAAGGGATCAGTGTAACAGTCAAGTTTGATGAACACTTCTGTAGATTAATTAATTTTTTTTTCCAGGGTCACAAATTCTTTTCAAGTTGGTAGCTCCCACAAAGTGTCCTGATCTTCCTTTGTTTTTAGAAATAAATAATTCAAAGAAATCAATTACATATAAATATTTATAGCACATGCATGAAATTAAAAGAATGAAATACATTCATTTGTAGTCACCTCCTAGCTTAAGAAATATAGAACATTACTAGTAAGTTTGGTCCTCTCTTTTAGACTGTTTATTTTAAAAGTTGTATCTTAAAAGTTCTGTTTATTTTTCTCTTCTGTTCATTCTGCCTCACCCGGTTATTGAGTTTGTGATTTTTTATTTTATTTTTTACTAAAACATTTTTTAAACGTTTATTCACTTTTAAGAGGCAGAGAGAGACATAGCATGAGTGAGGGAGGGGCAGAGAGAGAGGGAGACACAGAATCTGAAGCAGGCTCCAGGCTCTGAGCACAGAGCCCGACGTGGGGCTCGAACCCACAAACCGTGAGATCATGACCTGGGCCGAAGTCGGATGCTCAACCCACTGAACCACCCAGGTGCCCCTGTGATCTTCTTTTAAATGGTGCTTGAGTTCCTTGCATACTGGCCTGTTTTTCTCTGTAAATCCTATTCTGGATGGCGTGCCCCGCGCCCCTGGCACCCAATTCTTGTCTCTTAGAGAGCCACCCTGTGCTTTGGGGTTGACACTGCTCTGAGGGTTGTCTCCTGGGCTGCCATGCCTGGCCCTCATTGTGGAGGGGGCAGGATGGGGGAAGTGAATGTTCAAGGCCTGGGAATCGTGCCTGCCTCCTGAAAGCCCCTTGTTTGGCACTGATGTGGCCCGTGGCACTGAGCAGCCACACTGGTTGTCCAATTCTATGCCCCACTGCGGCCAGAGGGAAGGCAACAATGGGTCTGGGAAGATTCTGGGAGGAAAGAGCGTAACTAAGACACCTTACCCTGCAAGACACACAACGCTCTTCCCTCTGGTTTGCCAAGACCTCCTCCTTCAGACCTACCCATCTTCTGTGTCTCCAGGAACTGCTCAGTTTCATGTGAGCTTTCTCAGATCCATCAGTTTCCATTTTGCTTTGGAGGCATCTCTTTGATGGAGTATGGGAGGAGGGGGATGGTAGCCCCAGAGAGCGTGTCATCTTATTCTAAGTTTATGTACATTGCTATAATGTGTTTCAATATTGGCAAAGCGTCGATTTATATTTGCCAGCAGTCCCAGATTTGTCTGAAACATATTTATAAAATTATGCTTCAAAGAGGCCCTGAGTTCCTTGGTAAAATGAGAAGTAACACTTTCTGTGTAATATCACCCTTAATTTTTCTTTTCTTTTTAAAGGTTTATTTATTTGGAGAGAGTGCACATGCATGTGTGCGAGTGGGGAAGAAGGGGCAGAGAGAGGGAGAGAGAGAGAGTCCTAAGCAGACTCCATACTTAGTGTGGAGTCTGAAGTGGAGTTCGACCCCATGACCCTGGGATCATGACCTGAGCTGAAATCAAGAACGAGAAGTTCGACCGACTGAGCCACCCAGGTGACCCTACCCTTAATTTTTCTAAGTGATTATTTTGTCTTGCGAGAGACTGGTCAAATGAAAACTCCTGAAATTATATGCTTAATAAAATTTGCATAAAGTAAAGAATTTTCTAAACTTTTCCCTTATATGCTACAGAAAAAAGTAAAAAGCAATCTACTTCTCTTGCAGGGAATTGAAAAACATGTATAAAACTATTCTTTATGTATATAATATATTTTCTATTAGGAAATAAGGTTTTCAAAAGTTTGCATCTGATTTAGAAAGTTAAAAAAAATTTTTTTTCGTGACAATCTCCCCAGATCATTTGAATAAAGTGTGGAACAGAACTATTAGGGGATATTGTTTAGGGCCTCTGAAAGCATTATTTCCCGATTTAAAACAGAGAAAAGAAAAGAAAATATTATGCAGGGGGTTTTGAATTGAGAAACCTGCATCAGGGGGAAAAAGCATATTTTCCTGCCAGGGACATTTCACTGCCAGGGACAGATGTCACACACCCCAACAATCATTCAAAATCTTGGGAATATTCTGTCACTGTCACATCACAATTGATGGATGTAGCTGGGGGTGAAAGGGCCCGTGCACAGGGAGGGGGAAGGCGCAGGTGAGCCCCCCCCATCCCAGGACCACAACACCATCGCCCTCATCCCCCAGCATTTCCTCAAACAGAAGAGCTCTTGTGTGACGGAATTGCTGTGGATCATAAAGAACAAACATGCCGACTTTGACATTGCTTATAGACAAGTATTTGGAAAGTCCAAATACAAAAGGCTTATTATAAACAGATTCCATCTCATTATTAAGCAAAAGCCATTTCAATATTTTCCAAAATGGATGATGAAAACAGTACAAAGTTATTAGATGCTGTTATTCACGTGGAACTGACGAGGAGAACTTTTTCAGTGAGATGGTCTCTGCTTTTAGAGAAATGATCAAAGTAAAGATACTCATGGTTCTTATTATTTTAAGCCTTATTTGTGGGGCGACTAGTATGCAGGGGGAAGCTTTGGTCCTTCTGAATCAAGAGCTAAACAAAAACAGCAGAGTTTCTACAATCTATGATCCTCAGCACGGTTCTACTGGAGTCAGAAGGCGAGCGTCTTGATGATGTATGACCTGATTTTATCTACAACCTTCGTTAGGTCATGGGAAAAGGTATTTTCGTTCATGTTTATGCCTACATGAAATAGACGTGAAACCCCAGAAGAGGCATTTTAATCACTACCTGATTTCAAGGTTTATTCAAAAAAATTGTTAGGCAATTGTCAGGATCGCTCAGAAGAACTGTGCCCATGAGGAGTCCCTTATGGAGAGTGTCCTCACAGCCA
Organism: Panthera onca; assembly: GCF_046562875.1. Classification (NCBI taxonomy): domain Eukaryota; kingdom Metazoa; phylum Chordata; class Mammalia; order Carnivora; family Felidae; genus Panthera; species Panthera onca. Next base: position 226,206,130 of record NC_138339.1, read on the forward strand.
CTTGCAGAGGTCTGGCCCAAGTACCAAAAATGGCTGGGCCCACATTTTCCACAGGCCAAAGGGTGACCCACATAAAAAACATCACCTGGGTTGGAAAACATCCCACGATATGGTTTCATTTTATTACATATTCACTGAAAAATAGAAGATAGATATGCGCCTGTTTATTCATTCATTCTAAGTACTTCTTGTCCTGCAGAGATGACACAGACCACTTCTGAGCCCTGCTGTGGCAGGGCAAATCTCTTCCCTTTAAGTCCTGACCCTGTATCCAGGTCAAGGCACATTAGTATCCTGCCATTACCTTCCCCAAATAGTCAACAGTATAATCCAAGGGAGTAGAGCTTTGCATAATGCCCAGAGACACCCCCACTGCCTCCTGGTGCAGATCTGAAGCTCTCTGACCAAGAGATCGTATTAGTTACTCGTGTGTGTGTGTGTGTGTGTGTGTGTGTGTGTGTGTGTTTTAATATATATTGCTTTTGACCCAAGCCAAAGAGCCTCACAGCCTCAGTTCCAGGGAAGGAAAGGAAAGGAAAGGAAAGGAGAGGAGAGGAGAGGAGAGGAGAGGAAGGGGAGGGGAGGGGAGGGGAGGGGAGGGGAGACAAGGCAAGGCAAGGCAAGGCAGAGACCAAGTGGCAAGTCAGTCCCCTTCTTAGTCACAAACCCCACAAAGTGTCCCAATGGTAGGCTAAGGGGATAGGAGGCTGAGAAAAGGAAGTTACACTATGGACATCAGTTTTGAAAGTCCTAGGAGTTAGAGATTGTTCACATATAACTCTTCCCTCTAATACATTTAATAAGCCCTAGATAAGGTCCCTTGCTCTGAGAAGTGCGGCAAAGATGCACAGATGTTAAAAATCTCTGGACCGTTCTTTGTGCACGCTTTCGCCTGGTACAATACCACTGGCTAGTGGTGGTCATGGAGCTGGGCACCAGGGTAGCCATATTCAAAGAAGGCTGGATGCAAACAAAGAGAGGGATACGATTTGGCAGATGTTTAGTGACAGGTTGTGGCTGGCAGGAGGGTCAGTGTCCAGAGCTGAAGCTCACACAATGGGAGCCCAGGGAAGGGATGTGTGCACAGCTGGAGTCTCCTTTTCAATGGGCTTCTCGTTTCAGTCTGCATAATGCTTATATATGAGCTAAAAGACTTGTTTTTAAAAAGTGAAATTGAAAAGGCATACTAACGTCTTATGTATATTACTCAATGAATATTTGTAGATGGGATTTGAAAAGATGAGCAGTAAATTCTCTTGCAAAGTTTCCTATTGCTGTGATTTTTAAAAATGTCATATGTATGTATCGGCAAACTCTCTACAGAGCACCTCATATGTGGTATAAACACTAAAGCCACACAATTTGAAAGCAAATTGGATTTAGAGCTGAGGTCCCAGTGTATTTTAAGTGTCTGTTGAAGAGACAACAATGTTGACTTGCCCCTCTTGTGACTATCTTGTTGGAAGCTACGGCACGTAATGAGAAATGTCAAGTCCCAAGATCAATGAAATTTTGGGCTCCAGGGATTCAACAGGAATAGCATTGATCCTTTTAAAGAACACCAGTCAGAGATGGGTTGTAATATATTGCAAAGAGGGGCTCGGGAGGATAAGCGGCCAAGTCCAAGATACCTACCTGACAAAAAATTCAATCAGCTTTTAGCACAAATTGCCTGCTCTGCTCTCCTTTCTTTCATGCAGTAGGCTGCTTCCAATTAAAGTGCGCAAATTAATTTTTATCACTTCCAAATTAGTTTCAGAATTTGTGCAAAAGAGTGTTTCAGATGAAAGCATCTGTCCCTCACATCTCTGCAATTCGTTATCTAGTCAGGGACCTATTCAAATCTCCAAGAAAATTTTCTATGTTCAAAGTCACAAGTTTGCAAGAATAACACTAGATATTAGTATTATAAAATATATAATAAAACAACCATAATTCAACTGTAACCTATGTTACGCAGCATCTGCCTATTTCTTTTATGGTCTGAAACTCTTTGTAATAATCTGTGTACAAATTTTCATGGTCTTTGTGGAAAATTCATTAAAACTATGAAAATAATTAGGAAAAGACTATTTCTGAGACGTCTGAATTAGTCACGATAATATATTTGACACAATGAAACCATAAAACTCTTTCTGCACCTACCTAAGAAATCCACAAACATTAGAAATATTTTCTCTGTGGTAGCAACAGAGCCACCCATTAAAAAAGAATACAGACAATGCGAAAGAGACATAAATATATTAGAGAGCCACTTGAATTAATCTTGAGAAAGTGAGTAAATGGATCCTATCATTTTCTGTGGTGCTGAATATACATCTGATTTGGCCTCTGACATACAAAGCAATTCAATGTCCTTACTACGACCAATCCCGGGATTCTAACAGCTACTGGGATATTATGTTTCACACTAGGACTTCCCCCTTCAAGTCTAGGTTAATATATATAACCCTCAAAAACGAAGGGCATTGTGTCACACACTTTAATATGAATTTAGACATAACGAGCTTTTTTGTCTTGAGTAGCAATGCATTATAAGATAGAAAACACATACGGCCTGGTTCTCTGACCTGTGAATTGGTGGCTAGAATAGATTAAACTGGGACAGAAACAAAAAATCCTTTCCTTTCGTGCTGTGAGTTTTCTGATGGCAAGGACTATGTTTATGTCAACACCCACGGCTGATCCCTGATGTGACCATCAGTTTTGTGTGTGCAGAGGCTGCCTTTACAAACAGTGGCTGGACCAATATATGTGGTGTCTCTAGTCATGCATATATGTGCTGCTAAGTTGGCTGTTTTAACAGATTAGGTAAAGTCATAAATCGGTCAAGTCAATCAAGTACAAAATATGACCAATTATTAATCTTTTTTTACTATTACAATTATTCATAGGGTAAGAAGCTGATACTAGTTTTTACATAATTATCAATTTGTCCCCCAGGTGGAAGACTAAACATTTCATAGTATAAGACCAAACATTATTATCTGATGGCAATTTATGATCCGTGTAAGAAATACTCTATGTGTTTAGTACGTTCAAGCAGAAAAAGCAGTTTGGAGATTAGTACAATATAGGTTTTTGTAAACCACAGGTCAGAGACTTTGACTACCCGGCATTCTCAGCTGCTAAGGCAGGACTAGCACCCAGGAGGCACTCCGTACATGCTTGTTGCTTGACGAACACTTCAGGCGATCATGCTGTTTATTCTAGAAGAGCAATTTTTCACCTTACATTAAGGATGATGGATGAAATAAAGCCTTATGATATATGTCCATATTAAATGTCCAAGCAAGTTTTGACAGGGTGGGTTTTAGGAAGTGGTTTATGTTCATAATGATGACAATAGTTTTGATCAAAAATAAATTCTTATAAATGGAGGCAATAATAAATAATATACTTTGATAATATCCTTAATTCCTTAAGGATAATCTTGTCTTTATTGAAAGCTTAAATAAAATGCTGCATTTTAACAAATACAATGTTCACAGTTTTGTTCTTAAGGATTAATATAAATATTTTCATTTAGAAAGCTCCCATTGTAAGGAACTTTAAACAGTCTAAATATTACTATATTTAATTTTTCTTGATAACTGAGGGACCAAAGCTACAGCAATTGTTAATTATCTTTTGGCTTAAAAGATCATCAGAAGATAACATAAAGTAAAGTAGCTAACACAGATAATTACTATAATTTAACATTAAAACTCTTTACCTCATAGCAGTGCAATATATAAAATATCTTATCTTGGCTACCAGATGGGAGCTTTTAAGAAATAAATCCTCTTTTTGGAAATATCATTTTCATCATTTCTGAGCTTCATTTTGAAGATTTATTGAAAGAAATTTAAAACACTACTCTGGGGGCACCTGGGTGGCTCATCTGGTTAAGGATCTGACTGTTGACTTCAGCTCAGGTCATGATCTCGCAGTTCGTGGATGGAGTCCCGTATCAGTCTCTGCACCGACAGCACGGAGCGTGCTTAGGATTCTTTCTCCATTTCCCTCCTCTCTCTGCTTCTACCCCACTTGCGCGTGCCTGAGCTCTCTCTCTCTCAAAGTAAACTTAAAATAAAAAGCACTATTTCGTTTCTTAAAAATATTTTTTAATTTAAAAACTTATAATTTTTATCAATACAGATGGAAGGTACCACACGGGCCTGCTACTTAATTCAACTTTTCTAATGAATGCTACACTACTATGAAAATAAAGGAGATGTATAAATATGAAAAAATGAATTCGGATAGAATACGTGTGATAACGTACAATGCTTGAGAATAAGAAAGCCACCAATGGTAGATCAAATGTCTTATACGCACATACACACACAGGCACACACACTAGAATTCGGCTAAAAATGAAGTTTCTGTTTTTTTAAGGGATATTATAGAAAAGAATAAATAAGGAGGTTAATTTTTTAGTATTTAGAGTATATTTGTTATAACGTAGACATGGTAGCTAATTATTTGAGCTGGTTGGAAAGCACGCAACGCTGAGTGTTTTTTCTCTCAAACCAGCATCACATCTCAGTTCACAACTTAAAGCAGAGGCTGATACGTAAGACGCACACACTCTCTCTTATTTGGTATCTATGCTAAGAAACATCATTCCATGGTACCCTTGAGTTTCTTCATCTACTGTTCTTCAGCTCCAGCTGTGGGCAGCACGAATAAAACCCCATGTAACATTTGGTCCTCTAGTTCATCTCCCACTATCTTCATTCATATGTATATATTTCTATATATTTCTCTATTTTCTTCTCTACTATGATAGGCCTTGGCTCCTAGCAATGAAAAGCCGTTTCCTATTTTTGCAATATTCCTGTCAAAATGTGTAAGAGTCGGGGGGTGGGTGGGACTGGCAAGGTGGACAGATTGTACAACTGGGCTTTCATCCTCAGCTAGGCTCCAGCCACGTGGCTGGAACACAGCATCTCGTGCACTTCTCATCTGCTCTTAGAATATTTCAGTGGCAGGTACACAGCATCCCCAGAAAATTCTTATCTCTGTCTTGTTGTACATATGACCCAAGCTCATGTTTCAGTTGGTTTCGGAGTATTCTTTAAGCTGTGACCAATGTATGAATTACAATTAGAATCGCCCTGGTTTAAGCACCAGACATCATCAACGCTTTCCAGAAACCATTCTCTGTTTTATAGGAAATATTTGCATTGAAACTATTGAAACCTTGGTAATTAAAAACAGTGACTATTTCTAGGCAATCTCTTATCTAGTTCTCCATTTAGGCAGATGTGGGTGGAATCTAAGTGATCAGCCGGACGAGGTGGGCCCAGCGTCCTCCTGAGTCGCCATCTTCCTTCAATATCTAGTTCTCCGTTTAACAATACTTATTGAAAAAAACATTATGTGTGTCACTTTGCCAGGAACCAGAGACTGAGAATGGAAAGAGAGAGACTCATAGTCCATTTCAGTGTTTCCTCAAAACAGCAGTTCCAAAGAATAATAACTATTCTGCCAGGAGCAGAGTGGGTTAAACAAATTTCAACATTTATTTGTGTAAGACTTTCAGAACTTACCTAGAGAATAAGAGTATATGCAGAGTTTTCTAAAATTATTTTACTCTGGAGTCCCCCCCCCCCCATTCTTTTCCTATAGGATATTTTAGGGAGCGCTGGTGAATAAAGAATACTCAGGAATCATCACAAAGAAATTGTCTCCTTCAGTTTTTGCCTTCCCAATGCCTAATCTGAAGGGAGTACTCAATCATTGTTAAATGAAGAAACAGAGATATTTACTCAACTGTGTGGTAGAAAGTAAGAAGTGTCCTCACTGAGGCACTCTGAGGAAATTCAGAGAAGGGAGAGAATATATTCAGTTGAGGGCAGTTATAAGAAGTTTAATGGACCAGGTGACACTGAAAGAGATTTCTGAAGGATAAAGACATTGGGAGATTGGGGATGGGCTGCCAAAGAGAGGGCCAATGTGAGGGGACCTGGGACTTTTCCCAGGTTGAAGGTTACAGTGGTTGCCCTTGTTTGTACTTTGAACATAGTGACATTCTAAGAAACATTTTTGCTACGTAAAGCTCTCCTTTTTTAAAAGTCTCACAACCCCAGGAAAAGCTGTTAGAAAAATAAAAAAGGCAAAGTATGTTTAAATAAATGTATTGTCTGAGGGGACGCTTCTAGACAAATACTCACTGCTGTTCGGGTTGTCCCCTATGATATGGTGTCGCCCACTCCAGTACCAGAGAAGTAGGGTAGCATCTCGAGACCCAGAAACAATGTAGCAGTCCCCGCCTATGTATGACTCCGACCTGGCCAAGCACGTGACCACGTCCCAGTGGCCAAACACAATCTGAGTTAATTTCCCTAAAACACAGAAAGGGTGGGTTTAATTCATTTGCTATTTTCCTTTAAATGGTAATAAGCTTAACTTTATTTTACTAGATTTGTGAAAAGGGAATCTGTAAACGTGAACATTTATAAGCTAATTCAAATTTAGCTACAGATGCTTTCTTGAATTTCTTCTGAAAAACAATACAAGAATGTTACTTGGGATTTTTAAGGAAATGACTTCTAAAACAACACAACTGTGATTTTTAGTCCCCAGGGTTTGGGTCAGACTAAGGGGAGGGAGGTTTAAGGTCTTTTACTGGATTTGATTTGGGAAAGGGACAATAGTCCTATTTGTCCTATGAAATCAGGACTCATGCTGAGGTTTGGAATGGATGGCATTATAACTAGTTACTTATAATGTGAACATTTAATTTGGATCTTGGCACTCGAGACGAAAATGCCTACATTATTAAGTATGATTTTATTTTACAGAACAATAGGCATTTGGAAGGGACTAAGGTCTTTTATAGTTAAGCTTACCTGTTTCTGTAGAGTAAACTCTGAAGCTCTTATCCCAGAATCCACAGATAAGAATATAGCGATTATCTGCTGTGACCACAAAACAGTGTGCATTGATTTGTATACTCTGGTCAACAAGGTCTGTGATCTGCCGTTTGTTCACACCAGAGTTATTGGCTAAACATAAATGGAAAAGAGAATTTAAAGAAGGACTCCACAAGAGTTTCATCAAACACTTACAGGAGGAATATTTTTATGCTTCATTTACCTAGAAATGGGTTTCTGAGGCTATAAGATTATTAAGATTTTTAACATTTCCCCATGAGGAACATAAGCTTTTTTTTTTTTTTTTTTTTTTAGCAGCAGTGGCTATTTATGAACCATATTACATATTTAAAAGTTGTCAGAAATTTAAGTTCTTTCTCCACCAATAAATAACAACAATATGAAGAATTCAGATAATGAATTTAAAATAAAGTAAAAAAATATTTGAAAGCATTTAATTGTATCCATGTTCACTATGCACAAGTTCATTAGTGTCCAACAAGTTCCACAATAAAGGAGGAATAAACATTATGTGAAGTATGGTATGTAAGGAAAAAAAAGGTCTTAATATTTGCCCCAATCTGTCATTTTCTGATGTCATTTACAACTCATGTGGAAAAGGAAAAGGGGGAAGGGTTTGAGCATGGGATGTTGTTATGTGGGCAGCCCCACAGGGAGCTTTAGGTCAGCAGCCTTAAAGACCTGGATTGTCAACAAACAGAAGGCCTTTCCAGAATGGGCTGGCAGGGGAGGAGAGGAATAAAAAACATGGGAGAAGGATTGGGGAGGAAAGAGACAGGCAGAGAATCAGGGGATAGCGCTGGGACTGAATCTGAATAAAGTCAGGAACTCGGAGACGCCGTCTGATTTCCCCAGTGCCTGTCTGCATGCCAGCCTGTCCCGTGCTCTGCTCTGTCCTTTCAGACGAAATCCCTGGGCTGAATTCTTAAACAGAAGATGCAGACGTAGGAGATCACCCGCACTCTCTAACGCCAATTAGACTGAAGCGCCACTCTTTGTGGATTCCCTCTAACGGTACAATAATAACGACTAGGGAGGTAAGCCCCCCCAAATGGAACAACAACAACAAAAAGGTAGGAAAGGAAAAGAAAATCAAAGGTTCTGAGTCACTTGAAAACTGCATAATTGGTCTTGATTAATGAGAATAGAGTTGCTAATTTTTCCATGATTACCTTCTAGCTGTATGTGACATTGTTGAAGTCTCTCGGACAAAGGAATAGTTGGACTAGACCCTAAAAATATTCCTAGTCCTAAACCTTATAATTTCCCATAGACATGTAAATGCTATTTTGTGTAGGGGTATAAGTAACTAACTGAACTGGCCACCTTTTAATTTATTTCTGGGTTCAGAGATGAAGGGTGAATTAATCTAAGAAAAGAATACCAAAACTTGTATATGGATTTATAATATTTCATACCGTTTTCAACTTTTTTCTAATTTAGTTCTCTATATGATCCCATGAGAAAGGCAGAACAAACATCATGATCAGCCATCTTGCAGATAGGAAACTGAGGCCTAGAAAAATTAAGGGGCTTGCTCAGGATCCCGTGCTAATAAATGTGTATGTGATTTTAAAATATTTCCATTATCTGTTGCAAAGAGTTACAGCTCACAGTTTGCAATTCATATGAAATCTTTAATTTAAAAAAGTTGGTCCTGTTGAATGGAGATTTTTAGAAAAGATGTCCTTCATATTAGTTTCCTTTGATAATTTTTTTATTTTTAAAAATTTTTAAATGTTTTATTTATTCTTGAGAGAGAGAGAGAGAGAGAGAGAGAGAGACAGAGCATGAGCGAGGGGCATGGCGAGAGAGGGACACAGAATCCGAGGCAGACTCCAGGCTCTGAGCTGTCAGCACAGAGCCTGACGCGGGGCTCGATCCCACAAACCGTGAGATCATGACCTGAGCCAAAGTCGCACGTTTAACCGACTGAGCCACCCAGGCGCCCCCTGCTTTAATAATTTTTTTTGAGGCCTTACCTATTTCAAATAATATAAAGTTGTCAAAGAATAGTTTAGGCAGAAAGAAAGGACAAATTGGAATGATTTGCCTTGTTTAGAACCAACTTAAACAATCTCCTAAAATATCAAGAAAATGCCACAAATAATTGTCGTAAATACCAAAAAGTTGTTAGATGGCATATAATTTACACAGCCCCTTGATGGTAATTTCATGTTATTTGCACATTAATTTTATGGCAGAAAAATTGCCATTCGACTGTCTTTTGTAGTAAGTGCACAGGAATCTGTGCACAGCCAGCATTCATGAAAATGTATTTTTGTGGTTAGCGTACCGATTAAGGGGTCCATTTCAATAGGAAGATGATGTGCTTGGTCCAAGGAGTATCCTGGAGCTCCTCTGAGGCCTAAAGTTTAAACAGAAGGAGAAAACTACCATAAAATTCTCAGAAAGGGGGAATTTCCTAAGATGCAGTGTTTCATGATGATTGTGGAAAAGTATGGCTTAGAAGTTATTTGGCAAATTGTTGTAAGAATGACTGTCATACTACACATCTTTGTAGATACTCTCAAAAGAAATCATCACAACGGGGACTCCTGGTTTCCACTGAGAAGTGGAAAGCTGAAAAGAGTGTTGTTCTCATTCTAACAACATGAAAAAACAGCACAAAATAGAAGATCATAACATTTCTTGAACCCGTCAGAGAGCTAAGATTTCTGGGCAACCAAGGAGCCTGAAATCTAAGAAAGGCTGTGCCTGCACCTAGTGGTGGGTGTGAGCGTGGCCGGGCTCACCTAGGCCAGGGCAGAGGGGGAGATGGGGCTCCCAGCTTCACTCAATATATGACAAGTCAGTTGAAGGTAAGTAGAAATGACACACACCTAAGACCTTAAGCTCAGGAAAAGCTACTTTTAGAGGATTAATATTTAGGGCTTGATTGAGTTCATTAGTCATAATTTTTTACATGTGATTATATAACATATATAATACTTTTGAACAATGCTAGCGAAAAAATGAATCCTTCATAGTTTTTTTCTCAGTGCAAAACATTTCTAAAGGCTAAGACTACCGTGGATAATAGTTATATTTTTTTCTTAAGATGTTTGTTGCATATTTCTGATCAAATGGAAGTAGTTATACTTCATGTTGAGAGTATCACCAATAAATATAAAAAAAGTGCATTTAGAGCCTCTTAGAAGATTAAGTTGTGATATAAATGATACCGTTTTTCAGAGCAATACAGAAGTCGGTAGAAGAGGAGACTTCAGGTTAATTCACCATGGACTCATCCATTTAGCCCTGGAGATAGGCTTCCAGGGAGACCTTAAGGGGTGAATTTGGCCAAATAAATCATTTGGTCACATCCATTTCTGTCCTGGTTAGGTAAGTATTAATATGTCTAATTTGACAACAGAATTATATCATTTCAAGATGTACTAGCCAGAACTTTCAGGAATGCGCTTAAAGAAAACATGCGGGAAATCACTGAACAATTTAGATGTTGTCTTTTCTCAAAGACTCTCAGTTCCACCCAAGGAGGAAAGTGGGGTCTGTCTTGTTCACTGCTGTTCTCCCAGTGCTCATGGCTATGTGACACACAGTGGCCAAATATTTGCTAAATAAATTAGGTGGAAGAAAAAGATTTCGAAACCAGCATCTAGGAAATCCAGATTCAAACTCACTTTCATTTAATATGGGATAAAAGTGTTTTTGTTTGTTTGTTTGTTTGCAGGGCTGAGGTACAGGAGGATGGGAGGACCTGAATTATTTGTAGAACTGCTTTAATTCATCAAATATTTATTGACTACTTAACCAGTAGCCAAGCATTCTGTGAGGCGAGGCCCTAACATATAGCAGTAGTGAGTAAGACACACGAGACTCACTTCGTCAGGTTTGGCAATTATTTGCTCTACTGCTTTTTTGTAGACGATCTGGAATATTAGGTAGCCCTCAGCACACTTACCTTAACTTAACTGCAGCTCGTAAGACACCTTCCGTAAGTCACCTGCTTAGACGCCTGCTTACCTACTGTGTTATGCCATCGATTCACTGCAAACAGTCGGCTGCAGGTCACGGTCACCACCGCAGGGATGGTCAGGTGGGGCAAGGTGTTGGCTGCCACGTGGGTCACCGGAGAGTTGGACGGGAACTTCAGCACCATGATCACATCCTGTTGCATCTGATCTTTAAACATGAGTGGACTCTGTGGAAGGAAACACTGTTGAATAGAAAGGGAAGAGGGCAGAAGGAGACAAAAGGGATGACATGGTTAGTGAGAGCTCTGGGGAGGTGGAGGTAAGCACAGACAAGGCCAGCACGAGCAGGGAGCAAAGCGAGGCGAACTTGCATCCTCTGGGGACGGCGCAGGGAGAAGGGCAAGGACTCGGTGTGGTCGCTGGCGGGGGACACCGAAGCATTAACGGCCAGTCTCAATTTAAGTATCGCCCGACCGCGGTGTGAGAAGTTCGCTTACAGATCTGTCGTGTGATGTAGAATAAATTGGTCGGCGTCGCGAAAACATCAGTTTGGTGGAAAAATTGGTTACTGACAACGTTTACATGAACGAGAAAGTGAACTGGTCGGTACTTGCATTTTTTACCTGGTTGATCTGGGCTCCTGGCTCCAACCTAAATCATTAAAAGGGAAGAGCCTTCCCTGTCAGAGGTCTGTACACGTCTCTGCTGGGGCAGTACTGACTGGGTACAGTCAACACCCCCTTTCCCCTTCTAGACTGGGTGCTTCCTTGAGGGCTGCCCCCTTTCTTCTCTTAATCTGCGTTTTCAAACGTCTAGCACGTGACTTGAGAGAAAGTAGACGTTATAACGTCCTACTGTTTCAGCACTATAAAACACTGCAACACATTACTGCACCAAAAACACAAAATAGGGACCTGGAAATAACCACGATTTAGCTTTCATAAATGTTTTGTAATTGTTTTCTACACATATGAATCGTCTGCTCCACGAACTTACGAGGCCTACGTTTCCTTTATGAACAGTTCCATGCCAATTTAGTCTCTAACAATGTTCCCCAGGAAAGCAATGAATCCTGACTGGGCATTTCTCCAGGATAAGTATTTTTATTATTATTATTAAACAGAGACAACTAACACGGGAATAAAGCTCTCCTGCCAAAGCATTTCATACAATAAAGTGTTAGAGATATTCTCTTGGACAGTTTATTAAAAATGCTTCGTTTCAAGGCTTGAGGCTCCAAGGCCGCATCCCCACGTCTACACTGGGACTGCGTGTTTGTATGGAACAGTGTGCTTGGTGACAACCTTTCTGCTTTCTCACACACACGAGGACCAATCTCAATCCGAAGAGTTCATTAGTGACTACTCAAGGGTGCTGAAACGGAGCCATTGGAGAGAGAAAAAACATGGTTTCACACAAACACACTTATTTACGTGTTTCACTAGGAGTTTGACTATCGATTCCTTGAAGGTCTAGAGTACGCGGTCACCTCTGTATTGCCAACGCTTAGCGTCATGCCTGACACACAGAAGGAACTCAATACAAACGTGTTAAGTAACTGATAAAATAAATTAAAGGTCTGAACAGCTTATAAATTTGTTTGCACATATTTATGAACCATATTTCAGAGCTCTTTACCCCAAAATTAGGATCCTTGCTGCCTTGATAATTACCTAGAGAAACAGATGAACTTTAATTCATTCTGCAAACACCTTTTTTTCCTTCAAGCATTTTTCACTTCAGCTTAAAAAATAATAGTAAAAAGCCACAGTTTAAAAAATAAGTTCCTTCTGAAGAAGTTTCTCAGGGGGCACCTGGGTGGCTCAGCTGGTTAAGCGTTCAACTTCAGCTCTGGTCATGATCTTGTGGTTTGTGAGTTTGAGACCTGCATTGGGCTCTGTGCTCACAGCTAAGAGCCTGGAGCCTGTTTTGGATTCTGTGTCTCCCTCTCTCCTTGTCCCTTCCCTTCTTGTACTTTGTCTCTCTGTCTCTCTCAAAAATAAAAAATAAACATTAAAAAAATTAAAAAAAGAAGTTTCTCAGAAAAAAAAATTACCATTTTCAAATTAAAGAGGGAAATGTAATACACTTTGCTAGTAAACTGAAAAAGGGCTGTCTTGCTATGAAAAGGGAGGGAGCCTTGAAAATTCAGATTAGAATGAAAAGAATGTTACCTTTTCCCTTGTAAAACTAGAATAAAAGTTTTAATATGAGTAGCTAATGACGATGATGACACCAGCTAACATTTACTGAGAATGTATTGTACACCAGGTGCTGGTCTAAGTGCTTTCCAGTGTGAAGTCATGACATTCTGAGGGCAAATGGTATTTTTACTTTCACGTAACGGATGCTGAAACATCAACAGGGAGGTTGAATACCTTGCCCAAGTCATTCCCCAGCCAGAGGCAGAACCGGCGTTTGACCCAAGTGGCCCTGGAGCCCTTGTTCTTAACTCCACTGTCTCTCTGCAGTGACTACAAATTACCTTTATGTGTCTTTCCTTTTCTTAAAATGAACTACCTCCCCCCTACTCCACCTTGTCCCAGAAGATTAAATTGGGCAATATCATATTGTGTTTATATTACATTTTCATCCTACTTTGTAAATCAAATCTAATTTTGGTGCCTGTATGCATATGAATGAGTTTATGCAGAGGCACATAGAGTCAGAGAAGAGGGCTGTTTTTGTGAATCCCAAATTAGGCTAGCGTTGCAGAACTTAAAGGTAAGAATTGCACTCCCTTCTGTTTCTCCATAGGGCATCAGCACATACTGAAGCCTGCAGAGTTGACCAATATTTTGAGAAGCCTTTAAAAATGCTGCTAAAATCACTGTTTTATTTGACCTGTACCCAGGTACAAAGAAAGCGGAAAACTTTCAGCAAGCTGCTACGTCTTACCAGGTGCATGGCAGAGCTCCGAGGTGGATGTGGCTCAATAAGCAACTGAGATGGCGTCTGTCCAAAGTTCTGTATCTGTGCCTCCATGGCCTGCAGGGGAAGGAGAGTGACTGTCACAATCAATATGCATCAACCAGAGAGGTCAACACACTCTCTGACAATGCAAGTGTATCCCGAGTCAGCCATGAAAGAAGTCCAGAAAATTCACCAGGCGCTCTTCTCTCGGGGTGCAGAATCATCCAAGTGTTAGTATTTTGTAGACAAGCTTTGCTTCTCCTTCCAAACATGCTTCCGTTACCCAAGTCACTATTCTTATTTAGAAGCTGGGGTTAAATGTGGAAATGTTAAACCTGTGAGTGCATGCATGCAGCGAAGACCAAAGAACACTTTTAACACTGAATACAGCATGTATACCTTAATAAAGTCCTTGGTAAGAAGGAACGTATGGGGATCTCTAATGAAATAAGCTTCTGGAATCTTGGGAAAAAAGAATGATACATAAAGTCCACCAATGATACAAAATAAAATTCAGAAAATCATATTTTCCAGTCAATACAGAGGGCAATCACTATGACTTCTGTATGGACAAATTTTCACTACGGAAAATATATCTTGGCATGCTATGCTATTTTAAGATGAACGCTGAAATATTATGTAGTGTCTTATAAGGTATGGATATATTTCTCTCAAAAATTTTTTGAAATTTTGGAGATAACTAACCCAAAGAGGAAATAATTCTTTGGGCATCTTGAGCTACACAATATTTTATTAAAGCCTATGCAGATAGAAATATTAATGAGATTTTATGGCTTCCAATAAATAAAAATAATTTTGGATCTCAAACTGTGTGGACTGTATAACATGCCTTTTTTCTTTTTGGTGTGTATTTCAAAGACATAATCTTATAGGACATTTATGTATTTCTTCTATATATAAATTCCACTGGCAAAAAAATTCAATATACTAAGCTAGACTAACAGAAATATTTTTCCAAAATACTGTTAGCATGTAATTTAAGTCAACAAGGAGAAGCACGATATTTACAATGATCATTACTCTGTTACCATGCTAATTTTTCCCCTAAAATTGTGTGCAATTTGGTTGCACATAAAAGTGAAATACGAAACTCATTGCTGAGTGCTTAGGAGTGCAGGTAAGGTTGTAGATAGCTCTCGACACAGCACTGCCACTAATCGCATCACTATCTACAAATCTCATTTATAAAGTACTTAAATTTAACAATCTGTCTGCCTAGACTGCATTTCAAGAAAATGTTTATCAATAAAAATGTGAATTTTCAAATTTATTAGTAATATTAAACATGAATGCATCATTATCTGCCATATTTTAGCAATTGCATAAACGGGGCTTTGGTTCTTTTATTTGCAGAGGCAATAGGATGAATTATTAAATCTCTTTAAGTGCTGTCCAATTTTAATGTATCCATTTGTTTGCACGGTGTCCACTCATACACAAAGTGTGACTATTTAAGTAAATCGCACTCACAAAGATACCATCACACTTTATCTCCCCAGTGCAAGATTTATGATTATAAAAGAGGGAAGAGACTATTTCTGGCTAGGTTCACATCATGAACAATAAACTCTTGAGAATTACTTGAAAGAAAAAAAAAAGCAGTAATTTTATTGTTAAAGCTGCCCTGGTTAGAAAATTTCCAATACCCTAGCTTTATGTATCAAGAACAGCCAAAGTTGCTCTAACAATAGATAACTATGGCTTGGGTTTTTACTCCTCCAGAAAGAGGACTGGGATGGGGGTGGGGAGACAGGGGTAAAATTAAACACAGTTTAGTCTCTTGGTCAGTGCCTATACTTAGTACATAGCCTTTAAATAGTCGCGGAAGGACTAAATCCACAAACATGCTTTGCTTGACTTTAATTTTGTTTCTGAAAGGGAAGTATTAAACAACAATAGAAAATCTTGTGAAACTCACTTACTTTCCAGAAATCTGTACAGTTCTCTTCAGGGGGCCCACCTCTGATCCCTTTTGGACTCAGTCAGAGTACATACACATATGTATTCTAAATGACTCTCAAATGGCATCAGGGTAAATATTAGGCTGTGATCAACCTAATATTGTGCTCTCACCCTCTCATTAAGACAGTGTATTTCCTAAATTTAACATTTATTTTATTAAAAAAATTTTGTTTAATGTTTATTTTATTTTCGAGAGCGAGAGAGACAGAGCACGAGCAGGGGAGGGGCAGAGAGAAAGGGTGACACAGAATCTGAAACAGGCTCCAGGCTCTGAGCGGTCAGCACACCCTGACATGGGGCTTGAACTCACGAACTTCGAGACCATGACCTGAGCCGAAGTTGGTCACCTAATGAACTGAGCCACTCAGGTGCCCCAACACTTATTTTATGTTTTAATGTTTATTTACTTTTGAGAGAGAGAGAGAGAGAGAGAGAGAGAGAGAGAGAGAGAATGTGAGCGGGGGAGGGGCAGAGAGAGAGGGAGACACAGAATCTGAAGCAGGCTCCAGGCTCTGAGCTGTCAGCACACAGCCTGACATGGGGCTTGAACCCACGAACCATGAGATCATGACCTGAGCTGAAGTCAGATGCTTAACCAACTAAACCACCCAGGTGCCCAACATTTATTTATTTATGTTTTTATACTAAATGCAATCCCCCACCCTTGTGATCCACATCACATGCCTTCATGACCTAAAAGTTCTTATTCCAGCATTTACCTTTTAGCTATCTTGTAATCCTGTCTACCCTCATAATTCCTTACTCTCTGATTTGAAAACATACAGGTCTTTCTGATCTTGAAAAAGCACACTGCCTCCTCTGAGTTCTATTTCTTGTCATTACCAACATGTTTGAATGGGAAGTGAGCACCTACTGATTTTCTTCACCTGTTCCCCCGTCATATGTTTTCTGTCCTTCCCCCACTTTTAGAAAGTCATCAATGTCTTCTTTCTGTCAAGAGGGAGTGTGCCCTCTTGGGAGGGTGCCCGGACATGTACACATACCATTCTGTAATCTGGGAAGCACAGCAACTGAGTGGTTGTTCTGAGAACTACTCCCTGATGTATGAGAAAATGCCTCCCCTCCATGTAAACCTTGGGCAGGGTTCTAAATCCTTTCCAGAATCCCTAAATCATAATGAATGCCCTCCATATTCTCATAGCACTGTTTTTTTCCTTTATCATGAAATTCAACGCACAATGCTTTACATAGTTCTCTTTGCTCAGACTGTTAACCTTTGCAGGTCAGGGCTGTGACTTGGTCCTAACAGAGTCCAAAAACATCTGCTGAATCTAGCAGTGGGGCAGCAGTGGGACATTTGTGCAGAACTGAAAGCTCGGAAAAGGAAAAGCATAGTAATAGAGGAAACATCAGAGTTCTTTCCCTTTACAATGCAATACCACTAAAACAATGAAGTTAACAAACGTTGTTAAATGGCTACTCTATGCTGAGGGATAAAAAATCAGAGACCAGCCTGCCCTCAAGAAGCTTTCAGCCCATGGGGACATAAGATGAGTAGTAATCAGGGCACACAGGAGGTGGAAGGAGCACGGTGGAGGCCAGCACCAAGTGCGAGGGAGCCCAGGAGTGATGACTACATCAGACCCAGGGTGGAGGAAGGGGCAGGGAGAGGAGGGCTGTTAGGAAAGGGGCTTTCAAAAAAGGACATGAGCTGAGGTCTGAGTGTTAGGTAGGAATTGGTGAGTCAACAGCAAAAAAGGAAAATCAGAAACTGCATTTGAAAAAATTCAGCACATTTTCATTTTTCTATGCATTGTTCTGCGTGGGTTGAAGAGACATAATGCTACCTAGTTTCATTTATTCATAAAACATACACTTCTTGAGCACCTACTATGTGCTGGGTATCATTTTAGACATTTGTGACACTCATCAAACAAAACAGAGATTCCTGCTCTTGTAGAGGTTACATTCTAGCCAGGATGACACAGGAGCTTACATTCAGCCAGATGTCATGTGCCTGTATCCCTTGGGCTAGAATCAGCCTACAGGCATGGTTTCCATCTGAGCCAACATTTACAAGTCAGGAAATTTCGTACAACAAATTGGATTTTTTGGCTTCTCTCAAAAAAACCAGAAGAGCTGGTTCATCAGCATTCTCGCACAGCCATACTTGTCTGGTGCTAAGCCACCGGGGCCCTTTTGTAATGCCCACCGCTCGCAGCACCCCAGCATGTATCATTACCTCCTGGCCTGCTTCACTAGATTAGTCCCTGTCTGACTTCTACAGACCTCGGCATTTGTTAATCCTTTTAAAATCTACTACCAAAACGTTAATTTGTATTAGAAGGAATCTATTGCTTTATACATCTACTGTAGTCCTGCCCTCATCCTTGGGATATGTGGTCCAAGACCCCAAAGAATGCCTGAAACTGTGGATAGTACTGAACCCTACATATGCTCTGTTTTATCCTATACCTACATACCTATGTTTAATTAATAAATTACGCACAGTGAGAGATTAACACCAATAACCCCTGATAAAATAGAACAGTGATAATATACTGTAATAAAAGTTACGTGAATGTGGTCTCTCTTTCGAAATACCTCATTGCACTGGACTCACTTTCTTCTTAAGATGACAATGAGAGATGGTACAATGCCTGTCTGATGAGATGAAGTGAGGTAATCAAGTAGGCACTGTGATCTAAGGTCACAGCTGCTGACCTTCTGACGCTAAGTCAGAATCACTGCTTTAAGACCATGGCTGACTGAGGGTAACTGAAGCAGTGGAAGGTGAAACAGTGGATAAGGGGAGACCGTTGCATTGCAATTTCCACTGAAGAAAGAATGAACTAATGTTGTATTTGTGAGCTCATGATTTTTACAATGTGTATGGCAAGAGTAAAACTTGGGAAATAGGCCTGCCAACCTAACTTAATCGAAGCTAAGATGTTCTCCATTATTAGAAGCATCGTTAATTTATATACCATTAAGAAGTAAAAAGATGTTGCCAATTAAACTGTGATACACTATTGATTGTAAGAGACACTGCAGTTTGGAGTGTTGAGATATGACAATGACACGCATCTCAGAATCAATAAGTTATCATAACTTTTTACATGTAATACAGTGAGATAAGTCTTATGTATTTCATATAAACTTATCACAAGCAACAGGCTTAGAACAATGAATTTTTCAAAACAAATGTGACTGACAAAATCTTTGGTATTTTACGAATATGGAAGACCATGTATTTATCTGAGGGCAACTCTTCGGTGGGATAACATGAAAATATTGATCTGCTTATACTTTCATGGGCCTCTGTACTTGCTGAATGTGGTATCTTAACTAAAGCTGCTTATGTGCATCCACTTTAATTAACTGTGTTGTGTGTTTTCTCTCTTACAACGCCACCCAAATCAAGACACAGGGCTTTGGCACCGAACTGGAAATTTCCACATCTTGATCTGGGTAGTATCTACATGGGAATATACATATGTGATGATACTGCCCTGTTCCCCCTCCACAGTAAATTTTTCCCACTCCTCATCCTTTGCCAGGCTAATCACTATTTTGATGATAATTAAATTACACCATCAAAATTATCATCGATTATTTTTTCTTTTGTTGAACTTCTTATAAATAGAATCATATGGCACCTATTTTTGTGTCTGCCTTTACAAAAAAGTTTATTTATTTTTGAGAGAGAGACAGAGAGAGAGAGAGAGAGAGAGACAGAGAGAGAGAGAATGGGGGAGGGGCAAAGAGAGGAGGACAGAATCCCAAGCAGGCTCCGTACTGTCCGCACAGAGCAGGATGAAGGGCATGATCCCAGGAACTGGGAAATCATGATATGAGCCAAAATCAAGAGCCTGATGCTGAACCAATTGAGCCATCCAGGCACCCTCCCCACTGCCTTTAAAAAAAAATTTTTTTTTTAATATTTATTTATTTGAGAGAGAGAGAGAGAGAGACAGAGCATTCCACTTCCAGGGGCGTGGCAGAGAGAGAGGGAGACACAGAATCCGAAGCAGGCTCCAGGCTCTGAGCTGTCAGCACCGAGTCCAACATGGGGCTCGAACCCATGAACCGTGAGATCATAATCTGAGCTGAAGTCAGATGCTTAACCAACTGAACCACGCAGGCACTCCATGTGTCTGACTCTTGACACGTATCTCACAGCACATGAGTTCAAGTCCCGCATTGGATTCTGCGATGACAGTGTGGAGCCTGCTTGGGACTCTCTCTCTTTCCCTGTCTCTCTGCCCCTCCCTTGCTGCCGTGAGAGCAAGTGAGCTCTCTCTCTCTCTCAAAATAAATAACCTTAACAAAAAATAAATCCTTAGAAGAGGAAGTGAAATGCTGTGGTTTATGTGTATTATATGTATGCCTGTTAATAGGAAAGATTTCACAGCCAAGGTAAAAGTAAATACGGTGACAGGTAAGTTATAGTTCAGATTGATATTCAAATGACTGATAAATTCAACATATTCTAAAAGAAAGAAATTGCTATTTAGGTGAATAAGCATCTTTCTCTCCCTCCTTGGGTTTACTAGTGTCTAGCATTCACCTCTTCTGGTACCCAGTAGATAAAAACTTTGATTAATCTTGTCTTTTCCACAATGCAGGTACATTTAATCCAATACGTTTTTCCCCTGTAGAATCTTTACAACTTCTAGTCTTTTTTGTAAATGTAATTTAATACTGTCTTTCTGATGAAGTGTCATAAGGTCTAAGTGCCATGAGAGAGTGTGAGGAAGCTAATAAGGGAGGCTGTCAAATGACCTGTTTCATTCATTTTGCTCGGTCTGTGCAATCTTTTAAACTTTTCCAGAAAAGTAAGCACTTTATGAAGTGCTACAGGTTGTGCTACCCACAATGCAAATATCAGACTATGTTCAAATTACCAGTCAATTATTGACAATTTTCAGAAAATTCAAGGAAAAAATAGCAGAAGTGCTTCCTTGGGAACACAGAAGAGGATTTTCCAAAAATTTCCTTAGGATTGTGTTCATCTCGCTTTATAGCTTGTACTTAGCATGATTTTAGTTGAATGCCTGAAAGTAGATATTCTTTTTTTTAACCAGAAAATACAACTTTGACATACAATTAAAAATATATATGTGATTTATATCATCTTTCTGTTCTATCTCCAATTCTACCAATTAGATACCAAATAGGGAAAAAAAAACCCCAGGATTTTGAGAAATCTGAAATGATAAAAGAAAAGATTACTTAATGGCAGACTGTATTTTAACTGATATGCTTTTGCTTCTGGTTTATTGTTATAATAAAACAAGATCATATAAAGCATTACTTTTTAATGCTAGAAAAACAGAAGCAAAATAAATCAAGAAAATAATATCTGCACTTTATTATTTCTTGCTTTACAAACATTAAACTATATAAAAAATTAAAATGCTATTTTATATTCAACTGCTTCTAGTTTTTCAGAGACTACACAAGAAAAGAACAAACATGTTTCTTTTTGTTTCAACAATAAACTGCATTAAGTCTATGCAAGCAAAATTATTAGAATATTTAAGCAAATATCTAGTAACTCAAGTAAAAAAGAACTACATTTGCTTTAACTATCAGACTATGTTAGACAATATTGAGGGAGTGGATTCTGATTTGTTCATTTACCTGCCTCAGTGCTTGGTTTTCTTCTTTGAGTATAAACGTAAAAACAATGAAGAGGAGAATCATCCTCTTGCTGATTCCTATCTCCTCCTTGGATTGATGAATTATGAGGATGATATTACATATCTGACTTAACAAATGAACGAGAACAGTGAACGTGAAAAGCAAGCACAATGTCTTTGGGATAGAAAATGTTCTTTCCAAAACAGTTTGTCTTCAAATTAGGTCCGTGCCATTGGTGGCAAAGCTCACTCAATTTTTATATTTAGAAATAAGTATAGGTCAACTCAGGTGGGAGAAGTACATGCATTTCAATGTGGCAGGTAGTGGCCGTTCTACCCTGGGTGCCTTAAAGAAACTTGCCTAGAGCAGTGACTAACTCAGGGGGAACACGAAAGTGAGCTGGACCGTCTTCCTTGCCCCCAGAGACGGGCCTCCAGAGACTGCATCCGGGGTACTCTCTTGCTCTCTACTTTCCACTCTTTTTGGCCAATGAGAAATCAGGACAGGAGATAGGGAGGTGTGGTAAAACTCACTGTGTGGGTCTCCCTTGCCAGGTCCCAGTTTGCCAGTGGTTGGGTCACATTCTTCTTCCAAAGGCCATAGCTCCTGTGGGGCCACCGCTTTCCCAGGGTTACCTCTCTTGGCACGTTGTGCTAACGGCTCCCTCCCTGTGTACACTCAGGCCCCAGGGTGGCCCCTAGATGTTACCCCTGCATGCTTCACTTCCCCCTTGTTCATCTGCTTTATCCTGCCCATAGTTTTGTAAATAGGACTACTATCGACCTCTCTCCATTATCCCTTTAAATTTCTTTTCAATTGTGGTAAAATATATATAACAGAAACCTTGCCATCTTAACAATTTTCAAAGTACACACCTCAGTAGTGTTGTGTACATTCGTATTGCTGTACAACCAGTCCCTACAACTCTTTGGATCTTTCAGAACTGAGACTCTGTACCCATTGACAACTCCCCATTTGCTCCTCCCCACCAGCCCCCAGAAACCACTCTTTCACTTTCTGTCTCTTTGATTTTGACTCTTCTAGGTACTTCATGTAAGTGGAATCATATAGTATTTGTCATGTGACTGGCGTATTTCACTTAGGATAACATCCTCAAGGTTCATCTTTGTTGAAGCCTGTGTAAGAAGTTCCTTCCTTTTTAAGGCTGAGTGATACTCCACTGTGTGTCCACACCACAGTTTTATGGGTTCGTGAATCTGCTGATGGACACTTGGGCTGCTTCTACCCTTTGACTACTGTGAATAATGCTGCTATGAACATGGGTGTGCAAATATTTCTTCAAAATCTTGCTCTTAAGTCTTTTGGGTGTATACCCAGAAATGAAATTGCTAGATCATACAGTAGCTCTATTTTTAAATTTTGAGGATCTTCCATACTGTTTTCCAGAGAGGCTGCACCATTTTACAATCCCACAATAGTGCATAAGGGTTTTTATTTATTTATTTATTTTAAAAAATGTAATGTTTATTTATTTTTGAGAGAGAGAGAGAGAGAGAGCATAAGAAGGGCAGAGAGAGAGGGAGACACAGAAGCAGAAGCAGGCTCCAGGCTCTGAGCTGTCAGCACAGAGCCGGACACGGGGTTGGAACTCATAAATGGTGAGATCGTGACTTGAGCCGAAGTCGGATGCTTAACCTACTGAGCCACCCAGGTGCCCCTCAATTTATTTTTTTTAAGCGTTTATTTATTTTGAGAGAGAAAGCGCATGAGTGGGGAGGGGCAGAGAGAGAGGGAGACAGAGAATCCTTCTGCAGTGTCAGCACACAGCCCGACATGGGCCTTGATCCCAGGAACCATGAGATCATGACCTGAGCTGAAGTCAAGAGTTGGACACTGAACTGACTGAGCCACCCAGGTGCCCCGGGGTTCCAATTTCTCCATGTCCGCTCCAACACTTGCTATTTTATGTTTCTTGCATTGTTTGATAGTAGCCAACCTAAGGTGTATGAGGTAGTATGTCACTGAGGTTTTGATCTGCATTTCCCTAATGATGAGTGATGGTAAGGGTCTTTCCAGGGTGAGTTCAAGCTCCGGGTCGGGCTCTGTGCTGGCAGCTCAGACCTCGGAGCCTGCTTTGGATTCTGTGTCTCCCTCTCTCTCTGCCCCTGCCCCGCTTGCATTCTGTCTCTCTTCTTTCTCAAAAATAAATGAACATTGAAAAGACAAAAAGGATTTTTCCATGTGCTTTTTGGCCATTTGTGTATCTTTTTTGGAGCCTTCATTATTCCTTGAGAGGGTGACGCACTGTGATTGATACAAATAGAATTGATATTCAGGTATATTATATAAGGGAAATCCTGGCTAGTGTTTGCTTCATTCC
Organism: Panthera onca; assembly: GCF_046562875.1. Lineage (NCBI taxonomy): Eukaryota > Metazoa > Chordata > Mammalia > Carnivora > Felidae > Panthera > Panthera onca. Next base: position 226,229,796 of record NC_138339.1, read on the forward strand.
TGGGTGAGACTAACCAAAATATGATTACATCCAAGCAAGAGGCATTTTCATTGAGGATTTAAAATATTTTGGATAGGGGTGCCTGGGTGGCTCAGTCAGTTAAGCGCCCAGCTTTGGCTCAGGTCATGATCTCACTGTTCATGAGTTCGAGCCCAGCACCGGGCTCTGTGCTAACAGCCCAGAGCCTGGAGCCTGCTTCAGGTCTGTCTCTCTCTCTCTCTCTCTCTCTCTCTGCCCCTCCTCTGCTCGCATTCTATCTCTGTCTCTCAAAAATAAATAAACATAAAATATTTAAAAAATATTTTGGGGATAAATACTATCATAAGCTTTTGGGGGAACGCCATTGAGTCTCTTGGCAATCTATACTCATTAATCCTCAGGAAGAGAATGAAAACACTCTTTTCTGGACAAGTTACTGATTGATCTACCTAGAAGCAAGAGTTTTACCAGATGATGTCTTAAGGATTCTTCCAGGTTTTTGGTTCTGTGCTCACTTTTGGGTTGATCATTAAATAGTAATTAAGTAAAGGACTCAACGCAGAAATGCTCAGTGACATATGAGAGGAATCAGTACAATGTACTTGCCAAATTTTCCCTGGTTGAATAAATTTATATAAAGCAACTCTATGCTGGGCGATTCAGGAAGCAGAAGTTAGGGGAGGGGGAGGAGGAGGAACGAGACAGAAGTAGAAGTACAGGTGATGACCTTCCCCCACCAGACAAAATAAGTTCACTTGGAGCGTCTGATCATGGAAAGAAAATAATAATAAAAGTAATAAAAGCTGAAAAGATTTGCTTGGAAGTAGAATGACATCAAGACGAAGGTTCACCAGGTGGTGGTATAAACATTACAAAATGAAATCATACACTTTTATTAGGTTAAATTCAAATTAAAAATAGTATTGCGTGTATTTGGCAGAACAAAGTGCTCTTCTTTGATACTGACATAAATGGGAAACAGTAATTTAGATATACTATACTGAGATTTCAAATGGCTATAAGTAGGCTCATTATCAATATGTTTAAAACCTTTAAAAATGAGTTCTAAACATCTAACTGAAATGCTTAGGTATTTAGATTGAGTAATATCTACTTCCACAAATTGAAGCATGCAATATGTTTTGAATAACTGTTAATTTATGCTAAGGTACCAACTGTGTAATATAACTGAAATCTATGTTAATAGAAGATAAGGAAATCCCTTCCAGCTATTTCTAGTGCAAACAGCAGGCTGCAATTTTCACCCTTCTTCCTGGTGTAAAACATGACTTTAGATGCTTGTGAAAGCATTTGCTGTTAATTTCTGAAAATCAATAATTAGCACTTCTCAACACTACGCAATAAAAATAACACAAAGACGAGAAAAAGCACACCTCACATAAATGACACATATCCCACTTTGACTAGCTGCATTATTTATGCTTCTCTAGTGGACGATTGATGACCATAGACTAGCTAAGGACTGCAGTAATTACAAGGAGAAAAGATAAACCTAAATTAAAGATTTATTCACTAATCAAAATTAAATGTGTGTCATTAATTTTCTTGATACTAATTTCTACATAGAAACTTTATTCATTGAATCTTTGCAATGCAAGCCTTATTACTGTGGATGAGGACACATAAGCAGGCACATGTGAATGTATACTCTTACTAGTTTTAAGATCATAATATTCTTCTTGCTCCCCAAATGAATACGTAATGTGCATCTCCACTCCCATAATTTAAAATGTAGGGGTTTTCTTTCTATTTATTTTATTTTGTTTTATTTTATTTTATTTTATTTTATTTTATTTTATTTTATTTCTATTTTAATTTGGCTTTTGAATTTGCTAACATTTTTATAAGTCAGTAAAACCTCCAGTAATTATAGGGGGAAAATTAAGATGGTTTTAAGAAATCTTTATCAGCCATTTTGTTGATCATTTCTTGCAATCATGTCTCAGAATAAATTCCTAGGAGAAAAACCCTGATCATCCCCCATATGAAGACAATTAGGCATCGTGGCCCTTGTAAATGGACAACATCGGGCTACAACCCACTCAAGCGATCCACTAGGGGCGTGTTGCTATCCCTTGTCAGATAGAAGAAAGGAATCAGAAATGGGAGAAGGAAAAGACAAGGGATAACAAATTCACAGAAGAATAAGCAATGCCCACAAGGCCATCAGTGTTGTCACTACAAATACCTTCATTTACATTATCAGGGTGGAAAGTGGGTTAATTTTTTTTCCTTATAAATTTTATGAGTTCATTTTCTTTTTTTTTTTTTAATTTTTTTTAACATTTATTTATTTTTGAGACAGAGAGAGACAGAGCATGAACAGGGGAGGGGCAGAGAGAGAGGGAGACACAGAATGTGAAACAGGCTCCAGGCTCTGAGCTGTCAGCACAGAGCCCGACGCGGGGCTCAAATTCACGGACCGTGGGATCATGACCTGAGCCGAAGTCGGACGCTTAACCGACCGAGCCACCCAGGCGCCCCTATGAGTTCATTTTCTAGGAAAGCCAACACTGTAGCTGTTTTGGTTAAAGACATGTCTGTCTCGTTGGTTCTTGACAGCCTTATCATGTCAGTTTTCTGTAGTAGTAGGAATGTTTCAGCAAGAAGATAAAGTAAAAACTGAAGGGATCTATTCTACTTCCTTTGGGCATATTCTCATAGTAGGTCCAAAGGAATGCTTTGTTATCCCTACCAGATCAAAGAAAGAGATAAACGAAGAAAACATAATAGAAGACCAAGAAATATTAGTAACAAAAAATTAGACTAAAAATATCACACTTTTATGATGACTGGTAATATTAAAATTTAATATTTAATATTTCCAGCATAGATAGATAGATGTGTGTATATATGGATAAATAAATAAATAAATAAATAAATAAATAAATAAATAAATAAATATAGATTGACCTGTATGTTATAATAGTTGGCCAGCAAAACAGCCTTTTATGAGAGGCTTGTGTGTATACCTCTCACTGTCGAAGAGAAATCATTTAAGTTACTTTTCAGTTTGGCAGTGTCGACGGTACATACAATGATACAGAGAAGTGAATTACTAAACCAAAAGTTCTTCCAAGATACTTCATTTAATTACGCTTTTAGGTAACACTAACCAATGTTTGTGTAGTCCTTTATGGTTTACAAAGTATTTCCCTACATCTTTTCTCATATGATCCTCAAATCCAGACCTATGAGTTAGGTACCATTTCTGTTTTCATTTTATAGGTGGGAAAACCAAGGCATACAAAAGTGACTCACTTAATGTCACTCAAATTGTAATGATGGACTGTGATAAAATCTATTATCTGGTTTACACCTTTCTATCATTTTTTATTGCCTACTACGTACTATATAATCATACTCTGAGGCAGACAGGCTTGAGTAATTATATCCATGATTGTAAGGGTGATCAGTTTTAGAAACAATTTCAGAATGAAATGATCTTCACTCATGAGTACGGTAAAAAAAAGATCGAGGCATTTAATTTGTATTCTCTACTAACCAGCTATTGACTATGGCACGATCCTCTTGTGCCTTTGGAACTCTTAAATACAGATAAAACTTATGTTTTTCTGAGAAGTGGTTAGAATAAACAATGAACAAAATGGCTGAGAATGATTTCTTAAAGCCATCGCAAAATATCCTCTGTAATTCTAGGAACTTTCACTGAGTTGAGACTTTTAAGAAATTCGAAAGCATAAACAAAATAGAAAGAAAAACCTTAGAGGTTAAATTAGTGAAATGGGAATACACATTAGGGGTCCCTTATTTTGAAGAATCATTTTGAAAGTAAGAAGAGTATCACCCCTAAAACTAGTAAGTATTAGTAAATATTGTTATTTTAAAATTCCTACAAAGTAGTGGGTATAAAGCAACTCTGACCTGAGAATCAGGAGACCTCACCTGGTTCTAAATCTGGCTCTGATACTACATGGATGGATGTCCTTGGAAAAATTATTTAGTGAGAATGTTAGGCTAGATTAATGGTTTGAACTGGGAATGCATATGAAATGCCTGCAAAGATTTTTTTTTCTTCAAAATAAATTTGCTTGAACCTTCTCCCTGGATATCCTAAGATGCCCATGGGATGGGGAATGGGACAGTGGATAAGTAGTTAGATGGGGTTAGATGGATATGGCAGGTGTACTTGAAGTTTATTTATTTTTGAGAAGGGGGGAGCGAGCATGAGTGGGGGAGGGGCAGAGAGAGAGGGAGACAGAGCATCCCAAGCAGGCTCCATGCTGTCAGCACAGAGCCTGCCGTGGAAGCTTGAACTCAAGAACCATGAGATCATGACCTGAGCCGAAATCATGAACTAACTGAGCCACCCAGGTGCCCAGATATGGCAGGTATACTTAAAAATAGCTGAAGGGCTAGGGATATAGAAGAAATTAGAGTTAAAAATCTGAAACTGAGTGATAGGTACATGAGGGTTCATCATATCATTCTCTTTACTTTTGTAGGGGTTGAGGAGCTTTCCAGATCTTCTTACACCTTTAGTAGACAGTGCTTCTTAAACTTTAATGTCTCAGACAAATCACTGGGGGCCTCCTAAAATACATGTTCTGACTTAGTAGTTTGGGAAGGCCTGAGTCTGAAGTTCTCACAAGTGCCCAGGTGATGGTGATACTGTTGGTCTATGAACTACATTTGAGTAGAAAGGAGTTAGAACACCACCGGACCAGATATTATTAACTAGAATATTCTATTTCCTAAGCAGGTCATAGGATAAAGGCTCTCAGCCTTCATTTGGCAAGTAAAAATATGAAGCAAACCACATAATTTTTATTCACATGTAAAGGTAGTAAGAAAGAATATCATTATCATGCTTAAAATTACTGCTCAAATAGTCACTTGAGCTCATCTATGAAATAATGTGTCTAGAAGATTATGATGTAAGCCAAGACTTAAGACAATTTAAATAATATCTAATATCCAACAGATCTGGTGTTTACATATTAAGAAGAGCTTTGTACCAGAACTGTTCTGTCATGTTTCTGCCCAGAGGCTGTCATGATAAAGTTTATTATCAGTTACTGCTTTACAAGTATAAAATAAGTTAAGCTGTCATATTTTTCTCAGGCAAAGATCCTAAGCTGTCAAAGAATGTCAATTTTAAATCTGACATAGAGAAGAAAATTATCTGTTATTCTGACCTCTAATTTCTTGACATTTTAATGCCATAATTGCTGTGGTTAGTGCTGCTTCATGATTTCACCTGTCAAGGAAGAATGAATCAATAACCTTAAGCCATTTCTCAAATTTTAGCACTGACCTCAAAGCTCAAAGTTATAGGCAGACTGTGGGATATGGCAGATTGTGGGATATGTATGTGTGTATATATATATATATATATATGTGTGTGTGTGTGTGTGTGTATGTATGTATGTATATATATGTATATGACATATACAGATATTCATACAGTAAATATTTATTTTTTTAAATAAGTGTTTAAACATCAAAAAATTCATCTTCTTTAGGCTAGTTGCAGTTTAATATAACTATAGTCTTCCTTTGGTTTTATCTACGTGAAATGTAATGATCTTAGTATTTTAAAAATACAAAGACAAACATTATCAAGTAAAAGACATTCATTAAGGTCAATAAGAGGGTTAATATTTTGAACACGTCTTTTTTTCAAGAGTTTGTGTCCTACCGTTTAGGTAGGTATCAACTTTCTTAAGTCATGGTGCCATAGCCCAGACCTCTGGGATCTCAACATTGATGTTTTCATAAAAGATGCCTCCCAGAGGGCCCCTTCCCAGGGGAAATGTATATGTAAGGGGGTATAGATGGCTACCAAGTAACAAATATACTGCACTTCATTCCACTTATCTGCAGAGTTGTATCGTGCGACAGTAGATCTTAAGTGCTTTTTGGGCTGGCAAACATACGTCGTGTTTACAGAGACAGCAATTGAGGCGGAGGGAGCTAGATGACTTGGTTGACATTAGATAGCTCACAGATTTTAGGTGGGTTCCCATCTGTTGCAGGTTCTTAAATACTAGTGCAGAACTTTTGGGGGGAATATGTTAGTTCTGTAGGGTAGATGAGATAAGGATGGGGTGTAGGGAGAAGGACAGTTAGCTACTATCCCTTGATTTCATTCAATCTGCTACGGCTACAACATTATAAGCAGCCTCTAGTGATCTTAAGGAAATAAAGTATCTTCCCAAGCAGTCTTGAGTTGACACAGGTCCTCAGGGTCAGAGCAAATGTTACTCTCTGCTGGTGAGTGCTTGGGCCTTCGCTGGCTGGGGGAGGGAAGGTCGTTGTGTTCCAAGTGTGTGCTCCCTTACCAAGTATCCTGAAAACTGACATCAGTGTGTTTGGGTCAGGGAGGCAGGTGAGGAGCCAGGGTGGGAGAACAGCTCGATCACAGAATGAGTCTGGGAGTTTCTCTAGTGGAACCTGGGTGTTCAGCAATTAGGCGCTCAGACTGAGACTGCTAGAAGGAGAGAGTCCTGAATTCTGGTACCCTAGTGCTCCGCAGTCTGCCTCACTAGGAGAGGATCAGGAGCAGAAGCATACTGTTCAGACAGTCTATCTAATAAGCAAACATCATGGCTGAGCCATTCCCAACCAGCCAAAAATTTTTAAAAATTACACATTTTCATGTAATGTTTCATTAGGAAGTCTTATAACTTGATAATTAAGGCCTAGGCATAGTGTTTCCCCCCCCACTGTCCAAAGCAATGGTGTGATATCTCATAGAAACAAGTATTTTTATAGAATTCAAGTAATAAACACTATATCCATGTAAAGAAAGTCTCCATTCGAATTCCATTTTCTCTTTATTCCCATTTATCTCTTCATTTACTCTCATTTGAATATAAAAAAGTCTGCTATTATTCTGTCAGTGGTAATGCGGTCTTGTAGTTTCATTATGTACAATATGGTTAAAATATTATATTTTGCCCAAGAGGATTAACTTGCAACTTTCTTTACAAGGATAGAACTTTATAATAGATAAAAATGTGTAATAAAAATGTGCAATTTGCTCCTGTAATATTCATGAGCAAAATGGTTTATGATACTTAAAATTTTTGTTATGTTTATTTATTTTTGACAGAGAGAGAGAGAGAGAGAGAGAGACAGAGCATGAGCGGGGGAGGGGCAGAAAGCGAGGGAGACACAGAATCTGAAACAGGCTCCAGGCTCTGAGCTGTCAGCGCAGAGCCCGACGTGGGGCTCAAACTCACAGACCACGAGATCCTGACCTGAGCCGAAGTCGGACGCTCAATCGACTGAGCCACCCAGGCATCCCATAGTGAAAAGTAAGTTGGGGGTGGTCTTGGAATAAAACAATAAGGTATTCCAAGTATTTTCTTTTTTTTCTGATCCTATAGATATTGGGTCTAAAAGGGGAATACAATCTGTAAGGCGTTTACAGAACTGGACACATGTTAAACAAAGGCATATTGTGAAAAGAATAATTGAGAATACCTTCTACAAAATAATCTGATTACAGTTTGTACAAGGGATACTAAATCAGGAGAGTGTAATGGTTTGCAGAGAAAATCCCTTCTTTCACTGATGAATTTCATACTATCTGACTTCTCTCTCATTCATTCATTCTCTGTCTCTATTCCCTTCCTCCAGCTTCAGGCAATGATCCATTTCCTTGCACATACAACACGATGTAACACTGCACCTAATAACGTGCTTACAATGTGTTCTCTGAATATTCAGCCCTAAGGGTCCAATGAGCACTCATTGTGAGCCTCTTCCCTTTCCTTTTCTCTGCTTGAAGCCATACAAATGGAATCATTTTGCTTTTGTAGAGGTATATAAGAAGTAACTTTACGGATGCAAATTTTTCTTGTAGGGCTTTATTTCCCAAATCTACAAGTTTTCCACCTCTAAGACTAAAAGTAAAAAATACAACAAGCATTCCATGATTGCTTGTTTTGCACACAGCAGATGGCAGCTACCGGGCGGAATGGAGGCTGGGGCATGGCTTCCTTGGCAGTGATGCTCACCCAGCAGCTGTTGCTTCTTTACTCCTTCACCTATCTGAAGTCATTTGGTGCAGTGCAGAAGTGATTTAAATAATATTTTCCAGGAATATTTTCACTAAAAATACTTACGCACACACAATTCCCAACTGTTAGCTATAAACTTTCAGGGTAAGAACCTACATGGATAGAATACTATACCCTCATCTATTTCATTGATGCATTTTGGTGAATATTCTGGAATAAAATACTATATATGCCCTCATCTATTTTATCAATGCATTTTTTGAGCATTCTGTGTAGAAGTCTGCAAGTTTGCTTTTACTAAGAAAATACATACTGGCAGATTATTTTAATGTGAACTATTCATACTCAAATGTCCCACTAGGTTTTATTAATAACACACACTGGGCATTAAGCATTTTAATGCAGATGCTAAAATAAAACAAGCAAAATAGGGATATTGAAGTGCATTATATATGTCTACAATTCAAAAAAGAAGAACATGATGGTCTCATTACTTGGTTTTGACATATAATATTCATTTTCCTACATTTGTAAAAACTCTGGAATTTATGTTTTGTAAAAATTGATGTTGCAAAGAAATGTATACAGAAAGAGATGGAAAGCCAAATGTCTTTCTGAGAGATGAAAGAAATATTTGGAATAATATGGGACTTAACACCTACCTCCCTGAGCACAGGGTCAGTGATACTATCCAGATTCACAGAGCCTTCGTAGGTTAAGTAGTGAAAAACATTCAGAGCACGGACTGCTTCTGGTCCTCGCTGTTTGTAGCCAAAGATAAGGTCAATCCACTGATGGAGTTGGCAAGAAACAAATTCACTTTCCAGGGCCTGTAATGAGTCAAGAAAGAAATAAGAGACAGTACAAACTGAGCTAATCTCTCTTATTCTTAGTTTGAAATATTCTATATAAAGGAGTACAATATGTTCTTTGCTTTACCCTATTTTATCTATATGTATTACACATCCTATTCCTAGAAATGGTAACATACAACCTCCAGTAAAACACAGACCTGAGTGAAAATTTTCCCTTTCTAAAATGCTTAACTTTCGTGTGGCTCCAGCTATGTATATGATACAATTTTTAATATTAAGTAGATTTCTTAAAAAAGCCACATTCATGTTTAAAACAAAAATAATTTGAAGTACCTGTTCTAATTTTACAATAATTTCATTTCTAATTTTTAAGCATTAGTTTAAAACTGAACAATTTTATTAGAAGTGCATTGATACACACTTACTTTCCTGCCTGAAGTCCTCAAATTTGCCTCTCACCCTACGAAAAGGGGACATCCTCCTGCTGCTACAAATGAATCCTTGCTTTTATACAGGGTAGAAATCCTTGGGCGATTTTAGATGTTTGCTAGCTAGTAGGAAATGAATGCAAATTAATGACAACCAATGACCATACTAAGCTTCTGTAAAGGGTCAGAAAAAAAAGAAGGCCTTGTCATTCCCCAAGAAACCATCATAAACTTTCTGGAGGTATCGGGCCATGTAGACACGGAGTTCTGTTCACACGTGTGATATGAGCAGTGACAATCACTGTATGGCTCACTATGCCTCTCACCTACTGCAGTCACCTGTCATCAATTTCTTATTGATTTTAAGAGCACACTGATTTCAGCAACGTGAACAAAAGCTGTAGAACTAGCTTCTTAAATTTCAACTAAGTGCAGCCATATTACACAATTTTCTAAATTACAGCTGTAACTAAATATGTGAATGAAGTCATTCTCTGGCTTCACGACCCTGATTTCCAACGTGTTGACACCAATTTGGATTCACTTAATTAATAAATGATTTCTTAAATTAGCCTTCTGATAATTACACTTCATTTTTTTAATCTATAAAATATCTGAATGATACTTTTCAACTTTTCCTGTGATCACATTTTACTACTAATTTTATTCCCCTCAACTTCTTCTTGACTTATTTCTCTCAAAAGTTTTGATATTTTACTTAAACCAATTATTGTGCATGTTTCTCATTCAGAAATATAAACAATTAGACTTTATTAAAGGGTAATTTCTGTACTGAAATTGAACAGGATTTTTGTATTCTCTATCGTAGTGGTCTTGATATAATAGTTCAGACTAGGGCACAGGGAAGGACACTAAAATAGAAGAACGAGGTTGGTTAAAATTCTATATTGGTTATGTCATAAATGTTGGTTTGGTCAATGTACACAAATGATTTTGTAAGTGCAGTATAACTAGTTAGTTAAGAAAAAAGTCAGTCTAATTAGTGCCTGGTGCAATAAATGAAAAGGATGAAAAACAAAAAGTTATGGAGTAGCCATTGTCCAAATGTATTCACAGGAGTTCAAAATAATACTGAAATCAGATAGATTATTTAAAGGAAGATTCTACCAACATCATCACATAATCAGTTCATCAGCGACAATTTCAAATAAATCTTAACATATTTGGAAAGGATTGATGAAATTCACTATTATTCTGTAGAGTAAAGCAATTATTGAACAAAAATGCCTAATGCAGATACGAGAGGTGGAAGGAATGATTATTTTTCACTAATTTGAATTTTAAAAATCTATTTGTTCTCTTTTATCTCTATCCACTACTTTCATTTCTCTCCTCCACCAGAGGCAACATCTGTAATGTGTTTGAAGTCTCTCCTTTTGTTTGCATGTGTTTTTATAAAACATTACTCATTATTTGTGTATGTATCTTTGATTCATAAAAATGACATAGGGTTATAGATTTCATGTAGTTTCTTACTTTTTTCCAGTTAGCATTGATTTTTAAGATTATGTCACTGTATGTATAGGTAGTCCATTGCTTCTTTTTTTTTTAAAGATTTTTTAAAAGTTTATTTTGAGAGAGAGAGAGAGAGAGAGATAAAGGAGGGGAGGGGCAGAGAGAGTGGGAGAGAGAGAGAGAATCCCACGCAGGTTCTATACTGTCAGCCTGAAGTGGAGCTTGAACTCATGAACATTGAGATTGTGACCTGAACTAAAATCAAGAGTTGGGCACTTCACCAACTGAGCCACACAAGTGCCCTGGTAGTCTACTGATTCTAATGGCTGCATAGAACTCCCCCCAGCAATGAGCATTAGACTGCCTCTAAGTCCCCATGATACGATGCTGTGATAAATGTCCACTTTTGCATCTCCTTTTGGATCTTTGTAAGAATTTCTTTGGGACTCATAATCTGGAGTAGGACTGCTGTGTCACCACAGTGGATGTGTATAAACCCCATGACTCAGCAGCCATTAGTCTGCAGGTGCTCTTCAGAATGGCTGCCCAGCTCCACTTCCTCCAGTGGTGCATAAAGGGTTCTATATGTCCACATCCCCATTGGCTCTTGATATTATACAGGTTTCTAATTTAGCCAGTATAATAGATACGAAACAATCAATATCTCATTGTTTTAATTTGTATTCCTCTGATTACTAGGGAACTTGACATCTTTTTAATACGCTTGTTGGCCTTTTGGGTTTCCTCTTCCGTAAATTTCTTGTTCACACCCTTTGCTCATCTTTTTATGGAGGTTCCTATCTTTATGTTGTTACTTTGCAAAAGGTCTTGATATATTTAAGATAATAGTTCCTTGTTGGTTTTAAACACTGCAGATGAATTCCCTCAAATGTCATGTGTCTATGAACTTTATCCATATTGTTCTTTGTTGAACAGAAATTCCTAATTTTGAGATAATCAGATACTTTTTTCTCTTTATTTTTATGCTCTTGGGATTTTGATTTGAAGTTACAAAGATAACTTTGTATAATTTTGATGTATTATCTTTATATTTATGGATTTGCTTTTCACATATTGATCTTTAATCCACCTCGAGTCTACTTTCATTCATATGTGGTATTAAATAGGGATCCAGTACTATTTTTGTTTTTATAGTACGTCAGTTTTTCCAATACCATCCATTAAACAAACACACCTTTCCTCAGTGGTCTGTAGTGTCATCTTTAGTGTGTGTATATTTGAAACAAAGATGTAAAACCGCTAGTGTTTACATATATGATAATCTACCTAGAAAAAGCAATACAATCAGCAGCCAAGTGAGTACAACCAATAAAAGGGTTGCAAGGTCTTTCTTTCTTTCTTTCTTTCTTTCTTTCTTTCTTTCTTTCTCTGCTTTCTGTCCTCCCTTTTTCCTTCTTCCCTCTTCTTTTTATCCTTCCTTCCTTCTTTCCTTCCTTCCTTCCTTCCTCTTCTCTCCCTCCCTCTCTCTCTCTCTCTCTCTCTCTGGATATGTGTGAGTCTCCAGCTAGTCCCATTCTTTTTATTTCTATTGCTACCTTTATTTATTTTAATTATCTTTATTTCTCAGATATCTTTGTATTTGGTGGATTTCTTTTTCTTTCTCAGAGTCAATGCAGCTATTTCTGGACCTTTATTCTTCCCTGTAACTTTTAGAATAAGTGCACATGGATACATCAAAATAATTGTGATTGGGAGTCCAATAAATTCGTGCAGTAATTTGGAAAATTGATACTAGGTTTTCCCATCCAAGGTCCCAGAATGTCTCTTTACCTATACAGATTATTTTCTATGTATTTTATTAGAGTTAAAAATTAATATTTTCTCCATAAAGGATGTGGGAATTCTCAGTCTATAAGTTTTGATGCAATGATAACATTTCTAAAATTATATTTCATAGTTGGTTACTGATGATGTAAAGAAAATGCCATTGATTTCTATAAGTTGATTTTGCTTGTGGTAATTGGTTATACCTATAACTTTTTTTTTTTTGAGAAAGAGAGAGAAGATGCAAGTGAGCAAGGGGCACAGAGGGAGGGAGAGGGAGAGAAGTGGGGCTCACCTGATGCAGGGCTCGAGCTCACCAGATGTGGGGCTCGAACTCAAGAACCATGAGATCATGACCTAAGCCAAAGTCAGATGCTTAACTGACTGAGCAACCTAGGTGCCCCATATACCTAAAACTTCTTTATTTCTTCTTATAGAATTGTTCCCACCCTTGAGGACTACATTCAATAATAGTGGTGATATGGAGCATCTCTGTCTTTTTCCTAATCTTGAAGGATTAGTTTTGATCTGACACACATATATATACTCACACATTTTATATACATAATTGTTGGGTTGTTAGATAATACTTGACTTAGAATTTTTGTATTTATATCCATACATGAAATGGCCCTATTTATTTATTCTTTTTTCTCCCTTTAGCTACTTTTGGAGTCAAGATCACACTAGCCTCATGGATGGCCATGTTTTCTGCAACAACTTACTAAGAAATGACTTTATTATCTCTTGAAAATCTGGTAGAATTTACCCGTAAAATAATATGGCCTTGGATAATTTGGAGATGGGAAGATTTTACCATTTAAATTTTTTAAAGACTTTTAAGTCTTAGTTCTTTTGGTGCTAATTTTAATATTTTATATATTTTTCTCAATATTTGTTCCATCTCAATTAAAAAAATCATTATGTCATTATTTGCTTCTAACAACCTTTTTTTTTTAAATTTTTAAATGTTTATTCATTTTTGAGAGAGAGAGCAGAAGAGGGGCAGAGAGAGAGGGAGACACAGAATATGAAGCAGGCCCCAGGTTCTGAGCTGTTAGCACAGAGCCCGACGCGAGAGAGAGGGAGACACAGAATATGAAGCAGGCCCCAGGTTCTGAGCTGTTAGCACAGAGCCCGACGCGGGGCTCAAACCTATGAACTGTGAGATTATGACCTGAGCTGAAGTCGGATGCTTAACCGACTGAGCAACCCAGGTGCCCCTGTTTCTAACAATCTTTATATATTTTTTTTAATTTAAAAATTTTCTAACACTCTTTAATTCAATTAAAGTCTATAGTTATTTATCCTATCCTATTTTATATGCTGGAGAGGCAGCAGAGTGAATCAATGGAAAGTTAATTGTTTAAATAATTTTGTCTCAGGTTTTTTGGGGGGAGGGGCATTACAAGATTAAATAACAAAGAAACAATAAGGTAGCAGATTCAACAGATAGTGTTATACATTATACACTGTATACACCGTCTGTCTTAAACATCTGTCTTATATATTGTCTTATACCTTGTCTTGCTGGTCACTGTGCAAAGAGAAGAGAAAATCCAGTTAGAACATCTAAAAGCCAACTCTAAATCAAATACATACCTAAGAATCAAATTTTAGATAGCCCATAATGAAAGCATAAAGACCTATCTAAAGCTGAAGTCTGACACTGAGACTTAACTGTACTCTAAAGAGTATCGGTCTGTTATTAAATACGTGCTCTCTGCTTATTTGTTCTTTACAGAACTATGTTTTCTTGCACAAGCCCATTTTGGACTCTGAAACAAGATTTTGTTGCAAATACTTACAATGGAAAAATATACAGAAACACTTGATTACCAAGCTATTAGGGTTATAATGGTCTTAATAGCTTGCTTTACCCTCTACTTGCATATCTAAAAGCAGAAGCAATTGCTTTAAGCCTAGATAAACCAATTCCCAATCCATAATTCTGCCCTGGGGATCTGGGAGGAAGGAAATAAGGAGTGAGATTTACACCGTAGAGGGATATCTCTTAGATGGATAATAGTTACCTAATTCCCATTTCCATGTTGTCCCATGGGTATTAGATGCTAGAGGATTCTTTCTCCAGCAGGTTTAGGATAAAGTGTCTCTGAAACTTATGAAAAAGGAAACTAGGCTGCTGGAATGAACTCTCAGGAAAGAATATTTATTTCTCCTGAATTCTTTTATTTAAGAATATTGAATTCCATCTCCTCTTCTAGATAAGAGCAAGAATACTTCCAAGCCCCTTCTCTATTGCCTCAAAAATCTGCTTCTGATTTTGAAAAAATTCTTAAAGAGAGTTGCATATAGTTAAGCAATCAGGAATTATAGCGCTACATCTTCTGCAGGGAACTTAAATTATCCTATTACGTGATTGCTCACTGCATGTATAAATACAGAGAATTCTTTTCCCTTCCCACTCGCCCCACCCTGGTCTTAGCTCTCATTGCTCTCCACATGGGCGACTGCCAATAGTCCTCAACCTGTTTCTCTCTTCTAACCTGTCTTGCACCCTGCTGAGGACATAGACTTCTGAAACCATCATGTTCCTATGGTCATCCTCTATCTCAAATTTTCCATGGTTCCTCCCAGCAAAACATGGTAGGGTAAATTTTACCTGGCCGCTAAGGCCTCTCAAATCATGATCCCACCGTCCACCATGACTTCTTGGGACTTGCTGATAGGATTCCTGGCTCCAAGAAGCACAGACAATTCACACCCCCGGGGCACACAGCAGCTGGTACAACCTTTGAGCCTCTGTGGCTCCTTTCTCCTCGAGATGAAAGCATTTCAACCTCCTGCTTCTTTTTGAGGTCTTAGCCATCCTTCTTACTCAAGTGCAATGTTTGTTTCCTGAGTTCTCCAGCTCACACTCTATGAATTCTTCTATGAATTTCTATGACACTTGAAACCTGTACCCTCCTGTTTAATGCAGTAAGATTATGTATACACATTTACTTGTGAAAATCAATTTGCATATAAATTGGAAAGTGCTATACAAACAAATGGGGTCATTACCAATTAGCACTTGTTTCAAACTTGCAATACTGTATATATTAGAATATAAGCATTTCGAAGATAGGGATCATATCTAATGCTTCTTTTCCATTTTCCATAGCACCCCACCTAACATTAAAAGTATTTGATAAATATTATTGGATAATTAATTAAGCAATGAGAAAGAAGTGTTGGTAACAAGAAGGAAAAAATGTCAGGGGTGGGAAAGAAGCTCATTCATTCATTCATTCAGTAACTATTGACTGACCATCTGCTATGCGCTGACAATAGTCTAGATTTTAGGATTATAGCAGTAGATAAAAGAAAATACTGTTCTGCAGTGTTCACACTGTAGCGGGAGGAGATTGACACACCCCCCAATTATTAGTAAGACACACAGTACGTCAGAAGGTAGTAAGTGCTAAAGAAAAGAGAAAGGTTGGAAAGAAAGTTAAGGAGTATGCATGGATGAGGAGGGGATTGCTATTTTGGAGGAGGTGATCAGAGAAGGTTTCTTTGAGTTTGTGATAATTAAGGACTACAGTGAGGAAGTGAACTATAAAAACATCTGGGGGAAGAGGTTTTCAAACAGAGGTAACAGCCATTCATTCATTCATTCATTCATCCATCATCCATTCAATATCGAGCATCTATTATGTGCCAGGCAGTTATTCTAGGCCCCAGAGATACTATGGTAAACAAGACAAAAGCCCTGATCTCTAGGAGTATATCTCATTGAAATGCAAATAAACAATGGGAAAATAATCTCTCTCCAGCCCCAAATTACTGACCCTCTATCCTATGTTAGAAAGCCAAGCCTAGCCTTGGAGGATATACAGATGAACAAGCATTCCATGCCCTCAAAAATATCAAAATGTAGTGGGAGATAAACATGTCAACTTGGGCTTTTCCTGCTGCTCAAATTTCTGCTCAAACTCTAAGATGACAAAAGGCACTAAATGTTCTACCCCATCCCATTTCTGCTGCTCTATCCATCACCATTCTACATTTACAGGACCTGTCCCCCCTACCATTTACTTGTCTCTGTAAGCCTAGAGAAATCTTAGGGAAAATGGTCACAGCCAGAAGTTGCAGAAAGAGACTACTGGCTCCAACTTAAAAATACACCCAGAATTGGGGTGCCTGGGTGGCTTGGTCGGTTGATTTCAGCTCAGGTCATGATCCCAAGGTTGTGGGATTGGAGCCCAAGCTCAGTGTGGAGCCTGCTTAACATTCTTTGTCTCTATCCCTCTTCCCCTCTCCCCCACTCACGTTCTCTCTCTCTAAAATGAAAATTAAAAATTAAAAACAAAACCACTAAAAAAAACCCACCCAGAATTGATCAATTTCTTACTACCTTCACTGCTACCACCCTGGTCCAAGCCACCATCATCTCTCACAATACTTGCTAACAGATACGCCTGATTCTACCCTGTGCCTCAACAGTTCACTCCCAACACTGCAGCCAGAACAATCCTTTCAAAATGTAAGTAAGATCATGGCACTCTTCTGCTCCAAAGCACTGTGATGGCTTTCCATTTCACTCAGAGTGAAAACTCAAAGTGCTTACAGTGGCCTTCAAAGCCTTCTGTGATCTGACCTCAGTCCTGCTCAGTCTTGTACTAGGTGCCCCCTTCCTGCTCACTCCCCCCTGGCTCCTTGGTTTCCAAGGGAAGCACATCCCTGCTACAGGGCCTTTGCTCCAGATGGTCCTTCTGCCTGCAATGGTCTTTCCCCAAGACAGTCACTTGATCCACTCCCTCACCTCCTTCCAGTCTTAATGCAAATCTCACTGAGGGGATCCTGACCACCAATCTGTGTATTCCTGATCCCTTTACCTTCCAATGCCTCTTTTTTCCATACCATTGATTACTTTCTCACATACTACATATTTTACTTATTTATTTACTATTTTGTTGTCTGTCTGCCTCCGATCAATAGTAAGCTGTATGAGGGCAGGGATCTTTGTCTGTTTCACTGGTATACTCCAACCACATAAAACAGCATCTGGAACACTCATATCTGTTGAATGAATGGATGATAGCCTCTATCAGCGTTTGCTGTGACTGCACGTTTACTTGTCTGTGCTCCTAACTAGAGTGGGAGCTCCTGAAGGCCACTCGCTGTGTTGCTCATGATAGTGTTTCCAGAGCCTAGAGCAGTATGAACTGTGTAACAGGCCCTCAATGACTGGGATAAAGAAAGAATTTCTCTAATTTAGCTTTCTTTTGAGTAGGGTCCCTGTTCAATGCTTCTTTGTGTTTTCCATAATGCCTTACTCAGAGCTGGCTTTCCGTGAAGGTTTATGGAATAGGCAGATCCCCAGTTATAGATAGAAAGACACTGAAACTCCAAGAGATTAAGGGTGACTTATTTGTCCAAGGTGTCACAGCTAACAGGGGCCAGAGCGTGCACGCAAACACATGACATCTAGCTCAGTATTCTGAGTTGCTGCAAAACACCTCCAAAAATTCTCATTTACTACAAATTCTTCTTTGAACAGGGCGTTTTTTCTTAGCATAAAAATATACCCAAATGCAAACTGTTACCTATCAAAAAGAGACTTTTTTCTTTAAAACATGAAGATCTTATAAAGGAGGTAATACAGCAAAAGTGAAACGACATTCAGTTCTCTTTCTCTGCCTCAGTGCACGTCGCACTGCTGCTCAGACTGAGAACGTTCTACATGTGGTCCGGGAGCACCAGGGACCTGTGGGTTGAGGGCTGGATGAGATTATCAGTGCACATCCGTGAAAGGCCTTTTTCTAAAACAAATTTTAAAAAAGGGCAGATTATGATTGATGAACCCAGCATTAGGGTAATGTTATCAGAGATACTTTCTATTTCTGTCCTTTGTGGAGAGGTCAGATTATAATCATGTTAGAACTGAACACAGTGCTTTATTAATGTTTCATGAGTGAGTTGTAATCAGCCTAGCTGGGTGTGGGTAAATTAAACCAATTCTTGACATATGAACTCAATGCATTCAGAATTTATTGAAATATCTACTCAAAGTGTCTATATTGCTTTTCCAGCTTTTCCAATGAGGCCAAAATTTGAATTTCACAGTTTGGTAAAACACAATCCTTGTCACTATATTTACAAGGTATAAACAACTCTAATTAATTATATACGTTATCTCCCATAACTAGAACACCGATTAACTAAAAAAAAAATACATCCTTAAAACTTAAAGTACCATTTAACTTTTAAAAAATTAAAATTTAGATGCCTATCTAAAAATTTCTACACATAAAAACTTCTACAAATACATCAAATACCTTTCCAATTGCTGCTGTGAGAGAATAAAAACTGATTTATGGTCAATGACGTCATCCCTTTTTATAATATTACTTTTGCCTTCTTTGCCTTGAATTCCTGAATGACATCTTGAAAGAAGGAGGAGGATGTGCTCATGGGTACAGAATACTAATCCTCACGAAGAAATGAACGTTTTTTACCACCCTGAATGTCATTTCTTTGGGATATATGACATTTTCATTTTATACTGTAGGCTTAGGACAAAGAACTCCTTCAAATAACTGAAGATAATCCCAGCCCAAATTATAAATATACTGGAGCACATTTTCTCTAAACCTATTTCATAAGAACTAAATCCTACATGAGCTACCCAGCTGGTACAAAGTCAGAAACTTTTAACGTTACAAAACAATATAAAAGAATGAGGGCTGTGTTCATGGAATTTGTGGGAAATTTAAACCCTTCTATATTTTCTGTTATAACTCAGGCTTTGTATATTAGGGAAATATTCATCCAATAACTATTCCTTCAGTAAAAGAGAGAGAGAGAGAGAGAGAGAGAGAGAGGCACATGATTGATTAAATTTCCTACTGTTAACACAGATGCCTGACATTGTTTCTGAATGACATCAGTGCGATCATTTCCCAGCAGTACGATGGGGAAATGGACCAGAAGCTGGAGCAAAGTCAACTAAGAACAGGATACTGTGAAGAAAAACTGCAAGCTGAAGGAAAGCAGCGCAGGAGACAGTGAGGGAGGAGAGCAGACACACACTACTTTTCAAAAGACGTCCTTTGCTCGCTCTGATGTCTAGGACTGTTCTTCTAAGAGGCAGCTCTCTCCGGCTGCCCATTAGCTCTAATTCTGAAGCAACCAAGAGTGGCGGCTATGGATGCAGAGCCTAGGTGACGCCATGGTAGCTTTCCCTTCCTAGTCTTCAGGGTCCCTTCTAGGGAAACCCAGGGAAAGACAACAGGAAGAATAAACACTTCCCAAGCCACCTGTTCTGTGCTAGCAGGCACTTCCTACACACGGTTGATTGAACCTGACCCTGCATTCTGGTGCTGCACGGAACCAAGACAGGGGCAGTTGGATTTCCCCAAATATGCGGGATTTTAGGTAAAGCCTTTCACTCCATGGAGTAAAGATTTAGTTCAAAAGTCTTACCTGACTCATTAATGGCTACAAGATAACAGGGATTTGGCTTAGAATAAAGAAAAACCCCAGTGCCTTGCTTCTTTCACTTCTTCACAAAAACAAGTTGGAACTTGTTGTTCTAATAAAAATGTACTATATAATACATATAAACAATAATATGTTATATGTCAACTATACCTCAATGAAAAAAAGAACTGCAAAAATTACTATGCGTTTCTGAAAATGTTTTACGACATTTTCAGAAATGCACAAGTATTTATCCCTCATCTTTTAGTCAGTTATAAAACTTAATTGTTTTGAATACGTGAGTACATCTTTGAGGGACAGTTAATTCACCACATTATATGCAATCTTTATAGTTCCTAGTATGTTGTATGAACTTGGCTTGATGACATTCTTGTGGCTTGATAAATACACGTATTTATCAATGTAAATATCAACGTATTTACATTGATAGTAAATAGTGAGATTTATTTTAAAGAAGCACTATATTTTGTCTGGAAGTTTGTTCAGCAGCACTTGAGCTGATAGAAAGACAAGATATAAGAGGTATGTAAACAGAAGTCAGGTAATTCATTATAGCAACTGGTAAGTTTAGTATCAGGATTAAAATGTTTCTTGTAGTTTTATTTATAGGCAACAGAAGTACTCTGAACAATTATAAATATAAAATAATTTATTACTCAAAATTTATACTTATAAATTTTGCTCTTTCTTGAAGTAAGAGGGAAAATCTATTTTAGACTCTAACTTGTCTTTATAATGTTACAATCATTTCTCAAGCTGTATCTTTCTTTTTTAAAAAAAATTTTTTTTAACGTTTAGTTATTTTTGAGACAGAGAGAGACAGAGCATGAATGGGGGAGGGTCAGAAAGAGAGAGAGAGAGAGAGAGAGAGAGAGAGAGAATCTGAAATAGGCTCCAGGCTCTGAGCTGTCAGCACAGAGCCCAACGCAGGGCTCGAACTCACGAACCGCAAGATCATGACCTGAGCCGGTTGGCCGCTTAACCGACTGAGCCACCCAGGCGCCCCAAGCTGTATCTTTCTTTTTTTTAAGTTTTTAAAAAATGTATATTTATTCTTGAGAGAGAGAGATAGAGCATGTGTGTGTGTGAGCGGTGGAGGGGTAGAGAGAGAGACAGAGAGAAAGAGAGAGAAAGAGAGAGAAAGAGAGAGAGAGAGAGAGAGAGAGAGAGAGAGAGAGAGAGAGAATCCTAAGCAGGCTCTGAACTGCAGAGCCGGACTCAGAGCTCAAACTCACAAACCATGAGATCATGACCTGAGCCAAAATGAAGAGTTGGACGCTTAACCCACTGAGGCACCCAGGTGCCCCTCAGGCTGTATCTTTCAATGAAAAATCCTAATTCTCTTTAATGAATAATCCTAATTCTCTTAAGATCCAAATGATACGAAACCATTTGGTGAGAATCAGGTATTTCTCAGGAAAAGAGACTTTTTAAAAAATCTTATGTGGTGATCACATGAACAATTCAATTAAATAATTAAATTAAAACTCAATTTTAAGTCTCAGTCAAAATTAGGTGTTTGGCAGTCTTCCATGCATAGATATAATTAGTTTGCAAATAACAAATAAGCTCTATTCCAAAGTTCCTTTATAAGGTGGTGTTTGGAATAGATATTGCAGGGGAAACAGTATTAGTCTAATCTGCTTTGGTTGTCAAGTCGATCTATAAAGCCGTATTTAATTAAATATACAGCTGACATTTCAGAGACTATCAGTGGGTCCAGGAGACACGACATTCAGAGTTCCAATCTGCAATGCTAGGTATGGTAAGTATAAAAAGCACTTGGGTGAGTCATGTAGCCTTCCCGGGTCTTCGTCTCCTTATTGAAATACAGATCTGTTCCAGCTCTAAAATCCTGTGTGTGCCTCTAAAGTTTACATTTCCTCCATCTGCAGATCTAAAGAGTCTTCTTCCGCTCACAACTGCTGCACTCTAAGCAGAGGTCTCGCCCGCTGGAAAGGGAGCCTCACAGGGTAAGGGCTCGGGGAGAAAGAGGTAGAAATGAGATCTCAGAAAGTCAGATCTACATGGCTGTTGGGGCCAGAACATCCTGCTGGTTTTGGTTCAATGCTCACTCATTTCTTTCTTTTCTTCCACTGACCCCAAGCTACTGATTCTTGTTAGAAGACACGTTTCTTTCCCTTCTCCCTTTCCACAGCTCCTTAAATCATCATTTTATCCTGAGCACTGTGGATAGTAACACGGCCACTTTGATAAGTAGGTGATATCTGGGCAAGGTCATTTACCTCTCTGGGTTTCAAGATAATTCCTAAAAGACTTTTTGAGGATTAAAAGAATAATGTATTTGAAGCTCTAGCAAGTATCCGACAAAGAATAAACACTCCAAAATGGCACAGGGTATAAGGACTATCACTGCCATTATTGAATCTTGGTCAACCTTCCTATTGGGATGACTCAGGACCATCACTGGGCTACAGAGTAAGGTGACTAAGATTAGTGTATGTATATCCCGATTTGCAGCAGTTGTGAGCAGTGAGTCTTAGAATGAGGACAGTAGAGGAAAACATGTAAGCAGCTACACCAGAGAAGTCAGGAGAATGTCGTAGGCTACTAGCCACAGAGCTAGCTGTAGGCAGGGGTGTAAACTGGGCACCGTGTATAATAACATTCCACTTTACTAAAGGCAGAATTTTGTCATTTCATGTTTTGGTACATTTCTACACTGGAAGTGATCAAACAATGACCAATAAAAGCTGAGGCAGAAGATACAGTCACTCTACCAAAGCTACAAAGTATACATTTCCTCCAGGGCCTCAATTAGCATTTGACTGACTCATTGATCATGAGGCTTTGATACATTTGATTAACCGGTTTTGCAGACGGGAGATTTTAAACAACACACTTGAATTGGTATGGCTATAAAGGGAAGTGTGCTGATAGCTCACAATTTACAGAAGAAAATATAAAAAGAATATAGAAGTATATCCTTCATACAACAACAATGGGTACTCATAATAAAGAGAAGAAGTTTCTTCTTTTGCTTTATAAGAGGATAGGGAGCGAAGGAGTGATTAAGTTTAGAAAAAACAAGTCTGCAAAAAAGTTTTCACTATAAAAATCTAGAAACTTATTTTATCTGGAATGTTTATTCAGTTGGATTATATTACTACCCATCATATTAGATGAATGAAGCCTCGTGATTTTTTAAAATGTTTTTCTTTATTTTTGAAGGAACGAGAGAAACAGAGCATGAGTGGGGGAGGAGCAGAGAGAGAGGGAGACACAGAATTGGAAGCAGGCTCCAGGCTCTAAGCTGTCAGCACAGAGCCCGATGTGGGGCTTGAACTCACGAACTGTGAGACCATGACCTGAGCCGAAGTCGGACACTTAACTGACTGAGCCACCCAGGTGCCCCAGAAGCCTCATGATTTTTATGCAAAGTTAGTCAAGAGTGTATGGTCTTATCCAGTTTATAACAATACTAATTACCTGATGGTTTCGTATCCATAATAATTCTCTTTCCCTGTATTCAAGACATTCTGTGTATGATGCTACCTTGAGGATTTGCTTTTAGAAGCACAGATGCCTTCTCTCTTTTCAGTTAGGCATATCATTAATAAAATTATTAATTCTGTAGGCATTTCACTAATGAGGAGCACAAAGGTTGTATCTGTAATGAGTCACTACTTAATGTTTTATTAAAATACATGTAAGATGTTTCAGCATCTAAAAAGCATGTGAAAAGACAGTCAACATCGTTAGTCACTAGAAAAATGGAAATTAAACCATAATGAGATTTTATTTCCCATCCACTAGAATGGTTATAATAAAAAACAGGCGATAACAAGTGTTGGTGAAGATGTGGAAGGACTGAAACAGGCACCCGTTGTTAGTGGGAACCTAAGATGGCACAGACCCTTTGCAAAATAGGTAAGTTCTTGGAAGTCAGACATAAATTTCCATCACTCAACAATCCTACTCTAGGTATACATCCCAAAGCAATGAAAACATGTGTCCACATAGAGACTGATACAGGAGTGTTCAGAGCAGCATTGCTTACAACAGCCCCAAAGTGGAAACAGCCCAAATGTTCAACTGATGAATGCATCAACGAAACCTGGAGTGCCGTTATGAAAAAGAGCCAAGTACTGACACGGGCTGCAACATGGATTAATCTCAAAAACTATGCCGAGTGAAAGAAATCAAACACAAAAGAACACGTATTAATCAGTTCCATTTATATAAAATGTCCAGAAAAGGCAAACTTGTGGAGATAGAAAACAGATTAATGGTTGCCTAGGGCTGGAGGTGGGTATAGAGAGTGACTGAAAATAGGCACAGGATCTTTCTGGGATGATGGAGATGTTCTAAAATTAGATTGTGGGGATGGTCACACCACTCTGTAAATCTACTAAAAATCATTCAATTGTACACTGAAAGCAAATGCATTTTATGATAATGATTTAAAAAAAAACACTTATAAAGTATGTCTCCACATTTCACAGGTGAGAAATGGGAAGGCCATAGATGCTCATTTACCCAGGGCAATGAGGCTAGGAAACAGCAGAGCCCAGGTTCAAGAGCAGGAAATTATTAAACTCTAAGTCACACTCTTTCCAATATGGTATTCATTATTAGCACCCACATGAAAGGTTCTGTTTAATCAGTTGGGTGCGATCGTGTGAACAAGAGAAAAATCTGGTCCAACAATTTTTGGCTACTTTATTCGCCTGAATGGAGGATTCGTTCAATTTAACTAGTCTGGACATAACAGACCACATATTGAAATCATTGACATTATTACTCCTATGTGATTCAATCATTCACCCAGCAAATATTTACTGAGCAACTACTTTGCGTCAGGCACAGCTCTGGGCTCCACAAGTGTATTGTGGAATGCTGTGGCTGAGAGCTACTGATATGTAGCAGTTTCTAGGGTTGAATTTGTGGATCCCGTATCCTTACACTGACATTACTGGCAGCATTCAAGTATGTAAGGGTAGTATGGAAATGGATGGCCAATTCTAAAAATAAGTATAGATTTTAGAAATATAATGCATCATAGAAGTATAAATCCTTCACATTCAACATACAAACTGAAGAAATAATCTGTTATTCAAGGAGGTGCATGAAATAACCCCATGTATCTGGAAGTACCAATTTATAGGTTGAAAAGTGTCAGAAATCATATCTACAAATTACAAAATACATGATATTCCCTCAAAGGGGGAGACCAGATTGCAGATAATATATACAAAGAGTACTTTTAAACACAGGACTACCACATGAGCAACAGTTTTCTAAAATAAAATATATTAAAAGTAAAATATTTCTTTACATTTTTTTTAAGTTTCTTTAGGAGAGAGAGAACACAGGGAAGGGACAGAAAGAAAGGGAGAGACAGAGAGAACCCCAAGCAGGCTCTGCACCAGCAGCACTGAGCCCAACGTAGGGTTCGAAGTCACGAACCGTGAGATCATGACCCGAGCTGAAATCAAGAGTTGGACACTTAACCGACAGAGCCACCCAGGCAGCCCAAAAGTAAAATATTTCTTAAAAAAAATTTTTTTTAACGTTTTATTTTATTTTTGTGTGAGAGAGAGAGACAGAGTGCGAGTGGGGAAGGGGCAGAGAGACAGAGGAAGGCAGAATCTGAAGCAGGCTTCAGGCAGAGCCCCACATGGGGCTCAAACCCATGAACTGCGAGATCATGACCTAAGCTGAGGTTGGATACTTAACCGATTGAGCCACTCAGGTGCCCTGGTAAAATATTTCTTAAAGAAAGAAAATATATGCAGTGCCTGGGTGCCTTAGTCAGTTAAGTGTCTGACTTCGGCCTAGCTCATGATCTCACACAGTTCACGGGTTCGATCCCCACATCAGGCTCTGTGCTGACAGCTCAGAGCCTGGAACCTGCTTCAGATTCTGTGTCTCCCTCTCTCTCTGCCCCTCCCCTGCTCACACACCCTCTCTCTCTCAAAAATAAATAAACATTAAAAAAAGAAAAAAAGAAAAAAAGAAAATATAGCTCCAAATTGAGGGGATCATGTGACTGACAGTGAAGTCCACAAAAAAGAGAGAGAAAGAGAGACATACACATACAAAATCAGGGGGTAGAGGCAGGAACCACATATAATCTGATCCTGTTTATGTGAAATGTCCAGAATAAGTAAATGTGTAGAGACAGTAAGTAGGTTACTAGTGCATAGGGTTGGCTGGGGAAAATGGTGGAAGATACTGAAGGTTCTGGGTTTATTTATGGGGTGATAAAAATGTTCATAATTGATTGTGGTGATGTTTGCACAACTCTGTAAAAAAATTAAAATCCATTTATTTTTTTATGTTACGTGGGTGAACTGTACAGGAAGTGAATTCTATCTGCCTGACATACGTGAATTGTGTAAGTCTTACTAAAAGAATGGACTAAGGAATATGTGAACTCCATTGCAAATGTGGACTTTATTTGGATTCTGATTCATATAAATAAGGTGTAAAAGCAAAATAAAATACATTTATAAGACAGTTGGAAAAAATTGGGAGTGAGTGAAACAGGGTTAAAAAAATATTTTGGGGGGGTGCCACCTGGGTGGCTCAGTCAGTTAAGCATCTGACTCTGGTTTCTGCTCAGGTCATGATCTCATGGTTTGTGAGTTCAAGCCCCGCATTGGGCTCTGCACTGACAGCACAGAGCCTGCTTGGGATTCTCTCTCTCCCTCTCTTGCTGCCCCTCCCCCGCTCATGCTGCCCCTGTCTCCCCCCAAAAATAAATAACAAATAAACTTAAAAATATTAAAAAGTATATACATATTTTGGGTCACTGGCTTTTTTAGTAGAATTCTTCACTTTACCAAGAATAAGAGTACACTAGGGAGGTTGTTTGGTAAAGTAGTTCATTTCCATATATCATAGCCACATTGAGATTAAAATCTCCTTAAATAATGGATAAAAATATACCAAAAGCTATAAAGTTCCCATATGCAAACATTCTATTTATACATTTTTTTCCTATTTACACATTTTCTATCTGAACAACCAGGTATCTGTCCTATAGATTTAAAAAAGAAATGATATTTTCAATCTATGAATGTTCACTAGATGTTCTCTTAAAGACAAGTATATTATATTTTAAGGTATGTTTCATAACTTATAATTTCCTGCATGCAAATATATTCTCAATGTAAATTATTTGCTTTTTAATATTTTAGGAGTCAAAAAGGAGTACAGATTTAGCCGGTAGACAAAAATAAGAAATGGCCATTTATTTCAAGCATTTTAGAATATCTTATATTAGTCAACAGATGCTCATCTGATTATCTTCTCCTAAGGGAGCAAATATAACTGAATTACCATTCCTTTATTAGTCTTCATGAAAGGAAAATCCACTCCACAATAAAGAACGATGTCAAAAGACAATAGTAAAATGCTTGCCTTTTCTTCCTTAAAATTTTAACCTTGTGTTTACAGATGTTAAAATACAATTTGCTAAATAGTTAGAAACAAAATAAAACAACAGAGTATTTTCACTTCTTGAGCACTGCTCAAGCAAAAACAAAATCTCTCTTACCATCCTGTTGATCCGTACAAAGTCTTCAGGTTTTTTTGCCCAAGGGGGAAGACCAACGTCATTTACCACAACTTCATCTTCTCTGACTCCAAGATTGTATCCATTACTGTTGACAAACATCTCTGGTAGGTAATAGAACTCTGGAATTAGTTCCTGCCAGGAAGAAAAATGTGACATATTAAATCACTTTAAAAGTGAGTTGAATAAAACTATTATAACTTGTTAACTATAAACCGAATTAAATTCTTTCTGTAAATCCAATAGTTTATTATTTAATTCAATTCTGTATTTGATTTTCTTTAGCTGAGAGGAAGAGAAGGAAGAGAGGTGAAGAAAGGAGAAGAGCAATATTTTTCTTGAACATTTTGTTTGATAATTTATGTTTATAAGACTTTCAATCTTATCTTGCTACAATTAGTTAAAAGGGTTACAGAATCAACAATAGTTCCTAGTAGTATTATTAAACAAATATGTAAAGCTATATCTACAAGTCTATGACGCTCAACCTTTTCTGAATATTATTAATACTCAAATTAAAAAAAATTTGTTGCCAATAATGGTTAAAAATCATGTAATATCTTCTACTTTTCTTTTTGATCACACTGTCAATTATACTACATATTTTTTAATAAAATGATTCATAGTTTTATTTTATAATTTGGCACAATGAATTACTTTTGTACCTATCGCTAAGCACAATGAAGAGATGATATACAACATGACAATAAGTTTTAAATGTTTAACACATGGCACCTGAATGGTAACTTCTTAATAAACTGGATGCAAAGACGTCTTGTGTTATTTGTGTATAAAGATGGCGTGAACAACACGATTCAAGCAAACTCGTGTTTGCTGCACAATGTCTAATATGAGGTTTATGTTCCTTTAGAGTAAATCAGATATGGACATGAACTGTTTTTATGACCCTAGAAATGTTTTTTTGTTGCCAGTTTTTTAAGTAACTGGGAGAAAATGCAAACAAAACCAAAAAAACATAAACCACTGTAGTTTTTATGTACACCATCTGTATCATAAACAACAACAACAATCTTTTCAAATATCAAGATGAAGGTTAAATTAACCTTATATCGTGAAAAGCATAAGGACATTTATTTATGTAATATGATCTACACTGATAATGTAGTACCTGAAATTCAACTCTTCCTGTGGTCTTCTCTAGAGATTCATAGAAAAATTAAAAAAACAAAGAAACAAAAATCCCAAAACACCAGACGCTGATATCTTCAAATAAATCAAATTATTAACTTTCTAAGAACAGCATACACAAAAGCTTTCTCTTTATGGGTTCTCCTGCGGAAATCAACATTTGTCTATTATGGCCTAAGTAGGTGTTTATCTTAGTAATGCTCTGTGAGAATTTGATTATTATCCATTCTGATGATGATAAATGTGAGCTGTAAAAAACATAAAACATAATAAAGTTTGGGTACAGGGCACTGCGACAGGTACAAGGGAAGAAAAAAGTGAACAAGACATGGTTTTATTTCAGGTAATTTATAATCTGCTCTGTGGGGTAAATACACAAACAGATGGTTGTAATACACAATAATAACTGCTCGAGAGGAGTAGAAACCAAGTACAAGGAAGCACAGAGGAGAAGGCAGACAACGCAGGGCAAGTCAGGAGAGACTTCACTCGAGACCAGACAGTTGAATTTGGCTGTGGCTAAGATAAAGGCAGGGGGAGGGGGTAGGGGACCATCAGGAAGTATAATCAAGAAGGAGTAAGGACTGAGTGTGGGTGGAGAATAGGACATATTGGGGGGGGTAGGTGAAGATGGGGGAGGTGGGATGGTAAGAGTTATATGAAGCCAGATGATGAAGTTTTATGCCAAGCTAAGCTGTTTGGATCTTGTGTTATTGGGCAGATTTGTTTTGTAACAAGACATTGGTGGCAACATAAAGGATGGACTGCAGAGGACAGAGACTGGGCATCTGTGCATATGTGGGGAGAAGGGGAACCAGAAGCAGCAAGCAGAACAGGAGGGAAGGGGGAAGGGCAAGTGTGACTTGTGGTGACTGTGGGACTTCAGCAGGGAGGGTAACCTGTGACAGAGGTGAGGATGGGCCTGCAAAGAACAGAGGGAATTAGGTGGTTCACAGTGCAAGACAGTCATTCATTAACAACAAACTACACAACTTCAAGGCCACAAGAAAGTGTGGGGAAGGAGAATTATGGTGAAATTAACATAAATTAATGTACATTTTCAGTGAACTGTATGTAAAAGGGGAAACTGAGAAGGGGCTGAAAAAAAAAAACTAACAGGTAAACAAACATCCTATTTGCAAATCGTGATACAGTTTAGTTAGTGGGTAACATAAGAGCTAAACACTGATTCAGAAATATTCTATCAGCAATGACTGTAATCAGCTGATTTCTGGACTGGGTACACACTGATGGTGTATATTATATTGCTTTGAAGGAGCAATCTGGTAAAGGTGTGTGATTACTGATTAGAAGGTAGAAGCAAAGCATCATTACCATTCTCATTGATCTGTATGCAACCAGAAGTGCATAATCATTATGATCTGATGTTTCTAAAATGCAAAGGTTGAAACTCTGTCCTCTATGCTGGTATTAGGAGGCGGAGTCTTTGGAAGGTAATTAGAATTAGATGTGGAGCCCTCAGGAATGGGAGTAGTGTCCTGAAAGGGGTCTTGAGGGAGCCTGTCTCTTGGCCACGTGAAGACACAGCAAGACAATGGCTGTCTGGGAACCAGGAAGCAGGTGCTCACCAGACACTGAACCTGACCATGTGGGCACCTTAGCTTTGGACCTCCAGCCTCTACAACTGTGAGAAATACACTTCTGTTCTTTATAAGTTCCCTAGCTTATGGTAAAAATATAGCTGTCGGAGCTGACCAAAACAATTATTAACTTCTCATTTCAACGCATTAAGATAAAACTTAACGATATTCTTTTGATCTTACTCTCGCAGTTTGGCAAAACACGGACAATTAGTAAAGGATGTAGAAAAAGTTAAGAATATGGCTGTTTGGGCATTACCCATTCTCTATCTGACATGGAACAGCAATAGCGTTCCAAAAGGGGGAAAGGAATGTAAGATCACGCAGTCGCTCTCTCTGCAGGGTGATTTATATGTACTAGACTCACATAAGTCAGGGATTTCCCTTACTGCCTTTCATCAGTTATTTGTGTTCATGTCTTATCTCCAGAACTAGACTATATAAGCTTCTTTGAGGACAGAGAGATATAGCCACATGGATAAAGCAACATAAATTTATTTTTTATTTAAACAGCCCAAAGAGTCTTAATTTATCTTCACCTGTCTTGGTGCTTCGTAATGTTTTCCAAATATATTATTTCCATTTTTCCCCCCTGTGGTTTAGGGTCACATAAACTGTCTGGTTATTATTAACCTATTTACCACTATAATACTATTTTCCTGAATGTCATTAAACTAGATTCACAAAGGCAACAAAGCCCAAGGATTTTATATTAATAACAGTATGGGCAAAGCGGCTTTTCAAGCCTGATATTACAAGGTTTATATTTTGTTGATCCCTCGTAGCTCTTGGTGTTATACTTTATATGTAGCAGGTGCTCATTAAATATTAAGCTATTGATGAAGATATTAGGTAAAGTTATTTTAATATCACTAGAAATCTTCTGGGGAATATGCAGATGGTTGAAGGAATGCCTCAAGATTGGAAAGGAGCCAGTGAAGGACTTTATTAAATAAAAGAAGGATGAACCCCCAAAATAACATTTGTACCCTTTGAGGGGCAATGTTTGCAGCTTAGAAAACATGATCTTGCTTAGCTTAGTTATGTATAAGAGGTTTAGCAGCATAAAAGTGTTCACTTTAAAATACAGAAAAATTTCATTGTAAAGTTGCTGACAAAATTGTACCCCAAATACAGAAGTGGAAGAAACAAGACCTACTTCATTTTAATTTAAACTCTCTGGCATAAGAAGGGGCTTAAAAGCTGGCTGCCACCAAGGAGAAGCAGTGAAGCAGGGCCAAGAAAGTTCTGCCCTGATGGTTACACAGGAAGTCAGGAGGACGAGTTAAGTATTCCATCAGGAACATTTAGGGAAGGCAAGGCCAGTTATATGAAAAGGTAGCATTACTAGGGCCTTCCAGATGATCCTTCCAGACCATCCCTTCAAGAAGGCCGTGTCCTCCACTCCAGTCCCCATCTGAACCACCAGACTGTGATCACTAATTAGGGTGTTCACCGAGATGCTGGACTAAGCTGTTAGAAGCCTGATTTGAGGGTTTGAAGAGTGGAAGAAATGCTTTCAGATTTCTAATAGAGGGAACAGTCACAAACAGACACATTTTTAAGGCACATATAAAGAAATCCCTGGAGCTCAGCTTAATTGCGAGGCCCCTAAAAGCTTCAAAAGACCAGAGCTATATGTGACTGAGCCTGAAGTCCTGAGCTGGGGAGGTTTGGGGATTTTTGTTTGTTTGTTTGTTTTTTTCCCGAAGGGGAAGGTAGAGAGTGAACTCACGAAGTCTAGGGAGAAGTTGCTAAAGCAGCAGAGTGAGTGTAAATGTTTATGTCTCCATTTAATTTTTAATTTTTAAAATTAAAAGACTAAAAAAAACCTTGTTTCAAATAGCATTTTTAAATGTAATGTTAGCATATAAATGCAGGACAATAGTATATAATTTATATTCACGTGTATATAATTTAGAAGGTTTGATTATTAAAAAAGAAAACCCTAAAGAATAAGAAGGGTTTCATCTCTGAGACTCAGCTGTTATATCCAAGAAGATGGCCATGATTGTATCTTGGCTTCAAGACAAGAAATCAGCTGAAATGTTACCTCTGGTCGTTCAATCTTAAAACAGCAGGCAGAATTTATTTGTACCATACTATATCTTGGTACTGCTGTAAGTGCTTTACATATATTTTCTTAATCTTGGCAAAATTTCATGAGATAGGTATTCCCATTCTTCCCACTTTTTAGACATGAAAACTGAGGCAAAGAGAAGGTAAGTAATTTGCTACTGATTACAGTGGAAATAGGTGGTGAAGTCAGAAATCAAAATCAAACACTTTAAATCCAGGGTCTCTGCTCATATATTCTCTATTTTGCCTTCTGAAGCAGCAACCCAGTCACTCTGTAGGGACTTCATTCTGTTTTGATTTTCTGCATAGCGATGCTGATTTTCTTTATATATATATATATATATATATATATATATATATATATATATATATATATATGGCTCCTGTGTCCCACTATACTGGGACTCCCATGATGGTAGGAATCATTGTCCAGTTTTCTCTCTGGTTCACACCACTTAGTTGGTAGGAATGGTGCCTAGTACATAATAGATACTCAATACAAATGTGTGAGATAAGAAAATGAATCAATTATTGCTACATGTTTATCATCTCCTGAATTTCAGGCATGAAAGAGTGATAAAAACAGTATTGAAGGCCTGGTTTTCAGGCTGTGTTGGTTAATGCAGGGGTACTTAGGATGACCAGTTAGTTGAAGATAAGGGGGAAAAGGGGTGGGCAGGCAGTTTGGGGATTATCTTTTCTTCTAGCAAGGAAGTGTTACTTTATGTGCATGAGGATCAAGTAGATCTGAGTCTAAATCTGGACTTCCTGCTGGTTGGGTAAGTTTCTTAACCTTTTGGAAAAAAAAAATCAGTTTCTTCAATATGCAAAATTGTGATGATAATAGCAATTAACTCACAGGGTAGATGTGAGGATTAAATGGGGACAGTGTGTAAAACAATGCATTTAATAGCTTTATGCAAAATATATTATAGAGACTATTTATTCTATCAACTTTTTTTCCATGCAGATCAAAAATATTGCTGCTGAGTTTGCCCCAGTACCAAAGCACATACTGTAACCAGTAACAAAGCTGTCACTTTGGGTGTTTGTTTGAATGCATACCTATGTAGACAATTCAGATGACTAAAATGTTTTTATCAAACATACAATCTTGTATCTTACCTACTAGCCTAATCAGACATATTTTTATAAGTTATTTGCACTTCAGATTTTCGTTTTGTCTAAATGCACCATCAGATTGAACTGAACGGTATAAACCAAACTAGAACTTCTAATTTCTTAAAATTAGTTGCTTGTAGAACTTTTTCAAAGACCTCTCCATGTCCTCTGTGTCCTCTTTGGCATTTCCACTTTCCCATTCATCCCATAAAATGGTGGAGTCTACTTTTTCTCCCTTGGAATATGGGCAGGCACATTTCGACACACAGAATGTGAAAAAATGACACTGTAGGGCTTCTAGAGAACCCTAAGACCTCAGAGGCCCTGTAACTTCTGTTTTTATCCACTTAGAAGCTGACCATCACAGAAAGTAGTGTGGCCCCCTTGCTGGAGTGATCGTAGAAAGGGACAGACATGTGTGGACAGTCCGAGCTATTCCAGCAAGCTCAGATGGGCGACGGAATATGTGCGTGAAGCCACGATGGGTTCTGTGGCCCGGCCCTTTCCCTCCAGCTGTTGCCGTGGAGCACAGCGGTGAGCAATCCTTGCTGGGCCTTAACTCCAAATGCATAACTGTCAACAAATAAATACTTGCTGTGGTTTTAAAACGAAGTTTTGGGGTGCTTTGTTCCACAGTAATAGATAACGGAAACTGAAATTGATGCCTGGGAGTGGAGCGCGAAGTAATAAAAACTCAAACATGGCACTGGCATCAGGACCAGGAAGGAGACAGAGGCTGTGAAGGCCATGAGGACACTGGGTAGAGTCTGGAAGATCAATCAGCAAGCAGGAGAAAAGCAACCGGTGTTACGTGGTGGTGGAAAATTAACAAGACTGTTTCTTGCAATAATTTCAAAAATAAGAGAAAAAGTATCTAATGAACTTGTGCTCTGGTTTAGGAGATTTGCAGGCAGGATGCTGAAAGTGGCCACTGGCTTCTTTGACTGGTCTATGGATAAGGTATTCTGAGCTAAGGAAGAAACAGCTCAGTTTTAAAGCAATATTTAGGGGAGATATAAGGGCCTAGGACAATGTATTCTGCTGCCAAAAGATTCTCAAAATAAGAAACAGGTTCAGAACAAAGGTCCATTACAAAGTGCTGCAAATCAAATATGGCCAGAGGGGAAAGGGCGTGGCTGTATCCCACCTTATACCCGAGCTCAGCAAAATTCAAGGTGGTGGAGTGTAGACCAATTAATTCGGCTACACAGAGGGATTCTAAGAATCTTAAGGGCATTATTAAATAGCATCTTAACTCATGTGCAGAAGTAGAAAGGATCCTATCTCAAAATGAGTTTTGAGTGAAAGCTTTTTCCTAATAATGAACTATAATTTGATATATACCAAGTGCACAGAATTTTAAAGGAGGCTGAAGGTGACCTGGTCCCAACTTTCTATAATCATTTAGAGAAAGCCACTGAGCTGCAAACAAGGGCTATCTCTTATGGAAAAGAAAACTGATTCAGAGGGCGAAGCCAAGGCCCCAGAGGACCCATCCCCACAGTCTAGGAAACTGACCACACGTGCCTGGCTGCAATCCCTACGAACCAGCCACTGCTATGTAACTCCCACATCCCCTCCTTTGGAACAGAGTCTGTTGAGGTTCACCTGTTTCTGACTCACCATCATATGCTGAGTGTACATGGGACAGAAAAGCTGTATTTCTAGTTTCCAGGTATCCTAATTAGGAATTTCTCCACCTTAGCTGTATCTGGACCTAATATAGACCATGAGATACGAGATTTTGAGCCTGATGTAGCTAACAAGCTGAGTATATTTTGCAGTTAGGAGGAATGTGAACTGTGATCGGAGAGAGGACCTTAGTAGACTGTTTGCAGAGATGGTCACAAAAATCCTTCTAACCACCATGTCTTCTTGTAATGTGACTTCACTACTTATCTCACCAGGAAGCAAAGTTCATTTGGGCTCGTCCTGTGACTTGTTTTGACCAACAGAATGCTATAGGGGTAACACTAAGTGACTTTTTTTTATTTTTAAGTTTATTTATTTATTTTGAAAGAGAGAAAGAGAAAAAGAGAGAGAGAGAGAGAAAGAGAGAGAGAGACAGTGCAAGTGGGGGAGGGGCAGAGAGAGGGGAGTGTAGAGAGAATCCCAAGCAGGCTCCATGCTGTCAGCACAGAACCCAATATGAGGCTTGAACTCAGGAACCATGAGATCATGACCTGACCTGAAATCAAGAGTTGGACGCTTAACTGACTGAGTCACCCAGGTGCCCAACACTATTGGAGTTTTAAGCCTAGGCATGAAGTAGCCTTGCAGTTCCCATTTTTTTCAACCTTTTGGTAGCAACCCCCATGGAAAAAAGTGTGATTTTCTTAGAAAGACTATGTAAAGAAAGAGGACCAGCCGGGCCCTAGCTGTTCCAACCATTCTTGCTAAAGCAACAGATAAGTGAGTAAAGTCAGCTTGAATCCTCCAGACCCAGACAAGCCACCCCAGTTGACCCCAGGTGAACCAGAGACAAGCTGTACATGACGAACCCTATTCTGACTGCAGAACTCTGGGGAAATAAAGGGTTGTAAGTTTTTTTTTTTAAAGGCACCAAGGTTTGGGGTGTTTTGTTACACAGCAATAAATGATTAAAGTAAACCTTGATGGACCAATTATCCCAAACTAGTTAAAGCGGTTGGATGTGGTTATATGATCATATGCAGGAAAATCACGGCAGCCTGCTATCCAATGAATACACACTGCAAAGAACTGAATAGACCTCAGTGCTACTTCTGGCTTCCTCCTTCCCCACTGTGTGAACTTAGGCAGGCCACTTAATATCTCTGAACCTTCTCTACAAAACAAGAATTGTGATAGCTATTTCACAGGGATGTTTTGAAGACTGTGTCAAATAACTAACAAAGAAGCATGTTTAAAAACTATGGAGAACCATTCAAAAAGAATGAACTCTACTATTGTAACTTCTAAGTGTGCTCCTTCAGAGGTACTTTAGGCACTATCTTGCCTACTTCACGTAAAGGCTCTTCTGTTTACTCTCGTCCCCTTGATAGGTTTCTGTTAATCAGCTTCTCTTTAAGGAAAGAGTCCAAGTAGCTTAAGATTTCCTAAATGAAAAACAGTACAGAAAGACACCAAATATTACTCAAGAAATGGCAAGATGAATATTATAACAGGCATTATGTGTCTGTAAATGTGATTTCTGGTTTATTTTAACAGCTATACTAAAGCCCCGTGGTACAGTTAATAGTGTTATATGCATTCTGTCAATAATAAGAAAATATCCTCAAACACAATTTCTAATTTACAAGCTTATGACAAGTTCAAGCTGCTGAGAAATTGGACTTGAAAGTATGTCTTAGAGTGATAGAAGACCACTATTAACACTATCATAATTGTATACCTATTGCATCAAATCTGACATTTCAGTTTAATATATTTTGCTGAGAGAGCATACCATTATATGGCTTCCTAGAGAAATCAAATCCAACCCAGACGTTTTCACTTTTCTAATATAATTCACTGCAAGGTTTTAAAGCTGCCATCTCTTTTTTCCCTTTTTTTCAAAAGATTGATGCCCTGGCATCCGTTAATTCCACAAGAGCTCATAATGGGTCAATGAGTCAGTGGTGAGCACCTCCATTAACTGTATTAATTTACACTATGTCACCTTAATGACATTTTGTCACAGCTACCTTTTCTGACATCTACATAGCTATTCAAAAGTAATATAACAACTTTTGAAGGCATTAAGGAATCTTAGTGTAAGAACTCCAGTAAGTTGAATGTCATTGTTACCAAGACTACTATAGAAAAGGGAAATAAAATAAATAAATAAAAAACTAACTAGTCTGACTTAACTCAGGGGAACTGGCTCCTGAAAGGTCACTTCACCAACACTCCATCTCTGCCCAGCTTGTATTCATTATCACAGGAAGAGAATGATCTTAATAAAGAGGGACAGACTAAAGCCATCTACTCTATTCTAGTTCTTTCTTAAACGATTATCTAAGTAAATACAGCAGACATACTTTTCTTCACAAATGGAACTGCAGTTCCTTAAATTTATACCCAATGCTTTATTTAACAGCTTGGGGATAAGAAATCAAAAGCTTAGGTTTTTAACACCCAGTTAGAAAAGCTATTATTGCTCTTGGTAACATATTCTTCCCTGCTAAATGAAGTATTATTTTAGAGGGAAAAAAATACTGTGCGCTTTGATCAGTGTATCTAAACATGAATGTAGAAAACCTCAAGTTACTACCAGTATTACCAAAAAACTTCTCTAACTTATCCTTGATGAGGACCCTCAAACTCTGACAGCTATAAATGGAAAGACTGATACATTTGGACACACACACACACACACACACACACACACTTGAAATACAGCACAACAAAAAGACTGAGAAAACATACTTGTAATGCAACTTGGTGCAATTTCAAAGATCTTTTTCAAATCAATAAGAAAAAGACATATGACCCAACTGAAAAATGGGAAAAGACTGGAGTAAGTTTACAGGTCAATAAATATATGCAAAATCCTCAGTTTCACTCATAATTAATGACATGCAAGCCCAAACAAAGACAACTCCATTTTCACTCACCGGATTAGCAAAAATCACACCATTTATTAAAATAGTGATGAGGGGGGCTGTGGGGAAGGAGGCATCCTCACACACTGCTCTAGGGAGTGAATTACCATCTTTGTGAATAATGCTTTGGCAATATCTTTCAAAATTAAAAATGTGTATAGCCATTTAGCCATTAATAGAAATTATCCTTTACATATATACCCAAAGTTCATCCAGATGACTTTGCAAGGGTGTTTACTACAGCCTTGTGTTTAACAGTAACAATCAGAGAGAAAGACAAGCTATCTATAAACAGGAGATTGTCAAAATAAGTTATTGTGTATGTGCACAATGTGCAGCCTTTAAAAAGAAAGGATCTATATGGAAAGATATTCAGGGTACACTTATCATAAAATATGAAAGGGAATGGAAGGTGGGAAAATCCATGCAATGTCAACCTGGGGAAATGAGCTTGTTCTGAACTAATTAAGTCCAGGGTTGGGGGAATAGGTCCTGTTTGTATTCAGCACAGCTGCTTGAGGATAAAAAAAGAGAAAAACCTCCCCAGATAGTGATGGCCACTATCATTGGTGATGTGAGCCCCAGGAACCAAAGGAACACAATGGTAACAAAATGTATGCATTTCTTAAAAGTTCTACAACAGGAATATGCCGGGAGAAATCCTAGCAGTTTTAAGCGGGAAAAGCCTGGTATGCACACTGGTCATCAGAGACTGACCTGTAACTTGGTGAGATATTTTTGGTGATAAGAAGCATCAATAAAGTTCTCAGAATAGAAAATAAGTCTAAAACTATGTAAATTAGAGTGATTAACTGATCTGTGAGTAGGTTTGTAAGGGTAGATCTTTGAATTAGGCTGAAAAGCCAATTTTCTTTTTTGTGATGATGTCTAATAAGAGTGAGCAGGCATTTTCACGTGAAAAAATCTGATACAATGTGGATACAGCTCCGAATTATCTTTGATAGCAATAAACAAAATGTATGGATTAGCTACACACTTGTTAGATCCATTTTGTTTGTTTTCCACTTTTGAAAAGAACTGAGCAAAGTTGTACTCATCCAGTTTTCTTACAGCTCCACAAGGTTGTAATTGCCTTGTTAAAAATGTTTGCAATAGATAAGCAAAAATGTGAAAATTTTGACTTTAGTTCACTGCCTTTTGTTGGATTAAGACCTTAAGTGTAATAATACCATAATATTTTTTTAATCTAACAATATGAGTGGCAGTGATGGGGAAAAATCTGCCTTGAAGAAAGAGGGCTTAGGATA
Source organism: Panthera onca (assembly GCF_046562875.1). Lineage (NCBI taxonomy): Eukaryota > Metazoa > Chordata > Mammalia > Carnivora > Felidae > Panthera > Panthera onca. The sequence continues at coordinate 226,269,067 of NC_138339.1, forward strand.
AGAAACACATATACCTATGCAATAACCTGATCATATCTCATTATCAGAGAAAAAAATGAGAGAACAAATGTATTTTATTGTTTTGAATATAACCTTTTTCTTTTCTTAAACAAAGCCTATGTAAATGAATAACAAATCTTTGTGTTTAACAATAGTTAAGTAGTACCAACTGTAAAATTACTCTGCTCCTTGGCTGTTCCTCAGTATCGTGTGTGTGTTGGTTTAATCTAATGTGTATTGTTGCATAGTATCCCCAGGCACAGTCAAGTAAAAGCTAAGGCTGTACAGAAAAGCCTACATTTTAAATGGGTCTTGTCATTAATGCTTTATTAATTGCCCCAGGCTACATGAACCCAAAGCTGGGCAAGCTATAACAATATGACACATTAAGGTCAAATCCAATTCCTGCTGTGTTTTATGGAATGGGCCAAATATTGAGTTAACAGCAGGAAAAGCAATTTATGGCCTTTTCTTTCCATCTCCAGATTATTCGATCTAAATTAGATAGGAATTTTTTGAAATAACGAAAATACCTTAACTGAATAACATAAATGAATTCTGAATCATTTTCTGTGATGCTCATGATTATTTCCTCTCGTTTCCTTTTAGGTTAGATGTGCCACATGATTTTAAAGTACGATGGAAGAAAACTGTAGTATAAAATGTCTTATATAGCCAATTAAATTAAAAAATCAAGATTTCAGCACTTTTGAAATTAAATTAGTATCAACAAATAAAAGAGCCTACCTTTACATCAGAAGTATCTCTCTGACTGGTTCTCCATGACCTTGCAACCGATGAGAAGGTTCGATCTGGATGGTCAAATTTTCCATCATTTGCATTGAGGAAGAAGGTTGTGAAAGGTTCCTGAGCAAAAAGAAGAATCAGGAATTTGACCCTTCTGAACACAACTGGCCTTGTTCCAGCCGAAATAAAATATGACTGTCTTTGAAACCCTCACGAGGTCGGAACAGTGCAGGGACCTGGAAAGATGCCTACATCCAGGAGTCAGGAGGTACCTGTCTGGGCCTGACTGGGCTGCTGAGGCACTTGTCACAAAATGTCGGTCCATTTTGCTTCTTGGGCTTCAGTCTTCTGACCCATAAGATGATGGAATACTAGTGCTCTATGATTTAATGATGAATGACTTTGCATTATTATTAGTTTATAACTCTGAATTTCTTTCTAATAACTAAGGAAGGCCATACATAATAAGAAAACCACTCTGGCACTGTTCACTGCACTGTGGAATTGGGTAGGGAATGGCCACCTTAGATTACCTATGAAAGTCCACTAAAGTACTTGTACAGTATTACGGTCTGACGATCTTTTTTAAAATGCAAAGTTCTGCTTAAAACCCTTCAATGGCTTAGGAGAAAGTCTAAAACTATTCAGTTTGTCTTAAAAGGTCCTGAATGATCTGGAAACTTATCTGTCCTCTTCCCTTCTTCACATTCTAAGGTTATGCCACATTGCTCTCACTTCCTGTCCCTTGTAGGTGATGTTTGCTCTGCCTGGTACCAATTTATTCCTTTCCCTCACCATCCTTACTTGACTAAGTTCTTTCTATCCTTTATGTCTCAGCCAAGATGTCATTTTCTCCTGACTTTCCTTGATTTGCCAAGCTCTCCAGTATGAAAATACAGGTTGTATGAATATAGGTTGTATGCAAATATACAACCTATATTTTCTAAATACATCACTGGAACACTTGGCACACTATTGTGTAAGTGATTTGTAACTTGTCTATCACCCCCTTCCCCACATGAACAGATTCCGTATCTGTCATGTTCACTGTTTTATCTCCAACACTTAGAACAATTCCTGGTACATAGAAGTTGCTCAATGTATAACCTGGCAAAGAAATGAATGAAATAAAGTTAAGTGCAAATAAGACTAGATAAACTCGAGTCCTTTTGGTATTGTGTCATTATTACCTCACAAAAACACAGTGTCTGCCACCCAGTACATGTTCCCATGGCAGAAAACCTAGGGATAACTATCACACAGTCCTAATCATTTAATTGTAATGTTTTTTTGTGTGTAGTTTTTGTGTTGGGAGAAAGACATTATTTCTGATGTCATTAAATTTGTTTCTGAAATTTATTTTTTTTATTTTATCTTAATGTTTATTTGTTTTTGAGAGACAGAGGGAGACAGAGCATGAGCATGGGAGGGGCAGAGAGAGAGGGAGACACAGAATCCGAAGCAGGCTCCAGGCTCTGAGCTGTCAGCACAGAGCCTGATGTGGGGCCTGAACCCACGAACCATGAGATCATGACCTGAGCCGAAGTTAGACGCTTAACAGACTGAGCCACCCAGGCACCCATTTCTGAATTTTAAAAGATTAAATCACATTCATTCTTACCAAGGTTTTCTTAGTTTTAACTACAGGTATAACACAGATAAATATACATTTCTTTTTCTGTGGTTTGATTCTTTCTTAAGTCTAGGAGGAATGACATATCACCCCTAGGTTTAATAATGCTAAGAAACCTCCACAACATTTTCCTAAACGGTTATTTTTCTTTAACATATAATCCCTCTTAATTCTTGTATGTCTACAAAGCATGACTTTGCCCCTTTGAACGTCTCTTGTTGCCGTTAGCTGTAAGGCAACAGCTACAAACACTCATTGTCCTCAGTCTCCTCCTGAAATTTAGTGTGGCTAGATGTCATCAGTGTTATAAGCTTGTAACATATCAGCAATATTTTATGTTCAGTATTGGATGATAGAAAAGTATGATCAAAGATATTGGAAGAAGAATGATATAACACTAAACAGAGGAAGGTATTACTGATTCACCTGTAAATCAGATAGGCAGGAAGTCCATATTGCTGTTTAAGATTTTAAGTGACATGAAAGGCAAATTGATGTCACTGAAATTAAGTTAGGAAGAAAAATTTTTTGAGATGGCCTTCACTAATTAATTTGCTTTGTAGATTTTTAACTCACTATTAAACATTAGGTAATTAATGTGGTGTAGCTTATCACTAAATTACATTAATTAAAGTAGGGATCAAAACAAGTCTAGAAGCGGCAACGGTAAACGGGATGAAAAATGACAGGTCTAATCTGAATCTTGGTGGAACACACCATTTCCTTCTTTTAGGCAAGTTATTTAACCTTACGTAGCGATGTTAAATAACTATGCTTCGGTTCCTTCATCTGTGTTAATTGGGAAGGACAACACCTTGGGGATAATTATGGGAATTAAGTACAATGAGATAATATTGGGAAAGCTTGGAGTGGCTCACCTGACACAGAGTTATAAAAATGACAACAGCTTTATGCACCGTGTCGAGTATTCGCTGCTGGGCCTCATACCAGACCGCCAGTTCACCAGACAACCTGACCAGACTCTTAGTGCCTTAGGTCTCATTCATCTCTGCATCCTTAGCACCAAGTATTGTGCTTGGCTCACGGTTTGTGTTTCATAAATGTTTCTTCAGGGGCACCTGGATGGTTCAAGCGTCAGGCTGTTGATCACGGCTCGGGTCATGATCTCTCGGTTCGTGGGATGGAGCCCCACTTTGGGCTCCTGCTGACAGTGTGGAGCCTGCTTGGGATTCTCGGTCTCCCTCTCTCTCTGCCCTTCCCCTGCTCCCTTTCTCTCTATCTCTCAAAATATAAATAGGGGCACCTGAGTGACTTAGTCGGTTGAGCGTCCAACTTTGGCTTAGGTCATGGTCTCACCGTTTGTGAGTTCGAGTCCCTCATCAGGCTCTCTGCTGTCAGTGCAGAGCCTGCTTGGGATCCTCTGTCCCCCTCTCTCTCTGCCCTTCCTCTGCTTGCTTGCTCTCTCTCAGAAATAAATATAAAACAAAAGATTATAAAAAAAGTAACTTCAGAATCCACTTCTTCATTATTCTAGGATGCCAACGTAAGGTGCTTTTATTTTTTTGTTTTTCTCTGTGGGTCATAGGCAGGGATTAATTTACAGGGATGGGACTCGTCTCTACAATTTTTAACCTATTACACTGAAGTGAGCGAAGACCCATTCATACGTGCAAAACCTTACTTTTTATCATCAGCCACTAAAAGCTGATCTCTATCCTGACATAAATGATAAAGTCCTTCCTGGTTTTCAAACCAAGAATAGCCCAGATGGGCATAGCAAAAAGAAACGTGAAATTAGAGAATTACTTTTGTTTCTGGTCATGAAGTCTATGAAGCTGGTGGCACCCAAAAGCAGAGAATACTGAATGCCACATTCCACCGTTTTAAGTAGCTTTTAAAAAGATGTGATTAACAACTGTTTTAGGGTCACATAGTACTTTACTGACAAATATTGTCATTATTCCTGAAGGCCTCCAGCTGCAACAGTGGTCGAGTACGAATAGAAATTGATAACCTATTTGTTTCTAAGTGAGTATTGATCTTTCAAGCTCTGATTACCGTGGAGATTACCTTTTCCCATGTGTCTCCTTATTATGTTCAAGGCACAGTGGAAGGCTTTTCTTTTTCCATTTAGGCTAACATAGAGGATTAAGTGGTATATGAAGCTTAAGAAACTTTTATATTTTTTCACCTAATATGCTGATTTGACCATTTTCTACATATACATTACCACAGTAGATGATTTATCATTATACTAGAAAAGCTTTCTGTTTGCAAGATGTACAAATGAATAAATACTAAGTAGAAATTTCAGAAATTACAATGCTGGCATTTCTTGGGCTTTACGAACTTCCTGTTAGGTCCTGCAATACGAATGGTTGATAGCACTCCTCCTTCTCCTAACTACATCTACCCTAAGATCACTTCCTATCTTCCAACAGTGCTTTAGTACTAGAAAACCAAACTAACTAGGCCTGCGCTGGGTAATACCTGTCCCACTGAATTTTACCATCACTTTTATCCCCTGCAAAGATACCACTAACAACCTTTCTTGCCTTTCAATGATTACAGATTGATCAATTCCCTACTGGGCAATCTAACTCTGTTCCCCTGTTTCTCTTCTCTTCACTCAACCCCTTTATTTTCTGTCTTCTATAATATTTGCTCCATAATCTCATAAGTCTTTTCTTAAGTCCCTCTCCCCTGTACCTGCCTTCTTTTCCTTCCTTTCATTTCATTTGAAGCAAATCCCATTCATGGGTAATGGGTAGGGTTTGGTACATAACTATACCAAAGAAGAGGTGTATATCTTGAAGTGACACGAAGCATAATAAAGATCAAAGGGAAGGGAAATAAGAGCTACTGAGCACCCTTCTGTCCTCAGCACTGTATTATCTCAGTTAATTCAGTCCTCATGATTATCCTTCAGGGTAGGTATAATGGTTCCCATTTTACATTTGAGAAATTCAGCATTACATTCTAGGAAATGGAGGAACCGTTATTTGTATTGTGCATTGTTTAACTCTACAAGTTTATTTTCTCACATTGTTTCCAAATGAATCTAGATGTATCTTTTAGAATCTTCAAAAAGACTCTTGTAACTAACCTACATACTTATTATAAATCAGGCGTTTGGTTAAAAATTCCAAATCTTTATGGAGCTTCCTCAAAAAGTTATTAATAGAACTATAATATGACCCAACTATTCTATTTCTGGGTATTTGTCTAAAGAATACAAAGAGACCAATTTGCAAAGATACATGTACTCGTATGTTCATCGTAGTATTATAATTTACAATAATGAAGACATGGAAACTACTTAAGTGTCCATTGACAGATGAGTGCATAAGGAAGTTGAGGTACATTTACACAGTAGACTACTACTCAGCTATAAAAATGAATGAAATCTTGCCCTTTGTAATAATATGGATAGACCTTGAGTGTATTACATGCTAAGCAAAGTAAATCAGATAAGGAAGGACAAAGATTTCACTCATATGGAACCTACAAGCAAAACAAATGAACACACGAAATAAAACAAAAACAAATTCTTAGATACAAAGAACAGACTAGTGGTTCCCAGTGGGGAAAGGGTTTGGGTGGTGGGTGAAATGGGTGAAGAGGGTCAACTGTGTGGTGGTGGATGGTAACTAGACTTGGGGTGATCACTATGTAGGGAATACAGATGTCAAATCATAAAGGTGTATACCTGAAACTTACATAACAATATATTCAGTAGCATTATCTTTTGGTTTTAATTACAATACCTGCAAAAGTGTTTCCACTATTTCTTCACTAGAAAGATACACTTTTAAAGATATAGTATGGTGTGAACAGGCTCTTGGGTAGGCTTTCCAAAAAAAACCGTAATTTATTTTTAAAAGTCCCAAATTCCAAACAACTAATTTATAAGTGAACTTTTTTTGCACAACCTCTTTAACTTCCTTAAAGATTATGATTAAATATTAGACAAATGAGATTTGAATATGTAGGTGGAATATAGTGAATTTGGAAGGTGAATAGGTTACTGAGGGATGTAAAGGTCAGAGAGTAAGATTTAATTACTTTTGTGTATATGTTATACACTATATGTTCAGGGTAAGATTTAAAGTAAAAACATTCCAAGTTAAGTGTGCCTTTTATGCTGGTTAGTATCTGGGGAAACTCCAAACTCCACCATAATAGTTAATTCGTCATTTGCCCAATGGCTGCTATCAAGGAATAAGCTTTACAGAGTCTGGTAATTCAGACAAGTGACTTCACTGTTAGTTTGTCTAACAGTGGGTTAGACTTTTTGGGTCCAAAAGACTTGAAAGGTAAAGGGCAAATACTTTCACCTGTGTTTTGTCTTTTTGAACAAAGTCTTAGCGACATGAATCTTAATGCATTTTCTACTTCTTAAACTCCATGGGATAGGAGTGAGGAAACCACAATTCTCTGGGCCATTAGGTTAAACGCTTACTAAGCTGTTAGACCAGGATACTTCTATTTATAACAGCGTGACATAAGACGTGTCAGCTAAATGAGTCCCCATAAAAGCAGTCCTATAGATCTGTTCCGTCCAGTACAGTAGGCACTTGCAACATGTGACTCCTGAGTACCTGAACTATGGCTAGTTCAAACTGAACGTGCCCTAAATATAAAAGACATTCTGGATTTCAAAGACTCAGTAGCCCCCAAAAGTAAAATATATCATTAAAAATTTTTATGTTGGTTAAGTGTTGAAATTATAACACGTTGAATATACTGGGTTCACAAATATGTTTGTTAAAATTAATGTCACCTATTTCTTTTTACTCTTACATGTGGCTACTAAAAATTTCAAATTACATAAGTGACTTGCATTCTATTTCCATGGTGCAGCACTATTCTAGGTAACACTAGAAGAGGATGTGTAGAATGAATGTGCATAGAATTTCTGCCAGACTCTTGTACAGATTCCAATTTGTACTCCATTTCACTGGAATAATACATCAATTCAAGGATGAATTATCATTTATGTCTTGAGGAAGTATTTAGCTTTATTAGAGATACAAGATTGTTAACTTAAACAAGCTGTTGATAGCAAGTATTTTTACAGATTCACACAAGTAAGTCTTCTAAATCTGGCTTCAGTCTAATTTGATCACACAGAAACCACCAAATACCAATTTATATATTTCAAAATAATATCACATATATAATCTCAATTAAATCTCAAACAACCCAGTTGAAATGTTCTTTCTGAAATGATTCCTGATTTTTTTTTTTATCACCAAAATACCTGAGAAAGGTGTCTTACTCTCCTTATAGCAGTGGCTCACTACAGCAATGACTGTCCCTGACGGGACCCAAGGTGATATGAAAAGACCTCCCAGGATGAATATCTCTGGTTTCACTGCTTTCTAAAAACTTCCTTTTCTAACAGTTTTGGAAGTCCCTTTGAGAATGAACTCTATGAAGCCAAATACACAGGAGGTATATCTCAAGGGTTGCTTAAGCCCCAGTATCCCTTTTCTTGCTCTGTAGAGTGAATTCTAAGCAGCAAATATAACTTTAACTTTACTGACACACTTTTTCTCTAGGTTTTTTTTTTTTAACCCCTTTGCTGATATTTTTATTATAACATTCGTAACATGCACTGCTAATCAGTAATTTCCCACTGGTGGTGGTAATGACTGAGAATTTGGTTTCATGGTCTCACCATTTGGTGATCGGAGAATTTATTAGCCTTTTTGTTTTCCGGTCTGCCTATTTGTGAGCCCAAATCAAATAAGAACATATTTTATGTCCCTTGTAAAGGACACCAGCTCCTTGAAATCTTGACTGGTAATTTTTTGTGTTTCTGTGTTTTGTTTTGACCTGTGGCTGACATTACAGGATAGAAGCTATAAGTCCTTAATATATTTGTGTGTCTGTAATTCAGAAAAGCCTTTAACTCTTGTGTGAGTGTGAAGTATTTCTCTACATCTGGAGTGTATTAAAAAATTATTACAACCCATAAACCAAGGTACTCTGTTCTGATTGGTTTATAGGGGTAAATGGGCACCTATTTAAATCTCATATTCCTCAAAAATTAACAGAAAATAAAGAAATAGAAATTGTTATTCTTTAAAAGTGCTAGAGTTAAAAAATATTTCTTAAGAACCCGTTAGCTCAGGAAATAAAAAAGAAACAGCTCAGAAACATCTTTATAAAAGAATCTGAGTTCACGTAATTAAGGTAAATCTTTAGAAAATTAGACAATACCTTTGGTCTAAAAAAAGTTTTATGTATTTTTCTTTAGTTTATAATTACAGAGTTTATTTTTAAAATAAGATTTGGGTTTATTTTCTCATAGGTTAGTTAAACTTAACTTTAAAAAAAATTTTTTTTTTAACATTTATTTATTTTTGAGACAGAGAGAGACAGAGCATGAACGGGGGAGGGTCAGAGAGAGGGAGACACAGAATCCGAAACAGGCTCCAGGCTCTGAGCTGTCAGCACAGAGCCCGACGCGGGGCTCGAACTCACCGACCGCGAGATCGTGACCTGAGCCGAAGTCGGCCGCCTAACCGACTGAGCCACCCAGGCACCCCTAAACTTAACTTTTTAAAACTACTCATACTGCTTTAAGATTATAAAAAATATAAAATTTGTGCTAAGTTAAACTGAGTCATAATTCTGTCAAATCTTTTTTTGTAATAAGAGTAATTACAGCATATTACCTATCAGTGATTTACAAGCTACTTAAAAGATACTCATACTATATTTGTGGTGAGTTCAATTTGTCCCCATAACAGAGAGAATGTTTGAGAAAGACCTCCAAACTAAAGCTGTCATTTAGGCAGAGAAAAAAAAAATCTTTGAAAATAGAAGATGTGGTTCCAGGTACACACATTTTCATGTGGGCTACTTTACTGATGTGCTTCTGAGGCAAATCTGTCTCATGAAAAAGAGTGGTCTGAGCTATATTTTGGTAAGGAGAGAAGACATTGTTGACTATATTGATTTACAGATTTGGGTTAGCATTCCATAATACTCCTTGGTTGCTTACAGTAAAAAAAGAAAAGGGGGGGGGCGCCTGGATGTCTCAGTCAGTTAAGCGTCTGACTGCGGCCCAGGTCATGATCTCACAGTCCATGAGTTCAAGCGTCGCGTCAGGCTCTGTGCTGACAGCTCAGAGCCTGGAGCCATTCTGTGTCTCCCTCTCTCTCTGCCCCTCCCCAGCTCATGCTTGCACTCTATCTTTGTCAAAAATAAATAAACTTAAAAAATTAAAAAAAAAAAACAGACCATCTGACTCCAGTAACTGCTCTTAACTAGACGGGGTTGAAGAAGGCAAGACGAAAGGCAAGAAGATTTGTTAAGGGCTTCTGCAGTAATCTAGATGAGAAATAATGGGAACTTAAACTAAGGAAATGCCAGGGTTAATAGAGAATGGAGACTGCGGAGATATTTAGCTGAGAACCTATCTGATGTGATATCTGATTGGATGTAGCAGGCTGCCAAAACAGAGAAAATATCTAGATCATGTTAACTCTGTGAGCGATCACATCATTTATTTAGGTTGGAAATACAGGAAGAACCACAACAGGTTTGTGAGGAGATGAGAAATTCACTTTTGGAAATGGTGTTTATGGTATTATGAGATGTTCAGGTAGAAATATCCAGTAGGCACTTGAAAATAAAGGTTGGGAGCCCAAGAGAAATGCTTGCAATGAAGACAGAAGCTGGAAGTCGTTAGCTTATAATTGAATGGCATAGCCTGGATAAAGTATACAGAAAAATCCTGGGGACCAGAAACACTGAGAAAAAAAATACCTGAGCATGAGACTGGGCAGGGCAGTTAGGATGGTAGGAGATAAAGCAGGAGTGGATATTCTCTAAGGAACCATGGAAGGGAAGACTTTCAAGAAGAAGAAAGTGAACAATGATGCCAAATGCTTCATTCAGATAGATCACGGTATGAGATGGGAACCATAACTTGTGACTTCTGCAAAAACAATTCAGTGAAGTGATGGGTGTGGAAGCTGAATAGCCAGGTTAAAGACTGAATGAGAAGTGATGAGCAGAGATGAGCCTAGCACAATGCAGTTTAGTGGCGGCTGTGTTTACATGTGACTATGCAGGGAGAGAACGTAACTGCAAGGTTGGTGGGGATGGCAAGGAAGCTTGCATGGATGTGCATACGCGTGCATGCGTGTTACGTATGTATGTGTATGTGTGCGTGTCTATGTGTGTATGTATTTGAAAGATCAGAGAGACCTTCGTGAGTTAGGAGAAATAAAAAAATAACAGAAAGAAGACTTTCAAACATTTAGAAATTGTTCTTGAGGTATACTGTCCAAGAAGCAAGACTGAGAGGGCCAGGAGAGAGTGCCAGCTTGCGACCTTCAGTGGACAAAGGAAACAGTGGATATTAAGGATGCACTCCGGGAGTCTGGTTCCTTTTATAACTGGTTTAGGCTTAAGAAGCTCACAATAATCTATCTTCCTAACCCGATTTTGTAAATGAGAAAACTTATTTTCAAAAAGGATTCAGGTCTTGCTAGAGTTTGAAATCTCTCGTTTCTACTTCACTGGTCTCTAACCTTTGTTTAAAACAAATAACAAGTATAGTAATTTAATGAAGATACTCACAATTCGAACAAGCCAGGATAAGGTAGATGTTGCTGTTGAGTAATGTGTATTATAATGGTAGGGGGGGCTTTGATCATCTTCCCATGTCTCATAACGTTCTGCATAAAACACAGCTCTCTTTGGGTTCAAAGCACCAATTGGCTATACAAAGAGAAAAGAAGACTTTCACTTAATACAGTCATATTAAACATTCTATATGATAACTATTTATCCTGAAAGTATTTACCATCCATTCATTTAACCATAGAGCATAAAGAAATTATTTTGTATTATGTTTCATCAAATTTGATTTTTATATTGATTACTTGCTAAAAATCTCTCAGGAGGATGACTTATATGTGCACAGTTTCTGGATTTACAAAAAGTTTCAGCAAACTGGATTACTAGGAACGATCCAGTTTAAACTATCAAGGCAAAACCAATACTTTTAATGTCATTTGCCTGCCTCCGTAACAATAATCATAATAAAAGTTTAGCTTGATCATAGGAAATCCAATGAGGAGAAAGTGAGGAAGTTGACTATGTGATAACCATATTAGAGAAAACCTTATCTTACTAGAGGGCCACCCAGATTGTGAAAGATAATAATGACCCATAAGGAAACCCTGTTGGAATGCTAGTTCCATTCCGTCACTATACAAATGAATCATGTATACTTTTTATTAAGTGAAAGTACAAACCTAAGGCTGATGAAAATAATCCAGACAATTCAGATTCCCTAGAAAGCATTTTGTAAGGTCACTAAGACCTTTCCTATCAGTACCACCACACTCCCAATTATGATGTTAATCCCTATAGTGAAGCTCAGTATCCTGAGCATTATACACACACACACACACACACACACACACACACACACACACATATACACACACACACACACACACACATATATATATTTTTTCAACAAAGCTTGTGTTAATTGGATCATTGTCTCCAACTTCTTGGCACACATAATCATCAAGAATTTCTAGCATATAGTCTTCATGATTTCAAGGAACAAATTGTTTTAGCTTCAGCTTTTGTCTGATTTTGGTTTATGGGACATGGAGTTCATTCTCATGATAGATAATAGCTAAATTATTTTGTTTTAGGATGCATACTATATATATATATATATATATATATATATATATATATATATATATATGTAGAGAGAGAGAGAGAGAGAGAGGAGAGAGAGAGAAGAAAAGATGAATACTAAGTATAATATAGAACTCCTTTATTCAAAATTTAATATTACTAGTTAACTATGAAGTTCCCCCCAGGGCTTAATTTTAACAAGATAAGTAGTAGAAAATTAGTGTTTCAATGGGACAAATGGTGTTACACAAGAGAGAAAGATTCATTTATGAATTGCTTGTAAGCTTTTTCTTTGGGTCCCAGGGGACTAATTCAAATAACACAATGATGTCAGCAGTTAAAAGTCTGTTAGAATTTCTATAATAAACTCTTACTTGCAATGGCTCTTATCTTTAACATTAAAATTATTTGTAAACTATGTTCATTTTTCTTTAACCTAATTATAACTTAAAGACTAAAAAACTTATTAAAATTTTTTTAAAACTTTGGTTTAACTTAATTATTCAAAAAATATTAAGAACTTTTGTTTTAATATGTTTCTAAATGTTCGAAGGCTTAAATTTTCTTTGCTAAATTTCACTGTTCATCTCTCAAATCTTTTTACATAGAAACAAAAAGGCTATGTCATTTCATTAAATGTCATATAAAATATTAATAATATTTAAAACAAATGTGTCATTAATGTTTTGGTAAAAGGGTAATGACTACAGTAGAATGAATGTGAGCTGTAATGGAATTGACATCCTTTTTCATTTAAGATGGCCAACATATTTTATACTTTCCTAGATGTACAGACGTCTGTTTTTCTAACTCAGTATTAAAAGTCTATTTTTTCAAAGCATTTGAAATGTTTAATACCTTGTTCTGTCTTGAATATGTTAATGGATCTTTCACACGCATAAAATGTCTGCATGATCTGTAAAGATTGCCATTATTTGAGATTGTTGGTTCTGTAAGACCTCACAAAACCTTCTTGAAAAAGGTAAAAGTCCTTCCTCTAATACTTTCCAGCCTTCTCCTCAACTACTGAAAAAGGGAGAAAATAAATATTTACACTTTTAAGTTTACTCAAGTTTCATCCAATGTCATTTTACTGGAATGTTTTAAAGAATAATATTTTGTAGGAAACAGTTGCACAGTATTAAAGTATGTATATGCCTCCCTTAGTAACTTCTTAAAATACGTTTCCAAGTTTGAATTTTTATCTAACACATTTAGGAATGAATTTTATAAAACAAAATGTATATGATCTAATTTGTTCTTGTTATTTATCTATAATTTTGTTCTAATAATCAATTAGCAATAAATCATGTAAAGGAAAAATGCTTCAAAATGTCTGAGAAATGAAAATTTCATCACAGATGACATATTTTCTTATGGGATCCAAACATATAGTGTGTGTGTGTATCTGTCTATCTATCTATCTATCTATCTATCTGTCTGTCTATCTATCATCTACCTGCCTATAATTACCTACTGACCCATGTATAAGTTGATATGGTGGTAAGTATGTTATTGTTTTAAAATTTGAGCAAATAATGCAATGTCAAAACCATTGAATTTAGCAAACGAATAAGGCAGGAATTCTGGTGAAAAAGTAAAACTTTACTCAATAAAATGTAAATTTTACATTTACAAGTAAATCTATTTTGTAATCTTTTCCCATTTTTACCATAATAACCATAGCAATTGTTGCCAATTTCCATTTCTCACAAACAGTAGGCTTTTAGAAACAGCCACCTCTATGCCTTTTAGGTGTTTCCATATGAACGGGTTTAACTGAAAGTTTACAACCTGCTATTAGATTTATTATGATTTTGTTCTGGTCAGTTTGTATGCCACAATTTGACCCTGTAACAGATAAAGTGTAGCAGATCGCAGTGCAAAAATGAAAAATAAAAATCCCACTTCTGCAGCACTTTATTCTTATGATCCAGTTCCTCAAACTGCTACAAAGTGTACATAGCTTGCAAAAAGAACTATTTTCCGTATAAAATTGGTGGAAAATTATACATGTAACATTACATAAAACACAATTGAATTTAAAATGTTCTTTTTTTTAAGTTTATTTACTTATTTTGGGAGAGAGAGAGAGAGAGAGAGAGAGAGAGAGAGAGAGAACGCGCACGCGCGCACGAGCACACAGGGGAGGGGCAGAGACAGAGGGAGAGAGAGAATCCCAAGCATGCTCCCACTGTCAGTGTGGAGCCAGGCGCGGGGGCTCGAACCCACCAACCATGGAGATCATGACCTGAGCCAAAATCAAGAGTCAGATGCTTAATTGATTAAGCCACCCAGGCACCCCAAAATACAACTGAATTTATCAAAGAAATGGTGTTGAGGATTTTCTCTACTCTATCACTCTATTTCCCCTGTTTGAATATTAAACAGAGACATTTGTCTCCGTCTTAAATACCACAAAAAGCTTTGTTTTCCTGAAAACAAAAAACAAAAAACAAACCTGTGACTTTATTATATGGAGCAAAGATCCTGACAGATGCTCATGGAGATTTACGTTATTAAAGGCTCTGAGAAATACTATTATAAAAAGGATTGGTTAATTTTGTTCACACCAATGTTTCTTTCTTTCTTTCTTTCTTTCTTTCTTTCTTTCTTTCTTTCTTTCTACTAAAACTTCATCCTTCTTCTTGTTTTCATAATAACTATTAACAGGCAATAGAAGTGGTGCTCCCTGAAAAGTTCTGGCTAGAATCCTTACGGTATGTATTTCTGAGTGCAAACTTTTGCTTTGATTACATTTTCCTATTTTCTTTTCTTTTCTTTTAGCTTTGACCTATCAATACTTTTCTATCTTTATAAAACCTTACAAGTTTTATGGGACAGGTATATAAATTAAAGAGGTAAAAATGAATAACAAAGATAATTTAAATAAAAAAACACTAACTGGGTAAATGGTACTCTATGAGGAATTAAAAGAACTTTAGAGAATGTGCAAGTCTGGGCATACAGCTGTATTGATATGAATAAATGCATCAAAAATAAATGTGGTGCAAATGTAAATGGGATTGATTCCTTGATTTCTTTTATGGTTGCTTCGTTGTTGGTGTATAGGAATAGATTTCCACACACTGATTTTATATCCTGCGACTCTGAATTCATGATGTTCTGGCAATTTTTTGGGTTTTCTACATAAAGTATCATGTCATCTGCAAATAGTTAAATTTGACTTCTTCTTTGCTGATTTGCATGCCTTTATTTCTTTTTGTTGTCTGAGGCTGAGGCTGAGGCTGAGGCTAAGACTTCTAGTACTAAATTAAGTAGTAATGGTGAGATGGGCATCCTTGTCTTGTTCCTGCCCACAAGGGAAAGGTTCTCAGTTTTTCCCCATTGAGGATGATACTAGCTGTGAGTCTTTTGTATATGGCCTTTATGATGTTGAGGTATGTTCCCTCTATCCCTACTTTGTTAAGGGTTTTTATCAAATATCACATGACATCACTCATGTGGAATTTAAGGAACAAAACAGATAAACATACGGGGGTGGGGAGAAAGAGAAGAGAGGAAAACAAACCACAAGACACTCTTAATGATAGAGAACAAACTTAGGGTTCATGCAGGGAGGTGGGAGGGAGATGGGCTGGATGGGTGATGGGTATTAAGAAGGTATGAGTAAAGGGGTCCCTTGGTGGCTTAGTCAGTTGAGCAATTGACTTCAGCTCAGGCCATGATCTCATGGTTCATGGTTTGAGCCCTGCATTGGGGCTTGCTGCTGATACCCTCTTTGGATTCTCTGTCACCTCCAACCTCTCTGCCCCTCCCCCTCTCATTCTTTCTCAAAAAAATAAACAACAAAAAAATATTTTGGGGTTCCTGGGTAGCTCAGTTGGTTGAGCGACCCACTTCGGCTCAGGTCATGATCTCGCAGTTTGTGAGTTTGAGCCCCGCGTCGGGCTCTGTGCTGACAGTTCGGAGCCTGGAGCCTGCTTTGGATTCTGTGTCTCTCCCTCTCTCTGCTCCTCCCCTGGTCATGCTCTGTGTGCGTCTCTCTCTCAATAGTAAGTAAACGTTAAAAAAATTAAAAAAAACAAAAGAAGGTATGAGCACTGGGTGTTGTACGTAAGTGACGAATCACTGAATTCTACTTCTGGAAGCAACATCGCACTATATATCAACTAGCTAAAACATAAATAAAAAAATCAAATCAAATAAAAAAAGAAACAAATCACCACAAAATAAAATATAAATGTAAATTAAATTTATTGAATGTAAAAAGATAAAATCAATGTAGATTGGCTTGAGGCATAGTCAATGCCATTAAAATAGATCACAAGTTTTAGGAATAAAAAAGGGTTTTAAGGAGGAATCAGAGGTCCAATTAAAGTAATATTAATAATACTGAAGTCTGGTATTTCAAAAAGAACTTGAAAATCCTCGCCATGTTCACAGCATTAGGATTCTACTTGTGTATGTAAAATATTTACGAGCTTGCGATTGCGAGTGCTCTCGGCTTGCAAATGCTAATGGTACTATATATTTATATAAGATATTTTCACATCCATTTTCTAGGTTGATTTTCATAAGTTTCTGAGGTGGGCAAGGCATTCATTATGGACCCAATTTCATGAGGAGGAAACAGGTACCAGAGCCTCTATTCTTTCCACAGCACTACACTGCCATTTCATTGCTAAATATGAAATTCTGATCTTGATGTCATTTTTTTTCTTCTATAACTGCCTACTTAATTCCTCAACCATCACAGATCCTCAGAAATGGAATACACCCTACAGGCCTACCAGTCCAACTCTCTCACATTATAAATGAGAACAATGAAGAAAAGTCAAATCAAGATCACATTGCTAGTCAGAGGCTATCCATTTCAGAGAACCAGCGGAAGCTTTGTGCTACACATAGCTGGAAGCGGGGTGGAGCCCATTGATCCGTTTGGCTCACTAAGTAAGTATCGCTTTTGTTATCTCAATACTCTCAACATATCTGAGCTTCTAACAATCGAACTTACTTTGTTATCTTTCACTATAGTAACCAAGGGCTTGGGAATCCTGAGAAGAAACTTCAAGAATTCTTGTCTTTTCATTTTGTTCAGTCATGAGCTGTCTATCATCATTCTTAAAATTCTCAGTTATGACTGACCGTATAGAAATCATACCTACAGATGCTTCTGTGCTCAAGGAAACTCCCTGCCTCTTTTCTTATCTGACTAGGGAATTTCAATGCATTCTTCCGGAAGCAGCTCAAATTTCATCTGTGAAGGCCTACAGGACACTATCTGGTAATAGGCAGGTTTATGACTTTTTTTTACCCAGTAGACTAGCCCTTCAAGGCAATCGTTTTTATTCATCTCTATGTTCTGAGAACCTAATACACTACTTGGTTCTTTTTAGGTACATAATAAATTCTGAGTGAGGGAAGACTGACTGATCTGATTATATAACATTTAAATTTCCACATGGAAACTTTAGAGAAAAATTTTAGGCAAAATCAAAAGACAAACAACAAAGTAAAAAATATTTATATCACATATGATAAAAGGCTAGTTTCCTTAAAAAGTGAGCCCTTACAAATCAATAAGAAACCGGTGAATAATCTAATTGAGTAAATGAGCAAATGAGATGAACAGGCAATTTATAGATGCAAATTTCCAATATATATAGGAAAAACAGCACCAGCTGATCCAGTATACTGGATATATACTCTCTTTCTGTTCACCATGCATTACTCTTTCTTCCTTTATGAACCACTCCTTCCCTACTCTCGGTATACCTGGTTCAGGTGGGCTGACTCCAGTACCAGATGCCCTGGGTGAGCGTGTGATCCAGACCTGTCAATCAGCATCTTCTATCCATATGGCTACTAAGACTGGTACAGAAATGAGCCGATGATTCAACTTACTCCAATGAAATTTTGCTGAAACTATCTGGGAAAGAAGGTTTCTCTTTTTCTAGTGGGGTTACAAAGGCATCACTGCAGTAACATAAGGAAGCCTGTCTCAAAATGAAGCCAAAGCGAAAAAATACCAGAGATGTAGTGTCCCATGACACTGGTGAGCCCTTGGATTCAGTTTTCCTGAACTGACCAATCCCCGACTTCTCAGTTATTTTTTTTAAAGTTTATTTATTTATTTTGAGAGAGCAGAGACAGTGCGAGTTGGGAGAGGGTGCAGAGAGAGAAGGAGAGAGAGAATCTGATGCAGGTCTTGAACTCAAAAACCATGTGATGGCCACCTGAGCCGAAACCAAAAGTTGGATGCCCAACCGGCTATGCCACCCAGGCGCCCTGCTGATTTCTCAGTTATATGGGCCAATAAAAGCTTTACATTTGAAGTTATAGCCAGTTTAAGTTGATTTTCTGTTCCTTACAGTTAAAAGTCAGAAGTACACTGGTAAGTTTTAAAATGTCAAATAAACTCTATTTTTATTCATTAGATTGTCAAAAATTAAGTTTCACAATATCAATGTTAGCCAGTGTATAGCAAAACATGATATGTCATAATAATGTTGGTAGGAATATAAATTGGTATAGATTTCTCATGGGGCAAACTGGTAATATTTTTAAAAATATGCACTTGCTTTTGATCCAATCATTCCACTTGGAGGAATTTATAACATGGACAGAATCAGATACAAGGATATTTGTATTTCTCACAGCATTGCTTGAAATGGCAAAAAAACAAAACAAAACAAAACTAGGTGTAGTCTAACTATCCAATAAGGGACTATTTATTTATTATTATTTTATTTACATATGTTACCTTTTTTTTAAATATGAAATTTATTGTCAAATTGGTTTCTATACAACACCCAGTGCTCATCCCAACAGGTGCCCTCCTCAATGCCCATCACCCACTTTCCCCTTCCTCCCACCCCCCCATCAACCCTCAGTTTATTCTCAGTTTTTAAGAATCTCTTATGGTTTGGATCCCTCCCTCTCTTTTTTTTTCCTTCCCCTCCCCATGGTCTTCTGTTAAGTTTCTCAGGATCCACATAAGAGTGAAAACATATGGTATCTGTCTTTCTCTGTATGACCTATTTCACTTAGCATAACCCTCTCCAGTTCCATCCACATTGATACAAAAGGCCATATTTCATTCTTTCTCATTGCCAAGTAGTATTCCATTGTGTACATAAACCACAATTTCTTTATCCATTCACCAGTTGATGGACATTTAGGCTCTTTCCGCAATTTGGCTATTGTTGAGAGTGTTGCTATAAACATTGGGGTACATGTGCCCCTATGCATCAGTACTCCTGTATCCCTTGGGTAAATTCCTAGCAGTGCTACTGCTGGGTCATAGGGTAGATCTATTTTTAACTTTTTGAGGAACCTCCACACTGTTTTTCAGAGTGGCTGCACCAGTTTGCATTCCCACCAACAGTGCAAGAGGATTCCCGTTTCTCCAGCATCTATAGTCTCCTGATTTGTTCATTTTAGCCACTCTGGTGCGAGGTGTTACCTCAGTGTGGTTTTGATTTGGACTATTTAAATAAATGGTGATGGGGTGCCTGGATGGTTCAGTTGGTTAAGTGGCTGACTTCAGCTCAGGTCATGATCTCACCAATTCGTGAGTTTGAGCCCTCGTCCGGTTCTTTGCTACTAGCCTGGAGCCTGCTTAAGATTCTGTCTCCCTTGCTCTCTGCCCCTCCCCCACTCATACTCTGTCTCTCTCAAAAATAATTAAATGTTACATAAATGATGATATACCCATACTGCTGCATATTATGCATCTAACTGAAAAGGTTGATTTGAAAAAACTCTAAGATAAATTCGTTCAGTGAATACTGAGTGCCTACTATGTGTCAGAAATTACTCTAGGCCCTACAATAAGATAAATGAGGTTGCTGTTTTCATGAAGCTTGTATTCGTGTGTGTGTGTACGTGTGTGTGTTTTTAGAGCAGAAACAGATGGATTCTAAATAAACAATCAGGTAAATGAGAAAATACCAGAGATAAGTGCTCTACTGACAATTAAAACAGAGTTAATAGGATAGGAGCACCCGGGTGATAAGCAAGGCATCTCTCAAGGAGAACCTCTAAGCAGAGATGTAAATACCCAGAAGGAGCTGGTCAAATGCAATTCAAGAATGAGAATTCACGACAGAGGAAGAGCTGGTACAAAGGCCTAAGGTGTCCTGACTGACATGTTCAGGGAACAGAAAGACTGTGCCTAAAGTATAGCGGACGAGAGGAAGAGTTTAGGAGATGAGGTGATAAAATAGGTAGAGGCATATCATATGGCTTTGTAGATGAGGGAAATGAAACATATTTTATGGTAAGTGAAGGGGAGAGTCAATGAATGCTTTTAAGCAGGACAAAAACAAGACCTGAAGTAGGCTTTATAAAGATAACTCCAATGGTTGTGTGGAGAATGGATTATAGGTAATAGTAAATTATTATTACGAGTACCAGGGTTGAAAAAGGCCATTTGCATCATAAGCAATTTCAGCATCACAGCATTATCAATAGTTTTCTTTCTTTTTTTTTAAAAGAGCTTATTTATTTATTCTGAGAGAGAGAGAGAGAGAGAGAGAGGCAGATCAAGAGAGAGAGAGAGAGAGGGACAGATAGAGAGAGAGAGAGAGAGAGAGAGAGAGAGAGAGAATCCCAAGCAGACTCCATGCTCGGCACAGAGCCTGATGTGGGTCTCAAACTCTCAACCATAAGATCATGCCCTAAGCCAATATCAAGTGTCTGATGCTCAACTGACTGGGACACCCAGGCACCCCCAATGGCTTCCTAAAAATCTTATAGTACATATGCAATTTATTTTTGCTTAAGTATTCAGAGAAAAAATTTTTGAAGAATATACATAAAATGACAAGTGAGAATAATGGAGATTTTAGTCTTCCCTAATCCCTTTGCACTGTTTGATTAACAATTTGATTTACAGGGGCACCTGTGTGGCTCAGTCAGTTAAGTGTCTAACTTCAGCTCAGGTCATGATCTCGTGGTTTGTGAGTTTGAGCCCCACATTGGACTCCATGCTGACAAAGCGGAGTCTGCTTGGGATTCTCTCTCTCTCTCTCTCTCTCTCTCTCTCTCTGCACCCCTCCCCCCACTCATGCTCGCTCACTCTCAAATAAATAAATAAACTATATTAAAAAAAAGAATTTGGTTTATCCCATGTATAGAATGTTAGGGGCTTTTTTTCAATTATATGACCCAGAAAACATTTAAACTTCTATCAATTTTAATCTAACTACAATAACTTTATATTTCAGCTAGCAAACAATAAAGAGCATAAATTTCCAAATATAAATTCCTGTTTTTAATTTTCACTGATATTTGAATCACCATATATCAAAACTTCACTAGTTAAAACGAAGTTAATGACAACATGAAGAAAATAAGACAAATCCAGAAGCTGAGATTTCTATAAAAACACTGGAACAGTCTCTTCGATGACACAATATCATGAAAAAAGTGGGGGGTGGTGCTGGTTAGGAGCTATTTTATTCTAAAAGACACTTGAAAGACATAAAAATCAAGTGCAACGTGAGGTCCTTGACTGAATCTTGGCTTGAAAAAAAACAAATTTTAAAGGTATATGGGAGATAAGTGGGAAAATCTGATTTAAAGCACAGTGTTAGATAATGCTAGGGAGTTTTAACTGTCAGTCTTGTATGGGGTGATGATGGTGTTCTGGTTATGAAGAAAAATGCTTTTTTCATACTAAAGTATTTATGGGTAAGGTATGATATATCTTTAATTTACTTTAAAATACTTCAGCAGAACAAAAACAAAGCTAAAAATGTAAGTAATTATAATATATAAGTACTAAGTGTATTAGTAATAACTAAGTGTATTAGTTATTTTTGGTACTTTTATTTATGTTTGAAAATTGCTATACCAACAAGTCAAAATAAAATAAAGCTTGCTTGCCACAACGAAGCAAAATCTTTCAAACTCACACTATGACCTTTCCATTGTGGTTATGCTCTGGGGTGTTCTTATAGCTAAGAAAGTTTTTAATACAAACATTTTCGGGGCACCTGGTTGGCTTCGTGGTGGAGTGAGTGACTCTTGATCTCAGGGTTATGAGTTTGAGCCCCATGTTGAGTGTAGTAATTACTTCAAAATAAAATCTTTAAAAAAGAAAAGAAAGGTTGTACTTCTAATGTGTGAAAATGTTCTCTTAAACAGATAAAGTCTCCCCTTCACAATTTTCTGCACAACATGGCCTCTCATCATCGGGTAAACTTCAGCTGTTCTCCACACAACTCCCACATCCATTCCTAATAAACAGAAGCCGAAGTACTGAAGCATTGGTAAGTATGTGTTAAGACGTATATTTTGCTGGCTATACTTGAGTGCAATTCTCTTTATATTTTTTTCATAGGATGAATAAACATGACTAATTACATTAGGAAGAGAGAGAGACTTTGAGCCAAAGTTGAATTTTGATTAGCAAAATTGATTAGCATATTCACAGGTCTGTCAGTTCCACACAGTCTTTGGAGGTGGAGAATGGCTCCCTCAATGCATTTCTTTGCCTCCTCTGCTCCTATCACATGGCTGTCCATAGTGTAGAGCTTTTAGGAAAGGTGGGGGCATCTAAAAGATTTATTACACACTAGAATTTTTTTATTATTAAAAAACTTTTTTAACGTTTTATTTTTGAGAGAGAGAGAGAGAAAGAGAGAGAGAGAGAGAGAGAGAGAGAGAGAGTGTGTGTGTGTGTGTGTGTGTGCAGGGGAGGGGCAGAGAGAAAGGGAGACATAGAATCCAAAGCAGCCTCCAGACTCCGAGCTGTCAGCACAGAGCCTGACATGGGGCTCAAACTCATACCACGAGATCATGACCTGAGTCGAAGTCAGACAATCAACTGAACCACCCAGGTGCCCTGTTTTTAGTTTTTTTTTTTGTTTGCTTGTTTTTTTCAGTATATTCTATTTACCTATTGTAGGGAAATAATAGGTAACAAATGAAAGGAAATGCAACTTATAAAACCGATGCAATCCATAATAACGTTGTGAGGATAAAATGAGAAAATCTATGTAAAGTGCTTAGCACAATGACTACACAAGAAGTGCATGTCAAATGTTGGCTGTTACTATCATTACCCCGGGATAATTCCTAAGAAATTATTTTAAATATCTTAGTGAAAAGTAACCAATTTTGACATAAAAAAACAATGGAGGCATAATTAAATATCCTAAATCTTCATGTGTCAGTTCTAAAGGCTTTCTAAGTATTAAGTACTAGGATAATGATGAGCCTACAAATTAGTTTCAGGACCATCTCTACTGAAAATTCTGTTTTAGCTGGAGAGAAACGTTAAAGGAGATGGAGTCTGGCCTAGTTTTGTCTTAATAATGCTGTGCTTCAGATGCGACCCCAAAGGGCATCAGCAGGCTCTTTTCCTCTCTACAGGTAGTATTTTAAGAACATACACTGCAAAAGTGCTCCTATGGTTCCCAGTTCCTTCTCTAACAGCTTAAAGTTTTCTTTTCTTTTCTTTCATTTTTTCTTCCTTCCTTCCTTCCTTCCTTTCTTTTTCTTTCTTTCACTATTTATCTATTTATTTGACAAGTAATTTTACATCCAACATGGGGCTCGACTTCATGACCTCGGATCAAGAGTTGCATGGGGCACCCAGGTGGCTCAGTCAGTTAAGCAACCAACTTTGGCTCAGGTCATGATCTCATGGTTTGTGGGTTTGAGCCCCACATCGGGCTCTGTGCTGACAGCTCAGAGCCTGGAGCCTGTTTTGGATTCTGTCTCCCTCTCTCTGCCCCTCCCCCACTCTGCTCTGTCTCTGTCTCTGTCTCTCTGTCTCAAAAATAAACACTTTTTAAAATAAATGAACACCTTTTAAAAATTAAAAAAAGAGAGAAAAAAATGTTGCAGACTGTACCAACTGAGCCAGCCAGGTGCCCCTGACAGCTTAAAGTTTTCAAAGCAGGACAGGCTCTAGCACTTTCTTCTTTTTCTCTCCCTCTCTCCCTCTCTCTCTCTCTCTCTTTCTCTCCGAAGGGGTAGGACAATTGGCTAAATGGGAAGGAACTAGAAAAGAGACTAGGGGACATTTAGCATAAGCTGGCAGAGGATGGGACCGGTTTGGGACTTCTGTGTACATGCTCAAAGTTCCCTGTCACCCTATTACATATCTCCAACAAATAGTGGAGATAAAAGTGAACAAAAAAACACCTCACTATTTCTGGTTATCACAGTGCCTATGAACCAACTTTTTTCTTTGTCTGAACTTAGTTGGTTCTTTCTTTCAGTTAGAAGGAAAAGAACATAATATGCCAGCGGGTAAACTAAAAATGAATATAGATTCTTAAGGGTATGAACCAGTTCTTATTGTCTTTTAAAAAAAAAAAATGTTTTATTTAGTTTTGAGAGAGAGAGAGCACAGGCAGGAGTGGGGGAGGGACAGAGAGAAGGGAACAGAAGACCTGAAATGGGCTCTGCGCTGACATCAGTGAGCCTGATGCTGGGCTCAAACTCACAAATCAAAACCATAAGATCATAACTTGAGCCAAAGTCAGACGCTCAACCATCCTATCGTCTTCTTATCTCCAGTACTTGGCACAACATAGGTGTGCAATAAATGCTTGTATACTGGAAGAGCAAGTACGTGAATAGAAATATAAATTTAAATAAACCCAATTTTGAAATTGGTGACTTTTTTGCATTTCCCCCCTTTGCAAGTTATACCCTCAGGTTGGATTATTCCATGAGTTTAAAACAGTCTCCAAATACTGCCAATCAATACTCCGTCTCAAAATAGTACCTCTCCTTCAACAATGCAGTATGAGCAAGTCTAACAAAAACAGTTTTCAAGTTGGGGTATACTAACGTTAAGGTGACATTCAACATGTATTTAGAAAAGTATTTCAAATTTGGCAGTAGGTTTTTGGCGGGTTTTGGTATAGAATTAAATTCACGCATTCACATTTTTATCTTCTGCCAAGTTTTATAGCATCAGAGTCAGCTATTAATACACTCAGTAGTTTTGCCCATTCTTCAGGTTTTGTTGTTAAAACCTAAGCATTAGTGAGATTATATATTAAAATAAACAGAACGAATTTCATTTTAGATATTGTTAAGATGAAAAAGAAAAGATAAAATAACGATAGAAACTTGTGCCACATTGCTGAATGGAGCACCCCCCACACCTAACAAGGTAAACTCTCTTCTATATGGTATATAGACGTTTGGCTGTACTATCATGGATGGACGGCTGAAGAGTATTCACACTTCAGTGCGTTCATTTGCATTATCACATTTCAAAGCCTCGAGGCATTATCACTTCCTTTTTTTAAGTGGCATAATAATTTGGGAAAATGGTTATGCTTATCATCATCTGTCAGTCAAACAATTCCTGTGTTAACAAAATATATTTTTTCCACTCAGTGAATGGGTGTGTGTGTGTGTGTGTGTATGTGTGTGTGTGTGTGTGTGTGATGTCTTAACGCTCATGTCAATATTAGCAGGACTTGGCTTTGTGATGAAACTATTTCATTTATCAGAGGGCATGACTGGGAAATAGGAAAATTCCATTTACACTTTAATGAGCAGAGGCTGTGCTTCATGTCAAAGCCATGTAACCACTGTAATTTAAGAGCAAGGTTCGTGTGAGTATATGTGAATAACTGAATCATTAGCATATATCATGTTTTAAGATAGATTTCGCCACAACGTTGCATCTCCATAAGGAAAATCTGTATACATGGAGGGAAAAATTGTCGACACCCACTACTGGTTGAGTACTGAAAAGATAAGTCAATGACACATTGTTTCATTTGCTGTCCATCATGCCAAACAATAAACATAACCTCTACCTTGTACAGGTAATACATAACACTACAACCTGTGAAGGCTAATCAAAACGAGGGGTCTAATAAATTTTACTGATAAAGAACTTTCACTGTTCCTGTGCTCTTTGTTCAATTAACTGGGTTAAAGAAAGAATATGAATATTATAAATGTCAGAAAATATTTCAGTCTAAATAAATGTGCATCTCAAGTTTCAATAAACATTTAACTTCAGTATCTGGATGTTTAAGGTTTTGATAATTTGACAATTTAAAGAGATGAAAAGCAATTACTTTCTGCATGAGAATATCACTTTGCATCTTTTTTTTTAATGTTTATTTATTTTTGAAATAGAGACAGGGTGCAAGCAGGGGAGAGGCAGAGAGAGAGAGGGAGACACAGAATCTGAAGCAGGCTCCGGGCTCCGAGCTGTCAGCACAGAGCCCGACGCGGGGCTCAAACCCACAAACTGCGAGATCATGACCTGAGCCAAAGTTGGACGCTTAACCGACTGAGCCACCCAGGGTGCCCCATGACTCTGTATCTTATTAAAAGGTATTGCTTTTTATTTTATTAGAACAAAATTAAATCAAACCATCTTTCTCTCTATTTTTTTCGATCGTACCGAAGACAGTGAGCCCTCAGCTGACAGTTATAGAAATGTGTTTTGTAGCTACCAGTCACTGAATCCTACCCGTGTGCTAGATATTACGCTATGTGCTTTTCCTACCTTAGTGCGTTTAATTCTTCCAACGACCCTATTATGTAAATAGTACTGTGTTCACTTTAAAGAAGAGGAAAAAGAAGTCCAGAGGGCTTAGGAATTTGTTGGAGGGGGGCTCTCTATGAAAATAAACCTATGCTTATGAGCGTAAAATGAGGGGCAAGGCATAGGAAGCCCCTGAAACATGAGGGGCCTTGAAGTTTAAGCTTCATTAGCTTTATGGCAAATTTATCTCTGATTCCACCTGATGTTCATCTACTAAAATTGTATGCATGTAATAAAAACCCATTGCCTATTGGCTTTTTTCCCCTCATAACAAGTGAATATTCCTCCAGGGTGAGGACTATACATTAAGGTCCTCTTAGCACCTTGCAAAAGCTCCTTTTATATAGTAGCGTGTGCAAACAAACCTGTAATTTATTTGCTACTCTCTAGATTATAGAAGAGAAGAAACTCAGATACAATGTACTCGACACTTTATAACAGAGAGCTGACCACAACTAAGTTCTCTTTCTTTAGGGAATGGAAATCCAAATTCCCTTTGGTCAACGTTCACCTCATCATTCCCTGACAGATGTCTTGTGTGATCCTGACTCTACCTTTGGCTCCAACCATGGGAAACGACTGGCTTATTTCATGTCCAGTGAACATATTCCCCTCCCTGTTAAGCAGCACCAGTGAGAAATAAGGAGACATTTTCTGGGATTTCTGGGAAAGAAAAGTTTCTTCTGTCTTCCATGAGTGCTACTCGGTGAGATGCTTTCTTTTCCTTTGGGTTGTATGATGTGAGGTCTAGAACAACTGACACAGCCATTTTAATACTTGAAGGGGAGTCCTTGGAGCTATTGGAGGCCACTCAGTGGAGACGAACTTTGAGGCCCAAGTGGGGAAGGCAGAGCCGAAGAAGGAAAGAACCAAAGAACCTTTATTATATGTATCACTGTTGAAGATCTCGCTGAAAACCAAACGTGCCTCTGAATTTTCAGTCAGAACACTGATTTATTGTTCAAGCCAATATGAACTGGGTTTTCTCAAGCTTTCATTCAGAAGTTCTAACAACATAGAATTTCATGAAGCCAGTGTAATGTGGGATTATAAAGAAAGAAAAAAAATTCAATTTTCTAGGGATTGTATATTTCATAGCTTATTTTTTTAACGTTTATTTATTTTTGAGAGAGAGACAGAGTGCGAGTGGGGAGGGGCAGAGAGAGAGGGAGACACAGAATCTGAAGCAGGCTCCAGGCTCCGAGCTGTCAGCAGAGCCCGACGCAGGGCTCAAACCCACAAACTGCAAGATTGGAGAAGTTGTGAGGGGTTTCTGGGTGGCTCAGTCAGTTAAGCGTCCGACTTCGGCTCAGGTCATGATCTCACGGGTACGAAGTCGGATGCTTAACTGACTGAGCCACCCAGGAACCCCTCACAGCTTCTTATGTTTTTTATACAATAAAGAACATGAAAATTATTTGGGGCTTCAAAGGTGCTTACTGACGGGGCGCCTGGGTGGCTCAGTTGGTTAAGCTGCTGACTTCAGCTCAGGTCATGATCTTGCACTCTCTGAGTTCAAGCCCCACATCGGGCTCTATGCTGACAGCTCAGAGCCTGGAGCCTGCTTCAGATTCTGTGTCTCCTCCTCTCTCTGCCCCTCTGTCTCTCATGCTGTCTCTCTCTCTCTCTCAAAAATAAATAAATATTAAAAAAAAAATTTTTAAAAAGGTGCTTACTGAAACCAATCGTAGAATTATCCACTGCTAGAAATTATTCCACGGGTCCCAATCTTTGTTTACGAACACTTCTTTTGCTTTTTAGAGACCTTTTAGAAGGTTCCTGGTTAATAACATCATTCAGATATTCCAATTCTTCCTTGAGCTTTTGAAGATTAACAAATTCTGTATTAAATATTTCATTTGTAGTATTGATTATACCAATAAGACTTTCATGTCCTTCTTAATGGTCATCTCATTACTATTATATTTCACTATAGTAGTTTGTCCTTCCAATTATAATATTATACTTCAAATGTCACTTTCCTATTAGGTATATAAAATATTTTCATACATTAAAATCTTGTTTATTAATGATTTTTATACAGGATAGTTTTGGGTTTCTAGTCCATTTGTACGAAGTTCCTATTAAGAAATTCAATGAAGCATGGGAACAATGCAAGAGTAATTTATTAACACATCAGGAGTCTTTAATTTGCTAACATTTTCCTATCATGTTTGTCTGACAGAATATAAAGAACAAATTAGTAAAGCATGGAACATAGCAGAAAAAAAAAAGCTATCTATCTTTTAAGAGCTCATGGGTTCAAATGTTCGCAACACGAAGGACTCCGTGCTTGCGAACGTATAGTTAGTATTCACCTCACCTTGTTTGTTTACCTCTTCTACTTATTTAACATTATATACAATCAGGTGAGCATGTGTGAGTTACAGAGGGAAATGCTCTGCCAAAAGGAACACTAAATGAATCAGCACTAAAAACCTGAAGAATGTTTACATATTCTAGTTACTTTAGAAACAGTGATCTCCTCATTTATCTCTTTTTTATAGGAGCAAATTAAAAATCTACAATGACTTGCAAATATTTTACCATATGCCATCTCTAATCCATATTAATCATAATGAAGGCTGCATTTTCTTTGGTTGCGATAGTGTTTCAAGAACATTTGAGTCCAATGTCTTCAAGTAGTTAAGCATGAACTCTCCAATTTGGTCCAGTCCCCACTCAACCTATTGTCAGAAATGCTGGCCTCAGATTTCTGGCAACTACCTGAGTTTTCATCTCAGCTCTGGACTGGACTCTTTCCAAAAAGCGCTGAGACTAATAAGTCTGTTTTATTAACTCCTGTACACTCTTTCATGCAGTACAGTGCTTGACATATAGCAGGGGTACGATAAACATTTGTTGACTGAAAAATGAATACATAAATGGAGGAAGTAAAGGGAACTTAACTGGAAGCTTCCTACTGCCATAATAGTCCAGTTAATTTCAAAGCAAAAGACCCTCTTGCCCTGTTTTTAAAATAATCTTAAAAAAAAATCTAAAGTAGCCAGAGTGGTAGTCAGCTTTTGAGGTTTTAATACTGCATATCATACTACTTGAGAATCTACTATAAATTTTATTGTATGTGTATTTTATAGTGACTAGCATATAACAGCCACTTGAGTGATGCTAAATAAAACATATGCAGACAAGATGGTGTAAAAGAAGCATTTTGACAGTTTTCATCCTCACACTGATGAGTTAGTTTGGTTTTGTTTCACACCCAAAGATTCCACCACAACCTTGGCAAGTCATGTCAAAAAATGCATATCTTCACACATTCTAATGCTAATATGAATGTAATAGCATCTCTATTTATCATCAATATCTGAAAGATAATTCAAAGTATATGACCTCTATCAATGATTTACTACATTATCTTTAGACATACGGTGTTAGCTAATGTTGAAATGCCAAGAACTCTCCTAAGTTCTTTACACTTACTAACTCATCAAATCCTCACAACACATCTATTATTATTGCCCCTATTTTACAGGTGAAGAAACTGAGGCAAAACGAAAATTAACCTTGTCTAAGACCCTGAAGCCAGTAAGTTGGCAGAATTAGGATGTGAACCCAGGCAGTCTAGCTCCGGGGTTCCCTTTCCTAACTACTGCCTATTGCCTCTCATGTAGTTCTCTGTAAAATATCATACCTTATCATTCAATTTTGCAGAGAATGGTTTCATGATTCAGATACTTTATAACTATATTTGCTCCGGGAGGGCAGGCCCCATGAAGTACACTGTTTCTATCTACCTGGGCCTGAATAATTACTCGTCCGTGGTAAATGATGCAAGACTTTTGTTCAGTTCATTTGGACTGGAAAAATTACTATATTTGAGACCATATTAGAATTAAATTGCTAGCATTTTGTTTTCTCCCAGATGTGTGATTCTCAGTAAGATGTTGGCTAACTCGTCTCTTCAGGTCCCTTTCAAACCTGTAACATCATAACTAAAATTAGCAATGAGGTAGCAACAGAGATCCGATAAGGAGGTCACACAAAACATAAAAGAACTAGAGAGTGAACGACAGATAAGAATGTGCAGATATTTGTACACTGGCTTCAAAAACAGGC
This sequence comes from Panthera onca, assembly GCF_046562875.1. Lineage (NCBI taxonomy): Eukaryota > Metazoa > Chordata > Mammalia > Carnivora > Felidae > Panthera > Panthera onca. The sequence continues at coordinate 226,299,678 of NC_138339.1, forward strand.
TAAGAAATATTGCATGTATGATAATAATAGCTAATAGTCACGAAGTGCTTCAATGTGCCAAGTACCAGTGTCACATTCTTTAAATGCATGTGTCATTTGATCTTAGCAACCGTGTGGCTTAGGATGGTACTATTCTCACATTACAAATGTGGAAACCAAGGCTAAGAGAAAGTGACATCAGGTCACACAGCTAGTAAGCCGTGTAATACAGAACTTCAACCTCCTCGGTCTAGTTTCCAAAAGTAAGAAAGGAGGCAAGAGAAGGTGTGCTGAGTTAAAAACTATCTGTGGGATCACTTTCAAATTGGCCACAGTGCATGTTTCCCTGACTTGCAGGGCTTATGCATCTCTTGCTGAGCCCCTCAGCCCTCCCTGCACCCAAACCAAACGCACACACGTGTGCCCCCTAACCTGCTGTGGGATGCTAAAGCGGACAACCAAGAATGGTAGAGGGGCGCCTGGGTAGCTCAGTTGGTTCAGCATCCAACACTTGATTTCGGTTCAGGTTGTGACCTCACAGTCCTGAGATCAGGCCCCACGTCAGCTCTGTGCTGGTCCTGGAGGCTGCTTAAGATTCTCTCTCTCCCTCTCTCTTTGCCCCTCCCCTGCTGGCATGCTCGTTCATGCTCTGCTCTCTTTCTCTCTCTCTCCCTCTCTCAAAAAAAAAAAAAAAAAAAAGTATGATAGAAAAGAGAGCGAAATTCAGAGTGAATGAGCTGGGGCTTAAAATGGCTGAAGTGTATGTGTAAACTTTAGGGTCTGGCTCTGACATCAGCTTAGGCTCCAGAGAAGCATTTTGGGGCTTAGTTCCTAATTTTTCACTGCACTTCAAATAATTTAGTAACCCACTGAAGTTTTCTCTGGATAAATGAGGTAGACTAACCGAAAACTTGCTTTTTTATTCTTATCCACCATTATGTATTTTTTCTTGCCATTTTTTGGGGCCAAATCTTCTCTCTTGTATCTTATCAGATCCTTGATAAATTACTGTGCCCTACTTTTTTTCACTATTATGTTTCCCTACATAGTGTGTGTGTGCAGATGGTCAAGATGATATGTCTTATCGCCTAAGAAATATATCATAGAAATAATTTACCATAATATTTTGTTCTAATTTCAGGTTTTTTTTTACCTTGACCTTTGAAACCAAGGATATGTGAGCAACCTCTCCTTACATCTGCTTTTTCTCAAGTATGCATTTCATTTTGTCGACGCTAGTACAAAGTTATCCTCTTACAGCTTAGTTCCTATGCTAAGAATTGATGTGCTTTAGTCACAGACCACAAAAGAAGATGCAGGTTTACTTCTTACAAATATACCTGGTAGGAACGCTTTTAGAATAAAGTCTTATGAAGAAAATTAACAAAGTTACCTTTGATAGATCCCTGAAGTTTCCTGGGAGAGTCAAGTCCAATTCTTCTGATTCGTAGTTTGTTAATACCCATGGAAACACAGGATATTGGTTCAGGTCATTATATGTCCGTCCTAGCAAAGAAAAAGAGAAATGAAAATCTGTACGCATGAATTGCTTATGAAATCGCTTCCGTTCTTATATAAGGAAACTACTGGATTTCAGAAAAGAGTAACTTGTTTATTGAACTGCGTCTTTGTTTAATAAAAAGCACTCTAGCGACAATGTGTTTCAAGTGAATTCACTCAATAATAATTAAGAAACGAGTAACTAGAATGACTTTTCATAATAGAAGCTTGTGGGAGAGACTGTTAGCTGTTCATCGTCATTGATTTATCTTCTTGGGCTAGACCACATTTCTCAACCTTCCTCACAGGCAGCTGTGGGCATGGCACTCAGAGGTTCGAATCTATAGAACATGAGCAGAAGTGATTTGCCCCACTCCTAGTCTTGACCCACTACAACCCGCCGCCACGCGGGCGCCTCCCTTCTCCATTGCTTCGCTGCCGGCTGTGATGACGATATGATGGGCCTGAAGAGCAGAGCCCTCCCTGCTGGTGAAGATTCCTAAAAGTGATCATGGATGAGGTCCTCCTGCCGACCTGTACATTTGCAGGTTATGTGACGGTATTCTACTCCAATGACTATATACCTAGAAATTATATTGCCAGTGTACAGAATGCTACATTGAGCTTATACCAAGGGTTCTAAGGATCACTTGAGAAGGGCTCACGGGAGTACTCTGAAGCCAGAATGAAAAAGTTCAGAGGCAGATGTCCCACACATTATGGATTATGTTATTTCACTTTAGGGGACAACTGCTGGACCTTTGGTTGGGTTTGCCGTTTATTTTTTCCTAGAATGACTTACGAGTTTCACTGAAGCACAGCGGGAAGGTGGAAAGTTTAGGGAAAGCACAGCATTGGCTTGCCCTCATAAACTGGTACTGAAATAACATGTGAGCAGAGGGAATTAAGAGAATCGCTATTAAAGAAACAGGGGCCAAAGAAAACTTTTGTTGGACAAGTTTTTTGTTTTGTTTTGTTTTGTTTTTTTGTTTTGTTTTTTTTTTTAAGGTAAAAATATGTCATAATCTGGTCATGGGCAACTTTCTAAACTTCCATTCAAATTCATAGAAAAGAGTGATTTCACCAGTACTTCGTGATGGTTTACATGGATTTAATATAATTTATATCCATTTGTATGGATTTCATCCAGAATGCTTTAGTGCACACACCACATATAGCACGACAGTAACATAGATATGCATACATTATCGTTTGTCATCAAGAATTGTCATTAAATGATACCTACTTCCTGCAGCAATTGGTAATTGTGATTGTGAAATAGAAAAAAAAACGAACTATAATCCAAGGGAGAACTAAATGTGCTATTGCAAGCATCAGATCAAACTAATTCATTCATTTCATACAGATTTTACTGGGTGACTATTTTACCTGTGAATCTATATTTTACAACAAAAGTGACATATTGTTTTAGGTGTGTGCATTGATGTCGGTACGTATTATAGACGTAGGTGACCTGTAGACAGCACTTCCCCGGAATGAGGTGAGGGGCAGGTTCGGGCTCCCCTACCTTCCCCCACCACAGCACTCACACAGATGTAAGTTGCCCCTAATGCACGTTTACTTGTCTGCTTCCCCATTATTCTGCACACTCACGAATGTAGAGTCTAGGGTTTTGTTTCATTTTTAATCTCAAACACACTGTTTGCCAATAAATGTCTGTGGAAGGAATGAATACACATATGATAAAAATGGCATAAAATGAACCAAATTTTAAAAGGTGAACAAACAGCCAAGTGAAAAAGGAAAGTTGCAGGATGGTCTCTTGGCAGATGAGGACCGTGCAAAGGCAATGCACTACATATGAGACAGAGTGACATGGTGAACCATGAGGCAAATGTCTGCATCTAGACAGCTCGGCCAATGAATGCACCTGTTTTATGTGTGTAAGTCTACTGGGAAGAATAATACTGATGAGAATAAATAAGAATTTGGAACCTTTATTAAAGTCTTGTGCATGAACATTTTCTGCCAAACCAGTATCACTGCAAAGTACAAAGTATAAAAGTATAAAATTTTAAATATATTATTGACAGCTCATGTATATGTTAACCTAGGACACCTGATTACTATCCATATTTTTTCCTACACGTGGAATATAGACAGAGAGTCTAGATTGGTTAAGCAGAGCTATTTCTGGGATTCTAACTGGGCCCATGGCATATTTAAGGCTTTGTCGTTTTCTGGGTTACCATTCTACTTAAAAATCTGTCGGTTTCAATGAAAAATAGGTCTTCCACTAAATGAGTGTATTTTCATAGAATAATGTTGCTATTATTTATGTAACATACATTTATATTATTCATAAAAATGAATTAGTTGAAAATTAGATATCATAATTGTTTTTAAATTTTCTGATAAAGTTTTATACCATATACACTAAGGGGAAAAAAACACCTCTCAAGATAAAATAAATAAAAAGCCAATTTCTCTTGACTCAGTACTTAAATGTATCATATAAATGCAAAAAGCATAAAAATAGAGACCATATTTGAAGATACCAGCTTTTTAATAGAAGTGACTTTATAATATAGGAAATGATAGAATAGTATTTCTGGAAAAAGAACAAAGAAAGCAAGCATTGTCTTTAAAATACACACACAACATTGATGGATGCCAACACTCACAGTTTATGAAATTGTTCTCTGCAACATGTTTTGTAATTCACTTTTAATGATCTTTGGAAGGTTATTTCAAAATAAATTCTTAGGAAAATTTAGCAATATTTAAATTACGAAGGCTGATAGCACCATTTAAATTCTAATAAATACAAAAAAATTTTATAAATAAATGTACTTATACAGTTATAGTCAAACCTTTTTAAATAAAAATTTTCACTTAAAAGCCTTGCAATATGGATATTTTTTATTTAAATGAAAAATGTACAATGTATTTAAAAATCACATGGATGAAAAAGAATAATTAAATGGTACTTTGGGATTCTGCATTCATAAATTAGCATGTTACTTAATTATTTTACTAAACACCTTAGTGAAACAAACAAACAAACAAAAAGACTTTACTAAATTAAAAAAAAAAAAAATGAAATGTTTCCAAAGTAATACCTATTAGGTTCTGGCACTTAGAGGAACCTACTTATCAACTGTTCTGTTTTTTTGTTTTTTATATTTTGGGTTTTTTTTTTTTTTTAAGGATAATTGAAATTTAGTAAATAACCATATGCTGTAATTGGTAGGGTTCTTTTTTTTCCAGCAGTGGTAAGTGCTGATTTTTTTTTTTTTTACTAACTATGCTCATAAGGTTTTATCTTAGAAGATGAATATTAAATATTGCAAGCCTATGACACTAATCTACTCAAACAATAAAAGTGAAGCACAGTAAATGAGATCTCAGAAACACTGGATATGTTTCTTCATTTAAAGAAAAAAACTTTTTAATTAAACCATCCAATTTAATGTTTTTATATGGCACTTTAGTTTTGAAGGTAAAGTGATCTAGAGACAGCTGACAAAGAAATTATAACTGCAATTCCTTGGTGAAAATGTTAATGACAGCAAAATATTGTTTAATTAGATGATTGCAGCATCTGGATTAACACTCTTTAAGAGCGATGTTCCTGTGCTTGTCTGCTTCTTCACACTTTACAGACATTTTGTCATCTCTAGGTCATTAGGAAAGAATTTTTAATGATTTTTCTAGAAGCAAGCAGTTCAAGTTACATCTAATTAGATGACAATAATAAGCCCAACACATGCAGTAGCTAAATATATACATAATTAACCAGGGAGGGCTTGTACATCACAGAGTAAAAAAGTGGAAAATGCTAAACAGGAGAAAAAGGTTGGGGTTGGGGAAGTTGTGCTGAATTCATTAGCTGATCATATGAAACACAACTCGAAAACCTTTAGAAAAATCCTCAGACCTAACAGAATCATTTAGACAAAGCTATGTTAGCAATCACTCTGCTATTTTCTTAAATGCAAGAATGCCAGGTTTTAACATCTTGTTCATGGTAGCATCTAATAAGGTATAAAATGAGGCATAGGTTGTATCTTTCAGAACACAATGAACAGAAATCGGGTCAACTCCAGGAATTAAAGGTTGAAACCATACTTTATTTGAACTCTAAGTATTATTAAAATTCTTCTACATGTAAAAAAAATAAAAAAGAAAAGAAAAAATTCTTCTACGTAAATCTTCCAAAACTTAATGTTCCTTGAAAACAAAACAAAACAAAACAAAACAAAACAAAACAAAACAAAACCATGTGTTTCAGAAATCGTTACATAAATTATACCAGAGTCCTGAGCTGGACTTTCATGCAGTTTTAAAAATCATGTCTTCCCAAGAACATTTAATGAAATCAAAAAAATAGAATCTGAACCTGCATTTGTAGCAGGTTCCCAATGAGACAGGCACACATGGAAAAAGAAAAAAGAAAAAAGCCACCAAAATTGTTAATGTGATATATACGGCTAGGCTTATGAGTGAGTTCATTTATATTTCCAATTTTCTATAATGAATATTTATTAGATTTATAAGGAGAACAAAATAAAGGCCATGAAAACATCTGTGAGTTTTTAGGTGTCTTTTAAAAATAGTATGTTTTCAGAATTTTTGATAAACTTTTCATGTAAAGTATCTTTACAAAACTCACCTATATATAATAAAATGTGTGCTTATTTATATGCAATTATGTATATATACATGTATCACATGAGGGTCTAAAAAAATCTAATAATGCATTAATACTAAGACACTGTTGCTGTATGCTTTATACAGAATCTTATTTTTAAAAGCATCTTGAAAGGAGAAAAGCAAAATTGGCCAAGTATGACAGACCTCAAAATATGAAGAACAAGAAATGGGGCATAAATGTATTATATATGTCATGCTAAAACAATATTTTGGAGAAAAAAGGTTGAGTCTGAGAGTGTAAGACAGGAACCAAAATGCTTTTTTACAGAAAATGTAAATTTACTAAGTCACATTAGCCTGTATTTTTAAAAATGTGAAGCCAATCTTCTTTCCAGATTCCCATCCTGTAACTTTTCTACTTTATTTTTCATTCTTTTAAGTTTATGTATTTATTTTGAGAGAGAGAGGCAGAGAGAGAGGGAGAGAGAGAATCCCAAGCAGGCTCTACACTGTCCGCATAAAACCTGATGCAGGGTTCGAACTCACAAACCTGTGAGATCACAACCTGAGCCGAGATCAAGAATCAGATCAAGTGTTACCCACTGAGCCACCCAGGCACTTTGTAAATCTTCTCTTTAATCCAGGAAATTTAAAGAATCTCTCATCCAGCAATTCTCGTAAATTCATATAACAGATCACACAATCGAGCAAAACACTTGCAAAGCCTAAGTATAAATCAGTTCAATTTAATGGGTATTTACTTAGCAAAACTTGCTTTTTTTCTGTAGCAATCTCATAATCTCACTAGAGAGATGAAATATACACATAAAATGCTATGGACAAATTAGCATAAATGCCAAAATATATGATATAGACAGTGCTATAGAAGATATGAGTGCTATGGAGGATTAATACAATTATCTTTAGGTATATCTTTTATTTATTTTTTTTAAGTTTATTTACTTTGAGAGAGACAGAGTGGAGGAGAGCAGAGAAAGAGAATCCCAAGCACGCTCCACGTTGTCAGCATGGAGCCTGATGAGGGCCTCGAAGTCACGAACCGGGAGATCATGACCCGAGCAGAGGTCAAAAGTCAGATGCCTAACTGACTGAGTTACCCAGTAGCCCCCCTCTAAGGGATATATCTTTTAAGGAATATAGAGGTGGTGCAATGGTTCTCAAAGTGTGGGCCCTAGACCAGTGGTATCAGCATCACCTGGAAACTTGTTAGGAATGCAAATTCTTGAGCCCCACCCTCAAGCTACTGAGTCAGAAGCTCTGGGGATGGGGTTCAACGATCCTTGTTTTAGTAAGCCCTCCACGTGATTCTGAGAACCACTGGTATCCTGGAGGATGCTGGCTTGGTGGCCATGTTGCTGGTGTTGACCGTGTGGCTGGTGGTGCTCGGCCAAGTCCCTCTCCAGGAGTCGCCAGCATCAGAAGAAAGCCCTCTCACGCAAGATCCTGTCTCCTTCCCAGGAGTCTGCATCCAGCGATAGCAGTGTGGAGGAGGTAATGAAGGCCTGGCCACCTTGCTTCAAGGCAAGACAACTCTGAACTTCTAGCTCCTGTCTCCCTTGCCTTTTCTGCACTGCCTTGGGCTTCAATTTCTCTTTCTGCTGAGTTCCACTTTCTTCACTCCCCTACAGACGTGATTCCAGTGACTTCTTATATTATACTTTTCAATTTAAGTGTTACCTATGAAAAGCTTTCCCTGATCTCTTAGTTACAAGTAATGCCTTCTAGTTCTGTGACCCCAAATGGCTTTGTATGTTCTCCTGTTCTAATAATTATCACTTTTTCGTGGAATTGCTGGTGTGCGTATGTGTTTTGCCAACTACGCCATCATCTTTTCAAAGGCAGAAACCACACTCTAGTTTCCTCTGCAGTGTCAGAACCAGAGTGTGTGTTCAGCGACTATTTACTAAAAAACTGAACACATTGGCTTCGTATCTAGAGACCTGTAATACACTCCTATCAACAGCTCTCCCTAACTGTAGGCTATCTTATTTCCGATTCAGGCCATACATAGTCATCAGTTTCATTTTCCTAAAACTCTATATTGTGTCCCCTTCTACTCCAAAACCATACTGACCTCTTAAGAGTCTAAGATCAGGCTCTTTACAATCTGGCTCTTACCGATAGCTCCAATATTCTCTGCTCTGAGCCAAGATACGATACCCATGTCCACTGAACACATCACATGTCCAACCGGCAGAAATATTTGTAAAGCTCTGCTCTTTTTTTCCTCCCCAGACAAACACATATTTAAAATTCCTCCACTCTGCTTAGCTCTCAGAGCATTCATTATTTACAGCACTTATTCAGCACTTAACATCAGCTGTCTTAAAATGCTCTCTTATTTATGTATAGTTCATTTACCCATCCAGTTGTAAGTGCTCTGAGCTCCTAGTCCCAATTTTATACTTCATTTTATCCCGCCGTCTACAACAGACGGGCTTCAATGTTTAGATATGATCATTATAAAGGAAAGGCCCAATGAATTCTTTTTTTAAAAAGCCAGTGGCCTATACATTCTTTATGTCATCAAATGAAACAGATCCCAGTGATTCAAAAGAGAGTAGAATGACACTGAGACATCCCTTAGGATCTGCATGCTCTGGCTCAGAAACCCAAAGACTGTCCCAACCAGGAAAAAAACAGTGTCTGTATTGCTCAGGTATAGCTTACAGATGGGAACACAATGTTATCTTATCCAGACTGCAATCTTTCCAGAGCTTGACAGAGAAAGAAACTCCCAGACAGCAACAGGCATGGGGTAGGCGGTGGTTATAGGCGGTACTGTACCATATTGTGGGAAGTGTATCTGACATCAGTGAAATGTAGTAGGAAGGGATGGAGACTAGAAGAGTCCTTTAGAACAATGAACTAGACCACATTCCATCCAGAAAGACAGCAAGAAACCCACCTTAGAATGGCAGAACAGTTTAATATAAATGCCAGCTCGACTGGAAACTGAACTGTGAGTGAGGTATATCACCCTGTCTTCCAGTTTTATATACAACAGCTCCAAATAGTTAACACAGCCAAGGAAAAAAATCTTATGCCCATCCATGACATATGGTAGACAATTAGCCTTGATAGATCTCTCAAGCATAGATAACAGAGAAGCCTAACACAGGGAATATGGAAAAACACTGCAGAAAAATGTAAAGAGACCAAACATTATCCTAAAAATCAGGTAAAGATCCATGTAGCTGAAAATGATGTACTGCATTAACAAGGAGAAAATTTTAGTAGAGTTTGAAATCCTTCATAATATGCAAAATATAGGGACTCCAAAAAATATGAGTTCTATAAGAACATAGATTCTGGGTAGTAAATCATATTGACAAAAATAAGCAGTGAACAAGAAGTAAATTGACTTTAAGTTCTTATATAGGAGTAATTAAAACTGCTGATTCATATTTGACTTCAAAAATAAGGAAAATATACTTTAGAGGGTTTTTAAAAATGTAAACATATCTCTAGGAGAATTAATAGCAGGATTCCTACAGTCACTAACAAATGGGAGAAATTTTATAAGGCCAAAGAAAAACAAAAGAATACAAAAATTTTTTAAATAGTATAAAATGAGACAATATATGACCAAACGTATCACTTGATACAACAGATGTAAACAGATTAAATATGGTTACTGAAAGAGCGAAGTCCAGGACAGGGTTACACCCTGAAATTCCATCTATGCTCTAGGACAGAGTTGGCACACCTCAGATTCTATCCTTCTTCTCTTTGGCACTGAAGCTTCTTTCTGCTACATCATGTGGTTACCTGCTATGCTAGTGAAGGTTTTTATATTTCAGATCTTTAAGTTCACTCTATCTGTACATGGACACAATATGTGCCAATTAAACAGTATAACCTGTTTCTTGTATCTTTAAGGGAGCAAATAGGTTTCTTTAAGATATAAACATCATGTTTACTGACATATATATGTGTATATACATATATATACACATATATATTATATATACGAAAGACATGAATATATCATGAAGATACACGTAGAGGATGGAGATGTGTGTATACAATATACAATAAAATTTAATTTACGTAATAGACCTTTGGTTGTACCTCTAGTGTCCTATTCACAAAGGCATTACATTACAATATGTATTAAATGATTAAAATGTAAAGACATTTTCAACAACTTTTTTATCCCTTTTGTTCACAAATTGTGTTCTCTTGCCTATCTAATATATATCTGCATCACCCATATTTACTATGTGTACCCCTATAGCATCCATATTCACACATATGTGATTGATTTAAGAAGAGTAATATTACACAGTTATCCTTTTTAAGCAATTATTCAGAGAACATGTCTCTAAATTCATGGTTCTGAGCCTTCATTCGTAATAGAACAAGAACCAAAGGGGAGCATATGTGTTTATATAGTTACTTCAATTCATGTTATTCCAAGAAGTTTTTGCAGAGCCTGATTTATAGAGGTAAACTTTTTGTAATTCAACATGAATAAGGGCTTTTGGAACTTAATTTAGGAAAAAAGAAAGAGGCACTTAAATCTCATAAATATGTTTAACCCACAGACAGCCAATGATTTAACAGGAAAACAAAGCCACTACCTTCTTTTAATTTGCAGGCACAGTACTGCTGAGGTTGATGGCAGTTACTCATCATTTAGAAATGCAATCTGATTTTATATTTTTATTCGAAGATTTTAAGAAGAAAAGATCCTGTAACCCAATCATGCCATAATCCAGGTGACATCTGTACTAGGCAGAATCCTGTTGTTATTCTCCTGTCTAGCTGCTATTGCCGAGAATGACAAAGTAGGGAAATTACATTTTCCCATTATTATTTCCAGACACTTTCTGGCAATGGTTTGTTGACTCTAATAAACCTTCAGACAAAGCTGTCAGCAAAGGAAATGGCAAAGGGGAGCAAGGAAAAGGCTCTTCAACAACAAATGCATCTAAAACCTCAGTGCCAGCTTGTACCATTTCTGATAACATCTAACGTGAGTGCTCCCACATTTATTCTAATCTGTATTTGAATTCCAAGAAAAAAAATGCATTCCATCAAGTCATATTACCAATGCTTTTGATGAACACAAATGTATTATGAAATTAAAGAATGAGATGTCTTACCTGCTATAGTATTAAGAAACATCAAGTATTCGAAGTTGGAAATTTCCCTTCTTTGCCAACGCTGAGTCATGTTGGAAGATTTGTAAAGCTGGCGAGGGGTGGCCAGTGATATCCTCCTAGAAATGAAGCAAACCATAACAAACATAGTCTCTTTTAACTCATGCCTTTTAAAAATCAGTATTAACTAATACATTGGTTTGGTATCAATCCACTTAAAATAATTAATGGTTTATCCTTAGGTAGATTAAAAAATACATTTTAATTGCAGATATTAGCAATCTTTCAAAATTCTACCATAGAAAAGATACATTTAGTTATTCAGAATAAACCAATATGAAAACACCTTTTTAAAATTTTTTATTTTTTAATTTACATCCAAGTTAGTTAGCATATACTGCAACAATGATTTCAGGAGTAGATTCCTTAATGCCCCTTACCCATTTAGCCCATCCCCCCCCACACCCATTCCAGGAACCCTCTGTTTGTTCTCCATATTTAAGAGGCTCTTATGTTTTTGTTCCCCTCCCTGTTTTTATATTATTTTTGCTTCCCTTCCCCTATGTTCATCTGTTTTGTCTCTTAAAGTCCTCATATGAGTGAAATCATATGATATTTATCTTTCTCTGACTAATTTCACTTAGCATAATACCCTCCAGTTCCATCCACATAGTTGCAAATGGCAAGATTTCATTCTTTTTGACTGCTGGGTAATACTCCATTGTATATATACCACATCTTCTTTATCCAATGAAAACACCTTTTTGTATAATATGGCTGCAAATGGGTATTTTACAAGTCAACAAGACCAAAAAAAGTGAAACTACACTCAAGATAAGTAAAAGTAGCTTGTGAACAATATAGCAAATCTACTCCATGCTAATAAGCTACGTAGGCAGGTCGTCAGGTGCCAGCTTGTAAGCATTTGATTTAAACCTCATATAATAATGGCTGCCACTGAACTTTATATATGGATACAGTTGTGTTATTGTGGCAGGCCTCCGCAAAGAGTGTGCATGGGAGTACAGCCTCTACCTACGCTGTACATATCCCTCTAACGATGTAAAAAAACGAGCCGGGAACTTTGAAAACATATGAATTCAGAAGAAGGGACACAGGAATAGCTCAAGGGAGTAAAATCAGGACAATCTGTGTAAATTATGAACTTCCTGAGGTTCATTGTGTTTATGTAAAAAGGAATGAAAGTGACCTGTATTTGTAAAAGTCTGCTAAAGCCACTGAGTTTCTGAAATGATCACTAACCTAAGACAAAGGTTCCTAAATGTTTTCAATTCATGCTACTCTTGGTATGTCAAGGACTTTTTCATGTTGTCCCTGGGCCAAGAGAAATACCTAACAGTCATGTTTATTAGGTGGTTAGATCCAAATAATAAATACATAAGTCTTAACAACTAAGTAGCTGTTGGAAAATATAATACTCATAAATTGAAATAAAAATAGTATTTTTACTTCATTCTTAAATAACTACAATTACTTAGTAAAGGGATGTGTGCACCGTGGGCTTTGCACAGCTTCTTAAGTCTTGTTGTTATATCTGACACCACTCCTTATGCCTCCTGTTCCATACTGAGTTTCATGCAGCTCCTTTTTTTAAATTTTTATCATAGCAACTCCCAAAAACTGGTTCTACAAAGCTAAGATGTCATGAAAAAGAACACAGTGCTATCTAATGCTGAAATGTAGAACTAACTTGAGCTAAGAGTTTGTGTGGTATCTGACAGATGGTGCTGTTTTTCCTTAAAAAGCATGAAATGCCCTGCAGAAGCCTGTGAGTTCACCGTGACATCCCAGGTTCCCTGATGCTCAGTTTGGGAACTGTGGACTTAAGACTATTTTTGTTTCATGGATTATTGTCAAATATTTCTATGTGCACGGAATCTTAATAGGCACTGTCTTGTACATAGTAGGAGCTAAAATACATATTAGTTGAGGAAAAGGAGGGGGGGAAGGATGGAAAGGAACTTGTTATCTCAAACTCAAATCCGAATTATGAATTCTAAGAATAATTAGGTGTAACTCAATGTTTAAAATATTAACTTTTTAAAAAACTTTGCTAGTAATGTATATTTGACTCACTCCAAATGAACCATATGAGTCTAATGATTCACTTCATTGCAATGGTAAATGGTATATATATTTCATACATCAATTCTGTAATTCGGTACATTTTTCAATTAACTTATAATATGATTTTTACAGTGCTTCCAGATTTTGATCCATACTGATATCAATATTTAAAATTTCTCCAGCTTTACTTCTACTCACACAACTATTTTATGTAGTAAACTTTATCCCTGATCCTGACTTTGTCATGGCAACAGGCTAACATAGGCTCTGAATCATCAAAGAATTAATAAACTTTGCTTAGTCCGATTTGCATTGTGCTATTATAATCACATGTTTGGTCCAATTTGCACAGTATTACTATTGTAATCACATTCTTGCTATTCTAAAATTCTTACCTGCAGCACGCTCAGAGAAGTATGCTAAAATTTTACAATATATATCATAAAATGTTGAATGCCTTTGTTGACATTTTGAACCCAAACAATTTAGGAAGAAAATTGCTGATCTGGAAATAATTCTGACCATCAAAAATATCCCCAAACCAAAAATCACACAAATCCTGCTAAGTACCAATAATGGGAATCATGGGAGAAAGTTATCATGTCATTCTTAGAGAAAGTAATAGAAAAATGTGGGCATGGGAAAGGAATTGAGAAAAGCTACTTATCAGCAGGTCTAAGAAAATGACCAGCTTTTCCTGTTTACTGCTTCACCTTTTCCACCATAAACTCATTGAGAGCAGGAACCTTGTTTTACTTACTGTTATATGATTTGCTTTTAGCAATACTTAGTATATAGTGGGGTCTCAATAAGTACATACTAAATGACTTGAATTATTGGCCACCCTCTAAGAAAAAATGGCTAAAAAGATACGTGATGCCAAAAAATTAAATAATTCAATCATATGAAGAAGAAGAATGGGAAACGGTAAATCAATAGGTCTGTTCAAAACATCTACAGCAAATTTAGATATTAAATGAGGATGGCTGGTATGTATTTGGGCTATAGTACAATGCTTTTAAAATACATGTTTTTTAATGTTTTATTTATTTTTGAGACAGAGAGAGACAGAGCATGAGTAGGGGAGGGACAGGGGGAGGGACAGAGAGAGGGACGCACAGAATCCAAAGCAGGCTCCAGGCTCTGAGCTGCCAGCACAGAGCCTGACGTGGGGCTCAAATTCACGGACTGTGAGATCATGACCTGAGTCAAAGTCGGACGCTTAACCGACTGAGCCACCCAGGCGCCCCATACATTACGATGCTTTTAGAATCAGGGGATAAGATGAAGACAAACTGCCCTCTGAGATAAAAGCTACTAAGTACCACAATAAATGGCAACCATTTAAAATCACAAACCTTATGGATACAACCAGATGTATCTTTGGTAAGTAAATAATCTAATTAAATCCAAAGTTAATTGATTGTGCTATCTGAATAGAAAAATGCATTGACCAAACAATGGTACTCAGTATGGAATCCAGAATATGGGCAAGTTTTTGCTGGTATTTTTCAATCATTATGCAGGGGTGATGGTATTGTTCTTATGAGCAATGTGGGAAACCTTGACAGATATCACAGGATAGAAATAAAGGGTGTGAGCTATGAACTTGGGCAAGATAAGTAACTTACCTAAATCAAAATTTTCCTAGCTGTACAATGGGATGATAATCCCAATGTGTTAGGAATGTGGTTGTTTTAAGAATTAAGGGCAAAGAGGGTGCCTGGTAGGCTTACTTGGTTAAGCCTCTGAATTTCAGTTTTGACTCAGGTCATGATCCCACAGTTCATGGAATCAAGCCCTGCATCAGGCTCTGCACTGTGGCACAGAGCCTGCTTCCGATTCTCTCCCTCTCTCTGCCCCTCTACCACTCGTACCTTCTCTTTCTCTCAAAATAAATAAATAAACGTTAAAAAAATAGAATTAAGGACAGAGAGCTCCCTTTTGGCACGTGAAGACATAGCGAGATGGCCATCTATGAACCAGGAAATGGGTTGTAGTCAGATACCGAATTTGCTAGCATCTTGATCTTAAGACTTCTAGCCTCACAGAATTTCAAGAATTTGTTGTTTATAAGCCAGAAGAAGAAGAAGAAGAAGAAGAAGAAGAAGAAGAAGAAGAAGAAGAAGAAGAAGACATATAATGTTTATAAACTAAAACACAAAGTATAGTCCCTGCCACATGGGATGTTCTCAGTAAATGAAAACTCAGTAAATGGATATTAATTAATTAAAGAGGCATTCATTGAGCTATGCTAGCTTAATGGATATATTCCTTTCATTCTAAAAGGACAAAGCAACAATCTGATTTGTAATGTTATCTCTTTGGTGGGCTTGTCCAACAACTGGCTTACATGATACGTGAAGGCCATTATTCTAGCAGTATACCTGCCTTTGAATTTGATAAAAATTGTTTTCAATGTTTTTATTATTTTTATTTTTGAGAGAGAGAGAGAGAGAGAGAGAGAGAGAGAGGCAGAGAGAGAGGGAGACACAGAATCTAAAGCAGGCTCCAGGCTCTGAGCTGTCAGCACAGTGCCTGACTCAGGGCTTGAACCCATGCACCGTGAGATCATGATCTAAGCCGAAGTTGGACGCTTAACTGACTGAGCCACCGAGGCACCCCGATAAAATTTTGTTTATAAATCTTGTAGGTTTAGTTTAGAGTAAATTTCCTAGAGTTTGATAAACTCTGCTTAAACCGGTAAGACCCAATGTCAAGAAAACAAAGCCGAGAATGAAGCCCTTCGTGGTTCTATCAAAACACTGTCATCTGGAAGGCTTCCACTTGTAGGAGCCACACATCATCCCTTCTCTTTGACAATTCTGTAAATATAACAGGGCCTTACATATCACACACACGTGTTTATGGGTGTAGGTGCACCTATCTGTTTACCTACCCTCCTACCCACCTCCCTACTTATCTATGTGCGTACATGTTCCATATACGTGTATAGTGTGTATGTGTGTTTACAGTTTACAAAATGCCTTCACTTTATGATCTCAAGACTTTCATAAAACATCTCTTTTCAAAGATAATGTCTCCATTTTATAGCAGATGAGAATGTCACTCCTCTCGCCTAGTGTTATTCATTCTTTCAACTAAGTTCCCACTCAGCGTATCAGGCTCTGTGACTGTTACCTCACCAGGAAGGGGCAGGTGCAAGCCCAGATTCAGTGTTCCTCTCACCCCTATCTGCTGCTCCCAAGGCTATATCTCACAGGAAATACATAAAACTGGACTTCTGGGATATTATTAGGAAACTAAGAATGCATTGAGCCATTGGCAGGGGCAAGCCAAAGGACCAGAAAAAAGGGTTTTAAGGTAGAATGGCTGTCTGAAGCAACAGCAAAACCAAAACTATTAAGCATCTATTTTGTTTCCAGTTTTGCCATCAAGAAGGATGATCTTCCAAAAGTCAAAGGGAGACCAACTGTGGTTAAAGGGGAAATAATACTCATACTAGGTAAGGGAGAGAGTAAAGAACTTCCGGTTGTTTTAAATGAATCCAGGTCGAGGCAAGTCCAAGAGTACTGAAGGAAATTACACACATCATTGAGAAACCTGTATGGGTAATCTCTGAAGAATCATGATCATTGAGAAAGATGTCAGGAGGCAGAAGATCATTTTCAAAAAGGAGAAAGACCTATTTGTCAGTTCTTAATGTCAATTCCTGGAAAAATCCTTGAATTGACGATTAAACGAACAGTTTGTAAGCACTTGGGAAAGGAAGCAGTGATTACATGAGTCAGCTTCGATTCAGTAAGAACAAGTCTTGCAAAACTAACCTCATTTTCTTTTTTTCGATAGATTAAATGCATTTTTCCTCTGACCTGTATTCTACATAAGTATTTCTTCATTATCCACTAATGTCTTAATTTAATCTTGTCATTCTCCTAGCAAATATCCTGAGCTTGTACATACATGTCAGTGAATTGGTCTTACACTGTGAGCTTAATACAAGAACAGATGCTTTGTAAATCAAGGTAATTCTAGTTGAGTAGCACCTAAAAAGCATCTCAGCAATTAGGCTCTGTGCTAGGTTCTATAGATTAAAAGATACAGAAGACACAGTCCCTGTCTTTTAAATGTCTGTAGCCTATTTAAGGGAAGATACACAAAGATTAGTTTTCCTGTCCATCCACGCTGGGCTCTGCAATAATTCTCATGGACAGAGTGACTGATGTGGAAGACATTGTTGTTTGTCTGTCCCAAGTCAGTATCTTTCTTTCTGGCCAACAGGGACCTGTTTTGTTCAAGCAGGAGGTGGCGAGGACTTCAGAGGTACAGTTTACCCTGAGTTTTACCCAGAGGGTGATTGGCCTAAGCCAGTTAACTCACTTCGCTTTGGCAATGATTGTTCAAAGGACAGGAAGGTGAGCCCATTCAGGCCAAAGGGACCTAAGATAAAGATTGCAGGAGGCTTCTCACAAATATATTCTTTCCTAAAACCTAGAGGCTCGAGGAGAAACCCTTTGTGTCTTTTCCCCATTTTAATGCAACTGTGTGAAGCTGTGCTATCTGGAACACTAGTGGGTATTTTGTGACCAGGAGGCCGACTGAGGGTCTTGACATCACTGAACGTCGGAGACAGTACTGGAAACTCCTTAGCTCCAGACTTTTGATAAAGTAAGGCTCAAACCGCGAAACACTCTAGTGTTTAAGCCACTTTTAGACAGGTATTCAGTTACATGGAGCTAAAAACTGACTGATATTAGTGATACACATAATTACTATGTTTTCTCTTAGACTAGTATCTTTTGATAAAATAAGATTTCAAAATTATATTTTAAAATACCAAGATGAAACATTTAGGAAATGGTTAAAACCACACCATCATTCATAACTATTAACCTCAACAAATTCTAAGAGTTTTATTACTTTCATGAAGAAGCATCTATGTGCAGCATTTATACAAACAGTTTATATGCGATCATGCAACAATTAGTCACAAATATCATGAGGCTCTGGTATGTTTTTTGTAAGATCTTCAGCAAAAATGTCCTAATGATGTGCGAGCTATGATATACAATCAACTTTTTTACTTCCTCATTTATATAGGTGTTAAATAAAACTTATACATCAACTCTTCTGTCATTCTTAAAATAGATGTTTCACAGCCTCTTTGCCTACAAATGACTTGCAGAGAAAGAAAATGCCTTGGTTCTCAAAATAATTATAATGGTATAACCTTATTTATATTTCTGTCATACTAGGATTAAAATATGTTAACGAACCATACATAATGCGTGATATGATATAATTAACGAACCATACATAATGCGTGATATGATATAATTACCTGGCTTGTGGCAAACCATAGCTGGTCCCTACGCCAACCCGAGGTAAGCTATAGACAACTTTTTTTACTGTTGCTTGATCGGGGAAATTGAACATAACCGAGGCTGTGGGAAAAAGAAAAAACACGAGTTAGAAAGCCACAGGAGAACTAACCATCAATTTTAGAAATCATTTTCAAGTGCCTCTCATGATTTATTTGTCAAGGTAATGTATCTTCATGGAAAATCAGCTTTCTGTACAGCATTATCCAGGAAAAATCTAGGATTAACATTTTCAAACAAACTAATTTTTCTTCTTATTTTAGTGAGGGCGTATCAAAGAGAGAAATACAGCAGGGAAAAATGAAAACCGTATCATTCTATGTAAATAAATAACATCCAAATATGAGCACATTTCATAATATTTAAGGGGCCTTACTTCGGTTTGCCATAAATACTTCCAAAGCAGTGTTTTGTAGAAGATAACGTCTTGAAAAGACAGCTCGTATCTCGCTGAACATCCATTTTCCGTGAAGTCCTTCAGTGTATGCAAGAACCTAAAATAAATAGTTGAAAGGGAAGTGTCAGCCAGTGAAATGTGTGTCTAAGACTTAGTCTGACAATATCTTAGACAGTGCTGTATAAAAGTCAGTAAATTAGGGATTATCTTCCTGGATTCATGATATATCACAACACTGCCAATCATCCAATTCTGTATACAGCATTTGCAAAATTTCTACCTGTCTGCATTTTCTTGGTTGGCTCATGAAGAAATGAACAGCAGAAAAATTATATATTTAAAGTGACCCTGTGACTTAAAACAGATATACATTATAGTTTTTGGTCTTGTATATAATTAGTTGGGCAAGGTAACTTGACATATTCTGTTGGTTCTTTTCCAATATTCCTTTTCTTCCTTCTTCCTTGCTTAGTGGAAGCCCAGTTAGCAGCAGTGTCTATGTGGTCAACACCAGGCAATGGGTCATGACTGGTTAAGGTAGGGGTAGCAAGCATTTTTGGTACAAGGACAAACGGCAAATATTTTTAGACCTTAAAGGCCATATGGCCCCTATCACAACTACTCAGCTTTGCCATCGTAGAGTGAAACCGGTCATAGACAATGTATAAATGAATGCGTGTGGCTGTGTTCCAATAAAACTTTATTAATAACAACAGAGGTGGCCTGAATTTGGTCCTGGGGCCAATCTGGCTGACCCACGGTCTAAGCCAATCATGGCAAAGTTATTCCTTGCTTTCGCAAATTCCACTGAAACTAGGGGTGAGGACATTTGACCCTGAGCTGGCTAACGAGAACAAAACCAAAGTTGGTTGGGGATGTTTCAGAAAAGATGACAGAATGAGTGATATGTAGCTGGAACACTTTTTTTTCTTCTCTCTTGAATAGAGATGTAATGGCAGGAACTGTAGCAGCAATTGTATAACCAGGAGAGCAAGGCCAAGGAAATTGAAGCAAGGTTGGCCCTAATATTGAGTTAGTGAAACAGTGTCAGCAACCACCCCACCGGCACTTCTTGTTACATGACACAGATCAGTCCATATTTGATAAAGCCACTGTAGGCAAATCTGAAACAAATGCATTCCCTCCTGATACACCATTGCAAGTTAACAACACAAAATACATTTCTCTTTGCACTAGTACACTCTGTACAACCTACCACATTGAAATTTGCTCTGGTGAAATCAAAACTAGTTGAATTCTACATGCATGATACTCCTTAAGCTTTAAAAGCAAGTTATGAATTCCCTTTTTACATTTCCTTTCTCTGGGAAAAGATATATAATATGTGATACTTTGGTCTTTTAGTTTGTGAAAATTCCATTTTCTTTCTAACTCCTTAATTCAGTTTTGTCTTTCCCTCGATGCTAGAAAGTTCTTGGAAGCAGTCAGACATCTATTTAAATCCTGAAACATTTTGGAACCAGTCAGACTCCTATTCAAATCTTGGCTCTGTTATATAGCAGTTAGAGGACCTTGGAAAAATTATTTAACTCCATCTGATTTTCATCATCTGAAAAACAGTGATAATAATACTATTACTGGTTAGTTTAAGCAGCGACAATGAACCTTAAGTGCATGGCCTGAGCTATTATCTAAGTTCTGTTTATAAGCTTCTATGTCCTTACTGTTGAGCATAAAGTGACATCTGTGTTTGGGTTTCTAAATGTAAAACTATACATTTCACAAAAGGGTTATAGTGACTTGCCACAATTCATACTAATACATTCTCAGCTGGGTGCAATGTTCCCCAGATTCAAATTTCATAGACCAGTGTAATTTTTTTTTTAATGGGGAGAGTACTGATACAAGATTGATAACTTTTTTGTCGGATAGGAAAAATTTCAGGACAAGTAAAACAACCAAACCAACAAAAACTATCTTCCACATGACCATCAGTTCACTAAAAACTGAAACTATTAAGGCTGTTTGAAAACCCAAAGCAGTACAATGTGTATAATCTCATAAAAAAGGAGAGACCTTGTCAGGAAGGCTGTGTTGCGCCCCTATATGAAAACCGTTACGCCATGAGGATGGAGACAGACACACTCACACACATACACACTCTTATTTTTACTTATTTCTCTCTTTGGGCATGATGCAATGAATATTTGGCCAAGTGTTCCTTTCCATTATTTCGCTTATAGCAGGCAGGCCATTCACAAACACACAGGAGTTAGTCGAACTTCTGGAGTGCTCCCTGTGAGACTGTCTCCCCAGCTTTGCTGGCCGTCACTGGATGGTTCTCCAGCTCCAAATTCAGCCTTAATTGCTTGTTCTGCGAAGATGAACCTGTACCCTTTATTTTTGCTCTGTTAGCTGCCACGATGTGACGCGTTGTCAGGAAAGCACACTGAAGAGAACCCGCAGGCGGGAGGAAGGGGTTTTCCTTGCTGGGGCTGGTGCGCTCGCTCACTCAGCAGCTTCCTGAAGAACTGGGGTTTCTCCGCTGCCAGGCTTCTGCAGGGTGTGATGGCCACCAGGACCCAGTGACAGGCAGTTTTTCTTCCAGTACCTCCCCCTGCCCCAGGCAGTTTTGCAGCAGACTTGCCTCTCCCCTGAACCTCTCCCCTGAACAGTTTCACCAGCTCCCTAGAGGGTGGATTTCTGAAAAGTTCTAGAGGACAGAGCTCCAGCACGTACCCCCACCAGAGCACCAGAGTGACTTCTCCACCCCCCAAGGAGCTACAGCCATGCCTTCCCCAGTGAGCCCAGGGGGGCCTCTAAGAGTAGGGGCTGCTCATTTCCAATGCTATTCTTACATTCTTTAGAGCTCTTTTTATTTCTTACTAATCATTCCCTGTTACTCTGATCTCCTGTGATAGTTTTAGATTATAATTATTCACATTACACTTTCCCTGTTTAAGTTGCTATGTGGTTTTTCTCTCCTGCTGGATCCAGACTGATAGACAAACTCAATCAGTTCTCCCACCACCACTACTACTGTCTTTGCTCCAGGCTGGGACTGTAACAGTCCTCAGGGACCCTCAGGAGAAAGAAAAAAGGACAGAGACAATCAGAGGAACTCAGTAAAGCCTGGAGGCGAGGAGTAAAAGGAGAGAGACTAAAACTAAAAGTTATTTTGCTAGTAGCTAGTAAACAGCTCAAGAAGCAAATTCCAAAAGACAGATCCAAAGGTCCAAAGCTATTCTGAGCAAGGACAATATCATCTGGATAACTGTATGGCCCTTACCAAAGGGGCTGTGTGTATGTGTGTGTGTGTGTGTGTGTGTATGTATATATATGTGTCTATATGTATATATGTACATATAGACACATATATATTATAAATTATATATATATTTATGTAAATATAACTATTTACAACTTTATTAAAAAAACCTTCCTAATTACTTTACAGTAACCTATGTTATATTTAAGCTTTGGAAATCCTTAAAGATGGGCTGATGAAAGATAATGCTCTGAACTGGTCATAATTCCCTGCCAACAAAATCCAATAGAGCCTAGAGGAGTCTCCTTCTCCTTCTCCTTCTTCTTCATTTTTAAATAGCAAACCAATTCCTGCTTTCCCTTCTCATTTCCTTGAAGACTGTATATGGAATGAAAGTCTCTTAAAATATTTTATTTAAAAAATTTCTATATCCCCTCTTGTGAGGTGCCTTTCCTGGCATCCAATGTTGAATCACCACATACTAACCTCCACTGTCTCTTCTATTAGAGCACTTTATTTTAATTCTGTGCATGGCACTTACTTATTTTCTTCTTTATTTGTTTCTTCCTCTGTCCTCCCCCTATAACATGAAAGTTCCATGAGAACAGGACCCTGTCTTATTTACTGCTCAGTACACAGTGCCTCAAACAGTGCCTGGTGCACACACATTCGTCCACTCAATAAATCACTAAGAGAAATGGACAGAGATAACACACACGGGGAAAGCTACAGAGAAATCTTACAAATGTGTGCATTTCCGACTCCTTGGCTGAACTGCATAAAGCTTTCTAGTTTGGCCTCCAGACTTCTCATGTTTACTATTTTAACGGTTGAGCCTACCAGACATCTCTCCTGACTTTAGTTTGAGTCAAGATCAGAAAAAAACTAGATAGTTTTTTTTCTGGCTTCTCTTCTGTGGCAGTCTAATTTTCACCCTGGGGAACCTCTGGACTCAGCTACACCTCATCCTGAAAGGCCATGCCCCCCACAGAAAGGAGTCCTTCACTCTAGAGGGGCTAGGCAAGGTCTTCAGGCTACAGTATTTTGACTTTTAAACCTAACTCCTCTCACTTCAACAAAATGCGTACTGAGGTGTGTCACAGAATATCACCTGGCACCCTTCTTGAGCATCAGTTTTATTTCTGGTAAGTAACTGACAATGTTTTGTAATGAAGTTAATACAGACAGGATGGAAAACAAAATGTAAAACATGGTGATCCGTTGCTGTAACGCTAGCACTCAGATAAGTTTTGTGGTTGCCACAGGCGTCCTTAGACTGTAGCACAACCTTCCTTACTCTCCTCTGCTCATGGGCAACGAGAAAGCCCCCAAAATTGGCAGAGGGGACCCTAGTGACATTTTCCGACACTTGCCTGGCAGTACGTGGAGGCTGTGGTGGAAGGTTGTGAGACCAGTTAGGATATAACTTTGGGCAAGTGATGAGGAGTGTAACGAATCTGTATGTATTTCAGAAATGTAAAATATTATCATGTATAGTTGATTAAATATTGAGTTCATGTCATTTTTCTATTAAAAACCTGGGCCTCAAGCCCAGATCTGACATATGACTTGATACTATAAGACTGACTATATTTTATTTATATACCTTTACTAGTTACATAATGTTCTATGGGTTGCAGGACATTCCGTAATAACTCTTTACGCTCATTTTTCATTACAATCCAAGGTATTTTTCTATACCACTATGTACTTTTATCTATGTTTGAGGTTTGTGGCTTTTGTTTTCTTTCTTAAGTCAACCTTCCTACATTATCTGGTTTGTCCCTGCCTGCTTCTCCAAATTATTTAATATACTAGGAAATCTAATCAATCACCCCAATTCAGTTTTGTTTTCTGAAAATTGAATACACATAATTTTCATGACATCATGTAGGTCATAAACAAGAATATTAAAGCATCTCGGATCCCAAATCTTAGGGAACTTTGTGATTTTAAGTGACCACTGAACTAGTTTGAGCCAACTGCTTAGTACCCAAAAGAAGTGAAGGGAGAAAGACTCCACACTGGCCTCATTCCCTGAGGTCTGCCCCCCTCACTTATGAACTGGATCACTCAGGAAGCAATATAACACAAATGTAATAGAGACCCCTTGTAAACCACCTCGCCCAGATGTGTGCTTAACACAGATTATTTGATGATCCTGTTGAAGAAAACTAGGGTTCGTGTGCACTCATGTGAATCAGACACGTATATGTTGTCAGAAACATGTCTAGGGCTGTCAAATCAGTTTTATCATCTTTTTTCCTTCTTAAGGCAGCGAATATTGTGCAACCTAAAAAGTACTTGTTTAGTGATACCTTTGCTGATCTCGACATCACCTAACACCTATGTTAGAACAAGTATTACAAACACTTTTTTCTTTGAATGTGAAAAATCTGAATTTTGCTGCAGGTTACAGTTTCTGTTAAGAATTGATGAAAATGTTGCAGAAGGCTGGATGGACATGCCCTTTTCAGTGTTCGTGAGGTTGTCATATCTAACCGACTTGTCCTTGTAGCCTGAACAGTTTAATTAAAGGGGTCTAACACAACGTAAAGTTGCAAGTCCTCATTATTTTAATAATTCTGCATAAACGTTCAATGATATGGGATATAACCAGTGTATTCAAGATGGAATAGTTCAAAAGTAGTTTCAGGTTTATACTTCTACATGATGGTGCGTGTTCTTTTCCATTTCCAGATGAATGGAGAGAATTCTAAGGCCTAGAAGGAAAGCCAAACCACAAGACAGAGGAAGCTTGGGTTTTAAAATGACCCTGTGCAAGTGCGTCTCTGACTGATAATTGCTATTGTGGTACACTGGGGTGAGGATGCAGGGAGTGGCAAAGACAGCTGGACGTTTGCCACTCTCTCCTCCCTGTTCCCACCACAATGTCTTCTTGGTGACGCTATTTCCTCACTGAAGGCATGGAGAAGTATAAGATACAGTAAACAATTAGATGTGCATGGAAGGACTGAAATAGAAACACAATGGAACAGCATCTTCTAAATGGGCAATGCAATAACTTTCTGAGAGATAAGTTAGGTACACAGAATGTAACAGAATAAGCGTCCAGATCCTCAACTTCTTTTTTTTTTTTAACATTTATTTATTTTTGAGACAGAGAGAGACAGAGCATGAACGGGGGAGGGGCAGAGAGAGAGGGAGACACAGAATCTGAAACAGGCTCCAGGCTCTGAGCTGTCAGCACAGAGCCCGACTCGGGGCTTGAACTCACAGACCGTGAGATCATGACCTGAGCCGAAGTCAGACGCTCAATGGACTGAGCCACCCAGGCGCCCCGATCCTCAACTTCTTAAAGTCTATCTGGCCAAGACCAAACCTGTGAGGGAAGTACAGCTTCCCTTTCTCGTGTCTTTCTTATTGCCCTTTCTATTAAAAAAAAAAAAAAAAGTTGGGGATGGGGACTCTTTATGGTGTATTGCCTGGGGTAATAAGATCTATTGAGGGGGTAGGAGCCTCAAATAAGGGATAATTCAAAACATTAATGGGGATGTTGAAAAGTGCATGCCTACAATGACTAGATTTAAAAAAATCCTTTTGCAACTCAGATGGTTTTTCAATTTTTTACATGCAAAGATTGAAGTTGGATCTAATTGAGTTGATAATGGAGAGATCATTTAAAATAATTTTTGATTATAGATCATTGAGTGGTTTTTAGCGTACAACTTAGAAATGGCACAAAATCTTATAACATTGCTGATTTATGTGAACAAGGTTTTTCAACACATCTACAAAAAAGAAAGCTAGGAGTAGCTGTAATATTGATCCTTGTACTGTTCTAGCAATATTCATATGTGGATATATTAACCATTCATCTCATTAAGAGATGAATTTCCAATAGCATTTTAATTTTTTTGCTATTTTCCAAAGTTTACATTATATTTCTATTCTTGTATGATTGTAAGCTATGTTATTTTTAATAATAATTTATTCCAGAATAAAAGTTTTAAATACTTAAAATTTCATAGTTTTAGGAATTAAAAAAATTAAAACTTTAATTTATAAGTGTATATGTTTTTTACAGATTAGTATAATATAGTGATCAATAAAAGACTTTCAAGAATAAGATATTTTATGGGGTGCCTGGGTGACTCATTTGTTGAGCATCCTACTTCCGCTCAGGTCATGATCCCACAGTTCATAGGTTTGTGTCCCACGTCGGGCTCTGTGCTGACAGCTCAGAGCCTGGAGCCTGCTTCGGATGCTGTGTCTCCCTCTCTCTCTGCCCCTCCCCCACTCACGCTCTGTCTCTCTCTGTCTCTCAAAAAATGAATAAACATTAAAAAAAAAAGGATAAGATATTTTAGATTAGGTAAATTTTGGGGAGGGAAGCAAATGGAAATATGAGTTCAGAGAAAGAGGAATTACATGAAATATCCATTTGAAAAAAGATTTAAAATGGGTGATGACAGAAATCAAATCACTATTCTATTGGATATATTTGATCCTACTGAATATATCTGAAAAGGGATTTTGTGAACCAGACCAACCATCTTGGAGAAATTCCCCAAGATGACCATTCTGTGATGGGAAACTTCATGAGCACAGCACCCCCCGCCCCCCCCCCCCCCACATTCCTTCCTTTTGTTTAACCACACCCTTAAGTCTACTCTCAGGGGCATAACATTCTTGATCTGCCCCAGATATAGGGGTAGGTATGACACACACACATATTCCTGAACGTTCCCCTGGGTGGCCCCTCACCATGTACTTCCAGCCTCCACAGCTATAAAAGCAGGTTTTACAGGGATGTGGGGCTGCAGGAGAGGTACTTCTCTTGCAGTTGCCCAAGACAGTCTCGGTTAAGTCTCCTAAACAAACCATTTCTCATCAAGCTGGACTTGTTGGTCTTTTTCCTCAGTCTTATGGCTTCTTTGGCCTTTGGAAGTCATTTAGTATAGATCTCCCTTTCATGGAACAATGACATAACAATTTTACTTTAAACTATCAATATTTAGAACATGCTGGATATTACAGCTTTTAAAAATATTTGAACTTAAGAAAAATTTTAGACGTGAACTTAAACCTGTGCAGGGTGGTGAATAGTTTTGTTTTTATATTGAAGTATGGTTGACATACAATATTAGGTTGTATATAGTTTTATTAAATTATTTTTTGCAGCATAGGTTAAAAAAAAAGTTAGGGGACAATTGCGATAGACCAGCTTTGCACAATAAAGAAATCCTCAAAGAGCTGATGCAAAAGTCTCACTTTGGCCTTTTGTTCAATTAATAATGAATTAAAAATAAAACTGTCAAGGGCAAGCACCATAATCAGTAAAATCTAATATAGACTGAAAAATTGATCACTGAATCAAACCCTAGAAAATTTTTATGGAAAATACTTAATCTTGATGAAATAAATAATTGAGTAATATGAAATTGAAAATAGGGAACACTGCAAGAGGCATAACTGTGAACCCAACAAAAGTGCTCAAGAAATCAAGCTGGCAAGATGAGGATTTACAGAAAATACATTCTCAATGAAAATGAAACAATCTACGTTATTACTGCTATACTTGTGAGGTTATAGATTTTCATACACACAGCCATTATCAGCATATGGATTAAAACTGCAGGGTCAAGAAACATCCTCCAGCGGGGAAAATTTAGGCAGCCCATTCACAGAGAGTTTTTTATTTAATAACCTTGCTTTTTTTTTTTTTTTTGCTGTAATTCATCAATTTATGTGCCTGCCTATCCTCGATTTATTTATTTATTTATTTAATATACTTTATTGTCAAATTGGCTTACATATAACACCCAGTGCTCATCCCAACAAGTGCCCTCCTCAATGCTCATCATCCACTTTCCCCTCTCCCCCACCTCCCAAAAACCCTCAATTTGTTCTCTGCATTTAAGAGTCTCTTGTGGTTTGCCTCCCTCTCTCTGTTTGTAACTATTTTTTTTTAAAAGGAAACTGCCTATCCTCAATTTAAAGTCACCCTAGGGTCTGCCTATATTACTCACAAGCTGTGAGACATGAGGCAAGTTAGCTACTTTTCAATTCTTTACTTATCTTAAGATTTGGGGGAAATAATAATACCTTACTGCATAGGGTGGTTATGAGGACTGAATGGAATAACTCTTTGTAAAAATGCTTAGGACAGGGCATGGCACATAGGAAGTGCTAAACATACGTTAACCTAGAACTATAATTCTTGCCTATCAGACACAGACATACACAGACACACAGACACACATATACAACACTGCCAGCAAGGGAGGAGAAAAGCTGGACCACAGCAAATAAACTTCTACTAAACTAACAGTCACAGCTACTGTTTCCTTAGTGACAGTTTGTATTCTAGAAATTATCTGAACTCATACTACTAAGCTGTAATGAGAAAGCCCAACCCTTTGGGACATCAGCTGCCACTCTCATTGTCAGTAGTGATAATTCTGAGAAGGCTTCTTCTATTCTATCTTTCTATCTATCTAAACATGGGCCAGCTCTTTTCTACCAACCCTGTCCTCATCATTTATCAATTGTATTTATTTTCAGTGACTTTCATTCAGCGAATATCTACCGATTGACCTCCATGAGCTGATGGCAAACAAGAGGGGTAGAATCCTTCACCTCAAGGAGTTCGTAGTCTTCTGGAGAATCACAAATAGTGAGCAAAAGGGGAAAGAAGAGGTTCTTAAGCAGAAGGAACAAGATGTATGTAAAAATGGTGCCTTGGGGGATGGGTCCAGGCTGTCTGGAACACATATCGTAAAGAGGAGGAAAGTGAAACATAAATGAATGAATGAATGAATGAATGAGAATAATAAAAGGCGGGTGGGGAACCTAGACATGGGGAAATATTATGTAATTCATGTTGGAGTCCAAACTTTTGGTCTGAGAAAAACAGAGAGTCCCTATGTTAAACAAAGAGGTGAGATGATTAAATTTGCACTTGAAAATCACTGCTGTGACTTCAGTGTAGATGTGGTTCCAATAGTCTATGCAAATGCTGTTTTATTGTCATTAGTAGAAAACCATGAACCCTTTCAAAAGAGTATTATTTGTATTCTCTCCAATAGTATCTCACATCATGGCAAAGGCTTTTAAATTCACTTATTTTATTATATACATTCTGTAACAGTTGGACACTTCTTGAGGGTAGAGACTAGGTTGTAGTCTATTTTACATTCCTTACAGAAGCAGCACATGGAGGAAACTCAATCAATTTTTGTTGAAGAAAATATTTAAAATTTAATTTCCAAACAAACTTGGGCTTGCAGCTGGAGTCCTCTGTGCCTACTTCATCTTCAAACGCACACTCAAAATTATGGTAAAATTCTCAAAATTAAAAATGGTATTGGCAAGGTTGCTTCATTTTTGTCCTATTCATGAATGTCCCCATGTGTAACTATTATATATTTGGCTGTGTTTTCTCATTTTCTCAAATTTGGCAAACTCTAAAATTTTGTATTTGTCCCTCTGCTATTATTTAACAAAGGGGAGGAATGCGGTAGGGGGAGGGAGAACTCTACACTACTGGAAAAAAGCTTATTTCTGGTTTCTAGAATTTACTTCATTTACAAACTGAATATGTTACCTTCCTTTGTACTGTTTTGTATGATGTCAAGTTTTAAACTAGTTATATGTATGCATCTCCAGTTTTGGCTTTTTTTCCTTCTATATGAGATCATTTGGATTTCTGGGTTACAGGTTTTTCTTTGAACCTTTTTTGTAATAGGGTCTGATCTGTGGATACTATTAATTGTCAGCACAAATTGTTTTCCCTTTTTGCAAATATTTCAGAGTCGAGTTTTAGGTGCAGTCAGAAATGACACAAGATTAGACGGGGCATTTGCGGTCATTGTTGCAATAGGGAAATGAATCATTCCTAACCTACAGAGTAGATATAAAGGGGAATTGCTTTTGACTGGAGATCTAATGATGTTATGAGAGAAATCTTTTAACACATTAAAAGATTTTTATCTTAAAATTTTTTAATTTTTTTAATTTTAATTTTTAAATTTTTGTTTTCAAATTTTTTATAATAGTTTATATAAGGTGTATATACTTATGGTACACAGTAGATATTTAATAAGTGTGAACTACTATTATTAATGGTAGTATCAAACCCCATATTGAGCCACAATGTGCATTATGCCTAGTTCTTAAGATCCTGACCATCCTGAACACTTTTCAGCCCCCAAATGTGTCATGTTCTGTTATACTTCTATGTCCTTGCACATGGTGTTTCTTCCGTCTGGTAGATGTCTCCCTATTTTGTTCTTCTGATTAGCTCCTATTAATGACTGGACTAGAAGAGGCTGCTGCTCCCTCTGGGAACCCTGGACCTACCTATGACACTTACCAAACCATTATTGCAATTATCAGTTTACTTGTTGGTGTCTCTTGCTAACCTGTGGGCTCACTGAGGGCAAAAATTCTCAGTTCATCTCTGCATTTTTCATACTTAGCACAGAGCCCAGCCCACAGCAATAATTTAATAGTAGTAATTAATTATAAATGTCTTTGTTGATCAATATTTATTAACACACATGTGCAGAAAAAGTTATAATTTATACGGTTTATATTAATTAAAAAGCAGTCATATATGGTTTCACTCTTATGTGGATCCTGAGAAACTTAACTTAAACCCATGAGGGAGGGGAAGGAAAAAAAAAAAAAAGAGGTTAGAGTGGAAGACAGCCAAAGCATAAGAGACTGTTAAAAACTGAGAACAAACTGAGGGTTGATGGGGGGTGGGAGGGAGGGGAGGGTGGGTGATGGGTATCGAGGAGGGCGCCTTTTGGGATGAGCGCTGGGTGTTGTATGGACACCGATTTGACAATAAACTTCATATATTGAAAACAAAACAAAAAATAAAATGTGTAAAAACAAAAAAAAAAATAAAAAGCAGTCATATCAAGACAGTTCAGAGTCGATTCCCAATTCATGATGTATTGGGACAGGACGAAAGGTACCCCCTCCTGAAGAGTTCCTTTTTTAGCATGTTGGTTACCTGTGACCCCACAACTCTGGGCCACAGTGCACTGGACCAGGATGGACAACCACTATAAAAGTAGTTTATCTAAGTAGCATGGCCACAGCTAGTGGCTGTAAAAATCCCATCTGTCCATCAGAACCATGCTATCACGAATGCTGACTGGCTGACACCATTCAATAATCTGTCTTAATGATCTGAATGTGAGATATTCAGAGACAACTCTAACAGGAAGGCGGGAGGAAGCCAAAAGGCAGAGAAAGCAGTCACCAGAAATCATAAGCAGCAGGAATTTTGAGGAAGCAGAAGCCAAGACCAAAAAAGATGGGTCTAGCGGTAGATGTAACAATCTCCTGCACCAGACACATCTGGTACCACTTTGCTCTCCTGGCTCCAGCCCCACGGGTCTTCTTTCAATATCTTATCCATACCATGTTGTCTCCTGTCACAGAGCCAATGCACATATTCTTTCTTCTCTGGAAATATCTTCCATCCCCTATTTGCCTACTTCACTTCTCCTCATCCTTGAGCTCTCTTTACTTTTTATTTTCGCAGCTGCCCTCTCTTGCTAGGTAACCTCCCCCACCATCACAGAGTCTCATGACACCGTATATGAGAGAAGTTCTCTTTCCAGCACTTAACACAAATATAATTTTGCAAATTTGTTTATTTATTTTATTAACGTAATCTCCCCCACTCTTTGACCATTTGTTTCTACTTATTACTGTACCTCTACCGCTTGGTGCAGTGCCTGTCCCATTGCAAAGCTCAGTAAATAATTTGTTGAGTGACTGGATTAAAGGTATATTTAGAGTCAGTTTGTCTGTGGTAGCAAAAAGATAAAGATACAGAGTAACTGGAGCTATAATGTTAATGGATGTAATGTAATGGTTGGAGGTTCATTAAAAAAAAAAAAAAACAACAGGTCAGGGAACTTGGATGAAATTCCAGTTTTTCAGAAGGCCTGATAAGAATTTGCCATTTGTACATTACCATGCTCTCCTACGATAAAAACTCTGGAATAGACACTATGGCTGCCCCATTCGGAATCCACTCCTGCCTCCCCCGCCCCCCACTTTCCTGACTGTGTTCGGTTATTGACTTCTCTTCTGTGCACTTCCGAGTCAGGGCACACTGACCCCATGGTCAGTCCCAGGGGTAGATTAAGTTCGTAAAAATGTCCTCAGATTTAAGAGGAAACCAATGGAAGAGGTACTTTCTCCTTCCTGTGAATATTCCTGGGCTCACATGGATTTGGGGAAATGTTAAAGCCCACGCTGCTCTGAATGTGAGAATGAGGACAAGCCAACGGTCACAGAATGGAGATGGGGAATGAGCCTGGGTTCTGGAAAACATATAGAGATAGCTAAAGCAATCAACCCTGGAGACCGGTACAATTCAGGACTTGATATTTTATAATGCATACACAATACATACAAATCTATAAAACTATTGGAATTAGGGTTTGTATTACTTGCAGCCCAAAGTTTTCTGAAACAAACTCGTATTGTCTGATGTAACCTTAATGTCTGTTCTTTGAAGAAGGAAAAAGCCTGACTAATACCACACACACACACACACACACACACACACACACACACACCCCAAACTCTGTACTGTCTGTTGAAGCATCTATAAACCCAAACAGTTCTAAAAAATATATTAAAATTTTTAAAAAATATGCAAACATTAAACATTTCCATACTTTGTATGTGTTCTAGAATAGCTTTCCTTCCTTGTCTTCCTGATCAAGTCCTATTAAGCTTACTGCTCAGAAAAGCGTTTCCTCAAAAGACATTTACCATTTATCATGTATCTATCTGTCACGTAGGTACCAGGCTCATCAGGGACAAGAAACACAATATGAATGTGACTTATTTTCAAGTTTTAAAGACTTCTTTTGCAGCGATAATTAGCCACCTACAGCTATTTTCATAAAATGTAAGTGCAGAGTTTATAAGTATGTTTTCCCTTGAAAACCTGAGTACTCTTGGGGACTCACAGGTGCATCGCTGGGGTTCATGAGAATTTTTCTTTTTCAAAACTGGAACTCTTGGAGAATCATTGCCTCCCAAAGAGCAGCTATAGAATGAAACCTGCTTTACGTAGGGAATTTGTATTCGGGAAGTCCTTTAGATTGGAGGTTATATTCATGTGTATCTGCCACCACAGTATTGGTGTTACCCCGACACATTTTCTCACACTACCAGTATGTACCAAAAAGTATGTAGTTTATTAGCACTTAGTCTGGAGGACTATAATTTTTTTATAAATCTGTATGTCAGACCGGAGCAGAAAGAACTTGGATTTTAGAGGATGACAGACAGACTGAAGTCTGATGCAACCACTTCAGAACTGTGTAACGTGAGAATGTTCCTTCACATAACGGAGACAGTTTCCACTTGCATAAGAGAAGAATGATCGTATCCACTTTACTGAGTTGTTGTATTAAGTGAAATAACACATACAGTGTCTAGTGGAGAGGTTGGTACAAAGGTAGGCTACATCAGTGTGTTGAACAAATGAACTCATGATCCTTCCCCACCAGGACCTTCGTGAAACAGTCAGGGGTGATGAGAACAAGTCCCTGCTGTGGCCTTGGCTCAGGTCCCTCTCCACTGTACGTCATTCTCTGATCCAAACTCTGCTTCTGCATCTCCCAGTGGTTCAACTAAATCTGGTCGTTTCCAAGAGTTTGTACTAGATGTCTTGGAGTGTTCTGTCTGCTGTGTTTGAAGTTTAATCTTAAAAAAATTTTTTTCTTACTGCTTCAGTTAGAGACATTTCAGCTACCGAACTTCCTGTGGTATTTTTACTTCTACTCTCTGTTTTCTGTATTACGGGATAATTAATAGCTCTTCAAGAAATACAACTCAATTTAAATGTAAACAGCTCAGTAAACACCCCTTGTTTGTACATGAATGTCACACAAATATATATGATTGGGGGGGCAATAAGAGGGTTTAGAGGTCTCCCAACTTGTAAAGGCAATGAAAACAGTAATTCTAGGGTTAGGTATCACCCTCCCCGCAAAGTTTCTTCTTTATTACTATAATGTTCTAAGACTTGCTTCTACTGTTTACTTTATACTCTTTGGTTGTAAAGCTATTTGCAGCAGAATACTATTTTGCTGAGAATTTTCCTTTTCTATGTTTCATTTGAACATCATGAGCAAGTACTCTGTCCCCAGGCAAGGCTGTTAGCATCACATATCATTTATTCATCAGAGAACAATTTAGTCAGCACCGACTAGGTTCCAGATGTTGTGCTAGGTGATGGAAATACACCAGTGAACAAGAGAAAGATGGCCCCTTCTTTTACACAGCACATACTTTCTCTTTATAGAAAGCCTTGATGATTGAGTGATATAAGAATTTGATTTTACTGGGTTGCTAAAAAACAAAACAAAACAAAAAAACATTAAATAGGTCACTGTGTTTAATAGGTGTCTCCAGTATAATAAGTACCAGAGGTCATCTTTCTATATGGTCATCTATCTATTTTCTATGGAGGCAAGAGGCTCTCCAGAGCATTTACTGCAGAAAGGATTAATGGAGACATTGATTTTAAACTTAGCTCTCAATAAATAGTAGCTCTAATGATAAGTGTGATGCCACTGAGACCACTTGAAAGGAGTGTAGTTGTAGCATTAAATCTGCATTTTAGAAAGACTGTTCTAGAAGTGGTGAGAAGGATTTGGAAGGATGCTAAATTGGGAGTTTGAACCTTGCCAGTGGGAAGTAAAGGAAGTCTAATCTAAGACAATTGCTGAAGAGAGGAAGAGGAGGGGAAAGAGAGTAAACATAGTTATGAGGCAGAATTAATAAGACCTGTGTGTTTTCATTTCGTTTTATGCCAACATAAAGAAATGAAAGGAATCACATCTTTGCAAGGGTTTCTGGCTCCAGTGACTGAGAGAATGGTGCTCAGTCACTGGATTCTAGGTTTAGGGTTACTGGCAGATGAGTATTGGGGAAAAAAGTCAGAGGTTCAGCTCAGACTAAACAGAACGCAATCACTATGCTCATTATCACCCATATAAACATGAACTTGTGCAAATAAAATGTGTTAACAACAACATCAACAACCAACCTACCTACACTGGATGACTTTAAAGAAATGATAGCCAGTGAATAACATATAAATCCATTAAATACCTAATTTCTTAAAGTTCTGCTCTCCACTAATAATATAAGTAAACCTAATAATATTTTCTCCAGAGATAGAGGATTTATAAGTCTCAGTCTTAACCCCGTATTGGCACTGAATGATTTCCCTGGCACTGGGCATCATGTCTGTCGCTCAACTTGTGTGTGTAGCTCTATGGAACTCCACTATGTTTCTCCAGTATTCAAGTCTGAGTAAAGAAATAAAACTGTAAACCAGAGACATCCACATAGCAGACTAATTTACAAAGCAGAGGCCCTTGTAGTATGTAATTCCATATAGTAAATATACCATGATGTATTAATACAGCTGGACAATTCTTATTGGGTAGGTAGATAAATTTAAAAGATTCGTACTCTTACAACTGGTGCCAGTAAAATTTGGGAGGACATTCCATAGAGGAAAAACAGTTTAATCTAGATGGTAAATAGAGAAAAGAGGAGATACATACATGTATATAATTTTCATAATATATAAGTTTATATGATGTCTAATACACAAAAACACATACCTGAGACAAACTGTACCTGAGACAAACACATACCTGAGACAATGGATAATAATTGCCTCCTATAGACATTAGGACAACAGTACAATTTTGCTTAAAAAAAGTGAAGCAGGGGCACCCGGGTGGCTCAGTTAGTTGAGCGTCTGACTCTTGATTTTGGCTCAGGTCACGATCTCACGGTTCATGAGATCGAGCCCCATGTTGGGCTCTGCACTGGCAGTTTGGAGCCTGCTTGGGATTCTCTCCCTCCCCCTCTGTCTCTCTGCTCCTCCCCACTTGCTTGTGCTCTCTCTCTCTCTCTCTCTCTCCCTCTCTCAAAAATAAATAGATAAACATTAAAAAAAGTCAGATAAATCCCAGAAAACACTGTACAAATAGCTCTTTGTTGATTACAAACATGATTAACTTTACCTATAGAAGAATTAAAACTATATGGAGACACAGACATACTATTTTTATCTAGGAGATTGGCAAAATTCTAAAAGTTTAATAATACTGAGCTTGCTGTGGGGAAAATAGTCACTCACTACATTGCTGGTGGGAGCATAAAATAGTATAACTTATAACGAGAAAAATTTGGCATTATCTATCAAAATTTCAAATACATATATCCTTGACCCGGTAATTTCATTTCTTAGAATTCACCCCGTGCAAGATGAAGCAAGATTAAGTAGTACTAGATTCTTCACTGCAGTATTGCTTATAATAATAAAAAAAAAAAAAATGGGAAGGAAATGCCAACCAATGGGGGAGAGGGAGGGAAGCGGATGGGGGGAGGGGCGTAATTCAATAAAGTAAATACAGTATGGAATAAGCTTACATTCTTGGGGATGCCTTTTTTAAAGAAAAAGAACACAAAGTTACAAATAAAAATTTGGTATGTTATGTAAGTGAAAACTTAGAATGAGAAAAGAAAAATCACAACAAATACTAGAGCTTTGGACATTAAGCTTGTTTACTTCTGAGATCTCTTACAACAGTTGAGTGAACTGACCCTACTACACAGTTTCTCAGAAACTTCCATCTGTCACAGGCTCTGTGGACCAAAGGACCCTGGTGCCTAAGCTTCATTAGCTTTACAGTAAATGCACAAGTAAATCTAGATGTATCTATGATGGTGGATACGCTAATTTCTAATTACGGTCACACTTTTACTTAATTTCTCAACATGCATTTTTAATTTATTTTTGTAAATGTGCCAATATATATAAGATTAGAAATCTCAGGTCTATCATGAACAGGTAATAACTTCCTTAAGTTCACCATACCTGTAACAAAGCTTTTTAACATCACAAGCATTGTATTTACTGTTCGCTTAATTTTTTAAATTTACATTGTGGTTTTATGTCATTTTATTATAAATAAAATACCTAATGTATATTCAACGTTAATATTTCAAAATACTTAAAAAGATCTTTCAATATAGATGGGAAATATCCATTTTCCTCCTCA
Organism: Panthera onca; assembly: GCF_046562875.1. Lineage (NCBI taxonomy): Eukaryota > Metazoa > Chordata > Mammalia > Carnivora > Felidae > Panthera > Panthera onca. The sequence continues at coordinate 226,337,057 of NC_138339.1, forward strand.
TTAAAAAAAAAAAAAAAGATTCATGCTTTCTTCATGAAGGACTGATGTGCCTGTGTTCAGCTGCTTTAAAGTAGCTTTGCCTGAAAGGCATTTTTCATGTGATGAAGAAAAGATATTTCAATGCATTTTGAAATAAAAATCCAAGCTTCTCATAAATGCACAAGCATCTAGGCATTAAAATGAAATTCAATGGTAAATCAAAGCTAAATAAAAATTACACTACCTTCAACTTTTTAGCTCCAATATAGGGTTTTACACAGCAATATTAAAAGGAAAGTTTAATATATGGTAGCTGACAATTTCAAACTAATCCCTACTCTACCTTCTTTTTCTTTTATGAACCACGGAAGCAAAGTCCAATAGACAGCGTAAGATGAATCTCAGGTCCAGTACAAGCTTTTGAAGCCTAATCAAATGGGTGTAAAAACATATATAAGGAGATAAAAGTGGTTTGCTTTTACATATGGCAAAATGAATCAGTGAAAAGCTGAAGAAGGAAGTGAGATGTTCCATAGGGGCAGGTTAAGTCTGATGCTAATGCTTACTTAAAATGGTGACAGTCTGGAGTAGAGAAGCCTTGCTGGGCTGCTTTAATTTCTCCCTGGAATAGCTCCCTCCCAACCTTCTGCAGCACATCAAAGTCTCTGGAGCTCAATTAAAATTGGATTATATTGAAATGCTCTATCTATGGGAACTGTGTGCTCACTAACACTTTTCTCTCGGTAATGCTGCAGATGACAGTTGCCCATCCCAATTTAAACAGTTGTCATAGAGACGGGGAACTAAAGCAGCAGAAACTAACAATACAAAGGAAAGGTAAGGGCTAAGATTTCTGTGAATGAGGAGCTCGCTTTTCTCAGCAACACTGTTTATTACACCAGTGACAACGTACAAGAGACACAAACAGTATTGCATTTTGTATCTTGCATGTGAATGGAAAGATAGATAACAGTAGCAATAAGGTTACATCAACATATACGGTCAAATGTTTTCTATTTGGGTATGTTCTACTGGCTAAAAATTAAAGATCAAATGTTTCTCCCAACGGAAAACAGCAATCCGAAACTACCATAGTAAAGAGGCTATGGCTAATAAGTTTATAAAGTAAAGATGTCAATATCTACTTTTTAATCGCAGGTACAACCCGGAAAGAATAATTTCTTGGCTACAGATTTGTTTTTTCCCTTTCTAGCCCTACAGTTTTAAAAGTTTAAATGTGGGAATGAACATGATAAATTACGACTCGGTTATGCATGTACATTTCAAATGCACACCGATTTTTGTCAAGTCCAGTTAACCTTAAAAGTGTCCCCAGCGTTGACAAGGAAAAACATTTCTAAATTTGAATTTGGAATTTATTTCTGATTTTAATTAGCAGGTATTCTGTAATCTGCTATAATTTCCCTTCCTGACATCAAAGCCTATCAGCACGGGCAGAAAACTCTGTCAGCTTCCTAAAAGCCCAAGGATGAAGATTGCTTAAATTTCTGGCAGTTCTAAAGAGCAATGCATTTGAGAGTGTAGACTGCTAGTAACGATACTATGTTCTCACATAGATGGCATGTTTCTGGCAGTGGAAAAACTCTTAACCTTTCTTGTAATTGGCTTATCCCAAGTCCCAAGATTGTTTTTCCTACCATTGTGCAGATCACCATGGAAATAAATTATTGCTATTTTATAGAGCATCGCACTATTTTTTCCTTTTAAGATCTCAATACCTGTGGTTCTTTTCTCTCTTGGGAAGACTATGTTAGGATTTTGAAGCAGCAACAAGGCAGGGTGCACAAAGTGCAGGCCAAAGGGGAAGGAAACAAAAATGTGTCAGAAAATCTAAAAACCGCACAGATCAAAATTTGTCAAAACAAGGCCCTGGCTTAAACCAACAAGAAGGGCCCCTACAGCTTGGGCCTTGACAAAGCACAGACTTTTTATTTATTTATTTATTTTTAGCCCAGCTGTAGAAAACACCATCTAATGAACCTGTCTGGGGCGGCTGTCCCCATCCTGTCAGGCATGTCAGGAAATGACAAGCACTGGGGACAGGCCGCCGCCAGTCACAGACAGGCCTGCCAGCTGGAGAGTCCAGCCCCAATCTAATCACACCACCAGAAAATAACTTTCATGCTTTCAGCTTGACAGGACGGACTTGAAGAAAAAAAAAATTAGGGTTGGAAACAATGCTTTTTGTTTCAATTACGTATCATTTTTACACAGCAATTAAAAGTAATCTGCTCACACTTGCAATCCATGTTACTTCATATCAACGCAACAAAGTATAAATGTCATCGTTAGAGAGAAACGCGTAGAAAGGTTACTTTGATAATGTGGGTGCAGAAAAAAGGAACATTAAGACCACCTCGGTCCCTGCCCAAGGAGAGGCTGTATCATATCATAAATTTAATACTTTTCAATTTAGTTTATTGATATCACAATCCCTTATGTTCAAAGAATTTTCTTGTAAAGGTCACCAGGTAGCTTTAGTGCTGATTTTATTTCTTGTGCTCTGAGAACCAATATGTGTGAAGAGAGTAATAGGATAGAACTAGTATTTTCAGATGCTGGAACGTATTTCTTCCTTTTGTGATGGAGGGAAAAAGAGCCGTTACGAATAAATACAACCCACTGAGAACATTACAACTTGGGTCATGTTTGTATTATATAACTTGACACAAAGGACTAAAGAATGAAGACTTGTAATAAAAATCACAGTGATTAACTAATTTCTGTGAATCATATAAGGTTGTTTCGGTAAGATCACCATGTCAATGTGGTGACATATAGCTATTTACATATAACTCTTCAAAGAGAAGTTACATGTAATATATGTATAGGTTAATACTTTGTTCGGCATATGCCTACATGTAAATAAATAATTACATATTAAAATACACCTTATACTCATTAGTATCTTTCACTCACATTTTCCATAGTGTAACTGCCAGCATTCACACTGAACCAAAAGAGCCAAATACAGCTCTCTATGCATGTCTCAGTTTATATAAATGCACGGAACAGGCTTAAAGAGCTATTCATTCTGTCAACTGAAAGCAGGCTCCCATGCCCACTTATTTTTAAGGTCACGAATCATAAGATTCAGCATATATATGGTAGCAATATCACATCAAGTATTAATATATTTGAAATATATCACTGAAAATGTCACTACTGAAAATATGGAGCTGGCATATAATAACTGCCACTTGCTGGCCTGGCCAATTTGGTCAAGTTCTACAACCCTTCTGAGCCTGTTTCCTCACCTGTAAAATAGTGAAAATGAGGTCTGCTTCAAGGGGTTGTTATGGACTAGACAGTGGATATAGGGCATCTACCACGATGCCTAGAACACAGCACATGATTAGCAAAGTCACTACCATTATTTCACTTAAGAGAATCCAGAAGAGTAAACAAAACAAAATTAGGTTCACCTTCTACAAAATAATGCTCCCTCTGGATAGCATATGAGGGTGGATAGTGCTTCTACGGTATAGAACAAGTCTTTCAGAAGAACCCAATCACACTGAAATCACACAGAATGCAGCCACCCAAACTGGAATATGTCCAAATGGTGGTTATCACCCTTGCTCCCCAGAAAAGGACCATGAGATTTTAATGAACACAAGAGAAAAGAACTTCATTTTTCTATCCTAAGACAGTCAAAGTGAAGTGGACACACATTTAAAATTTCATATTTTCTTACACAAAATACATGTTGCTAACATATAATGATTTTACTCAAGCTTTCAGTATAATTTTGTCATTAGTTTGCTCGGTACTGCTTTCCTGCTGCATTATTTAATTCATTTCAGTCATGTAGGAGCAAGGAGAGCTATGGCCTACTGACCTCAATTTTCACTTAAAGAAACAAATTTCCTTTTTGCAAACTAAGACAATTTTTCTCCTGTCAACCTTGTTTTAAAATATTAACCTTATTCCCATTACAGTAAATATTCATATTTGTCATCCAGATTTGCTTACAATTGCAATTTTAATCAAGTTATGAAATTGCTTCTGTTCTTAGGTTATCTATCCCTCAAAACAGATGAAAAATAACTATTTTCAATGAGCTATCTTTATTACTGTATATATGCACTTAAAAGAACGTCTTCTTTATTTTTGCTTAGCATCAACTAACATCTAGAATGGGAACAAACCAAGAAAAATAGAGTCTGATTATAGGTTTTCTTGATAATGACTAGATAGAGTGCTTCTGGAAATCTATGTAATTGGCTTGCCCTTCTGTTAAAAGCCATCATAATGGATATACTCATTCTTGGAGTAAAACTGTTGGATATATGAACTGTGAAAACTGAGTAGAAAGCCTAATTGAAGAGGATCAAATTACTACAACTCATCTATAAAACAATGTGGAATTCCTAAGAAAGAGGAAATGAAACGAAACCATGACAGGGTACAACTTGTACCTGTAATGTTTTATTCCATAAAATCATCAGAAGCAAATATGGCATCATTTTATGATATGTTAAAGTTGGGTGTAGGGTACATGGCATTGCTTATACTACTCTTAGATTTTTTTTTCTTTTTAAAAAAGTTTTTTTTACATTTATTTATTTTTGAGAGACAGAGCACAAGCAGGGGAGGGGCAGAGAGAGAAGGAGACACAGAATCTGAAGCGTTTCCAGGCTCTGAGATGTCAGCACAGAGCCTGACGTGGGGCTTCAATTCACAAACCGTGAGATCATGACCTGAGCCCAAGTGGGACGCTTAACAGACTGAGCCACCCAGGTGCCCCATACTCTTTGATTTTTTCTAGTTTCATAATAATTTCACTGTTTCATAATAATATAATGTAAATTTGACTGTTTCATAATAATGTAATGTAAAATATTAACAAAACAAAATTAAAGGTACTGAATATATACTTTTATATCTACGTTTACCAAACATTTTCAAACATTCAACTTTATTTCATCATCACAACCTCACCGTGTAATGGGTGGGGATGGAAGTTTCATTCCCATTTTACCCTTGAGGAAGAAAAGCCTTGGTGATGCTAACTGGCTCCCATCAGGGTCACAAGAAATCGGATCCCCGGCAGAGCAGACACTAGAACCCAAGTATCCCCCCTCAGCTTCCATATAGAGTAACACTTTTCCATAAATATGGGCAAGTTTTCCCACCTTTGTTTCATTAATACAGTAATATTTGCCAAAATCTTGTTAATCATTTAATGTATATCTTGGTAAACATTTGAGGATCTGATATACAAAGCACTAAAGCAAAGAGACTAAGTGTTTTAAGCAATAACATTTAATAGGCTTTGATGGTAGCTCATTTCTGATATGCATCAATTTGCTTTAAATATTTTCTAAAATATGGTAGGACGTTCAAAAAATTAAGAATTAATAAATTTTATGATTTGGCATAATTTTAAACAAATGACATCAGTTTTACTTCCCTATGTAAAAAAAAAAATGGGTCCACATCAACAATCAGAATACTTTATATCCTAACTTTGTAATGCTGTCTAGATAAAAGCTTCCTACTCATTCATGTAGGTAGTCTTTCCCAAGATGCTTTGCATGCCGATGAGGAACATACAGATAAGTGCCCATAGTTCTGTTTACCATGGTGTAAATAAAACTTTATTTGGAAGAGAGGTGTTTTATACTTTTCTATGATATATAAATCAGTAAGTTTAATTATAAAATGTACATTTACATACCCTAACTAATGCTATTTTTAATAATATAAAATAAAATCTAGGTGATGTATTATGCCATTTGTGTTATCCTTAGAAAATATTTATCTTTACTCGGTTTGCTGATTAAGTATGACAAACTCAGTGTAATATACCAGGTTAAAATAAAGGAATTAAAAAATGACAATACTGTTCAATGACACAGAACTTGATAGAGAAGTTTCTCTTAATCAGAATAAATAATCTATGGAGCTAATATGTTAAGCACAGTCCAACTAAAAGGAGTTTACAGGAACCACTGGTAGGTACTTGGGGGTGGGGGGAGTAGGGGTGGGGGTGGGAGAGAGCAGGAACAGGAGGTTGGGAGGGTAGTGGAGGGACCTCCCGGGCATTCCTGGACTCCTTTCCTCACTCAGACTATGTTCATTGCTGACTAGTTGTTTGGAACATGTCCAGAAGATCTGATTTGCTCCTTTGGAACATATTCTGAAAGAGAGGCATCTTTCTCTCTTTTTTAACCTACGGCACAGATCCTCGGTATGGATTCTGAGTTGGCTGAGCAACACGTGGTGTACCTACAGGGAACAAGTGAAGCCCTGAATCTTCCTCTGTTCAGTGTCCTGAAAAGAACTTAGTACTAAAGACACCCTACCAAGGTTCATTTGAATTACTGTCACTGTTAGGAATGAACACAGCAACAGAGCACTTAGGATACAATAAATATTACAATATTATCATGGAATATGATGAAAATGTCAATACAAGTTCTTAGTTTCAAATGTTTCTTATTTATTTATTTATTTATTTGTTTGTTTGTTTATTTATTGAGAGATCATGCGCGCGTGACTGGTGGAGGGGCAGAGAGAGAGGGAGAGAGAATCCCAAGCAGGGTCCATGCTGTCAGCAGAATACCTGACATGGGGCTCAAACTCACCAACCATGAATGAGATCATGACCTGAGCAGAAACCAGAGTTAGACACTTCACCGACCTAGCCTCCCCTAGTGGCCACCTAGCCGCCCCTAGTTTTAAATATTTCAACTGTCAAAAAGGAAAAGAAGATACGTGAATTTAGTGTTAAACTTAAATCTTTAAAAAACGACAGAAAAACATACCAAAGGAAAAAAGTAGAAGGAGGGAAACTAGTTAAAAATAAAATCATTAGAAAATTAAAAAGTGAAAAGCTTGTAAGTCTAAAAACCGATTCTTTGAAAAGACAAGTAAATTTGACAAAACCTTGGTAAATATCTTTAAAAAAGAAAAAAATCTGTACACAAGTAAAAAGTAGGGCTGTAACAACTGATGCAGAAAGATGCTTAAAAGTAAAAATGAATACTCTGAAGACTTGTATGTATTAACATTTTTTAATGCTTATTTTTGAGAGAGAGACAGAGCACAAACAGGGGAGGGGCAGAGAGAGAGACAGAATCCGAAGCAGGCTCCAGGCTCTGAGTTGTCAGCGCAGAGCCTGACGTGGGGCTCGAACCCACGAACCATGAGATCATGACCTGAGCTGAAGTCAGATGCTCAACCAACTGAGCCACCCAGACGCCCAAGACTTGTATATATTACATTGTGAAGCCACCAGACGCCCAAGACTTGTATATATTACATTGTGAAGCCACCAGACGCCCAAGACTTGTATATATTACATTGTGAAGCAACTCCCATCGGAGGCAGGCCTCTGCTTTACCTAGTGACTATGTGGGTCTCCCCTCCTGGAGCGAGGCCTTCTGCCCTCCTTAAAGAGTTCCCATTTTAAGCCACCGACTCAAATCTGAGTGTTCAGCCCAGACCACTTATCAGTTACAGTTCCATAGTCCAATGTCCATCAGACCTCTTAAGCTGAATGTCTCACAGGAAACTCAATGAAATGTGTCCAAAATAAAAGTTACATTTTCCTTAAAAGGTGCTCTGTTTTCTTATGAAAAGTAAACCTCAGTAACTAATCATTCCAAAGTCAGACAGAAATAGATGTGAAAATTAACTTCGCACTTTATGAGTTATGTGAGTACATGCAAAGTACCTAAATTCTTGAGAGCTTGTATTTCTTATCTCTAAAATAGTGACAATAATACAAAACTCATAGAGCCTTTATGCTGACTGAATAAAATAATGAATGGAAACGTCTTTGGCCCAGGGCTTCTGTGTACCAGTAGGACTCAGAACAAGTGGAAACTACAAGAGTGGTTAAGTTCCTGTCGTCCTCTCAGTGAATGGCACTACTATTCCTGAAGTAATCAAAGTTAAAATTTGGGACGTATCTGTAAACATTCCTGTTACTTCACTCCCTATATCCAGCTGACGGCTGTATCTTGTTGATTCTGGCTCCAAAAAACGACTTCTCGAATCTGCCCTTTCCTCTTCATTTCCACTGCTAAAGCCTTTACCTGGATCTCTGATCTCCTCTAACGTAGCCTCTGCAATGCCCTGCACACTCTCCCGACCCCCACCCCTGGCATCCGGTAGCTACAGGGCCGCTGCCTGTCAGCTCCCATCTCCAGGTTCCGCTCCTGCCCCTGTGTCACACACTCCACTGGAGCTCTGCTGTTCCCAGAACCCCTGCGTGCTTTGGCCCTCCTTGCAGCCTTGTGCCTTCTATCTGTATGGAATGCCCTGCTCCCCTCTGTCTGACCTACTGTTGACTGCTTCATATTTGAGAATCCTCCTGCCATCCTCTAAAATGGGGTGCTTGTTCCTTCTTTCTTCTGGCACAGTAACCTGAGGGAAGGAAGCACTGGAATAGTTAGAGAGAGGACTTTTCTGGAGCGTGTGTCCCAACCATCCCCCTTTTCTCTGAGAAGTTCTCCCGTACCCCCAGGGGCCTACCCTTCAAATTCTGTTGATGTGTGCCCCCGCTTCTACTTAGCCATAGCAGATGTAGACCAGGGTGAACTCCTGCTGCAGACACTAGCCAATGGGATTCCCTCTCCTTAGGAGGTGAAATTGGAATTTTAGTCGGTATTGGAGCAGCAGTGAATTGCAGAAAGCTGTGGTGGCTACCTTTGGGTTTTGAACAGGAAATTTAGGGAAATCGGATATGTGGAGAGCGATGACAAGTAAGCAGAAGCAAAGACAAGAGACCCTATGGCCAAGAAAGGGAGAAGTCTACACTTTCCGGTTCTAGAAATTTAAGTCTTCCAATTCTCAGTTCCAGTCTCTTGTCAGGCTCAGCTGCACTTGTCATTGGATTCTATGAACTACTCTTAACTGCTTAAAATAAGTGATCTTTTAGATTAAGCAGTCTGAGTTCTACCTCTTGAAACCAAATGCTTCCTGAAAGTTCGTACCTGTGTGTTAACAATGGAATCGGGATTAGAACTCATGGGTGGCATTTTGCTGCTTAAATCCTATCATGTTCTGCTTTCTCTGGGAGGGTTCTTGACTGAGAAAATACACAAGAGGGAATAATAACCAGATGCCATTTTTTAAAAACCGTTAACAGCGGATATATCCCCTTTTGTTGCAAGGCTATTTTGGCAAGAGTTAGATCAAAGAATTTGGTGTGGAGCTGAAGCAAGGCTTCCATGACGTCCGGCATGAAAAGAGATCTTGGGGTATATGTACCTGAATAACCCTATGGGGACAATTTTGGCTAGACTTCAAAAGGAACCTATTCAACTTAATGATTCTATGGAACAAAATAAAACAGTCTGGCTAGTCTACCTTGAGGGATCAGCTCTGTCCAGATGTGTTTACCTCATGGGAGCACTGACAAGTGAACGTTATATTGACCCGACCAATAGTGAATTTTTATGGACCAATGAATACTTCTGGCTCTGGAAAATCAGAGTAGAAATTCCTTTCTCATGGGACGAGCAACAAAAGCTTGTGCAGAAGTTTCTTCTGTATGAACAAAGCAGAGATGTGAGAAAATAAAAAGATCTCTCCTTGACAGAAGTCTCATCAGTAAAAATTTGTCAAAAAAAAAAAAAAAGTTGGGTTTATGGTATGTCATAAATAAACCATGAGTTGCAAGGACAACCTCTCAAACTGAATCAATAAAGACACTTCAAAACTCCCAGAGAACTTTACTCTGGTTTAAGGAGGACAGTTGTGAGAAGCTAGAAGACTGTGTCCTTTTCCCCTCCGGGGTCAAGAAGAAAAGAAAATCAGGCTGAAAATAATGTTTAACGGTACTGGAAAAGGGAGAGGAGGAATCAGTCCTTGGAGCTGTCAGAAAGAAAGAGGCAACTGGTCATTTGGTTGGTGTCCCTGACAGCCTTGGTGACAAAATGTCCTAGATTTATTGGCACTATGCTCTTCTAACCCTAGCTACTCTTACCTACTTGTCACTAGTCACACTGTTGGCACATCTTCCCTTACTACCTGTCTCCAGGCCCTTATTCTAGTCAAAATCCCCTGTCCTCAGTGCCACTGAAGCTAAGGGGAAGAAATACCCACTCTTGCTAGTATAGGGAGAGAAGTGGTTTTCTGATGCATTTTTACCATGGAAGCATTATTATACATGGTGACTATACCAATGTTAGACACCTTAGGCTTGACTTCTATTTAACCAAGTCATCAGATTAAGTTATGCTCTTTAGTTTCTCTGTGAAGCATACTGACTCACGTCTATATTGAGTGGTAATTGAAAGGCTAATATTATTTTAAAAACTAAATGAAACTAATATTTCACTCATGGATGTTTAGGAAGTCTGAATACTAAAGGAGATTATCTTATTATCAAAACCATTTCTATATAAGTATTTGGGAATGTCAATGTGATGGGCACTATATAAAGCCAATTAGAGAGGCATGAATGATCCCACCTTTGAATTTGTAAGTTGAAATATAAAATTAGAATAATATATTAGATGCAAGTAATTAAATAAAAGTCAAATCCTAACTTATACTAAGGAGTGTCATTTTGTGCCCAGGTAAGTGGACTACAATTTTGAAATTGAAAAATGTGAAACCATGAGAAAATGTCTACATTTCCTCCCCAAAAAGATTGGATTAGAAAACAAACAAACAAACAAACAAACAAACAAACAAACACCCAAACAGCTTATGGGAAGAGAAGACAAAAGAAGAGAAGGGGAGAAAAACAAAAACAAAAATAAAACCAAAACAAACAAAAACAAAAACAAACAGCTTACAGGAAGAGAAGACAAAAGAAGCCATAAGGGAAGTTTGAATTTAAAAGGCAAGCAAGAGAAAGAAATTTAGGCATAACAAGCTAACAAGCAGTTTGAAAGACTGTTCAGAAGGCTAAGTAGAATTTTACTGGGGGGGGGGGGGCACCTGGGTGGCTCAGTCTGTTAAGCTTCTGACTTCAGCTCAGGTCATGATCTCCGGATTCATGAGTTGGGGCCCCAAGTCAGGCTCTGTGCTGACAGCTCGGAGCCTGGAGCCTGCTTCGGATCCTGTGTCTCCCTCTCTATAGAGCCCCTTCCCTGCTCGTGCTCTGTCTCTCTCTCTCAAAAGTAAATAACTAAATAAACATTAGAAAAGAATCCAGTGATGCTTATTTCTCATCTCCACAATGGAGTCCAAAATTGGCTCAATGCAGGGATGAGAAAGGAGTGAATTCTGACTCCTTTTACATCTTCTGTGCTTGGTTGGGGCTTATGGTCACTTAAGAATTGTTCTCCTTCAGTCACTGGAGCGGCAGCAAGTTGCAGTAGAAAGTGTCAGTTGAGGTTTCCACAACACGCCTCCCCAAATGCTTGGTAGGATGTACAGCACGTCCTCCCTGACCCAAATTATACCCGTAACTGGAATCCTCTGACTAGTGCTTAGCAAGCAGGGCAACCACGTGTCCCCACCCCGACTGGGCATTTGTGCACAAAAGGAGAAAGTTGTTTTAGTTCCACTCCTAAAACTGTGGGGCTGTGTTTTCCAGAAGTGTAATTAGTAATATCATTCTACCCACCATGTGGCATAATTATGACTACTGCTTCCCGCCTTCTCTACAAGTCAAGGCAACTGGATAAACGCGTGAGTCAAAGTTAAGAACCCTGTCATGCAACATCCCTTTTCTTGGGACAAAGTCATGTAGAGCTGTGTGCCACAGCAGAAAAGCACGGACTCTGGCATTAAACAAACTTCAGTCTCACTTTTGGCCCTGTCACTTTACCGCTTTTGTGATTTGGGGCGAACGATTTGGACTCTCACAGTCTGTTTCCTCATTTGTAAGACGGGGATAAATAATATCTACATTTTAGGGGTGTTATAAGGGATAAAGATTTAGATATTTCTAAATTTAACATAATCAAGTGCTCTACAGTTCTGTCTTATCTATATTTATCATAAATATACCTGTAAGAGAATGTGGGCATGTTTAACACATTTGATTCAAATATCATAGGAAAAGAGTACTATCTTCCCAACTAAGCAGGAAACTTCATGAAGGCAGGGACTAGTTCACTTCAGCATCCCTGGGACTGAACAGAGTGCCTGGTCCGTGGAAAGCATGCAGGAAGTGCATGTTCAACAAATGGCAAGTATTTGATAATCAGGATGTACAGATGCAACAAAGAAAACCCTCCAAAATGTAAAATAAATAATCAAAAGATTAATATTAAATTTTGACATGGGAAAGCCAGGCTCATTCAAGTATAAAGAAAAATGATACAGGAGCGCCAGGGTGGCTCAGTTGGTTAAGTGTGTGACTCAGGCTCAGGGCATGATTTGCGGTTCGTGAGTTCGAGTCCTGCATTGGGCTCTGTGCTGACAGCTCAGAGACTGGAGCCTGCTTCAGATTCTGTGTCTCCCTTTCTCTCTGACCCTCCCTCACACACTCTCTCTCTCTCTCTCTCAAAAATAAGCATTATATTAAAAAAAATGATATAAATTAAAAATATTTGACTGAGGTTGTTAGAGAGTTTGATTTAACTCAATTAACAAATATTTATTGAGTTTTCTGTTAGGTTTCATGAACTTTGGAGCCAGGAAAGCTTGGATACAAATTAAGTGTTTGGAGATTTAAAGAAGAGAGAAATATATACATCGGATGGGTTTGGGGAAAACCTCCTATTAAAGAAGGGAGGGGTGCCTGGATGGCTCAGTCAGTTAACCTTCCGACTTCGGTTCAGGTCACGATTTCATGGTTTTTGAGTTCGAGTCCTGCACTGGACTCTGTGCTGACCACTCAGAGCCTGGAGCCTGCTTCGGATTCTGCATCTCCCTCTCTCTGCCCCTCCCTGCTCATGCACTTCCTCTCTCTCTCTCTCCACCCATTCCCCCTCTCCCCCCAGAAATAAACAGTACAAAAAATTTGAAAACACACAAAAAAAGATGAAATTGGATGAGAGCCTTGAAGGATGGCTGGTCTGTAAAAGATGGAGAAGGGACGTGGAGTGGACTCCAGCAGTCTAAAGAGGAAGGAGAGATTTTAATGTGAGGTTAAAAAGCTTCTAACTAATTCAAATTGGCAAGAAGGCCTGGATGATGAGAAGAACATGGTCTCTTTTAAAATAAGGAAGAGGAAATTTGAGAAGAAAAGGAAAATGCTGAGTTTGGTTTGAGACCACAAAGCATCCTCAGAGGGTTGTTCAGCAGAGCAGGTAGCTAAGAAAATGGAGCCGTGCAGAGAAGGCGTGATTGCAAGATGTTTGGCATCATGTATACAGAGAGAAAGCTGAAGGCATGGAAAGAGATTCGATCTCTGTGGCAGAGAATCCAGGAGGTGGAAAAAGCACACCTTTGAGAATGGGAGAATCTATATCAAGAGGGCACAGCAGAAGGAAGAACAGCCGGTGAAAAAGACTTCAGGGCCAGTGAATTAGTGGCATAGCTATTGGGGATTTGGGAAACTCAGTGTCGAATGCTATGCAGAAATCAGGGAATGCCAGGATGGAAAAAAAGCCACGGAATGTAGACACTTGGAGACCTAAAATATGGGATCAATGCAAAAAGACAGTAAACTTTTGATTGCACATATACCATATAGTACAGACAAGAGAAAACGGCTGGATGGTGTTTGAAAGACCACGAGCTTTGGAGCCAGGAAAACGTAGATGTGAATCCCTGACATTGCCTGGTTGTGAGCTTTGACAAGTGGCTTCACATGCCTGAATTTTAGTTTCCTCTTTAGTTAAGTGATACGATATCTAACTTCCTTGGCTGTTTGTGAATATTAACTTAGATAATGTATAATGCGTAGTGTCTAATACCACGTCTGGTACACATCACGAACATGAGAAATGTTAGTTTCTGTTCCTCAGTCCATGGAAAACACAAGGCACAGGACGCTCTCTTAGTGAAGAAACATTTAAGGCAGAAAGACATACGTGAAGAGTAGTAAAATATCAAAGATCAGAGTGTGGCATGAATAATAAATTTAAAAATCAAATAGCGAATGGAAAGAACACTGGATCAGGTGTCTGAAGATGTCGGTATTATTCGTAGCAGATGGAATTACTTGGACAAACTCACTTAATTTTCTGCCCCTCAGTTTTCCCATTTGAAGAGCTGAAATAGGAATTCCATTCTGCTCATCCAAAATGACCCTTCAAGGATCAAATATGAAGAGGTGTATAGAAGACAGTTTGAAAATTACTATACAGTAAAAACTTAGTATTACTGGATAGTATATACGTCTAGCATTTGATAACAGCACTGCTTTGCGTGTCTTTATATGTATGTATACATTAAACTGCTGGTTGGTAGCTGCATATTAACGCTGAATAATTCTCAATTCTCACTGACACCCGAATCCCGACCCTTTGTTACCTTTCCTGAATATATGAACCCATTATGTAGACAAGTAGTCTTCAACTCTGAGTACCTCCACTGGATACATATTTAAGCATGTACCTTGATCATCTGACCTTCCTATAGGCTTAGTACACACACAAAAAAATATTTTTTAAGTTTCTGCAACATCTAAGGTTAACTCAGTAGGAGGTGTAAATTACAATCAGGAGGGGAATTCATGTCCCAAAAGGTTTCTTAGATTCCAGCAAAACACCTGTGCTACTGTTTTGCAACCAGAAGGACAGAGGTTGCTATATTATAATTGCACCTTAACTGCGTGGGATATAATGTAGCTTTGGAATAATTGGCCAGATGAGAAGTTACAAAAAACAGATGATAGAGGAAAACATAAATGAAGACTTTAGTATTTAAAATTTTTAATCACACCTTCATTTAATGAAGGTAAGCACATTTACTACTACCTAAGAAAAACATATTATATGCAAGGGAAATGTGCTTAGAATACGAAAGGAACAGTCAAAATTGATCATAAAATGCTTTGTTTCCTTAACCTAATGATTTTAGGATAACCAAAATAATAATCTAATGGATTGTGAAATGCTTCATCACTGAATGCGAAATCTCTAAATTTCAAAGAGCAAGTTTTGGGGGCAATACGTGGAAAAATGCATTTAAAAATTTTGTAAGTTTTCTTTTTTAAGGTGTGACTAATAATGAAAACCACCGCCAAAAGAACAAAAACAGTTCTGCTGGATTTTTGTCGTGGCTTCAGAACATTCAAAAGGTGATAGTGATTATGTGTTTTTTGATAAGAGGGGATGGGACTAAAAAGTGCCTTGTCAGTTTCCTCCTCCTTGCCAGCTGCATTAAAATGCAGCTCTGAGCACCTTTCTCCCCCACCCCCCGCCCCCACCCAGTCTGGAATTTCAGGAGCAAAGCGTACAAAAGAGCTGATGAGCAATGAATGCTTCACCCTTCCTCAATTAATCTTGTCTCTCTACCTTTGCTTTTGCTTTCCCTCTACATGAAGGTAATAATGACACCCTCATCCATTATCCTTTTATCCCTGTTATTCTCGTGAAATTGCTTAATAATATGTTACAGATTCGTCTTCACTCACATAATTCTTCCTGTCATTTGCAGTATATCATCCTACAAACATACAGCCCACTTTCACTGGCCGTTCTTTGAAGATTATTGTCAGTGACATCTTCAGGATGCGTTTAGAATCTGGAGCATCATTTCCGTTGCAATGGGGAATTACACTGACTTATCTGTCATTGCCAAAAGCACAACAAGCAATTCAGTGTTAATGCAAAGGTAACACAGGTTTTTATCCTGCCGCCAGAACAAGAGCTCTTGTAAATTTATGCTAATATAGCCCTTTTGGAGTTTAATAACCTCTTACCCTACTGGAAAAAGACCCGCACACACACAAACACATATGAACTCACACTCTCATATACTGGAACTAGGGCTGACCAACTGATAATTACTTTATTTCGAATCTTTTTTTTTTTTTTTTTTCCGCTACTAATGTTAATTTCACTTGAGTATTACATAGACATGCCACAGAAAACAGGAGAAATGAAAAGATGCCATTTCAATCACCAAAACACTAAATTATTTTTGATGAAAAAACATTTTAACTCAAAGAATTAATAAAAGTTCCTCCACGACTGCTGTTTTAGTTAGCTTTTCTATCAAGAGTTCAAGACCACTACAAATGAGCAGTTTTCCCTGATTGAGGGTGGCATTCCAGAGGGACCCAGGCAATCCAGCGTGCATGCCAAGTCTGACAACACATGACAAGCTGGTCGGCGTGCAGTAATTTGACTAATTATACCGGATTAGAGCATATTAATGCAAGCTGTTTTCTCCAGAGTTAATGACCTGCTGACTGGGTTCTGTTAGGCCCCACCAGGTCTACAGGCAGCTAAAAAACAAAACCCTGTTTTGTAAGCCCTCGTCATTTCACATCAGCAAATGAGTATATCAAACTACTGAACAGCAAAATGTAAGCGACATTTTGTCTGCTATAAACTCATGCAGCCTTCCCTCACTTTCCACCTCAAGGGCTTCTTTTATATAAAATTGATGTCAGTTTCTTTTTCTTTTCTTTTCTTTTTTTAAAGGAGTAGTTGAGAAGTAAAGTCTGGGAGAAAAAGGAAATAATTTTAGGAATATGTTATTGTTGGAGGGTAGAGGCTGCTGTTTTGAAACAGGGTTCACGGGAAAACATTTTAAACGTATATTAATTTTATTACGCACCTACCTTCTCAAAAACGATGTTACCAAGAGTTAATGAGTGCCAAAAGCAGATTAATGTGTAATAGGATCTTTTCTATCTCAAACTTTATTTGAAAGATACTTCTAAGCCCAAAGGGATTTTTATATTTTAGAAAAAAAAAGCATCTGGATGGTTTTAAAATTACATAAATATAGAAAAATGTGATATATTAATATTCTCAAATTATTTCTTCCTTTCTTTAAAATTAGGTCACATTTAACTAAAAACTAGCCAGGAACTTTAACATGTCCCTGAGTGTGTTAAAGTTTATATAATTTACATATATATCTTGCTTCTGTAAAGATGTAAAATAACTTACAGAGGTATGTAAAATGTGATTTGAATTAGAAATATATGAATAAACCAAGTCAAAAGCAGAAAATGAATCTCGATGTAAGATTGATAATAAAAATAAAAAGTATACCATAGAGTCATTTAAACTTCCCTTGTTTGGGCTACAGATTTGTGAACTCCCAACAGCCAATTTAGGAAAAGAAGTAATAACTTCACCAGAGTTAATAAGATAAAAACAAACCGGTTCAGGAATAATTGCACAATTATTTCCAATACCAAAGCTAGAAATGAATTTATGCCAAGGGTTTTCACAAAAAGGGCACTGTATAGTGCAATAAATAATGTCTCAACAATATCCTTACACTGAATTTCAAGGTGAATGGTATTTCCCAAAGCACAAGTTAGAAAAAAAAAAGAATCCTATTGAGAAGTAGTAAGAGGGACCCCACACCTGCCTTCTGAGAGCAATGGGCTCATCCAGAGTGTCTGTGCAAGGGGCACACCGACATGGAGCATGAGGTGCCTCCACTAGGCAGAATCAAGGGCAGCTAATCCTTAGGGTTGCCAACACTCTGTGGTTTGGCCTGGCTCATGAATCTGAGCTCAGGGAATCAGATTCCTGTAGAGAGCAGGAAATAAGCCCAGAAAGAACGGTGTAACTGGCAGTTAGGAACTGACGTAGTGAGAGGCCAGGGGAGCCAAGGTGGAACCTGGGCAAAGCTGAAAATTCAAGGAAACCAAGGCTATGAATAAGCATAGAAGGCTTATCTGTTTACAGAGAAGAAGAGAATGCTCATAGATTAGCAGACCAAGTGGTAATGAAAGATGGGTAGAGAAAGAAGTCTCTAGACCCAACTTAGTTTTTTAGTTTTACAACTCTATACCATATATATATATACATATATATATATATATGTATATATATATATATATACACAACATATATATATACAACATATATATATATATATATATATATATACACAACATATATATATATATATCCTTACATATATATCCTTACATATCTATATATGGTGTATATGTGTGTGTGTGTGTGTATATGTATATGTGTGTGTATATATATATACATATATATATATATATCCTTACAATATATATTCTTACAATGAAGCCCCTCTTTCATGAGGTAATTTGAATGAAGTCTATTCCATACAAGCAAGGAATTTAACCAGAAAAGAGGCCAACATGGTGATCGAGGTTCACATGTTCTGCTAATCAGGTGTAATCCAGGAGTACAGAATATTTAGGAATGAATGAACTCCTTTACATTCAGGTAATCCTCTATAAATAATATTTCATGCAGCCAAAACTGTAATTGGTATTGGGTGGTGTGTGAAGATTTTTGCTTCCTGTCATGTACCTATAGTGCAACTAATGTGTGTTAGAAATTAAAAGCAAAACCATATGTTTTCGCTGATACTTCAAGACGGGTGAGTTTGGTAAGCTCTTTTAGAAACTTGGTTTTTTTTTTTTTTTTAAATGCCTGCCTGAAGAGAAGACTGCTCCATTTCTACTCTTGGTAACCAGGAGCAGGGCTAAGATTCATTCAGGAAGATCAGTCTGAGTCCCCTCTGAAGTACAGATGACAGAAAATCTCATCTTTAGATTTTCACTCCATAGCTAATAGTCATAAATACAATTCTTTGCCTAAAACAAACAACTAGAGAAGAGAAAAGTATCAAAATGTCTATGTTGGGCATCGAGATAACTTTCAGTAAAGGTATTCACACATGGTCCGATTTCGAACAATTCTGCTTTGTAGTCACCCTACTAGAGCCAACTATTTGCAAACACTACCCCTTAGGTGACTCCTTTTCACTGCCGTTACCCTAGGTTAGGCCATCAAAAAATTCTTTAGCACTGTTGTCTTCCAATTCTTCCTTCATACCAAAGTCAGACTCATTATTATTTGGAAAAGTAAATATGGCTAAAATACCCTAACAGCTTCTCCTTTCCTAACACCTGATAGGAAAGTGTAAACTCCTCGATATAGTTTATAATCTCCCTCAGAATTTGGTACTATCCTCTCTAGTCTAATTCTCACCAGCATCCTACCCCTTACACCCTCCCAATATACAGAACCTTTCAAACCCTTAAATGCATCATCTTCTTTCTCATCCCTAGGCCTTCATATTTGGTCATCTAATGATAGGCGGAGACAATGGGACAGATCTGAATTCTGTTGCTCAGTTCTACTAATTTTTAGCTCCGTGACCTTGAGCAAATTACTTAACTGTGCTGGGCCTCTATTTCTTCATCTCCCAATGGGATTAATACTATTTATATATAAAGGACTGTGGTGATAAAGTTGTGTATGTAGATGCTCAGCAAATGATAGGCACTATAATCACTTTAGATGGGGACACCATCTATCAACAATTACTATTTAAAAACATCAGTCAGTTTTTGTTGATTCTAGCCAACACTGTAACAGAACTAAATTAGTCCTTGTAATCCCAGGACAAATTATTGTGATAGGAAAAGGATATAACTGTAACCTGTTCAGTCAGGGCATTTCTGAGCATTATACAATAAGAGGTACATTTAAAATTAAAGAACACCCAGAAGAGGCTGGCCCATGTGGTAGCTGTGGAGGTGGTGAGAAGTGGTAGAATCCTGCATATATTTTGAGGTAGAGACAACATGATTTGCTAAGAGACTATATATATGAGGTAGGAGGGAGAGAGAGGAGTCAAGGATAACTCTAAGGTTTTGGCTTGAACAACTGGATTGATGGAGTTCCAAGAACTTTGAGACGAGAGACTGTGGGTAGAGCAGGGTTTTTTTTGGATGGGGGCAAGAGGAAAGGAAAATAGGAGTTAAGGATTGGACAAGGTAAGTTTGATTTATCAGATACCCAAGTAGGGGCACGTGGCTGGGTCAGTCGGTTGAGTGTCCAACTCTTGATTTTGGCTCAGGTCATGATCCCAGGGTTGTGGGATTGTGCCCCGTGTCGGGCTGTGCACTGAGTGTGGAACCTGCTTGAGATTCTCTCTCTCTCTTTCTCTCTCTCTCTCTCTCTCTGTGCCCCTCTCCCCACCCCTCACTATCTCTAAAAAATAAAAAATAAATCCAAGTAGAAATGCCAAGTAGGTACTGAATTTAAGATTTCAACAAAGAGATTCAGGCTAGAAATATACATTGTGGAATTTCAGTATATAGAAGATATTTAAAGTCATATGACTGAGTGAGATTATCAAGGGAGAAACTGGAGAGAAAGAGAAGAGGTCCAAGAACTAAGCCTTGAGGGACTCCAGTGTTGGGTGGTTGAGGAGAAGGGAGGATTCTGCAAAGGAGACTAAAAAGGAGAAATGAGGGAGGAAAGTGTATTGTACTTAGAAGGGGAAAAATTAACAACAGGTCCTCATTGTTTTACTCATCCAAAATGGATGGGTGGATATTAAAAAGAAGTCCTGCAGTGTGAAATTAGATGACTTACAGAGTCTTTTCTAACCCTATGGCAGGTGGTTTTATAATTCGAAAGATGGTTTGCAGTTAAGAACACTGAGCTGGCAATGAAGAATGGGCCGCACTAGTTCCAGCTAGCTGTGTGACCTGAAACAATGTGGGGAAGTGATTTGTTTCAAATTCTAACTCTCAATATTTAGGGGGTAATTGGCTTAGGATTCATCTTCTGACTATGTTGTAGGGAATGAGTGAGGGAGTAACAGAACGCTAATGCTTTTTCGGGTACTAGGCATTTGCTCGTCCTTGCTATTTAAAAATTCCAAAGATCCTATGAGGTAGGTCTTAGTGGTCCCAGTGTCTGGATGAGGAAACTAGAGATCTGAACTTTTAAATGGCTTTATATCCAACTCTGGCTAACTGTGCAGACTGGGCTGTTTTAACTATGATATCTCTATGTCACAGTTCTGTGCAATAATTTCAAATTACTATTGCTAAATTGATAGATATAGATAGATATAGATATAGATATAGATATAGATATAGATATAGATATAAAGATTCATCCAACACCGCAAAAACCTAATAAGCAGACATAAATCTAACACAAATCTTTCTAATAACAACTGCCATAACTAATAATAAATCACACATACATTCAATAGATAAAACTGGAAAAATTTAAGAGAATTTGATGAATTAATATTCATCTGGTGTCAAATGATTACAGCATTTGATTTCTCAGCTTATCTGTTATTTAAATTGGAATTAAAGATCAACTGAAAGTAAATGTTACTTTATAGATAAATTAAAACATTTGCAAGCAAAATAAAGTCTATAAGGTGAACTTAAAGACAAAAGTGGAAAGTTTTCTACCTTTAAAACTAATTAATTTAAAATCATTTCATTAACTGAATATTGATTAAAACCCAATTTTTAAAATGTCCTCCCATGCACAAAAGACATCCCAAACACTAAAATTCACTAGCACCTCAGAGATTATTTATTTCACTACATTTACCTTTTCGATGAAGAAAATGTAGTTACTAAGGAAATTTTCCCAAGAGACAAAGGAAATTGACAACCATGAGTTTTTAACTTATTTCTTCAAGACTGTACTCTGGCTATTTCTTGTAAGATGCAGTCACATATTCAAAACATAGCTTTAACTCCATTTTAGGCCTAGAAGGATTCCTGATATAAGAAAACAATTGAGAGGTTTGCTTTTATGCACATTACATGGAAAAATAAGCTGTAAGGTTATTAAGCAAAAATGGAGTACTTACAAAATAATAGCCAAGTGGTTATACTTCTATTTCTGAAGCCTTACTTCCACTTTTCACTTTCAACTCTCAGACTTTCACATTATTTTGGTGTCAATAACGTTGTAGATTAACTACAGAGCCATAGTGAGTTGGTCATAAAGCAACAAAGATGAAAGGCTAAATATGTACCATTGAAATAATAGTGACTTCTTTTTTTAAAATTTTTTTTAAGTTTATTTATTTTGAGAGAGACAGAGAGCACGGGTATGAGTGGGGGAGAGAGGGGCAGAGGGAGAGAGAGAGAGAGAGAGAGAGAGAGTCCCAGGCCGACTCCGTGCTGTCAGCATGGAGCCTGATGCGAGGCTCAAACTCACGAACTGTGAGATCATGACCTGAGCCAAAATCAAGAGTCAGACACTTAACCGACTGAACCACCCAGGTGCCCCACCCAATATTAGCAATGCTAAGTCTACATGTGCACTTATGTATCTAACATAAACTAAATTTCAAAAAAGTCAGTTTTCAACTAAATGTTTGGATTCATATAGATACAGCATAATTCCAAATAAGAAAATATATTTTTTTTATTTAGATGCATTTCTCAGTATTTATGGTAATGCCATTTAGTCTCATTATGAAAGTAACTTTAAGAAATGGTATTTTGAATTCTGATTTTTGTCCATGTCCATTCCGTACAATAATACATGTTTTTTAATATATTTACTTTTAAAAGTCAGTTAATGCAAACCAGCAATTTACTGTGACAAACGATGTTCTGAATAGTAACATTTATATTTATTAGTGAAAAATAAGCAACATCCCACTTAAAAATGAAAAATTTATATCAGTAAAAGAATTTTTAGGCTTTACTTTTACATGCTCAAAAATAGAAATTGCAAGTAAAGTCACTGAGTGAGGATGGGACAGGTATGAGCCAATACGAGGGTTCTGAACTATGGCAACCCTCAAGCTGGACATGCTCAGTCCACAGGAGGTAGGTGCTATGCATCTCCATCATCATTTATTTTTTTAATGTTTATTTATTTATTTTTCAGAGACAGAGCATGAGCAGGGAAGGAGCAGAGAGAGAGACACAGAATCCGAAACAGGCTCCAGCCTCTGAGCTGTCAGCACAGAGCCCGACGTGGGGCTCGAACTCACAAACCATGAGATCATGACCTGGGCCGAAGCCGGACGTTCAGCCGACTGAGCCACCCAGGTGCCCCATCTCCATCATCATTTAGAGCAATTCTTTATATAGTAGTTACACTTAGGGGGAAAATTTCGTGTGTGTCTGTGTGTGTGTGTGTGTGTGTGTGTATCTGAAGCTCTATAAAGTTTCAGGTAAAGGAATGGGAAAACAGTTCTAGTTAAGAATTGGTAAGAAACTACTTTGCATGGAAGAAAGCCACAAAACCCTTGGCAGAGTTTGTCAGTTGGCAACCTCTCTGCCCGAGTTTGCTATAGATATGTTTTACTTGGCCTATGCAGTGTTTTTGGTTGTTTTGTTGTTTTTAACTTCACTTAGCTGGCAATATTCTATAGTTCAGATGTTCCACATTCTTATTTGCAATCCAAAATATTTCCTGTAAAATGAATATTCATGCAGGGTTATAAATAAAGAATGTGAAATATCCCGATAATCCAATTATAAATGAATATTCATATTTGTTGCCTTCATCCTAGAGAATATAATTATAATATACAACCTCCAGCTCTTTAACCTGAAACTGCAGTCCCATTCCTTTACTTAAAATTTGCACCTTTCCGGGCACCTGGGTGGCTCAATCGGTTAAGCGTCTGACTTCAGCTCAGGTCACGATCTCACAGTTTGTGGGTTCGAGCCCCATATAAGGCTCTGTGCTGACAGCTCAGAGCCTGGAGCCTGCTTTGGATTCTGTGTCTCCCTCTCTCTCTGCCCTTTCCCCACTCATACTGTCTCTGAAAAAAAATAAATAGTAAGCATTAAAGAATATTTTGCACCATTTCAAATTGGTTCTTGTTCCTTTCTCTGAAAGAATAATTATAATTGGACAAAGCATTAACATTTTACTGGACGATTTCAAGCTCACAATCTATAGATGAAGAAGAAATAAAGATTTTTAAGTTTATCAGAACCATTTTGACAACCAGGTTAACAAAAATTAATAACAATGATAATACCCCATGTCGACAAGGGAGCAATGGTATGTAATAGTTGTAAATGCTACTTTATGCACTGGTATAAACTTTCTACAACACAGTTTTAAAAGCAATATGTATGAAAGCCTTTTATAAAACAAAATGTAAATTCTCCATTCCAGCAACTCTACCTCTAGGAACTTGTTCTGAGGAATAAGTGAACATAGTATAAAGGGGTTAGTTACAAAATTATTCATTGTTTAAAATAGAGAAGCATTTAAATGTTTATCTAGAGGTGATTGGTTATTATATTGTATTTATACAATGAACTGTTAGGTGGTTGCTAAAAATAATGATGTAGATATGTACTTATTGATATAGAAATATGTCTATATTATACTGTTGTTTAAAAGAAGCAAGTTACAAAATAACCTCTATACTATCATCTATAAAAATACATCTAGCTATATATGTGGATACACACATTGAAAAGGTATCATGTTATAAATGTTAACAATTTTAATCTCTGGGCTGTTGGATAGTAAGTGGTTTTAATTTTTAAAACTGTTTGAAATTGCCAAAAGAAACCCACACCTATTTTAAATTGCCTACATGTTAGCATTTAGCAATTGTTACATTTATATGCAGTAAAAACAATAAATGTATTGAAATAAATACATTGAAATATATATTATATATAATACATTTATTAAAATATAAATATATATATATTATATAAATATAAACAATATATTATAAAAATTATATAATATATAAGATATAACATATATAAAAAGAATATATATAATACATAAAAATATATATAAATATATATTTATATTTTAGAATATACATTATATATAATATATATTTTATAATATATATTATTATTATATTATATTATGTTATATTATATTATTATATTATTTTAAAAAGAGAATCATCATTTATTTAGTCCATGGAGAAGAGGTGTTATTGCCTGTTAACCTCAAAAGGTAAACAGTATCATTAGCTAAATTTTTATATGGTGAGAAACTGTATTTTTGTTAACTGTGTTTTTAATGTTTATTTATTTTTGAGAGAAAGAGAGAGAGTCGAAAGAGGAGGAAAGAGGGGGAAGGGGCAGAGAGAGAATCCCAAGCAGGCTCCATACTGACAGTGCAGAGCCTGAGGCGGGGCTCAGTCTCACAAACGAGATCATGACCTGAGCCGAGATCAAGAGCTGGGCGCTCAACCGACTAAGCTACCCAGGCACCTCGTTAACTGTTAAGTCTTACATGTTCCTAAAACTCCAAATACTTTAAAAAACAACCAAAAACTGGACTTGGTGTTTTCTAACTTCCATTCCCAGCTCCTATAAAGGAATGATGGGAAGCTGTGCGAATTTATGGACTTCCTTCCAAATCTCTCTGCAGGCCCAGATCCCATGCACTCTAGCACATATAACCACGTGCTGAGAGACCAGCTGGGGCGGCGAGGCTCATCTGCAGGGTGAGCCAATCCTCGCTGGGTAAACTTGCGCCACGCCAAATTTCAAGCTGCTAAGGTGAGGTCACTGAAGGTGGAGCTGGGAAGGATGAGCACGGGCGGCTCTTACAAGCCTGCAGAGGAGGCTCCAGGGCACCGCTGGTTATACACTGGAGGATTCCAATCTGTCTCCACAGAGTAAACAGACGAATCATGTACTAAGCCTTATAGAAGGAGTTAAAAAAATGACACCAGAGAAAATGTAACCAAGAAAGAAACATTGTTAGAGAAGGTCACTTGCTTCTTTCCTACCCGCGAACATAGTCTAAAACTTTCCTCTGAAATGATAATTACTTACAAATTTTTCAGATGCCTTTTTCTACACGTTCCCTTTAATAGGTTATCAGTGCAAAGATTCATTATGTATATCAATGTTGAGTCATAAGTGTATGTGCAAGTGTCTTCAGATCTTTGGAATGAAAATAAACAGATATGAATATTTATATGGCAAGGTGTCTTCAACAGGTCAACTCAAAGTCACTTTCTCAGGACAATCTTCCCTGAACTCACTGACCAGATCACATTCCCCACAAAGAGTATACTCATGATCGTAAATTTACATATATTTGTGTGCTCATTTGATTTCTTCCTGTCTCCCAAGCTCCAAAGGGCAGGGTGGTATTATCTTAGCTTTCTCTACTGTTTCATCAGAAAAAGTAGTCTCTGCACGAGTAGGTGATTCAAATATATATATATTTTTAAATAAATGAATGTCTTGTTTGCTGCAGAAAGATGTTATTTGTATCTATTCATAGGTAGGAGCACACGCACACACAATCCTTTGGAAAATGTGAACGTTAAAACTCAGTGAAGGAGTTTGGAAGTTAAAGGAATTAATAGTTTTTTCCCCTCATACTGGAAGCCTTTTAGACGTAAGAGAAGTTGAGGAAATGGAACTTGGCATGGAACGCATGGGGCCACTATGAAATGATTTGTAGCCAGCAAGAATTACATATAGCATATACCACTTTTTGAGAAAGACCGATGTGTGTTCAAAAGCAAGAAAACACACAAAAAGGGTGAAGCTGGTTATTAGCACCAGAAGCTCTTGTGTTTGAGGCCACTGTGGTCCAAACATAAACAAAGATGTAACCGAATGCATATCATCTAGCCTGATTGCTACTTACCAGGCTGACTTTATTACTGGATCTCAGTTCTTAGCAAATCAGAGACTAAAAATACAGCTTTGCAGAATGTCAACATGAAGAAGGCATGTACAATTAAAAAATCAAGGGGAAACCCAAAATAATATTCTTGAGGATTAAGAATGACATCATCACGACAATTTTTTAAATTGGGAAAGTGTATTATTAGAAAGTAACAAAAATGGTTCACATTAGACACCCCGCTAAACATTGAGCTGGCGTTTTCCACGCACTGCTCCAATGAAAAGGGGTAAGCGGTAAAAATGCGCTTCTGAGAGTTTTAAACCATATTGTACAGAAGTCACATCAAATTAATACTGAGGACCATTTAGAGCTTTTATTCTGAAAAGCTTTTGAAAGGGGATTAAACTATGAAAACTCTCATGATACTAAAGTACCTATTAATGGGTTGAGGAGGTAAGAAAGGAACAATGAAAGTGTTATTTTTAGATAAATCTTTACTTTGTGTATAGCCGCACAAAGCTTTGCTGAAGGGCACAGCAACAGTTCTCCAGCAATAGCCCATGCATGGAAGCGCTGATTAGCGGAATTTTGTTGTCTTCTCTTTTCAGAAATAGGTCGTTTTCTTCACACTGACGTCCTATGGTTAGAGGTCATCAACAAATATAAATATATCTTGGTAGCATGCACAGACTAAAACCAAAAGTTATTCTAAATGTTGCAGATCCAAAGAGACCATCGTGAGGTCCTTCTTTTCTTCAATAGTAACGCGTCTTTGCAAAGCCTCTAACAAACTACTCTCTCTAAAAAAAAAAATGAGTTTCCACTCGCTATGATAATATCTTACAGAATGAACAATTATGTTTTCAAAAAAAAAAAAAAAAAGGAGCAGGAAACAGCACGAGGAGTGAGAACAGGAACCTAGATAGTTGTCATCTCATCAAAAATAATGAATGCTCGAGAGGGTTCAACTTCATGTCTTTCCAGTCATTGGTCCAATCGCAGTAGGCTACCCGAACAGAAAAGAGTAGGCGAAAAACACTTCTTCATCAGCCCCGGCTAGCACCCGTAACCTCCCAACAACTATATACCAGCTGATTTGACAAGACAACAACCCCAAAGACAACTGGAAATGTTGTTGCTAGCCTGCTGAGCCTCCATCAGTGAAGGGACACACCACATGGCGGATGACAGCTTTGTGTCTGTCCCATCTTGCAGCCTTTCCCCCCTCGTCCCTGACACACAGTCATGTGCTCACATAACAGTCTTACGGCTAATGATGCAAACATGAAGTGTAAAGTCTCCTTAATTTGACCCTTGTTAAACTCCTAATTGGATTGAAGCAGGCTCTGAGTGGAAAGCAACCCGGGATTATTCAGGAAAGCCCTTACAAAATGAAGCCCCCGTCACAAAAGGCCGCTCTGGCTGCAGGACATCACAAAGAATAGGCAATGAATTGCAGCTGTCACTTAAGTTAAAAATCTAATCAATTGCCTTTTTTTTTAAACAGGTAACTTTGAGAACAGTTTCTTCATTGTGATACTCTTCAGAGTGCGCTTGACCCAAATTTAATAAGCTGCTATTGAAGCGGAGGAGCGGCTGTGGAGCAAACACTGTACAATGATACTGTGCATTCAGAGTCTTAACGATTTTAAAATGACTACAACCATTGCTTCATTCACGAGGAACAAAGCTCAGGCTCTCTGCTCGACAACGTCTTCACACAAACTGTCTGAGCAGACAGCGTTCATTTGTCCTTCCTGAACTCCAGAGGTCAGCTGCATTCGGAGGACATCTCAACAGTCTAATTGTGTTTCTTCTGTAGGAAGTCTGAGGAGAGAAACTCAGGATTCCTTGTGTATGAAAACTAGCTTTTCTGCAAGGAAATATACAGCTTAAGTACAGAGACAAGGGGGGGGGGGGGTGCATGATATGCAGACAGGTGTAAAACATGGAGTAATTATAGAAGCTCAAATTAGTTCTTAGGCCTGAGGCAAAAAAGAGAACAGTGCCTTGACAAAAGGGAATAGCAAATAAGGGTAGCTAACAAAAAATGGCTTGAATGTGTAAATTAGCAAGAAAAATGAGACAGAAAAGCAGCTTTACTCTACTATTATTCCCCACATGAGAACAGAGCAGCTGAACATGATCAAGAGAGCTTTGGAGAAGAGAGGCAGGCATCAACACGGACTGGAAGCCAAAGAGTGGCAGCCTCCGCACTTTCTAGTCAGTCACTCATTATGTGCTGAAGTGCTCTCGAGAAGTGCCTCTTATACTTGACCTATCATATTACTTCTTCTGTAAACACATAATCCCCGCTTGTTAGGTGGTGGCAACACTACCATTCATTCACTGTGCTAGTCTTTTTGTGAATAGACACTTGAGAAACGCTGCCAAAACCAAAGAACTGACACCGCAGGAAAACAATGTGAATTGCAACCAGGTAAACAGATCTCATGCTTTTCTGGAAAAAGCGACGGTAAACAACATTACATCAAGTTTCTCTCATTTGGGGGGGGGGGGGGGAAGCAAAACAAAACAAAACTGCTTGCTTATGGCAAGACATCTTTTTTTTTTTTTTCCTACAAGTGATTCTGATTCACGTAGGTTAAGGATCCAAGCCAGGAATAATTAATACCTACTTTTAAACTGCCTGGTGTGGTCACATGCATGTCGCTAAGTACGCTTTCTTTAAATGCGGAAACGACGCACGAATCTTGACCGCAAGACTGTGAACAACTCATTAATAAGATCAGAAAAGTGTACATGTGTATGTCTCTTGTACCGGGCATGGTGTTAGATGGCTGACCACAAGGTATCAGGGAAAAAAAAATTAATGGAGCATTTGGCATGCTACATTTCCATTAGCAAAGACAGATATCATTTAAACTACAACAGGAACTAACATTTAATGTAGCTAACTGACACATATATTTTCAGTATTTTTAAATATACATTTTCTTTTTTTTTTTTAATGTTTATTTATTTTTGAGACAGAGAGAGACAGAGCATGAATGGGGGAGGGTCAGAGAGAGAGGGGACACAGAATCCGAAACAGGCTCCAGGCTCTGAGCGGTCAGCACAGAGACCGACCTGGGGCTCGAACTCACAGACCGTGAGATCATGACCCGAGCCGAAGTCAGAAGCTCAACCGACTGAGCCACCCAGGTGCCCCTTAAATATACATTTTCTTATGAGGATTCAGATTTGAGGTAAAATATCTTTCAGGTGCACATGAATAAGTTAAATAGTCAAGGAGAAAGTACAATTTATTCAAAAGATTGGAGCATTTTTTTCCAACTTCTCTTCCAATTATCCGAATGTTTTCAAAAGATGCTAAGTTAATCCCTGGGCTCCTAGTGATTTAAGAAAAGTGTTTCATCATTTAATATTGCTGCAACCATCTCTACAATAAATAAATTGTGATGTCTTCATGTGGTACAGTAGTGATGTGTCATAGTGGATTATCCCACCAGGCATCGACACCAGAGGACTCCTCCTTTGGCCCCCTTGCTCTGGGAACTAGATAGGAACCAACTTGCCTGGGGGAGGGAGAAGCTGAATGGTAATTAGCAATTATTTGCTGCACCTCATGGAAGATATTCTGGTTATTCTTATTGGACACATAAAAGTCACGATTAGCAATGAAAAGTTTTCAATCCAGGGAGGACTGGGTGTTACAAGTAAAATACCTAATTCACACATAAACAAATAACTCCTAGTGCCCAGGAAAATGTCTACTAAGCATCTCCATTGCATTCCCTCCATGAAATTTGATTTACGTGACCCTTAAAAAATGGAGTTTTTGAACGAATAAAAATATGCTAAGATCCACAATGTCATAAATCTATCATTAAAAAGTTTTGCTCTAAAATAATCATATTCAGGAAAAAGAGTACGAATAAGTAAAACAACATATTCAAGGTAAAAAATAAGAGCCAATCTTACAAAGAAAGTTGAGTAAGCCATAAACATAAATATTCATTTCAAGTGGATTAAAAAAAATTTTAATGTTTATTTTTGAGAGAGAGAGAGTGCGAGTAGGGGAGGGGCAGAGAGAGGGGGAGACACAGAATCCAAAGCAGGCTCCAGGCTTCTGAGCTGTCAGCACAGAGCCCAACATGGGGTTCGAACTCACAGACTGAGATCATGACCTGAGCCGAAGTCGGACGCTTTACTGACTGAGCCACCCAGGCGCCCCTCAAGCGGATTTTAAATAGACCTCTCTAAACTTTTGGCAGAAAACTAATGGAAAAGCATACATATATTTAGTTATGTAATATGTATAAATTATAAATAAGTAGTCTAAAGTCTCTGAGATATATCAAAGCCTTTAGGTTTCTCTAAAGTGAACTCTGCCCCCATTAAAAGAGATAATATACCAATATCTTCCTCATTTCTGGGGTTCTGGGTGCTGTCTAAATTGACTGGCCAATATAGACAAAACAGACAAATGACTGAAAGATGCAGATTTATACAGACTGAAAGATTTATACAGACCTTCCTGATATGTAGAGTAGTGTCTTATAGTTACACCAGACAATTTGGGTGCTCCCTTCCTCTGCATCTAAGGGCATCAGTTAGTTCACTGGATGAATAATATTCTAAAGGAACCCCAGGTAGAAAAGAATTTGCCTAACCTCCTCCACCAGTGTAATTTATTTTCTGGGAGAATATCGTGAATCAGACTTTTCTTATTAAAATCCTTTTGAAAATTCTGCTCTTAGTAATGAAAACATTGTCTTCATGAAGAGAAATACATAAGTTAACAATGTCTGACAAAATAGGTTGACATTTTCCAGTCCATTTGTGTGCGCCTGTGTGTGTGTGTGCATGTGAGCATGGGTACAAAATCACGCATAGGGGTCCTTCCTCAGTTTCCCCACAGAAGGTTCTTCAGAATTCTGACTGAATAACTTTGTTCCATGTTCTCTACTTGCGAGATAATGTAGTGGAGGTGATCTTGGTCTTTCGTGTCATTAATTTTCATATAAATCTGCATTTTTGAAGATTATATATATTACACAATAAACTCTGAATTGCTGTTTAAATAATTCACAGTTTGTATGATTGGAACATAGATTTAGGAGAAAGAGTTGCTCATATTGTTCTCTAGAAATTCAGCCAATTAAGAATTGCCTTGATAAGAAGTTCTAAAGCATAAGGAAATTGAACAAGATTTTATTGAAAAATTTGTTAAATTTGGTGGGGGGGGCATTATTTTGAGAAAGAAGTGAAATGGGCTGACTCGGGTTCAAAGTTCTAGATCCAACCCTGGAGGGGTGGAACCTCTCTGCCTAGCAAGCTGGTGCTGCCACGAAGGCCTTTCCTTGACTTTTTGAGAAAACATATTTTACAGGAACCATATTTATAATTTGTTCAGCTTCCTGGGAATGGGACCCTTGTTATGATGTTTTTATTATTTAAAAATTTTTTAATGTTTATTTTTCAGAGAAAGAGAGAGAGACAGAGAGACAGAGAGAGAGAGCATGAGCAGGGGAGGGGCAGAGAGAAGGAGACACAGAATCTGAAGCAGGCTCCAGGCTCTGAGCCGTTAGCACAGAGCCTGACGCGGGGCTTGAACCCACAGACCGCGAGATCATGACCTGAGCTGAAGTTGGACACTTAACTGACTGTGCCACGCAGGTGACCCTAGACCCTTTTTTAAATACTGTTTTAAGTTATTGCTTGACTTTCCAATGTAACACTTTTAAAACACATTTTAAGGGGCACAATATATGGAAACACAAGACTGCCTATATTTTGGTGTAAAGTACTATTAGAATATTCTTCCTTATTTTGTGATGTAACTTCCATCCATTGGTCTTACTAGCGACCTTCAGAAGATCTCTTCTAAATATACTCCTTATTATAAATAACAGGCTTTTTAGAGGAGACTGTTATGTCCTACCTGATTCCTACTGTTAGAATCCAAATTAGTCTCTTCAATGGGTTAACATAACCTCAGTTTCTTCAAGTCACACAATATGGTTTTCCATATCATTTGTGAATCTTGATGTCAAAGTATTCACTAACTCAGTTTTGTGCCATCTGTGTATTGATTTTTAATTTAATTCCATCGTGTCAGAGAAGATTCTTTGTATTATTTAAGTGCTTTTAAAGATGGAAGTGTTTGTTTGTTTGTTTGTTTGTTTTCTTAGGCCTAACATACGGTTCAGCCTGGAGAATGTTGTGCGTGCGCTAGAGAAAAGTTCCTATTGTTTGGTGCAGTGTTCTATAGATGTCCAGTAGTACTGGTCAGTTTATAGTGCTGTTCAAGCTTTCCATGTACTTGTTAATCTACTATTTAGTCTGCCCATTATTGAAAAGTAGGGTATTGAAGTCTCTAACTATTACTGAAGGAATGTCTATTTCTCCCTTCATTTCCGTCAGTTCTTGCTTCATTTATAACTGTTATATCTTCTCAATGTATTAACCCTTTTATCATTATAAAATGTCTTTCTTTCTTGCTAGTGAAACCATGCCCCACAAGGGTAATGAGGTAGAAACCAGCAAAACGTTTAAAGCTTGTTTCTCAGAGAACTCTTTCCCCCTAATCGCCTATTGTGTCTTTTCAGACACTATCAAAGCCACTAGTTGTCTCTGCAGAAGCCTGGACTCCAGGTCAACTGATTCGGTTCCAGTCTATGAACAAGTGAGGGCCTGCCTTCCTTACCCAAGATAGGAAGCCCAACACTCCATCCAGTTTATATCAGCTCTTGGAGCTTGTCCATAGCTCCTTTTCCTTGTCCTAAGATGTAACGTCCTCATGTCAGGGGCTGGATTTTGCCTCATTCTGGGGTTAAGTCTTCCCGTAAAGCGAACATGGGATATACATCACATATATGTTTACTCAATGTGCATGCACCGTCATTCCTCATGAATAATCAAAAGTTTCCCTGCCCAACTTGTCAATATGTATGCAGTCTCAACTCCGATAATTATAAAAAAAAAAAAAAACTTGTTCTCTCCTCTTTTGGCGAGGCGGATTTGAGGCTTGCCCTCCAGTCTCCTCGTTTGGCTGCCTCTCAAACTCTTTCCTTGCTACAGAGCTGATGTCTCAATGATTGGATTTGAGCAGATGGACCCGGGTTCAGTTACACTAGTGATTTTTTTTATTTCAAAAGCCTATTTTTTTCTGATATTAGTATAGCCACTCCAACTCTTTTATGGTGGCTGTTTGCATGGTATACCTTTTTTCCATCTGTGTATATTCAACCTATCTGTATCTTTGAATCTAAACTGGATCAGAGTGTAACTGAAAGCATATAGTTGTAGATAGGGTACACATAGATCTTTTCGCTTTTTTAATAATTAAAAAAATTAAATTAAAAAAGCAGTCTGACAGTCTTCTTTCTGATTAGACTGTCTAATCCATTCGTATTTGATGTTATTATTGGCATGGTTGGATTTATGTCTGCCATTTTACTTTTTATTTTCTATGTCTAGGGTCTTTTTTCTTCATATGTTCTTCTGTTACTTCCTTGTTTTGCATTAAGTAAATATTTTCTAGGGCAACATTATAATTCCTTTAATGATTTTTTAAACTATTTTTTTGAGGTTATTTTCTTAGAGGTTGCTCTCAGGTTTACAATATATATCTTGTCAGGATACAAATTTGCTTCAAAAAAATTTAGATCTTATTTGTTTATCAAAAGGATTTAAGCCACTTTTGAGTTTTGCCCCTAAATCTCCATTTTATCTGTATTAACAATGATGAACAAGGTGCCAAGTACAAATCTCCTAGTATTTTGTCCATATCTGGTCTTTTCACACATCCCTGTAATTCCTCAATGAGGACTGGTTCTCCAATCAAACCTACAAGTTTCTTTAGTACCCGGAAATAATGAATCCCTTTAAAGTGATCAGTTACTCTCTTACTATTTATTTTTACTTATCATCAGTTTTTACTCTTAATCATATCCATTGTGTCCTCCCTAAAGCTATATAAAAATATGTAGAGTTGTCTTTTTAAAAATATTTAGTAACTAAGTATTTAATTTAAAAATGATACATTATGAAGAGATCATTAAAAGTATAAAACAATAATTTGTTTATAAAAGATTTATTATAAGCATCCTTGGGAAAAAACCTCAAATATATTTCATAATTCAACTAATAAAAATATGATTTGCTACTAACTTTTCAGGAATATATATGCTACATATGATGAAGGAAGTACATTTTCAAAAGTAAAACTGCTGATATTTTGTGCTGACCTCAAAGTTAAATAAAATACAGAGAGCTGAATAATTTAGAAGCAAATGCATAGAAGAGGCTTTAGAGATCATGTATCCCAATGGCTCTCATCATATAGGGCAAGAAACTGGACAGAAGTTACCTGAACCCACTAATAAAGGTCATATGTTTTGTTTGAAAAAGAGGAAGTCCTAGAATTCATGTGTTCTGATTCTGAGTCAAGGGCTATTCTTGCTCTACTGCAAAACCAAAGGAAGTTAGTTGATAACTGTCAACTTAAAGGAAAAGTATTTTTGGCCCTTTTACACACCTGAAATGAAACAGACATGATCGACTTCTATCAAATCCTAAAACACTTTGGTAGTACTGGAAACAGTTATGCCAAGTGTATGAAGACTTGGGCTGACCCCTAAATAGAGTTTCATATGTATCAGGGTCTTTTATTATTATTATGGTTATTATTATTATTAATGTTTATTTATTTTTGAGAGACAGAGAGAAACAGAGCATGAGCAGGGGAGGGGCACAGAGAGAGAGGGAGACACAGAATCTGAAGCAGTCTCTCTCCCAGTTCTGAGCTGTCGGCATGGAACCCCACACAGGGCTTGAACTCACAAACTGCGAGATCATGACCTGAGCCTAAGGCGGACACTTAACTGACTGAGCCACCCTGGCACCCCTGTAGCAGGGTCTTTTAAAGGAGCCTATGATTGTCCTGGGTACAGGAATTACCTTTAAATAAACTCTACTCAAATCAGCAATGGATGAAAAAATTGTTTTACTAAACATCTCAAAAATACTCAAAGCATTAAACTGGAAATGATTTTGTGAAGTAGTCTTTTGGCTCCCAATATTCCAGCAACCCCTCACAGGCTCATTTGTTTCCTCCTGCCCAGGTTCTGATGACTCAGCCTGTTTTCCTTTCCATTCACTCGTTCTATTGTTTGTGGTTTTTCTTTTTCAAAGGTTCTTCTTCCCCTCTCCACCCAAAATCTTATCATCACTTTTAGAGAATTCAATATTCATATATTCAATATTCAATCTATTCCAGTTTAATGTCAGAGTTCCTAGACTTCTTTGAATTCCAACAATTTATGCCTACGGATGGCCACGTTCTGCTTCATGATCCACTTGGCCTCTTACCTCTAAATGATCCCACTAACTCATCTAACCTAGGATTTCACTCTATCTACATCTTACTCTCATCTAGGGTTGCCAGATAAAGTAAAGGATGTTTGTTCAGGCAAACAATGAAATGTTAATCTGAAACTCAAATTTAATTGGAAATCCTACATTTTTACATGATTTTAGGTGAAGATGGAAATAACCTTTTCATATACTAATGAGAAATCCTGAATCTCCATATGTTAACCCCCACAAGACTTCCTTTCTTTAAAAAAAAAAATTAAAATTTATTTATTTTCAGAGAAAGAGCACAAGCAGGGTAGGGGCAGAGAGAGAGCGGAGAGAGAGAATCCCAAGCAGGCTCCACATTGTCAGCACAGAGCCTGAAGAAGGGCTTGGACTCACCAACTGTGAGATCATGACCTGAGCCGAAACCAAAAGCCAGAGGCTTAACTGACTGAACCACCCAGGCACCCCAAGACTTCCAGTTTCTTCTTCATCATTCCATTTTTCCCCCAGTAAACTGACTGCATTTTCTTCCCTCCCGCTCAGAACCAGTAGTCTATAGGTGTAATCATGTAAGTACTTCAGTTCTTTTGCATCCATATCCTTCAGTCATAAACTCCCGATAAATCCTCATTCTGTAATTTAGCCTCTCCCCTCTTCCGCATTTGGATGGCTACATGACATGGATAATTTCGACTTTAGGTATATTGACACCACTGCCAATTCATGATTTCCAGCATGGTAGGTGTCTGCTGTTCCTCTTCAATCCTTTTACTTGTTTTGATCAGTGTATTACCGCCTATCCCTTTTAGTGACGATTTAAACATCCACGTTCCTCAATGCTTACCTAAGTCCCAGTGTTCTCTACTGCCACGAGAAAACCGATGTCAAGTTAGATGCTCCATCAACTGTTTGAACAACCACCTTTAAACTTATTTCTATCCACAATTACCCTGCACCATGCAACAGCTTCTTCCTGGTGGATTTCTAGACCTTCACCTGTCTATCCCGAACCAAACACCTCACCCTCCATTGTTATTATTACATATGGAATATAGTCAATAAAATGTAATATTAGTAACTATGCAGAACTTACCTTCAAGGAAAACTGAGCCATCTTCCAATTGCAGCCTCAAGAAAATGATACCTTTTTTTTCTGTTGGTCTTGGAGATAAGCCTTCATGCATTAGCCCTCTTTTTCAATTTTAACCTCGCTTCTATTGTTCCTCTATACCTTAAACAGGTGAAAATCTCTCTTAAAATGTATCCTGCATCACTCCATAGTTGACACGATATCTCTTACAATTCCTTTATATCTCATTTTCTTGAAAGTGTATTTTACACTTCACTTACTTCCATTTACTCTTCACCCCCACTGTAATCTGCATTCTGTCTCTATGATTCTGTTGAAACTGATGTGGAGAGATTAAAAAAAAAATTCTTCTTCTTTAAACTCTGTGTGGTAGCTGAACTGTTGTCCACTACCTTTTTATTAAAACTCTCTTGTTTTTGGCTTTTAGGAGAGTCCTGTCTCTTGTTTTTCCTCTTTACTTTTCATTTCTCATTCATTTGTTCTGGATCATCTTCTTCTGTTGGTGGTCCTTAGGATAATGTCCTTGAACCCTTTTCATTCTAAAATGTCTCCAAGTGTCTTTCAAACACTCTCATGCTGCTAGGTACACAAAATATTATGATGAAAACTAGATCTTTCTCCCAGGCTTTAGAGTCATATATTTAGTTGCCTTCTTAATTTTTCCACTTGGGTGACCCACAGGTTCTGGTGGTTAAAACTGAATTCTTCATCTTCCCAGAAAACATATTTTTACTCCAATATTTCTGTATCTCCACTGGCAGAGTTTCTGTACCTTTGTCACTCAAGGCAGAAACCTGAGAATCATCTTAAGTGTACCCAAATACTTTTTATGATTTCTCTTTCTCATGTAGTTGCCTTTCACTGTGGAGGCTATGAGTTACATATCCACTGTACTAATTACCATAATGCTTGAGAACAGAAGGATAGAAAGAGAAAAAAAACCCATATGCTTGACAGGTCTGCTGAAAGCACCAACATATTCAGCCTTCCAGAAAGCCCTCCTGGATTGTGTTTACATATCCCTCCCTTATGGTCCCTAATAATTTCTCCTTTTCTAATCACTTAGTACTTGGCCCACTGAATTGTAATTGTGCTCTCAGTTGTTTTTAAGTTTCCCACTTGCCTGAGAAGTCTGTGAAGGCAGTGGTGGTATCATCAGGACATAGTGAAAGGCACAAGAGATAGACAATGAATATCTGCTAATTGAACGACTTAAAAAGTTCTTCACCTGAGTCCTCCAGGAGGAATTATAAAGGAATGTTTTGGCACTTTCCTGAGAAAGCATTACAACTGCATTTTTTTTTCCCACTGCATTCTCTACAGACACAACTAGAAATCGTGCAGACCTGTGCAGTTGTATGTTCATGCCAAGGTAAGATATCTATTTGCCATCAGCGGCCAGATGATTATAATTTTATAATTTTCAAATACTGCTTATATACATATTTAATACTGGAGATTCATAATTCATGTACATTGGAGTACTAAAAATATTTATTTAAAATCTCTCTAAGTTCTCCTGAATGAAGACATTTATTTGAAGTGTGCTGAGCGATCCGTGTCTTTAGGGAAGACTATCTAACGGTAAAAGAAGGCTCAGAACTGCCACATGTGCAACATAAGGCAGGGAAGAGACCCAGGAATTGCTCCCTTACACAACTCTTATGGCACCAAGAGAACAGTGGCAACTGGAGATGCCTGTGCAGAATCTCAACCTATTTACCAAAGTTTGGTTTTTAATAATGATCAGTAAAGAAAATAGAAGCCAGCCAGTCTGTCCAATGGACTCAACACGTTACAGTATTATAGTGATCTTGGATGAAATATAATGAATGAAAATCAGTCTGTGCATTCTATGTGTGATCAGTCTACAGATGAAATGGGTACTATGATCACTTTCATCAGTTTTTCTCATAATCACCAAACCTGCCCTAATCTTCCTCCTACATTTCTGATACCTCAAGGTAAGTTATCCATTCAACATCTCCATGTTGGTTATCTACTATGCATACAGTCCTATGCTAGGCATTTTGGGGCAAGGGTGAAAAAGGTAAAATTTTGCTTCCACCCAGGAATTTGAAATCCATTTTGGGGATGAAAAACATTTATAAATTTAAATATATACTTTTAAATAGCACTTATCTACACTATACCAACACTACCTTATATCTTTAAGTGATATAAGATTATCGAGAAGGAAAGAGCACTTTTATTTGAGAAAATCAGGGAAAGGATATATTTGATCTTAAGGAAGGAATGCAATTCTGATAGGTGAAGAGTGAGAGGTAAAAAGGCAGAGAAAGAAATGTAAGAATTATGTTTGGAAAATAATCAATAAGCAGTGCATTCAAGTATGGACATCAAGAAGCTAATAGTGAAATACTGCTAAGGAATACTGAGAGAGTGAAGTGCTTTGAGTATCAGAGGAGGCTTTCTTCCCTCCCTCCCTCATTTCCTCCATCCTTCCTTCCAAGAGAATTGGGAGTCAATCTAAGGTTTTTAGCAGGGGGGTAGCATGATAGAAGTGTCTATGAGAAAGTCAGTCCAGCAGTATTCTTTAGGATAGTCTAGAAATGGGAAAGACAGCACAGGGAGCCACAGTCCAGTAACAAAGTGATAAAAACCTGAACTAGGGTGATGGTGGTGGGTATGACAGCAACACATGTGAAAGATACCAGGAAAGAATGAGAATCCACAAGACTTGCTGACGAACAGAGCATGGGGATAGTAGAGAAGGAGCAAAGGGCAAAGAAAGGACTCAATAATGGCTAGGATGTCAAGTCTCTGAAATTATAACAATGACTCAAGTAAATGATAGAAACAAGGGGAGAAACGAGAGACGCACTTCTCAAGCAAAGCTCTTGACTTCTCCTTAAGAAGAAGGAGGTATAACAGTATAACAACAAGAAGAGAACAAGGGCGTCAGTTTGGAAAATGTCCACCAAGAAATAGAAAATGATGATGAAGAACCAACAGAGGTCAGGATTGGAGGTATAGATTTGTGACACATCAACACAGAGATGATCATTCAAGTTACATTACATCAGACAAGAAGTAGCTAAACAGTAATACCTGTATATAAAGGGTTTGAGGAGAAAGAGAAAGGAGAGTCAAAAGTTCATGGTCAAAACTCAGTGAGGAAAGAGGTGTAACAGAATAATGAACGGAGGTAGTGAGTAGAGCATCAATTAGGTGCGTGGATGCCGAAGTCAACAAAAAGTGGTTTCAAGCCCGAGCCCCAACAGTGGGCCTTAATTAAGTTTTCTAAGGTTCACTTTCTTATCTCCAAAAATGAGATAGTAATACCTACCTCTCGGAGCATTTATGACCTACTGATGTGTTACACAGTTGTTTACTCGCTTGTATATTTGTTCACTTAATGTCTCCCCACTGGAATTTAAGCTCCATTGTCTAGCCTCAACTGTTTTCAGCTCTTTAGAAAATGAGCTATTAATTAGATGCTTCTTTGCTATCTATCAGCTGTGAGCCCCAGATGCCAGTTCTGGGACCACAGGAAAAATCCCACTCAGACTCTTGCTGCACAAAGTTTTTAGCACAGGGCCTTGCACAGAATAATTAATAGTAACGTAATAGCTAATATCACCCCTTTTGTGAAGAGAATAAAATTTCAAAAAGGAGGGAGAGGTCAATGATGTCAAGACGTCGTTAAGATTTGTGAATTATGTTACGACTTTTAAGTACAGTATCCATAGCCTTATGACAAACGGAACATTCAGCAGAATTAACTGGTTATCTCCTTTCATTCCTTCTTTCTCTCCTATTATTTCTCTTTACCCATCTACCCCTACTCCCCTCCCTCCCTTCCTTCCCACCAACAGGTATTTATTGAACACTCATTTATAAGTCAGACACTGCTTTAGATTCTGGGTATGCAGCAGTGAAGAGACAAAACCCTTGCCCTTATTAGGAGCGTAGATTTAAACTGGGGGAGTGAGACATTAACCATGAAAGTAAAAACATATGTTAGACAGTGATCAGTGATAGGGGGAAAAGAAGGCAGAGGGGGGATGGAGAGAGTCTGTGTGGGGATATATTTCATTTTTAGGTAGGGTAAACACCTAAAGGGCGTGAGAGAAAATGTCATGCAGATACTGGAAACAGAGGGAACTCCACACAGAGGAACCAGCAAGTGCACAGGCCCTAATGTTAGTAGGTGCCAGGGTGGCAAGTGAAGACAGAGTAATGGTGACAGTAGTGGGCAATGATGTCAGAGGGTTAAGCTGGGAGAAACAGAATGGCAAGGTGCTGATAGTAGGGCTAACATGGGTTTAGATTTTTACCCTGAGATGGGAAGCCGTTAGGGAATTCTGAATTTAAGGGTGGCATGATCTGACCTTCATTTTAGACAGATCTCTCTGGTTGCTATGTCGAGAAAAGAATGTAAAGGGGTATAGCA
Organism: Panthera onca; assembly: GCF_046562875.1. Taxonomy (NCBI): domain Eukaryota; kingdom Metazoa; phylum Chordata; class Mammalia; order Carnivora; family Felidae; genus Panthera; species Panthera onca. Next base: position 226,378,251 of record NC_138339.1, read on the forward strand.
AGAATGAGAGAAGGAAGGAAATCAGGACACTTTCTTGAATAACTAACAACACACATAAGAGATGATGGTGACTTGACCAGGACTGAAGCTGTAAAGTTGGTGAGAAGTTATCAGACTCTAGAGGATTTGCCGATGCACTGAATGTGGGGTATGAAAGCAAGGGAGGAGTCAGGGATGGCAGCCAACATTTTTGCCTTTTTTTCCCAACTGGAAAGAAGGACTGCCATTTGCGGAGCCATGGATGACTGCAGGAGAATCGTGTTGGAGAGCAGGTGCTAGGTTTGGATATGTTATGTTTGACACACGTGTTACATATGTGAGAAAATGGGGGGGGGGCACCTGGATAAATGAGTTTGGAGTTGAGAGGAGAGGTCTTGGCTGAAGCTATACACTTGAGAGTGATCAATGTATTTATTTTATTAGAGGTAAGGATGAATAATCATTCACTCATTCAACCACCATGGAGTATCTGCTCTATGCTACTGAAACAACCAGGCAAATTCACAAATTCTTCCATTGGGAAGTACAAAACAGATGATACTCATTTCATTATTCACTCAGTAAATATTCACCTAAGCACTATGCTAGTTAAGCTCAGGGGTCTAGAGACAGAAAAAGCTGGGTGTGAATCCTAGTTCTGCAGTTACTGTATGGCGTCGGGCAATACAAGTTAAAAAAGTCTAAGATTTTTATGTGTATTCATTTATTTAATCCGTGTACCGATGATGGAGATATTATGACCCCTATATTACAGAAGAGAAAATAAATTTAGGGTAAGTTTAGTGTAATGAGTAAAAGAGGGGGCTCTAGAGTCTGGACTCAGAGGGGCTGGCTGAACAGTTTCAACTCTGCAAATTCCTAGCTCTGAAAGCTTAGGAATTCCTTGACTTCTCTGTGCCTCAGTTTCCCAACAATGAAATGGCAGCAGCAGGATCTGCGCCATAGTGCTGTTCAGAGGATAAAGGTGCAGTGATACACAGATCAAGTACCTAGGACAGTACCTAGCACATAATAGGAACTCAGTACTGATTTTATCAGCCCATTCTTTATCTCACTTAGAGATGTAAAAATTAAAAAAAAAAAAAAAAAAAAGATGTTCTTGAAGTGCAAGCAATAACAACGACCTGCGACTTTTTCCTTCAGTGTTCTGAGACATGTTATTTGAGCGTTTAGGTGACGTTCAGGCAGTGGGTTAAAGATGAGGAAGAGGACTGCCTTAAGGTGAGGCGTACAGGTAAGAATAGAATTTCTCAGAGGCACCATTAAATATCTTGTAATGAAAATCAGGGAATCACCAAATGGTTCCTAGGTCAGTACTTAGGCAGTGGAGCTGGTGATTTAACTAGTTTAGGTATCTCAGTGTATCTTGCCCTGAACGTATTTATTATCTGGGCTCTCAAGTAAGGTGAATTGCAAGTACTGGGATCACTAGATAAAAGTAATAACTCAGCAATGAATTATGCTATAGTTTCTAGGCAACAGGAGAATGAATAGGACATAAGCTACAAAACCCACATACCTGAAGAGACTTCGGTGTCTTATTTACTGAGCGTAAGGCTTTAATTAAGTTATAGCCTTCTTGTGCTGGCAGTTGTGTCTGTCCTCATTCTAGTATGCCCTCCGTAAGCTACCAGATCTTACCCTGCACAACAAAAGTGCCACTCACTGAAACAGTTATAACGGGAAAGGAAAGCAAGTTGATGGGATTTAAAGTGTTACAGGCCACTGAATCAGTGACTACTTGGTGAGGACATGTAGAGAAATGTCATTCTCAACACCGCTAGTGCTGGGAAGCCACTGGTAATGAAACAGTTTTGAAACATGAAGGTTATTCATAAGGATTTTTAAAAAGCTTCTGATTTCCTTAGGAAACCTAATTCAGAAAATAGGGATCTTCCATTAGTGATCTTCAATTATTTTCCTTGCAGGTTTACTTCCCAGTGGTACATTTTTTTTAAAGAGGTTCTTCCCACTTGCTATCTGCTCTCCCCTTATCTACTCACCGGTGCCATACAATTTTTGAGATACAAACAGAAACAGAAGATGGCGAGGAACTGGCAGTCCCCTACACTCTGGGGACTAACAAATACTACCAACTTTTACTCTGAAACATTTTTCTCAGCATTTCAAAAACCTGATTTGTTTTTGATATTTAGATGCTAATTCAGACAAACATAAAACTAGGTGTTTGAATTAGAGAGAGGCTAGTTCAAACAAATATAAAAATCGAGTGGCTGTACCAACAAGGTGCTGGCAAAAATTAGTGGCGGGGATTATGATTTGGAGAATTCTTCGGAATCAGACAAGGACAGAAGAATGAATCATTTAGAGAATTAGCTGGGTACCAGGCTTCATTAGGTCTAATTATCCCCCAAATATGCTCAGCAAAATGCACTTGGGTCAGCTGGGACCGACACACAATAAGGGTGGGCAAGTTATAAACTCCTCAAAGCACAGAAAGAGTTCATAAAACAACTGCCTGCACATTTAGATTCATGTGATAACACCTCTTATTGCATAAGCCACCGGATGAAGCAGATGGGATGTTTCTTTTGTAAAAAACACTGGACTTTCTTATTCTCCATTCAAGACACAAACCACGGGAAAGCCAAATCTGAGGCAGGCTCTCTGTGTGTCTTACCGCCTAGATGACACAGCAATAGTAAAGAACATATTAATGAAATACTCTCATATAGGGAAAAAAAACCCCGTGGCAAATAAAAACATGATCTTACACTTAGAGAAGTTTAAGGCTTTAAAATAACACATCACACAAAAGGTTTTTTCTTTGTTTACAACTCACAGTACACTTTATCGAAATAATTAATATTGGTTACCTTTTACTACCTAATCTTCTGAGTATGTTTTTCCAGTAATATATTCATTACTTAAGGAAGGTTTCTTTAACTGTACCAATTCACTCTGGGTTACTGTATCTATTTAGATTTAGGCATTGCTTTTGAAGAAAATAATGGGAGTGGGCCCTGATTGGTGAAACTACTTTAGCTTAATAAAATTATTTTTACACTGACATTAACTTATTAAATATATCACTCTTAAAAAGCATTTGCCTCTCTTTATATTCAGTTATTTAGTAACTATTAGTATCAAAAATGACTCCCAAAATATTGGTGGATCAATATGAAAATTATTCCGGTAACATTGTAACACTCTATGAACACATTTACATTAAAAATTTATTAGCTTTTCTCTGCATTGTTCAGGCATATGGGAAACTTATAGATTCCATTTGCAGACAAAAAGTGGTTGGCAAGGAAAAATTGATAAATACTTCAAAATATATAACGTACACTTTATACCAAATGGGGCTTATTTGTTACATATTTTGATAAAGCCATGAAAAACCAGGATTAGGATTTCAAATGTTTAGCAAAAGATTCCACAAAGGTTCTGGAATATTTAGTGAGTTTAATCTATCCATATATCTTAAGTGGATTACCCTCTTTATATACCTAGCTGAACAAAAATAGATTCATTATAGTAAAATTCGATTTTGCTATGAACGTTCTATATGCAGCCTATAATAACTTTTAAGAAGGAACTGTTATCCCTGTTAATTCTTATTCTAAATAATAATATACAACTTGACCATGATAAGTCAAGTCATGGAAAAACAGCTAAAAATGGTAAGATAAAATGAGTTGGATAAATAAAAAAGTCATGTGCTCAGGACTCCATAATATGTTTAAACAAATGTGATATTTGGTGACATCCAGCTGAACATTTGTCAACAGGGTTATGGAGGTACTCCATAAAGTGAATATGACCATGTTTCACTTAACAGAGGCCTCTCCACTCTACATTCACCAATCTACTCTGGGGGTAATAAATTTAGGCAACACACTTGAAGAAAATGATGTATGAGAATGGGTCTTAAATGGTGAGGTGACTTAAAGTATGCTATTGGTGTAATGGCTGAAAGCGAGAGCATATTCAATTTGATATCTTAAATGCTGAATTTAAAGGACTTCTTTTTTGTATACATTTCTTTTAATTTTTTTTTTCTTGAGAGAAAGAGAGAGAGAGAGAGAGAGAGCAAGCTGGGGAGGGCAGAGAGAGAGGGAGAAAGAAGTGCCAAGCAGGCTCCGAGCTGTCAGCAGAGAGCCCAACACATGGCTCTAACTCATGAATTGTGAGATCATGTCCTGAGCTGAAACCAAGAGTGGGACGCTTAACTGACTGAGCCACACAGGCACCCCCCTAAATGACTTATTTCCGTTAAAGGAATAAGGCTATAGAGAAGACACCAAAAGGTGATAGATTTAAGGAGAAAAGATTTTGGTTCAATATTAAGAACAGCTTTTTGGGGCACTTGGCTGGCTCAGTCCGAAGAGCATGTGACTCTTGATCTTGGGGTCGTGAATTCAAGCCTCACACTGGGTGTAGAGATTACTTAAATAAAACTTTAAAAAAAGAAGAAGAAGAAGAAGAAGAAAGAACCTTCTAACAATTAGAACTGCCTGTAAGTGTATATCTGAGTAGGTAATGAATTTCTCATTAGTGGAGGTAAAGGTAGAGGCGGGATGACTATTCCTTAGTAATGTTGTAGAGAAAACTCAGGCAGTTAGTGAGGAGGGTTACATTATGTTCTCCTCTAAAGTTCTGGTATAAAATATATGGCTCTTGGAGTAGAATTAGTTTCTTCCTCCCAGCACTAATTGCATGATATAGCTTATAAAATGGTCACTGTAAATTCTACCTAATTTTTATATGTAGCGAAATACAACTTACTAAGCATTAGTACCGGTTAGTAATTATAAATAGAATTCTATAATTAAAACATATAAAGATGGAGCATTTACAACATGAACAGACATATCATTGATAAAAATCCCTATATTGTAGTATCTGTACCAAATAAAAATTTGGTAAGGAATAAAAACAATCGGCATTCAAACAGCTTTCATTGAAACAACTGTATGTAAGTTCATGATAAAAGGGAGTTTTCAACGTGTCTTAAACTAAAAGATGTACAACATTGTGGCGTGTATAACCCACTGATGTCACAGAGTAAAATTATAGGTGTAAAAAAAGTATATGGATATTTTATTCAAGTTAATTGCTGAATTGTTTCTCTTCATCATTTTTATAAAGGTATATCCCATTAATTTAACTTTTATAATGAAACTAGTTCTTTAGGTGAACTAGTACAATTTGATGTTCATTAAACAGTACATGTGATACTAAATAGTTTCTCCCTATGTAATAGATGAACACATCATTGTCATAAAATAAAAACTTATAAAAAGTGCCTCACTATTTACTCAATTAAAGCCCTCCTAAAAAGAACTTACTCTTTAAAACTCATCAAACTATCACATTCGTAATGTAAATGCAAGCCTCGTAGTTTCTTTTCAGAATAACATCTATCCTAGTAGCAGTTGCCGAAAATTATCTCTGGGTACAGACAGGACATACACGCACGCCCCATGCCTCCATGCAAACGTATATGCCTCTGCGATACACAAGTCTAGACGCTGCAGTGCTAAAAGCAGCTGCAGGCAGACAAACCTCGTTGTGTAATTACTTATGCGACCCTAGGTAACACACTTAACCTTTCTAAACCTCAGTCTCTCCCTGTAAATGGGAACTAATATTTGTTGTGAAGATTAAATGTGATCAAATACTCATGAAGTCTTGGTCCCCATTCCATATCACCCGTTTCTCTCAAGTCATAGAAGTATTTTAAGTTTCAAGTGAATTAATGCATATAAAAGTCTTTTGTAAATCTAAAAGAACGTTCCGATTGTATTATCTCATTTAACAGGCAATTTAACCCCCCGCATTACATCATGGTTAACAGCGTTCATTACTGTTTTGAAAAATCCATGTAGGTGTATGTATAAAATATGACAACAAGTTTCTATACAACAAATTAGAAACCTAAAACAGAAGCTCAAGTTTGGAAATAGGGAAAACAATCGTTAACAATAATTATTCTCTAAATCATTTTGGAATAATCCACAGAGTTTTAGGGAAATTATATAAAAATTTATCCAGAACAGGCTGGGTCTATACACCCGGCAGGAGTACAGACGTTTTACCACTCAGGTGAAGATAAGGAGAGAATACATTTTTTTCTCTCAAAATTCCACCAGCCTATTTTGTAGCCTAAACAATACTGATAATTCTCTCAATAATTCACACTACCTGAGTTATATGCGGAGTTCAAATATACACTCTCGTGCTGCTGTAAAGTATATTTTACCTAGAGTTTCTCATTTAAGAATATTACGGCCTTCACGGATAAAGCCATGTAAATTATACAAAAATTGGAAGAATTTTTAAAAAGTAAGTCTGTGATTTGATCTTGTCCTGATTTTTGTTTTTTAAAGATACAGATATTGAAAATCACAGCTGATAATTTCATTCTGACATGAGTTTAAAAGGTTAAGTTACTATCTGAAGAAAGGTAATCTGGTCGCCTTTCACAGCAGCCTGCAAGCTTTGCAATCTGCATAGAGAGGGGCATTTGTCATCATTAGCTGAGCTGTGACAGCTGGCACCCAGGGTGTCCCAGAATCAAGAAGTGGCAGCGAGACTCTTGGTTTAGGTTGCCATTAAGTGTAGGAGGTTTCTTGAGGATCAAGTACATTTTATAAAAAGCTTTGTGATGTAACTAACAGCAGCGAACATATTTGAATTTTCCGTAACATGGATAATACGATGATAGCACATAGTTAGCAGGTTGCCTCTAGACAACAAGATACCGGAGTGCCGTATGAATAAACATCCACTGCCTGCCACTTAGAGAGCAAGAATTGTCTGCAGTACCCAAATAGCTCTGGCACACTGTATCTCTCAAGGTTGGATCAGGGTGATCAACGATTAAGTATACTCAAGGCAACAGAATGAAGATGGAGAGAATAATTCTCAGTGATATTTTAAATTTGGTTGTAAACAGTTCATAACGTCTCAGGAGTGAGCTCGACTACACACCCATTAGAGTACCCATCCTTTCGAGAACATGAATATGAAAATTAAAATCATTCACACAGATGCAATCCTCCAACCGTCCGAGGTGTATACAATCGGTAATAAGTATTTAAAAATAATCCTCGGCCAAAGTTTAAAATCAGAATCTTCTTACCAATTGAAGGTTACTAATTGTGGGCCTGAAACAGTTGTGGTTCATATGGCCAGAAAAGAATTTCTAAAACTAACATTTTATGAATGTTTGTCTTGTTCGTGCAAAACTGCATAAAGCAAAAGAAAGTTTAAGTTAAAAATAGGTTGATCAGGTCTTTGAAAAATAAATATGCTACAACCCCTTTAAAAAATCATCAATGTTTGCAAACATAATCAATAACACTAGGTTTTATATTATTATGTAAACTAGGTTTCCACAAATAAAACTAATTTTTGTGTTAATGTAAAATCTATGCAAATACATGCAGTCATTTATCAGGAAAGCTGACAAGCATTCCATATTGGAGGGGAAATGAAACTGCCTCAAGAATAGAGGCAATTAATTATTTCTGTATTTTTTCTTCTTCTGTCTTGAGGCACAAAAGTTATCCATCCAGTTAAAATAGCAAATGAAATAAAGAGATTTTTTTTTTATTTAAACACATATGGCTTTTGCCTGCAATACTGATCACCACAAGGTCTACAGATGCCCGTGGCTAAATTGTACACTGGCAGATGTACACAGGGGAAAACTGTGCTAATGCAGCGTGGAGAGCAAAACAAATGAAGAACTGAATTTGCTAGTAAAAGAAAAAAAAACACAACAAAAAGTAAAACCCCAAAACCAAAAAAAAAAAAAAAAAACCCTAAAATTTCCCCCCCTAGTGAGTTATGCAATTTGCTTATCAAATACAGGTTCAGGTTGCACAAAAATTTAACCATTGTCTTTGCAAGAAAGCAGAAAACAATTTTAAATATATGAAAGTGTTTTTATGGACACACACACATATTAGGTATGTGAGTGACGGAGCTAAGTATATTTGTATTTACATGGACAGAATGGCTAGCAATGTTTAAACTTCTCATTCACAATTAAAATCTTATGATATTCAAAACTGCCACAGTGTATGTGTCTGGATAAATACTGTTAGAACTTCCAGTTATTATTATTTTAAAAGTCTATTTAGCCTCAGTCTCTTAAGGTATTATTGAAAACTGTATAGGTTATCATGGAATAAACTTGCAGTGTGATATTACATCCTGGTGGCAAGAATCCTATATTTAGTAGCTGTTTCCTTTTAACAGGTTAAAACAAATGTATACAGGCCAATTCAATCTTTTATTATCTGAAATACTGGGGATGTCTGTGTGTGTGTGTGTGTGTGTGTGTGTGTGTGTGTGTGTGTGTGTATACACACAGCCTGCATGCACAGGCTATTTTGCAAACCATAAAAAGAGTATACTTTCTAAAAATGGCTTAAGATTATTAAGAAAGCAATAACTTCTTTCTTAATAGGGCTGTAAGCATGCATAACATTAAAATTTGTATTGTAATTGCCAAATAAAAATATAAAACAGAAAGCATTTAAATAATTTTATATCTTGGGGAAAGAAACAGAAGACTAGTTGTACTATTCCAAGTTGTAAAAAGGCAAAATACTTGAAAGAGCATCGTTGTCAATGAACATGTCTGCTCTCCTATAATTTAAGAATTCTTTGCTTGGAGTCTTTATAACCATCTAAATTTCAGTGACAATGTATATTTATATAAAATTAGGATTAGAGGTATATGTTTCAAGAATGTATATATATTAATTAATATTAGCTCTAATAAACTCCTTGGCCTTGTCCCCCACCACTCAAAGGGAGGATTAATTTACCGAAATATAATGTACAATGTAATTTAAATACCGAGAGATTTATTTCCCCAGTGACATAAAGCTAGTGACATTACCAATATGCCTCAAATGTTGCTAACTTATATAAGGAATCCCTGTTTCTCAATACATATTTTGACGTGCAAACTATAAGCTATATTCTTAAGTCTAATACGTACATTCATACCAACGTAACAAATCTTAGCAGTTCCTTTGAAAAATGAATCTTTTACCAAGCGTAAAGGTGGTATATATTAAATTCAAACAACCTTCAGGTAAAACAAAAATTGTAAGCCTATTCCTTATCTCTCTGAAGTATCATTTCATACTCTGCCTCTATGTCAGTGTGATCTGATTAAAACTGGCCTTAAATTAGAAACACGATAAAAATAAATAAATTCTAGAGGAATAAAAATAGATTTACAATCTAAAGATTTTTTGAGAGAAAAGTAAAACACCCAGATACTTATAAATGAATCATAGAATTTATGAATGAAAAAATAAAATAGGGGCATGAGGAAACTTGTGGCAACGGAAATATTCTGTTGGTGCCAGCATGATATGACTGTATATATTTGTTAAAATTCACAGAATGGCACATTCATGGGGAAAAACCATAGAAAAGGATAGTTCTGTACACAAAATACACATCAGTAAACCTGGCTTCAATAATAAAAAAATAGAGTTCACATAAAAATCAAATAAAACCATACTTTCTACTTCATTGGTTTCAAATTTTCTTATTAGAAAGACTATGTCTTACAAACTCTGTGCTCTTCGTGCTTTTGATTTGATCTAGATGTGTAGACAATAGGAATAAACATGTAGACCAGAAAGTATTAACTACTTATGAATACTTCTGACTTGATATTTTTGACAAACATGGAAAATCGGGCTTTTTAGAAATAATACGTACTTGTATACTAAAATGTGTATTGTTAGAAGAGTGAAAATAATCACACATAGGTGGAAATGAAATCATTCTTTAGGTGGTGTATTCTCGGATGTTTGTAATCTCTACGTGTAAAAAAAAAACGATAAAGAAAATTCCTATTCATAAACTCATTTCCTTCATTTTCTATAAAGCACTTATTTATTATATAAAAATATATATATGATAAGAAATAATAGTTTTTTTATTCAATGTAATTATTCTCTTAAATTATTACTCCTGTTGCTAATCATTAAAAAAATAATAAATCCTGGTTTAGAGGAATTGCTTCGTTCATGAAAAAGTAAGCTCCCCAACGGTAAATTAGATCTAGAAAAGGTTATTTTAGACATGCAATCACTGAATGTTGATTATCTATATACCATACTCTAGCCTCAAGGTCATGTTGAATATTTCCAGTGGCTTAATCACATACAGTATGGGACAGTAATGAGAGCTATGCAGTCCTGGATGACCCACTACAGATGTACAGATTAAGACACTAATCACATTTGATTCCATTGTTTTCTCTAAGTGCAATAAAACGCAAATGTGCTAAGAGTACCAAGGTTGTGGTCATATACACAAATGTCAGTAAATCCACGTGAATTATGGGTTAAGGAATACCTAGTTTTCATATATTCGTAAAGAAAAGAATCATGTGAGTCCATTTATCTTGCCAGAATATTCCTATAATATCCAAAGGAAAAATAGAGGCTGAAATCTAACAAAATGAATTCGAATTTTCTAGATTATAAAGATTAACAGTGACTTTCTGAAGGGTCTATGAGGAACTGGAACATTGTAATCAACACTTCCTACATAACACTCAATAAATAAATGATTGACCCCAATATCCTTACATTTCTGGAAAGAGTAAAGAGATCACATTCTATTTTGAGCAATAAGAATATCTTCTGGTTATAACCCTCCACCCCCCCAATTTTTCAGTTCATAGATGCAACTTAAAACATCCTACACCAATATGTACACATTCAAATGAAGTGAGGAAATACACAACTGTCTGAATAACCCAGTCCTTCCATTTTCTTTTTTCTGCCCAGAGAAAGGCTTTGGTTGGAATTACCCAGAATGAATGCAAATCCGCAAATCTAGTAGGTACACTTCTAACTTCATCTTTAATCTCAAAGTTACTTTCTTTTCAACATTTATTAGCACCAATAACAAGTTTACTAAGCAACACTGTACGGAAGAAAAGTACGCCCCACAACAAATGTTGACTATCTGATGTGTACTAGGGGGATGAGGAAAAGTGAGGCCATAGCCTTGATCATTCAAGTGAAGAATTAAGGAAATAATTTTTTTAAAAAACTTCAATTATCAGGATGCTCTGGTTGAAGAAATAAAATAGGGTCTAGATTGTGCCAACAGTGACCTCAATTCTCGGCTTCACCGTTTCATAAACCTGATATTAAAATATGAAATAACTGTTTTAAGAAATCATGGAAACTTTTGAAGCTCTCAAGCTATTTTGTTTCAAGTGTTCTTATACGAGGAGTCACAACAAGAAGAAAGGTATAGATGCCATCAAATTAGATTACCAGAAAAACTGCCTCTATTTTACTTTATTTAATGTGACACATAGAGAAAACCCTGCACAAATATCTGTCTTTAATTTCTCTAGTGTAAAAAAAGAAATATATTGTGTCTGGCAGAATGAAACAGATGAAATAGCCTGGGTGCATTTAAAAAACGAAGTGGGGGGAGGTAGAAATCAGATGCGTACAATGAGCCTTCAAAGCCACTCCAGCAGTAGGGATAAATAATTTAATAAACTCAACTTCATATTCTTTTTATCTCCCCAGTGTAATAAGCACATATTAAAAAAATAAAACTTTAAGTTCATGAATACTTGCGAATAGAATAGCAGCCAGCAGATATAAAAAACACAAAACAATATCTATGTGAGCATTTAACGTGTATATGTATATTCTCTAACAGACACATTTTTCCAGATGAAAGGTCACAATTGCTTAAATTCATGAACATGTAATTCAAATTTAAATTAGTTTTTTTAAACACAGAAGCCTTGCATTCCTGCATTTCTGCATTTCTCAAGGTAATAGTTTTTCTTTAAACCTAATAAGGTGACTATTTACACATTACATTGTGTATCCCATACAAATTAAGTAGGATTACAGAAGGGGGAATAAGTTACTTAGGAAACAGGACCTCAGGAAAAATTATTTTGCCATCGTTATTTTGAATGTTTTGAAATGTTAAGGACCATAATATTTAATTGTTTTGTATTCATTAATACCACTAAAATTTATGATAATGGTGTGTTGGTGACTTTTTTGGATTCTTTTCCTAAATGATACACTTTAAGTCAAGGCTGCCTAGTAACCTAAGTAAATGAAATGAAAAAGTCAAGCCGGTTAGACCTTAAAATCCCAAATATCATTCAAATGTAAGCATCTCAAACTATCATTAAATCATGAGAAATCATGAGATTCTTGGCTTTTTTTCCTTTTTTCCTTCAATTAGGTCAGTTTTCTTCAATTATCATTCTATTATTAGCTCACGTCAAAGATGACTGCATAGCATAGCACTGAAAACAATTCAGCGTTTATACCCTAAAGCATTGGACACGCACAAGCTTTTACTCTAGGACTAACTACTAAGATTATATTTATAGTAAAAAAATAATAATAATACAAGACTGAAATCATTAGAGTTGTTTTATAACTTCTCATATAAGTAAATAAATTGATTTTAAGCCATCCCCAGGTAGTAAATAATCATTTGAAATAACTAGTTCAATAGGTCAAATGATATTTCACAAAAAAATCTTATAAAATAACTAAGTTGCTCCCACAAAACTACCTCCAAAAATGCGGCTGAATTACATAAATGTATACTATATATTGTAAATTCTTCTCCATAGGTCATTTCCTTAAAACAAAAAAAAAAAAAAAAAAAAAAAAAATTAAGGGATAGAAAACACACTCCTCGGATAGTTTAATTTTCCCTTCAACAATGAGAGGTGTCTAAGATCACTGAAAGGATTCAGCTACAGAAGTCAATTCATTTCACGTGTTCAGTGTGATAGAAAATCACTGTGTTGCAGCAACAAGCAGTACTTGGGCTGGAGTATTATTCTAGGGCGCCCAGTTCACCTACAGTGATAACAGCGGGTGGGTGAATCCTGTGTTATGTAAATCACTGTCAGCTCCCAGCGTGAAGGGTGCTGGGGGGAAAGCAGCTCGGAAAACACAGTCCCGGCGTCCTTGGAACTGAATGACTTCACTTGCCTGGAACATTCTAGGACTAACGACTTTCTTAGTCCTTTTCTCACCATCCATTTTTCTTCTTCAAAGTGCAAATCGTTAGTGAAAAGGCCCCGGTTACACCAATTAGTTTGCACAAAGTGCTTCGGTGTTTAGCTTCGCTTTAACCCAATTAAGCCGCACAGCGAGCCCCGAAGATGCGCCACCTGCGCGCTTGGCTCCAGCGAGGCCGGCCGGGCGCCCCTCGCGTCCCTCGCGTTAGACCCACCCGGACCGCCGCGCCACGGTCCCCCCACACGGCCCCGGGGCCTCCGCGTCCCAGGCCGCACGTCCTCGGCGGCCGGGGTATTTGCAGGTGGCCCAGCAAATCGAGGGACGAGGTCCTGGCCGAGCAACTCTGGTCTGCACCCAAGGGACAGAGCGCTGGGCGCAGGGGCCCGCGGCCGCCGACGAGAAAGAGCGGGGCTAGGCTGCGGGCGCACGTGGGCCCGGGCGGCGGCGGGGCTGAGGGATGCGCGGGCAGAGGCCGTGGCCTGGAGCGGACGGGGAGAACCCGAGGACACCGAGTAAGGCTTAGAATAACGCGCACGCAGGAAAAAAACCCCACGGAACAGAGAGAGGAAGGGAGGCTGGCTTGGAAGCGCGGAGCAGCGGGAGAGAGGGGACAGACGCCGGGTGAGGGCCAGAGGCGGCTTTTCCCCTGAGACCAAGGCGCATCTTCGCCTTCTTGGCCTCGGGTTCTGCGGTTCGGATTGGCCTCCTCTTCTTCCTCTTCCAACTGCCAAAAGGTAGCAGTGCGTTCACCCGCAGAGCCTGCAAAGTGGGGAGGGGCTGTTCGCGTGTTCCCAGTCCCTGCTCCCCAGGGAATGGAAGGTTCCTGGGGAATAGAGTAGATGGATGCCATGAGCCCCAAATCTAATGTATTGTTTTAAGCTAAATCTGGAACCTATCACTCTTGGATAAGGAGAAAGGAAATAATAGGTGCCTTTGTGATGCTTGTACCTGTGCAAAAAAAAAAAAAAAAAAAAGCTCAGGTAAAAAGTGGGAGCCCTGAACAAGATCTGGTTGAAAGTGGCTCTGAAAGAAAGTGCCTACAAACCTGTTACCAGGAGTTACAAGATTTGGCTGGAAATACTGTTAATTTTAAAGACACGACATCTAAATTAAAGGTAGGCATTAAAAATCTGCCTGGGTTTTAAAACCACTACATAGTTCCTAAGTAGTATTTATTTCCTTTCCTGTACATGAAGGACACAATTGGTATCACCAGAAAACAAAACCAAAACCATGTTCTACATAAATCCATTCCCCCCTCCTGTATCAAGGTTCCAAAATTTGGAAATGTTGATTTTTCTTTCAAAGTTTTCCAAAATGGCATTTAAATTTTAACACCCTGGATGACTGCAAATTAGTTTTCTTTTACAATCGTAACTGATTTTTCCCTCAATCAAATCACATGAAATCGTATAAAATTAGAAGTCTGTCAGGTCACCACTAAGGACACTTAGGAGAGGAGGTATATCCTGAATTATACATCAATAGGCAAGCCAGAAACCCGGAGCCTGAAAATTTTTGGAACAGTTATCTGCCAGTAGGTCTCATCTCTATGATCTCGCCTTCATTTCACATATTAAAACCCAGCCCACTAGGAACTCACGTTACAACAGTCTCTCGATCACAGAGAGAAGTTATTTTTTAAAGCTTTCTACCAGTGCGTACAAAACTCAGTGTCCTGATTATGTTGGCAAGTCAACCGAAGTACAAAGAGGGCTGCAGTTGGGGACAGAGGGGGAGTGATCCTAAACATTTTTTAAACATCCTAACTTAAAGAGCAGTAGACAACGTCTAACAAAACAGTAATTTTCAGATTCCTTTCAACCACTGCAAATGAGGAAAAACCAGAGTTAAAACGCTGCATAACATTAAAACAACAACAACAACAACAACAACAACAACAACAACATTCTGACATTATAGGAACATCCAAAAAATTACACAGGCATCAGTCCATCTAAAGCCAACTCGCACAGACGTGCAACAGCAAGCTCTCAACCTGCATTTTAAAAGACCTCCAGGATTAAGAGACGTTAATTATCTTATTCTAAATGCAAGTTAGTGACTTTGGTTTTAGAAGACCCCATCTAGTTCGCTAATTGATGGATGACCATTAATACACCTGTATTTGCATTTCCGCGGTAAAAAGACAAGCAGGGCTTTTTTTTTTTCAACACAGAAGAGAAGCACTTTGCCAAGTCTTTTCAAAACGTCAATATGCTTCAATTAATACCAAAGCCGAGAGATTCCTCTTGATTTCCAAAACTGTCTAGGTGGCCTGGGTGGTTTTCTGCCGGCAGCAGCCTCCTACCTTTAGTTTGTGTGCCTATATCCACGAGGGGGGATTAATTAGCCGGGCTGGAGCTGAAGGAGGCTGTCGTGACGAGCCCAGTGGCGATTGGCCGCCAGCCTGCCTGGCCCTGCCTTTATAATTTCCACACGAGTGCATCTGGGCTCTTAGACAAACCAACAGCAGCTTCTTCTGACACAGACACACGCACACTCACCCCCGACACACACTCAGCACACTTTTCCTCCGTCTGATTAACAGTCCGGCAGACACGATGATTGCGGGAAGGCGTAAATAAATACGGAGAGGGCCGATTATTTTGACTACGGGAGGAGCTTTGCTGGGTCTCAGCGCAACTTTTGTTTTCACTACTGAGAAGGTGATCTCTCCTTGCGTTTCTCCCGCACAAGGATCCTTTAAAGGAGGAAGAAAGGCCGAGAGAGGGGGGCAGAGCAGGCTTTCACTTTCAGGCCGACCGGGCTCAAAGATAAAAGGAAGGGGGGAGAGCAGCGGGCTGGGAGTCCAGCGCGGCAGCACGTCGGAGAGCGTTTGGGTGCGTTTCTGAGCGCGGCGGCCCGTTTCTCCACCGAAGTTGGCTCCAGCTCTAGCAGCCGCATTGGATCCCACAGCTTACTGCGAGACTCCGGTGTACAATCCGGATCTCTGCCCCAACATGATCGCGGCCCAGGCCAAGCTGGTGTACCATCTGAATAAATACTACAACGAGAAGTGCCAGGCCAGGAAAGCTGCCATCGCGAAGACTATCCGGGAAGTCTGCAAAGTCGTTTCCGACGTCCTGAAAGAAGTGGAGGTCCAGGAGCCCCGCTTCATCAGCTCTCTCAACGAGATGGACAATCGCTACGAGGGCCTCGAGGTCATCTCCCCCACCGAGTTTGAAGTGGTGCTTTACCTGAACCAGATGGGGGTGTTCAACTTTGTGGACGACGGCTCGCTGCCCGGCTGCGCGGTGCTGAAGTTGAGCGACGGGCGCAAGAGGAGCATGTCCCTCTGGGTGGAATTCATCACCGCCTCCGGCTACCTCTCGGCGCGCAAGATCCGGTCCAGGTTCCAGACGCTGGTGGCCCAGGCGGTGGACAAATGCAGCTACCGGGACGTGGTAAAAATGGTGGCGGACACCAGCGAAGTGAAACTGCGAATCCGAGATAGGTACGTGGTGCAGATCACCCCGGCCTTTAAGTGCACCGGCATCTGGCCCAGGAGCGCTGCCCACTGGCCGCTTCCCCACATCCCCTGGCCGGGACCCAACCGGGTGGCGGAGGTCAAAGCGGAAGGGTTCAATCTCCTGTCCAAGGAGTGCCACTCCCTGGCCGGCAAACAGAGCTCGGCCGAGAGCGACGCCTGGGTGCTGCAGTTCGCGGAAGCGGAGAACAGACTGCAGATGGGGGGCTGCAGGAAGAAATGCCTCTCCATCCTCAAAACCTTGCGGGATCGGCACCTCGAACTGCCGGGCCAGCCCCTCAACAATTACCACATGAAGACTCTGGTTTCCTACGAGTGTGAAAAGCATCCCCGGGAGTCGGACTGGGACGAGTCCTGCCTGGGTGACCGGCTTAACGGGATTTTGCTGCAACTTATCTCCTGCCTGCAGTGCCGGCGGTGTCCTCACTACTTCCTACCGAACTTAGATCTGTTCCAAGGCAAACCTCATTCGGCTCTGGAGAACGCTGCCAAACAAACGTGGCGACTGGCGAGAGAGATCCTGACCAACCCGAAAAGTTTGGAGAAACTTTAGAGGACCGTTTCGTCAAGAGCCGAAATGTGATTGCTCTTCTCAAAGACCTAGTTCGGTGTAAACTTCCTGGTCGATTCCTATCTAATATTCCACTTGTCAGTGCAAACAATCTCTTCCTTAAAAAGGAATAACAGTACAATGTTTAGGCATCATCTCACCCACCCCTCCAAGGGGAGAAGACGAAGTAGGGAAAGAGGATAGAGAAAAACCCAAACCCACAAGTATTAGAAGACTTCTTTTACGAAGGATTTCTTATCTCCCTCGAAAAGTACACAGTAACACCCGGAAAGCAACCCGGCTGTAATGCAAGACCACAGAGAACACTCTGCCCAGCTATCAAAGGATTATAGCAATCCTGGTGATTTAGGTGCATCTGTCTGTGAGTAAACACCATTTGGATATGCCATCTGAAGGAAAGTGTAATGTATATTTTGGTTTGTAACAAATATTGTGATCTCACATTGTCTTTGAACGTGTGGATGTTGGTGTTTTGTGATTTGGTGAACAGAAGTTAAATTGCCGTTTTGGATACTTCCAGACATTTTCCACTAACAAAGATACCATTTAAAGGTAGATTTCCTCCCGGTACTTTTATCTGTCTTTGAAAGTGTCTGAACTTTAAAAAAGTTTACATTTTGTTTCAAATATAATGCTTGTTCTATTTCTAACATTCCATAAATATACTTGAAATGTTATTTAAATATATTCAAAGAAATTTGAATTCAGCTTATATAATAACGCTTGAATATCTGAATTATATATTTGAAAATGCACTTGAAATACACTGGATAACTACTTTTGTGACTTAGATTTTAATTTCTGTTGCTGGTTTTTATTTAATTAGAAGCTAATAAATGAAGTAAAATAAAAGTTGTTGTGTCTCACTTTAAATTGTTTTTCTATCAAAAGATGTAACGCTTCATTTTGGAAACTGAACCCACCTGAGTATCTTAAACATTTTGAGGAGTGTGCTAATGGAATTATTCAAAATAAAACCTTAAAATACCGGAGAAAACTCTTTGTACAGCTACAGAAGCTAATGATCTACTTATAAGACTATTTCTTTCTATGACAGACAGATTTAAATCTACCCTTGAAAGTCTGCTCTTCTGGACTAGGTTCTGTAGCATTTCTGATAATATAAGGAAAAAATATGTCATGACAGCAAAGACTGTGGAGTTAAAAATCTGACTCAGAGAAAGTGAACTCAAAGTCACAATGAAAGTTTCAAAATTTGTATATGAAAACTAACTACGCTAATAAAATAAAGATTATTTCTGACCACTTTATGTCAAATCTTATTTTATGCAGTTAGTGTTCCATTAGCTGAATAAGTTAATCAGAAACCCAAAATTTATTTTTCCTTTGTAAGGGCAAGCTAATGATAAAAGCATAAAGACAAACTTTAAATTATTTAAAAATCAAATACACTACATTTCAGCTCATTTTAAACATTCCATCCTTTGGGAGCCAGAAGTGTAAGAAGTCCTTTGACTGTCCTTCCAAGTATTTTAATAGTCAACAAGTGCCAAGAGCTAACCACCTACAGGCCCTAAGGTAGGCAGTTAATTCAGGTGAGGGTAGATTTTGGAATTTCGGTTCCTCTTCTACAAATCGTGTTTTATAATACTTTATTTCTATACAAAAATTAAATACAAATAATAAAGTTCTGAATCTGTGGGAGCATTTGTCTTTGACTATTTTGGAATAATTGCTTCTGATAAAGCTTGCAAAGGAAGATCTTTTGTACACTGATGCTTGGATATCTAGCAGGACACTTGAATTCTTAACCTCAGAAAAGTTTACAAACTGCAGGGTAACATAAAAGTTAAAACAACAATCACATTGATTTGAAAAGAAAGTGCAGAGGTGTAGGGCTGTCCCAACATCAGGTTTTAAAATCTACACAATAAGATATACTAAATAAATATTTATGCATTTCAAATTGTCCAAATATGTATCTTCTGGCATTACACCCACAGAAGAACACAGACTTTAAACATCTGATTGCTAGTATATATGACCTATACACTTGAAATCGATGCTTCTTAGAGAATTAGTTTCTCCTGCTCTTAAATTCACATGTAAAGCGCATTCTTATTTCAGGAGATGAAAAATGGATGTAATAACGGAGATGAATTTATATTTAAATGCCACCTCGCCCCCCCCCCCCAGTTTCCTTATAACCTTTTAATGAATAATAATTCACATCTCAATGTACACGTCTGGAAATTAAAAGTGATCTTAAGGTATTTCAGAAAAACCTTCCCAGTCTTCCCAAAGAGCTTGGGATGCTGTACCCCAGAGACTTTGAACAATTGGCTTAACTATCAAATCTACCCAAGTGCAGACAAAGGCTCTCATGTAGAAAGTATTAAAATGAGCATGCTCTGGTAACGCGGGATTTAAAATCATTAATATATTCTTCAGTCCCATAAAATAGAGCATGTGTTATTTCATTCATTTTATTTCCTATGACAAAGATGGAAACATGCTCCCCTCCCCCACTGTCATTTAAAACCAAGCAAAATTGAAAACCACTTCCTGCCACAAAGCCACCAGGACTGTTTACAGAATCACTCTAACTCACTTTCGTGTCGATCTTCTTGAAGGCAGGATCATCCTCATCTACCTCGAAGTAGATTTCTGTCGTGGTGATGGAGAGAGTCCCCTTGGCCACCACCACAGGAGCGATGAGCTGGGCTGGGGTACTGAGAACCACTGGGCCTGAAAGACAAGGGCACCGGAGTCAGGCTGAATCCCTGTGGCCCTCTCCCGCTCCCTCCCGAAGGGTGCCGCAGGTCTTTATTTTTAAAGATGTACTAAGAAAATGGTGCCTGTGGTCATGCGGCCAGCTCCTCTCGTGTGAGATAAGGTCTGCTTAGCTTTTGCACATTATCTTATAACGAGAGTAGAGATACAGAATCCTATAAAGCCCCAAGAGGTCAGAATACCGAATAAGTGACCCTTAGCAAGAGAGTTGGTAACCTCCGCCTAGAAATCCCACAAATGCCCCGATTCTCCGTGGGGCACCACCGGCTTTGGGAGACCCTAGGCAGTCAGCACTGCCCCCAAAGGCCAGCCATCCGGGAAAGCCCGGTCCACTGGGCAGCGGAGTTCCCCAAGGATGGGCGGGAGGGTGTGAAGGGGTACAGGATCTGGATGTATGAATTCCACTGTACTAAGGGGTTTGCAACTTGCATGAAGATTCACATCGGCGTCCTAAGGCGCGCCACATACGCACGTACACACACACACACAAGGATATTAAGTACATTTCTTATGTAGAAAAGAACAAAAATCGTAGCAGTGATTTTCACAGAGAATCAGTCAAAAGTGATGAAATTGTAAGACGCTCGAACAAGGCGATTCTCAGAAAAGCGTGCCAAAAGTGCTATTTCTCAACTTTTGAAACTAGAGAAACTAATCTTCAGGAAAAGATGTTTCAGAAAGTGTGCCTACTAAGGTGCCTACTTCGAATTCCCTCAATCTGAGTTAATGTTGAAAATTACGTTTTAGAATATTAATTCAAAGGGGATCACTTAACTGCCCCTTTAAGATTCCCCGAAAGGGGAGGCACTCTTTGCTATCCTGTACACAGACATGGAACACAGAAATTATTCTTTTTTTTATTGTTCTTCTCTCTCTCCCTTTTTTTTTTTTTTGTAGCAAGGGCGCCTTAAGTTCCCCTCCATTCCTCACCCCCCCCATCTCCCCCCACGCCCTGAAATGCACATAGTCAAACGAGTCACAGTAACAGTAGGATAAAGGCAATAAAAAGGCAGGTCCCCTGCGGCCGCTCGGGCTCGGGCCCCTCGGCGGCGGCTCCTCGCGGTGAGACCGGCTCGCGCCGCCACCGCCGAGGCCACCGCTGGCAGGCCCGACCCGGCGGGGCCCGGGGACTGCGGGGAAGTTCACGTTCCCAGGGAGGCGTGCGCCCCGAGGCCGCTACCGTCCTGCACAAAGCCGGGCCGTTTCTGCCGCGGGAGGCACGGAGAGGGCTCTCGGCCGGCTTCGGTCGCGCCTAACCGGGTGGACAGGAAGCCAACTGCGTCAGTGTCAGCCTTCACCCCCGAGCTGACCGCCTGGGTCACACTAACGCGAAGCCCTTTCGGTTAGTTTATTGCCCTCGGTACCCCCCGAGCCCGCACCGGGGGGCCCGGCCCCGGGGCGCGCGCACTCCCGGCCTGGGTCCCGGGCCGCCAGTTCCCGCCGCGTAGCCAAGCGGAGTCGGGGTCCATCTCGGCTGCACAAGGTTTTTCTTTCCAAAGGGCGAGGCGGTCGATCTGAAGCGCCACTTTAAAGGCTCATCAATCTTAATCTAGGTTGCTCAAGTAATTATGCCCGAATCTCTTGTACGATTACAAGTGGATTTGGGTTTCTATTCCCCAGGCCCTCCTTTGTGTTTATTGGAGGGTCTGTGCGCGCGCTCCGCGGCGCCTCCTGCCTCCCGCGTCCTCCCCGGAATCCCCCAACGCTCGGGCCGGTTCGAACCGCTCCCTTAACCCTTGAGCCACCAGGACGCTCCAGTGGATGCCACTTTTCCTATTTCCTTTCTGGAGAGATCTTGACCGGAGGCTTACTCTCGACTGGGGCGAGGTGAGAAAGAAGGTGATGTGACTGACATTGAAAACAGTGCCTTCTTATACATCGTTGGGCCTTGCTAAAACCTTACAAAAGTCGTCATGCTATATATACAGCGAAGGCTAGTGACTTCTGGTTTAATAGAGGTTTCTGGCATTTGGAGGCGAAGAATGGTCAAAAACATTTAAAATGGCGAACTATTCCTTTTTCTTAAAGAGCAATTTAACATATTCAAGCAATTAAATTGGGAGAAATTGAAAAAAAATCACGAAACACATTATCAAAACCATATACAGTGATTTACTGAAATATATTACGGATTCTAAGTACACGTCTCCGTGAACTTTTCACAGGGAACACATTCTCTCTACTGGATTCTCTGCGTTTCTGAAAGGACACTGCGCTTGCCTCTGCTTTTACTCCAATCTGATTCTATTGAATTGAGATTTTCTGGGGGCTTATAAAAGGACTTCGAACTGGTTCTTCTTTCAGAAAGAGGCGTCATGAAATATTCAGCCTTAATAGTGTGTCATTTTTACCCCTGTCCTTTGGAAATCTCCAATTACAACTTCCAATTCCATAGCATGTTTAAGGAGCACCAAGTCTTTTTGTTGTAGCCTTCAGGGAGCAAACCAGCCACAGGGAGAATACAGAGTTAATCCACTACAGCAATAGAGAGAGCAGATTATGTTTTAATCCCTTTTGGGGGAGCCTCTGGATTTTAGGGATCTGATATTAAAATGTTTACATAAGACACCATCACAAACCAGATCTTCCATGTGGGAGATTTTCCATGTGAAAACCTGGGATCCCTTTTCAAATAAAAACAGTTTAAAGAGGACAGCATCTGTGGATCCCAGAAAAATGGCGATCTTGCAGACTCTGTCCTGGAAGATAACTGGGTACAAATTCCACCTCCCAATTTTGCTTGGTGTCGTGAGTTCCGGACTGAATGTAGGTATATCCATTCCAACCACTATTATGGCAATAAAGGATATGTTACAATAATGTTCTTAGCACCTACTGAAGTCTAGTGATGGCCATTAAACAGATGGGGGCGGGTCAGAACCTCCTCCCCCATACTGATGCGTAGAACACAGCAGTTTAAAACGCCACCATCTAAAGTGGTGACAAAAGCAACAATAAGCGTTATTTGCTTTTAGAGTTGGCAGGTAATGTTTAAGAAATATTGATCCATCACTATTTCTGAAAGGATAGGGATACTACTTGACATTCATTTCAATGCTAATTTAAAATCTGAACTAGAACAAAGATCACCCAAGCATAATGAAAAGAATCTTTAAATGAATGAACTTCTCTTGAGAGTTACACCATCTTTAATCAGTTGAGATGGTAAACCTAGAGTAGAAAATACACATGTTTTATATTTGGAAAGGGAACTATTCATCAAATATATTTAAAAAGTAGAATGTTAAAAAATACTTGTGGGTTTGGATGATTCCACTGAAAACAAAATTCCAAGTCTGGAAATCTTAATAATACATCAACTTTCTAATAAAGCTTTACAGTGTACAAGGTTCTTTTACATCATTTTTACTTAACTACTAGTTCAATATTGACAGTTTTGGGGGCTATGGATGTGTCAATACCCTCTTGTCAAAGACCGCCAGGAACACATGTGTAGCTGAAGAAGTCGGGTTTACTGCTCAGTGCAATGAGGGAGAAACGGGCAACTTCATAAGGGACTTTGTAGGATCTGGGCTTTGGTTAAGTGATTCTGAGAAGACTTCAAGGAGCTTGGCTTTGCTCTGAGTTGGGCTCTGTCGGGAAGCAGGGATAATTCTGTGATTATGGGTCTTAATAAATCTTATCTAGAGGGATGGCGGGCAAGATCTAGGCTAAAGCTATAATTAGCAAAGAAGCAGCAGTCCCCCATATAAACCAGGAGTTGGGCGGGGGAATGTTTGGTATTTAGGTGGTATGCAGAGTGACCTTGCTTTTGTCAATGCTTGCACAAAATTATAAAGTTATTTTTTGCCTCACATCATCATCATGAGTTCTTGTCTGATGCTGGTGTTCTGTGAGATTGTTTATGACCAATAAGAAAACACCAGGGCCTAGCTATGAGCTCCATACTAGCTCCTGACAATACTGGGCTTCCTCATAAGGGTCAGGCAAGTTTCCAGAGGTCAAGGGCTGCTTTTCTTTTTCTCACATACAGGAATTAGTCATTTTTAGGGGTGCCAGTAACATACTAACAGGCATGAACAGGCAACTATGGCAATTTTTCAAACAAGGCTAAGATTCTTTACAAGTTTCAATATAAAGTAGAACTAAGACTATATAGGGACAAAGAGCTGAAGTTGAAACAAAATTGGCATCATTATAATTATTTGATGAATTTCAACTGGCCAAACCTATATTTAGTGTATATGCAGTTACAATGAATTTTAGTATCACTTGAATACTTTCTAAACTTAGTTTAATATTAATAAAAGTTTTATTAACTAGATAGATTTTCTTTAACCTCAATTACTTTAAAACTACATATTCAATTTGCTCTAGGAACATGCAGAGGATAATTATTTGGGGGATAATAAACATTGACTAATCTTTATAAAATTATTAAACTTAAAATCCTGACATTACTTAGAAGAAAAAGAACTAATCTGAAATCCTTTGTTTAGTGGAAGAAGGTATCATTCCAAAAACAATTAAGATAAAATTTTAATATGGAAGTAATCTTTATAATTTCTTCTATAATATGATACAATTTGTAGGAAAAACTCCTAGAGTGAGTAGCTGAACACATGTAAAGTATCTACCTGCAATGGACTTCTATTACTTTTAAGTATGGCCATATCAATTTAAAGAAAACATTCCCCCCATAGAATTCAAAGAATAACATGCTTTAATCTCAAAACAACTTAAAGGGAACTAATGAAGAATATAAGAGAGCTGGGACTTTGTTTTGAAATCTTAGGAAAGCTTTAGGCATAAAGAAAATGGAGGTGTTTGTGTATGTGCCTGGGGGAGAGGGAGTTAAGAGGAAATGTTAAGATCTGAGATTTCTATTAGCCAGGATAGTTCCCTGATTTCAAGCATTTGAAATTCCCCAAGAAAAAAGATAGGATAGTAACAAAATCTCTAGACAGTGACTCTTTTCTTTATGTACAGAAAATATTGATAGTGGTCCAAATATAATTTCAGAATAATAATCCTCTGAAGCTTTCAAAAACTTCTTGCAGGAAAATAGTTACAGAATGTTTATGCTTGAATCAAAAAAATATAATGTGAACAACTAATGGAATACACACCGTAAGAGTTATGAATTTAACTTCCAGCATTATTTTCTCCCTCCCTCCCTCCCTCCCAAACACACACACACACACACACACACACACACACACACACTATTGATTACAAACACTCTATAAACCTGATTTTTTTTACAAAGCTCACTGTGTCCAAGAAGTAGCTTCTTAAGCTCTTTGGTGACTTCTTGAACATAATCTGCCTTTATTTATACATATTTTTAAGTTTATTTATTTGAGAAAGAGAGAGAGAGAGAGAGAGAGAGAGAGAGAGAGAGACAGCACACATAGACACATGAGTAGAGGAGGGTCGGAGAGAGGGGGCAGAGAAAATCCCAAGCAGACTCCATGCTGATAGCACAGAGCCTTAAGAAGGGATCTACTGAACCAATAGTGAGATCATGACCTGAGCCAAAATCTGGAGTTGGGTGCTCAACCAACTGAGCCACCCTGGTGCCCCAAATGTAATCTATTTTTATTTAAAAAAAATTTTTTTTAACGTTTATTTATTTTTGAGAGACAGAGAGAGACAAAGCGTGAGTGGGGAGGGGCAGAGAGAGAGAGAGGCAGACACAGAATCCGATGCAGGCTCCAGGCTCTGAACTGACAGCACAGAGCCCGACATGGGGCTCGAACTCACGGACTATGGGATCATGACCTAAGCCGAAGTTGGATACTTAACGAACTGAGCCACCCAGGTGCCCCAAACGTAATCTATTTTTAGATTGAGATGGACAATAACCAACCATCCCCATAATACACTGGTTTCCTTAGATTATTGTACAAAATTATACACGTGTTTAAGAACCACATCAAGGTCTTCAGATCTGAGTAAAGCTACCTGTGGTAAAACTCAACACAGTCTGAAATGGAAACAGAAAGAATGGAGCCCTCTATATAAGAGCAACAGAAAACTGCATTTTAACAAAATATTTGTTCATCATGGTAGAACACCTATTTCTGCACTAATATTGTCTAGCATCTCATCTTATTTAGCATGTTTATAATAAATACTTTTTAAATGTACCAAGAGATAATCTGATAGGCTCTAATTTTAACCTACCATTTAGGTTTTCCAATATATTTGTAGAACAGATAATTTTTTCTATAAAAAATAAGTCAACAAAAACCCGTGCATTTTCCACAAAGGCAATGAGTAATTTTATAGGGAAAAAAACTTATAAAGCATATATACGCTAAGTAAATTTTAACTGAGTTATTTTTAGCACAAAAATTTACTAAGAAACAGCGATCGTTTTAATGTTCATTGTGCTCATTTGTTCTGTCTTTTGATTCACTAGGTGATCCAGATGAGATTTGTGTTTCTAGTTATATCACATTTAATTCAACATATGGAATACATTTTTTACTTTCTGGAAGGGTAGTGACTCTTTTATGGCACGAGGATATCATTTAATGATTGAGAAGAGTAAATTCCTACTGGACTAGATGAGTGAATAAACCAGAGGAGATGATTTAAATCTATTGGACCAGGAGGACCAAGTCTTTGTACCCTTGGGTGGAATAAGGGCCTAGCCTTCATGGGTGCATGTTTACTGCAGCCTTATAATATATTTCATATATGTGTTTAAAAGTCTATCCTCCCATTTGGCATAAGCTACTTAAAGAAAAGGGTGTTACCTTCTTCCTCTAACACAGTGGCTGTTGCATGGTATGCAATATATCTTTATGGAATTGAAAATAGAAAAAGAAATACACCATTATTGCATGTGTATGTACTAGTAAAAAGACACTTACATTAACAGATCACACCCTTTACATTTTTCTGGAATTCATTTCAAGTTGTGCTTTAAAAATATGAAAGACACTGCATTTTAGAGAAAACATAAGTAAAAGATATGCTGAAAACCAACAAGGGTTATAATGTAATTGGTCATTGTAGCTATGTCACATGTATACTATTATTTTTTTTAAATGGCATAATGTTATAACTGCCATAGTTTTCCTACTAAGTTGTTCCCTCCTTATAATTTAAATGCTTAGAGAAACATACTTAACTCAGCATCCATTCATTCATTCATGTGGTCAACAAAAATTATTCACTGTTTTGGGTACTAAGAGAGCACAGACTAAAGCATGAGACATGAATTTTACTCAAGAGCTTATAGTACATCGTAGAGGTAAGGAATATATACACGCGGTAATGACATAAAGGAGAAAAGCTATCTAAGCATTGTTAAAGCACTTTACATGAATTGATCTCATTTGTTCCTCATAACAACAAACCTATGATATACAGGAACTGCTATTGTGTCCATTTCACAGATAGAAAATGAGACGAAGTGGTGAAGTAATTTAGGGAAGGTCATACAACTAGTAAATGGTAGAGACAAGATTCTGCCCTGGTTATCTGACTTCAAAGTCAGGGCTGTTATGTATACATGCCTCCCAACAAGGAAGGGACAGAAACAAAAATTCCATAGACATTCACTGAACCGTGATGGTTTCCACGCAGCCTTTTTTGGGGGATAGCTGTAATTGGGACAGGATGATGGCAATGGTATTTGAAGTGAGCTGTAATGGATGGGTAGGATGTGGACAGATGGATATGAGGGGGAAGAGCATTCATTGTAAGCAGAGCAGAAGAGTTTGAACAAACACACAGCTGCAGTATGTGTACAGGAGAAGTAAGACTGGCCAGTGATTAGGACGTGTGAAGGGGGAGGGACAGTATGATGTGAAACTGAAAACACATACCAAGTTGTGAATGTGAGATGTTTCAGGTTAAGGAATCAATGATGAAAGCTCAGATATTACAGTGTGGCACGGTGGTGTTTATCCTTTTTTTGTGGTCACACATCTTGTTGAGAAGATGATTAGCTATATGGTTCCTTCCTAGAAAATTCGCTATGAACATCTGTCCACCTGCTTCGGTAACAAATGAAGTATTCATATTTTGGCGAAAAATGAAAATTTGTCATTTATCTTGATGCCTTCCTCCATCTGAGACTTTTCTGCCTCTGCATTTGTCATTATCTCTCTCTCTTTTTTCCCCCAGTTTCAGAAAATGTATCTTTCATCCTGTTCAAACCAGTTACTCACTCTACCTGGGGTTTGGTCCTACCCTCCCTGCCCCCGCCCCCCCCCCCCCCCAGCTACTGTCTTATCTTTGTCCCTGCCCTCCTTTGTTAAGTTTCTACACATCAGCTTCTCCCTCTTAGTTCTCCACCCCTGTTCACTCCTTTTGCCTTCACTTTTATCCTCTACTTAGGCCACAGTGGCAGAGGAGCACATGTGAATTCATGTGTTAAAAGCTCAGAAAATCTATCCATCAGTCCAAAAAAAAACCCTGCATAACACTGTATATTTAAACCCAGAGTTTTCCAAACACATTTAGCGATACTCCTCCCTCATTAGCATATTTCAAAATACCTGTGTCCTAAGGAATATCAGTGTGAAAAATGTTGAACAAGAGGAGAATTCTTTGACTTCTAGAGCATACTGTTCTTTATTGTTCTCCTAGTGCCCGACTTCCTTGTTGGTATCCTTGGTGGGCTATGACTTTGGCCCGCTGCTCTTCTCCATATGTATTCTCACTTTTCTTGGGTGATTTCAGTGTTTTAATTATAAACTCTATGTCCAACATTGGCTCTCAAATTCCAAACCTTGACGACCGTTTGAAAATGTCAGATAGCCATCTGACCAAGCTAAACCAATCATCGTCATTCTCCTCTCCCCTAAAACCTCGCATCTTCGCATTCCCAAAAACATTTAATAATTCCTAGATCATTCCCTCTCCTAGGCCAGGTGCCCCTCGTTCTTACTGCTCACAACCAGCCCATTATCACAGTCCCTGACATATTACCTTCTAAGTGTTTTTTTTAAGTGTCCCCTTCCCTTTTCTGCCACTACCAGTTTAAACTCGGTTCAGGCTCTCATTGCCTCTACTTCGAACAACAGCCTTTTACCTCAAGTTTCGGCATCCTAAAACCATAAGCTACACAGTGGCCTGAGTGATTTCTTTCAAATTTTTTAAATTGGATCTTATCATTTCCATGCTTAAAATCCTTCATTGTTTCATTGTGGCCTTCAGGATAAAAATCCAGGGTCCTCATGGAACATAACATTCCCCCAGGAGCTTGTTAGTCTCAACTTCACAAACTCCCTGCCTCATACATTTACCTGAATAATTTAGAACTACTGTAGTTTCACAGGGAGGGTGATAT
Source organism: Panthera onca (assembly GCF_046562875.1). Classification (NCBI taxonomy): domain Eukaryota; kingdom Metazoa; phylum Chordata; class Mammalia; order Carnivora; family Felidae; genus Panthera; species Panthera onca. The sequence goes on from NC_138339.1 coordinate 226,407,383, forward strand.
TTTAGTATATAATTGTTTCCACTGTCTGCAATAACAACCCTTTAAATCTTTTGAAATCCTTTACTTACGTTTCTGGACTCAATACAGGAAACACCTATTCTAGGAAGGCCTTCCAGAATCTGCATGGTAGTCAAGGGTCCTGTTTTGTGTTATTGTTGTTCCCTTTGCATATCTAGGTTGCTGCTGTTTTTCATTGTGTATGTTTCCTCTAGACTATAACCTCCTTGGAAGCAGAAACTTTAATCGTATGTGTCTTTTTACTCCAAGAACCCACCATAATATCATGCATATAGTAGATATTCAATATTGATAATTGTTTTGCTTGGATGACCACATCCAACCTCAATCAAGTTGGGATCTGGCATCAGAGAATAAGGACCCAGCAAGTCCTTCCAGTTCTTATCTTTACTATGTGTGATGAATTTTGAAGTTTTGTATTTGAATTTATTATTTTCTCTTTTATTTTATTTACAAATAATGTGGGTAATAATCCACATAGTTGATTTGCTTACCCACAATGGGTTACAACTTAGAATTAAAAACCAAGCAAACACTGGTTTATATATAATGGAATAGTGAAATGAACAAGGGCTTTAACAGAGGCAGAAAAATGGGTTTAAATCTCAGCTTATCTCTTTGCTTGTAATGTGATCATGAGTAAATACCCCAATGTCTGAACCTCTAATTTCCACACGCTAAAATGAACTATGCTACCTAATTCAGAATTGAAAGTTACTGCCTATGGTATTTTTTTCTTTCAATAAATTTTAATTATGTCTCCCAGCTTCATGTGCCCATCCACACATATCTCTTTACTACCTATCAAACTCATTTTTCTCCCCAGAAAACTGGTTGGTGAATTGAGACTCCTTCTAGCTCAACCTTAGATAGAAGATTTTTTAAGAAAGTTTTTGTGATACCCGGTTCTTAACAATCCTGTTTTGTATACAATTGAACTGTAATGAGGCTACAACTAAGCAGTTTTGTTTGTTAGTGACCTAAATGAAGGAAAAATTCAACAGAACTTTTGAATTAAAAAAGCATAAAACATTGCAATCAGTCATCTTCTGATCAAGTAAATGCCTAAACATTTTAACTGGAAAAAGATACAATACAAAAAACAATATTTAGACAGGCAACTCAGTCTGACTTTCCCTTCCTTTTTGGTGATGAAAAGTTCTACACTTATATTTATTGGGCTGATGATTTGAACTGATGGAGCAGCTTCTACTGTGATAACAACTTACAAATTGACCACCATGTATATACTTGTCCTTAAGTACCTTCTGCAGGATGTTACTCTGGCGCTATAACACCAAGCCATGGAAATAAAATAATCAAATAAATAAAATATTTTCACTCTGCAGAAAAACTTACTTGTCCTTTTGTATATTACGGCTTTATTTTTTTTTAATTTTTTTTTTAACATTTATTTATTTTTGAGACAGAGAGAGACAGAGCATGAATGGGGGAGGGGCAGAGAGAGAGGGAGACACATAATCAGAAGCAGGCTCCAGGCTCCGGGCCATCAGCCCAGAGCCTGACGCGGGGCTTGAACTCATGGACCTCACGGACTGCAAGATCGTGACCTGAGCTGAAGTCGGACGCTCAACCGACTGAGCCACCCAGGCGCCCCTGTATGTTACGGCTTTAAATGCAGTGGCAAGATCAGTTTTTATATAATGTTTGTATTAGTGCTAAATTCTTTTGGAGAGACCACCGGAGACCTCACAGGTGTGGCAATGTGCGATGATGAATACTCATCTCTTCTTCTCCAAGTTGCTGACATCCACAGTTTGGCAGTAGGAACTTTTTTTGTTTGTTTATTCCTCCAAGTGTGACAGACAAGATGGCCCATATATTTCCAGTAGGTGATTAACGTACTCATTCACGTACTTTTTAAAAAACACAGCATAGGAGAGTTTAGTCCCCTACGTGTAGGAGAGATCTGGTCTACTGATAAGTTAGTTCAGTTCTTTGTCACCTCTGCTTTTCAGGTTGGGAATAAATATAATTATAAGTCTGTAGAGGAATTACTTTATGGGAAAGTCTCTGTACAGAGAAACAAGTAAAAAAAGTAGGTTTCAACTAGAACTGTATTAGGAAGAATAGGCATTGTTGTGGTTTGTGGAACACTTGCAGCATAACAAAGGATGGTTTCTTAAGAAAAGATGGGAAAATGCTATATATTATTTGAATCATGGCTGGTGAACTACTAAATAATAGTTGAATTTGTCTTTTTATTATATTTTAAATTTACGTAGTTGGGCTAGCAGGATGTGTTATAATTAAGAGTACCTTAAAAGCATTTTTATAGACTACATGGTGGAAGGAGACATACATTTTTGGAAACAACAAAATATGGATTATAGCAAAATGTTGTAGACTCTAAAATGACCTTGTAGACATTGCAAAAATAATAAGGAGAGAGTAGAAGGCTAGGTAGTCAAGGTAAAGCTTTTATTTATTTTTACAACTCTTTAACTGAATCAAAAAATTGAGTTAGGAGTTTAAATATTTTAGCTTTTGTAGGCAATGGGCATGTGTTAATGTTGTGTCCAAGAGCTCTGTGAATTCTGTGTTTGAAGCTGAATGTGAACCCTTTGGGTATACTATTTATGACTAGCAAAGCAACTTCCTAATTCAAAGAGAGAGAAAAAAGACTTATAAAGACTCATAAGGCTTTTCAACATCAAATGCTTTTACTAAACAATATTTTGATGAGTTAAGTGTGAGTGAGTCAGGGACATATGGATTAAATTTCCCTTGAAATACACATGGGCTTAAAAATTAAGGGGAAAATACTGAGCAAAATGCATCTTAGAGAATCCAGAATGTTTAAAAGGCATTTTCCCCCTAAATACAAATATCAGATCGATTCTAGTTAGACTCTGTAACTAAAACTACATAAAATAAATATGGAGAAATCTTGCAAAAAATACTAGTTTTGTTAGGGAAATACTGTTCATATTTGAACTGTATTGCATGGAGTAGTTAGGCTTAAGCAGATATGGTATGAGTTTATCTGTTTAACACTGAACTTGTTCCTTCTGTAGTATGTTCTCTTATTCCATTAAACAATTATAATAAAACTTTTCTGTGTGTAGGTTCAAACTTTTTTCTTTTTAAATAACATTTCTCTGAAAAACTCTTAGCTTTTTGAGTTCCTGTTGTTCCTGTATTTTTATTATATTTTTCTATAATCTTGAGTTTGTCCTCCTTGTATGTTGTATATTTTGCTTTATCCACCTTTCTTAGCTCAGTTTTTAGGTAATGTTCAATGTATATAAACAACTTTTGCCTCTGGTATCTGGACATCCCAGGTTAGAACGTTGGAAGGCCTACAGTATATATCTGATCATCTTTAAAAAAAATGTTTATTTTGAGAGAGAGAGGGAGAGAGAGAATCTCCAGCAGGCTCCAAGCTGTCAACCCAGAGGCTGATGTGGAGCTCAAACTCATGAACCGTGAGATCATGACCTGAGCCTAAATCAAGAGTCAGATGTTTAACCAACTGAGCCACTCAGGCGCCCCACTTATCTGATCATCTGAATTGTCTACTTTCACTTATTAGGGTAGACATATTTTATGGGGTAACTTTCTGGTTACTGAAGTTACTGAGAGGTAGTGGTAGTAGTGCTAATCCTGATGATTTGTTTTCTATCAGTCTCTGAGTCCCAGAGTTCTATCTCCTAAATATTTAATAGATGTTAATGAGTAAGCAAATCAGTTGGTGTATGAATGTAAGAAAATAGAGACTTAAGGAGGTAGGAATGGTCAACCTTAAAACAAAGTCTAAGCAAGCTCCCCTCCAATTATTTGATATCTGCATTCACCATGAATTAATAGAATAAAGATAACAGAAAACAGACCAAAAATTTGACCCATTAACAACCAGAAAAATAGTCTGAAAAGGTACTGCCCTCTAAACATCAGTGAAATTGGGAACTGTCTAGGGCATTAAAGGGGGGTGTCCTGCAGGGAAGCTGACTGTCATTTAGGAGAACCTCTTACTGATTACATCCTGTTTCTCTTAGTAGATGTTCTCTTCATTTCTATATCTTTTTCATTCTTAAATTTACATAATGCATTTTTTTTCTGAGTTATGGATTCTGGACTTTGGTGTGTGGTATGTGGGGTGATTGTGTGTGTGTGTGTGTAAAGGATAATAAAATCTTTCACTTTGAAAAAGCCACATAAAAATATCCAACTTTCATATTCTAACACTTTTTCCCATGTTGCCAGTTTTCTATACTAGTTAACTCTTTTTAAGTATTCAAAATAAGAATATAATCCTTTGGTTATAGAATATCTTTTCTGTGCGATAGAGAAAAAAAATTTTTTTTGATTAAGAGTCACAGTGGTATCTTGACTTTAAAAATGGGAGTCTTAAGAGACATTTAGTTAAAATGATACAATTAGCAAAAACTGAACGGAAGAAAGATTAGTTTAGTCCTTACCCTGAAAAAGTCAACTGATGAGTTGAGTAATTTGAATGATTCAATTAGTATGAACAGATGATCTGAATAATTTAAGTCCCAAACACTTAATTCGAATAGCTCAATTGTTTTTTTGGTTTTGGTATAAATTAACTAGATAATAATCTATAGTTATTAAACTAGCTCTCTAGTTTATTTCAACCTACATAAACTTTTTCTTTTCTTTAATTTTTTAATGTTTATATATTTTTGAGATAGAGACAGAGCATGAGTGGGAGAGGGGCAGAGAGTGAGGGAGACATAGAATCTGAAGCAGGCTCCAGGCTCCAAGCTATCAGCACAGAGCCCTACGCGGGGCTCAAACTCACAGGCCATGAGATCATGACCTGAGCCGAAGTCAGACGCTCAATGGACTGAGCCACCCAGGTGCCCCCTACATAAACTTTTTTCAATGGGAACATTTTTAGTGCAAGTAATTGTGTTAGATTTCTTCCCGGTTCAAAGATATATGGGATATGGTCACTATATTTAAGGAATTTGCAATCTAAAAGGAAAAAGAAAACATACACAAAAACATCTTGTATTGTATCAGTATCTTAAGAGTGATATAATCAAAATTTCAAGGAGTGGCTATAATAAAAAAGACAGATAATAATGAGCAGTAAAGATGTGGAGAAATCTGATCCCCACACACTGGTGATAGGAATGTAAAATGATGCAGCCACTTTGGAAAAGAGTCTAACAGTTCCTCAAAAAGTTAGAGTTATTATTTGACCTAGAAATTTCATGCCTAGGTATATACTCAAGAGAAATGAAAACACATGTTGGCATAAAATGTTGTATGTGAATGTTCATACTGTTAATCACAGTAGTCAAAAAGTGGAAACACACCAAATGTCCAACAATTAATGAATGGATAAACAAAATGTGAAATACCCATTCAATGGAATATTATTCACCATAAAAAGGACATGTATGCTATTACATGGATGAGTCTTGAAAACATAATGGTAAGTAAAATAAGCTAATCACAAAAGACTATATATTATACAATTATATTTATACGAGATGTCCAGAATAGTCAAATCTATGGAGACAGAAAGTAGATTACTGGTCCTCTAGGCCTGTAGAGGGGGCATGGGAAATTGGGTGGAATAGCCAAAGAGTGTGGAGGTTTCTTTTTGTGTGATGGAGTGTTCTAAGATTGTGATGATGGCTGCATGACTCTGTGAATATACTAAAAATCATTAAATTGTGCCGTTTGAATGGGTCAGTTGTATGGCACGTGAATTATGTCTCAATAAAATTGCTACTACACAAAGGTTATCGGGTGACAAAACTGGCCAGTGAATACTTCATGAAGTGTTTAAAATACGTATAAAAAATGGGTAGAGATTTTGATAAGTGATACAAGGGAAGGTGTAGAATGGAAAAATGTGAAGGATATTTCTGGTTAAGAAGTTTGGATATTGGTGTAGGAATGGATGGGTGGATTATTGGTAAAAAGAGCTTACACAGATAAAACATTTTTTTGATAATTTGCAGAACTGACGAACCATAAGTGACCATCATCAACATGAACCCAGAATTCCCTAACTTTGCAAAATGACTAATATTTGTAAGTAACAATAAAGAAATCTGTACAAATTCCAAATCTGTTATGGAAAATATTTGTACTTTCACTCAGTGTATGTGACAGAACTACCATCCTAAAAAAAAGGAGGTACGTTTTATCAGTGGTACACAATTCTATCGTTGAAGTAAATCATTCACTTGTCAATTCATATAAATTTGAGTTAATCTTAAATTTCAGTTAACTTAATAATTATTTGAAGAAATAACTTGGCAAAGTAAGTTTCAAATTAAAATGTATATCGGGGTTTTAGATTAAAATCAGTTAAATTATATTAATTAATTACAATGTTTTAAGTAACAATATAATTAGTAAATTGAAATTTTTAGTTACGTATGGAATCTTAGGTGCTAATTCACTTTGGTGAATCACTACAAACTAAAAAAAGCAATTAAAATAAAGTTAGGTGTTATTAATATAATAATTACTTAACTGATTTGCATACTTCTGTATTATAATTATATTAGCCACTTGCTACAATGCATAATAAATTGAGTAATTAATAATCACACACATTTAACTTGCCTCTTGAGATGAACAGCTTGGGAAGAAAGGGAACTAAAAAGTGAAACAGAAAATTGTATGACATTTAAAGCTGTAAAATTTGTGGACCATTTTATCTTTATTAAAACTAGAAAACTCCAAAGAAAATGGGGAAAAAAAGGAGTCAAAATTTAAATAAAATTGTGCTAAAAAATACTCTACCAAATTTTCTTAACTTACCGGAATGATTTTAGAGAACTGATATATAAAACCAAAATTAATTATTGGGCATATTCATAGACTTCTAAATATAGTATAATGGACCAATGTAAAAATTGAGGTATAAGCTGAGGATCTTGTTTTGACATTATTTTAGGAGAGTCTTTAAGTATATACACATGCATATTTAAATATAGTATTTGGTATATTTCAATTCAAACCGTAAACTATGTATTTAAGAGGAAATACAGTATTTGATTTACTTTTTAATCTTACACAAGCAAATTAATCTGCCTTGGCCTCTAAAGCCTCATTTGTAAAATTAGGGTAATAATAGTATCTAGGTCATAGGGTTATTGTGAACATGAAATAGGTTACTGCATATAAAGCTCTTTGAACACCGCCTGGTTCTTAGGAAGCCATGCTAGCTGTTCTTTTCTTTTTTTTTTCTTTTTATAAACAAAAACTGAACCTGTCTTTTAAGTCACCAAATAGAATTAATCTTAACCAAATTAGTACTTTCCTTAGTTTTCTATTCTAATTAGTGTATTTTTTTTCTTGGAATTTAACTTGACTCATAAGAAATATTGCATATTGACAAATTATAATGCATGGTCTCCTCATTTGTGTGTCTATCAGCAAAACAGGGCTTTGTAAGAACAAGAAAATGAATTAGGCTAATCGGCAGGCTTAGGTTTACCATTATTATTATAAAAATGGTGCCTTCATTCAACGAAACTCTAAAATGTAAGAACTCTTAAGTACTTGTATATTTTTGAAGGTACATTTCTTACATTACTGATATGCAAGTCCTATCACTAAATCATGAAAAGATCAACCTGTAGTTTTTAATCCCAGAAATGGAAAATGGGCATTTGTTATCTTACATAGTATTTCCAGACAACAGTATCAGATTATACTAATTTTAGGATGTCCCGGATTTTAATGAGTGTACATCTCCTGTGACACAGAAGCACTCTTTATAAAGGCAGCTTAGCACTATTTGGATATATAGAACTTTAAGTTATATACAAGAAAGCCACTATTATTTAATAAATTTTAGTTTTTGAGACAAAGACAACCAAAAAGTTACGTATTTATGTGGTCCACAGTTTTATTAACCTCTTAAATCTAAGAATAGCGGTTTGTAATTAACTTCTAAAAATGATTTCTCTGTGACACTGTAACTATCCCACCAGTCTAGATAATAAACAGGCTTCAGCATTTACAAGATGAACCTATATATACCTATTAATATTATGCAGACTATTTCTGTTACCTTTACTTCTCCCTTCACAAAACATCCATCCCCTCCTTCTTTTCTACTGCATTCAAAGCTCAGTGTCACATTCATGGATTGCTGTTTTAAAGATGAACATTACTGACCAGATCAGGGATCAATATTTTAGGACAGTTTGTAAGATTTATCGGACACAAGCATTCTGCAAAAATAGTATGAATTAGAACCAGGTGGAAATAGATAGGAGTGGATCTTCTCAAAGAAAAATCTGTTTAAAAGACTGAAGTTAGAAGAGTCTTGACAGTGAGTTGGTCAAGAGCCACACAATTAGGTGTTTAACTAATTTACTGCAAGCATACTTTCATTGTCCTGTAGGTATTTTAACTTAATGTGATTTTGGGAATTTTGTTTAAAGTATTCATTAATAGGGGCTCCTGGGTGGCTCAGGTCGTGATCTCATGGTTCATGGGCTTGAGTCCCACGTCAGGCTCTGTGCTGACAGCTCGCAGCCTGGAGCCTGCTTCAGATGCTGTGTCTCCCTCTCTCTCTGTCCCTTCCCTGCTTGTTCTCTGTCTCTCTCTGTCTCTCAAAAATAAATACAAGTAAAAAAACTGTTAATTAATATTAATAATTACTCTAGCTACCATTAAAGGAGAGAAACATAAAGAAGTTATGAGTCTTTATTGGATTTTGCCTCTGGTAGTACAGGGAAAATCTTTTTATAATAAACTTCAGGGTACCAGCCAAATTTGTATCAACTAATTAATTACTTTTATAACGGAGAGTGTAAACTAAATTGTATAATTATTGAACATATTTATTACCATATGTGAATGAGGAAAGACAACACATTATCTAAGAAGGTAACAAAACATGTTTATAAATTTTCTCTACTTCTTTAGGATCAAGAATAAGACCGGGAAAAGAGAAAACAAATCTTTGGGAAAAAGAAATCACAGACTTCATTTGCTTAAACTTCCAAATGGCCTCAGAGTAAATCTTTGAACTAGTAAAACAAACCACAAAAACAACAAAACCAAAACTTCAACACTTACCTAGGAATTCAAGGCAAACATTTGTTCATAGACTTAGGATGAGTTCCAAATGGAACACGTAATTTTTATGATACAGAAACGTCAGTGACTAGACTAGGTATATGCAGGAGCTGGCATTAGAATAACCTTATTAAACATTTTGTAGAAGAGGGAGAATAATGTGCCACCTCTAGTTTACAATTAATAAGAACTCCTCTGGGAAAAACAGAAATCTCTAACTGGTAGAAAACATCACCAGGGGCTTTCTTTTTTCTTTTTAATTAAAGCTTATTTATTTATTTTGAGAGAGAGAGAGAGAGAGAGAGAGAGAGAGGCAGAGAGACAGTGAGAGAGAATCCCCAGCAGGTTCTGTGCTGGTGGTGCAGAGCCCGATGTGGGGCTCCATCCCATGAACCCTGAGATCATGACCTGAGCCAAAATCAAGAGTCAGATGCTTAACTGACCGAACCACCCAGGTGGCCCTCACTGGAGGTTTTCATAAAGCATGCCAGATCATTTTCAGCACATTTCTGGAAACAGAAGTGCTATTTTGTAAACAGAATGATGACTACAAGTCCACTTCTCCACTGGCACCTGCCTCCCCACCGTGGTATGGACTGAAAATACAGAATTGAGGGAAGACTCAGCCACTTTTTCACTCTAAAGCAGGAGTTTTTCACTTGAGATCCAGGATATGATTCTATGGACTGGTTTCCAGGGGTCAGTGAACCCTCTGAAATTGTGTACAAAATTATATGTGCACCTTCGTGAAGCAATCTGTTTTCATCAGAGTCTCAAAGATGGTTTAAAACCCAAACAAGGGTATAGGCCAACACTCTGAGATATCTCTATCCCACATGGTCATGGCAGGTACTGCTCTGCACTCACCTTAGACCAGCATAGGACAAGATGAAAACTGAGGGCAGGCAGGTGAAAGAATGTGGGGGTTAGCAGTGTGGGGATAGAGAAAAAAAAACAGGAATGGGGAGGGACATTCCCAAAAGTGACAGCAGGGAAAAAAATGGCAAATTCGATGGTCTCACGGCTGAGGTGGCTGTTCTTCACAGCCGTTAGCATGTTGGAATCACATGTATGTTGATGAGTCTAGCATTCTGTCCCCCCTTCCAATTATTCAGGCAGTTAGAGAGGACAATTTATGCTATACACTATCTCACATTAAATGTTGCTCCTCATTACAAAGAGAGTAGGTACGGTATTCAATTATTAGTAGTAAAATACATATTTGTTTGGTATGTACTTTCTTCTCTCCAATACAAGAAACGAGATAAAGTAAATGATTAATGTTCACGAGATTCAGCCTCGCTCCAACCACTGGTACAAACTCATTCACCAGGAGACAGATCTCCAGTTCAGGAACTTTGTGTGTATTTATCACTCATAACAAATAGAAGAAAAAAATTTATACATTTACCTGCAAGATTGTCGATTTCTTTCTCCTGCAGCAAGCTGACTGCATCATCATCCCCTTCCAGCATAAGTTCTGTCTCTGCGTTCTGATTCACTATTGCTTGACTTCTGAAGGTTTTCTTGGACTTTACCACATCTTCTTCAGTGCCTAATCACAACCAAAATAATATGGGTGATCATGATTGCTTGGCTTTTTGTATAAAAAACAACCTATTACTTTCTTATAATTTTATGCTGCACTTACATATGACTTCACAATTACAGAATTAGAGAACATTTTCCCCTTCATCTGGTTTGCTTTCAGAATAGCTTTGAGAAAGGTGGGGGGTGTAATCACCTACCCTCATCTCACAGATGAGGAAGCAGGCCGAGAAAGTTCATGTCTCGTGGAGACCTAGGAGTTGGCTTAGGAGAAAGGACTCTACAGACGCATGTCTCGGGGCTCTAAGATCACCATTTTCTATAAAAAATCTGCACCTCCCCACAAACTTGGCTTTCTGATACATAAAAGTACAGAATTCTACACAATTGTACTTTTGTGTGAATTGGATAATCATTAGACGAGATCATTTTTTTTAATTTTAAAGTTTCTCTATTTTGAGAGAGAGGGAGAGAGTGTGCAAGTGAGGAAGGGGCAGAGAGAGAAGTCCAAGCAGGCTCTGTAGCCCAAGGCGGGGCTTGAACTCCTGAACCGTGAGATCATGACCCGAGCTAAAAGTCACTTGCTTAACTGACTGAGCCACCCAGGCACCCCAATCAGATCATTTTTGAAAGTACAGAAGTATGAAGAAAACAAGAACGCATCCACATCTGAAGAGAGAAGTGGTTGCCACTGGGAAGCTACAAACAGGTGAAGTTAGGACTAGTACAGACATAAACTGTGCTGCACAATTGCTATTAACAGTTAGTGAAATCAATAGTTTTTCTAAACTGATAGCCTTATTTTGTTATATAAAATAGTATAGAAGGCCAAATATATAAAAACAAAGTAAGTCAGAAAAATTGAAATACAGCCAGAGCTGACCTAGCATTAACATGGCAATCAGTTAAGGTTACAAATTACAACGCATTTGAATCTCTCATGGATCTGACTGCATAATGGATATAATTCAGTATTTAAATTTCTACATTATATTAAAATATCTTAAGAACAGCCACTTCAGCCACCCGCTTTGGCAGGTGATGATGACTCAAATGATCTGAATAGCAAGTAAACTTATATATATACATACATACACACACATACACACACATATATATGTGTGTGTATGTATATATATGTAAACATACATATATTTTAGCTATCTATCTATATAGATAGCTAAAAAATACCTCTATTTCATATCACTTGAAGGAGGAATTTCTTCTGGAAGAAAATGTAATTTAATGTGTTCTAGCTGTAATATTAGCATATAGGCTTCAAGGAAGCAGCATTTCCTGGGAAAATCCCTACACGTCATTAGGCATGGTGGAAATATTCCTGAAAATGGGAGCCTAATACATCACTCCTGCATGGTGGTGTCACATCAGAGTTCTAGGGGCTGTTATGATGTTTGTGTACATGTGCAATAACTCTCCAAACCTTATCACACCTTTGGCCAAAATTCTCTACAGTGAACAATTAACAAGACTTTTGGTCCATTCTCCCAGCCTCAATATAGGACTTTGGATATTAATAGTCCATTAATGTCCGTGATATCTGCTCGACCATTTCCTCAGAAGTACATCTAGCCGCTGTAAAACTTGCATGGGAAAAGAGCTAGCCTTTCATTGCGACTTACACACTTGTTTCTGTCAGCGACTCAGAGCAAATTCTGTTTGCTTAAAACGTTAATAAGTTGGCTCAAAAGGAGAGCCAACTTTGGAGGAATAAAAAACATACGGGGAACACGGTCATGTCATAATAGCACTGTAGAATCTCACTGTCAGAGAGGTACAGTCTGTTATCCTAGCTCTTACTGGATAATGGCAGTTAGAACAGCGTAAAGTAATAGATTTGTTAAAACATATTTTGATAAATACTTCAGAAACAAACAATATTATTACAAATTGATGCTACGTGGGAGGTGAGAGGAATTAAACAGGTTATATGTATATTCTTTCACAGGCCCACAGATGATTCTTACTTCTGGAATAAAAGCCTGAGGACTGATTACTGAATGCTCCAGAATCTTATCTTAATTTTATTTGGTTTCTTGGTGATATAAAGCCAGTAAAACAGAACTCTTCTGGGGGTAGCTATCTTTATAACTTGTTTGCTTCTTGGGTAGTAACTTAATTTGAGCAACTCAGAGCTTGCATCATCTGAGAACAAAAGACGCAAATCCAATGATTAATAACCGAGAAGCCATATTTCTATTAGACATCTGCAGTTGGATATTCCTAATTCCACATTTCCCTAACTGAATGAATCATCTCTGGCTTCTCCACCTCTCCCTGTTTTGATACACCCACTTACTTAAGCCACAAACCTTGGGGGTCATCCTGGAAGGTGACTGCCATGGCCCCAGCTCAGGCTCCTGTTCTTTTAGACTGGAGGTCTTCAATAGCTCCCTTATTCACTCTATCCCCATGTTTTTGTCAGAGTGATTATTACAAAGCAAAAATAAATTGATATTTTCCTGCTGAATATTGTTTACTAACTCCTCCCAATCAACAACATTCAATGCAAGTCTTACATGATAGGAGTCAAAATCTAAATTCCTTGGGGCGCCTGGGTGGCTCAGTCGGTTAAGCGTCCGACTTCACCTCGGGTCACGATCTCGCGGTCCATGAGTTAGAGCCCCGTGTCGGGCTCTGGGCTGATGGCTCTGAGCCTGGAGCCTGCTTCCGATTCTGTGTCTCCCTCTCTCTCTGCCCCTCCCCCGTTCATGCTCTGTCTCTGTCTCAAAAATAAATAAACGTTAAAAAAATAAAAAATAAACTCCTTAGCACAGCTGGTCTAGGCCTTTTATCCTCATTACCAGTTTTGCATTATATTTTCTTACTCCCCCATCACCATTACTGAACCAGTTATAGCTTCCAAAATACGTGCTCGGACCTTTTCACCCAGGGCTAATATTATTCCCTCTGTATGGTGTGTTCCTTCATTCCTCCTTTGTTGGGCTAATTCCTATTTGATCTTTCAAATTACCTCCTTTAGGTGCCTTTCTTAGCCAACCACTCTGTGCTTTCACAGCTTACATAGAACTCAACTACACTGTACAGGTGTTAATCTGTTACGTGTTTGCCCTTTCCATTAGATTATGGCCTTGTTTCTGCAGCCTCTGCGCCTGGTATCCAGGGGACATGTAACAAACATTCGCTGAATGAGTTCAAGTCTACCCACTCTGTGTTCCCTTCTCTGATTTCTCTTATTAAAGAAAAAAAAATTATTTATTCATTTTTGAGAGAGACAGAGACAGTGCAAGTAGGGGAGAGGCAGAAAGAGAGGGAGAGAGAGAGAGAGAGAGAGAGAGAGAGAGAGAGAGAATCCCAAGCAGGCTCTGAACTGTCAGTGCAGAGCCTGATGCTTGGGCTCAAACTCATGAAATGATGAGATCATGACCTGAGCTGAAACCAAGAGTCTGATGTTTAACCAACTGAGCCACCCAAGCACCCCTCTGATTTCTGATTTATTTATTCATTTGTTTGCTTTTTTAGAGAGAGAGCAAGTGCGAGCAGGGGAGGGCAGAGAGAGAGGGAGAGAGAATCCCAAGCAGGCTCTGCACTGTCAGCACAGAGCTCGACGCTGGGCTCAAACTCACAAGACCATGAAATCATGACCTGAGCTGAAATCAAGAGTTGGACACTTAACCAACTGAGCCATCCAGGCACCCCTCTGATTTCTCTTATTTCTTTCTTTATTATTTATGGGGGGGGGCAGGAGAGGGGCACAGAGAGAGGGAGAGAGCAGGCTCCAGGCCCAGGGCAAAGCCCAAGGCTAGGACTCGATCTCACTCCCATGAGATCACAACCTGAGGGAAACCAAGAGTCAGACGCTTAACTGACCGAGCTACCCAGGCACCCCTCTTCGCAGATTTCTTAAGCTAAGTTTGTGTGCTTTTTCCCTTATGCTTCCCCCACCCTTGCAAATCCTACTATTGGAGTTACAGGTATCGGAATTGGCTGTTGGCTTGTTGTCTCCACACAGCCCGAAAGCTCCTTGATCACTGGCAACATGTTTCTGTCTTTGTCTTCTCAGTTCTTAGCACACTGCCTGACACAGAGTGAGCCCTCCTAAACGCTAAACAAATGGATGAACGGAGACGTAAACGTCACCTCTGGATATTTCTTAATCTGAAGATCCTAAGATTTCTCAGAGATTCTGCTTGATCTGCCTCCAATTTGGGGGCAAACTGGAGAATCTGTGTATTTACACAAAGGGAACTTGGTTCTTTACATGAAATAATCAATTAAACCCCTTAAGTATGAGTCAGCCTGATAAAACATGTTTTACCTTGTACACAATCATGTTTAATCTGCTTTGTCATTAAGAAAAATGCTTTACATTACTCTTGTGTTATGAAAATCTACAAATAAAATAAATGTAGTCAAAGGAAGGTAAACTCTGAAATGCATATTAAGCTTTCAATTTTATCATCTCTGGTTTTAAAGTAGTAAAACAATCATGCCTTTAAAAGATATAGAGTAAACTAATCTGTACCAACACACGGAACTTGCCACCCCTGTTGGAAGTGTTATCAGTCTGTAGCTCAGTAAACTTCCTGATTTTGTGGTATCGCACCAAACATTTATCTAAATTAAAGTGTACAAGATCCAAAGGTGCTTTTCAATCACAATATCTTTTATGAATTAGAGATTCATTCATCAAAATTACAGGCAAAAAGAGGTAAGGTCTCAAAGGGCTGTCTCATTACAAGGCTTATAAACACTGTCCTTGGAAAGCATTGGTTGAACACCCAACAAATCAAAATCTGATTGGGAAGAGAATTTATTTGAGATCATCTGTCTTCAGAAGACATGTTGGACTGAGTGCACTTCTTGGCCTCTTTAACCATTCATCAAGAAATTAACAAGCAAATACTACAAACCACGAGAACTCCCTACTTAGATTTGAAAATGTTAATTGTGTGTAAAATTGGATAGTATATGCATATATACTTATTTTCTAAGAAAACATCAAAATGCCATAAGTTGGGAAGGTTCAGAAACAAAAAAATGCCACCAAATTATAGATTAATCCAAATCCAAAGTTACTCTTACATTATTTTCCACATTGTGTTACAAACAACAACTACAGGAAGACATTCTATACCCATTAGATTTCTTAGTAAATATATATGTTTGAAGCGCTGTATGTGAAAATGTTATCTAATGTAGAGTAATCTGTTATATGAACCTAAATAAAGCATCTCTTTCATTAAATTTATTAAAATTTTTTTTAACATTTATTCATTTTTTGAGAGACAGAGACACAGCATGAGCGGGGGAGGGGCAGAGACAGAGGGAGACACAGAATCCGAAGCAGGCTCCAGACTCTGAGCTGTTGGCACAGAGCCCAACGCGGGGCTCGAACTCACGAACCGTGAGATCACAACCTGAGCGGAAGTTGGATGCTTAACTGACTAAGCCACTGAGGGACCCCTCATTAAATTTATTAATAAACAAGATCCATGTGAAACACAGGATATTCTAAAACCGAAGTAACAAGAGAACTAAAATGTTTCTAGAATTGTTTCTATACTTTCATATTACTACTATAATGTATTATCATTAAATATGTTAAATATAGAAATGACAAATTGAAGACATTCACTTATCTTAATAATACTCAGAGAATATGTCCATCTGGAGGGTCAGGACAATCTAGGCAAAAGAAGTTATTTCATTTACCCATCACGTCCTTTTTTAAATTATTATTGATAAATATTAACAGTTAATATAAAGAAAAAGAGCACATTGTAGTTTATTTGTTTCAGAAATTATTTGATGAATATTCTGTACAGCTCTGAAACATCTATACTAACAAAGATAAAAAGTAATTTACAATTGTGGTTTATATACACAATGGAGTACTACGTGGCAATGAGAAAGAATGAAATATGGCCCTTTGTAGCAATGTGGATGGAACTGGAGAGTGTGATGCTAGGTGAAATAAGCCATACAGAGAAAGACAGATACCATATGTTTTCACTCTTATGTGGATCCTGAGAAACTTAACAGAAACCCATGGGGGAGGGGAAGGAAAAAAAAAAAAAAGAGAGGTTAGAGTGGGAGAGAGCCAAAGCATAAGAGACTGTTAAAAACTGAGAACAAACTGAGGGTTGATGGGGGGTGGGAGGGAGGGTAGGGTAGGCGATGGGCATTGAAGAGGGCATCTTTTGGGATGAGCACTGGGTGTTGTATGGAAGCCAATTTGACAATAAATTTCATATATTGAAAAAAAAAGTAATTTACAGCCATAAGTAAGCTATAAATTATATATATGTGACTAACACACAGAGAAAAGATATAAACCCATAATAAGCCAATTTTAGCACAGCATCAGCTTCTTACCAGTTTTACGCTATTATTTATTTTTCACTGAGTACAGAAATATGGCTTTAATTTGTTATTTATTAAAAATGATATATGCATGTGTTTATGCATCTATTTACCTATCTAATGTAAATCTACTATTTAAGAATACAATTTCAGTATTAATTGACCTGCACAATTAAATACATGATCTATGACTCATGGTCTGCCCCCTACTTATTTAACCTCACTATTTCATTGGTTTGGTATCTTCACATCTCATATCCCCCAAGAATTGGATGTGTCTGGTCCCAAACATGCAATACTTTTTCAAGCTTTTAAATCTGACATATGTAATTTCTTTCACATGGAATTCTCTTATCTGCCTTGTCCTTCAAGATTCAGTTTAGTTGATTACTCCCTTTTCTGTATAAGCTTTGTATCTAACAAATTAGTCAAAATATATTATGATTTTTTGGTATTTTCTGGATTCTTTCATTTAGGTGTTATCCTAATAAGACTTTAATTAGATATGTGCCAAATACCAAACAAAATGGAAATCAACAAACATTTGTTGAATGAGCACATGAAAATATAAGCATAATTCAAATAGTAATCATTTTTTTATATGCACAATACAGAAGTCACTTGACTCTTCATGTCCTTATAGCTTCCTCAAAAATGAAGAACCTGGGCTATGAGGTTTGCGATTCTTACTTTATTTTTCCCCTCTAACATCTATTAAAAGCATATTTTAAAAACATATTTAGACCAATCTCTTAACTTCAGTTTCTCAACCTGTGAAGGAGGAATAGGTATCGATCAACCAAACTCCTATAGTATTATTGCAATGTTAAAATGAGACAGTGGATATTAAAATACTTTAAAATGTGTGAAGCTTATTTATATAATAAGGTTTCAAAAATGTTTGTTAAAATTATGGTAAAATAAAAAATTAACAAGAGAGTATTAAAAGAGTTTACTAAGCATATAACTTAAAATTGAAAAAGAATACAGCCAGTATTTTATTGTGTATAATAATGCTTTTAAGATTTATGTAAAGGAGGGGGGAAAAAAAAACTAGGCTGATGTGAGGATTAAAATTAAACAAAAAAAAAAAAAACACCTCAAGATAATTCATGCATGTAAGGTCTTAGCAGAATGCCTAACAAACAACAGGTATTCAACAAATAAATGTTTTCTTTCCTTCAGTTGGGATTAATCTTCCCTCTGCCATGCTGTCATTACTCTGTTTATATTCACTAAAACACAGTATGAGCCTTCAACTCCTCCATTGATTAGATGCTCCCTGAAGACAGGAAGGAGGGCCTGGAGACAGGTGCCATGAAGTGTTTGTGAAACTCAATGGAATGTAAACAGCTTACATTAAAAACTGTTTTTCCCCAATAACCATAATATTCATTTAAAGACATTATTAAATAAAACTACATAAGCATCAATGTATTTGGCATGCATTTGTGATTTTGTATATTGGTATCTTTAGAATGTAAGTATTATTAATATCTTAGACATTCGAATGAAAAGAACAGCTTTCTCAACAAAGTTAGCATCAGAATTTGCTTTAGAGTATTATGTATAGATAATGCACGTAATATATACTTCTCCATCACTGGAAGAGAATGGGCAGAATGGAAATTTAGTATCATTTCAATTTCAGCTAAATGTAACATCAGGAAAAATTCTAATGTTTCTAAACATCTGGAAGTCAATTTTGCAAGATAACATTCTTTTGTGAAAGAGAAATTCTTTCCAATATACACCACTTTACAATATTTCTGGCTTGTAAAATGTGTTTTGAGAAAATCTACTCTTATGTAAATAAGATAAAATGCTTCAATTTGGGAGTGCCTGGGCTCAGTGAGTTAAACATCTGACTCTTGATTTCGGCTCAGGTCATGATCTGAGATTGAGCCCCGCATCGGGCTCAGCACTAGGCATGGAGCCTGCTTACTATTCTCTCTTTCTCTCCCTCTCTGTCTGTCTTTCCCCTCTCCTCCAAAAAAAAAAAAAAAAAAAAAAGAAAAGCTTCAATTCGATGTCAGTTATACCTCAGTAATAAAAATGTGCTGCAATTCATTTTCAAACCTAAATGCTTTTAGAAATATTAATGAGGTATTAATTTCTTGGAATCTTGTAAAACAAAGATTACATTTCCTCATTAAAGCTAAAATCAGAGCACAAATACTATTATAGAACAGTGCTTTTAGTAACTTTAAGTTTAATTTTCACTAAAAGGAAAAGATTTTAAGGTAAATATACCTCTCACTTAATATTATTAGATAGCGACATGTTACCATGCAATAATATATATGAATCAATCTATTACTGAGAACATTATAATTTTGAACATTTCAAATAAGATGAAATTTTTTCTATATTGAGAAACATAGGACTCAAAAACATTTTAGGCTGACCTTGATATAATATAAATGCAGTAGACACATATATACAATACACTTTACTGTAATATAATTTAAAAATTGTTTAAAGTAAATATTTTTCTTTGTAAATACTTTAAATTCAAAATTAAATTTTGCGTTTGACTCTACATCACAGACACAGTATTTCTTTCCTTAAGAAAGAAGGAAATATTTTCATAAGAAATACTGCTGACATAAGGACGAAAAAAATCATGGTTTATGTAGAACAAATTTTAAAAAATCTAAGACTACAGTAGAAATATCCTAATGATAAAAACTGTTACTGATACTGAATAAAAACACTACTAAAAAGAATGACTAAAAATTTCAAGTACCTTTTCTCTCTTCTATACCTGGTGCTGAGTCAGGAGACTCCCTTCATTAACACAAAATCATCTTATGAAAACAACACACTTTAAGTACAAATCTAAGTGGTCACTGACTTAATAAACATAGATAAAAAAAATCCATGCCATTCAGACATCAAATTCTTCCTTTCTTCATTGTGGCTTTTTAGTCTGAATGCATTAGATTTAATTGTGGCTTCCACTTCATTTTTGTTGTCTGAGAATACATTGAATAATCCAAAATAGATATTATCTAAACTACCATAAAACTAAAAACCCAAGATCCCGGCTTCAAACTTACACTGAACCTGATTCAGAAATGGTAATCCTTGCTTGAATCAATAATTATGTTACTTATGGTCCACCTTTAGCACATCATTGCATCACATAAAATTAGAGTGCCACATCCCTTGTGTTGTTTTTTTTTTTACCAATGAAAAACTTGCACAGACTTTGTTTCAAACCGGACAAATGTTGTGTCTGCAGGTAGGCTGTTCTCTGGAAAGCTGCAGGAAAATATTCAGTGGTAGAGTGAAATACAGAATTAGCAATATGGGCATTAATTAAGATAGAGTGTTCACAGAAATTATTCTAAAGCAGCAAATTCTTATTTAGATTAGTTATGCTTGTAAATGATTTACTGGACTGTATGAAATAAAATAAGAAAATGGCTACCTAACATCAACAGTTATTGCTTAGTGGAAAAGGACATCAAGGACACTTGCAAGTAAAAGGATTGGATCAATATTAACGTGATTTTCATTTCATGCTTCCCCAACTCCAGTAAGCTGACAATATACTCTGATTATGTGAACTGCCTCAGAGTAACACAGAAAAGGTTATTAGAGCAAGAGGTGGAAATGGAAGGCACTTTTTATATTGACAGGCCTGCTAATAGAGTATACTGATTTTCCAAGACATGCAATGCATTTTTACAATTTGGTTCTGACAGCAAAAATGGAATTTCATTTATTCCTAATTCAAAATATTCATATGTAAGCAATATTTCTTAGAGCAGACCAACAAAGGGGATATTCTCAAACAGCATTTTTAAACTGAAAAAAAAAAATGCAATTAAAAAGGTGCAAGAAAATCTTATTGAATTTAAGTGCAGCACTATAGAAGTATAAAATGCTAACTCAATAAGCTTCTTAATGGAGTGAATGTAGAAAAATGCATTCTGTGCTTTTTAAAGGAAATCTGATAAACCATATTTTAAGAATATACATGATAGTAAATGTAGAATCCCTGTGCATTTTAGACTGGATATTACTTGGTTGGGTTTTGATTAGCCATGAAGTTAGGGTAATTGTGAAATATTCAGACTAGGACTTTATTACATTAAAAGTCACATGGCACACTTTACTTATGGAAAAAAAAATGCTAAAACATATAGAAAACTTGGGGCAGTTTGGAACCCTGTCAATATCATAAAGAGCAGAGACGATGCATTATTCATCTTTGCGATTATTTGATACAGAGCACAGTGTTTGGGTCCTATGCTGAAGTTTGCTTAGAAAAAGACTAGCAAGAAATAAAGCCATCAAAACCGGCAGATAGCTGCTTTACATGGGTGTCAATGAGAGATTTTTTTCCCCATTTTGTACTTTTCTGGCCTTTTCTAGATTTTCTACAATGAGCATATTTCTTTTCAGGAAGGAAGGAAGGAAGGAAGGAAGGAAGGGAGGGAGGGAGGGAGGACTAAAACCTTACATGGTGAGTCAAGAGGAGTAAATGGCAGATGAGGAGCAGAATGGAAGGAAGAAAGTTTTGACAACTCTAGGAATGAAAGATGCATCGGGCAACTGAACCAAGGGCTGAGAGATGGGCATACTTCCTATGGCAGTGGGGGGGCATCAACCTAAGGAATGATGCTTGGTTTTACTTCTGAAAGCCTGTCACAGAAGTCAGTGGGGAAAATTTACTTTAAGATCCTGGGAACGGGGAGTAGGAGATATTTTGGCTACATAAGCAAGTGGCTCAAATATGGGAGAAAAAAACTGATAAAAATTTCTCCTTGATCATTAAAAAACATGGAATAGCTAAGAGATGGTGTTGATATAGATTATTTAAAGCACTTTTAAAACACTCAGAACATTTTATTTTTTTAAGTTTATTTATTTTTGAGAGAGCGAGAGAGCGAGTGCACACATGAACAGGGGAGGGGCAGAAAGACAGGGAGAAAGAGAATTCCAAACAGGCTGTGCACTGTCAGCGTGGAGCCAGATGCGGGGCTCGAACTCACAATCCGTGAGATCATGACCTGAGCTGCAATCAAGAGTCGGTTGCTTAGCTGACTGACCACCCAGGAGCCCCACGGAACATTAAAAATCTTTTTAGAATTTTTATTTATTTTTGAGAGTCAGACGGGGGGGGGGGGGGGAGAGGGAGACAGAGAAAGAGAGAGAGAGAGAGAGAGAGAGAGAGAGAGAACAAAGAAGAGATCACAGAACTGTCAGCACTCATGGGCCTGGAGATCATGACCTGAGCTGAAGTCAGATGCTTAACCCACTGTGACACCCAGGTGCCCTGCCCCTCAGAACATTTCAAAATACGTCTTGTACATGACACCTGAAGCGCATGCTGTGAACGACACTGAGTTCATCTGTAGGCTACAGGAGTGACCAAAATTTAACAGGTAAACTTCAAAGCAGGAAAGTGTTCAATAATGCTCTTTGCAGTCAGAATTCCAAGTGTACCTAAGGCAACATACTATATAGTAAGAGAATGGTATTTTGGTTGCATTTTTGTTCTCTCTACCACTTATTAGCATGCCATCTAACTTCTTTGGTCTGTCATTCTCTCAAATAAGAATCCTTTAATGGCTCTGTCTATTGACAAATCCTTTCACAATGTGGCTTCAAACAGGCTTTTCAGCCTCATTTTGTACAGTGTCCCCACTATCCTGTGTTCCATCACATAGCACCATTTTGCATCCCCTGGACACATTATGTTGTACCGTGTGGCCCCTTTCTCACACCGCCACCGTTTCACTTACTGGCTTGTGAAGATCTCCATTCATCCTTTCAAGTCTAGCTAAAATGTGTTTCTTCAGTTAGGCAACTCCCTTCACTGAGCTCAGATAGCATTTTAACACACACTGACAAAAATATTTATCATGGTGCATTGTAATTACTTATAAATGCAATTGTGTATATACTTTATGAAAAATTAGTCTGAAAGAACATAAATAACATTATGGATAGTTCTATGCCACTCAGCAGTAATATAATTTTGTCAGCTCCCTATCTTAAACAGCCTTCGATGTTCTAAGTGGAAAGGAAATGTAGGCATAAAAAAGTACATTTCAGAATTTGAAAATACCATACTTGTAGACCTATTCCATAAAAACCCTATTTTTCAATACTACTACTTTAAATGATGAAAATACTGTATGTATACCTTGAAATTAATCGATTATCAATTCAATAAAAAAACAGCAACTAACTACATAGAATTGAATTAATTCTACGCTCTAAATGGAACAGAAGATATCATTTCCTGTTTTCAAATCGTTTTTATCTCAGAATATGATACACCTAAAGTCAAACGTTTTCTGAAATTTTTACATAGGGGCCTATCACAAAATGCAAAACATTGAGGCCATTCAAAGGAATAAGTTATGCCTTCATATCTTGGTAATTTCTGATACTACCTCTGCCATTCCTGGCTCACCTGGTAAATTCCTAATCTTCTCTCAAGACGGTTCCTAAGTAATTACTTCTATGAAGCCTACTCCAAGCCATCAGACTCACAGTTAGTCACTCTGTCCCCTGCGCTCCTTTATGAACTACTACCTCTCTTTATGATAACTGTTTCTCACCAGTAGACCAGGGTTTTTCCACCTTGTGGCATTCCACTAGTGGCATTTAGGGCTGGAGTTTTGTCGTTGTCATCATTCTAGGGAAGCTGCCTGTGCATGACAGGATATTCTAGCAGCAGTCTCTATTCAGTAGATGCTGGGAACACACCCCCACCTCCACCCTGTTATAAGGCACTAAACTATATGCTCTTAGAGGGTAGAAACCGTCTCAAACTTCGAAGCCAGCATGTAGCAAATGCTGGGAATATAGAAGATATTCAATAAATGCTTCTAAATTAATACAGTTATTTGATTCTTCTGAATCTGTTTAAAGCTACAATCTGCATCTTCAACACAAAGATAGGGGAGTTGTAATTAGAACATTTGTTGGTACAAACATGCTATATAAAGTCTGTAAAATGCATCTGAGAAGCATATTTTGTAACAGCATTTATGTAATCTGTTTCAATTATTTTAAGAGAATATAAAAATGAGAAGTGAAGACAATGCTCTGATATTAAAATGTGACACTGGCATAAAAAAGAGCTGAAAGATGATTCCTTGTATGTCTCTTTCTTCTTCTTTTAAAAGAGTTTTCATCATTAACTTTCAGTGAATTAACCATAATCAGATCACCTCATTTATTCAAGATATGGAGATTCGATTAATAACACACCAATTAAAATGGAGTTATCGATGAACAGTAATAAGATGTTTGCGAGTGCTTCTACATAATACAAACGATAGATTATTACGTAAAAAAATCAAATCGTATTTCTCAAATATGATACTAACTGTAAACTCTTAAAAAGAAGTCAATTAGCTTCTTTCTCAATTTTTATAGTTGCATGAGTATTTTTTAGTCTCAAGTGCTTTTCGTATTTCTGCAAGTAGCACATTACAGTAGCCATGCATATACCATCAAAACTAATTTAATTCCAGATTCATTACAGAGCTGCTTTTTATTCATCAAGGTCACATCTTGATGGCTTCACAAGCTTAGATAAATCAGGTGTTAAGCAGACACCTCTCTGAGGAACCTAAGGATGTTCTCATTTGCAGTTCTCAGCATATCTTATTATTTATTGCCAAAGAAATGACTGATTAACTTTGTCATCTTTGCTCTATGTTTTTTTTCTTCCAGCTGAAGCAGCCTGCCCTCTTTTGCGATGCCTGATCAGACCTATTTAAGATGATGTCTTTGATCACAGACATGGGGAGCTTGCGATCCTAGGCTTTGATGAAACATTGTTCCACTATAATTTTATGGAAGGGAAACAGGGTCTTAAATGATAATTGACAGTCAACAAAGACAACCAAACTTATTAAGATTTTGTACTCTTCTGTGACAGCATAATCTTTAAGCACCAGAAATGCACCAGAAGTGGACTAGTCTAGGTTTTATTTAAACACATAAACAATACACAAAACCCTTCCTTTTCAATCATTTCCCCATTAGCTAATTTGCCCTGAAGAAGAAAATCCTGCAGGTCAGAAGATGAATTTTGAGTTTAAAATATTTTCCTTATATTCTTCCTTATGGTCTGTAAAATTCCTACTAATCAATTAAATTTGCACTTTTAAGAAATTTTACTATTAGAAAATACCTAAATAACATATTTGATACATACAAAATTAGAACATTAAACATCAGGAAAAAATTACATGCCTCTAGGTTTTATTAATCACATTCCAACACCAAGGCTGAAAGTATATCAAATCACACCAAATCTTTTGCGCATGACAACCTCATAAATTATTCAACTCATTAGTATTACTAAGAAGCATGAAAAACTCCATCAGTATTAAGAATGTTTTCCAACAGAAAAAGGTCAACCAAAAGTTTTAATAATGAAATGGAAAGGAAAGCTTTTCAAAGTCAGTAGGAAACAAAATTATTGTCCTTTCTATCTTCTTGAAAATGTACCCAGTTTTGATTATTTGCTCATATAAAAGAAATATATTTGATTTGTTAATATATTTGATTTATGGCTCCACACAGATTATCTGAAAAGAATGTTCAAATTATGGCTAAGTGTTCCCACCCATCACATGAAAGTTTAACTCCAGTTTAATCTAAATCAATGAATTTAGGGAAAAGTCAAGTGATTCAAAACATTTTAAATAAAATATTAAGTCTGCTAATTCAGTTTCAGTTCTGTTACATTAGTATAGGCTCACCTTCTTGAAACTTACTGTACTATAGGAACGAACAGATAGACCTTACCAGTGTTCAAATCCCAGGGACTGCTTTGATGGCCATGTAAGTGTTCTCTATTTATGTACAACTTGTTTAATAGTCTGGAAACATTGATCACTGATTCAAACACTTATATCCATACTGAAAGTTCCATTCACAAGATATTCTTCTGCTCTTAAAAGAATTTTGCTGCCACAACGTAGATGAATAGAATTTTTTTGGACCAAAGATTATAGCAGAGTTTCTGTGCATTTAATGCTTAATTTTCAAGACACAATGTACAGGGAAATTGAAATACTCTAATTATTTAACGTCGAGGAAGAAACAAATTGAATTTCAATTTGTCCTAGAAGCCCTCTCAAAATGTGAAGCCTTTTACAAAAATGTACAATAAATGTACCTTTTCTAGGTCTACACAAACCAAAATATTTAATAATTTAGATGTTAAGTCTATATGCTGCTAGACTTGAAGCTACTTAAAACACATTTAAATGTTTAATGGCAGGCAGAGTGGCCAGATGATGGGCTGAATTTTTTACTGTTATATGAATGTTCTAGCAATATGTGAATAAAAAGCTTTATTTAAAATATTTTTAATTAAGGTTTTCAACATTTATTTTTATTGGATAAAGTGCTTTGTAATAACAACTTACATTTACTCTCTATTTCTTCTGAAGAAATAACTTTACATATAGGTTAGGAGGCACGTTGAGAGTTTGGAAGAAGATACAATGCTACCTTTTTCTCTTGGCAGTTTTTAATACTTCCTTCTATTTCTGTGTGCAGCTCACACCAGGGGGCACTTTCCCACTCATCTCTTTCCATCCTCCATATTTTACTCCCTACTCTCTACACAATTGCAGAGGCCCACCGATAGAAACTGTGCTGAAGGTTGAAGACGTATGCTCTAGAGCTGGTTTGGGAGGTAGAATTGTTTCAGTTCTCTTTTGTTTTCCATTACACGATCTTAATCTTGAGAATGATGTGACAATAACTCTGGCATGGGTACCATATAGCTTTCCTGAATATTTTATGGCATACACGTGGTCTTTGTTCTAGTTATGTATAAAAAAACATACCCCTCTTGCCTTCTACCAATGAACTCAACTCAAGAGAGATAATTAGTTCTGAATACCGCTCATTCCAAATTTCAAATTCATAAGTTGCTCCATACTTTAAAATACTCTTACACTAATGGCTCAAATTAAAATATAAGAAAAACAGGTGTTGCTGAGGATATAGAGAAAAAGGAACCCTTGTGCACTGTCGGTGGAAATGCAGACTGGGGCAGCCACTCTGGAAAACAGTATGGAGGTTCCTCAAAAAGTTAAAAATAGAACCACCCTGTGATCCAGCAATTGCACTACTGGATATTTACCCCTAAGGTACAAAAACATGAATTCAGAGGGATACATGTACCCCGGTGTCTATAGCAACATTATTTACAATAGCCAAATTGTGGAAGCAGCCCAAGTGTCCATTGATAGACGAATGGATAAAGAAGTGGTATATATACACAATGGAATATTATTCAGCCATAAAAAATTAAATCTTGCCATTTGCACCAACACGGATGGAGCTACAGAGTATAACGCTAAGAAAAATAAGTCAGTCAGTGAAAAGCAAATACTATATGATTTCACTCATACGTGGAATTTAAGAACAAAACAAAGCAAAAAAGGAGAGAGTGACAGACCAAGAAACAGACTCTTAATCATAGAGGACAACCTGATGGTTACCAGAGAGGAGCTGGGTGGGGGGGATGGGTGAAATAGGTGATGGGGAGTAAGGAGTGCACTTGGGATGGGCACTGGCTGATGTACGGAATCATTGAATTACTATATTGTACACCTGAAACTAAAAGGAACACTGTATGTTAACTATACTGGAATCAAAAAACTTAATAACAAAAGGGTTTATTTATGTGTAGACAAAAAATAAAATAAAATACTCTTACACTACACTCGGAAGATGTTTAGTATTACCTACATCTTTCATCTATTTCAAAATTAAACTGCTATTTTCAGTTTAGGTTCAGTAACAGTAGTTACTATGGCAGCAAAAGCTGACTATCAAATGTCTTAAAAGATTTTAAAGTAAAAGATTTTAAAATTTGTTGCTGATAGGCTTTAACAATGGTTTCATAATACAGATATTTTACAAATTAAACATACAAAGTATCTGCTTTTACAGAGAATGCCATTTTTTTCTAACAGGCTCCTTTTTTTGTTTTGTTTTTTGTTTTTGTTTTTTAAACTAACAGACTCTTTAAAAGCAACCTATAGAATGCTGAATACAGTATAATGTGGATCTTGTATAAATAAACCTTTGTCAACTCAGTATCACTACGAATATCAATTTAGCCTGACTCTGTTACAAACTGTATCTATATGTTTCTATTTTCAAATGGGATGAATTCAAATAGGATGGGTTGGTGAAAAAGTCTAAAGTGTATGAAGTGAAGTTTTAATAATTTCAAGTTCAAATTATAAAGCATGACATTTTAGGTATTTCTAAAAATCTCTTCTATTAGAGTGTAAAGACAATATGTCATTTAAAAAAATTTAATGTTTGCTTATTTTTGAGAGAGTGAGACATAGCACAAGTGGGGGAGGGGCAGAGAGAGAGGGAGACCCAGACTCCAAAGCAGGCTCCAGGCTCCAAGCTGTCAGCATAGAGCCCAACCAGGGGCTCGAACCCACGGACTGCGAGATCATGACCTTGCGAAGTCAGCGCTTAACTGACAGCCACCCAGGTGCCCAAGACAATATCTTATTTTAAGCATAAAGATAACACAACAAGTTAAGTTTAAATCCTCAGGCACTAAAATCCTTAGGTGATCTCTCTTGTTCATTAAAGAAATCCCCTATAGTACCAGTCAACTATAATTTTTTTCTAGCATGTTCTTTCCTATAGTTACTTTTATTGTATAAAGTTATGTTGAAACTTTTATCTTAGGCATAATAGTTTAATATGAAATCCTCATCTATTTATTTAATATGTTTGAGTCTTACCACGTTATATCAATTCCTGGACTACCTGTACAACAAGTTTTAAAAGCTTTGCACATTTTATTTTTATCAGGATTAAGTATTTTCTCTGTCTAATCCATCAAGAACATGAATGGTATTAAATGTTATAAACTATGGTAAATTTTAAAACAGATGGCTCACTTATTATACTCAAGTAAATGAAAATTATCATAATAAAAACACAAGTAATTGTAAGAACAAAAGTGGTTAATAACAAAAATATATAGATAGGGGTTCATTAATGGTATTTTCTGAGTGTATATAGTTTATTCAATTCTGAGTTGATCAATTACACTTCAATTTGTTGGAGCACTTAAAAATGGTACAAAATAGTCCTATTTATATTTCTTGGTAGACAGCAAACTAAAATAGTAGTATTTTTATTAAATTATAAAAATATTTTCATATTTTCTATTTAATATAGATTTTTTAAAGGAAAAATTAAGGTACAGTTCTACTGTAGTGTAATAGTTGATGATATATTTAATGTGAGATTTTTTTTTTAAACTTTATTTGCAACCCATTGGAGGACTGGTAATTTAAATTTACATATTGTAGCAGTATTTATTTTTTTGTTTTGTTTTAGACTGAAGAGAATAAAATAGTAAAAAAATTGAGAATGTCATATGATGAGATTATTAATAAGACATTTGTTTCTGTTAAATACACAAATATGTGCATGTATATATATACAAACACTATACATACGTGTATATATATTTCATGCATGTATGTATATTTATATAGCATATATGAGTGTATGTACACATACACAAATTGTACATAAAAATATATAAGTCTCAGTACACAGTTACAATCGTGTGTTTTGCCACCTTGTATCTTGGTCACCAAAATTTTGAAAGAATTTGAAACTGATAAAGAAACTGATTTTACTCTTGTTTCAGGCTGTGTAAGGTTGATGTTGAGTAATAATCCTTCGTATAGAGTCTTTTTTTTTTTTTAATGTTTATTCATTTTTGAGAGCGAGGGTGCCAGCGGGGTAGGGGTAGAGAAGAGGAGCAGAGGATCTGAAGCAGGCTCTGCGCTGGCAGCAGCTAGCCCGACATGGGGCTCGAACTCAAAAACTGTGAGATCATGAGCTGAGCTGAAGTCAGACGCTCAACCGACTGAACCACCCAGATGCCCCTAGAGTCTTTTAATCTATTAAAAAGAAGCTTAAGGGTCTAAAATATATCAAGTGGGTGAAATATTGGGTTGAGTAAGTGTCACCTACATGACACTGAAGGATAAAGCAGAACATAGTATTTTTGACTTACGACATGCTGAATTTTATTTATTTATTTACTTACTTACTTATTTATTTATTTTTAAGTTTATTTATTTTGAGAGAGAGAGAATGACCAGGGGAGGGGCAGAGAGAGAGGGAGAGAGAGAATCCCAAGCAGGCTCCGCACCATCAGTGCAGAGCCTGATGTGGGGCTCAAACCCATGAGCCTTGAGATCATGACCTGAGCCTTGAGATCATGTCCTGAGCCTTAAACAAGAGTCGGCCACTCAACTGACTGAGGCACCCAGGCACCCCGACATGCTGAATTTTAAATGCTAGTGGAAAAAAAATGAATTTTCAACCACAAAGAGTCCCATCGTATCCAGGGAAGTTTTGTGTAAGAGGTATTGGTACTGACCATATTCTACTGCAGCTTTGAGCAGTGCTTCAGCATGAGTGGAGCCAAACGCATTACGAACAAATCGTCTCCTTCGACGAAGATCATCTTCCCAGTAATCCAAACGCCAGAAATCATGCAATTGGCTAGGAATGAGGAAATAAACAGTAGGCACTATTAATAACAATGCATAACTGGAAATATTTTTTTTACATAACATTAAGGCTTTATTTCTTTGGTCTCAATGGAGAATTAAGATGATTTTTGAGATATTTATGTTTTACGATTGTGTTTACATACATATTTCCTGTCCAAATGACCAAAACTTAAAAGAGTAACATTCTCATATTTTAAGCATTGTAATAGTCAGCTCTGTTTTCTCTACAATGTTCTTCTTTCTACTGAAAACATTAATCATGGGGAGTTCAGTAACAAATGCAGCATCAAATTACAAGTATTAATGGCACAGTTTTCCTTCTTTTACACTGTCTTTAACAAGGCTTGTAAATCACAGGATAGACCTCACTACAAATAGTTTGCAATTTAATGACCATGGTTTCTTAGTAGACTGAATTAAGAACCATAAAATACTGCCTGCTTGGATTTGGTGGAACAATGATTAAAATAATGTGCTGAAATATTCATTGAAATAATTCCCTGCTGCCCACAGCAACCTGAGAAAAGTGCAATTTTATCCATTATTAATAATACTGAATTAGAGCTGCAAAAAATTCCAGTATGTGGTAATTGTCTTGGTAAATTATTATTCTAACACTAACAGAGTCCTTGGATGATTTTACTGCTTTCAGCTAATATAAACCATTAACAATTACGGCCTTCACTGGGTAACATGGTCTAAACCATGTTATGCTCTAAACTAATATTAAAAATCCATGAGATATTTCAGAAACTACTGAAATCTGTTCATTGTATATCAATGGAATGTTTCACAATATAATTTTTGTTTTCAATTCAATTTCAATAACCATTGGTGATAAAAGCCACTGTCTGAGAAGTCTGTTTTTGTCTCTCTCTAGTATTTGGAGTAATATACTCAAGAGATAATATTCTAATGTTCTTGAACAGCACTATTCATAAAAACACATAAAATGCTTTCATAGAAGATTTGATTTCACTTTTATTTTGCTATTTTATTGTAAAAGAATACTATATTTTATTAAAGCAGGAACTGTATATGTTTTGCTCATCATTATATCTCTAGTACAATATCTAGGACATACTATGTTTTTGAATAGTCAATGAATTTATTATGCCAATTCTTCACCTTGAAAACCTATAGACATGTAGTCATTGAGAATAGTAATACACTTTTGAAAAACATTTTGGATTTTGTGGCTATCCAATTTTGTTTTCCACAACTTAATTGTTAAAGAATATAACAAGGTAAGGGATATATAAAGAGAATATTAAAATTATAAGCATTTGAAGTATATTTGAATACACTTGTTTTTCTACACATCTTAATTATTAAAACTTTATTTTTCTTTCAAAATAAGATTGCCAAAGAATAATGGTTACAAGTACCTCTGTGAATTTAAAATAGGACAGTATCTATCCTTACAAATACAGACTAATCGTAGTGGTTTAAGGAAGACCCTGCTAAAAACTTGCTATACAGATTTTCCTTAAGAGTGTGTCAAAATTGGGGTGTGGTTGGCTTAGTCAGTTAAGGGTCCCACTCCTGATTTTGGCTTGGGTCATGATCTCATGGTTCCTGAGATGCAGCCTCACATCATATTGGACTCTGTGCTGACAGCATGGAGCCTTCTTGGGATTCTCTCCCTCTTTCTCTGTCTCTTACCCCCACATGCTCTCTCTCTCCCAAAATAAATAAATAAAAATTAAAAAATAGAGTATGTTAAAATCAAATTTTGAATTCCCCAGGAGAGACAGATCTAATATTATCTCAAATTACCAACTATAGACATATTTTTCTCTATTCCTCCTATTAGGTATGACTGAAAAAATTTGGACACTATATGTAAAACAAATATAACAAGACTCTGAAAGTTGGAAAGCAGAAGGCAGACTGACTAATGACCCCAGGGCCAAAGAATAAATTTAGTAGAGTTGCCAGGGTTGTCTTTTTGCCTCACATATCCTAGACCTCAAGGCAAAGAGGCTAGCAACCTAGATTAGACCCGTGGGCACAGACCAAAAAAAAAAGTCCCCAACAAAAGCCTGGTTTCTTCAGCCAAAGAACCAAGAAAGGTGCAACCCAGCAAAAGAGAAAACTTTTAGACAACTATTG
Organism: Panthera onca; assembly: GCF_046562875.1. NCBI lineage: Eukaryota > Metazoa > Chordata > Mammalia > Carnivora > Felidae > Panthera > Panthera onca. Next base: position 226,440,037 of record NC_138339.1, read on the forward strand.
CACTCTAGCTCAACACCACAGAAAAACAGTAGCCCCACTCTACCCACACCAGAAAGTAAGTGGGAAGTCTACTAATCAAGATGTAATCTCAATCAAGAGATTGAGTCTCTAACATTCTCAGTCAGGGGTGTTTCAGAGAAGGACAATAGGGAACCAGGACTTGCATCTCTGAACACCACCCTCAAGAAGTCAGCGGACACCATGTGGAGGGCCTGGATTTCCCCCCCTGCCAAACAGTAATGAGATGTTCTTCTCCCTCCTCACTCGGGTGGTATCAGAGAACGCCTAGTAGAGAGTCAGGACTTTCACCTCTGATCAACACCAATAAGGCTACCCACACTAGCCTCACTAGCTAGAACTCCCGCCCCTACCAAGTAGTAATGAGGCACTGCCTCCTCCCTCACTCTCTAGACGTCAGTAGAATCCAGATGGGGAATCTGGAGTTCTACCTCCACCTGGCAGGAAAGATGCAGTGCTTCCCTATTTCTCCTAATGGATGAATGTCAGAGAGGGTCAACTAAAACAAGAGGTTTAAATAGGATACAATATATCTCAAAGAATAATAAGAAAATATCGCCTTTCAATCTAAAGTTACATGTCACATCAAGAACTTGGAAGATTTCAAACAGAATGTAAAATGTCACCAATAGATGCTAATACTGAGATGACAGGGATGTTAGAATTTTCTGACAAGGATTTTAAACCACGTATGATTTTTAAAAAATGCTTCACCGAGCAATTATGAACATGCTTGAAACAAATAAAAAAAAATAGAAAGCCTCAGGAAAGAAACAAAAAGTCTCACTCAGCAAAAAATTAGAAGATATAAAAAGTACCAAAGAAATTTTAGAACTGACAAATAAATGACCAAAATAAAAAGCTCAGTGAATGGGCTTAACAGCAGAATGGAAAGGACAGAAGAAAGATTTAGTTAAATGGCAGATAGAATAATAGATATTACCCAATCTGAATAACAGAGAAAATGGACTGAAAAAAAAAAAGGAACAAAGCCTCAGGGATCTATGAATTATAACATCCAAAATATTTGGGTCATGGAAAGGAGAGAGGAAAGAGAGCAGGGCTGAAATAGTCCCTGAAAAAATAATGGCTGAATATTTCTCAAATTTGGCAAAAAAAAGCATAATGTACAGATTTAAGAAGCTGACTGAACTCCATACATCTGAAGAAATTTATGCCAAGGCAAATCATGATTAAACTTCTGAAACAAAGGACAAAGCAAAACCTACAAAGCAGCCAGAGAAAAATGACATCTCACCTACAGGTATAAAACAATTGACAGCATATTTTATATCAAAAGCTACGGTGGCCAGAAGAAATGGCCAAATATATTTTATGTACTGAAAAAAAAAAAAGAACTGTCAACTCAGATTCCTATAACCAGTGAAAATACTACCCAGGAATGAAAAATTAAGATTTTTCAGATGAATGAAAACAAAGTATTTGTTGCCATCAAAGCCAGTCTAAAAAGTGGCTATAACCAGTCTTATAAACACAAGGGAAGCAATAAAAGGAACATTGGAACACCAGGAAGGAAGAAGGACCATAATAAGCAAAACATGAGTAAATATGTGTTTTAAATTATGATTTATCATAGAAGTAAAAATTTTAACACTGTCCAATGTGGTTCTAAGTATGTGTAGAGGTAATATTTAAGACAAAGAGATTATAAGTGGGGGAGGGTAAAGGGATGTAAAGGAAATAAAGATTCTGTACTTCATTTGGACTGGTAAAACACAGCAGACTCTGATAAAATACATATACATAATGTCATACTTAAGACAACCACTAAAAAATCTATACAAAGAGATATACTCAAAAACATGATGGATGAATCAATATGGAATTCCAAGAAATGTTCAAGTAACCCACAAGAAGACATGAAAAACAAAACACAGCAATGGAAAACAAGGAGAATAAACAAACAATAAATAATAATGCTTTAAAAAGAATGCTGTCTGCAAGAAATCAACTTCAAATATAATAATACAGGCAAGTGGAAAATAAAGAATAAAAAAGATATATCATTCAAACACTAATCAAAGGAAAGCAGGAGTGGCTATATTAATATAACAAATACTCCAGAAAAAATAAAATTACTAGAGATAAAGAAGGACCTTATCTAATGACACAAAGGCCAATCTACCAATTATATACCAATCCCAAATGTGTATGCACCAAACAATAGAGGAGGAAAATATGTCAAGCAAAAACTGATAAACTAAAAGGAGATGACAAATACAGAGCTATATTGTGTGTATATACACCCTTCTTTTCAGCAATTGATAGAACACCTAGTTAGAAGATCAGCAAAGATACAGAAGAACACAGTACCACCATCAGCCAACATTTTTAGAACATGCAACAACAACAGAGGAATACACATTGTTCAAGACAGACCATATGCTGGGCCACAGCACACATCCAACAAATTTAGAAAACTGAAATCCTATAGTGTACTCTCCTACAAAAAAGGAATAAAGACAGAAATCAGTAACAGAAAGGCAACAGAAAAAAAAAAAAAGTCCTCAGACACTTGGAAACTAAAACAACACACTTCTAAATAACCTATGGGTCAAAAAAAAAAATTCTCAAGGGAAAACAAAAAATACAATGAATTGAATAAAAATTACAATAAAACTATCAAACTTTGTGGGACCCCACTAAAACAGTAATGATAGGAAAATTTATAGTGCAAATACATACATTAGAAAAGATGAAATATCTCAAATCAATACCCTAAATTCCAACATTAAGAATAGAAAAATAAGAGCAAAGCAAGCAGAAGGAAATAGTAAAGATGAAAGTAAGAATCAATGAAATTCAAAACAGAAAAACAACAAAGAAAATCAATACAACAAACAGCTGAGTCTTAATACCAGTAAAACTGACAAAGAAAAAAGAAAGAAGAGAAAGATTACCAATACCCGCAATGAAACAGCATATATTGTTACAGACCCTGAGGCCATCAAGAGCATAATCAGTAAATGCTGTAAAATACTCTACACACATAAATTTGACAGCTTTAACAAAATGGGCAAATTTCTTAAACAGTACAAACTACCATAACTCACTCAATATGAAATAGATAATATGAATAGATCATTAACTATTAAGGAGATTTAAGACATTACTTAAAAACTCTCCCAAAAGAATCTCCAGGCCTACATGGTTTTACTGGAAAATTCTATCAAACATTTAAAGAAAACTGATCCTGGTTATACATGATTTCACCTAGAAAATAGGGAAGGAAACTTTTCTCAACTAATATTATAGCTAGTATAATACCAAAATAAAAACCAAAGACAGTACAAAGAAGAATACTACAGACCAACATCGCTTATGTATACAGACAAAAAATCCTAAATAAAATACAAGCAAATAGAATTACACAATATATAATAAAAATTATACATGATGACAATTGAAGTTTATTCCAGGAATGCTGGTTTGGCTCAACGTTTGAAAATTAATTAATATAATCCACCAAATTAATGGCTGAAGAAAAATCACATGATCAGTCAATATAGAAAAGAATTTGATAAAATTCAACATTCATCCATGATGAAAGAAATTTTCAGAAAAACAGGAATAAAGGACAACTTCTTCAGCTTGATAAAAACATCTACAAAAATCCAATAGCTAAATTATACTAAAAGAAGAAGGAATGAATGATTTTCCCCTAAAACTGGGAAAAATACAAAATATCTGCTCCCACTCCTCTTATTCAACAAAGTACTAGAATTTGTAGCCAATGCAATCAAACAAAAAAGGCAAAAAAGAATACAGAATAGGAAAGAGAGAAATAAACTGTCTTTGTTTGCAGAAAACATTATTTTCTATGTAGAAAATCAAACAACATCTATCAAAACCCCCTGAAAGTAATGCCTGGGTCTAACAAAGTCACAGATTAACATAAACATATCAATTGTAATCTCTATATGCTAGCAATGAACACATGAACACTGAAATAAAAACACAATTTAAATTAACAAAAAAAGAGAGTTACAAATGTAACAAAACATGTACAGGACTTGTGTAATGAAAACTACACAGTAACGATGAAAGAAATATAATACCTAAATAAAATGGAAAGCCATACCATGTTCATGGATTGGAAAACTCAATATAGTAAATGTATCAATTCTCCCCAAATTGATACACAGGCTTAATATAATTCCTTTAAGAATTCCAGCAAGAGTTTTAGTATATTTAAAAAAGATTGTTCTAAAACTTATATAACAGAAGGTTAAAGGGGGAGGAACCAGTCTACTTGACTTCAAGACATTAAATAGTTAAAGACTATGTGATACTGGCAAGGAATAGACCTATAGATTAGACAAACAGAATAGAGAACCAATAAATAAACCTACGCAAAGATGCCCAGCTGATTTTGACAAAGGTAGAAAATTAATTCAATGGAGGAAAGATATCTTTCCACTGAATTGCTGGAGCAATTGAACATACAGAGGCAAAAAGAAAAAACAAAAAACAAAAAACAAAAACAAAAAAACAAACCTCCCTCCCAAAAATAAACCGCAAAAAAACAAGAGACAAAAACCCCTGACCTAAATCTCATGTCTTTAAGAAATTTGACTCAAAATGGCTCAGAAACATAAATAATTGTAAAACTATAAAATAAATTAGGGAAAAAAGGAGAGAATCTTTGTAATTGGCTAGGTAAGGAGTTTGTAGATTTGACACCAGAAGCATAAGCCTGGGAAGGAAAAATTGATAAACTGGATTATACAGAAATTAAAAAAAAAACATTTGCTCTACAAAAGAACCTGTCAAAAGGATGAAAAGAGTGGGTGAAGATACTTGCCAACCACATATCTGATAAAGAAGTAAAATCTAGAATATATGAAAAATTACCAAAACCTAACAGTAAAATAAAGCAAACTATACAATTAGATCATGGTCAAAAGGCATGAAGAGACATTTCACTGAAGAGGACAACCAGATGGCAAATACACACATGAAAAGATATTCAATATCACTATCCATTAGGGACAGACCAATTAAAACCACGTGAGATATTATTATATACCTATAAGAATTGCTAGAATAAAACAAAGTGACGACAGAAACTGCTGGTAAAAATATGGAGAAACTGGACCACTCATTCATTTGCTGGCAAGAATGTAAAACAGAACAGTCACTAGAGAAAACAGTTTTCTTAAAAATTAAACATGCAATTATCATTTGATCCAGCATTGTATTCGTGGGCATTTATCCTACAGAAATGAAGACTTATGTTCACAGGAAAACATGTACACAAATGTTTATAAAAGCTTTATTTGTAATACCCCCAAAATGAAAACAACCCAGTTGTCCTTCAATAGGTAAAAATGGTTCAACAACTGTGTCACATCCATACCATGGAATACTACTCAGCAGTAAAGTAAGACAAACTATTGATACATAAAACAACCTGGATGAATCCTCATGGAATTATGCTGATTGAAAAAAACTATCTACAAAGGTTACATACAGTGTCATTCCATTTACATAACATTCTTGAAATGACAAAATTATAGAACTGGAGAACAGACCAGTGTGGAGAGTCAGGAGGAGGGAGGGTGTTGCCATAAAAGAGCAACATGAGGGACCCTGGTGAAAATGGAAATGTTCTGTATCTTGACCATATCAGTACCCTAGTTGTAATATACTGTAGTTCTGCAAGATGTTACCGTTGGCAGAAACTGGATAAAAAGGACATGTGATCTGTCTTAGTTCTTAACCTGAATGTGAATCTACAATTATCTCAAAATAAAGTTCAATTTTAAAAATGTCTGCACTATACTGAGACTTCATTACGTATGTAAAATTTCCTAATACTCACAAATATATCTCCTAATATAATGTAGTTATACAAATTAATTCAATACCCTATACCTCCTTTATATTTACTCTTCATGATGAAAAACAAACTTTTCCTTCACTATCTGTGTTCCCTAAACAGCTCTACATAAAGAAGAATCTTGGATCCTTATTCCTAGGGTTAATATCTATTTCAGTTGGGGAAATATAGCACGTACCAATACTCCAGCAACCCGCTATTTTTATGGGCACCTGGGGTAGAGAATACTGCATATAGAACAAGCGAGGTCCAGGATGGTACTGGGAGCAAATTATAAGGAATGCACCACTTTTCTCTGTGGAGGGAAAGGACACACAGGAAACTAATGTCCAGTTTTGACTGACAGTTATTTCCTTCTCTACTGGAGAAACACATAAGCGCCTAACACCTGTTAACCAAGTTCAAAGAATAAATGACAGAGTAAAAGCTACATCTCAATGGAAAGTCATTCTTCCTTCTAATATCACAAACGAGTTTAAATTGTGAAAGACTGTATTCTGTCATATCTATTTAAAAAAATCACCATTGTTAATCTCGAAATCTAATTTCCTGTTCATTTCAAATGCATTTTCTGTTTTGTTCCATTTTAAATTACGTTTCTCCTTTACCATTTTAGACTAAAAAATATCCTTATGTTAATTAAACAAGTCAATAATATACTTCTTGATTCATATAAAAATTTAAGTATAAGTAACCATGAAAAATATTTAACTGTAGTTTCAAAAATCTAAAATCCATCTTCTTATTTTTTTTGACAGGGGAAACTGTGAAAATTTGAATATTTGTTTTCTGATTTGTTCTTATGGTATTTTTCCCATTATCTATATAGAAATTATTTTACAGTACTGAGAGTCAGTCTTGAATCATATTTGGGGTTTTCAATATTTGAACAGACATAAACTCTTCTAAACAACTGTCTGTTCCTTTTAGACCCTACTTATTTTACTCTTTTTAGTTTAAAGATAGTGCTGGCACTGAGTATAGATGAAATAACAATAGGAATTGGAGAGTTGTGCTTTCCTTGGATCATCTTCTAAAGTTACTGTTGGTCTCCAACAACAGGCCAGTCCAGTGGGTATCATTTACCTAGACTGTGCCTTTGAACTTGAAAGGGTGCCAGTAGTATCTTCCACTTCTTGTTCCAAATCCACTGTAGTGGAGGAAGGAGTTTTCTACCTTATTCACCACTCTGTGCTTTTTTCCCTTCCCTTCTCCAACCCTAGTAGAAAAGGGGACTTTTTCCTCATTTTATTTATTTTTTCCGTAAAATGTAATTACTTACTGAGAGATGGTTAACACTAGCAAGAAATACACCGGTTTATTTTATAGATGTTCCCGTCTGATGAGTCTGAAAACCCTGAACCCTAGGTCCCCGAAAATGTGCAAATTACACTGGTCCAAGACTCATACAGCAAGAGGCTAGAAAAAGCACCCATATGGCCCTGGCCTTATATAATCTGGAAGAAACCATGTTCCCGGAAGGTGGAGGTGAGGCAGGGGGTAGAGAAGAGGACAAAGACCAGGCACAGGGGGAACTAGATGCTCAGAAGAGGCTGAGCAAATGGGCAAACTGTTCTCTGTAGGAAAGATAAAGCAGTATTTTGTACCAACAGTGGATTGTTAGGTCAAAGCAGGGGAAGAAGCCGGTTCCGTCACTATGGAAACTGATGGAGGACTTAACGTTAGTTTTGTCAACTACACCTCCGCTCTGGGTTTTGGTCTGTCTCACGTTTATCTCATAGTTTTGTGTTGTTCCTCTGCACTTGTGTTCCTCTTCTTTTTCTTCTTCCTTTTTGTTTTTTTGGTATGTGTTTTTCACTCACAATGGTTTCTTTTTTTGCTGGCATTTTTGCTACTGTATTTTCATAGTTATGTTTTTAAAACTTCTTACAAATACTGAAAGGTTTTTATTGCTGAATTTCTCTTCATGGGACTTGTACTTTTTTTCTTGAAAATTTTGAAATCTGCTTTCCTACATGACTTATATCTGGTGTTCCCATTAAAAATTTTTTTTTAATGTTTATTTATTGATAGAGAGAGAGAGAGCACGAGCAGGGGAGGGGCAAAGAGAGAGGGAGATACAGAATCTGAAGCAGACTCCAGGCTCCGAGCTGTCAGCACAGAGCCTGACGTGGGGCTCGAACCCACGAACTGTGAGATCGTGACCTGAGCCGAAGTCGGACACTCAACCGACTGAGCCACCCAGGCGCCCCTAGTGTTCTCATTTTTATAAAGAAATATGTGGTAATTTACTCATCACTAAGCCATGGATGACTTTTCTGCATCCACAAAGCTCCTGAAATGGCATGCAAAATTTTGAGGGATATGTACATGTGTATTTTGGGAAAAGAGGTCCACAATTTTAACAGAATTTTTCTCAAAACTGTTTCTGATCCAAATGCTTAGAAATATTGCTAAAGAGTATATAAATTATTCTCTCCTTGTGTCCCCATTTTTTCTGATACTATTTACCAGCAAGTCAAGAATCATTAGAGGTCCTTTTGTTGGCGGAATGTTATGCCTCCAAAAGTCCTATATTCTAGCACCATTATATCTGGCGTCTGTGACAGGTTACCAACTTAGGTCATCACTCTGTTTTTTTTATGAACTACTATTTCTTTCTTTCTTTCTTTCTTTCTTTCTTTCTTTCTTTCTTTCTTTCCTTCTTCAATGTTTTCATTCAAAAGGATATTTACTGAGCACTTATCCCTTGTTAGTAATATTCTTGGTGCTGAAGATATATTCTGGTAGCAAAACATATATAATAAATGGATAAATATACTCCTTTCCTTTTATTCTCACTTAGCATGTTCTTCGCTGTTTTACCACTGAAATTCATCAATATACAAGACCACAGAGTCTTTAAATCGTTCCTCTATCGCTCCTTCCATTTCAAATTCCAGTATAATGAATCTGGACCACTCTCCTATACCATAAACAACAATAAACTCAAACTGGATTAAAGGTCTAAATGTGAGACCTCAAACCATAAAAACTATAGAAAACTCAAGCAGTAAGTTCTCTGACAGCTGCCTAGCAACATTTTTTTTCTCATTATGTCTCCTCTGGCAAGGGAAAGAAAAACAAAAATAATTAGGATTACACCAAAATAAAAGGTTTTTACATAGCAAAGGAAACCACTAACAAAACGAATAGGCAACCTACTGAATGGAAGAAGATATTTGCAAATGATACATCCAAGAAAGGGTATATTGACCAAAATATATAAAGAACTTCTACAACACAACACCAATAAAACAAATAACCTGATTAAAAAATAAGCAGAGGAACTGGACATTTTTCCAAAAAAGACATACAGATTGCCAACACAAATGTAAAGATGCCCAACATTGCTAACCATCAGGAAGTGCATGTCAAGACCACAACGAGATCGCCTTACACCTGTCAGAATGGCCGTAATCAAAAAGAAAGGAAATAGCAGGTGTTGGTGACAATGTGAGGAATGAGGAAAAGGAACCCTCATGCGCTGTCAGTGGGAATGTTAACTGGTGCAGCCACTATGGAAAACAGTATGGAATTTCCTCAAAACATTAAAAATTAGAAATACCATATGACCCAGTAATTCCACTACTGGGTATTCACCCAAAGAAAATGAAAACAGTGTTTCAAAAAATATGTGCACCCCTCTGTTTATTGCAGCGTTTACAATAGCCAAGATAAGGAAGCAACCCAAGTGTCCAGTGATAGATGAATGGACAAAGAGGATATAATATATATCATACAGAATGTATTCTTTATATATTATATATGTATAACAGAATATTACTCAGCTAGAAAAAGGAGAGCTTGCCATTTGTGACAACATGGACCGAAACGGCATTATGTTAAGTTAAATAAGTCAAACAGAGAAAGACAAATGCCATGTGATTTTATTTATACGTGGAATCTAAAAAACAAATAAGCAAGCAAACAAAAAAGCAAAAAGAGACCCATAAATACAGAGAATAAACTGGTGGTTGTCAGAGGGGAGGGGGATGGGGGCAAAATGAGTGAAGGGGAGTGGGAAATACAGGCTTCCAGTTATGAAATGAATAAGTTATGGGGATAAAAGGTACAGCCTGGGGAATATAGTTAATGGTATTGTAGTAGTGTTTTACGACAGATGGTAGTGACACTTGTGGTGAGCACAGCATAGTGTACAGACTTTTTGCATCTCTATGTTGTACACCCAAAACTAACGTAACACGTATACCAACTATGCTTCTATAAAAATTGAAACTAAAAAAAAAATAAAATTTCAGTGTATGTACTATACTTTGCTATATTCTTCTACAACCTGTGAGCAACTCCAGAAAAACAAGAGACCACTGCACTAAGTTTTTAAGAAGAACTCCAGAAATGACTGTTATTAATAATTTGCAAGCAGGATGAAAAATTGTACTGTGTGATACACCTCGTTAGATAAGTATATTTTCCATGTCCTAAGTTAGGTTTCCTTTTATTCTCACTTAGCATGTTCTTCGCTGTTTTACCACTGAAATTCATCAATATACAAGACCGCAGAGTCTTTAAATTGTTCCTCTATCACTCCTTCCGTTTCAAATTCCAGTATAATGAATCTGGACCACTCTCCTATACCATAAACAAAAATATTCATTTAATGCCCTGAGTTAGGTTTACAAACACGTCTTTCATGAAGGAGGTCTGATTTAGACTCCCTGCAGTTGGAGAGCAGGTGTCCAGGTGAACATGTGCATGTGATGCTGTACAAGCATCACCAAAGTTATACAGGGGGGTCACGCTGCGCTGAAGTTCTGTTTGGACTTGTGAGTTTTTAGCATTGATAATGTCATGCCTGATACCTCTAATTTGTCAGCTAGGAGGGTGAATGTGATATCGTATGTATTATTTCCATTTGTTTATTTATTTTAGTCCTGTAATTTTGTTTTTACCTCTTAGGACTGAGTATAGAAACATAGAGTACCATATGTATGTTTTGTTCATGAGTGTGGTTTTATAAGCCGCGTAAGTGCTGGAAAGGAGTAGGTAAACAGCCAGTAATTAATCAAGAGAAGATCACCAGTTAGGCTGTATTATGATATTAATGTTACTATGAATGTAATGGTGTTCATTAAATGAAATTTGGTATTATTTTAGCATAAATAGAGTTCAGGAAATCATAGTTGTTCTCCACAAAATTTTTAATAATTATATTTTAGGCTCATGAGAATATACTACAGTTCCTTACTGCCCTCCCAGGAATGGATCACCTTCATAAGCTAGGGAGAAAACTGAATTTACCTGGCAAAGCATGACTGTACTGTTCATTGGTTACTTAGTATTTGGTAACAAAAATTACCCGATGGAACAGAGATAAGAGCAAAAAGAACAAAGGAATATTTTGCTAACTGTACACATCAAATACAGTGAGAATCTGAATTTCTACTTTATTAAAGAATTGGTGGTAATTACTAGGGTCAGGACTTCTGTGCATGACTTTTAATCTAACCAAGATCAAAGACAAACACTAAAATTAACTGGCAGACTGGAGATTATACTTCTCCAACCATTTTGAAATAAAGCACATCTATGTGACTTAAAACGTGAGCAAAGGTGAGTCATTTCCAGACAAAAGTTTTAAGAGCCAATGAACAATCTGCCACTTTTCCTTCCCTCCACTGTAGTAATCAAGAAAATATGCACTGATATGGAATTTCCACCGTTTTGCATCCCTGAGTGACCTCAAGGAAATGAGCTTCCCTGCAGACCCATGTTGGGCATGCAGTGTAAGTGAGAAATAAACTTCTCTTGGGTTGAACTGAAGGTCATACGTCACTGTTGTATAATCTAACCCAATTGAGTAAATTCCTAGAATAATAATACTTTTTCAAGGTCCAATCTTTACTGTGAGCCTACTGTGTTCCAGACACTTTTCTAAGCAATGTATATGTAAAACTCTTCACTGTTTGATATATTCCATTTGAGATAAGTACTGTTATTAACCCATTTTACAAATGAGGAAATGGAGGCACAGTTAAATATGTGCCCACCATGAAGCAACCAGGAGGTGACAGGAAAAGAACCCACCCCCAGGATGGCTGACTCCCTAACTCATGCTCCCCTGCCTCAAACTGTAAACAAAGCAACTGAGGAAGGGGAGCCTGGGTGGCTCAGCTGGTTAAGCATCCAGCTTCGGCTCAGGTCACGATCTCAGTAGGTGAGTTTGAGCCCCATGTTGGGCTCTGTGCAGCCTGGAGCCTGCTTCAGATTCTTTGCCTCCCTCTCTCTCTCTCTCTCTCTCAAAAAAAATACACACACACACACACACACACACACACACACACACACACATATATATATATATGGGGCATCTGGGTGGTTCAGTCAGTTAAGCATCTGACTTCAGCTCAGGTCATGATCTTGCAGTTTGTGAGTCTGAGCCCCGAGTTGGGCTCTGTGCTGACAGCTTAGAACCTGGAGCCTGCTTTGGATTCTGTGTCTCCTTCTCTGTCTCGCTGCCCCTCCCCTGCTCGTGCTCTCTCTCCCTCCCTCCCTCCCTCTCTCTCTCAAAAATAAACATAAATAAATAAATAAATAAATAAATAAATAAATAAATAAATGAAAGCAACTGAGGAAACGGACTATCTTGAGGCTATTACACTGAAAGCACCAGCACAGCTGTTTCCTGCTTCTCTATAAGCAGAACTAATTGTTGTGAATGAACAATAATAACCATGAAATACACAGAATGCTGTGTGCTTATTGTGTATGCTCATCATATAGTCAGCAAATATTTAGTGGACACCTACTATGACCCAGGCCACAGGCTGAAGTACTAGGTGTGCACAGATGAATAGACTAACATGATTCCTGCCTTTACGCACCTTTCAATCTATCTCATAATGCAAATAAGCAAATAAACCTATAGTTAATTTTTTTAAGTGTTAGGAAGGAAAGAGATGAGATATAATAATAAAAACAGGGAAACCAACTGGCTGCTTAAGTGAATGTACAAGTACACAGGTGGGAGTATGCTAATGAAACATAATTATAAAACATGTTGGCAAAAAGAAGTCTACATTTATTGGCATCCTTTGTTCTCCTCCCTAAGAAAAATCATTGGCCTTTTATTTAACATCCTTGTGGGCTGTTTAGTCAATTCCTAGTGATATATATCACCTCAATGCTGTAAGTGCATGTCTGTATGTGTGCAAGCCCTCTTCTCCAAATTATATATCTGCACGTACATTCGACATATATCTTAAGCCATTTTTACTGTTCTGACTCTTTTTCCTATGTATTACTGAGCACTTCTTCCAAAGTCTTCTCTCTCTAACGTGCTTCCATCTTCTCTAACTCAGGTTGTATATTATATATGGTCATTTAAATTACAAATTAATCGGTGATGCTCCTGAAAAATGCACCCTTCCTGTCTCTGAAAAGTGCACTTCTCACATTCTGACACTGCAAAGTCAAAGTTCAGAAAGCCAAATCCCTGTTTTGAGCCCATTCTTTTTCAGCCAGACTAGTTTGCTCCCTCTCCACATGATTACTGAACCTGGAAGGAGAGACAGGATCCCATAACAAGGATGCCAAATACACCATTGGGGATGCATTCCAACCTCTGGCTATATCGTTTGTTCCCATGCATATCAGTGGGGAGTAGTTACAATGAAAGATGAGTCTTGAGAATCTCTGAAACATTTTGGATTCACAGAAGAGGGAGACAGTGATTGATGAATGTATGTGAATTAAGCAAGGTTCCCAATTAACTATAATGAAAGTTCTGGTGAAAAAATAATGAGAATTACTAAAGTGTACGTTAGACTGTACAAGCTATACTTAACAATGAGAATATTTTTATTAGCAATCTAATCAAACAGCTAAGACATGAAAAAGAAAGTGGGTAGAAAAGAAACATTTTTGCCTAAAATCTGTTTCCTGTGTGGGTTTCTTATTTTTTACCCGAGTTCCCATCTAACTTTTTGCTTATGCTGTGGCTCTCTCTAGATTTGTAGCTTCTTCGTCTTCTTTTTTCCCTGTACTGTTTACTGAAGTGACAACCCTTTGTACTTCTCATTACTTTTGATCCTAATTTACTTTATCAGAAAGAGGAAAAAGTAGTATCATTGGGTTTACATATGATAATATCATCATAACATGAAAAGTAAAACCTTTCAGCATAAACTACATTATATAAAAAAGTGAACTCACAGTGAACTTTGAAAAGCCATGTTAATGTTATCTGGTAATTTTATTTTTTTATTAAAAAACATTTTTTAATGTTTGTTTATTTTTGAGAGAGAGACAGAGCACGAGAAGGAGAGGGATAGAGAGAGAGGGAGACACAGAATCCAAAGCAAGCTCCAGACTCTGAGTGGTCAGTACAGAGCCCAATGTGGGGTTTGAATTTACGAACTGCAAGATCATGACCTGAGCTGAAGTCAGATGCTTAACTGACTGAGCCATCCAGGCGCCCCCCGATCTGGTAATTTTAAAGGAGGATATGTTATATTGCAAGTTTGAAGGTAGATGCATGCCTATTTGATAAAGGGGTGAACAAACCATTCAAGAAAAAAATCTTTATTCTGTTCCCAAATAACCCCATCAAAGGGTTTATATTACTTATTTAAATTTTTTAAAAACATTTATTCATTTTTGAGAGACAGAGAGAGACAGAGAGTGAGTGGGGGAGGGGCAGAGGGAGAGAGGGAGACCCAGAATCTGAAGCAGGCTCCAGGCTCTGAGCTGTCAGCACAGAGCCCGATGTGGGGCTCGAACTCACAGACCATGAGATTATGATCTGAGTGAAGTTGGACACTCAACCAACTGAGCCACCCAGGCGCCCCAATATATTACTTATTCTTAATACTGCAGAAAGAAAAGTCCTGATAGAGTATTGGATAGTTTATTTGATCCTTTAATTTGCTTTTTCTTTTCTTTTCTTCAGGGAAAGCAGTTTTCTGAGGACAAAAAAAAAATTTAGGTGATTACTTTTGCTTTGTGGGTGTACCATCACTCCCCAAGAGCCTGGTTTCCTGGTATCATAAGGAATAAAGTGGTTTTACAGCCTTTAAGGGATAGTTTTTAATGTGAAAATGATAGATGAGAATAAGCCTGTAAGCATCTCGTCAGGTCCTATATGTTATCATAACGCAAGAACAGCTATTTTAAGTGTGTTGCCCAGGAAATTGTGCTCGATTCCCACAAAATATTTGTTTACAATGGTTGTATATTGTCTCAACTAGAAGAAGAGAAACGCAATGAGGAGTTGAATATCCAGACAGGGCTGTAGAGTTGATGCCTGAGCTTCCCTTAATCTGCAGCTAAAGAGGAAGAGCTGCCCCACTGGAGCACTGTCGTCTCAGTTTCCATAAAGGTGGTTTCTTAAGGAGGTCACTAGGTGTGACCCTCCATAAAATATTTGGTAGGGATGGGTTTTAATGGTGAAACGGTTTAAGGGACAATTTGATATAGTTTATTAATGTGGGGGGGGGAGTGGCTCCAATATTATGAACAATTAAACAAGGAGGCAGAGCTGGAGAGTAGAGCAGAGAAGTCGTTTCCAAAAAGAAGAAGAAAAGACCTTCATTCAATGAGCACATGATTAGCACATGTTTAATTGCATTTTCATTCTTTGTTTTTTCATCTTGAACCAACCATTCTTCTGACTCAGCCTTTTTGCAGGGAGAGGGGGAGCAATGGCATTCAAAGCTTTTTAGAGTTTATAGACTCCTTTTCTTTCCCTCTTCTAGTAGAGCTAGACTCTCCACTTAAAGCAATCTTAGGACAGAAATAACTACCTTAATCTTCATTGAGAAAATTGTAAAATTACTTGTGAACATCTAATTCTGGACAGCAATTGCCGTGCTTGAAGAAAGGAGATTTTCTGCCATCCTAATAATTACTGCTGTGGTGAATAGGCTTAAGTATTTTAGAAATTATAATTAAAAATTCTTCCCATAAGACTTCAGAAATTGATCACCATAAGAAACCACATAGAAAAGGATTTACTTAACTTTGAGGAATATCCTCATACTAAGTTGTATAATTTTCAATTATCTTTAAAATTGCATTTGTTATTGCCAAATAAATATTTTCTAAATCCTATAAAATATAAAAGGGGTCCCATTGGTTACATAACAGTTACAAGTCTGGTATTATGTAAGATTATTTATTTACGTTTATGATGCTATTACATTCTCCAAACCTCAGTTCCTTCATTTATAAAATGAGGATAAATAAAACTTACTTGATAGAATTGTCACAAGGAAGGCATGTGAAGCATTGAACTCAGTGCATGGTACATATAAGTAAGAGGTGGCAATAGGGGGAAGAATAGATAGAAACAGGTTCAAATCCTAGCCCTGCCACTTGTTAGGTGAATGACAACTTGTCTGAGTATTAGTTTTCTTCTCTATATGAGTTACTAACTTATCTATATAGTTATTAATAGTTCTTCACCCAGTGCTTGCTAAAAGTCTACCGATAAATAACAATTATATCAGCTGGTAAACAAACTAAGTGTGCTTAGGTTTCCATTTCTATTAAACTACAACAATAAGTTTCCAGAAATTCAGATATATATTTTTAAAGTCTAATAGTTTTAAATGCAACATTTAATTGAGGTGACATACATACAGAAGTAAATTCTTTTATCCTTCTTGGCAGGGTCACAGAGTGAAACTCTTTCCAATTTCATCACCCCTACCACATTTAGAATCTCTATTCTCTTCACACTGTCCTTCAAACTTGTGCTATTCCTCTCATTAAAATATCGATGCTTATCCAATTAGCAATGAGTTGTGTATTATTCTTTGCTATGCTTCTATGTTTATTTTGGTCACCTGCCATTCTTCTCTCTAAATATCCTTGCTTGTAAATTTGGTAATTAAACAAATTATTGTATTTTGGTGGATCTCAACTTTTCATTTAATACCTCATGCACGTACACCTTGACTCTCTTAGTAGACTATAAACAAGAGATCGAGATGTTTGTTTTATGCAGCTTTGTAACCCCACAGATTTCGAGCAGTGTTTGCAAATAATAGGTATGTAATAATATTTGTTAATTTGATTTTTCTCTCATGGCATTGTCTTGTGATAAAAATTAGATTTAACTTTTAAAACCAAATTATGACAGAGACAAATCTTAAAAGGTAGAGCAAAGCTAGTAATTACTAACCATGCTTAAGAATTTTAACAGAACCATCCATATATGGTCTATTAGGCTTTTCCACCGGTGCGCATTAAGTGGAATGGGATTAGTTATTAAACTTCTGATAATGGCACTAAAAATACCACTTTCTTAGTAGCTTATCATCACTTTGTAGGAGGGAATGATTTGCCAGTAACATATCTAACCCAAATAGGAAAACATAACATAGTAAATTAAGAACATGGTGACAATTTAGTCTGCCTCCGTGAAGTTTGCTTCAGGCTACACAATTATTTCAGTAATCAGATGCAAGCTGGTGCATTTATATTTGATTCTTTCTGGTATTTATGAGCCCACCAAAGAAAAATGTTAGCATTCAAAAAAAACTATCTGACAATATACTTTCAAAACTAATTGAAAAAGTATGCTTATTAGTTTTACAATTAACTTTCTATTTACAAAGTCTCTCAACTTTGTTGACACTTAATTTTGTCCATTCAGAAAACAACCGAATCCTATACCCCCCTCACTTTGATTTTTTTCCTACAAATATTGATCCTTAAAAATATAAAACCATTTTTATTTTATATTTAAAATTAAAAAAATATTTATTTTGGAGAGACAGAGCATTTATTTATTTATTTTTATTTATTTATTTATTTATTTTTGAGAGACAGAGTATGAGTGGGGTAGGAGCAGAGAGAGAGAAGTCATAGAATCTGAAACAGGCTCCAGGCTCTGAGCTGTCAGCATGGAGCTTGATGTGGGGGCTTGAACCCCCGAACTATGAGATCATGACCTGAGCCGAAGTTGGACACCCAACTGACTGAGCCACTCAGGCGCCCCTAAAACCATTTTTAAAAGCAATTTTATCTGATATATGTATATATACATATATATGTGTGTATGTATATATATGTATATATATATGTATATATATATGTATGTATATACATATGTGTATATATATGTATATATATACATATATATATATATTTTTTTTTTTTTTTAAGAGAGAGAGAGAGAGAGCATGTGTTGGGGAGGGGCAGAGAGAGAGGGGGAGAGGGAGAGAGAATCCCAAGCCCTGATAATGTGGAGCCTGACACAGGGCTTGAACCCATTAACCTTGAGATCTGACCTGGGCCCAAACCAAGAGTTGGATGCCTAGCTGAATGAGCCACCCAGGCGCTCCTCCCTGATATTTATTTGTCACACTGAGAGTCTTATAATAATAGACAAAAAAAAAAAAAAAAAACCACTCCACTAGGTAAGTACTCATAAGGCAAACTTTTCATTACATTTAATCTAATTCTCATTAATGTAGATAATATTTTGAAAAACTGTATTCACAATAGAGGAATAATTTTTAAATTATTTTCAAACTGGTATTTAAATATAACACTTAATTTTGAATTCATTTTTAGTGTTCAGGTATACAATGTTTTTCTAAGGGGTAGCATAATTCATGTGCTTATATAAGTTAAGGGTATTTAAATATTCACCTCAATATTCATGCTTCATTTATTACAATTATATTTAAATTTATTAATGGGACACTTGGGTGGTTTGAGCCCCACATTGGGCTCTCTGCTGTCAGCACAGAGTCAAATTCCTCTGTGTCCCTCTCCCTCTGTTCCTTCCCTGCCCACGTGCATGTGCACTCTTTAAAAAATAAATAAATGTAAAAAAAAAAACCTTTAAAAATAAATAAATACATTTATTATTAAAGTGGAATAATTGAAATGCTTTCTTATTCACTTTTGGAATAGCTTTAAACTCCTTGTTTTAGATAAATTTCCTTTCTTTTTCTAAGATTTTATTTTTAAAAAATCTCTATACCCAACATGGGGCTCAAATTCACAATCCCAAGATCAAGAATCACAAGCTCCACTGACTGAGTAGACAGGTATCCAAATTTGGATAACTTTCTTGCATAACATTTTACTTTTATTTATTTTGACTCAATTTTCAAAATTTAAATAGTTCATGTGAATTTAATAATTTGGACATGTTATGAAATAAGGTTTGCTATATACATATCCACATCCCCACATCCTATAATTACAGATGGATCAATGCTACTCAGTATTACTCAATTTTATATTTCTTCATTTACATAAGAGCAGCTTATATGTTGAAAACACAACATAAAAATATGACTAGAAAACTCAGCACACAGTTTACAATTCACCAATCCATATCAGTTGTTTGATCTTTAACAGTAGTTTTTTTGAATATAAATATAAATAATGAGGATAAAATGTTGTACCATTTAGCTGATAATAAATGACCTCTGTCTTCCCGAAAAGCATATTCTCTCTAAAGCAATTATTTAAAGAAGACAGTAACTCTTTGCAAAATACCAAGAAACTTTTCTTTTATAACTGTCTCAAGTTTGAGACAGAGACCGTTAACAAATATTTTACAATATTGTCCTATATAGAAAGATCTAATTAACCGAGATGTTTGGGGGGGCTCTAGTGATGAGTTTTCTGCATAAATGGAAGTCTGCATTAAACAAAACTGTGTAATTTTCTTTAATTCAAGATCCCAAATCAACATCCCAAACTCATATGACCATGTGACAGTTGACTCAAGTAACCCTCACCGACATCTCTTGGATCATACTTTGGAATGTTGTCAGTGATATGGTGTTTCCTCCTTTAAAAATATGTACTATGAGCCAGTGGCTATGTTAGCTCATTCATGCAACTTCCCCCTTGCTCAAGAGGGCAAAGACCTTTTCTGTTTTGATCACTGCTGCATAGCTGGTGCTTAGAAATAGTGCTTGTTACAGTGCCTGTTTTGAGTGACTACTATGCTCTAGTAACTGTGTTTGGGAACAAAGGAACAAAGGTTAGTAAGGAGTATTTTCTACTTAAGAAGCTTAGAGTTTTGTATGAGGAGGACAAAGATATACACAATTACAATGTAATGTGGAATTGATGCTTGAATAAAGGCAGCAGAGACTTACGAACTCTGCTGGAGAGATCAAGGAGAGATGATGGTAGAAATAAGCCTTCAAAGGATAAAGAGGGATATACCAGGTGAACAAGGAGAGGAGAGGTGCTGACCCAAAGATACAGCCACACTGAAAAAGAGTAATCCCAAAAGTGTCCAACTCTAATAATGGTTTCTTAGCTGTTTTTTTCCCTTTTTTCCTATATTGGAATGTTCCATAAATGAGTGAATAAATAGATAAAGTAATTTTGGGTCAGCAAGAATTGTGATTGCCTCATCATCCCATAGTTTGATTTCCATTTGAATATTCCCAGGGAAACTTCTAGACTAGAAATTCAGACCAGAAATGGTAAAATACAGAAAAAGAAAGGTTACTATGGGTTGAATGGTAAGAGAAGGAAGGAAGGATTGTGCCAGATTACACACAGCCTCTAGGCCTGCATAAAGTTTTTTGATTATCTTTAATATTCTGAACTCTAAAGTTCTTTCCCCTCAAAGTCTTTCTGAAGGTTGTGTTATAATCCTTTAAAAATACATCATTTTTCTTGCTCTGAAAAAAATAAAGCAAAATAGATGTCTCTTTTTTTGTGTGTGTGACTCCCAGGGACCACATTATATTCTCTAAACATATCATTTATGCCTTACAATGGTTCTATGAAATATGTAATAACCTCAGATTTCATAGATGGAAAGGAGGCTCCAGACGTCATACACCAACCAGTCCAACCTGCAGGTTCAATATTCAGTGAATAAATACTTAGTGCCTATTCTAAAATAGGCACTACTTCTAGAACTAGGGATTCAACAATGATCAAGAGTGAAAAGGTCTCTGCCCTCATGGAGTTTACATTCTCATGTAGTGAAACAGTCAATAAGTATCTAAATAAAGTAACAAAACTTCACTTTGGATAATGATTGGAATTACATAGAAAACACAGGTTAGCTATGGGACAGAAAATGACTGGATGTATTATATGCAATGTGTTTAGGGAAAGCCTCTATGAGAAAAGAAAAGTAACATGTGAGTTGGTATCTCAGTGATGAAAAGAGTCCAGCAGCCACCCGATGGTAAAAGGTTCTAGACAATTGAGAGAGCCAGCTGAGAAGGCACTGGAAATGAACTTGATATGTCTGAATAACAAAGTGCATGGTAGTGAGGTTTAAGCTTAGAAAGCAGGATCAAATGTTATGAAAACAGGCAGGGACAAGATGATTTGGGATCGTGAAGGTTTTATGAAAGGAATAGTAACAAGATCTGATTTCTACTTGATCTCACTCTGGCTGCTGTGTGAGAGAAAAATGGCTTAAGGTTATGTGGAAGCTAAGAAGCATATTAGGAGGATATTGGAGAAGTCAAGATGGAGACAATGGTGGTAGACAGCACTGGAAAGAGGAGGTCAGAGTACAGATATATTTTACAGACAGGGCTAACTGAATGAGCTGATATAATACAGAGGCAGAGGAAGAGGTACTGGAGTACCTGGAGGAGTGGTGAGAAAAATAAAGAAATGAAAAATCACTCCTAACTGGAGTTCTGCTTCTAGTTTAGGGAGTAAGCTCTTAACAAACTGAATATTCCAAAGATAACCACCATAAAATCTAAGCAAAGCAGAAATAACAACCTGAGAGCTACGGAGGGTAAACAAAAGCAGTATGATTTTGGAGGGGAATTAAAACTCGAGGAAGTGATCAACACAGGGATAGTTATTCATTTTTGAGAGTTTGTCTTGAGGACGGCTACAGTAAGGACAATGGTGCAAAGTGACTAAAACTCTGATAGAAAGCCTACTTCTGGACAGAGAAACAAGGGGAAGGAGGTTGAGGTAAACAGGGATGCTGAAGAGTAAAGTGGGAACCACAGAAAAGAGTGCCTGAGAAGGGGAATGGCAAATTCTATGTTTAAATTCTATTCAAGTCTCTTGCTGGATCTTGAGCCATACTTGAGTAGGACAGACAAAAACAATCTGAAGAAAAATCTGAGCCACAACTCACTATACGTGTGATGGAGCTTACAATTTGTGTCTAACCTAGTTAACTGCCTGCTAAAACAAGAATCGACACTCCTTGGAGGAATGTATCAGAATCCAGTCTCCGTCACATAACATTTGCAGTTTCTGGAATACAGTAAGTAAAAGCTAAAAAGAGTCAGAAAAATATGAACCATTGGAGGAAAAAGGCAATCAATGATGTCAACCACAAGATAATTCAGGAGTGGGAATTATTAGACAAGGACTTTAAAAGTATTTAGTATTATGAAGTAAAGGAAAATATAATCATAATTAATGAAAGATATGAAATCTCAGCAATAGAAATGTAAGAGAGAATCAAATGGAAATTTCAGATTGCAAAAGTAAAATTCTGAAATAAAAATTCACTGGATAAGTTTAATAGCTGAATGGAAATACAGAGAAAGTTAGTGAACTTGAAGGCAGAAAATGATTGAAAAAAATTAAGAGCCTTAGTTACCCCGTAGCACAGTATCAGAAGGTCTATTATACATGCAACCAGAGTCCCCAAAATAGACATTTGAGGAAATAATGGCCTCCAACTTCCCACATTTAGAATGAAATAAGTACACAGATTTAAGAAGGTGAATGATCTCTGAGAGGATAAAGATAAAGAAAACCACACTCAGGAACATCATAGTCAAACTGCTGAAAACTAAAGATAAAGACAAAATGATGAAAGTGGATGGAGGAAAAGAACAAATTACATATGGGGGAAAATACAGAGGGCAGAAAACAGTGCAAAAACACCTTTAAAATATCGAAAGGAAAATAATATACTATCAACCCAGAATTCCACATCCAGTAAAAATATACTTTAAGAATAAAGACAAAATAATAGCCTTTTCAGCAAAAGGAAAAGTATGAGAATTCACTGACATTGAATGTGCACTATCAGACATTATGATAGGGAAAATTCTTCAGTCTGAAAGAAAATACTAGATAGAAACTCAAATATTCTGTAATGCCTGAAAGGCACTAGAAATGGTAAATGTTTGGATTATATAAATAACTATTTTCTCGGGGCGCCTGGGTGGCTCAGTCGGTTGAATGTCCGACTTCGGCTCAGGTCATGATTTCGGGGTTCGTGGGTTCAAGCTCTGTGTCGGTCTCTGTGCTGACAGCTCGGAACCTGGAGCCTGCTTCAGATTCTGTGTCTCCCTCTCTCTCTGCCCCTCCCTGGCTTACACTCTTTCTATCCCTCTCAAAAAATAAATAAACATTGAAGAAATAATAATAATAACTATTTTCTCCCTTAATTTCTATAACATATATATAATGTTAAAGTAAAAATTATAATATGCTTTTGTGGGATTCCTAATGTATGCAGGTGTAATATACCTTACACAAGAAATACAGTACAAAGTATTTTGGATGGGATGTGGGGAGGCTAAATGGATATATATGGCTGCAAAGTTTTTATATTTTACGCAAAGTGGTAGACAATTAATTCTGTGTAGACTGAAAATTCAGATGTATAAAATAATCCCCAGACCAACCACTAAAACAAATATAATGCGAAGAGGTATAGCTAGAAAGAAGATATATAAATTAAAATGAAATTATGTAAAATATTCAAATAGTCCAAAAGAAGAGAAGGGGAATAAATCAAAACAGAGGAGACATACGAAAAACAACCATTAAAACTATAGAGCTAAACCCAACCATATCAACAATTACATTAAATATGAATAGACTATTCCAACTGGAGGGCAGAGAAAAAAATGGATTTAAAAAGCAGTACCCAACTAGTGTACTAGTGTACAAGACATGCATCAAAAATATAAAGACATGGCTGGGTTGAAAGTAAATGAATAGAAAGAAGCTATATCATCTATATCAATATCTGTATGTATATCTGTATCTCTCTCTCTCTCTCTCTATCTCTATAGCTATATCTATCAACAATAAGTATAAGAAACTGGAGTGGCTACATTATCATTGGGCAAAGTATATTTTAAAACAAGGGGTGGCACCTGGGTGGCTCAGTCGGTTAAGCATCTGACTCTTGGTTTTGGCTCAGGTCATGACCTCATGGTTTGTGAGTTCAAGCCCCATATTGGGCTCTGTGCTGACAGTGTAGAGCCTACTTGAGACTCTCATTCTCTTTCTGCCCTTCCCCTGCTCACACTCTCTGTCTCTCTCTCAAAAATAAACTTAAAAAAATTTACAACAAGGAATATTACCTGCAGTAGAGAGGGATATTTAATCTTGGTAAAGGGGTCAATTCGTCAAGAATACATAATATTCACACATAGTTAGCTAGTATCAGAACCTCAAAATATAGGCATACCTCAGAATCACTGTGGGTTTAGTTGCATATTACTTCAGTAAAGTGAGTATTGCAATAAAGTGAGTCAAATGAATTTTTTTGTTTCCCAGTGAATATAAATTGTTTACATTATACTGTAGTTTATGTAGTTTGCAATAGCATTATGCTTAAGAATATGTACATACCTTAATTAAAAGGTATATTATTGCTCAAAAATGCTGACCATCATTTGAGCTTTGAGTGAGTCATAATCATTGGTCACAGAAAACTATAAAAAATATAATGAAAAATCTTGAAATATTGTGAGAATTACCAAAATGTGACACAGAGGCACAAAGTGAGCAAATGTTGGAAAAATGGTGCCAACGGACTTGCCGGGTTCAGGGTTTCCATAAACCCGCAATTTGTAAACAATGCAGTATCTATGAAACACAATCAAGCAGAGCACAATACAATGAGGTATGCCTGTATGTGAAGCAAAATTGACAGAATTAAAGGGAGAAATAGATAATCCCATAATAATGTCAGGAAATTTTAATACCTCTCTTTCAGTAGATAGAATGAGTAGACAAAAAAAATCACTAAAGACATATAGACCATCTGAACCATATTATCAACCACTTTGACCTAGTTTAAGTTTATAGAACATTATGCTCAATGACTAAAGAATGCATACTATTTCCAAATGCACATGTTATATCTACCAAAATATGCCATATGTAAATGGTCATAAAGCAACCTTTACATTTAAAATAACAAATTATATAGACTATGTCCTTTGACTACAATGGAATGACAGTAAGATCTATGAACACCCTAAATATTTGTAAATTAATCCGCACACTTAATAACATAAATTATTAAAGAAATAAAGAAGAGATTTCAAACTTGATGATGATGAAAGTAAAAGGAATGTGAGATCCTGCTAATGCAATCATTGAAAGAAATTTATAGCTTTAAATTAGCTACAGAATTAGAAGAGAAAGAAAAGATACATTAGAACATCAATAACCTACGTTTGCATCTCAAAAAAAAAAAAAACTAGAAAACTAAGAGCAAAGTAAACCTATACAAGTAGAAAAAAGAAAATAATAAAGGTGAGAGCAGAAATCACAGATTATTATCTGGCAGAGAATTTGTTAAACTAGCTAGCCTGGAGTCTAGCACAGATTTGCAAATCTCCCAAGAACTGAGTTTTTGTTCTGTGTTTGTGTATGCATATGTCATGTGGAGGAGATATCAGTATCTAGAATAATTAGCACAAAAAAATGTCCAATTTCACAATGAGCTTTGGTAATTGGAGCTCTTTCTTGCTTCTATAGCAAGAAAAATAAGTTTATATTAATTCTCTGAATTTTTTGGTAAACTGGTATTGAATCACTTCATTTGATTTGGAAAATCTTTATAACTAAATAAAATCTCAAGATTTTATATTACACCTTTATTGTGACATAAATTTTCATCAATGATCATAAATATACTTTAAGCTCTACTGTAAGAGTATAAAAAAGGAAAGAGAGAGAGGAAAGGAGGGAAAGAAGAGGAGAATTACATCTGCCTTTTATCTTGAAGAGACAATCGTTTTCTTCAAAGATAAAGAAACATAGAAGTTTCTGTTCCTAAAAGCGGTGATTTCAGATCCGTTTAGTGTTCCACTGAAGTTATGGTGGAGATAGACCAATCCATCAGTGAGAGGGAGCAAGATAGCAAATAATTAGAACTTTTTTTGGATTCAATTTTCCACTCCTTGGCTTTATACAGACTTATACACAAATTCAATGAATAATCTTTTCCTTTTTAGAAGGGCAAGATGTGCTATTTCCCTACATTTAGAAGATCTGCTTAAAAAGTCCTCTAAATTTAAATTACCTAAATAGAATAACCAGAAATTTTTCGAAAACAAATGAATGTTTCAATGATGCTTTGACTTTTACCAAACAAACTTCAAAGAAAAGTCCATACCAAAGGATTTTAATTAAAAGTTTGATAATGAAGGGGTGCCTGGGTGGCTCAGTAAGTTAACTCTTGGACACTTGATTTCAGATCTTCCGGGTGTGGGATGGAGCCCAGTGTCAGGCACTGTCCTGACAGTTCTCTTCTCTCTGTCCTCTCCCCCGAGCATGCATGTTTTCTGTCTCTCAAAATTAATTTTTTTTAACAATGGCATTTAAAATAATAAATTTAGATGCTAATTATTTTGGTGAGCTCATCTTACATTGAGCTTTATTTTAAAGTTGTTCTTTATTTTTGTTTTTTGGTTTTTTAAATTTTTTCAATATATGAAGTTTATTGTCAAATTGGTTTCCATACAACACCCAGTGCTCATCCCAAAAGGTGCCCTCCTCAATACCCATCATCCACCTAAAATTAAATATTTTTTTAAAAACTTTGATGGATGCCTGGGTAGTTCTGTCGCTTAAGTGTCTGAATCTTGATTTCAGCTCAGATCAAGATCTCCTGGTTCCTGAGTTCAAGCCCCCCCCCCCCCCCCCCCATGCTGACAGTGCAGGGGGCATGCTCGGGATTCTTTCTGTCTCCTTCTCTCTCTGCTCCTCCCCCACTCTCTTTCTCTCTCTCTCTCTCTCTCTCTCAAAGATAATAAACTTAAATATAAAAAATTCTTTGAAAAATTTGATAATGAACTTGCTATCATTTATTACTTATTCTATGATATATAATATATAATTACTAATTTTAGAGCACTGCATTTATAGTCATTTTAGGTAAGATGAAAGTGAAATCCAGGGGAAGTCTTCAATTTCAAGTTTAGGAGGCTATCAGTAGAATTTTCAAAATCTTTTTTTTTAATGTGCTAAAGAATATGTTTTAAGAGGAAGCTTCTACTACTGCTTCAGTTTAACTCTCTAAGGGACTGCATTGGGTTGTCATCTGTTGCAGTCGCTAGCCTTCAACTTTAGGATAACTGGACAACTTACACTGATTAAGTACAATTTGAAACCAGTCACAGTGGTAGGGCTAGTTTAGGGAGGTTGTAAAGAAATAGCTTCTCAGAAAGAATGTGGATTACAATTACTGAATTTGGACTTAGCCAAAGTCCCAGCTAGCTAGAAGTACTAGCTCTGGAGAGTCAACCAGTATATCAGGAAACAATTAATGGAATGTTCATCTGTGACCTAAAAGGTCATTAACAATCACAATGTACCCTATTTGGATCTCTTTTGAATATTGCTGACTCTACTGAGTTTTTAATTGTGTGTCTCAAAATACATTTGGTTCTAGGCAAGATTACCATTCTTACTATGAAATTATGTAGGGTAAAGAAAATTCCATGTATCTAAATACCTGACTTTCTTACTTACCTTCAGATCTCTTCAGGTCTCATGGCAA
The DNA here is from genome assembly GCF_046562875.1 of Panthera onca. NCBI lineage: Eukaryota > Metazoa > Chordata > Mammalia > Carnivora > Felidae > Panthera > Panthera onca. Next base: position 226,467,624 of record NC_138339.1, read on the forward strand.
CTTTGATCTGCTATTTTTATTGTTAGTATGCTTCTTATCTAAAACCCTTGGGATTGAATATGTTTTACAAACCATAATTTTTCAGATGTTAGAAAAATAGTATGGTGCAGCTCTTTATATTATGGATCACTCCTAGTAGTGTTAGAGTTACTACTCTCCAATCAAATAAATTAATATTTCTGCAAAGAAATGCACAAATATTTATACTAAATGAGATAACAACAAATAGCCACATATTGGTTTAAATTTAGTTCTGTCACCCAATATGACAAAGACATATGAAAAATTTATGGTTTTCAGAGCTTTAAGACGATTTGATCGGTAACAAATCCTAGAAGTGAAACTCGTATTCACATTTGGCACAAATGCTAAGTGAACACAAAATTTCATTATTTTATTTTCCAATAATATTACTCAGTTGCCATACTACAATCCTAGCAGGTAAGCTTAAACTTTTTTTGCTTTCATTTTCAAAAATGATGAGATCATAATCTTATTAGCCTCTTCAGGTTCCTCTAGATAACACTGATAAAACATATTGCATATAAAATATGAATAATGGCATTTGTGGAAAAGTTTATTTTTTTGATTTGTCCTATAACATTGCAGAGAAACAGTGTGCTTGTGATGCCTACTACCTGCTATCATTCTTAAATCTCTCCTGTATACAGACTCTAGTACTAACTATGACTACAGTCATACTAATGAAAGCAGCATTATATGCTTGAGATCTGAGGAAAAACTAAATTCACGTATAAAAATTAATTTACAAAACTAACATACATAATCATGTTTGAAGATATAGTAAGAATTAAGAAACAACTTCCCGATGACCTAGTCTGACAAGCTATGACAGAGATAGTCTTCAACCCACATGTGCAAAGTTTCTGATTTCACTTTTTTGAACGTTTTAGGTGTAGTTCTTACAGGAATTATGATGAGAACAGAAATTTCCCCTTTGAAATCTCTTCATGTTCCACATTTCCACAATTCAAATATATACACATATTATATTATTTCAAGCAAAGCTCAGTATTAAATTAATATGGAATTAAATAACATAGCAGTGTAAATCTGTAGAATGTATAGTGATTTTGTGCATGTTTTAACTCTCCTCATTATTCAGAGCCTTTCTAAATTATGTTTCTCCTTTTTATATCACTCTCTTCACATCTATGTTAACTGGCATAACTGCAATTTCACATTCCCTGATATGTACAACATATATGAAACTCATTTATGAAGAAAAGAAGGCTAGGTACACCCTTACACTTACAAAGCACATTGTGAAAGGGTGTTCTATTATCTCTAGAAACATTTGAATTACACGTAAAGCTTTCTTATGGTATATGAAAAGTGAGTTAAGACTTCAGGTAAAAAAAAAAACTTCAGGTAAGTTCTAGGAATAAAATCACTGCTCCTACTCAATTAGGCACTTTTATCAACAACATCAACAAAATAACAGTATGAACACTGATACCACAAAATATGTAGGAGTAGAGATAATATGATTTGACACTCTTCATATATTATATGAATATATAATCATATATATGAATCATATAATCATATATATGAATATATATATTATGTATATATTATGAATCATAATCATATAATCATATATATATATATATATATATATATATATATATATAATCTATGATTTAAAATGGTGCTTCCTTTGCTACTCTGATTCAAAAAACAACTTTCTAAAAAAATCCTTAAGGACCTACTATGCCCAAGATACCTATCAGCACAAGGTACTTACTAGGTGATCTTGGTTTTCAGGAAGTTTATAATCTCTAAAATAGCATTACCATCCCCCACCCCAGACCCTTGCTTCACAAGAACCATTCTTCCTGAACTTCAGCCTGTGACCCACCCCCTCCAACACCCCCCCCCCCCCCCCCCCCGCCTGCCCCTCTGACAGGAGGACAGGTAATATTTAATGCCTTAATTCCTTTTTTCTGTGGGCATGGATTCCCTAATTATTTGTTTACTCTAGTAGTTTAGCAAACATTGCAGATTCACTAGTTGCTAGACTGGGGGAAAAAAGGAAAATTCACTTCACTGAATTTAGTAGTTCTTAAAATACTGTATCTTGCATTTTCTTGTGTGTGGCCTCAAATAAGTAAGTCTCAAAAGAAAGAGTATTGTTAACGTCCATATCTTTGTTTTTGAGGAATTACAAAAGACCCAGCACATATCCAACCTGAGTGCTAAACGTAATGATTTTGATAGAAAAGATATTAGCACTGAATAGATCTGACGTTGGTCAACTTCCTGGGAATTTATTTCATTGGGCCCGTTTCACTTAAGCTAGAAGAATAAGTACACATGAATTAGACGTGACAAATGAATGGACTCATCCTATACCCCAGTAAGTTTTAAAAATAAAAATATAATAACAAAAAGTCATATCAGGAAAGATAATGGTACAAATGTAAATTCTAGAACAAAGACGATGAATCAGAGTACTGAGTGCTCCTTGTTTGTGGACCTTCTGCCTTCAGAAAACACACACAAACGAATATATACAGAAGCCCTACAAAAAAATAAGTCATAGAAAAGACTAAAGGGCAGGTTATTTGTTAGAAAAAACTATATCCTTAGTCACATAAACTACTGAAGCAAATGAACTGAGATAGAATAATAAAATTAGTATACTTAGCTAGCAGTTGAACCATTTACAAAAAAGGACCACTTTATCTGTGCTCTTTTCTTTTGCAGAATCCAATAAACTGCCATTATATTCCTTCTAAATGGTTCCATTACAAGGATTCTATAACAACAGCCTAATCTCTTGATAATTATAATAAATGCTTGTAATCAAAGTAGGAACCATTTAAAATAGGAAGGAGAAAGGCTGTTTTCCATCAAACTCATTGTAGTTCTGTGACCTTTGAAGCATTCAGCTACAATACAGCTTTCCATCCAATCTTGTTCAAATAAATATTCAAGAAAATACTAGATCAATTCTAATTTGGATTGAGGTATTTTAGTATTTTCTGTTTCAGAATTTTAGATTGCGTTAACATTAAGAACAAAGAGACATCTTTGCTCAGAGTTTAAATTTCCAGAATTCAAGTGATAAATGATTTGATTAGATTTGTAATATTTCCTGCAGGAGAACAAAAGGAATAGCTGTTTTAGAAAACTATAATGATGAGCTATTCACAATGCTTATGGCTTTAAGGAAGTATTATTTTCCTAGAAGACAGCACATCTCAACACAGAAGTTGGGGCTGTGTTTACTTGAATAAACAATGATTTCCAGAGATCACATAAGTAACTGAAGGCTGATAAAGTTACGGGAAATGACTATATATGATCAGAATGGCTTTCATCTGCATTTTGTTAGACCAAGCATTGATTTCACTTTTCAGCTGTGAACAGCAAGAGGCCAGCTGTGGCCAGAGTGGGAGCAAACTGTGAACCAGGGTTACATTAGAGGGGGATTGTTTTAAAAAAAAAAAGTAATACTTTTTAAGACTTTTTAGCAAAAAAACTACTCTTTCTAAACGTTTGGAGAAATACATACAAGGGTTTCCACAAACTGTCAAAAGTGGTGAATACAATTTATGATAAAATGAAACCTTTGTGCTCAGTTGTGGGAATAAACAGAATTATGGGGAGAAAATAAACAAAGAGAAGGAAAATACAAAATACACTGCCTTCAAGGCAGAAACAACTACATTTTACTTGGTATTCCCAGATGTGCTAAGAGGAAATTTATGACAGCACACTGAAAAGCAAGATCCCCTTTGTGAAACCTTTCACATTTATTTAACTAAGCACAATCATTGAAAATGACCTTTATCCAAACCCTGCACAGCAGTCTTAAAATGATCTAAAATGACTGCCAGATATTCTTTAAATAACATTACTTAACTAAAAGTCATTACCCAGGGGCAATATTAAAGCACTGGCAAGTATTCACAGATCTATTTTCAGCAAAATATAACATGGGCTTAATGAAAAATTGATAACACATTAAACAAAAAGCTAACAACTAATACAAATTATCTCAGTTTGCCAGAATTGGTAAGAAATGTATGGTTTTCACATTCAAGGCATCTTATTTGCCTTTTAATGGAGATCAGCATCACAGGAAAAAAATCTAAAAGACAGAAATGGTTAATACTTAAAGTTGTAAAAAAAAAAAAATTGTTATACCCAGAGAAAAGTTTTCTAAAATGCGTTTTAACTAAATAAAGTAAACTTTTATATTTGCCAAATGTAGTAAATTTCAAAAAAAAAACCCTGAACTTTAATTTATGGATTCCACCTATTGTCAAGATAAAGGGCAGAAGATTCCACCATTTCTATCGTTTCTTTTTTACATTCAAATTACATTTTTTACATTCAAATTTGCATTCAATGGAAGATCAAATCCTACTTAATAGGCTGGGAATGGAGAGATGGATAAAAGGTTGGTCAGGAATAATTGACAGTTGATCAAAAAGATGCATACTTGTGGATTCTGAAATTAAAAAAAAATTCCGTTGTTTCATAATGCATTTGTTTCAGTTAGCAAAAACTGGACATACTCTGGGGGAAAGACTTTCCTCTATTAAGAGGATGATTAGTTCAGTAAATCATGGCTTCGAGATAAAGATGATTACTATATCTCCTTGATGGGAAAAGGAGAAGGGTATAGGAGGTTCATTTCACCACAAAGCAATTATGCTGAGCCAGAATGTTACAATTTATCATGGCTGAAAGATGACACTCACTGTTAGCCAAGGGAAACTGCTACTCAAATGCTCCCATCTAGATCAATACACCATGTTTTTTTTTCCCCCCTTAGCAAAAAGTAATTATACAACAGAAACTTCACAATCAATACCTTCTCAGGCCAACTTAAACTCGGCTATATAGGCATGAAGGTATGGCATTGTAGACTGTCACCGAAATCTACCCCATTAACTCCAAATTAAGCCTGTTCTTCGGTGCTGTTAATCAAATCTTTCTCAGTGTTATTTCAAGTCCTCAATACTGGTTCCTTGGAAATAAAGTGTTGTCAGGTTTTGTGTTTGATTTTTGTTACTAAAACATACCAAGTTACTACTGACCATATAATAACACTGGAGAACTGCTTTTAATTAACCCATTGGTATTTTTGAAGGAGAAAAAAAGAAAAAAAAATCATTTCATAAGGTAAAAACAATCAGTGTCCCTACTCAGCGAAAACCTAAGTACTTCTGGAAGCATGTTTCCTAATTTTCTAGTTGAGGCTCTGACCTTTGAACTTCTAAATCCATAACCAGAACAATCCACAATTTTATAACATGCAGTTGAATTTTTCTCAAGATAAACAACACTTGCAGTTACAGAGGTGAATCATAGATAATTGTACATACATTTATTTTATATACATGGATAAAAATAGGTGTAATAGTCATTCGAAAATCTATCCAAGTGTCAATTTGACAACTGCTTTTTGTGAGATAGAGCTTAGTCTTATAAACCAATCTAATATATCAGAAAAGGTTAAAGGGCATGGAAAAATCACTCCTTCAGTGAAAAAAATTTTGACATCCAATTTTCAAGTTGATTTATCAGTAGAAAGCTAAAATTGATAGGTTGCCATTACTGGGGAGTAGCCTGTCTAAGAAAGCCGTTACAAAACCTCTCGTTTTGATTTAGCCACATTAATCAATACAAACCTATACTGTTTCAATTTTTAAAACATTGATCTTCTGCTATAAGCTTAGTACAGGCACATTTATCAACAATCATAAAGAAAGCTCAATCTATTTTTAAACAAAGGTTTAGAAAATAAAATGATCAAATGAAATACGGGTTTACTTGTCTTATTGGTTAGTCATTGTTATCAAGAACGGTTTAGTCTAGTTAATCAAGAAATTGAGTTAAACTTTTTTATACTGTAGGAAATATCTATTACTTTTCACTTTGTTCTCAATTTTAACTAGTCCAGCATTACCTCCTGGTTTCTCAGGTATTTGGATCTACTTTCACAGATTGTCCTGGAGTTATTCTATTTTAAGTTACTCTAAATATTTGCATTTGAGCAGAGATAGAAATTTATAGAGTGAATTGTTATTTAATATGCAAAATGCTTTTATTTGCTAATCAATAGCTAAAAATGACAGCAGAGAATGACAGAAGACATTTCAAAAGAATTTCAGACTGGGTGATAGCAATATTTAGGGGGCACAGAGGACTTAAATATTTCTGAACTCAAACTATATAGATGAAAATCCTGCTAATTTTAAAAACAGGAATTTTGCCCAAAGTCATCCTTCATGCTCTGGAAGATTCAAAGTAGAAAAAGTAAAAATCAATACACGTTGCAAACAAAGTGTACGTATTTATTGTCACATTATTAGTATTTTATTTCAAAGTGTATTAAGAATCTAGAGGACATGAGCAGAGGGGAGTTACTACTATGGGATAATTTTGCCTTTAAATAATTTTCCAAAATGAAAGCATTCAAGTTATATATTTTGTAAGTATATTTATGTTTTACATTTAGAAACATTATGTATTTTCTATACATATTTAGCAAATATATTTATATTAAAATTTTTTCACATTAAAGTAATCATTTTATACATGAAATACTATCACATTTACTACTGATCTCTAAAGAAAATTATGAGAAAATGGAAAGGATGGGGAAGTGATATAAATCATACATGTTAACTGTTATTTATTAAGATTCCCTTTCCGTATGTGCATGGCATTATGGTTAAGTTGTACAAAGCCAGATAAATGGATTCAGTCCCTACCCATTCAAAATGAAACAGATAATATCAAAAGGTATTTTATCGTATTAAGCACATATCACAGATAAAACATTTCCAACTAACATGTTAAGTAAAAGAAAATACTAATTTCCTCAAGGTGTAAACCCAGAACACATGGTTTGTATTCTTTAACTAGGCAGACGTAAAATGGTTAAAATAAAAGAAAAGCAAAACAAAAAAATCAGTTATTATGAAATTATAAAGTTAAAACAAAAAATATTTAAAATTTACATTGTAAATAATCAAAACGAAGTACTTTGTGGACAATATATGGAATACACTCAAGCCAATCTCAATTTACCCAAGTCCAATAAAACTGTAGAACTTGCTAAAATTTTTCAAACAGCTAAGACTCAAAAAGGTTTATGTGAAGAACAAAAATAATGCTAGAAGAAGAAAATGTGTATCATCAATGCAGAGTTTCAAACATAAGATATTTGAGCGAACAGTGGAGGGAGTACATTTTTGAAAGAGAAGGGTACAAGAAAAAGTAGATAAAATCTTCATCCAAATTCCGTTTGGTGATCTTCAAGTGGGTTCAAAATTAACTTTGGGAATGGCACAAGAGTACACTCTTATCTCTCTAGAAAAGGTAGTCCATTTGCATAATGGGCACAACTGAAAATGAGTATGTACTCTCTTAAAAATCATTTTACAATTCTAGGTTGTAGGTGCTAACATACTCTGGTTTGTAAAGAAGCATAAGTTAAGAGAACCTCGAGAAAAAATAGGCTTTAAGCTACTGTGTGATTAAATTATTTCGCTTGATTATATATCAGGCACTTTTGGACATGTACTACCTTTACACATGTCAAGGATTCTACTAATGCTTAAGAGATGTAATTTGCCCCTTAGTAATTTCTACTAAAGGTAGAAAAAAAATCTATTTAGTTAATAAAAGTTTAGGATAATTAAATAATCTTTAGAACATGACAAATGATTCATTAACAAGGTACTAGCCTAACATCAACATTTAAAATTGATACTCATAATGCTCATTGGTCTTCTTTTTATTTGCTGACCCTGTCTTTGGTGTCTTATAGTCAGTTAGTCACTCAAGCCTTCCCAATCAGTGTATTTGCAGGGCCTGGATATTAGAATCTCTTTTCTCTTCAATCTTTATCTTAGTTCTAAACACCACCTGGGCCTTTTGCTCGATTTATCTTTCCAGATGGGTCTCTCATATGACCAGCCCATTACAGCATAGCCCAATACTTATCTGACTGGCTCCTTCATCACTATCCCAAACATGGAGGAAAATATCCATTTATCTACAACATATGAAAGTGTTTAAACATATACACACACAAATATGCACCATTTCCTGAAATTCTTTTCTCTTTTCTTCTTTTAAAATACTGATAGAAATTTTATCAACATTATTCTTGTCAACAAGGTCAATTTTATGAATAATTTTATTTTCTGTTTTCCAACTTAAAAAAAAAAATTTTTTTTTACATTTATTTATTTTTGAGAAACAGAGTGAGACAAAGTGTGAGCGGGGGAGGGGCAGAGAAAGAAGGAGACACAGAATCTGAACCAGGCTCCAGGCTCTGATCAAGAGGTCAGCACAGAGCCTGATGTGGGGCTCGAACTCACGGACCGTGAGATCATGACCTGAGTCAAAGTCAGATGCCTAACTGACTGAGCCACCCAGGTGCCCCTCCCAACTTCTATATCTTTACTATCTTGTCCCATGTCTTTTTGAGCAACAGAGCTATGTAGAATACAACCCGTTTACTGACTGTTGTCCCTCGGCCAGGAGAATGTCTGCACTAGGACTAGTCACTTCTCCTGGCCAAGTCCTGACCTGCTCCTCACAGTGGCTCTCAGTGGTCTCTTCCTGTCCTTCTTCCAGTCAGACTACAAGCTCACTTAAAGGCATTCTTTCCAGGACACTTGAGTGGCTCAGTTGTTTGAGCATCTGACTCTTGATTTCGGCTGAGGTCATGATCTCACGGTTCGTGAATTCGAGTCTTGTGTTGGGCTCTGTGCTGACAGTGTGGAGCCTGTTTGGGATTCTCTCTTTCTCTTTCTGCTAGTCCCATGCTTTCTGTCTCTCTCTCTCTCTCTCTCTCCCTCTCAAAATAAACAAAAAAAAATTAAGGCATCTTTCTAACCACACACTTTGACAATTTCCCGGACCATGTGGACCATGTGTTCTGAAGCAGACTCACCTTTTTTACTTGAGCTTTAAGAAGAATTTTTATTCTATTTCTTAATTCCCCCTAACTAATGCTATCTGTAGTTTATTAATTTTTTTTTGAGAAAGAGAGTATAAGAATGAGAGTGGGGGAGGGTCAGAGAGGGGGAGAGAGAGAGAGAGGGGGAGAGAGAGAGAGAGAGAGAGGGAGAGAGGGAGAGAGGGAGAGAGGGAGAGAGGGAGAGAGAGAGAGAGAGAGAGAGAGAGAGAGAGAGAGAGAGAAAATCCCAAGCAGGGCTCAGTGCAGAGCCCGACGGGGGCTCGATCTCATGACCATGAGATCACAACTTGAGCCCAAATCAAGAGTCTGACACCAGCCAGGGGTCCAGCTATTTATAGTTTATATACACTGATTAAGCATAATTTGCTCCTGACTGACATTATTTTAATTTCTGACTTTAGACAATAAATTGTTTTTTCTATTTTCAACTGTGATTGCTCTTAAACGTTCTGCCAGTCATCAAACCTCCCTCCTTTTAAGGACCCCTGATTCAGGAAGCCTTCCTAGGTGGGCAATTCTGATGAATGCTGTACTTATCTCTTCTAGAGCCTGTATTTAATTTCTCTTCCACTGAATTCTTTTAAACTCAAATTTACCCAAATCTCTAAGGTACTATTGGTATTGATACGCATGATCACTATCTCTCTCTCTCTCTCTCTCTCTCTCTCTCTCTCTCTCCATCCCGCCAGGATGAATTTAAGGGCAGAGGGCAAAGTAACTCTATTATGAATCTGTATCTGCCGGTCCACACGTTATATAAAAGCAGATGGCATGAGGGAATCCTGTGATAAAGGTGGCACTGCTAATACCAGACTGATCACTCATTTGTTTCTAGTAAAACTTCAAACTTGAAATATAGCCCATAAAAGTCTAAACCAGGGGCTAAACCCAACTGATGTGTTCTTTGTTGCCATAAGCATTTTCATTTTTGTTCAACTTAGCTCAAGAATTTTTGGTTCATGTTACAAAAATTAGATATTTTTATTATTATTCATGTGAATAATATTATAAATAACTGTAACACTTTTTGGAAATGTAAACCTATTACAAAGTTATGATAAAAGGAGAGTGAATGAGAAAGGACTCATGCCTTCCTTACTTCCAGGCTTATGTGGGAATAGTAGTAACAATTCAATTATTTTCATCATTAATTCATTTATTTCATAATTATCTATTGACCATTTTCATGTGCATTAGTGTTTCCTGAAATATATAATTTACTACCCAAAAGGCATTATACTACACAGAAATAACAATAGAGTATTAACTCCAGATCCACTTAGCACTTGTTTCTTCTTTTATGTTTCCTGTACTTTTGACTGTAAAGTAAAGGCCAACCCTGTGGTACTTAAATATATGCTAAATAGAGTAGAATTAAATGATCCGTTCTGAATATGAAGACAGTGAAGGTAATAATACCAAAGAAGGAGTAGGTAGTGGGTTTTCATCCTTCCTAGGGAATCCTGTGGCCATTTGCTTATTTAAGAAAGTACTGAGCTAATGGGATAAAGAAGCCATCATGAAGAAATTCTATGGGATTCTGGTACCGTGACTACTATAGGAAAACCTTGTTATCATGTCATCAGAGTTTCAGCAGTGAATGATAAATATCCTGGCTAGTGCCGTATATAAGATGTTTCCCCTCACATTCATCACCCTGAGGTACTATATTGCTTGTTTCCTTTTCTCTGGTGCCCTGTGACCTCATTTTAACATTCAGTATCATATGACATGAATGCCTATTATATCTGTCACGGCTAAAGAATAACTGTTTTTTTTTCCCCCGCTCCTCATCCATTTACTTATATAACTGGGTATTAAATATAATTAGACATAGAAGAATACAAAAAGAATTACAGAAAAACAAGAAACAAACTATCTTTATGAATATAAAGTAATACCATTTTAATAATTAGTCAAATAAACTTGTTTGCACTGGGTGAAAAATGTCACTAAGAATCAAGAAGACTGCATTCTTTTCCTTATGCACTCCCAGGTCTGATTTAGTATCACCAAAGGCAGGTCATGACCTCTTAAGACTTATTTCCTTATCTGTAAAATTGAGTTGCCTACACAACCAGGTCTAATCTTTAGCTGGGCATTCAAGATCTTCCCTGATTGAATTTGAACTCTATTTTGCAGTCTTATCTTTAACTACTACCATTCTCATACTTTATTCTGGATAATCTAATGTAATGAGACGAGCCTGGCTGTTTCAGCCTTGTGCTATTCCTTGGGACTGAGAAGTCTGAATATTCATTTATAAAGCATACGGTCTTTATTATTTATTATTTATTCTTTATAAAGCATACAGTCTAGTCAATGCTTCACTTAAATATAACTAAATATTGCTTTATATTAATATTATAATTAAGACTCGGTATGATCTCACAAACTAGACTATAGCTACTTGATGCTGAGATTAACTTCTACATTAATTTTTACATTTATTTGTATTCTACACAGTGCATAGCACAATGGCTGGCTGTGTGTCCTATCATAGAATGGTTGTTTAATACACATTAATTTGCATGGGAGAAGGCATATCCCCCCAAACATATTAATTAAACTACCCGTTAGTTAACAAATACAGTAATCTATGTGCCAAACACATTGCTAGAGGTTAGGCACTTGAACTCTTGAGAAGTTTTCAGTCTGAAAAGTTGTTATCTACTCCAATTAATCACCCTTTGGTAACTTAATATTATAATACTAGTCAACTGAATCACTATTTCAGTAGAAGAAGAGGAAAATCATATGACTATTATGATGAATAAAAAACATATGACAAAATTACAGATTTATTCAGGATAAAATCTTTTAACAAACCAAAATGGAAAGGGAAGGGAAATGAACTTTGTTTTTACCTGATAAAGAATATCTACCAACCAAACAACCAACCAACCAACCATGTTCTGGCAAATATCACAATTATGGCAAATTATTTAAAACTCTCCCCTTTCCATTAGTAACAAGACAAGTGCTATTACATTTCAATTCAACATTGTATCCGGGGGCTTGGTCATTAGAGTTAAGTAAGAAAAACAATGTCCCCAACAGTATACAGATTAAAAAAAGAAGTAAAACTATTAGTATTTGCAGGTGATAGAAAGTCTAAAAAATATACAAATTATTATAATTAATAAGTGAATTTGGCAAGGCTACTAGATAAAGGTCTATGCAAGGAAACAGTATATTTCAGTCTCAAGCTCACAGTTAACTTTTTAAAACAATATTTGCAGAAGCTACACAAAAACATCAAATACGTAAGAATAAATCCTATGAAAGATTTACAGCACCTACACACTAAAATGAGGAATTATAACTAAGAGAAGTTAAAGACCTATGTAAATAGAGTCATATATCATACACATGATATGGTTTATATTTCAGTATTTAAAGATGTCAATTCTCTCCAACTTGCTCTATAGATTCAATGCAATCCTAATCAAAATTACAACATATTTTTTGTTGCAGAAATTGGCAAAGCTGATTGAAAAAATTACAATGGAAATGTCAAGGCCAAGGGTAACCGAGAATCTGTGAGAACCACAGAGGTGAAGGATTTGCATTTCTGGGTATCAAGACCTATTTAGAGAGCAATGGTAATAAGGGCAGTGTGGGATGGTGCAGGAATAGACAAAGTGATCACAAGTACTGAAGAAAAAGCCTAGAAGGTCCAAGACAGACCCAGAAAAAGACATCTTAGTACAGTGAGGGGAAAAGCATGGTCTTTTCAACAAATAGAGCTGAGTCAAATGAATGTCCATATGGTTAAACATTAATCTTGACTTCTACCCCTTGCCATACACAATTCCAGATGGTTTCCAAATCTGAAGATGAAAGGCAAAGCAATAAAACTTTTAGAAGAAAACCTAAGAGGATATCTCTGTGATGTTGGAGTAGGCAAAGATATCTTTTTATTTTATTTTAATTTTTTTTATTTTAGACAGAGAGAGAGAGAGAGAGAGAGAGAGGGAGAGAGAGTGAAAGTGTGGAAGCAGAGGGGAGGGGCTAAGGAAGAGAGAGAGAGAATCTCAAGCAGGCTCCATGCTTAGCACGGAGCCTGATGAGGGACTCGATCCTACAATCCCGGGATCATAACCTGAGCTGAAATCAAGAGTCAGACACTCAACTGACTGTGCCACCTAGGCACTCCAAGGCAAAGATATCTTAAACAAGAAACAGAAATCATTAACCATAAAAGAAAAAATGGATAATTTGACCAAGATATAGGAAAGCAAAAGGCAACACACAAGAGTGGGAGACAGTATCTACAATACATATATCCAGCCTCAGATCCAGATTATTTAATGAAGTCTTACAAATTAGTAAGAATAAAAAGACACCCAATAGAATAATAGACAAAAGACTTATACAGACATTTGACATAAATGGATAGGCAAACTTTTACTGGTCATTATAAAAGGTACTCCATTAGTCATCAGGAAAATGCAGATTAAGACAGCAATGTAATATATTTAACTTTGAACTGAATGGCTAAAATGAAAAAGATTGAAAATGCCAAGTGTTAGAGAAGATGTAGAACAAGTAACTGAGCACTTTGGACAACTGTTACACCATAAAGCTAAACATAAGCTGTACTATGCCTTAATAACCAATCCTAGATATATGCCTAACAGAAATGTATTTACTTGTTCATCAAAGAAATAACAAAAACAGAAACAAAAACAAATACATATTAAAATGTTCACCGCAATACTATTCATACTAGTCAAAAGTATATTCACAAAATGAACTACTATATAGCAATGAGAATAAACAACCTAAAACTATAAGCAACAATATAGATGAATCTCACAAATGTTATATTGAGTAAAAAGTACCAGACAAAAGAGCTCATACTATGTGATTTGTTCATATAAATACAGAAGTAGGCAAAAGAAATATATCATCTTAGAATTTAGGACACTGGTTATTGGTAGATAGGTGGGTGGGAAGTATAAGTGGGGCTTAGAAGCCTTAGAGGAGACTTTAGAAGGTTTGGTAATGTTCTGGTTTTTTTTTTTTTTTTTTTTAATCTAGGGTAAGTGCATAGATGTTTTCGGTTTTTGAAAATTCACTGATCTGTCTCATTATGATATACGCACTTTTCTGTATGTATCACACTTTAAAGTAAAAAACAATCACTGTTTCTGTTTGCCTTCTTCTTTCACTCTGTGAAAATCTATGGTCTATTTTGCTGCTTATCTGAAATTCACATCTATCAATTTGATTTACTTACAAAGTAAAATCTACCCAAGACCCTCCAAACGCTGACTTTATTTGCATTGTTTACCAATACATGAAGGGAAATGACAAAGCTAACTTAAAAAGCAGAGGATGTTAAAATGGCCAGCCAATGTCATGATATAGTTTAAATATACCAGGAAACCTCCAAAATATGCTTACAGCGACCAGCTGTATTTTCTTGAGTTTGACCACAGACTTTCATTCCTATGAGTTATGAGCCTGTTTCTTTCTTTTAGTTTCCACTAGAAAGATAGATTTAGGCCTATCTATGAGGGAGAGACACTTTATTAGGGGTTTGTTTTTCAGAGGCCATGCCAGCCAATGGGGCCAGAGAAACTTTTGGAAGCAGAGACCTCTGAAATACAAGGTAGAATGAAAGAAAAATAGATTTAATTTAGTTTGTGTAGGCCTACTCTTAGATTCACACATACATATATATACACATAAGCACATTCCTCACTTTGTATATCTAAATTTCTTTTTTCCCCAAAACAGTAGGATTCAATGGTATATCAATTAAATTCTGATGTATCATTATCAAAGTTATTATTTTGTTCTTCTAATTTTGTTCTTCTAATCTTAAAGCTACCCTGAAATCAGAATAATTATGGTGGTTTTTGGAAAGACACTACAATAGGATGACACTCTCTCCTCTCAGGTGCTCTCTTAAAGTGGTTAGTAAAAAGCTTACAAAGACCAGAATAAGAATAAGGGATTTCAATGAAAAGATCCAAATCAGTGTTCTTGTTTTTGGCGGGGCGTGAGTCTGTGTACCTGTATGTATGTTTATGGTTATTTATTTGTTTTGGTTGGATAAATGGAAGACAAACATGACAGAGACCACTAAAGACAGGGCCTTACTGGTGGAAGTCTCAGAATTTATTGGGAAGTTACTGTAAAGGCAGGAGTCAGATGGCTTCCAAGATGATATGGTATGGTAAAGCACCAAGCCAAGAAAAGAATTTAAAGACAGCTCGATGGCTGAATGTCTGGAATGGATAGGTAAAGACAACTGGGATCTGAGCTAGAGGCTTATTTATTAAAAGAAGTAAATTTTAACAAGGCAATAGAATGAGAGGCAGCACTATGTGGATGATTATGTGTTTCAGATGTAAAAGTTTGGAAACATTTCGAATTGGGTGAAATTAACCATCAAAACCATAGAGAATAGATCAGTTCTAGCAGTTTTTTGGTGGACCCTTTGGGTTTTCCACATTGAGTATCATGTTGCCTGTGAGAGTGAAGTTTGACTTCCTCCTTGCCGATTTAGGTGCCTTTTATTATTGTGTGTGGTCTGATTGCTGAGGCTAGGACTTCCAACACTATATTGAATAATAGTGGTAAGAGTGGACATTCCTGTCATGTTCCTGACCTTAGGGGGAAAGCTCTCAGTTTTTCTCCATTGAGGATGATATTAGTGGTGGGCCTTTCATATGTGGCCTTTATGATCTTGAGGTATGATCCTTCTATCCCTACTTTCTTGAGGGTTGTTATCAAGAAAGGATGCTGTATTTTGTCAAATGCTTTCTCAGCATCTATTGAGAGGATCATATGGTTCTTATCCTTTCATTAACATGATGTATCACATTGATTGCTTTGCAGATATTGAACCCATCCTGCATCCCAGGAATAAATCCCATTTGATTGTGGTGAATAATTCTTTTAATGTATTGTTGGATCCAGTTTGCTTGTATCTTGTTGAGAATTGTTGCATGCATGTTCATCAGGGAAACTGGTCTGTATTTGAACTGATACATGAATTCAGCAAAGTCACAGGATATAAAATCAACGTAATGGGTTGTATTTCTATACACCAAAAATAAAGCAGCAGAAAGAGAAATCAAGGAATCAATCCATTTACAATTGCACCAAAATCCATAAAATACATAGGAATAAACCTAACCAAAGAGGTGAAAAATCTATACACTGGAAACTATAGAAAGTTTATGAAAGAAATTGAGGAAGACACAAAAAAAAATGGAAAAACATTCCATGCTCATGGATTGGAAGAACAAATACTGTTAAAATGTCAATCCTACCCAAATAAATCTACATATTAAATGCAATACCTATCAAAATAACACCAGCATTCTTCACAAAGTTGGAAAAAACAATCCTAAAATTTGTGTGGAACCAGAAAAGACCCTGAATGGCCAAAGCAATCCTGAAAAAGAAAACCGAAGCTGGAGGCATCACAATTCCCAACTTTGAGCTGTATTACAAAGTTGTAATCATCAAGACAGTATGGTACTAGCACAAAAACAGACACACAGATCAGTGGAACAGAAGAAAAAACCCAGAAATGAACCTACAAATGTACGGCCAACTAATCTTTGACAAAGCAGGAAAGAGTATTCAATGGAAAAAAGACAGTCTCTTCAGCAAACGGTGCTGGGAAAACTGGACAGCGACTGCAGAAGAATGAACCTGGACCACTTTCTTACACCATACACAAAAATAACTCAAAATAGATAAAGGACTTAAATGTAAGACAGGAAACCATCAAAATCATAGAGGAGAAAAGAGGCAGCCACCTCTTAGACCTCAGCTGTAGCAACTTCTTACTAGACATGTCTCTGGAGGAAAGGGAAACAAAACCAAAAATGAACTATTGGGACTTTATCAAGGTAAAAGCCTTCTGCACAGCAAAGGAAACAATCAGCAAAACTAAAAGACAACTGATGGAATGAGAGAAGATATTTGCAAATGACATATCAGATAAAGGGTTAGTATCCAAAATCTATAAAGAACTTATCAAACTCAATCTTCAAAAAACAAATAATCCAGTGAAGAAATGGGCAAAAGACATGAAAAGACACTTCTTGAATGAAGACTTCCAGATGGCTAACAGATACATGAAAAGATGCTCAACATCACTCATCATCAGGGAAATACAAATCAAAATCACAATGAGATACCACCTCACATCAGTCAGAATGGCTAAAATTAACACCTCAGGCAACAACAGATGTTGGCGAGGATGCAGGGAAAGAGGAACCCTTCTGCACTGGAATGCAAACTGGTGCAGTCACTCTGGAAAACAGTATGGAGGATCCTCAAAAAATTAAACATAGAACTACCCTACGACCCATCAATTGCACTACTAGGTATTTATCCAAGGAATAGAGTGTTTCAAAGGGACACATGCACCCCCATGTTTATAGCAGCACTATCGATAATAGCCAAAGTATGGAAAGAGTCCAAATGTCCATCACTGGATGAATGGATAAAGAAGATGTGGTACATACATACAATGGCATATTACTCAGCGATCAAAAAGAATGAAATCTTGCCATTTGCAACAAGTGGATGGAACTAGAGGGTATTATGCTAAGTGAAATAAGTCAGAGAAAGACAAACATCTGATAAGTTAACATAAGATAAGATATTACAAAACAGCCCATCAACAAACAAAATATCTCAAAACATAATCTTGGTTCTTATCAGCTTTTCCCTTTTCTTAGCTCTTAAAATAAACATGAAAACACAGGGTATCTGATTGCCATAGCCTTGTCATCATCATAGAATTTATCCTCTTATCAGGATGAAGGAGGTTTGAAAATCTGCTAGAAAGAAATGCTGGACATACTGCTCCATATTTGAGCTCCCCAGCCTTCTTAGTGGGGTACCATACTGTCCACCCTAAGCAGGCTTGTAATAACTTTTCAGCAGTCTCTATTAGCGCCTGTGTCCACAACTATACCCCCACTTTTCCTAAATGCTCTACAAGTCCAAATCCCACTCTCCCCTTCAACAGCCTAACCATCTCCGGGGAGGACATCCTATTTCTTCCATCCTCAGTGTCAGCCAAAGACTGCTTCATCCTAGAGACTATTCCGCGGATCTTGCACAATTCTAGACAACTGGGATAATTTATAGAGTGAATGAGAAAGAGGAAAAGAAGATGAACTAAAGACTATGTGTGACACCAAAGTATTTGCCTTTTTCCTAAAGTAGGATGTGTCACATACAAATCTGGATTTTGTGAATAACACAAACATCATAATCATATTATAGCTTACGTGACAGAAATTCTAAATGAGGAAAAAGAATTAGATTTATAAAAATGTTTAGACATTTAATCCATAGCAGTGAAGTTAAATTTAACTAAATTGAAGATGAAAGAAACGACATTCTTAAAAAGTAATGAAGACTTTCATTCTGGAATGATTCCAACATTCAAATATAGCAGCCATATCAATGAACAAATACCAGACAGCAACTTCATAACGCTTAAGGGCTCCATACTTTACAACAGTGCCCTTAATGGAAAAGTTAATGTAGCATTGAATAAAACTGAGCTGTTCAGCTGCTGCAGTAAAACCTTTAGATCATGGAAATAATGAGTCATTTTTCTTTCCCTATTCTTGACCAAAAACAAAAGTTAAAAAAAAAAAAGAATAAAAAAGGAATAACAACAGCAAAAGGTTTATGATCATACTACCCAAATAGTTCCTGACAAATTGCATTGTCATTAGACATTTTCTCTTATAAATACTTGTGAGGTAAAAAATATTTAACACAGAAATATTACCTTTCAAATATTCAAGATACAACAATTTGTCTACTAAGTAACTGGAAACAACAGCCATGCTAATTCAGTTAACTATGAAAAAAAAAAGTGATTTAGGAAAACATGCCTAACGTTTTCCCTAAACTCCTTAATTTTTCTGACAATATATTCTTGATAACTTGTTATTATAAAGCCAAAGTTTTATCATTTATTATAAATTTCAACCTCCCAAATGCTATGGTTTCGAGTATAGTTTCTGGGAACATAAGTTAACTTGCTACCTTGCTAGATATTTGTGAAACGATATAATAAGGTGTATCCCTTGTTTGTATTCTATGAAAACACTGGTGTACATTTCTATTATGTTATAGTGGAAGTAAAGACTGAAATATGTAAAGGTGTTAAGTCAAGAGGATGAGACTTGTCATAATCTTATTCTTTGAGTAAACAGAGGAAGATTTTCTAAGGTTTTCTTTTTTTAAACCACTCCACAAAAAAATAGTGTAACTGTCTTAAACTTCATTTGGCAAATTTAACAAGAACCTACTGAACACATAAAACAGAACATGACTTTGGAATAGGAGGTGGCCCAGAAATGGCATAATTAAAAGCTCTTGAATCAAAATAGATGTTTTAGGTTTTAATAAAAAATCAAAAGAAATGTATGTACGCCATGAGTTGTAAATCAGATTTCACTATGCAAACAAACACGTAATCTAGTATAAGTGATCAAAAGTTGTGTGTGTACTTTTTTGAAAGGCCAGGAAAGTAATGCCAAGGTGCTTAACAATAGTTAATTACTCAAAAATAAAGAAAAACAAATCTATACACATTTTAACCTCAAGATTTTAACCTCAAGATTTTAACCTCAGATTTTTAAAAATCTGTCCAAAACTTTTAAAACCAAAGGCAGAATTTCTGACTTTATAGGATCATAGGTGATATTGTTTCTCTTGGGAAAACAGTACTAATGGAAAATACTGTCACAGTTTTATTCAGGAAAGTTATTTCTACTTAATATTCTATCCATATATTCCCATGTATTTATAAAAGTATAATGCCAATGAATAAATGTTTTCATTTAGATAATAGTGAGAAGTATAAACGAAAACTGTAAGATAAATTATTAGAAATCAAAATAGTAAAGATATCAAGCCTCTGTAAGTGTTTTGGGCCTGAAATATGCTGGTAACTATTCCAATGATCAAATATATTACTATACATATTTAAATTAAAAACGTAAAACAGGGAGTGCTTGGGTGGCTCAGTTCTTTAAGCATTTGACTCCTGATTTCAGCTCAGGTCATAATCTCACAGTTTGTGAATTTGAGTCCTGCGTCAGGCTCCATGCTAACAGTGCAGAGCCTGCTTGGGATTCTCTCTCCCTCTCAAGAATAAAAACAAAAAACAAAAAACAAAAAACAAAAAAAAATTCAAATATATAAAAGAGTGAAAATGCCATAAGTTAAAATTCAGGTTTGCTTTAAAATTATTACCAATTTAAAATATTCATTAATAAGCATTTGATGAAATTATAAAATTTTGTGTTCTAATTTATGGTCCACAATTCTATGATATAGTTAATATGCCACATTTTTCATATGAAAAATATTGAAGCCTGAAGAGGTTATAAAATTGCCAAAGTGGGCTCCTGGGTAGCTCAGTCTGCTAAGTGTTGGACTTTGGCTCAGGTCATGATTTCACGGTTTGTGGGTTCAAGCCCCGCGTCAGGCTCTGTGCCGACAGCTCAGAGCCTGGAGCCTGCTTCAGGTTCTGTGTCTCCCTCTCTGTCCCTCCCCAGCTCACGCTCTGTCTCCTCTCTCAAAAATAAATAAACAAACAAGAAAAGAAGTTTGCCAAAGCTATACAGATCTGAAGCTCTGGAGATGGAACCTGAATTCAAGTCTCTCTGAGTCTACAGCTGCAACATAAAGTTATCCATATAATTAATAACCACTTAAAAATTAATTTTTGCAACTTAAATTTTAAACTAAATTTAACAATTTAGTTTACTTTTATTATATACAAAGCTTACTAAATGATACACTGAAAGTAAGAATTTTGCCAAAATATATAAAATACTATAGTTAAAATATTTTCAATTTCCTGAATAATATGATTAATTCTTTCCATATTTCAAGGTAAAGCAGAAAGTTAGAGTTGGAGACAGAGGCCAAATGTACTCTTACTTAATTATTTATCTGACCTGAATAATTTCTGAAAAGTTAGCAAATATGCCCAAATAATAATTACTATTATCTTATTTCCCAATAATAATTAATATTTGGGCATACTTCATAATGTTTCAGAATTCTCTGAGACCAGTCATATTCATCCATCTTTTCATTCATTCATTTATTCTTTTATTCATTCACTTCTTTACTGACTCAATAATATTTGTTTACAGACCACCCCTTATATGCCAGGCACTCTGTCACATACCAAGACTTCTGAAGAATACAGAGTTTTGGCTATAAAGGAAAAAAATAAATATACAATAGAGCAGGGATATACATAAGAAAGTGTTACAGAAGCACAAAGAAGGAAGAAACTAAACCTAAAGTGGTAATACTCCAGCTGGTTTATTCACTGTAAGGCCCCACAGGAGACCTAGCTAAAGATATCAAGTGGACAGCTGGAAATTCTGATCTGACCACATAGCATTTTAACAAAGGCCAGTTAAATGTTTGTGTTTTAAAAATTTTGTTTTATTTTTTTATTGGTTTTCTTGTGTTGGTTTATTTTCCTGGGATAATCATTAAGGTATTCTGTTAGTCAATCAAATTGGCAGGCTACCGTAATTTTGTGGTTGAAGGAAGGTGGGTGAGACATTTCAAAATAAAAATCATTTTAATGGCATGGTTTCAAGTGGGACAGAACAGGGGTGGATACTGAAGAAATTCAAGAAAATTGAAGAGACAAATCCAAGGTATTTTATTTGTCTAGGTCCTGAATTATACCCAAATTAGAAGAGCAGAGAACAGTCACAAAGTCTGAGTTAGGAGCACACATAAGGTTGTGAGATGACTATCATTTTATAGATCAAAAAAGTTGAATTTTAATTGAAAATAATCTGGAAGATGGTAAATAAAAAGTAGTTGGGATTAACTAGAGAAGAAAGCCTTAATTGATTTATCAAATTTATTTTAAACTAAGTATCACACATATGTTTTCACTCTTATGTGGATCCTGAGAAACTTAACAGAAACCCATGGGGAAGGGGAAGGAAAAAAAAAAAAGAGGTTAGAGTGGGAGAGAGCCAAAGCATAAGAGACTTAAAAACTGAGAACAAACTGAGGGTTGATGGGGGGTGGGAGGGAGGGGAGGGTGGGTGATGGGTATTGAGGAGGGCACCTTTTGGGATGAGCACTGGGTGTTGTATGGAAACCAATTTGACAATAAATTTCATATAGTGAAAAAAAAAACTGTATAAAAATTACAAAAAAAATAAATAAATAAACTATCACAGACATGATGCTCCTCAAGGGAATGACTGATTACAATGACATCCACTCATCACTTAAGTGCCCTTGAACTATTAATACTTAGAACCAATATTCGTCTAACTCTGATCATGGCACCATCAAATTTACTGAATGGTGAAAAATTTAATTATCACTTAATTATCATATACTTAATAAGTGCTTTTAAAGAAGTTAAGGTATTTTGTAGCTATTTGATATGTTTGTTAATCTACTGGTTAAAAATGTAACTTAAAATATTCTAAAAAAACCATTCCGTTTACTCAGTTGGATAAATCTAGTTTATAAGCTTTAAAAATGCCTATATGATAGTTTATATTTACTATTTTTTTTTTTTTTGCCTAGCCCTTGAAAGTCTTTTTTAATCCAGAACATAGCCATACTTAATTTTTAAGGTTTATGTTAAGACTGAAAACACATAAAAATCCTTCTTATGTAATATCCCGTTACCTAGCTCTGAACAGTATTTTTATCTATTGAGTGCTTGATTGCAATTTGGTAGCTATTTACTGAATATTAATAGCTAACAGAAAAGAATCCCACTTAACAGAAAACAGTTTCTGTCTTAACACTGTCCACAATCAAATTTTTAAGGCTCTTAGCATTTTGAAAGGCTATTAAAAATACAAGAAAGTATTATTAGGGCTTGGTTACCTAAGGTAAAGTAGCTGATCATTTATTTGTTAAGTATTACACATCAACCTTCTCTTCATGGAAGACTGTTTTTCAACTTGATGCTAATGCTCAAAGATTTAATTAGTAAGGTCAATCTTATTTTTCCTGGGGTCTTGTATCATATTAGTAATCGGCCTTCTTTTCTGACAGGGTTCAGAGCCCTTCATTTTCTTAGTTTTCTGCCTGGGTTGCTACTAAAAATGCTTATGATGGTCTTTTTATAGATCTGTTATATATATTTTTATAATAACTTGTATAAAAATATAATTTCTATGCTTTCCCCCACAGGTTTTACATTATACAGCACACTTTGGTGTTTAGAATTTATCATTATCATGCAAATTGGATTATTAGTAGCCAAAGTACAAAATCCTATTTGAAAAGAGGCTTAGAGGTTTTATCATACCAAACTAAACTGACAAAAGTTTTTTACATATGGAAATTGGGAGGCAAAAGTAACTTGTTTTCAGATCATCTCATCCTATAGATCTATTATCTAAGCAGCAAGAGTATTAATAGCATTTATGAGTTGGATTTTCTTCTAGTTTGTGGACGTGACCTCTGGAATGTGGTATAGTGAGAACTGGGTGTTACGTCCTTTTAGTTTCTTCCACTGATTTATCTTAGTGTTTCTTGTTAATTATTATTATTATTTTTTGGAATGCCTCACTGTCCCCAATTATTTTTCCTGAATGCCTCAATAGATGCTTACAAAATGAGTGGTGTAAAAAAACTACTGAAGTAAAAAATTTATGTTTGAGAAATTATATAATGGCAAGTATTTTTTAAAAATGAATATAGAAAAAATAACAAAGATGTAATACAATGAAAACACAATAAAAAGCTATATTAAAATATCCTTGCAGAAACCAATTTTACTATTTTTGGAGCCTTAAATATACCAAAAAATTTAAACTGCTTTAAAAAATGTCATAATACAAATATTTTTTAAATCTATTTCCTTTTTCTTTTAATGATAGGACTACAAGGTACTGCAAATATCTGAAAATAGAACACAAACTGTAATACATAATTATTTTCTAGTGTTACTTGTTTGAAAAAGGGAGTAGTAAAATGCTTCTGTAACATTACTACTATCTGGGCCATATTTATTCCATCACGTAGTTAATTCCTAAAGCTGAAACAATCATTACGTTTTGATGTTCATCTGTTTTATTGAACTACCCACAGGGAGATTTATGGGAATGCTACCATGTCAGGGTCACAAGATTAAGTGAACAGTGATGACAGTAAACACGCCATTTCTCTATATTCCAAAGGGTTTAACTGAGTTACTTAAAATGCCATAAACATAAATAGTCTTCTCTCTACAATGTATCCATGACAGATGACTTCAAAATACAGCACTCTAGGGCAATGGCACTTTCCAACCAAACAAGCAACCCTTATTATTGACAAAAGACAGCAAACTCCTTGTGAACACAAATAGCAAAAAACACTTGACAGTCTAATGTACAAAACTTTAGTGTGCAAATACAGAGCAACGCCACTGTAAGCTAATTTACTCATTTCGTTTATAAAAACAAAAATATATATGATATGCAGTTATAAAAAGAGGATCTTTATAGAGAAAAATACTGGTTGAATTCAAATTACTAAACATTCTTATATGTCTCTCTACAATTTTCAAAAAGTCAATGGGTTGAGCATATTATTTTAGGGAATACAGTGATATTTAACTGAAAATGTCTAATCTAAAATATAAGCTTATAAAAACAATTACATCAAAGGAGTCCAGAGATTCTTCTCGACAGCCTAATAAGGTGCCATCTTTAATGATTCCAGCAAAAATACCATCTGCCAAGATAGCAGATGTTACTGCTTGAGAAATATTTCCTATGGTTTCATAAATGCATATTTTAATTATAGCCCAATAAACGACTGAGGGACTGTGATCATCTCCCTTTAATTCCAGGCACTTGTCGCAAATGGTCAAAAATTTTTAAACTTTATGCCATTTGTTTAGTAAACCAAGGAGAAGTTTCATTAATGTGAAGATCCAAAGCTTTAATTTTTGTTTTAAACCTAATGACTTCCACAGCTGAGAAAGTAGTCTAATATTTGTGAGATGTTTATTTTATATTCTGCTTATTGATTTTTTTCTTTCTTGTGTATTTTATACAATTCTATGTATTAAGCATTTTACAAAGTATCTTATTATGAGGCCTATTAAAATAGTCATCCTAATTTTTAAAAACTATATATTTTAGGAAAAAGGGCAGCAGAAATAAGGCTGGCAATCAAGTGGGTCATAAAGGTTTCAGCCTGATCATCTTCATATTCAAATTATAGACATTTTTGGTCTGACCCATAGAATCACTATTGATTTATATCACCTCGTCCTTTCAAAACATTGCTCTTGCCTATGTGATCTGCATTAGATTTCTATCAGGGAAAATGACCTCATAGGCTTTTTAAATTTCTGCCATCCTGTAGTATAGTTTTTACCTCTATTCATTTGGAGATATATATATACACTCACATACACACATACATACACACACATATATACTTAGGGAAGATAATAAATACATATACATACATATATATGTATGTAAATATATATGTATATATATACATGTATATATATACATATATATATTCATATATATACATATATATATTCATATATATACACACATATATATATACATATATATATTCATATATATACACACACATATATATGTATATATATATACATATATATATTCATATATATACACACATATATATATATGTATATATATATACATATATATATTCATATATATACACACATATATATATATATGTGTATATATATATATATATATATATATACACATATATATATATATAGGGAAGATGAGCTTTGAGATTCC
Source organism: Panthera onca (assembly GCF_046562875.1). Lineage (NCBI taxonomy): Eukaryota > Metazoa > Chordata > Mammalia > Carnivora > Felidae > Panthera > Panthera onca. The sequence continues at coordinate 226,493,412 of NC_138339.1, forward strand.
TTTGAGGCTCTTGCTAAATCTGGCAATCCCACCTATTCTTCTCCCCATATAGAGGCTTGTATCAGCATCCCAGGCCATTCCTTCTATTTACTGGAGACTTAGAGGATGCTGACAACCTTTCTTTCCATCCCAAATACTGGAATTGTCTTGGGTAATCCAATGTGTGCCACATGCAAGGCTCCATCTTTTTCAGTTTCTCGAGCTCATCATTACCATGACCTTCAGTTTGACCCCACAACCACTTTCAGGACCACATTCTGAATTTGTCAATCTTGTAGTGACGTCGTTCTGAAATTTTGAATTAAAACATCCTAAAACTTCCCATTCTTTCAGCTCACTGACTCTTGTTTTCTTGACTCCATTATTATCTGCCTATCAATCTCCTTTCTTTATTTACAGTCCTTCCTGAACTATCTTAGATTAAGTACACAATCTATCACTTCAAACAATTTCTTACTTGTATCTTAATATCTCTGCTCGTTTGCCTTGATGAACCTCCCCAGTAAAACACAACCTTGGAAGAATCTACTATATTCTTCTACTTCTTCCAAGAAGAAAGTGTATATACTAAATGTATTCCTGACAGCATCTTCTGAGGGGCAATTTGTGTATGTGTGTTTTATGGGGAGAGGGAGGGCTGAAAGCAAGAAGTAAATCAAGGATGTCTCCTAGATGCCCTTTACTGGGTGAATAGGAGGAATGCAATTTGGATTAGAAAATATGTTTTGGCCATGTCTGAGAAAGTTATCACATGCATAACTAGGGAACTAATGACATATGGCTCTACTTTCAATTTTGTGGTGGGTAATTACACTAGAATATGCCATGGGCAAGGCAAACTCAATAATCATCTTCCCATCTACACCAGTTCCTTGAGTATTTTTCAATTCTAAGAATGGCCCCACCATTCACCCAGTGAATGATGAGAATAACTTAGACAACATCGTATCTAGTTAATTATTAAGTCATAATGGCTCTACTTAATTTTAGATTTGTGTTTTTGATTAGAGCAGTTAGAATTAGCAACCACAATTAGAATACAGTGAGGTGAATGCCAAAGGTTCAAATTCCGAATGAAAAATAAAATATGTTCCATGATCACAGAACCTGTACATCAAACAGATGCCCCAGGATAGCTGTAGAAAGGTTTGGGCTATGGAATCTAAACGGATGAGAAAAATAAGCAAAATCTCTACTTCACTCTATGCCAACCCCTCCCAAACAAGCGGGGTTTTGAATCTAGCAAATCTGACGCTACTCTTATCTTTTCAGCAGTGATAAGATATATTCCTTTTAAAAAGTAGCTCAGCTATCCTAAAAGAAATGATGGACATGGAGGCTTGAGGTGTAAAGAGACTGAAGTATCCAGGGCCTGAGTTTATTCCAGAACTGAGAAGATGATGTATGAAGAGGGTCCTGAAAGTGGTGGGGTATATTTACTCTCAATGAAATAGCAGAAACATATATGGTTGTACCCTGGGGGGGCCACAGCTCTTTGCATTAATGTAGAACCTAATATCTCATTTTGTCCAGAAATAGACCTACCTTCAAGCATAAATGAAGCATATCTCTGGGGCCCAGAGTGAAATGAGGATTCCATGGCTTTATATTAATAAGATTACTAAAAATCTCTGCATAATCCAGGAATGTATATGTAGGGTCCTATTAATGATTATCATTGGATTTTCCAAAAGCCCCATGAAGGGACTCAGAGCAAATTAATTTGGGATTAAATAAATATCCAAGTGCAGTGGTTGTAGTTCACACCCATATGTAAATATGAATATTTATTTTAATTTTTAAAACATTTATTCATTTTAGAGAGAACTTGAGCAGGGGGAGGGGCAGAAAGAGAGGGAGACACATAATCTGAAACAGGCTCCAGGCTCTGAGCTGTCAGCACAGAGCCCGATGGGGGGCTCGAACTCATGACCTGACCCGAAGCCAGACACAACCAACTGAGCCACCCAGGCACTCCTAAATATGAATATTAAAAATAAGGGAAACAGAAGAAAAAGTCAGAAAGCGAAAGTTAATGTGATTCTTTCAGAATATTCCAAATACAGAATTTATTTCCAAAGCATACAATTATCACTCCACAGCACTACCTACTCATTCTTTATGTAACTTTAAGTTATTATTTTGACTTTAAAATCATGATATGGTGAGTCTGAGAACTCTTGTTTTGGAGGTGTAGGATCTCAGGTTGAAATCCAATAAGTACGCCATCTTCCCATTTGACCCTGTTATGTGCATTTACCTAGCTCTTATGAAGCTGTGGCCTAAGTTTTTATGAAACTTCACTGCCATAAAACAAATATGGGTTGTGAGACATACATACATATCTATATAGATATATATAGATATATAGATATATATATATACATATCTATATCTATATCTATGTATCTGATTTCTAAGCAGGTTTTCCCTCCTCTTATATCACACATTATTATAGAGATCAAAATTAGTAGATTGTTTAGTCTCAGTTACTACCAATATACTTGCTACAGCTTGTTACAACTGCATTCACTGAGTGTAGAGCACCTGCCTAATTTAAATCTTGACACTTTACCTGCAAATTGCTGGAAAGAAAGTTCTTTTTTCTTCTCCCTCTGAACATTTCAAAATCTTTATTAGATAATAGTATATTTACTACATTTACTTTAGGATTTAAAAACTATATAATTAAAAAAATACACATAGTAAAAATTAATTCATTTAGAGGTATTAGTTATGGGAAAATTGAACTTATGTGCTTTAGATTACAGACCAATACACCTTGTTGGCATGAAAGTAATTGAGATAATCTCAGTTGCAATTTATTTAACTTTAAAACAGTGAATAAATAATATGTGATTGTAATTCTCTATATTAAAAGTATAATATAGTTAGGTAAACATTAGTATTCACAGCTCAAAAGCCATCTATAAAGACTTCTCTGGGCCTTTGTTTTTTTTTTTATTTTAGTTTTTGAAAACTTAATTAATTTATATACACTTGATTTTAGCCCAAAGGCTTAAAAACAATTAATTAATTTATATACAGTAAAATTCACTCTTTTTGCTGTACAGGCAGAATCTTGACAAAGGCAGAATCATGAAACCACTACCACAATCAAGATATAGAACAATTCCATCATCCTGAAAGCTCCCTCATGTCCCTTTCTGGTCAAATTCTCTTTCTACTGTTAGCCCTTGGAATCCACCGCTGTGTTTTATTTGCCTAAGATTTTGTTTTTTCCAGCTGTTGCATAAAAGGAATTACACAATTTGTGTTCTTTTGAGTCTGGCTTCTTTCACTTTGCAGAATACATTTGAGATTCATTCAGGCTGTTGCATATAACAATAGTCTATTCCTTTATACTGCTGAGTACTATTCCATTATATGGATGTACTGTTTATTTATCCATATACTAGTTGAAGAGCATTTATGCTATTTAGGGGCGTGCTTTGAGCATTAATGTGCAAGTTTTTGTGCACGAATGTACAAGTTTTTGTGTGAATGTACGTTTTCATTTCTCCTGGAGTAAATACTTAGGAGTAGGATTGTTATGTCATGTAGTAACTGTATGTCTCATTGTATTAAAAAAAAAAAACAAATAAACTGCTTTTCAAACTTTCTTCCAAAGAAGATGCACCATGTTGTACCTCTATCAGCAATGTATGTGGGTTCCAGCTACATCTTACCTCTTTGCCAGGTCTTACATTTTAAGGTTTTTGTTTTGTTTTAATTTTAGTCATACTAGGCCAACTAATCTCTGACAAAGCAGGAAAGAATATCCAATGGAAAAAAGACAGTCTCTTTAACAAATGGTGCTGGGAGAACTGGACAGCAACATGCAGAAGAATGAAACTAGATCACTTTCTCACACCATTCACAAAAACAAACTCAAAATGGATAAAGGACCTCAATGTGAGACAGGAAACCATCAAAACCCTGGAGGAGAAGGCAGGAAAAAACCTCTCTGACCTCAGCCGCAGCAATTTCTTACTTGACATATCTCCAAAGGCAAGGGAATTAAAAGCAAAAATGGACTATTGTGACCTCATGAAGATAAAAGGCTTCTGCACTGCAAAGGAAACAATCAACAAAACTAAAAGGCAACCGACGGAATGGGAAAAGATATTTGCAAATGATATATAGGACAAATGGCTAGTATCCAAAATCTATAAAGATCTCACCAAACTCCAGACCCAAAAAACAAATAATCCAGTGAAGAAATGGGCAGAAGACATGGATAGACACTTTTCCAAAGAAGACATCCAGATGGTCAACAGACACATGAAATGACGCTCAATGTCACTCCTCATCAGGGAAATACAAATCAAAACCACACTGAGATACCACCTCATGCCAGTCAGAGTGGCTAAAATGAACAAATTAGGAGACTATAGATGCTGGAGAGGATGTGGAGAAAACGGGAACCCTCTTGCACTGTTGGTGGGAATGCAAACTGGTGCAGCCGCTCTGGAAAACAGTGTGGAGGTTCCTCAAAAAATTAAAAATAGATCTACCCTATGACCCAGCAATAGCACTGCTAGGAATTTACCCAAGGGATACAGGAGTACTGATGCATAGGGGCACTTGTACCCCAATGTTCATAGCAGAACTTTCAACAATAGCCAGATTATGGAAAGAGTCTAAATGTCCATCAACTGATGAATGGATAAAGAAATTGTGCTTTATGTACACAATGGAATGCTACGTGGCAATGAGAAAGAATGAAATATGGCCTTTTGTAGCAACGTGGATGGAACTGGAGAGTGTTATGCTGAGTGAAATAAGTCATACAGAAAAAGACAGACTGGTCTTTTAAAACATATATCAGATCATGTGACTCTTTTGCTCAAAGCCTCTCACTGCTTTTCATGCCACTTAGGATAAAGTCACGAATCTTTAACAGGATCTACAAGACTTTAAATCATCTAGCTCATATGTTACTATCTGGCCTTATCTCAAACACCTATCTCCAGTGCTCAGTAAGTTCTAGACACACTACCCTCCTTTCTGTTCATTTTATTATTTCTAAATTCTGAGTCTTTGTAATATTTTTCTCTAGAATATTCTATACCCCAGCCTTTACTGATGATTCCCTGCTCATTCCTTGAGTACCTAATTCAAACAGAACTTCTTTAAATTTTTTTTTTGACGTTTTATTTATTTTTGAGACAGAGAGAGACAGAGCATGAATGGGGGAGGGGCAGAGAGAGAGGGAGACACAGAATCGGAAGCAGGCTCCAGGCTCTGAGCCATCAGCCCAGAGCCTGACGTGGGGCTCAAACTCACAGACCGCGAGATCGTGACCTGAGCTGAAGTTGGCCGCTTAACCGACTGAGCCACCCAGGCGCCCCCAAACAGAACTTCTTTAAAGAAGACTTCCCTGACTTCTGAATCTAAAATGAAGATCCTTTGCTATACTCTCTCCTTCAGAGCACCCTGTACTTTTCTTTCCTAGTAATTGCCAAAGTTTGCCTTTACATCTTTTATTTCTATAATCATTTGTTTCGTGTAATATGTCTCTTCTATTGTACTTCTATGAACTAAGCGAGGAAGGGAGTTATTCTACTTTGTTTCCCACTATGCTAATAAGAGCCATCTGTTCATTATATGAATAAAATCAATAGATTAGAGCTATATATTGCAAGTTAGAGGGTGATTAAGTGGCATGGGAAATTACTTTAAGAAGTAATTTTTAAGTTGGAAGGAGAAGAACAAGTTAGTTTATAGAACTACGAAAAGCTACATTAGCCAAGACAATAAGGCATTGGTGAAAGAACAAATAGGTCAGTGGAACAAAGTGCCCACAAATAGACTACAAACTTAACACACTTCAAAAAAAATTAGCTAAAAATGGATCACAGACCTAACTGTAAAATGTAAAACCATAAAACTCCTAGAAGATGACATCGAAACCTAGATGATATTTGGTACTGTTGGTGCCTTGTTAAAATTTATTATTATTATTATTATTATTATTATTATTATTATTATTACTTTTTGGTGGTGCCTTTTTAGGTACAACATCAAAGATACTATCCATGGAAGACATAACAGAAACTGGACTTCGTTAAAATTAAAAACTTCTGCGCTACAAAAGACACTATCAAGACAATGAAAAAATAAGCCACAGACTGGGAGAAAATATTTGCAAAAAACACATCTGATAGAAGACTGTTATGCAAAATATACAAAGAATTCTTAGAACTCAATAATAAGAAAACAAACAACCTTATTAAAAAATGGGCCAAAGTCCTTAACAGACACCTCACCAAAGGTGTACAAATGGAAAATAAGCACATGACATGATGTTCCACATCATGTGTCATCAGGAATATGCATATCAAAACGAGATACCACTATATACCTATTTGAATGGCCAAAATCTGGAATTCTGACAATACCTAATGCTGGCAAGGAGGGAGAACAGTAGCAATTCTTATATATTGGTGCTGAGAATGCAAAATGTTGTAGCCACTTTGAAGATACTCCGGTGGTTTCCTGTAAAACTAAACACACTCTTACCATACCATGCAGCATCATGCTTTTTGGTGTTTACCCAAAGGAGCTGAAAACCAATGCCTACACAAAAACCTGCACATGGATGTTTACAGCAGCTTTATTTACAGCTGCCAAAACTTGGAAACAAACAAGATCCTCTTTAGTAGGTGAATGGATAAATACACTGGGTGAATGGATAAATACATCCAGACAATGGAATACTATGCAGTGCTAAAAGAAAATGAGCCATCAAGCCATGAAAGGACATGGAGGAACCTTAATTGCATGTAACTAAGTAAAAGAATTCAGTCTGAAAAGGTTACATACCGTATGATTTCAACTATATGACATTCTGGAGAAGACAAAACTATGGATAAAATTTAAAAAAAAATTAGTGTTTGCCAGGGGTGGGGAAAAGAGAGATGAATAGGCAGAACACAGAATTTTTAGGGCAGTTGAAATACTATGTATGGGGGTGCCTGGGTGGCTTAGTAGGTTGAGTGTCTGACTTCGGCTCAGGTCTTGATCTCACAGTTTGTGGGTTTGAGCCCCGCGTCGAGCTCTGTGCTGACAGATTGGAGCCTGGAGCCTGCTTCTGATTCTGTGTCTCCCTCTCTTTCTGCCCCTCCCCTGCTCATGCTCTGTCTCTCAAAAATAAATAAATGTAAAAAACAAACAAATAAATAAATAAATAAAATTTAATACTATGTATGATATTAAAATGATGGATATATGTCATCACGTATTTGTCCTGACCCACAGAATACACAACGCCAAGAGTGAACCCTTAGGTAGACTATGGACTGGGTGATTATGATGTGTCAATGTAGGTTCATTCTTGGTAACAAATGTACAATTTGGATGAATGACCTTGATAATGGGGGAGGGTACACATGTGTGTTGGGAGAGGATATAAGGGAGATCTCTGTTGTAAACCTAAAACTGCTCTAAAAAAATAAGGTCTTTTTAAAGTCTTTTTCAAAGAGCTACCAAAAAAGAAAAGAGACTAACAAATATGAGAAGTCTACTCTGTGTTAGACATCGTGTTAAGTATTTTGCATGTTTCATTTTACCATTAAAATAACCCAATGATACAGGAATTGTTCATCCTAATTCCCAGATGAATTGAACTTTGGTTTTATGCAAGGATAAGTACATTTTGTCATTTAATAAAATAATTTCATTTAAAATATAAAATTGTCCCAGACAATAGACTAATTTATTTTTCTACTCATCCCCAGTATCACTGTAAAAAAGGGTATACATTAAGTATTCATTTATTAACTTAGTCAATGGATATTTATTTAACATCTACATGTATCAGGCATTATTCTAGGTGCTAGGTATATTACTGTGGACAAAAGAGAGAAAATCCCTTCCATTATGGAATTGGATGCTGGTGGGACGCAAAACAATACAAGTGACAAATAAGTAAAGGATATAATACGTAAGATAGAAATAAATGTTGGAAAGGAAAAATAAAGCAGAGAAATACAAAATAAAATAGTTGGGGGAAGAAGTAGAATTTTAGACAGAGTGGCTACAGAAGGCTCTTTTGAGAAAGTACCATTTGAATTAAAACTGGAAGAAAGTAGGAGAGCTAGCTGCATAGAATGTTTGGGAAAAAGCATTCTAAGTAGAGTAAGCATGTCCCAAAAGCCTAAAAAAATAGGAGAAAGCCACAGTGACTGGAATACGTTATTTCAGATTTACCAGACTTGACAATCATGTGAGCCAATTCTTTAAAATAAATCTGTATATCTATACCTATACCTATACCTATACCTATACCTATACCTATATGTATATCTCTGTGTCTCACATATATCCCATTGGTTCTGTTTCTGTTTCTCTGGACAACCCTGACTGGAACAATGTCTCTTTTTGTATAAGCTGTGTGATACTATGTAAGTTTTATGTAACCTCTGAAAGCTTCAGTTTTCTCAATGTAATATGGAAAACGTTTGAGTACCAATCTAAATAGAGATGTTATGAAGGTTTAATGAAATAATTCATGTAAGGTTCTTAGTATTACCTTAAATGCAAAAATAATAAAGATTTACTAGGGTGGGGCGCCTGGGTGGCTCAGCCAGTTGGGTGTCTGACTTCGGCTCAGGTCACGATCCCGCGGTTCGCAGGTTCGAGCCCCGCATCAGGCTCGGTGCTGACAGCTCAGAGCCTGGAGCCTGCTTCAGATTCTGTGTCCACCTCTCTCTGCCCCTCCCCCACTCACACTATGTCTCTCTCTCTCTCTCTCTCTCTCTCTCTCTCTCTCTCAAAAATAAAATAAACTTTAAAAAATAAAAAATAAAAAAAAGATTTACTAGATCTATCTTACACTTGAAATACCAGGTCAGATGATCAAACACTATCCTCGTCATATTCTAGATGTTCTTCCCTAACTAATAGAATTGCTTCTATCAGAATTCTTCTTAGTAGTGTCCTGTCCACAAGTAACCAACCCCTAAACTCTGCTAAACACTTAAAAGCAGTTAATGGGAACAAATAAAATGAAGATATAAAAGTGAAGAACATTAGCAATCTAAATGTAGTGATCTGCTTCATTATTATTTTTCTAGAAAACTTCATTGTATAGAGAAAATAAAGAAAATAATTTTACACCACAACACTTTAGCAAGGAGAACATTTGTAATCCATAAACAACCAATTTTGGTTTTACGTACACTATAATATCACAAATGTCCTAATATGCAATGAAAATCCATTGCAAGAAAGACTGAATAGAAAAATACGGAAAAAAAATTTCTAAAAAGGACGTATTAACTCTCCACAGTAAATGTTTATATTATTACCTGTTTATAAGAAAAATTCAGAATGATATAAATTTAATAAGTAGGAAGAGTTGACTCTTGAAACATGAAAAAAAGAGCCACTTCTTATAATTAACACACATCATCATGTAAGAGACAGTAGTCTAAAATACTTGCCTAATTTTTTTATGATGTTGCGTATTATTATTAAATTAGAAATAACTTCCACTGGAGCTTCTGTTAAAAGTTTAGCTTTTCTTCCAAAGGATTCTAAAGAGGAATTACTGAAGATATCAGGGGAAAATTCCAGCAATTTTTTATGCTTTAAATCATATTTTCTAGATAATTTTAAAGTTTATAGATGTTTTTAAAACTTCTATTATAAATAAGTTGTGAATTATTATTTACTTGCAATCTGTGGTTACTCACCTATGAGAAACTGCTCCCCAAGCGCCATGCTTGTTTGTGAGAATATTGAGGATCTTCTGTTTCAGTTGGTTTGCCGTAACGTGGTCTCGATGTTTAGCGGCACTTATAAGATGGTCACACATCTTTTCTTCCTCTCTTCTATCAGCAGCATACTGGGCACACTGAGACTGTAAAAACATACAAACAGTGCATAATGTTTAACAATGCATAACTTCTGCCATGGCTAAGTAAGGAATATTATCTAACCTTCAGTTAAAGGGTAATAATTCAATTTTAAAAACTCAGATAATCCAATCTTGGGAAAATTTATTCTAAAGAATATAGTCATTATAATTACTTTTTAAATTGGTAAAAATGTGTCCTATGTGTTTATACATAAAGTATATGGAAGATAATTTGGATGATGTTATATAAAGCAGTTAATGACATTTAAGGCTCCCAAAATTCTGAGTCTGTTGCTAATACATTAAAAAAAACATTTTAGAATAATGGTTTATTAAAAATGTAAATCTAATTATTATTTTAACCAATATAGTATATACTGCACTTAAAATAAAGAGTTACATTCCTGATAGTTATATAGAGATCCAAAACTTGACATTTAATTAATATTTCCATCTCATAAATGGCAATGCGATGTACAAGGAAAAGCAATGATTTAGGAATTTAGGCTTGCATTTTATTTCACACTTTATGAAAATTGTTTTATTTCATCATCATACTCAGTTTCATATTTGTAAAATAATAAGGTAAGCTTTTCTCTACAATCTTTCCCAATCCTAGTATTTAACGTGTTCAAAGGTTCTCAGGATAACAACTATCTTATTCTTATCTTTCCTAATAATCAGTTGTTCTGTCGGCTACTGTATTCATGCTCACTGGCATTAGCAACAAAGCTAATCAATCCCACTGTGTATCAAAAAGGTTCAATATGATGATGAAGATGAACATGTCTTTAATTATGAGTGTGATTTTTTTTGTATAGTGATTTTTATATCGGGTGGATTCACTGTAAATTTTAACATTACCAAGTATGTAATATGAGTCTTATAACTAGAAGAAAAAAAGTCTCACATCTAAAAAAATACATATAATTGGCTCACATTCATCTTTACTATGTAAAAATCTGTTTCATGGAAGGTGTTTGAACATATCCTTTCAGTCTGTCTATTCTATCCACTACTACCACAAGTTATCTCTTTCAGAGAAATAACCCTACAGTAATCTAAGGAGGATTAATTCATTTTCCAATTTATCTTTTTGTACAGGGAATCACCAATTAGTACAATGATCTGCCTCCATAATGAGGTTAATATTTCATTAGCTCATTGGAGAGCAAAATTAAATTTTCATTTTTCTTCCTTAACAATTACAATGGTTAACTAAAAAAAAACTTAACTGTGAGGTACCCATCTCAAATTAAATATACTTTATCTGTTAAATACAAGCTTATATGGGAGAGAGAGAAATTCCCCCAAAAAGGCCTAGTAAAATGCCATGGCTTTTGTGAAATTTTTTATAACTTAAAAGTGGTAAATGGTGAACACACACACACACACACACACACACACACACACACACACACACACACATCAATGCATTTACTAAGACAGCTCTAACCTAAAAAGAACAAACATTTTAGTTAAAAAAATAGTATAATCCATTAAATAACAAGGATAATAGTCTCCAATTTGATTTACAGTAGTATTTTATTTTATGTTTACATAATTCTAAAAAACACTGAGTCTTCACATCCACTTCATGGCCTCTTATCACTCTTAGCCATGCATTCTCAATAGGAATGATCTCATCCCCAGGGGGTGAAAAGTGGTATTGCGAGGGGGGTGTGTGTGTGAAAAAACTGTATTCTTTTTATGTGTAAAGCACAGATGTGTATATAGTACATAAACAGATATACAGCATATTAGTAGATACAAAATTTTATGGAGAGGGGGTGATTAGAGTGAAAATTGTCTAAAAGGCTTGCTTAGGGGGCAGTAATGAAAAAAAGGCTGAGAAACACTGCCTTCAGCTTAATGTTCACCTTTGTTAAATATGTGTTAAAGCTTGTTACTGATACCTAGCTGCTTGAGAATCTATTTTAAATGTTTTCACATGACAAATACTGATCTTCTTATATCCCCACAAAGCATCTTAATTTTCTTACTAGAAATATGAATGACTCAAAATTCATCTTGCAGGGAATTCAGTTGATTTTCCAAATCTTATTTACTAACGGAAGTCAATACTTAATTGAATATTCTTATTTTGTTTAAAGTCCTGACATATCTTATATCTAAACATATTCGTCAAAGAACAGATAACTCAGAATTTTCTTGACATCCAGATTACAACAGGACCCCCTGATAAATACCCAATGGTATTTATTGTTGAAGAGATATGAAGCTTCACTTTGATATACACTCAATTGTCCATGTACTTTTATCAAAGTTTAAAATATTTGGTATTTTTTTTTTCAAAATAAGGTTGTTGCGATCTCACATGACAAGTGTGTGCTGTCTCATCTGACAAATGAAGCAGAGGTTAAGAGTATGGAAGTGACAACAGCTATTTCTCTGTCTCATGCTTTTCAGCCAGCAAGGTCAGAGATTACTAGAATTGGGGCATCAACGCGCATGACTAAGAGAGCTGGTTTACCGAGATAAAAACCTCATCAAAACTGAAATCTTGGGCTCTGATTTCTAGCCACGCCACACTTGTTCGCATGTGGCATCAGGAAAATAAATGGATGGTTATTTATTATTTTCAAGGCCAATGGCAGTTCAACCTAAGCCAAATACCAAGTCACCTCATTATTTCTGAAACCAAGTTTGTTTTGCAAATTGAATGAAGTCATTGCTGTAATTTAAAACATTGAAATCAGGATACTGAATGGAGGAAATTCAAATAATGGTAAATAATTATTGACACGTTAGAAATATAAAAATAATATTTGTATATAAAACCTGTTAGTATGGAATATACAGTATTTCAATATACTTTAGTTTTTTCATATAAAATAGAAATGATACTTAATTTTTTCTTTAGTCACGGGACTTGTGAGGATTTTTAAATTATATATTTAAATTTATATATTTATATATTATAAAATTACATATTTAAATTTAAATTATACATTCCCAGATATATGTATAGATCTGCAAGCATATCATATAATAGCAATCCTTCAATTGTCAATAAAATATCAATTATAACAATAAAACATGAACTGCAATGATCTTTGGCCACTCTAAAGATGGATACATTGATAAATAATAAATTACTGAATACATGGAAAAACCGAGTATTTTTATATAACCACTTGTTAAACCCACATTTAGTAGTGTATAAACTCTGCTAGTTTAAAAATTACTACGGTAATTGCATTCTAAAATTTTATTTGCCTTTAAGAGTACTTTAGAAAAACTTCAGTCTACTAAAGAGTTAGGCACAAGGTAAGAGGGATCTCTCCATGTTGTAAATGAGATGAAAATTAGTGCTCTGTGTTTGGTATTTACTAAAGCTTAAAAAAAAAAAAAAAAGAACCAAAATTATTTGAATGAAATTTTCCTGTAAAAAAAAACTTATGTAAGGTTACCATCAGAGACAGCTGACTTAGAGAAGCAGAATTTAATCTGCCACCAAAACCTTACCTCAAACTCTGCATGTTTATGTACATCTTCAGCTCTCTGTCTGTTCAAAATAAACTCAGCTTCATTTGCGACACGAACTATATGGTCCTTCATAGCGTGGCATAGTAATCTAAAAAGGAAGATACCTTTGCAATTATTATTCCTAGTATCTTTGGTTAATCTAATTTTTAATCAAATTTCAGTATTTGAAAGATTAATTATGCATAAAATTTAGTTACATTATGAAATTAACATAGTCAAAATTATAATTCAAAGACATTTGAAATATAGAAATGTACCATAAAACTGTTACAACAATGCCTCTGTTCAATAGTGTATCTTGTGAATGAATGATTCAATTAATTCAATAAAATTAGTTAATGCAAAAAAAAAAAATCAAGGTTTTTTATTAGTATTTTAAATGGTTAAAACAACAGAATGCCCTATCTTTGAAGGAAATGGTTAAAACAGTAGACTTCACTATCTTGGAAGTAAACTTTCACACAAAAGCTAGATAATCATATATTAGGAAACCTATGCACTGAACTTTTTAACAAAGTTATTTGAATATCCAAATTGTTTTCAAAAAGTTTAAGACATATAGTGAAAAGCCTCTCACGATATTACCTCTTGACCTGATTTCCAGCCTCATCAGGCACTTGCTGTTGACAGTTTCTTGCATATGTTTTCAGAGGCTTTTAAAAATACATAAGAAAATACAAATGTTCTTTTCCACATCCTTACACCAATATTAGTATTTTACAGTCTTTTCTCTACCTGGCTTTTCTCACTTAGCAATATATCTGAAGATCCTTCCTTAAGTGGGAGCACACAGGGAGCCTCTTCATACTTATTTGATAGCATGGAGCAAAGCTTATTTCCAAAGATGGTTGCAACAATATCTCCCATCCCACATACTCTTTTGCAGTGTGATACTGTTATTGCTCCGTGGAAAAGAGCAATGTTGGGGCATCTGGGTGGCTCAGTTGGTTAAGCACTCAACTCTTGATTTCAGCTCAAGTCATGACCTCATGGTTTCAGTTCATGAGATCAAGCCTGGCATCAGGCTCTGCGCTAACAGCACGGAGCCTGCTTGGGATTTTCTCCCTCCCTCTCTGTCTCAAAGTAAATAAACATTTAAAAATAATTCTTTAAAAATGAAGAGTTTCTGCTCCCCTAGATGTGCCTGGTGACTTCCTGTGACCAACAGAATATAGCAGAAGTGAAGTGTTGTAACTTCTGAGCCTAGGGTATAAGATGCCTTGAAGCTTTTGCCTTTCTTTCTTGGAAACCTGTCTTGTAAAATCTGCTGCAATGCTGAGTGAAGCTCATATTACGTGGAGAGCCTCAAGGAGGAGAAGAGAAGACATTAGGCTCCCAGGCCTAGTTGAACTCCCAGCCCAGAGCCAGCCTCCCAAGTGATTACAGTACCAGACAGCTCCACAGAGTGGTGCAAAGGAACAGCTTAGCTGAGCCCAGTCAATGAGAACAATGAGAGATTAAAAAATGGTTGTTTGTTTAAGCCACATGACGATCATGATGATGATGATGATGACGAAGGAAGAGAAGAAGGAGGAGAAGGAGGAGAAGAGGAGGAGGAAGAAGATATTGATCATAACAGCTGTCACCAAACCACTTATTGAGAGCTAGGTAATAAAATAGGTAATTTACACATAATACTCAATTCTCACAAGAATCCTTGGAGATACATATTATTTTCATTTTTAAACATAAGAAACCAAGGCTCAGAAAAATTAAGTTCTTTGCTTCAGATCATAATTAAAAAAAAATCTCCTAATTTTATATTTGCATTGCATCTTCATTAACCAACAATATTTTTTGAAGGAAAACCTCTGTGTTTACTGGTGCTCTCCTCCATTGTGGGCATTCTAACATTAATTCTTTTCATTTTTTCCAATTATGAACAGTGATTAGGTCTTTTTACATTCTTTTCTTTTGCAGTAAGCAATTACTGTGTTAAAAATAATCATAGGATATTTGAAGTTAACTCAAGTCTTTCTGGTTTTTCTTAAAGGGCAAACTCACAGATTAATGTCTGTTCTTTTATCAATGTCCTTTTAAAATTCAGTTCTAATGGGGTGCCTGGGTGGCTCATTTGGTTGAACGTCTGACTTTCGCTCAGGTCACGATCTTGCAGTTTGTGGGTTCAAGCCTTGCATCGTGATCTGTGCTGATGGCTTGGAGCCTGCTTCAGATTCTGTGTCTCCCTCTCTCTTTGCCCCTCCCCTGCTCGTGCTGCAACTCTCTCTCTCTCAAAAATAAATAAACATTAAAAATTGTTTCTAAATTCAGTTCTAACACTCACATTCATTCATTGGTCCAGTTTTTCTCTACCTAGTTTTTTAAAAAATGTTTATTTAGAGTAAATCCTTGGATTGCGAGCAGCTTGTTCTACAAGTGTTCCGCAAGATGAGCAAACGTTTCTAATAAACTTTAACTTGATAAGTGAGTGATGTCTTGCAATACAAGTAGTATGTAATGCCAAATGTCACATGATCATAACTGAACCAATGGTTCTTCTCTACCTCTCTCTCTCCCTCTCTCGCTGAGGGATTGTGGGTAATCATGTCCCGTGCTCAGATGCTCGGTCTCAGGCCATGGTGTTTGGCAGAAATCAGTGATTATTCAGAATGTTGGAAGGTGCCCACAATCGGCACTAGTGTAGTTTTGTCACTTCAAAACATCTAGGGACAGTCCTTGCTGCTCCATATAAGAGTAAGCTTAGAATGCTTTGCTTCATTCCAGGTCAGGCTGCCTGCAGATATAGACACTTTCCTCTGTTGCCTTATTGCCAGTTACATTAAATACAGTATATTACAAGAGTTTATTAAAACTGTACTGTGGTAAACATCTGTGTGAGTGTATACAATGGCCCTATGCAGAAAAAGATTCCATTGTGCCAATAGACAGCAGTGATTCCATCAGTGATAGTGAAAGTCGTCCTACACAATAACCCTCCTCTCTCTTTCTCACACCAGTCACAAAGATTTTCAAAGGTAAGGGCAAGTTAATGTTTTATTTTTTCTTTATATTTTGTATTTTCTTTATTATTTTATATTATATTACAGTATTGTAATCATTTCTATATGAATATTTTTGGGTTGTGGAATGAATCATCTGAGTTCCCATTATTTCTTATGGGGAAATTTACTTTGATATATGAGTGCTTTGGATTACACACATGTTTCCAGAATGAATTATGCTTGCAAACCAAGATTTTACTGTATTTATTTTTGAGAGCAAGAGCTTGTGCTGTGGGGGAGGGTCAGAGAGAGGTAGGGACAGAGAATCCCACGCAGCTCTGCACTGTCCGTGCAGAGCCCTATGTGGAGCTTGAACTCATGAACCTCGAGATCTTGACCCAAACAAGATGTTTAACTTACTGAGATGCTCAGGTGCCCCTTTTACTTAGATTTTTAACAACAGTGCTATTCTCAAGATTGCCATTCTTTACTTGCACTGCTCATTAATGAAATGAATTATCATTTTTTTCTTGCTTAATTGTCAAGTTCAATCAGAACGGGGCAGATTGAACCTCACTTAATTTTGTATAAACTAAATAGCAAGTTTGTTGTTTTTTCCTTGTTAATTCTCATATACAGTAGTTTTCATTCTCATATACTTAGTGACCTTTTTTTTAATCTCACTTCTAGTCTTAATGAGTGGGAATTCAACAGATCTATCTTCGGTAAGTTCTTCCTTTAATTCCTGGTGATATCAAGGAGGAGTCACTAGAACGGTATTAGCCTCTCATGGGTCTTGGCTTATCCAGAATGTTCCAGGCTAGATTCTCTACTTAATTTCTTGTCATAGGCTTAAAATACCAACTGCTTTAGGCATGTGCTCCCAGAGCATTCCTGCTCTTTGAGACAACAATTTATAGGGAGGAGGAGCAGAACTGGAGAACTCCTAAAACACTTATAAGACCCATGTTGCTTCAAAGCGTGCACCCTATGTAGGATGTGAGTATTCTTTGCAGAACATAACCTCAGATCACTGAGTAACCCATAGTTCCTTTTCTTGTATAAAATTATTATTTCACAATATTGTTCCTGAATATGAACTGCCTATGTGGTTTCTCCACACATGTCCCCCTCAAAAATAAAATTTCAAGGTAAGAAATGAACTCTATTGAACACCTTACACATGCTTGGTTCTTTTCATATACTATTTTGGGTAATCCCCAAACAACCATGAGTTGGATATATTATTAATCCCATTTTATAGTTGAAAGCACCAAAATAAATAAATAATTAAATAAGTTAAGCAATTTGTTTAAGTCCGGGGAACTTCCAGCAACAGAACCAATGTACAACCCAAATCTGTCTGGGTTTGTTATGTGAGGCTGACTCCTGAAATGAAAGATTTTAAGAAAATTAAGTAACTCTTTCTTCACATCTGATACACATATTCCCTTAGGATATCATGGTATAATCGTGGGTATTAATCAACTTATTATTTATATATTTCTTAGACAACATTAATGTAGACTTTTGGGGAGTTTTAATTCCTATGCTCCTTTTTATAGATTAAGAACAATTACACCACAAGTTTTACATAGTGTGGAAAAAGTTAAGCATTCTGAACAAGGGAACAAAGTTTTAAGTTGCTTAACATTGAAATTTGACTATATTTAGCAGGTAGGCCAAAAATATCAACATTGTGTCAAACACAAAATATTGGATCTTAGGAGCTAGATCAACATCACAACAGGAAATAATCTTAAACGCCCCTATTCACATTCCAATCCATTGAAATGTGGCTTTAAGATCATCCCACAGTAAACTAGTCACCAAGTCTTGTCGATTTTACCTCAATATATTTTAAACTGTTTTACTCATACACTAACATTGCTTTCATTTAAGCCATTACTTAAGTTCACATAAATCATTATCATTTGGATTACAATGGCTCCCTCATTTTTCTGCCCCTCCATCTTCCATCTATCTAATACGTTTTCCATTTGTCCATCAGTGTTATCTATTCTTAAATTTTTTCAATGCCTACTTATAATAGACAAGATAATAGTCAAGCTTACTATATATAGATGACTGTATACTTTTCTAATCTTATCTACTGCCTCTTTAACATACTTATTCTATGGTCTAGAAAAAAATCTTTATAGTATCTTTTAATGATAGTTCAGGACCTTTATAAGTGCCATCTCTTCCTGTAAACCCTACCAACCCCTGCGCCCAATAAAGCTAAGAGGCCTCCCAATTTCTCGATGCTGTCATTATAATATTAATCACATTGTTTCTTTTTCTTTCTTTTCTTTTTAACAAGACTGGGATGTTCATAAAATGAGGTACAGTGCTTATTCATCTCTAGCCAACATGCATTGGCAAGGTACCTGTTATGAAATACAGACTCACCAGCAATATATGGCTAAATGAATAAATGACTGAATGAATACATGAATATGTTATATGAGAAGGAGGGGCAAAGAAGAAATAGAATTTTAATGTAGAGTTTTAATTTAATTTAAGGTAGTTTCTTAATACCATGAAATTCTATGGTACATTTAGCACAATGTAAATAAAATGAGGTAAATAAAAAATATTGGATAATTTAGGAGTATCTGTTACAGGATATTTTCTTTCTCAAGTATCTATACAAAATAGGAAATGAATGAATTGGTCTTCATCTTCTAATGTGAGTCTACTTTCCAAAAGAAACAGAACAAAACGTAATTTGTTCAATCCTATTTATTCCTATTCTAAAGCAGATAGAGTTGTCATGGATACAGGAAAGAAGTCAGGAGACAAAAGAAAGTATTCTATTCCAAATGGAATAGATATCAGAAGGGCAAGTTCTGATATTCTAGGAAGAATCCAATTTTAGGCCGTTTGTTATAATTCAATTATTTGTCTTTGACTTGAGATGAACAGATCCTGAATTTTAAATATAATCTCTATAATTAAAAAAAATTAATGTTTATTTTTGAGAGACAGAGTCTGAGTGGGGGAGGGGCAGATAGAGAGGAAGACACAGAATCCGAAGGAGGCTCCAGGCTCTGAACTGTCAGTACAGAGCCCGACGCGGGGCTCGAATTCACAAACCAAACTGCAAGACCATGACGTGAAGTTGGATGCTTAACCAATTGAGCCACCCAGGTGCCCCAATATAATCTCTGTAATTTGATGAAACAAAACAAGTCAACAGAAAAGGCAAAATGAGAGGTCAGAAAAAATTAGTCTTCCATCATCTATAGGTGAAGAGGGGACAAAAGCAGTTAATATTAAGGTTCCGCCTTTTGTCAGCATTATGAATTTGTGCAAAGAATTTTCCTTGTGTCTGTATTTCAGTTTCCTGATTAGAAAATGAGGGTGTACTCTTTCAGATATTCTATAAACTGTGGGAAAGAACGCAGGCTCAAACTGTAAGATCAGATTTTTATTTAGCCAAGAAGACAGACTGATTGAAAGTGGAGTGGACACACAGCATAGGAGCAGAATTCCCTTTGGTGCCAAAATCTTAAGAGAAAGGCATGGAGATTCTGGTGACACTGCAAGGTGGAGTCTGACTGGGTCAGAGAAGTTCAACTGCTTCCTGTGCTATAGTCTTTGAATAGACTATTTAAAAAAAATTATAATCTGATTTTTAAATCTAAAATTAATGTTGTTTTTTTCTTTTTTTTGGAAAATGTTTACAAGCTTCGGCCTCTACTGATTCTTAATTTAGTGCCAACAGTCTTCACTTAATGAAAATAGTAGAATGTTGTTCCTCAGAAGTATATCTCTGACTCCAACTCTCCTGCATTAGCCAAAAGTACATTTCCTTTAAGGAGGGAAAATTTGTTAGGAGCATAAGTAAAAGAATATTTGTAAAATGTTTGACATATATTATCCCCTACCTCTATCCCTGCCAAAGAGTACTGCACTTTTCTAAAAGGTACACGTTGATATACTGGTTATTTTATATTCATTAGAAGGAAAAACAATGGCACATCTTGACATTTGTCTATGAACCCCCACACCAGGCTGTGGTGGGACTTTCAAAGAGATTCTGCATATTTGAATCTAGATTTGGAATTTGGAATATTAGTAGGAGTTGCACTACTCAATCAAACTTTTTTTTTAATTCTTTTTAAGCAAGACCCAATTTGCTCAATTATATACTGATATAATACAAAGATTAGAAAGCTGGGGTACAGTGGGGGGGGGGGGTCTCTGGAGTGGGCTATCCTGAGCCTTTCTATTGCAACGAAAGAAGGAAAGGTGGAAAACAGACACTTAGAGACTTAAAAATCTCTGTCTTTATGTTGCTGTTAGGAAAAAAAAAAATTACATACAATATCAAGTTATTCTCTTAAAACACTAAATCTTTCCCAGAGGATAAAATCTACTAATTATTCATGACTTTGGATCAAATTAATATATGAAAACCTATTATATAAAAATATATTCAGACCTACACTTGTCTCAGATTCACTGGAGGACTGGGGTTTGCTTGGGGAGAACTATAGAGAAGGAAGATAAAGCCTAATGGATAATTTTGGAGTCTGAGATTGATATCGAAGGACTTGATATGAAGAGAGAGAGGCATTAAAGATACAAAGTGGGGTGAGGAGAGGGAATTCACCTTGGTTGAAAACCTACCTCTGCCCCCACCTCCATCTAATTAACTGTTACGAAAAAGCTTTGGGAATTAAGTAATTGTGTTGGATGAAAACAAGGATCCACAGATAAGCATTTATTTTCTTATCACCTATTTGCAACTTCATATAAGTCTATAACTTCAAATACATAAAAGTGGATTTTTTTTGTAGAAAAATATATTATAATCTACCATGAACCTAAACAGTTATTATACTTCTTAGTACAGGATAGAAAAAAAAATGACTTAGCTCATGACCATATTTATGTTTCCAGTTACGGGTAAAGATGGTGATAATTTTACATGGCTCGTGAGATGAATGAATGAAGTGTCACAGTTCTCAAATTTTGGTGTATACTGAAGATCTGATCACTTGCAGAACATATTAAAAAGGGTGGGATAACTCCCATGGAGAGATTCTGATTGCACGGGTCTGACTGAGGTGAGACCCTAGCATCTGTATGTTTAATAAACATCCCTGTGATACTAATGCACATTGACATAGGAGGACCACTGAGTTCATGCAGTGTCCTGAGTTCGTGCAGATGGCAAAGTCTGGATTTGATTTCTCAGCAAGCTTCATTTCTTTTTTTATGTGGGGAGCATGGCACTGCTTAGTTAGTTTCACTTAGTTGTACAGTCCCAAAGTCTATCCCTGAATTAACCAGCTCAGAAACAATATTATTAGAAAGATTACAAAGAGTATACACTAATTCAACATTGTTGGTCACTTCTTAAGAGGAGTCTCCAGGTATTCTAATGCTAGTTTCGTCCCTAGATTAAGGAAGTCAACTTTTATGGTACACATACAAAGACAGTAACTTTCCATTTGTTCACAGGCCACAAAGGTCAATTTATATCAAATCTCCTACTTTTCTTCTTTCCAGTCTCTTCAGTGACTAATTGCTTAGCTATTTACTCTTCTATGCAAAACCAGCTAATACCACTATGAAGGATTTGTATACTTTACTCACCCTATAGTTTAATATGGATTTAGAAAACATTGCTAT
Organism: Panthera onca; assembly: GCF_046562875.1. Lineage (NCBI taxonomy): Eukaryota > Metazoa > Chordata > Mammalia > Carnivora > Felidae > Panthera > Panthera onca. The sequence continues at coordinate 226,515,375 of NC_138339.1, forward strand.
CAGGGCAGAACATGTTGAAGTTGTTTTAAGACATAAACTAGGAAATCAGCTTAGAATCATGGCTTTTAAACTCAAAGTAAAACTTTGAGTCTCAGAGTAAACTATGAGAAATACACTTCATATCATAACCCTATACACCTATACAGCAAACACTTCAGCAAGCAATATTTACCTATACCCAATTATTTTTTCTATTATTTACTATTTCCTATTTTTTAAAATGCCAACAGCAACCCATTACTTTCATATACTGTTAAAGGCCAAGAAAATAGTTTCAAAAATACTGATCAGAAGACTCCCTCCTTTTAGGGTTAACCCTGGGCCAAATAATCAAGCTCCTAGCTTAAATTTGTGATTGCAAGTAAACGGCTCAAAGTTATAATGTCCAGGAGAAGGACAGCCAATGCTAACGGGAATACAAAGCTGAAAAGCAATGGAACAGGACTTGGTGAAGTGAGAAAAACCAGCTCAAGATCAGAGATGTAGTAGTGACTAAAAGAAAAGAAGGCTTGCTTCAAGCCATTTTATTCTACTTAACTTCTAGTAACAGGAGTAGAGAAACATGGATTGATGGTGTATAAAGACAACTTGGGGGAAAAATCTGGAAGCAAATGAGGCCTAACAGCACCAGCGGCCACAGTGATGCCAGGAAAAACTGTGTACTCCAGGAGAGTCTCTGGTTAATTTACCAAGTTCTGTGCGCCCTCAGTGGTATGGTTCCTTTACCAAGGGAAAACGGTTGCAAAAGTGTCCCAAATACTATGATTACAAGTCCCAATAAAAGCTTTACCCTTGGCTAAAAATACAACTTCTTATTGTTGAGTCTACCAGTATGAATTCTAAGAACTAGAGAATGATGCAATCTAAAATATATTCCTTTTGGAAAAGAAGGGAGAGAACAAGTAACATTTGGCTTTTATCTTTGCTGTTTCCACTGGTTAGTGATACAATATACTAGGAAGCCTCTGACTAGGTCATGATTACCACCCTATCCTTCCACTTGTGTGCGTATTGGTGTTCTGAGTAAAATGTGATTTAGTCAATGAGGGAGTAGTGACACTATCATATTGAGAACACACAGAAACCCACCAGTGCTCTGGATGGGATGTGTAAGGTACTCTAGTGTTCTCAACCTCCTATGTCCATAGTCTTCAAAATCCAGCTCAAATGTCACTTAAACAAATAATAATAATAAATAGATGCTCATTTCTTGAGTCCCTATTATGTGTCAGGAACACTGAGTACTGATTACGTACCAGGCTAAGTGCATTATAGGTATCATTCATTTGATTCTTACCTCATTTGATATCTTATTAGACAAGCATAATTAGCCCCATTACACTGATGAAGAAACTAAGGCTTAGAGAGATTAAGTATCTTGCTCAAAGCCACACAAACAGGCAAATTGTGTTTGACTTGTTTGGGAAACAATCAGCTTGGTACGGCTTCTCCCAGGGCATTCCAGAGAGTGGGATGCAGAGTTAGGCATTCATTCACTTAACAATAATTTACTGGGAGCCTTCTTTGTGGTAGTAAAGGAAAATGAAATATGAGGTGACATAGGGGTGCTTTAGGAGTGAATGGAGTGTGCTTGAGTCAGTGTGGGAAGGCAAGGGAGGCCAGATAAGTAAAAGCATCTCAGGTCATGTTACAGAACTTTATAAGCAATGAAGCACTACTGTAGTTTTTTTTTTTTTTAAGTGAGGTTTATTGAGGTATAATTTGCACATAATAAAGTTAATTCTTGTTAAATGCAATTTCATGGGTTTTGACAAATGCATATTTTGGGTAGCCACTGCTACAACCACAACATTTCCATCACCCAAAATGTTCCCTTGTGCTTTTCTCCTGCCATCCATAGCAAGGATTGAACTATTTTCTGTCCCTCTAATTCTGTTTTTTCCATAATGCCCATAAATGCAACCACATAGCATATTTTTTCTGTCTGGCTTCTTTAGCTTCACAAAATACTTTAAAAAATGTTTATTTATTAATTGAGAGAGAGAGAGAGAGAGAGAGAGAGAGAGAGACAGAAAGGGAATCCCGAGCAGGCTCCACACTGTCAGCGCAGAGCCCCATGTGGTGCTCGATCCCAGGAACCTGTGAGATCATGACCTGACCCCAAATCAAGAACCGGACGTTTAAACAACTGAGTCACACAATTGCCCCTGGGTTCACAAAATACTTTTAAGTTCCACGTATGTGGCGCATATCTGTGGCTTATACCTTTTATCGTTGAGTAGTATTCCCTATAACATTACATAGTAGCTTATCCATTTATCTAGTGATAGACGTTTGGGTTATTTTCACCTTGGGCTATTATAAATAGAGCTGCTATCAACATTCACATACAGGTCTTAATTTGGACCAATATTTTCATTTCTCTCAAGAAAATATCTAAGTTTGGAATTATTGGGTCAAATGGTTAAGTGGATGTTTAACCTTGTAAGATACTGACAAACTGTTTTTCAAGTGGATGTGCCATTTTGCACTCCCACCAGCAAGGTACAAGGTTCCAGTGGCTCCACATTCTCACCAAGGCTTAGTATTGACAACCTACTGAATTATGCAGTAATTCAGCACATATGTGCATAATGCTATCTCACTGTATTTAAAATTGAATTTCCCAAATGAATAATGATGTGGAGCATCTTTTCACGTGCTGATTGGCCATCTGTATATCTTCTCTGTTACTGTGTCTGTTCAAATCATTTGTCTGACTGGTATTGGGTAGTTTGTCTTTTTATTATTGAGCTGTAAGATCTTCTTTCCTCCATTCCATTGCTCTCTCTCTCTATCTTTACACCAATCCTCCAACTCCGTTCATTTTTGATTTGTGTTGGCTACTGTTAGTCCTTTGTATTTTCACCAAAATTTAAAAACTATCTTGTTGATAGCCTGCTGGAATTCTGATTAGGTTTGAGTCTATAGACCAGTTTGGGGAGAACTAAGATCTTAACCATGTTAGGCCCTCTGATTCATGAATACATATTTCTGCATTTATTTATTTTTAATTTTTTTACAGAAATATTTTGTAGTTTTTATCACACAGGTCTTTCACAAATTTTATTAAGTACAACCATAAGTAGTTCATGTTTTTGATAATATAATGGTTTTGCTTTATTTAAGCTTCCAATATTTCACATATATTATAAATAAATGGTATTGTAATAGATTTTTGTTTTTTTACGCATGATGCATATATTTATAATCCTTTTTTATAATTGATTTTTGAATATTGACCTCATATCATGTGACTTTGCTAACTTCACTTATGACACTATCTTTTTTCAAACATCTTAGAATATTCTACTCGCCTAATTGAACTCGCTAAGACCTCCAGCCCAATATTGAATACAAATAGTGAGTGAGAACATCCTTGCAGTGTTTTTGATCTAGAGGGAAAGCATTTACTCTTTCACCATTACGTAGTATGTTAGCTGTATATTTTCTATAGATAGCACTTATTACATTGAGGGAGTTTGATTTCTAGTTTACTGAGAATTTTATTATGAACATATGTTGAATTTTTCAAATGTTTTTCTTATGAATTTTAAAATATCCATACATATATTTTCTTTTTTAATCTGCTGACATTGTATAATTCATTCATAGATATTTTTGAATATTAAATCAACTCTGCATGTTTGGAATATATACCTCTTGCTTATGATACATCTTTTTCATGTATTCCTGGATTTGATTTGCCAACTTTTATTAAAGGTAATATTAATATTGTACCTATGCTTATGGTGGATATTGATCTATAATTTTATTACTTGTAATTGTTATTGTTATCAGGGTGATGAAATCTCATAAGACGAAGTGTAAAGCATTACCTACTCTTCTATTTTGGGAAGACTTTGAAATTAATTTTATTATTTTTTTTCCTTAAATGTTTGGTAGAGATATTAAACAATTTTAACATCAATCTATTCTTAAGTAAGTTAAGTCTTATTTTTCTTACATTGTGCTAGGAATGAAAAAAATCTAGACTTTGAATAATGGACTGTTTTGAAGTCTGATTCATAAATAGGAGTAGTGCTTTTTCAAAAAAAATATGTAAACATTCATATATGCAAATATAAACAAATGACTTTTTCTTATTACTCTTCTATCTCAGACTGTGACTCTTTAAGATAGTCATATTATAAAGGAAGTATCCTGGTTTTTCAAACGTTGGTCTCTACAACAGTAACTAACATGAAAAATAATCAGCCTATATACTTAATGCTTCTATTTCCCTAGCACCTTAGGAAGAGCTTCTAGACTAAAATCTATAGCCCAGGCCATGGCTCTACTCTGGTCTCACCTGGATTGCTCATTCTATTCCTTCACCTCACTTCTCACCTTTAGCTTATGCTTGGACTGGCCATACACATTGTACCTTTATGTTAGCACAGGCCCTCCGGCAACCCGTTAGCTCACTTTTACCCATATCTTTTATTTAAACAACATACGAGCTATAAATGCCAATTCTCAGCTCCTCTATTGCCAAGTTATGTCAAAAATAGAAACCAGTTATATCAGAATGGTATAGAAACTGAATCCAAGTTTTCTAATAAAGATATGGATCATCTGAATCTTGACTGGCTGCAATAAGTAAGCTAAGAAGAGCAACAAAAAAAGTAATGTCTCTAGAAGAAATAAGAAACAACAGGAAATAAGACATATAAATGACTATACCAAAAAATTGTCACTCTTGCCTTTTTTTGGTCTTAATAAAAATAATATAAATTAGAAGTATTTTATGAATTATTACTTAACTCTCACCAAAATTAAAATAATCCTCTCTAGGAGGAAAGTATATTTAAAATCATCCTCATGAAAGAAAAAGAATCTCAATACACACACACACACACACACACACACACGTGCAGATATATTTTAAACATAGTTAAAAATGCAATTCAAAGAAAATTTATGATAACCAAATTCTGAAATATATTTTCTTATTCCTTGAAATCTAGCCATTATTAGATAGGACTTGCTAATCTTAGTTTTAGGTAAATAACATTTTATTTATAATCAATGTCTAAAGCTAAGTCTATGAATTAGCAATACTGTTTAAGATCTATACAATTAATTTTGTAAAAGTACAAGATTTTGTTTACCTCATTCATTTACAAAACTCACACATTTAATAACTTACCACATGTGTAAAATGAGTAACAGAGTAGTAAAGAAAAAAGGTTTAGATTAGGTGGGGAGCTTCTGTTTTCCAGAAGTTTTCAGGGATTCTTGGTTCAAAATTAAACCGGAATCTCAACTCTAAGAAAAAGAGTTTCTTACCTTAGAGTTTTGGAAGTTACTCTTTATTTAATACACTTTTTGCCAAATCAAAGACACAAAACGAATAGATAAACCAAAGCTTATTGGCTTAATTATTAAATAACAGTTGTTAAAATAAAGAAGATATTCAAGTTGGGGCTATATAATCACTAAGGAATTACGCTTAGATGCAAAATGCTTTTCCTCTTTAAAACCAAAGAAATGTAAGCTATATATTTTTCACTGTTCTAAAGAACAAAATAAAATTGGAATCTTATGAATCTTATGTTAAATTCGGTACTAACTACAAATACACACTGCTTTTTATGCAAACTAATTAATTATATCCAAAATGCTTTCAAAAGAGTGATAAACGTTTATTTTAGGCAAATGATTAATTTATTTCAAAGGATACGCAAATTCCATAATTTAAAAAAGTCTTTATTTGCTTTATAGTTCAATTCATATTTTAATAATTTAAAATCCAATTATTATTGCCAAGATATTATAGGCAATTTTACATCCCATTAACCTTGCTTTGTTTTAATTATAAAGATCCTTTGTTAGATTCCTTTAAATGATCCAGTTTATAATTTCAGTCTGTCCTAGGGAGTACTTTAATTCAGCTGCACATTCATCAACTGTTTTTGTCCTGTTAATTGTAGACAACTGCACAATTGCTTTCTCCGGCTATGATTGATGAATTATATTCACGGGTATAGCTGTTAAGTAGGATCAACATTTATAACAATTTCAACTTAAAGATTTTTAACTTCATTCCCACAAGGACAAATTAAAGACTGATATTCTAACGACCAAGAGAAAGTGTTTTTTATATGCTTTATTTTAAACTAGTAGAGAAAGTTAATAAAAATGCTGTACGTCTGCGCAAATGAGATAGAAGAGTGTATAAAGAGTCTAATTTGTGCTTGGCACATAGTAGGGCCTCAACAAATAGAAGCCTATCTGTTTATCTAACAGAGTAATGTGTCTTCACTGTAACTACATCCTAACTATCCAAATATGATATATAAACACATATTTTTATTTTATTTTATTATATTTTTTAGTTTTTTAATTTTTTATCGTATTTTGTTTTATTTTATTTTATTATTATTTTTTTAAATATGAAACAGGAACCCTCTTGCACTGTTGGTGGGAATGCAAACTGGTGCAGCCACTCCGGAAAACAGTGTGGAGGTTCCTCAAAAAATATATACATATTTTTAAATGTTTATTTTATTTTTGAGAGAGAGAGCCCAAGCAGGAGAGATGCAGAGAGAGAGGGAGACGGAGGATTGGAAGCGGGCTCCATGCTGACAGCAGCAAGTCTGATGCGGGGCCTGAACTCATGAATGGTGAAATCATGACCTGAGCTGAAGTCGGATGCTCAACCGACAGAGCCACCCATATGCCCCTATATATGCTATTTTCTTAAAATCTGGAACTCCCAAGTTCAAATTTATGAAAGAGAAAGGTCTAAAGTGAAAAGAAATGAGGTAAACTGAAGGTCAGAGTCAGTAAAATTCTAAATATATAAGCAATGACAACAACAAAACTTCCATTTTTAAAAGCCTATATTGCAGCAGTTATAATAAATGTCATATGTTATTTCCAACATTCAGAGAAAAGGGGCAAGAAAGATGTTCCAAAAAATACCCTCACTACCCAAAAAACCCATCTGCAGCAACCACTGTATCTTTCCCCTTCTTGGCCAAACTCCTCGGAGTTGTACTTGCTGACTATGCTCACATCCCACTCACTCCTCAGCTCAAAACAACCTAGGTCCTGATCCCAGTACTCTAGTTAAGTCACTGCTTTCTCAGAAGTCATTCCCTTAATTATCTGCTCCCGCAGTACCCTCTACTCTGGCATATTTATAATACCAGTAATTAGAAGACTGCTGTCCCCACTGGACTGTAAGCTCTCTTACAGCAGGGCCTGGGTCTCTACGCAGCACCCTTAGCACACAGGTACTCACCGGTGTATGTGTGGGTGAAACCAACATGACCATCTTGTCACCGAATCCAGTGGTCCCTCTCATCCTAACTTAAAAACCCTCTTGCTGGGGTGCCTGGGTGGCTCAGCAGTTAAAGGGCAGACTCTTGGTTTCAGCTCAGATCATGATTTCATGGTTCGTGGGTTCAAGCCCCATGTCAAGCCCTGTGCTGATGGTGTGGAGCCTACTTGGGATTCTCTCTCTCTCTCTCTCTCTCTCTCTCTCAAAATAAATTAAAAATTAAAAAAAAAAACCTCTTTTGTTCACTCCTCATTGCTTCTCACACATTCTACTCATCATTCTTTTCTTAATTCCTTCAATAAATATTTGTGATTGTGAACTATGTGCTAGGTATTATTCCAGAAACCAGGAATATATCAGTGAAGAAGACACAAATTCTTAAGACCAAGTACATTTTGGTAAAGAAGATGGACGTAAAGAATGAAAATAATTTGAGATGGTGTTACTAAATGTTAAAACAAAATCATATGACGGAAGTGTGGTAACTCAATAAGATGGTTAAGGGAGCCTCTCTGAGGGGGTGACATTTAAGCTGATTCCTAAATGACAAAAAACAGCCAATCATGTACAGCTGTGGGTAAAGAGGATTCCCAGCAGAAACAGCAGCAAAAAGCATGGCATCATGTTCTCTGCTCCTTCCACACAGGTTCCCCGAGCATCACATCTGTATCCTTATCTACCATTTACCATATAAGCTCAGGACTCCTAAATCCAAATCCCCATTCTACCTGTCTCTTTGGAGATGCAAATTCAAGATGTCTATTCAACATTTCCACTCAGAAATTTCACAGACGCTACAAAATCAGTGTAACCAAAAGTGAAACTATGTCCCACCCAACCCATATTCTTCCTTCTCTATTGTTCCAACTACACTATACTTACAGTATAAACCATCCAGCTATTAAAGCCAGCAATCAAGTTATGTTTGATCCCTTCTTTTCCCTCTTACAATCTAATCTATCAGCACTTCTCTAGACTTAATTTCCAAAGGATACTTTAAATGTGTCCACTTCTTCCTTCCTCATAGCCACTATTAGTCAGTCTATGATACCAGCATCTTAAGCAAGATTTCTGAATCTCAGATTAGTTTCAATCCGGAGTCCACTTGCTACACTGTAGATTATGCCTAGCTCTCTTTAATTATATCATAGCACCCTTAGCATAGCTTATAAACCCTTCATGGCATGACCCTTGCCGGCCACCCTTGCCAAGATGCGATGACCTTGCCTATGTGGCTGGTACACAACAGGCACTTACATAGCTTTTGGCTGATTAAAAAGAGCTGTCCAGCAACACGTCTTGCTATCTCTTGCCTCCAGGCTTTGGTATCAAATTATTCCCTTGGTCCAGAATTTTATTCCTCTTTTTTTTCTTCTTTTACCTAGCCAAGTTCTAACCATCTCTCAGTTCTCAATGCTATCTTTCGCATTTTATTTGTATACACTTTTTATTTTGAACCTCCTGTTGTTGGTTTTTTTTTTAATAGACTATTTTTAGAGTAATTTTAGGTTCACAGCAACCTTGAGTAGAAGATACAGAGAATGCCCAAATATCCCCTCCCCACACACATATCTCCTCCATTACCACCATTCCCTACCAGAGTGGTACATTTGTCACAAATGATGAACTTACATTAAGACAGCTTTATCACCTAAGGTCCATAGTTTACATCTTGGTGTTGTAGCTTCTATGAGTTTTGACAAATGTATAATGACATGTATCCACTGTTAGAGTATCAAGCAGACTAGATTCACTGGCCTAAAAATCTTCTGTGCTCTGCCCATTTATTTATGCCTTCCTCTTCCCTAACTCCTGGCAACTACTAATCTTTTTACTGTCTCCTTAGAGACATATATGGTCATATAGTTGAAATCATACAGTATGAAGCCTTTTCAGATTGCTTCTTCCACTTCGTATTATGCAATTAAAGTTTCTCCACATCTTTTCATGGCTCACCAGCTCATTTCTTGTCTCATTTATTTTTTTCACTAAAAAATAAATATCCCATTGTCTGGATGTACCACATAAATATACGGGTATCTGTTTATCCCTTCATCTACTAAAGACATCTTGGTTGCTTCCCAATTTTGGCAATTATGCATAAAGAGGCTATAAATATCTGTGTGAATGTTTTTATGTAAACATGTTTTCAACTCTTTTGAGTAGATACAAGGGAGAATGACTGCTGGATCTACAGTAAGAATATGTTTACTTTTATTAAAAAAAAAACAAAAACAAAAAACACTACCCACCTGTTTTGCAATGTGGCTATACTGTTCTGTATTCTCACCACCAATGAATGAGAGTTCCTGCTGCTCCACATCCTTGTCAGCATTTGGTGGTGTCAGTGTTTCAGATTTTGGCCATTCTAAAAGGTATGTAGTACTATTCACTGTTGTTTTGATTTGCATTTCCCTGACGATGACAGGCATCTTTTTCTAAGCTTATTTGCCATATGTAGATATTCTTTGGTAAGGTGTCTGTTAATGTCTTTGAATCATTTTTTTAACCGGATTGTTTATTTTCTTATTGTAGAGTTTTAAGAATTCTTTGCTATTTTAGATAACAATCCTTTATCAGAAGTATCTTTTGTAAATATTTTCTCCCAGTCCATGGCTTGTCTTTTCATTCTCTTGACATTGACTTTAACAGAAGTTTTTAATTGTTTTTAAATGTTTATTTATGGGGTGCCTGGGTGGCTCGGTCGGTTAAGCGCCCGACTTCGGCTAAGGTCATGATCTCATGGTCTGTGAGTTCGAGCCCCGCGTCGGGCTCTGTGCTGACAGCTCAGAGCCTGGAGCCTGTTTCAGATTCTGTGTCTCCCTCTCTCTCTGACCCTCCCCTGTTCGTGCTCTGTCTCTCTCTGTCTCAAAAATAAATAAACGTTAAAAAAAAATTTAAAAAAATGTTTATTTATTTTTGAGAGAGAGTGAGTGAGCATACAAGAAAGTGGGGGAGGGGCACAGAGAGGGGGACAAAGGATTCAAAGTAGGCTCTGTGTTGATGGCAGACAGCCTGATGTAGTGTTTGAACTCACGAACCATGAGATCATGACCTGAGCCAAAGTCGGACACTTAACCGACTGAGCCACCCAGGCACCCCCAGAAGTTTTCAATTTTAATGAAGTCCAGATTGTCAACTCTTTCTTTCATGGATCATGTCTTTGGTATTGTATTTAAGAAGTCATCACCAAACGCAAGGTCATCTAGATTTTCTCCTATGTTATCTTCTACGGGTTTTATACTTCTGCATTTTACATTCAGATCTCTGATCTACTTTGAGTGATTTTTATGAAGGGTATAAAGTCTGTGTCTAGATTTATTATTATTATTTTTTGCATGTGGATGTCCAGCACCATTCGTTGAAAAGGCTATCTTTGTTCTATTGTATTTGTTTTTCTTTGATACATTGTTTGAAAACCCTGATAGTCCTACCACCTGGGGAATACACCCCTTCAGTCTAGATTAGATGCCTTGTCTTTTACTTGTATTCATACCTATATCACCTCTATCACAGCACCCTTGTAATACTGTGTGTATTCCTCTAATATTTGTCTCTCCCCCAAAATTCAGAACCATGTTTGTATCATTTACTTCTCTATTCCCATCTCCAGAATAGTATTTGTATGTAGTATAGGCACTGAATAGACTTTTGCTGTATCAATGTACACATGATCTGTTCTTTCATATTTATAGCTAGTCATGTTTCAATTTTTGTTTCAAAATCCTCTTTATTGGAGGAATAATTGGTATGAAAAATGAAAACAAATTCTAGAATGACACAAAGAACATTATGATGGGCATTTGGAAGGTTTTCAGGGACTAAAATTTAAAAAAATTGTAACTGCTTTCTATCAATCTAACTCTTTTCCTAAAACAAAACAAAACGAATTCCAAACTCTACCCCTGAGCAATAAAACAGTATCAGAAGCTAAAACCTCTGGTATGAGCAAATTTTCTACTCTTTCCTTTCCTAAGACAATAACTATAATCTTAAGTGAGGAAGATCCAATTATATTAAGTCTTCAGAGTTACTGATGACAAGATAATTTTTGTTTTTTACTTCACAGTTGAAACAAATTGGCAAAATTAGCATGTATGTGATTTGAGAGATTTCTATAACTAAAATGAAAATGAATAGTCTGGGCAAATTTTTGTTTTTATATGTTTTTCATTGCCTTAGGATGGATAATAATTATTATCAATTCTCATCACAACCAAGTTTTATAAGAACTAAGTATGTTATTATTATGTAAAATTAGTATTTATGTTATAAAAGAAAACTGGTATTTTCCTGTATCTTTTGCTTTGCAATAAATGTAAAATTTATTTTAACTTCTAGAGTTGTATTACTATGACTAAAAATAATTTAGTCATGGAAAATGTAAATGAGAAATATAAAATAAGATAAATTACTACAAAAAGAGGTTATGTCTCTAATTATAATAAACTGATGAGAAAAAACTAATACTAAAAAAGTAATACTAATGTGCATTGAAGTTAATCCCTTTTTTTTTTTTTTGAAAGAGAGACAGAGCATGAGCTGGGGAGAAGGGGAGAGGGAGAAAGAGAGAGAATCTAAAGCAGGCTCCATGCTGAATGTGCAGCCTGACACAGGGCTTCATTCTACGACCCTGGGATCATGACCTGAGCCAAAATCAAGAGTCAGATGCTCAACCGACTAAGCCACCCAGGTGTCCCTAGTTAATTTTTTAAATGGGTTTCTACAGCATATATAAATTAATTTTCAAGGACTATCTTGTCAAATATCCTTTGATGACACCTCCTTTGATAAAGAGAAGTTTTATATACAGTAAGTGTTATCCCCTTATCATCAATTTAATTAAATCCAGTTTCAAGTAAGAAATAAATAGATTATGCCAAATATTCAGTCACTATTTTCCAATGAATATATTATATCATAGAAAAGAATTGTAAAGGATGCAGGTCTTTGGCTGACAGAAGCTATACATGTCAAACTGGTGACAGTTACATCTATCTTCATGTATCCACTGCCAATAAAGTATTGGAAAAATCACAGTGAACAACTGTTTATCATAAAGTGATGAGTACAATGATGGGCTCAAACATGAATTTACTTACAGCTTCATTTTAACAATGGTACATATAAATTCCTGACCTGACTGTTCTTCTTCCCATAATTAATATCCTTCCCATTTTCAGTTGGATATCGGACAACATGATATGTTCAGATAAAACTCCTTCACATGAACGGAGATGGGCTGCGGGAGTGAACGCCGAGCACGGCTTTGAAAACAGATGGAGTGGCAGATGGGCTTGCCGAGCGGCTCACTCGATCTGTGTTACACAACTTTTCTACCCAGTTAAGATGAGGCTCCATCTCACAAAAGCCTTAGAAAGTCTGTTCCTTTATTTCATACATGCTTTCCCCTACCCCAAAATAAATGATTAGTATCTTAAACTTTGTTCCTTTGAAGATTAATTACCTGTATGATAAATTATTTAACTAAAATATATTTTCTTACCCATTTTTGGAACAGATGGTAGGAGAGCAGTCGCCTAGTGGAATAAAATGTACACAGACGAATTATCTAAAAAGTGTAAAATTAATTACCTTCCTTCATTGATGAGTTCAATAAATGCAAGTCCTGCATTCTTCTGAATAGAATTTTGCCATTCCTAAAAGGAGAAACCAAACCAAGTATAAGAAAAATGAGCACGTAAAGAAAATCAGAACTATACACAACATATTTAAATTGATCAGGAGATTAAATGTTCTATTTACACGTGCATTCCAAGTGACTGAAAAGTACAGAGGGAAAAAAAGTTTACAAATGAATTCTTTTGAATTTGTAAAAAAACAACACAAAAAGGAGAAAACATTAATACCATATCCAAATGTAATCTCTCCTTGCTGATCTAGATGAGAACATATTTGTGCATTTGGTGGTTCCACAGTGTAATCATTATAAATTTCTGATTGTTATACAGTGTTTCTGGATTAGGAAAGTATATTGCTTACTTTATACTCTTCCTATGACATATTTAGAATATGCTTTAACCAATTTTTTTTCAATGGATCCTGGTTTAGTCGACTGATTTTTTTTTTTTTTTTTTTTTGCTTTTTATATAGCTGGAAAATTACAACTTTTTTGGATTAAAAGTAATATCCTTTTCAATAGTACTGTAAATAAACACTTCCTTAATACATTTTATAAAAAAAAAAAAAAAACCCTACTGACCACTCACATCACTCATCTAGCCAGATTTGTTAGCCAGATTTTTCTGCATGATTTTCCTACTACTAAAGTGCTACACACCGAGGTAGTCACCTGTCTCCCCACAAATTCAGCTTCACATAAAGCAGTCTTTATGTCGGCCCTTCTCTCTACTCTTGATCACACTGCCTTTTTAGAGCTTTGCACCCATGCTGGGGAAAAAATGCGGTCCCCCAACATAGATACTTGGTGTATAAGTATTTTCTGCTGTAAGTCAATCTGTGAAGAATTAAAGAAGAACATATCATGAACCTACATTTCCCCAGGAGAGAGAATCAACAACTTGGGATATGGAAGCCTGGGGACTATAATGATCTTATAAAGACCTAAATGGCTCTATGGTTGGCTACGTGGTTTTAGCAAAGCCACTGTATTTTAGCTATCATACATAACCTTTAGCAAAAATTCATCTAAATGATAAGACCACTATTGCACTTTACAGAGCTTATTAAAACTTTCCAATCATTTCTATTGTGAACAATTACAGGGAACTCTTTTTGCTATGTTTTAATAAGATGTCTTCTACCATCATCCTTTTATGTATTTTGCATATTCCCATTACATATACTATATTTATTGCAAGCCAATATCCCACAAAATGTGGAAATTTCTCAGGAATACTTGACATTTATTGTGGCATTAGCTTCAGTTAGGGAAAACTGATTCTTATATAGCGAGAACCATGACACTCCGAAGAGTAAATTCTTACAGACAACTTCTTAAACATGATTTTCTTTATGACACTGTTTGTACACCAAGGCTCTTTTATCAGCATAAACTTTAATATGCATGGGATTTTTCAAGAAGATATTTCAAAGTACATATTCAGATATTACATATGCATCCCAAATTATACTGTGTCTAAAAGATCACAGAGTAAAATGTTTTAAAAACTCTGTTCAGATCAAAGATCAAACAAAAAATATCTGCGAGACGCCTCAGCCCATGAGACACTAATCTGCAATCTTTGATAGAGGAGCAGCACAAATAAGTCTTAGCCAAGTTAAGGATACTAGAATTTAAAGGATGAAGAAAGACACTGAAAATATATCACTGCAAGACTTCAGGCAAGAAATATGCTTTAGAAGAGTAATTTGACATTTTTGAGGAAGAGAAAGTGGTACAAGACTGTTTTATGTGCCTTTCCGGAAGAGAAGCAATAGAAGCCTACACCGGTACTTCGAATAGGAGAATGGAAAACAAGAGACATTACAAAGAAGAGATGCCAGGGCTGGATGAGAAACTGGATTTAACGGCTAAAGTAACAATGTGGAAGAATATAAGGTTTAAGTGTTTAACATGAATGGCAGGAAGAATGGTGGCATTCTCATGAAAATATTTAAGAATGGAACACATTTGAGGAAAACCATAGGATTGCTTAAGTATATATTTGTTGGATTGAGAATCATGATGGCATATCAAATAGAATGTGGAATTTGAGATTATTTACATGAAAATATTGATTAAGGCAAACCAGAGGCACGTCTCTAAAGAAGAATCAACAGAAAGAGGATCAAAAGACCTAGGCTGAGTTTTGGGAATCATTCACATTTCTAAAATTAAAAAGGGGAGAGAGAAGCAAACCATGAGACTCTTTAAAAAAAATGTTTATTTATTTATTTTGAAAGAGAGAGAACAAGTGTGAGTGAGGGAGGGAGGGACAGAGAGAGGGGGAAAGAGAGAATCCCAAGCAGGCTCAGCACGTAGCCTGATGCAGGGCTGAATCCCACATCTATGAGATCCTGACCTGAGCCAAAATCTAGAGTTGGATGCCCAACCGACTGAGCCATGCAGGCGCCCCAACAAACCCTAAGAGACTCTTAACTAGAGAGAACAAACTGAGGGTTGATGGAGGGAGGTGGGTGTGGGGGTGAGTTACACAGGTGTTGGGTATTAAGGAGGGCACTTGTGATGAGCACTGACTGTTGTATGTAAGTGATGAATCACTAAATTCTACTTCTGAAACCAATTTTACCATATGTTAAGTAGCTAGAATATAAATAAAAAACTTCAAATAAAAAACAGAAGAAGAAGCAATTAACAGAGATAAGAAAAGATCTAACAAAATTTAAGAATAGTAGCAAAGTTATGATAGCACTATTTAAAAGAAAATAATTCACTGGTTGCACTGGCTCAACGAAACAAAAAGATACAAACAAGACCCTTTAATCACTAACATCATTCTCCTTTTGATGATCAAGAACTTAAGTTTTATTGCATGTGACTTGTAAAACGCAAAATACAGCACGCCCCAAAGTATACGCAATATAAATTGAAAAGCAGAAAAGACAAAAAGATGCCATCCCCAGGGAGGGGATGGAAAGCGAGAGCTGGCGCTGGCTGTAGCCGGGGGCTGGCACGGGAGCCGGAGCCTACGCGGGCTCTCCCTCTGGAGCTGACTCTATCTGTGATGCCAGTGGTGGTATGGTACCAGGGTCGGCACTCGGTGTGGAGCTAGATCCAGCTCTCGAGCTGATGCTCAGACTGCAGTGAGAGAGCTGGTTGTTGGACTGGCTCTAGTTCTGGGCTGACTCTAAGTCTCGCCCTGTTGCCAGACCTGGTGTGAAAACTGGTGATGCAGAGGACTCCGGAGCTGGACTTGCTCGTGACTCGAGCTAGAGCCGGAACTGGCGTGAGGTGCGGAGTGGGAGCAAGAGCTCCTGTTGGAGCTGGCTGTAGCTCGGCGGCCAGCCCTAGCTCTACCTCTGCAGCTGGTGCAGACGCTGGCTGTGGCTCCAGAGCCGCCGCTGGGACCTGTTCTGAACGTGGCCCCGGCTCTGGAACTGCTGCTGGAGCCAGTGCTGCAGTTCACGATGGCACTGCCTTTATCCCCGGGGCCGGCTCGAGCTCTGTCCTGGAGCGGGTCTGGAGCTGCTTCTAGTTCTAGAGCGGGCACTGCCTTCAGCTCTGGGGCTGGAAGGGGTCCCAGAGCTGTGTGAGGCCCGACAGCTTGTTCAGTTGCTCTCCCGAACCCCACAGGTGCCGGAGCTGGTGCTGGAGCTCGCGGAAGAGCCGCTGCCGACACTTCTCCTATCACCGTTGAAGCCATGATCTCGAGTTGGCA
The DNA here is from genome assembly GCF_046562875.1 of Panthera onca. NCBI lineage: Eukaryota > Metazoa > Chordata > Mammalia > Carnivora > Felidae > Panthera > Panthera onca. The sequence continues at coordinate 226,531,989 of NC_138339.1, forward strand.
ACTCGACAAGAAAGACCCAGACCAAGACAAGAGAACAAAAGAGATACCAGGAACAATAACAACAACAACAACACAACAACAACAACAACAACAAAAACCTTGGAAAATGAAAGGCAGGGAAGAAACAGAAAAATGAGTCTGTAATTACACGGTTAAGGGATGGGAAGACATTGCAAGCATCAAAAAAAGAAGGCTTAAAAGACAAAGTTGCAAACATCTCCCCCCCCAGGAAACAGAAAAAAAGATAAGGTGCCAACAAAAGGATAAAGGGATGCAAAAACCTTAACAGCACCAACAAAACTAAAGAAATAAGGAGACTGGAGGCTCTCCAGCTGAAAGGCCCACTGAGTAGGAACTCTAGAAAGAGTGGATGGGGACCATGGAAGAGAGGATTTAGTTTAAATCAGATAATTTAAAATTGCTCCCAGGAATGAAGTACATGACATAAAACCCCTAGCAAGGCACATCATCATAACATTTTCCCTAACAGGAGGGTTAAGAAAAAGGCTAACAGGAAAAAAAATACAAAGAATCAAGAATAAGAATCAAACTAAACTTCTCAGTAGCAAATCCACAAAAGAGAAGAAAAGGAAACGCTTGCACAGTTATGGAGAACATTCAGGGCACAATATCTACCCAAAGTATCAATAACATATGAGGATAGATGAGTCACATTTTCAGACAGGCACAAATAAATATTTGCTTTTCATCCACTCTCTTTAAAGAACCTAGTAATGGTTTACTCTGCCAAAAATGAGGGCATCTCTCCCACAGGAGAGACAAGATTACATTGTGACAGCCCCCGAATCTCAGGGGCTTAAAAACCAAAGATGAATTTCTTGCTCAAGCTTCACGTCCATTGCCTGTGTTCCTCTCTACATCTCATAAGGCATCTCATAAACACAGGTTTCTTTCTTTCAAATGAGAAGAAAAAAAACTAAATGAGAGAAAAAGGGACAACAAAATATTCCTCAGAAGATAAAGTATATTTTATCTCAGAAATCATCAGGCTTGAATATGGTTTTTAAAGCTTGTTTAATAATTTCTGAATGACAGTTATAAAAATAGCACAAATAATTATTTGGGCATCTTTGAAAATTCCAAACTTTTTACAACCTCAGTAAAATATCATACTCAGTACTGAATAGTAAACAAAAATGTGTAAATGCAAAGAAAAAACTGGAATGTGAAGGGAAAAGTATTCTCCAAGAAAAGTATAACTTGTAACAACAGTTTATGTTGGTAATGTAATAAATCCCTAAAGTGTGTACAAGAAATGATAATCTTAAAACTTTGGAAATGGGATCAAGCCTAGATCATTATTTTCTCACTGCTTAATACTTTCATTAATCAGAAAATATTCCCTCTGAAATATATTTATATTTTGTAGTAATATACTCACACATATATCTCCCTATTACATCATAAATTTGTTAATGAAAGGGAGGATCTTTTTTTTAATGTTTATTTTTGAGAGAAAGAGAGTGTAAGTGGGCAAGGGGCAGAGAGAAGGGGACAGAGGATCTGATGCAGGCTCGACACGGACAGGAGCGAGCCCAATGTGGGGCTCGAACTCACGAACTATGAGATCACGACCTGAGCCTAAGTCGGATGCTCAAGTGACTGAACCACCCAGGTGCCCTGGGATATTAAGTACAAATGCCTGGCATACTGTACATACTCAATGTACTTTTGTTGTCGAACTGAATTTAATCCTCCCAAATCAAGGGTATCGCTTCAATGTATGGTTCTCAATCTGGCTGTACAAAAGAATCAACAGGGGAGTTGTTAAAAAGTACCAATCATAAGACAATAATCTCCAATGACAGGGCCCAGGCATTGGTATCATTTTAAAGCTTCCCAAATTATTTTGATGTAAACTCAGTGTTGAAAACCACTGCCTTAGGTCATCTCTCTCTCCCAAAAAGACTGCACAATACAAACCTCAAAGTACCTAACTTGCCAGCGTGGAGTAATTTAGTTATGAGGTAATATATATTTTTTCCTTCAGACTGTTCACTTATTTAAATTTCCTTCTCATAAATAGTATATTGTTGTATCATAATTACATCATAACTTATACCATAATTACTGAAGTATTCACATCCCTAAAATAACACCGTAACTAAGGTCCTTTCCAGTTCTGACATGGCATTTCATTCTCCCACATGGTATTTTTGTAGGACTCAAACGTTAACTTCTAGTGACTGTGTAAAAAAATGTGAGTAATGATAGAGGCTAGGCAATGATCCTATTCTTCAACACTGATGCACATTTTGTTCTGCATTTTAAAAAGTGTTTCTTAAATGTGCATAACCATGTACCTGATTCTAGGAGTTTCAAAAGAATAATTAGGTAAAATATTGAGAGGCTCACAAGTAGAGTACCTAGCATAGAGAGGAACTCTGTGTTTGTTGTGATGGCTGAGGCATAAACTACATTGAGAGTTGATAAATGGGCGAGAGCCGGACAGGGAAGACACTTTAATCGCTGTCCTAGCTTTCTAACAATTCTCTCTGACATGTAGACTTAGAGAAATTACTTAAAACAAGGGAAACGGACACATGAGAATGTATACAAAGGGGTAATAATCTATTGTCATTTCAACAAAGACAATCTTTTGGCAATGACAGGAAAAAAGTATATTTTCAAATTGTGTCTACGAATCATTCCAGAAAGTTTTCTGCCATTTGAGAAAACACGCACACATGCATTCATTCAAGTTGGAAAAAAATGAACATCTATAAGAAAAGGTGTAAATTAAACATCGGCATCAAATTTTTGTCTTCATGGGAAACATACTAAACTGGGTTTGAATGCCTGCAGAGAGATGCCAAGTCTGTAGACAGTTTTGTCATAATTTTTTAACTCTTCTATATGGATGCATAAAATTTCCTCAAGATGAAGGACTTTTTCAGAGAATTGGATATCAAGTTAAGGATCCTTTGAAACTAAACACTTTGAAGACAAATAGGTTCCAGAAGGATGACAATGAAATCCCTATGTTCTCTTCAACAATCACTTCATGGTAGTTAGATGACCTAGTAGAAATCTCAGACCCAGGACATATTTTTTCCCCCCAACGGTTTTTCCTCCTCTATGTCAGCTCAATTCACATTTCTCATTTCCTTTTGCTTTGTATACAATTAGGTGAACCAACTTAATGTCCTTAGAGACTCAATCCATCTCAAAATCTTTGAAAATATTTCACGGTAAAAAAAAGGAGGGTTAAGTTGAAATCTTGTCTTCAGGAACTCCAGAATTGATTTTTTTACTTTTATATCCTTAATGTCTACTTATCATTAATTGCCAGGAAAAGAAGTAGGTTATGTACCTCAAATATTTTCCTTGTGAACGTTCATTATAACAAGTGTGCTTATAAATTCTGTGCAGTAAGTTGGAGAAATTAGTAAGTAAAAGGATTGAAGTAAAAACATACTGTATATAAATAAAACCAGATATAACTAATGTTTTCAATGAATACAAAAATGAACTAATGAAAATAAATATGCAAGTATTCAATGTATCATTTGTTTTCATTTTCATTGCTTATTTTTATGAACATCCTACTAAAGCATATAGGAAAAATAGGATATAAGAAATGAATAATCAATCTCAAAGAGATTATTGATATGAAATTCAGCCATAGAAAAACCATTAGGCAATGTGGAAATAGATCCAATTGGTTACTAAAAGTTGGTGTTTCATATAAATATAAATATAAATATAAATATAAATATAAATATAAATATAAACATAAATATAAATATAAATGTAAATGTAAATAAGTATAAGTTTCCCAGGATCCTAGTAGATCATTAAATTATGTAAATAAATTTAACACCGCTTTTTATTACAAATATTCTTATGCATATATATATAGACAGATATACACACACACACACACACACACACATACTTGTGTTTGTATTTATAATGAAAAATAATCTAGGTTGTTTTATAAGATATTTTTTAAACAGTATTTTTTCTATAACTCTAAATATATACAATAAACAAACACATTTATATCCTATGTTAAGTTGCTGGATATTTCTTCCTTGGTGAGAAAACATATGCTACTAGAAACGATCAGAAAGATATCAAGAAATGATAACTTTATTAAATAAAAAAATAGGGGGATTTGGGTGGCTCAGTCAGTTAAGTGTTCGACTCTTGGTTTGGGCTCAGGTCATGATCTCACGGTTCATGAGTTGAAACCTTGCATTGGGTTCTGCACTGACAGTGTGGAGATTCTCTCTCTCTCTGCCCCTCTCCACGTCTCTCTCTCTCTCCCTCTCTCAAAACACATAAACTTAAAAAAAATATGAAAATAGAGGAAATGTTTCATATTTTCTATTTAGATAGGAAAAGGGTAAAAGCTAGACTAGGATTCTTTAAATAAACTTTCAGAGTTGTGCTTTTAATTAAAAAAAATTAAATTTAAATTTAAAACATATGCAACATTAAAAAAGTTAGGGTTTATCCTATTCAAATATGCACTTTAAGATTTAATACTAATGTGGTTTTGAAGAACTTTAGTTTGATAGAATAATAACTTTTAAAACTTGACAATAGGGGCGCCTGGGTGGCTCAGTGGGTTAAGCATCCGATTTTGACTCAGGTCATGTTCTCCCGGTTCATAAGTTCAAGTCCCACGATTGCCTTGTCAGCACAGAGCCTGGAGCCTGCTTCAGATTCTCTCTCCAGTCTGCTTCTGTCCCCCTCTCTCTCTGCCCCTCCCCACTTCTACTTTGTTTCTCTCTCTCTCAAAAATGAACATTTGGGGCGCCTGGGTGGCTCAGTCAGTTGAGTGGCCGACTTCGGTGCAGGTCATGATCTCGCGGTCCGTGAGTTCAAGCCCTGCGTCGGGCTCTGTGCTGACAGCTCAGAGCCTGGAGCCTGTTTCAGATTCTGTCTCTCCCTCTCTCTGACCCTCCCCCATTCATGCTATGTCTCTCTCTGTCTCAAAAATAAATAAACGTTAAAAATTTTCTTAAATGAACATTAAAGAAATAAAACAAAATAAAAATAATATTTGACAATAAAACAAAATCCTGTACTGGTCTATAATCAATGAAATAACAGTGACTATCCTTCTATAATTTCCATGATTTACAAAGGTAAATATTTGTTCAGAAAAATTCATTTCCTGAGAGCTTACCATGTGTCTGAGACATGGCTAGAGCACTACTATTTTTAAGTTATACTATACTGTTGAGATCACTTTTTTGAGGATCATCTTTGAATGTCATATTTTTCTAGGGCTAAGAATCAGTGTATCAGTAGACTGACTCTCAAAACATCATAACTTAGGAAGAGTATACAGTAAAATATAAATATGGAGAAAATTATACCATTAGCATAAGAGCTCTAGACTGTACTCAACTGCAGCACAAAAGTGCTGGGTATTATTAAGCTACTATACATACGTAGCTTCTCAAAAAATGCTCATAAATAACCTAATAATACAATAGACATTTGATATTTCTCAAGATGTACATTTCAAGACCTTTGTATTTAGTTATGTTTTGTGACTACCACCTAGGCTCATACTATATCCCACAACAAAAGTTCATTATAAAATTGCCTTATTTTCCAGAGTAAATAGAAAACAACCACACTGTATTGAGCTGTTGATGCTGTGTTACTGCTTGGCGAATTCATTCCCACATACCAAATCAGTAGCACACATGGTCTCAACTCATGCCGTGGCAAAACAATAAATGACACTATGCCAGTTACCCATGTTACTACTGAAGAATAGAAGGAACTTTCAACGTTAAATCTTGAATGCTAAGACCCTGGTGTGCTTCACTGGCATAAAGTGCAATCATGTACAGTTACATTAGTTTATATTTTTCATAAATAATCATGTATCAATAGGTGTATAAGCCAGTACAAGAATGTTAGTGTTGTAGAGACTTAGATATCATAATTTTTAACCCACTCTAAGAATTTTTTACACACAATTCGCTGATATTTGCTTGAAGACTTATAATATTTCTGGGATTCTGGAACAACTTGTTCTATTTTTGGACTATATTAACATTAAAAAAGAAGCATAGATATTCATATATGGGAGGAAGAGCTGTGGAGACCAATATAGCATCTATACTCATATGTAGCTATTAGAAGTACTTGAAACGTAGCTGGATGAACTAATATGTGTTCTAAGTATAAATTATATACCTGATTAATTTTTTAAAAAATACTTATTTATTTTTGAGAAAGAGAGAGACAGAGTGCTCATGTGAGCCAGGGAGGGGCAGAGGAAGAGGGAGAGAGAGAGAGTACCAAGCAGACTCCTGTCAGTGCAGAACCTGATATGGGTGAGATCATGACCTGAGCTGAAATCAGGAGTCAGATGCTTAACCGACTGACTCACCCAGGTGTCCCATACCTGATTAATTTTAAATAATTGATAAACTTGTGTGGTGTTTGGACTTCTGAACAAGAACAAAGACTTGTAAAGCTGGCTCCCTCAGTAACTGTTACTTGTGAATAAAGTTTTCTCGTCATTATAATTAACACAGGGTAGTAACAAGGTCATCAAAATAATTTAAAAACAATAAAAAAAAAGAGTCTACAAGTAAATACACATATGACAGACAGACAGACACATACACACATATATATATCAGACACATGCACATACACACACACACACACCTATCTGATTTGAAAGACAGTATAAAAACAGGAATGTAAAATAGCTCATTAATTATTTTTATATGGATCACATGTTGAAATGATATTTAGGTTAAATAAAATATATTATTAAAATTAATCTCACCTATCTTGTTTACCTTTTTAAATGTGGTAATTAGAAAAATTTTAATTGTATGTGATTCACATTACATTTTTATCACACAGTGCTGCTCTCTAGAGTACCAACTGGGAAAGCAATTTATAAGCCATCATTGTTATAAGACCAATTTCTGCTTACACTAATAACAAGAGAAGTAACTTTGCATTTATGTATAGAAATCTAGTTTGAATGAATATTCATTCAATGATTAACTGTTATCACTCCTGGGTAGTGAAAATATGAGGTGAGGGGAAGTTTCATTTAACCTTCTAATATTCTAAAATTGTTTTTCTTTTAATGTACAGGAACTACTTATGAATTATAATCTTAATTTTTTTAATGTTTATTTATTTTTGAGAGAGACAGAGAGATAGACAGACAGGCAGAGAGCAAGTGGGAGAGAGGCAGAGTCTCAGAGGGAGACACAGAATCCAAAGCAGGCTTCTGGCTCCAAGCTGTCACCACAGAGCCTGATGCGGGTCTTGAACTCACAAGCCATGAGATTGTGACCTGAGCCGAAGCTGGACGTACAATGACTGAGCCACCCCTGTGCCCCAGGAACTACTTTTGAATTAGATATCATCTTGGCGTCTACAGTTAATTGATTTTCAACAAGGGTACCAAGACCATTCAATGGAAAGAGAATGGTCTCTCAATAAATTGTACTTGGAAAACTGGATATCCATATCCAAAAGAATGAAGTTAAATCCCTACTTCACATTATATATAAAAATTAACTCAAAATGGATCAAAGACCTAAATTGAGGAACTAAAACTATTAGAGGAAAATATAGGGGAAAATCTGCATGACCTTGGATTTGGCCTTGGGTCTAAAATATGATAGCAAAAGTTTAAGAAACAATTGGACAAAAATAGACAAAGTGGACATGATTAAAAACTTTTGTGTACCAAAATCAGTATCAAGAGAATGAAAATAACCCAGAGAATAGGAAAAAAATATTTCCAAGTCATATACTTGACAAGGATTTTATATCCAGAATAAAAAACACCTAAAACTTAACCAAAAACAACAAAAAACAAAAAAACGTCAATTAGGGGGCACGGGGGTGGCTCAGTTGGTTAAGCATCCGATGTCGGCTCAGGTCATGATTTCATGGTTCGTGGGTTTGAGTCTTGCGTTGGGTTCTGTGCTGACTTCTCAGAGCCTGGACCCTGCTTCAGATTCCGTGTCTTTCTCTGCCCTTCTCCTGCTCATGCTCTTTTTCTCTTTGTCTCTCAAAAATGAATAAATGTTAAAAAAAGAAAACACCAACCCCCCCCCAAAAAAAAACTCAATTAAGAAATGAAAAAGGATGTGAATAGCCATTTCTCCAGAGAAGATACAAATTGCCAACAGATGCATGAAAAGATGCTCAACATCATTAGTCATTAGGAAAATGCACATCAAAACAAGAATGAAATACCACTTCTTACTCACTAGGGTGACCATAATTAAAACAACAGCAACACATTAAAACAACAACAACAAAAATAGAAAATAACAAGTGTCAGAGAGGATATGGAGATACTGGAACACTTGTTGATTCCTCATGGAAATGGAAAAAGTGAGTCATCCTGGAAAACTGGAAATTTCTCAAAAAACTAAACAGAATTACCACACAACTCAACAATTCTACTCAAGAATTGTATCTGCTTAAAAGAATTGAAAATAGAAACTCAAATAGATACTTGTAGACCAATGTTAACACGGCAGCATTATTCATAATAGTAAGTAGGTATAAACAACCCACGTGTCCATCAACAGATTAATGGATAAACAAAACATGGGTCTGTAAATAGAATGGAGTATTTATCATTCAACCATAAAAAAATGGAGTTCTGAGATACGTTACAACATGAATGAACCTTGAAAACATTATGCTGAGTGAAATAAACCAGACATAAAGGAATTCTACTTATATAAAATACTGAGAATAGGCAAATCATAAAGATAAAAAGTGAATTAGAGGTACCAGAGTCTGGGGGGAGAGAGATATGGACACAGAGTTTTTGTTTGGGATGCTGAAAATTCTTGGAAATAAATAATGGTAATGGCTATCCAACACGGTGAATGTAATTAATGCAACTGAACTGCACACTTAAAAATAGTTAAAAAGCACATTTTATGTTCTTTCTGTTTTACCACAATAAAAGTGCATCAATCAAATCATCTTGGGGACTGTGTTTTCTTTCTAGTCATGCATTAATTCAGTAAGTAACAATAAATATATATACTATGTGTTAGACAGTTTGCTAAGCATGGATGACATAATGGTGAATAGAAATATAAAATGAACTTTGTTATGGGGTAAATTTGTAGTGTAATTGAAGTGGATTAACATCCATAGAGTAACCTTGGAAGACTTTAAGGCTTTGCATCATCCTTAAGAAGTCTCTCCTTTTGAATAATTTCAAACATTCTATAATTTAAAATACTCTCCATAGATTTTACATAAATATACTGATGACACTATACATAACTAATTTTTTCCACTGGCTGTATGGAATGCTTCGAAAAGAGAGGAAATACTGAACATAATGCTTATCCAAAAGGAAATTCCAATGAACTGGATAAAGAAAAGCATGCCTATATCAAATGTAAGAGCATTTAATTAAAACATGTAAACAGGCACCTGTATTTACTATCTAGATGTATGTATTTCAAATGCTAAAGGGAATGATGGAGTGATTAGAATCACATAATCATGAACAAGAAAAGCTTCATGAAAGAGAAGTTTGAATTAACTGGGAAGATATGAAGTAACACTAATAATCCTGTATTTTGATAATGTCAGTAGTTACACCATTACAAGAAATGAAATTGCTTTGATCTATATACACATGCACAAATGAATGCATGTAAAAAACAGTGAAGGGTGAATAATGCTGTGGGAAGGGCACGTGGAACTCTAGGTACTATTTTTGCAACTTACTGTGAGTCTGAAATTATTTAAACAATGAAAGTAAAAGAGGACACAATTACTTATCACATAATAGCTATTAAAAATAAGGTATGTTGAAGTATACATTGGACAAAAGTAAAACAACAACAACAAACAAACCACCTAAAATCAAGAGAATGTGTAATAGTGGTAGGACTGTGGAATGCATACACATTATTGTTGCTATTTTTCAAAGTTGTGGTAATGTGTCTGAAGAATTTATAAAACATAAACATAGAAAAATAGACACGGGGGAAAACAAACATGCCAAAATAGCTAGAAAGAAAGGAAAGGGGTGGATATTGTGGCAAAGTATGGGAAGGGGTTCTAGGTCAGGGAGGTGGTCTATCAGTGACCCAGGGAAATCTGTCTACCTCAGAATATGCTATATTCTTTCTCCTCTCCTACAGAAATTATAGCTCCGAAGGATTATTGTATGGGTGGCCAAGGCTTACAGATTTCTTTTTGTCCTGTTTTTGTAAAATTATAAGAATTCAGACATGAGAAAAAGGGCTGTTGTTTCTCTTATATTTTACCATTTACATACAGCGGAGCTCAGAACTTCCGTTTACTCAGCATTTTCTTCAGTTTACAATTTGAGTTGGATATGAGTTAATTAATATTCAAGGATGAAAGTATTTATATCATGCACAAGAATTACATATATTATAGGTAGCTTGGAAAATAAATATTTTATGACATAAAACTGATAGACTCAATGTTCATTATACCTCCTAACTTTTCTAGGAGTTGAGTAAAAGAAATCAATAATAAAAGACCACATGGAAATAATCAAAAGTAATTTGAATTGTATGTTCTTTAAATCTTGGATTAAATTTTCATAGAGGGATGCCATAATAGTTGGGTAAATAACAGACTGAGTCTGTTGCATTTGTGCAGTAGGCATTCTCCCCAAGATACATTAAATGGAAATACTTTTTTCCAAATGTCTATATTCTTACTATAAATCTTCTCCATATTTTCTAATAACTTTATTATGACTCAAGTTGACAGTAATCTTCATGCATCATCACATGTGCAATTTCCTGCTAAACTTTTATTTCTACTTAAGACATATTACAAACTTTATGGCGAGAAAGAGGGTATGCTCTGGGCAATTTCAAAAAACTTTAATGCCTAATTTGCCCCTTTAACTTTGAGAGGATGTTATGCCACAGATAGAAGTTGGGGCCAAGCACTGTCCAGAGAAAAAGGCAGGGATTTTGAGATATTCAGGAATGAAACAGAGGCTTTATTTCTCCTAAACACTGAGGCAGAACTTATAAAAGCAAACACCAGGAACTACTCAATACTAATCACAAGTTAGAAAGTTCTTATCGACTTCAATTCTATGCTATTAACATACAATTACATTTTATATTAAAAACTACTCTTGAGGAAACATTGTTTCATATACTGCCTGGAAATGGGTAACTCCCTACGTGACAAATTAAACCCAAATAAAACTATTGTGTGGTTACTTAATTCCTGATGTACTTAAAATGAGGCTGGAGTGTGCTCTAAGCACGTCACAGCTCTAAGCTGGAGTGTGGTCTAAAGCATAAAAGGCTTAGAGTGTGCTCTAAGCCTGGGCGGCTCACTTGGTTAAGCTTCTGACTTTGGCTCAGGTCATGATCTCATGCGTGATGAGTTTGGGTCCCATATTGGGCTCTGTGCTGACAGCTCAGAGCCCAGAGCTTCAGATTCTGTGTCTCCCCTCTCTCTGGCCCTCCCCTGCTTGCACTCTTTCTCTCTCAAAAATACAAATAAATAAATAAAATTTAAAAAACATATATCATACTACAATTTTTTTTACTCATCATTGAGTTCAAACTCAGCTACATAACAGGCAAGTTTCACAGATAACACCAGACCACATTAAGAAATGGAAGGATGTTACCAATAAATCTTCAGTAACCAGCACAAGGCTAATATAAAAAAGCAGTCACTAAATAAATAATTGTGACACAATTTCATCAGAAAACTAGGATTTCCTATTTCTGAAGATGCTTTTAAAAAATCTAATCCAGGGGTGACTGGGTGGCTCAGTCTGTTAACCATCTGATTCTTGATTTCGGCTCAGGTCATGATGTCAATGGTTCGTGAGAGCCAACCCCACGCTGGGCTCTGTGCTGACCGCACGCAGAGCCGGCCTGGGATTCTGTCTCCCTCTCTCTGCTGTTCCCCGCCCCCCCCCCCCCCCCCGCCAAAAAAAAAAAAAACAAAAAACACTGGAAAAAATCTAGTCCATCCCAAGTTTTCTTACATTTATCATCTTACTATACACATCCCAAATGTTTTCAATAGTGGGCACTCATGAAAGCTAGTGGGCACTAGCTTTCCATATTCATCTCATCTGTGTTTTTACCTCTATCTTTGGTTTATTATAGTTGGAAGAAAAGTATGTCTTTTTTCTTTGTACCATCTGAATACTGTATCAAATTGGAGAAAAAATGAAAAATTTAAAAGTTCAAATACCAAATCATCTGAAAAAGGAAGACTGTTCCTCAGTTGTGGTTCTTTTGTTAAGTGCTGTGTTTAGAAGTCCTGGGTCTGAGCCTTGATCACATCAGTGAAGTCACTAACTTCCTTTTTATTTAACTATATGAAATATTTAGGAAAAAAAAGGCAAACAAAACCACAAAATAATTCATGTTAGTAACTTCATACACAGATTCTAAAGAAACTTGCAAGGCTGACTTCTATTTTATGTTACGTGTACGTTTTGGGATTTCTAATGAGAATAAAAATGATTTACTAAGCATGCATTTTGCTTAATCAGTACTTCAAGTCAGAAAGTACTTGAATACTGAGAGACATTACTTTTTACATAAAAGTTTCTCAATTTATAAAACGTTTTCTATTGAAAGATAAGGCACAGAAAAATGCAATGACATCTGCTAAGCTTTACTTAGAAAAACTTAAAGAAATCCTACGGGATAACATCACTCAATTTTTCCTGGAGTACCTCTGATGGAGACTTCCTAAAAAAAAAATCTGGAAATAATTAGAAACTATTATAGTACCTAAAAAAGTTTACTTGAAAACTAAATCTGTTATTCATCAAAGAACACAATACACTCAGAATAATGTAATAGAAAATTAAGGTACATATATAGAATGACATAGAGCACCTCAAACAAATGTAATTGTAAAGCATTAAAAAAAAAAGTTGACAGAAGACAGTGTCAGACCTGTGATATCCTGAAGAACACTAGGAAACACTACATTTAACTGATGAAGCAGTGATTTTGTTAAAACAAAATATATTAATTATTTGGCTTATTTTATTTCAGTTCATTTTCTTTCTAAACGACAAGAAACCAATTCTTTTTAAAAAGATACTACTAAGGCGCAACTTTAATACACATTGAAAGGGAAGAAGAACAAAGAGCTAATTCTTCAAATGTACTCTTGTGTCGTCAGGTATGCATGGGAAGGAAAGCTATGCAAAATATTGTAAAAAACATTTGGGTATTTGTGGAACAATAAATGCAATACAATGATAATGCTAATAGCTTCTTAAAAGTAAAAATATGTTCTTGACAGAGACCTAAAATTCCACTGGGGAGCAGACTGGATGGCATGTCCCTTGGAATTTAAAAGGCTGTCCATATGAACTGAATTATCCTTGACAAGTACCTTCAGACACTTGTAATATGATCTCATGTAAATTTAGACCATATTTTGCACACAAACCAGTGGCAATAGTAAGTTTATTCAGGAGCTCAGATAAGAAGAAAAGAAAAACTGATATCTTTAGTAATAGTTGTTAACATGAAATTTCCGAAATGAAAAGCATAAAAATTAAAGTAACTAATGTGTTGTCACAAATGAAAGAAAAACAAATATTGAGAGAAAGATTGCCTTTTCTTTTCCTTTTTCAATCCTTGGCTACCTAGTCTCTCCAAACAAAATTTTATCCTTCAATAGTTTATCTAAATTTGGAAAAAGAAAAACACATTTTAAGCAAATAAATAAACAGAAAAATTCCATTTGCGTTGGAATTTTAATAACATAACTACCATCAAACTTATAATAAATCATAACAACATAGAGCCATAAATATTTATAAAAAGCTGACTGTAAGATAAAACAAAAGACAACTCAGAACTCTGTAGCTTTAAAGATTCCTCAGGACTGCCCTGGCACAAAGACAGCCCTACAAACTTTGCTAATTCTACAGGGATCAGCTCCATTGTCCAAGAGACGCATTAAGGCCTGTAGAAGAGAACCCAGCTTTGGAGAGTGCTAGGCCCAGCAAGCTCCAGAGCATCATTAACTGTAATTATTTTCCTTTATCAGAAGTCTGCTACTGCTATGGTTGTCCTGCTAATGGATGAAAACAGGACATAGATCATCTTGAATTTGAGTAGTAGAGAAAAATCACAGATTAAAAGAAATTTTAAAGGCATGTCTATTTTTGTGAGTGTCCTTAAAACCAAGATTTTACACATCCATGGAAAAATTAACGATCTATAAAGATGGTTTCATAAGCTAATTTCACAGTATTATAATAAACTCATCCCACCTCAACTGTATTAAAGTAAGATTATCACTCATTATTTCTTTAAAAATATTTTATGGAAAGCAGCATTTCAGTTTAACAAATAACAGAATGATGGGAACTATTTTTTACAAACATACATTTTGTAGTCACTTAAATGAAGTATATTTAATCAATTAACCACTTGAAATATTTAAATACACTCTGAATTATTTAAAAAATTCAACTTAAAAATCAAACTGAGAGACATGTTTATAATATTGCTTTGCTGAAACACTGAAAGAAAGTGCACTGCACAGAGTGCTTAAATTTCTCACTCTTCCTTTCAATCAATATCTGAGGCAAAGTTTCATCTCTAGGGCCCTTAATGGCAGGAATTCCTGGAGCCAGCAAATGAGTAATGTTAAACCTATGATTAGATGATGAGGCCATCAAAGACACTAGACCCTAATGCTACATTCTTCTTTATTTCTCTGAACTGCAGTAAAACCCAGAGCTAAAGAAGAAGGAATTTTAAGGTACTTTTTTTTCCCACAAAAGCTTTTTTTTTTCTTCTTCTTCTTTTTTTTAATACATGTGCATCATCAAGAACCTAAAAGGTCCGGATCTCTCCAAATGTCTCTTGAACTCAGGACTCTGGCAATAGGTAACAATTTTCAAATGCCCTGCAAATGAACTCCTGCCAGAGATGCTGTTTTCTTTATTCTTCATATTCTTCCTGGCTGAAAAGGGAGAAATGGACCTAATGGTTTCCCTATGAATATATTCTTCAAGAAAATAAACCTAAAGACTGGAAATCAATAGGTAAGTCTTGGTTGTTTTGTTTTTGCTAATATTTTAAAGGTGATCCTTTAAATATTGAAGCCATATTGTTGTTTATTTGGGAGTTAGCTGCAGCTTCAGACGGACCTCAAGGTCAGTAACTAGAAAGAGTTTAGATGTATTTTTCTTTCTATTGAGGAAACTAGGGATAAATGTAATAACTACTTATTACAAACACACATAAGCTGTTTTTCTTGTTCTCATAATACAAAGTATTTAATACTTATATGAAAATCAGGATCACTCGGAGACTTGAATGAGCTGATAAGACAGACCACTGGGTCCCTAATTTTAGTTATTAGAAAAATGTAATACATGTATTTTAATTTCTTATAAATGCTAAGAAGAAAGAAAACCCTAAAACTATAAATTGTATTTTTGAATCTGATTATTAAAGAAAAATAGCACAAGTAGATTTTTGGAATGTATCCTGAAATATACAAATTACCTTAAAAAAAGGAAAGCCACAAGGTATTGTATCAAAGGCCATTCACTAATAAGCTATATTTTATACTCCGCTATTGTATGAAAAGGCTTTGCTTTCATTATCTCTAATCTAATAGAAGAAATCATTTAACAATAAATGTCAAAACTATAAATTCCACTATACCATTTTTAAATGGAGACATGTAAGGAAGCGTATCAAAAGATCTATAACAAATTACACACACACACACACACACATATATTTCCAGATAGGAGACAATAGAAGGATAGGGATGGTGGGAAAGAATAAGATAGCTAAAGTGTGTGGAAGAAGGGAGAGGGAGACTATATCAATATTCACACAGTACGATCATCTACATAAAAATATCTTAATATAAATTATTTTCATCATCTATAAGAGATGGAAGTTTTAAATGTATACACACAAATACAAATATATGCATATGCATTCTATGACTAAAAATCCTCATGGAGTTTAATGCAATCCAGTGAATTAGATTTCCTACCTGAGAACAAAGCAGCATAACAAGTTCAACCACAGATGTGCTGGACTTCATACAAACGAGGCCTGCAACGAAGAAAGGTTGAAACAATGAAATCTCCATGGTAGAAATCATCATTCCGAGTTAATTAATTACGTGATTTTAACTTATCAAAACTTTCTTTAAAATAGAACTTCTAAAATAAAACAAATGGAAACATTCCCATAGTTTTTATGACAATTTTAAAACATTCAGATATTCAAGAAGTTATAAAAAAAATACTAAAAAAATTGACTTCTTCATGCTTGGGTTATTTATTTGGTCAAGGCATTTCTCATATTTAAACAAGGTACAGGGTAGTTATTGAAACTGGTGAGCTTGTTAGAGCTACTTTTATTCCAAAGACATTTGCTATGTGACTGTCTCTAGAACAAGAACAATAATCGGTGAATATCTGCCTAAATTTTCTTCTAAAAACACAAAATTAAAATAATTTACAAATAGTAACACTCCCTCGGTTGTCAGTTGTTAAATGTTTTTAAAATATTTTAAAAAATGAACTTCACACACAAGTATCACATTAAGCTATGTTTATAAAATCTTCCACTGTTGTGTTTCCAAAGTCTCTGAACAGTCATCAGTAGAGAAAAGAATGAAATGTTATGTAATTTGTACATAGTAATGGCTACTATTCATTGATCACTTACTATGTGCTGGGCACTGTGTTAAGTGCCTTATATACATAGTCTCATTTAATTCTCATTTCTTTTTTTAATTTTTTTTTTTTTTTAGTTTTTTAAGTTTACTTATTGAGAGAAAGAGAGCGAGCACATGTGAGCATGAGTCAGGGGAGTGGCAGAGAGAGAATCCCAAACAGGCTCTTTGCCTTTAGCATGGAGCCTGCTGTGGGGCTTGATCCTAGGAACCTAAGATAGGACATGAGCCAAAATCAAGAGTTGGACGCTTAACTGACCAAGCCACCCAGGAGCCCTTTAATTCTCATTTTTTACTCTGTTACATACTATTACTATACTCATTCTACAGGCAGGAAAATATTCTTCCCACAAACAATTTAAACACTAATTATTCATCAAGACTTTTCCCAATCAAAAGGATGACTGCTGAATAACATATAATTAGATAGCAGATCATGATTGGTAGTTTTTTAAAAGTGCCAGCAATAGAGGAAGATATAACTAAGAATTAATAACCATCTTGGGTTGAGAGTATGTAATCATGATGCTTCTTAATTTAAAAAAAAAGGGTTTTAAAATATTTTTGCTTTTTAAAAAAAATTAATAGGTTTGTTTTTTCTTTTCATATGAGCACAAAAGTAATCTGTAAAAGCATTGTATGTAGTAGGAAATGCCATGGTCTTACATTAGTTGTTGCTAAATGGAAAGTTGAGGTGGACCCAGCTTTTTCTCCTTAAGGTGATTTCAATAAACAGTCTCAAATGCCTTCTAGGCTGTAGCATGTATATTTATTGTAGGTAGTGGATAAATACCCTTTTGTGCCCACTCTGCTAACAAGACTATCCTTATTGTACACATGACAGAAAAAGCTGTAAAAAGGCACTAGTATTCCATCTTATCAGATCTTTGGGCAGACAGTTAACTAATGAAATAAGAGGCAGATGTGAAAAGCTCATTTAAGAGACAATTGCTGTAATTGATCAGCAATTCTCATGCTCAGGAGCTAGAGAGTCCAAAAGATTAATGGGACATTTATCACCTGTTGGCTACTCAACTATTTGAAACTCTGACAAAACTAAGTAAAAGGCCAAAGGACTATGCATAGCAAAACAATCATAATTATGATATGTACTCCATATCAGTTTAGATTTTAGACTGCAGGCTATATAAAAGATAACTATAAAAAGAATTATTCACCATATATTTATTTTGCATATAATTTTTTTAAATACATAACAACTTAAAGTAAAAATTAGGAAAAATATGCAATTGCATTAATTTCTCAGACTCATTCTTTAAAGGAACTTCTAAAAGACTTCTATGGTACAAGAATGTTCACAATTTTTACAAATTCTGACATAAGGAAAAATAAAAAAAGGTCCCATCAATGCCTTGTTCAAAGGACATAACAACAAATCAACAGCATAGCCACACTGCAATTTGCAATCAGGACGGCCATTGGGATTTCAACTCCATAAAGCCTCACAACTTTATTAATGTGTTTTGTCTAATTGGTTTTGAACAGAAGGAACTAATGGATTCTCTTTTAAAGGAAGAAAACATCCAACTTTGACAATGAGAACACAAGCAGAGTCAATTCTGGAAAACTTATCAGCCTTCCAATTCTATACAATCACTTTGGTTGGAACTATTTCTAGTATTACTATAACAAATAGGCTAACCCCAATGTTTGCATTACAGATACTAAAAATACAAGCAATGTCTGATGACACTCTATCCTTGCACACTTTCTAAATTAAGAAGTATCCATACCTGAAAGTTTAAGATGTAGGAATAAACATGGTTTTTTATAACTTTAATCATAAGCTCAAGAAAGCCATATTTTATCTAGTGATGCTATAAAGAACTCAGGCTGTATAAGCATAAGGCAGATATTTTATAAGTGTATATTTCAAACAGGTTGATTTCATCCTTTCTGTACCTGGCAAGAAATTCATAATCAAATCGACTCATTTGGTATCTACTCATAGGAGCACAGTACAGTGTTAGCATTGAGGAATTAAGACATTATCTATACCTTCACATATGCTCCACGTTTTTAATTCACATCTAAGATTATCTAACATTTACCAGGAGCTTTGTCATTTACAAATCATTTTTTATATATTTGCTATCTCATCTGATTCTCTTAACAACTCTTTGATTTAGTTATTATTACCTCATATGATAGATAAAATATGAAGATTCAGTGACTGGCCCAAGGAGTTTCCCTTAGTAAGTAGTGGAGCTGAAACCTGAATTCAAGTCACCTAACTTGAAAGCCCATTTAATGTCTTCTGCAGAGTTATGTGAATAATTAAACATGACTAGGATGGCAATATGTGGCTATGAGAAAGGTTATAATGGTTGATTCCAACTGGGATGATTTTGACAGCTTTCTTGGAGAAGGCAGCATATGTTAGTCAGACGTGGGGGAAAAAGCATTATATTTAGCAAAAGCACAGAGGGGAAAGGGAACAAAAATAAATCTGAAAGACCTTTATTGCTTAGGGGAAGGATGAGTAGAGTATAGGAGGCATTTGAAAGTGGGACTGAGGCCTAGGGTAAAATTCAAACATAAATAAAGATTTATTTATTTTTTTTTAATGTTTTATTTATTTTTGAGACAGAGAGAGACAAAGCGTGAGCAGGGGAGGGGCAGAGAGAGAGTGAGACACAGAATCCAAAGCAGGCTCCAGGCTCCGAGCCGTCAGCACAGAGCCCGACGTGGGGCTCGAACTCACAGTGAGATCATGACCTGAGCCGAAGTCAGATGCTTAACTGACTGAGCCACCCAAGTGCCCCCAAACATAAGTAAAGATTTAAAGCAGTAAAATTACAAATGTTTTTGAAAGAGAAAGAATGTAGAGCAAGATACAAAATTGGGGAAATGTTACTAAGGCTAAGGTATGTATTCTGATTCTCTGATCACTTTTCCCACCCTCTCAGGGAGGTAGTCCCCAAAGAGCTGTACACATGCACCTCTCCAACAAAAATCTAGTTAGAAGTATTGGCCAGTTACTAGACTATTTTCACCAGCAAATATACATTCACCAGAATATTCTGACTAGAATTACTAATCCAATACTGTATACCATACAAGTTACCAGTATAAAATTAACACCTGGAGTGAAGAAAATAAATATGTATGTAAAGAGATACTCAACAGTGAAGAAAACTGTCTAGTAATAGCTTTTGAATATATTGTGAACTATACTGTTGAAAGATAAAGTCAGCTGAGTGGCTAACATAGAAGCACTTGAGAAGATTAATTGGATGGACAAATTTGAGGTGGCCCAGATGCAGGAAGTAAAGAATGAAAAGATCTGAGTAGACCACCATCCAAAACACTGGCAGTTCTTTTGGGTTCCCACTTATTAGGGGTTAGAAGTCAGCTTTATTTTCAGAACTCCACTTCCCTACCATAAACAACAAAACATAACAAAACAAAACAAAACAAAGCAAAAAACCCCACCAAACCCCATTAAAATGTAAGATGAATGGAAAGTTAAAAGTTTGACCTTTGGGAGAAAGCTATCTTTCTTTAACTCAAAGAATACTGAAAGGTACAGTGATGCTGTTTTAATACAGAGCTGTCAGACTCTTCTGCGTCAATCTGTGAGTCTGATTTCATGTATCTGTAGAATTAGATCAAATTAAAAGAACCCTTAGCTTCAGAATAGTATGGAGAAATTCTCTGGCAGGATGTTCCTCACAGTGGGAGGTAAGGGGTGTGAAGCCTTACAGTGATAAGCAAGGAACCACGCTCCCAGCAAGGAATCACACTCATAGGTGGGACTCATCTTTTAAGCGGTATCAGTGTTCCTTCAGCAAGGGTCCTCTACCAAGAGAGGAGACCTACAGGCATCTATGACTAAGGCAGTGCTCTGAGTATGCTCCCAATAAATACCAATTAATGAATAAATCTGGAAACCATCATTCACTGAGTAACTGCTATAGATGACAGAGGAAAAAAACAAGATTTGGAGAAAAAAATAAGAGTATTTTGGAAGGGACAAGAGCCCAATTCATTCAAAAAGCATTTATTGAGCTTAATGTCTAATGTGTCAAATGCCATGTCAAGTACTAAGTATAAAAAGAGGTAAGGAAAGTGGCACAGATTTTATATACAAATAATCATGTATAGAATCCTAGGAGGTAGACAGAAAGTACAAAGTGTTAGCACAGAAAGGTAGTGAGCAACTGTGCTGAGAATTTACAGGGTATGCACTATGTCATTTGGAAGATGTCATGCTTATCTAGGCAAAAAAAGGAAGGAAGGGAAAGTCATCTGAGGCGACAGAAATATTAGAGGTAGAAAGAAACAAGAAATAGATAGTAAAATGGGGTTGGAGTATTATGTTGCCTTGTGCAAAGGATGGAAGGCAGCAAGTGGAAATGAAGACAGATTGAGAGAGAGAGAGAGAGAGAGAGAGAGAGAGAGAGAGGATTGAGGAAGCAGGACCATATATGGTATGTATTCCTAGTGTCAACAGGGAGCCCCTGAAGGATTCTAAGCAGAGGGAAGACAGAATACCATCTATTTTGGGAAGATCCCTTTCTGTAAGTGGTAGAGGCAGAAATCCACAACTGTAGAGTCCAGTCAAGACAATGTGAGCCTGAGCTGAAGGCAGTGACAAAGCAAATAGAGGCAGATGTGAAAGTCATTTTGGAATGAGACGAGACAGTATTTCAGACAATAGGATAGGAGGTTAAACAGCAAGGTACAGGAGCAATGAAAGTGTGAGTGGTGAAGACTTTACCTGAGCTACAGATAACAAATGAAGCAGCAGATATGTGGAAAGAAAGTGCCGAGTTTCATCCTGGACAAAATTAGAAATATAGGCAAAAAATTAATGTTGAGTTTTAGGAGTGTATGTTTTTTAAGTATAGATGTTCTAACTCTGACAAACCAGATATAAAGAAGTCAGGCAGAGAGCGTGGTGTTAAAGAAAACATAATTATGTAATTTTTAGAAGAGTTCCTACTAGCAGTTTTAAAATCTAGTTTTCTATTTCTCCTCATAATAAAATATCCAAATTAATTTTCCATCTAACAGACATGACTATTCTGATAATTTGTATTTTAAAAATCAAGTCTTCCCAGGACTATTTAGTTTTTAAATAACTTTCTAATGATTTTAACTTTCTTAAATTCCGAAATTAGTAGAGATTGAGTGACACTGAAATGGTTGAAAGAGTTTCATTTTAGTAACAAATGTTGAATAAAAACTACAGACCTTGAAAGGAATTGAATAGGCTCGCTATGCTTCACTCGTTTTAGTTTCAATGGTCCACAGCTGCTAATTTCTTTGAAAGTCTCTGTTCCATGCAGTTTTCACAGTGTATTATAAAGCATTCTAAAATACAGTATACACTGTATATACCATATGTATATCTGTGTCTATCGTTTATGTCCTCTGCAATGCTTACACATCTCTATCAGCATAATAGCAATTTCCTTTTTTGGCTTCCAAACCAAATGCTTTCTAAAGCATTCTAAAATACACTGTACACTATATACACCATATGTATATCTGTGTCTATCATTTATGACCTCTGCAATGTTTACATATCTCTATCAGTATAATAACAATTTCCTTTTTTGGTTTACCAATCTTTTACTTTCTTATCTGCAATATGAAATTTGTTTTTCTATTTCATCACTGTGATATGCCCCTGTATGTAAAAACTTACTTCCAGTTTTACCATGTAAGTCATCTGAACTTATTAAGGCCAAAACTTAAAAAAATTAGCAAAGTAGGTAATTTGTGTGACTTTCTCATTTAAAACCAAAACACCAAAACTAAATAAAAAACTTAATATTAAACATCCTTTGCAATAATGATGATGGCTTGAATATTAACTACAACTAATATTAATGTGTATATGTAATATTACTGCTTTCATGTTTTAAGATTTCATGTTATTTCAAAGATTTTAATTTAAAACTCATTACAAATGGAAACAATTATAATATTACCTTCCAGAAACTAAAATAACATTAGGTTCATTTTCTAAGTAAAAGCTTTTTAAGTGTAATTAAACTATTACAGTTTATTTTTATATTATACATTTCAACTGAAAAAAAAAATACCTCGAAATACTGTAGAGACAGTGAGAGTTCATTCATTCACTAACTTACTTCAGTTCACTAAAAACTAAGATGCCAGCAACTTATGGCAGTCTTAATGTCTTTAGAATAGGAACAAAACTGAATTCTCTATATATCAGGGGTCAGCAAACTTTTTCTATAAAGGCACAGGTAACATATTTTAGGCTTTGGTGGCAGCCATAAATTTTTGTTACAACTACTCAACTCTGCCAATGCAGGGCAAAAACAGCCACATAACACGTAAAACAAGTGGGCTTGGCTGTCTTCCAAAAAATCTATTTACTCATCACAAGGTGTGTGTGTACATGTGCATGTGTGTATGTCTGTGTGTAAAGAAGAGAGAGAACACATACAGATGCGCATGCATACATCTATAGATTTTTAAACTGCGGGGAAAATTATTTTCGATTATATATCTATGATGCTTTATAATTTAAAATCCAAGCAGCTTTGAAAAGCAGCTTTCTTGTAAGATTGTTGCAAACTTAATTATCAGCATAATTTCACCTAAATAGTGTTGATGCTATTCACAATCTTTATTCCACTTAGTGTGAACATCCTTATGTATTACTGCAGACACATTAATGTGTTTGATTAACGAGCTACCCCATACTCTCCTGAAGATGCTATGAAATAATACATATAGGTACCTATTACCTTTCTTTTAAAAAAAAAATATTAAGTTTATTTATTTATTTTGAGAGAAAGAGAGAGAGATCAGGGGAGGGGCCGAGAGACAGAGAGAGGAAGAGAGAGTCTCAAGCAAGCTTCACACTGTCAGCAAGGAGCCAGAAGTGGGGTTCGAACCCACAGACCGTGATGTCATGACCTGAGCTAAAAATCAAGAGTTGGACACTTAACCAACTGAGCCACCCAGGTGCCCCTTACCTTTCTTATATCCCAAGGTATCTGCAGTACAAGACACATCTGGTCTAAGGTTTTGAATAAAGCATTTTAGGCATTTAGTAAAATTTTAAAAATGGGACAGCTTTGTATTTAGTAATTTATTTTTTATTAATTTTTTAATTTTTTATCTTTATTTTTTATTTTGGAGAGACAGAGTGCAAGCGGTGGAGGGGCAGAGAGGGAAAGGGAGACACAGAATATGAAGGAAGCTCCAGGCTCTGAGCTGTCAGCACAGAGCCCGACTCGGGACTCGAACTCACGAACCGCAAGTTCATGATCTGGGCTGAAGTCGGATGCTCAACTGATTGAGCCACCCAGGTGCCCCATAATGTTTCATTTTTTTAATAGATTTTTTAAATGTTTATTTATTGTTGACAGAGAGAGAGACAGACAGAGTATGAGTTGGGGAGGGTACAGAGAGAGAGATACAGAATCTGAAGCAGGCTCCAGGTTCTGAGCTGTCAGCCCACAACCTGATGTGGGGCTCAAACTCATGAGCAGTGAGATCATGACCTGAACCTAGGTCAGACACTTAACCAACTAAGCCATCCAGGTGCCCATTTAGTTATTTATTTTTAAATGTTTATTTAATTTGAAAGAGAGAGAGAGAACAGGGAAGGGTCAGAGAGAGAGAGAGAGAGAGAGAGAGAGAGAGAGAGAAATCCCAAGCAGCCTCCATGCTGTCAGCACAGAGCCTATATGGGGCTCAAATCCAGGGACCATGAGATCATGACCTAAGCAAAAAGCAAGAGTCAGATGCTTAACCAACTGAGCCACTCAGGTGCCCCCAAATGTGACAGCTTTCTAAAAGTGAGAAATTGGGGGCTCCCAGGTGGCTCAATCAGTTAAACATCAGACTCTTGCTTTCAGCTCAGGTCATGATCTCATGGTTCATGAGTTCGAGTCCCACATTGGCTGCATCAGTCAGATGAACCAAACTTATTTTCAAAAGTGCATAAACTTTATCCAATAATTATAGGCTTAAATTGCTTAAGTACTTTGAGGAAATAAATAAGACCTTCAAAAAATTCCTGATCTGTGCTCAAAGCAACAAATTTTCCATTTTGACCCAAGCTCATTTTCTTTACTGAATTCTGCATTTAGGGGATAATATTAAATAGAGATAAATAATTAATCCAGTTCTATTCATTCTTAGTAATAAAAGAAGTTCTTGGGACCTGGAAGAACTTGGAAGTTCCTTATTTTTTTTCAAGTTTATTTATTCTGAGAGAGAGAGAGAGAGAGAGAGAGAGAGAGAGAGAGAGAATGAGAATGGGGGAGGGGCAGAAGGAGAGGAAGAGAGAAAATTCCAAGAAGGCTCTTCCCTGTCAGAGCAGAGCCTGATGTGGGGCTCGAACTCACAAACCGTGAGATCATGACCCTAGCCAAAGTCAGACTGAGCCACCCAGGCACCCTGAAAGTTCCTTAAATTTTTTACAACATTGAAGATACTCTCAAAAGTTACAGACATTATTTATAAGCATGTGATTCCATGCAAGCAATAATTTATTGGGAATATATACCATGCACTATATAAACAAAAAAAAAGTATAGCTCATTGAATTAACAAGATTATTTTGTCTACATCAATCAAACTCACATATCCATAACTCAGAGTGATGTCTTAGAGTCAAATTATATAGTCATATACCAGAATACAATCCAATAATGATGCAGTAAGAAATCAGCATGAGGATTGCTTAGCAATTAAAAAATAACACTTCAAGTATAAATATTTGACCTACTTATAAACTAAATGCAAATGTTGCTTTTATTTCTTCCAATCTTTCTTACAATAGAACTATTACAAATATCAATTATCTTTTGAAACAGTATAAACAAGGAAATCAACAAAATGGAATCAAATAAATAACCACAAAAATGTCTGTGAAAAAGTAAAGAGCTAGTAATTTCCAAGAGTTAAAGACTTTCAATGATTCAGTATTCCACACTTACTATATGCCAAGCAGAAATACGAAACAGATATGTTTTATGTATTTCAGAAGCCTACATTCTAACAGAAGTTGCATGCTGATAAATCTATTTAATGTGAAGAGACTAAGAGTTATCTCAGAACCGTTATAGGATGTTGACTTGGTAAGCAAGATACATAATGTTAAGATATTCCTATTGTGATTACAAAAATATGGTGGAAATAACAACAGGAAATATTTAATTTGAAGTAACGTGCGGTTATTAATTTCTTAGAAAAAATAACTAGAGATCACTCCAAGATCAGCAGTCACAAACAGTATTATTCAATTTGTGAAACAGAATCTGATATGAGTAACTTCCTCGACTCTCATCAGTGTATCCACCCCTGAGATGTCTCTCTATACCAAAACAAGTATGTAAATAGAAAACACATTTAATACAAGAATATTTTCTGGCTTAAACGTCCCAAAGTAAAGCTTTTTAAAATTACCTGCCTAAGCTTTTTAAGGAATTAGTTTCAAACTGAAAATAATATCCTCACAGAAAACTGTCTTTGGCTGGATTTAGTGTAATTAGAACAACCCTATTGAGTATGGAAAGAAGAACATTTTAGGCACGGGTGAAAGCACGTAGATAATGCATTATAGGTCATAGTTCCATATGATGGAGAAAAAGGAGAAAATCATCCCCTAGCAGTTAAAACTGATCACAAGTCTAAATTGTAGCTTTCGTGGATTCTATTACACACATTAGACTTTATTTTATATACAAGCCAGTAAATTTTGTTAGCTGGATACCAAGCAAAAATAGATTAAAAGCACTGATACTACATGGAGGGGCAGTGTATATACAAAAGAAAGCAGTGAAGACAAAGAAGTTACACAGGAAAATAGCTTCGAAGGAGACACAAAGGGGTAAGCTTAATCTTCTAGGAAATGTTCACATGGCTTATGAATAGCTGAAACAAACAAATAACATGAAGTTGATCAAAATCTCACCATGCATGGCATAACTTACACCATCTTGGTTTCTATTACTGTATAGTAGAAACATTAAAGATAAAATCACTATCTTACTGTCCTTGGCGATAATGGGACCAGAAACAGTAAATTTATAAATTTATAAACAGTAAATTTATAAATTCGGGCATAGTGAAATGCAGTCCATTTAGTTGGAAGAATACTAGGGTGGTATGAGGTGAAGTCTGGGAAAAAGTTACAGGAAACCCAAGATGCTCACTTGGTAAAATGAAGAGGTTCCCGGGGAAAGAGTTACTGTGGAAAGGGCTTGTTTTTCTTGTGATCCAGAGCCTACCTAAATTGCAGTAACTTCAGTTAATTAAGGGGCGTCTGTAATGTGGAAAACTGTGTTTTGATATCTGAGAAGTACAGACTGGAGGATGAGGGTCAAGGCTGATGTGCCCTGAGCCTGACCTCAGTACAAGAAACTAGAGACCTGGCACAACAAATCTGGACTGTGGAGGTTATGGACTAGGAAAAAGTGTGCTTTTTGTGTTCCCTTTGATTGTACTGGTGTTTCAAACACCATGTACGTGGATGCTACTAATTATCCGAATGCTAGTAACAAACCAGTTAGTTCTTATACTTCTAAATATTTTAACATTGGGATTAAACCCATTTTATCAGCATTACAGAATCCTTTAATCCGAATCAAGCTTTTAATTAAGTCAAAGCAGCCCTGGACTAAAAATGTGAAGATCTGGTTTTAGTGGACAATCTAAATAGCTAGGTAAACTTCAGCTAAGACACTTGCCTTTCTTGATACTAAAATTCTTTGCTGGTAAACCATATTTGAATTATTTTGAAACTTTTAAAACTTACAATCTAAAGTAGTACATTTTACTTCATGATCCAGTATATATAACTGAAACAAATGTTTCACAAAACCACACTTCCACTCCCTGTGTTCTATGCTCTCATCAATGTTATGCTATGTCATGACATGCCATTACAAAAATACCATCAAGATGTGCTTTACTGATTACACCATACTATTAATGGGTCACAGTCTGCAGTCTGAATGTCACTAGAGTTGGGACTCTCTCCTGTTTTTATATGGCCGCAAGCTAAGAATGGCTCTTACATTATGAAATGGTTGGGGAAAAAAGAGAAATAAAAATATTTTGTGACACTTAAGTTTGTATAATCACAATTCACTGTTCACAAATAAAGTTTTATTGGAACATAGCCAAGTTCATTCCTTGACATATTATCTGTGGCAACATTCCTCAATACAATGACAAAACTGAGAAATTATGACAGGGGCTGAATGGCTGAAAATCCTAAAGTACTTATTTTTGGCCTCTTATCAAAAAAAGTTGCTTGACTCCTGCAATAAAGGGCATTAATCTTTCTGGCTTGACTATCCGTGGTTCTAAGTCCTTCATGCCCTGCTGGGCTAACCTGAGAACAAGGGGAAGTAGATGTATGACAGTGGAAAAGGAAATGATATGAAAAAGTGTGGATTCTTGGTCAGTTATTTAGGCATTAGATTTTCTATTTCATTCCATACTTGAAAACAAGAATGAAAAGTGGGAAAACTGACAGGCAGTGTTTGGTGACAGTATAAAGATTAAAATCATTTACAGAACCTGTTCCTGTGAGTTCACCGGGCTTTAACTTGTAGCCCTTAAGTGTTTCAGTTTTATCATGGGCCCAGTAAAGGTTGGGAATTGTTTTTGAAGGGATTAGTTTTGGCCACAAAATGGCCAGTTATATTGCACTGTATTCGTTAAGTACATGCCAAATTCATAAGGATAAAATAGGCATGTCGAGAAAGGGAAACCAGGGTTTCTTTCTACTTTAATATTCTTTATCTGAGTTGAAACGTCTTTCAATTGTGCTGTTTTAAAAATTTCCTTGTTCACATTGGACCTTAATTTAAGCATTGCTTTTTTTTCAATAAAATCTTTTTGTTCTTTCGGCCTTCGGGAATTCAATAGATTGTTTCTTAGTCATATTTTAATTTAGTCCCTCCCTGTTCGGAATTCTTCCAAGGATAACTAGGACCTAGCTGTTTGTTTGTTTGTTTGTTTGTTACTGTAGAATAGGTGTATTTGGCAAAGTCAATGCCATTGCCTTTCCACAAATTTCAACAGTAGTCATGAACAAATATGTGCTTTTCTGGCCCTGGTTTCTCCATCAGGTTTAAACCTGACCAAATGTCATCCATGGTGTATTTTTTGTGTGTATTGTACTATTATTTTACTAACTTTTGTTTTAGGAATATAGTTGGGAATAGAGCAATATCAAGATAAATATCAGCTTTTTACAATACAAGTAAAACTTCAAGTGTGATACTGAAATATATTATTTCATGTGCAATATTAAAAATTGGTTACTATCACCATCACTCATAAAATCCTCAGACAATGTTGTAATAAGGTAGTCCAGAAATTTTTGCTTTTTGCTTGTATTAAGTGAAATTATACCCTTCTCTCCTATTATTAAGACCAATTACTGAAATCTATTTGATGATAGAACACAATCTCATTTTTTCTATCATCCACTTATCTATCCACAAGTATTTTTGGGGGTACTCTGGCAGGTCCTGGAGACCTTGTGGAGTCTGGTCTGGTAGGTGATACAAACATTACCAAGTTTTACACACAGGTAGGTGACTTACTATAATTTTGATACATGCTCTGAAGAAAAAGTATACTGTGTTACCCAAGGTTATAACAAAGGAACCTAACTTATTCTAGAGTATCAGGTAGTCTTCTTAGATGAAGTCTATGGCACAGGATCTAAAGGAGTTGGCCAGGCAAGTACAGGTAAATGGAAGTGTTTCATGATCATTAAACAAGAATTCAATTCCGGAAAGACTTCAGAATCCCTCATATTCTTCAATGACTAGAAATACATTGATTTCATTAAATTCTGGAGCTGTAGTATGCAAACATATAAACACCAAGGGACAGTTCTAATTTATCTGCTAAATATATATACAAAGAATCACTGAAGTGCATGTAAAGCTTAATACGTGTTGCTTCTATAATTAACTGAAATTAAAGGATTACATTAAAAAATCCATAAATTGGCTTCTGTTTTGGATCAATCACTCTACCAACTGGCACACGAGGATATTTATATGTGGCAAATACATTGTCCCTGCCCTTTTACCACTATTATCAGATGCTGCTGAACCATTATTTACAATAATAGTCAGTTGTTCTTATGTAGGAATTTAACATAACTGAAATTTCGCATATAGTTATCTCCCAACATCCTTGTCCACTCCTGCCACCTGGGGCCACCTGGGGCCACCTGGGGCCAGACATGCTGTGCTTTCACTTTGATGAGAGTGCATGCTTCGCATGAATCTATTAAAACAGAAGGGAAAAGTATACAATATTCTCAACTTTCAAAATATGTAAATTAGTACTATAAAATTAAAATTTGTAACTTTTTTTTTAAGTTTATGTACTTATTTTGAGAGATACAGTGATAGTACGAATGGGGAAGGGACAGAGAGAGAGGGAGACACAGAATCCCAAGCAGGCTCTGTGCTGCGAGCACAGAGGCCAGTGCGGGATTTAAACTCAGAAAACCATGAGATCATGACCTGAGCCAAAACCAATAGTCAGACGCTTAGCCAACTGAGCCACCCAGCTGCCCAAGTTTGTAACATTTTATACTCTAAAATAATCAGAATTCAATTAAAAAATCTGGATTTTTCCTACAGCAATGTGGACAGAGGCAGCCATCGGGTACTAAATAAACTAAGGATTAATACTATAAACTATTCTTATTTTAGAATGACATTATGTCCATAATAAAACTATAAAAATATTTTTGAAATAGTAGAAAATATAACCACTATGATAGAACTGCTCAGCAATGTCTCCTCTTTTAAATTTTCCAATTTAGTTTTTCTTCCCCAATTGTTTACATATTTATCTAAAGTGCATAATATCTCAGAGGGTAAAATAATAAAAGCCTATACTGATTTCAAGACTACTTTCTGGAAGATCTCAGGTAGTTTATTATACATGTAAATATTATATCTAAATCAATATGCAGGCAATTTTTTCACATTGTAAAAACACTTTGTCTCAATATAAATTCCATTGGTACCCTCCAAAAAAGGACTTGTTATTCAATGTCTTTTGTTTCACTGAGTATATAGACCTTGTCTTCATAGCATTAACTGTATTTTGACCATCCATATATCCTGGTTTTTAAAGCTCATAACAGTTGCCTGGGTGTAATTTTAAAAAATGGACCCTTTCTCTTTTGCAATTGCCCTAATTTGCATGAAAAATTATCTGAATACTTTACTAGAACAGAAGAGAAACTCTCTCCCTTTCTAAATTAAGTTAATCATGTAATATATGATACAGGTACTATATTCTATTATTTTGTAAAGCAAAAATATTTTCCGATCACTTTATCAAAGTAGATAATCCATTTCTTTTTTTAAAGTTTATTTATTTTTGAGAGAGAGAGAGAGGAGAGAGAATCCCAAACAGGCTCCGCACCATCAGCTCAGAGCCTGATGTGGGGCTCAAACCCATGAACTGTGAGATCATGACCTGAGCCAAAACCCAAGAGTCAGACACTTAACCGACTGAGCCACCCAGGTGCTCCAATGATCCATTTCTTAAGGGATAAATCTGTCTGCCACTGATGGCAAATTCTTTGTATTCAGTTATTCCTTTAACAGTTCAGCTATGCCATCTATGACTTTTAGATCACTGCTCTTGGTCTACTAGGGATTTGTATGTTGTTAGTCATATTTCCTGTCTCTGTGAAGAAGATGCATTCCTGTATACCTTACGCTGAATTTCTCTCCTGGGAGAGTAGGAGATGATGCGTTACCTCTGACTATATTTCTTAGGCAACCTCTTTAGTAAATACAGCTTATCTGACTTCTCATCAATACTTACTTTTATACTAGAGTGTTGGAATATAGTTCTAGCTCAGCTAGTCAATGAGTATATAAGGAGTGAAACAATTTTAGTGAATGAAAAACTAATATTTGTTTGAAGGCTTTACAAAAATCATTCTTGACAAATCGTGTCTTTTTTTGTGTTAATATCTTTTTTGGCTAAAAAAAGATTTCCACATTGAAACACTACATTGTGCAGTTTGAGATGTTTTATTTATAAGACTATGATTCCTACTTTTAGAGGGTATTATTTTCATGTGAGAAGTTATCTATGATGAAAAACCTTTGTTAACATCTACATTTAGTAAATATTAGTGTTATTTTTTGGACAATTTAATTTCTACCTATTTGTAAGGACAAAAGAAATTAAAACAAGACGCTCCTCATATTAGGTCCAATTCAAAAGGAACTATTCCTTTGAACCCAGCATCAACTAAAACTATATTAGCACAACTTTAAAGGTAAATTAACTAAACAATCAGATGTAAAAAATTCCAGGTACGTTTCCCTCAACCTATGTCTATTCCTATCCTATAAGTTACCCTTTAAGTTTCGAGGTGACCCTTCCCTCCCAGAGCACACTTCTCTATTTGGTCTGAGCTCTTCTTGATGTTCTTTTTTGCATTAATGTCTCTTATCCCTATCAAGCATCTTCATTTTTACATCTCCAAAAGGATTTTTTTTTCCTTTCTATCTCCTTACAGGCACAGGTTTCTCCACCATGAATAAAATCCTCAGGAGTCACATGAACCTCTATTAAACTTTACTCTTTTTTCTCATCGTCAGACTTTTCCGATGCCTGGTCTACATTTAGTTTCTTTACCAAACACTCTGGCATTCTACAATGCTTGTATCTGTTACCACAACTCTTCTGAAATGTCTCCGAGGTAACCAAAGGTGATTTATGAAATCAATGACTCTGATATCAGACTTTCTCTTCACGTCTATAGAGTACCACATCCATGTATTAAGAATAAATACGCATCCCCCATAGTCAATAACTAAGTTTAATTCAACTTTACTGAAGGATTGTTTACATAAAATACAATATAACCATTCTGAATGTATACTTCTTTGAGTTAGGATAAATGTATATGTCCATGTGGTTACCAGTATAATCTACTCCCCTTCAAATTCTTTTGTGCCTATTCTCAGTCCTCTCTACACCCTTAACCTCAGGCAACCACTTTCCTGCCTTCTACAGTATAAAAAAGAAGTGTTCTTTTCCAGTATGTCATAAAAATGAAATCATTCAATATGAACTCATTTGAGCCAGGCTGCTCTTGCACAATATTTCTGAAATTCACAGTTTTTTCTATAAGTATCAGTAGTTAATGTTTTCTTTTTTTTTTTTTTTTTAATTTTTTTAACGCTTATTTATTATTGAGAGACAGAGACAGAGCATGAGCATGGGAGGGGCAGAAAGAGGAGGAGACACAGAATCTGAAGCAGGCTCCAGGCTCTGAGCTGCCAGCAAGAAGCCTGACACAGGGTTCGAACCCACAAACCAGGAGATCATGACCTGAATTGAAGTCGGATGCTTAACTGACTGGGCCACCCAGGAGCCCCAATATATACTTTTTTATTATTCTTGAGTAGTAATCTATCATATGGACAAACAAGCATTTGTTTAATTACTTTTTGATGAATATAGTTGTTTCCAGTTTGTGGTTGTTATGAATGCTGCTATGAAATTTTATGTATGTTGACATATGTTTGCATCTCTCTTGAATAATAACTGTAAGTGGAATTGCTGGGTCAAATTTTAATTGCATGTTTAACTATAAAACACTGCCAAACTGTTTTCCAAACTTGAACCATTTTATGTTCTCAATCAGCAATGTATGAGGTCTGTACGATTTTTTATATACACAATCATTTCACCTGCAATTAAAAATACTTTTACTTCCTCCAATCTCTATGTGTTTTAATTTCTTGCCTTACTGTAGTATTTACATATTTCAGTAAAATGTTAAATTAAAGTGGTTAAAATGAATGAGAAAGGCAAAATCTTTCACTGCTTCTCAATCTCATTTGGTTTCTGAGTATTACGTATAACATCAGTTGTTCTTTTATAGATACCAATTTTAGGTTAAGTTTGTTCCCTTTGGGATCTAATTTTCTTAGAGATTTTTAGCATAAATGGGTGTTGAATTTTAACAAATGCCTTTTCTGCACCAATTAAAAATGAGAAGAAATTTTTTTATCTATCCACATATTTCCTGCATTCTCCTTTGTGTGTGTCTAAGTTTCCATCTGGTATCTTTAACTCTGCTTGAAAAATTTCTTTTGACAATTCTCACAGCACAGATGTGCTGGCAATGAATCTTATCTTGGGTTGTCTGAAAAAGTCTTTCTTTCCTCTTCAGTTTTGAAGAATATTTTCATTGGATAGGGAATTCCAGATTGGAAGTCTTTTCTATCAGCACTTTAATGATGTTCCACTATCTCTTCTGGTTTGCATAATTTCTGACTAAGTGTCGCTAATAATTTTTATTTTTGTAAGAAATGTGTTTTTCCTCTGGGAACTCTTTAAATTTTTAAGTTAAATTGTAAATCGCCACACAGTAAAATTGGCTTTTTTCACTCTGTGTGTAAATTTCTATAAGATTTAACACATGTATTAGTTTATGTATGGCCACCACAATAGGAACAAAGAATGGTTTCATCACCCCAAGAATTCCCTTGCACTATTCCTTTGCTGCTACGTTCTCCTCCTACCCACCATCCCTGGCCACTGCCGGTCTGTTTTCCATCACTCCAGTTTTGTCTTTTTGAGGCTGTCCAAAAAACAATGGGAACATAAAATACACAACCCTTTGAGATGAAGTTGTCTTACACAATAATGTCTCTGGGACTCATCCAAGTAGTAAGGTTTATCAATAGTTTGCTCCTTTTTTTCTGCTCGGTCGTATTCCATTGCTTTATGCACCGTGGTTGATTTTTACCCACGGAAGGACATCTGAGTTTTTCAGCTTTTGTCTAAATAAAGCTGCTATATCTGTGTACAGGTTTTTGTGTGAAAATAGGTTTTCATTTACCTAAGGGAAATATCAAGAAATGGGATTAATGGCTCATATGGTAAGTAAATGTTTAATTTAGTAAGAGACCTTCCAAACCATTTTCCTCAGTGGCCACCATTTTGTATTCTCAAAGCCATGAGAGCAACAGTTGCTACAAATTCTCCTCAGCACTTGGTATTACCATTGTTTTTTTATTTTAAGCACTCTTCGTATGTATGTAGTGCTGACTCACTGTGGTTTTAATTTGCATTTACCTACTAATGATATTGACCATCTTTTTATGTGCTTATTTGACATCCTGATATTGCTACTGGTGAAGTGTCTGTTCAAGTGACTTTTCAATCAGCTGTTGGTTTACTTAGTGTTGATGACTGTTTTTTAAAATTTTCTTCTGAATGATAGTTTTGAATACTTTAATTATGATGTTGCATCATATATTTTTCTTTGTGTTGCTTCTGCTTGGAATTAGCTAAATTCCTTGAATTTTAGGATTTACAGTTTTCAAATTATTTGACTCTTATTTCTTCAAAAATATATACAGTTTAAACACTCTTCTTCTTAGACCCCCAATTCCAACTATATTTAACTAATTGATTTATCTCATAGGCTCCTGTGGCTCTGCTCCCTTTTTATTTATTTAGTCTCTTTTGTTTGTTTACTTGTTTTTTGTTTTTGCTTCAGTTTGGGAAGATACTATTCTATATCTTGCAATTCACTGTTATAGTCTTAGTGTACAATAAGCTGTATATCCATTAAATGAATTTTTCAGTTGGCTTTTTAATTTCTCAGGGCTCCATTGTTTTATATTGTTCATTTCTCTCCACTCTGTATTCTTGTTTTCCTTTAAATACCTATACATCTTTATGAAAGCTGGTAATTCTTGTATTTTAAACTCATCATCTCTGTCATTTTTATCAAATGATATTCCTTCTGGTTTTGTGCTATACTTCACTGCTTCATTTTATGTCTAGTGATTTTATTCAGATGCTGGGAATTGCAATTATTGCATTGTTCAGTGGTTATAGTTTGCTCTGTTCCTTTAAAGTGGGTTAGGCTTTGTTTCGACAGTCAAATTACTGGCGGATCAATTTGATTCTATAGAGGCTCCCTTTTAAGTTTGGGTTTTTTAGGGGTGGATCTACACTAGAGTATCTTGTGCTGTAAAAATAATTTAACTCTACTACTAACACTTCTGAGGTCTCTCCTCACTGCCCCCAATAACCTGTGAGGACTCACCACTCTGGCTGGGCGGAGCTAGATCAGTGCTCTCTCTTCTGTGAGTTAAGGAAATTATGCACTTCGAATCCCCTTGGTCATATTTTGCCAGGTTTCGTGGAATTGCTTTCTATATATGTGCCGTTTGGTATTCAGCAAAGATTCAAGGGGCCCATACACAAGTTTCTGGAACTATTTTACTACAGAGCTAACCTCCTCTAGGAAACTCTGCTGCACAACTTCCTGTCCTTCAATCATCATCTCTTCAGATCAGCAAGATTGCTTTTACTTCAGATTCCCCTTCTTTTACAATACTCTAGAATGTGCCTCCAGGCAAAATGTCAGGGAGATCATTGAATCCAATGAAATTATTTCCATTTTTCTCAGGGATTACAGTTCGCATTGACCTCCTGTCCAAGATCTAAAAAACGGTTGGTTTATAGATTTTGTCCAATTTTCTAGTGGTTACATTTGGAGGGCAATCCACTCAATAACTGTTATTCTATTATGACAAAAAAGAGGAAATCACACTAAATATCTTAGACCTTTTTCTTTCAAATATTATGCCACTGCCCTTTTCTCCCTATTTGGCAACAGGGAGACAAACTTTATGCATGACTTTATATTTAACCAACATTTCTAAAAAAGCTTCAATCTTAACTAAAGACACCTTGTTATTTCACAGGTTTTAATTTGACTTTTCCTTTTTTGAAAGCACAGAGAAGTTAAGGAAGGATCTTCTGCATTTAAAGTAAAATCCTTAAACATATACTGTATACTATGGAACAGATACTAAAAGATATTCTGATCCTCACAATAGATTATAATTTTTATATGAAGGCATTCTGGCTGTCACAATTGTAAAGGCACTGATTGTCAATGTTAAGTCAAGTGATACAGCTGATCAATCATGCAAATCTCTTTTCCATCTTGTTGATTCATGTGAAAACACTTTGGAAGATGTCATTTCTGAAGGATAATTTCTTAACGTTATGTTATACTGTGATCTCTTGACATTCTGACAACCCAAATAACTCAGGTATTTAAAATTTTTCAGTAGCTATTTGAAATAATAAGATCCCTTGATAAAATGCCACTTAACTATCATATTTGTAAAAATTAAAGTGATCCACTCCTCATATACCAACAAATACCTCCAAAGAATAATTTAGGAAGACAAAAAATTTTAAATTGCACATAAAATACTTTGCTTGAATCAAACTCGTTGATTATAAATTCCTAAATTTTGGGATAGCTAGCACAAAAAGTGAAGTATTTCCCCCTCATATGAAAATGGATCATTTGCAAAAACATGGAATGTTACAGAAAACATTACTGGTATACATTTGTGAAATTTTCCTAAAGTGCTAGTGACTATTTTCTTATTATAACATCAATAACAACTCTAGGGAGGCACCTGGGTGGCTCAGTCAGTTGAGCACCCTACTTCGGCTCAGGTCATGATCTCACAGTTTGCGGGTTGGTTGGAGTCTGCTTCACACTCTGTGTCTCCCTCTCTCTGCTCCTCCCCAACTCATGCTCTGTCTCTGTGTCTCAAAAATAAACAAACATTTAAAAAATTATAAAAAAAAAACCTCTAGGAACTAAAGATATACACTGTTGCTTAAATAGAATTATGCAAAGAATGGACAATGATACCTAAGTATCAGCTAACCAAACTTATCAAAAGTAATAATCAAAAACAGGAAGAGAAATGCAATCTGCAGTCAATATAATCTTAAGTAACACTCCACTGAACTGTGGTTGTCAATGCTACAATCTTGGCTTTCAGCTAAAAGAAACTTATCTTTATTTTAAACGAATTTTTCAAAAAAAAATCCTGGTATCCAAGATACTATGTGATGAATAAAATAAATAAAAAGTGGTTTATAACTATTTATTAAGGAAAATCTTGTGAGTGCTTAGTACATAAAGGAACCTCTGAAACCATGAGACTTTCAAGCTCCAGAATCATATAGTATAATAAACACAGCCAATTAAATGAAAATAAAAACTATTGTTACCAATAGTATCTAAATTTAATTTTTCTTTTGATGATGCCATCATCTCTTACTCTAGCATGGGGTTGGCAAAGTACAGTCAAATCCAGCCTGCAGCTTGTTTTTGTATGGCCAATAGGCTAAGAACAGATTTTACATTTCTGTTAAAGGGTTGTGAAAACAGGTAACACAAAACACAAAGAATATATGAGAGAGATTGTTGGTCCATAATCCAGACCTCTACAGAAAAAGTTTGCAAACTCTTGTTCCAGAGTACTTTCAGATTTAAGATACATCTAGAAAACAAAGAGAAATGCTGAATTCATTAAAATGAAAATTTGCGTCATAGGCAAATTCATTAGAAAAAATCTTAAATATGAAAATCTGTAAAAGTTGCTTATAATTCCATTTTGTGAGAGACAAAACTTATGAATACGAGCTTATGTATACGATGACTTCCTGCATAAGATAACTGGTGTTAGATTGGTACCTCACAATCTGATGTTGGAAAATTTAAATTATTCATTCAAATACAAAAACAATTGGAGACTTTTCCTTTATTCAATTTCTTTTATGAATCAGATCTCTGTGAAAAACTGACAAAACGTAATTATCCATCTTACCATTCACAAGGTTAATGCTACAATTTTTTATCCCTTAAGAATGAGTTTCAAATACAGTTAATCCTCTATATGTAACTTCTCCCGAAATGTTTTTTTTTTAATTGTTGTTGCTAGATTCATCTTTGTCTAGAGTAGGAATTACTTAAATTTGCTTTCCATTTCCTTCAGGCTATGCCATCATCTTGTGCATTAAAAACTCAGTCAAATTTGTGTAAAAATTGAAACAAACCACAAAATGTTCTTAAAAATATCTCAGTCACTAGACATAACCACTGTTGTCCTGTCCATTGCTACTCTTAAAATGTAAATTTTAATAGAAGTTTTGAGAAAAATTAGATGACTACTGCACCATCTCATCTCTCAGTGGTACAGAAATTAATTATATAGACAATATTTAAATAGATAAAAAGATACTGGCAAGGATTACCAAGAGTAAAACTGAATATTCAGGACTGTTAGTGTCAAAAATATGTTAAAATCAGGGGAACCTGGGTGGCTCATTCGGATAAGCTTCTGACTTCAGCTCAGGTCATGGTCTCATGGTTTGTGAGTTCGAGCCCTGCATCAGGCTCTGTGTTGACAGCTCGGAGACTGGAACCTGCTTCAGATACTGTGTCTCCCTCTCTCTCTGCCCCTACCCCACTCATGCGCGCGCGCTCTCTCTCTCTCTCAAAATAAATAAATAAACATTAAAAAAATATGTTAACATCTATAATTTTTAATGAGCCTTTGACTTACAGAATCCAGTTTGGATTTCTCTATTTCACACCTTGGATAGAACACTTGTGACAGCATCCCCCCCCTCCCCCCCCCCAGGAATGAAATATATTTGCTGTATCAATTTTGAATATTTTTTAAATTTAAATAAGAGAATTCAAACTCAAAGTAGTATGTCAACAACTAGAATAAGCAAAAGATATAATATTAAGATGGTTAATTGAACTGTGAGTTTTTTTAACTTAGGAAAAAATTTGTCAGGTCTTATTTCAAGAATAAAAAAACCCTAGGGGCACCCGGTTGGCTCAGTCAGTTGAGAGCCCAACTCTGGATTTCGGCTCAGGTCATAATACCTCATGGTTCATGAGATTGAGCCCCATGTTGTGCTCTATGCTGACAGTGTGGAGCCTCCTTGGGATTCTCTCTCTCTCTCTCTCTCTCTCTCTCTCTCTCTGCCCCTCCTTCACTTGTGCACAGTAATGCTCTCTCCCTCTCTCTCAAAACAAAACAAAAATCAAAACAAAACAAAAAACCCTTAAGGTATTATTTATATTGACACTGCTATCAAAAGGAATAAAAACTATAGAAACTTATATTTTTGAAGGCTTTACAATATAATTTTAATTGCTTAAGAGTTTTATAATAAAAATATTACCCCCGAAGATCCTAATTAGAATTGAACAAAGAACTAAATGCTTTTAATTAGGCATAAAGTTCTTATGTACACTATTATCATTTACTCAAAAAGAAAAAAGTAAGGTCATTTCTTAAAAAAAATTTAAAGATTATTTATTTGGAAGAGAGAGAAACAGAGCATGGGAGGGGAGGGGCAGAGAGAGAGGGAGACACAGAATCTGAAGCAGGCTCCAGGCTCTGAGCTGTAAGCACAGAGCCCAGCATGGGTCCCGAACTCACGAACTGCGAGATCATGACCTGAGCTGAAGTTGGATGCTTAACCAACCAAGCCGCCTAGGCACCCCAATAAGGTCATGCTTAATTCATTATTTTTAGCCAACTAAAGATTTAGATAAGGACTTGGTTATAGGGGAGACATAGTAAATTATAAGGCATAATTGGTAATATTATGGTTTGAATTTTGAGAAACAAATAATGTATGTGACCTGACAAATTTCCAAAACCATGTCCAAAACTAATTAACTGGGAATCAATCAACTGTATTCATGACTTTTTGCCCTTCTTCATCCACAAAGAGCCTCTATAACTTCATTAGAAGTGTCAAGATAACAATCTTAACAATCATAACACACTATTTCGTTAGTATTTTTGTTGTTGTTGTTAGGAATACTGAAAGGCATATTGGTATAGATATTGGTCCAGTTCAGGGGTCATTTTTTTTCTACAAGAGTCAGACAGTAAATGTTTTGTGGGATATCAGTCTCTGGCTAAATCAATCAACTCTGCCACCGTCAACATAAAAGTAGTTTATATATGC
The DNA here is from genome assembly GCF_046562875.1 of Panthera onca. Lineage (NCBI taxonomy): Eukaryota > Metazoa > Chordata > Mammalia > Carnivora > Felidae > Panthera > Panthera onca. Next base: position 226,572,588 of record NC_138339.1, read on the forward strand.
ATAAAACAATGGCATATCTGGGTTCCAATAAAACTTTATTTACAAAAACAGATGGCTGGTATACTTGGCTGTCAAGCCACAGTGTGTTGACCTCTGGTAATGTAATGATAATCAACACCCATTTTAAGGAATAAAAATTATAGACCCGAAGCACTTGTGTAAATTTCCCTGATCCCAATTCCCTAGAAACAACAACAATTATAAATGAACCATTTTGAGTCACATTTAAAAAACTTTGCCACATACTAATGAATTTCTCTATAAGATATAGTACTATCCTTATACAAGCTCTTTTGGTCAAAAAGGTTTTTATAAAATTGCATTTCACCATTGCATAGTACTGTAATACACAACCATACCATTCATTTGTCCACTCTTTTGTTAGTGAATAGTTTGCTTCTAGTTTGTCCTCAGCAAGAACAGTGTTGCTATAAATATTTTATATTTACATCTGCTTGTGTACATATGCAAAAATTACTTCACGGTACACACACAGGCATGAAATTGCTGAGTCAATACAACTTACAAATTCAAATTTGTAAGTAGAGTAAATTATATTTCAAAGTGTTTGCATTAATTTACATTCCCACTAGATGATTCTACACCCTTAGTACATGGATTTAAAAAAAATATATTTTGTGCCAATGGGATGGGTTTTAAATATAAATTTTTAACTAACTGGATACAAAGACATATTTTGTACCATTCACCTGATTAAAAATGAGGTTGAACTTTTTCTTTTACATGTTTATTGGCCATCTGCATTTTCCTCATCTGCAAATTAAATGATTTTGCCTTTTACCCACTGTTCTGTGGAATTACGAGTCTCTTATCGATTGGTAGCTGTTTTGTGTAACCTGGATTTCAATCTTTTTCAAATATTGGTGTTAGAAGTACATCTTTCCACGGGAACCCTCTTGCACTGTTGGTGGGAATGCAAACTAGTACAGCCACTCTGGAAAACAGTGTGGAGGTCCCTCAAAAAATTAAAAATAGACCTACCCTATGACCCAGCAATAGCACTGCTAGGAATTTACCCAAGGGATATAGGAGTGCTGATACATAGGGGCACTTGTGCCCCAATGTTTATAGCAGCACTCTCAACAATATCCAAATTGTGGAAAGAGCCTAAATGTCCATCAACAGATGAATGGATAAAGAAATTGTGGTTTGTATACACAATGGAGTACTACGTGGCAATGAGAAAGAATGAAATATGGTCCTTTGTAGCAACATGGATGGAACTGAAGAGTGTGATGCTAAGTGAAATAAGCCATACAGAGAAAGACAGATACCCTACGTGTTCACTCTTATGTGGGTCCTGAGAAACTTAACAGAAACCCATGGGGGAGGGGAAGGAAAAAAAAAAGAGGTCAGAGTGGGAGAGAGCCAAAGCATAAGAGACTCTTAAAAACTGAGAACAAACAGGGTTGATGGGGGGTGGGAGGGAGGGGAGGGTAGGTGATGGGCATTGAAGAGGGCATCTTTTGAGATGAGCACTGGGTGGTGTATGGAAACCAATTTGACAATAAATTTCATATATTTAAAAAAAAAAGAAGTACATCTTTCCAGTCTGTGGCTAAACTTTTCAGTTTTCTTAAAAATAGCAGCAAAATACACATAACATAAAAATTTCTATCTTAACCATTTTTAACTCGTAAGTATATTCATAGTGTTGTGCAACCTCCAGAACTTTTCCATCTTGCAAAACTGAAACTCTAATACCATTAAACAACTCCCTGTTTCTCCCGTATCCCTTGGCAACTATCCTACTTTCTGTATACATAAATTTGACAATTCTAGATATCTCATATAAAGGGAATCATACAGTCTTTATGTTATTTGCTTATTTCACTTAGCACAATGTCCTCAAGGGTACATCCCTGTTGTAGCAAGTCAGAATTCTCTCCCTTTTTTAAGACTGAATAATATTCCACTGCATTTATAGACCACATCTTGTTTATCCATTCTTCTACATATGGTCACTAAGGGTGTTTCCACCCCTTGGGTATTTTGAATAATGTCACTATGAATGAGTGTAAAAATACACTTTTGGCATTTGCTTTCAATTCTCCTAAAAATTTTTAATGTTTATTTTTATTTTTGAGTGGGGGTGGAGTGTAGAGAGAGAGGGAGACACAGAATCCAAAGCAGACTCCAGGCTTTGAGCTGTCAGCAGCACAGAGTCTGGCACAGGGCCGGCCCGAAATCATGAACCGTGAGATCATGACCTGAGCTGAAGTCAGACGCTCAACCAATTGAGCCACCCAGACACCCCTCAATTCTTATAGATACACACCCAGAAGGAGAATTGCTGATTCATGTGATAATTCTATTTCCAATATTTTGAGGAACTGCCATGCTGTTTTCCATACTGGCTACACAATTTTACATTTCCACCAAGAGTGTGCAAGGTTTTCAGTTTCTCCACATCCTTGACAACATTTTATTTTCTGGGTTTTTCATAGTAGCCATCCTAAGGGGTGTGAGGTGATACCTTGTGGCTTTAATATGCTCCTTTTTAAATTGCTTATGTTTTTCTTGCTGAATTGTAGTAGTTCTTTATATATTCTCAATATTAAACCTTCAATAGATTTGGTTTGTAAATATTTTCTCCCTGTTTGTATGCTGCCTTTTTACACTATTGATTGTGTCCTTTGGTACACAAAAGATTCTAAATTTGATGAAGTCTAATTTATCTATTTTTACTTTGGTTCCCTGTGCTTTTGGTGTCATATCTAAGAAACCATCGCCAAATCCAGTAACATGGAGTTTTATCTTTATGTTTTCTTCTAAAAGTTTTATAGTTTTAGGTCTTAAATTTAGGTCTTTGATCTGTTTAAATTTTTGTACATGGTGTAAGGTTAAGGGCTCAACTTCATTCATTCATATATGGACATCAGGTTTTCACAACATGATTTGTTGACAAGACTGTCCTTTCTCCAACTGAATGGTCTTGGAATCCACGTTGAAAATTATTTGATCATGTATGCAAGGGTTCATTTCTGGGCCAGAGATTCTATCCCATTGGTCTATGAGTCTGTGTTTAGGCCAGTACCATACTCTTTGATTACTGTAGCTTTGTAATAAGCTTTGAAATCAGGAAGAAGGAAACCTCCAACTTTGTTTGTTCTCAAGACTGTTTTGGCTAATTGGGGCTCCCTGAGATTCCATCTTCATATTAGTATAGATTTTGCTATTTTTCAATAAGCACCACTGGAATTTTGAGAGAGACTACATTAAATCTGTAGATTGTGGGTAATATTGACATCTTAGCAATATTAGTCTTCCCATAAACATGGGCTATGGGCTGTCTCTCCAATTATTTGTTTCTTCTTTTATTTCTCTCATCAGTGTTTTATAGTTTTCAGTATATAAGGCTTTCTTTTTAGGTCGTTGGTTAAGTTTATTCCTAAATATTTTACTCTTTTTTATGTGATTGTAAATTGAATTGTTTTCTTAATTTCCTTCTTGTATTTTTCAATGTTCATTTATAGGACTACAACTGATTTTTGAAGTGTTGATTTTGTATTGTGTTGAATTCATTAACAAATATTTTGTAGAATATCTAGGATTTTCTACATATAAGGTCATGTAATATACAAACAGATAATTTTACTTTTTCCTTTCCAATTTTGATGCTTTTTTTAAAAACAAATTTAATGTTTATCTTTGAGAGAGAGAGAGAGAGAGAGACAGAGCATGAGCAGGGGAGGGGCAGAGAGAGGGAGACACAGAATCCGAAGCAGGCTCCAGGCTCTGAGCTGTCAGTACAGAGCCCAATGGGAGGCTCAAACCCATGAACTGCGAGATCATGACCTGAATCAAAGTTGGATGTTTAACCGACCCAGCCACCCAGGTGCCCCTGATGCCTTTTCTTTCTTTAACATAATTACTCTTACTAAAACTTCCAGTGCTATGTTGCATAGAAGTGGTTAAAGTGGGCATCCCTATCTTGCTCTTGATCTTGAAGGAAAAGCTTTCATTTTTTTTTGCCATTAAGCATGTTAGCTTTTAATTTTTTTATATATGGCCTATATTATGCTGAGTTAGTTTTCCCCTCTTCCTAGTTTAAGTGTTTTTATCATAAAAGGCTGTTGAATTGGTTAAATCATTTTTCTGCATCAATTGGGATGATTGTAGGTTTTTTCTTTTCCTTCCTTCTATTAATGTGGTGTCTTTCATTTATATCGGTTTTCCTATGTGAACCATCCTTGTGTTCTAGGAATACATCACTCTTGGTCATATGTATAATCCTTTTTAATATGCTGCTGACTTTGATTTGCTAATATTTTGATGAGGATTTCTGCATCAGTTTTTATAAAGGATTTGGGCCTGAATTTTCTTTTAATGTTTTTGTCTGGTCTCAGTGTCAGGGAAATGCTGGCCTCATATAGTAAGTTTGAAGGTATTCACTTCTCTTCAATTTCAGTGTTTTAGAAAATTTTGAGAAGATCTGGTGGATCTGGTGGTATATATTTTTTTGAGTTTGTTTCTTTTTAATTATTATTTTTATGAGAATGTTAAAGAATGGTACATATTGATAGCATTTTATTCTCTCAGCAATGAACATACATTTTCTATAAAAGAATTTCATGTATTTGCCTCACCATAAAAATCACCTGGCAACCTGATGAAAAAATATATATCCATTCTTTCCTCATGGAGATTTTGATTCAGTAAGTCTAGGGTAAGCCCTATGCTTTTATATCACACCAGGAGATTCCAATGATCAGACAACATTCTATATATGATGCTTTTTATTGGCTGCTTAAGATTTAATTATGTAGGTATTTCACAATTTAACTTATAGTTATCTGCTTATAGATTGGGAGTTTTAATGATATTTTATTTTTTTAATTTTTGTTTTTTAAATTAAATACCAGTTCATTAACATATAGTGTAACAATGATTTCAGGAGTAGAAATTGGTGATTCATCACTTACATATAACACCAGTGAACTGGTGGTATTCTTAAACATTTGAGGTAAAAGTCTCTTTTGTCTTATATTACTATATCTACCTCTGTTCTGTTTTGGTTACTATTTGCATGGAATATCTTTTTTCCACTCTTTCATCTTCTATCTGTGTATGTGTGCTGAGATTTAAAATGAATCTCTTGTAGACAGCATTTAATTGAATCATTTTTCTTTGTAAATCATTCAATCTATGTCTTTTGATTGGAGCATTTAATAAACTTAACTTTTTAAGTAATTACTGATAGGGAAGAACTTACTATTGTCATTTTGCAAATTGTGCTCTGTCTGTTTTAAAGCATTTTGGTACCTCATTTGCTCCCTTACTGCCTTTCTTTGTGTTTAACTTTTTTTAATGATGTGCTTTAATCCCCTTTTCAATTATTTTGCACAAATTCTATACATATTTTCTTTTTATTTATTTTGAGACAGAGAATGAATGTGCCTGATCTGTTTAGCTCAGGCCACTACCACACCTTTACAATTATAACAGCTTGTTCATCTTTAAAATTATGTTGGTTTTTTTCAACCTCCATTCAACTACAGAAATTTAAGAGAAAAACTCATCAAATTCCATGAAAATAACTTGAGATTTTTTGAAAATAATTTTTTATTGAAAGTGATGGATTATCATGGACAGAAATTACTTCTTTGTGATATCATCTTCCTACCATGAACGTGATATAGTCAGGGTTACTTATGTCTTTAATGTCAATAAAAGCTTCTTATAACTTTCTCCTTCGAGAACATTAAAATGCTTCTGTAAAATACAACACAGATAAATAAAATGCATAAAACACAGATTAAGAATTATTTTAAAATGAACATCATTAAAACCACTACATAGCTGAAGAAACAGACTTTTGCCAAGTATCCCAGAAGCCCTCCATGCATCTTGTGTTATTCTCCTTCCTTTTAACAAATCATTATCTAATTTTTATGATAATCACTTTGATTTTTCTTTTTAAAGCTTATGACCCAAAAATGATAGTTATAGCTATAAACAATTCAGTTTTATTAATTTTTTGAGATATCTTTTAATGCTCTTTTAAGCTACAGATCCCCTCTATCACTTTTTTCTCTATATAAATTATTTTGAAGGAACCAAGATATTTATTGTATAGAATTTCCACCAGTGTTAATTTTGACAGCAGAATTCTTATGGTGTAGTTTAACATATTGGGTATATAATCTCAATCAGATTTAGCTTTACTTCATTCATTCATTCATCCATTCATTCGGTCACTCAGTCAGTCTTGATGGATGATAGAGCTTTCTCCCATCCAGTTATCTATTTGTCTCTCCTTCTGTGATGTTAGCAGCAATTGATGCTAAGGTCTATTAATTTCCTAGGGGATGCTAAATGTTAATGACCTAACCCAAAAATCTATCACTTATCAGATATATTTATATTTCTGTAAAAGAAGACTTCCCTCATTAATGATTGGATAACGTAAATGATATAACTTACAAAGGAATAACAAGACAAATTTTTCCCTTTATTGATCAGTTTTCAAAATAACGAATTGGCTCCCTATCTTCTAAATTCAACCAAGTCATTTTAAAAATCAGTCTTACAACTTACATATTTAACATATCCATGCATTTGGATGCACTGCAGTTATTATACCTACTGATGTTGAAAATGCCCCATGTTTGGCCAATAAGAGTGTCTTCAAGTTAGGTCCTGAGTACTTTTGACAGTGTTTGATATTTTCCTTGGTTTTGGTATCACCAAATGTTGCAGGCAAATCATGAACATTTACTGATCTAGCCTTGGCATCACTCATTTCTCCAAAAACTGGTTTCTTTCAGTGGTAAATGATATTTCAAGACTACAATCTAGAATCCAGATGTACTCTCTGCTACTAACTTGTCATTGTTCCTAGGCAAAACAGTAGACAGAACTAGAGTACATATATGAATGTGTGTCTGTTTGTGTGTGTGTGTGTGTGTGTGCATGCAGATAATAATTTAGCTTTTATAATATCCCATTCAAATTCAAAACTAATGAGAGATTTAATGAGAATCTTAATTTTCAGGCACACAAGATAAAATAATTACAATATCAACAATTATTAATTGGTTTTATATAACATTATGTAACAGTTTTATTAAAAAATATCAGTAATGCCACCACAAATATTATTGTCCTCCTCCTTTTTTCAGTTTTCAGGGCATAAAGCCATTATATACTACTATAACTCTCTCCCATATAACTAAATTAGTTCAGTTAGTTGTCTAAACACATGTATACTTGATGGTTATCATGGGTTATCATGTTTACACTCTCCAGTCACTTAGGTTGCCTGATACTTATTCTACAGTAGATTCTTCAGGAGAGCCTAATAGGAATAATGTTCCCTGAATTCTTTCATTGTAACAGTTTATCTGTTTATCTTTCATACATGAAAGCCAGTTTGGCTGCCATTTTCATTCCTAGAGTATCTTAAATATCCTACCCCATTTTCTTCTGGTAGAAAATATGTCTATCAAAAATTATGATGACAATTTGATTCTCTTTCCCCAAGTTAATTTGTATTTTTATCTAGATGCCTGAGATTATTTTTCTTTTTCTTTAAAATTCATTAATTTTATTACACTGTGTCTCAGTGTTGGTCATTTGAGTAATTTTCTCAGATATTCAGTGTGCTTTTTAAATATATCTCTCTTTTTTATCTCTCTTTTTTTCAAATTCCAGGAGTTTCCTTGAATTATGGTCTTATTATGTTGCTATTCTTTTATTTGGTTTCTTCTTTGGAAACTCATTTATATTTATATTTATATTTATATTTATATTTATATTTATATATATTAAGTAATCTAAATCTGTCCTTTTCACTCTCATCTTTTCCATTCCATTTAGTAATTTTTTTTAATATTTATTATTTCTCCTTTTTTACCTTATATTACTCTTACAGACTTAACTGTTGAATCTATACACTTCTTTATTTCTTCTAATTTAACCTTTATTTCTAAAATAATTTTTCTTTATTTCAAATTATTTCCTAAGTTCTATAACCACATTTGTAAGATTCTCTAATTCTTTAAATTCTGATATAAATTGTTCTTTCATATCCTGTATCATTTTCTGATGTCTTTTTAGCTCATTTAAAAACTTTTCATCTGTTTTCTGTCCTGCTTTCATGGGCTGAGAGGGTATTATTCTACTTATTCTCATTTTTCTTGTTGTAATTTGTGGGATTAGGATACTTTTTGTTGGTTATTTTATGTGAAATTAACTTACCCAAACTCTTAGAATAGCTTTTTTTTTTTTTTTTTTTCCTCTTCAGGTTCTAGAGATCCCTCTTCTGTTTGTTTTCATGTCATTTAAAAAAAATATGACAGTGTACTTTCTGACATCTATTAGCTCTGCTTATCTTCCCCATTTTTTAAAATTTATATTGAGAGTGAGAGAGAGAGAGAGAGAGAGAGAGAGAGAGAGAGAAAGGTGGGGGAGGGGGGGGAGGGGCAAAGAGAGAGGGAGAGAAAATCCCAGGCAGGCTCTGCACTCAGTGCAGAGACTGATGCAGGGTTCCATCTCACAAGCTGAGCTGAAGTCAAGAGTCAGACATTCAACTGACTCTGCCACCTAGGTGCCCTGGTGTTCCCCAGTTTTATGAAGACTTTCTCTTTGTCTCTCTTGCCCTTCTGTTGCTCCATTTGGGTTCTATTCATAGTAGTTTCTTCTCCTTGTGGGACTTTGTCTTGGAAGATAACTCAGGTTGGTTAATTTCTCATGGGGCCTACACGGCTCAGCCCCTTACGTTGTTAACATGGAACCCCTCAACTCATCTGCTATTACAGTGTGTAAAAACCCTCTCTATTCTAGCTGCTGGGTTTTAGCCCTCTGGGTTTTCCAGTGAGTGTTCGTAGACCAGTTTCCTCAGATGCTGTCTTGTTTCCCACCACTTTCTACCATGCCTCTGCTGATCCATGTGTTATCCTGTAGGTGTTGTGTCTCAACCCGGTCATATTTTAGAGTTCAGTGGGATACGTTGTCACCTAGTTTTGTTGTAAATGTTCACCTGTCGTTGTAATTATTTTTTCAAAGCCTAGGGTTCTGTCTGTTTTTCATGGAGGAATTCAGGGTTATTTAAAAAGCATGCCCCCCATTGCCACCTACACTGAATTTGTCATGTTCATTTTTTTTTTATTATTGCCATTTTAAAATAACTTCTGAACAGATATTTTAATCTATAATTTTTGAATTAAACATATGCAAGTTTTTCTAATTATTTGGCCATACTCTTACTATGAATGATTCAAGGGTGATATGGGCTTCTTGATCAGGATCATTCTTTTTATAATAACATTTCAGTGATGTTCTCCTTTGGTAGAGTGAAAATTACAGGCTATTTTTTTTAAAGTGTTAGTCTTGGAAATTTAAATATTCTGCAGTATTATATGACTTAACAGAATATTCACTTATGTCACTAAAAGAGTAACAGACGCTTTAGTGTAACATTTTCTGCACTGCTACCATCTCTTTCTGAGATGTTTCAACCTCTACATAGAGCTTCTAAAAGAGGCAGCCTATAGATTACATCCAACCTCACCCTTCTCATCCACCCCAATCTTAACTGATATTAATAGAGTATAAATAGAGCATAATAGAGATATTATGAGATAGAGAGCATATAGGCATAGAGAGCAAGGTCTAATCTGCTTCCTGACAGTCAGCCCCCAATGTACAACTGGACCTACACCTTTAAATCCAAACTCTAAGAGAAGCCACACTGTTCCTGTGAAGTGTATCCTCCATCAGTGCAGCAAGTCAAATAAATATAACAATTTTGGACTAACAGTTGTTTTGCCTCCTTGAGCTGGTGGATTTTGATACTTGCCTATATATCTACTCTAATTTTTATGCATTAGTTCACAGATTTAAAAGCTGTAATTATTCTTATATAAAGTTCACTAAGTTCTAAATAACTGCTATCTTCAAAAATCCTTAATTATTTCCAAGAGAAACACAGGAAAGGTATATAAAAATAGCTACTGTCAATGAGTGACCTTAAAAGGTAAGAACTACACTGAGTACTCTAGAATCATTCAATAGTAATTTAACACAGGTTGACTAAAAAAAGTGATAGATAAGATCATTGAAAGACACTATTTTAGCTTGTATTTTAAAGGACACAGACAATGTAAAATACCAATGACTAATTATTCTATAAAAAACCAAATGAATACAAGTATAAATTAACAATGAATATAAAACAACAAAGATGCAATTCAAATAAATTCTTATTTGAAATTAAGAATAATTGCCTTCCCTTTTCATAGCATTCAAGTATCTTCAGTTACCTAAACCCAACTTTGTTCCTACCACTCAGATATATATGACAAAGTCAAAGCAACGAGATTTAGTCATCATAAGCACTCTTTTTGAAGTCAATGGCTAGCATAAAGGTATTTTTATCATGTAAATCTCCTGAGTCCTTTACAATAGTTTGATAGTTTTTCTTCTCAGAGGAGAGGAAGTGTTTCAAATTAGGGAAAGAAGGGAAATGGAGGAGAGTGGGAAAAAAAAAGAATGATCTAGAGTACATGTTCAAGAATGAGAACATGAAAGGGCATGTATTTCAGAGACCGGGGTGGAAAGCAAGAATACACCTTGGATGAGCATAGCAGCTCATTCGTGACTGTGGATGACTGATCAATACGGAGAATTCTTATTATAGAACACAACATTTTATCTGTCTTACCACCTTATTTTCAAAACTCACCTCTTCCAGAAATTATTAGTAACAAAAATAATTTTCTAGTCAAGTGTAGAGAAAATACTGAATATTATTAGCTAGGCAATGTAACATAAGCAATAAGATACTTCCTATTTATAAGTGAGGAATGATTTTATTAAAATTATATAAATAAAACAACACAGGATTACAGAATAGAGGACATTAATAAGAAGCTGGATGCAAAGGATGATAACAATTTGGAGGAAAGAAAAAAGGAAAGAGATCCAATGCAGAAGACATAGTTGTACAAACACAAGGAAATGTGATATTGTGTAACTTGTTTTCAATAATTAATGTTTTCTATAGCAAGAGAATGGAGACTAGTTGAGTCTGAAAAGGAAAGTTGTAACTAAATTGTGAGAGATATAGAATGTTGTTCTGTTATACAGCAGATATTTCTAGGTTTTTGGAATGTATAGTTTGGCAGAAATTTGGAGGACATATCCTAAGTGTGTCAACTTTCTATTTAAAAAAATAAAAATTAAACCTAAAATTCTAACATTTGCTATATTGTACTAAGTTAAGTAATGTTAACACAAAAAAGAATATGAACATAACATCTACATACTTTTAAAAAATATGATAAACTCTGGATGCCAAAAAGTTAGAACATAAAATTGTATTCTGCCAGATGAAAACAAGGTGAACTTTCAATATATACCTTGTTCCAATGTTTCATTTTTAGCATAGTTATTTTTTAAAAATCCAAGAGGCATGTTCTTAATACTCTTTCAGAGTACTCAATTCAGAGTATTTTTGGTAAACTTAGGGAAGCCCAAGAAAAACAGCTCTCAGTTACCTACCCAGCCCTTTCTTCTACCTTCTTTCTGCAGCACTGGAAGAAATAAAAAAACAGACCAGGTGTCTGATCATGGCAAATTCTGGGAAGGGGCTACGTATGTGGGGTCTTGTCTGATCAACATAAAGCAGTTAATAGTTATCTGGCTGTAATTCCTTAGAGCTTAAAATTGTCACAAACCGTCACTGAGGAACCAGGAATGTGAGTCTTAACAACTTAAAATAATTCCTTCTTTGCTTTGGCTGCTGGAAAACTTAGTGCTGATTTGTGTTCCAGTTTTAATAACACGACAGGACCCATGCTAACATTTCTAAATTTATTCTCCATTTATTTTAGCATTTTGACCACTATTTATATATTCTTGTATAAGTTTGCCAAATCATTTTTGGAAAAGACATATACAAATACAGAAGAAAGACTTCAAGTGAATGAGGAAACATTTAAGATTTATTTTTTCAATAATGTTTATTGATTTTTTTTTCTTATTGTAAAGTAACACATGTTATGGGGTCATTACACTAAATATTCTCTCAGTCTAGAATGTTTTTCTAGTAAGGTGTATGACTCACCTCCTGTAAGTCTTTGCTTAAATGTAATTTTTACCACTGGTCTATTTAAAATTATATAGCATGTTAGATACGATAAATGCTACGTTAAAGGATATGTCCAACACAGGGTTTGGGATGATAAAAATGGCAGGGTCAAGTTGCGGTTTATTTAATAAATCACCCTCTTTAAAACTGCAACCTGACCCTGCTGTTTTTATCATCCCAAACCCGTGTTGGACTTATCCTTTAACGTAGCATCTACCACCTTCTAACATGCTATATAAATTTATTTATTGTGTTTATTGTTTATCTAAGTGTCCTCTCCTTGATGGAATATAAACTCAAGGCAGGGAATATTTTTTTAATTAAGGTGTGTTTTGTTGTTGTTTTATTAAAGTATCGTTGGCACGCAGCGTTAGATTAGTTTCAGGTGTGCAACATAGTGATTCAACAACTTCGTATGTTATGCTATGCTCACCGTCTGTCACCATCCAACACTATTATAATACTTCTCACTGTATTCCCTATGCTGTAACTTTTCATCCCTGTGACTTATTCATTCCATAACTGGAAGCCTGTGTCTGCCACTCCCATTTTGCCCATCTCCCCACCCCTCTCCTCTTTGGTCACCAAGAGTCTGTTCTCTGTATTTATGGGTCTGTTTCTGCTTTTGTTTGTTTGTTCACTTGCTTTCTTTTGTAGATTCCACATCTTCATCTGTGATATGCGAATATATTGTAAGTACCTAAGAAAATGCTTGGCCTAGAACAAGAACTCAGTGTTTTGTTTTTTTTTTTAAATGAATAGCTCACCCATGTGTCACTGTTCTAAGACATTCTATAGGCATTATATAATTTAATTCTCACAAGAACCCTGTGAGGGAGGTGCTATCACTGACTACATTTTACAGAAAGGATGTAACTTTCTAAGTTACTTTCTAAGCTAACCGAGTCAAGTTATTAACTATTACTGCCTCTCTTGTGTAAAAGCAGTTGAGACAATGATAGAACAGTCACAGGAAAATGACAGTAAATAGAAAGTGAAAAGCAAAAGGATATATACGCAAGGCTGCTAAATCCAAGGAATAGTACCTACGGCCATTATGTCCTCACAGGATCATCTAGATATTGAGATTACCCCTTTCTGAAGCTCATGAATATTTATAAAACAAACTTGTTAAAGAAGTAAGGCTTCAGGAAACCATATTTTCAAAGCTGCTCTCCTAATACAGGTGCATTAATTAAATCTTCACAACAATTAATTTATCTGCTTTCCCTCCTCACTCCACTGAAGCTGCTGTTGAGTAAAAGACAACGACTTCATCAACTCCAGGTTAAGTGTTTCTTTACATTTTCTCCGTGAAGAATTGTCACATTACAAACGTTAGGGGAGTAAGAAGTCACTTACAGAAGCACGGCTCTTACAGAGAGTGCTGCATAGTACACACACCGTCTAACGAAGGCTACACCGCACCCCAGGTAGACTAGGATTGTAAGAGCCAGAGTCTCCTAGTCCAACACTTTTTCACAGTTCTCCATTCTGTTATTAGCACTGACTGTGAAAACATGTTATTCTTAAAAAATGAATGAGAAGAAAGCATACAGGAGTATCGTATTCGAATTTGTGGAAGCAATGTCTTTACGTTCTTTTGGCAATAAATATTCCTCCAGAAGTACAAATTACGTCATGATTAAGAGATACATTATAGGAAACTAAAATAATTAGAATAGAGAGAAATCATACCTTCTATCAATAGCTCTTGTCCATGACTGCCAAGAAGTGTACGAGATAGGAATGGGGCAAAGTCTACAAAAATTTCACGAAGAAGAGGAGCAACTTTTTCTAAAGCTCTTTCAAGTTTTGCAGTGATGCTGTTGAAATTAAGACATAAAGACTAGTAAATATAATTCAATATAAAAAGTCAAATAAAGTTTACTTCTAAATTAAAATCTTGAAAAATCACGAAAATACAATTCTAACCCATGGAATCGTACCAGTTTCAGTAGAAGGGACACCCTGTACGGTTTCACATCAGACATAAGGCTACTCTGAAGACTTCAGCTAACGTGGAATGACTATTCTGTGAAAAGCTGTTGGGATTGTGTCACCTGCAAGAGCCATAGACTCTGCTCGTAGCTCTAAGGAGCTTCAAGAAAAGTTGTTCTTCTATGTCTTCTGTGACTTATCCTTCTATCTATGAAAGAGAGCTGTTTTGAACACCCCCTACAGGGATCGTTATGTCGGTTACAAAGAATTAACCTTTGTTCGCAAGAGTTACCTAAAAATTCCCTGGAAGGCTAGACTAATCACGCAGGAACTAGAATCCTCTGTAATACAACTAAATTGCTGTGCTAAAGTAGGCATTTTCCACCTCATAAGCCCATTTACTTTTAGTTATTGATCCCTGTAATATGATTTATATTATTTCATTAAATTATACGGCCTTATATAAACACTATTTGGCATTCTTAAAAATACTTTAAGTAGTGTATGTAAAAAAAGAACAGAGGTAAAGAAAATAATTCTGCTCAAGCAAATAAATAATCTGGTAACATCTAACTATCTGTCTTAGAAGTAAGTGCTCTGAAGTAAGACTGCTTGGACTAGAATGCTGGTTCTGCGGCGACCTAGGGGAGCGTGGGACATTAAGACTTCCTTTGCCTACAAAATGAAGATGACTGTAGCACGACTGGTGAGGATTAAATGAGCTAAGGCATGTAAAGTGCACAGAAAAGTACCCGGCACACTGCGAGAGGTCAGTCACGGTAGCTCTTATAACAACTACTTTGAATACAACAAAACTATATTTACTCTTACAAAATGTGGCTCTGACTTAAAAAAACAAAGTCACTATAATAATACAATGGTAGATGAACACACACTGTTCTACATCGAAGACATCTACGGCCAAAAATTGAACAATGCTTCAAAATAAAAGTTCAGCCACAAAGCTAAGTAACGTTTTGGCTACGTATGAGGAAAAACATAAATGCCAAAAGGGTTATTAATCACAGAATAATTTTCCATATATCACTAATACTTAAAACTAAAGAACTGCGTTGTGAAATGATTAAATAGGGATAAGGGAATAGACAGGATTCCTTCTTTCTTAACCTGGAAATAGCATGATCTGATTCATTTGTGTACTCAAAGCCTCACCATTAGCACTTCTATTTGACTTTTTCTTCTCTTATTTGGATGAACAGCTTTAGACAAAAAAACTCAGAAAACTGGTGTGAGCACTTCCACAAAGACTATTCTGGAGGAACAACTCGCGGCAAGAAAGGGACTCGGGTGCAGCTGCGAAGACTTGCCGGAGATAAACAGAATTTTCAATATTCTCCCTTACTCCGTTATTCCTGAACCTAGAACCTTCTTTTAACCCAATGGTTCTCAAACGTTCGTGTAGATTAGAATCATCTGCAATGCTGGTTAAACAGACTCCTAGAACCCCCTCCCCCTAACTTCTGATTCAGCAGGTTTGGGTGTACTGTGAGAATTTGCACCTCTGACACATTCTCAGGTCGCTTGCTACTGCTGATCCAGGAAACGCACTCGGAGGATAAGTGTTTCAGTGAGAAGATTGACTACTAGTAAATTAGAATAAAATAGCTAGCAAAGAGAAGGCTACCTGAAGTCCTAAAATAATCACAGTAAGTTATGTCTGGCTTTAGTGAATATAGATGGACAGAGCTCCTTTTTCAGGTCTATTTAATTCATTCCTTCTTATCTCCAGGATCACGTCCTATGACTTCCCAGCTAAAGTAATCCCATCCTTTAAGGAAAGATGAGTAAGAATGAGAAGAGCAAACCTATGAAAAGGAGAAAAATCCAGATGCTGTTGTTTGCTTCTGTACTTGAATTCTGAGTGAAGCATGAATATTTTTATTTAAGATTAATTAATGAGAGTGAAATTACTTTAGAAAAATTTTAGATGTATAAAGGTCCACATCAGTTATATTATCATAATATACTATTGTGTAATTAAATCCAGGTGTATTTTTTCCCTAGTTTATGACTTTTTCCCATAATTTATGGGTTTATGTATGATTTAGAAGCATCAGAATTGCAACAATAGTCTTCTAAGCGATTAAGTTACAGATCAAATAGAAACTTCAATTAATCTAAGCAAATATTTACATGAGTGTGTATACATATGTACTAATTATCTTAAGGGTAATGGATAAAAACAGACATTTCTCAGTGAGTGAATCCCTACAATAGGATTTTTTAAAAAGTGTTTTTAAGCATTTATTCATTTCTGAGAGGCAGAGACAGAGCACAAGGGTGAAGGGGCAGAGAGAGAGGGAGACACAGAATCCGAAGCAGGCTCCAGGCTCTGAGATGTCAGCATAGAGCATGAAGCAGGGCTCGAACCGATTGAGCCATGAGGTCATGACTTGAGCTGAAGTTGGAAGCTTAACTGACTGAGCCACCCAGGCACCTCCCCTCCGCAACCCCCGCAAAATAGGATTTTAATAAGCAACTAATTTCTTATAAAACTCAATAGAATATTAAATGATGCTCTTACATATCATCCTGTAACCATAATTTTAATTTTCTAATGAGGGACAAAGTAACATTTTACCCAGCAAGAGACCAAATGTTTTAAGTACATAAAATCGTCATTAAATAATACTGCCAGATAGCTCTATCAAACAACAAACTATGCTAAGTGGAAATGTTTCATCCTCACTTTTTTACAGTGAAGAAAATGGACAGGGTTTTGTTATTGTTGTCATTAAGAGTTACAGCTTCCTCACAATGTCTTTTAAAGGAAAGTAAACTTCAGATAAAGTTTAGAATTCTAGAAAATAATAATAATTCTTTCACTTAGGACACTGCTTATGTTGTGAGTTTGTTTGTTTGTTTATTTTGAGAATGAGAGAGATGCAGGGATGGGGGCTGCAGAGAGAAAGAATCCCAAGCAGGCTCTGCACTGTTACTGC
The DNA here is from genome assembly GCF_046562875.1 of Panthera onca. Taxonomy (NCBI): domain Eukaryota; kingdom Metazoa; phylum Chordata; class Mammalia; order Carnivora; family Felidae; genus Panthera; species Panthera onca. Next base: position 226,589,607 of record NC_138339.1, read on the forward strand.
AGAGCCTGATGCGGGGCTCGAGTTCATGAACCATGAGATCATTACCTGAGCTGAAACGAAGAGGTGGATGCTTAACTTACTGAGTCACCCAGGTGCCCTGTGAGTTTTATTTTAATAAACTCCTTTATGTTCGTGTCACTTCATAAAGTTATAATTCTTACTTTTAGTTTTAACTTCTGTATCTTCCTAGGTCCTTTTAGCATGTCATAAATATAATAAATACTTGATAATTTAATTTGGTACATTAAAATTCTTAAATTTCCTCACTTCTTACATCATAAAAAAGTTATGTATATAATAATAAAATCTAGAATGAAAGTAATTATGTAACTTTAAGTAATGTACAATAAAAGATACAACTCATATATAAAAGAAATTATTACACTAGTGAAATTTCACAACAGATTTCAGTATTCAAATGCTCCTATATAAATTAGGAAATATAGGCATAGGTAAGTGAAGTGATTTGCTTAAGTAAATTTACATAAAAAGGAAAGATTAGGAGAGTATTAATGAAGTAAAACCATAAGTTGTAAAGTTAAATTCTTAATCAGCTACATACTATGACTGGGAATCGACAAACATTGACTTTAAATATTTTGTTTAGTTTTCACTAAGTTTCTAATGTGAAATATAATTTAACATACTAGACAAGTGAAGAGTAAATGTGTCCTGAATCTTAGGTTCTGTAACCTTGTGACCTACTGGTAAACAGTTTTTTCCTCTATAACTTGCTAGGTTTATAGCAACTAATGAACACGTGAAGCTGAAAAAATTCTTGCCTACTTTATCTCCACATGGACTTCTAAATTAAAAAACTGACATTTTCTCCTTATTCTTTTTAAACAGAATCATACACATTTTCAAGTGCATGAGTACAGATTAAGAAAGAAGATGAAATTACAGAAGATTAAGAAATCGAATCTCAATAGAATTCTACCGCAAGGAAGGATTTCACTCTTTTATAAGGTAAATTGAATTCCAAACATGCATTTTTTTCAAGTTTTAAGAAATGTAATGCTGGGATGTCTTTAGATAGGTATAAAAGCTTTTTTACAGTGCATGTTTGTAAATTGTTAATTGCATGTGTCTTAGACAAAAAGAAAAAAAACAAACTGAATTGGAAATACTCCTCCTTTCTAGTGAACTAGTCCAATAAAATATAAAATTTAACTATGAAGTTCAGAAAATATGTCATTTATCTGAGACCACACAACAGACCTAGTGCTATAAAGAGTAAGGCTAATTGTCTTTTAAATAGGTGATATAAAAATGAAATAATAAAACTTTTCCTAGTAAATAATATTTTTAACACAAGAGTCGTATATGCTTCTGACTGGGGCAGCCAGTCACTCCTGGTTTTAGTGCTTTCCCACAGAATGACCTAGGTCCTCCCTTCCAATCGTCTCACTTTTCCTCAGACCAGTTCTCCCTTCCCACTTATAGGTGATGTGAAGAACATTCTTCAGTAAACCGCCTGTATACAGTGCTCTGAGAATATCTTTCCTGTGACTGTAGTCTGTTAATGGGTGCTGTTAGTATAGTACTTGGCTCACATAATATTTTTTGAAAATACAATTTGAAATATCATGAGTTAGAAATTCAAATTAAAAAAAGTAGAAAACTTCCACTTAAGATGCAGAGAGCTGGAAATGGTCACTCCCACACTGATCACAAGAAAAAGCCAGAAAATATATAGAATTATAGCACTTTTAGGATCTAGCAGATTGCTGAGATCGCAGGACAACCAATTAGCCTTGAAATCTGAAGAAAGACCAGACCCTTAAGAAGACAAGGGAGGGATGAAGAACTTGCTTCCTCGGGGCAGAGCCCAGGAAGAAGAAACGCTGGGTACTCCATAGACTGGTAAGAGGAAATCAGCTAACACTTTTAATAAGTTGATCGAGTCCAAGTGTGAGCTAATGTGAGAGAATGAATCTTCAGAGCTGCAAGCACAAGGGGAGCCTGCGGTAATTTGCAGGCTCTTGTCCACAAACCTCACCATTACTCATGAGAGAGACCGGGGGCAGCATGGAAGACTGAGAAAGTCCTTTCACCGCTGCAGGCTAAGCAAGGGAAGCGGTGACTGTTGTAGAAAAGACATAAAGCCCAGCCTGGACCTTCTTCTCTATAACCTCTGCGGAACAAAAGCCTTATCTGTCTTAGAACAGGGCGGCAAGACCGGTCACGTTCAGGGTACCAGAGAGAGCCTTTTGCAGCTAGAGAAAGGGAACAGAAAAAAAAAACTTTTCTGAGGGAGAGCAGGAAGTCCTGATATTTAGAGATTCTCCAACCACTTGCAAATGGGCAGGATCAGTAGCAAGTCCCATACACAAGACCCGGGGCAGCACTTGCCTAAAACCCAGTCTGGAGCAGAACAACAGGAAACAACCCATGCCCACCACAAACCAGGCTTGCAAGTACCCAGTACAGATACAGCAGACGACTGTTGTGGAGGGAACCTCTTTGAAATATAGGAAATATAGGATCGAAAGAAAGCCTTCAATAGGAACACTGAGTAAAACATTCTGACAAGTCAGCCTCTACATAAAGACAAGGTAAATGTAGTGAAATTTAAGGCATGAGTTGCAGTGAGAGTATTTAAAACAAGAAAACACAAACCTAGCTCAACTCCTGGGTAGAATAATTTAAGCTACAATAGGAGAGGCCTAGCATAAGAGGCAAGCCCTTTTCCAGGATAAATACCATGTCAGTTATGACTAATCTATAGATAATGTCCAGTTTTCAGCCAAGAAGTATAAGACATACAAAGAAGAAAAACTGACAAAGTCAGAATCACAAAAGGATAGGATCAGAATCACAGAGAAACCAGGTGTTGGAACTATCGGAGGATTTAAAATAACTGTTTAACATGTTGGGAGTTAACTAATACTTGAAAAGATAAGTCGATGTGCATAAACAGGGAATTTTAGCAAAGTAAGAAGCTGTAAAAAAGACACGATGATGGAAATACAAAAATAGAGAAAAAAGATAATGCGTTCAATGGGCTTATCAACAGATTCAATAAAGTTAAGGAAAGAATTAGCAAATTTGATGAAAGGCCAATTAAAAAAGGCATATTGAAATAAAAGGAGGAGATATATATATATAATGAAAGAAGAATACATATATTCTTTGAATGCAAGTGCATTCAAGAGCTGTGGAAGAGTATCAAATAGTCTATATAAATGTCATTAAAATTCCAGAAGAAAAATGTGGTATGCCAAATAATGGCTGCCCAAAGGTGCCTAAACCATAATCCCTGGAATTTGTGAGTCAGTTATGTTACATGGCAATAGGGACTCTAAAATGAAATTCACGCTTTACACACTGAGATAGGGACATTATCCTGGATTATGTAGGTGGGCCTAATGTAACCACAGGAGCCCTAAAAAAGCAGAAAACCCTCTTGGTGGCATCAGGGAGTTGTAGTAGAAGAGAAAGACGTAAAAGACATGTCAGAAGGTGAAGCCAGAGAGGTCCCAAGTGTGAGAAGAATGTGATACACTGTCACTGGTTCTGAATGAAGGGGTGATATGCAAGGACTAGAAAAAGGACTCTCTAGGAGCTAAGGACAGCCCTGAATGACAACTGGCAAATAAACAGGGCTGTTGTCCTACAGTGGCCCGGCGCTGAATTCTGCCAACAACCTGAATGAACCTGGTTTACTTCCAAAGCCTCCACAAGCAAGCAGCCCTGCAAATAGCAGGGTTTTCAATGTGACCTGTGCTGGACTTTTAATCTCCAGAACTGTGTCGTAATAAATGAGTATTGTTTTAAGCTGCTAAATTTGTGGCAATTGATTATGGTAGCAATAAAAAACTAATACAGGGAGAGAGAGAAAATCGGGCAGAAGAAATATGTTAAGAGATAATGAATAATAATTTTCCCAAAATGATTAAGTTCCTCAAACCATGGATGCAAGAAGCCCGGGAAAGGGGCGCCTGGGTGGCTCAGTCAGTTGGGCGTCCGACTTCAGCTCAGGTCATGATCTCACTGTCCGTGGGTTCGAGCCCCGCATCAGGCTCTGTGCTGACAGCTCAGAGCCTGGAGCCTGCTTCCGATTCTGTCTCCCTCTCTCTCTGCCCCTCCCCCGCTCAAGCTCTGTCTCTGTCTCTCTCAAAAATAAATAAACCTTAAAAAAAAAAAAAAAAGAATCCCAGGAAGCAAGCACAATAAAAATTAATTAATAACTTATATTTGTCATAATAAAATACTGAAACCCAAAAGTAGACAAAAATTTAAAGAAGGCTTTCAGAGAATAAAGACTCATCATGCAAAGAGGAAAAAGGAAAAAAATGACCTCACCAGGAAGAGGCAGGCCAGAAAACAGTGGCATGAAATCTATTTCAAATCCACTTTAAAAAAATGTTGGCCACAATTCTATTTCTGGCCAAAACAAACAAACAAACAAAAATATCTTTCAAAAATGAAGGCAGAGAAGAATTGTTCCAAAGAAACAAAAACTGAGACATCCATGTATATGCCTTGGAGTGCAAGAACTTTTTTTTTTTCATGTTTATTTATTTTTGTGAGAGAGGCAGAGACAGAATGCAAGCAGGGGAGGGCAGATAGAGAGAGACAGAATCGGAAGCAGGCTCCAGGCTCTGAGCTGTCTGCACAGAACCCGACGCAGGGCTCAAACTCAGACAGGGAGATCATGACCTGAGCCAAAGTCGGATGTTTAACCAACTGAGCCACCCAGACACCCCTGCAGTACAAGAACTTTTAAAGGAGGTTCTTCAAGAATAAGAAATATAATACCTGATGTAAACTTATGTTTCTACAAACATACTAAGAAGGCTAGAAATGATAAATAAGAGTAAATATTAAACTCATTTATTTTTAATTGTGCTAAAGATAATGCACTTTACACAGCAAAAAGAGTAGTGATGCATTGTTTCTTAAAAAGACATAGAAAGGTAAAATATGACAACATTAACATAAAGGATGACAGAGTAATTAAAAGTAAAGTAAAAGTAAACCATTATAAGAATCTTACACAACACATGAAAGAGTATAAAACTATTAAAGACTATAAAAATTTAGGGGTGCCTGGTGGCTCAGTCAGTTAAGCACCTGGTTCTAGATATCAGCTCACGTCATGATCTCATGGTCATGAAATCGAGCCCTGTGTCGAGCTTTGAGCTGACAGTGCAGAGCCTACTTGGGATTCTCTCTCTCTCTCTCTCTCTCTCTCTCTCTCTCTCTCTCTCTCTCTGCTCTTTCCCCGCTTGCTCTGTCTCTCAAATAAACATGAGAATAAAAAAATAAATAAAGACTGCAATAATTTAAGGATTTTTTTATTGTAAGCCTTGGCAGCTCCGAAAATATTTTAAAGCTGAATAAACAATAAGCCAATACTGGAGAGAAAAAAGAATGATACAAAAAATGCCCTATTAATCCAAGAGAAAGCAGAAATAGAAGGATAAAAAAAGTAAAAAAAGATGGGAAATAATAGTTTTTAGAAAACAAGTAGCAAGTTGATAGATATAAATGCAACTATATCAGTAATAACATTAAATGTAAAATATATTGTCATTGTCAAATTGACAATAAAAAAAAAAAAAAAGCTGGGTCCAATGACACATTATGAAAACCCTACTTTAAGAGTAAAAATATAGATAAGTTTAAAGAAAAGACAGGAAAGAGAAATGCCATTAAGACCCTAATATAAAAAGAGCCAGCGAAAGAGCTGAAGAGATTTTTATTAGATGAGATATTAGAATTTACATTATATTTGACTAATCTTTTGTATAGCTTGAAGATTATAAGAAAATCAAATTTGCCCATGATGTAATTAAGGGACAAAATAAATGGATACGGCATAATCTAGTTTAAAGTAGTGATTAAAAAATAAAACTAAGCTATTTCAATGCTTATACTCAATTTAATATATGGTAATAAACAAACTAGCTATATAAAAATAATTTGGATTTTCACTGTTACTAATTGGCTGATCTTCCTGCTGAGAACAGCTAAACAACTAGACAGAAACCAAACCAAAAGAAAAAATACCTCTTTAAGGGTAATGGAACATTAAGGCAGGGACCAAATATTTGATGATGATTCTTAAAAAGAAGAAATCCTAAAAGAGGTGATTTTGGCATTTGGGCCCCTTTTTCATATGGACATGGTTTAGAAGAAGCAGTTTAATGACTCAGCAGTTGAACAAACTTTTAACAAATTTATGGAGAAAAACTGAAGTTTAGGACCCACCAAAGACAGGGAGAACTTAGAAAAATCCTTATGATTCAAGTTGGAACCCTACAGAATTACACCCTAGAGTAGTGGTAAACCAGAAAAAAAGACTAAGCCCTATAACCTTGACTATATTATGTTATCTAGGATTGATAGTGCCTACCAGAAACAAATGTAATTTTTTTCTGGAAAAATCCACCATTTTGTACCTTTATAATCTCTCATATACCAGGTTCTTCACACTAGAATTAAAACAAATGACATTAGAAAAAAATGTATTATCCAATACTAACAGAAACACAAACTCATACATATAGTCCAAAAGCCCAATAATGAAACCAAGACTTGAAATACCTATGTCTCATATATTCATGCAAATTATAGACAAGATAGACAACTGGAAGAGAAAAACTACGAAAAAAATTAAATGGAAATTCTAGTACTTACTAATTTCAGAATCTAGATGATTAGAAACAACTACAGAGAGAATTAGTAAAGTGGACTAACTTTAAAAAATATACTCAGAATTAGAGAATGAGAAAGAATATATATAAATAGATAACAAATAAAGAAAATATCTGATATATGTATAATTCAAGTCCTAAGAAAAGAATGAGTGAGAAGCAAAATTTTAGGTGGTAATGGCTAAGAATTTTCCAGCTGCTGATGAAAGTCAACAAATTTGAGACTTGAGAAGCTCTTGCAAGCCCAAGCTAGATAAATACCAAGAAAAACCACAGAGCCTGAGTATACCACAGTTCAAATGGTAAACACCAAAGATAGAGACAATCTTAAAAGCAGGTAGCAATGGTGGGGAAGACAGGATAAGAGCATAGAAATAGCAGGAAGACTAAAAGTTTTCTGGGGTTTTTTTAAGGCAAAAAAGTAAAGAAAGCATAGAAAGAACAAAACCCAAAAACAGTTGAAGAATATTTTCAACGCAGTAAAAGAAAACAACTCCAACCTAAAATTTATACTGGCTCAAATTTGTTATTAAAAAAATTTAGGTAAATTTGAAAGGGTTTTAGTCAAATAAGAACTGAGAGAATTCATAAGTGGCAGGACTACATGAAATGAAATACTAAAAGGTGTTCTTCAAGATGAAGGAAAATGATACCAGATGGAAATCAGACTTTCAGAAAGTAATGATGAGCAACAAAAAATGATAACCATGTGGGTAAATCTAAATAGAGGTTGACTAACAAAATAGTAATTATGCTCTGTTATGGGGTTTAAAATTTTACATCCACACAAACATGTGTACAGGTGTACAAGTGTATTTGCAAAATTGGGGGTAAATGAAGTTAAACTATACTAAGATCTATGCATTGTCCTGGAAGACGACTTAGATAAACTAAGAATTAATGTTGCAATCTGGAGGATGACTACTTAAAACACTGTTTCTCAGAGTGTGTTCTCAGGACCAGCAGGATCAAGATCATCTAGTGTAATGGTTAATTTCATGTATCAACTTAACTGGATCATAGGGTATGCAGATATTTGGTCAAATATTTTTCTGGTGTGTCTGTAAGGGTGTTTCTGGATGAGATTAATATTTTGAATGGGAAGACTGACTAAAGCTGTAGACCTTCCTAATGTGGATAGGCCTCATCCATTCAGCTGAAGGCATGAATAGAACAAAAAGCTGAGTAAGAGACAGCTCCTCCTGCCTGACAGTTGGAGCAGGAACGCTGGTCTTTTCCAGCCTTTGGACTCAGACAAAAACATTGGCTCCTCTTGGGTTTTGAGCCTGCCAGCTTTCAGACTGGAACTTATAACATCAGTTTTTCTGGTTCTCAAGCCTTTAGACTTGGACTGGAAATATATAAATTGGCTTTTCTGAATCTCCAGCTTGCCAGGGCACTTCTCACACTCCAGAAATCCACTGAATCAGAACTCTGGGGTGGGACTCAGCAGTACATGTTTTAACAAGCCTTCCACGTAACTCTGTTGCAAGTTGGTGTTTATGAACCTCTGCACTAAGGAAAACTAGTAATAATAATGTATAACCCTCAACCTCACAGTTTCTTGTTACTTCTCTTTAGTGAATGTTTCTTCAACAATATGAATAAAGTTGATTAATCACTACCAAGACTAGAAAGGAAGGAAGGAAAGCAGCCAAAAAGAAAGCAGACTCAAATAATGAATATCAGGAATTGTTAGAAGGACTTTCTTACAGATGACAGGAATGTTAAAAAAAAAAAAAAACTATAGAATAGTATGAACTACTTTATGCCAACAGAACCTTCCAAAACTGACACAAGACAAAATAGAAAATCTGGGAAGAGCTGTAGCTATTGAATTGAAATTTTAATTTAAAAACATTCCCTAAAAAGGAGATAGACCAGGGGCACCTGGGTGGCTCAGTCGGTTGAGCGTCTGACTTCCACTCGGGTCATGATCTCACAACTCTGTGGGTTCAAGCCCTGCATCGGGCTCTGTGTTGACGGCTCGGAGCCTGGAGCCTGCTTCGGATTCTGTGTCTCCTTCTCTCTCTACCCCTAACCCACTTGCATTCTGTCTCTGTCTCAAAAATAAATAAACATTAAAAAAATTTTTTTAAGAAAAGGAGATAGACCAGAATCAGATGTCTTTGCTTGTGAAGTATGCAAATATTTTAGAAAAAAATAATAATCTTGCACAAACTCTTCAAAAGAGAAAAATTGCTTTTTCAAAGAAAAAGTTGATTTTTTTCTGGGAATTCAAGGTTTGTTTAACATTTAAAAAATAAATCAATCTAATAGACCACATTAGCAGAAAAAGGAGTATGAAAAAATTTGTTTAATTACAATAAAATTCAATACAGGTAAGTCACAGCAATTCTTGGCTAATTATAAACATAAGAGATGTCTTACATGTGACAAAAGTATCTATAGTAAATAGACAGGAGCATCATAATTAATGATGTTCAAAGCTTTCCATCTGAGATGAAGAAAACAATGCTTTTTCTAACTACTTTTACAGAAAATTGCAATGGAGGTAGTAGGTGGTACTAGAAGACAAGGAAAAGAAACAAAAAGATTTAAGGATTGTAACAGGGGATACAATCGCCAATATTCTAAGATGAAAAGACTACATACATATATATTCATTTAGAAAGAACTATAGATAGGGGCACCTGGGTGGCTCAGTCGGGTGAGCGTCCGACTTCAGCTCAGGTCATGATCTCATAGCTTGTGAGTTTGAACCCGGCATCAGGCTCTGTGCTGACAGCTCAGAGCCTGAGCCTGCTTCAGATTCTGTGTCTCCCTCTCTCTCTGTCCCTCTCCAGCTCATGCTTTGTCTCTATCTACCTCTCTCAAATATAAATAAACATTAAAAAGATTTTATTAAAACGAAAGAAGTAGAGATAAATAATTAGGAATAATAAGTAGCTAAATGTTTCAGGTTATTAGTTCAATATACCACAATGGATTATATATGCCAGCAAACAATTTAAAAATGCACTTTATAAAAGAAATAATTTATAGTTTAAAAATATCAAATTCCATTTTTCACCTCGGAGCAATAAGATGGTATAGAGTTACCTCCCACACTATTAACTAGAAAATTGTACAAAATACAGAGAACAATATCTTCAGAGAACACAGGTAGCACAAGACCATAAATCTTGAGGAAAGAAAAAAAAACAAAATGATTCCTACCATCATTCAGGTTTCCTGCAGGGAGGTATTTCCCCTATTAGGGCAATTATAGAATCCAGCAAGCATTCTGGGTTGACAAGACTAAAACTGTAGTTCAGGAAGGTCAAGGTGGATAGAATTTGGAGGACTTCCATCCAAGAGGAAAGAATTATAAAGAGAAACAGTTTCAATAATCTGAGTCTTCGGCTGAATAACAATCTATATGTGTGACACTTGAAAGCTCCGAAGGTTAGAATAGATCAAATCCAGAGGAAAGAACAATTATGAAGGAGCTATAACGCAAACATTTCCTAACAGCTCATACAGGGCTGAGAAGTGTCTGTGTTCCTTCCGGCCAGAATGGAGAGTCCTCATTAAATACACTGAGCATTCAGGAGAAATCCCAGCACACTTTCTAAGTGTGACAAAATTAGCCCAAGAATAAAGGCCCCTCTAGACTCTCTTTAAAATACCCTAAAAGCATGCCTCATGAGAAAGAATAAAGATTGGGAATAAAGAAAGATTTTGAATAAATCGTGCTGAACAACCATGGACAAAAATACAAACCTCAACATAAACCTCATACCTTATACAAAAATTAGCCGAAGATGAGTCACAGACTTAAAAGTAAAACTGTTTATGAAGTCATAGAATTTAATGGAAAACATGTAAGAAAAAAATTTTTAGGACTCAGAGGGGTGAAGAGTTCTTAGACATGACAACATGGTAAGTTAGACTACAATAAAAATGCAGTTTTTCTCTGCCAAAGACGCTATTAAAAGGATAAAATAAGAAGCCACAGTCCAGGAGTGGCTGGTGGCTCAGCTGCTTGAGCATCTGACTCTTGATTTTGGCTGAGGTCCCAGGGTTGTGGGATCGAGCCCTGCATTGGGCTCTATGTGGAGTGTGGGGCCTACTTAAGTTTCTCTCCCTCTGCCCCTTTCTCCCACTTGTGCTCTCTGTCTGAAATAAAAAACAAAAAAAACAATGTTTTTAAGTGTTTTAAAAGAAGCCACTCTGCGGAAGAAAATAACCGTCAACTACATTTCTGAAAAAGGACTGGTACTTAGAAAATATAATGAACTCTCAAGGCTTAAAATCAAGAAAGCAATCCAATTATGAAATGGGCAAAAAATATGAACATACATTTTAATACTGATGGCAAATAAGCACACAAAAAGACGTTCAGAATCATCCATTAGGAAAGTGACAAATTAAGACCACAATGAGATATCACTACATACCTATCAAGCAGAATGACTTTAAAAAAAAAAAGACAACACCAAAATCTGGTGAAAATGAAGAGAAAGTGGACTATGTGTACGTTGCTGGTAGAAGTTTCTTTTAACAAAATTAATCAGGTATTTACCATAAAGCTCAGTAACTTCACTCTTGGTCACTTATCCCAGAGAAATGAAAACATATGCTTACGTAAAAACAAATGTTCACTACATCTTTTTTCATAAAAGCCAAAAGCTAGAAAAAAACTAAATGCCCTTTAGTGGGTGAATAGTTGAATGAACTGTCATAGATGCATACCATGGAATACTACTAAGAAATACAAATGAAAAAAAAAAGAAAAAAAAGAAATACAAATGGAAGAAAACTATTAAAATGTGCAACACTGCTGGTAGGAATGCAAATTGGTGCAGCCACTGTGGAAAACACTATGGGACTCCCCAAAAAGTTAAAAATAGAACTACACTATGACCTGGCAATTGCACTACTAGATATCTACCCAAAGAATACAAAAACACTGATTCAAAGGACACATGCACCCTGATGTTCACAGCAGCATTATCAACAATAGCCAAATTATGGAAAGAGCCCAAATGTCCATTGAGTGATGACTGGATAAAGATGAGGTGGTATACAGATACAATGGAATATTACTGCTATCAAAAAGAATGCAATTTTGCCATTAACAACAACATGGATGGAGCTAGACCATATTATGCTAAGTGAAATAAGTCAGTCAGAAAAAGACAAATACCATGCGTGCTCACTCATATGTGAAATTTAAGAAACAAAACAAATGAACACAGGGGAAGGGAAAAAAGAGAAGGAGGTAAACAATAAGACTCTTAAATACAGAGAACAAAGTGAGGGTTGCTGGAGGGGACGTGGATGGCGAATGGGCTAAATTGGTGAAGGATATTAAGGAGAGCACTTGTTTTGAGCACAGGGTATTATATGTAAGTGATGAATCACTAAATTCTACTCCTGAAACCAATATTACACTATATGTTAACTAACTAGAATTTAAATAAAAATTTGAAACAAACAAAAAAACCCGTGCAACACTTGGATGGATCTCAGAGCGTTATGTTTAAGCAAGAAAAGATCAATGTCAAAATGCACCTCTGGACACCTATGAGTCAATGACTAAATTGTAGGTAAACATAGAAAAAATATTGAATGAAAATTAAAACCTTATAATGAAAATTTATATAATAAAGCTAAAACAGTCCTTAGAGGAAAAGTTGTGACTTTAAAAGCTCATATTAGAAAAGAAGAGATATCTAAAATCAATGATCTAAGCAAGGGTCAGCAAATGTTTTCTCTAAAAGGTGAAAGAGTAAATATTTTTGGCATTTAGGCAATACTTTCTCTATTACAGCAACTTAACACTGCCACTATAATGTGAAAGCAATCACGGCAATATACAGACAAATGATAGGACTATATACCAATAAAAGTTTATTTTTAATAGAAACTGGTGGCAGGCAAATTTAGTTCATGGGTCATAGCTTGTAAACTACTAATATATGAAAAGGAATTAATAAGACCAGAATTCAGTGTAATGGAAAACAGAAAAAAAACTAATGAAGCTAATAGCTAATCTCTGAGAAAAATCGTAACACTGAACAATCAATAGCTATTCTAGTAATGATACAGTGAGAAAAGCCATAAATTAACAAAATCTGGAATGAAAGCACCATTAGAGATCCTATATTTTAAAATAACAAAAAAATAAAACTGTATGGCACTAAATCAAACAACTTAGATAAAATGGCTAAATTCCTAGAAGTCACAAATGACCAAAACTGATGCCAAAAAATACCCCCCCCCCCGCAAAAACCAAAAAATCTAAATAATCACTTGCCCATTAGAGAAACTTAATTTGTAATTTAAAACTTTTCCATAAAGAAAATTCCATTTAGAGATGGCTCCACAGGTGAATTCTTACACATTTAAGGATAAATATCACTAAAGCTACAAATAACACTATCTTACACACAGAAAATAAGGAAACTACAGATAGAATTATTGAGCTGACAAAAGTTCTAAACCATCTACCAAAGTCTATTAAAATTAAGTGAATCAAGCAGAGCTGCAGGATACAAGGTCAAATATGCAAAAATAAATTGTCTTTTTACACACTATCAACACACAATTAAAATATTTCTCTTTTTTCAGCTCTACTAAGGTATAACTGACACAGGCAATCATCAATTTACTGTGTTAAGATAAATTTATTTGCATATGGTATAAATGAAAACATACAGTGTTTACTTTTTTACTTGGCTTCTAACTCAAAATTGGAAATCTAAAGTAAAAAGTAAACATAAGATCTTTAGATTGAAAACTACAGTTAGGTGCTGAGAGAAATTAAAGATCTCAATGAATGGATACAGACAATGTTCATAGACTGGAAGACTCAATAATATTAAGTCATCATTTCTCCTTAAATTTAATTAAAGACTCAACACAATCCTACTTAACACTACAGCAGGTTTTGTTTTGTTTTGTTTTGTTAGAAACTGGCAAACAAATTCTAACATTTATGTGAAAATGCAAATAACCTAGAACAGTCAAAGCAAATGTAGAGAGGAACAGAGCTAGAAAACTTGTACCACCTGCTTTCAAGATTTACTATAAAGCTCCAGTAAATGAAGACAGGAGGTATTGGCAGAAGAACAGCCATACAGATTATGGAACAGTACAGAGGCCAGAAATAGATTCAGGCATAGGTGGGCAAATGATTTTAAACCAGTGTACCAAAGTAATTCAATGGTGCTGAAACAGTGATTTGTAAAAATGGATAAAAACAAACCTCAACTTTTATCTCGACATAACACACAAAAATTAAGTGAAAATGGATCATCACAGACCTAATCACAAAAGCTAAAAACTACAAAACTTTTAGAAGAAATTGTAAGAACGTCTTCATGACTTTCAGGAAGGTAAAGATTTCTTAGGACACAAAAGTACAAACCAGAATAGAAAAGACTTTTTGAAACAATGGACTTTATTAAAATTAGAAAGTTCCTGTTCTTACTAGTTTTAACAAAATAAAAATATAAAATGGAACATAAAAATTTTGCAATGCATATATCTGACTGAGGACATATATTCAGAATATATAAAGAACTCTTATATCCCAAAAAGGAAATTTTTTTTTTAAAAAAGCAAAAGACTTCAATGGCCCATGAGCACAGGAAAAAACAAAAACAAACAAGACACCTTCCTATCATTAATCATTAAGAAAATCAAAAATAAAACCTAGTGAGATATGCTTACCCAGTCATTATAAAGTATAACTTTTAAAAGATTAACCATACCAGTGTCAACAACAATACAGAACAAAGGGTACTTTTATACATTGTTGACAGGAATATAACATGATACAACCACTTTGCAAATAGCAGTTTCTTAGAAGGGTAAGCATATACTTACTACACAACCCGCAATTTTAGTTGTCTACCTGAGAACGTTATGTCTAATACAAGACTTGTACTCAAAGTTCCACAGACTATTAAACGCCCACAGAAATAAACAAAAAGACATGGATGAGTCTCAGAATCTCAAAAGTTGAGTGAAGGAAGACAGACACAAAAAGGCATATTCTGCATGATTCCATCTATGTGAAACCCTAGAAAAGACAAATCTAAGTTACAATATTAAAAAGCACATAAACGGTTGCCTGAGGCAAAGATGGAGTGAATTACATATGGAGCACAAGGGAACTTTCTGGGGTGATGGATATATTTTATCTCTTGATTGCAATGGTTATATGGGTACCTAAACCAATCAAAACTCAGTAAAAGGTACACTTGAATGAGGTTTTTTTAAAGTTGAAACAACATACACAAATGGTCTCAATAACATTGATTTGGAAATTAGAGAAAAAAATACAAATACAAAATATTAACATGCTAAGAATAAATCAAATAGGAAATATGTAAGCCTTCTACATAGAAAAGTAAATACTGTTACTAGAAAAATTAAAAAGAAATGGAATATATGATGCTCATAGTCTGAAAATTTCAATATTGAAGGAGATCTGTAGATGCAATAGAGATCGATATAGTTGCAATAGATCTATGAATTCTATTCCTAGCCAAAACTCCAGCAAGTTTTTTAAAATACGGATACTGACAAACCGATTCTAAAATTTAAATAGAAACTCTAAGTATCAAGAATACCTCAGACTTCCTTGAAAAAGAAAAGGACAAGATGGGAAGACCTTACTCAACCAGATAAAGATCTTTATTAAACCTAAAGCTAACTATGACAGAATGGCACAAGAATACACAGACAAAGAACTGAGTGGCAAACTGGAACCCAGCATAAAGGGGCACTTGTTTTCTGATGAAACAGAAGAGCATGGGAAGAAAGAGGAGGTTTTCCAATAAATGATGCTGGGTCATCCTGACATCCATATCACTCCCACCTTATTAAATACACAGAACTCAATTCTGGATGGACTACACATCTAAATATGAAAAATAACAAAGCAGCCAAAAGATAAGGTGGGGGAAATGTAGGCAAAGGTTTCATCTACAACAGAAAAAGCACTTGTTGACAGATTTTTAGTAAAATTACAGCTTCTGTGGAGCAAAACAGCTCGTATAAATGAATAGAAAAGTCACAGAAAGAAGATATATATACAAATGACATATAATCTTCAAAGGGACAGGGCCTTACAAATTAATAACAAGAAGAAAAACAACTCAATTTTTAAAAATGGGTAAGAGATTTCAATAGACCACAAACCAGTAAACCAGCAAACCACAAACCAGTAAAACCAAAGACCAATAAATACGTAAGAAGTTGCTTAACCCCATGAATCACAGGAAAATGCAAACTATAAATACAGGGAGATACTTCCACCAAAATGGTTAAAATGTAAGAGTGACAGTACTAAGTATTGTTAAAGATAGGAAGAAACAGGAACGCTCATACGTTGCTGAGGTAGTCAACTTTCATATCCACTTTGGAAAACTATCTGGCATTATCTGATAAAACCGATACTACTCCACTCTACCCCACATTATTTACCCAGCAGATGTGCATGCAAATGTGTGGTACACCGAAGAGTACTGTACAAGCAGCATTATTGTGTATAAAGCAGCATTATTTGTCATAGCCTAAACCTAGAAAATCCCAATGCCCATCATCAGTAAAATTGATTAATAAATTATAGTATCCACCCACAAGGGAATAAAGATGGAATAAAAATAAACAAACTATTGCCACATGTAACATGGATGAATCTCACAAATATGATGCAGAACAAAAGACTCTACAGACAAGAGAATATATGCATTACAATTCCATTTTCATAAAACTCATGAAAGACAAAGCTAACCTGGTATTAAAAGTCAGGGTTATGAATCTGAAGAGGAGCAAGATTCGTGACTGGAAATGAGCACAAGGTGGGGCTTCTGGGGTACCCGGAACATTACACTTCTTCACTTGGGTGATGGTAACATGAGTGTCTTCATTGTTTCACTGAGCTTGTACACTCTGTATTTGTGTCATACTTGAATTTGAAATGTCAATACACACACATATCTGTGTGTGTGCAATTTAACTCTAAGAGTGTAGACTAGCCTCTTGCAGGAGTTTTCGTGACATGCTACTATAAATAATTTTTATCTATTAATCATGATAAAAAAGGTAATGTTTGTTCATTTGTTTATGAAATGAACAATATATATGCAATATATAATACTGTACATGTAATGAAAAATGTTTATTCAAGTTCCAATTACATACATTTTATATTACATGTAACTTTGCAGAGTTATTTTGAAAGTCTGTATTTTAAACTTCTCATTGCCACGGCAAAGATGCACAACTTTATCATGTCACCATTTGTGCATGTTTTTACTGAAAATAGTAGCATGTTATATGACAATGGATTATAAATTCAGCAAAGTCAATGTCTGAAAGTCACTCAGGATCCCTATTTAGGCTCTGAAATGTAGTAAGTAGTTTTGATACAATGTGTAACTAGCCAAAAATAACAAAACAATACAATTATGAAACGCAGTCACAAAAGTCATAACTAACCATTTTCAAGAATTCTTAACTCTACCTTTGTATTTAGTGTGTATTGTTTCACTATGTTTAGGGGTGGAGTTGTAAAATGAGTATAAACAAGTAGTTATGTATACCTCATGTTTTCGGCCGAATCTTCTGGCATTGGAGCGACAGTTTGTACAGCTGGAAGGTTTTTGCTGGTAGCACCATTTACAAAACTAGAAGAGGAGGAAGAGGAGGAGGACCCTGAATCCACGGCACCTGTTCCCAAAATAATAATTTTTAGCCTTAAACATAAATTTATTTAACAAAACTATTTCCATTGTATCATTACTATCTGATTTTGAAGACTTACTCATCTGAATGTCAAAACAGAATTCAATAAATAAAAAGTCATTTGGCCATTAGTACACTAATAACTTTTGATAAGTATAAACAATAGCTGTAGCATTAAAACCCAGTTTATTTACTTACACTAATCTAACAGAACTACATATTACAAACGGGGTATAAATAAAAGACACCAACAAATGAAAATAATTTTAGATAAAATGAGGCTGATAAAACAATTCAAATTCAGATGCGAAAAATTTATGTTTTTATTTCTATATTATAAATTTTTAGTGTTTACTAAGATACAGTTTACAATAAATTGAGCATAAATTTGTGGCACTGCAGCATCAAATGTTTACTTTGATACAATGATTGCTTTCAGAAGGGCTATAATGAACATAATTGTACCTGATTTTAAAATAATGAGTTCTCCTCAACGATATGAAGATGCCACTTTGGAACAGACTTTTCTATAATACACCATGTAAGTACATTAAAGAGCTGTGGAGTTGAGGGACATCTAGTGTTCCTGAATATTATCTTATCTCACACTAATCCCATAAAGCTGAATTGCTTACTAGGATTTCTGCTACAACCTTTGTATAGCATCTATTTGCCAAAATCTAAACTGTACAGTGGGCCCAGTTCAGGTGCTGGCATACAAAATGTGGATGTGTGTGCGTTGTCTGTCTATATATATTTCCGAGGAGAATGTTTAATTACTTACATTTTATTTTCCATTGTAATATTATACACTTCATGCTATCACTAAACTTTTTCTACCATCATTTCCAACATCTATTAATTCACAAAATAGACATTATAATAAAATATCATAACTTGTTTCACACAAAAAAGTAAGTAATTTAATTTTCCTTTAACCTATCTCTTAAAAATAAGGACCTATTCAATAGACACCAAATGTAGATTTCTTTCTACTACACTGGCATATTTAAAAAATTTCAACCCTTTTTTTGATGTATATTTTGGTAAAAGAAAAATATGTTTCTTCATATTTCTAGAAAGCAGAATTAGTATAAAGAATAAGATTATAAAATGTATAGAAAAACTTTATATATATATATTTACTTATAGATAAATCAAAGATGTTAAGTTCTTCAATACAATGCCACTAATAATGTTTATTTGCTAATATAAATATGCTATAGAGTACATTCTACTTACTACAACCCCATAAATGTGTTGTTCATGATATGTCAGACTCAGGTGGTATGATAAACAAGAAAAATACAGAAAGCACATAGAAGAGCTATGAAATTAATAAAATGGGAAGAATCTAAGTAATGATAATAGATGGAAAAGTTCAAAGCTATACAGTTTGGAGAAGAGAAGGCTACTATAGTCAGGGAAGAAAAGTCAGGGATCATCTTGCGTTGTATAAATACCTAAAATGGAATCACAAAGATTTGGGTAAGGATTTATTTAGCTAATAGTCAACAGGAACATTTATGGAAATTTACAAAAAAAAAAAAAGGTTATTTTAGGCAGGCTTTTAAAATTTGTAGTGATTTGGAATTTTCTGTTCCTAGAATCATTAGGAAAATGTTGGACAATGAATTGGATACAACTGTATTCTAAGAATATAAATTAACTCAATGTCAAATAATGTTTCTTATTCACATGCATTTTTTCCCCATCAAGTTGAGGCTCTTGCATATCGTCAAGGTTCTTCGGGGAGCTCTGCCTTTCCTTAGAGAATTTAGCAAAAAATATACATTAGGATTCAACCAGTAAACGTCACTAAATTTATTTTCTGTTACCAACATATTTAGTGATCTTCTTGATACATTTACTAATTTTTACATATCAAACTTAAGCATTCAAATCATCTTTTGGTTTTGCTCCCCAAATACCTTTGACCAATCTGATTTAACTTTGAAAGTAAATAGCACTGTGTTTTGAGAAGACTCAAAACAAAAACCAACAGTGCCCTCTAAAATGACCACTAAAAAATATGTCTTAGAAGTACAAATTCTGAAAGGTAGTAACAAAAAGTAGAACCTTCTTAAAGACTAGGATTATCATAAATGATCAGGGTATTTTAATTTTTTAAGATCAAATAAGCAGAAAAATGAAGATCTAGAAAACAGAAAGAAAAAGATGAGGTATCACAAAAGTATATAAGGACAATACCTGTTGTATTAATCATACTTTTTGGTGTAGCTCCTGTAGCAGCAAATATATTGGAGGTACTGCCTGTCGTCAGCCCACTTCCAGCAGCAGTGGCTCCCACAGTGGTTACAGCCAAACTACCGGGAGGTGGTTTCTTAACAGGCACCACGACACTCCTGCAAAGAAAGAAGTGATGGAAAATAACAAACACAACGCTTAGGATGAAATCCAAACTTGCTGTGGCAGATTATATATATAGTCACCATTCAATTGTCTTTTCTTTCTTTTTCTTTAACTTCTGAGCCCAATTTCAATGGCGAAAAGGTTATGAACATTAGGACATACTGTGAAGTGTGTTGACTTTTATTCATTTGGCAAATATTTATGTAGAACCTGGAGTTTGCAAACCTTTCTTAAGATGGCATTGGCTATAATCATAAATCTGGAAAAACTAGAAAAATGTGTGCTCAAGTTAGAATATCTTGCATACGCAGGGTTTTTTTTGGAAAATATGCATAAAATATCCTTCTTATCTGTACTATATTCTCCATGTGTAAAGTTGTCATAAAAACATAAAAAACATTCTGAAAGCCAAATTCTGAAGCTTCTTCCTAGTAAACCTAAAAATGAACCAAAGAATACTGAGTAACATCTAACGGCACAGTAAAATTATACTTTATTTTTCTGAAAAAAACTTAGTTGTTTTTCACAGTTGTTATAATGAAAAGGAACTAAGATGATACATAAGACACTCAGTTAAAGATCTTTTAGGCCTTGACATTTTGAACACAGGAGTTTCCCATGTTTATTTAGCATATTTAGATGAATTTCACAAAAAAAATTCTGAACTTGACATTGTGTTAATCTTAAATAATAAATAACAGTCATTTAAAAAGATAAACTATCTAGCAAAATAAATATCTTTAATTCCAAGTAGTGAAACTTCATTCTTCTCAAAGTTTATAGCACTGAGGTTTCATAGAAAAAATACTTACCAGGGTTACTCAACCATCATTGAACTTTTCATCTAGAAAGTGGATGTATAAGATGTTGTCAGCTCAAATGTAATGCTTTGATAGCTAATGATTGACAGTACAAAATTCTTCAATCTAAACCAGTTCTTTTTAATGTACCTATATACATTTATTTTTTTTTAATTTTCCCATTAAAAATCTCTACTTAAAAGAAATTATATCAATGGCTCATTCTCTAGTAAGTCTATGGCTTAAATTTCCTTAATAACTTTTTTTTCATAGAAACACTTATGTTGATGTCTTTAAGGATTTCTTCAATGTCAAAAATCTAAATTTGTAAGAATTATTACTATCAATTTTAGGAGTACTTAAAACATTTTTGTGACGAAAAGTATTATAATCTTAAATAATATTACTGTGTCAAAAATTTCTTCATTATCTCTTTCTGGATTTTTTCTTCTTTTCTTTTTATGGGTGGAGTCTAATTCATTAGACTCAACCTTGAACTCTCAATTATATCGTATTTAATTACCAAAGGCACACTTTATGTTTTCAACTCCTTCACTGGCCATTCCTCATCTAATGCCTTTATTTATAACACTGAGAAGCAGTTTAACATTATGGAAAGAATACAGGATGTGGAGCGAGAAGACTAAGTCTTGAGATCTAAATCACTCTCAAGTTGTGTGATTTTAAATTTCAGTTTCTTATTGCAAAAATGGCAAGATGAATGCCATTTACCTATAACTGGGGAAATTAAATTAGAATATATTTAAAAGGGTTTTTCAAGTATAAGATGTCTTATAGATGTTAGTAATTATTACCATTGGGTAAAGTGAAATAATTCTCTGCCTACATCATATAAGGTATCAAGTTATACTCATCTATGAATAGAAAAAAAAAAAAACTAGTATTTTGGGTTTATCATCAAAACTCTTCTCTAAACTCCTAAACTAATGTTGAGATGCACTATTTCACTGGCTATCCAAATCAATTCTTGATTTGAAAAAAGTCATTAGTGACTATAATACATTTTTTCTACAACTCATTAAAATCCCTGGGGATAAAATAAGAAACACAGGCCGGTTTATAGTGTTGTGAGACAGATCTGTAGATCATAGGAAAGCTATTACCAAAAATTCTCACTTAATAGGTCATTACCAACTTTGGGCAAAAACTCTACAACAGACTACTATAGGCATCTTGTCAAGTGCTGAGACTATTCAAAATATATTGAGAAAAACTAGTTATATGAATAAAGGAAAAAAATTTAATCTCAACAACCTGTAGTGATGGCTTGTAAAAAAAATGCAAACAACATTAATGCCAAACTACAAAAAAACTGAAAACTATAAAAGCCTCCATTCATTCACAGTGAGGTCTGCTAGTGCAACATATAAATATAGTAGCACAGTGAGTGACTAAAAACCCATTTTTTAATGACCTACAGACCTGAGTTAGAATTCTACCTCCAACAATTACTAGCCGTGTGGTATTAGGCAAGTAAATCTCTCTATGCTCCATTCTCCTCACCTTTAAAATGAGACTCATGATTGTTTGTACTTCATAATATTGTTAAAAAAGATAAAAGAACATAATACATATAAAATATTTAGCACTTTGCCTGAAATATCATAAGTGATCGATACATTTTAGCTATCGTTAGTATTGCTATGGCTCCCCAAAGTGCTGATGCCGTCTGGGTCTGCATCAGCAACAGCAGGCAATATGAAAGAAGCATATGCTTTGTGATTGTCAGACCTCATAAACAA
This sequence comes from Panthera onca, assembly GCF_046562875.1. Lineage (NCBI taxonomy): Eukaryota > Metazoa > Chordata > Mammalia > Carnivora > Felidae > Panthera > Panthera onca. The sequence continues at coordinate 226,611,915 of NC_138339.1, forward strand.
AACCCTAGGTGCTGTTTTAGGTATCATATTTCAAGAATAATGATAAACAGCATCATGTCCATAAGAGAATAGTTAGGATGACAGCAGATCTAGAAAATAAGTCATGTGAGGGAAGGCTGAGAAACTAGAAAATAATAGTGAAAAGGTATAAAAAAATTACACCAATTTTTAAAAATCTGAAGGAATGTTTTATACACACACACACACACATACATATTTCATATATATCCTATGTGTATATGCAAAGGATAAAAGAGGAAACACCTATGTATCTCCATATCAAATTAAGGCCAACAGGAGGAAGAATCTCTAGGAAATTTTATGAGCTTCCATTTCCAACTACTGATGTGTTCATGACTAGGATGATGATGTCACCAGGGCTGTGTTGAGAGAGGTGGGACGCTGGATTTGACTAATTCCTCTTTCTCAGCCTACAACTTTAAGCAGTCCACTATTTCTCCATTGATTATAATGGCCGGATTGTTTACTAGAATCAGAGTACTGTACATTCTTATCCTTAATATAATTTCTTCATCGACACCACCCATTCCTTAATACCTCAAACCATTCTCTGTCCTAACAATCTATTTTGACAAATAATTTGAAACTGTACACTTATCAATGTGTTCATAACACTTTCATTTTTTGGAATATTATATATTTGCAATTACTTATATGTGAAAATTGACATTTTCAGCTCTTACAAAATTTTCTATCACATTATTACTCAACATGTTAACCAGTTCTACCTACATTAAAAGGCTTCCCTAGTAGTCTATGTAACCACTGGGGTTACCCATTTTGAATCTAACGGGTACCCGAATACATACCCTAAATAGACACAAAATTTGAAGTGCATACCCTTTTTATAGGGTGAACATATAATTCTTACCTGTATTTCAAAAATATAGCCACCAAGAGTCAAGAGCTATTAATCTAAACTATTAACATATTCCACTTTCCTTCTAGATCTGCTATTCACACAGATGCATACTTACAATCCTCTGTACTACACACACTTTACCAACTGCATTTTTCTATCTTAAGAAAATTCTTTCCATGTTTTCCCACACAATTTCACATTTCTGTTCCATACCTTAAGACTGCAAACTATAAAGTAGATGATTTTTTGTACTACATAAAACTCACACATATTCCAAGACTGTAAAGGTTATCACCAAAATAGCACAAGCCAAGAAATTATTCAATCTAACTCACTTCAACAAAATATTCCATTGAGGGGTTAACTATGTTTTGTAATACATTGAGTGATATATAACACATATAAGTGTACATTTTTCTGTCTTTGAATTCATCCTATCCCAAATGCAAAGATTTGGGGGTGTGACCTACGATTCATTCATTCTTTCATTAAACAAATATTTATTGTATTGAGCACTATGATGCATGAGAGGTGGTTCTAAATTCTTAGACATAGTGATATATAGAAGAGACAAAATCTCTGCCTTCATGGAACTTACATTCCAACAGGGAGAGAGAGAAGAGACAATAACATGAATGAGTAAATATAGTATATGGGAGTAAATATAGTATATGGGAAATATAGTATACAGTATATGCTGTGCAAACAATAAAACGTAGACAGAAATAAGGAGAATTACTAGAAGGGTGGCTAAGAAAGGACTCACTAAATAAAGTAGCATTTCAGGAAACACTGAAGGGGGAAGGAGCAAACTATGAAGACATTCAGGGAAGAGAAAAAAGTGTCACAGGCAAAGAGAGCAGGAAGAAGGCTAGTATGAATCTAGAAGATGTGGAGACTTATTAAGAGATGAGACTAGAGAAGTAAAAGGGGCTCAGATCATGGGTCCCTGTAGTCCATTGTAAAGACATCGGGGTTTTCTCAGAGTGGGATCAGAAGCCTTTGAAAGCTTATGAACAAGGAAAAAATATGATCTTAGATTAAGCAGGACCATCCTGGCTGTTGTCTTGAGAATAAACTGAAAGGGAGTGGCAAGTGGAGGAAGACTTACTTAGGGGTTTACTATAATAATCAAGCAAGAAATGATGGTAGTTAGGATCAGAATGGCAAAACTAAAGTGGTGAAAAAGCAAATTTTGACTATATTAAGAAAGCAGAGCAAACAGGATTTGCAGAAGACTGGATTGGGTGTGAGAGAAAAGTCAAAGATGATGTAAAGAGTTTTTTTCCTTAAGCAACATGAAGGGAAGAGCTGCCATTAGCTAAGATAGGGACAAATACAGTTGGAGCAGTTATTAATCACCCAAATAGTGATGCTGAATAAGCAACTGGAGAGCTAAGTCTCTAGTTTAGGAGAGAGGACTAGGGTGAGACATAAATTTCAGAATCATCAGCGCATATTCTATTTAATGCCAGGAAAGTGAATGAAGTCACCAAAGAAATGAGTGCAAATGGATAGGAGAAATAGTTCAAGGACAGAATCTTGGGTACGCATTAATGAGTTCTGTGAATTTTGTAAAAAGGTTACTACCTTATCAGTATACTTCAAAATGTATCCTATGTATAAAGTGACATAGTGAAGATAAGGGATTTTCAACAGTGACTCATCAAGGCAAATTGGTTTTATAATCATCTGTGGCACTCTACAAGGATCCCTTTCTTTCTTCTGCTCCCTTTCCCTTCTCTTTTACACTTACTGAGCACTGACAGGTTAAAGGAATACTTCACTGACAAGTTTGAAGGATAAAAAGAAAGTAAGACATAACCCATGCCTTAGAGATACTTGGAGGAAATACAAGAAACCAACAAATCAACTGTGCAATATATTTCATTAGTTGCCCTGATCAGTTATGCACAGGATCTTTCAGGAACTAAAGTATGTGCATTATCATGGAACAGTGAGCTGAAGCTAAAAGTATCAATGGGAATTAGCCAAGAGGAGAAAAATTCAATAGTAAAACTTTAGTGAGGCAAAGAGATAGGAAAAACATAGTAGACTAAGCAGACTAAAAAACAGATCTTATGACTAGGAAAATGTGAGGACATTCCAAACTAAGAAGTTCACCTTTTATTTTGTGATAAGTAAAAATTATTTCAGAATTTTTAGTCAGTTTTTCATTTAAGGGAACTGAGTCTGGCATAATTGTGGAAAATACACTGGAAAGGCGGAAGGGCACCTGGAAATCGTGAGGCCGGTTAGGCGGTAAGAGAAAGAATCCACTTGAGAGATACTGAGGGCCTAAAGTGAGGTGATAGCTTTGGGAATGGACATGTCCTATCTTTTCTAGGATTCAAGTCTTTAACCAAAGTCAACAATAAGTACCTGCTACTTTTTGTGAGACTATTACAAGGTCATCATTTATTATAGGATTTTGGAAACTTATGGGATTTTTCAAAGAAATAAAGCATCATTTTACATGCTGAGAAACTGAGTCCCAGAGAACCAAAGAGAATAAAAGTCACATCACACAACTAATTACAAACAGATTGATTATTAATACCCAGTTTCCCTAATTTTAAGATTAACACTCTTCCCTAACAAGGCTTATATAAATGTTAAACATTTATCTTGAAAGAGAAAGCTGAAGCTTAGGAAAAAAACAATTTACTACTGATTTTAGGGCAATATTACAATTTACTGTAGCTCATCAGAAATCACAAGGTTACTGCTATGATATTTTCATGCTTTATATGCCTCTATTGTGTAAAATATTTACAATTCCAATGAAAAAAATGTGTATAAGAAATAATTGAGTATTCCATTAACCTACCCTTTAAAGAGAGATACTTTTTTCAGTTCACTGAACTGTCTGTGTAAATGCCAGGGGAGACAAAAGCAACAACATTGGGGATATTAGGATATAATCATGCTCGGTCAAAACTGCATCTTCTATCACTTGGCCTTAAAATAACATACCCAGGACACTTGGAGAATAATAAAAGCTGGAATTTCAGTAGCTAGATAACACAGAAACTTCAAAATGCAAAGGCTGGCAGACTTTTAATCAATTTGGCTTAAAATTACTTGTTCATCTTTTAAGTGATACAAGCAAAACACTTCACAAAAATTAGGAGACTATAGGAACAGAAATTGAAGTCCTCAGCAGTGATTACAATTTCTTATAAATTTAAACCAATTTAGGAAGATCCCATCATGTCTAGCAAACATATTTTTTATTATCTTTCCTAAACTGTCAGCTTTAGCACTAATGTTAAAAATGTTAATTTTAAAAAGCTAGCGAGAAAATAGCTGGCCTCACCTTGTACTTTAGGTTTAATAATATGAAGGCTACTGATCTTGCTTTTTTTAATTTGTATTTGAGATTTTCTTTTTCAGAGAATAAAACGCTTGAAAGCAAGGAAACTGAAAGTTTTAGGGAGAGAATATACAGACTCGTTTCCCCAAACTTATCCAACCTAGTAATTCAAACATAAGTGGGATTATACAATCAAAAGGGATGAAATATAAACATGTAAGATCAATGTTTGTTAGGGAAGTAATACAATTGTAAGTTTTATGTGATATCCTAGGCATAAAACAATTTTCTAAAACATAGTTAACAGTTAAAATGTATGGAGAAGCATATTGTCCTCTGCCTTTCTGTGTGTGTGTGTGTGTGTGTGTGTGTGTGTGTGTGTGTGTGTGTGTGTGTGTCTTTTGTCCAACTTAGAGGGGGAAAAAATAATCTTAGAAATCCCTGGGGAATTAAGACTGATCTAAATCACAGATATACACTAAGTTCTCAAAAGATTAAAATCATGTGGATATACAAAATTACATTTTAACATAAAAGATAGGATAAAGCTTAATTGGTGGTTTTAGAGAAAAGCATTACCCCAACCTAAAAGTTACACAGGTACTAATGCGGAAGAAATATAGCTCAGCTAGAATGTTTTATGACTACAGATCTATATTTAGATCTATCAAAAGAGACACTATTGTTGGAGAACTTTGTAACTTGACTTGTGTGTTCTATGATTATTAAAACGCTTCTGTTAGAAATAAAACCATGATAATGTTGTCATTTCATAACCGTATTTCCTCCATATACATAGTATTTCTTCACTATAAAACAGTACTAGAGAATCTCTAGCAGTTTTAGTGCTTTACAATTCATAGATACACATTTGCTAGGGCCACTCAAGTGTATAATCCGACATATACGTAAATCTGCACAGATGATGACTGGAAGAAATGAGAGAAAAAGAATCAGCACTTTCCAGATACATAGATAAGAATATTTATATAATATTTCATAATACAATCTGGTAAAATAATACTGACAGAAAATGTTTTATGTTAGGTAAATCTAAATGTTTCTAAAATTTGATGTTGTAAATCTACCTAAAGAAAACAATAGTATAAAATTCACAACTGAAATTCATAAATGCTACATCCCAAGTGGGGAGAAACACCCCATGTGGAACATAAGTTAATATAACTCAAATTACATCAGTTTTAGGAAGCTATTCTCAAATTTACAGTATAGAATGAGTATAAAGAATACATTGTTAGCATGTTTGCAATAAAACCAAAAAACTATTGGCTAACAAAAGTAAAATCCTAGGTGATCTCCACTGGGATTACACAGTGTTATTAGGAAGAATGATCTAGTTACAAAGAAACGAGCAACTGAGTCTATAGCTATTTTCCAACTAAAGATAAAAATGAAAAACACATTATTGGTAGGGTAAGACCCATGATAATTCTGTGTTTGAAACTGGTAGTATTCAGGACTTTGCTTCTAAGGCCTGTCATCTTGGATCCTATTTTCAAGGAATTCAATCTGATGTTAAAAGACATGTTATAACTTGGATTTCAGACTTTAGTGCTTCAGAAATATGTTTATATACTTCATAATATAATTATAGGTACCTTAAGACAGATAAGGCAAATGGTAGCAATATATTGGAAATATAATTGAAAAATGCAGTTGTCCAGAAGCACTTGTGGGGATGATGTCTCTGAAAAGCTGCTCAAAGCTCTAGAGTTTGAAGTAAAATTTTTGATGTTGTCACTCTCAATCTATTGAATGGCTGACAGACAATCAAACCCGTCTGGCTGGCTGGCAGCTCATTTTGCTGGCAGGTGGCAAACAATTAGACACACCAATTTGTGCCTCCTGATGACATTAAAGCATGAAACTAAGTTGTATGCAGGGCCTAGTGATTTGTGTGAAAGCATTTCAAAAATAATACTCTTTGCCGTGGCAACTCATTTCAGACTGCCACCTCCCATTATGGCTTTGAGCAGTGAAGACGACAGACTTGAGTTACGTGCAGTGCAAGGCCGCTTCTGTTCAATCCGTCATCAGCGCCCCCTGAGACCTCAATCCCCTCCTTTCATCAATATCACCTCATCATTTACATTTGATAGTACTTGAGCTACTGCATATATTAACTACACTAGAGAGACCCTTTTCCTAAAAAGAATTGAAATATGCTTTGTGTGCCTCGATTTCATTTCTACTTATGCAATTTAGAATAATGATTCCACTCCCATTGCACTCTGCACAAATGCTACCAAGAACAAATGGAAAGTTCTATTTTTTTAAAGCCATACTCACAAAAGTGTAATAAATTCTGAGTAGCTGAGAATACTGGCACTCAAGTGATAGCTCTGTTAAGTTTTAATGAAAAAACTGTTGTAACAACAATCCAAATTAAAACAAATATATTTAAATTAATTTTTATTTCATTGGATTCTCTTATGCAAATCACAATAATTCTCTGTACTTACTGTTTTGTATTTTAAGAAAATTTAAATATATAATTTAAAAGCGGAACACAAAATTTTTATAACCCTAAATTAAGTTATAACAATTTTATAGATGTATACAAGTACAGATACTTACATGCATACGTTTACATATACTCATAAACACACATACACTATATAACCTGGGAACATAAACTAAATAGGCAAAATGGAGGATATCAATATGAAATGGCATAAGGAACATCCAAGGAACTATATGAATGAACATCCAAATACAATATTAACACAAACCATTAAAAAATATTTCCTACATTTTATAGCCCCCCTTTTTTAGTTTACAAAAAATTCTGACACTCAACACACTTTATCTTGTATGACAATTTTTCTTGCAAACATTTCATCTCCATTTACTATTCTGTAATTTCAATGTAGACAACACTGTCTTTACCCATCTTTATATGTGTCATGATGACTAATGCTATTTACATTTTCATAGTAAATTTCCAAGAAATATCTATATAACAGTGGTTAAAATGTTTAAAGGTAAAGTTTACGTTATATTTATATATGAGAAAGATAATTTGTCTTAACTGCAAATGGCTTTACTGCCACACCTCTGCCTCCTAAACACCAAAAAATTACTATCTCAAATTTGGACAAAGCACTTTGGCTATTTTGGAAAAAGTGATACATAAGAGGTATTATATTTTGACTATATATTTATTTCTGACATTCCGGTTTAAGAAACATTTGATTTCCTAACTTGATCTTTTCTAAAACAAAAAACAATTGTTTATCAATCATCTCACATACATATATAGATTTGGGGGGGGAGGAGTGTTTTTAACATCAAAAACAATTTAATTCAGATGGTAAACATATTCTTTAGTTTATATGCTGATATGTAAATATGCATCAGTCCCAGTATCAAATTTAAGTACTATTCTTAGTAATTATGACCACTCTAAAATATTTTTCTAATACTGCATGAGTTATTAAATAGTAGGATAAATTACATCAACAAATTCTTTGGTTCTAAAATGTTTTATCCTGCTTGTGAACTATCATTTTAATGGCATATATAGTGGAACAGAAAAAAAATTCATTGTTCCCAACTAAAAATCCCTTGTATGATTGAATGTAGGTATATGGGCCATGTTACATTTATCCTGAAAATTACATAACGAAGGTGATAATGAATATTTTAAATTTTTTCCATATACTTGCATTTAAAACTCAAATTTGAATTTTATTACTTGAAGCTATTTAATCTCCAATAATTATTACAGTTTTCAATACTATGATAAAGGAATTTCAGAGCCAGATTAGACCTTGGAGAGATATGGCGTATCCCTTCCACCTTTTATCTATGAAACAATTAAGTCCAAAAAGATAAAATCACTTCCTCAATACAGTGTAGTCACTTGATGATGAAATCAGAATCTGGATTTCCCTATTTGCAATTAAAAAAAATTTTTTTTAATATTTATTTATTTTTGAGAGAGACAGAGTGTGAGCAGGGGAGGGGCAGAGAGAGACAGGGAGACACAGAATCAATCAGAAGCAGGCTCCAGGCCCCTAGCTGTCAGCATAGAGCTGGACATGGGGCGTGAACCCATGACCTGAGCCAAAGTCGGATGTTTAACCCAGTGAGCCACCCAGCCACCCCTCCCTATTTGTAATTTAATGCGCTGTCTTGCATATCATATTAAAACTCCTTTTTAGAGATGTATTATTAAATGCCTTACTATGTATGAGGTCAATCTGGTTGGCCTATCGCTTTGATATTCTTTACAGTCAGAATTTACATTACTAAATATAAGGTTTTCAAGATCGTCCTAATAGTTTTCAATTAATAAAGTCCTTATTTAGAATTCCTTCCTTATTTAGAATCCTGTGAATAATCAGTTAAGTACCTACCTGTCAAAGGAATGAAACTGCATGGGAAGAATAGCTTGCGCTTCTCTCTTCAATGCTGGATCTGGATATGGGATAGGTTCAGGGCCACATTCTGCAATTTCGACTGGGGCAGCCACAAGACTTTTCAGTATTTCCTTGACATTGATGCCTTTGGTTTGACTAATGCTAGATATGGATGGTGCAGGTTTCAACAGTTCACCGGGGTTCTCCGTTAAGCTTTCCTGTGATTTTTTCACTTCTGATGACAAAGTGGATAACAGCTCACTCATGGCATCAGGGCCTGTGCCGGGCTCTAATTCTGCCCCATTCAGGATGCTAGCCACTTGCTCCTCTCCGATTCCCGAATCTGTATGTGGAATAGAACTTTCTAGCTGAATATCTTCACCAGGGGTTGGTGTTTCTTTTTCCTTTATAGTGTCTGGAAATGTAGCAGGTGTTTCTGTAATAAAAGAAACTGGCTTAAACAAAAAGCTTCACAAGCGAAAATCCAGCATATTTAATAAAATATTCTCACATATTAGAAAAAAGAATATAAAGCCTGTGAGAGACAAAAAATCTGCTAAATGGAGGTGCATAACAACTACTGGATTAAAACATATCATCCATGTACACCTGTCATTTTGTTCAAGAAGCATAGCAGAACCCTGTTTCTTTTATAAGCCACTTGGCATTTCAAAATTGATTTCTTTAAAAGCACAGAGAAATAGTACCCACAACAATTTCTTATAGCAGCTTATAAATAATATGAAATTCCCCTCCAGCCTTTCAGTGTTAGCTACCAATGAGACAAGACATTCTTATACTTCCCTAATGTTATCTTTAAAAATATGAAGTCATTGTATACCTTTTTGCACTTCAATAACCAATAATATAATATCTAACTGGAATATTTAAACCAATTGAAGATATTATTTTTAAATTATATTTAAAATCACACACATATTATACCAAAATTCTGAAGTCAATAGCAAAAAGTATGCCAAATAATAATTTCAAAAGGATAAATACTTTAGTAAGAAAATAATGCTCCTCAAGAATTTAGCCTATATGTGCCTTTAAGAACAATTATTTTGGAATACTCATATTCATTTTTTGTGAATAAATATAAATTTCAATTTATGAAAACTACAGCAGATAAAATATATACAGGTGTGAAATACATATATGATATTACCAATTAAAATAGAAACCCATCTCTAAAATATTAAATGCCTATCAAATGTCATTATGCAAATGTTAATATAATGGAGTTCCACATATAATAAAATGTTATTAAATTCTACATGGTGACCTTGAAAAATTGATATAATCTAGGTATAATAGGAATAATAGGTCTTAATAAAGTCATGTTGAAGAAGAAAATAAGATACATAGGTAAATTATTTGCAGTTCCCATATAAAGTAGATACTTAGTAAATTGTTGGCTACTTGTATTACTCAGACTTATATTTATAAGTTTATTCATTGTAAAATAAGAAGGGCAGACTAACTATTTCTAAGATCTCTTCAAAATGAACATCTGTAAATTCTATAAAACTGCCCTTAGAGTTTTGTTGTTTTGGTTGTTTGTTTCTGTGTTTTGAAAGATTATTTAAGAACAGAAAATCAGGAGAATGCCCGACAGGGAACAGGCTATTTTGATTTCAATAAGACATCTCACAAAATCTTTGGTGAAGTCTCTTGTAAAAACACATAGAAATGTTTTGATGATACTACTTTTTGGGAGGGATCCTAATTTGTTCAATGAGAAAACATGCTAAAGGATAAAACACAATGTGAAGGGATTTCTCTGGCAACAGGGCTTAATTCTTAGACTCTACTTTTGCTAATTTCTTAAATGTAGATTAATATCATGACATCCACATTTACTGAGATGAATTTATTGATTTTTCCAGATTTCAGAATAATTTTGTCAAGTTTTCAAAAGAAAGAAAATGCCTTTTTTATTCAAATTGTATTAGATATGTGCATTACTTTATAAATATAACATCTTCATGTTATTCAACTTAATATATAATATTCATTTAAATTGCCTAAAAATGTACATCTCTCACATTTCAGTGTTTTATTGTAGTTTCCCTCATATTTATTAAATAGGTTTATTTGTTTGGTCAAAGGAGTCCGAATTTAAAGAAGAAAAGATTAATCAGTCGAACATGACAATAATATTCAAAAACTGGATGACCAACATGAAAAACAGTGTAGACCTACTCTTTTTTGTTACAAGACTAAAAATTTAAGATAACTACATGAAAATTTTGAGAAGAAATATAATTCTAATAATACTATTGGCAAAGCACTGGAGAAGGAAAAGGTAAGAAGTAAGGTTAGAGTTTGGCATCTTTTTTTAAAAAAACTCTGTGACAGAAAATTAAGACTTAAATCAGAATAATAGCATTGAGAATAAGAAAGAAGGGAGAGAACAAAGATGCTTCTGGAATACCTAGTTTAAGAAAAAGAAGAATGGAGAATGTCACTAAGTGAGGAAGGAAGCAAAGGATTAGCAAATTCGTTCAGAAATTTAATAAATATTGAAATCAATTGAATACAGAATCTCTGAAATATTTATACCCGTTAGGTAAAAAGAAATATAGCCATATATTTTGGGATTACTCAAACTAAAATGATAATTGAAACTTTAAAACTTCATGAAAAAAACCTAGGAATAAAAAATGAGAAAACAACTGCTAAGGAAGTTACTATTAGATGTACTACTGAATTTATTTAATTCACATTTGCATCTATAGATTATATATTTGGCAGTGAAAACAATTGTGGCAGAAAAATCAGAAAATTAAATAGTAGTAGTGAAGTCTCTATGGCAACAGGACAGAAAATGTAAATGCAGAAACAAAATAAGAACTCTAACATTAACAATAAATCACAGTGGCATGGTTACCAGCATGAGCTTCTTCCAGAATTTAATTCTCAAAAGGCAGATAGTCAAGTCTAGTTCTTAGTTTGAATTTACCTACTTTATAGGTTTAGCTTAGAGTCTGAGTTTATCATAATGTGATGTCTCAGTACCTTTATTTATGGTGTGTTTTATATTAAGAGCTACACAAAAATGTAAACTTCTCAAGTTATATGAACTTGAAATACAAGCATTTTGCTACAAACAAATTATGTAAGTAGATAAAGTCTTAGACTTAGTGTCTACAAGATATCATTTAAAAGATTTTTCCACCAACTATGCAATTTTTGCCTTTCTGTTGAACTGACTCTCAAGGAACAATGAAAATCTATAACTCACTAAATAGATATTTGGTACTCAAATATAAATGTTGACCTCTCCATTACAAAACACAGTTAAGTTTACTAAAACTGAATATTGAGAGGTGCCTGGGTGGCTCAGTCAGTTGAGCATCCAACTTCAGCTCAGGTCATGATCTCAGGGTTTGTGGGTTCAAGTCCTGCATCCAGCTTGCTGATGTCAGCATGGAGCCCACTTCAGATCCTCTGTCACCCTCTCTTTCTGCCCCTCCCCCACTTGAGATCTCTCCCTTAAAGATAAGTAAACATTTAAAAAATTGAATATTTAAATATTTTCAAATGACTCACCAAAATATTTACACAGTAATAATTTTTTTACTGTGTCTGATAAACTAATGGTTTAAAAATGAAGCAGTAATTTTGATATTTCAATAAGAATTCCATTAAAATAAATAAACTGTATAAAGCATACTTTGTCATCAAATTATGTAGCATAAACACTAATGGAAAATTTTATAATAGTAAGTACAAATAAAAAACAGATTAGTAGTGAAAAAGCCTATTTTAATTTCCAATTATGCATTAACATCTTTTACAGAGCATGCTCTTAGTTGATAACATCAACTTCTACTTAGATAGCTTATGCATTTCTAGAATGCTTCTCTGGGAAACCAAAGTACTTTGAGGATTTAACCCAAGTGACTTCAATAGGATGTTAAGCATGAACAACAGAGAAAGTACAAAAGATTGCATCTCCGCCGGTTAGATCAATGACAGTAGACTTGTAATTTTTCAATTATTCTTTATCAGTCTCTGCAGCAAGAGGCCACGTTAGTACACCAAACAAGAAGTATGATTGGCCTGAGTGTTCTTAACCTTATCTGAAATGGGTGGTTGGATGCCAGATGCCTCTTTTACTTACTGTTTTCCATTGAACCTAATGAATTTTAGGAAACATATAGGGTTAACTTCAGCAAATGACATGATTTCTAATATGGGGACCTCAATTATCACATTCTTTTCTCCAAAAATTTCATTTTAGAGCAATTTATAAAGTGTTTCAATATGTCTTCCCTATTAAGTTATTCAAATGGCTATTTTCCAAACTACTTAAATAAAGAAACAACATGAGAGGCACCTGGGTAACTTAGTTAAGTGTCCAACTCTTGGTTTCAACTCAGGTCATCATCTGTTTTGTGAGTTTGAGCCCCATGTCCCAGCCCTGGGCTGACAGTACAGAGCCTGCTTGGGATTCTCATTCTCTCTCTCTCTCTCTCTTTCCTTTCTCTCTCTCCCTTCCCTCCTCCCCTGCTAACACTCTCTGTTGACAGTACAGAGCCTGCTTGGGATTCTCATTCTCTCTCTCTTTCCTTTCTCTCTCTCCCTTCCCTCCTCTCTGCTAACACTCTCTGTCCAAAATAAATCAACTTAAAAAAAAGAGAAAATAACATGAAAGGAAGACACAGCTCCTTGTTAGTGTAGCACTAAAAATTATATTAACATTGTTTGCTCAAAGCAAACTAAATCACATTAGAGTAATTTAACATAAAACATAAAAAAACTGCATATAACTACGTTGTACATTTTGTTCATATTAAATCCCGAAATGCCAAGTTATGCAAAAATTAACCTAAACTCCAAGGAAGAAAAAGGCCAGCTATATACAAAAAGATTTAAAAATCATTATTATTCATTTTACACAAAAAAAGACTGCAAGGCATTAAGTAATTTTTTGCAATTCTTTATATGTGATTCAATTTTTGGTTTGTTACACTAATCATATAAGAATACAACTTTAAGAATCCATATTACCAATGAATATACCCATAACAGGCAAAATTATAGTTCCAAAGAAACAGGAGCCAGGAAGATACTTCTAACTGATGTTTTGACAGTGATGTATCGATCTGTTTGAGTTTATCTTACTTGGAGTGCATTAAGCTCTTTGTGCATACTACTGATTTTCATCAAATTTGGAAAATTTTCAGGCCATTATTTCTTTAAATTTTTTTCTTCCTATTTCTGTCTCCTCCCCTCTCCTCTAAGACTCCCATTAATTGTATGTTGCTTCACTTGATGGTGTCTCACAGGTATCTGAGGCCCTCCAACCTTTCTTCATTCTGCTCCTCATTCTGTTCCTCAATGTGAGAGAACAGAAATTGTCCTGTCTTCAAGTATGCTGATTCTTTCCTCTGCCAACCTAAATCTTCTGCTGAACCCCTCTAATGAATTTTTATTTTAGTTATTACAATTTACAACTTAAGATTTGCTATTTATTTCTTTCCTATAATATTTATTGATGTCTTCCTTTGGTGAGACATCACCTTCATACTTCTAATTCTTTAGAAAAGTGTTCCTTTAATTGCATATGTATAATAGCTGGTTTAAAAGATTTGTCTAATCAGTCCAACATCAAGTCTTCCTCAAAGGCAATTCTATGGACTGCTTTTTTCCCCTGTGTATTTGCCATGCTTTCCTTTTTCTTTACAAGTTTCAAAAATTTTTTGTTGAAAACTGAATATGTTCAATAATTTAATGTGGAAATCTTGAAAATAAGACCCTTCCTATAGGGATCACTGTTCTGTTTGTTGACTTGCCTGAACAGATTTCATAAAATCTATATTCTATATTTCTGTTCAGTTAGCTTAATGATTAGACAGAGAGTGCCTTAAATATCTTGCACCAGTATGTCTTCTGCTCTTTGCCAGAAGCTTTGGGTGTGTGGTAGGGCATGCTTCCAACAATTCTATTTTAAACTCTCCCTTGGTCTTCATTTCTTGCTTGCACAGAGCCTTCAAGGTTAGCCAGAGGTGAGTGACTGGGGCCTTCTCAGGTCTTTCCTGGACCTGAATACAGGCCCCAGAGTAAGAATATCTCATTTTCAGGACTTCCTTTTAAGCTTTTTGGTAAGGTTCTTATTTTCCCAACTAGTACTGCCACCTTGAGCACTTGCTATATTACAAAAAAAAAAATGCTGCTGATTATTTCAAAAAATATCTAGGGCTTTTCTCATTGAGCAAGCTGTAATCAGGTTAAATAGTGACAAGCTCATCGGAGCTTTACCAGGGAGCTGCCAGATAGTATAGTGCTCCAGGATGGGACTTCCTGAAAACTCCCAACATAACTAGCCTCCTTCCAGTGCTACTAGGCTGCTGGTTTTCAGAGCTACGACAGTTGTCTGGATGCTGATTTTCAAGGCTATCACAGAGCTGACAAAAACTGGAGGGCAACAGGGCAAGATAAATCACCAAAAAGCTCAATATTCTCGTAAAAATTTTGGAGTTTTTCTTCAATTAGCACTCTCTGAATTGGTGCAAGCCTTCGATTACTTTCCAGAGAAGTGGAACGGATGATTTTGACAATTGTTCCCAGTGTTCTCTTTGCTTTTTGGAGGAGCAGTTCTTTGGACGTCCTTACTCCACTCTTTCAGAAGTCCTACTTCTAAGTGATGTTCACAATTCCAATTTGCACATTGTAAATAAATTATCAATTATACTCATATACATATATTTTCCTTTTCCTTTCCCTACTTTGTGTCTGTACTTTTAACTCTTCTTTTCAAAGGAAAAAAAAACACCACTTTCCTATTAAAATACATCATGCATTTCCATAGTGTTACGGAGGCAACCATTGGCACTAATAATAAATGCCAACATATATGCCAAGAACGTCTTCAGCTGCAGAAAAACAGAAACAACCAAATATAGTGTAATTCTGTTAATATCTATCAGATAAGCCACATTTGCAACTTATACATGATTAAGAGTTCAGGCTTTGAAATTAAGTCTGTTTGCCTTTCAGTGAAGACTTATTTACCCCTTACTAGCTTTGTGATATCTGAGGAACCATTTAAGCTTTCTCAGCTTCATTCTTTTATCTGTAAAATTGGCATAATGATAGTACATACATTATAAAGTACACATTATATATTATATTGTTGTGATGACTAAAGAACATAATTTATGAATAGCACCTGGCATGGAGTAACCTTACCATAAATTTTTGTACCTTGCTGCTGCCATTATTGATTTTACTGTTAATGATCATTACCATCATCATCACTATATCCCAAAAGAAAATATAGAGCCAAGCCATCTATCAGTTATTCTCTTTATGCATCTTCAACTTCTTTATTTATTTTGAGAGAGACAAAGTTGGGGGGGGGAGGGTAGAGGCAGAGAGAGGAGAGAGAGAATCCCAAGCAGGCTCTCTGTTGACCCCTGTTGGGCTCCATGCAGGGCTCAATCCCACGAACTGTTGAGTTCAATACATAAGGTGAAATCAAGAGTTGGATGCTTAACCGACTGAGCCATCCAGGTACCCTTCATCTTCAACTTCTGTCCACCTTTCCTAGCTCTGGTCTCTCTATTTACAGAGCAATATCTCTTAACCTAAGAGAACAACTTCTCAACCCATATCCCCTTATATTTCTAGCCCTTAAGCTGCTTTGGTTATTTCTCCCTCCTTTCTGAAGGGAGTATGTCATAATTGAAAGATCATGGTAATGCAATCAAACCGATCAAAGTTCCAATTCTGGTCTACAACCTACTAGCTTTCCATGTTGTCTTGGAAAAAAATAATTCTGCTTTCAGAATTGCAGGGGTTTCACTTGAAAAACATAGATCTTAAGTAGGCCGTAAGGATTAAGAAACTTGTCAGTCTGTCATCTTTACTCTCCTTCCTTGATTCAGCTTTCCAAAGACTTAGAAGATTTCCACAGACATCTCAAAATTAATACATCTAGATATATTTTCCCTTCCCCAGGTTAGGGAAGTTTTCAGCCATTACTTCTTCAAATAAGATTTCGTTCTCTCTTCTCCTTCTGGAATACCTATAATGTAAATGTTAGTGTGTTTTGATGTCCACTAAGAACCTCAAACTATCTTCACTTTTTTTTTTTTTAACTATCTTCACTTTTAATTTTTTTTTAAGTTTTACTTATTTATGAGAGATAGAGACAGCACAAGTGGGGAAGTGGCAGAGAGAGAGAGAGAGAGACAGAATCCAAAGCAGGCTCCAGGCTCTGAGCTGTCAGGACAGAGTGCAACACAGGGCTTGAACTCAAAAACCATGAGATTATGACCTGAGCCAAAGTCGCACGCTTAACTGACTGAGCCACCCAGGTGCCCTGTTCACTGTTTTTGTTTTGTTTTGTTTGTTTTTGTTTTTTAATGTTTTGCTGTTCAGATTCTATTAGTTCTATTACTTTCTCTTTGAGTTGACTTTTCTTTTGCTTCATCTAATCTGTTGAACCAATCTAATTTTTCACTTATTTTTTTTTTCAGCTCTATAACTTCTAATTGGTTTTTCTTCATTTTTCCCATCTCTTTGTTGAAGTTCTTACTGTCTTCACATATTCTTCTTCCCAGTTCAATGAGCATCTTTATAACCATTATTTTTAACTCTTTATCAGGTAAATTAACTTATCTATATTTCATTGTTTCTGAGGTTTAACTTTTTCTTTGATTTGGAACATATTCCTCTGTTTTTTTTCATTTTGCTTGCCTCTCTGTCTTGGTTTCTATGCATTAGATGAAACAACCACCTCTCCCAGGCTTGAAAGAGTGGGCTCCTATAGGAGATATCTTGCCATTCCACTCAAAGAGCCCTGGCTCTCTGTAGTCTCTCAAACCTCAGCACTTGTCCAAGCAGCCTATTATATCTTAATAGCTCCCAGTGGTTGACATGGGCTTAGATCTGCCAGTATCCCTAACAGGAGGACCCAGATTCAGGTTAATTAGATGACAGACCCTCAGGCAGCAGCTCTTTAAAGTATGAAAATCTATATGGTCCTTTGGAACCAACAGTGTAAGCCCCACTGGCCATGAGAGACAGATTATCTGGCAGCATCTGCTGGGTGGCAATTATAAAAACCAGGGACTGGGACGAGTGCACACGCTTTTTTTTCTGAGAGATACTAGCATGCTGAAGCAAGGGAGAAGGAAAGCATCAAGGTGGCATCCATAGCCTACATTCCTTGGGATAAACTCCATAGGCCACTAGATACATGCCGAAGGCCAAGCTCCAGGATAAGTAAGCCAAAAGGTCTCAAGAGGTCTCCTTCACAGAAAGACTGGAGGGTGTGCCTCAGTTTGCTGTCTGTGTAGTACCCGGGGTAGCAGCCCGCCAAGAACTGTCTCTCAGACTGGTAGAGTCCTGTGGGACCCAGGAATGAAAGTTCCCTATCCACAAGAGCTGGGTGATCAAGGGGCTTCCCTGGGTGGCACTGCAAAAAACTAGGGCACCAGAGACTGGAAATGATTATAGTCAGCCCCCAGATGCATGTTTAATTAGAAGCCTGCTCCTCAGGGCATAGTCATGATGATTAGCTAATAAGCCTTCTTAGAAAGACAGAGTCCCTGGGTCTGCTGCCTCTAGATGTACCCTGTGGGTGGTAGCTGTTTTAGAACTTTGTCCCCATTGGTTACAACCCTGTTAGACTCACAAGGGTAAGTTGCCAGAGTCAGGCAATATACAGTTGCCCCCTGGCAGCAAATTGTAAAAATTGGGATGCCAGACTGAGGCATAGGCTCCTTCCTGGGTGACACAGATTATTACAGTTCCATAACACCAAGAACACAATCTCCTCTGGCCTTCAGAATCAGGTGGTCAAGAGGTTGCCCTTGGGAGGCAGCCATAAAAATCAGGGCACCAGACATGTGTAAACTAAACTCTCCAATCAAAAGATGTAGAGGGACTGAATAACAAACAAACAAAATCCAAAAAACAGGACCAATCATATCTGCTGCCTGCTAGAGACTACCTTTAGATGTCAGGACATGCAGAGAATAAAAGTGAAGGGATGGAAAAAGATATTCCATACCAAAAGAAAGGTGAAGTAGCTATACTTTATACACACACACACACACACACACACACACACACACACACACACATATACGTATATCTACATGTATATATACAAAAAATAATAAAGACTGTAATAAGAAACAAAGATGGCAGTTACATGAGGTCAATTCAACAAAAGGATAGACATTTGTAAACATGCATCCAACATAGTAACATCTAAATATAAAAAGCAAATATTAACATACCTAAAGAAGAAATAGCAA
Organism: Panthera onca; assembly: GCF_046562875.1. Classification (NCBI taxonomy): domain Eukaryota; kingdom Metazoa; phylum Chordata; class Mammalia; order Carnivora; family Felidae; genus Panthera; species Panthera onca. The sequence goes on from NC_138339.1 coordinate 226,630,782, forward strand.
GATAATCACAGAAGGAGATTTTAATACTCACTTACATCAATGGGTAGATTATCCAGACAGAAACTTGATAAGGAAACATCAGCCTTAAACGCTACATTAGACCAGATGCCTACCTCAAGAAAGAAGAAAAGTCTCAAATAAACAACCTAACTTTATACCTCAAGCTGTATAAAAGGTATAGAAAAAGAAGAATAAACAAAGCCCAGGTTAGCAGAAAAAAAGAAATAATGAAGATTGGAGCAGAAATAAATAAAATAGTGAAAAGACTATACAGAAAATCAATGAAACTAAAAGCTGGTTCTTTGAAAAGTAAAGAAAATTGACAAACCTTTAGCTAGTCTTATTAAGGAAAAAAGAGAGAGTACTCAAATAAATAAAATCACAAATGCTAAAGAGGAGATGTTACAACTGATATCACAGAAAGACAAAGGATCATAGACTACTACAAATAATATTATGCCAACAAATTAGGCAGCCTGGAGGAAAAGGACAAATTCTTATAATGTACAATCTACCAAGACTAAATTATGAAGAGCTCTATAATCTGAATAGACTACCAACAAACAACAGTCCAGTATCAGATGGCTTCACCAAGCATTAACGGAAGAATTAGCAACAATCCTTCTCAAACTCTTCCAAAAAACAGAAGAGGAGGGAGCTCTTCCAAACTCATTTTACTGAGGCCAGCATTACCCTGATACTAAAACCAAACAAGAGAAGAAAATTATAGGTTGATATTCCTACCAAACATAAATACAAAAACCCTCAACAAAACATTAGCAAATAAAATTCAACAATACATTAAAAGGATCATATACCATGATCAAGTGGAATTTATTTCAGGGATACAAGGATGGTTCCACATCTGCAAATCAGTCAATGTGATAAACCACTTTAACAAAAAGAAAGGTGAAAATCACACGATCATCTCAATAGATGCAGGGAAAGCATCTGACAAAATTTAACATCCATTTGTTATAAAAGCTCTCAACAGAGTGGGTATAGAGGCTTCCACATTATAGAGACCATATATGACAATCCTGTAGCTACCATCATCAATGGTGAAAAGCTAAAAGCTTTCCTCCTAAGATCAGGAATAGGATAAAGATGCCCATTCTCATCACTATTCATCAGAGTATTGGAAGTCCTAGCCTGAATAATTAGGCAAGAAAAAGACATAAAAGGCATCCAAATTGGAAAGGAAGAAGTAAATCTGTCAATATCCACAGAAGACATACTGTATATAGAAAATCCTAAAGACTCCATCAAAAAATTCATAGAATAGGGGCGCCTGGGTGGCTCAGTTGGTTACGCGCCCGACTTCGGCTCAGGTTATGGTCTCAAAGGTTCGTGGGTTCGGGCGCCACACCGGGCTCTGTGCTGACAGCACAGATCCTGGAGCTTGCTTCAGATTCTGTGTCTCCCTCTTTCTCTGCCTCTCCCCCACTCATGCTCTGTCTCTGTCGCAAAAATAAATATAAACATTAAAAAAAAGTAAAAAAAAAAGTAAACTGAAAGAAAGGTTAAATTAGAGGATGAAAGAAAAGAAAGAGGAGAGGAAGGCTTTTGTTGGTACCTTTACTAATGCTGAAAACAGACATTTATTTCAGAGTTGATGTTTTTAAGAAATATTTGCTAGGAATACAGGGCATGATTTTTACCTGTAAATAAATGAAAGATATATTATGCAACATCAGTATACAATAAATATTCTATGAATATTATAATGAAAGTGCATTAGATTACTTATAAAATAAATTATAATGCATCCACATAATGGATTACAATGGATACATTAACAATGACTCCAAAAGCAAGAGAAAATAACAAATTTATAACACTGAAACCCTTTGTTGTTTGATATGAATGTAACAACTTATTTAATAAAGATTAACTTTATTTCCAAACATACAATAAATAAAAACTAAGTCATAAAATATTTGTATATAAATTGTTGTATTATAAACATTTTTGTGCTGTTTTGTGCACATATTTGCATCTTAACTCTTCAGAATTTTGCCAAATTTGCAAATTATGCCAAATTTGAAAATTTTTGTTAATATTTTTGTTAATATATTTTTATTTGATTATTAGATTTAAATTGTTCTTATCTGTAGTATAATTTAATTTTCTTTTGTTAACTGTTTGATGTTTTCTATATGTTTCCTTTAGTGTGATACATTCTTTTAGTTGATCTATAAAAGCTTTTTAATCATTAAAGTTACTAACTTTTATCATATAAAATTCTGTTTGTATTTGATTTAAATTTTGTCAACATTTTCGACATGCAGATATACAAAACTTTTATTTAGTCGTATCTTTCACTTTGAACTTCAGTTTCTGATGTTATAATTTAAGACACGTTTTTTACACAAATATTAACTTTAATTTTCTTTAATTATTTTCAGTTTCATTTTTACTTTTAAATTTAGTGCATGTGAAGTTTATCTGGCATAATAAATGAGATAAGGATATAAATTAATTTTTTTCAAATAGTTGCCAATTTGGTAACCTCAATACCATTTGCCAAATGATATTTCTTTTTCTATTTGATTAGGAAAGTTGTATTTATAATATATGATACTATATGCAATATATTTATACCATAAGAAACATTCATACAAATTCCAGCGTATTTATAGATCATTCATGCCATATGCCTGTTCTTTCACCAGTACTACATTATCTTAACTATTTTGTTTCTGGTATTAATTCTTGCCCTAATAATGAACTGTTAGAGGAAAACTAATATATTTATTTATAACTTCACCTAAATATTAAATTTATTCTTATTAATCCTATAGTGAAACGAGTAATATAAAGCTTCTTAATCTTCTAGGCCAAGTTATCAATAAAAGTTTTTTGCCTATGTTTTTAGCATGCTTAATAATGAAATACATTTTATGGCTATCATCAATATCAAAATTTTAAAAAACTGTTTAGCTTTCTCACTGGCTTACTCATCTACTAAACAAAAACTTCCTTTATATTTACTTCCAAGTGCCATGCTATGTGTCAGGGACTACTCTCTTGAAGTACACATTCCAATAAACAACTAAACAAAGAAATAAATTGTGTAAGTGCAAAAAGGGAAATAAAGAGGATGTAGTGGTAGAGAACAGGTTGGTCATGGGGAGGAAACTATTCAGGTACAGCAGTCAGGTACGGCATCAATGAGGGGGGCATGTTTAGGGAGACACCTGACGGATGAACACGCACCAAGGATGCAAGAAATAGGGAAACGACAGAGCCAAACACCAGAACCAAAATACAAAGATACAAAAATACAAAGAGTCAGGAAAATGGTTATAATTATTAAGGAATGAAAAGATAGTTTGATTATAGTAGCATAGTGAGAAAATGGAAGAATAACATGAGATAAACTTGGAAAGATAATCAGCAGTCATATCACTATCCAAAGCCCGTATTTTTTACCCTAAATGCCACCAGAAAATTTTAAGTGAAAAAAAAAAAAAAGAAAAAGAAAGCAAGGAACAGTATCATTTACATTTTAAAACAAATTGCAGCAAAATTGTAAAAATAGAATAAAGATCAGTAAGAGATGAAGAAACTACTTTAGAGACAATTGTAGAATCCAGGTAAATTAGAACTAAAGCAGTGTTCCACTACAAGTTAAAACATTTTAACTTTGTCTCTTAAATTATAGGGTGCCTTTAAAATTTTTAGAAAGAAAAACTGCTTTATTATACTTCCTATACATTAGAAAATATTTATTATAGGAATGTATAGTAAATATAAATTACATTTCATTACTTTATTATATACATTAGTGTTATTTTTTTATTGTCATCAGTAATAGACTAAATGACTACAGAAGTCCAATGAAGAAACCATGGCAATGCTCCAATAAGGGGTAAGACTTTGAACTAAGGGAATATCAAAGATTGAAAAAAAGAGAGGGGGGGCCAGAAAGAGCTAGTTCAGAATATTTTAAAAGGCTCAATAATGAGCTGAAAGAAGAAAGTGAAGTGTGTTGGAGTTGAAGAGTAGTCCAGATCAGTACTTATCAAACTATCTGTGAAAATTTACCTTTTTTTAAAACCATCATTGACATTAGAAAATGAATTAAAAATAATTTTAAAAATTAAGTACACAAAATAAAAGCTCAAATCTTTTTATTTGACTCCATAGACAAAATATGAACTTCAATTTAATCAGAACAAAGATAACATTGGGAAAAAGAAAATAATAAACTGTCCATGTTGTTCACTGAAAGTGTATGTATAGGTGATCGATACAAATAAATGTTATTATACTTGTGACTTTTTTCCATCACACATCATAAACAAATGAAAAAGTTTTAAGTAAAAGAGTGATTCCCCAAAAGAGATGCCTATATAAATATGTTTAATATAAATACTGGGAATATAAATATTTAAAGTTGATAATGTGACACTGAGCTTTTGCTTGTTAATTTATATAATCCAAGCTGAACTGGTAATAATGGGAATTATTCATGGGAATAACACACAGCTACCCTGTTTTTGTTTTATTTTAATATCACACAGAGTACAGAAAGTAGTGTCACAAAGGTATATTCATGGAATGAAAAGTCAGAGAGCTCAGGATACTCATCTTAAACTTTCATCCAAAATGAAACTAGAAATGCTATTTTTTCAAAATATACTCTCAATTCTCATCAATGCCCACCCAATTCCAGTGTTAGGAGATAGATTTTCAAGGATGAGCAAAATCAAGATCATCCTTGAAGACTAAGATACTTTCATTGATAAGCATATTAAATAATAATTATTAAATAATTAAAAATGTCATAAAACTGTATACTTCCAAGATTCTAACTTTTTGCCCTTTGATCTTTTCTCTACTTAAAAAACATATTGCAATCATCCCCCATTTTGTAAGTACTGAACTCCTTAAAAATGTTTTACAGGTCTGACAATGCAGCCAGTCCCACTAGTCTTTTAAGAGTGGACTCAGGCTGCTTTCTTATCCTGTAAAAACACCAAGAGTTGAATTTGTAGTTCCAACATCATCAATAGAACTTTTCCTTTTAAGATGCATTGTACCACAGCATTCAATAACAGTTACTTATGATCAGCTTCCATATTATCACATAGTGAAGAAAATAGCAAATTTATCACATCAGTCTTAAAATTATTCAAAATTTTATTATGCCGCTAAGAACACTGTGCCATTCAACTAATATTGTTTTCACAAGAAAGTATCCTTGATAAAGAAAACTGTGCATTGATATTCTGATGTAGGCTCTTAATGTGGATAACTATTCCAGAATAGCCTCCAGTCACTACATCTAAACCTTTGTAAATACATTTCTATACAAAACAAACTCCAGACTTTTAATCTAATCTAATTTAATCTAATTCTTCTTAGTTCATAGCTAGATGTTTGTAAGCAATAAAGATGAAAAGAAAGAATTTTTCCTTTATTTCATCATGATGTTCACAGGTTGCACATTTATAAAAATAATTCTGTGCATTCATCATGTTGTAACAAAAAATTCTTCACTGCTTTATTTGTTCTACAAGTTGGTCTTCCATATTATTAGACAATGTATAGTATATATTGAACTAGGGTATCATCTGGAGCTCAAGGTCCTCTTTAAACTCACTCAAGTTATTGGCAGAATTCAGTTCTTTGTTGCTGTAGGCTCAAGTCCCCCACTTACTTGCTGACTGTCAGCCAGGTAGTGCTCCTAAGGTCCTACAAAGTCATCTCAGGTCTTTGAACTGTAGTCACCCTCATCTCAGCAATAAAGGACTTCCCTCAAGTCAAATCACTCTTAAACTGAGTCGTTCTGACTTCCTTTTCTGTCTTTATGGGGCTCATGTCATTAGGTCAGGACTATATGGATAATCACTGTCTGTTAAAAACAATTGTGCTATGTAATACAACATGGTCACAGGAACAAAATGCGTCATATTCACCGTCCCAGGAATTATGCGTGGAATTACGCATGGGAAAATCTTGGGTGGGGCAGGGAGCCGAATTTGGTTTACCACAGTTCTTGGTTCTACAGAGAGTAATCCCATGTTAATGTTACCCAGAGACATCACATCAGCTATTTTATTTTTTACCTTTAAAACTTCCAACTTCTCCTTTAAAAAAAAATCTTCTATTTTTTCTCATGACATTCACTATTCCTTTTAGACTGACAAACATGTTGAACATACTTATAATACCTGTTTGAATGTTTTTATCTGCTTATTCTGCCATCTCTGCCCTTTCTGAATCTGTTTCTATGGAATGATTTTTTTTTCTCTTGCTTATGTATTATATTTTCCTGCTTCTTTACATGTTTAGAATTTTTTATGGAATGCTTAACATTGAATTTTATGTTGTTTGTTGAAGAATTATTTTGTATTTCTTCAAAGAAAAGTGGAACTTTGTTCTGATAGAAAGCTAAGTAACTCTAGATCAATTTGATGCTTTCAAGTCTTGTTTTTCAGCGTTTTTTTTCTTTTGAGACTAGAGTAGCCTTCATTTTAGGGCTAATTAGTCCCTCTACTAAGGTATGACTTTCTGCATACTCCAGACAATGGCACCACCGTGAATATTATTATATATATAGTTAAGTATCCTTAATTTGCAGATGATATTTTAAAGAAATGTGATGAAATACAAATACACAAATTATATTTTGCTCCCAATAGCCAAATATAAACACAACATATCATATCTCCATGAAACCTGAGGTGTATACTTATTTGTAAACAATTACATTATGGATATTTATTGTATAACAATTAATGAAACACGAATACCCAAACAGGTCAGGAGATGAGGTCAGTATTACCTTTGTAAAATGAGTGGGCAAAGCTCTGCTCAGGAATTAACTTGGCAAGGAATCCATGGTTCAAACTTGGATGAGGGATAGATGGTATGACCACAACTGTAGAGAAAATCATGGAATCAAATTTGAGCCAGCATGTGACAACCTGCAACATGGTCCACTGGAGATCCATGACAACTCTGAATTACTGCAACATGCAAACAGTACTAGAAATAAAGACTGCATCTCTGGGGGAAGGAAAGAGGTTACATATTAAGAGAAAGGAGAAATCATACACTTGTTAAGTAGAGTAATTTTGGCAACATACAGAAAGACACACACACACAAAATCAGAACTGGAAGACTGACTAAAATATTGCTTGTTTTATACATATAAAGCTGACATGGATGCATTAAAAATGAAGAAAAAATTGGTTAACATAATGTCTTAGTGTTTTAAATGGTCAAAAGACATAAAATGGAATGGTAGGATAATGTTTAATTTGAAGAATAAAGTTAAAAGTATACTGCAATGAAATAGTGCCATGTTTATGTATTCAAAGTAAATTTAGCATGCAAAAATAAAGTATAATAGCTAAAACATAATCCATATTTCCACAATGTCAAGGTAAAAGGAGATATGATATGCTCATGGAAAACAAGATGCAGAGATTTGACCACTAATTTCTACTCACTTTGTAAAATATCCATTTTCTTTATATATCATACGCATTTATTTAGGAAAGACAATCTCAACTACAAATTAATCCAGTGGTACATGAAATAAACACTAGGTTACTAGGATACACTGCAAACAACCAAGAAACAACCTTGATATAAATACAGGGCAGGGAATGCAGCTGACAGAAGGCACCCCATGATATTAAAATGTTAGTTTATCATTTTTAAGCAGAGTAGGCAAAGCTGATAAAGCAAGAACTCCCACACCATAAGCATCTTTGCCAAATAATAAAGACAATATGACCCAAGATGGTTCCTTGTTGTCTGTAAGTCTTTGATTTTAGTTGAAACAACTTTGGTATAAAGTTTAGAATATATGTTTGCTTACTATGAATTTCTGATAAAAATGTATATCCTTAAGTAACTATACACAGCAAAAGAAAGAGAGAATGAGAGAGTGAGAGAGAGAGAGAGAGAAAGAGAGAAAGAGAGAGAGAGAGAGAGAGAGGGAAGCTATCTTTAAATTTGGCTCTAAAGATTTAAATTTTGGCTTATTCAAGGTCTTTAACTACTCTATAAGGATCTCCTACTTTCATGTTCATAATAGTTAAAAAGTAATACATTAAAAATATATCAGTTATATGCATATTAAGTAGTAAATGGTTTGTATTAATAGGTGGAAAACACTAAAACCAAACTGCACTGGCAAAATGAGAATCAGTTAATATCATGGAAATCCACACATTTTTGCAGAATTAAGGAAAATGAAATTGGCATTTATACACCACCTACTTATAAATGTGTGATGGGATTTTATAAGTAGGACTAGTTTATATCTGGAAGTAAAAATGAAACAAAAAGAGATAAATGATGACAAAAATTCAAATAATTAAAAAAAAATAGTACCTGTACTTGTTGGCGAATTTATTTCTTGTCTGATGTTTCTACCTGGTTGGCTTCCAGTTCTTGTAGTCTCTCGCTGGGGTTCTAATATGTCACGGTACTTGGAAACCATCAGAACCGAAATGAAGTAAACAACAGCTAGAGCTAAGAACTGTGCCTGCTTGCTATCATCCTGTGTGAAAGGAAAAGGCAGTTCTGACATTCAATTTTTTAAAAATTATTAGAGTGTAAGAAACTACTCCTATTTCATTTTCTTTATGGAGGCAAAATATGACATTTAATTTTTATTAAAACTTCTAAACATATATTATTATGTAATTAGTATCATTTAAGTATAAATACAAAACTCCAGGAATATATCATCTGAATTATAGGTTGAAATTTAATTTAAAAAATAAGAATTTTAAAATTTTGCTGAATATGCCACAAAACTTTACTATCCATTACTTCTATAACAGAGTATGTACATTTATAAAATATACAGAAAGTATAAGGTTAGAAAGAATAATATCTGGATAAAAATCAACAGTTCCAAATGTTATAACTTAAAAAAAAATGAATAGAATAAATTATAATTGAGATGCATGTACAATCCTACCTTAGGAGAGTATATGCGTACAAAACAGGGGAAATATAAACAGTGGAGGAACAGAAAATGTGGACTTATACCAGCTCCATATGAGTTAGAAGTATGATATGGCAGCTTAAGAAAAGCTAATGCAACCTTTGACTGCATAAATAAACTTTAAAAAAGTGACAATCCCACTATTTTGCACTAGAAAAAAATGACTTCTAAAAAGCTGCCAATATTTGAGGCTCTGAACTTCAAAAACTCAATGACAAAATGGGAGTTTTTAAAGAGGACTGCAACAAATTGGTAAAAGGTCAGAAAACAATGGGTCAAGTTAAGATACATAGACAATAGATTTAAAAAAGCAGACTGCAGTCTAGTAGAGAAGATAACTCTACAAGTTGCTTTGTGAAATATAAAGAGCTACCCAGAACCTTGAAGGCCTAGGTAAATATCTCATAGGGCAAAAATTATAACCTCTAATACCACTTTCAAATTAGACTATATCTAAGGAATCAAATGTAAATGGTTATAAAGCCTTTTTTCTAAGCTAGTAAAACTAACACTTCAAACCAAAACTGCCAGTGATTACTGTGGCCCACAGATAGCAGGTAAGAAATAGTATGATACAAATAAGGAAAGCAAACATGCATTAAAGTCTAGCAACTCCATTAAAGGCACTTAATATTTATTAATCCATTTAAGCACCAATGCCAACAAGATTCAGAATTTATGGGCATTTGTCAGAAAAGAAAGCAAACAAGACATATTTACTAATAATACTTTGAAATGGAATTGGCACCGCTAACAGAGAAAACAACGCAAACAGATTAAATTTGTTCTGAAATATTATGAATTTAGTATTTCATATTCTGTGAGTGACAACTTTTCTAGAGATATAATTTCTTATAAAGTGTGTGAAATACATACCCTATGATTATAATGCTGATGGAATAAATACATAGGGAACGGGCAAAATCAAATACTTAAGCAGTATTGTAAAGGACACTGAAGTGCAATCAGATCAGTGAGGATACTGACCAGGAATGAATTCAAACACAGCTCAAGCTGTGATGAACTATAATATTCTAGAATACATTTCCACCACTTGGAAACTCAGTACCAGGCAATTAAAAGGCATGTGTGGAATGAATGCATGTCAACTACAAAGTTGGGGAGTTGCAAACAACAGATACTGTGAAGTGTTGTCTTAGCCAAGTGAAAATCTCCCATATGTACGGCATGAAAACAGTTGCCTTTTCTTTTCAAATCCAGATCTGCAAACCAATTGTGCTGCTTATTCCCAGTTCTGTCTTTAAAAACCAAGCACAACAGACATAGAGGCTAAACATCTGGAGAGTAACTCAATTTTTATACAAATCAATTGCCTTTCCTACATATGTTATTATTATGAAGACATAAACTCTTATGTTTCTCCCATCTGCTTAAGAAATTGGTCTCTCCACTATTCAATCCTGAATTAGTAACATAATTAACTCTGAAATCCTTTAAAAATTTTAATGCTTCAACCAGGATGCTAAAACTATCTAATTCAACTTTAAAGGATTAAAATTACTTCAGTTTATATAATTTGTATATAAGTGGCCTAGTATAATCTAGGCTTGAGAGAGAGAGAGAGAGAGAGAGAGAGAGAGAAGCGTAACGAATTTCCTTTCAAATTTTAGCTTATTGGCAAACACTGAAAACAAAATTGATTTTTAAAGTCTAATTATTTTCTTACCACATAGCAAATTTTGCCACATGGCACTTTTACCTAGATTTGAACAGTTTATGTGAGTTTAAGTCAGCAATGTCTTCATCATGGAAAACAGACAAGAGCAAGATAAATTCACATCTATTACATATTACATGCATATATATAATCTACATACTTTTCCTTAAAAACCTAATTTTTGGCCTCATTTGTTTTTGAAATTAAGGCAACTAAAAATGACTACTGATTCACAAAAATGTCAAAAGTCAAGTAGAATTCTTGGCATTATATCTACAATTGAGCCTAAGATATATCAATTGTCAAACACTTCCAATAAGTGACAGGGATTAAGGAGGGCACTTGTGATGAGCACCAGGTGATGTATTAAAGTGTTGAATTACTATACTGTCCACCAGAAACTAATATTACACTGTACATTAACTAACTGGAATTTAAATAAAAACTTAATAAATAGATAAATAAATAGATAAGTAAATAAACAGACAAATAAATAAAAATATGGTGATGAAACAGAGAATGTTTTGGAGAGCTCTACCTTAGGGTTCTGACTACCTCATACTACCTGTGTGGTCTTAATGCTTCTGAGTCTTAACTTTCTTTTAGTCCTTAAATGAAAGTTTAGGATTTATATTAAGTGTCTGAAACACATTATAAACTTAACAAACACAAGTTATATTACCTTGATGATGTTTGGAAGGTACATCTGGAAACGCTTAATTCCCGTCCTTCAGGAAGAAAAAGCTAGGCACCACTGCTGGGTTATCTGACATATTTAACATCTAGCAGTTTTAGAGAAAATTATCACAATCTACCACAATAACCTAATGCAGAACTTACTAACAATTTAAACACAATGTTGCCCTTAACATAAACCCCTTGTATGTTAGGTCTGAGCGTGCCTCTGAGAGATGAGAATTTGCTCCATTTTAATCGTTCTCCATGAGAAAAACATTCTTTCCACAGCATATTTTTTCAGGATAATTCTCATGTCTAAGTGACTAACCTGTTAGTGATTTTTTTCCAAGTCTGGATTAGAGTCCAGATTATTGGGAGACTCGCACATCATGGTTTTTATGCTATCATTCATTTTAACTCCATTAAAAAATATTTTATTATTTATTAATTACAAAGAAATATAGTTTTATTCTAGAACTTTTGAAAACACAGAAAAAGTATAAAAGAATAAAGTATAAAATAAGAACTGGAGATAATCATTAGCAGCACTTGGTATGTTTTTTCTAGTCTTTTATTTTTTAAAGGTGCACAAGTACATGTACATACACTCAACATAAAAATGCAGTATTTATGTAATATAAGTACTTTTGTATACTGCTGCTTTCCCTTAAAATATATCATGGCCATTTTTCTATGTATTAAATTTTCCTCAAAAATATGATTTCAATGGTTGCATAGCCTCCCAATGAATGAAAATACTATGACCTATTAAGCTGAAACTCTATTTGTTAGATATTTGTGTTGTTGCCAATTTTCCTATAGGCATCTTTGATGAGCACATGAAGTCAGATAACTTCTCGGTAGAACCAATGGGTCACAGGGCATCAATATTTGTAAGAGTTTTAACTCCTGGTGATGGAAGAGAACTATTCAGAACGTTTATCCAATCTAAATGTCTACCAGTGATACATGACACAGCATGTTTCAATGTACCCTTGCAATGCTAGATATTATTACTTAAATTTTTTTTATTTGCCTGGGTGACTCAATCAGTTAAGTGTCTGACCCTTGATTTTGGCTCAGGTTATGATCTCACAGTTCATGTGTTCGAGTCGCACACTGGGCTCTGAGCTTGGGATTCTCTGTCTCCCTCTCTCTCCACCCCTCCCCTGTTCTCTCTCTCTCTCTCTCTCTCTCTCAAAATAAATAACAAAAATTTAAAATTATTTAAAATTTGTCTAATAGTAAAAATATCTCACTGTTATTTTAATTTGCATTCTTTTGACTATTGGTGATACTGACTTCATCATATATTTGTTACCTTTGTTACCTTATCTTTCTTATTTTATGTCCACTCTCTAATTTTCTGTTGGTATGCTTATAATTTCTCTAGTGATTTATAAGAACTGATATACATTAAAGAGAGTGACAGTTTTTCTGTTGTGTATTCCTACCATGTAGTATTATGCTGTGTGACTTAAATATGTTTTAACTAGTACTCATCCAATTTATTAAGTATAAGTTTAAGATATAAACTTTTTTATGTGTCTCATAAATCATCAATTAAAATAAAAATAGAATCCAAAGTGCTGGAAAATAATAACTATAATAAGAAGTACTGTCAATATGAGTCTGCTGCGAAATACTATATATGTTTCTATGTGATTTGTGAAAAGGCCAATCTTATTTTTACTTGAGTAAGAGATCATATAATTGGGATGTTCCAAGAAACTATCTCCATGAGCTATCCTTTCCTTAAGCTTTATAAAGCTACTTTTGTAACTCAAATACTCAAAAAATTCTACATTTTTAAAATGCAGATCTTCTTTTAAAAATTACTGCCCCTCAAAAAAGTAATTGCCATGAACACCTTAATAAATTAATCTTTTTTTTATCCATAGGACAAGGAACATTGAGAACAACAAAATAGCCACTACCTAGAGATGGAGCAAGGAATACTAAAAGAGAAAGCTGGTGATTCAACATAAAATGAATCATAATTTTTCAAGGTTATCCCTAGGGTCTTGGTATATACACAATCTAAATCAAAATTTCACATCATCTAAAAAAATGATGTATCCATAAGCTTTCAGAGAAAGCAAAGGCTCCATCACTTTACAGTCAGAAGTATGTTCTAAACCTACAATTCCTGACATTAGGACGTCTGGTTGTAATTGCAGCTTTCTTATAAAACTGAAATGATTTTTACACAAATAACATTAGAAGATTTTTTCCTGGGAAATCAAGCAGGTATAACTTACCACATCCCGAAAGACGACGGCGCGAAGGCGATTAATATCAACATCCTGAAGAAGTCTATCAGGATCCTTAATAGGAGAAAGGTTACCTGGAACACTTTCTAATGGAGTCTTAAAAAAGAAAGAGAATTGTTAAAAAGAAAATAGCATAATACAGAAACTCATATAGGAGTGCAATTTCTAGTATTGCACTAGCCACATTCTTTATCACGTTCTTTACACATCACTGAGTAACATTTATCGACAACAGCACTCTATTACAAGACACTTTTTCTCTTCTCCTCTCTGCCCTTGTCACAGTTTCACTTACTAGTAATGTTCTTGTTCTTCATCACCATTGCTACCACTATACACTTAGAAGAACAGTAAGACTGAAACTCTGCTGTGTGACCTTGGGCTTGTTACTAACATTTTCTGAGCCTCACTTTCTCCATCTCTAGTTAATATATCTTTTTGAGTCACTGGGTTCATTTATCCATCATTCTTTTATAATATATGAGATTACTCTATTACATTGCATGAGCTTTTATATGTATAAACATTTTACAATCTACGAAAACCCACAGTCTTGATATTAAAGCTGAAAGACATTAAAGATCATAAGCACCTTGGAGCTGCAGTGTATTACGCTAAGTGAAATCAGTCAGTCAGGAAAAGACAAATACCCTGTGACATCACTCATATGTGGAATTTCAGAAACAAAACAGATGAACATAGGGGAAGGGGGAAAAAAAGAGAGGGGGACAAACCATAAGAGTCTCTTAATGATAGAGAACAAACTGAGGGTTCCTGAGGGCAGGTGAGCCGGGATGAGCTAAAATGGGTGATGGGGATTAAGAAGGGCACTTAATGTGATCAGCACGGGGTGTCATATGTAAGTGATGAATCGTTACATTCTACTCTTGAAACCAATATTACACTATATTTAACTCAACAGAATTTAAATAAAAACTTTAAAAAAATTATAACCACCAAGAATCCTTTTTACAGCTTAAGATACGAAAACCGACAATTTTTATGTAATGTATCACATAGCAAACTAGTGAGAGGGCCAGATTTCCTGAAATTCAATCTAGTACTTTTACACTCATTTGTATGTTAAGAAAAGTATGGATTAACTTAGATCATATACATAGAGTACTAAATACGATTCCTGCAAATAGAATAATTTGTTGTTGCTTTAACTAATTAAAAGTGAATACGCTTCCTTCTAATCCTCTATATACCTCAATATGATATTTTATTCCTAAATTAAGATGTTTGATTCCTCTGCAGCACAGGATAGTGAAAAGAACATGGCATAGTTATTTGGTTTCCATTATAATTCCAAAACTTATCAGCCATATGACCTTAGGTAAGATACTTAACCTCTCAGAGCCTCAGCTATACCATCTAAATAATAAGCTAGTAACACTTATCACAAAAATGGTTAAAACAATAACACATTGTTCACAGCAGAGATGAAAAGTACATAATTTATAGCATAAGTGAAAAAATTATAAATATGTCAACTTAAATATATCATTTTCCATTTTATAAAGTATTTCTACATCCATAATCAAATGTGGTCGTTATAAAGACTCCTTTATGGACAAAACTTGTATTATTGCTCCTTTTTGCAAAGTATAGAAAATGAGGCCCAAGGAAGATGTTGGACTCACCCAAGTCTATACAGATTAGTATTTCATCAAAATTGTCTATGGTTTACTTACTAAAGTGTCACATAAAAATAAATAAATAAATAAAAACCCTCATTAACCAGGTCCATTGATTCTCACAAGAAAATGTGTTTTCTTACCAAGTCCATTTCCCCTAGTATTTCTTTATCCATCACTTATGAACCAGTTTTCATTGCTAAGGGTCTTTACATTAGTTGAGACTAGCTCAACTAAATTACTACGAAATTCCTTTGCATTGGACTTTTCTTTCCATATTCTACAATCAGAGTAATATTTGACTTGACAGTCTTGAAAAGCTCCATATTATCTAGCGAATTAAGATCCTTTAAGATCAAAGCTCTCAAAAATACTAATTTATTTATTCATTTCACGAGTGTATAGAGTGGTTAACTGCTAGAGAGAGGAAGGGGATTAGTATTAATTTAAAGTTCACTGTGTCAGGAATTACTAAACACTTTAATACATTATTGCTTTTCATTTAGCTCATATAAACACTTTGTAAATTAAGATTTGTACCAATTTTTTGGAACTAGAGGGTATTATGCTAAGTGAAAATTAGTCAGAGAAGGACAAATATCATACGACTTCACTCATATGTGGAATTAACATACAAAACAGATGAACATAGGGGAAGGGAAGCAAAAATAATACAAAAAGCAGGAAGGGGACAAAACATAAGCGACTCTTAAATACAGAGAACAAACTGAGGGTTGCTGGAGGGGTTGCGGGTGGGGGGTGGCTAAGTGGGCAAGGGACATTAACGAAGATGCTTGTTGGGATGAGCACTGGGTGTTATACATAGGGAATGAATCACTGGATTCTACTGAAATCATTATTGTACTACATGCTAGCTAACTTGGATGTAAATTAAAAATTAAAATTAAAATTAAAAAGTTAAAAAAAGATTTGTATCCATTTTAAAGACTGGAAAACTCAGGCCCAGGAGACTAGGAAGTTCATCTTAGGTCACAACGCTTGTTATGGGGTAGAGCCAGAATACAAACTCAGACCTGTCTGATTCTAGAATTAGTACTCTTTTGACAAAGTATTGCCAATGTTATACATACCTGCTCTGGAATTACAAAGATGTACGAGACTGCCCTCAACTAACAGTCTACTATGCCTACACAAATAACATGAGACATTCTCGCTGATGTGTTAATATTTAATTTTCTAAGTAACGGCAACTGCTTTGGAGACTTGATATACAATATGGTCTAATCATTTTAGGAATGTTTTCTGACAGAAGTGAAAAAGAGGCTGCAATACAGATATGCTAAATATGTGGTTGTTCTGCTTAAAAAATACAGAAATTTGAAGCCACAGAACTATTTAAATGAATTAAACTCCTATTTCATGTCTTCACTTACTGCACAGAAAAATTAGCTTGTCAATGTTAAGTATCTCATTACAAGCGTAGGATGCAATAATTGACATACCGGGCTTTATGAAAATATCAAACTACTCTAGGCAGGGGTGGCAGTAAGTGTATCTGAAAACATTTTCCTCAAAGGGTAGCACTTAAGCTGAAGCTAGAGTTGAATGGACTTTTGCTAGATGTGAAAAATCTGACCCTTCAAGTAAAGAGAACCTATGAAAAAGTCGAAGGGGAAAAAAAATCCTCTGATGAACTAAATGAAGTCTATCACATGACTAAAACGGTAAAAGCAAGGGGGTAAGGGGGTACAAGCTGCAGCTGGAGACGTAAGCATGAGTCAGACATGCAGGACCTTAAAGGTCACGATAAAACTCTGGATGTGATACAAAGGGTCAGTGAAACATATTGATAAAGAGCTAATTCAGAATGGGGATTACTGCTATACTCCAAAATACACTATTCGTTCATTTCCTGGGCATTCAACATATATATTTCATATTATGAGAATATCTATCACCAAAAACATATCCATTTTAAAGACACGTTATTCAAATATTCAGCTCTGTGAAAATACCTTTAACTATGAAAAACAGTGATAACTAAGAACTTTCAGAGCTATGTGTACTGATATCCTAATAAATATCCTATGAAGTAGAAATGATTAGTATCTTCATTTAAACAAGAAGTGTTAAGTCTCAGAGAGGTTAAATAATCTTGGTAACACAATTGTGAAGAAGAAAAGCCAGCACCAAAGCCTACTGATTACCAAATCCTTGCTCTTTGATTAAGCAATACCATGCCACTTTTCTCTCGTATTAAAAAACAAAACAAAACAAAACAAAAAAACAACTTTAAGGTACATTATATTTAACATAGAAGACGTTTAATTACCTTTGAAGCTGCTGTGGCAGTCACACTTTGGGGAGCTTCCTGAGGTTTACTGCTACCATGGGAAGATTTGCTCCCCCTGTCTCTCTGTCTCTGCCGACATTCTAAACAGTTCCTCACAGCAACACAACAAACTATTTACAAACCGAAAGCATATTATTAATACAAAGTGTTGACTCTGACATGCTGAAAAGAGTTGCTAGGTCTTTTTCTTTATTTCTTTCCCTTATCTCCATTCATTGTTCCTAAAGTCAACAAGACTAAACAGACATGTTTTGAAATTATCAAATACAGTAATGAAAAATACATATAAAACACATGTGTAGTTAAAAAATAAGTACAACATACCCACATACTACCAACCGGCTGCAGAAACAAGATTACTGACGCTCCCAATTTATCCCTTCCTTAGTCTATCCCCCCCATCCTTTAAAATTCTGAATTTCACAAATCAGTACAGATTTTTTGAAACTTCATGTTCACATTGGATAAACTGTTTTTACTGACAGGACTTCTTCCTGTACCATGACTACTTGGAGACTCCACTGAGCACAGCTCCCGCTTCAGGCAGTGATAGGCTACCTCAGTAGAGGCAGAACCGAGGCCCAATATCCACCTTTCTGCGCGGTGGGAACATGTGCGGCCTTCTCAGTAAGTATTTGTTGAGTACGAGCTTTTTACTTATTTACGTATTTTAAGCAGTCGTATTCATGGACTCCAACCATTTGAATTTGACTCCTGGCTCTGCCACCTGTGAGCTGTGTGATCTTGGGCCAGCTGCTTAGACTATGTCTGCCTCAGCTTCCTCATATGTAAAATGACTTCAAATATGCTAACTTCCTTAGCTGTGAGGATTAAATGAATTAATATATGTATAAAGTGCTTAGAACTAGACAGCACATATTGATTTATAACTGTTTGCTTCATTATTAATCACTTAAACTTTCCTATGGGTGACCAAAAAACAACTCCGCTTGCAAATACTGGAATAAAAATGAAATTAGTAGTAAAGGTTTGAAATATATTCAGATATAAAAGTTCAGAATAACCAAATAAATGCTGGTTTTAAGATACTTAGGTATTTAAAAAAATTTCTCTTTCTCACAAGGTTAATTCTGTCAGCTATTGTTAAATATCAATGGATATGTCCATGGTGGCCACAGTAAATTATCCCACACCTGTTACGGGTCAGAAAGAGCTCAGTGTGGTCAATCTCTCCATTATAATGATTATGAAATGATTCCACTTAGACTGCCCATCTTTAAAAAATGCAAAACAAACAAAAAAGTAGGTTTCATTCCATCATTCTTAAAGCAAGTTATTATTCCTACCCTGGATCAGAAAAAATGTATCCCCTGAAACTACACACATATAGATTTATTGTATTGTGTTTATATTTTATTTTATTATTTATTTTTTATTTTTTATTTTAGAGAGACAGAGATTACAAGCTGGGGAGAAGGGCAGAGGGAGAGAAAGAGAATCTCTAGCAGGTTCCATGCTCAGTGCAGAGCTGGACATGGGGCTCAATCCCATGACCCTGGGATCATGACCTGAGCCAAAACCAAGAGTTGGATGCTCAACCGACTGAGCCACCCAGCTGCCCCAATTTTTATACAATTTCTAAAATTATGGTTAATAAAAGCATCCATCAGAAATTTCCTTCCTATCTAATGCCTTACTTTCTTGTGTCCTATTCATGCTTTAAGGCAAATATAAAAACAATAGCTTTCTGGTCCCTTGTAAAGACTAAGTAGTATAAATAAATTTCCTCCCTGAGAAAGGTAAGACATGTAAGAATGGATGTAAGGAGTTGAACCACATTTACTAAGAGTTCTCAGTGCTAAATTTTCTTTGCTACACAGGATAGTAAATGAACAGCATAGCTATAGTAATGTTTATTAGTGTTAACTGCTCACTCTGAGAAATAGTGATATTGGCATAGTCAGTGTTATCAACTGGCATTCTGTGTGTACGAATTATGTCACTGGTCTTCTGACATATTTGTGGATCAGGACAACTACCTTTGTATTAGTTTACCAAAGCAAGTCCTAAATGGATTCACGTTACAATCATTTCAATGAAAAATGTTATAGTCCTATTGATTTTGAAACAACTCATAATATATTTGACTTCATTTCAAATTATAATCTATTAAAGATGATCAATTTCATGAAATCTCCAATGTGAAGATACCATAATTTTAATTTAGCAATTTTTAGGAATTACAAGGTGATATCTCTACTCCATAATCATTAACTTGTATCATCAATACTTTATGTACCACAGAACATCAGAAAAGTAATGTGTAGGTAATTATTTAACACGCACCGTTATTCTTAACAGACTTACCTAGCCTTAGGCACTGTCTCATTAAGCCTCCAGAAGACATGTTTTTTTCCGCTTCAATCTCACTAAAATTTAGAGAGCTGGCAAAAACAAGTACGTCAACCATAGCCATCAATCGGCTGAGGAAAGTTACTGCTGTCTCAGCTGACATGCCTTGTGTCACTTCAATATTTTCCAATTCCGTCTTTAAAAAAGTAGAAGATTTAAGTCTTGTTTAAAATTTGGAAATACAATACATATTCACACATAGTATATATAAGCAGTTCAGCACATTTAGTACATTTTGTAAACAAAATAAATTATAAATTATAAACTAATTCTATATATCAGAAGAGCTGGTTATCAAATTTAATTAGTTTGCCTGTGAATTATCCTTAAATAAAGGAAAAGTTCATTTTTTAAATCAAGGTTAAACTTAAATGTCATTACTTGAGAAAACTATATTCCAAACTTAAGATCATTCCATAAAGATACTTAAAAATGATTACACATCTATATTTCTACTACTTTTGTCTTATTTTATTAACAAAGATATAAAATTGATACTTTCCTAAAATCTTCACTCCTGTTTATAAAAAGATATGCTTTAATTTCTTTTTGCTATAAATGTAAGATAAGTAATAGGAAAGATGTATGGCAGCTCCAGTGGGCCTCAAAATGAGACAAGTGTCAGATGAGAACATATGACAGTTTCCTACCCATTTCAGAATAAACTAAGCCACTGGGTATCTCATACATACAATGAAATTCTAGGGTAAAAATAATCAATAAAGTTATTAATTCCTCTACAGATATTAATTTGTAGCCCATAAGACATTAACAACGAGAAGAATCAGTAGAATCCTAGTTAGGTACAACTATACTTTCACTAACATACTATGATAAAATATAATTTCCTGCTTTCAAAGGGAATGTTACGAAGTACTACTTCGAGATGTGTTAACTGTGTATTTTGTAAGCAACAGCAACATACTGTATTTTACGTTTCATTCTGTATTATATAACATTTTGATTATTAAGGTTCATTATAACTAGGCCTCATTTTCTCAGTGCCACAAGGGGACAGAGAAAAGAAGGGCTTTACAAGTAAAAAATACTACTGCTTAATTTTTCTGAAAATGGGCACACTAACCACATTGATTAACCTTATTTCTTCACCAGATGATAAATTCAACTACAAGGTAAGCATATATTATAGGTATCTACTCCTATTTAATGTTCCATTTGGACATTGTTTATGCCCATCATTCTACCTAAACATATTCCTGCTCACATTAAAATGGAAATGTCAGCAGGAAACACTGATTGGAAAAAAAAAAAAACAAAACCTCTTAAAACACTTCTTGTGCACAAGATGGGTAATAAAAATGATAGGTGACTACTGCAAGCACTACATAACTGAAGTTGATTCTAAATGGAATATAACATGTAACAACCTTTCTTCCTTCCATTTAACAGCAAAATAGTTCTAAAACCATTCTCTCTAAAATGAGCTAGAAAATAGACAAAAATTTGTTTTCAACTTGATTTACATTGTGCCAACTCAGTATCCACGGTGTAAAGAAATAATTGATTACTTGGATTTCCTAAATACAGATCCCATATTTCCTAGCACTTCATTGATATACAGTATTATTTCACAGCAGGAATTAAAAATCTGAGATCACAATACAATAGTTTATAATAAAAGCAAAACAAAAAAAGTAATAATTTCACATAAGACCCATTTTAAATCTCAGTTAATGTGTTTCATTATGGAATGGAAGATCTGGCCATTGCTCAGGTCTATCAAATATTCTAAATAAATTTTCAAAAATATTAGGATTCTAGGACATCTATAGATGGATTCTCAAAGAAATTCATCATTTTGAATTACTGAAATTATAAGAAATCTAACTCATTATTATTAGTTAATGGTCTTATTTTCATGCTTTCCTGGTCTACTAAGCCTAGCTTTCAAAACATGCTTTCATTTTTAAGACTGAATTACATACAGAAATTATAAACAAAATTTTATCATCCATGTAATTTGCAAAATTATATTTTTGACCTAACCAAGTAAAATTTTAAAATAAAAAGCATTCTTAACACAAATAACCAGAAAGGGAGTTCTTATTAAATCTATATAATTAGTGACTTTGATGAAATGTTATAAAAACATTATAACATATATTTAATAATAAAGATCACTCACATGATTATTATTGAATCTTAAAATAACATATATTCCATCTAATCTCCTTTCAATGGAACCAATTAGCATCTGATTGTACATATGACTGAAATTTGTTTTCATTATAATAGTTTAGTCTAAAGGTTATTGTGGGTCATAAGATAGTAGTTAATCAATGCATAGAAAAAAATCCTTTTAATGAATCTTTTAAATATACCAAAGATATGTCTAATATTAAAGATGGTATGGAAACTCAAAATACAACCAAGTCAAAAATTTCATAAATAAGCAAAAATAAAACTTAAAACTGAAAACCTGAAAATTACTGAAGTAATACTAACCTTAGAACCCTGGACATGCATTAGACAAAACAGACAACAGATCAAAAAAGTACAAGAAAAGGAAATTATTAAAATTAAATGAAAATACAATGTAAAATTGAAACACAAAATAATATATTTAAAAATTATATTTGATTATTTTATTAAAAGCAAAGTTCTCAGAAGAGATATTCTTTTATAAATTACATATGATTAAGATTAAATATCAAATATTTAGACTAATATTTATTTTTTTCATTAGAGTAACTCTGCCCAAGTAATATATATATATATATATATATATATATATATATATATATATATTCATATATATGAGTATATATGAATATATATATGTACAGTTCATATACTAGAAATTATGCATACTCTATTTTATAAAATAAATATATTTTCCCAGGTGATGCCTAAGAAGGTATTTTAATAAATAAACTAATATGGTATTTCTGTAAAAGCCCTAACCTCAGTACTGGTTTAGGCAGCAATGATTTAAGTAAATAAACTATTTATAACAACTTTCCAGAATTTTCATTAAGGAATCATGTTATAATTTGTTTTTTTTTAAATATTTGGAGTTTTTCCTATAGATCTAAATCTCCAGGAGTTAAAGAATAAAACACTGTAGTGATTATAACTTAAAAACCACTTCCCCTTGCTAGAAAAGAACTGATAGATACACTAATGAGGCCTGCATGTGAACTAAGCTAATTACATAGTACACTAAGTTTCAGAATATTAACTAAGAATTATATTCAATATATTCAAAAGTTTGGCTAGAATTAAGTTTCGGAATAAAAGTCATCAACCGTTCCTATTCTCTGATTTTTGACAGCAAATATATGTGAGCATAAATTTCAAATACACAATTTTCATGTTACACTGTATAGGAAAATGCATATAAGCCTTCTGAAAATACTAACGTATGAGATAAACAAAAGAAAAATTACTAATTTTTCCACACATTTTCATAATGGTAATTAAATATAAACTAAATTCAAGACCTTATCATCATTTTTTGACAGAAAATACTCTTCTTTTTTCATGATTATGAAACTGGAAAGCCAGAAATATCAGTCTCTGTTATTTTCCTTAACAGAGAAAATGAAACCATACAAGCCACTGAATTAAATTCTAAACATTCAGTGTTCTGGAGGGCTGACCAAAACAATCAACTGAAAATCACGAAGTGATTATGCAATTTGTAATTGATCCATGTTCTTTGCTTCTCTTTTTTCTACAACTCCTTTTTTTCATTCGTGACCAACTTGAACAATGTATAGAGAATGAAAGAGAAGATTCAATTGACTAGTCATAGAAACATTAACTCTAAAAAATCAACAACAACAAAAATAATGCCCTTTTCCAAAACCAAAGATTGATCAAACTACATACTAAAAGAGGTTTACATTTTTACTGTGACTATTGAAGTTAAAACTACCGATCTAATTTAGAGATTTGAAACTATTTTCGTGATTTATTTTTATGCCACATAGTTAACCTAGGCAAAACTGAAATTCCAAAAGTCCTGCTTCTTCAATGAATATTAAGCTCAAGGTGTTCACTGTAGTATAAATATGATTTAAGTATACTTTTTCCTTAAAGTTTCTACTAAAATATTTTCTTACAAGTAAGATTTATCTAAACAGCTCAACTTTTCTTACGTGATGATACTGCAACAGCAATACACAACTGTTATCCTAAGTGTGAAATAGTATATTCCTATAAGATCGCAGGGCAGAAAACAGACCACCACTATGCTAATCCTAGTGGGATAGCAGACAAAAAGACTATATCATGTTAATCTTTGGCCATCAAAATAAATCACACATCATGAATAAATTTGTCTCAAATATCCTATTTTAGGATTCTGAATATGACAGGATTATTTTATAAATGAGAAAATTATTCTATCATGATACAATTCTGAATAGTTCCAAAAACAACTAAATGAAGGAAACATTAGGAGCATTCCCCAACTATTGAGCTTTACACATATTACTTACCCTAATTTCCACAAACCCCCTGTTAGATAAGTATAATTAACACATTTTCATAAATAAGAGATTGAGAATGTGTTCCTATCTAGGAAGTGGTAGAACCCAGGTTAAAATACAGATTTATTTTATGCCAAAATCCATATATCTTATATTAAATCTTAATTTCAGATTGTGTCTGAATCTCACTAATGGTGGGAAACAAGTCTGTTCGATGAAAATGAGAAGTTTCCATTGTTATCCTGACACCCATCTTTATGTGAGAAATGGGAAACACATATTCCTGAGTTGAACTTTGTACCATGATTTATTTCAATGGAGAATGACAAAGAAAACTTAGCATTAACCTGTTTTTGAAAAAGCTATCCTTCCTTGACTGAGGAAAAAAAATTGTGCATGTTGGATGTTTATCTCTGTGTTTTTGTTCTGTTCCACTGAACTATGTCTAAGATACTACACAGTCTTGGCTACTGTATTTAATATATAATGAGTCTTTCAAAATTGTTTTAACTATTCCATGTGAATTTTTTTAAAAAACAGTATTTGTAAAAAAATAAATAAGTAAAAAATAGTCTTTGTATCTACAAAAAAATTGGTGGGATCTTGATAGTAACTGCGATACGTCTAAATACCAATTTGGGGACAAGTGTTACCCCTGTTACGCTGAGTCTCCAACCCATAAACATGGTATAGTCTCCATTTATTTAGACCATCTTTGATTGCTTTTACCAGTCTTTTATAGTTTTTAACGTAAAGGTAACATATATTTATTGTTATATCTCATATTTGAGAGTACCTCATATTTGTGTATTTAAGTATCTCATATTTGTATATTTAATTTCTGTGTCCACATGTTCATTGTTAGTAGAAATAATTACAACTAGTGTTACTGTTGACCTTGGTAAAATAAAAAAAGAAGAATACTTAGCATTCTACTTACCCTCTCAAAATTAAATACAATTTCAACATTAGATACGTCAAATGCTAGAAAAAGTTAGTATGGCTGAGTGTGAAAATTATATATCTTCTAATAGAACATAAGGACCACAACATACAGTGAAACTGTTCTAAAAATTAAACTTTAAAAAATATTGAGTAAGTCAGATTTAAGTTCTTATTTAATAGAAAAGGGTGAGTTTATCTTAAGCTCTAATTACTGAATTTTCAATGGTCAGTAATAAAGTTTTCATACAGAAACATTATACTGTGTTAAACTTATGAATTTTATGTAAGGATTATGCTCTAAGTCAGCAGTCAGTAAACTATGACACACAAGTAAATCTGTCCCACTGCCTTTTTTTATAAATAAATTTTTCTTGAGACAAACCCGTACCTATTCCTTTATATAACTTTATATAACTGTCTTTTGCACAACACTAGCAGAGTTGAGAAGTTGAGACAGATACCATATAGCTCACAAAACTGAAAATATTTATCATCTGACCCATAGAGAAAAAGTTTGCTAGCCACAGCCATCCACCATTACTCATATTTATTCATTCATTTATGCACATATGCATTTTAAAATCACACCAACCTAAACAAAATCATGAGATCACTTAAACACCAGTTTCAAACGTTTCTCTCTTTATATATCTAGGATTGAAATTAATTATAATTATAATGGCATCTACATAACAATGTCTCCCTTTGCTAATCTGTATACTGCCAATGTTTCTTCTTTCACTTATTCTTTCCAAAATTCTCTTTTGGAGTTTTACATTTAAATCTAAGCCAAAAACCTCCCTATCCAGTTCTAATTTTATTCTTCATTCAATCTCTTCTTTCCGAACTCTCCCCCTCTACTACATTACAATTTTTACCAGGAATATTACACAATCAAGTAAGAGAAAACAATACCCAGCAGTTAGCACCAGAGTCCTACTAGCATCAAGTGAGAGAAAAGGTTCTGGATGGATCTTTTAAGGAAGCAATTTATTTAAAGAACATAAAATCAGCTATGGTGTATAACCAGGCATAGGTACAATCAGTTAATGGACCAAACTGACGGAAAGATAGAGAAATAGACAATGAAGAAAAATTTCTACAATTGAATGACTTCCTAAATCTGTTATGAACAGTCTAAGCAATAAGTAGTTTCAAAGTGCAAAATATAGTGATCCAAACTACAAAGGTAATAATTTTGAAATTATTAATTTGAATTAATTTGAAATTATCAAAATGTCAATATCTTTATTATATATTCATTATAAAATAAAAACAGGCAAACTTCAAACCTATACAAATTTTAATACCTACTATTAATTTTATATAGAGATCATTTCCAGTTCTGCACAAAATTTTAAAATATTATAAAATGAATTTCAATACAACCTTTTAAAATTTCTTGACAAAAAATGACTGCTTAGAAAACATTAAAACATTTTATATGATTAAAAAAATGCCAGGAGAAAATACTGATATATTCAGCTTTGAATGTGTAGAAGGGGGAAAAAAAAACTCTTCCTGCCTCAATATTAGAATACATTTAGAAAATCATATATGACTCCCAATTTACCAGAATTTTGTATAAATCACCAGAGGAAATCAGAGATTAAAGAGAAGAGATGGTACATTAATCTCACAGGATATCCACATCCCTCACATGCCATCAATTATTTTTCTTCCTGGCTCCATTTCCTTGCTTACTTGCTAATTCAATTAAGGCTCTAATAATGATGAACTGTTCTGCACTCCCTCTTGAACTAGCGTGTTTGCCTTTGTAGACTTCTTGAATAAATTCATGAATGAAATCAAAGTGTATGTGCCGGTGAGGGGGGAGAGATGTTGAGGATACAAGCTTTTGCTGCCAATATTTAACTTTCAATGTTCCTTTGTGCGGGGGGGGGGGGGGGGGGGGGGGGGGGGGGGAGGTGATGCTATTGACAAAACTACAGAGAGAAAAGGAATCATGTAAGAAAAGCTGGTTAATGATGAAATAAAGCCAGAGATTAATTTGGAAACACTGCCGCACCAAGTAAAAGACATCTTAACAACAACAAAAAACACGTTTCTCTGTGGAAAGAGCATACTTTTCCAGCTATGGATTAGTTTCCAATATGGTGGCAGGAACACAGGCAATATGAGAGGCAGAGTTCTACATTCTTTCCTATGTGAGCAAGTAGCTATGGAATGTGGTTTTTTAATAGAAATTAGAGATTTTTAACATTACAATTAAAATATGAAGTTAACATTGACGTATATTTTAAATATATATAATTAAATGCCTTTCAAACTTATTAATACATTTCAATGTTTTATATGTTTCATATATATATATATATGTGTTTCATATATATATATATATATGAAAAACAGCTATATATATTTTTAAATAAAATGCTGAACTAGTAGATAAAGTGAGATGCAAATGCTATTAGAGTCCATATGTCTATAAAATTTTTTTTGAGGTTTTTAAGGGTTATGAAATTGTTCAGATAGCTTAAAAATGGTATGTTATTTATATTTTTTCTATCTGAGGTACCTGAGTTTTAAATAAGAATTCATTAATTTGGTTCCCTTTTGAAAGCAAATTTCTGGCTTCAAGATTACATCTCAGAGAACAGGAATATAAAACTCCCATATACAGTTTAAAATAATATTGTTTATAAATAATATTCCAAGTAATTCATGTAAGATTCTGCATTACTAATAATGTTTTTTTCTAAATTTAGATTTATGACTCTACTTACTTACACAATAACCATGTATTTGTATTTAGAACTTCAAGAGTTATAGAATAAAAATTTTAAGTTTACTATATATTTGAAAAGATAGGCAGTATATAGAAAATAACGTTAAGTCACTTATAGTTACGGCTCTTCTTCAAATTACTCATCAAAATTGCCAGATTAGTATTTTCATAAACACACATAACTGAAACACAACACTGATGAAACAGAAAGAAAAGGGAAAAAGTTTCCTTAGGTGAACATGTCTTGTTAAAATCCTTATGTTTAGAGCAGAGAATACTGTGGACATGCTCTTGTCAGGTAATTATAAAATACACCACTAGATGGAAGCAAAGTACTTACAGTTGGTGATGTAGCAGCAGAGAGCAAAGGTAAAATTCCTCCACAAGCAATGATGATGTTGTCTACCATTTGGGAAATGAGGTGAATTGTGTTATGTACAAAAATAATATTTTCATTGCTATTGACAAAATCCATTACAGACTTTGTGGAATGGCTAAAATAGCACAAAAACAAAACACAAGTGAACATTTTCTTAGCTTAATGCTACTTGTAACATTTATAAAGTAAAAATTATTGAAGAGCTAGGCAAATTTAAAATGGAATTATTAGAAAAGAAAACAATTTATAATTGAGATACCATATTACAAAAACAACATTCATCTCGGCAGGGTTTCTTTGTATCCTAGTGTATTAATTGGTTACTGGGTTTCTGCTTTAAAAATACAGTACATTAGCTAGATTCAAGACAAATTATATTAGGTCAATGAATTTAGCCTAAAAAGTATTTTCACAAAAGCTTGTTATTTTGTGTTGTAATAAGTTTTCCTTATTTACTATCCTTAGGTAATTTAGAACAATTGGATAGTTAACTCCAAGTTTACCTTTCAGGTAATTTCTGTTTGTTTTATCACCAGACTGGAGCCCCACCTGTGACCAGCCATACTGAAAATGTGTACTGCTAGTCACAGAAGTGACATGATGGGGAAATATAAATGAATAAGTAAAAATTCAAGGACTTACTGAATTAAAAAAGGTAAAAGACCTTAAAGGTCATCAGTGCAGTTTCCCATACAAAACATGCAATGTAGATACCCAAAAACATACACTGCTTTAGTTTGATGTCTGTCAGGAATATGAACTGTTTTCTAATGGGAAAAAAGAGGTTATTCCATAATCGATTTTAAGTCAATGATTCTCACTCATCAGAATTGTAAACTATCATCTACGATCTTTTAGATGTCAAGCTGTATGACCTGATCCTAAAAATAAGTGCTTTTAAAAAATTAAGTAAAATTCTGTTTGGGGAATTTTACGAGAGCGCGTGAAAACAGAGACATGTGGTATCTGTGTGTATGTTATGTAACCATCTTATGTTAAAGGAAGGGAAGTTGAGTACCACTCATTTGAGGACTACTAATATTATAATTAGGAAGTTACGCTATATATCTCCGTTGATGTCATGCTAACAGTAATGTGTTTCACTGTGTTCCAGTTTCCTTATTTATCATACCCAGGTAATTTAGCATAGAACAACACTAACAATGGAAAGACCATTGTTTCTATCACATGAGTAGACTAAGGACAAACTGGTCAAATAAAATTAGAAGTAAAAGCTTTCTATAGCAGACATCGACTGTTCTCCATAATAGTTATTCCTTCTTCCCTGCTAACACAATCTAGATTTTGTTCTATTGCTGAGCTAGATCAAGTACAGGAAAGGTTGGCTTTACCTCAGCTATGAGGTTATTAACCAGTATTGCTCTATATAGGCCAGTCATTACAATCCCATTCCCTTTTGCTGGTGATTGCCTTCTGGCATGTGAGAGGTGAGAGGAAGATTTCCTGAGGGCTTCTTTTAGAAAAGAAGAAAGGAGGGTAAGGAGCGTGACAGGGAAAAAGTAGCAGAGAAGGAGGAGGAGGAGGAGGAGGAGGAGGAGGAGAAAGAGGAAGAGATAGAGAAGGAGAAGAAAATGGGGAAAAGAAAAAAGAGGAAAAGGAAGAGGGGAAAAAAGGGAGAGGAGGAACAAGGGGATGAAGGACGAAGAAGAAGAGACCCTGCCTTCCAGTCTGGGCAAGTTTCCAATGTTTTAGTGGTGCTAGGAGCTGAATCAGCCACCTTGAATCTTAGAAGGAAAAATAGGAGAAGCAGAGAAGTCTCCTGGAGTCCAGAGAACATCACGCCATTGATTGTTTAAGTCAACGACAGTAGGGTACGCTGTTCCAGCCACCAACTTCCTAAATTATGCGCACGCACTCTTGTAACTGCTTAATTTGTCAAATATTTGCTATTAGAAAATCAACTGAAAGTGAAGCAGGGTGATGATTTAATTTATGCAGACTGTTTTCTTTAGGTGATTATATATGAACTGATACTAACGACTTCAAGGGCAAAGGCTCTAAAAACAGATGTCATAGGTGATTTTAAATTTTAACACTATGTTATAATTTTATTACCCAGAATAAAGTTAGTATATGGTATTAATTTTAACAGAAAAAGAACAAAAAATGTGGAAGCAGCTTTGAACCAAAATTTAACCTTTTTGTTGTTGTTAAATCCCTTTTATACATAGACTAGGCAATGCCAGGTTTCAAAATTTTACTTTTTAATTGTCCTAAGTTCTTGGATACCTGTTGATTTGAGCCCTAGGCTTTATAACCTTACCTTTATGAAAATACTCATGTTTCCATACAAAGTTTTAGTGTTAGATTATTTTTTAAGTTTATTAATTTTGAGCGAGAAAGCGAGCGCAAGCGGGGAAGGGGCAAAGAGAGGGAGAGAGACAGACAGAGAGAGAATCCCAAGCAGGCCCTACGTTGTCAGCAAGGAGCCTGATGTCGTGGGGCTGAATCCTACTGGGAGATCATGACCTGAGCTGACATCAAGAGTTGGACACTTAGCCAACTGAGCCACCCCCAGGTGCCCCATGTTGGATTATTTTTAATAAGTTCAATTTGTGAGATTTTCAATGATATAATTCACTATGGATCAGTAATTTAAAATAGTCATTTTCTTAAGTGAAAGTTGTCTTAAGAAAAGAAATATTTCTACCTCCTCCAAACATGTACATCTGTTTCTAATGCAAACAGTAAATCGGTGAGAAGTCGCTGGTGCATTGGAGACCATTTAAACTCAGGAATACGAAACATTGTGGTGCGTGGACCTGGGCTGAACTGGCGCCTCTGTTCCTCAGTCATCGGCATGCCTCGAAATCCTAGGTCAACTCGGAGGTCTCTGTCTTGTTGTGTAATTGACCGACCCTGAACAGCCTAGAGAGAGAAAAGGTGAACTTCTGTAGACTGCCAAAGAAATGCATGATTTCAAAAAGAAAACAGTAAGTATAGTCAAGTGAGTGAGGAGAGCTCCTGCATGTAACTTTGATAGGTTAATCTATTTTACACATATTATTCATCTGGTGATTCCATAGACAGAAACCTTTTTGAGCTAAAGAGGCTACTATTATTACTTTTATTTTTCTGTTTCAAAAACCAGGCAAGGACATCAAATACCTCAAGTCTAACACCAGGGTTCACATTGAAAACCAAGTCCTCTTTACCCTTGTTTATGGAGTCTTCATACAGACACATGTGTCCCTTACAAAAGTGAGCATGTAATTAAAATTGAAGTATACGGGATATATGTCATCAACTAACTATACTTAGAAACACAAGATTAAAAAATATTACTTGAACAGATTGAAATTAACTCAAAAGTCTATTTTACTCACAATACTTCAATTTCGAAAAATAGTACATTCATTTGACAAGTTAGAAAACCAGAAAAATACCTACAACCTCTGAAAACCAGGCAAGCCTAGCGATTATTATGCTCAATAAACAACGCACTACGCTTTCCTTTCATTTAAATCTTCACCTAATTCAATATCCCCACTCCCTTCCAATTACCATGGTAGTACAACCGCCACAAAAATAGAAACTGGCAGTTAACAGAGAAAAAATAAAAATAGCTTTCCCACACACAGAATACATGTTTTGTTTGTTTGTTGTGGTTTCTTCCCCACACGGAATATGTAAGGATTGTTATTAGAGTACAAAGACACCAGAAACGTATGGTTTACTCTTTATAATACAATTCTAATGGAAACACGTTAACCTTATCTTTGATGATATGAAACAGTGAGTGGAAAACCCAGAGAACAACCAAAAACCCAAATCACTAATGGTAAAAGTATTCTTCAATTCTTAATCATAAGGTAATTTAGCCTGGAAAATAAGGAAGTGGTCTTAAAACTCAAAGCTCCACAATTAAAATTCCTATCAGAAAACATCATCTATTTTTAGCTTTACTCTGGTGAGGCCAGAAATGCAGCACTAACATTTCCTCACCACTAGGCCTAAGAATCTTTAATTTTCTCATAACCACGACTCCTAGCCACATCGTTGTAAAGAAAATTTTCACTGCTAATAAGTCCAAATTTTCTCAGCCATACTACCTACCTCACAGGGTGGTTGTGAGGATTAAATCTGAAAACATATAGCACAGTGCCTGGAACATAGTAGGCACTTGATAAATAACAGTTCCCTTTTCCCTTCCCTTTCATTTCATTTATCAGTTCAATCTGGGCTCCAAGTCCTCTTTGCTATAATCCACAGAACGGGGTTGGGCCTGAAGCTTAAAAGGTTAAAATTAATCGAGTATTCAGAATGAAGATCTTGAGTACAAAATGTGTAAATTTAGTCACAGAGTCACAAAATACTGGAACGGGTAGAGCCCTTCCAGGTCATATTTTAATCTGGTACAAACACTTGTACTGTATAAGGAAATTCAGGCCCAGAGAGGCCCAACAAAGGTACACAGACACAGTGTGGTGGAGTTGGAAATATAATTCAGATATTTTAAATTTCTTTTGTATATATACTACCATAACAAGTGATTCCCGAAGTTACTATAATGCCATAATTAAGTATAAACATGATGTAACTGTTCGGAAATTACTCTACCGTAGCGCTAACAACTCAGGATCTGTCCAATGCATTTTTAGAACTCACGTAGGATAACTCACTTGCGTTGTAGCAGTGGTCTGGATTTTTCGAATTTCCTTTCCTGATTCTTTGCCATCGTCAGATCTCTCAGTATCTGAAATTATACTTCCTGCATCAATATTTGGTACAATTTTGCTACCAGATGACTCGGTTTCCAGAGTGGTAGCAGTCATTTCAGCATACTCTAACCCTTTAGAGGATGACGCTAAGTCTCTTTCAGAAATACTGCTCATTCCATCGGATGTTGTATGGATTTTGAACTCTTTTTCTTCTATGATACTTGATGTACAGCTTAAGTCTACACTACCAGTCATATGAGCAAGCAATCCAAGGTCATCACTAACACCAAGATGTACTTGTGTGTCCTGAATATTTGGAATAATGTGATTGCTAGAAAGTTCAGGAAGAAGTTTCTCCTCCTGTTTAGGTATTTTATCGAAGAGAAATGACGTACTACTATTCGGAAGTTCATCCTTCTCATCTGCTAGTGTTATCAATGGACCATTATCCTTTTCTTCATTTTTTTTAATGATACCAACACTTCCATGTACATTGTTCTGGAGTTTCTCAACAGCAGCACTATATACGTTATCCAATAAAGATTCAACCTCCACAAGGGCACCATTCTCTCCACCTACTAACGTCTCCGGTGATAAATCCATATCATCAAGCTTTACTTCGGTGGCTTCCACTTTCTCTGCTTTTATATCAACCAAAAGATCATGCACTTCCACATGTACACCACCTCCCGGTCTATCTGAATTTCCAAGAATACCATCTGACACTTTTGTCGACATGAGCAAGTCTCTAGTGTCTGTGCTGACAGGGTAATCTGTCTCACTTTCCGGGCTCTGGCTTTGTGAGAGATCTTCCATCTCTCGGATTTCCATTCCACCTTTCGCTCCTGTTGCCTGTGACGAAAGACCAGAGATGGTGCTCACATTCCCCTTTTTTCCCTTTTTAATGTTTTCCTCCTCTTGTCTCTGATATTCTTCATACATTTTGGCTAGGTATTCTTTATGTGCTTCGTAAGTGACCTTAGGAATAAGCAAAGAAAACATTAAGGCATTTCATATACACACCAAGGAGAAAAAAATACAAGTAAAGTTATGTTAATAGCGAAAATGGTATCAAAATTAAGATTTCAAATGTAGCACATATTAATCTTAAGATAAGTTTCATTAAGTAATTGGAAGTAATCATCAAAAATAGTTACATATGACTTATTTTATATACATGTGTGTGTATGTGTGTGTGTGTTATATATATACAATGTCCAAAAACAGTTAAGTAAACTAGCAACATTAAAGTTTTAAGTGAAGTAATCTTTTCTTTTAGGTTGAGTATTTCAATGTTACTCTAACCTAATATGCCAGTTGAATTCCTACATATTTGAGTTCAGCTAACACAGAAAATTGGCTAATAATATATATAATATCCAAAGTATTACCATATCAGTTTTCACCATCTATTATTCATGTGTGCCTACTTCCAATTGAGATTTTTAAAAATCACACATATTTATAAATATGTACATTTTTAAACTGTTAAAACATCACAAATTTATGTTTATATAGACTAATCAGTTACTTTGCATGGCTTGTTTAAGAATAATTATGAAATATATTTTTTCATAAAACATGAAATGTTTTTTCTTATCAAGTAGTATTTTAAAATTTGTTAATGATAAAAGGTGCCAATACATTATAAAATTTAAGTTTTAACAGAAGTAAAAACTCTTCTAAAATTGAAAATAATAAAGTTCAAAATCTTTCCTCATAGGCACATATGATATTGACCTAAATGACAACAGGATTTTAGGTTGAGAGGGATCTTCCTTTGGAGATTATGTTGATACAAAAATTCCTTTATTTTACAGAAGAGGAAATCAAGTCCTAAAAGTGGAAGCTGGCAAAGTATAGCCCATGAATCAAATGTGCTTATCACCTGTTTTAGTAAGTAAAGTTTTACAAGAACACAGCCATGTTCATTTTTTACACTTTTCCTATGGCTATTTTCACACCACATGGCAGAGTTAAATAGCTGCTTCAGAGGCTGGCTGTACAGCCCCCAAGACCTAAAATATTTACTACCTGTACAGGTTAAAAAACATTAAAAAGACCATTTTTCTAACCCCTGCACAAAAGGACTATACAAATTTCCTGAAGTCACAAAACTGAATTGTGGCACAGACTGGATTAAAAGCCAAACTTCTGACACCCACGCTTTTTCTAGGACACCACATAATGAGAAATCTTGACTCTGATTTTTCCAGAATCTAATGTGTACATAAATGTGCACTTTAACTCACTACTTTCTCTCACCAAAGATCAGGTAACATTTAAAATACAGATATATAGATTCTTAGAATTAAAAAGGAAAGATAATGCAATTAAAAATGCCACTAAACTTAAACCCTTATTCATGATTCACTGGGAAATAAAGGCAATTTCTCATTACTTTTAAGAAAGTATTTTTCAGCATGTATTTCATGAAATATTCTTTTAAGAACCAGTAGACATGTTTAAGGTAAAAGAACTATTGGCTCAGACTCGAGCTATAAAACGTATGTGGGGTTACATCTGGGGTCTAAAATCGCTAGTTCATAAACATGGGGTTTCAATGAAATGATCTATAAAATATTTCAAGCTCTAACAGTGTTACAGAATAGAGAGAAAATAAAACCAAAAACAGTAAAGAAAGTGGAGATAAAGGAATCGGCCATAATGTAAAATGCCCACAAGATGGCACCAGATGCGTGTTTATAGCCATTGAATCCACAGCTGAAACCCTGATGATATAAAATGCTACATCTCCTTACCTTGGAATGAGCTATTGACAGTGTATCAACCCAGACTCTCCATCCTCCCCATTCATATTTTATTGCATGATACAACAGAATCCGGAAGATATTGTAGACCATCTCGGTAATCTTCTGTTCCTCAGAATTTTTAGGATTGATATAGCCAAGAGAAAACATCCAATCCTGCCACACTGAACACTGCAATAAGCATCTAGTGGGTTAAAAAAACAAAACAAAACAAAAAACCCACCTCATTAAAAATACCTGAATTATATTAGAATTTACTATTTTTAAATTTAGATAAAGAGTGAAAATATGATCTGACCTAGGTAAAGCAAGATGCACAGTCATTCTGCACATTCTATATTCTATACCTGGAATGATTTTCTCCCATTTTTCTACCTGGAAAAATCCAAATTATCATTTCAAATTGGTTTCCTAACTCTCCCAGTCAGATTTAGTTATCGTTTCTCTACTTCCTCATCACCTGTAGCACTCACAATGCACTTAATACATTACGTATTAATCACTCTTTTCTTGTTATCTTCCCCATTAAATTGTGCCAAGACTGAACACTAAGACAATCTGTGTGCAGCACAGTGTTTGATACATACCAGACATTCAATACATATTTGTTAAAGACTCAGGAAGCACCCACAGCCTTAGACTGTACCCCATGTCTTAACTAACTTAAAAATGCATCACAATAATCAGTTATCGGACAGAAACTGAGAAAAGCAGAGATGAATATGAGCAACTCCAACACAATTACAACACACAGGTATCACCAGAAGGAATGGTGCATCTTCAATATGTGTACTCATATCCACAATTAAAATATAATACCCACATGATCAAATAAAAATATAAAAGTAAGTATAATGAATGTACATTAGACCAAAGAAACATAAAATGCCTTTTCGGAGAATTACAAGTATTTAGCAATATGGGAAAGTTTTGAAAAACTTTTTGAAAGAGACTAAAAATAAAGGAGAGAAAATAATTATGGAATAAAGCTTTGTTATAGTGTTGAAATTGCTTACCTTCTATTTTCACGACTGTTACTGAAAAGTTTTATCATGTCAGATAAAAATAAACGACGGACTTCCATCAGTTCGGCACTTGGTGTAGAGTTTTTTAACAAAGTTGCCACCACCTTAAGAATCACTGTGAATACGCACACAAAAAAGTCAAGATTTACAACTGCATATCTTCCACTCAAAAACCTTTACTCATTTTCAGCTTAGCCCTATGGTAGGTGAGTTAAAAGTATTATGAACTATGGTAAACACCATAATGATTAGGAGAAAAGGGAAAAGGAGAAAGGGAACTCTCCTGCACTGTTGGTAAGAATGTAATTTGGTGCAGCCACTGTGAAAAACAGTTCAACAATTAAACAACAATTAAAAATAGAATTACCATTATGATTCAGTAATTCCACTACTGGGTATTGACCCAAAGCAAACAAAAAAACTAAATCTAAAAGATATATGCATCTCTATGTTCAGTGCAACATAATTTATAATAGCCAAGATATGGACGCAACCTAAGTGTCCATCGGCAGGTAAACAGCTAAAGAAGATGTGGTATTTACACACACTAGGATATTAGTTGTAAAATGAGATCTTGCCTTTTGCAACAATATGCATGGACATAGAGAGTACTATGCTAAGAGAAATAAGTTAGAGGGAGAAAGTCAAATACCATATGATTTGACTTACATGTGGAATCTAAACAAACAAACAAACAAACAAACCAAAAAACCCCACAAATACACTCAGAACTAGAGAACTGCTGGTTGTCAAATGAGAGGGAGGTAGGGAGATGGGCAAACAAAATATGTGAAAGGAATTAAGAATTACATATTTCCAGTTACACAGTAGATAAGTCACAGGGATGGATATATATATATATATATATATATATATATATATATATATATATATATATATCCTATGCTGTAGGTATAGCATGTATATATATATATATATATATTTTTTTTTTTTTAAATTGCTATTTGCTCACTTGGATTCTGAATTTTCACTGTAGAATCTGGCTCTGGATGTGGTTTGTGTACAACTTGAGTACATACTTGCTCTGTCAAGATCTGAAAGATGAAGAATTTGAATTTCATTTAATAAATAATTTAAATCATAATTTAAAAATATAGATATACAAAGAATGCAAAAAATGTCAATTCTGTCAAAATCAAATGAAACTCTCTTCTAAGGGTCCTCTAGTCATTCTGAAACTTCTAAACTCTTTAATTCTTCAGTTTTCAAATTTTGTTTATTATGGATAAAGACAAAAACAAACCAGTATTGACAGAAGGAAAGATTAATTAGGAAATCCAAGAATTACTCTGTTTGAAATACCCTTACACTGTACATCCTTAGCAAACTTATGGTGTATAAACATTTGACTCTTATGTCATTAATTTTAAAAAACTTAGAAAGTAAGGCAATAAAAAAAATAATGTCTGAGCCTGGGTCTCAACTTCAAAATGAAGTGTGATAAAGGAAAAGTCTTCATTAGAAATGTGGCTCTTTGTCATTTACTAATGAATTTTTCTTTAAACTTATTTTTTCAAATAACAAAAAAAAAATGACAAGAAGTTAACCAAATAAAGAAAAAAACAGAATTCTAAAACATTTTCTAATTTTTTCCACTAAAATTTAGCAGTCTCTGTGAGTGTTGGATTCTTACACATCTTTTTCACTGTTATATTCCTAGCAATCAGCACAATGCCTGACACACTGCCAATATTCAAACATTTGTTAAATTTAAGAATGGATAACTGAATTATATATAAATAATGGACATATGGCTGTTCACTGTAGTTTAGGCTTTAGCCTGTGTATACCTATTCTTGCATGAGTATAGTCCAATGAGACTATACTTAATAAGAATATAATTTTATATTACTGATTTAATTTCCTGTTTAAATTAATATGCTAAGTTCTGAATGAAACGTTCAGTTCAGCCTACAGTAAGGTACAATATCTATGGAGAAACCATAAAAGTTAGTTGAGAGCCTAGTTGTACTTAGCCATTATTATGAAAGTTGAGGATGGGGAAAGGGAATTAATTACAAGCCAGAGATGATCCCTTCTGATTAGAAAAAGACCATGATATCCAGTATAGGCGCTTTTCTGACCTTCTGCTCAGAAATGAGAAAGAAGAAAAAGGAGATAAAGATAGAAAACTGACTTATGTATATTAGGAATGTTTATCAAAAAGGTATTGCCTTGAAATTAAAACTAACCTACCGTTACTAAAATGATAAATACAGGGTTTAAGAACCCCTCTCCTTCACGCCTATAATTGTGTTTAAACCAGACACTTTGTTGTTGAAACTGAACAGTGCCTCAGGATTTTCTGAACACTGCACTACAGACATGCACTACTAATCAGATGGAGCAGACACATGGGACAAAAATTTCTTTGCAAATCCTAGGAATTTGAAAATACCAAAGAACATTCAGTGGTTTTGTATGCATACGAGAAGTTTTCACACCAGTCTGCCCAAAAAAGCCCTGGTGTGGCCCTACAGCCCAGTGGACCACATCTCTAAAATTCTGGTTACAAACAGATTAAAAATAACTGTAGACAGGCTTGGGAAAGATCAGGCCACACTCTTCCATGATGAAGATTAGTTAAAACCGTCTCACCCCAAAAATAAGAAACCTCATTGCAAAGAAAATAATATTTATCCCCAAAAATCTACAATTTTATATTGTCCTTTTTAAGTCTGTATTTAATCTTCTAACGATGAGGATAATAATGGCCTTGCCTACCTAATAAACTTGCTAGGAAGATCAAAGAAGGCTCTATATGTGAAAGTGTTTTGAAAACTATAACATATTCAAGTATGAGTTTTTTAATTAAAAAAACATATTTAGAAACTCAACCCAGCATGTACTTATTAAGAACCATTTATGTGCCCACACTCTGCTACATAGTTGGAATGAGAAACATAGATGCTAGGTGGAACTATTATTTCAAGAATCAATTGTCGAGACAGGCATAAATACATGTTCTTTTTTTTAATGTTTATTTATTTTTGATAGACAGAACACAAGGGGCAGGGGGTGGGGGAGAAGAAAGAGTGGGAAACACAAAAATCTGAAGCAGACTCCAGGCTCTGAGCTGTCAGCACAGAGCCCAACGCAGAGCTCGAACCCACGAACCATGCAATATGACCTGAGTTGAAGTCAGAAGCTTAACCAACTGAGCCACCCAGGCACCCCAAGAACCTATATGAGTTTTTAAAAGAGGGAGGGAAATAATGAGATATAAATAAGGAGAGATGAATATAAACATTGTAATGAAAGGACATGACTCAAGATGGGCCATGAAAGTTTGACTTGTATTGATTACAGATACGCATAGGAAGCTAACCCCAGCCCCTACAAAACCAAAATTGTAGGAAGGGTTCAGAGCCAGATACGGACACGAAATCCAATATGTATTAAGCCTTAGAGCACATCTCAATTCATAGCCACATTATAAGAATTCCATAGCCACCTGTGACTAGTGGCTAATCATTTTGGACAGGGCTGAGGAACAATAATGAATTATAAGCATGGAAGTAACTTGTTAAATATGTATTTAGATACAGAGATCTGAGCCTAGCATTATACATTTAAATTCCATTTTATAAATGGAATTATCTCACAACTCATGGGCCACAGAAAGAGTTTAGGTTTAAGCAGGAGCTGTTAAAGCTTCCTCTCTGACCTACTCACTCCCCAGCTTCATCATGTATAAATCATTTTAGATAGTAGGCTCAATTTCTAAGACAAAAGTAGTACTAGGCTATTTCTTAAAATGGCAAACTATTGACCCCACCGTTACACCCAATTGCCACTGTAAGTATCTGGGGTCAGAGAATCTTCGTATCTTTATAATTTGAACAAGCT
The DNA here is from genome assembly GCF_046562875.1 of Panthera onca. NCBI lineage: Eukaryota > Metazoa > Chordata > Mammalia > Carnivora > Felidae > Panthera > Panthera onca. Next base: position 226,671,597 of record NC_138339.1, read on the forward strand.
GTATTACTTTTTTCACTTAGTTTCTTTATCTATGAAAAGAATATTTGAACAAGATATTTAACATACTGTCCACCTATGAAAGTCTATAATTTTGAGAAAAGGGTTTCATTACTAGATATTTATAAGTTTTAAGCATGCTACCACCTTGTAAAAATTTTGTGTTCAGAAACTGTTATACCCTAACAGAAAAAAGATAAAGTAACCAAAATACATATATACACATTTTTATTTAAACAAAACAAAACAAAACAAAACTTGTGATGAGCACTGGGTGCATGAATCACTAAATTCTACTCTTGAAACTAGTATTACACTGTATGTTAACTAAATGGAATTTAAATAAAAACTTGAAACTAAAAACAAAAATCAGTTCATTATTTCTGTAAGACATTGAGCTCTTCAGATGAGAAGTTCCCACACTTGGCTGCCTCTGTCTACATTCATATTTAACTGAATTATAGGAACAATATTTAAAGAGAAATAGTAAACCCAAACCTATGAGGTAAAATTAATATCCCAATACTTAATACAATAAATAATCAGATAGTGTTATTAAGATCTATGTCAAACAGAACAATCTAGTTTTGTGCTTACAAGACATATTTTAAAATCTAACAAATTATATTTTAAGTATGTTTGAGAGTCCTAATAAGCATTAAGAAAATATAATTATCGGGGCGCCTGGGTGGCGCAGCCGGTTAAGCGTCCGACTTCAGCCAGGTCACGATCTCGCGGTCCGGTACGTGAGTTCGAGTCCCGCGTCAGGCTCTGGGCTGATGGCTCGGAGCCTGGAGCCTGTTTCCGATTCTGTGTCTCCCTCTCTCTCTGCCCCTCCCCCGTTCATGCTCTGTCTCTCTCTGTCCCAAAAATAAATAAAAAACGTTGAGAAAAAAAAAAAATTAAAAAAAAAATTAAAAAAAAAAAGAAAATATAATTATCCATAATTTAGAGATGGAATAAAAAAGCAAAAATAAAGCAAATCAACTTAAGATACAAATTTTGCAAATAATGTAATTCTCAAAAAGTATTCATATAAAAATAATTTTGAGTTATTTCAAAGAGGAGTTCACTAAAGCCAACTTACTTCTTAGCATAGGACCTATAAGAATAAATTCACCTCAGAAAACTAAGAGACAGGGATATTTCTTTAATAATTTTTAAAAATTTTCAGAATAACCGAGATAGATCTTTACATCTTTTATACAATGGTATCTGCTATATCCTGCAAAAGGTCTTAGTTACTTTGTCCTTTAAAATTTGTTATTTTGGGGCACCTGGGTGGCTCAGTGGGTTAAGCGTGCGACTTCAACTCAGGTCACTATCTCGCGGTCCGTGAGTTTGAGCCCCGCGTCCGGCTCTGGGCTGATGGCTCAGAGCCTGGAGCCTGCTTCCGATTCTGTGTCTCCCTCTCTCTCTGCCCCTCCCCCGTTCATGCTCTGTCTCTGTCTCAAAAATAAATAAACGTTAAAAAAAAAAATTAAAAAAAAAAAAAATAAAATAAAATTTGTTATTTATTCTATTATAGGCATTACCAGACTTAGAATTTTTTTAAAAGAGAGATTTCTTTGTTTTTTTAAGTTTATTTATTTATTTTTTTGAGAGAGAGAGAAAGTGAGCACAAGCAGGGGGGGAGCAGAGAGAGGGGGGGACAGAGGATTTGAAGTGGGCTCTGTGCTGACAGCAGAGAGCCCGATGTGAGTGAGGCTCGAACTCGTGAACTGTATCATGACCTGAGCCAAAGTCTGACAGTTAACCAACTGAGCCACCCAGGTGCCCCAGATTTAGAATTATAAAGATGACACTGACATAGTCCTTATCTTAACTGGCCTTCCAAAAACTTTAAAAAAACCTCATATGCTAAAATATCATTACCAAGATCATAGGCTTCACATAGTTCTTGATTATTTTTGTGCGTCATTTTATACCTTCCTACAGTTGTAGTGATATTGATTTTGATACATTGTTTGGGGTTAAGTTAATTTCCCCAAACCAAAATGGAAATGAAGGTAAAAGAGCTTTCAAACTGAAGATTATCAACCAAGTCATTCTTGCCAGGGATGTAGGCCCTGTTCGATGCTTACTCACAAGGATAATCAAACTCAAGCTGCAGGTTTTGAGGCTGAGTTTTCCGGTTACAGTTACATTTCACTTACTGTGTTAATGAGAATTAAGTTCAAAATGAGTTTTAATTTTCTGTGACCTGATGCTACCTTCCAAAATGGTGCAGTCTTTTAACTTTGGTAATCTAGAATTAGTCATCACCATCCTGCAGTCTAAAAACATAATATGGCTTGTTAGTGGTACTAAAGCTTATGCTAAGACCCCTTCTACTTTTTTATGGGATCAGCAGTGCAACCCAATCATATCATAACCATCTTTCTTTTTTGACTTTTTGTATACTTATGTTAAGTTTTCCTTTTTTAGAGTATAATTAACTTAGTCCATCTTTCCAATTAACCATGATTATTATTCTACTTTAAAAGCATATATTACAGCCAAATTGGTCAGAGACCTTGTAAGTTAGTTCCTTTATCTGCAACATCCAATATCCAATATCAGAAGATCTAAACTTATCCATACTTTCTCCACTTAAGACACGGAATCAGCAACAACTTGGCTTTTTTAGTGCAGAATATCATTAGAGACTAAAATCTGGATACTAAGAGAGTGCATATGAGTATAGATGGTAGGCAAAAATACTGCTGCATTTGCTATTGAGCCACTTTTCAAGAAAACTAATAGAAATACATATGTTCTTACTTTAAGGTTAAGTACCTAATGATTTTTCAAATTCAACATATTATTATGCTACATTCTTATTTTAATATGAGGTTTCACTAACTACAAAGACATTCTACTCTTTTGACACTAATTGGTTAAAACAAGCAGAGGGTTAGAAATTCATGTAGGCAAAAAATGATTTAAAAAACATGTGTAGACATCATCAACCAGAGAAGGATTAGTCCAAAAAAACCAAGATAGAAACACAAATAGAAAGAGCTCGAATATGATATTGTAGCACAGTTTTGATTCAGAGGACTTTCATGTTGTCCACCAAAGGTAGATTCTGACATTTTTTACCTTACGCACATACATTATGGAATCTGCCTATCTTATGACCATTTATTATTAATGGTGAGACACAGAAAAAAAATTGTTTAACCTGTGATTCTGTTTGTTTAAAAAGGCAACAACAACAAAAAAATCTAGTTTCATAGGGTTGTTGTAAGACTCTGAGATAATGTACGAAAAGTACTTACACCAAAGTGACTGTCACAGGAAATACACCCTCCAAAACAGCTACTATTATTAGGGAAATAATATCAGAATCAAGATGATTTGTATACGGTAGGCTTTTCTATTATTAATGCTTATTCAGTTTTGTAGGTCAAATATTGGAGCAATACTAAAAAAAAAACACTACGGTAATACCCAGTGTTCTGGACGATAAGCATTTACAAATCATGTAATTAGATGAATGAATAACACAAAGTTGTAATATTAGGCTTAAAAATGAAAGAAACAGAGTAGTCAAAAGAGTTTTTTAATTTACTCTTAAATTTAATGATGATAAGATAAAACGGAAAAAAAAGATGAAATAAAACAGCTGAAAGTAATGTTACAGACCTGAGGCCAAAATACTATCCAGGATACCATCTGCTTTTGTAAACAGATATAAAATAAAACAGATACAATACAGTTTTATTGGCCAGCACACCCATTTGTCTCACAGTGTCTACAACTGCTTCTGAGCCACAACTGCAGAGCTGAGTAGTCCCACAGACACCATAAAGCCTGCTGCTAGAGACTGAATGTTTGTGACCCCACTAATTCTCATCTTGCAAACCAATCCCCGGTGTCATGGTATTAAGAGGTGTGGAGCCTTTTAGAAGGTGTTTAGGGCTTGGGAACCCTCATGAAGGTCACACTATGACCCTTTATAAAAGAAATCTAAGAACTCCCTTGACACTACTGCCATGGGAGGACACAGTGAAAAGATGGTTTATAAACCATGAAGTGAGTCCTCACCAAACACCAAATCCGCCAGTGCCTGGATATTGGGACTTGCCAGCCTCCCAAACCGTGAGATACAAATTTCCGTTGTTTATAAGCCACCTGGTCTGTGGTATTCTGTTACAGTAGTCTAGACAAACTAAGACTACCACAAAGCCTATAAATATCTATCATCTGGCCCTTTACCAGAAAACTTTGCCCTCCCAACTATGATGAACATTTTGTAATAAAAATATTTGCAGTATGGTGTTACGTGCAAAAAGGAGAACCCAAAGCTATGGGAAGGATGATATTTCATGAGTTTTTTGTATGTGTGTCTGTACGTGTATGTGAGCTGACAAAAAACTTTATATATAATTTAGTACTGATGGAGACACCAGAAGTAAATTTTTTTTGGTGTTTTCTGTATTTTCCAAAATTCTATAATGAATGCATATTAATTCTGGTATCAGATTAAAATGTACTTTTTAATAAAAACGACAAAAGAGTGGAGAGATATTTCTCTGTTACAGCAGAGAGAGAATTTTATCTTTGTAGCAAAATTTTTACAGAAAGGTAGATAGAAAACTATTTTAGGATTTGTGGGTCATATGGTCTCTCACAACTCAACCTTGTCATTATGGTTTGAAATCACTCATAGACTAAGTGAATAAACGTGACTACCTTCCAATAAAACTTTATTTACAAATATGAAATTTGAATTTCATAAAATTATACATCACAAAATATTCTTCTTTTATTCTGGTCATTTAAAAATGTAAAAACTATCCTCTACTTGTGGGCCACCCAAAACTAGAATTGAGATATACTGTGGCTTAGATGAAACAAATGTAGTTATTAGAGGAGTCTGAATTTGTTCCATATGAATTTAAAATTGTAGTACAAATCCATTAAGAATTTTAGCATTTGCCTTCAATGTCTCTCACTTCATTTTTTTACTCTTGTGGAGAAATCTGCAATGATGGTATTTTTTTTTTTTATTCATTTATTTTTGGGACAGAGAGAGACAGAGCATGAACGGGGGAGGGTCAGAGAGAGAGGGAGACACAGAATCGGAAACAGGCTCCAGGCTCCGAGCCATCAGCCCAGAGCCTGACGCGGAGCTCGAACTCACGGACCGCGAGATCGTGACCTGGCTGAAGTCGGACGCTTAACCGACTGCGCCACCCAGGCGCCCCTATGATGGTATTTTTTATTTTCTGCCTACTATTTTTCTGAGTGAAGGATGTTATTACAAGTGTTTAATCTATTAGCGTCAATGTATAATAGTGTCCTTGTGTAACAGATAAAATGCTTTGCCACCTAAATCTGTAACAAAATAATTCACACTCCACTGTATTTTAGAGGTGTGAGACCTGAAGTCCACTTTTCTTATTCTGACATGACGGTTATGCACTGGTATTAAACAAAAAGCTAGACTTAAAATACCTGTGATACGTGAAACACTATCAAGTCACCACATGCCGCGATCTGCAGTGCAACAGAGCAGCATGCAAAGTGTGATGAGAACATGACAAACATTCTCTGTTGCACCTACTCAACTCTGCTGCTGTGACGCAAAAGCAACCACCAGTAGTATGTACAGGAATGAGCACAGGGGTTGTTCCAACAAAAGTATTTATGGACACTGACATTTAATTTCGTATCATTTTTATATGTCATATTTTATTTTTCTCTTGCTTACTTTCAACCATTTGAAGACAGAAAAACTAGCCTTGGCGCCTAGCCACACAGACAGGTGTTAGTAAGTTTGCTAATCCTTGTACTAGAGAAAAGAACTAGGGCCACCAAAGACCAGTTGTAGGAGAGGAGAATTAAGGTTTTAAGGTTAACACAGGGATTATTACTCATATTTTACTGGTCCTTAAAAATAAAAACAGCTGCTTTGGGAGGTAGTGTGTGCATTTCATAGAAAACACGGAGCTCAAGCTATATGGCTATATGGTAGAAATGATGAAAAAAGGATTTGTCAATTGAGATGAATAAATGTACTGCTCCTTCCAGATACTGCTTTCACAAATAATTTTTACCTATAATTTACCTCACTATCAACTCTAGGTTAATGTTGGTAGTTTCAAAGGAGACAGAGATAGAAAGAATTAGCAGAGGCGGAGGGAGGGAAAGACCTAATATATAATACATAATAGGTGTGGTTTGTATGAGAAACACTGCACAAAGTCAATCAGCCAACCCATACTAAAAGAAAACACCTTGGACTGACATAAAAAGATGGGCAAATAAATGTACATGGGTATGTTTTAAAATAAAATTTTAAAATGTAAGTATGTGTTCATTTTTGAAAATAATGATTTCTGGCTTTTTGATTAACTGACCAACTACTGATCCCAATTACATAGAAGGTTTCCACTAAATACATTTTAAATCGTCATCACATTTTTTTTACCTCATAAAGTGTGTTGTATGTGGTGACAGTCACAGTGTTTGTATGCAACATCAGCCTTTCTCCAAGAAGAGTGAAAAGACTATGAGTATGCATAATTTCCACTTTTCTCCTGGAGAAAAAGGGGGAAAGAAAACAAAACACTATGAAATACATTTATCTAATCACATGACTTTGGGTTTAGAAAGTACAATCTATTAAGCAGATACAAAATCATACAATTATTACTAACTTCCATCTGCAGTAAAATAACATTTATAACACAGCTATCTTCTAAAGTTCCAAAAACACTATTTAAACACTCCTCATATAAAATGTGAAATATACAAATTATAAATATTATATAAATGTTGACAGTTATTATTTTCAAATTTTTAATGAACTATTTAGGAGTTATTTTCATTAAGTTTAAAACTATTAGTTTCCACTAATACAGAGACCACAAAATTTTTAAATCCTTTCTGTCTAAATTTAAAGTCTATAAATGTTTGTTTATTTATTTATTTATTTTGAGAGAGAGAGGGAGGGACAGAGACAGGGAGAAAGAGAATCCAGAGCAGGCTCTTCACTGTTAGCACAGAGCTCGATGCAGGGCTCAAACTCATGAACCATGAGCAGACCTGAGTAGAAATCAAGAGCCGGATGCTTACTTAGCTCATTATTGCTTTTATTTGTGGTCTGCCATTGGATTTAAAATCAAGAGAGAGAGAGAGAGAGAGAGAGAGAGAGAGAGAAAGAAACACACACAAAAAAACTTTCTTAATTACTTACTATTGGCTCAGTTAACTGTCCTCCCCACACCAAATCCATAAATAGAATAGAAGGCTGTACTCGGGGTTTCCTACAACATTTAGTTCTATCTCAGGGAATTGCTATGAGCCTCTCACTTGTGTCACTGTCTTAGAATTCAAGATCTGGATCCTCTTGGCTCTCAACCCAAGGCATTTCATTTCTTACCTTGATTTGCTATTGTTCCCTATTCAGATCTGGCAACACTGATATAAATTGGGTATTCACCAATTCTTATTCCTTTCTTCCCGAGAGCACAGCTATACTATCAATTCCAGCCTCTTTTACACTCAGGTGTGACCATTTAACTGAGTTTTAGCCAGTGGAATGTGAGCAGGAAAGTCATGAACCATTTTCAGGCCTGGCCCACAGAAAAGCACTCATGCACGTCTTCCATGCTCTGTCTCCAAGGCAGAAACACAGGAGCCACATGACGAAGACAGGGAGGACAAGATGGAAGCAGCAGCCCAGGTCTCTAAATCACAGCTTGCAAGAAAGCCACCTACTGTGGAACACCCATTTGGATTTTCAATGAATAAGAAACTACTAGTTTGATAAGCAGCTAAAATTGTGTCTGTCTGCTGCAGCAGCCATTGTTACTTTAATTATTACAGAAATCAAATAATGAACCATTTATCTGGGTACCACTCACCTGGAAATCCTCTCTTCTAACATCAGCCTCCAAGCTCCACACTGTACAACAAAAGACACAGGGCAGCTGTTTCCCCCCACCTAATTCTCCTCAGTCCAGGGAGGGAAACAGCAAAATAACTGAAACCCAAGAGCTTAGGCACATGTTTGTCTTGTGGCTGTGTTTGCGAAACACTTAAACACGACTGAAAAAAGGTCAACTGGTCATTAAAAATTTTTTAAAAATCAGGACTAATGGATATTATGGGATTACAGAGGGGAAGGCTTTAAGTATTTTCCAATTCAGGCGACACCCAAGGCAAGGACGACTTAAACTTTCATTTGCTCCCTAATCAAGAAAGAACAAATGCCAAAGTGTATTCCTTTATATATCTCTCTCATACATGAAGCTGGTAAAAAGTTATCCAAATTAGGCTACCTGGAATAGCCTAATTAGGAATTTACAATAATCTCTTACCTGCACCAGTATAATTTCAGCTACTAAAGAAATTCATGCCCTTCTGATTATCTTCTATAATGTAAATTTCTATAGAGCAGCTATATTCTAGCCTTTTGTGGGGGAATTGAAGAATCTTCCGTATATACCAGAGAAGAGATGGGTCAGCTTCCTCCTGCAGTTTGCTTTAAAACAATGTTTATCAATAATTTTTGCTGCACAGCACTGAAGAGATAGCCAAAAATGCCATCCATGATCTCAGGCAGAGTGTGGGTGAGCTATACTCCCCATGATCCCCACGTGACTTTGTTTCCCACAGAATCCCTAATGAAAGACCCAACTCAATGCAGTCTGCTCAAAAAGACTTCAATAGGGCATAGACTAGAGAAACTAAACTTTTGAACCTACTTAACTTTAAGACCTAAACAGACTTCAGGCTTTAGTGCCTATTTGCTTTACCCTTTGAATTTTATAGAATTTCTGTCCATTTGGATTAAGAATGTAATCTTTTTTAAAAAAAGAGTAACCTTTTAATGTCATACAAATTATACATTTATTAGCTTACTAACATCCCAATGAAAATATAATCCAATTTTCTTCTTCACAAAATAAACAAGCCTTTTTTTTTTTTTTTGGATAGTCAAAGAATACTTCTTGTAACAAACTCAGACAGTATGTTGAAACAAGACAAAGGTAAAAGAAACCCATAATTTCCATAACTCAGAGAAAATCATTATACAGTATATTTATGTTCTTCTAGATTAATGACTATGCATATAAATATGGTGATAAATAAATATAGATGATATCAATATGATGAAACTAATTCTGTATAAGGTAATTTATACTTTTTTTCCTGTTATCCTGTCTTGAATTTTCAGTCATTAAATATAATAAGTATGCAGCACATTACACCCATTGATGACTGTTGACATTGATGCTATTTCCACTTTTTTTTCTACCATGAACAAAACTTTGCCCTTTTAGGTAAATCTTTGGGTACATATCCATGACTATTTACTTAGAATAAATTCTTGTAACTGAAATGATGGGTGTTAAAAGCATTTATATTTAATTTTATGAGACTCTCTGCAATTTATTGCCTCCAAAAATATGTACATTCATACTTGTACCATCAAAGTGTAAATGCATTTTACCAGCAGCTTCTCTCACCAACATGAACATAAAATTCATGTAAGTATATAATTTAGTAATTATTTGAAAACCTTATAGAGTCACGCAATTATCATCAATTTCCAGTTCCAACATTTTCATCACCCTAAAAAATTCTCTTGTGCCTTGTAGTCAATCCCCACTCCCATCACTAGCCCAATATAATAATCACTAACTGCATTCTGGAGATTTCATATGAATGAAAACATGTAACACGTGCTCTTCTCCACCAGGCCTCTTCCATTTAGCATAATGATTTTTAGGACTCATTAATGTCATAGTGTGCATCAGTAGTTTGTTTCAATTGTGCATTGGTATTCCATTGTATGGACATATGATACTTTGTTTATCCATTCACTAATTAATGGAATTTTGGATTATTTCCAGTTTTGAACTATTCTGGATAATGGTATTAAAAACATCCATGCACAAGTCCAGTTGTGGACATATGCCGTCATTTCTCCCAAGTAGGTACGCAAGCATGGAAATGCCAGGGTATGTGGTAAGTGTTACATTTTTTAAGAAATTAGAAAACTCTTCTGGAACATGGCTAGAGCATTTTACATTCCCATCAGCAATGCATGAGAATTCAGTTAGTTGTTATATGCTCTGGTTATATGTTGTATGTTGTGGATTTATACAAATCAAACTATTTTCTATTTTGCTTTGAGATTTCTTTGACCTAGGGGTTCTTACTATCAAGCAATTTACCAAAGCTCTTTCTGCTGTTGATTTCTTACTTAATTTTGTTGTGGTCAAAGAAAACATGTTGTTTGATCTCAATTCTTTTAAATTTATTGAAACTTGTTTTATGTTTTATAGCCCAGCCCATTATATATTCTACACTTAAAACAATTTGCTGACTGTTCTATGAATGTCAGTATACTGTTTAATATGATCTTGAATAGGGCTGGTGAAAACAGGCTTACATTAACTTGTAGCTATTGAAGGGGAATGCTTCTAATATTTTACTACTAAACAGGACGATGGTTACTTCCAAGTAGACAGGCCTTATCAGGTTAAAGAAATCATTTTCTATTCCTGCTTTCCTAGGAATTTGGATGATGAATGGATACTGAATTTTACCAAAATTGTTTGTATCCATTTGCGTAATTACATAGCTATTCTTCAATGTGTTAATACGGAGATTATATTAAAGGATATTCTGATGTTAAACTATCCTTACATTCAGCATAAAATTAAAAACCTAGGGGGGAAAAGGCAAAACACTTTATTTTTAATTTTTAAAAAATGTTTTATATCCTTGAGAGAGAGACAGAGCATGAGCGAGGGAGGGGCAGAGCGAGAGAGGGACACAGAATCCGAAGCAGGCTCCAGGCTCCGAGCTGTCAGCACAAAACCTGACGCGGGGCTCAAACTCACAAGCCGCGAGATCATGACCTGAGCCGAAGTCAGACGCTCAACCGACTGAGCCACCCAGGTGCCCCATCACCTTTCTTTTTTTAATATAAATATTTATGACTATCAGTTGCCTCCAATACTACTTAGGCCAACTCTCAGAAGTGTAAATACACAAAATTCTCAGTTTTGATTCTAAACACTTTATAATGTGTACAGTAATTTCTTGTTATGAGTTATTTACAATATGTACATTTCCATTGTATTAGTTTGACTTTTATCAGTGATTTCTTAATTGAATTGTGGGTGACAAGTCATCTTTATGACAATTTATTTACATTTTGGACAATTTTATGACTTCCACTGACAAGTTTTATATTTTTGTGTGTGTTTGAGAATAATGAATATGCTAATCAAGCATATTTTTAGTTTTCAGTTTTAGTTTTACTTTTAGTTTAGTTTAGTTTTAGTTTCGTTTGTAGATCTTTTGTATCCTTGGTTAAATTCATTCCTGGGTATTTTATTCTATGAAAACTTTCATTCTTTTTCCATCTCTTAACCTCCTTATTTGTCATCTTTGTCTCTTGATGCTACCTTCTGGGTAATTTCTTCATTGCTATCTTTCAGCTCACCAATTCTTTCTTAAGTTTTATCTCATCTGTTTAACATGTCCATGGAGTTAATTTTAATTACTACCTTTTAATTTCCAGAAGTTACTGTGATTTTTTTAAAGCTTCATGGTTTGTTTTAATATTACCTTGTTTCTTAAGAATTATTTCTCCCATTATGTTTGATTTTCATTTTTGGCATATGAGAATTTAACTACTTTTGTGTGCTCAGCTATACATCTGAAAGGATTTCTGTTGTATTTTATTCAAAATTTCTAAGTTTCTAGTAGTACAAAGTATTTCAGGGTATCGTTTTACCCACTATTTTTCTCCTATAAGAATTCTTATTCACATGTTTAGTCTCCTATATTCTTTATCTTCTCTCTTTCTATTTTTGGACCCATGCTTTGGGAATTACAGTCCACTAATTTGGATGGACTGGAAAACAAATCATGAGCTAACGAGGCAGAATATCATTTTTGGTTCCCTACTTGAATCTTAAATGCTCTTCTTAAAAATAAAATTCAAAGATTCCACCATAGCCCCCTCCACTAGTTCTATTGCATTGAGTACGTAGTTTGATGACTCTCTTTTATCTCCTGTCTCTGGCTACTAGCCTTTAATGAGTTGCTATTTTTCTTTTTTACACAATTGAGGTCAGATCTCACTGCTGTGGGTTTCACATGATGGGATCCCTGCAGGTGCTGTAAGGTAGAGGACCGCCTAAGTATACTGATCTGTAGTATAAAACCTAGCTTGTTGTTAAGTCCTGGAGCCAGCATTGTGGCATCCCAATATTCCTGCACTCCCACAAATTCAAGGACAGGGAAGATTCAACCCATCATTTCAGATACTTCTTGGCCTTGCGGTGGTCACTTACATAGAAGCCAATGTTAACACCTCTCAGGAGGGAGGGGGGTGCAAAGGAGAGAAAGTAAGAGGCAGATATCTTTGACAGAAAAATGATCTCTCAAAATTTGCTGCTTTTTAGTCTTTTCTTTAGGCTTCTAACATAATTCTTCAGCTGCCCGTCATTCCCATGGGAGAGAAAACCCCTCACCAGTTGTCTTGTTTTCTCTGCTGCTACCCCAGGTACACAAAGGAACCAACATTTGCCTGAAGAAAGCCAATAGGTTAGATGTTGAAAATATATGGGAAGGAAACTTCTTTCCACCTCTCATACTCCCAGAACCTACATCACTACTTTTTGTTAACAGACAATTGGTTCTGCCAGAAAAACTGGATAATTTCAACTAGTTGAAAAAGAAACCATTAGGTTAAAACAACTGTCAGTATATAACTCTCAGGCCTGTAGTCAACACTACACACAGCAAGCTGATTCATTTAGAGTGTGATTAACTTGGAGAATTCACCCAGAAATTACAGGGTTTGAAGTTAAGACATCAGACAAATATACTTGGTTGAGAATTTTTATTTCCACAATGAACATTCAATAACATAGGCTTTGCAATTTTTATAAGCTAAAATTATCATAGTTGTATTACAGTACAGCCGTTTAGGCATTTTGATCATCCATTTGACTGATTTGTTAGATTCTGTTCTGAGGATAACTATAATCAGACCACTTCCATGAAAGAACAGTTTGGCTTTCTATTGAGCCATACACCCAAGTTAAGTTTTTCAGTTTTATATAGCTTTTTATTTTGAAAATTTTTAAGATTTACAGAAATGTTGAAAAGATAGTACAGACAGTACCCATATATTATTTACCCAACTTCCCCAGATGTTAATATCTTATCTAATCATGATACATATGTCAAAACTAAGAAATCAACATAAGTATAACGTTTTAACTAAACTACAGACTTTTATTAATATTTTACCCGTTTTCCCTAATGTCCTTTTTCTGTTCAGGACCCAATCCAGAGTACCACCTTTCATTTAGTCATCATATCTCCTTAAACTCCTCTGCTCTGCAGCAGTTTTCCTGTTCCTTGTTTCTCATGCCCTTTGACAGTTTTGCAGAGTATTGGTCAAGTATTTTGTAGAATATCCCTCGATTTGGGGATATAGGATACTTTCTCTGGACTAGACTGGGATTATTATTATTACTTTTAGAAGAATACCACAGAGATGAAGTGCCTTTCTCATTACATCATATCAGGGAATACATGATATCAACATGATACAGAACTGTTGATGTCAGCCTTAACCAACAGGGGAAATCACTGCCAGGTTTCACTATCCTTTGGAAAAAACCCAGCAAGTCCATCTCACACTCAAGTAGAGAGGATTTATTTGAGTTCCATCTTCAGGAGGAAGGAGTAGCTGTGTATATATTATTTGCAACAGACTTCTCAGTTTTAATGATGGATATCAAACCTATCTCTACTTCAGCTGACAAAGTATATGGATTATCTCACAACCCATATCCCAGGCACTTGACAGAAATTATAAACTAGGCATTGCAAAGGACCAATGCACCAGTCTTCAGTTTCGCTTCATTCATGGACCCAACTCAGATTCGCTGCCAGACACAAATAAAACACTGAGTTTGGGTGACATTTCATTTCTTAACAGTTTTAGAGACGATTTTCTTAGGTTTTGAGGTATATAATCAAAGCCTTTACAAACATTATTTCCTCCTCCCTAATAATTATGTGTTTTATTTGTTTCAAATCTTGAACAATAATAGTAATAATATAGTAGAAATACTTATCTACTGATCTAAATGATACTAGTATTTCATGTTTAAATTTTATATTTAAGATAAATATCTTATTATACTTAAGATATGACCTGTTTTTACCAGAATTACAGGTTAAATTGCACCTATTACCTTTTTGCCAAATATTTAAAGCATCATATTGCAATGTACTGTGATTAACTCTTTTAAATCTACTGTATCATTTATCCTTAAAACTCAGTGAGAAAGGAGTATAGTTTTACTCATGTAGGATAAAAACTGAGGCTCAAGGATATTTCCAAAACCATTCAAAAAATGTGTGGCTAAGCCAGGATCCAAACCAATGCAGTCCAACTTGACAGCCAATGAATTTTATGTATGTATGTATGTGTGTATGTGTGTATATATATATACACATATATATATGTGTGTATGTGTATATATATATGCACATATATATGCACATATATATATGCACATACACATATATATGTGTGTGTGTATATATACATATATGTGTGTGTGTGTATATATATATATACACATACATATATATATGTATGTGTGTGTGTGTGTGTGTGTGTGTATATATATATATATATATATATATATATATATATATATATATATATATATGTACATGTACCAATTCCCCATAAGGAGCCACTGTTTGTAATTTCTTGTTTCTTACATATTCTACTAGATTTTCTTAATGTAATATAGGAACTATTATATACTTATATCCTCTTTTTTATACAAAATTAAATCAAATAAACACTTACCTATACTATTTGTTTTTAATCATGTAACAATTTAGTTGTGATATTAATATACTGAGACTTAACAGTTTTGTTTTACAACTGCATGGTATTCCATTTAGTGAATAAACCATCATTTTTTTAGCAAATCCCCTAGTAATAGAAATTTAAGATTTCTCTTAACCCTTACAAATATAAACAACACAACGAGTACCTCTGAAGAATCATTATTTCACATGTGTACAAGAGATAAACTGCTGTGTTAAAAACTATATGTATTTGTAATTTCAACAGACATTCATCAAAATTAACACTTCACTCTAAATGGGACTATACTAATTTAAGTTCTGATGTGCGAGAATGCTTGCTCCCCACAACAATCTTGCTAACAAAGACAGGATGTGGAATTTTGAGAATTCTGTCAATCTAATATGTGAAAAATTATGTCTAATATGTGAAAAATTTAGTTTTAGGATATATTTCCCTTACACCAGTAGGACTCCCTTCTTTTTAAATATTTATATGCCATGCATATTCTCCTCTATAAGCTGACCATTCATGCATATCCTTTCCCCCTTTTTCTACTAGGTTGTCTTACGAGTTTCTAGGGAAGTTGTACAAAATGATCATGTAAAATTATTTTAATTTCTTCAGTTTTTATATTAATTATGGAAATTATAATTTATTTTATACATTCATATTTTTGTCCTTTATTAAGTTGCTTAATGAGGACATCCATTTATGTCATGAGTTTAAAAAAAACTAGCTTTTTAAATGACTTTTTGTATCCCAAATCATGATATTCCTACTTGTCTATTTATTAATTACTTTCTTCCATTTATTTGGTTATTCTTTTCCTAACTTAGACATTTTAATTATTTGTCTCTGTATTTTCTTTTTATTGCTGTATAACTACGGATATCCTTCTAAACACTTCCTGGGCTGTATCTCATAGGTTTGTGAAAGTTTTTTTTTTTTAATTCTGCTATTTGTCCATATAATTGTGGGTTTATTTCTGAGTTTTTTGTTTTATTCCACTGATCTGTGTGTCTACTTTTTATGCCAGTACCATACTGTTTTAATTACTACCACTTTATTTTTTTTTTACTAAATGTCTATTTATTTTAATTTTATTTTAAATGTTTTATTTTTGAGAGAGAGAGTGCAAGCAGGGAAGGAGCAGATAGAGAAGGGGACAGAGGATCCAAAACAGGCTCCGTGCTGACAGCAGCAAGCCCGATGTGGGGCTCAAACTTATGAACCGCAAGATCATGACCCAAGCCGAAGTCGGATGCTCGACTAAGCCACCCCTTTTATTTATTTATTGAAAGAGAGAGAGAGAGAGAGAGAGAGAGAGAGAGAGAGAGAGAGAGAGAGAGCATGCACATGCATGCACAAGTGGAGAGGGGGCTAAGAGAGAGGGAGGGAGAGAATCTCAAGCAGGTTCTGCGTTATCAGCACAAAGCCCAATGCGGGGCTTGATCCCATGAGATCATGACCTGAGCCAAAATCAAGAGTTGGATGTTTAACTGACTGAGCCACCCAGGCACCACTAATTACTACCACTTTGTAATATAACTTGAAATCTGGAATTACAATACCTCCAGTTTTATTTTTCTTTTTCAAGACTGTTTTCCATACAAATTTTAGGATTGTCTGTCCTAGTTCTGTGCAAAATGCTATTGGTATTTTGATAGGGATTGCATTAAATTTGTAAGTTGCATTGGATCATACAGACATTTTAACATTATATGTTCTCCCAATTCATAAGCATGGAATGTCTTATTTCTTTGTGTATTCTTAAATTTCTTTCATCGGTGTTTTATAATTTTCAATTTTTTTTAACATTTACATATTTTTGAGAGACAGAGAGAGACAGACCATGAGTGGAAGACAGGCGGAGAGGGAGAGGGAGACACAGAATCTGAAGCAGGCTCCAGGTTCTAAGCTGACAGCACAGAGCCTGACATGGGGCACGAACCCACAAACTGCGAGATCATGACCTGAGCTGAAGTCGGACGCTTAACCAACTGAGCCACCCACGCACCCCTGACAGTTTTCAGAATATGGATCTTTCACCTCTTAAGTTAGGTTTATTCCTAAACATTTTATTGTTTTTAGTTCAGTTGTAAAAGGAACTGTTTTCTCAATTTCACTTTCTGCTACTTCATTATGAGTGTATAGGGATACAACAGATTTCTGCACAATGATTTTGTAATCTTCAACAAAGGACTGCATATTCAATGGGAAACTGACAGTCTTTTCAACAAATGGTGTGTGGAAAACTGGACAGCCACCTGCAAAAGAATGAAACCAGACCAATATCTCTCCCCATACACAAAAACAAATGAAAACTGATTAAAGATCTAAATGTGAAACCATAAAATTCCTACAAGAGAGCACAGGCAGTAATCTTTCACCATCAGCCATAGCAACATTTTTCTAGATATGTTTCTTGAGGCAAGCCAACATAAACTACTGGGATCACGTCAAACTAAAATGTTTCTGCAGAGCAAGGGAAACAGCCAATAAAACTAAAAGGTAGCCTACAGACTGGGAGAAGATATTTGCAAATGACATATCTGAAAAAGGATTAGTATCCAAAATATATAAATACTGACATACGTCAATACCAAGAAACAAATAATCCAATTAAAAATGGGCAGACAACATGAACAGACATTTCTCCAAAGAAGACATATAGATGTCCAACAAACACATGAAAAGATACTCAATACCACCCATTATCAGGGAAATGTAAATCAAAACTACAATGAAATATCACCTCATTAGGGTTGGTGAGAATATGGAGAAAAAGGAACCCTCTTGCACTGCTGATGGGAATGCAAATTGGTGTAGCCACTATGGAAAACAGCATAGAGGTTCCTCAAAAAATTAAAAATAGAACTACCCAATGATCTAGGAATTGCGCTACTGGGTATTTACCCCCAAAATACAAAAACATAATTCAAACGGATATATGCACCCCTATGGTTATTGCAACATTATTTATAATAGCCAATCTATAGAAACAGCCCAGTCCATTGACAGATGAATGGATAAAGAAGATGTGGTATAGAAACACAATGGAATATTATTGTGATAATATTGTGAATAATATTGTCGATATTATCATAAAAAAGAATGAAATCTTGCCATTTGCAACAATATAAATAGGGCTAGAGAGTATAATGCTAAGCAAAATAATGCTAAGCAAAATGCTAAGAGAAAGACAAATACTATCTGACCTCACTCATATGTGGAATTTAAGAAACAAAACAAACAAGCAAAGGAAAAAAAAGAGAGAGAGACAAACCAAGAAACAGACTCTTAACTATAGAGAATAAGCAGATGGTTACCAGAGGGTATGTGGGGAGATGGGAGAAATAGGGGATGGGGATTAAAGAGTACACTCATGATAAAAAAATAAAATAAAATAAAATAAAATAAAATAAAATAAAATAAATAAAATAATTTTAATAAAATATTGAAAAAATTCTGCTGTTTGTATTTTCTCATTGACACAAAAATTGTTTAATAAACTTTAAATTTCTAGGTAGAAGAAACTTTGGTTTCTGACTTTGTTCCTATTTTCTAATTTTACTGTGTTTTATTAAAAGAATATTGTCTGCTTTGTCTTTATGTTTTAGAATTCTTCTTTGATGTATACTACTTTGATGTCAAATTTTTATAAATGTTCCATGTTAACATGGTACAGATTTCAAACTATATTAATCAGATTTACCTTACTATTTAGATTACTTTCCCCCTGGATTTTTTTATGAACCAAGATAGGTGAATTAAACTTTGTTTTAGTAATTGTATTATTTATCCCATAATTTCTTTTTTATGAAAGTTTCACCCTGTAACATTATGTATCCTTCTTTATGTTATTTATTGCTTTTAGGCTTGACTTCTAATTTGTCCAATATTAAGATGATTCCTGTTTTCCTCACTTGTATGCAGGTGGTATCACCTTTAGTTATCCTTTAATTTTCCGCCTTTCTAAATCACTTTATTTTTGTATGTTTCTTGCACATAGATCTGGGTTTTTATTATTGTGATCAATTGAATTTTTCTTAAAATAGGTGATTTAAGACTAATATTTAAGACCAATGGTATACTTTTGTGCTGACCATTCTAGGAAAATTCTCCCTGGTACTCAGAATGATCTTTTAAAATGGATGCTAAAATCTTATATTAGGACTTCACTGAATTATAGCTTTAAATATTTGTTTAGTTCCACTGTTCTGCTTTTCTTAGTTGGAAATTCAATTTAGGCCACTACTGGAACTTCCATACTTTCTATAGCAATCATTTTCTCTCTAATTTTTCTAAACTCTTATTATATTTCTTAAATTTCTCATATTATTTGCCTTGTTTTCATTTTTATCTTCTGTGTATCTTACTATGCCAACCACATAGTTCATCTTCCTTTGAGTTTCTTCTGATTTCGTTTTTATTTGTATGGAAGTTTTTTTCTTCAATAAAAATAAAATAGAAACTTTCCTCCAAAGTTCTGTTAGTCTATGATCCAACACTTCTGTGTTATCCTACCATGTCTTCTAACTTTATGAAATTCTGCTTAGTAGTACTCCTTCCTCAGCAGCAATTCATATCTTACTTTTTAAACTTATGGTAAATTTCTAATTTGCTAATTTAATAATTGCAATTATTTACCAATTTAATAATTGCAATTATTATGTATTCTATAGCAATATTTTTCCAGTGAGTGTTCTTATCTGCTGGTTAGTTTTTGTATTTTTTTTTTAAGATTTGTTAATGTTTTTCATTTATTCTGAGAGAGAGAGATTCAGAGAGAGAGAGAGAGAGAGAGCATGAGCTGGCAAGGGGCAGAGAGAGAGGGAAAGGAGAGAGAAGAGAATTCAAAGGAGGCTCCATGCTGTCAGCACAAAGCCCGATGTGGGGCTCGATCCCACAAACTGTGGGATCATGACCTGAGCCAAAACCAAGAGTCAAGGCTTAACCAACTAACCCACCCAGGTGCCCCTCTGTTGGTTAGTTTTGCTTAAGTTTTCCACATTTCTATATTTTTCAATGTGTCTTCTTAACAATTTTTAAGAGGTTGCATCTAGGGCTAGAATCCTTTAATGTCTCCTAGTCAATTTCTCTTACTTAACCAAAGTTAAATGAGCAGTCCTTTTCTCTTAATATTAAAAGTACACATGCTTCTCAGTCTCAGTATTCAATCAACTAATACACATTTACAGTTCCTCAAATATGTATAACTCCTTCCTACAATCCTGGTTTTGGTGAACTATTCCCTATATTTATAATATGTCTATTTTCACTTACTTGACTATCAATTTGGTACCAAAATAAAAATAATATCTACTCTTCCAGACTATTTAGCATGTTTGAGACGTTTTACCTAGATCGTGTGTAGTTTTCATCAGTGTTATCAATAAACTCTCTGAAAATTTAAATACCAAAATGAAATGACAACAGTGAGGTTCTGAGAGGAGCTGCATATCTAGCAATAGTTAAATGATACCCTGTTGGGCTCATTTGTATAGAAAATGGATTTTATAAAGAATAATTTTGCACTGGACAACATAATATGAAAAATACTCATTATATCAGCAAGTGACAGTATCTAAATTCTAGACTTTGGGGAAAAAAGAAATACTCTAGGATCTTCAAATAACAAAAATAATCCATAGGCCTCAATGTTAGAAAAAAATACAAATAATAATGACTTAACATGTCAGCAAAAGAGCAGCTCTCATATACACTGTATTCCCTGTGTCACGAAAGTTTTCACTGAAATCATATCCATGTGATTTATTTGATTTGATGAAATACGTTATTACATCTTTAAGATGAACAGTATTTTCTTCAGCAAATAGAAATAAACTATATTACTTAAATTGTGAATTTGTTCTATAATCTACTATTAATAAACATGCTTTCATAAAACACTTTCACAATTTTTATCATAGGAAGCTATTCTTTTCCACTGTAAGATTATTCAAGTCAAATTTCATGTTATATTAGATACGAAACTACTAAAAATACAATTTAAATAGATATTTTCACAATTCATTATGAAAAACATCAACTTACTTGTGACCTAAATGCTTCAGAAAGTATCCCAGAACCTTCAGAGCTTGAACCCAAATACTTTCACTTTTAGAGGCCAATAATTTGTAGATTACTCTAAAAAATACAGAAATAAACGACCTTTTAAGCACCTACAAATATTAAAAATAGAAGCACTATATACTTTACAAACAAACCATAAATATAAAAAATATAAAGTACCTCTCAGGATTTAAAATTCTTTGGAAAAATTAAAAATTATCATATTTTACAAATTTTTCTATAAACTTGGTCTTCCAATAAATACTCAAACATTCAATGTGATCCGTTGCTTATAAGCACTGCCTTCCAGGCATGTTGAAAAGACATTTTTTCTATTTTAAGATACATGATTAGTTAAGCCACATTTCCCCTTCTATTAGAACTGCCTCTGACATTTCTACATAATGACCTTTTTTTCTTGTTTATTGGATCATGGATAGATAGTTGCCCAATTATTTCTCTTTTCTGAGCATTTGGAATGAGATCTGAGAAACAATATCTAGCACTTTGGGGGCTCCTGAATAAAAAAAGTATTTAAAATAGAAAGGATAATGCAGTCTTGTTTTGTTCACATAGATGAGTCTATACACAAAAGGAAGAACAAAGCAACCATACAGGAAGTAGCAGAGAAAGCAAAGTTGTTTCCTTCTAGCTTTCCAATTCCTTGTTCTTATCCTAATGAGATTTCTATAACAAACGCATTATTCTGTTTTTACTTTAATCGGTTTGAGAATTTTTCTGTTACTTGGAGCAAAAAAGTCTCTGCTAGCAACACAAAACCTCACCTAACCTAACCTAACCTATAGAGGCACTTCATATACTATATAAGAATAGGGCTATATTCATTATTACATTTATAAATATCTAAAAATGTTTGTCTTTTGTTTTCTTCAAAACATAGAAGTATTTTTTCTATAAGGTAGTAGTGGGTAATAATTCTTTTAAAACTCATTCTACAATTTAAGAAA
Source organism: Panthera onca (assembly GCF_046562875.1). Classification (NCBI taxonomy): domain Eukaryota; kingdom Metazoa; phylum Chordata; class Mammalia; order Carnivora; family Felidae; genus Panthera; species Panthera onca. The sequence goes on from NC_138339.1 coordinate 226,693,506, forward strand.
GTTCTTTGAAGGTGGTGGTGGGGCCTATAAAATTGGGATATGCTTTACTGTATTAAATTCTTTTTGAAAAATAAAATGTCATTTTATATTTTTAAAATGAAGTAATCTAGGCCAAACAAAAAAGTTGGTATTAGAAGATACAGTACAATTTTTATATTATTTCAGTAACATTAACAAAGGGAAACAAATAACTTAAAGCTAGTGACATCTGTTTTATGTTTAATAATGGCTTATACTATTAAAAAAGAAAATAATATATTGTTGATATTGCCTCTTGCTTGTGTGTTACTCAATTGAAGAACAGACTAGGTAAACTCTAGAGGTAACTATTTCCTTTAGAAGATGAAGTTTTTCAAAAGCCTCAAGTTCCTAAATAAATACGTATTTACACTGAAATTGACTTTTAGAATGTTTAAAGACAAAGATCAGTAATGAAAAAAAAAAGAACAAGTATGAGACTAGGAAAGTTATACATGTCAGGAAAAGAACTATTCAGGAAATCGTGAGAAAGAACTTTCAACAGAAAAAATAATCTTGAGAACAGAAGTAGAAGCTCACAGCCTAAAAATGTGACTAGCTTCAGACATGGAACAAGAAACTCCCACAGAATTCCCATTTTCTAGAAATAACTTCAAATTTAGGTATAACAAAGGCATAAGATCCACCCAGGACTAACAGAAATTATGATTGACAAGTGAAACATGGAAACATCGAGGGCCATCATTCATCTACATTACATAGGATTTTCTTCACAACTAGATAAGTAAGTGTTCCTTACAAAACAAGAAACAAACAGTGGATTTGCAATACAATATGAATAGGAAATTTACTGACAAATCAGTTAATGAATCTACTTGCAATATAATACGATAATTAGGTGAATCCTAATTCATCTGTTTGAGCTTACTATATTAAGTCAGAATATTGTCTATATTGAGATAAGTACTTATTTGTTCTTTTCTTTAAAGAATTTCAGATATAAAAATACCACATTTTTAGCTACTCAGTTCAATGTCGTATTTCATATTTCACACGGTCTTCCTTAAAGTCAGTTAAAATATCACCAAACTTAAATTCATTCTTTGTATTCATTTCTTAGTGTGTATAAATTATAATTAATCAGAAGTTTCCCCAGAAAATATTTTATATGTAACTGTTATCCTTACGTACCTACTTTCTAGGATACAGACCATTAAATGTCCTATAGAATAAGCCTACTTTTTCCATATTTTTAACAAAGCCTACAGTCACCACATTTTTTTCAAGTGGAAAAAGTGAAGTAGAAATTCTTCCATCTCTGTCATTGTTTTGAACACATTGGTGACAATATGACACGTTTAGCAGGTGTCAATCATGAGCAACCAGGTCTTGGTATTCATTGTGCCTAATCATTCCATTCACACTATACATTTAAATTACTATTTCACTCCCCTAAAGACCTAACCACTCTCCTTTGTATGATCATATTTTTACCATGTCAAAGTAATGAAAAATCCTATGTCTGCATTTCATATTAACCAATCTAAGGTTGGTATCATCCACAGGGATGAGGAGGATATTTTCAATTAATTCATTAATCAATTAATATAATAAATAAAGCAGATACTAGGATCTAAGGTCAAGGATACTAATTGTTCAATCTAAATATAATTTAAGAAGAGAAGTATAACTGTATTATATTATTAAGTTGGAACATATGAAACTGCCATTATTTATTTAGTAAACAGTTAAGTATCAGCAATTTTATATAATTCAACCTCATAGTAAGAAAATATTTGTAGTTGTTAATAATTAAACGTGTAATCTTCTTCAAACAGATTAGCAACTCCATTGTAAACTCAAAAGTATTATTGATATCACAAATAGGACAGCCACATAGAAACGACGTGACTGTTTTCTCTGATCTAGAAAACGGTCACTTGCTGATATAAATGGCCAAATAAAAGATGTGCTAATAAAATACCTTGGCAGGTATATTATTTCAAAATTCTTTTTATAACCTGTGGAAGCGCACTGAGTTGCATATGGCATAACTTACATTTCCTCTTCATTCTAATAATTAAGACTTTACAAAAATAAAAAAGGAGAATCCCTAAGGGCCTGGGGTATAGGTTAAGTTCATAAGAATACTAATCAAGGAACTATTTTTCACTTATCTACATAATTACTTACAGTCATTCTGACTAAAGTTAGTCTTCATCTTTTTTTTTTTTTTTTTAACGTTTATTTATTTTTTGAGACAGAGAGAGACAGAGCATGAACGGGGGAGGGCCAGAGAGAGGGAGACACAGAATCTGAAACAGGCTCCGGGCTCTGAGCTGTCAGCACAGGGGCCCGATGCGGGGCTCGAACTCACGGACCGCGAGATCGTGACCTGAGCCGAAGTCGGCGCTCAACCGACTGAGCCACCCAGGCGCCCCAGTCTTCATCTCTTTTAATTTTGTCCTTTTGTTCCAATTGTATTGCCACTGCCCTAACCCATCATCCCCAATACTGATGAATAAAATAATCTCTCTACTCTTTTTGCTACATCAGTTTTATCCCTCTCCAGTTCATTTTCCACACTGCTGACTGTAAATCAAAACAAAATGGAACTCTAAGCAAATCAGTTCCCCTTTCAAAATATTTTATTTCGTCACCAACAAAATATAAAATCTGAACTTTCTATTATGTGGACCTTCCAAATCTGTTCACTATATATTTCTTGAGACTAAACTCATATAATTTTCTAGTGCTCTCTTTTGCTGAAATATACTATGCTCTTTTGTCTTCCTGAAAAATATATACATATGTATTTGTTCTTCCCACTACTTGAAAAGTCTTTACTACAGCAACAATTTAATTACTCTTTTTGAGACCCAACACCCATTCTTGATATATTTCACCAGTTTTCTTGAGTATTAGAAGATCAATACTAGTTTCTCCACTTATCCCCTTCTTGTATATGAGATTTTGCTGTATTTATTCAAAAGTTCCTAGAGTAGGGGTTATTCTAGGAAGCAAAACTGTACTCAATTCAAGTCTATTAATAATACTAATATTATAATCATACCTTATTCCATTTCTTTGATCAAACGCTGGGATCATTGAGGCTGGATGTTCTGACATTAAAGCCACTAGCAACTGTAACACATCATGAATATTTTCATCCTGCATAGGGATCACCAATATTTCTATAGTTAATATTTTATTCTACTGCTTTGAATAAAATAATTAAGACAAAGACCCAGACCATGTCCTACCTCATGCATGGTAAGTAGGTAATTTAATATACTCTGAAGTTCATCTTCCTTGACCCCTCGGTCCTAATTTTTAAAAAAATGTGTATTACTTAATTTTAAGTCTAAAATTAAAACTTTAAATTAGACAGGCATCAAAACGATCATTTAAAAAATGTGAACAATTTAAAAGTAGTGATGTTTTCATTAAAATGTTTAAATACTTCATAATTCATAGACTATATTATTTCGAGTTAAATAAGTAAATATTTGGAACGCTGTATCTAGTCTTTTGAAGTTGCTGATTTGATTGACCACCACTATCAAGAGTTGGTATATTGTGATCATCTAAACTGTATTCATATTACTATTTTCTAAGAATTTATTCTTTTCTTAAAATGATGCAAATTACTGCAAAACTTTATAATATCAATTGTGCATATATTACCTTTGTTTTTCATTTCTCTTTATCTTAATCTTTTAAAAATCCTACTGTGATAAAAGATATAATGTAAGACTTCTCAAACAGGTATACAGACTGTTTTCTGGAATAAAAACTTTATGCTCATTTCTAATGCATATGTTCCTTCTCCATTTCAGATATATCTCTTAGAATGGAGGATCTCAAAAAAGGATTAACAAAAGGTGAAGTTTCACAAAAGTTAACAGTAAGATTTACTTTAGAGTGTTAAAAGCTATTCATAAGTTAAAGATAGCTACTGCTAATTTTACAATATTGATTTTAAACTATGCCAAAAATTCTTTTACACTTAATATATTGAAATTCTAAATTATGTAAAATTATTTTACCTTTAGTATGAGCTGTTTCAGAAAAAGTAGCATAAATGCCCGTAGAGATATAATTTCTTTTTGTGATGGCCGGGGACCATCTAGAATAAAACAGAAAACAAAAACAAAAACAAAAGGAAAAAAAAAAACCTCACGATATTTAACAAACATAATGCAATTATGTTGGAACACTATGGAATTCTTTAATAGTTGTATTTATTATAATACTCGTTAATATTAATGCTATATAATTTCAATTATATCAGAGGATCCAAGCATTTATTTTCAGATTTTGGCAATTTCAAATTATTCGCCAAACTTGAGATTTGGAGGAAAGAATTACTTTTTAAATAATTATAATATCATCCATTCATAAGTGCATAATCATCAAGTGTTTACATTAAATATTTTTTTCCTACTTTTATTAATAGGTTCCGTCTTCCCCCAAATCCAAGTTTTCCTAACATTTCTTTCATCTTCAATTAAACCAGTCTTCATTTAAAGACCATCTCCATTTCACCCCACACATTATATGATAAAGCACAGAAAAGTGACATGCTAATGTTTGTTTTGCAGCTTTTTTTCCTATGTGACTTAAATATACTAAATACATATTATGGTGGACACTCAATAAATGCTTATGAGTGAATAAATGAATGTGAACAGTTACAGTATACGTTAATTTCATCATAACATCTAAATTTCAAAGTAATTAATTGCAAATATCTAATTACCAATAAATGAGAACATTCAATGATATGTCATACATATAATGTAATAATTAAATTATACCTTTAAGTATGTAGCTAGAACCATAAAGCTTTCTTGAAGCAATGAGGATTTACATAGCTTCTTCATAAGTTTTAAAATAAAAATCACTTTATGTATAATTTATAACATTCACTCAATAAATATTTACATGCAAATTATTATCAAATAATCCATTCCATCTACTCTTGAGAAGGAAATCTCTTTCTCATTTCCCAGACTGCACTCTACATTTTTTGCCCCACTGCTGGCAACAGGATACAAGCTACCCTTTCCTTCCTTACCAATATTTAGTATTAATTTTTCAACTCTTTTTCATGGTGAAATATAGCACATATATAGAAGATGTAAACATACACCTTAATTAAGAGCTCAGAATTAATACCTGTATAATCACTTTGTAGATCCAGATACTGAACACTGACAGCAAACTGGCAAAGAAAGCCAGTAACAACCGGTGTGCAGGTAAAGGAACTACATAAGAGTGGAGAGGTGAGGTCCTGACTTAAATCAGATTAAATAATTGCAGATTTCTGATTTTTGCTGTGTAAGTGCTCCCATCATGACTGAATTCAAGATCAATCTACTAATAGTTTAAAAACGAGGTTGTAAAATCCCTGAATATTTAACAACCGGCTGCACAGCAGCTCGCTCCAGTGCACTGAAGTCCTCACCCCACGCCAGTCCTCAGCTCTAAGCTACATCTTGATCACATCCTCCATCCCAACCCAGTAGAGACAGCCATTATCTTAGTAATAATACCCTTACTTCCATTTAATGAAATTAGAAAAGTTTTATACTGTCTGAAAGTGTCAGTTGTTTCTTTTTCTACTGTAAGGATAAGAATAAAAATCGTGGTTATGTCATAGGATATTTTGTAATGGTTAAATAGATCAACATATGTAAAGGGATCAGAATAGTCCCTGGTCCATTTTAATCATAAGCACTCAGTAAATGTTAGCTATAATTACTATTGTCAGATATTGTACAATGTAAAGGGCATGTTGGAAAAAATACATACATATGTGTGGGTTTTAAGCATATACATGATACGGATCCATATTTTACAAAAAAAGATGTATCTTACAAATATAAAATTGAGTGATGTAACAAATCACAAATGTACCATTTATATAAAATACAGAAGCTAAACAATCAATAGGTTAGGAATCCATACATAAATAGCAAAATGGTAAAGCACAAGTAAAAAAATAATAAGCCCTCAAGCAAGGAAAAGGCATAAAAAACCTAAAACAAAAAACATAAAACATAAAATTGAGGATGGGGTTATCTCTATGGCTAGGAATGGGAAGAAGATATGACCAAAGGACAGGGACATACAGGTTTATGGTAATGTTCTTTTTCTTAAGCTCGGTGAGACCTATGAAAGGTTTATCACGTATTAACATATTTGCATTTATGACATATTCAAAAATACAAAAATTATGAAACATGCCTCATCTGAAGGACCTACACGTAGACACGTGTAAAACTGTGTCTGTATGAGCAGAGAAAAAGAGGGTAGAAGAACATACAAGACTGGTAATACTGGCTCCTTGAGAGAACAGTAAGTTGTTTTTTTTTAATAGGCCTTTGTATGATTCCATTTGCTAATGATATCTGTTGCCATGATATCTGTTAATATGAATTTTTATAGTGAACCTGATATAATAATAATTTAAAGGACAAAAGTTTTAAATAAGAGTCAAAGCAAAAAGATCCTAGCTCTCAAGTCAGAGCCTACATATGAATTAGTAAGTACTACGAAAAGCTAGCATAGTACAAATTGACTATTGTTAAAAGAAATCATTTTAGTTCAAAATGGTATTAAAAAAAAGTTATTTAGAAAGCTACGTTTCAAGTCAGAACCTCACATTTTACTAAATATCAAAATTAATTTCAGATGGATTAAAAATAACAAATAAAAAGATGCATTAAAAAGAATAAATCAAACTATAAAGAAAAACAAATTCTCTCCACTTTCTTGTCAGTTTTCTTCACAATATATTTATTTGGTTTCTTCCCTCCTGTCTCCTTGAGGCAGTCAGAGCCAGCCAGGTTAAGGGCCCTGGGATAGGAGAAACCAACAGAGCTCAAGGAGACACCAGAGTTTGGCAGGGCCAAGGAGGCAAGTAAGTCTGGCAGGACCTTCACGGTCATGGGGAGGAGACAACAAGAGCCAGGAGTGGGGTCAGCGGCAAAGAAACAATTAGGGCTAAGGAGGTGACAAGGACCATCCAGAGTTAGAGGTGAAGAGATGGTCAGAGCTGACTGGCAACGTCAAAGCTGAGAAGGTGATGGTGCATGTGTCGGAACACTGTTTCATAAAGTAGAATGAGCAAATGTATAAATATATTAAAGATAATGTAAGCCAAATTTTTCAATATTGAAGGAAGAAAGCTATAAATATAATAAGTTTGAGACTACACTGAACCAAGTGGTTTTAAATCAGAATTGAAGGTATCTATGTATAAACTTGTGTTTCCTACATCCATGAAGAATGCCTAGAAGCGGTAACACTCAAAGAGCAATAAGCAAAATAAGCACACTAACTAACACCCAAATCTTGGCTTCTGAAACCATATCCACCAACCAAACCAGGGCTCCTTGGAGAAATGTCTGATTCCAGGACTGAGATAAGTATAACATGAACCAAAAACTCTGGCTCTCTTGTGGGAAAGAGCCAGGACTGAAAAATTATGGACATCTGTCATAAAGACCCCAAAACTAAGGTGAAAGTCTCCTACTAGCCAAATCTGAGACAACTTTAACATCGAATAAATAATGATACAACCCAGGGTATACTCTCTGGGCTAAATCCGTTAAAACTTAAAAATTTCAATTTGTTTGAAACAAACTGTATCTATTCATTTACACACTGTCTATGGTTGTTTTTGTTATACGCTGGCAGAGCTGACTACTTGCAACAGACACCATAAGGCTCCCTAAGCCTAAACTATTTCTGTGTGGCCCCTTGCAGAGAAAGTATGCCAACTATTCATGTAATACACTGAATAAAATAGAAATCCATGAAATATTTGCTGATATAAAATGAACAAATAATTGGAAGAGAAAAAAACAAGTTCCTCCTTACAAACTAATAAATGGCTTAGGAAATAATGTCATTTAGCAGCAATCACAATAAAGATCAATTATGACAAGAGTCACTGATGAACTAAAACCAGTAAGTGAAGGTTTGTTGAAGAACAGGATATTTACATAGTCTCAATGTATTTCTCCACCAAATACTTATTATCCCAAAAGAGAAAGTAGTAATTTTATAATGAAGAATTCTGGCAGACACCACATTAATCAAATGATCAAAATTAACATCTCCAGTAATACGACAACTGAACTTCTTGACGTGATACAATGTGACAGAATTGGTATGACTTGTGCGTGACTGCATCCAAAAATGAAAAACCTGAATCATCATGGGCAAATATCAAACAAATCCAAATTAAGGGACATTCTACAAAGTAATTTGCTTCTATTCTTCAAAAATGTGAAGGTCATGGAGGACAAAATGCTAAAAATAACTATTCTATATTGAAGAATATTCAAGTGACAAGGTAACTTAAATGCAATATATGATTCTCGAATTGGATTAAGAGGAAAAAAAAGAGATTTTTTTCTAAAAAGGGTATTATTGGAATAATTGGTGAAATTTAAATGCTATCTTTGGATTAGATGATACCATTGTATTAATGTTAAATTCCTAGGATTTAAATGGTTGCCTTTGGTTATCTAAGAGAGTGTCTTTTTGGAAATTAACAGGAAAATATTTAAGGTAATAAGGTATCACATCTACAATTTATTCTCGATTTAGAAAAAAATACACATATATGTATGTCTGATTATATTTACATAAAATGGAGAATGATAAAGTCTATGTGGTAAAATATTAAAATACTGGGAAACATGGTGGAGTTTTAGTAATTCTTTATAAGATTCTTACAACTTTTCTGTAAATTATAAATTAGTTTTCTGAAGCAGAAATTAGTATGTGTGAATATATGATGTGCCTGGAGTAGAGAAAACTCTACCATGCTATAGTGTTAGAGAACAAGGGCTCTCAGTCACATACACATGATTCAAATTTTAGTTCTATCACTTTGTACCAACTTTCACCTTCCTGACGTACAAAATAATAGTGATACCGACTACAAGCTATATGTATACTCCTATGTGTATGTGTAAACATGTCTATGTATATATAATTACATTACATATAAACAATTGAACAAAATTAACAGATGGAATGCTTAGCAGAGATTCAAACTCATGGTGAACATCTAGTAAATTTTAGGCATTATCAAGATTAAAAGCAATAAAAAAGTCATAAATGACAGAATAATATATCAGACTGTATAATATAACTTTTAAAGACCTATCATTAAAAGACACAAAATAAGCTAATAAATGAATATTAGAATACTTCTACGTTATTTTCCCTTACTGAAAATTAAAAAAAAATTTTTTTTAATGTTTATTTATTTTTGAGAGAGAGAGAGAGACAGAGTGTGAGCCGGGGAGGGTCAGAAAGAGAGGGAGTCACAGAATCTGAAGCTGGTTCCAGGTTCTGAGCTGTCAGCACAGAGCCCCATGTGGGGCTCAAAATCACAAACTGTGAGATCATGAGCTGAGCCGAAGTCAGACGCTCAACAGACTGAGCCACCGAGGCGCCCAAAAAGATTTTTATAAAACAAAAATTTTCAATGTCTTTGTGAGTATGCTGAGAAAAGCACTCTAACATATTACACAGTAACTACTCTCAATAATCCTACATAAATCAAAGACAGAAGTTAATTATTATATACACAGGTGTAAACACTGCATTATTTATAAAATCAAAATTTTAGGGGCGCCTGGGTGGCTCGGTCAGTTGAGCATCCGACTTCGGCTCAGGTCATGATCTCACGGATCCTGAGTTCAAGCCCCATGTCAGGCTCTATGCTGACAGCTCAGGGCCTGGAGCCTGCTTCGGATTCCGTGTCTCCTTTTCTCACTGCCCCTTCCCCATTCATTCTCCGTCTCTCTCTGTCTCTCAAAAATGAATAAACGTTAAAAAAATAAAATAAAATAAAATAAAATAAAATAAAAATTTTAGAAACATGTAAATGGCACATTCTTTTGGATTGCTATGTAGAGCCAAAAAAAAAAAAAAAACCATAAGAAAAAAAAATCAAGAAAATCTCAATTTTGTTAAGAGAGTTTAAGTATTTCATACATTTAATTCAATGAAATTTAGTGGAAGCACACACACCAAACATGTAACAGTTACTATTCCTGGGATTTGGGTATAAATAATATATTTCTTGTATATCATTTTATTTTCTATGCTGAGTATGTATTTTTATATAATTAGGAAAATTAGCAATAACACAATGAAGAATATAATTAATTTCTACCATACTTAGAATAAAGGGTAAAGTCTGGGGTAAAATATAAAAAAAAAGGCAACAATCTCAAAGCACCAAAACAACTATATTCGAACACAGTGGCCATGATCAGTTTCATCTGTTTTTAATACTGTGCCTATATCTTCCCAAGTATCAACAAGTACACTGGCTAAAAGGCAGAATATTATTTTTTACCTGCCTTTATTCTAAAAATAATTTAATATTAAAAATCCATAAACTTCTCTATCACAAAAAGCTCTCAACACATAGGGCTACTATCTAAGAAAGACAATAGTTCAGGATATTTTCATAACCATGCACATCTGTTCCCTATAACAGTACTCAGCATACAGAACAGTAATAGTACCATGAATACAGTGGTAGTGTTGTACTTACCTAATCCTTTAGGTGTAATGCCACTACTGTCAGCAGGATTAATGACCCAGTAGTAATATTTTAATGTGTGCATTAGCTGTAATACTGTTCCTACTCTGCGTATGGTGGTATAAATGGTAGCAGTTCCAATAAATTCAGCAGACAAGTAAGTGTATAGGGAGAGCTGAACCTAATACAGAATATTAGCAAAGCATTAAAATAAATTTAAAATGCCTCAAGTGTTTATTATAAATATACATTTTAATTTAAATGCAAATTAGTAAAGGCCAAGAAAGAACCATTTATTATGAGGTTAAAAATAACTTTTAATTAAATATTATTTATATTGAAAAAATCTGCAGCCAACACATTCTAATAAAACTTATTTTAATAAAAGTAATCTAGTGGGTATTACCAATGAAATAATTTTAAATGACTTAATAATCTATCAAAAGTATCTGATAGGAAGACCAAATTATTTAAGAAGTTAACTAGACTAAAGCCTTTAATCAAAGTATATTTCAGCAGCTGAAAGAAACAGAACTAATATCTATCAGCTATATCATACTTGGAAAAAATATACATAGTCCTATATCCTAAAAGTTCAGGTAGTTTCAAATTTTCTTAAGCCACTCCCACAGTATCAGAATCTAAGCATGTAAGCAGAGAGAGGACAAGCCAAACATCTTGTTTAAAAAGTGAACAAACATCAAGTTTGAATTTAGCACCACAATTAACATGCTAAACAACAAAGGTCAGAACTTATATTATGTAACCAAAGTTGTATGGGAAACTTGAAAACTGTAAAAGGAAGCTCACATTCATGAAAAATGTCCGTTATTATTGACTTCCAGTAGACTATAACAGGGCTAAATCTGGCTAAATTTAGGTTAAAAAAATAAAAATTTTATCTTGATATCTAAAAAACAATGTATATCTTTATTTTTAAATAATGTTTACAATCATGATATAAACTCTGTATTTACAATAAAAGCAATTTTCCAGTCACTGTGATTGTACTTATCATGGCATAATTAGTTACCTGTTACTTTCTGTTTTCTTAGTCTTAATAATCAGTGTAGCAAATTCTTTCTTGGAAAGATATGAATCACAACCACTAACTTCAGAATGCAGTTATTAGATCCAGTTTAATTTAAACTACAGTTTCATTTAGTTTAATATTTACATATTTCATATTTTGATTGCTGATTCTGTGGAATTCAACTGCTTCAGGTTGACTATAAAACAGGTTGAAAAATCCAAACAAATGTTTTCCACTGGATAGTTTAGGTCCATAACTATAATTTATGATATTACACTAAAATGAAATGAATGAGAACAAAACGTATACCTTTGCAGGTGTATGTATCCAGATGGCTGGGTTGAATAAAATGTGATCACAAAGCTGCTTTAGCAAAGGTGCTCCGTGAGATAAGCCATCAAGGTACTTTGCAAAGGACAAAAATTGCTCCAGGACAGCTCTAGTTATATGGACTCTTGATGACTGAAGAAAAGGAAAAGATTTTCAAGCTAAAAATACCCAGAACATCACATTTTAAAACTGCTGACTTGCAATAAGTACATATGCATTTTCCATATCCACCCCTAATACGTTAAGTATAATATAAAACTGTATATTTCCTTCAGCATTCAAAATCTAATTATATTCAGAAACATAACATTTTAAGATAATTCTCTTAAATGACAGTTTGTTATCTGAATCCCTTTCCAGAACACCTGCAGATAAATAACTCAGGTTAAATGCCACTCTCAACCCAAGCTAAAGAAATAAAGTAAGTTATGAATAAAAATGGTCTCAACCCATTTTTGTGTGAGTTGACTAAAGAAGAGATCTCAAAGAAAATTAAAATCGAATACAATTAATACCATGATCACACACACGCATGCACGCACGCGCGCACACACACACACACACACACACACACACACACACACACACAAATATTGGGAAAGAGAACTATCATGAGATCCAAACCAACTGGAAAACAAATTGACCCCACCATTCCACTAAAGCCTTTCTTCATAAAATCACAAATGAGTTGCACATGGACAAATACAAAACATTTAAAAAGGCAAATCTCACTTTCCTGGAAATACCGCCCCCTTTGGCTTTCATGACCCTCAGATTACTCCCCAGTGCCTTCTGCTTAAAAGATGGGAACTGATGGGGCACCTGAATGGCTTAGTAGGTTGTGTTGGACTCTTTGTTTAGGCTCAGGTCATGATCTCACGGTTTGTGAGTTCCAGGCCCACACAGGGTTCCACACTGTCAGCACTGAGGTTGCTTGGGATTCTCTCCTCTCCCTGTCTCTCTGCCCCTCCCCAACTCATGCTGTCTGTCTCTCTCAAATAGATAAATAAATTTTTAAAATTAGCTTACAAAATGTTTATTTAAAAAAAAGATGGGATAAGGGGTGGGTGGGAGAGGAAACTGTGTGATGGGCATTGAGGAGGGCACCTGTTGGGATGAGCACTGGGTGTTATACGGAAACCAATTTGACAATAAATTTCATATTAAAAAATAATAAATACAAATTTTAAAAAAGATGGGGACTGCTGAAACTTATCTTCTCGCTCCTATAAAACCACTCTCCCTAGACGATATTTTATACTTCCACAGCTTCATGTAACAATACCTCTATTCTAAACACTCCATCAAGATTTTCAACTGCCATCACCAATACATAACCTACTATCAATGCCATTTAGAGAAATGACAGACCTTCCATAATTTAAACCAAACCTTAAAGCTGCATTGGTCAATATAGCAGTCACTAGCTATTTGTGGCTACTGAGCCCTTGAAATGTGGCTAGTCCCAGGTGATAGTGTTGTAAGGAAGTATACACTGGATTTTGAAGGTTTAGAATAAAATACAATACAAAGTATCTATTATCCTTTTTTAATTGAGTATATGCTGAAGTGATAATATTTTTGGATACATAAGGTTAAATAAAATACATTATTGTATTAATTTCACATATTATGTTATGAGACATTTTTATTTTTTTATTTTACTTAAAAAAAATTTTTTTAATGTTTATTCATTTATTTTGAGAGAAAGAGAGACACACACAGAGCGTGATTTGGGGAGGGGCAAAGAAAGAGACAGGATGTGAAGCAGGCTCCAGGCTTTGAGCTGTCCGTACAGAGCCTGACATGGGGCTAAAACCATGAACCACGAGATCACAAACTGAGCTGAGGTCCAATACTTAAATGACTGAGCCACTCAGGCACCCCTATGAGAAATTTTTACATAACATACAAGGCTTGCATTATATTTTGACTGGACAATGCTGCTTTGGAGTATAATTTCAGATGAAAATATTATAGAGTAAATGCTGTTCTTTAAAAGCTGATAATTCAAATTCAAATGTGAAAAATATGTATTACTACACAAATGTTTCCTTCCTCATCTGGTGATCTTTTTTGATCCTCCCTAGGATAAAGAATCACCTACCACTAAACCCTGAAGCACAGGTCACATCACATCTTTATCTCCATTACCAGGGATTAAAGTCCAAATAATAGTATAGGATAATTAAGGTCTAAAAAGGACTAAACTGTCTTACCAATTTTACTTCCCATATGGTATACCTACACTCATCATGCTCATAACAAAGGCAACTCAATAAATTTGACACAAGCATGCCATGCATTTCATAAGGGGTCACAAACTCATATGAGTATAATATTCAAATAGTTAACAACAATGTATGAATTAGGGTAGGAGACAATAAACAGTGAGAACTGATGAAGGTACCTAAAGGAATAAAAGTAAAATAAATAAAATAAAATTCAAAACTAGAAAACTTTTCATTGGGCCAAATAAATTATTTCTACACCAGTTTCCTTCATGTGCCTTCTCTACCATGCTCCCTCAACTTGTAAACCCCTTGCATCCGTTTCCTTTACTTAAAGGTAGATTCAATACTCTTCACTTAGTCATACAGAAAATGTGCATGTTGAGGACTTACTACTTGCCAGGGACTCTCTGTGGCACTGTGGAAAGAACAGTTAACAAAAAGCCCTGAAAAAGCCTTGCCTTCACAGAACTCAAAGTCTAAGAAAGGAGAAGCCTGGGACGTACAACAACATAAAAAGGTAAAATATGTAACAAGTCAGATGTTAGTAAGTACATGAAAAAACAGAGTGGACAGGAAATTTGTGGAAGGGTGATTATGAAAAGGTGTTACTGAGTAGGTACCAATTAGTTTGAAGTATAATATGGATAGCAATTATTTTTTATTACTAGGCTTTTATTACTAGGTGTTTGACAAAACACCAGTGGTGAGTAGATAAGCAATGGTCCTAACAAAGGCTGGGAGAAAAACTTTACATGAATTTTTTTTAAAAAGATGGAAAAATGATCCTAACAAGTAGCTGAATTGTTAAAGAGTGGGAAGTGGAAGACACAAACAAATAAGTCTTTAAGGAAAAAGAAAAATCAAAGTTTGGGCAGTCATTTTAAAGGAACTTTAATGAGAAGAATGCAATGTTTTTAAAATTTTTAACCACTTTATTCATGGGTAGGGAAAAAAATTAAAACAAGAGATCAATGGTTATATAAAGCTTTAGCCAGCCCCTTCACTAGCTATAATTTCAGATAGCTTATCTTATAGACTATAATTTTATTCAGTGATGATGATTTCAAGAACATTATCTGATAAATCCTATTTTTACACTTAAAATTCTGAAATAGAACAGTCAGATCCTGTTCCTAGATAAACATTTTCAGAGATCAGATTTTATTCTATAAAACTGTCATGTGTTTGCAAAGAACAATAAGGCAATATAAAATCAGACTGGCCATTATGCACGTATTCATTTGAGGAAGTAATTCATAATTTGGAAACAAGTTTTCAACTTGCTCTGTGTTACAAAAAGATACCCTAGAAGCATCACATGAGGCATTCCTTCCACATTACTAAAAAAAAAAAAAATAGTATCAGTTTTTTCATAGCAATTAAGCTCTTGGGTAGTAATTTTTATTCTAACATTTATCTTTAGGAAATATCTTCCTAAAACTGTGTTTTGTTTTGTTTTGTTTTTTATTGGCCTACTCAAAATCCCACCAGGCAGAAAATGAAAGTTCCTTCAGTAGCATGTTACCTTTACCATAAGTAGTACTTATTCCTCCTGCCTTGCATTACTATTAATTATTCACATGTCTTTCTTTCCTGTTATAAAAGAGAATACTATGTTATTCATCTTTTTTTTGTGTCTGGTGCCTGCCATAATTCCTCAGCAGAAGAGAATAAGAAAAGACAAAACACAGATTAGGAGAAAAGAAGATATCCAACTCTGCTTTAATGAGTTTCGTTTGAATGATTGCTTTGAAATATTCTTTATTTTGATATTTGCTGTCATTTTCTCAAGTAAAGCTGTTTAAAAAGAGAGTTATACTTGGATAATTTATAGTTATAAATCTGTAAACTGTATGCTCTGAAATTTAAACTATGTAACAGTACTTTTGTGTGGTGATTGAACACATAACTTATAAAATGAACTATATGAACTGTGATAGAAGATATTGGAAATAGAACTTGAGAAGCTAGGGGAAAAAGTTAGATGATAACATTTCACTCCATAAGTAACTAAATCAAATAGAGGCAATAGATGTTAAAGCGAGAAGTTGCTATTCAGTAAGAAGAGGTCTTTCCCACATTTAGAGCGGCCCACCATGGAATGGATTACCAGAAATGTTCATTTAAAATTTTTTTTAATGTTTATTCATTTTTGAGAGAGACAGAGAGACTTAGCACGAGTGGGGGGAGGGGCAGAGAGAGAGGGAAACACAGAATCCAAAGCAGGCTCCAGGCTCTGAGCTGTCAGCACAGAGCCCGACATGGGATCTGTGAGATCATGACCTGAGCCAAAGTCGAACGCTTAACTGACTGAGTCACCTGTACGCCCCAGAAATGCTCATTTTTATTGCAGAAACCACTCTACACATACAGAATATATACTATATTATTAAGGAAATTGTGGAAAATTATTTTAATTACTACAGGTACATCATAAAGTAGTTGATCCTCAACATCCATCTCACTCCTTTTAGGACACCAAGATTGAGCTCCAAATAGCTTAATCCAATATGAGTCATTTATGTGTTGTTGTTGTTGCTGTTGTTTGGGGGAGACAGGTAGAAAGCAATTAGTTCAGAGAACCAGCATCAAAATTTTCATGGCAACAAATGATTCAAAGTAGGTCAAGACCCAAGCTGACTATCAAATTAGAGAGAAGGATGTCCTTCAGTATCTGGCAGAAGGAGCTCTTCTGCCTACCCCCAATCTGGATGTGAAGGCCTATAGCACTAAGTCTACCCAGAAACCTTCTTTTTACCACAAAGGACAGCAGCTATATCATCAAATAAAATCATCAGTGACTTGGCAGAGCAGACATACAGAAAAAACCTAGGTCCTTAATGACATAATGGAGCCTCAGACAACCAAACCCTAAAGCCCAACCTAATGGATATATTGGATATAGGTTTTACTGGCTGTGCTGATCTATTCCCCAACCTTCCCCATCCTATTTTATGCTCCAGAGGCTCCCATGCCTGTTGGCTTCCTGTTGGGTTTGACTAGTTAGAGACACCAGCAGGAAACTAGAGGCCAGGAGGAAAATGAAGTTGGGGTATTTATTCTACTAGCTTCACCCCTTCAGGCCAATACACCACATTCTTTTACTTAAGACCACACTCCAGTTGGGTATGATTTCTTCCAGAACTACAAAACTTTCTCTTTGAGTTATAGTAAACAATCCTCTCATCTCTTCAAACCTTGCTGATTTCCCTTAACAAGGGAACTTAAGGCCGATGCAGGGCTTGAACTTACGAACCATGAGATCATGACAGGAGCCGAAGTCGGACGTTTACCTGACTGAGCCACCCAGGCGCCCCACTAAGTTACACCTTCTAAGACAAGGACATAAAGCTAAGTGATAGTTAACTATTAGCTTGTTATTAGTTGATGATAAAATAAAAATGGAACTTTAAAAAAGTAACTAAATAAAAATAAAAATGTAAACTTTATTATCTATACTATTCACCCAGGAACTGATGTTTAAAATAAAGCAGTATGAATATTCATCTGTAAAGGTGAAAAACATTCTTTTAGGTACTCAAACAAGTATGAAAGTGCTTTTCATTTATTCAATTTAATCCAACAACTATTTATTGAGGCAGGCACTCTTTTAGGTCCTGAAGACACAACAATAAGGTGAGAACAAAAAAGATACAGTCCCTGCTTTCATCCAGCTGATGCTTATATTCTAGTGAAAAGAGGCAGAAAATAAACAAGTAAAAAACGTCCGAATTGTGCTCTCAAAAATCAGTAGAGAGATAGTGATGACTATGGAAGGGCTACTATTCTATTTAGAGGGATGAGTGAAGACTTCTCTGATAAGATGTCATAAGTAAAATCATAAAAGAAGTGTAGAATCAAGCCATGTGGACATCTACAAAATGAGTGATGAAAGCAACGTGAAAAGAAAATGCAGAAGTCTTGACATGGATTCATGCTTGCCATTTTAGCTTTTAAGGGAAAGGCAAAAAGGCTTTTTCATGGCCAGTGCGTCTATAACAGAGAAAGCATGAAGGGGTATAATGAGATGATGTCAAAGGTAAGAGAATTGTGAATTTACTTTGAGAAGGACGAAGTAGTAAAGTATGGCATATTTTAGGAAGATTAGTCTGACTGCAAGAAAAATAGACTGTGGATAACCAATGGTGATCGACGGTGATTGAAACAGGATGGTATCAATGTGATACAGAAAGGACTAGGATCGTAAGTAGGAAGAAGTCATTCATTCTGGATATGTTTTAATACCAAGACAAGATAATTTGGATAGAATATGGATTTATTGTGTGAATAGAGTCAAAAAGTATTAACATTTTTGGTCTGAACTACTGGGTGAATGGCAATGCTATTAACTAAAATAGAGAAAACTGAAGGATGAAAGATGTGAAAGGAAAATCAGTCCTTAAAATTGAGAAAGAAGAGGCGTGAGTAGGAGAGAATAAAATAGGGGACCAAGGAGGTAGGAAGAAAACAAAGAAAGGATGCTGTTACAAAATACAATTGAAGAAAGCATTTCAAGGAAAGAATGTTAAACTGAAATGTTAACAGACCAAATAAGATCAAAACTGAAAACCTTAAGAAGTAACAATATGAAGACTACTGGTGACACTGACATGAGCCATTTGAAGGATAAAAGCCTGGGGGCGCCTGGGTGGCTCAGTTGGTTAAGTGGCCGACTTAGGCTCAGGTCATGATCTCGTGGTCTGTGAGTTCGAGCCCCGCGTCAGGCTCTGTGCTGACAGCTCAGAGCCTGGAGCCTGTTTCAGATTCTGTGTCTCCCTCTCTCTGACCCTCCCCCGTTCATGCTCTGTCTCCCTCTGTCTCAAAAATAAATAAACGTATAAATAAATAAATAGATAAATAAATAAATAAATAAATAAATAAATAAAAAAGCCTGATTGGGATAGGAATGGATCTAAGACTAAATAGGATTCCAGGAATATAAAGATGGTTTAACATTTGAAAAGTAATTAATATAATTCACTAAGAAAAAATTGAAGAAACATCTTAATTTTCTCAAATAATGCAGAAAAACATTTGGTAAAATTCACCTGTTTATGATAAGGAAAACTTCTCAACAAACTTGTAGTGGACAGTTTCTTAATTTGATTTAAAAATCGACTAGAGGTACCCACGTGGCTTAGCCAGTTAAGCATCCAACTCTTAATTTCAGCTCAGGTCATGATCTCACGGTTCAGGAGATCAAACTGTCAGTGTGGAACCTACTTGGGATTCTCTCTCCCTCTCACTCTGCTCCTCTCTCACTTGCATGTGTTCTTTCCCTTTCTCTCAAAATAAATAAACATTCTTTAAAAAATAAATAAAAATCTACTGAAAGTAATCTACAGCATATACCACACTTAGTGGCTAATTATTGAAAGCTTTGCAAATGAGCTCTGGAATAAGATAGGGATGCTCACTATTAGAACTTCTGTTTGGCACTATACTGTAAGTCTTAGTACAATATCAAGGGGAAAAACACAAAAAGAGTAAGTATTAGGAAGATATAAAATTTTCTACAAGTAAATGTTTCTGAAAAATTGACAAACTACGAGAATTAGAAGAGTAGCAAGACGTATATAAAAGGTCAACATGGGGGCGCCTGGGTGGCTCAGTCGGTTGAGCGGCCGACTTCGGCTCAGGTCATGATCTCACGGTCCGTGAGTTCAAGCCCCACGTTGGGCTCTGTGCTGACAGCTCGGAGCCTGGAGCCTGTTTCGGATTCTGTGTCTCCCTCTCTCTGACCCTCCCCCGTTCATGCTCTGTCTCTCTCTGTCTCAAAAATAAATAAACGTTAAAAAAAATTTTTTTTAAAAATAAAAGGTCAACATGAACACCAATTATATTTCTATATATCAGTGATAAAAAAAAAACTTACATTTGAAAAACCTCAAGAATCTAGGAATAAATTTAGCAAAAAGACAATGTTTTCTACCACAATTCTACCAGAGTCCTAAGTAAACAGAAGCATGCACCAAATGTATGAATTGGAAGGTTTAATATAACACAATGAAACACAATGAAAATCCTAGCATTTTTCTGGTGGAAATTAACAAACTGATATAGATGTTAATGCAAATACCCTTGAATAGCCAAAACAATCTTGAAGATTCTTTCCAAAATGGGATAATCATAAAAGAAAATGAAACAGTGACCTATATTAAAATTAAGGACATTTATTCATCAAAAAATATCAAGAGAGGGGGCTCCTGGGTGGCTGAGTCGGTTAAGCGTCCGACTTTGGCTCAGGTCATGATCTTGCGGTTTTTGAGTTCAAGCCCCGCTTCGGGCTCTGTGCTGACAGCTCAGAGCCTGGAGCCTGCTTCCGATTCTGTGTCTCCCTCTTTCTCTGCCCCTCCCCTGTTCATACTCTGTCTCTTAATAATAAATAAACGTTAAAAAAAATTAAAACAAAAATATCAAGAGAGTGAAAAAGCAGGCTACAGAGGAAGTGATATTTCAGAATGCATCTCCAACAAAGGTCTCAAATACAGGATATAAACAGAATTTCCACAAATCAGTAAAAAAATGATAGACAATTCATATGAAAAAGGATAAACACTTTGAACAGGTATTTAATAAGAGTGGATAACTAAAAGACAGTAAGTGTACAAAAATGCTCAATTTAATTTGTCATCAGGGGAATGCAAATTAAAACATAATGTGATCTACAGAATGTAAGACTATCTTTGCAAGTCACATATCTAATGAAGATTAGTGTACAGAATAATAAAAAAAATTGCTACAATTCAATAATGAAAATACCATATTTTTTTTAATGGGCAAAGTTCTAAATAGACATTTCCCTAAGGAAAACATACGAATAGCCAATAAGCACATGAAAAGATACTCAACATGATTAGACAACACAGAAATGCAAATAAAAAATGACATGCCATTTCACACTCACTAGGATAGCTAGAATAAAAAAGACAATTAACAAATGTTGGCAAGGATGTGAAAAACTGGAAACCGCACATACTGTGGATGAAATGAAATTTTCCACTTTGGAAAACAGGCTGGCAGTTTCTCAAGTGGTTACACACAGAATTATGATAGTATCCATCAAATCAATTCATAGGTAAGTATCTACGTAAGAGAAATAAAAACATATGTCCACACAAAAACTTGTACATGAAAGTTCATAGCAGCATTAGTCATAACATCCAAAAGATGGAAAAAACACAAAAGTCTATTGACATCTGAATAGATAGATAAATGTGTTGTATGCATACAATGGAATATTATTCAGCCAAAAAAGAAATGAAGTACTGATATATGCTACAACATGGATGAAATCTTGTACACATGACAATAAGTGAAATAAACAGGATACAAAAAGACCAACACTGTACGATTCCACTTACATGGAACATCTAGAATACACAAAATCATAGAAATAAGAAGTAAATTACAGGTTGCCTAGGAGTGGGGATCTTGGAGGGAAATTGGGGAAATTGGCAAAGGACATGAATAAGTACTCCATCAGTGAGAAAAAGTGGATGTGCAATAAATATATATGAAAATATGTCATATCTTCTTCAAAATTTCAAAAAATGCAAATTAAAACCATAATGAGATAATATTTTCTACCTAAGCTGACAATATAATTTTAAGGTTATTAATTCTGAAAAGGAGGAAGAACTGAATATGTCTTTTATTTTGATTTAAAGTTTTCTCACTGAATTTCTAATTTTTAAATTTTTTTTAAGATCTACTTTTAAGGAATCTCTATACCCAGCATGAAGTTTGAACCCAGAACCCCCAGATCAAGAATTATGCTTCACCAACTGAGCCAGCCAGGTGCTCCAATGAATTTCTAATTTTAAGCTAAGTGTTATGTGTAAGAAAAAAAATGCTCACTTTAGAATTATTTTGATAACCTCACAGCAGATGGATGAAAAATATATTCAAGGGACAGATCCTGGTAGTGATCTTGTCTGTACATAGCAATGGCACATTACATTCATAATATCTAATTTGCATAAGATATAATTTAATATAAGTCTTCTAAAAAATTCTTAATAATCTAGATGTAAAAAATAGTTTTCCATGAAACCAAACACCTCAATGAAAATCTTAATGTTTCTGAAAAAATTATTTCATTAAAGAAATGCTACAAATGATCAATCTACTTAATAACCTACTACTTCGCCAATCATCAATCCTTCAAGAAAGAATATTTGTTTTAAAACAAAGACAAGTTACAAGAATTTCAAAGGTAGAACAATCTGAGTTGAAAAAACTATTTCCAAAAGTCTTCTCAATTTTATTTCCAAATGGAAAAATAAGTTTATCCCTCTTATTCAAGGCCTCACCTCTTTATTTCTCAAATAGTTCCATTTTCAGAGCAACTGAATGCTAAAGAGTTAAATGATAAAAATAGGTTTGAGAGAGCTAATGAGGGTGGCAGGTATTTCCTTAGGCAAAAAAAAAAAAAAGAAAAAGTCAATACGCCATCACTTTTATTCATGACTTCCCATGTTAATTTTTAAAAGAAACTGCATGATACAACTGAACTCTTATGAGCCCATAATAGAAATCCAGCATTCATTACCAGAATAGTACAACTGTGACTAAAGCAAAGGTCATAAGAAAACCAAGACATAAATGACACAAAATGGGAAATATTAAACCCATCTAACTTGTATTGTTTATATTATGTAGTGATTACAGAAAAGCCACCTTAAATATTCAGATATATTAAAAGCAGAGACAAATCACAAACTATTTTTGCTTATTACAAAACAAAGATTTTTTTTACCTTATATAATTGGAAAATAAAGCAAAACCAAGAAATCCATTTAAAATTAAATTGATAAAGCTTCTAAGAAACTTAGTTTGAATGTAAGGATAGTAAAGAAACAACTAGAAAAAAGAGTTAAGGGGAAAAACTTGTAACTTTGACTAAAGGTAGAGGAAAAAAATTTTCTTTAGTTTCTATCTTCACTCAAAATCCCTTAATTATATAGATTTCTAGCATCCAATTTAGTTCAATGTCTATACTTAAGTCCAAATGCAAAATATAAAAGTAAACATTTGTGAATTAGCTAACAACACTGAACAGTTAATGAAAAGAGAAACTATAGAAAAAAATATAATTCAGGATTGTCAGTTGTTCAGCTGTATATACTACACAATAAAACCATCAACACACACCACTTACCTTTTCAAGTAAGTAGCCAATGACTAAAAAGCCTTTTCCACCCAGCATCTGTTCTTGCATGGCTACTGAACTTTTAAGTAGTTCAACCAGGAATGCCAAAAGAGTAGCACTGCATGTAAAGTACAGATAATTACATTATGTAATCATCAAATGTTGATTATAAACATATGACAAAAGGTAACAAGCATATTCAATTCTAATCTCTACTTTGCTGACAATGATTATTACACCTTATGCTGTACAAGAATATATTTTTCTCACAAGCGTGAGGAAACTTGTTTCATCTCTTTAAAATTAAATATAAATCAAAACATAGCTGCATAGTTTTTTCATATTCCAAAGCCAAACACCGAAGTTCATCCATACATATGTATATTATCTGCTTCAAGTAAATCTACCATAAGAAACATACCCACAAATACATCAGTTCTCCATAATAAAGACTTTATCATAATATTGTTTTAAAGAACATGTTATCACAGAGAATTTTAAATGTGTATGCAATATTACTTTTGAGAACACACCTAATTTTTAAAGTAAACTTTTCATTTAGACCTATTTTTTAAAAATAACTTCTAATTTTTTAGAAAATATCCAGAGAAATATGCAAGATGTTTTTTATGTTCATATATGCCTTCAGGAAAGCTCATGAGAGCAGAAAACAAATGATCTGTATAGTATTGAAATGAAAGTGGCAGTTAATTATACAATGTATACACAAACACATAAAAGCACACAAAGAGAAGTGCCAGACAAAGATAAAGCACTTGTTATGTCTGTTGAATGAAGGAAGAAACAAAACAAATAAATAAATAAATGATTGCACTGAATTAAGCTTTGATAATATATTATTTCACCAACTTACACACTGAACAATTTTCAACTAGCAGCATTAATACATGATGGCAATCCTAATTAAGAAAATATATATTCCTTCATTGTATATGCTTCCTGCAGTTTATAACAATAAATGACAACAAGCCAAACTTCATCAGCAATTAAAATTCCTATTTACAATGCTATATAAGGTACCCTAATTTGCCTATTTATATTCATAAGAAAGAGTAAGACCACAAATTAATAAATATATTTTAAATTCACAAGCACTCATTCCTACAAGGAATTAAGAAAATCTGTTAATGAGCAAAACTTGAAAATAACTAAGGTCCAAAAGGAATCTAAAGTGATTCCATTCTCTCAACTTATGCTAACTCTTCTGGTTTCAATAGTATTGACAACACATTTCTCTGAAAATGTGGATATTCTTGTTCAATTCAGAAATATTCTCATTAAAAGAATCAATTGCATATTATCATTATTATTATAAAGACTGTAGTTTAATGGATTATATGACATCAGCTAGAAAAAATATAGTGTAACTGGAAATAAGGTACTCATTACAGGAAATTAAAATTCAAACACATTAATTGGCCCTAATTCTTTTAACCACACAAAAAAAGTAAACTAGTATTACAAGTCAACATAATTCTTTCACTTTGACCTAAAGTTAGACATTTGCAAGAAAAACACAACCACCAAAGAATCTCTTGGAATTTTTTTTAATGTTTCTGTAAAGAAAAACAGCTATTAAGCAATCTAGTCCATTTTGAATGAATTGTATGAATAATAAAAGCCACTTCACAAATAACTGCATAGTACCACTGCACAAAAATACTTCTGCCTAAATGGTTGAGAAGAATAAAGAAATCAGTGCATAGAGATCACACAATTTCCTAATCTTTTCATGGAATTCTTGTCTACGCCTGAGTTAGGGACTTAAGGAGAAAGATGACTAACATTCCTAATCATCAGCACTGCCAAAAAGAGAGACTGGAAATGTCTATGGTCCCTATGGTCCATGAAAAAAATGCAAAATAAATCACTCTCCTATGTAAAACTATATAAAATTACAACAATGCCATGGATTTTCTTACTCTTTTTATGTCAGAAGGACTACTCTTTCTCAAACATCTGATGAATAAATGCAGACTTCTAATCACAGTGGAATTCCATTACAAAATCAGAAATATTAATTTTATTCCAAAAATCTTAACACGTATCTATGCTACCCATATAAAGTTAATTTCACTTCAGTTTTAAGTACGACAACAATTGAAAAGTCAAATGCATTCACTAACAAAAGTATTGTAAATTTTTACCTAAAACTGAATGCAATAGCAATACTACATCTTTTCAAAAAAAAAAAAAATCTTTAAAATAGGTATATTTGACATGGTGGATGTAATAGTAAATAGATGGCCATCTTCGAAGAGGTACATTTTCAAACATAATTTAACAAACTTACCAGTAACTAAAATGCATCGGATTGCTGCAGGGCTCACAATAAACTTGCAAAATTCTGTGTACTGCCATACAAAATTTCTCTCCATTCTTGCCTATTTCCAACTCCCCTAGATACAAAGGCAAATATAAAGGATACTTCAGCCCATTCCTATATCTCCTACATACCACTTCCTGTCTAGACATATCAGTTCATCTGTAGAGGATCTAAGTATATAGGATAACCAAAAAGCAAGTATCTGTGTCAGCCAAAACTAGTATACACAACATAGAAGTTTCTCTTGAAAAGTATAGCAATAGCCAAAAATGGATTTCCATAGGAATATTTTACTTAATAGACAGAAAGTGTTCGTTTATATCTTAAAGTAAAATTGCTAAACTTTTCAACAGATAGTAGTACTATAACATATCATGTTCTTTTAAGTAGCAATTCTACTTTAGGAAGAGTTAAGGGTGTTTAATAATCCTGCCTCCTTTTAAGGAAAATGACACTAATAATCTATAGGGTTATTCTTAAAAATAATTAACACCTTCCAGTTCTTAATAAGTTTCCAATAAATTAGAAAATAATATTTATTTCAAGTAACATGCTTATAAAGGGCTAGACCTTATGAAAATGAAGAAAATAGTATAATAATACCACTATGACAGCATATTTATTATCTCTCTAGAGCTTTCTGGTCCATATTATTAAGGAATACCACAGTCTTGGCCCACAAATACCTGAGAATATTTAATAACTGTGTATGAACATGACTAATTTCTGTTACTAATGATAAATATGTACTATATTTAGGTTCCATTAAAATTTATATAAATATAGATTTTGACTTGATTTTAATATAACTTTATCCATTTCAATTTGTCCATTATTTATCTTTTAAAGTAATTAATGTAGGCAATTTATAATCCTAAAAGTTTTATTATCTTTGAGGTTTTTGATTATTTCAAGATATACTGTATCGTTAAGACAGACCTAATGTATAACTGAAATGACTGAGATTGAATATGAAACCTCAGTTCAAAGGCAGTTCTTAGGACACAGAAACTGTCTTTTCAATCTGTTTTGTACTGAAACAAGCAAAGTACCTCAGCTACATGAACTGTTTAAATATATTAAGAAGAATGGAATTCATAATGTAAAAAATTAAAGATTCCCTGGGATCCAACACATCCTCCCCTTTTAAAAGGATGTTTTTAATATCTTAAGAAACACTACAGACAAAGTAATTGCCAGAATAAATTTAGAAGGAGATTACATTCCATTAAGATTAAGGTACCAGTAAGGGGAGAAAACCTTTTGACTTTTTCATAAGGTTTCGTCTTTTTTGTAGCCAAATTTGGTATTGAGATACACTGAAATCTTGCAAACAATGATTAAAATTATATAAACTATCTAATACCACTGTTTCTATGCTATATCTCTGACTAGAAAACTCTTCTGAGGTAAGAGTGATCAGAGCTGGAACAAAACTGTAAAAGAAATAAACTCAAGTCCATACCCAAGATAATTTCTCACTCAACACAATTAATTTCAGTGACACCCATACACAAAAAAATCTCACAAAAGTTGGAAGAGTTAAATTTCTTCACAGTTCACAACTGGAAAGGTCTAAACCAAACTTTCTAATTCCATATCCATTTGACAGTCACGTTTAAGACAATGTGTTCCTAAAGATGTGGTCTTAAAAGAACACTGCCTACCTGCCTATATAGGCAATAAACCTGATACAGAAAACTGTCACATTCATCAATTCAGACATCAAGTGGAGATACATGCTGAAATAAGTGAAATACATTTATCTGCAGAGTCAAATAAGGAAAACAGTGAAATGCAGCACAGGAAAATGTAAGGACAGATGGAATATACTGGTAGCACAGGAAATCACTAAGCCTGCCTACAGCCATGAAATCTCTCAGTAATTTCCACCTTTTCTTTCAGCCTGATAAGGAGACAGGCAGCCTCATAAACTGAATTGGCTACCCCTGTCATGGCTATTTGAGAGTATTCTTTAAAGGTCCTATTTTATCTTTTTATTTTATTTTTATTATTTTTAATTTTATTTTAAGTTTATTTATTTATTTATTTATTTATTTATTTTGAGAGAGAGAGAGAGAGAAAGAGAGAACACACATGCACACAAGCGGAGGAGAGGCAGAGAGAGAGAGAGAGAGAGAGAGAGAGAGAGAGAGAATGAATCCCAAGCAAGCCCCGCACAGTCAGCGTGGAGCTCGACATGGAGCCTGAACTCAGCAACGATGAGATCACGACCTGAGCTGAAACCTAGAGTCAGACACTTAACTGACTGAGCCACCCAGGGGCCCCTAAAGGTCCTATTTTAAAGTTCATTAGGGAATCACACATTTTTGCCTTCCTTTGGTAACAGATTTTGATTTTATGTTTCATCAACCTATTTTATTTCTGAAAAATGTTATAGCCAAAAAGTCAAAGTTCATAAAATTGTGATTGACATGTCTCAAAATCTGTCTTCTATAGGAAACAAAATTTTAACATGTTTAATTCTAAAGGAACTAATTCTAAGCCTCTTATGACATAGTTATATGTTCATATATAGTACCTACCAGTATTTACATAGTTTGAGAACAAAACAGCCTTTGACCAGCTCCACTCATAACTCCATAAACAGCCAATAGATATTTACTACAAAGGGTCTCAAAGCCTACTAATTTAATCCCAATTGAAAAATGACCACTTACAATACTTTAAACATCCTTGTC
The DNA here is from genome assembly GCF_046562875.1 of Panthera onca. NCBI lineage: Eukaryota > Metazoa > Chordata > Mammalia > Carnivora > Felidae > Panthera > Panthera onca. The sequence goes on from NC_138339.1 coordinate 226,721,867, forward strand.
CCTTTATGAAAATTTAGTAGACAAGTTACAAGTGGCAGTTACTAGTAACCATGTACAATCCATGGATACATGAATACTTTAGAAATTTAATGTTGTATCTTCCTAACCTAAGAAGTTGAAAATTTCAAAAATAGGGGCGCCTGGGTGGCTCAGTCAGTTAAGCAGCCGACTTCGGCTCAGGTCATGATCTTGCGGTCCATGAGTTCGAGCCCCGCGTCGGGCTCTGTGCTGACAGCTCAGAGCCTGGAGCCTGTTTCAGATTCTGTGTCTCCCTCTCTCTGACCCTCCCCCGTTCATGCTCTGTCTCTCTCTGTCTCAAAAATAAATAAACATTAAAAAAATTTTTTTTTAAATAAATAAATAAAATAGAGACATAATGACACATGTGTGATGCCCTTCAAGATCAAAATATGTCATAGCAGGGGAACCAAATAGCCAATCCTTTATCCTGGTGCCAAGGCCCAGTCTGTTTAACAGAAGCAGGATTAAAAATATACCCTGGAAGTGCTAAAATTGTCAAATAAAGAAAATAAGTAATAAAACAGCTAACGTGGGGGTGCCTGGCTGCCTCAGTTGGTTGAGCGTCACACTCTTGATTTTGGCTCAGGTCATGATCCCAGGGTCATGGGATCAAGTCCCACATCAGGCTCCACACTGGGCACAGAGCTTGCTTCAGATTCTCCCTCTCTCCATCTGTCCCTCTCCCCTGCTCGTGCTCTCTCTCCGTCTCTCTCTCTCTCTCTCTTATAAAAACAAAAACAAAAAAACAGCTGACTACACAGAAAGCTGAAATAATTATTTGATACTTAGGCTTTACAAATGCCCAGGAATTTTCTGGTGTTTTAAAATTATTATTTAAATGATCAGGCAATAAACTGACTTCTTATTTCTTTTTTTCTTCAGTGTGTGTACAATTCTGAAAATTTATACATGTAGATTTTGATAATCCTACCAGAATCAAGATACAGACCGGTTCCATCACACCAAAAGCCCTCATATATTCTATCTCTTTAGAGCTTTACAAATCACATTCTTCCAACTCCCATAATCTTGAGTAACTACTCATCGCTTATCCATCACTACAGTTTTGACATTTCAAGAATGTCATATAAATTGAATCATATAGCATGGAATCTTCTGAATTTGTCCTTTTTGACCTCAACATATTGTCTTGGATACTCATCCAAGTAGTTGCATATATCAAGAGTTTATTGCTTTTCCTTGGTAAAAGAGTATTCCATTGTATGAATGGATTACCACAATTTGTGTACATTTGAGTTATATCTAGTTAACAATAATTACAAACAGGACTACTATAAGCATTCACACAAAGGCTTCTGTGAAACACAGCTTTCATTCATTTCTCATAAATATAAACCTATAGGAGTAGAGGAGCTGAATTACAAGGTAAATGTGTATGTTTACCTTTGTAATAAACTGCCAAGTTGCCAGAGTGGCTGTACCACTTGGAAATTCACCAGTAATATATTCCAGTTGTTTTTCATCCTTGCCAGCACTTGGCACCATGAGTATTTTTTACTTCGGCCATCTTACTAAGTGTGTAGTTGTACCTTCTACTATTTGTATTATACATTAATTACCCTGTTGATTAATGATGCTGAACATCTTTTCATGTGCTATTTTGACATCCTTATATCTTCTTTGGTTAAGTGTCTGTTCAACTTTTTGCCCATTTTTTTTATTGAATTTTATGTTTTCTTACTATTAAACTTTTAGGGACTTCTTTATATATTCTTGATGATTATAATCCTTTGTCAAATAAAGTATTTTCTACTCTTTTCCTCCAGGCTGTAATGTGTCTTTTCATTGCATCTTTTGCTAACTAAAGGATTTTAACTTTGATAAAGTCAAAGTCAAATTTATCAATTTTTGTCTTTTATGTATCATGCTTTTGTGGTCATGTCTAAAATGACTTTGCCTAGCCTAGATCACAAAAATTATCTCCTATATTTTCTTCTAAAAGTTCTATAGTTTTATATTTTACAGTTAGAGTTAATGTTGAGTTTATGTTTTTTAAGTGTGAGGATTAGTTCAATGGCCATTTTTGACATACAACTATCTTTCCTCCCCTAGATTCACTTTGCACCTTTGCCACAAATCAATTGTCCTTATTTGGGAGACTATTTCTGGACTCTATTCTGTTCTGGTGATAGTGTCTATTGCCTTGCTAATATCATACTACATTCATTATTATAGCTTTATAGTAAGTCTTGAAGGCAGGCAAGTATGATTCCTTCAACTACATTCTTTTTCAAAATCATTTTAGCTAGTCTAGTTATTTTATCTTTTGATATAAATTTTGGCATCATCTTGCATATATCAACAAACAAATCTAGCTAGGACATTAACTGGTATTGTGTTAAATCTATTGATCAATTCAATGACATCCTTACTATGTTGAGTTCCCTATACATGAACACAATAAATCTCATCATTTATTTAATATTTTCATTTCCTTCATCAGCAATTTGGAGATTTCAGCACACAGATCCTTACATGTTTGGACATTTATATTTTAAGTATTTAAATTTCTGAAGCTATTGTTAAAAGTATTTTGCATTTGGTTTCCTAATACACATTGTTAATGCAAAGAAATAAAATTTATTTTGCGTAAGAAATCATGTCATCTGTAAAGGGATAGTTCTAATTTTTCCTTTCCAATGTAAATAACTTTTAATTCTTTATCTTGCCTTCCTCCAATGGCTAGAACTTTGGATTTGGATCAGAATCACAAAGCTACAACTCAGAGCTGAATTCATATATAATGTTACTGAGTTACTTCCCAAGTTCTCCCCTTTCCATGATTTCCCTGATAATTTCTGGTTGTGGGGCTCTTCTTTTCATTTCTGCTTTCAAACTGCTAGTGTTTCAGTTTCCTCACTCTGCTGCACACTTCTGTAATGCTGCTCAAATCCAGAGCAAACCAGCAGTAACAGAGGGATAAAACAAAGCAATATAAAGGTTTCTCGTTCTGAAAGTAAAAATCCTGGAATCCGCCAGTCCATCCATTCTATCAAGTAAAAAGCTAAACAGACTAAAAAACCACAGCTCTTCTAGGATCCAATAAGAGAGAGGAAGAGGGCAAACCAATGCCCCCAAGACTGGGGAGACAAACAGGAAACTATAGGGAGTCGTGGGTTACCAGAGCAGACACACTCAAGTGGAAACCACTGTGGCAACCAGTACCCAGGTAGGGAAAGCGGAACTGTAATTGACAAATTACTAGATCTGAGTGCTTTCAACCCCTCCAATTATATAAAGGTCCCTACATTTACTGGGTGATTTATTTCCAGGAAATAAACCAGGTTTTCACAATAAATAGCAGAGAAAAATCCTTCCAGGCTTCCAGCAAGGCAAAGGAAAATGAACTTGAAATACACGACAGCAATCTTTTCTTAACAAGGCCTGCACTTGGAGAAACCAGTTAACCAATCCTAACCTGCTGAGTTAAGAGCCTAAGTGACCTAGAGAAGGGAAACATCCAACTACAGTCAACTCTAGTCATCTCTTCCCACCTAAAGGCATTGAAACAGAAAAAAAAAAAAAAAAAAAAAAAAAAAAAAAACCCTGAGAAACACGTGAAATTCACAGTCCAGAGGCAAAGGCTGACTAAAAGACTAACACCTAATCATAAGACTAAGGACACTTTCTCTGCTCCACGCCTCACCTCCACATTACTAAAGGCCTATTTACAGAAGTTCCTTTTACCAAATACACAGTGTCTGACCATCAAGAAAAAATTATGCTAAGCCCTTATGATAAGGGCTCTAATGGATGAAAGAAACATCACAGAAGAACAAATGGGCAACATAAGCAAAGAGATGGAATTCCTAAGAAAGAACCAAAAAGAAATACTAGCAATAAAAACTACTGTAAAAGAAATGAAGACCATGTTTGATGGGAATATTAGTAGACTGAATACAGCTGAGGAAAGAATCTGTAAACTAGAGTATATATCAATTGAGTCTTCAAAAACCCCAAACCAAAGGGAACAAAAACTGAAAAAAAGAAGAAGAATACCAAGGACTGTGGACAAGTAGAAAATGTGTAACATATCCACTATGGGAATACCAGGAGAAGAAAGCTACAAAGGAACAGAAGAAATATTTAAAAAAACAATGACTGAGAATTTTCCCCAAATTTGTGTCGGACATAGATCCAGAAAGCTCAGAGAACACCAAGTAAGATAAATGCTAAAATAACCTATATCTAGGCATATCATTTTCAATTTACAGAAAATCAAACATCACAAAAAAATCCTAAAAGAAGCCAGTGGAAAAAACACAATACCAATAGTCAAAATTAGGTAAGAATTACATCTGACTTCTCTTCAGAAACCATGCCAGCAAGAAGAGAATACAGTAAACATTTAAAGTGGTAAGAGGAAAACAAAAAACAAAAAAACAAAACAGCAACCTCACGTTCTCTAACCTGAAAAATTATCCTTCAAAAGTGAAGGAGAAATAAAGACTATCTCATACAGACAAAAACTGAGGAAATCTGTTGCTAGTCTACTGTCTTGCAAAAAATGTTAACAAAAATTCTTTAGAAAGAAGGAAAATGATATAGGTCAGAAACTTGAATCTATGTAAAGAAAGCAAGAGCACTAAAGAGGAATAAGGGTAAAAAAAAAAAGTTTGAATTTTGTATTCTAAACTGATCTAATACATAACAGTTTGTTCAAAATAATAATACCAACATTGTATTTCATTATGTATGCTTATGTATATTCATTATGTATGAATATGTATATATGCTTATATATGTTTCTATATGAAATCAATGATATATGAAGTTAATGACAGCAATGATACTAGGGATAAGAAGGAATGATGATTATTTTGTTGTTATGAAGTACACACATCACCCTTGAAGTGGTAAAGTGTTATATGATAGTAGGCTTAAATTAGTTGCAAACTCTATGGCAACCATTAAAAAAAGGTTAAAAATATAACAAAAACTGATATCTAAGAAAGGAGAGAAAATGGAATTATACAAAATGCTTAATTAAAATCTCAAAAGGCAGAAAAAGACTAGAAGACAAAAACTGTAACAAAGAACAAAACAACAAATCTAAAACAGGAACAAATATCAATGGATATTAATCCAATCATATCAATAATCAATTTGAATGTCAATGTCTAAATGCACCAATTAAAAGACAGAAGATGTCAGAATGAAATGAAAAACACAACCCACCTATAATGCTGTCTACAAGAAACCCAGTTTAATATAAAGACACAGATTAAAAGTAAATGGATAGAAAAAAATATACCAAGCTAACAACAATCAAAACAAAGTAGAAGTACCTACATTAATTTCAGACAGGGCAGTCTTCAAAGCAAGGAAAATTATCAGAGATTAATTAACAAGGTATTATATAATGATAAAGGGGTCAGTTTTTCAGGAAGACATAACATTTCTTAAAGTGTATACACCTAACAACAGAACATCAAACTACGTGAGGCAAATACCACTGTAACTGCAAGGAGAAACAGATGAATCCACTATTACACCTGGAGACTTCAACATCCTTCCCTCTCTCACAAACAGACAAATGCAGCATGCAGAAAATCAGTTAGGACACAGTTGAACTCAACAACACCAACAAGTAACTGGAGAAGACTGGTATCTATATACAACTTCATCCAACAACAACCGAATACACATTTCTTTCAAGCTTACATGGAACATTCAAAAAGACAGACCACAACTGGAGCCATAAATCACATCTTACGAATTTTAAGTGAATAAAAATCACACATGTCTTCTCTCAGATCACAATAGAATTAATAATTAGAAATCAATAAAAGAACATAACACGTGGAGATTAAAAGCACACTTTCAAATAACACGGATTGAAGAATCTCAAGAGATACTAAAAATATTTTGAATGAAATTAAAATGAAAACACAACATAGCAAAATTTGTGGAATGAAATGAAAGCAATGCTTACAATGAAATTTACAGCACCGAATGCTGTGATATTGTGATCTATAATAACAACATATTTATTTGGTTTTCATCCTTGTTTCTGGCACAGAGCTCCTAAAATCCCTGAAATTTCCTAAGTGAGGAGAGTGAGAAAAATGTCTTTTGTCATGGTAATGAGATTACTTCGGGTACTCACCTAAAGATGGGAACTAGTTGCCAGGGAAGCCAATCACGTGATGAGAAGGTTGGAAATTTTAGTCCCACCTCCCTAACCCTGTCTTCCAGGGACAACAGAGATACTGGAGACTGAGTTCAACCACCAATGGCCATTGATTCAATCAACCAAAATCCCAAAAGGGCAGGATTTGAAGAGCTGGTCTGTGACCATCTGGGGATGCTGAGACAGTGGAATGCCTGAAGAGGGCATGGTAGCTCTGTGCCCCTTTCCCTATATGTTGCCCTTATGCATTTCTTTCATCTAAATGTTCATCTAAATGTTCATCTGTATCTTTTATCGTATCTTCTTATAATAAACCAGCAATCCAGTAAGCAAAATGTTTCCCTGAGCTCTGTGAGACACTCTAGCAAATTAATTAAACCAAAGGAGGTTATAGTAGGAACCTCTGATTGATAATCTATCAGAAATCCAGGTAACAACCCAGACTTCTGATTGGCACCATAAGTCCAAGGAGGGGGTTGGTTGAACCCTCAATGTATAGTCAGTTGGTCAGAAGCACAGGAGATAATCTGGGCTTGTGACTGGTATCTGAATTCAGAGCAGCAGTCTTCTACGACAGGGCCATTAATGTGTGCCATCGGACACTACCTCCAAGTAGACAGTGTTAGAATTGAATTAAATTGTAGGACTATCAGCTAGTGTTACAGAGAATTGTTCGGAGTGGCAGTGGTAGAGGGAACCACCTCTCTACACACTGGAATTATGTGCTGAATCCTCTATTATGCACCTATAGAAAAGAAGAAAGATCTAAAATAATAATCTACATTTCCACCTTAAGAAACTAGAAAAATGAGAGTAAACTAAATCCAAAGTAAGCACAGAAGAAGAAGAAGAAGAAGAAGAAGAAGAAGAAGAAGAAGAAGAAAGATAAAGAGGAGGGGGGAGAGGGGAAGGAGAAGAGGAGGAGGAGGAGGAAGAAGAGGAGGAGTAGGAGGAGGAAGAGGAAGAGGAAGAGGAAGAGGAAGAATTATTAGAGTACAAATGAAAGCAACTGAAAAGAGGAAATCAAAAGAGAAAATCAATGGAACAAAAAGCTAGTTCTTTGAAAACATCGATGAAATTGAAAAACCTCTAGCCAGTCTAATAAAAAAAGTGACAGGACAGAAAATAATACTAATGTCAGAAATGAAAGAAGGGATGTAACTACAGATCCTATGGAAATTAAAAGAATAAAAAGGAACACTAGGAACAATTCTATGCCCATAGATTTGATAACCTAATGAAAAAGACCAGCTACTTGAAAGGCACAAGCTGTCAAATCTCACACAGAAAGGAATAAACATTCTGAACACACTTGTATCTATTAAAGAAACTGACTCAACAATTAATTTTCTAAAACAGAAAGCACCAGGCTCAAATGGGATCACTAGAGTAAATTCTACCAAACACTCTAAATGGGAAGAAATTATACCAATTGTCTAGAATGTCTTTCAGAGAGTTGAAACAGAGGAACTACTTCCTAAGCATCACTCTAATACCAAAACCAGACAAAGATATTTTTTTTAATTTTTTTTTTTAACGTTTATTTATTTTTTTGAGACAGAGAGAGACAGAGCATGAACAGGGGAGGAGCAGAGAGAGAGAGAGACACAGAATCTGAAACAGGCTCCAGGCTCCGAGCTGTCAGCACAGAGCCCGACGCAGGGCTCGAACTCACGGACCGTGAGATCATGACCTGAGCCGAAGTCGGACGCTTAACCGACCAAGACACCCAGGCGCCCCCAGACAAAGATATTTTAAGAAAACTACAGACCAATGTCTCCCATGAACATATATGCAAAAATCCTCAATCAGATATTAGCAAATTATATCCAAAAAAGTACAAAAAGAATTACACAACACCACAACCAAGTGGGATTTATCCAAAGTACGCAAGGCTAGTTCAAGATTCAAAAATCAAATATAATCCGTCACATCAATAGGCTAAAAAAGAAAAATGACATGCTCATATCAAAAGATGCAGAAGAAGCATCTGTCATAATTCAACAACAATTCATGATAAAAACTCTCAGTAAACTAGGAACTTTCTCAACTGGATAAAGATTATCTATAAAAAACCTACAACTAAGGGGCGCCTAGGTGGGAGTTGGTTAAGTGTCCAACTTCAGGTCATGATCTGCGTTTTGTGAGTTCGATCCCTGCATCGGGCTGGGTGCTGACAGCTCAGGGCCTGGTGCCTGCTTTGGATTCTGTGTCTCCCTCTCTCTCTGCCCCTCCCCTGCTCACATTCTGTCTCTTCTCAAAAATAAACAAACATTAAAAAAAATTTAAAAAAACCCTACAGCTAACATCATACTTAATGATGAAAAACTAAAGCTTTCCCACTAAGATGAGACACAAGGCAAAATGTCCCATCTCACCACTTCTTTTCCACATCATACATACAAATTGGGGAGGGAGACATTAAAGTGTCTTTGTTTGCAGGTGGCATGACTGTGTAGAAAATATGAAAAAAATCCACAAAAAAACTCTTGGAACTAATAAGCAATTAAAGCAAGCTTGCAGGATACAAGGTTAATATAAAAAAGTCAAACTGTTTTCCTACAAACCAACAATGAACAAGTGGAATCTGAAATTAAAATTTTAGTACCATTTACATTAGCACCCCCCAGAAATCAAATACTTATGTATCTAAATCTAACAGTATATAAATAAGATCTATATAATAAAAATTAAACTCTCAAAATTGAAATAAAAAATGAACTAAATAAATGGAGAGATATTCCGTGTACATGAATAGGAGGAAGAAATACTGTCAACATGTCTGTTCTTCCCAAATGGATCTATAGGTTCAGTGGAATACTAGTCAAAAATCCAGTAAATTATTTTATGGATAGACAATGTATTCTAAAGTTTATACAGAGAGGCAAAAAATAGTCAAGAAAGTATTAAAGAACAATGTTAGAGTGCTGACACTACTAACTTCAAGACTTACTATAAAACTATAGTAATCAAGACAGTGTGGTATTGGGGACAAAATAAAAAATAGATCAATGAAACAGAATAGAGATCCCATAAATGGACACATATAAATATAGTCAACTGATCTTTGGCAAATGAACAAAGGTAATACAATGGAGCAAAGACAGTATCTTCAACAAATTATGCTGGAAAAACTGACCAACTACCCATCAAGAAATACACCTTACACCTTTCACAAAAATTTACTCAAAATGGGTCACAGACCTAAATGTAAAATGCAAAACAAAAAACTCCTAGAAGATAACATAAGAAAAAACATGGATGACCTTGAGTATGGTGATGATGACTTTTTAGATATAATACCAAAGACAAATCCATTAAGAAATAATTGATAACTTTGACTTCATTAAAATTAAAATCTTCTCCTAGAAAGGTAATAGCAAGGGAATTAAAAGACAAGCCACAGCCCGGGAGAAAATATTTGCAAAAGATACACCTGATAAAAACAAACAAACAAACAAACAAACAAACAAACAAAAAAAACAACACAAAAAAACCCCCCAAAAACCTGTTACCCAAAGAATAAAAAGGACTCTTAAAACTGAACTGTAAGAGGGTGCCTGGGGGCTCAGTCAGTTGAGCATCTGGCTTCAGCTCAGGTCGGTCATGCTTTCACAGTTTGTGGGTTTGAGCCTTGCATTGGGTTCTGCACTGATGGTGCAGAGCCTGCTTGGTATTCTCTCTCTCTCACCCTTTCCTCTCTCTCTGTACCTCCTCTACTTTCACTTTCTCCCTCTCTCTCTCTCACTCTCCCTCTAAAAAATAAATCTTTAAAAAAACTGAATAAGAAAACAAACAACCTGATTAAAATATGAACCAAAGACCTTAACAGACACCTCAATGAAGCAGATATAGATGAAAAATGAAGCTATGAAAAGATGCCCCATATCGTGTCATCAGGTAAATGCAAAAGGAAACAGCAATGAAGTACCACTACATACCTACTAAAATAGCCAAGTTCCAGACCACCGACACCAAGTGCCAGTGAGGCTATGGAGCAGCAGGAATTCTCATGCATTTCTGGTGGAATGCAAAAAATGGCATGCCCACTTTGGAAGACAATTTAGAGGTTTCTTACAGAAATAAACATACTTTCATCATATGAACCAGCAACCATGCTCCTTGGTATCTACCCAAAGAAGGTGAAAAGTTATATCCATACAAAAACCTGCACAAGGTTTACAGCAGCTTCAGTCGTAATGGTCAAAATTTGGAAACAACCAGGATGTCCTTCAGTAGGTGAATGGATTCATAAGCTGTGGTATATACAGACAAAGGAATATATACATTCAGAGCTAAAAAGAAATGAACTATCAAGCCATGAAAAGACATGAAGGGATCCTCATTGTATATTACCAAGTGAGAAAAGACAATCTGAAAAGGTTGCATACTGTATGATTTCAACTACGACATTGTGGAAAACACAAAAAATATGAAGATGATGAAAAGACCAGTGGTTTCCAAGCGGTGGGTATGAGAAGGAAGAGGATGACTAAGTGGAGCACAAAGAATTTTCAGGGAAGTGAAAGTACTTGGTATGGTATTCTAATTATGGATACACTGTTATCACATTTTTCCTAAGCCCATAGAACGTATAACACCAAGAGTGAATTCTAAGATAAACTGCAGACTTCGGGTCATTACATTGAAACAATTTAGTGTCATCCTTGGTAAAACATGTGTCATTCTGATGAGTGATGTTGATTAAGGGGGAGGGTATATTATGTGGGGGAAAGGGAGTATACGGGAAATCTCTGTATCTTCTTGATTTTATTGTAAACCTAAAACTTCTCCTAAAAAATGGAAGTCTTTAAAAAAATTAAAAATAATTTTAAAATTTCTAAATAAAAAGAATTTCAAAAGTAATAAAAATTGTGCAAAGAAGAAGATTTGTAGTTTTTATTTAGGGCATGTTAAGTTTGAGATACCTTCTACAGAGTTTGGGTATATGAGCCTAAACAGAAGATAGCTAGAAAAAAAGCTTAGGGAGTTATCAGCCTAGGTAATAAGATCAGGGACCCAGAAACAAAATAACATAAAAGTAAATAAAATTACAATACTACGTTGACTAGAACCTCCTGATGATGACTTACTAATTCTTAAAGATTCAATTCAGATGAAAAGATTCTTTTCTTACAGATTAATTCTTTTCTTAAATATGACATAATGGTCATCACATCCAGGGAAGAGCAAGGGAAAAGAGCCTCAACATTGGGAAGAACCTTAGTATTATACCCACTTTTCATTAGAAAATAGGGGCTTCTGGGGCACCTGGGTGGCTCAGTGAGTTAACGGTCCACCTCTTGATTTCGGCTTAAGTCATGATCTCATGGTTCATGAGACTGAGCCTGTATCGGGTTCTGCACTGACAGTGCAGAGATCCTCCCTCTCCCTTTCTCACCGCCCCTCCCCAGCTCATGCGAGAGCTCCCTCTTTCAAAATAAATAAACATTTGAAAGAAAGAAAGAAAGAAAGAAAGAAAGAAAGAAAGAAAGAAAAGAAAGAAAGAAAAAGAAAAAGAAAGAAGAGAAAGAAAGAGAAAGAAAAAAAGAAATGTGGGCTTCTGAAGGTGAACAGCCTAGCATATGGCAATAGTTTTTATAAAAGCAAATAATATCTATTTTAGTTTTAGATTCTATGATTACCATACAATCAAAATGAATGAAGCAATTTTTCTTACTTTCAAAAAGAATGTAAAAGGAAAGTTAAAGGAAATAAATTCTATTTCATGTGAAAAATAACAAAATTGTTACAAGACTGAAATATCAAAGGAGAAAGGATGTGGATATACAAACTAAAGGAAAATTAACGCAATAATTCACTGAAGATGTGCTCATGTTGTCAAAATTTCTGCAACAAATAATTTGTAGTTATCCCTTTGACAAAACAACTATCCTTTTTTTGGGGGGTCAAAGATACAGCAAAAGCCTTGCCTTTCCCAGAGCAAATTATGTGCTACACACTGAAATAGCACAAAGTAACATAGCATTAAAAATGGATTTCACTAGATTTAAAAGAAACTTTTCATGAAAGAATTATTATGAAAAAGTAATCACTCATTGTAAAAAAACACTTTAAAATGGACTATTAAGACACCAGCTTATGTGAAAAGTCAATGAATCATGAATCATAAATCATAAATCAAGAGTAAAACAAAATATCCTTTGTTGTTGACAGCTGACAAATTTATTAAATTGCTACATGTACTAGAAGTTTTATTATTAGGTATCTCCTGTAAAGACTCCACAGAGTAAAAAGGACTTGTCTGACAAAAGGAGGCTATTTGAACATTAAATTATAATTTCCCTATGTTTTAGGCAGAATACTTAATGTATTTTATTTTTAATCCTTAAAAATTCATTTTCACAGTAAATGCAATATAAATTCCATTTTACTTTAGCTAAATCTCACTAAATAATTATCTGCTTTTTTCTCCTCTAATAGTAGTAATACTGACCCAAATACACGTTGTGTCTATTTTACTTCAAAGAGTTTTTCATTAATAATTTAGTAAACTAAAATAAGGCAAACTAGCAATATATATATATATATATATATATATATATATATATATATATATATACTAACTGTGACAGACATACATTCTTTCCAAAAAATATAAAAGGAATATAATTGGTAGGTATGTATTTTAAAATATCTAAGTACTCGTGGAAACCAAAATACTATATTCTATACATATGTACAATAACCTTCATAAAAGAGATAATCATTATAAACAGATGTCTCACTTATTTTGCCTACCTAAACCAATCCCTTTTCATTTATTTGTCAGCTGGGTTAAAAGTATTTAAAAGAATTTTGACATTGTATAGTAGGTAACTTTCCCTCAACTTACACCAGAAAATGTGATTGGAAAAAGGTCTTTTATGTCACTTCAAAGTCTAAGGAAAAAATCTGTTGAGCTAAGTAAGTGACTGAAATACTGCAATTTCCAGGCAACTTTGTTGGTTTACATATGACAATAGCGCTAGTCAGGAATTTACAATGAAATTTTTAATTAAGGGAAATTCTTAATTATTAAGGGGACTATAAAATTCAAGATAATCATTGGAAGAACTGATGAGCAAGAAACATTTTAAGAAAAAAAAACTTCATTTAAATTCACTAAACAAATTGATGAGTTCTTAACATTCACATTACAAGAAGATTCTTACTGATAGGTCACAGACATAAATGCCTTATGGGATTCTCTAAATCTTTTTTATATCTTATATTCCATCAAGCAGTCTACCAAACAGCTTATATCATAACTAAAATCAAAAAGAACACTTTCTCAGAAAAAATATTTATATACTTAAAAGAATTCACTGAAACTATCACTTGAAATTGAATTTTAGCTTATAAAATTTTTCAGAATTAAAATCGCATTAAAAATAAAATTTAGTCATACAAAATTATATCACATCAATAGTGATCTAGTATTTACTAGAGGAAAGAGAGAAAACACATTCAATGCCTATTATGTGCCAGATAATATGGTAGATACTTCAAGACGAACTATCTTAGTTTAGTTCATGTTATACTCAGATAAAGTGGGCATTATGAAAATCATACCACAGCTGGCAAAAGTGATTCTCAGAGTTGCCCACATTGGTTTAGAGGGAGGGCTCTGGAATCAGGCTTTCAGGATTCGGATCCGGGTCCTAATCTGCCACTTCAATCTCGTGCCTTGAGGAAGTTACTCGGTTTTTCTCTCCCTCAGCAGCAGAAAAGTAGTAAGTGAGATAACACAGTTACAGACGCTGGCACATAGTTAAGTACTCAGTACATGCCATGTACAACTAGTACTACACATCCTTGAACAACCCGTCACCTAAAATCAGAAAGTACATAACACAACACTGGTGTGAGTCTTAATCTGTCTGACACCAAAGGAAGTCCTGCTTATTGCATCACACTGTCTCTTATGAGAATTTCTTCCTTAGTGTATTTTTAATTGCTTGATATACGAAAGTCTATTTATACCTTGCACTAGAAAACATTTTTCCAAAGCAAATTCTTCCCACAACACACAATAAGGAAGATGTTTTATATCACCTACAGAATTTAATAACATATGTTCTTGAAAAAAGGAGGCTGGGCCAAATGAGAAAGAATGTCATGTACAGTCAATGTATCTGATCATCCAAATCAAAGGAAAATGAAATTTCTAATGTATTGAGTCATTCTTAGATATAAAATAAAAAAATATGATTACTTCAAGATTGGAGTTATACTTTCTTGAAATAATTTGTTAATCATTTATTTATTCTTTAAGTTATTGACTATTAAATGTCTAATGGAAGGCAATTTGTTTAGTCATTGCTTTCAATATTCACTGGACTAAGATTGACGCATCCAATGCAAAATAGTATTAGTTCCTGAGAAATGACAAAACATCCAAATAGTTTTGATCACTTGACAGAATTAATCAAGGTGATCACAGTGCTTGAGAATCATTATGAATAGAATGAAATCACAATGGTAATTACATATTGGCCTAATTTACTTATTCAAAAACAGGTAACATCAAATATACTGTTTGTGTTGCCACAAGCTATTTAACTCAATTCAGCGATATTATTGAATTATTATCTATTGAATATTATCTATTCATTTTGTTGGTTAATTTTTTTGTGCCATAATAAAAGCTAAAATTACATGTTAAAAGAGAAGGCGATAGGAAGTGTTATTCCTGGAGATTTAAATACTAAAGGGGCAGCTATACAAAATCCAAAAACTAGTTAAAGAAAACTCATCTTAAACCCTTCCAGGCTTTCTTTGACTTGGTGTTTGGCTTCAAAACTTGAGTTAACACATCCTCTATTTAAGCCACTATATCTAGAAAACGGATAGTTCAAAACCAGTTTTCATCACTACAACTAAAGTTCAAAATATAAGTCCTACTTCATTACTTCAGTAATTCTCTATTGTAAATACTATATCACTGGTAGAAAGAAGTTCAAATACAAAGTAATACAGCCTGTATTATAACAACCAACTTCCAAGATTAATAATATATCATTTTTTAAATATGAAACTGTAGTATTAGAGATAATCTTACAGATCGCCTAGCCCAATGTCATCAGGATAACAAAACCCAGCATGTACTGTTTACTACATCGATCTATATATTTTATCACATTGAATCTAACGAATCCAATGAGCTATTATTACTACATTTTATAATGGTGGAAGCTGAAGCACAAAATTGTTAACAAAGGTGTACTAATAATACAGTAAACTCAGCATTTGAACCCAAGTCTGTCTGACTTTAAAGTCCACACATATAACAACTATAATACATAGCTTTCATGATAAAACAAAGCCACAAAAATTCTCACAAAGCCTACCTTTAAAGGCTCCAAAAAATAAGATAATTATGTCAATAAATCATTTTCATACAAAGCCTCTTATATAGAGTAAAACTCATCAAGATTTGTAAGGACAGTGTAACAGTGCCAACAGAGAGGTAAAGCTTGCAGAAACAATACAAAGTTTCATAAAAATGGACTGCTAAGTAGACGAAAGTACATGAAAACTAAATACTTCAGCTTGAAACACAGAAGACAGAGAAGTAACTAACTTTATAGCTTAGCTCAATTGTTCCATAAAGTAATTAAGAATTAGATAATATTACAATTGTTGGCATATGCTTATTATGCAAACAGATTTTCAGAAAAGAGGGTATCTAATTTTATCTGGAAATTTAAAAACTTTAAATAGATTCTCATTGATTTAGAATAATTCAATAATAACTAAAAATAAGATGGTATAACCTATTTCAAGGTCCCATTCATCTATATGAATTTAGGATATAGCCAGGACACAAGAAATTCTACCAACCCTTGTCCTACAGCTAAGAATCTATGTTCTTCAAGTAGAGGGAGAAGTCCCATTTAACAACTTTAACATTTTAAATGTTAGAAAGACTGTATCACTGAAAGGCTATATCACTGATGTGCACACTTATCTATAATGCCTCCCCTTTCAAAATTTTAAATAACAAAAGACTATACTGCTGATAGATACAGTTGTCCACAAAAGAGCCAACCTCAAACATCAAGGGCTTGGACACAATTAATGTAAAAGTATTAGATAAGAATTCAAAATAGCACATAACTGAATTAACTGCAGGGTAGCTGGGAACTGGGTATGTATGATTACTAAAGAGGATAGTGATACTTTTCTTATTATATGTTTTCTGTTGGATTTAAACTAAGAAGAACATATATATCATTGCAAAAGTTGAAGTTATTTATTACAGAGAAAAGTTAAGATGAGTGACATAAAAGAACTAAAAACAAATAAAAATGAAAATCAGAATGCTGACTGTTTACATTGTCTTCTATCTCCATGATGAAATAAATACAGTTTAAGATACCAAAATATAGTGTAAATATCAAAATGAGTTTTGAAGACAGGCAATGAAAAATAACCATGTGCCTTGGATGAATGGACCAGATAACCTGTTAACATATGATCTTAGCACTAAGATTTTATAATAGCTATTCATGTAAACATAAATTACTGTGATAGTTTGTTTCAGTTATAACATTTCAAACTCCATAATCTTTCTAATTTTATTCACAAAGCAACAAATTCCATTTCAGGTTAGAATAACTATGGACAATATTAATTCATAAGGAATATTTAAATTACACATGGGAATTTTCTACTGGCTACTTCCTCTGCCAATTTCTTCTCATAGCACTAAGTTTTTAATTACTGATTACAATGTATACTGGTTCACTTGGATGATAAAGAGCAAAACATTTTGAATTTAGATCCAGGATGGAAATTTAAAGTTTTATTTTTCCACTAGGCTGATATGCTGCCCAATGAAATTACTTAAGATCTTGTAGCAAAGTAGTATCACAGCAGGGTATGATCTCGAGATTCCTTTTAACTTCAAGACTTCAACCTTTACACTGATATAAAAGAAAGCATGACCCATGGAGCTCAGTGTTGTAAATGTACAGGTCACATTTATATTCATATTTATACTTTACATAAAGATGGTCTCAATACAGGGATAATATTATTAGCAATATTAAAATAGAATTTTGTTAATAACTTATTTAGATAATAAATATGAGAAAATCATGTTACACTTCAACGGACTTGAAATTTTTCCCACCTTTGTTTGCTTCATTCACTAGGTTTTCCAACAATTCAAAATTGGAAGACTTTCATACATATGTGTACATACTAGTGAAGCATTCCTATATTGCTTTTGGAGTAAAAATGAATGTTTACCTATACAATTTTCTCTTTAAATTCTCCAAACATAGCAATGTACACAGTAAAAATCATTCTTAAAACTCACATTTAACTACTTACATAAATGATTCTAAGATATAAAATTAAATATAAAAAATATAAAATTTTATGCATGAGGTATGTTTAATAAAAAGGAAGGAAACTACAAAAATTACACATAAAATCAACCTAATCAGAAAATAACTGAATTATATAAACACAGATATACCTTGGGTATATCTGGGTTCTCATGCAGGAACTGTATTTAAAGGAAAGCTAATATCTTTTAATATTATGCTGGTCTTATGATAATATCATTATAAAATAATACTAACATGTACGTTATATAACTGTTATCAAATAGTATTCTTCAGAATAAACTTTACCCTAGTAATTTTTTTAAAGCCGACAGGATTTCATGGATGATCCAAACCATAAGCATTTCCAAAGGATAAGGTTGGGACTACCATTTTTCCTCAACTTGTATTATAATCACTATGCTACATCTAGTAAGATGTTTTCATTTATTATCAAGGAAGTCCTTCCTTTATGATTGTGCCAAGTCTTAATAATGTGTAAATTTGTATCTGCCTTAGTCCTAAAGGAGCTTTTATTAGCATGTCAGGGATAAAAACCCAATTTTACAACACATTTACACAGCACCAAGGATGTCAGGCATTATCTAAGTGTGTACAAATTACACATTCAAAGAAAACTTACCAGACAGTTGTTTCCACTTGACTGTCATTGAGCTGACGATTGTCCAGTTGGGCAAAAAGTGGAAAAAGCACTTGAATCCCTCCAATTGAATGAATTGCACTATGAATTGAATGTGTTACTATAGCTTTCACATCCTATGTTCAAAAACAAAAATGTGTATTAAATTTCTGAGGCATAAGTTATCATTATTTCCTTGTTCCAAATAACTTCGTAAAAAGAATTTCAAAAATATTGACATTTTTAAAGCCCTCAGTTATATAATTTTTGACACATATATAAAATAAAAACTTGAAATATCTTTGCCAACCACTTTAAATCTGGAACTTACGTTGAGATTTTTATACTGAAATATGAAGCTATAAATGGAAAAATAATTTAGAATAAGAAATACCATCAGAAGATTTAAAGACATTCAAGTAATTTTTATGTGGGGGAGTTATATTAGTACATCCTTAAAGCAATGTATATTTTTGTGTCTAACAGCTATCTGTTCAGCTAATCAAACGATTTTTTTTCCAAAGGATATATAACAGATAAGATAACAGAAATGATAGATTCCCTACTAAGAAGACTGACTAGTCCAAGGTAAAGTATATTGCCAAAAAATTAAAATAAAAAAATAAGGTAGAAGGCAAAAATGTCATGCAAAGAACTAGAAGATGAAAAAAAAAAATACCAACTGTAGACCTATAGGTTGGTAATATTTAATACGGAAAATACTGTTAATACTCAATGAAAATATGGAAACTAAGCTACTATTCACCTACCTGGAGCATTAGGGCATGTGGGGAATGCACAAAAATTGATGCATTTTCCTTTGGTGATGATTCCAGGCATAGCTGCGCATCAGTGGCCTTAGCATTATATGTAAATGCAATGCTACTTGCAAGTTTCCCATCATACAGAACCTGTTTATGATGTTCTGCCAAATGAATGTCACTCTCAGATTTAAATTTGAAGGTACTCTGAAAAAATAAAACTAAATTAAATTCTCTTTTTAAATGTAACATAATAAAACTCTAAAGTCTTAAAGCACAGAAGTATTTAAGATAATAAACAATTTGTTTTGACCCTTCCATGTGTCAGGTATTAGTCAATGGTATTATATTATTTTGTTAGCTCACTTCAGTTCTAGGAGTTAAATTGTACTCAGCATGCTAATAAACACACTCAGATCTTCATATTCTCATTTTTATTGTTGTTTTGATAATCTACAAAATAATTTTATTAGAAAAAAATGTACATTCAGATGTTATTAAATATAAAGTGAGTTTGATTTAATACTTCATGACATAAATTTAATGTTTCTTGTTAACACATTCACAAGTATGTACATGAGTATACAGTACCTGGGACATCAATTACTCATATAGAAAAATGAATATCATTTAAGACTATGAAGAATATTTATGTGTAGAAATATTTAGGTCTTAAGTATAGCAACATATTGAATAACAATACCACTCTACAAAAGCATCAGAAAGTCATGTTAAACCCAGAAGTTCATATATCTATATGAATTTTAATTTATATTTTATTTGCAAATTTGTAATTTAATGCAAATATTTTAAAACACTGTGCATATATAAAGTGTCACCACTTTATATACAGAATACAGAAATAATAAAGATGTACTAGCTGTAATAAAAGTATTGGTAGAAATGGTTAAAATTTCGCTACAGATATAAACCTGACAATGACAAGTAATATTTCACCTTTGCAACAATTACATGATATCAGTATTTTTATTATTTTCAACCTAACAACTATGAAAACTGAATGTTAGAAAAATTAAGATCTGGAATAGATGGTACCAGTATCAATGGATTAAAAGTGAAGTGACCTATATTATAATCTAGGCTCTACCACTAATTATCTCTAGACCTTTATTTGGTGTCAAAGATATCATTTAACCAATGTGGCTCGATTGGTTACTGTTACAGTAAGATTAAACCAAACGTTCCAAACTCACATTCTTGTAGGAGGTGAACAGACACATGCATAAATGAAGCAGGTCAAGGGGGGGTTTCTTCAGACTACAGCAGTACACGTTCTGTCTAAAAGTGTTCCTCAATGTTCAGCTCAGGTCAATTATTGTACCATGTTGCCAGTTCCTCAATATTTTTCAAAAGGAACATGAACTCTGGACTTTTACATAAATATAAAATCACCTAATTTGTAATTTAATGCAAATATTTAAAAACACTGGGCAGACCAAACATGTCAGGTCAAATTCAGCCCATTTTGTACTTCTAAACTCGTATCCAGAGAGCCTTCCTTACTGGAACCTGGATGCAAACCATTGAATTAGGCACATGCAAAGGGAAGAGCAGCATGAATAAATGAAAATTTGTACGTAAGTAGCTATGGAAGGATGATACTTTTTGTCCTTTAAATGTAAGCACATTTACATATTTTGATATTAGAAATAAGCTAACCCAATTGCAGTATTTGGGATCAGACCTTGTTTTCTCTTCTCAATTAAATGGAATGCAGAACTTTATCTGCCACCCCAGAGATTTAAAATGTAATCTGTTTATATAACTCACAGATTCACACCTCCCAATCTAGAGGCAACAGTTGGGCTTAAAATATGTTCTGGTTTAAAATAAAGATTATATTTCAGTCCCTCTTGTACTAAAGAATAGGTGACAATTACAATAAAAAAAGATTTTTTTTTAAAGTCTTCTTTAAGAGGAGTCAACATGGTGGAGAAGTAGGGGGACCCAAAGTTCCCTTATCCCTCAAACACAGCAGTACTGAGGTCAGGAGACTTAGAATTTCAGGAATCTTGGCTACAGAGTGACAGAAACATCTCAAGGGGCCCTTGGTGACAAATTGGTAGGCCATAGGTGCGTGATTATGAATTGGGAGAGATAAAACACATGGTGCAGGCAGAGAGGAGAGGGATCCCCTTCTGTGGATAGACAAAAGGAAGAGAAAGAGAGGGTGTGGAAGTGTAGGATTGTATTTGAACAAGAGAAAACCCACAGACTGGGTAACGGGAAAAAAGGAGAAAGAACCAATTTCTAACACAATCCAGAGTTGCAGGACTTTCTCTGGACTGGGAGCAGACACACTGTACACTCTCCTGATGGGGAGGAGGAGCCAGCCCCAGGCTGGGTAGCTAGTTCAGAGGGCAGTCAGAGAGAGCAGTCATCTCCCTTGAGCGCTGTGGTAAGAAGGTATATAGCAGCTCCACGGACAAAAGATCCTGCAGACACCCACCAGCCAGAGGCCCTCTGTCTGCTGGCTGGGCAAAATGGCACTACACTGGAACTGGGGCATTGGAGCAGGATCCTTTAAATTCAGGGCCAGTGTGAATCCCAGCCAAGTGCCTGGGAGGAACAGGAAGCTGTGGAACGGGACAAACGGGACACACAGGCCGCTCGTGCAGGTGCCGCACTGTGGGAATAGCCTGAACACAGTGGTTTGGGTCATCTGGTCTGGGGAGGAGAGACTGGGGTGTCAATATTTTTCTCCCCATCACCAAAAAGTTGGGGCTTCAGAGAACAGAAAACAGGCCCACTGTGGAGGCTGGACCCGCCTATACCAAACCATGCCCCTCTTTGCTTGGTAGCTGAGTATCTACCAGAGCAAGATTGACAATGACAGAACCAGATGGCCCCTCCTGCAGACCAGTAGAGTCACCAGTTCCAAGGCACCTTCAGATATTGGTCTAGCAGTTTTGCATTTTCTGATTTGATTCTTGGTCAACTCTTATTTTATATATAACATATATGTAATATTTTTTTCCTTCCCTTTCTTCCTCTTCTTTCTTCCCTTCTCTATTCTGGTTGTTGGTTTGGTTAACCAAACATTTTTAATCTATTCTTTTTATACTTCCTCTATATCTCCTTCTTATTTATTTTCCCCCCTCTCTCTCTCTCTCTGAAGAGAGAGACTCCAAAACACATCCTGAAGGGCCAGACCCTGGACAGTGTATGACACCTTTTTAATATAGTAGTGCTCGCTGGTGCAGGACATGCAGTAAGCTATTAAAACACATAAGGGACAGAAAACTAGCCAAAATGATGAAAACGAAGAATTCTCCTCAAAAGAAATTCCAGGAAGAAATGACAGCTAGAGAATTGCTCAAAACAGATATAAACAATATATCTGATCAAGAAAGAATAATTGTCATAAGATTAATAGCTGGGCTTGAAAAAAAGCTTAGAAGACAGCAGAGAATCTATTGCTACAGAGATCAAGGAACTAAGAAATAGTCACGATGAATTAAGAAAATGTTGTGCAAAATAAACTAGAGGTGGTGACAGCAAGGATGGAGGAAGCACAGAAGAGAATAAGTGAAATAGAAGACAAAATTACGGAAAATGACGAAGCCGAGAAAAAGAGAGATAAGAAAATACTAGACAATAAGGGGAGAATTAGAGAACTAAGTGATTCAATGAAATTTAATAATATCCATATCATAGGAGTTCCACAAGAAGAGAGAGAGAGAGGGGCAGAAGGTTTACATGAACAAGTTATAGCTGACAATTTTCCTAATCTGGGTAAGGAAGCAGACATCCAAATCCAGAAGGCACAGAGAACTCCCTTCAGACTCAACAAGAATAGGTCTTTGCCATGGCATTATCATAGTGAAACCGGCAAAATACAAAGATAGAGAATTCTGAAAGCAAATAGGGACAAATAGGCTTTAATCTACAAGAGTAGACACATAAAGGTAGTAGCAAACCTGTCTAGTGAAACTTGGCAGGCCAGAAGGCAGTGGCAGGAAATATTCAAAGTGCTGAATAGAAAAAATATGCAGCCAAGAATCCTTTATCCAGCAAGGCTGTCATTCAGAATAGAAGGAGAGATAAAGTCTTTCCAAGACAAACAAAAACTGAAGGAGTTCATGACTACTAAGTCCACTCTATGAATGGAACGTCGCAAAGACTGCAAAGGACCAGAGACATTACCACAAGCATGAAACCTACAGGTAACAATGACACTAAATCCATATCTTTTGATAATAACTCTTAAGTGTAAATGGACTAAATGCCCCAATCAAAAGACACAGGGTATCAGAATAGATAAACAAATAAGATCCATCTATATGCTGTCTACAAGAGACTCATTTTAGACTTGAAGAGAGGGGATAGAGAACCATCTATCACACTACTAGAAGTCAAAAGAAAGCTGGAGTAGCCATACTTATATCAGACAAACTAAATTTTAAACTAAAGACTGTAACAAGAGATGAAGAAGGGCATCATATCATAATTATGGGGTCTATCTATCAAGAAGAGCTAACAATTATAAATGTTTACGCCCCCAACATGAAGGCACCCAAATATATAAATCAGTTAATCACAAACATAAGCAATCTTATTGATAAGAATACAGTAATTGCAGGGGACTTTAATATACACTAACAACAATGAACAGATCATCTAGGCAGAAAATTAATAAAGAAATAATGGCTTTGAATTATACACTGAACCAGATGGACTTGGCAGATATATTCAGAACACATCCAAAAGCAGCAGAATACACATTCTCCTCGAGTGCACATGGAACATTCTCCAAGATAGATCACATACTGGGTCACAAAACAGCCTCAATAAACATAAAAGAACTGAGATCATACCATGCATATTTTCAGACCACAATGCTACGAAACTTGAAATCAACCATAAGAAAAAATTTGTAAAGTCTCCAAATGCAGGGAGGTAAAGAACATTCTACTAAAGAATGAATGGGTCAGGCAGGCAATTAAGGAAGAAATTTAAAAATACATGGAAGCAAATGTAAATGAAAACACAACAGTCCAAAGCCTTTGGGATGCAGCAAAGGCAGTCATAAGAGGAAAATACACTGCAATCCAGGTGTATCTCAAGAAAAAAGAAAAATCCTAAATACAAAACCTAAACATACAACTAAAGGAACTAGAAGCAGAAGAGCAAAGAAACCCCAAAGCCAGCAGAAAAAGAGAAGTAGTAAAGATCAGAGCAGAAATAAACAAGATAGAGTCCAAAAAAATGGTAAAACATATCGATGAATCTAAGAGCTAGTTTTTTGAGAAAATAAACAAAATTGATAAACCCCTGGCCAAACTTCTCAAAAAGAAAACAGAGAGAACCCAAATAGATAAAATCACGAATGAAAGATCACAACCAACACCACAGAAATACAATTATTAGAGAACACTATGAAAAATTATATGCCAACAAACTGGACAACCTGGAAGAAATGGACAAATTCCTAGACACCCAAACACTACCAAACTCAAACGGAAAGAAATAGAAAATTTGAACAGACCCATAATCAGCAAAGGTAATGAATCAGTTATCAAAAATCTCCCAATAAATAAGTCCTGGGCCAGATGGCTTCCCAGGGAAATTCTACCAGACATTTAAAGCAGAGTTAATACCTATCCTTCTCAAGCTGTTCCAAAATACAGAGGTGGAAGGAAAGCTTCTGGACTCATTCTATGAAGCCAGCATTACCTTGATTCCCAACAGACAGAGACCCCACTAAACGGAGAGTTACAGGCCATATCCCTGATGAACACGGACGCAAAAATTCTCAATAAGATACTAGCAAATCGAATTCAACAGTACATTAAAAGAATATTCACCATGATCAAGTGGGATTCATTCCTGGGCTGCAGGGCTGGTTCAATATTCACTAATCAATCAATATGACACATCACATTAATAAAAGAAAAGAACTATATGATAGTGTCAACAGATGCAGAAAAAGCATTTGACAAAATACAGCATCCTTTCCTAGTAAAAACCCTCAAGAAAGTTGGGATAGAAGGAACATACCTTAACATCATAAAAGCCATGTACGAAAAGCCCACAGCTAACATCATCCTTAATGGGGAAAAACTAAGAGCTTTCCCTCTGAGATGAGGAACACGACAGGGATGTCCACTCTCACCACTGTTGTTTAACACACTATTGTAAGTCCTACCTTCAACAGACAACAAAATGAAATCAAAGGCATCCAAATTGGCAAAGAAGTAGTCAAACTTCTTTGACACACTCCACATGGAAACATCACACTCTACATGGAAAGCCCGAAAGATTCCACCAAAAAGGCAGTTAGAAATGATATATGAATTCAGCAAAGTTGCAGAATACAAAATCAATGCACAGAAACCGGTTGCATTTCTATACATCAATAATAAAGCAATGGAAAGAAAGATTAAGAAATTGATCCCATTTACAATTGCACCAAGAACCATAAAATACCTAGGAATAAACTTACCCAAAGATGTAAAAGATCTGGATGCTGAAAACTATAGAAAACTTATGAAGGAAATTGAAGAAGACACAAAGAAATGGAAAACCATTCCATGCTCATGGATTGGAAGAACAAATGTTGTTAACATGTCAATACTACCCAAAGCAATGTACACCTTCAGTGAAATCCCAATCAAACAATTCTAGCATTCTTCTCAAAGCTAGAACAAACAATCCTAAAGTTTGTATGGAACCACAAAAGACCCTGAATAGCCAAAATAATGTTGAAAAAGAAAACCAAAGCAGGAGGCATCACAATCCTAGACCTTACCCTCTACTACAAAAGCTGTAATCATCAAGACAGTATGGTATTGGCACAAAAACAGACACATAGACCAATGGAATAGAATAGAGAACCTACAATTGGACTCACACATGGACAGTGAACTAATCTTTGACAAAACAATAAAGAGTATCCAATGGAAAAGAGACAGTCTCTTTAGCAAATGGTACTGGGAGAACTAGACAGCAACATGCAGAACAATGAACCTTGACCACTTTCTTACACCATACACAAAAAAACCTCAAAATGGATGAAAGACCTAAATATGAAACAGGAAGCCATTAAAACCCTAGAGAAGAAAGCGGGCAACAACCTCTTTGACTTCAGCCGCAACAACTTCTTACTTGACACCTCTCCGAAGGCAATGGAAATAAAAGCAAAAATGAACTACTGGGACTTCAACAAGATAAAAACCTTCTGTACCACAAAGGAAACAATCAACAAAACTAAAAGGCAACTGATGGAATGGGAAAAGATATTTGCAAATGGCATATAAGATAAAGGTTAGTATCCAAAATCTATAAAGAACTTATCAAACATCCTAAAAACAAATAATCCAGTGAAGAAATGGGCAGAAGACATGAATAGATACTTTTCCAATGAAGACATTGAGATGGCCAACAGACACATGAAAAGATGCTCAATGTCACTCATCATCGAGAAAATACAAATCAAAACAACACTGAGATACCACCTCACACCTGCCAGAGTGGCTAAAATTAACAACTCAGGAAACAGATGCTGGCAAGAATGTGAAGAAACGGGAACCCTCTTGCACTATTGGTGGGAATGCAAACTGGTGCAGCTGTTCTGGAACACAGTGTGGAGGTTCCTCAAAAACTTAAAAATAGAATTACTCTATGACCTAGCAATAGCACTACTAGGAATTTATCCAAAGGATACAGGAGTGTTGATTCACAGGGGAATATGTACCCAATGTTTATAGCAGTGCTTTCAACAACAGCCAAATTATGGAAAGAGCCCAAATGTCCATCAGCTGATGAATGGATAAAGAAGATGTGGCTTATATACAATGGAATACTATTTGGCAATGACAAAGCAGGAAATCATGCCATTTGCAACAACGTGGGTAGAACTGGAGGATATTATGCTAAGTGAAAAAAGTCAGAGAAAGACAGATATCACATATTTTCACTCATATGTGGAATCTGAGAAACTTAACAGAAGACCATGGGGGAAGAGAAGGGGGAAAATAGTGTCAAACAGAGAGGGAGGCAAACCATAAGAGACTCTTACATACAGAGAACAAACTGAGGGTTGACGACGGGGGGGTGGAGAGGGGAAGAGGGGAAAATGGGTGATGGGTATCTGAGGAGGGCACTTGTTGGGGTGAGCACTGGGTGTTGTATGTAAGCGATGTCATGGGAATCTACTCCCAAAGCCAAGAGCACACTGTATACATTGTATGTTAGCTAACTTGACAATAAATTATATTTTATAAATAAATAAATAAATAAATAAATAAATAAATAAATGAATGAATGAATAAAGATTATCTGAATGAAATTATGAGTTAACTATATAAGGTAGTAATACTGGCAACATAAAACCATTTTAATTTGCCTTCTTCACTGGTTGCCTTGGTATTATAATATCAACATTTTAATATGTATTTCAATAAGATTATAAATGCTCAAAAGGTTTAATATTTATGCTTCTAACATAATCATTTTCAAAAAAATTTTCACAAATATGTTAGAATTTTTACTTACATTGCAAAGAACTGATCAGAAGCAGATTTAATTATTTTGGAGGAATAAAACATATGAGTTTGTTTATTGAAATAAAACTGTTTAGTTGAGGAATTTGAGGAAAGAGTATCTATGACATTGAGACATTGGGGAAGCAGACTAAATAAGGAAGAGGGGAGTCAAGGAGTTGGATGACCCAAAAGCAAGTTGGAGTTTAATCAGGTAGAGTAGTGCTACCTCCTTATGTTGATGATGTTATACCAAGAAAAGTAATGTGTGGGGCACCTGGGTGGCTCAGTTGGTTGAGGTACCGACTTTGGCTCAGGTCATGATCTCATGGTTTGTGAGTTTGAGCCCCGCATCGGGCTCTATGCTGACAGCTCTGAGCCTGGAGCCTGCTTGGGATTCTGTGTCTCCCTCTGTCTCTGCCCCTCCCCCACTCATGCTCTGTCTCTGTCTCAGAAATAAATATTTAAAAAAAATTTTTTTTTTAAAGAAAAGCAATGTGTAGACAGGAACTGGAGGAAGAGCAACGTAAGTTCCAGCTAGTGGAGCTACATTGTATTAAGGGTTTGGGGGGATTTGACACAAACAAAGGCAACAAAAGCAAAAATAAACCAGTGGGACTATATCAAACTAAAAACTTCCGCACAGTGAAGGCAACCACCAACAAAATGAAAAGGCAAGCTACCAAACAGGAGAAAATATTTGCAAATTAATTTCCTGATAAGGGGCTAATATAAAATACATATATAGAACTCATACAGCTCTAATTTAAAAACCACGAAGAAACCAGTCTAATTTAAAAATGGGCAGAGGACTTGAATAGACATTTTTCCAAAAAAGACATAAGGGTGGTAACAGACACATTTCACTAATTAGTGAAATGCAAATCAAAACCACAATAAGCTGTCACTTCACACCTGTTGGAATGGCTATTACTGAAAAAACAAGACATAACAAGTGTTGCCAAGGAGGTGGAGTAAAGAAAATCCTTTTGCACTGCTGGTGGGAATGTAAACTGGTGCAGCAACTGTAGAAAAGAGTATGATGTGTTCTCAAAAACTTAAAACTAGAATTACTATATGATCTAGCAATTCTACTTCTAGATATTCATCCAAAAAAAAAAATGGAAACACTAACTCGTAAAGATATCTGCACTCCCATGTTCACTGCATTGTTTACGATAGCCAAGACATGGAAGCAACTTCAGTGTCCATAGATGAGTAACTGCATAAGGAAAATGTTGTACATGTACGTATACAAGGGGATGTTATTCAGCCGTAAAAACGAATGAAATCTTGCCATTTGCAATGACATGAATGGACCTTGAGGACATTATGCTAAGTGAAATAAATCAGAGAAAAACAACTATACAACCTTACTTATATGTGGAATCTAAAGCAAGCAAGCCAACAAACAGAAAGAATTCACAAAGAATGGCCAGAGGTGGAGAGAAGAGATAAATAAAATGGGCAAAGAAGGTCAAAGAGTATAAACTTCTACTTACAAGATGAATAAATTCTGAAGAACAATATAAAGAATGTTGATCACAGCTAACAATACTGTATTGTATATTTGGAAGTTGCTAAGAGAGCAGATTTAAAAGTCCTCAGTACACACAAAAAATTATAACCATGTGAGGTGATGGATGGGTCAGCTAACCTTACGATGGTAGTCATTTCACCATATACACATGTATCAGATCATTATATTGTATGCTTTAAACGAATGTAATGTTATATGTCAATTATATCTCAATAAAACTTGGGGAAAAGCTTTGAAATTAAAAAAGTAAGATACTGTCTTCTCAGTTTTGTACAGTGCAATAAATAAATAGCTAAAAACATTGGGCTCAAAATTAGTTCCACTTAAGTCTGAATCCCAACCCTATCACACACTAGGTGTGTATACATCCCCAAGTTATTTACCTCTCATCTCTTATTACACACCTTACAGACAAAATAGTAAATAGAGAACTTTGAACAATACCTGGATCTTTAAAAGCAACACAAAATGGCAGCTGCTATCTTTACCGCATCTTTTCCTACTTAGTATTATACAAGTATTTTTCTGTAAGATATTTTTCCATAAATGTCACTCACAAAATATATACCATAAATTTTATGTAATGACATATAGTAGTGAACATCCAGATATCTGTAACATAGTTGCTAATGAGGCAAAACCTCATTGAATAGAACCTAATCACCCAAACTGGAATTACTTAACATAAACATGGGAAAATGTTCCAGAACACTGCTAAACTCAACCAAATTAAGTTTATCTAATAGCTACAAGAGCAGGGACTTGCTATTTTCTAATAACATCTGAAAACTTCACCAAGTTAAGAATATAGCCATTTCCATTGAATTATGTAAGAATAACATATATATGGCAATACCTACTGCTCTCTCCAGTATCGCTATGTGACTAGTATTACTGATATTAATAGGTAATGACACAACATTCCATGAATTATGTTTCCTACTGTGTAACTTAAGAGAATGTTGCCACCTATATATTGGAGAAGTTTCCCTTCAAAATGAATAATCTAGGGCGCCTGGGTGGCTCAGTCAGTTGAGCGTCCAACTTCAGCTCAGGTCATCATCTCACAGTTCATGGGTTTGAGCCCCCCAACAGGTACTGTGCTGACAGCTCAGAGCCTGGAAACTGCTTCGGATTCTGTGTGTGTCTCTGCCCTCCCCTGGTCACACTCTATCTCTCTTTCTCTCTCTCAAAAATAAATAAAACATTTTTAAAAGTTTTCAAAAACAAAAATTAAAAATAATATGAATAATGCATATTAATAATAATATGAAGTAAAATTACTTCAAACTCTAATAATCTACATTTCCAAACTTCTCTAGGAAAATATATATATAGAATCAATCCATTCTCTTACCACAATTTTTTTTTATAATTCCAAATGACTGGAAAAACAAAATTCATTATTTTGATATTCCAAGTCTTCAATAACTTGGTTTCAACCAATCATAATCATCCTCACATCCCACCATAAACCACTCAGCCTACTCTGTATTCTACCATGAAGCCATGTCTGTTTATGGATTAATCCATAAACACACCCTATACTCCCTTGATTCTTTCCCTTTAATCATGCCCTCTTTCTCACATTCTATCATCATGTCCTGCTCACCATCTGAAACTTATGTATTTTTCAAGAACCCTAAAAAACTTTTTCCTATGAAGAATTCCTAAAGTCTTTGTAGCTGAAATTAATCATCCTTTCACAAAACTTTAACAGCATTTACATTATATTTCCTTTCTGGTACACATATCAACTTTTAATTATAAACATTTAGGAATATAATTATTCTCATAAAGAGAGTATAAGTTTGATCATTTTTAATACTCTAAAGCTTAGAACAATTCCTTGAATAAATACGTAGTACACTGATGAAATTTACTCAATGGCATGCCCTGAAATCATTATTACCAACCCTTAACAAGCAAGATTATAAAGACTATAGTCTTTATAGACTATAGTCACAAGACTATAGTCTATATAGACTAGTCTCTAGTCTATATAGACTATATAGACTATATAGACTAGTCTCTAGTCTTTATAGACTATAGTCACAAACATGCCAACAAGTAGATCAGCACAGAAAATTTCACTGCATGAAGTGCAGTCAGTTGTTTCACACAGTGCATAATTATTTGTCCAATCAAATCTTTAAAAATTATGATAACGGCATATATAAAATTAGCAGAAATGCCAAGTATCAGCACTATAATAACCACCATATTTCAAATATTAAATTAGAGAAACACTGGTACCCACCACTATCCAGGAGAAATTTTTAACACAATGATACTAAGAAACTACTTATATGAAATTAATCAATCATTTCCCAATATTAAGCAATTTCATGTAACTCATTTTTCTAATATGAGTAAAAAGTTTTCAACATGCATGCAGTTGCACGGAAGAATAGATCTTGATAGGCTGGTAATTTTAAAAGTTAAACTGCAAAAGCAATCAATATTACATAATCATAAAAGATACACTTTGCAGACATGATTTGATTGGACATCTGTGTGAGTAATTATAATCTAGTAGAATAAAACTCCAAAATTTCTATACCACTACTGTCATTCGTTTGTACGACAATTACTGAGCAGCTGAGGATCTGGAGATAAACCTCTAACTGGGCTGACACTCCGTAGACTCAGACAACTGTGTGACCTCTACTCCGCCTCTTCTGCTATTAGTTAACACCTACTTTCTGCTAGGGCTTGTGGAGCTTCACCCCATAAATGTACAACTCTACCCTGAGCAAAGATGAACAGGGAACCCTCACAGACTTCTGCCTCTACCCCAACAGCTTTGTCCTTTTCTGCACCCTGTTCCACATATTCTAGCTGTTTGAGCTGCCCTTAATTCTGATCTCAGCCTCCTCAGCTCGGCTTACCTCCACCTCCTAGTGCCTCAATAAAAATGTTGGCCCCAGCCAGATACAAAGGATGAATATCCAGCTCATCTTAATTATATTTCTACCTGCAAGGATGTCAGGACTGTGCTATGTGCATTGACAAGTGTCAAAGAAACAGATAGTTTGCATAGTTTGCCCATTTTTATAGTTATTTACAACAGTAGGGCACATTCACTACCAGTTACTCCAAAAATGGATAAAATCAGGTTGGATGTTTTCTGAAATTAATTAATTAAGCCAGCACTTATTTCTTTTTTATTTTAGCCATTCTGACTAAAAGTGTACAAAGGTATCACATTGTGGTTTTGATTTGCATTTCCCTGATGATTAGTGATGTTAAGCATCTTTTCATGTGTCTGTTGGCTATGTGTATAGTCTTCTTTGAGAAAATGTCTATTCAGGTCCTCTTTCCATTTTTTAATTCGATTGTTTGTTTTTTGGGAGTTGCATTGAGTGAATTCTTTATATATTTTGGATATTAACCTCTTATCAGATATATCATTTGTCAATATCTTCACTCATTCATTAGGCTGCCTTTTCATTTTGTTGGTGGTTTCCTTCACGTGCAAAAGCTTTCTATTTTGATATAGTCCTAATAGTTTATTTTTGCTTTTGTTTCCCTTGCCTTAGGAAACATATCTAGAAAAATGCTGCTAAGGCCAATGTGAGAGAAACTATTGCCTATGTTCTCTTTAAGGATTTTTATGGTTTTCAGGTCTCATGTTTAGGTCTTTACACCATTTTGAGTTGATTTTCAGCCACTGTGGAAAACAGTATGGAGGGTCCTCAAATACTAAAAATAGAAATACTGTAATCCAATAATTCCACTACTAGGTATTTACCCAAAGACAGTGAAATTACTGGGATGCCTGGGTGGCTCAGATGGTTGAGCATCTGACTTCAGTTCAGGTCATGATAGCACGGTGCATCAGTTCAAGCCGCACATCAGGCTCTCTGCTGTCAGCACAGAGCCCGCTTGGCATCCTTTGCCCCTCCCCTGCGCATTCTCTCTCCCTCTCTCTCTCTCTCTTTCTCTCTCTCAAAAATAAACATTTAAAAAAAGAAAATGAAAACACTAATTCAGAATGATAGATGCACCACTATGTTTATTGCAGCATTATTTACAATAGCCAAGATATGGAAGCTGATGATTGCTAGAGGGGAACAGGGTGGAGGGTGGAGGAATGGGCAAAATAACTAGAGGGACTGGAAGATACAAGTTTCCAGTTATAGAATAAATAAGTCACAGGAAAAAAAGGCACGGCATTAATAACATAGTCAATGATACTGTAATAGTGATGTGTCATGATGAATGGTAGTTACACTTGCATTGAATGTAGCATAATGTATAAACTTGTCAACTCACTATGTTGTACATCTAAAACGTATGTAACATTGTGCCACCTATAGTCAAATAAAAATTTAATTAATTAAGAAACTGTGTAATTGGATAGGTTTTAGAAGATCGTTTTGCCAATTCTCCTCCTCATCTCCATGGGGAAAAAAAATCAGTTAAAGAGTACCAATGGATCCAAAAAGGAACAACAACAACAACAACAACAACAACAAAACCAGCATTTTCAGTTGGATGAATTTATGAGAGGTAATCGAGAGAAGCAGATTATTCCCTACTAAAATAAATAAAACTCACTTATT
Organism: Panthera onca; assembly: GCF_046562875.1. Classification (NCBI taxonomy): domain Eukaryota; kingdom Metazoa; phylum Chordata; class Mammalia; order Carnivora; family Felidae; genus Panthera; species Panthera onca. The sequence goes on from NC_138339.1 coordinate 226,755,394, forward strand.
CCTAATGAATTTCAAAAAATCTTAAAAGTTTCGTGAGCCTGACTGAATCAGTTTTCAAGCTATGTTCTCTATGAAGCATTTCTCAGTTCCTACAATCAGAATCCTTTTCCATGATCCCACTGGACTTACTGTTTTCAGATTGTATCAGGATTATAAATTCAATCAACTTCACTTTTTAGCTTTTTTGTAGGTCTTTCTCCCTTACTTGGTTATAAGTTACTTAAAGGTAATTGAGAGCTTTTCATGTTCCATAATGCCTATAATAGTGGTCCATGTATAGAAATGGCTTAACAAATGTTCTCTGAATTTTAAAGTTGTATGAGGAAATTCATCCAAATAGAATTGTTTTCCCTCTAGTCATTTCAAAGCTACTTCTATTTTTTAATGTTTATTTATTTATTTTGAGGGGTAGGGGAAGGAGGGGCAGAGAGACAGAGAATGAATCCCAAGCAGGCTCCAGGCTGTCAGCACAGAGACCACTGCAGGGCTCAATCCCACCAACCATGAGATCATGACCTGAGCGGAAATCAAGAATCAGACACTTAACCGACTGAGCCACCCAAGCACCACTAAAGTTACTTTTTAAATGACTTTTCTTTATCCAGGGAAAATTCAGAATTTAGAATAAAATTATCCATTCCTCTTTATTTAATATTTTGGCATTTTAATTTTTATTTTATTATTCTTTTTTTGAGAATATGCATACCCTTTATATTAAGATAATACTTTTAAGATTACAAATATACTATCCTATTTCTTCTTTGATTCTGCGTTTCTTTATGGATTCAATTCGGTCATTAAACTTTTGTTATCTACTATTGCTAAAACCTACCACTTTCCAGTTTTTGTCTATTTAAATATCTTTATTTGACTTTGTGCCCTTTTCCTTTACTTGCTACATGTATGAAAGAGTTGGTTGCTTTGAGAAACACAACAAGCATTAAGTATGAATATGAAATCACCAATGTTCTTCGCCACAAACTGCACTTATAACCAGTAAATTCTTTTTTGAGCTGAAAGTCTTGTACTAATAATTACTAATATAATTCATTCTTATAATCCTCAGTGATTTAAGTGAAAAGTCCTAGAAAACACTAAAGATATCACTCTGGCTCCTGGTTACTATCCTTTAAAAATAATGCTGAAATAGCTTATTAACTCTTATCTTTTTTTATAATCCTATCGCGCTTAAGAACTCAGAATACCTGCTTTCTAAAAATAATGATTGAAATAAAATACTGAAAAATGGGTTACTAAATAGTAATTAGCTTTGGCATGTTGGCATTTTAACAATTCTGAAATGTATGTGCATTCTTCTGTCTGGAAAAAATGCCTTAACTTTCATTTTGTTTATATTGCTTCCAATGAAATAAACAATGTTTAATATATTCTCTAGAAGTTATAAAATCTTTTTGGGAAATATCATATAAGAAGTCTAAAACAACCTATTCTTATTTGAAAAAAAAATATCCTTAATTTTTTTCAGTCCATGATGCAAATATCATAATTCCCTGCTTTGGCTTGTAGGAGCAAAACTACCTCACATTATAATTAACTAAATACAACATTTTTAGTGTTTTTTTTTAATTATGATACAACTTAAGTGACTTAATAATTTTATTATACTTACTCCATTTGGGTTATTTACATCACTTCCAACACTTCAAAATTATATATGAAAGTATAATAAGCATGCTTGTGCATATATATATCAGTATTTAGTAAATTATTCTTTGAAGGATTTCCAGAAGCAGAATTGTTACATAAAATGGTATGAGTAGCATGGGGATGAGAATGAGGAGTGACTGCCAGTAGGCATGCACGGTGATAGAAATGTTCTAAACTTGGACGGCAGGGATGTCAATACAACTCTGTAAGTTGCTTAAAATAATTTGCTTGTAAACTTAAAATGAGTGAATTGTACAGTATAGAAATTACATTTCAATAAAGATGTTATATTTTTTAAAATGAAAAAAGAGGGTTATGGACATTTTCCAACCAGACATTGAGAGATGGAATGAGACAGGAAAATACAACCCATACATATGGAAAATACGCAGGCAATAGAAACTGCCAGTGAGAGCAAACACATGTTAGCTTTAACAGGAAAAGTCTCCAATGTAGCCATTAAAAATATGTTCAAAGAACTAAAAGAAAATAATAATTAGAGAAGTAAATGCAGGTATTATGATAATGTCATATTAAATAGATAACATCAATTAAGACAGAAATACTATAAAAACAATCCAAATGGAAATTCTGGAGTTGAAAAGTGTAACTGACCTGAAAACTTTTCTAGAGGTCAACAAAAGATTTGAACAAAGCAGAGGACAGAATTAGCAAACATGAAAATAATAAAGATTATGTAATCCAAAAACCAGAGAGAAAAATGAGTGAAGAAAATGGAGCCTCAGAGAAATATGGGAAACATGTACCAACATATGCAGAATGGGATGGCTGAAGTAGAGAAGAAAAAGAGAAAAATATTTAAAAATTTGATGGCTGAGAACTTCCCAAATTTTTGGAAAACACCAATTTACATATTCAGCCCATGAACTCAAAGAAAAATGAAAGCAAAGAAATATACAGACAGAAAAATCATAGTACAAATGCTGAAAACCAAAGACACGGAGACAATCTTAAAGCAGCATGAGAAAAATGACTCTTCACCTAAAAAGAACACCAATAAGTTCAAGAGTTGACTTCTCATCTAAAAAAATGGGAGGCCATGGGGCACCTGGACAGCTCAGTCGGTTAAGCGTCTAACTTTGGCTCAGGTCATGATCTCGCACTTCGTGAGTTTGAACCCCACATGGAGTTGTCTGCTGTCAGCACAGAACCCACATAGGATCTTCTGTCCCCTTCTCTCTCTGTACCTCATCCACTCTCTCTCAAAAATAAACACTTAAAAATAATAATAATAATACATAAATAAATGGAGGCCAGAACATGGTTTAATACAATATTCAAAGTGTTCAAAGAAAATCTTTCAACCAAGAATTTATATCCAGGAAAGCCATCTGAAAACAAAATGAAATACATTCAAAAAACATAAAAACTGAGACAATTTGTTGCTATCTGACCCACCCTACAAGAAATAACAAAAGAAGTCCTTCAAACAAAAAGAAACCCAAAAACTAACTTGAATACACACACACACACACACACACACACACACACACACACACACAGTGACAAATATAAAGATACGCAAAGTAAATCAAACATGTATACTCAAGTCACCGAAAAAGAAAACCAAAGCAAGAAAACAGAACACTAAACAGTATATGAAAAATTTCTTGAAATACAAAAAGATGCAAAACTGCATACCGAGAGTGCACACCATTCATCTGAGAAATCAACTCCAAATGACCAAGACATTTCTACCAAAATTACTAGATACAAAAGAAATCCTTTGAACATATAGGCAAAAAAGAACAAGTGCTTGATAACAGAAAGGATATCAGACTGCCATCAGACTTTGAACAAAATATTTAAAGCCAGAAGAAAATTAGCAACATATTTAATATGTTCAAAGAAAGGATAGTCAAGGATTTTATAACCAGGCAAATGCCTATCAGGTGTAAAAACCCCTAACAAACTAACAATGAAACGCAGTCCTCAAGAAGTATTACTCCCACGATTCCCTTCTAGAGAAATACACTAAACAATGAGCTTCAGATACCCAAAATACATCAATACAAGGAATGGGATGAAACTAAAATATGTAAGTACTTACAAGATTACAACTAAGTAAGAATTTTAAAAATTGAGAATAGTATATAATAACTATGTATACTCACAATGTAGATCGTACCATGTATTAGTCAGCTAGGGCTGCCACAGCAAAGTACCAAAGTCTGGGTAGTTTAAACAATAGAAATTTATTTTCTCACAATTCTGGAGGTTAAAAGCCTAAAAATCAAAGTGTCAGCATAGTTGGTTCCTTCTGAAACTTCTCTCCTACTCTTGTAGATGACCACATCTCCTCCTTGTATCTTCATATGGTTTTCCCTCTGTGCATGTGTGTATCTGTCTTCTTACAAGGACACCATTCATATTAGATCAAGGCCCACCCTAACAGCCTCACTCAAGCTTAGTTACCTCTTTAAAGGCCCTATCTCCAAATATAGTCATATTCTGAGCTACTGGGAGTTAAGACTCCAACATATAAATTTGGGGGAAACACAGTTCAGCACATAACACATCTGAAACGATATACAAAATGGCAAAGAAAACGAAGAGAGCATATACAAAAAAAAAATAACGGTTTTCAGTAATAACGTCATTAGAGTAGTATCAGTAGTGTTGTTCAGAGACTACTGTATGTGTAATTATGGACTGTCCTCTGTGCACATGACAACTAGTATTGTCAATAAAGAAGAAGGAGATGTAGATTTAATTTAGGGAAGATCAAGTTAAAACACAACAAGCCATTAATTTCCCACTAGTAGAAATTAAGGATTCTTAGAATAATGGCTGATTCCAGGACTTAAGCAACAAAATGTTCGAGATGAGTCTGAAGCACTGTCATGGGAAATAGCAAGGAAGCTATCAAAGACTACAGAGTCAGGTCAAAAGACTAAAGGACCAACTAGAACTCATCACTCAAAGGTGGGACAATTTGAATTTCAAAAAGGAGAATAACTGCTATAGATTGAAACACTTCAAATACATTTAAATCCATGAGTTTACAATGAAATTTTAAAAACCTAATCAAAGATCTCCAAATAATGAGGAAATGGCATTAAGTTATCCATTTTCCCTCAATGACCCTTAGGAAGCATTATTTGACTGAGTCGGTGGAGGAAAAACTTGTTAGCATATACAAAATGTTCATTAACTGGGTAAAAACCTTGCAGGAATTTTTAAGACCAGAGAGTAAAAATTATCTGAACGTGGATAATAAAATGTCTTGCTGAAAGCATTATATTTGAGGGGTGGGGCAGAACTTTGGAAAAATAGAACACTTGTCTCACCACTCATTGAAATTCTATTATGATAAATATAGTATATCTTTAAATAATACACCTGATATTTTAAAGCAAATATAGCTAAACAAATATGATCACAAGCGGTGTATTTTCCAAAAGATTCACCTTAAAACTACTTACACATACATTCTATTACTCAAAACACTTCTTATATATATAAGATTTTTAAAAAACATTTTCAGGGGCACCTGGGTGGCTCAGTCGGTTAAGCGTCCAACTTCGGCTCAAGTCACGATCTCACACTCCAGGAGTTCAAGCCCCACCGTCGGGCTCTGTGCTGACAGCTCAGAGCCTGGAGCCTGCTTCCGATTCTGTGTCTCCCTCTCTCTCTGACCCTCCCCCATTCATGCTCTCTCTCTGTCTCAAAATAAATAAAAGTTAAAAAAATAATAAAAAAATAAAAAACATTTTCAAAATCTACAGCATTTTTAAAGACCTTTATTAAGTGGCGCTTGCAGTCTGTTGACTTTTTGGAAAAAAATCAAATAGTAAACATTTATTAGAAATTAAAAATGAGGTTGTTAAAAATCTCAACTTTTCCAGATATGAAACAATTAAAAAACCTTTTTAAGTGTACTGAGGAAAATCAGTCTTAAAAGAGAGAGAGAGAGAGAGAGAGAGAGAGAGATCTTTAGGTAAATGTATCAGAAACTCCAGTCTGCAGAGATAATGCAAAGAGCTTTAGCTATCTGGTAAATGGACAAAACGCAAGCATTTGAGATCTTCAGCTCCAACCTCCTGTTATCTCTTACTGTTGAAACTTCATATTCATTTCCCCTTGTTGGCTAACTAAACCAGATGATGGGATGACGGCAGAGATGGTAAGACTACATTTACTCTGCCCTACCCTGCACAGCCTTGGTAGAGGACTAATTCTCCACTGGTGGGTTGGCTGCTTTGTCTCTTTGCCATCTTGTGGTTTAGGGTTTTCTGGGCTTCTGTCTGTGTTGTGGTAATTGAGGTTGCAATAGTACAGATGCTACTGACCCTGGGTCTCACCTCCTTGATTTTCCTTATCTCCTTCACTGCCATCCTCTTTAGGTTGCCTTTGGCAAGGAAGGTTCCTGTGGAATGGTCATTTATAACCCCAATGCATATTCTGTCTCACTGGTCTACCTTGCTCTCCTGAACCCTTGTTGTCAGCACCTTCCATCACTTCTCCCCACACAGGGAAGTTGGAATACTGTGTTCAACACCCATGGCGTCTCCACATGTAGTAAATAAAGTGGACCTGGCCTTTCGGGGCCCTCCTGGATCCCACATTCTTTTCCCCCTTCTCGCTATTCTGGAAATCCTACTGGTAATTGTGTGGATAACCCCTGCAATGTGGATCGCGTCTATAATTTAGCAGGTTAGTCTGCTTCACTGGAACTTCACTGGAACTGGAACTGCCTTGCACTGGAACTCTACCAGGGCCTGTAACATATGCTACCTCTGCACCCATTTTTGTCCTTTCAACAATATCAAACTCAACAGCCTCTCCATCTTCCACACTGCAAAGGTGTTTCCTGGGGTTATTCTTCTTTATGGCAGTCTGGTATACAAATATATATTCCCTGCTGTCATCCCTGTTGATTAAACCATATCTGCTTCTTACATTAAACCATTTACTGTTCTCCAAATCTTCCTTGTGATGAACTTGACCCTTCAGGTACTGCCAATATGAGGCCACCCTGGCTGCCGCTTACTTCAAGGCTGGATCTCGGCCTCACTACTCAAGGTTGCAGTGACTGGGGCCAGGAGCAGCACCAGGCCCCTGGTGAGGGGGTGAGGGGGAAGGTGGACAGAACTGTTCAAGGCTTTCTGGGATCCACTCTCCAATTCCAGTACTGATCAAACTCTATAACATTTTAAATTACATTTTTGAAGGAAAACAGTCATCCTCGAGGGATGGATCTAATTTTTGGGAAAAAGAAAATCAACTTGAAGCCATGTTTGATGAATTAACAGGTGTCACAAAACCATCTTTTATTAAAAATATAGCATAGTTCTAAGTAATGAGAACTATTTTTTTGTGTGTCACTTAAAAACTGACCCTTTAAAAGTAATTCCAAAAGAATTGCAACTAATTTGAAAAATGTTATCATACTTTGAGTATGTTCATATCATCCAAAGATACTAAAATAAAAAATCATTTAAAGTATGACAATTTGAAAATAAAGCTTCACCATTTTGCAGAGAAAGTTTACATGCCCCTATTCATATGCACTTAAGTATATAGTACTCAGAGGTTTTTCTTTCCATAAAATTTTTACATACAAATATATTTAACATAAATAAATGTATAAAACAGTAAAAACAAATAATTAGGAAACCAGAAAAAAATCAACTACATATAAACAGCTCTTCAAAAGGAAAAAATGATGGAAACTGAGTGATGGAATATTACAAAGGAAGAGATAAAGTCTTGGTATGCAATGCACTAGAATGATACACACAGAACTAAACTATACTTTCAATCACAAATTAATGCTTCTCTTTCAATTCTGAAAAAACACTACTGTCTTCATTAAGTGAAAGATTCTTTCTCTCATTTTAACTAATTTTAAATTGTGATAATCAAGATCACCCCTGACCTCCATACTGCTAAATCCAATTGCCATTTCTCAGTCCTGAATTTACTCAACCTGTCAGCATCATCTGACAATTATTCACCTCCTCTTCCTTTAAACTGTCCAGGACACCATACCCTGCTGCTTTTTCCTTACTCTCTTGCTCTCCTCCTAATTTTCCCTTGCTGGGTCCTTCTCATCTCCATAACCTGCAAACATTGGCTTTTCCAAGGACTCATTCCTGATTCATCTTTTATCTCTGAACTCACTTCATTGATTTCTAAATCCAGTCTCATAGCTTTAAATCCTGTATATACCCTACCAATGCCAAATTTCTATCTCCAATCTAGACTTCTCCCCCACAATTCAGGCATACAACATTTCTCCATTAGATGTCTAACTGGCATCTCAAACTTCCCATGTCCAAAACCAAATTCTTGACCTTACTCCCCAAAATTTAGTCTTTTCAAATCTACCCTAGCTCAGTAAATAAAAAGCCCATCAATTCAGTTGTTCAGGCTAATATACATTGGATTGCCTTTGAATCTTCTCTTGTACCTTTAATCCACATTCACAGGGACAGAAAATCCTACTGGCTTTACCTCCAAAATATATGTAAAAGCTGACCTCTTAGAGTATTATTTTAGGTATGCTTTATCAAAAATCCAACCAAGTTCCATTACTTCTATGGATATCAGCCTTATCTAAACTCTCTCTGAGTCACAGGGAAACACAATCACAGTGTTCTGTAATCTCTCAAATAAGATCCTAAGTGGCCTTTACACCTGCTTTCCCATGTGGCCTGAAAGCTCTTCCCCAAATATCCACCTGGCTGGCATCAACTTCACCTCCTTGAAGTCTTTAGTGAAATCTCCTTCATCACTCTATTAAAACTGTAGTCCAGAATTTTCTCTGTTTTTTACATGCTTTATTTTTCCCATAGCACTTACCGCCATCAAGCATACTATGTATTTTTGTTTTGTTTTCTGTCTGTCTCCTCCCATGATAATGTATATCCTCTTTACCTCCAATAAAGGCAGGGGTTTTTTTGTCTGTTTTGTTCACTGTCTTATCCCTAGCACCTAGAACTCCTAGAATAACAGTGTCAATAAATAATATTTAATAACAAATAATTTTTAAAAAGAATGGATGACTCAGTGAATGCTTCTTATTCATATCTCATTCACCTTGTCTTCATTAGCTTGCATTAATTTATTTTTCCTTACTACTGAGTATATGTTGAATATACATTACCTTTCACTAAATACTAAATACTTACATGTCAAGAAAAGTGACTGAATTTGTTAATTTCATTTTGGCTACTGAATTTCAGACAATATTCTTAAATCCCACAGACACTTTGTAAAATATGAAAAGTTTACAATTATATCCCCTCCCAGAACCTTCCATTAGAGCTGTCATATATATTAAATGTATGCATATTATAAACCAAAAAAAGTCAGTGTAATATTTTTTGCTTTAATCAGTGGTATATGTTTTAAAGAAAATAAAAGATATTTTCTTTTATCCATACATTTATCATTCATTCGTATTCTTCATTATTTCATTCTTAATGATCCAAGTTTTTTTCTTCAGTACAGAGTGCATCTGGTACAAACAAATTGTCTTAATTTCCATCTATTTGACTTAAAGATTATTTTCACTAGATGAAGAATTCTGGGTTGACAGGTTCTGCTTCAGCTCTACGGTTTCCCTGATTGCTGAAGGAAAGTGTGCAGTTATGTCTAGCTTTTCTCTACTTGCTTTCAATAACTTTTTTTTCCTTTTGTTTTACTATATATAATATGCCTACTCTGGTTCTCTTCGAATTTATTTTCCTTGGAGTTTACATGTTCCTTTAATCTATAAATGTCCATTGTTTTGTTTTGCTTTGTTTTTAACCAAATTTACAAAGTTTTTTTTTTTATAAATATTCCTTCAAATATTTTTTTTTCTGGCACTTTCTCTGCATATTAGATTTCAAAACCACCCCATGCATCTTATGTTTTGTTCCTTCCCCCTTAATCTCTTCTTTCTTTTCTAATGGTTCTGTCAATCTACATGCAAGTTTATTTATTTCTCTCCCATATCCATTCTGCTAATAATAAATCCATACAGTGGATTTTTAATTCCAGATATATTTTTCAATTCTAAAATTTCCACTTTTTTGTGGATGATAATTCCCATTTTTCAGTTCATTACAAGCAATTTTGTTTAATTTCACTAGTTACAATAGCTCCTTAAAAGTCCTCATGTAATAATTCCATGATCCTGGGTTATTTCGGAGTTGGCATGTCCTGATTTTCCCTTCCCTGGACAATAAATCACATTTTCCTGGCTTTTCATAGAATGAGTAATTTTGGCTTATATGATGGACATGGTGAAAATTAGTCTACGGAGATTATGTTGTTTTGAAAAGTATTGATGTTTTTGTTTTGTGGGGTCATTTCTTCTATCAATACTATTACAGACTGTCACACCTCCTATGTGTGGTGCCTCAGGTCAGCTCTGTTCTTGAAGACTTATTTACAGTCTATTATCAGTTTATCATGATCATCATGGCTTCAGGAATGGGCTAGAGATTTAGGGTCAGTTTTTTTAAATATAGAATTCAGATCCTTTTCTGGCTCTCTCTTTTCTTGAGCTGGCCATTAACCTCCATGTGGTACTGACTGGCCAAGTGCTTTTCACCTTATTTTCTGGCCAAAAAAGTTTTTCTATCAGAGTAAAAAATTAGCAACTCAGCCCATGCTGGACCACTTGCTTCATGTTTTGACACCTCTCTAAATCTTGGCTCTTTAGGACCCTCACATAGTTGTTTTCTGTATTATGTGCAGAGTGTTAAGTGGTGATTGTGGGAATACCTTTGCTAGGAACTTGCCTATCCAAGCAGGTATCAGAAACCCTCCAAAGTGATCTTTAATTTTGGAGGCTGTTTTATACATTTTCTCTTATCAGTTATGCCTTTGTCATAATATAATAAACTGATAAAAACCATTATTTTCTTGGATGGAGGACAAAAGCAAAACAATATTGTAATATTTAGCAAGGGAGATGAATTGCTTGCCACAAGAGATTATATGATAGTGATAATTAGGAAATGTCCAATAACAATTGGAAAATATCAAAACTGTTGAAATGTTGTGTAAGTTTATGTCAAAAAGTCACTGTATGTATGACTTCACAATCTTGTACACACTGAATAACCCCATCAAATGGAGCTGTATGATAAACTTAACTCACGGTAAATGTTTCTAGACTAGACAAAATTACAGTGAGAAATTCTGTTTTACAAATCCAAAACCTAATGGTTTATTTAGTTAAAAAAATTTTTTTTAATGTTTGTTTTTGAAGGAGAGAGAGAGAGCATATGCAGGGCAGGGGCAGAGAGTGAGGGAGACACAGAATCTGAAATAGGCTCCAAGCTCTGAGCTGTAAGCACAGAGTCTGACATGGGGCTTGAATTTACCAATTGCAAGATCATGACCTGAGCCAAAGGCAGACGCTTAACCAACTGAGCCACTCAGGCTCCCCTATTTATTTATGTTTAAAGTTTCTTTATTTATTTTTGAGAGGGAGAAAGGAAGGGACAGAGAGAGAGGAGAGAGAGAATCCCAATCAGGCTCTGCACTGTCAGTGCAGAGCCCAGTGAAGGGATCTAACTCACTAACCATGAGACCACGGTATGGCCTGAGCAAGTCAAGAAGTCAGACACATAAATGACTGAGCCATCCAGGCACCCCTGAACCTAATGATTTATTTAATTGACTAGTAATACCCTCCTTTATTAATCATTTACCTAAAATAACTAAGGGTAAAATATTCATAGACAAGCTATATTGCTCAAAACCAGACATTTCATAGAAAGAAAATTACCGAATACTCTAATGATCAAGAAGTCAAAATCACATGGGATAGGCTACATAGTATATATAGTTTGAGGGCATTATTTTGGGGGGAATTTATTTTATTTCAGGGCCCAGATGCTGACATGCTATCTACATTAAGCTCAGAATCACAGACAATATTGTCTGACCATTATACTTACAGGAAGCTCTATATAACGCACATCGATGAATATAAATACATTATTATATAACAATAATTTAAGCTTCATTTGTGATTTACACCAAATGTCAACAAATTATTATATCCTAAACACCTTAAAAACTCCACTGCAACTCTTTACCCCTTCACTCATAGGAAGTGACTTTGCCTCCTACTTTACCCAAGAAAATTGAGACTGCTATGTGAACCACTTCAGCTTTTTTCCCCTGTGATAACACAATCTGATCTTCATTTGCATTCTTTCCCCTCTCCCTTCATTCTCTGAATTTCTAGGAAAAAAATTTCATTGTCAAAAATTTTTACAGATGTTTGTACTAATAGTGATTCTATTTTTAATATTTACAAATTGAGAAAATACATACATACCCATTGATTTACAGTCTATTTCCTTTAATATAAACAAGGGGCTCAGTGGGCTATACCCATAAACTGGGAACTTTCAAAACTTAATAAAATTATTTTTTTTTAACGTTTATTTATTTTTGAGACACAGAGAGACAGAGCATGAACGGGGGAGGGTCAGAGAGAGAGGGAGACACAGAATCTGAAACAGGCTCCAGGCTCCGAGCTGTTAGCACAGAGCCTGACACGGGACTCGAACTCACGGACCGCGAGATCATGACCTGAGCCGAAGTCGGCCGCTTAACCGACTGAGCCACCCAGGCGCCCCCAATTATTTTTCATGTAACACCCAAAATTTAGAGGTATTTTCTTTTAAAAGTTCTGACTTTGATATAGGTACTCTATTGTCTATATTAGGATGCTAGGACTACATTCTTATATAACATGAGTACTTGTGTATAGAACATGGCAACACAGGATTACTACTCATTTTCACTTTTGTTATAAAAGAATGTGATGAGCAAAAGCCATATAACAAACAACTAAGTTCGCAAAGTGATTCAAGACAATGTTTGCTCCTTTCCAAAGGGAGAATTACATAATTTGTTAATATTTAGTCCTTTTCCTTTTTCCTACCAAGAAGCTCCCATCAATTCTAAAATGTCATTATAGCAATCATATTGGGTTTAAAATTTGAATAACTGTGGTTTTTAAAATTTTCTACCTTTATTTATATATCATTGGTTTGATTCACCTAATATCATACTCTGGCAGTGCCTGAAGAAAGCCACATCAAATATTTTACAGACCAAGGAAAAGAAACAAAAGGAGGCAGGGTGTATGTTAATCAAAAAATCTGAATTACAGAAACATTACCATGCAACGCCAACGACATGGCAGAACTAGGACCCAAAACCCAACAAAAGAACCAATGAAAGAAACAGTGCTGTTACAAGCACAAATTCACTTCAGAGACAGGAACACAAATAAACTCATATGGACAAACGATGGTAGCAAGAATTATCACCCTGACATTAAAAATGACAGCATCATTCTCAAAATTTATGATTATTTTAAAATCACTGGGAACAGAAATAGTTTAGTACCCCCTTTTCATAATACAATCTTCACACTGATTACTTAAACACTATGTGTAAAACAAACAGCTCTTCCATGCAAGACATGTACTTCTTCAGAATTATTAAAAATATTTTGACTTATAATGCATACTTTTCTCTCAGCTCCAAACAGTTTGGGATGTCACAGTTACTAATGTGATTTACATAAAACTCATATATTTCCCTAGCCAGGTGTACTGCATATTAAAAACTAATTAATGTATGTGAATGTGATATCTTGCCTAAATAAGTCTTCATTTTGGGAGTTAAAAAACAGGAAGAATGTGATAAACCATATTTAATAATGACTTTGCAAAATTCAGATACTTGCTACTGTACTGACCCTCCTCACCTACTGTAAAGGACCAGCAAAAATAAAAACTAAAACTGAATAATTTCAGCCACGTGTAATAATTGACACCATTTTCCTTCTAAATCTTTGTTCTTTCCAAGTTATCTCTATTTTGAATACACCAGTCATTTGTTCATTTCATATTTCAAAATTTGAGATTTCAAATACCACATAAGCATCACGGTTTTATAAAATTTATTATTTCAGAGTTTTGTCAACAAAAGCCATGGCTTCAACATAACAAAAAACATTCTTTAGAATTTTAAAAGTTCATGAGGAAAAAAATCCAAAAGAGAAAAAGCACCTTTGAAACAAAATGAAACTTGTACTAACAACTAAATTCCAAAGATGACTTTTAAAGCACACTGAAGAAGATAACCACTGTATATTATACTGTATCACATTTCACATAGAATTCACATAAAACTTTCCATAGAATGCGTAAGATCGTTATTACTACCTTATATCCAGGTCCTAACTGATGAATTGCAAATATCTGCGCAGGGTTGAGTGCTTCACTGAATACATACACGGCACCAAGTTGACCACAAAACACCCTATTTGCATCAGCAGTTTCTGAAGATCCGAGAAAGCACTTGTCATAGCTCTATTTTTAAAAAGTCATAAAAAAAATCAATGTATTATTTTGTAATGATAAAATATTTAAGGATGCCTGCCTTCACTTTCATGTATACCTTCAAGTATAACAATAATAACAGAAAAAAGCATCGCTTAAGACTTCGGGAATATTTACATAATAAAAGCCAGCTAAAGATTTTCCAAAAAAGTAAATCAGTTAAGTATTTCGTATCTATGGAAAAGTAAAACAAACAGTAACCATCTACTCAATAATCACTGAACCACTTTGCAAATGTTATACTTAAATGTAAAAGGGCTTAAAATTCTACTTTGAAAAGTAAAACTAATTTTAAAACTCACATGCTCTAACAACAGTCCATTTATAGAGAGAGATTCACCTGAATCAGAGAATGACTACTCCAAATTTTAACCATAAACACATAAGGCTTAATTTTAGAAACTACCTAATTTCTCCACCAGGGATATATATTCCTCTATTTCTCCACACAAAGCAAGGACACAATGAAAATCCCTTCCCTCTCTTCCATAAGTAGGCATTATGCAGAACCAAATAAATAATTATCACCAAAGTCTGCTGGCTAAAGCAGATGGTACAGTGCCCTCCATCTGCAGAATTCAAGACCTAAGAAGCCATATTTAAGACCCTTCCCATCTCTATTTCTCTAAATGTCACCTAATGCTAGTCCCCAGTTTCTTTTGCCCAGTCTCAAAGTTATTCCACACCTTAGTGCTGATAAGCACAGCACTGCATATGTATGGAATCCCTTTGGTGCCTCAATAGAATAACAAAATATTTCTGAATGAATTATAAAGACAGAAACTCTTCATCAAATACCCAATCTGTAATTAAAACTATAGGAACTTAAGAGTTTACTGCACAATGTATGTGTATGTGTTACAGCCCAGGCCTCTCCATTTCTTGGTGTACTAGTGCAAATAATTCAAAAATCAAAATCCTTCCTTCCTTCCTTCCTTCCATCTCTACTTCCTTCCTTCCATCTTTTTTTCTTTTTTCTTTTCATTTCTTTCATTCTAAATTTTTTTTTTAAACGTTTATTTATTTTTGAGACAGAGAGAGACAGAGTATGAACGGGGGAGGGTCAGAGAGAGAGGGAGACACAGAATCTGAAACAGGCTCCAGGCTCTGAGCAGTCAGCACAGAGCCCGACGCGGGGCTCGAACTCACATACCGTGAGATCGTGACCTGAGCCGAAGTCGGACGCTTAACCGACTGAGCCACCCAGGCGCCCCTTCATTTCTTTCATTCTAAATATAACTAGATGTAGTGACAGCCAACAAGGTCATTGGGGTTACCTTCACTCTATAATAAAAAGTCTCCCCTCTGGAGGGCAGAGATAAAGTAGAATTTCATCTGTGCATTCTAATTCTGACAAAGTCATTCTCAAAAATTTGCTGACTATGGCCCACCTTGAGTTTCTAGGGCAAAAAAACAAACTTGTTCTATAAATGAACAGATAGTAAAGATTTTAAACTTTGCCAGCCACATGTGGTTTCTGTCACATAATCTTTCTTGATTTTTTTGTTTGTATCTTAAAAAAAATAAAAACCTTTAAAAATAAAAAACAAGATTCTCAGCTCTTAGGTCATGTGAAAACAGGTCAAGGTTCAGATGTCTGTAAGGAGTACTCTTCCAACCCTTGACCCTGGGAAAATATGGACTACAGACACAGTACTATTTAAAATAATATAAGTGAGAACAAGAAGAGACCCCTGCCCTTAAGGAAATTAAAGTCTGCAGAGATGTAGACAACACTGAGAAGTGAATTTTGTTAGAGAAAGGCCAAGTTTTTATAAAACCAGGTATGCTGGAATGATTGTGTATTATTGGGTTTGAAGGTAAAACATCAGGCATTTGAAAACATCTTTTATTTTGGTTCTAACAGGCCGGGATAATGACAAAGGAAAGCCCAGAACAGAGCTTTTGAGGATTTAACTCAAGATATGCTCCCTCCAGAATACAATTGTATTACCTCTTTCACTGCTAACATGCTAGCTAAAACTCGTATTACCTGCTTGTTATTATCACAGTAAGTCATTTAATTGATCTCCTTGCTTCTGCCATTTTTTCCCTTTAGAATATTCTCAATACTGCAGACTGATGGACATTTTTAAAATATGAGCCTGGGGGCGCCTGGGTGGCTTGGTCAGTTAAGCGTCTGACTTCGGCTCAGGTCATGATCTCGCGGTCCGTGAGTTTGAGCCCCGCGTCGGGCTCTGTGCTGACAGCTCAGAGCCTGGAGCCTGTTTCAGATTCTGTGTCTCCCTCTCTCTGACCCTCTCCCATTCATGTTCTGTCTCTCTCTGTCTCAAAAATAAATAAACGTTAAAAAAATTAAAAAAAAAAATATGAGCCTGCATCATGCCACTTGTCTGCTGAAACCCTTCCTAAGATTTTTATGCTGGCTAAGATGGGAAAGCCCAGGTATTATGTTTGTGTATGATGCCTGTGTGATTTCACCCTCTATGGTCTGTCTAAACCTTACCTCTCAACATTGTTCTGTCCACTCCTCCCTCTGTTCTAGGCAAACTGGCTGCTTATTTGTTCAATTAACTTTCCGTTCTGCCTCAAAGGCTCTGCACTCACTGCTTTCAGTGAATGCAGTGATATTTCTCCGGATATTTCTCCAAAATATCCACATGACTTGCTCCCTAAACTCTTCTCACTAAGATCATCTCTGTACCATCTGGCTTCCCCCTTCCCTACACCTATACTCTCTATACCTATTCCCATTAATATTTCTCCACAGCATTTATCACTATTTATGTAGTAAATAATAATGACTACATGTTATACTGATTCATTGTATGTAAGGTCTTCCTTTCACATCCAAATAAGGTGTAAGACCTTTTTGTTTTTAATGCTTGAAATTCTAGAAAGAATAGAATATTGCATGGATGTTTTGACCTAATACTTAATAATTTATTTGAGCAATTTCCCTTTTTTCATCACTAATCATCTATTTTAGCAACTTAATTATACTAAATTTAAGAACTAAAAATTCATTTAACTGAATAAAACTTTCAGAAGTACAACTATTAAGTTTCTACCAAACTATTATAAAATTCATGAATGTCATGAATACCAATAGATCACACACTCAAATACATTAAAGCACAGATTAAAAAAACAAAAAACAAAAAACTTACATCATTTGTGTTAACATGCCAAGCCATATCACCATAGGATACCAGCTGTCCATTAACATAACACCGAATTTCACTGTTCCTCCATCGATTATAAATGTGGACAATGCTGATCATGTACCACTTAAATTAAAAAAAAAAAGATCTTGATATGTAATGTTTAGTTATTACCTAAAAAGCAATCATAACATTCACAACACACTTTAAGAATGCTTGAAAGAATACTAACAATTACGCATTACCAAGTTCCCCCTCATACTTCTCACTTTGCAGATGAAAGAAGTGACTCATAAAGAATAAATCTGTGATGGAGACAGACCTAGAATACCTTGAACTGTGGAATTACACTCCTTCTACTATACCAAGATGCAAATATTATGGAAATACAATTATATTTGGTTTATTCATTTAATAACATTTGTATTGTACCATTTGTATTTGTATTGTTTCATGTCTGACCAGAAAGACCATAGGTCCAACTCTCCTGAAATTCATGGTGTAGTGAAAGAGACACAGATTAGACAAGTAAATAAATATAAAATGACAAATAATGATTACTGTGAAGGAAAAGAAAACAGCATAAACTGAGAAAGATTAACCTTGATTCTATTTCGGATTGCATGGTCAGGAAAGATAGTCAAAGGAACAACACTTTAACATTTACTTTTTTAAAATTTTTTTAAAAGTTTTATTTATTTATTTATTTATTTGTTTATTTTGAGAGAGAGAGAGAAAGTGAGCGTGCACGCAGGAGCAGGAAAGGAGCAGAGAGAGAAAGAATTCCAAGTGGGCTCTGTGCTAGCAGCACAGAGTGATGCAGGGCTTGAATTCATGAACTGTGAGATCATGACCTGAGCCAAAAGTCAAGAGTCAGACGCTTAACCAACTGAGCCACCCGGGCACCCCCAACATTTTAACATTTATAATAAGATTAGGTGGTTTCAATTCCACAACTCAGATTTATTAGGTCCAAGAAAAATTATGTATCTTTTAACTTAATAATGTGTGAATATTCATTAAGAATCGAGGAATAAGTTTGTATTAAGTTCTAAGTTTATAATTCCTAGGGCCAACCAAAAGCATTTCAAGTATATATTTTGATATGGAATGATTTAAATTCTGCAATGATTTGTGGATCCAACCCTTACTCTCTTTGAAACTTAATCTAAGGCCAAGAATACAGAAATATAATTCTAAAATATAAAAAAATGCAAATGATTTATAGACACTTGAACAAGTATGCCTTCAGTGTTTAAGAAGAAAAAAATTAGACTTCGTTTCCCCCACAAAAACATAAAAATATATAATACAAACTTTGTTTCCCAGATTACTTAAAAGCACTACTCAATTATTTCATAATACTATATTTTGAAAAACATAAAGCTATAATAATTCTCAGCCACGAAAACATCAGCTATTTCAAGGTGTCTGAAGTACTTTGAACAAAATTCAATTTCATTCATTTCAAGTTAGAAAATAAAAATAGTGCACTAAACAACTCATGGAAAACAATAACACAAAGAACACTGTTCCTCAATTATAAAAATAAAATGTTAGGTCAAACTATTTAATCCCTAAACACATGTCTTTTTTAAAGTTGTTTCAGTCTAGGTAATCTTTAACTATTGCAAAAGGAATCTTCTACTGGATCAGAAAGCAACATTTATGTTAGTCTTGATTAAAAGCAGAAGAAAATATTTAAAGTCAGTCATTTAACCATTCTTATTTCTAAATATTACAAAATTATCAAGAAGAAGCCATAAAAATTGAGCTTCATATAAATTTAAGAAAAATCTTATAGAAGTTTACATGCATAAAAATTCAAATTTACTTGTATTATTTTATGTGTATTTCAAAATCATTGAGTTTGTATTGTATTATTTGTATTTCAAACTCATTGAGTTTGAAAATTTTCCACCAGAATGCCATCTAGGTAACACAGGAAATATAACCTTTATTATTTTGGAGTAAAATTATTAAAATTTTAAATTTCTAACTATCAAAACAATAATCAAATTATGGAAAGAGCCCAAATGTGTGCCATATATATATATATATATATATATATATATATATATATATATATATATATATATATAATGGAATACTACTCAGCCATCAAAAAGAATGAAATCTTGCCATCTGCACAATGTGCATGGAACCAGAATATATTATGCTAAGTAAAATGAGTCAGTCAGAGAAAGACAAATACCATATGACTTTACCCACATCTGGAATTTAAGAAACAAAACATATGAACATAGGGGAAGAGAAATAAAAATAAAATAAGATAAAAACAGAGAGGGAGGCAAACCATAAGACACTCTTAACTATAGAGAACAAACTAAGGGTTGCTGGAGGGGAGGTGGGTAGAGGATGGGCTAAATGGGTGATAGGCATTAAGAAGGGTACTTGTGATGAGCTCTGGGTGTTATATAAGTGATAAATAACTTAATTTTATTCCTGAAACCAATTGACACTACATGTTAGCTAACTTGAATTTAAATCAAAATTTGAAATTTAAAAAAAAGAAATTTTAACTTTCTAAATAGAATGCATATAAACAAATGCCTATAAATAGAAAAGGATTTCCTGCTCTCCAAAGACAAGTTTAAGATAAATAATATTAGATATATCATTATAGTTACTTACATACTTGATATAGTAAAGAACTTATTTAACAAATATTTATTGAGTTCTTTCTCCTATGTACCAAATAACTTAGGGTGCTTGGCTGTGCAGTATGAATTTTACATTCATACAGATAGAAAAACTGAGTTCCCAAGTTACAAGCTCTATGACTTCTGGCAAATCATTTAGCTATTTCCATCTCTAAAAAAGGGGGAATAATAATGCCTTTTTGTGGAATGAACATTACAGATAAGAGACAATATATGAGAATTATGAAGAACAGTTCCTAATACATATTTGGCAGCCATAAAGAAGACAGCACTAACTAATACCTATTTTTTATCCACAATTTCCATCTGATGAGATTTTTTTCTGCTAAAATTGACATTTACTCCTCAGAGTCACTCACTCATTCAAAAAATTTACTGATAGTCGGGGTGTCTGGTGGCTCAGACGGTTAAGCGTCCAACTTCAGCTCAGGTCATGATCTCATGGTTCGTGAGTTCGAGCCCCACATCGGGCTCTGTGCTGATGGCTCGGAGCCTGGAGCCTGCTTTGGAGTCAGTGTCTCCCTCTCTTTCTGTTCCTCCCCCCATTCAGGTGCTCGCTCGCTCTCTCTCTCTCTCTCTCAAAAATAAATAAACATTTTTTTAAAAATTTACTGATAGTCTATTTCATGCCCAGTATCCCCCAGACTGTGAGCAATGATAACATATACACCCTTAAGGAGAGTTCACCAGGAAAACAAACATGAAAGCAATTATAAAACCATGGAAACTGTCTAAAACACAGATATGGGAGCAAAAGAAGTAATGACTAACTGAGCGCAGAAGGAAAAGAAAAGACAAAAGGAGAAGGAAGGCTAACCGAGAAGAAGTCACTAAAAGAGTAAAATGAAACTTATGACTAAGCTTGAAGGATGAATACAAATTGCTGAGTAAACAGGGGGAAAAGAGGAATCTTAATACTTTACATACAGCACAGAGGCCTGACAAAACTCTTCTCGGTGTTTAGATTTAGACACAATAACAAAGATCAGTTTATAAGAGACTTTAGGACACCTTTGGTAATCTTTGTTTTTTGGTAATGTCTTATCACTAAGGAATTTTGAGCAGGAAAATGCAATGATCATCTTCATAGTTTAGGAAAATAACTGGCAGTACTGAGTAAGTGGGACAGTTAGGCAAATGTGGTTCAAGATAAACCTGAAAACTACTGCAAAGGTTGAGGTAAGAAAACTATAAAGGTCTAAATTAAGACAAAGACATTAGTAATTTAAAAGAAGGGAGACAGGGACTAATTAACAAAACTCATTGAAAGTGCTGATACAGAAAAGAGAAGTCTAAAGATGGCTTCCAATTTTTCACTTAAATTGGTAGTGGTACCATTAACTTAAGATAATTAATACAGTTAGACAGTTAATTAGCCAGATAATAAGATGTGGAGTTATAATCAAAGAGTTTGCTTTTGGTCATAACACTGATATTTGACAAAGCTGATGGATGAATAAATGAATGCACAGTTGAATGAACGAACTAATCTCAGTGAAGGTCAGAGCAGTTATAGGAAAATTAACTTTAATGTTCTCTTTCCATGGTACATCAATATGTACATATAACACACAAGTGTCTTTTCCATTCAAAAGAGACCAATGTTTGACTTGATATTTTTTATATTTCTGATTTATATTTTAAAAGAAATGGGAGGAAAATTGGAAACTGTGCATGCATACTGATATTCTGTACATCCACTGAGGTCTGCAATTAGTTAAGACTCAAAACTAGATCTAGAAAAAAATACCAAACAGAAACGAAAAAAAAACCTGTAATAAGAATTCATAGGAAAATATAACATGATATTTATACAAATATCAGTAGTAGCTAACACATATTGAGCACTTACTACATCTTAGGTAATAGGCTAATAATTTACTGTGGGCTAAAACGTTACGGAATTTTCACAAGGTCAAACATTTGGTGAGTGGTACAGCTAAGAAAGCAAAAGTTTTAATATAAAGATTTCTTTTGGAAAGGCCAGTTAAACACCTTACCAAAGGATTACAATTTAGCTAGGTCATCTCCTGGAAAAATAAGAAAGAAAAAAAGAGAGAGAGAATGCATTTATCTTGAATAATGAAACAGTAAAACAAAGTATTTATGGTTTTCAAGGTTTATGAGCATCTATGGTTTTTTAAAACATCTATCACTCCCTGGCCCTGTTCCTACCAAGACTCCTTAGAATCAACATATATAGAGCTCTTACAAATGGGAATGTATTTCTCATAAGGAAATAGTGTGAAGAGAGAGAGAGAGAGAGAGAGAGAGAGAGAGAACAAATGGGTTAAATTGCTTTTTATTGGTTAATGACAATTTTATTTAGTTCTTAGCTTCACCCTAATTTTCCTTGTTTATACTCTTCAAATCATTGTTATCTAAACTTGTCAGATGAAAAACATCACCTAGAGCATTTGTTAAAAATATATTCCTAACATGGAAATTATAATTCCAAGAATCTGTATTTATAACAAGTTCCCACTGAAATTCAAAACAGTTTGGCACATTTGGCAAACTCCCCTGGGTGTCATCCCAAATCTAATAAATCAGAATTTCTGGAGGAGAGACAATTAAATTTGTATGAAAATAACTGGGATTTGTATCAAGAAATCAAGAACCTCCATTCTAATGTATGAATTTATTTAGAATCCCTGCTTTTTAAGCTATTTTCCAGGTATATATTAATGAATGATTGATACACTGATATTCTTTCTTTTACATAAATTCTTTTTTAAGTTTATTTATTTTGAGATAGAGAGAAAGCATGGGGGGGGCGGGGAACAGAGGGAGAGAGAGAGTAAATCCCAAGCAGGCTCCTCATTGTCAGTGCAAAGCCCTAGGTGGGGATTGAACTCACATACTGTGAAATCATGATCTGAGCTGAAATCAAGAGTCAGACACTTGACCGAATGAGCCACCCAAGTGCCCCACGCTGATATTCTTTAAGAGAAACAGTTTTACTATTGCTTCAACATAAAGCAAATATTTTTATTGGACTCAGGTAAAATTTTAAATATATATTTGAAAACCCCATCCTAAATAATATTTTCTTCAATATGTGGCAAAACATACACGGGATCATAAGCAAACAAGAAAACAAACAGAAAGAAGAGGAAATGACATTCCCTCTGCCATATGTGGGCTCATCAATCTCTGTTACGGTTGCTCCTGTGGATAAATATTCCTTTGGATATAAAGTAAAGTGTGCTCTTAAAGAAGGTGGACAATCTCACTGCCAGGTATCCAAAAAAGGCCCTTGAACCTATAAGGGATAACTGGCCTTAAACACGTGGAAATAGGAACTCCTATCCTTCTGTAACTTGTTATTTTAAATTCTGAACTTTCAAATGACTGGATACTCTAACACAAAGATAGAGTCCAATAAATAGCCAAGAACATCCCTCTAGAAAAAAACCCAGGTGATAGTGAATTATATCTTATAAATCTAATTATATAACATAATTGCACATTTTTTATTTTTTATCTTTAGATCTTTAGAGAAGACTTTTTAAATTAATGTATTTATTTTGAGAGACAGAGAGAGAGAGAGAGAGAGAGAGAGAGAGAGCACGAGCTGGGGAGAAGCAGAGAGACAGGGAGAGAGAGGATCCCAAGCATACTCCACACACTGTGAGCACAGAGCCCAATGTAGGGCTCAAACCCACGAACCACGAGATCATGACCTGAGCCAAAGTTGGATGCTCAACCGACTGAGCCACCCAGGTGCCCCTACAGCAGACTTTTAAAACACGTATCAGGGCACCCAGGTGGCTCTCTGTCTCTTTCTCTCTCTCTTGCTTTTTCTCTCAAAAATAAATAAACATTAAAAATTTTTTTAAAAATTCCAAACACATATCAACCTGGCCTCTGAATATATATATTCAGAGGTATATTTCAAGGGCCAAAACATTAACCACAGAGTAATATCTCCCTTCTTGAAGCCAGCATTTTTGAAGAGCAGAAATTAGTGTAACCTTGAATCTCAGGAAACAAGATTCAGGACTACTAGGATCAGCTTAAACTCCCTCAAGAAAAGTCTCTCTGTATTACCAAATCTGGAGGTTTAACACTTGACCTTTTAAAAGAGCTAATTATGTATAAATCCATAGTGCATGACATGCACATGTATACAAACTACTGTGAAGTCTGAATGTCCAGTCTAAAAACTTGTTCTGTATCTAAAGCAAATACGGTTAGAGGGAAGAAGAACAAGAAAAGGAGGAGGAGGAAAAAAGGGAAGAAGGGGAAAGACAGGGGAAGATGAAAGGATGAGCAAAAGAGGAGGAGGAGGTAAAGGACGACCGAGAGAATTTGGGGGAGAGGAAAAGGGAAGAGGAAGAATAAGACAGAACTGTTATTAAAGAACAATTTCTGCAAATGTTCTTCAAACATAATTCCTCAGAACTATAATTAAAGTAACATAAAGCTCATATAAGTTTGCCTTTGAATAAATGTGAATTAATAATATAACTTAAATTGTTTAATATTGTCTTCATAAAAGTGCTAAAAATTGAAAAGACACTCCATTATTCCTATATAACATGTAGCAAATTTATACATTACATAGATTATTATACAAAATGACATAGCATACAAAATTATATATGCTATACACCAAAATTTTTGGATCAGTATAAACATATAAGAATGCGTCTGTGGTTGGAATTCTAAGTAACTGTATCTTCCATTAAACCTGCGCAAAACCCTTTCTCAAAAGGTGCAAAATCTCGCTTAATGCTCATGGATAAAGCTCTAGTTCTCTACAATTCCAAAAATTAACTTAGTTTTGCAGGGTGTAATACTGTGCTGAAAGAACAACAAGAAAAGCTGGTAAGCTTTTGATTTAAAACACATATCACATAGTAAGTAACAACCTAAATGACTTGATCTTTGTTGCCGTGACTGACTGTCTTTCCTCTTCCAGCCACATGGAAAAGGTCTTTGGGATACTGCCCTACAAAGAAGCACTGACCACAAGGCCTAGGCCTTCTCTCTCTCATTTTATCAACAGTAATACCTCCTTTATTTTTACACCACTAGAAAATCAACTGCTCAACAGAAATTAGCTGTCCAGATAAATATAACCTACTCCTTCAGGAAACTCTTTTTTGGTTATTAAAGCATTATTTTATTTGTTTATCCAACATATATTATTGTCAGTTCAAAACTCTGTGGCAGGTAAATAAGGGAATACACAGATGAATCAAATACACAGCTTCATCTCAACAGTTACTAAATTATGCACTTATAAATGAGTAATGAAGGTTTAAAACAAATAATTGTTATAAAAAATACTGAAATAATATGCTATGAGAGAGATTATATCTGAGAGCAAGGCAAATCAAGGAAAGAGTCCATGGAAATCATGTTACGTAGAATGGAACCTAACGATAATGTGAGATTTGAAGACCTAAAGCCACAAGTGAGGAGACATGTAAATGTTTTCATGCCAGAGATTGAACAATTGAAAAGGAAAAAAGTGAAACACACATGCTAGCTCAGTTTCGACACAATAAAGGGTATAAGCAAAGAGCTGAAAATAAAACCCAAATCATGAGGGACTAGACAAAAAATGTTAATTGAATAAATTAGTTGTTAGTAAGAAGCAAATGATCGGTTTGAGCAATGCAATAATATGACCAAGAATATAAATCAGATATTAGCGTGTGAAATCATCTGCGAGAGGAGAAGACAAAGGATCCAAAATAAAGAGAGAAAAAGAAAAGTATGAAGAATTCAAGCAGCAGGTAAGGATTTTTTTTTTTTTTAAGAAAGCTATATTACAGAGATACAAAGTAAAGGACTGGAAAATTGAACTGGTAAAGATCAAAAAGGGGATGAAAAACAAAAGTGACTCAAGTCCCCACTATCATGAAGATGGCAGTTTCTTAATCTAAACAAGGGATTTAGAACATAATGGATATAGGACTGGAGATGCAAATTCGGTGTTAACATATTCTGAAGTTGAGAAGCCAAACAGACATTCCCGTGGCAATATCTTTTGGTAGAGGAGAATATAAGAAAAGAGCTTGGAGATAAGAATAAGAGTGGAAAGCTCTCATAAAACTGAATAAAAATTCCCGGAAAATATAAGCTCCACAAAAGCAGGAATGTGGTCTGTTTTGTTCACTGTCACATCTCTAGTGCCTACAACAGTGTCTGGAACTCAGGAAATATTCAGTAAGTATTTACTTTAAGAATGGCATAGAATAAATCACAATGAGCTAGCAAGTGAGACACACACTGCAAGAGGTCAAGAGCCTCTTTTTATGTGAAAAGTTAGAAAAGTAAAAAGAAAATGCAGACAAGGGGAAGAGAAAAAAAAAAGCATTATGAGTCATTAGAAAATCAGTAAGAGAATATTACAGAAGTCATAACAAGTGAATTTTAAGACAGTGGGAATTGTAAATTGTGTGTTCCTCAATAGAAATATTTATTTATACCTACCTTACGTGGTTGAAAATCGTATTTCACACAGTGCTGAAAACCTTTTCCTTTAGACTTCAGTGATGTAACTATTAGACAGTTGCCAACGAAGTGAGCAGAGTAACCAACTCCTTTGCTAGTACGAAAACTGTCAAGAAAATAGAATTGTTTAATATTCTCTGATACAAAGAACCATATATCTAAAAAGCATTATAAAAATAATATAAAACATTACTTTAAAATAAAACTCATTTCAGGGCACCTGGCCCCAAATATAGAATAAACACTCATTTCGTGGCTCAGTCACGCATCCAACTCTTGGTTTCAGCTCTGAGTCATGGTCTCACAGTTTCGTGAGTTAGAGCACCACCTCAGGCTCTGGGCTGACATCACCTAGTCTGCTTGGGATTCTGTCTCTTCTTCTCTCTCTGACCCTCTCCTGCTCATGCTGTCTGTCTCTCAAAAATAAAGAAACTTTTTAAAAATCTGCATATAAAATAAAAACTCATTTTCCTATAGAGTCAGAAGGGGTATTACATGTACCAAATAAAGACTAAAACCTTTTAGATTTAGAACTAAAAGAAGTAATTTAAATTGAGAAAATAGAAAACTACAAAACCTATTGATATTTCAATGTAAAATATCACAAATACACAAAAACAAACTAATAGCCAATAAAATCTTACCAAGTAGATTTCATTTACCTTCAAGGACCACCAAAATTAGCAAATACAGAAACCATTTACAAAGCTACTGTTTCAAAAACAACTTGCTCTCTAATTCTATTATATCTTTCAAAATAGCTTACAAGTTAAAATTAAAAAAAAAAAAAAAAGAGCCAAGTCTGATAAATGATGTAGGTAACTAAACACAGGAATACATTTTTAGTCAAAAGAAGAAAAAAGATGTATCTATGAAATAGTTACCTTCTTCTAAGGGGGCACACCTCCTAGCTGTAAATTGTACTCCTAGCACAAACTGTAAATGCTCTCCAAAATGATGATCTTATTGAAATAAATATATGATCTGCCAAATGGCCATTCTGAAGTTCAACCCATTTATGTTTGGAGGTTAGATTTTTAAAACTCTCTCATTACTACCCATATATAATCTTTTGTAACAGAGCTGATAAGCTATTAATAGCTCACATTTTTCTATACTCATATTTCTGAACCAATGTACAAAAGCACTTAATTATTCTCATTAACCTGATAGGTACTGTTATCATCCTCAATTTATTAAAGTTGAAAACACCGAAGCACAGGATCAATAAGTAAGTAGTGAAGATTAAGGCCTCAGACAGTCTTATTTCAGAGCACTGCAAATGTTAAATGAGGTAACACTTACATGTAAACACTTACAATGCCTAGTATATGCTAAGGCAATCAATGAAAGCTTGATGTTCTCACTACTGTGCATTATTGGCAAACTAAAATTTCCAAGCTATCAGTCCTTACAGGTCAACCTACTGTTGGGTTCATCAACCCACTCTGTTAGTTATCTATCAAATAATTAATTTTATTATTTGATTGTATTTTCTTACATCATAGTTATTATTAACATTTTAAAGCATACCTTAATTACGCTCATAGAACAAGGACAGTAAAAAGGCAAAGTAAATAAAATCTGGAAGTACTTTTTTTTCCTCCCCCTTATCAGGGATTAGCACGTACACTAACAACCTCCCACAACTAATCAATATTGACTGATGTGTAGTGGACAGAGAAGGTTTGTAACCCTTAACTTTTAAACTGTAATTGGAAAAAAAGTAGTGAAGCAGGTTGCCTAGAATCAACAGCAAGAAATACATAAATAAAATAAATTTATGTAATTGTATCTTTATAGTTTTAACATATACAAATATAAACACACACACACACACATCTTCTACTTAATATGTTGCCTTGATACTCTTACATATTTATAAAACTGAAATACTTAAGACAAAAGTACTAAAATTAAATATATTACTTACCAATAAAGATAAGGTTTATCCTTATCAACATTAATGTTATTTAATGGATCCATACGAAACCAAGTATTTAGGGTGAAGCCATTCTGATAAGGCCACTTTGCAATAGGAGGCAATGCGATTGCCTACAAGGCAATGGAAAAAGATACAAAAGTATCAGTTAAATAAAATGTGACAGTAACTAATTTCAAATATAACCTTTACAGATCAAAAAACAATGAAGGTATAAACATCAGAAAATCATGGACGTATCCCCTGCCAATGGCCTTAGCAACTTCTGTATCACCAGTTTCATCATTCAGTCTACCAGACCCTAAATTAGAACTTAAAGACTGCATTAAACTAAGAGATACAGGGAAGAATTTGAGCCAAGCTGCCCTTCAAGTTTCTAGACCCATTCTTTCCACCAGAAAAAAGACAGGTGGTCCAAGAGATCATTTGTTATTATCTCCATGGTAGCATGAAAGAGACCTAAATCACATATAGTTGCAAACACTAGTGAACCAAAATACAATGGAAAAAAAAAAAAATCTCACAAGAGAAAACTCTAACCTTGAGTGATAATGAAATAATAATAGTCTTTAGTCTTGCTACCACTCATACCAAACACACGTGAGAGACTCTAGAATAGCATTTTCCTCAATTTCATTGTGGACTTCCAATAATTCCATGGATAAATAAGGATCTCTATTATGGGCAATCTCTTCAACAAGACAGTTAGCTATACTGAAAGACATTCTCTTAATTAAATTTAGTATATAACATCTAGAATAAATGCTTTAGGGACCTGAAATCTCTCATTTCTAGCCCCTACTACTATACTAACCAAAGCCTTCTATAAGTGCACATTGCATCACTAGCCTTTTTCTACTCTTTTGAACTAACTAATGCATACACCCTCCCTTAATCAATGCACAAAAGCTAACTTTGTGTAGTACTGCCTTTGTGCAACCAGGCACATTTACTTCCAAAGCATTTGTGCCTGATCGTAACACTTATTTCCTTCTAGTCCCATTGTGTTAATGGCATGTCTTTGGGGATACCTTTGTGATTATGGAGTCAAGCAGTCTTTACTCTTCCTCCCTATTTCCTTCTACAACATTCTGGTACCCACAATTGGATGTCCCTCACTGTGCCAAAATCTATATCCCTCACTGTCCCCTAATCTAACAGACTCCAAAATCTGCATTCCTATTTTTTGTGATTTGCAAAAGAAATAATTCTGATGTGTAGATGGAATGCTTTCAGTAAACTCACGAATAGAAAAATTCACTATTCCTAAATTAAGAAGATTCATGAAACATCATAATCATGAAAGACAAATCTAAATAAGTATATCCATAAAGGTCACAGAGCATATAAAATGTCATCTTACATTTGTCATTCACCTTTATGTGAATCACTGTGTACAATTCCATTCCAAATTGCTCATATGAAGGCAGCATAGCTCATAGAAAGGCACCTCCACAGTATAAAATGTACTTTAGAAGGCCTAGTACATATGGTTATTTTAGAGGGAAAGTAAGCAGTGTCATTATTTTAGCGATCCAAAGACTGGTCCAGACAGTCAACAGTGGTCCAGACAGCCTGTACTCTCTAGTTACTATCACACTCATCCAGAGGTAAATGATCAAAAACACTATAATGGTAATAAGGATTTTAAAATCAGCTCCTATCTGAATTTTTCAGCAGTTCAATAGCAGAGGTAACATACCTGGAAATAAGCCAATCTGTTGTTAAAAAACAAAAAAACAAAAAACACTGCACTTAAAAGTCAGGAAAATTTTAGTTCAAGCTATGACTCTGCTTTTGCCCCTGAACAATGTTACACTGTTGAGGCTGTTTCCTCAACAAATGTAACAACAATAATGTCATTTATCTTATATATAGCTTGTATGACTCAAATAAAAAACAGTTCCTTCTTTGCTTCCTCTTCTACAAAGAATACAGTCTTAACTGAAACTACTCTTTATGAAAATGAGTGATGCAAGGAAAACCAAGAAAAGAGTAATTGATAAGTGTTAAATCCATCAACATCTCCTGAATGTGAATAAGTCAAACATATACTACTAACAGCATATAAGCAAAATCCTTTGTGTGTGTGTGCATGTATGTGTGTTTACATACAGATAGAAAATATTCATAGATTTCAGGTAAATGGTCAAGTGGCTAAAAACAGAATGAGGTGCAACCTTACTGAGGCAATTCAGATAATTTATTAAAACAAAGTTTTAACACTCTGTTTAGCTGTAAATAAGACAGCAACTTGCTCATATTTCTGTCAAAACACCTTGCCCTTCTCTTACCCCTTGAAGTGAGATCTACTAGATGTCAGATCACTAACAATTTTATAAAATGTATTAAAATAGATCTACATATGTAAACAGAATTATTACATCTAAGAAAACTGGTACTTTCTTATGGACAGTGACAGTTTTTCTCTGTCACATACCACAATGTACGTTTGATATGTGTTCTACCCTAACAATCTGATATGTAAAATTATTAGCTTTCATCTGGAAAAAGATTTTTAACTTTCCTATTTTTGTTTCTCAATTTTTATTTTTCCTATTTTTGTTTCACAATTGTGTTAAGATTGGAAATTGTAACTCTAAAAAAAGGTAACGAAATATTAAGAGAAAATATGAAATTACAGGAACGGCTGATGAAATGGAAGACTACAAAGATGCTTATAATAAAAACCAAGGAGCAAAAAATATTTACATGATGTTTTTTAACTTATATAGTCCTTAAATGACATATTATTTCATTACAGTCTCATAGTAACACTATTCCATGATAAAGTACTAGTGTTTCACATGAAAGTAAGCCAAGAAACATTAAGGGACCAGTCCTCGACAGTAATGAAGTAGAGGATCCGGAAATCAAAACCAGTTCTTCTAGTCAAAACTTATACGTATTCTCTACAATCCTACAATGTAGATAAGGACAACGAAATCAAGCAGATTGAGACAGTTCTTTGCAAAGAACAACAAAATGGATAAACCTCCAGCTAGGACTGATCAGGAAAAAACCCCTCCAGTATCAAGAATGAAAGAGGAGATTAAACAGATAAGAAGGGGATATGATGATAAGCTTAGGCCAATCTATTCAACAACTTAGATTAACTGTACAAATTACTTGGAAGACACAAACTATAAAGCTCACTCAAAAGGAAATAGAAAAGCTCCCTGTATCCATTATAAAAATTAAATTCATAGTTTAAAACCTTCCCCAAACAGAACTTCAGACCTAGATGGCTACCATAGTGAATTCTAGCATACAGTTAATAAGTAATATCAATTCTACATAAACTTCTTTAAAAAAAAGAAATTAACAGTTCCCATCTCATTTTATAAGAAATTACCCTATCACCAAAAGCAGAGAAAAATATTATAGGAAAAGAAAACTATACCCCCAAGTCACTCATAAAAATAACTGCAAAGTTTCTTAGCAATACCTTAGCAAATCAAATCCAGTTATTGTATTAAAAGGTTAAAACATAGTGACCAGGTAGCTTTTATCCCAGGAACACAAAGTTTGGCTTAACAATGAAATGTCAGTCATTATATTTTACCACACTAGTAAGGATCAAGATGAAAAACCATACGATTACTTCAATAAAATCAGAAAAAGCATTCAGCAAAATTCAACACTAATATCAACATATTGGTAATTAAAAAACTTCCGTTACATAGGAACAGAAAGGAATTTCCTCTACCTGAAAAAGGACATGTCTTAAAGCCTAATTACTAATACCATACTTAATGGTGAAATACTTAAAGCTTTCCCTACAGCTAGAATGAGTCAAGGATATTACTGTATTAAATACTGCACTAGAGTCCTACCTAGTACAGTAATGCAACAAAATGAAATAAAAAGGTATACTGATTGTAAGCTAAAAAAATATTAATAATACCGGTTTTATTTACAAAAATATCTGTAAATAATCTTAAGGCATCTACTAAAAACCTGCTAGGACTAGAAAGTGAATTTAAGCAAGGTCTCAAGATATAAGGTCATTATACAAAAAATAAAATACCAATTGTATTTCTGTATGCTAGCAAAAATCAATATGGATATTTATGGATAAATTTAACAAAAGCTTTTTAAGACATGTGTGCTAAAAACTATAAAACATTGAAAAATCAAAGAAAACTAAAGTAAGAGTTATAATGTGTTTATGAATTGAAAGACTCAATATCTTCTCTCCAATTATTCTACAGATTTAACACAACACAATCTAAATCACAGTAAGCACTTTATAAAATTTGACAAGTTTATTCACACGCATGTAAATGCTATCTAGAGTAGTCAAAATTATTTTAAAATGAAGAACAAAGTTGGAGTACTTATATACAACCTGATTTCAAGAACTACTTACTATAAAGCTATGAAAATAAAAGACAAAAAATCTGATTTGGGCATAAACGCTGAAACAGAGGACAAAGGAACCAAACACAGAGTTCAGAAACAGATTTACACAAACATGGCCAGATAGTTTTCAAGAAAGGTGCCAAGAAAATTCGAAGTTAAAGGACTATTTAACAAATGGTTATGAAGAAATTCAATAATCATATGCAAAACAAACAAAACTTTAACTTCCAACCTTCCTCATACCATATTTTTAAGTGTTTATTTATTTATTTTGAAAGAGAAGGCACAAGTTGGGGGGGGGGGAGCAGAGAAAGAGGAGAAACCTCATATCATATTTTAAAAATTCACACAAAAAAGGATCCTAGACCTAAATATAAGAGCTAAAACAAAAGAACTCTCAGTAGAAAGCATAAAAAAAAAAAAAAAATGTTGTGACTTTGGTGTATACTGATTTCTTAGATTACAAAAGCATATGCCATAAAAGAAAGACAAGTTTAATTGAACTTCATCAAAATTAAAATCTGTTTAAGAAGTACTGGCAAGAAAATAAAAAGAAAAGCCACAGATTGGAAACAATATTTGACAAATACACATCTGAGAAATTAACTTATACCTGAAATACATAATGAACTCTTAAGATAATAAAACAACCAATTTTTTTTAACCAGAGATTTGAACACAAATATGACACAAGAAGATGTAAAAACAGCCAATAAACACATGAAAAAGTGCTCAATATCATCAAACATTAGAGCATACAAAATTAAGCCTCCAATGAGGTACCATTACATAATCATTTAAATGCCTCAAATTAAAAAGATGGACAATGTCCAGGCTGCAGATCAACTCAGATTCTCATACACTGTTGAGAATGCAAAATTTTCCACTATGGAAAACAATCTGCCTGAAAGCAATCTCATGAAATGAAACACGCACTTAGCATAAAACCCAGCAATTTCACTCATACGTTTACTTAAGAGATGAGAAAACATGCCTACAGATCTATGTTCAAATGTTCATAGCAGTTTTATTTACAAGAGTCAAAAACTAAAAACTCAAATGCCCATAAACTAGTGAATGGATAAACTGTAGTATATCCATAAAATGTAACACAAACCAGAATAAAAACAACAGAATAAACTTCTGGGAAGCTACAACATGGGCAACCTCAAAACCATTATGATAAGTGAAAGAAGCATGACAGAAAAGACTACATACTGAATGATTTTATTTATATGAAATTCCAGAAAAGGCAAAATCATAAAAACACAAAATAAATCAGAAGTTGCAAGGGACAGGGCTGGGGAGAGGGGACTGGTTTCACACAGATACAAGGAATTGTGGGAAGTGATGGAATTGTTCAAAATCATGACTGTGGTGGTGATTATGCAACTTTACAACTCATCAAACCGTACTGTGAAATAAGTGAATTTTATTGGATGTAAATTATACTTTAACAGAGATGAATTAAAAATAAATAAAAATAAACATACGTATTTAAAACTTACCGCAGCACTACAACCAGGGAAATTGAAAAAAGTATCAGGACCATGTCTTTGTGGCATCTGATTAAGAACTGATAACAATTTTACTGCATGTCTTGGCTGAGGAAACAAGAAAAGAAATGTCACTGCGCAAATTTAGCAAAATTACCTAATATATCATGTTAGACACTGGATTGTTTTCTAACTAGAGAGAAATTAATTTTAAATCATTTACTAAACTCTTTAAAGGGAACAGTTTCCATTACAAGTTCCAGTTTATAGCTCTCTAGAGACAAATTGTTGAACATTAAGTATTAATGCACTGATATTGAATACTTTTCCCTCTGACCACAGCTTACCCAGATTCCACTTTCTCCTCGAAGCATGCTGAACAAAAGCTTCAACTCCTTGACAGTGATGCTGTAGCTGGCAAGAACCCCCAACATATCAACTAGAAGATCTTTAAAGGAAAATAAAGTTATTCTGAACTCTAGTCGTGAGCTGCCATCTGTCAAGGTAATATACTTTTTGAAAGAGCAAAAGTTAGCAACTGTCATTTCTACATGTATATTCATCTAATTGTCCTCCAGAACTGCCATTCTAATTAAGAATTTTTAAGTTACCAGATAACTACAAACATGGTATTTGAATTTTAGGATTTTTTCCATCAGCGTCACCATTAAATTAAGTTTCCTTAGCAAATATATAAAATAGATTTTATAAATTCCCAGAATATACACACACATATACATTGACACACACATACACATCGGCTGTATGCAGGGAAAGGGAGACAAAAATATACAAAGGTGCAATGATTTAACATTGTAAATTGATTATTTTCAAATAAAAAAGTGATAGTTGACCATATTTTCTTTTAGAATTATCTATGCTTAATAAAATACATTCTGGAAATATTCCTTGTCCCATTAACAATTTTGAGCACTTACTCCTTGCCTGGCATTATTCCAAGTGGTTTACAATTATTAAGTGCACAAATCCTCACAACAAGCCTATGAGGTAAGTACTAGTATTAGCCCCTTCCTAAAATGAAGAATGTGAGGCATAAATACCCTAATCACATTGCCCAAGAACACACTCTACTAAGTGGTAGGGTCAGGATTAAAACCTAGGCAATATGGCTCCAGGGCCCTCTCGGTTTCCTACCAGTCTCTAAAAGTATAACTTAAACGCATTACTAGGGATATCCACTCTGTTCATGTGTTTACGTGCATATGAGAGATACACCAGCTCACCAGATAACAGAAAAATGATACATTTAATTTCCTGGCCTTGATTTCTTTCTCATCTCTAGACATTGTGAGTAGTTCCACTATCAATCGCTCTTTATAAGAAATTACACATCTAAATAACTATACTTCATTTTCTCAATTTCTAAAGCACGTCCTAAGGATCAAAGATACTATACAAGTTATTACAATCAATACACATACACATTCTAAATAATTCATCATCAATTAATTTAAAAAGTGAGTTAGGATAAACTTAAATAGTTACTGATATATAATATATATTATCCAATATCACAATACCTGGAATTTGAGACTTTAAAAAAATTTATTATGTATGTATTTCAAAATAGGAATTTAAGGTGGTTATTTTCATCAATAAATAATTGGCTAATCTTACTCAATGCCACAATAAGTAA
This sequence comes from Panthera onca, assembly GCF_046562875.1. Classification (NCBI taxonomy): domain Eukaryota; kingdom Metazoa; phylum Chordata; class Mammalia; order Carnivora; family Felidae; genus Panthera; species Panthera onca. The sequence continues at coordinate 226,791,197 of NC_138339.1, forward strand.
GCATCTTTATGATAAAATTGTGACTACTGATATGCCAACTTTTGAGAAATCTTTTAATACAATGTTTCATTACTCAATAAAAAAGTTTACGGTTACTGCATATTAGCCAGATGATCTCTTTCTAAGCAAAAATTCTAGATAGAAATCAAGCATTTATTAAAACCCCAGTTAATATGAAGCAGTTTTAAGCAATTAGCTGCAATGGCAAATTCATAGATTTCTTAAACATTTACCTATAAATACTTTTCTAAAAAATTAAAATCTTTCTCCCAAACTTTATCTCACCTCATATGTATGTCACAAAAAGTGATCTATTAAATTTATACTTAATGACATAATTATTAATATTATTTATTATACATATAATCAAGCAGGTCAGTTTAATTTTGTTATTGCAGGTCTTCTTTTCTGGACAGATTTTTTAAAGATAAGTGCTAAGACTATGAAATTCTCTTATCAATTCAGTATAGATGTTTAACTACCTTCTGTCATACCTGTACATTAGTAAATGAAAAATGCCTCTTTGAACTTAACATGCTATAAATATTCAGAGTGAGAACTCAGTAATATTTTGTTGGTTATTAGCGCTTCTTTACTATGTTGTCTAAATTTTAATTTCTCTACTGAAAAGTAAGGTACAGGTAATTTTCTGATGTTTACTCAATGATTAAAATAAGAAAAAGTGAAAGTTTTGTGTTACCAGAATTGCTACCATTGAGAAGCAAAGACAAAAGAATTAAGGAGCTTTTATAATAGAAAAATGACCATATGAACTTCTGCATATGATAGTACTAGTCAAGATTACTATCATCTTGTATCTCAAAGCTCATGAATTGTGCAGGAGCAAACTACTATGTATATAATTGTGGCTCATTTTCTAAAGTGCACTTTATAAAGTGGTAGCCACTTTATTTCAAAAAACGAACAAACAAAACTTCAGGGATTTAAACCCAGATATGAAGACCCAAAAATTGTATCATGTTCTACACATGTGTGTGTATATATAAGCTTATGCAAATAAATTCCTATTAAAGAATGCCAGAATTTACAGAACGGTTTAAAGATGGTATGTATCATCATTAAAAAGATGTTCTAAATTTGAATTTCATTTTTCATCAAGTTAACCATCAGTAACCAATACAGAGAATGTTAAATCACTCTAAATAGAGATAGATGCCACCTTGAAAGCAATTAGAAATGATTGTAATATACTCTAAGAAAAAAAAAATTAATATTGTTTAAATTTAAAAAGCATTCATGGGGGCGCCTGGGTGGCGCAGTCGGTTAAGCGTCCGACTTCAGCCAGGTCACGATCTCGCGGTCCGTGAGTTCGAGCCCCGCGTCAGGCTCTGGGCTGATGGCTCGGAGCCTGGAGCCTGTTTCCGATTCTGTGTCTCCCTCTCTCTCTGCCCCTCCCCTGTTCATGCTCTGTCTCTCTCTGTCCCAAAAATAAATAAAAAACGTTGAAAAAAATTTAAAAAAAAAAAAAAAAAAAAAAAAAAGCATTCATGTTTAACTTACCCTTCACTCCATTATTTCTTATTTACTGTTTTGTTCTACTAGTATTAAAATTAATTGTGCATAAATCAAAATATTATACAGGATTTTCTGGTGTCTGAGCTACTTTTAAGGATCAGATATGATATTGTGAGGAGTCATACCAGCACTTTTAAAATTATGAAAACCCTTTTACATCAGAAGAAACTTATGCTAAAGATTCATGGCTTAAAAAAAACCAGTATTTCAAGCTCTGAACTTATTTTTGGAGAATAATGTGGCTCTGTGACCATATTTCAAAACACTTCTACTGAAGTGCATCTAACAACAAAGGAGAATGAACTTGGAGGGAGGTAAAGGATTGGCAATGAAAATTCATAGATTTCAAAGTTATTTGAAATAACGCATAACAATTCCATGCAATTTTTATGTCTAGTCTATATCTTTTTAATACAAAATTTCTCTTAAAAAAATTGGACACTTCCTAAAAATTCAACATGCTTATCCCAAGGCTATTAGTACCTCCTATTATAGTTCCACATAGGTCAAACTGAAGAGCACAGAGCTCGAAAAAGTTGAAGTGCTCATTACGCAGAATTGTAGTACATGTTGTAAATTTTCAGTTATGTAAAGGTTTAACTAAGTACTATGTAAAAAGGTACTGTTTATTTTTCTGATAGATTTCATAGTATTTATTCCACACTACTGAGATTCTAAAACCTAGAAAAGCAAAATTAGTAATTATGTTTGTCTAATACAAAAGAAAGTATCTTCCATTCTTCAAGTTTTCCCTTAATATACAAGGCAAACTTTCCATACATTTCTATTTATCTATTTTAAATCAAGTTAGCTTCAACAAATCTAATTACCAGTAGAATATAAAGAGAAGTACGTGAATCTTTATAAACATTTAAAGTATATTTTCCTGTCAGATAACCCCATACCTGCTATCATGTCATCTACAGCACTCATTTTCAGCAATACTTGTTCAATTAGCCCAACTTCTGTGCTAGTCTGTAAATTCCGAACACTTTTTCGTAAAATGGCTGTAAACATGCTCCATATTTCTGCTTGACATGTTACATCACAGTGCTCCAAAAGCTCTGTCATGCATGTTATACTCTCAGCATCCTGGATAATAAAGTTCATCTCCAAGTCAAATTCTCCACCAACCAGCTGAAAATGAACAAAAAGAAACAATAACTAATGATAACATGAGAGATCATTTATAACAATAAATTAAAAACAATAAAAGAATTCAACTAGCAGGAGAGCATAGCTACTCTAAAAAATTTCAAGTCTTCTAGTCTAAAACTAATTTTGATAAAAATTTGAAAGCCATAGATAAAGGTGCTGTAAGAATTAAAACTAGCAAAATCTGATTTTTTTTTTAAATGGAAAAAGGCAATTTCAAATCCAGCAGAGCAAAACAGTAGATGACTACTGGGTAGGATTCATGACAAATTCCTATGAAAAAGAGAAAGAGTTTGGCCCCTGGGCTCCTGGGGGGCTCAGCCAGTTAAGCATTTGACTCTTGATTTCGGCTCAGGTCACAATCTCAAGGTCATGAGATCCAGCAGCCCCCCTCCCTGCACCTGCCCCCCCAAATCCCCGCACCCAGTACAGGGCTATGCGCTGGGCATGGAGCCTGCCTAAGATTCTCTCTCCTCCTCTTCCTCTGCCCCTCCTTGCTAGTGCTTGGAAGTTCTCGTTTTCTCTCTCTCTCTCTCTCAAAAATAAAATAAAATGAAATAAAATAAAAAATAAAAGCCTGGCACTTAAAAGTGATAATCATTAGAAAATGAAGAATTCACTAGGGATAAATTTTAATACCTGAAATTTCTTTTGTGACAGTACTAGACTGACAAATAGATGTAACAGAAGAGAAACAAAAGAAGGGCCTAATCTTCATGTATAGAAGCTAAAGAAACATGAAACTGATACCAGCAAACTTATAGTTAATGTGAAAATGATAGAATCTATGTTAAAAAATACTTAAAAGAGGGGTGCCTGGGTGGCTCAGTCAGTTAAGTGTCCAACTTCCACTCAGGCCATGATCTCATGGTTTTTGAGTCCGAGCCCACGTAGGGCTCTGTGTTGACAACTCAGTGCCTGGAGCCTGCTTAAGATTCTGTGTCTCCCTCTCTCTCTGCCCCTCCCCCACTCTCTCTTGCACATGCACACTCTCCCTCTCTGTCAAAAATAAACATTAAAAAAAAATTTTTAATGCTTGAAAGATATATACCTAGTATTGTATAATACTGTATTTGCAAAAATGTGAATTGATACACAAAGATGATTTAATAGCAATGTATTTGACTTGTGACATTATGTCAAAAATGAGTCAAAAGTACTACTGTCCCCCCCTCAAATGCTACTTTAAGTACAGTGATGGATAAATACACATAAAATAAAGTATATGATGATACTCTTATTCTCCCTTAATCAATTCACATATGATGTATTAATTACATTGTTGTAAGTACCATTTTTAAAGAAAAACATTGATAAAATGGATATCTTTCTGGTCTAAAGAATGGAAAATTTAGAAACAGCCATATACAAAATGCCTGACAAATCTGAAGTCATTCATTCATTAATAAATATCTTATTTACTAAAGACTAGAAATTACCATTCTAGGAACTAGGGATATATCTGTAGACAAGAAAAAGCCCATGCATTAACAGCGTTAAGTTCCAGAAATAAAGATGTATATATGTACATATGTATGCATATTACATCTTATCTCCCCAAAAGTTGAAATTGGTTTATAAGTTACACAGAGCATAAGAAGACATAAAATGTAAGTAGTTAAGTAAAAGAAGCAAAGGAAAAATAAGTTCAGGGGCAGATAAGTACCAGAAATTAGAATCAAGAAGTAGAATGTTTTATCAAAGAAAAATATTCATTATAAGGGTGGATGATCACAGGCTATGAAATAAGATTAATAATAATAATAATAATAATAATAATAATAATAATACCACTGCCAGGTAACCTTACATACATCATTTAGTACTATTCATTCTAAGGGCTTTACATATGTTAAATAATTTAATTCTCCCAACAACGTACGAGAAAAAAGCTATTATTATCTTCATTTTACAGATAAGGAAAAATAGGCAAAGAAAATTTAATTTGGAAAAGGTCACAAAACTAGTAAATACAGGATCCAGAATCAAAACCCTGGGATTTGAGGGGCTCCTGGGTGGCTCAGTTGGTTGAGCAACTGACTTCAGCTCAGGTCATGATCTCGCAGTTTACGAGTTCGAGCCCCACGTCGGGTTCTGTGCTGACAGCTCAGAGCCTGGAGCCTGCTTCGAGTTCTGTGTCTCCCCCTGTCTCTACCCCTCCCCTGCTCACGCTCTATGTCTCTCTATCTCTCAATAATAAATAAACATTTAAAAAAAAATTAAAAAAAAAACAAACCCTGGGATTTGATCCCAGGATCAGAATAAGTCTGTCTTCATACAAGTCCATATAAGCAATAAAATCTCATTTAAGAATATTTTTAAAGTCTTTTGAAATTTAAGAATTTAAAAACAAAATTCTCAAATTTTAAAATAATACATTATGTGTGTATTTTTCTCTGTAACAGCTCTAAAACTCAACTTTATGAGAAACTAGCCCTTATCCTAATTTCTGATTTTTTTTTTTTATTTAACAAACCTAGATATTCTCTCAGGTTAAAGGTTGGTTTTATTTCTGTGTATGAAACAACTTCAACTCCTCCTATTTGCCTTATTAACAAAAATAGCTACAAGAATAGTTAAGAGATTGTCTCCGAATTCAGACTTCCTGGATTCAGATTTTAGCTGTATTACTCACTTGCTGTGTGACCTTAATGACTCTACTTCTCTAGGTCTCCGTTACTTCATCTAAATATGGGAATGAAAGTTCCTTATCTAATAGTGTCGTTGTTATGAGGATTAAATAACATAACTGGGTTTAAACCCTTAGGAACAAAGTCAGGCATATAGCCAGCATTCAGCTAAGGTGAGCTATGACCAGTTCTCTTATAACCCCAGCTTTGAGCTTAAAAAAAAAAAAAAAAAAAAAAAGTAGTCATCTGATCACATATGTCTGAAGTACCATGAAACAGCTAGCTTAACGCCTTGTTTCCAGCAAATGTCAAACTGCTGTGGATTATATACTCTCTTAGATATTAATTGTAGATCTGTGAAAAACAACTCAAACATCTTTCCACCATACCATGGTCTTATCAAAGAACTGTTTGCTTTTTCACTATTATATACCCAATTGACCTGGGTCACTACTATGAACCTTGTAGACCGGTGGCTAGTAACACAGAAGAGGTCATCTAAAAGAGAACCATATAGAGAAAAATAAACCACAGGTTTGAAAATCAATGATGTGAACACTTACTGACTACACTAACAGAAGTAGATACCAAGGCATAAGTCTACTGAGCCTCTAAATAACCTGTGTGAGAATTAGGATACATTAAAATGGGAGAACACTGAAGAATTTTTTAGACTAATCTCCTAAATGAATTGTAAGGGCTTCAGTTGAGTCTGGCATAACGAACAACCATTATGTAATGTGTAAAAAACAGAGATGGGCTCAGTGGGAAGAAAAAAAATAGTCTGCTTTTAAAGGAATTAACAATTAATATGTGTAATTCTAACAATCAGGCTCTGTTATGTGAAGCTTACGGTTCCATCTTTCAGTTAAAAAACAATGCTCCTTTCTATATATCATTTAATTACAAAAGAGTACAGTCTGGCTCTCTGATTTCTTTGCCAGCAGCTGTAAAAAAATTTATTGTAGATTTTGTAAAGTGTTCGTATATTTTCAGCTGGTCTTTGTAACCTTTATTATAATTTTTAATACTTTAATGTGAATAAGGCTAAGTGCTTACAAAACTATCATTCTAAAATTAGAGAAATATTTATCCCCCACTTAAAAATGAGTGGTTCAATATTTACCAAACTAAAACATGTAAGAGAAAGTAGAAACAATTGGCCTTTATTACTTAAACCATTCTTTAACAATCCTATGAGGAAAGGCATAATTGTCCTCATAGAAATGAAAATAAATGAGATTAAGCAGCATGAACAAGGTCACATATAAGCAATCCAGGATTCTACTCTATTGAATAATGAACCTAAATACCTTCCTATGAAGTCAGAAGTACAAACCTGAAAAATAGAAATGGGATGTATTATGGTAGTTTTACAAAGAAATCAGTGTTTTATGAACTCTGTGTGGGAGAAAAGGAAAGAGAAAATAATTTCAATGGGTAAGCAATAAAACATCCAGAGGTAGTAAATTTTTAATTTGTTTTTTTTTTTTTTTTCATTTTAAAAAGCAACCAATTTACTTAAGGTTATTTTGGCAAGAAAGTAGAAGACTCAATTTTAAGGCTCAATTACAGGAAAATTAGCAATAAACACTAAAAAAAAAAAATCATAGGAAAACCATTTAAAAATCAAACAAAATGACATAAGAAGGCTAAAAAAGCTAAACCAAAAGAACCAAAATCACTGTTACCATAGTATAAACAAGATATATAAATCAATTAAGTTTCCTGTAAATCTGAACATGTCAATGTAATACTCTATTTGAAGGTAACAGTCTTCTTTTCTTCCAGGCCTTCTCCTTAAAATTCTACAAGGTATTACCACTGCAAGAAAAGTGGCCCACGATGGTTCTTCCTACTCAAGAATTGGTCATAAGTGAATTTATATAAAATAAGTATCATAGCTGAGCTATTTAAATGAAGTAACTTATTTACATAAAGTAAATAAAATTTATTATATAAAAATTTGGAATATAAAATGCTGACTTGGAAAATATTATCTTCTGAAAGTACTAAAGTTACTAGCAATTTAATATCTTTTATCTTTTTAATATAAAGCTTTTAAATATCTTCATTTTGAAATCTTAGATTATTTGAATCGTATGTGATAATTATTTTTCATTAAGTAGATCAGACTGGACAATCATAAACCATTTAAATTTCTTTGCAACTTATTCTCCTGGATAAATTCTAAACTAGATAACACTACCTATAAAGCCACAATTTAACACCCCAGCTTCAGCTTCCTCTACTTTCCATTTCCTAGCTAATGTCACAGGAACAATTTCTGCATTGCAGATCTCTCATTGCATCTAAAACTTTTCATAGATGTTACTCCCTATACATGACAGAGTTCTCTCCCAACTTTTATATTTGTTAACGTCCATTAAACCTGCAACCACTAACTCCAGATAGAGTTAGATACCACTAACTCCAGAAAGCCTTCCCGTTACCTACAAAAATGGCCTTTCTCTGAATTCCCAATATACCCATGCACACCATAGCAATCATTGCATGATACAGCTGTTTACAAATTTTTTTCTATTCCCCACATTACAATAAGCTTTGTAAGAGTAAGGACCATTTTTATCTAAGTATCCACTATACCTATACCTTTAGCCCATGAAAATTATTCAGTGTTTCACATGGAATGGGGAAGATGGCAAGATGGGAGGGCAGGAGGAAGGGAAAGAGGGTCTAGTTGTAAGCCAGGCCTTCTACTGTGTTTCCCTTTTCTCCTTCAGTAATGAACTGCTCTTATTGCCATATAACTTTTTTAATGCTGGGGGGCGGGGGGAGATTACAAAGCCAGAGATGTTTTCTCATCCCTGTTTATACCCTAAGGTCGCCTAACTTTTTCTTCTATTACTACTTGGAAAATATGTAATCTTTAACCAATAAAATTCAGAAGATTTGTACTCTTGACTTAGTAAGGTACTAGGTACAGTACACACAATTTTAAGTTGTTAAAATCTGGCTTAATTCTATATCCACTTCCAGTTTCTAACTATTTTCAAGTGAAATCAGTATACAATATCTTCCCTTGAAAAAGATCACATCACCAAAAACTGGCAGAATGGGCAACTCCGGGGCAATGTTCTCCCTAAAAAACTAATGAGCTGGCAGAAACTATCAAAATCAACTTCTGAAAAATTCTGGAATCAAGACACAAATGTACAGCAACCAGAGGAAGACTTTGTGAAGAAGCAGCCACTGTTTTGTGATAAAAGGAATGTCCCATCTACAATCCCCCACATCCCAGAGGGCAATAGTCATCAGGACAGCATCCATCCTGCACAAGTGTGAGGGTTTCTAGTTCCAGAGGAAGTGGCAGGAATCTTATACTCAAGGTTGTAGGTGTCAACCTATCTGGCAGCTTCCCAAAGGACAGGTGCAAAGAACTGCCTTTGTTTCACCAAACTTGGAATATCCCCAGGGCTAGGACACTTTCACTAAAAGCATTTAAAGCCACAGGTATTAGCTGCAGCAGTCTGAGCTAGAGACAGTACTTGGGACAGCAATAGACAGACCAGAAGCCTGGGAAGGAAGACGTGGGGAAAGAAGGTACGTGTGGGTATACGGTCTTCGAAAGGCTCTCCTGGACACTACTGCTTGCATGCCCAGGGCAGGTTGCACGTCATAAAAAGCCTACAAAGATCCTAACCTTTCACTTGTAGCTGGCCTTTAGGCTCTACACTGGTAGGAAGCAAAAGCTGGCGGAGAGCTGTAAACAGCCCGACTAAGCACTACAGGAGTGTCTCAAAAGAGCAAATCTGCAAAGATGGGAAGAGTATTTTTTTGTTTCTTCTTTTTTTCTTTCCTTGGCTCCAGGCATTCAAAGTAATTCTGTCAAAACATCAGCTGACCACCAAACAAACAGAACTTCAATGGCTACACACGACAGAGAGGACAGACTTAGAAACGTACTTTAGAAAATCACTAAGCAAACAACCCACAACAGCAACAACCAACACAGGGGAAAGAAGAATCTGATGTCCAGAGTTACCACATGACAATATTCAAAATGTCCAGTCTCCTACAAAAAGTTATGAGACATGCAAAGAAACAAGAAATATGGCCCATCTAAGGAGAAAAAAAATAATGTTCAAATTTTGATACATTTGTCTTGATGATCTCCTTCCTCTATTTTGTCCTCCTGCTTACATATTGTTTTCTTTCTCTTTCTACACAGATGTCCTTTCCTATAAGTCAATCAAATTACTTTTAGAAGCAGATACAATCTAAATTTTAAAGCTCTTGAATTATTAACCTCTAAAGAAGGCATCTTTGAGATAAACTTGTACCTATAACTTTACAAAGAAATAAAAAAAAGGAAATATAAAATAAAAATTAAGAACCACCATTTCATGAACACTTATGTACTGAGTAATTCATGTATATACTGTCCCATTTAATTCTCATAATTTTGTGAGGCAGTATCTCAAACAAGAAAATTAAGATTAATCTACATAACCAGCCCAAGGTCCCAAAGCTAGTGTCAACATCAGAATTTTTCTTACTTTGTCAATATTATATAGAAGTAAGTATATCAACACTAAAGAGACCACCCCCAAGACATACATATGTAACTCCCTCAGTCATGTCATCTTCAAGATCTGCTGTGTGCATAGTAAACGACTTACAGGTAAATTTTTAGTACATAACAGGAAAATACTTTATAATTTGGACATGAACGTAATAAAAGTAAATGATCCTAAACCCAGATGACACACTAAGGCAAGAAAAATACAAAACTGCTTGCTTCCTATTTCTTTCACAATAGTCATCTCTACAATTAATTTGTATTGGTAATCTTTCTATGGCATAGAAATAACTATACCCAAGAGTATAACAAATGGTGCTACAAATACAGTCCATAAAAACTCTAGGGAATGGAGGAGAAAGCAAAGTGAGTGCTTCCTTTAAAATATATTTAAAACAACATGCAGTTTATCAAAAGCAGTATAATCACTTTTATAATTACTTTGTAAGACTATAACAAACAGATAATATACACCTGGCTGCTAGCAGCCAGCTAATGAGTAAAATACAGTAAAAATTAAAAGTCTTAATTGCCAAACCACCATATACTTCTAAATTGTAACTCCAAGCCTAACACTGAAAACCCTAATCCATCTCATAAATAAAGGCAAAACAAAAATTTTTGCAAATACTAGTTGAGAGAATTCATTGCCGGCAGACTTACACTACATGAATTGTTAAAATCAGTTCTTCCAGCAGAAGGAAAATGATACCAGATGGAAATTCGAAATGACATAAAAAATTCAGGAATGCTAGAATTGTTAAGTCTGTTGTTAAATACAAAAGACTTTTTTTCTCATTTTGAAAACTCTTTAAAAGATACTCATAAAAATACCAACAACATATTAAGGGATTTACAAATATAAGGAAAAAAAACAATGACTAGAAGAGCACAAGGGACAGCAGAGGAAGAAATAGTATACTTTAGAAGGTTCTTACTATATACCTGAAGTGGTATATTATTTGAAGGTAGAAAATGATAATAATGTATACTGTAAACTCTAGGAAAACACTAAATATAAAAAAGAAACAATTTCAAAGACCTTAACAGACACCTCACTGAAGAAGATATACAGACGACAACAAAGCATTAGGATGTTCCACAAATCATATGTCATCAGGGAAATGCAAATTAAACAACAAGATGTCACTACACACCTACTAGAATGGCCAATATCTAGTACACACTAACAATACCAAATGCTGCAAGGATGTCGAGCAACAGGAACACTCATTCATTGCTCATGGAAATGCAAAATGGTACAGCCACTTTGGAAGAAAGTTTGGTGGTTTCTAACAAAAGTAAACAACATACTTTTACCACATGGCCCAGCAACTGCTCTCCTTGGTATTCACTCAAAGGAGTTGACAACTTAGGTTCACATAAAAGTCTGGACATGGATGTTTATAGTACCTTCATTAATAATTGCCAAAACCAGGAAGCAACCAAGATGTCCTTCAGTTGGTGAACAGATAAACTGGTACAACCAGACAAGGGAATATTATTCAGCACTAAAAAGAAATGAGCTATCATGCTATGATAAGACATAGAGGAACCTAAATTGCATTAGATAAACCAATCTGAAAAGACCACATATTGTATGATTCTAACCATATGACATTCTGGAAAAGGTAAAACTATGAAGATAATAAAAAGATCAGTGATTGCCAGGAGTTGGTGAAAGGACAGATAAATGGGTGGAGCACAGAGGATTTTTAAGGCAGTGAAAATACTTTGTATGATATAGAATAATGGATACATATCATTATACATTTGTCAAATCCACAGAATGTATATCACCAAGAGTGAGCCACAATGTAAACCATTAGACTGAAATGATTATATGTATCCAGATAGGTTCATCAATTGTAACAAATGTATATACTCTGATAGAAGATGTTAAGTGGGGAGACTGTGCATGTGTAGGAGCAAGGGATATATGGGAAATCTCTGTACCTTTCCCTCAATTTTGCTGTGAATCTAAAACTGCTCTAAAAGCTAAAGGCTTAATTTAAAAAGTATTATTTTAAAGAAAAAATAATAGGTATAATTCATAAATCAACAGTAAATGTAAAATGGAATAATAATATTTAATCAATCCAAAACCAAACATGAAATATAAATATAAATATATTTATAAATTTATAAATATATAAATAGCAAATATAAATATAAATATAAATAGATAAATATAAATATAATAAAAATAAATATAAATATAAATATAATAAATAATAAATATAAATATAATAAAAATAAATATAAATATAAACAGATAAATATAAATATAAATATAATAAAAATAAATATAAATAAAAAATATAAATAGAAATATAAAATAGCAAAAACAGCAGACTGAAATGTTGCCATATTAATAATTACATTAAACGTAAATAACATACAACCATTACTTAAAACACAGAGATTATAAGAATGTATAAAATAAGCAAAATCCAATTAAATTCTATATACAAAAAACATTGTAGAGGCCAGCAAACTTTATTGTAAAGAGCCATACAATAAAGATTTTAGACATCCAGGACCTTATGGTCTCTATCATAAGGTCTCTATCTATCTACTCAACTCTGCATTTGTAATTTGAAAGCAGTCACATATAATACATAAATGACATGGTGTGGCCGTGTTCCAATAAAACTGTATTTATACAATGAAATGACTAGCAGGTAACTGACCTCAGAACTAAAATATAAGACATATGTTAAAAGGAAAATGACAAAAAAAGATACACCGTGCAAACACAATTAAAAAGAAAATGGTGTAACAATATTAGTATCACATAAAACGGACTTTGTAAAAGAAAAATTGGAACTTTCCATCAGGAGAATGGAGTTGATTCATCAAAATGGCATAGCAGCCCAAATAAGAATGAATCTAATAAAAAAGCAAAAGAAAAACAAACAAGTCTGCAATTTTAGTTGTAAATTTTGATACTCCTCTCTCAGGCACTGGGAGAATAAATGAACAACAACAACAACAAAAAAAAAACCTAAAAATATAGAAGTCTTAAATAACATTGTCAACCAGCTTGACCTAGCTGTTAGGGAGGCATATAAAACATTCCACCCAACACTCCACCATGCCGTAATGCATACTATTTTCAAGTGCTTTATCAAATATTCACCAAGATGAGATTATCCTGGGCTGTAAAAGAAATCCCAATAAAGCTTAAAATTCTTATCACAATAAAGTTAAAATAAAAATCAGTAAAATTATGGGGCACCTGGGTGGCTCTGTTAGTTAAACGTCCAACTCTAGATTTTGGCTCAGGTCATGACCTCATGGTTCATGAGTTTAAGTCCCGTATTGGGCTCCCTGCAGAGCTCGCTTTGGATCCTCTGTCCATCTCTTTCTCTGCCCCTTCTCCCCTCAAAAAATCAGTAAAAATATACATCAGAAAAAAAATATGAAAGTCTCTGGCAAACTTATACTTAATAACCTGTTTACCAAAGCAGGTGTGATCAGGGAAATTAGGAAAATAATTTAACTAAATAAAGTGAAAACACAACATGTCAAAATTTATGGCATGTAGCTAAAATAGTGCTCCAGGGAAATTTATGCTATTAAATACCTATATTACTAAAGAAGAAAGATTTCAAATCAGTTACCTCTAGATTCCATATTTAGAAACTAGAAAGAGTAAATCATACATAAAGTAAGACAAATTTTAAAATGTAACTAAAACAAAAAAAAAAATCAAAGATACAAAAAACAGTCAAAACAATAGAGAAGAATGATGAAACCAAATGCTGGTTCTTCAACTAGCCAGATAAATCAAAAATGGGGGTGGCAGAGAGCCTTGGGAAAGAAAGTCTAGAGTGGAATACAAATTAGCATCAACACAAATAAGACTTATCACTATAAATCTCACATTCACTAAAAGGGTAATAAGTGATTCTTCTAAATAATTTTATGTCTATCAATTTGACAACTTAAATGAAAAACACAAATTATTTGAATGATATAAATTACCAAAGGTTACTTTAAGAAACAATCTAAATAGTCCTATGTCTGTAAGAGAAATTGAATTTGTAGTTACAAATCTTCTCAGAAACAACACCTGAGATCTAGATGATTTCACAGATGAATTCTTACTTAAAAATGAATTACTATGAACTCTACATAATCCTTCCCAGAAATTTTAAAAGAGGGAACATTTCCAACATTATTTTATGAGCCAACAATACCACGATAATAAAACCAGAAAAACTATCAGAAAAAGAAAACTATACCCAAATAATCCTCATGAACATAGACACAAAAAAACTTTAACAAAATATATAGCAAATCTAAATAAGCAACATGTTAACAACAGAAGAATCATACATCATCAATAAGAACATTTTAGGCGCGCCTGGGTGGCTCAGTTGGTTAAGTGTCTGACTTTGGCTCAGGTCATGATCTCATGGTCCGTGAGTTCAGGCCCTGTGTCAGGCTCTGGGCTGACAGCTCGGAGCCTGGAGCTTGCTTCAGATTCTGTCTCCCTCTCTCTCTGCCCTCCCCCTCCCACGCTCTGTTTCTCTCTTTCTCTCTCTCTCAAAAAATGAGTAGATTTAAAAAAAAAATTAAGTACATTTTATCCCAGGGATGCAGGAAGCTTACCAATCAAAAAATCTAACAATGTTATTCACCGTTATCAACAGACTGAAAAGACAAAAGCCATCTGATCATCTCAAAAGGTATAGAAAAATCATGACAAAATTCAAAACTAGTCATTATTAAAAAAAACTTTCACCAAACTAGGAATATAAAGAAATATCCTCCAACTGATATAAGCTATCTGTGCAAAACCTACAGCTAACATCATACCTAATGCTGAATGACTGCATGCTTTTCAGGAATAAGGCAAGGCTATCCTCGTCTGCAACCAGTTCTATTCCGTATTATCCTAGGTGCCCAAGCCAATGCAAAATGCCAAGACATATAGATTATAAAGGAAAAGATAAAACTCTCTTTATTCACAAACATCATAATCATTTACATAGAAAATCATAAGAAATCTACTCAAAACTTCTCCAATTAGGGGCACCTGGTGGCTCAATTGGTTAAGCCTCCAATTTGATTTCAGCTCAGGTCATGATCTCACTGTTCATGGGATCAAGCCCTACATGGGGCTGTATGCTGACAGTGGGAAGCCTGCTTGGGATTCTCCCTCTCTCTCTGCCCCTTCCCCATTTGTGCTGGCTGTCTCTCTCAAAATAAGTAAGTAAACATTTTTCAAAAGTGGAAAAAAAGTCTCTAAAGTCTCTTAAAAATAAAAAAGCTTCTCAAGTTAATAAAGAATTTTACTAGTCTCAGGATTTAAGATCTATACAGAAAAATCATTTATATTTCTCTTTATATTAGCAAGAACAATTAGAATATATTAAAACCAAAAATAGTAAGATAGCATAAAACATGAAATACTCAAAAATTCACCTAAACATGTGTAAGGTCTGTACCCTTAAAACCATAAAACATTGCTATGACTTTTGGGTTTGCTTTTGTTTTTTTTTAAATAGAGAAAAAAAAAAAAAAGACCCAAAATCTAAACAGTTGTAGGAATGTACCATATTCAAGGACTGGAAGATGTCAATTCCACCCATATTTTTACACAATCTAAGCCACAATCATGCTGCCTTTTTGTTAGGAATTCAGATTCTAAAATGTACACGGAAATTAAAGAAGCATGTAATAGCCAAAACAAATCCAAAACAGAAGAATAAACTTGAGAGGCCCTAAACTACCAGACTTTATAACTTACTACAAAGCCACATAAATCAAGACAATGTGGTACTGCCATTAGAATAAACATACACATCAACAGAACAGATCAGAAAGTCCAATCACAGACCCACACAAATCAAAATAAAATCAGTACATCATCAACTGATTAGAGACAAATGTGTCAACATAAATAATGGGGAAAGACAGTGTTTACAAAGAGTGAAATACAACTGGACGTCCATATGCCAATAACTGAACCTTGCCTCTTTACACCATTTGTAAATGAAAGAGCTAAACCTATAAAACATCTAGGAAAGAATATTTTGAGTTTGGATTTGGCAAATATTTCTTACACAGGCCACAAAAGGACATTACAAAACTGATGATCTGGACTTCTGCAAATTAATATACTGTTAAGAAAGTGAAAAGATAAACCACAGCCCAAGAAGAAATATTTGCAAATCACATCTGATTAAGGACTATTCAGAATATATATAATATTAATAATATATAAAGAGCTCTCACATTTTAATAATAAAAAAGATAACCCACTTTTTTAAAACAGGCAAAAGATCTAAACTGATGTTGCCAAAAAAAATATGAAAATGCCATATAAGCCCATGAAAAGATGCTTAACATCACTTGACATTAAGAGAATGCAAAATCAAACAGCCACTAGATTCAAATAAAAAAGACTGATAATACAAAACGTTGAAAAGGATATGTATGAAACAACTGGAACTCTCACTTGTCTCTTACGTGAATACAAATGATATAGCCACTTTGGAAAACAATTTGGTACGTTTTTCATAATGTTAAACATACATTTACCTATACATCCTGACATTTCTACTCTTAGATATTTACCCAAGGAAAATGAAAACCTAGGTTCACCTATTTTTACTAATACCCTACAAATGGAAACAAGCTTCTTGGAAACAACTCCCCTGCTTAATTCTAGTTTCATCACTTCCATAATAAAAACTCCCTGTGCAGCTACAGTGAATGAAGCAGTAGACCACATCTCCACTTCCTTTGCCCCTGTATCTGTCCACTGCAGCCAGATAATCTTTTTACAACGTAAATGTCACTCCTTTAGCTTAAAGCCTTTCGATAGCTTCCCTGCTCTTGTAACAGAATCCAAGATATTCCTAAAAGTCTGTAAAACCTGAATAAATCTTCACATCTGCCTTACAAGTTTCAGCTCACATTGCTCTCTCCTTTGCTCATTACAGACTTCCATCACTCAGATTGGAGCAGTTCTTAAACAGGCCTTGTTTCCACCCCAACTGCTGGGCCTTTTGCTCACTGTTCCCTCTGGCTGCAGTGCTCGTTCATTGGCTACCCTAACTAAAGTATGTCTCCATTACTCTGTATCAAAAAACATTATTTCCAATTCACAACTCTAATTACAGTCTATATTTGATTTATGTGTATACTATCTGTCTCCCATAAAAGAAATATAACTTTCTGCAACAGAGTCCTACTGCTGCTCTCTCCATTATATCTCCTAGTGCCTTCCTCAGTGCCTGGTACACAGGTTGTAACTTTCTTGCAAGAGGGCCAAGTTCAAGTAGCTAACGAAACAATTACCTAAAAAGTACATTTCCCAATCAGATACATTAATACTTAGATTCTAATGCAAAGTAATAAATTTTATTTTTTCAACATAAAACTTAAAAATCCCTTCAAAATAATCTTCATTATATATTTTACTTTTATGCACACATACATACAAACACAAATATACACATGTGGCCCTAACTATTTATAAGAAAACTGTATAGAAAATCACTTCAAAGTCTAATGCACATAAGTTATATGAAAGCATAACACATTTCATTTCTAAACTCTAAATTCTAATTATAAATAATACTTGAAATCTGAGTTTTAAGAGTTGTTTACTTTGATAAAAAATAATTACTTTAGTTATTTGCTTCAATTTAAATGTAACTGTGCAATGAATGATGACTTTTACATGGATGAATACAAGATAACCAAAGATTATATAAAAAGAAAAACACCTATGGGACAGACACCTGGGTGGCTCAGTTGGTTGAGTGTCTGACTCTTGATTTTGGTTTGGGTCATGATCTCAAGGTTGATGGGATCAAGTCCCAAGTCGGGTTCTGTGCTGACAGCACAGAGCTGAAACTGCTTGGGATCATCTCTCACCCTCTCTCTCTGCCCCTCCCCCTCTCATGCTCGCTCACTCACTCCCTCTCAAAATAAATAAATAAACTTAAAAAAAAAGAAAAACATCTACATTCCATTCTCTTATCTCAATATCAAAATCTAGTCATAAGTATACCTGCACAATGTGGAAAGACACAATTTACACACATAAATCTGTTATACCTAGTCAAATAAGAATTATGTAAGTTCTCTAACATAGCACAGAGGATTTTTACGAGTCTTACTCTTATATATGAAAAAGTTTTAAAATGCAGAATTTAAATTCTAAAATAGTTTACAATCAGAACTATCCTTGATCTTCATAATGTTCTTAAGGCTTATTTTTTCATGATTTTTGTTTTTTCAGGCCACATGACTTGAATTAAATAGCATTCATTATATACCATTCGATGACATTAGTTGTGTAGAGAAACAGAATTCTTTAACTCACATAAAATTTTTAAAAATACTAATATTGAAAAAGGGTGAAAAGTAGTTCTATGCACTCCTGGCTTTTGGTATTTGTTTTTAAAGGGTCTTGGGATCAAATACAGAAACCAACATATCTCACGAACAGCTGGAATCATTTACAAAAACAAACATCTACATTTTTAGAGTAAATTTTGCACGTGTATGAGATGAGTACAATAATGCATTAGTTTGTGAAAGGAAAATAAAAACATCTAAATAAAAAGGAAGTTCTACTACTACTCCTTTTTATTTTATGTTTCATTATCACTTTATTCTGTTTTACATGATTAAATTCTCTTGGAAGTCTAAAAAAAATTTCACTACTTGCATGTGCTACTGGGTTCATTTTACAAAAATAAAGGTTCTTAATGTGGATCAATCCAAATTGTGGGTTACTGGTAGTCAGCTTCTACCTAAAATACCCTTAATGTAACAGTCTTTTTAAACTGTTCAAGGTTTCACAGGCCTCACCAATCCCGATCCTTTCTTTACAATGTTTTCCCATGGAAATAATATAGAATGTATATTGTCAATGAAAAATTAAAATGAAAAGTGCAAGAACAAAAAAAATTTTTAACCAAAGATATATATTTTATATATCTATATATTTTAACTAAAGATATATATATTTATATATACATGTATATATAAATATATGTATGTTTATATATATATATATATATATATACATATATATATATATATATATATACATGTGTATATATATATATATATATATATATATATATATAAACAGCAAAACCTTGATTTGTGAGCATAATTAGTTCTGGAAACCTGCTTGTAATCCAAAGCACTTGTATATCAAAGCAAATTTCAAGAACCATTGGCTCAGTTGTTATCATGTGACAGCTGGCATCATGTATGACTCATATTGCAAGACACTGCTCATTTATCAAGTTAAAATGTATTAAAGGAGCAGCTGGGTGGCTCAGTGGGTTAAGCATCTGACTTCGGCTCAGGTCATGATCTCGCAGTTCGTGGGTTCAAACCCAACATCCGGCTCTGTGCTGACAGCTCGGAGCCTGGAGCCTGCTTCAGATTCTGTGTCTCCCTCTCTCTCTGCCCCTCTCCCCTCTCTCACTCTCTTTCTCTCTCCAAAATAAACATTAAAAAAAATTTTAATGTATTAGAAATATTTGCTCATCTTGTGGAACACTGACAGAACAAGCTACTCACAATCGAAGCTTTTACTGCATATGCACATGTGTGCATGTTATATCTATATATATCTCTCACATATATGTGAGAGATATATATATGAGAGAGAGATGTAGCTCTCATATATATGAAATATATATGAAATATATATATACATATATATACATATATAAATATATATGAAATATATATATATATATATGAAATATGGAACACACTCCTCAAAATTTCAACTTCTTGGAAAAGAACTGTCATCCATTCTGTAATACATATTAAATTAAAAGAGGAGAGAAAAAAACTATCTCCCTACAATAAAACCCTTTCCCTAAAGAGCAAATCTAGTTTTCCCCTTTCATACAAGCTTGATACTTTCATGTTACCTTGGACTCTTCTGCTCTTTTCTCCTTTTCCACTGCCAAGCCCTAATGTTTCTTCCCTACTCGTGTACCTCAGATTTGACCCTTGGTTTTGCTAGCCTCTGCACCAAGCAGTTTCAAAATCCCTTCCTTGGAGCCTCACAGTATCATCCTACTTCAACTCACTACTGAATACCACTGCCAAACTCATCTTCCTAAAATACCACTCAGGTCATAATACTGTTTCTCGATAACCTTTTCACTAAATGAATTGTTACTTATTTATTATCTGAATATCTAAATTATCTGAATCTACTGTATGAAATCCTAAAATAGCTTCTCACAGAAGTACTGATCAGGCCCGAAGGGATGAAATGGAAAGAGGTCCCAGCTTTTATTTATTCATTTATTTTTATTTATTTAAGAGGTCCCTGCTTTATTTATGTATTTTTTTAATGTTTATTTATTTTTGAGAGAGAGAGTGAGACAGAGCGTGAGCAGGGGAGGGCCAGAGGGAGGGAGACACAGGATGGGGAGCAGGCTCCAGGCTCTGAGCTGTCAGCACAGAGTCTGACACGGGGCTTGAACCACTACTGAGAACATGACCTGAGCCTAAGTCGGATGCCCAACCAACTGAGCCACCCAGGCGCCCCAAGAGGTCCTTGCTTTTTAATCAAAGCTCTACTAAAACCTCTGGGCAGAAGTACATTAGTTTAGTACGCTAGGTACACCAGCTTATTTTTCCTCTGAGCCCAAGTTACTACATAATTATATATGAAGGGATCTTATATATAAAATCTCTAAGATCTCTAAGATCTTCTCATTCTGGGATACAAAGTCTCTACTGAGAAGACAACTGTGATGTAAGCTGAAGTATCATGCAGGCAGGACAGAATTTAGAACCTGAAGACCCAAAGTGGGTAAAATAACATTTGAAAGACTACAAGTGAGGCACCAAATAAATTGCCAAGATTACCTGGCCAGCTAAATGCAAATGAGAAGATTCATCAATCCAACTGGTTTGAGAGAAATAAAAAATAGTGACTAGAAAAATAAAGCATTACCCTCTGATTCCCAGAGTTCACAAAGCTGCTTGAGATGAAAAGTTTTATTGGTAGTAACAAATGGAACAAGACTGTGACTTCCCAAAAGACTGTTTACATCCCAATGAGAAGGCATTCCTACTTTAAAAGGCTTTAATTAGGAAGCAACAAAGAAAAATAAATGAAGCACTTAACTAAGAAGTTGGGAAAATGTTCTAGAAATACAAGTCTGAAATAATTATGTGCAAAGAAATTATAAATGTTAAAGCAGAATCTCATGGGTTAGAAAATTTACAAGGGGCACCTGGATGGCTCAGTCAATTAAGTGTCTGGCTCTGGATTTTGGCTCATGATCTCCTGGTTCCTGAGATCAAGCCCTGCATCAGGTTCTGCAGTGACAGCATACAGTCTGCTTGGGACTCTCTCTCCCTCCCTCTCTGCCCCTCGCCCACTCACACTCACTCTTTCTCTTTCTCTCTCTCTCTCTCCCTCAAAATAAATAAACTTAAAAAAAAGGAAAGAAAATTTAAAAATTGTAAATTTGGTTACAAAATCCATAAAGTGATTCACAGATGAAAAATGAATAATATATACAACCTTCATTCAAAGAGAGAAAAGACTGAAAATTAAAAGCGAGGTATAGCAAGTAAGTGTACTTTTCATTTCATAAAACAGATACTCAACATGTAATAATAAATTTACATAGAGAAAAGGAACTGAATCAAAATGTTTCTCAAAGTGAATCTCTAGGTTATAGGCTTATAAATCTTTTTATCTTTACATATTTTCCTATGCTATAAATTTTATTCAAAGAATTCTTTACTTTTATAATCATAGAAAATATAAGTTTGGGATGGTATAATAACTCTCAGTATCAAGAGTTATACATAAACACTGGACTACAAATCGCCTAAAGGTACGACCTCCATTTGTCCTAGTGACCAATCTATGAACAGCACCTATATAGTGCTGAAATATCTGAAACTATTCTATATTTATTAAACAAGTATTTAATATAGTTATGATGATAGCAGTATATATAAAAGCAGGTTTAAAATAATATGTACCTTTTTAAAGTTTTCAAATGTAATAGCCCTATGACTTTTTTGATAATAGAATTCCTGCCAATTCTTCTACAAACACAACCTATCTTGGGGTGCACAGATGGCTCAGTCAGTTGAGTATCCAATTCTCGATTTTGGCTCAAGTCATGATCCCAGGGCCCTGGGTTCCCCCTGTGTCAGGCTCCACATTGAGCATGGAGGCTGCTTAAGATTCATTCTCTCTCTCTCTCTCTCTCTCTCTCTCTCTTTCTTTCTCTCTCTCTCTCTCTCTCTCCCCCTCCCCAAAGCTTCCCCCCCCAATCCCCCCCGCTCATGCTCTCCTTCTCTCTAATAAAAATAAAAATAAATAACCTATCTCTTAGTCACAGAAACAAGAGCCATTCAGCTTTCCATCTCCAGTTCCATTCCATAATATCCTAAGCCGTCCCTTCCTTATATAACTTCTTTCCATAACATGGAAATTTATCAAGTTCTCAATCAGAAAATAAAAATGAAAAATAATTAAACGAAGGTGACAGAGCCCAGGAAGAACTGATGAAAAAGGCACTTAACAAGAAGAAAAGAAACAAGTCACTAACATAAGGTTAAATAACCATTATTTATTATTCAATAGTATGTAAAAAAAAATTTACTGACCCACAATTAATCACTACACAAATCTTCGGAGACTGGCTAACTTGGGATCAAATCCCAACTCTGCCACTTACTATAAATTCATGACTTGGCAGATAACTTCTCAGCATAACACCACCTATCTCACAGGGACACTGGATGATTAAAGAAGCTACTTTATATTAAGTACCCAAGAGTGACCAGCTTAGACTCAATAAATAATAAATGTTAAATTCCCTCAATTTTCCAGTATAAGATGGGCAGCCAAAAATAAATAAATAAAGAGGAATATTAACTAGTTCAGATGGGAATAATATCCATGACTTTAAATTCATTAGCACTATGTGCTGATCAACAGATCTGAATACGTGGTTAATATTACTAAATATCAGAAAAATATTAATTTAAAAAGCAAAATTACCAAAAAGTCCTAGAAATAGAAAAAAAAAATCACAAGGTGTTGGTTTTGCTTTTTAGAAAACAGAAATGCACATTAAATACACAGGCATATAAATTAGTAATTTTCTTTATAACATACATACATATACACAAAAACTTAATCATGAGGAATTAAACTCAGGTAAAACATCATCTAGCCTAAAATGAATCATTCCTAAAATGAAGATACACACCTAAACTCAACTTCTATAAATATTTCTTCAAAATTCCCAGGAATATTAAGATCAGTCTGTAGTTCATAAAGGAATTCCCAGTGGGTAAATTAACTTGTTTTCCTTAATATACAACTTAAACTATGTACAGAAATCAGTATCAAAATAAGTTTTGATAGAAAGAAATTTAGTATTTTCACGTCACATTTACATCAACTTATATTTACATATAATTCAGTTTAATATTGTATCACTATTATACCAATATCAAAGAATTGATTTTACTGTTTGAAAAGTAAGTCACAGTAAATAACAGCAATAATCTATATAGCATTCAGGGTGTGGCAGTCAACCACTTATTGATATTGAAGGGGATCAGGATACGCCACCCCAAAATATGCCACTTTGGCATAAGAATTATTTTAAGCTAAAGGCAATTAAGAAGCAAAAGATACAGGAAAAATATTCTGCCCTCCCATAATCTTCCTAAAAGCAGAGCATAAATTTATCTACGTGAAAGGCATAAAAACCCACCTCTGTTGTGCTAGGATGAGAAGAGCAACCCCTATCCCTGGAGATGGAGAGTCCACCCCAAAAATGAGTCTGCAAAAACAAACTTTACCAAAATAACCCTTATCTTCCATTAGCTGTTCTCCCAAGTACTTCCTAGTCACTTGCCCACAATGCATTGTCCCTTGGATCTCAAACCCTCCTTCCTTTGTCAAGAAGGGTAATAATCTCTCTTTGAGTTTCACTTCATTTCTGTGAACCGTGATGTAAAAATACCAATAAACTGTATATTTGTTTCCTCCTGTTAATCTCTTTTGTCTGTTCACTTCACAAGCCCCACGTTGCTGAACCTTATAAAGTAATAAAAACTCTGGAGATGGATCTAAACTCTTTCAATTTACATGAGAAAGTGAAGTTATCTCAGTGTTCCTCTACCTTCCTACACTTCCCTGTTTACCTTCCTACAGGACTATTTTATAGCTTTTCTTCTCTGCTTAAACTTCTAAGACCTCCTGCCCTATCCTTACTCTAGTGATGGCTATCTTCCCTTTGCACTAACAAAATAAAAGCAGGTAGAAAATAACTTTGTCATCTTTTATCACATTAACTCTGCAGGTATACACATATAATCTCCCTTCTCATTATTTTCTTAATTAATTATGAGAAGAAGAATTCTCATAATTGCTTCTTCTGGATGACATATCCAGACTTCTATACAAAGCCGATTGGAAGTACTGTTGAATGGCAAGTATATACCAGGTACTGACTCCATCTCTGGCCCTTCATCTTGCTCAGGCTGGCTCAATGACTTCTCTTAGGGCTACATGTTCTGGGCTCCTTGGAGATTAATACACATACGTTAGAAATGGCCTCCAAGGCCAAGATGGGGAGTGGCATGTTTTAGCCTCCCACGAATCTGTTAGAGAGAACAGTCTTTCCCCTTCCCGACTCACAGGTGGTGCCACAAGATCTAATTAAAAGTTAGCTGCCAATTAGGCTCATGCAAACCCTTTAGTGCATGTGAACCCTTTGATACACCGTAATGCCCTCTAGGTGTCCCCTCACTCTATAAAATCTGTGGACTAAGGTCCAGACTTTGTGGAAAATAACGATGCAGCTGCTGTAAATTGCCATCCACCTGATCCCCCCTAAATAAAACTCTGTGTAAACTGTATGGAGTTGCCTACTTCATTTTTCCGGTTCAAAGCGCCGTCTCAGTTTGGGGGATACTTTGCTGTTCCTCCTCCACCTTCTTAATAGCCAATGCTTCCATCTATGCCTTCTAAGCAGGTAATGTCTCTCTTCTACTCATAGTATTCCACTGGCTTCCCAACTCAGTTCCAATAAAATTCAAACTCATACAGCCCTTTACATAATCTTCTCCATCCTTCATCTATCAGATCTAATCTACAAACTTCACCTCTGCTCCAGCCACAATCTTATTTTGACATTCTCCATTCATTCATGCCTATTTGCTTTTCCCTTTGTCTGCCATGGTCTCTCCCCAGTTTCCACTTGATTCTCTCCCTTCAAGTCTCTCTTCAGATGTCACCTTATCAAAGACACCTTCTTTAAACTACTTAACTTAAAACAGCAAACATTCCAGAATTCTCTATATCCTTATCCACACTTTGCTCCATAGAAAGTTTCACCATCTGACATACTATGTATTTTAGGTGTGTGTTTATTTCCTACTGCTTCTCCCTAGACTGTCACCTCCATGGGAGCAGAGACTTTTGCCTGCTTTGTATATTTGCTATATACCTCTAGCATCTGGTATATACTTGCCATTCAACAAACACTAGTTGAATAAATGAATTTCGTCCTTTAGCAAAATTTGGAGCCCAATCACACTATGCTCCCAAGGAGATTTTAAAAAATACAAAAACAATATTTGAAGACATCAGAGAGCTGCCAAGACAATGATCTGGCTTTGCAGCCAGATCCAGAGAGGAAGAAAGCTCACAGAAATTAAGTCCAGCCCAGGACTCTTTCCCTTCAAGGCAAATGCCCACCACAAAAGCAACAGTGGAAAGGCTGAGAATCTGAACGTAAATTTTAACATACCCATGGAAAACCTATGGTTTAGAGACTTATAAGGGAAGACCTCTCTCAAACACCCCAAGCTTTTTGCTTGCGAGATACTCCCCAGAAATAAGGATGGGGGAGGAAAAGCCCAAACATGCTAAGTGAAAGAAGCCAGTCACAAAAAACTACATATTCTATGATTACATTTAGAATAGACAACTCAATAGGGACAAATAGCAAATTAGTAGTTGCCAGAGGATTGGAGGGATGGGGAACTAGGAGGCACAGAGCTTCCTTTTGGGATGACAGAAATATTCTGGAAGTAGACAGTGGTGATGGCTACATAACATTACAAATATACTATAAACCACCGAATTGTACCCTTAAAATGGTCAACTTAATGAAATGGTGAATTTTACATCAATTAAGAAGGAAAGAAACAGACACGCCCTTACAGAGACCAAGCATCAACTCAAATCATCTCAATTTTTTATTGAATTCTGACATTCTGAGATTGCTGGGGTCTTAAGCCTAGGTACCAGCATGAACCAAAAGCAATTACCCCTGGAGGCAGCAGAGGTACCAAAGCTTCCAAAGCTTCAAATTAGCTCTATAACTTTTGATGTACTTTATTCAAGCCTCAATCAAAAACAACCAGTCAGATTAAAAGACAAGAAGGGAATTAAAGCCAAGGAAAATAAGACATGTAGGTAACTAGATAATGAAGCAAATACATAGATGAATAGATAATGCAGTTATCAGACACAAAATTTTAACTAATCATAAATAATACGTTCCAGGAATTAAAAACCAAGATTGAGGATTTCAGCAACTAACAGGAAACCATAAGAGTATAAAATGTACTTTCTAGAACTGAAAAGTAAAATAACTGAATTTAAAAATTTAATAATGAGTTTGATAGCAGAGTACATACAGCTAGAAAAAGAATTAGTGAAGCAGAACACATAGCAAAAAAAAAAAGATTCAGGAATATGCACAAAGGGTGAAAGCAGAAGGGAAAAAATGATGTAGAATACAATCATATGCATATATATCATATATATCATATGTTTAATAAGACCTCCAGAAGGATAGGAGGAAGAAATGAAGCAGGAGCACTATGTGAACATATAATGGTAAAGAAATTTTCAAAGCTATTTAAAGAAAAATTAAACTTCAAGATTGTAATCAGGAAATGTTCAACAAAGAAAATCCTACAATTAATTTTTTAGGGAGAAAGGAAATAATCCCAGATGGACGCTTAGAGAAGCAAGAAGAATTAAAAGTTAGGAAGAATAAATATATGGGTGAATCTAAATATTTACTATGTATGTCAATAATGACAATGAGAAGAAGGGCTTAAAAGATATAAAATATTAAGATAAATGAAAACAATAGCACTAAGTCTGGAGAAGGATAACAAGAATGGATTTATTTTACTCTTTAATTAATCAAAGATGTACATTATAATATCTACCCAGGGTAACAACTAAAAGAATAGCAACAGAATATATATCTAAAAGTTAACAGAGACAGGTACTGAATAATTATGAAAAATATATAAATCCAAAAGAAGTCAAGAAAAGTGAGAAAAACACACTGAACAGACAAAACAAATATGGTATCTTTAAAGCCAAACATGTCAATAGTTACATTACACATAAAGATATTAAACACTCCAATTTAAAAACAAGGATTGTCAAACTAGGTATATTTTTTAAGAGGAAAAAAAAACTCAACTATATGCAGCTTACAAGAAATGAAGAAATATGCTTTGCACATGAGGATCGAGTACAGAATAAAACCTGTGGAGGATGTGAAATAGTCCCATCTTTCAGGAGTTTAACATGTGCTAGCAAGGTAATTCATAAACAGAAAAGCCTAAGGCAATTATACACACACACACACACACACACACACACACAATCTTAAGAAATACTAACTTTTTCCCATCCCTGTATTTTGCCTGGCTAGCTTACTCTTATCCTCCTGTTCTCATCATGTCACTTCCTCCAGAAAGCTTTCCAGACTTTCCCTAACTAGGTTAACTGGGTAAATAAAGTGCCCCTGCTAGGAGATTCCATACAAACTGTGCTTCTTCATCAGAACAATTATTACAGCATAGAGTAATTAGATGTTTTACCGTCTCCTCCACTAGAAAACAAATCCTATAAGATCAAAATCCCAGTCTCTACTGGGTCCAAAACAAGGAAAGGTCTGAGGTTTTCCCCTACTTGCAGGCTAAAAAATGAGCCTGCTTGTTTCATAAATGCTGGCAAAAGACAGGTGGCTCCCAGGTCAGAGACAAAGGATTTTATTACTCAAGCACAGCAGGCTGTATAAGCTTCCTGCTAGCATTGGTTCCCTCTGTCCTCCAAAATCCTCAGG
The DNA here is from genome assembly GCF_046562875.1 of Panthera onca. Taxonomy (NCBI): domain Eukaryota; kingdom Metazoa; phylum Chordata; class Mammalia; order Carnivora; family Felidae; genus Panthera; species Panthera onca. The sequence goes on from NC_138339.1 coordinate 226,819,222, forward strand.
GCTGATGTAGGGTAAGTCCAAGTGGATGCTACACATATAGAAACTCCAATCTTTTAAAGGGGCTGCTAGCAAGCCTGGCCAATTTTTTGCCTTAGAGATACCTTTATTATCATGGTTAAAAATAAATCTGCCCTGTGCCCTAAATATCTCTTTCAAGGTTATTTACAAAAATCCTTGAAAAGATAATCTAGAACAAACCCTGATAAAATATGCGAGAGAGAGAGAGAGAGAGAGAGAGAGAGAGAGAGAGAGAATTGTCCCAAACTACAGTTCATCGTATTACCTGTAACACTTAGCACAGTGCTTGTCACACAGATGGTAATCAACATTAGCAGATGCATGGTATATAATAAATGAAGTAATGAAAAACTGGGACAGTGTTATGATAAAACAATCATTTTTAACTCTTAAGCTTTTTAAAAATAAAGATAATGACTCTTTTGATTCTATCATGTGCATATTCACATTATATCAACTTTGCAAATTCATATACTTTGTCCTATTACTCTCTTTTCAAATGAGTAGTTTCTAATGTCTAGGCAAATGCTATGTATTCTAACTTTTCTTTGTTTGGATCTTCAATCAGTTAGGACCTTTATCATGTCATGCACCCATTGGAAAAACCATGACTATTTTGTTCAATGGTAAACTTGCTGAAATAAATAAGCTACAGATCAAATAAGTGCACTGGTATTTTCTATAGAGGCAAAATATTGATATATCCCTAACCTACAAGAACTGCTTTCTAAATGGCATAAGAAGGCCTTATAGGGGATTAATGAAACAAGAACCGTTTGAAGAGGAAATAACAAAGCTTATTGGTGGTAGTGACAAACACTAATCCAACTGCCCATTGTTTTTTTTTCTCTTTCCTTTCTCATCACAGCAAACTATTTCAAATATTGCAATTCACAGAAGACTTGAACACAGCCTTATGATCTAGATCAGAAGATAAAGCAACCTATTAACTCTATATCAGAACAAAATTGAAGTTAAGGAATAAAATATGCATGGATGAAAGTTTCAAGGTGTAACCATAAGGGAATATACAAACAATCATATACTTGGTGGGATTAAAATAACTTACATTCCTTCCACATGAGTAAACAAAAATATAATCAGTTAGTAACCATCTTTATTCTTTTTATCTTAAAGCCGTATGTGTGTATTTTTATAAAGTTAGCTAGTATTTTGGGGCAGTGGAAAGAGGAGTGAGGAGGATTGCTAACTACCTGGATCATTTGTTATCCTTTTTACCACTTATAATCTCTTGTGAAAAAATATATACTGAATTTTATTTTTCCCCACATTACAATCTCAGTCATGTTGTTATATATATATACACACATACAGACACACACACACACACACACACACAATCCAATGTCACTTATTTTGATCACTAATATATCAATTTTTTCTATCATCTGTGTTTTCTATTGTTGAAATAAACTTCTAGGCATTTCTACCCAGAACGTGACTTCAGCAAACTGAACTTTTGTGTTCCTGTAAATGCTATTCTTGACCAGAAATGCAATATATCCAGTCAGCCCATTCCCAAATGCCAAGTCAACACTGGGCTCTATACCTATTTCCTTGTTCCTTAATTGTTTGAAATAAGGTCAGATATGCCACCCCAGTTAGTCATGCCCTGTTTCTAAAATGCAGCTACTAATGCTCTATAAAAATCCCTCTTGCCCAAAATTCCTCAGGAGGAGCGCTCTGCTGCTTGTGAGGTATCTTACTCCCCCAGTCCATGGATTTTCTTTGAATAAAGGACATCAAGCTCCTTACTAAATTGTTTTAGCTCTGTCATTTGATGGTACTTAGCCAAGGTTTTCTGTGAATCATTTTTCTCCTTGCTGTTTTTGGAATGAGTTTGTTCATTCTTAGTACTTTGCACTGTGATCAGAGAATGTTGTTTTTATTATTTCTCTTCTTTGGAATTCACTGAGTTTTTTTGTTGGCTTCTAACATGTTCAATGCTCATTAATACTCCATGTGCACTTAAAAAGAAGTTATGGTTCACTAATGTCAGGGTTTAGAGTTTGATATAAATAAGATCCACTCTTGATCATATTTAAGGTATTCAATACACTTGATACATGAATATGATCTGCCTTAGAGAGGAATGTATTAAAATCTCCAATTATTAACGTGTCTGTCTCTGTCCTTGAATGAACTATAGTTTCTGCTTTTTTAAATTTATTTTTCAAGAGAGAGAGAGAGAGAGAGAGAGAGAGAGAAGGAGGATGTGGGGGGGAGGGGCAGGGAGAGAGGGAGAGAGATTATGCCAAGCAGGCTCTGCATTGTCAGCACAGAGTCTGCCGCAGGGCTTGAGCCCACAAACCATGAGATCATGACCTGAGCTGAAATCAAGAATCAGACGCTTAATCTACTGAGCCACCCAGGTGCCCCAGTTTCTGCTTTTTGAGAGATGGCCTGATGTGATATTGTGACTTATAATAAGAAATATACGTATATTTGGGCTTTGTTCCCATTCATGGCATAGAGCTCCTCAAACCCTTGGAATTTCCTAACAGAGGGGAGAAACAAAGATATCTTTTTTCATGTTAATGAGGTGACTTTAAAGTAATCTCATTTTGGGGACTGGTTGCCAGGGGAATCAAATTTGGGATTAAAGGGTTAGAATTTTCAATCTAGACCTCCCACCCCACCACACACCTCTGGGGAGAGAAAAAGGGCTAGAGACGGAGTTCAATCACCAACGGGCAAAGATTTCATCGATCATGTCCATGTAATGAAGCCTCCATAAAATCCCAAAAGGATGGGGTTCATAGAACTTCCAAACTGGTGAACACCCAGAGATGCAGGGACAGTGGCATACTCAGGGACCACAGAAGCTCCATGCCCCTTTCCCATACCTTGCCCTATGCATCTCTTCCATTTGGTCATTCCTGAGCTATATCCTTTTGTAATCTAGTAAGTAAATGTTTTCTGAGTTCCGTGAGCCAATCTAGCAAATTAACTGAACCCAGGGAAGGGGTGATAGAAACTCCATCTATAGCACAAGTAACAACGTGGACTTGTGATTGCATTTGGGGTGGGAAGCAGGCAGTCTTACAGGACTCAGCCTTTAACCTGTGGGATCTGACAGGTTAGACAGTGTCTAAACGGAGTCAAATGCTTAGTGATATAGGGGAAAACACACACGAGAATTGGCATCAGAATTATAACCGGTGGCAGTCATAGGAGATGTGCTAGAGATCTGAGAAGTGATATTCGCCCGAATGGGCCTGGCTCATAGAAACATGTGGCTTGGGAAGAGAAAGGATGAAGCGTGGGGGATGAAGAACTTTTGATTCCTGGGGGTCACATGGTCACCCACAGTGGAGCAGCAACTGTGCTGTGCTCGGCTGCTAAAGGGAAAAGGTACCAAAGGAACTTGCAGATGAATCCAACGCCCTGGGAGTTGGTTTGCTGAATGCATAAAGAAATGCAAATTAATAAGAAACAGGCAAAATATACAATCTCTTGGTTATTATTACCAAGAGATGATAATATTATTTTAGCTGTGAGAGCTAAAATAAAATAAAAAGTGCCGAGTCACACCCTGATGATAGACAAACTTCAAATTTCAGTCAGTCTGGGCTGAGGCCACTACCCTCAAATCCACTCCCCAAAGGAAAAATTATGCAGAAACAGCAGAGAATACTTCTAAGACCTCTGGTCACCAAGAAGGTAGTCCGCATGGAGGGAGGACAAAACCAGGGAGCGCTGAAACTAGGGGATACAGTGTGAAGTTGTGTCACTTTGTAGACTGGTATCATCAGCTTCCTTGAAGAACCTTTACTAAAATGGATTAGGAGAGTGACTAATTTAGGAGGAGTATCTGGTCTTGAGTGATGCAGAGTTGGAAGAGCCTATCTGGGCTGACACAGGACCCACCACTCACTACGGAAAAAATCACAAATGGCTATCTGTAATCCAGACACACAGGAGACTTTTCTCGAGGGAACGGCCAGCATGGTAGACTGGATACAAGTCACCACCAGGTCTGTTTACCCTGAGCAAATGGACAGTCCACCACTGCCTATAAATGTGAAGTGGAACATCTCAGACGAAGCAGCTGATATGCTTCACATACAAACCATACTAGACCAGCTTTTTCATGACCAGGATATTCACCGCTGAATATACCCATTATCCAAGTCATGGTAAATGCGGTTAAGGGAGTCTCTCTCACATGGCTACCTCACATAACCTTGTTGCTACAAAAGTGAAAAACAGTTCTAGAAGCTTTATTAAATTTGGTGACTCAGCTTTCCCTTATGGGTCTTACAGATGCTAATAAAAACATTAGGTTAATTAGCGAATGGGAGAAGGCTGAAGGGAGAGTCAAGGGACTCTTCCCAACAAGGTGGAAAATTTTAAACAGGTAGTAAGAAATAAGGTGAATAAAGCAAATATTGAGAGACAAAACAAAAAAATCATCATAAAGGGGAGAGTCACAGGATTCATCCCAGCAGGGTAGAAGTCTTTAGATGGTTATTAAGATATAGGATGAATAAAATGAAGTTTGGGGTTAACACACAGGTTTTAATAGAGCACTACAAAAGCTGGGTGGGCCAGATAGATCTTCTGCTGGTCTTGCAACATTACAGAGACCCAAACAAATCTACCCTATTTACCACATTTTGAAAAAAAATTAAAAAGTTAGCAGGCAGAGATTACAATGAGAAACCTGACCTGTTATACCTTGGGACAGTTGTAAGGCAGATGAATCAAAAGGCAGGGTCCCTTTGCTCAATGCCTTCCTGAGGACCCAAAGACTTGCACAAGAGTGGGTAAAATGCTAAGAGGGTAAAAAAGAGAAGTTTCCAGGACTCCTTTATACAGGAGTCCTACAAAAGTGGTACTAAAACCCATTGGCAAGGCCCTGACTTGGGCTGCAATTAGATTGAGAGAATATAAAAAGCTAATGTATGGCATGACATGAAAGCAGGAGTGTTTAACCAGGTATCATGTAAAAAAGTTGTATCAATTTTACCTGCATGTTTCATGGGAATGGCTATTATGTCTGGCTGGGGAACACTTCCCCCCACCTAGTATTGCAAAACCAAAACCTATGAGGTCCTAACGGAAGCTACATTACAAACTAAAGAGTTGATGGAATTAAGGTAAAGGTTTGTAGCAGAATTGGTATAGTTGAACAGGCTTTATGCAAAGTGGTTGCATCTTTTTTTTTATCTAATTGTATTATGGAGATTGACACTGTACCTGACTGGGAAACATTTCCCCGACCTAGTACTGTAAACCACAAGGCATCTTGCCCTTCAGGTAATATTAATTGGGCATACTAAATGGGAAGCAGTAAGACTGCCTGAGTCCACACATTGTAGAATAGAAGGCGGAGGACCGGGAGCAACAAATTCTCTGTGCAATAGCCCCATGTGGAGCACAGACAGGGGCTTGTTCCAAGAGCCTGTGAGTGCCTCCCAGCAATGACTGCCACAACACTGGACTAGAAAATTTCCATTTGAGGGGCATTTACTACCTTGCCGTTGTACATTATTTACTGAAGCTATCCCTATGATTGAAGGACATAAAATGATCTTGTAACTTGAAATAGCCATAATGTCTAGGATGATGTCAGAGACAGACTCTAATGGGAATGGCAGTGTACAAAACATAATAAAATGAATATGGTTTATACAAGATCATGCTGCCTGGAGAATGCAAGGAGGAGAGTCTCAGGAGCAGGGGGTTTCTTTTCCCTGAGGACTGACTCTGAAACTGTGTGAGAAGCTGCTGGATTCTACCGTCAGTTGGACAGTGCCATATGAACAGTTCTTGACTGATCAACAAAGAGATGCTTTGTTTGTGGACAGAAGTTCCAAGGTGAATGGACAACATCCTGTTTGGAAAATCACCACTCTGAGTGAAGAAAAGGTAAAAATAGATCAGTTTGGTATGCTGAATTTCATGGTGCTTTCCTAGCAGTGATGGAAGAATTGAACACTGGTAAAAGCCTCTATGTTTAGGTAGTTACTGACTCATAGGCAGGGGCCAATTGCCTCTATGTTCAGGCAGGAGGGCCACGGAAACCGGACCTATAAGAGAGATGTTCACATTGGGCATGGCCCTATGGAAATCACTATCAGAACGTCAGGGGTGCATCAGAGTGCAATGTTAACGGCCACCAGAAGAACTCTCTCGCAGATTCAGAAGGTGACTGGAATCAATAAGCAGCTATCGCGGTGTGCCCACTTAGGTTGGCCATCTGAGCCCATGAAATGAGAAGACCTGAGGGCACTACAGTAGTACAGGGATGGGCTAAATCTAGACATGTCCGTCCCTCTTGTATCCTCTGAGGCATAAAATGACAACAAAAACTGTTGTGCTGGTCAATGAGAGAGACAAAGACTACAGATGGCTATGTGAGAGATTCCTTAGTGGGAAGGCCCTAAGTAATAGCAAGCAAATCAGACTGAGGCTAGTAATTCTGGAGGCTACAAATGGGGGTCTTGACAGGAACAGACACTGCCTCGGAATTGGACTTTGCTTACCCAGTGACAGATGCAAATGCTCAGAGTGCTATAAAAGAACCAGAACAGATGATATGGCACCAATTTGGACACTGGGACACTTTGAAGAAGTGATGGTCACTTTACAGCCCCTAATGTCCAACAATGGGCAAGGAGCTACCCTCCTCAGAGTAACAGTTTGATAGAGAATTGGAATCTACAATTAAAACACTGGTTGCCTAAAACAGAGGGAAACAAAGGCAGGAAGGGCTGGTTTATACACCTTCACAAGTATGTATTCATATTCAAGATACATGTATATCTTATAATCCATGTAAATTTTTTTCAAACTATCTAATATACACTAAAAGCTAAGTAAAGTGTAGGCTATTGTTATTTTTTCCTAGCCAAATCTGATGTTAGCAAATATAACTACCCTACCCCCAAAAAGGACCACAAACATAGCTTACTATTTTGTTCTCATTTATACTTCTTCCCCTCCCAACTTCTATATGCCTTTTTTTTTTAACATTTATTTTTGAGAGACAGAGAGACAGAGCGTGAGTGGGGGAGGGACAAAGAGAGAGGGAGACACAGAATCCGAAGCAGATTCTAGGCTCTGAGCTGTCAGCACAGAGCCTGATGCAGGACTGGAACTCCCGAACTGTGAGATCATGACCTGAACTAAAGTCAGACGCTTAACTGACTTAACCGCTCTGCCCTTTTTTTTTTTTTTTTTAATTTTTTTTCTAATGTTTATTTAGAGACAGAGAGAGACAGGGCATGAGCGGGAGAGGGGCAGAGAGAGAAGGAGACACACAATCCAAAGCAGGCTCCAGGCTCTGAGCTGTCAGCACAGAGCCTGACGTGAGGCTCGAACTCGACAACTGCAAGATCATGACCTGAGCCAAAGTCAGATGCTCAACTGACTGAGCCACTCAGGCGCCCCAACTCCTATGTAACCTTTTAAATTATATTTAGATTTACCAACATGTTTTACAGCTCTGTGCATCATTACATCCTGTATACTACTATTTTCTCTCAGTTCCCTGCTCTTCTTGTTAGAGTACATCATTAGTAATTCTTTCATCAATGATCAACAGGACAGTTTCTGAGTTCCTGTATGCCTGAAATTATCTTTATTTCTCTCTTATTCTAAAATGTCAATCTGTCTGGATAAGACAATGGTACATTCAAAGTTATTTTCCCTTAGTTGTTTTATCAGCATACTATCTTATGGAATCAGATGTTACTAATAAAGAAATGTACTGTCCATCTGATTCTTAGTTCCCTGAAGACATCTGCTGGTATTTTAAATATATGTAGATACATGCAGAGAGACAAAAAGATAAATACAGACATATCTATGGATGGTGAGCATCACAGTTTAATTTGCAGTGCCCTGATTAGCAGTCAATGTAAGCACTATACATATAATGGTTAAGTGTCTGGACTTTGAGATCGACTCCTTGGGTTGAAATCTAGACACTGAAACTTACTGAATGTATAACCTTAGCAAGTCACTTAAATATACATCTGTGCTCAGCTTCCACATCGGTAAAGTGTGGATAATAATAGTATCTATCTCATAGTGTTTTGCTGAATTTTAAGAAAGATAGTGAAATAAATTAATTCAAACCCGTGATGTTCAGTCCAAAAAAAATTTTTTTCAGAAAATCATGTATAGGCATTTTATAAAGGTTATTTTTAAAAAATCATAATGAAACAACATACAGCTAATGTACACATATGTTTTTAAAACCATATGAAAGGGAAAAGAATGACAAATATAATACCCACAGAATTAGTCACTTTAAAGAAGAGGAGAAAAATAGGATTGGTAAGCAACATACAGGGAGCATCAGCAATACTGGTATTCTAAATTATTATTATTATCATTAGTAGTAGTAGTAGTAGTAGTAGTAGTAGTATAGAGAGAGATAGAGCTCCAGCAGGGGCAGAGGGAGAAGGAGACACAGAATCTGAAGCAGGCTCCAGGCTCCAAGCTGTCAGCACAGAACCCGATGCGAGGCTCAAACTTGTGAAATGCAAGATCATGAAATAAGCCAAGCTGGCCGCTTTACCGACTGAGCCACCCAGGCGTCCCTTCAATACTGGTATTCTAGACCACAACTTGGAGAGTGACTCATGACTATTATTTTATTACTGAGAATGGGGATGGGATGAGGAACAGAAGATAATTACCAAATACATGATATCTTTCTTCATCTTATTGAGGCATACCTGATCACCAGTCTTCATATGCACTGAAAAGTCTGAGAGCAAATACACCAAAATTAAAACCATTAAAAAATTTTTGGGAGAAACCAAGAAGCCAGATAATGTTAAAAAACAAAACAGGGGCGCCGGGGTAGGTCAGTCAGCTAAGCGTCCGACTTCAGCTCAGGTCACAATCTCGCAGTTTGTGGGCTCGAGCCCCGCGTCAGGCGCTGTGCTGACAGCTCAGAGCCTGGAGCCTGTTTCAGATTCTATGTCTCCCTCTCTCTCTGACCCACCCCGTTCATGCTCTATCTCTGTCTCAAAAATAAATAAACGTTAAAAACAAAACAAAAAAAAAAACAAAAAAAAAACAAAAAAAACCCATGTGTTTCTAATAAACCAATCAAGACAATTACGGGGTTCTCCCCTAGCCCTGACAGACTGACAACTAAGATATAGAATATACATATATGTGTTTTTATGAGATCAAAAAGAAGAAAAGAGTGCCAAGGTAAAATAAACCAAAGACTCTCACATATGTGCATAACTGTTAACAATATTCAATTGGATCTGAATTTGGTAGAAATAAGAATGAAGTAAAGAGATTAAAGAACCAGATGTCCCAATGAGGGCAAAAGTCAGATTAATGGAAATGGAAAAATAAAAGATATCTTGATATCAGAATAAGTAACCGTAACCTTCAAGATTTTTAAAACAACAGCTCTGGTGATTCCAAAGTTTGATGTCTGGCCATATATGCCAGTTGCTAAAGTGGCATAAATATGTAAGTTGTTGGAACAGGAATGAACAGAGAGGCTTGCCCTGCAGGGAACTTTTACCTGTGATGTGAAAATTATCCATGATGCTTAGAAGGTAGCCTACAAAGGAAAATGGTGAGCCAGGTGACAAAAATCCGTGAGGAATATTCTACAGGATGATACAGCAGGTACAGCATAGATTTCAAAGCAGGAAGGGACTGTTGGGAAAGGCTGATTTTAAAAGTGATCTAGAAGCAAAATATCTGGAGAATGCCAGATTCTTTGCTCATCTTCAGGCATGCTGAACTTGGAAGAAAGAAAAAGCACTTCGATTTCAGGTAAGGAGGTAAAAGTACTAGAGGGAAAGAGTGAGAATATAAAGAAAGTTTTTTTATGGAAAAAGACCCCACAAGGAGAAACAGGATGAAGAAAGAAAAGGCTGTTTTCTCACATCTCTTGAGGTTTTTGCACATGCTTGAAATGCCCTTTCTAATCCCCTCGATCTGGGTAACAGGATTTGGCTCAGGAGTTATTTCTTAAAGGAAAGCATTTTAAAATCTAACCCATCCCCCAATTCAATGCTATTTCCTAAGCATGTATACCTTGTGACTCTCTTTATGAAAGCATTTATCAATATGTAATTGTTATTTTTCATTTCCTGTCTCTAACTAGATTAGTGTGACCTGAGTATATGCCATGTATTTAATTGCTATAACCCATCATCGTGCCTGGCAGAGAAGTATCCAATACCTGGTGGCCACATGCTGAATCACTGCACTATACCAGGTTGACAGGAAGGAAAACTTGTTCACAGCAGTTTGTGTCTTGGGCAACACCCATGGAAAAATGATGTACAGAACTACAAGAAGTAAAAACACGGCTTACCATTATCCTCAGTGTCTAGTGTTACCAGTAAAATAGCATTTCTGTCAAACTGGATACAACTCATTTTAATTACTAAATGTTTTAATTCTCAAATCTGTACTCACATCTTTAAAAGTTGAGTTTAACAAAAGTAATAAAAAACTATAATAATAAAAGTATTGAGTGTTAATTAAATATTTTACTATTAAATTATTAATTATTAAAATATCAGTTGAAATTGCCAAAACAATAAGCTGGATTTCTATGCCCACTTTTTATATAGCTTTGTCATCCCTGAGTCAGTGAAGGAAAACAAACAATGGATTAAATACCTTTCACTGATTAAAAAGCATTTTAAAATGTTATTCTTACAAAGAAATTATTAAAGAATAAATGCAGGACTAAATTTTAGCTCAGTTTTATTTGTTTTTTCTCAAAATGAGCATTTACAATGTTTCTCTAATACTACAGTAAGGTAAGAGACATGTGGTTTTTAGTTAGATGACTTTATCAAGTCTACACTGAAAAATATCCAATAAGCATGAAACTGGAGGTGTGTCTACATAAAAGTAAAAGTAAGCCAAATGGCACTCTGAAAAAGGTACCATGATATATCTCACTGATTGCATTATAATAATAAGGTCAGCTGGAATTGGCACTAAGGAGAATGTAAAACCTGAAGGATACCAGAAAACCCTCGTCAGTACTTACACTGTCAGTACGACATACAAGCATCAGATAGATTTTGATGGATATACTGCCAGAAATTACAACAAAGAATGCAATTCTGAATAACAGCGTCATAGTACTCAGCCTCAAAAATGAGAACCTTAAAAGCTAAAAACTTTTCTTGATATCAGCTTCAGTAATAGTTGGTTGGGAGAAAGTTGATAAAAAATACAAAGAATAACTTTACTTTCAGTTTCTCATAAAATGGATACTAGGCAAAAAAATGTTTATCTTTGAGTGACACCATGTCCGTAACTCATAAATTATTCACATTAAAATAACGATATTCATGTGCAACAATTTGAGATACAGTAGCTTCCTAGTCTGGAAAGCAAAATAATTACTATTTGGGGAATAATAATGAGGAAGAAAGTTCATACCAATGTGCAATGGAATCAGAGTACCAGCACTGTAAACCTGAAAAGAATTTTATTACAGACCATCTATTCCAATTGCTCCCTTCACAGAGACCCTACACCTTTATACAGTCAAATAGTCAACGCTCAATTTATTTTTAATACTTCAAAAAGTCTAACCTACTATATGCCCTGGAATTAAAAGTGTATTACCTAACCTAAACATCATCTTCCTTTGTCCTTCATTGAGTGTAGATAAATGCAGTACTGTTAAACCATTTACCTCACTAAAAAACAAAGTGATATTTACTTATTAAAAATAATTTAGTAGAAATTGGGAGAGAAGGGAGGGAATGAAAAGGGATCCTTCATGATTAAAAAACAAAAAAAGTTGGTAATAAAGATACTCTTACAACCAAAGTCAACAACTAACGTAATGGACAGGCAGAGTATATAGGCTTCCTTCTTTTTAGTCCAGTGCTCTTACTTCCCCACCACTTGGAATGGTGTCCACAAATACTGTAGTATTTACAATGATTATTGTAGAGTGATGAGATTACTGTTAATTTTTAATTTCTTCTTTCACATAAATTTTCAAAATGATCTCCAATGAGCATATATACTATTATATCAGAAAACACACACATACATTCTTACACACATAAAGGTAACTTTTCTTGAACCAAATCTATTACAAATATAAATCATACAAATTCAAAAGCATGATTTTCCCATGTGCCACTATCATTCCATATTCCTAACCTCTGGGTATGTTTCCTCATTTACAAAATAAGAACAATGGTAGGTTCTCATTTTTATGTTTCATTAATTATTGCTGTGACAACTTAAAAGAAACAACTGTAAAAGTCTGCCACAGATCACTTCTAAAACCAAGCTGTTCTCAGGATGCCTGGGTGGCTCAATTGGTTAAGCTCAGGTCATGATCTTCGGCTCACAGTTCGTGGGTTCGAGCCCTGAGTCAGGCTCTGTGCTGATAGCTCGGAGCCTGGAGCCTGCTTCGGATTCTGTGTCTCCCTCTCTCTTGCCCCTCCCCCACTCATGCTCCGTCTGTCTCAAAAAAATAAACATTAAAAAAATTTTAAACCAAGCTGATCTTCATTATAATATAAATTCCATCATCATTGAGATTACATAGATATTTAACTTTTGAAAGGCCCATTTCAAAACTTTTGAAAGACTACCATTTCAGATATCAGCATTAATTCAACATTTAATCCTAATATTGCTAAAAGTTCAATAAAATGTGGCAAGCTAATTACCATGGGATAAAAATGAAAGTAAAATAATAAAACCATACACATTTTTTACTTTATGCAACTTTATATTTATATATCAAGATTCATCTAGTTTATTCAAAAATGCTTCTCAAGTAGCAAGTTATTTTTTAGATGTTACAGCAATTATACTTTGTGAAGTAACTATGACGTTATACTTAATGTTAACATTCAAGACAGTGTTATACAGCTGAAGGTACCACATTAGAAGTGAGCATAAGACCTAGATCACAATTCTGACACCATCTCAAATGGATAATATGATCTTGGGCAAGTCACTTAACTTATCTAAGGTTGAATCTCTGCTTTTCCAAACCCCAACAGCCTCAACTAAGAAAACCTCAGGCTCAAGCCTAGCAGAGTATTAAGGATTCAGTCCCATGCAGGTAAGACTGAGGATTAGTCCTTCTGCTTTGTGCTCTAATTCAGATATTCTGGGGAGTAAACTTTTAACCCCTAATGCTCACAGGGTTTACCTAGTTCTGGAAAATGGGATTCTGCATTGGTTTCCTGAGCTAATTCTAGTCTCCCTGCCAGAAGGTCAGGGGTAGAGACAACCTAGAGCTGGGGTCCCAAACACCCAACAAGCTCTCAAAAGTGCTTATCTCTGGATGTGTGTGCATTCATCTCTAGCCACTGACTTAACCTCTGTTTCAGTGTATATATAATAATTCTTCTTGTAACCATTACACTATCAACTATTCAAATATAAACATTATCATTTGCCCATACTACCCATCACGTCAGACACTTTGGGTAGCACAGCTAGTCTAAAACCAACTCAAATGCACCAGAATCCCAGATACAGTGATTTGAACTTCTAGCTATCTGCCTAGAGTCAAAATTACCACCTTATACATTTCAGTTGAATTCACTGTTACACAAGTTCCCTTCCTATATCAACTCATCAATAAAGTATGTGATGGTCAAGACCTGTAAATAATGCTAATCACATACGTGTGTGTGTGTGTGTGTGTGTGTGTCTTATAGACATACATATATGCATTTTTCATATATAATGGTAAAGGGAGGATTTTCTCTAAATTCATGGAATTAAAAAATTATTAACAAGAATATGGTAAGCTGTAGCTGAAAAAACAACCATTAAAACTATCATCAATAAGTACTGCAAACTGGGTTTCAAATTGGAATATGTAAGAAATAATTCCATTGAAAACTATATAATCCTTCTGTAAAACACATTTTAATATGTATGAAAAGCCTTAAAAGACATTTCTTTACTCTAAAACTCCCACTTTTTAAAACTGAACTTCAGGGGTGCCTGGGTGGCTCAGTCGGTTGAGCGTCCAACTTCAGCTTAGGTCATGATCTCACGGTCTGTGGGTTCAAGTCCCACGTCAGGCTCTGTGCTGACAGCTCAGAGCCTGGAGCCTGCTTCAGATTCTGTGTCTCCCTCTCTCTCTGCCCCTCCCCCACTCATGCTCTGTCTCTCTCTCTCTCTGTCAAAAATAAATAAACATTAAAAAAAAATTCAAAACAAAACAAAACTGAACTTCAAAAAATATTCCTAATAATGGAAACATATTTATGCACAAAAATGTTCTCTTCAGCATGTTTGTCATGGTCAACAACTGGAAACATCCTAAGTATCCAAAAATAGAAAAGTTATAGTGCATTTATGAATGCACTATATACACAAATAGCATATTATATACCCATTCTAAATTAGTTGACAAAGCTGTATCATAAGACATAATTTTTTGTAATATGTTAGCTAAAATAAATTTATATACACAAACACATAGGCAATTATAATTATATAAATAAACCAGTTCTCTATATAGGTGAAACCCTATAAGAAAAACAACAAAAATATTAATAGCTGATGTTTCAGTGGTGAAACAATGAGTCATCTTGTTTTCTTTTTACCATAATTGCCTTATAATATGGTTATATTAATTTAAAAAAATTCTAATCACATAATCCAAACACACAAATCTTATATAGATGATATATATGTATATATCATATATATCCGAATATATATATCATATAATATATATATATATATATATATATATATGTATCAGAATCCAAGAATATGAATTAACTAAGTTTATTCAGCTAAAAAAAAAGTCTAAAATTTAAAACTTCCTACTCAATTTTGTATTGGACATAGTGTTGCTTATACATAACATAAATGTTTTCGTCAAAAGCATGCCTATTTGCATCACACAAATTATCTTTTATACATCTATAAAATACTGTAGGAAATGAAATAAGGAAAAATATATAATCTCAAAAAAATATACAATTTAGTTGGGTTATACCCAAGTAAACAAAATATACTCAAAGAAATATAAGAAAACTTTAGAAAAATAAGACATAAAGTAATTGTAATTATAAAATTGCTATAAGGCAATTTGATACATATGTATTTAGTTTGCTAAGGCCGTGTTAACAAGGTACTACAAACTAGATGGCTTAACCAACAAATATGTGGTCTCACACAGTCTGAAGTCTGAAAGTCTGAGATCAAGGTATCAGCAGGGCCATTTCCTCTGGAGGGCTGTGGCAGAAGGATCTGTTTCAGGCCTTCCTCCTTGGCATACAGATGACCATCTTCATATTCTCTTATCTCTTTACATCAGCTTCCTTCTATGCATGTCTGTATCCAAATTTCCTCTTTTTAAAGGGATAACAGTCATACAGGATTAAAACCCACCCAAATGACTGTATTTGAACTGATTATCTCTGTAAAAATCCTATCTCCAAGGTCACTCTACCTTACTATAGGTTAAGACTCCAACATAACGTTGTTGTTGTTGTTGTTGTTGTTGTTGTTGTTAGGGGGAGGGCAGTAAATTCAAGCCATAACACCATGGTTGCAACATCCCAAAAACATGGGTAAAGGCTGCCTTTTATTCTAATGCCTACCCAAGACAAAAAAAAAAAAAAGAACCCAGAAGGAACTATACCAAGTTATAAGTACTGACTTCCAATGACAATGTTAGGAGTGACTATTACTTTCTAATACCCTGAATTTTTCACCAAGGAAACTTTTTTTTTTTTTTTTTTTTTTTTTTGAGAGAGAGACAGACAGACAGCCAGATAGCACCAGTGGGGGAGAGGGGCAGAGGAAGAGAGAGACAGGGATAGAGAAACAGACAATCTTAAGCAGGTTCCATGCTCAGTTGGAAGCCTGAACTCAGGGCTCGATCCCACAACCCTGCGACCATGACCTGAGCTGAAATCAAGGGTAGGATACTTAACTGACTGGGCCACCTAGGAGCCCCAAGAGAGCATTTTTTTTTAATCAGAGAAATTAAAAAAATATTGTGAGTTCACTGGTCTCCAACCCCAATCTATTCTTAATTACTCTTACCTAGTGGCAGAGGCTTTTCTTTGGGACAGAAGTCGCAAAGGCATAAGCACCCCTCAATTGCTATGACTCTCTAGGGAGAATAAAAATCATGTGAAAGTTTTAAAGATTTCAGTTAAATCTCATCTCATCTAATTTGAGATGTTTTATCTCAAATTCTAAATAAGAGCAAATCTTACTTTTAAAAAGTAAACCTCATTCTTAAAATGCAAATCCCTTATGCCAGGCACTATAAGGAAACAAAAGAGAGAGAGACAAAGTACAACATTCACACACAAGCAATCACACTCTCAGGCACACACATAAAAAGGAAAAAAATGATTGAGCAAATAATTCTATGTGACCTATTGAAAGGAGTAAGTATGTTAAATAAAACTAGGCAATCATATAATCACAACTGGAAATAATTGAGAGATCCTGTCCAAGCTAGTTGTCTTTATTCAGTGAGATAAATACTTTTACAACTAATATTTTCCTATTGTCTTTATAAAAGATCCTCAAGGATGGACTGTCAACATCCTCACTTTCTAAAATATTTCAACTCTTACAGTTTTTTCATCAGAAATAATTTTCTCCTATTAAAAGCTTTACTTTTCTCATTTTTTTCATTAAAGTAAGTAATAAGTCATTTAAATTTAATACAGGTACCCTTTGTAAGTATTTCATATATGCTATCAAACTTCATTTATTTTAATAGCTTTAAATATGTAATCTTTTACTGATTTCTTCATATCTTTTTAGAAGAAGCGTAATCAAAATGGTGCTCAAACATCTAAAGAAAAACCTAGTAGTGTGTAGAAAAAATTACAATACTTCTTGCACGACTGTCTTTGTAACAGACTAAGCAAAATTCAAACATAATGTTATTCACTGTAGTTCAATTCAGTGTATGTACTGGGCAGCATCTATATAATGAGTACTACAGCTTGATAGGCACTCCTCACTATGCTGTAACCAGGGATCATTCTCAAACAGTGAGACAATAAATCTCTGAAAGCAATTGATTATTTATTTCTAGATATCTACCTCCTTATTCTAATAGGAAGTGGTAGGAATAAATTCCTCACACTAATTTTTGGCATATTTATTTCTCACCAAAAATTAGTTAAATGGAATTTTGAATTCATCTCTGGATTTATTCTTTCAGTTATTCATTCAAATATTTCCTGAACACATACCATATGCAAAGGACTGTATTAGGTGCTCACAATGCAGTAGTTAACAGGAAAACTCGGTGCCATAAAGGTTATATGGTTATATTCTAAGAGCGCCTGTGTGGCTTAGTAGGTTAAGTGTCCAACTCTTGGTTCTGGCTCAGATAATTACTTCACAATTAGTGGAAGCAAGCCCCGCGTTGGGCTCTGCACTGACAGCACAGAGCCTGCTTGGGATTCTCTCTCTCTCTCTTTCTTTCTTTCTCTCTCTCTCTCTCTCTCTCTCTCTCTCTCTCCCCCCCCCTCTCTGGCTCACACACACACACTCTCTCTCTCTCTCTCTCTCTCTCAAAATAAACATTAAAAAAAAAAGCTTATATTCTAGTTGCTAGATTATTAGTGCATATAACCTTATTTGGAGAAGCCACGAAATATCTGAAAAATTAATTTGGGAGAGGAGAAAGTAACTAGAGGAAGATAAAAGGGAAATGAAGGAAATAATTTCAGGCAGAATAATAGGGTTTACCAAAGCTCTAGGATAAGAAGAACCTCTAATAAAAGATAAAAGAACATCTTGGTGGTTGCAATACAGACAGCAAGGGAGAAGAAGAAGAATAAATGAATAGAAGAGTGGCAACAGATGAGATAAGTGAGCTACTGTGCTATCAGATCATGTAGGGACTTGCAGATCATATTAACAATTTACAGCTTTGGGGCACCTGGGTGGCAGTTAAGCGTCCGACTCTTGGTTTCAGCTCACGTCATGATTTTAAGGTTTGTGAGTTTGAGGCCCTCATCAGGCTCTGTACTTGTGGCTTGGGGCCTGCTTGGGATTCTCTCAATTTCCTACTCTCTCTCTGCCCTCCCCGGCTCATGCTTCTCTCTCATAAAATAAATAAATAAACTTAAAAAAAAAAAAATTTCAGCTTTACCTTAAGAACAATGGGTAACCACTGAAGGGCGCTATGCTCTCTCCGATACCTCTTAACCAAGTCAAAGATTTAACACTTGCTGGTTTATTCATTTCCTCCTAGCTCTCTTTTTCCCCATCAAGAGACTCCATATTTCAAAATTATTTGAGTCTATCCCCTTCCCCAAATGGAAGGTTAAAATTTTCTTTGTTCTCACTGCCAGTGTTCTGAGGGACCCAGCAACTACTAAGGTGAACAGTTACTCCAGACATTAAGATGGGCCTGGAACTACGTGTATTAGCAAAAGTTAAATAAGCTAATGAGCCTCTAATGCACATCTACTAAAACTCCTACACAAATAGAGCAAAGATCCCTGACACAAACAGATGTATTAAAATACACTGATAGTAGGACTTAACACTATTGACTGATCAATTCTAAAAAATTAAGTCTTACCATGAGCTTAACACTGTGATCAAGGTCCATTTGTTGCCTCAGCTGTCTGAAATGCTGACAAATTTCAGGAGCAGTGTAAAACCTAAGGCTTTTCTTCTGTTCTAGCTCTCACTCCTCCCAGAGAAAACTGACCAGGTCACACGTGAATTTAATAAATCAGTAGATTTAAGAGGGAGAAATCTTAAAGTCAGACACAATAGAAGGAAAAGGAAGAGAGGTTAAGGATGATTTTAAAGTTTCCAGCTGAACTTGGCTCTAGGTTTTACATCATCTCTCTTGTCCCTATATTGAAACTTGAAAGCATAGTACATCTATCCCTCCCAGTTTGCCTGAAAATACCAATTAATCCTTCAAACTCCAAGCAGGATATAGTATTCCTTCAGAATGTGTTCCTTAAACTCTCCCTGTCAGTGTGCCCATATTGCCCAGCCCAGTGAGAAACAATCACATTTTCTCTGCCACTTTCTTTCCAAGTAGATATTTCTATTAATGTACTTCTCACACCTGTTTATATTTATTTCCTCTACAGACATGTGAAAACCCTGAAAGGAGGGATCTGTGTCTTTAATAGTTGCATTGCCAATGTTTGTCAGGCACACATAAGAGGCTCTACATTTGTTGAGTGTACTAATGGCACATTAAGCTTTTTGTGTTGTTTTTTAAATTTAGGATAGAGGATGAATCTGGTAATAGTGAAGTGGTTCTTAACACGGTACAGATAAGAACTATAAACTCTGGACAAAATATTCAAAAACAGCTTTCTGAAGGTGCTGAAGAGCAACCAAAACCGGACACGTAAAAGAATAGAAATGGGAGTTGACAGGTATAAGAAAGTAACAGTATTTTGTAAAATTCTTTGTTTCTTATGATTTTCTATTTAGGGACAAGCCCCGATCTACATCATGAACCAGAAGTTATGGACAATCACAGCAGTTTGAACATGAGAGAAGCAATTCTTGAAACAAAAACACAAGAGAGAAGAAGCCCCAAATAACCTTGGACAAATGTCTGGCTCAGCCATGAACTACTCACATTCATAAGATTTCAACTGATGCCAACTATTGAGTTCTGCAGTTTGAGTTTATCCAAGTAAATGGACACCTTAAAATTTGTCAACAAAATTCAGAAGAGCGTAACAAAATGTAGAATCTCTACACAGCATTATTCACAGCATTCACGATAACAATCCAAAATTACTTCACATACAAATAACAAAGAAAATATAGTCCATTCATGAAATAAAACATGATCAATAGAAACCAAAATCCAGAGGACCCAGATGCCTGAATAAACACATAAAGATTTTAAATCAAGTAGTATAACTGTGTTCATTGAACTTTAAAACACATCTCATAATGAATAAAAAGACTGGGAATCATAGCAAAGAATTACAAACTACAGAGTCAAATGCAAAATGTACAATAGAAAGCTATGACATTTAAATTAAAATGTTCACAGAATAGGCTAAGTAGCAGATCAGATAAAAAAAAAAAAAAGAGCCAATGGAATTAAAGGTAAATCAATTTAAGTATTTAATCTGAAGAAAAATGAGAGGAAAAAGATTGGGAAAAAACAAATAGAACCTCAGGAGCCTAGCCAGCCGCGGTGTTGTGCTGTGGGGAAGAGAGACAGATCTGTAAACCCCGGAGCCAGGGAGCCAGGTTCTGCCGATCCAACGCCCCTGCTGTGCAGAGACCCTGGGTGAAGCCACCGTCACCATGTCTGACCAGGAGGCAAAACCTTCAACTGAGGACTTGGGGGATGAGAAGGAAGGAGAATACATTAAACTCAAAGTCATTGGACAGGATGGCAGTGCGATTCACTTCAAAGTGAAAATGACAACACATCTCAAGAAACTCCAAGAATCATACTGTCCAAGACAGGGAGTTCCAATGAATTCACTCAGGTTTCTCTTTGCAGGTCCGAGAATTGCTGATAATCATGCTCCAAAAGAAGTGGGAATGGAGGAGGAAGATGTGATTGGAGTTTATCAGGAACAAACAGGGGGTCATCCAACGATTTAGATATTCTTTTTATTTTTTTCTTTACCCTCAACCCTTTTTTATTTTTAAAAATAGTTCTTTTGTAATGTGGTGTTCAAAACGGAAATGGAAACTGGCACCCCATCTCTTTAAAACATCTGGTAATTTGAAGTCTAGTGCCCATTATTCACCATCACTTGTTTTCATTGTGCTGATTTTTGGTGATCAAACCTCAGCCCCCTTCATATCGCACTCTCCTGTTTAAAAAAATTACATGTGTGCACAGAGAGGCCACCACCTTTTCCAGGACTGTGCATTTTCAGGCTTGTGATAAATAAGGTTGACCAATGCGAGTGTTCGTAATGACTTTCCAACCGGCCCTCAAGTTCTAGTATGTGATTGCTTTACTCCTGGACTATGACTTTCAGTGGGAGATGGAAGTTTTTCAGAGAAGTGAACTGTGGAAAAATGACTTTTCCTTAACTTGAAGTTTCTTTTAAAATTTGAGGGTCTGGACCAAAAGAAGAGAAATAGCAAGCTGGAGTCGAGATGACAGAGATCGCGAGAGTAATGACTAACTCCAAAGACGGCTTCACTGAAGAGGAAGCATTTTAAGATAAAAGTCTTGTCAGAAGATCCCAGAAAAGTTCTAATTTTCATTAGCAGTTATAAAGTTATTCATGCAGAAGTGTGTTCAACAGAACACTGTTCTTTTTTATTTTATTTTCATTTTTTGGCCTGGGATATGGGTTTTAAATGGACATTGTCTGGACCAGCTTCATTAAAATAAACAAAATATTTGTAAAAACAGTTAAAAAAAAAAAAAGAACCTCAGGGACATATAGTACAAAATTAAAGATCTAATATAAATGTAATCCCAGTAAAAAAGAGGAATAGAAAATAAAAATATTTACAGAAATCAACAGCAATAAAAACTTTTAAAGTGCCTCCAAAAACAACACACTTAATTCCTCTCATCAAAATCCTATCAAATTTGGTGAGATGAGCTAAAGCAGTGCTGAGAGAGAATTCTACAGTGCTAGAAAAGAAAGAGCTCTCATTGGCCTAAGATTTCATTTATGAATTTAAAGAAAAACAAAACAAGTAGAAGAGTGGAAATACAACACAGAAATCAATGAAATAAAAAATTAGCAGAGCCAAATTTGTTTCTTTGAAATGATTGATAAAATTGATAAATCATTAGCTCAAGAGAATAAGAGAGAGAAAAAGAAAATAATGCAAATTGTCAGTACCTGGGATGGATTATCACTACAAATCCTACATTACAAACATAAAGACGTTAAAAGCATATTACAGAAATGTTTATGAACAACAGTATGCCAACAAATTCAATTACTTACATAGAATGGATAAATCCCTTGTAAAATACAACTTTCCAAACTGACACAAGATAAATGAAAATCCAAATAGCCCATATTTATCAAAAAGGTAAGTTCATTATCAAAAAACCTTCCAATAAAAAAAAGAACAGGCCTAGATATTTTCTATTGGTGAATTCTACAAAACTCATTAATAAAACAGGAAGAAGGAACACTTCCCAACCATTTTATGATAACCCCAGTAGCAAAACCTGACAAGGACATTACAAGAAAATAAAATTACAGACCACAGTCTCTCATGAACACAACCACAGAAATCCTTAATATTGTAAGCAAGCCAAGCCCAGCAATATAGAAAATGGAAAATGCAGCAGAGGTACCTCAGGATGAAAGCTGTTTTAACATTCAAAAATCAATGTAGCATTGCCACTGATAATGTAACATGGTAATCACTCTGGAAAACAATTTAGTAGTTTCTTAAAAAGTTAAACACACATTTACCATATGACCCAGCAATTTTAATACTATGTATCTATGGAAATGTATATCCACACAGACGTTTATACAAATATTCAAAACAGCATTATTAATAAAAGCTAAAAATTGGCAACAATTCAAATGTCCATAAACTAGTAAATGGACAGTCAGAATGCAGTATACCCCACAATGGAATCAGTGTTTGGCAATAAAAAGGAACATAAGTGAACCTCACATGCTAAATAAGGGAAGTCAAACATAAAGATGACATGTAGTGTGACTGAACAGGCAAATATAAAAAGAGTAAGTTAGTGATTGCAAGAGGCTTGAGGTGTGAATGAGGAGTGACATAAGTGTGCCTGAGCTTTCTTTGGGGGGGTGATGAAAATGTTAAAAAAGTACATTATGGTTATAGTTGAATGATTATGGAGAATACCAAGTCATTGACTTGTATGCAAAACAAAAACAAAAACAAAAACAAAAACAAAAACATTAATTTTATAGTAAGTAAACTGTATCTTATGAAAGCTGCTTTAAAAAACATAATTATGCAGGGCACCCGGGAGCTTCAGTCGGTTAAGCATCTGCAAACATCTCAGTCATGATCTCACCATTCCTGCAATCGAGCCTCACATCGGGCTCTGTGCTGATGGCTCAGAGCCTGGAGCCTGCTTCGGATTCTGTGTCTCCCTCTCTCTCTCTGCCCCTCCCCTGCTCGCTCGGTCTCTCTCTCTCAAAAATAAATAAACATAGAAATTTTTTTTTAAATAAAATTCTATTTATAATAACATGTAACATCAATAAAGCACTTAGAAATAAATGTAACAAAAAATTTGTAATGCCTCTAAATTACAAACTACAAAACAAAACACTGCTGGGAGAAATTTTTAAAAGGCCTAAATAAATAAGAGATACACCATGTTCATGAAATGGAAAACTCAGGATTTTTAAGAAGTCAACCTCTCCCCCCCAACACCCTGCTTCTGCCAAGTTAAACTATACATTCTTGCAAATCTATTTATAATCTCCCAGGCCTCTTTGTAGACTGACCATGAATTCTAAAAGGTTTATGTAAATGTAACAACAACAACAAAGCATGACAACTAGAATATTCAAAGCTATCTTAGGAAAAGAAACATGGAGGATGCACAAACCACCCAATTTAAAAATTTATCATAAAGCTCCGGTAATCAAGATACCATAGCACTGGCATAAAGACTGACAAACAGGTCACTAGAACAGGATAGACTCACTGACGCTCCAATCAGTTTTCTACACAGGTGCTACAGTAATCCAATAGAGAAAGGAAAGTCTTTTCCGCAAATAACAATGAAACAGATGGGTATCAATATGGGGAAGAAAAATAAAACCTGGATCCATAACTCATACACAGACAAGAATTAATTTTATATAGATCACAGACTAAACAACTATAAAACTCCTAGAAGAAAACACAGAAGAATATCTGCATCATCTGTAGTGAAGATTCTTACAGGGCATATTCTTAAGGACACAGAAAGCAAAAACCATAAAGGAAAAAACTGATGAATTAGACTTAATCAAAATTAAAAAGCCTTTGTTCATGAAAAGATAGCTATGGATAAATAAAAAATTTAAAGACAAAAAATTTTCCAAAAACATATATGACAATGGAATGGTATGTAAGATATATAAAGAACTTCTAAATATTTTTTTTAATTTAAAAATGGCAGAACATTTGAACAGGTGCTTTGCAAAATATTAACAAACCACCAATTAAGGATATGAAAATATATTAATCATCATTAGCCATCACAGAAGTGCAAACTAAAACTACAGTGAACTAAACTATTATACATCCATAAGAATCACTAAGAGCACTAACCATGTAAAATGCTGGTAAGAATGGGCTCTCTCACACAGTGTTGGAAGTACAAAATGTTTCATCCATTTGGAAATAGGTCTAACAGATTCTTGTTAAACCAAATATACACCATCTCTCTGACCCAGCAATTACATTCTTAAGTATTTACCCAAAGGAAATAAAATACAAATCCCCAAATGACTTTTGTATAAGAATGTTAAAAGAAGCTTTATTCTTTTATAATGGCCCCAAACTGGAAACAGCCCAGAGTTCCATCAACACAAGAATAGATAAACTATGGTAAATTCACATGATAGTCTGCTACTCAGCAATAAAAAGTAACAAACTGCTGATAAACACAACAATATGAACAAATGGCAAAAGCACTATGTTAAATGAAAAGAAGCTTTACTGAGAAGAGTTTATTCATTTTGTCAGATCCCATTTATACAAATTCTATGACAATAGTCTATGGTGGGAAAAAACTTGAGTGGATGTCTCTGGGGATACGGGGTAGAGATTAACTGGTAGAGGGTATGAGGGAACTTTCTGAAGTGACTATAGGATTTTTTATCTTGATGGGGGTTTGGGTTACTCAGGTACAAGCATGTGTGAATACTGAATGTTATATTTAAGATTGATGTTTTCATCATATGTAGTTTGGAGGGGAGTGTTTAGGGAGACCATAACCAAATACTGAATTTGAAATAAAAGATATGTAGAGCTACAACCTGATTTGAAATATATGCCAAAAAAAAAAAAAAAAAAAAAAAAAAAAGACCAAAAACAAGATGGATTGATGGATGGATAAGTGATAAAGTGAGTTCTGTAAAATGTAAATGGTAAAATCCAAGTGGTAAGATGACAAGCACAGGAAATATGAAAAAATCCTAAAGCTCATGAACCTTAGTCTGCAAAGTAAATGACTCCCAGTTATCAAGATGGAGAGAAAGAGAGACAGCACTAGCAGGGGAGGGGCAGAGAAGAGGGGGAGAGAGAGAATCTTAAACAGGCGCCACACTCAGTGCAGAGCCAGATGTGAGGTTCGATTTCACGGCAGTGAGATCATAACCTGAGCTGAAATCAAGAGTTGGACACTCATCCAAATGAGCCACCCAGGCGTCCCAAGATGGATTAATTTCTTTAAAGTACTGATTAATATTAGCACCTATTTCATAATTATGTACAATCTACATCCATTTACAGTTACACCTAAATACATAAGCGTAGGTATGTAAACAAGTAGAGAAGTCTCCTAGAAGTGAAATACAACTACAAAGCCTCAAAGTCTTAACATTTTTTTTCTGGAGAAAAAAAGCAGCATGGGGTAGTTTGCAAAAGGCCACAATGAAAGAAATGGTTCAGCTTTATGACCCCTATAACTCTTCATTCAGTACACTCCATACCAAAGATTCATCTTATATTTTCACTTAATCTTGCATGTCTCTCCTTTATAAAAGTTTCCCTGAGGTTCCACTCCCTAAAGATGTTAACCACCCCTCCTCAGAAAGTCCATCATTCCTTGTATTTCTCTTATAAAAACTTATGAAATTTATGTCCACCAGGAAAAATAAAACTGTTAAAAGGCTTGGGCATCAGGCCAACTCTACCTGCATGACCCAAGATAAATTGCTTAATCTTGTTTCTTTGTATGTAAACTGTGGATAACAGAACTTTATCTCACAGGGTTATTATCAGATTATGGTGCTTAGCCTTCTTCATAAAGTACCAGATAAAAATTACTATTATTATTATTATTATTATATTACTATCTCCATATGAGCCTCAGTACCAACAACATTTAACAGGCATTCATTTTTTTAAAAAAATATTCAATTAAAAGAACTGAATAAACTATTCACGTGTTACTGACTGACAGACTATTGCTGTGGCCCATACCTATAAACACACTTAAGTAACTGCCCTTCCAGTTTTAAGATGATACTAGTAACTCATCTGTGGCTACTGACTTAAAACAAATGAGCTTTACTTTGGTTCTTTTTGTTTTATTTTATCCCTAAAATACAAGATTATTTTTCCATTACCCTCATTTTCATCACTATTTCTGCATGTACTCATAAGGGCAATTCTCTTCACTCCAATTCTCTTCACTCCCTAACCTAAGAGCTCACGACCACATCATCCAAGCAACTGAATAACAGCAAACCCAAGCCCTCCCCTTGCCATCACTTTAAAATGTTCGGTTCTGGCCCACTCCCCAAATTCCTTGTTTAGAGGCCTTCCAAATGTTCATCTTTACGCACATTTGAAACTTCAGTCATACTAAGTAATTAAATTAACAAGATAAATTGATTAATTGCTACCAGCATGATTATTCTTTCATTGTGAAATCTCCAGGCAAGAATAGGATACAATTTATACTCTGGCAAAAAGGAGAAATGAAAGGCAAAAACCAAGTTTTTAAACGTCCATGCCTTGATCTCTACTTCACAGCACTAAGTGCCACATTTCTATTCTCTCACTGCACAGCTCTCATAATGTGGAACCTACACAGTCTTCCTTAGTCATGGACATAAAACTCAAACCCAAGCCTCTAATTCCTTTAATAAAAAAAAAAAAAAAAAAAAAGAAGTGAGACTCAAAACAAAATAGAAAGATGAAAAACAGCATTCCAACAACAACACATTAGACAAAATATCACTAATTAAGGAATATGATAAAAATCATGGTCATTCAGAAAAATAACACCTACTAGTTGTTATCTGGTAGATAATACTCAAGCCTTCTTAATTATAGGACTAAAAATGAATTAGTATCTGAGAAGAACTGAAGTCTTTCTCAATGGATATTAAAATACACATTAGTAATCAGGTACCCATGTGGAAAAACTTCCTTGATCACTCACCAAGCATCCTAAAACAAAAATCTCTCTATGGTAGTACCACTGTACTACAGACATTTTCACTAAAATTACATCACTAATATTGTAACATGTGATTTTTAAAATTCTATAAAATAGTGTAACATCAGAAAAAAAATTTGAAGAAACAGAAGATACAATTCAAGTGTCATCTTCTTGGAGAAGCCATTCCCATTTAGAGCAAAGGGTCTACAAACTACTGCCTAGAGATCAATTCTAGCTTGCTGCTTCATTGTAAATAAGATTTTATTGAAATACCACCATGCCCGTTCATGGACATAGTGTTTAAGGTTGACCACAGTATAACTGAAATATATATGTTTGGTCTTTGCCCCAGTTCCTTGCACATAGCTTCAAAACCCTTGACATTGCATAGGTGTCCTTTGTTATCCATAATTAGTCCCTTTTGATTATACCTAATGTTATGCTAACAAGGTGACTCATGGTCAGTCCCTAGATAGTTTAAAAGAGAGGAGCCAGCCAATGAAAGACCAAGCATGTGAGCACAGGGCTGGAGACTGAGTTCAATTATGTGGTCAACAATTAAATCAATCACACCTACACAATGAGTCCACAAAAACTATTGAACAATGAGATTCAGGAAGCTTCCAGGTTGCTGAACATATCGATGTGCTGAAAGGGTGCCCAGAAAGGGCATCGAAGCTCTGTGTACCCACTCCCCACCTCTAACATACTGACCTATATGTCTCTTCCATTTGGATCTTCCTGAGTTGCAGCTTTCATAATAAAACTAATCCTAAGTATGGTGCTCTCCTGAGCTCTGTGAGTCATTCTAGCAAATTACTGAACTTGGGGGGCGGGGCTATAGTCAGCCAGGCAGAAATGTAGGAAGCCCCACTTGTAGCTGGCATCTGAAATGGAGACAGTCTTGTGGGACCAAGCCCTTAGCTTATAGGTTTGCACTAACTCTAGTGTCAGAATTCAATATAATTATAGGACACCTAATTGAGGTCAGAGATTAGTGTTGCTACCTTCCCACTACAGCTGCAAAGTAGAGCAGCTGCAATAAACAAAGTATGGCCCATAAAGCCTAAAATGCCCGGATCTTTACAGAAAATATTTGCCTACTACTGTTCCAGGGAATTAGTCTCTCAAAGTCTCCTGTTTCAACACTTTTGGTACATATCACTAACACATTAACAATTATATTTATATATTTACTTGTCTATCTCCTCCAGGATATTACTACTTATGAATAAAAAATAGTTTCATTATCATATTTTTAGGACCAACTTCTTGGCATACAGTTGACAAAAGCTTAATAAAAATACCTATTTAAAAAAAAACAAAAAAAAAACTTCTTACAGCATGTTTCTGTCCCAGTGTATCTCTTTTGTTTTTTATTTGAGAGAGAGAGAGAGAGAGAGCATGAATAGGGGAGAGGGGCAGAGAGGGGCAGAGAGGGACAGAGAGAGAGAATCCCAAGCAGGCTCCATGCCCAGCACAGAGCCCAACATGGGGCTTGATCCCATGACCGTGGAGTCATGACCTGAGCCAAAATCAAGAGTTAGACATTGAACCAGCCAGGCGCCCCCAGTGTATCTTATTTTCTATTTTAATATCAGGCCTATGTTCTGATTCTAAAAGAAAAAAACAAAACATTATTGAGAGATCATGGATTATTAGCATATTAAGGCCTGAGAGTACCACAAAATACTCTAATTCAATCTTTATTTTCAGTCACGCAAAATAAGGTCTACAACGCTTAAATGACTTGACCAACTAATTAGTAACAAAGACAAGATCAGAATCCAAGTCCAAAATCAATAATCTTTTCACTAACAATACCAAATCTTTCTAATGAGTGAATAAAAGCATCACAACATAAGTAAAACTAAACTTTGTTCAAAATGTACCCCCTAAAAGTACTCTCCATTCATGCTACTCAGAGTACCAGTCAATGAATGAGAAGGCTGAATCAGAACATGAATCAACACACTTCTTTCACAAAGAAAGTTTTGTTATGGAAAAAAAATATTTGAAATAAACAGTGTGCTTACTAACAAATTTGATTTACATTCTGGCACAAGCTCCTTATCTCCTCTCAGACCAAGAAACATTTTACAAATAGGCAAACCTCTTCTGGGGGCCACATTTTCAATAGCAATGTACTAAACAAACATTCAGTATTAAAGCAGAAACTGTTAAAAGTATAATGATCTTCAAATATACAATTTATATACACAGCTCCCACCTGAAAGGAATACGAGGGAAGGAAAATAACATCTATTTCATTCCATATATAAGGATTTTCTTATATATCCATATATATATGCAGTGTAGATACAGACATAAAGAGGAAGACAAACAGAAGCTCAGAGAGATGTAATACTTGGCTCAAGGTCACAAAGCAAAGAAGAGGCAGAGCCAGGATTTGAATTCAGATTAGTCATTCCACAAAGGCCAAGCTCTTTACAGAAAACCAGGATACAAAAACAGATTTGACTCAAATAGCATTTGCACATTAATTCATAAATCTAAATATAGTCCAGCACATCAATTCATAGCTGTAAAAGGCCTAAAAGGAGCAGGTACAGGATGGATCTAGAAGAAGCACCCACTATTTATACAGACTTCACCACTGAACAGGCTGTCCTCTCTGACCAATCCTGTTGTTTCAAGGAGAGAAACACAAGAAATACTGAAAGAGTAAGACAATACTAGTCTATCTAATCAGATCACCTTACACGGAATGTACATACATATTGCTTTGCTCTTGTCACTCTTGCCAAAACTTCTCCTCCACACTGCCCAAAGTCCTGAGCTTCCAATTTACCCAGCTTCATTTGTCTCATGTGTAAAAGGGGACAGAAATGCCTATTTCATGGAGTTACTACCTTAATTGAAAATATTTTCTCTATTGTAAGAAATATTTTTCATATATTAACATTTCTGAAATCAACATGTAACTCATAATTGATGTGTACATTTAATGTAGTAGTGTTTCCTTTCTTACCCCTAAGTGCTATTATTAAATCAGTAACGGTCAACTGCATAGCAGAATACCTAACAAAAACTTGTAACTACTATCATTATTTTATTATGTTTGGTGGAAATAAGCAACAGATTCTGGTTTTGAAAGCAGCTCATTCCAGAACTTTTCTTTATGTACTCATAAAAGCATACATGTTTAAAGCATTATTTTTATTTTTCCTGCTCTCCCTCCACCTTGACATCTAGAGACCTTGATTTTGCCAACTGCAGTTTGCCAACCACATCACATTTTAAGTGACTCCTGAGTTTGTTGACAGATTAATGTATTTAAAAGATAACTAATGTAATGCAAAAACTGGAAATACTTAACTTCCTGAAAATTGTCTCTGACTCTGAATTAGAGAAGAATCCAGTAGAGACAGAAGCTTAAGCTAAGTCCTAAAGGATAGGCAGTAATTTGATGGGACAGAAAAACATTGCTACAAAGAAGGTACTACTTTAAACATACTATGCTGACCCAAATTTCCAGATGTGGATAGAATACTCTCACTCTACCCGATCTACTCAGCAAACTCCTGCTCACCCTTCAAATCCAATCTCAAGAGAATCCTCTACCTTAAAGTCTTTCCTGACTTCTGCAAACAGTTTTGTCACTTTGTCTTCTGTGTTGTATTCTAATACACACTTTTTCTTGAGATCACAGGAGAAATAAAAGGCAGAACAAACACTTGAATTCAGATTAGTCAAGCGACAAAGGCCTGATCACATTATTCAGTATTTTTTAAATTTACACATCAGTGTCTCTTTTTAGAATCTGAAGTCTTTAAAGAAAAGATTCATCTTTCCAATCCCTTTCTACCCCAGGTTTGACCATACTATTCCTAGGAATAAGCAATTTAGCTCCCAGTCACCACTGAGAAATAAAAATATGTTTAATCTCCTTCTCCTCTCCACTGGGTATTTATAAATCTTTCAAGGTTTAGAACATCCAAGAATGTTGCTGAAGTATATATACTCTTAAATTTTAATGGAAGAAGACAACACATATCGCCAACTCTCAAAAACTAGACAATTATCCAAATGCATCGTGCTAGCTTTGAGGCAAGACATCCCAAGAACACTGCTGTGACGCGTCCTCTACTCTGGACACTGCTGTGAATCACCCAGAAGCTTCTTACAACAGTTCTTTCTCCAGTCCAATATTTCTAGCACCCGCTGGTCCCAATGTTGTTCCAGTATTAATTTGATCCAAGGGGTATCAAGTGTTTGCCTACTAATCACCTAGTCACCTAGATAATGCTCTTCCCCTGGCTCTTCCTGCACATGGAAGTGAGAAAATAAATTTCTGCTGTTCAAGCTATCTGTTCTGTGACAGCAGCCTTAGCAAATTAGCACACCAGCCAAGCCCAGGTAACTCAAGTTGAATATAATAAAAGGAATAATTGCTAGATTAGAAATTCAGAGACCTGAAATCCAGTCCTAAAGCATGGCAATTTAAAAACTGTGTAACCCAGATTAAACCAGTAACTTTCCTGTGCCTAGGTTTCCATATCTGAAAACCAGATAATCTTTGAAACTTTATCATGTACTAGCATTCCAGAATTCTAGTATTCAAAATCAGGGTCCTATTTAAAATATGGTGCTCCCGGGGCGCCTGGGTGGCTCAGTCGGTTAAGCGTCCGACGTCAGCTCAGGTCATGATCTCACAGTCAGTGAGTTCGAGCCCTGCATCGGGCTCTGTGCTGACAGCTCAGAGCCTGGAGCCTGCTTCAGATTCTGTGTCTTCCTCTCTCTCTGCCCCTGCCCTGTTCATGCTCTCTGTATCAAAAAAAATAAATTTTAAATATGGTACTCCTGACAATACTAAAATTAGCACTCTAAATACAATAGGGGACTCTGATTCTGATAAATCAAATAAATAACAAACTGTTATGTCCTGCTTTCCAGGTAAAGTTATGGCTACTTCTCAACTTCTGTTTTAGTAAACAGGATAAACACGAATTTCCAGAAAGTATATTTTCACATATATTTTCTAACAGTAATTCATAACAAGTAGTCATTTCTTTCATTAAGAAACAGTCTAGCAAATAATTCAAGCAAATATCTAGTAAAACACGTTAGAAATAATTTTCATCCAACCAATTCTTACATTTTATTGTAACTGCTTCTTCAACTCTGAAGCAATGTTTACAATTTGCCTTCCAAAGTATTTGCTGACAATAAGATGCATTTTAATTTGTTGCCATATTGATTTCTATGAATTATTTAGGCAATTTTTACCAGAGCAGGGAGAACAAGTTTTTCCCCAATGAGATGTGGTTTTTAAATTATTGCTATTAAGTCAATGCATCAGTTAGGATGAGGTTTACTGATACATAACAAGAAAACCGAAAACATGAGTGGTTCAAACAATATAAAGATTATATATGTGTGTGTCAGCATGTATAAATATATATTTGTATATGTATATATACACACACAGATGCATACATATAAAGAAAGAAAACATGCTAGAACATTAGTTTATTTCTATCCCTCCAATGGTTCATTTATTTTTAAGATATTCCCTTCTAAACCAGTGCTGCCCAGTGAAAATATTATGTAAGCCATATATAATTTAAAATTTTATTAACCACAATAGAAGAAAATGTAAAGAGAAACAGGAGAAATTCAGTTATATTTCATTTAACCCAGTATATGTAAAACACCATTTTAACATGTAATAAATATTTTCAAATTATTATGATTTTTATACCAAGTTTTCAAAGTCAAGTGTGCGTTTTATGCTTTCAGTACATTTCATGTGCTCACCAGCCACACGTGGCTCGTGTCTACCCTATGACTGTACAGCTCTAGACAGACCTAGCCAGCTTTCAAACCTCAGCTCAAGCATAACTGCTTGTGTGAAGCCTTCCCTTGATGCCTTCCTTTGACTTCATTAGTACATTTCTCCTTTCAGTGTGGCCCACCATAACCTGATTCGTTTCTATCATAGAATTTACAGATATAATTGCCTGTAATTATCACCCTCCATAGCATTAAACACTCTAGGGCAGGGATTTGTCTTGATCATTGTATCCTCAATGCCTAGCATTACATATGGTGAGTACTCAATAAATATTTGCTTGAATAAAAGGGATAGGCAGTCAGATATGAAGGGCAGGTTGAAAATGAGTACATACAGTCAGACCCAGTAGACCAGTATTTAAATGGGGGTGGAAAGAAGGGCACAGAAGAAGTAACTATGAACAAAAGAACTAGATAACCTGCAAATTAAATATAGTACTCTACCCTGAATACTTAAATCAATTAGAAAATAAGTCAAGCCAACTATAAAATAATATAATTCAATAACAGTATATATTAAACATTAATCTCTATCACAGTATAAAGCAAAACTTTTCTAAGATCTCTGCTTTTTCCTTAGGAATAAACTACATTAACACAGTCCCTTTTTAACAACTAGTAACATATCACAAACGATACATGTAATTATTAAATTCTATCCTCATATACTACCTCCCCATTAATATATCTTTATGCCTTTTACATATGAAGATAATAAATTAAGGCTCTAAGGTACAAAATACATTATCATATTGACCCAGCCCCAACCACTCTCTCCCTGGAACTGAAATCTATGTTGCAAATGTCTATGTCCCATACATTCTAGGCAGGTCATTTTCAATTTATTTCAGTTTGGCAGCCTAATTTTTCAATGTAATTGGGTTCAGCTGTCATTCTGAATGACAGTTTGTCATGCAGTAACTAAAATACATTAGTTTACCTTTCAGAGTGCAATTACTAATCAGGTTAAATATTATTTCTGGAATTTTAAAAAAGCCCAATATAATTAATTTTTAAAATCAGCAAATCTGACTAAAATATATTTGCTCAACATAATTCCTATAAAAGTATCTAAATGAGTATTTTCACTGAGAAAATAGCTTCTTCACAGCTACTCAACCCATCCCTGAAATAAGTCAGTCATCCTAAAAATGAATGCTTTTTGATCCTAAGGCCCAAATGAGGAAATGGTAATAGTTCAAAACAACTCCAAGACCATTCAGGCAATATTACTGAACTGTGACCAATTAGTTTAGTCAGTCCCTGTGTGGTACTAATGAGACCAAGGAAATGGGTTACATTTCCATTTGAATCTAAACTTAGTAAAGTGAATGGTTAAAAGACTGAATCTACAATCCCACCCAATTAGGGTCTGCTGTCTGCCAGGTTGATGACTTCAACAATAATAGCAATGAAACAAGCATGTGAATAGATTAACAGCTAGGGGGAAAAATTCACACCTTAGCATGGAACAGATACTCCAAAGAAACTTGCAATGTGAAAAAGTCACACTTTGATAAAGATGAATCATTAAAGCTCAACTCTTAAAAACCAAGACAAGTAAATATGCTACCTTATAAATAGTTTCTACATTATTACATATAATATTTGACCTAACATATTTTTCTGGAACATTCTTTCAATTCTGGAATGCTACATAATGAAAAACTGTAATTTGGTTGGCAGAAAGGAAAAACCAGAGTCCTTTCAGCAGTAGGAAGGAACAGGATTTCCTTACAGAGGAAGAAAAAGTTCACCAAAACAGTTAACACCAGACCAGTTAAGAAAAAGACTTATTTGTGGTGATCCTGAAACTGAACTATATCAAGCTAGCTTGAATCTTCTTCTAGATTTCGGAAAACCATTAACTCAACTTTGATAAAATGTTAATTTTTAGAGTTCTGATTTTATGAGACTGATGAAATTGAAAATAATTTAACACACTCAGTGCCCATCATCTCTTCCTCCACCTTCTCTCTTAATCATGAACTACAAATGCCCAACAGAAATCTAGCTCCTTCTCCTCACATGCAGTAAAAGGGTAAGCAATGAAAACTAAACTCACCTCCTCTCTCCACAGGGCTGAAATTTACACAAGTTTACTCAATTGTATTTAAATTACAACTTCACTCAGTAAATTATACATGTCATATACCCTATCATCACCACCTTTTCAAATCTCAACCTACACGTTTAAAAAAAATAATAATCATTGAGTGCTTACTTTGTATCAGACCCATCACCAGGCATCAGGAATCTCTTCCCATTGTCCCTTCCCTCAATCATAACTTAAAAATTTGAAATCTATCCCCTTCTTACTGATGAACATACTCTAATAGCAGTGTTAAGAGTGAATCTTTTTTTTTTTCTCCTAAGATAATGGGCAAGGGAGCACCTGGGTGGCTCAGCTGGTTAAGCATTCAACTTCAGCTCAAGTCATGATCTCATGGTTCATGGGTTCCAGCCCCACGTAGGGCTCTGTGCTGACAGCTCAGAGCCTGGAGGCTGCTTCTGATTCTGTCTCCTCCTCTCTCTGCCCCTTCCTCGCTCTCTCTCTCTTTTTCTCTCTCTCTCAAAAATAAATAAACATTAAAAAGATTTTAATAAAAGAAGATAAAGGGTATGATAGCTTAGAAAATCATGCAAAGTGTAATTTATTTCCCAAAGTTTTCAACACAAGACCTAATTCCTGAGTCACCTGTATACCTAACAATTAAGTTAGCTATAGACAAAAACTAAAAGAAATATAATGTGAACCACATATATGATTTAAAAGTTACCTAATAGCCACATTAAAAGAACTAAAATGGAACAGGTGAAGTTAACTCACTTTATAAATTAATAAATAACCCAAGTGGCAATATAACCAAGATAATTTCATTTCAACATGAAACCAACATAAAAATTAATAATGAGATATTTTACATTATTTTCCTCATCTAAGTCTTTGAAATGCTGTATTTAAACTTAAAGCATATCTAAATTCTTATTAGCTGTGTTGTAAGAAGTGCTTGACAGCCACAAAACACAGGGGCTTCTACCCTGGACAGTACAGCTACAGATAAGCCAAAAGAAGAAGCACTTTAAAACAAGTAGTAAATATATGAAGAGACAAACTTACAATGAGACCAAGTTTTCAATAGACTTTAAAATGGCATAAACATAGCCATGACTGATAAATCTTTACTAAGTTATTTAAGATAAAGTAGGCCTATACTGCAGGGGTATAAAAGAGGATGGATAAATTATGTTATTTCTTAAAAATAAAGAAAAAAGCAGTTAAAACTAAAGATTCACCTTCAGAAGCTGTATACTACAAAAATGAGTTCAAATAAATAGGGGCATGCTCTCTAGAAGCTTCTAACTAGGTACATAAGATGAAAGACACGTTTTAGAAGGGCACCTGGGTGGCTCAGTCTGTTAAGCATGAGACTTCAGCTGAGGTCATGATCTCACACTTGGTGAGTTTGAGCCCCGCCCTGGGCTCTGTGCTGACAACTCAGAGCCTGGAGCCTTCTTCAGATTCTGTGTCTCCCTCTGCCCCTCCCCCATCTGTGCTCTGTCTCTCTCTCAAAAATAAATGAACATTTAAAAAAAAAAAGATAAATTTTAGAGAAAAGCGTTTTTTTTTTTTTTATTTTAAAACAGACTGTTTAATGCAGGCAGATTAACAAAAAACCTCTTAAGAAAAAAATAAATTACAGGTTGTTGTATTTTTTTTAATGAAGGAGAAGTTGAGGTAAAATCACTACTGAATATTCTATAAGAAATTGGAATCACTGCAACAAATTGCTGCTGTCTTCCATAATTAATTAATTTTTTAGATGACAAGAATTATTCATGTTTGAGTATTATTCCTGGTCTTTCTTTCCCTGTGCCTACTCAAGAGAATTCTGGCTTGGCCTGCTGAGTCTCTTACTCCTGCCACCCTGAGACTGTCTTACCAGTCTAAATGGAAATTATTTTAGGCTTTGTAATATAGAGAGAAGAAAGGAATACTAAGAATTTACAAGGTTAGAACTGTGTGCTGATTTTTTTTGACAAGTTCTAGGATAAGAGGATCAAAAGCAGCTATACTATGGAAACAAAGCAAAGAGAGAAAACGTAATTTTTAAGAAATATTACTATGGTCTCTGTATCTCTATTCCACATAATATTCAAAAATAGGAGTAACGAGCCTGAGTCATATAGAAATTACTTTTTCTTATTGGAGGCTGTTTTTCATTTCCATCAACAAAGAGACTGATACATACAGATCCTGAATTTACAAATGTAACCTACAAATACAGTCTCCAGAGTATCTTATCTGTGTTGCCAATGGAGACTGGTTTGAATAAAAAACTCTTACTCTTTGAAGACATATG
Source organism: Panthera onca (assembly GCF_046562875.1). Classification (NCBI taxonomy): domain Eukaryota; kingdom Metazoa; phylum Chordata; class Mammalia; order Carnivora; family Felidae; genus Panthera; species Panthera onca. Next base: position 226,856,485 of record NC_138339.1, read on the forward strand.
CTAAGTGAAATAAGCCAGACAAAAGGAAAAATACTGTAGGATGACACTTATATGAAGTAACCAGAATAGTCAAACTCACAGGGACAGAAAGTACAATAGTGGTCACCAGGAACCGAGGGAAAAGGACTGGGGAGTTACTATTTAGTGGGTACAGAGTTCCAATTTGGGAATATAAAAACAGTTATACCGGTGAATTTTCTCACAATCAAAAAGACATAAAGACTTTGAACAAACTGAGTTAGCTTTGAAATAAACCTAGTAATAATGACATTTGAAAAAATAAAAATTAAGAAATAATTCTTACTGACTTCTAAAGCCACATTTACCACCATTAAAAATATGTATTCTTTATTAAGATACTCATGCCTATTTGTTGAAAATAAGTGTGCTGGAGGCATAACATTATTTTAAGAAATTGACATGGTAAAGCAGTAGCTAAATTAATATAGCATAGTGAAAATAGTTTTTAAATGTTAGTAATCAAAGTATTCATTTAGAAATATTCATTTCCCAAATACAGTACTTACATTTCTTCTTGGTTGGATAAAGTAAATAACAAACATTTTAAAATGTAGGAGCTTCATGCATTAAACCCCATGGTATCTCTCTGAAAATTATCTGTGGAGTTTCAGACATGAGGACAGTTGGGGACACAGCAATTTGGAAATAACATGAACAACAGGTTTTATAGAATACCTGGGAACACCGCAGCTTATGTCTACTCTATTATCCTAGCCTCATGCATATGGCTACAAGGTATCCAAGGGAAAAGTCTGTTTCTTCTAGCAAGAGCTCAACTAAATGGAGATTTAGCAAACTATTTTTTTGTGTGTAGCTCTCCTCGGCTACTTATGAAGCCCAGTTATCTTACCACTCATAGAAATACCTGCCAAGCCAAGCATTAAGGACAACGAACATTATTCAGATGAACATATATGAAATTCATATCCAAATAATTAATTTTTAGTACAAGCAAAATATCAGTATCTTTAATAGGACAATAGTTAATTACACATTTCAAAAAGAAGTCAATGCAATTAGTTTTTCTCTATTCACCTTTAGTTTCTCTTCTGAATTATGATACTCTCAAAATAAGTCTCCTTTATCCTCTGCCAGTATGAAACATTCCTTTAATTTTTTTTAAGATTTTATTTTCTGGGGGGCTCCTGGGTGGCTCAGTTGGTCGGGCGTCTGACTCTGGCTCACGTCACGGTCTCGCAGTTCGTGACTTCAAGTCCCACATTGGGCTCTGTGCTGACAGCTCAGAGCCTGGAGCCTGCTTCAGATTCTGTGTCTCCCCCTCTCTCTGCCCCTCCCCCACTCATGCTCTGTTTCTCTCTCTCTCTCTGTCAAAAATAAATAAACATTAAACAAAATTTTTTAAAGGTTTTATTTTTTTTATGTTTATTTTTGAGAGACAGAGTGTGAATGGGGGAGGGGCAGAGAGAGAGAGGGAGGCACAGAATCTGAAACAGGCTCCAGCCTTGAGCTGTCAGCACACAGCCCGAAGCGGGGCTTGAACCTATGAACCATGAGATCATGACCTGAGCTGAAGTTGGACGCTTAACTGACTGAGCCACCCAGGCGCCCCAAGATTTTATTCTTTTTAAGTCATCTCTACCTCCCTTGTGAGGCTTGAACTCATGAACAAGAGATCAAGAGTCACATGCTCTACGGACTAGGCCAGCCAAGCACCCCATTCCTGTATTTTTATATGTTATTCATTATTTATTGAACGCCTACTATGTATACATAATTATTACACAATAGTATAACAAATACTGTTTCTGTCAACAGTCAAAAGAAAGGATAAGTACATAGGAAAAAGATATACCCCCCTATGTCAAAGAGCCAATAGATCAGAAGTCTGGGAGCATGCAAATATGATCCCAACATACATAGAGCTCCTGAAATAATACACTGAATTGGACTCATATAAATTTTACACCTCCCCTGAGCAAGCCTGAGAGGGGAGAAAAATGTGAACACTCATGGAATAAAAACGGGGATTTCTATAAGAAGAATTAACTATAGTTAACATCAGAGGACAAAACTGTGAGGTCCCTCATGACCTGTCTCCTTGTGCAAGCTATCCTCTCTTTGTAGAAACTTTTCCACCCCTACCCCTTTAATCTTGAGAAACAGCTCTTGTCCTTTAAGATCAAGTTCAAAATTACTTAACAATGTGACCTTCCTAGACTCCCCCAGGAAAAAAGTTAGTAGATCCATGGTCACCATGGCATTTTGTTTAGATCTTTGTAATATCACTTTTTACTATTATAATTTATCTGCTTATTTTTCTATTTCCTATGCTGAACCTCTAGTTATTTAAGGTAGGAACTATGTAATTCTTTTTTATATGCCCAATGAGTATCTTTACTCTGGCAACAGAACACTTAAGTTAGGAGGGGAGCCTGGGTGGCTCAGTGGGTTAAGTGTCCAACTCTCGATCTCAGCTCAGGTCATGATCCCACTGAGCCCCGCATGGCACACATGCACTGAGAGCAAAGCCTGCTTGGGGTTCTGTCTTTCCCTCTCTCTGCCCCGTCCCCGCTTGTTCATTCATTCCCTCCCTCTCTCTCTATCTCTCTCTCTCTCTCTCATATAAATAAACTTAAAAAAAAAAAAGAAAAGAACACTAGGTTAGGATTACTCAGTAATTTATTTAACCATCACTTTAAGTATCCAAGCCTGTCTGAGTGAAAAACAAAAACAAAAACAAAAACATCCTTCTGTTTGAAAGTTATAAACTGAAACTACAAATTAGCTGAGCAAAGTGGAACTGCAGGCACCAAGATAAAAAGAAAAAAAAAAAAAACAAAAAACAAAAAAACCCCAAAACACTGGACTAAGAGGGAATTTAGATGTTAATTCCTAGTCTGTCAACGACCACAGGATCTTAACCTACCTGGTTCTCTTTCCTCGCCTAGTCAAGTGATAGGGTCAGGCTATTCACCAGATGCAAAGACTATAAAATTCCTTACCCATCCCAAATTTAAACTTTCTTTTAATCATAAATGATGCATATATATACCTAAATACCTTTATCTCCCCCACCCTTGAGAAAAATAAAAACTGAATGTTAAAAAAGAAGCACACATAGAAATTAAAATAACCATAAAAGCCAGTGAAGACAGGATTTATACCCAGGCCAAAAGCGACCAAAACAAGCAAACTATTTCAAAGGTGCAAAAATCCCCATTCAAAAAAAAAGTTCAATAAGCAGCACAAAATTCCAGACTCCATGATAAGTACTCAGGATACCAAGGTGAATAACACAATGTTCTGATCTCAAGGGATTCAGAGTCTCTAGGGCAGTCTGAAAGGTAAACAAATATTTAAAACACAATGTGCAAGTGCTGAATTTGAGGGATGTACAAAATGTTATGGGAGAGAAAAGGATGAGAGGCAGAGCTTTTAGGGGGAGATCAGGGAAGGTAGTATGGTCTAAGGAGACAATGAGAACTAAATCTTGGAACATAAGTAGGTGTTCTTTAGACAAAAGATGGAAGAACACGATGTCTTGAGAAATGCAATAATTATTTAACAAGTAACAGTCAATATGGTATAATAAAAGAAACATTTTTCTATTGATGACTTATCCCATAAGATTTTTAAAACAATTTAAATAGTTTAAATTCAAGGACTCTGAAAAGGTAAAGTTATACAGAATTAGTACAAAAATCATGTAAAATAATCTTATGGTATTTTATGATAGAATATTGCTTATATAATTGAAGCTGAAAATACTTCTAAGATACCAGACCTAGCTTAACTTGGAAAGATGCCTTTTAATTTCATTGAAGATTTTATTATTAATGTCAAGATGATAAAATGAGATAATGCATGTCATATGCTTTACATAGTGCTTGGCACATAAGGAGTCAATAAGTAAATGTAAGCTGCTATCACTGTTATCATCATTAAAGGTTTCTTATATTTTTTTACCGTTTATCCATTATGGAGAGACAGAGACAGAGTGTGAATGGGAGAGGGGGAGAGAGAGAGAGAGAGAGAGAGAATGAATGAATCAGAAGCAGGCTCCAGGTTCTGATTCTGATTCTGTTCTGAGCTGCCAGAACAGAGCCTGATGCAGGACTTGAACTCATGGACCATGAGATCATGACCTGAGCCGAAGTCAGACACTTAACTGACTGAGCCACACAGGCACCCCAAAGGTTTCTTATATTTTAAAGAACAACATACTTGGAAATGGAACATCTAGCTTTGAGTCTCATTTCTGCAACTAAACTGCTTTGCAAACTTGGACAAGCCACTTAACTTCAGCCACAGTTTACTTGATATATTAAAGTAAACTCAGATTTCCTTCAGAGGGGTTAGGAGAGAATATTAAAAACATAAGGTATGAAACCAAACCCAATCTATAAATGCCAATTACCTCCCCACAAGTGAAAATTTTTAAGATTACGGTAGAAACACATATATGCCATCTTTAAATCAGCTGCAAGTTGTTTCTCTCAGAAAATGAACGTATTTGCTGAAGACAAATATATCCATTTACACTTCCATAAAATTTGCTATTAATCAATGTCTGCTCTACTTTAGTAAACTGAGAGAGGAATCCTAATTACTGAAAATTGTATTACCTAGACGTAGAATAATTCCTATTATAACTTATTTGTTTTATCCAAGCAAATGATATATGTGGTGGTTCATTTAATTAATACTAATATATAACAAATCTACTCTTTCTACACAAAATAAATATACTTATGCATACTTTTATTCTGGTTCAAAGTAATAAAGTACCAACATTCAGCCTGATGAAAACCAGTTACCATTTATAAAACTATATAACCAATTATTCCCCAAAACTGAAAATAAATAGTTCACAATACAGTTTTTGCTAGAATCACTTTTGTGTACAAACCCACCAAACTGTCCTGCATTCATTGTGATTTCCTATAAACAGTTAGTCCTTAGTCCTCGACGAGAAGCATTCCCTACTACAGAACCAACTCTCTGAGGCTGGCTGGACCTTCCCTTCCTCTGCTACTTAATTCCTAGATTTTTCTAACTACTTCACACTTCCTGCAGCCTTAGTTTCCACATCTATAGAGAAGGAATCATATCTGAATAAGAACTTATTCTGAGGACCAGCTAACACAGTACAATTTCACAAGTGTATTTTAAACAGTAAAGAGATATTAACATATAGGCTAATATTATTTTCCAAAACAACTCATCACAAAATAGTTTTTAATCCCCTAACTTGCCCCTTAGGCTTGTTACTCAAGTAGTCTTCTAAATATTTAAGCTAATACTCCCAGGGGGAGGAATTATTTACCTAGGATCACTATTATGTCCTACTACATCTCCATGTGAAATTTAGCCACGTGAGGGAAGGAAGAAATCAAAGTGATTCCAGGCAAAGGAACTCGTGTTACTTCAGGTCTATTCCTTCCCCAGTTTTCCATCTTCCATACTCAAAATAGGTAACTGAGAAAAAGTACCCCATGAACTGTTAAAGACTATGCCAGGATGCAGAACAGACTCCCCATGTTTCACTAGGAGAACATGATCTGTGAGTACTTGAGATCCCTTCTTTGAGAGGTTCACCAGGTTCAGAAACTCAAAACTAAAAGAATAGAGCTCAGCTTTATTTAAATCATTATCTTTTTTCTATGATCAGATAATCCACAGACTCAAGATAAGAATTAAAATAACAGTAGTAAGCACTAAATAAACTGTGTACCAAACACTTTACATACATTTATTTCATTTAATCTGTCCAACAACCTTGAGGTAAATACCCTTTTTTACACATAAGGAAACTGAGGCACGTAAATTTTTAATAGCTGTATCGTATTCCACAAATGGATGTAAAGTGATTTATGTAACCTTTTCTTATTCTTGAACATTTAGGTGGTTGCCATTTTTTTTTAATATCATAAAACTACATGTATCCCTCATACTTGTCCACAGGTAATTCTTCCTTAGCCTAAAGAACTAAGGATGACTGAAAGAACCTTTTTTAATTTTTTTTAATGTTTATTCATTTTTGAGAGAGAGAGAGAGCAAGCAGGGAAAGGGCAGAGAGGGAAACACAGAATCCGAAGCAAGCTCCAGGCTCCAAGCTGTCAGCACAGAGCCCGACATGGGGCTTGAACCCACAAACCGTAAGATCATGACCTGAGCCAAAGTTGGACGCTCAACCAATTGAGCCCCAATGACAAGAACCTCTTTAGATCTCTTGATACATATGGTTAAAATGTCATTCAGAACAACTCTAACATTTTACATGCCCTACAACATCATTTAAGATTATTTTAGCATGCCTAGGACACAAGGGTAATTTTCTTTTTAGTCACCTGTTTTTCATTGTATATCACTATTATGTTGTTATTTAGTAAAAATAAATTTCTATATTAATTAGCAATGTATATTGCTTTCTTGAATTACAACAAGTCCATTGCCAAGTTAATATTTTTTGTTTTGTCCTATGATACTTAATATCTAAGGTTTTTTTTAATTTAATTTAGAATACTGCTCAGGAATCATTGGGGTGTAATGGATAGAAACCTAACTTAAACTGGCTTGAGTAAGACAGGAAATGTATTAGCTTAATGCATTGAAAAGTCTGTGATATAACTGACTTGAAAAGTTCCAAAGATGTCATGGTAATCTATCTCCAGGTTCTAGGTGCTTCTGTGATAGGTCCGTTCTCAAGCATACTCTGCCTTCAAGGCAGATTCCCAAATATAGACTTACATTCTAACATCTTATCAACCGCAATCGTCAGTATCTTTTTTGTTGTTGTTGTTGTTGTTGTTGTTGTTGTTGTTATTTTGGTTTTTTTCTCTGACAGAATTAAGTTACCAAGCTGCTCACATGTGCAACTATATTTTTAACCAAAAGCTGTTACTGATGATCCAGGTCCAGGTTCTGTTTCTGATCCAGGAAAAGAGAAAGGAATCCAGGGAAACCTCAAACCATAGAAGGCAAGAATCAAGAAGGGATGACTCCCCAAAGGAGTGTGAAAAAACTAGAACGGTTAGCAACGGAAAGAATGGATGTTACACAGCCAAAACCAACAGAAAATTGTAACATTCTAGCCCATGGCTGCCCATACACCTTACAAGCTCCCTTCTTTCCATATATGTATAATTTTTAACACCCGTGTTTAACAATGTTACTACCTTAGCCACAGTAGAAACATACTTATCACTTCAAAGGGTTACAAGGTGAGAGGGGTTGGGGAAGAGACAAAGACAATGTCAAGTTGCTGCATCAAGCTACAAGTCTAAAATCTTTGCACTATGAACAAAGATTATTCTTTGGTCAGATCCAAACGTGCATTCTTTTTGGTGGTACCTTATTTTCTGAAAACATATAGCTACATAAATTTAACTATCTCCCTGATACTTAACATACTATGGTAAAAGAACATAAATAATAACTGCCTCTTAGGAGAGTGGTGAAGATAAACCATGGTCACTGATTCAAAGCATAAACCAGACACTACTGGTGAGAGTAGCAAGAATTCCTTACCCTGGCAATGGAGTTCCTTGTTCAGCCAATTTGGATGTACTCAACCCTACTATTCTCAGAAGACCCTGCTTGTCCATTTACCCTCATGGCCTTAGATTTTCCATCTGGCAGCTCTACTGCTTCAGCACTTATTAGACCACTTTCACTTATTAAAACCCAGAACTGCCGTAGAAGGAAAAGAACACAAGTCTTTGTTTACCAGGCTTGAAGTAACCCTAGAAAATAGTTTTCCTAAAAACTTAGTAAGCTCTTGGTCTATTAACTTCAGTCACCTGAATGAATTAGCATCAAAGCCAGAGATCTTGTCAAGACACAAACAGCTTACCAATCTAGATTTCCATCTTTTCAGTTTCCTAACAATATTCAGTCTCACAGCAACAGACCTCCACAGTAATCATGCCCTTCACCCCCGGCTTAATGATTTTCCTTGAAGCAATGTGAAATGATAACCTGAGTGAGGAGGCATGGCTGTTCTCTCACCTGTTCCCTGGCTGCATCCTCTTTTAAAGCTCTTTAGTAACTGGATTGTTCCTTTGGTCAGGAAGCTGAGAGTATAATGCACTGAGGTGTTTGAGAGAAGCTTATAAAATAGAACTTTAAGTGGTTCTAACTTAAACTCCTGCCAACTTTAGCATGAGGTTAAAAATTTTTTTTTAATTTAAAAAAAGTAGGTTTTTTAAACTTCAAGGTTCTTGATATTCTGATGCTCTGCTATGCATAGCTGCAAGCAGAAAGGGCCTCTCTTACTTGGAAAGACAGTATCTTCTTCCCTCTCTGCTCTCAAGCATGCCAGCGTGCACCAAAGCTAGTTGCTGTCTTATAAAACATTATCAAAGGCCACAAGAAGTGACCAAAACACTCAAGTATCACTAAAGTTACAGCCTCAGTCTTCCATGGGCAAAGGTAACACCAGTGACCATTTAAAAGAGCTGTTCTGTAATTCCTTAAAAGGAATTGCTATGGAAAAGCAAAGTCTTCACTGCCTTCATTTCAACATGAAATGTCCCGTTTCCGTTTACTAAAGTCTATGCTAGGGAGGATTCTTTCCATTTACAAGTGACAAAACCCCAATTTAAAATGACTTTAAGCTAATAAGAATAAGAATGAGAAACTTTAAAGGAGAGAATGTAATGGTTAGAAGATAATCCCCACAGGCACAGGGAACTGCAGGGGCTCAAGCATAACCAAGAATATACTTCTCACTCTCTCTTCCTATTTAGTCAAATTCTAATACAGTCACCCACAGGTATAGGCTACATCCACCAGTTCAGCATCACCAACAGAAAATTTCAGTGCCAGGTCTTGTGACTGACCCTGTGGCTCCGCTAGAGTTAAGTGTTTATGCCTGAACCAGTCACAGTGATTCTGGCCATGCCTGGGTTATATCCCCAGCCCAGGGAAACCAGCTGAACTAAGAATGGGGGATAGGTGGTTCCTCAAGGGCAACTGCATCCCCCTTACCAAAAAAGGGCAATGTATGGTAGACATCAAAAACAAGAGATGTCCACTATTCCTGGAAATATGACAAATTATAACAATGCTTTTTAATTTATATCCAATGCATTATTCTTTGCTAATAACATCTTTGTCGTGTGCTTATATATTTGACATACACGTAAATCATTGAAAAGTTTGTATCAGATTCTTCTTCCAATACGCCAGATTAAATAAAATACCATTTACATATGTAGTAAGGCCTACATAATGCATACATATTCAACATGCATTTCTAGTGATAGAACTAGGCAATACACTGACAATGAGTCTAATTGATTTCAGGATGTTGGGACTGCACCCTACTGTTGATCATAATTTCAGAAACTGGTCTTCTACTGCCTATAATGGTGTCTTGCCTATTCAAAATGCACTTAACTTACCCAAGAGCCAAAAATACAAAAAAATAAATTCATATCTCCAACTTACAAGGATGTTATATCCAGATAAACCCAACGTTAAGTTTGAAAATTTCAAAAGTCAATAATGCATTTACTACACCTAACATCCAAACATCATTGCTTGGCCTAATCTACCTTAAACATGCTCGGAACACTTCTATTAGCCTACAGGTGGGTAGATCATTTAACACAAAGCCTATTTCTATAATAAAGTGTTGAAAATCTCCTGAAATTTACTGAACACTGTACTCAAAGTACAGGAAAACAAAATAGTTGTATGGGTACATAATGGTGGTCAGCGTATCAGTTGTTCACCCTCATGACCCAGTGGCTAACTGGGGGATGTGACTTGCTGCCCAACATCATGAGAGAGGATCATATTGCATATCACCATCCCAGGAAAAGATCAAAAGTCTAAGTATGGTTTCTAGTGAGTATCACATTTACACCATTGTAAAGTCAAAAATCATAACCGTCATTTGAGTCGGGGACCTGCCCTCTTGGGGTTCACAGAAGAGGGGAAACACATATAAATAACAACACTAGAGATGATAGGTATATCTCTGTGAAAGGAGACACAGGTTTGCCACTATCCAAAAGTAGAGTGTTCCCATGAAACTTTTCATAAGTTGAAATGGCATAAGGTAAAGAGTATCCCCCACTCTCCAAAAGTTGGCAATAGGCTACTTCACTTTCACAAAAGACCTATTACTAATACAGCAACAGCTTTTTTTTTTGTAAAAGCAAAAATCCTCTTCGGATTTCTTTTGGTTAACAAAAACGGTACTAATACAGGTCTTTCATAAAAGTGAAGGGGCAAAACACCAACTTTTGGAAAGCCGGGGATACTTACATGCTGACGATGCATAAAATATGCACAGTAGAGTCAAAAAATAAGAAACCTATGAAACTGATGCAAACTAGTATTTAAAGTAAATATTCAAAAATGTGAATGACTGAAATTTATGATATAGCACATCTGTAATCCAAAATGGGGGTTGAGTCTGCTAGGACCAAAGCATCTCTCTACACTGTGTTTGGAGAAATCATAGTAGAAAGAAAACTTTGAGATACATTTATTTATTTAACAGCACAGTACTTGCCAAAAACTGACTAGCAATATACAAAATACTTATTTAAAATTAATATACCTTGATCATAACCTGGCTATAAAGTATTTGCTGTTTAAGGTCTTGTTTTTTATTCAAGAATAATTAACATACAGTGTTACATTAGTTTTAAGTGTTCAATATAATGATTCAACAATTCTATACATTTCTCAGTGCTCATCAAGACTGCTTTAGTGTCATTACATGGCTAAATTAATCTTTCTGTGGAAAATCTCAGAACTCTAGAAATGGCAAATTCCAATGTCACCAATGCATTCTTAATTTAACTTCCAATACCCAATAGCAAAAATAAAATATAATTCAAGTTAATATGAAAAAGCTTACATGTCAACATAAATTAAAATGCAAAAAATTCCTTTTTAATACAAGTAAATGTGGTTTTGTTAATATTAAGGACTTCCATGATTCTAAGACGCAACTACATATTTTTTAAATAAATTTGGTTCAAATGCAGAACATACCTTTCATTTGTGAAATTCTAAGTATCTTTAAAGTGAAAATGATTCTGATTATCAAGCTACAAATGAAAAACATCTAAGAAAGTTACTGTCACATGCAAGTACAAGAGAATAACGTAAAAATTCCCTTTTAACTAAAATACTATGATCCATATGCAAAATCCCCTCCAAGTATCCAGTACTGCTTTCAATACAATATGCTACTTACATGTAAAAAAATAAAATTATTTGAGGAATTATTTTCTACAAGTAAAGATACACTGATATTGCACTGTAATTTGTGAAAAAAATTTTTACAAATTAAATGCTATAGAATTATACTACCTAAGACAGCTATTCAAAAAACCCTGGTGTGAATTCTTCCATTAAGTAAATGTCAGTCCTCTATTTTATCTTTTCTAAAACTATGTTTACATTAAAATCTTTGATTAAAAGAAACTTTCATATTATAAACAAAGAACACATAATATTTACATAGCATTTACTTCAAGGAAAGAAAAACCTTATATAAACACATGTTAAGGATGTTTACAAAGGAAGCATTGGACTAAGCAGTATGCCTGTTTTGTAACTGCAACAGACAACCAAATTCCTTCCTTATCTATAGTTAGACTCTTATACTGCCACATTAAATAATTCTTCCTAAATCCAAAGTTTGTTGATGGTCATCTTCTTTCACAGATAAAGCTACATTACAAAATCCTTGGCAATATATTCTCATTGTAACATTATTTATGAATTAATTTACTCATCTTCCTAATGCTATAAATACAAACATGGAGTGCTATATATTAATGTTTCGAGTTAACAGTATCATTATACAAAATACATTCCTCTACAATAGAAATTACTCATTTTATGTCTCATTACATTGGTGATTCTTCAACAAACTCACAGTCCACTTCAGTAGTGGAAGCAGCTCTACCTTTGGCAAACAAAAGCAGAAAAAAGTACAACCATGGCTGTGTAGAAGTCCTATATATCACTGCATGCTTAAACTTTACTCAGCAAAACTTTTAATTCTTTGGGGAAGGCGAGAGAGAAATAGTACCTGAAAACCAAGTATTAGTATTCTCATACTATCTACAGATAAGAAATGTATGTACAGGAAAAATAGAAAGAAAAATATTTTGGCAAAGGTGACTGAGACTGTTTAAGGTAGAAACTGTTTTGTTTTGAAGTTTCACTAGTTCCCCTCCCTTCTTTTCTGTCATAAAGGGCACTGTGATAGAGGTTTCACTATTTCCACCTAGTTTTTTTTATTTAATGTTTTAAATTAAGATTGGAAATTTTAAAAACTCATTTTAGAGATAATATTACAAGCGTCCACCTTCTAACTAGTCATTGAATGCTCCACATGGACTTTACTGATTTATTTATTAATAGAATTAAGTTTTGACAATTATTTTTTAACTGCCTATGATTCCAAATTATTTTCAGAACCAGCTTAAATTTTCACATGACATTTTCATTATGAGTATATTAGAAAGATAAAGCCCTAAACTTAGAGTTCAGGAAATATTACCCTTCAAGTAACCAATCTGAATTCCACAATCAATATAATTAACAACTTAATAGTAAATAACTCCTTTTGTCTTTCATCCTTTCCCCAGAAGTTTCCATTTAAGGACTTCTTGCATTCTTTAAATATGTACAAGGAAATTTTAAACCTAACCTTTTTTATGCCAAGATCAATGCAGTTACAAGGTCTTATGTGGATTTGGGGACATAACATTTCAGTATTAACCTTATTTCCGATTACTCTAATCAAGCTTAACAGTAAAGTTAATTTCTAACATAATGTTTGCATACTGAAACTTCACGCCAGATTTTCACTGCACTGTACAAGAGTTAAATTTCTTTTTTATCTCAAAAGAAGTGCTTCACTTCCTTTCTTAACCTACTGTATATCTATAGAACCCCATCTGTTAAGAACTGATCTGGCATACATCATTACTGCTGCAGAGTCTGAACTGGTTACACATTCCAATCAGTTTCCAGCTTGTGAGAGCTCTATTGCCTCTTTCCATGTCAAAATGTATTAAGCATAGAAATACTTATTAAAATAACCCAATACCACATAATCTAAATAAAAATGATACTGATTAGGTGAAAACGGGGGGGGGGGGGGGATTTAAATGTGTCCTTTCAAATTTTTAAAAATACAATACCTGCTAACATTCTAACATGTTTTGAGATTTCATCTTATTTTAAGAAAAGGCAAGTTACTGACCTCCTATTCGCAGCTAGTTAAAATTAAAACTCCCAAGAAACAATATTTCTATTACTGTTTTGAAAAGAATTTGGTTATATCAACGTGGTGACATTTCCCCAAACTTACATTGACTTTTGTGGTGATTTATTTGAAGGTACACAGAAATAGAAAGCGGTGTATTCTATTTAAACAGTAATAAATATAACAAAGACATATTCTCCTATCTTTGATTTGATGTACTAGCAAAAAAAAAAAAAAAAAAAAGAAAAGAAAAGAAAGGAAAAAAAAAAACACTTCAACTTTTCTGTGAATTTAAGAGGTTCATAAACCACAGACATTAATCCATGTCTCAGGGCACCAGTGCTGCAGCTTTCTTTCAGTTTTCCAATAGATCAAATAAAAATAATTGCTTGGCTAAAAAATCAGACTGCATGGGTGTTATAAAATACCCCTGCAAGCATATTTTTATATTCCTGTGACTCCACACCAAATACAATAGTCAACTGATCGCTCGATTTAAGCCTTGTCTTCCAAAATCCTACCTTACGTGTGTCAAAGACTAGATATTGCAGAGGAAACTGTTGTTAAAAGCTTTGCTGCAGCAAAAACTGCATTTGCAAAACATTAAAAATGAACTACTCTTTAATTATCTGCAATTTATGATTCTCCTCTCTTTATTTCTTCCCATTTCTTCCCCTGACATCTTGAACGCTTCGTAGGCTCTCCGTAGATAGCGCAAAACATTAAGTCATACACAGTTCTGCAGTAACTCTTTCTTATCATGAAACAAACCAACACCTTTCCTTTGGTCTTTATCCACATGCCACGCTCTCGGAAGGCAACCATAGAAACCAACCTGTATGATTTGGTGCCCTCACATCTTAACACCTTGTGTGCACACACACACACACACACAAATGACTAACAGGTCAGCATATTCAGGGCAATATTACAAAGAAAGAAGGCTGCCTAAAAAGAGATGGGGCGCGGGGGGGGGGGGGGTAGATACTGCTACAACACTCTCCATCATAACCATAACCTCTGAATATATTTAAAGGCAGATGCAAAACTGCATCATTTCCCTCATTCGAAAACATCACAGCCCAGCTGCTCAAGTTAGAGCTAATGCGCTTCTCACATTTCAGTAGCACGGGGGAAATTAGGCTCTAGGGGCAAGGCTTTCATCCTCGGAGAGCGACACCACGGACAATTAAGAGTGTAGAAAAAAGAACCCCGGAGAGCAGGGAGGTCTCCTCTCCCCCCAACTAAACTCTCAAGTCGACCCAAACCCTGCACAAGGAATGATTTCTACTCATAGGAGAAGTGATGGTAAGCGGTGTTAACTTGGGCACCGCACTCAGGTGGCAGGAGAGGACCAGAGGAGAGCGGGGAGGTGGCGTGGCTACGGCTGCGCGCAAGCAGGTCACCCGCTGGGCAATACCCGCCCGACGATCGGTGCTCCCAGGGACGCGCTGCGTGTGCGACCCCATGGGTGGAGGTGTGGGAGCGCGAGGCTGGGGGGGTGGAGGTGTGGGGGGGGGGAGGCTATGGGGGCTGGGAGGCAGATGGAGAGCACGCCTTTTCCCTTACCAGGTTGAGCACCGTCTCCACGATGTCCCTGTTGCTGACCTCTCCGACCTGTATGAGTCCAATCAACACTGCGAATTTCATCCGGATGTTGCGGATCGGCACGGAAGGGTTAATCATCCCCGCGGGCAGCACCACCGAGCCGGAGCCGGACGCCCCCCTCAGCTCCCCCATCCCGCTGCCCCCGCCGCCGCCGCCGCCCCCGCCGCCGCCCCCGCCGCCTCCGCCTCCGGCCCCGACGGCGATGAGCCCCACGGGCTGAGGCTCGAGCCCCGGGCCCGGGCCCGGCTTCTCGCTCGCCATTTGCCCCCCTCCTGGGGAGAAGGGAAGAGCAGAGGCGCTGCCTCCGCCGGTACCGTTATACCTGCCTCGGCCCCCGCCCCCCGGCCGTCGCCTCGGAGCCCCAGCATCCACCAGCGCCGCGGCGCCGGGCCCGCTCCCGCCTGCGCGTCCGCCCGGCCCGCTCCGGCGCCCTCCCCGGCGGAGGCGGCGGGTTATTCCCAGGCTTATTCCCGGCGGTGGCTGCGCCGCTAACCGCTGCCCGGCGAGCGGCAGTGCCCGCCCAGCAGCTGGAGCGCGGCTGCCGCCGCCGCTGCCGCTGCCTCCTCTCTCTCCCCCTCCCGGTCCGTCCGGCCCGGCCCGCCCCCCGCGGAGATGCGGCCGCCGCTCCGAGAAGCTCCGGGGCGCGAGCGGCTGGCCAGCACGCTGGCCGGTGCGGAAGCTCAGGCTGTGGCCGACGCTACTGACGCTGCCGCTGCCGCCGCTACGGGCGCCACTGTTGTTGTGAAGCCCCGACGCCGCCGCTCACTCCGCCATGTTGCCGCCCCCTGCCTGCGGTAGCGGCCACTGCGCCTGCGCAGAGCCTCCGGGGGCGGAGCCCTCGGAGCACCCCCTCTTCTGCCCTGCCCTCCTTCTCTTTCCACCCACCCACCCCGCCACCCCTCGTTCCTCCCCCAACCACCCTGAACGGATAGACAGGTGAGCAGGTGCATGGGGACCGCTGCCAGACCCCGGGGCGAGCTGGTAGAGGCGGGGCGGAGAGTGGCTTCCGCGTACTTTTTCCCTTGAGGGTGGATTCTCCGGGTGAGGAAGGACACAGGGAGTGTGTGTCTTGCCTCCGCTGCCTCCTCCTCCTTCCCTCAATATCCTCTTGCTAAGAGGAGGTTCATCATCTTCGCCTTCATCATTGCATCCAGCAGCTGTCACTGCCAGTGCCACGTGCCTTGTAAGGTAGGGGAGTGGCAGACGACCTCTTTCTGCCCCTCTTCGCCCTTCCTCGCAGTGTTTCCCGCCTCCCCCCACCACCCCCCGCCCCCGAATTTCCTTAATAAAAAGTGGCTGGCAAAGCAGAAACAAACGCACGGTGGGGAAAGATCTTGCATTGTCGGGGAAGGATACGGATGGAGTGTAATGGTTCTTTCTCTACAGCCATGAAAGAGGCTGACACCTGCACACACAGGAACGACTTAAAATAGAACTTGTCAAACAGTGATCCGCTCTGGATGGAGCTCCGAACAACAAACAGCTCTTGAACTCGCCTACCAGCCTAAAAAGGCTGCACTGTGTGACACTAAGGGTAGTTTGCTGCGAACTACAAACCCCACATTTTAAAAATCCCTTGCAGTCTTCAGGTACGATGCCAGCTAATGATACTTCCCTTTTTCTTAGTCGTGTACAGTTCACAGGTTTTTGAAAGGATCTAAAAACGTAGGGAATCCTCACGGCCAGCCTTAATCTGTGAAAAAAAGTAGATTACTGTATCTGCACAAATATAAAAACAAAAATATTACTGTCAGTTTAAGAAAATTAAAATGTATATGGTAATCTTGCTGCTACTATTGAATTAAAACTAAGTAGGCATGACTGCTGTTTTCTTCTTTGAAACGAAGGATGTAATTTCCCTTAATATTTCATCAAGTATGCCCTTTTCAATAAAGCCACCAGAAATATTTGGTATCTTGAGGTATATTCAAGTCATTCCAATTGTTATCTCAAATAAGAAGAGTCAATATACAAATCTATCATAATCCGATTTTTTATTACATTTAATCGGAACAGCTAGTCAAGTTAGCTCTCAGGATATTGGAACATGGTAAAATTCTAAAGTACTATAGGTTGTGTATAACACAGCTCCTCAAAACCGGCCCTTAGGATTAGTTTTTAGTTGTGTGTGAATTTGTTTAAACTTGCACTGAATTGATTAAATCATCAAGCAAAAAAATCCCTTTTGAAAGAAGTGGTAATTGGTATGTCCATTTATATTGAATGACAATTGAATTATAAAATGCTAAAATGATTGAAACTTTATGAAAAACTTACAAAACCGATAACTTTTAATAGTATGAGTTAGATATGCTATAATTTAAAAATCCTGTGACATATATAACCACCTATAACATTTTATTTATAGTGCTGTCTACTTTTGCAAGTGCTATTTTCATTTGTAAATCTAAAATGATGTATCTTAAATATGTAAATCCAGACTGAAAGATCATCTCACTGGCTTTTTTTCACCCCGCCGTGTGTGAAAATATGGCAGCAGGTTCTACCTCTTCCTATTTTTAGACTTCTTGCATGAGTGCTTTGAGAGACAGTGACAACCTGAACTTTCTATTTCCTTTCCAAATGAATAGCTTAACGTCATGTTGATATTTTCACTTTAATTTTCTCTGTATTGCTTCTTAAGCAGTATGGGTGTGTGCTTTGGTTTTGTTTTTCTTATTCGTTCAATTTGTATGTGTTCATTTTCCTTTAGTGGAGATAGGGAGTGGGTAAAAAGGATGTCACTTTTTCAAAGTAGGAAAACTCTGATACTGTCATACACGTACCAATATCAGAAATATTTTAAAGAGCTTACCTATTAAAAAATGTTCTCCAGTACACTGTCAGCTTCTTGAAAGCAGTATGGTACTGTGGAAAGTGCAGCTTTCTCACAACTTACTACCTGTTCAGCCTACTCAATTTATTGAGCTAAGTCTCCTCATTCACTAACAGGGATAAGAATATCTATCCCATAGGGAAGTAAGAATTCAATGAAATTACTTGAACTCAACAACCAGCATATAGTAAATATGTCCTTGTACCCTTAGTATACAGACACAATATGTGTTGAATGACCTATAAACACATGTAAAACCAATTATAACCACATACAGGTCTTTATAATTGCACAGTTATATGTTTTCAATAGTATCCCCAAAAGCATAAAGTTTCGAAAAGACAGCAGGTTTGTTTCCTTTTAGCCTACAAAGCCTATGTCCCTGCAAATGTACAAATAGCTTAGTGTTTACATTAACTAACAATATTTTGAAATAGAAGCTACCTAAAATACTCATTTTTTAAATCCCCAGATTAAACAATATTTTGTGGTGAATATTAATTTTGTACACTTTTTACTTTAATAGATGCATACCCCTGCTTCCAAAGGATGATTTTTCAAAGAAAAGAAGCCCATGAATCTGAGTTTTAAGAAGGAATTTTTAAAATTTTAATTCCAGTATAATTAACATGCAGTGTTAGATTAATTTCAGGTGTACAATATAGGGATATAGTGTTACAGATGACATATCAAGAAGTGATAATGCATAGTGGTTGAGAACACATGCTCCGGGGGCAATAGAACCTGGGTTTGGATTCCAGTTCCCTCAGCCACTATCTGCATAATCTTTGGTAAATGACTTCTCTTCAAAGCCATAGTTTATCAAATCCAAATTAGAGATTCATAGGATTAAAAGATGAAAGAAGTTAATACATTTGAAGTACTAATGTAGTAGCAAGTGTCAATAAATAATGTTTTCGTTCATTGGCTGTGGGAAAACACATTGTTGTAGTTATTTTTGTGTTTTCAGCACCTAACATGGCTGGCTTGTAATTTACATTTAATAAAAGTGTTCAAAAATAAATGAGTGAAAACAGCAATTCTCCTGGCTAAATAGCCCCATTTCCCTTGACCTGTTCTTTAAAGAACAGTTTTCTAGCTTTCCTCTAAATTTTATCTGAAAAGTGTAGTGTTCAGGTAGGCAGGTTTAGACCAAGTTTAGACAGGGAATAACTCTTTTTTTTGAAGTTTATTTATTTTTTTTGAAAGACAGGGAGAGAGAGAGAGAGAAAGTGTGTGTGTGTGTGTGTGTGTGTGTATGTGTATGTGTGTGTGTGCACGCACGTGCACAAGCAAGGGAGAGAGAGGGAATCCCAAGCAGGCTCAGTGCTGTCACTGCAGAACCCCAGGAGGAGCTAGATCTCACTGTGAGATCGGGACCTGAGCCAAAATCAAGAGGCAGACACTAAACCCACTAAGCCACCCAAGAGCCCCCAGAGAATAACTCTCACCTGAACCTCAACCTTTAGAAATACAACTCATGTTAATGTAGCCCCATATCGGTTTAGTTTGGTTTCATTCTGGGTTTGACAGCAACATGACACTAATGATTGATGTTTTGCATATAATAATTTTGGTTCCATTCCCCTCTCATGTTAAAATTCTTATCAACTGAAACACCAAGGCTTTTTGTTTTGCTGTTATTGTTTTGTTTTGTTTCTAGACATGCTGCTAAGCAGTAACACAACCCCTCCCCCATTTTGAAATTTAGAGTACAGGATTTTACATATATATTTAAATTTAATTTAATTCCTTTTTTATTTTATTCAATTTTTTATTTAATTTTCCATTTAAAGTTAATTTTCTGGGAATTTCTTAATCCCATTTATATCATACAAAAAATGGTCTTCTTCCTATTATATTGTTTGCAAACTTGAGCACGACACTTCTATATCTTCATCCAAATATTTGATTAAACAGGATAAAAACAGCTCTGTAGTCACTAGAAACATTCTGATTGAAATCAATTCACATTTTTCAAACTGTAAGCCTCAACCCATTAGTGAGCCTTGAAATAGATTCAGTAGGTTGCAACCAGCAGTTTAATGAAATAGAATAGAAAACAGAGTGGAAAATATCAAGTGCATATATTATTTTAATTATATATATATGTATATATATATATATATACATACATTATACATATGTATATACATGTATGCTTACATGTAAAATATCTTTTACTGTAAGTCATAACCAAGACGTTTGGAAATCACTGATTTAAGTTGTTTATAAGCGCTTCAACTATTAAACAGCTACCATCCTGTGCTAACAACTAGCCTATATTTCTCTAACTTGTGCAGAAGAATATCATAAGGGAACTTGACAAGTGGCTATTTGAAGTCCGGAGGCACTGTCTCTGTGCCTGGGTGAAATTAAAGTAAAAACTATAGAGAGGTGTGAATTATTATCAGTGTTTCCGACATAACAAACTAACCACAACGTAAACAAGAAAATGCGTTTAATGTGATGACAAGACTTACTGCTTCTTTTTCCAATGAACGAACCATTCTGTAATCTCACCTGCAGGTAATATTAAGCTACCTGCTATGGTTTTTCAAGAATTTATCTCCTCCTTCTCTCCTTTGACACTTTAATTCTCCAGCACTTCTCTACGACTCCTCAAAGACCACTGAGAGTTGTTAAACATGATCTAGTTTTCAGATTCTTTCAGGATCAATGTATATAATTTGTCCTGCCTTGGGAACTTGAAATCATTTAGACTAGCTAGTTGCCTTTTTATAATTTCTTCACCAAATTTTAATTTCACTTTCCTTCAACTAGTTAGTTCTACATTTCTCACCCCAACTTTTTTCCTGAGCAGAAAACACAGATGCAAAATAGAAATGCAATACTTGTTAACGAATTTGACACAGATTTGGAATGGCTAAAATGTTGATGCTTACCAGCCAACAAATATTTGAGGGCCTACTGCGTGTAAGAAAGTAGACTAGTAGAAATGAATGATTTCAAATTTTCCATTTAATCAGCATGTCAATACATTAAATGTATCAAATAAGTGGTATAGAAATAATAGGCACTCTTGATTTTTGGAAGAACTAGACATCATGCAACCATAATGCACACATATATACCCTAAAATATCCCCCTGAACATACATACAAATGCACCACACACACATGCATGTTCACCATCAGATTGGTCACACCTCTGCCCCTTCTTCCTGGGCAAGATACCCAGCATGTATCTCATTCTTTTCATCCTCAGTGAGAACCTACTCACTCCATACCTGCTCTCCTTGTCTCCACACTCACTCTTCTCCAATCCATCCTGTACATGGTAATTGTCCTAAAGTTCCAACTTTGTGGATGGATTGGTGTGGTCAGAATTTTTAACTTATTATTGATTATTAATTTAATGTATTAATTATAATAACATCTACATGCATCCATGTATTCTGTTCAAAAAGTCTAAAAAATGAAGCCCAGAGTCCTTATCTTAGCACCAAAGGCCCTCCATACTTAAGCTTACTTTCTAGTTTACCTCATTCTGTTCTGGGCAGGAAAGCTACAACAATGGCTCTCAACATTTTTAAAAATTTTTTTAATGTTTTTATTTATTTTTGAGACAGAGAGAGACAGAGCATGAGCAGGAGAGGGGCAGAGAGAGAGGGAGACACAGAAAACGAACGAGGCTCCAGGCTCTAAGCTGTCAGCACAGATGACGCGGGGCTCGAACTCCTGGAATGTGAGATCATGACCTGAGCCGAAGTCGGGCGCTCAACTGACCGAGCCACCCCAGCTCTCAACATTTGTAAGTACTATGACTCTTTTCATCATGAAAAAAAATTGTAGACTCCTAGATTCCTACCCAAGAAATTTGTTATTTTAATATCCATTGCAAAAAATACAGTAATGGAAAGCCATTTTCAGTTCAGTAATGCTACTTACATAATTTTAACTTTTTAAAAGCCACAACATGTGTATATATTTGAATGCAAACACACACACACACACACACACACACTCACACACACACACTGTGTTGTGGGTTGATTTGTGTTCCCCCAAAAATATGTTCAAGTGCTGTCTCTGGTACCTGGGAATGTGATCTTGTTTGGAAGTAAGACCTATGTAGATACTCCCAAATTTAGATGAGGTTATGCTTGAATTACATAGGCCCTTAACCAAATATGACTGGTATAAGAAAAGGGAAAGACGGGCACCTGGGTGGCTCAGCCGGTTAAGCGTCTGACTCTTGATTTCGGCTCAAGTCATGATCTCATGATTCATGAGATCAAGCCCCCCATGGAGATCTGCACTGAGAGCATGGAGCGCCCTTGAGATTCTCTCTCTCTGCGCCTACACCGGGCGCTTGTACGTGCAATCTCTCTCAAAATAAATAAATAAACATAAAAAAAAAGGAAGGAAGGAAGGAAGAAAGAAAAAGAAAGAAAAGGGAAAGTGATACACAGCTGAACAGGCACCCAGAAAGATGATGGTTTGAAGACAGACACAGGGAAGAAGTCCATGTGAAGACAGAGGCAGAGACTGAAGTTATGCTGCTCTAAGCCTAGGAAAGGTAAGGGTTCCCAGCAACCACCAGAAGCTAGGAAGAGGCAAGAAAAGACTTTTTTAAAAATTGATGTATAGTTGATATACTATGTTATATTTGTTCAGATGTACAACATAGTGATTTGACCATTCTTTACATTACTCTGCTACCATGATAAGTGTAGTCACCATACAACATTATTACAATAGTATTGACTATATTCCTTATGCTGTACTTTTCATCTCCGTGACTTATTTATGTTATAACTGGAAATTTGAATCTCGTAATCCCCTTCACCTATTTCACCCATTCCCACATCTACCTGCCCTCTGGCAACCACCAGTTTGTTCTCTGAATT
Source organism: Panthera onca (assembly GCF_046562875.1). Lineage (NCBI taxonomy): Eukaryota > Metazoa > Chordata > Mammalia > Carnivora > Felidae > Panthera > Panthera onca. The sequence goes on from NC_138339.1 coordinate 226,879,033, forward strand.
TAAGTCTGTTGCTTTTGTTTGTTCCTTTGTCTTGTTTTATAGATTGCACATATAAGTAATATCAAATGATATTTGCCTTTCTCTGATATGGAAGATATCAGTATGGAGATTCTTCAAAAAATTGAAAATAGAAATACCATATGACCTAGTAATTCCACTACTGGGTACTTACCTAAAGAAAATGAACACTAATTCAGAAAGATATATGCATCTCTGTGTTTATTGCAACATTATTTACAAAGCCAAGGAATGGAAGCAATCCAAGTTTCCATTAATAGATGAATGGATAAAGAAAATGTGGTATCTATCTATCTAATGGAATATTACTCAACCATAAAAAATGAAATCTTGCCATTTGTGACAACCTGGATGGACCTAGATGATATTATGCTAAGTGAAGTAAGTCAGACAGAGAAAGGAAAAATTCTTTTCTAGAACCTTCAGAAAAAGCATGGCCCTGTTGGTACCTTGATTTTGGACCTCTAGACTCCACAACTATGAAAGAATAAATTTCTGTTGTTTTAAGCCTCTAGTTTATGGCATTTTGTTACGGTAACTCTAGAAAACTAATATACATGCATGCAACGTACATGTGTCTGGTAGTATTTGTTCTGTCCATAAACAATATTTGACATGTATATAAGTAGGCATGGATCGCTTTCAATAAGTCTGAGGTCCCTTGGCTGGGAGACAATGCTTCAGCCAAACTGAAATACTCTGTTCCCAGTTAATATATTGTGCTTTCCTATTTTGGTGCCTTACGAGTGTTCTTCCTTCTGTCTATAGCACTGTCCTCCTCACCCCTCCTATTAATTTCAATAGGAAATTTCAATAGGTGGCTTAAATGTCACCTTCAAGAATACATTCAAAATCCCACCTAGTTGAAAGTGATCTGAAATTTATACCTATTTCCAGCATTTAAAAAATAAAAGATTCTGGCTTTTTTGTTGTTGTTTGCAAGTAGCATTGGTTGACAAATTTTCACTTAAATTAATAGTTTCCATTTCTCTCATTTTCCAAAAGTAAGCAATTCACATGACAATATATATGGTCACCTAAACTCCCTTCACTGAAAAAGTTTTTGGTAGAATATATGCAATTATTTTTATGCTAATTAACATTGAAAGTATGTTAAAGAATGGAGTTTATGGTTGATTATTGTTAATCACTATAGTTGTTATATACTATTCATCTCCTATCTGCCATGCACTTTTACATGTATTATGTCCATTTTTTTAAATTTTTTTAATGCTTATTCATTTTTGAGAGAGAGAGACAGAGCACAAGCAGGGGAGGGTCAGAGAGAGAGGGAAATACATAATCTGAAGTGGGCTCCAGGCTATCAGCACAGAGCCCAATGGGGGCCTTGAACCAATGAACCATGAGATCATGACCTGAGCTGAAGTCAGAGTCTTAACTGACTGAGCCACCCAGGCTCCCCTAACATGTATTATTTCTAATCCTTACTATAGTCCTTCAAATAAAATATTGTTTTTCTTGTTTTTCAATTTTTTTTTTTTTTCAACCTTTTTTATTTATTTTTGGGACAGAGAGAGACAGAACATGAACGGGGGAGGGGCAGAGAGAGAGGGAGACACAGAATCGGAAACAGGCTCCAGGCTCCGAGCCATCAGCCCAGAGCCTGACGCGGGGCTCGAACTCACGGACCGCGAGATCGTGACCTGGCTGAAGTCGGACGCTTAACCGACTGCGCCACCCAGGCGCCCCTGTTTTTCTTGTTTTTCAAATGAGGAAACTAATAAGAGAGATTGTCAGTTGTGCAAGATCATACTTTAAGTGACAAAATTGTGATTTGATCCCCCAAATATACTGGCCAAGGCCTCAGGTGTATTCACAATCCCACATGCCCTACATTGGGACCTGGACTGAGGCCATTAGTTAATTTCTACCAAATTTACCAGATGAAAGATAATGAGACTGGGGAAGGTTATTTTAAAAGAACAAAATCATCACGTTTTTGCGTGTTTTGGTGAAAGCTACCCATCAAAAGATGAAGAGTCAATCTGTTTTTATATCTCAATGCCTATGAAGGTTAAAAAAACTCCATTAGCCTTTCTGTTTCCTGGGAATCACTTTAATTCTAGACAAAAAATTACTTGGGATAAATAGTTTTTAATTATATTCATTAAGATTAACCAAACTTAATTTCATAGTCCCATTAAATATATCACTCCTTATTATGCTTTTCTGGCGAAGGTTTTGTTATGTGTCTATTAATCTCTTAGTCCCTATTGAAAGTATTACTCTATGTCTATATGATTATAATAAGAAGCATATACTCTGGGTAGAAGCAGGAAAAGAATGCTGTGAGGAAATGTCCAAGGACCCTTTGGAATGGTAATCTCATTAATACAATCTCTTCAAAGTAAGCGAGAGCATTTTTAGCAAACTTTAGCCCAACCAGGAGATGGTGTATAGAATCAATTTCAGCCTGGTACTGGTGCATAAAGCTTTGGGTTAGAGGCTTTCTGTATTAGTGCCAGCAGCTATGGATTATCCAGTGGAAGAATGGCTTGAAACAACTACCTCATTGATCAATTAAGAGGTAGTACATGGAGACAATTTGAGATTTATGCTTTGATTTCCTGGGGCTGTGGTTTATTTATCTCTTTTCACTTCTTCCTGAGAGTTTAATTTTAAACATTTTGAGACATACATTATATACGGCCTCTTTGTTGTTAATGTGAAAACAGTTCCTAAATCACATAATCATAAGGTTAGAGGATATCTTAAGTGATCAAGATGCTTAATCACATCTAGTATTTGAGTGTGTGTTAAATATCCATGAATGTGTATATTAAACTTATTTCTGTTTGGCTAATCTAAGTTTCTGAGAAGTAGATGGAATGTCATACGTTGGCCACAGCTTTATCCCTAGTTTCTTTGTTTATGTTAAAAAAAATTCAACCTGATTTATTTTGCAATCGCAAGAAGATATTTCAGGGTTAGTCACATTCAGTAAGCACATTAAGATCATGGCCACATGATTTGCCCTCGTAATTCATATCATAGTGTTTTCTTTCATAAACACAACCGAGCTCACATGGTTACCTTATAAAATATGGCATTTCTCCCAAACACTGTTTATTGTTTTACTGTTCCCATTCTAATCCCAAGTAATCCCTTGAAGTATGGTATAATGGCTAAAGGAATGGTTTTGAAATCAGACAGATTGGGTTCAAATCCAGACAAATTGCCTTTGAACCTGTTTCTGCGCCTGTAAGATCTAACTGTCCCAAGTGTATTGCTTGGAAGATTTAAAGAGATGAATCATATAAAGCACTTAAACCAAGTCTGCAATAAGTACTCAATTGATAATAGAAGTTGTGCTTATATGTTAACACAAAAAGAGTAGAATTTTGTGAGTTTTCAAGTTATATAATTAAGTACACTAATAGCCACTTGTATCTCTTTATTCATTGACCTGACTTTCCTTTCTTAAAAGAGCAAATAGGAGGGTATTTTCTTCTTTCATTTTTTTAATATAAATAACTATATATAGTATATATACTATGTTTGTTTTAAGGCCCTTAACTATTTACTTTTCTATCTCAAACTTAAGTCTCTTACCTCTGTTAAGTACATAAAACCAAATTAGCTATATACATTTTCTTTGTTTTTCACTAGTCATAACAAGAGAAGACATATTATGAAATAGGAATTTTTTTCTGAGGCTTTCTGAAAATAAAAAAAGCCAAAAGAATAAGCAAATAATAATTACAAAATAATCTTTTATAATTTATTAATCCACAGAAGTAAACAGCCTACCAAAATGTACCTGAGGTTTTAAACCAGACTTTTCTGTTGTTTCAAGATCTGACTTTCTCTGCCTTTCATTTTTATCAAATTTTTGCGTAATTGCTTTTTTTTTTTGTAAATAAAGTTTAGTACTTTAAATTCTTGCCAAGACAAGGAGAGTTTTTCCTTTTATTTTTAAAAAGAAACAGTAGGACTTCATGGGGTTAACTTTTCCAAATAATTTCTTAGGTGCATCAGCCCTTCGCATCAAGTTGTTTTCTGTAAGTGTTGTGTACCTGCTTTCCCAAAAACTTTGTGCCTCTCAGTTCATGGGAGATTTTATAGGCTGTTGGGTTAATTGACTATTGATTTAATATACCTGTATGTTTACTGAATTCTGGCCATTCCATCACGTGTTCCTGGTAATTGGGGTTTTGAGTACTAGTTTCCCAGGTGCAGTATCATTTAGATGCTTGTTATCTATAAACTGAAATAATAACCACGACATGTCAACATAGATGTGGATCTACCCATTAAAAATAGGTTGGGTATTGGTAGCTGCAAAAATTTTTTGTATTGGTTGTTGGCATATAAGCAAATAAATGGACATGTGCAAAAATGTGCAGAACCCAGATTACCTGGTTTCTAATGATGAATAGGTATTAATCCAAATGTATCTATTTATATATTAATAGCTTTTTTCCATGGCCAACTTTTTCAGAACAATTGTACCTTAAAAATTGCATGAATTTGCAGTCATTCTTGGAGTTGGCATTAAGCTTCTTATAATTTCTGTAGATTACTAATATATTTTGACTTTATAGAGCTTTTGGTGTTTTTTTACCCTCATTTAGAAATACACATAACAGTAAATAATATATCACAGTTGGTCAACAGTTCACTAATTGCTTTATTCTTCAAAGCATGCAGGGAAAGTATACCAGCAAAAACTCATGAAGATTTATAATATACAGAAATTTTATGGCTATGTTTGGAAAGATAATATTTCTTTAAAATTTTGTATTTTGTTTTCCTTTTTTTTCCTTTTGCAATGAACTTTCATTTGGAGAATTTTCACTTATGATTTTTATGTTTTTCTTTCTTGTATTTTGCTAATACCAAGAAATGGTGATCCATTGTGTCATATTTTAAATTAATATGTACAAAACAAGAAATATTTCATTAAGGTCATTAATTTTCCATATTTTATTCATATCTATAACTAAGAAGAAAGAGAACTCTTTTTGTTACATCAACTTCACAAATAATAAAAATAATCACAAAAACAACAAAACATTTTTATTGAGTCTTTCCCTGTGCCTGTGCTTTTAACTATCATGCCATACGCACTCATATAAACCTTGTAAGTAATTTTAATTTAGACACATAGCATTTACTCATCTGTATTATGGCATTCCCTGTTATCCAGGAAGATTACTATCCCTGGTGCTGAAACTGCTCTGTGTAGTCCTTGTGGTTGAACAAAGAAACAGTTTCTCCTAGTCATACCTTTTAACTGAAATTATGAGGGATGAATGTTAATACCTTAACAAAATATTAGATTTCACACATTAGCATCTTGATTAATGATTAAGAGACTAATATTTAATATTCTACTTATTCTTGCTATCTTTATTATTGGAAAATTTTGCCTAGAAGATAATTAACAGTACACAGTACATTGAGAAGTCTATAAATGTTCCTGATATCAAAACATATTACTACCCACCAAAAAGTTGACCTTGTTCATGTTAACTAGCATTTGACTTAATGTGTCAGGATTAAAGGATTTGTTTTAAAAATAAATATGTGCAATCAAATTCCCTGTAATAGCCCACTTGATTACAGGTAGTTAGCACTTATTCAGTGCTTATAATAAATAGAATTGTGGTGAAATGGGCTTCCTCTGAGAGAATTGTTTTGCTGATTCTGAGTAGGGGTCAGGAGTTGGCATTGCCTTTATATATTTCCATAAATAGAAGTATATCAAGTTTTAGTGTAATTCCTCCTCAGATAGGTAAACCCAGAGTAAACACTAGTCATTGACACAGCAAGAATAGAACATTATAGATCTAGTGAGACCCTATCTTGGTCAGGCAGTTCCATCTGTATTTATACACCCATATGGGGACTTTGGGAGCCAAGGGACCTTTTACTGGGATGTACAGCAGCTAAAATTTGGACACCAAATTTTTCATTCTTGACTAATAAAATCATAAATGTAATCTAATTTCTGTGTGTATTCTCTTTTTGTGAATACTTACCTAAGAAGTATTGTGTGTAGGGGGAGGTGTAATATGTAAGTTGAATGTGAATGATATTAAACCAGTTATTAGTTTTATCTGATAAAATGTTAATTTAGGTGTTTTTTTCTATCACTAAATTACTTGATAACAGGAATTTTCTTTTTTAACTTCAAACCTCAAGCACAATTTTCTTTTTTTTTTTTTTTTTTTTTTATTTTATTTTTTAATATATGAAATTTACTGTCAAATTGGTTTCCATACAACACCCAGTGCTCATCCCAAAAGGTGCCCTCCTCAATACCCATCACCCACCCTGCCCTCCCTCCCACCCCCCATCAACCCTCAGTTTGTTCTCAGTTTTTAACAGTCTCTAATGCTTTGGCTCTCTCCCACTCTAACCTCTTTTTTTTTTTTTTTTCCTTCCCCTCCCCCATGGGTTTCTGTTATGTTTCTCAGGATCCACATAAGAGTGAAACCATATGGTATCTGTCTTTCTCTGTATGGCTTATTTCACTTAGCATCACACTCTCCAGTTCCATCCATGTTGCTACAAAAGGCCATATTTCATTTTTTCTCATTGCCACGTAGTATTCCATTGTGTATATAAACCACAATTTCTTTATCCATTCATCAGTTGATGGACATTTAGGCTCTTTCCATAATTTGGCTATTGTTGAGAGTGCCGTCAAGCACAATTTTCTAGGTCACTCTTTAAAATAGAATAGTGGGGCACCTGGGTGGCTCAGTCAGTTAAGCGTCCGACTTCGGCTCAGGTCATGATCTCGCGGTCCCTGAGTTCGAGCCCCGCGTCGGGCTCTGTGCTGACAGCTCAGAGCCTGGAGCCTGTTTTGGATTCTGTGTCTCCCTCTCTCTCTGACCCTCCCCTGTTCATGCTCTGTCTCTCTCTGTCTCAAAAATAAATAAACATTAAAAAAAATTTTTTTGAATAGAATAGAATAGAATAGTATTGGGGCTCCTAGGTGGCTTAGTCAGTTAAGCATCCGACTTTGGCTCAGGTCATGATTTCACAGTTTGTGTGTTTGAGCCCCGCATCGGTCTGTGCTGACAGCTCAGAGCCTGGAGCCTGCTTTGGATTCTGTGTCTTGCTTTCTCTGCCCCTCCCCTGCTCACACTCTGTCTCTCTGTGTCTCAAAAATAAAACATTAAAAAAAATTTTTTAAATAGAATAGTATCTGTATTTTATAACTGAGTAGATTGATTTCTTTAACTGTTTTAAGACATGAGGTACTTTGCTATATAAGCACCTTTTTTAAAAAATATAACTTATTGTCAAGTTGGCTAACATATGGTGTATAAGCACCTTTCTTTAAAGTTCCTTCTCCTGTATTCCCTGTCTCTGTGATTGGCACCACCAACCCTCTAGACTGCTTCTATTCTCTGTTAATCAGGTCCTACGGAGACTACTTCCTAAGTATTTTTTAGGCCTGTCCTTCCTCTGCATCACCACTAAGTTCAAGTTCAGATCCTTATAGTATCTACCCTGTATTATTGCATTAATTAGAGAGTCAGCCTCCTTGACTCAGGTCTCATTTCTTCTGATCTGTTTTCCACACTGACATCACAAAATATATTTTTAAATAAACTAGAGCCAGTTTTGTATAAGACAAATACACAAACACATGCTTTAAATCCTGAATGATGATCCCAATTATATATAATAGGAGGCACTTCATGATCTGGTCTTGACCTTTCAACTCAAACTTGTCTCCTGTCACTATTTCCCTTGCACATTATATTCCAGCTATTTCAGAATATGTAATATTCATGGAGCTCTCCCTAGGGTTCAACCACTGTGTGAAGTACTTTATATATATTTTGTCATTTAATCCTCAACAACTTTAGTCGGAAGGTCCTATCATTATCCATATTTTATAGGTAAGAAAAGAGAAGTTAGAAACTTGCCCAAGTTATACACCTAAGTAGTGTAGCAGCTGAGATTTGATTCTACACAGCCTGCCTCTAGAACGTACAGTGACTTTTCTATACTAAAGTACTTGCAGTTTCCTAAACCTGATATTTATCATAGGCCTCTATATCTATCACATGCTCCTCCCATTATCTGGAAAGCCTTTCACAACTGTGTCTACCCGTAGGGCTCATGATTATCCCACAAGACTTGACTCCAGTCCCATCTCCATAGAAGTTTCTCTGTCTCCTTCAGCAGAGTTAAAGCCTTGGCACCTGTGGCACCTTCAGAACTCGAGGAGGTCACTGGATGCAGTGGATAGAATGCACCTGTGACGCGAGACAAGCCTGATTTGGATTTATGGCTCTGGTGCATATTGGCTTTGTGCCTTTGAGAGTGTCACGTCATCGCTCTGAATTTTAGTTTCTTTTGGAATTAGTAATACTTTTTTCAGGGAGCTAAAGGATTCAATGAGTTAATTTAATGAATCACATCAACCACAATACCTAGGACATAACAAACATTCATTAGGTTTCTCACCTCGCTCCTTCCACTACAGCCCTTGAACGTGGATGGAAATTGTTCATCTCCTTACTTGCCTGAAAACCACTTCTTCATTTGTGGCTCTACAGTGCCCTGTAGGCACTTGTGAAAAGTATGATATGAATGAATGAGCAACTGAATGTTTGATACCTAATGGCATGATTTGTATTTTGTGGCCTGCAAATTAGTAAAATAGCAACAACTGGCAAAGAAAATAAACTCCAGCTATATACCTTTTGCTTTCTTCACACAGTATGTAAAACCTTTGGCTCCTAATGAAAACAAATTATAACCAAATGATCTCTTTGAATGTGACTCAGATTTTATGTAAATAAAACAAGTGATGACAGACAAATGTAACATTAAAATACTAGGCGACTACAAAAAATCAGTTCATAATCTCATAGTCTTGGGATGAAGAGAATGTGTATTTATCAATACGTAGATATATATTGTGCATATATATATATATATCTTCAAATAAGTAGAAGCTGCTGCTTTTCTGGGGCTATTGTTTCATTTTTTAAAATATCTGGTACTGTCTGATATATTGGATGTGGGTATTTATGATCATCAGAAACAACATTCCAGGGACGGCTCCCCAGAATTTTGAATTATGAGATATGAAAGTAGAAGTAAAAGAAGGCAACCGAGGTGGAGTGTTTGAGAATGCTGTGTGTTACTACTTCTTGGGTCAACTTCCACCCTCCCTTTTATAGAATTGTTTATTACGCATTTCAAGTCTATGCAGTTGTGGGCTCTCGAAACCAAAGCATCTAATATTAGAAGATGCCACAGTTGAAAAAACATGGAAGGTCAGTCTAAACGTGTGAACAAGTTAGAGGTCCACAAAATTACAGATCATTATCATGCGACAGGTTTTAAATGATCACAATTTCTAGAAATAATTTCATGTAAATTACCTATGTAAATACATTTAAATGTGAATGATTTGGAAAATGAATAGCAGGTCCTCTGAATAACCCAACATATAAGTACTTACTAAGAGCATGGGTTCAAGGAGCAAAATTCTTATGAAGCTTCTGCTCGTGGTTTATTCAATAATATTCTTCTATTCTGTTTTCTGAAACTATCCATTACATTCTCATTATAAAGCTTGTACTAAATTAAAAAAAAAAATAAAGGCCTTTTCTTTTCAGTTTTCTTGCAGTCCCTGTTCTCCAGGGTGGGGAGGTTAAAAATACTCAGAAAATCCCACTTTTATGTCTATACCATTTAGGTGCAGGGCCAAAACAGGCTGTGAGGCATTGAACCTAAGCTCCCTTCTGCTGGTAAATCCCATTGTACTTCCTCAGTTACACACAATGGCAAAAAATAGAACATGAGATAGTATGTACCCGAGTAACTCTTTAAGTATGTAAAATATCATTAAGTTAACATTAGAATTGCACAGTATCTACTAACACAGAAATGTGCAACCTCAGTTCTCAAGGAATTTGTTATATTAGGTCAGCCCCATATATAATTTGTTTATCATGAGGGCTGAACCTTATGTAAGGGATATGTACAGCTTGAGGGGTTCATTTTGGCTAGATAACTGAGAGACACTAAATTCAATAGAAGGAATTTGTGAAATAGCTTTTCTTAAAGATGTTTAAATGAAAGTTATCCATATCTTAAATGCACATCTGCTTAGAGACGGAAGAACTAAATAACATTTAAGGATGGTGCACTTTTTCTATTCAGTTATTAGGAAAGCATTTTGAAAATCAAGTCAAGTCCAGGTCTTCCTATCCTGCTGATCAAAGATCAGGGTCACATGAATGGAATGGAAAACATTCTCTAGTTTTGTTTGTTCTCTAGTGTTTTTTTCTTTAATTTTCCAACTCACGTTATTGTAAGTTTAAATGAAAATTAAATGTAATTTTCAATATCCGAGTAGCTGAGTGTGATTAACTAGTAGTTACTCTCCCTACCTCATCTTCCTCCCTAAATTCTGGCTACCCAGCCTCCTTGAAGCTTCCTAATAGCCATGTGACCAAGGTTGATGACTGGTGTGTGTCAGTGAAGTGGGTCCTTTCCCTCTTTCCTCTGGTTAGCACATAGACATGGTGGTGAGCTCTTTCGTATCACTGGCGTCACACTAATGGGAAAAACAGAACAAAAGGAGTCTGAGTATTAACAACCATGTGAAGCTGCACTGCCTTACCAGCTTGTTTTATTATATAACAAGGAAATAGTCTCTTTTTCTTATTTAAATAACTTCTTTTGAACCTCTTTCTTAGCTGCCAGACCTATATCATAACTAATACAGAACTAGGTACTTGGAAGAGGGAATGAACAGAACAGAATCTGAAATGTATGGCATTAACTTAGAGTGCCCCAGAAGGCAACAGTGACACAACTGGTGAGTCTAGCTAGGTCATGGGAAAATAGTTGCTAAAACTATTGCCTGTGACCTCATAGAAGACAGACCACACGCCACCTGAGCCTATAACTCCAAAGAAAGTGGGTACACAGTGCCTGGGTGGCTCACCAGGTTAAGCGTCTGACTCTTGGTTTCAGCTCAGGTCATGATCTCAGGTCTTGTGGGTTCGAGCCGCACATCGGAGTCTGCCCTGGCAGCGTGGAGCCTGCTTGGGATTCTCTCTCTTCCCCTCTCTCTCTGCCTCTCCCTGCTTGTGTGCTATCTCTGTCTCCCTCAAAATAAATGAATAGGCTTCTAATTTTTTTAAAAGAAAGTGGATAAAGCCATTCCAGATCTTTGATGTAAGCTGGCTGCTTCTTGCTGCTTTCAGCAAAACCTTTAAAAGAGAGAGGAACTCTGGCAACAGCTGGTCAACCTGAAGCAGAGCAGGAAAGGATCACAAGTGCCAAGAAGACCCTCTGCCCATGGTTTGCCATCCAAGTTGACTGAAAAGTCTGGAAGGAGCCTAGCACCCTGTCAACACTTCTGTACACTGAAGGAGCTATTAAAGGTGGCTCAAACTTAGCAGAAGATAAAATTGTGGCCCCAAGCCATGGTGGCCCAACAGTGAGACCCAACTCAGGACTTAAAAATTAGATTAAGGGTTTGGTCTTCATACCCAAGACAATTTTTTCATCTGGCCTCAAGCTGCTGCTTTTAAATCGGGAGGTAAAGCAAGAGGGGGAGAGAAACCAAAACCCAGTAAATGAGAGTCAGGGAGTTCTCAGGCTTAAAAATCTTACCTAAGATCTTTGGTTTGGTCAACTTGCTTACAAAACTGAAAAAAAGCAAATATATTGGGAGTCTGATATAGTTTTGAGAGAATTATATTGCCCAAGAAATGCCTTTAAAACCTGTACTGATAGTTAGATCCCTAAAGGAAACCCTGGACTCAACCTGCACTCTCAGGAAGCAGCTACAAAAGCTTTGCACTCCCACCCCCCTTTCGCATCTACTCCCTGTGCCTATTCGGCTGTAGCCATGACGGATAGCGAACTCTGAAAGTCCATTACAATGGTTTTACTCTGAAAGTAAAACCAGGAACCACAGAGGGTAGGAGATGAGCAGGCTCCTCCAGAGAACAGAACCTGAGATGGAACAAGGAACTCTACTACATTTCCAGAGTAAGAAGTTAAAGGAGTTGATAATTTCAAGAATTTTATGATTAATAAAAACCAGAGGTGTTTGTACATCTCCAGGTCTTTCCTTTCCAAAAGGGAGTTATTACAAATACCCTATTCATACTATGTGATTATTTTATATGGTTGAATATGGAGGAAAGCTGATCATTTGTTGTTCATGAAGAGCCACCTCTGGACTTTATAAAGAGACTGCATATCACTGTGGAAAGTATATATGTATCTTATGTTTAGGTAGAAGGGTTGGTTTGGATTTTTGAGTGCCGAAAGAGGTGTTGTGACAGTTAAGTGTCAATATGTGTTTTCCCCCTTTTTTAGAGTAATGGAACCCTGCTTTTTAGGTGGGTTCCTGGACATACAGAGCAATTATACTTCTTAGACTCTTCTCAATCACTATGCCAAGAACCTACTAGCCAATTAAATGCGAGCAGAAGTGAAGCATTCCACTTCTAAGATTTGACATAAAAGCATGCATGCCCCTCCCACTGGTTAATGGGTATACCAGTGACCCATCATAAGCCATGCAATGAGGGTTAACACCCTAGTCACAGAGAAACAATAAGAAACTTGGTTCTCCGATGGTTTTGTTATGGAACAAAACCACAAAACCAGCTTGAATTCTTAAATGAAAAAAAAAAAACCTTCCATTTTGAGAACTTACTGTTAATTTAAACATTTAACATATTAGCCAAAGCTAATCTTAGCTAATATGACTGGCTTAATTAGGCATCCTATTAAAAGTGAAAAAAAGTCACTGGGAAGAATCTCTCACAAAGTAGAGATCTCTCATACCAAGCTTCCCATTACTTTTCTGGAGGAAGTACTATTCTGGACTAAGGGTAAAACTAAGAAATTGAGAACATATAATCATTTACTTCCAGCTTACAAGTTCATCTGGCAAAAAATGACTTTTTTTTTCAAAGGAATATCTATTCTTGGATATCCACCCTAAGCGGTGTTAAAAATGAGAATAGGGCAGGAGAGAAGAAGCAGAGTAGTGTCACATAAAAAGACTATTCCTGAGAATACTGCTGATATTAGAGATTGTATATTTGTAGTAGCATCAGTTTCGTGGCTGCTGGATGTTCTCCAGCAGTATTCAGCAGCATGGGTATAGGAAGAGAAACATTGACAATAGTACTGATGCAAGATGAGGACGCTTCCAGGCATTCACGTCAGAAGACAAAGTTAAAGATATTAGCTTCAGCATGGTTGTATCAGGTGTTGTATCATAATATCATATGGTTTAGTCAAATGATAAAGTTAAGACAGGAACAGTTGATACATTTGGAAAATAGGAAAAAGGTCTAGATCACTCTCAGCTCAGAGAGCCAGTTAAATAGAAGGAATAGGATATTTTGAGGAGTCAAAATAAGAATCAGAGAATAAGGATATTAAAGCTTATGAATTTTGATATGCAGCAGTTGGGGTGATAAAAATGTCTAGGACACAGGAGGTTGGAGGCAGAATTCAAAAAGTACAGATTGTCAAAGCTTAGGGAATCAAGGACATATAAGGTTAGATGTTAAATGAGTTAACCACATGAGCAAAGAAGGAAAGGCAAGTAAGACGATGATGGGACTTAGGAAGAGAGGACGTTCTGGAAATTAGTGTGGTGGTGGTTGTTAGAAGATGACATAGCTAGATGGAAAGATCCCCAAAGCAGAAGTTTTTGTACAAGGGTGAGGAGCAATGATTTGAAATGATCTGGAATAGGCAATGTTGAAGTAAAGCATGCAAGCCCATTTTTAAATTCTGTGATAACCTAGCTTTTGGAGAAATGACCAGCCTTCACTTGGGGCCATTTCAAGGGAAGCAATGTGTCCATAGAGGAAATTGAATTTTAATTAAAACAAAGAAATGGAATGGATGTCCTGTAAAGAGGTTTTCAGAAGTCACAGTGGAAAGGTTTGGGAAGGAAGGAAGCTTGATTCAGTAGTGAGGCACAGAGAGGTGTGCGGATGAGAAAATGTAGAGGATTAGTAGCTAGCGGTTTCCAAAAAAACTGAACAAAATGATTTTGTAGTTGCCTATTGTCTTCCCTGATGCTTCTGAGGGAGATGTAACTAAAGAACCTCCAAAGAAATAATTATCGAGCCTCCAAAGTAACACTGGTCTCTATCTGTAGGGTACAGAGTAAGTTCTTTTCTAAGACCCCCTCCTGCAAGAATTAATTATTTGACTTAAAGATAGAAGACTGAATGTAAATAACAGCAAAATTGTCTCTGATGTTATTGTAAAAACTAAAATCGTGTCACTTTGTAAATAAAGTAGCATCTTTCCAACAGAGAATACTGACCCAATGTCAATTTTATGGCTAGTTTTAAAATTCAGATACAACTTTCCATATCACTTAATTGTGCCTCTTTCAGTGAAAATATAGTGCTGCCTTCAGGGAGCACACCTCCCAAGAGATGACGAAAATCAATGAGAAATCCAATGTCTATTTGTTAGTAAAGACGTGAAGTTTGATGGGTCTTTTGGGACTATACCACTAGTCAAAGATTCTAAAGCAAAATTAAGTGGAGCATAGATGCCAAAAATCTCAGGAGATCCTTGAAGGATGAAATGTGGAAGATGGAGACCAATTTTGAGAACTGCTACTGGTGTAGACCTGACCCTCCAGAAGAAGATGGCAATGGAATAGCATTCACACACACACACACACACACACGACAGAAAATAATATTAGTCCCTACTGGCCAAAAGAATATGAGGGGCACCTGGGTGTCTCAGCTGAGCGTCTGTCTCTTGGTTTTGTCTCAGGTCATGATCTCACAATTCATGAGACAGAGCCCCATGTCAGGCTCTGTGCTGACAGTGTGGACCCTGCTTGGGATTCTCTCTCTCCCCCTTTCTCTCTGTCTCTCCCCCACTTACGTGCTCTGTCTCTCTCTTGAGATGAATAAATTAACTTTAAAAAAAGAACATGGAAAGATGTTGAAGAAAGGACCTTTAAACATGTGCAAATGAATAAAATGAATGAATGCCATGTGAAAAGAGATATCCTTTCAGTACTTTTAAAAATCAATCTCTAACAGCTGATACCATGATTGGGAAACCCTTTGATGAGGACTAATTTCAAAATTATTATTTACAAAGGTAAATCTTTCTTTAATAATGCAAATTAGGAGAAATATTTATCATTTTTAAGTCTCCTATTAAATATTTGGATCTACTTATGAATATGTATTCGTGATCTGAGATGCTGTGTTTTAGGCCCCCCGTCATCCTAATGATCTCAGCCTCCCAACCTGCTGTGGCCACACAATGCACATGTACTCATAGTGTCTCATCTTAGAATCCAGGACTCCTTGGAGTCCTCTTTTTCTCATTCACAGGTAATAAACTATAGCCCTCTTTTGTGAGAATCATTAAAGAAGAAATATTACTTACTTAAAGTAAAAGACCAACTTAAAGGTAATCCTTTTGTCACAGTAAATGGGCTCACCCTAGCAACTCTAAAGTATTAAGAAATTTAACACAGTTTAAAAGTGGGTAACACAGTTTGAGTCCAGACTTAACTAGGCAATTTACAAACTGTGCAGTCAGGGTGTTACAGAGTCTTGGTCACATCTTTCTGCAGGCAGCAGCATGGTACTGCATATGGTTCTTTCAGATGTTCTGTGTCTTTTCCTGTTATTGTAGAGGTGGTACGTGAACTGCACGAATGGCATACCTGGTCTTTTGTTCAGATTCATGGGCGGCACTAAATAAGATAAAATCTTTAACCAAGAGATCCTAGAAAGAATCCAGCCCGTCATCACTGAAGTTGTAATCAAAGCAACTCAGCTGTGAAAATTAAGGACAGTGGGATTTTTGAGTTGTTGCCTCGGGATTTGCTCACGTGAGAAAACTGCAGGTAGAGGGAAAAATGAAACCACCAAGACATGGTAACTTACCACATTAGTCTGTATTTCTGAATGTGCAAATCCAAATTAGAGTAAATGCAGTGTTTTTGCAAACGCTTATTGCAACCTCTTCTCTGTCCCTTGGCAGTGACCTGTTCCATGCGTTCAGTCAACAAATATGTATTGGGGGCCTACTTGTTCTAGGCACTGACAAGAGTCTAGTGGTGCCTAAGACAGAGTTCTCCACTCTCATGGACCTAACCGTCTACGGGAGCAGAGAATTAGCAAATAAATATATCAGACAGTGATATGTACGGTGAAGAAAGTGAAGCACGATGACAAGCTAGGGGGGTTTCTGGCTGAGTTGACATTCCTGTGTTGGAGTGTCTCTCTAAGGAGATCACATGAAAATCAAGAATACCAATGGGAAGAACTGTCGCAACAATACACGAGGCAGAGGGAACGGTTAGTGCCATGATCTAAAACAGGAGTCAGTTTTGCTTGTTCAAGAAACTAAAAAAAGACCAGTGACTAGAGAGGACTGACTAGTTACTAACATACCTGTTGCCTGAGGTCTCACATATATTACCAAATTTCCCAGAACCATCTCAACCATGTAACAAAATATTTATTAATTTTATTTCAGTAAGTATTATTTAGATAGTGCAAAGTATTGTGGATATAAAGACGCATACATCATGACCCAGGACTTTATGTAACATGAAAAAAATTAAGAAGAAAAAATCTGATAAATGCTTTGTCAGAAATGGTATAAAGCGTGTTGGGAACAATTACATGGAATCCTGCTTATATGAGTGAGTAAAGGCAAACCTTTGAGTTGGGCCTTGAAGAATAAATAGGTTCCTGTTAGACAAGGAAATACATGGTGTAGACTTCTTTACTGAGTACCTGACCCATATACCAATGGCCTCCTGGACATCTTCATCTGGATATACCACCTCACCCAGATTTAACATGCTACCGGAAACAATTTTTCTTACCCCAAACATGCTCCTCATCCTATCTGTTGCATTTTAGTGAAGAGTTCCCTCCTCATATCTGGTAATCAGCTTTGCTACCTTCTCTTCCCAGTTTCCATATCTGCTTTGTAACCAATATTGCCAATTCGACCCCTAGATGATCAAACTTTCGCTTCTTCGCTATACCTATACCTCATAGTTTTTCATATGGATTCTTCTTTTTTCCAGCCTCCAAGCCAAATTTGTTGATATAATTGTTGATAAATTTGTTGATATAGGTACCCTATAACACTATTTATGACCACCTTTTACCAAAAAAGCACATGAAGGCTTAAGGTATAGAGTGTGAATGTTCTTCCCTTTCAAGGCCTGTTTCTACCAACCCTCTTTTTGGTTCTCTATCTCTGCGAAGGAAAAAAGAAAATGAAGTCTCAAGAGACAAAAGTCATTCTTTAGATGATAGATTTCTACTGAGCAGAATTGCAACAGCATTAGGAAGCTTTACCCTCAGAATTAGGAATTTCAGCCTTGTTCACCATCTTGTACATTCTGTTTCTTGCATCTCTCTCTAGGACATAGACTGGATGGGACCTGTGTCTAGGCACGAAAAGACTCAGATGTCTTTCTTTTGTCATTTCTGATTCTTTCTACGTTTATCTCTGGCTGACGAATGAGACCAAGGTAATAAATTAAACTAAAACTTATCCTAGCTACATAGCCAATACCCTTTCTTCTTTCACTTTCTTCCTCTATTCAGCCACTAGGAAAGTTACATCTCTGTATGGGAGCGGAATAGGAGTAGAAGTCTCAGCACAGGCCAGCTCATATAAACCTTAGTCTTTCATCTGAGCTTGTAATAAAAACTCTCCTTGATATATCAGGCATTTATTTGTTCAGCCATTTATGATGTGATATTTTGGTCCCCATTTTGCTATGGTTCTTTCTGTGTAGCACACTTCCTGTGACTTTATTGGGTGGTGGGGGGCGGGGGGGAGCAGGGAGGGAACCGGTTGACGATGGATAAAGACAATTTGCAAAATGCCTGTGAAGCCCTTGTGGAAAACAGCATTATTGCCGGACAGGGAGTGATTAATTGGGGATCTAAGTCTGGATTTCTGCCTTCCTGGACCAAGCAATAAATCTATTATTATAGCAACAAGCTCCTCTCAATTCCTCCTTAAAAAAAAAAAGAAAAAAAATACACAAGGCAGGATGCTAGACTGCTAAGGGGAATGATTTTGGTCCACTCTGCTGAAGTGCTTGGGCCTTTTTAATACGCTTACAAATAAAAACATCAAAAGAAGCAGTATTTCTCCATGAAGTGGACTATTAGCATTTTATATGAGAAAACAACTCTGTCAGAATATCCCCCAAATTGTAGCACTTTTAGCATTCCTGCCCCTGCCCCTCAAGTGCTGGTGGCACCCTGCAATCCTGTGACAATACAAATCACTACTCATTTCCATTTCCAGATACCTTCTGTGGGGTTAGTACCACCCCAGCATTGAGAACTACCAAAAGGAGGGAAGTAATCATGAACCTACTTCAGATTTAGGTTATATTGGAAACCTCATGTTAGATGAGAAATAGATAATCAGGGTATGAAGTCAAATAAATTATTGAATAAAAAATTAAGTCTAGAAACACAAAGGAAAGCAGAGTCAACCAGACCAATTTTAGGAAGATCAGAAGTCAATGAAGAGAGGTAAGAAAGATTTATAGGCCCAAAAAGAGTGAGGTAAGATGAACTAATTACTAACACTAAAGAGAAATGAAGCATCTTAAATGTCCCAGTGCTTTTCCTCTTCAATCTGACCCAGATTCATAGGTGAACCCTGCTTGCTTTAGCACACTAGTTTCCCCTGAGGGGGTTCCCAAGTATTTTGCAAATAGTCTGTTTCCCGTAAGACCTGTATTTTTTTATCCTCCACCTCCTGAATCTGAAAGAGGTAGATGAGAATAAAGCAATGCATCTAGATTTGTGGCTTATCACTAAGATAGTGATGGTCAATCTGATGTAGAAACACATAAAGGTAGGAATAAAAAAAGTCATTCAGGTTGATTAGAATTTCAAGACTTTATGTTAACTACTCACAGCTTCTTTTCTTTTTATTGAAGTATAATGGGCATCCAACACCCTATTTGTTTCAGTGTAAATCATAGTGACCTGGTATTTTTACACATAACGAAGTGATCCCAAGTCTAGTCACTATCTTCACCATATGAAGTTATTACAATATTATTGACTATTTTCCCTATGCCACATACATTACATCCCCATGACTTATTTATTTTATAACTGAAAGTTTGTACCTCCTAATGTCCTTCATCTATGTCGCTTGTGCCTGTCTGGTAATCAACAGTTTGTTTCCTTTATCTATTAGTATATTTCTGTTTTGTTTGTTTTGTTTTTTAGATCCCTCATATAAGTGAAACAGTATAGCATGTCTTTCTCTGTCTGACTTCTTTCACTTAGTCTAATACCCTCTGGGTCCATCCATATGGCCCAAAGTGGCAAGATTTCATATTTGATGGCTAATTCACATTCCATTACACACACACACACACACACACACACACACACACACACTCATATACACACACATATATGCCATATCTTTATCCATTCATCTATCAGTGGACACATAGACTTCTTTCATATCTTGGCTATTGCAATTAATGCTGCAATGAGCATAAGGGTGCATTTATCTTTTTGAATTGGTGTTTTCATTTTCTTCAGGTAAATAACCAGAAGTGAAATTGTTGGACCATATGGTAGTTTTATTTTTAATCTTTTAAGGAACTTCCATACTATTTTCCATAGTGGCTATGCTGATTTGCATTTCCACCAAATCATAAAATTCCCGGAAGAAAACATAGGCAGTTAGCTCTTTGACATTGGTCTTAGCAATGGTTTTTGAACCAGTCTTCTCAGGCAAGGACAAAACAAAAACTAAAATAAACAAAAGAGATTACATGAAAACAAAAAATTTTTGCACAGTAAAGGAAACCATCAGCAAAATGAAAAGGCAAACTATTTAATGAGAGAAGATATTTACTAATCACACAGTTTCCTGGAGGTGGTTGTACTCTTGTGCATCCATGTCCTATGGCATCCTTCCACCTACACTTTCTTTTCCCGCTCTCTCATTGTCGAAACTCATCCTCCAACGTTTAGCTGTGAGGCCACTTCCTACAAAAGCCATTTTCGAACTCCCATGGTTCTTTGCTTCCCATCTCCCCACCCCCAATAGACCTTGAAGTATTTTGCTTTATTTTGTAGTTTTTATATGTAGGTCTTATTTTCCTGACATGGATTGGAGACTCCTTGAAAGTAAGAGCTAATGTCATATTCATTGTATTTGCTACCACACTTGCGATCATCTGCTCCTTCAGAGGATCTCGGTCAGTGAAGATCTCAGCATACTTCACAGGTATGCGGACAACTTTTCAACAATGTGAAGAAATTATTTTGTTGTACAACTAAGTAAGTGTATTGTTACAGCAGTGTCTGCAGATGAAACAGAGTTGAGTGCATGGTACCTGACAGTGAAGGGCAAGGTATCATTTGCTGCAAATAAAAAGAGGCTTGATATTCTCAAAACTGCATCGAAAAAGGATACAAATAACTGAAAGAAGAAATGATCATTTAAAACAAAAATTTACTACAACTGCTTTCTCCATCTAGAGCAGTGGCAAATGCATTTCTTGGGCAGACAGATATTTTATTTGTAAAGTACTTTGATAGGGACGCCTGGATGGCTCAGTGGGTTGAGCGTCCAACTTCTGCTCAGGTCATGATCTCATGGTTCATGAGTTTGAGCCCCATGTCAGGCTCTGTGCTGACAGCTCAGAGCCTGGAGCCGGCTTCAGATTCTGTCTCTCTCTCTCTCTCTCTCTCTCTCTCTCTGCCCCTCCCTCACTCACGCTCTGTCTCAAAAATAAATAAACATTAAAAAATTATAAAATAAGTAAATACATAAAAATAAAAGTACTTTGATAGAGGTAAGAGTGAGAAAAGAAAGAAAGCTGGACTTCTCTGTCAAGAGAAGACTGGTTTGCAATCTTCCAGGAGGAACAAGTGAATTGTGAGGCAGGGGTGGGGAGTATAGGATGTAACCTGGAGAAGAGGAGATGTGGGGCTGCAAGGAACAGAGAGAGGAGGATGGACCTTGAGCATGGGAAACAAACAAGGCTGGAACCTAGAGGGTGGCCAGGAGAGAACCCCTACAAAAGTGTTTACGTTTATTTTCCCCCTTGGCTTGTGGGAACAATCACAATTAGTACTTAATTTTGAGATTTTCCTCCCCTATGTCATTATATCTTCAATTATATAAAACCTTCAAAAAAGTTTGCTGCACATAACAGCTTGCATTTAGTAGGGTTTGGGGAATAAAAAAGCAGAGCTGATTCCCCATGTGGGACAAATTACATGCAAAAAAAGAGTAATCATATGGGCTGTTCTGGTTATGTGGCTGTTGGCTCTCTGCCCCATTTCTATCTCCTTTGAATCACAAGGGATTGAAAGGTGGCAAACGATACTTCCCAGATTCTCTTGCCTGAGAGCTTACATAGAAGTCCTACCCGTGCCCATGGGAGGCATTGGGTGGGAGATTAGATGAAGGGTGGAAGGGGGAACAAGCCATTTTTTTCCTGCTTGTGGCAGCACTTCTGGACAGAAGCAGCAGCGAGCAGGCAAATTTAGGCTCCTGGGCTCCTGCCCAGGCAGTGATTTCAGCAATAGAGTTAGCAGCACAGTGCGTGTGGGCTCTGGCTTCAGTAGTAGCAGCAGCAGTAATGAACGTCTCCCAGTCTGAGCTCTTGCGGTTTCAGTGGAGATGCAGGTGCTCGGCCTCCTGCAGGGTGGAAGCAGCGAGTGTAGCAGCAGCACTGGCCAAAGCAGCTCCCAGAAGCCTCAGCACCACAGGGGCATGGTATCTATGTAACTCTATTTCCTCTTTTGTTCTTCCATTCCTGTATAAACACATCTTTCGATTTTTGCTCCTTTAGCTCTGCTAGCATTTTTGTGACCCAATCCTTGTATTAAATTCCCTCTATTTGAGAAACTCTGGTGGTTAATTTTATATGTCAACTTGACTGAGTTCTAGGATGCCCAGATAGTTTGTCAAACATTACTCTGGGTATGTCTGCGAGGATGTTTTTGAATGAAATTAACATTGCATAGGTAGACTGAGTAAAGCAGATTGCTCTTCCTTGTGGGTGGGCCTTAATCAATCAGTTAAAGGACTGAATGGAACAAAAAAAAAGCTAACCCCCTTCAAAGTAGGTGGGACTCTTCCTGCGTGACTGCCTTGAGTTAGGACACTGGGCTTTTCCTGCTAAGGGACTCAAACTTAAATGTTGGTTCTTCTTGGGTCTTGAGTCTGCTGGCTTCAGATTGGAACTTACCATCTGCTCTCCTTGTTCCCCAACTTGCTGAGTACAGGTCTTAGGAATTCTTGGCTTCCATAATCATGTGTGTCAATTTTTAATAATAAACCTATAACAAATTTGATATATACATTTTTAATTTTTTAATGTTTATTTATTTTTGAGAGAGAGAGAGAGAGAGACAGAGAGAGAGAGAAACAGATCATGAGCAGGGGAGGGGCAGAGAGAAGGAGACAGAGAATCTGAAGCAGGCTCCAGGCTCTGAGCTGTCAGTACAGAGCCCGATGCAGGACTCAAACCCATGAACTGTGAGATCATGACCTGAGCCAAAGTCGGATGCTTAACCAACTGAGCCACTCAGGTGCCCCAATATATATGTATTTACATACACACACACACACACACACACATGCACGCACACACACACACACACATGCACACGCGCATACACACACACACATACACATATATATATATATATATATATATATATATATATATATATATTATATGTACACACTCTCATTGGTTCTTGTTATTTCTCTGAAGAACCCTAATACAGATTTTGGTACTGGGAGATGTGGTACAGCTGTAATAAATAGCTGAAAATGTGCAAGTGTAGCCTTGGAAGTGGGTAGTGGGTAGAGGCTGGAAGAGTTTTGAGGTGCATGCTAAAAAACGCTGACATTCCCATGAACAGTTGGTAGAAACATGCACATTGTCATTCTGAACACCATGATGACTGTATACTTTTTATCAGTTTTATTGAGATATAAAGATCTCGATAGTGTTAGGTGTACTAGAGCTATTGTTTAGTGCACCTATTAGTTTAGTACCAGTTTTAAGTGTACAACATAATGATTCGATATTGTACAACAGAATGATTCACATATTGTGAAATGGTTGCCACAACAAGCTCCGTCAACATTCATGTCACAGAGTTGCAAAATTTTTTTCTTAAGAAAGCTTTAAGGTCTCCTCTCTTAAATAACTTTCAAATAGACAGTACAGTATTGTTAAGTATAATCACCATGCTGTACATTACATTCTTAGGACTAATTTACCTTAGGGAAGATAAATTAATGGGAGGTTTGTATCCCCCTTCACCCATTTTGTTCCCCTTCACCCATTTTGCCCACCTCTGCAAGCCCCAAATCTGACAACCACCAATCTGTTCTCTATATCTATGAGTTCAATTTTTTCAGATTCCCACATTCTGTCTGACTTATTTTACTTAGCATTATGTATTCATGCTCCATCCATGTTGTCACAAATGGCAAGATTTCCTTCAGATCTATGGTGGAATAATTTTCCATTGTACACATATACCACATTGTCTTAATTCATCTGTCCGCTGATGGACATTTAGGTTATTTCCATGTCTTGGCTATTGTAAATAATGCTGTAATGAACATTGGAGTGCAAATATCTTCTTGGGATAGTGATTTCATTTCCTTCAGGTATATTCCCAGAAGTGGCATTGCTGGGCCATCTGATAATTCTGTTTTTTGGGGTTTTTTGTTTGTTTTTGTTTTTTGTTTTTGAGGAGCCTCTATACTCTTTTCCATAGCAGCTGCCCCAGTTTACATTCCCACCAAGAGGGAGCAAGGCTTCCTTTTCTCCACATCCTTGCCCATATTGGTTATCTTTTAACTTTTTGATGACTACCATCCTAACAGGTTTGAGGTGATAATGACTACATACTTACATAGATACTATGAGACATTATATTTTGAGATTGCAGTATAATTACTGCTAACTTATATGGTACGTTTAATCTTTTCGAGTGTGTTGCTTAAGATAGCTGGTTTTCAAAATGTCCCCTCAAGCACAAAAAGGTTGAAAGCCATAGCTTTACATAGTGGACATTCGATAAGCATTTATTTAATGATCTCTCAACTTTGCATTATCTAAGTAGTTGGAGATTACCAGTAAAGCGTCAGTATATTTTTTCTGTTATCTAAAGAATGTTTCCATTTATGCCTTGGTACAATTGACATTTATAGTGAACAGTAGTAATAAGTTATGTCACTGTGAAAAATAAAAAGAAATCGAAAATGTTATTAATTACAGCAGATCATGGCATCAGAGTGAATAGTTAAAATGTCTGTCTTGAAAGTGGAACTAATGATCAAAAGGGAGATTTGAATTTAACTTAAAATAGTGCAGGTTTTTATTTTTATTGAATGAGCTAAATTGGGCATTATAAACTAATAGAAATTATTTAAAGAAAATTGAAGTTTAAAGCCGAAATAAAAACACCAACTAACTGACAATTATAGTTTTTAGAGTCTATGAATGAATGGTTACAATACAGCAGAAGGTTTCTGGGAAACTGGAGGAAAAGAAATGTAAAAATGCTTTATATAAGCTATTAAAATAGCTGGCTACATAATCCTTCATATTTAGAAAATGTGATTTTATTTGTGGACCCTCTAATAGCAACAATAAATAACTCACAGTTTTTTTTTTCCGTTGGTAATAATTTTTGGTGCATCACTTTTTTTCTTATACATTCTTATTGCAGTATAATTCACATGCCATAAAACTGACCCATCCAAAGTGGTACAATTCAGTGGCTTTTAGTATATTCACAAGGTTGTGCCCCCATCACCACTACATTTTTATCAGCCCCAAAAGAAACTTGTACTCATTAGAAGTCACTTCCTATTCTTCTAGCTCCTGGCAACCATTAATCTACTTTCTGTATTTGTGGATTCGCCTATTCTGGACATTTCATATAAATAGAATTATATATGACCTTTTGTATCTGGCCTCTTTCACTTAGCATGTTACAGCATATATCAAGATGTTATTTCTTTATACGGTCGTGTTGCTTTTTTATTACTGATATTGCTCAAATATGTCAGCTACTAGCTTAATTATAAAGTTTATTGATGCTTTCCTAGTTTAATTCTTCATAGTGTAGCCCTCAGTCTTCCTTACTTATAGATGCTGGACACCCACTTAATGTCACTTGAAGAGTGCTAAGAAAGTCCCATGTAAATTTGTCTTCCCCACCTTATCATGCTCCATCCCCTCTTACTGCTATACTTCTTTCAGTGTCATCAGTAAAAATTCATTCCATTGTCTTAATATGTGCTTTGTTTGAAAATACAAATATCCTTTACATATGTATATTGAACTGTAAATATCAGTTGACTAGCTCAGTTGCAGCATTGGCAGTAAGCTAATAGCACTGCTTAGAAGTTGGGATTTTTAATAGAGGAAGGAATGAGATAAGAATCATTTCAAAGGTGCTTTGGGGAAGCAAAGTTGGCTTGGCATCTCTGATGAAAAGAAAGTATTAGTAAATTAGTAAATTTCATTTACTGAACCCCTAGTTCAATGGTGTGAAATCTTATTCTTGGAACTGCAGACAGAGAGTTGTATCATTAAGTATCACATGGTCTTGCATAGGAGGCAGACATATGATCAAGTCTAATGCAAGGTAATAAGTGCTGAGGTAAACATATCTATAAAGGGCTATGAAAGCCCAAGGCAAGCTGGAGGAGACTGAAGTGGAAACGTCAAGGAAGGCTTCCCGGAAGAAGTGACATGAGAAGGGTTTTTAAACTCAGTGTGTGTTAGCTAGATAAAGAATGGGGGAAAGGCATTACAAGCAGAGGAAGCAACCGTGATAAGAAAGCCAAAAGAATCAAATCACAAGCTGCTTTCACAAATGTCAAGTAGAGCAGTATGTCTAAAGAGAAGGGATGAAAAAGATTAGAAAGAATATAATAATAACACCTACTATAAAAAATGGGCTATTTATTATGTGCTCGGCACTGCCATAGGTATTTCACATGCCTCATCTCACTTAGTCCTCACAACAATCTGATTACATCGGTGCTATTTCTATCTCTATTCTCAGATAGAAGAAACTGAGGTATAGGAAGGTTAAGTAACTTGTCTACATTCTCACCTCTAGTGAGCAAAGCATGATGCCGAAGTATTAACCTCTCTGCCGTTGGATCACGATGGCCCTTGTTTGTTAGACTGAGGCATTTGACCTTCATCCTAAAAGTCATTGGAACCTGAAAGGTTTTAAGCAAGAAAGTGACCTGACATGAACAGATTGACAATTTTAGAAAATCGCTGTGGAGCTCGGGTAGGATAAAGGGTTTGTGCAATCTAGAGGTTGAGAGAGCAATAATCAGGCAAAAAAAAAAAAAAAGATGAGGGTCTCAGATCAGCAGAGCAAAAAAGAGAGCCCAACATATATGTAGGAAGTAAAAGCAGACTCTTAGGAGATGGGGACTGAAGGGGGAAAGTCTAGAATGACTGAAACACTAAGTCATTGGGTAAATGCTTATGCCTTCAAATAGAAGCATACAGAGGGAAGAAAGGATCTTAATTCATATTAATTAATTCATGAGTATGAAGTGATTAGGCAACTTTCAGGTAGAAATGTCAAATACAGAGCAGACTTTGTGGGTCCAGAGCCCAGCAGTGATGTCTGAGCTGAAAATAAGAAGTTAGAGGAACTGGGTCATAAATGGTTATTGAAGGAAAACAGACTTAAACATGGCCACCCAGTGAGGACGTATATGGCTGGAAGAGCACAGAACAAAGAATCAGGCTCTGAGCAGTGATGGCAGCATCACTGAGGCATCACTGGGAGATCCTGCATGCAAGAGATGGAAAAATGGTCAGAGAAGGAGGTGGACAGGTCAGCAAGGGTGGTGTCACTAACGCTAAGGTGAGTTTTAAGGAGGGAGTGTTACAGCAGTGACAAATGCCACAGGGAGGCCAAATAAGAGTAGGACATAAACTGTCATTGAATTTGACAGTTTGAAGATAAATGTGACTTTATGGAGAGGAGTTTCAGGGCCTGGAATCAGATTGCAACAAGGGGTGAATGTAAGGAAAGGAAGTAAAGAAGGTGAGCACACAACCACAGTTGGCACCATAGTCACTATGAAGCTTTGAGGGGAAGGAAAGCTAAAAGAGGGAATGAAAAGGAGAGAGAAAGAAGGCATTTGACTTATTCTGACCACATGTCTACACATGGGGAACATATTCTAAATCATCACTTCCGGTTTTGTAGATAAAGGCAAATAAGTCAGACACTGACATAAGGTTTCTAGAGTTTTCTGAGCAACAGAATCTGCAGAACCCTCTGTTGCCTTTGGAGCAAGAAGGGTCCCAATAAGACAACAACGTGAATCAAGAGAAAGCAGAGATCACTTTCAGCTTTCTCTGGAGCCAAGCTCAGCTTAGGGAGATTCAGAGGTTCCCTGTAGGCTTGGAGTCAACTAGGGAAGGTAGCTGAGGTCTTGGCTGGCTGGCCAGCTACCCTGCAACAAGACGCTTCCCGGGAGAGGGGAGGATAAGGCCCCATGGATTAAGCCTGCCTATGGGTAACACACTGGGTATTGCCCAAGCAGGAAGCTGCCCCAAGGCCTTTCTTTCTAAGCTTCTGTAGACCATCTAAAGGACCATTCCAAAGAATTGGGAGTGATAAAACACCAGTGTCAGTGAGCAAAGTCAGGACTCCAGCAGCCAGATCTAACTGAAGAGACCTCCCCATACTCAATGCAGTCAGTCACGTAACTGAATCTCCATTCCTTCCCTGCTGCTGCTGGGTGTTTTAATCACCTCATATGGACCTGTTGGTGACAGGATTTCTGCTTTAAAGTTATCAGGATGGCCAAACATAGGACACCCAACACTGGACACATGAAATGCTGGTAGTTAATTAGTTACATGTCCTCACCACCCAGGGGAGGAGGATACAGTCTGCTATGTAAGGCCACACGGGCTGTATGAGGACTTGAGCAAACAGTCAAGGGTGCTGGGAGGCAGCCTTTATAGCATCAAGAGGTTGAGGTGACTGGTTCCTGTGGGAGGATGTGATTGGCTTATTTGAATTCTTCTGGGGGTGGGCAAGGAACAGAAATCCACTGCTCGGGGATAAGCGTAGCTGTGCCTGGTCCCCTCGATGAGGAGGGTTTTTCAACCAGGGGACCTTCTACATGGGGTAGAGTAGGGAGAATTTGGGCATTAGGTTATTTGAGGCCCTACAGATTTTATCAGATGTCAAAGCAGCACATAATATTGGATCTTAATTTTAGGTCTTACACCACATGGGTGATGGGCCAGGAGCCCTCACAGGCTTCCTGAGAGTTAGGTGGATAAAGACTGCCTCCGACCATTTGGCTATTATAACACATACCACAGACTGGGTGGCTTACAAACAACACACATTAATTTTTGGCAGTATGGAAGCTGGAGGCCTAAAGTCAGGGTGCCTGCATGGTCAGGTCTGTGTCTGGGGAGGGCCCGCTTCCTGGGTCATAAATGGCCATCTTTTCACTGTGTCCTTATAGGGTGAAAGGGGCTAGGGAGCTTTGGCGAGGAGAGGGGTGGGGAGGGGTCTCTTTTATAAGCGCACTAATCCCATTCATGAGATTGCCACCTAATCACTTCCAAAGACCCCACCTTCTAATACCATCACATCGGGGGTTAGAATTTTAACATATGAATTTGGGGGACACACCGATATGCAGTCCATAGCAGAGGAGGATTATTATAGGCAGAGAGAAAACACTGAACTGGACAGTGATAGTTGATAATAATAGTTGCATCTGACTGGATCCTCGCTTAAGAGATCTCATTTTAAATCAAAAGCAACTGGAAAATTTACTGGTTTGGGTTAAGCTTTCTGATTGGATCAAATTTAGTTTTTCTGCTATTGGGCAATAACAGGGCTGGTCAAAGAAAAGTATGTGTAGTCATAAAAATAAAATGGGTTTATGTTTCCACAGAGCTGATTGGTGACATCCAATTCATACTTGCCATGCCCATTGTTAAAAGCTGCAAAGGGGCTAAAGAGTAGGTTAGGGTCCTTCCACGAGAATGCTAAAAGACTGTCAAGAAGCCATTACCTTTCGTGAATCTAGCAAGGCCCTTAGTCTGGCCCTCAGCCCTGTCAGTTTCTCTGAGCTGAAAAGCCTAGGAAAGATGATTCATGGGGCAATCTACTCACAAGAGACCTAAGTAATCTGGTGTTGAGATATTCAATTCTAGTTGCTGGAATGCATACATTCTCCATCTGGGGTGTTCCTTTGCCAGAATTCGGGTACTCAGAAAGATAAACTGATAAGCAGAATATTGGTTAGTGAACACAAGAAAAGATTTCATTAGTCTATGACAAGGCCTGATCAATCATCTCTACTCCACTTACAGAGATGCCTTTCCAGTGACTGGAAAGTTCATTTCAGCCACGTTTGGTACTTCTCTCTGTATGGTGCTGAATAAACACTGCTCAGGTCTCCTTTAATGCTTTCCTTCTTTATGCTCTGCACTGACCCAGGCCAGGATACATATATCTCTTATGGGCTCCCTTAGCATATATTGATCATGTGCAGATAAGGAGCGTATTTTAATTATCTGTTTATTGGTGTGTCTCCTTCATGACTGAAATACCTTTAGGACAGGAGTACTGTCATCTTGCCAATCTTGCTTCCATTGCTAATTCCAGACTATTCCACTCTCATGCGCTAGCCCCTTTTTCATTTCCTGCATCAACCTTCAAGTTATTCTCCCACATTCATGAGAGCATTCTGGCTTTTGGCTCTAGGGTCATCCTCTCCATCTCTAATCCTCCTTTATTCTGGGGAATTTTGATTGCTCTGTGGCTTATCCATGGATGGTCATCACCTCCAGTTTCACTCCTACATTATTTCAACCTGCTTCCTTCACCACGCCATGGAATTCCCCATCATGTGGAATTGCTCTTTCCACTAGAAGGCACGATTGAACCTAGTGAGAGGCTGTTCTGGTAACAGGGCTGATGTTGAAGGGATCAAAGATTAAGCTGAACTGGAAGGTAGGTTTACCAAAGGAAGCATTAGGCATGACAACTTGGGATGCTGGCCTGGTCACCCTGTAACATGGGAGAAACTCTTTGAGGACTTGGAGCATGAGCTTTGACCGGATAACTTTGCCTGGGGTGGTGGATACCATAGAGGTGAATTTGTTCTTGGATGGCCTTGAAGAGAGATCTTCAATAGTGAGACACATACTAGACCCCTTGGTCCAATAGATGAATGTGTTAGTGCTCTAGGGCTGCCGTAACAATATACCACAGGCTGGATGACTTAAACAATAGTATTTTCCACAGTACTGGTTGGAGATGATCAAGGTGCTGTCATGGTTGGTTTCCGGTAAGGGCCATAAGTAAAGGATCAGTTGGCTTTTAAATAACCACTGTCATCTAAATGTTGTGTCTCTGTGTATGCAAAGTACCCCTAATGTTTCTTCTTATGGTGATGATGCCAGTCATATTGGATTAGGGCCCCACCCTAATTCATTTAACTGAATCATTTCTTTTTATTTTTTATTTATTTATTTTTTAAATTTTTTTAAATGTTTATTTATTTTTGAGACAGAGGGAGACAGAACATGAGTTGGGGAGGGGCATAGAGAGAAGGAGACACAGAATCTGAAACAGGCTCCGGGCTCTGAGCTGTCAGCACAGAGCCAGACGCGGGGCTCGAACCCATGAACCATGAGATCATGGCCCGAACCGAAGTCAGACGCTCAACCGACTGAGCCACCCAGGCGCCCCAAATCATTTCTTTTTTTTAAAGACCTCAACTCCAGGGGCGCCTGGGTGGCTCAGTCAGTTAAGCAGCCAACTTCAGCTCAGGTCATGATCTCGCGGTCCGTGAGTTCGAGCCCCGCGTCGGGCTCTGTGCTGACCGCTCAGAGCCTGGAGCCTGTTTCGGATTCTGTGTCTCCCTCTCTCTGACCCTCCCCTGTTCACGCTCTGTCTCTCTCTGTCTCAAAAATAAACGTCAAAAAAAAATTAAAAAAAAAAATAAATAAAGACCTCAACTCCGAATATGATTACATTCTGAAGTATCAGGGATCGGAATTTAAACATTAATTGTGGGGGAGGGTAAACAACTAGCCTATAACAATGAATAAGACTGGAACAGAGCAACTCTCAATAATCATTTGAGTGATTTCCCCCCCACAAATTGTTTATAATCTTTGTCACTTTGTCTAAACCATGAAGTGAAATAAGATTTTAAATATAAAAAAGAGTGGAAATCTGCTCAGATAAACTCTTTGGAAACAAATTTATTGATGGAAGTTTTTTTTTCCCCCAATGGAAGTATTGGTAGGATAATTAAATCACACACACTCACATGCACACACCACACACACACACACACACACACACACACACAAATACACACAAAATTAATCAGGCTTGAAAGCTTATTTTTGGGGGGGGGGTAATTTTCAAAAATAGGGAAAATCATGACTTTTTTACAAATATAAAACAAACATGGGTTGAAGATCTTACTTAACTCATTGATCAGTGAAAAACCAGATGTTACAAGCAATTCAAAGAAGAATCCAAAAGAACAGATACATTTCTAGATGAGGACTATTGAAATGAATATACCAATGGAAAAGACTGTCTTTTTCCATAGGTGGGAGGGTGGGTCCCTCCATCAGTCAGCATTACTTGCGTGTCTACAGACAAGAATTATTTTTGCAGTGCTGTCAGCTGCCGACAGCTTACAAAATTGGAAATAAATCTCCCCTAGAGTCAGAACCAAAAAAGTGGAAGAGTATGCTATAGACAAAGCACAATTTTCCATGGAAACCCAAATTTTTCCTTATAGTCTCAAAAACAATGAAATTTTGAAATTTTGATATTCCAGATTAAATAATATTGTAATTCTCACGTCTACAAAATAATAATAATAATAATGATAATAATAATAATAATAAATATTGTAATAAGGAATTGTTAAAATATATTCAGAAAGATTCTGATCAATGAATTTCAGGCCTTGACAGCATGTTGATGGGAAAGAGATTTGGGGGTTGCGAAGGGGATTTGTTACACCCAACTCCTTCATCATATAGGCCATTACCACCTACTCAGTTTACTCAAGGAGTTTATTTTGGTACTGAGTACACAATTATTAGAAATGGAATTTGTGGACGTTCTCTTATTTTGAATAGAATTTTGGTAGAGGATGTATTGGAAGGAAAGCTGAGCGAATTAACAGATAAGAACCTATCTGAGAGATTTGCTACTGTTTTCTATAAAGAAATTCCTTCTGGAGTTGAAAATAAATGGATGTATGTTTAAAAATATATTTCTAGACACTCAAATGCCCTTACCTCCTGGAGGATAACGTTTTTCAATTACTTTGTTGGTTTCAGTCTCCCAGTCAAGGATTAA
This sequence comes from Panthera onca, assembly GCF_046562875.1. Taxonomy (NCBI): domain Eukaryota; kingdom Metazoa; phylum Chordata; class Mammalia; order Carnivora; family Felidae; genus Panthera; species Panthera onca. Next base: position 226,911,513 of record NC_138339.1, read on the forward strand.
AGCACTAAAAATAATTGTCTTTATGTTGCTTTCCAGTGTTGGGTTTTATTGTTTCTCTTTAAAATAAAAGTATCTGGACTTTGTATTAAAGACCATTCTAATTCTAAAGAGTAACTCATTTTGGTAAATTAAAATTAGCTAGAAGATCAGCAGGGATTAAAACATTCAATAATTTGACACCTGATTGGTCTAGAGTAGTGAAACTCTGTTCTGATAGTTTTCCATCACAAGGACTCTGAATAAATGATATCTTAGGTGTTCTACTGATAGATCAAATTGATTGCCCTCCTTCTTTAGTGCTGTGTTAGCTTGATTTGTGCATCGTGAATTATGAGCAAAGGCACCTGATCCTTGGCAGGACTCTCATGTTTGTGTTGGCACTCCGTTTTCCCGGGCTCTGGAGAACTTGAGAGAAACATGCCTAAATTGAAGAGTTAAGGAAGTAGGGCAGATGAAAACATTTATTCTATCACCATTAACACTGACCGTCATGGGGATAGTCTTCCTCAAGAATGGCAGATACATGTGTTATGCACCATCGTTCAACACTGATAATGTAACACAGTACTTTTCCTGCTGACCCAGAAATGGCCACAACTAATAAATCAGAATTGGCATGCAATTTGGAAATTATTTACTCTCCTTGTTCCACCTCTTGTTTTTGAATTTCAGTCTACCATGAACACCATGAAACAGACAAAAATCGCTGATGGGATCCAAGATTGTCCCGCATTTTATTTTATTTATTTATTTATTTATTTATTTATTTATTTATTTATATTACCAGTTGCCAACATTAAAGCATGAGAACATTTCATACAAGTCCTGGGATTTCTGTCTTTTCTTTAAAAATTCGATTTGGCAGCTCTGCGGTTTTTTGCCACAGAGCACCAACCGGCTAGATCTGAGAACTGGCTTTTTCCTAAAGTATGCAAGCTCACAAGTTTGCTGTGGACCCCACTCATCCAATTTGGCCCATGTACGCGCTGGACTTTGAGTGTTCACCTCCACCTCGTTCTCCTGTGACTCTAAGTCCCCTGGCCTTTCATGCTGATTTGATTTCACAGAATTTCCAGGCTCAGAAGTATGGGGGCAGGGTCTGTAGGCCCCTTCGTGGTGCTAAGCCAACCTCAGAGGTGAGGAAGGAGAGAAAGAGAAACTCCTCTAGGTTAGCTTCTTCCCCTGTGGTTCAGACCATCAAAGTAGGGCACGCATTTCTCAGCCAGAACTGAAGAGTCCAGACGGCCACAGTCCCCTCAGGTGCTGAATGATTTCATTTTGGTGAGATTGGCATGGGGTCTGCAGGCTTGCAGCTGTCAATGAGATGTCACCTCTAAGCAATTAAGATCACAGCAGGGGAGCAGGGAGAGGGGGGATAAGAAAACCCAAATATATCCAAAAAGTGTTTTATTATAGTCTACACATTTAGAAGAAACAGATCCAAAGTGGATGCTTTTAGAAAAACTGGCCTAAGCTGCAGAAAAAGTTGAAGAAATCTTTTAAGGCCCTCTGTGTGCTAAGGAGTTAAGACAGCTCAGTGATCTCAGATACAATCAAGAGTCAGGAAAACTTTTTTTTAAATTAATTAATTAAGTTTGAGAGAGAGAGAAACCATGAGTGGGAGAGGGGCAGAGAGAGAGAGAGGCCAGAGTGAGGGTCCCCAGCAGCGAGGGCAGAGCCCAATGTGGGGCTCAAACCCAGGAACACGTGAGATCATGACCTGAGCTGAAGTTGGATGCTTAGCCGTCTGAGCCACCCAGGTGCTCCAAGAGTCAGGAAAAACATAAGAACATGTGAAATCTTTTACTGTACTTTAGTCTTACATTTTTCTTGATTTGAAGAAAATATTAGTCATGGGAGATCTAAAGTACTGTAAATGCTGGGTTCTTTTCTCTGGCCCCCTTGCCAGGCATGCTCTGCCTCAAGGCCTGACCTTGCTGTTCCTTTCACCTGCTGTTCCCTTCTTTCTTCTTTTAAGGCTTTGTGGGATGTCTCAGAACCATCGCCACCTGACCTCCCCATCTCCCTGTCCTTTTTAATATTTCCCCTTAGAGCTTGTACCTATCTATAATATGTATTTAACTTAATCATTTTATTTGGGGTGGGTATTCCTTCCATCACTGGATGAGGGGAGGAGTTTTTGTCTTGGTTGTTCATTGATGGATCCCAGAGAGAGCCACATACAGAGAAATCACTCAGCAGACATTTGTTGAATGGGGATGAAAAATACATGGGTGCAGTAGTGCATAGTACCACGTTCCAGGGACTATGAGAAGTTGCATCAGTTTTCCCAGTTCCCATGAATTTTGAAAAAAGCTAGGGGCAAGACAGCAGAGTATAATATCCCTAATCTCTCAAACTTCATTATTTAAAAACTGCAAGAAGATTTTACTAGGTGGAAGATGGAAACTCCAGTACAACTTCCAAGCAAACTTTTTTATGGAGATAGAGACTTTTCAGTTATGGAAATATAAAGACCTCTTGAACTAGAGATGTGGGAGTTTACATTACTTTGGGAAGCAGGTGTGGAAGGGCACAATGGTCTGGGGTCTTGGGCAGACTTGTCACTGTATCTGCTTGGAGGAGAAAGAGGCAGAAGTCTTTTTGTGAAAGACAAAATAAACCATTTAAAAACAAATCAAACCATGGGAGTGGCCCATTTTATCCTCTGGAACAGGGTCTATATTTTATAGTTACCCCAATTGTTTGCTATAGTTTGAATGAAGAGGAAACCCAGTCAGTGAGAAAAGACATTTCAGCCACCCTGCTTACATGGCCAGGTGGCTGGGGGTTGAAGATGCACCACTGGCAAAGTTAAAGGTTGAGCTCTGACTGGTTCAGGAATATCACTCGCCCTCTGTAACTACAAAACTCCCAGCATCAAGGCAAGGGAAGGTAGATGTACTGAGCTCCAGCTAAGAAAAATTGCTAGGTTGAAAAAGAATTGCCTCTAATTTACTTGGAAATCCTACCTGAAGAGATCGATAAACATGAATTATCTTATGTTATAGGCCATTATCATTTCATGTCCAAACCTTAAGCACCAGGAAAATCCTGTTGGAGGACAAAAAAATACTTTAAAAATAATGTGTCCATCTATTTTAATATACTGTTCAATGATCATCCTAAGAGGTTAACAAGAAAAAAATCCAGCATGACTATAAAAAGACATTACTGTGTTTGGTAATACAAGCCTATGACATTCTAGAAAGATGGTGCTGTGGAGGAAATAACATCATAGCACCAGAAGAAAAAAAAAGTGTCAGATAAAAAGAGAAAATGGCAGAATTCAAGAATCAAAGTTCCAAAAACAATGAGGCATGTTCAAAACTCCATGCCCTGTGAACAAGTAAGCATTACACCATCAAAAGGGAAAAGAGAGTCAACCTAGAGATGGAACCCATGGTACCTGAAATAATTACTGAAGACTGTACCTGTGCATGTAAATGAGCTAATACTCACTATTCTTGAGAAATAATGAAAATGAAAACAAGGATTGCAGAAAAGTAATTAGCTATAACAATGTTAGACAAGCTCTAAATTAGTTAATACTACAGGTGAACTAAACATACTTCTGGAGGCTGTGAAGAGCAGTAATCAAACAACTAAGAAAAGTGATCCAGACAGAGCAGTGTGTCCCATCATGGATAATACGTTTAATTACAAGAGCATGGGAGAATATGACAGGCCTAGAAAATAGTGTAAGAAAATTTAGTCTACAAATATTATAGGTAGCCAACGAAATTTATAAAATTCTTTCAGGTAGGAAGTCTCATTTGAGGAAAAATTGAAATTTTTCTTGAACTGGGAGGAGGCCTGGAGTACATGAAAATATCACCAAAGACAATGATGATGTATTTGGATATATTACTGAAATAGAGTAAAATAAATATTAAAAGAAGACTAATAGAAGCTTAAGATGTGGTTCATATAACTGATACAAGATTTTACTCAAAAAAAATTTTTTGTCATTTTTGTATGTGAGATTATGAATATTCAGAATCCATGTGAGAAATTGTCAAGAGGAGAAAGATATTTTAGAATCTTAATTTCCCAAAGAGTAATGGTATGCTCCCTTTCTGTGTGTGGGAAGACACAGAAACCCAGAGTGGAAGGAGAGGAAAAATTTAGGGCAGAAGATTTTTCAAAATATTCCTGGTGTGCAGGGAGAGAGCATTTTAAAGGAAATGAGTGGTGTTTGTGCATGGTGTGAGCCAGAAAAAAAAAAAAAAAAAGAAAGAAAAGAAAAGAAAGAAAAAAAGAAAAAGAATATCTGGTTTTCTAGTTTTCAGTCAAGAATAAAACAGGCATTAAAAGTACACCCTTTGAGGGTTGCAGCCTCAGGTCACTTTCTTGCTGTGGCAACCCTGGACAGGTGACTTACTTTATCTCATCTGTAAATTTCATCGTAGCACATAGCAAACATTCCAAAGATGTAAGCCAGTGATGTTATCATGCTGGTCAACATCTCTCCCAGCCTGGGGAGGAATAAATAATCGTAATAGTGACTGGCGGTTGAGTGTGTGCAAAGTGCTAGGCTGTGCTGCCACACAGTATGTGAGATATGATCTTGTATTTGTAAAATTACATATATTCTGGATGTGGAGAAAAGGAAGCCTATTGTTAGCTATTAATATGCAAGTTAACACTTTTAATGTATAAATTGGCAAAATAAATTGAAGTTCATTGTTTCAAAACAATGAACATATATATATATATACATAGACCAATGATATTCAGAAGATACAGTAACATGAAAGTGTAGTTTAGAGGCACCTGGGCAGCTCAGTCGGTTAAGCATCCAACTTTGGCTCAGGTCATGATCTCACGGTTTGTGAGTTCGAGCCCTGCATTGGGCTCTGTGCTGACAGCTTGCAGCCTGGAGCTTGCTTCTGATTCTCTGCCTCCGTCTCTCTGCCCCTGCCCTGCTCGTGTTCTGTCTCTCTCAAAAATAAAATAAAAACATTAAAAAATAAATAAAATAAAATAAAATAAAATAAGAAAGTGTAGTTTAATTACATATAGGTTTTTAGTTCATATGTGTGTATATGTATTCATATGTGTGTCTGTATGTACATATATAGAGAGAAAAAGATGTTTTCTGAGTAGAAAAATAAGTAAGCAACAAGCTTTTGACCACCTTTTTGGTCCTACTCTTTTAATATTTATTTTTCCTTGTCACTTTCCTATTTCATTCTTTATGTATGAAGTATAATCCTGAAAGTGATACTACAGGAAAGGAGGACAAAGCATAGGGATGAAAATATCACAGAGCACTAAAATAACTCCAGGACTATTTGGGTTGTGGCTACTCTGGCTGGACGTCAGAACATGTTTCCCTGAGGCAAGTGTCCCTGAAATGCTCCAGGAAGAAATTCTGAAGATGCCTTAAAATCATGCCCTTGATATTTACCCTAATGATGAGTTTGATCTTTTCTAAGGCTTGTGAAGGGATTTAATAGGTGGTAGCAGATGTAGAAACCTTTTGATGATAAAGGAATATTCCAAATTTTAGTTTTAGTGAATTCCAAATGGTGACTAATCTAGAGAGTGAGGGATTGAAATGAAAAATTGAATCTAATAGTTTCATATGTTATAATAAAAGTTCATAGAGTGGTGTCTGCGTGGCTCAGTTGGTTAAGGGTCCCACTCTTGGTTGCATCTCAGGTCATGATCTGACAGTTCATGGGTTCGAGTCCCACATCAGGCTCCATGCTGATGGTGTGGAGCCTGCCTGGGATTCTCTCTCTCCCTGTCTTTCTCTGCCCCTCCCCTTCTCTCTCTCTGTCTCTCTCAAAAATAAATAAACTTAAAAAAATTGTTAGTGTAGTTCATAGAGAGAACCTACTAAGTGGAAGAGATAAGAGCCATTCTGAGGAATTCCTACTCACTGCTCTGTTTTCTCAGAGTTTGCAGATTTGAGTTCATCTAAGTCTATGTGAATTTAATTATTGCACAATGTCTCCCATAGTTTTAGAGTTTGTCTGACAAAATTAACTGCTTGCTTTGACTAACACGTCATTGCAAAAAATATTTATCATTCTTCGTGAACTTGCTTCTGTGTCAGTTATATGGGATACAGCAAAAAGTCCCATTTGTAAAACATAAAGAAAAATAATAGGTCATAGGACCATAGGAAAAATAGAAAATATGATAATGATGACTTTGTGTTATTAAAAAACATAAGAGTGCACAGAATTTCTTTTTTTTTAATTTTTATTTTTTTAATGTTTATTTATTTTTGAGAGACAGAGAGAGACAGAGTGTGAGTGGGGGAGGGGCAGAGAGAGAGAGAAGACACAGGATCTGAAGAGGCTCCAGGTTCTGAGCTGTCAGCACAGAGCCCGACACGGGGCTCGAACTCACAAGCCATGAGATCATGACCTGAGCTGAAGTCAGACGCTTAACCAACTGAGCCACCCAGGTGCCCCTAGAGTGCGCAGAATTTCTAAGCAAACCAAGGATCCATAATGATCCTGAAAATGTACCTGCTGTACTTTAATACAACTTTGGTTCTGTTTTGTTTCTTTCCTTGAACTTGAAGATGCTCCATAGGAAGCAGAGATACTTATGGAATGAAAATAAGGACAAATAAGACTTTCTCCAAATATCCTGGGATGAAGGACACTGAGGGAAAATTGCAAGTTACCAAGAAACTACAAAGTATGACTATCCTGCTGAAGAAAAGACTTATACTTACAGATTGTATTTTTGAATTTGAAAGAGCTAACCAACCTTAGTGAAAATAGAGGCATATTGGTCCAGGGAGATTTAGAAAGGAAGTCTTGAGTCATAAAAGACAGAGGAGATTCATAAAGAAAGACATGTAGTAACAAGTAATAAGATGAAATTTGTCTACATTGTCAACGCATATGCTCAGTAAAGTCACTTGGGAATTTTATGGAATATGCAAATTGTACTAGAATCTGAAAGCTAGAAGAGTTAAAATAGGAATAATTTATAAGACAATAAGGCAAATGTGACCTGTTGTACCCTATGAGGAAGAGTAGAGCTGTAAGTCTTTGTTTCTGAGCCAGAAATAGCTTCAAATTTATCTGTAGAGCTTCATTGGTAACATTTTGGGCAGAATATAGACTGATGTTGTTCTCACAGAACAGGGGATTTGTGCTGGAATCCAAAGGCCTCAGCTTTTTGCCATTAGCTGAACTGCCTGATTCTGGCCTTTGTGAATTTTAGTTTTAAACCTGTAGAATGAGGGAGTAGGGCTAGGTGATTTGTAAGGTTCGTCTTGGGTGTGATTCTATGTGTCTGACACAAACATGCTGAACTTTGTTCATGAAACCACCAAAAAGACCTTCAAAGAAAAGTCCCGTTGTGTTGCCTCCTGGAGTCTATAAGGTTCAAGAAGATTCTTTTTTAAAATCAAGTTCTAGGGTTGATATTATAATCACAGAGATAAATTATGGGTACTCTGCATGGCACAGTACTTAACATAACTGCCTAGATTGTTCAGTTGCAAACTTTTTCACCCCCAGCTGGTTAAACCTCTCTAAATCCTTAAGCACACTTAGTCTTTTCCAGGGGGACTCCAAGGTTCAATCCACTGGTATTTAAAAATCAAAACTGTGCACTTTGCAGCCACCTGATTATGAACTGAATTCTTTGCATAGATCCTAAAACCATAACACTGTGCTTGTTTTTATTGCTTGGATCTTTTAAGCTGGGTCAAGTTTCATAAGAAGCTTCTTTCATTTAGCTTGACTCTTAAAGCTCCATCAAACTCCCCTATTCTTGTTGGCTTATTGGAGCTCCTAAATGCATGTTGATTTACTTTTGCCTGTCTTAAGGCTATTTCCACTGATGTCCTCTCCCACACACACATAAAGGAAGTCTGTTAACTTCCATGTCTTCTCCTAACAACCTCAAACTCTTCCTGTTCTTGTGGTATTATCCTTCTCTGTTCCCAACAGCATGATTTGGTCATTCATGCAAGGATGATGAAAGCAGTTCAAATGCAAATAAATATTAGAGGTTAGGACATTGTAAAAATTGGACTAGAAATTTGACTCTGATCGTAAGGATAGCCATAATGATGTGCTTATCAGTGTCAGAAAGGAGAAACAGATTAGATCTTTAGAGAAACAAATCTTTCTGGTACTAGGTTCTGAGGGAAGTTTCTGGAGTATGACATCACGTTTGAAAAATGTCCCCAGGTACAATACAGTTTTGAGTCTATTATCCCCATGATATGAGTTAAGGACATACAGCTCAAGTGGAACTCAGTGAAAGAATTTCTGAGGAATGAGACAAGTACCAGATTATGAAGTTTTATATGTTCTGACAGAAAGGTTGGACATCTATTCTTCAAGCAGTCTTCTGTATCATTTCTACAGTTTTTATTTGACTTGGGCAGCAAACTGAGCTTTCTCAGGTTTATACCTGTGATCTGCAAGTATTTTGAAGAAGATTCAACACTCCTTTAAAAAAACCCTCTATCACCCATCCACTTTCTTCCCTTCTGCAGCACCTGTCAGACCTATCTTTCCAAAAGTCTTCCTGAAAAACTTACTCCCCAGCCTTAGTCTTACCTCTTCTCTTTCTATCTTTTCCCTCTTTTCTGATTCTGCACATCAAATTCCAAATAATGAACCTGGCAAAGGCAGAATCCTCCTTGGAAGACAAGGAAGGGAAAGAAAATGTGATAGAAAGACAAGACCCTCTTTAGCAAGGTTAGTGGCAAAGAGCCATCCTCTGTTATTTTTATTCAGTCACATGTACCTTATCTTTGTTAAGCTTGACAATAATTCAGTGTGATTATTTACTGTTTTTCTGCTTACAAACAGGAGACTAAGGATCAGAGGTTATGGGATTTTCTTCCAGTCTTATTGCTAGTAAATGCTTCAGCCATCATTCTGGTTTTGCAAGAGCTTGGAGGACAAGTTCTCTGTGTGACTGGTTAAGGACAGATCACACCCTGTAAAGATAGGATGAGCCAGTAGTAATGTTGATATCCTTTTATAAGAATGCGGGGCCTGGCCTGAGCTCTCACCAGTTTCAGTGACCACTTACGTGCGGCTTGGGAACTTTTCACATACATGTTACACACAAACAAATGTAATGTACAGCACAGCACTGTCAAATTATCACACATATATATTCTGCAGAGAAGTTACTAATTACAGCCTTACATTTTCCAATGAGATATATTTGCTTAAAGAGTTATGTCTTCAGGGGTCCCCAAGACCACTCTCATGTTCAGTGATTTGTAGAAGGACTCACAAAGCCTGGAAAACCTGTATACTCATAGTTATGGTTCACTATAGGCAAAGGATACAGATTAAAGTGAACAAAGGCAAACGGCTCATAGAGTGGAGTCGAGGAGAGTCCTGGAATAAACTTCCAGCTGACCTTTGCCAGTAGAGTCATGTAAATAGCGCTCAATTCTCCTTGTTATCATGTATGGCTGTACACACAGGGTATTGGCAAGCAGGGGAGTTCACTAAATCTTCGTGTCCAGGGTTGATCACATAGACATGGAGCCCCCATGTGACTGGCCCTGTTCAGTCTCCAGCCCCTCCAGAGGTCATACTGATTCAACATGGTGCAAGACCCCCACCATAAATCACACCATTAACGTCAATTGTGTAGCAAATGCCAAGGCTGTAGCCATACAGACACTTTTGTCGGGCGGGATATTTCAAGGACTTAGACATCATCTCTCAGGAACTGGTCAGGGACCAGTTATTTCTTTGGGAGGTGCGGTGTTTAAATATCCCAAGCCTGCTAGGTTAACTCTTTCTGCACAGTTAAATCAAACAGCTATATGTAGAAACTAGATGAAAAAAAATTAACTGAAGATAATGTGGTTTCTTACAAAAAAATTAATCACTTATAGAGTAACTGTTTTTAGGGGCATGAAATTTGATTTTCTGATAGGAAAAGTTTACTGAACACAATTATTGAGAGAAAATTTACTCTTCTAGAATATTTTATATTTCTGAGAAAACTCGTACAAAGCCAGAGTTTACATAGGCCAGTGATTTTACAGACTATGATTCAGGCTTTCTGAGGTGCCACTGGAGATGTGAGTTTCGAAAGGGGAACTGGTGGTGAATGGACAGGTTTAGGGGCTGCCTACTGTTTCTTCAACAAGACAGTTCTGTTTTGTTGTTGTTGTTGTTAAATGTTTATTTATTTTTGAGAGAGACAGAGACAGAATGCGAGTGGGTTAGGGGCAGAGAGAGAGGGAGACACAGAATCCGAAGCAGGCTCCAGGCTCTGAGCTGTCAGCACAGAGCCTGACACGGGGCTCGAACTTGAGAGCTGTGAGGTCATGACCTGAGCCAAAGTCGGACGCTCAACCGACTGAGCCACCCAGGTGCCCCAGCCATTCTGTTTTAAACTATTTTCTGGTTGATTCTTCTGTATAAAAGGTCAGATGAGGTTCTGCTGCAGTAGTGGACCCTTCATCCTACATGACTGGTGTCCTTCCAAGAAGGGGAGAGAGATCCATGGGAGAAGGCATGAAGATGCCATGAAGATAGAGGCAGAGATTGAAGCAGCTGCAAGCCAAAAGACCCCAAGAGTGAATCTCTAAGAGTTTCAGAAGGAGCACGGCTCTGCCGACACCTTGATTTTGCACTTCCAAACTTCTGAACTGTGAGACAATCCGTTTGTGTTGTGTTAGGCCACCCAAGTTGTGGTACCACGCTACCCTAGAAAACTAACACACCGATTAGTCTAATTTCATCCTATTCAGCAAAAACTAAGACCAAAAGGGTTAGGCAACGTTCTGAAGACTGAAAGTACGAGTGGGGCTCAAACTCAAGGACCAAGAGATCATGACCGGAGCCAAAGTCAGATGCTTAATCAACTGAGCCACCCAGGCGCCCCAGGAGGTGTAAACTTTGTAGCTGCCAATATTAAGACTGGGTCTACAGGGCAATTTTGCTTCCTTGAGTTCAAAGAAATCAGGCAAGTAGATTCTTAACCCATTCAAGTGCTCTTTCATTGCTATTTTCCCCAGAGGAGAAAAGGAATGGGTGTGGGTGTGAAGGGGGTGAGAAATGTTTTGAGTTGTTGACTTAAATTTTCCATGGAATCAGCAAAACACAGGTAGGAAAGAAAAGTCATAGTCTTGTATTGGGTATTAACAGTCTTATTTGGGAGAATTTGTCTAATGTTTAATTTAAACTTTGAATCAATTAACTATGACTCAGTGGCTTAACAGATAACTTATCGTTGCCTGTATCTGCAGGTCAGCTGGAGGTTGGGCTTGGCTGGAGTGGCTCTGCTTCAAGTGTCTTTCATGCTCCTTATACCAGCAGGACAGCTTCGGAGCATATTTTTCACATATCAGTGGAAGAGCCATGAGAAGGCAAGTGGAAAGGTGTGAAGTTTTTTAAAGTCTAAACTGGGGACTGGCTCACACCTACTTGCAGCCATGCGTCACTGGTCAGAGCAAGTAACATGGGATATTAGTTTCTAGGGCTTCTGTAACAAAGTATCAGAGACTAGGCATCTTAAAACAATGGCAGTTTATTTTCTCGCAGTTCTGGAGGCCAAAAGTGCCAAATCAAGGTGTTGGCTTGGGTTGATTCCTTCTGAAGGCCGTGAGGGAAAAGTTTGTTCCAGGCCTCTGTCCTTGGCTTGCAGAAAGCCATCTTTCTACTCACAAAGTGTTCTCCTTGTTCACATGTCTGTCTTCAAATTTCCCCTTTTTATAAGGATACTAATCATATTAGATTAGGGCTCACCCAATCATTTTAACTTGATTACCTCTTTAAAGACCCTATCTCCAAATAAAGTCACATTCTGATATATTGGGAGTTAGAACTTCAACACATGAATTTTTTTGTTGGGGCAGGAGAGAGGCCACAGTTTAACCCACAATATACATTCAAGCTCAAAGTAAAGGGCTTATAAACCCTCCTACAATGAAGACATGACAAGAGTATGAATGTAGGAAGGGGTGAAGAATGGGAGTGAGTCTTAATAGTCTAAACTTCATTTTTTTTAAGTTTATTTATTTATTTTGGAGAGAGAGAGAGAGCATAAGCAGGGAAGGGGCAGAGAGAGAGAGAGAGAGAGAGAGAGGGAGAGAGAGAGAGATTTCCAAGCAGGCTGTGTGCTGTTGGTGCAGAGCAAGACATGGGGCTTGGACTCACAAACTGTGAGAACATGACCTGAGCTGAAATCAAGAGTGGGATGCTTAACTGACTTAGCCACCCAGGCATCCCAGTAGTTTAAACTTTAAATCAGGCACAGGGGTTGACAAACTATGGCCCATGGGCCAAACCTGGCCTGCTGCCTGTTTTTTTTTTTTTATAAAGTTTTATTAGGTAACAGGAATTTCATCTTTTAATGTATTAATTGTGTCATAATTGGCTAGTTATGACAAAAGGCTTTATGGCCTGAAAAGCCTAAAATAATTATTACCTGGTCTTTACAGAAAAAAAAAAAAAGTGCTGATCCCTGATCTTGCCAGGGCAGCAAGGCTTAAAAATTAACACTAGTATACTTTTCCTGAATCCAAGTAACTGGGAAAATGTTTTGAAAGTGGCAAGCTTTGTCTTATGGCATCAGTTCAGCCATTAGCTGACTCTGTGACCTTGTGTGAAACCCTTAGCTTCCCTGTTTCTATTTTCTCATATAGAAAATCAGGGAATTGGTCATGTGGCCTGGCTCACTTTGCTTCTTCTTAATTATAACCAGATAGTAAACCTTCAGTGAGCAAAAAATACTGCAGTGTATTGTTCCCCCCAAAAGCCCCAAAAAACAAATAGCATAGTTGTAGAAAAATATAATTTTCCCCCATGGGCCTCTTATTTTATTTATTTATTTATTTATTTTTAACGTTTATTTTTGAGACAGAGAGAGACAGAGCATGAATGGGGGAGGGTCAGAGAGAGGGAGACACAGAATCTGAAACAGGCTCCAGGCTCTGAGCTGTCAGCACAGAGCCCGACACGGGGCTCGAACTCACGGACCGTGAGATTATGACCTGAGCCCAAGTCGGCTGCTTAACCGACTGAGCCACCCGGGCACCCCTCTATCTCTTATTTTAATAGAATAAAAGTTACATTTTTTTTTTCTGAATTGAAATCTTGCTTACTCTGGAATTAAATGAGATCTAAAATCCTTTCTTTTCTTTTAAATTTAGGGTTCTACAAAATCAAGTATGAAGTGGGGGTAATTATATGAGATGCACTCTTAGACAGAAGTCAGCTTCTGTGACAGAATTTTAGTAAGCCAACTTCTTATCCATTTTGGCCACTGTGGGAGTCAGAATCTTTAGATGGTGTCAGAGAGGCCATCTGGGTCTCCTATCCATAATAATTCGAAGAGCTTAACTCAGGGTTTGATGAAGGAACAGACGAATGTATTAAATAAAGCTACAACTCCACCGGGAGCGGCAGATGGAAAAGATGTCCTCAATGTTTTGTAGAGCTGCTTCTCAAGAAGTAGAGTCTCTTTTCCTAATCCTTGAATCTTGCTTTGATCAGTAGAATGTGGGTAAAGTGGTTTGCAAAGTCTGGATCTTAGGCCTCAAAAGCCTTGCAGCTTTGGGTTTTGCTGTCTTAGAATATTTCCAAAGACCACCATGCAAGGAAACTGGTCCAGTATACTGGAGGATGAGAGGCCACATGGAGGAGAACCAAGGTTTCCCAGGGTCCTAGCGCCATGAGAGTGTGGCTGAGGAAAAAGTTGTGGTCCAATGTGGATCACTTTTTGTGTGTTCCATATTTCTCTAGTCCCCTATCAGTTGCCCAAAAATCTCTGCTTCAGGCTTTATTTCATATAAATGATAGAAAGATTTTTACTATTTCCTTTTGCATGAGCCCAAATTATGGTCTTTAATTACAGAATTTTTATCAATTGATTTCTATGGGAATCTTTGCTCTCATCCCATGGCTGTGTGAAATGCCAGCTATATGCTTTGGTTCAGATGTGGCTTGCTGCAGTTCTCTGCATCTCTAACATGACCACGTGGTCCTCTGTCCCCTTTGCAAGATCAGCACAGCCTTCACTGTTGTGTTGGGAAAGGTGTTCATACCCTTGGAGGGGAGAATAATTTCCTGCTTATTGTCTACGCTGGAAAAAACATCTCCTATTGGGCTAAGAATGTCACATAGATTTCATTTTGTCTACTAACAGTATCAGGAAACATTGCCAGCCCACATCTAGGCTTACCTATAACTGATAGGCAATGTCCTTCCTGGAAAGGAAAAGGACCCTCTATGTACCAAGTATTTCCTACCATTAACCATGATGCTACTTTCTATAGAAACAATTACACAGCAGTTCTCTGCATCTCTAACATGACCACGTGGTCCTCTGTCCCCTTTGCAAGATCAGCACAGCCTTCACTGTTGTGTTGGGAAAGGTGTTCATACCCTTGGAGGGGAGAATAATTTCCTGCTTATTGTCTACGCTGGAAAAAACATCTCCTATTGGGCTAAGAATGTCACATAGATTTCATTTTGTCTACTAACAGTATCAGGAAACATTGCCAGCCCACATCTAGGCTTACCTATAACTGATAGGCAATGTCCTTCCTGGAAAGGAAAAGGACCCTCTATGTACCAAGTATTTCCTACCATTAACCATGATGCTACTTTCTATAGAAACAATTACACAGTTCTTTTCTTCTAGTAGTAGCACTAGGGAATTCCTATTGAATCACTTTGTACCTAGTAGGCATCGTTTACAAAGTTATATTAGCCAGCCTAGATAAAATGTAATGAAGTTCACTAATAACCGACATCATAGAGATGGTAATGTGATAAAAAGTGCAGAGGTTATTATTTTGGTCATTCTTATTTATGCAATTTCTTTAATAATCGTGTATGATAGTTGCTTAGGTATCTAGTCCATGGCAATATTTTTATAATCACAAATAATTTAAATCTATGAAATAAAGCTACAACAGTAAAATTGCAAAAGGCTGCAAGAGTTGAATCGTGAAGTGATATACTGCAGGGTTTGGCAAACTATGGCCAGTAGCCAGCGAGCCAAATCCATCCTGCCACCTGTTTCTGTAAATAAAGTTTTACTGGGATGCAGCCAGGTCCATATGTCTCCTCTGGTCTATGGCTGGTTATGCACTAGAGTGCCAGGATCCAGTCGTGGAGGTGGAGACCAGCAGAGTTAAGTAGTTGTGGTAGAGACCTTACAGCCTGCAAAACCTGAGACATTTACTATCTGACCTATTACATAAAAAGTTTTCCAACCCCTGGTGAGTTGAAACAGTTGAGAATCTAACAGTTATTGACCACTTTCATATGCAGGGAACAGTGGTGGACAAAGCCCTTGGAAGGGCTCTTTTCTATCCTAAAAAAAAAAAAAAAAAAAGACTGTAGCAGAAGCAGTGTTTTTTAATTCTGTCTGAGCATTAAACTCAGCTGGGTAGAGTTGTTAAAATTACTAATACGAGGACATAACCTGTGTGGGACATGGGTATTGTATGTTTTTGAAAGCTACTTAGCTGAATCTATTGTGCAGCAATGTTACAAAGCATTGATCAAGGTTCTTATTTTACCTTTCAGCTCCTGTTCCTCTAGGGGTTAGATAGTGTAGCTATCCAGTTTGGTTTTTAGTGACTCAAACGTGGTAGAAAGTAAATCTGAAATAGCTTAACAAAATAAAAAACAAAAATTTCAAGGAATGTTGGGTGTTAATTCAGACTGGGTGAACCTCTAAAAGTTCTAAGCCAAAAGAATTTTTACTGGCCTAAGATCCTGGTTTGTAAGGTATCATCCTGCCACAAATATCCAGATTTAAAATATATTGGCAGGCTTCCAAAAAAGTCACTGAAGTCTTTTTGTGTGTGTGTGTGTGTGCCTTACTTTCTTACCACTCTCGAACCATCTACTTCAGAAAATAGAACTTCAGATAGCTATATTCTGTTATGCTATAAGAATTTTTTTATAAAGATTTTAGTTAAGTTGATTTATTTATTTTGAGAGAGAGTGGGGGAGGGGCAGAGGGAGAGGGAGAGAGAGAATCCCAAGCAGGTTTCTCACTGTCAGCACAGAGTCCGACACAGGGCTTGACTTTACAAAGTGAGTGAGATCTCACTTTACAAAGTGAGACTTTACATGATCGTGAGATCATGACCTGAGTGAAAATCAAGAGTCAGATGCTTAATCGACTGAGCCACCCAGGTGCCCTTTGTTCTAAGAATGTTTTTTTAACATTGGAGTACTTAGAAAGTTTGGGGGAAATTGGGTAAAATACAAGTAGAGTAATTCTGGCTAGCTTAGAAGACTTTTGCTAGTTCAACTCGTGGCACATTAGAGTGGCTATCCCAGAAATAGTGACTCAGGAAGCTCTGTCACAGCTCTGGTTTTAAGTATGATGAGGGTGTATAGTCTTATTGTCCTGTCTAGTGCATCACTGATTTTTTATGGGTTTAAATAATGTGAGTAAGTCACATACCAAGAGTTTCCACAGATATCTGAAAGTAAGACTTGTGTGAATATTTGGAATATATAGGCAGTAGCTATTTGTAGATGAAGAAACTCACACGTTAGGATGTTTATCCAAAATATATATCTTGAGAACTTCCTAGACAGGTTAGTGCACCAGTAGTAAAAATTATACATTTATAATTTAGTATCTTACCAACCCAACAGCTCGTTTGAGCATATGCAAAGATGACAATTTCCATCCATTTTGCCAAAAATCACACTTTCATCAGTCTGCAAAATACATCTTGGCCCCACCCACCCTTTTTGGTGCCAATTCTTCTTTGTTACTATCTTCTCAAAGCCTGAAATTTCCTCTCCCAGAAAACTAGGACAAACATGGAAATCTCTCCAGGAGAGATACTCTTACAGATCCTTAAAAAATTGCAATTCAGAGAGAATGTAAGGATGAGAAGACTCCGCTATATTTTTTAAAAATTATTCTTTTATTCTCTTTATACTCTTCTGCTCTCCTTTCCTATAGAATTGGCATTGCCACCACCATAAAAGCCATTCTGACCCTCACGGCCCACGAATTTCTGTTTTTACTGAGACTAGGTTTTCTTTAAATGACACATAATACTTTTTCCCTTTGCTGAATACTTCAAAGCCCTGGGTCTGCTTCCCTGAATTGTCCCTATCTTGGGGCAGGACCCCAGACTACCAGAAGCAATATTCCCCACAGTGAGATAGATATGTATTTTCTGACACACTCTAATTCCCACGTTTAAAGAGAAAGTACTAAGAAGCACAATGTAAATAAGCATGGTATTATACACAGGAAAGAAACGAATATTTATTTAGTATCTAATCTACACAAGTCACTGGTAAGCACTTCACATGGGTTATTTCATAAGAAACCATCATGTAGGTATTATTCCCATTTTTACTGATGAGTAGATGAATTTCTAAAGGTTACGCAGCTAGCAAACAATCTGCTTTTTATAGTCGTATATGCCTAACAAGTGATCAATTAACATGAAGTATAAATCAGTGGATTCTTAATTAATGAGCTTTTGCTCATTAAATTTGGAAGTCACTTTTTGTTTTCACATATGTGCCTCAGAACGTATCATTGGGTTTTACGGATGGGCAATTTCCACCTCAATATGAGGAATATAGGTGACTTTCCAAAAATACCTATGCACACCGAGCAGCTTCCCACTACTTCCGAAGAGTAAGTTAGGTCTCTTTATGCTGTCAATCCTCTGAACCTCAGCCCTTTTTCTTTAGTCGAAGGGTGCAACTTTGAAAATTACTGCAGTTTGATGTCTTACAACTTATTGCAGTTCTCTGCAAGTTCAGACATTTTCTGAGGTGAACCGAGAGTACAAATGTAGCTAAGTGTTAATTAAAAAGAACATCTTGAGTGTAAACATTAAAAATTGATCACCTTCTGTGAGCAATTTAATTTATGAGCATTAACATATTCTAAGCTGATGTCTTGAATTTTACTGGAACGTCCCTTGCCGCATAATGAAGGGGAAGAAGGAAGAACCCTTAACATGAATACATTGAAGTGTCTCTTTTCTCAGTCACCAGGGGTGTGCCAATTCTAAGGCCAGAGAGGCAGCTCCTCCAGCATGACTCCAACAGCAGCAGCTGCCAACAGCAGCCACAGCCCCGGGAGCCCTGGCCCCCCACAGGCGGGTTCATGCTGTCAGTCCTGCACCACAGTAATCATTTCTGGCAAAGCGGGAGATCTGCGGAGTGACTCTGGCAGCTTTCCTCTCCTTTTGGGTTATACTAAATCATTAATGAATGTATTTATTTCTTGAATTTTTAGCTTGTTCAGTAAGGTGCAGCAGAGTGTGCATATGAGAGAATGGAGAAAAGAATAAATTACATTTCATTGCCGTAGTCAGCCAGCTATCTCCATGAGCTTAATTAAGGGAATAATCACACCCCCCACCCCCCTTAGTTCCAGGGTCTGTTTTCAATGTCTTCTTGAGCCTGATATACATTTTGAAAATGCCACTAAATAGAATTATATGGTCTAAAATGTGAAGCCGGTGAAATTTCTTGTGGGTTTCTCTTTAGGTCCTTCTAATACTCACTCCTTGGAGCACATTCCTCCTCACAGAGGTCTAGTGTCACAGAACTTTCCTGAGGCTCCCTGGCTGCCCCAAAGCTCCTGAACTTTCTTCCTGTCTCTTCTACTTTTCTATTGAAACTCATTGATTCTCTGTTCCATTCCTTTAGTGTTCCATGCTAATAGGATATCTGATTTGTTAATCCGTGATCAGATTAGCAGTTGTTATCAGTTGACAGTGATAACGCAAGGAGGTACAAAAGTGCCTGCTCTCAGCAAGATTAAGTGATTTCAATTTTGAGAGGTGGGGAATCTTCAATATCATATTGCATAGACAGTTACTTTGCACACAGAATTGAGTCTACTGTCTCGGTATATTATTTCACGCTTAATCTTTGTGTGAGATAGAAGTTCAGAAAAATTCTTAAATAGATTTATCTTATAAGAACCAAAAAAATAGGGTTTCTGAATGGCCTTGGAAAAAAAATTCTAGAATTGTTTCTTTCGCTTCCTATACTAATATTTTAATGAAGAAATTCTGGTTCATGAACACAAATGTTAAGACTTGATAAATGATACCAGTCCACCTTCCAGGCAACAAATGGTAATACTTCTACTTTAATTTTTTTTTAATGTTTATTTATTTATTTTTTTTTTAATTTTTTTTTCAACGTTTTTAATTTATTTTTGGGACAGAGAGAGACAGAGCATGAACGGGGGAGGGGCAGAGAGAGAGGGAGACACAGAATCGGAAACAGGCTCCAGGCTCCGAGCCATCAGCCCAGAGCCCGACGCGGGGCTCGAACTCACGGACCTCGAGATCGTGACCTGGCTGAAGTCGGACGCTTAACCGACTGCGCCACCCAGGCGCCCCTAATGTTTATTTATTTTTGAGAGAGACAGAGACAGAACGTGAGTGGGTTGCGGCAGAGAGAGAGGAAGGCACAGAATCCGAAGCAGGCTCCAGGCTCCGATCTGTCAGCACAGAGCCTGAAGTGGGGGTCGAACTTACAAGCTGTGAGATCATGACCTGAGCCAAAGTCGGACGTTCGACCGACTGAGCCACCCAGGCGCCCTGGCAATACTTCTACTTTAAAATAAAGCTTTAGTTAATAGCTCATTGAAGTAAAAATGTATTGAGTGGTAAAAAAAAAAAAAAATGTATTGAGTGGTGATGGCCTCTGGCTTATTTTAGCAGGTGACTTAGTGGAGGGCTGGCAGGTACAAAACTGTTGGTATCATTCCTCAAAGATGGACACAAAAAAACAAGACTGTATCCCAAATGGAATTCTGAGTGACCAAAAATATAATGGAGTTTAAAAGAGATAGGTTAGTTTTATTAGGTTGTCAAGAAAATAAAGTGTGGTGAATGTTAACATAAATTTAATCATCAGTGAAATATTAAAATAAATAGTATTTTAAATGTTTCAATCCAAATTTATTATTTCTTTGGTATATTTTAGGGTATGGAGCACAAAATTATTTCTGTCCCCTGTATCCTATAGCTTTAAGGACCAATCTCATAGAAGTACAGGATATTTTTAATTTAAAAAGTACATAGCTGCAGTTTTCTGTTTTATTTTTTGCTGAGGACTCTGGTATATTTAAGAGAAGAAAGAATCTGGATAGAAATGGTATTTCTATCATTTGATGGATACCTTTGTGTGTTTTTGCTGTAACTATTTCCAGATATTTTTGCCAAATTTCAAAAAATATGCATTTATCCACTGCATCAAAAAAAAAAGAAAAATTTGGCATGATTTAAGGTTCTTGAAAAATCTGATTATGGTATTAACTTATCAAAAATTTGCATGTTAAAATTAAACTCTAGCTGAGCAATAAAATTTATGCTGTGATTCTGATTCTTCAAGAAAGATAATTAAATTCTTAATTTTCCTGGGAGCATTTTCCATTTGGTAACTTGAGGGACTAGGGCTGGAGCTAGAGGCTGATGACGGTGGCACTGGCATGGGGGACAGGATTCAGAGGGAGCAGGAATCAGAGTAGAGGAATGTGGAGTGGTGCCAGAATGACATTGCAGATACCAAACCAGTCACTTTGTAGCTAATCAGCCTTGGAACACCACTACAAAATGGGGATAATAATACCCGCTTCACAGAAATAGCAGGAGGGCCAGAGGAAACCATGTGAGGAACTGTCACATAAAGTATTATACAAATGAGTTATTACAACCTGGGGAACAGCAGGGGAAGATAGGACAAGGACAAGTCAATTTTGTCCTCCCCATCCCCAAACCCACTAAACTATGTTGGTCACGGATGATGGGTGCATGGAACAGAAATTTATTCAGAATATCTGTATTAATGAGGATGCTTTTAGTTATGACGGAGAGCAACTCATTTAATTTTAGAAACAAACGAATTTATTGGCCCGTGTAGCTAGAAAGACTTAGAGACTCTTAAAAAGATGTCATCAGGAATCTTTGTCTCTTTCAGAGCCTCTTGGCTCTGCTATCCTCTGTGGTGTCTTCATGCTCAGGCAAGCCCTTTCCAAGTGTGGCAAGAATGGTCCCAGCAGCTCCCACCTTATCAGGATTTTTGTGCCTGAGATCCCAAGACAGAGACCCTCTCAATTCTATCAGTCCCCACAAAATGATCCTGTATCACCTGGAGAAGAAAGGACAGTTCCTAAAATGACAGCATTTGAAAGATTATGGGGGGAACAAAATGTATCAGATATTTAGTATGCTGGTTCAAATGAAAATAGATCTTATTCTTGAAGAGATAAAGAGGAATCTCACAGGTATCAAAAGGCACGAAATAAGATACAACTGGGCCACAAAAGGACTGGATCTGGAAAGTCTGACCTAGGGCTAGATCAGGTTGGGTTCCCCAGTTTTATGTTCCCATAGCATCCTGAACTTTGCCTATCATAACATTTGTGAAACTTCATCATAATCACTTTCTATCAGTCCTTTCTGTAGGACTTCAAGCCCCATGAAAGCATAGACTTTTATTGTCTCATTTGCTGTTGAATCCTCCACATCTATGGTAACAGAGATCCTAGTAGGTTCAGCAAATATTTGAATGGATAGATAGATAAATGAGGCTGCTCTCTCCATCTCTATGGTACTAAATAATCTGTCATCCCTGCACGCTTGCTCCATTTATCTGCTTCTTTGTGTTATGCATGGGCACTTCTGTTCTCTCAAGGTATGTTTGTCATTGGCTTCGTCCTGCTATAGCAATGGCTTGGCCATGATTTTGTATGTTCTTTGGCCCCAGAGTCTCTCAGATTCCCAAGTTCAAATTTAAGAAAGAGAATAAAATTAGACAGATTTGGGTCCATTGTCCATGACTTATCTAAGCAACTTCAGATGGCGGTGGGGATGGGTTGTCACAGGCTATATAGGGTTGTGTAAACCTGTGTCTTCAGTAATAGCTCTAGTTCTAAGTATATTCATCCCTCAACACTCAAGTGATTTACAGAGGAAAAATGATATAATAAATTTGTCTCAAGTCAGACTTAAGTAAGTATGATGCATCCCAGTCCTTACAAGTCCTCCTATTGTCTTATACACCATAAGTGCCTACAACTTGAATATTATCTAAGTCTACTGTAGGTAGTATCTAGATCTTTCTTGTATCGTAACTATGATACCTCCTGTCATCTATTCATATACTCACTCAATAAATAGTCCCTGCAATAGACTCTAGACTCCAATCTCGAGAAGTAGAGGAAGATACATATGAAGTAAATGATGTTGACTATATCCTTGAGATCATTCAGTCAGTATTGGTTGAGCTTCGAGCCCCTAGTACATGTTAGAAGCTATGCCAGAAGCTGGGAGTGAAAAAGGTAGACAGTCCCTGTTTGTACAAGCATACATTAGTGGGAAAGATAAATAATTTAAATAATTATTATAACATGTCAGGAGATCTGTGATTTAGGGAGAGGACGTAAGGAGGCAAATAAGAGGGGGATATAACCTCAACTTGGGGACTAGGGAAGCCTTCCTGGGAAAGTAGCCTGACTGTGGGCATGGGAACGAGAGAATTGGAGGGAAGTGTATTCCAAGCAGGGAATATCATGTGCAGAGGCTAGAGGAACTGTAAGAAATACATAAACGTTCTCTCTCTCCCTCCCCCCCCCCCTCTCTCTCTATATATATATATATACATATACATATACATATACACCAGGGTTTTCGGAGAGTCATTTTCATTTTAAGATATGATATCATTTCTTAATGATACATTTCTATTCTATGTAGTTTCACCATGCTTTCCTCATTTGACTATATATATTGGGCATCCCTCCAATCAATTAGTGAAGATCTAAGTCATTCTTTCAATGGTTTGCACAGTATTCTGTATTGTAGATGCACTGCAAGTTGTTCAGCTATTCCTGAATGGTAGAACTTTCTTTGTTCCCATCTTTGCCACTAAAACAGTGTTACATAAACATCAATTCTTATATATGCTGGAAATTTTTGTTTTCTAGGATTGCTGCTGCTGGACCTAACACATGTGTATTTTAAATTTTAATAGACATACCAGTTGTTTTCCCCAAATAGTATAACAATTTGTATTTTTACCAATTTGTTTGAAGGTAGCTTTTTGTGGGATCCCTAACAACAGCAGATATCATCATCATTTTAAATTATTGTTAATTACGTGATTGTTAGTTAAGTTATATTTCCCTGACTTCTATGGAGGTTAAACCTTCTTTCATGTGCATACTAATGATTTAATTTGCCTTTCTGAGAATTGTCTATTCTCATTGCTTCCCTTTTATGTTTTTACAAATTTCTGTGAGATCTTTGTTAAATGAAGATATTAATCTGTTATATATGTGCAGGATTTCCCCAAGACACAGCACCAATAGGATGAAGAGATAGATAGAAAGATAGATAGATAGATAGATAGATAGATAGATAGATAGAGACAAGATCAGATTTCTTACAGGAATCGACTCACATGTTATGGAGGCTGAGAAGTCCCATTATCTACTGTCTGCAGGAAAGCCAGTGGTGTAATGGAGTTTGAGCCGAAAAGCTAGGAGGTCCAATGTCTAAAGGCAGTAAAAGATGAACATGCCAGGTCAAGAACAGAGTTCACCCTTCCTCTGACTTTTTGTTTTATTCCCACCCTCAAGTATTGGCTCATGTCCACCCACATTGGTGAGGGCAGATCTTCGGTTAGTCTACTGGATTCAAATGCTAATCTCTTCTGGAAACATCCTCACAGACACATCCAGAAATAATGGTTTACTAGCTATCTGGGCATTGGTCAAGTTGACACAAAGAAGTCACCATCACACTTAGTTAAATATATCTGTCTTTACTTTTAGAGTTTTGGAGCTTTGGGCTTTCTACTTGGTTTAAAGTCTTCCCAACCCTGAATTTTCCTTTTTATAAAAGAGTTATTATTTTTACATGTAAGTTTTTTATCCAATTTAGAATTCTGCTTCAGGATTGTATGAGATAGGGGTCTTACTTTATTTCTTTCAGATGGATAATAAATGTGACATTATTCATTGTTTAAGCTATACCTTTTTCACAGAATTGAAACACTATCTTTATAATAGATTAAAATCTCGAACATATTAGTATGTATTTTAGAATTTTTTCTTCTATTCCACTGATATATTTATCCATTTCTGTGTCAATACTATACTATTTAATTACAGTGGCTTTATTATATATTTTTATATCCAGTTAGGCAAATCCTCGTCTTCATTTTCCTTATAAATGACTTTCCTCATTATTCTTGGACATTAATTCATCTTTGCTGTCTTTATTTATTTATTTATGTTATTATTATTTTTTTTTTAATTCAAGTTAGTCAACACACAATGTACTATTGGTTTCAGGAGTAGAATTCAGTAATTCATCACTTCCGTACAACACCTAGTGCTCATCCCAACAAGAGTCCTCCTCAATGCCCGTCACCCATATAACCCATCCCCCCACCCACCTCCCCTCCAGTAACCAGCTTGTTCTCTATATTTGAGTCTCATATGGTTTGCCTCCCTCTCTGTTTTTATTTTATTTTATTTTTTCTTCCCTTCTGTTTACATCTGTTTTGTTTCTTAAATTCTACAAATGTGTGAAATCATATATTTGTCTTTCTCTGACTTATTTTGCTTAGCATAATACACTCTGGTTCCATCCACGTTGTTGCACATGACAAGATTTTATTTTTGATCACCGAGTAATATTCCATTGTGTGTATATATGTCACATCTACTTTATCCATTCATCAATCCATGGACATTTGGGCTCTTTCCCTAGTTTGGCTATTGTTGATAGCACTGCTATAAACATTGGGGTGCAGGTACCCCTTCGAATCAGCATTTTTCTATCCTTTGGATAAATATCTACTAGTGTAATTGCTGGGTTTTAGGGTAGTTCTTTTTTTAATTTTTTGAGGAACCTCCATATTGTTTTCCAGAGTGGCTGTACCAGTTTGCATTCCTACCGGCAGCGCAAAAGTGTTCACCCTTCTCTGCATCGTCTCCAATATTTGTCGTATACTGAGTTAATTTTAGCCATTGTGACAGGCATGGGGTTGTATCTCATCGTGGTTTTGACTTGTATTTCCCTGATGATGAGTGATGTTGGGCATCTTTTCATGTGTTTGTTAGCCATCTGGAAGTCTTCTCTGGAAAATTGTCTATTCTTTTCCCCATTTCACTGGATTACTTGTTTTTTGGGTGTTGAGTTTGATAAGTTCTTTATAGATTCTAGATACTAACCCTTTATCTGATAGGTCATTTGCAAATATCTTCTCCCATTCCATCTGTTGCCTTTTAGTTTTGCTGATTGTTCCCTTCACTGTGCAGAAGGTTTTTATCTTGATGAGGTACCAATTGTTTAATTTTGCTTTTGTTTCCCTTGCCTCTGGAGACATGTCAAGTAAGAAGTTGCTGCAGCTGAGGTCAAAGTGGTTGTTGCCTGTTTTCTCCTCTAGGGTTTTGATGGTTTCCTGTCTCACATTTAGCTTTTTCATCCATTTTGAGTTTATTTTTGTGTATGGTGTAAGAAAGTGGTCCGGATTAATTCTTCTGCATATTGCTGTGCAGTTTGCTCAACACCATTTGCTGAAGAGATTTTTTTTTCCGTTGGATATTCTTTCCTGCTTTGTTGAAGATTAGTTGGCCATACATCGGTGGGTCCATTTGTGGGTTCTCTATCCTGTTCCATTGATCTCTGTGTCTGTTTTTGTGCCAGTACCATACTGTCTTGATGATTACAGTTTTGTAATACAACTTGAAGTCCAGAATTGTGATGCCTCCAGCTTTGCTTTTCTTTTTCAACATTACTTTGGCTGTTCGGAGTCTTTTCTGTATTCCTTGATTTCTCTTTCTGCTGCTTCATTATTGATGTATAAGAAATAACAGATTTCTGTACATTGATTTTATATCCTGTGACTTTGCTGAATTCGTGTATCAGTTCTAGCAATTTTTTGGTGGAGTCTTTTGGGTTTTTCATGTGGACTATCACATAGTCTGCGAAGAGTGAAAGTTTGACTTCTTCCTTGCAATTTGTATGCCTTTTATTTTGTTGTTGTTGTTGTTGTTGTTGTTGTTGTTGTTGTTGTCTGATTGCTGAAGCTAGGACTTCCAGTACTATGTCGAACAACAGTATTTGAGAGTGGACATCCCTGTCATGTTTCTAACCTTAGGGAGAAAGCTCTCAGTTTTTCCCCATTGAAGATGAAATTAGCTTTAGGTCTTTCATATATGGCCTTTATGGTGTTGAGGTATGTTCCTTCTATCCCTGCTTTCTTGAGGGTTTTTATCAAGAAAGAATGTTGCATTTTGTCAAATGCTTTTTCTGCATGTACTGAGAGGATCATGTGATGCTTATCCTTTCTTTTATTAATGCGGTGTATCACATGGATTGAGTCGTGGATGTTGAACCACCCCTACAGCCCAGGAATAAATCCCACTTGATAATGGTGAATAATGTATTCTTTTAATGTATTGTTGAATTCAATTTGGTAGTATCTCGTTGACAATTTTTGCATCCATGTATTTCTTGGATGCCTGCATTTCTCCTTTTTTAGTGGGGTCTTTGTCTTTGGAATCAAGGTAACGCTGGCTTTATAGAATGAGTTTGGACACATTCCTTCCATTTCTATTTTTTGGAACAGTTTGACTGTTCTTTAAATTAACTCTTCTATTATGTCTGGTAGGATTCCCCTGGGAAGCCCAGGACTCTTGTTTGTTGGCAGATTTTTGATTATTGATTCAATTTCTTTGCTGGTTATGGGTCTGTTCAAATTTCCCATTTCTTCCTGTTTCAGTTTTGGTAGTTTATATGTTTCTAGGAATTTATCCATTTCTTCCACATTGCACTATTTTTTGGCATATACTTGATGATAATATTCTCTTATAATTGTATTTCTGCAGTGTTGGTTGTGATCTGTCCTCTTTCATTCATGATTTTATTTATTTGGGTCATTTTCTTTTTCTTTTTGATAGGTCTGGCTAGGGGTTTATCAATTCTGTTAATTCTTTCAAAGAACCAGCTCCTAATTTTGTTGATCTGTTCTATTTTTTTTTTTAATTTCAATATCATTCATTTCTGCTCTAATCTATTATTTACTTCTTCTGCTGGTTTTGGGGTTATTTGCTGTTCTTTTTCCAGATCCTTTAGATGTAAGGATGGGTTGTGTATTTGAGACATTTCTTCCTTCCTCAGGAAGGCCTGGATTGCTATATATTTCCCTCCTTTGACCGCCTTTGTTGCATCCCAAAAGTTTTGGACTATTATGTTTTCATTTTCATTGGTCTCCATGTAATTTTTTATTTCTTCTTTAATCTCTTGGTTAACCAATTCGTTCTTTTTTTACTGTCTATTTTTGAGAGAGGGGGGAGGGAAGGGGCAGAGAGAGGTAGATAAAGTATCTGAAGCAGGCTCTGTGCTGTCAGCACAGAGTCTGACACAAGGCTCAAACATGATTTTGAACAATTCTTGATATCATAGAGTAAATACTACTTTATCATAGGGAATTGTTTTCTTTTGGTACAATGCTGAAGTCTATTTGTTAATATTTTAATAAGAATTTTTGCCTCTCAACTCATGTTTTATATTTTTCTACAGATTTTTATATCATATCATTATCATACTTTATTCTTTTATCTTACTGTGGTAACTGTTAATTTATTCTAAGATTTCTTTATTCCTTTTCCTTATTTTTTGGTGACTTGGTGATGTTACTATTAATTGCCTTCTCACCCCTGCCCCTTGCATTAATTTAGAAGTTCTTCTGAAGTTTTCCATTCAGCTAGTAGTTATACATCTCTCAACACTCACAAATGCCTATTTGTATATTATTGTATGAGAATAAGAAATTATTTCCCCCAATTACCCCAAGACTTTTGCCCCAATCCAACAGGCATTTTAGAATGTTTTTACTTTTCTCATGCCAGTCTCCCCCATATAAATGGAACAGGCAGAAAACTTTTACCTTACCCCTTTCATCACTACCACCCCGCCTCCTCGGTTTTGTTGAGATAAATTTTACTTTCCAAACTGTTAGGTTTTCACTTGCAGCATAACTGTTTTTTTTTTTTTAAGAATCCTTATTTAGGGTATATTAAACACTCCCCATTATTATCCATTTAAATTTAAGTATGCATGTTGCGAGGTTAAAATCACTGCTGTTCCCTTTTATCTTCATCTTTCCTTTTCTTGAGGTCTTTCCTCTTATTAATTTGTGGTTTGGTTGTAGGTATATTTCCAGTATTCTTTTCAGTGGGAGTTATCTGAATTCCTGCTTTTTGGAAAATATCTTTCCTATAATCTCCTGCTAAGTTGTATCTTGAGGGACTTTAGGATTCTTGGGTTATTTTCCCTTTCTCTCTAGATTAGGTGATAGTAATCTATTATTTTCTGAGTTCCTCTGTTATGTGGAGATGAGAATTCAAGGCTCTCTTATACTTTGTTTTTAGCTTCTCTTAAGTTCAGAAATTTTACTTGAGTATGTTAAATGTGCATCCTGCTTGGAACTCAGCAAGCCCTTCCGATCTGTTATCTTCCATCAACTCAGGGCCATCAGTTTTCTTTTCTGTGCATAATTACCATCTCTCATCAGTCTGTAACTTTTTTCCTGGAATCTCTGTCATTTTTGCATCATGTCTCCTAGGTCTGTCCAGCCAGTCTCATGCTTTCTCTCATAATTTCTAGCCCTTTGAATGGAAGTTTTTCAGTAATGGCTTCCACTTGATCTTCCAGGTTATTCATTTGGGTCTCATTTTTTAAAACACACAAAAAACCACAAACCATGGATTTGTGTTCCTTTGTGTCTTTTTCGGGGGATGGAGAGTACGGTGAAATTAACTTGCCCCGTGTTCTGCCATTAACTGTTGTTGGTAGTCTTATTACTGCTGCCTCTGCCTAGATATAAATTTCCGTACCTAGGTATCTATATGTATCTAGTAGACACATATCTACCATATCTAGGTATCTATACGTATCTAGTAGACACATACCTAGTCATAGCAGTAGTAGTAATCTAGGAGTACTTCAGCTTGGGTTGATAGCTGTCTCCATCTGCAGTTTCGTTTCGCTAGAAATCCTTTCTTCTGGATGTTTTAAACCAAGCGTCCTCTCTCTGGTTGCTGTGTCATCCTTGGATAAATATATTGTTTTCTGCACACCATCACTGGGGCTCAGATCCTGCTGCTAGGATACTAAATTTCTCTACTTCCAGGTCTCCTCAGCTTTAAAGGAAAGCACTTGGTTAGTCTCACAGGCAAGGAGGATTCGATACCAGAGAATTAGTTGTTGTAGGGGGGTATGAAATGCAAGTGAATGAAACTTAAACTAAAGTATTCATTTCTAAAAATTGAAGAGTAAGTACCAAATAATTTCCACTTAACATTGTTCTAGATGTG
Source organism: Panthera onca (assembly GCF_046562875.1). Taxonomy (NCBI): domain Eukaryota; kingdom Metazoa; phylum Chordata; class Mammalia; order Carnivora; family Felidae; genus Panthera; species Panthera onca. The sequence continues at coordinate 226,940,844 of NC_138339.1, forward strand.
CTACTGAGACTGCATAGCTTTTATCTGCATATTACGGGCTCCTAAACAAAGCACTGAACTCCAGCAACCAGTTCAAACCCAGCCTCCACTGCTAACAACTGAGGATGGGCTGTTCCCTAACCTCAGCATGCCCCAGTTTCTGCATCTTTAACAAGGGATAAGAATACTTGTCCTACTTCCCTCATAGACTTATTTGGTGACTAAAATGAGATGACAGAACAAATTTTAACGTGGTGTGAAATATAAGGTATTGACATTATCGTAGGACATCAGCCTTAGTTTATTTTAAATATGAAAATACATTGTTTCATATGTGAGGTTTTGATATTTTACATACCTATATCCTACTGTTAAAGTCTTCTTGCTCCTTTATGTTAGTCTGCAAATAAGAAAAAAATGACAAAACTAACGTCTGCTAAATTTTTACTCTGTGGCAAGTACACTTTTGTGTGAATCATTTCAAAGAGGTAAAGATTATCCCCATTTTTCACATAAGGAAACATTAGCAAGTGCCGGCTCAAGAATTTGAACCCAACTCTCCATAGGGTGCGTGGGCGGCTGGATCGCTTAAGCATCTGACTCTTGATTTCAGCTCAGGTCATGATCTCAGGGTTCCTGAGTTCCAGCCCTGTGTCAGGCTCTGTGCTGACAGTGTGGAGCCTGCCTGGGATTCTGTCTTCTTCTCTGTCTGCCCCTCCCTGCTTGCTCTCTGTATCTTTCTCAAAAATAAACTTAAAAAAATAAGAATTTGAGCACAACTCTCTTGATTTCCATGTCTTGTTGGTACTTGCTCTGCAGTCACCCGAGCTCATTAGTAGCTCCCTTCCTCTGATGTCCCGTGTGCCTCGTTATTAGGGTCTGTTCCTCATTTTTTCATGTTTGTTTGCATGGCTTCCTTAGAATTGCTGTCCAATTACCATTATTATTATTATTATTATTATTATTATTATTATTATATTATTATTATTATTATTATGCCTCATCGCCTCAGTTATACCCTGTCTTCATTACATGTCCCTCTCCACCTGTGCTTTCTGTCTCCTCCCCTTGACAGGCAAACTTAGTGAATCCATTTCTATACTTGGTCTCTCCTCTTCTTCCCACTCTTTCTCCTCTCTAATCTGTATTCTATTCTTACTGCTTCGTTGAAACTGCTCTCTCCAAGGTCACCAGTAGCCTCCATGTCCCTAAAATGAGTGAACACTTTTCACTTACTATGTTATTTTATTTTTCAGCAGTATTTTACAATGTTAACTGCTCCTTATATTTTTCTATACGTTTTACCCTCCTGATTGGTCTTGTCCCTTCCAGTAGAATGTCTTTTTCTTCTCCAAAGACTCTTTTGTTCTCTAATGTTTTAAATATGGGTTTTCCTCTGAGTTCTGGTTATTTGTACTCAATTCATTCTCCCAGGGGAATGGTAGCATTGTGATCTATATGCTGGTGATACCAGAATCATTTACCCCAGATTTTTCTGCTGACCTCCAAACGTGAACGTCCAGACCAGCAGCCTCTGGTCTCTCCATTTAGAGGCCTCAAGCGTGCCTCAACTTCACAAGGTCTACAATTGAATATTCTATGCCCTGTTTCTCTAGTTCAGTAAATGAAACCACCACCTACCCAACTGTTCAGATCAAAAGCCTGGAAGTTTTCCTTGACGAATCATCCTTCTCCTTCATCACCCACCTTCAATTGGCCCCTAAAATTTTGATAAGCATCTCTCAAATCTATCTTCTTTGCTTCATTGCCATAGCCACCATCTAGTCCAGGCAACCCTTGCCTGCTTGGTGCTCTTGTTTCCCTTGAATTCGTCATTCGGTATCCAGGATGAGCTTCCTGAAGTACAGATCCTGAGGGGACCAGCAAGCATCTGGGGGCCTAGTTGGGTCTTTCAGGTCCAGATGGAGAGAGTTAACACAGTAGTTCTTTCCATCTGGACTTACAGGGTTGGAGCCAAGAGAGGGAAGTTCAGAACACAATGACTTGGGATTCCTGAGGTCAAGAGATTGGTAGATTGTGATTTTCTAAAAGGATCTGATGCTCATTCTGGTCCCTGGAGGAATTATAGGAAAGCTGAACAGGTGGTTTATATCCTTCTTGCCTCTGAGACTGGCCAAGCATGAGCCTTTGCAGCTAAAGAGATACAGGAACAGAGAGATTTAGTCCTGCTACTAAACAGCAGGACCTGAGCCCCAGTGATAGAAGATTAACCTATGTAAAATGAGTTTTTCTTTTTTCTTTCTGTTTCTTTTTCTGCAACATCAGAATTTATTGCTACATTTATTTCCAGTCAAGTCATGGTAATAGGTTTTAGTGCCAGGTAAAGGGCATCATCGCCAATTAGATGCCATGCGATGCACGCCTTAGCATATAGATGCCACCCTCACCCCTTCTCCTGTCTCCTTATGAAGAAGCCTCTCTATTTCTCTTTTTCTCTGAGCCTTATGTAGTCCTCAGCATTAGTCCGACAGATTTTGAAATTTAAAGGTCTAATGCTTTTCTTTTTGAAACTACCCTTTTGTAGTCTAAAATCATGTCAGGCCTCCAACATCTCCCATAGGAGCTTTAACAATTGCTTGTTTAACTAGCCTCCCAGTGTACATCCCATTCAATCTACCCTCCCCCTTTGCCTCCAGAATCCTCATTTTGATCCGCAGATTGGATCCTTGCTTAATACTTCAACAGCTATCCTTTGCTTGCAGATTGGATCCTTGCTTAATACTTCAACAGCTATCCTTTGCTTATAGAAAGAAGTGCAGAGGCTTAGATTGGCAAACAAAGTCCTTCACCACTTCTTCTACCTGCATTGCACTCTAGCGTCTATGTTGAACTACTTGGTGTCCCAGCGTACATTATCATTGCTCCATTCATCTACGCTTTTGAATACCTTTTTGTCTTCTTAGAGTTCTCTTCCACCCTCACCTTCAGGGAAAACTCTGTTTAACTTAAAGACTCAGGTCCAAGATCACACTGAGGAGCCTTCATACACCTCCAGGTTAGATCTAATTCCTCCTACCTTGGAGTGTTTGTTTGTAACTTGGTATTATACATGTTGCTCTCATCACTGGCTGTGGAAATACCTTTTTATTAACATGTCTGTGTCTTCTACTAAATCAAATACCCTTTGAACCTTAGATGGAGCCTGGTACCTCATAGATGCTCAATAAATGCTTGTTTTGAAAGCTATAGATACATATAGATGCAGACATAGGTATACAGATGTAAAAATGAGAGAGCAATGTGTGACTTGTCTCTGTACTGTCTTAAAAGTTAAGGATATTAAGCCTATTTCCTAAAACATTGACTATACTCTCCAAATTTGTCAAACTAAAATTTAGCCTGGTTTATAATGATGTTTAAGTTTGCCTTTATATTCATCCAGAAAGGTCGGGCCTGATCAGAGTAGGGAATGGGACCCAGAGAGTAAAATAAGGAGGGGAGAATTCCTGCAATCTGCCTTTCTGGAGCCGAACTCTGCTACAAAAGAGGCCTGTTAATATAGTGTGGCCATTTGGCCAGGTAGGCAAAGAAAGCCTATCTGTATAGCTTTACGCAGTATCCCAAGGGTTGCACACTATCCCTGACAGCCGAGAAGCTGCCAGTCCAAAGTGGGACAAAAGTTTCCACCAGATAAAGCCATTAACATATAGAACCCATGCACCAAAGCCCAGGTTCAGCCTCACACCTGTTTGTACCTTCTTACCCAACTTCTGTTTGTTTCATTGATGTCTGTGATGCTGGTTTGTACCCTTGGACCTTCTGGAGACTCAGAAGCCTGCTGCCAACTATCCTCATCTTCCTATGGTTCCGTTGAGCTTAACTGTTGTCTGTTTGGCAGTGGTTTCAGGACAACAGGGACCTAGGTGTTTAACCCCTTGCTTGGTTGGCCATATGCAAGATCACCTACCTCACTGCAAGTGTAGACTCATATCACAGCGATGATAACAGTGTGACCAAGGTAATTCAAACAATTTTTGAATCACTTGTGACTTGATCTGAGGAAGGTGATTTAAGATTTTTTTCCCCAGTAAATCATAGTAATGCCTAGAAGTTAACAGAAAAAATTAAAGAAGGAGGGAATTTTAGGTTCACTCTTCCTTTTATGGAGAACGATGTCCACTGGTGAGAAGACTGTAACTGAAAACACATCACTTCTGTCAAGCAAACTAGAAATATTACTAAATCGATCGTAGTGGAAATAAGTATTTGTTTTTAAAGACACATACACAGGTGGTATTTAAACATTTTTAAAACATTCTTTATTTTGGATAAGTGTGTCTTTCTAATGCTCTTCAATGACATTTTTAACTTTGGTCATGAAAAAATGGCTACCCTTGGGACAGAGAATCAAGTTTCAACAATATCTTTAATTTTACACAAAATTCCATATCATACTTACGTACAGATATATACTTTGGGTGGATATTGTGTTAAAAAATTTTAATCTCTCCAAAGAAAATTTTTGGGGGGAGGTGGAGAAAACCTTTTTTTTTTTTTTATTATTTGAAAGATATTATATGACCATTATTTAAGTTTTTAGAAAAATGTGAAAAAGTTTTAAAAACACAAAATTCACCCATAAGCACCAACCCCAGAAATAATCTTATTAATATTTTTGTGTATTTTCTTCCAGTCTTCTGTTTTTAAGTGTTTATTGACTATTAGCCAGTTTGGGATTATTCTGTGTATATAGTTTTATAACCTTATAGTATTTAATATGATTTTGTCTGCATGTTCACTTATTTAAAGTCTATATAATTATCATTTGAATTGCTACATTATATTGTGTAATATGCATAATAATACAGAAGGTACCATCATATGCAGTTTCCTCTATTTTATGGACATTTAGTTGCTACCTTTGTTATTATAAATAATACATATGAATATTTTTATAGATAAGAGTAGTTGTCTACATTCATGATCATTTAATTTGTATAAACTCCTGAAAGTATACTGGGTCAAATGGCATGGGAACATTTAAAGCTCCAATGTATTTGGCTAAATTGCTTTCTAGAATGGAAAAGCAATTTATACCCCCACCGGCCATGTTAAGTATTATTTTTATATAGCTTAAACCTTTTCTTCTCACCGAAATATAATTGACAAACAATATCCTATTAGTTTCAGATGTGCATCAGAGTGATTAAATATCTTTATACATTATGAAATGATCCCTGTGAGTCTAGTTTCCATCTATCATCATACAAAGTTATTATAACATTATTGACAATATTCCCTATGCTGTTCATTGCATCCCCATGACTTATTTTATTTTGTAACTGGAAGTGTGCAACCCTTAGTCCCCTTCACCTAGTCTGCCCTCTGGTAATCAACAATTGGTTACCTGTATTTGTGAGTCTATTTCTGTTTTGGTTTGTTTGCTTGTTTCTTTTTTAGAATCCACATATAAGTGAAATTGTATTGATGAAGTGTAGAATCAGAAAAATGTTCACCTTTAGCCCAGCAACCTGACCTATGGCCTGTATAGTTTTGATAAGGATCAAATAAATGCTGGTTGCTATATTCTTAAAGGGTCTCGTGATGGCCTGTAAATCTCATTGATAGTTAATAACAAACTCAATGATAAATACCAGAGAAATCTTGCAAAAGCAGTTTTATGAGTAGAATTTTTGAAGAAGACATTTATGATCTAGTACTCCTTGTATGTCCCCTCCCCCTTGAGCACTAAGCACATAACCACCAGCTTCATAGAGCATAAGTGCAGCTCTTTCTGCCCACAGGTCCTATCCCTGTGCTACTTGAATAAACCTACTATGTTGCACAATAAAATGTCTCAAGGATTCTTTCCTTTTTTTTTTTTTTTTAAAGTTTATTTATTTATTTTGAGAGAGAGAAAGAGAGAGAGAGAGAGCACACAAGCCGGGGAGGAACATGGAGAGAGGGAGAGAGAGAATCCCAAGTAGGCTCCTCACTGTCAGCACAGAGTCCCACAAGGGGCTCAATCCCATGAACCATGAGACCATGACCTGACCCCAAATCAAGAGTCCAACGCTTAACCAACTGAGCCACCCAGGTGGCCCTCGAGGATTCTTTCTTGACAACAGTGTTCAATGATCCCAAAGCAATATGGCTTTTGTCTTTCTCTGTCTGATATATTTCACTTAGCACAATACCCCCTAGGTTCATTCATGTTGCTATAAATGGAAAGACTTCATTCTTTTTTATGAATGAATAGGATTCTATCATACACATATATACCACATCTTCTTTATGCATTCATCTATTGGTGGACATTTGGGTTGCTTCCCTACCTTGGCTATTGTAAATACAGGCTTACTTTGGAGAAATTGTGGGTTCAGTTCCAAACCACTGCAATAAAGCGCGTGCTACAATAAAGCGAGTCAAATAAAGTTTTTGGTGTCCCAATGCATACAAAAGTTATGTTTATATTGCAGTGTACCCTGGTAAGTGTGCTATAGCATTATGTCTTAAAAAAACAATGTGTATATCTTCATTTAAAAATGTCATGGGGTGCTCAGTGGCTCAGTCAGTTAACCGTTGGACTTCAGTTCAGGTCCTGATCTCATGATCCGTGAGTTTGAGCCCTGCATCGGGTTCTGTGCTGACAGCTCAGAGCTTGGAGCCTGCTTCGGATTTTGTGTCTTCCCTCTCTCTCTCTCTCTCTGACTCTCCTCCACTTGTGCTCTCTTTCTCTCTCAAAAATAAATACGTAAATAAATAAATAAATAAATATTTATAAAAATATATCATATCACTAATAAATGCTTTCAGCAATTTGTAATCTTTTTACTGGTGGAGGGATTTGCCTCAATGTTGATGGCTGCTGACTGATCAGGGTGGTGGTCGGGGTGGCTGTGGCAATTTCTTAAAATAAGACAGCAGTGATGTTTGCCAAATTGAACTGCTCTGATGATGCAGAAAGATGGATGCTGTAGGGTTATAGTAAGTGGATTTCTTTCACTTATGGTCTAGTTGTTATTTAAACTACTAGGTTTTTTTTGTTTGTTTGTTTTTTGGGGGGTTTTTTGCTGTGCTCCAGGGCAGATGAGGCTACCCTTAGTGATATCCTTCACTAAGTGCAAATCAAGACTTTCATGCTTCAGTATTTGAGCTTAGATAATTTTTTTGAAAGTCCACAATTTGGAAATATAACTACTTCTAAAAATGATGTAATACAGTCCATAAAAACTCTTTCCATGCTGTACTTAACATCCATCCATGGATAAGCAGGTGTAGCACAGTACCTCCACAGAGGCAGCATTTGTTAAACCTGCAACAGATATAGACATGGTAAGGAAGGAAAGATAAAGGGGTCTATGCAATGATACAATGAGAGTCCTCACTTTGATTGGGGAGTATTCTTGGTGTATTTAGGTTTTCCCCAGTTAGGTACCAGTTCTGGTTCTCACCGTCTGCTTCTACTCTCAGTACTGGTGGTTAGCAGCACCTTAACACTTACCTCGATGTTTCTAGGAGCATCAAAAAATAATGAAGGAGCAGAGGAATGCAAACATTAGCTGCGAGCAAGGTGACAAATTCACTCAGCTATAGTCGAATGTGGCTTAATAAAAGGCAATATATGATTGTCTTAATGGATTTTAGGTTGAAGAGTATTTGGTGACGATTTGGGAAAACTATAGCCAGACATCCTCCCGCAAAGCTCCCTGGGATCAGCACTGGCCACCTTGCTGGCACTGTCCACTTTGGAAATTCGGGACAGTCCCACTTAATTTTCTTAAAAAACAAAACAAAAAAAAACCCTCAAATATCACTGACTCCTTGGCTGCTAGTTAACATTCTAATTATCCGTTAACACCTTAGGAGGGATTTGTACACTGTCATGTGGGAGAGAGACCCAGTAGGAAGGATGGCCTCCCATCGGCTTATACATCTTGCATCTTTTACCCAATTTATCCTCACATATCCTGCCCTGGAGGACACTAACAGTATATTTTCATATTACCAATGTGGAAATTCTGAAAGGGAATAGAGAAAATGACTTGTCTCATGTCACAGAGCTAATTAAAGGGAGAGCTGCATCTGGGCCCTTTGTCTCTGACTCCCTGAAGCTTATGGCTTCCAATTTTGAGACAGCCTCATAAGGTGGAAGAAATTCAGCCAAGAAACCATACCAGCTTGCTTCTTCACCTGGTAATTATTGTCTGCAAAGAAATCAGAGCTTTGAAAACATCAAAATCAGCTTCAAGAGTGGGGATGACTGAGCAGTATACAAATTAGTAAAGTTTAAAAAAAAAGGTGATTAATTGTTTAAAAAATTTACAACTTCATTATAAGACTGGCCTTTTCAAAGGTGGTCTTATTAGTTTCAGGACCTTTGGCTATTTATACTGACAAAAATTGGTTCTTTTTTCAGCTCATTCACAAAAATCTTCCTTCAAGTGCTTGGATTTCCATAGGAGACAAAAGGTCACATTCTTATTCATAACCAAATTCGAAGAGATTTTGAGCTAACCTGCACTGGGAAAGATATTTCTAACTCTAATAACACATTTACCTTCCAGAAAAAGAAACTAACGTGCCTAAGAAAATCTCTCTAGAATTTGTTTGCCTGTATTTTTATCCCTTTTACTCCTGCCACCTTCCCCAGAGTGAATGTAACAACTCGTTAAAAAAAAAAAATCACCTGGACAATTCGAAAATCTAAAAAATAACAACAATAGAAAACTAATATGTGCTCAATGTAAAAAATTTGAAAAATACCAAAATATTTTTAATAAAACCAAATCACCCTAATATCACAAGCTAGAGATAATCACAGTTACAGTGGAGTGATTTTATACGTATCTACGTGCACGTGCGTGTGCACACAAAGGGTACACGTGTATGCTGATAAATGATTGGGACCATATTGCATATACCCCTAGGGATGGCAGATACAGAGCATGTGTACCACTACTTCCTGCCTTTTTTGCCCATGGCAGATATTACTGATCACAGCCTTCTTTCCTGCTGAGCCCAGATGCTATGTCAGAATATGCTTCAATGCAGCACTCCAGAAAGCCAATACCAAAATACTTCAAAAGCTGTCTCTGATGACTCCTGTTCTGTATCTTGATTTTTTCCATTAATATTCTGGTGTGAATTTTCTGAGATCACTAACATTATTTGAAATTTTTATATGACTGCATAATATTCATAAGACGTATACAGCTATTTACTCCATAATGTTGAGTATATGTTATTCCATAAATTTTGCTGTTATAAAGAAAGCCATGGTAAATATCTTTGTACTTCAAATTTTGACTGAAACTCTTGACTGTTAAACAGGGACATTTTCCAAGTTTCCTTAGAAGTGGGTTCATAGGATCAAGGATTGAAATATTTTTTATTACTTCTCATTTATTTAGCCAAATTGCTTTCCAGAAAAATTGGACCACTTTCATGAGAAGGTTATTAGAATCTTGGTCTTAACATTCTTCAGTGGCATAAAATATTAACATATTTCAAAATCTTTGCTAATTTGTTAAGGGGAAAAATGTATATAGTTTAAGTTTGCAATTCTTTTTCCATTAATAATGTAAAGTATCTGTGTCTAGTTTTAGATCCTATTTCTATTGAGATGCTAGAGTTTTGTTATTGATTTGTATATTATAGACGTAAATGCTTTGTGGGTGATGTTATTTCTCAGTTTTTTATTTAGCTTATGGTATTTCCTAACATCTGGAAGGTTTCAATTCCTTTTGTAGACAAATCTGTTTATCTTTTCCTCTGTGACCTCTTTTATTTCTTTATGCTTATAAAATTCTTCCCTGCCCAAAGAGAAGGAAAATATTTACCTAACTCTCTTTTCAGCATTCTTCTGGTTACACAAAGAACAGAATACATCATGACTGAAAAACAATATATTTCTTTAAATTTTCTAATGTTTATTTATCTTTGAGAGACAGAAAGACAGAATGCAAGTAAGGGAGGGAGACACAGAATCTGAAGCCGGCTCCAGGCTCTGAGCTGTCAGCACAGAGCACAACACAGGGATCGAACCCACAGATTGAGAGATCATGACCTGAGCTGAAGTCGGACGCTTAACCAACTGAGCCACCCAGGCACCCAGAGAAACAATCTTTAAAGAAAGCCATGTCTGTGTCTTGTAAAACCTGTAATCATCAGGCCAGCCTTAGAAGAAAGCAGCCTGCTGTGTGCTGTAGTCTAACTGACCTGAGAAAATCTTGCATCAAAATGGCAACCTCCTCATCCATTGTTACGTTACGATAGATTTATTCTGTGGGGCCTCGAAGGTTCTTTGTTTCTTAAAGTTCTTCGTCCCTGAAGAGCATCATCTCAGAGTTATTAGCTAACATATTCATTACTCATTAATATTCCTTTGGATTTTCTGCCTGCCTAATAATCCATTAGTACAAGGTTTAGCAAAAATGATACCTCAAACTAATACTTTGGGTACCAAGGGAAGAAAGAGGCATAGAGTCTAGAGGTTGAGAAATTTCTTGATTCACATCTCCTGGGATCTGACATTAATAGGCCGGTAGCCAGAATATATGATGATTTAGTGCAGTCCTTACTCTAGCTTTAGAGTGTATATGAACAGACTTTCAGGAATCCCTTTGATTCTATCATGGAGCTTTTAAGAGGGGGAGGGGGAGGGTCAGAGAGAGAGAGACACAGAATCCGAAGCAGGTCCAGGCTCTGAACTGTCAGCACAGAGTCCAACGCGGGGCTTGAAAGACGGACTGTGAGAACATGACCTGAGCCAAAGTCGGACGCCCAACTGACTGAGCCACCCAGGCGCCCCTGTCATGGAGCTTTTGATAACACATACTCCTGTACTGTTGGATCAGTGCCAGACTAAGACACTGTGCGCTGCTGTCACCCCACATGCAAGCTCTATTTTATTGGAATAGAACTTGCTCATTTGTACTTTCTGTCCCTGGAAGTATCCGGTTTCATAACAGTATAATCATCATCATCATCTGCCATTTATTGGGTACGTATTATTTATTAGTTAATCCTAACGATCACCTTATGCAGTTGATATTGACTGTTATCATGGCTTTGTAAAGGAAGCTCTAATTCTCAGAGTGGTGAAAAGCCTATTTAAGCACGCATACCGTTTCATAACATATTTACAGGGTGACTTCTCAGTCCCAGGCACTGTTTCAAGAGCATTATCTTATTTAATGACCACAACAATCTTCTCAGGCCATTCTAGGAATGAAGACACAGAGGCTTACACAGATTAAATACAGTAACTTAAGTACAGTAACTTGCTCTGTGAGTGTTCCTCAACATGAGCAAACATTTCTAATACATTTTAACTTGATAAACGAGCGATCTCTTGCAATACAAGTAGTATGCGATGCCGAATGTCACGTGATCACAACAGAGCCAATGGTTCTTGAAATTCACTTTGATATACAAGTGCTTTGGATTACAAGCATGTTTTTGGAGCAAATTATGCTCAGAAACCAATGTATTTTTGTTACTGTATTTTGATTCAGATCACATGTACCTGGAAGGTGATAGAACTAGGATTTAAAGCCAGAAAGACAAATCCCTTCAGTTTCTCCCCTTCCCCATCCATTGCTGTGTTAGCATTTAAGTAGCAGAGGTGAGGTTCAAAACAAGCACTACTGATTGCAGAGCTCCTGCTCTTAAACAGGGGAGTCTTCTAGATGTGGTGAGTAAGCAGGAATGTTTTGCAATCACTTGTGAACTGTGTTGTATCACATTAATAATTAACGCTAATCATTAAAGCATGAAAGTTTGTGAATGTTGTACTTTGAAATCAATTAGAATGAATTAAAAGTTTCCTATAATGTCATTTTACTAATTTTCGTTCTTAAATACCTTCTTGAATGGGAAAAGGTGGGCCCAGGAATCCAGACAGGGCAGAGCAGGTATGGCTTATCTCTGCTCCGTGCTGTTGGGGTTTCACCAGTGGTTGGTGACTTGAATCATCTACAGCCGTGCTTCTCAAATCACTGGGAAACTTAGATGCAAATTGTAGAGTCCCACCCCAGATGTACTGAACTAGAAACTTTAACAGCGGGACTCAATAATCTATGTTTTTAACAAGCCCTCACGTGACTCTAGTGCATGCTATTATTTGAGAACACTGATCTAGAGGATTCTTCTCTCACATGTATGCATTTCAGAGAGGATGACTCAAAAAGAGAAGTCAACTGGGGGGATGTCCGTAAGAGCACTTACGCACTGCTGTTCCATGGATTTGGGCTTCTCCTCTGTGGCTCTTGGGCTCTTAGATTTCCTGAAAGGACACATTCAAAGAGCAAGAATTCAAAAGAGAACCAGGTGGAAATTGTGTGGCCTCTTCTGATCTAGATCAAAAGTCAGGGTCACCTTCACTCTATTCATCTCAGTTGTAGCAATCACAAGCCTACTCAGATTCGTGGGTTGGGGGTAAAGACCACACTTCTTGCCATGAAACATGTCGAAAGCTTTGGAGCCAATATTTTAAAACTTCTACAGGCTGCCCTCTGCCTTCTAGTCTGATGGCCATATGCAAGATCTACTCATCCACTTGCAGGCTCCCCAAACATCTCACCGCATTTGGCATCAGGCTCAGACTTGAGGTCTATAGGAACATGATGTGACTAGTTGATGGTGAATATTTAGTGGTTAAAAATGCATTGAGAAACACTTATCTTCGCCATTCAGTTCTACTTTCCTTAGGAGGATACGACTTTTTGAGTGCAGAGCTCTTATAAATGTGACTTTTAAAAAATCAATACATAACACAGCATAAAATATATAACAGGACCTAGAGTGTGTGCTCAGTCAGTTATTATTGAGTTGAGTTTTTATTGAACTGAGTTTTAAAATTTAATATTTGAACTTCTCCTGTATTCTATCACACATATACATGTAGGTTAGTGTAATGTTCACTTTTCCTTTTTCTATATTTAACACACTGCAACAAAGCACAAATCTCTAAGAATCGTGGGAGACATGACATAGAGAAGCTATTATCCTGGGTATCTCCTAGCACTGTATTTCTTACAAATAATTTTCACTTAGAGCTGAAGGAAGCAGCGGTTACCATAGTCTGAGACAATAGAGGCTGGTGACCTCTTGACTGGATCGCTTAAGTTTAGGTGAAAATAACTACTCAAGTGCCTTATACTCACATTTTCTAAATTCTAAGTGACAATTTAAATTTGTCTTCTCTAAGGCTCATACATGAATTTTCAGGTGTTCAGTTTTTGGGCCAATTCTCAGTTTGATTTTACAACACAATCTAAATGAGGACTTTCAAGAATGTTTAGCAAGAGCTCATTCCACATACAGGAGTTAACTTGGAGCCTGGTTTGATAATGAAATAAAACTCTAGTATTAATTTGTTTTTATTATCTGGTCGATGGTTTTATTAACCTATTTTTGATTTCTGGTGGCTGTGCCTTTGAGTTAAAACAAAGCATTAGTGTATCATTCCTCCGGCTTTCTTGCTATGCTCTGAAAACGATGCATTTCTATTTCTTAAGTTAACTGGCTATATCCTTTTAATTCTTAACATACATATATACTTTAGTTTGCATTGTTAGGTTTTCTAGAAAGCGTATAACGCAGATTTAGTTGTGTATGGTAAAGAATCTTATGGGGCGCCTGGGTGGCGCAGTCGGTTAAGCGTCCAACTTCAGCCAGGTCACGATCTCGCGGTCCGTGAGTTCGAGCCCCGTGTCAGGCTCTGGGCTGATGGCTCGGAGCCTGGAGCCTGTTTCCGATTCTGTGTCTCCCTCTCTCTCTGCCCCTCCCCCGTTCATGCTCTGTCTCTCTCTGTCCCAAAAATAAATAAAAAACGTTGAAAAAAAAAATTAAAAAAAAAAAAATAATTAAAAAAAAAAAAAAAAAAAAAAAAAGAATCTTATATCTTGTATCCCAGGTTATATGTTAACGTGAATTTGGAAGGGAACGAGGAGAAGACACTGGGGAAGACAGTGGGAAGTAAAACAGTTTAAGCAGTCGGTTGAAGGAACAGGAAATTATATAGGGATTAGATTTTATGTTTTTTTAAAGGTTTTATTTATTTCTTTAAGTTTGTTTATTTTAATGGTTTTATTTATTTAAGTTATTTTGAGAGAGAGAGAGAGAGAGCCTGTGCACATGCAGAGGAAGGGCAGAGAGAAAGAGAGACAGAATGCCAAGCAGGCTTTGCTCCATCACCACAGAGCCTGATGCAGGGGCTCAAGCTCACAAACGATGAGATCCCGACCTGAGCCGAGATAGACAGTTGGACGCTTAACTGGCCGCACCATCCAGCCACTCCTATGGATTAGATTTTAATGCCAAGTATTCTACATTGTCACCGTCGGGGCAAAGGACTCTTGAGAGGCTGAAACACAAATTACTCTTGTCTAGCCGACCAGCAATTTCTACAGTAACTGCGAATGCATAGTGATTATTGTTTAAAGCATAGTTCAAGCAATTTAGTGCGGTTGCAAAGAAAGTGTGAAAACTTGTGGCCACCTATAATGTTACGTTGTGTGTTCATGCATGTGTACACACATTTGTGGACAAGTTACCAATGCAAGAAAGGAAGGCTCAGTCAGGAGACTATGTGTGGTATCGAGTCTCAACTCGATCGTTCCTGGTTTTCAGTAGTTTCCACGGAATTTTCAATGTTGTTTCTTTTGTTCTTGTCCTTCAGCATCCTGTAAATGAAGCTGTTTCTTTAAAATCGATCCATTTACTGGAGAGTGTTATGCTCAGTGAAATAAGCCATACTGAGAAAGACAAATACCATATGTTTTCACTCTTATGTGGATCCTGAGAAACGTAACAGAAACCCATGGGGGAGGGGAAGGAAAAAAAAATAAAAAGAGGTTAGAGTGGGAGAGAGCCAAAGCATAAGAGACTCTTAAAAGCTGAGAACAAACTGAGGGTTGATTCGGGGTGGGAGGGAGGGGAGGGGGGGTTATGGGTATTGAGGAGGACACCTTTTGGGATGAGCACTGGGTGTTGTATGGAAACCAATTTGACAGTAAATTTCATATATTGAAAAAACATAAAAAAATAAAATAAAATCAATCCATTTGTTCATTCATTCGCTTACTTACTCACGTAGGCATTTATTGCACCAATAGCATCAAGTGGGAGGCTGAAGGTACAAAGATGACTACAGCATGGTTTCTGTTTTCCAGGAGCTCACATGTATAGAGATAAGTAAATATATATATATATATTAAGGTGCAGTGAAGGCTTTGATAGTGGTAGAGGCAAGGGCCAGGACTGGGATTCTATATGTGTGTTACATTGTGCCTAGGAGTGAGGGATAAGGAAAAGCTTCACAGATAAGATAGCTCACATGGATAAAAACTGAAAAGAATCTTGAGGTAGGAGAGAAGTAGTGGGCATTCATATCATTCTTTGACTTAAAAACGTGTTCAGTTCTCATTCTGTCATCTAGCACGTTATTGCTCTCTGTGAAATCATCTATATGTTTTATGTCTTCTGTGTAGTTATCCACTGTTGATTGCAAACAAAGTTCAGCAGAAGAAGCTAAAGGCAAAAAGAACTGTGAAACATATTACCAAACGCTTCCCTCCATTGTTTAACCATCTATTAACCTGCCCAATTAAATTATTTTTCAACCCACATTTCTCTATCGAATGTACAGGGATATTACAAGAGACTTTTCAAATGCTTTGCTGTGATAAACGTACATTCTGTAGTATTTGGAATACTTCTGGCTACAAAAAACCTCAACCCCATTGGCTTAAACACTAATAATAATACGTATTAGCTTACACAATAAGAAGTCCAGAGGCAAAAGAGTTCCAGGATTGGTTAATTCAGCCACTCAATGATGTAAAGGATCTGGATTTTATCTGTTGGTACGCTTTGCCATGCGGAGTATCCTGGATCATCTCTAGTGGTCACAAAATAGCTGCAGTAGTGCCAGGCATTGCACCTAGACAAAACACTGTCTAGTAGAAGAGGGTCTCTTTCTCTGTGTTTCTTTAAAAACAAAACAAAACAAAACAAAACAAAACAAAACATAAAGAAGACTCCACAGTGGACTTCTATCTTGTTTCATTGATCAAAATTGCACCACATGCTAGTCACGCAAGGGGTTCCCATGATTGGCATGGACTCAGCCTTTACTCATCAGCTAGAAATTAGAATATCCTTCCTAAGCACTTGACCACAGGAAGTAGGCCAAGAGCAGTGAAACAAAAGAAAACAAAACTGGGATCTTTCAGGAAGGAGGATTGAGGGGGGGAATGGATTTTTGGTAGATAACCAAGATAGATCGCTATGCCTATGGCATAGGATGTTCCAAAACATGAACATATGGTGCGCCTCCTATATAACATGATGTGTCTTAAAAAACAACATACGTTATGTCATTACTTTCCAAGAACAGTAATTTTTCTAGAATAAAATACAGTATTTCTGTCTGTCTCTACATGTCAAAAGCAATACATATAACATTTATAGGAGATCATATTTCTGAATTTTTTCACTATTTTTTTTTTACTGACCATTTTGTTGTTTGCTAGTGATTGGTTCTAAATGACTGGCTATGGTTACTAGAGGCTTTTTTTTTTTTACAGTATAGTATAAAAATTCTATGTATATGTTTAATGTTTTAATGATTTTTGCATTACATTCCTTTCATATTATCAAGTAATACAGGCCCATTGCATTTCAGTAATCGTACCTACCAAGTTGAGTTATTTACACAAATCATCTCTTATGTACCAGTTTCTACTTCTTTTTCCTAGTATAATTCTTATACATGTCCAGCATTTAATTGGGTTGAAGGGTTTATACTTGAGACACGAGTGTGCATATTGGAACATTTGCATTTTTGAAATTTGGGGGACCAGAAAGTCTTACACGAAAGGCAAGAACAAAAAACAAAACAAAACAACCAAAGAAGCCCAGACAAACAAAAACACTTTAAGTATGGTATTACACACATCAGTGAGTAGAGATGAGGTTGGTCTCGGCTCTTCAAAATTTATGTCATGCAGGAAGCCTTCTCTTTCAATTACTGGGTAAGGAGAACCTTGTTGAGGATAATTGTACATCAGCCAAGAAGGGCCCAGATTGTCCAGAGGACATTGGGGTACCACTTCAATGTCTTCTCCAAATTTTGAAAAAATAATTCTACACTTAGAAAGTCAATTTCTTTTTTTTCCATTTTTATGATATTGGAAATGAAAAAGTAATCATCCAAATGATTTCCACCTCTCATTTGGAAGCTGAATTGTTGCTGATTGCTGTAAGCTGAATTCTGTTTTATTTACCTAGTATTACTGCTGTTACTAGGAAACCATGCTTCATAGTTTAGTGTTTTACTGTGAAATATAAAATGTCCAATTATTGCAAAGGTATCTTGATGTGTGATTTAGCCTGTTATGTTTAAAGCTTCTGCATATTTTTCTGAAAGTTATTTTATGATGAATTAAGGGACACATAGTTAATTTCTTTTCAAATTTATTTATATCAACCTCCCCAAAGCCGATTTATTGTTATTTCAAAAATATTTGTAAAACTGTTCCAGAATTGAGGAACCTCTCTAGTGAGTCCCTGGATGGTTTTATTAGGGTGGTTGATATATTCCTCTGTACTTAACACTATGGAACTGTTTGGTTAAGCCCTAAGTGAACTTCTTGAGGAAAACTGCATGAAGTCTGAAGCATTCACTGTGTGAAGGGAAAAATTTATCTGTTGTATCTGATTTGTAGTGATTTATTATTTTTATAACATACTATACCCTTGGAAAACTACTTTGCAAAAATGTATTAATTTCCATTTCTCTTTTGAAATTTCCTATAATATTGCAGATGAATTTATATGTCATTTTCTAAACCTACTCTTCAGAGTGTCCAGAGAGTGAAAATATATACTAGTACAATAACAGCAATTATGGTAATATCCTAGATTTATATTGTTCTTTCTGATGATTTATCTTACTTAATTTTGTGCTTGTGATAACTCACACAATATGATGAGATAATTATTCCCATTCTTACAAGTAAGAAAATGGATATTTCGATGAATGAAATGAAGTTTCCAACCTCAGACAACTGATAAATGCTAAATCTGGAGCTTGAATTTAGTTTTTTCAGACTTGAAATCCAGTGTTGCATTCTGTCTACTTGTATAATAGTGTTACCATGTATTTAATGTATATGCTTGCTTATCTGGATTCTCTGAATTATGGTGAAAAATGTTTCTTATTGCAGAGATTTTATCTGAAATATTTATTTTTTAATCACTGACAATGGAAATAGATTTAATTCAAATACTTATAGGGTGCTTACAAAATGCCAGGTTCTGTATTAGGCTCTTGTATATTCATTTCACCTTTCTTGTTTCATTTAGTACTCTTTAGGGATCTTCCAATTCCCTTCTAATCCTAGGATTATTTAATTGTTAAGTGTCTGCCATATAGAAGACACATGTTTGTAGAAGCTCTAACTTCTCCAGATGATGAAGTTAGTTGGGTTTTAATGTTTATTCTTCATAGAAGTTCGGTCAGTGGTTCTAAATTTTATAATTTAAATGTCCTCTTTGAAGAATTCTACCAAGATTTATAGATAGGGATACCTGGGTGACTTAGCCAGTTAAGCATCTGACTTCAGTTCAGGTCATGATCTTACAGTTTATGAGTTCGAGGCTTGCATCAGGCTCTCTGCTGTCATCTCAGAGCCCACTTCAGATCCTCTGTCCCCCCCTCTCTTGACCCCTCCCCTACTCATGCTCACGCTCTCTCTTTCAAAAACAAACATTAAAAAAAAAAGATTTACAGGTAGAGTTTTTTCTTTAAACTTGTATTATCAATCCCTTAATTTCTAGTTCTTAGTTTCTATGTTTAAAGTTTTATTGTTTTAAAATAATCCGCAATGGAAGTTACAGTGATACTGGACACTTATGTGTTAGTCTATGAATAAAGATCTGAAATCAGGGCTTGAATTTGGTTATCTGGCTTACTATTGCTTATTTATATTGAAAGATGCATTGATTTTCAAAAATACCAACAGTGGTAGTGTCTTTCCCAAAAGGTTAAGATGATTGTTTGTGATTAATACTACTTTTTAAGTCTATCAGCATACCTTCAGCCATAGAAGCACACTAAAACCTGGGCCATATATTTAAAATTGGAATTTGGTTCCTTGCTGCTAGGCTACTGAGACATGAAGAACAGAGTCAGAGATTCAGAACCTTTAGTATTAAGGAAGGTAGCCAGCAGGAATGAAAACATTGATGAATATTTTTTAGCAGTAATAATTAAGAGTTACCTGCCACCACTATAAGTGATCCTCTTAGCTATCTCAAAAAGGGTGCTATTATAATCTTCTGCCAGTTCATGGGTGTGTGTATGTGTGTGCATGTGTGTGTGTGTGTGTGTGGTCATACACTCTGACTCCCTATAAATAGATTTCATAGGAAATAGCTATCTGCCCATTTGCAGCATTGTGGTTGCAGATATATTAACCTTGACCAAGAATGCACACAGCAGAGAAAAAGAAGTGATAAGTCAAGACTATGCTAATCACGGTTGCAGTGTTTTTCTAGAAATGCCATTGAGAAGGCATCTGTAAATAGTTATGAGCTCCTATAATTTCTTTAAATCGTTTAACAAATATTTCTAAGGACCTATTGGCTACCAGTCACTTTATTTGACCTGGGGAAAACAATAATGAATAACAAAACATCTTCTGACTTCAAAGACCTTTTAGTTTGGTGTGGCAAAGACAGACACATAAAATAAAAATAAATACAATAAAGTATTAAAAATAAGTCATCATTATCAAAGCAGGTTATTGCAGGAATGCAAGGAGGATTCAGTAATTGAAAATATCCTAAGTCAGGGGATTTATACATCAGAAGGGGAAAATATATGATCATTTTCTTTGATGCTGAAAAGGCATTTGATAAAAATTCAACAGTTATTTTTGGTAAAATGTGTTTTTTATATGTTTATTGATTTACCCTGAGAGATACATACAGAGAGAGAGAGAGAGACAGAGAGAGCACATGCATGCACACACACAGTAGAAGGGCAGAGAGAGAGAGGGAGAGAGAGAATCCCAAGCAGGTTCCGTGCTGTCAGTGTGGAGCCCAATGTGGGGCTCCATCCCACAAACCATGAGATCATGACCTGAGCCAAAATTGACTTGGGTGCTCAACTGACTGAGCTGCCTAGGCCCCTCTTTTTGTGAAATGTTTTAGTAAAATAGAAATAGATGGATACTTTTAACATCATAAAACATAGGTATGTCAAGGCTACCTCCATCATTATACTTACTTGAAAAACATTAGAAGCATTCCCTTTCAACTCAGGAGTAAACTAAGAAATCTTTACACAATCATTATTATTACATATCATTGTTCTGGGTGGTTCTATCGATGCAATAATTCAAGAGAAAGCTAGAAAATGGTAGAAAGGATGCTATGACAGTTTCTAGGCACAAGCCTTAAGACACTTACAACTTTCTCTTTCTGTCTCTTGGAAGCTCGCTTTTGGTACCTAGCCGCCATACCATGAGGAAGCCTAAGTCGACTGCACGACGACCCACACTGATAGGTCCATAGCCCTGATGAGCCCTTGGGTGGTGGCAATCACCAATTTGCCATCTTGAAATCAGGTCCTGCGGATCCTAGTCAAGCAGCCCTAAATGATGCTGTGAGGTAAAAATGAGCTACCTCTTCTAAGCTCTGCCCCAAATGAACATCTGTGAGCAAAAATAATATTTGCTATTGTTTTAAGCCACTAAGTTTTGGAGTTGTTTACTGATGCCGTGATGGATAATCTGAATGGGTTTTAGTACCTAGAAGGGGGTGCTGTCATAACAAAACCCTGAGACATGTGGCACCGGCTTTGGGACTGTGGTACAGTCAGAAGCTGAAAAGGCCTTGAGGAAAATGTCAGTGAAATCCTCATACTTGTCGAGGAAAATGTCAGCAGAATTCTGAAGGCCTGGTGGGATGGTGGTGAGAGGGAATACATCAGAGTAAGAACATTCTTTCCTAAATTGTTTATAACCAAGAAAAGAAAATTACATAGTTGGAGGCTTCTTTTCAGTGGCTAAGAGCAGAAACAATGTTTGGGTTCTCAGCAAAAATATCGTACCTTCACTTCATTCCTGATTTTGTAGAACAACTTTTAGTTTCAAAGTAGTTTCACATATATGATCTTATTTTATGTTTTATTTTGTTATTTTATTTATTTATTTATTTATTTATTTATTTATTTATTTTACTGGAGAGCAAGACAGAGAGAGAGAGACAGAGGGAGAGAGAGACAGAGAGAGAGAGAATCCAAAGCAGACTCCACGCTCAGGGTGGAGTCTGACACGGGGCTCAATCCCATGACCCTGGGATCATGACCTGAACCAAAATCAAGAGTCAGATGCTCAACCGACTGAGCCACACAGGCTCCCCAATCATATTTTCTATTTTAAACAACCAATTGAAGTAAGCAAATCAGGTATTAATGTATGATCCCACTTTAAGATTGGCAGATCAAGAAGCTAAGCCACACGATTATCTAGAGACAGGAGCAGTACTAGATCTGGCTTCTGTTGGTCCTGATTCCAGACTGTGGCTTCCCACGGTGGGTGGTAATGGAACCCTCGCTGCAATTTGCACAGGGGGCAGGGGTAGTCATAGGAACTGGAGAACAGCAGACATGGCTTTCAGTGTTTGCGGCTCAGTATTTGTCTTTCAGAACACACATTCTGGGAGAAACGAACACTGTGCTTGTATTGACTTGTTTTTTCTTTCCTGTCCCAGCTCTTTATATTCTGAGTGTAGTTCTAAATAAATGTTTCAGCTTCTGGAGGGTTGGTTTTGGCTCCAGGAAGTTCAATATTTGATGAGTTTGGAAACTGAGAAGCTGATAAGAAACACATCTAACACAGGTTGCTATTAGATTGCTTTTATACTGTCTCCTAAAACTTATAGTTAAAGGTGAATCCTGGATACAATTCATTGGTCCAATTACATATAATGTTTTGTTTTGTTTTGTTTTTTAATAGGAAGAACCCACAGAGAAGTATAGCAATAATTTGTGGATGGGGCTTTAAAGCAGTCGCCTTTTGCAGGACACCTGCTTCTTTAAGATAGTTGTAAGAAGACTACAGGCTACATTTTCACCTCTGAAGTCATGAAAATATGGTAGTAATTATCCAAGATTTTTAACCATAGTGCAAGATATCAAGAAGTTTGAAATAAAGAAGAGAACGAGGTAACTTTTTGATCTTTGGGTAATCAGGAAACTACAAGAGTTTCTGAACCAAACTATATTAATCTCTTAAGTTTTCTGCTTTATTTGAAAATTAGGCCACTGCTTCTTTGGCTCCCTGACTTCCCAGAGCACCCTCATCCTGAGTGTTTTCCTCCAGTAAACACTGGGCTCACCTATTGGTTTATTTTTATCATTTTAAAAATCAAACTGCAATCATGAGTCACGTATTTGGCAGCCTTCTGTCTTAAAGAAACAGCATCAGCATACCTGAAGCCCAGGTGAGCAGAGCTCTGGCCTCAAGACGACAGGGTTGCAGCAGAAGTAGGAACATAATGGGCCTTGGAAGGGAAGCCTATGCAGTGTATGTGGCCAGCACACATCGCCACACGAAATGATGGTATCTGGAGGCAGGGGCAGCACTAGATGTGGTTCCCGTTAGTCCTGCGGAGCACTTTCTGAACTAGAAGATGATCTACAAATATGAGTTGTTGAATAAACTGGTCTCAGTGAGATGTTGCAGTAGTTCAGGCAGTGCTTACGTACCCTGGAGCCAACTCTCATGTATGCTATGATTGCAATGAAGATCAAACAGGAAGACAGTCACCATCAGTGATGTCAGCTATATTAAAGTGAATAAAATGGTGGCATTTGCCAAAAAGCACAGAAGGGCAATATGTCATCCTAAGTCGATCTAAGTAAGAAGTCAACAAAATACCTCAATCCCTCCCCCTACACATATGTGAAGCGGATTGCTGGTCCAGGTCTTGCAGATGAGGAAATGAGATGAAGAAAGTTTACTAGAGACTGTCTCTTCCTGCTGCCTCCTTGCTGCCTGGTCCCTTGGATAGACCCACTTCCTGTGTGACCACACTCTTCCTGGCCACAAGTATTGGGCCAAGGTAAATAAATGCTTGCTAGGGACCCCAGGACTCCAGGAGATTGGTCTGGTAGGAAAGCATGAGCTATTGCAATCTGATCTTTCCTCTCTGGACATGGAATCAAAAAAAAAAAAAAAAATCCAGCTGTGGGGCACCTGGGTGGCTCAGTCAGTCAAGCCTCTGACTTCGGCTCAGGTCATGATCTCACCGCTCCTGAGTTGGAGCCCTGCGTGGGGCTCCAGGTGGAGCCTGGAGCCTGCTTCAGGAGACTGTGTCTCCCTCTCTCTCTGCCCCTCCCCCCATTCGCTCTCTCTCTCTCAAAAATAAATGAACATTAGAATTTTTTTAAAAAGTCCAGCAGTAGGTTGCTAACTTAAGGATCTGTAGGCCTAATGAGGAGGCTGCCATTTATGGTCATGCTTAAGATGGGTAAGCAGAGGAATCTCAACAACACTAAGGAAAATGACAGAAGCATTCCAAGAAGCACAGATACGGTGAGAGAAATGGAAGTTTGAAAGGGATTGGTCCCAAAGTTACTTTGAATTCTATCCATCCTTTGGCTGGCATGTTTTTTGTTTGTTTGTTTTTGTTTTTGTTTTGTGGTTCCTGTGATACTTCACTGAATTAAAAATAAATTCTCTTTCTTACTTAAGAGGGTTTGAGTGATTTTTGATTTATAAAAGCCTGAAATGAAAGAGTTTATTGGTGGAGATTGTATAGCTAATAATTGGAGGTAAAAACCCATGATCATTAGATTCTCTCCCAGTTGTAAGCTCCATCTTTTTGCCCAATAACCTTTTCAGCACGTTTTAAGATCCTCCTAAAAGGCTCAAAGAATGGGTCAGACTTTGTGGGTTCTAAGAACCATGGCATTCCATTAAAGAAGAGAGCTTGGGGCAACCTTCAAATTAAGCCATGTATGCAGTCACCTATTTTGTTAATGAACGTTGCCGTTTCATTGGTTTTAAGGTAAGTATAATTTAGATCAATGCCTTGAAGAAACATCATAAATTGTTACTTGGAGAGTTTTACATTCTCTTCAAAGAGCAGCCCTTGTCTTCATTGTAACAGCCTTTGCTTTTTGTAGAGACTATGCCTGCAGTAACTATTTATGTATAACATGGTAGGGTCCTGTACCACTTTTTTTTTTTTTTTTTAAATTTTTTTTTTTTTTCAACGTTTTTTATTTATTTTTGGGACAGAGAGAGACAGAGCATGAACGGGGGAGGGGCAGAGAGAGAGGGAGACACAGAATCGGAAACAGGCTCCAGGCTCCGAGCCATCAGCCCAGAGCCTGACGCGGGGCTCGAACTCACGGACCGCGAGATCGTGACCTGGCTGAAGTCGGACGCTTAACCGACTGCGCCACCCAGGCGCCCCTATACCACTTTTGCTGTAATGTAATCCGGTTCATGTTTATTCTATTTTACAATTAACTTGAGGAAACAAGAAACAGTTTAACCATTAGAATGCATTAAATCCATAAGAAAATTTTCATCTTCGAGGAATTTATTCTGAAGTGTACTTCTTTAAATCCATGACATATTTGAATCAAAGATTTGAGGAGACCAAAGTCATTGTCAGTTGTCACCAGGGAATGCATTTAGAAATATTTTTCAATTTGGTGATAACAAAAGAAATTTGACATACATTTAAAAACTGTCAATTTATCACTTTGTGGTTATTACCAAGGATAAAATACATTGTATTTTTAAATGGCAGAGTGTGTTATAAAATCAATTTTGCCCTCGTCTTTTGGGCATTGCAAATACAAAGACCATGTTAGAGTAAGGGATTTATATAATCTCTCTAAAGAATTCTGGGATAAAGCAGATACGTGAATTTGTGTGACATATACATCAGGTGTCTGTCTGTGGGTTTGTGGATGAATGGTAGAAACATTCTGCTGTCTTTAATCACCTCTCATGCCTTTCCATCCATCACTTTGAAGATGGTATGGATGATGACTGTGACCTGGTGTGTGAGAATGGCTACATTCTCCAGTGTTCACACAGCAAGCTTCCTCTTGGATGCTTAAAAACATTGAATTAAAATTCAACATATGAAGTGTAATTTTACTTGAATTTAAAAAAAGAAAACGAAACTGAAGTGAAAGTTAAGAGTTTTCTCTACTTCAGATGAATGGCTTTCTCCTTTTGCTAACAAGTGCTATTGTGTCATCAGAGATTCTTCTGGCTCTGGTTCAAGATAGAGGACTAAACATTTCTTTATGCATGTTTCTCACTACATTCCGCAAAGATACTAGTTAAAACAAAAGGAAATAGAGTCATCATAGGCAGAGAAGAAAGTGATGTAGGTTGGGGAAACAGGCCAGTCAATTCCGTAGAGAATTTCTAGAAGATTGAAAATAGTTGGGTTATGCTGAGGAATACGTTAGAATGGGGGACACTTCATGTCAAATATGTGACGGAGTCTGAGGTAGAGAATTCTCCCTTGTGAGAAAGAATGGTTCCTCACTCAGACAGTTGGAGACAGCACATAGACAAAAAAAAAGGGGGGGGGGGGTAAAGGAGGGACCCACTGAAATGGCTCCTTGGAGGGATATCTTCTGAACAGATGTGTTGGTCTGGCCTCCTCTACGTTTCCTTCCTGTTTGTTCTCTCCCATCATCAACATACACACAGAGTTCCTAGCCTCATCTATTTACCCTGAGGCTAAACTCAGAGAATGGCACTTTAGAGAAGGTAATTGCTCTGTTGAGGTGTGGGATTGGTGTAAGCAAACAGGATATAGCCCTTATCAGTTCAGCCTGGGGTGGGGGTGGGGGGGGGGGACTGTGCAGGTAGGTGGAGGGCTTGGTGAAAGCTTGTTTGCAGCTAGCCTTCCCATTGAAGGAAATAGACTTGAAAAGAAAAGAAAAAAGAAAGGAAAGGAAAGGGAAGAAAGAGAAGAGAAAAAAGAAAAGGAAAACAAAAAAGAAAAAAGAGGCCTTTGTACATACAGAGATGTGGTATCCTAGCTTTCTTCATTCATAAATATAAATAGACATTTCAGGACTGCCAGATATTTGAACACAAACAGCACAAAGGAGAAGCAGTAAAAACAAAGTGGCCAAAAGAGAAACAGACAAATCTTAGATAAAGGATAATTTTAAAAATCATTTATTCTATCCATTCAACACGTTAGTTAAATATCCAATGGCTTCTAGGTGCTATTGTAGGCCCCGAGACACAGCAATGAAAAAAACAAAAATCTCTGCCTCATGGAGCTTATATTCGGGCAGGAGAGACAGACAATACATAAATAATAAACATAAGAAATATGTAATTTAGGTAAGATGATAAAGATAAAAATAGAACACAAAAGGCGATATAAAAAAGACAAAAGTACTGGGTGGGGCAACATAAATTATAGTTTTAAATAGAGTATTTAATGGGTGCCTGGATGGCTCTGACCCCCGGTTTTGGCTCAGGTCATGATCTCATTGTTCGTGAGTTTGAGCCCAGTGTTGGGCTCTGTACAGGTGGCAGCACAGAGCCTGCTTAGGGTCCTCTCTCTCTCTCTCTCTCTCTCTCCCTCTCTCACTCCATCTCTCTGCCCCCTCCCTGGCTTGCACACCTGTGCACTCTCTGTCTCACAAAAATAAATCAATAAACGTTAAAAAAAAAATTAAATAGTGTAGTAAGAGCAGGTTTATTGAGAAGATGACAACTGAGCAAAGAATTGAAGTCAGGGAGTCAGCCAAGATGAAAGAACTTTCTGGGAAGATGAAACAGCCAGAGCACAGACCTTAACACAGGAGCACGTCTAGTATCTTTCGGATAAACAAGACGTATCACTTCTGCTGGCATAGGGCTGAGGCAGAGAAAGACTAGAGCAGGAGTAACCCAGGTCACATCTTGTACGGCTTTGCAGGCCGTTGTAAGAGCTTCGGCTTTTATGCTGAGTGAGCTGGGAAGAAGCCCTTGAAGGTGAAGGAACAGAGGAGTAACATGACATGACTTTGAATTTAAAAGGATCCTTCTGGCTGCTGTGGGGAGGGGCGGGATAAATGCAGAAGCTGGAGACCAGACCATGCAGAGGCTATTGGTGAAATCCAGGCAAGACATGACGAGGAATTGGACTAGGGTGTTAGCAGTGGGGATGGTGAGAAGTGATCGTAACTTAGAGTATATTTTGGAAGTGGAGAAGGCAGAGGAAAATTATACCCTTCTTAACAGGCAACAATGGCCCGATGGAGGAAGTCCAAGCTCAGTAACCAGGTGATAGATAGAGCTAATAGAACAGTGAAAACACATTACCAGGGCACCTGGGTGGTTCAGTCGGCTAAGTGTCCGACTTTAGCTCAGGTCGTGTTCTTGGTGAGTTCAAGCCTCGCCTGGGCTTCTGTGCTGACACCTCAGAGTCTGGAGCTCCCCTCAGATTCTGTGACTCCCCTCCCCCCCTCACTCTATCTCTCTCTCAAAAATAAATAAACATTAAAAAAATTTTTTTAAATGTTAAAAAAACTTTACCAAAATAATAATAATAATAATAATAATAATAATAATAATAATGAGAACCCTCAAAGAGATACAGTAAGATCATAGAAGACTTTCTGGGTATAACCCCAATCTCATCATTTCCAAAATTATGAACTTCCTAGATCAACTGAAAAAGAGACCACCCATTACCCAGAGTTCTGGAATACAAATGAAAGAAATATCTCACTATGTAGACAAAAAAAAACAAAAAACAAAAAACAAAAAAAAAAACAAAAAAAAACCACAAAGAGGTAGAATCTTTAGATTTGGAAGGTAGGCTCATTTAGTTTCAGGCTTAGAATGAGGAAAGGCATAAAATGAGGTACAACTTCCTTCTGTTCTCCACGATTTCCCTCACACTGGGGTCCTGTACTTTTAATCACAATGCCTAGAGAACTCACTCTGGCTTATGAGTCCTTCAATATCAAAAATGCTGTAGGGGCGCCTGGGTGGCTCAGTCGGTTAAGCGTCCGACTTCGGCTCAGGTCATGGTCTCATGGTCCGTGAGTTCGAGCCCCGCGTCGGGCTCTGTGCTGACTGCTCAGAGCCTGGAGCCTGTTTCGGATTCTGTGTCTCCCTCTCTCTCTGACCCTCCCCCGTTCATGCTCTGTCTCTCTCTGTCTCAAAAATAAATAAACGTTAAAATTAAAAAAAAAAAAATGCTGTAGCTTTCTGAAACAGTGGGTCTCCAAACTTTTGTTTGCGTCGTACTTTTGATCACCGGACTTTTTTCTTTTCTTCTGTCTTTTCTTTCTTCTTCTTTTTTTTCTTTTTTTTAAACACAGTTAGGAGAGTTACATGCTTGAGATGGGTATTACCCTGGTTATTTATTGTTCACATGGGAATCGATCTTAGCATCAAAACTAGTGGGATGCCGGGCATTATGTGCCTCCTGATGTGATGCAATGTGAAATTCACAGCCTTGCCTACAAAATAATCTTGTCAAAAGTGCTAAACTGAAATTTATCAAGCTTTTAGCTCTAATTTACAGCTTTTAGAAAATACAGGGTAAAGGAAAAAGAGTTAAAAAATACCTGTATGCTCACTTCCCATAGTCTATCACTGTAATACTGTCTTTCCCTGTACCCCCAAGTCCCTCCACCTTATACTGTCTTCACTGTACTTGCCTGGCAAAAGCCTGCTTTGGTTAAGTCCTTCCATGCTCTGGGCCAACTACAAGCCTACGTCTAAGCACCTGCTTATGGCTGGTAGAAAGCACACAACCAGACCAACTGCTTTTGTTTTGAATCTCTGACCACAAACCTCAAGTGAGCCCTTGGGACTCCTTGGCAGTTCCACTCTCCTCAAACCTCCAAAACCACTTTCCTCTGCCTTACTGTCAGCTGATTTTTACTGAGAAGATAAAAGCAGTCATTAGAGAACTTCCTCATCTTCCCACCACAAAATCTATTCTCCCTACATCTTTGCCACAAGTTCAGCTTGCCTTTTTTCAAGGGTGAATAAACTTACCTTGTTCCTATCGAGGGACAGGTCCTTTCTTCTGTGTATGGGACCCAGCCTCTCTCAGCATTTAAGTATTTTGCTCCTGTACTTTTCCCTCCTTCTCACGTGTCAAATGTCCCCATAAATTGGATGAGCATCAAGAAGGCTATAATCTCTCTCATCCCTCAATCCTGCTGTGTTCCACATTACAGCAAAATATCAGGAAAGCTTTGTTTAAATCCTATGTATCAACTTATTAACCTCTCATTTTTCCCACCGCTACCCCAAAACAAAGAGAATAACAAAGTGAATATCTATGTCCCCACTTCTCAGCTTCAGAAGTAAAATATTATAAATACATTTAGAGTTCTTTTATATCTCTCCTGGATCCCATTCTCTTCCCTTGTCCCCTAGCTCAGAGATAGTTAATATGGCACCCTTGAAAACTAGACCACCTAGGTCCCCTGCTGCAAAAGCACTGTGATGACAGTCCAAGATGATCCTGTCTGAATTTTTCACTGTATTTGCTTCTCCCGGCTGCTCCCAGCAATGACTAAGCACAGTGAAATACAGGTTCAGGCTCATTTGTGTGTGATGCAGGACTTCTCTGGTAGATGACTCTGACTTAAGGGCTCCCCATTGGCCTGGCCACAACTTTCTTTTTTTTTTATTATCTTTTTTTTTCTTTTTGTTCTTTTTTAACTTGTTTTATTTTTTATTTTTATTTTTTTAATTTACATCCAAATTAGTTAGCATATAGTGCAACAATGATTTCAGGAGTAGGTTCCTTAGTGTCCCTTACCCATTTAGCCCATCCCCCCCTCCCACAACCCCTCCCATAACCCTCAATTTGTTATCCATATTTATGAGTCTCTTCTGTTTTGTCCCCCTCCCTATTTTTATATTATTTTTGTTTCCCTTCCCTTATGTTCATCTGTTTTGTCTCTTAAAGTCCTCATATGAGTGAAGTCATATGATTTTTGTCTTTCTCTGACTGACTACTTTCACTTAGCTTAATACACTCCAGTTCCATCCACATAGTTGCAAATGGCAAGATTTCATTCTTTTTTATTGCCAAGTAATACTCCATTCTATATGTATACCACATCTTCTTTATCCATTCATCCATCGATGGACATTTGGGCTCTTTCCATACTTTGGCTATTGTTGATAGTGTTGCTATAAACATGGTGGTGCATGTGTCCCTTCTTAACAGCACACCTGTATCCCTTGGATAAATACCTAGTAGTGCAATTGCTGGGTCGTAGGGTAGTTCTATTTTAGTTTTTTGAGGAACCTCCATACTGTTTTCCAGAGTGGCTGCACCAGCTTGCATTCCCACCAGCAATGCAAAAGAGATCCTCTTTCTCTGCATCTTCATCAACATCTGTTGTTGTCTGAGTTGTTAATGTTAGCCATTCTGACAGGTGTAAGGTGGTGTCTCATTGTGGTTTTGATTTGTATATCCCTGATGCTGAGTGATGTTGAGCATTTTTTCATGTGTTGGTTGGCCATCTGGATGTCTTCTCTGGAGAAGTGTCTATTCATGTCTTTTGCCTATTTCTTTACTGGATTATTTGTTTTTTGGGTGTTGAGTTTGATAAGTTCTTTGTAGATTTTGGATACTAACCCTTTATCTGATATGTCATTTGCAAATATCTTCCCCCATTCTGTTGGTTGCCTTTTAGTTTTGCTGATTGTTTCCTTCACTGTGCAGAATCTTTTTATTTAGTGATGTCCCAGTAGTTCATTTTTGCTTTTGTTTCCCTTGCCTCCAGAGACATGGTGAGTAAGAATTTGCTGAGGTGAAGATCAAAGAGGTTTTTGCCTGCTTTCTCCTCGAGGATTTTGGTGGCTTCCTGTCTTATATTTAGGTCTTTCATCCATTTTGAGTTTATTTTTGTGTATGGTGTAAGAAAGTGGTCCAGGTTTATTCTTCTGCATGTCATTGTCCAGTTTTCCCAGCACCACTTGCTGAAGAGACTGTCTTTATTCCATTGGATATTCTTTCCTGCTTTGTTGAAGATTAGTTGGCCATACGTTTGTGGGTCCATTTCTGAGTTCTCTATTCTGTTCCATTGATCTGAGTGTCAGTACCATACTGTCTTGATGATTACAACTTTGTAGTATAGCTTGAAGTCCAGGATTGTGATGCCTCCTGCTTTGGTTTTCTTTTTCAAGATTGCTTTGGCTATTTGGGGTCTTTTTCTGGTTCCATATAGATTATTTGTTCTAGCTCTGTGAAGGATGCTGGTGTTATTTTGATAGGGATTGCATTGAATATGTAGATTGCTTTGGGTAATATTGACATTTTAATAATATTTGTTCTTCCTATCCAGGAGCATGGAATCTTTTTCCATTTTTTTGTGTCTTCTTCAATTTTTTTCACAAGCTTTCTACAGTTTTCAGGGTGTACATTTTTCACCTCTTTGGTTAGATTTATTCCTGGTATTTTATGGGTTTTGGTGCAATGTTAATGAGATTGATTCCTTGATTTCTCTTTCTGTTGCTTCACTGTTGGTGTATAGGAATGCAACCGATTTCTGTGTGTTGATTTTATATCCTGCAACTTTGCTGAATTCATGAATCAATTCTAGCAGTTTTTTTCGTGGAATCTTTTGGGTTTTCCATTTAGAGTATCATGTCATCTGCAAAGAGTGAAAGTTTGACCTCCTCCTGGCCAATTTGGATGCCTTTTATTTGTTTGTGTTGTCTGATTGCTGAGGTTAAGACTTCCAATACTATGTTGAATAACAGTGGCGAGAGTGGACATCCCTGTCTTGTTCCTGACCTTAGGGGGAAAGCTCTGTTTTTCCCCATTGAGGATGATATCAGCATTGGGGCATTCATAAATGGCTTTTATGATCTTGAGGTATGCTCCTTCTATTCCTACTTTCTTGAGGCTTTTTATCAAGAAAGGATGCTGTATTTTGTCAAGTGCTTTCTCTGCATCTATTGAGAGGATCATACGATTCTTGTCCTTTCTTGTATTGATGTGATGAATCACGTTAATTGTTTTGCAGATATTGAACCAGCCCTGCATCCCAGGTATAAATCCCGCTTGGTCGTGGTGAATAATTTTTTTTAATGTATTATTGGATCCAGTTGGCTAATATCTTGTTGAGGATTTTTGCATCCATGTTCATCAGGGAAATTAGACTATAGTTCTCCTTTTTAGTGGGGTCTCTATCTGGTTTTGGAATCAAGGTAATGCTGGCTTCATTGAAAGAGTTTGGAAGTTTTCCCTCTATCTATTTTTTGGAACAGCTTCAAGAGTATAGGTGTTAACTCTTCCTTAAATGTTTGGTAGAATTCCTCTGGAAAGCCATCTGGCCCTGCACTCTTGTTTTTTGGCAGATTTTTGATTACTAATTCGATTTCCTTACTGGTTATGGGTCTGTTCAAATTTTCTATTTCTTCCTGTTTCAGTTTTGGTAGTGTATATGTTTCTAGGAATTTGTCCATTTCTTCCAGATTGCCCATTTTATTGGCATATAATTGCTCATAATATTCTCTTATTATTGTTTTTATTTCTGCTGTGTTGGTTGTGATCTCTCCTCTTTCATTCTTGATTTTGTGTATTTGGGTCCTTTCCTTTTTCTTTTTGATCAAACTGGCTAGTGGTTTATCAATTTTGTTAATTCTTTCAAAGAACCAGCTTCTGGTTTCATTGATCTGTTCTACTGTTTTGTTTGTTTGTTTGTTTGTTTGTTTGTTTCAATAGCATTAATTTCTGCTCTAATCTTTACTATTTCCTGTCTTCTGCTGGTTTTGGGTTTTATTTGCTATTCTTTTTCCAGCTCCTTAAGGCGTAAGGTTAGTTTGTGTATCTGAGATCTTTCTTCCTTCTTTCAGAAGGCCTGGATTGCTATATACTTTCCTCTTATGACTGCCTTTGCTATGTCCCAGAGGTTTTGGGTTGTGGTGTTATCATTTTCATTGACTTCCATATACTTTTTAATTTCCTCTTTAACTTCTTGGTTAGCCCATTTATTCTTTAGTAGGATGCACTTCAGTCTCCAAGTATTTGTTACCTTTCCAAATTTTTTCTTGTGGTTGATTTCGAGTTTCATAGCGTTGTGGTCTGAAAATATGCACAGTATGATCTCGATCTTTTTGTACTTACTTAGGGCTGATTTGTGTCCCAGTATATGGTTTATTCTGGGGAACATTCCATGTGCACTGGAGAAGAATGTATATTCTGCTGCTTTAGGATGAAATGTTCTGAATATATCTGTTAAGTCCAACTGGTCCAGTGTGTCATTCAAAGCCATTGTTTTCTTGTTGATTTTTTGATTAGATGATCTGTGCATTGCTGTGAGTGGGGTTTTGAAGTCTCCTACTATTATGGTATTACTATTGATGAGTTTCTTATGTTTCTGATTAATTGATTTATATATTTGGGTGCTCCACATTTGGTGCATAAATGTTTACAACTGTTAGGTATTTTTGGTGGATAGACCCCTTGATTATGATATAATGCCAATCTGCATCTCTTGATACAGTCTTTATTTTAAAGTCTAGATCATCTGATATAAGTATGGCTACTCCAGCTTTCTTTTGTTGACCATTAGCATGATAGATGGTTCTCCATGCGTTTATTTTCAATCTGAAGGTGGTCAGGTCTAAAGTGGGTCTCTTGTAAACACCATATAGATGGATCTTGTTTTCTTATCCATTCTGTTACCCTATGTCTTTTGATTGGACCATTGAGTCCATTAATGTTTAGAGTGAGTACTGAAAGATATGAATTTATTGCCATTATGATGCTTGTAGAGTTGGAGTTTCTGGTGGTGTTCTCTGGTCCTTTCTAATCTTTGTTGTTTTTGTTTTATATATATATGTGTGTGTGTGTGTGTGTGTGTGTGTGTGTGTGTGTATGTGTATGTGTGTGTGTGTATATATATATATATAATTTTTTTTTTCATTTTTTCTCCCCTCAGAGATTCCCCCTTAAAATTTCTTGCAGGGCAGGTTTAGTGGTCACAAACTCCTTTAATTTTTGTTTGTCTGGGAAACTTTTAATCTTCCCTGCTATTTTGAATTACAGCCTTGCTGGATAAAGAACTCTTGGCTGCATATTTTTCTGATTCAGCACATTAAATATATCCTGCCACTCCTTTCTGGCCTTCCAGGTTTCTGTGGATATGTCTACTGCAAACCTGATCTGTCTTACCTTGTAGTTTAGGGACTTTTTTCCCTTGCTGCTTTCATGATTCTTTCCTTGCTTGAGTATTTTGTGAATTTGACTATGATATGCCTTGTTGATGGTTGGTTTTTGTTGAATCTAATGGGGGTTCTCTGTGGGGGTCCAAAATTCCTGGATTTCGGATGTCTGTGTCTTTCCCCAGGTTAGGAAAGTTTTCTGCTATGATTTGCTCACATAACCCTTCTACCCCTATTTCTCTCTCTTCCTCTTCTGAGACCCCTATGATTCTGATGTTGTTCCTTTTTAATGAGTCAGTGATTCCTCTAATTCTTAAATTGTGGTCTCTTGCCTTCATCTCCCTCTTTTTTTCTACTTCATTATTCTCTGTAAGTTTGTCCTTTATATCACTGATTCTCTGTTCTGCCTCACCCATCCTTGCTGCTGCTGCATCCATCCGTGATTGCAGCTCCGTTGTAGCATTTTTAATTTCATTCTGACTATTTTTTACCTCTTTTATCTCTGCAGAAAGGAATTCTAATCTATTTTCAACTCCAGCTAGTATTCTTATTATCATGATTCTAAATTCTGGTTCAGACATTTTGCTTGTGTCTGTGTTGGTTAAACCCCTGGCTGTCGTTTCTTTGTGCTATTTCTTTTGGGGTGAATTCCTTTGTTTTGTCATTTTGAAGGGAGAAAAGGAATTAATGAGGTAGAAAAATTGAAATTAAAACAATATTAAAATTAAGAAATTAAACACAAACACACACACACACAATCTCATAGATGATGCTAGATCCTAGGTGTGTTTTGGTCTGGGTGTTGAAAGTGGTTTGACAGATTAGAGAAAAAAGGGGGGGGGAGGAAATCTTTGAAAATTTGAAAAAATGAATACACTGAAGTAGACTAAAATGAGATGATGGGAGTAAAATAGAGTTTGAAAAAATTTACACAAAAGTAAAGAATATAGTAGGAAAAAAATAAAGACATTTTTAATAAAAATTAAAAATAAAAATGAATTTTTTTCTCTTTCTCTATTCAAGAAAAAGAAAAACAAAAAAGAGAAAAAAGAAAAAAATTAGTCGTTGGAAAATTTGAAAAAGTGAATACACTCTAGTAGACTAAAATAAAATGATGGAAGTAAAATAGAATTTGAAAAAATTTACATAAAATCAAGAAATATAGTAAAAAAATTAATGAAAAATATTTTTAATAGAAATTGAAACTAAAAATGAAGTTTTTCACTTTCTGGGTTCAAGAAAAAGAAAAGAAACAAAAAAGAAAAAAAAGAAAAAAGAAAACAAGGAAATTATTTGAAAATTTGAAACGGTGAATACACTGAAGTAGACTAAAATACAATGATGGAAGTGAGAATTTGAAAAAATTTAAACAAAAATAAAAAGTATAGTAAACAAATTAAAGAAAAAATATTTTTAATAAAAATTGAAAATAAAGATGAATTTTTCTCTTTCTGTATTCAAGAAAAAAAATAGTGTAAAAGAAAAAAAAAAAAGAAAGAAAGAAAATTGAATAGCTGGACCTGCTAACAAATTGAAATGTGACTGAAATTACTTCGTTTTCCCCTAGAAGTCAGAGTGTGTAAGGCTTTATAGTCCATAAATTATGCAGGCGGTGAGACTTGTGTTCTTGAAGAGGGAGGTTGGCCCAGTTGGGCGGGGCTCAGTGTAACGGCTCCTTTCTCCACTAGACGGCGCTGCTAGCCTACTGGCATGGATTGTTGCGGAGCACGTATGCGCATGCGTGGGAGTGGTAAAAATGGTTTCACCCATCTACACAGTCTGTTCTCCCGGATCAGCAATCGCGCATCCGTCCTCTGTCTTCAGCTTTCGTCCACTCCCTGTTTCCTCACTGTCCGTGACCAAGCCCCAGGCAGTACCTCTCTCCCGAGTTTTGTCTCAGATGTGGCTGTTTTCCCCTGCCCCTTACTTCTGAAGGACTGCGGCTTTGACCTGTTCCCGCCCCTCTGCAGGAGGGCTCACCGAGCAGTGGCCGAATGTACGCAGGAACGCCCGCTGGAACCTGCTGCTGCTGGTGCCCTGAGACTGCAGCCAGGTGCCAGCCCGCCCCAGCAAAAGTTCGCGAGACAGTGTAGCAGCAGCGTTTCAGGGATTATGGGCACCAGGCTTCACCCTCAACGACCTTGTTTCAGCACCAGCGAATGTGGCCGCCTTCCGGGGTCTGCTGCGACCAGGGGGCCTCAACAGTCTCTGCCTTCCAGCAATGGAACCGCTTTTCCCGGTGTGGCCTGAGAACCTCCCGGACCCCGCTATGTTCCTGGGGATTCGCCCTTCCCACCAGAGCACCGCCAGGTATGAGCTGCGGAGTTGCAGCCTTTGCGCTCCCCTGGTTTACAGTCTTAATGGAATTTAAACCCTCTCCTTTCTCCTTTCTCCCTTTTCAGTTTAGTCCCCGCGGCTGTTTCCAATTTTCCACCTTCTCTCCAGCTGCTTTTGGGGAGGGGTGCTTTTCCCGTATTCTTCCCTGTCCCAGTTCCGTCCTCTCTCTGCCTGCAAAGGCGGCTTCCTGCCTGCCGCGGCTTCTCTCTCCCCAAGTTCACCTCTCCGCACCACGTACCTGCTGAATTCTGTGGTTCAGGTTGTGCAGATTGATGTGTTAATCCTCCAATCAGTTTTCTAGGTGTGTAGGATGGTTTAGTGTTGGTCTGGCTGTATTTCATGGACGCGAGACGCACAAAAAACTACCATGCTGTTCTGCCATCTTGGCTCCTGGCCACAACTTTCTTAAATGCTACTGCAGTCTGAGCTCTTCCCACCCAGTCCTTCCCTGTCTCCTTTTACGGGGGTCAACCCTGCCTCCTGGTGTGAAGTTTTCCTGCCTACTCCTGTTCCTTCCCCTTTATCCTTCACAGCCATTTCCCCTAAAGCATTTCTTGCCATATAATCCCTATTTGATGTCTACCTCTTGGGTGGGTGGGGAGACGGTGGGTGGGTGAGAACCAAAGTAAATACAGACACTGCCCTGATTTTAGTATTCATTATTGTTTATGTCTGTCTGTCTTTTATATTTTATATTATATATTCGTATACTTTTTATATTTTTTCAAAATTTTTAATGTTTATTTGTTTTTGAGAGAGAGAGGGAGAGAGAGAGAGAGAAAGTGTGAGTGGGGGAGAGGGAGAGGGAGACCCGGAATCCGAAGCAGGCTCCAGGCTCTGAGTTGTCAGCACAAAGTCCGACGCGGTGCTCAAACTCATGAACTGGAGATCTGACCGAAGTCAGACGCTTAACCAACTGAGCCACCCCGGTGCTCCTTTATGTTTTTAAACTTTGTGCATTGTTTTTTGTAACTTGCCCTTTTGGCACAGTGATATTTGTTTAGAATTTATCTATGTTGACATATGTCACTCACAATTAATTTTTACTGCTATATTAATACCCTATATAAGTATACTATAATTCATTCATCCGTTCTCCACAACTATGTTTTTCCAACTTTTTCTTGTTGTAAGTTGCAGTGAACACTATCTTCTGTGTCTCCATTGTACATTCCTGTAAGAGTTTCTTTGGGATATACAGGAGTTAAATGCTGAGTCATAGTGTATGCACATCTTTAACTTGACAACATATTGTCAAATTCTCTCTAAAGTGGTGGTTCCAAATTTTCACTACATTCTTCTCATCTCTTGATGTCAGATTTTTGGTTTTTGCTAATATGATGGGTGAAAAATTATCTTAGTATGGTTTTAATATGCATTTCCCTGATTACTAATGAGGGAGAGTATTTCATTATATGTTTACTGGCTTTTTAGGTGTCTTCTTTGAAATACCTATTTAAAGCTTTTCTCCATTTTTTTTTTTTACTATGTTGGTTTTCTTATTACATTGATATTCTTAATATATTCAGTATATTATTAGTTATATTCATTGCAAATGAATTGTTCCAGGCTGTGACATGTCTTTTCACTTTGTTTATGGAATCTCTTGGATAATAGAAGTTTAAAACTTTAAAGTAGACAAGCATTTTAATCTTTTCCTTTATGGTTCTCTCTCTCTCTCACTCCCCCCGCCCAGACATTCCCACCCCCTCCACACACACCTCTTTCCTTCTGTCTGTCTTCCTCTGTCCTGTTTCTTTCTTTTGATGTGCTTAGTTTCAGAAATTTTACTGTATCTTAAGATCATAATTATATTCTCATAATTTATTCTAAAAGAGTTAAAGTTCCTCTTTCACATTTAGGATTTCAGTGCATCTGTAATTGATTTTTGTGTATAGTTAGGTAATAATCCAATTCATTTAGTCTCTTTTCTACACAGCATTTGGAGTGATTTGCTTTTTTAAACAGAGCCACAAATAGTGATTCTCCTGCTCAGAACTTTCTGACGACTTCCTATCGCACTTTGAATACACCCCAGTGTCTTACTTTGTCCTATAAGGTCTCACATGGACTGACCCTTGCCGACTTTCTGACCTCTTCTTCTGTCACCCTTTATTCTAGTCAAACCTTACTGGTCTATTAGCTATTCTTCATACATACTAAAGTCATGTCTACCTCAGAGCTTTTGTAGTACTATTTCGTCTGCATGGAATGGTCTTTTTCCTCTGGATATTTGCATGAATCTCTTCTTCAGTTAATTTAGATCCTTACTCAGATATTAATTCATCAGAGAGGACTTCCCTGACCACTCTATATAAATTCCTATCCCCTCCCTACTTCCTCTTACCTTGTTTCATTTTGATTTTTCTTCATAGTACTTCCAACTCTCTGACCTATATCTTGTCTAGTTATTTATTGTTTTCTCAATCAAAATATTAACTCCTTGAGGGAGGACTTAATATTTTGGGAAGGTGCTTTCTATATCTATACTGATGCATTGCTAGTACCGAGGGAAGTACCTGGAACATAGTAGGGGCTCAGCAAATGTTTGCTGAATGAATGAATGAATGAATGAGTGAATGATGTCTCTTAGGACTTACAAAAATATCTACAATTTATTTCTTCGGATTTGTTTGCTTTTTGGCTCTCTGTTACAATTTGAGTAGAGTAATTTCGTTTCCTGTATATATTCATAGCAAAATTCCCACCTGTTTTAATAAACACACATTTTTCCTTTAGTCATGATTAGATGATAACTATTATCTCTCTATTCGCAGTGAGTTTTATCTTGAAGTTCAATCTGTGGCATTGCATCACAATCCCTTTAATTGAACATTTTATTTTATATTAAAGCACTTGGGCTAGAAAAAAATAAAAGTTACTCAATGGTCAAATTTGGTGGTACACATGAGTTGGCTATCTAGAATGTGAGCTAAAGGAAAATATTCTCAGTGGTGAAGTCCCATTTCTGAGAGTGTTAAGACCATACAACTGAAAAATGAATGCTTTATAAGCCAAAACCACACTGCAGGTAAGCAGTGAGAGCATATTCAGTTTTGGCTTTAATTTAGTTGTCTGAGGCCAATGATCTTGGTTGATAGAAGGGAAATCTCCAGGTGGTCCCTTTGATTTATAGAATTCATACCCTCAGCATTGGCTGTCTTTGTAATCATTTTGTAGTTGGCCTGCAGATTTACTCTCACTATGACTGAAATGTGCAAAGAAAATGTAATTTGGTTCCTAAACGCTTTACTTCCTAAAACAGATCGAATCATCATCATGAGCCCTACAGTGTTGCAGAGAAAGTCTTCAACTTGCCATAAATGATTTCTCAGTGTTTCATTGGATGTTGTGTGTAGAGTAGTGGCCCTGTGTCTGGAGCATGAATTATTTTAATTATGGATTTAAAAAAATATTTGCTATTAATTCATTTCTATAAATGATTGAAAAGGCTATTGCTTGTAGATAAATGTTCAGATTTCTTCCCTCTGAGTGGATGTCTCTACCGTGGTTTTGCCTGTTAAATTTTTGTGTTGCTCCCCGGGTCCCTGCTCACCTGTGCTGTAACGGTGTCCCTTGTTTATCTGGCCACTGTGTCCACCTGGAGCATCTGCTGTTGGTCTCTTCCCTCACTCAGCGGCCCCTCCCTGTTGAACAGTCCCATCAACCTCTCTGGTGGCGATGTCATTTGTTCTTGGTATAACAACTCTAGGAAATTTCCTGGTCTCATTCTCAAATGCTTTGCTCAGTAACCTAGACATATGCAGGGACATCTGAGTCTTTTCCACACTATGTGGAAGCCAAGCACAGCTCAAGGGCATTAACTCACACTTCAAGGTTAACTATGCTGTACAACCACTGCAGTCTATTGGGGCTGCCTCCTGAAGGGTGGGGAGGGCATCTGAAGATGCAGTTTCTTTTCTAAAGTGACAAATGTAGATGGGAAAAATAATCTCCATGCTTTTGGTTTTCCCTTTCGGGATCGTTCTGGGTTGCTGACTCAGGCTGGAGGAAAGTTGAGGAACTTCTGACATGTATATGACTGTTTTTCTCCTTCTCCATCTCTTTCTTCCCCTTTCCACACTCCACTTGGGCTTCTTTTCCTCTTCCTCTCTGACTTTCTTATATCATAGCCTCTGCTTCCTTCAGGTGGGATTGCCCTCCATTTGCCTTTGGGCCACAGTGTTAGATAGAAATCCGAAAGAAAAGTCAGATTTCTGATTATAGGAGATCCAAAAATCTTATTATGTTACATTTGAAAGCAATAGTATTACAAATATTTCATTATATTTTATTAAAATACCATGCTAAGTGTCTTGAGGATTTAGAGTCCACTCTATATGAAGTGGGGCTAATAAGATTGCATCAAAGGGCTGTGGTGAGAATGCAAATAAAAAGAACAGTGGACAGAGCCTAGGAGAAGACCTGGCTCATAGACATTGGTTCAGAACTGGCTCCCTGCTTCCCTTTCCCTAGGAGAGTAATAGAAAGTCTCCCCCTGCCCCCCCCCACCCAGCCCCCTCCCAAAGCATGACTTAGTTTAATTATAGATGTTTTAAAAATGTTTGTTATTAATTCCTTTCTATAAATGATTAAAAAGTCTGCCTCTCTTCTCTGTGCACTTAGTTAAAAGCTTTCATCCTTAATGTAGACTCCTACAGAAGAAAATGTTTGAAAGAGCAATCGTGTGCAGAAGTTGCCAGGAAGCTATTACTGGTTAAGTAAAGTGATACACAGTGTTATTAAGATCCACAGGTTTATGACCATCATCTCATCAAATCGCCACAATTCTTTATCAGCTAGGAAGAAAACGCCTTCTTTTCAATATAGAAAAGGCTGAGAATGAAGTTACATGCCTTTCTCCAAATCAAGGCAATTGAATATTAGAACAGAATGTGTCTTCATTGATTTATAATCTGGTGTTCTTTGCTTCCACAATCTCTTGTACTTTGTTTCTACAGGAAAAACATTGAATTTGGCCTATGTTTGAACTACATAGGAAAGTAGATCATTATAATTATTTTACAGTTTTGGGCTGGGTAATACTTATTTTGATTTTGATATTTAACAAAAGTGAAGGAAATCTGTAACTATCACAAGGAAGTGGTACTTGACATAATTTCCAGGACTTGTACTCACCCACTTCCCCAGGCACTCCATTAAAAGCATTTCTAACTTAATGTAAGCTACAGAAGAAAGTGTTAGAGGAGTCATGTACAGGAGATGCCATTAAGTTATTACTAAGGAACAGCTCCAGGAAAATTGAAAGTAGCTGCCTCCTAGAGATTGTAGTTTGGGAGAAGCAGTGAATATATTTTACCCTCTCTTAGCAGAGAACAATAAATGCTAGACACTGAGATTCCCTAAGTGATTTGATTTTTTTTTTTTTTTTTTCTGCTGAGTGGGAGTAAATTGGGCTACAAGGGCAATTGTGGTGTGTGGTTAATTCTTGGGGGGAAAGACTGCTTAACTCTATGTTTGAAAGTTGGGTCAGACATTGAGATAAAGAGACAGATTCAGTATTGCTGACTTTCCTACAGCATGGAGCAGAGATTGAATTTCAATGACTAGAGTGGGTCATTCTGTTAGAATAATTCAATATTTATTTATTAGTCAATCATGTGTTCATTCCTTCAACAGATACCATGCTAAGTGCTGAGGAAATCAAATAAGACATAAGCTCTTCCTCTGAGGATAAGTTTCTGTGTGTGCCAAACATTATCTGGAAAAGGGGATTAAGGCATTGCAAGAAGACATCATTTATCTGAAGTAGCAACAGTTATGGCCTCTGATTGTATAAGATTTTTGATAAATTGAAAGGCAAATCTAGACCCGTTTGGCCAATCCAGGTATTATAGTAGGCACCCTTATGGCCCAAAAGAGAACACCTCCTGGTTGACGATCCTGAATCAGGTAAACAGAGAACAACATTAGTCATGTGACCCGAATTCACATCTCATCTGAAGTAACTTTTTGGAGCAAAGAGAGTAGAGCATGTTCTGGAGTGATCACTCCAGCAGACTTCAGGCTCATGGAGGAACTTAATATTAAAGTATTTCTCATACCAAGCCAGTAAATGATAAGAATGCTTGTTATGGCATATATTAGATGGTTACAAGTGTCCACAGAGAATACATAATATTTGTTTCATTTTTAGTCATAGTGTAAACATCCTTTTGAAGAGTTTGGGAGATTTCCTTTGGTTTTTGAGTGGGAGCTTGGTCAAAAGCCAAGTACGACACTATCACACATGAATGACACAGAATTTTACAAGGAAAATCAGAAATGCACATCATATATAAAATTTCATATTTTTAAATTTATATTCCATCTATTCATCAATTCATTCCTAAAATACTAATCAAGTGTCTCCTCAGTTCCAGACATCGTACCTACTGAAGATACAGCAGTGAACAACATAGATGGACTTTATCTTAAGAAGTGTGTAGTGTTGCTTCCTCAGCTACTGAAGGAGGCTCAGGATTGAAAAAAAAGTATGGAGCCCCTTTCTCTCAAGGTCTATCTACCGGGGCATAGTTTAGAAGTAGGGTCATAATATTCACAAAACGCTGTTTCTCTTTGTCCTGCCCCAGTCTGCTTTGTGAGAACTCATAGTCATCCTCTAAGAGTTCTGGACAACCTCAAGGGTATCTTTCGTCTATTCTATATGCAATTTATAGTTTTCTCCTCTTCTCTAGCTTCCACTGACAAAAGCTTCTCTATCTGCTAAAATTAATAGTGGTGACTCTTGCCTGTCATTTTCCTCATGTCTCCAACAACTACCTACAATTCTCTCTTTTCGTCTGATCTCTCTGAGAATCTAGAAGCCATCATTAGAGAACTCCTCCATCCTTCTAAAACCAAACCACCAGACTCTTAGCAATGTTATTATGGATGGACACACCCTGTTCCTACTTAAGGCCAACTTCTCCACTTGAACTCTGGATCCTCCCATCTCCTTCTATCTACTCAGGGACTTGTCCCTAGTAATTATTTCTTTTCTCTCCTGTAATTATGTCTCTGTCCTAGATCATTCCCAATAGCATACAAAGCGCTTAGGGCACAACATATGCTCAGTGAGGGCTCAATGAAAATGGGTATTAGTATTAATATTATCATCATTATCACTCTCTTCTTCAGGATCATCCATACTGAGCTTTGTCATAATGATAGGTATCAGGTCTTCCCTATTCAAGCCTTAAAAATTTCACTCCAGAGAGTTACTAGGACAAACATTTAGGCACTCGAGGTTAAGGAGAACAAAAAAAAAAATAGACTTAGTATTTTCTGCCTTTATGTGAATATTCTTTATTTTTTAAATGTTATTTATTTTTGAGAGAGAGAGAGAGAGAGAGAGAGTGCGTGCACAAACAGGGGAGGGACAGAGAGAGAGGGGGGGAGAC
Organism: Panthera onca; assembly: GCF_046562875.1. Taxonomy (NCBI): domain Eukaryota; kingdom Metazoa; phylum Chordata; class Mammalia; order Carnivora; family Felidae; genus Panthera; species Panthera onca. The sequence goes on from NC_138339.1 coordinate 226,984,738, forward strand.
ACAGAATCCGAAGCAGGCTCCAGGTTCTGAGCTGTCAGTGTGGAGCCTGACTTGGGGCCCAAACTCACAAACCCTGAGATCATGACCTGAGCAGAAGTCGGACATTTAACGGACTGAGCCACCCAGGTGCTCCTATGTGAATATTCTTTAAAGAAATACATAGGAAGACAGAATGAGCTGACACTTCAAGATATCTGTGCTTGCATGGTGGTTAATGGGGAGAGCCCAACAGAAAAAATGTAATTTTAAGTGTTGCCCTCATGACAATTTATTTGGAGGAATCCTAAAAACACAGAAGTAAAATAACTAAAAAAATTCAGCTTAATATACAACATGGCAATTATAGTTAATAACACTATTGCATATTTAAGGGTTGCTAAGATCTTGAAAGTTTCATCACAAGAAAAAGCATTCTGTAACTATATATGGTGATAGATGTTAATTAGAGTTATTGTGGTGATTGTTTTGCAATATACACAAATACCAAATACTTAAGTTGTGCACCTAAAACTAATATGTTGTGTGTCAATTATACCACAATGAAAATAATTCGTAGCTGGCCATAGCAACATCTTTCTAGATATGATGCCTGAAGCAAGGCAAACAAAAGCAAAAATAAACTCTTGGGACTACATCAAAATAAAAAGCTTCCGCATAACAAAGGAACAATCAACAAAACTAAAAAACAACCTACTGAATGGGAGAAGATATTTGCAAACAACATACCTCATAAAGTGTTTATATCTAAAATATATGAAGAACTTATGTAACTCCACACACATAAAAATAAATCCAATTAAAAATGGGCAGAAGGCATGAAAAGATATTTCTTCAAAGAACACATACAGATGGCCAACAGACATATGAAAAGATGCTCAACATCACTCATCATCAGGGAAATGCAATTCAAAATTCCAATGGGATATAACCTTACATCTATTGGAATGGCTAAAATTGAACACAAAAAACAAGTGTTGAAGAACGTGTGGAGAAGAAGGAACCCTTGTGTGCTGTTGTTGGGAATGCAAACTGTTGCAATCACTCTAGAAAACAGTATGGAGGCCTCAAAAAGTTAAAAATAGAACTATCCTATCATCTGGTAATTGCACTACTGGGTGTTTACCCAAAAAGCACAAAAACACTAATTCAGGAGTACCTGGGTGGCTCAGTTGGTTGAGCATCCAATTTTGGCTCAGGTTATGATCTCATGGTTCATGAGATCAAGCTCTGTATCAGTCTCTCTGCTGTTAGGTCGGAGTCTGCTTCTGATCCTCTGTTCCCCTCTCTCTCTGCCCCACCTTCACTCATTCTCTCTCTTGCTCTTTCTCAAAAATAAATAAACATTAAAAAAAATAATAAAACACCGGGGCACCTGAGTGGCTCAGTCAGTTGAGCATACGACTTCTGCTTTGGGCTCAGGTCATGATCCCAGAGTTATGGGATCGAGCCCCACGTCAGGCTCCATGCTTAGTATGGAGCCTACTTAAGATGTTCTCTTTCTCTCCTTCTGCCCCTCTCCCCTGCTGTCATTCTCTCCATCTCTAAAAAAAACCCAAACAACAACAACAACAACAAAACACTAATTCAGAGTGATACATGCGTCCCTATGTTTAATGCAACATTATTTACAGTAGCCGAACTATGGAAGCAGCCCGTGTCCATCAATAGATGAATGTATAAAGAAGAGGTGGTATATGTTTACAATGGAATATTGCTCATTCGTAAAAAAGAATGAAATCTTGTGATTTTCAAAAACATGGATAGAGCTACAAAGTATAATACTAAGTAAAACAGAGAAAGAAAAATACCATATGATCTCACTCATATGTGGAATTTAAGAAATGAGCAAAAGAACAAAAGAGAGAGAGAGAGACAAACCAAGAAAAAGACTGTTTTTTAAAAATTTATTTTATTTTTAAGTAATCTCTATATCCAGTGTGGGGCTTGAACTCACAACCCTGAGATCAAGAGTCGCATGCTTTACTGAGAGAACAAACTTGATAGTTACTAGATTTGGGAGTGGGTGAAGGGGTGGATGACATAAATGATAGGGATTAGGAGTACACTTATCATGGGGCACCTGGGTGGCTCAGTCGGTTAAGCTTTTAACTCTTGATATCAGCTCAGGTCATGAGATCATGGTTCATGAGTTCAAACCCCACGTTGAGCTCTGCACTGACAGCATGGAGCCTGCTTGGAATTCCTCTCTCCTCCTCCCTCTCTGCCCCTCTCCTCCTCTCTCTCTCAAAATAAATAAACATTAAAAAAAAAAAGAGAGTATCATGATGAGCACTGAGTCATGTATAGAATTGTTGAAGCACTATATTGTATACCTCAAACTAATATAACACTGTATGTTAACTACACTGGAGTAAAATTATAAACTTAAAAAAAGTTGCAGTTTTGACAAAATATTCAATCAATTGAAGTATATACTATATTGCTGCAAAAGTAAAATGCAAGAACAATGGATGATAACTGTGAGGGTTGTTAATTTTCTGTATAAATTTAAGAGTTTTAATAGTTTAACAGAAAAGAAATCAATATTTAATTTAAATATTAAGAGATAATGTATTGGTTATTAGTTTTAAAAAATGTAATATCTTGTAAAGCCAATAAATATTTATAAAATTTAAATATACAAAGCAAAATAATGGAAATCAGATATCAGAATTCTAATCTTTGTAAAATTGTCTGGTGTTCTGTATTTATACGTGTAAATAACTGTTAAGCACTGTAAAAAATAAAATAAAAAAATTCTTAACTCAATAGGCAGAGGGATTATTAGTTAATATTTTGACTAACTATTGAGTGCTGGGAAAGGCATCAGGCAGGACTTTTCTCTTTAAAGAGTTGCTAAATGATATGAATATACAGGTTGGCTTTTTAAAAATATATATATAAGGTAGGGATTTTTTGGTGTGTTCTCATTGTTATTTACATGGATAATATTTAAAAATTTTTAAGTTTATCCTTCTGGAGAAAAATAGTTTCTCTTTCATGATGTATGCTTAATTCTTATTGGAGAATTATATTTCAAAGATACCCGGTATTCACATGCTGAGATCTTTGAAACCCATGTGGAACCAGTTAGAAGGCATGTTGCAACTTTATTCAGTCAAGTGCAGAGAAGGGTATAGACTAGGAACCCACAAGGCTTGGACTCTGAGAACCCCAGCATTAAGACTGACTCTTATACTGGACAATTTTATTTTCGCAGCTTAGTGTCTATTCTCCCTTTTTGTGATAAGAGCATCCCAATTGTTCTTTGGAGAATCATTCTTCTACAGGATATAGTCAATAATGGTACCTGTTTTCCCTTGGCCAAGGTTGGACATGTGGCCTAAGCTTAGCTAACCTGATGATGTCTCCCTAGAACTGAAGTATTGGGGAATGTGTTCAAAGTAGATTTGTCCCAGTAGTGGCCTCCTGAAGAGATTGTCCATTCATTCCTACTACCTGCCCAGAACAACTCTGGTTTGTGGTCTTTCTGAACTTCAGTTTTTTTAGGTTTTCATTTAGTTTGTGGGCTACACAACTTCTTTCCAATTATTTGTCTTCCATTAAAGAAGTTCTGAACAGTTGTATTGCTTTCCTTACTGATACACATCCCCACCCCTAGTGAGGGACAACTAGCAGCATCTACTCTATTACAGTGTTCATGGGGCTGTGGCTGCTTTTCTCATGAAATGGTATTTGTTTCCTTGAGGTTCAGTTGGATGGGTTTTCTGGGCCCATCCCACAATGGAAGTTATAGGCCACTGGAAACTTTGATCCCTGGGAAAGGTAGGAATGAGAGTGGGAGAATTTGGCAAACACTATGAAGAAGTTCAGGGACCTGGACAAACCAGTTGGGATTCAGGAGAGTGCTCCAGTCTCCCTGGAAATTGAAATGCACTCCTAAAAACAAGACAACAGAAACATGAGAGTAATGGAGATAACATTACGCATTGGGAAGCACAATCCCTGGGGCCTCTTCAGGCTCACCAAGTAAGGGATTTAAGAAAGGAAGACAAACTCAAAAATGAGCCAACTGAAGATAAAGGGGTGCCTAATAGTGTGCTATAGAGGAGTCACACAGAGCTGAGTTCAAAACCTAAGTTCAACATGTGGGTTCTTCCTGTGGTAATGGTGAAACTATGGAGACGTTCTCAAGGGATGACATAAATATGTCTTCCTCTGGAATGTGTTCCCTGTCACTTCCTCTTTTCCTTCTCTCCACCCTATGCTGCTTTTGATGCTCGGCTCTCTGTCCCAGTGGTAACATCCACTTTCCGTATCACAGTGTTTATAAACTTTATGTTACTTGTGTGTCACCTCAACAAGAATGCCAGCTTCACAAGAGAGCAACCTTGTCTTTCATGTTCACCTTTGTATCCTCAATGTCAAGCACAGTGCCTGACACTTAATGAAAATGTGTCAAGTATTGAATAAGCAAAAAGGCTGCAGAGCTGTAAGAGAGGTAGAAGGAGATTTTGTGATAAGCAAAGCAATGGAAAGCCCTTTTTATGTGTTGTAGTGTTATATTAAGTAATGTATTTACAAAGTACTATATCCGAGGTCGATTCTAAATGACAAAAATAAGTCCCTTGGCAGTAATTATGGGATTTTTGATAATAATGTAAAACTTCTCTGAAGCATGTTAAATCTTTTCACAAGGTAGTTTTCTTTATTATACTAGACCAATCACCTAAATATATGTAGGAAAATGCTTTTGCTTCACAATGACATATAACAATTTTAATAGCACCTATTAAAGTGCTTTACCCATAGTAGTTGTTCAGCAACTAATTGTTGATGGAACAAATATATTCAGCAAAATTGGCCTCTTTTTGCAAAGCACTTTTAAGGCTAAGAATAACTACTTACTATATAATTCTATAATAGCTCACATTACAGCAAAAGATTAAAAGAGAATAAAAGAGAAACATATCTTGTATATTTTTCTGATATAAACTTGTGTTATAACTTATTCTTGTTCATCCAATCAATGAGGATTTGGATTTTGAAATGGTTACAATGCATCTTGTCACCTGACACATTCTTTCATAAAGAACCGTTGATAAATCTTAACTGCACACACTAACTGTGTTAAGGTCTTAATCCTACATAAAATACATATATATATATCTATCTATATCTATATAGATATAGATAGATATATATAGATAGATAGATATACATATATATCTATATATAGATATATATATCCGTTTACCTAATGAGAAAGGATCACTTTCTTCCTCTTGGTAGAAATTAAAAGCTCATAATATTTGAAAAGGTAGACTTTGCCATTGTACTTCTGTCTCTATAAATCATCATAGACACTGATTTCTTGCAAAACAGGTTTCATGTAATATTTATGTAAGTTGCACATGACCTTGAATGAAAGCAAGGGTTAGAAGAAACAGTGTTCTTATTGTTTGACAGAATGCGTCTCTATTTTGTCAGATATTACTTACTCGGGCCATATGTGATTTTTTTTTTTTTTTTAACAGAATAGAAGTTGTTCATTTTAAAGTTGGGCTATGGGGAAGTATGACATTTCTTTTTAGAATCAATATTATTTTATGTTGCACTTGTAGAAAATTTCTGTAAATAAGCCAAGAGGCATACCAGCAGCAACGCTGGGTATAGAATATATGTGGATGAGTCAAAAGTTAAAATGTCCTCTTCCCAGTCACAGAGTTGATTGTGGAGGAATCATGAGAGCAGATGGAAAGATCAGATGTCTGAGAGGTGGGGTGTAGGTTGCTGTGTTTGATAAACATGTGCCCTTATCCAACCTCGCAGCTCTGAAGAAAATCTGTGTAGTAAGGAGAAGCAGTGCTACTGGGTTCTAGTCTGGTCAGTAGAATTTATTAGCTGTGTGACCTTGGGCAATTCATTTAACTTCTCTGAACTTTTCCCGTAAACTAATATGTAGGGTCCGTACCTGGGTTACCTAATTTATAAGGCTTCTCCTATCTACCCTACTTACTGCTCCCTTGTTAGCACTCTAAGTTCCAGTCATATTCAACTCCCCTTCTCCTCTTTTTATTTTCTTTATAGGACACTCTGAAATGATCTTACTCATGTGGTTGTTTTCCTTCACCAGAATGGAAATGCCAGGACTGGAAGGATCTTGGGTGCTGTTCTTCCGGTAGACTAAACACTACAACAATGCCAAGAAATTAGTTGGTACATAAAAATAATTGGTGAATGACTTCTAGGTATATACCCAAAAGAAGTGAATGCAGGGACTGTAACAGGTATTAGACACTCATGTCCATGGCAGCCTTATTCGCCATAGCCAAAAGCTGAAAGCAATTTAATTGTCAATCGATGAATAAATGGATAAACAAAAATATGTTATATGCATACAATGGAACATTATTCAGCCCTTCTGACACAGGATACAACATGGATGAACCCTGAGGACATTATGCTATGTGAAATAAGCCAGACGTAAAGGAACAAAAATGGTGTGATTCCACTTACATGAGATACCTGGAGGAGTCACATTCATAGAGGCAGAAAGTAGAGTTGTGATTGCCAGGGGCTCAAGGGAGGAGGAATAGGGAGTTGTTATTTGATGGGTACAGAGTTATAGTTTGGGAAGATGAAAAAGTTCCAGAGGTGGATGGTATAATGGCCGCACAACAATGTGAAAGTACTTAACTCCACTGAACAGTGTACTTAAAAGCGGTTAAAATGGTAAATTTTATCTGTGTTTCACAACAGTAAAACAGAAATTGGTGGATCAGTGAGTGTGGAGTTCCTTCATACAAGTGTTTCTCACTCCCTGGAACACTGTCCTCTGTCATCCCTCCATCCCTGCTCTATTCTCCCCTTAACCTTCACCTCGCCAACTCCTGGTCATGTACCGGCTCTCAGCTTATCCAGGTTTCTCAACAGCAGCACCATTGGCATTTGGACTGAATAATTCTAGATTGTGGGAGGCTCTCCTGTGGGTGAGTCTTTAATGCTTCCTATAGTTTATTTGCTATACTTAAAGCACTATCTCTTACATAGCTCACCTGTATCACTCAATAAGTCAGTGGCTGAATTGGGATAGAGTAAGTCCTATCACTAAGTATACTTTTACCTTTAGAAATTCATTCTGGGTACATAAAAGCCCTAAGTACCAAAAAGCCATGATTGCTAATTTGGAGCTTGATTTTAAGAGACAGAAACTAAAACACAGGTAAAAAATGAATTTATTTTATTTTATGAATTTTTACAAAAGAATTCTATACTTATTACACTGAAAACAGATAACTTAATTGTTGTCTCCAGTGTGCTATAAAGGTACCAAGTACAGGAGGAGAATTTGAAATTATGTTCAATTTATCTGTTCTGATAGAAATAACTTAAAATTATGATTTCACATTTGAGAGAATCTTTTGTTGTTGTTGTTAGTCAGCGTCATTATGTGTTAAAATCAGAGGGTTCATGTTCTTATACAAATGAAAAGGAATGGGAATGCAATATATTTCAAATCACAAGCTAAACTGGAAAAGGTGTATAAGTAGTATGAGCCTTAGAAAAATTTAGAGAGAGGTGATGTGCTAAAGACAGAGCTAAGGAAATAACTGTCTGAAAATAAGAATATAAATAATATTTTTGAAGGAATAATGGTGTATTTTGTTAATTAAAAGCTAAATTTGAATTACTTAAGCAGCAGAATATGGAGAAGATAAGATGACCTTCACATTTCAACCTTCCATTTCCTCCTTACCATTTCTTAGGCACATATGTGAGAAGAACTGCAAAGTGGCTCACCCCTTTCCCACTCCTGCCCCTTTTGCCATGGCTTCCTGAACTATTGAGGCAAGAAGTTTAAACTGCATTTCGCAGATCCCTTTGCAGTTCAGATTCGACGTGTGAGCTACGCGTCCTCAGCATATATAACCTATGTTAACTGTGCCTCAGCATACGGTTTACAGACTTTGCATGATGTGATGGCACCTTCTAAGACTATGCAGGGTCTCTTTTGTAGGTGAGACTTGGAAGGAAGAAGTGAGTAATGAGTGGTTGGTGTAAATACTCAAAGAGATAGCATCTGCTGGCAAGTATGGTGGTGAAATCTTTGGTTCTTCTGGGGAAACTTTGCTAAAGAAACTACTGATCCTGTCATTGGCCTGGGGCAGTGAGGTTTCAGCTAGAAAAGGATGTTAGAGGAGCTGAGTATTCTATTCATTTCAACTGAGTATTGTTGGTTGAGTTATCCATGCTACACAACCTGCCTCTCCTAGAAATTTCATTAGCTGCCTAATACCTTGTAGTAATTTCCTTTGGGCATAGACTAGCTAAATGAGATTAGGTTTCCAGAAACTCTGGATTCTGACAGATACAATTTATTATGGTCAATGTCTGTGATAGGTACTATAGATAGAGATAAGTTTATATTCAACTTTATATTCATTCTTGCTCATGAATGTTCATTTTGAAGGGCTTTGAAGTCTCATAGGGGGAGCCAGAAATAGGCATGCAAATAAATAATAACAGTACAATTTAATATATACAGTTATAGATATGTAATACAAAGTGAAACCAGAGCACAGAAAATGAACAACGATCTAGTAGGGTAATCATTCAAGAAGGGTAATTGGACCAGGAAAGTTTCATGGAAAGGGCATCATTTGCAGTGTATCCTTAAGAATGAATGGAAATATCTCAGGTAAAGAAAGTGGGAAGGATATTCCCAGAAGAAGGAAGAGAATGTTTAAAGTCATGGAGTGATGAGACAGCACAGGACATTCAGCAAGTGTAAGAGTTTTGTTATCTGTTATATGGAATATAGAATTTATGTCAGGGAGGTCAACCTACGAGAAAAAGAGAGCCTTGTATGTCACATTTAGGAGTTGGGCTCTGAGGATTTGGGGCAGGATTATATCTCCTGTTTCAGGAAGATTACTTGGGCAGCCATATGTAGAGTAGATGGAGGGCACTTCCGGAAGTAGGATGCAGGGAAAATGTAAGAGGCTATTGTCATGATCTAAGGAAGAAATGGTGAGGCAGTGGCACAAGGAACTGAGTGGAATGGATGGATTAGAGAGAGACTGTCGTTGCTGGTCTGCAGCAGGAGCTCAATAAACATTAACTGAATGAAATACAATGGGGGAAAATTGAACATGATGGAAAAGTTCTTGGCTTGGGTGAATAGGAGGAAAAAGAACATGCTTTCCAGTACACATACAGTAAGTATGCGAGTGGCGGTGTGAGTCTCTACCTCTATTTGAAGGCAGAAAAAAACCTGGAAATTAACCTGCTAACATTTGCTTTCATCCTTCCAGTCCCTCCTTCACTCAGTAAGTATTTATTGAGTACTATTGATGTAGTAGCACTGGGCTAGCCACTGTGGATTCCATAGTGAATTAGCCGGGCTAAATGGGATAGCAGACATAAAAGGAATAATGATCAAATAACTAGTTACAGTCACAAGGAGCATTCTCAAGAATAAACACAGGGTGTTATGACAGGGAAGGTTTAGGATTATATGAGCCAGAGGGGAAGTGCTGTGGAATAGTGAGCATTATTGATATAGTGAGAGTAAAACTTGTTTTTCCAAAGAAGAGTGTGCTTTTACAAATCTATCATGCTATTCAGATTTCATAAAAGCCATTGTCTTATATCTTTAAGGTATTATGCTCTGGTGTCATTGTTGGAAATCTCTCTCTACGCAGGGCAAGTCTACCCATTCATTCTCCCTTCTGCCACTATTAGTAAAGACTCTTCTGATTAATTATTAACTATCAAATGTATCTCTAGAACACCACACTAAGTGGTAACGTATTAATGAAGATGGATTTGAGGTCCTGTTCACACTTCTTGAGGGAAGGAAGCTGGACTATGCTGACAACCAATCCCATTAATCACTTTCTATTAGATTTACTGTGTGATTTAGTTTGGTTTTCAGTGGGGATTCTTTTCTCCATTCAAAAATAGATACTTTCTGCAGATAAAGGAAATGCCTGTAAGATTTACAATGACACCAACCATACTAATTTATAGAGAAAGCCTGCATGGGTTACTAGTAAGAACATTTATAGGTTGGTAGACCAATATAAGTCATATATTGGTCTTGGCAATCACTTCATAAATGAAACAGTCTGTCTGTAAGTGTATCAGATTAAATGAAGAAACCTGAAGTAAAGTACAATGTTTAATTGGCTGAGAGCAGTGTTTCTCGAACTATAGATTGCAATTCATTAATGGCTTGTGAAATCAATTTAGCAGGTTGTGATCAGCATATTTTAAAAGAGGAAATAGAATAGGAAATGTAGTAAAAATACTAGAGAATATTATGTATACAAAGAATACTGTTTCTTAAAACTTTTGTTTTATATGTATGCACACATAATATATGTAGTATTGTATATATGCGTATAATGTGAATATATACATAAAATATGTGTAAATTTATTTATGTACATACCAGGTAAATATGTAAAATGTCAAGGAAATCTCAAAGCCATAGATCTGGAAAAAAAGTTCCAGAAAAAGTTCCCTTCAAATCTGGTTTTCCATTAAAATACAAATCCCAAGTTAATTATTATTGCTTAAGGCACATTGGAAACTATTGAAATTATTGGGTTGGAGAATATTTAACAAATTTTTCCTCTGAATGAATACTGGGTAAAACAAGAAGGTAAAGATACTTTTGATTTGGTAAATATATATTTAACATGCTAAATAAAGGCGACCAAAGTCTCGGGGTTTGCTAATTTTGTTGTTTATACAGAATTCTATGGCTGTCACCCCTTAGCTGTGGGGGACACATTCCCAGACTTCAGATACCTGAAACCATAGATAGTATCAAACCCTATATATACTATGTATTTTATTATACATATATACCTATGATAAAGTTTAATTTGTAAATTAGACATAGTAAGAGATTAACAATAACTAATAATAAAATGCAACAATTATAAAATATACTGTAACAAAAGCTATATGAATGTGGTCTTTCTCTCCTTTTCAAGACTTTTTATTGTCCTGCCCTCACCCTTCCTCTTCCTGTGATGATGTGAGGCGATAAAATACCTACTCAATGAGAGGAAGTGAGGTGAGTGATGTAGGCATTGTGACAATGTGTTAGGCTACTACTGACCTTCTAAGGATAGTCAGAAGGAGGTTCACTTACTTCCAGACTGAAGGTAACTGAAACCGTAGAAATCAAAACCATGGGTAAGTGGAGGACTACTGTATTTCGTCTTACATTTAAGGAGTTTTATATCAAATATATAAGAAGGATTGATTCATTTTCATAAGTATATTAACTATTATAACCTGGAAGAGATTAGAGAATCAGACTTGTGTTTTTATATCTGACAATAGCTTGGTTTGCACTCTGTGAATATTCATTAAGATTGTTCCCTAGACCCTGTGACACCTTTCTGTATTTAATAATTACATTTCTAGGTATGTTCTGATTAAGACATTTCCCTTTGTTTTGTTCACTTTTGTTTCTCTCCCAACTGCATCTCTTCATGTCATTCAACTCTGATCCTTTCTCTGGGATTCACAACCATCTTATTTCTTCTGCTGTTCTGTAATTTGTCTCTGAAGTCTTGTTTCTTGTCAGACCTAGAAATATTGGCAATGATAGGGAGCCAAAATAAAATGAGAGAAAAATGATTATGTTATTTTGGTCAATGTTGAAGTGAAATGTATTTAAATTTTTGAATTAGGAAAAAAGACAGCCAAAGTCCACCATTATTTAATATATGAGTGTAAACCCCATCTTTTTGCCTCATTTTGGTTCTAGTATCTGTCCTAGGTCTTGTGTAAACACCTTGTTTTCCAATCAACCTATAAACTTAAGATGTATTCCCTACAAAATAAGATTGTACAGAAGAGGGCAGTTTTCAATTGGGATTGATTTCTCTCTAGAGTTCAAAATCACAGTGGCTTTAGACTGGATTTCGCCTTAAGAAAGAAGCTGATTTCGTACTAAAATTAAATGATCATTATCTCAGGATAAGATTTTCTTTTGGAAAACAACTGGTCTCCAAGAATTATGATTTGAAATAACTCAGTATGTTGACGGTTACTAAGTAATTACAAATATAATGAATATTTCAGTAGTTTTTTGTGGCCTGCTAAACACAAAGAGATAACTTTAAAAGAAAAGTCTAAATCTTCTGTCTTAGCATTTAAGAATGATTAATAATGCTCAAAAAACTCCACATATAACCAGATTTATAGTAATGCTACTCATAAAAAGGATAGAATTTTTAATCCATTCATCAGATTCTCTTCAACTGTTTCAAAGATCTTAAGTAATTATGCCATTAATTATTCTATTCAGGCCATTTGGTGAAGAATATAGAAACAAATGACTTCTCGGAAAAGATACTGAAAAGACATTTATAAGACACACACTTCCACTGAGTAGGCAGTACTCATTCTATGACTCTAATTCGCCAAGACTTCTATGTGCTACACCTATGTTTATGAGAAGGTATCTTAGAAATTCTGAATTCAGATATCAGCTATGTCATAGACCTTATGCATAGTCTAAGTTATTTTTTCTTTGTCTCTATGTTTTCATTTATATAGTGAGTAAATCTAAAATGTATTTCTCTCATATGATAGAAGGTGCTTTGATGATAAGAAATATGAGATAAATGTTAAATATTTGCACACTGGCTTCTAGGAGTGGGAGAAGATGTGCAGGCTTAAAAAAATGTTTGCATTGCTCTTGTGTGGAGAGGAACTAATATACCGAAATGAGTTAGGTGGGGTTAAAGGCAACGGATACATATCTAGACATTCCTTAAGGAGGTGGCTATTTGCAGTTTGTCATACATAAACTATCATTGTGTGATCTATGTATTTTCTTTCCATAGTCCTTGGTTGTGAAGTCGAGAAATGTTTTGAGTGTCACTGGTGAAAGTGGCTAGAATTTACCTCCAGAGGATCCTCTGAGTATTGCTTGTAATAGATGCACATTGAAATGAACTTTGTCAATAAGACTGATGAAGTCCGTTATACCAGTGTATCTAAAATAATTATCTCACTCTTAAGAACACATTTCTGAAGAACTAGCCTGGTACATGCTGAAGAGACACCAACAGTTGAAGGCCCTTCTAGCTCATTTGTATTCATTGCCAAAATCTGGCTATTATTATAAAGCATTCCCTTGGTACAAAGAAAAGAGATGTTATCATTGCCCCTGTTTTATTTTATTTATAAGCACATCATCCTGGATTACATCTTTATTCACCTATTGTTCTTCTGGTGCTCTGTCCTTAAGGAGAATGCTGTATCCAACTTATGAGGTTTAGGAAGTGTTTAATGCACATTATTGTATGGACCCGCCTTGTATTTTTTTTCTGCTAAGTGTTGGAGGCCAGAGTCTAGAAGTGAGTACTCTGAACCCCAACTAGAGCAGCTCACCCCTAGTGGGCACTTAAAGAACAATGATCATGGACATTGATTGAATTGGGCTGATTACAAAGACGCTGCGGGAAAGAAATTTCTCAGGTGGATTCCAGACTTTAAGATGATCCTTTCTTGCTTATTTTTTGTTTGTTTTAAAATAATTGAAATGGCTACACTTGAGAGACAGAGTCCTGTTAACAACAGCCTTTTCATATGAAGGAGAGCAAATGCATTTGTTTTGCCCCTTTAAATCGAGAGCTTCGAGCTTGCCAAAGGGTAAGACTGGAATTCCTCCGAAGCAATAAATACTGCTGTGGACTAAAGAAAGAAACATTTCTTTTCTCAAAGTGCACCCTTTATAAATAGGAAGCAGATGCAGTAATTAATGGAAGAGTGAGATATTACTCTTTCTGAGAAGAGACGCTCAGCTGGGCCCTCCAGGACATCAGAATTCAGAGATCAAGGCAGAAAAGAGGTCAATCTTTGTGGTCTCTCTCAGATCTCTGTGGTCAGAGATCTTTCCTTCAACAGGAGATATTCACACTAATGGGTAGCCTCTGCTCCGTTTGCATGATAAACATCTAAGGAGAATATTTATGTTCCCAATGGAAGACATTGTCTTCCTCTGAGTTACAGAAGGGAACTCATTGCCTGGTCACTTTTGTTCAGACACTTGAGTTTGTTCCCAGGCTCTGACAAGGAGAGCTTTAAAATGACTGTGAACTGAAAATACTTTCTGGTAACCAACATGTAAATGAACACCCCAAACATTCCTCCCCGGTGCAGAATTCAGTGTGGGTTGCCTGGAGTGCTTATTTGCATGTCAATCCCTCTGGTCTTCCTGCTCACTGTTACTTCACTTGATAGTTAGGTTTTAGTTCAAGAATAAACCGGTGATTTGACGAAGCAATATCATAGCATTGTTGTCTTCTCTTTACTTTTGGTAACTTGCGCTGTTACTCTTTTAATCTATTGTAGGGGTACTACCTGATAAGCATCCAAACCTTAGTTGTCTTGGGAAAACTGTTCTAGTGTTTTCCTCCCTTTATCTTAGTGCCCATCAACTTTTCAGAGTGCATGCATAGCTCTGGGATGTTTCAAATGGGTGTGAAGCATGCTTCTCCTCCTATCTCCAATGATTTACTAGTCCCCAATAAGATCATTAAAAGATTTTTCTTCTAGAAAAGATTTGAAGGGTTTGTTTCATTCATGCATGAGTAATTAAGTAGTCAAGTGTCCTTAGTTGAAGTAGTCTCTGACATGTTTTCATTGTGCCTTTTACAGTTGTTTCAACTAAATGTTTGTTTCACATCCCATGATACTGTGATATAATGAGATACATATTTGGTCTTGTCCTTGATTCTTGGCACAGAGCTCCCCCAACCCTTCTAATTTTCTAAGAGATAAGGATAAGAGGAGAATTTTTTGTTATTCATAGTACAAGCCTTGCAATTATACCTGAGTTTAGGTTAATGGGGTGATTTTTGGAGGATGAGGACTGGTTTCAGGAACCAACCATGTAATTAGAGGGTTGGAATTTTGAACCCCACTCACCAACCTCCAGGAGAGGGAGAGGGGACAGAGACCGACATAATCACCACTGGCCAATTACTTTATCAATCATGCATATGTAATGAAGACGCCATAAAAACATTAAACAGTAGGGTTTGTAGAGCTTCCAAGTTGGTGAAAGTATCCATATGTGCCAGGAAGGTGATGCACCCAAAAGTGCATGGGACAGAAACTCTTACACTCAGAATCTTTCTGGTCCTCTCCCTAGGTGTCTCTATCTAGCTGTTCATCTGTATGCTTTATTTTTTTTTTTTTAATGGTTATTTATTTTTGACAGAAATAGACAGTGGGGGAAAGATATAGAGACAGGGAGACAGAGAACCCCCGGTAGGCTCTACAGCTATCAGTGCAGAGCGCGGTGTGGGGCTCGAACTCATGAACCATGAGATCATGACCTGAACTGAAACCAAGAGTCAGTCACTTAACCGACTGAGCCACCCTGGCACCCCTGTATGCTTTATAATAAAGAGGTAACATAAGTAAATGTTTCCCTGAGGTCTGTGAGCAGTTATATCATATTATTGAACCCAAGAGGGGGCTGTAGAAATCTTCCATTTATAGCCCATTGATCAGCAGTGCAGGTGGCAATCTGGACTTGTGACTGGCATCTAAAGTAGAAGGTAAGGGGTGCCTGGGTGGCTCAGTCGGTTAAGCGTCCGACTTCAGCCCAGGTCACGATCTCACGGTCTGTGAGTTTGAGCCCCGCGTCGGGCTCTGGGCTGATGGCTCAGAGCCTGGAGCCTGCTTCCGATTCTGTCTCCCTCTCTCTCTGACCCTCCCCCGTTCATGCTCTGTCTCTGTCTCAAAAGTAAAATAAACGTTTAAAAAAATTAAAAATAAAATAAAATAAAATAAAATAAAATAATAAAGTAGAAGGTAATATTTTGGGACCAAGCCCTTAACTTGTGGGGTCTGTTTTAACTCCAGGAAGTTAGTGTCAGAATTGGGTTGTAGGATACCCACTGTGTGACCAGCTGGGAAATTGCTTGATGTGAGAGAAAAACACACATTTGATGTCAGAAATATTGTGAGTAGAGAAAGTTTTTGTTTACATTCTAGAAAGAAAGTTTTTGTTTACATTCTTTCAGCTATTTGGGGGGGGGGTGTTATTATCTAACAAAAATTTAATCATATACTCTATGTATTCATTTAGTGCCCCTTTCTGAAAAAAATCGGGGGACAGAATTATTTCTGGCAACTGGGAACTGCCCATTCTACTCATAACAGCTTTCAAGTATTTTAGGGCTGGCATTTAATTCTCTTTGAATTGAAAGTGATTTTGAGGCTGTAAAGTCTCTTCAGTTGGCAACTTTAGATGTTAAAGAAAAACATTAATGCATTCATCACAAGAAAAATTAGAAGCTTATTGTAAGTTTTATACTTAGCAATAGGTTGGCATTTTCTTTGGAATGAGAGTACAGGTTAGAACGAGGTGTGAACCTCACAATTTCCTCAGTCTACAGGTTCTGGAAAGTGTTCCATTTTGGGGGGTGGTGTTATTTGTATTGCAAGTGATTTTTAAGTATAAAAGTGTAGTGTCTAGCAACTTAAGACTGTAGTACATTGCAAGTTCAAAACAAAACAAAACACAAATAACCATTCTGAAATAACTCACCGGAAACCAAGCACTAGTTAAGTTAAAAACAAACCAATCAACTTTTAAGTGAACTAGAAATCACTCTAGGTAAATACTTACCTGACTTTGATGTGGAAAGGGCTTTTTAAAGTATTACTGTGAAGAAGATTCGTGGGTCTTGCTACATTAAAACAAGCTCTCTGTACCTCAGAAAACATTATATTCAATATTAGTAAATATCAGATCGAGAGTAAATTTGCAAAATGTGGGACAGAAAAAAGATTGAGGCGGTAAAATGTAGAGTACTGGGGCACCTGGTGGCTGAGTGGATTAAGCGTCTGACTACTGATTTCTGCTCAGGTCATGATCTCAAGGCTTCATGAGTTCAAGCCTCCATGGGGCTTTGCCCTGACAGCAGTGGAAGTTGCTTGGATTCTTTCCTCCCTCTGCCTCTCCCCACCACTGGCGAATCACACATGCACTTTCTCTCTCTCTCTCAAAATAAAGTTAAAAACATTAAAAAAATAGAGAGAGTACTGACCAATCAACAAGCTATTTAAACATGGTGAATTGAATGCAAACATTTATTTATATCTGTTTCTTCTCAAAGCCCCACTGAATGACAATAAAGGAATGGACCACGGGAATGAACCATAGGGACAAAAAGAACATGAAAGTGGACTGCTGGTTGGAGGTGTGAATCAAATTTTGAAAGTCAGAAAGAGATGGACAGGTGATAACCAACTTTGCAGAGCAGAGAAAGGTGATGCCTAACTGACTGCAAAAGACAAAAAAAACCTAGAAGGAACAATTAGCCCCAGGGCAACACTGGGAACTAGAAGATACTGGGGCAGGAAGGATGAGGGCGGAGTCTGAGGCCTGGCTGAGAATAGGGCTCAGGGGAACTTGATCAAAGTTTGGTTACAGAGAGACCCTTTATGACCTGTTTCTTTTATTTTTAATTTTTTTTAACGTTTATTTTTTTTTTGAGACAGAGACAGAGCATGAATGGGGGAGAGTCAAAGACAGGGAGACACAGACTCTGAAACACGCTCCAGGCTCTGAGCTGTCAGCACAGAGCCCAACTCGGGGCCTGAACTCACAGACAGCGAGATCATGACCTCAGCTGAAGTCAGTCGCTTAACCGACTGAGCCACCCAGGTGCCCCTGACCTGTTTGTTTTATAATGAGTAAAATAAATTTTTTAATGTATTAATTTTCATATCTATATGAGAGATACTATTTCATCTGTTTCTAAAAATTATTCTTCAACACAGACAAAGCATTTCTTATAGTGTTTACCAAACACATCTAGGACATATACTCACTGAATTACCTTTTTCAAAGTTCTGGATTCTCAACACTTTGAGAAAAGAAGTTGGCCACTTTTTATATCAAAATATTCAAATATTAAAGGATTATATCTTATAAACAGATACAGTACATTATTTTTCCTATACATAGTCACGAAATTTAACAAAATTACTTTTTTTTTTTAAAAGTTAATTTATTTTGCAAGAGAAAGAGAGAGCATGAGTGGGGAAAGGTCACAGAGAGATGGAGAGAGGCTGAGAGGCTCCATGCCATCAGTATGGAGGCCAACATGGGGCTCGATCTCATGAACCTTGAGATCATGACCTGAGCCAAAATCAAGTCAGATGCTTAACAGAGCCACCTGGTAACGTGAGCCACCCAGGTGCCCTAACAGAAGAAAATAAACAGAATTAACAGAAGAAAATAAAAAATGAAGACACTGGATGTAACTTACACATAAAACACATTCACACAACAGGAACATTTCAGAAAATAGAAGGTTTTAAATGTTGATTATGCTATTTCCATTTAGTAAGAAAATAGTTACCATGGAAATAGTGAGTGTATACAGTATTTTACTTCCACATTAAGACAACTTCTAAAAGAAATGCACTTAGTGAACACTTGTTCTTGACATAGTTTGAAAGGAGAAGTGGCTCATAAAGAATACAGCATCTCAATTTAGATTGATTGTATTAGCATGGCTCTTTCATTTTCTCATTTCATGATAAAATAATAATTTGAATAAATCTGAACTGTTTTAGGGATTTTGATAACCTATATACATTGTGTTGTTTTAACCCTAAACTAGGGCCATTTTGCCCTTTTGATTATGGATTTTCCTTTGGAACATCGGATTCTTCAGTGGATGTCTACTTCCAACTTGGGACATACACATAAGGTTAATCAATTAAAAATTGTTTGATGAGGGGCACCTGGGTGGCTCAGTTGGTTGTGTCCAGCTGAAGCTCATGCCATGATCTCACTGTTCATGTGTTCGAGCCCTGCATCAGGCTCTGTGCTGACAGCTAAGAGCCTGAAGCCTGCTTTGGATTCTGTGTGTATGTTTGTGTCTCTCTCTCTGCCCTTCCCCTGCTCGTGTTCTCTCTCTCTCAAAAATAAACATTAAAAAAATTTTTTGTTTAATTGTTTGATGAAGATGTTGATCCAAAATCAGAGGACACCTAGAATGTGGGGACTCAGATTAGGAAATCAGGTTTCCTGAAAATTTCCAAACTCAAGGTTCTTAATTACAAGGGCTCAGTTATTCATTCCATGTCTCCACTCTTCCCTGGAGCAAACCGTGTTGCAAGTTTAAGGACTGGCCTGGTTGAAGCAGGCCTCTTTCACCTGTTCTACTGTGGGTCTCACCCTCCCCAGCCTCACTTTCTAATCTGTCAGCATCACTCAGCAGCACTCACTCCAGATCTCTTTTATGTCATCTCCAAAATCAATCACTCATCTTAGCCAGGGAATATATTGATCCTGGGTAAGCAAATAACTATTAATTTCATGATTTGAGCTCTAATGTACCCTTGGGGATAAGGATGGATTGCTCAAAGTGTGGTTTCTTGATGTTCTGTAGATTTCTAGAAGGCTGTTTTAAATACAAGTAAACATGAAGTTGAGAGGTCAGTGGTAGCAGAAGGTAGTGAAAAGGTGCAGTATTAGAAGGACTTCTAATTCTAGTTTGGAGGCCAATTAGCTACGCAATTTGGGTCAAATACTCAATTGTGCCTATAAAATGAGAAGGTTTTGCTCTGTTTCTTGCATGAACTCTAAAAAGGTTCTAAATATCAGAATGCAAAAAGATATTAGCAGAGGCCAAAGTCTTCACCATCCAAAATTTTCAGACTTGTGATTACCCATTTCATAAAAGCAACTAACATAGTCTTGGGTTAGTGAATAATGTTTGAATGGTTGGAGAATGAAGGGGAAAAAGCAATTTACTTCCTGAATACATCTAGAACATGTTACTTCTAAATCCTTCAGCCCTACTTTGGCCATCATTATTTTTTTTCCTGTGCTGGTGACTAAACTCTTGTGGTGTGTTTGTGCCTATCACTAAACGCATACTCCACATGACCACCCATGTGCCAGACCTAAATGTCCATCTGCTTTCTGGGCATCAAGTCCTTATTTCTCAATACATTTACTATACTGTCAATATCTTCCCCTCCTCTACCCATACCTCAGTACAGAACACCAGTATCTACAGAGTTGCCAAGCACAAAAACTGGGAATTAACTGTTTTTTCTTTCTCATCATATCACTGTTTATATTCTAATTAATTCTTAGTCCAGTTCATTCTCTCCATCTTTAAAATGTGCCCCCCTCTCTTGACCACAACTGCCTTAATTAAAGCCACCATAGTCTCTCACAGGTATTTCTGTAACAGCCTTTATTTCTGCCTTGAGTCTTTGCTCTTTCTCCTGTGAAGATGCAGACAGGTGGTCTCAACCCTAGAAGAGAAGTTTATCCTGTCACCCAATGAAAGCTCTTCAATGGCTCCCTTTTCCCCTTTGGGTAGAGTTAAGTGCAAACTCTTTAGCATGGTGTTAAGTTGAACAAGGGGGCCCTTATACTTACGCGGCTCTAAAGCCAATGTGGCCTATGTAAGCACACAAAAGTTTAAGCCTGTAAATGCCTCAAGGTTATGCAGTCAAAACCTAAGACAACCAGTCACAAACAGCCAGCTAGGCTTTATGCAATAACTGATCAGTAATTTCCTTACTTTTCTTCTGCCTTTTCTCTATAAAAGTCTCTCCTGAACCCCACTGGTGAAACACTCCTTACCACTTCTGGTTTATTGCTGCCCAATTGGAATTGATTTGTGCTCAGATAAACTCTTAAAATTTTAACATGCCTCAGTTTATCTTGTAACAATGGCCAACCCAGTCCTTCACTTCCCTGTAACTCCCTGTAGGTCTTCCAAATACAGATTATAAAATCTTATATTTTAGGTGTCCTTTCTAGCAGCACTTGCTTCCTATACTTCCTTTAGTCCTTAGCTCAAGTGAAATCTTTTAGACTCTTCTCTGACAACCCCGTCTGCCTCCTATAGGTGCTCCCATTCCGTGTTCCCACCTTACTCGGTTCACATTTCCATCACTGCACTCAGCATGTGGGACTATATAATTACCTGCTGTTTGCCTCTTTCCCTGCCTGGGTGGAGTGCTCCTGAAGGCAGGCATTTTGTTTAGAAGGAATGGCCTGTAAGCCCTCGGGGTGACTGGGAGCTTTGGGAAGGAGGCTGGGACTGCTGGAAGCTCAGTTTGGAAGGGGCTAAGCGGTGGTGGTGGTGGGGTAGGGAGTTGGAGGAGGAAATGAGGCTGAAGGGGTGAGCAGTAGTCAGGCTTGAAAGCCTTCCTAGCTTGGTCCCATTTCTGAATTATTTTTTCCTCTTGTTAACAGACGTTGTTTGGCTGTATTTCTCCAGACAACAATGATGCAGATAATAAATGCAGTGTTTTTTGCCTTTCTATCAGAGTAGAAAAGAAAATGATTTGCCTCTTCATTTGGGGAAAAAAAAAAAAGCAGCTAACAAAGGGAGTGGTTGTAAACAATAGATTTAATTGCCTCTCCTAGGACTATTATTTGGTGTCTATTTAAGGCTACTAGATTTTACTTTAATTAATCCATTGTGTGCCTCATTTGCATATATTTGCATATGTCTCTGTGACGCCTTTAAGGAATCTAAGATGACTTCAGCGGACTTCAAACCCTGCCTTTGGAGCCTAACAACACTTAAATAGGAGGTAGCTTTTAAAATGGTTTACAGAGGTTTAAAATGGTTTACAAAAGGAAGTGCCATAGGGCAGAGACATGATGGAGGTGGGGGTGTTAGGGTGCTCCTTATAGGGAAAAATTAGAGAAAAGGCAAGGCCCCTGAGCATCAGGGTCTCCCTCTCTCCCCAACCTGCACACCAGACACTTTTGAGGGGCCCAACCCTTAGGGTGCTTGTCTAATTGGACAGCCTCTCAGATGGGGCTGAATTTTTAAAGTAACACTGAGTTTCATTCTTCTTCACCAGTGGAGACATGAGCTGCCTTTAAGGGGTTTATTACTTCATGTCAATATTTTCTTTTGAGGCTCAGGGTCCCTGAGGAGCCAGGAAACTGGAGCCTCCTAGGAAGAGTATGTGAGACCGCAGAGGCCATCCCTGGGGAAACCAAGCTCAGCCGTGAAGAAATTAGTGGGAAGGAAGTACTCTATTGGGATTTCTTACTACTAATGTGGTTAAGGAAGTCTTTTCAGGGGAAAGGGAGGAGGAATCCACACTTCATAAGCGAGCTTAGGAGCTTTCTACAAAAAGAGGGAAAATGGGATGTCATAGTGTTAGGAAAAAAAATCTGGAAGACATAGAAATGGGCTAAATATATAAATAAATGATGATTAAGTATCCTTTGTAGTGTACCTTTCAGGATTATCTCTTTCATTGACTTTGAACTATGTACAACTTGGTTTGTTGTGATAACTAGCAATGCAAATGACTCTATCTAAAAACATGCAAATGAATTCTGTCTAGTAAAGAGACAATTGATTTCCCCTCACCAACCCCTTCACCAAAAGAAGCCCATTTGCATTTATTTTTAACTTTACTTTGGCATCCTTCTTGTCTACATACATGTTGTTCTTTGAATTTTTCTTTGACACTATTGGAATTTGTTGCTGGTCTCTCATTAATAAATATATTAAATTAAATCTTTGATATGTGTCCATTTCATATTTGTATGAGACTTATGATTTTACCTTAAAAAAACAGAACAAACTATCCTTTAATACAGGGCAGATAAGTTTTCAAGTTATCATACATAGTCTCTTAAGGATTGTTTTTGATCACAAAAAGGAGGCTATCACTTTGTGTTTTGGCCTGATTAATTTACATAGGTTTAGTAAGAAATCTTAAAGATAGGAGCCTCTGAATATCATTAGCAAATCTAGACTTGCAGATGTTGAACAATGAGAAGACCAGAGACTTAATTTCAATCCAGAAGTTTCATAAGGAGTCTCAGGTGGTATTTTCAATAGTTTCAATTATTCCTAAGATTTAGTAAAAAGTCTCACTGGTTCTTGTGCTCTGATTCTAAAAAACCATACCTAAGAAATTAAATTCTACAGTTTTTACCTGCAGTATCTATAAATTAGGCTAAATTCTTGTCTTCTTAAAGTCCCCACAATCTGCTAAGGTTCCTGACCTTCTCCACTGCTGTTAAGTCTAGGAACCTGAAAACCACAGGGCAGGTACCAGACCATTTCCTAAGAAAGACTGTGGGCACTGGTTCCTCACATGAAATACAACCCTTGTTCCTTAATAATGGCCTTGTCGAAGCTTATTAAATGTGTTTTATTCTCAAATATGGCACTGTAGGTATGGCCTGATTATGAAAATTTGTTAAATGATTTCTTTGTGCAAAGAAGGATAAATTTGTATTGACTTTATGCA
The DNA here is from genome assembly GCF_046562875.1 of Panthera onca. Classification (NCBI taxonomy): domain Eukaryota; kingdom Metazoa; phylum Chordata; class Mammalia; order Carnivora; family Felidae; genus Panthera; species Panthera onca. The sequence goes on from NC_138339.1 coordinate 227,008,021, forward strand.
AGTAACTACATTGTTTCTGAAAAGGAGACTCAGTTAAATTATCTGTTCCTGAATTCTGAAGACCAGAATTATAAAATCTAGAATTGTGAGAACCTGATACTACTTAAAGAATCTTAAATTTTGGTTTCAGTTAAATTTCAGTTTACAAAATCATAATTTGAGAATTATTGCTTTTTTTTTTAAAGGAAAGGGGCTTCCTTATGTATGTATCAGAAAATAGAGCATTAAGCATAATTCCAGGGATGCCGGGTGGCTCATTCAGTGAAGTGTCAGACTCTTGATTTTGGCTCAGGTTATGATATCATGGTTCCTGGGATCGAACCCACGTCAAGCTCCGCACTGACAGCATGAAGCCTGGTTGGGATTCTCTCTCTCCCTCTTTCTCTGCCCCTCCTAAGTAATCTCTATACCCAAAACAGGGCTCGAATTCACAACCCTGAGATCAAGAGTCACATGCTCCACCAACTGAGTCAGCAAGGCACCCCTTCTCATACTCCTTTTTAAATAAGGTGTGCAAGGCTGAATAACGGGTCCACCTAAGATCTTCATGTCCTAATACTTAGAACTTCATAGATATAATTAAATTAAGGATCTTGAGAATGGAGATCATTCCACATTTTCTAAGTCTGCCCAATATGATCATTAGGGTTGTAAGATAAAAGAGAACGTAATGGGATGATGGAAGCAGAGATTGGAGTGATACACTTTGCAGATGGAAGAAGGGGCCACATGTCAAGGAATATAGGAATATAGAAATATAGGAATTTAGAAGCTGAAAAAGACAAGAAAATGGATTCTCCTTTCAAAGCCTCCAGAAGGAAACATCCCAAGCAACATCTTGATTTTAACCCACTGAAACTCATTTTGGACTTCTGATCTCAAGAACTATATGGGAATGCATTTGTGTTGTTTTAAGCCACTAAGTTGTAATTTGGTACAGTGGCAACAGGACATTAAAACATAAGTTAAAAAAAAAAACAACAACCCAAATCTTTGTGATTTCTCAGGAGTCTTTTGGAAAATCCTAAAAGTAGTTTACGTATAAAAGACACATTGAGAGGTGGTGTTCAAGATGGTGGTTTAAGAAGATCCTGAACCCACCTCCTCCCATGTACACACCAAATCTATAGCTATCTATGGTAATTCCAGAGGGTAATTTCCCTCTGAAAAAGATTGAAAACTAGATGCACTGTTCTCTACAACACAGGATAAAAGGACCACATTGAGAAGGGTAGAGAGGTGACACATGGTCTCACAAAACAAAAGAAAAAAACAAAAAACAAACCAAAACAAAATATCCCTAACACATCAACACAATAGGTAGGAATCTCACCAGACAGGTTCTCTTCCTGAAGGACCAAGGGGTTGGTGCCCAGATAAATCCCCACAATGTCTGGCTTGGAAAACCAACAGAGCCAATGTTCAAGGGTGAAATCCCAAAGTGCTATAGGAAACTGAGGTTCCCCTTTTGGAGGGATCATGTGCAGTCCCACTCACCCTGAAACCCAGCAAAGAATCCAGCAATTCGAAAAGCACCTAAATTATATGTGAAAGTGACTCATTTGCTGATTTGGAGCATTGGCTGGAGGGGCAGAGGACAGTTGAGACGTTCCCCAGAGACAGAGGCACTGACTGATGCTATCGCTGCACTCTCTACATAGCCTGCTAGCTTGGAGGGGATGTGCTCAGAGGCAGCATCTTCCCACCACCTTACTGGGGTGGGCAGGGGCCAGGGGCCGCAGCATTTACTGAGACTGGAAAGCGCGGGCGGTTACAGCGCTCCTCTGCTGCCCAGGGAAGCAAATGGAACTAAATCAAACTAAAAAGCTTTTACACAGTGAAGAAAACCATGAACAAAAAGAAACCTACCGAACAGAAGATATTTGCAAATCATATATCTTACAAGTGATTAATATTCAAAATATATAAATAACTAATACAGCTCAGTAATGAAAAATAAAACCCTAAACAATCTGATTAAAAACTGAGCAAAGGATTTGAAGAGACATTTTTTTCCAAAGAAGACAGATGGCCAACAGACACATGAAACAATGCTCAACATCACTCATCACGAGGGAAATGCAAATCGAAACCACAGTGAGATGTCACCTTGTATCTGTCAGAATGGCTATTATCAAAAAGACAAGAAATAACAAGTGTTGGTGAGGATGTGGAGAAAAGAAATCCTCATGCACTGGTGGACTGTAAACTGTTGTAGCCACAACAGAAAACAGGACGGAGGTTACTCAAAAACTAAAAACGGAGCTACCATATGATCCAGCAATTCCATTACTTGGTATCTACTTGAAGAAAATGAAAAAAAAAACCAAAAAAACCAATTTGAACAGATATATGCATTGTTATGTTCCTTGCAGCTTTATATATAATAGCCAAGATTTGGAAATAACCTAAGAGTTCATTGATGGAAGAATGAATAAAGATGTGCGTGTGTGTGTATACATGTGTATATATATATATACATATATATATAACATATTACACATGATATATATTACACATGATATATATATGATATATATGATATGATATATATATGATATATATATGATATATATGATATGATATATATATGATATATATATGATATATATGATATGATATATATATGGAACTTGAAGGTATTATGCTAAATGAAATATATGATCTCACTTACATGTCAAATCTAAAAAACAAAACAACAAACAAAACAAAACCAAGGCTCATAAATACAAATGGACTGCTGGTTGCCAAAGAAGGTGATTAGTTAGGGAGGAGTGCAGGGGTGAAGGGGATTAAGTAGAACGAACTTCCAATTATATGGAGTCTACCACAACTCCCAGTTATAAAATAAATAAGTCATGAGGGTGTAATGTACAGTATGGAGAATATAGTCAATAACATTGTATTAAATTTATAAGGTGACAGATGGTAACTTAGACTTATTGTGACCATTTTGCAATGTATACAAATATCAAATCATCATGTTTTACACCTGAACCTAATACAATATTGTGTGCCAATTATACTTCAATTTTAAAAAAGACACCTTGAGGTGCTTGGGTGGCTCAGTCGGTTGGCTCTCTGACTTCAGCTCAGGTCATGATCTCACGGTCTGTGGTTTCGAGCCCTGCGTCCAGCTCTGTGCTGAGAGCTCAGAGCCTGGAGTCTCCTTCAGATTCTGTGTCTCACTCTCTCTCTGCCTCTCCCCAGCTTGTGCTCTCTCTCTCAATAATAAATAAACTTCAAAAAATTTATTAAAAAAATTTAAAAAGACACCTTGAATTTTTTTTAATTTAGTTTTAGAATCTAATATTGAAAAAACAAAAATGAAAAGAGGGGAAGCCTGGTCATTTATTAAGAGAGAATCAGATGCCTGAGTACATGGATAGTTTTAGCTAGAGTACTTATTAATCAAAGTGACAATGGAGTATATTGAGTTAAGTGCAAAGGAAGTTATCATGACTTTAGCTCTTTCAGTGGGGATTAAAAAAAATAATCAAGGACATGACTAAATCAGCCAAAGCACAAAAATCATTCTGATGAGATATGGAATCTCTGGTATCTGAACAGATTAAATAGACGATAAACAAGAGCCTTTCCTGCTCCATGTTAAGAACAGACCAAATGCTCCAATTTTAATGGAAAGACCAATTTTAACGGCAAGAAGACCAAATTCTAATTTTGTGTCATGTCCTTGAATATTTTTGGCATGAAGGATTAACAGAATTCTTTCTTTTTTCTAAATATGAATTATTTTATCAAAACTGTGCCAACTTTGCCAAATTTTGAACATGTCATTGCTTTTAGGTTCACTATTTGTATTCACTATAAACCAAGGCAAGAAAATCATTTTCTGCATTCCTTCTACCATGTTATATATCCATTCAAGTTTGAACCTTCACTATCGTCATTCATATTCTGGAACAGCAGACTTAATTTTAAGACAAAATCCTTTTTCCCTCATACTCTCCATTACCTTTTAAACACAGTGTTATTTCTCTGCCACTCTTGTTCCTATCATTCTTAATAACCCATATTAATTTTAACTCCTAACTGAATGACTAACTTCTGTACAGAGAGAAAAGGGTGGGAGGATGGGGGAGCAGATCTGTCAAATCTGAGCATTTTAGAAAGTAAGTAGAGTAAATTTAACCTGACTCTCAGTAGTCACAGGGATCATTTTACCACATTGTTAAAATGGCAAAAAGGAATACCTTCATTAATGAAGTAGTTCTCAGTTTTTCCTCTAGAAACATTTGTCAATGTTTGGAGACATTTTTGATTATTATGATTTGGAGGACAGTGGGCAGTGCTAATGGCATCTAGTGGGTAGAGGTTAGGGGTGTAGATACTCTTCAATGCATAGACAGCTTTCTACAGCAAAAAATTATGGGGTCCAAAGTGCCAATAGGACCTCTGTTGAGAAACCCTGCTTAATATGAGCTCAAGGTATAGCCACACTGCAATGTATTATAAGAAGCAAAGCTGTGTATGTGTGTAGGTATTATATTTGTATTATATATATATTTGTAATATATATATATATATGTAGCTACATATGCACATGCATATAACTATGTTCACTGGCCAATCTTACAGTATTCCGTCCTGTTAGAAATTATCCAGATATCCAAAGATTATTCTTTAACTATCTGAAGTTAAAGTTCTTAATGTTAACTAAAGGTCTTGAAAGTTATGTGTAAGCTGATGCCCTATAAAACACAATCACTGTTGATGTAAATGTATCAGAATTTATCAGAATTATAGCCGTTTAATTGAATGTATTATGTTATAGTTTTCACAACCCCAAACTTTATGTGAAAATATGTTGGCTGTCTGATCAGTAAACCAGTATAAGATTTTTGGGGAATTCATATTAAATAGTCTACTCATGAGAACGAATACAAATCTATTGTGACATGTTTTCTTGTAGTATATTCTACATAGAGAAAATTAAAGAGAAGATATATAGCTGTTTTACTTGATTTTATTTGACAGAGAACATCCAAGAAGGGGAGGGCAAAGAGAGAGGGAGACAGGGAATCTTAAGCAGGCTCCACACCCAGCACAGATCCCAAAGCGGGGCTCGATCTCATGACTGTGACATCATGACCTGAGCTGAAATCAAGGGTTGGAGTCTTAACTAACTAAGCCCCCCAGGCACCCTGACATAAGCTGCTTTTAAACCCAGGATTCATTTTGGTTACAGGAACTTGGGTTTTTATATAAAAATGTTCTGAGCTAGCAGTTTCTGAGTTTGCTAGTGGTTGGTTCATGAACTTGGGGAATGCGTGATAGCACAGTTGAACTATTGGAAGTTTAGTTCATTTTCTAGGGATTCTGGAGATAGTAAGGGCTTATTATTATCTATAACAACCAGAACAGAGCTCCTTTACAAGGCTTTATAATTTATTTTATTAATACATGCGGGTATAGTAAAATATTTCAAACTCACAACAAGAGGAATAGGGTCTTCTCAACTACAAACACTTGACAAATAGTTCGACACTTCAGTTCCAGTTGACATCAGCCAAGTAAATTCAGAATCACAAAAAGTGAGTGGTCCAGATCTCAGAGCTGCTCCCCTTTACAGTGGGCATATTTTAAAAATTGATTTGAGCTCACAAATAATCTGACACACAAACAAAAATACTAACAAGCCAGATTTTCTCTTTCTTACTTGGTCTCCATCATTTATTGGGGCATCTTGGTGGTATGGCTCCCATAGCTGCTAAACTAATATCTTTAAAATGTTAAAATGTGACTATTCTACAAATACAGAATAAGCACATGATAAAGAGTTATTTAACTCATTGATGAGAGAGTCAGCAGAGTGGCAGAGCTGGTTCAGAGAACATTTGAAGGACAGAGCATTTAAAGGCAAGAAAGAAAAGAAGATTGCTAGGTTAGATACAAAACTGGTTTACGTCTGATAGTGCAGTAAAATTATATCATTTGGGGTTATTTTTGCTTCTGCAGAGAAATTATTTAATCTCTATCAGACAAAAATCTGATAGTTACCATGTAACTTCCTAGAGTCTGGACTCTAATCAATAGTAAATGATATGATAAATAAAGATACATTCCCCTGGAGAATTAAAACGATCTCTTCATGGATCGATCAGACAAGGATTCAATATGAGATTGAATCAGGACAAGGAGCCATCCTTTTCCCTTATTTTTGAGTTTTTGTTAATTTTCTTAATACAAAATTCTTTTGTAGGTGGCCCCAGGGAACTGGCAAGGAAATGTGGACTTCCAAATTCAGGAGGGCAGAAGGTCCCTTTCATTCATTCAACAAAAAGATATGTAGTATTTATTAGGGACCAGGCACTGCACTAGACCCTGGGACTATAGTAATGAACAAAGCATACAAATTCACATGTGGTCCTTACATTCTAGTAGAGGGAGGGAGATTCATAAGAAAGGTATGTTTACATATTTGGTGGATAAAAGGGCTGTTGGTGATATGTTATAATACGTTAAATGATGGCAAGTGCTAAGGGGAAAAATCACATAGGAAGGGAAAGTGGGGAGTGTTAGGACTTTTAGGAAAGGCAACCAAGAAAACGTTCATGGAAGTGACAGCCCTGTTCTTGCACATTCCATTATATAATCCATTATATAATTCCATTATATAATTCTCCCTTTCTGGGTTCAACAGCACTAAAAGATTTATACCTGGGCTTGTAGCTTCATATACCAATGAAGAGCTGGAGGAGGTGAGGAGGGAGGGTGCCGTGGTGTGGGGGTGAGGTGGGGAAGGAGTCGTTGTATTCCAGACCGCTGCCAAGTTCTGGAAATTGGGAGAGGTGAATGTGGAGAGGGAAACTCCTACCAGCCCAGTATGGACTTGGATGCCATTTGAGAGCTTTGGATTTACTACCATTTTTATAACCACTGTGTGGTTGCATATAATGCCATAACCATAAATAAAAGCCACTGCGTGGTTCTACAGAGGTTTTGTAAGATTGGAGCTTGATCATGGCTGGTAGGTTTGGAACTCACGTTAAAAATGTGATTTTTGAATCATAAATTATGTTGGGTTAATTTTATATAATAAAAACATTTGAGTGATAAAATCATCATCCTATTCTTTTAGTTTTTTTTAAAAATGATATAATGGCATGGATATTATTCTACCTCCTGCCTTAAGCTCTTTGGGGAGGAAAAAAGGCGGTGATTTAAAAAAATATACCTTAAGCCACATTATGCCTTAGTCTCTTCCTCTCCTTTATAAGCCTGTCTGGAAGTAAGGTGCACCTGTCATGATTTTGGTCTCCACAAAACCCCATCTTTTCCCAGAATTTAATTTCATTTCTATACTTAAAGTACCACTTATGATATTGTATATGCCATGCAGAGAAAAGTGGAAATATTAATTGCTGGTGCTTCAGTCCAATTTGTGTGTCTCTGAGAAATGTCAGTGATAGGCAGCATGTACTTCTGATGATGGCGAGTCAGCAGAACAGAGAGGGCTTCAACAGAAGCAACCCAAGCACATGACAGAGGATCCTTGGGAGTAATTGGCAAAGTTGGTAGGGTAGTGCACCAATTAGCTTGATAATGTGAAGAAGGTATCTCAGAAGAGTATGTTATCTTAGAAATACTAATGGAACAAAGTAGTGTTAAGACAGACCCTTTACATCTTTCAGCGTGATTTTTCTGAAGCACCGGGTCACAGCCTCTGCAGTGTTACGGTAGTAATGGATCTGAATCAGCAATCCGAGGGGAATTTCAATTTCAATTAAAATTCCTGCTGGACCTTAACCTCTTCTCTCTCTTTTCAAATCAAATGGACTCAAGTTATTTTCATACTTACACATTAGAAACTCCTTGCAGGCACCTGGGTAGCACCTAGGGCCTCATAGGTGTGCAACCGAAGTTGGCTGCATGGATTAACAGGGCTGCCCCTGAATGAAAGGCGACTCATGGACACTAATCATAAGTAACTGCTGCTGGATGCCAGACGCTTCGAAAGGTGGTCTGTACGTGTGCTCTCCCCTAATCCTCTCAGCAATTTTAGGACTCAAACTTAAAGATAAGTCCATGGCTCCAAAACTTAAGTCGTTTTCCAAAGCTGTGCCACTTTTGAAAGTCTTAAACTTACGGTTTCAATTCTCTTTCTTTCACACTAGTTACTCTGCCCTCGGATCATCTTGGCAGTTTTTCATAAAAACCAAACAAGCAGAAGGAAAAAAAAAATTTTAAAGTCCTTTGCATATTATAATCTTAGGTTGAAGCCCCAAATAAGGTCGTGCTTCGAAAGGACCTTCAGCATAGATTGAAAAATGAGGACTTTTTACTTTTATAGCTGTGTCCCACTTAGTGTCACTTTTCGTCTATAAAAAAAAAAGCAATTTCATGAAGTGCTAATTTTAATCAGCTTACATCTGCATAAGGACCTCTAGCCTTGCTCTTGCATATTCCATTATATAATTCTCTCTTTCTGGGCTCGACAGCATAAAAAAGATTTATACCTGGGTTTGTAGTTTCATACACCAGTAAAAACATTAGGCTGGTTTTTTTCCCCATTTCAAATACCATCTCTTTTTATGAATGTTAGTTATACAGAAGGGCCTCAGTAAGTATCACAATGCATATTAAATTAAACATCAGAGTTAATCATAGATTCTTTTAAAAGACTTTTTGTTAAAAATTTTTTAAATATTATTTTAAGTTTGCTTATTTTGAGAGAGAGAGAGAGAGAGAGAGAGGGAGAGAGCAAGCAGGAGAGGGGCAGAGAGAAAGGGAGAGAGAGAATCCCAAGCAGGCTTTGCACTGTCAGCACAGAGCCTGATGTGGGGCTCAAACTCATGAACTCAAACACCAAGGAACTGTTGAGATCATGACCTGAGCTGAAACCAAGAGTAGACGCTTAACAACTGGGCCACCCAGGTGCCCCTAAAAGAGTTTTTTTTTTAAATTTTATTTATTTTGAGGGAGAGACAGAGACACAGCCAGTGGGGGAAGGGCAAAGAGAGAGGGAGAGAGAGAATTTCAAGCAGGCCCTGCACTGTCCTGGCAAGCCCAATGGGGACTGAGCCACCAGGCACCCCATCATAGATTCTTTTGGTCTATGAGAAAACTTTGTTTATTCTGTTGGTTTTCTCCTAATATGGTTACAAATTTCTGAATTTCAGCAATTTCTGAATTCAGGTAAGCAGATCAAACATTTTTTTTTCTCAGTTTTTCTCTGCACAATTCTGATATGCTGTTGAAACTACTGGAATGTTTTCACCAGTCAGTACAAATGTTATAGTTTGATGTGGTTGTGTTTGCCAAAGTATAATGGCTTTTTACTGCCTAAAACCACTTTACTAAAGGCTCAGAAGTGAAGTTTTTATTTTATTTATTTTTTTCCAGAAGGAACTTTAAACTGCACCCTTGAGTTTCAGTGGTTAGGAACCAGATTAGTTCCCAACAGATATAAATGAAAATAGCCTTTTCAGAGGCATGCATGTGCCTCTGGTTCAGGGGTAGAACCAGAGTTGCTACCTGTGCGTCATGAGAGCAGATCAGTCTGAAGCACATGTGTTAATCCATCTTTCTATGTGGCATCTACCCCTAGTAGGTGCCTTGTGAAACAGATGGCACACCCACGTAGAATAATTGAGGAGCATTTAATGAAGGAGCTAATTACCAGGGTATAAGCAGCATTAGGGAAACCAACAAAGGATGGTGAAGGTTATCAACAGGAGGAACACTTACCATGTCAAGACCTATAGGGGCAAGGGGATGAGAACAATGACTAGAACCTGGGGAGAGCTATAGCTGTCAGAGAAGCTCTGGGGAGGAGTGGGGGCTTTAGGAGAGGAACCCAAGACAGACAAGCCTGTGTGACCTGTGGCCTGGCAGGCAGGGAGCAGGGGAACTAAGTAGCTGGTCTCTGTTCTCCTGCTACACTCTGATCCCTTGCTGGTACTTCCCACTGGCTGACTCTGATCAGAGATGGGAGCCAGGGAGCTGTGTGTCACATTCTAGGTAAGCCTCCTGACACCTAGAGCAGAATGGAGAGGATGTCAGGGAAGGGCGGGATTTCTCAACCCTGTTGACAGTTTGGCTGGCTAATTCCTTGTTATGAGGGTTGCCCTGTGCACTGTAGGAGGTCTGGACGCTTCCCTGGCCTCTACCCACCAGAGGTCAGCAGTGCCCCCCTCCCCTAGTCACGACAATAAAACATGTTTCCAGACATTGCCACATGTCCTGTGGGAAGCAAAACTGTCCCTCACTGAAACCACTAGGTCGGTGGATTAAAAGTGGATTTGTGTCATCAAGGATGACCATTCATTCATTCATTCATTCAAGGAAGAATATGTTTTTTATTTTGTGGCTCAGCTATTGGCCAACTTGAATTATAAAGACCAAAAGACATGATCTTGCTTTCGTGAAGCTCACCACTTTACAGAGGAAGGAAGATAATTGGGTAATCACCAATAACAAAGTTATAGCATAGTGCTGTACCAGAAGTTTAAGCAAAGTGCCATTCAATCTCAATTAAGGCAAAGACGTGTCAACTGTCAAATCTCTGAAACAATGTGTTGATTAAGCAAACACATTGTTTATAAGCAGTCTAACTAGCAGGGTGCAGGGTTTATGACATAATAGTTTTGGATTGGTAGGCATAGTGAGGCAAGGGGATTGAAATGAGTCTTGATGAGTAAACTCTGTCTTGATATGTAAACTAGTTTGGTTGGCTCACAGTCATATCTTCCAGGAACAAATATTTCCTAGAGCAAATAGCTAAGTTATTTTTGCTTGTCTCAGTATTTTTTAACATAGTCACAGGAAAATACACCTGGTCCCAGGATTATTTAACAAAGAGACAGGAAATTAATTTAGTTTCTGTCTCAGAGTGCAGAAGGGAAAGGAACATTTATGACACATCGGTTATCAACCAGGTATGATTGCATGCTTTAATCCTTAGACTAGCCCTGAAGGCTTAAGTACTATTCTTCCTGCTTTAGAGATGAAAAAGGGAGACTCAGTTGCCCAAGTTTACGAAGCAGCTGGTAGTGCCTGGAATTAATTTTCCCATGGGGATAGGGAGTTGGGGAAAGATTCTAAAGGGAGAGGATATTCTGCATCACCTCCAAGATGAATAGGATTACAACAACTGGGGAAGACAAGATGGGTGGGAATGGGGCAAATGAATTCTGGGAAAGAGAACAGCATGAATGAAGACCCCAAAGTGTGACAGTGTTCCCGAAAGTGTTTTAGGGAACACGCTATAGGTTGATGGGAGATTGATGTGGGCGGTGAGGAACTCATATTGATTAGAATTCAGGCTCACCAGAGGAAGCACTTTTCTCCCACTCTTCATGTTCCTTTTGTAAAATAGGGACTTCGAACAACATTTCTACCTTCTCAGGATTGTACTGGGGAAGCAGCACCTCTGGCCTCTACCTGCCAGATAGATGCCAGTAGCCTCTAAACTTGAACTCTCACTCTCTCCTTACAGGAAGGAGGAGTGAGTAGGCTGGTTTGTGAGATGGAGTGAAGTTCTCTGCTCTTGGTAGGCCGGGGGGTCTTGATTCTTGCTCTCTCGCCTTCCCCCCCAGTTTTTGCAGCCTGTGGTGAGCATCTTCATGCTGAAAGGAAGGCCCAGAGTTCCCTACGGGCTTGTTTCTTCCTCTATCCCAGCGTAGAACAAGGCTTTTATCACATTAAATGTACACCTTCTATGGAAAACATTACATGAGTGATTAAGTGAATATATAGAATAAAACAACCATTTATAGGAAGTGTTACATGACATAAGAATGGTTGTGAATAACTTTCCTCATTCTAAACATATGTGTTCTCTGATTCCTTTTCAGGCTCCCGAGGACTCAGTGAGATTTCTAGATTTGTTGTGATCATTCTTCCCTTCCCTTCCCTTCCCTTCCCTTCCCTTCCCTTCCCTTCCCTTCCCTTCCCTTCCCTTCCCTCCCCTTCCCTTCCCTCTTCTCTTCTCTTCTCTCCTCTCCTCTCCTCTCCTCTCCTCTCCTCTCTTTTCTTTTCTTTCAAGTATATGTTTTGATACAATTTCATTGTTAACCTGAACTGATTTCACTGTTTGTTTGCTCCAGCTGTGGTATTCAGTGGACTGAAAAATCAAGCTAGGTCTCAGAAATAATTGAATTTGGAAATCATCCTGATTCTTTCCCTATCTGAATCGAGGAATAAAGATCTGCCAAATGTGGTCCTTCATCAAGGCTTCTCCAGGTGTGCTTTTGATCCTCCCCACCCCCTCTCCTTTCCCTTTCCCTTTCCCTTTTATGGAACAGATGAGAGACCCACACAGGCATTCTGCGTCTGCCCTGTCACACCCACCCACGCTCACACCCACCCACACTCACAGCCACACCACACACTTTCCTTCCAGGCAGGGAGCAGCCTCTAGAGGCAGCAGCTAGTTCCCTCTCTTCTTGGTGGCTAGCTGACTTAAGAACAAGCATCAGGGGTGCCTGCGTGGCTCAGTGGTTAAGCGTCTGACTTCTGCTTGGGTCATGATCTTCCTGGTTTGTGGGGGTTGTTCGTGGGTTCAGATTCTGTGTCTCCCTCTCTCTCTGCCCTTCCTCCCTTCACATTTTCTCTCTCTCTCTCTCAAAAACAAATAAACATTAAAAAAAAAAAGAAAGAAAGAAAAGAAAAGAAAAGAAAAGAAAAGAAAAGAAAAGAAAAGAAAAGAAAAGAAAAGAAAAAGAAACACCAGAGGAAGGCTGGAAGAGGTTTGGGTTTGCAGGTAGCTGTTCTCCAATGGCAGATTCTACTGTGTTTAAGGCTATCCTCTACCTTCTTGTCCAATTGTGCATCTTCAAACTTTTCTTAGGTCCATTTGTTTTTCCCTGCTTGGTAGGATAATAGAACTGAATGTTCATAAAACAACCGTGGCCATTAATTTTCAAAGGAATTAGTTTGTGTTACAGGCATAACTAAAAAATCGATTAGATAATTGCCGGTTGACAGCATGTAAACCTGAGGGTGATTTAGTCTGGTTTATCTTTATTCTCAAGGACTAGTCATTTAAGTATCAACTTCTTTGGAATGTTGAAGACACCAACATGATTCTTCACGAAAGCTCCAAATAAATGATGTCCTGTCTGTGTTTACAAAGGCAGCAAAAAATAGATTGCAGGTGATTACCTGGTCAATTTAACCAAACCAGGATGAATTATTTTCAAATTAGTCTTTAGATCCGTCCTGAGAAAGATGGATTTAATACTACCCCCTTCCAAATGTGCATTCTTGTTATCTTTATGATCTTAATTCAAGTTCTTCATCACTCAAGGTAAATCATTCAAAGCATGCCTCTTTTTCCTTTTTTTTAACCACCATTTAAAAAGCTGTTTTAGATGAATTGGATTTTACAACTGTGTAAGAAATATGAACAACAATATGGTTATTTTGTTTACCCAAGCCATTGGAAACAGTTAATTGTGAATACACTGGGAGATACACCGCTTCTCATTTAAACGAGTAATCGGAGATATTTGGGAGAGATGTGTGCCAAGCTGTGATAGGAAGATAATAACCATCACCAAGCATCATTAGGCATTTACAGTTTTACTTAAATAAGACAACAAACTTATGTTTTCTAGATATAAATGTATTTTTTTAATTTTTTAAAATTTATTTGAGAGAGAGAGAGAGAGAGAGAGAGAGAGAGAGCAGGGGTGGGGCAGTGAGTGGGAGAGGTCAAATCCCAAGCAGGCTCTGCACTGTCAGCACGGAGCCCAACGTGGGGCTTGAACTCACAAACTGAAATCATGACCTGAGTCAAAACTAACAGTCGACGTTTAATCGACTGAGCCACCCAGGTGCCCCATAGACATAAATATTTACGCAGAACCAGCATATCTTCTTTTGACCTTTAAGCTGTGTTAGTTACAACTATCATTTATTGCAGGTTTTATATGTATTATCAGGCTAGTTATGCCTATTAGTCCCATTTTATAGAGGAGAAAACCAAGGTGCATAGCTTTCATTTTCTTCTCAGTCTTGTTTAGGAAGAGTCAAATTCACAATTTCGGACTTCATGGGGGCCATCTCCTGAGTATTACCTCCTATTGTGAAGAAAGGTTTTTTTTTAATCTGTGAAATTTGTGTAATCAAGTAACCTGCAGTTTAACTACATTCTAGAATTGAACAGGCCTCAGCGGCTAATGGCTTCATGCGATATATTAACTTGAAAGAAAAATGCTCTAAATATATAACTGAATGTACAACATAATTAGAAACTATAGTCTTTTATTCTGTTTTGGGAGTTATAGTAAATCTGAAATGAAAAATCATGCACTTTACAGTGGAGGACTGCACACTGTAGATATGAATATGAATAGAAATATATTTGTTTACTCTATTGAATTTTACGTATTTAAATTTTTTAAAAAATCTGCATTTATTTCCAGAGAGAGAGAACCCAAGCAGAGCAGGGGCAGAGAGAGAGAGAGGGAGAAAGAATCTCAAGCAGACTCTGTGTGGTCAGTGCAGAGCTCGATATGGGCTCGAACTCACAAACTGTGAGATCATGACCTGAGCCGAAATCAAAAGTCAGACGCTCAACCCATTTGGCCACCCCAGCGCCCAGAGTTTTACATTTTTTTGATGAAAGAGCGTTTTTAAAAAAATCTGACATTAAAGTAAAAAAATTATCTCTAATTTACTTTACCTTTATTTTCAGAAAATATAAAGAATACAAAGTTACAAAAGTTTAAAAATACATAAAAACAAAGAACAAGTCCACTTTCTACTACATGTTGCAATTGCCTGTTCCCCTTCCCAGAGTCAATTGCTATAATCAATGTGCCATGTATCCTTCCACAAATTTTATGTATATACAAGTATCTGTCCACATTCTTTTAAACACAAGATATTAACATGCTATCCAAACTACTCCTCACATTATTATTTTTTTTTTTTTTTGCTTAACAGTATATCTGGTAGATTGTTCCATAGCAGTTTAGAAATTGTTTTTCCTCTCTTTTTAAAAAGCTGCAAAAATCGGGGCGCCTGGGTGGCTCAGTCGGTTGAGCGTCCGACTTCAGCTTAGGTCACGATCTCGAGGTCCTGAGTTCGAGCCCCGCGTCGGGCTCTGAGCTGATGGCTCAGAGCCTGGAGCCTGCTTCCGATTCTGTGTCTCCCTCTCTCTCTGCCCCTCCCCCGTTCATGCTGTGTCTCTCTCTGGCTCAAAAATAAGTAAACGTTAAAAAAAAAAAAATTAAAAAAAAAAAAATAAAAAGCTGCAAAATATTCTGTGGTATGAATGAACTATAATTTATCTAACATGGCTTCAACTTAATAATCATCCCCGATTAAATAAACAAAAAGACTTCCAATTTCTTTCTCTCTTTTTTTATGTATTGGGGTCTGGCTTGTTGTGATAGGTGTATCGCTTCTTTGCTGTACTGTGCCTCAGCAAACAATCTACATGACACGTGTTTACTTTTCCACATCCCTACATTCTCAAATTGTTTGCTAACTTCCTTTGACAATGAATAGAGAATTTGGGATCTTAGGCATAATCTTTTGAAAACTAAGTTGAGGTTCACTGATCTAGGAGTCTTGAACCACCGTGTCATAGAAGTCATTTCCATTCTGTCAGTCCTGCCTGGGAGGGATTCAGTATTTTCCCACGACAGTCTCTGTCTGGATAAATGATCTAGTCCACACAGTTTTTAATAAAATTGCTTATTGATTCCACTGATGAGCTTTGTCAGAGTCAACATATAAATATCAGCATATGAATGCCTGAATTATGAAAATGTACTGCAACTTACTCTTCAATTTAGCAAAAACACATTCAATATCTGCACTGTTACTGGTAATAGGCTAGGTGTGGAGATACAAAGATAAATAGGGCATTGCTTTTGCCTGCAAAAGGTTTTCATTAAGGTTTCAGAAATAGATACAAAACTGTGGTAACTTGTACTTTTTCAAAGAAGGATGCTTGATTATGTCTTACGGGGTTTCAACAATTGTTGAAAGCTTGTATACACCAGAAAAATAACCATGTTAAACCATGGTAATTGGGATCCAGTTGGATTATCTCAAATACCGCAATGATTATAGTCCTATAGTTGAGACCTATCATATGGGAAATTACCTTGCATATTCCAAGTATGCTATGAGGTATGCTATGTTGGAAGTCACAGACCAGAAAGGCTCATAGACCACATTACAGTGCTTGAATCACATGGCTTATTAAATCAATTTAAAATATAGAACAACAAGCAAGGGTAAAGAGATGGGGTAAATTAACATTCCTGGATAAGGGAGTGAACATATGGAAGGACTATGATACCAGTGACCTGGGGTTCAGAAGGCTACAGATCTTCTCTGTCTCTCTCTGCCGTCTTAGACCTTCTTGCTAAAATAGTGCTTATGAGGACCAGAGGTGAGATTTGAGGTAGCAGTTCACAGAAAGAAGGCATCCTGAGCCAATGATATGTACTTGTTCTACAGGAGCCACTCAGGGCCAAGAACATCTGTAAATAGTTATCACTCACCAGTTAGCCCGTAAACAGCCATAGGTCTTATGTGCGTATTTTGGGTAGAGTACACATGGGACCCGCATGAGGCCATCTTAGATGTCACCAATGGATGATTGAATTTGAGGGTGACATAGTGGTCATCTCAGAGGTGGTTTGATTTGGCCTTACTCTTGCTTTTTATGTATTCCGTTGTTTGATTGTTGACATGTCTTACAGGTTACTAACTTACTGTCTAAATTTAATATATCCCATGAATTCCACCTATATCTTGCAAACTACTTACTCAAATATTATGTGCACATAACAAACAACGTATCTTATGAATTTTGCCTGTTAAAATTTATACTATGCTCAACATTTATTATGAGTTCAGTCCATCATATTTGTTTTTTTTTTTGTCTCCTATAGCAGAATTGAATATTCTCAAACAACCTAGAAAGTGCACATTATAAGACCTTGTTCTTGAATTCCAGTGCCATGTCAGACTTGGGTACTGAGACTCAATTTCAATAGTTCCAAATTGAACTCATTGTCTTTCACTATAAAACCTTCTTTGATTATTCTATAATGATTAATGGAATGAATTTCTACTCCAATCTTAAAATGCTCTTTATCTCTTCTCTCTTTATCAGAATCATGGAAGACTTTTGCTATACCTCAAAAATACCTCTTCAATTTTTTTGTCTTCTATTTCCACTGTTTCAATACTCTTCCGCTTGTTGCCAGCTTTATTTTTTGTAGTACAAGCTGATTCCTGACTTCCTGTCCAGCATCCTCCCACCCTAATCCCTCACCCAAGATAACTTTCCATTTTTCCTAAATAGCATGTATATTAATACATATGACAATTATCATATTAACATATTTTAAATTTTGAAATATAGATTCACAGGTATTTGCCTAAATGACATAGATCGTATGTATCCTATATCCAGTTTCTATCAGGTACATTTTTTTTTTTTTTTGCCTTTTCACTTTTTTTTCTTATAATCTAATTTTTTAATTTTAATTCCAGCACAGTTAACATACAGTGTTGTTTTAGTTTCAGGTGCACAATAGTGTGATTCAACAATTCTATACATTACTCAGAGCTCATCGTTGTAAGTGTGCTCTTTAATCCCCATCACCTATTTAGCCCATCCCCCCAACCCCTCCCTTCTGGTAATCATCAGTTTGTTCTCTATAGTTAAGAGTCTGTTTCTTGGTTTGTCTATCTCTTTTTTCCCCTTTGTTCATTGTTTTCCCTTAAATTCCACATATGAGTGAGATCATATGGTATTTGTCTTTCTTTGGCTGAATTATTTCACTTAGCATAATACGCTCTAGCTCTATCCATGTTGTTGCAAATGGCAAGATTTCATTCTTTTTTTTTATGGCGGAATAATATTCCATTGTATGTATACAGCACATCTTCTTTATCCATTCATCTATTGATGGGCACTTTGGTGGCTTCCACATTTTAGCTATTGTAACTAATGCTGTAACCAGGTACATATTCTTTTTATGTTTGGAATATCCATTTTTTTCTTAATTATCTGGCATATTCTTAATCATCCTTTAATATTCAGCTTCAAAGTCATAAAGCTTTCCCAACTTTCTTCCCACCGTCCCGAATTAATTGCTTCTTTTTTAATGCCTTTTTCTCATGTGTTATCATAACTATCTTCTCTGACAATCCATGACCTCTTTAAGGACAAGGACTATGTTTTATTCATCTCTGAGCCCCTAGGACCTAGCTCAAAGCATGGCACATATTAAATGTCTGATAAAATATGATGAATTTAGTGTAAATTATATTTCATTTCAAGAAAATTGGAGGTAAAAATCCAATTATACAAAACAGATGCATTTAGTGGGTGATGTTTTAATGAGGGGTGTTATTACAGATTCCTTTCAATATGATTTTTCCTAGAGAATTTAAAATATAATTCAATTTTCAAAAAAAATTACTATTACCTTCATGAATAAATACATCTACTGAGTAATATTAGACTAATATTTAAATATATATTCAAATGAAAAATTCCAATCTAAAATATGGGAGCAGCTTTATTCTCTCTCCTCGTTCCCAATATGTAGTAACAGCATCACTTCTGGATTGGGGATTCTGACTTCATACTCTGGCTCCTGCTTCATTCTCCTGTAGCAAAGCTGCATGAGATCTGAATGCATGTAGGCCTCTCCAGGCTTTGTGCATGAACGAGGAGGCCTCGTGAGTATGTTGGCTGACCTCAGCCCCTCTTCAGAGTTTCCTAAACTTTGTCTCACTTGTGCCCTTGATCAAGACTTCTGATCTTTTGCCTCTCTGCCCACCCCAGACATCTGCCCGCTGGAGGCGCCTGGCTGTAATAGCTGTAGGGGCAGCTGTGAGAACTTCGCTGTGCTGGAGTGGGGAGCACAACACTCTTTTTGCTGGTGTGCCCATTGTCATCCTACAGCTCACCACTGCAGCACAGAAGTTGTGACAGAAACAGTGATTCCCATCTGTCACATTCTCCAAAACTATTTTGATGAACAGCTTTAAAAAAAAAAGGTATTGTGTTGATCTTATGGTGGCGAAGACTGTGGTGGCAGGAAAATGAAGAAGAAATTGATGGCACAAGAATGACACAAACAGAGAAAATTGGTAAATGTGGTGCTTCTCACACCTATGCTCACTCCCTCAGCCACCATTGGTGAAGGACCCACCACTGACTGCCACACCAGGTTACCCCTGGCTTGTATCTTAGCCTGGTAATGCCTCTGGACACTGGTGGAGCCACTTTCTATCATTCACACTCTCAATCTTATATCCAGAGCCTTGGAAGTTTCCTCATCCAAATGACATCCCCTTCCTTTTTTTTACATTTTTTTTTTTTAATGTTTATTTATTTTTGAGACAGAGAGAGACAGCACGAGCAGGCGAGAGGCAGAGAGAGAGGGAGACACAGAATCTGAAGCAGGATCCAGGCTCTGAGCTGCGAGCATGGAACCCAACATGGGGCTCAAACTCACAAACCATGAGATCATGACCTGAGCTGAAGTTGGATGCTTAACCAACTGAGCCACCCTAGGCAACCCAATATAGATGTCTTTTTTTTTTAATTTTTTTTTTTTTAATGTTTCATCCCCTCCCCTTTCTTAGGAAGGTTAGACCTAGTCTCAGAGGCTGGCTGGGGTTAGATACCGTCTTGTCTTCTCTCTCTCTTCTCTTTTTGTCTTTTCCAAGGCCCCTGCACAAACTCCTCTCACTTTCTTCAGCTCAGGTACTAAAAGCTAGCATGCACATCACTCACTGCTCACCTCTGTCCGTCCCAATATCAAAAGCCCCAAGCAATTGTATGGTAGGCATAGCTGAGAGACCCTGCTACAGGTTGGTTAAGTTGGAGGTAGGAGGTAGCGTTGTTATTCCCATGATCATGACCTCTATTAATGAATAAAACCATGCTCTGCACATTTGACACACCCTTTGGTCTCTTCTTAAATTAAAAAATAATAATGTGGATTTTTTTGACAAATGAAGTATTTCTTTACCTGTGAGTTAGAAACAGCAGAATCAGCCTTCACATTCTCCTGTTGACCTCAAAAGCAACTGGTATTGTTTGGAAACGATCACACAGGCATTTCTACTTCTGGGCACTGAAATTACTTTTCTCTCTTTTCATTCTCTGACATCTTAGAAGTGAAAACAAGGACTTTTCATCTGTTTAGGGACAAAGAACCAGTGGAGTGAGTGACACAGCACTTTTATTCTTGGCAAGGCTTGACATCGAAAGAGCAGTGGGAGATAACTTTCAAGTGGGCCTTAGGAGGAAATCCAAAGGACTGCCTTTCTGCAGGGTCAAATATCTCTATCCTGAGTGAATCATTCAAAGCAACAGGGCTAGAGGCAGCCCGGGGCTGTCAGCGGCACATGCCGTCAGCTGTCACCCTCTGTTCTGTTGAGCAGAAGAATTTACAAGAACAGTGATTCATTGAATAAAATAGCTCATTAAGGTAAAATTAGATGGCCAGGAAATCAAGTCAGCATTTTAGAACTGTTACGGTAAAATAAGCATTTTGTAATACGATGTTTTAGAATTCATATTCTAAGCAATATTGTCTTATTTGTGGAAAGCATATCAATGAAGGACCCTAGAAAACTGTGGGTGTTTTTCTCCTGAAGTCTTTTTTTCATCTGTTTCTATACCAAGCTAATACCTTAGGCTGATTGTGAAGGTAAAACCCTAGAAAAAGTTTTCATCCAAGGAAATAATGTAATGGGGCTAAGTTTTTGGCTAAGGGATTATTTTCGGTCAAATTTTATCCCAAGGATGGTTATTGGATCCCATATGGGCACCATCCTTTTGTTAATTGTGCTATTTGGGGCCATCTCTTTCCCTCCCAACTTATAACTAACACTATATCTTGCTCTGCACACTTACAAAATCTCATTGGAATCAATGAAATTCAGATGGAAAAGACAAGGATTTGGACATTTGATTTCTGTATTTCTTATTAGATTCTCTAAAAGTTTCTAGATGCATTGGATGTAGACAGAATGACTTTTTAATCTCATTGAAATATCCAGCACACAATTTGCATTTATTGATTCCCAGGGTTGTGGTGATAGGTTTCTCAGAACCCTAAAGCTGATAACTGTCTTTGAACAAGAAAGTACTCTGAGATACCCAAGATTTGAGCTGTCTAACAGAGATACAATGCAAGCCGCACACATCAGTTAAAATCTTCTAGTAGTTACATTTAAAAAGCTAAAAAAAGGATACGTTAATTTTAATTGTGTGTTTTATTTAATCCAATGTTTCTAAACTATTATCATTTCAATGTGTAATTGGAATGTAAAAAATGGAGATATTTTACATTCTTTTTCATTGTACTAAGTCTTCAATATTCAGTGTGTATTTCATGGTATCTAAATTTGGGCCATCCCCATGTCATGTGCTCAGTAGCACTTGAAACCACATGTGATTAGTAGCTACCATATTAGATAGCACAGCTCTAGAGAATAATAAGTGTAATAAAATTAGTACATGTTCTAAATATATGCATAACTATATGGAATTTCAAAACATTTCCTGTTTCCGACAATGTTGGATTTTCTGAACATGAATATTTTGTTTTTAATTAGATTCTGAAGTCTCATAGGTAAAGCATGCTATAGACGATGGTTATATAAAATAAATTTAATTTTTAAATACATTAAAAAATATAGGCACAACTTTTTTTAGTGTGTAGATGTATTCACATATATCAACTGAGTTTCCCTGCGTTTTCTTAATGTTGATCATTAGCTATTTTTGCAGACACTTCATCACCTTAAGATTCTTAATTGTTCTTTTCAAACGGATATTGAAAGAATGAATTCAAGAGTCCAGTAATTTAGAGTCAAAATTATGAACTTTTCACTATTAGTTGGATGCCCACTTCTGATAGGTGTGTTTTTTCATTTGCATTTAGAAACACAACCATTTGCTTTTCCCTTTGATTATTTGACTGCTATTGCAATAAATGTAAGCTATTCTTAATTAGTCTCACTTTTGCCTTCCATTTAAAATTCCTTTCAAGTCAAATTCACTTTTGAAGACTCAGACTGGCTTATCTCCTAAAACTTCTGCTAGAATAGACCCACAACATTCTTGGAGTTAACGTGAAGTCTTGTTTTCTTTAAACATTTTAGGTATACTTTCTTTGACAGTGGTAGAAATGCACTTGTTTCTAAGTGACCTTTGAAATCAGGAGTGAATTTGGACTTCATTAGATGTGAGACCATGTGTGGAAATCAGTCACTGAGCAGCACCAACAGCCAGAAGTTGTGCCTCACTGCCCTGGTTGTCCCAGCTCATCTCTGTAATGCACTAATTCTTGGGAAGAGATAGTACCTTTTTGTGAAAAATGGTTAAATGGCAGTCAAGTAAAGTTACTACTAGGGAGAGAAGTGAGGAGAAATTAAAAAGTTTTAAATAGTTCTTTGATAGAAAAAAGAGAATTTAGCTGAATTGAAAGTAGAATGAGGGATATTAATACTCAGATGTGACACACTGCCATGTGGAAATAAGAAAAGTGATATCTGAAATCAGTTTAGATAGCGTTCCTGTGGGTGAAAAGCTTCTTTTTTTAATGTTTTTATTTATTTTTGAGAGAGAGCAAGAGCATGTGCACGAAGGTTGGGGTGGCAGAGGGAGATGGAGACAGAGAATCTAAAGCAGGCTCTGTGCTGTCAGCACAAAGCCTGTCATGGAGCCCACGAACCAGGAGATCATGACCCGAACCGAAGTTGGACGCTTAACTGACTGAGCCACCCAGGCGCCCCAAGGCTTCTATCTTTTAAGTCAGGCACCAATATGCTTTCTCTGTAAAGGTCCAGATAGTAAATATTTTAGACTTTGTGGCCCAAACAATCTCCGTCAGTCCTACTCAACTTTGCATTATAGCTCAGAAGGCAGCCTAGACAACATGCAAATAAACATGGCTATGTTCCAATAAAACTTTATTTATAAACAGATGGTTTGCTGGCTTTGACCTGTGTAACCCCGACGTAAGAAATAAAGTTTTACGAAAGGTCTGCCCGGCAGCTGCACCGCTTCCTTTTGCCTCCTAAAAAGAGTCTGCTTCCTTTGCCTCCTAAAGCTGCATCATTAGTTTCACCTCCTGTGACTTCTTGGGAATATCCACACGATGGAAATGCCTTTCTTCTAAGTCACATTTTCCACAAAAAGGCACGTGTTTCTTGTGCACATTCCCATACCCCAAAGTAAGTATTTTATTAGGTGAGGTACGGGTTTGGTTGCTGTAACAGAGACCTGAAATTATAGTCGATTAAGCAAGACAGCAACTTTCCATGTGTAAGCAGTATATGGCGGATATAGTGACTCCAGGTGTTAACCTCATCATCATTCCCTGGTGGCTTGCCCTCACCCAGTGGGCTTTGGAACCCGCAGGAAGGGGAAAGAGCACAGCCTGCAAGTTGCTCATGTCATTTCTTCTGATATCTCATCGGTCAGCACTTAGTCAAGTAGCCCCATCTATCTGTAAGAGAGGCTGAAAACGGACTACTTATTCTGGGCAGTTGTGTGCTCAATAAATTTCTAGAGCTTCTACCACTACTGCATAAAAGATGAACGTAGCTGCAACCAGCTTTTCTGCTTTAATCTTGTACTTATACAATAATTAAGAACCTGAAAGAATTTACTTCCATTTTAAAGTTACATTTTACTGGGGCTCCTGTGTGGCTCCTTTGGTTGAGTGTCTGACTTTAGCTCAGGTCATGATCTCATGGTTCATGAATTGAGCCCCGTATTGGGCTCGCTGCTGTCAGTGTGGAGCCTGCTTTGGATCCTCTGCCCCCTGTCTCTCTGTTCCTACCCCACTTGTGCTCTCTCTCTCTCAAAAATAAACGACCATTTAAAAAAGTTGTATTTTATTGTATATCCTGTGACAAATGATATACTGTTGTGTTGAGAATAGAGGCTGTTCTAAGTCTTCGACACAAATAATAGGAATCTACTACACATGGTTAGAATATTGTTTTATGTGGCAAATATCTTGCATACACTACTACTCTTCTCTTCTGAACCCAAGGTAGATAGTGCTAATAAATCACAACATTCTTTCCCACTGAACTCAGACTTGGCCTTAAAACCTTCTACATCCTGCTCTAGACAGCCTCTACCATCAGCAATTTATTTGCCTTTCTTGGCTTAAAGTTTTTCCATTTTTTCTTTTCGTGTCTTTGACACCAATCTTATCTATAGATGGTGACTCGGCGAACTATCAATTGAATGTGTTTTCTTTGTCTTTTAAGTCAAATATCCTCTCTTAACTTTTGTTGAATTTTTATCTTATTTCCAGATCATGATTAAATCTCTTTTTTTCTATAGCTAAGTTTAGTCACAAAACCAAGGTTGGAATAATTTTATTCAACCTCTTAATTTTATAGAGAAACTGAAATCCAAAAAGATAGAAGGATTTACCCATGGGCACATAGAAGCATTGAAACCCATGACTCCTATTCTAGTACCCTCACTTTGCAAAGGTCAAATCAGAAGTGATAAGAGTAATTAAAGATCAGTAATAATTGTGATAATAATTGGGTGAGATTCATTAATATCACAACTTTAATTTTCAAGTTTCTGTTTCTTGCGTTTGTAGACAAGAACCAACATATTTCACTTCTTCCTATGTAAAAGAAATGGTATCCTGAGCAATCCTTGCTCCAATGTCAGGCTGCTTCTAGAACTTTCCAAATTTTATAAAATGGATTTGATATTGTAAAAGATAGAATTTGAAGACTGCTTTCTAGGACCTTCATATTTATGTTATAAAGAATAGAGTAGCCATTGTTGTAATACCCTAGCATTTCCTGTTTCAGTAGGATGCCTTTATGTGAGATTCAAAGTACTGACTTTTATAGAACATTTTCCAGATGAATTTATAATAGCAGTTTGAATTCTTTTTAGCATATTTTGACCCATGGATCTCTCAGGTTATGTTCATTTTATTTGGGTCTCTGTCTATCCAAAATTGCTTGTGCTGTCTCAGGCAAGTCTTACATTTTGGTTCTCCTTGTGTGCAAACAGTTTCTCAGTAGGAGTGTTACTTAAAAGACGACTGTACATGAAAACCCTCATCAATAGGTAGGTGGAGTTAGATTACCTTATTCTTTCAAGATCAGAAAAAAAAAAAACCTCAGCAAAAATAAGTTCAAAAGAGAGAGACCAATTATAGACCAAGCAAATCTAACCATAGTGTCTATAGCTAAGGAAGTATATATTAACAAAAGCCAGATTTTAAAAGATTAACTAAATCTTCCCATTAAAACTTTGAGTCCATTAAGTACCAAAAATTATGACACTTTCATATGACAGAGAAAATTAGCCTAGCACAATAGACCGAAGGAAATTTTGATAAGGGACATTTCTTGATTTAGCTATTAATTAGAACATTTGAGACAATGAATAATTTTCCTCTCTTCATCTTTAGTGATGAGCAGTAAAACTTCGTGATGATAACCAAAAGACAGAAAATAATTTCAGTGCAATGGACCTAAAGCTTGAGCTTAGCTGCATTTACTAGACCTGGAAAGTTCTGTTCTCTGACACACAGGGAGTACAAAATCTTCCTCCGTAATGAAACCAAGCTCAGGTATATTTGGAAATGCTTGTTCATCATTTGCATACCCTCCCTCGATGCATAGTTTCCATTCTTATTTTGCTACTTTCAATTTGGCCCAACAAAACCCTTCTGAATAGATAAACAACAACTTACATACCCATGTGGCTCCTTCAGCAGGTTATTTAAAAAAAACACAAATATTAATGAGCACTTATTATGAGTTAGGTAACATGGTAGCTAAAGTTGGGAAAGTAAAAATCTTAGTCCTCAGAAGCCCACCAATATGTGCAAGAAAACACATGAACAAACAATTTTAGTACAACATAGTCCATTTGCTGTGGAAGGAGCAAGTTCTGCCTGAGTGTTGACAGAGGGGACAGGGCTGGAGCTACCTGGGAGGTCTGGTGGTTCATGAAATAGAGAAGGTGGGCCAAAGAATCAGAGGCTAAAACAACACAGATAAAGGCATGGAAGTGTGAAAAAGCACATAGCTTTTGGTTGGATAGTGTGGCGGGGGTGTGAGGTGGGGAAGAGGGTGTGGCAGGGAATTGCATCCAATAATTTAGCAAATATTAATTGAGTGACTATTTAGTCTGGAAACTGTGCAGGAACTCCTGAGGTGCAGAGATAATGCATCTTAGTCCTGGTACTTGAGGCATTAACAAAGGAGACACAGGTCACAAATATTACATTTGAGTGTGGATATGGTAAGTGTAACAGAAGAGACACCAGGTTCATTTTCTTCACAAAGAAGTAAGAGCCTGTTCCGATGCTGGGCATCATGCTGTTGGCAGGGATACCTGCAAAGGTGAGCAATATCACACACCGCCTGTTTGCAAGGACCTCACAGTGTAGTGGGGGTGACAGACATAGATCAAGCAGTTACAGCAACATTTATACACCAGCATCTGTGACAAGTGTCATCCAGAAGGTACAGAGTCCTAGAGAACCTATAGTGCAGGATTATGTTCTAATTAAGGAGAGCAGGGAAAACTGTGTTTATCACCATCTTCTTACACAATAATTTCTCCATGCTTGAATTCTTAATTTGCTTTATCCAACTTAGAGTTCAAGTAGATTTAAGAAAAAACATTTTTAAGTTTATTTACTTTTGAGAGAGGGGGAAGGGACAGAGAGAGAGAGGGAGAGAGAGACTCCCAAGCAGGCTCCATGCTATCAGCTCAGAGACCAACTTGAGGCTCGATCTCACAAACTGTGAAATCATGACCTGAGCCAAAATCAAGAGGTGGGCACTTAAATGACTGAGCCACCCAGGTGCCCCCATTTCAAGTAGGTTTTGCAAGAAGGTTATCTGGGTAACAGATTTTCAGAGCCCTTGCATTTCTGAGAATATTTGTCTTCTAGTTTCATAAATGACCAACAACAGTCCTATAGAAAAGTCTAAAGTTACAACTTCCTTCTCTTAAAACTTTCTACAGTTTGAGACCTTGTCATCTGACAATCTGATTTAAAATTGATGTTCCCTCTTTAGGTAACCTTATTTTTCTGTCTGAATCTTATAGTCTTTGTAATTAAAACAATTGTCGCAGTTTCTTCGAAAATTAAGCACACTCTTAGTGTACAATCTGACAATCACTCTCTTTGGTAATTACTCAGATGAACTGAAAACTTAATGTCCACACAAAAACTTGCACAGAAATGTTTATACCAACTTTATTCATAGCTGCCAGAACTTGGAAGCAAGGTGAATGGATAACCAAAGTGTGGTACACCTAGATAATGGAATATTATTCAGTGCTAAAGAGAAATGTACTATCAAGCTCCGAAAAGACATGGAGGAAGCTTAAAGGGATATTAATAAGTGAAAGAAGCCAATGTGAAAAGGCTATGTGTTACGATTCCAATTATATGACATTCTGAGAAAGGCAAAACTGTGAAGATAGTAAAGGGAGCAGTGGTTGCTTGGGTTTGTGGTGAGGGAGGGAGGAGTATGCAGAGCACAGGGGATTTTTAGGGCAATGAAACTATCCTGTATGATACTACAGTAATGGATACATGCCATTTACATTTCTCCAAACCCATAGAATATTCAGCAGAGTGCGAACTCAAATTTTAACTATGGTCTTTGGGTAGAAGTGATGTGTTCATCGAATGCAGCAAGTATACCATTGTGGTGTGGGATGTTAATAGTGGGGGAGGCTGTGCATATGGGGGGGTAAGGGGTGTATGGAAATCTCTACACCTTCTGCTTAATTTTGCTGTGAACCTGAAAGTGCCTAAAAAATAAAGTCGAATTTTATTGTATTTGTTTAATTTTTAAAGTTTAGGTTTAAAGTTATTTAGAGAGAGAGAGAGTGGGGGAGGGGCAGAGAGAGAGGGAGAGAGCCTGATGTGGTCTTGAACTCATGAACTGTGAGATCATGACCTGAGCCAAAATCCAGAGTCAGACGCTTGACCTACTGAACCATCCAGGTGTCCCAAAGAAAGTCTATTTAAAACAAAACAAAACAAAACCCAGGTGCCCCTGTTGTTCAAAAGTTTGAAACGTGATCATGAAATAAAAGAGAGCCAATGCTGGGATTCTGTTAGGTCCATCTGCATCCCTTCAGTGTAACTTGCCTTTGGAGCTTTTTCCTCTGACATCTAGCCTACTACTGTCCTGGCTGTCCCAGGACCTCCTCTTGCCCTGGACCTTCTCAAGACCTTTCTCCACACCCACCTACCACCCTTATTCTCTCATCAGTGGAGCCAGATTTCAGGCTGTGCTCCTCATTGACTGCATGATCTACTATGTAATATGGGAGTTATAACAATTCATTTTCAGGACTAAAAATTACAATGCATTGGACGTGGCATGTATTCAGTAAATGTCAAACTGTTTCTCTCTCCCTTAATCTCAATCTCCATATCTCTTTAACTATATTATTTGTTCTGGTCATATTTCCTGAAGGATCTTCAACCAGCTAACCATTTGTTTTTGTTTTTTACTACTATAATTTAATTAATTATTGGTATAGAATTTTAAGTTGAATAGGGTTCTTTTGGAAATAATGTCAGAATCTACAATTGACTCTAATAGGACTTCATGTGGACAAAGGAGTTATATTTGGGGCATGCAGATCTTTTCACTTGACTCAAATCATACAGGAGGACGGAATGTGATTATCATGAATTAAACTAAACTATAACACTGACCACAAAAAATTAGATTATTTTCATGTCTTGGTTGTTAGAGTACTTCCTAAGTACATGAATTATTAAGCCTTTTGAAATATCACAGGTTTGTGCTATATCCAAGGATATCTTCACAGTGTCACAGAACAACATCGCAATGTCATAAAAAGTTGTGTCACTGACATAAACTCAAAGGCATCTCTTTAAAAAGCATCACCTTGAGAATGTGGTTGAGACCATTGTTCTCATTTCGTTTTTGGCTAACCTGACATTGGCTGTCACACATGCACTTCAAGCCCCAAGTGGTAAGTCACTCTTGGTCTCTGAGGACAGAGGGTTTTAGATAAATACACCTCATTTACTACCTTATTTTTCCTGCATTGATTATTATTCACTGTTTTATTTTGAAAACAATCCTGAGCGGTGATGGAACAAAATGAAAATATTCCTGTTTTTTAAAAGTTTTTAAACACATTTGCTGTTGTGTCATGTGGCATGTAATGAATTGTTCAGAGGCAAAGCTGAGACCTGATGTTTTGATCTTTTACAGTTCCCTTTTATCCCTTGGTTCTTAGAAATGGTAACAAATTATGTGTTATTGAAGACTTTATATTGGCATGTGCAAATAATATGAGTATTTATTAGCAGTGGTATCTCATATTCTATGTAGAATATAACCGCCCCATTGCAGACATTATAGTCATGTGGTATTATGCACACAAAGCCATATTCCTATGGTTTTGATGTTGTGGGAAGTAGCAGACTGTTTCTTTATTCTCGTAAGTTAAATTTCCCCCTAAGACTCATTAGGAAAAGGCATGTTGAAACGTGTGGTGTCATTACACGATTGTTCTCGCTTGGCAACAAGCAACAAAAGGAGAAAGACACTTCTGACAATTTCTGAAATGTGATCATCAGATATCACTCTCTGAAATTAATGAGATGCAAGAGAAGACCAAGAATTTAATAGATCCTATCATGTGTGCAACTTGATGAGGGCTTTAAGTGGAAATACAATCATGTGCCAAGTAAATGCAATAGTTTTCCTGATCATCTACTTCCTCACTAATGTGGCTTCGTGAAAATCAAACAGATCTACCGTGTTAAACATTGAAATGATTACAGAATATGCAGAATACTCTGAAGAAATTATATGTAATGAAGTGAACAGCTAAAGCTTTAGTTTTACTCACCTAAGGACAGTCTTGTTTGTTTTCTTGTTTTGAGATGAGGAAATATTGTAAAAATCAGCTAGAAGGTAAATTCTCCCACTCAAACAATTGGGTTTCTCATTTAGTGTTTCTTGGGTTTTTTTTCCCCATCTGTTGACTCTTGGCATCTCCCCTGCTGCTCCTGGTCCCCACCTGGCCCCGTCTTGATTCTTCTGTTGCATGTCTGTCTCCATGGAGACAGACTGCTCAGAGGAAGGAACCGTGCACAGTATCCAGAGGCGCACCTCACTGGACCCTCCGTGGGTGCAGCTTCCTTTTGATCACAGTGCAGAAAGGGAAGTTATCCCATCTTAGAGGAGCAAAATGTGTTTGGCACCCACATTTCTCCCCCAGTGTAGTTCTGCGGATGCAATTCGACAAAGCCCTGAGAAGAGAGATGGGACGCCATCTGTTTTCCGTGCTTCAGTGTCAGGAGAGCTGCGACCATTGTCAGGAGGGAAAGAGAGGGATAGAAGTTAAGCAAGATAAGAAAATGAAGGGTTCCCCAACAAACTTACACCAGCAGTCCAACTGTGCAAGGCAAAGGTTGTTAACTAGAAACCTGAGAAATATATGGCAGCTGTGTATACGTTCCCCCATAAAATACACAATTTTTCTGAATAGAACAGTACTAAAATCCATAAAAAATTTGTTTCTTAATGACTAGAGGAACTGGGCCATTAAAAATGCCACAAAAAATGCTTATTTTACAAGGAGGTGCCTAGGTTTATAGGAAAGCGTAAATTCACTGAAAGCTTGTTGTTGTGGAGGGTCTCACACCTTGGACATGCCAGCCTTTTTTTTTGTTTCCACCAACAGTAGTATTTTTCATGCAAGCACATCTGCAAAGTTTTACATTAGACTTGTAGACCTGTGTAAAAAGCTGAACTTGCCTATGTAAGACATAATAGTGTTGAAACTTAAGGGAAAAAAGTATGTGTGATAGCCAGTGCACAAGTGTCCATTGTTATCATTTCTGGGTGTGAGAAATCACTTGGACATCAGAGACACCAGAACTGAGAGCTGAATCCTTTAGTTTTCTAAACAGACTTGTGCAAAAAGACATTTTTACCTTCCTGGTGCGCGCTGTTATCTCTGGACACCTGGCTAAATCGAGGATTTGATTTTCACTCACTCTATTGCAGTGGCATTCACTCCAGTTTGCAGTATTATCTTTCAGATTTACTGCCTTTAAACTGGGCATTTTCCTGCTGTTTAGATCTCTACCTTCTAGATTAACAGAAAGAAGCATCTAGAAAACAGTAATGAATAGCATTATAATTTGTGTTATAGTTTACAGAGCTCTTAGAATGTACCTAGTTTCATCTGGGTCCTATATGTAGGCTGAGAGATGGGAATAGTTATAACAACTGAGGCCCAGAGAGGTGAAGTGATTTGCCTAATGTCACACAGCTAGTAAGTGACAGATCTCAAACTCAGTTCTTTTCACTTCACAGCCTGTGCAACCCTACCTGCTATTAACAGTTTCTTAATGTGAAGCATGGGTGTTTTTTCTTTAAAGAGTCACCCAAGTGTTTGGTTGTAAATCACCAAAGGACGGAAGTAGGATTCTATGGTTCTCTAGGAAGAGTGTTTCATTCAGTATCTTTGCTGTGTGCTCTCCAGGATAGAGAGAATTCCAGCTGTACTCATCCACAAGACATAATAGTTCCTATGAATTTTCTAGGAATGGAAATGAAAAACCACTTCAGTTTCAGCACTGTTTCTTTGGTATTTATGCAATGCCTGCCAAAAAACAAGTAATCAGGGGCGCCTGGGTGGCTCTGTTGGTTGAGCGACCGACTTCGGCTCAGGTCATGATCTCGCGGTCTGTGAGTTCGAGCCCCGCGTGGGGCTCTGTGCTGACAGCTCAGAGCCTGGAGCCTGCTTCGGATTCTGTGTCTCCCTCTCTCTCTGCCCCTCCCCCGCTCATGCTCTGTCTCTCTCTGTCTCAGAAATAAACATAAAAAAAAAAAATTAAAAGAAAAAAACAAGTAATCAGAAATAAGTAGGCCTTAGAATGGTGAGAATCTAAGAAAGCTGTTTTTCCCTTTGTGTTGGTAGGAGGAGAGTGTGTGTTAGTGAGATCGTCCTGTACGGGCAGGCTAATGGTCTCCATGGGCTAGAATGCCGCGCCCGGCTTTCCCATGTGAGTCTGTAAGTGACTCTGGGTTACTCTTTCACCTCTCTCCACTACACAGTGCTAGTGGGCAACAAGAAAGTCTGTCCAATCAGCTAGTGGCTAATAAGGCTTGTTTAGTTTTCTCACCGTTAATATTTTAGCAAACATTAATTGAATACTAAGCGTTGTGCTCACTAGATATGAAGCCAAATAAAGCATTGTCCCTAGTATGAAAGAGTTTATAGTACAGTACAATTGCCTCCGTATGAACTTATAAACCCTACCACTGATGGCTGTATCTGAGATTTTGAAAGAGAAAAGCTGAAACACTGCAAATCATTCAAACCTGGCTGTTTGAAATAACTGAGCCAGCCACCGAGCTAGGAAACAGACCTAATATGTCCACCCGGCCGATCTCCACCACTTGACTACCTTGTAAAAATGATTGCATCATTTCAGGATGAAGAGTAATACCGATTATTGGCTAATGTTGGCTCTCAGTGCTTTATTACCGAATACGCTTCCTGAGAGCCCTGTATTTCCTGGTTTAAGTGTGGTGAATGACGTACTTGTAACCAAGAGACTCCGCTCAGCCCAAGCGCTTCTCCCGGACGAACAAGGAGCCTGCCAAGTAAACAAGCTCTTTGCTGTGCTACGTGTAAGAAAAGGAATATCTTTAACCCAATAATTCACAAACAAACCATGCCATTTGGATTTCAGTAGCTGTAATGGTAGAACAGTTGTTGACTTTTATTAGTGTGTAATTAACTCTGTAGTGTGTCAAGATGAAAGTTGAAATTTTCTATTCAGAGATGCTCACAGGCCTCACTATTCTAACCAGTTACGTGATATCCTTTTAACACTTCGACGGTCAAGGCCAACATCTGCGATCATGTTGACAGCAAGCAGGGATCGGCGTGTTGATTGCATCGCACGACGTCTGTATGTATGTTTCTATGTATGTATTTCTCTTCAACTGGCTTCAAATTCTGAGGCAAAGCTGGAGTGTGGGATTTGGAGACGACAATGGGGGGACATGGGGAGCAGAGATGGGGAGTCCATCAGGCGGGTACTTGCAGATTCAGCAGTCTTTTAGCTGGCTGACATTCCAGAGATGATTTGAATCGGTGTCACATGCTCCTTAGCTGAAGCCTGTCCCAGATGACCCAGTCACCTCTCTCCATGACAGCGTCTTGCCATTCCAAGGCTGTCAATCCCTGTGCTCGCCAGAGCATTGCTGCTGCTGCTACTTTTGTCACTGTCACGGAACTGCCGTGTCCGTACTGAGACCGGCTGCAGGCCCCTCCCAGGACACGGAATGCTGTCTTTACAGGGCTCATGGCTGTGTGTGCCTCCAGCACACAGGGATCTCTCTGCCAAGTCTTCCTCCTCTTCTGGCCTCTGAGCTCCTACAGGTTGGGGGCCCCACGACATACCCCGGTGTCACGTTCCCTGTCGTAGTCCTTCAGTGCAGGGCACAGACCAAGCCTGCCATACACTATACCCACGGCACATTTTAGTGCCACCCCTAAGTCCAAGGCCATTGAAATATAGCACGGGCCATAGGTCCTAGCGAGACTGCAAGGACACATGTTTTTCTCTTTTAAAAGTCCCTCTTTTCTGTTGCAGTGGCTACTTAGGCTTCTCTTATTATCCCTGTAAGGGGAGTCGCCTCTTCTTTGGGCCTCACGCAAATAGGTAGTT
The DNA here is from genome assembly GCF_046562875.1 of Panthera onca. Taxonomy (NCBI): domain Eukaryota; kingdom Metazoa; phylum Chordata; class Mammalia; order Carnivora; family Felidae; genus Panthera; species Panthera onca. Next base: position 227,041,758 of record NC_138339.1, read on the forward strand.
AATTCCCAGTCTCTATTTGAACCCTGGACCACACATACTGTTCACAGGAGGCTAGAGAGTGGCTTTAATAAATGGTGGTCCCAGTGTTCACCAGCGTGTAATGTGCAGTTAGCAGTCCTCGAAAGGAGTAAGAGTTATTAGCCTTGAGGGCCTTAATTGAACTTGAGACTTTAACTGCATTAGCTTTGTGCTCAGAGCAAGAGGCAACCGCCTCATACATCAAACCTAAAGTTTGTCAAATTCTTGAAAACTTTGGGAACATTTGGTAAAAATGAGCAAAGATGGAACCTTAAATTGTTTTCTGGGTAATAGATCTTGTTCAAAGCTTTCTTTCCCCCTAGTGCAGCTTGAGAACCACCTGACAGTAATTAAATTATTCTAACATCTCACTCCCACCTCCCACACGCATTTTCCCCTTTTGTTTTGTTATTTGGTGGTGTGTGCAATTATCTTCTTTTAAGAAACAAGCACAGCCACCCACAACTACACGTGTTAACTGTAAATCTGAACTCGTGGCAACGGGAAGGAGGCATCCTTTTCCCTTTTTCTCACAGGTTGTAAACTGGTTATTCACATTTTCTTTGATGAGAATTTTAAGCACCGAGTACCGTCTTCACAAGCACATGCAGCAGATGGTTAGGAATACTGTGTGATAAGGAACGCTGGCCAATTTCTTTAGCTATTTTCACCTCCTGAACACATTCCAAAGAAATGCAATGGCATATTTTAGGGTGTGTCTTTTACAAGACCTCTTTCCTTAAACATGAATATAATTTGCTGATGTGTTCACTTCAAGATAGATTCATTTGGGGGATGTCTCTGCTGTAAGTGATCTTGTAGCATTTTCATATAAAATTAGACTTCTGCCGAAAGCTCTCTTGGGTGTTGCTGCCTAGGAATTAACCCAGCTGTTCCTTCTCTTCACTGAGTCAGACCATGAGACAGGAGGAAATGAAGCAAGATATTTAGATGACCCCTAGTGACCTTCATGCACATTATCTGTGTGATGAGATAATCTGCATAGGGGAGGAAAGAAATTTTTCAGGTCACTCCACATGCTCTGTGAACTCACTCCACCATTTACTAGGCTAGGGGCCCTAGGCATATTTCTTAGACTCCAAATCTTTCTGTAAAATGGGGATAACCAATACTACTTTGTTGGGTTGTTGTGAGGATAAAAAGACATTAGGTCGGTAGAGCTCTTTTTTCATAGAAATGATCAATTAAAAAGTAGTGAAGCTGGGGCTCTTGGGTGGATCAGTCCGTTGAGCGTCTGATACAGGCTCAGTCATGATCTCGCAGTCTGTTAGCTTGAGCCTCGAGTCAGGCTCTGTGCTGACGGCTCAGAGCCTGGAGCCTGCTTCAGATTCTGTGTCTCCCTCCCTCTCTGCCCCTTCCCTGCTCACAGCCTCTCTCTTTTTTTGTCTCAAAAAGTAAATAAACATTAATTTTTTAAAAAAAAAAAAGTAGCGATGGTGATGGATAAATGATAAAGAAATATTAACACACATCTGGCACTTCCTTCCTGCAGATATATCCCAAAGTTTCCTCCTTTAGGGAGAGTCCTCTGATAGCCAGCAGCCCAGCAACTGAAAATGCTCCTTGGCCTTCCCTTCCTAATACGCTTCCTTATTTCCAACTATTGCTTCCAGGGAGTGTGCAGATTAATAAATTGACTCCAAAGTTGTAGTTTCAGGGGACATTAGAGTAACAGAGATTTGGGGTCAAAAGAGCTCCCAGTCAAAGTGGTGGTGTAGCTACAGCAGAAGTTAATTTGCAGGGAAGCAGCAAGATAAAGAAGTGACTAGATAACACCATTTTGGGTTGTTTGAACTACTGACAAATTCAACAATCAATGGGTAACGATGGTGTGCTATTTTACTACATTATCACTATTTCCATGAACACAGCCGGCTTCAGTCTGTGTGTGTATGTGTGTGTGTAAGATATCCAGGCCTCCTCACGTCTTGCTTTTTATTTTTATATCACTCAGCATAAAGGACTTTCAGAATTCTTTGTTTCGATTTATCCATTTACTTATATACGTACATACAAATCTTAAGGGGACAGAGTATAACCTTTTGGACTGCGACTTAAATTCTTTGTAAAAATTTGTCCTTGGATTGGGCGCCTAGGTGGCTCAGTCGGTTGAGCGTCCGAACTTCGGCTCAGGTCATGATCTCAAAGTTAATGAGTTCAAGCCCAGTGTTGGGCTCTGCTGACAGCTCAGAGCCTGGAGCCTGCTTTGGATTCTGTGTCTCCCTCTCTCTCTCTGCCCCTCCCTGCTCATGCTCTGTCTCTCTCTCTCTCTGTCAAAAATAAATAAACATTAAAAAAAAAATTTGTCCTTGGATTTGCTCTGACTGTCCAAATAAGGCTTCCGATGACCTCTAGTACATTCATTTTTAATTGTTTCATTTGTACAGACATTTAATCTCTCCAGTCCAATGGTTGTACATATAGATTTTTACATTTAAAATGTTTGGATCAATTTTCTTTAACTTTGGAAAAGTGGTAATAATTCATCCATTAAAACATCAATACTAGAAAAAGAGGGTCAGTTGTTTAGAAAAAAAAGGCAAGAGTGATTTAGAACAGTAATAAACCAAATACTTTTTCTAGTGTGGATAGAGATCAGCAAGCTGATGCAGATACAATTTCAGAGAGAAAGGAAGTCATGGAGGAAGTTCAATTTTTTATTTCCTAATAAAAACATGTATTTGGAACTACTTCACTTCTTGGTTTATTTCCTTTATCCCTGAATCGATTAAGGTGCTTAAGAGGCCATTGTTAAAAGGCAGATAGCCTTTGCATTGTAAAGCCTAAATTAATGCCTTAGGTGACTTAAGGCAGGTAGAGAAAGAGCTCTGTGGTCCCAGACTAGAAATTCTAAAGAATCTGAAGAGTGAAGTTGGTCTATAATTCTAGGGCTACAGTATCCAATACATGAACCACTGGCTAGATGTGACTCTTCAAATTTAAATTAATTAAAATTAAATTAAATTTAAAATTCAGTTGCACTGGCCACATTTTCAGTGCTCAATAGACATGTTTGCCTAGCAGATATTATGTTGGACCAGGCAGAGGTGACCATGTCTATCACTTCAGAAAGTTCTGTTGGACAGCACCGCTCTAGGGACGGACATAAGGAGTCATAGAGCTGAGTAGTGTGAATCAAGAGACTCTTTACGAGGAAAAGACAGGTGAGATACAAGTATTATCAGCTAATCTAACAAAGGCCAAAATTTTGGATATTTATACAAGTGGAAGCACAGTAAGAAGTCTTCCAGTGGTCCAAGTGGGCAGATAGCTATCCCAACAAACAATCTCCAAGTGCTGCAACCTGTTCACCAGGGTTCTGAGGCATACTAGGTCCAGCTATCAGAATACCTGGTGCCCCCACTGTCATCTCCAACCTTGTGATTCTGAAGCTACATTTGGTATCTAGCCTGGGGTAGGACTGTGCACCCAGAGGCCAAGGCTGGAGTGGACATGTGGCAGATAGTTGCCAGTTTCTAGAGGATGGGCTAGTCATCAGCCTGGAATGTGACTCAGAGAGGCTCCTGACTTTGCTCACTCCCTAATTTTATCTTGTTTGGGGTCAGGGTAAGACTAAAAAAGGTTAGATTACTCCTTGAGACCATCAAAGAATCTTTTTGATCCGACTACAATTCTTCAGAACTTTTGGAGACATTTTGCTCTCCCCATGTGCTCTCATTCATTTGCTTACTCATTCACTTATTTAGCTAATACACATGGAGTGCCTCTTATGTGCTAGGGAAAACGGATGCAGAAACCAGGCAAAATACCTGCCTTCAAAGAGGTTATTTCTTAGTGGAGGGAAACAGACAACAAAATGGAAAAAAAAAAAAAAAAAAAAAAGACTACACAGTGTATCAAATGGTAATACCTGCTGTGGAGAAAAATAAAGCAGGGCACGGGTCCCTGGAGAGTTGCAATCGTAAGCAGTCATAGAAGGCACACTGGTCCTGAAAGACAATGAAGTGAAACGTGTGCAAAGATCAACAGCAGGCAAGAGACAGTCTATGTAGATACATGAAGGAAATGAGCTCTAACCTGAGGAGAGAGCTGGGTGGGATCATACTTAGCTTGTTCGGGGACCAGCAAACAGGTGGGAAGCCGCAGCAAGTGTGAGGAGGGGGTGATGGCAGAGAATCAGAAATGATCACGTCTACCATTAGTAGGCCAATGAGTACTTCACCTTTTTCCTTAAATGATTTTGGAAGGAAGCCTTTGGAGGATTTTGATCAGAGGAGGGACATGACCTGCTTTACATTTAAAAAGAGTCTGGATGTGGTTTGGGAATATTATGCAAAGAAACAAGTTGGGAGCAGGGAGATCTGTGAGACGTTAGTGCAGAAATTCAGAGAGTGATGATAATGGTTTGGAACAGAGTGGCAACAACGAGGCAGTGTTTTAACATTTTGGTCTCAGAGCCTGTTTATACTCACTGCTAAGGATTATTGAAGACCTCACAAAGTTTTTGTGGATCTGGATTATATCTATCAATATTTACCACATTGGAAACTAAAACTGAGGCCTTTAAAAATACATTTATTGATTCATGCGAAACTGGCGGTAATAAATCCATAACATATTAACATTATTATGAAAAATAAATTCATTCTCCAAAAGAAAAAATTTAGCTAGATTATTGAAATTGCTTTAGAGTTTTTTTTTTTTTTTTTTTTAAACATTTATTTTATTTTTGAGACAGAGAGAGACAGAGCATGAATGGGGGAGGGTCAGAGAGAGGGAGACACAGAATCTGAAACAGGCTCCAGGCTCCGAGCTGTCAGCACAGAGCCCGACGCGGGGCTCGAACTCACGGACCGCGAGATCATGACCTGAGCCGAAGTCGGCCGCTTAAACGACTGAGCCACCCAGGCGCCCCTGAAATTGCTTTAGAGTTTTGCAAATCCCTTTAATGTTTGGTTTCATGGAAGACTGCTGGAGTCTTATATTTGCCACTGCATTCAATGTATTATGATATGTTGTTCTGGTTGCAGTCTATGAAGAAAATCTATTTTTACAGAGATATCTACTTGGAAAATAGAAGAGTTTTCAGTTAATAGTGGATATTCTTCTGTGATATTGCACCAAGATCGATTGATCTATCTATCTATCTATCTATCTTGAGAGAGAGAGAGAGAGAGTCAGGGGAAGAGGAGGAGGAGGAGGAGGAGGAGGAGGAGGAGGAGGAGGAGGAGGAGAAGAGAGAGAGAGAGAGAGAGAGAGAGAATCCCAAGCAGGCTCCACACTGTCAGCATGGAGCCTGATGTGGGGCTTCAACTCATGAACCATGAGATCATGACCTGAGCCGAAATCAAGAGTCAGACCCTTAACTGACTGAGCCACCCATCAAAATTTCTAAGTAATAGTTCTTCAAGGTTAGCTTCAATATGTAATTTAGTTTCATTGAAACTGTATCAATGAGGTTTTTATACCCTGTTTCCTTAAAACCCATTGGTCTGTTTCACACTGTGAATAAATCTTTACTCATACCTAATTGGATAACATCATTTGGAAAATATTGAATATTGAGTTACGCAGATTTTCCAAATGTTGATGCATTTTACTATATAATCTAAAAATCACATTCACTAATATCATCACCAGTCTCATCGAAAAATGTTTTTAAGTATTGGGAAGATTTTAAGCCCACAGTGGTTAAAAATTCTAATTCCCCTATGAAATCTTCAATTTTACCACTGGCACCAATTTCTGGGGTTTCTTTTCCTTGAAACGACAGACCCACTTTGTCCATTTTTCAAGAAAATATCTGCAAACAACCAATGTGAGTGATAACAATTTATCTATCAGTTGATCTCTTAAGTCAAAGTGGTGCTCCATGGAAAAAAGCAGTTAGCTGAGTTTGCAAGAGATAATTGCACAAGTGTACTTCGCTATGTAAAAAAGTGCTTGATATATATTGTCCATGTTTTCATCTAGCATGTATTCAAAGGTTGATACTTAAATTAAAATACAAAAATGGTACTGTTTCATTAAGGGCATTCTTAAATGGATCTGGCCCCCTCTTCCTTTCTTTCCTTCTCCCTGTGAGTGTGTGGTAGTGAGGAATACAAAAGCACAAGTACCATTTGGTGCCAGTGGTTTGATTTGTGCCGAGACACCAACAGTTTTGTCCACCATTGTTTTGGCACAATCTCTCTGCAAGCGTCAGTGCAGTGAAAAAGCCAGAGAATATTTGGCTATTTTTCCCCTGAAGTTACAGGCTCACTTTGTTGGACTGTCCCTTTAGTGGACACGTTGTAGACACCCTGTAAGCATCCTGAGGACTCCCAGGAATTCATGGACCACGATTTGAGAAACACTGTAGTAGAAGGTGAGATCTTGTTTGCTGTTGACTGCATCTTGAAGGATTTGAAGATGTCGGGATTTTAGGAGGACTGTAAGCAGCTGAAGTATTCCTGATAATTTGATAGCCATCTTTTGTAAATTTTGGAAGCCACCTGACTGTTCTTCATAGGTAATGAGGCTTCTTAGTTCTGTCTTTAAGAAACTTTCTTTCTCGGGCACTTGGATGGCTCAGTGGGTTAAGCCTCTGACTTTGGCTCAGGTCATGATCTCGCGGTTCGTGAGTCGAGCCCTGCGTCGGTCTCTGTAATGACAGCTCAGAGCCTGGAGCCTGCTTCCGATTCTGTGTGTCCCTCTCTCTCTCTGCCCCTCCCATGATCACACTCTGTCTCTCTTTCTCTCAACAATAAATAAACATTTAAAAAAATGAAAAAAAAGAACGTTTCTTTCATTTGGAAAAACTCTTTGTTCAGGTCTCTGTAGAGCACTGGTGTGTAACGTTAGTATTTGGGTCAAAGAGCCCTTTGAAAATCAGACAACAGATGTGTATCCTTAGGGTGTTATTATACAATTCTGATATTAACCACCCAGAGTTAGTGTCAGACTCCACAGGCTTAAGGGCATCATCCCAGAAAGCTTCCTTACTCAGATGCCCAATGGAAGCTCAGGATTTCCCAGCCACCTGTATTTCTGACCAATTGGCTACAAATTTAGGGATTTTAATGATTCAGTAGACTAGAACAACTCCTAGAACTCAGGAAAGTTGTTGTAATTACAACCACAGTTTTATTATAAAGGATGCAAATGAGGACCAGCCCAATGAAGAGCCTCAGGGCAAGGTCTGAGAGGATTTCAGACACAGAGTTCCCATTGTCGTCTCCCCACAGATCAGATGTATCACTGTGTTCAACAACCAGGAAACTCACCTAAGTCTTGGTGCCCTGAGATTTGTTTGTTTGTTTTTTTTAATTGGTGTTTCATTACACGGGCATGAATGACTGAATCATTGGCCATAGGGTTGACCTTAGTCTCTAGCCCACCTCCTAGCCCCAGAGGTTGGTCTGTGTCAAAACCCTGTGCCTCCAATCACATGGCTGTTTTTTTCTGGTAACAGCCACCATCCTGAGTCATCTCAGTATTAAGCTCAGGTGTGATCTAAAGCGCTCATGAATAATAAAGACACTTATCACTCAGGACATTCTGAGTTTTGAAAGCTCCATGTTAGGAACCCAAGACAAACAAGAGACAAATCCTTTATTATGCAATAACCTTCTTTACAGAAAATACCCCAAATTTTGTTTCAAATGTTGAGGGTTAATAGATACCTAGAAAACCTTAGGGCAAATGCCCCTGGTTAGAGTCACAGATAAGCTTTTCAAATGCAGAATTGAGGCCAGTATTCAATTCACTCTTAAACATATAAGTATGTGGAAAATTTTCCAGGCTTGTGGTCCAAAGACAGCATTCAGAGAGTCAATATGAATGCTTTCATTAATGCAACAAGGGTAATTTTGTAACGTTACTAGTTTTTATGCTGCAATATGTAGGTTAATAAGAAGCAGTAATTTGTAGGACAAAGTTGTTGGAGAGAGCAGAGGCTTTTAGGAATTCCGATTGATCCAAATATTAAGGGTTACAGAGTTTCTGCACACATAGATTCAAGTCAGGGTTTTTAAGCCAGATGCAATGCTGAGTTTAACAACCCCATGCGAGCAGAGCCTCCAGCAGTAGATCAGGCATCCTTCACACAAGACACTTAGCACATTTTTGCTGATTTATTGCAGGAGAAATATTTGGTAAATGAGGTGGAGACTATTCTGTCCACTGGCCTGTAGCTGGTGACTGGTCATGTGCATTAGACAAGGGGCTGCACCTGACTTGAGAGGACCTTTCCTTGAGGCGATTTGTACTTGAGGTCACAAGTAGGTATTGTACTTCTTAATCTTATGGGTCTCGTGGCACATTTTTGAAAAAGCTATGGTGTTAATTTAGCTGGACTAGCCAAATTCCAGGCAAGCTAATTACATTCCTTCTAACTTAAATTCCATTGATTTTCATAAACTCCTAAGAGGTAGGCATTTTTAATACTTTATTATTTTTTCAAATTTTACATCTTGGAAAACAGACATACTACACGTGTAAAGTGAAGCAGAGAATGAAGATTATTACCCTGGTCAGATAATTGATGTAAAGTTGTTTTAATTTTGCTTCAATTACACAGATAATGCGCTTACTTCTTTATTTTACTCTCACTCAAGAAATGGATTCTTTCTGTCTGGAAGTGTAAGATAAATTCTTTAAAAATGTAAGGAGAAAATCTCACAGATACTGCTCTATTGAGGTAAGAACTGTAGGGTTCAATTAAAGAGAAGGTACTTGTATTAGTTTTTCACGGAGTAAGTGCTTCGTTGGGGTCACGTCAGTCTCAGAAAGTCATCTGGAAGTGTGTATAGCTCTCAATATCTGCTCTATCAATCAGGATTTTAATGATTCTACACAACTTAAATAAATGCAGTAGTCCTTCGGAGGGAATTTATCACCTTAAGAGAAAAAGTCATTCATGTCCACAGAGTATGTGATTATTTTTCTCTCCTTTTCCTCATTTTCAGAAAGCAGTGTGTGTGTGTGTGTGTGTATTTTTCTCTCCTTTTCCTGATTTTCAGAAAGCAGTGTGTGTGTGTGTGTGTGTGTGTGTGTGTGTGTGTGTGTGTGTAAGACAAGGTGCTTTTCCTAATGGTAACTAACATCTCTCTTGCCTCCTTACTTCCTTCTCATCTGGTCACATTCCTGCCCTTTCAGCCCAAGACTCTATATCCTACTGACATGGAACTCATAGTTGGGGATCATAAATTTTGATTTCTGCAGGATCTTTCCTTGTAGCAAGTATATACCAGGTGTATTGTTTAGAGGGCATTGACACATATCTGCATGATGTTTCCATCGTGACTAGCTTATTTGAGTAGAACGGTAAGTCTACGTGCCAATGCATGAGTAGATTCATATTTATCCAGTAAGAAATGAAATGTGCATCTTTGTTTTTTTCACAGACAGCATTGACTTAGACATTTTTTCTATTTTCACTTGTTTATCCTAGTGATGTTGCTGACTCTCTTGGCATTCTTTGTAACTAAAGATTGTAAATAATAGAACAATCATAAGTTAGCTGATGTGAGCTCATGAATCTGGTGGTGATTGAGAGCCTGCTGCTCCTTCCAGAAGAGTCAATGAAATGGGAATGTTATTTTAGGGGAATATCTTTTCTCTTTTCTTTAAAAAAATTTTTTTAATGTTTATTCATTTTTGAGAGAGAGCTAGTGAGAGAGAGAGAGACAGAGAGAGAGAGAGAGAGAGAGAGAGAGAGAGAGTGGCAGAGGGGCAGAAAGAGAGGGAGAAACAGAATCCAAAGCAGGCTCCAGGCTGTGAGCTGTCAGCATAGAGCCTGATGCAGGACTCGAACCCATGAACCATGAGATCATGACATGAGCTAAAGCCAGACGCTTAACCTACTGAGCCAACCAGGCACCCCTCTTTTCATGATCCAAGTAAGAGCAGAGATATGGAAGAGTTATTTTAAAATCATTTAAGTTATATATCTAGTAACTATTTTAGCCATTTATTTTCTTAGGCACAAAAGAATTGCTTTGCTGAAGATCATTTAGGGGCTCCCCCTCCATCTGGGTACTTACATTTTATTACAACTAAATTCTAAGTATTTGAGGACAGGGATGATAAGATATTTTTAATTCTTGTGATGCTTTTAGCTTCACTACGATTTGATACTTAAGGATTATTAGCTGATGAAATTGATGACTCTTGAAAACAGAGCTTCTGGACTAAATGAGATGAATCCCTAATAGTGAAAGTTTAGTGATCATAAGAGAAAAAAAATTGTCAAGAGATTCTACTTTATACTTTTAAATCAAATCGTCCTCTCTGATCATCCTTGAATTAAACACTTGCTCTAAAATCTTGGGCATGCAAGGAAATCTAATGTTCAGATTTCCCAGTCCCTTGAGAAGTCGCATTATCAAATGCAATAATGGCATCTGATGCAAATTTGATTTTTAAAAATATCAAGCAGAGAAGTTATGATTTAAATCTTATCCTTTTAAAAATGGAACTTGAGGACCTGTATGCTCATGTGGAAGACAGCCTTTAAGAAAGGCTCTAATGATTCTTACTTCCCAGTATCCAATGACTTTGGGTGGTCATTTCCCCTTGAATATGGGCTTGATTGATTGATTCATTCCTAAGGAAGAGAATACAGTATGATAGGATAACACTTCTGAGATTAGTTTATAAAAACAACTGTGCTTTATGTCTTGGATGCTGTCTCCAGCCATCTCTTGTATCTATCACGCACTCTGGAGGAAGCCACCTGGCTACCCATGAGGCAGCCCTGTGAAAAGTCCCATGTGATTGAGTTTGGGCATGGGTCTTCACCTGTTGAAACTTGAGCATCTTTGGTTAACACTTTGACTGCAGTCTCATGAGAGATAACTACCCATTTAAGCCATTCTCAGATCCAGACTCACAGAAACCATGAGATAATAAGTGTTTGTTGCTTTTAGCTGCTAAATTTTGAAGTAACACATTATGCAGCAATAGATAATTCATATAGGGTTATTAAGCCCAGTGGTTGAAAGAGAACAGATAAGCAAAACTCATGAATCCATCCTTCTCTTTTTTTGGTTTCATCTGAGCACCTGTAGTGGCTTTGACTATTGAGTTATATTGAAGTCATGAATTCATTCAATGAATACTTATTAAGCAGTGTTCTGACCCAGGCACTCTTCTAAACCCTGAGGACATAAAAGGGAATGAAAGAGAGAAGAATTCCTGCCCCCATGGGGTTTATTTTCTAGCTGACAGATAAAGACAACAGAAAAACACATTCTGCTGTTGCTACAATAATGCTGTATAACAAATCACCCCAAAGCCTAATAGCTTAAAACCACCACTATTTATTATTATTTCCCATGTGTCTAAGAGTGGTCAGGGTTGAGCCTGGCTGCTTTCACCTGGGCTTGCTCATGCGTCCAGATCTGATCTGGGCCAACATTTTGTTCTTGGTGAAGACAGAAGAGAGAAGCAAGAAAAAGAGAAGGCATCATGCCTCTTGAAGAATTGAAACTTACTGTCATTTCCTTTGCATTTTATGGGCCAAAACAAATGACAAGTCCAGCCCAGATTTGAGGGGTGTGGAGATAGATTCTTCTTTCTCTGATGGGAGGACCCACTAAATGTGTAAAATACTGAAAGGCCAATAATTAGGGTCATCAGTACAATGAATGCAATATCCTAAATAAGTAAAACACATGATATATCAGATGACATTGAATGTTATGTAGAAAAACAAGGCAGAGAATGAGGTTGGGAGTGAAGGTGGGTGATGTTTAGGAAATCTCTGAAGAAGAAAAGAAGGCAATGGGTAAGGTGTTCAGGCAGAGCAAGTCAAGGGACCTGGAGTAGGAATGTGGCTGGCGTGTTTGAATAGGAGAATGAAGGCCAGTGTGATTGGAATATGACTAATGAGGCCTTGAAGACCATCATAAGAACTTTCACTTCTATGAGGAAGCCATTGGCTAGTCTTGAGCAAAGGAATGCCATAAGGTGCTCAGGGCTGCATTAAGAATAGGCCGTTGGGAGGACAAAGAAAGGAGGGAGAATAGGTGGAAAACTATTGTAAGAATCCAGAGGACAGATGATGGTGTTTAACTAGAGTGGGAACAATGGAGGTGGTGAGAAACAGTGAGATTCTGAATATATTTTGATGATGGAACTCATGACTTAGTCACTCAGTCACTCTTACATTTATGTTTAGAAATAGAACATAGTATGTATAAAAATAAGCCAGTTGATTATTTTTTTCCAAATATTAAGATCCCAAATCTCCTAGAAAAACATTTTCTGATATATTTTGAGCTGTAAGCATCTTTCAATCTACATTTTAAGATTTCATTTGTCTCCCAAACATGACATATTGTTTTAAATTTGTTAATAAATCATGTTCATCTCACATAACAAATTCAAAGTAACTTAGTGTGTCACCTGTTTGAAAAACAAAGTGAAATATTGCCTTTATGTATATTACAAATAGTGAAGATTTAAAAATAACCATTAAAATACCATCCTTAAAAACTTGTTGATTTCTTGACATTAGCTCTAATTTTTACAGCTTTTGTGAAGTATGGTTAACAATAAACTGCACATATTTTAAAACTGTGATTTTACACAGCATATTTATTTTGAGATTCATTTATGCTGCCTCAGTATAGGCAGTTCATTCCTTTTTGTTCCTGGGTAGTAAGTATATCAGTGTATCAAAATTTGTTTACTCATTCACCTGTTGATAGACAGTTGGGTTGTTTCCAGGTTTGAACTGTTACAAACAAAGCTTCTGTGAATATTTGTACACAAATGTTTATGTGGATTTATGCTTCCATTTTTCTTTTGTAAATTCCTATGTATGATAGGTTAGGTATATGTTTAACTACTTAAGAAACTACCAAACTGATTTTAGCATTTTACATCCCAAAAGCAGGGTGTGAAAGGTCTAGTTCCTCAACTTCTTAGCTGATACTTGTATCATCTATTTTTCAGTTTTAGGGTAGTTTCATTATTGTGGTTTTAATTTGCATATCCCAAAAGTCTAATGGCGTTGAATATCTTGTTTTAAAAGGTTTTTGGATTTTATTATTAAAGATTTAAAAAAAAAAACATATTTCATGTACTTATTTCCCATTCATACATCTCCTTTGGAGGAGTGTATACATTTTTAGCCCATTTTAAATTGGGTTTTGTCTACTTATTGAGTTTTGAAAGTTTTAAATATACATTCTAGATACATGTCCTTTTTCAGTTATTTGATTTTTCAAATACTTTTTCCAAGACAATGGTTTGTCTTTATTCTCTTAGCAGTATCTTTTGAAGAGTATGCATTGTAAATTTTTATAAAATTCAATATATCATTTGTTTCTTTCATAAATCATGGTTATGGTGTCAAATCTAAGAAATCCTTGCTAAATATAAGGTAAAAAAAGATTTTCTACTGTTGTTTTCTAAAAGTTTAATAGTTTTATGTTTTACTTTTAGACCTATGATCTATTTTGAGTAATTTTTGTATATGGTATGAGTTTGGATTAAAGTTTGTTTTTTCGCACGTGGATTTTCAATTGTGCCAGCACCATTTCTTGAAGCTATCTTTCTCCACTGAATTGTCTTTGCTCCTTTGTCAAAAATCAGTTGTCCATTTCTGTGTATATGTCTGTTTGTGAACTCTCTATTTTCATTGGCCTATTCTACTCTCTTTTTTAAAAAGCTTATTTATTTTGAGAGAGAGAGAGAATGAGAGAGAGAGAGAAAATGCATGGGGGAGGGACAGAGAGAGAGGGAAAGAGAATTACAAGCAGATTCCACACTGTCAGCACAGAGCCCAATGTGGGACTCAATCTCATGGACTATAAAATCACGACCTGAGCCAAAATCAAGAGCTGGACACTTAACTGACTGAGACACCCAGGCACCTTTATACAACCTAATTGTATATCTTTAGCCTGAACCACATTGTTTTAATTATTGTAGCTTTGTAATACATTTTAAAATTAGGTAGTCTTTCAACTTGTTTCTTCTTTTCCAAAGTTGTTTTGGTTGTGTTAGGTTCTATGCATTTCTATATGAATTTTAGATGAACTCCTCAATTTCAATATAAAATTCTGCTTTGATTAGGATTATAGTAAATATTCAGATCATTGTGGGGAGAATTAACCTTTTAACAATATTGGGACTGCTGACTTATATACAAGGTGTTATCTCCCCATGTATTTAAATCTTCTTTAAATTCCCTTAGCAACATTTTATAGTTTTCAGTGTACAGGTATTGCATGTGTTTTATCAAATTTATCCCTAAGTATATTGTAACTTTTGATAATATAAGTGACATTGCTATTTTTAACTTTTAATTTCTGATTGTTGGTAGAATTAAGAAATACCATTGCTTTTGTATATTGATTTTGTATCCTGCAATGTTGCTAAGTTCACTGGTTTTAATAGGATTTTTGGAAATTCCATATTATTTTCTACACAGATGATGATGATTTTTATAAATAAAGATAATTTTACTTCTCCTTTTCCAGTCTAGATAACTTATATTTTTCTCTTGTCTTATTGCACTGGTTTGAACTGCTATACATTGTTGAAGTGGTGACAATGGATACTCTTGTCTTATTCCTGATGTTAGGGGGAAAGCATTCAGTTATTTACAATTAAATGTAATGTTAACTAAGTTTGGTATATTCATATTTTATCAAATTGAAGGAATTCTATTACTAGTTTGCTGAGGGTCTTTTTGTTATGATAGATGTTGGGTTGGACACAAAAATCTATAAATTATATGATTTTATTTTTTAAAAACTTTGTTAATATGGTGAATTACATGATTGATATTCAAAAGTTAATTACTTGGCTGTGATTGTTAATATATTGTTGGATTCAGTTTCTAAGTTTTTTTTCAATTCTTAAAAGTTCATGAGAAATATTGGTCTATAGTTTATTTTTCTTTGAACAGTTTTGTCCAATTTTGGTGTTAGAATAATATTAGTCTCCTAGATTGAATTGGGAATTATTGTCTCCTCTCTAGTTTTCTGGAAGAGATCATGTATACTTTGTATTATTTCTTCTTTTAATGTTTAGTAGAATTCACCACTTAAGCTATCTTGGCCTGGAGTCTTCTTTGTGAGGTTTTACCTACAAATTCAAATTGTTTAAAAGACATAGGCAACTTTTACAACTTAAGGGACTGAAAAAAGAAAAACAATGAAAACCAAATTTAGCGGAATAAAGGAAATAATAAGGAGTAAACAGTGAATAACAAAATAGAGACTAGAAAAACAAAAGAGAAACTCACTGAAAACTTAAGTTGGTTTTTTGAAAAGATCAACAAAATTTACAAACCTTAGCTAGATGGACTGAGAAAATAAGAGAGAAGCCTCAAATTGTTAAGATCAGAAATGAAAGTGGAGGCATTACTACTGATTCTACAGAAACAAAAAGTAAGAAAGTATTATGAAATAAATTGGATAACCTTGATGAAATAGACAAATTCCTAGAAACACAAAACCTACCAATAGTAAATCATGTAGAAATAGAAACTCTGAATAGACCAATAAGTAGTAAAAAGATTGGATCAATAATAAAAAACTCCCGACAAAGAAGAGGCTTTGAACTAATGGCTCAGTAATGAATTCTACCAAATATTTAGAGAATTAATAGCAACCTTTCTTAAACTTTTCAAAAAAAGAAAAGAAAAGAAAAGAACACTTAACTCATTCCATGAAGCCAGCATTACCCTGATACCAAAGTCATACAAAGACACTAGAAGAAAACTACAGGTCAATATACCTTATAAACAATGATGCAAAACCTTTCAATGAAATGCTAGCAAATTGAATTCAATAGCACATTAAAAGGCTCATACACCATAACCAAATGGGATTTATTCTGAATATGCAATGGTTTAAAACATAAAGATCAATCAATGTAAAACAACACATGATCATCTCAATTGATGTAGAAAAAGCATTTGACAAAATTCAACTCTATTTAATAATAAAAGCCCTTAAGAAACTAGGAATAGAAGAAAACTACCTTGGGGTGCCTGGGTGGCTCAGTTGGTTAAGTGTCCAGCTTCGGCTCAGGTCATAATCTTATGGTTCATGAGTTCAAGCCCTGCATCGGGCTCTCTGCTGTCAGTGCAGAGCCTGCTTCAGATACTCTGTCCCCCTCTCTGCCCCTCCCTTGCTTGCACTCTCTCTCTCTCTCTCAAAAATAAATAAACATCTTTTTAAAAAAAGAAGAAAACTACCTCAACATAATAAAGACCATATATATAGGACTAATCCACAGCAAACATCATATGCAATGGTTAAAGACTGAAAAGTTTACCCCTAATATCAGGAATAAAGTAAGGATACTCATTTTCACCAATTCTGTCTAACATAGCACTAGAAGTTCTAGCCAGGACAGTTAGGCACAGAAAAGAAATAAAAGGCATCCAAATTCGAAAAGAAGTAAAATGATCTCTAGTCACAGATAATATAATCTTATACATAGAAAACCTTAGAAATACTACAAAAGACTGCTAGGACAATAAATGAATTCAGCAAAATAGCATGATAGAAAGTCAAAACACAAAAATCAGTTGCATTTCTATGTACTGACAACAAACAATTTGAAAGGAAATTACAAAAATGATTTAATTTACAATAGCGTCAAAAAGAATAGGAATTCTTAGGAATTAATTTAACTTAGGAATTAATTTAACTAAGGAGAAGAAATACAATGAAAACTAAAAGAGGTTTTCTGAAAGAAATTAAAGACGACATAAATGGAAACATATTCCCTGCTTATGTTTAGGAAGAGTTTTCATTTTTTCTTTTAGTGGCAACGCAGAAATTCTGATATGCTGTGTTTTTCTTTCCATTCAGTTCAAAAACACTTTCAATTTTTTCTCTTGATTTCTTCTTTGACCAGTAGATTATTTAGAAATATATTATTTTGGTTTCAAATATTGAGAATATTCTAGAGATATTTCTGGTATTGATTTCTAATTTTACTCCATTTTAGCCAAAGAACATACTTTGTGTGACTTGTGTACTTATGAATCTCCTGAGAATTATTTGTTTTAGTACCCAGAATATAGCCTATTTTGGAAAAATTTCCATGTGCACTTGAATGTGTATCCTATTGTTTTTGAGTGTTGTATTCTAAAAAAAGTTTTTTAAATATCTATTTACTTTTGAGAGGGAGAGAGAGACACACAGAGTGTGAGTGGAGGAGGGGCAGAGAGAGAAGGAGATGCAGAATCTGAAGCAGGCTCCAGGCTCTGAGCTCTCGGCACAGAGCCCCACGTGGGGCTCGAACCCACCGACCGTGAGATCATGACCTGAGCAGAAGTAGGACGCCCACCGAACCACCCAGGCCCCCCACTGCGTGGTGTATTCTAAATAAGTCAATTAGGTCAGGGCAACTGGGTGGCTCAGTCAGTTAAACGTAGGACTTTGGCTCAGGTAATGATCTCTGGTTTGTGGGTTCAGGCCCCGTGTAGGGCTCTGTGCTGACAGCTCAGAATCTGGACCCTGCTTTGGACTCTGTGTCTCCCTCTCTCTCTCCACTACTCCCCTGCTTGTGCTCTGTTTCTCTCTCAAAAATAAATAAACACTAAAAATTTTTTTAATATGTCAATTAGTTCATTTGGTTAGTGATATAATTTTCCATCTCCTTGTTCTCAGTTATTGACAAGGGTATTGAAGTCTTTGACTATAATTGTGAATTTGTCCATTTCTCCTTGCACTTCTATTATTACTTTATCTACCAGGCTATCATTCAGAATAGAAGGGGAGATGAAGAAACTTCCCAGACAAGTAAAAGCTAAAGGAACTTGTCACTACTAAACCAAGTTTATGAGAAACGATAAAAGGAATTATTTGTGTGGAAAGAAAAGGCCATAAAAGAAAAATTTTCATAAGTATAAACAAACATAATAAAATAGTAGATTAATCACTAATAAAATGAATATGGAGGTTAAAGCACAAAAGTTATGAAATCAGTTATATCTATAGAAATCAGTCAAAAATTTAAAAAAATAAAAGGATGTAAGCTATAACATCATATACATAAAATGTGGAA
This sequence comes from Panthera onca, assembly GCF_046562875.1. Classification (NCBI taxonomy): domain Eukaryota; kingdom Metazoa; phylum Chordata; class Mammalia; order Carnivora; family Felidae; genus Panthera; species Panthera onca. The sequence continues at coordinate 227,059,782 of NC_138339.1, forward strand.
GGCAGTAGTAAAAATTTAGTATTTTTAGAATGGGCTCAAACTTAAGCAACCATCATCTGAATTATAGACTGCTATATGCATAGGATGTTATATATAAACCTAATGGTAGCTTAAAAAAAATACCTGTAGTAGGTGTGCAAAAAATAAAGTGAAAGAAATCCAAGCATATCACTAAACCAAGCCATCAAACCATGAAGGAAGAGAGCAAGAGAAGAAGAAAATAGAGAATAACTACAAAATCAACTGTAAAGCAAGTAACAAAATGGCAATAAGTACATAGCTTTCAATAATTACTTTTCATGTAAATGGGCTAAATACACAAATCAAAAGACATAAGTTACCTGAATGGTATGCTGCCTATATGAGACTCATTTCAGACCTAAGGACACATGCAGATTGAAAGTGAAAGGATAGGAAAACATTTTTCATGCAAATGGAAGCAAAAAAAAATTGGGGTAGCAATACTTATATCAGACAAAAATAGTTCTTCATACAAAGACTGTAACAAGAGAAAAAGAATAACACTACATAGTTGTTCATAAAGGGAACCGTCAAACAAAAAGATACAGCAATTTAAAATATTTATGCATCCAACATGGAACACCCAAATACATAAAGCAACTATTAACAGACATAAAGGAAGAAATTGATAGTAATACAATAATAGTAGGAAACTTTAATATCCCTATTGCAATGGATAGATCATCCAGACAGAAAATCAACAAAGGAACAGTGGGTTTGAATGACACACTGCAGCAAACGGATCTAACAGATATATTCAGGATATTCCATCCTAAAGCAGCAGAATACACATTCTTTTCAAGTGCACATGGAAAATTCTCCAGAATAAACCAACTTATGTCACAAAACAAGTCTGAACAAATTCAAAATTATATGCATTTTTTCTGTCCACATTGGTATGAAACTAGAAATCACACACACACACACACACACACACACACACACACACACACACAAGCTGCAAAGAACACAAATACATGGAGGTTAAATATCACGCTATTAAACAATGAATGCTTCAGCCAAGAGACCAAAGAGGAAGTAAAAAAAAATACATGGAGACAAATGAAAATTAAAACATGACAGTCCAAAATCTCTGGGATGCAGCCAAAGCTGTTCTAAGAGGGAAAATTGTAGTAACACAGGCCTATTTCAAGAAGCAGGAAAAGCCTCAAATGAACAACCTTAACCTTACACCTAAAGGAGCTAGAAAAAGAACAACAAACAAAGCCCAAAGATAATAGACGGAAGTAAAAAAGATTAGAACAGAATAAATGAAATAGAGACTAAAAAACCACTGGAATAGATCGATAACCCAGGAGCTGGTTCTTTGAAAAGATTAACTAGATTGATAAACCTTTAGCCAGACTCATTAAGAAAAAAAGGACTCAAATAAAATCAGAAATGGAAGAGGAGAAATAGCAACCAACTCCACAGAAATGCATAGGATTATAAGAGAATATTATGAAGAATTATATGCCAACAAATTACACAACCTAGTAGAAATGGATCCATTCCTAGAAACATATAACCTCCAAAAATTAATCTGGAAGAAACACAAAATTTGAACTGACCAATTACTAGCAATAAAATTGAATCAGTAATCAAAACAGTATTGTACTGGCACAGAAATAGACACATAGATCAATGGAACAGTATAGACAGCCCAGAAATAAATACATGCTTATATGGTCAATTAATCTATGACCAAAGAGGCAAGAATATACAATGGGAAAAAGATAGTCTCTTAAACAAATGGTGTTGGTGCTGGGAAAACTGGACAGCCACATACAAAAGAATGAAACTGGACCACTTTCTTACACTATACAAAACAATAAACTCGAAGTGGATTAAAGATCTAAATGCGAGACTTGAAACTGTAGGAAACATAGTCAGTGATTTCTTTGAAATTAGACCTAGAAATATTTCTAGATATGTCTCCTTTGGCAAGGGAAGCAAAAGGAAAATAAAATTATTGGGACTACACAAAAATTAAAAAAGCTTTTACATAGTGAAGAAAATCATTGACAAAGCAAAAAGACAACCTACTGAATAGGAGATGATATTTGCAAAAGATATATCCAATAAAGGGTTAGTATTCAAAATATGTAAAGAACTTACAGAGTCAACAACAAAATACCCCTAAAGTTTCCAATTAAAAATGGGCAGAGGACTTGAATAGTCATTTTTCCAAAGAAAACATTCAGATGGCCAACAGACACATGAAAAGATGCTCAACATCACTAATCATCAGGGTAATACAAATCAAAACCACAATGAGATATCACCTCTGAGATAACACCTGTCAGAATGACTAACATAAAAAACACAAGAAGTAACAAGTGTTGATGAGATGTAGAGATGGAACCGTTGTTGAAAGTGTAAAATGGTACAGCCATTGTGGAAAACAGCATAGAAGTTCCTCAAAAAATTAAAAATAGAATTACCATATGATCCAGCAATTCCACTAATAGATATTTAACCAAAGAAAATGAAAACACTAGTTTGAAAAGATATATGGACCCCTATGTTTATTGCAGCATTACTTACAATAGGCAAGATATAGAAGCAGCCCAAGTGTCCATCTGTAAATTAATGAATAAAGAGAATGTGGTACACACACACACACACACACACACACACACACACACTCACACACACACACACACACACACACACACACACACACACACACACTCACGCACACACACTGGAACATGACTCAGCCAGAAAAAGGAATGAAATCTCGTCAGTTGCAGCACGGATGGATCTAGATGGTATAATGCTAAGTGAAGTAAGTCAGTCAGAGAAAGACAAATACCATATGATTTCACTCATATGTGGAATTAAACAAAACACATGAACAAAGAAAAAAAGAGAAAAAAAATAAAACAACTCTTAAATATAGAGAACAGACTGGTAGTTAACAGAGAGGAGGTGGGTGGGAGGATGGGAGAGATAGGTGAAAGGGCTTAAGAGTACACTTACTGAGGGTGTCTGGGTGACTCAGTCAGTTAAGCGTCTGACTTCAGCTCAGGTCATGATCTCATGGTTTGTGAGTTGGTGCCCGACATTGGGCTCTCTGCTGTCACCATGGAACCCACTTTGGATCCTCTGTTCCCACTCTCTCTCTCTGCCCCTTCCCCACTAGCTCGCTCTCTTTTGTCTCTCTCTCTCTCTCAAAAATAAATAAACCTTAAAAATTTTTTAAAAAAGAGTACACTTACTGTGATGAGCACTGAGTAATGTATACAATTGTTGAATCATTATATTATAAACCTGAAATTTGGAACTACTACAATACTGTAAGTTAATCATACTTGAAGAAAAAAAAATGGCTATGCAGAGCCCTACTCTTGACACCGATATATAGCAGATAATTGGGAGATAGTGGGGGGAAAGTGGGTAGCCCTGAAATAAACCAAATGTCAAAGGAATCAGATGTTAATATAAAATCTGGTAAATATAATGTGCATAGTAGATAGATACAGACTGAGCACGCAGGAGACAAAACACATACAAAAACCCAACAAAACATATACTGTGTATAAAAAGATAAATAGAAGGGTGCTTGGGTGGCTCAGTTGGTTGAGCATCCGACTTTGGGTCGGGTCATGATCTCACGGTTTGTGGGTTCCAGCCCCGCGTTGGGCTCTATGCTGACAGCTCAGAGCCTGGAGCCTGCTTCAGATTCTGTGTCTCCCTCTCTCTCTGCACCCCCCAACCCCCAACTCACACTCTATCTCTCTCTCCTTCCAAAATAAATAAACATTAAAAAAAATAAAAAGATAAATAGAATTTCAGTGTTTACTCATATTCAAAATTTTTTTTTAATGTTTATTTATTTTTGGGACAATGCGAGAGACAGAGTGCGACCAGGGGAGGGCCAGAGAGAGAGGGAGATACAGAATCTGAAGCAGGCTCCAGGCTCTGAGCTGTCAGCCCAGAGCCTGACATGGGGCTCAAACTCACAAACCATGAGATGATGACCTGAGCCGAAGTCGGACGCTTAACCCAATGAGCCAATCAGGCACCCCGGTGTTTACTCCTATTCAATAGGTGATTCACAATTGTCCCGAGATCTCTTTTCAGTGGAGTTAGATCAATTGGTTATTCCTGTCATATTTTGTTTTCTTTCCACATCGTTCCCACCTCAGTATAAAAAGATACCCTCTACTATGCTTTATTGGATGTTTGGTAACTTCTAATTGTAAAGTTATACTTAATCAGAAATGCTGGATTCACTCGAAGTAATTGACTGGCTAATTACTCTTCTGGGAGTGTGGCCTTAGATTAATCATTATAAATAATGGGAAACCAGATAAGCTCCCTCTTGCTTCAGAGCTTGCATCCAAAACAAGGAAGAGGAAATAGTATTATTTTTATGGCTTTAGCTTGCCTCACTTTCTAGATGTTGCAGCTGTGTCCTCATTGTATTTTATAGCCAGAAAAAAAATCACCCCTCAGCAGTTCCTATAATTTCAAATTTATAAGTATGTCCAGGGTAATTCACCCATAAGCCAACTAGAAATAAAAATAGAGGAGATAGGCCCATCTGTTGGAGTGATTTCTTAACTGCAGAAAACATTTTCCTTTCTTTAAAAGCAAAGCTGTAAAATCTGTATAAATTCCAATTCGTAAACCATGAAACTCTAATTTTTCCACTTCTCTAGTCACTTTGAGTAAATGATTTTGCATATGTGGGATGTCAAAAATCAACAAAATGGTCCAAGGGAGTGTGAGAAATTGATTTTGACTACATGAAAGTCTTTTAAGTGATGGCAAAAGATTCTTCAGGTAAATTAGGGCCCAAAAGAATTCTGTTTCTTGGTGCTGAAAGATCCATATCTTCAGTTAGCATTTTTTTCCCTGCTATATAAGTGTATTTCAACACCTTATTTCGTTGTTTTTAGTTCACGATATTTCTTCAGCAATTTAAAAATTAACCCTCTTTTCCTTTAAATCTTTTATATTTTTTAAAATAAGCTCTCACTTAGAAGAACTGATAGGGCTATTTAAACAGGCCTGGTAAAACCATTATTTAAGGGGAGAAACTTCTTATCCTGAATAATTCAGACAAGTAATTATTTTGCTTGAATATTCTGGCTATGATTCTATCAAGTTTCCTCTTATTCTTCCTGTGTAGAATAAACTCTAGCCGGGAAAAACGGTGCTGTGTTTTATGGACTGTGACCTTTATTTCTTATGCGATAAATCAGAGGTTAAGTCATATGGAGTAGTTCCCCCTTGTGCAGCTTGAAACTCCTCTGATTGAAACCCACACATGTATATCTTGTGAAATGAGAGGTTTTACCACAGAGCACCACGTAAGAGCGATCTTTTTACTTTCCATGAGCCAACACAATGAAGCACAAGGGCTTTTCAAATACTGTCTTACGCCACCACCTAATCATTCTCCATCAGTCTCAGACCTACTCAGTGCGATGAGCAAGAAGACAGAAACCCCAAGGAGCTGTGCTATGCGTGTGCTCGCTCCATTAGAAGAGATGGGTTGAAAAGTGCTGCTTTTTAATGCAACTTTCATCACTCCTCCTAGGCATTCCAGACTTCATGGTGTATCTTACCAGGGGAAGGGTCTGACACAAAGGACCTTTAGTTATATTTAAAGCCTGTGGCTATTGAACCGTCACTTACGGAAGAGGATTTTCCTATAATCAGATTGTTTGCTTACCAGGTTTTGCTTCCACTCTTTATGTTCTTTTGTTTCTTTGTTCTTTTGCTTATTCATGTGTTCATTCAATACATATTCCAGTCCCTCCATAGGTTGGAGAACCCAGACAGTGTTAGTGGAATTCAAGACCACCTGAGGAGGCTCAGTTTCTTTTTTTCCCAGCTTATCAAAAAGGTAATTGGGTTGAGTTTACATCATGGATTGAACTTTATAAATTTCACTGAACACTTCATTTAAACACACGTATATATGCAGAAAACTACAGTTTTTATGAAGAGTTGATTATACATGCAGTTTGGATATCAGTTGCAATCTTCTTTCACTGGGACTCAAACAACTGACAGAGCATAGGATTTAAGTTTGAAAATTTTGGGGAATGGAGCATCTGGGTGGCTCAGTTGGTTCAGTGACCGACTTCAGCTCAGATCACGATCTCACGGTCCGTGAGTTGGAGCCTCTTGTCAGGCTCTGTGCTAACAACTCAGAGCCTGGAGCCTGCTTCAGATTCTGTGTCTCCTGCTCTCTGTCCCTCCCCTGCTTGTTCTCTCTCTCTCTTTCTCTCTCTCTCTCTCAAAAATAAATAAACATTAAAATTTTTTTTAAAAAATGAAAACTTTGGGGAGTAATTCTGCCAACCTCCCAGTCAGCGGGCATGCTAAGCAAGATTGCAAATAAGGAGAAATTTGTCCTCAGCACATCCCAGATTGCTTGTGTCATTTCCTCCTTTCATGATGGATTCCTCCAAGTTCTTAGAGTCAGCTGTATAATGAGCAAATTTTCTTAGTGAAGAGTTGATATCAGGTGATATTAGATATTTTTTCCTTTTGTGTGATTTTAGATCTGTGTATTACCTCTTCCAGAACTATTTGCATTTTAACAGAAGTTTAGAAATAAATGTCATATTTTATTGAAGATAATTCGAGCATAAATAACTGTATGAAGGAGACATTATGGGGATGTAGATCCATTTCCAACCACAGCAATTGACTTCTTTATGTAGGCTTAAGATTAGCCCTTCCCACAGCAATCATTGATGTGTTATTGGTATATGGGATTAATTTCACTTCTATTTGAAGTGAAGCCAACCCTTGGGATCGCACAACTATTTGTGTCTTCTTTAAAATAGTGTGGAAACCAATTTGACAATAAATTTCATATATTAAAAAAAATAGAATCTTAAAAAAAAATAAAATAGTGTATGATGACAGCCATTCAATGAAAGACATTTCTGAATTGGTACAGAATATATGATTTGTCATATATCTAAAAATAGTGGTAGAGATATGTTACAAGAATGACTTCAAGGAGAAAATGATTGATTGTAATTAGCAAACAAACCACATATCAAGCACTCAGTTATCAGAAATCTTATAGAAAAGGAAACCGCTATTAGGACATAATTATAGACCACACTTACATACCTGTTATTCCATTTATAGAATCCTTTGTCTTCTAAAGAATGACTGGAGACATACAGAAAAAAAATACATGTATGTTCACACAGGAGACAATGGGAAATAGTAACACTTTGGCTTGTCATGAATTCCCATCAAATTCATCTGTGCAAGTCTATTTCTTATAATAGCAGGTCTAACTTCATTCAACTGCACAAAAGCTCTCTCACATGCTACTTCATATATAAAGAAACACTGGGGTGCCTCTGTGGCTCAGTTGGTTGAGTATCCAACTTCAGCTCAGGTCACGGTCTCGCGGTTCGTGGGTTCAAGCCCTGCGTCAGGCTCTGTGCTGACAGCTCAGAGCCTGGGGCTTGCTTCAGATTCTGTGTCTCCCTCTCTCTCTGCCCCTCTCCCACTTGTTCTCTCTCTCTCTCTCTCTTTCTCTCTCTCTCTCTTTCTCTCTCTCACTTGCTTGCTCTCAAAAATAAATAAACATCGAAAGAAAAAGAAACTCTGTGTCTTACTAGAACCCTCAGTGCCCAGAACTTAGGTCCTCATCTAGTGTCTCTCAAAGTCAGAATAAAAGTATGAGTGTTGAAAAGAATCAACCAAAATTTGTGTGAATAGTTACAGAAAAAAATTAATATGAAGGAAAAGGAGAGGCAGGGGATTAATGAAATAAAATAAATTCTACCTATCTTGAAATCCAATGTATCTCCTTCATTATCTGAAGTCTCTGAGGTGGAAAATATCAAAGTTATCAAATAAATTGATCTCTTAGGGTAAATTTTTAGTAGAGAATGTTAATAAGTAATTAGATTTTCAACAGATTAGTCTCTGCCTTTTCTTATACACACAATTTATTAATTTCTCTCAAGCAAACAATCGACCACAGAGTATGCATTTTACACTACCAATTTTCTCAGCAAGAATGCACACACACCCTAGGAAGACTATGGGGCTCCACATCTTTTCTAACTCAACAAAATCAGGGCCACTGAGACATAGCCTATCAAGACATTGTGACAAATATTGCTATAGTTAATTTGTAAGTTACCTTCCATCTCACAGATAGAATTTCCTGAACCACTTTTAGCTTGGATTCTTTATCTTCTCTCTCTTTATTTTGTTCATATTAGTTCATATCAAATCTTTGCTTTGAAAATTTGTTTTCCAAATGTAAATTATTTTGTAGCCAGTCAAATCTAATAATTTTCTTTCAAGTAACATTTTACATCTCATTATATGAATGTGACTTTTTATTCATCTCATAGAAATACCAAAATGTTAAGGGAATAATAATAACTGAAACACTGTGCCAAATACCTGCATTAGCATGAAATGGAGAACTGAATATTTTAACAAAGACCTAGTGGTCTCTAAAAAATAGATCCCTTCCTTCAATTCCACAGTCTTCCTTAGCCTTGGAAAGCTTTTGCTATCAGATTGATTATTTGAGCCCTGGAACTTTAGGTTGCTATGACATGAAGCTTGGAGAGGTCCTTGGCAGTTTAAAGAAAGGTAAATTTCTAGGCAATGATTTATTATACGGTTACAGTCAACATTCTATATATACCAGCTGCTACATTCAGCTTCCTCTGTTTTAAGAGAATCTGAAAGTGTTATCTTTTGATGTTTTGCTGGAGATTATTTCTCTATTAATCAGACACTCACAGGTATTTATTAACCATCTCCTCTTCTTCTTCTCACCCGTATCTTCATTTGGTGTGGTGGGAAAGCCACGTAAGAGCATGCCAGGCTTTCCATTGCTCGCTATCTTACCATCTTGTTGAGCTACAACCTACACAGTGACATAATCAGGGAAAAATTAATGTAAAACTTTGTGGTACTTACTGTGCTCTTGGAATTCAGGGGAGAAAACAATACTTGGTGGAGTAAACACATGCGTCGTGGAGATCCATCGATCTAAGTTAAGAACTGGTAGAGTTTTGATAGGCAGACGGAAAGAAAATGGTCATTGCCTGGGGGGAGATCATCAGTGGGAATGTGGTTGGCGATGAACAGAAGGCATAGGGAACCAGGGTGAAGAACGCACCAACTGGGGAAAAGTTGCCTGTTGGAGGCTATGGAAAATACTTCAATTGGCAAAAGTTGCGTCTGGTCATGGAGCCTTGGAATTCAAACTGAGGAACTCATCATTGATGGGGGAGCAAAAAAGGAGACACCACAGATTATTAGTAGAGAGGGAATGTGATGGAAGTTGTGTAAAAGCGAGACCAGAGTGGCAGATGCAATGGTGGCTAGGAATCAAGTATAACGCACTATTAACAACCGAGGTACTGTGGTAATAAATAACCAAATATGCCTTGCTGTGTGCCAACTATGTCCTTTGATTTCACATTGATTTATTTATTATACTGCCATCCTCATTATCTAAAGCAGAACACTACAATTTTATATACCATCTGTGAGCTCCAAATGGTCATAATTAACAATCACAAATGTTCTAAAAAGGTGATATGCTAAAAATAGTCTTATCATGCTTGTCAGCAGGCTGCTTCTGTGAGCACTCTGACATTCGATGAAAGAATGAGTACATTTTGTTATGCCTTCACCTGATTATTATATTTCTTACAGATTATGAAACTATGAAACTATGCCTGTCTAATTAAACACGTTTAGGTTTAATACTTTGACCGATAGTGAGTTTGGGGTGAAAATAGTAAGACCATACCAACAGCAAGCTCCAGTTATTGTCATATCTAGAACATAGTATAAAATTCTTATTGAACGTAGGAAAAATGTCAATTATTTGGATGTATTTGTGGTAAATGTAATGGGCTATTTCATTATTTTGTCACCAAATATTCCCATTCATTAAGGAGAACCCCATAAGGAGAACCCCATGGTTTGGACAGCCACCCTTCAGAGTGTGTGTGTCCAATTCCTGGAGAAGCCAGATGGTCTCAGCAAAGCTAGGACTGAGAGTTTGGAGTTTACTTTTCACCACTGGAAATGGGCCTACTTGTTATACATATTTGAGGTTGTCTAAACTGTTACAAATAACCAGAAAAGCAACGAGCCAAAAAGTGTACGAAATTTCATCAAATTGAAGGTGCCACTAATTCCAGGATGCACCGTTATCTTATTACTACTAAGAAAGATAAAACATCTTAAGTTAAACCATGGCACAATGCTCCTGTCTGATTTTTGAAAATTTATTTTATACTTAAAGATATTGAAGAGACTTTTAGACTTACCTAACATGGTTTGTTTTTTTTTTTTTTTTAAATCATGTGTCACTCTTTCCTTTTAGAAGGAAAATAAAATGAAATGGATTGGTTAAAGTATTCAGGGTCTGACTCTTTCAAAAGATTTGACTCAGAACTATCAGTGCCTGTGCTTTTATCTGCAATATCATTCTCCTTGCCCTCAAGAGCCTTGATGATGCATTGTTTCTTAAAGAATCCTTGACTATTTTCTATGGGATTTTTCTTCCAAACCACCATCAAGTTTGATGTTATCATTTTGTCCTTGCTATAACAGTTTACACACATGTCACAAAAACATCAAGAACTAACACACTTGATAGGTTACTTAGTGCTTCTGGTCCTTCCTGATAGAGCCTCCTATCCTGTATCTGCTCAGCCGTCATGCATCCTTTTTGAGGGGAATTAATGCTGGAGGGTAAATTTCTTATTCTTAGATTTTTGTGGTTTATAATTAAATACAAAGCCAAACTTTTGACCATTGGTAAAGTGATAGGCCACTTTTTTGTAACCCAAATGCACAATTTTGACTCCTTGATTTCATGGCACTGAAAATGTAATTTTCAAAGCATGCTGAGTTTCATTAGGGTTTCTGATTTGATTAAATTCCATTTCATGTTTTTCTCAATTAAATCACTTGCATTGGAAGCTATAAGTATTTCCTGTTCAAAGTCAGAAAGAAGTGTCTGACCAAATTGTATTTGATGCCTTAATACTAGTCCCACTGGATGCATGAATCACCCACATCTTCCTCTAAAATGTTCTTCATCCATTCTGATGGTTTTGGCTATTTCTCTTGTCTTCACATGCGTTGCTTGGGTGTATTGTCAATTGTTTCCCACATATCTCAGTAATAAAATGTAACATAGATTCATTTATTTGTGGCTATCTTCCTTTCTTAGTTCCTACAAAGCACGTGGTTGTTGTTTTTGCAAGAAAGTATGAAATTTCATACACATTTCACAAATGTCAAAGTTTTGCTTTACTAAGATCAAATTTATATCCTGTTGCTTTTTACATTCTTTTCTTTGTGCACAACAGCATTTCATATCAAAGCTGAATCATAGTACAATCTTCCTAAGACATTTTAAAAGGCAATTCAACTCAACATGCTTATATAGCAGTGTACATCCCTTAACTGAAGTGACAAAATATGAAAAACTCTGACCAAGATAGTAAGGCACAGCTATATCATGAATGACCAACAGCTGCTATAAGACACAATCAATATAAAACTTATGTAGGGGCTAAGAAGCCTCCTGGAGAAAATAAAAAACTTGAACCACATCCACTTTGGACACATCGGGTGGGCCCAAGGAAGGGAGCTAGGGGATGAGGATGGGAGTTGACCAGTAGAAGTCATGTTGTAATCAAGGATGAAGAAATCCCTGTGGGAGAGCTCTGCCATAAGATCTGGCCAGTGTAACCAGACTCAGGCTCAGTAACAAGGCATATGGGTGAGTGGAGAGAACCCAACAAGCCTGCTGTGTGGGCCCCTCCACCTTGCCCAAGTCTAGCTCAGAGAAGAGGAGGCTTCTCCTCATTTTGTATTGGCTCTTGTGGTAATAAAGATGGTCCACAGCTATGGCCATGGGCGAGTAGATGCTGGCAGAGAAAAGTGAGAGCATCTTGACTCAGAGCAAAAGAGGTTACTGGCTGACTAGACTAATTCAAGGATGTAAGGCTCCTTATGGAGACTCTTAAAATAAATATTTATTGGGTGATTCTTGTATGCAAGGTAGTGTGCTTTTTAAAGTACTGAAATTCCTGCAAGAGCAAAATTCCTTCATGGATCTAACAAGTGTATGAATGTAATATGGCTTCCTTTGTAACCATGGAATGGTGATGCTTGAGAAGAGTTGGATTACCCTGTTCAGTATTAAATCTCTGGGAATATACAAAGAGACAACACAGAAATGGATTTTTCTCTTCCTTTATTTTCCCCTTCATAAGTAGTTTTGCAATTAAACCCTGAGTTTGAATGCTGTCCTTATATGTAGAGGAGTCATCCATGAACGTATGGAGAAATGACTAGAAAGGTTTACACTCCCACATATCTCTCTACTGATATTTTTGATAATGCTTAAAATTTCTCCATCAGAGATTCCTTCCCACCCCTTTTGCTGGAGTACCTATTATTAAAAAAAGATTCTGAGAGAGGTTAACATAGGATATGCTAGCCACTGGAATTCAGGCATTAACACCATAATGTGAACTGTATTCATGGATGACTATCTTCTAGAATGGAGGGATGGGCAGATATAAGGGCACAGGTTGCTTTAATTATTGTAAAAGGAACAGAAGGGCATATGAAAACAGGGTCAATGACAACTGAGATAAGGTGGGCCCCTCCACCTTGCCTAAGTCTAACTCAGAGAAGAGGAACTTACTGTAACAAAGAGACCCCAAAATACAGTGGCTCAAGAAAAAAGATTTACTTTCCAAGGTGAATGTGTTAGAAAGTTTATGGAGCATTTTGTTCCATGAAGACTTACTCAGGAACCAAATGTCTTTCATTATGTAACTGCTTTTGTCACCATATATAATGACCTATCCTTTTCAAAACCCAGTCCAAGTCATATGTATCAGACGTCTAGAGCAATGCTGCCCAATCGAACTTCCTGCAACAATGGCAATGTTCTCCATCTGCATTGCCCAAGAAGGTAGCCACCAGCCACATTTGGCTATTTAGCACTTCACCTCATTGTTTTGATATTTTGTTAAAATTCTGAAGTTTCAGGCTTCAGTTAAACTTTTTTTAAAGCATTTTTTAAAGTTCATTTATTTATTTTGAAAGAGAGAGACCGAGCACGAGCGAGTGGGGGAGGGGCAGAGAGAGAGAGGGAGAGTTCCAAGCAGGCTCTGCATTGTCAGTGCAGGGCCCGACTCGGGGCTCAAACTCACAAAACTGTGAGATCATAACATGAGCCGAAACCAAGAGCAGACACTCAACCAACTAAGCCACCAAGGTGCCCCTTCAGTTATACTTTTTAAGTCAATGCTATACAATAACTGGGAGAAACACCAAGCTTTTGCTGCAGATGAAGTGTACTTGTGATAGAGGCCTACTCAGTGAGATTTACATGGAAATCATCTGGAAGAAATTTGGGCACAGTTCTTTTTTTTTTTTTTATGTTTATTTTTTTTTGGGGGGGGGAGGGGTGGAGAGAGAGGAAGACAGAAGATCTGAAGCTGGCTCTGCACTGACAATAGCAAGCCTGATGTGGGGCTCAAACTCACAAACCTTGAGATCATGACCTGAGCTGAAGTCAGATGTTCAAGTGACTGAGCCACCCAGGCACTCCTTGGGCACAGTTCTTAAAGAGAGGGCAGGGGCACCTGGGTGGCTCAGTTGGTTAAGCGGCTGACTTCGGCTCAGGTCATGATCTCGTGGTCCGTGAGTTCGAGCCCCGCGTCAGGCTCTGTGCTGACTGCTCAGAGCCTGGAGCCTGTTTCAGATTCTGTGTCTCCCTCTCTCTCTGACCCTCCCCCGTTCATGCTCTGTCTCTCTTTGTCTCAAAAATAAATAAATGTTAAAAAAAAAAAAAAAAAAAAAGAGAGGGCAAATCCAGCTGGCATCTGCCCTTTGCCCCTTCTCTCGTTTCCCTCCTCCTCCTCCTCCTCCTCCTCCTCCTCCTTCTTCTTCTTCTTTCTTCTTCTTCTTCTTCTTCTTCTTCTTCTTCTTCTTCTTCTTCTTCATTCTGAGTTACATTTATTTTATTTTAACGTTTCCCTTCTTCTTCTTGTCTAATATGTTGCATGAAGACCTTAGCACTCTCATGAGGGAAGGCTAGGCGTTTCTAGAGTCCTCATCCTAGAGTCCCTTGAGCTGTTGCAATGGCCTTTGGAGTTGCCAGCCTCAGGATTTTTTATTTCAGGAGAAAAAAATAATCCCTATATTATTCAAGCCACTGTTATTTAAGTTTTCTGTGAAGAAAGATCAAAGCAAAAATGTCAGTTTTACCTCATGAGTCAAACTGATTATGTATAATCTGCTTTAGAGGAGGAATTGGAGGTCCCTTTGTGAAGGAGATGCCAAAGCCAGAGGGCCACTCTCCCCGCTCCACCCAGGAGTGGCCTCCCTGCACTGAGTTACCTGAAACACCCTGGATGTACCAAGGCCAGTGGACTTCTAGGTATGCTGTATGGCTGGTATGCAGGATTTTGATTTCTTTTTACTGAGCTCCTGGGTTAGTACGATTACATTGTGAAGCCAGTGTCTTTCTTGGACTTTTAATTTTTTTGGTGGAACACATATTGGAATATTTTTTTTTGTACAGCAGGTAAACATTTTTACTGCACATATATGTGTGTATATGTACATATATACATAAATGTGCATTTCATTTCATCTTCTCATTTGAGTGATAAAGAATTTTAATTTCAAAATTTTTTCCTTGAATAATGGTGAAGATTTTGTTTGCTTGCTAGACAGTGGTATTTCCTGGTACTTTTGGTACTCAAATTCAGATTTCTCATGAGAATGATGATGTCAATCTGGTTATTATTCCTTTGAAGAAATTTTTTTCCACCTTTCTAGAAGCTTTTCAATTATTGTTTTATCCTTGGTATTCTTAAACTTCCTGAGGAAAGTTCTCTTTCTTTCTCTCTCTCTCTCTCTCCATTTACATATACATCCAAATATATTTTTTTCTCTTTAATCTTGCCCTCGCTTTCCTTCTGAAGATTCCTGTGTTTTCCTCTAGCTCCCAGCATTGATTTTGCTTATTGGCTTCAGGATGAGCCAGTACTTTAAGTCTGAGAAAAAGTGGACTGACATATATTGCCAAAGGCAGAAGTTACTAGAGATTTGCATTTGCCTTGTGTTCAAGAGAGAGTTTTTCGGTTGTATGCATGAGAGATACCAGAGGGAAGCTGGGGACTCTTTTTAGAGTTTCACAGCACCAAGATTTGGGGGATGTTTTCTTGAGAGCCATGCAAATCGAGTTCTGAGTCTAGTTCTACTTAATAAAGTCTGCAGTGGATTTCACTTTCTTTGTCTACCAGAGGGGGATGGGAAACCACGATGGCCCTGAAAGTTCCCAGGGATCTAAAATTTTACTCAGTGGATCTCCACTGGGGGATACCACTGTCCTTAGGGAGACTTTGAAAATGTGGGAGGTGTTTTTGGGTTGTCATAACGACTGGATGACACTTTTGGCATTTAGTATGCAGGTGCTAGCAATGACCAATATTTTAGAGTAAATGGTAAAGTCTTACAAAAGAAAGAATCGGGCAGAAAAGAAAAAGCCAGTAGTGTCCTACTGAGAAACACCATGAGACAGAGGGCTTGTGAGGTGATGTCTCCTGCTTTCCTGAAGTCTCCTAGCCTGGCCTTTCCTGGGGCAAAAGGGGGCATGACAGGACCCCCCTAGCCAGTTGATTGAGAGTCTAACCTTGCTGCTTCCTTGTCTCACAGAAGACTTGAATGGAGCCACTCCATCTCTCTGACTTCAAGGTCGGTCAGCTGTCTTTGTCTAATGATCAAAAACGATGCTGTTTGCACAAGTTTGCACGTTTTTGTGTCATTTTTCCTCTATCTAGATAAGTTTATTACATTAAATTCACTTTCCTCAAACCAAAGACTAATGAGCCAAAATGTCATTCCCCACAACTGAAATGGAGGAGATGTGTGTGTGGTTGGTGCATGAGGCTGGCTTTTTCTACATGGATCCTGGGGGAATATCAACAGCAGTTTAGATTAAGGAGGCTTCTAAGCAGGACAAGGTCTTTGGTATAAGGATTTCACATGTGCTCAGCATACCTGCGGGAAAGAACTTCAGATCCGTGAGGTAAAGTTTAGACGATTAAGAGCTCCTAATTGGGTCTTGCCTTGGCTGTGCTTTCATTAGCTTTGTAGGTTGTATTGACTTAAAAGTAATTTGAAAATTCACCATTTCATCTTAAGATATGTGTTTTGTATGTTGAAGCCTGCTCCTGGCTTGGTTCAAATCCTCCTTAGAGACACATTTTAACTGAAACAGGCCATTCCAACGGAAATCTAATTATTCAGGAATAAACTTGCACGATTCTGTAGATAGCACAAACCGAGGATCTGAGGAGCAGGGGCAGCAGCCCATGTGCATGGCCACCTGCTCCTCTGCTTCCGGTCCCCTGAGGGTGCCCTGGCCTCTGTGTTCTCCAGCTCTGGACCGTAGGCCACAAGGCCTCTAGGGGTCTGGGCCTGTCTACCTCCAGAGTTACTTCCTCTCAACCCTTTCCCTTCTACTCCCTCTTAGTTCAGTTACACTGAACTGCCACATATTCACGAATGAATTTCATCCCCCAAAAGCTTGGTCAATTTTGTTTTTCTGTCAGAATGATTCTTTCTCCATTCCCATTCTTTCTCCTTAGGTAACTCTAGTGGGTCCTTTAATCCCCGGTGTAAGAATCACCTTCCAAGGAACTCCTCCTTTCTGTTCTTGGACTTACTTCCATTATAACCTTTCTCCAGGTGTGGTCTGAATTACCCAGAAAGACTTACTAAAAGTGCAGATTTGGGGCCTATAACCCAGACTTACTGAATCTGAGCTCTGGGGTGGGACCCAGGAACCCACGTTTTTCATAAGCTACTTATAACACAGTAGAGGGGTTTTGAGTGTCGTTCTCTGTCTCTTATACTAAATCATAAACATTTTGATGGAGTCATGTTATAATAGTTACATTCGTATCCATAGTACTTAAACAGCGCCTAACACACAGTAGGTATCGAACATATCTTTTTGTTAAAGTAATGGTCAAATCATACCAAAAGTATGATTTGAGACCAGGATTTGAGTCTTGGCTCTGCTCCTTGCTAGATATGTGATTGGGACAAGTTACCAGAACTTTTTCTCAGTTTAATTTGTAAGTTTAATTTATAAGTTGCAGGTAATAATACTTACCTGCCAGTGCTTTGTGATAAAAATGAGACATATCATTATTAGCCTGATAGATTTTTAGATGGTTTTAAAGCTCCAATCCTGAAAGGGTAAGAGAAAACTCCTATGAATGGAGGGATTTTTATGGAATGACTTTCCAAAACATTGTGTGAATTCAAAATTTTAGCAAATTAGACCCAGAACTGGAAAGCTGAACTGCTGGATTATTCCAGTTCTCTGGCAGTGGTCGGCTGGGCTTGTGTTATTCTGTGTATCTTCTGGTTCAACATTTCTGGTATTCGGACTCTTTGAGACAGATAAATGATGATGAACAGGTTGAATAGAAGGCTTGTCTCTATGTCAACTGAGCTATTTGCCTGTAGGCACCGACCGTTCTTTTATTTTGATAATGCATTCACCTGCCCATCCAATCAGCAACTATTGAGTACTTACGTGTGTAAAGTGCTATTAGCGGTAGTAACTACCATTTTTTTGAGCACTGGTTATGCGCCAGCTCCTGTGCCAAGAACTTTATGTGCTCTTTTTCAACTTCCACAACAAACTCACGAGATGGTGTTACTTATCCCCATTCTACAGAAGAGGATCTTGAATGCACACTTTTCCAAAACTTTATGGAAAGAAATGGTAGAACTAGGTATTTGAACCTAAACCATCTTAACCTAGAGACCACTCTGTTAAATACTGTAATGCCCTGCTTCCATTGGCATAGACCTTATCATACACATTCAGGAAGAAATGCACAGTGCAGAAAGAAACGTGACAGGAAGAAGCACAACGGTGACCAAGAGGAAAAGCAAAATAATTCTTCCTTGAAATGAAAAATACTGTTTCTCACTAATTTTCCAGGGAGTCACAAAGTCAGCTTCTTATTCAGTTTGTGCTGCTGATCTTCACACCCTTGCACAATTTTCTGCCCGTATGGCACACTCTTGTCTTTGGTGATTGGTTGAAAATGGTGATTCTTCACAAAAAACATGTCCTACGTAGAAAAGATGTGAATATATTGGAATGCACAGATGAACTGGAAGTTTATAAGATAGGTCAACAGAAGCTACAGGAAGCCCTGAGGAGGTCCAGTATTAGTATGTGACAGAGAGGGCCTGATTGGAATGATCCCCAACAAATGGTCCCACTATTCTGAAGGTGGAAATAGGCTTATATTTATTTTGAACTTACGAGTGTTTCAGACTTTGTTTGGGTACAACCTCAGAGAATGGTAGAGATAATTATGTTCGCTTTTCAATTTTAAATTCTATATAGCTTTTTAATGCTCTGGCTATGTTCCTCAAAGTACTACTGAATGGGATGGCTCTGAAACATTGTGCCAATTCCAATTTGCTCACCATGCTCAATTATTGTCCCCACTGTTGTGGGTAAAAACAGTTCCCAAAAGTTTCACCAGAAACCAGTGGTTGGTCTATTCATGGTCAGATTAGCTCTTCATAGTCCAGCCAGGGTTTCTGGTGGTTTTTGTTTCATAAGCACCTTGTTCGGTTTACCAAGTAGAAAATGTTGTAAGTTATTGGGGATTTCTGAAATGTCATAGGGATGATTAACATCTTGTTTCCTGAATTCTGTATGTCAAAAATGTGTTTAAAATGTGGAACATTACTCAGGTTTCTAGTGCTGTCTTTCCCTAATAGATTATTTTAAGCTTTTATCAGTCATGACAGAATGGGAAGGGTGAGATTATCTTATAAATCTTTAGTACAGATTGAGGTAATAAATTAAAACATCAGAATTAGAAGCTTCCATACTGGTTTAAAAAATAATTAAATGATTGTAGGTAGAATGAGCCATTTCACAGGTCAACGCAGGCTTAGGAAAAACCAGTATATTACAGTCTAAAGCTTACTTAAAAAAAAGAAAAAAAAGAAAGCCCTAGGTTTTGCATTAAAGTGCTTTTTATGTATTTGAAGATGTGAGGAGTAAAATAAACTCATTTAAAATCTCTTTTTCAAGTTAATAATAAAGGATATATGAAAGCCATTAGGTGCTAATATATACTGAGAAGGAAATAAACTATTATCAATGAGTATTTATTGAATGATAAAGAATTATTAGCATAGTAACTTAATAGACATTAATTATTTATCATCACTCAAAACTTATAGGTTGGAAGGGAAAATGCCTAATCTTCAAAGTTCCAAATAAAAACTAGTCACATCAGAAATTGTTCAATATAAGGCTATAATAAAATTTGATTTTTACTTTTGTGCTGTTTTCATGGTTGAGAACATGCCAGTAAAATGATTTTGATATTAATGAAGGTGCAATCACTACCATAGGATGATCTATTAATATTAATGATAGTAAATGAGATTTTAGGATTTATCTTATTCTTATAAAAAATAGTCCAGTGACATTGGCTATGAATATTCTTGATTTTTACTGTAGATTTCTTAGCATGTAAGCAAATATTTTTCCAGAACAGATAAGACGACTATGGTTTCCATCCTTATAAGAAAATTTCAGAAAGAATGAATTCTGACATGGCCAACTTGAAGGCTTTCCATCAAAGTCAGTGCCATGAAAATGATGGTTGTACTACCCAGCAGGACAGATACTTCCGTGCATGATGCCCTAAAGAGATCTTTATGGTTTCGAAAGATACCAACTCCAGTTTACAAATCAGAAAACCTGCTATGACATGGAGGGTGTAGAAACGTGTAAACGAGATTTATTAAGCATTAGTTGTGATGAATATGCAATTTTCAGAGGTCAAGTGATTTTTCACATAAATTAGTGTGTTAAACATGATAGTCTAATAAGATACTCTGTATGGTATTTCCACACCATACATTAAAATTTTGTGTGTGTGTGGGGGGGGGGGGATTTTCATATTTGAATAAAGATCTGCTTTCCTAAGGATTTAAAGTGAATATATGTTATGCAATTAGCTTTGTTGCTAGGCAGCCCCAATAGCAGTTTTGATGTGTAATTTGCTTGAAACTATTAAAAGGGGTTTGCTGAAGGTTTGAAACCATCTGAATTAGCCTCAGAGTGCATTAGGTGTTGCTATTTTAATGAACTGAAACTTTACATTTGGGATTAAGTTTAGTGAAACCAAAATAATATGGAACTTTGGGAAATGAAATCCGTTGAACAAAGTTGAAGGAAATTTAATATTCACTTTATGTCTTTGGGCTTCCTGGACTTCACCCACTCGTGCCTACCCCATATCTTAATTTGAGGACATTTTCTCCGGAAGTGCATTCTGGGAAGCTTCTGCCTTGAAGGGCTTCCTCTGTTTAAATCTGCTCTGTCCTTACTTCCTTTCCCCCACGCAGTGAAGTTATGAGCACTATGAAGAGTCAAGTCAGGGAGTTTCTGTTTTTCCTTCAACACATCTTCCCTGCTCCTGTCTTTGTACTTGGAAGGCCATCCTAACGTTTCGTACAGAGTTTTTTCCTCTATGGTCAAGACTTTGGTCAGATGCTTGATTTAGACTTAAAATTCTGACTTTCCTAGGAAGTTGTTTTTGATCTCCTTTATGTTCCTGTTTTGAGGACTCTGGCTCACCCACCTCACCCTTAGCCTCAGCTCCCAGAATCCCAGCACAGGTATGACTCAGCTTTGGATATTCCAGGGGTAAAATTAGACAGCTTCTCTCACTTTATTCCAGAGGGGATTTCTGAATAACCCTTGGCCTTGGGTGAGCTACAAAACCTCTGCTAGTATAATTTCTGATCTGAGAGGTACTTGGAGGACTCTGCTTTATAAACCAAAAGATGTTTTTTACTTCATTAGTTTCGTCTCGAGTGTATTTCTTAGCAGCAGCTGCTTGAATTACAGACTATCTGCTTACTGCTTGTCTGGGGTTTTGCTTTTTAAAGGTTGGAATCTTACCACATGCAAAGGTTATACTTAGTTGAGGAATATAAATATATACTTAGTTAAGGATGTGAATATATTAAGGTATATCTTTAAAAGTTGCCTTATCAGAGCCCTGAGTTTTCTTGTGAAAATGAAAACCAGAAATCATAAATATGGTTCAGGACATTAAGGAATATAATTAATGTCCCCGTGATTACCATAATTTCTGATGGTAATAGCTCCACATGAAGTGATCATTTTGATTTTGTTATTGTGAATTCTATGTCACGAATGTTTAGATTAAAAACTGGAGTCTGGTAAATGATTTTCTTCTGAACGCATCTGTCTTGGACCACTGTGTCATCTGGATCGAGTTGATGAATGCCTGAGTATTTTGATGTGAACAGACCAGGGCAGAATATTCAACTTCAGAAATAAAACTAATATAATGCTTGATAACCTAAAATTAATAATTCATAATAGTGAGTTAAGGCTTTTACTTCTGGGAGACGTATTAGTGTGGAAATCCTTTAGGATGATGATGTCTTACACTACCAGCCATTAGCATCTTCGTAAGGTTTCACTTATCAGATTGTTTTCCAATATTAAGCATTTGCTGAGATGGAACAGTACATGCAACGGGGAAGTTTTCAAAAGAGCATAAGAGAAGAAGTTGACCAGTAGCTTCACATTTTATACTTGTCCTTACCTTTTTGTTTACATACTGAAAAATAGATCTTTCATTCATACTTAGAGTTTCCTACACATCCTTTTTCTTCTGTTAAAGATGGACGCCCCCTTTAATGTTAACAGTTAGAAATAGACATGACTCATGCTTTTGGTTTCATGTAGCTAGATTTTGAACTTCTCAGTTTGGTCAGGGTTCAACTTTGTTTTTAGCAATTTAACACTCTGTTATAATGATTTATTTACTTTTCTGTTTCCCAAGTATACCGTGAGCTGCTGTGAGCCCTTGGTTGGTAGAGAACCGGTTACATCTAACATAGTCCAAAGCCCACAGTAGATGTTTAGCAAAAAGGGGTATATGAGGACACATCCTCCGTCACCGGATGCCTGAGCAGAGGAACATTTGCTGTGGTACCTGTTTCTGCTTGTGTGAATACAGAGCATCAGATACAGGTGCTGTTGTGTGGGGCAGGAAGTTGAAGCTATGATGTCCATTAGTGAAAATAATCATTTTGGACTAGCAAATCCTCTTCTTGACATCACTGCTGTAGTAAGGATTTCCTTGACAAGTTTTCGCTTAAAGGTTTTTTTTTAACATTTATTTATTTTTGAGAGAGAGAGAGAGAGAGAGAGAGAGAGAGAGAGAGAGTGAGCGGGGGAGGGGCAGAGTGAGAGGGAGACACAGAATCTGAAGCAGGCTCCAGGTTCTGAGCCGTCAGCACAGAGCTCAATGTGGGGCTTGAGCTCACGAGCCGTTGAGACCATGACCCGAGCCAAAGTCGGATGGACGCTTAACCGACTGAGCCACCCAGGCACCCTGACGACTTTTCACTTAAACCAGATAATCAAATCTTGACTGAATGAAACCACTAGGAACTGTTTTGATAATCAAAAATTCAGTCGAATATCATACTGGTGGCTCTACCCAGAATTCTATTTAAATGGCTCAGATTATTGAAAAAGCAAATATTGGGCAGCGAATACCAGTCCAGTAGAGATATTCAAAGGGAATGAATGCTGGATGCTGCAAACTGTAGATCTAAAATAGGAAATCGGATCTATGACAACAATTCGGTCATCATTCAAATATTCTTGGTCCACTTAATTCTATAGATTTTTCATTGCTATGTACCTTGTGATATGTATTCCGTCTCTCTGTTTTATTTAATATGTATTTGAAAATAGTCAATTCTTCTGAAAAGAAGAGCAAACATGATAGAATTTGTAGATAGATAAACCGGTAGCTTACAAGATAGAGGCAAAAATCATAGGATATTTTAAATATAGGTAGTAAATAAGAACATAGGTTGGGAAACAGGCAAACTTGATAAGATGCATGAAATATAAATATTAAGTTTGTAACCTGTTAGATGCAAAAGACAGAAAAAACAAGAAACGTGTGTGTGTATGTGTGAGCAAACAGGACCTTTATTTCTCTCATAAACATCTTGGTATGGCTGGACCTTTCTGACCAGGAGCTGAACAGGTAGCAGGGCCTGGCATCTGCTCCTCTTACCATGAGCTCTGTACCCAGGGCAAGATGGGGGCTGGCATTGCAAAGAAAGGAGGTAATGGGGGAACAACTCAAGGCCAGCAGGGACTCTTCTTGATTAGGCCCCAGTGCTTTGTACGGGGGTGGGGGGGGCCTCACCTGGACCTTAAACTTAAGTACAAGAGTTAGAGGGACCATTCCTTCTTCCTGTTCTCCTGGGAATAGCCATACCACCTGCCACCTTCTATTCTGGAGATCCAGCTTAGGAAACCCAGCCATGAGGCAGGGAGGCTCTGAGGAAGAGGACCTCAGACTTTGCTAGCAGAAACAATGGTGAGATGACTTCCGGCCTTTTGCTTTGATTCAAGGGGTGTTTGGAACCATGTCTTTTGGAAGAAGGACCCTGAGAAAAGATGATGAGCTGGTGGCAGTTGGCCTGTCCACCTTCCCCATTCTTGAGTTAAATTTAAACCAGCCTGTCCACCCTCCCATTAAAACACTGGGGCACCTGGGTGGCTCAGTTGGTTAAGTGTCTGACTCTTGATTTCAGCTCAGGTCGTGATCTCACAGTTTGTGGGTTCGAGCCTCTCATTGAGCTCTATGCTGATGGCATGGAGCCTGCTTGGAATTCTCTTTCTCCCTGTCTCTGCCCCTCCCCTACTCGCATTCACTCTCTCTGTCTCTCAAAAATAAATAAAATATAAACTTAAAAAAGAAAGTTAAGAGACATTGAGTCAAAATAATTATAATATTGAGTTTCTTTTCTCCTGAAAATGTCCTCAGTGGCAAACAAATACACTCACTAACTTCTAAAAATTCTTATTCGAAATCTTTGCCTGGAAAAGGGCAGCCTCATCTTTAAGCTGGTAGCTCAGTGGTTCTTCAAGGAACAGTTTTATGATATCATATAAATACAGGTAGAACTTGATTGTCCAGCCTTTCAAAATGTGATAGATTGCCTCTTTCCTTGAGAGGTGAATAAATCATCGCAACCTCATAAATCTTAGTGATCAGTTTTCCTCCTAATTTTCAGAATTTCCATGAATAGCTCACAGGGGGTCCATTAAGCAAACATGGTAGAAGAGAAATAGGGAAAAATAAAAAGAGAAAGCCAGAGTTAAAGTGAAAAATGAGCAAAGTGTGAGTGAGCCTTGGTGTGCACCCAGCTGACAGGTATGCAGTGTGGGCTCTGAGCTGACTTTATCAAGTGGGGTTTGGTAAGAGGCTCTCAGAGATTAGGAACTTAACCGGCATTAGATAGAATACTGGTTGCCAGAAAAGTGCGCTGTCTGGCTCTCTCTGTTGCAGAGCTCTGGCTGGGGGACTTTGGGCTAGTTTCCACCTTCATCCTCAGAGGAGAAACCATAGAAAGATTGGGGCCTCTTGATAGATGAATCCACCTGATAGATGAATCGCCCAAATCCCAAAACATGTTAACACTCGCTTTTGGTGTCATGTACACGTGCGTATAGAAAAGTGTTGCCACGTGGTGTCACGTAATTGATGTTCAAAGACATTTTTATTTTTATTATTTTTAATGTTTATTTAATTTTGATGGGGGAGAGAGAGAGAGAGAGAGAGAGAGAGAGAGAGAGAGAGAGAATGAGAGAGCATGAGCAGAGGAGGGACAGAGAGAGAGGGGGACACGGAATCTGAAGCAGGCTCCAGGCTGCCAGCACAGAGCCTGATGCGGGGCACAAACCACAAACTTTGAGATCATGACCTGAGCCGAAGTCAGGCCCTTAATCTACTGAGCCATCCAGGTGCCACCAAAGACATTTAAAAACATTTATATCCTTTCTATCAGTGTGCTGGCTGCTGCTAGGATTGTTTCTCAGAAGGGGGCAAGAATGGGAGATATAAAGTGCCTTTTCTCTAACTATATTCCTCATAGTTTTGTTTTTTTGTTTTTGTTTGTTTTTTTTGCTTTGACGTAGAGCCCAAGTCCATATGACATTAAAGGTGTTTGAATTTTTGTTATAAAGGAACACTTAGGTGTTTTCGGTGATCACTGGCTTATTTCGCAATAGTAAAATTTAAAGAAAAGCACTTTTAACTGGGGATGAGAGATTTTGTTACATGCTGTTATATGCTAAAGTGGGATGCTTTTGTCACTCAACAATATTCATTGAACAAAACTTATGAAGAGCTTGTGATATGTCAAACCCAGTGCTAGGTGTTGGAGATTGAGGTGCAAATAGGGGAGACTGGATTTCGGCCATTCCGGAACTTCAAGTCCTATGGAAAATCGCTAAAAACTTAGCAATTTGGTATGCGTTACTTAGGCTTTATTCCCATACTTTCAACAGAGACTGATGTCTCGTGCTCAGGAGATGTTTGTTAAAGGAAGACTATGAAGTAAGTGTTATGCGAGGGGGGGGCCAGAAAGTAAAAGGTGCCGTGAGAAATTGGGAAAGTCTTCCCCCCGCCCAGCTTTACTGAGATATAATTGACAAATAAAATTGTGGTATATTTAAAGTATACAACGTGATATTTTGTTTTTTAAGTTTTCATGTTACTAATTAGCATCCTTTCTTTTCAGCTTGAAGAGCCCCTTTCAGCATTTCTTGTAGGAAAGATCTAGTGGTGATTAACTCCCTCAGCTTGCATTCGTTTGAGAAAGTCTTTAATCTTTCCTTCTTTTCTGAAGGACAGTTTTTCTGGATGAAGTATATATATATGTATATATATATGTATATATATATATGTATATATATATTCATATATATGTGTATAGATATGTATATATATATGTATATATGTATATTTATATATATTTTTTTTGATGAAGTACTCGTGATGGCAGTTTTTTTCTTTCAAAACATTGAATATTTCATCCCACTCTCTCCTGACCTTGGCCAATCTCTCCCGTTTCTGCCGAGAAACCCATTAATAGCTTTAGTAGGGTTCCTTTTTATGTGAGGATTCTTTTCCCTCTTGCTGCTTTGAAAATTCCCACTTTTTCTTTGATATTAGACAGTTTTATTATAGTTGTCTTGGAGAAGATGGTTTGAGATTGAAATTTTGGACGGACCAATGAGCTCCATGAACTTGACTGTCTAAATCTCTCTTCATATTTGGGAAATTCACAGCCATTATTTCTTTAACTAAGCTTTCTATTCCTTTCACCACCCTCTTTTTCTCTGGGACTCCAGTGATGGATAGCTTTTTTTTTTTTTACTGGTATCCTGTAGTTCTTGTAGTCTTTCCTTGCTCATTTTCTGTCTTTTTTCTTTGTTCTCCTCTGACTGAATAATTTTAATTGACCAGTCTTCTGCTTCACAGATTATTTCCTTTGCTTGATCTGATCTGCTGCTGCAGCTGTTTGGTGCATTTTTTCATTTTATTCATTGTATTCCTCAGCTCCAGAATTTATGTTTGATTCTTTTCTATGACTTCTCTCTCTCTTCAAACTTCTCATTTTGTTCGTGTATTGTTTTCCTGATTTTGTCAAATTATCTTTCTGTGTTTTCTTGTGGTTCATTGAGTTTCCTTAGAATAACTATTTTGAATTATCCATTTCTTTGGGGTTGGTTACTGGAAAATTACCGTGTTTCTTTGGTGGTATCATGTTTTCCTGATTTGTCATGTTCCTTGAAGCCTTGCATTGCTCACTTGACATTCATAGAAGTAGTACCCTCCCTCAGTCTTGACTGACTGGCTTCAGGAATTCTTCCTGTTAGGGATTCTGAAGCTCTCTCAGATCATTTCAATGGATACCTGCTCCACACGTCAAGGGTATTCTTAAGATTATTTGCCTCCTCTCAATCCTGCAAAGCCAGGCTGGGAACTGACCACCTCTTATTTGATTTCCCTAGGGTGATGTTGATGCTCAAGTTTGTGCTTTCTCCCAGCATTGTGGATTTGGGCCAACTTTCTGCACATGCTCACTCATTGTCTGTGAAGACTCTCTCCCACCACTCTTGCCCTCAGGAACATGCACAGAGAGCTGGCCATAGCATGGGGAAGAGCATGAGAGCAAGGTGCTCAGGGCATTAGGGTGTCCATGACCAGCTGGGGAAATCAGCAGGTGAGGCATTGCGAGTGGCTCCTAGGTGGGCTTCCTGATGGAGTCCGTAAAGCAGTAAATAGGATATGTGTCTGTTTGCTATGTTCCATGCTGGGCCCTGGCTGCTATTCTCCCAGATGCTAACTGTCCCTCTCATACAGTTCACCACTCAGTATTCTGGCTGGGGTGGGAAAGAAGTGGGCCTCTTTGGCAGTGTCTTGCACAGTTGGGGAAGCCAGATGCTTCCCCATGCACTCACCCTCATCTTCCCCTGTGGTAGAAAGCATGGACAGAGGAGGTCTCTCTTGCACTGAGCTTTGTTGCCTTGCAGAAGGGATGACACAGGTAAAGAGAAAGCGTTACTCTTACACTCTTCAATGTGCCCAATCTTGGACTTTGTGTAGCTCCAGTAATGTGCTGGAACTTCTCCAATGGACTCCCAGACTTCCACAAAGGCATTCTTATCGTGGGTGATTGTCAAAATCAGGGAGATGGTGGAAAACTACTATACTGCCATTTTCATGATGTTACTCTGGGAAGAGATTTTCTTCACCTGATTTCAAATATGATGTGGGAGCTATGTGGTATAGTAGTCAAGGGTTTCTGGAAGAAGTTTGCCTGGATTTTATCCCTAACTGCCCTTTTTTAGCTGGGTGACCTTATCTAAACTTACTGAGACTTTGTTTCCATGTCTGCTAAATAAAGATGACAATACCAAAGGGTTTCTGAGAAACTTAAATGAGCTAATAAATGCAAAGCACTTACAACAATGCTTCTTACAAAGGAAATAATAAATGTTGGCTAATAGATTTACGTGACAGATGACTAAAAGCTTAGGGACAAATTGAATATATCTAAACTGCTACTCCAATTTAGTTCCTATTCTTACTCCTAATTTATGTATGTTTTATTCAAGCTCACAACTCCTTAAATAAAACCTTAGGGCAAGATAGTCTTATACATAGCCTCACTTTAGTTTAGATCACTTTTTTTTTTTTTCCCATTGAAGTAGTTATTGTTAAAAGCTTTGGTTTCCAGAGTATTTGGGAAGTTGGAATTGCAGGTAAAAACTGGAGGAGACACGTATTTTATATTTTTCATGGGTTTCCTGTTATCCTGTGTGTATTCAAACACAAGATATGTATAGACCATAAGTACTGAAAAGAAAGTACAATCCTTCTCCCCTTATATAACCCCAAGGATTATATCTCGGTTATGGCAGATATTTGGTGATCAATGAATATCCATGTGTTTCCTTGCATTTCCTAGCCTCCTTTGCACTTAGTTTGGCTCAGTGGACTGTGAGCAGAAATGATAAAAATCACTTCCTGACAAGACATTTAAGAAATGCGTGCCTCTCCATTACTCTTCTCCTTGGTTGTAATAATAGAGACTCATTGAGAAATATAAAGAAGGTGTGAGTCAGATGGACCAGGGAAAATACTCATAATGCCTCTTACCTCCAGCTTCTGCTTGCTACTTCTGGAATCCATTAGTAGGTTCTTGCCCACATCCTTGGAGGCAATGTCAACTGACCAGCTCTCTTTCTCTGTTTCTATTTCAAGGACAAAATTATACAGACCTTATTCCTATAATATTCTTACATGCTACATATTGACAGGAAATGAAACTACATATATTCTCACATAAAGATATAAACAAATTCCACAAGCTTCAGAAAGAACATGGCTTTCTCCATGGACAAAGTATATTTGAGGTAATGAAGGGCAATGGGTGAAACTTGAAAACTTTAAGCAGTGTGAATAAGCCAGATACAAAAAGACAACTATTATATGACTCCATTTATGCAAAGCACCTAGAATAGTCAAATTCATACAGACAGAAAGTAGAATAGTGATTACAAGGGTTTTGGAGAGGGAGAAGGGGGAGTTATTGCTTAATAGGTATAGAGTTTCACTTTGAGATGATGAAAAAGTTCTGGAATTGGACTGTGGTGATGGTTGGACAACACTGTAAATGTATTTAATGCCAGTAAACTTTATATTTAAAAATGGTTAAAATGGTAAATTTTATATTATGTATATTTCACCCCCACACAAATGACCGTGAAGAGCAAAACAAACCAAATTTGAAATACGGTGAATCCTCTGGGAGATGGAACATGTCACTTCCCCTAGGTCACCAAGGCCTATGCTAGGAGACTGCAGGTGGGTGTCATTTCACATCCTCTGTTGCATCCAGGTGCTCATTCTAGAAGGGCCCCACGTACCCTCAAAGGGAGGGATCAGTGGAGAGGCTTCTGAGCCCTCACCTCAAACATCAATTTCAAAGAGGAAAACATTTCGGCCTAGATATATCGTTTTCCTTCATTTTGAATTTAAATAAATCAAGGGACTAAATGAGATGAGAAATGGGGCACCTGGGTGCCCGGGTTAACCTGGGTTAAGCATCCGACTCTTAGTTTCGGCTCAGGTCATGATCTCGCAGTTCATGAGTTTGAGCCCTGCATCGGGCTCTGTGCTCACAGTGCGGATCCTGCTGGGGATTCTCTCTCTCTCTCCCTCTCTCTCCCATGCTCTCTCTCTCTCATTCTCTTTCAAAACAAATAAATAAACAAATAAATAAATGAGATGAGAAATATTTCATTGATAAAGTATTAATCAGTAGCTAATAGATACTAATGAAGCAGTTCATTGAAATTCGTTAATGTTTGATTAATCCCATTTTTGGCAAGATTTTTTTTTTTTATTTGAAAAATAATGGTCTCTTTTAGCATCTGGTAACATCTCATCATCCCGCACAAAAAGCACAGGTGGCATTGAATATAGTAAGTACAATCTTCCCTGTTTGGTGTTACAGGTATCTTCTACACTTCTGTCTGTCATATGATTTTTCATATGATTTTCCTGAGATTCAGTGGATCACAGCTTCTGGTGTCAAAGAGTTACAAATCAGACATCTAGGAAGGAAAACTCAGTATTATCCTCTCTTGAAAAATTTATTTGGTCCCAAAAGGGCAAGGCTGTCAGAGCAAAACTTAGCTGGCCTCTGTAGCTTCTCCAGCAGGTCTTGTAGATAATTGTCTCCCCTCCTTCGTCCTGCTATTGCCCTTGAGGGTGATGTTTTCCCAGCTTCTGTTTTCCTGTTTAAATTCTAACCACACCTCAAGGCTCGTTGGAGGCTTATCAGCATTAAGATCCCTTCCTGATTAGCCCAGTCCTCCTTCGATGTTCTTGCACAGCATGTATTTCTGAATCACTCGTTCCCTCACTCATTTGTTCACTTAATCACTCATTAAAAGCTTAAACTTTTTCACAGGCACAACTATTCTAAACAATGTTCTCTGAGAAAACTGACATGACTAAATTTTATTTCAGTGTGAATGAAACCAATAAGAAAATAATTCGACGATGGACCTAATCTTTAGCAGAAGCTGAGGCAAGACCTTGATGTAGAATAGAATTTACTAAGTCACTGTTTCCAAAATCTTTTCCTTCCATGAGTTCCCTGGAAGTCCCATGATGGCCTCTTCTCTGCTGAGTCCTCTGGCTCTTTTGCAGGCGCTGCTGTCCCTAACCTGTCCGGTAGAATTCTAGTGCTCCAGGCTCTGCAACTGGGTCAACCCCCACAGTGTCACACAACAGATTGAAAAATACTGAACTCTCACCCATTACATCCATCATTTCATTTTTTGGTGTTGGCACTATGGTTTCAAATAAAGATAACATCCAACCTGTTATAAAAGGAGGAAGGAAAGAAAACGTACCATCATATAGAAATGTTACAAACTAAAAATTGAAGAGTACTCTCTGCCTATTTATCTTCAGTCACTGTGCACCAAGGTGCTTTGGCAAGAGATATTCTGGGACAAACAGTAACTGATATGAGGAACACGTGTTGATTTGCTGCATCTATGAGATATAATAACAGATGGATGTTATTTATAAACTCTTACATGTTTATCCTAGTTCTTTTGAACTCTTTCTATTTTGGTTCTATCAGCTGCTGCCATTTAGATAATTAATTACACAACCAAACTCAGTTTAAAATTTTGAAATGTATATTGCCTTTATGATCTGCGTACTGAATTCTGTTGTTCATGCTGCCCAATGTTTTATATTTCACTTATTGCCTTTCTCTCTCTCTCTCTCTCTCTCTCTCTCTCTCTCTCTCTCACTCACACACACACACACACACACACATAAGGTGTTGATAGTTTTTAAAACTTAATGTCAGCTTTTCTTTCTTTTTAGCTTTTTTTTTTTTTAACCTTCTCCCATCCCCTAGTCACATCTGTATCATCCTGAAACAGAACCAGTAAAAACGTGGCCCAGATTATCATACGCTGCATTTAAATGTGTTTGTTGCTTAAAATCATTATTAAATAATTTTTGATAATATGGCTTCTAATAAGAAAGCTGTTAAATTATTTGGCTCATTTGTATCCATGATAGCATTCTCCTTCTAGCTTCTCTCTCTAAATAAAAATAGGATATATTTATAACCAGTAAGTAAATTGATTATTAGAATAGAATATCTGAACTTCCCAGGAGATCAAGGGAGGGGAGAGAAGGAGGAAGGGACCAAAAAAAAGGATGGATGGAGGGAGGGAGGGAGGGAGAGAGAGAGACAGCTTTTGTTTTCACAACTGCATGTGAAGAGTACTACAATCAATACAGTGGAACATGAACTCTCCTTCTCAACTCTGAAGTGAAGTCTCTGTCTGGTTAGGACTAAGTGAGTTAGGTTGGAAGAAGAGTATTTAAATGTCATAGAAGGTCAGGCAGTGTCTAACCATTTCTAACTGGCACTTTTTTTTTTAGTCGAAAAGCACTTAGATTCCAAATTTCTTCCTTTATGAAATTATCAAAGAATATCAAAGGAATTACTTCTAAGTTCGTCTTTCTATCCAAATGTCTGTAAAAGAACTTAAGTGAAAACATTTCCAATGGAAATGAAGTTTTATTCAGCAAGAGTTCAGAGCACTAAATTATCAAGGTTGGCAAATGAATAAATAAATAGCCATATCTATGAAAACAAAGTGTAATATATTAATTATATCTTGAAGAATAATTTTAGTCATACTCTTAAAAAATTCTGTATTTGTAAAATTCATTGCTGAGGAAACAGTTCTTAATTCTGTCTTAATAGTGGTGTCCTTTTTTTTTTTTTAACTGAAAAGTTAAGGAGCTTCATAACTGGTCGGAATTAGAGTACAAAATTAGGTACCGAATTACGAAACAGAAGGGATGTTGAAAAGTTGGCCAAAAGCCTCACCTATACTTGGGGCACAGGTAGTGCAGTTGCCCTGAAAGCATTCCTATTGAGCCCAAATCCTTGCTTAGTAATGTTGAGGTAGCCTGAAGCCCAACATAGGTTCAAACATTCTCCCTATTCATAGTCTACCTGTCCTCTTCACTTAAATTGTAATTACGTCCCTTTATAATTCTAAGATTCTGGGATTCTCTCATTCTATAATTACTTAAAAATTTTTTTTAATGTTTATTTATTTTTGAGAAAGAGAGAGAGAGAGAGAGAGAGAGAGAGAGAGAGAGAGAGTGCAAGCAAGGGAGGGGTAGAGAGGGAGAGAGAGATGGAGACATTGAATCTGAAGCAGGCTCCAAGCTCTGAGCTGTCAGCACAGAGCCCAACACAGGGCTTGAACTCATGAGCCATGAGATTATGACCTGAGCTGAAGTCAGACTTAACCGACTGAACCATCCAGATACCCCCTCATTTTATAATTACTTTTTATTCCTTAATACTTTTGTAAAAGGAATCAATGGTTGTTCTATTAGGTTTTTTCCTTATATAGATATTTAAGTATTTACTCTTAATTATTTACTGCTGCATTTTAAATTCCTACTGTGATAAATTCCTGCAGGTATAGCTCATATAAAGAAAATCTCTCTGAGGTCCTCAGTAATTTTTCAAGGTGTAAAGGGGTCTTGCAACCAAAATGTATGAGGAGAAATGTATGTAATCCAGGAGAAAGAGTCCATTTTATTTCTGGAGTGAGATCATTCTGAAGCTTCTGTCTGAAGGTCTTTTGTGCTAGAAACTGCCTAGAATACTCACCTGATTCCCTGAATATTTGCTTCCCTTTTCCCAGACTCTTAGGAAGAGCTCCCAGCTTGTTGACACATTTTCCTCCTACAAATCACAGTACAATTGATTAGATGCAGTTGCCTTTGACCACAATCATCTTCAGGCCTTAATCCACCTACTCTAATCAGTTTGATTGGATTGCAGCCACAGTCTGGTACTTCTGATTGGATTTTGGATACATCCTACTTCACGAATCATCACATTTATTCTCCACCTCGCAGGGTGGGCCATTTAGTTTGTAGTTCCCAAATTTAGTCCCAGAGAGCATCCCAGTTTTTCAAATTCTAGGCCTTTTTAATGGAATTTCCATCACTGCATTTATTGTACCAAATACATAAATAGTGAAATCTTAAGAGGAAAAGCAAATATGGAATTTGTTAAAACTGTTTCAAGTGAAATTTTGTGTTTGTCGTTCGCTATTCTGAACTGATATAATCATAAAAGTCTGGTAGAATTATTCAGACACATGAAATGACATCTGGAAAACAAAGCCATGTTATTATTCATTTGAAGTGCTTATGAAAAGCTGTTAAAGTGAATAATTTTGAGGAGTTTGGAAATATATTAGTACTATATGAGGCAATCATGCAAATTAACAGGAGCCCATTGGACCTGGGTCAAACTGGATAAGGCCCAAAAGAAATTTGATTTTGAACAAGTGAGAATTTTAATAAATTTAAAAAACATTGTCTGTATTTATTAACCATAGAAGCTTAGTTTGTTACACATTTCTTTGCCTCTCATTGTATATTAGAAAAACTAGTGAAATATACAAAGCCTATTGAATTCTGAGTTTTTATTTTTCTACACTACAAAATTTAACAATTATACATGATCGTATACTCATATTAACTTTTGCTTTTAGTCTTTTTTTGAATAGTGGACTAAGGTTCAAAGAATTTTTAGTTTCAGTTCTGGTTAATAGTGGTACAAAAATCAATTTTGTAATTACAAAGTAGAAATAACAATTCCTTTTCCCTCATCAGATTTGTGGGAAACAAATTATTCGTAAATAGTGAGTGTTCTAAAAATTAAAGATCTTGTTACAATCTCCCAGGGAGAGTATAGGCTTTGATTTGCGTTCAAACCCTAGGGTTTGAGTTTTACCTCTTACTGGCTTATTGTCTGTGTGATTTTACTTATGCTATTTAACCTCGCTGATCCTCAGTTACTTCATTGGTAAAATGAAAATAAAAAACACCCCTGGAACAACTTTGATTCCTTCTTGAATTTCTTCTAAATAGTTGTAGAGGTGTTTGCAGAGGGTAGCCCATTTAGTTTTGTTCTTACTTACCTTGGGCTCCCCGCTTTCCTCCTGCATTCCCCTGCCTCAATGTGGCAATGTCTCCCTCCTATGACTGGAGCATCTGCTGATGTATTATTTTCTGATTGCTGAGCCACAACTTACCTCAATATTTTCTGGATTAAACAATAAACATTTGTTATCTGACAGAGGTGGTGTAACTGGGTGCTTCTGGTTCAGGGTCTTTTATGAAGCTGATGTCAAGATGTTAGCTGGGGTTTTAGTAATCTGAAGACTTGACTGGGGCTGGAGGGTCTGCTTCCAAGATGGCTCACTTACAGAGCTGTTGACATGAGGTTTCAATTCAACGGTGTACTGAAGCTGCTTCATACCTGCTTTTCAAAAAATTTGTTTAAATGGTTTATTTATTTGTTTTTAGAGAGAGAGAGAGTCCAAGCATGAGAGGAGCAGACAGAAAGAGAGAGAGAGAGAGAGAGAGAGAGAGAGAGAATCCTAAGCAGGATCTATGCTGTCAGCACAGAGCCCAATGCAGGGCTTAAACTCACAAACTTTGAGATCACGACCTGAGCCAAAACCGAGAGCTGAAACCAAGAGCTGCATGCTCAAATGCCTGAGCCACCCAGGTGCCCCTTCGTACCTGCTTTTAAGAGATAATTGTTAAATTTAGGAATTTTGCAAGCCCATGGTAAATAAACACAACCATTATTAGGAATTAAATTATGTAAACTTAAATAAACTACATTAAATCTAAGGTAGTAAATACTCAAAACTCATCACTTCCTAATAGTTTTGCTACATTTTTCATTTATTTAATGCTCTTGTGGCTGTTTATGTCTACTGTATCTGTATTCTAGAAATACTGTGTGGTTGTATCCTACTGCACATCTTAATTTCATCCTATCTCTGCATTCAGTGATATGTCTTGGTTACTTGAAGTCAGTCATGGTGGGAATATTTATACTTGTATTTCAGTAAGCACTACAAATCAGAACTTGATTTATTGCTTTATTAGATTTTAGAAAGTATAAATTGTGTTCTACACATCTCTTATAATGGTAAAATTGCATACACACACACACATGATTTTTTTGTAAAGCCAGATGTTAAGTGTTAATCAGCACATCAGCACTGCCTCAATTCCTCTCCCATATGTCCTCCTTGTAAGGCTACTTGAATGTCCTCATAATATGGAAGTTCACTTCCTCTAAAACAGTGATCCAAGGGAGAGGATGAGAGTAGAACCTTCAGGGTACCTGGGTAGTTCAGTCGGTTAAGTGTCTGACTCTTGGTTTCAGCTCGGATCATGATCTCCCGGCTTTGTGGGTTCGAGTCCCACATCAGGCTCTGCACTGGCAATGAGGAGACTGCTTGGGATTCTCTCTCTCTCCTCTCTCTCTGTGCAACCGCCCCCCCCCCCCCCCCCAACTTGCACTGTCTCTGTCTCTCTCAAAAAAATAAACTTAGAAAAAAAAAACAGAGTAGAAGCTTCAAGGTCTTTATGATCCAGCCTTGGAAGTCACAGTCATTTCTGCAATGTTTTAGTGGTTACATAGGTAAGCCCTATTCAGTATGGGAGGAGATTACACAGGATGTAAATTCCAGGAGTCAAGGAACATTGGGGACCATTTTGGAGGGAGAGTACTACAGTCTACCTCCTGGTCCCCAGTGATTCGTGTCTCTCTCTTCTGCAAAAAATACTCACACTGTACCCTAAATCCCCCAAATCTCATTCTATTACAACTTCAGCTTGAAGTCCAGATTCCCGTCACCTAAATCAGGCCCAGACACAGAAGCAGCTTCTCAGGCTTAGTTTCTTAAGTGTAGTTCCTTGAGTACAGTTGCTCTTGATCTGAACAGCTGTGAACCTAAAGACACAAGATATTTCCCCATCACAACACCCCCAGCAGACAGTGGTGGGATAGGGGTAAGATAACAGCTGTAGCCATTTCTGTTTGAAAATGTGGAAAACAGGAAGTGAACAAGTGTCAGTCTCAAATCTAACTGCATACACTTTGGAAGGGGCTTGATTAGGATGCAGTCCTACTTCTCCAAGGTTCTTGGATCTGCCCTCTGGGCTCTTAGCTCTGCTCTCTGAATCACTCATCCTTTTCCAAGAAAGGTGAGCCAGGTTTGCAGCTGTGTAGGTTTCCAGCGTGCTTGCTAAAAGTTGAGTCTTGGGAGTCCAAAGTCTTTTCTTTTCATTTTGTGCCACTTCTGCTCCTTTCAGTCCAAGCTAGTGGTGTTTCTACCAATTTAATTGTCTTATAAAAACTTAATGGGTCCCTGCTTAGACAAAAGCCATGTCTGCAAATCTTTTTTGAGCTAAGCCCTCTAACATGGGCTTCTGCTTAAATTGTTATAGAAATTCATCGTGATGCTTCTTAGAAGCCCTACTTTTTGCCAGAACAGTTCTCTGAGGCACCACATTAATCTCTATGCGGTTTTAACAACAAGGTTTTCTAGCCACACCCTTGACTTATCATAAGACCATATATTCCTGGTAATGTCCTGGGCTTCATCTTTGCCTAGAAGCTATCCTGAATTTTAGCATTGTTAGTCATCTTCAGAGGCTGAGAATTTTCAAAACTAGAAAGTCCTCGGTCCTTTTTTGTTTAAAAGTCGTTACTCTCTCTACTTGCATTTTGCCATAAGCAGCAAGAAGCACCCCAGCAGCACCTTCAACACCCTGCCTTGAAATCTCCTTAGTTGGGTCATCCTCTTCGTGTGGTACATTCCCTACTTTCCATGTAACTGGCTAAAGTAGTGTCACCAAACTTCCTAACATTATAGAACAAGCATCCTTTTTCTTCTAGTTTCCAATCAGTTTTTTGTGTATCTCCTTTAATCCCCCACACCCGCCCCCTCCTCAAAGGCAAACTGGCTTCCACCAGACTGTGGAAAAAGTGTTCACCACACTCCAGGCTGTCACTAATACTCTCCCTAGAGTCTTTGCATCTTCTGTCCACTGCCTTTTCCAAAGCCACCTCCATATTTTTAGTTGCTTTTTTACTCTGGTACCTCATTTTCGAGTATGAAAGTACCAACATCAATATCGGTTATCTACTGCTGTGTAACAAGTTATTCCAAAACTTAGTAGCTTAAATTAATAAACATTTATTATTTCCTGTTTTTGTTGGTCAGGGATCCAGAGTAGCCAGGCTGGGTGGTTCTGGCTTGAGATCACTAATGAGGTTGAAGTTAAATTTTTGGCTTGGGATGAAGTCAACTGAAGCCTCGACTGGGGCTGGAAGATCTGCTTCCCAGATGGCTCTCACTTAAAAGGTTGTTGGCAGGAAGCCTCAATTTGTCACTGGCTTTTTGGCAAGAGCTCACAGTTCCTCACTACATATCCTATCTATAGGGCTGTCTGAGTGTTCATGACAGCTGACTTTTCACAGAGCAAGTGATTCAAGAGAGAAGAAAAATTGATAGCTGCAATGTCTTCTATGACCTATCCTGAGAAGTCAAACACTGACATTTCTGTAATATTATTCTGGTTCCACAGATCAATCTTATTCAACATGGGAGGGGATTACACAAGGACATAAGTATCAGGAAGCAGAGGGGCACCTAGGTGGCTCCATTGGTCAAGTGTCCAACTCTTGATTTCAGCTCAGGTCACGATGTCACAGTTTGTGAGATGAAGCGCCATGTTGGGCTTTGTGCTGACAGGACGGAGCCTGCTTGGGATTCTCTTTCTCCCTCTCTCTGCTCCTTCCCACTGTTCTCTCTCTCTCAAAATAAATAAGAAGCGTTAAAAAACATATCAGGAAGCAGAGATCACTGGGGGCTATATTGCCGGCTGGCTATCACAGATACCAAATTCAGCATCTATGCCATAGATGTTTACTGAAGATGTCTTGCTACTGGGGCTTCTCATATGTGACCAAAGCTACGTGTACATGCCGTGCTTGGTGCCTGGGCTAACACTGAGAATTCTTGAAGTGGAGATTGCTGATACCTCTTAGATAAACACAATGTACATACAGCACTTAGTGTACTGTCTAAAGCTGGATAAGCATAGCAACAGTAATATTTTTTCTTGTCATTCTTATTTTACAGATTTTTGATCAATATCTGGCCCAGAAATGCAAGTGGCAGCTTCTGCTGCAAATATGGGGGACAATCTTGCCCTCTTCGTGCCGATTTAAACTGTAGTAAAACCGAAAATCTAGACCATTGGTTTTCATTGGTCCTCTGTCATAGTCCTTTGTCTGAGCCCTTGGGAAGTTGGGCTTGTGGGCTATCAGAATGATGGATATTGTGCTTCCCTCCAGTCCAATGACTGACTTCTCTTTGAATCAAGTTTCTGCCCTGCCCACCTGCTCTCCCTTTCCTCTAAATATTCATTGTTGTTGCCCCTCATCTCCAGTCTGAGTCTCCTCAAGCCTTCATGCAACTAATCCCTGGTGGCACCTCTCTAACCCCAGGCTTGCTTGTACAAGCCTGAGTCATATTTATGCTTGAGCTGGGACCTTCCCTGCTACCAAAAAGAGAGGCAACTGCAAACATAAGGGTCAAATTGAAAGCCTAGGTTCAGATATAAAGCTTCTGATTGACTGAACGAGCGCCATATGTTCTCAACCTAGGAGGCTGGTTACTTCTTTTCTCATCAATGGTTCACCTCTGCAGAATCATCATCAACTCCAAAACAGAAATGAAACA
Organism: Panthera onca; assembly: GCF_046562875.1. NCBI lineage: Eukaryota > Metazoa > Chordata > Mammalia > Carnivora > Felidae > Panthera > Panthera onca. The sequence goes on from NC_138339.1 coordinate 227,099,002, forward strand.
GTTGTTGGGTATCATTTTTTGATCACATCTGTTTGAGACAACAGATATTGTCTTGAAGTAGACTCTTCTGTTTGATTTCTGGATGAAAATTAGAATGAGAATCGAGGACGCATGGAATTGTTTGAAAAATGTGATGCTTGACATTTTTAAAAAAGTGCGCTTCTTCTCAAAGGACCCTTGTTTAATCAAGGTAAAGATTACTGCTCAATGCATTACTTACAAGAGAGTTCAGGTGCAGAAATTGAAATTGTCTTGTCATATGTCTGTCTCTGCTGCTGAATACTCTGGACTTTCTTTGTTTTAAGTTTTTTTTTTTTTTTAAGTTTATTTATTTTTGAGAGAGAGACAGAGAGAGTGAGCAGGGGAGGGGCAGAGAGAGAAGGAGAGAGAGAATCCCAAGCAGGCTCTGCACTGTCAGCATGGAGCCTGACGTGGGGCTCAAACTCACAAACCATGAGACTGTGACCTAAACCAAAACCAAGAGTCAGAGGCTTAACCAACTGAGCCACCCAGGCACCCCATGGTGATTCTACTTCCTGACAACTCTGTGGAGCCCCACACACAGGTGCTATAGGGTCCCCTGAACTGAGGTCACACTATAGGAGAGATAGACGACAGCATTCTTAAAATAGAGATAAAATAGCAACCACATAGACTCTGGATTTTATAAAGATAAATGCTATCATTATTTTTATTTTTATTTTATTTTTTTTAATGTTTTTATTTTATTTTTGAGACAGAGAGAGACAGAGCATGAACGGGGGAGGGTCAGAGAGAGGGAGACACAGAATCTAAAACAGGCCCCAGGCTCTGAGCTGTCAGCACAGAGCCCCACGCGGGGCTCGAACTCACGGACCGCGAGATCATGACCTGAGCCGAAGTCGGCCGCTTAACCGACTGAGCCACCCAGGCGCCCCTGTCATTATTTTTAAAATACCCAAAAATACATTCTTCATAAAACCAACCCAAAATAGTTTAAAATGGGGTAATATGAGAGGACTGTTAGGAATAAGATTGACACTGATTAGGACCGTGGTTTACGATTTGACTTATTTTAGGTTTATTTGAATTAGATAAGCTAAGGGTTTATCAACTCTTCAGACAGTATCTTTGGAGACATGACGTGAGATGGACTGGTACAGGTTCAAGGAGCCACAGGCCTTGGAGAAGTAGGGGGAGAAGTGTGTGGAAGAATTTCAGGAAAAGTTGGGGAGAGACTGCAGGCTTGAAGAACCAGAGGTGTTGGGGTTCTACTATGAAGATATATAGAGGGAAAGAAAAGCTGGCCTGAAACAGGTGTATAGAATCTAATCCTCAGGCATGTAGAAATGGAAAGTGGTGGGTGATTGCCCCATTTATGTTGTTGGCCCAAGTTGATTCATTTGTTCATTCGTTCTTAATAAACTTTTTTGGAAAGTTACTCTGTGTGAGACACTGTGCAAGCTCTGCAGAACCAATCGCACTATTTTAGGCTCCAGGTTTTAGCTCCACCTTGGCTGACATCCGTCAGGTCAAGGCATTGCCCATGCATACAATCAATGCCTTCAATACCAAATATAACACCCTATAGCCATCCCCCAACAGTCAAGTGTGTATGCCTTTCAACTTCAAGACACAGTGGAGAGAGAGAGAGAACTTCACATCCATTCCTTTAAAAGCCCGGATTCAGGAAGTCCAGTGTATTTTATATCTCAAAGGCAAAAAGGATGTGTGAAGTCAAATAAAAAGAGGCTAGAACTCTGAAAACATTACCTTGGGGGTTACGTTAAACCAGCTGTAGCAGAAGAAGTGGTGGTGATCTTTGCTCTTGAGAGGTCAGAGCTGATTTTCAGCCTGTGCCTCTGAGATGATTTTCACTGCTGACACGGTTGCAAGTTCTCTGTCAAAGGCAGATGGCTCTCTGGAATATATTTCATTTTCTACATCTCTGGCTCACTAGCATTAGCAATCCTGTGGGTGTGCCTCCTACTCCTGTTTTTCTCACCCTAGAGGTGTGCAGTAACAGGTGCTCCACAAACACAGTCTGTTTGCCTTCCTTGGGTTGGAGTTTGCAATATACGACTTTATTAAAGATCATATAAAAAGGCAACAGGGAGGCAGAACCAAAGTCGTAATTTTGCGTAACCATTAAACTCAAGCAGTCATTATTCTTGCTTATATTTTCCAAACGTAAAAGGAAATAAGAGAACAGTGCAAGCCATCCGGCAGACTCTCTTCAGGAGGTGAGCTGCAGCCCTAGGACACAAGGAGCTGTAGGCAGAAACACCCTGAGGTTTCACACCTACACCTTGTGGGAATGTGAGTTGCAGTCCCTAGAAGTTATCATTGTTGTAAGATGCCAGCATGGAAATTAAAAAAAAAATTAAATGCGTTGCAGTTAATATTCTTTGTGTTTATGTTTTAGTATTACTACATTGTTGAAGTGTATGAAGTTTCCCTACCTTGAATGTAAGTTTGGCCACAAAGCTAATTTTCCATCATTGGCACCTTAATTCTATTCGACAAGCCCTAAAATGCTGTCCAGGTTTGGGAAAGGCACAGCTTGTTACTCTTCTGCAATTGTGATGATGCAACCGCCCACACGTCTTAACCACACTCGTATTTAATCATACTTTTCAATTTCAGAAAGGTGCTTAATTTGAAATCCAGCAGTTGAAACAGTTTCATTATTTTAGACAAAGCCTGCTTTATTTCCTTTTTGTTTTTAATTACCTTGTTGAACATTATGCAAGCCAGGGTGTCAAAACCGATATCAGTCTGTATGTATTTAAGAAAAAGTGATTACCTCTAAACTTGAAAGAATTGAGCAATTAATTGAGAGTCATCGCTGTGCATTTAATTATATTTCATATTAATGAGTAAAATAAACTGTGAAGGCTTCTATAAAAATCTCACATTAATTATTTGACAAGGTCAGGGGAAGGCTTGACCCATCTGAGAATTTGAGTCAAATGTCTGCCCAGAGTGATCATACTAAAAAGAAGGGGGGGAAAAATTCCAACATTTTGGTATGGAAGGTTTAGAGGTTTAGAGGACTTCCAGGTTGGTTCATTTTGCTCTTTTTCTCAGAGAGAAATGTACCTTAGGCAAAGACAATTTGTTTTTGGTAATTTTTCTGCATTGGTTTTCTACGATTATTATTCTCCAGCTATTTCAACTAATTATCATGGTCTCCCCAAAGGCTGCTGAAACAAGGATTTTGAACAGAATTAGGCTAATTTTGCTCCATGGTTTATTAGGCATCTACATGCATGTGTTACTGTGCTAAGTACTGTATCAAGCAAGTTAAATAGCTATTATCCCTGCCTTCCACACGGTCACTCCCAAAAACGTACTGCAACAACGGCATAAACATCCCTTGGTGGCTACCCCACCCCCTTCCGTGCAGGGCAGGGAGGAAAAGTGAAGACGGGAAGAGAAAGCTCACAAAGAATGAGGAGATATTGACATTATTCATCCCTCTGAATAAGCTCGTTTTTGAGTCATCTCGATTCTTTGGAAGCGTCAGTTGGCACATGGAATATTGGCAAGGGCAGACGGCGGGGGGGGGGGGGGGCGGGGGGTTGGGGAGAGGGAACAGGATGATTGTTGTTCCTTCCTGTCATTTCACTTGCAAGGGGACTATCCACACTTTAGCCTCTCTTATCCACCTCTCTGAGCTCTGATGTTTACTTTAGGTTGCATGCCTTCTCCATTTTCTTTACATATGCTCTTTCCTGTGTGTTGAGAAATGATGAAAAATCCTGGTTGGAGAAAATCACTAACTTTGCTCTCTTAACGGTACATGGCACCCTGTTGTTGTCCTGCTGGTGGTTAAGCCATCTAAAATGCACACGCCTCAGAGGAGACAAGTTTAGAATATGGAGAAATGAATAGAGAGCCTATATTTTGCTTAGTCACTTTTTAAAATGTCTACATCAGTAAATTTAATTTAGAGTAAATATGGACACCCAACTTCCTGAAAAGAGAGTACTCAACAAAGACCTAGGTAAAAATGGAAAAAGTCACCCATGGCTCTTATTGGGTCCTTCCCTCAGAGGTTTGGGTTTAACTGGTTTGGGGTGGGGTCCAGACATCATTAGGTTTTGGGGCTCCTGGGGTGACTCTAATGTGCACCCAGGTTACTCCACTACTAGAGTAACTAGATCAGACTTTCAGTATATAGAGAATTAGGACCAATGAATACCTTTTCTACTACACTTGTTAGTGGGAAAAGCCTGAGGAAGATTTGACAAACCAATTAGATTTTCAATGTTTGTTTATTTTGAGAGAGAGAGACAGAGCGTGAGCAGGGGAGAGGCAGAGGGAGAGGGAGACACAGGATCCGAAGCAGGCTCCAGGCTCTGAGCCGTCAGCACAGAGCCCCACGCAGGGATCAAAGCCACGAGCGAGATCATGACCCAAGCCAAATTCCGACACTCAACCGACAGAGCCACCCAGGCGCCCCACCAATTAGATTATTTAAATGACAATAAAATTACTAGATAACAAACCCAACTCACTACTAAAGTGATTGATATAAATGTGATTTAACTTTATTACACCAAAAATATTGTAGGAAAATGAAGAGTTCAAAATTAAAATTAAATAGTTTTGTAATTATATTACTCGAAGAAGTCAAAACTTGTCCTTTACTGCTGATCCCCTAACATAGCTGTCACAGAGTAACTTCATTTATGCATTCACTTTGCTGCTTAAATCAAAAGATAGGCATTTTATTTTTCCTATCAGTGCATTGACTGCATCATATTGTAATTGTTTCTTTATTTTCTTGGTTTTGTAATTGTTTCTTTAGTTATCTATTCTGATAGGCTCTTCAAAGCTCCATGAGACTAAAGATAACACTTTCTTGCACACTCTTGTATTCCCAGTGCCTAGCACAGTACTGGAGTGTAACAGATATTTGTTAAATTAACTACTGTTCCTACATATTATTCATATTAAATAAGTTGAGTCAACTTAAGTGCTTAGAAAAGGGTCTACCACATCAAAATTACACAATAAGTGTCAGCTATTATTTCTGTTGATGAATTACAACATCTGTATAATTTTCTATAAAGTATGATTTTTTAAATTTAATATTTTTATTATTTATTTTATTTTATTTTATTTTACTTATTAATTTACATCCAAGTTAGTTAGTATATAGTGCAACAATGATTTCAGGAGTAGATTCCTTAATGCCCCTTACCTATTTAACCCATCACCCCTCCCACAACCCCTCCAGGAACCCTCTGTTTGTTCTACATATTTAAGAATCTCTTATGTTTTGTCCCCCCTGTTTTTATATTATTTTTGCTTCCTTTCCCTTGTGTTCATCTGTTCTGTGTCTTAAAGTCCTCATATGAATGAAGTCATGTGATATTTGTATTTCTCTGACTGACTAATTTCACTTAGCCTAATACCCTCTAGTTCATGCAAATGGCAAGGTTTCACTCTTTTTTATTGCCAAGTAATACTCCATTGTATATATATATACCACATCTTCTTTATCCATTTATCCATCGATGGACATTGGGGCTGTTTCCATACTTTGGCTATTGTTGATAGTGCTGCTATGAACACTGGGGTTCATGTGCCCCTTTGAAACAGCAAACCTATATCCCTTGGATAAATACCTAGCAGTGCAATTGCTGGGTCACAGGGTAGTTCTATTTTTAATTTTTTAGGAACCTCCATACTGTTTTCCAGAGTGGCTGCACCAGTTTGCATTCCCACCAGCAGTGCCAAATAGATCCTCTTTCTCCGCATCCTCGCCAACATCTGTTGTTGTCTGAGTTGTTAATATGAGCCATTCTGACAGGTGTGAGGTAGTATCTCATTGTGGTTTTGATTTGTATTTCCCTGATGATGAGTGATGTTGAGCATTCTTTCATGTGCTGGTTGGCCATCTGGATGTCTTCTTTGGAGAAGTGCCTATTCATGATTTTTCCCCATTTCTTCACTGGATTATTTGTTTTTTGCGTGTTGAGTTTGATAAGTTCTTTATAGATTTTGGATACTAACCCTTTATCTGATAAAGTATGATTTCTTTAACATGTCTTTGTTTTTATATATTTGGGTTCTTTCCAACTTTTACAACATTGTAAATCCGATTGGATGAATATTTTCATGCAGATAGCTTATTTCTTCTTTTTGATTATTTTCTAGAAGTAATTTTTCAGAAGAGGAATTATGAGATCAATGAATAGATGATTTTTTATAATTTTTGAAAATGATTTTGAAAATACTTATTATGGAAATATTCAAACATATACAAAATAAACAGAATAGTATAATGAACCCCCGTATCTCTATGACCTGGCTTCAACAACAAACAACTCTTTGCCAGTGGTGTTTGATCTTTGTTTCATCCTATTCCCCCATTGTGTGAGTGCACACCAATGTGTTTATCCAGTTACCTATTGCTAGACATTTGAACTGCTTCTAGTTTGGCTGTTATGAGTAAAACTGCTGTACATTGTCATATAAAAGTGTTTTTTTTTTATTAAAAACAGGTTTTCATTTTTCTGGAGTAAATACCCAATTTCAGAGTTTTTGAGTTATATGCTGAGTGTATGTTTACTGTAAAATCTTGTCCCAAAATGGTTGAACTATTTAAAAAAATTTTTTTAGTATTTATTTATTTTTGAGAGAGAGAGAGAGAGATGGACCACAAGTTGGGGAGGGGCAGAGAGAGAGGGAGACACAGAATCCGAAGCAGGCTCCAGGCTCTGAGCTGTCAGCACAGAGCCCAACATGGGGCTCGAACCCACGAACCATGAGATCATGACCTGAGCCTAAGTTGGACGCTTAACTGACTGAACCACCCAGGCGACCCTGGACCATATTCTCACCAGCAATATATGAGAGTTCAAGTTGCTCATATCCTCATCAGCAGTTAGAAATGTTACACATTTTTAACATTAGCCATTACTAGTGTTTATATTGATATTTCATGGTTTAACTTGCATTTCTCTGATGACAGTGATGTTGAATATCTTCTTATGTTCTATTGGGCACTCAAATATCTTTTTTTTGTGTGTGAAGTAATTGTTCAAATCATTTGCCTCTGATTTTATTGGGTTTTTGGAATTCATATCATGAAGTTTGTTTTATATTTTGGATACATGTCCTCCATTAGAAATTTTTTCCGGTCCTTGGGCTTCCTTGCCATTTTGTTAACAGTGTCTTTTGAAGAGCAGAAGTTTTTTATTTTCATAAGATTCAATTTATCATTTTTTTTATATGGTCCATGGTTTTGTGTCCTATCTAAGAAATTCTGTGAGGCTAAAGTTGCATAAGTTTTCTCCTATATTTTCTTCTAGAAGTTTTATAGTGTTAAGATTTATGTCTAGGTCTGTGAAACATTTAGAGATAATTTTTGCATGATTTGAGTAAGGGCTGTTATTTATTTTTTTGTATGGATATCCACTTGTTCGATTACTACTTGTTGAAAAGTTTATTCACACCCTTTGGCATGTTTGTTGAAAGCCCATATATGGATATATACATATGCACGTACATGTGTAAGAAGAATGGACCTCCAACTACCCATCACCTAGCTCAATAACTATCAACATTTTGCCGGTCTTGTTTCATCTATGCTTCCTTCCTTTCTCCCCACTGATTATTATTTTAATAGGTTTTAAAGATAATTTTTTCTAAGTGTTTTATAGTTTTAATTTTTAATTTTTGGGCCTAATATCCATCTCAAATTAAGTTTCGTATATGGTGTGAGATAGGGTTAAGGTCCATTTTTTTCCCATATGGCTATTCATTAGTTCCAGCACATTTTTTGATAAGATTTTTCTTTTCCTACTGAATTGCTGTGATGCAGCTGTTAAAATTCAATTGGTCATAGGAATGTAGATCTATTTCTAGTCCCCTTATTCTGTTCCATTGATCTATTTGCATCATGTTACGTTTTAGTGCCAGTTTTTATTGTCATCAACAATGAAAGGTTAAGAATATGAGGTAGTTTCTTAGTAGGCTTCCTTAGAAGAGCGGTTTTGAGATGGGGATTTTTGTGTAAATGAATTATTGAAGGTGTGGTCTCAGGAGTAAACTGTAAGAAACTGAAGGAAACAGGACAGCAAAGCAGAAAAAGCAGCTAGGCAAAAATATGGCTGCAGGAAGAGTCTAGCTTCAGCCTACTTCCACAAGGGGCTCTGGAGCATGAATTATACCACAGACATGGTTTTGCTTCAGAAGCAAGTGGGCTGGACCGTTATAGCTCAAGTCAGTTGTGGTTGGGTAAGGGCCACCTCTGCAGGGAGGAAGTCACCACCCAGAAATCTCCAGGTCAGATGGTTTCCCCCAGTGAAGCGCAGTCTCTGGAGCAGAAGGAAGTGTGAGCCATGGGTAGCCAACATCCACACAGCTGGGAAGTGAGTGGACCTCACCAAAGAAGCATATCTGAGCAGGCACCAATAGCATCTGTAAAAGACGGAATTTTGAGGATAGCTTTAGCAGAGATAGACCCTGGGCTTTCCACAAAATTTCAGCCATACTCCTGTCAAATCAACCTTTGTAACCCTGGAGACTGGGCTGTCACTTCTCCCCACTTAATTCTTCAAACCGGCACTTTATGTTATGTCAAGCCTTTTTTATGATTATAGGGAGAATTGAAATAGTTCAGCATTTACAGGTTAATATTTGCCTTTTTTAGTGTAATACATAGACAAATAAATGGTGATCTCTCTTATCATAAATGCGTATATTAAGATGCACTTTTTCGTATATTTATTTTATTATTTTTAATTCAAGTATAATCAACATACAGTGTTATATTAATTCCAGGTGTACAATATAATGATTCAACAATTGTATACATTACTTAGTACTCATCATGATGAATGTACTTTTTAATCCCCTTTACCTATTTCACCCATCCCCCACTCATCTCCTCTTTGACAACTACCAGTTCATTCTCTACATTTAAGAGTCTAATTTTTGTTCATCTTTTTTTATTTCTCTTTGTTTCTTTTTAATTCCACACGAATGAAATCATATGATATATGTCTTTCTCTGACTGACTTATTTCACTAGATCCATCCATATTGTTCCAAATGGCAAGATTTCACTCTTTCCTATGGTTGAGTAATATTCTATTGTCTCTGTGGTGTGTGTGTGTGTATACACCATATATACACACAGTATGTAAATATATAATGTATATAATATGCATATATTTATTACATCTTTATTATCCATTCATCTATGGATGGGCACTTGAATTGCTTCCATATCTTGGCTATTATAGGTAACACTGCAGTAAACATAGTGGTTCATGTATCTTTTCGAATTAGTATTTTTGTTTTCTTTGGGTGAATATCTCGTAGTATAACTACTGGATATATGGGTTATTTTATTTTTAACTTTTCTAGAAGCCTCCATAGTGTTTTCCTTCAAACAGTGGCTGCACCAGTTTGCATTCCCACCAACGGTGTATGAGGGATCCTTTTTATCCACATAAGATTCCCTCTTGTCCATGAGTGGAAAAATAAGTGATTTTAAAATCATGATGATTCTCAATGGCTCTAGACATCCAAAGTTAACTCTAGAACTTCAAAATTTATAGGATCTCTTTTACTTGAAGCTGAGCTAGATATTTATGAAATCATTAGCTTCTACTTGGTGTAGAGACTTGACCTAGCAACTTTCATCATGAACTCAACTTTTCCAGTGGCAACAGGAAGTACTTCTGATTGCTCAAATCTCTATTTGCATTTCTGAGTTCACTTTGAATGAGACCAGAAATAGAATTCTGTGTTGCTTTGAATAAACAAGGCAATTGTAGCACTTCACTGTTCTGCAGCAAAAACTGTTTATTAAGGAGACTGTCATGTGCACAAGTGAGCATTCAGCTAGAGTGGCTCCATATTTTTATCTTTTTAGACTTATTCAGATTTCTAAAATGTGGAAACTTCAGTGTAAAACATTTCTTGATGTACTTACTTATCTTTTTAATTTTTTGAAATATGTGAAGTAACATCTAAAATATGTGAAGTGGCTTTGTAAATAGCGATGTCCCATACAAATTTTAATTGTTATTGATATTACTACCTAGAATTAGTCTGCAGGCAGTGATTACAGTTGAAGGTAAATATACCTGCTTCATTTCCTAAATGAAACAATTTGACTTCAAGTTACTAGGAGTGAAAGATTTGGTCAAAACATGATTCCAAATAAATCACTCCCAAATCGATACTTGATATTCATATATTTATTATATTAGTGAAAATAACTAAAGGCTTTTAAGTAGGTTTAACCAAAATATGGTATCTCTAGAGAAGGTATGAAAGGTTGTCCAGGAATAATATCTGTCTACTCATATAAGTTAGCTCAGTGAGCAAAGGGAGGAAGTAGCTTAAGAACCCAATTTAGAAGAATAATCTGTACATTTTTTTGAAGTGATACAGAAATTAGTACTAGAAGTGGTTCTAGAAGAATTGACCTTAGGAAGGGGGGGGGGGGGTCTTTGAAATGGTTCTGGGTTATCTGAAATTGATTAGATTTAAAGGCAATAATGACCTTGTTTCCACTGGAAAAAGGAGACATTAAAAGCCCATGGCATGCATGGCAAAATACTTACTTAATTTTTCACCTGTTTCCTCTTGTAATCAAGTGCCTGTAGAAAGACAGTAAATCTTTTTTTTTTTTTTTTTTTTTTTTATTATTTTTTTTAAATTTTTTTTTTCAACGTTTTTTATTTATTTTTGGGACAGAGAGAGACAGAGCATGAACGGGGGAGGGGCAGAGAGAGAGGGAGACACAGAATCGGAAACAGGCTCCAGGCTCCGAGCCATCAGCCCAGAGCCTGACGCGGGGCTCGAACTCACGGACCGCAAGATCGTGACCTGGCTGAAGTCGGACGCTTAACCGACTGCGCCACCCAGGCGCCCCAGACAGTAAATCTTTGAATGACCATGTATTTGTTGCCATAGAACATTTTAGTATGAATAAAGAGTACAATAGATTTGGCCGGTTGCTTCTAAGTTCACTCATTGGTGAACTTAACTCTTTTTCCTGAAAACAAAAACAAAAACAAAAACAAAAACAAAAAAATGATGAGCTCAGACATTTAAATTCAAGATGCAGACAAGCACCAGAAATCTATGATTTCCTTAAAAGAAATCCTTATCTTATGTGCCACAGATTTCTGAAAACCAGATCCAGCATCTCATGTGGTAGATGACTGAATTACAATATATCTTTAGGTGATGAGGGCCAATGGTGTGCCCGGTGACCAGGGTGGAACTTTTATTTATATCATACACTTCCCCTCCAACGAAAACATTGAATTCTCACTCCTGTAGCTAGTGGGACACCATTTGCAGGATTTGTATGTAATTTTTAACCATGATGTTTGACAATAAGATTTTGAGACCATTTTATCTGCAATAAACCTTGAAAATATTTGCATCTATAAATTACTGAAAAGATAAATTCTGAGATCAAGGGGAAAGGATGTGCCATCAATGGACCTTGGAAGTGTGACAAACAGCTCAGTTTGCTATGTTGAGGATATAACCAACACAGGACAGCCTTGGACACAAAATGTGAAAATGTAAGTGACAAACCAAGTGAGTTTAATAAATGGATTTTGATGATAGTGTTCAATCTACGGCCCATACTGAAGGCATTTAATGGTTCTAAGTAGTATAAAAAATGAGCACGAAAAGGGGTACTGTGCTATAATGGAAAAGAGATAGGAAGTGTTGGAGACTGGCTGACCTTGTTTTGGATCTTTGTTCCAACATTTATTAGCTATGTAATCTTTAACAAGGTACTTAGTTCTTCCCCTATAAAAATGGTAGTAAACTACCTTGCAGGGTTTTTAAGTGAGGATTAAATGAGGTAAAGTCTAAAGTTGCACATGGTAGGTGGCATAAACTTTTTTCTCCTAAAACTTGCTCAGTTTTTTTCCTAGGTATTATTTTGGGCAATTAGGGAAGAAATTTACACTTTTAGGTCAGTAAAGTGTATCAGTCCTTCTCAAAGCTTAATAAGTATTTGATTAACCTGGATCTTGATAAAATGTGGATCATGCTTCAGAGTAAGGTCTGAGATTCTGCATTTCTAGTATACCCCCAGGCAATGTCCACACTGCATTCTGCAGACCTCTGAGTAGCAAAGTTTCGTATCTTGGTAACTGCTTTTGTCACACAGTGGGAGGGTCGTTGGGTAGGAACCCAGGCTGCAGAAATACGCTGGTTTTCGTCAGTTCAGATCGTGGAGTAGTCTACCTGATCATTATGTAATATCCTGTGGTTTGTGTGAAATGAGTACTTGACTGAATAAACCAGGAATCCACTCAAAATATAAACAGGTATTGATGTGTAAACACAATCTCAACTCAACAGTAAAAAGCTGACACAAAGAGACTTACGTTTACAACATTCTCCATCACTAAAATCTATTTCACCTGACTTCAAGTTTGCTTGTTTTTATAAAATAATCATGTATGCAGGTGGAATTATTTTGTTTTTTGTTTTACTCTTTGACAGGGTTACTTATTCAGCCAAGGCCTTTAGAAAGTACAAGAGCCCAATTTCAGTTGAGATACTTTTCAGTAATTTTGAATTACATTCTTTTTATTTTATTTTATTTTATTTTTTCAGGGCCTGAGTTGCAGAACATTGGTTATATCAAGTAATTTCATGGTTCATGATTGAACACAAGGCTTTAATTCAATTGTGGACATTTAAAAGATACCTTAAACAGCAAGCACAGTGCAAATTCTTAATATTGAGTCCAAAATGAGGCACTTAAAAAAAATTTTTTTAACATTTGTTCATTTTTGAGAGACAGAGAGAGACAGAGTGTAAGCGAGGGAGGGGCAGGAGAGAGGGAGACAGAATCTGAAGTAGGCTCCAGGCTCTGAGCTGTCAGCACAGAGCCTGGCACCAGGCTTGAACCCACAAACCATGAGACATGACCTGAGCCTAAGTCTGACACCCAACTGCCTGAGACACCCTGGTGCCCTGAGGCATTATTTTCAATAGCAGAGAAAAGATTTGCAATCACCTAGTCATTAGGTTTTTAAAAAGTCCCTTACACTGGAGGAGAAGACTTAATCCATGCAATGCAGCAAGAGAAAGATTACTGTGAATTGAATTTTAGAGGGCAGAGGTTACTGAGAGAAAACCACTGCCCTTGCTGTGAAATAATCATTTTAAAAATGCTAGAGACACACAAATTCTATAAATACAAATCGATTGATTTCATGAATCTTTATGATTTTTATAATTTTTTGAGCCTTCACCTTGTAGCTAAATTCTAACTACAATTTTATTCTGGAAGAAAAAAAAATTAAGTAAAAATGACAGAAAGATGGCTGAGAATCAATTTTCAAATGTATTCAGCAAAAGAAAAATATTAAACATTAAACCTTCTAGCTCTGGGCCTCTGTCTAACAAAGTATGTACATCTCCTAAGCAGACTGTAAGAAACTATGGTCACATGGCTTTCCCTCAATTTACTTGACATCAAGCATCCAGGTGGAAGCAGAAACACTCCATCAGTCAACTTTTTCTAAATAATAGATTTGAAGTTTCTTTCAGGTTATAAATTTTAGAAGGCCAAAAAATTTTCAGTTCTCTTTTGGAGGTCATAATGCAATTTAACTTTCAATTGCCTTAAAAAGTCCCAACTTTCCTTCTTTCTTCTTTTCTTTTTTCTTTTCTTTTCTTCTTTTCCTTTCTTTTTCTCTTCTTTTCCTTTCTTCTTTCCTTTTCTTTCTTCCCTTCCTCTTTCTTACTCTTTCTTTTTCTTTCTTTCTTTCTTTCTCTTTCTTTCTTTCTTTCTTTCTTTCTTTCTTTCTTTCTTTCTTTCTTTCTTTCTTTTTTGAGAGAGAAAGAGATAAAAAGTGGGGGAGAAGGCCAGAGGTAGAGAGAGAGAGAATCCTAAGCAGATTCCATGCACAGCATGGAGGCTGACTTGGGACTCGATCCCATGACGCTGGGATTATGACCTGAGCTGAATCAAGGGTTGGAGGCTCAACTGACTGAGTCACCCACGTGCCTTAAAAAGTCCCAACTTTAAATGAGAAAGCAATGTGAAAACTGTGGGTCCTCGAAAGGAGGGCTTTGAATAGCCTACCATAAGAAAAGTGGTAGGTTATTTTGTTTTTGTGATTTAAAAAGTTAGAGCTAATAAAAATGGAGCTTTAATAAAGGTTAATTAATAAAGGTTATTAATAAACCATTAATAAAGGTTGTAGGTTACATGATTCTAGTTTTGAATTCCCAATGCAGTTTTTCATTCTATGTGCTGTACTCTATAAGAACCAAGGAGCATTTGGTTCATTTTAGTCTCTATCCTTGCTGTCATGGAAAGAGCAGTGGATGCACATTTGAACTGAATATCTGGTTCCAGTTCTAGCTTGACCAGTTATTGGTTATATGACCCTGGGTACGTCACTGTGTCTCCCAGGACCATAGCTTTCTTGTATGTGAAACAGTAATATTGATAATAACAAAAGCCACAGAGCTAGCAAGTACTTACTTTACTAAATAGTAAGTAAGAAGTAAGTATGAAAGTAGGATTAAACAGCTCTCTTCGACCTCAAGTCTGGACTCTTTACCACTGTGCTGTCCTCACTCAGATAGGTGGACTTGTTGATATTTGCAATTCTACAATTATGTGAGACCATGTGAGACCATCTCACACATCTACCCAAACTATTGAGCAAGATGATTTTTTGTCTTATTTTTTAACATTTCTAGGGATAACATTTGAAAAAAAACATATTAAAGAAGTCTTTGTATAGTTACCATTATGATAAAAATATTTCTTATTGTTTAAGGATAATTTTTTTACACAATTCTAGAGCATCTCTTTAAATATGCTTCCTTATAATTGTGATAATGTGCTACATGTGTGAAAATGGGCTATCTCATATCCTGTCTTTCCTAGGGTATATATTCTTAACATATCCTCTCTTGTCTTCACAAACCCATCTTTTCTCATACCTATGCTTCCTCATTTCCTCCCCACAATTTCCCCTCATTCCTCTTTTTTTTTTTTTTTTTTGAAAAATTTTAATGTTTAGTTTTGAGAGAGAGAAACAGAGTACAAACAGGGGAGGGGCAGAGAGAGAGGGTGACACAGAATCAGAAGCAGGCTCCAGGCTCTGAGCTGTCAGCATAGAGCCCGACACAGGGCTCAAATTCACGGACTGCAAGGTCATGACCTGAGCTGAAGTCAGGCACTCAACCCACTGAGCCACCCAGGTGCCCTTCCTCTCATTCCTCTTAATCTGTTCGGTCAAAACATATACATTCATTTAGTTAGCACACTTTTAAGAGCAACTCCATATTGGGCACTATCTTAGATGCTGGGAATATCACAATGAACAATTTCCTCGGAAATCTATAGTCTATTTATTAAGACAGACAAGTAACTGATAGTTATAACATTAAACATGATGATTTTATATGAGAGGTGCCATATAAATATCAAAATGAAGTGTTTCATTCACTGGAGAGTCAAGTTTGCTAGAGGAGGGGATACTTGAGATGAGTCATGAGAGGGAAAGGGGAGGAAGGGCACTCAGAATACCAGGGACATCGTTTGTAAGCAAGAGAGGTTGGGAAGAATGTGGTTGGGGAATATGTAGTTGGGAAGGAGTACCTTGAAGAGCATGGGTCAGGAATGGCAAAAAATGAAACTGGAGAGGTAGTAAAAGGTCTGTGTATTTAAGAAGGGAATTTAAACTTGACTCCTCAGACTTTGGAGAACAAGTGAAAGATTTAAAGCAGGGGAGTGACATCATTGGATAGCCAATTATTTTTCCAGTAATCTTCTTGAGAAAGTGCTAGGAAACCTCCAAGATGGTACACACATGAGATTTCCTTTTTTTATATTAATAACTATAACCAAAGCCAATTCCTGGCATCAGCAGGGAAATTTGATTCAGAGTATACTCTCTGAGTGGAAATAATTATTTCTCGCAGCTCATCACTTTCCCCCTAGCTTTCCTGTGATATAACTGACAGACAATATTGTGTAAGTTTAAGGTGAACAATGTGATGATTTGATATGCCCATATATTGCAAAATGATGACCATGATAAGGTTAGTTAACACCCATCACCTCACACAGTTATCATCCGTACGTGTGTATGGTGAAAAATGTAAAGATCTATTCTCACAGCAACTTTGAAACATACAATAGTACAACAGCTTTTGTGTGGAAATACAATTTGCCACCTGAACTAAACTTTTGAAAGTGAAATGGGGGCATTATTGATAATTATGCCAAGACATGGGTATAACTATTGACTCTCCCATGTAAACTGTGACATATGCTATGCTTATCATAGGCCTGTGCAAGAATGTGAAAAAAGCCCAAGGTTTTCTCTTTAGAGAAACACACACATGCACCATACATTTCACATGCCATTTGAGTGGTCTGTGAGCCCAGTTCAGCTACTCTATGGAAATTTGGAGATCTACTCTCCTAGATTAAGAAAAAAGTCCTGGGGGCACCTGGGTGGCTCAGTGGGTTAAGTGTCTTACTTCGTTCGGATCAGGTCATGAGTTCAAGTCCCACATCGGACTCTGTGCTGTCAGCACAGAGCCTGCTTTGGATCCTCTGCACCTCTCTCTCTCAGCCCTTCCCTCACCCCTGCTCATTCTCTCTCTCTTTCTCTCTCTCTCAAATAAACATTAGGAAAAAAAAAAAAAAAAGATGTTCTGGACAAAATTACCCCAAGTTCCTTCTTCAGTAAAATTTTATAAATCCATGGGTCTGATATGCTGATAATCGTATTAGCTCAGTTCTGGGAAATTCCCACTCTGAGTGTTCCACCGTGGGCTGCAAAACAGAACCTGCTGTTTCTTTACACTTAAGGGGCTTTATTCCTTTACGCTTAAGGTGCAGCCTCCTTCCATAGCCGCCCATGAAAACGACAGATTTGACCAGCCACCACAGGAGCCTTACTTCCAGTCACACAGCAGCTCTAAGCAGAGGTCAGCCGCTCCCAGCAGCTCTGCCTACTTACAGAACGAAGCTGACTAAGGGCTCCATGGAGTCTCCTGACCGGTGCTTCCCGACTCCACCATTCCAGATTACCCTGCACCCCACACCAGAGTCCTAGAATTCCCACACCAGAGTAGCTCACAGACATGGTAGCTGGGAATGGTTGTGTGCACAGGTGGAAACTGGTGCTCAGTCACAATACTGATAGAAATGCAAATGCAGATGTCTATTTTTCAATTGCATACAAAATCATGGACTTGATTTTCCATTTGAATAGAATAGGTAAGAAATACTGGCAGTTTGAGAGGTATTTAGGAAATGGAAATCAGGATGACAAAGGAAGGAGTAACTTTAAATTCACAAAGAGAAAAAAATAGAAAGGAGGCTATACCTGAATGAAATCCAATAAATAACGTGGAATAGAGATGGTTATGATTTGAAAAGGTTCGAGCCCACTCTTCTATTACCACGGCAACCATCACATTATGCAATTGCAAAACAACAACGAAAAAGCAACAATAATCGGAACACCAGAACTCCAAATGAGAAGGACATTTTGTAAACAGATGTGAATTTAATAAAGGAGAAAAACGGAAAGCTGCTTTGTTCAAGCTAACTTTTGCTGGTAAACAAAAGAAACTGTATTTAGAAAAATTAACATTCTCTCCTACATTTTCAGAAAATACAGAGAAAATGTACACATGCCATTCAAACTATATATTAAGTCCTGCTGAATTCTTAGGGGGTTTTGTTGGTCCTTTCTCTCAAAGATGTGGGTGTTTCAAATACAGTGGTATTTAACATTTACTTAAAACTCTCAGTGTGATGAGTATGTTATTAGGATACTTCTTTTCTCCAGAAGTTTGAATTTTAATTTACACAAGCAGACAGGTTGAACAACTTTTCCTTATTTTTTTTTCTTTTTTGTATTTGTAGGAGGCACTTCATCAAAGAGGTTGGTGTTCAGTGTTTAAGATAAATTATGCATGAGAACATTGGGAAATTTCATAAGGAATATGGTAAAAAGCTAATGGGATGTTAAAGGTAATGGTCATCACCTGGTTTTTACTGAAAGCTAAACAGGAACCAAATACGTGTATTTACATAAAATTTACATTGGGCTATGTAGAAAGCACAAAAGCACAGACTTTTTTTTTTTTCAAGTTATTTTCCAAAAAGCTCTTTTTTTTCTCTTTTTCTTCTATCCTTGATCCTCAATTTCAATATGCATGTGCACGTACACACAACACACATATGTATACACTAGTAAGGAAGAGGTGATAGAGGGTAAACTAGTAACTTGAAAGATTTTAGTGCCCTTGGGCCTATTTGAAGAATGATTCTGTAATTTTATATCATTAGATCAGTGTCGAGGACTGCATGATGTCTTTTATCCTTTTAATCATAGCTTTAGTGATGCATTAGTCCACACACGTTGGCTTTGTCCACTGGGACTGCTGTAACAGACGTAGCATAGACTGGGTGGCTCATAAACAACAGAAGTTTATTTCTCACCGTTCTAGAGGCTGGAAGTCTAAGGTCAGGGTGCAGCATGGTTGAGTGCTGATGATACTCCTCTTCCAGACTTGCAGACTGTTGACCTCTTCCTGTGTCCTCCCATGGCAGAGAACGGAGAGGAAGCAAGCTCTCGTGACTCTTTTAAGATGACCTCATCTAATCCTAATTACTTCCCAAAGCTCCACCTCCTAATACTATCCCACTGGGGATTAGAGTTTCAACATACGAATTTTTTGTGGTGGGGTGGGGGCGGGATGCAAACATGCAGTCAATAACAGAAACATCCTTACTTCCATATCTGAGTTCTTAGCATCTGACTGCAGAAAGGACACCATAATGACAAGGTGATCTGTAGCCCTGATGACCAAGAGCCCATAGTCCCACACAATGGGACTATTGCATCAGGAATATCTGGAAACCCAGGCAAGACACGGAGGATGAAGATATTCCCCTCAGGAGAGCTGCTGCCTCTATGGCTGGATGAATAAAATCTGGCTGAGGTGGCAGACAGTTGCTGCAAAACAATCCTCAGTGCCCCCCTGCACCTGCTTCCTCTAGTTTGTGTCTGTGCTGCATGACACCCTTGGTTCCTGACCGAGTTTCTCTCCTAAACTTTGAGAAACTCTTGTCTTAGGCGCTCAGTTTGTCATGAGGACCATTACTATGAAAGCACCCCCTCAACTCCCTGGACCCACTCTTGTTCCGCAAAAAAGTTAGCACAGAAAACGCTCTGCCATCGGACAATCCTTTCTTTTCTGAAAAGTCTCTTGTCCCCTTGCAGTCAACCAAAGACCATCACACGTACCTGAAGACCAATTAGAAAATCTCCCGCTTCTGAAAATCACACCTTAATAGAATGCTTCCCAATCAGACATGCGCTTGGTATTTGCTGTTTTTACTTGATAATGCTTACTCTCCTTCTGACACCCTTGAACCCTTGCTGCGACAAAACACAAGGGCAGGATGTCCCCATGCTGCCAGCTTATGAGTAAACGGCCTTTGTTAATTCTGTCTCGGACTCCATTGTGCTTTTGACAACATCACTTCTGCTCTTGTCATTATGTCTGTTTTCATTTTAGGCCTGTGGAATGGCCCTCCGATGCCTCACCTTTGGCTTATATGCTGTCACTGTCCTGCTCTTCTGGGACTGGTATTGGTATGAGAGCCACCCTGGCTTGGGGTCACAACAGTAAATGCAGCCAAGAGGAATCAGGGCCCACATTAGCATGCCATAAAGGGGGTGGGTGTGGTAAGCTGTTTCTGCAATCCCCTCATTGCTGTTTTCATGATGATTCATTTCTATGCAAGAAAGGGTCTATATTTTCTATTTGTATGCATCTTCCAGGCCTGGTTTTCTGGTCTCCCTAATCCTGTGGTGTGTTTTGATTAAATCTCCTTTCCCCTTACATTAGCCTGAGTTGGGTTGTTTCGCTTGCCAAAAACCTCCTGACAGATAGTCTCTTTGAAATGAGAAGGAACCCAACATGGTTTTACCAGGAACGCTGCTTCCTGAAAGTGCTGACCTCACTCCCAGGGGGGATAGATGAGCATGGGATTTCAAGGAGGGTTGAAGCAGAGCACTGTGCAGTGTAGAACAGAAGCACAGAAGGGGCATCCAAGGACTTCAGAGACTTCCCTTAAGGCCTGCCTGTCCTGCTTCCAAGAAATGCAGTCATGGGAGCAGAATAATGTGGAGGAGTCTGAAAGCTCAGAATTGCATTAAGTGACTTTCCCATATGCGAGTTATTTGTCTATTGGAAATAAATCTATCTGAATGTTGTATTGATCTTTTTGCCAGGCTGGCAAAAGTCCCAGGGAGACAATTTACCACTGAGGAAGGCTGGGGGTCATTGCCTTCATTATGATATCCGTTTTTAGAAGCTCCTTCGGAATCTTGAAAATGTTCAGATAAAACTAGTAATTTCTGGATCACCACAGCAGTGAGATACTCTAATCTGGCTTCGGGAATCAGAACTGTGGTTAATTAATGCCTTTCCTTCAGGCCGAGAACAAGAATGTTATAACACCTGAGGCCGTATTCAATTCCAGATTAGCATATATTATACTCAGTGATAACTGAAATTGCTCTGAAAATGTGTGGTGACAGCTTCAAACCGGATCCTGTTTATGAGTGCTTTGCAATTGGTGAGTTATTCAGAATGTAGGAAGAAAAGGCAACCGGAGATAAATGACCCCAGTTGTATTTTTCTGCATTTATTATCAGTATATCTTAATTACTTCTCTTGAAGTAGGTGTTTTTGATAACAATTGATTAAATATTCAATTTTTCTTTTTGTTTGCCTTTTGTAGAGGATCCTGATGTAAGGAGGGATGATGTTGCAGGAAATCATGCTGGAAAAGTTAGTATGAGTGAAATTACATGTCTGGTTTCCAAAGATTCATTTGGAGGCTTAGTCAGATGAGGGGTTTCCATTTGATTTTTAGCTTGTTTGGATTTTGTTAGGAGCCTATTGGAAGACATGCTCACTAAACTGGTACCTTTACTTTCTGATCATAAGACACCTGAATTGTGATTTTACCTTTTCAATCAAATCTTCTTGTAGAAGCCATGGAAGTGAGAGATCTGGACAATTGGAAGGGCCAGGCATTCTCGGGAAATCACAGTGGTATCCTTTAGCACTATTTATTTCCGGTAAAGAGTTTTGAATACTTTATCAGTGCAGTGTAATGCATTAAACAGCGCAGGAATTAAGCATCTTATATTGTCAATTTTACATGAACCATGGATGACAAAGATTTTAGAGTAATGTATTTTTGGAGGATGGGCTATATAGTATTTATCTCTGTATATCAGGCACCTGGCTAGCATACTCTCTGACCTATGTTGGCACCTAAGAAATAATTGAATAAATGAATAGGATAATGATCTTTGAGGATTTGTAGCATACATCAGGTATTTCACCCTTTTTTGTAGACTTTCTTTTCCTTCTGTTTTTTTTAAGTCATTTCATTCAGCTAAAGTGGTTTCAGGGAACACTTTGTATCAGGAACCTCATAGGTGGCTTTGAATCAAGCAAGAGTCCCTGCCTTCTGAGATTTCACACCACAATGACCATTGGGAGGGAACGTCTTTGACAATCTTATCAATTGTCTTTGAACAATCGGGTCTGTCATTGGTCAGTTTCCACTTGAGATGTTGGAAGGATGACAACCGCAGCTGGGGGAGGAGGGCAGTGGGAAGGGTCCTGATTGCTTGGATATCACCCAATCAGAGAGGTGATGCACTTGAATGTGAATGCCTTTTGAAACAAAAGTACCCACATGAGGAATACAATGAAACGAGAAAAGAAAATTTTTGTGAACTAAATTGCATTAATTAACCAGGAAAGGGAAATGCTAGTTGACCCCAAAGCCTTGGTGAGCAGTCAATCTCTCCTTTTGTGAAGCCAGAGTGTATTTCTTTGATTACAATCTCTTCAAAAGTGAGCATCCTCCTTTTATAAAGACTTTATTAATCAATAATGGGGCATGTTACTAAAGACCTCTGTTAAATTAATTTTAATTAACTAATAAAGCTCAAGCAGAGCAGAGAGCAAAATCAGGTCTTTTTTCTTAAAAAAAAATGACATCTGCATTACTGCTTATGTTGAACAGAACTCTTCTAATATAACTGTGACCATCTGAAAACTGCCTCTCAAGCATAACTTGTGGATATGAAGTAGAATGCATCATTGCTTACTAAATGAAATAATGTAGTTTAGGATTGGTATATCCCTTTATTAATCTTTTTTGGGCCCCTTTTCTTGTTTAAAGGCCTATTTCCTTTTGGTTTCTTCTGATTTGTTTTTCCTACTTTTTCTTTGTCTTCAGTCTGCTGAGGTTTACTAGTCTGAAACCCACACTCATTATTTACCCTCCCTCTGCTCTATCCTCCAACATTGCTACTTCCTTACTTCCCGAGTCCCTAAAAGATCTATAATCTTCCACCTTCTTTGGGCTCAAAAGTCCTTTGGAGGCCTTTTAAAAAAATTCCTTATATCCAATCAGATTTCAAGAACTTCATATTATACATTCAAATTATTTTTGCCCCTGTTCTTTTCCATCTATATTCCTGGCGTCCTGTAACCTCATTTCCTCTTCCCTGAACTATTACAAGATGCTGACCTGGTCTCTCTGTTTCCAGTAGCTTCCCTCTTAGTTTCAATTTGCATATTAAAAGTGGATTCATCCTTATAAAGCGGAGCTGTGATCATGCAGCTTCCTGCCCTCAAATTTTCCATGATACTTCATCCTTATTGAAGCAAATACAAATTCTTAGATTAGCACACTGGTTTCCACATTCTGATCTTATCTCTATTAGCTTTATTTCTCCTGAAACACACCCTATGTTCCACCAAACTGGATTTCTTGTGACTATAGAATGACACTGTCCAATGCTGCAGCCCCCGGTCATTAGCAATGAGGAGCAAATATACAGACAATGGATAGACCATATATGAAAGTAGAACTCTAACCTATAATGTGCAGTAAATAGCCTAGAAAACCAACCCATGATCTACAGCAACCAACCCAAGAAGCCAGCCTGCTATCTGTAAGTGAAACTCAGACCACTCACTATCTCTAGCAAGTCCATGGGTAGCCAGACAATAAGCTCTGTAACAGTCATCCCTAAATGGCCAGGACTTGACTCACACCTGACAGTTTCTCTGAGGTTTGTCCCCACTTCCAGCTTAGGACAAATCAGAGAAAGCCAAATATGCATCCTAACCAATCACACAAGCTGCCACACTTCTAATTAGCTTTCCTACAGCTTCTCTGTGCCAACAGCTTCCAGTCAGGGCATACCTACTTCCCTTTTTTCAGTTGCAAAACTTCCCTTGTGCTCTGCCTGCCTTTGAATCTCTGCCAAAACAATCAATAGTGGTTGACTCCCTTGCTAGAGCAAACTCTGAGTAAATAAATAACCTTAGACTATTTTCATTTGGTTGGTCTTCACTTATTTCCAAAATGGCTATTTAAGCTTGAATTAATTACACTTACAGAAACTTAAAAGTTCAGTCCTTCAGTTTCATTAGCCAGATTTTAAGTGCTCAGTGGCCTGATGTAGCTAGTGGCTACCATACTGGATAGTGTAGATATGGACCATTTCCATCACCTCAGAAACTTTTACTGGACAACTCTATATATGCCTTGGGTTTTCCCACTGCACGGTACTCCTGCTTGAATTGCCTCCCCTCACGTTTACACCTGTTAAAGTCCTACCCGACTTCATAACCTTGCTGGCTACTTCCCTCAGGAAGCCTTCACTGGTTCCTCTATTTAGATATAATCCCTAATTTCCTAGATTATACCTTTCTTATGGTACTTACCACAGTCTCTCTTCTCGTTCCATGATCTCCTCCTTCCTGCTGTATTGTAGAAACTTTGATCTTGTACTTCCCACAGAGTAGCCCCGTAAGAACTTTTTTCTCTTTTCCCCTTTTCCCCTTCCTTCCTTCCTTCCTTCCTTCCTTCCTTCCTTCCTTCCTTCCTTTTCTTTCTTTCTTTCTTTCTTTCTTTCTTTCTTTCTTTCTTTCTTCCTTTCTTTCTTTCTCTCTCTCTCTCTCTCTCTCGGTCTTTCTATTTAAATGTGGCTTGGAGAAAAAAAAAAAAGATCAGATTGAATTACTCTCTTTAAGAAGCCATGGAATGACATATGGAATTGGATTTCATGTTTTTCATTTGGGACATAGAATGTACAGTGTTGACATGGCTTTGTTCTTTTCCTCCTGACTCTGCGTCTGTAATCCTCTAGACAGCTTGAACACTAGGAGGCTGTTTATAAAGTTAGCTGGGGATCATCTCAGCATCTCCTAGTGCTATTTCTCAGAAGTTGTGTAGGCCTTCAAAAGTTTTTTCATAGACCGGTGACTGAGGGCTGGTGGGAGGGGGGAACAACAGGGCTAAGATTCCCAAAACACTTTTAGAATGGTTAACTTTTAATAGTGTCTTCAACACACCAGGCAGATTTATTTCTCTGTGCTCATATTTTCCCCTCGCCTGAAATATGACCCCAAGCTTTTCTACCCTTATGCCACCTCTGTTCCTGGTGAACTTCCTTCAAATATCAAGGTAAATATCACATTGTCTATGAAGTCTTCTTGATCTCATCAAATCGAGTCAGTCTTTTCTCAGGCTGTTTATCAATATCTGCTTGTACATCTCTATTCTCACAGTGCGGTGGATGAACATAAGTACTAAGTCTTAAAGTAATGTTAGTAGGAGATATACGCACTGCCAATGGGAAGAATTTAACCCACTATATTTCTTTTTCTGAAGGTTGTTGTTACTGTTATATATGGATACCTTAAGATAAGGAAACTTTAATGTTTCTCTCCCTTCACCACCTACCTAAATCCAAAGGTCATGAGCTCATCATTTCCTAGAGTGGAGCTAACAAACCCTTTCTTCACTTGTATACCAGCAGAAATTATGTCTAGGAGAAAATACTTACTATTTTGTGGGTGCCTAAGGTTGGGAAATCTGCCAGAAACAGAAACTGACCAGAGTCTTGGAACTTACTTACTTGTCAGAATGTATAGGATATCCTGGTCTAGTGAGCGAGACTATAATTCTAGGTCACTAGTTAGGGTTGCAACTTTAAAAGTGAAGACAACAGGAAGAAAGAGTGGGAGAAGAAAATGAACCATCCATGCAGGGCATCTTTGAATGGACTAGGCAGAGGAGCCATTTTGGGGGGGAGGGGAGGTCAAGAGAGTGAGGTGTCCAGTGACATAGTAATTGATCCCATCCATCACCATCACTCCCCTACTCTGTCAGGTTTGGAAAACATTTCCTGAACCTTTCAACAGAGAACTACCTAAACCTTTATTACTGTTTAGTTGTTTGGGGGGGGTGGGGTAGGAAAGCATTTAGAACGGGTAGGCGTGCCCTGCTCTGATATTCATCAAACATTGGTCCACACTCTCACTCTTGGCAATTGGGTGTCAAGATACAAACAGCCAGCCAGAGAAATGACAAGAATGTTTTCCTTTATGTTACCAATCTTAGAGGGTGCTGACAAGGGGAAAGGATCTTCCCGTCAGAATGATTAGTACGGAGTTACAATAATTATTCGCTCATTTATTTAACAATATTTGGAATGGAATTTTGGAAAAATTGTTGGTTTGAACTAAACTGTGTAGCTTGAGAGCAGATGCCGTATCTTAGCTCTCTTCATGTCGTGAATGTGCCCACAGTGTCTGATAACCTGGCCGGTGCTTTAAAAGAAGTTAGAGTGAATTACTGAACCTGTTGATTTATGAGGCTCAATTATTGGGCTAGAAGCAAATATACTAGCTATTCTATTGGGGGATAATTTGAGAATTATTTTTTCCAATTCATGGACTTTCTCTTTCAGGCAGGAGGAAGAAATGTGGATTTAACTTGAACAGCTAAGGCCAGAATCCCCTTGTGAAGACAAATTACAGAATTATGAGATCTCCGAGCTGGGAGAATCTTAAAACCCGCTTATTTCCATTCTTTTATTCTGTGGGTGAAGATACCAAGATTCAAATAGTTTCCACACAGCTGTATAATGTGAAAATATTCTTTTAGTCTTGCCAACTGCCAGGTTAATTTAGAGGTTTGGGCTTTATAGTTCAAGTTCCCATTTAATTTCTCAAAGTTCATGAACCCTTCCCACTTGGACACAGGTCTGGGTGTGGTGTTCATTGTTTCCCTCCTTTCATCCTGCTTCTTTCAACTCACTTCCAGGGAACTCAGTTCACTCCCACCTTTGCCTCCTCCTCTCCTGCAGACTCTGGAAGAAACCTGCATTCAGCCCGAGGACTCCTTTTAGTTTTTCCATCCACTCTTTACCACGACCCAGCTCTGAGCCTCCCCCAACACACCGAGGACTCAGGGGGAGAGAGTGCCATTTAATCACGGAAACACATAGTTTCCCTCCCACCGCCCCCCCATCTGAACATTTTCTTTCCTAATAGGAACAGATAAATAAAGGAGTTTTTAAAAACCACGGCAGTGTTTTAAAAATCCATTGTTCACTGATCCTCACATCAATCCAGGGTTGCTAGGGGTTATTCAAGGACCAAGTGTGAGAAGCTAACCTGCATTAGTTCGTGGAGTGAACTATGCAGGAGTGGAAACACATCAGAGCACATGCTGCTGTGCTTTCTCGTGCAATTCTTCTGGGGTCCGGGTCAGAACTATGACTTTTCCTGTTGCCTTGGCTGGAGAGAGGCCCAGTAATCTTGTGTCTTGGTTCAAAAGAATGAGCAAGATGAATTTATAGCTCTGTTTTCTGCTTTAAGTTCCTGAAAATCCAAGTAATGGTGACTTAAACAAGCTGGGGTTTATATTTCTCTTATAGTAGGAGTCTTGTAGGTGAGGGGTAACAGGGTCAGTTCTGTGGCTTGGTGATGTTGGAGAAGTGTCAGGAAAACAGGTCCTCTGCCGACCAAGGCCCCAGTGGTAGTGGCCAGGGCCTGCAAATTAATGGACAATCTGAAATTTTAATTCGGTTTCATTATAATGGACAGGAGAAAATTCTATTACACACACATGCAGGAGCATTCCAGAAAGACTAGCTCTCCAGGCAGCCAGGGGTAAAAAAAGTTTATATATCAGCACAATTGGCGGGGTGTTGGTGGTCAGAGCTTCAGTGGGAAAGTATGGGAGGTTCTGATAAAGCTTGTTATACATTTACACATTTTCTCATTCAGGTGCTGTGCTGATGGTCATTCTCCTTCCTGGCTGGGAGCTCCCTGGAGGGGGATTTATGGCGGCAGAATCCTCACATTTTCTAGGTGCTAAGGATTAGGCTTTGCCCTCAGTGGAGGCTGAATTTCAGAAAACTCTTTTGAAATGAGGGAAGTTTGGACAAGATTTCTTTCTCAGCTGCTGTTTGTTCAGGTGTTCTCATTCTGAAGTAGTCTTACTGCCCTTTTGGTGGGTTTTGTGAGTCCCTTTAGCATCTCTGTGTCTCGTGGTGGCAGGGGCCCACCATGCATTCCGAGTGGGAGGTGGGCAGTGTGGGGCAGAGCATTTCTCCCCCGGGCTGTCTTCTATGGTGGGGGGAATCTCCTCCCTCAACACAGTCATCAGAACCACCTCCCCCTCAGGGATCTTTATAATATTAAAGATTCTCAGGAGCTCGTGCCTATCTGATTCTGTGGGTCTGGGTGTGTGGTTGGGGATTTGGGGGAAAGGATCTGTGATCTGCACCTATAAAAACCTCCGGCAGGCCTGGAACCGCTTCAGGAGGGAAGCAGCACTGCTTCACTGAGTACTCTTTGCACACAGACGCCTGCTACTGCGATTGCCTGATACTGGGGGCTCCCTGAGGTTTTGGACATTATGGAGTTTGTTACCTCTGGCTCAAAACTGACTAAGTAGCCCTGATACTTCGCCATTTTTCTCAAAGCTAGAATGTAATGTATGCACTTGTGTCAGCATGTGAGCTCTTAGTTGGTTGGTCCCATGGTTAGAAGTAAGGTTGTAAAATCACTTCTGTCTCCAACCAAGGCCATTATAATATCAAGATAATCATCTAGGAAGCGAAGGATACTTTGCATTCAGTTTGAGGTGATATTTTAATGTGACTGAGAGGGGCTCTTTGGGCAAACACCCATTTTATGGATTTTGAGAGGAAAAAAGGAGTGATCTAAGTGCTGGCACACACAAATGGGGGGAAATATTGAATAGACAACGCATGGCTGTGTTTGTAAGGATGCTCAGCAGAAACAGATTCTCATCCGGGACCCCAGAAAGTGGACGCACAGTTCTGAGTTCTGGAGGCCCTTGCTATGTGGTTGCCATGGCCTCTGAGTCTCAACTTTCTCATCTGTAAAATGGCAATCATACTCTTCTTTAAATGAAATAATGTACACCAATGTGCTGAATAAACCATGAAAAGACATCCTTCATGATTTCCAAATATGGGGATGGGCCAAAAAGAGGTCAAGCAAGTTATTCAGAGGGGTTTGTTCAGCCCCTGAGTGGGGGTCTTCACTGTCATTCTCTCTGTCTTTCAACAGGAATCCTGCTAAACTGGCTTAGCCAGAATCTCCCATCCTGGATATCAGATCACCCTTAATATCTACTTGGGTTCCTCACCCTCACTATCCTCCACATATTATCTGAGCACCCTGGCCTACCTTTAGCACGTATCCCGTGAGGTCAGTTTAGCAAGAATTACCCCACCGTCTTAGTCATTTTTTGTTCACTGACTCCCCACTTGCCTAGCTCCTTGGCTATAGTATTTCTACTTTTCCTTGCTGTATTCTGACTTGACCCCAATCGCTCTTTCCTACTGCAAAATCCATTCCAGCGATCCCTGCACCTATTGCAATGGTCCTGAATAAAGTTTGCCTTAACAGTCTTTAACAAGTGTCATGAATAATTTTTACTTTAATATATCCTATGCTTTTCTCAGAGATGCAGTGTTGTATCTTATTTCATGGACCAATTTGTTACATGCATAATGTTTCCCTCCACCATTCCTTGAAAAACATATGTATGTGTAGTGAAATAAACTTTTATAACTATTTCCAGCCAGGAAAATAATTCAGACTGTTTGTTCCCATGTTTGATATAGCCGGTAAAAGAACTAGCTGATAGAAATGTAAAGTAAGTCTATTCTTTGGACACTAAAAGTCTATAAGAAGGAACACAGAGATGTCTGCTCAAGTCTGCCTAGGGGGAAACATAGATCAAGATGGAGTGGTCGAATGTGAATTGCTTCGTCTAAAAATGACACAACCATTTTAGTATAATAGGGGCTGGCATCTTTGTTTTTTAAGCCTGGGTTTGGGAATATTTACAACCCAGTGGTTCTGGAGTCTTGAGGGATTTTACCTCCCTTCTATTCCACAGTTGTTGGTTTCTCTAACATCGATTTCTGTAGCTATCTTCAGCTTTACTCAGAACAGAGGTTTGACTGTGGTTTCACAAATTGGAGATGGAGAATGTGTTTTTAGTTTTTATTTACTTTCTGTTATCACGAGGCACTTCCAACAAGTCTCAACCTTGTGAAACAGCTGATCTCCCTGAGATCTACTGAGTATATTAACATCGGGAGAAGCAAGAGGGGTTAAAAATCTTTTGTTTGTTCATTTGTTTTCTTTTTTCTAAACTTCACTTTGTACATACGTGCCAGGAGGATCTGGAAATCCACAGCTCAGTGGAGAAAGCACAGGGTGGGGCAGCATCACCACTCAGAAACACTTCCCTGTCACCAACCAGGTTATGTTCACAAATCCTCACGTTGAAAGAATCTCGAAGAGATAACTCTTGACATAAAATGGACTGAATTCTTCTAAGTGTAGGTGGAAATGAGTGAAGCCCACTAACTTTGGTTTTTAACTGTAATTTACCACGTTAAGTAAAATTACTTTCAAATTGCTATGTTTATTTATGGTTCCCAAATTAATCACATGGTTAAACCTATTCTACTTCTATAGTTGCTTTTGGCTCTAAAGACGAACGGATATTTGGAATTGAGAATTTCCCATTTTGTGCTTCCCTCCAAGTTGGAAATCCTAAGTACTTCAGGGAAGCTCTCCTAGTAAACATGAGATTCAGGGAAAAATCATGTTGGAAGCCCCTTCTCAATAAATTTTGGAACATGAAAGTTGAAGGATGTCTAGCTGTCAGGAGCAAGCCTCTTTCTTTATGTGGCTTGGTAGCTGCCTAAGAGATATTAAACCCAGAGAGCATGCCTTCAAAGCTATCACATCCTTCTGCTAAAATCACAGGGCTCTCAAGAATTTCTGTGTGTCTGTGGATTGCATAGGAGGCCAAATCAGCGTTACCCTTCCTGGTCTCCTAATTATAGGTTCAACAGGGAAAAGTGAATCTAATGAGGGATACCTTTCCTGGTACGGTTATTTTTAGAGGCATATTTAGGTGACAGAGATTCTATTCAAGTGTGTCCATTATATTTAAAGGTAACCTTAGGGAGGGCATATGTTTTAATTTTTTCTCTGTGGTAGAGCTGGCTTCTCACTGGTGCAGTCAAGCTTTCTCACCTGGCTCCCTTGTGATCAGCAAAATGCCAAGAGACAGAGTGACACTCGGCAGGCTCTGATAGCAGATCCAGTCCATGACCTTTGCCTCATTAGCAGCCTGACCCAACCAATCAGAAAAGCCTGCCTTTGATTCTGGTAGCACAGATGTGGCTGTGACAGGGACAGCAATGGCCTCTTTGGTGTGGCTGCAAGATGAAGCTGTGGTTCTGTTTGAAATGCTTCATCAATGCAGACATACCAACTTAGGATGTCTTTCACTGTCTGTCTTTCTGCCTCTCTGTATCTTGTTCTCTCTTTAATTAAAATGACAAAACGTTCAAGTTGCCCGCTGATCTAAGGTAAACGCAAGCAACTTTGCGACCTTTATTTCCCTTTTCTCAGAAATGCATTAAATGCTCACAAATGTGCATTGAAATCCAGTATCTAGATCTTTAGAATTTTTTATTAAAAATGTTTTAACTGTTTGTTTGAAATACTTACAGACTTACGAGAAAAGTAGCAAATTAGTATTAAAAAATCCAATATGCCCTTCACCCAGCTCCCCAAATATTAACATCCATCTTACATAATCTTAGTATAATGATCAAAACCAGGAAATTAACATAGGATACTATATAACTCATCTACAGGTCTTATTAAAAATTTTCCAATTTGCCCACAAATATCTTTTTTCTGATCTAGAATACAATCTAGAGTCATGTATTGTATTTAGTTGTCCTGACTTCTGAGTCTCCTCCAATCTGGGTCAATTTCTCAGTTTTTCTTTGTCTTTCATGACTTTAACACTTTTGACGAATACCAGTCAGTTATTTTGTAAAATCTCCCTCAATTTGAGATTGTCTGTGTTTTCTTCATATCCAAATCAGATTATGAATTTTTGGCAAGGATATCACAATCACGATACTGTGTCCCTTTCAGTGCATCATACTGGGGGAATGTTGCAGTGTGTCACTTTTGGTGATGTTGGTTTTGATCACTTGGGTAAGGTGTTGTCTGACACTGTAAGTAGACTGTTATCCCCTTTGAACTTGAAAAGTATGTTGTGGAGAGATACTTCCAGATTATACAAACATACTATTTCTCATCATATCTACTTATATCTGTGAATTTTTTCATAGTTGCTTAGTGGCAGTTCTCTTTTATTTTAATATAGTCAAAAATTCAATTTAAAAAATCTCCATTATGTCTTTATGAATAAAGAGTTAGTAAATTATAAAATGAAATGTCAAGTAATAGTAGTAACTTCAAGGGGATCACAAGGTACAGCTTCCATTTACAAAATAAATAAGTCATAGGCATGTAATGCACAGCACAGTGACTGCAGTAAATATGTACATTTGAAAGTTGCTGAAAGGGTAGTCTTAAAAATTCTCATCACAAGAAAAAAATGTAACTGTATGATGACAGATGTTAACCAGACCTTTGGTGGTGATCATTGTGATATATACACAAATATCAAATCATTGTACTGTACATCTGAAACCAATACAATATTAGATATCAATTATACTTCAATTAAGAATAAATAGTAGTAATGCTATTTGTTGAGGATGCTTTTATTTTAGAAAAGAAATATGACTATGTTTTTGGATTTTTGCAACTAAAACTATTAGCAGATGAATGAAATCAAAGAACTAAATAAATGAAGAGATATTCCATGTTCATGGATAGGAAGACTCAGTATTGTCAAGACATTAGTCCTTTCCAATTTGTTCTAAAGAATCAATGTTATCCCAGTCAAAATACCAGTGAGTTACTTTGTAAATAGGCATACATAGAATGGGAAGAGACCCACAATATCCAATACGACGTTGAAGGAGAAGAAAAAAGTTGGGGGACTGATGCTACTCAACTTCAAGACCTACTGTAAAGCTACGGTAATTAAGATAGTGTGATATTGGAGAAGAATTGACAAATAAATCAGTGGAACAAAATAGAGAGCCCGGACATAGAACCACATAAATGCAGATAAGTGACCTTTGACAAACAAGCAATGGCAATACAAGGAACAAAGATAGACTTTTCAACAAATGGTGCTGGAGCAACTGGCTATCGAATGCAAAAAAATGAATGTAGACATTGACATTACATCCTTCACAAAAATTTACTCAAAATGGATCACGGAACTAAATATAAAATAAGAAACTACAAAACTGTTAGACACTATAAAACTGTTAGAACACAGGAAAAAACTTAGATGACCTTGACTATGAAGATGACCTTTTAGATATAACACCAAAGGCACAATCCATCAAAGAAATACTTGATGAACTGAACTTTGTTAAAATTAAAAATTGCTCTGCAAAAGACAAGGCCAAGAGAATAACGACACAAGCCACAAACTGAGAGAAGATATTTTCAAAAGACACATCTGATATGTGTCCAAATATATAAGGAACTCTTAAAATTCACCAATAAGAAAACAAAGAACCCAATTAAAAAATGGGCCAAAGACCTAGGCAGACACCTCTGAAGTAATACAGATGACAAATAAGCATATAAAAAGATACTCTACATCATATATTATCAAGGAATTTTAAATTAAACAACAATGAGATACCACTATACACCTATTAGAATGGCCCAAATCCAGAAAACTAAAAACACCAAATCCTGCCCAGAATGTGGAGCAACAGGAACTCTCAGTCATTGCTAGGGGATTGCAAAATGGTACAGCCACTTTGAAAGAGAGTCTGGCAGTTTCTTAGAAAACTAAACATTTTTCCCATGTGATCCAGCAATCATGCTCCTTGGTATTGACCCAAAGACTCAAAAAGTTACGTCCACATAAAAAAAACACCAGCACACAAGTGTTTATAGCAGGTTTATTCATAATTACTAAAACTTGGAAGCAACCAAGATGTCCTTCAGTAGGTGAATGGATAAGTAAACTGTGGTATATCCAGACAATGCCAAAAAAGAAATGAGCTATCAAGCCATGAGAAGACAGGGAGGAAACACATGTATATAACTAAGTGAAAGAAGTCAATTTGAAAAGGCTACATACTGCATAACTCCAACTATATGCCATTCTGAAAAAGGCCAAACTATGGAGACAGTAAAATAATTAAGGGTTTCTAGGTGTTAGGAGATGAAGAGGGATGAATAGTCAGACCACAGTCTTCTAGGGAGTGAAAATACTCTGCATGATACAATAATGATGAATATATATCATTTACATTTGTCTAAACCCACAGAATATACAACACCAAGAATGAACCATAATGTAAACTATGGACTTTGGGTGATTATGGTGTGTCAGTTTATGTGCATCAATTATAACAAATGAACCACTATATAGGAGGACGTTGAAAATGGGGGAAGTTGTGCCTGTGTGGAGGCAGGAAGTATATGGGCCATCTCTGTACCTTCTTCCCTTCAATTTTGCTGTGAACTTACAACTGTTCTAAAATAAATAAAGTTTCGGTGAAAAAAAAAGTGTTAGTAGAACCATGTAATATTATTTAAAAGATATATAAAGAAATAAGAATACAAGGGTGAAAATAAAGGGCTTTGAGGTCTAACTCCCATTTTATCATTGTTAGTATTGGTATTTTTTTTTTTTTTTACCAACATCAATGGTTTGGCACTTTGTTAGACTCTTGGGTTAAAGAAGAATCCAACATACAATACATGAACCAGGATACTATTTCAAACATTCACTGAATAAAGTAAGTGTACTTATTCTAAATGTCTAGGTCCAACCTCTTTTCTGCCTTCTTTCATAACACTTGTTGAACCTTACTGTATGTCAGGCACAGATATTTAAAAAGTAAATTAAACATAATGCTCTTTTAATAGGATGGCATATATTTAGACTGGGTGCTGGGAGTGTTGGTTGGCTGGGTTTGGTCTAAGACCCATTTATCCTGAAACCACAAAATCAAAATCAAAGCACAGTGTCATAAGTGTTATCAAGGATTGAGGAGAAATCAGTATGAAGATTGAAATTTGACAGAATCAATGCTTGATGAAGGGGGTTCAAATTCATCTATCTTGCCGTTCTGGTTCTTGCTGCTGTGTGGTTCAGACTAAGAGCTAATAGTTACTGGTTTCTGCACAGAAAAAAAAATCAAATGCACTGAACATGAATGTGATTGAGTGGGAGTCCTTTGAGAGACACTGAAATATCTGGGAACTGGTGTCTAGGGAAGAAGCCAGAAGATGACCCTCTTTGAAGTCTGACCATGATTGGAGGCTTGCTCTTCTCTACTTAATCCTGAATCGTTTGGGAAAGAGCAACCTTGAACATGTTTTATGCCTTTAAAAAGGTCAATGAAAGGGTCTCCTAACCCTATAAACTTTGTGACATTATTAAAGCATTCCAACTTTTAACCAGTAAATGATGGGTCTTTTTACCATTTGTGATTTAAATAATTCCTCCAAATCCCCCATTTCCCAGAACTTCTAAAGACAATTTCAGGCATCTCTTCGTGCATTTTCAGAGCATCATTAAATTTTTTTTATTGTGGTAAAATATATAAGCGTATCACTTTTACAGTGACTGAAGAGGTCAATTCATCCCATAAAATGAAGAATAATGAAAACACTGAAATAATACTTTCATCAGAGAGATGTGCAGTAACATTTCTAACAGGGAACTCTTCATGGAGGAAAAGATTATAGAAACAGGAAAAAAATAAGTAAGGGTATGTGTGAAAAATGGAATGGAATAATAACTATTTGTTTTGAAAATAGAGATTCTATACTATTTCCTGGATTTTTTCTGACTACATAAGAAAATAGAAAAAGGAAATATACCATTCATTTTATTCTACCGAGGTACATATCTGTCAGGCCATTTATGGGGATAATAATGCATATTCTCAGCCATTTCAGCTCCCTCTGCTTTTTTATTCTGATTTGGTCATCCCCTTCATCTGTTTTTATTAGAAGGCTGAATAGACCTGGATTGGAGATCAATAAGAATAATGATGGCCGGTTCAATGACTCACATAGATGTCACTGCCAAGGCTTTAGAAAAAAGCTCTGACTTCCTGTGAATCCCATTATCCCTGGCTCCCAGCATCCCCTTTGAGAAGCAGGTGCTGCTTCATAAGGCTGCCCAGGGCACCCCACTTACTGCTGAGCAGGTTAGCAGTTGCTGGATGGGGAAAAGCAGCTCTTTTCCCCTAGCATTTCACCATGCTATGTGCTTAGTATCCCATATAAGAGACAGCAAACGCGCCAATCATCAGACATTGTGAGTTTAGTTCCTTCCAAGTCTGGGTAGATAATCATATTGTTAGTTATTGGAAATCTGATACTTCTTATAAGTGTTTATTAATAGCAGGGCAGTTTTGCTTGCTCAAAAACAATAAAAAGCTTTTTGTACCATGTTTCAGTTTGTTTAATACAAACCAACATTTATAGGAAAGTTAGATGTAATTCAACTCCATTAGTAAAATGACATGCTATTTACAAATAAAATACTCAAATCAGCTGAGGTCTAAAGCATTGTCCCCATTCCTTCTCATCCTTTCCTCCTTGTAATGTCTTTTTTGAATGCGATTCAAAAAATATGACTAATTGGTCTGATTCTAACAATGCTAGATCTTTCCATCTTGTTTCCTTAAGAAACATTTGGCTGTACTTTTCAAATTTAATCTGAGGCTGCAGTAAAAATGATTATCGGTTACGAAGTAGGATTCTACAAAGTAAATGTTAGCATTAGCTCATGGTCAGTGGCAACAGTAGAAAGAAAGAGCCCAGGTAGAAATGTTAATGTGCTCACCCGATCATGAACAACCAGAAGACCCCCACCTCTACCCTATATATTTTTGTCTGTGAGCCAAGGAAGTGGGTATGACTAAACAGAGTTGATGCCCCTGAGTGAAGAGAGGGGCAAAGTAGAGAGAAGGTACTTTTTTTGGTGGTAGGAATGAGCTTTCCACGGGCCAAGCGAGAATAGTTTCTGTGCCCCATGGGTGTTACCACTGCTTCCAGAGATGCTCACAGCAATGGGTGCAGAGGCTGGTCTTTCAAGGGCAGCAGCGCAACATCCCTAAGCAGCCACAGGAGGGGAGGTGTGGCGGGTGGCTCTTCTGGCTACCGCAGACTATGACCTTGACTTCCTGCTGGTGCCGGCATCAGTGGCATCCACATTGTTTTAACACATACCAGTCCTTCCCCTGTTCTAGAAGTGGATTTGAGTGCTTTTATTTTGGGAAGTTTATTTACCAGCCAGATATGGTGAAAGTTTCTAATTTAATCTAGAGATTGTAGTGGATAAGAAGCCCAGAAAGACAAGGTAAGCTTTTAAGGTATTCTATGCAGAAAATGTAGTGAGTGAGGGAAAGAGTGCATGATTGCAAAGTGTGGCCCCATTGAAGGCGTTTTTGGGGTGGAACTATTCTGAAATTTTAAAATAAAAGTGCAAAGTGAAAAAAGAATGCAGAAATTGCATACACTGTAATTGTGACTCCAGAAAATAAAGAAATTTGTGCATATTACTGTGACTAGGAAGAAACACAATAGAATGTTTAAAATGCCATTTCTACGTGAGGGAATATGGATGAATTTGTCTTCCTTTTGCTCTTTCTTATTTCCAACACTTTCTATAATAAGCATGAATATCTTTCCATAATGAAACATAATGAATAAACTAAGACACGTACACATACATGCACACATGCTGAAAATATATTTTAAAGAGGATTTTAAACTATACTAACTGCTGAATTTATGTGGAGCCTGAAATTCCCACTGTAATCCCATTTTTGATTGAAAGCATTGTCTTCAGGAGGTTCTCATTTTAAAATATGAATTACTATCTAGTAGAGGGCAACATTAATCCATTAACACCTCAGAATGAAAAATGTATTTGATTCTCTAGCCCGGGTGACTGCAGAGAGCATGAACGTAATGGGGAACACAGGCAAGGTTTGATGAAGAAAGGCCCAGGTCTTGGAAATTCTGGGCCTGTGGAGGGCACCAGCTCCTGAGGTAAATGTCTGAGAGGAAGTGGCACTGAAGGCTTTTTTTTTTTTAAATATATATAACTTATTGTCAAATTGGCTTCCATACAACACCCAGTGCTCATCCCAACAAGTGCCCTCCTCAATGCCCATCACCCCCTTTCTCCTCTCCCCCACTCTCCATCAACCACCAGAGACATCACTACAAGCATGAAACCTTGTAAAAAAAGGTTTTTTTTTTTACAAAATACCTGAAGGAATTTTCAAGGTAGGGCTAGCTGGCCTGGCCCATGGGGAGGGCTAAGGAGAACAAGGTAAGGGGAATGAGCAAAAACAAATTTGTCTTACTTTTTGCCCATGCCTCATGCTTCAGCCAACATGTTTGTTCATAAATCTTTGTGCAGGTATCTGTTTCTTCAGGAAAAATCTCCAGCAGTGAAAATACCATATCAAAGGACGTGGATAATCTAAGACTTTTGATCCCCTATTTCAAGCCCATTCTAGATGAAAAGCACTATTTACTATGTGCCAGATTGGGAGCACTTTGTCCTAAAGAATTTCCATGAGACCTCACACAAAAAGGAAAAGCCAGGCTTGCTGCCTAGGACCTCTTGGCTGACTTTTCTGAAAGGAGCCAGTTAAATTCTCTTTTGGTGAATGTTAGGACTTTCGGGGGCGGGGGGGTGGGGTTGGGTGGGGGGCTTCAACAGTTGTACTGGAAGCGATTTTGAAGTCGCTTATTCTGCCGAGCAGCTGAAGCCACCTCAATGTGAAAGCGAAACATGCCATCACCCGGGCTCAAGGGATCAGCTCTGGCTCTCTGCGTGTAAGCTCTAGCAGACCTCTTTGTTTACAGCAGTCAAATACGACTGTCTACCAGGGATCAAATTAACTGCAAATAAGCTCTGGAAGGCTGACAGCTTTAATTGTCATTTAATAGACCCATTTCCTAAACTCCCTAATATCTTGTGTTGGTTGTGATTGTCGAGGGTCCCGTGAGTAAATCTAATTTAAATTGATGCTTAATTTGGCCAGCATAGAAGAACGACTGGGTGGCAATTGTGGAACAAAACTAAGTAAAATTTCCTTTCATCTGTTGGTAGTTAAAGCATTTGAACTTTAATACTTAAAGTATAGCCCATCTGGAATCCTTAAATGAAAAGCTTTAATTCTCAGAGAAAGGATTTGAGGGTCTCTTTGTCTTCCACTGAAGGTTTTAAAAGGCAGTCAGCAATTAATAAATGAGATCATCGGCAAAATAAAATTCTTTTTAAACCAGATTTTAATAGGCTCATATCTCAACCTTGGCTTAGTAATGTTTAGGACGAAAGGCTGCTGGTTATTTGTATGACCTCTGGGAGACCTATGATGATTAGTGGGGGGGGGGGGGGGGGGGAAGAAATTATAATCCTTCAGCCATTCATGCTTGGAAGATTACTTTCAATAGGCACATAAATTATCCATGTCTTGCTTTCCTTTGGGGGAATATTTGGAGGCGTTTACAATAACCAGAAAGTATATAATGGATCAATAGTTGCCACAATAGTCTTTTGTGGTGGCTGTTCCTTTTTACCCCTCGTTCTCTATTAGGGTCATCCTTGTCAGTTAAAAAAATTATCCGATGTATGTTCTTCACATAAGGTATTTCTCTGCTTCTTTCCGAGCTATCTTCTGTAACAGATGCCAGGCACACTTTATACCGTGTGAGCTTCTCATTAAACCTTCACATGAGATTGGGTCCTGCCACATAAATTAGTGGAGCTTCTCTGACACCCACTTAAGGATTATGTCCTTTTTATTGCCAGCAATCCAAAAGCAGGTTCATTACAAATATGAGTCAGACAGGAGGCACTATAGGATACTCCCATCAATAGCCTTTAGGTTATTTCCCCAATCTTTGAGAAGAGGAAGAACTTGGGCTATACCCGAAGGTGAGAAATGGAGTCTCTGAACCCCTAACACAGTTTGCAACCCCAAATTCTTAGATACAATAGTTACATTGAAAAAGCCACTGTTAGGTGGAAAAGTCTCTTGAAGATTGATGCAGTGGAAGAGTCTCCAAAACCTGGGGTTAATAAGCCATCCTGGGTTATAAGACAAGGATGATATGGTAGGAAAAAGGAAAGTAGATAGGTGGTATCTAATATGAAAGATAAAATGAGCTTCTAGATGATAGCTCAGATTTGTGCTAAATGCTTGATTTTTTTTTTTCTAGTTCTGTATGGACTTTACTATAAGCTCTTTCACAAAGTGGCAATTGTGATTTAAATATAAAACCAACAGAATTTGCTCTGATGAAATTTCTTGCCCTCATATTTTCTGACTGAATAAGAGGCTAATGTATAAAAGAACACATTTCATTTTTTCTTATGTAAATAGAAGATGTAGGAAATAATAAAGTGAATCTGAAATAATTAAAACATTTTTTAGACTTCTGAACGACCCCCTTGATATATCCCTATGGTTAAGAAATATATCCTAGTTTCTTTTTCTGAGATTCAAAAACAAGGCCATGAGCTGGAGCTATTTGCTCATTTGAAGTAAATTGCCTTGACAGTGCATAAGAGAGAGAGGAACACTGAGATAATTGGGTTCAAAACAAGTGTTTGCAGCATGGAGACAGGAAGCTTTTTGCACAGATTAAAAGATGTGTAAATGAATGATTGGGTTAAAGGTTGTATCCCAGAAAAGATACAAGGAGGGATCATAATTCAGTAAAGCATAAAAGAGGAAAAAATATTTGAAGATGCATTTGGTGAACACAACTACCTACTGTGTGAAAGCTAAGCACTGGGGGTGATTCAGGCACATGCTGCAGCAGTCACCATTGTGGGTGCCCTGCCTAGGTCCCCTTAGCTTCTCAGAAGGTCACCTGCAGCTTTGGTGGGCAGTTCCCAAC
The DNA here is from genome assembly GCF_046562875.1 of Panthera onca. NCBI lineage: Eukaryota > Metazoa > Chordata > Mammalia > Carnivora > Felidae > Panthera > Panthera onca. Next base: position 227,139,294 of record NC_138339.1, read on the forward strand.
CACACTGAGGACTTTCTCCCTCAAACACCTGGGTCTTTTCTCCAGAGCATGATCTCTGGCTACAGTAGTATACTCTGTCTGTGCACCTGGCAGGCCAGAAGCTCTGGGGAGCTAAGAAAATCTCGGACATAAACCTCAAGCAATTGGGGGATGTGAGTTAATGGAGAGCTTCTTGGTAGGACAATTCTGGGGTGTGAAATGCACTATTTCAGAAGGTCCCCCACTGGAGTGAGGCTCAATCGCCCACAATGGTAACATGCTTACTTGAAGTCTCTTCATTTGCTTTTTTCTTTTCCTTGACTCGCTTCCCCAGTTCTATACTCTGCTTCTTTGGATCACTTCCCAAGGAAACTACCTGTATCTGAATTTTTTCTCAAGCTCTGCATTCGGGAGAATCCAGACTAAGATATGCCGAATACATGTTTGGTGAAGAAGAATAGGGGGACATTTTTATTTAAAAATATTGGTTTCTTTGGGCACCCGAGAGGCTCAGTCAGTAAGCTCAGGTCATGATCTCCCTATGTGTGAGTTCAAGCCCTGTGTTGGGCTCTGTGCTGACAGCTCAGAGCCTGGAGCCTGCTTTGGATTCTGTGTCTCCCGTCTCTCTCTGCCTCTCCCCCACTTGTGCGTGTGCTCACTCTCTCTCTCTCTCTCTCAAATAACTAAACATTAAAAAACATATTGGGTTTTTTTGAGATGCATAGAATTATTGAATCATATTGTACACCTGAAACTAATATGTTATTAGTTATTTGTACTGTGTTAATTGTCCTTGAATGAAAAATTGATTTTTTAAATTTGCATTTAGAACATTGTTTAGTGGGAATTGAGGATATTCGGATGGAAGGGAATGTGGGAAAGTTACAAAGAGGAATTTTTGAGGGAAGTAGCAAGATTGACTCCCAGGCTCGTGGTGATGCATAATTGATGTGTAATTCAGTAGGAGGTTGCAGTGGAATGTGGCTTTTTGCTTCGGGGCTGGCCACAAAGCTGCAACGATTGACAATGGAAATAGGAAGAAAAAATTTGGGGGTAAAACCCCACAGGAGTAAATGTGTTTAGCATGTGAAGCCCTTGGAATTTCAGGTCTTTCCCTTCAGTCTGTCGTATCACTGGATGCTTCCACATATGAGCATATTCACATGCACATCCACAGCTGCATGTTTCCTTCTCTTCAAAAAAAGACCAAGGTAGGGAAATGAAGGCAAAGAAATCCTAATGTTCTCAGGGCTAAATGACCCCAGAGTGTGTAATGTGTGCGAGTTTTCTGTTTGCTTCAAACATCTGAAAAAACAAACAAACAAAAAATGCCTTCCTACAGAGTAACACCTGCTATATAGTTCCAGTTGACAAGGCTACATTAGAACTGTTTATTCTTATAAGCATCTTAATTTAGTTGGATCTCTTGGCATTCAATGTTATCCATTAACCTAGGCCATTTTTGAAGCTGATGATACAGTCCTGCTTCCTATATCATATTTTAAAACCCTTTCCCCATTCAGGCTTTTTATAAATTTATACTTCTACTTCGGATTAATAAGGGGTTACCTCTCTGGAGTTTATAAGCCACAGGGTCTAGGTCTGCTCTCAAGGTTCTGAGTTGAGTTACGAGATGACAGAATGACAACAGTAAAATGGAAGTGATTTTCCCAACCACCCTCTCTCACCATCTGATGTGTGGAATTTTTTCCAGCTTTCACAGCTGAGGCATTGCTAATTGTTGAATTTGCATTAAGATTGTAAGCTCTGGCAAGCCTGAAATTCATTTTGGCTCATTTCCTCTGCCTCATTCCACAAATAGTATCTCCAGCCCCAAATGCTGAGGCCAAGGGAGAAAGATCCTGAGTAGCGTAAGGCAAAACTTTCGTCTTTTTCTCATTGTAGAAAGATGCTTTTGATAGCAGTAAAAAAGAATTCTAAAAATTAGAACATGTTCCCTTAGCAGTACCTTTTATGTGTCACTATAGACCGAAGTCCTTCATATCCTGTGGAGGAGGGACTGAGTTTTTCCATATCAGGGCATTTTGGGCAGAGAAAGGATTAGTTCTTTTTGGGAAGTTTTGATAATTTCTTTCCAGCTTGTTTCAGTTCTAGCAACACCTCAGAGATGGTGGCTATGTGGGAGGTCGATCTATGTTTAAATCAACACTGATTCAACAATATATTGCAGCCTTTCTTCAGAATTCATCATGTGGTGACAGCAAAAACAATTTCAAGGATAAATGAACATTTTTTGAGGATGGGGATTTTTTTGATGCTAAAAATACTACACTAAATGATGGTGCTTCTCTGAGTTATGAAGAGCTAATGTGGACAGGTTTGAATGGCATGAGGTGTTTCCTCCTATGATTTCAGTTGATTTTACTAAAAAGAGGGTCAGATGTCACAGGGAGGAGTCATACTGCAACCCCACACCCACTTCGTCTTACTAAACACGTGTAGTTGCTTTCCTAACAGCAAATAGTATAAGTAACAGGTTTCTATCTTAAAATTAGCTTTTAAGAGCATTCATCGATATTCAGTTTTGATAAGCACATCCCACCTCAACTACCTACATGGATCATGGTATAAAATTTGATCTTTTCTCCTTTGTATGTTTCCTAGCCGATGAAGCATTATTATTTTATTTTCTTAATGAATGAAGTGCCTTTAGATATCAAACTGGCAAATAATCCTATTTAATAGCCAAGATAAGAACAAAGGAAAAGATAAAAACAAGACATACCATGCCCTCCTCCAAATGAGAAACTCAATAAAATACGGTTGGTTAAATGGATTCTGGGAGGAGAGAAATTTGAGACAAACAAATCACTGATTTATTACATGTTTTGAATTTTGAATTGCTTTGGGATGATACGGATGTAAATGTTAACAACTGGGGCAGCTCAGTGCTTAAATTATTTGTATATAAACAGGAAGAGAAATGATCCTACTAGGATTATTTATTTCTTGATGAAGAGAGCAGAAAATGACACTAAGACCTTGTGATCAGCTTTTGCGGATGCTTCAGTTTATAGTATAATGTCTATATTGAAGGAAAAGGACTGAATTTATAGACTGAACTTTAAGAATTCAGATTGGAAGCAGAATTGGGGAGCGGAGGTGGGGAATATCCAAGGATGATGTCACAGGTTTTTCGTTGTTTTATAATGAATCACCCCGCAACTTAGTGACTTAAACAACAATCATTTTACCATCTCTCATAACTTTTGTGAGTTGGAAGTTCAGGAAGGACTCAGTTGGGTGTTGCTGGCTTGGGATGTCTCACATGACTGCAGCCAGACAGTGGCTGGAGCTGAAACAGTGATGGAAACGGGGCTGGGGCCGCTCAGCCATGACAACTCTCATGACAGTTTCAGTGCTCCTCCATAGGCTCTTTTCACATGGGCTGGTTTGGGCTCTGGTACACATACCAGTTTCAGAGCAGTTGGGCAGCTTACATGGTGGCTCAGGGGTGGAAGGCCGGTGTTCTAGTGATCAAGCCGGGAGTGTCAACGTTTATGACTTACACTCAGAAATCACTGTCATTTCTAGCACATTCTACCGGTGACTGGGCAGTCACAAACCTGCCCAGATTTAAAGGACAAAGAAACTGAATCTATTTCTTGAAGGAGTATAAAATTTCTAGAAAAACTTAAGAACAGGAGATACTCCTATAGCTACTTTTCGGAAGTAAAGTCTGGCACAGATGGTGGCCAGGTAAAAGCAAAAAAAAAAAAAAAAAAAAAAATAGCGGTATGCTCTTTGTGTGACACATCCTCTCTACACGGTCAGGACACCCTCCCTGCTTGACCTCTTCTGCCCCCATCCCTTTTGATCCCAACCTGCTTTGAGTTGCTTGCATTTTCCGAGCTATGAATTTGTGGATCCAAGCCTGGAAGTGGTGGCTCCTGGCTCTCCCTGGATTTGTGTCTGTCCTACACTGGGTATCAGCTCCCTGCGTGGGTTGTGCTTCAGCCATCTTTTCTCGGGGTGTTTTGTGTGAGCAGTTGCTGTCTTAGCCATTGTCGCCAAAGGATCTCATCCATTTTCCCACACTGCTGGGCCGGTTCCTATACTAGCTGCATCTTTGAGGAGCTGGTGATGACAAAGCTGAAAAAAAGATCAAAGTTGAATTTGTGCATAAAAAGTTAGGGCAGTAAGAATCTTAGAGATCGCGCATTCCAGCGTGCATTTGACAAGTGAAGGAATTGAAGTCCAGAGAGACCTACTGAGTTTTTCACTAACACTGGTCCCAGGAATTTGAATTAAGGTCTCCTGGCTTCTGTGAGGGCACACATAGAAGATTTTACATGTGCTGAACACAGTCATTAGCAACACACATTTCATTTTGTTTTGTTTGTTTTTAGCAGTAACTGTCAATAAGCATTCAGATACCTTTGTTTACATTTTTTTTAACCTTCCAAAGAAATAGCACTCTCGTATTTAAAATACAAGAACCACTTCGGGACTTTGGAATGCTGGGAGTAGATGTTTTCATCTTGGCCTGACTCTGCAAGGGACTCAGGAACACTTGCATACCTTGTAGTCCCTCATCCTTAGATTCTTCTGTCTGCCCTCAAATTTACCTGGTACCTGAGGTTTGACAGAGATCCGTTGGGATCAACAATGGTGTTGACTTCTCATCCTGCTTCCTCTGATAAACTTGCTTCTGAGCTGCAGCCAAAATTTAGAACAGAAAGTCAAGCTTGGGTCAAATGATTCTTTACTGTATGCCCAATGTCAAGGTCTCTAGTGGAGAAAGGTTGTGGGTAAAGAGTAAGCTGCTGGAGAATTCTAGAAGAAACTCCTTCTCTCCTCCTCCCAGGGTCTTCAAAGTAGAGATGTATAAAGGATGGCCAAATGGTTCCTTGGATAACATGTAATTTTCCATCCTCAGGAGATCCAATGAGATACTATATTATATTTAAATTTCAGACAGTTAAACACAAGTTACTTATCAGTAACTGCAGACTGTAATGAATAAAGTATGGCATTTTGGAATCAGAGCCCCAGGATCCAATTTTAGCTATACTACCTAAATGGTTGGGTGAGCTTGGTACCATGGTTTTCTTTTTAAATTTTTACGTTCTTAGCCTATAAAATGAAACCATGCCTGTTATGGGCTGAATTGTATCTCCTTCTCCCGTAATTCATATACTGAAGTCTTAATCCTGAGTACTTCAGAATGTGACTGTATGTGAAGACAAGGTCTTTAAAAAAGGTAATCAAAGTGAAATGAGGTCCTATAGGTGGCAGGAATCCAGTATGACTGTTGTCCTCATAGGGAGAGGAGATTAGGACAGAGACACACATAAAAGGAAGATCTTGTGAAGAACCTGAGGAAGATAACATCTACAAGCAAGAAGAGAAACTTAAGAAAGAACCAACTATGCTAACACCTCGTTCTTAGACGCCTGGTGTCCAGAACTGTGAGAAAATTAATTTAAGCCACCCAGCCTATGAAATGTCATTATGGTGGCCATAGCAAACTGATACAATGCCTTTGGAAAGATTTTAAATTTAAGTTACTATACAAATATAAAATTATTACTAAAATAATATTTATAGATGCTGTCCCTCAACATTTTGAGCCTGAGGGAATTTGAGATATGGGGAATTGGGCAGATCCAAAAAGTACCCAAAAAGCTATGGAGATTTCTCTAGGGCTCCAATAATCAGTGTGTCAAAAGGGCATTTCTTAACCTGCGCTCATTTAATAATAAGATGTGATGGAAACTGACGCATTTTCTAGGCCTGGCCATTTTCTAGGCTGTGGCAGGAAACCCAGAGAGAATGAAAAAGGAAGTTTTGTTGTTCCCTGCTCATACCAATGGCTATCTTCCAGCCCAGAAGGAAAATCTAGTTCCCTTCTTACCACTCAGAATCCCCAAATGTAGCTGAATTGGCAGTCAATTTCTAAGAAGGAATTTGAGTCATGGGATTAAAGTGGGGTTGTTATTTAGAAAAAAAGGAATCGCCTCAGGTTTCATAAGGGGCAAAATCACTGAATTCTACATGCTTATTAGTTAAAAAAAATTTTTTTTAAATGTTTACTCACTTTTGAGACACAGAGCATGAGTGGGGAGGGGGCAGAGAGAGAGGGAGACAGAGAAACAGAAGCAGGCTCCAGGCTCTGAGCTGTCAGTACAGAGCCAACACAGGGCTCGAACGCACAGACTGCAAGATCATGACCTGAGCCGAAGTCAGATGCTTAACTGACTGAGCCACCCAAGCACCCCTTACATGCTTATTTCTATTTGTGTTGGATAGGAGTAATTTTTCTCGTCTATACTTTTCAACTCAGTGTTTGTTTAACCAAGCTCCTGGAGAACTGGTCACTGCCCTGAAAGCATTATGGGGTAGACCGACTACACAGAAAGTCATGAGCCCCCTTTTTTTTTTTTTTTGCAGTCGATACAACATAATTTGTGTGAAACAGGCAGACAGAGGCCTGGCAACCATGCACCTAGTGAGTTTGCAAGGACAACAAGCGTGGAAGGTTAAGTTGGGAGGAGATTTTTGTACTTTTGTCTTTCAGTCTGCACAAGCATCATGTTAGGGTCTGTGTAGAGGAGTCAGTCATTTTGCATTAAAAAGACTCAAAATCCATATCCAAGGCTTCTACACAGAGTTTAATTTAATAACCTCCTCTTCCTCCTTTCTCCCCCAACTTCCTAAACCACGTTATAATTTCCTTGCACAAGTTTTCATGAGATCCGGCCCCATTAAGGGAATTGTAATTAGAACCCTGGCAGAAAGGATTATCATCTCGGAAGCTGAGTGTAAAAAGAATACATTCATAAGTAACTTTGGTGCGACACCTCGATTTGTAATTCAGTTTTTACAAAAAACAGGACTGTAAGGATTAAAGCTCTTAGTTTGATGGTAATGAGCAACACAAAAATTATAATGAATCAGAACAAGTTACCATCAGTGGAGTGCTTTGATCAACCTAAGATGAAAGGCAATTTGTAACTATAAATGGTTCCTTTTTAATCAGATTAATTGTGTTGCTCTGTTTTGGGGGTGAAAGCTGTAGCATCTGAAATTCAGGATAGGTAATGATGGTAAACATTACCAAAAGAGCAATTATCTTGTAGGGTTTGTCAGGGCATTTCCTTTCTATCACTTACAGAAGCAATCATTTCATTAGGAATTTTATCCCTAATTTCATTTTCTAAAAATGAATCCTTTAGAAAAAGATGAGTTAAAAGTGGCTGCATACAAGAAGGCACAGATCCAACAAACGAGTTCCTAAGTTAGAACTCAGTGAGATCAGGGTGATGAGAAATACGCAGATAAATCAGGCTGGGGAGACAGTAGCAGTGGCCATGGTGGAGGTGTGGGGAGACATTCAGACTGATTCCATGGGAACAGACATGGTGCTTCCCTTATCAGTGGCTGTGCTTGAGGCGATTACTCCTTCTGCTGAGGAAATGCTGTTATCTTCCCTTCCTTCCTCCCATATCTCTCCCCACATAGTCAGGAGGAACAATCTGGTAATTGATGTTTGTGGCTTTGGAAGACACTCTGTTCTCTTAGCCCATATACCAAATGCCTGGAAACAGATCTTCCTGGAATTCCTATGGGTTAAGGGTGCTGACACACTGATGGATTCACTTAGCCAGCTTTATGGCGCACCTGCCGTGAGATTATTAATCTATTTTTTGTATCGTTACTTTACTCTTACACAACAGATATATATGTCATTTGATTAAAACATTGAGAAAATAAAGATAAACAAAAAAAATAGTAAGAGTTGACTGAAATCTTTCCATCTAAGATAACCCCAATTAACATACAATTGTCCATTCTTCTGATCTCTTTTCTTTGCATGTACACACACACACACACACACACGCGCGCGAGCGCGCGCGCAATAAACACAGATTTACCAAACTGTGATAATTTTATTATGAATATTGCCATCTTTAATGGTTGCATAGTAGCCGTTTCTAAGATGGTGCCATAATTCATTTAAACAAGACCGTATTATTGGAAATTTCAATTGTTTCTGACTTTTCCTAGAATAAACCACATCGTCCTGAACACTTCTATAACAATTGTTTGCATACATGCACTATGATTTCCTCAGGATAAATCTCTAAGGACTTTAAGAACTTCTGACACACATAGCCAACTTGCCATCCTAAAATTTTGTGTTCCTTCATCATGCATTCAACACACATTTACTAACTGGACATTTAGTCTATGGCCAAGATGGTGCTGTGAAATGGATATGTAAGCAGTGAGTAAGATGACACAAATCATGTCCTCACAGAGACAGCCATTACATATGTAAACAGCAGTGTTGACAGTCATACAAGGGGAAGCCCGAGAGCTACTGGAACTTCTAAGAGAAGAATCACACTAGCATCCCTGAGCAGTGTATGGGTGCGCCTGTGTCCCTGAGTCCTTGCCAGTACATTCTATCAGTTCGCTTGCATTTTATATTAAAGCAAACAAAAATCAGGATCATGGGTAGAACTGTGCTATGCGCATCTGTGCGGTCCAAACACAAGGCATAATAAAATCATTTATGATTCCTGTCCTACTTAGGATTCAGGCTTATGAAGCAAATATTTAAATTTAATAAATTGTATCAGCAACCTGGGGAAGGAATAGCTTTATAGGCTACAGAGCTAAGCCAACTTATCCCAATACTGTGAAGGAGATGTCACTCCTTCTTCGTGGAATAACCTGACTGTCTATGGGTAGCCTTTTGAACGCCCTTCTCTTAAGGATAATAATGAATTCATTGTGTTTTCCTTTTCTTTTTTTTTTTTTTATATACAAGTACCTGATTCTTTTCCTAGAGCATGAGCAACTTAATGGTGGGAGATAAGTCATACTTGGAGTTCCTAGATTGTTGACTAATTGAGTGGCTGAGTGAATGTCACTAGGCTGTTTTACTACCACATGATAGCATTTGGTTAGGACTCTGGGTTTATGTTATAAAACTAATATTGCTTAAAGAAGGTATTTTTTAAAATAGTAAGCTTATTTTAGGGGCGCCTGGGTGGCTCAGTCGGTTAAGCATCTGACTTCAGCTCACGTCATGATCTCATGGTCCGTGAGTTCGAGCCCTGTGTTGGGCTCTGTGCTGACAGCTTGGAGCCTGGAGCCTGCTTTGGGTTCTGTGTCTCCCTCTCTCTCTGCCCCTCCCCTGCTCACATTCTGTCTCTCTCTCAAGAATAAACATTAAAAAACTTTAAAAAAATAGTAAGCTTATTTTAAATGTTCCTCTCAAGCCCTTATTCCCCTTAAAGCCTTCTTTCGTTGTCCTAGGATCAGAGGAAAATGACTTGTCACCATTTTAGTAACATAACAGGCTTGAAAGTCAGGCTTGAGGAGAAGATCTTAGAGTTTTATGTAAGGGAAGCTCAAGGGGAAGAGAGATGGAGAAACCACTCCTTTCTGCTTTGGGTCCATAACAGAAAGGAGACAGGAGACAGGCTGGGCATATGCTGGTGAGCTGAATGAGGGAAATGCTGAGGACATGGTTTTCTGTTTGATATCCTAGGAGACTGTAACAGCTATGGAAAGACCCTCAGTCCAGTCTCAGAGATAATGCAGCAGAGGGCTCAATATTGTCTGTAGCCAACAAGGGCTGGGGCAAGCCTCGTCGTCAGCTGGCAAAGTGGGGCTGTTACTGCAGTGCAAGCAGAGAGGCTAAGTCATGAGTTCCACCCTCCAGGGGCTGTAGCTGTGGATGCTGTCAGGGTAAGCTGTGATCAGATGGACTAGGGACACCTGAACAGTGGCCAGAGTCATTATAGAACGTCTATGTTCCAGATCCAGAAGGCCATGTGAGCTCTCTCTCCTTTATTCAGCCCAAAACCCATTAGAAGAGAGCCTTGCAGATGTAGGAGACAGTGAGCGATTGTCCAAGATCAAGGGAAGTAAAGTACGTTTTCTCCTAACTAAGGCCAGACACAATTTAGATTTTCTCTGCATCTGAGTTGTAGTGTGAACAATTTTGCAAGTCTGTTAGATTAGTGTATGCATCAGGGGAAATGTATTGGTTTGCAGAATCCAAAGGATGGTAAAGGAGACAAGCTAAGATACGAGGAGGGTACGGGCTCACCTGGAGTCAGAAGCCCAGCTTTCTGTCTTCTTCAGTAATCTCTGCTTGCTCACTATTGACCTTCTTTCTCACTAGTGACTAGTTCCTTGTGTAAAGAAGTTTTATATTTTATGCTTCAACCATGAGAAGAAGGGAGACCTCCCTTAAGTTTGTTTTGACCTCAGTTCAAATCCTAGGGAATGATTATATGGATCTAGCTCAAGTCAGATGCCCACTTCAATAGTAGCCCTGGGGGATGATATTTTCAAACCCCTCTACCTCTTGGGTCAGTTGTCTACTCCCAAACCAACAAATCATGATTGGGAGTCAGAGATGATCCAGGATGGTCTCCATGGTAACGAAGTATTGGAAGGACAGCTCCCAGGAAAAAGTAAGAATGAGGGTGATCTTGAAAGAAAGTATCAGTTGGACATGACATCAATCCCGTCAGCACATACACTCCCCAGGACATTCTGGGTTCTTGGGAGCACTGGAATACTCAGCAGTTCACACAGAGAAATCCACCGTAATCATACCAGCCTCCAAGATGCACCTACTGCTTCCTCCCACATGAGGTGTTACCGCATGTTGAATCTAGGCTGGTTTGTGTGATCAGTAGAACACAGTGGAGATGATGGTGTGGGGCTCTGGAGGTTGGGTCATAAATGGCATTTTGGCTTCCACCTGCCCTTGTGGCTTATTTGCTCGGCTTGTGGGGACACTCAAGCAGCCCTGGGAGAAGTTCACGTGGACAGAACCGGAAGCATCCTACCAACAGCCAGAACCAAGGGGCAGTCATGCCAGCAGGCCATCTTGGAAGCTGGCCAGCTTGTCTTCAGATAATTGCAGTTCTGGTGGATATCTGACTGCAATTTCATGAATGGCTCCTCCAAGTCAAACTGCCCAGCTAAGCTCTTCCCAAATTCCTGACCCAGAGAACTATCAAAGACGGCACGTGCTTATTGTTTTTTAAGCTACTATGTTCTGGAGTAGTTTATTATGTATGGTTAATTAGTTTGTGTATGTTCTCAAACCTTGTAAATGAGGGTAAACCTTCCAGGTCCAAAGTAGCCAAAAAGCCCATCTATTAGGACTCAGAGAGGAAATGGCAAAAGAACTCTACAGTATTTTTCTTGGGTTCTACAGATATTCTGTCAAAAAGAAAAAAGAAAAAGAACACAGAAAACAAAGAATCTCTGACATGTATTTTACTGAGTTTGCTAATGTCACCGGAATAATTGGATGCTCATCAAGAGAGAGAAAAATCAACACTGGAAAAGTATTGAGAATATTTGCATTTTTATCCCAGCTTTTGGGCAAGTCATTAGGCCATTTGTGCCCAACCTCTCCAGGTGGCTCAAGGATCGCATGAGCCAATGAAGGTGGAAGTGCCCTAAAAATTTTCAACACCTTACATGTCACTGTTACACTCATGAGGACAAAGAGTGTGGATATGGATTAGAATTAGACACTGGGAAAGAGAAGGAGAGGGAGAGATGGAGTACAGGAAAAACTGCTTATTTTTCCCCCCAACACAATGGCATCCTAATAATGGGAAAATATCATTTAGTCAATTTTGAGTATTATCTTAATGTTGTTTGGGGATATCTTTGATGTAGAGAAACTAGGAAATCAGATCTCCATAAGACCCATGAATTACAGAGCTGGTAATAAGCGGATTTCTAATAATTCTGTTTCCTGGCACGCTCCTGACATCCTGTCGCATAACGCAAATGCAGCTGGCTATAAGGGTCACAGCTCCTGCTAACCCATCATGCTCACTGATGTACGACTTCACCCCACTGAATGTGTTCTCCGTATCAGTCTTCCCACGGGGACCCCATACCTCAGCAGGTATATTTCATGAGTGGAGGTGTAACTGATGAATCTTCTAATTTTATAGTCTGAAATGGGATGATAAAATGCTAGATTTATAGATAGTGTTTCATTGTGCACAACACTCACGTTCCTTATTCCCATCTGGTGTGAAGAAAAGAAATTTGTTCTCCCTTTAACGTGTCATGCTGTTAAATGTATGTTGCTTAAGATCTTGAGGAGTTGAAGCATAGCTATCCACCAGCATAAAAGATATGGTGCTGTGGGCAATACTTTAATGCAAGCAGAGCTTAACCAAAGGCATTTTATTGACATTGTAGTTATTTTTTATTTTGCAAGCGGAAGATAAACCTTTATGTCCTGGTTTATTAACAAAGTCTGTCCTCAAATTAGGATGGGCTTTCTTAGATACACATGTGGCTGCCAATTCTTCCCCAAATTTCATGCAGACTGCTCCATTGTCATAGTGTATCAGAAATTCTGCCAAAGGAGTGCGTTTTCTATCGCAGCCTTATCAAGCGGCCTTGCTATGGCCATGCAAAATGGCTTCTGATAGATTTCCAGGAAATAAAAATGCAGGTTCCTCTCTCCTGAAACCAGAAGCAGAATTTCTCCCCTGGACCTAACAGGGATTGCCCTTCTGACTCCCCAAATTCCACAGAAAGAACACTTTACACGCATACATTTATATTTGGCACATTCTCATTAACATGTCATTTCTCTTATGGGAGAACAATTAGGTATTCATGTCATTACAATAGAAGAGATACACAAAAATACAAGAGTCACAAAGGAGAAGGGAAAGGAAAAATACAGGAAAAGGAATGTGCGTTATTCAAAACCACTACATTTGACTAATGCTGGTCTTTATATAACTAAGACCTCAAAAAAGGAATAAGAGGGCAGTGCAAAATGAATCCGTGAAGGAAATTTGTGAAAGAGTGAAAAGTATCACAGAGTAAGTTCTCTCTTTTTTTGCATAATGTCAACTAATAGCACTTCCCATTTTTTAACATCGGTGTGTGTGTGTGTGTGTGTGTGTGTGTGTGTGTGTGTGTGTGTTGGTATCAGTTGATCCTGCTTTATGATTGCTTACTTCTCATTATTTGCCTTAATAGCACTTTTTGTTTTCTGGACCAACATCTTTCAGGAACCTACTTAATTTTATCTTTTTATATTGAAAATTACAAGACCTTTTCTGTATGGAAAATACATGATTTGAAAAAAAAAATTTAAGTGGATATTGTTAAAAATACTGTGAAATGAGCAATTTGAGGGCATGTAAATAAAGTACAATTAACATAGAAGAGCTAATTTTCCCCCACATATAAGAGTAAGAGGTTTTTTATTAAGATTATCGTGTATTCTTGCTAGCGCAGGAGCCCCATGGTGCCGCACCCCTTCCCGGGTAAATGGTTAGTTGATGGGCTCACATATTGCTACACAGCTCTGACTCCCATTACTTCGTAACAATGTAATATTTCAAATGGAAGCTGAAGATAACTGGCTCTAAGGCTACTAGGAAGAAGGGAGAAGGGAGGCATGTGTGAAAAGATTCTACTTCCACTTCTAAAGATTCTACTTAGTTTGAAATTTTCAGATTCCCAAATGTTGCTTTCAAATGCTCTTTCATTTTCTTGTCCTCCAAGAAGCTAGCTGTCGCGATGATGCTGAGCCAGCCTGGTGATTCTTGGGCTACCTCACTGCGTGTTAAAAGGATGGGGTGAACCCTGTATATTTTGTCTAATTTTTTTTTTTATGGCATGAATTGTATGTGTGTAGGAGGGCATGTGTGTGTGTGTGTGTGTGTGTGTGTGTGTGAACATGTATTCCTCTTTAGTTTTTTTGAAATTAAAAAAATCATAATATATTTAGACTTCCATTAAGTAGCAGATTATGGGCTGTGTGTGGTTCCATGTTAATTTGCTTCAGAAACCATGTTACATTCACTAGTAAAGCACCCTGTGACCCATCAGAATGGTATCAACTTTGAAGATAGGCATGTATTTTTCAAACCTTCCAGAATGAGGTTTTTTTCTTTATCAACAGAAAATATTTAAATTCTTTAAATGTTCATTTATTTTTGAGAGACAGAGAGAGATAGAGCATGAGGGGGTAGGGACAAGGGTGGGGGTGGGAGCAGACACAGAATCCAAAGCAGGCTCCAGGCTATGAGCTGTCAGCCCAGAGCCTGACACAGGGCTTAAACCCACGGATCGTAAGATCATGACCTGAACTAAAGTCAGACGCTCAATGGACTGAGCCACCTAGGCGCCCTCAACAGAAAATATTTTATTTTATTTTTTTAACATTTTATTTATTTTTGAGACAGAGAGAGACAGAGCATGAACGGGGGAGGGGCAGAGAGAGAGGGAGACACAGAATCGGAAGCAGGCTCCAGGCTCCGAGCCATCAGCCCAGAGCCTGACGCGGGGCTCGAACTCACGGACCGCGTGATCGTGACCTGAGCTGAAGTCAGCCGCTTAACCGACTGAGCCACCCAGGCGCCCCACTACAGAAAATATTTTAAAGATTAATGTCAAAGCACAAGTTAGTATTATCCAAATCCTCTTTTAAGGATGGGCAAACTTACAGTATTTAAATAAGGGAAAACTCCATTACTCCTCTTATTTTTAATAAACTACTAATATGCTTATCACATATATATTTTATATATGATAAATAATATGTTCATAATAGAAAGGAATTTAATAGACCATTTCTTGGTTACCTTAACAAACAATCTGGTTTTCCCTAAATGTTGGTGTATATTTCATTATTTTCAACCACAAGTGTTACCTACTATTTACAAGGGACTTTGGAGATTTCTCAAAGTGATATTAGGAAGAGAAAAACAAATACTTAGCACGGAGTTATTAGGAAGAGAGAATAAGAATAATTACAGTTGGCAATTATTCAGTACTTATTTTGCATCAGGCATATCACATATTGAGGTACGATCTCATTTACTACAAATTACCTCATTTAAATGTCACCATGATTCCCACAAGGTTGCTATTTGATAGTAGGTATACAGATGCTCATGATGATTAAGAAGCCTGATGAATAATAAGGATATAAATGGAGTGAAATTACAGTGACGTGGGAGGTAGGCTCAGAGAACACTGGTCAGGGAGGCAGCATGTGAATGAGTGAGATAGCACTGATCTTCTTATGTGGATGAGAAGCCTGCCTTTTCCTCAAAATGGCGGGCGTCTCTCCATGTAAATAGACATGACCATATATCATTTTACTGGCTGTGTAGTATTCTACCTTGTAGTTGTGCCATGACTTGTGTCTTATTTTTGAATGCTTAATTCCAGCTTTTGCTGCTACAAACAATGCTACAGGGAGCTTCTTGTTCACATATCCTGAGCCCTCCTGATTCTTTGCCTTTGTGAAATTCCCAGAAGTAGGATTTTGTGGTTGACAAGTATAAGCATTTAACATTTTACCCACAATTCTACACAGCCTTGTGTGGCTTTTGTGTGGAAGTGGCCACACACCCAAGGCTGTCTAATCCAAGGCAAGGTTCCAACCACCAGGAGACTCTTCTATAGTCCTATTGGGAGCCCCCTCCGCATTGTTTTTTATCTTTAAGTATTTGCCAACCTGGTAATTAGGAATTGTACAAATTCTTATGATTTCTCTCTCCCTCCCAACATGCCCAAGACTGAAACGATTATCTTCCTCATTAACAAAAAGAAAAAAAATCTATTTCCTGTCCTGTGTTCTCATTTTGTTTATCCTCATCACCATTCGTTTCCTCCTTGAGACTGGGAATCTTGTTGGTTTCACCCCTGCTGTTCACCAGCCACATCCCATCAGCCACTAAACCTTGCCCATTTGACCTCCTCTCTCTAGATCTGTCTCATTTTTCCAGCTCCACTACCACTGACATGCAAGAGCTTTTCATCTTTCATGTAATCTATATTTCATATATTCTGTATTCGGTATATGTTGGTATCCAGTATTACAAATGTCCACAGTGCCTCTGATGGCCTATCTTAGAGGAAGTGTATGGGAGAGGGTCACGTAAAACCCCGCTCAAATCCTTCCAGTGTTCCCCATTGCCACAATCGCTATGATGTCAAGTCCAAGCACTGCCATTGGGTGTGCTGGTCTTTCACAGTTGGCCCCAGCTGCCCCTTTACCTCCGAGCCTGCCTTTCCCCTCTTCCTTACGTCCTCACCTCCAGCCCCTGCAGTATTTCCAGTCTTCACAGAAACTATGCTTCTCTGGCCTATTCTGATTTGGCTCTGCTTGCCCTTCACTCATGCTTTAAGACCTGGTTCCTGTCCTGTAGGACTCGTTCATTGACCTCTACAGTCACTGCCCGGCACCCCCTTCTTGGGGTCATCCATGTACCTCGTGCATACCACCAGCAGAGCAATATAAAAGGATTTTCACTCCTGGAGGCCAAACAACAAACCTTGGTCTGGGCGGTAAGATAGAAGAAATAAAGTGGAACTCTTTTAGTGAATTTATCATGGGGGGATAACACAAGTACCTGTATCATGAGGAGGTTGTGAGATAATGCTTGGAAAGCCCTTAGACGTATGTTTGGCTCACTTAGTACATGTTGATTATCATTACTGTTTTTCATTCAAAATGTGTTTCTGATCCGATGGACATTGTAAAAAGAGAAACAAAACAAATTCACAGTGTAAGTACGAAAAGCTATCAAATACAGGAGACCTATTTCTTTCCAGAAGGATATCAAACAATACTGCTGTGCGTTAGTATGGAAATTACCTTTAAGTGTCTGAGATCATAAAATAATATTAATCCTTACTGTGATCACAACAACAACAGAACCAATAAAGATAATATTCCTGATAGTCATTCAATGCTTACTCTGTATCAGGCCCTGCCAGGCTAAATATTTTCTGTGAGTTGTTGCATTTAATTTCCACAGAAATCTCTCAAGGCAAGATTTTTTGTCCCCTTTTGACAGATGTGAATCCCTGAAATTTAGGAATTTCCTTACCCAAGTTTCCATAATTGGAAAGAGTGGAATGAAGGTTTGAAGGAGGTATAATTCATTGTGATTTCACCAAGTCCCTGATGCACGTGAGTCAATGTTTTAGCCCTCTTTTGGAACATTACCCCCTATCTCCCTGCGCAAAGGTCCTTCCCCTTCGGACCGATGGAAGACAACTTAAGCCATCTCCTGGTTGAAGAGAATCAGGAATCACTTTCTGGGTCATCATCCGTGTGCATTTGGGAATATGCTTTTGAGAGTTGCAGGGGATATAGGAAAACTTTGTCTGAATTCTAAGTTCAGCCACTGTGGGTGATTTGGGACCCTTTCTATGCTTCTGAGTGGGCTCGTGTAGCTAAAGAGGGAGGGGGTATGCATGCCGCTCTCTTTGTAGACTATGAATCCAGTAGGTTCTGAGCAAAAGTAAAGTGGGGAGAGAAGCTTGTATTTGAGAAATGTTATTCAGTTGGATTTTAAAAATAAGACATTTGGAACATCATATCAATGCGTAATAATGTGTCTATGCATTAAACCTTTTTTCCAAATAACTATAGGGTGTGCTATGGTCTAGATAGAATAAAAAGAAAAAAAAATTGCTTCTTTACATATTGCAATTTGAATTTTCTTTTTTTCTTATATTCATTAACTTCCATTATTAATAAACAGAGTAATTGACAACGTATCTCCTATAATTTGTATGCTTATTGTAGAAATGCTTGGTAAATATATCTGCTATCTACTGTGTAATTATCACTGGAAAGCCACATTTCCCAGGTAAACTGTTCATAGATACACATCAGTTCTTTAGAGATGTAGAGCCCCTGTCTCTCAGTCTCATCCAAAGGTTCCCTCAGCTAGATTGCTAGATGGCTCAATAGCTGGTCAGGAGGATATGTGTGTTTAAAGAGGCTTTTAATTTTGGCCTTTCATTTAGACAACTTAGATCTCTTCTGATGAATCCATCCTACATCTCTTTGCTCAGCATAGCATCTCTGACTAGCTGGTAATCCTTGTTTCATGGGGATGGGGATGGAGCGGGATGCAAACAGATGCGGAAACAAGAGTCTGCTCCAGCAGAGCAAATGAAGTGCAGGACATTTGCACTTTCCTATTTTTTGGCTATTACAAATAATGTTGCTATAATCATTCCTTGTATGTCTGCTGGTGTGTACTTCTGTGGAGTTTATACCTAAAAGTAGAATTTCTGGGTAATGGAGATTGTATGTGTTGAGTTTCAGAAGAGCTTGCCAGTTTTCTAAATTCATTGGAACCATTTAAATGCACTGATGATTCCAGTTTTCCCTCATCCTTGTAACATTTTGTATTTATTGTCTTTTTCATTTTTTGCCATTCTAGTGGTTCTGTGTTATTATTGTTTTAATTCAATGTCTCTGATAACTAGTGACATTGAGCACCTTTTTAAATGCTTAATAACGTTTGGATATCATCTTTTCTGAAATACTTAAGCAAGACTTCTGACTGTTACTTAAATTTTGGGCTCTTGGATTTTTCTCACTGTGTAGGGATTCTTTAGGGGTTATAGATACGAATGTAGTGTCACACATACTGATTGCAAATACAGTAAAACCTTGCATTTGAGTAACTTGTTCTGTGAGTGTTCCAACATTTCTAATAAATTTTAATTTGATAAATGAGCAATGTCTTGCAATACAAGTAGTACATGATGCCGAATGTCATGTGATCACAACTGAACGAATGGTTCTTCTCTTTCTTGCTGCGGGATTGTGGGGGATCATCTCCCATGCTCAGATGCCCAGTCTCAGGAATGAGGTGGTTGGCAGAAATCAGTGACTTTTCGGAACATTGGAAGGTGCCCACAACTGGCACTAGAGTATTTTTCGTCACTTCAAAGCACGTGTGGACAGTCCTTTGCTTTTCCATACAAAAGTAAGCTTAGGAATGTTTTGCTTCATTCTAGGTCAGGCTGCCTGCATGTATAGGCCATTTCCTCTGCTGCCTTATTGCCAGTTACATTACATACAATACCTGGCAAGAGTTTATTAATACTGTACTGGAGTTAAAATCTGTGCGAGCATATACAATGGCCCCCATGCAGAAAAAAGGATTCCACTGAACCAATAGATAGCAGTGATTCTGTTAGTGATAGTGAAAGTCGTCCTACACAATAACTCTCCTCTCTCTTGTCTCCCACACACCAGTCATGAAGGTTTTCAAAGGTAAGTGCAGGTTAATTTGTTTATTTTTCTTTATATTTTGTATTTCCTTTATTACTTTGCATTATATTACAGTTTTGTAATTATTTTTATATGAATGTTTTTGGGTTGTGTAATGAATTATGTGAGTCTCCATTATTTCTTGTGAGGAAATTCACTTTGATATACAAGTGCTTTGGATTACAAGCATGTTTCTGGAACGAATTATGCTTGCAGACCAAGGTTTTGCTGTGTCTTCTTGTCTGGGGCTCATCTTTTCACTCTCTTACTGGTATTTTGATGAACACATTTCCCAGTTTTATGAAGTCTAATTTTACGAAACTAGTTTTTCAGTATTTTCCTTGATAGTAACTTTTGTGAACTGTGTAAGAAAATATGCCCACCCTCACTGTCTTGAAGATATTCTCCTAAATTCATTTTTAGAAGTTAATTTCCTTCCTGCTTGCCTGCATGCCTGCTATTCCTTCCTTCCTTCCTTCCTTCCTTCCTTCCTTCCTTTCTTTTTTTTTTTTTTAATTTCCATTTAGGTTTGCAATCCACTTGGAATTGATTTTTATGTTTGTTTGTTTGTTTGTTTTAATTTCATTTATGAAGTCTATTTCCTCTAGCTATAGGATTCCAGGTTGGGTTTTTTTTTTCTTTAAGCACTTAAAAAATGTCATTTCACTGTCTTCTGTGAAGTCGAAAAGTCAGCCATCAATCTTATTATTGCTCTTTGAAGGTAATGAGGCTTTGTCTCATAGACTTGAGTCTTCAGCAGTTTTCTAGGTGTGGTTCTCTTTGTATTTATACTTCTTGACATTGGTAGAGCCTCTAAAATCTTTGTCTCCATTGTTCTAGGTCATTTGTCAGTTTTGCAAAATTCACAGCCAGTCTCTCTTCACATATTGTTTCTGACCCATTATTTCTCCTCTCCTTCTGACACTATCACTTGTAAGATTTGGTTCACAGTGTCTCAGGTTTCTCTCAGCTTTTTCTCTTACTTGCCATTCCTTATTTCTCTGTGTGGTTTCAATGCATATATTTTCTATTGATCCTTTTCCAGTTCACTAAATCTTCCTTGTGCCCTGTTTAATGTATCATTTAACTCATCTATCAAAGTTTTCATTTAGGCTATTTTAATTTTTAATGTCTTTAATTCTCATTTTATTCTTCTTATAGATTATGTTATCTGGTGAAACTCACTGTGTTGCCACCTGTTAAATAAGAATTACCAATAAACTAAAACCCATGTCTGATAACTCCAATTTCAGTTCCCCTTAAGTGTTTCAGTTGTTTTTTTTTAACTTCTCTTGCTTTTTAGTCATTTGCTCTTCTTGCATATTTGAACCTTTTGTGCCCCCTCCCCCTTTGTTTTGGTTATTTCACTATCTTGCATACCTATTTTTTTCTTTAAAATAAAATTATTATCTACTGGAAACACTTGATCTATCATAAATGTGAATTTATTTTTTACTCTAAAAAGTTTTTTTAATGTTTTTATTTTATTTTTGAGAGAGAGAGACAGAGTGTGAGTGGAGGAGGGGCAGAGAGAGAGGGAGACACAGGATCCGAAGCAGGCTCCAGGCTCTGAGCTGTCAGTACAGAGCCCAGCATGGGGCTTGAACTCACGAGCCCTGAGATCATGACCTGAGCTGAAGTCAGATGCTTAACCAACTGAGCCACACAGGTGTCCCTCATAAATGGGAATTTAAATGTGTAATTACAATCTTCACTCTACTTCACTTAGACTTCTTTCCTTTATATTTTTCTGTTGTGAGTCGTATACAAGTTTAATTTATCCCCCAAACTCTAAGTTGCATATCAAGTTCCATGAGTTATCTCTTTTCTGATGATTTTTGAAGTGAGGTAGGTAGAATATCTCTCCATTTCCTTCTGTGCGTAAAGAAGGAAATGTCACAGCACTTCAATAATATTTTCCAATGAAATTTTCTTTTCGATCTCAGATCTCCTTCCTAGCCTTAATAAACACATTTGGAAATAGTTTAGCACATCATTTCAGAATAAAAGAATACTGATCGTTGTCTTGTGGCCTCAGGTAAAACAGACAAAAACAATTCTTTTTAATAACCTGTTACAGTGACACCTGGGTGGTTCAGTTGGTTGGGCGTCCAACTTCAGCTCAGGTTATGATCTTGGAGTTTACGAGTTCAAGCCTCACGTTGGGTTCTGTGCTGACAGCTCAGAGCCTGGAGCCTGCTTCAGATTCTGTATCTCCCTCTCTCCCCCTCACTCCTGCTCTCACTCTGTCTCTCTGTCTCTCTCAGAAATAAATAAACATTAACATTATGTTAAATAAACTATTACAAATTTGAGACAATATCATCCTTCTTCCTGAAATAAGAAATATTGTTAGTACCTATTTAAAATGTTTTAGTTTTAATTGTCTAAAATTTTGATGAATCCCTAAAAAATTTAAAATTATTAGTCTGTGTATGCCAATGAAGTAGTTAGCTCGTGTGTGCTAGAAGTTTGAGAAAACTGACCTGAATTTGTTGTCATTGGACATAATCACATAATCTAACTGCTAAGAACAAAACTAACAAACTTGGATTCTGTGCAGTCCTATGCTTTTGAATGTGTTGGATTTGAGGTGTCTGTAGAACACCACTATCCGATACCAGTAGGCAGTTCAAATTAGGAGTCTAGACCTCAGATATTAGGATATTGTCAATAGATAGAAGTCGTAGAAATGGCTGAGACACTAGGGTAAAGGATGCAAATGGAAAGACAACAGAAGCCAGAACATGTAAGCTCAGAGGAAAGTGAGCTGATGCTGTTAAGACTTTATATATGATGAAAAAGAGATTCCCTTTACTCTGATGTACATAAATTAGCCTTATCACTCTTGCTGTGATCCCTAATTCCATGGCCCAAACTCAATATATATATTTCTAGGGTAGTTGACCCTGGAACAAAGCATAGGTGAGTGGCACCAAACCTCCTGAGCAGTATATAATTTTTGAGCAAATATAATTTTTGATTCCCCTAAAACTTAACTACTAATAGCCTACTATTGACTGGAAGCCTTACTAATCAATAACATAAATAGACAATCAACACAAATTTTGTATGTTGTATGTATTATATATTGTATTCTTAGAATAAGTTAGAGAAAAAAGTTATTAAGAAAACCTTAAAGAAGACAAATACATTTACAGTACTGTACTGTATTTATTGGGGGAAAAAACTACATGTAAGTAGACCCATGCAGTCCAAACTGCTGTTGTTCAAAGGTTGATTGTACTTTTAACTCCACCTACTCAAAATCCAATAGGAGCTGAGCAGAGCAGAGTCTGAGATTATTTAAGTCAGTGTGTGTGTGTGTGTGTGTGTGTGTGTGTGTGTGTGTGTTTGAAGTACTCCTGACCTTGTGACTCCTGATAATGATTACTTGGGGACAGAATGATGATGATGATGATTATGGAATAAAATGCCATTTTAGCTAAACTAAGCCGTTCTGTCTTCCTACAGATGCAAAGTTCCACATTCCCTTTTGCCATCAAACTTGCTGATATCGCACGTATCCTAAACTATCATCATTTTGACATTCTATCACTGCTACATGCCATTAGCATCCTGTTCCATAGCACTCTTGGAGAATCTTGACTGCCCTGTGAATTGACCCAGCTATTATGGCCAAATGCTTTAGGAATGCTACTGTACATTATAAACACATCAATGGGCATGTTGATGTGATAATGATAATGATGAAATTACACTTTCTCACTTTCTGTAGCTTCCAGAAAGCCACTCACATGGGGATGCTTACTGGTCTAAAGTAAAACTCTTTGCTCACCAGTCCCCGCAATGTCTAGGGCCTTGGAAGCTGGGGGGATTGTCCCAATGAGAAATCATCTCGGCCTTTGTCTTTGTTTGTAGTTCAGTGAGAGACATAAACATAGTATTATTAGAGTCTTCCAATAGGGTGCCTGGGTGACTCAGTTGGTTAAGTGTCTGACTCTTGATTCTGGGTTCAGTCATGATCTTGCAGTTCATGAGATAGAGCCCTATATCAGGCTCCATGATGGCAGTATGTGTCTGCTTAGGATTCTCTCTCTCCTTTTCTCTCTGCCCCTTCCCTGCTCACTTTCTCTGTATCTCTCTCAAAATAAATAAATAAACTTTAAAATAAAAAGAATCCTCCAAGATTTTATACCCATTAAATTTATGTAAATTATTAATCTCAGAATATTCCTTTTTTCTCAGCCCACTTGCTAAAGATTGTGCTAAAGATTGATCACTTGCATGGACTTGAAGGATTATAACACAGAAATAGAGGAAAGTAGAGTCAAAATCTCTGTCTCCACCTTCCAGTCCCAGATGATGTTCCCACTCCTGTAAGTTGACCCCTTCGCTCCTCTTTGATGGTATCGTTACCATTACAGCCTGATCAGCACATGAATTTGGTAGTGTCTGTCAGTCGAGTGTGTGTTGGCACTTTGGGAGAAAGAAGAGGTCAGATCCAGAAGGAATACTCCTTTTTGCTAGGCATTGATATATTTTTCAAAGTATGTGGGGGCTTTCACTGAATATTTAGACAAAAGTTTCAGAATTTTAGTGGACAGTATTGGTTTCGTTATTTTTTATACCATCTGTGGTCCTTCCCAGTATATGCCTGATTCTTGTCGGGGGTAAAAAACACACTATCGTTTCCCTAACATTAGACATGCTAATGGATCCACTGAGGATCTTTTGATTTAATTCTCCATTTTTAGCTTTGATAATGTTATCTAGGGCAAGACTCTGAATCTCTCTGGACTGGAGTTTTCCCTTGTGTAAAACAAAAGAGTGAGAAAGAAAGAGAGCAAAGAGAAAAATTCTGGCTTTTTTCTTTCGTACATTTTTTTCATCAAACATTTAATGAGGGAACAACAGGAATATCAGAAGAGTGAGATACAGATAATTCCACCAAAAAATATCATAGTCTATAGAGTAGAAAAGAGAAGCCCATGAACAAAAGGCACTTACATAGTATGGCCAATGCTATAGAGTAGGGCTATTACAATATACTAGAGGATCATACTTTCAGGAATAAATTATGCTTAGAAAGACATTTGGGAGGGTTTCCCCGAAGAAGATGTCAATTGAGTCGGGGATTGAATAATAATTAGGGTTTTATCCAGTGTGGTTGCAGGAAAGCAAATTCCAGGCAGAGGGAAGGGAATAGACAAAAGTTTATGCAATGGCAGACCCTTAGATTTTACTAGATAACATGTATGGATAAGGGGAATGGAGGTAAATGGAATGGTGGAAGCATGTGGCACAAAATCATTAGGAGCACTGAATGTCATGCTAAGGAATTTAAGAAAATGGGCAAGCTAAGTGATTGTTTTTCTTCCGAATTTTGAAAACATAATATGACATGTCTAAATAACAGAAACCAAGATACTTCCTTAAAGGTGATAATTCTTAGCTGGATGATTTCTTAATAAAAAAATAAATAAGAAGAAGTATGTATCAAGTTGTCTATCTTTAGTGCACTGTGGACTCCTAGAGTAAGTCTCCTCCTTCAAATATTCACTTCATCTGTTAATGTTTACTTTGGTTACTGGTATTTGGATTGGCTCTTGAACTATCCTGGCATTGATTCATCTTTTCAGACAGCTGCTCCTTTTGAAGCATCATTGCAAGAGATGCTTCCCTACTTATCTAGACAGTGTGTGTACTTGTCCATCAACACATAAATAGCCCTGAAGCTACCTGCATGTCCAGGGGCTGGAGGAGAGACAGGGCTGCTTTCCCATTGAAGATCTGCCAACTTTAGAAAGATCAGATTCTTTGTGAGCCCTCTGAAATTGTAGAGAGGGACCCCAACATGAAAACTTTTGCTTCTGCTGTCAGTCTTGTAGAGACATCTTTTACTATTCCAATAAGAAGTTTCTAAAAGACTTCCTAAGACTACAAAATTACTACACTGCAGTGTTGTACCTCTTTTAGAGGCAACTGAATGTACTTTTCCATTGCCTTGCCTTCTTCCGTATTAGCAGTGGAATTTTTTGCTTTTCTCTTAGTGCCCTACACCCTCAAAGGCTCAGGCCTGAAGTTTCTTATTATTCAAATCACTGAATCTCTTTCTTTAGTGACATATAACAATGAAGGCCTCACGGGGCCTGAGAGATGACCTGTGAGGACAATCCATTCACAGTTTCTGAATCAGACCTGTCTCTCATGCCAAGAAGAGATTAATCCCAGGAGTCTCTGCAAAAGCCCCAGTAGGGCTTGTGATGGTCCAGTCACATTTCTTACAATGCCTAGAAGGTTGTGAGTATGACTATTTCTTGTCTCATACTGTGTCTCCCTTTTCAAAGAAGGACTGGCTAGCAAACAGAGAGACTTGGCAAAGCAGGAGAGACTGAGTGCCACTGAGACCAGAGTTTCTGGTGTGTATTTGTTTTCCTGTCAGGTGTTGCTGGGAGATTCATCGCCTTCAAACCGCTGCCAACTATGTGAACTCCAACAATTTGGTAGGGCAAAGCAATCATTGGCAAATACAGCACAACAAATTGTTGGCTAATAGCAAAAGCTGGAGATGCCTCTGTTAATGAATCCAGCCAAGCCTTTTGTCAACTAGGTGAAAAGTCTAATCTAAATCCTGAGAAGCTGGACCTGGAGGAGGCACAGTGAGTCCAGGGAAATTGCAGAAAACAGAGGATTTGTTTCCATCAGTCATCGTCTTTTAGAAAGGAAACCCAGGCTTAGGGTAAATTATGAAAAACAATGATAGTCTGGATGCTCAGAAACTCTAGGGATTTCAGAAATTGTAGAGAAAAAAAACATATGGTAGCATCTCCCTGTAGAATTTCAGTCTTTCCTCATCAGTTTCTTTGACAAAGAAGAAGAGATGTCACAATAATTTAAATGTGTTGTTCCTTGGCCCTGTCTCACAGAAATGAGATGAATTAGGAGTGAGATGATGATAATGTCAGTTCACAGAATTCATTGGTGCCACTTGATTAACTAACTCTACAGATTTTTTTCATGTGTCTTTAAATGTGTGATACCACTTTACTGTTTTCAACTTCTTCTACTGTGTTCAAATTTGTTGGTATATATTCACAAACATATAGATCAAAATTCTGTTGAACATTTATTCAGAAAATATTGTCAATTACTGTTTGTTAGGGAAATCCCTCACCTTTTATTCATTAATTTATTTCATCAGTAAATATGCTTGAGAACTCACTATGTGTTCGGCACCATATTGGGTGCTCAGGATATAGCAGTGAACAAAAAAAAATTCTTACAATCATGGAGTTTATATTCTAGTGAGAGGAGACAGATGACAAATAAATTTGTAAGCAAATATATATTATTTTGATGGTAATAGAGAGGAAACTAGAGCAGGAAAAGGGGATGAGGTGTCAGGGGTGCCTGGGTGACTCAGTCCATTGAGAGCCTGACTCTTGATTTTTGGCTCAGGTCATGATCCCAGGGTGGTGGGATGGAGCTCTCTTCCTCTGCTCCTCTTCCCCACTCACACTCTCTCTCTCTCTCTCTCTCTCTCTCTAAAATAAAAGAAAAAAAAAGAGTAGTCAAAGAAGACCTCTGTGATTAGGAGTCATTTGCACAAAGACTTGAGGGCAGGAAAGGATTGAGCCATGTTGGGTAAGAATATTCTAGGCAGAGGGAATCACAAGCAGAAAGATCTTAAGCCTGGAGGATGCTTGGTATGGTTTGAGCAAAAGCAAGAAGGTTGGCATGGCTGCAGTTATGGGCACAAGAAGGAGTTGTTGGTCTCGAGATGAGATTAGGTTTCCTGAGAAGGGCAAGCCAGTGCTGAAACATCAGGTAGGGTTTGGTAGCCATGCACAAGAACTTTGGTTTCTGTGTAAGGTAGAGGGAAGTAATGGAGGACATGACAAGACATGTTTTAAAGAAATCGTTCAGGCTATAGAGTTGAATGAGGGATATACATTACAAAATTATTGCAAGAATCTAGATGAGACATGATGAGGGCATGGCTTGTGCTAGAAGTGGTGAAGGTGGAGAGTTGGAATCTGGAGATATTTTGAAGCTGGATCAATAAGCTGTTGGAGTAGGCAGGCCCTGAGGAGGCAGATCTTGGGAAAGGCTAAGAACATTTCCCTGAAGGGACATCGGCAGTTAACAGTTCTGGGAGCTGGAGAAATGAGTTGTTGGTCCTCTCATGGGCATCTAGACCAGTATCCACTACATCTACATTTGTACCTTCCGGTGAGGTAACCAGAGTTATGACTGTTATTTCCATTGGGCAGATAAGAAAACTAAAGCTTAAAAACATTGAACAGTTTACTCAGATTCCCAAAGTTGGAGGTTATGCATCTGGATCTCAAACATATTCTGCCAACACCCTTTCCTCAATCCCATAATGCACCTGCCACCTGCCTGCCACAGGTGTTTACTTACTAAGTTGAAGACCAGATTCCATTTGCAGTGCTGAAGTACCTGCTCTTAGAGTGACTGTTGTGACTAAGTTGCATGACTTCATGTGTGGTCAACCTGAAGATCTTTGCCCATGAGCATGGGCATAGGCTGGCACATACCTGTATGTATGAAGGAGTGAAGTGTGCACCTTGCCTCTTCTTCAATTCCTCCCTCCCTCCTTTTGTTCTTTTTCTCTCTTTCTTTCTTTCTTTCTTTCTTTCTTTCTTTCTTTCTTTCTTTCTTTCTTTCCTTCCTTCCTTCCCTTAAGTAACTCATAATAAGGATAATTACATTTTGTGCCCAGCAAAATACTAAGTACTCTATCCATTTCCCATGTATTTATTACTAAAAGTTTGAATACGAAAGTTAGTGCAAGAACCTGAGTATGGAGCCCTGGAGGGAGATTGGTTTGAGGTGGGGGGGGGGGGGTATTCCCCTTTGAACACGCTCCTTCAGAGATGCCTGTGGGCCACTTAGGATGAAAGATATAAGGCTTAAGTTCAGAAAAGTCTGCATAGAGAAACCAGTTTGAGAACTTATGAACATTCTCTTCTAAAAATGTTTCCTAAATTTCTGACTGGCAAACCATGAGTTGGTTTCCTACTTTACCTTATCCTTCCTGTTGTTTGTCTGTGTGTGTGAGTGGAACAGGTAAGCTGAACAAACAACAATTGCATTTAAGACAAGCATAACTTTATTTTGCTTCTCACAATCCCTTCAAACTTTATTCAGTGAAGGTTTTCTTTCTCAGATGCTGGATGAATATGCTGGCAGATCCCCAAAGGAAAATGGGGTACCAGTTCCTACCCTTTGAAGCTTCAGGGGCTGGAGGTCACACTTATCAAGGCGAGGGAGAAGATGTGTCCTCCTTCCTTTCTTCCTACTGAGGGGGTGAATGATTCCCTGGTAAAGAAATGATGGCAAATAACCCTCCTTCCCTTACATGTTTCTTCTCTGTTCCTCAGATACATAGGTAAAAAATACCCTGAAGGGGGAAATAAAAGTAACTTAGGAGGTTGCTTAGGCAAAAAGTTTGAGAGAGGTCATGAAGATTCTGGAAGACTGATCCCTATGATTACCCCCAAAGGAAGGGATCTTGAGACAAGCTGGAAGAAGAGCAAAGGAGAGGGTTCTCTTCCTCTCTCTGGTAGCCATGTCTCTCTTTACCTCAAATATCTTGGGATGTAGATTTAGTGGCACTGGCTTCCTGCTTGTTATGTGCTGTGACATTTCATAGACCACGGTGTGCTTATGCACTAAAGGGGAAACCAGCAATTAGGAGAGGGGCATGGGACTGGAGATAGGCTGAAGTCCTGACTCTCAGAAGGTTCTCTTCATGCATGTACATTTTGTTCCTCCATAAATGTTAAGTAAAGGGAAATAGGTAATTTTGTGGATGGGAAAACCATTCTCAACTGCAAAAAAAAAAATGCTTATATGATTCCAAGAATTTCAGATTGCAAGTCAGAAATTTCACACTCAAGATGAAATTGGCGAAAAGCCCAGAACTCGCCATTTTCACTCTAGATACGCAAATTCTCACGTGGATTTACTTAGAGTAACCAGGGTGTTAAAAATGTCCTTTAGGCTTAAGATTTATTTGCATATGATCTATTGACATGATTATTTAGTTACCAAATGAATTTGGAGTTGGTTCTGTTATTTTGAAACTGTTCAGGAATCATATATTCATTTATTTTTAAGATATTTTGTGATCAGAAAACATTGAGGTTCTTACAAAGAAGATGGGTATAACTAATGATCTATTGGCATACATCCACATCTTCGATATTTGTAAGAATTCAATATAGTGTTTTTCCCTAACTGGATGCATTAGAACCTTTATTAAGTGGTTAAATCGGTTGAATAAGAGTCTTGGCTTAATCCTCTCTAATTGGATATAGCAATTTCATATTTGTTGTACTCCTATAGAGGGCTATAAACTGCATAGGATACACTGACACATTGTTGTCAGTTCTCCATGCTCCAGAACGTATGTGTGCTCACCCATATAACCGTGCTCCACATGGGCAAAAAGCCTTTTAACAAATACAGTGGTCCTCATTCTTTGCGGATCCTGTATTTGCTTGCAAATTTGCCTGCTCACTAAAATTTATTTGTCACCCCCAAATCAATATTTGCAGTGTGTTTGCACTCATTTGCAAACATTTGAGTCACTGAAAAGGTGCATTCCCTGCTGAGGTCAAACAAGGTGACACCCTGCCCTCTTGTTTTAGCTCCCGTACTGTAGACAAGTATCCATTTCACATCTAGTCAGTGCCCTGTTTTTCACCACTGCTGATTTTGATGTTTCATAGGCCCCAAACGTGAAGTACTGTCTAATGTTTTCAAGTACGGGAAGGCTGGGATGAGCCTTGTGGAGAAAAGAAGTGTGTTAAATAAGCTTTGTTCAGGCACGAGTTTCACTGTCGTTTTCTGTGAGTTCAACATTAAGGAATCAACTATATATATTAAAGTGTCTTAAATGCATGTAAAGCAAGGTTATTTATTGATTGGTTGATGAAAATGGCCGGAGGCTCCTGGGAACCTAATTTGTATTCCCCTTAGGAACAACAGTTCAGTATTCACTAATTCAGTGTTTAGGCTAACTTTATAGAATATGACTACTGCAAATAACAAAAATCAACTGAATCTGCTTTTGACTACATGTTGACTTGGGTATCTCATGCCCTTTGTCCACTGGATTTGATATATTTACATGGATAAGTCCAGTTTTTCATTCAACACATTTTTACTAGGTACTACCTACATGGCAAGCCCAGTTGGATATTGGTGAAAAATGGAGAGTAAAGATACCCACAGTCCCCGTCTCACAGGCTAGAGGGAAAGACAGGAGATAAGCACACAGGTCAATGGAAAATTACAAAGATATGATAATGCTGACAAGACAAAGAATAAGGCATTAGGGGAGCATAGCATGTATTGGAGGGACTGGTCATCATCTCATGGTGTTAGGGTGAGAAGTTCAAGCAGAGATCTGAGGTAGGAAAAACAGTTAGTTAGACGTGGTGTAGAGGTGTGGGTGAGATTTCCAGGCAGAGGAGGCAGTACCTGCACAGGCTCTGTGGCGGCAACAGGCCTGGCTCCTCCAGGGAACTGAGACAACCAGAGTTCCTGGAGATGAGGAGTAAGAAGGGCTTGGAGTAGGATATGGCACCAGAGATAGACACGAAGAGTCAAAAGGAAGCTTGCAACATCTTTGAAGACTCAGGTTTTTATCTAAACGTCCTAGGTAAGTCATTAAAAGGCCTTAAGCCCGGATATGGTCAGGTTTGTGGTTTTAAGCGATCATGCTTGCTTCAGAAGAAAGAATAGATTGGAGCAGTTGAGGAGCCCAGGAGGCTGGTTCTTGTAGAAGTTTGTGCACCAGGTGATGGCGGCAGTGAGTGGATTGGTAGGCGAAGACAGAGGAGAAGGTGCGCTGTGAGCCGTGGAGAAGGCAACATTGCTGGTGCGAAAAGCAGACTGACGGATATCGAACGACAGCAGGTGCAGGAGGCTAATGATGGCCCCGTAGATGCTAGCCATATGAGTGCTGGCATAAGAGCATGACAAAATGTGATGCTTCCCTGCCCTGAGTGTGGGGACGCTTGTGAGACTCCATCATAAAAGTGAGATGTGGGGCTTCAAAGTTCAGCTTCCACGTTTGCATGTAATTCTCTTCCAGATTTGCTTTCTTTGAGTAAAATGTTTTTTTCTGCTTTTGAGAACATGTTTTAAAAAGGCATACAGGGCTTTGTTAATATGACTCCCCCCTCGACCCATATTTTACAAAACAAGCAAATAAAGATAGCAAAACGCAGCTTTGCAGAAGTTTTACTGGCCATTAGGAATTATTATGGGATTGAAAATGATAATACTGATTTTATACGTTACTTGTCATGGCATCATTTTATATTATTCTCTGATGTATTTGTAAGGTATGAATTATGTCATTTTATTTCTTGGATATGTTTCATCATGCCAACGAAAATTTTTAAGGGCATATAATGTTCTAAATAGTGCCTTTTTAATTGATGAAAAGATGAAAACAATTCATTCTTTAAAATCTAAGGATTAATGGGTCTATGCTTAACGAGGTAATTTCTACTTCAGAAAAGTATAAACTAGTATTCTTTTGATACTATTTTTTTTACCATCTATTCTGTTCATTGAATGGGTATGCAAGAAGTGAATTTGATTCTGCCCAAATATGCCTTTGCTTTTTGTGTTGCAAAACATCTAGAGAGATTTTCTGTTTAGAAAGTGTTTGTGGCCAACAGGTTGGAAGATAAGTTTACAAGGTGAACATATTGCTCAAGGTCTGAGGTCTCCAGTTCCACCTCTATTTCTCTTGTCAACTTATTAATTCAGTTACAGGAGCCCCCAAGGCTCTGCAAATACAGACATGAAAGGAACCTAGTTTATGTCCTTTGGGGTCTACTAAAAGAAATGGTCATGTAAATGAACCAAACCTGATAAACTAATGGGGAATGTTTTATAAGCTGCTGTGAGAGCACAGAGGAAGAAGAAATATCAGGAAGGTTTTCTAGAGGAAGGGACATTGAAAGCTTGAAGGAAGAGTTAGGATTGACCAGACAGGTGGGACAACATATACTAAAGTAAGCAAGCATTAAAAACATGACATATTTGGAGAACTGCAAATATTTGGAAGATGGTTATTAATGAATGAAGAAAGATGAAAATTTCATAATGGAAGGACTTCTCATTCCCCAGAGTCTGCCTTTTGGTGTGGGGGATGATGTTGGCTATGTAAGGAGAGATGTTGTGAATGAAGTATTTGATATAATTTCATTGAATTTAAATTAATTAGATAATGGATAGTGTAGACAAGAAAATAATCCTTTTGGGTTTTTATAATTAATTTTGAAATCTTACACCTGCTGGGATGTTGATAAAATAATTAGAATGGTCTAAATTTATTTTTTTAAGCTTATTTATTTATTCTGAGAAGAGAGCATGAGTGGGGAAGGGGCAGAGTGAGAGGTAGAGAGAATCCCTAACAAGCTCTGCGCTGACAGCACAGAGCCCCACGCACCTGACGTGGGGCTCAAACTCACAAACCATGAAATCATGACCTGAGCCAAAATCAAGAGCTGGACACTTAACTGACTGAGCTACCCTGGCACCCTGGGTCTAAATGTCTTATAAATTGCTTTCAGGTTTTTTTTTTTATTAACCTGAAACATCCTCTGTGAGCAGGTCTCTTCTCCTTTCTTCCTTTATTCTTCTTTTCTTCTCCCAGTTCAAGCATAATAAAGATCAATATTTACCATCTTTTAGTTTTCAAGGTAAGACTGAGGTTTTGCAGGCAGGAGATCATGTTTAAACACCTTCCTTCTAAGTCTCTATTTAGATTAGTATCAATTCATTCTTGCAATCTAAGAATTAAAAGTTCCCCTTGATCATATTTTTTTGCTATTTAAAAAAAATTAAAAACCAATTCCAAATTCTTTCAGATATATTCTCTATTTCAGAACTATCTGCCAGTAGAAAATTATTCAGCCCCAAGATTTTTAAAATCATGCTTTTAATAAGGAGCATGCAAACAGCTTACTTTAAACAGAATATTTCAAGGGAAGTAATGCTGAATATTAGCTAAACCATTTAATATAACTATTTGATCACCTACCCTGATTATAAAATTTTAAAGATCTTAAAATAGATTTCATGCAAAGCCTATGTCTTCTTACATAAACGAAAACAGCATTCTATCATCTCCAGTTTATTATTATAAAAGGTTTTAGGTTTTTCTTTCCAAATTGGATTCAGATCAAAGTTCTAAATAAATGAAACATCTTTTTCTTCTTCTTTAAGCTGTTCTGACTCTGAAGGCCTTGGTTTCCTCAGGTTGGAGCTGATTCAACATCTTGAAATGAAACGACTAATTAAAGTGTTTTTGTATTGGCTTGGAGTCTTTCTTTTTCTCTGGCTGGAGTTCTGTCTCTAGCTGCAGCCAGTGTGGCATGTTCACATTCCTAAATTTGGGTGGAAAATACCGTTGGTTGGGCAACAACAACAACAAAAATATGAATGAAGCATTTGACAATCGATTATCTACCTTTCTCTGCCTGATGCCAAGTAGGATATGTGCCAAGAATCCATCACTACTTTCTTATAACTTCATACCAACCAGGTCCTGTGATAAAATATTTTCTTTATGTGACTATCGACTTTATGCAGTACCTTCTGTCCCATGTTTCTGAGTGCTTATTGATTCCGGAAAAAAATAACTTATTTTATCAGCATTTTTTGAGAGCTTATATTGCCAGGTTTCGAGGATATCATATACTTTGATATTATTTCTTGCCTATTACTTGCCCTGCCCTCTAGACCACAAGGTCTTTTACGAAGAGCCCATGGCTTTCTTGCTCCCTGCTTAATCCCTCCCATGGGACAGTGTCTGAACATGATAATGTACTAAAGAAATTGTTAACTGAATAAGTGAGTAGATGGGCTGAACAGAAATAGTCTCTGTGTTCAAAAAGAACATAGACAAATTGGGACAGAGAAGCGAACCAACAGAGGCATTCATAAAAAGAACTACAGAGTACCAATGATAGACCAGTTCCCAAGTGTTTAGGAGGGCTAGGGAATGTCAGGAAACAATTCACAAAGGAGATCCTGTCTCAACAGTATCCTGAAGAGTAAATAAGATCTCCCTAGTGGACCTGAACAAAGAGAGGGGAATATATGGCAGGCCAGGGAAACCACACTGACAAGACATGAAGACTTTATGACAATATTTAATTTCAGATATTTGGGGGCCATGAGGGGGAGATTCCCAGTGGGTTTGGAGCTGAAGATCAAGTCTCTTAACATAATCTTCTTGACTAATCATATGATATATGCATTTATTTATTTACCTTATTTTCCATAGATAGGTTAGGGACCCTGTGAAAATCAAATAAATAATAGACAAGTTGTAGATTGATCAGATTTAGCTTAAAAGGCTCCTATGAACAATTGTGTAGAATAATTGAAAACTATATAGTTGAGATAGTACAATGCAGTTTTTTAAAAAGGTCTTCAAAATACAGTTGTCTATTTGAGAAGGACCCTCTCATTCCTACACACAGGAGGCATCATTACTTCCAACAATTTATTTTGTGTGGGTCATGTGGAGAAGATTTTGGAGGTGTTATTATCCTCATTTTCTAAGAACTTACAATATAATATGTACTTTCCCATAAGAGGACACAAATAAACAAGAAAAACCATTGGGAATAGGTCTACTATAATGGGCTTTGCAATGTTAAAGACAATGAAGAGTGAAGAATAGAAGAAACTCAGAGTTTGAGTCCAAGCCTGACTAATTAGAGCAGAAAGTGCCTTGCTTTGTGCACGCGGACCAGTGGGAAAAAGCATCGTGTACTAGCCTCAGAAGCTTTCAGTTCAAGGAGGTGGTTTGGGGAGACACACTCAGGCAATGGCTGAGTTTGGAAAGGTGGGGAGGTGGGAAATGGGTGGCCAGCGGAGTGTTGAAGGAGGGCTAGAATGTATTTGTGCCCAAAAGAAGTTAAGTAATCTAGGGCACTGAGGGAGAAGTTCTTGAAACACAAGGAAAGAAATCTGGGCCTTATCTTTCATGCGAAAGGCATTATAAATAGTTAGTGAATGTCTCCTTTCTCCAAGAAAAGAATATTGTAAGGGTAAAAAAAGTTATACCTCTGCAGGTAAATTTTGGGGATTATAACTCCATCGACCAATTAAATTTTGACTTTGAAATGCCATTGTTTTAAAATATCTTTCTCAGTTAGGGTCTTCCTACATGATAGACTATGACAACATCTACTTGGAAGTTCCCTTCCATGTGTATTGTGCTGAGCAGATGTATTTCTGTTTCAACATGGGCATTCTGAGATCTCTTTATGTGGTAGTCTTGAAAGTTGGCCTCCTCTGGTTATGGTTACTGTGGGAACTAAGAGTCCTGTTCTAGTAACCTGTAGAATATGTGCTATGTTTGTCTTCTCTGCTGAGATAGTCATCAGTTACATGTGCTCTAAATGCATACTAATCTTTCTTTTAGAAGAAGGTTAAAGGATGCCAGGAATGTACCTCTGTGCTCCAGCATATTAAGGAGAATGAAATATCCCTAGAGAAGATGAAAAGAAAATAATTCAGGAAGCATGCTAAAAATAAAAATATATTCTAAAGAAGTACAAGGGAGTACCAGGAAAATCAATACCAGTGTTGAGAGGTATAGGAGTGAATGAATGTGACGTTGGGGGAAAAAGACAAGGAAAAAAATGATCACCTTTATAGCATGACTTAAAACTCTGCTTGAAGAGGAAACAATGTTCTCTTTTTCTGGGAATATTAAGAAGAATTTCTAAGTATTAGCCAGTGAGTAGAATCCTGCTAGAACCTCAGGAGGAAGTGACCCACATTCACTCCCTCTGCCACCCAAACACACACACACTCTCACACACACACACACACACACACACACACACACACACACAGAGTGATGATAATGTTTGATGACTCCTCACCAAGAAATATGTAGGTAATAAGATGAGAGTGAAAAGCTGTCTGACAAAACCCAATGTGTCCCCTATTTTCAACTACCCAATGCATTTGCTTTTTGTATACTTAGCTGGAAATGGATGTTTCTGCAAAAATGAACTTAAGATGTATTCCTAGTGATTTGGAAGATTTGAATAGGAAGTTAATGGGCTTATTGGCATAATATATTATTTCTTCTTCCAAAGTCATGACTTTGAAAAAGAGATAAAAAGATACAGGACATAATTGGACAGCAGGATATAAGTAAGAAAATAAAAGAATTTGATCCTCTGGTGTGTGGTTTATGATAAGAAAATGGTAAGTAGCAGATCACATTCCACGAGAACTAGGAAGAAAATATTGTTGAGGAAAGTAGCTGACTGATCTCCTGAGAGCAAGGACCATATCTCATTCATCCCTGCATCTTCAGCATCTAGTACAGTGCTTTGCATATATCAGGGACTTAAAATTAAGATGCTTTAATTTAAGAAGTAGAAAGAAGAAATTGTTAAGCAAATGAAACTATAAATCACAATTCTATAAATGAGAATAGGTAAGAGCAAAAACTAAAACATAACAAAAACAACAAATGGAAGTGCAAGAGGTGTCCAGTTATGCTCATGAGAAAACAGCAGGGAAACTGGGCAAGAGCAATAACTTGTGGCTGAACTTGTTACATGTAAGTGCAGAACAATAAGGAATTCAAGCAAAATGAGCTTGAAATGTTAACACAAGGAAGCAGAAATTATCTCATAGCTATCACTATGATTCAGTGAACCAAAATAATAGAAGACCACACACTGTTCCAAGGAAAAACAGTTGAGATGGACGGGAGTCTAGGGGGGTAAATTAAGAACACGATTAATTCAAATCAGTAATGAGCATGTGCTGGGGCTATCAAGATACGAGGATGACTAAGACATACTATTTGATATCAAAAACTTCACAATCACAAATGGATATGGATACATGAGTATTTAACTAAAGTGAGAAGTATAGATAAGAACTATAATTGGTAGTCCCAAAGAGCCGCCTAGTCCTTTCCTGGAGCTACCATAACAGTGTACCACACGCTACGTGACTTAAACAACAGACATTTATTATCTCACCATTGTCGCTGGAGGCTGGAAGTTCAAGATCAAGGGATGGATGGAGTTGATTCTTACTGAGGTCGGAGAGGGGGGATCTGTTCCTTGCCTCTCTCCTTGCTTCCGGCAGTTTGTAGACGATCTTTGGTGTCTCTTGGCTTATAGGAGCATCACTGATCTCTTCTTCACATGGCGGTCTTCCTGTGAGCACGTCTGTATCCAAATTTCTCCCTTTTGTAATATTATCAGTCTATTGGCTTAAGACCCACTCTAATAACTTCATCCTAACTTGATAATCTACAAAGACCTTGTTCCTAATAAGGCCACAATCACAGATCCTGGGGGTTAGGACTTCAATATTCTTTCTAAGAGGCACACTTCAACTCATAATAGCTCATAGAACATTGGAATCATTTTGGCATATGGCACAGCATGTCTATCCTGGTGGGAGATAGTAAGAATAGATTTAAAAATTGTTAAAGATACAAAATTTAGCACAAAGGTGAGAAATAAGACGGTTGGAAATGGGGAGGTCTGCCTATTCAGTTAAGAAACTGAATTTGTGAAATAGAACTTGATTTTCAAATTTGCTAACCATTAACTGACCATGTACTATGGGCCAGATGCCATGCATGCCACCACAGATACAAAATTGCTAAGATAGTCACCATTTCCAGAGCACATAATAAACACTTAATTTTATTTTGGCTGAAAAATGTCTCTCTCTCGGTCCATAGAAAACATAGTGTGCCCATGAGTGTGGATTAAACTCCCAATATCTGGAAATAAGAATTTACTTCTGATTCTGTGGGGAATTTGCGAGAACTTGGGAGAGAGTGACCACATCATCACAACATGATTACAATGAGAGAAAGAATGGCAGGTATAACCAGACACACCCCCACACTTTAAGAAAGCACATGCTATAAATCTCAGGGGAAAAAAGAGTTGCAGTTCTGTAACCAGAGAGAACCATAGGATGCTAGCAGTCTCATATAATGAGTTGGCCCAAACTGGGTGAGGTGCCCCACACAGGGTTGTCTGTCTCCCTCACAGCCCTAAGATTTGACTTTCATATCCAGCACCTAGGGCTTGTAGACCTTGAATCCATCCTTGCTGAATTGTGAAATCTGTTCCAAAAATAGTATAGAGAACACACACACACACACAAACACAGATACAAAATCACTTTTTGACGTAATATTATAAAAGTTTGAAATAAGTTTTTAACAAAAACTTTAAAAAGTGGACATTTAGTTAGTCTTCAGGTTTGCATTAGGAGAAGCAATGCTGTTATGAATGCATTCTTGCAGATGGGCTCTGGGTACTTGTCTGCCCGTTTCTGTAGGATTTGTATGACCCTTTACTGCATCCAATCTGCTTTAAATCTCTCTCCCACAGTGCAGCCAGAACGAGCCATGCGACACGAGCGTCTCTTGAGTGTCTCCCCATTGCCTGCAAACTAAGTGTTTACAATATTTTTGTGACTTGTCCCAGCCTCCACGCCCACACTTCATCTCTAGCCATACAGGACAACATGCTGAAGTCAATTTTACAACTCTGCTTGTGCTCTCGCTGTTCCCTTTCTATTTTCACCTGATTCAATCTTACCCTTCAAGATTTCAGAAGCTTCCCTGAATTTCCAGCCTGGGTGAAATGCCAACTCTGACTCCATAGAATCCTTGCATAACTCTAACTTAGCAAAGGCATGAAAATGATCTCTCGATGGTCCCTCTGTGCCACTACCAGAGTAAACTGTCTTTGTGGAGAGGCCATGAGTTTTCATCCTTGTAACCACACAGTGCCCAGTGTAATGTGTAATGTCAGGCTTAATATAGGTTGGATTTTAATATTCATAACCATGGAAATAAGGTGTCTGTGCTGATGCATCATCACACACACTGCCAACCAATAGTGTGATTGGTGAGAATTGACTGTTTGGGATAGGAGAGGGTGGGAGGCCAGAATGCCTTCAGAACATTCTATGAATGAGGTGACCTAGGTGGAATCAATTGGAACTTCGTGGCCTAATGGAAGGGCTCAATTAACATTTGCTGAAATTGAATGAAATCAATCATTTATTTATTCATTCACTCAAAAATATTTTATTCAAAAATTGCAATATCCCAGAATAGTGCTGGAGGAATGAAAAGAAAGAAGTTGAGGCAGATATGTAAACAAAGCGTGACTATGTGATAGCGTGAGTGTCCTAATAATTCTCTGCCTAATGCGCTGTAAGGGTGCATAGGAGGAAGACACTAACTCCATGAGAAGGCATCAGAGAAGGTGTAGGAGTTGTTCGCCTGTTTTCCCTCCGATGCATCCTCTGCCCTTCTCTGTCCTCTACTGTGTGTCAGGGAGCGATATTTCCAAAGCTGTCTTGTCTCCTGGCTCCCAAGGAGGCCACTGCAGAGGCACGGTGGAGAACTGAAGGGCAAGTTGAGGGAATAAATCACTGTCTCTCTTTCCGTTCCTTTGTTTGGACGGGCATTCACTCCAGTAGCTGCTGAGTTTCCTGCATGACTCCAGGTTCCACTGGGCAGGTCCCTGTCATTCCAACGTTCTCCAAGCAGCACAGCTCCTTGGCTCTGCAAACACCATCTTCTTCCTGAACACCTCTTGCCTTTTCTAGTCTCTTGACTGTCCCCAGATAGGCTTCTTGGCTTTTCTATTGCCTGTGAAATCCATATTCAATAGTAAAAGTCAATGAAACACCTCAACTGCTCTTTCCCAACTCAGCCTTGGCTGATTGAGAAGCTTCCCACAGAAAGGCAGATTTAAAAGCTAGTACAATGGGGCTGATTCTACAGATTTCATTCCTTTTCATACTTAGTATTCTGCTACTGTCTTGTTTGTGGCTATAGGCAAAGTTTTAATTTGTCCTGGACTCATATTTCTTACCTAAAAAAAATCAGAAAAAATATAATGTATTTGGTCATCTTGGAATTCACTCATTCATTCATTCATGCATGCATGCATTTGGCAAATTTTGCTGAAGCTCTACCCCCTGGAGATGCCATGCCAGACCTAGGAATGTATCACTATCAGGAAAGATGTGATCCAGGTTGCACCACAGACAAAGGGAATGAAAGATGCTTGAACCACATTCACTTTTGGAAGATGCTAGCTTTGATAACA
This sequence comes from Panthera onca, assembly GCF_046562875.1. Taxonomy (NCBI): domain Eukaryota; kingdom Metazoa; phylum Chordata; class Mammalia; order Carnivora; family Felidae; genus Panthera; species Panthera onca. Next base: position 227,179,518 of record NC_138339.1, read on the forward strand.
GCACCTTAATATTCATATTTCCTTTAAAGCATTACCTTTTCCAGATCAGCATGCTTGATCCTTGAACAATGCAGGGGTTAATATGCTGACCTCCTGCATAGTTGAAAACCCACGTATAACTTTTGAGTTCCCCAAAACTTAACTACTAAGAGCCTACTGTTGACTGCCTTAACAATAACAGAAATGGTCAATTAACATATATTTTGTATGTTGCATGTGTTAAATACTGTATTCTTATAATAAAGGAAGCTAGAGAAAAGAAAATGTTTTTAAGAAAGTCATAAGGAAAAGAAAATACATTTATAGTGCTGTACCAGAATTTATCAATCAATCAATCAATCAATAAAAAGCCATGTGTAAGTGGACCCATGCAGTTCAAACCATGTTGTTCAAGGGTTACCTGTGTTAGTAAATGACCATGTTATTGTTTGAGGATCACAAAGTCTGTGGAAATCTCTCATTAAAATTAGATGGAGGCCACAGAATTTTTTAGCTCATGCAGCTTTATAAATACAACTAAAGGAATTGTGAAATTTATAGTTTTGAATAACCCCAAAGTGATTTGCTGTAACCTTCTTAATCAACAGACCTGCAATTAGGGAACACATGTGCCCTCTTTGTGGATCACTCTGAATGAAATATGTTTGGCAAGAATTTCTTCTCAGAAACTGCTTTTGTTCAGGAATGCTTGCCCTTCCTTTATGTGCTAGGATAGGGTCTTTCACAGTGAAGAATAAATGATTATCTCAAAAGGATGAGGGATGAACTTAATCAATCCCTTATTCTGTAGGTGGGAGCATATCAAATTCATTGAATTTTGATCAGGAGAAATCTTAGTTTTATATACTTTCAGAATATAAATTTTAATATCCTCCAGAAATACATTTCAGTATCAGGAAGTTTTTCATCTTATCTAAACCTCCCAGGCTGTTCTTAGCGACAATGAAGGACAATTGGCTACAATCCTCTGTATCACAGACTGAAACCATAACTATGTGTGCATTTACTCTTCCATTCAACAAATTTTTACTGAGCATCTACTACTAAGAGTCAGGCCCTGGGATAAAATAGTGAGCAAAACCACACATGGCCCCGGAGATTTCATGGCCAAAGGATCTTTGTTTCTTATATTTTTCTTTGACCTATTTTTCCAATCGTTAATTTCTATTCATACCATCTCATTTACATGCCGTGTGGTTTTGGGTAAGCCATTAATACTGTGAAATCAGTTTTCTGAATCTGTAAAATGGGGTCAGGTGTACTATTTAGTTCACAGAGTTGTTTTGAGGCTTGAATGAGCAAATTGATGCTCAACGGCTTCTCTGAGTCTCAGTTCATTTGTTTTTAAAGTGGAAATAACATTACATACTTTCCAAAATTGGGTTGAGTATTAAGTGAACTAACATATGTGAAAGCAAAGGTACGTTGCAGTTACTAAATAAATGTTATTTCCTTCCTACCTTTTTTTTTTTAGTAGTACCACTAAAAGTTACAAGAAATCCTTAATATCACAGTTGATTGCCCTCTAGGGTTACCCAACCTTGCATACAGTAAGTTAAGCATCCCACTTTGGCTCAGGTCACGATCTCACAGTTCATGGGTTCGCACCCTGCGTTGGGGTCTGTGCCGACAGCTCAGAGCCTGGAGCCTGCTTTGGATTCCGTGTCTCCCTCTCTCTCTGCCCCTCCCCTGCTTGTGCTCCATCTCTCTCTCAAAAATAAACAAACACTAAAAAATTTAACAACAACAACAACCCAGAGAGCCCTGTAAGATAAAACACAGATTTTGCAAAGCAGATAATCCATTCTCCTTCCTGACATTCTGATTACCATTTTGTGTGTTCTCAGGGCAACTCAGATTATAGTACATTTTCAATTACCTAACCGATAGAAGGGAGAAATGGTGAAAATAATCTACTATGACAGATAACCCAAACCCTGGATAGATGCAAAAATCATTAATATTCATTTATTTTAGAATGTTTGCTGATTCAATCCACATTTATCAAAAGTTTTCCAGGCAAAGCCTTATGTTGGGTGCTATTTGTTTCAAAATAATTGTGACAACAGATTTACCCTAGCAATTGATTGGCTTGTACTTATTTTTAAATTGGTTTACATTCCTTAAGCACAGGGTGGCTGATGTTAGAAGATGGGGCAGCTCAAGGTGGAGTGGTAAGAGAAGGGTCAGGCTGAGATTAGAAATTCACTCCAGCAATAGTCTGTGTGTAATTTCACCTGTAAAATGATGACTTCCCAGAAAGAAAGAAAGTTTAGCACTTCATGAGCAGGACTTTCAGCCTGAGAGAGCCTTAAGGACATTTCTACATGACTGAGCGCTACCCTCCCTCTCTATAGAGGCTGCAGTGATTACCTTCGATCATGTGCCTCCAATGAGCCATGGAGAGGGTACTGGGCACAGGATACAGATATTTCCAGTGTGAGCCTACAGGGAGCATCAGGTACTGAAAGGATGATTTAAAGGATCACCCACTTCTTCACACGATTCAACACTGGAGGATGGGATGACCAGCGAACTGTACAAAGGGAACACCAACTGATAAAACAGCAATGCATCTCTTCTACGATTTCTTTAAAATGGCCCTGGTAATTTAAGATGGAAATACCTGTTTACTGGATTTTAATTTAGTAAATTAAAATCATGCACCAAGATCATTTGGGAAATGAAGGGCAACAAAGCCAGAGTCAACTCACGAAATATGTTTTGGTCTCGACAGGGAAGCTTCTGAAGTCTGTGAAGTCTGTTTTGAGATGTCAGGGTGCTTTGGGTGTTGCTATGACCAAGTTCCAATTCTTCCTTTAGTAAACCTAGGCAGCATTTGGCAGTATCCATTCAAGAGTATACCATTCTCATTAAATGTTCTAGCAATTCAGAGTAGTGAGTTCTTGGTGTATCAGATTTGGAGTCGGAGGGAAGAACATTGAGTAGGCACTTCTGCACCTGTGGTGGGGGTAGAGATGTCATTTACATTTTGGCATAATTATTGACAAAGTTAGGGATGAATGGATGAATACGTTGATGTGGTATTTACATTCGCTGAGAATTCAATGTAGAAAGCCGATAATTAGGATATTTGGAAACATGTAGTTTTGAACATTTTTCTCTTTCACTGGGAAAGTACATGGGACACAACTAGAAGCCCTGTATAGTGGACAGGAGACTAAGAAGATATTCATAAATTTCTCTCATGCTCCCTAATCAAAATGTTCCTGTGTTTCCTTCTCAAAAATCATCACTGTATCAGGAAACACATATCTCCGTGATATCTCCTGAATCCAAATAGGATCAAATGAAATGAGTTTATTTCTCCTTCTTGAAAAATCCTTTTTTTTTTTTTTTTTTTTTTTTGTACCAGGAAGAGATAAATATCTCCAAAGGAAAATGAAGAGGAACTCAGAGGAGAATCTAATTGCCCACTTCAATCACTCCCACTCAAAATGCCTGGCTAAAAGATGGGCAGACAGAGCAGCAGCCTTTTGGCAAAAATTTTAATAAAAAGAAAGGGGAAAAATTGTTCCAGCAAGAGTTCTGTAGAAAAATGGAGACAGCTGCTGCTTTTTCTCCAGCCTGCTATCTCTTTTACCAGACCCGAAGACCATCCAGTTCTTAGTTTTAATTAATCACTTGCAGGTTTGATGGTAGAGAAAAATGGGGTTCACCTACTGCCTCTTGGCCAAGGAGCAAAGTTCCCAGAGAGGGGTGGACTACATGTCAGTCAAGGAAAAAAAAAAAAAAACAAAACACTTCCAAAGAGACAAGAATGTGAATTTTTCTTAATGTTTCCTCAGTGGCTTTCATTTTCCTCACTGAGGCGACTTTGCAAGCCCTATTATCAACCCATTTTAACTTTTTGCACCCCTGTAAAATCAAACTCAGATCAACACAACTACTTTAAAGTTGTGTCCAGATCCCTCCAACATTCCGAAGCCCTCATTCAAATTCTTTCCCCTCCAGGAGGCCTTCCTTGATTAATTAAAACATCCACACTGTCTAAACTTCCTCCATCTGAGGAAGAATCCTGGGGCCGCTTTTAGACTAAGCTGGAGCAGGGCAATTGCAAGCACTAGAATGAGAGCCAAAGAAGCAAGAAAGCCAAAGGTCGGTTTTTGAAAAGCAGCTGAGTCATACTTGAATCCAATTTAAAGGCTGTAGTTAGGACTCGAGGCTGGGACTAAGAATTTGGAACTGCAGAATTAAATCAGGAACCTAGATTTCATGCTGTTTAAGAGGAAAGCGTCAGAGTATTGACCATGAAAGAGACGAACTCCCCAGGGTCCACACTGGCTGGTAGCTGGCATCAGTGGTGGAGGGAGAGTGTCGGAGCCCTACAAGGTTCTTGAACTGCTTGGCTCGCACCAAGCACTAATTAATGCATTTTCTGTTTTCTTACGTAACCCTACAAAAAACCCAGGGGCTTCTGGTGTCTTAAGGAGGTCAAGTTGGAGAAGGTCAGTTAGTGTTAACATAGAAATAAAAAGGAAATCCATTTTTTTTTACCTGCCTCTATTAAAGAACTTTCAAGGGGATCCGATTCTACATTGACTGCTCCTTTTTAATTGTCCAAGACCCTGCAGCCTTTCTCATCACAAACTCCAAACTTCCTTCACTGCTCAGCCTGAGATTTTCTTCACTCTGTTCCCCTGGCAGGAGTCCTTCATTATGTACATAGTGAAACCTCTCGACTATTCTTACAGGTTTCTTCTCAGTCTTCTGTTTGGTCCTCTCAACCCATTGTCCAGATTCTACATCAGACAGATCAAGGACCTGGACTAGCCCAGCCTTGTTAGCAGGCAGGAAGTTGGGGAAGAAGGCAGCAGGCTGTGCTCATTAGTGAGTCTTGGCTCCCGCTCAGCTTTTTGTCTTTTATGTTCCCCTGCGTCGATCCTCTTGTTTTTGATGAGCCCTGCTTTTCTGACCCCAGTAAAATAGTCTGTCCCATCACTTTGACCTTTCCAGATTTGAATTCCTAGAGGATAAGGTCTAAAATATTAGGCACTTTCGAATCACTTACCGTGTGATGCAAATAAGCTACTTGTAATCAGAATGACAGTGGGGAAGATTAGATCTGAAATGACTTAGAGAAAAGTGGAAACGCAGGGCTGAATCTCGTTGGGTAGGTGTCCAGTTGAGTCAGGGGCAGTAGGAAGGATTGAAGACACTGGCATATCTACTCAACTTCTTAATGATCTTTTCACAGTAACCCATTTGCTTTGAGGACTGCATAAGGTAGTGTTGTTATAGAAACATAATCCCGAATATAGGGAACATTTAGGGAGGAATATTAATAATAGATACCATTTACTGAAAATTCACTACATGCTAGACTCTATTACATACTTTGATAGTTCTTATAATAGACCTAAAATGTAGCTATTTATCTATCCCCATTTTACAGTTATAGATGCTGAACCTCGTTCTGAAGAATTTATCTAAGGTCATGCAATGAATAAATGACAGAACAGTAAATTAAACTCATGCTTTCTTCACCATTAATCTGGATTCACAAATGCACCTACCCATACACAGAACACATGCCTCATGTGACTACATGTACCAGATACAGGACACATGCACAGCATGTATAGTACATATTTATATACCTACTTATTTATACCTAGAACTATATGTGTATCAGACCAAATAGAACTATTAAGAATAGAAAGAGGCAGTGGGTTAATATTGTTGTGACCAAAGGGATCAAATTTCATCTGAAACAAAATTCAGTTTTATAGGAGGTTTTCAAAAGGACAGAATTATCAATTATTTTGGTTTATCCTCACATGCTATCACTGCAGTTACTCATTTTTCTTGTAATGTGAATTTTATAACTAAACTTAAGGAAATAGTTTTCCATTTAACTTAAAGATATTCATGGGGTATGTGAACTTGATTTTTAAAGTGGGGGAAGGTAAAAGATAAAAGCAGAGCGTGGAATGTGGGCATGGGGGGAGACCAGAAAGGCTCATGTCTTCATTCAATTCTGTGTCAGTTACGACCACCCCTTCCATACCCAACACATAGCAAACGTGTTACTGAGAAGGTGGATGCGAAGTCTCCATGTTCCAGGAGCTCATCTTCTGATAAGTCAATAATGAATAAATGTGATTGGTGCTCAATGTTCTCAAGCCATGGGACTGCAAAGGAGAGAGCAACTCATTCTATAGATACACGGATGGATTGAAAAGGAAGTTTTCTGCTGTGTCATAGGATGGAAAGGCATTTTAAAAATGGAGAACAAGAGGCGCCTGGGCGGCTCAGTCAGTTAAGCATCTGCCTCTTGATTTCGGCTCAGGTCATGATCTCATCATCATGAGATTGAGCCCTGCATTGGGCTCCATGCTGAGTGTGGAGCCTGCTTAGCGTTCTCTTTCTCCCTCTCCCTCTGCTCCTCCCCAGTTTATGTACACACGTGCAAGCTCTCTCTCACTCTAAAAAGAGAGAAATAAGAAAGAAAGAAAGAAAGAAAGAAAGAAAGAAAGAAAGAAAGAAAGAAAGGGAAAGAAAGAAAGAAAGAAAGAAAGAAAGAAAGAAAAGGAAGGAAAGAAAGAAAGAAAGGAAAGAAAGAAAGAAAGAAAGAGAAAGAAAGAAGAAAGAAAAGTTTAAAAAAATGGAGAACAAAGGATAGGACAGTTCTATTGGGAGTTCCTGCATGAGCAAAGGTAGGGAGTTGCAGAACAGGCAGTGCTTGCAGAAAAACAAAGTAATTAGCTAGTTGACTACTTGGGGTTGGACAATAGGTATGGACCAAAAGAAAGCAAGTGGGATTAAAAATGTCTGGGGCCCTGCTGGAAATAGATACATTCATGTATTCTTCTGGTTCTCAAGGAAAACATGGAAGCTGTCTTCTTTGGATCAATATTGAAAAGTTGGCACAGCTAGAGGAATTTTTTTTGTTTAATAATTGGGCTTCACTGTCTCTCTCACCAGCTGAGAGAGGAGTTAGTTTCTTTTATAGTTAGTTTCTTTAAATATTAGTTTCCATGACTTCATTAACAAATTGCTAAAAGAACAGACATTTATTTTCTTACAGTGGTGGAGGACAGAGGTCCAAAATGATGTTAGAGGTCTAAAACCAAGGTGCCAGCAGGGCTGGTTCCTTCTGGAGGCTCCCGAAAAGAATCAGGTCCTTGTCTCTTCCAGCTTCTGATGGCTGCACACGTTCCCTGGCTTGTGACCACATCACTCCAATCTCTGCTCTGTCACATTGCCTTCTCGTCTCTACTCAAATCTTCCCTCTTTCTCTCTCATACAAGGACACTTGTGATTACATTTGTGGAAGATCCTGGCAAGCTCTCTATATCCAGATCCTTAATATAATCACCCTGCAAGGTTCTTTTTGCCATATAATAATTACAAACTCCAGGAATCCAGACGTGGTTGTCTTTGGATACCGTTATTCAGCCTACCGCAAGCATCTTGGCCTCTCAGTTCTTTGGTCCTTCCCAGATGGACTGTTTGTGTCTCCAGACACTGCTGAGATGTGTTTGGCTCCTTGGGCTGCACATTTCTCTTTCAGTGAACTCTGCAGCCATCTGAACCAATCGTGGCCTTGAGGTCTGCGTCTCTTCTGTGGAGGGTAGAATCTGGCTGAATGATCCTTGAATGACAGGATTTGATGTAAATAACATGGGGCAGGGAATGGCAGCTGCTGATAGCTAAGCAATGCCAGCAATGAAAGGATCAGAACACATGGAAGAAGGTGCTAGGACATGTTGAAAATTCGGGTGCTTGCTGTTGGTACAGGGCCAGATCGATAAGAACAAGGGACAGAGAAAGGGCAGCTTTGCAGACAAATTTCTGCAGACATCAAAGTCCCTCTTTCCAGTTTTGCCCTGGAGCCATCTTCTTTTGTTGTTTTTCCCTGCCCACGTCCAATCTGTCACACTAGCCTGCTGGTTCTGTCTCTTTACATCCCTGTGTCTATTCTTTTCCCATCTGATCATTTACATCTACGAGGCTCTGATTCCCTGACCTGGTCCATGAAAACCTGAACTGCTCATGTTCGCCACTCAAGCCTCTCTGGCGATCACACCAGCTGCATTTCTCTCTTCATTTGTCTTGCTGGTCTCTTTTCTGTTTCAGTGCAAATGATCAATCCCTATCGTTTTCTCCAGAGACCCTTCCCTCTTACCTTTATCTCAAGGCACGGTTGAGCTCCCTATTTGGGAGCTGGGAAAACTATCTTGCCTAGTTTTCCTTATGTCATCGTACATAGTACTTCTCTTTCTTTTCAGTGGTCGCATTTTCTGGCCTGCCTGCCTTCCACATCTCTGGAAATTTCGTGACACGGAAGCCCCTAATCCCATCAACATTGGCTAAAATACCACCTTCTCCATTAGCTCTGTAATTAAATGGAGAGTCAGTGTGGTGCAGTCTTCCAGCTGCAAGGGCACTGAGTACTTTCACTTTATACGTCATTGGGTGGTGGTAAGGCTGGAATTATACGGCACGGGAGCTTAGAATAATGTGGGGATGTAGGAAGCACTCAGTAAACATTAGCAGTTGTCATTATCATGATTACTGGTTAGTTCCCTTAGTTTTACACTAAAGATCAGTTCTTTCTCACATTATTGATCAGTTAATATATGTAGATCCGTTCTTTCTAGTTTGCCTATCTTGTCCATTTTTGTAGCAAGTCTATATCAGTACAGACTACTTTTGAAAATGTGTTCTGCAGGGGCGCCTGGGTGGCTCAGTCGGCTAAGCGTCCGACTTCGGCTCAGGTCAGGATCTCACAGTTTGTGAGTTTGAGCCCCGCATCGGGCTCTGCTGACAGCTCAGAGCTCAGAGCCTGGAGCCTGCTTCGGATTCTATGTCTCCCTCTCTCTCTCTGCTCCTCCCCTGCTCATGCTCGGTCTCTCTCTCCTTCAAAAATAAATAAAAAATTAAAAAGAAAAAAGAAAATGTGTTCTGCAGTTCAATGACTAATGTTTTGATTAGTGTCTAGCACAGGACAAAGCCTTTAAGGACATTTATGAAGAATCGCTCAAATATGATAATTCTTTAAAAAAGATTCTAAAGAAGAAAAGAAACTATCGATGCCTCACACCACCTTCATCACGTGCTCTACTCGTTACCATAATCCAGAGCCATCAGCACACAGAGACGGCGGAAGTGACAATTTATCATGAGAGTTGGGACTGAGCGTTCTGACTTGATTGGACTTATTCTCTTAACCAATGCCAACTGTCAGGGGTAAAAGGATGGCTCATATAAGCAACTTGAATTTCAAAAGTGGTTTCTGTCTTCCTGATCTGATATGTAAGTTTATCACCTGATCAAGTGAGAAAAAGACCTGTTTAAGGTTATGTCAGGTGACACTGTTCTTCAGATTGAACTGAGCATTCTCCTGATCCAAATCTATCAATGTGTAGACCTTCTGCTTCATTTGTATTCACTCCCTAAGAGTGTGCCATATGCACTTACAAAGAAATACACATCTGTATCTGTAGGAGAGGGCCAGGCATCTCTGAAAAGAAGCCAGCCAGAAGGAAAAGGATGGATTCTGTCTACCTTGCTCACCAATGCATGGCATGAGGCACAACATGATGAACACATTGAAAGTGTGTCATAGAGGGGTGCCTGGGTGGCTCAGTTGGTTAACTATCTAACTCTTGATTTTGGCTCAAGTCCTGATCTCACAGTTTGTGAGATTGAACCCCATGTCAGGCTCTACACTGGCAGTGCAAAGCCTGCTTGGGATTCTCTCCCTCCCTCTCTCTCTCTCTGTACCTCCCTTGTGCTCTCTCTCTCTCTCTCTCTCTCAAAATAAATAAATAAACTTAAAAAAAAAATAAAGTGTGTCATTGATAAATGAACAAGTGAATGAACTGACAAGTCCAGGGACCGTGGAGGAGACATGACTTCTCTTCCTTTGAATATGAGAACACGGTTCCTCCTTGTCTATCCTCTACTGTAGGTCAGGTTGAGCACAACTTCGGAGTGTCTTCTCTGTAGAAGTCTGCTTAGGCCTTGAGGCCCCTAAAGGGAGGGGTGGAACAGGGAGTATCACAGTTGCTCCATCCTCTTTCTTCAAGGTCCACAAGGGCTAACTTAGGATGCATTAGCTCATTAAAGCCTTTATTCTAATGTAGTTACTATGCCTTTATTTTCTCCTTAAAGTGCAAATTATGAAGATTGCTTGTGTGAAAACTGACCTTTTTTTTTTTTTTTTTTTTACAAAATGTTTCCATACAGTCAACATGCCTTTGCAGTGTCATTTAGAAATATATTTGAGGCATTAAAAAGCAAAGAGAACTAGCATTATTTCTCTCTCATTTTCTGGAACAAAATTCCTACCCTTTTTTAAAAGGTAAAAAAAATAATACGTTTCTATACCATCCCCCAAAACAGTTTTTAGAAATACTTACCAGGTGCCAAGTAGTACTTGGTAGTGGATATTTGTTGGGATTAGCTGCCCAGCAACCACCTAGCTTTTCTACTTGGAAAGAATCCCATAGAAGTTGAAGGGAGACAGATATTAGGTTTAGTAGCTCCTTGGCTGCTAGAAGGTAAACACATGAACATGCCTGGTCCATCCAGTGCCCTCACCAGGGCATAGAATCCAGAGCCTATAATGTAAATACCTGAGAACAGCTTGGAAGTCTGGCTGACTCGCAGCGATGGTGCTCTGGTAAGTTGCAGGCCTCTATGGTAGCAGCATCCTGTATTCAGTAGGTGCTCGTGGTATCCATGCCCATGGTGATGATGCACAGTAAACCACGACGGTGACCGCAGCCTCCTGGCCACGTTCCTTAGAAGGCACAATTGAAGTTGTGTTTCTGGCTGCCTGGACTTTTCATGGCTCCTGACTTCTTCAAATCTGGTTTTAAAGCCTTCTCACTGATACTGGAAGAAGATGGTCTTCCAAAAGTTTCAGTGCAAATCAAACGACATTTATCAAAATTCAATGAGAAAATATGGTACCTAGCTCCTAGGCATTTATAGTTACAGATAAGCCTGTCTTTCAACAACCTTAATAACATATGTAAAAACGAAGATTCACAAATCCAATAAATTAAATGTGAGTATTTCTTTCATCCTAAAGGTTTTCTATAAATTGTTAACTCCCCTGTGGATTCCGAATAATGTAAGGGATATATAGACAATGCATTAAAATAAATATAGCTATCAAAATAGCCCACAAGAGGACACATTTAGTTAAAAAATATGTAGGGTTGCAATGGCAAAATGGCAATCTTGCATTCAGATGTCAAAATCTGAATTTGTAGGGAGGATGAGCAGATCTGAATTGTGGAGACTTGAAGCTCTTCTCCAGGCCCTGGTCTTCTCAGAACAACTGCTCTTTAGGGCTTTCCTCTTACACTTGGATTCCTGGATCTGAACCTCTTCAATTCAGCTAACACAATCCATCCTTTGAACAAAGCATTGCGGTATTTACCTAAGGACAGGGTAGAAGTGGTGGTTGTGGAGTTTATAGTTCATTTTAGAAGCACCGCCTTTCTTGATTTGCCTTCATACTGCGAGCACTTTGTTCCTCTTCGAAAAACATGTACTTATCATATTTCACTGTAATCAAGGAACCAAAAATAGTTCTGAAATGGGCTTAGCATCTTTACTCCAGGTGTGGAGTTTCTGTTGTTCTTTTCCGTCTTCAGGCCATGGTGGAAGAATCCACCTGGTTGTTTAGATTTCTGCGGCAATGTCAGCTGGTATGAATTCATCTGCACCCACCTAGTCGATATCTTAATTTTTAAACTATCTTAGAGAGAGATCCTAAGAGGAAATCAATCAATGGTGAAAATGAAGAAACATGGCTCTAATAATGGATAGCACTTCACTTTACTACATGGAAATTTGAAAGTACTATTTACAAGAGTAGTAAATGAAAAGTATAGTCTCTGTTGTATTTGTGGTTTTCTTAAGCCTTAAATGATCCCAGATTTGGGGGAGGAGAAAGCGAAAGGGAAGTTCACTAAGCTCTGATATTTACATTTCTCCCAGTCTCTGTGCCTAAGAAAAATGTCCTGTTTAAAAATGTGTGCAAAAATCCGTATATATAAGTAAGCATATACTTATAGCTGAAGAACCTTGTCTTGATAACTGTGCTCCTATATTTTAAAACTAATATCAACTTTTAAAAATGCTGAGTTGATTGCAATTTCTGAAGCTTTAAAGGCAAATTTGGCATTGCTGGAATCTTCATTGTGCTTCTTCTGGGTGATGAACTGATTCTTCTCTGAAACTCAACCTTCTTCTGTCGAGCCCCTTCATGCCTTCCAAGCACTTTTACAAAACTTTGCTCTGGGTAAGTTGAAATCTTTGGATGACCACGTTCTTTCATTCCTTCCCTGCTACCTATAAGCTGCCCTCCTCCCAAATTCAAAGGAGCAGGGACTCTCCTACTCTCCAGCGTCGGCACTGTGAATTCATGCCCTCTGCTCCCCCAGAGACTCCTCCATCAACTCCTCTCTTTTTTCTTTAGCCTCCCTTTACTACTGACACCCCCTTCTTATGCCTCCCTCACTCTTAACATAGAAACATATAGTCAGTTATCCCTCATGTGAGAGCCAAAACGCCAACATTTTATTAAGCCCTAAACATTCTCTGTGTCAGCTCTTTGAGGGACAAACCCAGCCCTGCTCTGTCTCTTACTCACTCTGACCCTGTGGTCTGACTTCCAATCCCACCCGCTGCGACAAGGCTCTGACACAGGCCCCCGATTATCCACAATCATGGAAGCCAGCAGACTCATCCCAGTTCATATCTCACTAGATCTGCCTTATATTTGATCCTAATGGTCACAACCTCAAATTAAAAACTCTCCTTGGGGAGCCTGGGTGGCTCAGTTGGTTAAGCATCCCACTTAGGCTCAGGTCAAAATCTTGTGGTTTGTGGGTTTGTGCCCCACATTGGGCTCTGAGCTGACGGCTCAGAGCCTGGAGCCTGCTTCAGATTCTGTGTCTCCCTCTCTCTCTCTGCTCATCCCCTGCTCACTTGTGTTCTGTTTCTCTCTCTCTCAAAAATAGATAAACATTAAAAAATTTTAAAAAGCCTCTCCTTCATTGGCTCCTCTGGCATTTCTCTCTTAAGGTTTCCATGCTTCCCCTCTGACCTCTCTTTACCACGTATAGATTTATTATTTTGGGCCAAATTTTTGGTATTCCCCAGGATTATGTCCTTAACACTGCCCTCTCCCCTTTATGTTTCCCACCAAAGCCCATGGTTTCATTTATGACCGATACTCTGGTGATCCCCTAATCCATATTGTTCATAGATCTTTCTGTCAGCCTCCAGCTCACATTTTCTGTAATGTGTGAGACATGTCCAAGACTTAATTTGTTACACTGTTGCTCCAATCCTAACTTTGCATCCTCCAGTGACCCTAGGAGGAAACAAAGACACAGCTTAAAACATCTTAGATATTTTCTGCATTGACCCTGATTCCGCCATGCTTCCCATCTGTTACTAATTCCTATATTCTGCCTTAAGCCAGATTCTCTGTAAACCACCATCTCTTTCTTGACCATGGCCATTTCTCTAGTCTTAGTTTCAGGACCATATTCCTTCTCCTCTTGACCACTGTAACAGCTTCCTGAGAACTGGTTTCCGCCCTGCCTCTACTCCCTCTACTGCAATGCTCTTTACTGCTGCCATAGCAGTGTTTTCTGAATCACAAAACTGCTTATGTGACTCCTTTGTTTGAAAACTGTAAATGTCCACATCCTTCATAGAGTTTTCAGGATAAAGAGCCAATCCCTTAGTTTAATGTGCAAGGTCTTTATGTTTTAGACTCCTCTCTTCTCTGTACGATGTTTCCAAAGTTTGTTTCTAGGAATACAGGGGGAAAGAGGGAGAGGGGTTCTTTTTTCCCACTGAAGGCCTTTCATATGTTAATGTGCACTATTAGTCTACCAGAGGTGATACAGTTTATAACCATACGGTGTTTCCTCAAATTGTTTGGCGGAGGCATCTTTTTTTCCAAGGACACTTGCCCTTAGACACTATAGTGTAGCCAAATGGAGATTCTTGAGGTTCCCAGGAAATATACTTTTTTAAAATATGAAATTTATTGTCAAATTGGTTTCCATACAACACCCAGTGCTCATCCCAACAGGTGCCCTCCTCAACACCCATCACCCACCCTCCCCTCCCTCCCACCCTCCATCAACCCTCAGTTTATTCTCTTATCATTTGGCTCTCTCCTGTGAAAATATGCTTTTTTTTCACCTCTGCCTCACACAGGCGTACCCCTCTGCCTACCATATCTTTTCCTGATGGTTCCTATTTTTTTTGTAGGATTAGTATCACTGCCTCTGAGCATTCCTCCCTGCTTGTCTTCACCTCCTGGATCTGATTTTGAACTTTTTCCCCCATGTGCTCGTTAAACTCCAGTCAAAGTGTATACGATGTATTCACATCTGACTCTGTAACAGTCAGACTATGTCCTATTTCACTTTGTGTCATAGGCATCAATATATATTGCCTGGCACAGAATAGATGTTCAATAACTGTTTGCTGGATTTAAAATGAATAAATGGGTTGGGTTGGAGAAGAGGCAAATGTGACCCAAGATATGGCATTCTTGTGGAAAGGTTTGTGATCAGGACAATGGCTGCAACCAGCTGTGCGCTTCTTAGAAGGGGAGGGCTGGAATGTAAGGGGGGAGAGTAGAGAGAGCTTAGGGAGAGAGGGAACAAATGTCCTGCTGGAGGAACTGGATTGGGGCCTTGCTTCCCTGCTAATCTATAATAGATAATTTAACAAAATCAGATTTTTAAATGACTTTTGTCTGATCATTAAAAAACATTTACGTTTGTTATGGAAAATGTGGAAGTCGCAGGGAAGCACAGTGAAGAAAATATTACCATTACTAAAAAAAAAAAAATCGTTCTTAAGATCCAGGATGAAGTTGCCGCTCAGATCAGCAAAATTGAATTATACTAACATTATTTTGAGACATGCTTTTCTTTATTTAATGATGGGCTATAATCATTTTTCCAGGTCATTTTATATTCTTACACAATGTGATTTTTAATAACCGCAGTGCATTCCATTGTATGCTTCCTCCAACTTTGTTTGATCATTAATTATTATTGGATATTAGGCTGTTTAAAATTTTTTACTACTTTAACATCACGATGAAGGTACTTGTACTTAAGAAATTTCTGGGTCAAAGGGTTCGTACATTCTGGTGATTCTGATTGCAATTTGTCTTTTAGAAAGATGATATCAATTTGTACTTTAATCAACAGTATATGAGAGTGATAATTTTCACTCATTCTCATCAATTGGATTCCAAAAAGAACTCTCTCCTATTTGGGAGATAAAAAATGGTATCTCCCTTAATTTCAGGGGTTTTTTTTTTTTGTTATTAATGATATTACAACTTTATTCATTAAGTTTTTGACCATTTGTATTTTTCCTTTATAAAATGTCCTTTGTCCATCTCTATTGGGCTATATATTTTGATTTTATGGATGAATATGTAATGTGGATTAATTACTAAATTACCTTTTGAAACACAGATTAGTGTTATTAAAATAGTTAATGATAAATATTACAGATGTTCTAAAACTAAAAATTTAGATGTCAGTAAATCCTTAAAACTAGATGGCAGCCATTTAGTCTTGGTAGTTCTCAAGAATGAAATTGTAGAATTTTTGGCCAATTAATTGCTTCCCTCTCATCTGTGTTCCCAGAATATACTTTATTATATTATATTTTTATTTTATTTTTTTAATTAAACATGTTTTTTAATGTTGATTCATTTTTGAGAGACAGAGAGAGGACAGAGCATGATCAGAGGAGGGGCAGAGAGAGAGGGGGACACAGAATCCAAAGCAGGGTCCAGGCTCTAAACTGTTAGCACAGAGCCCAACGTGAGGCGGGAACTCACGGACGGGGAGATCATGACGTGAGACAAAGTCGGCCACTCAACTGACTGAGCCACCCAGGTGCTCCCCAGAATATATTTTAAATCATACCATATGCAAGTATTCTTAATTATGTTTTGACCAGCACGCTCTGTGTGGGCCTTTGAGTGAAGGACCACAGTCTTTGGATTTAGAAAAAGCTGGGTTAGAAGCTCCACTTTTATAGTTCGTGAATTTGAAATTCAGTCTCCCTAAAGTTAAGTTTGTTTTATTTTCTGTAACAAATCGGCTTAACAAACAATTGGGTTAATATCTTTGACACTGGGTTAGTGTTTAAGTGAGATATGATAAAAAGGAGTCTAGGTCAATACTTAGAACATAGTAGATGTGCTATAATGAACCTAATAATAGTATTTCGTGATTGTTTACTGTATATGATCTGGACAAAAAAATAATAATAGTGCACAAGCTTTGGCAAAACTCTGCCTCGTCCACACTAAGGAAGAGTCTGTCTTGCCAGCTTTGCTCCTGGCTCCATGTCTAAGCCTGGAGGTTTTGTGAGATCAGTTGGATGACAGACCAGACTACAGAGTTACAGTGAAAAAGGTGCTGAAGACGGATCTCCATGAGGCTGTGAGGCGACTGAGCCTCTGGCTGAAATAAACAGGCAAGATCTTCTGGCTCCAGAGCCTGTGTCCTTGCCAAATTTAATATATTTTAAACCAAATTTTTTATATATTTCCTAGACTGAGTTCCCTTCCCAATAATCTAGTTTCTGTGAGCAGCGTCCCTTTGGAGTCATCTCTATTTCCACTCTTTTCCTTAATTTGTCATCCTGTTGAGCTTTCTGAAATGTTTGCTAGAATCTCCCTTTCTGCTCCCATGTCTGCTGCCTAGTGTGGGTCCTCATCAATTTTGATTTGGGCAAATGCAGCTGCCTGCTTTCCTGTCTCCCAACTGGAGACCCTCCATGACATGATTGCTCGCCATCTACGTCAAATCCAAGTCCTCTTGTTCTCTTAAAGCCCTGTCATTTTGTTACCAGGTTTGGATCCTTAGACCCAGCAATTATACAAACAAGGTTGGACCCCAAATTTAAAAGCACTGGCAAGTCTTTACTGGGGCAACAGCTGCAGCGGAAGGGAGACACGATCACGACAAAGGTGCCAGGTGGACTCCCTGAACAACAGCGGGAAAATACAGGGAGTTGGGCACACAGGAACAGTTGACAAAACATGCTTATTCATACATCATATATTGCATTTGCATGTTAAGTCTTCACCTCTGGGGATGATTTTTAGCATTGTAATGAGGGGAAACGTCTGTGAAAAGTCACACTTGGCAGCCATCTTGTCTTGGACTAATTTGAAGGGTCTAGGCTTGCTTCTTGGCTGGTGCTTTGCTCTGCAAGAAAAAGCAATAGCTGCCAGCAGGTTGTTCTGCAAGAAAAGTGATAACAGTCACCAGGGAGTGTCCCTGGTGCATAGGAGCTTGTTTCCCGGATCCCTGACTCTCTCATCAGTTTGGCCCCTATATTCATTGTATTCAGTCACACTTTTTCCTACTATCCGGTGTGACCTTCCTGTCCTGCAGAACACAAATCATGCTTATTTTTGGTGCCCCTGGTGCTCTTCCTTCTGCTCAGAGCAACCTATCAAAATCCTGAGCACCTCTCAAGGCTTAGCTTGCGTTCTTTCCTCCATGAGGCTTTCTCAGATTTGTGTCTTACTTTTCTGAGTCCCTGTTCCCTGATAATTACATTTAAGGTCAATGGTTTTTGTGTATCGTTTTTTTCTCTGCAGCCCTGCTGTGGAGACTCTGGAGGGAATGCTCATCTATACACATCTATGGCTTTTCCAGTGACTGGTCCAGGTCTGGTACACATACTTTCTATCAATGCCTTATGAATAGGATGTGGCTGCAATGGGACAGCCCCAGACTGTCAGGGTCCTTTCTGCCCCCGAGCCTTCATTTGCTGCTGGGAATGCTCCCTCCCTCTAGCACATCCTGTACAGTCCTTGATGATCTGCCGATCTTTCTTGCCAACCACAGCTCTTTCTCTTTTTCTCTCCCGAAGATTTTTCTGGTGTATATTGATCTCCGCCCTTCCTACTCTGCGCAGCACAAATTGTCATCTCTATCCTTTTTGACACTTAACTGTATGCTGTTGGTTATAGCCACATCAGTACTTCATGTTTGGTGAGCTGTGAGCATTTTCTACTTTGAGAAGCCTGGGGCCTGTTTTCAGGCTGAGGAGCCTCCTTATGTTTCCCTTCTTCCACTCTCAGGCCCTAGGGATAACTCAGCCTTTCTTTCGTCTTTGCAATAACCTCTACCTACTTTATTTCTTGGGTTCTTTTACTATTAACACTGGCTGAAGAGTCAGCCCCTTGTATTATGCAAACAAGCATAGAGTTCTTTTAAATTTTTAGGGCTCAGCTAATAACTAAAGGGAATATGAATTTGAAGGAAAATACAGGGATGCTACACAGATACACAAAATAAGCTACACAAATATAAGGAATAATATTATGTTTATAATATTTTATTTATCATTTCTGATATTGTTTACCAGCTGCAACCCAGAAAGGCTGCTTATCTCTAGCATTTTTCTTGTAATTGAATAACTTAGTTACTTGCACAACAATTTACTATGCATAAGGCACTGGGATAGCACTGAGATTGGCAGATGGATAAGACAGAATTCCTGCCGTTAACCTACAAATATGCTCAAGCCCTTGTATTGGAAAAAGTACCAAATTCTCCTTACACCTCCTCATTTCTTCAGAACCTACAACATAGGTCTTAAAAGTCCCATTTTTCCATTGAGCTCTTTAGTCCTTAAAGTATAATTAGAGGGGGAATAATAGGCTCTAACTAGTGTCTTATAGTTGCAACTTCATCATAACTATAAAATGTTGGAACTGGCATTTTTAATATGAATGGTGGAAGCTATCCATGGACATGAGATTTATCATTCTAAGTAATTCTCTTGGGAGTCTACACATTTATTTCACTGATGTTGCTCTCGTTAAAAAACATTTTTTAGCATCTTTTTAGATATTGTTTTCAAACCAATCTGATCGCCATTTAGGCAAATTATACCCAACACATTTTAGCTGCACTTAATTTTGTATCCTAAATAGTAGACTCTAGCTTAATCACAAAACTTATTTTTTAGACTCAGCTTAGAATAACTTCTGGTTATTTCCAAAAAATATACATACGTACCCCCAGATGGTAAAAATTTGGCACTTTGGGGTAGATCTCGCACAAAATGTGCTTGTAGTTCTAAAAACAGATCATCAAATGGAATTCTCCGTAGGTTCTGAGCAAGGACAGAATGATTAAACTTTGTGTAAAGCTTCCCAAAGGGGTCATTTTGATTGACAATCCCATGCTAGGTTGGGTTACCTGGAGATAGACTTTGAGATGTAAAGTTGCCTGCAGAGCGCGTCCTGGGAAATGCTCTTGGGAGCACTTCCTTACCCTGTAAAGAAGTGAGAAAAGTAGGACTGGGTAGAAGGGAGAAGCGGACTCTCAACACAACTGTTGCATAGATACAAGGATTTAGGATTCTAGAAGACCATAAAACATTCCAATAAGTCATATGCCCTGAATATCACTCAAATTATACAAAAGACTAAGGCAATTTAGTAAGGAGTGTTGCTTCATGGATACGATATACACTGATCTGACAGTAAGCTTCTCATTTGATAAATGTAGGCCTACTAATACAGATCGAATTATGCCACTTAATAAAATGGTCAACAAAGGGCAGCCGGTTAGAGAATCCCAATGTAATTTAAATTTCTTAAGTAGATCGCAATTTTATTATAATTACAGGAATTATTTCTCAGTTTCTCTACTTAAGTTGGTCCAATTTTATTGTTTGAAGTATATTTTGATTAACATTGAATCTACACCAGCAGGTTTATGTGGAGAAAGGAGAAAGTAATCTATGCTAATCAGTTCAGTTGGGCTCGACCAATGCCTGGAGTAAGGGGCAGCTGAACTCCTGTCTTAGCATTAGCATTTCAGTAAAACCTTCAGCCTGGTTGATGCTTGTTACTTCGCTGAACAGATAATAGCTGAATGAATAAATGAATAAATAAATAAGTGTATATTATTTTACTGGTTCCAATTTACTCTCAAACAAGAAAGAGCACCATGAATGGTCAGCCTGCACCTTTAGGCTGTGTAGATAGGATGCTCTATTAGAACTTGTCTGGCTAAGTGAGCATAGGGGAACTTTAGTCCCTAAATCTGATAAATCAGGGTGCTGTCTTGATTGCAGGGCCTTCCACCATATCCACAAATTCTTTATCAAGTCCCCTTTCACCCAGGTCTCCTGTGCTTCCCTCTATGTGCATATACCTCCCTCGTAGCATTTAGGGATCCGTGTGTCCATTTATCCCCACACTGGTTTCTGAGCTACTCAGTGGAAGCAACAGCTAACTACTACCCGAATCAGATGATAGGGATTTTAATAGCTTCACTTTATAAATGAGAAAGAAACACTAGAACTTTCTCAAAGTCTGACAGCTACTCAGAGATGGAGCCATGACTCAAACTCATGACATTGTATCTCTCCTTACCAGTGTCTGTAGAGAGTTATGTCCTAATCATGTCTGTATCTCCAATATGAAGAGAGTGCCTGACACATAAAGGACCTATAACAGATAATTTTCAGCTGCCCAAGTAATTGAAAGTTCCCTTTAATAAACTCAGCCATCTTAAAGAATATAATAGCTATACTTTTTTTAAAGTTTATTTACATTTGAGAGAGAGAGAGTGTGTGTGTGTGTACATGGGAGAGGGGCATAGAGAGAGAGGGTCAGAGGATCTGAAGCGGCCTCTGTGTTGACAGCAGTGAGCCCGATGCAGGACTTGAACTCACGAACCATGAGATCAGGACCTGAGCTAAGGTTGGACACTTAATTGACTGAGCCAGCCAGGCGCCCCAAGGAATATAATTGACTATAATCTACATAGGTTTTCTTGTCCAACCGAAGTTGTATCCCACACAGACAATCCAGCATATTCTCTGTCCCTGTTGTTCTAACTTCTGAGACACAGGCACTATTACTGACTCTGAGGAAGTATCCTTCCAACCTGTAACAAGATCCAATCTTTTCCCCTAGAGTTAGAAATCCCAGTGGAGAGACAGACCTCTTTTGGGAGAGGGGTAAGGAAAAAATGTAACTATTCATCTGGTAGGTACCAGAATTCTACATGGCCTTTCAAATCATTCATTTACCCTTTCATTTGTCCCCTTTCCTCATGAGGTCTATTACCAATCACCATAATGGTAAGAATAATCCCTGGTGCATTTGTAGGAGAGCACATGAATAGGGAATATTAACATTAATTCTCAGTGCAGACTTTACTATTAGGGCCGCTGATTTGCTAATGAGTTGATAGGCTGATGGGGCTGGATCCAAGATGAAGAGAAACACAAAATGAAGAAAAGCACTTATTCTGAGGGACAAGTCATTACCCAAACTATTGGTACCTTCAAGGACTCCCAAATCTACGTGTTCTTATCAGGGTTACTGAAGACCTTAGAAGAAATCTTTCAAAGCTTGAGTGAACCCACCTGCCTAGGTAGCCAATTGGTCTACCAAGTTGTGGTAGTGTTCCAAGATAACGAGAGAACAGCTAATTTGATTTCCCATCGGAATAAGGCTTGCTGGGCTGCAGATCACATTGGTGCACTGGTTTTTCTGTTAGTCTCCTGAAGGTCATTGTGAACTTAAATTAATTTTCTATTTCATTATCATTGCATGTTCCCGATATTTAGGCAGCAGAACTTTGTGATGGCTTCATGACTGGTTCTGCAAGGCTGATGGAAATCTCTGGTGATCTACTAGTATTTCTGGCACAGTTTGCCACATAACCATAACCATAACCCCTGTCCTGTACAGAGTTTTGATGCCACCCTACTTACACTGCCCTGCATCGTTGTCTGTCATAGTATCTGAATTCTTTGCCTATTCTTTTGGTGTGTGGAGGAGAATGAGAGTTGAGCTGAGATAAAGCATGTATTACAAAGACATAGGAGTTAGCATATAGCATTTCCTGAATGAGATTTCAGGACTTTTAAACTATTTCTTACCTTTTAAGTTGAAGGAGATGCCCTGATGTATAAGAGCATATTCTGACACTAACTTTTCTACATTACGGTACAAAAGGTACTAACAAAGAGCACTCCATCTGGAAAGAAAATGCATATTTATCTTGAAGAGAATGATGGCAATCACAATAAAAAAATTAACAAAGACAGTATCCAAAGGCTGCTGTAACACATTACCACAAACTTAGTGACTTAAAGCAACAGAGATTTATTATCTGACTGTTCTGGAGGTCAGAATTTTGAGATAGGACTTACAGGGCTAAAATCAAGGTATCGGCAGAGCCTTGCTCCTTCTGGAGGCTCTGTGAGAGAATCCATTCCTCGCCTTCCCTAACTTTCAGAGGCAGCCCATGTTCCTTTGCTCATGGCCACATCCCTTCAACCTGTGCTGCCATCCTCACACCTTCTTCCCTATCTCTACCCCTCCTGCTTCCCTTGCGATTACATTGGGCTCACCCAGATAATCCAAGGTAATCTCCCCATCTCAAGGTCTTAACTACATCTGCAAAGCCCATTTTGCCACGTAAGGTAACATATACAGGTTCTGTGGATTAGGGCAGGGATATCTGCAGCGGCTCATTATTTCTCCCTATCACACATACTATTGCTTCTGGTGTTGAATAAAAGATTTATTTGAGTAGATAAGAAATATGACCCCGTGCATGCTGAAAGACAGAATGGAGGTTAGTAGTACACCACGCAGTCATTTCACCCTGCTTCCCTCTCTTTGGCCCTCTTGTGTTGTCCATCTGCTACTGAACGTACATTAACATTACATTCATGCACTTGCCTGCATATTTTTCCTTCTTCCCTTATCTATGGACAACACTTAGGCACTTACACCTGTGCTATGCATGTGTCTACACATGAACATACAAACTCGACAAAGACCTCATCACAGTGGCAAAAGTGAACTCCCTTCTGAGCCCTTTCCCGGTAGCATCTGTGGCAGTGGAGTGCTCATCCAGCTTGGGATTTCTCATCTCAGAAATTGTTGAGGTAGGAAATAGCTTTCCTGAATCCTCAGGATCTCTCTGAGAACATCATTAGATATAATTTTCTGACTACATTGTACTACAGAGAGCCTTCCATGTCTGGAATATCGACATCTTGTCTGCGTCCACCCTTTATGACATGGCTCCAGGCAGAATAGGAACTGGCTAAAATCTCAAATAATTCGTTTTTGATATAACAAAGTTTAAAACTCTGGTTACACTGATGCTACAAAAACCAAAAATCAACACACACACACATACATATATGTGAGAATGTTCTACTAACATAAGTAATAATTGTACATTTCAATAAGACTAAATGATTCAGAGGAATTATCAGGAAAGAGCTCAAATATGAATCTTGCTTGCTTATTTATTTATTTATAAATGTTTCTTTATTTTGAGAGAGAGAGAGCACAGGCACCTGAGCAGAGGAGGGGTAGAGAGAGAGAGAGAGAGAGAGAGAGATAGAGAGAGAGAGAGAGAGAGAATCCCAAATAGGCTCCACACTGTCAGCACAGAGCCTGATGTGGGGCTTGATGCCATGAACTGTGAGATCATGACCGGAGCCAAAATCAAGAGTCAGAGGCTTAACCGACTGAGCCACCCAGGCACCCTGAATCTTTAGTCTTTTAAAAAGTTCTTTATGTCTTTCCTTAAGGGAAAACTGGGTTTGCTTTTGCTAAGCAGCTTTTAATTTCCTTTTTATTTTAGGTTCTATGGGATGTATATAATTTACAGTTTTCAAGATGTTCATTGTTTATTCTACATGAAAGTGATACAGTGTTATCATACATTTTAATTGATGATATAGAGTTAATCACTTTTTTGGTTCAGCAACCAATGTATTAATTTCTAAAGTGGTTCCTCGTTCATAACCATTGTTTTAGGCTATTAAAATGAAATTATTCTCGAAATTACTTTGCAAAAGGCTAAATATTAATTTTGCATTTTCTCAATCATGAGACTTCTTTGAAACGTTCATGGTACAGAGTAGTATGAAATGGTACACCAGGCGGTACTGTGACTTCTCCATTATTCAAGAGTCTTTCCTCAAGCAGAGACTTCAGGCAATTTGTGACTTTGTGATCAATTGCTTGTGGCTATTTTTTGGTTTTCCCACTTACAAAGCTACGAACACTGTTTTTGTTTGTTTGTTTTTTAGAATAATAATTTAGGCTGGCTCTTGAGGAGAAAATTGCAATAATAATCAGTGATTGCAACACGTTTTAGAAAAATGAGAGATTGAAAAATAGATTTACTGTGTTCACCAACAGATTCACTGAAAACTAAGAGACAGTCCTGGAGTGTGGTCTAGCGAAGAAGATGATTCACTCGCAGATAATTTAGAATGTTCCGTGGTTTTTGCTCTGATGGAGGTAAGAACCGAGTGGTGAGATACAGAGGCATGGAACTGCCTCATTTTGTTGGGGAAAGCTAAGGCAAGCTTCACAGTAATGGTGTTTGAAATGTCTTTGTGTTCTTGTGCTTTTCCAGATAGGGATATGACCGGGGGAGTGTACTATGGGTTGGCCAGCCAGTCAGAGGGGAGAGATGGGAACTTTTTTCTCATATAGATCATAAAATTGCTATAGGCATGATGAAGAAGTGATACAGGACTTTAAATATATAGACATATCTTGACAGTCTTATTCTGCTAAAAGTGAAGCAGCTGATAAGCTCTTGCCTGGTTTTGCTGGCGGGTTCCTCCTTTATAGGTAGTAATGAAAGAAAAATGTTAGTGAAATCGCTTGTCCAATTTGAAAAGTTTTCTGATTTTGCAGAAGAAATTTATCAGATAACTGCAGTTTTGCACAGTGATAAGCCATAGACTCAAGTGTCAGCTATGCTCATTCAAACCCCAGGTATACTATTTACCAGCTGAATTAATTTGAACAAGTTACTTCTTTGAGTCACACGATTTTTATTTGTGTAATGAAGAAAATGCTCATTCATATCACATAAAATTGCTGTCGGGTTTACACAAGATAGTGCTTATAACGTGCTTGGCACACAGTAGGCACTCAAGTATTTGTTGTTTTTATTATGATTAAAAATAACTTTAGAAAAGGGGCGCCTGGGTGGCTCAGTTGGGTAAGCAGCCAACTTTGGCTCAGGTCATGATCTCACAGTTCATGGGTTTGCGCCCTACGTCGGGGTCTGTGCTGATAGCTCAGAGCCTGGAGCCTGTCTCAGATTCTGTGTCTCCCTCTCTCTCTGCCCCTCCCCTGCTTGCCCTCTGTCTCTCTCTCTCTGTCTCTTTGTCTCTCTCTCTCTCAAAAATGAATAAACATTAAAAAAATTTTTAAAAAGGACTTTAGATAGGTATCAATGAACAAAGCCTGCATAGACCTGTCTTGCTATGCTGTATTACTCACGAACATTACTTTACTTTACAACCTACATGTCTGGCGTAAAAAGGCAGAACTGTCTTTGAGGAGTTGGAATCAATTATGTGTTAACAAGACCAACATGTATTTGGAATTTTTAACCCTTCTGCCATTAATTAATCTGGGAACTATGGTAATGAAATTTAAGATTTTTCTTCTTTTAAAACTAGCTGTGAATTGCATCTAAATTTACATTAAGTAGGCTATCAAAATCTTCTGCTTTTATTACAAAAGACTTGTGTAGTGGAGAGAGACAGTTTAAATGCATAAGGAATGAGGTAGAATAATGATTTGGTGCATATATTCTGATAATTACTACTTCCTTTCCCCAGGCTCCCCTGCGATAAATGTGCTGTCTTTTTAAACTTCATTAACAAGAGATTACAAATTTTAATGGGGTACAATAATTTTACCTTAATTTTAGAGCAATGCATTCCAGGTATCTGATGTTCCTGAGTTATTTTCCCTGAAATAACCTCATGATTCAGAAAAGTTCTTTAAGAATTGAAATACTATATAGTGTTAGTACCAAATGCATTAATAATTTAATTCTCATGTTAGAAATCATTAAATCTTTAATAATGCAAGGGAAACAACAGACAATTGTGTTCTTCTACAAAAACCAAAATCTTTTGACCAACTTTAAAAATTTTAATAGGAATTTAGATTTTTGTAGCAGTATGTGTGGCTTAGTGGATAACACACTAAGAAAATCTGGGAGCCAGATCTAAGGGCCTAAACTGACTGGGCTATAATTCAAGAAAGCACTTGGACCATTTTAACATTTTATGAAAAATCACAGCAACAATGAATATGTTTCAATACTGAAAATGGCAGCTGTTCAATTCAGAGACCACCATGGACAAAATCCTGGCCTTTCATTCACTGGTCTGGCATCTAATCTTTGTAACATTGATTTTTTTTTTTTCTTTTCTGATTGTGTTTCATATCCAGTGATGTTTTTAAACCTCTGAATTTGAAGAATGATAATCTACTGAAGCAATTAAATACACAGATCCACAAGTTTACACAAAATCCATTTCCAAAGTTCAAGAAAGAGCTAAAAAAACTTTTCCAGAATGGTTTGCATTTAGAAGGAACTTCTAAGTGGGAAACAGAAATTTTCCCCCAAGAGAAATTGTCCTTTAAAACTGTCAAGAATAAACAAACAACAACAATTATTCTCTGGTTCTCGCTTCTCCAAACACTAATAGCTTTCCAGATTGGTCCTGTGGGATATGAGAAGCCTCTGTGTTTTCTCTAAGTAAGAATTTTTGGATTTGACTCCATACTTGTAATTTTTTTTCCTGCCTCATCGTGTTATCAATTACACCCTGAGGCATTTTTCAGCTTCTGTTTAATTGATTTCCATACTGTTCTGTAGAGACTGTCACTGGTCATCAATTCCTTCAGCGTTTAATTAATTAATTAATTAATTTTTGAAAGGGGGGGATGGGTAGGACAGGACAGCATCTTAATATGTTTCATTATGACTCCTTCATTCAGTATGACTTTCTATCCAGCTGATCCAATGGACTGGCTCAGAGAAAGGGCACAATTCAGATAATTAAAAAAAAATAAAAATAAAAGAATTAGTAGATGCAGTCATTCCCTTCTCAGCTAATTTGTTGGCCCTTAGGGATTTCACCTGTGGAGAAATTATGTGGCAAATTGCTTTCGGACAATCCTGCTGGAGTCAGAAGCTCTTCGTTCTTCAAGGACTTCTCTCCCACCCAGCCCGATTAGCCCCTTGTCTCCTGCGACTTCAAGGTCATCTGTCCTCTGAAACCATTTCCTGCCCATGCCAGGAGATAAAATAAGGAGGGAGCTCCAGTACAATTTATTGGAAAGGGCAAGAGATTTTCAGTTAGGTAAGTTGGAATTTCCTTGATTTACAGATGGTTAAAATGAGTTGAGGAGGAAAAATGTTTTTCTATCTTCTTAGTTTTGTACCTGAGGACTGAAAATTAAATAAGAAAAGACAGATCAATAGGGGAAAAGGAACACACTTTTTATAATTTTTTCATGCACAGGAGTTACAGGAAAGAAATGAAAGTCAAAGCAATGGTTAGACTTAGGTGCTTATATACCCCTTTAACAAAAAGAAGAAGGTTTGGGCTTCAAGGGACAATAAATTGTGGGGAAGATACCAGGAAATATATGGGAGAGCTAATGGCAGTTAAGAATTATTTTTGTGAGGTCCATTTATGCAAGCTCATCTTGGTGTCAACTCTCCATCTTCAATGACAAGAGTTGCTCCTCTCTACCTGGAATGGGGGTGAAGGGAATGAAGTGAGGGGGAGAGAAAGGCCCCTCCCTCAAAGGGAAATTTATGCCTTGATTTTAGACAGACAAAGGGAGGGCAGAGAACTCTTCCTATATCTATTGATTCTCAATTGCTTTATGCCAAAGTGACACATGTGGATTGGCACATTCTGATCCCTTTCATGAGGATAATTATAGGTGACTCGTCAATAACTGTCAAATTCCTTTGGATTTACCTTTCATCTTCCCTGTTCTATTCATACCCCCTCCCCATATCTTTTCACTCTTGGCCCAGAGAACTTTTTCACAAGGTCTTTGTATATGTCCCTCATTTCTATTACCTGATTTCCTAGATAGAATCTTTCCTTTCTTACCCTCCTTGTATCCATAAGTAAACTTAACTTTCTCTTTCTTATCTGGCTTTGGTGACCTTGATGTATGATCAGATCATTCCTGACCAACTGGACTCCTAGGCCTAACTCCAGCGCCAGCTCTTTTCTCCAATGGTCATTCAATGTATATTACAAAGTCAAGGTCTCAGGGATGCATCTTGTCAAGGCATCTTCATCTATGATGATATTATCACCTGCTGAGAACTTCCCGGTGAATACAAATTAACAAGAAAGAAATCTCTTCTGTATTTTATTCTTCATGCTGAGATACTTTTGAAAACTACGTGACATATAATGTCATCAGTTTTATCAACCGTATTGGCTTTCTCTTTCTATCAAATAACTTTCAACTCATGGAGTAATGTTAGCTCCCTCTTACTTCTTTCATAATTAGTTATGATTAAGTCATCTCAAACATTTCTTACTTTAGCCATTTCTTTACTGTCCCAGACCATCCCTACCTCACCTCATATCTGAATAGTGCTTTCAGTATCTATCCCTTTAGATTCTATACTCTTTCCCTTTTCCAGTCTGCCAAATTGATCTAAATATACTATTTTTGCATTATGCTATTCTCCTGAAATACTTCCAACGTCTCTTTATGGTCTAAGAGATAAAACCAAAGTTGTTATTTTGGAATTTCAAATATTTTGCAGAGCACCTGGGTGGCTCAGTCGATTAAGTGTCCAACTATTGATTTTGGCTAAGGTCATGATCTCACATTCATGGGATCAAGCCCTGTATTGGGCTTTGCTGAGCATGGAGGCTGCTTGAGATTCTCTCTCTCTTTCTCTCTCTCTCTCTCTCTCTCTGCCTGTCTCCTCCACTCATGTGTTCTCTCTCTCTTTCAAATAAATAAAAAATATATAAATAAAATATTTTTCAACCTAGATCCTTCTTCTGTCTACTTCTATCCTTATCATATCCTATACCTTTGAAAGAATTCTTTAACAAGGACTGATCTTTCTGAACTTTTTTAATCACAGTTCATAAAAAACCTACATGGCACCCAGCCCTTGCAACTCAGACATTCCTGCCACTTCATTTCCATTCTTTCCTCAAACCTTAAATCAAGCATTTGCTGACCATACCTCCTGGTTGGTCTGGAACATGCACAATTTTGCCTGTGACCTCATTATATTTAGAATAAGTTCCCTCTTTGTCCTTCAAAAGTGTCCTGTTTTGGAAGAGAAATGATATGGTCACTCTACTTATGAATCTTTCCTTTTATATCCCAAACTACAGTGATTATTTCCCTCTAGAATCCATTGAGACTTTTCTGTCTAAAGCACATAGTATTGCCCATAATAAAATGTGCCTACTGTATACAAGGTGCCTTAATATGTTATCTTTACTTTAATCTATAATCTATTAAATCTATCTTTTAGATAAGAAAAAAAACTACAAAGAGTGGTTTTAAATAACTTACCAGAGGCAGTTGTAGAGGCAGTTGTAGAAGACCTTTGATTTACACTTTGAGCCATTTGTCTTCAGGGCTTGTGCCTGGTTCCTGAAGTCCAGGCCAGAGGTTTCACGAAGGACAGGGCCTATCCTTTATTGTGTAGAATTTATGGAGAGTTTCTTGCTTGAAGGAGGATTTAATCTATGTTTGGTTTTGGGTAAACCTCCGTATTTATAATCCAAAAGAAATCCTTTGAGGGCACTCATTTCCTATACTAAGTTTGAAGGCTGCTTCAGAGTGAACCCTTTCTTCCTACAATTTTTTTTTTTGCTTATTTATTTATTCTGAAAGTGAGAGAGAGAGAGAGAGAGCACGTGGGAGGAGCAGAGAGAAAATCCCAAGCAGGCTCCGCATTATCAGCACAGAGCCCGATGTGGGGTTTGAACCCACGAACCGTGAGATCATGACCTGAGCCAAAACCAAGAGTCGGATGCTTAACCCACTGAGCCACCCAGGCACCCCAACCCTTTCTTTCTAAAATGATGTATATTGGGTAGCTCACTTACTTCTTCCCAAGTCAAATCTGGGGACAAGCACAGGCCTTGTCTTTCATGAAGCCTCAGGCCAGGGCTTCAGGGAACTTGGCTGGAACTGCAAATATGTTCCTCCAGTTTGAAGGCTGCATCTTTTGCTTCACCTGTGGCAACCCCCAGTTGAATCACATGGTGGTAGTGGCGGTGGAGTCAACACTTGAAGTGCCATTCAATTATCGGGATTTTTTTTTTAAGTTTATTTGTTTGTTTTGAGAGAGACAGAGAGAGGGAGAGAACCTCAAGCAGGCTCCACACTATCATCGTGGAGCTAGTACGGGGCTCCGTCTCACCAACCTTGAGCTCATGATCTGAACTGAAACCAAGAGTTGAACACTTAATTTACTGAGCCACCTAGGCACCCTAGGAATTTTTTTTTTAAATAAAACAAAGCCATCTATACACTCATCAGAAATTACTTATTTTAGAGTTTGCTGAGGAATACAACCATATTAATTAAAGTACTTACGCATTGTGTAAGCCCACCTTAAAAAACTTTGCTGAAAAATGCTTGCAGAAAGCAATTGTCTTATACAAACCACACAGAAGTTGAAGTAATCCTCTTGTTCTCTTCAAATGGAGGTGGACAAGGCTATTAACTTTCTGTTGTCCTTATGTCCCTTCACCTATCCTTTTAAAATTTTTATTAGGCGCTTTAATGTGTGGGTTGAAATCAATAGAGGACAAGCTATTAAAAATTATTGGCCGGCTGTGGCTCCTCACTAAATATTAAAGCAGCTTGGCAAATTAGCACATACCTCTAGGCATTAAGCCTGGGAGAAATAATGATCTAGGCAAATAGACAGTATAATCCAAATAGAAAATATGGCCAGCATGCTGCTTTGGGGTTTCCTTTGGCTGTTGTTGTTCACCGTTAACATTATTCTCTTTTTTGCTTTTATTAGTGTGAGGAGATGAGATGGGGAGCATTAACTATTGGAAGGATCCATTTTAAGGACATATTATATCAGGATCTAGATAGATATCAGAGCATCTTGGGAGAAATAGGAAACAGGTGCAGAAACAGGTGAGTGGAATACTGCTTATTACTGCTCTGGATTAAGTGCCTGTGAGAAATGGGCAATTTTTCTGGGTGCTGTGTGCCTTGTATTCTAGGAAGACAGATAGACAACCTGTTAATGCAAACAATACAAGGAAGATTGTCAACTGAGAAGCTTAGGGCAGAGGTAGGGCTGTGCAGGCAAAAAAGTTATTTTCCCAAGTGAATGAAGAGAAAAGCAAGAGTGAGGCTGATTCTGTAGGTATATACTAGAAGCTGGAAGATTCAGGAGGAATTAGTTCTGAGATAGGGATGGGGTCATCAAGAAGATTAGGATAAGATGGGAAATACTCAGAAGTCAGAAGAATTGGTTTTGAATCAAAATTCCTTCATATATCATTTTTGTTCTTTGTAAATTTCAATATGCAACAAGTTAGTGTCTCAAATCTTATTGCTAAATGAGCAAAAGAAATAAACAATCCCACAATGCACCCCTGTATTTTTCTCAGTATGAAAAGTCAAGAAGTAATGGTATCTTTTGGGTGCCCACATGTAAGATGAAGAATTTATGGTCAGTTATTCTGTCTCCACCCTAGCAATGACCCAGTCTTTGGTAACCTAATCTGGGCATTGAACCTAAGATTACATTTTGCACCCCGTATTTTACTCAGAAAAGATTTTTAATGTTTACATTTTGCCTTATAACTACTGACCATATTTACAAAAGTCATCGAGACTAAACTCTGTTTAACTCATTTATAGCCTATAGGATACTTCCCCATTTGGAGATTATTAATTTTTTTTGGTCAAATGAATTATATCAGAAAGTTTTTCTTAGGAAGTTATATGACAGGGACTATTTGTTTTTGCACATGAACAATTTGACTGAACATAAGATTCTTGGCTCATGACATTTTCCTCTCAATGGTTTCACACGTATTGCTCTGTTATCATCTAGCATTTCATATGGCCAATGAGAGCTTTGAGGCCCACCTAATTTTTTACCATCTGTGTACTTTTGTTGACATGTATCATGCTTCTGTTTCATCTCTTAAGCACAAACATTCCTATACAGGACAGATATTTTTCCTATAGTATAAATAATGAAGGATGGGTGTAAGGCACTGGGAATAAACCAGAGTTCCAGAAAAGTAGAGAAACCATACCATATGAAGGAAGAACTGATGGAGAATGTAGGTCACCCATAAGAATCAGGTACAAGAAGACCCAACATTATGCTGCACAATGATAAACTAGCCAAATGTCCCAAGAGGAAAGCTGAGCACCCAGAATAGTTCTCTGAGCATCCAGAGATAAGTCCTCTGGATCATTTTATTGATTAGAATGAAAAAATAATGATACCCAATGAGAAATAATGACACACAATAAAGCAATCACAAAACTGAGGCCAGATATCCTATGCCGAAAAGAGAAGGACATTTAGGTAGAAAGGGGGAAGTTCTAGGAATGGAGTTGAAGGTGGAAAGTGGTGGGAGCAAAAAAAAAAAAAAAAAAAAAAAAAAAAAAGCGTATTTCTGTCAGTACATCTGTCAGATGCTCTACCTTGTCATCAAGTCTCTGCCAGATCAGTCCAGAAGCAAGAGCTCTTGAGTGGAAGCTGTTCAGTTGTGTTGATTAGTTACTAGAGAAGAGGGAGAACCACATATGGGTTACCTTAAAAGTGCCCTCTCTGGTAGATTTGGAGGCCTTTTAAATAGTAAACTTTGTGGGTCCTCATTTCTAGCCAAAGCACCGTTTGGAGATAGGTCAATATCTTATGATATTTTTTATCCTTTTATTTAAAATATAGCATAATATATCTAAATACATCATTAATTGGCAAATTCTTTCAGTCTGCCAACTTACTTTTTTCAAATTTCAACTGAGAAACATTTTCTTCAGTTATGTCACTGGTTATTAGTTTTGTTGATTTATTCTTTCTTCCTTGATTTTCACATTTACCACATTCTCTTTTTGTTCATTTATTTGCCTCTTCCCCTGCTTTATGGGAGAGCATGTTGAATTTTAATTCTAGTATCTAATTTCAATTTTATTAGAATCTTTTCTTATCTCAACATGTTCCCAGTGTTTCTCACCCTTATCTTTTTATAGTATATTATTTTCCTTTATGGATTTCTGTTCCTTTTTCATGGAATATGCTATTTTTGCACTGAAGATACAAAATGGTTTCCCAAATTAGATGTTTTTCCTTAATACATTATTTTCAGAAACATATCATCCCGCTGAGTCTTCTAGTCTTTTACAGACTGTTAATCAGGATAGGATAAGTTAACTTATAATAGCAAACTAGCAAAAGATAGGATAAGTTAACTTGTAATAGCAAATTTTTTTTTTGCCTCGCAACAAAATTTACTTCTAATTTCAATGGTTTAATTTGTAAATCTAATGCAAAGCTTACTGCGGATAGGATGTTTCTCCAAGGTTCTCATCCTCCATGGGGATACTCAGCAATCCAGGCCTTTTTGATCTACTTTTGCTGCACTGTCTTGGTGTTCAGCATTCACAGCCTCTGATCTCTCCAAGGAGGGGGAAGTATAGTCAAAAGGGAACTCTGACCTCCTTTCCTGCCACTTCTGCTCACAGCCCCATTGGCCAGAACCAGTCACATGACCCTGTCTGACTGGAAAAGTGTGCTCAGGGAGAAGAGGGGGAAGAGCTGAGTGTCGGTGATCACAAATAATGCTTACCACAGCTATAACAAGAAGAAGACTGGTCAAATAAGTTTAGAAAACACCGTGTTGACCAAAATTCTATAGGTCTCCTCATGCTATGAATTCTCTGTGCTTTTGTTCCACTGACATTATTGTGAATGATCAAAATAGAGATATTGTGGGCCATCCTTCTTTCCTATACTTACATGTACTCATGCAGGGACCACAGCGCTGTAGAGCATACTTGGGAGATGCTCTTCTTTCTCTGTAAGAACCAGGTGTTCCCTGCACTGTATCCAGAATTCAGGGAACTTTGGGTGGGCAAAAATTTCCCCCCAAAGATATTCCTCTCTGTTTAGGCATATCTTAGGTTAAACGAGCACGGCATAATGCCCAAAGTTATGGTTTCTGCTTATACATGACAGGTGTGAAATAGGTGGGCACTGTACTTCAGAGTGAAGTACAGGAAATTTTCTTCAAAACCCTAGCCTATTCTTTTTATGTTTTTCATGACTTAGTTGTATCTATTTCAGTTCAGATATCCCAATTTCTGATTTATTCTTTTCTTCCCTACTAAAACCTGGAGGAATTGGACTTCAACTCATTCATACTGATTTATAACTTTGACCAGGTGCAATTTTCAAGAAGAGCCTCAGGCTTCCAGAATATGGATGGTGTGGAGAGGAGAATGGACAGTAGTGCAGGAAAGTAAAACAAAAGGGAGCATGTATTTTCCTTGAAATGTAAGCCACCCGAGGACTGAATTGTGTCTTCCCAAAAGTCATATGTTGAAGCCCTCGCCCTCAAAGTGACTATATTTGGAGATGGGACTTTAGGAGGTAATTAAGGTTAAATAAGGCCATTAGGGGAAGTAGGTCTAACCCAATCGAGTTGATGGCCTTATAAGTTGATGGCCTCTCTCTCTCCTCCTTCTTTTCCTCTTTCTCTTAGCTTGTGCTTAGAGGAAAGACCATGTGAGGGCTGCAATGAAAAGGCAGTTATCTGCAAGCCAGGTAGAGAACTCCCACCAGAATCCAAACCCTGCTGGACCTTCATGTTCGACCTCCAGCTTCCAGAACTATGAGAAATAAATTTCTATTGTCTAAGCCCCCAGTCTGTGGCATTTCGTGATGCTAGCCCAAGCAGACTAATACAGAGGTCAAACCTATTTTAGCCTCTCCCCAAGGCTTGGAAATTCGGTCCTGTGGCATTGTCAGAGGTGACATCCTTCAGCTACTCAGGACTGGATTATTTGTGCTTTGGTAACCCTGGCCTCATCCAAGTTCAGCCGTAGGATGGAGCCCACATTATTGAAGCTCAGGTCTACTCTGATCCATATTGCCTGCACAAGGAGGTGGCCACCATTCCCAGCATTTCAAGGGCAAGAGTTAGAGATAATGGTGCTGGATCTGGTGCTGGGGCTATAGGTGGAGAGAACTCACAAGCAAACTGTGCCCTAAGGTCATGGTGAATAAATTTAACTTGTAATAGAGCACGTGAGGTTTTCAGGGTGTCTGCATGGCCGAGCTTACCCTTTATCAGGGAGCTTGTTAATACTGATTATAGATGTTGAAGGTGTTCAAAAGTTAGAAGAGAAAACTGATAAAAGTTTTATTTGCTTATATTAAAAAATACCAAGAACAGTCATTTATACAGCTAGTTAGCATTTATGCCTTTTTGCCGTGTAGCAAAATATTATGCATCTCATCAAATTGGTGTCAAATTAACTGTGTAAGCTGCCATTGAATAAACTTCACACTTAAAGTCTCATGGTTCACAATTTAAAAACTTGGAGTGAACATTGACATGTATCATTCAATTTGTCAGTGACTTGCAGTGTTTTGTCTTCCAAGTTTTGCATTTACAGCATTTGCTTGTCTTCCCAGATACACCAGAAGCAAATGAAAGAAAAGTTACATCCTTCTTTTGTATTTCCACTGAATACCTAGTAGATTCTCGTAAATATACATTGAATAAATAAAATAATATGTATAACAAAAATCAACTTTATTATTTGTACTTAATTTATTTTACAAATAATATTTTAAAATCCATCTTTAAATGTTAAAATATAAAAAAAATAGAAATATTTGTGGAATCAGAGCATCAAAAGGAACTTTGGGTGCTATGCAATCTAGACCCTAGATTCTGGATTGAATGGTAAGCCAATCAGTTGGTTAAGATGAAAAGTAAATAATTTAGAAATATTGTGGTCAGCTCTCCTAATGTTTTACCATAACAATAGATTTCCAATTCTCAACAAGATCACTCTCCATGGGCTTTGAATAGTACCCCATTAAATATCTTTTTTATGCCTCTCAAATTCTTTTGGAATGAATCACTACATCCTGATGCTTTCAGGCAACTTTGTTTATGGCTCACTTATAGCCATTATGTCTTGTCTTTAATATCTCTTTATAAGATAGCAAACATCTTGTCAAAATTTGAATTCCTTAAGGACAAAGTTTGCAATTGCCTCTGTACAGATCTGCTGATTTCTGGGAATTTACTCTTGTAGTCAGTATCTTGGCATATGCAAGATCATCACGGGGTTTTAAATCTGGTGACTAGTATCTCTTCATTGTTATATCTTTAATCTGAAAACAGAAGTGAGCTATGAAATAGAATTAAATTTATTTTTTTACAAGTATACGTATAATTTTTGTTAAATGGGTTTTACTTGCAGATATACATGTTTATGAGATATACATGTGATATATATAACATATATGAAAATCATGGACTTCATATCTATAAAATTTTAGACTTGTAATATCTTATTTTTCATATATCTTACCTTCTTTGGCCATTTTTCTAAATGTCAAGCCTTTTCTTTTCTGTCCATTTTCGTCTATTTTTTCATATTTAAATTGTAAGTTTTAGTTCCATTTTAGATATTCTACTTCTTGTACCCTCCATTACAGTCTCCTGCCCACAGATATCTTTGGTGGCTGTTCCTATTATTGACATCAAAGTTCAAAGGTCATCTCAGCAGAAACAGTCTCCATCACTCATCCCTAAGGAAAAACCAGAGCAAATAAAAACAAAGTGGCAAACAAAAAGTCATCACTCTTATTGCAGTCATTGTATCACATAGCCCTATGTTATTTTCCTTATCCATGAAAAATATGAGATGACCTTATTAATATCTTTGTTTCTTTGTTTATTCTTGATGACCCCCCACTAAAATGCAAAATTCCATGTGACACAGGTCCTTGTCTTTCTGGTTTCAAGGAAGAAGCTCAGAGCCTAGAGTAGGTCCTGCCTGTGTTAACACTGTAAGCCTGGAATAAGTGTTGTTAAATGAAAGGAGTATAAAATCATGTTCCTGAATGTCAATGAATCTAAGGGAGATGTTTGAATTTATGGTGAGGAATGGGCTATCACACATGATAAACCAGCCGAAGAACAGCACCAGCCTCCACTGAAGTCCTGTGAAAGTGAATGAATGCCTGAGGGCTTCTGCGGGTGGTGACCGCTCTCATTTGAGGATAGGCCTATCCTCCTTCAGCTTAAAGCTCTAAACACAATCTCTCCCCCATAGCTCATTTCTTCTATAATCCTTTTTGACGGAATCCCTTGCCTCATCCCGGCTACATTTCTTTCATGGCTGGGCTGACTGCCAATGGCCCAGATAAAGGCAGAAACTTGAGTGGAATATTTTGTTCTGGGTTGACTTTGACCTTGTAGCTGCTCGAACTTCTGGGAGAACAACAGTCTGTGCTGGATGTGGAGGTGGAGAGGTGTTTCCACATCTTAATAGCATCTCTGAGAGGGAGCAGGGGAGACACTTAAACAGCCTGGGAAGGAATCGGTCTTCTTGGAATCCCGAGAATGATAGAGCTTCTCCAATTGTGCACTCTCTCTTCAGCTGTTCAGAGAGGCACAATTTTATTACTCATGCTTGTATTTCTTTTCCAGTCAGGACTGACTTTGAGGATGCTCTGAGTGATAATGACAGAAAGATCATTCTGCTCAACCTTTCACTTAGGCATCTCCCTGGCATAAAGCGGTGGTCAGAAGCAGCTAATTCCTCTGACTTTGGCAATGCTGAAATAAAGGCTATTTGAAGTCATCCAGTTGGAAAAATAACACTAAGGCTCTAGAAGAGAGTACAGAAGAAGTAGAAATGGTGGAACTCTAGGACTGTAATTACCGCAAGTGGCCAGGTCAGTTTAAGAAAGGGTCTGTCTGGGATCCCTGTCCTAGGCACCCCTGCACGGGCTTGGAGGAGGCAAGTAGGGGGGAGGGGAGGACAAGACAGCAGAAGGCATAAAAACTTGGTTGCTGATGCATGAATAAAATCTTCAATGTTGAAGATTTATCTGGTGATTCAGCCTCTATTCATCTTTATGATATGTTAGTACCAAAGGTTTTAAAGGAAAGGTACTATGCACTTTAAAGATTCTATTTAGCAGGGGCTACAGAAGACCCAACCATCTCTCTCTTAGCACGTCCCCCCCCCCCCCGCCCCACCGCCCCAGGAATAACCATTTCATGATTTCAGGCTTTCCTATGGTCTGTTTTGTACATTTACAGTTTGGCCAAGCCTTCTGACATTCTCAGGGTACTATTCTGTGGGGGATAAAAAGCTAATTTGAGTTTTCTGCTATTCAACGTTGTTTTTTTTTTTTTTTTCCTTATAAAATCATCTTGTATCTTCCCTCCTCACAAAATTCTGGCAATCCAGATATTGTTGAGATCCTTTATAGAGAACTGACCTTTCCAGGTTGTTAAACTCTTTCAGCTCCTGGAAAAATAGATTACTTTAGATGAGGTCTAAAGGGCTGATGGAAGTCTTAAACTTACTACAATTCCCACAAGTAATGATTGTTATAAAAGCCTTTCACTGGCATCGTTGTTCAAATGAATAACTGAGGGTGAGGGGAGAATAGACTCATGGGGTTGTTTGCCCTCATGCATATGAATTCATAAAACCAAAGACCTGAAGGGGCGAACATTATGAAATCAAAACCTCCATTCCCCCAGCCTCCAGGGAAGAGTTCATTCAAATATCTCAAGATAGAAAGTCGACTGTACTTCACAATCTCCATAAGAAACTCTGACACTTCCTGTAATAATACATCCCAGTGTCATACCAATCCTTACAGACAGGTGATTTGTCATGGAATCTAACTTGAATAATTCCAAAACTAGGCTAAAAATATTATTGTCTGTTTTTCTCGCTTGTGTATCCCCAGTTTCTTAAGAGAATGATTGGCATCTGGTAGGCACTGACTAAATATCTTTTGAATAAATAAATGGATAACTGAAAAAGTAAATAAAAATTAAGCTACACAGTAGAGAAGACACCGTGATTGTACAAGTTACCAAGTATGATCGAGAACATATTCTGTGTTTAGTGCTATTTAGACACCATATGGAATTTGAAGATGTAAAATGGAAGAGTCCGTTAACCCCAGGTGTTGACTATTTCTCACAGTCAAATAGGGGTACATCTACTTTCGCAAGTAAACACAATTCAAGGCAGATTACAAATGATGCTCTCACTGTAATCCAAAGTATAATGAGGTAGCATGAAGG
Organism: Panthera onca; assembly: GCF_046562875.1. Classification (NCBI taxonomy): domain Eukaryota; kingdom Metazoa; phylum Chordata; class Mammalia; order Carnivora; family Felidae; genus Panthera; species Panthera onca. The sequence goes on from NC_138339.1 coordinate 227,218,761, forward strand.
AAGATATGTGTTTGTACTAGGATAAATAAAGATGGCCTTCAGGTAAAGATCATGAACACTTTGGCATTCCTGGTAGGATTGACGTTGAAGGCCCCGCCCACAATAGGGGCATATAGGCAGGAAAAATACATGATTGGATCCAGAACCATTGACTGTCTGGTGTGTCTTAGGGTCATGTGTGTGTCTGCTGGTGGTAGTGATAGAGGTAGCAAGAGCAGGTGAGAATGAACTGGAAAGTTTTGCTTGGGCCCCAGAGAGTTCAGAGTAGAAAAAGATCATTCATGTCACATACCACCACATGTAAGCACCATGAAATCTGGAATGTGTGTCCATCTTATCTACAATTCTACCTGGGGCCCCTGGAATAATGCCTGGAAATAGTGGGTGCTGGATAAATATTTGCTGAGTGAACATAAAATACTATTGCTCTATGGATGGCAATCATAAATCGTGCCTTTGTGAACTGTTCAACTCTTATTTTCTCTGTCAAAGAGACAAAATTCAACGTGAGAGAGGTAGAATAATTATGAATAAAGGACATTTAAGGTCAAGACAGTAAAATAACATCCAACCCCTTGAAACAATTTCAATATTTTTGACTTTAAAAATGATGTATTTGGGTACTGAAATTAATTTCAGATATAATTTCACAATTATTATCAATAATTTTTGAGAACTCATGGAGAACAATAAAGGTGACAGGAAAATGTATTGGCTTATATTGGCCTAATTCTTAAAAGCAAATTCTACCAAGGAACATACAAAATTTTGGTTCCTGGCTAAATTCTAGAACTCTAGATTATTATTATTATTAAGCAGTTTTGGTGTTTTTTTTTGTTTTTTGGGTTGTTTTTTTTTTTTTTGTATGTGTTTGGGGTTGTTTATTGCAGTAGTTAGCCTGTGCCATTCTTAGCTGGAAGGTGGTTGGAGAAGAAGCTATGGATGAAGGACGGGTCACAGATCTAAGTGAGTTTTAGCTGTGCACTTTCAGAGCAACGTAGCAGCAGTAAAATCAGCCTTGTGTATAGTCATTGGAAATGAGGTAGGTCTTCTAGTCCAGTGGCAATTAATCAATCAGTAAGACAGTAATCAAGTTGTAAATGGCCTAGATTCTGCAAACATGGACCGTGGCTGTGAAAACAAGGATAATCACTAGTTGGAAATTACCACTGAAATCGTAATCTGACAAATGCATACGTACTTAGTACCAACAAACAGAAGTTATAGTCAGACTAATTTAAATTAGTTCCCAACATAGTTTCAAATGTGCAACCAAGGCTTGGCCACTCACAAAAGTCCTACATTACAGGGTTATTTTCAGGTACAAATAAGTGAATTCTTGGAAAGTGCTGAGACGAATGCCTGCTACAGAGTGAGGACTCAAATACTAGTCGTAGTACAATAAAAATTAAACATCTTTTAAATAAAACCTTCATAAAAATTTCACTTGTCATGAGAAAATGATAAACATCTTACTTTTCATTAATTAAAAAATGGGAATAAGCAGCGGTGAGAAGATTTGTTGATTTCTATAATTCATTCATATATTTAGGCAATGAACACTTATTGTCACCTTCTATCTGCTAATATTTCCCTAGATACTGGGACAGGAAGACAATTAAGAATATATTTATTCTTAAGAAGCTCAATCTAGTGCAGGCTCTCATAGTAGCATGTGTAAGCCTTAAAAAACTTTATTGCACATATCAGATTCATTATTATCTCTGTTAGATTGTAAGCTCCTTGACAGCCAACCTATTTTCATCTTTTTATTTCCATCTTTACATCTTTGACAACTAGAACCTACCACCTAATACACAATATATGAATGGCGACTTCTGATCACATCAAAATAGACTCCAGTTATAAATACCTTGAAATGCAGAATACAATACAACAAACATTCTTTTACATGCAAAGCTGAGCTTACAAGGCAGAAATGAAATCCTCCAGCTGCCAAGATCAGAGATGGATTGGGAAACTAGAGCCATAAGCTCAGGCATTGATGCTGTAGCTACTGTGGGAGACAGTGCCGGTCTCAGCAATGAAGGACTTGGGCTTTAATGCCAAGAAGAGCAGGGGTGAACTACCAAAGAATGGACTTCGTAAAGAAGAAAATTGAGGGGCGCCTTGGTGGCTCAGTCGGTTAAGTGTCCGACTTCAGCTCAGGTCATGATTTCACAGTACGTGAGTTCAAGCCCCATGTCAGGCTCTGTGCTGACAGCTAAAAGCCTGAAGCCTGCTTCCAATCCTCTCTCTCTCTCTCTCTCTCTCTTTCTCTGCCCCTCCCCCACTCATGCTCTGTCTCTCTTTGTCTCTCAAATATGAATAAACATTTAAAAAAAAAGAAGAGAAAAATTGAATCCAGAGGAATGACTGCTAGTTAGGAACCAAAGATGAGCCAAGAAGTTGTTATAAATAAGTATTGGTTGTATAAATTATTATCTATAATGTTTAATCTGGGGGAGAAAAGAAGCAAGGTGACTTAAGATATCAATACAAATAGTATGGAAGATGGAGGAAAAGATGTGTGCTGGAGGAAGAGAGAGAGAATGGTCAAATTTAGACTTTTTTAGGCCAAGTATACAAACTAAAAATTTAAATGTAATCGTCAATAAATAGATTTTATAAATTCTAAGCCAGGAGGGAATAAAAAAGGAAGAAAATATATTTGATAAAAGTCAGAAAAGGAGGTAAGGGAACAAGAAACATGGTAAATTGAAAGCACTAAATAAGGTAGTAGAACTAATCCCAATTACAGCTTTTAAATAAAATAAATTTACAATGAGAAAATAGAGATTTTGAGATTGGATTTCAAAAATGTAGGATATCCTATTTAAAGAGACATAACAAAAGGTCTCAGAAATTCTGGAATAAATGTAGAAAAATGTAATACGAGGCAAATAGCAAATCAAAAGGAAGTTGATATATCTATATTAATATCAGAAAAAAACACATACATTAAGCATTATCTTAAATGTATGTAATATATTATGAGGGCAATTATAGGGCTTATCTAAGTTACATTTGGAATATAAGTTTTTATTCCAATGATGAGGAATTACCATTTTTCAGAGCAAAGATCTTAGATTCATGATTCCATCTGGGCATGAATTATGATCAAATATGCTAATATTAATAACAACAGCTAGCAGAAAATAACAATGATAGCATTATCTGCCAGCCACTTTATAAGTGTATTTTATAATTTCAAGTTTAAACAATCATCTGAAATATTTACTCTCACTAAACTCCCATTTTAAAGAAAAACTGAGGTTTAGGGAAATTAAGAGCTTTTTCTCAGTGACATGAGCCACCCTGAAGTCAAATCTAAGCCTGAGGCATCTTGCTTTTATCCTGGATGCTATGTGACCTTGGTTGGCACAGAAACGTCTTGATAGATAGGTGAAGAGCCTTGGAGACAGATGAGGACAGCACGAAGTGGAAGTGAAGATCCCACGCACCGGATGCTGTGACTAGATGTCCACCAGTGAGTCATCCCAACAATGTAAGAAGACCTGAGAGATAAGGACCTTGCACTTTTAGAGTTCCTCATTTTGGATGGGGGACTCAGAATGCTGGAGTCCCAGAGGCCATGGATGGCTCCTAGGATGGAAATCTTGAGCGCCGGCAGTAAAGTCATTTTGTTCTGAAACATCCTACCACCCCTAGGACCACCACCAAGAATTGTCCCCTGTGTGAAGGCAGTTGGACAAGGGATCTATTTCCTGGGCATAAGGCTTCATAATCCCCAGGAGGAAGGGATTCCTTTTTTGATCTCACACAGAGACTGAATGGGCCAGGGGCATTTCCAGCTGTCCCTTTTAACCCTGCGAGCCCAAGTACCAGAGACATATCTGAATCCTAGTTTTTCCCACACATACACTTCTTTAGGGGTCTATAAAGTCTGTTTTGAAGACTTGTCTCTGCAGCATGCCTAGAAAAGTCTGCTTCAGTTATAATATCTTAAAAAGGAATGTCTTCTGATTGGCATAAACCCATTCAGGCCATTCCAGTCTTCCCAGTGCAAGTGTCCAGTATGCTTGAAATGATGGCTGTCTCGGACAGCAGTGAGTGTCACTGAAAGCATCCTTACCACCCATCATTCCACGGGCGAGGGATGTTTAAATGCCTCATGCATCTGGCCTCTTCTCCTGACCCCATTTTCCAGGCCGGAATCCAGTATGAGCCACACCATTGACACTTGAAAGCCCTTTTAGCATTTCAACTTCTAACTTGAAGGTTACGTGGTTTCCCACTGAGCCCAAGTTCAGCACTTGTCTCTCTTGTTCCACCACATACAGTCCAATGCTTGTTTTACTTATATGTACAGCAGAACCCTGGTTTGTGAGCATAATTTGTTCCAGAAACATGCTTTTAATCCAAAGCACTTGTATCTCAAAGTGAATTTCCCCAAAGGAAATAATGGAAACTCAGATGATTCGTTCCACAACCCAAACATATTCATATAAAAATGACTACAATACTGTAATATAATACCAAATAATAAATAAAATACAAAATATAAAGAAAAATAAACAAATTAACATGCACTTACCTTTGAAAACCTTTGTGGCTGGTGTGAGGGAGATAAGAGAGAGGAGGCTTATTGTGTAGGACGACTTTCACTGTCACTAACAGAATCATTGCTATCTGTTGGCTCAATGGAATCTTTTTGTTCATGGGGACCATTGTATATGCTCGCATGGATGTTAACTACAGTACGGTCTTAACAAGCTCCTCAAATACTGTATTAATGTCACTGGCAATAAGGCAGCAGAGGAAAGGGTCTATATCTGCAGGCAGCCTGATCTAGAATGAAGTAAAACATTCCCAAGCTAACTCTTGTATGGAAAAGCAAAGGACTGTCCATCGGTGCTTTGAAGTGACAAAAACTACACTAGTGCCAGTTGTGGGCACCTTCCAACGTTCTGAATAATCACAGATTTCTGCCAAACACTGAAGCCTGAGACCAAAAATCCAAGTACAGGGGATGACATCTCACAATCCCCCAGTAAGAGAGAGAGAGAGAGACAAAGAAAGAAAGAGAGAGAAGAACCATTGGCTCAGTTGTGATCATGTGACATTTGGAATCATGTACTACTCATATTGCAAGACATCACTTGTATATCAAGTTAAAATTTATTAGAAATGTTTACTCATCTTGTGAACACTTGCAGAAGAAGTTACTGGCAATCCAATGTTTTACCATATTTGCCTTCATAATTTATCCGACTTGGGAGGTCAGAGAGGATAATGTCATTCACTAATTCAACAACCATATGCCTGGCCCTCTTCTAGATTCTGAGGATCCCATGGCAAACCTAGCAGTCAAGTTTGCACTGAGCTTGCCTGTAAGTTACATGCAAATGCATACTATGAGGTGCTGATAAATGCTAAGTAGGAAAATAAAGTAAGGCGAGGCAGATTAGGGAGAATTCGGGTGGGGGATGTCATTTTACATTGAGTATTCAGGGAAGGTCTTCCTAATATTTGGCAGAAAGAGAGAGCTAGGGAAAGAGTGAGCAGAGTTAGGTTATGTGGAACGTGTGGGATCTGGGGAAAGAGCATTCTAAGCAAAGATAAAAATCACCAAGGTCCTGAGGCAGGAGCCAGGCTGGCATTTTCGAGCAAAGGTAGGGAAGCCAGTGTGGCTGTAAGAGAAAGAGAGATGAGAGTGTGGAAGCAGAGAGCTAGTAGGGAGCCGAATATGGGAAGAACATCTGGGTATAAGGGGGCCGTTTCAGCATTGCATTTCTAGCTTGAATGTTGAGTCTGAAGTCAGTTTCTGCAAGGCTGTTTTTTCATCTTTGATTTCCCTCACTAATAAGGTGCAAAGCCATGGAATATTCGAAAGGAGGAGTGACAAAACCTGATTTAGCTCTAAAAGATCCCTCTGGCAATAGCTGTGTTTATATCCTCCACTGAATGAAGCATAATGTTTTCCATATAGTAGGCTTATTAAATAAATACATTAAATTAAAGAGAAATTCTGATTTTCCAGGATCATTTCTAGGCACTCTTATTCTAGATTTACAGCAACAAATACACGGATATTTAAAGTGGCTCCAAATAGTTACTGTTGACATGAAATAAATAGTAAACACCAAAATGAAAATAATGGAGTCTGATTCTTCTATTTTTTTTGTCCTTCATTTCTTATTTATAATGTAGTCAGATTGTTCCGGGAGATAATAAGATGCATTTGAGCTGAATAAAAGTATGACATCGGATTACAGGAGCTTGTGTTCAGTTATTTTAAAGTCTGAGGTACATTATAATTAAGTCAAAGAATAAAAGGTAGAACTTCAATGCATATCTGAAAAATAATGTAATCTTCACTATCAGTGACCATCAGTTTTGGAAATATTGCTTGTTTATTTTTTATTGTTTATTTTATTGATTGTTTCTCATTTATGTCAAAGACAGAATTTGAGTAGAAAATTATTTCTTTTCTGCTTTCATTGAATCAGGATGATATACCAGCATACCAAAATCTTTTCTCTCTTTTCTTTTTGACTTTTTGGTATTTTTTTATTCCTGGACACTTAGGAAATTTATTGGCACTGAAAGTAAAATATGTGTGTCCCAGGAAGGTTGTTAGAAATTGTGATAATGCTTTCTTTGGACTCCAGTCTAAATTGCCTTTTAGTGGCACTTTTTTCTCCACATGTTACAATACAGTTGACCTCTGAACAATGAGGGGGTAGGGATATAGACTCTTCGTGTACTCAAAAAGCCACATATAAATTTTGATTCCCCCAAAACTTAACTACTGATAGCCTGCTGTTGACTGAATCTCTAACCGATAACGCAAACAGTTGTTTCACACATATTTTGTATTTTGTATGTATTATACACTGTGATCGTATAATAAAGTAAGCTGGAGAAAATGTTGGTAAGGACATCAGAAGAGAAAATACATTTACCACTTACAGTCCTATAAAAACAATCCATGTATAAGTGGCAGTGCAACGATGTGTTGCTCAAGGGTCAACTGTATTCTCAAAATATTTTCTTTTAATTCAACCCATATTGATTTGCACATTTTGAAAGCTTAACTATCTTATACAGCAGGAGTGCAGATAGAAGGTTAATGAAAAGGCCAGTGTTAGAGATCCAGCCGTCCAGTGTTCTTCAGCAAAAGAAATGTTAAAACAAGAAACATTCAATTAGATTTCAAGATGGCTTTGTCAAAAAACATGCTGCCAATAAACTGTGGAAATGCAAACAACAGACTGTTGGAGCCAAGAGGAAAGAGATAAGGTCTGAAAATTGCTGACTGTGCTAAAAAAAGCTGAAAGGATTAAAAGGAATAAAAGCATTTTCAAATATATTGAAAAAGAGAGATAGAGCACCAGAAAGTAGGACTGCAAATGAATAGGGAGGGAGAAATCCATGTTAGCTAAAGTGGTTCAAGACTGAACTGCTTTTAAAAATCTGAGTCTGACAAGGCAAACATACTGTGGGCAATTGGGACATAATGAAGACCCAGTTTATTAGAAAACAATTTAGGCAGCTGGTGGTGTTTCTGCATTCTGATGGAAAGAACTTAGAATCCCCAAACATACCTGCCGCTACCTGTACTAAAATGTCTGTAAAGTAATTTGCAATCTAAGCTACTACCTTTATCCCAAAGTGAAGTCTGATTCTGCCTTCAGCCCCTGAACACCTCCATGAAATTAAAAAATCACATAGAATGTATAAAGTCTCAAAGGACTGATAAAAATGCCAGGATACCAAGGCTATGAATTTTAACCCTGCTCTGGCTATTGGCTCCCTCAATGTCACTGTAGATCTGTCTACATATGTTTTCTGATCGATAATAAGGATGATTATACTCACCTACCAACAGTATATGACTCAAGAAAGTTTAGCATGTGTCATAAACAATGTGTTTGTATAATAGATCATAAGAAAAGAGAATAGATTCAAGTCAGTAAGAATTCGGTTGTGAAGTTCAGTTACCCCATAGAGGCAATGTGCATAAGCGACTAAGTGCATAGTGTGTGGAGACAACTACCTAAGTGTGAACCCTCTTCTTAGTGCTTACTGGCTGCGTGACTTAAGGCAAATGACTTAACTGCTCTGGACCCTCTTTTCCTCATTTGTAAAAGATAAGACATTGTGCTCAATATTTTCAGTTATTATTATCAGAGCAAAACCTTCCTAGACTTATAAAGAGAATTCTGGATTTCCAAAGTTATATTTGTGCAAATGAGCTTACAAGAGTTGCACTTAGAACATGTTTAAAGAGTACAGTATCTATCAATAGAAGGTGAGCTAATGCAATATAAAAAATAAGTGTTGTGTAGCCTTGCATACGTAAAGATTAAGCACTGAACGTTGCCTTATCATTTGTTTGGAAGGAGAATTGGAAAATGCATGAAAAATCAGTCATGTTTAGCAACCACAAATGGACCATGAGCTCATAAAACTCAAAGAAATCTTGAAAAGTCAGTTAATTGGGTATTAATTTAATCCATATTGGAGGCATTGAATGCTGTGTATTTGTCTTTCCCATCCTTACATATTCAGGAAGATAGTACTGGACACATTCCATAATGATCAGTTCAGTTGTTCAAGGACACCCAGGGTTAGAGGTGGAGCAGGGTTCTTGACCCAGGTTCTGACATTTCTGTTGGTCACAGCTCATACACTCTGTGATTGGAAACCACTTTTAAAAAAATGCAGGAAAGAGGATTCCTTGCTAATGAGAACAGAAGCCACTGTTGACCACAGAATTTGAAGGGTCACTCTCAGAGCTCTGGGACCAGCAAAAGTTACCCAGAATGCAGTATTTACATGAATTAGACTAAACCATTATTGAGCTTTTCACCAATTGCCAGATGCTGAGAAAGAGCCTGGTCATATGAAGGGCAGTAAGGTAAAATTTCTGTCCTGGGGAAGCTCAAATTCTGAAATAGCATTATATCAGAAGTAGGATCAGAAACATTCATTTATTCAGCATATATTTATGGAAGTTCTATGTAGCAGGCACTGGTCTGGACATCAAAAGCAGGAACAAAACAGATATAGGTCCATGACTTTATTACATTTGCTTTCCATTGGTGAAGGAGGGAGCCAGGTGATAAATAGTAACATGATTGCCTCTATTGTAAATGTGGGATTTTAATGTATGGAGGTGAATGAGTGCTGATATGGAGAGGCTAATGCCATTGTAAGATATATATATACACACACACACACACACACACACACACACACACACATATATACACACACACATATATATATATACATGTACATATATTTAAATTTATTTATTTATTTATTTATTTATTTATTTATTTATTTATTTTGAGAGAGAGACAGAGAGAGAGAAGGAGAACTCACACAAGAGCACCCATGAGCAGGGGAGGGGCAGACAGAGAGGGAGAGAGAGAATCCCAAGCAGGGTCTGCACTACCAGTGCAGAGCCCAACTCAGGGTTCGATCTCACAAATTGTGAGATGGTGACCTGAACAGAATCAAGAGTTGAACTCTCACTTGACTGAGCCACCCAGGTGCCCGGAAAGAATATTTTTGTTACTTACATTTCCTGAGAGGGGGGGATACACTATGCCATTCAGGGCTCAGGGGGAAGCACCAGTGCCAGCCAGAGGCAGAAAAGGAGCATGGGAAAAGCCCAGGTGCGTCCTTTATTGTGTTTTCCGTAGGAAAGTCAAGGCAGAGCAGGGTTTGGCTAGTTGGAATAATTCCAGCAAGCTTTGGGGCTTACAGATTTTCCTAATGGCTCTCTGGTACCTTGTCCTGAGTTTATTTAGGGCCAAAGAATATTGTTTGGCCATGTAAGGATTCAAGGAGATGGCTGGGGTGTGGGCTTTGGATTGATTAGTTTGCATGTGAAAGACCCCTGGACAAGGACTCTGCTAGTCTAGGAATTGTCTAAACATGAGAAGAGTAAGTTTCTTTCCAGTCAGTGAGTCCACAAATGCCAGATCAAGAATACAGAAAATAGGAAAATATATGTACTATGATTCACCCTGTGAAGAATGGATGACGAGTAGACAAATACAGAGTCTAAGAAAACATAGAACAATGATAAACAAGTAGAATCATCCAATGTATTGTAAGGTGATAAATGCTACAGAAAAAAACAGAAAAAAATAGAGCTTGCCTTGGGACTTAGGGAGTCCTGGTGGGAGGCATATGAATAGATTGCAGTGTTAAATAATTTGGTTGGGTCTCATTGAGAAGGTGAGATTCAAAAAAAGACCTGAGCCAAAACTTGCTTCTAAATAGAGATGTTAATATTTTAGGATTATAGCAGTTACTGAAATTTAACACACCCATAACATAAGTCATTTACTTATTCATTCAGTTGGCTCTCAGATATTAAACAAATTAAGCATTACTAAACAGTTACAACGGCAAGCTAAAAAAGACATAGAATGCCATCTAAAAACTTAACATCTAGTTGAGGAAACAAATATTGATGTCATGAACTCACAAATAAATGTTTAATTACAAGTGGAAAATAGCTACACAATTTAAGGGAGCCTGTAATAAATGTGTTTGATCTAGTTAGGGAAGTTAGGGAAGCCTTTACTGAGATCTGAATTATAGTGAGGTATTGACTAGGCAAAGAAGAAAAAGAAGACTATCCAGGTATAGAAAATATCATATGCAAAATCCCTGAGATGGAAGATGTTTGAGAAGTGGTGAATGGAAAGAGCAAGGTAGACCACGGCACAGATGAGGCTGTAGGGGTGTGTAGGGGGAGGCTGGGAATCATGCAGGCCCTTCAGGCCACATTAACAGTAATACATTTTCAGGGTTCCTTGGTGGTTCATTTGGTTAAGCATCCAACTCTTGATTTTGGCTCAGGTCATCATCTCACAGTTTGTGGGACTGAGCCCCATGTTGGGCTCTGGACTGATGGCCATGGAGCCTGCTTGGGATTCTCTCTCTCCATCTCTCTCTCTCTCTCTCTGCCTCTCCCCTGCTTGTGCTCTCTCTCTCTCTCTCTCTCTCAAAATAAATAAATAAACTTTTTTTTTAAAAAAAGAAAGTTCTATAATTTCCAGAGAACAATGGCCAGTGAAGGAAGGACGTTAAGCTGGGATATCTAACATATGACCTAATTTGGCTTTGAAAATGGATGTAGGTAGGACAGCGAGAAGTTGGAAGTCCAGGTGAGAGATGATGATAGCCTGGAACAGAGAGTTGTGGGGCAGACAAGAGAGAAAGAATGGTTTGGTGATGGATTAGATAGAGAAGTGATGAAAAATGAGGCATCAAGGGTGCCTTCTGGTCTCTAGTGCTTGTGGTGGTGCCATTCATCAAGACAGGGGGCACTGGAAGAGGATCAGGTCTTATGATGAAGATCAAGGAAATGATGTCAGACACTATGTGATCGAGATTCCTCTGAGATATGTTTGAGGAACACTCAAGTAGGCAGTTGGTTTTAGGGCTCTGATCTGAGGAGGGATGCAGCCTAGTGATACACATTTGGGAGGAATTAGTTTATACATGTAATTAGTATATAGGAATTAGTTTATACATAGGGTTGGGTCACATTTCCAGGAGGGAGAACATAGAGTCAGAAGAAAGACCATCTGAAGCCTGGAGGACCGAACACTTCTTTACCTGAGTAGAGGAGAATGAAACTGCAAAACAAACAAAAAAAACCAAACAGACAAAAACAAAAGTAGGCATCCAGTGTTCTTCAGGCTGCAAACTTAGAGGTCAGCCCAGGAGAAAGCATGGATACATGAAGAATATCTGCCCTCTGATTAAACTGATTAGACCTGCTTAGAGCTCTTTTTCAGATTCAAACTCTGAGCCTCTACCCTCACCCAGGAAACCCCCACTGAGTCCTAAACTTTCTGCCTATTACCTGAAACATCCCATTGCTCATAAATGAGACCTTATTTAAAAGCCTTCTCTCTATGGAGGCAGGCAGAGACAAAGTCTATGGGCCCTGGAGCACACCCTCTTTTCTCTCCCCTGCAGGCCATTTCGAGATAAAAGAAAGGAGGAAAGGCTAACGATGTGCCCTTTGAACATTTCCAGCCTCTTGACCTATCAAGGAACTCTTTGTTTGTCTCTCTGCTTCCTATTGGGGGCTGTATAAGTTGGACATTAAAATACAGGCTTTATAGGTAGACAAGACCTGGTTTAAATCCCAGGTCTACAATTAATTTGACTATGTGAAGCTTGGATTTCTTCATGAGTAATATGAAAGTGATCATACCCACCTGTTAGGTTTATTATGAGGATTACAGAAGATGATATAGACTGTAGGGGAAGAAATGTTTTCCTTTCTACCCTTCTAGGTTCTGTGGCTGGTCCAATAATTAAATTGACATAGATAGATACAAAGAAGAAAAAACATACATTTGATTAGTACATACACATGGGAATTTCACAAAGATAGGAGACTTCCAAAGACAGCCAGATAATCGAGACTTCTATACCATCCTGAGCTAAGGGATGTGTTCGGGTTTGGGAATTCTAGGCGAGGGAGAAGGCAATTGAATGAATGTGGGGGGTAGAAAAATGGTAAACAGAGGTTGCCTTGCTATGTAGATGAAGTCACTCAGGTGAAAAAAAAGATGTCATCTCTGGGAGTTGCTCTCCCTGGAACAGGTACAATTTCTAAGAGAAATTCCCTTTATAAATGTAGATTTCCCTCAAATATGGGGACATTTATACTTTCTTTTAGGCTGTTAAGGGGGAGATAAGAGCTTTTCCTTAGTCATCTGGGTGTTGGTTGCCCTCAACTCAAAATAATCCACATAACAAAGTAATAAATTTGGGCGTAGCATATTCTGAATCCCTTCAAGGTAAAGTGTTTTAGTACAGTACTGGAACATGGCATGTATTCAATACACAAAAACTATGGCTTTATTTATTCTTGACACGCACTCTGATTTCTCACCATTTTTAGTCAGTCTGAGAATCACCACCATTATAGAATTGAAGATAATGTAAAACAAAAAGTCAATATGCTCTCAAACTGTAAAATTTTATGGAAGAGAAAAAAAAAAGAATCCCATGGAAGTCTAAATATTTATTTACAGCAGATTTATTAATCTCATAGTATTACCTACAGGCTCACATGCATCTAAACCTACTTCTGCACATGTATGCTTCCTGCACAAGAATGTCATGGTTACACTATCCATCCAAAGGGGCTTTGACATAGGTCTCTGCAGAGAATTTCATTGTAAGATCTCTAACCCTAGATCCTCTTGATATCTCTTTTAGGAATACAAGAAGTTTTCTTAGCTCTTTCCATGTAACTTATTTACCATTCTATAGATGATGACTTTTTAAAATTTTTTAAATGTTTATTTATTTTTGACAGAGAGAGAGAGAGAGAGAGAGAGAGACAGAGCATGAGTGGGGGAGGGGTAGAGAGAGAGGGAGACACAGAATCCAAAGCAGGCTCCAGGCTCTGAGCTGTCAGCACAGAACCCGACGTGGGGCTTGAACCCACAGACCACGAGATCATGACCTGAGCCTAAGTCGGATGCTCAACCGACTGAACTACCCAGGCGACCCTATAGATGATGATTTTACCATCTGACATTCAACAGTGTCAGAGTCTGTTCATTCTTGCTTGAATCTATTAACCAACGCTTGGCCAGTGCTGGGATATGACTGAACTCTGGGAATTTCCTGAGCCTTGTTCAAGCTGGTCCCAAGTTTGTCATTCATTCTTTTCTAGTCAGATTTCAATGTCAAGAATTGATATGCTAAATCATGTTTCCAGGTGGTCTCTGAAAAACCATTAATTCTTTCCCCAAACTTCCATGATTGACTGTTAGTATAAGTACAGTTGTTAAATTACAATTTCCTAATCATTACTGATAATTGGTAATGTGTTTATAGAGGTAATTGTTATTCTTAACTTTGCTCTGATTTATGATCAATAATTGTTTACCATTGCATTTATAAAATTAATAGTAAAATGGCCCTTGAAACAGTTTGATCTAGATGTACCAGTCATTTCTTCTTCAATGTAGTCTTCCTGGTAGAAGCTCTAACGAATCAAGTGTGACCTTTGTAGGAGAAGACACATAGGATAGTGTTTCATTGATTTAAAATTTCATTTTAAGCCCCTAAACCTCTCTTTCAAACTGATTAACTGCTTATGAAACAGCTGTTTTATTTCCTTTCCTCACATGTGCCCAAACTCCATGAAGCCATCTTTGGGTAGTGACATAGTCTTGAATGGGACCCACAAAAGTAATAGAGAGGAGTCTTTCTCCAAAATTGTTAGGCCTTATATTTGGTGTCAGAACTCTTCAGCATATAACCTTGTATAAATCACTTGACCACTCTAGGCTTCATCAATAAACAAGTACGAGAACACTTCTTCATCCAATCATCTGAGATTTATGGAAGCTCTTCTTTGCTAAATGTAAGTTTTATAAACTGCAAGGGCCTTATACAACTTTAAGTTGTTATTAGCCAACTTTCTTTTTAATCAATACATCGGGAATTTAAATTACATACACACACACACACACACACACACACACACACACACACACCATTGTAATCTCTACATGTTTTTTATTAGTTCCTTTACTAAATACCTGTGTTGCCTTCTGGTACAGATACAAATGAACTAATAGAACACATACACACATGGGATTCTCCCCAGTAGAGCTTCCCAACAAAGCTTAACTACAAAGAAATTCAGAGAAGAAGGTGAACCTGCTCTATAATACTCTTTGTGTCTATTCTAGATTTTTGATTAGCGCATTGCCTTATGTCAGTTATTTTTACCCCAGTTTCTGGATGCCTTAAGTCTAACCTCTTAGATTTTTCCCTACTATTAGTCTTCCAAATGCAGTCACTTTTTTGGTATGATATTGCCTGTGAATTAAGAACAAGATGATGCTCAATATTATCAACAATTATTTAATTTCTTGTATTTTTTACATTCATCTTTCCTCATGTGCTTTATCTCTTTATACCCCTTCTCTTTCTAGCACCTCATATTTGGCTAATGCTTAGCACATTCTCTCTGGAATAGAGTATTATGGAACTGGAACCTCAAAACAATAATTTAATGAGGTATGAAATTCAGGAACAGCTATTAGCAATTTTTTGTATGAATAAAGAATCTTAGTTTTGCCTCCTTTTGCTTTCCCCACACTGGCAGAATGGAGATTGGAATCCCCTTTGTTAACCTCAAAATTATGTTTTTAGCTAGATACAACTTTGGGCTAAGATACTTTACCTCTCCTTGTTTTGTTTTCCTAATTTATGAAAATAAGGGGGTAGATTTGATGACCTAGAAGGCCCTTTTAGTGCCTTTATCTTAAAGTTGGGTTCTAAGTCATAAAATATTTACTGTACCCCTGTGTGTAGTGCTTCTAACTCTAAAGACACAAAGAGTCATAAAGTACCCTCCCTAATCTACCAAAACTTCATAATCCAGCTGGAGGGTTAGCAAATGCTAATGTGAGGATAAAGAAAGATTCAGCGTCAAACTTGCTAACTCCTCCATGACTCACACACAAAAATGAGTGTGGGTTATGGGTGTGGACAGAAAGTCACTGTGTCTCCAAAGTATTGACAAATGGATTGACATCCAGACCTCACAATTTCAAAGTAAGGAAGATGTCCCTCAATTTAATAATGGCTACAGGACAATATTAAGAGGAAAAGAACAAAAGTTGTTTCTACTGATGGAAGGGAAAAGCTCATATTAAAAAAGTCAATTAAAAGGAAGAAAAATATCAGTGGTAGAGGTGGTACTCATTCAGTTTAAAACTAATGTTGAGTGTATCATGAAAATCTATAGTAAAACATTTCAAACTTTTTTCACTTGTTTCAGGGTTCTGTATTCATTGAACATGGAATGAAAATAAAAATCAAAGCAAAGCTTTAAAAGGACAGAGATATGTAGGCTAATGGACAATTTGTCCGAGGGAATGGCTTTTAGGGCTGAAATTTCTCTGTGTGTATTTTTCCTCAGGATTTAATGTTTTTAAAGATGGTGCCCTGTGAGTTACCATGACAACCTGTAGATATCATCTTTAGAAGGCTAAGGCTACAGATCTCAGCTCAAAGTATTATATCCACACACTTTTAGAAAAAGCCTGTGGATGCACTTTGGATGGGCTGAACAACAAACACATGGAGTGCTTGCTGCTCTAACGGCTCATTTCTCTGAAATATTTTAACATGGCTGAAGCTACTTCTATAGTGTTGATGGACACCCTCCCTCTCATTTCATCATTACCTTTAAAGTCTGAAGCACACTTCATTTTCAGCTCTTTGTTGAACTTCTACCAAGACAGGCAAATGTCAAGGCTAAAGCTCATTTCCTGTTTTACATGCTTCCTTCCAAAGACAGTAAAGATTCAAGTGTTGTTGGTCCTACTGCGATTTTAGAGCTGTTCTTTGTCATTGGGCCGTGTTTTCTCAGGATAGTATCCTTAGTCATAAAGCTGGGCAAAAAGCTGACAACTAATTTGCAGTTGCAAAGGAAAGGACTGGAGGGTACAGATGAGGTAAAAGTTCCCCAGGGCTTGGCTGGTTTCTGCCACCTTTGTAGTCCAAGGTGGCTGCCTGGGGCAGCAATGATTATGGATGCTGCTAAACAGTCACCTTCTTAGATAATCAAGTTCAGCAAATTCCCCCAGATGGAATAATGATTGTGATCATATGTTGTCTATGTGTTTTTCACTGATTAACCATGGGATGGGACACGAAGATACTTAGTTGAGTAATTGAAAACAAATATCTTCAACTAGTTTAGGTAAATGAAACATTTTTTTTTTTAGAACCCTCTATTTAAAAAGATACTGATAATGCTCATTGCTTGGTGGAATTATTTTGTAAGCAGTCTGAAACTCACACTGTCAGCTGCACTGAGGAGTGGCTAGGTGACACAGCGTTCAGTGACATGAATTTGATTTTTTTCCCCAAAGTTTCATTGGGTACCCTCGCTTTGGCTAATAGGGCATTTCTTTGCATTTACGAGGACAGATTTGTAGTTTGAATATCACATGGGTAGCTGAACCTTCCCAGACCAGAAGCACCATATGGCTGTGTTCAAAATCATTTGATGGAATGTGATACTTTGAAGTTCTCTCAGAGACTTAGTGTTTTGTAGTTTATGGCCATGGTAATCTCAGGCCTTAAGGATGTCAAATTATTTGATGAGTATGAAATAATTTACCCTAATTTTCAGTGATTTTTTTTGGTTATGATTATGATTATGATTTTGTAGTGAAGACTGAATTATATAAACATTGAATACCCAATGTTTTATTTGTAAGAATAATCTTTATATATCACATGATTGCTCTGAAAGAACTTAATGAGAATAACAGAACGGCCATAATTTAGTGTAATTAATGAAGCGAGAGTTCTTGTTAGGTCATTCAACTAATGTGACTGTTGAAGTAATTGGGCTGATTTTTATGGGCTTTGGTGTTGTCTTAGTATAAATGCATATTCCTAAGAGTTAATGGTAATTATGTTTTAAGCTTATGAGAATGCACTTAACAAATGATTTTCAAGGGTAAATTATCTTCATGAGGCAGAGGAAGATTGTGCTCACCAAATTCACTTAGGTAAGTGAAGAAAGGCTTAAAGGAAAGTCTGCATTACATTTCAAAAAGTATTGATACTGAAAAATGAACAATGAATAAGTTAGAAGAATATATTTGAAATGATTTTTAAGACTCATCCTAGTGAAAGTTGTGTTCCCAAATTGACAAACATTACCATCACCAAATAAGGCGGAGAAGAATTAGATGAGATGAAGCTAATACCTGGGTGTCTTTCTCCTTCTCTCTTATCTTTCTCTGTCTCTCTAATAACGCTGCAAAACAATACTGCAACATAATAGAGTAATTTTATATCAATTGGCCTGATGTAACAGAGGAAAAAGCATAGAATGAGATTATTGACAACACCAGTTTTTAATTCATCACTAAAAATTTTACTTTGAATTGTAACAGGAACCATGATTTTTACCTTATCACTCTTTATAAATATTCATGAGAAATACCATTTGCAGTTATAAAGTGTATAGGCAATACATTTGCCATTGGCAAACTGGACATTTCTATCCTGTGAAAATGTTAACAGACTGACAATTGTTACTAGTGAGAAAGGAGAACGGATTCAGAGTTCATGGAAAAGAGGAGCACTAGGGTTTGAAAAAAACTAAAGTCACATTTTTCCCCTTGTAGAAGGAATACAGCTTTGTATTCAGTATTTGTTGTTTGCCTCCCCTTCCCGACAGCAGCTTGGATTTTTCTCTGGGAATCTGTGTCTTCCTAATTTTCTTTCCACTTGGTATGAGTAGGGCTCCCAGAGAGACTAGGCCAGAGCACGTGACCAGCATCAATCAGTGCTTAGCATTCTCCCACATGCAATTAGTTTATTGTGAGCACATGACTTAAGGCAGACTGATCAGAATGGATCTTAGGAGTTTGGCTGTGCATGTGAACTTGAACCTAAAATATTCAGCCCCTAGAACCGGGACCTCAAGGGACAGCCTTTCTCAGAAGGAGTCAACACAGGAAGTATAATTTAGAAGAGAAATAGAATCCTGATAAACTACTTTGAGCCCCTGTATTTAGCCACCCTTGAGGCAATGCTTATCCCAGAACCACTGCATTATGAAAGCCAATAAATTTTCTTTATTTCTTAAGTTAGTTGGGCTGAGCTGTGACAAATAAATCCTAATACATACATTGCTCCCCACGGGAAAATTGGAAAACACAGAAAGGTGCAAAAAAATTATAATCACCTTTGATTCAATTTTAATATATTTTCTTTTCTTTCTCTTATTGCTACATAAACAGAGGCAACTTTGGTTACAATTTTCATGTATTTTTCCATTTTTTATCCCTGCATAGACATAAAAATTTTAATTTTTATCAATTCAAGTTATTTTTATGTATATGGATATATATTTTTAATATACAGAGATATATATCACAAAATTAGAGTTATGATATATTAATACTTTTATATTTGTTCTCATCTAACATTGTGTCATGAGCATTTCCCCATTTCATTAACACAATTTTTAATGGTGGAATGATATTCCATAATATACACAAAGTAACTAATTTAACTTTTCCATTATTTTTGGACATTTAGGTTATTTTCATTTTTTAAAAACCATGCTGTTTATGTTATTGGTAAGTAAATATTTGTCCAATTTTCTATTCTTTGGGTTGGTTTCCTTGCAGGGACATTATGGACCTTAAGTGGATGTATTTTTAAGGACTCTTGATATATATATCAAATTGGTTTTCAGAAAGTTTATACTAATTTATATTCCCAAGAATTTTGCCAAACTAGGGCATCATTATTTCTTATCATATTTACTAATTTAATAGGCTCTCATACTGTTATATTAGAATTTCTCTATTTTACTTTTGGGAGGTTGAATATTATTTTTTCATGTGCTATTGATCTTTACATTTCTGTAGTGAATCGATATTGCTGTCCCTTCCCTATTTTTTTTTTTAAGTTTATTTATTTATTTTGAGAGAGAAAAAGAGTGTGCGTGTTCAGGGAGGGGCAGAGACAAAGAATCCCAAGCAGCCTCCATGCTGTCATGGAGGAGCCAGACTCGGAGCTCAATCCCACAAACCCATGAAGATTATGACCTGAATCGAAGTCAAGAATTGGACGCTTAACTGACTGAGCCACCTAGGTGCCCTTTCCCCCTTTTCTTAGTTGTTGCATGTGAGTTGCTTTTATTTTTTTCTTAATGATTTTAGCCTCTTGTTTTTCAAAATCCGTGATTACAGTAAGTAATGTCGCACCATTAGCTATTTTGGTCCTTACTGGTCCCTCACAAATAGAGTCCTTGGGACCATCGACTGCCCTAATTCCAAACTAACCCTTGAATAGATGTTTCTTATCTAAAAGTAGCAACCAATTTGGCTTTCTCTAAAATGGAGGGTCAGGCAGTGAGTTTGGCACCAAAAGCTAAAACATGCAACTTCAGCATTGCCCATTGTTATTGATTTAACTGCACAAAGAAAATTTGTGTCCTGTTCATTATGCGGCATTGTAGCTCACAGATGTGATTTTTATTTAAGGCATTTGTTCGGTGTAAAATCCTGCTGGAGGGTTTGAAACAACTCTTTCTTCCCATAAACTGTCATCTACCTGCTTGCAACTTTATTTACTAGAAAGAACACATTCTGTTTTCTGAGGGTAGTGTTGATTTTTCTTCCAGAAGAGCAGCGCAACACCTTGTCAGTTCTTACTCAAAAGATTGTTTCCTCATATTTTGATGTTAGATCATTTCCCAGAGATGAGAGATAAGGAAACAACTTCTGAATACAAGTCTACAAAATCTCTGCTTTCAAAACCTGCTTTTATTGACTGAGTCAACTTGGCAGTGGATTTTATTACTATATAGTGCAGAAATCTCAATCTAAAGAAGGAGGAGGAGCCAGGTAGGGGGGAGGAAAAGGGGAGTGAAAAAGTTTACTCAGTTAAAACTTTTATGAAAAGCCAAAAAGTCTCAGTTCTGCTTTGCTTCTTCTGATGAAATCCTAATTGCTGACAAAGACTTGCTAATTTCACTATGAGAACCCATATCATGGGTAATGTATAATTTTGTAATAAAATATATCTCTTTTATTATTTTCTTGACCCCCACCTAATAATTAATCATCTAAAAGTGTTTAAAAAGTGACACAGAGTCATTTTAGTGCAATATTTAGTGCTGTTCCCCATATTTAGATACATTAATGGGGTTATAACATTGCTCTTCAGTGTGAATTACCACAAAACCTGAGCACTTCCCATTACATTTTCCTCACCATTTATTATCCAGCTTTGAATCTTGATTATATTTATTATAATATCTGCTAAAATTCCTTTCTGGCAAGTTAAAAGGCATATGTTAGGAAGAAGTACAAAATCTTTTCTTTCTCATGGTTTTAGCATATGTTTTGGTTCTGATCAGCCAAGATTGGATTTGATACCATTCTTTGTAATTTGTAAGTATAAGATAATATAAATATTATTATAACCATGTTTCAACTTAAAATTTCCTGAGAAGAAATAGGTAAGCGAGCCAACAATTTCAATACAGGGTGACAAATGATATTGATTCATTCAAGAAGAGGGGATTGAGATTTAGGAAGTCAAAAAAAAAAAAACCAAAAATGCTTATTTCCAGGGTTTCTCCTGCTGTGGCCTCAGAGCTGTTGGTTTTCTTCTGCCTCGTCCACTTCTCCAGGCAGAAGTACATCAGCGGTTGATTTCCCCAGAGCAAGAAAAGAAGCAGTAAAAGATTTGAAGGGATACGTGGTAGTGATACAGGGAAACGTGCCTCGAAGCTGCAGAACTGTGGGCTGGTGGGGACACCGCTTCATGACCAGGTAAGGAGAAAGAGGGAGGGAAATGGATGGGGAATCTGTTAGGAAGAGGGAGGAAACCTTAGAGAATTCAGAAAGGGAAGACTGGAGAGGCTCTGGCGAGGTGCTCCATAGAATGGAGTAAAGCCTGAGCAGAGATCGGTCCCAGGACCACTGCCTTAAGCCTATCTCCAGCAAGGAGCTTCTCTCCTTCTTCTCTCCCGCCGACTTACCATATTGCCAAACACCAGTGTGGTTCTGGCCTAGTCATGTCATTCCCGAATGACCTCCAGCCTCTCGCCCTCTGAGCTGTGATTCCTTCTGCACCAGAGGTCTCTTTCTTTCTTTCTTTTTTTTTTAATTTTTTTTTTTAACGTTTATTTATTTTTGAGACAGAGAGAGACAGAACATGAATGGGGGAGGGTCAGAGAGAGGGAGACACAGAATCTGAAACAGGCCCCAGGCTCTGAGCTGTCAGCACAGAGCCCGACGCGGGACTCGAACTCACGGACGTGAGATCATGACCTGAGCTGAAGTTGGCCGCTTGACCGACTGAGCCACCCAGGCGCCCCCAGAGGTCTCTTTCTGAAACACAGATCAGATCGTATCTCCTCTGATTTGAAAGCATTTTGAATGGGTGAAAGACGAGTGAAATGTCTCCAAAGAAATTGTATAGTAATTACATGGAAAGATGCTTACTGTTACAATAATTAGGGAAATGCAAATCAAAACGACAATGAGAGAGCACTTCACATTCATTAGGATGGCTATTATATATATTAAAAAAAAAAAACAAAACAAAACAGAAAATACCAAGTATTGGTGAGGATGTGGAGAAATTGAAACCCTGGTGCATTGGTGGTGGGAATGTAAAGTGCCTCAGCCACCGTGGAAAACAATAGCGAGGGTCGTCAAAAAAATTAAACAAGTAGTTCCCATTTGATCCAGCAATTCCACTTCTGGGTGTACGCCCCAAAGGACTGCAAGCAGGAGCTCAAAGATGTTGAGAGTCCCGTGTTCATGGCAGCATTCATTCACAATAGTCGAAAGACGGAAACAGCCTGTCTTTTGGTGGATGAATGAATAAACAAAATATGGTATACAAATACAACGGAATATTATTCAAACTTAAAAAGGAATGAAGTTCTGGCACATGCTATGACATATGTTGAACCTTGAAGACATTATGCTAAGTGAAATAAGCCAGTCCCGAAAGGACTAATATTGTGTGATTGCACTTCTATGAGGTACCTAGATAGGTAAACTCATAGAAACAGGAAGTCAAATGGCGGTTGCCAGAGGATGGGAGTGGGGGAGGGGGATGACTGTTTAATGACTAGAAAGTTTCAGTTTGGGAGATGTAAAAGGATCTGGAGACGGATGGTTGTGATGGTTGTACAACAATGGAAATGTACTTAATGCCACTGAACTGAACTCTGTCATTGAACCTGAAAGTGATTAAAATGGTAAATGTGATGTTGTGTGTATTTTAAAATAAAAAATCACTTTGTGGTCTCCCATTAATTTTGGGATAAAAACCCAGTTTATTAGCATGATATATCTATCTTTCAAGATACGATCCCCAGCTCATTTTTCCAGCGTGTCTAATGCTTGGCACTTCTTTGTCCTGTAAGAGTCAACTCAGCTTTTATCACCTTCTCTGGGAAATCTTCCCTGACCCACCTCGCACATCCCCCAGGAGTAGGCCCTACCCTCATCTTGCACGGGTGAGCCTCCTCTTATCTATCATAGCAGTCTGTGTACACTTTCATCTGTCATACTGAATTCAAAATTTTTAAATTTCTTCTTATCAGTAAGCCCCCATTAGGCTGTTAGCAACTTGAAGGTGGGGACTGTCTTTCATCTCTGTTGCTCCACTGCTTAGAACATGGCCTTATGCCCTGTAGATGCTTAATATACGTTTGCTATCTGAATGAAAGAATACAGCTGATTGGGGAAGAAAGGGAAATTCTGCAGCTTGAGCCAAGCATTCTGTCTGTAAAAAGGAATAATAACAGCACTCACCTCTCAGGATTTTTGGAGAATGATGTGACGTTGGTAACATTAGTAAAATATTTAGAAGAACACCTGACCCATAAGTACTCAATAAATGTTAGCGATTTTTCACTTTTATTGTTGCATGACCTACGAAACTTTTAAAATAAGATTCTCGTATTCCTGGTGCTTGGGTGGCTCAGTCGTGAAGCATCTGACTTCGGCTCAGGTCATGACCTCACGGTTTGTGAGTTCAAGTCCCACATCAGGTAATCTCGAGCCCTACTTCAGGTAAAATACAAGCCCCACTTTGGGTGAGCCCCCCTTCTGTCTCTCTCTCTCTCGCTTTCTCTTTCTCCCTCTGCCCCTCACTTGTGCCCTCTCTCTCTCTCTCTCAAAAAACAAAAAAGATTCTCATATTTCCTTTAGAGTAAGGATTGTCAAAGGGAAAGAGGGGGTAGAATTTAGCAAGGATATGCCAGAGACAGACACCAATCCCCCTGGATTCCAGGCTCTGCTGTGGTTTGCCTTCAGAATTGGTGAGAGGCATGCCTGCTTGGTCTGAGCAGATGGCTGGTGGTATGGAGGGCTCCTATTCCAAACCAGCCTTTCCTGATATGGTTGTGGCTTACACCACCCCCGAGCCTGTCAGCCTTGTTGATACTCAACCTCCTTCAGAGGTGGCACCTCCTTTGGGTGCACAGGGGACTTTCCTTAGGAGGAGGACCCTCAGGCCGCTTCCCACTTGAAGATCGCTAGTGTGCTTGACAGCCTGATCTCCCGCCCAACCTCACTCTCGTCGCCCAATACCACAGGTCCCACAAAGCAGGTGGCGTTTCCATTTGGGTTTCCTCTACTCCATCAGGGTAGTTTCTTGAGTCCAATTAAGAACAAGGAATGCGCTCAGACTGTATTTATTGCCAGATCCTTCCTGAATTTTCCAAGTTTATTTTTCTCATTTCTCCAAACTATGCAACTGTCTAAAGTGTGTATCAAAGAGGCATATGTCAAAGAACACTTCTAAAATTACACTATGATTTCTGCTGGTGGCCTTTTCTCCTTGCCCAGTTAGAGCTCAGGAAAAATCTGAGGAGATATCCAAAAGTATGTTTCATATGTGGGTCAGAGGTGTTTATTTTAGCTTAAAGGAAATAAGGGAAGATCCTGGATCCTGAAAGAAGAAATAGCTTTACCTGAGAGCACATAGAGGGGGCACTGAGAAAGCTCAAATGTTTGACCGGGCCTTTCTGCTTTTATAATAGAATGGAAGCAGGATCAACAGCCTGGAGACCAAGAAGATAAACATTCTGTAAGGTTTTGTGGCACAATGATTGTTTTTCTGAAGTGATTAGGACTAAAAGTCTGAAAACAGAAAGAGCCTGTGTGCTTGACTTTGGGGCCATAAGGAGGAAGGAAGCTGTGGGAATGTCAGCCCTTTGCACTGCTTGTTGTGTGTGTGTGTATGTGTGTGGTCACAAAGTGAAGAGTAAAGCAGACCAAGTCCTATAGCCATGACTAGGTGAAAGAAAGCAAATATAGGTGGCCCCAGGGCTTAACTCTGGAAAGACATACTTATGTGGTTTCCAAGTAAGCACTAATGGCAGTTGGCTCAAGAGCAGCCTTGAGCTCTACGAGAGGGAGAGAACGCTCTTGTGAATGTTTATGACATTTCTGGTGGTAAGTGCCTTTCATAGCTTGTCCCGTAAGCTGTGATTGGAAGGAAATGTGATCTCCTTTCCTCATAATTTTACACTCACTCTCTTTATGCTGGCAAAGGCCATGGCTGACTCTGCCATTCCCCTAATAAGACACCCTTGAGTGGCAGTGTGGTTCTGATGTTCCTTGAGCAGGCAGCTGGAGATTATGGTGAGGAGCAGGGGCATCTCTGTCCTCTGCAGGATGTGTGGAAGATGGGATTGAAAAGAAAATGATATAGAAGAGAACAATGGCATAAAAATTTAAATTTGGATGTGTCCAGGGCTATTCAGAAGGATGATATTTGGTCCAGGGCAGTGACCGCAGGGCTGGCACACATCCTACCCACTCACCTATTTCACTCTGACAGCTGTCATCTCCATTCAACCCGAGACAATTGAGAGAGCCAGGAATTACATGCTTTATTGCATTATCCAGGCCATTGTTCCCCTCTATTATTAAGGACATTGACCAGACTTACATCTCATGCTATATCTATTATGATTTGGACTCTGCCTACATGAATACTGAAGAATTGGGTCAGACTAAAATTTACTAAGTCCTGCAACCAAAATTTTAGCAAACTGTGTATATGTTAAAGGTCAGAAAATAGGTCAGTGAAATCTAAGATAATAGGATAATAGAAACTGTCTAAACTTCTGGTAGTCATACATTTTTTGAGTAAATAAATCAGAATGATAAATCCAATTGTTAGGAATATGGTTCTATATATTCAGTATTTATTTATATTGAAAATTTCAGATCCATATTGAAGCATTAATTTTAATACTTCAACACATCAAACTTATGTACATAATTGAAAGAGTAAATAACTACAGACTCCAGTGTTAAGAAACTTAAAAAACATTTTTTAATGTTTATTTATTTTTGAGAGAGAGACAGAGCATGAACATGAGCAGAAGGGCAGAGAGAGGGAGACACAGAATTCAATGCAGGCTCCGGGCTTTGAGCTGTCAGCACAGAACCTGATATAGACTCGAACCCACAAACTGTGAGATCATGACCTGAGCTGAAGTCAGACACTTAACCGACTGAGCCACTCAGGCACCCAAAGAAACTTTTTACTATGGTTGTTTTTATGTGATAAACAAGCTTTTTCCTTCTCTTTTCTCTAAATATTAGTGCTACCTTTAACTCATTGATTATAGTACACATAGTTTAATCTCTTAAAGAGCATGAGTATTGATATATTTATCTTTCTATATTCATGCACAGTCCTGAAACAAGAAAAGAGTCTTTACTCTATACAGCGAGATTTCACTGTGATGAACTCTTGTCATTTGATCTTTGTGAGAAAGAGGGTAAACAGTGTTAGGTCAGAGATTTTTATTTTCCATCTTCCTTTCCTGAAAAATAAAATAGTTGTGTATCCCTGGAGCTCTAAACAGTTCAGCAAATTGAAGAGTTAAATATGTGCTTAAGTGTGATTCCCAACCATCTGACATAGAGAAAAGGGACAATGTTTTGTGGTATTAGTTTAGATTCTGAATCTCTAACACTTGTATTTATAACTTAAATGATGCAAAATTTTCAAAAATGTTAAAGAAAATTCAGAATTGCCTACAGTTTTCATTTTAGAGGGTGTTTTATAAGAAATTCAAGAAGAAACAAAAAAAATTTAGCTGTACAACATTTTTATTTTTAATACTCAGTAGAAACCAGCATTAATTCAAAGGACAAAAAATAGACTGGGGGAAATATTTGCATTAGATATAGATGTGATAGATAACAGTATATCCAGAATATTTACTATTCAGCAGCAGAGAGATCTTTATAAATTAAACTATGTCAGTCTTTTGATGAAACTCTGACCGGCTCATTTTGCTGAGTAACAGCCAGCACAATTACTATGACTGAGGAGGTCCAGGGTAATCTGATGGACAGCTACTTCCTGCCTTCCTTACCTGCTTCCAGTGCCCCCCCTCCCCCCTGCCTTCCCCCCCACCGCCCACCCACCCCTGTCCTTGTCCACTCGGCCCCACCCACATTGGCTTTTTGCTGTTCCATGGATATACCACATCTGCTGTCATTTTAGAACCTTCCACTCTTGCTGATGCTTCCCTTTGGGATGCTCTTCTCTAGATATTCCCTTGGCTCCACCTGAAGATCTTTGCTCAGGTGTGCTGTTATCAGTTCCCTGAACAACTTACAAAAAAGAGCAGCCTCTCTCACCTGGGCTTTTCCTTTTCATTGTTTGTTTTCTCTTTGGTACTTTGACACATTCCTCCTACTTTTGTTTATTTGATTTTAGGCTATCTCTTTCCACTAGGCAGAGCATTTCATGAAGTCAGGGATTTTGTTTACTGCTCTATCCCTGCAAAAGTGCCCTGAATGAGAAAAAGATTAAATTCCATTGGAAAAATGGCTATAAAATTCACAGAAGAAATGTAAGTGGTCAATAAATATATGGCAAATGCTTAAATTTGCATAAGTAAAGAAAATATACAGTAAAGGAATAAGATACCATATATTTACCCATCAGACTGGCAAGAAGGTTGAAATCCAATGGCATCCAGTGCTGTCAGAAACATGAACCATTGGGCTCTCCCCTTGCTTGCTGGTAGATGCATGAATTGTTGCTACATTTGGGGAAAATGATCTGTCAGTATTTGTTAAAATGAAATGTGTACATCCTTAAGGAAGGTCTGGAATTCATGGAACCCAAAACTTAACATTTCATTACCTTCATTCATTTTTGCTTTTCGTTCACTATTCTTTAAGAAAAGTAATGGAAAGTTACAAGTACAAGACTAAGTCTAGACCATTTAAGGGGCCTGTACAACCAGGGCTCTGAAGCTGAAGCTTCATTGGCTTCCTAGCAAATCCTCCTCCATTATACGTACCCTCTGACTATAGCCCCATTTCTGGGAAGGAATCAAAATAAGAGCAATAAGGATTGAGAGTTTCGGTACATAAAAGATGTATGTATAAAGCTATTTACTACATTATTTTTAGTGGAATAGAAATTGGTGACAATCTTAATGTCTGTCAATAATGAGAAGTTCAAATAAATATAGTACATCTATTCTATTTATTTCTGTTAAGCTATTAAAAACAATATCTATGGTATATTTATGCAAAAAAACTGTAAAATAATGTGTTTAGTATAATCCAATGCTGATAAAATCAAGAGAGAAGTAAGAGAGAAAACAAAAGTAACACCACATCTGCCCATCTGTGTATATATTTACATAGATGTGTGTGTGTGTGTGTGTGTGTGTGTGTGTGTGTGTGTATGAACAATACAAAGATATAGAAAGACATACATTATTATCACTGGGTACTTCAGGTCAGGAGTGGGGGTGGTAAGGGATGGGGAAATAAATAGCAAATTTTTATTTATACATTATTGAATAATTTAACTAGTTTCAAAAAATACATTCATACTTTCACATTTCTTCCATAGCTTTATTGAGATATAATTGACATATAACATGTATAAGCTTAAGGTGTAAAACATTTAAGTTAAGCCACTTATGTATTGCAAAATGATTACCACCACAGCATTAGCTAACACCTCCATTCCATTCCATAATTACCACTGTGTGTGTGTGTGTGTGTGTGTGTGTGTGTGTGTGTGTGTGTGTTGAGAACATTTTTAAGATCTACTCTCATAAAAACTTTTAAGTACATAATACAGTATTATTAGCTATACTTACCATGCTATATATTAGATTCCCAGAACTTGTTAATCTTATAACTGGAAGTTTGTACCCTTTTACCACTACTTCCTAATTTCCCCCCTTCCTCAGCCTCTGGTAACCACTATTCTATTCTGTTTCTATGAATTCAGTATTTATTAGATTCCACATATGAGACCATACAGTATTTGTCTTTCTCTAACTTACTTCAGTTAGGATAATGGCTTCAAGTTCCATCCATGTTGTTGCAAATGGCAGGATTTCCTTCTTTCTTGTGGCTGGTTGTTTCCACATCTTGGTTATTGTGAATAGTGCTGCAATAAACATGGGGTTACAGATAGCTCTTTGAGATCCTGTTTTCACTTCCTTTGGATATATGCCCTGAACAGGAAATGCTGGATCATATGATTGTTCTATTTTTAATCTTTTTGAGAAACCTCCAAACTTTTTCCCATGGTAGTTGCACCAATTTACATTCCCACTAAGAGTGCATAAGGATTCTTTTCTCTCCACATCTTTGTCAGCACTTATCTCCTGTCTAATATATTCATACTTTCATAATTTAAAAAAGGAATACACATTTTAACAGAAAAAAAGAGACAGACCTGTCATTGAATGTAGTGTTGGTTTTACAGTGGAGATGGTTATACTGACAAAACATATTTGATTTGTTGCTCATTGGCATAGAGCTGGGTAACGTGCAGCACTTCTCTTAGAAAGCAGACAGAGACAAGAAAAATGTTAAGAAAATTAAAGGTTAGGGGTGTTCATTGAGGAAATGATAAGATGCAAGCTATGCTTAAAAAAAAGAATGGATGATGAACTAAAGGATAACATTACAGCAGAGAATTGGCATAATCAATAGCAAACAAACACTTTGAGAGGCAACTCTTAGGTCAGTGACCTCAAGAGGGGCAAACACCCAAGGGTCAAGATAGACACTGACCAGATACACTAATTATGATACAGTATCAAAATTAATGAAGGGATATCACATGCCAGGTGCTGTGTTGATTACTGTGGCCTAGCTGAGTTATAGTCAACCAATGAAGTGGACACTTTTACTACACCCATTTTATAGAAGGGACAATTGGTTCTGACAGGTTCACATGACTAGAAAATGGTGGAGCAAAGACCCAAGCATAGGCCTGTCTAATCCAAGCTCTTGTGCTTAATTGCTATGATAATTGGCCTCCTAGAAATATAATAAGTATATGCACTTTTTTGGATCTTATATCTATCAGGCAAGAGGTATTAAACAATTAATAAGAGGCCGAGTTGGCCTAAGAAAGTACTTTCTAGTAAGAACTTGCAGTGTTAGAGACATCGAATATGTAACTTCGTGTAGGAGTCGAGTCACATCTGAGCCACCATTTGTCCTGCACCAAGGGCTGGATGAATTCTAATAGCAGCACGTAGCATAGATTAAGAAATTGGTTTTATTGGGCAAAGGGCAACTTACAGAAGCCAAGGGTCAGTAAGAGAAGAGAAGGATCCTTGTGTCTATTTAATAACAGGCATCAGGGTCTGTGTGCTCTGGGCCAGTGGTGTGGGTCCACATATACCTATAAAGATGGCAGCCCGTTGACTTCCATTATTACAGATGAACATATGTATTGAGAGCCACATGTGTTGAGCATACAACATGGGTACAAAGAAGACTCTGGAACTTCCAACTTCAAAGAACTTAAAGTTTGGTTGGAAAGTCAGACAAGGAAGCAGATATTGTGATTGTGATGTAGGGGCTATGACAAAGGCAGGTTCTGGGTCCTTGGGGTGTGAAAGAAAGGCATCTGATCAAATTTTGTGCAGTTCAGGAAAGGCTTCTTAAGAGAAGTCTTTCTCAAGGAGAATCTTTACCTCAACTACTTCAAGTTAGGGGAATAGACTAAATGAGTACTTTAGCCCTTCCTTACACAGAGTTCTGCGACACTGAGCACAGAGGATGGAGTCTATGGAAAGGACTTCACCTCCACTTCTAGGCTTTCCTACTAAAGAGAAGAGAACAAAAGGGCTTTGAAGGACCATGAGAGAGAGATGGCTAGGGTGACCATCTCTTCAAGGGTTTTTTGGAGGCTTGCTGGATTTAAAAATTCTAAACTAAACAATGCTAATAAAATTGTTGACCGCTGCAGTAAATAACTGCTAAATTGTTGTGGGATCTCTGACTTTGTCAGAGCTTCTAGATTTGAGGAGGTAACTGTGTGCTGGTCTGAAGTGACACTTGATCTGGAGATGGGTATGGAAAATGAGGTCCTCCTACAATCCTCCCTGGACTTGAGATTTTCTATTCCACCTGCCACCTGTTTCTTTCTAGAGATTAGGAAAACAAGCAGCCTCTTGGACTATCAGACTGAGCTAATGGCTGTTTCAAAGCCATCGGCCAAGAAAATGAAATTGTTTATACATTCTTTCTGTGGTGTTGCCTTCAAATTTCTTGATTAAAAAAGAAGGGAAAAAAAAATAATGACCTAAGTGAACACAGGAGGAGGATGGAGGGATAGAACAGATGATATTTATGACTGACTGAGAATTTCAATCCCAGCAGCTAAAATGATGAACTAGGGATCACTGGAAATGGAAATAGTTGACTTAACAGATGGTAGGCGGCTCTTGTCAGAGAAGTCTGTTCTGAGCATGAGCCTAATTGAGTAGTTCATATCTGTATAAATTAACATTTTTTAAAGCTACAATATTCTCAGGAGAATTTTCAGGGTAAACATTTAGAGTTTTCCAGGTCTTTTCAGTGGAAAACGTGTCATTGGACAAAGGTTAATTTCACCAGTTCAAAAATTATACATTGGAAATTCAAATGGGCCATGATCTGTCTTAAAAATGATGCAAACATTTGAGAGCTGTAATGCACTTTTTTTCTGGCTCTCATGATGTTCTACTGTAAGTTCTGTTGTCTGAACAGCTCCTTGGGGCAAACATCTGCCTACTTGAAATCTTATTAGGAAAATAACTTCATTTAAATCTTTCCTCATAGCCCCTCTCATGCAAATTTCAGTGTATAGTCAGGCAGGCCAGGGAAAATTGAAGTAATTAAGTATGTCTAAATTAAACTATTTTGTTATTTTTATGTTTATTCTATAGTAATTTTTACACCCAACTACACATTTAACACTGAATATCCATCGTTTCTCTTTTTCTTTAGATTCCTTAAGATTGGTCCAGTAACACCTAGAGCTCATGCAATACTGTTTGGGGGCTTGTTGTTCCTAGAGACTGTAAAACTAGACACTGCTAATAAATTGACAGGTGTAAGTCCAAGTGTAGAACTCACACAGCAGCACGACACTTTTTTATTTCTAAGAGAAGAAAATCATGTAAGACAGGGAAGCAACAACACACAAAAAAATGCTAATCCCAGCTCATAAACACGAGAAGGAAGAGAAATTCATAGTAGATTGGTGATACTTGCGGTTTAACCAAGAATTCTTAGGGTCAGGGGTGCCTGGGTGGTTCAGTCAGGTAAGCGTCCAACTTTGGCTCAGGTCATGATCTTGTGGCTCATGAGTTCAAGCCTCACAATGGGCTCTATGCTGACAGCTCAGAGCCTGGATCCTGCTCGATTCTGTCCTCTCTCTCTCTTCTCCTCCCCTGCTCACACTCTCAAAAATAGGTAAACATAAAAAAATTTTTAAAAACGAATTCTTAGGAACAAAAAAAATTATTGGTAATGCTTGTCATCTAGGGCATTAAGTAAAATTCAAATGATCTCCTTTTCCATTTTAAAATTTTAACAGAAAATATTTATCCATGGTTAAAAAATATTCCAAAAGAATAGAAGGATGTAAAATAAAATAAAAACTTCTCTCCCAATCCTGAAAGTCTTCTACCTGACCCAAGCTTCATTCCTCCAAAGGCACAATTTTTTTACCTTGACCATTTTGATTCTCCCAGTGGCTACCTCTGTAC
The DNA here is from genome assembly GCF_046562875.1 of Panthera onca. Lineage (NCBI taxonomy): Eukaryota > Metazoa > Chordata > Mammalia > Carnivora > Felidae > Panthera > Panthera onca. Next base: position 227,251,372 of record NC_138339.1, read on the forward strand.
CTCTAAATCACGGGATTACAGCAATACTTTTTTTTTTTGGGGGGGGGGGGTTTAAACAAATTAAAAGTACTCAGTAACATCCCATTGTGAAAGATGACACATTCAGCCTACTTCAGTTTCTCTCCACTTCTCCCACTTACTCCTTTTTGTTAATTATGTTATAAATTTTGGATTTTGTTTTGGTTACCTCTATACCTCTCTATAATGTACTCAATTCTTGTCATCCATCAACTTTAGACAGTCTCTCCAGACACCTATTAGGAGAGAAAATATGGCTTCATCCAATTATATTCCATTGCACTCTAATGAAGACAGCCTTAACAACCCACAGGCCAGTTTTCCCAGTCCTCCCTTGGTGGATTATAACTTTTTTAGAGAAGAGTTTCGCAGTTTTAGCTGTGAAATACCACCGTGGTTGGGGTTTGAGAAGTAGTGGTGGGGCAGACCTCCTGGCAGGGGACTCATAGATAGACCTTCAATTGCCACCAGATTTTTGCTTTCTCATTCTCCTCACTAAGTCCAACTTCAAGCTTCTCCTGAGCTTACCACAAAGAGTGTTTACCACTTCTGATGCTAATTAGGGACTTCCTGCATTCTTTTTTATCTACAAGGATGATCTCGGTAAATTTCCATCCTCTGAAAATTTGTCAAAATCTCTGGCTGGGCGGTATACTCACTCATTCTCAATGTTATTATGGATCTGTTGCTTTTGTGCTTCTTTGGGGGAGGGGGTGAAGTACATATGCAAGGGCCGCCTGCCATCTTGAATAGAAAGTCTTAATTTTTGCATTCCAATCTTTCCTCTTTAGTCAAAGCTTTTGACTTTCTTCTGCTTATGTAGAGATTGGAATGAATACAGTCACTCCCTCTTCAAATACATGGAATGTCTTCCCCTGTCTTCACCCCTTCCTTGTCCTTCAGCCCTCTCTGACTCAGTGCCAAACAGCTGAACTATAGCCTTGCTTCCCACTACTTTCTCACAGACCCTTTGCTCCCATCAAACTGAATTGTTCACAATTTCCTGAAAATAACTTTAATTTCCTGCTTTTATGTTTTTGTGCTGTTGTTGTCCTCCCCCCCACCTCCCAGAGTGCTTCCTCACCTCAATATCTGCCCCTTTCAACACTATGTAGCCTGCAGAAGTGCAAGTCAAAGACCAGCTACTTCGATGAGTTTCCTCTGACCTCAGCCAGTTGCCCTCTCTTGCTTCTCTGTGATCTCACAGCTTGTTGTAGAAGTTTGCATCTCTTTGTGGGATTTATCACATTCCTTTCAATTGTGGTTACTTGTGCAGTATCTCATCTTCCTTCACCCGTTGCCTCATGGAGGAGAGGGTGTATGTCTTAATAAAGTTTGGATTTTCTACAACTCCTAGAACAGTGGGAGCCTGACAAGGATTTGCAGGGTTCTCACTGGAGAAAATTGCCATATATTCTGCTCCTATATGTTTACCACAGATGTTTCTTAGGATTCTTTCTGCTTTCTCAACAATTTGTTTTAATAATTTTTAGTATGAATTCATTGCTACACTCGGAGGCATCTAGGTTAGATGTTCTATACAAAGGATGGATGGGAGTTTCAGCATGGGGTGCACTGCAGGTAATGGGAAGTGACTGAGAAATAAAAACAGCTTGTGAAGAAACTCTATTCTTTTACCACAATGGCATCCTCAACATTTGGAACCACCACTGGTATCATGGGAAGCTTGGAGTAGAATCTTTAGAGGTGGATGGGATCATAGCTGAAAAGTTGGCCACTTTCCCACTTACTCCAATGCTGGAAACTCCATGAGTTAGTCAGTTCTGCTTGGTGTGCCAGAGTTACAAATAACTCTTTGTGACTTACAACACACATTTAGTTTTAACTCACTTTGCATGCCAGGTGCAGGTCAGCCATATCTCTGCTCTATGTGTCTTCCTTGTGGGGTCTGGGCTGAAAGTCAGCCTGTCTGAGAAAGTTTGGCCTTGTGGCAATAGAAAAAGAGTCATGAAAACGTTCTGTGATGATTTTGTAAGTTTCCACCCAAAAGGGGCACAAAACACTATTACATTTCATTGGCTAAAAGAATTCACATGACCAAGCCTAATGTCAAAAGAAATACAATCTTCCGAAAAGGAGGGAAGAGAATAATTTAGAAAAATTACATAGGGGTGCCTAGGTGGCTCAGTCGGGTAAATGTCCAACTTGGGCTCAGGTCATGATCTCGCGGTTCCTGAGTTTGAGCCCTGCATCTGGCTCTGTGCTGACAGCTTAGAGCTTGAGGCATGCTTCAGAGTCTGTGTCTCCCTCTCTCTCTCCACCCTTACCCCACTTGCACTCTGTCTCTGTCTCTTTCGAAAATAAATAAACATTAAAAAAATTTAAAAAAAAGAAATCATATAAACTAGCTCACCCCAGAAAATAAGTATTAGTGACAATGACACCAGCAATAATAAATTCTAAGTGAATAATAAAAGCTACAAGTGGGAACCTCCATGGATGAAACATTAAGTCACATCATACTTTATTCTTTAACAGTGCTAACACCTAATGGTAGAAGACATACTTAGAAAGCTTAGTTTATTAGCCTAAGGCCACCTGGTTAGTTAGAGAACCAACCAAGTCTTCTGGCACCCAATGAGAAGGAAATAAATCCCATTATAATGCCAAGGTAAAGCTGTGGGGCTTTGCACAATTATCCCAGCAATGTGTAAAATGTGCCTCCAAAGCCCTGCATTATTCATAGCTTTGGTTCCAACTCTTCATCCGAAGCTGCCTTGGCAGTCTCCAACCTTATAGCTTCTGATCTCTTACCTTCCTTTGCATGAAACTTGGGGTTGTCAACATTGTTATCTGACACTGTCTTTTGAGAAGTGTGTTTTTTAGTTTTGTTGTTTTGTTTTGTTTTGTTTTTGCTCTACCATCTTCTGTTGCCCTGAGTAACCCTCCAGAGCCTATCCAGAAATCCTGGAATCTCCTTCCCATCCTGGTTATGGCACCAGCAAAGACTGAACCCCGTCAACCCTTACGTGACTCATTTTAAACGAGGTTTGGCAAAGTCAAGCTACTCTTAGTGACCCTTTATAAATATTCATAGGCAGGGATCTTTCTGATAATTTATTATGAATAGAAATTGTTCCTCCTTAGTTTCAAGTTGTCATCTGTTAGGCAGTCCTGGTATTTCATTTTAATGTAAAAAAGATCACTTAGTGATATACTCTGATAATTCCTGAAGTCTGTCACCTATCATAGGAGAATAATATTGGCGGTCCTCCAAAACTTACCCGAGGCAAAGCGCTATCGGTAAAGAAAGTAAATATTCTAGGAAAAGGAGGTTGGTTTTTATAGCGAACAACCCTGAATCATACATTGCAGAATGTTAATATAATTAGCAGCCTGTTTATCAACATATCTGCATCATGAGTGTGTGAAGCGTATTGACAATGAAAGGCCTTGCTTTTCTTCGTGATTTAAATTGCCTGTAAAATTCATGAGCGAAAAGCAAAGCAGGGACCAAGGCTGGGGCATGAGTTGGTTATACAAGTCATCGGTAATGAGTTTAAACGCATTCTTTTCTTCCAGCCGCTGGCCTGCCTGTGTGTCAGGCACACAGAGCCGGTTTGCTTAGAGTTCACTTTAACTTTGATTTTACATCAAAAGTGGAGCATCACTTTGTAATCATTAAGTGTTTTGCTTAGCTATTAAATATTAAAGTTCCTCTGATTGCTAAGCCCATAATTAAGAGAGGAAGGAAACCCGTAATGTTACAGATGTTTTCCTATTTGGTAATCACGTGGTGAAAGTAAGCAGGAATATAGATACAGTAGTTGTTTGGTATGAATGGGTACCGCTGAGGAGACTCGGAGATAATAAAGAAAAGCAACTGGGACGTGTGACTGTGATAGCAGAGGAAGGAGAAGGCCCATGTGCATGCAGGAATTTGGGTGACAGAGGAAAGGTAGTGGAGGGTTCTCTGGTTGGATATTAATAATCAGCAACCGTGGGCTGGATGCAGAAGTGGTTCAGGATTCCATTTTTTTTGGGGGGGGGGGGCCCTGAGCATACTGTTCAGAGCTTCACTTTTCTCACCTGTAAAATAAGAATAATAATGTCTTCCCTATAAGACTGAGAAGAGAATTCAAGGAGGAGGTGGGTATAAAGGCTTTAGCATTTGATGATTTTAGCTATCATTACTCACTTGTCTATAAACTCCATGAGAACACGGACTTTGTCCAATTCGCTGCTATGTTTTGGCCCAAAAGATATAATATATATATATTATATTTATATAAGTGAGGATGCCTGGGTGGCTCAGTTGGTTTAAGCATCTGACTCTTGGTTTGGCTCAGGTCATGATCTCACAGTTTGTGAGTTTGAGCCCCATGTGGGGCTCTGCGCTGACTGTGCAGAGCCTGCTTGGGATTTTCTCTTGCCATCTCTCTGCCCCTCCCCCTCTCATGTGTGCGCACTCTCTCTTTCTCAAAATAAGTAAATAAACGTAAATATATATATATATATATATATATATATATATGAATAAAAAGATATCTGGCTTATAATAGACTTTCAACAAACATGCATTGAAATAATGAGTACAAGAAGGGTAATAAGTGAAAGAAATGAGAAACTTAAAACAGTATATTGAAAAGACTGGTTTATGAGAAAAAAAATTAAGAAAATTCTGGTTAGGTAACAAGAAACATGTATGTGAAAAGGTAAACTCCAGGACAAGGCAGACATGTTCCAAATAATCGTATAGAATTAGCAGAAATAATAGTCTTGAAGGAAAGTGTTATTTTGGGAAATCCTTTTAACATTACACTTTATTAGTCTGGAGAACGATGTTCCTCAGTGAAGGTAAGGGGCTGTTCTCATTAGAGCACGGTTAATGTTGTGGGGATACGTAACCCCGCCACTGCACTTTGCTTGACAAAATGACTCCACCAGATGGTTTTCTGCCTCTGCCTCTAGTTCTCTGATAATCTATAGGCAAAAAAAAAAAAGGGGGTTAAGTGCTTCTCCCAAGAACCCTAGAGATATGGAGTCTGAAACAAGGTGTTTGACCCTGTACCTACACGTGTTTGCTTGAAAGCATGACATAACCAGGTCCCATGATGATGTGTTTGTACACTCATAGTTGGCTGCTTTCGGAATAATCCCCAGCATTTTGCTACTGAGTCTGCATTCTGACCATTTAAGGTCCCCTGCACAATAATGCATTGTGATTGGACGATTCTAGTCTTTTAAGACAATGTGTTAGGTTTTTAGCAGAATGATAGTATTTACCTCAAAACAAACCTAAAGTCAAGTCATGGCATTTTAAGATATTGTAAACCAAATATGAGATGTAAAAGGCATTATTGAAGGTATTCGGGTGGGTCAGTGCTGTGCCTTTGAGTAGGATTCTAGGATGAAAATTTTCATAAGACCAAGATTTCAGTACGAGGGCTAATGTGTAATTATGATCAAAGTCAAAATGATACAATATTCTGGGATATCTGCAGGCTGCTTTTTGCTGGGGTACACATAGTATTACTCAGTGCACATTAAATAATAGGTTATATAGTGCTTAAGGCAAAGCAAAGTGAAATTATTTGCTTTTTGTTGAAAAATGAGTCACTAAAGACTCCAGAAATTGGAGTCTAGACAGAGTGAGTGAATAAACCAGGCAACAGATGAGCCAATCACTGCAACTGATCCCGACAGCTTTGCCTGCATCAATCTGCACTGCTCAGAGAGGCCATCGAAATGACTAGATCAGAAGGGCAGCTTCCCTTGTGTCTCCAGGTGGGTCCTTAGGTTCGTGTACCTGCAGTAAAACCACTGAATGAGGAAATAGAGCATAAACAGCACAGCAGCGCTTTGACATAACAGCACCTTGAACAATGATGCTCCTGAGGAGCAGGATTGAGGGTGGATGTCAGTTGGCTCCAGAATTTCTGTTTGGTGACTTTTTATGGGAATTGATCTGCCCACAGATCAACTGGCATTATTCACTTCGCGGTTAACCCAAACTCACTGGGGACCCATTGTTTCTCTTCTAGTGTAAAAGCGGCTCTCCTTTCCCAAGCAACTCATGCCTTGTCTCAAAGGAGGGCAAAGTCTTTACTCAGAAGTATAATATTCCCGTACAGGAGAGGAGAAAAATGCGGTTCCCAAGTTTCCAACAATTAGGAGGCATCTCCCTTCAAATCTGGAGGCAAAGGCTGTCTCTGGATTTGCTCACTGGGCCTCTCTGCATAGTCCAAAGCCCTGCACCTAACAGTGATGTTGACTTAATCACATTGACATTCTCTATAACAGGTATTCTTTGGAGAAGGTGGTTTCTTAAACAAAGCTAAGTTTTGCCTAAAGTGATTTCATTCGGCCATTTTTAGGAGCCAATGCCAAATTCAGTGCTTCTCCTGCTTTAACTTTATAAGGTTTGTTTTCTTTCTGTGTGAGTTTCTTCATCAATAAAAAGAAGATATAAACACTACTTCTAATCTTGTGATTGCATATCAAAGACACAAGAAGGCAAAAAATCCACAGCAGAATAATAGACCATGCAGGGGGCTGTGAGGTTGGGTGCTTTGTTTATCAGACAAATCCAGCTGCTCCCAGGCTTGGTTCTACCAAGAACGCGCGGGTGGGGAGGCACTGCTGATCTGGGCTGGAGCCCTGGGTGTGCTTTCCTCTTGAGCATCTCACTGTGGATCTGGCTGTTATTGACCAGGCTCTGGTTGAGGTCTCCCAACCTGTACCTCACCCCACTTTTCTCACTGAGACCCCTTTCCTCAAGGCTTGAACAAATACTGAGAGCAGGACTGAAGAGAAACAGAAGACAAGAGTGCTCAGTACACATTTAATAACAGTGCTTTTATTTTAATAGTAAATATATCCTCCACACATCCAGAGTGAGAGCCTGGAGGTTTGGGGAGGGTGTGGATATGGGTAGGTGGTACCTTCCATTCTACATAATGGAAGGGCAGACTTGGAGCATTCCAAAAGAACTTAGTTGCTGATTGAAAACTGAGGGCTCCTAGTGCATGATGACCTTCTCTCTGGGGCCTTACCTGCTATCTCCTGGGGCTTTACTGTCCTTAGCAGCTCAGTCCCTCTTCCCAGACTGTTCATAGCTGGTTACTCTGGCACCCAGAGTGCTCCTGTACCCATCCCAAGCTGCTGGTCCTGGGGCAAGCTCCTGGCTTCATCTGGGTCCTTTTATTCTCTTTTATTCCTCACCTTTCCTGCAGTGCTCTAAGATGCTGATTTATAGCATTCTAACCAAGTTGCCAGGAGAGTCCCTGCTTTTGTCACCCTCTTGCCCTTCCAGCCAGCTACCATTCTCTACCTCATTGTGTTGGGAGCCAGGAACTTCCTGGGTTTTGATTTATTTGTTTTTGGTCCAAAGACTGCCAGGTTAGACAGCTGATGAGCTGGAGGCATGGTTCTTGGTTCTGTTTCTTTTCTTTCCCATTACCAGGCTGAAAGAAAAAAGGCTGTGTCATTAGATATCTTCATCTGCTTCTTCCCACCCTTGGATACGTTTAATGGCTTTTAGAGGAACAAGTAGAAGTTTTAGCAAGTCGGAGTTCAATAAAGTTCACTTATTTTATCTTCAAAGCAGTGTTCTAGGTCATAGAGGTGGGTGGAGGCTGGCAGCGATTGGGAGGTTCCTATCCTCACTGGTTCCTGAGGTCACTGTGCTGATTTAGAGAAAGACTGACCACTAGTCCTTGAATCCAATGCAAAAGGTCAAGCATTTTTTATGATTTAAATATTTTTGTAAATAAAAATTTTCATGTTTTTGTCTAAAACAGAAATTACTCTCAGATGCCCAGATTTTTCTTTTGTGTACTTAATAATTAATCCCCAATTTGCCATTCACTCCCGTGCTCAGATGACAACTATCATCTAGATCTGCTGTTTGTCTCCTCTTTTTTATGGTGGAGTCCCTGGCAAATAGGAAGCAGGCAAACACATCAAAACTTGTTTTTTTTTAAAGACATCTATAATTTCTGAAATAAAGAAGCAACACATAGCAAATAAACATGAGAAGATGCTATTCATCATGTGTCATCAGGGAAATTTAAACAACAATGAGGTACCACTACCCACCTGTTAGAATGACCAAAATCTAGAACACTGACAACACCAAATGTTGGTGAGGATGTGGACCAATAGGAACCCTCATTCATTGCTGATAGGAATATAAAATAGTAACACTTGTACCACCACCTTGGAAGACAGCTTGGCAGTTTCTTACAAAACTAAACATACTATTACCATACCATCCAGCAATCTTGCTCTTTGATATTTACCAAAAGGAGTTGAAAACTTACATCCACACAAAAACCTGCACACAGATGTTTGTAGCAGCTTTATTCATAATTGCCAAAACTTGGAAGCAACCAAGATGTCCTTCAGTAAGTGAATGGATTCGTAAACTATAGGCCATTCTGCAAATAAAATGTTATTCAGTGGTGAAAGCTATTAAGCTATGAAAAGACATGAAGAAAATTACCTGCATATTGCTAAGTAAAATAAGTCAATCTGAAAGGACTACATACTGTGCCTCCAATTATATGAAATTCTGGAATAGGCAAAACTACAGAGATAATAAAAAGATCAATGGTTGCCAGGGGTGAGGGAGAGGGGGATAAATAGGCCGAACACAGGATTTTTAGGGCAGCGAAAATATTCTGTATTATACCATAACGGTAGATACATGTCATTATACATTTGTCCAAACCCATAGAATGTACACCAAAAGTGAGCTCTGATGTAAATTATGGACTTTGTGTGATTATGATGTGTCAATGTAGGTTCATCCTTGGTAAAAATGTATAATTCTGGAGAGTGATGTTGGTAATGGGAGAAGCTATACACGTGTGGGGTCAGGGAATATTTGAGCAATCTCTGTACCTTCCTCTCAATTTTATTATAAAACTAAAATTGCTCTTAAAAAATAGAAAATGTTATTTTAAAAAACATGAAAGTAGGATCATCTCTGGGGAGTTGACACAGAGGGACAGAGTCCTGGAAAATTAGTCTATATGAAACAGCCACCATTTGATACAGAATAAGGAGCTGGAGAAAGCCTTTGGTGTTCTGAAATCCCTACATCGTCGGAATGATGGGTATCCATGAAAGGGCTTGGTCTAGAGGAACCGATCACCACAGGTGCATCAGGGCCCACACGATTCCCTTAGGTGACCTGATATGTGCACAAATTCTCTTATATTAATGACCATTTATATGAAACTAAGCTATTTAAGCAGGTCTACACTTAAGGAAAGGTATTGATGATTGGCCAGTGACTGGCCAGTCCCACATTCATGTCAATTAGTCGGGTGGATGGTGTTCATCCCAATCATCTGAGAATAGCAGCGTGGAGCAGGTGTCCATCCTGTGGATCACAGACAGACCCTGGGGGGCACTGGCCTTGATGGAAAGGTGGGGGGCGTGGCGTGGAGTGATATGTGGGCTCCATGCTGATGAGGTCTTGAGGGGATGCTGAAAGGGAAGAAAGAGCTGAAGAAAAAGAAGTGAGATGAAGCCAAAGTCAAATATGTTCGTTTTCAAAAGTTGCTGCAGGATGGCCCTAAGCTGGGGAAACCAGGGGAAGTTCATTTTCTCACTTTGTTCTTCCCCCTTTCACCCAAATGGGCCTAGAAGTAGTATTCATCTGCATTATGGGTTAAATAAGCATTGAGATTTAATCACCATGTAGAATATTGTTCCCATGGGAAATATGTTCCAACTTCCAAATGACTGACTAAAGATGCCAGTCTTCAAAGGAGTGGGTTAGTTGCCCCTGAACTAACTTTTTTTGTGATCTTTATTGATTTTTGAGACAGAGAGAGGGCATGAGTGGAGGAGGGGCAGATAGAGAGAGGAGACACAGAATCTGAAGCAGGCTCCAGGCTCTGAGTTATCAGCACAGAGCCCGACGCGGGGCTCAAACTCACGAGCCCTGAAATCACGACCTGAGCTGAAGTCGGTTGCTTAGCTGACTGAGCCACCCAGGTGCCCTGCCCTGAACTACCTTTAATGGAACTCATAACTAAATATAAGCACTCAGATTGTGGCAGTTCATGACTGAGATTATTTCTAGACTCTTGACCTCCTTAAGTAAATTTTTTATCCCTTCTCATTTTGTGGTGCTAAGCTCTCTATATATTGTTTATGTTAACATTTCTAAGTTGATTTTTAAGAAATCTCTTTATTTTTCCCAAGTCATAAAGCATCTATAATTTGAAAAACAAATCTGAATGCCTTAATTATAGAGAACCAACAAATAATGTGGATTAACTTTTCACTAGAGGCAGAAATACAATTAAGCTAAAATCTTAATTACCAATGTGGTCTGATCTGAGGCACCCATCATACTTCAAGAGCCCACAAATCTCACCTGCCCTCTCTACCCACATTGCAGAAACCATCATTGCTACCCTTTCATTCTTAGCTTAGGGGTGCTTTATTGCCAAAGGATTCTTGTGTGGTATGGGAGGAGCTGAATTTACTCTTTAATGTAACATGGTCAACAGCACATGTCCTCCTAACCCAGGAGGAAATTAGATGATGTATATGAATAAGCATTGTATATTTTAAAGTATTTTTAAAACCCACACATCTTTGGAGAGCAAATAATTAAACAGCAAAATCAAGCAACTCTACATAGGGAAGATTTCTTATTCTATGACATGGGAACAGTGATAGTAACTTCCAGACAGTAGAACAGTTTTGATTATTGTTTTGTCTTTTCTTTTGTTTGTTTTACTTTTTTTGTAGCTCTCAGCCTAAAAGTTATCTTATGTCCTTTAAAAGCTATATTGGAACACATAACCAAATATAAGCACTCAGACGGCAAAAGTTTATGATTGAGATAATTTCTAGACTTTTGACCCTATTAAGTAAACTTTTGATCCCTTCTAGAAAACAGAGCTTAAAACAAAACTTACATGATGATACTTTATTGAGGAGTGAATCCCAGGAAACCAGGAGTGAGAAAGAAATGGAGTGAGGCTAGGAAGGAGGGTGAGCAAATACAAGGGAGTGTGTTTCAGAGATGCCTGCACTCCTGTACAAGAGATGAAGAAGGGCATTATGTAATAATTACAGGGTCTATCCATCAGGAAAAGCTAACAATTATAAATGTCTATGCACCGAATATGGGAGCCCCCAAATATATACAACAATTACTCATAAACATAAGCAACCTTATTGATAAGAATGTGGTAATTGCAGGGGACTTTAACACTCCACTTACAGAAATGGATAGATCATCTAGACACACGGTCAATAAAGAAACAAGGGCCCTGAATGATACATTGGATCAGATGGACTTGACAGATATATTTAGAACTCTGCATCCCAAAGCAACAGAATATACTTTCTTCTCGAGTGCACATGGAACATTCTCCAAGATAGATCACATACTGGATCACAAAACAGCCCTTCATAAGTATACAAGAATTGAAATTATACCATGCATACTTTCAGACCACAATGCCATGAAGCTTGAAATCAACCACAGGAAAAAGTCTGGAAAACCTCCAAAAGCATGGAGGTTAAAGAACACCCTACTAATGAATGAGTGGGTCAACGAGGCAATTAGAGAAGAAATTAAAAAATATATGGAAACAAACGAAAATGAAAATACAACAATCCAAACGCTTTGGGACGCAGCGAAGGCAGTCCTGAGAGGAAAATACATTGCAATCCAGGCCTATCTCAAGAAACAAGAAAAATCCCAAATACAAAATCTAACAGCACACCTAAAGGAAATAGAAGCAGAACAGCAAAGACAGCCTAAACCCAGCAGAAGAAGAGAAATAATAAAGATCAGAGCAGAAATAAAAAATATAGAATCTAAAAAAACTGTAGAGCAGATCAACAAAACCAAGAGTTGGTTTTTTGAAAAAATAAACAAAATTGACAAACCTCTAGCCAGGCTTCTCAAAAAGAAAAGGGAGATGACCCAAATAGATAAAATCATGAATGAAAATGGAATTATTACAACCAATCCCTCAGAGATGCAAGCAATTATCAGAGAATACTATGAAAAATTATATTCCAACAAATTGGACAACCTGGAAGAAATGGACAAATTCCTAAACAGCCACACACTTCCAAAACTCAATCAGGAGGAAATAGAAAGCTTGAACAGACCCATAACTAGTGAAGAAATTGAATAAGTGATCAAAAATCTCCCAACAAATGAGTCCAGGACCAGATGGCTTCCCAGGGGAGTTCTACCAGACGTTTAAAGCAGAGATAATACCTATCCTTCTCAAGCTATTCCAAAAAATAGAAAGGGAAGGAAAACTGCCAGACTCATTCTATGAAGCCAGTATTACTTTGATTCCTAAACCAGACAGAGACCCAGTAAAAAAAGAGAACTACAGGCCAATATCCCTGATGAATATGGATGCAAAAATTCTCAATAAGATACTAGCAAATCGAATTCAACAGCATATAAAAAGAATTATTCACCATGATCAAGTGGGATTCATTCCTGGGATGCAGGGCTGGTTCAACATTCACAAATCAATCAATGTGATACATCACATTAATAAAAGAAAAGATAAGAAGCATATGATCCTGTCAATCAATGCAGAAAAGGCATTTGACAAAATTCAGCACCCTTTCTTAATAAAAACCCTCGAGAAAGTCGGGATAGAAGGAATATACTTAAACATCATAAAAGCCATTTATGAAAAGCCCACAGCTAACATCATCCTCCATGGGGAAAAACTGAGAGCTTTTTCCCTGAGATCAGGAACATGACAGGGATGTCCACTCTCACCACTGTTGTTTAACATAGTGTTGGAAGTTCTAGCATCAGCAGTCAGACAACAAAAGGAAATCAAAGGCATCAAAATTGGCAAAGATGAAGTCAAACTTTCACTTTTTGCAGATGACATGATATTATACATGGAAAATCCGATAGACTCCACCAAAGGTCTGCTAGAACTGATACATGAATTCAGCAAAGTTCCAGGATACAAAATCAAGGTACAGAAATCAGTTGCATTCTTATACACTAAAAATGAAGCAACAGAAAGACAAATAAAGAAAGTGATCCCATTCACAATTGCACCAAGAAACATAAAATACCTAGGGATAAATCTAACCAAAGATGTAAAAGATCTGTATGCTGAAAACTATAGAAAGCTTATGAAGGAAATTAAAGAAGATACAAAGAAATGGAAAAATATTCCATGCTCATGGATTGGAAGAATAAATATTGTCAAAATGTCAATACTACCCAAAGCTATCTACACATTCAATGCAATCCCAATCAAAATTGCCCCAGCATTCTTCTCGAAACTAGAACAAGCCATCCTAAAATTCATATGGAACCACAAAAGGCCCCGAATAGCCAAAGTAATTTTGAAGAAGACCAAAGCAGGAGGCATCACAATCCCAGACTTTGGCCTCTACTACAAAGCTGTCATCACCAAGACAGCATGGTATTGGCACAAAAACAGACACATAGACCAATGGACTAGAAAGAAACCCCAGAACTAGACCCACAAACGTATGGCCAACTCATCTTTGCCAAAGCAGGAAAGAATATCCAATGGAAAAAAGACAGTCTCTGTAACAAATGGTGCTGGGAGAACTGGACAGCAACATGCAGAAGATTGAAACTAGACCACTTTCTCACACCATTCACAAAAATAAACTCAAAATGGATAAAGGACCTGAATGTGAGACAGGAAACCATCAAAACCCTAGAGGAGAAAGCAGGAAAAGACCTCTCTGACCTCAGCCGTAGCAATCTCTTACTTGACACATCCCTTGACACAAAGGCAAGGGAATTAAAAGCAAAAATGAACTACTGGGACCTTATGAAGATAAAAAGCTTCTGCACAGCAAAGGAAACAACCAACAAAACTAAAAGGCAACCAACAGAATGGGAAAAGATATTTGCAAATGACATATCAGACAAAGGGCTAGTATCCAATATCTAGAAAGAGCTCACCAAACTCCACACCCGAAAAACAAATAACCCAGTGAAGAAATGGGCAGAAAACATGAATAGACACTTCTCTAAAGAAGACATCTGGATGGGCAACAGGCACATGAAAAGATGCTCAACATCGCTCCTCATCAGGGAAATGCAAATCAAAACCATACTCAGATATCACCTCACGCCAGTCAGAGTGGCCAAAATGAGCAAATCAGGAGACTATAGATGCTGGAGAGGATGTGGAGAAACGGGAACCCTCTTGCACTGTTGGTGGGAATGCAAATTGGTGCAGCCACTCTGGAAAACAGTGTGGATGTTCCTCAAAAAATTAAAAATAGACCTACCCTATGACCCAGCAATAGCACTGCTAGGAATTTACCCAAGGGATACAGGAGTACTGATGCATAGGGGCACTTGTACCCCAATGTTTATAGCAGCACTCTTAACAATAGCCAAATTATGGAAAGAGCCTAAATGTCCATCAACTGACGAATGGATAAAGAAATGTGGTTTATATACACAATGGAGTACTACGTGGCAATGAGAAAGAATGAAATATGGCCCTTTGTAGCAATGTGGATGGAACTGGAGAGTGTGATGCTAAGTGAAATAAGCCATACAGAGAAAGACAGATACCATATGGTTTCACTCTTATGTGGATTCTGAGAAACTTAACAGAAACCCACGGGGGAGGGGAAGGAGAAAAAAAAAAAAGAGGTTAGAGTGGGAGAGAGCCAAAGCATAAGAGACTCTTAAAAACTGAGAACAAACTGAGGGTTGATGGGGGGTGGGAGGGAGGGGAGGGTGGGTGATGGGCATTGAGGAGGGCACCTTTTGGGATGAGCACTGGGTGTTGTATGGAAACCAATTTGACAATAAATTTCATATATTGAAAAAAATTTTTTTTTAATTAAAAAAAAAAAGAGATGCCTGCACTCTATGATGAATTGATTTCTCGGTGCCATAGGAAGCTCTGGAAAGTACACACAATGCCACTAGATCTGTCAACAATCATTCCAAGGGGAGAAAGGGAGAAGGATTATTCCACTGGCTCCCAACTCCTATTGATCTTAACTTGCATCTGTAGTATGTTGATGCCCTTATATCCTTTACTTTTTGGATGCACATCTGTTTGCACTTTGCAGCAACAGGGGAGCATTAGAGAATTTGTAAGGTGAGGCACCCACACAACACCAGGGATGTGACTCAGAGCCCTGGGTCTACAGAAGAAGGAGCAGCAGCAACCAAGCTCCATGACTCTAAGCAACACCAAGGCAAGTGTGTGGGTCTGGGGTGATGCCCAAACCATACACAAGAAAAGAGAGCATAGAAGAAAGGCAGCCACTTTAGATCATTTCTGCTGCTACTCTTGCTGACTGCACTTTTGAGAAGGGAGGAAATTTCTTGTTCTCAGACTGCAGAGAGTTGTATAGAGGCCATTAGTGATGGAGATAATTAGAGGTATAGAGTTGATCAAAACTTGACCTATAATGACCACTTTGAGAAGCTGCCACAGAGACAGTAAGATTTTTCTGCAAAGCAGTATTTCAGATATACAAGGGAGCAACTTGTATATCAGTGTAACAGGGAAACAGGGAAAAGAATGCAGGAAAGACGTTCTAGTGGTACAAAAAGAAAGATCCCGAAGAGCAAAATAAAATGGTTCTAGTGCTGACCAAGCTTCATCAGTCCTTATAACCACATTTGATTGAAATGTTGGATTTATTTTTTGGTATCTATATGTAACATACATATTTATTCATGCAGTACATATTTATTGAGAACTGACTGAAGACCAGGTTCTGTTCTAGGCTTCGGTCGCACAGCTGTTTCTATGCTCTGGGCACTTGGATTCCATTGTAGGAAGACAGACAAGAGCATGTCAGAGGGTGGTTAAGTGTCATGAAGGACAATACAGCAGGACAAGGGAGAGAGAGTGCGTGTGAAAGAAGGTCAGGAATGCTATTTACACAGGCAGTCAAGGAAAACCTCTGTGATAGGGCAACACTTGAGCAGAGCCCTAAAGAAGAGAAAGGAGTGAGCTTGGTATCTGGAGGAGAGAAGGCAGAAGCCCAAGGAGAGGCCACAGGTGTCGTTGAGGAGACAGACATTCATGCGATGAATACATGCACAGGCACATATCTTTCCAAAGTGAACAAATTGGTAAACTGCATAGAGTTTATTTAATATTCTCACCAGATATTCTCAATTTTATTGGCACCATAAATGTTAGAACTGAAAAAAAACCCTTTATGCTATTATTCAAAAGAGTTGCCTGAGAATGGGAAACCCCATTGACAATTGCAGTCAAGATCCTGGCATCCAGGGCCCAGTAGCCCTGACTATGCAGATAGGATCATCTGGGAAGGTAGGAAGAACGTGTCTATGGATGGATGCGACACACACCTAGGTGTACATGGCAGATGGGTCCTGGAGGGACAGGATACCAGACCAGTATAGTTTAAGGATGAGTTGGGAGGAAAGAAAAGTTCTGTCTGTGGTTGACAGCTGTATGCCTGAGGCCTTGTTTTGAGGATGCTTTGTTTGGCCTAAGGATAATAACAGTTAATACACTGTTGAATGTTTTTAAAAAAATGAGTTCGAATGCCTTTAGGTCATGTGTCTCTTGTTTTTGTAGTCAGCTGGAGTGGGGCTACAGACTCCTGGCACACCAGCATGGTGTTGATATCATGCCAGACCCACATCTCTCAATGTAAGAATGAATGGTAAACATGAGGACATAAGACACAAGGCAGAAATTCAGATAATTCACACATGTGGGGTACACACGTTCATGGATCCAAAACGGGGTACTGTTGGTGTGTCAGAACGACTGCAGTTCATCTGTATTTGCTTGGAGGTCTAGGCTATTTTTCAAGGTTTAAATCTTGGCTATAAAAATGTATTGGTGACATTTTAAGTCCCAGCCTGAGAACAAAGTTTGATTTTTAAATTCAAACTTATCATTCCAAAACTCATTCTGGCACCTTTTTAGGGCTTGATGAATTGTTTCAAAGATGTTTATTGCTTTTAAGTCCCTATTTTATTGCCAAGCTTGTAATACACAAACTGCTTTGAATTTTGTTAAGATAGTGAGTGATTAGACAGTGATATGACTTTAAAACAGAAAACAACAAAGAGATTTAACTGGATTAAGAGAGAAGGATAGTACATTTTATGTAGTTACTCTGTTTCTAAGAATTAAAATATGCTTCCTCTGGATATGTATTTGCATCATATAACATAATAAGGGAGCTCCAAAAATATCACTGTGTTCTTTGCAAGAAAGGACAACAATTTGTTCTGTATCAACAGCAACATTGTCTATTTCAAACAGCTTTCAGCTGGGATCTCTAAGTTCCGTACAAATATTATCCAAACCAACTAATACCGGATGGATGTTGCCATGGTTGATCATTGATTAGAGCAGTAGGTTGACAGCTAGTTACTCTTGAAGTTGGCTCAATTTCTTTTGACCCAAAGTCAAGTGGCTTAGCATATCCAGGTGCCTCTCAGGCCAAGAGCTCTAAACGGTCAAACTCAGTGTCAAGTATCTGAAGACCTTAAATAATCAGCCCTGGGTGAGACTTGATAGGTCCTATCCAACTATACAATTTGATACATCCTAAGATTTTAGGATCCATCCTGATTGCAAGTTATAAAAATCAACTGAGATAAAGTAAAAATGGACGATTTATTGTGCAGAGCCAGGGACCTCATGGAACACAAAGACAGGAATGCAGCCAGGCCTCAGGAAGTATGAGGAACTAGGAAGCCCCTGGGAACCTAGAGGTATACTCACTCAGATTCTGGTCTCTGCTTCTCTTTGCGTCTATCCTTAATTGTTTTTCTCTTAAGAGACATTTCTCTGCTCCTTTATTTACATGGCATCATGTTGCCACCCTCAAATGCCATATTTATATGTTTTAAGTTTTGCTTCCCCAAAGGTCATGACATCTGTCCCTTTGTATTAGTTATCTATTGCTGTATAACACATTACCCTAAGGCTTAGTAACTTAAAGCAACAAACATTTACTATCTTACAGTTTTTGTGCCAGCAGGAAATAAGGTGTGGCTTAGCTGGGTGCCTCTTCCTCAAAATCTCACACAAGGCTGCAATTGAAATGCTGACTAGAGCTGCAGTTTTATTGAAAGGTTTCACTGAAGGAGGATTTGCTCCTAAATTCACTCATATGGCTGTTGGCAAGATTCAGTTCCTTGGAGGTTGTTGAGCACACTGGCTATTGACTTCTCATAATTCCTTGCAACATGGGCCTTTCCATAGGGCAACTCACAATATGGCAGCTGGTTTCTAGCAGACTGAGCATGAAAGGGAGAGCAAGATGGAAGTTGCTGTCTTTTTATAACCCAATCTCAGAGTTGACATACCATCACCTTTTCTTATTCTACTTGTTAGAAGTGAGACACTAGGTTCAGTCCACACTCAAGAGAGCATACATTCCAGTATATAGAGATCACTGGGGGTCTTTTAAGAGGGTACCTATTACTATTACATGCTCTCTGTCTCCTAATTCCACATTCCCCGGCAAAGCACCCCCCAAGCTGGGTCAGGTGACTGTTGTTCTTCCAATCAGCCATAGAGGGGCTGTAGACTCATAGTATATATGGCATGCATGCTGCTGGTCATAGTAGTAAAAGACACAGGGGGAACCATCACGGACAAGGACAGCAGTTAAAGAGTTTGGACCTGAGTAAAATACTCCAAACTATAACCACAATCAACTTACTTAACCTTTTTTTTCTTAATGGGAATAAAATTGCCTAGCAGATTATTCATCTCCCAAAAGACTAGGTCTCTGCATACAGATTTGCTGAATAATTCAGATTCTTGAAGCCCTTACTCCTAAATTATATATGTAACTAAGAATAAAGCGCTTTTTAAATAATTCACAATATGTGCCATTATCCTTTTTAATTTGTTTTTTGTTTAGGAAATTGTGGTAAAATATACGTAACATGCAATTTACCATTTTAACCATTCTGAGTCATACAGTTCAGTGGTGTTGGGTCCATTCACAATGTTGTACAACCATTACCACCATGCATCTCCAAAACTTCTTTCATCTTCTAAAAGTGAAACTTTATATCCATTACACATGCTAACTGGGTTTCCCTTGCCCCTTGCATCTGGAAATCACCATTCTACTTTCTGTCTCTATCAATTTGACTACTCTACGAAATTCATAGGAGTGGAATCATACAGTATTTGTCCTTTCATGACTGGCTTATTTTACTTGTCATAATGTCTTCAACGTTCATCCATTTGGTAGCATGTGTCAGAATTTTCTTCCTCTTTATGGCTTAATAATCTTCCATGGTATCTGTATACCACACTGTCTTTATTATCCATCCATCTACTAATGGACACATGGGTTGCTCTACCTTTCGGCTATTGGGAATTATCCTACTATGAACACTGGTATACGAATATCTGTCCAAGTCCCTGCTTTCAGTTCCTTTGGATATATGCTTAGAAGTGGAATTACTGAATCAGAGTAATTCTATTTTTAACTTTTTGAGGAGCTGCCATACTGGTTCCCATAGAAGCTGCACCATTTTACATTCCCACCAGGAAAGCACAAAGATTCTGATTTCTCTATATCCTTACCAATACTTTTTTTCCGGTTTTTGTTTTTGCTTGGTAATAGCCATCCTAATGGGTGAAAAGTGGTATCTCATTGTGGTTTTGATATTCATTTCTCTAGCGATGAATTATGTAGAGCATCTTTTCATGTATTTATTGGCCATTTGTGGAGAAATGTCTATTCAACTCCTTTGTCCATTTTAATCTGTCTGGATTTGTTGTTGTTGTTGTTGTTGTTGAGTTGTAAGAGTTCTTTATATATTCTAGATACTAACCCTTTATTAGATGTATGACCTGCAAATATTCTGTGGGGTTGCCTTTTTCACTGTGTTGATGGTCTCCATTTTAAATTTTTATATAATCCAGTTTATCTATTTTTTATTTTGCTGCTTATGTTTTTGGTGTCATGGAGAAGAAATCATTATCAAATCCAATGCCATTAAGCAGCTTTTCCCCTATTTTTTTCTTTTTTTATTAAAAATTTTTTTTAAGGTTTATTCATTTTTCAGAGACAGAGATACAGAGCATGAGCGGGGGAGGGGCAGAGAGAGAGGGAGACACAGAATCCAAAACAGGCTCCAGGCTCTGAGCTGTCAGCACAGAGCCCCACGTGGGGGCCGAACTCACAGAGGGCAAGATCGTGACCTGAGCTGAAGTTGGATGCTTAACCAACTGAGCCACCCAGGCGCCCCACCCCCATTTTTTTCTTAAGAGTTGTATGGTCTGTGCTCTTGGATTTAGATCTTTGAGCCACTATCCTTTGTCGGCATAACCCGAGGAGCCTAGAAAGTTGGTATTAAATTATGACTGACATCTCTGTTTGTGGTTAAGTGGGCACCCACCATTTTCTTTTCTAAGGCATAGAAAAAAGAAAGCATTTTCCACACTTCTATCCTCATTATGATATCTGAGAATCACAAAGATTTGCAAAAACGTAACAAACGTTACTGAGTTCTCCAATTATCTCCCTAGGTGACTCAGACAGTGTTTAGGAGCCTATTATGTTATATCAGAAAATCTGAACTCTGACATGATCTAACAGATGCACTTAAAAGTTTTTGAAAAGGCCGAGTAAAGTTATGTGTTATTTTCAGGACATCATTCCTAAATGTTTGTGATATTTTAAGTGTGTTTAATGGTCTTGATTTAACATGATAGTTTTAGTGCTCTCTCTGACATACAGTAGGTATCTAAAATCTTTGGTGGATCATTGTTTATTTATTTTGCCTTCCCTTTGCTAACTCTAAGTTTGCATTTAGGATGCAAATGTTCTCATCTGCACCATAGGTGTTTATCACCACACCTAAATATCACACATCTGTTCTTTCTACAGTCACCAGTAAGAAAGGAGAAACATGTTCCTGTAAAACAAAGTGCTTGCTCCACGGGTTAACCCTGGCAGCCTCTGGTGAAACCCCTTTATTTAAATAACCTTCCCTAAGCACCTGGTGGCTCTGTTGCTACAGGAATCACTAGAAACTCCATAGGTAAGTGGATTAGTTATGAAACTTCTGGCTTTTATGATACATTTGAGGCACTAGAAAATCCCAGTTTGGTCCAAACTAATTCAAGTGATTATTTGGCTAGAGTCAAAGATTTGGGAAAGGCCCCCCAAAAGGCTTTGGGATCCAAACCTTCTAGCAGCTCACCCAAACTGGAGGAACTTGTTCCTTTGGCCTCTCCAGTTCCATTCCCCAAGCTTGGCTGGGGCTGGGAGGAGCAGTGTCATGGCGGGTGACAGTAGTCAACGGTAGAAGGGTTGCCTAGACTGTTGCACCTCATCCAGCTTACTATCCCAGATCTTTCCCTCCCCGTCCATACTATTAACATATGTATTAGGTAGGGTAGGCTAAATTGCTGTGAGAAAGAGACTCAAAGTATAACAGCTCAACACAAGAGTCTTTCCCCCCACCTCTCTTATGAGCCCAGGTTCATCCCAAATGAAAACATGTTCCGTCTTCCAGAATATTTTCTTGAGAACCTAGAGATCACTTATCATTGATATGAAGTCAGTAGAAGCAAATTCCCTTGGCAATGGCTGAAGTTATTTTTTCGTCAAGGGATATGGGGCAGAGGTCTGGGTTTTGGTATGACAACTCAAATTGGGCCAATACATGGAAGAGGTATCTTCACTTAATATTCGTTTTACCATTTTCTAGTTTTTAAATCGTATTTATATCCATAAATTCATTTGTATAAGCTCCTACTATAGTAATGAAAATATTTAAGCTTCTCAGCCTAAATAGCTCATTAGGATTTCAGCCTGCAACATTTTCACAGACAACTCATTATTTCTGATGATTTCACACTGTTCAGTACAGCTGTGTCATGACAATGTGGAGCAGTGAAATATTAGGGGTAAGCTGGGCCATCCATTATGAATCCCTGTTTTAGCTGCTTATTGATGCTCCTCCCCCCCAAAGAAATGAATAAACCCCTGACATTCCATTGTTTGACATCATACTCAAAATTCTTCTTTGAAGAAAGTAAAAAAGCTGCTCAGTTCTGCTTAGCTACAATTATTTCTCCCCTCAGAGTGGTGGATTGGTGGAAAAGAGTTCAGTGAGGGATGTGAGGGCTCTAGAGAACACTCATCTTTGCTGTGAATTCACATTAATCAAATTGCCTGAAGTACAAGTCCTCTCTTTAGGTCTTGACTGAGAATGCCTTAATTCCAGAGGCAGTAAGAACAGGGAGTCAAGACGAGGGTGAAGAAAAGACTTGTGGCTGATCACTTTGCGTCTTCACAGGGGATGGAAAGCTTTCTCCAGGGCCCAGCGACAGACAAGATTAAGAAGGAGGCTATGAAAATATTTAGGATGGGACTAAGATTCTGAAGATTCAGATTACCAGTGTGACTCTGAAATTAAATTGAAATTTTTCTACTTTGGTTTCTTACCAGGATGTAGGAAAACATGACCTCCTTGAAATTAGAGCAAATGGTCACAAGGAGTCATCTGGACGAGAAGAAATGATGGGTGCCTAATATGCCCTCTGAGACAAGTGGAAGTTGGAGGCACCAGACCCAGGCAGAGGTTCCAGGATGCCAGGTCACATTCGAGGTCTGGGAGGAGTAGTACCAGCTACAGAGCATGAGGTAGAGAGATCCAACAAGAGCTCAGTAAGTCTGCCCTAAGAGGTCAGCCCGAGAGGCTGGGGAGGAGGGCAGATTCCAGGACCCAGGGCTCAGGAGGAATCCCAGGAGGAGCCTGAGCTGAGGCACTCTGTGCTGACGCTTCCTCAGCGCTTGATGGGAGGCCATCTGACCTCGTAGGCTGTAGGAAGCCTGCAAGACTCTGAGCTGGTTCACAGAAGGACAGAAACACAGGGTGAAATGACAAGGAAAGAATAAATAGGGATTTGAAAGGTGTAACCACAGAATCAACTAATTCCATGTTAGATATAGCAGAAAGACAAGTCTAGTGCTCTAGCCGTTCATCAGCTGTGGCTTTTTGAGAAATCAACTTATTCTTTCTGATCCTTAGTTTCTTCATCTATAATATGGGCTCAGAATTTAGTGACAGTCCTCATATGTGACACAATTAGGGCCCGTACTTGGTCGGTTAATAAAAATCAAGCAAACAAACAAATAAAACAGCTCAGGTGTGCAATTTTGAGCAATGATAGGCATTATACTGGCAATATTTTTTTAAAATACAGGAGAGTGCATTTATTACCCAACATTTTGGTGCAGGGTTGAAGCATTTTTCTGAATAAAGCTGGAGTCCTTCCTTTCTTGCAAAAGCGACGCCCGTGATGAATTGTCACCTCTCTTGTACTTTTGTTATTAAAGGTATTGAAGACTTATACTTCAGTTTAAGTAAACAATCATTCCAGATCTTTATTCCCACTCACATTATCTCCACCCTTTGTTTATTTTTTTTACTTTTTTACAACAGTGTGGCCCGTGACAAATTTGATTACAGCTTTTCGTTTGTTTGTTTTAGCTGACTTGCCTTTAAAACAAGTCCTTTTAGGTCACTCAACTCAGTTTTCATAGAAACCACAGCTTTCTTTCATTTTCACTTTTTCATTGATATGTTAACTATCGCATTAGATTACCTAATTATAATTGCAAGTGGTTTGAAAGGTGATGCAACTGGTGTTTGGCAGGCAAACAACTCAAATGGTGAGAGCAGAAGCCAGTGAGCGCACAGAACAGCCTCCCCGCTGGCTGCAGACATCCCTTGGCACATGGAGAGGCTGAAGAAAATCAGTCATTTCAATGTCCGGTGAGTGAAGATGTTGTGAGTGCATCTAACGAACCTCATAAAATTATCGCAGGGATGAAAGAGCAAGTTGATGTCGAAGGCTTGTCCAATGGCTTATGCTCGGTAGAAGTTGATTTCCTTCCTTTCCTTCAGAGGCCCCCAGAGCACAGTGCCTTGCAGAATGACAATACCTATGCGGGGAAGTCAACTCAGTAATTAGATACTCAAGACCTTGGTTTGAAATTTCAGTGCCTGGGCGCCTGAGAGGCTCAGTCAGTTAAGCATCCGACTTCGGCTCAGGTCATGATCTCACGGTCTGTGAGTTCGAGCCCCGCGTCGGGCTCTGTGCTGACAGCTCAGAGCCTGGAGCCTGCTTCAGATTCTGTGTCTCCCTCTCTCTGCCCCTCCCGGCCATGCTCTCTCTCTCTCTCTCTCTCTCTCTCTCTCAAAAATAAAACATTAAAAAAAAACAACTTTTTAAAAATTTCAATTCCTTCCTGCCTCCTCCTCCATTGCTGTAAGCACATCAGTGTCTCCCATAGTTTTGGGTCATCTTTTTTCCCCATGCCCCAGGACCATCTTGTTCAAAACTGATATCCGTGACTTTGGCAATTCACAACTGTCTGTTCAGGCTGAACTGTTGGAGTGCTAACATCAGGCTTCTAAAGCAAATTGCTGGGCAGGTTGCTCTTTAAAGATTAATGGCATTTGGAGTTCCACGTGATTTTGTTCAAGGCCTGTGGGATATTTATAACTGCCTTTGATGTTCTATCATGTTTGACAGTACAGTTTCCAAAAAGTCAAGTAGGGTCCACTCATGAGTTAGGTGTCAAAGATTATATTGGGGAGAAGTATTGTACTTCGTTTGTAAATCATTTTGCTTTCAGAGGCACTTCCCGTGTTAGTACAACAAAAGAAAGCCAATGTGAGGTGGGCGAGCGTGCTTCCTATTTCTGAGGAGTGTAATTTTCCTTTCTCTGGCTCAGCAGGATAGGGGCTGCACATGCTCCTAGAGACCCCCTCCATTCTTCCAAGGCACCTCCTGTGATATGTTTATGTCTGGACAGAGGGGAAGGGGGGCCGCATTCAGCTGCCCACCACTTGTCTAGGTACTTAGAGAAAGGGTAAAGTCTACCAGTCAAGTGAGTGGTATTAGAGAACTTGGCATGCCTTAGAACACTCCCTCTATTTTTCAGCATCTTTTCTTGGTCACGCATTGAGGGCTATTGTTTCTCTGGTTGTTTGCACAGGAGATCTGGCTGCTCTGGAAAAGGCCTAAAACTTTGTGTGAGGTCCTTCTAACGGCTCACCACAGCCATAGAGAGATTCATTACACGTAACAGAGGAGAAGCCGGTGAGTGCCTATTCTTCCTCTTCTAAGCCATTAAAGGGTATTAGTAAGGAGCATAAATAAAGAGTAAAGGAGTGTCTTTCAAATATGTCACTTCCAGAGGTATCAGCAGAGTTTGATATATTTCCACTCAGGACAGAAGCAAGCTCTCACTGCAGAAGACTTCACAAACATTTCTGGAAAAACATTAAAATGGCTGAGTAGGAAAAGGAAAGAAAAGGAAATAGGCCACTTAGGCCCCAAGTGCAAACTTTATTTCTGACATCATTTTGCATGTATCTGGCTGGCGGCAAGTTTGGAAACTGGGAGGATGAGGTCATACATTCAACCCCACTGCTTCTCTCCATAGTTTTGACTATGAGCTCACAGACTGATGCTTTGGGTCACAGGATGGAATCCCTATAGTACCACATAGCACTTTGTAAAATTTATGGCATCTAAAACATATAGCAAAGACATGTGATAATTTGGTGAAGAATGGCTTCTGAGTAAGAAAACAGGATCTTTGGAGTCATGCTGAACCTCAACAGTAGAAAACCCATTATTCCTTGACTCAAGTTTATTTATTTATGTTTTTTAGTTGCCAGTACACAGCTCTTGGGAAATAGATCACTTTAACCTAAAGAGGGCCCTTTGAATAATGAAATCAAGCAAGAAATAAAGGATTGCTCAAAAAGAAATAAAAATTTTAAGGATCCAGGGGAAACTACTGTTGTCTGAGCTTTACATGGCCTCGGGCATTCATGGATATGTGCTGTTCCCTGAAACCCATGTAACAAGAGACATAGCAACAAATCTGATGACCTCAAAATGGGCTCCGTTTAAAAACACATCAGTTGTTAATTTCAGTAAACTCACTTTTGTTCTCTTTTACCTTAAGCTAGTGAATAGATTTAGTGTTGTAATAATGGTACGTGTTGTGTCCTGCATGCTCACGATACTGACTTAAACAATTTTAAGTGAAGAATTATGATGTTTTGGATCATAAAAGCTGCTGGGTAACTGCAATTGTAACATCTTGGAGAGGAACTGGCAAAAAGGATCTTTGTACTACAGATCTATCTCCCTGTATGAACCTTGAGTTATGCAGAAAATCTCCAGCCCCATTTTTAACAAAACCTATAGCCAATCTGAAACATGTCTAATTTTGGATAACTAAAACTACTAGATGGTTAATACTTCTGTTCTCAACCTGCTATCCTAAAATAAGGGTTCTTTTATTTCAAAAGATTATTTTAAAATTAGTTCTTGGCATTCTGAGATTTGCCATTTCTGAGTTTGTAGTTTTTAAGTAACTGCGACTTCTTTTTTCAAACTTTTCCTGCAATAAAATAAGATGCAATCAGGGGGCAACTGGAACTCCTCTCATTTTCCATCAGGAAAAGGCCATGGTATTAATAGCTTTATTGTTCAATTTTATGTAAAATCTGGAAGCCTTTTTGGCGTCTTTAGTACTAAATCATTATATAAACCTTAAACAGAGTGACTAGACATCCTATAATCACACGTTGGAATCTGGTGCCCTGCCTTCTGTCTAGCATTCACTATGAATTTATCATTTTCAAATATGGTATTACTAGTTATAGTTGTATTAGAATAAAGCTGGATGGGTTTGATAAACCTTCACTGTGTCTTTCCAGCTGGTGTCTTCTTGTAGCGTGTGGGATGTATATGCAGTGAACAGAATTCTCACTTTAACACACTGTTAAATTGGGAACATGATCCATGTTCTTTCTCAATCCCTTCCAGATGTACTCAATTAACCCCTCCCTTTTGCAAACCGCAAGTGAGGCTCTTACTGAGAAAATGAAGTGTTCTGGACATTGGTAATGGCGTAGATGGTGGTGGGAGAAGCAAGGTATGCTGCGGCCTGTGAGGTGCATGAAGACACAAGTCAGCAGCCAGTCGGTAGAGTCAGTTGGAGTCCATTGGAAACATGGGAAATTATAATTTAGGTGTTCATGAAATATGTCAGGGAAATAAAGGCTGAAGTTGTGCAGTAGGGTATATCAATAACAATCTGAACACCCTTGCTTCGCTGGTTTTGTCAATAATTTTAAGGCATACTTCTATAAACTGTTTCTTCTTATTTCATAATATATTTTCCCCCCAGTAAACCTTTTTGACAGCAACAAGCTAAATGAGAAATGAAAGTCCATGTTTAGTTAAAATTAAGTACTGATTTTCTGTTTCCCAAGAAAGTGATAATAACTGTGTGATTTGCACAAAATATTTGTAAACATTTATCATCCATTATGAGTGTTGTCATGATTATCACTAACTGCAAGAGAACCGGAAGACACAAATCTGCTACCGAACAACAATGTACACTTCAAAAATTGGTAGTTATTAAAAAGAAATGCCCAAGGATGACAACTTAACATGAGTAGTAGCAGGACATGTGCTTTATTTTTATTACATGATTATTCATTTAGACCAAATGGTTGCTCTTCTAAATTTATTTTACACAGTTTAGACCCAGTGGTTTCCTGTGCAGGCATGAAAAATGAAAGATAGCTGTTAGTTAAGTTGGGCCTGTTATTAGAAGAATTTGGCAAACAATCGAAGGATACGACTTTTACATCAGTGTCATTAAATGTCTCAAATAGAAAAATCAGTCAAATTAATTCCAATCGTAGGTCAATATTTTCAATTTCTGTAATCAAAATAAAGCTTCACATATTCATTAAAAAGAAGTTGAAATATCTGCAATTATTGCAAATTTTATCATAAATTTTAAAAATTTATTCTAAGTTTTCTTAAAATTTTCAACATTGGAGATAAAATTATTTGAATATAAATGTTGGTGTAGTGCTATATCATGATATAAAGAAAAAAACTGACTAAATTAAGAGACTGATCGAGATGAATCGTATTTGGAATTGATTGATTGTACATAACTCACAGAAACCAGTATAATCTTTGATACCCTACCGATCGAAGTTGAAATCAAGACTTGTCAAAATTTACGAAAATTTGTATATATTACATGGGTAGAATAAATGAACTACAACATATTTGTGAAGAAGCTAACGTTGAATTTAGGAGAGGCACTTTAACGTGATGGCGCATGCTTTCTCTCCCTACTGCCCATCATCAGTTCAATTGCAGAAATGTTGAATTTGAAGAACTACTTTATAAACTTATCACAACCTCAGTGTGCCCCCAGAATCGAAAACAAAAATAAAAACAAAACAAAACAAAAAAACCTTCCATTGTGTTCAAAATTATTTCGGGGGTCCAATTCTTGGTTCTCTGGTTCGTGCCCCGTGTCGGGCTTTGCTCTGACAGTGTGGAGCCTGCTTCGGATTTTGTTTCCCTCGCTCTCTGCCCCTCCCCCATTTGTGCTCTCTCTCTCTCTCTCTCAAAAATAAACATTAATTTTTTTTTTTCCTAATAACTCGGAAACCTTTGATCAAAGCATTTAACATACCAAATACTGAAAAAAATTAATCTTTTGAGACTTTTGGCTAATTGCAATTCTTGAAAACATGGATCAGAAACAAGAGGATGGTTACAATTACTACCACAGAAGCAGAGGAAGAACTGCATGTATCAAACAATGGAAGGTGAAAAAAATGTTTCAATTTTCAAAGTAAACAATTTCAAGTTAAACCACGGTTATTTTGAATTTCTTGACTTACACGAAGATTTTTTTGTTAGCATTCCTGTCTTTAATTGGATAAATTTATATTCTAGGCCACGATGCAATAGAATTGAAGATGACTATGGTTTTGTAGCCGTATGCCTGGCAAAACATTGAAAAGAATAAAATTTTGTTTTATAAAAATATCAGAGAAAGGCCTTTTGGATGGAACAAAAAGACAGAATGTGTGAAAGTACTTTGGCTAAAATATTTACATGTTTCAAGATAAAAAAATAGAATTGAGAGTGTCTTTTATCAGCAGAATTTGCTCTGAGCTTTCCAGATACCTCAACATTTGTGGGTCTCTTATTTTCTCTGTTAAATTCTAACATTTAAAATAGAAGAAATCTAAATTAGGAGTGGAAGTTTGATGTCCATCGGGTATTCTCATTTCCTTGTTGGTCCTCTATTTCTCTCTGAAATATTTTTGAATTTCCTCTTTGTCTGTGATATTCTTTTTTTTTTTTTTTTTTTTAAGTTTATTTATTTACTTTGAAACAGAGAGAGAGAGAGAGCCCACAAAGCCGGGGAGGGACAGGGAGAAAGAGAGACAGAATCCCAAGTGGGCAGAGCCAGATGTGGGGCTTAAGGTCATGAACTGTGAGATCATGACCTGAGTGGAGATCAAAAATTGGGGGTGGGGGTGGGGCTTAACCCACTGCACCACCCAGGCGCCCGTCTTTGTCTTTGATACGCTTAAACTTCGCCATAATGTTTCCACAAGTTGTTTTTTTCCTGTTTGGCACTCGATAAACCCTTTCAACCTGATGTTTTTCACCTTCCTTTGATTTTAGGAAATTTACTTTCATTATTTGTCAGATATTTCCTGCAATCTTTTTATTTTTCTTTCCTTTAAAGAATCTATCTTGTGGATATTGACACTTTTGTTTCTATATTCTATATCTCCTAGCTTCCCCTTTTGTTTTAGCTCTTTATCATTTCCTTGTGATTTGGGGGATAGTACTATACCTTCTGATTCAATATTCTTTTTTTTTTTCATGGAATTTATGTGACTATCAAACTCATTTATTGTATCACTTATTTCAACTGTTATTTTGTTCATGTTTAATGTTTTCTCTCAACTTTTAAATATTTGCTGTGCATATAAAGGTGAATAGTATAGGGGCGCCTGGGTGGCTCCATCGGCTAAACGCCGACTTCTGCTCAAGTCATTATCTCCCCATTTGCGAGTTCTAGCCCCGCGTCGGGGCTCTGTGCTGACAGCTCAGAGCCTGGAGCCTGCTTGGGATTCTGTGTCTCCCTCTCTCTCTGCTCCTTCCCCACTCGTGCTCTGTGTCTCTCTGTCTCTCCAAAATAAATAAACACGAAAAAATTAAAGGTGAACAGTATATACTACTTTTCTAAAAGATTATATGCTTAGATTAAAGCCAGTTTTCAAGAAACACACAGAGGTCTGATTTAGTACTTTAATCCCTAATTCTTAATTCACTTTGTTTTATCTATTACTCCTCCAATATTTCAGGCTTGAATGAAATCCTTCTTTTACTAGGTGCAGGGGTTTGAATTATGTCCCCCCAAAAGATGCATTCAAGTGTTAGTCCCTCGTACCTGTGATTGAGGCCTTATTTGGAAATAAGGTCTTTTCTGATGTGTTAGGGGAGGCCATCCAGAGAACATGACCTCCAGTTGACCCGTGAGCTGGAACCTGGCGATCAGAGGCTGTGAAATGTGCATTTTGCTGGGCTTCCCTGCTGCCAGAAGCCGTTTCAAAGACACAGCCTTGAGATAGCAATGTGGGGTTGAGATCATCTGGACAGTTTATGTTAAGGCCTCTGTATAAACTTTTAAGATTTGGTGGGTGGGTACAGAGATCTCATCTCGCAGCTGCCCAAGGCAAGCTTCATATACAAATTCTCTTGCTTATTAAACCCAGCCCTAGCAGTCTGGAGTGGCCTGCCTCTTTCTTTGGTCTCTCTCTGACCTCAGGATATGGGGCCTGGTTTCAGATTATACCTGAAAAGCTTCTGAGGAGGTTTTGAACCAACAATATGTGATCAAGTTAAGCTCATCCCGGATTAGCATAGTGCCTAAAACTGAGGACTGATATCTTCATAGGAGAAGAGGAAGGGAGATTTGGATGCAGAGACACAAAGGAATGAGGCCATGGGGACATGGAGGCAGACATTGGAATGAGACACCTACAAGCCAGGGATTGCCATAAACCACCAGAAACTAGGAAGAAGGAGGCAAGATTCTTCCCTAAACCCTTCAGTGGGAATACAATCCTACCAACGCCTACCAATCCTACTTCTAGCTCCAGAGCTCTGAGAGAACAAATGTTTGTTGTTTTAAGCCACCCATTTTGTTGTAATTTGTTATGGCAGCCTTAGAGAACTGATACACTATGGAAGGTGTTTCCAAGATTTTATTTTTAAGTGATCTCTACACCCAACGTGGGGCTCGAACTCACAACCCCAAGATTAAGAGTTGTATGCCTGACAGACTGGGCCAGCCAGGCCGCTCTGGAAGATATTTTTAATAGTTTGAAGCCCTTCCAAGCCATACACAGTTCGTGAATCTCAGCAGCGTTTCAGATAACATTACTCCCCCAGACTGTTCATTTCTCTATGGAGAGGAACTTGACAACCTGCTTAAATCTGACCAAAATACAGACTTTGGTTTACATTAAAATTCCCTTCACACCCCAAATTTCTCCCAGATTAGTGCTTATTTTGGTTTTAAGTGTCCTCTGACTTTCATAACTTTGCTGACACTGTATCTAAAGGAAGAAGTAGAAAGAAGCTAGTAAGCTTTTTGGGCAAAACACGGGCAGTGGGAGGAACCGCCCTGAGTGTTGATTCCTGTGGATGCCCTTAGCATCCAGCTCTCCTGTACAGGTGGTAAAAAGCCATAGTTTGAATTGAATTTAAAGTCAGTAGGAGGACGCCTGGGTGGCTCAGGAGGTTAAGCATCCGACTTGGGCTCAGGTCATGATTTCACGGTTTGTGAGTTCAAGCCCCACATCAGCTCTATACTGAGAGCTCAGAGCCTGGAGCCTGCTTCAGATTCTGTTACCTCCTCTCCCTGCCCCTCTTCCCTACACTCTCTCTCACAAAAATAAACAAACATTTACAAATTTTTTTAAATGAAGTCAGTAGGGAGTCTTTATATTCATGAGAGTGTAAAATTAGATGAGTGTCTTTTGTAAGTACCTGAGAATGGTTTTCCACTTTCAAACTTCATTCTGCAATAAGGATTTGTGTTCTTCATAATGCTTACCACATAGCCCCTTCGCCATCCGCAAACCAGATTGGATCCATCTTTCTTTTTGCTGCACTATGGAGATAGTTGCACAATCATCAGCTGTAATAGCAGCACTTCATAATAACTTGAGTGATTTCATGATTTGCCATGATTTTTCACACATTATCACTTGCTCTCTGAAATAATCATGGGCTATTTATCATATTCTATTATTACTTACCCCTGTCTACGTGTGGAAACCAAGACTCGGCAAGATTTAGATATTTAACCAGTCACAGAACCCAGTTTCGAGGCCCTCTCCAGTAGAGTCTTTCAACAACATTTTAAGAACTGTGAGATACTGAGAATGTCGTCTTCAGCCTTTTGCCACATTTCAGGTATGCGCCACGTGCCCTGGTTAATGCAGAGAATATTTTGTCTTTCAGGCTCAAAGCCTATCCTTTTTGTTTTGTATTGTGGAGAAGAGGAGAGTACACTGTCAGTGGGCTAACTGAGGAAACTCGGAGTGGGTCATGAGGCAGGGAATGTTTTGCAGAAAATGGAAAGTAATATGTTCAAATTTCTTTGGTGGGACAATCTCTTTGGCAGTGAAGGATGAGAGAGATTTAAAAGATGTCTTATTTTAGTGACATTCTTGATAATTTAGATGAGCTGCTTATGTAACTTTAAAGAAATTCAAGAGATAAGAAAGAGCAGTGGGTAGAAATGTGGGTTCAGCCCTTATTTTTTTTATTAGTGTTTATTTTTGAGAGAGAGAGAGAGAGAGAGACAGAGCATAAGTGGGGGAGGGGAAGAGAGAGAGGGAGACACAGAATCTGAAGCAGGTTCCAGGCTCTGAGCTGTCAGCACACAGTCCGACGCAGGGCTTGAACCCACAAACCATAAGATCATGACCTGAGCTGCAGTTGGATGCTTAACTGACTGAGCCAACCAGGCGCCCCAGCCCTTATTTTGAAAAATGTTCTCCATTGAGATAAATGCCCACACTCCCATCCCATTGAAAACACCAGCTACACATTGGAGCCCAACTGTTTGGACTTCTTAAGATTATGGCATGGTTCTGAAATACTTTGCTATATCCTAGGAAAATTCAGTTAAAAAATGGCTTTCCATTTGAATTTTATATGGATTAAAAATACTTTCATACTTCCAATTTTTTTAGATGTTCTGTTCCAAATAATTTTCTTATGCTAAAATTCGCACCTAAAACCTTGCTATTATCATCTTTTTTAGTCATGTTCAGACCGGTAATGAGGAAAATGACAAAAACAGCATCAATATCACATGAACTGCTGTAATGAGAATGTGCATGATAGATGAACCAGAGGGAGGGGATCTGGCAATATTTTACTTTCTGTGGATCTCACCAACCTTGCATACTATAGCCCAGAATATGTCTGCTCACTGGATTATTTTGTATTTGTGTCCATTCTGCATAACTTTTCATGTCAATGCATTTTTATTATGTGCCTTATAGAATAATTTTCAATGAGATTGAATTTGCTAAGGCCTACTGTCACTTTTCCTGAACAACATATATATACTTGGAACTGTGAAAGTGTTAACCGAGCCCTTGCTGTTAGAGCACATTGCCAGTCATATACCTATGTAATGAGATCTGGCCAGGATTGCCATTCCAGGATTATATTGTAACCAAAAAGGAAGATGATGAAATAGGTGGGAGTTTTTGTCTATATCACACTGAGGACTTCATTCAGGGAAAAGTCCAAAATCTTCATCTTATTTTAGATTCAGAAAAGATCAAGTTGTTAGGCTGTCACATCAGACACATTAATTTGCTGCTTATGTGAAGTTTGATAAGGAAGAGAATGTAGCAGAAAAGACTTGTGTAAAAAGATATCTTTAGATATGGTACATGTGTTTGATAAACTCAAAAAAATGTATAGAACAAAACATTTATTTTTCATTAACATCGTCTGCCAAATGGCATTACTTTGATGCAAACAGATTTAATTTTTTTTCATTCAATGACCATTATTTAGTGACTAGTCTTATCTATTGACAAGTTTAATTTTATTTATATATAATGCACTGCAAACTAGGAAGATGGGCTCATTTTTCATAGCTGCCCCTACCTGAATTCCCTGCAAATCACTAAGAAAAATGCAATTTAAAACATTCTCTCGTGTTTTAATGGTTAAATATACAAGTATCTTAAGCTGGTAATAAAAAAAAAATCTACTTGAGTTGATTTAGTAAATATGAAATATTTATGAAATAAATGTGTTCCTGACATTGGTCAAATAATATGTTATCTCTTAAAAAATACTAAAAATATCTGTTCATTGGATAATATTCATAGGTAAATACCATTGTCGATGTTCAAAGGGAAATTTTAATGAAGTTTCTTTATAAATACCCCTTTATTTTTATAATTCATTATTTTTATAGAACAATTTTATAACTAATGTACATTTTATAAACAATGTATTAAAGACTATAATTCTGTCCACTTTGACCTGAGGAAAACGTACTGTATAAATTTGTATTTTCTTCAATCTTACTCTCCTAACTATCCCCAGAATTTCTTCAGTTCTGGGCTTGCATGAGCCTTGGAGAGAGGGTCTGGATTCTGGGTATTGCCTTACCACACACAACCAATTTGCAGAATGGCAGAGAAAAAGGAAGCCATGATCTCTGCAAGCACTCATCAAGAGCAACATGAGAGGTCTGGAAAGAACTCACCTCAGGACCATTTGTGTCTTTATTAGAATTGTATAGAAAAAAAAATTAGAGGTGAACATCAGACTCTATAAAAGCTATTCTCCCCTTGGTATTAGTTATGACATTTCATTTCCAGGAGGCTCTATACAGTGTAGTGGTTAAGAGCATGAACTTTGGGAACAGATAGCTCAGGGTGTGGATCCGACACTTACAGGTGTTTGACTCTGGGGGGATCTGCTTAACTTCCCTTTAGCCTTCATTTCCTCACCTGTACTAGTGCCCTGTAATAATACCTACCTTCTAGAGTTGTTCTGAGAGTGAATAATACACTAAATGCTAAAACTTCTGGCACCATATCATAAGAACTGAGTAAGAGTGTTGGGTTGCTGTTGCTTTGTTACCATTATCATCCATGGTAAAATATAGGAGAAACCATAGGAAAATATAGGAGAAAACAGAGTCCTTACCCTGCCAGGACTAGAAAACTTTGATCACTGGCAGAGAAGGGCATTTCACCATTTGTTACGAATTACAGTCCCTTGTTACGCAAATATATGCTACTTATGTAATTCATATTACATAGTATAAGACACAGTATTGGAGCAATGAAAAGTCTAGAGGGGAGTCAACCTGCCTGAAGCATACAGTTTTCAAATTTTCCACATCAGTTCAAAGTAGCACATGTCAGAGTGAGCAATATTCAGATGCATGGAGGTGGTTATTGGCTTGTGTTAAGAAACTTGTTTCTGTAGGTTTCTATAGAGTGAATTATTTCTAAGAAGACACCTTTACCATTTAGGTGGTCTTCCTCTAGTCTAAATTTTCAGGGTATCTGATTTATTTTTGATCAGCAGATACAGTGCTTCACTTTATTTTAGCTTTTTATTGCATTTTTAAGAATCAGTATAATGGGGAAAAAACTGGAGAGAGTCTGTTAAAAATATTTTAGATATTCATAAACCCTAATCATTCAATATCCATATCCTATTATGATTTGAGTATCTCCATATGAGGTCATTTTGGCTAATGATTTTATGTCCCAAGTTTCATCATCTCTACTCTGGTAAGGTGATGAAAAGGTCAAGGAAAAATATATAACTTTTGAGGAATAGGGGGATTTAAGATAAAGGGTCTCTATTAAATGGTGACTTTAAAAAATATGGCTCAGGAAAAAATAGATCTGCTCTTGCTATTCAGCAATTCCAATTTCATTTTTGAGAAAAGAAGAAAGGTTATTGAAAAGTACTGTACATGACATTATATTTTTTTGTATTATGCTCACTGTCTTAATGCTTTACCATTAGGTGATTTAGATTTCTTAGGAAAACTATCTGGTTTTGCCTAATATTCATTGGTGTAATTGATTTAATATAAAAGATCTGCGTTCTTTCCTTGTGTTCTTTCCGGAATTATTTTTATAGAAATAATCTTCAGGACTGCTGTTCTTATGCCCATCACAAGACTGTATGATGAGCAATGAGAGTTGGAAGATTCATCTTTGAGATTAAGTGTTTTTGTTTAATAAGAAGGGTTTTGTGTGTCTAGAAATCTGGCTGAAAACCCAATGCAGGATTTGAAGTGTGTCTGATAGGGTTTACCTGGTCTTTCTGGTCCACTGTTTATCATATCTGTTACATACGTTATTCAAATCTCTTTTGAAGGAGAACATTGATTAATTTTTTCTTAACTTCCATCATTATCATGGCACTGGTTGTCAAAATCATAGATTCAGTGAATGGACATAAGTCACTTTCCAAGTATA
The DNA here is from genome assembly GCF_046562875.1 of Panthera onca. NCBI lineage: Eukaryota > Metazoa > Chordata > Mammalia > Carnivora > Felidae > Panthera > Panthera onca. The sequence goes on from NC_138339.1 coordinate 227,287,799, forward strand.
CAAGTAAGCAGTTATATGTTCATATTGGATGAAGGTTTTAAAGTTAGGCCATTGGCACTGAATTGTCTAAAAATAACAGCACTTTCAGAAATATGCATGCGAATACAAATATGCATTCATAAATATGTATATGAATTTTGTTTGCTTTTTAAACTGAAGTATTGTACATGGTAATTTCTGGCATAGTGCTCTGTCTTCTAGATCAGTAGTGTTCAAATGTTTTGGAAATGCATTTCGTTGGTAAACTTTTTAAAGCAAATATCCTTTCTCTTCACATTTATTTTGTCAATTACACTACTACAGTAGTGTGTATATTATCAACTATACAGAAAAATAAAAACTTAACAAAATTTATTTCATTTTATTGACACTCCATAAAACTCTCACTTTTTGCTCTGGGTGATCTGAAAATTTAGAAAAATCTCAGTTTTATACTTTATGATAAAATGTTTCAAAAGTCTGGATCTCAGCTCAATTTATTTTGATACTTGCCTTTAATGGCTTTTATACTAATAGCTAATGATCTACTTTTATTCTCTCTTCTTTCAAATCTCCCCTCAGTGCTTCTAGTCAGCACAAAGGTATGTGACTAGTATTCCAAACCTTAACCTCAAAGTAATATGGAGAATGTAATTCTTTGCTTATTGGGTTTTTCAGTACAATTCAATACATTTGAGAAATAATCTTGGGGGTATTGGACACTGCAGCTCACTGTGAGACAGTGTTGGGCCAAAACTCTACCTTTTTTTGTTTCCAGCTAGTTTCAATGATGCTTATACAAAATCAGTTTGAGTTACCAGAAATTCCTCAGATAATGAAAAGGAAGAATCCAAAAGCTTAGGCAGATAAGAATTTTTAATTGAGTTTTGCTCAATTTTTAATTGAGTTTAAATGAGTTTGACTTTCACCTTCTGCTTTACCATGTACCCAGAAAGGGCCCCAAGGACACTTCCCTAACCAAGGACTAAAATATGTATTAGCTATGTAAAAACAAATATTTTTGTAAAATTCTCGGACATTTTGACAAACATCTCCGATAGGCTCAAGTACAAGCTTCAGAAGATCCTGGCTTTGAAACAAGTTCTCTGACTTAAAGTTTGATGGCATTTCCATGTGGCAGAGTACCAGCCACAGTAATTAATCACCAGGAAATGGTTGTCTGTTACTGAAAGAAATAGTAGGTAGGCTAGTACAGTAATCACAATAGTTTGGCCTGTAAAGATCTTTGTTGGTGGTTAATTGATCATGGGATCCCTGGGACTCTAAAACATGTGTAGGCTTGTAAAGCCTTGCTTGATTTATGAGACCCCAAACAAACAAACAAACAAACAAATGTAAAACTAGAAATGAAGGTGTGATTTGGGGCATATTAGTGATGGTCATGGTCACTTGATACCCAGATATGAATTAATTCACAAATGCTTGTGGACAGATCCTAAGACTTGGAAATAATTATATATTGTATAAGTTTTCTTTTATGCATTCTCAAAGAGATCTATAGCTACTTGCTAAAAAAGAAAAGAAAAAGAGAAAAGAAAAGTAAAGAAAAGAAAAAAACCCTCTGAATTGGGGAAATAAATATGAAGAAACTGTGGGGATTATTGATCACTGATTTTGAATTATGTGAATCCTTTAAGACACAGAAAGCCACCAGGGAGGCTTTTAGTGGGTCAGGGGTTAAGTGGAGTTTGGACCAAAGCCTGTCTCACAGTGGGTCCCAATGTCCATGTACATTGTTATTCCATAGTTATTTCTTTGGTTCCTGAAGGAATCGTTGTAAAGACAAACTTGGCTGCTGGCAAATTCCCCACCATAACTCTGACAAAAGGATCGAAGGCAACTGGGGGGCAGAGGGCAAACATAAGACTATTATAAATGTCTAATATAAGCAGTACTGCATCCCAAGGTGAACTTCAACAGACATTACCACCCCATCCAAAGATGTAAAATACTCAGAGATGTCTATTTTATTTCCAAACAAGTCACCTCTTTCTCCATGGAGAAGATGAAAGGTTCTAGGAGATTATTATAAACCAATCAGGTGGTGATTGAAATTATACCTATTGTTCTAGATGAAGTCTTTCTGGTAAACTAAATCATCACTACCCAATATCTGCTATGCAACTATTTTTCTGGAAAATGGTTTTCTGAAACTATTCTAATAAACAGAGAATTTCAGAAGTAATCCACTTTCACCCGGAAGGCATAGCAGTACACGTTGGCCATTTTACCTCAGAACAATGCAACTCTTCCACTGACTACTGTAATTTAAGCCATGATCATCTCATCAGTCCACCCTACTCTGGTCCCCTATATTAATAATATCTTGAATTAGTACATGCCCTTGATATCTGGCTTGGAAGATTGTATTTTCCCAAAAAGTCTGCAGCAATATCTCCAGCCCCACCTACTTTTCTTCCAATGGGATTCTGACACTCTTCCCACTTAAAGATGGGATCTATGTTCCCTTCCCTGAAGCTGGGTGGGATTTTCTAGCTGCTTCAACCAGAAGTGGTGCCAGGTGTCCTATTAGGCTAGGTCATAAAATATGAAATGATTTCCATTCTACTCAGTAGAATAAAATACCTTCACCTTCAATATAACCTGAAGACCTCTGTGCTATAAGGAAATGGAGAGATAATACAGACAGTGGGCTGCATGAAGAGAGAGCTGCCTGGCCCTCCTCCAGCTGCTTCACTACCCAATCTGTTCCAATTCTAGCCAGAATCAAACTGCAACTACATGAGAGATCCTGAGCCAGAACTGCCCAGCCAAACTTTTCTCACATTTGTGACTCACCAAAAGCTTGAAAAATAATGAAATGATTGTTGTTGTTTGAAGTCACAAAGTTTTGGAGTGATTTGTTACATAACAATAGGCTCTAACGCCTGGGAAGATATATTCCTGTCCAGGGTGGAATATAAACCCAATGAAAATTTATGTGCCTGTCATCTCAGAGAAATTTCTGGTTACTCCTGTAGTACATGTAGGACATGTTAGGATATTACATCCAAAGTGAAAGACAAGTTTGCAAAACTCCCACCACTTAAGGAAGGAACTTTGGGGATTTTGAAAGCAACAATTTATCACATTTGGGAGCAACTCAACCAGGCTGCGTTGTAAGCAGCTTTACTCCTTGGATGCTATATCATAGCGAATCTAACATTGTTCGAAATTCACTATGATAGATTGGGATACTCTAGGGATCTTATGGGAAGACCCATTAGGAGAATCACAGTGCAAGTCCCTTGAGTTTTGGAGCAGAACTGTACTTTTCTAAGAAAATATTTGTTCTTTTTTACAGAAGAAAATTCTTCGTTTGCTGTTGGGCCCTAGAGATACCAAGTGACCATGCAAATTGAGTTTCTATCATAAGCAAGGTATTATATGACCCACTGAGCCATAAATGTGGGTAGCTGATCATCATCAATTGTAAAATTAAGTTTGAGTAGGTGTTGAGGGCACCAGTATGTTGCAAGATTCAATGGTTCATAGTGTTGGTGCCTCTATTTTTGCTTCATTACTCGCCTCTCCCTCACCCTAAACCTATGACCACATGGGAACTGAGGAGAATATTCAAGCCTGTTTTAGAGATAGTTCCATGCAATATGTTAAAATCAGTCCAAAGTGGGATACTGAAGTTTTTTTATTAAAAAAAATTTTTAATGTTTATTTACTTTTGAGAGAGAGACAGAGACAGAGACAGAAGCATGAGCCGGGGGCAGAGGCAGAAGAGAGATACAGAATCTGAAGCAGGCTTTGGGCTCTGAGCTGTCAGCACAGAGCCCAATGCAGGGCTCAAACTCACAGACCATGAGATCGTGACCTGAGCTGAAGTCAGAGGCTTAACCGACTGAACCACCCAGGTGCCCCAGGGATATTGCAGTTTTGTACCTTATTTGAGGGACATCCCCCAAGAATGACTAAGAAGGGAAATTCTCCCAGCGGTTGGAATTTCAAGTGATAACGTCTATTTGTCCACTTTGCTTAGAAAGGGAGATGGCCAGAGATGTGGAGATATATAGATTCATGGAAAGTTATTAGTGATTCTGTGGGATGGCCTGAAATTTGTAAGAAAGAAGACTGAAAGACTGGTGATAAGGAGGCCTAAAAAAAGTAAGTCAGAGGAAGTCTCGGAAGTGACCTAGAGTGTGAAAGTGTTCATGTTCCATGTGAATTCTCTCTGAAGGTATTCCAAGGAGCCCTTGAGGCCATTTCAGATGGTCTACACATTCAAAACTACATCAAAATAAGATGGGCGTTTCCAATTTTCACTTACGATCTTTCATGAGTGTAGGGTGGAATTTTCCAGAAGCTACATGATATGTTATATTTCAACGAATTGACTATAAAATCAGACAGGAGACCCCAGCTGTCATCTGGTAGGCTAGATATTAAGAAGACTTGCAAAAATGTAAAATAATGCCATGCTTGCCTGTTGCTACTTTAGTTTTCACAAAAACGTTATTTGTGTTTATATACAATGATATTACTGTTACTTTGAAATGAATTAAATATACTGCAAAATTCCTCAATTTTAATTTCTAATATATATCATTCATACAAATAAAACTCTTTGAAATTCACAATAGTTTTTTGGGGGTAATGAAAGAGTTCCGAGACCAAAGTTTTAAGAATCACTCTCTTAGTCTATCACTTGCTTTGTTACATGTTCTCACACTTTCTCATCCACTTTCCTAAGCATTTGTCCACTGAATCACATTCTACTAAATTCTAACCACTTCTCCAGCATATCAAGGCCATTTGAATCTGGATCTTTATGACTCGAGCTTCACTATTTCTCTTTGTCCCATTTGGTCACTCTATAAAACAATCCCTATTTTACTTGATAGCATCTTAATGAAAATATCTTATTACCCTTGACACAGATCGATTATGGCTGCAAATCCACTGACAATTATTCTTCATCATGGTTCACCAAATGGTGAACCATCAATCCCACACATCTGTGGTCTAGACCACATTTACCCACTTTGTTACTGATCTGGTCTTCTGAGACAAAATCAAAACCCACAGCAAAGTCATATTGGCTACATTAGATTGCAATCTTTTAATATTTCAGGTTTTTCCTTCTAGTCTACAAGGTTCCTGGCAGGACTCCCACTCCAAATTCTTTCTTTTCTGTGCTGGGTAGCAGCTGGAACATGTATCAAGTTCTTTTACCCTTCCAGCTGCTGCTTCCTGCAGGACCCTCTACAGTCTCCTTTGGGCACATCCAGTTCGGAGGTCAGCAAACTGTTCACCAGTAATTTGTAAATGGGTTTCGGGTGATCTGTCTCCTAGCCTTCTAGCTGTCGCCTTTCCAGGATTTCCCCCTTAATTTCAAGAGGAAATTTATAATTGAAGCACTTCATGAGAATGCTACTTTCTACTAGAGTTCTAACCATCTGTGCCTCACAGGGAAGGGAGTGTCCTTGGGAGAGAAGTTGTATAAATGTGGCTCTCGCTCAGTGCAGTTCCTTTTGTCATGTCCCCTTCCTCCCACCTGCAGTCTACATCTGCTTTAGAGACTCTCTGTGTCATGAAATGTTTTTTGGGTTTTTTTTAACAGAATTTATAATAATTATCTGTATGGAGGTTAGTTCATTACAAGATAAGCCACCAGTATCAGAAGACCATTTAATTTAAAACCAGCATTTTTTTTTGCAGTTTTTAAGAGTGGTTTTTAAAAGTTTTAACAGTAGTATAAATTTATTTATATATCAAATTCCCTAGACTAAGAGAACAAATGAATAAAAGGTACTTCGTTTTAAAATTTATAATCAAATGGAAATTGTAACTTCAAGTCACTATTCATCTGGGGCTCCTGGGCGGCTCAGTCAGGCTTCGGCTCAGGTCATGATCTCGTGCTCTGTGAGTTTGAGCCCTGCGTGGGGCTCTGACCTGACAGCTCAGAGCCTAGAGCCTGCTCTAGATTCTGTGTCTGCCTCTCTGTTTCTGCCCCTCCCCCACTCGCACTCTGTCCTTCATTCTCAAAAAAAAACCCATTAAAGTCATTAGTAATCATTTTGCTAACTCCCTCTTATACATACACACACACACACACACACACACACATGCACACACATACACACATGTTCTTATCTTGAAGACAGTTATCTATTTCTATGAGGACTCTATTGGATAATTAATAATGGATAGTGCTTCTTGTGGGAAAGTAAGTAATTGTTTAAGGGAATTCCAACTCTTTATTCTGAGCACACAAGCTGCTTTTAGGACTGTGATAGTTTGATTTCGTGAGTCAACTCATCTAGGCTGTGGTGTCCAGTTCTTGGTCAAACACCAATACAGATGTTGCTATAAAGATGTTTTTTAAGTGTGATTAGCATTTACAATCAGAAAGCTTTTAGTAAAGCAGATTACCCTCCATATAGTGGGTGGGCCTCACCCAAACAGTTGAAGGCCTTACGAGCAAGTCTGAGGTTTTAGGAAGAAAAATTTTTGTATTAAAACTACAACATAGAAACTCTACCTGAGTTTTCAGCTTGACGGTTTGCCCTAAAGATTTCAAACTCAAAGCTGCAACATCAACTCTAAAATGAAATCTGCAGCTAGCTGGCCTGACCTAACCAGTTTTAGACTTGCCAGTCTCCAAAGTCCTGTAAGCCAGTTCCTTAAAATCTCTCTATATATGTGCAGTTGACCCTTGAACAACCTGGGGGTGAGGAGTGCCAACCCCCTGGACAGTCAAAAATCTGTGTATAACTTTCGAGTCCCTCAAAACTTAAGTAATAAGAGACTGCTACTGACCAGCTTTACTGATAACCTAAGCAGATGATTTACACGTATTTTATATGTTATCTGTATTATATACTGTATTCTTACAATAAAGGAAGCTAGAGGAAAGAAAATCAGAAGGAAAAGAAAATACATTTACAGTACTGTACAAAATCCACATATAAGTGGATCTATGCAGTTCGAACCTGTATTGTTCAAGGGTCAGCTGTATATCATGTTGTTTCTTTCCCTGGATAACTCTGACACAAGAATACTTATCAACTTGTATTATTTTTCAGAAACTGATATGTTATGCTCGTTTTTGCCAAATTTTAAAATGTTTCATCCGGATTTCTAGAATGCCTTTCAACTTGTATTGGCTCTGTGATTACCTTTGGTGAATGTTCTCACATTGTGAACCTTTGAGAGAATTAAGATAAACGGAAGGATTTAAAGAATACTTTTTTGTTACTTAGCAGTTAAATAATTTTATATTAAAAGGACAATTTCAAGATATAAAAGGAATTAATGAATTTAACATTAATTTCCACGAGTCAAAGGAAACACACCAATGTTACCCTTACAAAAACGTTCTAAATTATCCATGAACCAGTTTGACTGTTTGCTCTGAAGTTTAAAAAAATGTGTTCAGAAAGGCTGAAATGATTGTATGCTAATTTGAAGAGCTGGGTTGTACAAGACATGACTTGGAAATTCCCTTTTTTGATGTCCTTCAGGAGTTAGATTCCATTCTATGTGTCTTGTTCTTCAAACCTCTGACTTCAGACTGTCGTTGAGCAGGAATATGGCTTGCAGTCTTCCTCAAATCATTCTTGGGCTCCAGACAAGGTGCTGGACCTTTGAGCAAACAGGTTCTAGCAATAATAGCTAGGGAAAGGCAAACCTGTGAGTGACAAAGGTGATTCACACGTGTCATCTCCCCACTCTGTCTTCTCCATTTTGTTACCTTTCATCCCAGATCCAACATTTCCTTCAAGCCCAGTCAGTTTGCCTTTAAAAACCAGACAAAATAGAAATCAAAGAAGGTGACTTGGATTCAATTTTCTGTCATTTTCTTTTCTTGTTTTACCAAGCTTTTCTTTTTTATTTATAAGATATAAAGTTGTTGAATTATTCGCAAAAAACAACGAGATTTTGAATTTAAGCCTGGAGTTCAATGATACCGGTGGCATTGTGTCTCATGCTTAAATGTATGGTAGAAAGAGAAAACTCCCATTAACTCAAAATGACTGATCTGACCATACCAACTCATATGACTGTAGCGTGTGGCCAAATTTCACACTGACTTCCAGTCTGGGCTGATAACACCTGGTCTTTTTACCACTGAGTATTCATTTCATAGGTATCGTACAGATCGTTGCTTATAGGTAAATTTAAGGCATGTGGGTTTATGTCTGTGCATGAAAACCAAGAAAAGTGAAACAGAGCCTTTCACCTTTTTAAAAAATTACATTAAATTACATTAAATTACATTAAATTACATTAAATTAAATTTTATTTTATTTTGGGGCACCTGGGTGGCTCAGCCGGTTGAGCATCCGACTTCCACTCAGGTCATGATCTCATGGCTTGTGAGTTCGAGCCCTGCATCAGGCTCTGTGCTGATAGCTCGGAGCCTGGAGCCTGCTTCAGATTCTGTGTCTCCCTCTTTCTCTGCCCCTAACCCACTCACATTCTGTCTCTCTCCCTCTCAAAAATAAATAAACATTTAAAAATGTGTTTTTTAATGTTTATTTTATTTATTTTGAGAGAGAGGGCATGTGAGCAGAGGAGGGGCAGAGAGAGAGAGAGAGAGAGACAGAGACAGAGACAGAGAGAGACAGAGAGACAGAGAGAGACAGAGAGAGAACCTTAAGCCCAGCAGTGCAGATCCAATGCCGGACTCCATCTCATGACTGAGATCATGACCTGAGCTGAAATCAAGAGTCGGATACTTAACTGACTGAGCCACCCTGACTGAGCATCCCAAAACTTACTACCTTTTCAAGAGAGGTTCTACACTATTTGAATTTGAGGATCCCTCCAATGCATTTCTTGAGAAGAGAATATTCATTTATTAGTAGGCAGACTACCCCACAAGCGTATACATAAAGCCCATGGACTCTCTGTGCTCGGGCATGGAGTGGAGGCATTGTGGCCTGTCTGGTGAGAAACGGGGGCACAGCATTCCTCTTGGGAACAATAGTCCCAACGGCTATTACCTGAGATGTTCCCTCCGTTGTGTTTCTCTGGAAGAGACAGGGCATTCTGATCTTTTATTTCCTATCAAAGGTGGAAGGATTGAGAGTCATTCTTTACTGCTTGAATGGAGAATTGCACAAATGTTTCTTTGCCAGGGAAAAGCAAGCAGAAAATGAGCACAGCTGGGCCACACTTGCCCAGAGTGCAAAGTGGGCTATGGGGAGGCCAGGAAGGCTTTGGAAAACAGCCACATGTGCAGCACCACTAATCACAATCCAAGGGTAATTATGGCTGGGTTTTCTGAAGCTGGAGAATGTATTTTACCTGTTTCCTGTTTTTCAACAGCCTGTCTGCTTCTTCACAGAGGTTAATTCACCAGAGTCACCACTAAAAGTACAATAAAGCTTTCGAGAAATCTGAGATCAGGTCTATTTATGGCTTGTTAAGCAGTAAGGATTTTTCTGTGTTCATGTGAAGGCATGCTTTCTGTTGATGGCCATTTTATAAGACGAGTCTTATGCCGAATGACACGAAGCAAGGGAAAAGGCTGTTGGCTTTTCATCTGTCATTTCCTAGCACATCCCCAGGGTCTAGGTGCAAGACTTAAGAAGGGCCAGCTCCCCACTGTGGAAGCTGACACATTATGACTCCAGTGCTGGTAGGACACAGGCTATTTGGGGTTATGGAAACTGGAGCACTGAGGACTGGTTCTCCACATTCTAAAGCAATGCTCCCACAGCACCTTCTTTAAGGGGTGAAGGTGGTGGACATCAACAAGTAGGGTACAGCAGAAAACCCTGAGGGAAATCATCATGAGCACATTCAAAGTACTCCAAACATTCTCAGATTACTTGGGGAAGTCTTTGCAGATGGCCTATCGTTATATAGGGGAGCCTGTAATCATGTAGGCCAGCAGACTCTATGAATTCATGTCAGTGTGATCGCAATTAAACTTGTAGTTTGGGTGGCCTGGGGACATTGGAGCTACATATATTAATAAAACTGATGAACATTTACTTTTTCCCATTATTTTACTCCGATGATATTGAGTGAACAATCCCTCTAGTGCCTTGTAACTTAATGTCACTCATTACTGTTTATACATTAACCAAACACACTCAATTGAATAATCTTACACTTGATTTATTTCTATTTATTTTTTCACCATTAGAAGCTTTCACATTTCTTTCTATTTCTCTAGCACATATGAAGAGTTATTTATGAACATAGTAAAACAAAGAAAGCCTATTCAAGTAGGCCTGTAAAAAAGTACTAGTCATAGTAATGACTTCTTTGAGTATATTTGTTATACTCTTTGGGGGAAATAGGAAAATAATTAAAATAACTTGCATTTGTTTTACAGTTCATGTTTCACAGCCTTTCATAGTTTAGATATTAGCTTATCTTTCTCAAACTGAAATCTGGGTAAGGCAGATATTATTCTTGTTTTTATTAATAAGAGGCATACAGTAGCTTGACTGCCATTCTGGGCAAGATAGATACTGAACAAGTCCAGGTCTTAAAACCAGGGTGTAAGAGAACCAGTTTGTGTCATTCAAGAAATACTGTCTTTCTAGAACTATGTGTTCCAAGTATTGTTCTGGGTGTGAGATACCCCACAGTGAACAAACTGGACTAGAATTCCTGTGTTCATGAAGCCTATATTCTAGGGGGTAAGATTCAGACTATGAACAAACAGATAAGTAAAATATACAGTGTGGGAGGTAGTGATATGTGCCATGGAAAAAATGAAATAGAACTAGGGGGACAATGTGAGTTTGTGTGTGTGTATCTGTGTGCCCATGTGTGTGTCCGTGTGTGTGTGTGTGTGTGTGTGTGTGTGTGTGTGTTGGGGAAAGGGCTTGGTGTTTTAAGCAGGTTTCACTGAAAGACAAGAGAGTGAGCCATGTTGATATTGTAGGAAGAACATTCCAGGCAGATGGAATAGCTGGTGCAAAGCCCCAGACTCGCCTGGTATGTTGGATGAATGTCATGGCAGTTAGCCTGGACAGAGTGAGATTGGGAGGGAAAGAGATGAGCTCACAGAGGTATGCAGAGGCCGTTAAAGTTTGATTTCCAACTCCTCAATGGCATATCTTTTTCAAGATGACATTTTCTTTGCTTTTGCAAGGGAGTTTGTATACCCTAGGTGGAACGTGGGTTATTTCCCACTGGAAAGAGGCAGCAAAGTTGATTTTGATCTCAGCAGCTATCCAAGGAAGAGCTGAACTGAGGCATCCTGATTCACCTGCAGCAACAACAAAAAAACCTGTGGAAACCATTAGCAACCACTTTAGGGTGGGAGCGGGACAGCAGGGGGAGCCAGGGATCCTCAGCCAGCGAGTGGCATGAGGGCAGGGGCCAGAGCATCCTTTCTCAGGGAAAACAAACACCAGAAATGATGCTGCCCTTCTCAAAGCCTTGCTGCTGGGCAAAGTAGGGTGCTGTGCTGGCACCCAAGCTGGAGCTTAGCCCAACACCTGTGGTGGCCCAGCCCTAGGCAGAGGGGAGGAGACAGTAGACAGGAAGGAGCGGTGAAGCATGCCCACTGGTTCCCTCAGGGCTTTCTCTAGGAAAAACCAAGGTGCCTCAATTTAAAATGCAAATATTTTCCGGATAGTTCTCCATTAACCCACTCTCTGACGCAACAATATTCAAAGCGTGGTGCTAGATGAGCAGGCTCAGGGTTAGCTGAGAATGTTAGAAAAGTGAATGTGCAGGCCCCATCCCCGATGTGCTGAATCAAAACCTTTTGCAGGGCAGGTAGAAATCTGCATTTTTTGTCTAGCCCTCAGGTGCTTCTGATGGAGGGTGAAGGCTTAGAGTCGCTGGCATGCAGGACAAAAGCCAAAGCGGCAGGGCAGTGGGCATTCAAAGACCTCCCCACCTGGGCTCGGCCTCCATCTCCAGCCACATCCCATCACTCTCGGGCTCAGCCAACTCCAGCAGCACCGACCCCTCCGCCTAGGGTTATTTAGGCTTACACCAATTCCATCAGTGTTGGCTCTTTCTTCTTTGCCGGGAGGCTTTTGCTTCAAGTCCTGTTGGTGAAATCAGACTCAATAGCCCAGACCTAGCTAACGCTGTTCCACCTTGGCACCCCCACCCCTCGAGGTTCATCAACAGCAGCCCCCTTCATAACCACTTTCCCTGAAGTGTAAGAGCTAATTACCTATGGGTCTTCCTTCCTTTCCAGATCAGACTCTCTGTGAGGACTGGGGTCATAAGTGTGGGTTGTATCACAGTACCTGGGCCACAGTGACTTGAAAGCCTGCCTTTTGTGCTATTGTTGAGTAAATGAAAAATAATTAAGCCACCATCCTCCCTAGATATTTGAGCAGACGGGTGTGGCCACTCTTGCATGAGACAGCCAGGGGCCTGCTGAGGGGAAAGATTTGGTCGAAACTATGTGGCGTTCTCTAGGGAAGATGGGTTTTAAAGGAGAGCCCTGGGCTCTTGTTAGAAGGGGAGCCTAGGAGGATGCTGTATTCCCAGAAGGAGACAGAAAGGCAGAAGTCTGATCTGAAAATGGTCAGGGAGCCCCCAAAGCAATGTTGCTCCAAACTGTTAGGCAGGCAATTGTGCATAATAGTCAGCGCTATGGGGGAGGCGGGGCTTCCGTTGGCCAAAGCTTAGACTAGAACCTTTTCTCCATAATTAGTCGTGTGACCTGAACATGTAATTTAGCTCTTCTGAAACACAGGTTCCTTTTAAAAGTGGGATGTAATATGTAAAGTGGGAATAATTACGATACCTGATAATAGGAACTAACATTTATTGAGTGTTCCTATAGGCTCTCTCTCTCAATCTTTACAGCCACTCTATGACATTGTAATTTGGACCTCCCATGTCATAGCACAAAGAAGCTCACTGACTTGCCTGCAGTTATATGGGGAGGTGAAAGGTGGGAGTGTGAACTTGAGTCTAACTATTTGACTCTGGGGCCTGAGATCTTTGTCCTTATGCTATAGCACCTCCTGTAGGGTCTGTGAGATAATATATGTAAAGCACCCAGCAAGTGACTAAATGATAGTTACAGTTTTTCTGGGACCAAGCTGGCTTCAGGATGTAGGAGAAATAATCCCAGAATGTGGGAAAGAACTTTGGGACCAGCACCAAACCTCTCCGTGTTTCTATGTCCTTCCCTTGGCTGCAAGAAGGATGTTCTAACACTGTTACATGTGCCCATTAACCTTTCCTCACCTGAAATTAACCATCCTTATTTGCAGAAAGGAAATTGCTATTTCAGTAAATGGCCTTAATCCAATTGTTAAGGGTGCTGTTTCAAACACAGTATTTGCTTCTGCTGAAAAATTTGGGAGCCTCCCTCTCTATACACCTTTGGAGAAAGCACGTGAGTGGAGTGGCATCGTCTCCTGGTCTTTTATGCTTCTAGGAGTGGAATTAAATACTACCTTCCTTGTTTTACTTTTTAACAATGTTTTTTATTATTTATTAATTTTTGAGGGAGAGAGAGAGAGAGAGAGAGAGCAAGCAGGCGTGGGGCAGAGAGAAAGAGAGAGAGAGAGAGAGAGACAGAATCCAAAGCAGACTCCTGGCTCCAAGCTGTCAGTGCAGAGCCCCATGCAGGGCTGGAACTCACCAACCATGAGATCATGATCTGAGCCAAAATCGGACACTTAACCGACTGAGCCACCCAGGCACCCCAGAATGCTACCTTTCTAAAGAGTTCTGGTAGGCTTCTGACATTAAGATAATGCAAAAACACTTTGTGATCTTAAAAGAATGGCCTCTATTAAGAGAGAAAAGACAAACACATCTCACTAGAAATGTTTTCTCTGGACTGCCAAGGATGGACCGTTCATAGGACTGAGGAAACTGCCCAGTCTCGAGGTCTTGGAGAGTATTACTGAACAGAAAGCCAGGATAACATCCTGTCTGTGATTACGGGAAGGGAAACCCTTCCCAGATGATTTTGTTGAGAGCTCCTTGTCCCATACACCTTCCCTTAGAGCCACAGGAAGGGAGACAGGAGCAACTATGAAGCTATTGGCAAGTTCAGAATCATGAAGTGACCTTGCTATCCAAGGCCACAGTGTTGTCTCCATTTCCTCAATGGCTCCATTTTAACAGCTCGACTTTGGCTTGACTTTCCACCTGGTGTTCCGTGAGTTTGTTACACAGCCAGGCGTGGGCCTGCCATACCACAGGCCTGGGGAAGTGATTGTGCACTGGAAGAGTGGGCCTGTTATGAACTGAGTTGCGTCCTTCAACATTGAAGTCCTCACCCCAGTACCTGCGAATCTGACCTTATTTGGAAATAGGCTCTTTGTGTAATCAACTTGAGATCAATTCAATAGGACTGGTATCTTTGTAGGAGAGGAAAATGGAGACAGGCACAGAGAGGAGCACCTCACGTAAAGACACTGCTGCACAGAAGGAAGGCAGCTCAGCGAGGACGGAGGCTGCTGCCCACCAAGGAACACCTACCTGGGGCCATAAGGGGCCGAAGGGGCCGGGCCAGATCCTGCCCTAGAGGCTTCACAGGAAGCATGGTGCTGCCGATACCTTAATCTCACACTTCCAGTCTCCGGAAGGAGAAGAGAAGACATTTCTGTCGTTTAAGAACACTCAGGTGGTGGCACTTCATACGGCAGCCCAGGGAACTAATAGAACGAATACAGGGTCCCATTCTAAAGGCAACAGGAAGCTGGGGCCTGGGCTCTCTGGGAGCGAATGGTGCCCTCAGCAAGCTTCATAGCCTCCTTCAGATGTCAGGCTGAGGACGGTCAGGAAGAAGTCTTCCGGAGCTCCTGGCAGGTGCTAATACCAGGGAGGGTCTTTCCTACCACACAGTGGACGACAGAATTGCTGTACTGCTGAGACCTATCTCAGGATCCAGCCTAGAAGATATCCCAGCATAAATGTCATCTCTCTGAGCCTGGGCTGCTGGCTGTCATGCTTCAGGCTGCAGGCCACCTCTCTACTCCTCCCCTGGTCTAGAGAACACGTCAGCATGGACCACAGGATGCCAGAGAGGCAGCCTGGCGAGTTCCCTTGACAACCTTATGATGTAATGCTTTAAACTACTTCCTGGCTGCAGGTCTAATGAGATTCTAGACACTGCCGGCTCCTCCCAGCCTGGGAGGCAAGCAGCTGAAGTGAGAGCCGTAGAGCTCACTTTTAATGATCCTTTTCAGTGATATCTATAGGATGCATTTGCATTAGCAATGAGAGGGGAGTCTGACTGTCACCGAGCTGCATGGGATTTTTGCCCAGGAGACCCAAGATTATTGCTGGCAGATCAGCGTTTGCTGTGGGCGCCCCCAGTGTGGCTCAGCTGCTGCGAGGCTTTCCTCATTCTCCTTGTTATGCTTTAGTTCGGATTCCCTGCAGCAGTTCAATAGTAAAGAATGAACACGACCCTCAGTAAAATGGATTTCTGGGAACTTCCGCACCCAAACTGAAGCCTGAGTATATCAGAGAATTATCCCAAGGGATTTCTTAACAAAGCAGTTTCTCTTTGTCTCCAACCATTTGTATTCTAGAAGTCTTCAGGGTTTTGAAAGTATGTTTTTAAAAAGCAAAGGCGCTGGAGCAAAGTCAACATCAGCACATTGCATACACGGCTTCCCCTGTGCTTTCTGGTGCTTTCTCTCTAGTCCTCAGGAAGAGGACCCCCAGGCCACATCCTGATTAGACAGAAAGCAGAACAGGGACGGCTTTCTCCATCTACTGCTGCACTCTGACAGATGCCGAAAGTGGGTGCACATTCAGTTCTGAGTGTGAGAAATTTTATTTGTTTGTCCCTTTCAATGACTAAGTGGCCATTCATCGCCTAACAGCAGACAGGAGACGGGATGAGCAGGAAGACCCCACGTGCTGTGTCTCTCCAGCATGGCATTAGTGTCAGTTGCAATACACCCGGCAGACAGAGCCGGAGAAGTGAAAGCCAGGCCTCCCTCTCCAGGGTTTACGCGACGTGAGAGCCAGGGGGCCTTCTGAGAGGAGAGGAATCCATTTTGTGAGGATTCTTTTATCTGCTCAGATGGGCAAGGAGTTCTGATAGACACAGTCTGATAACAGACTGTGGCTGACAGTCCAGATGTCTAGGGTCAGAGGCTCCATATCATCCTTGAAAGCCATACTGGGTGTCAAAGCCAGGGAATCCTTTGTTAAGAAGCTCTCAGGCCCGGAGGGCATTTTCTGGATGGTGGCAGGGAACGTCGTGCCAAGTGGTTCAAAAATCTCCTCAAACATATGGATACTATTTTCCAATGCGAAGCCAACTTTATGGCGACAACAGATTCCTAATTCCTACTGCTGTTCTGCCCCTTGGGTTATGCCTTTGAGATGCTGACATGCCATCTGGCTGGAACTGGGGGCCTCAGTCTAGACCGCAGGACGAATATGAGAAAGAGAGTCAGAACAGAAAGACTCCGGGTACGACCCTCTCATTTGCAAGACTAATGGAGTCATGTGCTGGCTGTGGAGACCCACTTTCTGTGCCTCTGTCTTGGGGTAACATGCCTGATGTGTCTACAAATAAACATGGATACTTTTTCATTTGATTGGGCATCTCAGTATAAACGGGGACCTTAGGATGCAGTTATATGTCGAGAAAACAGCTATATTGGTATGTCACAAGTTGTGAGCACATTTTTTTTATTTCTGTGATGATAAATAATTAACATAAGCATGCTGTGTACCATCTTGAGATATCGCCTCGAAATTGATCAGTGCCACAGGATTTCAGTGACTGCTTTGCACTTTCATTTATGATCTCTCTTACGCTGAGGGAAGGCAAACGATATCATAGCATCCTGAAAAGGAAGATTATACAGCGGTTCGAATCGGGAAGGCGATAGGAGAGATGAATCATGTTGGGGGCTACAGGATATAGGCATGCCAAAATCTAAAGAATTTGTGCTGTAGCAGCCAGTACCGTATTCATGTCGGGAGCAGATGTATTATGCAGATTGCATTTTTGCACAGGCAAACTTGCAGCCATTCATCAGCAAAAAGCATAGCAGTAAAAAAGCAATGCAGATTTTCTGTTGATTCTAGCAGTAAGTGGATTAGATATCTACTTAATGCAGGTTTCAATAACACTGCAATGTGAAACTTATCTTCAAGTGAACAAACAAGACAGTCATAGAGTTATCAAGGGACACCTTATTAAAATTTGTATCCCAGGATTGACAAAGTTTTGGGGTTTTGAGGCCTGATTATTCTGAACAAACAAAACTTTGAAAAGTTATAGCCCATGTTTGTACAACTTATTTATGTCAAAGGTCTCGACTTGCTTTCGTCTCTTTGCAAGTTCAAGTAACACAATGCCAGAGGTCTGTTGAATTTATTTTTTCTTTAAAAGGAGTCATGGTAGGCAGCCTCCATGATGGTCACAATGATCCCAGCTCTTGTTACACACAAGATCACACTCTGTGTAAGCACCTCCCTAATGGTGTTACTGTTAGTCTCTGTGTGACTAATAGAATACGGCAGAATTGGTGGTATGTCATTTCTGAGGTCAAGCCATAAAATACACTGTGGCTTCTGCCTCTCCCTGCACCCAACCCCTCAGGTCACTCACTCTGGGGAAGCCCACTGCCATCTCAGGAAGACCCTCTGGCTGTCCTAGGGAGAGGCTTACGTGATGAGAAACTAAGGCTTTCTGCCAAGAGCCATGGAGTCAGCCATCTTGGAGGCATCTTTCAGCCCCAGCCTTTAGATGATTGCAGATCACGCCCAAAAGCTTAAATTGCCATTGTCACGGAGGTTCTGAGTCAGACCATCCAACTACCCGACTAAGTTACTCTGGGATTCCCGACCCTCAGAAACTGTAAGATAAGTGTCTGTTATTTTTAGCTGCCAATTTTAGAGTACTTATGCACCTACAGATCGATGATGCAGGAGTCTAGATATGACTAAATACTGAGAAGCACTAATGAATGTCACTTCCTGATTTGAGCCCATGATTCAGGAAGTAGATATATTTACTGCTTAGTCACTGACTAGGACTTCAACATGAGCAATTTTTTAGTGCTATTGGCTTTGCCTCTTAGAGTGAGCTAATTAGTGAGATTCATTCCATTTTCATGTATTCTTTCAAAAAATGCATATTGAAACAGATTCAACATTGTCATTCCTCAGTATTGTCATGAATCACTCGGTGCAGGGGTTCATCTTGGTGAGGCAAAAAATGCCCAGTCCTTCTGTGTGTTTGTCCGTCTTTTCCCAATTCTCATATGATCTAGCTACAGAGTAGGACTGAGAATTTCACTCACACTTCAGCTGGGATGTACAGAGAACATATAGCTCTTTTCTTTTTTCTATAACCAATCTGATTTTCCTCCCACTGATCACCTGGGAACAAACTAACCAAAACAACTGACAACTGAATTTAATACTTGGGTTAAAACGTAATCTGATTTGCAAACGTAGAAAGCACTTTGAACTCAGTCCTTTAGGGAAAAACAAAAAACAAAATCAATTTTTTCTCTCTCACATTTGTCCGTCATCTGCTTATCACCTAGCTTCATTTCAAGAAGTCATCTGGGTATGTGGTAGGAATAGTGAGGCATGCGAGATCTCATAGTGGAGGCAAAATCAGGGCTTCTCCTGTGTCTCCCTTTCTCTTTGCCCCTCCCCTGCCTGTGCTCTGTGTTTCTCTGTCTCTCAAAATAAAAAAAACATTATTTTTTTTTAATAAAGAAGAGAAAGAAAAAAGAAAATAATCCTTTTAGCTAAGTTCTGACCAGACAGTGAGTCAACAAGGCTTACGGTTCTATAGTAGACTAAAGACATTACACAGGAAATGGGGGATAGGAGCCCAGGGATAAAAGTGACCAGAGGAAAAGGAAGTGAGAAAGGGGAGACCCTTACACAGTCTATTACACTGTATGATAGACATTGTTCTCTCATGGCTTCAGCCTGGATTGGGTGTGCATATCAGGTATCAAATCAGTGCCTTGACGTTCAGGCTGAGGGCAGATGGGAGCTCCTGGGACGGCACAAGAATGCTGTCTTATAGCTGTCATCTACCAGCCTTGTTCACAGCCACATCAAAATCATCTTGGTTGTTAGGCAGAGTTAGGCAGACGCAGGCCTGAGTTTTGGCTTCCCTGGGCCACTTTGGTTCTAAGCAGCATAGACAGGACCTAGGTCTACTGAGTATCTGGTTGGGGGCCATGGAAGAGAGCGACACCACCTTCCCCAGGGCCAGACGGCTCTGCAACAAGGACCAAGGAGGATGTGGCCCAGGTGGGAGCCAAGTCAGAATTACCCTCAGAACTCACAAGGCTTCATAGCATCCACAGGAGAGGGGCTGGGGACTAGGTCACCTACAACAGACATGGGTCAGGAAAGGAGAAGAAATAGCAGCTAGAATGCTGCCACAAAGGTACACAGGACAAGAGACATCCCTCCAGAAGCCAGGAACCCAGGACCCTGGGACTGGGGGCCTCAGTCTAGACAGCAGGACGAATATGAAAAAGAACAAAAAGCCTCTAGGTATGACCCTCCCATTTGCAAGACTAATGGAAGCATGTGGAGGAAGTGGAGACCCAGGGAAGCTCAGTTGGCTGAGTGCCTGACTCCTCATTTCCGCTTAGGTCATGATCCCAGGGTTGTGGGATCGAGCTCCGTGTTGAGCCCCTGTGTAAGAGTCTCTCCCTCTCCCTCTGTCCCTCCCTTATCTCCCACCCTCAGAAGAAAAAGGGGCCATTGTGCCATCATTGAATCGTTTTTCCCCACCAGGCACACCATCACAGAGCCACCCACCTCTCAGTACTTCCCCTTGTGTTTCGTATGACTTTATTGTATTTGTTGACTTAAAATAAGACCTGCTTATGCCTTCTAGATGCCTTCTTATTGCTTTCACATTGAGCCAAACTTTATAAAAGACTGTTTGGATGAGAGCCTTTATCACTCTCTAGCGTCTTCCATATCAGCTGCTCTAGCTACAGTCTAGGTCTGGCTCCTACAGGCTTTTCCTATCAGAATCCTCAGCCCGCGGGTAACTCATTGTTCTCCCTCTTTGTATTTGTAGGTGACAGTATTTAGTGTCTGCCCCTACTTTCATTTAAAGGCAAAATTTAGGGACCAAATTCTCTAAAGGTGACATTAACACTTGGTGTTGGTCAGCTCCAGGCTTGCCCGTGTTTAAGTCTACCATATTCGTAACAGTGGCCAACCGTTGTTAACCACTTTCTGTACTAGAAAACCCCTTGTGAGCATTTTTTCACTTGGTCTTCACTGACAACTATTATTTTCTCTCTATTTTATGGATGAGGAAACTGAGGCTTGGATAGGATACCTAAGCAAAATACCCAAGGTCACATTTACTGAATGGTGGTGCCAGGGTTCACACCCAGGGCTGTCTGCTCTAGAGCTCTTGCTTCCCCTGGTCTGCTTGGTTCACGTTATAATCTCAACACTTTATCAAATTTGTGTCTTATTAAAAATGACAAATTAGGGGGGCCTGGGTGGCTCAGTCGGTTGAGCGTCCAACTTCGGCTCATGTCATGATCTCACAGCTCGTGGGTTTGAGCCCCACATTGGGCTCTGTGCTGACAGCTCAGGGCCTGGAGCCTGCTTCCGATTCTGTGTCTCCTCTCTCTCTGCCCCTCCCCCACTCATGCTGTCTGTCTGTCTCTCTCTCTCTCTCTCTCTCTCTCTCAAAAATAAATAAAGATTTTTTAAAAATTTTTTAAATGACAAATTAAGGGGTGCCTGGGTGGCTGTGGGTTAAACATCTGACTTTTGGCTTCGGCTCAGGTCATGATCTCACGGCTTGTGAGATCTAGCCCTGCATGGGGCTCTGCACCAACAGTGCAGAGCCTGCTTGGGATTTTCCCTCCCCCCTCTCTCTCTGCCCCTCCACCCCACCCCCACCCCTGCCCACACACACGCGCACATACACGCTCACATGCTCACTCTTTCTCTCTCTCAAAATAAATACATAAACTTCAAAAAAAATTAACAAGTTAAAAGAAGTCAGCTTTCTGGAGAACTCCAGTTAGGCATCTTCCAGGCATCTCTGAATCAGGGAATTGCAGGTGAACCCATCATGGTCCATGGAAAGCCCGCTCATCTAAGCCCACTCATCTCCCTGAAAAGCAGCAGCAATGCTGGCCTCTACTTCTTTGAAGGCCCATATTCCTGTGGAAAAAAGCCATAGAGGTGTCTATAAACAAACAACTGGTGTGTGCCTCATCACGGGTGGGTACTTTGCCTTTCTGAGACTAATTCCCAGCAGGAATCATCTTTTTAAGAGCACTTTCTTAGAGCACATCACAGCATTAACAACCCCGTAGGGCTTGGATATGTCAGGCCCGTGGCCCTTCATTCCTTCTCATGAACTGAATTGCCCTTGCCATGCATAATGGCCTTTTCTGTTTTTGTTTGTTTGATTTTCATTTTGGCTCCAAGAGCGATTGGGAACAGGGGAAAGGGTGAGGAAGCAGGAAGAGATGCTGAGTGGGAATATGAGGGCAAGGCTGTTTCTGTTCCTCAGCTGGCCCACAAAATGGGACCTGACGCCTGAAAGGCTACAAGGACCATTTGACAAGAGGCCTAGAATAATTCCTGGCACACGCAACACTGCAATTAGGCCCGGGTAACACAACATTGCAGAGTTCAGGGGAGGGATGTTCTTTTCATTTCTGTGTAGAATGCAAAGCTGCAACCACAGCCTGAAAGGTCTCTGAAGGTGGAAGTGCCGGCCATGTCTGCTGAAGTTCATTTTTATAGGATATAGAAGCAGCAGTGGAGCAGAGGGGACTAACTCACAAAACCTGTGAGCAGCAGCTTAAATGATAAGGTCAGAGAGTAAGACAGTGAGCGTGCTTGGGAATTCCTAAAATCGACTGGGGACACGAGGGCCAGGGTCTGACAATTGTGTTGGTGGAAACTTCGAGCTGGCTAAATTTTAGTACAGCTGTTGCTGAGACTATAATTTGAACAGCAAACCAGGGTGGCACATGGACACCCAAGTTGATACCTCTTCACAGCAATTGTAAATACCATGTGAGTATAAATGCAATAGCATCTTCTCAACTGGGGATTGATAAACCCTCTGCTCTCAGTGTCTTGATTAGTGTCTCCCATCTGATCCCTCTGTTCCTTGACGGCCCTAGGTTCTGCTTGATCCTTCTTTGCTTCCACATTAATCCACATGCCACGATGATCCATGATGTGTTGACCAACTTCAAGGCTTGGGGCTCATATACTAATGCAAAGGATTCTTTCTGTGATTGTTTAAAATCAATTCCTCCATATAAGAACTTTCTGTCTCGCAAAGTATCAAGCAAATCTCATCAACTACCTCTCCTTTACATTGCTCCAGCTTTAATAGATAATCTCCGAGATTGAGGACGTGATGGAAAGACTGGGGAGTGTGGGTCTTCTTCACTGTAACAGCTGGGCTGATGCTTTCAGTTAAAATATCTGTGAGTATTTCTCATGGCTGCTGGAGGAAGAGTCTCCTAGACTTCCATACTTTTGACTGGGAAAAGATGAACAGCCAGATTATGAGTTAGCTGGGAATACCTACTCTGCTTTTCAGAAACCCTTTCATCTATGGTTGATTCTCCATCCCACAAACAACCTTCTCCTCCACACTCCCACATTATATGAAATTGATATTCTCCATTTAAAGGAGGAAGTACAACTTAAGTATTTCATTCTTCGTATGTATAGATTATGCTACAAGTGTTCATGGAAAATAAAGTACCAGTTCCAGGAAACAGTCAGCTTTATAGCTGTCTATCTAAGATGACAGTTTCTCCAGAATAGTACCTTAAAACAGAAGTGGGTGTCATTTGTTTATTAACTTGGGCCACATGTGCTCTATTCAAATTTGATATGAAAGGAGTTTAAACAATAACAATAAATATTTCTCCATTTACCTTAATCATAGACATTTTGGTTCTAGAAATGGTTCATCAGCAAATGCAGTTTGGTAATTGTTTCTTCGTCTATCTTGAAAACCGGATCACATAAACCATGAAGGTCTCTGATTGATTTTGCAGCTATTGGATTGTTTTAAACAAAAAAGAAAACAGCCACAGAATAATGGAATCAGCCTTGTTATATAGACATAGCTCCAGGCCAAAGCCCCAGGCGTTGCTTTCATTCAGCATTCTGGTTGAAGAAAGATTCCATGGCTTTTTCAGACACTATTTCAGATATTTCCCCCCTGTTTCCAAATGCATTGTATATTCAAGATAGTCCTTTATCTTTACATTTTACATTCTGAGAATTCATGTTTAAGCAACATACTGCCTTTAGAAAAAAATCAGAATGCATTAAGCCTCACTATTTCCCTTTTACAAAGATTCCTTTAAGCTTTCAGATTGTTATTCAGTGAAGTCAAGTGGTAAATCTGCCCTCATCTGTGGGGTGTTCTGACTACTGGCTGGAACGCTTTGGACTGACATGATTCAAAAAAAGAACTCAAGCCCAATCTAATTTAGCTTCACTCCCCTTTGTTTTCAATGATGTATGAAATTCCTTTTAGGATATTACAAATTTTCTTCCAAATTTTTCTTGTCTTGTCAACTGAAAATTTTTCCTTACATCACTTCCCATGGGGGACAGATCATGACATGCAGCTTTATTTAACAAATGCCTCAAAACATGTGTCTGACATCTGTCTCAGAAACCCACCTCAGTCAGCTTTAAAACTTCTCTCTGACAGAGGCAGGACAGAAATAGAGCACGTTTTTGTCCTATTAATCTTAAATAAGGTGGTTTTGTTAGGAAGACAAAAATAGCCTTCTAAAAATCTTGTGTTGAATTTATGTCATCACTATTAAGTTAGCTATAACTTTCTAATTGCATTTTGAAAAATAGTTCCATCAAAACACACTTTAGAAGAGCGATTCTTTACTTATAATTTCATTTTATGGGATTTCAGGGTCATTTTTCAAGATAGAACAAATTTAATTCTTTTTTACTTTTGACTTTGTATTAACGAGATGCTCATTAATTAAGAGGCATTTGTGAAATTTGAAAAAGAGACTGATGGGATATCCGATAGTACTAAAAAAGAAAATTATCCTGTTTCCATCTCGGTTTTCTACATTTTGTTTTTCTATATCATTCACTTGGAGTCACAGTTGGAAAATTCCAAAAGCACTTCTTACATCCCTCTTTTTTGAAAAGGGAAAAATGTTCTCACTTTTGAGAGTATGTCTTGATTTTGCTTTTGGAAAGGGGACCATGGCTTGAACAATAAAGTCTCTTCTGAGACCTAAAGCAGAGGTCCTAATGCCAAAATGGTAAAACTGAAGACTCTTACTTCCAAATATAGTAACTGCTTTCCTACTGGTACTGAATTCACACTATGTTATTTATGTTTCCATTTTTCACTATGATTTTTTTTTTTTTTAAGATAAAGACTGAGCTGTGCCTGTCAGAGCACACAGATAATGAGACTATGTCAGAGGACTGGGAACATACCTTGGCCAATATTCTAGGCTACTGATCCAAATTCTGTCTATAAGTGGTGGCATGGCCATAGATTTTGCACAATAGGACTTTGAATATCAGCTATTATCTTTCCATCCCAGCAGCATTTGGACCTCAGGCCTGGGCAGAAACTTCAGAAGAATGCGTTAAACATGGTGCTCCAATGTAGACTAAAGTCTTGCGTGAAGAAAATAGATATTTCAGAAGTTTAGATCTTTTAATAATATTGTGGTTCACAAAGAGAGTCCTTGTCTTCAGTTACTATAAAATATGCAGAGATAACTCATTATTTTGAGATTGTACAGAGTGTGGTGGAAGAAATGAGGCAATTCCCTAACACACATAAAAACAAAACTACTTGTAATTCACTAGATGGTTGTTTCTAGGGCTAGGGTTGTTTTTAGAATATCACGTTAGAATTATTCAGAATAGTAACTTCGATTCTTTACTTGACATTTTTATAGTAAATTTATTTGCATAACATACATACTTGCACAAAATGCATATAAAAAAGTACTCAAATCCTATGTACATGACTAGATTAATTATCACAAAGTATACACACCTATGTCACCACGTCTTGGGTTAGAATATAGAATATTCTAAGCATTAAAATGCCCTAGTCACTTAAATCCCCTTCAGGAGAACACAGTAGGAAGAGTGGCATTATCCACAGTTTCCAGTTGCCATACTTTAGTGATCTATCAGTGTCTATACCAAGGCAACTCTCTCCCTGGGCTGCTCCCAGCTAATGACCACACCAAGGCCCAAACCCTAGACCAGACCATTCCTGCACAATCCAGTACTCCTCTCACAGCCAGTCTCTGCTCTGGGCCTCCCCCTGACCCCACAGGTTTGGCCAAGATCTTTTCAGAGCTTCACTATAGTCTAAGGCTCTTCCAACCAAATTCTCAGCTGTGTGTCTCTCTCTCCATGGGAGTCAGCCTGGCCTTACAGTTGAGGCTCTCCCACCTACTTCTGATTTCTCCCCCCTTTACCTTCACAGGTATCTCTCTAATAAATGTCTTTTACTTCTAATTCTATCATGGTGTCTCTTTCCCGGAAGATCCTAATGGAGACACTTGGTACCAGGAAAGGAGATAGAAATATCGGGGACCAGATCACTCACCATCTGGCTTGCAAGGAAGAAGCCCAGTGGAGGCTCCATTGTGACTGGTATGTGGAGCACAGATAGCTCCTGGCACAAGGTGGTGAGCCAACTAATAAGACTTTCACTGGTAGAAACCTGGGGAAACATCCTGGTGAAAGAGAACATCCTTACTGCTGCAGTGATTCCAACATTTGAAAGACATTGAAAGAACAATGCACAAGGACAGTGGAGTTGGTTGGTTATTACTAAGTTGTACTGATGGCTTATAGAAGGATAAGGAGCAGAGGTAGTTTATGGAAAGTTGAAAGATATTTGAGAACCTGATAGCTTACAAAGAGGTCCTCATGTCCTATGGTAGAAGAGCAGACGTAGCTGAGCATAAAGCATGGGACTTAATTAGAGTTATGTCACATCAAGTCCGGGTCACTGGCTAACAAATTTAGACTCTGAAATATAGATTTGGGACATCTTTATGGATGTTCCTGAAGACTCTCTCTCTGTAAACTCGCCTGGACCAGAGATGGTCCTCATCTATTCTAAGAACTGGCACCTTCCCAATGTGGGGAGACACTGAAGAGATTTCTCAACAAGGCAACAGGTGACAGCCCCCCCCCTCCCCACCTTAGGAATTGTTCTACCACCTCTCCTGGATGTCAGGCCAAAAAGCAGAGTTAAATCTAAAGTAGTGTAACCTGCTGGAATGTGCTGTACATGGAAAGAGGAGAAGGATATTATATGCCAAAAGAGCAGCAAGAATTAGCTAGCAGGTACTAGCATGAACCAGGGGAATACCCTTGGGCCTGGATTTTGGGGGTGCTTGACCCAGGGGACTGCAGAGTAAGACTAGTTAAGGAAGAATTTATTGACTTGGGGTCACTCTTTTGAGACACAGGATTTAATACTATGGCACAGACCCAAGAAGGTAGGAAACATTTAATGCTAGGGTGAGTCTACGAAGCCTGGAGAGAATGTTGGCCTTTGTTGATGAAGATGAAATGCCTGAGTGCCATGGCAGATGACACATAAAGGGATGAAAAGCCCAACAATCTTGGCACACTAGAATATACACTGAGGGGATACGTGAGGCTGAAAGACCAAAAGATTCTTTCTATGAAAAGACCCAGAGGACATACCATTCACCAAGGCCATCAGGAATGCATGGATGAGAGGCACACCAGCATCCATAAAAAGTTCAGTGGAGGCATACTTCTGTAGGCAGTAGGACAGGCAGTCAAGAGCCAAGCTTCGTACCATCCATGGGGAGGATTGAACCTGAAGCAATAGAGAAGCCAGAGATCCATAATGACTGTAATGACTGGCAAGACTGGAGGGGCTGCCTACAAAGCATTAACTGCAGGGAGTTATGGAGATGTTAAAAAATTGTGTTTCTAGAATCCAAGGGGATGGGAAGCCACTGATAAATCTGTTTCACATCTATAATAAGAAATACTGGAGGGGAAGAAGGTCTGGAACCCATTGACAGAAAGGATGCCCCATGTCCCCAGGAGGAAGGATACAGCTATACTATATAATAAATATAAACTGCGCTCATTCTGGCAGTTCTTTCCCAAAGGCAACCATGCCAATTTACTTGGGTGATTATATACTGGGTAAGGGGGGATACCAGATATTTCAAGAACTACTGGACAAAGGGTATGAATTGACCCTGATACCCAGAGACATGACGTGTCATCATGGCCCCTTGTTGGAGTGGAAGCCTATAGTGACCAGGTAAAAAGTAGAATCCTAGCCGATAGCTGACTTACAGTGGGACTGCTAGGTCCACAAACTGACTATAATTCCTCAAATCCTCAAGTAATAATTGTGATTGATATACTGCCAAGTATAAATACCTGGGCAGTATATACCCTGATATCGTGTAGCTCTTTGTTTTGTGGGTTAGTTGCTGTCATATTGGCTAAAGACAAATGGAAGCCTCTGAAATTATCCCAGACTCCAGTC
This sequence comes from Panthera onca, assembly GCF_046562875.1. Lineage (NCBI taxonomy): Eukaryota > Metazoa > Chordata > Mammalia > Carnivora > Felidae > Panthera > Panthera onca. Next base: position 227,315,247 of record NC_138339.1, read on the forward strand.
AAGATAGCAAATAAAAATCAATATAGCATCCCAGGGTGAATGATGGTGATTAGCATCTCCATTAAAGTCAACAGGAATCAAGAGTTGTGGCCCCTATCATCTTCATTTAATTCACCCAGTCTCCCTAGTGCAGAAACATGATGAATCTTAGAGAACTACAAGTTCAACCAACCAGTAGCACTGACCATGGCTGCCATGCTAGATGGTATTGCTGCTAAATTAGATTAATAATAATAGTACATGATAAGGTGCCATTGAATTAGTGAATGTGTTCTCTAGCGAATGTGTGCATTAGGGAATGTACAGACTGGAATGCCTTCTCCTTCAGAAACAGTGCTTATTCTCATGGATTAAACATTCATTTAGAGTTTAACTCTAATTAACTCTCCCAAAGTATATCACAATGCAGTCTGAAGAGATCTAGACCATATCAGCATCCTGAATATAATCCCGCTAATTCATTAAATTGGTAACATCACATTGATCAGGCAGAACAAGCAAGAGATGGCTTGAAGTCATAGTAAGACATATAAGCTGCAGAAGGTGGAAAATAAATCTGAAAAAGATTCAAGGACATACCATTTTAGTCAAGTGTGTAGGGGTCCAAAATAAAAGTCAGATGGCTGCATCTTGAATCCTATACTGTAAAAAAAAAGGGGGGGTTATCTGATGGGAATGTTCAGGTTCTTGTAGGAACAATTCCACACCAAGAAATATTGATCAAGCCCATATACCAGGTGATTTCTTAGGCTGTCAGCTTTGATTGGGTTCAGAGCAGAAAAAGACTGTATAGCAGGTCAAAACTGTGTTCCAGTAGTGCCTTATGATCTAACACATACTATGGTATTTGAGGAGTCAGTAGTGGGAAAAAATATGGAGAGTACTTCATCACAAATCTCAGTCACAAAATCAGCAAGACCATGCCACCTGCAGCCCACTGCAGGCATCCTAAGCCTTTCTAGAAACAGTTGCTGTGTGTAACTAGGCCCTGATGGAGGTGGTATGTTTGACCATGGAGCACAGAGTCACATTTGGACTCATTTTGAATCAAGAATATCCATTTTGAGCTGGGGCAGAGTTTACCAAATTACAAAGGTCTATCAAGTCATAAAGCTGTGTGGGTTGACCAGCATTCCATCATAATATGGAAAAGATGTATTTAGGTGAGCCCAAGAAGGACCAGAGGGATGAGGACAGCTGCATGAGCTGGTGAACCAGACATCCGTGTTACCATGGTTGCACACATGTACCTCCCTCAGATTTGCATCTATAGCTGAATGACAGGAAAGGAGAAAATACCTCAGACTTGGCTTGCAGATAATTGCAAGCCCAAAATAGATGGTGACTGCATCACAGTCACACTGGAGTTGCCCTGAAGGCAGAAGGGAGGGCGACTCTTCCCAATGGGCAGAAAGGTGGGCAGCGCATCTGGTCATATGCAAGGAGAAGTGGCTTGAAGTGAGAATATTTTGCACTTCCATGAACATTGTTATATATGTCATTTTTGTAACCATAAACTCTAATTTTCTTGGGTGAGTACCAAAGAGTAGAATTGCTGGATCATAAGAGACATTAATGTTTAACTTTAGTAGCAACTACCAAAGTGTTTTCCAAGGTACCTACGTACACTACCAAAAGCAATGTATAAAAGTGCCTGGTGCTCTACATTTTCCTCAAAATATATTCTAAGTCTTATTAATGTCAGCCATTCTGGTGACGTATGTTGGTATCTCACATAATTTTAATTTGCATTTTCCTGATGACTAATATACTGAACATCTTGTCATATGTTTATTGACCATTTGGATATCCTCTTTTATGAAACGACTGATATGTCTCTTGCACATTAAGAAATTGGTTCATTCTTTTTTGGAGATATATTCTGGATATGAGTTCTTTGTTGGATGTATTTATTATAAATACCTTTCCCAGTTCTGTGATTTGTCTTTCTACTATCTTAATGTTTTTTCTTGATGAATAAAAGTTTTTAATTTTAATTAATTCCATCTTATAAATCTTTTCTTTATTGTTACTGTTTTTATGTCCTATGTCAGAAATTTTTGCCTACTACGAAGAAATAGACCCCATATTAGTGATCTATTTGTTGTTTTCTGCCGAATCACATGAATTTTGTGAAATATGGTTAACTCTGTAACTGATATTGTATTCTGAGACTTTGTTAATTTGCTTATTATTTTTTATAGTTTATTTATAGAGTCTTTTGAATATTTTTTTTACATACACAATCATGTTTTCAGAGAATGATGACTTTTCCTTGTCTTTCCAATCTTTATAATGTTGGTTTCTTTTTCTTGCTTTCCTGCACTGGCTAGATACTCAAGTACAGTGTTGATATAATTATTTTGTTTCCAGCGTCAGGGAAGAAGCAGTCAATACTTCATCTTTGTACCAAAGTTGGACGTAAGGTTTTTTAGATATCATTGATAAAATTAAGAAATTCTCCCTCTGTTCCTACTTTGATGGGAGATTTTGTATTGAAAAGGGACTGAATTTTATCAATGACTGTATCTTCATACATTAAGATGATTATGTTTTTCTCCTTTATTCCAATCATGTAATGAATTATATTGACTGATTTTCTAATATTAAGCCAACCTTGCATTATTAGAATAAATCTTACTTGATTATGGTGTATTATCCTTTTTATATGTGATTGGATTTGATTTGCTATTAACTCATTCAGGGTTTTTTGCAATTTTGTTTATGAATGATGTCAGTTTGAACTTCTTTCTTTTGGAAGGTTTGGGGTCAAGGTTACGCTGGCATTGTAAACTGGATTGAAAAATATTTCTTTTTCCCCTATTCTTTGGAGAAATTTGTGTTATTTGGTTATGTTGTTTCCTTAAATATTTGACCAAACTCATCAATAAAACAATCTAAGCCTAGAGCTTAAAAAAAAAAAGTGTTTTGTTGGGGTGGAGGTAAAGGCTATAAATTGTGGATTCAATTTATTTGACAAATATGGGACTATTCAAATGTTTATTTTTTTCTTGATTCCATTTTTTAATTGTGTTTTTCAGTTGATTTGTCTATTTCATCTAGATTTTCAAATTTATTGACATAAAACTGTGTAAAGTACCTTTATTATTCTGCCAATGAATACAGGATGTCTAATGATTATTCATTCATATTATTGATAAATTATGCCCTCCTTTTCTTACCCCGGTTCAGTCTTGCTAGAAATGTACCTATTTTATTAGTCTTTTCAAAGAATTGAGTTTCAGTTTTATTATCATTATTATTACTACTATTATTGTATTTTCCTTCTAATTCATTAATGCTTTATTTAATTGCTCAACTTTCTTTGCATTAATTTGCCATCCTTTTTTTTTTTACTTCTCATGGTAGATACTTAGATATTGAATTTTCAACTCGTCTTCTCTTCTAATAGATACACTTAAAGCTATAACATTTTGTCTAAGTATGGCTTTAGATGTATCTGCAAATTTTGATACACTGCATTTTCAGTATTACTTAGATTGAAATGTATTTTCTTTGAATCTGAATGAGTCATTCAGAAATGAACTGTGTAATTTTGAAACATTTGCTAGTTTTCCACTTAGAATATCTTTATAAATTGGTTTCTAAGCTAATTCAAGTGGTTCAGAGAACATTCTTTGTATGATTCCAATCCCATGAGCCTAACTTATGGCTCATTTTGTTAAACACTACATGTGCACCCCAAAAGATTATGAATTCTGTAGGTGGAAGATGCAAAATATATTGAAGTTAGATTTAATAATTATGGTCCAAATCTTCTCTACCCTTAGTAATATTTTCTTTATTCTTTTTAATTATGGAAATAAATATATTAAAAGGGCCTACTATAATTTTGAATTTGTCTTTTTTCTGTGTATTCCGCCAACAGTTTTATAGTACATTTTGGAATAATGTGAATAGTAACACATAAATTTTAAAGGATTATAATATCCTCTATTTTTTTTTACAATTTCCTCTTTTATTATCGTACAATTACATACTCTATTCTATTTTCTACTTTTTGACTAAAAGTCTAAGTTTTTTTCTATTAGTATAGCTACAGCAGCGTTCTTTTCATTAAGTTTTATATGATATAACCATATTTATTCTTCTACTTTCATCCTTTATGTGCTCTTATATTTACGATGTGTCCCTTGTAAGCAAAGGTTTTGCTTAGTTTTGTTTTTAATTTCATCTGATAATCATTGTCATCTAATTGGATAGTTTAGTCAGCTTATATTTAATGCAATTACTGCTATATTGGCATTAAATATACCACTTATCATTTGTGTTTTGTGTCACATGGTGCTTTTTCCTTGGTAAGGTAATTTTTATTATTCCATTTCACTACTCTATTAGCTTTCTGGTTACACAATTTATTTTTATTCTTTTTTAAATTGCGATGAGATTAAAACATGCACGCCTCATTTTTAAAACCTCATATAAATTGTACTTTTACATTTTTCTGGATAATACAAGGCTCTGAAAACACTAACTCTATTTATCTCCTTCCCGCATTTAACATTATTGTTGTTCATCTTAATCCTGGTATATAAAATGTCACCATATGCTATTATTTTATATTGTCAATATTCATTTTGATTTACCCACATAATTACCATTTTAAATGTGGTGTTTTTTTTTTCAGGCCTGTGCTTCTATCTGAAGTTATTCAACCTGTAAATTCCATTTAATAATTCTGATTATATCATTTAAAGGCTGATATTGGATGATTATATCATTTAAAGGCTGATATTGACATTGGATGGGCTGTTAAACTTTTCAAGTTTCTGCCAAATGAGGGCAAATTGGTACCTAATTTATATAGTTGAATAGTCAAAATGAGATAATGTACATACAGTTCTTAGGCTACTACCTGACATATAGTAACCACTCAATAAATAGTAAATAAAATTTGAATTGATTTTGCTTTTACTGTTTGTTATTATTTTAGATTAACTATATGCTTTTTGCTTGTATATCGTATTCAAGCTAAAAAACATAGCTAACATGTTAGCTTTTGCTTATATATCACATTCAAGCTAAAAAACATAGCTAACACAACAAAAACTGTGTTGTTTGTTGTCCCATTCAAGTTTCCATCTCAAACAATAAATCAATTTAAATATATTTTGAGACCATGTAGTACTGTAACAAATTGGTTTATGTCAAATAGCTTCTTCAAAAATGATTTTATAAGAGATAGATACTTGGAAAAATTAAATAGTTAAGTTGAAATATGGGTATTGCTTTGCATGGTCAACAAGGTGGTTTCCAGTTTGTTGTAAAATATTTAAACTGTGTGGTCCATAGTTCTGCATATACAAAGCAAAAGAATGTTGTATAACAAATGAAACTAAAGTCAAGAAAAATCTTTCTGATATAGCAGTTCAGGTTATTGAATGGTAGATTTGAAAATGTGATTATCATTTAAGATGTCAAAACACCTGTTAATTTGATGTCAAATGTGTATGTAATAACAATAATTATTATTACTTGAAATCTAAAGTGCAACACTTAGTTATTCCAGTTTAATTCAATTAACCTTTGAAGAGCTAAGTGCTCTATATGTGAGGACCAATTATCATTTTGTTTTAGCTTCTTAAATTTGGCTACATATCTGAGTACCAGAGTAAAGTAATTGTTTATATTGTGTTCCTAAATTAACAGAGTGATATATATTTTCAGAAAATATAGTAATTATACATTCAGTACATGCCAGACATTCACCCAGATTCTGGAGATGTAAGAATAAAATATAGCCCTTACTTTCAAAGATCTCATAGGCTAGTGGATATGCTGGACAATTTCAGAATTGTAAATATATATCATAGTGGCTAGTTATTATAGAAATATATTATATCAATAGAAATATTGATATCCTAACTTACAAAAAGTAATCCTTGATTCTTGTGATAGTTAATGTTATGTGTCAACGTGGCTAGATTTTTGGTATGCCTGTGAGGGACTTTCTGGAAGAGATTAGCATTTGAATGGGTAGACTGAGTTAAGTAGATTGTCCTTCCCAATGTAGTGGCCATCATCTAATTAACTGAGCTTGTATAAAACAAAAAGGAGAGGAAGGGAGGATTCTCCCTCAGCCTGACTATTTGAGCTGGACAGCAATTTTCTGTCCTCAGATCTCTGGTTTTCAGGCCTTCAGACTCAGACTGAAATTTACAACATTTACTTTTTGGCTCTTAGCCTTTGAAACCACTGGATTTCTTTGGTGTCCTGCTATAGATATATAGTAGATAGCTATAGATAGGTATAGATATAGATATGGATAGATATAGAGAGAGAGAGATAGAGACAGAAGATATAGATGTAGATGTAGATGTAGAGATAGAGATAGAGATAGAGATAGAGATAGAGATAGAGATAGAGATAGAGATAGAGATAGAGCTGGAGATAGAGATAAAGATAGAGATAGATACAGATACAGGTTTAGATTTAGATTTAGATTTAGAATTAGATTTAGATTTAGATTTAGATTTAGATTTAGATTTAGATTTAGATTTAGATATATAGTCCAGCTTATATAGATCATGGAACTTCTCAGCCTCTGTTTCTCTGGAGAATTCTGACTAACACAATTCTTAAGCCTGATCTGAAACAATCAATAGAGAATGGGCCTGATACTGGTGGGGCATAGACATTTAGGTAGCAAAACCTTAAAACAAATGCATTCAATTACAGGTTTTCCTTTTGAGTATTTGTAGACCCTAGTATGGCAATGTGACAAAACAAGATTTGCCCATGTATAGTGGATATATCTACCATTGCTAAGCCAAAAAGGACATAGACAGAGGCCAGCGATATTTTTAATATTTTCATACTTAAAAAATTCATTAGAAAAAACATGTAATTATCATACCGTGACATAATGATTATATATGATATAATATTAATATATATTATATATAAGTATCTATAATAAAATAAATATATATTTGTTCTTTGTCCCTGGTTCCTGGCACAGAGTTTCAAAAACGCTTGGAATTTCCTGAACGATGGGAGTGTCTTTTCTCATTCATAAGGAGCCCCTTTCAACCAAACCTGAGTTTATGCTAATGAGAGAGGCCCTTGGTAGCTTGAGGTTGCAGGCTGGTCACCATAAAAACCAGTCATGTGATTGAAAGGTTGGAATTCTCAGCTCCTTTCTACCAACCTTTCGGAAGGGGAAATGGTCTAGAGATTGAATTCGTCTCTTAGCCAATGATTTAATCAATCATGCTTAAGTAATAATACCTTGATAAAAACTCTGAAGGAGGCTTGGGCGTTTCTTGGTTGGTAACATGTAGATATTCTGGGCAGACAGACTATCACAGTTTCATGGGGACAGAGCTCTTGCCCCACCCCCTCAAAACCTTGCCCTGTATATCTCCTTCCATGTGGCTGTTTCTGAGTTGCATCCTTTATAATGAAACTGTAATCATGTATTGCACTTTCCTGAGTTCTCTGAGTTGTTCCAGTGAATTATCAAACCAGAGGGGTTTATGAGAAGCCATGAATCTGTAGCTGGTTAGCTACAAAGTGCAATGGCTTAAGGATATCCAGGACTTGTGCCTGGGATCTGAAGGGGGGCAGTTTTGTGGAATTTGGCTCCTTTCTTTGTAGGGTCTGCACTAAATCTGGGTAGTGTCAGAACTGAATTGAATCATAGGAGACTTGGCTGGTGTCAGAGAATTGGTGTCAGAGCACGTACACTAGAATGTCATTAGGATCAGGTTATGTAACAAGAATAAGTTACTTTAAAGAAAAACATTAAGTCAATTATAATGCAGGAGGGATTCTATAAAGGTAATTTACAATGACTGAGAAATTTCTGATTGAGAAATTCAACATAAAAAAAAAAAAAGATACCGAAGCCACCCCTAGGCCACAAGCCCCTAAAACATTCTGCTCTGGCTGGAAGGTGAAGCTGTGCAATTTGACCCCAAATTTCTCGGAAGGCTTGGTTTAAAGGTGGTGTAGATGTTCTTTTTCACTACCACGTTATATGTAATGGTTACCTTGATATAAAAATAAGATTTCTTCCAAATCTTCAAGTGATATGGATCCTGTGGGTTGATGGTCCCGGTTCATTCTATGGCTTTTGTCCCCTTCCTTCATACTACCACCTACCCCAGTGGGTGACTTGTCTGTACCCCCAGCCCAATTCCTAGGCTACATGGGAAATACAACTGGAGGAGAAGAACCTCTGAAGAAACTGATTCTGAAACATCAATGTAGGCAAGATTCATCCTAGGGAAGTTTTAAAAAACTGCAGATTCTGGAGGCTCTCCTAGAAACTCTTATTATTAGATCTGGCAGTGAGTCCTAGGAATCTGTATTTGATCCAATACACAAAGCATTCTAACATAAATAAGTTTTGGACTAGACTTGAAATAAAACTGTCCTAGGTTTTGGTCCCAGCAAAGTGTGTGACCCAAGTTAAGCCACTGACTTCCCCAGTCCTGCTTTCCTCATCATAAGAGGGTTAGTTAGGTGTACCTGACCATTTCTTCTAGTTCCACAAAGTTCTAGCCTTCTTTATCTGTCATACTCATTGGCAAATAAATCATGAGGAAAGTTATAGGACAGAAAAGTCAACTCCTCACCGATCATGGGATACAGTTATTAAAAGATAACCCTGCTTTATTCATAAATAATGGTTAAACTACCCTACTAAAGTCCTTTCCACTTTGAAAAGCTGTGCTTTATCATACCAGTGCATTAATTTTTTCTACTTTTGTGTCTATGAGTCATTTAAATGAAATCTCAGATACTGCAAGAATGTTACAGAATTTCATTACTGGGTTTCATGTATTTCATTATTGTGATAGTCAGGACTGTGTCTTAAAATTTTCATCAGCATACTAATAAATGCCTTAAAGAAATATGATTTATTTATTCATTGGCAGAGAAAACTACGAGAGATTTTTATAATATTTATGTTTTAAAAATTCTCATTATAGCATTTATATTATTCCCAAGCAATTATTTTATTCCTACTCTACTCCCCCCCAAAACATATCATCTACTGCTAAATATGGGATAATCCAAAGACACAGACTTTTACATTAAAGTCTAAAACTTTAACTGGGGAAGGAAGTACATATAAGAAACAGGAGAGGCTGGTTTATAGTAGCCAGAGGATGAGACACTGAAGTTCCAGAAATGTACTTACTATTTTTTCCTATTAAATACAAGCATTAATAATGACATACAAAGAGGGGTGCCTGGATGGCTCAGTCAGTTAAGCATCTGACTTTGGCTCAGGTCATGATCTCATAGTCTGTGAGTTCGAGCCCCATGTCTGGCTCTGTGCTGACAGCTCAGAGCCTGGAGCCTGCTTCGGATCCTGTGTCCCTCTCTCTCTGCCCCTCCCCCTCACTTTCTGTCTCTCTCTCTCTCAAAAATAAACATTAAAAAAATTGTATATATAAAAAAAAACAATAGGGGCGCCTGGGTGGCTTGGTCAGTTAAGTGTGTCCAACTTCAGCTCAGGTCATGATCTCGCAGTTCATAAGTTCGAGACCCACCTTGGGCTCTGTGTTGACAGTTCAGAGCTTGGACCCTGCTTCAGATTCTATCTGTCTGTCTATCTCTCTGCCCTTCCCCCTCCCCCCCCACCTCATGCTCTGTCTCTCTCTCTCTCTTTCAAGAATAAACATTAAAAAAATTATTTTAAAAGCCCAATAATATACAAAGCATGGCAAAAAAAGAAAACAGAAAAATGTAGGTGTAATTAATAGCTGACAAGAGTATTTGTGTAGAAAAAAATAATATGCAAATGGATCAGTATTCCTGGTCTTCCCTATTTCTAGCACATTCACAGCTGGAATACAAAGATCCACCCTTCCTTCCCCCTAACCCCCTCCAAGAGACTGTTAAAGGATATGAAGAAGAAAACAAATTTTGGAGATAAACCCACCAGTAGAGACAGGACAGGGAGGAGTAGAAAGGAATGTCATAAAGACTTCAGAAATATTGAAAAAGGCGTGCTTCCAAAGGAATACTCTATGCACACACATTCTAGACGTTTATTTACTCTTTAGAAAGGAAGAGCAGGCTTCAGCCAGTTTCTGGCTTGCACCTTCCCACATCAAGCTAAATCCTTTGTTTTCCTCCTTCTCCTATGTGATCAGGTCCTCATTTTCCTTCTTCCATGTGATAAGGTGCTGGGTGGATGAACAAGAAAAATTGATAGTATTCCAAATTGAAGAAAAATTACTGGGAGGCAATTTTTACCCATTCAGTGGTTGTGCAGAATCTGGTGGGACGAAAGGGAATTTCAAAGGGTTTTCTCTCATTGGCAAACAGCTAGCAGATCAACCGCTCCCTTTCCCACGCCCACGTTCAGCCAGTTTTCATCTTATTCTGTATGGGGTGTGGTGTTATCATTAACAATATGAATAATGTGATGTTACAGTATTGATTACTATATCGGACAGGAAACAGATGGCACTCTAAAAGGGATGACTGAAGAGGGTTTCATGAAAGGCCATTCACAAAGTTGCGGGCGCTGGTAAGGGAAAGAGCAACAGTCAACGCTAAGGGCGCCAGAGCCAGAAACTGGTGGGCGTGTCATGGTCACCCCTGGGCTTGAGGGGGACCAGGAGAGAGCTGTGACCAAAACTCAAAGAGAGCTCAGCTGTAGGAGAGGGCTGCCCGGAAGAAACTAGAGCAGAGAATAGCGATGGTTTAGCCCTGGTCTTGCATGGAGGGAAACCTGGGGCGGACCGTTTCTTGCTGCCCCAAGAAATCCTGCTGGTCCCCCTCTCCCCATCCTACAAACCCCATGGTCAGACTCCCAGGGCTAAGAGTAGAGTGAGAAGGGCAGAGAGTGGATCTGGAAGACGTATGGAGAATATCCTGCACAGCTGACCTAAAACCAGGGAAATCAAACAGACCTTTCTTCAATGCAAACTTGATGTCTGCTCCATTGCTTCCTCATCTGCCTGTAGAGATCGGCTGACCATACCTTCTCCTTTACTGCTTATCTGTGGCCGCTTTGCAGCTGCAGAGAGGAGGGGTGCAATACGTTCTGGTTGGGAGAACATTAGCAGAAGGCTGCTATGAAAGTCCTTGGGAACTGAGGAGGTCTTTCCCTTTTATTCCTACTTTTAACAAATATATTTTAAACACTTTATACATTTTATTTATTTTTTTTAATGTTTATTTTTTTATTTTTTATTAAAAAAAATTTTTTTTAACCTTTATTTATTTTTGAGACAGAGGGAGACAGACCATGAATAGGGGAGGGTCAGAGAGAGGGAGACACAGAATCCGAAACAGGCTCCAGGCTCTGAGCTGTCAGCACAGAGCCTGACGCGGGGCTCGAACTCACAGACTGCGAGATCATGACCTGAGCCAAAGTCGGACGCTCAACCAACTGAACCACCCAGGCGCCCCCACTTTATACATTTTATATTTACTATATGTTAAAAATTTTGTATTGCCCTCTTATTCTGGCTCTTAATGCTCACTGTATGGATAACCATCTTGCAACAAAAAAGTAACAATACTTGTCAAGCTATTGATCCAGTGCCAATAGTGCTTATCTCGAGATATTTTAAGTGAGAAAAATAACCTCTGATTGTTTTCTAAGTCTTTGTAAATTGGGAACTTGGTGCTGATCACATATGGGCTGAGTGGGGTGGGTGTCACATATTGACTGCTGTCAGGAGCAGTTGGGCAGAAGATGCCGTTAAAGGACACGAGAAACTATGGAACTAAAGCAGATCTGGTGACAAAACTCAAACATTTAGGTTAAATAGGTTAAATTAGAGTATTTGTGAGGCAGCTATGAGGAAACACAGAAACATGCAAGTTGCATTCACATGTCTAAAAGAAAGGATCACTTAGACATAAAAATTTAGAAATATATGTCATATGATGATAATTTAAATCTTAGGAGTAAGATGAAATCGTCTATTTTATTCAAAGAAGAGTGTCAAAGATCAGTCTGAGAACTTCAGTATTTAGGGCTTAGATGGAAGAAGTAAAGTCCCCAGAGGTAGATTTAGCCAAGAACAGAAGAAAAGTCAAGGGAAGAAAGTATTTTGAGAAAGGAGCAGACAACCATGTTGGATGCCATGGAGAAGCAACGGAGGTGTTGGTCACTGATAGTAAAAGGAAAGCTACTTCATGGTGGCCGATCTGATATTTCAAGAGAATAGTATGCCCATTATCAAGGGATGCCATACCCCGCATAGCTTTGCTTGTGAAACCAGTGCCCAGAACTTATTTGTTACCAGCACAAGTTAGATGTTAAAAGAGAATAAAGGCAAAGAATATTATTTTTTTATTTCCTGTTTTATCTCTAAATGTTGTTGTTGTTTTTAAGGTCAGCTGTAACATCTGTTAATGAAAAAGTTACAAGAAAGAAAGAAAATATGTAAAGAAAAGAGAGAATAAAGTCAATCTCTTATTGCCAAAATTCCATAATTGGATTAAAATAATGGTCCCAGCAGTTGAGTTACAAAAGGAAAAATCTTCATTAAAAACTCAGATGCTGTTTTTATCCTTTGTCATTAGAATGACTGGCCAAGAACTGGAAAAGCATGCTGAAAGTGCATGAAGAAGTCTCTCATAGTATGGAACCATATAGACAAAGACTTGAAGGTGTCTGCCTCTTATTCAAGAATAGCTTGGGGTGAGTTGTCATCCAGGAAGCACCTCATTGTTCTGAATTTGGCTATGCTTCTTTTCACTTTAGTGGTGAGTAAGACCTTGATTACCTTGAAGGGCCTGGGTGAAGGAAAACTTGAAAATACTTCCTCTAAAGGAACACACTTCCAGCATAGAGCCATCTCACCTGGTGAGCCATCTCACCAGCATCGTCTGCTGACATCAGTTCTAACATTCAATGTCAGCAACTGCCTTTGTCAGCATTACATATGTCAGCGGTGATATTATTCTATTGTTGATTTAGTGCTATTTCTACATGTGCATTGCCAAACCACATTTGGGTTTAGTTATGGTTATATTTAACCTTATTCTTCTCAGTAAACCCTTTAAGAAAAAAAGAAATAATTCTTTCTGTCAGTGAGATGGATGTTTATAACCGCTCGAAACTTCAGATTTCTTTCAGGATTCAATAAGACAACGTGTTTGATGACTCTAACCCTGGGTCAGCATTTTTGAGACAAGGCTCGCATTCCTCTTTGGCCCTTTTCTGCAGTACATCTTGAACTAATAAGTTGAAATGTTCTTATTTTCTTTAGAATCAACATCTGGGGTCACAGGTATTTCTGGGGGAATTATCAAGACAGTATCTCGATAATCCAGAAGCAAGAAACACTATTATTTGACATACTTAATTTTTGACTGTCTATTATATCTACAGCACTGTGCTAAATGCAATAAAGATACAGAAAATAATCAATAGATTCTCCCTTGTATGTGCTTATATTCTTTAGATAAGATAAGCAAATGACTTCATACCCCCAATATAGCAAATACCATATGATCTGCAAGGGGATTCAGAGAAAGAACTTATTTCCAGTGGAAAAGATTGCAGCAACAAGACAAAAAAGTCTAGATTCCTTGGAATTTGAACTATATTACAGAGGTTTTTTTTCATCACTCTCCATCTCCTTATAGGATCTTGAACTAGTATATAGGTATTTCCCTGATACGTTCTTTGTTTCCGAGTAACCATATGCTTTTGCATGTATAAGTTAATGCCCATAATGTCCCCTTCTCCTGAAAGGTAAAGACTCTTCCTGGTAAAGACTATTCATTCCTTAAAGGCCAATTGTTTTTTTTTGTCTCGCCTGTGATGATTTCACTAACACCTCCCTTAACCATTCTGACCTATGGGTCTCCAGAGCACCTTATCAATAGTTGTTAACTAATGTTTCATGAAGAGTTATTTTTCATGATGGATGATAGAGTTATCATTTTAATTTGTGTATCTCCTACCTCGAAAGTGAGAGATTTCCTAGGGAAAGGACCTTGACCTATTTATCACTGTATTCCTAGCAGCTAGCAAAATTCCAGCAACATAATAAATGCACATAATAAATGCTTGTGGAATAAGATAGAATTTATGTTCGGATAGCATCCTGGCCAGACCAGGCAGCGTGACTTCCTTACCCTCTCCTGGGGGAATGCCTGGTACACCCACAATCCTCTTCTGAAGGTTCTCATACATACAAATCACCATGTGGTCTTTCCACCCTGGCCATGGCTTATTGGATCAAGGCTATAGTATTTTGTTATGGCAGCCCAAACTGACTTAGATAATTGCCTCCAAAATAATATGTATTAATTATAGAAAATTTGAAAAATATGTAAACATACAAAGAAGAAAAATCTAAACCTCTAAATAACCACAAGAGATAACTACTGTTCACATTTTTGGTGTATACTTTGCATAAATACTTAATAAATTCAAGTTTAGGCCCTTTATCTTTTAGACAGTGGGAAACAGTTAGAAGTGACAATAAAAATTGTGTTTCAGGATGATAGATCTTGGTGTTTTTTAGGTAGGATTAGAAAGTTTGGAGATATTGGGACAAGTTAGAGGTTATTTCATCAGATTAGACTATATCAAAAAGCATTGAATGGACCTTGTAATATGAAAAATGGGACACATACACAAAACATTTGAGAAGTACAAATGTTGTTGCACATAAATGTCTGGGTGTGAAGATAAGGGATATGGAGAGTCAAATATGATGGACCATTTGAATACCAAAAAATAAAGATATTAAAAAAAAAAGAATACATTTGTATGAGAAAGTGTGGGGACTATTGCTAAAAAATAATGCTATAATTATGTATAGCTGTATAATAGTACATATAATTTTGGAAATTTACATCGGCTTTTGTGTGCTCTTCAACTTTGCGGACTGGTATTGGTCTGCAGACCATACGCTGTATGGTCTTCGTTGCTTAGTGGTTACTGGTCCCGAGGAATTTGGAAAGCCAGAAGAACAAATTCCGTTTGGTTTCAAGGACTGAGAATAATTCTTGGTGACTTGAGACTCCATCTTTTGGTTGTGGAGCTCTTCCCTCTTTACCCACAGCTCAGGCCACTGCCTCTGCACCCGTGCCTCTGCTCTGAGTCATTCTCTCCTTTTCTTGGAGGGTAGCACATGTTTGTAGCCAAATACTTTTCTCAGCCTGTTTCTTTCCTGAGGAATTTGTAGGAGTCTAACAACCTTTATACTTCATCCTGTCTCTGTACCTTTCAGTCCAAGATAGTGTTTCTGTTGGTATAACATTCTTTAAAACCTTGTAGGTTTCCTGTATGTCACCCAAGTTCACATTATTAAGTAGAGGACCTTTTACAGATTTTCCTGGATAATCTCATCTCCCTTTCTGGCTTCTGCTGAGATGGTTGTGTGAATCCATGAGTCATACACCTAAGGTCTTCAGCACTAGCAAAATGTTGTCCAGCAAAAGTTTATCAATTGCCTTTTCCTCTATGTGTATTAAATCTCTCCTTGCTTCTCTCTTATAAGAACACTTGTGACTGGATTTAGAGCTCAGTCAGATAAACCAAAAGAATCCCCCCAACTCAAGATTCTGGTTTTTAAAAAAATTTTTAATGTTTATTTATTTTTGAGAGAAACAGAGAGACAGAGACAGAACGTAAGCAGGGGAGGGGCAGAGAGAGAGGGAGACACAGAATCTGAAGCAGGCCCCAAGATCCAAGCTGTCAACACAGAGCCTGACATGGGGCTCAGACTCACGAACCTTGAGATCACGACCTGAGCCAGTGTTGGACGCTTAACCGACTGAGCCACCCAGCCTCCCCTCAAGATTCTTAATACATCTGTAAAGACCTTCTCTTCCAAATTAGAGTAATGGCCAAAGTTTCTGGAGGAAAGACAAAGACATATTTGGGGGAGTTATTATCAGCCTACTCTACCATTTCTATGCAATTGGATAGAAATTGCTCACATTTTATAGCTAGAAGTAAGGCTGGGAAATACAGTCTCTACCCAAGGAGCCATGTGCTCAGCTAATACTTGAGGGTTCTGTCACTGAAGAGGAAGGGTAGAATGGATATTGTGGGAATCATTGCTTGTCTGTCTTTTCCTGAGCCATTTCCTATATATATAAACCGAAGTTTTCTTGGTTCTATGGAGTGTTGAAAAAATAAATCAATTCTTCCTCTGAGGAAGTGACCGTCTTGGTGTAAAGACCAGCATCTGCCAAGTAAAGCCTATCAGACAGTATTGAATTAGGTTCCAAATGGAGGCCCAAGTAATACATTTTTAGAAAATGACATGATCTCTGTGGATTGAAGTTGTTTTTTACTGAAGTCTTTCAGGAATAAATGGGGCTTGAAATAAGACTTGGAATATAAGCAGAGTTTTAATGAGGTAAAGATGGACGTACTGATAGGGTTGGTTCAAGATGGTCTTATTGGAAAATGTAATCTCCTATAGAGGCCTTTCTAAAATTGGAAAGATGTCGACTTGACTTGTGGGTCATCAAGAAGGAACCAAAGGTACTTCTGGCCATATTCAATAAGTCATGAAAAATGTCTGAGGTGACAAAGTGGGTAGTGAGTGTTCGGTGAACAGGAAAAGATAATGCTGCGCTTGAGTCTAGAGAACAGGAACAATTTTGGAAGACCACCAGAGGTTTCATGAGAAAACCTTATGGTCACTTTTTGACACTAGAAAGAGATGGGTTTTGTAGTTGACGTTGATGAAGAAAGTATGTGTTGAAGAAAGTATCGGTTGGTACATTCCAAGTACGGACACACTTCTTCCTCACTCCACCACACAACTGAGGGATGATGTAGTACAGACAGACATAGCTTTCCCAACCTTGGACCAAAATTCAGACAACCTCTCCACCTCTCCTGGCCCAAGTTTTTATTGCTTCCAGAGAAGGGTCTGAGGGCTGGGGGCTTCGGAGCACTTTTCTTAATTTCTGGTAGAACACCATTTCTGATTTGCTTCCATATGTGCACAGGCCTGTTTCCCTGTGAGTGATAGAGTTTGCTGTGCAGACATGGGAGATTAAATGGGGCCAGAAAAAGAAATGAGTGGGGTCAAGGGTGGGGATGCAAATTGCATGGGGGTTGTATGCCAGACTTCCTCTCCCCCCACCCCAGGATCTCACATAATAATTAGCTTCCAACTTGCATGTGATCTGAGAAATAAAGTGGTAATAATCAGCTGCCAATTTACACTGTAATAAAGCAATGCACAGAGATTGGAAAATGAAGGCTGTGTCTCTGCGGATGGCATCTATTAATATCTTCGAACCCTACATTTTAAAAGGCTTAACACCTTTGTTGATTTAAGTTGTCAGAAGCCTGATGAATCGTATTTTTGCATATTTTCTAGGAGAAAGAAGTCCGGAGTGTTTCTTTTCTCCCCAGGAGGTGGAAGAAGCCACCCTCGGATGCTCTTTACAGGATGTTCCGAAGCCCTGAGGCAGGCTGCCTAAAATTGCACTGGGTGGATTGTTCCCCAATTAGTCAGGTGACACAAGACAAGCCCTGGCCTTTTGGAGTAACAATAGGATCGCTGTAAAATAAACAGGCACCTAGAAATCCACAGCCTCAGCTTACAAAGCCAGCTTCCTATTTGCGCTGAAGAGATGTATGTTTCTGTGACAGATTCCACTGGGAAGAAAGAGCTTGTTTGTTAGCATATGCAAGAAGCACAGACCGGCATTGTGTGTGAGATCCAGAGCTTGCCACTGGAGATGAATTCCCCTGTGAAGGACCATTAATAAAGGCCTGTGGCAGGGCCCAGGAGCTGTTAAAGGAGAGAGAAAATAGAGGTGCCGGAAGACCTCTGTGCATCCTAATAGGAAGCAGACCATGCCCAGCCGATAGAAGGGGAGTCCAAAGAAACGGAGTCCAAAATTTAAGCAATATAAAAAAGTAGAATATATAAAAACACCAGGGCATATATAGTTTCTATACATACATATGTATATACATTTTATATATACACCTATTTATGTATGTATATATGTATATATGTATATATATATATTCTTTATAGAGAGATTCAGGATAAAAAATTCAAATAACACTGTTGCACAATATGATAAAATTTAATCATGCTTATTCTCATTTTTAGTAAAGTGAAAATACTCATCTGATTTCTAATGGATGTGCAGGAGGGGAACTTAAGCACAAAACTACTTGAGTGGTATCTGTTTTCAGGTCACGGTTGCTCACGAAGATGTGAGAAAGTGGTGGATAGTGATACAAACATGCTATTCTTGAGGTAATGTTAACACCTTCCAAATAGAAAACTCTAAGACTGGGTAAATACAAAAGCGCAATGAACGAATGCATTATCTGAGAATAGGAAAAGACAAGCAACTGTGTTATTCTGCTTGTCTCAGCCCGGGTCCTCACTGCTTGTCTGGATTTGGTAAATATGGTCCTCAGGGGTCCCTCTGCCTGTAGTCTCTCCCACCACCAGGTGACCCTTACAACCCCCCGTACCCTATTTCGTTCCGAGTTCATGTTCACAAGAGCCCTGAGGGGAAGGCAGGGATTACTATCCCATTTTGAGGTTTAGAGAGATTGGAGCCACGGTCACAAGAAGAATATTCCAACCAAGGCCAGAACTCAAATGTTCTGACTCATATTTGTCTTCTCTGCTACACCGTGTACTTGAGCTACACTTCCACAGACATGGTGATTATACCCTGTTCTTACTAAAAACACCCACTGGGGCGACTGGGTGGTTCAGTTAGTTAAGCGTCTGACTCTTGATTTTAGCTCAGGTCATGATCTCACGGTTGTGAGATCGAGCCCTGAGTTGGGTTCGACACTGAGCATGGGGTCTGCTTAAGATTCTCTCTCCCTTTCCCTCTGCTCCTCTCCTGCATGCAGCACACAAGCTCTCTCTCTCTCATTCTCTCTCTCTCTCTCTCTCTCTCTCTCAAAAATAAAATAAAATTAAAAAATCAATGATTTCCTACTTCATCCTGAGTCATGTCAGCCTCCTCAACCTGCTGCATACTGCCATTGATGGGGCAGTTCAATCTATCTTTAATTTTTTTTTAACGTTTACTCATTTTTGAGAGACAGAGACAGAGCGTGAGTGGGGGAGGGGGAGAGAGAGAGAAAGAGAGGGAGGGAGACACAGAATCCAAAGCAGGCTCCAGGCTCCAAGCTGCCAGCACAGAGCCCGACACAGGGCTCGAACTCATGGACTGCGAGATCATGACCTGAGCCGAAATCGGACGCCCAACCGACTGAGCCACCCAGGCGTGCCTATCTTTAATATTACTTCCCCCCACGCCTTTCCCTCATAGAAAGTCCAGACCTGTCCTGGGTATCCCTGTTTCCGTGCCCTTGTTTGAATTCGTTCGTCTTTCTCAAACACCCCTCTCTCTTTGACACATCCTTCTCTTGTCCTCAAGAACCTTATTGCTCCCATTGCTTCCCTTGCATTTAGCAGTTGTTTATGTTTTACCACTCACCAGAGTCTCTCTTAAACTAGAAGTATTCATACACATGTTTGTAGTCTTCACCAGTCTCAGTTCTTGGAGCACAGATTCTGCTATTTATTTTTTCTGTATTGTGTGCCCCCCATAGTTCCTATAAGTTATGCCTTTCAGATAGGCACTCACTAAATATTTCTTGAGATCTAACATCTGTTCAACTGTTGTATTACTATTTACCTTGTCACTCATGCATGCCTTTCCTACCCAACTAAATTACAAACTCTGAATATTGTTCTTCTACTTTGTAGGAGCTGAAAAGTATTATGATTGTCATTTGGGTGATACAATGAGAAATGATACGTGCAAAGATGATTTTTTTTTTTTAAAGCTAACATGTGTCCCAAAACTTTGTGTACTTGGCTTATAGAGTCACAGTTGTTATGTTGTCCCGACCACGGCAGGGTAAGTTAATACAGAGAACCATTTGCTCATCTTAATTATGGGCGTTCCAGCAGACACTAAATATTTTAAGTGGAGAGATAATACGTATTTTATTTGACAGTGATATGACGATTTTGCCAAGATTCTTGTATTTTTTGGAAAATAGCATCTGGAATTTACTTAAGAGGATATGAGATTCTTCATGCTACCAGACAAAGTAGAGGATATTGTGAGTTTTAGAGTTAACGGTCTCTAAAGTTTGCACATATTAATCAGGGATGTATTTTGAGGGCTTATTATGCATTAGACAGTCTTCCAAGCAAGGGCTCTCCATGTATTATCTCACCTAATTCTCATGACAACTTAGGAAGTAGGGTCTGTTGTTTCCCCCATTGTTTTACAGATAAGGAAATTGAGACACAGCCTTTTTTGTAACTTGCTCAAAGTCACAGTCACTCTATGTCAGAGCTGGGATTCGAGTCCAGGCAGCCTGACTCCAGGCACTGCAGATTATCCACTAGATGATATTATAAGAGGGAATGTTGTTCTCCTTCTGCATTTATGGGCAAGGTCATCCATTGAGAGGTCACTGCGGCACCAGGCTAGCAAGCCTGCGTGGTGCCAGGAAGCAAGGAGGCCATGCAGTGAGCCTCGCAGAGCTCCCTCCTATCTACACACCATCTTCAGGGACTGGTGAATGCAAATTATTACTGGGAAGCTAGGGAATTCATGGAGACCATAGGAATTTAATAAGAAAGTGAGCCAATCTTCAGGTGAAGTCCCAAGTTGGCTAGAGTTGATTCAGCTTAACAGGGTGTCAAGATGTAAACCAGGATATTAAGCATACTGTGTCCCCCGGCCATGACTCCTACTCCTTTATGGGAGCTGGCACCTGAGTGCCCAGGGAAGAGTGCTCAATACTCCCAAAGCTACTCTGTAGGGCTGCTTCCATTGCTCTTCCCACTCCTATTGGTACCTTGCCTCTGTCTCCACTCTGCCATCTCTCTGCTCTGTTCAGCCCCACGCCATGTACAAGCTAGAGTCAAAACAATGCCCAGAAAATACAGCCTTACGGTAAAATTACATGGCTTCCATTTTAAATCCAGTTGGCTAATGTTGAAAAATTGCAACTGTTTTTTGTGCTGTTGTTAATTTTTAATGTTCATATTGGTTATGCATATGACTATACAATATAAAATATATATCATATATGGTGTGTATGGAATATAGATGATTTGTATAATGGTGTGCATATATACATGATTGATACAAAGGCTAGATAATAGATATTGGGCAGTTCATTACATTTTTTAACTGATTATTCAAGTCTAATACACCAAGGTTAGAATCTCAGCTCTGCCATTTCTGGTTCACTATTAGCTTTTTAAAGAGCTTCAAGCTCTTAAATGAAGATAATGCACCTACCTCATAAGAAAAATTAAGAATTTTTTTCTTTACTAGATAGTGAGTTTCCTGGCTTTTTGAAAATTTGATTTGAGGAAATCTATGTTCTCTGACCTTGAAATAAAAATCCCGCCCTCCTAAAAAGAGGCTCAGATGTCAACGGAAGAGATAACCATTCAGCAGCAATCCCCCGGTGCCCTTTATGACAAATTTCCTAGGTTGAGCTGGAATCTACATGACAGATTGTTGGTGGCAAAGGGCAACAAACTCCATCTATGTGAAGTATGAGCCTTTTGAAAAACAAAGAAATCCAATTAAAGAACAAAACCCAGAAAGAGGAAGACAAAAGGTTTTGGTTTGTTGTGTTTATTATGCCAAATCAACTAGAATGCAAGAATTGGAAAGCCTGCATCTAGATAGGTTAGTAAAAACACATACAGATAACTCTCAAATCTTTGCTCTTCATTTGTTGGCTTCCAAGCCCAATTATATCTGCTCTTTCAAGTCAATGGATTAATTTTTAATGTTTTTTCCCTCCACGGAAAGACAATACAAAATGGCAGGAGCATAATTCTAATTTATTTCCATTTCAGATTTTTATACCTGCAATTATGTTTGTGTTAAATTAGATGAAAATGTCAATCCACCAATTTGCCTCTTCCTTTGTAACCTTTTGCATACAAAGTTTATCATTCTGACAAATAAAAGGCCTCTCCAACCTTGACGCTTAAGAAGAAATGCAAATTCCAAATTAGAAAACAAGTATCAATCGTGTCATTTAAAAAATTAGGTGAGTTATCCAATGAAGTTTAAATTCATCTGTTTGGAGTTTATAGAATTAAAATGTGATCTAATTTGATGTTAAAAGAGCGAAATTAGTGTGAGTAGTTGTTATAATTTTTAATGCAAGTAATCCAAATATTAATTGAGCATCTGACTAAATTTCACATTCCATTTTAGGAAAAGCATTTTGAATCTTTTGCTTTGATTCTAAAGTGTGCAAATAACACTTAAAATACAGAATTCCAGTTTAATTTCAAGGAAATAGAAGCTAGCATTTTTTTAAGATATCTTACCCTAGCTTCCTTCCTTCTCAGAACTACTCCATTTCTTATTTATACATAACATTTCATTTCACAAATTGCTACATCAACACTGGCCTTTAAAACATGAGAAAAGCCTTTCCTGGCTCTTAGCTGTCCATGAAGAGTATACCTTCTGAATTGTCAAGCCCAGCTAAAGTGAGTCCCACAGGAGAGAAGCTCTTTCTTCAACTCCTCTCCTCAGTTGAATGTGATTTCCGGCACCAGCGATCTTCTGTGACTCTCTTCCCATTAGAGGCTTTGTTCTCCCTGCTCTTGTGCTCAACCAAGGAATTTAGGAAAGAAAACAGATGCTTCTTGGATAAGCCACCCTGATTGGAATTAACACCAACATTTCCAAGGTTATCACTTTCCCTGAATTTCCTGTAGGTAGATACTATCCTATTTTATAGGTCTTTAAACCAACAGAGAGATTAAATGACCAGATCATAATGGAGAGACAAAGGCAGAGGCAAGACTGGAAGGTACATATTCAGGCTGACACCTGGATCTTGAGTTTTTCATTTCTCCAGGGCAGGACCTGTGCTTGTTTCTGCTGCTTTGAAGAGTTCTTATAAAGCATCCCCCCCAAACACTATGATGATGCTATGGGGGCACCTGGGTGGCTCAGCTGGTTAAGTGTCCAACTTCTGCTCAGGTCACGATCTCACGGTTCGTGACTTCGAGCCCCACATTGGGCTCTCTGCTGTCTGCACAGAGCTTGCTTTGGATTCTTTGTCCCCACTCTCTCTCTGCCCCTCCCCTGCTCATTCATTCTCTCTCTGTCTCAAAATAAAATAAATAAACTTAAAAAAACCCAAATTCACTCAATTCCCTAAAAAAATAATAGATAGATAGATAGATAGATAGATAGATAGACAAAATGATGATGCTGTGCCTTGGCAGGAGCTATGTGGACTGCTGCCCCCCTGGTGGATTTTAAGGGACCCTCCTCGTCTGTCAGTTTAGCTGTCTTCCTGTCCCAACACAGTGCTTTTTGGATTAATTTCTGTCTTTAGCAAATCTGTGTTCAAATGCAAATAAGTTTCCCTGGAGAGATAACAAAGTATTCCCTCTTTAAATTTAGCATATGTCATTTAATCATGTCACAGAAAAAAAGCAGAATCTAAATCATCTCTTCCTAACTCGAATTCACAGATGTAAAATGAGAATGGCTGAGACAGGCGTATGGATGTATTTAGGTCTGAAAACCCTACCTTGAAACTCTATTCATGATTTTGAAATTATCCCCATTTTTCTGAGGAGATGATCTATCATTTACAGAAGATTCTTGAAAAGGTGTGTGATTCTCCAAAATTTAAAACTATAATTACATAGGCTAGCTACCTGCATTGTATCTAAGACCACTAGGCCTTCTTGAAATCAAGGGGGCTCTTAAAAGCCACCTGTCCCTCTTCCCCAATATTCCCCCTCACTAATTGCCTTGAATCCACTTACATAATCTTACCCTTTATTCCTGTGTATGTCAGCCACCACAGCCCCTGACTGCCAGCTCACCCCTCATAGCCCACACTATAATCCCTGTAAGTCTCTGGACCTGTTTTCATTGCTTTCTTCTCTCACCCTTGCTCAATTCTTGACGCCTTCCACTCTGCTGTCTGGAAATCCAGGTCCGTTATCAGCAAAATGCTCTATTTACTCCCTCTATTTTCTGAATGTTTTTTCCATCCTCTGGCTAAAAGGGCTAACTCTCTCCCCATCCCACCCCCAGGACCCTGCTCTCCTGTACCCCTTCAAGTAGTGGCTTCCACGGTTCTCGAGCCCTTGGGTCTGCAGGAGGGGAAAGCTAGATCTCCTTTCTCCTTGTCACTGCATTCTGCTTATATCCCTTCTCTTCTCCCTGAAAACCCATTTTGTATTTCCATCATAAAATCACACCACACTCTACCGTTCATTCTTGTTGTTATCTACCTACTCCTGGGTCACCTCTCTTCAGCTCCAATACTATTCTTGTCTTAATTCTTGGAGAATTCAGTAAACATATGGATGATTATATCCATTCCCTGGTCCCTCTGTTCCTTGAACTTTTTAAATACTCCTGTCCTCTACTTCGGACAATTATTCCCGTGGCCACGCCCCCAGCCTTTCTCAAAAGAGGCCCCGCATGTGATCCACAAGACGCTATGCATGATTTGAGAGAATATGTTCTCAATTTCATAAGGACGGTACATAGCTAATACTAGTCTAGATTCATAGGAGTGAAGTTAATGCATCACATATTTTAGATACCTTAAGGTATTAAAGCTTAATCCTTTTAGGAAAGCCAGATTGAGAGAGAACGTCTGCACCAATGACTGCAATTCTTTATAATCCTAATTTCAGGTATCGTATCTCTGACAGCAACATTCTATCTTTTCAGCATATTCCTATTGCCCTACCTCAATGTCCTTAATTTATTGGCAACTGCAAAGTCCCTTTTACTATATGAAGGTTACACATTCACAGGTTCTGGGAATTAGGTGAATCTTTGGGGCTGTTATTCTGCCTACACATAGCCCAATTTCAACAGTTGTTATCGAGATGATAGATGGTGGTACGTTCGTTCATCCTGAGGCACAAAATGTCTGTTCGTCCCTCTTTTGAGGATGTTCAATGCCTATTAATGAATCCGTTAATTCGTCGAAGGCTGTAAAATAATGATTTTCAAAGCTTTCACTTCATTTTAAGAGTTGGAATAATCTATGAAGAGACACTTCATCTATGATTTGTTTTCCCATCATTACAGTTTGTCTAGGAAAGGGAGGGTACCTGGTTGATACCATACCTTTATTTATCAGTTTTTCAGAAAATGAGCTTATTTCTTACCATTCTTCAAAGGGGACCTTTTTTTTGTATTATTATGTATTTAAAAATTTAAACATACTTGACAGGTTCTATCCCTTCCAATTATTATCTTTTTAAAGCACAAATTGTCCCCTTTGTCTGGTGTAAGCCTATTCAAGTTAGTGCCTGGATCCTTTGGACAAATGATAATGGTTTTTGGTAGCTTCCTTGCTGTCATCTGTGAAAAGATGTTTTAGGATCACTCTCCAAATCAGCCATTCTCCAAAAATGCCTGGTTTCTTTTAGTGAGAAATGGTATTTCAGGATCACAATCTGTGCACCAAGAGATGCTCATTGCTACTGGGTTTGTTATTTTTCTGTGCTTTTTTAGTGGACAGAGTTAGAAAATAGAAAAAAATTTTAAAGATAAAATACCTCATTTGTTCATTCTGACATTTCCAATTAAAATTTAAGGTATAGGGTGTTTACTGTTCAATACAGAGAATTCTGGTTCTCAAGGATTAGAGAATGATAGAGTATCCTGTGAAGTACTCCTATGCCTCATCTCATGTTACCTACACAACAACCAGGATAAAAACACCAATACTACCCCATCAATAAAATTCCCCCAAAACAGTTACCCTTATTTGGATTTTTTGTCCTAATTCCTCCCTCTCATATTTTTATAATTATAGTATAGTTTTCAAAGCATAGAGCCATTAGACGCTCTCTCCTTGTTAGCCCTTATTTAACCTTAATTATTCAGGTAAGTATATACTGTTTATTTCCAGTCATTTTGTCCATGTCTCAAATCATGTTATTGTGTTAAACTTGCTACCTAGAAGATTCTTCAGGAAGATTTCTTGAAAACAATATTCCACATGTTTATAATGTACAATTTAGACCTGAAAGTCATTTCAGCTGGATATAAAACATTCACATTTCTTTCTTTGAGTGTATTAAACGTGTTACTCCATTTTCTCTGGCATAAAGTATCACTGTTACAAGTCTGATGACAATCTAATTTCCCTTCTAAATCACTTATTCTGTCTGACTAGATATCCAAACCACCTTGTTTTTTCATCCTTAAAGTCTAGAATTGTACTAGAATATGTCTCATTGATCATATCAGGTGCATAATGGGCATGTTCAATACATATTTTCATCTATTTTTAATTCCAGTTTTCTTGAGTTCTAGTTTTTAGTATTTCTTTGTTTTCATTTTCTTCTTCAAGGATTTCTATTATCCTTTTTGTTTGTTTGTTTGTTATTGTTAATATTTATCACTTTCTCTTGAATTTTTTCATCTCTTCTTTTCTGATTTTTTAAAGGTTTCTTTATTTATTTTGAGAGAGACAACATGCACAAGAGGGGGAGAGGGAGAGAGAGAGAATCTCAACAAGCAGGCTCCATGCTCAACACAGAGCCCGATGTGGAGCTCGATCTCATGAACACCAATATCATGACCTAAGCCAAAACCAAGACTCAGCTGCTTAACTGACCAAACCACCCAGGCACCCCTCTTTTCTGGTTTTTAAATACTTTCTTCTTTTGGGGAGCCTGAGTGGCTCAGTCGGTTGAGCGTCCGACTTTGGCTCAGGTCATGATCTCACGGTCCGTGGGTTCAAGCCCCGCGTCGGGCTCTGTGTTGACAGCTCAGAGCCTGGAGCCTGCTTCGGATTCTGTGTCTCCCTCTCTCTCTGCTCCTCCCCTGCTCATTCTCTGTCTATCTCTGTCTCTCAAAAATGAATAAACATTAAGAAAATAATAAATAAATAAATAAATAAATAAATAAATATTCTTCTTTTCACCTTCTGCTTCTCTTAGGGTATTATATGTTGTCCTTATTCCCTCTTGTATTCTTTTGTAATAATCTGATATGACCATGAGTCTAATAGTATAAAATGATGTTTTTCTTTTATTTCTAATTCTTTATTGAGTTATGTCACTTCATTTCAGAATTGTTGTAATTTTAGCTTATGTTGTTCTTTCATGTCTTATGTTGGCTGCTTAGGCTTTTAATTTGTTTCAAAACAGTGAGGATAGATTTTACGTGTTTGGTCAGCATGACTTTCTTCCGTGTGGATGTTATTCTGTTTCTTCTTATTTATCTCCCAATAGCTTGGCCTGGGATTTGATTTTGATCGTTTTCTGTTGCTCACATTTGAGAAATTAATTTTTCGAAGTTTTAAAGTAATTTCTGGAACAAAATAACTTTTTTAACTTCATAAAATACCCTCCTTTGGTTTGCTGTTGTTGTTGTTCTCACATAGAATTAAAAAATAGAGCAGCTTTCTTTCTGAGATTTCCTGGCTCTGTTCTCTCTTTCTACTTTCTAGATCCTCTTTTTCTTTCGTCTTTATGTCCCTCCCTTGCTCAATTTTAATTTCAATCCTAGCAGATTTTCCTCACTAAGTTGTCTAGTCACGGAAGGGAGCCCTGGTGGGTCTGTCTGGGACATTCATAGGGACACTGATGCTCCAGACCCTTTATACCCGATTGAGGGGTCTTTGTACTCACCCACTATTATATTGGGCACAATCTCTCCCAGTTTCAGGTGCTTTTATCAAACTTATTGGTCATGAGCTCCTGTAAATATTGGTTGGTTATTTTGGAGTTCTGTCCTCAAATCCATCTGAGGCTTCCCTCTGCTTCCTCCTACATAGATAATGCTATTTGCATGCTGGTGGCTGGTGGCAGTTCATCTCCACCTGCTGGCATTTTAGCATTCATGGGGATACCACATCAACTAGATTTGTTGTAACCTTCGTCACGAGTGTTTGTTTTATGTTAGCTGCTTTGTCTTTTTTACGTCTTGATTCAGAGAGACTGAAAACTACACCATCACCATCACCTTTCCAGAATGCTACATTCTCTTCTCTATCTGAAGGATAAATTTATTTATTAAGAAATAATAAATGTACATTTATTTATTGAAATTTTATTTTAATGTTTTAATTAAAAATAAAATTCTAGTTATTAAATATTTCTGAAATGTATTAATGTTTTCTTTTTGTTTATTAAAATAATAGACATATATTATCTTAATAAATAAGCTTTTTGTTTTGAATCATTTTAAATGTGTAGAAATACTACAAAGATAGTGCAGAGAGCTCCCATACACCTCTTACTCGGGTTTGGTTTCCCTTAATGTAATCATTTCACATTACTCTGGTATACTTGTCCAAACTAAGCAACCACCATTAGATATTATTCTCAAACTCTAGACTTTATTTGGATTTCACCAGTTTTTCCACTGATGACCTTTTTTTCTGTTCCAGGATCTGATCCAGGATACCATGTGGCATTTACTTGCCATGTTTTCTCCTTCTCCTCTGGTCCATAAAGTTAATTCCTTAGTCCTTCCTTCCTTTTCATCTCCTTAACAGTTTTGTAAGTGCCGGTCAGAGATTTAGTGCAATGTCGCTCAGTGTTTGCCTGATACTTGTCTCACTAATAGACTGTTCTTCTTGGCAAAAATATCACTGAGGTAGAGTGCCCTTCCCACCACATCATATCTGGGGGTACATGATATCAAAATGGCATTAATGATGATGTTCCTTTTGATCATGTGGTTAAGGTCCCATACCTTAACCATTTGTTGAATTATTACATGAAAATTTTCCTTCTACCCTCCTTTACACTACTCCAAATCATCATCTCTTCAATAGTTTCATTGATCTCCTTTAAGATATTAAAGACTGCAATTTTCTTCCTCAGGGCCTAGGCATAGTTTTTTGTTTTTGTTTTTTAATATAATTTATTGTCAAATTGGCTTCCATACAACACCCAGTGCTCATCCCAACAAGTGTCCTCCTCAATGGCCATCACCCTCTTCCCCTGTCCCCCACCCCCCATCAACCCTCAGTTTGTTCTCTGTATTTAAGAGTCTCTTATGGTTTGCCTCCCTCCTTGTTTGTAACTGTTTTTTCCCTTCCCCTCCCCCACGTTCTCTATTAAGTTTCTCACGATCTGCATACGAGTGAAAACATATGGTATCTGTCTTTCTCTGACTGACTTATTTCACTTAGCATAATACCCTCCAGTTCTGTCTGCATTGCTGCAAATGGCCAGATTTCATTCTTTCTCATTTAGGCATAGGTATTTTAAACATTCAGAGTTTTAACTCCCTATCCAGAGAAAAGTAGATACCTCTAAGCCTATTATGGTATGGTGATGTGAGGAACATAACAAATGCTATTCCAGGAAGGCTTTACTTTTTGATAAACTTCAATTCATAGAAATAAAATTCATCTGAGGAGCTTCCAGACATTATAAGTTGTAAAATTAAGAGAATGTATTGAAAACTTTAAAGTGGATCATAGATTCACCCCAGAGCTTGGCTGACATCTGCCAAGGTTTGGTTTGATCTTAATGAAACCCCAGGTCCCAATGCATTTCTTTGCAAGGGATATTTCAGTGACAGCAGGAAAGTGAGGCTCTTATTTTTTCTTGACCCATCAGGTTCAATTTGGGCATACATGATTTACTGGTAGTAATGGATTTTTTAATCTTTAAACTAAAAAGAAAATGACACATTTCAAATACATGACTACAGTTAATTCATCAACTTAAAAACACTAGGAAAATAGAAAAGTAATGTCAGACATCTATATTCCCCCACTTTAAAAGCATAATAATACAAAATTACAATAAAAAGCAACAACTTTACTAGTGGAGTGGAAAATCAGATACCATTTGGGATAGTAATGTTTGCATTAAACCTACTTGTTTTTGTGGGTTTAAAATGGTAATCTGTAATAACAACCATAGATTTTTATGGAACTCCAAAGACCAAAGAATACGTTTACATTTGTTGCTGTATTTTATCCTCACGCATGCCTTGTGAGGCCTGGGCTCTTATGCCTGCCTACAAATGAGGAAACTGAGGCTCAGGAAACTTAAGAATGGTACCCAAGGTCACATATATTATAACTGATGTCCACACTGGATCAATAAATTTCTCTTTCTTCCCATCGAAGATTGATACTGCATTGTTGCTTTCATAAATATGATTTATTCTCTCTTCTCCAAGGGAAAAAATACTTAAGTTTCAAATTATGACAAAAAGATAACTAATAAAGGGAAAATGTGAATAAGACCTCGTATAATAATGATGATAATAATAATAATAAATAATTGCTATTTAATTAGCACTTATTGTGTCCCAGACTCTACAGTTAATTCTTAAACAACCCTGTAACTTAGATACTATTTTTTCCTTTTTAATGAGAAGAAACTGAAGTTCAGGTGAATTCAGTTCATGTAAATGATGCTAACTGCTATAGCACATAAATCTCAACCTTAGTGGTTTAAGACAATAAAATACATTTCTTGCTCCAGCAGAATCCAATACAAACATTCTTGGCTGGAGAATGGCCTTTTGTGTTGTCAGTCAGGGCCCCGGGTTCTGCCACCCTTTAGAGACCTACAGTCTTCTGCTGGATACTTTGTAAGTTCCTGTTAGAAATACTGTTCACACAATTTATAAAGGCTTTATAGGAAACCCCAAATTAGATTTCAGTCTGGCTCCTTCTGGGTTGTATCACTTCCAGATTGATGTTCAAATTAATGCAAGCTTCCTGGGTACAAGGAGTTTTAATGGACCAAACCTGGAAGTGCCATATATTAGTTCAGTCCATGGTGTATTTGCCAGACTTCAGTTATATGGGCACTATTGGCTGCCAGAGATAATTAAGCTGTGTGCTCGGTAGGGAGGGGAAATAGGTTTTAATGAACATGTAACAGTCTCCACATTAAGCAACTTGTCCAAAGTCGTGCAGATAATAATTGACAGTCGGAACCTAAATTCAGTTTTGACCCAAAGCTTATGCCTTTGTTTACTATATTATACGCCTTTCAAATAGTTTTTAAAAGAAATTTAGTTTTATTATTTTCAGGGATAGCTCACATTTTCTGTGGCGTATCAATTATGGATATAAATAATGCCACTTTAATTGTAAGAAGCCATATGGACTGAATCCTTAAGCTCTACTCCCCTATATCCCCAAATACCTTTTCTAGTCCCCACATTGTCCCCTACCTGTGATTATATCTGGGACTCTCACATTTATGAATCCCATGCCCTTATGAACACATCCTCACTACCCGCAAATGGCAGCCACCTTGTTTTTCTCCCCAGATTCACCAGTGATGTGAACTCATGGGTACTTCATGAAGAAGGGAGACTTTTCTCCTTACCGTTCCCTCGATTTCATCACCTAATGAGTCATCTAAGGACATAAAAGCCAGATGCTTTATAGAATCACTGCTGCAAAAAGCTCTTTCAGATTTATTCTACCACCCTGCTCTCCTCGGTCTTTAAATAATATCCATTAGGCTGCCAGGGAAGTAGATTCTAAGAGACACATGTTTCTGTCCCTCCCATCACCCACTGTTTCATTGTGGATTCTTTCCAGCTAAGATCCCTCAAAGAGTCAGCCCAGATAAATGAACTGGTAGGCCCTCCCCAGCAGCCCAGCTCACATGTCCACTCTTCCCAGTCCAAGCTGTGGACTTCAGTTTACATTAAGCTGGGTTTCCCACTATCCAAGGACACATTATACTAGAATCCAGATAAACAAGCGTGTTTAGTAAATGTTCTAAACAGACTTGTTTTGATAAACTAATAGGAATAGCTTGTTTGAAAAAAAAAGGGGGGGGGGGAATGCTTTTTAACTGGTATATCAATCATTTGAAATTGGAATCTTGAATTGCTTAAGACTATTTTCCTCTTATAAGCATGTTACACATTCTCCTTGAAATTCTGTGTATACAATTAATAAGGGCTTTATAGCTAATCCAAAAAGAAGTTTCACCATAGCTGCCTCTGAACTACATCAGTTTCCAGATTGGTGTTCAAATTAATGCAAGTTTTCTGGATACCTACACTTCAGTTTGACTATATACAAACACAGAAGAATATACGGTCTCATATAAAAATACCCGGAAGCATGGGGCACTACACAATACTGGGAAATCCAAGTCTTAGGCTCCCCATAGACTCACTGTCTATGCCTATGCACATTAAATGAATAAGCCTTCAATTGGCTAATCTATTAATTCCAGCCATTTAATAATCAATAAGGATTGCTGAATGAATGAGTGATCTATTATGGTGATCAATTTTCATCATGAAGATAGCTGTAATGGACACCAGCCACATATTGATGTGGCCTAAATCAGAGAGAGTATATGGAAAACCCATGCAAACTCAGTCCCCGGCAGTGTTTGAGGTAACATTTCCTTCTTTTAGAAGACCACTGTGGAGTCTCCCTCCCAACCTTATAGATCCTGCTGTGTG
Source organism: Panthera onca (assembly GCF_046562875.1). Classification (NCBI taxonomy): domain Eukaryota; kingdom Metazoa; phylum Chordata; class Mammalia; order Carnivora; family Felidae; genus Panthera; species Panthera onca. The sequence continues at coordinate 227,347,638 of NC_138339.1, forward strand.
AGGACCCAACCTGGACATGTTCTTTTAAATTCTAGATCATTTTATCCCCCATGTCTCTTTCTTTTCTTTTCTTTTCTTTTTTTTTCAATTTTTTGATTTATTTCTTCTTAAAAAAATGTTTTACTGGGGGCGCCTGGGTGGCGCAGTCGGTTAAGCGTCCGACTTCAGCCAGGTCACGATCTCGCGGTCCGTGAGTTCGAGCCCCGCGTCAGGCTCTGGGCTGATGGCTCGGAGCCTGGAGCCTGTTTCCGATTCTGTGTCTCCCTCTCTCTCTGCCCCTCCCCCGTTCATGCTCTGTCTCTCTCTGTCCCAAAAATAAATAAAAAACGTTGAAAAAAAAAAAATTAAAAAAAAAAATGTTTTACTGTTTATTTATTTTTGAGAGAGAGACAGAGAGACAGAGAGACAGAGTGCAAGTGGGGGAGGGGCAGAGAGGGAGACACAGAAATCTGAAGCAGGCTCCATCCAGGCTCTGAGCTGTCAGCACAGGGCCTGCCGTGGCCCTGCAAGCCATGAACCACAAGATCATGATCTGAGCTGAAGTCAGACGCTTAACCAACTGAGCCACCCACCCAGGTGCCCCTAAAACTGTTTTCTTTTTAAATCTGTTTTAAAATGTTTATATATTTTTGAGAGCGAGACAGAGTGTGAGTGGGGGAGGGGCAAAGAGAGAGGGAGACACAGAATCTGAGGCAGGCTCCAGGCTGTCAGCGCAGAACTCGATGCTGGGCTCAAACTCACCAATCGTGAGACCATGACCTGAGCCCAAGTCAGATGCTTAACTGCCTGAGCCACCCAGGCGCTCCCCCCACATCCCTTTCAATAAAACGTTCTTGCCCCAATATCTCAGGGCCTACCTTTGACTTGCACGGTAAGTTTCCTGATCTACTGACATATTTCTGAACTCTTTTGAGTATTGTTTTCATCATTGTTTTATACCTACCTTGCCCTACTTCAAAAAAGGGCTTGATGCAGATACACGTCTCATTTAGTAGATGATGTCTCAAACTGAAGCAGTAAGAATCTAGCATCTCAGGAGAGATGATGCGTTTGTGTAGGCGGTCCCTATTGCTGTAGCCAAAATCACCATATTGTAGGGCCTGGGCAGCAATGCAATCCGTGTACAGACCTAGCTCTGGTCCAAGGTTTTCAAGTTGTCTTTCCCCCTACCAGCCTGAGAAATCTAGAATTGGTGATACTTAGATCTACATCTTGGGGAGATTATAGAGAATACCCGGGAATGTGCTGAGTTTCTTGGAAGTAAAGAACTAGCTAAGAACTACTAATGCGACAGCATGGCCTTGAGAGAGGATCACTGTGGGTCTTTTCCTAACAGCCACCTCTACAGAAAATTCACAATTTCTCTTAATAAAAGGTTAAGAATTCAGGAGTGCCAGAGTCCCTGCATTAAGCCTCAGCCCAAGGTTAAGCCTCAACCCAAACTGCCATGGAAATTATGAAAAGGCCAGATGGTTGAGAAATAAAGGATACCTGAGTAATTTGTTCCTCCTTTTTCTTTTATCCACAGAGCAAATAGGGTTTTGTCCCTTGCCTCTGAAGCAATCATACTCTGATTGACTTTAACATCTAGGGCAGAGATTTTAAAAAAGAAAAAAAAAAAGAAAAGAAAAGAAAAGAAAAAAGAAAAAAAAAGAAAAACTAGAGAGGGCAGAAGGTGAGATTTCCAGCTGCAGGGTTGGGTTTGGAAAAGCTCAAGAAGAAGGTGGAGGAGCTTTGCCTCATGAAATGAAATGGTGACTGTGTCAAGTCCAACCAACTAACTTGGCCAGCGACCTGAAAGGGGTAGGGTGCAACCCTACCCCCCCCCCCCCGCCTCCCTCCCCCACCCCCCTCCCACCCCCGCCCCCTCCCCCCCCGCCTCCCTCCCCCCCACCCCCCCCTCCCGCCTCCCTCCCCCCCACCCCCTCCTCCCCTGCCTGCCCAGGGCTCCATGATTGTCCTCGCTCTTATCATCATGGCTTTGGAGTCCCTCTCTCGGCAGGCAAGATCTCTGACAAGAAGAGGCCATTCGGATTTTTCCGGTCCTCATAACGCAAGAGGCTGGACATTCTAGTATATTTTTAAACTAGTTGCCATGGAAATATGTTTCAAAGTTAACGAATACTCCCAGGGGAATCTGACTAGCAGTGCCAGCAAATCAGGCTTCGATTTAACCTCCTAATACAGTCTGTTGAGCAATTTCAGAACAGGTGTGCGTGTAGCATCCGGGTTTCACAGTTTGCGCCGGGTTTTGCTGCAGAGGGTGGGGAAAGCGCTCTGTGTGATTATTCGGAACGCGATTATGAAGCCGGAGGGTTTCCCGTGCCCTTGCTTCTCCTTTTCCTCCTGTGTGCTGTGCCTTGGCCGTTTCATCGCTTATTAGCGGAGAGTGGAGAGGATATAAAATTCCAATCAGCCTCTTAGCTCTCATAAGAGATCTGCTGAGGGAAGAAACTAAAATCATTGGCTGAAATGAGGTTTGCAGATGATCTATGGATTTCACCTATGATTTTTGTGTGAGCCATCTGATCTTTTAGCATTGGCTGCATGTGGCTTAGAAACAGCAGCTTTGATGAAATCACCCTTATAAATATGCACATTGGTTTCTGTCTATACTGTAATAAAAGTCTAGAAACCCTGATTTTTAAAATAATCTGTGCAGAGAGGCTGACCTTTCAGGCCTTCGAATGTTTGCTGTGATGTAAATCATCAGTTTGACTCTATAGATTGTTCAAATTTACCTAGTAATTTCCAGATTATTAGCAAAACCAGACATAAATAGATTTAACAAACAGATAAGAAACCAGAATGTAGAAACTTCTGAGCTTCCACTAAGGCTCTGATAAAAGTATATATTGTCATATATACTATAATATATATAATCTATACATGCATATATATGGTCACACACATTTATGGATCGTGGAGCTTTTTATTTTTTTTTTTTTGCTCTGATGAATGTCTCTCATCAGTAAGTTGCAGATTGTCTTTCTGTAATACAGTATTATAACAATGCAAAATGAGTTAACATCTGAAGAGTACTTTGAAAATGGACATCTTCCTTTCGATGCTATTATTTCTACCTCTCACCCTTCTGTTGAGGGTGATCATTGCTAATGTATTTCTTGAGATGCAGACATCTACACCCAATATGTTCTGTACCCTCTGCTGATTCATCTTTCCAATGGGAATGATTCTTGTTCCTTTCTTTTCTGAGTAAAATACAACGTAGGGACCTCTAGGGAGATTCCTTACTTTAAGAATCACCGGAGGGGCGCCTGCGTGGCTCGGTTAAGCATCAGATTATGGCGTTCCCGACTCTGGATTCCGGCTCATGCCATGATCTCGTGGTTAGTGGCTTAAAGCCCTGCATCTGGCTCTGGGCTGCCCGTGCAGAGCCTGCTTGGGATTCTGTCTCTCTCCCTCTCTCTCTCTTTCCCTCCCCTTCTCACATGCTCTGTCTCTCTCTCTCAAAATAAATAAATTAAAAAAAGAATCAACTGAATAATGTATCCTTCGCTGTTCCTTTAGAAAAACTTAAAACAAATTTTTTGAGTAATGTATTTTACTTCAACCAATGTATCTAAAATATTAGTATTTAATATGCAATTGATATTGGAAATCATTGAGATATTTTATGTTATTTCTACTAAGGCTTTAGAATTCAGGGTGTATTTTATACTTAGCAGGGCATCTCAACTAAAACATTTCACTTTCATTAGGGACACCTTTGTGTGTACTTGGGTTTCATAGCAGTAATAGTTGAAAGAGTAGGTGCCATATCCAAGTTGATCCAAACATACTTAAAATGTTTCCAGTAGCTGAATCAAGTTTACATTTTTTAAAGTCAAATTTAAATAAATTGAAATGAAACAACAAAATTTTATTCTTCAGTTTCGCTGGCCACATTTCAAGTGCTCAAAGGCCAGACAAGGCTGGTGGCTACCATAGGGGGCAACACAGATTCATAGGTCCTTTACGAGCCATCTCAGAGACTTTTTTTAACCCAACAGGATACAAAAACTTTATTGATAAGGTTTCAGATTCTACTTTGCCACTAACCTTTAGGAAATCACTTGTTGAGTTTTGGTTCAGGGGACAGGATGTCTACAATTACTGAAAAGACTATTAAACACTCCTCCCTTTTCCAGCTACATGCCTCAGTGAGGCTGGGACTTCTTTTTTCTTTTCAATTGTTTTTATTGTGGTAAAATACACATAAGGTTTATCATCTCAGCCACCGTTAGGTGTACTGTTCAGTGCTATTAAAGGTGATATTTAAGGAGCACCTGGGTGGCTTAGTCGGTTAAGCGTCTGACTCTTGGTTTCAGCTCAGGTCTTGATCTCATGGCTCATGAGTTCAAGCCCCGTGTTGGGTTCTGCACTGACAGCATGGAGCCTGCCTTGGGATTGTCTCTCTCCCTCTCTCTCTCTCTCTCTCTGCTCCTCCCCTGCTTGTGCTCTCTCTCTCAAAATAAATAAATAAACTTTAAAAAAAAAGTTTTTTTTAAATATTAAAAATTGGTCTTTGCCCAGCTTCTGGCTGCCAAGGATCACTGAATGGCAGGGTAGGCCTTTGTAGTTTTGCTGCCCGGCACAGCAATGCTTTTCCATTTTTGTTTTTAATGTTTATTTTTGAGAGACAGAGAAACAGAGAGAGACAGAGCACAAGCAAGGGAGGGGCAGAGAAACAGGGAGACACAGGATCTGAAACAGGCTCCAGGCTCTGAGCTGTCAGCACAGAGCCCGATGCAGGGCTCAAATCCACGAACCGTGAGATCATGACCTCAGCCGAAGTCAGACGCTTAACGGACTGAGCCACCCAGGTACCCCTATGACTTTCCATTTCCTGCTCTGGGGAAGCCCCCTCTTCTTCTCAACACACACACACATACTCACATAGTATGTTTGCACACAGCCACAGAGCCCCCAGCAGGGTGTAACTCTCTGTTTATTGAGCCGCTATAAAAAAGCAGTTCTATCAAATCTAATTATAGAGAAAACTGGATTCCTAAAAGTTCATTTAAAATGCCCTAGAAGGGCGCCTGGGTGGCTCAGTTGGTTAAGCGTCCCACTTCAGCTCAGGTCATGATCTCACGGTTTGTGGGTTCGAGCCCTGCGTCGGGCTCTGTGCCGACAGCTCAGAGCCTGGAGCCTGCTTCAGATCCTGTGTCTCCTTCTCTCTCTGCCCCTCCCCCTCTCGTGCTCTGTCTCTCTCTCTCTCTCTCTCTCTCAAAAATAAATAAACATTAAAAATTTTTGAAAAAAGAAAATACCCTAGATATATGATGATTTATCAAAAATTCTTATGTTGTGCTCAGATAAAGCATACCTTTTTATTTAATATGTTTTGTTAATAAATTCACTCTAGGAAATATTAAAGAAATACATAATTAAAATATTGAAATGATGGAATAAACATTACTGATAGTCATTTTTCACTGAAGCAAAAATCAGTCCAAATGATAGTTACTTCAAGAAAAAGCATTAAGCTTAACTCATCTAGATTTTGAAGGACCTGTCAGTTCATCTGCAAAGAACTGCATGGATAAGCACTCATATAAAACATTTAAATCACCAATGCATTCTTGTTTCTGACATTTCTAATACATATAACTCATGTACCTGAAATAAACATCCTTCAAAAGAGGAGAAAATGAAGCTCGTGCAGGAAGACAAGTAGGTTTTTATGGTCTGTACCTTTCCTTCACACGGCCTCCTTCTCCTCCTTTTCCAATATTCCCTTTGTCTCCTTCCACTGTCAAGTGTTCTCCAAAGGTAGCAAATAGAAGTGTGGGCAAAGCTAGTGGTGAAAACGAAGGTCCAGACTCTCTGCATTAACCAGCTGAAATAACCCGTCATAATTTAGGTTGGGCTACAACTTGCCGGCTCCCCGGGGCTTGCGGCTACTGCCAGTCCTAGAGATCCAGCTCCAAGCTGTGTTCTCTACCATGCTTCAGCACTGAGATCTGAGGCTGTTTATACCCCAGAACGATACATGGTCACATATGCCTCTTCGTCCTCTCCATTTCACAGATGGCGAGATTGAGACTCAGGAAAGTGAGCTTCCTCATTCACAGTCACACCACTGGGAAGTAAGGTTTAATCCTAGATTTTCCTGGCTAACGAGACCTGTCTACTGACCATTCTGATTCCCACTCTGCTGGTGCATGGAGAATTATTGCTATTATGCAAGGGCCTGCCTGTTCTTCCTCCCCTATATTCTCAAAGGGATTATTCATCCACAAGGAAACATACAGCTTATCTTGGGATTCCTTACCCTCCAAACTACACCATAAGCTATCCAAAGATGTCTGTGTTTGCCTTAGTCTTGAATAGCCTTGCTGTGAGCCAAGGAGCAGGGCCCGACTTGCTGTTGGGTGGTGGACCCCAGGAGTCTGCCTGCTGCAGGCAGCTGACAAGGTCAGCTGACACTGGAGTCAGTGGTGAAAACACCGATTTTAAAAGTTTGGGGAAATCAGGTAAGTCATTAATTAAATATCCGCAGCAGATAAAATAACTTCAATGCTCTTGAGAATGAATCTTTGCTCTCCTCCAAGTTCATTAAGCTATTTAAAATTTCAACAGACGTTACTGTAGGAATCACATTTTCAACCTGTCTGCAAAGATTTAACAGTTTCACCATTTTATTGGCATGGGTTTCAGCATTCAAAGACGTGTAATTCTTGACGCTTTTGCATTAATCAATATGATGAAGAATGCTATAGATTCACAGTCTGTTTATGACTTGACAATTTCCTTGGTTTCTTTACAACTATATTGCTTATCTATTTCTGGAGGTCTGTATACATGCATAAAGATATATGCTCTTGATAAAGAAAAAATACAAACTAAAATGCGTAATAGCAGGAAGAGAAAATGATTAGACTTGAAATTTGGTTCTTTTTACTACAATTTGTGTGACTAGTTAATTATTGTTTATTTAAACAGGGTCATATGTCTGGCATTGATGTCTCAGGCACATGGAAGTGTAAAGTAAACTTGAATTTCTGGTATTAAATATAATTTTTAAAGTCACATACATTTGCTGGGAAAAGTGCATTTGCATTTATGACAAGACGATTAAAATAATTAGCTCTGGATGAAGACATCCAACCAGAAACAGAATGAATGGTGTTGCTAAATTTTATACTTGTTGCAAACATTAGCATCTGGTCTTGACTTATTGGAGATAGAATTTATTTTTATGTTTCATTCAATATAATGTACTAAAATGTTTATTGAGTACCTACTTTGTGCCTGGCACTGTTACATGGTGGTTAATTGAAGGACTATTAATTCTTCTGGGAAGGGACCAAAAACTCACGTAAGAATATAACAGATGCTTGGCTAATGTCGTTTGAAAGAGAACATTAAGAGAATGAGCCAAGTCCAAGTGAACAACACCAAAAGCTAAAGTCACCCTTTGTCCTCCCGCCCCAAAGAGAAGAACTCTTTTTCTGCTTAGCAAATAATAATTGTTTTGTTAATGTCTGCCCTGAGCTTTCTCCACAAGGTTTGATTTTACAGATGAGAACCTTCACTTCTTATAAGCTTTAAGTTTCGGTAACATCTGATTATGTTCCATTCCTGGCCAATTTGTGCTCCGTGGCCCCTAGATCCCACTGGAATACAACCTTGAACCCCCATCCAGCAAAAATGGATCTCCTCCATGTGACCCCACCTTCTCTCTCTCCAGCCTCTTCTCTCACTAATCACCTTCCTGTACTTCATACTCTGGTCTACTTGTTTCTCCCCAAATCCCAACCAGGTCCCCATCACTTGCCGAAATTGTCCCCTCAACATATAATCCTCTATCTCCTCATCCTTGTCTGTGAAAACTCTACCCATCCTCTAAGAAAGACTCAGATCTTGTCCCCAGCCTCATGCCCCCCAGTAATACTTACTGATCTCAGCTCTGACAGGGTTGGTTTGTTTATCTTTATGCTATATATTCCCTACTCTGCAATGCTTTATTGTTTGAGTACTTGTCTTAATTTTGTATTAAATTGTAATGACTTGGAAATGACAGACATAGTAGACATAGTATATATATATATATATATATATATATATATATATGTGTGTGTGTGTGTGTGTGTGTGTGTGTGTGTATTCAGGTCCACTGTCATGCCTTGCCTACCTGCATCTATGCAGAAGTGTTCATGTACTGAATTTTAGGAGAGCATTAAACTATACAAGTTATTTCAGACAAAAAATAATAGTAGCCAATTGTATGTCTTCCTGGCAGATGCCTATTTATGTCAACACTTCGAGGGATTTGGGCCTCTCGGCATCACAGATGGTGTGACATTTATTTCATCTTTGCACTATGAAACATGCCAATGGAATGATCGAGTGCACGGCTGCCCCCAGAGAGAGGTAGATCTATCACCTTCTCAGCCACACACTCCTCTCTGTAAACCTGGAGGAACTCTATCTATAGATTTCTCAAACTCTTTTCTTCTCCATGATGGAAAGAACTAGGCCTGTACTGGGCCAGCCCTACTAAAAAATAGGGAGGCAACAGCGTGTCTCTCATCTTTCCTTTCAGTATCTCTATGCTCCCTGTCAACATCTTACTTCTGAGGCTAGGTCTAATTCATAATCAGGTTTGGGGATAAAAAGAACTTAGTATAGTACCCTTCCCAACAGTACTGGCAGCATTTAAAAAGGAGATATGGAAGAGACAATACTTCTTAGAAAGCAAAGTTTCTCTCAGGATAGAATTTCAATCTCAGGATCCCTTGTGGACATGTCGATATAATTTAGTCATAAAACTGTGATTACATGTGACCTGGAAGAATATATATCAAATCAGTTTCCTTATTTGTGAAATGGTGGCAATAATAGTACCTGTTTAAGGTTGTTCAGAGGATTAAATGAGATATTACTTCTGTCAGGAACTGGGAAGAGTCAGATTTTACCCTACCTGCAATCTGATGAGTTATCCTGCTGCTGTTTCTCATGCTGGTAGAAGACTTGAGACTCCTGGGTCAGAGACAAAGGACTTTTTGACTCATAGTAAAAGCAGTAGCCAGAGTAGCGGTATTCTCTTATGCTGGTTTCACAAGCTCAGTTCCCACAGGGCAACACAAAAACACCTGCACACACACAATGGGCCACCTTCCAGAAGAACTCTGAGCTTAGGGAGCCTGAATCTTAGGATGGGCAGGAGCAGTTCCAGAGGAAGACATTATGTTGGACAGTAAGCATGCATGCTCCTTGCTCTGGAGGAAGATAGTATATCCATGTTCCAAAGCTGTTTGCTAGACAAACATCTTGGAAAAAAAATAATCCAGAACAAAGACAGTCAGTCTTGCTTGCAAGACGTGTAGCAATGTGAGTGTCCCAGGGAGACTTGACTCCCAACTTGTAAAGCACTTATAACGGCACCTGGCACAGAAGAAGTACTCAGGAACTGTGATTACTGCTGTTATTTGTTCACAAAGAGGATTCTGCCTCATTAAAAGTTGACTTCATTCAGTTACTGATGAAATAAAAGGAAAATGCAAACAGATCACCATGCATCCCATATGTTTTAAAAATTCAAATAGGGGCTCTTCATTCATAGATGTTCAAACCAAGTCAGAAAACTTGAGAGGAGGTTTTGTTTTTCCTGCCAGTACATTTGATGTCAGCACTAATTTTGCACGTATAGTGCACTTGCTGTGTGGTCTCTGGGAGAGAATAACTAAATTGGGGCCGCTGCTCATTCACTGGTGACTTTGATTCGCCCACCTTGAGGTACTGCTCACTGCTTCAGTACACAGAGTCATAGCCTACTCTTTTTTTGCAGACTGGATGAGATGTGGTCCGTTTCCTTCTAAAAATAAATATGCACCTGGACATTTGGTCTTCAAAATGCCTTTGGGTTTTTCCACTAAGTTGAAATGACAAAGGATGATTTTGAATGGAAATGGAAGCATTGGCTCTTAAACGTGATAAGCTCTGAGAGGCAAGTTGGGTCAAATCAAGACAGACCTGAGGGTCACACTTCTCTTAGGAGTGCCCACTCTTCTGTCCTTTGAATCATCCTTCCTTCCAGAAAGAAACCTGCTGTTCTCTGAATGACCAACTCTCTTTCTCCAGTAAAAACAACTAACTTACACCGATCTCAATTAATCCTAGCATCTGGTATTATGTGTGGCACATAATATAGGCTCAGTAAAATAAAGAAATAAATAAATAATAAATAATTTTCTTATTTTTTTGACTAAGAAGTAGGGGATCCCAGGTACTCTCCTCCCAGGCGCTGCTTAGATGAAAAAGGAAAGTCTACAACAATGAATTTCTAACCATCACATTTCAAAAAAAAAAAAAAAAAATGAGAAAGATAATTTGGGACAAGGTTGGGAATGAATCTGCATTCCAGATATTCTTCACACCCCTGTGATAAGAACTTGTCCCGTTTACATCAGGAGATCTTCCGGAGTGTGGTACTTGTAATGTGCATATGAATCACTTGGGGATCCTGTAAAATGCACGTTTCTGCTTCAGCAGATCTGGGTGGAGTCTGAGCTCCCGTATTTCTGTCAAATTCCCAGGTGACCGAGAGGCTGTGGGTCCACTGATCAGAATTTGAGTGTCCCGGATTTAGACAACTTTGCTAAGGAGGCTTGGAGTGGAGGAAGGGAAGTCGGCCTTCTGTGGCTGCTTGGCTTTCAGACAGAAGGCACTCCGCGGGCCTCACTTGGCTCCAGCAGTCTCCCGAGAGGGCTCAAGCCCCAGTGCTTACCCGATGCTCTTGCACACCCTCCCAGGTGAATTCAGAAAAGCAGGTCTGGCTAAGCGGTGAGAGGAAGAGGGAGGGGGTGAAAAGAACCCCAGACAGCACCGCTTCTGGGTTCCAGCAACTGTGGCTGGACAGCTCGGGGCTCTGAGAGCAGATGGCAGACGGGCGGCCTCCCGTGGAGGAGCCCCAGGCACCGCTCACACCCTTCTTCCCTCAGCAGCCCTCACACCTCTCTCCTCAGCGCCTTCCCTGGATGAACAGAGAATCACCTGCCAAGCAGACTGCTGATCATGAATCACATTCTCAAGTCCTCGTGTCCATGGCCAGACGCCGAGCGGGCAGAAAGCGGTCCAGCTTCACAACAACCTGCTGCACTTCCAGACCGAGCGGCCAGTCCTGTGATGTCAGCCCTCCAGGTCTTGGGTGACGTCTCTGGGTTTACAGAGCAGGAAGCAAGGACACCAACGTGTTCGCGTGCCATATATAGCTTGACATGCTTCCTGAAACAACAGAACAAAGAAACAAAAGTAGTTTCTGGTGTGGTGCGGAGAATTTTGATGCAGGTGAATTCAAGTCAATTCAGCAGTTATTCGTTGAGGGGTTTCGGGTAGTTAGCCAAAGTCTGACCAAGGCGGATGGACCCATTTTCTCCTCGGATTCCAGGGCAGAGGTGTCCCCTGGGCCCTGGCTGGCCCGCTGCCTCCTCTCCTCCTTCCCATGGCTTTCCTCCCACACCTGTGCTCCCTCATACATGCTGAGGCTCCTCTCCCAAGCCAGGCCTGTGTAAGTGAATTCCCTTCTCCCACTTCTCACTACCCTGCCGTCCCCGTTCAATTCCTGAAGCTAATCTGGCGAGCAACCTTGCCATAGTGTTTCAGTGAGAAAGGTGGGGCGATATGTCCTCTGACACCCTCCACACAAATAATCCTGTATTGATGTTTCCAGAGGAAGGACTGGAGGCTAGGAGAGGAGTTCAGAGCAGAAGTACTGCCTAATTTATGAAATCAAACAAGAGGAAGGAGCACTTTGAGGGACTGGGAGAGACAAGACCAGCCTGGGGCAGGGAGGGAGGTGGGTGTGTGAGCTGCTCTACTACGGCAGGTCTGACCTCAGAGGTCCTGGCAGGCAGCCCCAGGCTCAAAGAGCTTTTGAAAGGGGGCGGGGGGGGGGGGTGCATGCTTTTGGAATTCCTCAGAATTCCACAGATGACTGTTCTGTTTCCATCGGGGGAGAGTGTGCTAAAAAGCTACTGAAATTAGTGACGACCAATGAGAAGAGACGTTTTTCAGCATCCCCTTCCTCTTTGCTTCCTGCATCCTCCTGGGCTGCCTCGTGTTCTGGCTCCTCAGGGTTCCAGGGCAGACAGTGCCGTCCTGGCCTCCTCTTACCGAGGTTTGGAGAATTACCAGGTGTTTGAGAGAGACGCAACACAATTTGTAATGTTGGACTTTTGTTTTAAAGTCTCCCCCCGCCACCCCAAGATGCCTGTGAACAAATAGAAAGCATCTCAGGAGGAGGGGGAGAAAATTAGAAATTTATGTATGGCACATATTCCTTCCACTTTATGTGTTGGGATCTGTGAAATCTGCTCAGCCTTAGCAGTACTCCAGGATTCTACATAAAGTCTTAGGCTTAATGCAATGGTCCTGGCGGGGTACTCCGCAGAGCCTTAGACCATGATGCCCCCAGATTCATGCAGGATGCAATTCACACTTCTTGGATTGCGCTATACCAGACTGGTCTCAACACACTGAGGAGACTCTGTGTGCGTGTTGCGGGAGATAGTTCTGACTTGGCTGTCTGCTCCCTGCCTCATAATCTTACAATTAAGAGCATGCCTGTAGAACCAACTGGATCGAATGCCATTTCCACCCCTTACTATCTGTGACCCTGAGCCAGTTACCCGACCTCTTTGTGCTTTAGTCTCTCATTTATCAAGTAGGAGTAATAATAATAGGTTGTTATGAGAATGAAATCAGTTAATCCACACAAAGCACTTACTTAATCTGTGAGTAAAGGCTTCTCAAGTGATAAATAGTTTCTTACAAAGATTAGTAAGTGTGTGTGGAATCATCTAGCTGATTGCCTGCACGTCTTAGGCAGCATATGAGGGACAGCTATTACTATAATAATGCAGAACCAATAATCATATTTTATTTGAATGGTAATGGACAAGTATACTTACAAGTGCCTGCTATCTGTCAGGCCCTCTGGTGGTCTAATGTAACTTACTCATTGTCTCTACTACAAACTATAATAGTTGGGAAAACTTTGCTCAGAGCAGTTGAATCACTTGTCCAAGGTTACTGAGCTAATAATTGGGAGAATAAGGGCTTATACTTGGGTATAAATGAGATCTCAATGCCATATAGTCTTTCCTCTACACCGTAACTTTTTAAAGAAAGAATATATTTTTTGAACATGAGATCAAGGACTGACACTCACGTCCTGGAAATCTGGTGAATATAGAAGTGTTCCTTTTGTTATTGGGGTCAACTATAAATGTCTATAAATTGGCCTCAGACATCTATAGAAAAGGGCTGATTTTGAGAAGAATGAAAGTGAGAGCATGATGTAGAGTGAGCAGAAGAAAGCCGTGAGACAGAGAAATAGGGTGCTCAGGGCACATTGTGACTTCAGCGCTCACATTGTTCCTATGTGTCATGTGACTCTGCTCCTTCACAGCGTGCTCCACATACACTTGCAGCATACAACAGTCTGTGGCTCTCAGGGGGTTCTAGCTGACATGGCACAGGAAGGTGGATCTCTGCAAACCCAAATCCAAGGCTACGTGATATGAAAAGAGAGATTGCAGTGCAATTAGTACCGCAGGTTTTTATGATTCCATTTTCCATTCACTGCCTCCATCAGACTGGTGGTGAGGTTTTATTTTCATTTATCTGAAGTCAGGAGGAGTAGGTAAAGCAGGGTTGAGCTGCTCCTTCAAGACCCTCTGATCTCAGAATATAAGATCTTGCCATTACCCATTCAAGCATAAAATGTAAGTACACTTCATAAGAACGTGTCTAACTTGGTAAAACTAACAGATTTGGAAAACTCCCTGTGGAGATTTCCTTACTCCAGGCTTAGGCCATCCCTTGCTATCTTGAGCAATATTTTTTAAGGAACATTTATATATTCTCCAAAGTTTTCTTTTTACTCTCTTAGATGCCCTCTTGAAAGCATTGCAGGTTAGAAAGAAGACTGAGCAGACTGCTCAGATGGCTGTTATATTTGTTTGCAAACCTATCTCCCTTTACAGAAATGCTAGCCTTTTGAGGGTAGGTTGTATGTCATATTCATCTTCTTATCCTCAGCACGTAGCACACTATTCGGCAGATAGTGAATATGTAGCGGTTGTTGAATGAACTAGTAAATCCCCAGGGAAGAGAAGAAGGAGACCTGTATCCTATGACTATGATATGTCAGGTATGTACTGGGCTCTTCACTCACTGATTTTATGTATTCGTCACAACAATCTCAGTTTATTATTTTTTTAATGTTTATTTATTTTGAGAGAGAGAGAGAGACAGAGTGTGAGCAGAGGAGGGGCAGAGAGAGAGGGGGATACAGAATGCATAACAGCCTCCAGGCTCTGACAGCACAGAGCCCGATGCAAGGCTCCAACTCACGAACTGAAAGATTATGACCTGAGCCGAAGTTGGACACTTAATCCCACTGAGCCACCCAGGTGCCCTAAAAAGGTTGAATAGAGCGCTATGACTTGGGGGTCATAGGGTGATCTTTATCCCTGTATCACCCTAAGGTAATTATCATTGCCACTGCATTCCTGAACGACTTGCAAAAGAGCAGGCCAACTGTGCGGTGAGAGGGAGTTTCTTACAGAGGCACAGAGAAGTGCTTCAGCTAGTAAATAAAGTTTGGCTCAGAATTTAAATCGAAGACTTTGACTCCAGAGCCTATTTTCTATGTTTTCTTATTTTAGAGCGGGAACACATGCATGAGTGGGGAAGAGGGGCAGAGGAAGAGAGAGAGAATCTCAAGCAGGCTCCATGCTCAGTGTGGAGCCCGACCCCAGGGCTCAATCCCACAACCGTGGGATAGTGACTTGAGCTGAAATTAGGAGTTGAACACTCAACCACTTGAGTCACCCAAATGCCTCCCCTTTTTTAGAGCCTATTTTCTTAATCTTCTTCACAGAAGTTAGAAGGACCTCATGCTTAATTTTACCAAGAATAGTGAGTGGAGAGTTCGGTAGGTCCCTCCTCCACATTAACTCTTCCATCATCTAGCTAATACCATTCATCTACCCTACCCCTCCCACCATCCATTCATCTACTCCTCTATCTATCCATTCAATCATCTCATCCACCCATCCATCTATCCATAATACGTACATACATACACGTACACACACGTATACTTACATTTACTTATTTGCTCCCCAACTGCCACCACTACCACGAAACATGTAACAATTCCTTTCAGTAACAGTTTCTTCTATATCATCATGAGCCTCACCAAGGTGACTAATTTCACAGAATGATTTGAGGATCTGGACTTAGAGATTGGCATTGGGTATCACTGAGCAAACAGCAGACAGATGTTCACAGGAACTCTGTTGTCTGGGGTGGTACTTTCCTGGAAGTCTGTTAAGAAGTTTTCCAACTAAAATTAACTTCGTAGTATCTGAGCCAGAAACACAAGATGTGCTTCATTTCTATCTTCCTATGTGAGCTGTTGAGTGCATCTGCCTTGTTCTGTGTGTGTGTGTGTGTGTGTGTGTGTGTGTGTGTGTGTGTTGGGGATATGACCAGACATAGCACCTTGGAGAACAGTAAGAGTGGGTGGTAATTGCATTAATTGGTTATCTCTCATAAGAATGCACCCCGCATGTAGCTCGCACTACAAGACTCAAGTGTGCTTTCTGAATTAGATTGAACTGAAGGCAGAAGCCAGGCTTAGTCTAGGGAATGTAGTCACTCAGTCACCAGCACGGGTGGCTAGAACCCTGGTTATAACACACCTGTTATAGTTATCAGGGAAACAATAATGAATGACAGGCATGGCACTGGGGGATCCTGGAACTAGCAGTCAGAAGGCTTGACTTTTTGTGAGGCTGACACAACAGGCCATCTTTTGTGGAGTCTCCCTTCCCAGGAGTGCTCCCTGGAGGCTATTGGAGAGCAAGAGGATTTTGCCACCCAGGCTTGCTTTGGGCTGGTTGCATCCCTTGACTGAAGTTCATCCTCCTTTTAGGGATCCCTTGGTATTTGCTTCGTCATCTTGTCCCTTTTGGCCTTTACCAGCCCCAGCTTCTCACACTATCCCCAGTTAATTCTCTACCATTGCCTACGCCTTTGTAATAATTCGCTTCATTAAATTTTCTTTAAATTATCCAAATTTCCTGCCAAGATCCCTCTGATACACGATCAGTTGGAGTTATGGAACCCCAAAGCAAGTCTTTGAACCTATTTATGTGTGATTATCCTCCATTGAAAGTTATGTAATACCGGTTTTCCCCTCTCACCAGGAAGTTGTGAAGGCAAAGTGAGGAAGTTGAAAAAGAGGCTATGGGAGGGTTAATACCAAAAAACAATTCAAAAGTAAGGCACTAATACAACTTATGCAATGTCATCTCTTCATCTTTTCAGCCATGATAATAGGCAAAAGTAAACTGCTTAGTCACTAGTAATCTCAGAAAAATATATCCTGTGCTTCTTTCTGGGATGTTTTTCATTAGGCAGCATCTTGCTTTCCACCAGTAATTCAGCCAAGCATGGAAAATATCGCACACAAATTCCAAACTTCATCAGAACATTCCCACACTTGGCTGGACGCCCTCTATTTTGTGGACACAGATGTCCAATTGCCGAGACAAATGAATCACACTGAAAATCAGTTAAGTGTAATAAAACCACAATTGACTTTGTAGAGTGCAACTCACCTGTGCTCTGTATTTTGTGACCAAATTCAAGAAGGAACTTTCCTAGTCCTTCCAGAGCATAGCCTGTTCTGGCTTGGTTAAAACAATCTGTGAGCTGCCTCACTGCCTAGCAGTCATGGTACTCTAGGGTGTGCATGCCCTTTGGGGCACTTCTTCATAGCCTTCAGTCTCTCCAATAGGCTAGCACCAAGAGACAAAGATGAGTCTGAAGTCCCCCGTGAACACACATGGACATGGGGGTTAAGCCTGTGTGCCCTAGTTTCTCATAGGTTCTTTATTTGTGCAAAAGTAAAATGTATAAAGCATTATAGGGAAATTCTTCCAGCCTAATGCTTTTCACTCCTTTGAAGAACAGAAAAATGTCTCTGGGCTAAGATTAGGGCTGGAGACGAAAGGGGACATAGATATGAAATTGTTTTTGACCTTTTTGCCTTGGTCTCGCTAGTGACTTCTAGGTCTTGGCACGGCCGCGCAATAGAAAACAACGCAAGGGAAACTTTGGCTTATTGGCATGTTGTGCCCTTCTTACAGAAAGGATCTAAACCAGGCAGCCTGATCTGTGCATAAAGACCTCCTTGATCTTATATCTCTTAGACTGGACACTGATATCTGATAGCCTCAATAATGCTTCATGGTAATGCTCTATGACACCATTTCAGACATTGTTGCTGGAATAACCTCTCCACATTATCCTATCTCCCCTCTTCTCTTTAGCCATAGCAGTAGGGAAGTAAGGAGGCTTCTGTGTCTTCCTGGTCCCTTCAGGCCTCTTGGGAGAGTGTGGTCCCTCTCTTGATAGTTTCAGCTTCACCCTGATGATCTGGACTGGATGAAGTGAAGTGTGGTGGAATCTTTCTGAAGTGGTCTGTCAGCTTGCCTAGAATAGAATCTCTGTCAGGGCTGTTTGCTTCCTGTGGCCACTCCAACTGGCAAACGGGTTGCATCTCTCCCTTGGCAGCTGGCTCCCGTCTGCCCCCTGTTGGTCCGCACATGTGAGTTTAACTTTTAGAAGAGACATGAACAACCATCAAAGCCATATGGATTCGAAACATTAACTTTTGAAAGTCACATTTTAGTTTGGTCCTTAAAATCCAGTATCTCAAAGATCAGTTTCATGAAGACTCCCCACTTTGCTGACACCGGATGATTTAAGCCAAGCAATTCCCTAAATGCTAGGAAGTTGAGCAAATCCAAACCACTTGGTTAAATACACAGTTCCCTTTGGTTTTTCTTACAACAGCCAAAACGTGTTTCCAAAACAGGAACATGTTCTTTCCTGAAACCAGTTATTCAAGATCTTGGTGGCTTGATACAAACATATCCAAGAAGGGACTCTTCATAGGGATCATCCATTTGAGGCCAACATTAACTAATTCCGGTCACCTTCAGTGTCACAGAGCAAGACTTTGTGCACAAGGAGTTCCCATCACTGAAAACAGTGAGCGCATGTGTTAAAAGTCACCATTCATATCATAGAACTACTCTCCCTATTGTAAGGAAACAATACAGATGAGATCCCACAGCCTTTCCTAAAATCAGACAGATGGATTAGAGGAATCTGTCAAAGTCTCCCTGGTTCTGGGATGGAGTATGTCAGCTCTAGTTTGCTAATCCCTCTGCTACCAAATGTATTTGACAGTATCTCTGGGGCTAATAAAGAGAACAGATCAAACATATGGCAGAGAAACATACGACTTTGATTATAAAACAACACAGTAGCTCCCTATCTCCCTGCATCTCCCAAAGATAATGTTGGTGTGGAGGGCAAGGATATAGAGTCCCACTTTCTTATTCCTCCCGAGGGGGTAAAAATAGGACTCTTATGGGCCCTAGTTTAAAATGAGCAGAGCCTAGGAGGGCATAAATGCTCACATAGGGTGCACATCCTTTGCCTCTGTCTACCCTGTAATTGCCCTGTGGACTAAATGATCTTGCAACATTCAACACCTAGGAGATTCTGGAATTGTGTGATTTTTCTTCCACGTACCCAGGATCTGAATTACAGCCTGAACAGTGACCATCACTGACCAGGAAGAACCTACAAGAATTGTTATGGCCATTGTTTGTATCTCTCCTTTGTTTGACTCCATTCACTGTCACAGATGCCATGTTGCCAGAAAGGAGGATCCTGGAATAAAGTTTTGGAACTTGAAAGTTGTATTCACAAATCTTTGGGAGGGACCACCACAGAAGGCTGGAGGCAGGAAGCTTATTTGGTCTATTTCTTGTCTTTGTTAAAAATGATAATATGAGCAAGAAACTATTTACAACCTTAAATAACCTTCAGTTCAGGACACTGAAACATGCATAATACATTTTCCTTAACTGAACAATGCACAAGCAGGCATTCTGGAGGTTTTATCACCATACTGGTGTGATTATAGTTAAGAGGATTGGCATAGTTAGCTCCCTGGAAAAAGGCTTGACCTAGGTTAATACTTTAATATGAGTAACTTTTTTTTCTAATTACAAAAAAAGAAAGGAACAATGATTTCTCAGTGTACTTTCTTTGCTTACACTCCACCTTGTCTTGCTGTATGTCCCCTACATCTTTGAGTCTGCTTTCACGTGCCTATTCAGATCATGTATGTTAAATATGTAAATTATCCCTGTCCCCTATTGTCCCGTTGCTACCACGATGTCCAGAGCATCATGTATGGATTGCCTGTTTTCTTTTGCTAAAGGTTACCTCGACACCCCAGTGTTAAATGTTCAGTACTTGTGCTTTGGAGATTTTAAGATTCAACTTATAGAGTGCTATACTTGGGATATGGAAGAAGAAAAACATATGACCTTTAGGAAACAGGTTTGGACCCTAGGGGTCCTGGATTAAGCTTCCTGAAAAGCACTATCTCATGGGCTGACAATCATGTACATGAACATTTCCTCTGCTGCTGAAAGAAAATGTTTGATTACCAGACGCAATGTCACTTTACATGATGTACAGGTGATATGGGAAATAGGCACATTCACATAAAGAAACACACACCCCCTCCCCCCGCCCCAGCGTGTATGCCTCATCTGTGCTTCCTGAAGAGCAAAATGCCCTTCTGGGGAACAGACCTTTGCCTGCTAGCATTTTCAATGACTCTCAGCCCTTCTTACAGTTGGCTTTGACTGATTTCAGACTTTTCTTGTCAATTAAAGATGACAAATTTAGCCTCTTGCAAGGCAGACAAATAATCAGCCAGTGTGAACCATATCAGGATCTAAGATTTAGAATGGATCAGAGCCATCCTGAAAAATTCCTCTGGCAACTGTGAACTGACGGGCATCCAGAGGAACATCTGAGATGTGGCATGTGGCACTCAGGCATTCTGAAGAGCCACTGGCCTTAAGAAAGATGCAGCAACATGTCCCTACTTTGTCCTTCCTTCCTGGTTTTTGGTAGGAATGGCCAACTATATTTGTCTAGCCACTGTCCAGACAAATCCAGGGCCACATTCAAGATACATGTTTGTCTTTTTTAGCCTTTGTTTTCAGAGACACATTGTCTGGAAATGATATCCACTTGCTGGTTATTCATTTTGCTTTCTGCTTCAGGGATGGTGATAAGGAGGGTGGATGTAAATAATTGCTTCCCCTCCGTGGACTGACAGAAGGTGCCCTGGTGCCTTTTACGTCCTGAAGGCAAGTGAAAGTTATGTGTCGTTGTGTGTGGCAATTGTTTGCTATATTGCTGTTCCTTTCTCAGCATATGGATGGGTCAAGAGGGTGACTGTTTATCATCTGGAGGTGGTGGTGGAGGCAGATGTGGGGGCAGATGTGGAGGGAGGGGGTAAATTCCCAGTTCTTCTCTTCTACCTCTAATTCCTTTCTGATACTCTTGTCTATATATGAAATAGGTTTCTTTGCATAGTCAAATTGACCTGCCTTTCTCAGATATTATCCTGAGTAGAATTTTCAGTAAGATGGGCTTCACTAATGATGGAAAGAATGTAATCCATCTGTGAAAAACCCTTAATCGTCATGAGAAAAAAAAGAAGAATTCAGAGGCACAGGGGCTTTGATTTACCTCTGCTTGACTTCCTTTCATTCACAAAAAAACTGCATGTGCAGAAGGGAAAGAAGCCAACCCAACATTTTCCACAACATGCAGTAAGCATTGTTGGTAATCATGAATGACAGGATAGTGAAGCTATGGAGAAATGGAGCTGCTTTTAATAACCTTTGCAGTTGATGAAGAGAGTTACATGCAAAATAATGTTGATAATGAAAGCAAAGACAAATATTTTTTTAGTTCCTCCTATGTATAAGTCCCATTGGCAAAGTGCTATATATACATTCAGTCATTCAGTTGGTCCGACAGTCATACAAGGCAGTTATTCTATTATCTTATCGTGTCTTGAACAGAACTGTGGATTCCACCTCCCCAAATCTACGCTTCCCCAGGACTTGCTCTTCTCTGGAAATGATACCACCAGCAATTCAGTTGCTCTGGCCACAGACTTGGAAACGAGTCACATTTAGTTCATCTCTTTCCCTTTGACTCCCACATCCAATTTGACAATAGATTCTGCAAAATATGACAGCAAGGTTCCTAACTTAGTCTCTTTGATATGATTTCTGTTTACCTCTTGGACCTCAATCTCCTATCACTCTTAAATGTGAAACACTTATTGAAGATGGATATTTAATGTATCTTGAGACCTTTCATTTTGCTCATAGTCTATTGCCATAACATTAGCCTAAACACCATCACCTCCAGATCAGAGTATAGAAACAGTCACCTGACTGGTCTACACGCTTTCACTCTCCCTTGTAAAGATCTAACAATAAGAATGAGCTGTGAATCATGAATCCAACCATGTCACCTCCCTGCTTAAACCTCCCATGACTTTGCATTGTTCTTAGAAGAAATGCATATTTTCTAATGTGTCTCCCTGATCTGATTGCTGCCTGCTTCTCACACCCCCACTTCCCATCCCTGCCTCCCTCACTCTCTATGTCCCAGACATACTGGCCTTTTTTTACCCTCTCTTGAACATGTACTACTTGTTTCTGCCTCAAAGCTTTGAACTTACTGTTCCTGCCTCCTAGGAAATTCTTCTGTCTTTATAGGATTGGCTCCACATAATGGTCATAGTTTTATGCTTGCAGGTGAAAAATAAATAGTAATCAAAAGGCAATATTAGCACCACCATTGGAAGAAGGAGGAGGAGTTTGGATGACAGACAAAGCAGCAGATTATAAAGAGGGTGACTGGATTTTGGGTGGAAGAGTTGGGTTGAGCCTGAGTGTACAGCATCTCCTGGGAAGAGATGATGTGTGCCTTTCTTTGATTTGGTCATAATCATCATAAACGAATAAAATAATGATATATTCATATTGCCTCACCTGTCTTGACAGCAACATTGTATGGAAGAAGACTTGGGGTGCAGAGCTGGTAAGTCAGTAGAATAGATGAATTACCCCCACGGTTAAAGAAAAGTACACTTAGGGATGCCTGGGTGGCTCTGTCGGTTAAGCGTCCAACTTCGGCTCAGGTCATGATCTCACGGTCCGTGAGTTCGAGCCCCATGTCGAGCCCCACGTCAGCTCTGTGCTGACAGCTCGGAGCCTGGATCCTGCTTCAGATTCTGTGTCTTCCTCTCTGCCCCTGCCCCGCTCTCGCTCTGTTTCTGTCTCTCTCAAAAATAAATAAAGATTTTAAAAAATCTTTTTTAAAAAAAGAAAAGTACACGTAGAGGGAAGAATTAAGCACTGCTTAATTACCTGGCAGGTGCAGAACTTCAACCCAGAACTGTCCTGACTTCTTAAAGACCTGCTGCTCCCGCAGTAATGTGCTAGCTGACAGGATGCTCCCATATCATTCCTAGTCTACGGCATTTCGTCTGAATTACATAACTTGACATATGATTAAATGCACTCTTCCCTCATGTTTCATGTGGATGCATTTTACTTTATCAACACATTTGTAAGTTCCTTGAATCCAAAGACTGGTCTTTCATAGTCCTTGGCATGTAGAAGGCTCTCCAAAAGTAATTTGTTATTTAGGTAACTATATTTCTCTTGTATCTCTAGAGACGTTTGGCAAGTTGTTATTAAATCCTTCCTGAAGTTATCGGTAGCTTTGCTGCTACTTTGTATGCAAAAGTGATACTATATAAAATAGAATTCTTAGGACACAAAGTTCAATTTAAACAGAATGAATTTTGAGCTTCTCTGAATGAGCTTACATACATACATAAACGTATGCATTCATCCACTCTATTCTTAAATCTTTCACAAGGGGGTTTCTTCATGGAATCATGATAAATCATCATTCACATTACCACAGTTGAGTTGGCCTTCTACAGCTGAATGGCAAGCAGAATGAAGATAGAATGTATTATCAGAATTATAGTGAGAGTTAGGAAAAAAGAAACTCCATTCCTCAAACTCAGTCTTATTAGGCTGGTGTCCCTGGGTTATCTCAGATAGCTGCTTATCTCAAATGTTCCATGATGAGGAGCTGTTTCTACTCATACCCAACATGTCTGAGTTACCCCCACTGTCAGTGGGTAACAAGGCAATGGATTACAAAGTCAATGCATTACTTCAACCAGATGGCCATTTACTCATTTGATAACCAATTGATTTAATATTTATGAAACTCATATAAACTTGGTTATTGCCTGACCATGAAAAATTGATAAATGGACATGTAAAAATTCCTCAGCCCTAAAGTGTAAGTATAGATAAGGGACGTCTGACCCAGTACTGGCAAGGCAAGCATTTGGAGGCTGGGAACCTGCCATTAAGCTGGACGTTGCTCACTGAATCATCAGCAAATTTGTTTTCTTATACAGTGGAAAAATATACTCCTGGGTTCAGACATGGCTCTGGATACAAAAGAAAACAAGTTCACAGTTCTCGGTTTCTCTGACGTGGCAGATGTCTCACTCTGTGTGGCCTGCCAATCCCACCAAAATGTGGGCATACCTCTGTGAGATGCAAAGAGAAGCAATGGGGAGCTACATTCTCTCCCAACATTCTTGTCTGATTTATGGCCTTTGTATTGTTCATTAGTCACCTTGAGAGTGAAACAAAGAAAAAGTAACCTTTAGCCGAGTTCACATTATTATTCTCTCTCATTCTCTAATCCGAAATAGTCATCTTGGTCTGCCTTAGTCCAACTATTGTATGTGCTGAGAATGCAAAGATAATGAAGCTGGAATCCCTTTCCTTGAGAAATCTTCAAGTATAGACATATTGCACACACACATTCATCCACACATCCACACACATGTGTGTAAGAAGCTGTGAGGACTGAGGAGGGACCAACTATCTCCTTGAACCTGGTTTTGAAGACTGATAAGGAGTTATCCAGGCTGAATGACAACACAGGCAGAGGAAACAGTGCTGAAAGGCAGAGCAGAATGGGCTGTAACATGTTTAAACTGTTGTTCCAAGTGGTGGTTGCAATCTAGGCTTGACAAAGTCCCTCCGGAAAGGTGAAGTCAATGATTAGAACTCAGAGAACAGAATCCTTGGAAACACAAACATTCAGGGGGATGAGAACCCTGAGAAAGATGGAAAAGGAGCATTCAAACGTATGTAAGAACCAGGAAAGAATGATATTAAAGGAGGAGATGTTGAGTGGAAGGCACCTACTGTAAATGGCATTTAGATGATGCTTTGTTTCCTTTGCCACTATTCAGGGGGTTGTTAGGGCAGAAAGCAGTTGGTATCATTTGAAGAATGAATGGGAAGAGAGCAAACAGATACAATGACGTAGGCTCCTCACATAGAAGGCTACTCTTGTAAGAAGCCCATCATGAAGAGGAGGACAAGACAGTACCTACAGGGGATGCATACAACTGATAATGGTTTGCATTTAAAGAATTCCAAGGAGGAGTCGGGAAGGAGGGAGAAATTGAAGACAAACGACATGATTGTCAAAGGAGGGAAAGGGAAGCTCCGAGTGTTGGCAGAGTTGGGTGAAACAGGAGTGAGTCTCCAAGACAGAAGTGAAGGAGATAAATACAAGTGAGCATGGAATTGTGGGAGGAGGTTGGAGCTCTGGCTGGGCTGGTAGCTATTTTAGATGAGAAGTGGGAGGCAAGGTTTATTATCTCACATTATAAAATAAAAGGATTATCCTTAGAAATCCAGACATCAGAAACCAATGAGAGGAGACTTCTGGAAGAAGTGGGCCGTTGACATAAGGCTGTAAGTTTGGCCCTGGAAGTGAATAAATTTTGTCCCTTTGGACGGAAGAAGAAGAAAGATCCACTTTCCAGGGGATAGAGGCAGGAGGCTCCTTCAACTTGGCCCCACTGAACTCTCTCTCCACAAAAAGGAACACTTTGGGTACCTTTATTCATGAAGGTTTTGCATTTGAATAAATCAAAATACTTCACAAAATATTTGTTTTTTTAATATAATATCACAGTATTTGTAATCAAAGAATGAATAGATTTCAAGATAGAGTCATGAATAAATGTTATTTACAAACCTAACTGAAGGGACAGAGTACAATAGAAGACACACAAAAGCTTATTTTTACCTATCAGGCAAACCTCTGGCAGACTTTTATTTTGAATTCTACATATTTCACTTCCCATTGCAACTCATATTCATGAAATGCAGTGATGGGAGCCTAACAGCAACTTAAAAAAGATGAAGTATCTTTCCCTTAATTAATGTCTACAAAGAGATTTAATGATGAAAAGTGCCACTAAGTGCCAAGTATTATTAATTATTTTCTGCTGCGAGAGGCATAGAGTCCTCATTATATACTGTTTTAAATATTATAAAATATTTACAAAATAAGTTTTAAAAATTGCAAACAAGCCAAATAAAAAGGCATTTCCTCTTTAGGTGAAACTAAGATCAAAATCCGAACGAAAACTTCTTTGCATCATACATGAGGAGCCTTCAGTAATGTTCTAAAGATACTGGCACTTTGTTCTTTTTCCATATCCCTTGCACTTCTGCTGTCTGCAGAAACTAAAGCAAGTTACGACTTAAAACTTCTGGCACAAATGTGAATTTTATCAGATGGCAAACACATACTGAGATCCAACTTGTCCCATCATTGTCCAGCCAGGTAGTGTGGAGCGATCCCCTGAGGACAGGGTCCCCGAACCAAATTCTAAAATTCCCTGGCTTTAGGGGAGGAAAATCTCAGAACTATTTGTAATCTCTGGATCTGGTCTAGGTTGCAGACAATCCCCATTCCAATCCCAAGTTGGTCCAGAATTAACAGGTCCTTCGTTTAATGGAATACTTGTTTTGTGCCATGCATTGTGCTTGTCCCTGTTCTGAAATTATACACTGTCTTTTAGAGAACTTTACTTCCCTAATTATTATTGCCTTCATCTGTTCAGGCTGCTATAACAAAACATCGTAGACTGAGTGGCTTAGCAACAATTTCTTTCTCATAGTTCTGGAGGCTAGGAGGTCAAAATCAAGGTGCCAGCTGATTTGGTGTTCGGCGAGCACCTGCTTCCTGTTTCTCACAGGGCTCTGTCCTCGCCTGGAGGAAGAGTTAAGGGAGCTCTCTAGAGTCTCTTTTATGAGGGCACTAATCCCGTTTATGAGGGTTCTGCTCTTATGACCTACCTCCAAACACCATCACGTGAGGGATTAGGTTTCAACACGTAAATGTGGGAGACACAAGCAGTCTATAGCAACATTTTTTTTTTTTTTTATTGTTAGGCCATGCCTTATGTTTTCTTGTGAGAGACGGCCAAAGTAGGGAAGGTCGGCTGGCAGGAGAAAACATGAAATTTTTCATTATTTGTTTTCCTGAAGACACTGCAGCTCTAACCAGTTATGGAATTACTGTGGCTGCTCAAGGGACCAGATGTTCCTCGGGGTTGCAACCCATCGATCCTGCCTTGAGCCTTCTGGCTGGCTGCTTGTTTGATTCAGCCCAGTACAGATGGAAGCACCATTCAATCAGAGGAGCAGGACACTTGGTTTCCTGACCTTCCTTCAAGTCACTACTTTGCTCGTAAGAGCTCATTTCCTGGGAGTCCGAATAATTACATTTCACCTGTGCTATGTACTCCGTAATTACATTATTTTCTTAATTATGCTTGATGACAAAGTTATCAAAATTCAACATGATCAAAACCAAAATAAATCTGGAAGAAAATAACTCTTGCTGTATCATCACAGTGATTTACAAATAGGACACTTAGCACATTTCCTGGAGGGGAGGTAACTAGACTCCGTTAAAACCTTTCTGGTAGTTGCCTACTTTGAGTAGAAAGATGAAAGGTTTAGAAAAACTGTAGCTTCTCTAATGTATTGGTGAGTGTGCCTGAGGGGCATCATCACAGGGCTGGAGGGCGGCTGGTGACTGGCAAGTGTGTGATGGCAATGGGAAAGATGTTCACAGTAACGTTCCTTAGTGAAGCTGAGCGCGGTGTCTGCTTTGATTTCTTCCCCTCCCTGTTCTTCTTGTCCCACTTCTCTTTTCCTGTCTCTGCACTGCCCTTCTTTCCTCTGCCCCTTTCTCCTCTTTCTCCTCCTCCTCCTTTTGCTTGTGCTTCTGTTCCTCTTCTTCCTCTTTCCCTCCTCCTCCTCCTCCACCTCTTTCCTCTTTGCTTTCCACTGTTCATTTTTCCTTCTTAATAGACATTCAATCAACGTATCTTGACTTGATGTGAATTGATGGCACCTGTATTACCTAAATTTTACTCCTCCCTGAAAATCCCAGGAAGTTGAGCTAGGAGACTTAACAGTAGCAAAAGCATTTGGATATGTACCAGGTAAGACCTGGAGAGATATTTAAAGATACTGAAGTTTTGATCAAGGATACTGACAATTTGCTTAGATTGTGCCTAAGAATTTCAGTGAGACTTGTTTGCATCTCTGTTCTCTAGTATTAACAGAAATAGTTGCACTTAAAACATGTAATAAGAGTCTTGGGGTGACTGGGTGGTTCAGTTGGTTAAATGTCCCACTTTGGCTCAGGTCATGATCTCATGGTTCATGAGTTCAAGCTCTGTGCTGACAGCTCAGAACCTGGAGCCTACTTTGGATTCTGTGTCTCCCTCTCTCTCTGCCTTTCCCCTGCTCCTCTCTCTCTCTCTCTCTCTCTCTCTCTCTAGCTCTCAGAAATAAGTAAACAATAAAAAAATCATATAAGAGTATTCATTAAAAAGCATTAAGATAATATGATAAGGGCCCTTACTATTTTCCAAATGAAGCAGTTTTTATGATCATGGTTTACTGGAAATTCTCTTTGGCCAGGTGATCCTTAGAAACCTGACTTTAACTGAGAGCTCTCCTTACTCTGCATTTATTTTCATGTACCCCATCACTTGAGGGTAATCAAATCCACTAGAGGATTTTTCATTGTAGGAAATGGCAGTGTTTGCTTCAAATGGCAAGTCATCAGAATTGACTTCACCAGATAGGCAGCATGGGAAGTAACACTTGAATAATGTGATGTAAGAGACATTGGAGACATTGTCCCATCTCTCAATTCTAATTCCCCTTCTCTAGTATCCAAAATACTACCATTAGAAATTCCTCTGTCTCTTTGAACCTGACCTCTAAGAAGAACTTTACTAAGAACACCCCAAAATGAGTAAATATCAGAGTGAAGTCTGTAAGGGATAGATGTAAGGACTGACATAATTCAACACTTATAAATTTTGTTAATGTTTATATTTGAGAGAGAGAGAGATAGAGTGTGAGTGGGTGAGGGACAGAGAGAGAGAGAGACGCAGAGTCTGAAGCAGGCTCCAGGCTCTAAGCAGTCTGCCCAGAGCCTGATGTGGAGCTTGAACTCACAAATTGTGAGATCATGACCTGAGCTGAAGTCGGGTGCTCAACCGACTGAACCACCCAGGCTCCCCTCAACACTTGTAAATGATCTGGAAGAAGAGGTCAAAATAAATCTCTACTGCAGATAATCTTAAGTGCTTCTGGGTAGTGTAACGCCAAGATACCATGGAGCATTTGCTAGGAGGAATGTGTGAGGGAGTGGTAGGTGTGATACAACTATATTTGGAAAAGAACGATCCAAATCTTCCTCGGAAAAGAATGAACAACAGAATTCTTCTTTGCGGTTCCTCTCATCAACAAATTCTAGGTGAAATTCCCTAGTCAAGTAATTCTTATATGGTGATGGGGACTCATTACCTTCTCTTCTCTCCAGATACTGGGAGATCCCTAATTCCCCATGGAAGGTGTGACAATAAGGGAGAAAAGAAATGATATCAAGGTGACCGAGGAGATCCCAAAACCAACTTCACCTACTTCACAGTTTGGGGGAGGGGGAGTTTTTGTCTGGGATTCTGTCTTGCTACCAGTAATCCTGCCCATTGAATGAAGTCCCTCCTCAACATCTTGGTGAAAGGAAGTGCCCAGCTGCTATTTTTGTACTTCTAGGTCAAGATGTTCCTAGTCTGAGAACACTGGGGTGTGGTCCCCCACAAAATACTGCTGCTCTCAGGCTGTCTGCATGTGAGATTACACATTACAATAGGGAGCTTTCTTGCTGATTCTCTTTTGTCAGACATGAGGCATTAAAGATACTTGCTTTATCAAGACAAGTAAGCCATTTAGTACCACCGACTATCTTACCCCTGTGGCTCACTATGGTATCCAGCCTAGATATTTTATTACCTTTTATACAGATATATTGAAATTAGATGCTCATCACCACAGGTTTCTCCCCATTGTACATACCCATATTCACTCTCTGGACTGGAATTATCTTCCTAAGAGTCATATGGGAACAATTTTTCTCTCCAACACTCCCAGATTTACAGGATTTCTATTTTACGTGACTTTATGCCACATATTTAGCTTAAAGGCAGGTAAAACTAATTTTTTAAAAAGCCTAGCACCACCAGAGAAGTAAGGAAAAGCATTTAAAATGTATGCAGATGATTGCAATATAGGAAGAAAAGTGGAAATTTTGTTGTTGTTGCTGATGGCGTACGTAATGTAGTATTTTTTTGAATGTCCTTCTCTGTGGATGGAAGCAATTGCTCATTTGTACTGAGGAAAGGTGCTGTGGATTAATTTTAGAAACTTCAATACTGCAATGTGCTAAATTTTAATTATTTCACTTCCTGCTTGGTGTATTAATGTTGTGATTACCCTTGAAAGTGTATTACCGATGATGATTTATGCAAAACCCAGTCAGCTCCCCAGCTCCATCAGTTTCAATTAAAACGAGCCACGGAGGGAAGTGTGAGCTACTGCTGTGTTGGCTGTGGATCCTCATTACTCTCACGAGCAGGTACAGTCCGTTTACTTAAAGCATTACTTTCGTTTATCGTTCTGGAACCATCTCTTCCACGACGCAACTAACCACGGAGAGAGGAAATTGTAGAAATTTGGTCTATTGGCCTTGGATTTAAACTGAAACCATCCAGGAAAATGTATTTTGTCTGTACTTCTCTGCCGATATAGAACATTCTGGAGCCAATCTTTCCTCTTTTGAACTGTTCAAGGGCTGAACTGGCCAAGAGAACTAGTGAGAACTTGCCGTTTTCTGATTTCAATGAACAGTGGTTAGCCAGCCTCGGGGGAATGTGGTCATAAGGAGTTAATCATAAAGTATGTGCACTTTCTAAAATGAAGCACTGTTTTCGGAGCTCATTTATCTCAATGACTTCAACTATTGAGAGGTCATAGGGTTTTTCATGGTGCGTCCCCAGTACCCAGTCCCTCTAATTACTAATTTGGCTGCACGGTTATTGAAATCTCCTGTCTACCTGGCAGGCCTTCCTAAATCTATTCCAAACAATGTCACCGAGTTTGCCTGCCAGGTCCAGGAGGGGCTCTTCTTTCTGAGTACCAGAGAGACAGGCAGCCAAACCTGATTTCAATGGCGGTTTCATTTTAATCACATTTGGAAATTCTTGACTACAGGCTGCCCATTTATAAAGTCAAGGGAGGCTGCACCTGCCAAGGCTCCGGACAGCCTGCCAGGAGCAGGAGCTGATTCTCAGCAAAGAAAGGAAAATGGATCCACGTTCATCTTTTTACAGGGCCCCACAGCTTGGATGGAATCGTAGCATCATGAGCTGAGAGATGTAGGGCTCCTTAGGCTCCATAGCTGGTTTCAAGTTGACACCTCTTTCCAGCTTCACCTCCTGGCCCTCCCCTCATGCACTCCAAGCCTAGAACACACTAGAAGGCACCAAGATTGTTCCCAACTTTAGGCCTTTGCCCTGACTGCACTCTGCACCTGAAAAGCTTTGCTCGTGTATTTTGAAGTCAGTGTTTGTCTTTGTCTTTGTAATCCTTTATGTCTATGCTGACATGTCTCCTCCTCAGAGGGTTTTGACCACCTTCTCCATCCTATCGTGTTTATTTCTTTTATGTCACTTACCATGGTTGGAAAGTTTGATTCTGTATTGTCTGAGCTCTCTGCTACAGTGTGCTAAGCTCCACTGGGTGTATATACCATGGCATGCTCCGCACATAGCCCAGAGCTGGGGGGAAGTGTCACCATTTCTGTGTCCCTTACCGAGGAAGGTGATGTTTCATTCCAGCTACAATTCACGTTCCCATCTATTCAACAGGCGTTATGGATGATGACTAGATGAACCACTCACTAAAAGGCAGTTTTCCAGGCCTATTCTTATCAATAATGCTTACAGAGGGAGCCTGGGTGGCTCAGTCGGTTGAGCGTCTGACTTCAGCTCAGGTCACGATCTCGCGGTGAGTTCGAGCCCCGCGTCGGGCTCTGGGCTGATGGCTCAGAGCCTGGCACCTGCTTCCGATTCTGTGTCTCCCTCTCTCTCTGCCCCTCCCCCATTCATGCTCTGTCTCTCTCTGTCTCAAAAATAAATAAACGTTAAAAAAAATTAAAAAAAAAATAATGCTTACAGAAGGCAAAGTCTTGCTGTGTTCAGTGTAGACCTTGATTTAGGATCCACTGTGCCCATTTGGGGAGTTGGTATTTATACTCAGGAGAAGCGTTGTAGTTAGTACGATGATGGTTAAACTCCTGTCTGTCTTCACATCCCTGGACATGCTGTTGAGCCGTTTTCTAGTGACTGCCACCTTCTCCCCAGGGGTAAAAAAGCCAGGAAAGCCCCCAGCAAGGAGAGTTGACCAGTTAGCTTAATCTCACTCTCCAACTGTTAAACTGTACCATTCTTGTAGTGGTCTCCCCTAACTGCTACTTTTGTTGACATTTAGCTGCAATATGGTCTATTTTTGTCTTTTTTCTTCTCCTCTCAATAGTGAAGACAATTTCCTTCTGTCTTCACAGCCTAACCCTTGAAAACCACACACTCTTGGTGACATGCCCTTAACCTTGTATTCTTAATTCTCTCCTACCCCAACCTTCACTGTGGCCCTGTCAGGCCCCCCGCAGAGTTCTCTGTCATTGTCTGTGAGGCAGAAGCTGCACTCCCGGTATTTCCAGCATTTCGTCCTCTGCCTCCTGACTGGTCAGACCAGCACCCCCACGCTTGCGTAGTATTTGCGGGGTCACTTGTGTAAAGGGACAATGCTTGGGACCTACAGGGGGCTTAAAGACACTGACTTGGTCATCAGATAGATGATGCCTCCACCTTCCACTTTTGTAGTCTGATGCAAGTCACAACTGCTCTGCGCTTTGATTTCCAGTAAAACTGTAGCAACAAAACCTCATGATTATTAGTGTGAGAATTAAATAGACATTGTATAATGGCCTGGGAGAACTCTGGTACGCAGAACATAGAAAATAAACTCAGCTATTTCTTTAGAATATCATCAAGAGGTTCTTTACCCTCAACTAACCAAAGCCTGAAAGTATAGCATCAGCAATTTTCTTCCTTGGAATAAGCATTCCTTTGGTGGTCCTTTACAAAAATGAAAATAACATTTTTTTTTAAAAGGTTTACTTATTTTGAAAGACAGAGAGAAAGAGACAGTGAGGGGCAGAGAGAGAGGGAGAGAGAGAATCCCAAGGAGGCTCAGTGCTGTCAGCTGACAGAATCCTACTTGGGGCTTGAGCTCACGAACCGTGAGATCATGACCTGAGCCAAAATCAAGAGTTGGACACAACTGGCTAGGCCAACCAGGCACCCCACAAATGAATATACTCTTAAGGCATGGTATCCATCAGGATTCTGACAGGAAACAGATGACACCTGGAAAAGTTTTAACTGAAGAGATTTTTAATAAAAGTCATGGGCAGCACTGAAGGAACTCCTAGGGGATGGGAAGCACCCAGAGCCTGGTAACAGCAAGGAGATAATATATCCCTTAGAAATTAAGACAGTGCAATTTTAATAGCAGAGGATAATGTAGAACAAGACTGCAGCTCATCGTTTGAGCTCCCTGTGTCAAGTTACATGCTTGCCTGGGCAATGGCTCTAAGAGAGCTTATAGTCAAGTTGAGGGAGAGAACACATAAGCTACTAACCACAGTGGTCCTCAGACTTCAGCCTGCATAAGAATCAGATGTCAGACTTGCTAAAACACAGATCGCTGGCCTCAGCCCCACAGTTTCCAATCCAGTGGGTCTGGGATGGGGCCTAAGTATTTGCATTTCCAACAAATTCCCCCTGGCAATGCTGATGCTGTTGGTTCAGGGCTACACTTTGAGAACCATTAAACTACGACAGCATAACAGGATACTAAATACGAGTGTTCCTCTTTGGAGAACACTCAACTTTGGCTTCAAATTTGAAGAACAATAAATGACAGACCCCCTACACAGAAGAGGCTAAGCATGTGTAAAGATGCCTTTGGTTTTTTTTTAATTTTTTAAAAATATTTATTTATTTTTGAGAGAGAGAGAGAGACAGAGCATGAGCAGGGGAGAAGCAGAGAGAGAGGCAGACACAGAATCCGAAGCAGGCTCCAGGCTCTGAGCTGTCAGCACAGAGCCCAACGCAGGGCTCGAACTCACAAACCATGAGATCATGACCTGAGCCGAAGTTGGACGCTTAACCAACTGAGCCACCCAGGCGTCCCAAGATGCCTTTGTAACTCTCAACTCACCTGTCCCTTCAAGGCTGTTTAAATTTAGGCTAAGGAATGGATCAGAGAAGTCAATAACAAGGGTTACTTTAGAGAGAATCATCTGAGTGCCTTGGCCAAATGAGGGAACTTGCAAGAATCAACTTCATAGGTGTCTGCTAGAGGTGGGAGAAGTAGCAACTGATGCCCTGATGCATACCCAAAAACTAAAGGCACGGGGCTGGCCAGAGAAGCCCAGGCAGAAGTAAAGTGCTACGCTAGAATGGTCTACATTTACATGGCTTGTGGGGGCAAAGATGGGCGAGTCTCCCCCTGGGTCAAATGAACTTGCAAAAGGCCTGGAGTTGTCTTAAAAAGATTCTGTTGGATTGCAGCCCAAAATATAAAATAATTATTTGCAAGTCCATGGTAATTTAAATAAATGATTGAATACATAAACAGATCAATGAGACCAACAAATTTCCCATGCAGAAGAATTTCAAATAGTGTCTGTAGCTACTCTTCCTCAAGGTAATGGCACATAACCCCCCACCCCCCACCCATCCCCACTCCTTCAGTGTGGCCTGAGAAGAGTGACTTCCTTCCAAAGAGTACAGTGTGGAAAGAAGAAACATAAAGAGTAACTTTCCAACGCAAAAACCT
Source organism: Panthera onca (assembly GCF_046562875.1). Classification (NCBI taxonomy): domain Eukaryota; kingdom Metazoa; phylum Chordata; class Mammalia; order Carnivora; family Felidae; genus Panthera; species Panthera onca. The sequence goes on from NC_138339.1 coordinate 227,381,804, forward strand.
GACAAACACTATTCAGCCAAGCGATCAAGGTCAACATCAACAGTGATAAGTCCAGAGGTAATGTGATGAGAATGGCACTTTACCTCTGTGGTCTTCCTCCCCCAAACCCATAACTTCAGTATACTCATGAAAAAAACATCAGAAAAATCTCAATTAAGAACATTCACAAAATATCTGATCAGTACTCATCAAAGTGTGTCAAGCTCATCAAAACCAAGAAAAGTCTCAAAAACAGTCACAGCTAAGAGAAGCCTAAGGAGACATGAGGACTAAAAGTAATGTGGCATCCTGGATGAGATCCCAGAATGGGAAGAGGACACTAGATTTTTAAAAAATAAGGTAATCTGAATACAGTATAGATCTTAGCTAATACCAAAGTATAAATATTGGTCCATTAGTTGTGTCAAATGTACCAATACTAATGTAAGATGTTAACAATAGATGAAACTAGATGTGAAGTATATGGGCACTCTCTGTATCAACTTGGCAACTTTTCCGTAAATCTAAAACTATTCTAAAGCTAAAATTTTGTTTTAAAAATACGGGGCTCAGTTGGTTGAGCGTCCAGTTGCAGCTCAGGTCATGATCTTACGGTTCATGGGTTCGAGCCCTGCCTTGGACTTTCTGCAGTCATCACAGAGCTTACTTTGGATCCTCTATCCCCCTCTCTCTGCCCCTCTGTCTGCTCTCTCTCTCTCTCTCTCCAAAATAAATAAACATTTAAAAAAATTAAAATACTTCTGTTGAATTGATCACCTGTGGAGCAAGGTGGCCATCAGCATAAGGTCCTGTTCCTTGGATAGCCAGAAGCCCGGGGTGAAGAAAATCCATTTAGAACCAGCTGGGAGAAGCTTAGCTTGTTTTGGAAATGATAGTGAGATGGCCCAGGTGGCAAAGGAGGAGAAGGGCGGTTCTCTAAAGATTCTACCAAATCCCCACACAAGAAAGAGACAGAATTTGGTCATTGGATATGCACAATTGACCTTGCCCCCAGGATACAACCACATTAGCCACGTTAACACTGGAACTTTTTTTCTGGATTCATTTCTGTTACCCCCATCCCTTTGTGCTCCCTACAACCAAGCAAGGAAGGGCCAAAATAAGTAGTTAGCAAGGGGAGCCTCAGTGGTTCAGGGGGTTAAGCATCCATCTTTGGCTCAGGTCATGCTTTCATGAGTTCAAACACTGCTTTGAGTTCCTCACTCTCTTTCCCTCTTCCACTGTCTGTCCCTTTCTTCCTGCCTCTTGTGGAATTGTCTCTCTCTCTCCCTCTCTCTCTGCCCCTTACTCACTCATGCTCTCTCTCTCAAAGCTTAAAAAAAAAATAAGTAGCTAGCAAGTGGAAGAGAAGGAGGAATAAAGAGGAGAAAAGAAACAAATCACCTGTGTCCCTGCTGCAGAATTATAAGCCCCCATGTGACACAATCAATTATTGACCGTAAATCTGTCCACACTTTCAGTTTCTGGAAGTACACCATTTGTTAATACCTGAGAATGACTGGAAAAGCTATGGGTTCTCCCCAAGAGTATATAAAGGACAGAAGATAAAAACCCATCTAAAAATAGAAGTTTAACCGGCAGGGGGCGCCTGGGTGGCTCAGTCGGTTACGCATCTAACTCTTGATTTTGCCTTAGGTCATGATCTGGCAATTTGTGGGTTTGAGCCCCTCATTGGGTTCTGTGCTGCCAGTGCAAAGCTTGCTTGGGGTTCACTCTCTCTCCCTCTCTCTCTGTCCCTCCCCCCGGCTCGTTTTCTCTCTCTCATTTAAAAATTTTTTTAAAAAGTTTAAAAGACAGTAATAACAAAAATAATCAAGTTACTATTTGTATCCTACTGTGTTCAGCTTGTTCAAGTAATTTCTTACAATTCATTGTGTTGTGTTCTATTCAATATATGGGTAAGAGAAGTAAGAAAAAAACATAGAGGCAGCCTTTAACATGGAGTAATGAATATGAATCTGCCACAAGAAAAGGCAGCTCTGGGGCGGGGGGGGGGGGGCTGCATTAAAGCACAAGGGAGGGATTTTCAGGTGGCAAGCATAGTACATATCTAGTGAATACATACACATACACCCAGCTGAACACAAGAGCAAAGGTGGGGGCATGCTCAGTGCAGGGCAGGTGGGTAGCACCATAGTACAGCATGGACATACCTTGGCATACACAGAGGGGCATCCGGTACAGCGGGAGGCTAAAACATGCTACCTGCTCCTTGCTGAAACGTGACTTGCAGTAGAGTCTACCATTCCCAGTCCAAGAGGAAGTTGACATGAACTTGGCATGGAGAAGGAGCTGAGGGGACGGATCAAGTTGACATTGCTTTTTGTTTTTCATGTTTATTTACTTATTTTGAGAGACAGAGAGCAGGGGAGGGGCAGAGAGAGAGGGAGAGAGAGAAAGAATCCCAAGCAGGCTCCGCATTGACAGTGTGGAGCCCAACATGGAGCTCAGACTCGTGAACCGTGAGATCATGACCTGAGCTGAAATCGAGAGTTGGGCGCATAACCGACTGAGTCACCCGGGCGCCCCCTGCCTTTTAAATTTCTATTTTTAGATGGGTTTTTATATTTTTGAGTTGATATTTCTTGAGTCAAGTGAATTCATTTTAGAGATTTTGCGATGTGAGGTATATGGGAGGAACAGAATCAAAACTGACTCAGTTTCACGACCTGATATGGCCCATTAATGATACGAAAACCAATATGGGGAAATCAAGCAGAGCAGGCTGAGCGTCAGTGTGTTTTGGGGCAGTCAGCTCAGTTTGAGACCCATAAAGGGTTTTCAGAAAAACCATGATATCACTCAGAGTGTGAATTAACTTATTAGTAATCTCCTATGCTTCCTGGCAAAATGTGCTGAACATGTGCCTTCCTTTCAACCCTGCCCTGATGTTTTATGATTCTTATTCTTTCATCCTCCTTCTTCTTCCTCCAAAACATAATTGCTTGCTTCTTCCTTTCTGTGTGTCATCAACACAGAAGAAGCCTTTAAAATAGTTCTTAGTCAATATTTTATCAGTGGTTACATGTCAATCTCTTATGCTAAATAAAGAGCTCCTAGCAGTAAGGAGCTGTATTTGAGACCTTTCCTGAGCCTGTCACACAATAGGTACTCAATACCTGTTTGTTAATCAATGAATGAATAAGCTTGCCTTCCTCTGAGATAAGAAGGCTCACTGAGGCATGAGAATGTGAAGAGTGGTGGAGAAAGAGAAGATAAAGGATGAAGGGAGAGAAGGGATGCAGGCTGAGCTTGCCAGCTCACATGGGTGCTACCAGCATTGTCCAGAGACTGGGATGTTGGTGTCCTAGAGCACTCTCAGTGACTTGGTCTTGTATTATGTCACTGCTGCCTCTGGTTACTCTTGATGAGCACTGATGTGGCTTTCGCCACGGGTCCAGTGTGACAATTTGGAGAAGGCTAGATGCATGGTCTCTTTCTTGGGACCCTCAGTGAAACCTGGAGTATGATGTGCCATTTGGGCCACACTGTCTCTCTGAGTCTAAGGTTTGCGTGTTCAATGTGACTTTCCATACCTCAAGCAGAGTGCCGCTGGGTGGCTGGGGGCTGAGGTCAGCCTAGCATAATGTGGCATGCCGCCCGCAGAGCACATACATGTGATGACTGCAATTTACAACAATGTTTTCTTTCCACTCAAAATTCCTCTGAGAAAGAAATAGAATGAGATCATTGAGTAGAAATGTCTGGTTCTAAAAGAGGTGTAAAGGAATAATAATTTAATCTTACCTGGGATCTGTGTTGATAGGTCATAGACACAGAGATAGCATAAGATTTTTGATGTAGCAAGGTTTTAAGTATGCAAGTTGTTCATTAACAGATTTACACTTAAGTGCCGGGGGTCTAAGTAAGACCACACGCAGAAATGAAGAAAATGGCTGTGATGTGTGACCTGCCTTCAACTGAAATCTTTCCAAATTGGCCAGAATTCTTTTTATAATTAGCAACATTTAAAAAGTAATTTTATTTTATAATTCATAGGCAATTGATTTCCTATATCTCCACTTCCTAATAGATCGATAAATTAAAGATTTTCAAAACTTATTAGTGATATGGTCAACATATATTGCTCTGAATAGAGCATCTTGTGGTCTATTTAGAATTTGTATTATTAGTTATTCACTCTATCCAAACAGTAGCTACTGCCGGGAAAATGGACTAGAAACGGTATATATTTCTTTTCTACTTAACCTGAAGTGCAACTTGCATCAATTTATTGCATACCCAAACTATGCAAGGTAATCTAACAAAAGTAATTGCCTACTTGGCGTTGTTTGAAACTACTAGGAGGGGAATAAGGTGCTGCCACCAGGAGCAAAGACTGATCTTCAGTCTAATGAACCAACCCTGGGGGCTGGGAGCTCCAGGTTATGGGCTCTCCACGCCTTGAAGAAGATTCAGTTCTCTCTGTTTAGAGCTTATATGTGAATGAATGGACCATGGGAGAAGCCGTCATGCAAAATAAATAAATAATAAGATAAATGAAGCTTCAGGACACTAACACTCTGAGGAAGAAATCGCCTCATACAAAATATTAGAGCCAATAACTCCACTAACTCTTTGTAGGCTCTCTTCTGTCTGCTTGTAACAACTTTAGCTTCTCTTGGACAATCAGCCCAGTGGGAATTTCCTCATCACTGTTGGACACCGACAGTCAGGCCCAGGCTGAGTAAAACTTATCAAGTAAGTACAGAATCTGGTAGGGATTCATTGGAATCATTCATGTTTCAATGGAAACATTGGTCTTCCTTTATCCATCTTACCACGAGCAATCCAGCTAGAGAACTAACCTTTTTGAGACCCTGCTATGTATGTGGCACTGTGAAAGGCATTTCCTCTCAAATTCCTTTCTCTCAAATTAAAACTTACTCTTACAAATGGATCTAATATATCTAATTACTAATTAATTACCACTTAGTAAGAATTAAATAAATGTGAAGTCTTGTGTTGGAGTAGCCATTGTATTTCCATTTTAACGTGACCCAACTTAGACCACTGTGGGGAAAACTAGGGTTTGGGGGGAGTGGTAAGATTGTCCAGTGTACCAAAAGGGGGCACAAGCTTTATAATGCTGAGAAATGCTGCCTTGGGTCAATGACCTGATGTCTGGTAATGACATCAAGTGCCCCAGTTCGCTGGGGGAGAGGCCATGCCACACACAAGTTTAATGTCCACTGGAAGCACATAAGCACACCTGCACTGCCCTAGATTTCTAGGTACCAACTAAGCCATGAGATCTATCTCATCTCTGTTTTTGCTTGCAGCCCGTTCCCACTTATAAACCTCCTTGGCTTTTTTTTTCAAGACCTGAAGGATATATTGTAAGGCTTTACTCTTGATGCCTCATTCCCAGAAATACTTCCCCTGAGTGCCCAAAAAGGAACTGAGTCTTCTGGGTCTCCCAGCTTGCCAGATCAGTATTTTCACATAGTTGCCAGTCTTTGTATTGTGCACACAGAAGTAAAAATACTATCCCCCATGGTATTAACTGCTTTTCTCATCCTTAGATTTAACAGTTAAGCTAGTAACCTTGGGTAATATTTAATAGAGTCTTGTTCAAATGCAGCCCAATTTTCTCCTCAAATAAAATTCCATTTTAAGCACTAGAATTTGTATGCCAAATTTGGTCCTTTAAAAATAACAGAAGATATAAATTTTTACCACTCAGTTATAGGCTTTGGAAAAGAGAAGGTTAGTAATGAAACATATCATACAAACTGAATAACTAATGCCAATAATGAGTGCCATCTCGACAATGTGTCTTACACACAGCAAGATTAGCATGCAGGTCACATCGAAGCTGAGATCTGAATGGAGTGGAAGCTTGCTCACTCAGCACCTTTGGCTTTCAGACTCTATTATCTTGCTTACTTAGTAAATTTAATGTTGTGTAATTTATTTTTTATTGCCTCATTTGTAAGTCTTTCTCTTTCTCCAACCCAAGATATCTTTAGGGGCTTAGATGGCCTATTACACTCAGATGCCCATTTTTATAGAAGGATAGAACTCTTGTTAAAGAAGATGAGCGGCAACCACTGCAATTTATCGGAGCCAAGAAAGAAGACGCTACACTGTGTTCTAAAATTATCACGACAAGGATGGATGGAGGGCCGGAGAATAGCAAAAGTGTTCAGCAGTGCATATTACCTTCAGCAGGAAGACCTCTACCAAATTCTTAAAAGAAAATACATCCTTATCAGCATCAGCATTTTTCTCTCTCATGAAAGAATTTTTATTCTTTATCCTTTCATTCTCTATTCTTTATTCTTTTATTCTTTCTTATTCAACTTTATAGTTCATTTGTTCAGCTATCATTTCTCTATTCAGAATACATATTTATGTGTTTTTTTCGGTTAGCACAAATTCTATTATTCTTCCTCCCTACCATCTTCATAACCCTCATCTATTGTACTGCCGTTACTCTGAGATGAATGTGATCTTGTAAATCAGCAATGGATGGCATGCTCACCGAAGGACAAACACAGAAGAACACATACTATAAATTTGCAAATCCAGAAATTCAGTATCATACTTTAAGAAAAGAAATGACAATAATTAGAGAATCCAGATAAATTTAAGGTCTAATTTTTACAGACAAGAGTGTGTATTACCGAGTACTTGGTTAGCTATCTTAGGAAACTGTAGGATATGGTCTTATTTTAAAAGTTAAATCTGATAGCAAACTAGGATTTATAAAGAGCCTACCAGTCGCTTAAATTTGGAAAAAGACACGAGATGACAATAAAAATTTCTCTGAGAACTAGGACTAAGTTAGAATTCTCATAAATGAACCAAACCTGAAGGGTACATCCCCGCCCCCTAGGGGAGGGGGGAATATCCCCCGAGGTCCTGGCACAGGCAAGCATGCATGTTCCTGTGTCCACATCGTGCACCTCATAGAAACAACTCGATTTGCATCTATGGGTCCCATCTGCATCTGATAGTGTGGTCTTTAGAAGGGAGTGCAAACTTGTCCAAGGTCATAGTCAGCATTGGTGCTGGTATCTCAGGAGACAGCACCTTGTCCAAGGTCATAGTCAGCACTGGTGCTGGTATCTCAGGAGACAGCACCTTGTCCAAGGTCATAGTCAGCATTGGTGCTGGTATCTCAGGAGACGGCGGCATGGAGGTAATGAACGCAGACTCTGGAGCCAATTACCTGGGTTTGTATCCAGGCTTCCTTGCTTACTGTCTGTGCGACTCTGGGAGAGTTACTTTTCTGTTCCTCATTTTTCTCCACCACAAAATGGGGATAATTATAGCACAGAGCTGTTCTGAGGATAGCATAAGTTCATGCGCGAAGTGCTCAGAACAGTGCCTGCCAAATAGGAAGCACTCGACAACACAAGCTATGATTATTTTTATTTTTTCCTTAAGGATGACAGAAAGATAAAAATATCTAGTTCCTGATGGGAAAGTTTGCATCACCTGCTGCTATTTCTGGAAACGTGAAGGTTGTGAGTGCCGCATCCCCCACCTGGTCACAATGTCTTCAGAATCCAGAGCAGGGAAGGGGATTTTGATGATGATGTAGTGCAGGAGACAGAGTTCGGCCACCCTTTATTGTTTTAATATCCTTTATTCTCTCTATGCTTTGATGGTCTTTATTTTTATTTGATTTAAATTCCTCACAACATCCTTCCCTCTCGATATTGAATTGTATTTTGATGCGGTTATTGTTAGGCCTGCCATCCCCCGAGGTGCCTGCGTATTAACTGCCACAGTGCATCGCCTGGCATCTCCTTCATTGTTTCCTTCCAGCCTAGTGCACAGGCTCCTCTCACGGCCACCCTGCATTTCTTTTTAGCATGCAGGCATTCTCCCCTGCTGCTGAGAGTGATATTCTGCTCTGACAGCCAGCCTCACCATTTTCTCCCAATCCTTCATTTAAAAACTCACCTCATCCAAGAAACCTTTCCAGAATGAAAATGGTACCCTTAAAGAGAGCAAGTGATGAACTGGAAAACTACTATCTGCCTCAGACCTCTTCGCTCTCATGCCTCACTCCATTCCTTCTTGGAGCTTCTCATGATATATTTTGTCCACTTCTCCTCATCTTTTCCCATTTTCCCTTATGAACCTTTTGATTTCCTTTGAATTGGTTCTCGATCCATAATTGTATAGATCATTATTTTCAACTACATTATGCTTATCCACATTTTCCATATTGTGAGATTGATTTTAGGGGTGCACTCACTTGTTAAGTAAACTATGAACACCAGGCTATGTTGTTTTAATCAATGGTTTTCATTGTGCACGTAGTTTCTCTGTGGACCTCCTCTTATTTCTTTCGATCAATCAACTATATGTTAAATGCCTGTTCTTGTAGACCGTTGCTTTTAAATTCAACTTCAACAGCTTAACTAAGAAGGAAAGTAATGGAGTAATAATCGATGGCATCTTTGCGCAAGGGAGATGACCAATTATATAACTTGTGTTTTTGTTCCTTGTAAAATAGAGGTCGAATCTGATCTAAAATTGTGCACATTATGTTTTATGACTATACTCACATGGAAATATAAACGCCAAACCAGGTTAATTTCTATAATGATGAGCTCTGTCTTGGGACATGCTTCTTCTCCCTAAGAGGCCATGGCTCCCCTGCTCCACCTGTGCAACACCCTACTGGACGAGGTCCCTTTAGGACCAGGTCACACCTGAAAACAGCGGTGGAACTGTGACCTTTATCATCTCTCTCCAACCGAATAAAACAGTTGTAAAAATCTGCTGAGTCATGCTTTCTCAGAAACTAAATGACAGGGAAATTTCAGAGGCTGAAAGAAAATGGTGTATACCACCTTAAGTTGAATAACAGTTTCAATGGAATATTTTTTCTTAAGTGAGTTCTACTTTTCAGAGTCTCACCAGTTTTCTGGAGCAGCATGTGCCTGATTTGGGCTCTGGGGACTATTACATTATTACCATTCTTACATGGTGCAGCATAAGGCGTTTTGGAGCCTCCTCTGCTGTATTTTTACTTTAAATCATCATTCATAGATTGGTGCTTAAGCTGCTTTACAATGGTTGAGTCAATAATGGCATTTCAGTTTGACAAATATGTTTAATTTTGCTTAAAGGTAAATGTACACTTACATACTGTGGCTGGGCTCTGGATCCCTATTGGGATGGAAATGCATAGCACTGTTTTCTGAGGTCTCTTTCTTCGGCGATTCTGCTCTTTGAGAACCCTCAAAGACCACGCTTCCAGTGGGTAGTGAAAGGATCCATTGCTTAGAGTAAGGATGGGGACTCCTCTAGCAGCCTGAGGACTTGGCAAATGCAGAATGAAGGTGAGGGAAGTGCTCTTGCCACCTTCTCCCCTCCCCACCAGTGTGATTTCTGGCATTGGTGGTCCTCTGGGCAACCACCATAGAGTAGTTTCTGTCCTTGGACTTGACTTCGTTTTGTGTTTACTCTAATACATCTTGTTGTTTCTGCTCTTTCAAAAAGTTCACCTATTTTAAGAAACAAACACACAAGAGAGGAACAGAAACCACAGACTGATGCCTTGAGAGTGTGTAAGTCCAAGGGCATGTAAATTAGGGCAGCAGGTCATAGGGGCACTGCAAATGGAGCATATTTCTTCCTTCAGCGTAATGTGCATTAATATTACATGGGCTGTTTTCTCCTCTGTCTGTTTTACTTACTTTCAGGAGTAGCTTTGCGGTGACCCAGTACCCTAGTTACCATGCTTTAATGACATGCTCCTGGGATCAAGCCTGTCTTTTTTTCAGTGCTTAGTTCAGTTAGCCATGTAGTATGTGTTCAACTCCAGCAAGTTAGAACATGCCAACCAAAATGATCCCAGGGCTCTCAGAGTCAGTGGTTTGAAACACTCTGCTCCTGCCTCCCTTAAGCTATTATGCTGAGACTTACATGAAGGACAACCTACCAGGTTTTATAACTAAATATACAGTAAAACCTTGGATTGCGAGTAACTTGTTCTGCGAGTGTTCCGCCAGAGGCACAAACATTTCTAATACATTTTAACTTGATAAACGAGCAGTGTCTTGCAATAGGAGTAGTACGTGACGTCGAACATCACATGATCACAACTGAGCCAATAGTTCTTGAAATTCGCTTTGATACACAATTACGTTGTATTACAAGCATGTTTCCAGAACAAATTATGCTCACAAACCAAGGTTTTACTGCATTCCCTATTTTAGTGTGGAGAGAGAGAGAGAGAGAGAGAAACAGAGACAGGAAGATAGAAGTAGGTTTTCTTTTTTGCCATCTTTTCACTTCCTACCCAATCAGTGGCCACTGTGGAAGAGTGAGTGCCACCTCCCTAAGCCCAGCCTAGATGTTCTAAAATTTTTATCCAAAACTCTGCTTTTTAAAGAGAATACATAGGAAGATTTTTCATGTAACATGTATGTATCCATTTATTAAACCTTCTGTGAAAGACTTCTGATACTAACAACATTTAATATTTCCTAGAAAAATATATTTTAACAGATGAAGAGTCTAATAGGTCTTTTTGGTTCTGGTAAGAGAACCACTAGATAAAAAATATAGCAATCCCAAGTAGTTTTGGTATGGCCTCCTCTTCTTGGTGATTAATAGGTATCACTGTTATTTGCGTAAAAGCAGTGATTTTGAATGCACACAAAGAGTAGCATAATATGGTATTACATTTCAGTTGTTAAATATTGAATGAATGTCATGTGTCTGCATGGCTGATTCAAAAGATGTACTCAGAAAATATACTGATATTCAGGCAGCTCATCTAATGTAAAGTCTCCCCTCTGCCTTTAAAACATTTTTAGGGGTGCCTGGGTGGCTCAGTCAGTTAAGCATCTGACTTTGGCTCAGGTCATGATCTCGCAGTCCGTGAGTTCGAGCCCTGCGTCAGGCTCTGTGCTGACAGCTGAGAGCCTGGAACCTGCTTTGGATTCTGCGTCTCCCTCTCTTTCTTCCCTTCCCCTGTTCACGCTCTGTCTCTCTCTCTCTCTCTCTCAAAAATAAATAAACGTTAAAATTTTTTTAAACATTTTTAAACTTGTCTGTTTTTATATGCAGATTTCTTTTAGATCGTCTTAAAAAAAAAAAGTGGTACCAAACACAAATAACCAACTACAGAGCAGTTTCTAAATAATTTTTATATATTTTTATGTTTCCATGAAAAATCTTTCTCATCTCTCTGAAAGCAGCATCCTGCCCTACTAAGCTCTCTCTTGTGTTACAGGAGCTAAAAGTCTGGAAACTATATTCTTCAGACACCTTGGAATAATGTGTGCAAAGACTCTGTCACAGATTCCTTTGTGGAAAGGCAGTGGTGATGTGGTCAGCACAAAGGACTGCTCAGGATTATGGGCCTTCAATATGGCCCATATGGCCATATTATGGATTGTGGATTATGGATAATGGGGCTCAGTATGGCAGCACCAGGCATGCTTTAAGTGCTTCACAGGTACTAACTCATTTATTCCCCACAACAATCCTCTTTTAACATATAAGGAAACCATGGCACAAAGAGATTAATTTGTTCAAGGTGCCATGTGGAAGATAATAAATGAGTTTTGTTTTATGGTGCCAGAGCCAGAAAATGCCTATAAGATGCTACAGAGTTTCTTCATTGAATAAATCTATAAAACCATTCTGAAGAACATTGAAAAAGACCCAAATAAATATGGAGAATCTCAGGTTTCTCTGAAAAGCCCTCAGATTGTGAATGTTAACTCTCCCCCAACCATCTTTAAATTCAATTTAATTCTAATCAAAACCCCTTCAGGATTTTAAATGTTTTACAAGATAATTATCACATTGAATTAGATTCATCTGAGAGATCATTTTTATCTGGAAGAAAAAATTCCCAAGGTGTGCAATGAAATTTTTGAAAGAAATCTGAATGATGATTTTACTATCAGGTATTTAAAAATACCATAGTGATTAAAGCAATGTGATCATAATGCAGGAGTGGACAAGTGATGAATGAAACAACCATGAAAGTCTAAAAATAGGTGCATGCCTATGAACAATACAGCTTTCAAGAGGAAAAAGGGTGGATTTTTGAAAAATGATGTTGGACATCTTTTACCCATTTTGAAGAAAATGAAGTTAGACAGATATGCACATGCAAAACATCTACATACAAGAAAGTGCTAATAGCTATTATGAAAATATTAGAAGAAATAGTGAAGAATTAAAAAAATAATTTTAGGGCAGACATAGAGCCTTCTCAAGAATATACTACACACACACACACACACACACACACACATACACACACACACACACACACACACACACACACACACACACATCTCCCAGAATTTATAGAAAAAAAAAATTAGAAAATTTGAGTTGCCTAAGAGAAAAAAACATCTTATAATACGTGATCAAAGAGGCACCTGGGCAGCTCAGTCGGTTAAGTATCTGACTTTGGCTCAGGTCATGCTCTAGAGATTCGTGATTTCCAGCCCTACATCAGGCTCTGTGCTAACAGTGCAAAGCCTGCTTGGGATTCTCTCTCTCTCCCTCTCTCTCTCTCTCTCTCTGCCCCTTCCCCACTTGCTCTCTCTCTCTCTCTGTCTCTGTCTCTCTCTCTCAAAATAATAAATAAATAAGCTTAAAAAAATAGTATGTGATCATATTATTATGTTGTGATCACAACATAAACAGTGTAAACAATGTAGGTGAAGAAAAATATGTAAGAATGGTTGAATAAAAAAAAACACCAGACTGATGTTAACATGACCACATACCTTCAGTGACCCCTTTGAGCTGCCCTGGAAAGTGTCATACTGAAACCATACCGACCAAGCCAAATATTTCACTTATTCTTTTATATTTAGAAATCTCCAATACCTACTCCTTCCTCCTTATTCTCAACTAATGACTTTCTTATCTTTCTGAAAAAAAAAGGAATCAGTCAGAATCAAACTTCTTTGTGCTCCAATTAAAACAGCTACCAGCCCACCTGGTCTGCACCTGTTGATTTTGCTTTGTTACATCTTGTTAAAAATGGATGAATGATCTGGGTTTTACCCAAAGCCAGAGTCTTAGGTAAGACTTGGGCACTGGATAATGTAGCTTCATATCCACCTAAGGACTTTATTTATAGACTCGTCTTCTCTCTCCTACTTCTTTTTTTTTTTAAGTTTATTTATTTATTTTGAGAGAGACAGAGAGAACATGAGTGGGGGAGGGGGCAGAGCAAAAGGGAGCATCCCAGACATGCTCTCCATTGTCAGTGCAGAGCTGGACATGGGACTCAAACACACAAAGCCAAGGAGATCATGACCTGAGCTGAAACCAAGAGTTGGACACTCAACTGACTGAGCCACTGAGGCTTCCCTTCTCTCTCCTACTTCTTCATTTAGACTCTCTTTTGGCTCTTTGCCATCAGCATTAAAACATCCTATAAAAAGTATCTTCCGTATTATAAAAATAAAACAACCTTCCCTTGATCCTATAGATTCCTTTGACTACTCCCCTATTTTTCTGTTCCTCTTTAGAGCAAAATTCCTCAACAGTGGAGTTGGCACATCTTTTCTCCTCCTGCTATTCTGTCTAGAGCCCAATCCATTTAGAATTTTTCTTTCCACTATAACCTCTCTTCTCAAGTCACTAATGACCTTCACGTTGCCAAATACAGTATTTCTTCTAAATCCTAACTTACTCTACTTCTCTACCACTTATGATCTGATCTTGGAGTCCGACGCATCTCCTGTCATAGTCTAATGACAAGACCTGCCATGGAATGCAGCCCTATTTGAAATCAGAGTGCAGAAGCCTACTTGGGGATCAATCATAGGGCTTCAAAGGAGAAATAATAATAGCATCTAATTGTTATGTAGTATTTACTGTGTAATAGTCACTGTTCTAAGTGGCCGCCCTGTCTTCTGGGATTTCACAGGCTCCTGGTTTTTCTCACATTTCACTGGTCACTTCTCAGACCCCCAGGATGGGTCTTCCCCCAATCTTCCCTGTGGATATTGGAGCCTTAAGACTTGGCCTTGGACTGCTTCACCTACCTGTCTGCACTAAATTCCATGGCTTTAAATGCCATCACACACTAATGACTCACAGACTCAACCCTCCCCCCCAACATCCCCCCTTCCTCGTTAAACTCCAGACTCCACCCACTGCCTCCATGGCAGTGAGATACTGAATAGTCTTCTCAAACTTAGCATGTAAAGCAGTCTTCTTGCCTTCACCTCCAGTCTTCTCCATCTCAGCAAAGGGCTCCATCATGCACCTAGTGGTTAAGCCAAATACCTTGGAATTCTTTTTGTCCTCCTATCCCACATCAGAACCATCAGCTATTCTTGTCAGCTTTTCATTCAAAATACATACCTAATCTGGTGATTTCTCTCTACCCTTGTTGCCAGATGGTTCAATAATCTCTTGCCTGGGCTACCAAAATTATCAACTATGTGCTAGGATAAACAACCACATGATTTTCTGCTCCCACTCTTCCCAACACCCTCTTTCTTTTTCTTTTGTAGAAAAAAATGCTACAAATTTCGCAGGTGATCAGAAAAATATCAATTAAAACAATGAGCTACCGCTTTTACTACTTTCACAGTGGCAAAATGTAAACGATAACATACATTAGTGACTGGTGAGTGCAGAAATGGATACAATTGTACTTATTGGTGGCAATATAAATGAGCAAACGTTTTTATTTGGTTTTTTTTTTGAGGGTAATTTGATATATACCACAGTTTTCATTACATATACTATTAGCCCCACATTTGACTTCTATGAATCTAAAAGTTGAAGGGACTACTCACACAAGGGTAAAGCTATTCCAACACTGTTTTATTTAGCAAAAGTCTATAAATAATCTAAACATCCATTAATAGGAACAGTGGTTAAGTTTGAGATGGGGAATGGAATGGAGGTAAGGAATAAAGGTGGAGTCTTCAGTTTTTATTTTATATAATTATGCATTGTATTGTTTTTAACAATGAGTGAGTTTATGATTATTTTTGAGTGATCTATAATAACCGGAAAATATCTCATGGGTGAGAACTATAGGCAAACTCAAGAGGCTTTGAGGAGGATAAAGTTACCAGGTTATCTATTGTTACATAACAAATTCCAAAACTTAGTGCTTTGAAGCCATTGGTTACATCGCACAGTTTTGTGGGTCAGAGATTTGAGCAAGGCTCACTGTGTGATTCTTCTGCTCCACACAGCACTGACTGAGGTCACTCAGAACGATTGGTGGATGGGCTGGTCAGAAGGGTCCCAGATTCTTTCATTCATGAGTCTGACACCCAAAGGAAGATGGTTAGCAGACTGGATTCAGCTGAGACTGGCAAAGGGAGCACATATGTGTGGTCTCTCCAGCATGGGAGTGATAGAGTGGCCGACTTCTTATGTGGTGACAGGGCTCACAGAGATAGGGAGCTAAGAGTCAGGAAGGGGAAATTATCAATGATTTAAGATTTGGACTCAGAATTCGTCAAAGCGTTAACATTTGCCATATTTTAGTGGTCAAAACAGTCATAAAATCCGTGCATATTTAAGAAGAGTGGCCACAGACCTCCACCTCTCAATGAGAAGTGTCAAAAATTTGAGGCCATCCCAAATGAAAATTGCGGTGACCAGTCTTAGCTCTCTACTCATCATTCTCCATCTTACATGACTTCCACCTATAGATTATTAGTTCTGATCCCAATAATGCCCTTTCTTTTGTTGGGTGAAACATGTACTCAGTTTGACATAACTAGAGAGAGAAGTTCAATAGAAAAGCTGGAATCCAGCCAGAGTCTGAGGATAGAGATCTGATGGGAGTTACACATTTGAGAGGCAAAGTGTTTAGATAGTAAGAAAAATCTCAGGAGTGAAGGATATCATCCAATACGTTCAGAGACAGGTCGAAGATGGATTAAGAACCATACTAAATTAGCAAGATGGATTAAGGACTGTAACAAATCAACACTGTGGTGATTATTTTCTCAAGAGCTGGATTTAGTAAGAAAGAAGCTGGATTGTTGGTTTGAGCTAAGAAGGATATAATCAAGCAGGATATGAAGGAATGTCAGGAGTCTAGCAATTTCATATGTTGATATTTATTTTAGACAAATTGTGAACTTCTCAAAGACACACAGGAAATGGGGAATGCTTATGTGTGGGGTGGTCCAAGCAATCCACCATTTTGTTGAGTCTGCCTAGGAAAGAACACATAGCACAAAGGGAGTCGATGACCTGAAACACAAGGGAGACCTAGTGACAGCCTCAATGTAATGTTGTGCAGAAATCTGTTTTTAAGAGATTTCAAATAAAATTCACACTTCTAAAAAAATAATTTACACCTGTTACAACAGTCAAGCAAGAAAGCGCTGTTTAAATTTAATAGTGCAAGATGATCCCAGTCCAGTTCCATTGAGTATCTTTTCTTTTTTTTCTAATTTCTTTTACATTAAAATTTCTTATTAAAAGTATTTATTATCAATTTCTTTAAGCATATAGAAAATTGCAAGTTACAGAATAATGCAAGAAATACTCATGCTGTAATTAATCTGAATTAACAAAAGCTGATGCTTCTTTATACATGGTTTGCATCTCTAGTAAAAGAAAATATTACACATACAATTGGAATTCTTGTTATACCTCTAGCTTGTCTCTTCTCCACTATTATGAGTTTCTGTCTGTTGATCACGGCTTTTTATGTTTACTCCTTATGTACATGTAAATGGACCAAGAAGAGCATTGTTTTACGTGCTTATACAGTTCACACAGATGGTATGCAGTCCATATTGCTCTGTTACTTTCTTTTCTCACCCCACATCATGTTTTGGATACATAACTATGCCCACAGAAACAGACCAAGTGTTTCATTTGAATATATTTGAATTGTTTCACAGTCTTATTCTATGATTACATGAAGCGTATTTAACTATTCAAGTCAAGCTAGGTAATTTCCTTCCAGTTTAGGGATTTTATAAAGGTTGCCACAATACGTATCCTTGTATGTATGTGTCCATGTACACCTGAGTGGGAGTTTTGTGGGGTCTAAAGTATAGATAGGCTGATTTTGACCATAAGAAGGAAAATCTTCAGTTCAATCTGGTTTAGGAATGAAAACATATATTATTTTACTTAAAAAGAGGTTGTTGGGGGTGGTTTCAGCTTTTTAAGCTTGGTTTAGTCGATCTCAAAAAGGCCCTTAAGAAACCACTCCTTTTTGGGGGGTGCCTGGGTGGCTCAGTTGGTTGAGTGTCCAACTTCAGCTCAGGTCATGATCTCGCGGTTCGTGGGTTCGAGCCCCATGTCAAGCTCTGTGCTGACAGCTCAGAACCTGGAGCCTGCTTCAGATTCTGTAGCTCCCTCTCTCTCCGGTCCTACCTCTCTTGCACTCTGTCTATCTCTCTTGAAAATAAAAGAAATTATTTTTTTTTAAAAAAAGAAAAGAAACCACTCTTTTTCATCTTCCCTCCTATCATCCTGGGTGTGGCTTCCTTCTCAGACTGGTGGCAAAACGGTTACAGCATTTGGAAGCATGACATCCAGACACAACACTGTCCAGAAGAAGAAAGGCTGTTTTTTCTAAAGCAATCTCTTAGGAATTATAATCTTTCCTGAATATCCACAGCAGACCTCCCCTTATAATTTGTAGGCTACAACTGAGTCACTGCCAAAGGGAATATGACCACTTTGGGAAAGAATCAAGCCCATTCCTGAAACTGGGGGTAGCATCTTCTTTCCTTGCAATACATGAGTGTGTAGGGGGAGGGATGGTTAGGCAAACAAAATCAGCTTCTGTAAAGAAGGCAAGGTTGGGGGAAAGATGCTGGTAAGCAACCAGTGGTGTCTAATGCACAAATTATGTTCATCCTGAGCTTCATCAGGTATTACCAAATTGTTCGCCAAAGGATATCTATCAGTTAAACTCCCACCAGGGACACATGAGTGTTCTTATCAAATATCCTCACCAACATTTGGTAAATTCAGACTATGAGTTCATGCCAATCTCTAAAGTACGGAATGTTGCATTATTTCTTCACTTTCCCAGATTACTAACAAGGTTTGAGCATTTTTCCTATGTTTTTTGGACGTTCCATCTACTTTCTATTTAAGTTGTTTCCCCATTCCATTTGATCACTTTTCTATTGAGTTGTTTGTCTTTTTCTTAGTGATTTTTAGGAATTCTTTATATTTCTGTACACAATTCCTTGTTAGTATAGGTTAGAAATATCTTCTCTCAACCTGCCATTTGTTTTTTAACTTTATTTAGGTCAATAGTAGATTCCTAAGCTGTTGGATACCAAGGTTAAAGAGTCAGAAAGGTGGAAGGACAGTAGGTATGGTTGGATTCAGTAATATTAACGTTTATGTGTTTAGAAACAGAGTTATTCTATATCCAGTAGAAGACAAAGTGTCCGGGAAGTAACTTGCTGAAATTGAAAGGAGAGGTGGATAGGATGGCCAATGAACCCTGAGGCTGGCGTGTCTATTTTATTGAGCACCTGCCATGTGCCAGTAGCTGTTCTAAGTGCTTTATGTGTATTAATGCACTTAATCTTTTCAACAATCTAATGAGGTACTATTACTACATTCCAGATTTATAGATGAAGAAACTGAGGCATAGATGAAGTAAAAAGCAGAGGCAGACTAGGTAATTTTCCCAAACTCACCCAGGAGGTAAGAGGATGATGACATCTAAACCCTGAAGCTGGTTCGAAAGTCTGTTCTTAGCTTCTATCTATATAGTCTCTAGTGTCTCATGTTTATTATTATGATGGCAAGATTTGGGACAGAGAAAAAGATAGAACCAGATGTTAAGGGCTTCTGTATTTAAGTAGTTGATGGTGTGAATTTAATTGTTGTTTCAAAAATTTTATTTCTAGATTTAAGTAAACTGGAAAAGAAAGCATGTGAATTCAGCCGTTTTTATTTCAAAACCAGCTAATTTCCTCTCTGCCTCCCTTCCACTTTCTCTCTCTCCCTTCCTTCCATCTTCTGTTTAATCTTTACACTACTTGACTATACACCCCAAGTTTTCAATATTAAACTCTATCCTGATAGTCATTTTGTCTAATAGCCTAAGCACAACCATTAGCAACTTCAGATATGCACCACAGCCAATTTACTAAAGTAATTATGAAACAGATAATTCTTTGTTAAAGTATGACACTCCTTCCTTTTATCCTTAGGTGTTTACTACTCTCATTTGGATTCAGAAAAGTGAAGAAAACATTAAAAGCCTCTGATTTTTCAATGCCTCATGTAAACAGGTTTCCCTGCTTATATAATAAAAGAATCCTTTTTTTCTCTTATCTCTACTGTTGTCTCCTCCAATGAAAATAATTTCTGATACTTTTCAGTCTAAAAAAAACCAAAAATCACCATAAAAATAATGAAAATTGAAACTTATATAATGAATAGGAGAGGACAGCCTCCTTCAGCCCAAAGAGCTAGAGCAAGCAAAGACAGCATGAGTCAAAAATGCCATGTGCATTAAACCAGCTTGGTCTTTCGGCTCTCAGCCTATTTATCTAAAGTCACAATTGTGTCACCCACTGGTCTTTACACACATTCACAGTCTGAGGGAAGACTTGTCACACATGGATAAAGAGAAGAGAAGCTGCTTCATCATTTGCCATCAGGAAGTCGTACATTACTCTTAATTAAGAGAGACCATGAGTTACTTTCAAATGCTACTCAATATATTTGTAAGCGCTCTCAGCAGATCAATGTCCACTGGCTGATGACCCTGTCAGCCTCTCCCATGTCACCTGGTTTTGGAGCTAGAGGATGTCTTCAAACACCAACAGTGTGGGGGTAATTAATCAGGAAGATTTAGACTAGAAGTCTTCCCTTGGGATAACTAAACAAAAATAGAGGAGGGGGCTGAACGAGTTTTGTTGTGAGAACAATTGTGACACCTTCTATCACTTATTGCCAAAATATTCCCATTATGCAAAAAAAAAAAAAAAATGTAGGACTTGCTTCCATTACATAGTTGCTGAATTGTTTCAGTTGTCTTTTTCTTCTTCTCCAAATTAATTTTACGGTTGGTAAGGGGCAGGGATTGTGGCTTGTATTATATTTCTTTTATATACACAGTGCTACTCCCTTAGATCTGCTCTACCTGCTATCAAGGATAATTACCCTTATGTCAATTCTATAATCCACACACCTCCTCTCCTTACTGCCTAAGTCTAAGGACAGATTGACCTAATCAAGAATAGATAATTATTCCCCAGTCATTATTTCTGTTCCCCAGTGAACAGATTATCAGAATTGTCCTCCTGGTATTTTATTGCATTATTGTTATATTTCTAACTTGAGAAGTTAAAACTAAAATGCAATTTTCCAGAACAATTTAGTGTGCACACGTGTGCACACGTGCACACACACACACGCACACACACACTAATAATAAAGTCTCAAAATAATTCAATTCAATTTAAACTTTTATTAAACTTTTATTGCGTGATAGATACTGTGTTAGGTACTGAGGATAATATAGAAATCAGTAAGATGTGGCTCTGGCCTGGGAGAATCCAATCACTGGTAAAGGAGACAGACAGAGACATAAATAACTCTAAAATGAGACAGTCTGCAATAAACACAACTCTGGAGGAATAAATAAAACATTATAAGAGTGTCCATTATATACATAATTACAGAGGTATTAAATCACTAGGGCTACGTGTTAAAATATATAAATAGGAGCTACAACTAGAGTCTCTCTCTTTCCACACACAAATATAGCACAGCTCTGCATATCGGTTGACCTTTATTCCAAAAATTATCTTTGTAGTATCGTTTTCTATGTTGATTTCAAATGTCCGTTGATGTCTCTTGCTAAATTGGCATCTCTCTCCTGGAATGTCATTTTCTTTGTTGCTGCTTATCTGTTCTCCATCACTCCAGGCTTCTCTCTCTTTGATCCCCCTTTACGTATTTTTTCTCTTCATTCTATCGTTCTACTTTCTCCTTATCTACTTCTTCCTGTATCTGCAATGTTTTCCCAGCCACAATACTGTCTTCTCTTGTATTATTATACAAACCGTAGAAGTGATTTTCTTTTGAAGAGAAAATGTTGTCAGGAGGAAAATAATGTCTCTCAAAACAATCCCTTCAACTATGGATCAGGCTGATTCTTGGAAAGAGGAGCAAATGATCATCTTCCTTTCTAATTGTCCATGGCTCTATTAACCAAACTTCTGGTCTTTGTGTATAATGAGCAGTTGACAAAGGTAAGAGAAGGGACACGAACTAACTACTTTTGGTCAGAATGATATTGGGCATATGGTAGGAGAATATGTACTCAGTGATTGATAATTGAACCTCTTCTGGTAGGATAAGGGTAGTAAATATATATAAGCTTTCGATTCTATGTTTTGTCTTGTTTTGTTTTGTTTTGTTTTGTTTTGTTTTGTTTAATTTTGAGGGCCATGGGACAGTCTGGTCCTGGATTATCCCCTTTTCACAAAGAAAGAAAGAGCTTAAGGTCCAGGAATATCACGTGGTACTATGAATGTCCCTGAGAAACTGGTATAGGAACCTTAATCTTTGGACTCTAAATCCAGTGCTCTTAACTTTGAAGCTTAGCATCTAACACCCTGGTACTAATGTGCAGAACTTGATGGGGACACGTCATTTTTAAAATTCATTTGATAATTAGGATTTTATACTCTAAAATGCTCATGATTAAACAGAACCATTAGGAATTCAAATAGAACTCTTTTTTTCCTGTTTCCTCTTTCAAATTATGCTCTGCTGATCTCGATTAGGAGAAAAATATTGTAACTGTGGTTCAGCTTGTAGTAGTGATGCTTCACCAACCAAGCATGGGATGGAAGTTCAAGAAACATCAGTGGAGAAAAGAGAGCTCTTCTCATTAATAAAAGCAATTAGTGTGTCCCCAGCTGAGCAACCAGCTAGCCCAGGGTGTTCTCTGTGCACTGAAAGGCATCTAAGCACAGTCTGTTAACTGGGCAAGCTACTCTTGGCAGGAAACTAAATGCTGTCATTGATTTTAATTGTCCTCTCTGCTTTACAACTCCTGATTCACAGCTGATTGTGCTTAAGGGAAAAGTTTGTTCTTTGGAGAAAACTTCCACTGTGTCCAGCCCTCTGAGACAGCAAAAGTAGTTCGCATTTTGAAAAATCAAAATGGCACATTTAATTTCTCTAAATATCAGGGCAAAAATTTCCATGCCTAGTGACTGATTTTGAATGAATGGTGCCTGCTGGGGAGTCACAGGTGGAAATGATAGTCAACTCATTACTATCTTCTGTCATATCTCTGAAAATGAAGTCCCAGGGCAGCAATCCTAATGAAGGCAGGGAAGATGTGGAGGTTCCAAGTGAGATTATGGATGGGATTCCTTTGACCACTGGGACCAAGGAATCCACACAGTTTGGAGAAGTTTCAGCATTTCCTTGTCCTTACAAAACATCCTCATTACTTAGCAGAGCAGGGTTTGGTCTGTTCCTTCAGATGTTAAGAAATAGACACACTCTGCTGTCTTTGTTTAATGATGAATTCGCTGTAAAAATGGACATGGCAATAAAAAGGGAGAGAAAAATATCATATCTGGCATAAATCTGGTCCTCAGGGGCAATTGGAACATAAGTCATTGCCTTCCATAACACAGCTAGCTCTAGGTAGCCTGCAACAGTACTGGTGACCTAATGGCCATTTTAGTTGCTTCCAAACTCAGCTCTCCTCATCCTGCTGCTTATTTCTTTTCTGTTAATAAATAACTGACCCTTATTTTTGTTTCCCTAATTCTTCAATTCAGCTTCTACTCTCTTTTGGTTTCTTTATACTGCCGTTTCTCTGGGTCTTGACTTTTCCATGCAACTTTAGTGAATTTTTGTCATGTTCTGATTGTCCAGAATTCCTAATCATATCAACTCCCCATTCTAAGGAATTATTGATTATGTGCCATCTTGGTGGAGATGATGTCTTATTTCTACAGTGAAAATTAAGGGGTCCTGATCTTCTCTCTCCCTAATTTCAGGAACTCAAGGTATAAGCACTGACTTAGGTCTTGCCAATGTGATTATTACTTTTAAGACTTCAGATCTCGAACAAATGATGGAAGAATCTGAAACTGGTTAGAGGGCTTGTTCCTCTCATTAGCAGTAGCATATGCAGTATATATTGGTTTTTGGTGCATCACCTTGGCTTCTGTTTATTTTCCTGACTTTCTGCATTTCCTCTATATCTCCTATTTTTTCTGTGCTTCTTAGAGGTATCTTTCCAATAAATTCCTTTTTCCTGTAAAATATTAGAATGTAAAAGCCACAAATAGCGGGAAGTTTTTCTGCTTTGTTCAGAAATATTTGTACTAAATATTTAGTACATCAAGCAGTTCCTGGCACAGAGTGAGCATTCAATGAATATTTATTAAATAAATAAATGAAGAAATGGAGTGCCAGTTGTTGTCACTTGCAGTCAAGTTTCCATGATGCAATACTGGAAAAGGAACTCAATACACAGAGCCCTGTGGTATTTCTCAGTAGAGACGATTTAGAATTCAAGGACTATTGGTGAAAGGGATGCTGTACATAGGGAAGGCTATAAAGTTATTTAAGGGATATTCTTCAATCTTTGAGTCAAAGTTTTTCTGAACACACATGGGTGAAACTCTACAAAGCTGGAGAAAGAAGGCCCCAAAAGTAATAGGTTGAAAAATTCCCTAAGTTCACACAGTTTTTTTCCCCTACAGCCAGACTGGAAAGACCTTGTACTACATGGGGTAGAGTCTTCAGAAATCTTCATCTTAGTAGTTGGGCTAACTTATACCTAGGGTAAAGGTTACTCCAGACCATCCTAGCAAACTTAAAAGAAAATCTTGAAATAATTAAAATGACTTGACGAGTAAATTTTCTGTGTGCCAGAAGCAACATGGTTTAAAGGAATACAACAAAATTCACCACAAAAACCATAGACATTTCACAATGTCCAGCATAAAAAACTATCAGGTAGGAAAGAAAGCAGGAAAATATAACCTATATATAAATGGGAGGAAAAAAAGGAATATAAAGAAATAGGGAAGTGTTGTCATTAGTAGATAGGGTTTAAATAACTATTATAAATATGCTCAGAGATGTAAGGAAAACATAAACACAATGATAAGAAAAACTGAAGATTTCAAAAGCCCCCAATGAAATATCTAGAGGTTAAAACTACAATATATAAAATGAAAAATATGCTAGAAATAATTAATAACCTATTAGATACTGTAAAGAAATGGTCAGTGAACTTGAAGACACAGCAGTAGAAACTATCCAAAAGAAAACAGCACAGTAGAAAAATGAGCAGTCTTGATGAACGGTGAGACACTATCAGTCAGTCTAACAAATGTGTTAGATTGAGAGGGAGAAAGAGACAGACAGAGAAGTTGAGACAGAAAAACACTTGAAGAAATAACAAGTAAAAATTTTCTGACAAGATCAACCCACAATATAATAAGTTTTATAAACTCCAAACAAAAGAAACATTAAGAAAACCACATCAAGTGGTCAAGTTGTTGAAAAAAACAATGATAGAAAATATTTGAAGCAACCAGAAAAATATAACACCAGATAGAAACAAAGACAAGATTTACAACGGATTTCTCATCAGAAGCTATGTTAGCCAGTGGATTATAGAGTATCATCTTTTGAGTATGGAAAGATCAAGTGACAATTCTATATCCAATAAAATGCCTTTGAAATATAAATGTTAAATCGAGTCTATTCTAGACTGCATACATATATATACACATATATAAAAGTTTGGAAGTTAATCACACCCTTAGCCTATAGGCCAGCAACTTCATTCCCAGATATTTACTCTCCCAAAATGAAACTGTATGTGAACATACGATTTGTACTCAAATGTTCATAATTGCTTTATTTATAACAGTTCAAAACTGGAAAAAAATCTAAATGCCCATAAAGCATTGCATATATATAAATAATTTGTGGTATATTTATCTAATCAGCAATTAAAAAATGAACAAACTCTTGCTATGCCAAAAAGTACAAATGTACAAAATCACTAGGTTGAGTGAAAGAAGCCAAACACAAGATTATGTGCTTAAAATCATTAGATATGTATAATACATATATTGCCATTTATGTGAAATTCTAGGCAAACCATAGCAAAAGCAATCAGGTCAGTGGTTGTCAGGGGCAAGAGGTGGAGAGAAGGAATAGAATGAAAAGTACTTCAAAGGGATTTTTCTAGGAGGATGGGAGTATTCTGTTTCTTGATTGTGAGAATGGGTATATGATGTTAACTTGTGCTACCCAAAAATATATGTTGATGTCTTAACCCCTAATACCCCACATTGTGAACTTATTTGGAAATAGGATGGTTGTAGATTAAGTTATACTAGTGTAAGTGGGCCCTAATCCAATAACTGGTGTCCTTATAATAAAAGGGAAATTTGGACACAGACACACAGGGGGAACTGCCATGTGAAGACAGAGGCAGATATTGGAGTTATGCTATCACAAGCCAAGGAACACCTGGGACCAGAAGAAGCTGAGAGGGGCAAGGTAGGAACTAGTGCTAGAGACTTTGGAGAGAGCATTCTAACATCTTGACTTTGGACTTGTAGACTCCAAACTGATACAATAAATTTCTGTTGTTTTAAGTCACCTAGTTTGTGGTACTTTGCTATGGCAGCTCTAAGAGATCATAAAGCTATACACTGGAAATCGGTGATCATTACTGTATGTAAATTATCTCTCAGTAGACCTGATTAAAAACGGGGCATTGGAAGCCAGGAATGCTGGAGGGAATCCATCATGAACCCCTAACTATATTCCCAAGCAATTCTCTTTTTTCTAAAACTTGAGTCTGAGAAGTGCTCTCCTCTGTTGGCTGAATGAAATGGGATTTCCAACTGTGGCAAAGGAGTGGAAAGGCAGTGGATTTCAAGGAGAAAGAAGTTATGTGGTCACCCTTCACGTTTTCTATAATCAGCAGCAGAGCTGAGGTGGCAGTTTGAATGGTCTGACCTGCAAAGAGTTTTGGTGATGGCTACTTGTCTGTGGGATCCCTGGGACACAGATAGATGGCTAGCTCTCTAAGGCTCTCCCTCATTTGTAAAGTAAAAGTAAAAAAATAAATAAATAAATAATGCCCTTGAAATATGCCATCCTAACAGAGATTCAGAGTCTCTTAGACAAAACTTGACCTGAGTTATTTTACAAATCAGATCTTTAAAGCACAAGGACTTTGTGACAACCCTGCAAGGTACTCTGATCTGCTTAGCATTACACTTTCCTGCTAGATTTCCACAAGGAGACCTATGTTTATTAACCAGGGAATATATATATATATATATATATATATATATATATATATATACACATATATATTGGGGAATGGGATAAACCTTAAACTATATGGAACTTTGTGCATTGTCAATAAATACTAATTTCAAGGGATCCTGCTACCTGTCCAAGTGGAATTTATGGAGCCATGATAAAGTTTGACTAAAATCTTCATGAAAAAACATAGTGGGATTTCAGATCCAATCAGTGATTATTCTTCAACCTAGTATAGAGTTGAAATATTTACCTTCCATAACTGGAGCAAAAAGATGACTCACTTGTTCTCTCTTGTTAATAACAGCTTTATCGAGATACAATTCACTCCCTTAGAGTGGATAATTCAATGGCTTTTCCTATATTCAGAATTGTGCATCCATCACCACAATTTTATTTTATTTTTAAAAAAATTTTTTAATGTTTATTTTATTTTTGAGAGAGAAAGAAACAGAGCATGAGCAGGAGAGGAGCAGAGAGAGAGGGAGACACAGAATCTGAAGCAGACTACAGGCCCTGAACTGTCAGCACAGAGCCTGATGTGGGGCTCAAACTAATGAACTGCGAGATCAGGACCTGAGCCAAGTCAGATGCTTAACCAACTGAGCCACCCAAGGTGCCCCCATCACCACAATTTTAGAACATGTCACCCTCAAAAGAAGCCCATACAAATATCTATCACCTCCAAATTTTCCCATCACTCCTAGCCCGAGGAAATCACTAATCTGCTTTCTGTCTATGTATTGCTGACCTGGACATTTTCTATAAATAAAGTCATATATATGTCTTTTGTTTCTGGCTTTTTAAAGCTAAAAGCATATTGGTTTCAAGGTTCATTCATGTTGTAGCATCTATTAGTAATTCTTCCTTTTTTATAGCCCAACATCAGTTGATGGTCATATAGGTTGCTTCTACTTTTGGGCTATTATAAATAATACTGCTATAAACATTTGTGTACAAGTTTTTGTGTGGACATTTATTTTCATTATGTCCTAGGTGTGATATTGTCAAATAATAGGTTTCATTTTTTGAGGGACTGCCAAACTGCATTTCCAGAGGGGCTGTACCAACTACTTTGGGGGTTCTAATTTCTCCACAGCCTTACCATAATTTGTGATTATCAATCTTTTTGATTGCAGTTGTCTTAGTGAGTGTGAAGTAAAAAACATTCAGTGCATGCTGCTTTGTTTCTCCTTTTGTTTTCTTTTGCATTTCCCTCATGACTAATGATGTTGAACATCTTTCCATGTGCTTATTGACCATATACATAACTGTTTTAGAGAAATGTTTATACAGATTTTGTCTAATTGGCTCATTTGTATTTTATTATCAATAGGTGAGCTTATTGACTCTTTGACTCATGGTTAAAGACTTGTCAGAATGGCCAATGCAAGTTCATTGGAACTATCTATCTCTATTCAAATAGTAAGCCAAAAAGCATATCAAAATCCCTGAGAACATCATAGAGATTATTAAATATTAAAAATATGCAGAGATATGGAATCATATTTCCATTTAATTTTCCAGTTTTCATAGGGCAAAATAGATGGATCTTGCAGGATGACAATGGACAGCTTACCTGGTATACCTCCAACGGAATTTATATCACAGATGTGTGTCATCTTCGTTGAGCACTTGATGTACAACTTGTGATCTTAATACTTTTTATTTTCTTTGTCTTAATAAGCAGGTAACAACAGAAGATTGTTTTTGACAGATATTTAACTCAGGGATGTGTCAACCTCCTAATTTTGTTCTGCAATTAAATCAATAGAAACCTTGGCCTTCTCGGTCTAGTGTCTTGTTGACACCATGCTAATAGGACTTGGAAAGCAGACAGTTTTGTCCCCTAGGCGCTTTAGCAATAAGGTAAAAGATCAACTTTTAGTGAAGTTTGTGGTGTTCTAATAGCCTGGGATATTTCAGAATGTCTAAGAAAGAAAGAAAGAAAGAAAGAAAGAAAGAAAGAAAAAGAAAAATTAACCTGTGCTCCATACACTGCCAAGGAAGAAGAACTTAAGTCATCTTATTTGTATTTTGGAAGCCACATAAACTACATTTGTGTTTGATGCTCAAGCTATTTTTCTGGGTAACACAAAAGTTTCTCCATTTTAGGGGCACCTGTGTGGCTCAGTCGGTTGAGAGTCTGACTTCGGCTCAGGTCATGATCTCAAAGCTCATGAGTTTGAGCCCCGCATCGGGATCTGTGCTGACAGCTTGGAGCGTGGAGCCTGCTTCAGATTCTATGTCTCCTTTCCCTGCCCCTCCCAACTCATGCTCTGTCTCTGTCTCTCAAAAACAAATATTTAAAAAAAAATTTTTTTAAGTTTCTCCATTTTAAGAGTACAGTTTCAAGAGAATGTTCAGAGCTGATCTGGGCTATGATATTCAATTTTTATGACCCAATAGATTCAATGTTATTTAAAGTGTTTGTGCCATATTGAGATAATGTGTCCAGCCTGTAGGAGGTCTTCATAGGGAAATCATGTTAGAAGACCTACCTTTAGAACATGCTCTGCTGTTTTGCAAGTCCATAACATTCTTTTAAACAACAGTTCCTAGCTCAGTTTGAGTTTTATTTTGCATGCAAATCTGGGCTCCATTGGTTTAGATGTTTTTGCACTTAAGTGAGGAATTGTTCAGCCAGGGAAACATAGCAGTGATACTTTTGAATTAGAAGTTGAAAATACCTCTTGGTCAAGATGCATCAGAAGTTAAATTGGTTTTTTAGTAGTCAAAGAACCTTGAGGCATCTGGGTTTCTGGCTAAATGCAAAGGGAATATGTTGGGGGAAGGTGAAAGTCATCTACACATCTCATAATAATTTCAGAAATGAGGACAATATTTGCCACCTATATTCCCTTCCTTACTGTTTAATGAATATATTTACATATTTTAACTAATTTCTCTTGTCTTTACTTTTCATTTGCCCCACTATTAGATACAGCAAATGTAAGTAAATATTATAATGGAGTTGGTTGTGATCTTTCTCAAGGGTGAATAAATGGACAGAGATCTCAAGTCTGAGCTGAAATCAGTAAATCATGAGGATTTGGTAGGAGCCTTAAAAAGAAAAAGTAAGAAGTTTATTGAAATATGAGGGATAGTGGCATTGTATATGCAGCAGGATTTGTGGCTTATTTGTTTGTGTTTTAATCTTCATGTAGGTTTGGGAGGAAGCGTGTAAATGTGGGTGTTGGGGCAGCAAAAAGTAGTGACTGCAGTCCACATTTGACATAACTGGTGTTTCAATTCTCTCTTCCAAATGATATCTCAATCTCCATTTTGAAGTAATGTTCCATTGTGTGTGATCATTGAAGGAGGTAGTGGCCAATTCTTGCTGCAAAGACTGCCGGGGCTCCAGTCCAATTTCCCTGGGCAGTCAGGGCTAGGCATTGGATGTAGAGTCAGTCCCTGAGTCTGGGGACCTTGAATCTTGGAGCAAACCACTCAATAATATAAGAGATGACCAGAGGTCATTTCACAGTTGCTATAGCACAACGACTCAGAGATTCTCTGTTCCTGTTGTGTGACTCTTCTGGGTCTCCTACTGTCCAGTCTTCCAGACACCCTTGGGTCCTGCTTGCCTGTTTTCCAAACCCAGTCCTCTTGCCTCCAATTAATCCTGGGAGGCTCAGTATCCTTCCAACTAATCCTTTTAGCTTAAAAGATCCAGTTATTTTTTTTTTATTTAGTAAAGCAGTGTATATTAATTTGTACAATACTCTAGTTTCTGCATTACTCTCTTTATGGATCTTCCTTCAGACTCCTTAAGAGAAGATATGATGAACCAGCCACCATCCTAGGATCATCCAAAGAAGACTCAATTAGGTATGTGATGATATTCCAGAATTGAGACTCATTGCCAGTACACGCATTTTGTTTTTTGGTCAAGGACCCAACTGAGTGCAATCCATTTGTTTGTCAGAGTCACACACTGTCAAACATGATGACCTATAATGACTTGCATAAGAAAGTGGCTGTAACTCACAAGTAAGGGTCCTTCACTGTGGTGCTCTGAACTTCTCAAAAAGGGGTAGTTTAACTGTCATGTACCTTGCATGGCTTCATCAGGGTAATATAGAAAGCTCTGAGGGTTTAACTTTCTATGTCAGTGAATTCCAGCTGCTATAAAACCCTCACATGGTGGCCCCTGAGAGCTTTTGCAAAAATACACCGGGAGAATCACAGCCAAAGTTCAGTCCTATCTCTCCTCATCTCTCTAACTACTAAGACTTATTATCTGCAGTTTAAAGAGCTCCATTTCCAGCCCAGGGGCTGTAGGTTGCTGCTCTCTGATTTTGTAGGGCACTGCACAAAGGTACAAGTTGTATTCTCTGGCCTGAAAAAGGATGCAGGGTTTTTGAGAGGAGAGCAAACGAGGTCTTTGTGAACGGGGAGAGCGTAGGCATTAGAGAAACAGGCTCACAGAATGTTAATTGCTGCTGGTGATTATGAGAATGTGTTGGGTATTTTGTTCTTTCTCAGAAGTGATGGTTCAATGTGTAATGACTAATACTGGCGAAGCCCTTTTACTTTACTGGTGATTCGGGAGTCTAGACTACCTTGCCTGCTGTTAGCTGCCATTCACTTTCATTACAGGTTTTGCGAATTAGACAGTCACTCTCTGGGTGCCTAGTATAGGTGCAGGAAGCAAATACTGTTTGGGAAAGAATATATTATTAAAGCTACAGAGTAAGCTGTTATGGGCACTATGCCTCTAATTCACAGAGGCTCCATCTTCTGTCCCTCCTGTGATGGATGCAGACTCTTCCATTAAAAATGGAGAAACTAAAATCCAATATTCATATCTCAGCATAACAGGAATAAAATGCTCATAGGCAATTTGTCAGTGTTTATTAACTGTGACCTAGAAAAAAATGTAACCATGGCACCACCTTCTCACACATATATAGCAGGATGGGATTTTTTTCCTCCACCCTCTTCTTTTCTAACCCCACCCCATCTGTCACTGGTAAACAGGGAAAAAAGTGGTGCATTAGCATAATAAGACACAGCATCATATAAATGGTCAGTATCAATGGGAGAAAAAAAAATCTCTTTGGTAGGTTTCCAGCAACTCCTGGGGGCTGAAGAGCCCAACAGAGTCCCTCCAGGGCCTTTTGGCCTCAGAAGAACTGGTTCCCAGATATTTAGGGCCCTGAGAGCAGGGGAGTGGCTTAAAAGACTAAGAGCACTGCCAAGGAAGAAGAAAGGGAGACCAGAGAGAGAAGACAGACACAGGTCCACCTGAGGGTGACTGAAGGACCAATAGGTGACTACACAAAAACAAAATTGATAAAAGAAAACAACCACCTGCAAAATAATTTTACTCCTTCCTTTGTACTTTGTGTGTCCTTGAGGATTTCCTCTCACTAAAGGAGTACATTTGCATGTCCTTCAAGGCATTATGGTCATAACTGAAGGTCGTAACAAATGTTCATGTTTTGTCAATTTTCTGTTGTGGAAGTTGAATATAATTTATATAGCAACAGGGCCCTGGAAAAGCCAAAGAGTACTCATGTGCTCAGTGGCTTCTTTCATGTTACAAAGGACACAAACAGGCACCATCAGTTTCCCTCTCAATAAGTGGAAATGCAGTCTATGGAAATAATCATGAATTAAAAGGGAAAGGATGCACTCTCAGAAGCTGCCCAGCCAGGAACTCAAGGAACTGGGACATTGCTTGTCATCTTTCAGGGTCCAACTGTATAAATGGCCATTCTGGTGTTCCCAGGGCAATTCTAGTAGTTGTTCCTTTAGATGCTCTTCCTCTGGGGCCATCTTAGAGACATGGCATCCTTATTATACTTAGTTTCTACTGCCTATGTTGCTATTGACTTTGGTGGAATAAGTACAGTGGTGAGATATGATTCAGAAAATATTCTGGTGAATATATTCTGGAGAATGAATTTATCTGGGGATTGAGGGAAAGGAAAGAGGGTCCAGTTGACATATCTTTTTCCTGGTCCCCTGACTGCTGGGTCTGGCCTTTCTCCCACTGCTTCCCCACTGAGTACATATACTTCTTAGCATTATTGCACAGGGAGCTCATTCCTGAACCTACATGTGTTTAGGGACACACTTGCCATCCTCCTAGAAAAAGTCATTCCCACAAGGGAATCCTTGATCCATTTAATTTAATTCTCACAGAAACCACACGAATTAAATACAATCATATTTCCACTTTATAGATTAGGAAAATAAAGATGAGCAAGATCAAGTAACTGGCCCAAGGCCACAAGCTGGAAAGTGACAGAAATAAGATTCAAAGTCAAATCTATTTGATATGCTGGTAAGACTTTAAGCAATCACACATTAATCAGTTCAGTCTAATATTCTACCTGTGATGACAGCATCCATAATTTTGTTTATGAGCTGGATAGCATCACAGCCCTCCTCTGTGATACCTCCCCTCCATTCTCCCAACACACACAACACTGGCCTTTGTAGCAAAAGATGACCTTCTTACATCTCTGGACTCTTATTTACCAATCCAATAACTATTGATCATCCATCACTTCACTGGAAACTTTCTTATAGCTATTGAGAAATTCAACAGCTATATTTTACACAAACACTAAAAACAAAAACAAAAACAAAACCCAGAAAACAAAAAGGCTATGGTCATATTTGAGAAACCAGGAAAGCACTAAAAGAAATCACAGCATTCACACAAAATACAATTTTCTCCTCCACATGACTTGATTTGCCACTTTTTGGTCAAATAAAATCATTTCTTATGGTTCATGAAGCTTTTCTCTTCTTTTGAGTCATAACATCAATTGACAAGCCAAAGTAAATTCAGTGAAGAGTTCACTACTTCATTTTTCACATCCTTGAACAAACTTGGTATCAGCCAAAAAAAGAAAGAAAAATCAGATATTTACTAACAAGCTCATGGCATAAACTGTAAAGCAAAACTTGACGGACTTTACTGGAATTACCACTTTAATAAATTTGGAACCACATCAGTCATTTGATGTTCCTTATATTAAAGGACATTCAAGTTAGATGTAGTCTAAATTATAAATGCTTATACTTTGACATATTAAAATTCAACAAAATTGAGTATTGTGATATGTAATTTACCTCTTTATATTGTTTAATACAAAAACCTACACTGAGAATAAATCTTCCCAGCAGATAAGCTCTATTTTATTGAAAACTTCACAACTGCTTAAGGCTTACCAGCTCTTCTAAAATAATTCAATATATAGTGGTGCCTGGGTGGCTCAGTGGGTTGAGCGTCTGACTTTAGCTCAGGTCATGATTTCGTGGTTCCTGAGTTCCAGACCCACATCAGACTCGCTTGCTGCTGTTGGCTCAGAGCCTGCTTCAGATCCTCTGTCCCCCTCTCTCTGCCCCTCCCCTGCTTGCACTCTCTCACAACCAAATAAAACATAAAAAATGTAAAATAATTCAATATCCAATTAACTTATTAAAGAACATAATATATAACATCTATATGAAGTATATGTATATGATATATAAAAGAGACATATAATATATATAAGGAGATATATGATATATACAAGATATAAACAGGAATATGGGACATTCATGTATATGTATATATATTATCCTTTATACATATACCATAAATATACACACACTCATAAAGGAGATATATATGAGATG
Source organism: Panthera onca (assembly GCF_046562875.1). Taxonomy (NCBI): domain Eukaryota; kingdom Metazoa; phylum Chordata; class Mammalia; order Carnivora; family Felidae; genus Panthera; species Panthera onca. Next base: position 227,415,710 of record NC_138339.1, read on the forward strand.
AAGGCTCATGTATGTATGAAGGCTATGTATGTAATACTTAGTGAAAAGTATTAATCATGTCATAATAAAGGGTTAGGAGCTCAAAAACGAGATCATATTTTTTCATCTTTTATGCAAACACGTACTGGGCATCTAACATGACTGAGGCACTGGGCTGTGCTCTGAGGCTGAAACAGGGAAGCATATGTAGTTCTTTCTCTCAAAGTATCATCCAGCAAGGAGATAGATAGGTCATGGACTCAGCTTTTATTTTTTTTTGGGGGGGGGGGGTAGTGATCAAGAATCCCGAGTTGAGTTGACTACCAGAATTATAGCATGGCTAATATTTGGTGCTTTGTAGCTATCTGAGCTCCATTCTTAGCTCTACTGTGCCCTTAGGGATCAAGTGCAGAAAAAGCTGTTTGGAGGGATGTCCCCTGGGCCAAACTGTCCAAGAAGCCATGACTATGAGGAGGAGCCCTGTACCTGAGAGGCAGAGGCGTTGACTCAAGAGGAAGAATGAGAAAGAGAACATAAGAATATTTATGTGGTTTCTGTGTAACAAAATAGGATAATGCTTAAAATAAAATTTGTCTGGAAAAATCTGCTTGGATCTTCTTTTTTTTTTTTTTTTTTTTAATGTTTATTTATTTTTGAGACAGAGAGAGACAGAGCATGAACGGGGGAGGGGCAGAGAGAGAGGGAGACACAGAATCCGAAACAGGCTCCAGGCTCTCAGAGAGAGGGAGATACAGAATCCAAAACAGGCTCCAGGCTCTGAGCTGTCAGCACAGAGCCCGACGCGGGGCTCGAACTCACGGACCGTGAGATCATGACCCAAGCCAAAGTCGGCCGCTCAACCGACTGAGCCACCCAGGCGCCCCTCTGCTTGGATCTTCTTGCACGAGTTTGACAAACATTTGATATAAGATCTGCTTGTATGACTCTCTATTATTCTTTTAAACAATTCAGAATCTTAAAGAAAAAATAACAATTTCACTAAATAGAGAAGAGACCAAAACCTGACATATGCCTATCTTCAACATTATTCAAAATGAAAACTGAAGTCGGAGTCGTCAGCCACAGATATGTGACAGGTCAGTGTGACAAATATGCTTTCAGGATCCAAGTTCCCCAACTGAAATATATGTCTTGGATTTTGAAATCAAGACAGATCTGGCTTCAAAAATTGGGCTTTGTAACTCTGGTACAGTATTCATAGTTCAAACGCCATCTGTCTTGGCAGGGTGATTGCAAGGCTTAAAGGTCGTTTTCCTAATGCACCTGATGCATAAAAAATGCTCAACAAATGATATTGATAATTATTTTATAATTATATTAAAAGGCATTGAAGTTTGGGAATTGTGCAAATTTCCTATTTAAACCCTCATAGTCCCAACAATTTTAATGTATTTAATCAAAGTCCCCCAAAATAATAAAAGTACATTTTTCACTCATATCTGGAGATGAAATGGCACACCGACCACTTACCCCTTTATGGTCAAGAACTTTAGCTTTCATGTTCAGATCCAAGCCCTTTGCATTCTGAATGATGAAAAAAGACATACCTGAGTTGGGTTTTTTTGATTCCCTACATCTAGTGTGTGATTGATACATTTTTCTTTAAAAATTGAACTGTTTAAATGAAAAAAGGGAAGGTATGTATGCAGGTTTTATGTCAAAAGTTTGTTAACCTCCTACAGAGAAGACTAGAGGGGATATTTCTTATGCTCTAGGAGTTTTCTATCTTGGGGATTTCTAGTTGTATTTCTTAGGAAACCATATCCCAATCCTGTTATTTCTACAAAGATGCTTACTTGCCACCTGATACAATCTCTCTGCTGAAATAAGTAATAGGGGCCATTAGAAATTCATGGGAAAACTGTGCCTTAAATTTGTTCCCTAGTGAATTTAATTTTAGAAATTAATGAGCTCTGCTGATACATTTTCCTAGTAAATTAATGAAAGATTATGTAATTCTCTTTAGCTATATGCTGAGCTCCAACCTAATAGGGCATCTGTCTTCACCCCACACATGCTCACTGGGTATTGAAGACCAGCCTATCAATGTTCCTTAAGGAGATTTAGTATAACTTACCACCTAAGTCTGAGTCAGGGGTGAGGAGGTGATGAGTTTCTCACTGGGTGAGTGGGAATCAGGGAACAATGGTCAAAGGGGGACTAGTGCCTTGGATAACATCATTCCACCCTCCTGTGAGGTAGGTGTGGCAAGAAGGGCAGGGATGCCCTGTTTTGGTTTGTTTGTTTGTTTGGTTGGTTTATTCTGAAGAACTGAGCCAATATGAGGGGTTCTCAAGCAGTTTAGTAAAAAATATTCTGCAGGTTGGGGATGGCATAATTCTTTGAGAAGGACCCTGCTCTGAGGTGAACTGAATGCTCCACTTAATTGCATCTCTTTTTGGTACAAGGGAAGTTGGGAGCTCTGCTGAGTGACTGGGAGTCATTTTCCAGAAGATTCTTTAAGCCCTTCCATTAATATGTAGGCTGTTAGTGTAGCTATTGGTTCTGTGGAAGCTTAAAGACATTAAGAGCTAGCAGCCAAGCTACCCTACCAGCATAATTTAGATCACAATTCTGCAGTCAGGTGTGTAACTCATCTGTTCATATGCTGAGCATCTATACCACCCGGCTGTGTTACTTCACTTAATCTTCAAACAGTCCTGTGGGCTATTGCCAACCTCATCACTAATAAGGAAACTAAAACTCCTGGAGGATAATTTATCCAAGGTCAGACACCCAGTGTGTAAGGGATCTAGAATTTGGCTCTGATATGTCTACTAAACACACACACACACACACACACACACAGAGCACAACAAAACAAAACAAAAAAACACTGAGCTAAGATTATACTTATTTGGGAATAGACACAGTTTTTTTTTTTCCAACTATCCCACACTGTAGACACCCAATTATAAAAATCCATAAACTAACTCTTTGAGGCTTCAGATTAATTTAAAATAATAGCAAGTCAATACTAAGTGTTAAGAAGAGGAAAAGCCACTGGGTGGCTCAGTCAGTTGGACTTCCAATCCTGATTTTGGCTCAGGTCATGATCAAGTGGTTCCTCAGATCGAGCCTCACATTGGGCTCTGTGCTGATGGTGTGGAGCTTGCTTGGGATTCTCTTTCACTCTCTTCCTTTCTCTTTGCCCCTCTCCTGCTCATGCACTCTCTCTCTCAAAATAAATAAACATTGGGGTGCCTGGGTGGCTCAGTCGGTTAAGCATCCGACTTCGGCTCAGGTTATGATCTCGCGGTCCATGAGTTCGAGCCCCGCATCAGGCTCTGTGCTAACAGCTCAGAGCCTGGAGCCTGTTTCAGATTCTGTGTCTCCCTCTCTCTCTGACCCTCCCCCGTTCATGCTGTCTCTCCCTGTCTCAAAAATAAATAAACGTTAAAAAAAATATATTAAAAAAAAACATTTAGAAAAATAAAAAATAAAAATAAATAACAAGTGGAAAAGCATTATGAAAAACTCAAGCTGACTAGAACTGCTAACACTTTGAAAGGGAAGGGTTACATAATTCATATAAGAAGAGAAATAAATCTTTATACTGCTCTCTTCCTACCAGTGTAGCCAGTCTGTTATAGCAGAGTGTAACAGTAAGGCTTTAATATACAAAGGACAAAGGACTACTTTCCTGAAAAGATTTGAGAAAGTTGGATCTGTCTGAATAATATGTGGCATGAACAGCCTTACCTTTTTAGGTTTAGGAGATCTGGAAAGAGAAGGGGAGAAGAGGAGAAGTGGGGAAGGTAGGGGATGGAAGAGGCAGGGAAGGGAACGAAAAGGAAAGGAGGTGAGAGGAGGGGAGAGGAGAGGATGGGAAGAGATGAGATCTGACTATTACAGACACAGTCTAGAGGCCATTTCTTCTAAAATACCAAGAAATATTTATAAAAACAGAAAACTAATATTCAATTTTAGTTTGTTGCATATCTGTAGCACAAATTACATTTGTAGCCTTAATCTTTGTAAAATCTGATATACACAAAATAATTTTTTATTATCGAAGTATATTTGACATACGATGTTATTTTAGTTTCAGGTGTATGACATAGTGATCTAACAATTCTATACATTATGTGGTGATCACCATAAGTGAAGTGACCATCTGTCACCATACAATGCTATTACAATATTATTGACTGTATTCCCTATGCTGTACTTTCCATTTCTGTGACTTATTTATTTAATAACTGAAAATTTATACCTTGTAATCCCCTTCACCTTCACCTGGGGTGAATAATTTGTTAGTGGAAACAAGGAAAGGGCTGATTTCCATGTCTCCACTGGCATAAAAAAGAGAAAGGGGAAATCTGTGAGAGGTCAGGTGTGAGTGAGCTCCCGTGTCCTGCAGGAGCCCAGGGCAAAGCCAGAAATGAGCAGGAGAGAGGAAGCCCTTGGGGGAGTCTGCACAGACTGCTGGGTTTTATAGGGCAGTATGATATTGAAAGGGAAAGGTGGGAGACTTTTGGTCACCACTCAGTCACCTCCCATTTGTTTAATGAAACTTATTTAAATCATTTTTTATGAATCATTTCTTAAGAGAAGTCAACAGGGACACCTGGGTGGCTTAGTCGGTTAAGTGTCTGGCTGTATTTCCACTCAAGTCATAACCTCATGGTTCATGAGTTCAAGCCCCAAATTGGGTTCCACAGTGATTGTGAGAAGCTTGCTTGGGATTCTCTCTCTCCCTCTCTCTGACCCTCCCCTACTCTCTTTCAAAATAAATAAATAAACTTAAAAAAAGAGAGAGAGGAGTCAAAATATGTAACAACGTAGCCCAGGCAGTAAAAACAAACAAACAAACAAACAAAACTTTATTGGGTGGGCTCTTCTTCAGAAGGTAGTGGAGAATTGGTTTTTGTTTGTTTGTTTGTTTTACACATTGTAGACTTTTGTTCAAAAAGTTTTGAATGGCATTAATTAAGTTTCAGATCTATTCAAGTCATAGATTTTTCATACTATAGAATTACTGAATATTATAAGAAAGAATTCCATGAAATGTTAACTCTATCCTGTGAAGTGCAAGCCAAGCTTTGAGATCCCCCCCCCACCCTCCAGCTGCTCCAAACCATCTTGTAAGGACCACCGGAGTGGCCCAAGGTTTTCAGTCTATGAAATACCCTTCTTGGAAGGAAATGGAAACAAATAAACAGGAAGAAGAGAAAAGCTGCTCCCACATCCTTGTGTCAGTTTGTCTTCCCCATCTACTCAACACACCCAGGCGATGCAAAAGTGCAGAATTTGTTCCCTGTGAGGTTCTACCCCTACCAAAGCTTGTCTAGAGAACAAGACACTCCAGGTGAAAGGTTCAGCAACCTTGACAGGGAAGAGAATGATTCCAGTGACCAGAAATGCTAGGTCATTTCTGTAGCAACTGAAGCTCAAGTAGGAGTGGTTCCCATCTACCAGTTACCAGGAACATTGGGGGATTCTAGCCTCCTAGACCTCTGGAGGGTAGGAAGGGCACAGATCTCCCAAGAGGCCTTCAGCACAGGTTAGACATCTCTGCTCACTTTCCCTACTCTGTTCTGGTCCAGGTGCTTTGAAATTATTAGCCCTTTGAAAAACATAGACTCTTTTTTTTTTTTTTTTAACCTATATTTATGTCTCTAGAAGCTCTCTTGGTGTCTGGCATGTGACAACCCTCAATTATTATTTGTTTCATAATAATAACATTTATTAAGATAGTTTATTTTGTGGGGCACCTGGGTGGCTCAGTCAGTTAAGCATCTGACTCTTGATTTTGGCTCAGGTGGTGATCTCACAGTCTGTGAGTTCGAGCCCCACATCAGGCTCTGTGCTGACAGTGTGGAGCCTGTTTGGGATTCTCTTTCCCTCTCTCTCCTCTCCTCCCCTGATCATTCTCTCTCTCTCTCTCTCTATCTCTCTCAAAATAAATAAATAAACATTTTTTAAAAAGTTTATTTTTTGGTGTTCTCTGAAAATAAATAAATAAACATTTTTCAAAAAGTTTATTTTTATGTCGGACTATGTGATGTGATTCTTACAAAAATGCATGAAGTATATCGTCTAATTCCCATTTTATAGATGATAAAAAAGAGACTTGAAGAAATGACAAAAATTTTCCCAAGGTTACAGAACTTTTCAATAGTGAAGTCAGGATGGGAACTCGGACACTGTCTTCCCTGTAATTGTTGAATTTAATTGACTAGGGTAGACATGACCTAAGAGATGAGCTGGGATAAATCTATATTCCTGGCATCTTCTGCTTCTTGAAAATCTGTGTTGTTGTGTTTTTTTTCCATTGCTCTCTATCAACCTCATTTTCCCTTCCCCAGTCTACCTGACCTTGAGTATTTATCAAGTGGAATAGTATTCATTCACTGCATTCTCTTTTATGTTGCATGTTTGATATAGTGACTTGCGACTCGGACCTTAAAATGCTAGGCACAGGCTGTTAAAATGGAGTTCTGGTAAAGTTAAAGCACAGATCAAGGCTGGAAATAGCTTACATTTATTTGGATTTCGCCAGGGGAACATTAGCTCTTTATGACATTTGAAAGATGATGCTTTTATGATCTTTATATAATAGGTTTACCAAAGTACTCTGTCTTATTTAATTTCAGTGATCCTGAAGAGAAAATTTGTGCATCCTTAGTTATCTTGCTGTTGATGGACTTTGAATCATTCATGACTTTCAAAATTTTTCAGTACAAATGAAATATAGTTTGACTTGATTGTATAAGAAAAATCTGGAAGTCTGTCCTACAGGTCACTATTTAAATGGCAGCACAATAAATGGCTAGATATTTCACAGAAGCAAATGCTGCTTCCCACAGCATAGTGAGAGTGATTGGATTAAATTATTTTCTCAATTATGCTTGGATACCCCTGCATGACTAACAACAACAACTACAAGCAGCCTTAATTAAGTACTTTGCTTCTTTGAAGGAGTTCATTCTTTGAATTATTTCAATGGAATTGAAATAAGAAAAAAAAATATGTTGACTGCTCAAAAGGAGAAAACGCCTGTGTTTATCCCATGCAGTACAGAATAGAAATGAATGAACAAAGGGACAGGTACTGGAAGCCGTCTTGACACGAGATACCCAAGTGGAATGCTTAGCTCCTCAGTATTTAATCAAGGCTAACTATCATTAAATACACCTATGAGACATTCATTATTATCATGAATGATCTAATGTTAATTCAAGTGTGCACAGCCTGCTAGCGAGAGCATAGATCACCAAAGCTTTAGACAAAGAGCAGACACACGGTTTATGGAGATTTGAGTATCCAAAATTTAGGACATAGAGGGGAAAGTTTCAAATACATGTCAGAGCTGAACACAGGCTCAACCACAAGTAAAAGATACATATATATTTTTAAATGTTTATTTATTTTGAGAGAGAGAGAGAGAGCACGCGAGCATGCACATGCATGAGTGGGAGAGGAGCAGAGGAAGAGGAAGAGGAAGGGAGACAGAAAATCCCAAGCAGGCTTTGTGCTGTCAGCACAGAGCTCAGTGAGGGGCTCTAACTCACCACCGCGAGATCATGACCTGAGCAGAAAGCAAGAGTCAGACAACCCACTTGGCCACCCAGGCGCCCCAAAAGATACATATTTTTATGTGTGATTCACAGGGGAAGACAACATGAAACAATTGCACATTGGCTCTACTTTGCGCAGTGGTTTTCAAACTATGTTCCACAGAGCCTTGGATTGTTTTTTGAGGCAAGGCTCGTCCTGGCACCAGGGGGAGGCCCAAGAATGAGGTCTCTTTGGGGATAGAGGACGGTTAAGAGAGAGGCTGAGGGAGCAGAGCTGAAGCCTCAACAGCTTCTACCGAAGCAAGTCTATTTTACTTGGTTTTGAAAAACAGTCCACTAATGATTTTATTTTTTTAAAGTGTTTTGCTGAGGAAATATGTTAGAATAATGTGGCTAGCTCTTTTTTTTTTTGTCCTTCAGGTTTCAGCTTTTAAAAAAAATTTTTTTCTAATGTTTATTTATTTTTGAGAGAGAGAGAGAGTGAATGAGCAGGGGAGGAGCAGAGGGAGAGGGAGACACAGAATCTGAAGCAGGCTCCAGGTTCTGAGCTGTCAGCACAGAGCCTGACGCAGGGCTTGAACTCATGAACAGCGAGATCATGACCTGAGTAGAAACCAAGGGTCCTTTGCTTAACCACTGAGCCACCCGGGCAGCCTATTTTACTCAGATTATCAGTACAGCCTGAGGTGAAATCATATAAAACACTCTGGAATAAGGATGACAAATGTTAGAGACTAGGAAAAGGTATTTGTTAGAAACCCATGAAGTTGGCCTTCTTGCTGCAGGAGTAGCAACTGGTTTCACATGTACAGGAGGTAAAGGGGAGATAAAAGAAGTGACAGGCTCCCTCCTGAGGCTCGCTCAGCGGAAACTGCTTGTCATCTCCTATGAGCTCACAGGGACTCTGGCCTCAGAAAGGAAGGAGACACCCTAAGGTCTCTAGGTGCTCATGATTCTGTGTGGAAGCTTAGGACCCTTATCGGCATTGACTATGGCCTTGAAAACAAAAGGGAGGAGCACACTCTAATTTATAAACATAAGTGAGACAAGTCTCTTCTTGAGGAAACTACCCCACCAAGTCAGGCTTGGCTTCTTTTGAATATTTTTTCTGATAGTCATTCTTTTTCTTTAATTTTTTTTAAAATTTGTTTTCTTATCAAAAATGTATGACTGTGCCTTTTATTTATTTCTGCAGAAACTGTACCTTCATTGCCATTATAATCTTCTTCTATTCCCCTAGCTTTTATAAGTATTTTTAGGTTTGATCGTCTTCAAGTAATCAAATAATCTATCGCATCAGCAAAGATAAGCAGAAACTGACCTTGAAGTTTGATTAATTTCCAAACTAACCATGAAGGATTTTAAGAATCAAAGGCCTGAATTAACCTATGGGAAACCAAATGGTGTTTCTCAAATCCCATCAATGAATGAAGTAATTGATCATCCATATTGTTAATCATTCCCAAGTGAGTGGTATCTAACCTCAGGGCTTACATCTTCATGAAGTAATCAGCTGGTGTGGGGGTGATAGCTAATTGCAGCTCGTCAAAGGCAAAGGAAGCCTCCACTCCTCCCCCACAGTCTGAGGCCACTTACGCATCCAACTGCAAGTATTAAGTGGTAGGACTCAGGATTCAGTTTGTGAAAATAAAACAAACCACCGCTACCAATAAGCCAATAGGCCAAGTGTTAAATACAGTGAAACAGTAAGAATTAAGAAATTTAAGAAATTGCTCGGGGCACCTGGGTGTCTCAGTCGGTTAAGTGTCCGACTTCAGCTCAGGCCAGGATCTCAACACTCGTGGGTTCAAGCTCCATGTCGGGCTCTGTGCCGACAGCTCGGAGCCTGGAGCCTGCTTTGGATTCTGTGTCTCCCTCTCTCTCTGCCCCTCCCCCGCTCATGCTCTGTCTCTCTCTCTCAAAAATAAACATTAAAAAAATGTAAAAAAAATAAACAAGAAATTTCTTAAAAATGGAAGTAAACATAGGGTGCCAAATTAGATTTTTACATTGAAAAATACAAAAGTAGTAGTAATGTAAGTAGTTTGTAAAATGCCCTGCAGGAAATATTTCCTATTTCCCACCACCACACCCCTTTCTGGCTTGTACTTTTCAACATAAAAGGTATTAACTTAATACCAAAAAATGTGCACATGAAAAGAAAAGTGGGAATTATAAAAATATTAAGATTTTAAAACTCCATCTGAGTTGTGATGACATCGGAAAACTGGATAATTATCTGGAAACTCTAAAGTCCAAAACCCTTTCCCACAATTTCTGGAAATTCCCAGGAGCTCGGGTCCTCAGTCCTCCCGCCCCCAGATCCTATATCCACATATTGTGTTCCTGTGTCATCTCATGTTAAGCACAGTTCCTTATTTTCACAAAAATATTCTCAGGTTAATCATTCCATGAATTTGGTTGATCCTAGCAGGGCTCTCTCAGACTCCAATCACTTTCCAATTCCTCTTTATTTCTATCTCACTTTTTCTATGCTTGTTTGTTCCCTTCAGAATTAAAAATGACAGGGGTGCCTGGGTGGCTCAGTTGGTTAAGCATCCAACTCTCCTCAGGTCCTCATCTCACGGGTTCGGGAGCTTCAGCCCTGCCCTGGGCTCTCTCACTTCAGATCCTCTGTCTCCGTCTCTCTCTGCCCCTCCTGCTGGCACTGTCTCTCTCTCTCTCAAAAATAAATAAACATTAAAAAATAGAATCAAAAATGACAAAATGCCTCATCAGATGAGCTTGGTAATCATACTTTGTGTCAAGTTATAGAAGTGTTTGAATAAAATGAAATAAAATAAAGTAATTAAAAACACTACACTTCCCCTAAAAGGAATTCTAGAGGGTAAGAAAATCATCTTCTCTTCATAACAATGATTACACAAATAGTATCCAGAATGTTATACACCCATTCATACAATGGGTTTGTTACAAATTCATTTTTACAACACTCAAATTAATTTTTCTATCCTAGACATTCTTTAAAAATACTCTAATTGGGGCGCCTGGGTGGCGCAGTCGGTTAAGCGTCCGACTTCATCCAGGTCACGATCTCGCGGTCTGTGAGTTCGAGCCCCGCGTCAGGCTCTGAGCTGATGGCTCGGAGCCTGGAGCCTGTTTCCGATTCTGTGTCTCCCTCTCTCTCTGCCCCTCCCCCGTTCATGCTCTGTCTCTCTCTGTCCCAAAAATAAATAAAAAACGTTGAAAAAAAAAATTAAAAAAAAAAAATACTCTAATTAATTAATTCATCCAATAAACAAAAGTACTTGGAAAATAGGCTCCAAAGTACAAAATACTTGGAAAATGGGCTCCAAATGGCCCATTCCCTTTTTAGTCTGCCTATTATTATGATCAGAAATACATAAAGCTGTCTATTTTTGTGTACTTACCAGCACAGAGAAATATTATTTGAAAACATATTGAAAATTTTATAGATAAAAATTATAGCATATAGTGGTTTTAATTGGTATATTTTTTGAATCCTAATGAGATTGAACTCTTTAATATATGCTTATTGTTATCCCTGTTTCTGCCTCTATGAATTAATTGTCTTTTCATATGCTTTACTGTTTTTTCTTGTTAATTTATAACAATCCTTAATCTATAAATAGCATTTATGTGTCCTATGTCGCAAAGAGATTTCCTCGCTTTATTATTTGTTTTTCAATTTTTATTTTCTTTTGAGTTCCTTCCTACAGTAAGTGGAAGAAGGCCTTTTCACTCCAAAACCATGTCAATATTTAGCTATATTTGCCCCTAGTAGTTTTGCTCTTATGTTTATATCTTTGCCAATGTGAAATGATCTTTGGAAGTTGATCTGAAGTAAATATCTAACTTTGTTTCCTTCAGTGGTTTGCCATTTATTCTAACACTGTTTGCTGAATAATCCATGAGTATTTTACATTCTGATATTATCATGACGCCTTGTTGACAAATACATCTTTTCTCTAATGATGTAATTTTTATGTTTAGTTTATTTTAATTAATTTTACTTTCATCAAAGTAATAGAAATACATGGTTAAGAAATCAAATAGTACCAAGTAGCATAAAATATGAATAATATTTCCATACCCAAGCTTTCATTCCTGTCAGATATAAATACCTCCAACTCCTTCAGCAAATTTTTAACCTTTCTCATACCTCCTTCCTAAGACAAAGCCCAGCTATTTGGAAGCCCATATATTCACATTCTACTGCCTACCGATACCTATACCACTTCCTGGATACAGTCGTCAAATATTCTCAAGCCACTCTTCCTCAATCAGTGAAGATTTTGGCACCTCGAATACTGTCTTTCTGTCCACCTCTCCACATTCTTGAAGGTTTCAATACCCACATGGATGATCCATCTACACTTCGTTTTTTTTTTTTATTTTTTAATCTTTATTTATTTTTGAGAGAGAGAGAGAGACAGAGCATGATCAGGGGAGGAACAGAGAGAGAGGGAGACACAGAATATGAAGCAGGCCCCAGCCTCCGAGATGTCAGCACAGAGCCCGACGCGGGACTCAAACTCACAAACTGTGAGGTCATGACCTGAGCTGAACTCAGACGCTTAACCAACTGCGCCACCCAGGCGCCCCTACACTTCCAATGTTTAACGCCTTATTTTTCCTCACTTGGTGTTCCATTCTAACTTAGCTACCCATTTCCAGCTACAATCTAGATTTTGTCATTACCAGTAATGGTAGCACCTCCAAAATCTTATTTTCAGAATCACCCACTCTCTCATCATCACTTCCTATCAATAGGGAAATGATCAAAACCAGAAAAAACAAAAACAAACAAACAAACAAAACAGCTCATTACATCCCTACCATAGAATATACTACAAACATTTAAAAGATTGAAAGAGTTTTCTACACCAAAATGGAAACATTGCCAAGATATAGTATTAAGTAAAAATATCAAGTGATCATAAAATATGTACAGCATAAAACTATTTATGAAAAAAAGAGAAAATCCATAACATAAATCTATCATCTATCTATCTACCTACCTACCCATCTATCATCTTCATGAGCATAGAAAATGGTCTGGAAGGATTCACAGTGTTTTTATGGTTACCTTTGGCAAGAAGAGAATGACTGTGTGATGACTAGAGTAATGCCAATCCCTATAACAAATTTTTTAACCATGGGATTATATATTTATGCATTATTCCTTTAGGTAAAAATAAAATCAAAATAAATACTCTAATTATATAATATCTCCCCCCTCAAAATCCTAATCAGATACTGATTAATAATAATTTACAGACTCAGTACAAGAAACAGATATTGTCACAATACTGTCAAAAATTCCTGATGTCAGGAATGTGTTATTCCTCTATTTACTCACAGGTTTCTTTATGTGCTTCTTTATGCTTTCGTTATACATCCTACTCATTAGTTTATTCTAGCATCTTTTATATCTCTATTGTTATTGTTAAGACATTCCTTCCCTGTGATATCTCCTAATAGGGTGCTAATTAAAGGAAAACCATTAATATATAGAGGTCTGTTAAGTTCTAATTATATTTGGTTATCTCCTGATCACCTATCATAATTTAACATCTCTATGACTCAGTTTCTTCTCATCTTTAAAGATGGATAATTAAAGTGCCCACATGGCAGGTGTGCTGTGATGACTGAGTTAATAGCTGTAAAATACTGACACCTGTGTCCAGCCCATTTCCTGGTGGGATTCAGCATCCAACACATTCCTCAGTCTTCTCTTTTAGGATCAAAATGTGCCAATTCATATTATCCTTTTTTCGTTCTTTTCTCCAGTTCATTTTGTTCCAACCAAAAGTTGTTAGGACAGTTTGGCTAAGATTCCCTTCACCACACCCAGGTCATTTCCTTTGCAGGCATTAAGTTGCCAGCCTGTTGGTTCTTTTCTCACTTCTGTCTTCCTTCACCACATGTTGAATGAATTCCTCAACCTCTCTGAGTGTAGGAAGCCCTCTTCCATTGTTGCCAGGCCCATTTGCATATCTTCCCTCTTCTATTATTTTGGCACTCAGGTGGCATTTGTAAGAACAAGGAAATTAAATCACAAGTTCAGATTCTCATTTTGGACTGGAAACAACCTCTCTTTTCTTTTTGCACCCTAACTCCTGTCTTTGATCTGTTCAAGGACACCTCGTTCCTAATTATCCATAGTATCTTCTCCTACACTTGCACATTTGTCTATAGATCCTCTTTCCCACCTTCCCTCCTTCATGTGCTTAAAATTTTTCAGACATTTTCTATTAGGAAAGGGCTAGGTACAAACACTTTCAGAAGTGTACTCAAGGTAAAGATCCTAATTAACACCCGAGTAGAAATTTCTTGCATGTCTAGTTCTGTGCCAAGAGAAATCAATCAGTAGTTAGAGCAGGAAATTAGAAAGATCAGTCTGAAACCAAGCTCTGTCATCTTCTCCAGTTATAATAACTCCTTGTCTCAATCTGTGAATTGTACTTTGCTAAAATTAAATTTTAGTAGTTACAACCAATAAGTATTTAATTCATATCTATAAAAGCAAAAGAGAGCAATTTATTATTGATAAAATAAATTTTCCTCTTAATCCTTCCCTGGCATTGCTAATGAATTACTTTGAACTAAAATTTTACTCTCAAAGAATCACCTTCTGAGTAGAATGGAGCACTTGCTGCATTAAAGAACCCAAGGGAAGAATTATTTGGATCTATAACATAAAGTCACTAGGGAGGAAATTTCACACATTATTTAGTTCCTCAAGAATCACAATCAGAAGGGCAAAATTTGTGCAGGAATCAAATCAAAAGTCACACACAGGCCTTTATTTGATTGACTAGAAAAGGAAACCACATGATTCCCAAATACCTAAGTCTCTTGGCTTCCAAGGAATGGAAAATTTGGATTATTCTAGGATTTAAAATTCCTTAGCACTGAGTTAAAACCTGCTTGGAACAGACTTCTAAAAATGTGTTTGGTCTAGAAATGTTATTTCAAAGCAGAGTGACATTTTGCTTATAAAGTTTGCCAAGGGCAAAGGGCCTTTAAGAAATTGTTTTTTTCCTTTTTTTTCTTTCTCTTCTCCCCCTCTCCCCCACTATTGCCACATTCTAACAAATCCTTCTCATCTGCTGGTAGATTTACATGTTTCATTACATTAGGACCTCTACCTCAGCTTAGAGTAAGGGAAGACATTTCACCAGAGAAGTTTTCCCTCCATAAATATTTATTATATGCATACCTGTATCTATATGTTTCATTGTATTCATACTTATTTAATCACTTCAAACACTAGATGCTTTGGGATTGGCTCAAGTGGGGTCAGGTGGCACCCAGTCAGAGATTCCAGGTCAAATCCAATCTCTGTTCAGAAGTTCCTAGATGATACAATTGACCTGGACTCTGACCTCTATTTGGAGCATCATTTTAGGGACTACCTAGACAGTTACCCTGGGATCTGTGAGAATTCTGAAGGGTCCTCTGTGACAATGAAAAGCCTATAGAAGGTAGGTGGGAGAGTGAATAACTGAAATCCTTGCTCTCTCAACCTCACTCAGGATTAAAGGGAATTACAGGTTTACTGTTCACTGAAGAGAAACAAATGCCCCATTACACAGAAGGGATTAGGGCCTGGGGGAGCATTTACACCCTCAGAAGACATTGCTGTTTGCCTTGGGGTGTGAGCCGAGAGACATAGACTGCATTAAAAACAGATTCCAGATGAACCAGAATTGCAAAATAAATGCTACACAGGGTGACTAAAATTCTTTAGAACCCCTGAGTAATAATGAAATAAAAATATTGATCCCATAAAGGATCTGAGGATTTTTCTCTCAGAGTTAACACGGGCAAATATTCTCATCATTCAACAGGAGAGTCCCTTCCTGAATTTTACCGGTTCCCACCCTGCAGAAGCCACAGACTATAATACAGAAAGAAAGGAAAAGCACAACCTGTCTCATGACTGGGGAGAGACACGTATGCTTTTCCCGAAAGGCAGTACAGATGTGGAGTTTGGAATACCCAGTCTGCACTGTGAGTTGGTGTGTATGCAGAGGGTGCTATGTGAATTTTCACCTGCTGCCTTTGTTTCATGAATAAATATTAACACAGGTGTTCAGAAATGAAGAAAAGGAAGCCAAGATCATTTTCAACTTTTTGTGACTTCATAATGTGTGTGTGTGTGTGTGTGTGTGTGTGTGTTCACACATCACAATTTGAAGTGAATGGGAAAGAAAATTTATAATCTTTCTATTTGCTCTGCCCACAGTCTAAACCACCTTTAGAGTATGACTTTCAAGTGGACTGCTAAAAAACTCACAAAAGAAATAAAGCCAAGGAAATTAAAATTGACATGTGAGTAGAGCTCTCAGATATAATTTATTTAGTCAATCAATAAATGTATTTTGAGCACACATATATGAAAGGACTGCTCGAGACATTATGAAGACGAAGGAGGATCACATGCAGACTCTGTACCTGGTGCTTATTCTCTCAGGGCACATAATGCACACAAACAGATAACAGCTCGTATATGCAAATAGTGATGCACATAAAGAAACAATATAACAAATAATCATCATGCAAAGTAGATGGGTATAAATGTCATGAGAGAGATGAAAATGATGTCTCCTAGGATTTCTAAAGACAGATTGTCTCTATTTAGTGAGGGGGCAGGTGATCCTTGAGAGGCCTATCATCTGGGCCCTGAGGGGTGGATGACCTTTGGACATGTTTAGGCCACAGGATAAGAGGGTAGAATTCAATGGGAAGCTGCCCAACACTGTGCAATCCAAGGACATCCTTAGGCATAACTATAAAATGATGAGATTAGCTTTTTGTTCTTTCTTAGTTTCTCTTTCTCTACCCTAACTAAATGACTAACTTGATAATTTGACAAACTAACTCATGTTAATGCATTAATGGCTAATAAGGGTGAAATTCTGCTTTTCCCAGCTACTTATGTTTTAACACGCTTTAATTCTTATTACTGTAAAACAGCTATTCATTATATAAATGACTATTCAGCTATAACCTAGGCTGAAATCTGTGGAGATGTATTTTTCTTTTTCCATTTTGATTTTTAACCCCATTTTCATTCGCAGCTTAGGGCAGGGCAGCCTAGATAGCTCCACACTTGTTAGCACTGCTTCCTATGGCAAAGCCAGGATCTGGATCAGCCTGGATCTAGACTCAAACATCAGGTCTATGGCCAGGGATCAATTTCAGTGTGACCTGTGGGTTGGCACCTCTTAAGCTGGGTAGAACCACAAAGGAGACAATTTACGTGTGTTGCCTACTATTATCTTCAATTCCATGACCCAATACAAATTGATATTGTTAGTACTAAACAAAGCAAAAATTGATGGGGTGAAGGAAGGGAGGGGAGGAAGGAGCAAAGGTGACAAATTGAACAAAGGTGATGCTTTTCTGATTCTGAGCAAAGAGTCAAATAGAATAAACAGTGCCATGGCCTTGAAAGTCCTGTTCTTTGTGCTGGTGGAGCTAACATGAGAGGTGGAACTGGCCAGGTCACAGTGTTGGGTTAGGCTTTCCCATGCCCATCATGGAGTTAACTGGAGCAAAATTAAGGTTACAAAACTCTAAGTTCTAGAGAGATGGTAAGGCACAGTTTTAGACAAATATGGGAATTGTTCTTTTTAGTTGGGTGGAATGAATAATGTTAATAAAAAATAAACCAATGCTTTCCCTCTCAGATGTATCTAGATGTATCTTCTGCTTGAATGGGACATTTGCCCAGGTTCCAACACGTAGCTGACCTATGTCTTTTTTGTTTCTCAACACACAGAAGTCTAACTTTTATATCCTCTTGTGGTTTTTCAAGTGTTTATTTATTTTTTTGGAGAGAGAGAGAGTGCAGGCACAAGTTAGGGAGGGGCAAAGAGAGAGAATCCCAAGCAGGTTCTACACTGTCAGTGCAGAGCCCAATGTGGGGTTCAGTCTCATGAACCATGAAATCATGACCTGAGCCAAAATCAAGAGTCAGATGCTCAAGCAACTGAGCCACCCAGACACCCCTAACTTTATATCCTCTTGTATAGACACTGTTGGGTGTCTGTCCAACGTTCATACCACTTTTTCCTCAGCAACCCAGGCCTGATCCTATCTGAACAGCTGTGTGCCCAAGCCCAGAATCCATTGCAATTGATTTAACTCTTAGTCACGACCATCCATGTTCCCCTCACCAGAGACTGGTCTAGGGAATGGCATATAACCTAGATGAGGACACTAAAATGTAAAGGAAAATCTGCTGGGGCTTTTAGGAAGGATTTTTTTTCTCTGATAAGTGGCATGAATGGCATTTAAAAACAAACATCTTCTTTTGCTTCCATTGTCTTTCCTACTTGAGGATGTGATGCTTGGAGGTACAGGAGGTATGAGCTTGAGAAGAAGCATGGTGGACACACTGAGGATGGGAGAGCAGAAAAATAAAATCATTTATACCATTATTGAGCCATGAACTCTGGGCTTCTTGTTTATTAAGCAATTCATTGGTTTATGGTTTAATTTATTCTCATTTGGATATTCTTTCACTTTCAACTCAAAGCATTGAAATGGACATTTACACTGAGCTGTCAGCTGCGGAGCTGGGAAAAGCTGTGGATTAACAAGAGAGCTTTGAAGCATGGCCCCTAAATGGTAGCGCAGTTGAGACGACATGGTTTTAGAAGTAGATCACTGCTCCTTGCCATCTTCTCCAATGCAGGACACAACATTCAGTTCTCAATTTTCCAAAACTGAGAACTTGTCTCATAATGAGCTGACCTGCACTCGCTCCATTCTTCTTCCACCTCTTTCCCTTCTTCTTCTACAGTCACCAGCACCGCTATTCCTCCCTTATTCACAGATAGGCTCTTCTCTGAGGTCCCCATCTGGATCCTTTCCCTTAGCAGTCTCATCTACTGCCCAAACTTTAGTTCTCTTATCCTTACAAAGCAACTCTCCAAGTTTGACTCCAAGTTTGCTTTGATACTCCACACGTGAGGCTTCAATTGCCTATAGCCCATTTCTTACTGGGTGTTCTACCAGCAGCACAAACACAGATATATGCTGAACCAAACTAATCATCCCAAGGTCAGTAACCACTCCTGTCTCTGAGTTTTCAAGTAATTTGGTACTTCTTTGCCTGTACCGCATCTATACAACACACTGCTATCAACTGGACCTCTGAATTCCCTCACTCATTTTTTACTCCTCTCCATATCTCTTGCCTCTAGTTTAGCTCAGCACCAAATCCTACCTGGACCTCTGTAAAAGACTAAAAGCAAGAGCTTTTTAAGAAATTTCCACTCCAGGGGCGCCTGGGTGGCGCAGTCGGTTAAGCGTCCAACTTCAGCCAGGTCACGATCTCGCAGTTGTGTGTTCGAGCCCCGCATCAGGCTCTGGGCTGATGGCTCAGAGCCTGGAGCCTGTTTCCGATTCTGTGTCTCCCTCTCTCTCTGCCCCTCCCCCGTTCATGCTCTGTCTCTCTCTGTCCCAAAAATAAATAAAAAAGTTGAAAAAAAAAAAAAGAAATTTCCACTCCATAGTCCATCTTACCCACAGCTGCCATAGCGTTCTTTCTTACTCAGAAGTCTTCAAGTGCAGCCTTGCCTTCTGAATGAAATACTAACTTCTCGCTGTAGTATGATAGCCACCCACGAGAACATAGCTAACTTATCATTTAGCTTTACCTCTTGCTATTTATCTATTCATTTTCTGTGTTCCTAGCTAAACATGACCAATGATCTACCTTAATGGTGAACATTTATTGAATTCTTAATATGTGCCAAGAACTGTGCTTAAGCATTTTCATTCAACATGTAGTCACCAAATAATCACTGACCACCTGTAATATGTTTAGCAGTTGTCAAAGATACAGTGAAACAGACAGGCATTTGCCTTCTACAGTCATAGAGCTTATAGCTTCATGCCCCTTATCTATTTCATTCTTGACATAATCTTCTGGAAGTAGGTGTTGTAATCAACATCATTTTACAGATGAGGAACCAGGCTCAGAAAGTTTTAGTAACCCCTCCAAAGACTTAAAGAGAAGAGGTGCAGCTTCCAGATCTCTCATGCTCCAGATCCCTATGTCATGTACACTCCCCTTCTCCACCTTTTTCTGGACCCTTTCCTTCATGCCCATCCATTGACCACAGATCCTTGAGGGGAGCAAGAATGTTGTATTCTTCTTTGTAGCCCCCATGCCACGTAGCACAGTTGAGTAGTATCTTTATAGCTCAATACATGTTTTGAGGTTAAATGAAATAGACATAAGAGCATTTGTGACATCACTCCCTAGAGTCTTAATCTCTCATTCAGGCTCTCTCAGTGCTGAGCAAGGGCCTCTCTCAGAGTGATTGATCATCGGTGGTTCTTAACTGTCTGAAATAGAAGACAATATGCTTCACCCACAGCTTCTAAAACAAGATTTCATTGGTTCATCTGTTCCTGTGCTTAATAAGCAAGATTAATATTCATTGTAAATTCAACTGTTAAGATGCAGTTACCAAATCCCATGTTTATTCCTCTTTCCAATATGCACTACTGCGTTCTGCTAACGTTTCATCATGTTCTGCTACAATGCATTAAGGGCAGGATTGGTGACATTTGTTTGGAATCAGACACCTGTTATCAATTTGGAGTGTGGCTTATATATCCTGCTTCAAAATGTCCAGGGGCCAATGGAGATGAATGAGGCATATTTAATGTCCTTGCTGCTTTGTGTAGCTCCACTTTACATATAAAACCACGGAGAAATACCCTACTAAATATAGTCTTAACACAATCATCATGGAAAGAATAATCTTTAACACAAACTATAGTGCTTTTGTTCATCTGGCTTCATTCATCACCACCTCTCTCTCATAGGACTTAAATGACATTTCCTTTCATTCTTTCAGATATGACACCACAGAAAAATCCAGTCTCTGAAGTTAAAATATGGAGAAGCTGAGGGTGAGTTCTAACAGTATCAAATAACATGCAACAGTCCATGATAATTGCGGATTATTCCAAGAATGCATATATTTAGGGCAGAATGTGGATCAGCCATTCAACAAACACGTATTGAGCATCTACTGTCCAAGAGCAATCTTCTGTGCTGGACAAGATAGATTGCCTGCCCTCAGGGACACTGCAGTCTAGAAGGGGAAGCCAGAGAAGCATTCAGGCTACAGTGCGCTATCATAATGCTTTTAATAAGATGCACCCAAAAGAGACACTTCAGTTTGAAAACTCAAGAGAACTTTGAAGAAGAGTTGGCAGTGAGGCTGCAGGAGTTGAAAAACATATATAATAAGCCAAAGGTAAAAAAAAATAGCACTCGAGGAAAAATAAGAACCAGAGATAAATGATAGTATATGGATAAACTGAATGGAGATGAAGAAAAAAAATGTATACTTAGAATCCAGAATTGTTGGCCCCTAGGGCAACTTAATATATCACTCTTTAACTCAGAGATACCAAACCAAACCATCACTCATTCAAAATGCCTAAAGTAATTTTCATTACAGTAGATTAAATTTGGCCACACAGTCTTTGACACTCTTTCCATGAAGAAGCGTAGCCTATGTCCCACTGCCTTGAGTTTCAGCAAGCTCTATGACTGCTTTGGCCAATTAAATACAATGGGAAATGACACATGACAACTTCCAGGCCTAAACCTCAAGATAGTGGCAGCTTCTACTTTCTGTCTCTTGGAATCCTTACCTTTGTACTCAAGGCCTCTTATTTTTTAAGAAAGCCCAAGAGATTCCGAGACCTGTGCAAAGAGCCCCAGCTGGGCTCCCGTCTGACAGCCAGAACCTGTTTGCCAGCCATGTGTGAGAGCCATTTTGGAAGTGGATTCTCCATCCATAGCCAAGCCACCCCAGCTGAGAGTCCATGGAGTGAATATAAGTCATATCTTCCATGCCCTGCCTAGACTGCAGATTAATGATTTAAGTCACTAAATTTCGGGATGACTTGTTACACAGCAATGGATAGTTAGAACTAGCACCTACTTTAAGAAACTGGTGTTGGCTTTCAATGAAAAGATTGTGTTGATGAATTCATAGAGATATTAGAGCTGGTGCTGTTTGTGGTACAGACCTCCCTCCATCTTTGTGGGTCTCATGTTAAATCAAAGTAGTTATAAAGGATGATGGGACTGAGAGGTCTCCTACAACTCTGCCATTTATATAAGATACTTTCATATAACAGTCATATAAAAGAACTCTGACAGATGCTGTTGTTCAGATTCTCCATTGTGATCAACCAGACAATAATCCCAGCTGAAATGAACACATGTTCTCAATTAGAATCTATTGATAATAATTGGGAACACAGTACATGCCAAGCATAATTTATACTAATTGCTATGAGAGTCTAAAAGATCATAGTGAAAATGAGAGACAGTCAAGAATAATTTTTTTAAAAAGCCATCTTCTGTATATTGTCTTACAAACCCACCTCACAAAGCTTTTGGGACAATTAATGAGATGGTGCTTCTAAAGTCCTTGGAATCCAGCAGAACAAAAATTACAACCAATAGAAAATATTGTCAGTATCAACTGATAATGCTGAAAGCTATTTTTAAGGAAAAAAATCAATATAAAAATTTAATAAGCAAAGAAACACATATTGTAATAATTTGGTTTGTTTCTGTGACAGCCTTCCTCCCAGTCACCCAGGCTTGAAATCTGTGTCTCACTTTTAAAAACAATTGCAAAAAAATTAGATTCTGTCTCCACATTATCTTTGCTTCTGCTTCTCCCATCCTTTTCCACTGCCACTTCCCTACTTCAATATCTTGACACCTATCCTACTGTAAGCACTCCTAATTGGTCTCCCTGAATCCAGTTTTTTTCCTTCCCAGGTCAACTTAGACAGTTTCCAGATTCATTTTTGTTTATGTCACTCCCCTGCCTTAAAACCTTCAATTGTTTCCTATTGCCTCAGAAAAAAGTCAAACTCAGAACAGGGTATCATGGCTTCTAGGACACATCCAGAAATACCCCAAAGTCAAATATAAAGTGGAGGCTACAGTGGGAGGCTGGGAGTGATCTTTGGGCCAGGACGGAATGCTGTGGACTCAGTGCCACCCCAGCTGAATTTCCACACCATGTTGTAATTATCTGATCCAAGGAGTAAAAGAGAATGATCCTTCTCTAGAGAGAGACTGAGGAGTAGGATAGCATCCTGTCCATGAATTTAATCAGGCTCTTGCAGGTGATAAGTCCACAAGTTCTCCCAGCATCTTTGTAGCTGAAGGAGTATCTATAATAACCATATAGCTAGAAATCAGTCCCTGCCCTATTACTGGTTTTACTCAAGTAGGTACATTTTGAAAAGAAAGAAACGAAAGAAGGAACTTGCATTGCTCTGGAAGGTAATAACAAAACACTCACCAATATTCTAATACTATTCATGGGGCTATCAAGACCAGCTAAGGAAATGTTTCTTTCTTTCAGTGCTTACTAAAGAAGTCTCAAACTGGAGGCTCCTGATTGCATCTAGGCTGGATCCAGCCTGGTAGATCTGTTATACAATGCTACAATTTTTACTTTGGTGCCAAGATTTTGAAACTCTGGAATTGTCATCTAAAAAAGACTGATGTCCAGCTTCCTTCATATAAAAATCTCAGGAAATAAAAATATTGGACCCATAAGATCAAAGTCGGCAAGAGCTGAGTATTGGCTGTCTCATTAGGACAGGGCACATAGGACACATTTTACTAAACTCCCTATCTAACATGCTTCACTCATTCATGTACTTCTCTCAAGAGGCAGTCAAGTTTGTGTCCACTGATTTATGCTGTTTGGTCTCTGAAAATTCACATTTGCTCTAGGAAGGGAGGTGTGTGTGTGTGTGTGAGAGAGAGAGAGAGAGAGAGAGGAGAGAGAGAGAGAGAGAGAGAGAGAGAGAGAGAGAGAGAGAGAAAGGGGAGGGAGAGAGAATGCAAACCAGTGGATCTCAGGAGAGTCAGTTTGTCAGGTATGCCTCCAAGGTGTGCCAAAGGCTACGCCAATCCCTATGCTTAAGCACCGCGTCATCTAAATCCTTCATAACTCAGACTTGAGTTATGATTCTTGGGGGAAATATGATTCTTGGATTAGAATATCTATTACATTGTCTGGGGGGAGAAGGGTAGTGACAAGTCTAGAAGATAATGAGATAACCATATTAACTCCTAGGAATGTATAGGGCTTTCCAAAAAGTCAGGAGGAGATTGGCTCTGTAAAGGCTTATAAGGCAGGTGCTTCCATGGAGTAAGGAGAACCCCAGGAGAAGTAGACCAAGGTTAGCAGCTAGAATGCACCTGGGAGGGGCTTAAAATCTTGGGTGATTTTTTTTTACTGGGCTTTAGGAAAAGTCATATGTAGCAGGGAGTTTTATATGCTCTCTGCCCTATGTTGTCTTTTCTCCAAAGCTTCAGAGAAGTCTGGCAAAAGACAGTGTGCCAGTGAGTTGTGGAAGAATACAAGGGAAGAGACATCCAAATCAGAAGGGTGCCAAAGCCAAGTTCATACCATGAAAAAACTGATGTCTGCACTTGTCTTGTTCAATAATGGAACCCCTGATTTTTAGTTGGGCACATGGTGTCTATATTTTTCAGCCTCACTAGCAGCTAGGTATGACCATGGGATTAATTGTGGTTGGTGAGATATGAGAACAAGTAATGTGTACAATTTCCTAAATGTGTCCTTAAATGGAGAACAGTATGTCTTTTCTTTCCTTCTTCCTCTGTCCTGCTGCTTAAAATTTAGACATAATTTAATCGTCAAGTGGCAGTAGAATGTCAGCATAGAGGAATCCTGGTTCACCAGATGACTCAGAACGGAGCCACCATTTCAGTTCTGGTTTGCCTACCTCTAAACATTGCATGAAGGGAGAATAAAGTTCTGACTTGCTTCTGTATGAACCTTCAGCCTAGCTAAGATACTTTCCCCAAAGAGCCCAAACTTTGAGTGTTGGGAAACTGAGACTGAACTACACATGTTGGTCTCCTCTGCCTATATGGCAAGCCCTTGAGGGAAGGGACAATGTCTTGAACATTCTTGTGTTTCATCCTTAACACCTTGTTTAGCATGTAGTGTTACTGAAGTAGTAGGTTCTTTTCCCGCTCAATACCATTCATCAAATAGCCAAATAAGAGAACGGTGTTTGATGACAAGCAGTGAATTTATTCAATGACCAGAGAATGGAGAAGGGAGCTCATGCTCTAACGGCACCTTCTCCCCAGTTAGGTTTCATGGTCTCTTGGTCGGGTTTCATGGGGTTAGGGGATTCTTCTCAGATATGTCTGATGTTGTATTGATACAGATACATCTGACTTATCTCAGATATTATGCCATGAATTATTTCTATGCATTTATTCCCTCAACATGTCAGCTGCTGAAATTATACCACCTTTTCCACTACCCAATCCATAACTAACTGGGTAACCTTGTGCAACAATTAAAATTTATCACAATATATGTGCTAGAAATGGTGCATACTTCATTACACTAAGTCCCTTCAATAATATCGTAAGTTACTACTATTCCTTTAATATAGATGAATAAACTGAGGCCCTGAGAGGTCAAACAACCTTCTCAGTCAACAAGGAGTGGAACTAGGATTTGATCCCAAGTCTTTCTGATGTCTAAATTGCCCTGAGATGAATAAAATTTATTTTTTTTTATTTTTTTAACGTTTATTTATTTTTGAGACAGAGAGAGACAGAGCATGAATGGGGGAGGGTCAGAGAGAGGGAGACACAGAATCCGAAACAGGCTCCAGGCTCTGAGCTGTCAGCACAGAGCCCGACGCGGGGCTCGAACTCACGGACCGTGAGATCATGACCTGAGCCGAAGTCGGCCGCTTAACCGACTGAGCCACCCAGGCGCCCCGAGATGAATAAAATTTAAAAACATTATATAAGAAAAACTGTTGATCCTGAGAGAAATTTAATATCCGATGACTGCTCACTGAACTCATTTCCCAGCAAACACATTTTGGACTCAGATTCACTACTGATACACGCAAAGAGGCAATTTCCAAGGTTCCTTCATTAAAATACTTCATCACATGAAATTTGCATTTTGTTTCAAAAAAATGTATTTTTTACGTTAGGAAGGAAAACAAAAAGCTCACTTCAAACATTCCACTTACATTTACCATATTTTTTAAGTTTAAAAAGAAAATCTATTTACAAGGGTGGCCCATAATCTCACCAGGAACAGAAAGATCTTTGATGAGACCACAGAGGGTCTCCTCGAACCACAGAAATTTGACCTCATGAGGCTCGCACCCTGTCGCAAGAGTTTTGCACCCATCCTCCCTTCCACCTTCCTGTACATTCACCTCCTCATCTTGCCTTTTTTGGCTCTCCTGTTGTCTGAGGAAAGCCAAGTGCATTTTTGCCTGACTTTTAATCCCCTTTCCTCTCATCCTGGTTTTCTTTTTTCATTTTTTTTCAGCCACATCTTTTTAAAAAATCATATTTCTTTGAGTCCTCTCTCAGGGGCTCAATGCACATCATGCCAGGAGGCAGAACTCCCTTCTGGAATGAAGACAAGCCCACTCTATCCACAGGCCTCCACCCATGGCAGCTTGACCAACAAGAGCCTTAAGCTCTCTGGGACACAGGATTTCCACTTCTGTGTAAACTTTCAGATGAAAATATTTTTATCAATACAAATATGATCAGAAGCTGCCATATCGCTTCAAGATGAAGAATCAAAAAAATGTGAACAATCCTAAATAGGAAAAAAAAAGTTATGTAAAAGAAATTCTCACCAATCAGTATCATATTAATTCTTTCTTCTTTGTACCCAAGCATGACAACTCATGTAACTTGTTTGCAATAAGCCAGGGGGATTATGTCTTTAATAATAAAAATGTCATAGTGTATTTGTGGGTGGAGTAAGGGTATTTTTTTTTGGATTTTATTTTTTTATTTTTTAAAGTTTTATGTATTTATCTTGAGACAGTGTGTGTGTGTGTAAATGAGCAGAGGAGAGGCGGGGGGAGGGGGGAGGGAGAAAGAGAATCCCAAGCAGGCTCCTCACTGTTACTGTAGAGCCAGACTCAGGGCTCAAACTCAGGAACTGTGAGATCATGATCTGAGTTGAAATCAAAAGTCCAACGACTAACTGATTAACCAACTAAGCCACCCAGGTGCCTCTGGGGCAAGGTTTTATGTTCTATCCTACAAGAATAACAAAATACTTACAGTAACTGGGGTGGTGCTTTTTTGCACAGACTTAGCTGAGACATTGCTCAACCCTACTTTCTGAAAACAAGGGGGTGGCCAGTGTGTATGATACTTGGGATGAAATGTATAAAATAACAAAATCCAATATTGTATTAGCACATTCTCTACTGAGAGCCAAGAACAAAGTCTGACCACTACAGCCACTGTGGACAGTATTAGAGTTAACATTTTTCAGGGATTTTATATATGTGAGACATTGTTCTAAGGACTTTACATAAATTAACTCTAATCCTCACAATAGTTTGGTAAAGTAAGTACTATTATGCCTGCTTTATAGAGGAGGAAATGGAGGGAAAATTATGCACCTAGTATGTTCCAGAGCCAGGATTCAAACTTGGATAGTCTGGCCCCAGTGTCTGCGCTTTCAAATAGTAATTTCTAAGTTTGCCCTAAACATATGCACACATGCACACACATTCACACTCACATATAAAAAATAAGGAATTCTCTTTTTTTCATAGAAAGAATTCTGAGGGGCGCCTGGGTGGCTCGGTTGGTTAAGCGTCCAACTTCAGCTCAGGTCATGATCTCACAGACCGTGAGTTCGAGCCCCGCGTCGGGCTCTGGGCTGATGGCTCAGAGCCTGGAGCCTGCTTCCGATTCTGTGTCTCCCTCTCTGTCTGCCCCTCCCCTGTTCATGCTCTGTCTCTCTCTGTCTCAAAAATAAACGTAAAAAAAAAAAAAAATTAAAAAAAAAAAAAGAAAGAATTCTGAACCATGAAAAGTTTGACTAAACTTTTTAATATTAAAGGGAGAACACTTTGCCTTTGTTAGTAGTATTAAAAGTATTGTTAGTAGTATTTAAAGTATTTAAAGAACCTTGGCTCCTAATGCTATAAGGTATTTTCATCCTCAATGTAAGAAAAGAAGTGCAAATTAAAACTGGGAGGTTCCATATCCCCACCTAGGTTTCCCAAATGTTAATATTTTAATATATTTGCTTTATTCTCTCTTCTCTTTCTATCAGAGTAAGCTGCAGACAGAACACTTCTTTATCCCTTTATCCCTACTTTCATGTCTATTTCCTAAAAACATGATACTCCGTTACATAACCACAGTACATTGATCAAAATCAGAATATTAATATGATTACAGCATTGTTACCTAGCATATAGACCTCATTTAGATATCACCATCACCATAACGTCTTTAAAAGCAAAAGAAAACTCAAGAACATGTATTGCATTCAATTGTGATGTCTCTTTAGTGCTCTTTAATCTGAGATGTTTTATAAGTCTTGCATTTTCATTTTATATCATTGACATTTATGAAGGGTACACACCAGGTATTTTGCAGGGTTTGTCTGCCGTTTTCTCCAGGTCAAATTCAGGATACATGTTTTTGTGTCAGAGATGTATAGTTCTCATCTACTTTAGTTCTCATAATAACTGTTATTATCATTTTACAGAGGAGGAAACTGATGCACAGAGAGGTACTTTGCCAGGGTCACACATGTGTCATGGCAGGACCAAGGTTCACACCTTGGGCATCAGCCCAAGCCTGGGGTCTTGATCTTTCACCCTTATGCTGTCACTTGGGAAGGACACTGGAATTAATGTGTAATTATTATATTATTATTAAACATTATTATGTGCCATAATGTCTCTTTGTGGCTTTCCCATTTGGCGTATTATCTACTTTCCAGACACCTTCACAGGAAAGGTACCATCCACTATATTTACAGAAAAGAAGACAGATTTAGACCAATTATATAATGTATCCAAAGTTGGACATCGAGTCTGAATCTTTAGGGCATGAGTTCTTTACACTGACTGGAGATTAGAATCACTCAAAGAGGTTTATAAAGCACACTTATGAGCAGACTCCACCCCAAGCCAATTAAATAAAAATCTCTGGAGATGGGTCCTAGTTCTATGTTCCATTTTTTAAAACACCCAGGTAAGTATAATATGTAGCAAGGTTGCAAATTACCGTAATAAAATTTTAAACTTTCTGTTGCTCCTAATAATTAGAGGGACTTCTTAGGAAGTTAGTCAAAGACATAGATTATCACTACAGTCTTCTCTTTCAGAAATGATCACGTACAATAGGATCTTAAATCAATGCTTTCAGGTCACAGCACAGAACTTTATATTTGCTTTTTCTAAACTCGGGTCTACACTCAAAACCCCTCCACAACCCCAGCAGCATTACCCAGCTCTTCATTCACTCCCAGAATTCCTCGTGTCCGCTCCCACATTGTGACCCTCCGTGAGACCAGAGACCACATCTCATTCATCTCAGAATGTCCCAAACCAGCTATAACAATACTTCACACACAGCAGGCACCCAACAATAAATGTTTTGCTGAGTACCTTCAAGTTTCTCTTTTGCCCACTCAAAGCTTTTAGAGGTTTTATTGTACATTATCTTGAACTCAGCATTTCACCCTGAAGGATTAGCGTCAAAAGCAAGGTTGGAGAATTTGTTGTGTGCTTTCCTTCCATATCATTTACAGCAGTAGAAAATATGACATGTCTTGCATGAACCCCTGGGGGACCCCCCTGTCAACGATCCTGTCTCCTAAGATATATATATATATATATATATATATATATATATATATATATGTATATATTGCTCATCTTTGTCTTATTTCTAGATCGGCTCTTCCTAAAAGTTTTAGAGTGAAAATTTAAATATCTTTGGTGTATAACTTTGTAAAAGGCTCATAATGGGATGTAAAAACTTCTGTCCACATATTAATGTACTCCTCCACATCCAGTGGGGCCCTGACGCTACAAACACAGGAGCTTCCACAGTCTTGGGAGGATGTTGACTACACTTAAGCCATGGGACTTACAGAGCCCAAGAAGCAGGCTAAGGAGCAGGCTAAGTGCCCAGTTGACATCTGGGTCAAGTGTGAAGTTTTTAGGATGGCGTCACCTACAAATGATTACGATTACTGTTCCTGTGTTTGTGGATACAAAGCAGTCTGTTCTCATATACCTCTCCACACCATACACCATCTCAGTCCACCACTCAACATCACGTCCAACAGATTTCCTTTCCCGGTGAGTTCTGGAGTCACTGTGACAGGAAGGCATCCTGTGGAAAATCTGTTTGTTTATGTAAAGGCTATTCGATGTACCTTCACGTCCCCCTTGGATGATTGAAAGACCCTATTATCACTAACAGACTAAGCTGGTGTTTTTGAAAGGTAATGAACTTCATTCCACTGACAAAAAGCCTTGAGGAGAAGGTCCTGGGAGATGAAACTCCCAGGCCGTGAGCGGTTTCTGTTTCTGTGGCTGCACCTGGCTCTAATGATCAGGCCGTAGCTGCGGAGCTGCTTAATGGTTGCGTCAGGCGGGGCCTGCCTCCAGCGGTCCCAGCGCCTCCCTCCAGCCTCTAATGAACAGCGCCATGGGCAGGTATGGGTGATTCATCCCGGTCCTGCCTCATTAGAATGTCAAGCAAGGCTCAGCTGCCTCAAATCCCTTGTGCAAGTAGGCAGGCTGAAATTATAAATAAATACAATGGCAAAAGGTTAGTGTATATAAACTAACTCTTCTCTTTTCTCTGAATTGGGCTGGCTTTACTCTCATTTAGTGCCAAGTTCAAGATACAAGAAATTTGACTGGATGAAGTTGTAACTGAACTTAATTTCTATTTGAAGCCCACATTCTTTCAAGATCTCTCACTAACCTTTTGCCATGGATTGGCATCTAGAGGATGAGGTGGCTATAATAATGGCGTGGGGAGGAGCGTCCACTTAGCAGGTGTTGTCCTCACTGCACACTGCAACCTCTGACGGGTCTTTTTTCTGGTCTAGTTTTCAGGTACCAACCTCTGCAGGTCCCTGTTCCAGGAGCAGGACCCTTTATGCCGATAACCTGTGCTGAGAAGAATGTCTGGCTTCGTAAATATTCTACTGCTTGCCAAAGACCCTTACGCAAGGACTCTCTGAGACCATCTCGGGCCCATCTGCCTGGGCATCTCATGCTGCAGGCATCTTTCAGCCTGCCTTAAATAGTTTGAGTTATAGAGTAAATAATAGAATCTGATGCTGGCTATCCAAACAGAAGGAGTGTGTCAGGAGTTTAACAGGTGGCTCACAGAATTAATGCAAACTTAAAGATTTATGTGTCCAAACCAGCAAAGACAAGATAACGGAAACCACAATGACGGACACCCAAATGACTAAGACTGGGCCATATGCTCCTGTATGGGCTGCAGAGTAGGATTACTTACCTCTTTTATCTTCTATACAGGAAGGAAAGGAATTACTGCTCTCCAGAGGTGAACACGATGGAGGATTTTCCCCAAAGCGGAAGAGGGTTTAGATGTTGGACAGGCAAAATATGGTAAATGTCTATTCTCTATAACACACTAGGGATAGGGTAGCCCAGGGGCTCAAATGAATCAACTTAGGTGTTAAGCCCTGGGCCCTGGGCTGTCAGGCAATAAACCTGAGGGCAGAAGAAGTATCTTCATGCTGAGCTTGGGCCAACAGCCCTGAGATAGCACTGACAAAACTACATATGCTCCTAGGTGAGGTGAGGAGCATTTTTACTGGTATCACCAGGAATGGTGTGGATATGACACAGAGAACTAGTGGCCATAGACGGGCCTTAAAACAGATGTGGAGGCGATACTAGTGACCTGCATTGAGACTGCTGAGAAGTGGATAAGACTTCAGACGTCTCATAAGCCAGCAATGATAAGGGACAACGGTCAGAGGTCTTCCCTATCCCAGCACTTGAGAGCCACTTAAGTCTTATCTGGGTACCTGGAAGTAACACCAAGTCAATGAGAGAGACCCTGCAATGACAGAGATGTTTCTGCTCTCTATTGGTATAGGAAATCAAAACAAAAATTCTCTAGTTGAAAGAGAGGAAGGAAGGAAGGAAGGAAGGAGAGAAGGAGAAAGGAAGGAGAAAATTGATTTTTTTTGTCCACCAGGATTTATGAAGAGAAAGTTATAATTATTTTATATTAATCATTAACTTGTGAGAATTTGAAAGGCAACTGCTAAAAGGAAAAGTGAATTCATGAAATGAAAGGCAATAATTCTGTCTACCCATTCACTAGGAAAAAAGGGGAATGTAATTTGTGTGATATAATTCCTAGTGGGGCTCTGTGTGAAGATAGAGCTGAGAAAGGAAAAGTGGATTTTCACTGTCTAACAGGGAGACCCGTCCTGATCAGGAAGGAGGGTTTGACTGACATCTTTGCAGTGTTAAAATGCAGATGATACAGGCAAGGCACTTCATCAAATCCAGGGTTGTGAATTAACCTTTACAAAATGAATGGCTTTTTCAGTGCTGAATAAAAGTCCCAGTGAAACAGAAGAGGAAAATGCTGGAACTATGCTCTAAATCTCGGTAAGATGGTGACCTTTGCATTCTAAATGCTTGCAGCTATCTTAATATGACGTTTGGCATTTTTTAACCTTGCACATGATAAAATAACAAGTTTTTAGAAAAAAAATGTTGAGGTTAATAAGCTTCCCTCCCTACAAAACTAGATTCCCTCTAGCTGAATGATACAACAATAAAGACTATATTTTGGCCATTTGACTTTTACCATGGTGTAGATTTTTAATTGGTGAATAGTTCTGGGCTGTGAAAAATGGCTGATTAAAAGGGGTTTCATTGCTTCACCAAAGAGACCAGAATTTTGTGTTATGGTAAATTTACCAGCTTTCTGTCATCATTCCCAACCTTAAATGAGAGAACATGAGGGGCAGTGAGATATATTAGAAGAACTTGACTCTTAAATACTGAGAACAAACTGAGGGTTGATGGGGGGTGGGGGAGAGGGGAAAGTGGGTGATGGAGGAAGGCACCTGTTGGGATGAGCACTGGGTGCTGTATGGAAACCAACTGGACAATGAATTATAAAGAAGAACTTGACTCTGGATCTGAACTCCTAGGATCTAGGACTGAATGTACTATTTAGTATCCGTGTGACCTTAGCCTCTTCTTCCCTAAAATAAAATCTTAGTACTTGTCCAAATTGTCTCACAAGATTGTCTATGAGGCTGAACCAGACAGTGTTTGTTTAAATGCAGCATTGGCCAGATATGAGGAATTAAACTTAGAATAACTTGGAACTCATGATTTAGTAAAAGGAGCAAATGTTTAAATCTCAACCGTGCATTTCACTAGCTGTGTGAAACTCTCGAAATCCCACTTTACTCATTATAGAATGGGGCTAATAATCATTACATCATAGAGCTGTTGATGAATATTAAAATATAAAGATGAGCCTAGTTCACAAGCACACATTTACCAAATTATGCATAAATATCCTAGGGTTGACCACGCAGAATTTTTTTCTGTTGTATTTGAGGTGTTTCTTCCAATGCATAATTACGTGCTCAGGGCTTGCCTGAGGGAGGAGACAAAATTCTCAGGGAAAGACTCTGAATCAGCATGACAAGTCAGACAGAAAGGAGGGTCCTGTAGGGTAAGAGGGAGACAGGAGACCCTTGTACCATTAATGATACTTTCTTTGTAGTTTAGAGGAAGAGCTTACAATGAAAACATATCTTCTCTTTTAAAATATCTGGTTCGGGGAACTAGTGTGCTGGCTTCTTAATCGACTTATCCACTCATTTGATTCATGTATTCATGCACTCATTCATTCATTATTCATCCAAAAAAGTATTGCAAGCCTTTGTTTCTTATATGAGGAATACTCCTTACATCTACAAGAAGATTGTGGATCTTAAAAAAAAAATTAGGCTAACAGCTAGGACAAGCCAGTTAATTTACAAAATCAGAACTTTTAAAAAATCACCAGATGTTTGAGTATGAAGAAAAAAACCTATATGAACTACATTCCATAAGGTGACAAACTCTTCCTAGAGGAGAAGAGATCCATGGCTGTTTTTCATGTTGGTAGAATGACAAGAAGAGGAGGAATCCTTCATAGAAGGAGAAACAGAGAGGCCAGGTGGGGCTTTAGCAAACTTTTAAGGACTGTATGCAAAATGGCATCCAGGTTTAAATTCCATGGAGCCCGGGCCACAGATTGGGTTTTCATACATTCACACAAACCAAGTGAATGGGGGTATTTGCCAAAGGCTCAGGGCAGGGCAAGACAGGAGAGAAGCCCTGTCAGGCATTCTAGATCTCCACTAAGCATGCTTCAGTGGCATTCTAGAGGCAAGAGCAGGAAAGCAAAGTAGAGAGGAGTCTTACAACATAAAGAGAAGTTCTGTAAAGTGCAGAGAGCTGGAGAGAAAAGAGAATTATCAGCAGCTTTAAAAGCTGAAATCTGGGCTCTAAAGCAGAAAATGATCACTAGAGTCTGGCCAGTGCTCAGGTCACAAGCCTTTCTGAAGGGAGTGTTCTGATGATGCCTTCAAAATATTTGAAGATGTGGTAAATTACATTCAACTAAAGCTGCAGCAGAGTCCAGACCCAGTTGAAATACAGATTAAATTGACCTTGTACAAACTCCTCCTAACATACACTGATAACATGTCAGGACTTTTCCTGTTCTTTTTGCTGGGGCTAAATGTCATTTACAACTGTTATACAATGCCAGGTAGATAATTAAAAAACTTATAAGACACATATCAAAGCAAGAAAGTGTGAACCTTGGTCAAGAGAGGGAATAGTTAACAGAAGCAGAATTGGAGATGTCACCATGTTGCAATAACCAGACAGGAGTTCAAAATAACCATAATAAAAATGTTAAAAGATGTAGTGGAAAAAGCGAACACGCTGAATGAACTGAAGGTAATGTCAGCAGACAGGAAGTATTAAATAAAATGCTAAAAAACATATTATAAATGTAGAATTCATTTAATGGGCTTAACAACATACTGGTCAAGCAAAGGTAAACTTTATTAACTTGGTGAATGAAAACCATCTAAACCAAAACAGAGAGATAAGAGTAAGAACATAGCATGTGAGGTTTGTAGGACAATAGCACATGGTCTATTGTGCATTTAATTTGAGTCCTAGAAGTAGATGAGAGAGAAAATGGATGAAACAGTTTTATTTATTTATTTATTTATTTATTTATTTATTTATTTTTGAGAGAGAGACAGAGAGAGAGCACACGCGCATCTGGGGGAAGGGCAGTGGGAGAGAGAGAGAGAAAATGCTAAGCAAGCTACACACCCAGCACTGAGCCTGATGCAGGGCTTGACCCCATGACCGTGAGATCATGGCCTGAACTGAAATCAAGAGTCAGACACTTTAAGTGAAAGCGCCACCCAAGTTCCCTGGGATGAAACAATTTTAAGGACATAATGGCCAAGAGTTTCTCCATACTGACAAAGTACACACACCCACAGATCCAAGAAATTCAGTGACCCTCAAGTAAGACAGGTAAAAGAAAACCACATTTGGCACATCACAGTGAAAATGCTGCAAATCGAAGATAAAGAAAACGTCTTCAAAGCAGTCAGATAAAGAAGTCACACTATCTTCAAAGGAGCAAAGATAAGACTTAAACCTGATTTCTCAAAACAATGGAGGCCTGAAGACAGTGGAAAATCTATAAAATGCTGAAATTCAAGAACAGACAAACAAACAAAAACCCTGGCAACCAAGAATTTCTTATCCAGTGAAATTATATTTAAAAATGGAATTAAAATAAACATTTTCATTCATACAAACAACTAAGAAATTCATTGCCATAAAATCTACACTGAAGAAGTGTGCAAAGAAGTTTTTATGGAGAGAGAAAATGACACCAAAGGAAGCCCAAATCTATAGGAAGAAATACAAAGCACCAAAAGGGTAAATATGAGGAAAACCATGAAAAAATACTTAAAATTATTAAATAAGAATTATTAAAATATTTTTAAATTTTATATATATGCCATATATATATATACAGATATATATATATATATATATATATATATATATATTAAGATACTATTAGCAGTTTAAAGCAAAACTAATATTTTGAGTTTTATAGTGTATGTAGAAGTTAATGACAAAACAAAACAAAAAACACAAGGGGCAGGAGAGAGAAGAGGGAATCAAACTATTGTAAGATTCTACATTGTTTGTGAAATAGAACATTTGAGGATAGCCTGTGAAAAGCTAAAGTTGTACACTGTAGTCTCTAGAGCAAGCACGACCAAATAAACACAAAGAGTTGGATCTAGAAGTTCAATAGAAGAGATAAAATAGGATTTTAGAAAGTATTCGACTGACCCAAAAGAAGGGAGGAAAGAGGGAATCAAAACACGAAAAACAGATGGGACAAATAGAAATCAAATATACCAATTATATCAATAATTACATTAAATGTGAATTGGTTAAAGTAAAAAGCATTATGCAGCTATAAACTCAATAATGATGAAAATAGCAGCTACTATTTACTAAATGTTTACCACATGCAAGAGATTCTGCTAATCCATTTAAATAATTTTTTTAATGTTTGTTTATTTTTGTAAGAGAGAGAGAAACAGAGAGTGAGCAGGCGAGGGGACAGAGAGAGAGGGAGACACAGAATCCAAAGCAGGCTCCAGGCTCTGAGCTGTCCTCGCAGAGCCCGATGCGGGGCTCAAACTCACAAACTGTGACATCATGACCTGAACTTGAAGTCAGACACTTAACCAACTGAGCCACCCAGGCGCCCCTTGGCTAATCCATTTAAATCCTGTATCTGTTTACCCCTCACAACCACGCTATGGCAGAGGTATTATTTGCACCCACATTTTGTGCATATGAAAACTCAGATGAGGTATATGAGGCAGACCCAAGATTCAAACCCAGGAAGTATAATTTCTGAGTTTATACTACTTAGTTATACTGAATATGATGTTGATAATGGAGGAGAAGAAGGATAAAAAAAGTAATTATTGCCATCCCATCCCTATGTTGCTTGACATTCCATGAAAGGGAATATATATTGGGCATGATAATCCTTATTCCAGGGAAAATATTAGGTTGGAAACCTATAATAAAAATGTAAATTGTTAAGTATATATATATTTCAGTATGCAGTATATACCATATTTATATTCATGGTAACGTGAATTTAAGATCAGTCAATCCAGCACCACTGTCCTCTAACATATGTGACATAAAAGCTTCATTCACCAATCTTAATTATACCTATTCAGAATCTAATGTATACAAATATGTAAAAATGAAGATAGTTAACACATATATACTATGAAGCACCCTAATAAAATGAATCACCCCCCCAACTAATAACAAGTATGTCATCTAACTTCTAGATACGCAAAACTAGGCCCCTAATGCCTTATACCTTTGTTATAATTGTGAGGAAAAGATTTTGCTAGAGAAATTAGCAACTGGTTCACAGGTCCCTTTGGTTTCCCTTTGCCAGAGCATAGACACATCACTGCACATGCACCAGAATCACTCACTCTGAGCTCTGCCCCTGTTCCTGGGGTTCTGGCTCCAATCCTGCTGCAGCCTTCAAGTCATTGCTGAGGCTATGAAACCTACCCTCCTGGGCTCTGCAAGACTTTGGGCTCTAGCCAGGTTGTGATCTCAGGAGCAGCAGACTGGGTGTGTGGCTATGAGTGTCCTTATGTAGAATAAGAGTGGATGGACTGCAAGGGGAAGTTCCATGCGTTATCCAAGGGAGTGGGCTGAACGAAGTTTGAGCAACAGAACATCGGTAGAATGTAGGCAGGAAGTGAGGGTGTTCAGAAGTCAGCTTCCCTTGAGCAATAGGAGGAAGGAAATATGTTAAGCAGGGTTCCTCACAGAAACAGAACCAGCAGGGTGTGTGTGTGTGTGTGTGTGTGTGTGTGCACGCATGCACATGCGTGCACGTGTGTGTAGGTTTATTAAAAGTCGTTAGCTCCAAATGTTATGGAGGTTAAGTCCCAAGATCTGCAGGCAGCAAGCTGGAGATCCAGGAGAGCCCATGGCATAGTAAGTCTGAAGGCTAGTAGGCTCAAGACCTAAGAAGAGCCAATGTTTCAGTTTAAGTACAAAGTCAGGAAAAGACCAACGTCCAAGCTCAACAGTCACAGAGGAGGAGCAGGCTTTTACTCGGCCCTTCTGTTCTATTCAGATCTTCAGTTGATTGGTTGGGCCCACTCACGCTGGGGAAGGCAATCTTCTTTACTCAGTCTATCAGTTGAAATGTTAATCTCATCCAGAAATATACTCAGACACACCAAAATGTTTGACCAAATGTCTGAGCACCTCATAGCTCAGTCAAGCTGACACATAAAATTAACCAGAATAAGAGGGAAACTTTTCCGGGGCTCTTATGCTTTTGACCTCAAATAAGAAAGGAAGGAATGTTGGAGGTCATGTCTCCTGGACCTACATGGTCATCTTATTGCTTTTATAGGAACTCTTTGAAACATGCAAATAAAGATAACTAATGCATAGAAATTATGAAGCACTCTAATAAAATGAATCAACCCTCCCCAGCTAGTAGCAAGTGCATCACCTCACTTCTCGATATGCATAGCTAAGCCCCTAATGTCATATTACAGGGGAAGAGAAACATCATTGGTAGTTCCCATATGAAGCTTTGAAAGCCACAAAAACATGTCTGCTTTGGATGAGGCTTCAGGGCCAAACCATTGCAGAAGATACCAAGTATTTGTTTAGACATCTTCATGGAAACTAACATCACCAAGGTAACTTCACCCACAGCAGTGTGATGGGCCCCCTCCCGGTAGCACTGACAAGTGAATGCACTCCTCACATCGCTTCACTGATCAAAGGAATTCCGTGATCAGTTCCTAGATGTGAAGTGTTGGAACAGTGCCACGCCGTGCTTACTCTTACCACCACTATTGATTCTCATGAATATCGATAATGAGGCAGAGGATAAGGCCTGGCTAGGTCCTGTATGCAGGATCCACTGCTCCCTAGTGAGGAAGGACTGTCAGAAAACATGCAAACTAACCTTATTTGAGTAACTGTGAAGTTGGGGTGCTGGGAAGAGAGAGGGAGGAGCACGCTGTGAGCTTGCTTGTCACAGAAGTAGAGAGTTTCCTGGGAAAATCCCAGGAATTAATAGCTCTTTTCTCTAACCTCCCTGTGCAGTTACTAAAGCCTTTTCAAAGTAGCACAGGACCTGGCACAGACCAGAGGCTCACAAAACATTCGCTTGACAGGTGAATGAGTTCAGTAAATGAATCCTAAGGTGCAAATAAAAAACACATTGTCCTTGATTTCATCTACACTCACCACCCCAAGTCAAATGCAAAACACTGGGAGCTTGAGAAAGGATCCAGGTATCTGACAGAGTGTCCCTTTAAGCATTATATTTAAGACACAAGAGAGGCAAGTTGGTTTTCCGGCAACAATGAAAATGTCCATCACATCATATTTGTGATCCACTAAGCTACAGTATTTCCAGATTCGCTGCCGCACTTAAGTAATGTCACTTCCTTTTTAGCACCTGGTATCTTGAGAATCTTTCCCTCACCCCCTCACAAATACCTCTGCAAGTCACAGAGAGAGACTATTCTGGAAAATGCCCTTATCAAATGGTGATAATATACTAGGTTGCCCTATTTTTAAACTGCTTTCTTATTTTAGAGTCTTTCAAGATGAGATTTTGAAAACACTCATGAAACACTGAATCGGAATTATTCCTGACACGGGCCAGCAAGTCAAGAAGTAGAGCTTTTATCGGTTATCTTTTGCTGTGTAGCAAACCATCCCCAAACTTAGTGCAGGTCAGTACTTTGGGCTGGGCTCAGCTGGGCACTTTTGAGTCAGGCTTAACTCTTCTTAACTGGGCTCACTGAAGTGTCTGATGGGACAGCTGGGGCTAGCTCACTTACAATGGCCCTGGATGGGACAGGTGGGTTGACAAGGGCTTCTCTCCGTGTGGTCTTTCATGCTGGAGTAGTTTGCTCGAGGCTTTTTCACATGACACTCTCAGGGCTCCAAGAGCAGCAAGAAACCAATCCCCAATGCACTTTTTAGGCCTCGGTGTTGTATTTGCTATCAGCCCCTCATCCAGCTCACAGGCAGTGGAGGAGGGGATTGCCCAAGGGTGTGGATATAGGATAGTATGAAAAAGTTGGGGGCCATTATCACAAACAACGTTTGTTTCAAAATGTGGCCAGAAGACCCAGATTTGTCACTGTGAAGCCTTCTCATCAGACACAGAAATGTGACTCAGGAGCCTGTCCTCTGGCATTCAGATACTCCTACTTCCCCACCCACCCCACCCCCACGCCTCCTTCCCACCCCTTACTCCTGACTCTCTGCTGCGGCTTCATCACTGCCTGCTTCCAGATATTTTTCTCTCCAGGCAGCCCTGCAAGCACATGGCAGGGATGATAAATGAGCTTGACTTCCTGGACAACGTGACTGTCCAGAAACACAGCCTGGAGCATGAACAATGCAGCAGCTTCCACACACAATGCAAACGCCGGAATGTGCTCTGGGGTTGGACAGAGGTCATTGCTGCAGAAACAGAATACCATTTGAGACCAGAATTCTAGGCTATAGACAGCTTTGCTTAATTAGAGGAATAAGCAAATAACTACCCCGGGGTAGCTTCTGGATTGTCTCAACAGAGGAAAATGTATAAGTGAAAAGGTTGCATGCAATTAAGCAAAATTCACTGTGATCTGGCTGTCTCGTTTAGTTCACTCAAATTATATATAAAGAATCAAAGAACCATAAAGGAAAGCAGAAACATGGGTCACCATTATAAATCTGATAAGTGTTTTTGATCAAGGAAAGCTTTCTTACCGAACAGGCTCTAGTCTCCTGGTTACCTGTGGATTTATTTTTACAGAAAGAAATGAGCTCTCAGTAGTCCTCATTACTATCTTGCTGGATAAAAAGATCAACTAATCAATGAAAAGTGCTGGTTTCACATGGTACAAAATGGATAAAATAAAACAACATGGACCTTGCCCTTGGAAAACAGATACATTCGTGCAAAGACAGTAGACAGACACAATACAAAAACAACAATAATAAAATATTCAACATCATCTAGATATGAGGGCTGTACTAGGTACTTTACATGTATTATTTCACCAAAAATAAATGATGAGGTGGCTGAAAACCAATGATGAGGTGGTTAGTGTCGCCTCAAATGGCCAAGGGAAAGAACCAGATCTCCAAGAGGATCTGCAAATATACAAGGTCACAAAGCTGGAACAGTTGAGTCCTGGATTCAAACTCAGGTGTGAGTTTGACTCCAATCCTCCCACTACAATATACTCCCTCTTGCAATAAGGCGTTGTTAGAGAAGGCATAGCACATATTTCAGTAACACTCATTCCACCATGGACTGACTGCCAGCCTCGTACCAGGCATGGATGCTGGAGATTTGAATGGAGAGCGAATCCATAAGAACCTCACAGACTAGTGAGAGGGACAGGGTGGTGTGCAATACCATATCATCAGCATAAGCCTGTGTCTGGGGTGGGTGGGTACTCACAGGGAAGACTTTAGAGCAGACACAAAGACTAGCACAGACCAAAGAGTTTGCTATTCCTTCTGACTTCCATCCTGACCACTTCCTCCAGCCCTTTCTCTAATACAGATATGATGTTTCTTTCCAAGGAAAGCTCTTGAAGTTGTCAACTTTGTTACAAATGTATTAAACCAGACTAACTTCATAGTTCTTACCGTTAAAATCAAGAGAAAGGCAAGAGAAGCTAACATCACTCATTGTGACTATTTTAAACATATCTTCTAGCTCTAAGTTTATTCTGGTTTAAAAAGACCTTTAATAAATTCATCTCACTTGATTCTTTTAATATCTCTGCGGTATTATCAACATTTCTTGGACAAGAAAACACACATAGAGAGGTTGAAATTCTCAAGATAAATGTATTAGTTTGCTAGAGTCACCATAATAAAATACCACAGACTGTGTGGCTTAACCAACAGAAAATAATATTTTCAAAGTTCTGGAGGCTGGAAGTTCCAGATCAAGGTGTCAGTGGGTTTGATTCCTCCTGAGGCCTCTCTCCCTACCTTCTCTCTGGATTCTCACATGGTCTTTCTTCTGCACTTGTGATGTCTAGTGTCTCTCTGTATTCTAATCTCCTCTTCTTAGTAGAAACCAGACAGATTGTATTAAGGTCCACTCTAATGACCCCAGTTTAACTTGATCACCTCTTTAAAGACCCTATCTCCAAATACAGCCACAATCTGATGAATTGAGGTTTAGGGCTTCAACATATGAATTTGAGGAGGAGGGAATGCAGCCCACAACAGTAACCCAGATGTAGAATGTTGGAGCTAGGCCGTAAGACATCTCTGATTCCGTGTGAAGTCACTTACTTTATTTTTAAAGTAAAACTCACGTATCTTCTCTTCCCTGGATTGCTCACTGCTTTCCTCAAATCTTGGTTTATCTGATACTGAAACTTACCTAAAAGCACTTAGACCATCCTTCCTGGCTCTCTCTCTATAAAAATATACCCATTTCATAACACTGTTGAAATGCTACCATCTTTTATTTTGATGAAGATACCTGCCTTCCTAGGCACTCCCATTTGCATTTCAATCCCCTTGCAAGAGTTTCAACTTTCTACTTTGTAAAATAAATATATGTTTCTGTCCCTCTTGCTGTAAGCTTAAAAACTCTTGGGGTGCTTGGGTGGCTGAGTTGGTTAAGCCGCCAACTCTGGCTCAGGTCATGATCTTGAGGCCTGTGAGTTTGAGTTCCTCGTCGGGCTCTATGCTGACACCTCTGAGCCTGGAGCCTGTTTCAGATTCTGTGTCTCCCTCTCTCTCTCAAAAATAAATAAACATTAAAAAAATTTAAACTTACAAGCGCTCAACTATATCTTTCGATGTTTTTTGAGGGTGCACTCTGAATGAGACATCGTCCTAAATGCTGTAGTGAAGGAACAAGATAGGTACGATCCCTCCTTTCCAGAACCTTTGCCCTGGTTTAGAAACAAATGATACACAATTGAGTAACTAAGTAAACTAGACTATTTTAAATAGTGGCAACTCATAAGAAGAAGCTAAAACAGAGGAAAGGAAGCAAGGATGACTACAAATGTGGGTGGGAGTCTAGTACCATTAGCCAATGTAAGGAATGGAGAAATGTTGTAAGCTGAATCTTAAATGATATGATGTCAGCCACATGAAGACTGAGAAGAGTGTATGAGTATTCTAAAGTGGGAAAAGTCTTGGTGTATTTAAAGACAGGAATCATGTGAATGCAACAGAGCAAGTGAGAAGGTTGGAGATAAAATTTAGCCACATCAGACACCTTGATCCTGCTGGGCCACAGCAAGGATGCTGACTAGAGCTCTTCTTGTACTGAGATGTACCTCTTGGATGGGGTAGATGTTTAACAAATGTCTTCAAATATTAATTAAATGAAGCCAGGATTTGATTGTACTGGTAACCTGGGTGAGTGAATCTATATGAAAACAAAGGAATCATGGTCAATAGCTCCACATGGCCTGTGTTCCAGTTATAGACTTTAGATTCTTACCCAGTTGTCAGTATCTAGATCAAATAATTCCCGTGTCTTCTGCAAGGAGTCTTATTTTTTCTTGGTGTTAAGTAATTTAACATCATTAAATTCTTATTAAATAGCTGAAGATTTTAAGACTGCAATGCCCTTATGATAGTAATCCTCTTAAGACAGCAATAAAATATCTCCAGTAGCAATGGCAACTATTAGGTCTCCTCTCTAGTACAAGACACAAGTAAATTATTTCATGCAAAACTTTTTCATGACTGGAATAGCTGCTGTGATTATCCATCTCAGAACTGAAATATCTTTGGTACTTGATGTGACCTTCATTTCAG
Organism: Panthera onca; assembly: GCF_046562875.1. NCBI lineage: Eukaryota > Metazoa > Chordata > Mammalia > Carnivora > Felidae > Panthera > Panthera onca. The sequence goes on from NC_138339.1 coordinate 227,459,119, forward strand.
GCTGGGCTGAAATTCTGTTAGGGAGGGGACTGTGGATGCAAAAGTACTATTTTGAGGAAGAAATAGCAGCATCTTTTCTATTCTCTTAAACTCAAGATAAAATATAGTGTGCAGCAGGTGTAGAGCTCTCTTCACAGTACAAGTAAAGCTACAGAAAAATCATTTCCACATTAGAATTGAGATGATTCATCATTTTTCTCTTCCATGGATCTCATAGAAATATTTTGCCTTGAATATCTTCTCTAAGCAAAGTTGCAAGGTTTGTAACGACTAAGAGTCTTGGAAAAGAAGCACATTTGTTCTGAAAATTAGAAACATATCTTCATCCATTCACATTCCCTGAAAGAAGGAAATTTGTGCCTTATCTCCACTTTATTGTCCTCAGCACAAAAGTCGGGGTTTTTTTATTTTTAACCCAGAAAATAAAATTGAGAGGCAAAAATGTGAGCTTTAAAGGACACTTCATTTTAGAATTTCATTTGAATTCTTTAAAAACACAGTTAATTAAGTATATTAAATGAAGTTGTGCATTCTTTACATTCTTTAATTCAATTACTTCTTTTTGCTAGTTCCACGATTTTAATGATTCTATTTGGATAGAACAGAGGGAGAGTAGGGTGAGCTCTTTTATTATGGGTGGTGCTGAAGTAACCAAATTAATGCATCACCATTGAAGCCTGCAGGGGCTCTTTTGGCAAGTCAGGATGGCTTCCCATAAAAGAGAAACAAAAAGGAAATTAAAATATCACAAAATACCCAAGCAGATCGGCAAGTAAGGAACACAGGTGAACGATGGCTCCAGATGGTGCTACTTTTGGTCTCTGTTTCACACACCTTGCTATATTTAACAAACCTGGCCACTTCCCTCCTCTTTCTCAATACCTAGCCCACGTACAAGCCAACTCATTTGTTGGGACCATGGGGGTCTCAATTTTTTCCACATCTAACAATGCCCAGTGTTTATCACAGTATGGGTTCTTCCAATTGTAACGACACTTCAGCCCATGTATGTGACCATGAAAGCTATGTACGGGTCCAAGTGTGTCAAAGTGAGAACAAGAAAAAGGAAAGGCAAAGATTGCTGTTTTTCAAAGCTTGTCCATCTTGAAAATATAATCCTGCACCTTATGTGATTTGGGCACCAGGTCATGATATTCAGTACGTTGCTCATTCTGCACAGGGACACATCATTTTATTGTACCCACAGGAGGTTGACTGCAACAAGAATGGAGAACTGGTTTAAGTGATATCGGATAATAGAAAGTACATGGGCTTAGGACAGAAATAGGATAGGATATAGAATCTACCACTCACCAGATGGACAGGCTTCAGTCTCAGTTACTTCATCTGTAAATAATGACACATACAATTCACCAGAATACCATGAAGATTAGATCAAAGTAAGTGTGTCAAAGCACCTAATACAACACAACAATTCTTCCATTTTTTTCCCTCTCTAATAATTTTGCTCTTGGCTATGCCCAGAAAAAAATTCTCTTCACCTAATTTCCAGAAAGACATATCAAAACCAGGAAAGGCCCAGAGAAAATTAGTTAGAAGAAAGAGGTAGTTCCTAATAGTGTCAAACTAAAAACATTTAGGATTTTTCTAACATTAAAGATTGAGTCTGGTATGGCATTTAATATGGATTCCATAGGACACTGTCAGAAACAAAGAATTTGGGAGCATTTTTTGTTTTAACTTTAAGGAGACAAGCAGCGATACAACAAAGAAACATAAATAAGTTTGGGAAATGCCAAAATAAATTGATGGATGTTGAGTCCATAATGGGATGAAATCATTATTAAAATTTCACAAAGGTGAAATTGTGACTTTCGTACAGATATAAATGAGCATGCGTCAAATATTCTATTGAACTTACCAAGGAGGAGGGAAACAATAAGATATAAAACTCATTCCAAAGAGTGTTGGCAAAGCTAGGATAAGATTAGCACTGGGTTCAATGGAAAAATGAAATTATCTGCAACTCTGTTGGACAAAAATCTACCAGTTAATCCCATCCCTAAGAGTTTTATAAAATACTAGAAAGCTAAGCCCCCCCCCCCAAATCCAGTAATTCCTTTTGTCAAATTCTAAGCTTCAGATGATTTTTTTAGACACTACAAAGTAAGATCATGAGGGATGCCTCACTTATCTTTTCAAGTAGACACTGTGAAGAATAACAGCCTTTTCCCACAAAATGCCCCTTGGAGACCCTTTTACTCAGTGGGACTAGTCACTATCCTTGGCCAAAATGGCTACTGCCATGATTGTAGGAGTGAACCCACTTAACAATCCTACAGCTGAAGTAAGACACCTGCTATAGGTTACTTTGATTAATCCCTCTTTTCTGGAAAAGTCTTTTACCATTTTAACAATAGTAACTTGACAAGAGTGGGGTCCCATTTGAAACTTAAAAGGCAATCTCTTGGAGCACCTGAGTGTCTCAGTCAGTTGAGCATCTGACTCCTGATTTCAGCTCAGGTCATGATCTCATGGTTGTGAGATCGAGCCCCGTGTTGGGCTCTGCACTGGGCATGAAGCCTGCTTAATATTCTCTCTCTCTCTCTCTCTCTCTCTCTCTCTCTCTCTCTCTCCCCCCTCCCTCTGCCCTCCCCTGCTCTCTCTCTTTTCTCTCTCTCTCTCTCTCTCTCTAAAATAAAAGTCAATCTCTTTAAATTTATCGATGTAATTCATCTGGAATAAAGTATCAAAGGAAAGGCAGGACGTTGAATTAAAATAATTTGGGCCATTTTATTATATTTTAACACAAACTGAAAAAATATATAGGAGCAAGTAAAGAAGGAACAAAAGACTAAAGCTGATATTAAAGGTTTTGAAAAGCTACAAGAAAGTATAAGAACAAAATTTCTTTGACTCTGTAAAGGAATGATAGTATAAAAAGCTTGGGTTCACTACTGCTCTGGTGATAATAAATTTTATTTATGTTTAAAATAAAAAATAAGCAGGCCCATAATTTAAGTTGTGCAGAGACACATAAAAAATGTTAGTGCTCACTGGGACGTTCAAGAAAAAGAAGACTGACAGGTAATAAAACTATATCTTAGTCTATGGGGGTTTTAAAATCATTTCTGTATTACATAAAACAGGCTAATTCAAAGCGTTCACCTTACTGGGATCACACAGAATTCCTGGAAAAATTAATTTACAGGGGAGAGAAGGAGGATTTTTTTCCCAAATAAATAACTTAAATTGACGCTTGTCTCTTTTTTAACTTAAAGAGGTTATTGAATTGGCTCTAAATTGAAGACTTTCAGCTGATTAAACCCTCTCCATCTTTGTCACTCTGTGCCAGCCAGTGGCCAGTGTGCTTGACAGAATTCAGAAGGAGAGAGGACAGCATATGGCAGCATGAGTTTTGAGCCCCAGAGAAATCTTCCTCCGTTCCTGCTCCATCTGCGTATTGTGTGGCACCTCTCCCCGCAGCACAGAGATGCTGAGCTAAGGACGGGAGAAATGTATGATGGCAAAATGCAGAAACAGCTTTTGTGTCATGCTAAGCATTAGCAAACACTTCCGTTCCATGGCACACATCTTAAACTGAGAGAGATGAGTAGCGTAAGTTTATCTGAGGGCACTCAGCGATTCTTCGAGTTCAGTGCACAAAGAAAGCTTCATGGAGGAAGGCAATGTGAAATGATGGCTGGAATATGTCAATGTTTGGCTTTGGGATCTGGGGAAGGGTGTGTTGTGCAAATCATTGGCCTCCTGGGAAACATCAGGAATACATGTGAGCGGCCACGGCGTCCTGAGAGGGCTCAGGCAAGCAAACCATTGGACTATTTCTCATGTGCACCTCAACCCAAACAATTTCGCTGACGGAGGCTGAAAGAAAGAAAAATGGGGCCAGTGATTTGTGCTTTATTATGCTAAGTGTGCTGTTAGGGAACTTTTTATTGGCCAGTAGCCATTGTTTTCCCCAAATGCAGGGAAACACAGGAAAACATTTCATCCTTGTGTTTTGCTCTCTCTGTTTCTATCCCCTTTCCTCACCTTGAAGGCTCTGGTTCTCTCCCATCTTGATTGCTGAGCCCCAGGCCACTCCCCTGTCCCTGTGCCCTCCCACACAAAAAGGGCAGAGAGCAGGACCGCAAGAGGCAGAGCCTGGGAACACATCATCTCATCACATCTGTGGCTCTCACTCTTCCTCTCCTCCCTTTTCAAGTGCATGCGCGCACAAATACACACACACACACACACACACACACACCCCTGGGAAGCATTCTTCAGGTACTGACTTAGCATTACTTACTGCTGGCTTCATCAGGACCTACCCCCAAAGCCAATTAAATTAAATTAATCCCAATTTAATTTGGGATTAAATTCCAAACTGGCCAAGAATTCTTGCTTGGTTTCCAAGCTACAAGTTCTGAGTTTAGTTAGAACTTAGTTAACTCTAACTCAACTTATTCCTTTGACTATTACATGAGAGAAATTTGGGGGCTTTGGTGGATGAGGCTGCACAGGAAACAACTGATGAAGGGCTACGGACAGCATACAGGAGGCAGCCCCAGCCCTGAGCTTTCAATGTATCATGAGCATGAGTCAGGACAATCCCCAGACTGCATGGAGAATGATGATTAACCCCATTAATTAATTCAGGGGAGGCCAGTTAAAATTTCTAATGCATCACCATGTGTATTTTTCTGATGTTTAATCGCTTCTAGAAAATAACAATAGCAAGCTACATAAAATATTCAAATACCACATTTAAAAATTTTTATAAAACTCTAAAAAAAAAACATTGATAAAATCATACTGAAGGCCATGGAATACCATGAATTTTTTGTTAATTGATTCACAAAAAACAGAACCTGATATTAAAAGAAACGCCAGAAATTGGCATAGGAAAGGCAAATTACGAGTGTCAGAGTATCTTTAAGAGCCTCACCACTACCTGCATCACAGAAACAATAACAACAATGAATATTTATTGACCTTTTCCTATATGTCAGCATTATTCTAAAGAGCTTTACATCCATAATTTCCTTTGTGGTTTAGGTGGGAAAAACGAGGCACCAAAAGATGAGAGAAGTTGCCTAGGGCTCCACAGTTGGTAGGAGTTTGGGCTGGGTTTTGAACAAATGCAGATCTGACTCCAGAGCCCATGATCTTAAACAGAATACTATGTAGCACACGCTAAAGGTAGCAGTGGGTATCAGTGGCCCTGTACCCTCTACTCTAACACGTTTTTATCTGAAGATGCTTCTCTGTCCCCTACCAGGGCTAAAGGTATTCCAACTCACCTCTGGCTGAAGGATGGAAGGGAAGCAGGAAAAGAGGAGGCAAAAAGCTTTCTAATTCATGGCACTCACATTTCCATTGCCCTTCCTGATCTATATCTATAGTTGCATTACAGATTACTCCAAAAGCTAATGGTGTAAACACTTAATTTCATGTAAACAATTATTAATGGTGTGAACAATTATTATTTTTTCTCATTGTTCTGTGGGAAGATGGGATTCGGCTGGGCAGTTTTGCTTGGTGTACTTCATGTCCTTTCCATCAGATGGTGGCTGGGGCTGAATCACCTGCGTGGGACATTCACATGTCTGGCACTTGATTCTGGCTGTTGCTGCAAGTGTACGTGTCCACAAGAGCACTTACGTGTGCTACTCCATGTGGCTAGCACTTCCTCCCAGAAAGCTGGCTTCTGCATCACCTGCCTTCCTTCATAGTAGCTTACAGCTCTCAGAAGGCAAGTTGGAAGCTGCCAGTCCTCTTAGGTGCTAGCCTCAGAACTACAGTATCACTTCTTCCATATTCATTGATCAAGCAAGTTAGTCTAGATTCTGATAGCAAGAATTAGACTCCACCTCTCAGTGGGAGCTAATGAATAATAATGGAAGTGGGTGCCAGGGTGGCTCAGTCGATTAAGCATCCGACTCTGGATTTCAGCTCAGGTCATGATCTCATGGTTCCTGAGATCGAGACCCCTGTCGGGCTCCACCTGCTTGGGATTCTCTCTCCCCTCTCTCTCTGCCCCTTTTCCACTCTCACATGCATCCTTTCCCTCTCTCTCTCTCTAAATAAATAAACATTTATAAATAAAGGAAGGAAGGAAGGAAGGAAGGAAGGAAGGAAGGAAGGAAGATGGCAGATAATCTGCAGCCATCTTTAAGCTACCACATCAACCAATGCCTACCAATCTTCAGAAGTACAAAGCCCCATGCAACAGGTTTAGGAGTCTTAATGCCTTACACGATGAGGCCTCTGAGGACCAAAAACACCTGTTATAGTGATCCCTGGCTGTACTCTGCCTTTATATTTAAAATACCTTGTTCAGAATCCCCCTTTTTACTGTAACTTATATGGCTTTACTGTAAAATAAAAAAATAATGCACATTTTGAAAAGAAAAAACTTTTCTAATAAATAAAAGTTAGGAACAAATATCCAGTAAGCACACTTTTTGTTTCTTGACAAAGGCATTAGGGCTGTAGATCGCCCTAGTGGACCACTAGGGTTTGGACTCCAGATCACCTTTAAGCATTCAAATGCCACCTGGAAATTTGTGTCTCTCAGAGATGCTCCCACCCCTTCCAACTTGAAAACGCCTGGCATTTTAGCAAGGCACCATTTTCTTTTTCATGTGAGAAAAATACTTCTCTGCAATGCATCAATCCCTCGAATGAAGCATGGCCGTTATGTCTATTTTAATTGTCTTTATAAAAACTCAGTCTTTAATGTCCTGGGACATTTTAATGCCGTGTGTCAAGCTAATGTGCAAAATACATATCCATTATTACCTATTTACTTGGGTTATTGTTCTGGCTAAGGTGTAATTTTCCACCAGGCATTTGTTTAGAAACTTGGCAGCACACAGAGAGCATTTCCATACTTAAAAAGCATCCAAAATTTAGAATGACATCCAGTGATATTAAGCAAGTGTAGATAATGCTCTCCAACTTCATCAAATATTCATGGTTAATTATAGTCATAATATTTATGTTGCTGTGAAAATTAAGGTTGTGAGCTTCTTGTACACAGGCTAAAATACAAGCTTACAGACTGTGCTATTGCCTACCCCTTTCATTACTGGCATTTCTCATTGTCATTAAATAGAATGGCCAGCATGGTGTTCTTTGGCTCTCTAATTCATATTGCAGATCTGATATCTCCCCTGATACACCAGATAGAACATGTTGAAGGAGCTGAAGACCATCAGAGCATGTCCCATAGGAGGGGAAGTATGTGATCAGAGGACCACCGGCTAGGTTTTCTTTTCTTCTTCTTTTTTTTAATTTTTTTCTTAATGTTCACTCATTTTTGAGAGAGAGACAGAGACAGAGCGTGAGCTGGGAAGGAGGAGACAGAGAGGGAGACACAGAGTCTGAAGCAGGCTCTGGACTCTGAGCACAGAGTCTGACGCAGGGCTCGAACCCACGAACCGTGAGATCATGACCTGAGCCGAAGTCGGACGCCTAACTGACTGAGCCACCCAGGAGCCCCTAGGTTTTCTGGAACACAAATCAGAACACATGGACTTACAAGTCTGAGAATAATTGGAGCAGTCACAAGATAGATGATTTCAAATTCAGAATCTTAGAAAATGAGACATATGGTCATCACATCTGAAGGGAAATAGGATCACATGGTACAGATGAAGAAAGGACTTGAATAATCTAGTCTCATATAGTGTCTACTCGACCATTGTTGGCAACAAAAATGCACCTGTAAATTTAAAAGACAGGTATGGAAAAATCTTTCCAAAATGTATACCTAGTCTAAAGCCTGTCTCTGAGGAACATCAATCAAAAGTAAAGTTCAAACTTCCTGGATAAACTTACGTTATTTTCTTGCCTCATCTCCTACTTCCTTTCCATGCCCCTGCTGTGCCAGATCATGGCATTTGTAATTTCAGTCTGTCACACCCTTGGGCCTTTTCTTTTTTTTTTTTTTTTAAGTAATTTATTTATTTATTTATTTATTTATTTATTTATTTATTTTTTCAACATTTATTTATTTTTGGGACAGAGAGAGACAGAGTATGAACGGGGGAGGGGCAGAGAGAGAGGGAGACACAGAATCGGAAACAGGCTCCAGGCTCCGAGCCATCAGCCCAGAGCCTGACGCGGGGCTCGAACTCACCGCGAGATCGTGACCTGGCTGAAGTCGGACGCCCAACCGACTGCGCCACCCAGGCGCCCCTATTTATTTTTTTTGAGAGAGACACAGAGTAGGGAGGGGCAGAGAGAGAGGGAGACAGAGAATCCCGAGTAGGCTCCTCACTGTCAGCGCAGAGCTCACAAACTCAAAAACTGTGAGATCATGACCTGAGCCAAAATCAAGAGTCTAACGTTTAACCAACTGAACCAGCCAGGCGCCCCAAGCCTTTTCTTATTGTATCTCTTCTTTTAGGAATACTCATTTAAAGGTGGTGTCTCAGGCAAAATTCACCTCATCTTTAATGTTCGAAATTAGTATCATCTGTGGTTTAACCTCCCAGAATCCCAGGCAGATGCATGTTCTTCCAAGTTCCTCTTATACCATATACATATCTTTACTAATATACTTAATAGCAGATTAACTATTTCAACCTAATTATGGGTTTCATGTATGTCTCCCTCACAAAATTATAAAAAAAAAAAAAAAAAACGCTTATTAAATTTGCTGATGATGCAAATTTTGGAGAGATAGTGCATGCAATAGATGACGAAATTAAGCTTCAAAAAGGTTTTCAGCATATTTAAATCATGGACCAGGATATGCATCATAAAATCTGCTGGAGTACAATGGATTTCACTGGATTTCAGAATCGCAACTACAAAGTTTTAGTGGAGACCAGGCTGAATAGCAGAATGAGAGAAATAACTGTATTTTTTAGTTCTTTGTAAAAATGATATAAACATATAATAGTGATGTGGCACCTTACAAAATAGGGCCAATCTTCAGCTATCTTAATAAATGTACACATACAGACAGAGAGAGGTTCTGGGCATTCAGTAATCTGCTGGCCACAACATTCAGGACATATTGTCAGACCTAGGGACCTTTCTTTTAAGAAGGTCATTAGCAAAGTTGTATTAATTAACACACACCACACACTAGTAGTTGCCTATCACTATTAATATTTATTCTCCTTTTCTCCCATACAATTTTTTTCAAAGAGATAAGGTGTCCAGCAAAATTATTGTTTCCCAGCATTCCTTGCAACTATGTGATATAGTTATGGTCAATCAGATGTTTGTGAAGCTATATTCTCCTGAGAACACCCTGTAAGGAGCACATATTTCACACCCACATTCCTTTTGCTTTTTGCCCTTTGTCTTCTAGTTTGGAACAGAGATGCTGTCCTGAAGGCGAGCAGCCACGTCGTAATCATGTGACAGCGTCAACAAGGACAAAAGCCATGTGCTAAGGATGACTAGAGGAGCCTGGGTCTCTGGTGGCATTGCTGCGATTGCAGACCTCTTGAGTATTTCACGTGCAGAAACTAAGCACTTTCTTGTTTAAGCCACTTTTGTCATGTTTTCTGTTACTGGCGATACAGATAGTGAGCTGGCTGTGGAAGGCAGAGAAAGGACGTCAACGAGAAATGGACAAGTGCAGTACATTTAGCCTGCAGATCAGCAGACTAAGTGGACACCTGCTAACTGGCTTTATGGCTGTGACACACTATTATGTAGGAGAGGACACAGACTGTATCTCCAGACGGCAGAACTAGGACTTGTGGTGGAAGTTAAGGGAAGGAGATTGAACTCATCAAAGAAAATCTTTTCAGAAATATAAAGCCATCCAAAAAAAAAAAAAAACCACAAAAACAACAAAACAAAACAAAAAAAAGTGGTTAAAACCCAAAGAAAAAGAGCTCAGATGTGGGATCACCAGAGTTGGAGATGGGGAGTGGTGGGGGTGGGGAGTGGGGAAGGACTTGGAGGAAGGTGTTCACAAGGTACAAACTTCCAGTCAAAAGATAAATCAGCACTAGGGATATAATGTACCTGGTGGCTACAGCTAACACTGCTATGTAGCGTATTTGAAAGTTGTTAAGAGAGTAGATCTTATGAGTTCACATCACAAGGAAATACATGGGTTTTTTTTTCTTTCTCTTTTTTTGTTAACTATATGAGATGATAGATGTTAACTAATTGTGGTAACTACTTCACAACATATGTAAGTCAAACCATTACGGTCTATACCTTAAATTTATACAGTGCTGTATTCAATTATATCTTAATAAAACTGGAAAAATACATTAGTAAAAATAAAGAGGCAAAAAAAAGTGCTTAGAACACATCCTATCGGTACAAAGGGGATTAGAGTGTCAGACCACAATTTACACCAGATGGAGACATTTACCAGACCTAAGATTTCTATTTGTATTTCAAAACATACCCATACTCTGACAAACATTCCTTGAGCACCTGTTCTCTCCATATCTTCTGTGAATTTTTAGGAATATAAGGATTTTTAAGAAACGTGTCGAGGATGTTACTGTCTAGTAGCTGAGGTATAAATTCAGAAAGATCATTTTAACAAAGCTTTCAATGTAAAGATACAGATTAAGTACAGAGTGAAAAAAAGAGGGGGGGGAATGTTTCCTTCAAAAGGAGTTTTCAAGGTTGAGCTGAAATGGTGCAATAAAAGAAGAGAAGGGGAAGTGAATTTCAGGCAGAAGAATGGCACACAGAGGCATCTTGTAGTGAAACAGTGTATTGTACGTGAGAAAATCAGTAGAAATATTGAGGCATAAACTGGAGACTTACAGCAGAAGAAGCCCAAGAAAGAGTCCCAGAGGCATGTGGGGAGCTTTGTGTGCAGACCAGTGAAGTCAGATGTTATCCTACAGCCAGGAGCTCCCTGCTTCCAAATCTCAAAGTGAAAATTTTTTTAATGTGAAACTGACAAAGATTATGAATTTTGCATTTTCAAAAAATCATGGGCATTCATGTACTTTTAATATAATTTCCTAATTGAGTATATTTGCACCAAGAGAATAGAAAGAATATAGTCTAAGAACAAAGTAAAATATTTGAAAAGGAATAATTTTAGCTTTGTGCCCAGCTCATTTGTACTTTCCCTATTTTCTTCATTTTGCCGAGGAAAATTTCATCAAGGAGCACCAAAATTTAGTAGCATAGAACAACTGCAACTATTTATTACTTCTTATGGTTTCTGTGGGTCAGGAACTTAGTGACAGCCATGCAGTCATGGCTCAGGTCTCTCAAGAGGTTCCCGATGGGAAGTGACCAGAGTAGGGTATTTTCCCAAGGTTTCTTCACTCACACATCTCTCTCATCTGCAATGGTGTCATAGGCTGAGTAATGGCCCCCAACGATATATAGGTCCTAGTCCCTAGTCACTGTGAATGTTACCTATAACGCAAAAGAGACTTTGGAGTCATGAAGAAATAAGTTTCTTAAAATGAGGAGATTATCCTGGATTATCTTATTGGGCTCTAAATGCAAATACAAGTGTCTATAAAAAAAAAGGGAAGTAGAAGGGGACTTGGCATAGAAGAAAGCGATGTGACCACTCAAGCTGGACACTACGCTGCTGGATCTTAAGATAGAGTAAGGGACACATGCCAAAGAATGCAGTTCTACAAGTTGGAAAAGGCATGGAAATGTGTTCTTGTCTACAGTCTCCAGAGGAAGCTGTAGCCCTAAAGCCTGATTTTGCCCCCCCACGCCCCCGTGATTGATTTCGGACTTCTGACCTCCAGATCCATTAGAAAATAAATATGTATTGCTTTGAGCCGCCAAGTTTGTGGCAATTTGTTACAGCAGCCACAGAAAACTAACACAGATGGTAGGACTAGGACAGATCGGGGCTGGAGCAGTGGGGCTCTTCAGGGAGGCTCTTCCCCCCTATTTCTATGTGGTCTGTCTACATGGTCTCTCCAGCAGGAAAGCCTCAGGGTGGCCAGCATTCTGACAGTGGCTCCAGTATACAGAAGTGTATAACCCAAGAGAAAAGGAGAATTGGAAGGAGTTGTTACTTTGATTTTTTTTTTTTTTTAATCTTGCTGTGAAAGTCATGCAGTGTCCTTTCCAACACATGCTGTTCATTAGAAGGCGGTAGTAGGTCTGGCCCACATTGGAAAGGAGGGGAATTAGACTCTACCTTTTACAGTAAGGAGTGTCAAAGACTCTGCTAACATATTTTAAAACTTTAATCATTAATATTGTCTGTTATTTTTGTCTAGAAGATTCCTGCTTCACCTTTCACACTTAAGTCTATGATCTACCTAAAAGAAATGTTTATAGATAGTATGAGGTAAGAATCAGAATTCAGTTTTCTCTGCTTGGATAGCTAATTGACTCAGCATCATTTATTGAAAAGAAATCCTTTTTCTTTTTATAGTGCTAACTCAGTAAAATATCAGATGACCTTGTATGTGTGGGTCTGTTTCTGGATCTTTTATTCTTTTCATTGCCTATCCTTGGTCAATATCAATTACATTAGCTCCATAGAAGTTTTAATATTTGATAGTTTGAAGTACTTCAACTTTGTTCTTTGTCAGGATTGTCTTGGCCACTCAAGGTTCTTTGGATGGAATTGACGTTTTAACAATATTGAGTCTTCTGATCCATGATATATCTCTCCATTAATTTATATCCCCTTTAAAGTCTCTTGGTAGACCTTTGTGTTTTTTGTACATATTTCATTAAAATTATCTCTGAGTATTTGGTGCATTTAATACTATTGTGAATGAAAGATTTTTATTTCATTTTTTTCACATTTTTATTTAAATTCCAGTTAGTTAACATAGTGTAATATTAGTTTCATTTTTAAATTATTGATTGCTATCAAATAGAAATACAATTTATTTTTGTTTATTGACATTATATTCAGTAAGTATACTTGTTATTCTAATAGTTTCTAATTGTTTTGTTTTTTGTTTTACATGCACAATTATATCATTTACCAATAAAGACTGTTTTACTTCATATGCTCCAATCTTCATAGTTTTTACAATCTTTACTTATTTATTTTGAGAGAGAGAGAGAGGGTGCGTGATTGGGTAAGGGTCAGAGAGAGAGGAGAGAATCCCAAGCGGGCTCTATGCTGTCAGCACAGAGCCCAAATGAGGCTTGATCTCATGAACCATGAGATCATGACCTGAGTCGAAATCAAGAGCTCAACCAAGCAAGCCATCCAGGCACCCCTCCAATATTCATATTTTATTTCGTTTTCTTTCTCTTGCCTTATTGTACTAACATTTTTAGCATGATACTGAATAGAAGATGTGACAGAAAGCATCTTTTTCCCATCTAATCTCAAAGGAAAAATGTTTACTATTTCACCATGTAAATGATGCTAACTTAATTTTTTATAAACAAATTTTATCAGATTGAGGAAGATCTCTTTCATTCCTAGTTTGTGATTTTCAAAAATCATGAATGAGTACTGAATTTTATTAAAAAACTATTTTTCCTTTGAAAGAAATAATATTTTTTGCCTCTTTTTTTGTTAATGTGGTGAATTGTACTGATTGGTTGTTAAATATTAAACAGTCTTGTATTTATGAAAAAAACTCAATATATTATATATGTATCACATTTTATAGATCACAAGATTCACTATTATTTATTAATATTTTGTTTAGGAATTTTATATTCATGAGAAACATTGGCCTGTAATCTCTCTTCTTGAAATGTCCTTGCAATGTTTTAGGATCAGAGTTACGCTGGCCTTATAAAAAGAATTCAAAAGTATTGTCTTTCTCTATTCTCTGAAAGAATTTGTATACTGTAAGAATCTGTTGGTATTATTACTTCTTTTTATGTTTTTAATTAAGGATTCAATTCCCTTAACAGATATTGGACTATTAAGAATTATATTTCTCCTTATTTTTCAATTAGTCTATTCAATTTGAGCTGTTAAATTTATCATCATAAAATCATTTATAATAGTCTCTTATTTTCTTTTTAATGTCTTATAGATCATTAGTGATGTTTCATTTTTCATTCCCAATATTATTAATTTGTGCTTTCTATTTTTCCTCTAAATTAGTCTTGCTGGAAGTATTTTCAAAGTACAAATTTCTGACCTTGTTGATTTTGTTTTGTGTCTGCTTTCTGAGAATTGAGGAAAATTCAAAAGGACTTCCTGACCTACTACTTCCATGGATATGACCTGTGCATGCTTTTTACTGAGACCTTAATGGTATTTGTCTCCTTTACCTTACGAAATTTCTTCCTTTCAAAGGTTTTCAGCTTAGCAATTTAGTCTCTGGCTTCACATACATTCAAAATGTCCTAGGAACATACCAGTCAGATGTTTCCTGCAGACCTCCTTCCTTCAGAAGGATTTTTGTCTCCTCAGCACTAAAAAAATCAGTAGGTTACACTTTACTTTTCTAGCACAGCTCTCTTGGTCTCCTGCAATGCCTCAAAACTCAGCAAAGTCCTGTGAGATTAACTGGCCTCATGATTGGGATTTCTCTAGTTTCTAATTTGTCATGCCAACCCTGCTTGGTATTCAAAAACTCTTCTGATTTCTTTCTTCTCGAGTAGAATCTCTCCGTTTGTCCCAAGCCTAATTCTCAGCCCACACTCAAAATTGTCAAGCTGCCATGGAAGCAGACAGCTAGTGATTACCAGCTTGCCAAGGAAGAGCTGTTCATCTCTAGAATTTTAGGTTATCTACTTCTTGTTGATTCCTAAAATCTCTTACATGGTTTTTTTTGTAATGTATCCAGCTTTTTATCATGGTTTTAGAAGGAACATTTGCCTGCCATTGACCTGTGATATTTGCCTTGAATCAAAAGTCTGGTGTGGTGTTTTTAATTTACCTCTCTCAGTAATTGATAGTTTACAAAGACAAAAAAAAATGAAGGAAAAAGAAATTTGAACAAAACAAGTTTCATCTTACTTACCTATAGGTAGCCTATACTCAACAAGTAAAGAATACATGATCTTTTAAATTGCATATGGGCCATTAAACAAAACTGACAATATTCTGGGTTGTCTAAACCACATTTCAACACATTTCAAAAATTAAGTGATATATGTATGTTCTCTGATCAAAGTAGGATCACACTAGAAATCAAATAAAAAAAGTATCTAGAGGGAGGTAAAGAGGAAGGCTAAGGTTTGTAGAGGAAGTAGGTTTACTGACAAATTACCATTTTCTTTGCTATTTCTTCTTGCATTTTAGATTTTTCTGGACTCAATTTCTTTCTAAGAGTATATTATCTAGAGTAGTTTCAGTAAACATTTTATTGGTGGTGAGCTATCTCAGGTTTTATTTATCTGAAAACGTCTTTCTATTGCTATTTTAAATGATAGTTTAGCTTGGAATAGAACTATACTTTGATCATTTTTTTCAGCAAACTAAAGATATAATTTTACTGTTTCCTGGCCTTTGCCATTAATAGCAAGAATTCTCCTGTTAACGTAATTTTTCTTTTAGGTATTTGTCTTCTGTAGCTGCCTTAAGATCTTTTCACTGTCTTTCGTGTTCTGAAATTACACTATGATGTAATTTCAACTGTGAATTGTGTTGTGCTTCTTGAATCAGAATATTCATTGTTTTCATCAGTTCTGAAAAATCTCATTTATCTCATCAAATGTCATCTTGTTCCATTTCTCTCTGCTCTCATGTTCTGAGCTCTAATTGGATATATATTAGTCTTTATTTCACTAACTATGGCTTTTCATTTTTCTTTCTTGGAGTTTTTGTGCTTTTTCTCTGAAAATTTCTTCAGATAAATGTTTCAGTTCTTTAAATTTAAACGCCAATATGGCAGTATATTTCATTTCCAGAAGTTCTTATTAGTTTGTTTTTCAAATCATCTTTTTTCCTCTATGACATACCAGGCACTTAAACATCCCTACTTCATAAACTGTTTTTCAGTTTTAACATTATTTTATTTTTGATTTTTATGTTGATTCTTTAAATTTTGAAACTATTTGATTCTATTCTGCTATTGGTTGTTTCTATTTAATCTTTATCATATCTTGTTTCCTGTGATTCATACAATTATAAATAATGAGCTCCCGCTCATCTAAGATTTATGCGATTCTTGAGCAGTCTGTGTTCAGGGCACACTCTACCAGAAAAATATTTGGATTAGATTTTCCCTGTTACCCCTGCTGCTCTCAAACTGTGTCAATTTTTAATTATTCTTTTAATTATAGTGAAAAATACATAACATGAAATTCAATAGCAGTAGGTATATTCACACTGTTGTGAAACAGATCTCCAGAAATTTTCCATCTTGCAAAACTGAAACTCTATACTTATCCTTTTCCCATAGCCACCACCACTGGCAACTATCATTTTACTTTCTGTTTCTGTAAATTTGACTCCCTTATATAACTCATACAGTGGAATCATATGGTATTTGTCTTTTTGTGACTGATTTATTTCACTTGGCATAGTGCCTTCAAGGTTCATCCATATTGGAACATGTATCAGAATTTCCTTCCTTTTTAAGACTGAATAGTATTCCAGTGTGGGGGGAGGGGTTGGGTGTGGGTGTCACATTTTTTTTTTTAATCCATTCATGGGTTGATGGTCATTTTGGTTTGCTTCCACCTCTTGGCTATTATGAATAGTGTTGTTATGAACCTGGGTGTGCAAGTAGGCAATTTTGTTAGGTTTGGAGCCCAGGGCTTCTTAGGCTAGTTAGGAAGTGAAAACCCGAATAACAGCAGGTAATAATACACTCTCTGTGGAAAATTTTCTCATCCAGAACTCAAGACAAAGCTAACAAGTTTTCTTGTTATCCCTCTGTGCTGAAAGATTAGTTTTTCTAGTCCACTCTGTTCCTGATGGTGTAACTATCAAAAGTCCTGGATTTACATGACATGCTCATTTTTAACTCCCACAGAGAGTGATCTGAACACTTTACCTCCTGTCTTTCTGTGGCTATAAAAAACAAATATCTTGTTTTCCCAGGGCTGCAATCAATCCAGGTAACCTACCACTTCAGTTCCTCTCTGCTTCTCCATTTGTTAGCATTGCTTTTATTTTCAGCACCTGGAGATTTCCCTCACCTCCACCTCCAGGGGAGCTCTGGTATGCATTTGAGAGGATGCTTGTTATGTTTCACTGATGTTTTGTAACAGATTTCTTCTCAAATTATTTCTCATAGGTTAACTCTCTCAGGTCTGTATAGGCTAATCATTTCCCTTTGGATAATTTAATGTTTCATGAATCATATAGTACATTTTTATATATCTAAGGTTTCATTCTAAACGATGAATTACTTCACTGCTGTGTCAATTCTGGAATCAGTATCATAGCGACAATTTTTAATTGGTAGCTTTAGAGAACATTTCAATAACTGGTAGTACAATTCTGTTGTCATTACGCTTTTAGCAGGTATTTTGTTTGCTATTCTCTGTAGGTCGTTATTCTAGATAAGTCATCTCTCTCTTCATCATGTCCTAGTAAAACACTAGAGTAGTGGTTGTGCTGCGTGGAAAGTACATACACTTTATTTGTAAAAATCTTTTACACACAGACTAAATTTTTATTTATTTATTTATTTATTTATTTATTTATTTATTATTTTTTTAATGTTTATGTATTTGTTTTGAGAAGGAGGGAGAGAAAGCTTGAGCAGGGGAGGGGCAGAGAGAGAGGGAGAGAGAATCCCAAGCAGGCCCCAAGCTGTCAGCACAGAGCCCGACGTGGGGCTTGATCTCACAAACTGTGAGATCATGACCTGGGCCAAAATCAAGAGTCAGATGCTCAACTGACTAAGCCACCCAGGTGCCCCACACAGACAAAATTTTTAAAAGAATTTCCATCAACTCACCAAAGTCTCTGACGCCACTTTTTAGTCCTTCGTTCTTTTTTCTAAATTCCTGTCCCCAAACCAAATGCTCTTGCAATATCACCCTTCTTATCAAAATTTGCCATTAAGAATGCATTTCTTATGAATAATTTGTAATAACCAACATTATTTCCTCTCCCAGTAGTATCTCTGAACTGTGCCTTAGCTCCAATTGCAGAATTAAAGGATTTATCTTCACATATTAGTTGGTGAGTGAGAGAAGTTCTTTGTGTGTTCTTGAATTCCTGGAATCTTAGCTACACCCTTCTGGTACATAAAGTACACTCCGACAGAATGCAGCTTTATTAGCATGGCCATAAACATTTATTGTTATTATTCATCTGTCCAATTCTTCCCTTTGCCATCTGGAGATTTGACTTCAAAACTTCAGCAGAAAGAAAATTCTGTTCTGTATCCCTCTTGGATTCACCTTGAAGCCAGGCCTGCTCCACACAGCACCCTCAAGTCTTATAGCCATGGATATGCAACTGTTGTTCTTTAGCCAATACCACCCCAGAGGAGTCCTGCACCGCGGCCCCTACCCTCCATCAGTGCCACCTCAAAAGACAAAATAGATAGGAGTCGTCCTACTCCTTTAAAAGATCTATTATGAAGAATTGCAAAGCCAATAATATAATTTATCCCCATATTTGCAATAGAAAAGAAAGAGAGGGAAAGGAGGGAAGAGAGCCAGAAGGAAGGAAAGGAGGGAAAATTATTTCCATAAAAAAGTCATTGAGGGGGCGCCTGGGTGGCGCAGTCGGTTAAGCGTCGGACTTCAGCCAGGTCACGATCTCGCGGTCCGTGAGTTCGAGCCCCGCGTCGGGCTCTGGGCTGATGGCTCGGAGCCTGGAGCCTGTTTCCGATTCTGTGTCTCCCTCTCTCTCTGCCCCTCCCCCGTTCATGCTCTGTCTCTCTCTGTCCCAAAAATAAATAAAAAACGTTGAAAAAAAAATTAAAAAAAAAAAAAGTCATTGGGAAGGAGATTCACCGAAGGTATCACAGACCAAGTGGCTTTCTGGGCAATTCTATCTCAAGTGAGCTTGCATGGTGACCAGCCACAACAATAGCTGAACCGACTCAGCAGTATACTATTGATGCTTAAGAAATGATGTGAATGAGTTATTCTTGTCAATTCTGGAACTCAATACATAAATAAATAAATAAATAAATAAATAAATAAATAAATAAAGATTGTAGAAGATTTCTAGTAGGTCAGAAATAACTCACACCCTGAATGGGTGCTTCTATACAGCTAGACTGACAAGCATTTGAGAAACTATCATGGATGCCCATTCATGGAAGAACTGTGTTTATCAAATGGGGTAGTAGTCACAGGATTCAACTCTTTGGCCTCATATCCAGAAAAATAATCACTGCCTTTTTGAAAATATAGCTTTCTATTCCATTACTTTTTCCTTTACTTATTCTTAATATCAATGAAAAGAAAGACAAACTTGACATTTGAACAATTTTCATATCCCTTTAAATGATACAGTATATTAAAAATAGAGGACTTCAAGCAAATTCAAACTATGTATTATACAGTTAAGAGTGCTGAAAAAAATGTGACTTGTTCACTGGCACAGAGTAGAATTTTAACTTGTTATATGTTTTTCCAGCCTTATCTATGCTACCTTGTATGGACTCTGTTAATTAATGTTTTCTCTGGTAATTTCTATGGGAGCTACTTAATGAAGTGCCTCTCTATTTTCATTTATATTTTGTGATTGTCTTAAAATAATATATTTAAGAGAATGTTTTTCACCTAGAAAATATATCAATGGAAATATTTTTAAATGAGATGCCAAAGCATGAATATTAAAGCAGTACACTTCCATGTACAGAAGCAGTTTTGCTTTTCAAGGTATTTTTTACAAATAAGTTAAATTGTATTAGTATTTCCTATTAATTGTCATTTTGGTGGGGTGCCCAGGTGGTTCAGTTGGTTGAGCAACCGTCTCTTGATTTTAGCTCAGGTCATGATACCAGGGTCGTGGGATCGAGCGCCACATTGGGCTTTCTGCTAAGCATAGAATCTGCTTGGGATATTCTCTCTCTTTCTCTGTCTGTCTGTCTCTCTCTCTCTCCCCCTCTGTCCCTCTGCCCGTCTCCCAGGCTTGTGTTCTCTCTCTCTAAAATAAAATTTGAAAAAATTTAAGTGTCATTTTGGAAAAATAGCAATTTTAGTTGCAGGACCCAAGCCTTGGGTGTGAATGATTATAAGGTGGTATAATACATATCTGAGGAAGATTTAGTACTGAACAATAAAGTGTTAATCAAGTAATGGATGCATACAATTTCCTGCACCAGAAAGCTCCAGAAACTTAATTCATAGGGCAGATTTTTCTTTTCAATGACAGATTAGTTGATGAGAGATAGTGAGGAAAAAAAATTGGCCTTTGTCTTAGCTGTATCTCAATCCAGACTCAATACAGGAAATTAATGGGTAGTGTCATGACACATTTGTTCTTTTGGGGATATTTTCACAGTTGACAGAGATTCTAATGCAGTTGATACCCACAGCAATCATGAACCAAATAAATCTGCCACCTTCCTAAAAATGTTTGTTGATTCAAAGTCTAGTCTTAATCTTATTAAAATATTACCTACAATATGTTAATGAGGTAAATAGCTATGATTTTGGCAAACAGTTCCCATGGAATTTCTTGATATTTAAATTACACATTTATTTATCCATTCATTTATCTAGATAACTGGCACATCTCTATTTCATACTGTGTTGACAAATACTTATTATATATAGTCTTGGAGACATAAAATATGGTACCTTCATTTCCTTAGATATAGCTTGATGCTAAAAACATGAGTTGGCCAAGTATCAGCTAACTACACTATATCAGCTATACTGATAAGACAATCCTTTGTCTTCAGTAACAATCTTTTTGGCAGCCATCATGTAAGCTCAGAGAAAGTGTTTAGCTGTTGAAAATCTTCAGGGAATATAAGCATATCTAATTCAGCTTTACTTCTGTAACTATTTCAACATAGCCCCCATCTGTCAAAGCATATCAATTCCAGGAAAAGTCACCAGGGGAAGCAAAAACTCTCAGTGTGAGGGTGTTTTAATTAATATAAACCCCTCTCCCCCAAATCATGGCTGGTTGAAAATCTAAAGGACTAGGAGGTACCTAGACTCACTTTTAAGTTTTTTGTTTAATAATTTGATGCATATTAGGTCTCTCCAAAATTTGAAACATCAAAATGTTATATACCCATGCATAATTTAAATACTAATTTATTTTATTTTTGAAGCCAATTCTAAGGCAGGAAATTATAACAAGAGTGACGTTTCAGCAACATAAGAGTCTCTGATGAGATAAATCTTTTATGTTCTTTCCAGTAGCGCAATTTATTAATGGACAAACTCATAATGTTTATTATACCAAAGATTATTTCTACAGAGTAAAATAGAACAATAATATTGGTATTTGTGATGGAATGAATTGTGATTTTCAAGCACTATATTGAATTTTGGAAATCTAAAATATCTCCTTTGACACAGAGCAACCAAGCAGTTGAGTAAATATCAGAAGTCCAAGGGGACAAGCGTGGGTCTCAGTCCCATGTTGCACCATGAGAGGCAAAGGAATGAAAATATTTTGAAAGCAAAGATATTTTTAAGGCTTTATGCATAGTGTCTTCTTGCACAGAGAAGTGATTGATTCACATTTACTGAACTGGTGTGAATGAAATGAATTAATTCAAGGAAGAAAGTGTTCCTTTTCCAGTCTTGAGTACTTTTATAATCAAATTGATAAGAACAAATACGAGTTCTTAACATACATGCCCATTAATGGGTCAAGAAGAACCACAGAGACCCCATTTCTTACTGCTTATCAAAAGAGTTGCGATGCTTTTTTTTTCATTACAAGCATTTAAAACTTAATGATTTAAAGTCAGATACTTAAGAGTGAAAGTCACATCTCCAGTGCATGTTCATACTTGTTTAGTGGTTTCTAAATCTGTGCTTGTAAACAAAATTATTCTTAGTCCTTTGACAACTGCTATTTGTCCTGTAGGAAAATTACTCCCTAAGGAGATGCAAATTGTTTGGTGGTACTTGATGGCTTTGTAGTAATTACCAAGCTATCAGATAGCTCAGAATTAAGATAAGGTTTGGCATCAAAATTCCATATGGTTGATTCTAAAATAAGATGCTTAGACAGGCAGAATACTAAATGACATGCATTGAATAAGTAAAATCCTGGGTCAAGTTCATCTCAAACCTGAGGCTATCACAAGTTGTATCTAGGATCAAACAAAGGTCATTTGAATGTTTCCACATTTAATAAATGATTGAAAAAGTTGTCATTTTAAGGAAATATGAGTCAATAACATTAACTGATGCACAATTACCATTACTGTAATTAATCTATAAGCATACCAATCACAGTTTATTATTGTAGGAGAAGATGAGAGAATGGAGAGTACAATAAACATTTTTCTAATCAATGATGGAAATTATAGTGATAAACCAGCTTTTCTCTATATATGGCCTCATGTGCAGAGATCGGTTCACAGATACTCTACCACCATTTTTATGGGAAGTGTTCCTAATCCTAGCTCTCTAGACTTGATGCCTTACTTGACATTAATCGTTCATTCTTTGAGGAATTATTTATTGAGTACATGTCAGGGCCTGTCCTAGCTGCTTTGGTTACACCAACAACCAAGAGGGGGAAAATAAAGCCCTATTTAAAAAAAATTTTTTTTCAAATAATTTCAGAATTATAGGAAAGTTGGAAAGTTAGTACAAAGAATTATCTTGTATACTTTTAAACTAGAGTACCAAAATGTTAACACTTATTATATGTGCATTATCATTTTCCCTCTCACTCTCTCTCTCTATGTTTATATATGTAAATATAAATAGATAAATATAATGTATATAAAATACAAAATTATGTATTTTTAAATAGACATTTATATCTGTGTACAAACACATGTCTACATATGTAATATATATATATATATATATATATATATATATATACACACATACATATATAGAGGAAAAGCAGTAATACACATGTAATAAATATGTACATATACAATTCTGTTTTATGGAGAAAATACTTGTGCTAGAAAAACTTATTCAGGTATGAGTTATAATGCCATTGGCATGATTTAATCTTTTTTTAAGTTTGTTTTTTTTAAGTTTATTTATTCTGAGAGAGAGAGAGAGAGCTCATGCATGCACGCAAGCAAGCAGGGTAGGGAAAGAGAGGAAGGGAGAGAGAGAATCCCAAGCAGCTCCATGCTGTTATCACAGAGCCTGATGTAGGGCTCAATCCCACGAACCATGAGTTCATGACTAGAGTCAAAATCAAGAGTCAGACACTTAACTGACTGAGCCACCCAGGCATCCTGGGTGCTCATTATTTAATCTTAATGAATTAATAATAACTTATATTATATTATATTATATTATATTATATTATATTATATTATATATATTTTATGTTAATGTAATATATAC
Source organism: Panthera onca (assembly GCF_046562875.1). Classification (NCBI taxonomy): domain Eukaryota; kingdom Metazoa; phylum Chordata; class Mammalia; order Carnivora; family Felidae; genus Panthera; species Panthera onca. Next base: position 227,482,378 of record NC_138339.1, read on the forward strand.
TCACCAGTTGATGAAAACGTTGTGATCAGGATTACAGAAACCTAACCCACTACTTCCTCTAGGAGCAATAGCTAAGTATGCACCAATTCAGTGTTTTTGACAACATTGTAAAACATAAATACTGTGAATAACAAGAATCAACTATGTCACATTCATAATACTTCTTTATTTTTAAATACTTTAGTGTGCATTTCCTAAAATTATGGACACTTTCTTATACATCCACAGTTAATGATCAAAATCACATCACTATAATTAATATAGTGCTACTATATAATCTACTGACCTCACTTGGATTTCCCCCAATTGCCTCTACACCTCCTTCTGCAGCATCAGAGAGCATGTGTTGAAGATATCTCCCTCCACTAGAACACAAGTTTCATGAGCTTCTTATATTTCCTCACAGGTATTTTTATTGGTGATAGTTCAATACAGTTATCTATTCTCTATATTTTCTTAAAGTTGGCAGTTATCAAATCTAGGTGCAATATTGTTGGCAAGACTATTTCACGGATGGTATTGTATCCTTCCATCTGGAGGCAAAACTACATCATAGATAGAATTATGTTCTTCCATAATCTGGTTGTCACTTTTTTCATGATGTCAGCTTCTATGGAGCTCAATCAATTCACTAGTGGGTGCACAGTGATATTCCATCCTTCCTCTTTTTTATTAGCTGTAATAATTCTACGAAGAGAAACTTGGCCCACTCCCATCCCTTACCATTTTGTCACCCAATGAAACAGTTTATATTAGGGGTGCCTGGGTGGCTCAGTCGGTTAAGCGTCCGACTTCAGCTCAGGTCACGATCTCGCGGTCCATGAGTTCGAGCCCCGAGTTGGGCTCTGGGCTGATGGCTCAGAGCCTGGAGCCTGCTTCCGATTCTGTGTCTCCCTCTCTCTCTGCCTCTCCCCCATTCATGCTCTGTCTCTCTCTGTCTCAAAAATAAATAAACTTAAAAAAAAAAGAAACAGTTTATATTGGAAGTGTAGGAGAAATGCTTAATTCCTGTCTCTTATTTACCAAAATTGAAGAATTTGTTCCCTTAAATATTACAAATAGAATAAGTAGATTTTTAAGCTACTCATGGATTATTATTTATTTAAACATAACTTGTAATATATTTAAACATATCTGATGAGTTTCTATTACAGTTATAATCCATTTGAAAGCTCAAATTGTCACATCTTTGACTAGTATGAACCTCTTTGAATTTGCTTTTGAGTCTTTTAGGCACAACTCTAGTAGTTGTTCTTGGATTCTTTGTTGCATATTATGAAAATATGTTCCAGGATTATCTTGCATATTTCCTGCCCCAAACTTGAAATCATCCATTTCTCCAGAAGTCCTGATTACTTTTAATGAGAGATAATATTTCAGGAGCAATATTTCAGGAGTAACGTGTTCAGTTACAAGTTGAACAGTAATGTTCCTGATACTGTGATGGTCATAAAAAATGATGTTTCCCTCTAGGTGTTTACAGTCAAGATGGGAGAAAGTAACAGATCATCATTATCATTATCATCATCATCATCATCATCATCAATATTGCTTGAGTTCCTATCATATGTCAAACATTCAGCTAGGTTCTTACTATATAGTATTTCACTAAATGTGCACCCTACCTTATTGTGTAGTTATTGACTAGGGATGCAAAGTTTGAGAAACTTATCCAAGGTCACACACCAAATGGTACAAATAAAATTCAAATCCAGTTCTATCTGACTCCAAAGTCAGATATTATGTTGTTTATCTACTAGATATAACATGATTAAAGGCCGAGTTATATATGATAGGTTTTATTTGTGCTCTAGTGTTTAGAGAATAAAGATCATTATTGACAAGTTTTTCAGTAAAGACTTGTAAAGCCACCAATTGTTGTTTTCTCATGTGACAGCTTTTGGTGACTAATGTGGACATGTTTGGAGTAGTGCTTTGGCTGACCATGTAGCTATGACCATGGATGTATGACAGAAGTTTGCCTGAAGTGGTGCATGAGTTTATTAGTCAGAGTTCTGTAGGTGACAAACTACAATTTTGGACAGCTCTCTTGCTGAATATAATTCTGGCTCTGCATTTCCCAAGAGGCTTACATGCAGGCATCTACAGAGGGCTTAGATTTTAGGTCACATCAGTGACGGAAGGAAGAGAAGAGCATTTGTGATCAGGGCACCTAATAAGGTGGTTACAAAATGTAGTTCAAGACAGAAAATCTGGGAAGAATGATCATGCATTCATGGCCCAGTGATATCTGACTATCCTGGCATTACATGACAGCAGGTCCAAGGCCTCCATTTGCTGAGGCTTCCCATATGGTCATTAAATCTTCTCTGCTGGTGCCAAATATCTTGCCTTGCTCTTCTTCCCTTAAATGGCAAGTGCCTCCTCCACCACTCACAGGTTGAGTCATACCTATTTTTATTGTCTAAGACTTAAAAATGTTTATTGCAAAGTGATATGGGAAAGTTCTCCATCCACATTGGTTTTTACATTTCTTTTGCTTCACTTTATAAAACAAGGCCTGGCATTTCCACTTTCCTCTTTTTTTCTTTTTCTTTCTTTCTTTCTTTCTTTCTTTCTTTCTTCTTTCCTTTTCAACTTGGAACATGACCTCTCAGAGCTTAGACAGAGGTGTTGAAGTGAAGTACCCCTCCACTCTTACCTAGAGTTTAAAATTCCTGGCTACATAAGATGCTCCCCAAAAGTTGGAGATCATTATGTGTCTTCTATTTGATTGAAAGTCTTGACCTTAAGAATTATGTCAGCAGATGGTAGAATTCTAAACCTCAGACCTTGATTTATTGAGTTAACACACAGAACCATTGATTTAACAATGATATGCAAACCAAAATATCTTTATGAAAAGCCCAGAATCCATTTAAAAAGTCACATTACTTCTGATAGGCCCCAAACAGAAAAACGACTGCATTAAAATATGTAAGAACAATGTCATTTAACCTGCATTGGTCCCTCCCCCAGTCAAGCTCAACTCAGTGAAAAGGCACATTTCTAGGCACATTACTTCTCCTCAGGGGGAATGAAAGAATGGAGCATGCTTTCAGTGTCCCTGATTTTCAGTATGTTGCCAAAAGGGTGAGTTTTTGCCTCATCATACCTCCAGCACTGATGGAACTTTTAGAGTTTGGTGGGTGCAGCTAACAGCAAAGAACAAGAGGTGGATGATCTGCTGCATCCAGTACAGCTTAGTGAGATTGAGAGGAAGTGCAGAACTCAAGTCTTCTCCATAGGAAAGAAGGGAAAGGAAAGGTGCACACTTCCAATGTTCCAGCACATGGTACAATGGCCAGACATTAGAAAGAGGAAGAGGTTATAGAATCCTGAAAAAGAAGAAACCAGTAAATCCACTCTAGTTAGGAATCTACATGCATAAGTCCAGAGAAGACACAATACTAGAAAAGGCTCTCAGAACAAGACAACAGCCAAGACTGGCTGTTGAGGTCTTTTGCAGTCAAAGCCACTCTCATAGATATTGGGAGAGGTGGAAGTTTCTTCAAATGCACAGGCACTAATTCAGAGCTAAAAAGAACGAGAAGAATCATGGAAATATGACACAATGGAACACAATAAATCTCCAATAACCAACTTTAAAGAAATGAACATTTATGAATAACCTGACAAATAATTCAAAATAATTATCTTAAAGAAGCTGAGTTAGTTACAAAAGACACAGACAATCAATTGAAATCAGGAAAATGACACATGAGCAAAATGAGAATCTCAGCAAAGAGAAAGTATAAAAAAGAACCAAAGAGAAATTCTGGAATTGAAGAACATAATAACTAGACTGAAAATTCACTAGATGGTTTCAACAGCAGATATGATGAAGCAGAAGAATTAATAAACTTGAACTTAGATCATTTGAAATTATTCAGTCAGAGGAGCAAAAAAGAGAGAGAGAATAAAAAAGAATGAAGAAAGCATAAAGGAGATATGGCATGCCATCAAGTAAATTAACATATGCATTATGAGAATCATTGAAAAAGAAGTTGGGGGGGTGGTCCTGGTGGCTCAGTTAGTTAAGCATCTGACTTCTGTTCAGGTCATGATCTTGTGGTTGACGAGTTCGAGCCCCATTTTGGGCTCTGTGCTGACAGCTCAGAGCCTGGAGCCTGGTTTGGATTCTGTGTCTCCCTCTCTCTCTGCCCCTCTACTGCTTATGCTCTGTCTCTCTCTCAAAAATAAACATTAAAAAATTTTTTTTTTAAAAAAAGAAAGACAACAAGTTGGGGACAGAAAGCCTAATGAAAGTATTAATAGCTGAAAGCTTCCAAATCTGGGTAGGGAAATAGGCATTCAGGTTAATGAAAACCAAAGGATCCTGAATAGGAGCAAGCTATAATCCAATTGTCAAAAGTTGAAGACAAAAGAATTTTGAAAGAAGTAACAAAAAAGTGATTTGTTACATACAAGAAGACCCCATAATACTATCAGCTTATTTATCAGCAAAAACCTTACAGGGCAGAAGGAAATAAGATTACATGTTAAAAATGATAAATGGAAAAAACTGTCAATCAAGAATACTATACTTAGCAAAACTGTCATGCAAAAGCAAAGGAAAGATACTTTCCAGACTACTCTCCCTCCCCAAAAAGCTGAGGGAGTTCATCATTCTTAGACCCGCTTTATAAGAAACACTAAAAAAAATCCTTCAAATCCAAGTGAAACAAAGCTAGATGGCAACATGAAAGCATATGAAAGTATAAAACTCACTGGTAAATGTAAATATATAGACAAATACATGATTTGTAACACTGTAATGATGGTGTAGAAATCACTTTTAATAATGCTATAAAAGTTAAAGGACAAAAATGTTAACAATAACTATAAATGTAACTATTTGTTAATGGATACATGATATAAAAAGAAGCAAATTGTTGTATCAATTAACAAAATTTTAAATAGGTAAAGCTGTAGAGTTTTTGTATGTGATTTAAGTTAATGTATTATCAAGTTAAAATAGACAGTTATAACTATAATAATTACAAAAGTCTATAGTAACAATGAAGAGAATACCTATAGAAGACACAAAAAAGAAAAACAGAATCAAAGTATATTATTATAGGATAATTAACAAATCACAAAAGAAGACAGCAAATGAGTAAAAAGGGACCAAATAAATAAAAAAGTAGACAGCAATTAACAAAATGGCAATAGCAAGTCCTTATTTATAAATAATTACTTTAAATATAAATGGATTAAATGCCCTAATCAAAAGACATAGAGTAGATAAATCAATATAAAATATAGAACTCAATATATGCTGTCTATAAAAGACTCACTTTAGGTTTAAGGACACACATAGGCTGAAATTAAAGGGATGAAAAAAGATATTCCCATGCAAATGCTAACAATTATAAATATATATGCATCCAACATCAGAGCATCCAAATATATAAAGCAAATATTGACAGATCTCAAGAGGAAAAGGCAGCAATTTCATAATAGGAGAGTTCAGTGCCCCACTTTCAAACATGGATAAAACATCCAAACAGAATCAAAAAGAAACAGTGGAGCTGAGCAACATTATAGACCAAAGGGGCCTAGTAGACATATACAGAACATTCCATCCAACAGCAGCAAAAAATACACATTCATCTCAAGAGCACATGGAGCATTCTTCAAAATAGATCACATATTAGTCCACAAAACAAGTCTCATCAAATATTAGAAGATTAAAATAATACCAAGTATTATTTTTTAGCTACAATGGAATGCAACTAGAAATTAATAAGAAAAGAAAATGTGGAAATTAAACAACACACTCTTGAGCAACCGATAGGTCAAAGAAATCAGAAAGGAAATTAGAAAATACCACAAAACAAATGAAGTTAAAAACACAACATACCAAAACTCATGGGATGAAGCAAAAGGAATACTAAGAAGGCAGTTTAAAGTGAAAACTGCTGTATTAAAAAAAGAAGAAGAAGAAAAAGAAACAACTAAGCCCAACATTTGTAGAAGGAAGAAAATTATAAAGATTGAAGAATAAGTAAATGAAATACAGAATAAAAAAATAAATGAAAGTAAGAGCTGGTTATTGGAAAAGATAAACCTTTATCTCAACTAAGAAAAAGAAAAAAGAAGACTTGAATAAATACATTTAGAAATGAAAGAAGACAGAACCCAGAATTGGACCCACAAATGTATGGCCAACTAATCTTTGACAAAGCAGGAAAGAGCATCCAATGGAAAAAGACAGTCTCTTTAGCTAATAGTGCTAGGAGAACTGGACAGCAACATGCAAAAGAATGAAACTAAACCACTTGCTTACACATACACAAAAATAAACTCAAAATGGATGAAAAAACTAAATTTGAGAGAGGAAATCATCAAAACGTCTTTGACCTCAGCTGCAGCAATTTCTTGCTTGACATATCTCCGAAGGCAATGGAAATAAAAGCAAAAATGAACTATTGGGACCTCATCAAGATAAAAACCTTCTGCACTGCAAAGGAAACAATCAACAAAACGAAAAGGTAACTGACGGAATGGGAAAAGATATTTGCAAATGACATATCGGATAGAGGGTTAGTAGCCAAAATCTATAAAGAACTTACCAAACTCAACACTCAAAAAACAAATTGGGCAGAAGACACGAATAGACACTTTTCCAAAGAAGACATCCAGATGGTCAACAGACACATGGAAAGATGCTCAACATCACTCATCATCTGGGAAATACAAATCAAAACCACACCGAGATACCACCTCACACTGGTCAGAGTGGCTAAAATTAACAACTCAGGAAACAACAGATGCTGGCAAGGATGCGGAGAAATGGAAACCCTCTTGCACTATTGCACCCTCTTGCACCTCTTACTCTATGACCCAGCAATAGCACTACTAGAAATTTATCTAAAAGATACAGGAGTGCTGAGTAGTGCTGATTCATAGGGGCACATGTACCTCAATGTTTACAGCAGTGCTTTCAACAATAACCAAATTATGGAAAGAGCCTAAATGTCCATCAGCTGATGAATGGGTAAAGAAGATGTGGTTTATACATACAATGGTATACTACTTGGCAATGAGAAAGAATGAAATCCTGCCATTTGCAGCAGCATGGATGGAACTGGAAGGTATTATGCTGAGTGAAATAAGTCAGTCAGAGAAGGACAGCTATCATATATTTTCACTCATATGTGGATCTTGAGAAACTTAACAGAAGACCATGGGGAAAGGGAAGGGGAAAAAATAGTTACAAAAAGAGAGGGAGGGAGGAAAACCATAAGAGACTCTTGAATACAGAGAGCAAACTGAGGGTGGATGGGGGGTGGGGAAGAGGGGAAAATGGGTGATGGGCATTGAGGAGGGCACTTGTTGGGATGAGCACTGGGTATTGTATGTAAGCGATGAATCATGGGAATCTACCCCCAAAACCAAGAGCACACTTTCTACACTGTGTGTTAGCCATTTTGACAATAAATTATATTTAAAAAAAAAAGAAATGAAAGAAGAGACATTACAATTGATGCCACAAAAATATAAAGGACCATAAAAGACAATTATAAACAATTATATGCTAAATTTGGATAACCTAGGAGAAATGGATAAATTCCTGTAAATATATAAACCTATCAAGACTGAATCATGAAGAAAGAAAATCTGAATAGACCAGTGATTATTAAGGAGATTGAATCAATAATGAAAAATTTCCCCCAAAAGAAAAGCCCCAAACCAGGTGTTTAAAAAAGAATTAACACATGGTTGCCTGCGTGGCTCGGTAGGTTAAGCATCCTACTTCAGCTCAGGTCATGATCTCACTGTTCTTGGGTTTGAGCCCCACCTCTGGCTCTGTGTTAACAGCTCAGAGCCTGGAGCCTGCTTTGGATTCTGTGTCTCCCTCTCTCTGTCCCTTCCCTGCTCGTGCTCTGTCTCTGTCTCTCAAAAATAGATAAACCTTAAAAAAAATTTTTTTAAAGGATTAACATAAATTCTTTCAAAAAACTGAAAAGGAAGACATCCAAATTAATGCTATTAAGCCAGAATTATCTTGATACCAAAGCCAAAGAAACTATAAGAGAAAACTACAAAACAATATCCCTAATATACATCAATACAAACGTTCTCAGTAACATACTAGCAAACCAAATTCAGCAGCACATTAAAAGCATCCTGAGGCATGACCAAATGGAATTTACCTTTCTATGTAACGATGGGTCCACATACACAAATCAATTAATGCAATATATTACATTAACAGAATGAAGGGTAAAAAAATCATTTCAATATATGCAGGAAAAGCATTTGACAAAATTTAATAACCTTCTATGATAAAAGCCCTCAACAAACTATGTACCTCATAGTTTGTACCTCAACATAATAATGTACCTCAACATAATAAAAGTCATATATGAAAAGCCCACAGCTTATACCACAATCATGGTGAAAAGCTGAAAGGTTTTCCTCTAAGATCAGGAACGAGGCAAGGATGCCCATTCTTTCCACTTACATTTAACATAGAACTACAAGCCTTAGTCAGAGAACTTGTTCAAGACAAAGAAGAAGAAAGCATCAAAATTGGACTAGAGGAACTGAAATGATCTCTGTTTATAAATAACATGATCGTAGGGCACCTGGGTGGTTCAGTCAGTTAAATGTCTGACTTTGGCTCAAGTCATGATCTCATGGTTCATGAATTTGAGCCCTGTGTCAGGCTCTGTGCTGACAGCTCAGAGCTTGGAACCTGCTTCAGATTCTGTGTATCCCTCTCTCTCGGCCCCTCCCCAGCTAGCACCCTCTCTCTCTCTCTCTTTTTCTCTCTCTCTCTCTCAAAAATAAACATTAAAAAATTTATAAATAACATGATCATATAGGTGGAAGAGCCTAAAAACTTAACAACAACAACAACAACAAAAAAAGACTTAGAACTAATAATCCAGTGAAGTATACAAAATCCCACAAAAATCATTTTGGTTTCTACACACTAACAATAACTATATGAAAAGGAAATTAAGAAAACAATCCCATTCGCAATAGCTTCAAAAAGAATAAAATTCTTAGGAAAACAGTGAACCAAGAATGTAAGAGACTTTTACACTAAAAACTACATAACATTAACATTAATGAAAGACACTTAAAAAGATAAAACTAAATGGAAAAATATTTCATGTTCATGAAATGGAAGAATTAATATTGTGAAAATGCTCATACTACCCAAAGTGATCTACAGATTCAGTGCAATCCTATCAAAATCCCAATGCCATTTTTTTTTACAGAAATAAATAAAATAATTCATGGGGAATTATAAATCACTCCAAATAGCCAAAGCAATTTTGAGCAAGAAGAACAAAGCTGGAGACATCACACTTCCTGATTTCAAAATACACTACAAAGATGCAGTAATTAAATCACCATGGTAGTGGCATAAAAACAGACATACAGACTGATGGAAAAGAACAGCAAACTTAGAAATAAAACCACACATACATGGTCAACTGATCTTTGACAAGGGTGCCAAGAATACACAATGGGAAAATAATAGTCTCTTCAGCAAATGGTGCTGGGAAACATCTATCTACCGAAAGAAGAAAGAAGAAAGAAAGAAAGAAAGAAAGAAAGAAAGAAAGAAAGAAAGAAAGAAAGAAAGAAGAAAGAAAGGAAGGAAGGAAGGAAGGAAGGAAGAAAGAGAAAGAAAAGAAAAAGAAACTCTACCCTTATCTTACAAAATCAACTTGAAGTGGATTAAATATTTAAACATAATAGCTGAACCTTTAAAAATCTTAGAAGAAAAGTTAGGGGCACCTGGGTGGCTCAGTCAGTTAAGTGTCTGACTTCGGGTCAGGTTACCATCTCACAGTTCACCAGTTAGAGCCCTGCTTTGGGCTCTGTGCTGACAGCTCAGAGCCTGGGGCCTGCTTCAGATACTGTGTCTCCCTCTCTGCTCCTCCCCACTCACACTCTGTCTCTGTCTCTGTCTCTCTCTCAAAAATAAGCAAACATTAAAAATTTTTTTTAAAAAGAGAATCCTGTCATTTGTGGCAGTGTTTATGGATCTTGAAGACATAATGCTAAGTGAAATTAGCCAGGCTTATAGGAACAAATACTGCATGATTCCATTTTTATGAGGTATCTGAGATACTCAAACTCATAGAAACAGAGTAGAATAGTGGTTGTCAGGGGCTAGGGGAAGGGGAAAGGGGGAGTTGCTTTCTAATGGGTATAAAGTTTCAATTATACAGGTTGAATAAGTTCTAGAGATCTGCTGTACAACATTGTGCTTATAGCTAACAATACAGTATTGTACACTTAGAATTTCATTAAGAGTGTAGATCTCAAGTTAAGTGTTCTTACCACAATTTTAAAGAGAGAGAGAGAGAGATTCTTAGAGATTCTTAACCTTGGTGTCCCAGTCCCTGGGCCTGAGCGTCAGTCTTAAATTCCTTGAGTTTCTTTCTTCCAAGAGGCCTCGAGGGTAGTCACACAGAGAGAACCCTGGCAGAGTTTCCTAGGTGAAATGCAAATGATGTTTGCCTCCCCATTTCAGGACACTCTTGATTTAGCTCCTTGTGGCATCACCCAGATTACTCACCCAGACTGGGAGGGTGCCCAAAGATGATGTTCTATGAAGCAGCTCGGACGTCAGGCTGTGGGCAACAGGACCTTTGTTTCCCTGGATCCACTTTAGGTAACAGGCCTGGAGCAAGGGTTCTCCTGGTCATTCTTCCCACCTTGCAGGTAAGAGATCTAGAAATATTTGCAGGTCTGTACCTTCCCTTCTGACATGCCTCTGATCTCCTACCTGTAAAACAGGAATAATAATATCTATTAGACTGCATGTGTAAAATACCACAGCCTCTATTCTTGGAGTAAGGCATGTCTCCACAGGTTTAACTGTTAATAGATTGGCAGGGCACGCAGACCCCAAACTCAGCTTAGTAAATGGAGTCGTTGACCATGTTCTTTGTCTCAGCAGAAGCTATATATACATATAGATGTATACATATCTACATATATTTTCTTTGCACAGAATATACATATAGATGTATACGTATATACATCTATATATGTATAGTATACATATACATCTATATATATAGAGAGAGAGATAGATGTATAGATGTATAGATACTATATATATATAGTATACATATACATCTATATGTATATTCTGTGCAAAGAAAATCAAATCAGTGCCCGGTGCAGGGGATGTGTAAAGTGTGCTTGATAGCACCTCAGTAGGAAGAACATTACTCATTACTCATTGTGACAAACCTTCTTCTCCCTGGGAGGTGATAATGCAGCCGTTATTACTTTTTATAATTTAGCCAGGAACTGCTAACACAGAGATTTTTATTCAAGGATTTAACAAATTCAAAATAATGGAGCATACTAATAGACCAAATTGTACACGCAGTCAATACAATCTTACTCGGATGGAGAACTTGTATTATGTTTTTTGACATTAGGTGATATATTGAGGTAATGAAATTTTTAGTCCTTGGTTTTCAATTTTCAAAATATCATTATTTTGCATTTGTGAGATTCTGTACTCACCTAACAGGATCCAAAAATTATAAAAGGACTTTATGAATGCTAAGCCCTTGCTGGTATGATGTAAATTCAAATAAAAACACATGGGTCATTTTTATTTAACAAATTGGCCATAACCAAAAGTCTAATTTTCCATTTTTCTTCATTATTTACTGTCTTAACCCTGCACAAATTCAGAAATGAGAAGAGATATACATTTAAACTTTAACCTCCACTAAAACAGGCAGTGAGGCTATAAAAAATACTTTTGTGTGTGTGTAGTGGGAAGGGGTAGGGTATTTATAGGTTTCTTGAAAATTCATATCAAGAAAGAAAAATGGAAAACATACACAAAAGCAGAATAGCAATGTGAGCATTTAAGTCAGGAACTTTTAATTTAGTGCCATCACTAATAAATACTTAATGAATACACAGACACGTGCACCATTTAAATGTTTTTATTTTGTTTTAAATCGAAACCAAAATATTAAATAAAATGGAAACAATTCTCCCTCAAAAAGCTTTACGTCTCCTCCATAGAAAATACTGTTATCTGCATTATAAACACCTTTACATTTTTCAAAGCATTTTTCAACCTACGTAATTTTATTTTATGTCTACCACCCTCTAGCAAATAGGTAAAACAATATTATTAGCCACCTTTGCCCTTCATGGGACTGAGGCATGTAAAAAAGAGAAGAGAGAGCAAACACATTTATTGAGGTAACACAGTTTTTACTAGCTATGTATTGAAATCTCTTTTAGTTTTCAAAACTAGCCTATAAAGTAGATATTATTATTCTGATTTTCAGCTAGGGAATTGGAAGCCTAGAAATCTTAAATGATTTGCTCAATATCATACAGTCAGTAGATGCTACAACCGAGATTTAAAACTCAGGTCGGTCTAATTTCCAAATCTTCTATGCCAGGCTGTCTACATTGAATGTTGAATTGCATATTACAGAAAGAGTCAAACTACCCAGTTGAAAAGCCTTAAAAGAATTCAGGCTTCCTGAATCCTAGTGCCATGCAGAGGTAGAAAAAATAAAGAGCCAATAAAATAAAATGTTAGGCAAAGATTATATGTCTCGGACTTACACCACAGTAACTGTCAAGTAGCAAAGAAATTTAGTTGTAATTGTGGAAGATTATGGAGTTTTGAGGGGCTTCGTGTTTGAGTCCTGAAGATTGACTGAGTGAGACTGATCAGAAATTATGGGAGAATTATTATAACTTCAGTTCCACTTATTTCTAAAACAGTGTTTCACAAACTTTGGTGCACATCCGAATCATCTTGGGAGCTTGCTAAAAATACAGATGCTTCAAAACAACTTGTAGAAATTTAGTCTAAAGCAGCATTTCCTGAATGGTCATCTGAGGAACCAAAATAGGACCTAGGAAAAGAGGGTTCCATGAACAAGTAAGTGAGGGAAATGGTGCTTTGTGTAAACCCTGATTTTACACACTAATGAGCTTCAAATATGTGCAATCACAGGAGGATGGGAAGGAGATAGGATAACCCCAGCAGAGAAGGATCCCAGAGGCTTTGCCATCTCAGAGCTGTGGAGAAAACAAAAACCTGTGACCAGCACACTAGAACAAGATCAGAAGGCAACAGAAATTGAATTGTGCATCAGACTGAAAGCCAGAGGCAGAAATGAAGGCTGTTTTGAGCAATGGAGAGAAGGGCAGAGGCAAGTAGAAGGTATAGGAAGCTGAACGGTTCGGGCTCTTAGTCTAGGAAATGGGTTTCATGTGTTTGAATGTGTGGGCATGCTGCATCCCGGTGAGTGTAGTAGACAGTCGGATAGGGTCACCTGTCGTTTACTGTCCAGCTACTCCACATACTTCAGGGTCTGTCTCACTGTTCTCTTTTGGGAAGTTTCCTTGAATATCCTGACCACTTTTCCCCAGGCACCCTCTGTTTTTGAACTGTCTTCGCACATAACTTTTCCTATTTTCTCCTTTTTACTTGAGTGTACATTGTTATTGGCTAATAGTACTTTGTGTATTCTTTGTTTGCCAATTATACCGTTAAGTTTTTTGTGGGTAGAAATCCTGTCTTTTACTTATTTATCAAGTGCCTTGTAATAAATCACCTCAAAACTTGGTAACTTTAAAGCACCAACTATGTTATTTCACATGGTTCTGTGGGTCGACTGGGTGTGTTTTCTTCTGGAGCTGTAGGACTCTTCACAGGACCAAAATAGCTTCACTAATCCATCTTTGCCAGCTTCACTTTGAAACACAGCCAAGGACCCTAACAGGGTTGAGGAAAATTTCCTCCCTTAGAGGTATTGGGTCTGAGGGAACACAGATTGACTTTGCCTCTGGTGGGGTCCATGTTTTCATTTTATAGCTGGCCCTGGGCACTGGGTAGTTTCCCAGGGGGATTTTGTTCTCCTCCATGTAGGCCTTCTTACATTATGGCATCTGGGTTCCAGAAGTTCCAAGAAGCCAAAGCAGAAGCTGGAGACCTCTTAATCTACGGAAGTTAAGCAGAATCATTTTTGCCACATTTTATTTATCAAATAGTCACAGGATCAGCCCAGAATCAAGGAGAGAGGAAATATACTCTAATACTGCAAGGTCACAGGCAGGGAAGCATGTGGGATGCGCAAGGCTCAGACTCAAAGTCTATCATTCAGACGAAAGCATCCAAGGGTATAATGGTTAAAAACATGGCCTTTGGAGTTAGTCAGACAGGGATTGAAATCTCCACCACTGCCTGATAGCTAACCCTACTTAGTGTCTCTGAGCTTAAGATTTCTCCTCTGTTAAATGAAGGTTGTTGTGAGGGTTTAATATGATGGGCACAGTGCTTGGTACATACTCTCAAAGTGGAGTCGCAGAAAACCTTCCTACAGGAAAGATAAAAACTTTAAGAATTACAGACACATCATTCATTCCTTTGGCTAACACATTTGATGGTGCTCAGAAATCAGGTTGGCTATGACTATTTACTGAAGGGTGTGTTTACTCTTTGGTATCTGAGAAGTGTTCTTATTTTGAAAATACAAAGAACTCTGGTGGAGGCAACATTTTAACAAGAAACAAATATTCCAAACTTGACCAACGGTCAATTCTAATGGACGGGGGAGGACATAAAGATGCTAAGCACCCTTCTCAGAAGTCAGGGCACTGAAGGGAAAAACAGAGAGGCTGGCCACTGAAGACACATTGCTCTCCCTGAACAAGTCCAGTGTTGAAGGAATAGGCATTGGGTGACTGATCTGCTGTCTAATTTAAAATAGGGCGGCAGAAATGCCCTTAGCAAATGTTAAAGAAATGTGATATTTTATTGCCTTCTATTTATTTTCCGGCATGATGTGGAATGAAAACAGTTGTTGCCAAAACCTGAGAATCTTTGACCTTTAGTTTCTGCCCAAGTACTTCTCAGTGACAAAAACTCTTTCTCCTTCCTCTAAGCCTAAAATTTCATTCCTATATTCAGTTGAGTAAAAATAATCCTTGTGATGATCATAAAATTAATATAATCTCTCAGGAAACCTGTCATTGTTAAAACTGGAAATGAAGCAATGAAGAAAAGGTGAGGAGAGACCCTTCCAGCTAAATTGTCTGAAACACTCTGCAACAATGGAGAATAATAAAATACAATTAAGACTGAAAGTGACCTGAGGCTTTAAGTATCAGAGTACTTAATGGGACATGAAGACCACATAAAGGTCAGTGGCTCAGAAGTGACCCCTTGGTTATAGCATATAGGTTAAAAAGATTCCAAACCACTTTAACTGTATGTAACTTATCATTTGTGAAATGTAAATCATTGCTCAATTTGCATTACTGAAAAAGGATTTCTCACTGACTAGCTTGACAAAGATTACTACAAGGGAGCAGTCAATACTGGGAAGAGCGTGGTGAGAGATAGCTCACATTTCTAAGGAATTAGCCCAGAAACCATTAAATAATTTGGGAAAGTTCATATATCCAGCAATTACTCTTTTTAAAAAATGATCTTGTAGAGAAAAAATTTAAGCTTTGAAAAATAGATATGTGCCCCCAAAAGTTCGTTACAACAAGATAGATACACAGCAAGGATTTTATACCGAAAAGATGAGGTCACTACAACAGTAAAACTTTGGGAACAGTCTAAAGAGTTATCAGTAGAATGGCTTAATTACAGCACATCCCAGGCGGAAATATACTGCCACTTAAAACCAGGCTTAAAAACAAGGCAGAAATAACATTACACAGCATTACTCTTTTCATTAAGTGTCCTGAAACAAAATAAATGGAAGAAGGAGAGGCGTGGAAATGAGTTGGCACAGTGTGTAGATCCTACTCTAAGAGCTTCCAGGTAATGCAACTCAGCTCCAAAGAGGTGTGGTGGAGACAGTGCGGACCAGAGCTCACTTCAGGAGAGTAACGGGGTGCAGTGGCTCTTCAGGTGCTGGTGGACTGGGATTGAGAGCCAGTCATGTGGTAAAAAGGCAGGGCTCTGGACAGCAGTATGGCTAGGAGGTATGCTATAAACAAAAGACTTATAGCTAGGATTGTTGCCAAGTGTCTCCTCCCTAAGGGGACCACGAAATACCAAGTGTCCTAAGAAAGCCAATTATGAATGCTGTAAATAATAGCTATTTCCAGAGTACCTGGGTGACTCACGTGGTTAAGCGTCTGACTTTGGCTCAGGTCACAATCTCTCAGTTTGTGAGTTTGAGCTCCACATCAGGCTCTGCGCTATCATCACAGAGCCTGCTTTGCACTCTCTCCTTCTCTCTCTGCCCCTCTCCCACTTGCACTTGTGCTCTCTCTCTCTCTCTCTCTCAAAATAAATAAATAAAGATTAAAAAAAATAACCTTCTATCAGAAGTTCTGCTTGGTAATGACCACTCAGAGGCATCACAATGAATAGAAATTTAATCATCCCATTTTTGTTTTTCATTCATTAAAAATAATTTAATGTTATCTGAAGTAAAGGTCAACAGATTTCATAAGAAGATTCCACACTTCCTCACAGTGTAGTTTATTCTGAAATATTAATACTGCACTCAGAATATCCAATGAGTGTTGAATATTGATCATGAGAGGCCAAACATCATTATAATCAACATGTTAGTCTGATATTTCCCACTGCCTATTAGGAAACCTCAGATTTAAATAATAGGGTGTTGTCTGCGACCAGTTCTACACATACATCATAGAAGTACAGTGAAATGAAAATTCATGAACATAGCATTTTTGCCACAGAGCCTTCAAAACTCTAATGAACATGTCACCTGGATTTTGTGATGAAAAGATGAAGCCATTGCAACTTAAATAAACATCTTTACTTCTGAAGGGCATGGGCTGGAAGGTGGCATGCAAAATAACATATACCAATTATACACATTCCCTGAAAAAAGTGCAGAGCATTTCTCCATTAAATATTCATAAAATAATATTTAAAATGTTCATCTTCGTATGCTGGCTTACATTCTAGAAATAAAGATGTTATGAGAGTCACAGTGTATCTCAATATCTAGTAGAACTCAAGTCCTTTTGGAAGTAAGTATGGTATAAATCTTAAGTGGGAAATGCTATAGTCAAAAGTTACCATTGCAGTCTTCCATACAGCCACAAGGTTGTCTTCAATTTTGCCCTAAAACCTCTTTTCATGGGTGAACAATGCATTTTATTGATAGTCAGCAACAATTTATTGAGTGCTTATTATGTACTAGGCACTGAGGAGTTGATGGTGAATAGGAAGCACATAGTCCCTGGCTTCCTCTGGATTATTTTCTAGTGGGGATGACAGACAATCACGAATAAGTGAATAAACAAAACAATTATCAGAGGCTATTAGAGTGATGAAGAAATGATTAGTTTAGTCTCAGTATTCTTTTTTTAAAAATTTTTTTAAACGTTTATTTATTTTTGAGACAGAGAGAGAGAGACAGAGCATGAACGGGGGAAGGTCAGAGAGAGAGAGAGACACAGAATCCCAAGCAGGCTCCAGGCTCCCAGCTGTCAGCACAGAGCCTGATGTGGGGCTCAAACTCACAAGCTGTGAGATCATGACCTGAGGCGAAGTCAGATGCTTAACCGACTGAGCCACCCAGGTGCCCCTAGTCTTGGGATTCTGATAGAGTATTAATTACTGAACTGGGATTCTAGAAGTATTTTCTTCTTGAAATCTTTGCCAAGTTTCCCTGTGAGTATGGAAGACTCTGATCTCAGAAGCTACAGCCCCATCCGTAGCTGAAGTTTTCACACAATGATCAGATTCATTCAACAGTTTAGGGGTCTAGTTTGAGACAAATGAGATATCCAGAAGATGAATGCTGAACTATAGAACAGGTTGTGGTGTACTGAGAATAATATAGACTCTAGTGATAACCTATGGGACTTAATTGTTGGGTCTAACCGAAGTTAAAACCAGAATATGAATGAGGATGGGATCACACTCTTGGGTACAAGACTGAATTCATCTTTCAGTGCTTACTGTTGAGTATTACTGTTCCATTTGTGCTATACACTGTCATATGCATCTCATGTCCATTGACTGATGAATGAATAAATAAGATGATATATATATACATGTGTGTACACACACACACACACACACACACACACAAACAGTAACACCTTGGATTGCGGGTGACTTGTTTTACAAGTGTTCTGCAAGATGAGCAAACATTCCTAATAAATTCTAACCTGATAACCAAGTGATGTCTTGCAATACT
Source organism: Panthera onca (assembly GCF_046562875.1). Lineage (NCBI taxonomy): Eukaryota > Metazoa > Chordata > Mammalia > Carnivora > Felidae > Panthera > Panthera onca. Next base: position 227,500,557 of record NC_138339.1, read on the forward strand.
AGTAGTACATGACACTGAAAGTCACATGATCACAACTGAGCCAATTGTTTCTCTCTCTCTCTTGCTGCGGGATTGTGGGTGATAGTCCCCCATGCTTGGATGTTCAGTCTCAGGCCATAATTTTTGGCAGGAAACAGTGATTTTTCAGAATGTTGGAAGGTGCCCACAACTGGCACTAGTGTATATTTTGTCACTTCAGAGCACTATGGATAATCCTTTGCTCTTCCATACAAAAGCAAACTTAGGAATGCTTTGCTTCGTTCTACGTCAGGGTGCCTACAGTTATAGACCCCTTCCTCTGCTGCCTTATTGCCAGTTCCATTAAATACAATATATGACAGCAGCTTTTAATACTGTACTGTAGTCAACATCCATGCGAACATATACAATGGCCCCAGTCAGAGAAAGGTTGAAAAGAAAGGAGGTAAGAAGAAGGAGATGATTACAGTGAAAGTTAAAAAAGAAATCAAGAAGTACAAATGAGGTATGCAAGTGGCCAAAACTGCAAGATTTTATAAAAAGTCTACATCTGCATCTCATCTGAAGAGGAGGAGGAGGAAAAGGCAGAGGAATTCCTCACTTCAAATGAGATTAGGGAGATACTTAAAGTGGGGAAAACTGCAAAATTTTGCAGAAAAGCACCACCCAAATAAAGCTATAGCAGTGAGAGTAATGAATCTGTTTAATGACAATGCAATGTAACATTTCTGGGAAAACATCAAAAGGAGGCAAAAGCAAACGTCATTGGATAGAGTATATTATGCTAAACAAAATTTAACCAGTCAGGGAAAGACAAATACCATATTATTTCACTCATAGCAGGGGATCTAAGAAACAAAACAGATGAACATAGGAGAAGTAAAAAAAAAAAAAAAAAAAAAAAAAAAAAACGATGGAAGCAAAACATAAGAGACTCTTAAATATAGAAAATAAACTGAAGGTTGATGGAGGGGAAGTGGGCAAGGGATGGGCTAAATGGGTGATAGGTATTAAGGAGGGCAGTTGTCGTGCTGAGCACTGGGTGTTGGATGTAAGTGATGAATCACTAATTCTACTCCTGAAACCAATATTACACTATATGTTAACTAACCAGAATTCAAATAAAAATTTGAAGGAAAAAACTAAGATGGGTCTAGTTTAGTTCTGAAGGTTCTGTCTTCTATCTTCTTAGACTAGGCCATTCCCAGCTAAGTCTGGAGATATGCCAACTCTTTATCTCTTTTCCATGTTATTCATGTCCTTGGTGCCTCTTCTCTCCCTTCTACCTACCACCTCATCAAATAACAGAACTTGGCCATCTGACATGCTCTTTTTAAAAAGAGGGATTCGGGGCCCCTGGGTGGCTCAGCCGGTTGAGTGTCCGACTTCGGCTCAGGTCATGATCTCACGGTCCCGTCCTTGAGTTCAAGCCCCGCATCAGGCTCTGTGCTGACCGCTCAGAGCCTGGAGCCTGTTTCGGATTCTGTGTCTCCCTCTCTCTCTGACCCTACCCCGTTCGTGCTCTGTCTCTCTCTGTCTCAAAAATAAATAAATGTTAAAAAAAAAAATTAAAAATAAATAAATAAATAAAATAAAAATAAAAAGAGGGATTCTTGGTCTAAAATCTTAATGTTAGAGTAGGCAGTTAATTAGGTTTTAACAGGATGCCCGGAGGCCAGCAAGGGGGGGTGTCATGGCTAGCTATCGGGAAAGTTAGAAACCTGTCCTAGCAGCACTGCAAAAACAAAGCCATCAGAAGCCACATCAAACCAGACAGGCCCCAGACAAGGAAGGCTGGAAACTCTTACCAAATTAGGGAGAAAATGCATAAAACCCTGCTCCCAAGAAATCCAGGCCCCAAGTAATAAATATTCCACTGCCTAGTTAACAAGTGTCGATAAAAGATAGAGACCCAAACCCTAGGCACAACCCTCCCTTGAGCTCACTCACTCTCACATCTCAAGAGTATACTCTCACTTTAAGAAACTTTCCCACTTGTGCCGCTTAATGGCAGTGTCTGGTCTGTCCTTGAATTCTTGTGATGAGACCAAGCGCCTCCGGTGACAACCCTCTGCTGGGCTGGGCGAAGGTCTCCCCAGTCCACCCAGCAACACTAGAACAGAGGCTCCGAAGACAGGGGAGAAGGGGTAATAAAACATGGAGTAGAATGCAGAGGTTAATTAGAATCACCTGGATGGGAAACAATATGAAATCTCAATAAGGAAGATATATATATATATATATATATATATATATATATATATATATATACACATATATATATATATATATTTGTTCCATCCTCCATTTTTTAATATTTCAGTTAATGTAAGCAGAATATCCACTATTCATGATGGACAATTCTGAAATGTGTCTCCCACCTCCTTACGCAGGGGAAACACAACCCTAGTTGAAATAAAAAGCCCAAACATCACCATCACTCCTTAATGTGATGGCCCCAACTTATACTAGTCCAGATGTTTCCAGATAGGATGGTCTCAGAACCAACCAAGACATAACCTGTCTTGAGAGTGCTTGGCAATGTGTATCGAGAGCATTTAAAATGTTCACATTGTCTGACACAATAATTCCCCATCTCCTGAATGGCAACTCCTAAAACTGGTGTCATCCTTAACTCTTTTCTTTCCTTCAACTCATTTCTTATCTCTCTACAAATCCTAAGGCAGGAATGATGAAAGATGCACTTCTGTCTTTTGTCAGTCCTCCAGTGCTCTCCCAAAGGGCTGCTTATATAATAATTACCAGGTGAAGGACTGGATTGGCATTTGCAAGAATCCCACCATCTTTCCTTACGTCCCGTATTAACAGGCCCTTATAATATGTCTATGGATGACTGTCCGAGAGAATCTCCCTGCTTCTGCCACTGCTCACTGTCTCTCTATTGGTCAACAGCAGCCACAGTGATTCTTGTATATAAAACTAAGTGAAATCTAGTTACTCCCTTAACATCCTACCATCTCTGGCATACTTAACCTGTGTGAACTTGTCCATGGCTTCTTCTCTGGATGCTCTGAACCCAGCTCCCACCATTCTCTGTCTCCTCCTTTCTGCCACACTCACAACGTCCTCCTTGCTGTTCATCAAACAGACCAAGCACAATTTCGCCTCAGGGCCTTTGCATATATCATACCCTCAGCTCGGAAGACTTTCCTTCAGGCATCCACAAGACTAACACCACTTAATTCAGAACTGCCTTCAAATTCCATTTATCAGTAAAGCCTTTTGTGATCACTCCAGCCTCTATTACTCTCTTCCTGTTCACTCTTCTCTACTGTTTTGTTTTTCTCCATAGCCATTAGCACCACCTGACATTTGTATTTGCTTATTTCCTCTCTCTCCCCATTAGAATGTAAGCATACACAGCAGGAATTTTGTTTTGTTTTCTGCTACATGCTCAGGCCTAGAAGTGTCCCTGACACATAGTAGGACCTCACTAAATATTTATTAAATCAGTGAATTGGATTTGTGGATTTCTTTTGATTCCCATCACTTCGTTTGGTGTGCTTCTACAATCCATCTATCAGATTGCAAATTGGGGGCAGGTTAACATACAGAACTCTTCGCCGAATTTTGTCTAACAATAATAACTATGAGGGTGTGACTTTGTGGCTTTCTGAGACTAAGAGTTGAAATTGATCCCAGAAATTCATAAAAATCACACTCTGCAGCTTTTGGATTTCTCTTTTTCTTGCAAAACCTCCAACACGTGTTGTCATTGCCTTCAGTATCACTATGAAAGTCACTTTCTACAAAAAGGCTCCCTGATCCTGACTTCCCACTCCGAGATGCCCCAAAACATTATTTTCATGCTGTGTGTTCCGTAGTACTTCGTCTTCTCCCTGTGAAAGCATTTCCCACACTTCTTTTTATTCATGTTTAACTGTAATTCTTTCTTATGGCTGGGGTATCAGTGTGATAAAGGCAGAAACCAAATCGCTCCTGTTTATCAGTATCTCTTTAGCAACAAATATGATGGAATTCAGGCTGCCTTTTTCTTTTTTTTTTTTTTTTTTTGGTATTTGAGTTTTTTTTTTTCTTCAGTATATGAAATTTATTGTCAAATTGGTTTCCATACAACACCCAGTCTCATCCCAAAAGGTGCCCTCCTCAATACCCATCACCCACCCTCCCCTCCCTCCCACCCCCCATCAACCCTCAGTTTGTTCTCAGTTTTTAAGAGTCTCTTATGCTTTGGCTCTCTCCCACTCTAACCTCTTTTTTTTTCCTTCCCCTCCCCCATGGGTTTCTGTTAAGTTTCTCAGGATCCACACAAGAGTGAAGACATATGGTATCTGTCTTTCTCTGTATGGCTTATTTCACTTAGCATCACACTCACCAGTTCCATCCACGTTGCTACAAAGGCAGGCCGCCTTTTTCAAATGGATTACAAACTGAATTAATTAATGACCAATTGGCTTCCACCTCTAGGAACAGCATGCAATGCACAACCTCCCAGTGTCCTTGCACAGTATCTCACACTGTGTTATTGATTACTGCAGCCTCCTTTGGGATGTAGAAATAAAAGCATGAGACCAAAATCTCTGTTACAAGACATACAGTAGTAGAAGGGAGCAAAAGCTAACTCCTGCCTCATCCCTGCTGCAAGTATTTCTCGTTGCAGGAAAGTACCTCAGGAAATACCACAGGCCTCAGGGTAAACCATTCCAAGATCATTTTCAATGCAGCCCAAATACATTTTCCCTCAGAATAACATCTCCAAAGTATTTTCAAATCATTGATCAGTTTGCGTAGTGACTAATGTTGTGTTTCTCTATGTTCTCAAGGATATTTCAAAGCAAAGTTAAGGATGGGACAGAGAAAAAGGTCCAGAGAGTCAGATGCAACCACTAAAACCAATATAACAATCCTTGCATGCATTATTTTAGCTCAGGATCTAATAGAGATCACAGTAGAATTAGGTGAGAGTTTATTGAACTTATGCTATGGATTAACTATACACATTTACTACACTAACAAAAGCAAATGCCTGTGGGTGTTTATGCATATTCTTATTTACAGTTCTAATATTAACCCCCATCCTTCTCCCTAAGAAACTGGTGGTACACTTGGCCAAACATGGCTAATGGCAATTTCAGTCATTTTGGATTCTCTGGGGGCTCTGAGTCTCTTGTTTTCATCTATGGTGTGACCTGATCTGCTTTGAAATATTTTCTTCCTTCCAAGCAATATAGGGAATTCTCCATATTGCTCCTGTGAAAGCAGTGTCTTCATCAATTTTATTTCTACTTTTCTAGCTTGTACTTCCTGTTTCTAATTGGCTAATGAATGGAGTAATTTAATGCCAAAACACTCAATGTGCCTACCTGGGGAAGTTTTTCAGCTGAAGTAATGGTGAAAATTATGCGGGTCTTCTTGGCTTTTTGCCTAGAATAGAACAATTTTCAAATTGAATTCACTTGAAAAAAAATCTTATCTGCACAGAAGTTATCGACTGCTACTGTACTTCCAATGATGTATGATCAAAAAGTCTCAGTGGCTGCAGTGGGCTTAGGCTCTCCTGTTTAACCATTTCATTCCCAACACACGTGGCTTCTGTATATTCACTAAGGCTGACTAACCCTAAGCTTTATTCTCAATAGTATTAAGGAAGGTTTTAATGTGTTGAGCTATATGCAATTTATTTCAAGTTTTTGCTTACTTGGAGTCTTTAATTCACTCAAAATGTATTGAGTGTATACTATGTGCCAGGCACTAAATCCTGGAGATCCAAAGACCAATAAGAAAGAAATCACAGGCTAATGCAGGAGATGGATTGAAAACAATCAATTAAAACACAGGATGGTAAGTGTTGTAAATGAGATCATTATAGGGCTTGGGGGATTTAATCCAGACTGGACAGTTCTCTAAAGAGTACTGCTTTTTTGTGTTGTTTTTACCATAGTAACCATTTTTTTGGCAGTTTTTTTTTTAACTGAAGTATAATTAACATACAATGTTACATTAGTTTCAGGCACACAACACATTGTTGATTCAACAGTTCTAACCAGTTTAAAAATACAGTTCAGTAGCGTTAAGTACATTCACACGAATGAATGTTGTTTCAAGAAAAGGATAAGAGGCATTGTTTGATACCTTTTTTGGATATCCATGGAAGCACACACTTGGGTAATATGGACATATTTGCTCTGAGTGATGCTGTCTCCCTGACTCAGGTATTACACACTTATATCTACAAGCAGGGCTGATACCCCAGCAGCGCATTCAACACAAGTACCGATTCTTCACAGTTGGCGTCCACTCTGACCGGGACACTGTCCATTTTGATTAGTTGGTAACTTTGCATTAGTTGTGAAGTATTTTGCAAAACTCTAACCCATAAGTATGATGGGACCATTGTTTTATTCATTTTACCCAGTGTAGGTAACCATTTATAACTAATGGCTCTATCTGTCTCCATCAGCCAACGTCTGCCACAAAGAAGTATCCCACTCAAAGCATTTTTAAGCTAATACAGTTTCAAAGAATGTTCGCAATACTTGGCACATTACCCGTTTAAAGTCAATGTTGCATAAGGATTCCCTGTAAATACTACACCAGGCAGCTGGATATCAGAGAAATACCTTGAAGTTGGGTTTAATCAACCTCCAGCCATAGAACTGATTTTCTTATCACTCTGGTTCAGGAATTTCTATTTGGCTATATTTCTGACAGGTCAGACATTTCCTACATGTCATTTAATTTAATTTAATTTATGATCCTTGCTCAATAATCATGACTCCAGGCTAATAGATGCTTTGAAAAGAATCACAGTGTAGCAAGTGGGCCTTTCAGATGTCTCAGAGCTGCTTTTCAGGTCTCAGGGCATTCTCCACTGTACCCTCGGCCTTAATACTACCAGAAAAGGTGGGCAGAAGAGGAACCTCATTAAACATCTGGAGGCTATGAAGACATAAAACCACTGAGCCAGATGGGACCGTAACTTGCATTAACATTGGTCTTTTGAGTAAGGCCACGTGTGCCAATAGCGCCAGTGTAAATGTACACAGAGGCTTTTTAAACGGCCTTTGCCTCAGGTGCCAGGGAAAAGTTCCTGGCAAGGGCAGCTTCTCTGACTCTCACTGCAGCATTTTTCTGACAAGAAAGTATTGTCAGAATCCAGACTGGGGGCATGTGCTGCTTGAAGGAGCAGAGATTAAGGGGCATGAAATGCAAGTGTGCACTTGTAACGAAATTGCCCTTACGTACCGCCTGGTTAGTACTCGTTGACTGCCATGGTATGCCTTTGTGATCAGTCTCAGCATAATGAAAAACAGCAGCAAACCTTAACTTTTCAGATGGTTTATATCAGGAGTAGATAGAAGTGCTTGCAAGGCTGAGGGGATAATGGAGAAGAATCCATGATGCAGAGAATAGCAATTGATGCTTATTCATGGATAAAGGAGGGGTTCGCTGGATGAGAGATATATTAGCTGCAGGATTTCCTACACACAGGTCTTAGTGATTTAATGTCTCTGCCTAAATGTCAATATCAGACTGTGTTTCTGACTCTCCCATCTTCCTAAAAGATTGTATCATTTTCTTTGAGAAGTAAGATAGCTTTACTGTAGGTGGGAGACAAGAAAGGTACAACTTTTCTGGAATAGAATTTAAACACACACACACACACACACACACACACACACACACATACACACTCCATGAAACAGGGATTCCACTTCTAGGTATTTACGTTAAGGAAATTCTCATGTGTGTTGCAAAGATTTAATTATAAACTGTTCATTGCAACACTTTCTATTTTTCAAGAGAAAACCCATAGTCTTCCCAGATGTCTAGCAATAAGAAATTGGTTACATAAATCATGGGACTTCTATAAAATGGAATAGCATATAGTAAAAAAATACGTGTAGAGAAAGTTTAAGGGCAGAGAAAATGTTTCCAATATATTAAAAGTACATACATCTACACAGTAGATGATAAAAATATACATAAAATGTGAACCGTGACTTTTGAGGATAGTGTTTTTGGTTACTTGTTTTATTCTTTTTGCTTAATGATATAAGGAAATGCATTGCTTTTATAATAAGAACTGTTTTTGTTTCTTTATAGAACAAAAGAGAAAAGTAATAACTACAAAAATAGGTACATGAGTCAGTTGTGAACATACATAATTAAAGACTGTTAGAGCTAAATACTTATCTATGTATGTGACTCGGACTTCATGTTAATATGTGGCATAGATTTCAATTTTAATTTTATTTGAGATCACTGTTTTTCTTAGGATGTGCACAGAAAAGAATTTGTCAGAGCCACACAAGAATGCTCTCCATTCAGAGGGTTCTTTATCATCATTTGTACTCATACCATATGGATAACTCAACATGTCCCAAACACACCCCTGCTTTTCCATCTTGCATGCTATTTCTTCCTGTTGGAATACATACCTTCTCTCATCCACCCTTGGAAACCCCACCCGTTCATCAAGACCCAGTTCAAACCCTACTCTGTGAGGTTTGCTCTAATTCTCCTCATTCAGGAATAGATTCTAATTCTTCATCTTTGTAAACTTTGACATTTCACATTATGGGTTGTGTACATATCTTACACTCGCTGATAGATTGTATGCTTATGGAGGACAGAATCTTTACTCATCTTTGTGTGTTCTAAAAATGGGAGGTATTGACATAATAGTTACTTAAACATTCCCTGAATATATAAATGAATTAACCCTGTTTTCAGAATAGAGAGATACACATAAGTCTGATTGTTTGCTTGAAAGTCTGACCAATCTAGCATTGAAATGAATGTGAAACAAATATGAATAGCCAGATTCCTGGCTATTTTGTGATTTAAAAAATATTCCCATGTTTAATTAGCACTCACTTTTTGCAACAGATCCTAAAGTAATACAAAACTCAATGAGTATTTATGTAAAAGAGACACTGCAAGGGAGATGCTCTGAAGTATTATAATAACCACAGTTTATACTCCTTTCCAGGAGAATCTTATCCCTAGAGACTCATGAAGGCAAGGGTGAAGAGTAAGGTAGCCAGAAATGACAATCTTCTGACACTTACTGCTGAGCCTTGTTTCCACTTCCCCAAGGTGATGTTGTTAAGATCCACACTGAGAGCTTCTGAAACGACATCTTGGGTTGAAAGCACTTTGCAAGCCATAAAGGGCAAGGCAAATGTTAGTCATCACTATTACCATTTAGAGAAATCTTTTGCAAAATGCTTGTGGCATGAACCTTCCCATTTGAGAAGGTGAGTCTTGGATGCCTGAGTTGGTGCTGCCTTGGTTGTTTTCCTTTGGTATTCAAGAACTTACTTTAAGGATCGGCCCTCTCTGAAAAATGACTTGCTTTGTAAATGTCAATGATTCAAAAACATTTCTAAGGGGGATTCTCATCACATACAAATCAGAGGCTCAGCCAGAATACTCTGATACTTGAAGCCAACACTCAAGTCCACTTCCACATTAAGACTTCTACTTTGACTTTACATTTCAAAGGGTACTTCCAAATGATGAGCTGACCCCTTTTACAAGGTCCTCACTTGCTTCTCAGAATGAAGGAGACTTTGATTAGAGCCTGCAGTTGGCAAACTTTTTAGTAGCTATGTTTGCATTTGTTCACACTATTGTTCATAGAATGGATTCAAATGTGGTTCCATTTGTAGATAGTTCATAAATAGTTGATTCTAAGATTAGCCTTAATCCCTCTGGGAATGAGTTCTGTTTATGGTTCACAATGTGACTTCTTAGTTTGAAAAAGAGAAAAGAATAAGCAAATCCTCTATGACTTATAGAAAAACACTTTCTATTTTGTGAGCTTTCAGGGAAAACTCTACAAGTGTGATTAAGCTTTCTGCTCCCAGCATGATGCCACAAAGGAGAAGGCAGAGGTGATAGAACTTGAAAACCCTCCAAAGTGTAAATCAGAGGAAAGAGAAGGGAGTGAGAGAGATTCCTATAACTGTCAGAGTCTGCAGAAACACCAAAGAAGGTCAAAACATTTTGAAAACAAACAAAATCAAAAGCAAATTCAGTCATTTAGATATTCATTCAGCTTGTCCGGCTTGGGAAATGAATATAGAATATTGTGGCTATAAGATACTAATGCTCTGCCCTTTCACCCCTCTTCTGCCTCTTCCAGACATACTTACAATGAGTATGGACTCATTGCTTTGGAGTGTTCCCAGAAAACACGAAATCCTCCATGTTTGAAAAGGTGAAGCTGTCCAAACCTTTGACTACCACCCACTATTAAAAGGTCCTATGACCAGTGAAATCAGAGACTGACTAAATCCAGTCAGACAGATGAATCATATCTCTCACTCAAGAGACAGCCTAGAGTAGCTATGGCTGCTCCATAGTCTGCCTGTTTCAAAACTCACATCACTGACTTGCTGCCACTTAGGTTTACAGTACTAATTGACATCTTGCTAATCCTTCACACCGTAGCTCTGTCCCAACTCAATCTTTTTGTTGTGTACCTCAAGTGGTTTTAAGTGAATAGTAGTGAAATCACAGTGAATTCCAGATAAGGTAACTGTATACCTTCCAAAAAATTTTGAGAGTTAAAGGCTTGATATTAATAATTTCTCCGGGGCGGGGGGGCACCTGGGTGGCTCAGTCAGTTGAGCGTTCGACTTCGGCTGAGGTCATGATCTCACAGTTTGTGAGTTTGAGCCCTGCATCGGGCTCTGTGCTGGCAGCTCAGAGCCTGGAGCCTGCTTCAGATTCTGTATCTCCCTCTCTCTCTGCACCTCCCCTGCTCACTCTCTGTCTCTCTTTCTCTCTCAAAAATAGATAAAAATTTAAAAATTTTTTAAATAATTTCTCCAGGGAAACAGGCATTACACAAAAAAAGGTCCAAAAAAGTTCCCTTTTGGTTTTTTTTCTTTTGCTTTCTTTCTTCTTCCCCATGAAAGGAAAAAATATATGAGGCTTTAAAATGAATTAAAAAGATTGCTAGGTATCTTTGATGAAAAACTAGGTGTCTATGCACAGGTCAGCTGATTTTATGGGGTCCCCACAACTTTCAGTCTTTAACCTATTGTATATATCTTTAGGTTAGCAATGGAAATGATTCTTCTCCATAGTGATACAAATAAAAAGGTGAAAATAAAATTGGTTTCCTCCCCCGTGGTTTTATAAGCCAATTTTATAAGTGTTTATAAATTTGTTTCAGCATTATTTATTGCTGGTATACCTGTGTAAACTTTGAACTGACCTTTGAACTAGTTGTAATGTCTTACTAGGTCTCTCATTAATTAATAAATTAAACTTTTTGACATGAGTTTGACACGTGTTGACATTTATAGGATTTTACCTTTCAAGATATTCCTTAATATTCAACGTTTATTTCTTCTTTTCCTTTTTTTCTTAGATTACCCAGGAGCCAAAAACTCTCCATTTCACCAGAATAGTCCCTCTGTAGCTAAAGAGATCACTATCTTCTGAGGTCATTCATTCATTTCGCTTAATATGTATTGAGCATTCACTAATTTTCAGGCATTGATGCAATACTGTGTAGAGAGGCAATTGGAAGCAAACAAGGGTGGAAGCAGGGAGACCACAGTAGAGTCTATTGTATCAGTCCCAGTGGTAGATGAGGGAACATAAGCTAAGATTAATGTATGCTGACTGTAAATAGATGAACACCTTAAAGGAAGAGCTGATAGGATTTACTGATGGAATGGATGTGAAGTATAAAGGAAAGAGGGAACCCAAGGAAGTCCCTAGGCTTTGGCATGATTAATGGAGTAAGTGGTGGAGCCATTTTCTGGAAATTAGAAGGACTGGGGATGAGGGTTGAACTGAAACATTCATTCCACCAATTGCTGAGAGTGTTGACAACTGATAGCTTGCAGCCAGCCATGTTCTCCCCATTGAAGACTGATCTTACCTGACCAAGGCTACACCTTCTTCTTTATCCAATGACCACTTGATATGGGGATAAGGCCTGACCTCATTTGCCCAATTTGATGTAATTCTTAACAGGCATCCCAACTCTGGGGCTCCATCTGGAATAACCTGAGGCCTTTGTTATGATGGCAACTCCTCTTTCAGTCTAATCCTGCTTTCCCACTGGTGTAGATCCTAAGGATAATAAACTTTTTGCCTACAAATCTCCATCTCAGAGGCTGCTTCCCAGAAACCAACCTACAACAGGAAGCTAGAATTCAAAAACAGGAGTTCTGCCACGCATCATCTTCCACACTCCTGTAAAAGGTTATCTAAAATAAAGATTTGATGGTGGGCCCTCACAGCCTATCCTCCTCTCACCCCCACCACCCACAGCCCCAAAAAATCAGTGGCTCTCTATTGCCCATTGCCAGTTTCCTTCAAGACATCTCATAGTCTGGCTTCCATTCTTCTCTCACCACCTTACTGTAATCTCTCACTACAACCTATATTTTTAATTATACCTGTTCATTTTTCCTGAAAACTGTATGTTTTCACAACTCTGACCTATCAAAGTGCCTGATAACTGTTCATCTCATGTTTTTCTCTTAATGGTAAAACCATCCATACTATTTCCTAGTTCAAACCATACTCCAAAATCTATCAATCTTTCATGAACTCCAATTTTCCCTAAGAGAACACGTCTCCTTTTTCTGTTCCCATAGCACTTGGCGTTAACTTTGGTTGTTTACGTGTTTGTTATGCCAGTTATGAGTTTCCTGGATGCACAGAAGGTGTGTATCCAGCACCATGTCAAGAGCATAGGAAGATTAAGATCCCATCTTCTTCATTTTCACATGAACTCTCTTAAGTCATCCATCCTCTATCCTTATGTTTCTAATAGAAATAAAATGAATGTCTTTTGGTCTCGATTTGGTCCTTGGCCCTCACTTGCTTCATCTTTCCCTACTCTGGAGTAGGCAGAAGAATGCCAAAATGAACATCACACATGTTCTCACACATGTTCTCCTCTCCTTTACCCTCACCTTGAAAGCCTAGCCCTAGCTCTGAGAAGCTCCAGTGGTTTTATCCCTTCTCTTGGCCTACCGTGGTCCATTTTTATTTCTCAGCAAAACCACACCTAACCCCAAACATTGCTAGCTGAAATGCAATTTTAAAACATAAGTATGTTGAAGAGGTGTATTTGAGTCTCATCTGCCTCTTTTCCCCCCAATCCTGTCATATCCCTGAGAATAGATACCCCTTTAGGGTCTTGTAAATGCTTGATTCCTTACCTCCCAATTTGGTAACACTTGCAAAAAGATGAAGCACTTGATGTCATGTTTCTCTGCACCTCCTTTTCTTCCTTTTCATTTATAGAGGATCCTCTCTGCCTTGACCCCTTAGCAGCACCTTGTGATACCATTTTTATTCGTATCTTTCAAAGAAACCTGGGGTAAATATAGAAGACTAAATATGTGGTCAACTCTGGGGCTCAAAAAATGCTTATTCATGAGAGGAGGGGCAGAAGTAAGGAAGGAATGAAGAAAGGGAGAAAAGAAAAAGTAATCTAATTCAGAAACTTATTACTGCTACCTCCCAGGCCTCCAGAAGGTTTAAGAATATTTGGGGTGCCTGAGTGGCTCAGTGGGTTAAGCATTCACCTCTTGGTTTGAGCTCAGGTCATGATCTCGAGGTTTCGTGAGTTTAAGCCCCACATCAGGCTCAGCTCTGGCAGCATGGAGCCTGCTTGGGATTCTTTCTCCCTCCCTCTCTCTGCCCCCCCCCCCCACCACTTGCACTGTCTCTGTCTCTCTCAAAATAAATGAATAAACTTAAAAAAAAATAACATCCTATGAACACATAATAGAGTTGCTCAATAAGGGGGTAACATCAATATTCTGAGGAAAATGCCAAGGAACAAATATAACAAGTCAGTATTTTCAAATATTCATTCATACAACTGTAATATCAAGTCTTATTTAAAAGTAGCCTCAGAAAAAAACTACTTTTTCTCAGCAAGATTTATTTTAAGGTTATCAGGTTACTTTAGACTTTCTTAAAAATTCTGAATCCATGAAAGTTTGATTGTAATGGTAGAATTTATGCTCTTCCTTTGCAAAGACTTAAGTCGATTGAACTTAAGGTTAAATGGAAAATTAGTTCCTCAGAATTTTCTTACCCTTTAACAATATACAATGTTTCCATGTCCTTTTGATGAAAAGTCAGTGGCATAAAATATTAAGGGAACAAAATACCTAATAAAGCTCATTAAAATTTAAAATCCACTAGGTCAGAACTTATGATAATTTTGACACTGGCTAGGTTCATATTTTCTTTCCATTCCCTATGATAAAGTATTTTGAACCTGTCATATGTTGAAATATATATGCAAGGGAAATCGTTCACTCATTAAGGGAAGAAACTTGTGAAGTATTTTGGCAGCAACTCTTCACTGGCAAACAGTATTATAATTATTTTTAAATCCACTCATTCAATGGATAAAGTTGCATGGGACCCTTTATACTGTTTTATGTGACTAATTTAGATTCGGAGCAGTGTGGTAGAGTAGAAAGGCACCCATAAGTGCTATCTGTGTGATATTACACAACAGGTCTCACTTTGGGTGTACCTGCCCTCCCTACTACCTGGGTTTGCTATGAGGAGCAGAAGACTTGCTGTCTGCGAAGGTTGCCCCCTCTACCCTCACCAGACCCACTAGTTCTGGAAAAGAAGGGACCGAGCTTATTGAGCTTGTTATTTTCAACATCTGCCACATAGTAAGTAAGCACTAAACATGTGAGCCATTATTACGTAATAATATGCCATAGACCCACATTTTCTTTTGGAATAGCCTTCATTGTTTTTTTTTTCTATTTTTCACTCCTGCATTCTTCCTCTGCCTCCCTACCCCAGTCTGAATGTATCTTGTGCTCAGCACAGTTCTGGGGCCAGAACATGAATCAGTTGCTTACTGTGGGCAAAGGACCTCATTGCTAGCTGGTGTCTGTGAATAACCTTACGAAATATTTCTTTTTATAAAAGTATTTCTCTCTCTAATGCAATTTAAAGAAATAAAGGTTTTTACAGGGATCCCCCTCCCCCATGACCATGGCCAGATATGGGGATCACTAGACAACCGCGTGAACAGAGTATCTACACGACCCCCTGCTGTCCAGCCCTCAGTAGTCTCCTTAGAAACCACCATTACTGCAGTGAGTAAGGGTAGCAGGGGAGCAGAGCTGGGCAGTGAGTCATGTCAGGAAATGGCCCACTCCCTGGTTCATCTCGACCTACTCTCACCTGTGTCTGCACAGAAGGTTCACTCACCTCACCTCTCCGTGCTCACCGTGTTTCCCTGATGCTTACTGAGGCCCCAGCGTAATTCCAGACACTGTACAGATCAAGAAAGCCTGCTTCTTTGAAGAGATGCTCAAAGATTGAGCTCTCATCCTTCTGATTTCCCTTATTTTCAAGGTAATAGCCATGACAGACTTCAGGCTGAGGACCATTTTCTGACAGGCCCTCACACTTCTCTGTTCTCCAAATACTCTGCCTACAGTGGGCAAATGTGTAGTTCAAACACACACTTAAAAAACATGATCACATGTAGTCAAATGTCCTTGCTTTGGAGGGGAAGGGGATTCAACCCAGAGTTGACTCTGTTACAAGGAGGAGGCTGAGGAGGAAGAAAAATGAGGACTTAAAGACAGCTCTGGACACTATGGAGAATCAATAAATATTGACAGGCAAGGGAGCAGAGGGAGTGAGAGAGGTTTTGCCAACCTCAACTAATACCTGCTTAATAATACTACACTTAATAATACTGCAATTTGCCACCAGCCTGGCAACTCTGGCCTTCCACTCCCCAGAAGAATCTCAAAGGCCCCTCCCGGCAGCACTGGAAGAAACAAGTTTCTGGGAGAAGATAAAGTAGATGGAGAGTCAAAGCACTAGAGATTTTCTACCAATAAAACATGCTTCCATTGTCCTTAGTTGTGGACTTGTGTTAGAAACATAACAACCTTGCCTGGCTCTTTGAGGCTGTGGTCATACATTCCCTAGACCATGCTAGTGCATGCAAAACACATTGACCAGAGGGATCCTATCATTTTTGGTCTGTTTCACAGGTCTTTGCAAGATGTTTATGCCAGAACTAGAAGAATCCAAAGAAACAGGACTTAGAAATTGCTAGCTGGTTTCAGGGAGGATTAACAGATCACAGGGCTTAGGTGAGGTTGTCCATGTGTCCTGTTAAATTGTCTAGCAGATTTTTTCATATTTTGAGGAAGAGATTGGAGAAAGATAAATCAGAACGTAATAACCTTGTGCTGAGTTATCTCCTTGAGGTTACTTTTATACTGCCCAAGGCAAGTTTCAAAATCCCCTGTTTGTGTGTGGCTAGAATAGGATTCATACCTGAATCTCAGGACACATCCTACTTTGTCCTTTTACCTGTGACTCCAAAGCATATCAAAACTTCTCTCCAGATACTGTGAAAATTCTCTATTGCAAGTTTAATTTTTTTCCTACTATATAAACATCATTCTACCTGGTGTATCAGCAAATCAATGACCCAAATATTAATTGGGCTTATCCCAGTTGTGTGTAAATCACAGGGCTAACTAAGCTCTGTGAGGAAAGAAACGAGTTCTGTAAGACAGGCTCTTCTCCCAGGCAGATGGTCACAAGCTAATAATAATAGGTACCATTCATCGTAGTCTGCTGTGAACCAGACATTTCACATTCATTATCTCATTCAGTCCTCACAGGAATGTGTGTGTGTGTGTGTGTGTGTGTGTGTGTGTGTGTGTGATTTATGCTATTTTATTGGATTGAAAAATCATAGGCAATGCTTCTGATCTTGCTGAAATATATTCATGCAGCATGAATCCCATATTTAAAAATTAGAATAAGTACAAATTACAATGTGAGTAAAAATGTGGGTAGCTTGCAGTATTACAGGGCCAATTCCTTCTTTTTGGCAGCTGTAGAAACTGAGACTCAGAAAACAAGTAAAATACAAGAATCTCAATTGAGGGGCACCTGGGTGGCTCAGTTGGTTAGGACTTCCTTGAGTCTAAATGTGAGTGTTTCCCTTATCCTTCATTTCTGCCTAGTTCTTCTTTGGCACACAACATAAATTCTTGGGAAGTTAAATACAAATAGACAATTTAACATTATATCAAGTCAATCAAGGACATGCTACATGTAAGACAGCAGAAAATGAATTCCCAGATGTGTAGATCAGATGAGGCACTCTCTTTTGAGAGGGGGCCTAGTAAAATTGAATTGGGGCCTTAAAGGAGGGGTGAATTTGGATACCTGGAAAGCAATGGTGGAGGCCAATATTTTTCAAGTTTCCCTTCCTGTTCGTTCTTTCTTTCTTTCTTTCTTTCTTTCTTTCTTTCTTTCTTTCTTTCTTTCTTAGAGAGAGCTAGAGAGCAAGTGGGAGAGGGGCAGAGGGAGAGAAGGAGACAGAAACCCAAGCAGACTCCATACTGTCAGTGCAGAGCCTGATGTGGGGCTCAAACTCACCAACCATGAGATCGTGACCTGAGCCAAAGTCAGACACTGAGTGAACCACCCAGGTACCCCATCTTTCTGTTCTTTTTTAAAAAACTAATATAATATTTGATGTCTGTTATGCATAACAAGGTATCTGTGAGTGGAATGAGATGTCTGGGATTTGCTTATAATACTCAATCAAACACAAACAAATCAATCAATAAGCTGGGAGATAGATAAAAAAAATGTTGGCAAAATGTTATTAGAGATTGAAGTCACACACTGGATAACTGGGAGATCATTGCTCTAGCCTCTCTTCCTCTGTGAATGTTTGAAAAGTTTCACAGGAGAACCTTCACAATAAAAGAGTAATGGCTGTACTATGTGTGCAACCAAGGAAGCCCATCTTTGTTTTTAATGTTTATTTGAGACAGAGAGAGTGAGAGAAGGAGAGAGGGAGCGGGGGAGAGGCACAGAGAGAATCCCAAGCAGGCTCCATGCTGTCAGCGCAGAGCCCAACACAGGGCTCAATCTCACGAAACATGCCAGATCATGACCTGAGCCAAAATCAAGAGTCGGATGCTTAACCATCCAGATGCTTAAAGCCCATCTTTAAGGATCTGTGATAACAAACCCACCCTGAACTCTTTCAACAGGTCAATCCTTTTAAAATGATAACCACCAGCCACAAGAAAACAGAAGCATCCTTATGAAACAATGTAAAGTTTAACTACAGCATGGTGATTTGAATGAAATAAACCTGAGAAAGAAGACAGAATTCCAATATTAAAAGATTGATTGCTTTGCTCAAAAGCATAATTCTTGATTTCAAGGCTGGGCAGATGATATTGACTGATACATAAGTCTCAATTATTCCCCTATCTACCCGGCCCTCCTCTTCTGGTGCTGTACTTCTTCTACGTCAAGGGAGTTGCTTACCCTGTTCCACCATCTCATTTGAGAACATAATCTTTATTTCAGGTTTAAGAACATTATTTTTATGTCAATTCATAATGAAGCATTTCATGGTGTTAGGATCATTACTATTTTTCCTGCTTACTTTATTCCTCTTTAATTGGAAGTTTCAAATGGTTTACCCTTTTGTTAGTGTCTTGGCTAGACCCATATGTCATCAGAAATTTCTTTTGCCTCTCCTGGAACTGGGCTGCCAAAGGGACTTGTATCAAAATTGGCCTGTGTGGAAAATTTTTCAGTTCATTATCCCAAGATTTTACAGGGCAGAATCTGTGAAAATCCATGGGCCAAATAGTATCAGCTCATCTGTGTAGCGAGGGGGGTTATTAAATTCATTGATAAACATACACTTGGGTGAAAAGAATGCTCTAGAGCTTTAGGATTTAACAACAGTTCATCATTCTGACATGAGATCATGCGCCCAAATGCTACAACTCAGTTTAGGAACAGCAACTCATTTTGCCTAATTCATTCTGTGAACTATGAAGTTAATTAGTTGGGTTTATTTAGCTGTAAAAGAACAGAATCTCTCCCCAGTTACCTCAAGGGACAGGGCATCTATATAAGGGATGCATGTGATTTGCAATTGAAACTAAAATGGTACCAGGCCTGGGCCTGGCCTCTCCCTCATGCCATTTCAGCTTCTCTCTGTGCATTTGCTTACTCCACATGCCTCTCTGCCAAAAAGCTTTTTCTGGCCATGTTGTCAGCATCAAGATACAAAATTAGTAATACTAATCCTTATTGAGCATATTCCCTGTGTCAGGCACTAAGAATTAAACATGCATTGACTTATTTGATCCTCACCAGAACTGCGACTAAGCTTTGACTTGTACTGAATTGGTCTTACAGTAATCCAGACTCGACCATGTAGCATATTTTCATTGTTCATTTCACTAGTAACTAGCTCAGTCTCTCCATTTCCTAGTACAGATTATAGGAAGCAAAGATGTGATTTTACCAGCTCATTTTTTGAGCCACGCTACAACAAAGTCAACCCATAGATAGCTTTCCTTCTACCAGCTGCACTGCTCAGAACCATTCAGCTGTGAATGGTGGGTGGGGCTGCTTTGTTCAGAATATGGAAGCAAAGCCAGGGCTGCTGTGAGTGATGCAGCTTCTTTCTGAGGAGCTGTAGAAAGGACAGATCGTAGTGTCATCTCTAGCTTCAGGAGAAGAATCAGAATTACACATGTCTAGGAAAGTTACCTATGACCTGAGAAGCCTTCTCTTGCTATTTGTGTTGGGACCTATTCACATCAAGGCCAAGAGATGCACACATGTGATAACTAAACAGCCCTCAGAATGTCTACGGTAGGGCTGTCCATTATGTAGGTACAGCAAGGAGTCACAAGCTTTAGGTTGGGAGACCATGAAAGATTGACCTCTCCTAAAAGGTGCCTCCTGCTGGCCATCACTAGGTCTTACATCTACCATTAAAAGAGTTCCTTTGGTTAATGCAGGAAGTAGGAAGGCTCCTGTTTGCCTCTGCTTTCACCACTCTGCCCTTCCCACTCTGCTTTGCAGCAGCACCAAATTCTCTTCACCCCCACCCCACCCCCCATGCACTGTGCTCCCTTTCCTTCAGACAGAACCACTCTCCCTTCTTGGGCCCCTCCTACACTTGACTAATGGACCACTTTTCAGGTCTCAGAAGACATTGTCTTTGGGAAGCCCTCTTACATCTCTAAATCTGGGTCCACTACACTAGCCAGTGTCCCTTATCAAAGCTCTTATAATACTGCCTGTATTTCAAGTATCATGGCCACTTCTAACTCCAGATCTGTGAGGTCAGGGGTTGTATCTTCCTTTACTATATACCCAAACTTAATACAGTGCCTGGTACTTGTTACATGCCAATAAATATTTGTTTAAATGAATCAAATTAAAATAAAATTGTGCTATTTGCAAGCAGCAATGCATTGATTATTATTGATCCTCTGACCCAATTTACTCCATTGATTCCTTAGAAGGGCCTTAAGTTGTGGTTCCATAGGTTGAATGCATTTGGATTGTTTAGAGAGAAGAATACTACCTGGAAAAGTTAAAAACAGGGAAGATAAATTCTACGATCTGATACCCTGGGTTTATAAAATGTGAAGAAGGAAGGCACCTAAAGATGAAGGTTGCTACCAAACAGTTCTGCCCACATCTAAATTCCAATTAGTTCCAATTCTCACAGGCTCATTCCAGACCTAGTATGACTACAGTAGGAAGCCCCTATTGGTCTGCTGGCTCTGCTGGTGAAAGATACCACATGCAGGAGACTAGATAGGGGCACAGAACCAAGACTTGGACTCAGTCTATGTGAAAAGCCTATAAAAAATGAGCCTGGTGGGCAGACTCCCATTGCTGTATTCAAATAGATGATTAACCTGCAGAAGTAAGGCACTAACTTCATGGGGAACAGCTAGCTCTTAGGGACCTTTTCTCCTGTTCTTTATCCAGGAAGTGTTCATTTACTAACAATTAAGACAGTAGAGAATATTCTTCCCAGGAAAATATATGGGAACAATACCTCAAAGAGAGTCAGTTCTTCATGAGTCACAGCACATTTTGAAACACAGAGAAATATTTGATGAAGCCTAACTATTCCTTTGTCTTAAACTCAGTTTCATATCCATATTTTACAAAGATTTTCTATGAGTTATATAAGTGGTAGCTTAACTCTTAAAGTTTGACATATATTGATGATTTAATCTTTGTCTTAACAAGAGACTACTTTCATTTGTACAATCTCACAAGTAGTTTGTGAAATCATATTTGAAGATGTATAATTTAGTAACCAGTAATGACAGATTTGGTGCTATGCCGTTAATCCTTTTTAAAAGACATTTATGGATAATGTTCTTGAAGAATGTGAGCAGGGTAGGGGAATACATGTGGAAAGGGACCAAAAGGGGTATAAGTGGAGGAAGAAATGATAAGGAAGAGGTAAAGTTAACTGGCTTACCTCTCTCCTCCCCAAGAAAGATAGTTTCCATCCTAGTTTTCATATCTATTCATATCTATTCATATCTATTTCATATCTATTCATATCTCTCAGAGAGAGTCTCTGTCTATAATTCTACAAATTTAAATTTTGAGCATTGAAAACAGGAGTGTAACTAGATTCCAAAAAATATATTCAGCAGTTAAACATGGAAATGGGGATAAATGTAGTTCAAGAACTCCTTCACCAACTGACTCCCCCCAAAAATATAATTTTGTCTTTTTAATTCATTTTATTAATGGACTGGAGAAGAAAAATAACTGTAAACACAGAGAACAGGATTTTCATCACATATGTGTTTTAGAATGTTGCAGAAGTAATTTGAAAAAAATAGGTGAGAGAAAGACAAATCAATAAAGAAAACTCTTTTCGCTTGGGAAAAGTCTTTTTGGAAAATAGAGTTGAAATCCCGGTACTAGGGGATAGCTTTGCAGGTATTAGGGGAGGGTGTCTTTTGAATTTACATTTTGGCAAGCCTGACTGGAGCCCCTAAGGTCTGGAATTCAGACTTTTGTTCGTGCTGTCTCTTGCTTGTAAAAGGTATTTAGAGAAAGTACCATTAACATTCCCTGAACCATGTTCACCCAGAAACAAGTAATTGAAGGGATTCAGAGCACTCCACCTTCTCCTCTTTAGTGCTAGCAGGCAAGCTTCTGAATAGGAGGGAGGAAAGAGTCTGACTTCAATAATGAATTCCGAGAATAGCTGAACAGCGTGGGTCTGCTGACAGCTCCCCCACTCCGTGCTAGACTGCTTCTGAAAAGGACAAGGGGAGAAAAGTGGAAATACAGTTGTCTATGCCACCGAGAGTGTACAATTGGATCCAGCTCATAGAGAACTGCCTTCTACCTCAGAGGATATTATTATGCAACCTCTACTTTATTGGAGAAAGTAATCGTGGATAAAGATGGATGTTAGCCATCTGCTTTCAGGAGCCGAGTTGTGCCATTGCTGTTGAGTCACCTGGGAGAGTAAGGCCTGAGGAGGATATTGGGCAGAGACAATAAAAGGGAAAGAGTATTTCCTTTCATCTGGAAGTTATCTTTTATCTAAAGTTGTCACCTTTTACCCGCTGTCTTTCCTACAGAAATCAAGAACATCTTGTATTGGGGTCAGACAAATTTGGATTGTTATTTAAGTCCCACAATATACAGGTTGTATGACTGTGGGCAAATTACTTAACCTCTTAGTGACTAAGTTTAAAATAGAGATACTAATATTATCTGCTTTGCAGGCTGTTGTGAAAATTAAATGAGATAATATCTGTGATATCAATAGCCCTTTTGGTGGCTTTTCCTCTGCCCTGCCGAAGCATTAGCACCACCACTGCATTAGCTGCTGCTCTGTGCCCCAGTGCCCTTCTTGGTTTTTTTTTTTGGTTAATGTTTATTTATTTTTGAGAGAAAGAGAGAGAGACAGAGTGCGAACGGGGGAGGGCAGAGAGAGAGAGGGAGACATAATCCAAAGTAGATTCCAGGCTCTGAGTTGTCAAAACAGAACCTGATGCAGGGCTTGAACTCTCAAACTGTGAGATCATGACGTGAACCAAAGTCTGATGCTTAACCCACTGAGCCACGCAGGTGCCACCAGAGTGCCCTTCTTTTTGTGCTTATGGGCAGGGAAGAAGGAATGGAAACACCAGACGCGATGTCAGCGCCAGAATAGTATACTCGATGAGTATTTGCCTATAGTAAAAATGAAAACAGACAGTGAATTATGGAAAAAGTATAAACATTGATGCTGTTTACAATGGCCAAAAAACGAACAGAGATTAAGACAAAAGAAAACCTGGGAAATATTGGCTAGGAGCCGTGAAAGTAATAGAAACAGTGTCAGCTAGCCAGCAGCCATTTGTGACCAGTCATACCCACGACCAATCCCCAGGGCAAGAGGGTGATATTTCTGCATATCATTAATACATGGAGGACTCATTATGTGGTAAGTTTAACGTGATGATTTCACTAATTCTGTTATTAATACTCAGCCTTCTGCTGCTTGTGTAGCACAGCCACCTGTTCAGGATTTTTAAAAACAAAAGGACATATTTATTCCATATCCACCCAGAAAGAAGGGACTTGATGTCTCCTGGAGCTGGGAGGAGAATGGGCTCCTGCGAAGGTCAAAGTGAAGAAGGTGCCGTGAGAGCTGGTTTGAGAACGAAACGCTCTCCCCCACTAGTCTACTTCCCACCAGTATAAGGGATCTATCCCATGATCTCCTCACATACACTGCACAGGGTCCAGTCAGAACACAAAATCTTCTCCGTGTCCTTTAATGTAGGGAAACCAAAACAAGGGATTATTTACAAAGGTGATGAAGAGTGGAGAAGGCAAACAGGGGCCTGTGAGGAAACTAGAAACAGCAACCTCAAGAAATGACCACATCCCTTAAGGCTGGAGGGACCAAAGCAGGGGCAGTGTTCCCAGATTCCAAGAGCAGGCTACCTGCAGGAAGCAGGAGAGGGTGGCAGTTTGGGACCTTAGAGACAGATGCTACCAGTAGGAGTTGGAGCCATGGAGAGACCAGCTATAGAGGTGCCACCCAAGGCAGCGAAATGGGAAGAAGTATTCTCATTTCTCTCCTCCTCCCACCATCCAGACTCTGGCCAATGCCTCCCACCGGCCAAAACTACCTGGAAGCCAGGAGCATGGGAGCCTGGGGAAAGTTGTTTCCTGTGATAAAGGGCAGAACTGGGGAAAGCAAGAGAAGGGAACAGAGAGCAAACAGGTCAGCACACCATGCTGTATCAAAACATTTGGTTAGAATGGCCAGCCAACTGTGAGTTAGGCTGAAAACCCTTACCTGGGAAGGTGGCCAGAGAATATTGACAGGACAGACTCCAGACGCCTCAGTCTAAGGAACTGAGAAGTCACCTCTGGGCAAAGACAAGGAGTTTTCAGGGTGAGGAGACTTCATCTCTCTGCTCACTCTTCTCTATTGTTTTCTCCCTGGAAACAACCGTATGTTAATTGGCAGTTATCAGAGTTGAAATTGACAATAACATATCAATATAATGCAGTCTAATTTGCGTATTCTGTTAACTAACAGTCCTTTGTTTTAGATCATCCATTTAAACCTTTTCTTCATCATCCGGAATAATTGAAAGTCACATTTCATTGTTGTCAGAACAATTAATTTCTTGCATTTTTGACTCAACTAATAATGCAGCTTTATAATAAGAACATGCTGATTTGTATAGATCTTTACAGCTTATGGCATGCAATCACACACAATATTCCATTGTGTTTTACACCTTGACAGCCTGAAGTGAAGGGGACAGAGCTGGCATTTGTTGACTATGTGCCAGGCCCTGTGACAGCAACTTTACAAAGATTAATTCAGTTAATCCTCACAAAACCCAGAGAGGCAGATATTATTATCCCCATTTTACAGATGAGATAACTCACATAAAGAGAATGAACTGTCCCGGTCAAGGTCATACAGCCAAGTTGAGGGGCCTATCATGCTGAAAACGTACACGCACACACACACATACACACACACACACAATTCTTGCTATATATATGATATGTATGTATGTATACATATATGTGAGTATGTAAACTTTTCTCCATAAATTTTGTGATTTTTTTACACAAACCTTATTGACAATTTGTTTATTTAGTAAACCTTAATATCAGAACCAATTGATGTCACATGTGCTGCTTAGGAAGCAGAGATTGGAACAAGGCCTCAGTCCATGACAATTATTCTGGCTCTAGTTAGATATATTCAAATTTAAGTCCTCTCTGAGCCTCATTCACCTTCTATTAAATGGGGATAATGTATATTGAGTTGGAGAATACATCAATAATATATACAAAAACCTTAAGAAAAGTGTCTGGAACAGAGTATAGTCCAGGGAAAAGTTCTTACTAGGATCATTCTCAAATGCCCGGTAGTAGGCACATAAAGAAACATGCACAGGTGTATAAACGGTCCCATTTTAAGAGAATTCTGATATGTTTGCACAAAAATAATAAAAGTGATAATGATAATAATAATAATAATAGTAATAAAAGCACCATAGGTGTACCTGGGTGGCTGAGTGCTTGAGCGTCTGGCTCTTGATATCAGCTCAGGTTATGATCTCATAACCTGGGCCCTGTGTTGGGCTCTGGGTTGAGAGCCTGCTTGAGATTCTCTCACTCTCACTCTTGCTCTCAAAATAAATAAATAAACATTAAAAAAATTTTTTTACATTTATTTATTTTTGAGAGACAGAGAGAGACAGAGCACAAGCAGGGTAGGGGCAGAGACAGAAGGAGACAGAGAATCCAAAGCAGGATCCAGGCTCCGAGCTGTCAGTACAGAACCCGACGCGGGGCTCAAACTCACAAACCGTGAGATCACGGCCTGAGCCGAAGTCAGGCACCCAACCGACTGAGCCACCTAGGCGCCCCAATAAATAAACGTTTTTTAAGAAGCACCACAGGGGCGCCTGGGTGGCTCAGTCGGCTAAGTGTCTGACTTCCGCCCAGGTCACTATCTCACAGTTTGTGGGTTTGAGCCTCACGTCGGGCTCTGTGCTGATGGCTAGGAGCCTGGAGCCTGCTTCAGATTCTGTGTTTCCCTCTCTCTGCCCCTCCCTCGCTTGCACTCTGTCTCTCTTTCTCTCTCTCTCTCAAAAATAAATAAACATTTTAAAAAAAGCACCATAAAAAGCCAGCGTTATTAAATGTCCCTAAGGGAACACATTGGACCCTATCCTTATGGTCAACCAAAGGCTCTCCAAAAGGAACCTCTTTAACAGAATTAGCTTGGTGGATCTACACTTGGCATTCCAGAAGACTTTCCAGCCCTAGGAGAGGAGCTGCGCTCCTCTAGAGAAGGTATCAAACATTAACTTGAAACTTAAGTGGGAAACTGCCACAGTGATACTGTTCAACATGTCAGAGAAATAAATTAAAATGATATGAAATGTGGCCAGAGCCGTGGAAACTCACACACCACCTGAACACAAAAGCAAATGGAATTAGGAGAGCATGAAAATAAAAGCTGGAGGAAAAGGTGGACCAGCCTGCACAATGCGTCATTGGGGATCTGCAGGAGACAGAAACAGGCTGCTTATTTCAACAGAGAGCGTTTCAAGAACTGTGAACTAGGGGCGCCTGGGTGGCTCAGTCGGTTAAGACTCCGACTCTTGGTTTCGGCTCAGGTCATGATCTCACAGTGTGTGAGTTCGAGCCCCGCGTCAGGCTCCGTGCTGACAGCACAGAGCCTGCTTGGGATTCTCTCTCTCTCCCTCTCTCTGCCCCTCCCCCACTCACTCTCTCTGTCTCTCTCTCAAAAATAAATAAATAAAACTTAAAAAAAATTAAAAAAAAAAAAAAAGAACTGTGAACTAGGTAACTTAAAATGCACAGTGAGAACCTGAAGATATCTAGGGAGTCACAACTGCAGGAAGCACATACTGCCCCCCGGGGCTGGAGGAACACAACTTAAAGGAGACACCTATCATCTGAGATGCTTGGAAGAGGCCCCTGCCAAAAGAATCTGAGAGGAGGCAAGAATCAGTGGCTGCTGGGGGCGCTGACCCCAGGGAATGTCCCTGGGGCTCGGCCCAGACCACTGAGGAGAAGGATGCTAGCTTTCTGTGTCCCGTGTCCCTGAGACGGCACAGGAAGCTGGTTTTGTTTGTGACAGGAAAATGGCAAAATGAATTCAACTTCTGCTCCAAGTGAACAGCAACGCCAGGATGAAGAAAGAGGCCAGGAGAACAAGCAAGTGAGGAGTTCGATGGGGAGTAAATAAGGGAGGTTGTCTCCCCTCCTCCAGCCTTGCCGCGCGCTCTAACGCCCCTATGGGCAGGGTTCATAGGAGCCAGCCAGCAACAGAGAAACAGCCTCAGCATCGTGAAGTGCACTACTAGAGAGATAATACCTTAGACACTGGTGCATTCCGTATTGTTAGTCACTTACTAATTATAAGGTTGATAATCAAAATTATGTCATTTGAGCTGCTTCTACATTTGGTTATTGTGGAAAGCGCCAGATGAATGGATAAACAAAATGGGGCATAGATACATACAATGGAATATTATTCGACCTTAAATAGGAAGGAAATTTAGGGCACACACTACCACATAGATGAACGTGGAGAACACTGGGCTTCCTGAAATAAGCCAGTCACAAAGGACAAATACTCTATGATCCATTTATAAGAGGTCCTAGAGTCACCGAATTCATAAACAGAAGGTGGCTGCCAGAAGCTGGAAGGAGGGGAGATAAAGAATTATTGTTTAAGGGGCACAGAGAGCTCTGTGGATGGACAGTGGTGGTGGTCGCCCAACAATGTGAATGTACTTAATGCCACTGAAATGCACACTTAAAAATGTTTAAGATGCAGGCACCTCGGTGGCTCAGTCGGTTGAGCGTCCAACTGAAGCTCAGCTCACGATCTCCTGGTTGGTGGATTTGAGCCCCGCGTCGGGCTCTGTGCTGACAGCTCAGAGCCTGGGTCCTGCTTCGGATTCTGTGTCTCCCTCTGTGACCCTCCTCAGCTCTTGCTCTTTGTCTCTCTCTCAAACATGAGCATTTCATAAAAAATGTTTAAGATGAAAAATGCTCTCTGTTTTTTTACCATAGTTAAAAATTTTTAAAAAGAGTAGATAGTAAGCAAAGGCATTTTATCCATTAATTTTACTGATTTTTGGTTCAGAACCTGATGATGGAAAAACTGAATTAATTAATTAAAAATTATATCCCCAAAACAAAAGCAATATTTGTTTCTATTTTCTCCCATACAGTAAATATTTGCTTTTTGAAAGTTTGTATATCCTTCAAAGTCAATTTTAAATGGTGCCTCATGACCTGTTCAGCAGTCGGAAAGCTCGTTCCTTCTAGGCCCAATTGTGTGATCACTTACTACTTTCGGCACATAAGGCTGCACTATGCTCACTAGGCTTGGAGCGTAAAGGTAAAGTCTGCATTTTATCTGTCTCTCAGGGTAAGTAGTGCAATGTGAGTACTCAAAAATATTCTTGAATGGAAACTGTAGCATCACCAAACTATAGAAATCCAGGATTCGGGGTGCAAATGGAATGATCATTCATCCAAGGCGACCCATCCCTGAGGGTTTCCTGGGATGCTGGACTTCCTGGGATGCTGGGAACCTGGACCATCCTGGGCACACCTCGACAGTCAGTTACCCTGGGAGTAAAATTTAGTTTTCTAAAGAGAAATGAGTGCTTTTTGTTTGCAAATTCACAATATAACCCTGGCAAAATATGCTTTTCAAAGATACAATAGGCATGAACGCCAGAGTGAAATAACAAGAAGCAGTTACACAGAAGTGTTCATCATTCTAATCAGAAATCCATTTCTGATACATTAACAATTATAACTCTTAACTCAATTATTACATAAACACAATTTTATAAATTTTCTTTCAAGTAACAATGAAATCAACAATTTTTTTCTTTTGGAGGGAAGGAAATAAACCCATAGTAAAGGTGCTAATTAAAAACTCCTACATCTCACACTAGAACCATCGCAGGTATTAAGAGTTCTGAATGTTCCAATTAAAACCGTGAAGAATTTGCTCTGCAATATGCACTTCTATCCCCCTAGGCATCAATATGTTGAAGCCTATGAATATGGTGGGAGCCAGTGTGCTTTGATCTAATGGCATCTGCAGTAAGGACCACATCACAATGTGCTCATAACACGCTGATCTCATCTGAGCCTCTAGCAAAGGGTTGTCAAGAGATGCTAATGACCACTTTATCCTACACTTTGACTTCCTCTGTCGAAAGCTATTTGTACCATCTCAGAGGGCCAGCATGACCGCCACTCTACCGCTTTGTGACACATAATAAGTCAAGAGCAAAAACACCAGGGATCCATTCGTCATTCAGCTGTTCATTCAAACACACATTTATTGAGCACCTAACTAAGGGTGACCATCATTCTGTTAAGTGCTGTGAATACAAAGAGGAATAAGACTGTTTCCAAGGGGTTTACAAACCAATGGTGAAATAAACCAAGTGCCGTGGAAGTCCAGGGTGGAGGGCAATTCATTTTGCTGGGGAAGTCAAGGGAAGTGTTGCTGAAGAGGTGACATTTGTGCTGAGCTCTGGGAAATCCAGCAGTTACAAGTGGAGGAATGGAAAGGGAGAGAAGTTCTTCTCTGGAGAAGTGAGTGTAGGATATGCTGTGTATAGGACCCTCAGGCTGCTCTAACTAAGTACCTCCTACTAAGTGGCTTAAACAATGAAAATTTATTGTCTCACAGTTCTGGAGGCCAGAAGTCTGAGATCAAAGTATTGGCAGGGTTGGCTCCTTCTGCAGGCTATGAGGGAGAATCTAGAATCTATTCCATGCCTCTTTTTTAGCTTCTGGTGATTTGCTGACACTGATGGTGTTTCTTGGTTTGTAGATGCATCACCACAGTCAATGTTTTCAGCTTCACTCGGCACTCTCCTTGTGTGTGTGCATTTATATAAGGACACCAGTCATATTAGGGTTAGTGGCCCACCCAACTCCAGTATGACCTCATCTTAACATAACTAATGACATTTGCAACAACCTTATTTTCTAATAAGCTCACATTCTGAGGTGCTAGAGGTTAGGACTTCAACATATGAATTTTGAGGAGGACACAATTCAACACATAATATCCTGGAAAAAGAGTCAGATAAATGAGCATATGGGAGGAACATTTTTAAGACAGAAGTGGCTATAATTTTAAAAAATGGTAGGAGAGGAGGGTGGAGACTAGGATTTGAATAGGTTCTAGAGCCATGTTCAGGGATAAAGAAAGATGAAATATATACTCAGATGATCTGGGAAACACTGATAATTGGTAATGAGACAAAAAGATTGTGGCCATAAATTAGGGGAAATGCCACATTAAAAAAATTTAACAGGTTTTTTTTATGACAGAGCTTCTCAGAGATTGTATTATGGTAATGTGCTTAATAAAATCTACAAAGGTGAGAGCCTGCAGCCCTTCCTAAACTTATTTCATGGCAGCAACTTCTTTTTTCAGTGATCTTCCAATAAAAAAATCATAATTTGAGAACTGTAAGCATAGTCACTGCATGTATTTCCCAGCTGGTTTCCTTACGTCTGTGAGTTCCAATTTCCTTCCCTATAGCACTGGGTACTCATAGCTTTTTAGAAGTTCAGTCCCTGTGACATGAGGGGAGTGTGCATGGAAGTGACTGTCAAAAGGTAAACCACTATACACAAGGGAATACATGGAGACCTTTTGGGCAGGAGGTAAAAGGCTTATGAATTTGTTGGAAATAAGGTAAGAGAGCAGACAGAGCAATCATTTGCGGGGGGGGGGGGGGGGGGGGTGGATAAAGATCCCAGGGGAGTAGAAATCCATATACTGATATCCAACTAACATTGAAAGTCTGAAGTAAACCCCCCCCACCCCTGTTGCTTATGCCCTTCCCACGATTCCTCCCTATTCCTAGTCCATTCATTCATTCGATATTCATTACATCCGTTACTATGTCTTAGGCTCATTGCTCAGCATCCTACAAGACACTTTCTCCAAGTAGCCCTCATAGATTACTTGAATTCAAGCTTTCCCTTCTTCTGATCTGCTTGGTGCATTGTTTAGGTCATACAGTTTGGCATTTGAACATATATTGACTTGAACCATTTACCTCTTTGCTTCCATTTATATGGATGTGCCTCCTAAACGAGACTGAAAATCTTCTCTAAGCAATTACTAAAAATATTCCATGGGTTTCCATCCTCAATATGTACAATGCTAAGTGCACAGAAGATACTTAATAAGCACTCAGAGCATTGAAAACAATTTTGTATCTTGGAGAAGAGGACTTTTGCAACATCAGGTTAACATCCTAATGTTACAAAAACACTGGCAACCAAACATATGCTGTGAATTATCTGGAAACACATATATTACATATTTTTTAAAGGTTACCCATAATTATAATTGATAAATTATTTCTAAGTGCCCAAGTATGCAAGGGAGCCACTGCATCTAAGGCAGACTTTGATTCAAAGGAGCTAAACTATGCCTCTAACCAGCAAAGAGCTATCATAGACAATGAAAAATGACAAACAGATAACGTGAAATGAGCAGACAACATCTTCTATTTATTTATAAAAATGGTAGTTCAGACATGGGAGAAGTCAGGAGCTGATTTATTTAGATAAATGAGTCCACTTCATTTTGCTATTAGGCCCTTCTGAACTATCCTTAAAATTACTTCACAAAATTAAGATGGAAAGTTTATTTTTGATTGAATCTTCAGTCAAGGTCAGTAACAGATAACAGAATATACTGAGTTCTTAAATTAAAGATCACCAAAACTCTTCGGGCAATTTGCTGTGAAGATAGAATTGATGCTTCTAAATCTCCAGTGTTATGCTATTTGATGTGTTTTGTTAATTTGTCAGATTGATACACTGCCTTGAGATTGAAAACAATTTCTTTGAGAAGACAGTTCTTTTTATCAACTTAAAAAAATGATTCGTCTATTCAAATAATACCTTGTCAAGAGTTTAGCTCATAAAAATACTGAATGCTAGCTTTGTGATCTGATAAGTCATTCTCATAGCTTATGACTGAAGATACAATAATAATTAAATAAAATTATACAGCCAGTAAGAATTTTCTTCAAAAATCTTGAATATCTACCAATGAATCAAAGGAGAAGGAAGAAACAAACAATAAATCAAGTTCCTGGAGCATCCTTAGCTGTCTTGTTCAAACATTCAAAGATGCCCTCAACACATTCTCTTTCCAGTACTTACACCACTCAATCCAAAAGTTATTCTTTCTTTTATTTCCAACTTTATTAAGAAATGCTTATAAATATAATTGTATATATGTGATACATATAATGCTATGGTTTGATATACATTTACATTCTGAAATGATTACCTGAAAGTTATTCTCACTAATGATTTCCTTCTAACTAAGTTTATTAGTGTTTTCAGTCTCTTCCACACCTAGAACCCCACATATCTACTTCTTTTCAAACTTTCAATTCAGGAAATGTAAAAATTTGTAAGAAAAATAATAAAAACAGTGCTTCCTGTGGAGATAGGAGCATTAGTGTGGCAGACCCCAGAATCAGAAGGCTCTGATTCAAAGTCAAAGTCAACTATTTACCATCTCTGTGAACTCCCTTAACTTTCTGAGCATAAGTTTCCCCAGCAAAATACATTAATGTCTCAGAGTTCCCAGATTCATAACAGGTTTTCAGTTCAACAAATGAATGATTGAATAACCTCACAGTATCCCCTTTCTCTCTCATAATCTGCTTTAGCCATTCTCTTTTTCCTTTTCCTACTTCAACATACTTCCTTCATAGTACTTCCTACTTCCTTTCTTTCTACTCCCAATTATGCAAGAAGTTTCCTTCCCCATGACTTTTCAGTTAAAATTCACTTCTCTCAGTTTCTTAGCTGGCTTCATACAAACCATCTCCATGTTTCCTTTTCCCATACTAGCCCTAGTGTTTGGCAAAGCTTCCTGCTTCACATTCCCAAAGCCAGCTTCTTCTTCTCATTCAAAACCTGACAAAAATCACCCCCTTTGCCCATTATATGCACTCAGTAAATAATAAATGATTAAAGCATCAATGATGAATTCATTCTCAAAGAACATGTATTCTGAGTAATGAAATTTGGAAAAGAAAAGATAGCGAGTAACTACAACCCACTTAGAAACAGGTGTGATTTCTCTAACCAGCCGTTAACACATTTGCACTGCCATAATTACTGCTCTGGCAAATAATACATTGCCATAGAAACATTGTTTCCAAATTGCATATTTATAGATTTTATTGGTGGCGTATTTTGACTATAAAGTAGTTTTCACATGTGAGCTTTGAAAATGAAGGATGATAGGAACATTATTCATCTCCACAGCTGCCCCAAGCTGAAGGGTTTTAAAGATGCAACTGGAAATTCCCCCAACCTCTATATGTCAAGGTGAGC
Source organism: Panthera onca (assembly GCF_046562875.1). NCBI lineage: Eukaryota > Metazoa > Chordata > Mammalia > Carnivora > Felidae > Panthera > Panthera onca. Next base: position 227,533,833 of record NC_138339.1, read on the forward strand.
ACAGCTGGCATTTCCCTCAATGCTTGCATTGAAAAGTAAAGGAACTGGCTAAATAAAGAACACAGTGAGCTAAAGTAATAGTCAAAATAAAACCAAATAAGTGTGAGTCTGATTTCATCTATAAAATGGGAATGATAATAATATTTCTCTTAGATTTTCTCTAAGATTTTCATTTGCTCAATGAGACATAGCAAATGAAAAAAAACACCTTATGAATTACAAAGTGCTATGTAAATACCAATTTTAGCTTTTATTCAACATCAAAACAGACCACCTGCACATAGGACTGTTTTCAGGGTTCCCTTGGTTCTTCTAGAAACACGTTAGAACCACATGATCCTCTCAATAGATACAGAAAAAGCATTTAACAAACTTTCTTGATAAAAAGGCTTAAGAAAGTAGAGACAGAGGGAACATACCTCAGGATGATAAAAGCCATGTATGAAAGACCCACAGTTAATATCATCCTCAATGGGGAAAACCTGAGAGCTTTCCTCCTAAGGTCAGGAACATGACAGGGATGTACACTCTCAACTACTGTTGTTCAACATAGTGTTGGAAGTCTTAGCCTCAGCAATCAGACAACAAAAAGAAATAAAAGGCACCCAAATCAGCAAGTCAAACTTTCACTCTTTGCAGATGACATAAGCTGAAAGACTCCACCCCAAAACTGCTAGAATTGATACATGAATTCGGCAAAGTCACAGGATATAAAATCAATGTACAGAAATTGGTTGCATTTCTACACACCAATAATACAGCAGAATGAGAAATCAAGGAATTGATCCCATTTACAATTGCACCAAAAACCATAAAATATTTAGGAATAAACCTAACAAAGAGGTAAAAGATCTGTACACTGAAAACTATAAAAAACTTACAAAAGCAACTGAAGAAGACACAAAAAAAATGGAAAAATATTCCATGCTCATGGATTGGAAGAACAAATATTGTTAAAATGTTGATACTACCCAAAGCAATCTATGCATCCATTGCAATACATCAAAATAACACCATCATTCTTCACAGAGCTAGAACAAAAAATTCTAAAATTTGTATGGAACCAGAAAAGACCCCAAATAGCCAAAGTAATGTTGAAAAAGAAAACCAAAGCTGAAGGCATCACAATTCCAGACTTCAAGCTGTATTACAAAGCTGTAATCATCAGTACAGTGTAGTCCTAGTACAAAAACAGACACATAGGTCAGTGGAACAGAATAGAGAATCCATAATAGAGAATCAAGATTAAAAACTTTCGGCACAGTGAAGGAAACAATTAACAAAACTAAAAGGCAACTGATGGAATAGGAGAAGATATTTTCAAATGACATATTGGATAAAGGGTTACTATCCAAAATCTATAAGGAACTTATCAAAATCAATACCCAAAAAAACAAGTAATACAGTGAAGAAATGGGCAAAAAACATGAATTGACAGTTTTCAAATGAAGACATCCAGATGGCTAACAGACACATGAAAAGATGCTCAACAGCACTCATTATCAGAGAAACAAAACAAAACCACAATGAGATATCACCTCATACCTGTCAGAATTGCTAAAATTAACAACTCAGGAAACAGCATATGTTGGCAAGCAGGTGGAGAAAAGGAAACGTTTTTGCACTCCTGGTGGGAATGCAGATTGGTGCAGCCACTCTGGAGAACACTATGAAGTTTCCTCAAAAAATTAAAAATAGAGCTATCCTATTATCCAGCATTGCACTTCTAGGTATTTACCCAAAGGATAGAAAAACCTTGAGGGCATATGCACCTCAAGGTTTATAGTGGTGCTATCAGTAATAGCCAAATTATGGAAAGAGCCCAAATGCCCATTGACTGCCAAATGGATAAACAAGGGATAAACTTTAGAATTCACATTTCTTGTTTTTATTGGGAAAAATAAAAATAGACAAGAAAAGTTGTAAGAAAAGTTGTATAAACACACCACCGACTAGCTTAGAAGAAAAAAAAAAATCAAAGTTTAAAGTGAACTCTTTCTCCTTAAAAACAACAGGAAAAATAAAAGAGCCCCTTTTAGATAAGCAAGGAAACAAACTACTTTTAATGACAAGACTGAGTAGCCAAATTCTGATTCAAATAATGACAACAATTCTTGTTTCCCCACCCTTTATAATCACAAAGTATTTCCTCATACTTTATCTCAGTTCTTTATTTCAACACTATGGAGTAATCAGAAGTGGTAGGTGATGGGATAAGGTTTTAAACAATTTTCTGGTGTCTTTTTCCTTACCTGTAGACTGGTTTATCTTTCTGCACTCCTTCCATTGTTAAAGCTAATCATAAGTCTTACTGACTTCAAGGAAAAGAAGTAAATGAACAACCTAGAGGTAAAAAGTTCACAAGGTGGGAAAAATGAGGATATAACCGAGGGGGAAGATCTTATCAGGCTGACTGTACAAAGGAGAGAAGAGGTTTGCAAACCACAAAGGAAGGGAGAAGCGTAACCTGGGTCTCAGGAAAGTAGTAGATCAACCTTCCTGGACCTGAGCTTCAGAATGAGAGCAATGGAAAAGGTAAAGGCAGGGAAGGAGCCCGGATAGTAAAAGGGGCAACAAAGTAAAGGGGACCCTTGCCCACTGACTATTTAGAAACTGCTTAGCAGGGTACCCTCTAACATGGCAGCACAATAGAATAAAACAGTGGTATAGTGTGTTTGGGCAGACAGAGGGCAGGAAAACTCCCCCTGTCCATCTTATCTCTTATGGAACAGACACACATGTTAGGGATTGTGGGGAATTAGCTGACAGTTAAGAGCCAAACTTGTCTGGAAAGAGTCACTGAGGCAAGTAGTGAGAAACCCTATAGCAGAGACTATGGGCCCCACAACCTAGGCAGGGACTAGAAAGAGTATTCCACTAAGATTTCAAAGATCTTCACACCAAGAAGGCCAAGATGAGGCCAACTTAGATTCAGGGTCAGGGGGGCCCACCATGACAAGTGGATAGACTACAGGTATACCAGTCACAGGTACTTTATTGGCAAAGGCAGCTAGAATAAGAACAATGCCCAGAGACATCCGTTGTGTCTCGGCAGGTCAGTGGGTGCCTACAGAAAGGACGCCATGAGATTGGTTGCTCCCCACTGGTGCTATGGGAACTATGGAAATAAAGACTAGCTAAATGAGAACAGCAAATGCTAATTGTTCAGAGATTGCTATGGCAAGGGAGTTAGCCGCTGCCACCTGGACTTTGGCACAGACTCAACAGCAGGCAAAGAAATAGGAAAGATTTATAGTGGCAGAAAGGGAAGTCTTTCAGGTGTCCCCTGATTGGAGATGATTGGCATGGGGAAGTGGTAGGTGGGCTAACTAGAAAAGAGGCATCCTATGTGGTACATATTTGGTTTTCTTTATTTGGCCCCAAATTTGAAATAAGGACAAAAATTAAGGAAGCTATCAGTTATTAGTCAAGTCCTGGCCATTTGTGGTGGATTGTGAACAATGGGGCTTCCTGCAAGTCTGACTTACAACAAGCTGATTTCCTGAGTTGTTTATTGTAGACAAAGAGTTGGTTTCCTGGGCAAGTTGCTGCAGGTGGTTGTTCAGAGTACTATCGTTAATATATGGTCTGGTCATTATCTGTTTGGATAGTCCGTCTTTCAGAACATACAAATGTCCCCTGTCACCCAGATGGTACCTTGGAAAGAAAGTAGAGACAGAAAACTTGAGTGAAGAGCAACAGCTCTTTTGGAGGGTTCAAATGATGGATAATCGTCTGAATATCTATCCAAAAGAGACTGAGTTAGCTGGAAAGAATATTGTAGACTGGAAGAGATGAATTTATCATCAGTGAGAAAGTTTAGTACTTCTTTTTTCTGGTAGCAGGAAGATTGTAGAATCCAGAGCAAGATAAAATTGGATTTGGAAAACAAAGAACCTACATTTTTCGTACTCCCAATATGTAGTATGCAAATTTTGACCCCGTCGCTGGTATTGTTGTATATGGCTTACAAATGAGAAATCTAACACCAAGAAATATTGAAGATAATAATGAATATCAAAACCATATAGTTCAAGGTATCATTTCTTGGAAACCAATAGGTTCTTCCTAGGACACTTAGACACACAAGTAGCAGTTCGAACAGCTGAGGTCCAAGTCCCAGTACAGATAAACAGAAACCCAACAGACTACAGGCTAAGAATATGAAGACCAGGGTTCCTGGGTGGCTTAGTCATTTAAGCGTCTGGCTTCAGCTCAGGTCATGATCTCATGGTTTGTGAGTTCGAGCCCCACATCGGGTTCTGTGCTGACAGCTCAGAGCCTGGAGTCTGCTTCGGATTCTGTGTCTCATTCTCTCTCTGCCCCTATCCCATTTGTGCTCTGTCTCTCTCTGACTCTCAAAAATAAACAAATGTAAAAACAAAAAAAATTAAAGAATATGAAGACAATACTCACCCATCCCTAAGGAAACTAATATATAGATTTTTGCAGGACTGCGACATTTCAGATATTGTAGTCTATTGTTCTCACAAGTATGTACACGTGGCAATTCAAGAGTTCCCATTTTAGACCCAGATAACATAGTCATCAAACCCTGAATGTCAAGAGGAAGTACATTGGGATTAGATAATGTAACTGAGCTGGAGAGTCACTAAGAAAAGCCATAATTGGAACTGGGGGCCAGATCATGCAAGCAGGCTGCTTTAAGCGAGAGTTCTCCATGACTGAGACTCACATATGGCCTGAAGACCACACTTCCCACAACAGCACCTCCGTAACCTTTCCTCTCCACTCCCCTTTGAAATGTTGCAGCTGAGGCCTTGAGAGCAGAGGTTATCTAAGTAAAAGAAAATAAATTGCTTCAGGCTCATTGTGATTAGTCAGAAAGTAAAATGAGATTCCATGAAGCACCTTTGTATTTCAGAACACCAAATCATTTCTTATTATGAACATAGGGTAATACAAGTTGAATATCAAGTGATTAATGTGCATTTTGAACACATCTCTGGAATCCTAATTCTTTAAAGCCTCTCTTAAAAAGTACTCCACTCTGACAGCCACATTCTCAAATGTTCCAATGCCACCTAAAAAGGCCATGTTTCATAAATTCCATATTGATATTACAATAGAGTAGCAGAATAATTTTAAGATTTTTCCTATTTGATAATTGCCCTATTGCTTTTGAAAATAATGACTCTCAATTATGCCAGTGTGAGATGCATTCATTTCATTACATTATCTAAATTTGTGTAGCTTTTACAAGGCTTTATGTCGCTTTTGGTAAAGACAAAAAAAAAAACCTCCCTATTTCTCTCAATTAGGCTTTTTAAAATTAATTTGCACATATAATGACATTTTCACTCATTTTCTTATTTACCACAAAATAAACATCAATGTGTCATTATTAAGAATGATAAATTTATATCATAATCACTATTTTCCTTACTTTATCACAGGTAGATAATTATAATAAATAATATTTGCCTACTGACTTATCTACTGTGTGCCACTTACTGTGCTTATTATCTTCATTTTGCAAGATGACCTAGGCTCAGAAAGGGTAAATCAGTTGCTCATGACAACACAGCAGTAAGCGGTAGGTAGACAAGCTAGTTTTGTCTTAGCCACGGCATCTCACTCCCATTCCAGGGCAGGTCTGGTTAGCTTCATTTTTCACAGAGAACCGCTGCTCTTCCTCCTCCTTTTTCATTCTCTTTCCTGAATTCAGTAGCTCCTCTCCAAGAGCACAGACAATGAGCCCAGGAGTTCTGGGTTCCTGTTCTGCACCTTCTATAGATACTAGCTATGTGATAGTGGGTGCACTAGTCACAGTCATTAACACTGGTATTGGTGATAAATAACTCCCTAAATCTCGAGGGCTTCACACAGTAAAAGTATATTTTTTGCTGCCATCACAGGGTAATGCAGGTAGGGCAGCTTTCCTATAAGCAGTGATTCGGGAATCCAAACTGTTCCCTTCTAATGGCTGCAAGGATGCTCTCTCATCATTAACCTGGCAGATGAAGGGGAAGACCCCATGTGGATGGAAGGCACTTTGGATGTGTAATCATTGACCAGAAGTACTCACTTTTCATTAGACTGTATGTCCAACCTAACTGCAAAGGAGGATGGGAAAATATACATGAGGACATGGACATCAGTGAGTTTTTGTAGTTTCTGCCACACTGAGCTAGTTTTTTTGTTTTTGTTTTTTTTAAATCTGTTTAAGTCTATGTTTCCACTTCTACAAAGTAAAACATTAGCCTATTCTTAACACATAGTATGCATATACTCAATGTTTTTAAATAAATCTAACATTATATTATATAAGTATATATACTCAGACTCTCAATGGAGACAGAAACCTACCTTCCTTTAATCTATGAGGAGAAAATTGAAAAAAGATAATGTGTTTTCCAAATCAAATCTCAGTAAAGATACCCAGAGAAGTCATATTAGAACTCTTCATGTAAAATTTTCTTTATAACTTTATAAGACAGTGAAAAAAATCAGAATCTCAGCTGGAGAAGAAGTGAACCCTTAGAAGGAAGGAAGAAAGGCTGGTAGTGTGGAGGGGAAAATGTAGGGTGCATGTGGGTAGGTGGGGAATTTATGAGAGGAAGATGATAATTTGTTTATGTCATTAACAATATTTTCTTCTCAAAATTAGAAGGTTGGAGGATAATAAATAAGTAAGGAAAACCCACTAATAACTATGGTGTCTACCTGAAGATACTAATTAGAATTGTGACATTCTTTTTTTTAATTCCCTGAATTTTCCTTTACTTCAGGAACGAGTTGTTCATTTAATGAGCTGAGGAGATTGTTGTCCCAGCTTCCCAAATCTCCCCTCTAACCTGTATCTTTTTGACTTCATATTTTATGTGTTGAGCATTGTGGTATAATTGTATTATTAAATATTTTTTCATGTGTCAGTTTTTTTCTTCCTTCTCCATATCTCCTAACTCCTAGAACATAGTCTTGGACTTTCCAACTCTGTAAATGATCTTTCTGATGACAAGCATGAGGTGGACTTCACTTTACAGGAATAGTTTTCTGTCGCTGAAGAACATGATGCACGTTTCTAACATTTCTATTTGATAAACAAGAGTGGAATAAAGTCCAGAAAAAAATAGCTCACTTTTCAATAGTCTCCCTCTCCCTTATTGCTACTAGATTTTTTTGATTGCTTCTTAATTGTTCTGCATTTAAGAATAAGACCTTCATTATTTTTGCATAATTATATATTTACTATTTAAAAATCACAGTATGCTAAAAATGTAAAAGGGGAACTTAAAACCATCCAAATTTTACCAACATGATATTATTAAGACATTTTTCTCTTCATATACAAAATAGAAGGATGAATTGATTTAAAGAGACAGAGAGAGAGAGAGAGAGAGAGAGAAAGAGAGAGGTGGAAATACAGCCATCTAGTCTACCTGCTACTTTTCAATTAAAAAGTATGACTGTATTTCATCAATTCTAAAGCACATTCTTTTTCATGTTTTAGCATCTCTAAAATTGGGATATGTCTCATAATGGAAAGTGTATTATATCATTGTGGTCAGTCAGCAATCTTGATGTGATGTCCATTGCTTGGACCTGTACAAAATTGGTTGCTATTTCTGATGGCCTAACTGGCCAAATGCAGTCTTTCAAAACTCAGGCAGAAAGGAAGACAAGTCTTAGTTGTTGCCTAGCAACCTCTCCTTGACACCTTCTGGTTAAAAAAAAAGACACACAGGTCCCCAAGCAAGTGACACACACTGATTACCTATGCATTGTAAGTATTCTCAATGCCTTCTTTGTATATCCAATATTTTCTAAATTTCATATACTATTCAAGTATTATTTTCTATTTAGGAGATAATATAAATCTCTAAAAAATTTAGAGGACTCTGAGTAAATGGGAACCTAAATTTTTGGTTCTCAACTACTCTGAATCATGAGCAGTTTTTCTATGATAAAGAAAAGTGGAGGGTAGGTCTGAGACAACTTCTCCCCTGTATCTCCAGGTGAAGAAAGTGTTCTTTGCAGCCTCGGGGGAAAGTGGCCCTTTATTGAGGCTCAAGATGAAGACTTCTAAATCTCTGGAGGCCTAAGGTCTACTGACCTCATTGGGAGGAGTAGAGTCTGTTTGCTTTCCAAGAGTTCTAGTAACAAAAAGATATTCTTTCAATGTTCATAGTATAGGGTTAACAGTTTTCCAGATTGGACTTCAAAAAATCCATTAATATGTTGTTTACCAGAGACATATATAAACAAAAGATAAAGAAATTATAAAACTAAATAATGAAAAAATAAACCAGGTAAATATAAACCAAAAAAAATCTATAAAACAAATATATGATGATCAAGTATATTCATCAGCATGGTTAATCCAAGAAATACACAGCTTGTTTAACCCTAGAAAATCAATCATGAAATTTACTCTAATAATAAAATACAAGAGAAAAATCACATATTGTTTCAATAGATTTGAAAAAAGTGCTTGATAGATTTTGACACCTATTTATGATATAAAAAAATAATTCTCTGAGAAACTAAATAAAAGCAAACTTCTTCCACTTGATAAAGGATACCAATAAACATCATAATTAGTGAAGGTATTTTTAAATACATTCCTTTTTAAGATTAGGAACAGGACAAATATGGATTCTATTACAGAAGTGGCCTATGTTATGACCAATGCAAAAGACAAGAAAAAAGAGCTAGGAGTTTCAGTTCTGGCTATAATGGAGTACTTGATCCTATGTAAACAACTGTAACAGCTGACCAAAAATATAAAAATATTATGAAAATTTTATAATATATTATATAATATTATAAAACAGAAATAATCCTTGAGAGAAGTAAAGGACACTAAATTACCATGAAGTCAGAAGACAAAAGGATGACATCTTTATAACACTGAAATTTTGAAAACCTGTCGACATACCGTTCTATACTTAGGAGAATGTGTCCTTCAGAACTGAAGGCAAAATAAAGACGTTTTTAAACTTATAAGCAAACTAACAAAAAAACTCAAAGAATCTGTTGCCAGAAGGTGTGCACACAAGAAATAATATAGTAAAATCCTCAGAATGAAGAAAAATGTTACCAGATAGAAGCATGGGACTGTAAGAAGGTAGGGAGTACACCAGAAGGGGCAAATACATCAGCAAACAGAAATAAACATTGACTCTTAAAAACAACAATAATATCTTGTATGATTTGTAACATATGTAAAAGTAGGATATATAACAAAAATACCACAAGAGAGGGAAGCAGTAAAAGAAATTATAACTCTTGTAAACTTTTTATTGTTTGAGAAATGGTAAAGTACTAATTTTAAAAAGACTATAATGAATCAGATATGTATTATAATTTCAAGCACAACCAATAAAATAATAATAGCAGATGATATAACTGAAGAGCTAATAGAGAAGAAAAATAATAAAAAAAATTGTTAAATCCTAAAGCAAGTAAGAAAGAAAAAATAAATGATACAAAGCAGATGAGAATATATAAAGCAAATATCAGTATAGCAGACATAAACCCAATCATATCAGCAATTAGATTAAATGAAAATGGCACAGAAAGTACAAGAGGAGCCTGAGCATCTCATGTCCGAAAAAGTAAGACACAGCACAAAAAACATAAGGAGGGAGGGTTGGAAAAGTTACAATGGCCAACGCTAGAGCAACTTGAGCAACAAAAGAAAGTAACCCATATTTTCTTTTTGCCATAAAGGAAACGCCATGGCAAATTAGTCAGGGTGCTTTGCCTGATAAGGTGACCCAAACTTTCACTTTTATAGGGCCTGAAGCTGTTAACCATCAGGAGTCCCAATTGAATTGCCGTAGTTTTCCACTGGCTTTTTTTTTTAAAGAGCTTTATTAAGATATAATCCATGTACCACACAATTCACTCATTTAAAATGTACAATTCAGTGTGGTTTTTAATATACTCACAGAGTTGTACACCAACCATCATAATCAATTTTAGAACATATTCATCACCCAAAAAAGAAATCTCACACTTATCAGCAGTCACACACACCACCACCCCTCCCTCCACTTATCCCAAGCCTCCCCAGGCTAGATAACTGCTAACATACTTTCTCTAGAGATTTGCCTATTCTGGACATTTCATACAAATGGAGTCACATATGGGTTGTTTTTTTGTTTTTTGTTTTTTGTTTTTGTCTGTCTTCTTTCACTTGGCATAATATTCTCAAGATTCAACCATGTGGTAGCATGTATTAGTACCATATTCTTCTTTATGCCTACACACCTGAATACTATTCCAATCAGTATGGAATATACCAAGATACACCACATTTTGTTTATCCATTCATCAGTTAATGGACATGTAATTTGTTTCCACCTTTGACTACTATTAATAATGCTGTTGTGGACATTCATGGACAAATGTCTGCATGGATCCGTTTGCTTTTATCATGGGAGGACTATGAAGCCAGACCAGATGATTTCCTCCTTTTAAAAACACACTTTTTTTTTAAAAATCTCCTTTGCATGATAGCAACCCAATTTCCCTTTCATAGCCAGGATCAATCACCACAGCTACTATAGGAATTTCTGGCCTATTTATTCAATGTCAGTAAGAGCCCAAAGTGGCCAGGTGGCAGTCTCAACTTCTAGGTCAGATAGGAAAAGAGGCTGACTGGTGTTCACCTTATTATTAAGGTCCTTCTCTTCTGAGTTGGCCTTTTATGAGAACTCACATGTGACATAAGTATTATCATACTCTGTGCCCTAGGATATGCCAATCCACATACGTCTTTTCTAGACCTCATCATCACTAATGTTTTAATCATTCTAAATCCCTAACTATGAAACCAAACTATGAAGCCACAGCCCATGAAACAATGATTATCTGCACTTCTGTCTATATCTCTTACCAGAAAAACTTAAATCAAATGCATTGCTCATAGTTCTGCCCACTGGGAGAATTTTCCTTCACCATTGTCCTTCAAAGTCATCTAGTTATAGATATCCATCTACTTTTAGGTGGTAGCAGCAAATAATGCAGAATCATTTGTAACTCAGATTGAAGGTTTTTTTTTTCTTCTACATTCTATTAGTCATAGGAAACATAAGGACATAGGTATAAATTGGAGGCAGTACAGCAGGAGTAGGTACTTTGGAAACTGGGTGTTTGCTCATGGTTGTTAGGATCTTCTTGAGCTCACTGTTACAAATATGACTTTCATTTGACAATTGAGGATTTCTAAGCATGCATAAGTTTATGAGTTGGTGGATCAGGAAATATCCATTCAGGATGGGCAGCTTGGATCACATCGTAATTTGGTAGTCCATGGTCAAGGATTCAGGCCACTAACAAGCCAGAAGCTATTTTTCAAGAGTAGCTTTCTGCAAATGATGACACAAATTTACTTCAAAATCCAAAGATCTACACTGTAATTCTCCAATTAGGGCCTGCCAGAAGTTTAAACAGTATCTCTATCTGCCACAGATGCTTTAAGCACCATGGAATCTGCTGGGTCATGTGTCCTGAGTGACAGAGCAATTTGCACTGCAGACTGGATCTTTTACAGAACCTACTCTTTTCCTGAGCCACGCTAAAAAATGGAAGCTTTTCTGGACACTTGGTAAATGGATCAGAGTAACATATTCAAATGAAGCATTTGAAGTATGAATTTGAAGCAATTGAAGTATCAATTGCCTTCATGATCCAAAGAGACCCACTATAGTTCATGCCTCACTCTTACTAGTAGGAGACTCTAAATGCAGCACTTTGTTCTCCACCTAGGAAAGATATTTCAACATGACCTAGAGGAGAAGTTAGCATAATTTTTCTACAAAGAGCTAGCTAGTACATATTTTAGGCTTTGCTGGGTACATATAGTTTCTGTTACAGATTCTTTGTTGCTGTTTTTTTAATGATCACTTAAAAATGTAAAAACCACTCTTAGCTCACAGGTTGTATAAAAGCAGACCATTGATCAGCATTGGCCTGCAAGTCATAGTTTGGGACACTGCCTTAGACCACCAGGACACTAATAATTTCTCTGAGGTGACAAGACTCTAGATTTTTGTGAGATCTATTTTACACCTTCAGGCATGCAAGTGTCTTACCAAGGCATCTAGACTTCTTGTTACTTCCTACTCACCAGATCCTCAGCACAGTGGGCCAGCATGATGTCCTATGAAATGGAGAGATGACAGAGGTGCCTACAGACTCACTTATGACACAGGGCTTAGAAGTTGAGCATATTTGTAACAGTAGCTGCAACTGGAGTCATCACATGATAAGGTTTATGATAAGTCACAATAATTTTCCAAGATCCATCTGTCTTCCACAGAAGCTAAATAATGAGTTCATGGGCACCACCACCCCTACCTCCTCTAAGTCCTTGATAGTGGCACTAATCTCTGAAACCCCTCCAGAAATGCAATATTGCTTTTGATTCGCTATTTTGAAAGATGAATAGTTATAGTGGCTTTTCTTTTCCTATCATAATATCCCACTCTACTAAGGTCATGAAATCAATGTAGAGACAACCAGTTCCTAACCATGTCAATTCCACCTGTGCATTCCAACATTGGGAAATAACACAGGGTGTGTTTGGTGAGACAAACCTAAGCCAAAATTGCATTGATAACCTAACATTCAGAATTCTCTATCTGCCTGGTAGACCACATAGCATAGAGATCTCCAGGAATTGTGTCAGTTCAGAGCCAGGGTTTAGTAATCCCTGAAGGGTCAATTATTTTCCCTTCCCCAATGCATAATCACCATGGCAAATGGCCACAGGTCCCTTTGGAGGCAGCTAAGAGGAAAACATAGCGTAGCATACGTTTTGGCTACATAGTGCATCCCTCCTCAAGGAAACTTGGCCTCTCTTCATTTAATGGACTCTGGACTTGTCAACTGGTTTAAGTCTTGGAATTGATTGAAGAACTACAATATTCTTTAGTGGTTCAAGCCAGGGTTCCATAAACCAGATCTAGAGCTTCTTGCCAATATAAATCAAGTAAGACCATATTAAACTGCCTATTGTGCATTGAGTTGTATCCCCAAAAATGTATGTTGAAGTCCTGACATCTGATACCTATGAATGTGACTTTATTTGGAAATAGGGCTATTGCAAATGTAATTAATATTTAAACTAAGGAGAAGTCATACTGGAATAGGGTAGGCCCTTAATCAAATATGACTGATATGAAAAAAATAAAGAGAGAAAAACACAGGGAGAATGCCATGTGAAGACAGAGACCGAGATTAGAGTGATATGTCAACAATCCAAGGAATGCCAATGACTGCCAGCACCAGAAGCTAAGACAAAATCATGGAACAGATTTTCCTCTTAAAGTTTCAGAGAGAACATTACACTGCCTACACCTTGATTTCAGACTTCTAGTCTCTAGAACTGTGAGAGAATGATTTCTGTTGCTTAAAGCTACCTAGATTGTGATACTTTGTTACAGCAGCCTTAAGAAACTAATACACTTCCAGCTATTCAGGACCCAGAGCATAATAAATGATTGGCCAATGCTGACAATCTCTGTCGGTAGACTACCGTGATGATTGCTTTTGTTCTGTTATCCATTATGGTAACCAGCTCATCTTACTTTTAGTGATTAAGTGCTGTCCCTTGGCTCCTGCTGTCCAGGATCCCATCATTTCCACTGAATTCAGGAATGAAAAGATTTCTTTTACACAGTGGAAATCATGGCAAAGTGAACAGATATGTGACAGACTGATATACATCCAAAAGCAGGATGGAATTATTAACTAGATCATACAAAGAATTTCTACAAATCAGCAAGGCAAAAATAGGTAATCAAAAAGAAGTTGTCCACTGTGCAGAAATGTAGAAATTGTGGCTAGAAATTGCGAAATGTTTAGCCACACTAGTCATCGAAGAAGTGTAAATTAATATAATGACAGATTCCTTTATGCCCATGATATTAGAAAAAACTAGAATGTCTGTTGAAGGAGGTAATCAAGTAAACATTACCAGTTGATCTATGAACTGGACCCAGGAAACTGGAGTCTCCCACCCCCTCCTTTTTTCTTGGAATGTATGTTCTGCTTATTTTCCCTGTTCTCAGAAGCTGCTCCAAGGACACAACCCTGAGATAAAAATGTGGTGTTAAAGCTATCTAGATGATTTAAATGACTGAACCCAGTTAAGGCCTCTATATAAACTTTTAAGATTCTGTGGTAGGTGCTGAGATCTCATCTTGTGTCCATCTATGACAAGCCTAGCCTCATATGTAAGTTCCTTTGCTTATTAAACCCACCACCTGCCAATCTGGAGTGGTCTGCCTCTTTCTTTGGTCTCTCCCTGCCCTGTGGGTACAAGGGCCAGTTTGCAAACCAACAGTGTCACATGGCACCAAGCATTGGTAAGGATAGGAGATAAGAATTCTGATGATTATTGACAGGAGTGTAAATGGTTCAGCCATTCAGAGAACAATCTATATATATCCTGTATCCTGTATCTTAGTATTCCTATCTCAGAGAAACTATCGCCCAAACCCATGGAGGGACATACACAAAGATTCTTAATATAGAATTACTTATGAAAGTAGCGAGTTGGAGGCAATCTAGGTATCTATCATTAGGGAAATAATTAAATTATTTTTTAGAGTAGAATGAAATTGTGGATGCACGTTATGCAATATGACACAGAAAGTCTTGTTGAATTTTCTTGCCAAAATAGACCATTGCTTGAATTTTTCACTCCATATCTCTCTACTTCTTTGGTCCAGGTGATTTTTATTCCTTGTTAGATGATTGCAACAGCCTGCAAATAGTCTCCATACTCTACTTTTGGAACTTCCAATCTATTTTCAATATGGTGAAAAAAAATGACCTTAAAATGTGTCAGTGTTCCCAGATAAGAACATATATGCCTTCTCATTGATTCAACTTTTGTGTTACATTCTCAAATAAGATTTTACAATTTGGAGTTTTTGTTTGTTTTTTACTTACTTAATCATGTATTGATTCTATAAAGATTTATTGCTTACCTACCCTGTATTTAGTCAGTGCTCTAGGCACTTTTGTACTGAAGTACAAAAGTGAATACTGACTTCAGTACAAAAGTGCATAAGACAAACAAAGCCTTTACTCTCAAGGAAGGTGCATTCTAGCAAGAATTTTAGATAATAAGAATGCAATAAATAAATGTAAAATACAGTGCTAGGGAGTCATATGTGCTTTGAAGAAATATAGTATGGGATTAGAATATGAGAAGTAGGCAAGGCAATTGCTATTTTTAAAGGTCCATACTTTCTTATTTATTTTTATTCCCAGTTATTTTATTTTTGTTCACTATTATATATGGAGAAACAGAGTTCAGAGAGCAAAATAATACCTCAAAAATTATTAGTATTGGTGTCCTAAAGATACACTATGTCAAAAGCTAAAAAAGGAACATTCAGAGAACAAAAATAAACTCTAAGATATTAAAGATTCTAAAAGCAGAAATACAAAGCCCTACAAAAATGTTAGAATATAATCTCTAAGAAACTATAATAAAAAGATAAAGATGGAAACAGAAAATAAAAATAAGAAAATAGAGGATCAGTACAGTCAGAACAACATAAAGATAAAAAGATTCCAAAAGAAAGAACAAAAAGGGGGTGCCTGGGTGGCTCAGTCGGTTAAGCATCTGACTTCAGCTTGGGTCATGATCTCAAGGTTCATGAGTTCAAGCCCCACATCGGGCTCTGTGCTGACAGCTCAGAGCCTGGAGCCTGCTTCAGATTCTGTGTCTCCTTCTCTCTCTGCTCCTCCCCACTCATGCTCTCTCTCTCTCAAAAATGAATAAAGCTTAAAAAATTGTTTTTAAAAAGAAGAAAGAAGAAAGAGAAAAGACAAGAGAACAATTATCAAGTAATAAAATAATATTAATATTGATAATAACAATAATGCAATGCTCAAAATGCAGCATGTGATTTCCCAAATTTAATGAGCCTGTCAAGTGTTTGACATAATGGTTGGAAAAATATTTTACACTAAGTCACATCAGTCATATGAAATTTCAGAACACTGGAGAACCATAGAAATTTCTAGAAGCATTCAGGGTTGGGTTAGGATAGAACCACTTTACATGGGTTGTAAACACATTGAAGGATTTTTTACTTTTAGCGGAGAATTTAGGAACAATTAGGTAACAGGTTCATAGAAAACTCAAAAGAAATTACAACAAAGAAAAATGTTATTAGAAATATAGTGCATTACATAATTTAGCTATAAGTAATATCCACAGTTAGAAAAATGTAAATATTAAATATTTGACTAATAACTTAGCCAACTAACAAAAGTTAGTTAAATATTTAGTATACATATGTTCTAACAGTGGAGAGGCTGGGGTGAGGAAATGTACAGAGGTGTGGGTTGATGGAGAAAGATTAAGTTCTTGTTGTCAATAGTTGGATATCAAAAGATACTATTTAAAACTTTAAAAAGTGATGAAAACTGTAAAATACAAGCAGAGAAGGGCAGGTTGGAACCCAACATCATCTTTTTCTTTTTTCTCTTACTTTCTACCCACCTCCTTCTCACCGACAAAGAATCTGGTTTGAAGGTAAATGGCAGAAAGGGACTGCTGATATAATCCTGATTTTTGCTCTTCTCAATGTTTTTTTGTTTGTTTATTTTTGGTTTTGGGTTTGTTTTTTTTTTTTTTTTTTGGATTTTGAGAATAAGGAAACTTTCACTTTAGCTTTTCTTCCATATTCTCAATTCCTTCCTCTGTCATTACTTTGATACTGATGTCTTCTCTCTGAAAAGAAAATGGAAGCTTTAATTATTTTTCATATACTTCTAAAACGCATATCTGATGGCTTCATGAAAAACATGATCTCAATATCGTCTCTAAAAAATGGACATTATTACCTCTCTATTGCCAGATCGTTGAAAGCAATGTGACAAATGAGGATTCTAGAATAATGCCTGGCATATAAGAAGTTTACAATCAGTGGTGGTTGTTGCTAGTGATTGTAGGCCTAGTACTAGTCCTCATTTTACTTGCTCTGTTGTTGCCAAAACTGAGTCATGTCACTGTGTGTATAAAATGCAACTGATGGATGCAATATGCCTAGGACTGCATATGCAATCAGTAAATATTTGTGGAATGAATAAATCAATATATATGGGAATGAGAGCTTGGTGCTGGAGGCTTTTTTCTATAAAATTGACTGTCCTATTTACAGTGAAGTGATCTTTCTGGTTAGATTTTTCCCCAGAGAATTCTATTTTTATTTTAATTGAAGAGTGGTTATAAAGCTAATTGACTATTTGCATTTGCAGGAAACTATTCCCACCTCCCATCAACCCCAAACCCCAAGGAGCAATCAATGTTTAGAGGTTTCCACCCATACCAGTGGTTTAAAAGAAGTAAAGCCCAAGATTAATGTATATAGCTTGTCAGATACGTACTTAGATTTTTTTTAATGAATCCAACTCAGGCAAGTCAGTAATTAATGCCATAAAATTCAGCTCAACAGAAACTCAATTGAAAAATGAGAACAACATAACAGAGAGTTCTATTGAAAGAGTGGCTATCCAAGGTTGCTATTTTTAAAGCCTAATTCAAGGCACTTTGCCACGTACATGAAAGCAAAGATAGAGGCACATCCTATTATATAAACATAAAACTTTTCTTTATGTCTTTAGATCCATATTCAGTATGGACATGTTAGATGTAGATAATGTTTAAGAAAAGTGCTAACATGTATTTTGAGAGCAGGATATCAAAATGAGACAAAGAAAGTGAAGAAAATAAGTAAATGTGTAAGTCTACAAGTATATTTATATATTTAGAAGACAGAAATATTCAACGTAGGGGCACCTTGGTGACTCAGTCTGTTGAGTGTCTGACTCTTGAATTCAGCTCAGGTCATGATTCTAGGGTCATGGGATCAAGCCCCGTGTAGGGCTCCATGCTGAGTGTAGAGCTTGGTTAAGATTCTCTTATCTCTGTCTCTGTCTCTGTCTCCCTCTGCCCCTCTCCCCAACTCTCTCTCTCTCTCTCTCTAAAATAAAACTTTATTTTTAAATTTTTGAAAATTCAATGTGTTTTATTAAAACAATTATCTAAATAGTTATAAGAAAAATAAGTTACTAGTGGTCTTAGAAAAAAAACCTTAAGGATTACAAATTTATTAATTTTTTAAATGTTAATATTTAACTGGGTTTTTTCTCCAATAGGAAAAATTAAACAAAACAAACAAACAAAAAAAAAACCTGACGAGGGAAGAAAATAGGCTACGACTAATTTAAAATCTGATAATTCCACAGATCTACTCATGACAAAAAATTCATCCTTCATCTAACATTGTGATGTCAACTAGACTAAAAATATGTAGGAGACAGAAATTTTCACCTGTAAGAGAATTATTTTAAACCAAATTTAGATTAATTGATCATGAAGTAAAATCTAAGCATAAATTGCTATGGTTCAAATACTAATATTTTATGAAATCAATTATTTCACATTTGAGTAACATTGTCTTTTCAGTCACTTGTACCTGGTGCTAAACCTGTATGCATGGGTTGTGGTATTTCTATATGTATTACTGAAACAATTTACAAGAAGAAATGAGGGTATTAGGAGGTTTAGAATAAAATCTTGATGCAAAAATTTTCATTTGAAAAAGCACAACTGGCTATAGTTTATGGTTTACACATTATTTTCCAAATTCTGGGTTGTTAAAACAGCTTAGGTTCCAACTTGAAATTTTCTAGTTCCATATTCAATTTTTGTAAGTAATGTGTATAAGTTCCTCCAAAATAAAAATGAATACAACCATGACTCTATCAGCATATTTGGCTCTGTGACCTTGCTGGTGAAGATTATATTAGTACTTTGGAGCATATTATGTAGTATGCTTCAGTACACACACTTCAATAGCTTTTCTTTTTACCACACAATCAAGTTGAATTTTCAAAAGGCAATATTCAGATCTCCCTTTAATATGACCTTATTTTATTCATCCCCTACAACAAGCCACTGTCAGAAACAAACATATCCCATCACCCTCACGTATATGCATATACATTATACACCTTCTCTCACCTGCTAGGCTCAGTGGTCAATGCTCAGCCAGGGTGGTGTTCCACCCTGTGGTTTTCCAGTAATGACAACCAGCACTGATCTCTCCCCTGTCTTGGAGAAGTTACAACATGTCCTATGTTGTCCACTGATTTTTCATTTGCTATCTTTATTATTATATAAACACACACACACACACACACACACACACACACGTTCTTACAGTTATAAAGCTCTTTCTCAAACAGATTCTAAGCTACCAAAATAGATTAATTTGGACTTCAGTTTCTCAAGTGTCTTGTATTTATCAAAAACAACCACCATAACAGCTATAAAAACACTGCTGTTAATTTTCCAACTTGATAAATATAATAGTGTTTCTCCCTGCTAAAAATCCTTTATTCATTGACAGATTGTTCCTGGTTGCCAGCATGGAGACGGGAAAAAGCTAGAAATCAGGGATAAAAATAGGTGTGGTGAGTAGTTGGCTTGAGGGCCTTGAAGGAAATTTATTCACTCATCAAACATTTATTTAATGTCTCCTATGAATTAAGGATTGTGGTGTATTCAAAGGTGAAATATGTGTACCTGCATGTAAGGAGTTTCACATACTCACATTCTGTAGAGTAAGACAGCAAGAAATCAATATTTATAACCTCATGGGACAAGCACTATAATATGTGTTTGCATAGAGTGTGGGGAACATAAAAGAAGGGAAGCAAAATGAGTCTGTCTAGGAGAAAGTATCTCAAAGCAGGAATCCTGGAGGTGACTTTTGAACTGGGCCTCAGGGAGAATAAGAGTTAGCTAGTCTCACAGGGGAAGGTCATTTAATACAAAAAGAGCATCACGTGCCCAAGAAGAGAGGCAAGAAAATATGGGATGTATGCAGGGAATCACAAATAGCTCGGTATAGCTAAAGAGTGGAATCCATACAGGAGAGTAGGAGGGAAAAAATATGAGCAGAGTGTGACAGAGATCAAATCATAGTATGCCATGGCATTTAGATTTGATCATGTAGAGGATAGAGAGCCACAGGAAGGTTTATAAACAGGGCAGTGGTGGGATCATATTTGCATCTTAGAAAGATCACTTTGACACCTGTGCCAAGGATAGATTGGGGAGGAGGAGTTAGAAGGCAGGGAGATAATTTAATAATACAAAAGAGAAATGATGAAGGACTGAACAGGCTAGAAGAGCAGTGGAGACAGAGAGGAGGGAGCCAGTTTAAGGAACAGAAGAGGGTATGAAATGAATAGCATTCAGTAACATCATGTAAGTGAGAGAGGAGCCTAGATTGGTCCCACAATGATGGCTGGAGTGACAGAATGGATGATAATGCAATCTATCAAGAGAGAAACTTAGGAGGAAGATTGTGGGGGAAAAGGTATGAGGACCTATTAAATTTGCAATGTGAAGGTTGGGATGGTCAATTTACTAGGATATATAAGTGTCCTGAGGACAAGAGAGAAATTTGGGCTAGAAGCCAAGTATGTAAATGAGGTTTCTCTGGAAAAATAGAATGGAGAGAAGAGGGCCAAGAACAAACCCTGGATGCTCTCATCATGTATTTTGTGGTTGTTCAGCAGAGTGTAAGATCAACTTATTGTGATTAAAACTTGGGGCTGAGATGAGGGTTCCACAGTTGGCCAGAGTTTGTGTAATTTGGACTTACTATTGGTGGAAATGCAGGGAAAACAGAGGAATCCTTATGGGGTTGACCAGATGTGTAGCAAAAGGGAAAGAGTGAGGGGTCGGGCTTGAAAGCTGTCAGTCAAACATCTAAAATGGAGTCAGACTTTATTAAACCCTCAGCCCTACAGAACTCCATGCTGGCCCTGGACCATATCTGGTCTCAGATATTTAAACTTCAAATTTATCTGTGCCATGGAATTTGGAAATTTCTTTGTTACAGCAATCTAAACTCTACGCTGCCTGATACAGTGAGTGATGCCATGAATCCGTAAGAGGTAAAGTCCTCAAAACACATGAAAGAGAAATGAAGCTATAATAGTGACAAGGAGGGAGACAAAAAAAAGAAGGCTATACATACTTGTCATATTCCTCAGAAATAAATAAAAGAAGATGGAAGGAAGGAAGGTAGGGAGGGACAGAGAGAGGGAGGGAGGGAGGGAAGGAAGGAAGAAAGAAGAAATAAACAGGGAGAAAGATTTCATAAAGAGGCTGCAAGTCTGAAGGAGAGAATGCTGGGCCCTCTCCTGCTGTCCTGGCCCTTACATGAGCTACCAACATGATATGGGGGGAAACAAGAGACGCCTCTGTTCGAATGGTTGGCAAGAAAGATGAATCTTTTGAGAGAATGATAGTTCACACTTAAGCAAAGTAGTTGAAGGGAGAATTTTGTGAGAGGTATGAGTTAAAATGGTGGGTTTACAAGAGATTAGGGCCTCCCTGGGGCAGAACAGACTCATTTTAAGAAGATGAATCCTGGAGGAAGCATGGAGTAGTTGGAAAACGGGATTAGTGTGTGGGAAAACAATGGAAGGGAGTTGCATTCTCCTCAAGGGATGAGAATGATGGGGAAGGGAAAGAGGGTAACTAGTGGACTCTGGGTTAGATATGAATCATTTAGGTAAGCTCTGATGTGAAATAATGCTTGGACTTCAACCTGTACGTGGTAAGGAAGTGACAGCCTTTGAGGAGAGAGGTATGATCAGACTGACCTTTTAGAAAACCTAGTCTAAGAACAAACAGAAAAAGTGAAAAATTAGGGGCAAATAAAGTAGTCAGGAGATAGAACTAATAAATTTTAGTTGGTTGAAGAGTTATAACTTGTATAAAATCTACAAATTCAAGTGGTAGGAAATTGACATTCTTCCTCTGGGCTTCTGAAGCACTTGTTTCTACCTTAATTACACACTTATCCACATTGTATTATGCTTTTTATGTTTTCACATTTGTCTTCTCTGTAGCCTGAGAGCCCTTTCTGAATAAGTGCTGTCTTTTTCATACCTGTATCCCTAAAGGTCTGGGCCTGTCACAGAAAGGCATTCAGCAACATTTTTTTAAGTGAATAAATGAGGCTATTGGAATATTTAAGACATATGGTGAATAGGCCCCCTACCAAAAGAGTGACAACAGGTGTGGAGAGAAAGGAGGACATCAGAGGCATAAGGTATCAGAACATGGTGAATAAATGAGGAAAAGAGAAAACTGAGCACCAAGTCCGTATCCAGACTGAAAGACATTTTGGGCTACAACAGGCACAGATACAACTTGGGACAATGGGAACAAGCAGACATAGAGGTCCCCGTCCAGGAAACTTGCCACTTCCTGTCATTTCAGCTCATATTTGTTGGGGCCTGGGAGTGGCATGGAGGGTAGGAGAGGTGGAGGGAACAGTGAGAGCAAGATATGATTTCCTATTATATGATATAAGAAGAATCATAATGTAAACTCAAAGGTACATAATCAACTGAAAGTCCAGAAATAAAAGACAAAGTTCTAGATACAGATTAGTATATGAAACTGGACTAAGCTATTGATGCTCTGGTAATACTTTTAAGGGTGTTTCTCATTTCAAAGTTCTATGAGATTTGAACTAAAGCTTTCATAATATGCAAAAATGTATTTACATCAATATCAAGTATCACTTACACAATGCCTTCAGAGAGCATATGTATGGAGTATCCTATGTAAGTGAATGAAAATTTTATGACCAAACTATTTCAAGGAATTAAAAGAATATAATCAACTGTCTGGGTCTCAACTGAAGCAGAAACAAAGGCAGATTATGACTACCAACATAGTGAACTGAGTATCAAGACATTCCAAAATAACATAAAATCAATAAAATTTATAGAATGATCAACAGCAATATAACAAGTATGTTGACAATAATAAAACTGATACTCTATGGGACGCCTGGATGGCTCAGTCGGTTAAGCGTCTGACTTCGGCTCAGGTCATGATCTCGCAGTTCGTGGGTTCGAGCCCCGCATCAGGCTCTGTGCTGACAGCTCAGAGCCTGGAGCCTGTTTCATACTCTGTGTCTCCCTCTCTCTCTCTGACCGACCCCTGTTCATGCTCTGTCTCTCTCTGTCTCAAAAATCAATAAACATTAAAAAAAAACCTGATACTCTATTTGAAACAGAGAGGGAGGCAAACCATAAGAGACTCTTAAATACAAAGAATAAACTGAGAGTTGATGGAGGGTGGGGGGAGGGGAAAATGGGTAATGGGCATTGAGGAGAGCACCCCAATGTATTGTATGTAAGCGGTATTACATACAATACACCGGGTATTGTATGTAAGTGATGAATCATGGGAATCTACTTCCGAAGCCAAGAGCACACTGTATACACTGTATGTTAGCTAACTTGACAAATTATATTTAAAAAAGTAAAAAATATATTAATGCTCCCACTGACAAAAAAGAAAACAGAAAAAACCTAATACTTTAAATCAGAGGGGAAAATCTATTAATACAGTCTTCTAAGAAGACAAACATAAAACACATCAAGATATTTACTATAAATTATTTTATTCTCTCCTAAGTAAAAGGCTATTCATAAAGACTGAAACACCACACATCTTCCAACCAAGTGGCTGGCAGGCACATAAGAGGCAGATAGTAAACTGAGTGTTTCCAAATTAGATCAGGTTAGTAAGAACAATGATGCTGGGCATGAAGTAGAACTCATGGGTTTATTTCCACTCCTGGAAGTAGGTGCATTTAATTTAGCTTATGGCTGAGATCTATCTATTCGATAAAGTGGCCCAAAAGAGAGATGATCAGCTCAGCCAAACACTGACCACAATAAGGTAGCTCTCAAAAGAGGAGGCTCAAGTTTCCCTGTTTTGCCTCGAGATGCTACATAATGCAAAGTCAAGCTGTAGGTATTTCTAGGATGCTCACTCCACCTGTCTATTCAACCACACTCTGAGACACCAGTTTTACCCACAAGCATCCTTAGTCAAGGACAACTGGAGTCCAGGATCCCTAATCTTCACATTAGGTTTGGTGTTTAAGGAATGTTGAGAAACCACATAAGAAGATAAATATCACTTTTTTTTTTATTTTTTTTTCAACGTTTTTAATTTATTTTTGGGACAGAGTGAGACAGAGCATGAACGGGGGAGGGGCAGAGAGAGAGGGAGACACAGAATCGGAAACAGGCTCCAGGCTCCGAGCCATCAGCCCAGAGCCTGACGCGGGGCTCGAACTCACGGACTGCGAGATCGTGACCTGGCTGAAGTCGGACGCTTAACCGACTGCGCCACCCAGGCGCCCCAATATCACTCTTAATGATAGGGCCAAGTCTCGCCATCTCAGAGAAAGGACTCTGCTACCAAGGGTTGCTCTCCAAGCTTTTATTCTGGTCCAAAGCTTATTTTCAGACACTGATATCCTACCTTTCAATCATCCTAGTGAGATTAATGCCTATCAGATATCTGAATGTATCTTTACTTTAAACCCAGATCTGCTTACTTTAAAATATGGGCAATGGACAAAAATTACTTGGAAACTATTAGTGTGACAAATGAGCATCTATAGGAAGAAGACTACCAGCACAGAATATGTAGGCAACTGGACAGAAATACCTCTTTTCATGTTAATGATGCAAACAAGCTTGCTTTACCATTGCTAAATCACACAAATATCAACCCATTTTCACGTATCTTCTGAAAGAGAAATGAGAAACAGTAAAACAACAAAGACTTCAGTAAAAACGACTGAAACAATGAACTGTGTATCAATGTTTTTTCCCTGCCCCAGTAAATGTAAGTGTGTATATGGAAAATTGTGTCATGTGTAGGCATCATGTCTAGTAAGAATACTGGGTCAAAAGTAATTGGGTTTCCTTTCTGTCACATATTAAAACTTACGAGGTGTCCGTGGGCTTCACCAGCCACAGTGTGTCTATTCTAATCAGGTTTCCTTCTGAAACCAGTTCCCTGAGGAGAGAAGGGCTGCTCACGGCTAAGCCAGAGCTCCCAAAGGACAGCCAAAATGGAAACCTTCACATCAGCAGTTCAAATACTGATCCAGCTTCCCATGAAGAATATTTTGACTTAACTGGTTCAAAGAAGTAATCCCAAGGTTCTGCGTGTGCTTCTTCATGAAAGGAAGGTTACAATTAAGACATAGATTTAATTGTGGGGGAGGAGAAGCCACTATTAATTTCACCTGCCAAAAAATCAATAACTAATGTTTTAAACTTTCTCTTTCTTTCTCTCTCACTCTTTGGCTCAAGAAATGAACTCTGTGTATATCCTCTCCTATGATTCATGGGCTTGTTTGAGAATTTAGGCAAGTCAGTCAACAACTCCTTTAGACAATCTTGTTAGGAAAATTATCTGATCTAGAAGGTCATTGGAATCCAAGGCTTCATCAAGTACTTGTATAAATTATCTCCAAATCCCATTTTCTCATCCCAATTACCTACAATTACAAGGAAACTGCTCACTAGTGGAACACAGTTCTCAGAATTCAAAGTATTTACAGTTTTCTGATGGGACATCAATTTTCCAACAGAATGTATTTGATGATGTATATAAATAGGAGCTCACTGCACCCTATGCTGTTATTTCCAGTGGGGAAGAACTAACCTGAATATGGGGAAGAGACTTCCCATCAAGACTTGTAATCTCAGAATTTGGGTCACAGAGAAACAGCATCACACTCTTCTTGCTTTCAATTTGGCCCTCTAAGGTTTTAAAGGCTGTTTCTTCAAGCACTGTCAGCATTAAAACATTTATCTCTTCCCACTAAGATTCTTGTGAGTGGTAATAAAATTGTTTTCATTTCATTTAAGAAACCAAGCCAAGTTTTTATTACATTCAGAAAGGCTGCTGTCCAGCTGTTTGGACACCAACAGCACATTAATGTAATGACAGGCAAAGTCAGATGGGGCTGGCTTAGGACTGGACGTTTTATCCAGTTACTGGATATCAGTCTATTTCTGTTCTAGAATCTCATTAAGTCAGAATGGTTTTTAGCATCTTAATCTGTTTTCCGGGCCAGGCTAAGGCCATGGAGAACTCCCTTCATCTCTGCTTCTTCAGGCCAAGCCTCCGCTAAACTAAGAACATCCCCCACCTCCTTGCACATGTCTGGGGAGCTCATATTCTTGGGTTCTTGTTTCATCTTCAGTTCTCCAAACTAAGTGCCATTATTTCCCTTGTAGAGCAGGCAGAGAGGTGTCTCACATTGTGTATTAACAGTTTGTCTCCTACTCCATTGCACAGAAGTATCAAGTGATTTGTAAGATACAGCATGTAATCTACAGAATGACATAAATACACCTCTATGCATGTACATGCATATACCATCTCTGGAAGGATACACAAGAAATGGATAATAAGGAGTTTCTTCTGGGGAAGGGATCTGGGACAATTCAGGATAACAGGGTAGAATAGAGACTTACTGCATACTGTCTCATCTTGGGTGATGTAAGAGTCATTTTACAATGTGTTTTCCTATTTTAAAAAAATGTACTTACCTGTTTAGAGGGAAAAAAATAGTATTGAAAAAGTACATGGAATAAAACAGAGAATGCATTATGTTCCCATTTGGATAAACAAAAGGATCTGTGTGTATACATGAAAAGTTTCTAGAAGGATACACAAGAAACTTGATATTAGCTAACTCTAAAGAGTGGGACTGGTGTTCCAAAGCAGGTGAAAGATAATTTTGTCCTTAAAATTTTTAATTATGAAAGAAAATTTGCATATAACATATGAAATGCAAGCAGATTAAGGGAAAGAAAAAGGCATGATTTCTAATCTAGCAATTTTTAAGAAGGATCATGTGCCCTTGAACTGAGGTGGTATTCAAATGACCAACACACACACACACACACACACACACACAGCAAAAGCCGGAAACACAAACATCACTAACTCGACTGAGTATGATTTTACATCTTATCAGTAAGAATGAGCTGTCTAAGCAGCACACCTACTTTATCACACATCGAAGCCATTTTTCAAACTTTTGTGTCATTAACAATGTGTCAAACACAATCTGCTGCATTGTCAAGACTACATGAGAGAAACATAATTCTGGTTTCCAATACCTATATTGGGAATTCATGCAACATGCTTCCTTTAAAGACACCCTTGAAGTTTGGTTAAAAGAGAGGTGCATTTGCAGGCCTGAAATTAGAGTTACCTGGACAAATTAGGTAAAAAAAATAAAATAAAATAAACATATCCCTACCACTTTGATCTCTCTTCATTGGAACTAGGAATAGTGACTGCGGAAAGATACTCCTCTCTATTGCCCTGTCTTGTTTTCCTCACAAAAGAACCACCCAAGTCTTCATGGGCATGTCAGACTTCACTCAAGAATGGATTAGGGAATTCAAATCTGTGTGTGAGTGTGTGCCAGCGGGGGGGAAGGCATGAATATTTTATTTACTTCTTGTTTTGTGAAAAATAACAATAGCAACAACAAAGGTAGTATAGGTAGCCATGAACAACTTGCACCAGGATAATCAGTTCAGTGTTTAAAATGTACATGTAGGTTCTATCTTCCCACCCACAAAGCATATTAAATCACTCCATCTGGGGGTAAAGCCTCAAATCTATATTTAGAACAAGTTCGCCAGGTAAGATGTAGGTATATAATTGTTTGAGAATCAGGGATCTAAGAAATAAAGGCAATAATAGCACTATAGCTGACATTGATGGAATGCTTTCTATTTTCCAGTTACTGTTGCCCCCTTCCTGTTAAGCACCTTCATTATTCACCTGGACTATTGCCTCAGAGTCTCATCTCATGTCCCTGATTCTGCTTGTATTCCATCCACCCCACAAACTCCATAGCAGCAGTCTTTTAAAAGATAAATCATTTTATGTGGCTCCACTCCTCAAGGTCTTCTAATGGCCTCTCATCTCATTCAGAATAGAATCTAGATTTTCCCAATGGCCTTCATAGTCCCACATGAACTGGCCTCTCTAATTTCTTTTTTTTTTTTTAATTTTTTTTTTTTAACGTTTATTTATTTTTGAGACAGAGAGAGACAGAGCATGAACAGGGGAGGGGCAGAGAGAGAGACACACATAGAATCTGAAACAGGCTCCAGGCTCTGAGCTGTCAGCACAGAGCCCGATGCGGGGCTCGAACTCACGGACCGTGAGATCATGACCTGAGCTGAAGTCGGATGCTTAACCGACTGAGCCACCCAGGTGCCCCTGGCCTCTCTAATTTCTATAACGATCACCCTCTGCCTCCTTCACTCTGCTCCAGCAACTCTGATTTCCATTCTTTCCCTTGGGCACACCAAGGACACTTTCACCTCCAATTCTTTGCACTTATATTCCCTCTGCTTGGGAAGGCTCTTTCCTAAGTTATACACAAGGTTCATTATTCATTTAACTGAATATTCATTCAAACATTCTCTCTTTAGAGAAGCTTTCTGTGGTAAGCAGCTACCAAGATGGTGTCCAAAGATTCCTACCTCCTGCTATTTATGACCTTGTACGATCCCCTCCCCATGAATATGCTTTTAACCAATAGAATATGGCAACATTTAGGGGATGTCACTCCTATGGTTAGAATACAAAGATTGTTACTTCCACCTTGCCAGGAGACTCTCTTTCACTGCCTTTGATGAAACAACTGCAATGTTGCAGAGTCCCATGTGGCAAGACACTAAGGACAGCTTCCAGCCAACAGTCTGCAA
Source organism: Panthera onca (assembly GCF_046562875.1). Lineage (NCBI taxonomy): Eukaryota > Metazoa > Chordata > Mammalia > Carnivora > Felidae > Panthera > Panthera onca. The sequence continues at coordinate 227,562,486 of NC_138339.1, forward strand.
CAGTTCAACAGCTACTAAGGAGCTAAATCCTTTCAACAACCACACAAGGAACTTGGCAGTGGATCTTTCCCCAATCAAACCTTGGAATGCAACCCCAGATCTTAAAGAAATCTTAATTGCACCCTTGTAAGAGATCCTGAAGCTAAACCATGCTCAAATTCTGGAGCTACAGAAACTTTGAAATAATAATATATGTTATTTTAAGCTACTAACTTGAGGGATAATTTTTTACTCAGCAATAAATATCATATACAGTTCCTTGATTACCTTTCATGTAATAGAATCTACCCATTCATCCTGTGTCTCCTAGTCTTGCTTTATGCTTTGTTTCTTCTCAGTTCATATCATCACCTAGAGTGTGCTCACCACCCTCCCACCACATATAAATTTTTGTCTGTCTCCACTAACTGGGTTATTATGTACTTTCATTTGTTACTATATGCCCAGGACCCAGAAGAGTACTTGACATGTTATAAATTCTCAATAACTGTTTATTGAATTAGTGAATTACTCATTGAATTCTTCCAGCCAATGCATACTTTCTCTTTTTTTTTTTTTGAGAAAACAGAGACATGGAGATTTTAAGCACTTGTCAAATTGTGATAAGAGGTAGTAGAGGTAGGATTTGAATCCAGTTTGTCTGACTCTTTACTTTCCACATTATAACAATGATTTTCAAACTGGGGCCTCACAAACTCCTAAGGATTTCAGACTAATTCTCAGACATTAATTTTTTTCAATAAAAAATAAATTTGTATTGATAACCTGGAAATATAAGCATATTCTATGTCATCTGGATAACCACAATTTTACATATCTTGAGTAATCAGTGTTGAAGCTTGCGTATGTGATTAGGTTGGCTCTGTGTTGAGTATCATATTGTTCCTGACTGCCTGTCTGTAAGCTGCAAGCCCCAGTATCAGATGCAAAGGCAAAAGCCTTACAGAGACTGCTCAACGAGCTCCCACAACTGCAGAAGTCAAATCTCAACAACAAAGCCCTTTGTATATTTGTTGTTTTTCTGGTTGAATCTTGAATGGTACACTAGCTCAATATGTATCAAAATAAGGCCGTAAAGTGGGCAAATACAACCAGTAAAGTTTGATGATAACTTGTCTAGAATTTCAACTGGAGGATATCTTATCAAAAGAGCTTATTACTAAGTTGCCATCAACACCTTGTGTCAGGATTTGTCTCTTGGTCTCTGCTCTTCTCAACCCTTGCCTCCCTCCCTGTTTTGCTCTCCATCTTGCTCCCTACTATCTCTCCAGGGCCAGAGTAAGCCTGTTAGGGAATGGCTTCTTCCCCAAATGGGAAGCATGGAAAAATCTAAAAAGAGTCAAGGCCAGGAGCTGAGGCTTAGGGATGCATTGTCAATAGTGTAGGGTGACAACCACAAGGCAGCCTTCCTCTAGGTCCTGCCACACGTGCTGCCCTGGAATTTCTGTGAGTCCTGGACTTACTACCTCTCCGGGCCTGGCAACGTTGCCCAAGCACTCATGTGGCAACAACCACAGTATTTACTATGCATGGAATCACTTCCCAGAAGTCTTATGCTATCATTTCAGAGAAGCATATTCCCAAAGGAAACATTCTGGCCTCAACACAGAAGGAAAGCTATACTTGTGAATCACAGTGTTCACATCAAGAAGGCTCTGGATACAACTTTAAACCTTGATCATACCACTTTGAGAAACAACAGACAGAAATGGCCTTTTCAAAGAGCAAATTCACATTTTAAATGTCATCAAGCCAGGATGTTTCTTACTCTCCTAGTTTTTTAATCTATACCTAAGTAAGCCATACCCAGCTTTTAGAAGACTTGGTTATCTCCTTCCAGACAGGAGTAGCTGGGCAACATGTGGATTCTATTTTGCAGATGACACAGTCCTTCTTGGGTGAGAACAGCTCAGTTAACATATTTTTTAATTTGAAGTCCAAAACTAGTATTTGGGGCAGACTGTTGATTATCTATATCAGTTTCACTTTAAAAAATGTGTTCCGAAGTTTAACTCGTATTTTGTCACTTTGCTAAAGTCAAGACAGCTTCATTTTTTCCTTTAACCATATTCTTTGTTAATATTTTTCCCAGGGAAATAATAATAACTGTGTATGGAACACCTACTATCTGCAATGCTATCTCACATTGGCTTGGTGAAGTAGGTGTTATTGTCTCTGACTAGCACCCAGTCACACAGCTGATAGGAGTTTCCTCAACACCAAGTCACCTGACTCCATAGTCTATAATCATGACTCCTTCTCTGAATCTACAAACTCTGGTTATTTATTCTATGTTGCAGAACTTCAAGGCCTTCATTAGTATTTGAGCAGCACTAAAACTGTGTTTTATATAATTTATTTTGGGACACCTGGGTGGCTCAGGCGGTCGGGGATCTGACTTCAGCTCAAGTCATGATCGTATGGTTCATGAGTTCAAGCCCCGTATGGGGCTCTCTGCTGTCCGTGCAGAGCCTGCTTCAGGTCCTCTGTCTCTGTTTCTGTCTCTGTCTCTGTCTCTCTGTCTCTCTCTCTTTCTCAAACAAACATTAAAAAAAAACCTTTAAAAAAAAGAATTTTGTTTTTACCCTACCTCCAAATATCCTCCAGTAGTCTGGCCAAGCTAATGTGGTCCTCCTTATGGGCAAGATTTTTATTTTGAATATTTTAAAATTTAAGTTGTGACCCTTTCTTTCTAATTGCAAATTCTGTAGCCCTGTGTAAAACTCTCCCAATGTACTCTAAATCAGGAAATATGTATCTACCGGCCTGCCTGTGGATTGTGACTCAATAGGTTCTCATCTTCCAACTATCCCAGGAGGACATATGGAAGCCCTTTCCATGGTCAGTATTCTATTGCCAAATCTTTGGAAAAATCAAATAACCTTTCACATTTCTTACTGGGACAAACCTTAGCCTATAACTCTCAATATCCTAAAATCCTGACAGCTTTCTCTCATTTCTTTTACTTCTAAAGATAAATTTTGCTAAACGTGGCCCCTTCTTCAGATGTTCAGCTATCTCCAGGCAAACACTGGCAAATAGAGATCATTTCACAAGTCAAATCCAATAGATTGGTAATAGATCCCAGCCGAGGGAAAGATCCTGAAGTTTTATGTGGATTTGGGGAAAAAGAGCACAGGAATAAATGGAGGAACTCTATTAGGAACACAGGAAGTCAACATGATTGCCCTGCCCTGCTTACACTGATTCTACCTGTGAAAACCCTGCATCTCAGGTCAAGGCCTAATAATGTAATCAAAGCAAAGCAAGCAGTGTCAACCAGCATCAACATAAGTATCTAGTTTATTGTTTGTGGTTGATGATATTTTTAGAGAATTTTAGTCAGGATGATTTCCATCTTATTGTCTTCAATGCTTCTCACAGAAAGGTAATTGTTGAAGCATTTTCTAAAATTTGAGATGTTTTTAGATTTGTTTTGAGATTAATCCAAAAATGGTAGCAAAACGGCTAACTGCATTATATACCGGCCCAAATCCGTTATATTTTGTATCAAGCATGATGGAAATTTTACTAAAACTCATGAAAGCAACTGTGGAATTTGAGATGCTATATGCAAATAAAGACAAATAGTGTGTAGATAACCAAACAAACTCCTCTATACTTGAAAATTCTACACCTGGATCATGGTTTTTAGGCCTTTACAATTCATCATGGGTGTGACTTTATGTGAAAATTACCAGTTACAAATAAATCTTCTCAGTGCTATTGCTTTAATTTTCAACTTAATGCAAAATTATCTTTCTTGAAGGCCTGAGACTATATCCACTTTTCAGTCAAGAAAATTCCCAAAATGCTTAGGTTTTTTCCAGAGTACACTGCTGTTTCCACATATCAAGGGTTCTAGGTAAGCAGGCAAATTGAACACAAAATCTATCTTCACACATTTTAAATCACATTTAAGATAAAGTGAAGAAACAAACAAACAAACGAAAAAGCAAAATAACCCCGCCAAGATGAAGAGAGCAGGAATAGAGACAAAGCATACAAGAGATAAAACAAAATCTAGAAGCTGGAAGATATAAGTGGTAACTGACTTCCAATATCTGAGAAAACTATAATCTGAGTCTAAACTAGGGGAAACTAACAAGAATCAAATTGATGTTCACCTTCTAGCCCTTTGGGATGCTCTGGATATGGCAGAAATAAGTTCTAAAAGGGCAGGTGCACAGGGCTACCACAGAAGAATGAGTTGAAGGGCTGGCTACATTTTTAAAGGGAAAATTGACCTTTTTGGTTGCAATTATCTCTTTCCAAGTACAAGTGAAGCCTAGAGGTTTACTCTCTGGAGAATTAAACGTGAAATGATCTGGTATTGCTCATAAGAGATACAGCTGAGGGCAAAGATGAGGGACTGTACTAAAAACAGGGAAGTTATATGAATGTCGACATACTGAACTCTGAGACTTTCAGTAACCTTCATCCCTCAGCTTCCAGAAAGCTAGAAAGCTGGCTTTTTATGTCCCTTGAGCAATAAGCTGATAAAACTGATCTGTCCATGGGAAAGGACCTACAGAGATATGTAATTGAAGGTCCTGCAACAAAATAGCAGGGTCACAGCCAATCATTCTATATTCAAGCTCAGTACTTGACAAGGTGTACCCATAAACATCAACTTCCAAGTAGTGATTTTTATATCTGTTTTAAACATGACCATTACAAAGTAAAAGTCAATTTAAAACAAAGAAAAAGAAATCCAAGACAGCAAATAGAACAAAAAAAAAATTTTTTTAACCATAATAATTTCAGAGATTTAAGAGAAGAAACTGCATTCCAGAGAGAATTTTTTTAAAGGATTATTCAGATAATAAAGAATTATCGGGGCACCTGCATGGTTCAGTTGGTTGAGCTTCCAACTTGGGTTCAGGTCATGATCTCACGGCTCATGAGTTCAAGCCCCGCATTGGGCTCTGTGCTAACAGCTCAGACCTGGAGCCTGCTTCATATTCTGGGTCTCCCTCTCTCTCTCTGCCCTCTCCCACTCATGCTGTCTCTCTCTGTCTCTCAAAAATAAATAAACATTTTTTAAAAATTAAAAAAAAAGGAATTCTCAAAAAATAAAAATATAATGCAAAAATTCAATAGAAGAATTGAAAACTACAATTTAATAAACATCCAGAAACAAGAAAAACTCACAAAGAGATAGAAAATACAGGGAAAAACAGTGTTGGTGGGTTAGGACTTCTAGTACTAGACTATTAGCAACTCTGGAAGGGAAAGAGTGAAAACAGAGGGAAGAGAATGATTAAATAAATATTTCAAGAAAATTCCTCACAACTGACTACCACAAATTTCCAAATTGAAAGTACTGAGAACAGTAAAATAAAAAAGATCTGTCTTCTTCAAAAGTCATGTCTTTATGAAATTTTACAATATTAAAGACAAAAATAAAATGCTGAAAACTCCCAGAGGAACAATAATAGGTCACATTTAAAGAGTCATGAATAAAAATGACATTGTACTTCCCAAAAGCAGCATTGGAAATTAGAAGACAGTGGAGCAAGGCCTTAATAATTCTGAAGAAAAAAAAATTATTTCCAACATGGAATTATATGCCTGGGCAAACTATCAATCAAGATTTTAGGTAATGTTAAAATATTTTGAGACATTTCATATTTCAAAAATTTTACTTTTAAGCATCTTACCTTATAGAGTTACTAGAGGATGAACTGCATGAAAATAAGGGAGGAAATTAAAAAAGAGAAAAATTGGCTTTCAGGATACAGTCTAACACAGAAGGAAGAGAATGCTAGTGATGATAATGGGTAGTCCGCCTAAGAAACCGCCATTAGAAATTAATGCAGAACAACAGAGGACTCCAGAGTTATGTTTCTAAGAAAAAATTATACACACACACACACACACACACACACACACACACAATGTAGAGCTACATTACTGTTGCATTAAACCCACTGAGGGGCACTTACACTTCTGGCAAAAATGAAATACTGTTAGGGAATTTGGGGAAAAAAAGGAAAAATAAAAAGGATGTAATTGTCATCTGTAGAGAAATCAGAAAGTTTTACAAGAAGGGGAAATACAATCATGGATACCATGTGACTAAGGTATGACTAATAAAATAACTTAATGGCATTTGTGAGATAGCTGTTTTGGAAAGATGAGAGAATAATGAATACTTCGGGGAGAGGAAAGGGAGTATGTCTAAACAAGCTAAATCTAACCACAGAACACAATTAATGAATAATATCCAGAACAACTGAAAATCAAGAAATAGAATGATCAAGTCACTTTTACATATGTAACAAAGTACCAGAAGAAACTAAAAAGTTGAAAGTTGTCTCTGGGGAATGGAAATTAGTCACAAGAAGAGGCAAAGCCAGGAGCTGGTGTTTTTCATGTTAAATTCGGTAATACTATTTATCTTTATAATCATGTACATGTATTAATTGCATAGAAATACAGCACTGTCTCTCTCAAATGAGTGTATGAGCTATCAGGCAAATAATTATCTTTTGCAATAGCCTAAATTTAGTAGTGAGCATTTTTACATGCCTACTAAAAAACTCCTTCCAGCTTTATTTTTAAATTTCTGCTGGAAACCAAGTCCCCATTGTCAAAATTAGCTTGAAAACGAAGATAATTATCAAAGAGGAAAGACTGCTTTTTCCCCCTGAAGAATAATTAAGTACTCCAATTCTCTTATCCACTTTGCCTTTGCAAAATTCATCATAGAATGATAAGTAACGCTAGAATATGGAAAGATAACTTCTCTTGGGAAATTTTGACTATCACAGACATGAATTTGGGGCCAAAATTCTCAGGATAATCGCCTCAATACTCCTAAGAGAAAGAGCTGTCCTCTGACAAAGAACAGTAGCAGTGGAGTGATGAACGTAAGCCATTACATCCATCCCTGTTTTGTGATTGAGGTCAATCAACCAAGACAGCGAGGGGGAAAAGGACAGATTCCCCTGAAGTCATTGTGCAAGTTGAATCTTTTTTAAGGATTTGCCCTCTAATTTATTCAATTCATCTCGGATAAATGCTTGCCACAAAAAAGAAGCCAACTACTAGGTGGGAAATTAAGGCTGAGTAGTGATTGCGTAATTATTTCTGTATAGGACATAATAACCTATACAGATAACCTCTCTTAATTTTTTTAATGACCTCTACTTTTAGGTTAACCTGTATGATTTTTCAATAAAAGTCCATATAACTAAAATCTGTGAAGAAATGAAAATAAATGAGTGGTTGAACCTAATTTGCATATCAATGTCGTTTACTGTTTTCAAAACGCTAACCTGAGTCTTAAAAAATCTATTATATCTTTCTGGTCTGTAATTACCAAATAATTGTATTCATCATTCTTAGAGAAATTTTCAAAGAGGTCTCATTACAAAGAAAAGTATCTAATTTCCCAATTTCTTTTTTTTTATTATTAGAAAATCTCTCTTTACAAAACAGCATCTAATACAAATTTCTGGTAGATAAATGTTACATTGAGCTTTTTCAAAATTATTGTTATTTTTTCATTTCTTCAGATATCTGAAGAACTCATTAATGCAACACCCTATGGGCCATAGGAAATATTGAAGACATCAAAAACAATGCCTGATGTGTCCCAGGATGTAACGCTGTCTTTCAGGTTCAAAGGCGATACTAATGATGTGTGCATATGCAGTTTAAAAGACCGAAACACAGGCAAGAGTGTATCTCCTCACACTCTGTCCCCGTGAAAGCAGAGCTTTGATTCATAGCTGCAAATACAGTTTGCTAAGCCCGCAGGTGTGTGAGCGTCAGCCACTTAGACTCCACTCAGCCTGAAGCCTCTGTTCAGAGGTAGCTCCTTCATCCTCACAGATGCCTGATCTGCTAGTTCTCAGCGGTCCACAGCTGTGCCACATTGTTTAAAATGGAGCCTCGGGGCTTCCTTAAACTGTTCTGTCTTCCTTGATTGAGGTGGTCCACTTGGGCTCACTGCCCAGGAGCTGCTCAGGCATGCTGCTGTCACTCACCCCACATCATCTCCGGATGAGCCATGTCTGGAGACCGGCCGTGTGCCATGACTGGGGTTTTCCTAGTGATGAGCAGAAGTTGCACTGGTGGAATTACTCAAGAGACCCAGTTTGCAGGTTTCTTGCCATCTTTTAGGTGGTTTTTTTGATGGTATTACTCCCTTCGCCCTTAGCCAAGTCTAGATCTATTGCTGTGTTGGCACTACATGGGCATTCTTGATACAGTGTAGTATTTTTTTTTTCCTGGCAATTAAGGGAGTGTTGGATTTTGTGCTACAAAGGCAGACAACTTTCATTTTAGCTTGCCATTAAAAATCCTTGGATATTGGGGGTCTTGTGTGACCCACACTAGTAGATACTATTGGTCTTTCTTTTTTAAGTTAATTTATTTGTTTTGAAAGAGAGAGAGTGCCAGCGGGGGACAGGCAGAGAGACAGGGAGAGAGAGAATCCCAAGCAGGCTCCGTGCTGTCAGCGTAGAGCCCGACTCAGGGCTTGAACTTACGAACCCATGAGATCTTGACCTGAGCCGAAATTGAGAGCTGGAAGCTTAACCGACTGAGCCACCCAGGCTCCCTGATAATATTGGTCTTTTAAGTCCATTGTAGATCCATTTGTAACTTGACTCATGAAGTTGCCCGTGATCACATCATAGGTGCGGGGGTTTTATAAGGACCACCCGAAAAGGCAGGACAAAGATAATTTTTGTTTGTGCATGTTCGTAGGTATTGCCATGAAACATGAGTTACTCCATTCTAGAATCTTATCGTAGTCCAATGGCTATCTACATTCTATATTCTCTCCGTGGGCAATTACATCATATAACAAACAGTATGCTGGAAACAAGGTAGAAATTTCTACTTTTTTCATGAAAGCTAAACATTTGGGCACCACAGTCACCATGAGATACTTTATCACAACTCAACAAAGGCTGTATTCAACTAGAACTCATATGCATCATAGCCTAAATGTCACAAATCCTTAATACATCTACCTTTTGAAAAATTCTCTATCGTAATTAATGTTTAATAATTTTAAAAAATACATGTGAGGGGCGCCTGGGTGGCTCCGTCAGTTAAAGCGTCTGACTTCGACTCAGGTCATGATCTCACGGTCTGTGAGTTCCAGCCCCGCATCGGGCTCTGTGCTAACAGCTCAGAACCTGGAGCCTGTTTCAGATTCTGTGTCTCCCTCCCTCTCTACCCCTCCCCTGTTCATGCTCTGTCTCTCTCCGTCTCAAAAATAAATAAACGTTAAAAAAAAATTAAAAAATACATGTGAATGTCTCAAACTTACAGCATTTAAAAAAAATTCATGGACATATAGGCCAGCCTTGTACTTATATAGAGTTACTGTACCAGAAAAGTATTATAAATCAAAATAATGCAGATAAAAATTATTTTTAACAGATTATTGAAATATAATTCATGAACTGTATAATTTACCCATTTAAACATGTATAATTCAATTATTTTTGAAGACTACCATTTTCTCTTTTTTTAAGTTTACTTATTTATTTTGAGAGAGAGAAAAAGAGAGCTAGTGGGAAAGGGGCAGAGAGAGAGAGGGAGGGAGAGTGAGAGAACCCCAAGCAGGCTCCACACTCTCAGTACAGAGCCAGACGTGGGGCTCAAACTTCCAAACCATGAGATCATGACCTGAATCAAAGTTAAAAGTCGGACACTTGACTGACTAAGCCACCCAGGAGCCCCCGTGACTTTTTTTAATCAGTAATTTTTAATATATTCAGAGTTGTACAATCATTGCCACAATAAATTTTAGAACATTTTCATCACCCAGAAAGCAGCCACTATTTTCTGTAACCATCAAGCTTTCCATACCCTCCCTGTAAGTCCTAAACAACCACTATTCTACTTTTTGTCTTTATAAGTTATTTTATATACTTTCCTAATCTGGACATTTCATATAAATGGAATAATATAATAAGTGGTCTTTGGTGACTGCTTCTTTCATTTCACATGTTTTCAAGTTTTATCCATTGATGTAGCATGTGGCAAAACCGCTCTTCTTTTAAAGGCTGAGTAATATTCCATTGTATGAATAGACTACTTTCGTTTATCCATTCATCAGTTCAGAGATAATGGGTTGTTTCCATATTTTGGCTATTCTGAATAATGCTGCTTAGAACATTCATGAAAAGTTTTGGTGTAGACATGTTTTCATTAGTCTTAGGTATATACCTAGCAGTGGAATTTCTGGGTCAAATGGCAATTCTACATTTTAATTTTACAAAGGTATCAGACTGTTTTCCAAAGTGGCTGTATAATTTTACATTCCCACCAGCAGTGCAAGAGGGTCTTGATTTCTTCACATCTTCATCAACACTTCATGTTACTTTTCTATTTGATTATAGCCTTCCTCATGGATGTAAAGTGTTATTTCATTGCAGGTGGTTTGGGGATTTTTTTTTTTTTGGCTTGACAATTTTATTCTATTCTACATTATTCAGTGCTCACCATAAGTGTAGTTACCATCATTCATCATACAAAGTAATTGCAATGTTATTGACTCTATTTCCCATGCTGTACTTTTCATCCCTGGAAAGTTTGTACCTCTCACTCATTGTGTTTTGATATGCATTTTCCTAATGACAAACGATGTTGAGCCCCTTTATGTAGACTTATTGGCCATTTTCTATGCCTTCTTTGAAGAAATGTCATTCAGATCCTCTGCCCATTTTTTTTTCAATTGTAAGAGTAGTTTATATATTCTAGAGATAGCCCCTTACTGGATACGACTTTCAAATATTATATCCCATTCTGTGTGTTGTCTTTTAATTTCCTTGATATTGTACTTTGAAGCAAAAAAGGTTTTTAATGCTGATGAAATCCAATTTATCCATAATTTTTTGTTGTTGTTTGTGCTTTTGGCGTCATATATAGGAATCCCTTACCAAATCCAAGGTCATGATGATGTAATTCTAAGTTTATTTCAGAAGATTCTATACATTTAGCCTTTATGTTCAGGAAATTGATTCATTTTGAGCTAATTTGTATGTATGCATGAGGTAAAGTTCCAACCAATTTCACTCATTTGTATGTGAATATCTATTTGTCCCAATACCATTTGTTGAAATCAAATAACATTTAAAACATAGCATCTAGGGGCACCTGGGTGGCTTAGTTGGTTGAGCATCCAACTCTTGATTTCAGCTCAGGTCATGATTCCAGGGTCATAGGATTGAGCCCCACAATGGGCTCCATGCTGAGCGTGGAACCTGCTTAAGATTCTCTCTCTATCCCCCTGCCCCTCTCCCCAACTTGCACACTCTCTCTCCCACTCTCTCTAAAATTAAAAAAAAAAAAAATAGCACATAGTTTTCTCATAGAAAAAAAATACTGTATAAGGTTGAAAATCCTGATAAGGACCTGGCATCTAAATTCATTTAGACATCATAATCCTGGGCTTAATCACAACTTTATATAAAACACATAGACCTGTTAGTATAATTTAGTATAAATATTTCAACTAAATACTGGCAACACAGTTACCATGTTCAATCTCATAAAATTTTATTTAATAGGCTACAGTGTCATAACATATTATATAGAAGTTCTTTCCCTTTTTGTATTTAGTGGTTTAGTTTTACTGCAATACATCAGTTAATTGAAAGAAGGGTGTGCTGGGATGTGAAGCTTTCAAAGATAGGTTTTGAGAGAAAAATGTTGGAAAACAATGTATTTCAAACTCATGAATGGCTTTGTATGAAAATGAAGCAAGGATATCTATTTGCCTGGCCTGTTTTTTTCATTATAGATTTCCCAGCATAAAGGTGGGTATCAAAGATCAAGCTCTTTGCAACTGTGGCGGCTTCAAAATATAGAGTTCACTTGCTTTTTTTGAATTGTTACCAAATATTGGGCATTTTTCCTTGGATCATGATGTCATATGAACTTATATTGACTAGTCCTTATTTATATGAAAATTTCTATCACTTACTCCCTAACCATATTATTACATTTCAATGTCATGGGCCTCAAAACCTTGGCCAAATAATAGCCAAACAGGAAGGCACTAAATTTCTGGGTTTAATCGTAAACTTAACATATTAAAATTTTTCTCCTTCTTATCCATAATACCTGCATGTAGTTTTTGAAATTCAAACCAGCACTAGAGTTCATTACCTTCCTAATATGAGCAATTTTTGTTTGTCTGTTTGTTTACTCTTAAATCTAAGGCTCAGGGTGCCTGGGTGACTCAGTCAGTTGAGCGTCTGACTTCGGCTCAGGTCATGATCTCACAGCTCGTGAGTTTGAGCCCTGCGTTGGGCTCTGTGCTGACAGCTCAGAGCCTGGAGCCTGCTTCAGATTCTGTGTCTCCCTCTCTCTCTCTGCCCCTAACCCACTCGCATTCTGTCTCTGTCTCTCTCAAAAATAAATAAACATTAAAAAAAAAATTTTTTTTTTAATTTAAGGCTCAAAATAGCCATTTGCAATCCAATGAATGATTCCTTGGTACTTTAAATATAATTTATATCTTGACCATTCATTGCCTAATTTTTAGACAATACATCATGATACTGTAATCCATTAAGTACAACTTTATAAGATGGAACTTGGTAACTGTGTTGCCCAGTATTAACTTTAAAAAAATTACACTAAATTATACAAAAGAATAAATTATTAATTTATCAATTTTACTGAAGTAAAATTTATAAACAATAACATGCATAGATTTTAGCTGTAGAATTTTTTTTAAAACTTCAGATTCTTTGAGAACAATGACTTGGTTATAGTGTTTGCTTGAGTTCCAGGTTTCAACAAAGCGTTCCTTTCTGTTTTTGGGGGGTGCTGAATGTCCTGAGTTGTGCCTGTCTTCACATTTGAGACCAGTGTTTCTCAAACTTCGATGAGCATTTAAGGGTAGACTTTGATGAGTTCTCACAAATGTAAATATTCACTGACAAATGTAATCACCAGCACAATCAAGATGTAGAAGATTTTCACCAATCCAATGCTTTCCTCAAGCCCCTTTGCAAACTCCACTCCCACACCTGACCCCAGAGTACCACTGACCTGCTTTCTGTCACCATAGGCTACTTTTGCCTTTTGTATGATTTAACATCAATGGATTTAACATCAATTATACAATATGTACTTTTTTGTGTCTGGCTTCTTTAACTAAGCAAAATGTTTTTGAGATTCATACATGTTGAGTGCATGAGTAACTTGGTTCCTTTTTACTGCTGAGCGGTATATTCCATTTTATTCAAATTTATTTACCCAATTTATTGATCCCCTCACCTGCTGCTGGACATTTGAGTCATTTCTAGTTTTTGGCTATAATAAATAAAAGTGTTATAGTATCTGTGTATATGTCTTTGTGTGAATATATTTTCATTCCTCTTAGGTAAATACTCAGGATTGGGATTGCTGGGTCATATGGTAACTGTATATGTAACTTTATTAAAAACAAAAACAAAAAATTCTGCCAAAATCTTTTCCAAAGTAGTTGTGTCATTTTACACTCCCACCAGCTGTATATGAGTTCCAATTATTCCACCTTATGGGCTATAGAGAATATATTTCTGTGTTTCTGCAAAATTGGGGCTTTTAAAAAAGGTGAGATCCTGAGCTGAGAACTAGCTTTGGGAAGTTAATTTACAACTATTTGGTAGTGAGAGAACTCCAGAGAGAATTATCTAACTCTGGATGTGTATGTTTACATTTAAGGGAAAATAGGCCTATGATTTTGAAGACATCTCTAGATTATAAAAGCTTGAGACAAAGGGGCTTATCTGGTCATTGAACAGATTAATTTGCATTTCAAAAAGTTAGAATGAGAGCCAAGGATACTTTCCAACTCATCTCTAAGGAGAAAAGGCTTTTCTCTCTCTCCTGTGATAGAAGGAGAGATAGCGGACTTTACTCTGTAAACAGGCAGAGAAAATCCATGTTTATCTATCTCTTGTATAGGAAATTTTTCCATCTGGCTTTCATTGCATTGCAACATCAGTAATCAATGAGGCAAGGAGGCCCGCTAGAGTTATTATTATGTAAATAATAAACAAATCTGTCTTCTGATCCAGAACACTATGTGTGTGCAAGAAAAAATTAATTATGATTAATATTCAAAACTCAATCTGAATCCTTACCAACACCTATTATCAAGATTTTCAACTTTAGTCATTCCAGTGGGTGTGCAGTAACATCTCATTCCGGTTTTTACTTACATTTCTCTAAGGACTAATGATATTGAGCATCGTTTCCTATGCATATCTCCTCCGTGTCATTTCTGTTAAAATATTTTGTCTCTTTTTGTTGGGTCTTTTTCTTTTTCTTACTGAGTTGTGGGAGTTCTTTATATATTCAAGGTATGTGTCCTTTGTTATATATGTGCACTGTGAATATTTTCTTCTCCAGTCTGTGACTTGCGTTTGGATTTTCTTAATAGCATCATTCAGACAGCAAACATTTTTAGTTCTGATGGAATAAGAATGAGCATATGTATCGATGAAGCAAAATTGAGTCCAGTAGACCCACACATTTATGGTCATAGATTTTCAACAATGGTGCCAAAGTAGTTCTATTAGGGAAAAAAGTAGACTTTTCAACAAATGATGGTGGAACAACTGGATATCCAATTGGGAAAAATAAAACAAAACAAACAAACAAACAAACAAACAAAATAAAAAACCCAGATGTCTTATAGTACACCATATATAGAAATTAATTCAGAACACAATATAGACCTAACCATAGAGTTAAAGCCATGAAACCTCTAAAAGTAAACAGAAAATCTTTACAAGCTTTGGGTAAGCTAAGATTTTCTTAGATAAGACACAAAGAGCATAAAGCAGTGTATTTTTAAAACACTTAAATACTAAGCCCATGAAGAAATTAAACTGTTATTTTCTCCAGTTATAAAATCTTACACATTCAAATAAATATTTCCCATATGGTAAATCATCCCATTGCTGGTAGATGACTGGAGGATCTGTTGGACAACAGAAGACCATATGGCTATGTGTTGACTAAATGGAGATTACTTTTCTGCCTTCTACACAGGCTGAGAGTAGTGGGTGTCTTCCAAGGAACCAGAGTTCTTGATCCCAATCTTTGGGTTTAGTCTACCTCTTAACTACACTTATTACTTCCTCCTTTCTCTGGGGTAACGGTTTGCTTTAGGGTTGGCCTAGTTTCCATTAGGCTTTAAACATGTCCTAATTAATTTTCTCAGCTGTAGTTATACTGAGATTGTTCTCATGTGTGACTTCCAAGGGATGCTGCAGTCGTGAAAGGGGGAAACATGGCCTTGCTGAGAGGAGAAAAAAAATGACAGCATTGAGCATGAGCTCAGTTATTATCAAGAAGAGATTATCAAGAAGATGCCCTATCTGATTGAAGGTTGCTATTGGGAAAACATTATCATCAACATTCTTTCCCCTTTTCCTTATACACATTTTAAAAATTATTTTATTTTCATTATGAAATGTTATAGACATACAGACAAGTACTAAAAATAATCTCACAATACCTTTGTACCTACATGATATTTTAACAGATATATTTGAAATTGTGGTTGCCTCCTCCCATTCAGGGGTTTGGTATTCTTCTCACTCACTGTGTTCATAAGATTTCTTAATTTCCAAAGCTGAATACAACTTGTTCTCCCAGCTTTCTTCGTGGTTGTTTTCAGCACTGGGGTCTGTGATCCCATTTCTCTCTGTGCTGAATTTGAATTATCTCCTAGTCATTGACAGTAAACACTCCTGTCTTTTACACATTTGAAATCAGTAACTCTTATCAGTAAATAGTATTAAATAATATCAGCCCTAGTATTTAAAAAAAAGTTGTAAAAAGGAAGATAGGTTGAGGGGAGTCTAGCATGCAATATATAAAAATGAGAGAAAACCCTGGTGCAGATTGATGCAGCCAGAGGAAGAGATAGCCTGATCAATAAAGAATGGACTACCCCTTAATTTCCTTGTCTTCAGCACAGATTTATAAAATTTCAAGCTAGATTCTATAACCCATTTCCAGTAAAAAGGAAAAAGAGCACAACAAAAACCTCTTTGAAAGCTAACTCTGCTAAGCTCTGCCTGTTACCTTTCATCTCTTTAAATCTGAAGCTCTTTGCATAGACACTTTGGAGTTTTAAAAATCAAAGCACCAAAAGGGAAATCCACCATCTGAAACTGCACCATGCCTTCTTACATTTGCTTTGTCGCTACACTAGTAGGAAATACATCAGTCTCTCACAGTATACATTTTACTCCCAGTTTTGTGCCTGTGCAATTTTAGAAAGTCTATAAACTCTTTCAGGTTTAATACTAGTCAAAGATTGTGTACTTGTAACCAAAGAATATTAACAGATGTGTGAAGTATCCAAGAGAAGAAATAATGTAAAAATACAAAATTGATACTGTCTTTTGAGTACACTTTTATGAATTTTTCTAATATAGATAAAATCTTATTACAATAATATTGGGTATATCTTAAATACTTTCAGTGTATTGGAATTAAGTGACATGGAATTTTATTTGAAATAAATGAGCCATCACTTGGGACTTGAAATCGTTTGTAATCAAAAGATATTTTTGGAACGGTCCTAGATCTGTATTAAAATATCTTTTATTCCTCAAACCTAGGTTGTGTTGTCAAACAGTATGCAGAAAAGATATTTTGTGCAACCCAAGGGAAGTAAACTCATATGTAAAGGTTATGAACAATACTGAAGCTGGATTATCCAAAAATGATGACTGTTTAATAACATAAGGTTAATGACCAACAATAACAACAACAAAAAATGAACCAGCAACCAAGAAAAGAAAAATGCAAATTACCAAGGCCAATAAAGAAATGTTTTAGCCTCACTAGTATGTCCAAAAAAATCAAACTAAAGCAACAAGATATCATTTTTCAACTGTTCAATCAGAAAAGACCCAGACATAGGCATTGAGGATGCTTTAGAGGGAGTCAAAGTGAACTGTTAATATTGGCTACCTCCAATGGATGGAATAGAAAAGGAAAGAGTAAATTAATTCTGTATTAGAGATTTCTGAAATTTCCTAAGACAACATGTATTTGTCATGTAACTTAAAAAAGAGCCACATGCTAGAAAAGTAACAAAAAATACCAACACATTCACACATACACTCACAAGCCTCCATGTTGGGCCCTCTTAAACACTGCTGTTTAAACTGCTAATTTCTATAGCGAAATTTGCAAACTCAAATAATTTTTTTAATGTACATATATTCTTTGATGCAGAAAAATTTACTTCTAGAAATTTACCCCACCAACAGTAATTATAATTATAGGTGAAAGTAACTATGGGAAAGTATATAAGAGAGCTTTCATAAGAGCAAAATGTTGGAAATAACCTAAATAAATCATGAGGTATCTATGTGATCAAATGCTGCACAACAATTACAAATTAAGCTATAAAAGAATACTTAATGGCATTGGCATGTTCATGATATATGGTTAAATAAAGAGGTAAATTGTAGGGGCACCTGGGTGGCTCAGTCAGTTAAGTGTCAGACCCTTGGTTTCAGCTCAGGTCATGATCTCAAAGTTCATGGGTTTGAGCCTCACATGGGGTTCTGCATTGACAGGGTGGAACCTGCTTGAGATTCTCTCTCTCCCTCTCTCTCCCTCTGCCCCTCCCCCACTCGTGCTCACTTACGCTCTCTCTTTCTCTCTCTCTCAAAAAATAAACAAACATGGGGCACCTGGGTGGCTCAGTTGGTTAAGCATCCGATTTCAGCCCGGGTCATGATCTGGCAGTTCGTGAGTTCGAGCCCCACATCGGGCTCTGTGCTGATGGCTCAGACCCTGGACCTTGCTTTGGATTCTGTGTCCCCCTCTCTCTATGCCCCTCCCCCACTCACACTCTGTCTCTCTCTCTCTCTCTGTCTCTCTCTCAAAAATAAATAAACGTTAAAAATTTTAAAGAAAATAAAAAGAAGTAAACTGTAGGGGCACCTGGGTGGCTCAGTCAGGCCTCTGACTTGGGGTCAGGTCATGATCTCATGGTTTGTGGGTTCGAGCCCCACGTTGGGGTCTGCACTGACAGCTTGGAGACTGGAGCCTGCTTCAGATTCTCTGTCTCCCTCTCTCTCTCTCTGCCCCTTCCCTGCTTGTATCCTCTCTCTCAAAAATAAATAAGTAAAGATTTCTTTTAAAAAGGAAGTAAATTGTAAAACAGGATTGCAGCTGAGCCAATTGTTTAAAATTACACAGTTATGGAGAAGGGAGCCAAGATGTCGGAACAGCATGGAAGTTTTTTGTGTCTCGTGTCCATGAAATACAGCCAGACCAACACTAAACCATCCTGCACACCTAGAAAACTGATTGGAGGATTAACACAGCAATCTGCACAACCTGAACCACAGAATTCAGCAGGTACACAGTGAGGAGAGGTAAAGTTGGGGAGTGAGAAGTCCCAGCAGGCAGGGAGCCACTTTTACAGGCAGAGAGAGGACAGAGATGAGGGGGGATAAGAATACAGGAAAAGCACCCCTCCCCAAAAGCAGCTGAAGAGAAAGTGGAAAATCGGAAACAGCCACAGGGACTAAACTAAAAAGGGAGAAAGGAGAAAGGAGAGGGTTTAGATTCCATTAAGACTGTAAACAAGGGGAGCACAGAGTCTGCAACTCCACAGCTCAATACCTGGGGGTGCTCTGGTGGGAAGGGCGAATCCCCAGGAGCAGAGCGGGGTCCAGGAGGTTCTTGGGCCAAACGAGGAAAAGCAGTTCCACTGCTGGAAGGACATTTGGTAGACTGTTGAGGCCACCTGGTCTGAGCAGACCCCAGAAAACGGCCACATTCGCTGGTGCTGGAACAAGGTCGTTGATGTGTGTCGTGAGTTTCCATAGTCCCTGAAACACTTCTGCTACACTATCTCATGAACTTTTTCTGGGGCGGCTGGGACCTGGCCACAGTCTCAGGGCACTGGCAGCAGCAGGGTCCAGCAGGCGTTCCTGGGTACAGCCGACATTTGGCCATTGCTCGCTGAGCCCTCCTGCAGAGGGGCAGGAACAGGTCAAAGCCACAGTCCTTCAGAAGTAAGGGGTTGGGGAAAACAGCCCCATCTGAGACAAAACTTGGGAGAGAGGTACTGCCTGGGGCTTGGTCACAGATAGTGAAAAAGTGGGGAGTGGATGAAAGCTGAAGACAAAGGACAAGTGCATGACTGCTGATCAGAGAGAACACAGTTCTGATACTAGAGACTGGGTAGCTGTGACGCCATTTTCACCACTCCCGCACATGTGCACCTACGAGCGCCACCACACTCCACCCAAGTAGGCTAGCAGCGCCATCTAGTGGAGAACGGAGCCATAACACTAAGCTCCGCCCAACTGGGCCAACCTCGCTCTTCAAGAACACAAGTTTCACCATCCGCTTAGTTTATGGACTATAAAGCGCATCATAGTCTGACTTCTAGGGGAAAATCAAGTAATCTCAGTCATATTTCAATCTGTTAGCAGGTCCATGTATTCAATTTTCTTTCTTTTTTTTCCTCTTTTTCGCTTCTTTTCTTTTTCTTGAATACAGAAAGAGAAAAAAATCATTTTTATTTTCCATTTTTATTAAAAATATTTTTCTTTAATATTTTTTACTATATTTTTTACTTTTGTGTAAATTTTTTCAAATTCCATTTTACTTCCATCATTTTATTTTAGTCTACTTCAGTGTATTCATTTTTTAAAATTCTCAAATGATTTCCTTTTATTTATTTTTTTCCCACTTTTTTCTCTAATCTATCAAACCACTTTCAACACCCAGACCAAAACACACCAAGGACCTAAATCATTTATTCAATTTTTGTATGTGTGTGTGTTTTTAATTTTTTAATTTTGTTTCTAATTTTAGTTCTTTTATTTTAATTTTTCTAGCTCGTTAATTCATTTTCTCCCTTCAAAATGATGAAAGGAAGAAATTCACCCCAAAGGAAAGAGCATGAAGAAATGACAGCCAGGGATTTAACCAACACAGATATAGCAAGATGTCTGAACCAGAATTTAAAAACACGATAATAAGAATACTAGCTGGAGTCAAAAATAGATTAGAATCCCTTTCTGCAGAGATAAAAGAAGTAAAAACTAGTCAGGATGAAATAAAAAATGCTATAACTGAGCTGCCATCATGGATGGATGCCGCCACAGCAAGGATAGATGGGGCAGAACACAGAATCAGCAGTATAGAGGACAAACTTATGGAGAATAATGAAGCAGAAAAAAAGAGGGAGATTAAGGCAAAAGAGCACTATTTAAGAATTAGAGAAATCAGTCTCATTAAAAAGGAACAACATCAGAATCATAGGGGTCCCAGAAGAGGAAGAGAGAGAAATAGGGGTAGAAGGGTTATGTGAGCAAATCATAGCAGAAAACTTTCCTAACCTGGGGAAAGACACAGACATCAAAATCCAGGAAGCACAGAGGACCCCATTAGATTCAACAAAAACCGACCATCAACAAGGCATATCATAATCAAATTCACAAAATATTCAGGCAAAAAGAGATTCTTGAGAGAAGCAAGGGAAAAAAGTCCCTAACCTACAAGGGAAGACAGATCAGGTTTGCAGCAGTCCTATCCACAGGAACTTGGCAGGCCAGAAAGGAGTGGCAGGATATATTCATTGTGCTGAATGAGAAAAATATGCAGCCAAGAATTCTTTATCCAGCAAGGCTGTCATTCAAAATAAGAGAAATATAGTTTCCCAGACAAACAAAAATTAAAGGAGTTTATGACCACTAAACCAGCCCTGCAAGAAATTTTAAGGGGGACTCTCTGAGGGGAGAAAAGATGAAAATATAAATATATACATACATACATAAACACATACATACATACATACATACATACATACATATATACATATATACATACCAAAAGTAACAAAGATTAGAAAGGACCAGAGAACACCACCAGAAACTCCAACTCTACAAACATCATAATGGCAATAGATTCATATCTTTCAGTCCTCACTCTAAACGTCAATGGACTCAATGCTCCAATCAAAAGACATAGGGTAACAGAATGGATAAGAAAACAAGATCCATCTATATGCTGTTTACAAGAGACCCACTTTAGACCTAAAGACATCTTCAGATTGAAAG
Organism: Panthera onca; assembly: GCF_046562875.1. Classification (NCBI taxonomy): domain Eukaryota; kingdom Metazoa; phylum Chordata; class Mammalia; order Carnivora; family Felidae; genus Panthera; species Panthera onca. Next base: position 227,583,569 of record NC_138339.1, read on the forward strand.
TAAGGGGATGGAGAACCATCTATCATGCTAATGGTCAGCAAAAGAAACCGGAGTACCCATGCTTATATCAGACAATCTAGATTTTAAATAAAAACTGTATCAAGAGATTCAGAAGGGCATTATATCATAATCAAGGGGTCTATCCACCAAGAAAACCTAACAATTGTAAACATTTATGTGCCAAATGTGGAGCACCCAAATATATAAATCAATCACAAACATAAAGAAACTCATTGATAGTAATACCATAAGAGTAGGAGACTTCAACACCCCACTCACAGCAACGCAAAGATCATCTAATCAAAAAATCAACAAGGAAACAATGGCTTTGAATGACACACTGGACCAGATGGACTTAACAGATATATTCAGAACATTTCATCCTAAAGGACCAGAATATACATTCTTCTCCAGTGCGCATGGAATGTTCTTCAGAATAGACCACATACTGGGACACAAATCAGCCCTCAGCAAGTGCAAAAAGATCAAGGTCATACCATGCATATTTTCAGACTACAACGCTATGAAACTCGAAATCAACCACAAGAAAAAATTTGGAAAGGTAAAAAAATACTTGGAGGATGAAGAACATCCTACTAAAGAATGAATGGGCTAACCAAGAAGTTAAAGAGGAAATTAAAAAGTATATGGAAGTCAATGAAAATGATAACACCACAACCCAAAACCTCTGGGAGGCAGCAAAGACGGTCATAAGAAGAAAGTATATAGAAATCCAGGTCTTTCTAAAGAAGGAAGAAAGATCTCAGATGCACAACTTAACCTTACGCCTTAAAGAGCTGGAAAAAGAACAGCAAATAAAACCCAAAACCAGCAGAAGACAGGAAATAATAAAGATTAGAGCAGAAATTAATGCTATTGAAACCAAAAAAAAAAAAAAAAACAGTAGAACAGATCAATGAAACCAGAAGCTAGTTCTTTGAAAGAATTAACAAAATTGATAAACCACTAGCCAGTTTGGTCAAAAAGAAAAAGGAAAGGACCCAAATATATAAAATCAAGAATGAAAGAGGAGAGATCACAACCAACACAGCAGAAATAAAAACAATAATAAGAGAATATTATGAGCAATTATATGCCAATAAAATGGGAAATCTGGAAGAAATGAACAAATTCCTACAAACATATACACTACCAAAACTGAAACAGGAAGAAATACAAAATTTGAACAGACCCATAACCAGTAAAGAAATTGAATTAGTAATCAAAAATCTCCAAAAAACAAGAGTCCAGGGCCAGATGGCTTTCCAGGGGAATTCTACCAAACATTTAAGGAAGAGTTAACACCTATTCTCTTGAAGCTGTTCCAAAAAAATAGAAATGGAAGGAAAACTTCCAAACTCTTTCAATGAAGCCAGCATTACCTTGATTCCAAAACCAGACAGAGACCCCACTAAAAAGAACTATAGACCAATTTTCCTGGTCAATATGGATGCAAAAATCCTCAACAAGATATCAGCCAACCAGATCCAACAATACATTAAAAAAATTATTCACCATGACCAAGTGGGATTTATACCAGGGATGCAGGGCTGGTTCAATATCTGCAAAACAATTAACATGATCATCACATCAATACAAGAAAGGGCAAGAACCATATGATCCTCTCAATAGATGCAGAAAAAGCATATGACAAAATACAGCATCCTTTCTTGATAAAAACCGTCAAGAAAGTAGGGATAGAAGGAGCATACCTCAAGATCATAAAAGCCATTTATGAATGACCCAATGCTAATATCATCCTCAATGGGGAAAATTTGAGATCTTTCCCCCTAAGGTCAGGAACAAGACAGGGATGTCAACTCTTGCCACTGTTATTCAACATAGTATTGGAAGTCTTAGCCTTTGCAATCAGACAACACAAAGAAATAAAAGGCACCCAAATCAGCCAGGAGGAGGTCAAACTTTCACTCTTCACAGATGACATGATACTCTATATGGAAAACCCAAAAGATTCCACCAAAAAACTTCTAGAATTGATTCATGGATTCAGCAAAGCTGCAGGATATAAAATCAATGCACAGAAATCGGTTGCATTCCTATACATCAACAATGAAGCAACAGAAAGAGAAATCAAGGAATTGATCCCATTTACAATTGCACCAAAAGCCATAAAATACCTAGGAATAAATCTAACCAAAGAGGTGACAAATCTATACACTGAAAACCATAGAAAGCTTATGAAAGAAATTGAAAAAGACACAAAGAAATGGAAAAAGATTCCATGCTCCTGGATAGGAAGAACAAATATTGTTAAAATGTCGATACTACCCAAAGCAATCTACATAGTCAATGCAATCCCTATCAAAATAACACCAGCATTCTTCACAGAGCTAGAACAAACAATCCTAAAATTTGTATGGAACCAGAAAAGACCCCGAATAGCCAAAGCAATCTTGAAAAAAAAAAAAAGCAGGAGGCATCACAATCCCGGACTTCAAGCTATACTACAAAGCTGTAATCATCAAGACAGTATGGTACTGGCACAAGAATAGACACTCAGATCAATGGAACAGAATAGAGAACCCAGAAATGGACCCACAAACGTATGGCCAACTAATCTTTGACAAAGCAGGAAAGAATATCCAACGGAATAAAGACAGTCTCTTCAGTAAGTGGTGCTGGGAAAACTGGACAGTGACATGCATAAAAATGAACCTGGACCACTTTCTTACACCATACACAAAAATAAACTCAAAATGTATGAAAGACCTACATGTAAGACAGGAAGACACTAAAATCCTCGAGGAGAAAGCAGGCAATAACCTCTTTGATCTTGGTTGCATCAACTTCTTACTCAACACGTCTCCAGAGGCAAGGGAAACAAAAGCAAAAATGAATTACTGGGACCTCATCAAAATAAAAACTTCTGCACCGTGAAGGAAACAATCAGCAAAACTAAAAGGCAACGGACAGAATGGGAGAAGATATTTGTAAATGACATATCAGATAAAGGGTTAGTATCCAAAATCTATAAAGAACTTCTCAAACTTAACACCCAAAAAACAAATAATCCAGTGAAGAAATGGACAAGAGACATGAATAGACACTTTTCCAAAGAAGACACCAGATGACTAACAGACACATGAAAAAATGTTCAACATCACTCATCATCAGGGAAATACAAATCAAAATCACAATGAGATACCACCTCACATCTGTCAGAATGGTTAAAATTAACAACTCAGGCAACAACGGATATTGGCAAGGATGCAGAAACAGAGGAACCTTTTTGCACTGCTTGTAGAATGCAAACTGGTGCAGTCACTCTGAAGAACAGTACGAGGTTCCTCAAAAAACTAAAAATAGAACTACCCTACAACCCAGCAATTGCACTACTAGGTATTTATCCAAGGGATACAGGTGTGCTGTTTCAAAGGGACACATGCACCCCCATGTTTATAGTAGCACTATCAACTATAGCCAAAGTATGGAAAGAGCCCAAATGTTCATCAATGGATGAATGGATAAAGAAGATGTGGTATATATATACAACAGAGTATTACTCGGCAATCAAAAAGAATGAAATCTTGCCATTTACAACTACATGGATGGAACTGGAGGGTATTATGCTAAGTGAAATTAGTCAGTCAGAGAAAGACAAATATCATATGACTTCACTCATATGAGGATTTTAAGAGACAAAAAAGATGAACATAAGGGAAGGGAAACAAAAATAATATAAAAACAGGGAAGGGGACAAAACAAGAGAGTCATAAATATGGAGAACAAACTGAGGGTTACTGGAGGGGTTGTGGGAAGGGGGATGGACTAAATGGGTAAGGGGCACTAAGGAATCTACTCCTGAAATCATTGTTGCACCATATGCTAACTAATTTGGATGTAAATTTAAAAAAAAATTAAAAATAAATAAATAAATAAAAATAAATAAAATTACACAGTTATGAGTTTCTATATATCATATATATGTTGGCATTATGAATTTATATCTCAATATTAACAGTGGTTATGTCTCATTGTTAAGAGGAAATGGATAGTTTTATTGTACCAACACAATCTGGAAAGTATTCGAATCACTCTTAAGATTTAAAAAAAAATTGAACCAGGGAGAGAACGGTAAGATTTTTCTGTCACATGTAACTGCAAAGGAAAATTAATAGACTTAAAGGAGAAAAAGGAAATATGATAGACAGAATTGTAAGATACCCCCAATGAATCAAATTCTTGTATAATCCTGTCTCCTTGAATTTGAGAATATCTGTAACTTGCCTCTAGCCAATAGAAAATAGCAGAGGTGTTAGCATAGTCACTCCATAACTTTTTTTTACCTTATAGAAGAGTCTTTCTCAGTAGACCAGAGCAAAAGCTTCTCTTGCTAGCTCTGAAGAAATCAGCTGCCATGTTGTAAGAGGTCTTATAAAAGGGCCATGTGGCAAGAAGTGTGGAGGCCTCCAGAACCTGAAAGTGGCCCTCTTTTGACAGACAGCAAGAAATTAGGTCCTCAGTTCTACAACCACAAGGAATTGAAATCTGCAACAAGTACATGAGCTCAGGAAGGAATTCAGTTTGGCTGACTTCCTGATCGCAGCCTTGTGAGAGACTCTGAGCAAAAGACCTGGACAGACTTCTGACCCACGGAAACAGGGAGATAAAAAGTATATGCTATTTTAAGCCACTGAATGTGTGAGAATTCTTTTCACAGCAACAGAAAACTAATATAGGAACTAATGTAAAAATTGTCACAGAATCTAATTTAACTCAGTGACTTATTCACTCTTCAATCCATTCATTCAACAAATATTTGCTGAATGTCTACATATACCATGCTCCATGCTAGCATTAAATACATAATGTCTGCAATGGAGGAGATTACAGATGGAGGGTGAAATGGGCAGAAAAACACAGCCAAACACAGTGCACTATAACGAATGTTAATAAGAGCCATATGCAGGGGACCTAAGTCACATCATAAGGAGCCCACATTATGGTTAAGACCACAGTCTTTGGATCTTGACTGACTTGAATTTGAATCCCAGCCCAATTGCATACTAAATTTACAACCCTGGGCCAGTTGCTTAAATGAGGGCTTTACTTTTCCCATTCATAAAATGGTTATAATAAGACCTCCATCATGGAGTAATTGTATAGACTACCTCAAATAATACATTATAACTACTTAGTACATAATAAGTGCCCAGTGAATATGAGTTATAGTTATTATTTTGTCTAGAAGAGATGGTGCCTGAACTAAATTCAAGAAGAGGAGTAATCTGCTGAGGGTTAAGTAAAGTTAGGAGATTCCAAGAGAAGGGAAAGGATTTTAAAATAATAACATAACACATTTGGGGAACTGTTAGCACTTTAGTATGAAATATATCTATTGAATATTTACATATGCCAGTCACCAGTTTTAAAGCTGAGGATACAGATATGGACAATTTTGCCTTTAAAGCATTCATTCACTCTATGGAGAAATATACGTACATACATGCACACACACACACATACACATACACAAATGTAATACAAAGCAGATTGTGGTAGGCATTACCACTGTTCACATATACAGTTCTTTTCCACTTCTGAGCACATGGGAAGTCTATACCTCCCCATCTCTTTAAAATTAAACATGACTATCTGACTTGATTTAGTCAATTAAATATGAGCAAAAATAACATGGCACTCCTGTATGGAAGTATTTATTTCTAATACTCAGCTCTCTTCCCCACTCTGCTCTTGATGGTTGTGGTGAGTAAACTGATACTGGAAGCTACAAAATGGTAACCCATGGTAAAACCAGTTAGAAAATTCTAGTCAAAACTAACTTTTCAGGGAGATCATGGACATAATTAAGTCATAGTAATATGGGAAGAGATTGAAACACAGAGGAAGTAGTGAGTGTTGGCTGCAGTTGACTATGCTTGACATGGTACTCTGAGAAATAAATGAGCTGAAAAAGGGAAGACAAATTCGCAAAAGGCCAGGAGCAGATTGCTCCAAAATAGGCCACTTTGGCATGAACATTAAGTTGAGTTAAAAGCAATCAAAACCTAGCAGATTCAGGAAAAGCTCTTTACCATTCCCTTAACTGCCTAAAAAGAACTTAGATTGAGAATCTGCTCCAGGAAGAGAGTGATCTCCACAGATAACTACATTATAATATAAACTAGGGGTGGTAAACAAAGAGGAATTTAGCAAAGTCTGTTGGTTAAAATTCCTCTCTATGTCCCATTGTGTCTGTGTGGTCCAGCAAGCATTTGTTTACCACACATTGACTCTTTTTCATCTTCTTATGAATTGCATTTCTTTCTTTGAAGTCCCAGACTTGTACACCCTTCTCCTTAGTTCAGAATGATATGGGTACCTCATTTTTCTTGACTATCTTTGGAATTTCATGTGTGTTTGGATTCCCCATCATATGAAACTAAATTTTATTTTTGTCTGTTACTCTGTCTCATGTCAATTCAACTCTTAGTCCAGTTAGGAGGAATTTGAAGGTATAGGAAGTTTCTTCCTCCCCAACACAAGCATAATATTTTTACAAATGGAGAGGTCTAGAAATTCAGAGAATTTTTCTATTGCTTCTTAACTGCAAACAGAAAAAAAAATGAGAAGAACTTTTAGAAAAGATGGCCCATTAAAACTGAACCTTGTACTGGAACTAAATTAAGGATTTGTCATCAGATCTATTTTGAAGATCTTTGGATAAATTAAAGTAATTCAGGGCAAATATCAAATTTGCCCTGATGTAGTATCTAGTAAGTCTTCCCAATTGGTTAAGATGGCTCAGGGAAAAGAACCTAGAGTTTTTCCATGTGCCTGACAGTCTCAGGTAGCTATATTTCACTCAAGGAGAGGTCGGAGTAGTAGCTCATGAGGGTAAAAAAGTAAATCAACCAGTTATATACAAATATAAATCTTAGGTTCTTACCTGTTCAATTCCAGGCAGTTTTATACACCAAGAGCCACACACACAGTCCTCAAGACTTGGATCTTAGTTTTTGATTCAATTTGAAAACTGGCTGATTTGAAAACTAAGATTCAAGTCTTGAGGACTGTGTGTGTGGCTCTTGGTGTATAAAACTGCCTGGAATTGAACAGGTAAGAATCTAAGATTTTGAGAGAATCCTATAGCAAAAGAATCATGTAGGCTAGACTAAAAATGACTGATTTTTAAATTTTTATTATTTAAAAAAAATTTTTTTTAACGTTTATTCATTTTTGAGAAACAGAGAGAGACAGAGCATGAGTGAGGTAGGGCCAGAGAGAGAGAGGGAGACACAGAATCTGAAGCAGGCTCCAGGCTCTGAGCCGTCAGCCCAGAGCCTGACACGGGGCTCGAACTCACAAACTGCGAAATCATGACCTGAGCCGAAGTCAGACACTCAACTGACTGAGCCACCCAGGCACCCCAAAAGGACTGATTTTTAAAACTAAAAATGATCCTTAGGCCCTCAGAAATCAATGGGAAGGGAGTGAGCTGAGAAAATGCTGCAGCACCCAAAGAAGGCATTCTCCAGCAACTGCTCTACAATGATAATGGAATAGAAAGTCTCACAGGGGGAAGAGCCAAGAGCTAAAGAAAACGATAGACTGATGAGTAGCATACAGGCCCTCATCATACACGACATTCTCTATTCCCAAGGTTGAGAGTTGTTGCAACATTTGCCCAAGGGGATTTCAGTGGTGCAGTGTACCAGGGATGAATGTGTATCTTTATTCTTCCTCCATCTTCCTGCTATTGTGGTTATACTATTATAACACGTTATAACATGTTATACTGTAGTATATAGGTATGTGGGAGAGATACAACTTACCTAATTAGTTTATAGAACTGTGCAATAAGAGGAGATATGCCACGGCCAAAGTGACCAAACGCCTCACTCAGAGACCCTAGACTTGGAGCGGGGTGCAGTTATTTGGTTGAACTTTTGAGCCATAATCCCTTAGGGAGGAGAAAATACTTTTGCATGTCAGAAGGAAATTGAACTCACTGTGTGTTGTGTGATAGGATTAGGGAGTCATCAGGGCTATCCACCAGATATTTCCAGCTCTCCTTCAGGCACATGGTTGGAAATAAGTGCTTTGCCCTCTTGAAATTGAATGTGGCATCAATGAAATTTTGTCAGAAGTGCTACAAGTTATTTCTAGCCAACAGTTTTTAAAACCAGTATGCAAGTCCATCCTCTCTCTTTCTGTCTGCTTTGGCAACGGTGCTCCAGATAAAGTCCACTTCAGCAATCTGGGTCCCAGAGTGAGGGTGATGTGAAGCAGAACTCACAGCTTACCTGCGGAAGATGCTTGGTATGAATAAATTCTTGCTATATTAAGCCAATAAGACTGCAGGATTTGTTTTTTAACCCAGCCTAACCATCCTGTTAAGACTGATCCATTAACAATGGTACAAGGTGCCTCGTGATTTCATCCCTGCCTAGTTCTCAAGCCATACCCCCAGTCATTCCCTGATACACATGATATTCCACCAGCCCTAATAAACTAGTTTTAAAATAAAATCACTATATGGTGTAGAGCATGGATTGGAGGAGAAAAGAAACTAAAGAATCAGTCAGATTTATAGAAATTGACAACCCCTCACAAGTACACAAAGGAGAGTGTAAAGAGTCAGAACATAAAAGGTTGAGGACAAAATAAAGGTATTTAAAAGCTGAGTGGAGGAAGCTATTGAAAAGGCAGGAGAGAGGCAGAAGACAACCTATCAGAGAAATTCTGCAGAAATCGAAGGAGAAACATTTCAAAACTATAAAGTCTACAGCATCAAGCCTGACAAAAAGATGAGATAGGATGATGAGATGAGGGTTAAGAAGAAATAATGGGGTTGGACAATTAACAAGCCTGGGTTGTCTTCAAGAAGTTTCTATGAAGGAGGGGATCAATAAAAGTACTGAGGAGACTTGGAGACAGAATGGGAAGAGGGAGGGAAAATTCCAGTAAGACAAACATAAGCTTGCTCCTGGCAGTCACTGTCTCATTCTTCCCAGTAAGCACATCATCCTCTCAGGTTGTTTTACCCTCAAGCCCCAGGGACTCAATCCAAGAAGTGAGGTCTAGATCACACTGGGCCCAATCCAGGTGTATGATGGTTAATCTTGGTGCTAAATCTCCGTAAGAACCAATGTGGACTTAAAATCTAAGCTACGCCAAGCCTGAGAGTGTAGAAGCCTAAATCCCTGGATAAGTCTCTCTAAGCGGCTGTCTCTGAGGGTAACTTAATGTGGTGGAAGGAGCCAATATTTATTATGCTTCTTAGATCTGACATTCCATTTAATCCTCACTACAGCTCTACAAGATGTGCATTAAAGTCCCCATTGAGTGAGTAAGAAAACAAAATCTCAGAGTGTTTAGATGACTAACTCAAGGTCAAACTGTTGTAGGCAACACACAATATCTTCTTGACTCCAAAGTCCAGGCCAGTGTCATACTTCTCAACTTGGGGTGTGGTTACCACTGGGTACACATGACCCCTCACCATGACATAGAGGAAGAAATAAGGTAAACAAGACAAAATTTTTTTAAATAATAAATCTATTATACAGTGTAAATTAAAAGTTACATAAAGGGCACCTGGGTGGCTTGGTTGGTTAAGCGTCCAACTCTTGATTTCTGCTCAAGTCATGATTTCATGGTACATGAGAGTAAGCCCCACGTCAGGCTCTATGCTGACAGTGTGGAGCCTGCTTGGGATTCTCTCTCTGTGCCTCCTCCTACCCTCTCAAAATAAACAAATAAACTTAAAAAAAAAAGTTACACAAGTTTTTAAGATAAAACCTGAGACATCCCATTATCCCTAGACACTGGCCTATTTGCTCCTTTGCCAGGGTGAGAAACACTGTATGTTCATACCATCTAGAAAGACCTAGGCTTACAGACAAATTTCTAAAACCAGAATCACAAGGAATCAGTGGTGAGAGAAACTAGAGCCCATGCATATGGCAAATCTCTCCCTGCAGTACATCCTTCTGAAACCCAGGCTTCCAAGTGCACACAAGGTAACTTGGAAAGTTGAGAAGATTACTCAGAGATATGTAGCTATCCCAATTTTTTGGCCTGCAGAAATGCCAAAAAGCAAGCTTTTCTCCATATTTCATCTCCACCGCCCCCCCCCCCCCAAAAGAGGATTTGGGCCAAATGAAATATAAACATTATTGATATACATAGACAAATATCTATAATATCTGATTTATTCATTTAGCTTTACACACATATATAAAAACATATTTACAATATATTTAGCAATATTGCATTTGTCTAGTCTTGCAATACTTGAAACAATTTTATTCAAATGTCTCACATGCACCTGTCTGTGTTGCCCCAACCCTCATTTTTAAAAAACGTTTAATTATTTTGAGAGAGAGAGAGCTAGAGTGAGCAGGGGAGGGGCTGAGAGAGAGGGAGAAAGAGAATACCAAGCAGACTCTACACTGTCAGCACAGAGCCTACCATGAGGCTCAATCTCATGAACCATAAGATCATGACCCGAGCTGAAATCAAGACACTTAACTGACTGAGACGCCCTGGCACCCTCTCACCCTCATTTGATTCACTTTTCAGATTCTAACAGTTTTCCAGAGTCCATCATCTGTTTTACAATCTAAATTGACTGAGAGATAGTTATTTTTAATTTGCGTAGGTGCCATCAGTAAAAATCTCATCCCAAGCCACGAGTACCCATCATATTTTTTTCAGGAATATTATACTTTTTTATTTGTCTTATAGGCATTTATTTGCATATATATCCACTGTATTGCTCCCAAAATAACCTTTAAAACTTTAAATCTTCCTTACATTCAAAACTTGAAATTACTTGGTCATACAAACAAGGATATAACCAAGGCTGTGTCAAAATTTTACCTTTTTTTTTTTTTTCATCAGTTCTGTCAGCTGAGCTCAAAAAGTTTTCAAAATTAGCATGCCTTAAGGTATTTTCAAGCCTATGGGTCCCAAATGTCTTTATTATTCAAAATAAAGTAATTGAGGCAGTACCTTGTAATGTGAAACTCCTCTTTCCCCTCAGTGATAATTGTTTAAGGTAGAAGAAAAACTCACCATGTAGTTCAACATAAATGGTAACTATTGATGCCAGTGCAAAAACCTGCCTCTAGAACCCAAGACTTCAAAGGGGAGTCACTAATTAACTATTAACAATTCAAAAGTAGGTTATACCTTCATGGCATGAAGAAATCAGCCATAGAGTAATAATAAATTTCTCTTTCTCTTGCCTCAATTTGTCCCTCTCCTACCTTGACTATATTTGATTTCTATTCATAATTCAATTCCAGAACAACTGATATCACTTGCTGAGTCTATTGCAAGCCCCAGATGAATTGTGATTGGTAGTTTGGGTTTATGTCAACATAGCCTTTCTAGAAGGTAATTGCTTATGAATGAGGGAGAATCTATTTCCATGTGACTAAAAACCAAACTGAGATCAACAAACTTAGAGCCCCTTGAGCATATCACTTAAAAATCAAATAAAATTACATTCAGGGGTCTTCATTAAAGGTTGACATTCTTTGAGTGATATTTACTTAATAACATTATCTGACATTCCCTGAGCTGATGTTTCTCAAATACCTCTGAGCAGTTCTTTCAATGCCTAATAAAAATGTTCTTCTATGCTGCTCACTTCCATGTTTATATTTCCAAGCCCTGATTTTCATCCATGCTTCACTCCAATCTGCCCCTTGAATATCATTTCAAACCCTAGGATGTCCCACTATGACCTAAAATTCCTTCATGTAGAGAGTTTTCTAAAGGATATCTTTGCATCATCTCACCTTGGGAAGAGAAAATAAAAGTTACACTTAATACATTTGACTTAGAGTATATGCGTCTGAGTAAATTAATTGCTTTGTAGTGATCAGAAAGAACAGGTCATAAAATAGCTCCAGTCCTTTTTATTACTAAGTTTTGTGCCCCACAGCAAGACTTTGAAAGCTGAGCTAATAATAATTGCATACTTGTTTTTCTGACCACGTTATAAGTGCGTATCAAGTGAGAACTAAATATTTCCTTCTGCTGTTTGAATACCCCTCAGTGAGTACTGCCTTGTGTGTTTATAAATGTACAGTTGTGGGGATGTGTGTACCTTTGTGTGTTTGTGTCTGAGTATGTTTGCATGTGTATATATATCTTGTGTTGATATGTACATGTCTGTGTGCGTCATACAAAGATTCAACCCAATTCACTCACATAATGAACACTTATAGTTGGCATATCCTCTTCCTCTTCAGATATAGCCCTGCCCTTCCATCAGTCCACCATCAATCCCTTCTGTCCACAGGAGGAATATCCTGGATTAAGTCAATCCCATCTTGGAATCAGAGAGAAACAATAAGGCAAACAGACTCTGGAAGCCATCTTTTTCTCTACCACATTTAAATGAAAGAAAAGATACAGACTCTTTGTACTATATATAAACATAAAGCTTCCCCCCCACACACATCTTCAGAACTATAATGCTTTTAAAAAGTGCTAAAAGGTATTTTAAGGTCAAGATATCAAAATGAGACAAAGAAAATGAAGAAAAATAACTTCTGAAGTTGGGGCGCCTGGGTGGCTGGGTTGGTTAAGCATCGGACTTTGGCTCCAAGTCATGATCTCACAGTAAGTTCGAGGCCCATAGCGGTTTTGTGCTGACAGCTCAGAGTCTGGAGCCTGCTTCATATTCTGTTTCCCTCTCTCTCTGCCCTTCCCTGCTCACACACTGTCTTTCTCTCTCTCTCTCAAAAACGAATAAACATTAAAAAAATTTTTTTAATTCTTATGTCTGCAAGCATAGGGTATTTATATATTCAGGAGAAAAAATATTCAACTTACTTTTTTAAACCATTATCTAAAAACATCATTATGAGCTAGTAATGGATTTGGAAAAAAGAAGTCCCTTTTTGTTTTTATTTATTTAATATTTATTTAAATATTAAATATAAATAAAATAAATGTTAAATAAATATTAAATTATTTGTTTAAATTTAAATTTATTTAATATTAAATATTAAATACCCATTCCTATAACCAACTTTGGGACTGTGTGCAATACTCTTCACACAGACTTCCCCTCTGACACACAATCTTTTCCTCCTGTCACCAGTCATTGCTCTTCTTCATCCCTCATATACAACACAGTCCCAGTTACCCTCCATGGTTCTTTTACAATGTCTTCCTCTCCATACTCACAGCCCTCTGTTCAGTCCAGACCCATCTCCTGACAGCCTTATGATCACAACACCCTCCTTACTGATCTCCCTGACCCCAGAATCTTTCCCTTAGTCCATCTTGCCCATGGCACCAGATTAATCTTCCTAAATGCTCCATATCCTTATTCTGCACTGGTGCCAGCTCACTGGTTATCAACAAACCAGGCTGCGTTTAAATGAGAGCCACTGAATAGAGAGGGGAAGATAAGAATGTTTCTGAGCCTTCTTGGCTAACACACAAGGACATTTTCATGGGGGTAGAGAGAACCAGTGTCTCAGCCTGGTCTACCCTTATCCATCAGTCAGCAATCTCCAGAAACATACAGACTTTGCAGAGGACCTCATGGTCTATTTCCATTTTTGTGTCTGCTGTCTTCCTAAAAATATGATAAACCTCCTAAGAATAGGAACCATACCATATGCAGTGAGTATATCCTCTACAGTGATCGGGGGGTACACGACTGGGCTCCTCTCTTCTCTGTCAACTCTGCCACCTTGGACAAGATAGGAGATTTTTTTTTTTCGGAGCCTTATTCCTTTTATGTAAATGAGACCAAGAATACCTGTCTCAAACTAGTTTCAATAATTCCATTAACCAATGCAGCTAATGCGCTTACTGTCGTTCCTGGCACACAGTAGGTACTGAGTTAAGTGTAGTAACTATGATTTTTGGCTGAGTGGAATGCAGCTACATCGGCTAAAAACCTTTGAAGACGTGTGCTCTGAGCATTCCCTGCTCTGAAATTCTGCCTGTGAGACAAAGAAGCAAGTGGCACAAACAACAAAGGCCTTAAAACCAATCGCCATGGCCAGAATTTAATCCGATATTTGAATTCGAGATGACAAGGCTTGTCAGCAAAGCAGCTGGTTCTCAAGAAACCCCCAGCCCCCACCCACAGAGATCCCTGCCACAAGAGATAGCCGAACTGAGAATGAGCTATTTGTGTAAATCTCTGTGCCCTTATTCCAAAGCACTGGAATCAGTTTATCTTGAAGTGCATCCTAATTTCGTCACTCTGTTCTCTCTGACAACCACCCCAGATAGTGAGCCATCTCTCTGGAGGAAAAGTTCAAGCTCAGCACCCTAATAATAAACCATCACTGTGCCCAGAAATGGGGGAAAGTTTCAGTCTCTCTTTCCCCCTTTTGGAAAAGGTCATTAAAAAAAAAGTTATTGTTTCTTGTTTCTCTGTTACCACTAGATGGTACTAGCCAGCTGCTTGTCATCTTTTTTATTTTGTTTTTTGTTTACTGACTGAACATTAAACCAAGAGACTGATCACAATAACAAGCTTTTTAGAAGTGAGACTTAGGGAGACCTTGGTCAGTCACCAGAAAGTCACTCAGGTGCCATTTCTTAGATGTGTCAGCACTTCCCTTTGGCATTCATTTATATAAAGTCCTTTTTTGCCCTCTCCTGGATGATGGAAATATTTAGTAATCATACAGATGACTCATGCCACATGTGCCCCCGTGTTTGGGACCTTACGAATGCCTGGGAGAGATGTGGAACACAATGACTTTGACTTGAAGGCAGCCAGAGTGAAAATTGGATTTTCCACTATTCTCAGGAGTCCTGTCCTACTGCCTCTTTATTTAGGATATCTTATTCTTGTCTCAGCTCCCAGCACATCCCTGATGCCTTAGGCTTTCCATACAGACATTTGGACCTTCTCTTTTCCGGATGGGAAAGACAGCAGTAGCCATCGCAATAAGTAAGTCATGGGAAATACTGGAAGAGACTGGAGAGTATGATCCTGACATCTGACCTTCTTCTTTCCCAAGCTGGTTTAAGAGAATTAACGGGCACACCCCGTTAATCAATCAGAAATTGTAGGGTTCATGCAAAATATTTTAACTGAAGCAACATTTACCTATGATGCCAACCTAACTTTCAATTCCAGCAAAACCTCTAATTAACTGTAGGAAGTTGGAACAACGGCTCAATCTTTCTGAGACTCAGTTTCTCTACCTGGAAAAAAATGCATCTTTTGGGTAAGATTATCAGACAAAGAGAAATTAAGTCAGTAAAGCTCCTGGCATTTAGCAGGAATTCCCCAAATGTCTCTCCCTCCTTTAAACAGCTATAATGGCAAGTAGCCCTTAACTACCACCCAAGTCTCTCCTGAGGTTAGAGACTGAGTGCCCAGGAACTGGTCCCCAGTCACTGAAATTAGTGTAAGATGTAAGAAAACCTCGAATGCCAAAACTTTGCTTAACTTTTCATAACAATAGCCGTGGCTTTCACACCTCCTGTTCATATGTCCCATTTGTCTTGAGAAGGGGCACCTGCAAATCTCAGGAGAGGTTACCATCTGTGAGACAGCTGCATATTACTATACATTTTCATAAAGAAGTATTTCATTTCCTTAAACAGGATTTTTCTTCTGAAAAGAGAAACAATTTTCTTCATTGTTTTCTTTTCCCAGAAATATTTCTTAAAGGCCAGTGAGACAAATCAAAGGACAATATGAAATGATGGTGTAATCTTTCCTATCTCACTTGAAGGAAAGTATAGTGAAATTAGCAGGTTGTACCATACAATAATTGCTACAGGAACACAGCATGACGGTAAGTTAACATGGAATATTTGTCTCTGGATATAGAGAACAACAGATTTTAAAAGCAATAATTTGAACAAACTACAACACGTTCTAACTACATGGGGAAAGGACTGTTGAAATTTTACTTCTTCCGGTAAATGTTATTAAACAGCAAGTTGTCACAATCCAGCAAGTAAGCAGCTGCAGAATTAAGGAATCTTCTAGTTATCATTAAAAATTGCAGATACCTCAAAGCTAGTCCCAGAGGAGCACAAAAATGAAAGAAAGCTCAGCCTACATGGGCAGAAAGTACACAGAATAACATCTCTCATACATTAATTTGTGCTTTCAAAGGACCTGAAACTTTTAGAACGTTAAAAACTTCAGAGTTAGAATGAAAACTTTGGTGTATTTGGTAATAGACAGCTCCAGCATCATACTGGAAATGACTCCCAAAGCCATTTGTGGGAAAGAGAACTTGGATCAATTAGTGATGCCTGGGTGCTGCAGACAGGAGGGGCTGGTTCAGTGTCTCTCCAGTACTCTTCTAGCACTTCATGCACAGAACTATCAGGATGTTTACACATCAATTGATAATCATCTGTTTATATGATAGACCTTCCCTTTGTAGCCCCAGCACCCAACAAAGAATCAATACATCCATTTATAAAGACAAAAATAATTACTCTTGGATTCTGAGCAAATCATGGAGTAGGAAGCATCAGAAATCTGTTTTCCCTTGGGGCGCCTGAGTGTCTCAGTTGGTTAAGCATCCAACTTCAGCTCAGGTCATGATCTCGAGGTTCATGAGTTCAAGCACTACATCAGGCTCTCTGCTGTCAGCTCAGAGCCCGCTTTAGATCTTCTGTCTCCTTCTCTCTCTGCCCTTCCTCCACTGGTTCTCTTTCTCTCTCTCTCTCTCTCTCTCTCAATCTCTCTCAAAATAAATAAACTTAAAAAAAAAGAAAAGAAATCTGTCTTCCCTCCCAGACAATAAATCCACTGGCAGAATCTGTCTGGTGTAACTATTTTGGAAATCCGGAGTCTATTGAAGGCTTACAATGACCAGCGGAAAATTTCGCCAATAAATTAGGTCTTGGAAGGTAAGTTGTGGTTAACATCAGTTAATTTCAACTCTTAGCAAGTTAGCAGCTATCTATCTATCATTCCCCAGCCGAGTGACAGGCAGCTGCACATGTCTCCCTGGAGTAGCCCACACATAGCTTATGAGAGCCAGAAGCAGCAAAAAAGGAACGTTTCCTTCAAATATTGCAGATCTGTGCTCTGATCAGTACTGCTGCTTCTGATCAAATGGGTGCAGCTGAAGGCAGGCAGCCACTGTTATTATACCTCCTCATTCTTGCAAGCCCCTCCCTCTGGCTGAAGTGACTTAAAGGCAAAACTCGATTGAGCGATTTAAAAGCAAAACTTGACTGAGTCTCTGGGAAAAGAGAATATGGGAATTATTTTACACTATTCTTTTGTGTAACATTTTGGTAAGTTTGGAATTATTTCAAAAGAAAAAGAAAAAAGCAAATTTATCATCACAAAAATACATACGTACATGTGTACATACATACATTAAGTAAATAAGTAAGCAAATACACTGGCCTTAGTTTGGGTACCCCAAAAATCAGAGCAAGAGGTAATGACCTGGGTATAGTATTTATCTGGGAAGTGACACCAGGATGCAGGATTTGGGGGAAAGGGGAAGTTGAGTGAGATGGGGAATATGGAAAAGCCAATATGACGGTGTTTGTTCATGCAGGTGTTTCTGTCGGCAATCTGGGCTTGACTGCACATTTCTGTCCATCTTTATAAAGAAGTACTTCAGTTCTCAGCAGAAACATTATAGGCTAGGAGATAGTGGAATGATTTATTCCAAGTGCTTTAAAAAAAATCTGCAACCAAGAATACTGTACCCAGAAAAATTGTCCTTCAGAAACAAAGGAGTGATAAAGACTTTTTCAAACACACAAAAACTGAAGGACTTCAGTACTACTAAGCATGCCTTACGATAAATACTGAAAGGAGTTCTTCAAGGTGAAATGTAAAGACGCTGATTCATAACATAAAACATAAAATATACAAGGTACTGATAAAGGTAAGTATCAAATTCACTAGGCTCTAATTCTGTACTTTGGTACATATTAACCACTTAATTCTAGTATCTAGTAATATGTTAAAGGACAAGAATATTAAGAATAACTATAGGGGCACCTGGGTGGCTCAGTCGGTTAAGTGGCCGACTTTGGCTCAGGTCATGATCTCACGGTCCGTGAGTTCGAGCCCTGCGTCAGGCTCTGTGCAGACAGCTCAGAGCCTGGAGCCTGCTTCGGTTTCTGTGTCTCCCTCTCTCTCTGCCCCTCCGCCATTCATGCTCTGTCTCTGCCTTTCAAAAATGAATAAATGTTAATAAATAGATAAATAAATAAATAGAATAACTATAGCTACAATAATTTGTTAATGAATACACAATATAAAAGAAGTAAGTTGTGACATCAACAATATGAAAAAAGGGGGGTAAAAGGGTAAAGTTTTTGTATGAGATTGAAGTTCCTATCAGGATAAAATAGACTATTATATCTTTGCCATATTTTATGTAAGCTTCATGGTCTGGCCAATGCAAAAATCCATAGTAGGATGCACAAAAGATAAAAAGAGGGAAATCAAAACATATCACTATGAGAAGTCATCAATTTACAAAGGAGGATAGCAAGAGAGGAAGAAAGGAACAAAGGAAATACATAAATCCAGAAAAAAAATGAATAAGATGGCATTATTAAGTCCTTAACTATCAATAATTACTCTAAATATAAGTGGATTTATTCTTTAATAAAAAAACAGGCAGTAGCTAAATATATAAAATAACAAGGCTCAACATTATGCAGCTTACCAGAGACTCACTTCAGCTTTAAAGACACATATATGCGCAATGTGAAAGGATCGAAAAAGATGTTCTAAGCAAGCACAAACCAAAAGAGAACAGGGGTGGCATGCCTGGGTGGGTCAGTCAGTTGGTTAAGCATCTGACTTCAGCTCAGGTCATGATCTCAAGATCTTGTGGTTCATAAGTTTGAGCCCTGCATTGGGTTCTATGCTGACAGCTCAGAGCCTAGAGCTTGCTTCGGATTCTGTGTCTCTCACTCTCTCTGCCCCTTCCATGCTCATTCTTTGTCTCTCTCTCTCTCTCTCTCAAAAATAAATAAACATTAAAAAAAATTTTTTTTAAAGAGAGAGAACAGGGGTAACTATATCTACATTACACAAAATTGACTTTAATACAAAGTTATAACATGAGATAAAGAAAATCCTATATATATATATACATATATATACATATATATGTATATAATATACATATATTATCAGATATATAATGATAAAAGAATCAATTCATCAAGAAGATATAATAATCATAAATATATATGCACCCAACATTAGAGATCCTAAATATATTAAACAGGGGCACCTGGGTGTCTCAGTCGGTTGAGTGTCCGACTTCGGGTCTGGTCATGATCTCGCAGTTTGTGAGTTCGAGCCCTGCATCTGGCTCTGTGCTGACAGCTAAGAGCCTGGAGCCTGCTTTTGATTCTGTGTCTCCCTCTCTCTCTGCCCCTCCCCCACTCGCGCTCTGCCTCTCTCTCTCTCTCTCTCTCTCTCTTTCAAAATAAATAAACATTAAAAAATAAATAAATATATTAAACGAATACTAATAGATTTGAAGGGTGGAATAGACAAGTACTATCATAATAGAAGAGGACTTCAGTACCCCACTTTCAACAATGGATAGATCATCCAGAGAGAAAATCAAAAAGACTGGAGCTACACTTTAGACCAAGTGGACCTAACAGAATGTATGAAACATTCTGACAGCAGCTGGACACATATTCTTCTCAAGAGCACATGAAATTTTCTCTAGGCTGTATTGTGTTAGCCCATCAAACAAGCATTATTCCCACTATTTAAACCATAGAAGTAACCCAAATGTCTATCAATGGATGAATGGATAAGCAATGGAAGATTATTCAGTCTTTAAAAAAATTTTTGACATATGCTATGGCATGGATAAACAAACATTGAAGACATTATGGTAAATGAAATAAGCCAGTCACAAAAAGAAAAGTGTGGGACCCAAGGAATTTAACAAAAATCCCCTACCCCTGGACAAGCAGAGCAAGACTAACTCCATTTTGTGCTACACCCACCATCTCATGTATAACCCCCACATGACCTACTTATTGCTTAAGACACTCCCCCACCCTAGTCAAGCCGCTGAGCACACCCTTACTGGAAACCGGCTCATATAGGAATGTGGAACCCCTAACCGCCAAAGAATGTAAACCCCGCCTTTTGCCCGCCAAACTTGCGCGCCAATTCTGATCAGAGTGATAGGCTAGTTCAGTTACTATAGGGTAAATTGTAATTCAATTGGCCACCTGCGTGTGGACTGATATGACTATGCAACTTCTGGCCCCTATAAAACTGCTCCGCCTCTTAACCTAGGGGTCCAAGTCCCTGCTCCGCTGTGTCAGGTATACTTGGGCCCAAGCTCGAGCTTGCAAATAAACCCTCCTGCATTTGCATCGGTATCGGGTCCTTGGTGGTCTCTCGGATTTGAAATCGGGGGCATTACAAAAAGTACTGTATGATTTCACTTGTATGACGTATATAGAGTAGCCAAAATGAGAGAGATAGAAAATAGAATGGTAGTACCAAGGGGCTTCAAGTGGTGGTGGTGGGGATGGGGAACTGTTATTAAATAGATAGAGTTTCAGTTATGCAAGATGAAAAGAATTCTAGAAATGGATGGTGGTAATTATTATAACCCAATATGAAAGTACTTAACACTGCTGAATTGTACAATTAAAATGGTTAAGATAGTAAATTTTATATGTATTTTACCACAAAAATATTAGGAAAAATTAAATGTATGCCTTTTTGCTTCTTTCTACCATCTTCTTTCCCACCCTTCCTTCTTTTTTCCTTCCATTCCTGGTCCCTGGTAACAACTGAACTGATTTGTCCTTATGGTTTTCCTTTTTCTAGAATATGATATATAATAGAATCACACAGTAGGCAGTGGTCTTTTGTGCCTGGCTTCTTCCACTTAACTTTTATGCTTTAGGGTCTCAATCTTGTTACTGCATGCATCAATTTTGTTCCTTTTTATTACTGTGTGGTATTGTGTTGTAGGGATGCACCACAATTTGTATATTACTTACTAGGGGATAGACATTTGGGTGGTTTCCAATTTAGGATTTTAAAAACAAACCTGATATTAGTACATACAGATCTGTGTGTGTGACCTACTTATGATGTTTTGATTTTTGTAAGTTATTTTTTCTAACTTCACTGTGTTCCAAGTAGAGGAACATTAGTGGTCCTGTAAGTCACTGAAAGGAAGTCAAGAATTGATGAGGGCCAGCTCAAGTGGTTTTAACTGGAAATGTCACTCTAAAATCTTCCCTTCCTCCCCATTCTGCTTTGCTATTCCATTCAGTTTCAAATGCAGTTTTCTGATCTGACTCACATCTTAATTCCAGGCACTTGTTAGAAATTACATTGGCTGCAAAATGGCAGGAAGAAAAGATCAAATCTCTTTTGGATTTAAATTTGGAATGAAATGGGACTTTTGTTTAAATTCAATAGAAGCACTTAACAAAGGAATAGAGACCTTAAAGATGTTTCATTAAAATTACCCATAATGCTACTCTGAGTGATTCATGGTTTTGAGCATTTAAATGAGTCATATTCACCCAAAAGCCTAAACTAATCTCTATTGTAAATGAGGTACTTAGGGAAATTCTATTAACCAGTTAAGCACCATGCAAATTCTCCCCAGCTCAGATTCTACCTCCTTCATGAAGGAGGCTCCTACCTCAATCAATTTTCCCTTCTCTGATTCTCTAAATTCAATATACTTCTACTCATTTGCTCTCTTATATAAGGTATGCATTTTAATTTAATTCATGTGTGTGTGTGTGTGTAATTTCTGTTATAAGATTTAATCTCCAGCAGGCCAGGGATCAAAGTCAGAAAGCATTAGAACAGAAAGAACTTTATGGAGATTACTTCATCCTTCATGATTAAACAATTATGAAAAGTTACATTTGTTGAGTGCCTTCTATATGCCAGGGACTACGCTGGCCAATTTATTTATATTTAATCATTTAATTTAATCTAATCCTTATAGCAACCTTATGGTATACTAAGGTGGAATAAGTAGTGGTAAAAAGATGGAATTTGGAATAAAATGGAATTGGATTCTAATTTCAGCTCTGTTGCTTACTCTCTATGTGATATTAGGTAAGTATCTTAACCTCACATATAAATGCCTGAGCCAGGTTATGAATTAAGACAGCCACTCCTTATCTTATAAATTCCCATGTCTTCTTTACACATCCCTGTACACACACTCCTTATCTTATAAATTCCCATGTCTTATACTTCTTTACACATCCCTGTAGCACTTGTTACATCTTAGTTCTTAAATAAGGTGTACTTGTAGTAGATTAGCTGAAGGCAGAGGTATTAATGCCCGTAATTAGAAAGGGCTCTCTCTGTGCACCTTACTATCTAGATAAGATTGGTTAAGCTTTCAATTCCAACTCCTGAGGAAGCTGAAATTGCACTGAGATTTCCAAGAAGTACTAGAAGGTCCACATTCCCATGGCCTCCTCTGCTCCTGGGTATCTGCTTCTGCATGTGTTATCTTGATCTCATATGTATGGATCCAAGTGAGACACTGCGTTTCTTCATGGAGCTTCATTAAAATAAAGTGTGGCAACCCACTCAGATCCCAGAGCTGGCATGAAGATTATTTTAAACTAAAGACACTTGAGATAGAGCAAATGCAGGAGGAAGATTTGTTAGAGCTACTCTTGTCTGACTAAAGGCAGAATCTTCTGAGAGGTTATACCTCCCTTCTCCCAGGGAGAGCTTCACTCCCAGTAAGGAGATGACCACTCACACCGGGATAGAGAGACCACGTAAACAAATCGTATCACAAACTGTCGTATCTTCCATTTGTTCTTCTAAAAGCCCATTTGTCTTTCCTAAAGCCCATTTGTTTTTCCACAGAAACCCTTTCTCCCTGTTCCCTTTCCACTATGAAGTCAGCATACAAACCTCTATCTCTAGCTGTTTGGGGATCCTCTTCATCTGAATGTTTCCCCCACACAAAATAAACGTTTCTTCTGTTAATCTGTCTACTCTCAGTTACTTTGCAATCTCCTGGCCCTTATCACTGGAATTAAGTTGGCAGAGGGAAATTTTTCACCCCATACATGTATGTGGACTAGACTTTCCTGAGAGCTGAGAAGAAGTACTCTCAATTACTCTATTATGAGGCAATGCATCCTTCCCTGACACCCAAGTGCCGACTTTTCCAATCAGTCATCAAAAAGCCCAGCAGATAAGTTTCTTCCTTTTAATAAACACCTTCCTTCAAAAGTAACTGTACCTGTCTACCTGTTTTCTGTTGAATACGTGTAAAGCTGTCAGTGTACTCAACGGGCATATGCTGCATTGTACTCCACTGGGGTTTTCTTGTTCTCTGCTCATCATGGCATACAACGTAATCTCCTCAAGGGACTAAAAGGGCTACATTATTTTCATATGGTTTAGTTGATTTGGGAATGAATCTATAGAAATATTTTCATATTTAAGAATTTGTGGAGAATTATCTAAATACCTTTTTCTCAAAAGCTGAGGGTCTGCAGTACCTTGCTTATCCAGAATTTCAATACTTCTGTCTTCATGATTATCACATTGACCCAAGGCACCAGTATCTCATTGGAACTACTGCAAAAATATCATAATTGGCTTCCATATTTCCACACAGCAATCAGTGATTTTTTTAAAAAATGCAAGCCACGATTGGGTTACTGTCATTGCTTTCAGAATCTAAATTCCCCATGATCACTTTACATTTTTCCTCTTCAGTTCTTTTCCCTACCATTACACCCTCCATCACCTGCTCCATCACCACCCACCCCAACTCTTCCTCCCATCTATCTACAACCTTAGATCCTTTACACTGTCTGTTTGCCAGGAACGCTCTTCCCCAAGATCACATGACTCACTCTTTCTTGTCAATCGAGTCTTACACCTACTGTCACTTCCTTCTAAAGGCCTCCTAGCTTCATCACTCTCCCTTAACACCCAGTTTTATTTTCTTCAAAGCATTTCTCTCTAGCTAAAAAGAAAAAAATCTGATCATTAATTTCGGTAATTATTTTTGTCTTTCTCACTAGAATATAAACTCCTTGAGATCTTGTAATGAGTCCATTTTATTCATTCCTGTATTCCTAGTATGTAAAACTCAGCACCTAGCACATAAACAGCATTTAATATCTGTTGAACTAGTGAATAAATGGCCTCTCATCACCATTCCTACTGCCACTGTCTCTCTCTCAGTCTTTTATCTGAGCTGTTACATCAGCTTCTCATTTCCTTGGCAACGTGCTCTGCCCCTTCCATCTACTGTCATCATCAGCGTTTGCTTCCACAAAAGCAAACCTATTTATTCTATTCCCCTCTTTAAAAATTTCTATTCGCTTCCTGTTGTCTGAAAAAAGGGGGGATGGGAGGCACCTGGGTGGCTCAGTTGGTTGATGGTTGAGCATCCCACTCTTGGTTTCAGTTCAGGCCATGATCCCAGGATCATGGAATTGAGCCCCTCGTTGAGGCTGTGTGCTGAGTGTGGAGTCTGGTTAAGATTCTCTCTCTCTCTCTCTCTCTCTCTCAAAAATAAAAACAAAAATTAAAACCAAAGACAAACTCTTTAGGTAGCCTACAAAGACTTTTGTGGTCTAGACCCTGCCTAATTGCTATTCCCCCAACATGATGCCCAGGGACCCTATGGTTGAGTGAAACTCAACATCTCACCATCTGATTAATAGACTAAAAATCAAAGTGGTTAATATGCCCCAAGGAATTGAATTCTTTATACTTTATCATCTGTCCTTAATGCTCCCTTTCTTTCTTACATTCAAACCTCTTGCTCTCTACAAAAACCCAACTCTTCCTTTGAACCTCAGCTTCTTGGAGAATATTCCATAACTACCAACTATCTCCACTCACTTTTAGGTCCTAACCTCTTGGAATTTTAACCTTTTTTATCTAGACATCTAGAATGTCTAGAAAGAGCAGGTCTGGCCAGGGCTGGATTCCACAGCAGGCAGGACATGACCCAGTTAAGAAGCTCTTGACCTGGAGCTTCTCATTGTATAAAGCTAGTTGGCTTTCCAACTGAATTAACTTAATTAATTCAAAGTCCAACCAACTTATTAATTTATAACAAGCAATACAAGTAACCTGGCTCTTAATGGTATCCTTTTAGCCTGAAGGAGTTAATGTGGCTTGCAGATTAACCATAAGGGAGCAACTCTGAACTTCTGGTCCTGTTCATGAAGACATTAGGGATTCTAGCAAGTGTTTGGAACTACAAATAAATTAGTTTCCTGCTAAGTAAGCCATCTGGGATTGTCCCTAGGAAGCTACTAAAAGTCAGAAAATTCTCATGATGAAACAACCTCTGTATTTCCAACACCAGCTGCCAGGATATCACCAGGTGATCTCCAAGGGTAGCCCCAAATAATACACACCATAATTTGACAAGCTTCATTGTCAGAACAATCAACTTCCCCTAAAACAACTGTATTTTTCCTGATGCTTTCCCAAACTTGCTTGGTTAACTGTGCGCTCTTACATACTTATACATTCCACACATACCTAAAATATCAGGAAAATATATTAATTTGCTTGATCCAAATAACTGATGATTCTTTGGTGTTTCAATCTCACTTGCCACTATTTCTTCAAAAAAATAGCACGTGTTCCTTTTGGTATAGTGAATTGAAAGCCAAGCCCCTGGGAATTCTGGATATTTGGTAATACAGCAATCTTATCTTCTCTGTATTATCTACACACTGATTTTCAGCTTTAGTTTGATCATCTGTATTAGGATAAACACTTGGATTTTTCTGAATTTCCACTCATAGGCCAAGTTACTATAATAAAGGACTATCAAGACTGTCAAGAATCAGGGGTGCCTGGGTGGCTCAGTCAGTCAAGCGTCTGACTTTGGCTCAGCTCATAATCTCATGGTTTGAGCCCCATGTCAGGCTCTGTGCTGACAGCTCAGAGCCTGGAGCCTGCTTTGGATTCTGTGTTTCCTTCTCTCTCTGCCCCTTCCCTGCTCATTTTCTGTCTCTTTGTCTCTCAAAAATAAATAAACACTAAAAAATAAAAATAAAAGGCTGTCAAGAATCATTGGAACCATCCAGATTATTTCAGAAAAAAAGTTTATGTCTAAATGACATAAAATAATCATTTTAACACCTGAATTTCTCTGTATTTATGGAAATACAATAATATTCTATTCATGCAATATTCCCTGACTAAATAATATAACAGAACATTTTTCAGACTTTACAAAAAGTTTCTTTTACCTATGTTGTTGGAAAACATTATCTGTGATTGCTTCTTTATTAAAGTGGCAAAGCATATGCACAATAATGCCAAGTCATTTTAACTCCTGCAGAAGTCACTGAGGAGACGTGTTCATAGTACTCACTGAGAATCTCATTGGTGGTGTGTGTGAAAATTTCTTATGCCACCAAACATCTTAGCAGAGCACAGTTCATAGACTGTGTCAGAGACATCTCACCAAAGAAATATAAAATTTTAACTTCTTAAAATTTTGAAGACCTTAATTTTCTAAGACATCTAAATATCTGGTTAGTTGGGGCATCTGGGTGGCTCAGTCAGTTAAGTGTCTGACTTTGACTCAGGTCATGATCTCATGGTTCATGGATTTGAGCCCCCATCAGGCTCTGTGCTGACAGCTCAGAGCCTGGAGCCTGCTTGGATTCTGTGTCTTCCTCTTTCTTTGCCCTTTCCCTGCTTGCACTCTGTCTTTCTCTGTCTCTCAAAAATGAATACATGTTAAAAAAATTTTAATTTGAAAAAAAATAAAATATCTGGTTAGTAAATTTAAAAATCCTATCAAATCATGAATCTGGTATCACAAAAGTCTTTTCTTTGCTAAATTCAAACAGTAAAATTTATGACTTCTCAAATAAATAATGTGGTAAAAAATGGTTTCATGGAGTCTCCAAATGACAAGTTTTAAGGTTGCAGGCTAGAAGAGATCTCTTGCTACTGAAGTTTTTCACAAAAAGGAGGGGATTCTACAGGAGAATTCTAATAAGCAATTGATTCTCAGCCATGAACAACCTCTTTTTTTAATGCTTATTTATTTATTTTGAGAGAGAGACAGAAAGAGAGAGGAAGGGAGGGGCAGAGGAAGAAGGAGTGAGAATCCTGAGCAGGCTCCACACTGTCAGTGCAGAGCCTAATGTGGGGCTCCAACCCATGAACTGTGAGGTCGTGACCTGAGCCAAAATCGAGAGTCAGATGCTTAATTGAATGAGTCACCCAGTAGCCCCTTAGCCCTTGAACTTCTTAAGGGTTGAGTCTAGTGATTGGAAGAGATATGTGAAGACCAGCATATCAATGCACAATTGATTTGATTCTGTACATCCTTGAGTACATTTTTCCTCTCATATTTGTATATGTGTGTGAGTGCGTGCTTGTGTGTGGTAATGGTGTAGTCAGGGAGGATATTTCTGTTACCTCATCTTTAAAATTAATCTTATCTTGTCTTCATTTGAAAGGGCGGGCCTACGCCAGCCGACTCCATCTTGTTCTGTGTCCTTCACCTTGACCACACCTCCTCCCCTTGAGTAACCACCCCCCCCTCACCTGCCTAACAGGACTCGGACCCTTCCCCAGCCAATCGGTGTAATGCCTGAAGTCCCTAAACCTCCCACAAAAGACCTCCAGAGTCGTAAGTCAAAGCCAAGCGGCAAGGGTCGTTTATTGCAGGTTCGAACCTGGCCTTCTGCGCACTCGTCGCCGGTGACGCAAGAGGCCACGATCAGCGTTGGTATAGCGTTTTTATAGACAGAGACAAATAGCACAGGGGAGGTTTTTACTTGTGGCGGGAGGAAGAAAGGGGGAAGGGGGTAGGTGAGGAATGTGCTAAGCAAGCAGGTTTACAGAAGCGAGAAATGCCGGTTAGTTTGTATACAATCACTCATTCCATTACATATCAGACTACATTTAGGAAGTTTTACAGCCCATTCTACTACACAGCGGGTTCCAATCAGGAAAGGTCTCACAATGCTGGTAGCAAACAGCAAGCAAAACAGACTTCTCAGCAATTGTATTTCTTATCAAAGATCCATAATAAGCAGAAAAGAGAACCTAGCTTTAAACTAAGGCGGGGCTGTCATTTGGATTCAAAGCTGTTCCTTTCATCGGCTGAGGCCATAGCCATTACCTCACCAACTGCCCCTAGACCCCAATAAAACCTTTGTCCTTTTGAAACTCGCTCTCTTTCCCTGGTATCTCACCGCTGCGTCGGTGCAGGTAGGGGATTGAGCTCGAGCTAGCTCGAATAAAGGCTCTTTGCTTTTGCATCAGACTCGGCTCCCTAGTGGTCTTTGGGGATCACGCATTCTGGGCATAACACATTATCTACACACTAATTTTCAGTAAGTAGGTGATATACTGTCTTAAAGGGATGGTATCGTAAGAGCTAGATTAGGTTTTCCAAAGTGATATCAACATTTTAGACCAGTCTTTTTCAACTAAGATTCTATGACAGAATCAAATTCTACAAAAAAATTTGAGGGAATATTTTCTCACTCCAAGAATGGTCCTTAGCTAGTACCATTTTAGATGCAGAGAAAGAAGCCAATTCATTACATATAATGAATATCTTAGGGTATATATATGTATATATATATATATATATATATATTTATATACACATATATATACACACACATATATAATATACATTTTGTATATTTATAAATATGTTATATATATATATAACTACATATATAAAGTTCTGAAATATATTAAAATAATATACAATTACAATTTTGTTATGTATAAATAAAATCCTACATACAAAATTCAGAAAACAGGTATAGTAGAAAAGTTAGACTCAGGCTACATAATACATTGCAATGGAAATGCAATTTTTTTTATGGGCACCTGGGTGGCTCAGTTGGTTAAGCGCCTGACTCTCAATTTTGGCTCATGTCATGATCTTGTTGTTCATGAGTTTGAGCCTCATGTCAGGCTCCACGCTGACAGTGTGGAGCTTGCTTGGGATTCTCTCTCTCTCCCCCTCTCTCTACCCCTCCACTGCTCATGCTTTCTCTCTCTCTCTCTCTCTCTCTCAATAAATAAACTTAAAATTTTTTTACATATATTTTATGTGAGTAATTTCTGCTTCTATAACATGTTGTAATCTCAGCCCATTTTACAGAGGCAGAAACTGAGTCTCAGGGAGTATGGTTCTGGTCTCCAAAGAGAGCTCTTCAATGAATCATATATCCTGGTATTCTGGACTGGCCATAAGACTCATTTCAACTAATAGAATGCAGGAGAAGTCAGGTTGCAAGTCTTGTGAGGTTAAGTGGGAAGGAGTCTTACAGCTTCTGCCTTGATCTCTTGGAAACTGAGGAGCCACTTGGAATACCAGCATCGGTATGAAGCCCAAAAACATTTGAGATTCAACAGATGCAGGAAGAAGCCTTCTCTGAGTGTCCCTTATCTAATTAAAGACAACTTCTGGGAAATGAGGCTACCATAAATTCCCTCTTTGGAGTAAATCTATTGCCATGAGGAAGAATTAGAATAAGCCTACCATAGATTCCCTGTCTAGGAGTTTTATGGCGCTGAAAAAGACCAAAAAGACCGCTCATACCTATATAGACAAACATTATCACAAGCTTTCTTAGCTTCTGTTTGTTGTCCTAAAACTCCATTTGTCTTTCCTAAAGAAACTTATTTACTCTTCTCAAAGAGCATTTTCCCTTCCCTTTTCTTTACTAAGTTGTGTATATAAGCCCCTAACTTTACTCATTTAACCAGCTAGCTAATTCTTTTCTTGGCTGCTGTGTATGTAAACCTTTCTGTCCCATTAATCTTCCTTTTTTCAGTTTAATTTGCAAGCCCGTAGACAAAGGACCTAAAGGAATAGAGAAAAAGTTTTTTCTTTCCCAACAAAACACTCCCTCTTGGAGTCTGAGCCGTCAATGTAGAATTCCAACTGCCTGAAACTATGCTGCTGTGAGGAAGTCTAACCTAACCACGTGGCCAGACCAGGTGTAGAGAGAATAATGCTTGCTCATAGGTACCAGGCCTGTGAGTGGAACAGGCTCAGGCCCTCCAGACCAGAGAAGCCACCAGCCAATACTACTACAAATGACTCTATTTGATTCCACATGGAGAAGAATTACCTAGTGGAAACATACCTTAATCTCTGGCCCATTAAATTGTGAGACATAATAAGATGGCTGTTGTTTTAAGTCAATAGGTTTGGGTAGTTTGGTATGTGGCAATGGGTAACTGTGACAAGGAGGTTAAGTGGCATCTTCTAGACTGTTTCCTAGCAGCCCGGCCAGAAGAAAGCCAATATTTCTCACCTGTTTCTGAGCCAGCTTTAACTTTGAGACACCGAGTTTAAAAGCAAGAAGTACCCCCTGTGCCCAGCACCCTTGACCACCATCTCAGTGATTAATTCTCCTCTATACCATTCTGCTTTCATTAAATGATGACATCCATCATGACTATAATCCTATCTACCATTTTACATCTCAGTTTGATTCACTTCAAAAATTTTTCCCATGGGAGTAGCTTTGTAGAGGAAAAAGAAAAAGGTTACCGTGATTTGGGGTTGGGGAATATTTAAACTGGATAGTATGCCCAGTGAAACATGAATTTCAGACAAAGAACAAATAATTTTCTAGTATTGTATGTACTATTCAATATTTGGGACATTCTTATGCTTTAAAAAGTATCAGCCATTTAACAGAATTTCAAATTTAAATTGAGATTCTTATACTTAATCTGTCAACTCCTAGTTGAGGGTTCATCGAAAAAAGAGGCTGAGCCTGTAGAGAAAAACATTTGTTTACTTCACAGTATTGTCTAGGGCCAGTCTTTTGCAGCCCATTATTTTGTCCAGTAGTCCACTTATCCTAACATATAAGAAGATGTGACAGCTTCAGTGTTAAAACTTTCCTGTGGCTGGAAAAGCACTCAGATTCTCTGCTTTCTGAAAAGTGAGTTGGCAGCCTTTATTCCACATATAAAGAATAACTTATACCCTTCAACATGATTTATCAAAGGCCATATGTTTAGCACTTGGAGCATAGCTTGAAATTCAAAAGCAAACAAAAAAGTCACAAAACCCAAGTACTTGACTCATAAAAGGAATTGATTATAACTGTACGTAAATTAAGATGAGCAATTGGAAAACTTGGTAGAAAGTAACAATAGCAAGAAGGGACAACTGGCCATAAATAAGGTGACAGCAGATCTATAAGACAAACATATCAGGAACTCCAAAAGCCATTTGGATAGCAGTCCCCCACTACCGCCTACTACATCATAATTGTCCCTGTTGGCAAAACTATCAAAGTCAAGTACAAACAGCAGATACACCCTGGTGACCTAAAAATCAATGAGAGATTACATAATTTAGTATATTCAGTTGAAGAGGGAAGAATAGTGCATGGCATTTTGAAAAAATAAAAGTTTAATTTTTCAAAAAAATTTGTGGGGGAGGGCTGATGATTAAAACAAACTTCTTTGAGCTAGAGAAGTCACATATGTGACTTCCTTAAAGATGTTCCATTAGAACAGGTGTTAGTGTTTTAACTTGCTGGGTCTAAGACTGTGTTTTTGAATTACAGTGCAAACACACTTCTGTGACATGGTCCTTTATCATATTCTCTTGGCACATTAAAATATCAGAAAAAAGGAAGGAAGGAAGGAAAGGGAAGAGCGAAGGCAAAGGTCCAGAATAATACAAGCATTATCAAGAGCCCTAACTTTGCCATCAAAATAAATGTGCCACTTCCAAATGTTAATGTGAGATGACCACTTGAGCAGGAGAAATGCTATGAAAACAAGAAGGAATATTTGTGGAAAAATAAATCCAGGAAATATTCTCTTGTTCAAAGAGTGCAGATCAACAGGAAGATGATGTTCTGGATAGTATTTCCTGACTGTTATTCAGGTTGTTATTTTGCAGCATAGTAAGCATAGCTTCAGGTGATAATAAAGGATAATGAATGAATGTGCGCTCACCAGCAGGCATATCTTTTCCTTGGCTCAGAATTTAACAATGGCCAAGGGAGAGCAGTGCAAAGCTAGTTTTTCTTTTATGATTTATTACTTTGCAGCCTACTAACAACGTGCTCCAAAGAAGTTTGGGTTAGGTATTAGAAATCTTTGCTCTACTGCCTAACCAGAATTTAGTCAAATTCAATTAACTCGTGACCTCATCAGTAATTTGAGTACTATTGGAGGAAGCCCAATTTTGGTACTGTAGTCTCTGGGCCAACAGCATCTGGGTCACCTGGGAACTTGTTGGAAGTATAAATTCTCACCCTTCGCTCCACTCCTACGGAAGCAGAAATTCTAGGAGTGTGTTTTATCAAGCCATCCAGCTGATTCTGATACTGCTAACGTTTAAGAATCACTGATTTAGAGAATCAGGATGACTAGTAATTTTTGTGGTATTAGAAATCCCATCATCACTTCAATAATATGAATTATTTTTGTGTTTGGTTTTCTGTTTGGTTTTTAGCTCAGAGTTTTTCTATCTTCCTTTTCTTATTTAGGTATATATAACTGTAATTGCTACTTTTCATGAGAACTACAGCAGAATCCAAGGCACAAGGGAAGTTATAGGGTTTCCAAAATAACCGTTGCAAGTACTAAGTGGGGCTAGTCTTGTCATGAAGCGTTCTTGACATTATGATTAGTGGCTTAGAGACTTCTTAGATCACTGAGTCATGTCTTCTCTCCCCCAGTAGCACCCCAACTTCCTTCCCAGGAAAAGCTGCCAGATTTAGTCAATAAAAATACATGATATTAAATTAAATTTTAATTTCAGACAATTAATTTTTTGAAGTGTTATTTATTTAAGCAATCTCCATACCCAACGTGGGGCTCGAACTCACAACCCCAAGATCAAGAGTCACATGCTCCCAGCCAGGTGCCCAGAAACAACTCAATTTTTAAGCATAAGTATGTCTCAAGCAATGTTTATAATATACTTAAAAATTATTAATTGTTTATCTGTTTATCTGAAAATTGAATTTAATAGAGTGTCCTGAATTTTGTCTGGCAGCCCTAATCCCAGGAATAGTGAAGAGTATAAGTAAAGAGAAGGCTCTGAAGTTTAAATCAATTCAATACATACACAAGTACTTCCTCTATGAAATAATAAGAACTAAAGAGTATTTCTACCATATCCTTCATTATCAATGAAATGATTTGCGAATAGGTGGCTTTGGAGGTGAAGTACAAGACTGTTCCCATCTATTCCCTCACTATAGGTTGCCAGGTTGCTATACTCCTTGCCTTGATGGGGAGGCAGGGCTGGGGTTATGGGGGGGCACTGCTTTCTTGTACTTGCATGTGTAGGAGACCAGAATATGCCACCCCAAATATGGATCTTTGGCATAAGGATTATTTTGAACTGGTTATTTTGGGAAATAGCAGATACAGGAGAAGCACTGAAAACAGAGCAGAAGTTACACTTTTGTAAGGAAAATTTATATTTATAAAGGAAATCACCATTTGTAAGGGTGTTTCCCTCTCTACCAGGAAAAGAAGGAAGGCTCTAAATCACGCCTATTATCAACGGAGAAGGAAATGGATTAAATCTGCATAACAAACTTTACCATTGTTTACCTAATTTTCTTGGTCACTTTCTCAAAACTTGCCTCCCTCATACCCTTTTTCCTTTATTTTAGCTGAAGTTGGTACTTAAACTCAAGTTCTAGCCACATCTTTGAGTTTACTGATCTCTGAGCTTCTTCCATGCATATATGAGACATACACAGTAACACATTTCTGTTTATTTCTTCTTAGACTCTTTTGTAACTGGGGCCACAGCCAAGAACCTAAAAGGATAGAAGGAAGGAAAAGACATTTTCCCTCTACATGTATGTGTGGAATATGTGGGTGCACGTGTGTGCATGGCTTGGGGTAGAGGGAAAAGCACTCAAAGACCATTTCTAACTGTATTATTTGGGATCAGATGCTAGAATGCTCAGTTTTCTCAACCATAAAGTAGGGAATTACCTCATAGGGCTTTTGGAGCCTCAAATAAAATAAAATTTTTGAGAGTACTTAGTAAACCATGAAATAAAATTCAACATGATATAGTAGAAAGTGCATGGGTTTTGGCATCAAATAGACCAGCGTGAATCTCAGTTCAGAGACCTATAAGCTGAGTAAGTTATTTAAATCTCTGAATGAGTTTCCTCATCTGTAAAGGAGGGATAACAATGCCTACCTCCAACACTGTTATCAGGACTAAGAGAAATAATGTAGAAAAAGTTACAGGAACAAAAAAGGCAGTACCTGAACCTATATATTATGAGTTAAAGTTTTAGAAATTTGGGTAGTATAAAATCAACTTCTTTTTTTTTTTTTTTTTTTTTGCTGTAGGTTATTAAGTACCTATGATCTGATTTTAATAAATTCGGGCTCTTTCTTTTCTTTTAAAAGTAATTAAAGGCAGCATAGATTTTTTTTTTTTTTAATTTGCTACCTAGATTGCGGGAGCTGAAGTCCTCATTCATGATTTAAAGAGCTACTTAGCATGTATTAGAACAAAGTGACCAACTTAAATAATTTACAGTCTGCTTAGATTACTCTCTTACACCCAGGATGGAAGTAACCCATATTCTCTCCCTTGGAGATCTGAGGCTGAGGGAATTTGATTTGAATATATTAAGAAGAAAAAAACCCCAATCTCCTTTAATTTGCAATGTAGTAATTTATTTGGAAAGGTCTATTATTAATTTCTATGTGCAACTGGATTAAATATATAAATGTATCCATGCCTTGCCGTGTATCAGGATTACAGGACAGAGTAGGGAAGTTGTTTCCAGTCAAGTCCACTGTACTTCTTGTGAATGATGGTAACCATCAAGTAACATGATAGTATCTATCAACTTAACTACACAAAGCAATTATGTTGAGTTATAGTGAATTATACCATACAGGCACATCTCACTGTTAACTGGCCCATCCTCCTATATCCCATCATCCTTAAGAAAAGAAATTTTTAAAACCAGATAAACGATGTATATGAGAAGTGTATCTTTCCAGTGGAATCTACTATAAAATACAGTCTTGAAGAAAATCACATTTGACTTGTATCTAATGACAATTTTCTTTTTCAGCTTTAAATCTTGTGATCACTTGACCAATTTTTATTTTGTTTTGTTTTTTACAATTTGACCTGCATTCATCCAGAGAGAAATGACTGAAAACACACACACACTGAGTTCTAAATGTTCAGATGTGAAGGGTTTGAATAACAGGCAGCCAGACCACAAAACCTTACCTAAAATTGCATGAAGGGCCTCAAGCGTTAATTAGTCCCCTGCATCACCATCAAATACGGCAGACTGCAGCCCCAATAGCTCTGTAAATGACTGAAGTCATTTATTTATCTGAATGTTAGTACCCTAGTCTAGAAAATGAGCGAAGTGTAGGATCGAGGTTTATTGGTTTATTAGAGCTGCTATAACAAAGTAACGTAGAATAGTGTCCATTTGGCCACCCTGCACCCTTCCCTGGCCCCACTCCCCAGGGGCTTATGTTGCCAATCCTCTTCCCATCAAAACCAGCCTGGCTTGTATGTCATCTCCTTAGAGCCAAAGAATCAACCAACCTTGTATTAGTTACTTATTATGGCTGTAACAAATTACCATAAACTGAGCAACTTAAACCAACACATCCACTATGTTACAATTCTAGAGGTCAGAAGTCCGAACTGGATCTCATCAGCTAAAACCAAAGTGTCAGCAGGGAAGTATTCCCTCTGGAAGCTCTATGAATCCTCTATTTATTTCCCTACCTTTTCCAGCTTCTAGAAGCCACATGTATTTGTTGGCTTATGCACCCTTCCTGCATTTAATAATGTCATCTCAAGTCCTTTTTATGCTGCCTTCTCTCTGATTCTTTCTTCTGCCTCCCTCTTCCACTTACGAGGACCCTTGTCATTACGTTGGACTGATTAGAAACTATCTTTGTTTACTAGACCTGCCATAAAAAATGACCACAAACTGGGAGGTTTAAAACAACAGAAATCCATTCTCTCATTGCTCTGGAGACCAAGAAGTCCAAAATCAGCAGGGCCATGCTCTTTCTTTTTTTTTTTTTTTTTTTTTTTTTTTTTTTTCAACGTTTATTTATTTTTGGGACAGAGAGAGACAGAGCATGAACGGGGGAGGGGCAGAGAGAGAGGGAGACACAGAATCGGAAACAGGCTCCAGGCTCCGAGCCATCAGCCCAGAGCCTGACGCGGGGCTCGAACTCACGGACCGTGAGATCGTGACCTGGATGAAGTCGGACGCCTACCCGACTGCGCCACCCAGGCGCCCCAGGGCCATGCTCTTTCTGAAGGCTCTAGGGAAGGATCTTTCCTTGCCTCTTCCTAGCTTCTAGTGGCTGAAGGCAATCCTTGGCATTCCTTGCCATTCAATATATAAAATTGTTTCCCCGTTCATGACTCTTTGGTGGTCTTCCTCAGACTGCACAGCCCCCATTTCCCCTGCCCTCCTGCCCTGCATTATGACTCTCTTCATTTACCACCTCCATTCTTGACGGCAGAAGCTTTACTTCAGGCAATTCTCTGTGTGCAAAATGTCTTATTATTCCCATTTAGACTATTCTCCTCAAGCATGCAAAAGCCAATATATTTCAACTGTTTCCCCCTTAACCTTGCTTTAAACAAGTGATAGTTCATCTAGTTCTGATGCACTGTTTAAATGTTTGCTGATCATAGATGTTTTAAAAAATGGCTATAAATTCTTTCATACTCCTCCCAGTGGAAAGTGAAGTCTATGTTCCCTTTGAATCTGAGTGAGCCTCTGATTACTTTGAAATAGGGATTCCACTTCTGCTTGGTCATCTTGGAATACTTCCTCTTATGAGGATCTTTCTCAAAATATTTCCTGTAGGATCCCAGTTGCCATACCATGAGAAGCCCACACCACATAAAGAAGTAATATGTAGCTGGTTGGCAGTCTCAGTGTCCCTGCTACGCCCATCTTCAGCCATCCTAGACAGGAGGCTAGGATGTAAGTGAAAAGTCATCTTTGAAGTAGATCTTCCAACCCTAGGTGTCCCAGCCTCCAACCATTTGGGCCTTGCCAGCTAAGGTTGTGGGGGAAATCTCCTTGCTTAATTGATTTCTAAAAATGGCTTCCTTGGTTACACTTTGAGTTAATCTAATTAGCTTCGGTGAAGGTGCCTTTCTTTTCTTTCCTTTTTACTTTCCTTTTGTTTTCCTTCCTTCCTTCTTTCCTGCCTGCCTCCCTCCTTCCTTCCCTTCCTTCCCTTCTTCCTTTCCTTCTTGTTTTTCCTTTTTAACTTATCCTCATAGAGGTTGAGAGCTGAAAAGTAGCTAACCACTTTGCTTCCTTCAGCAAGTGGTGTGCTGAGAGTCTCATGAAAGCTGATTGTTAAATTGCGAGGGATTTTACAAACATTAACATCATGTTGGTAGCTGGAAATCAACCAAGGTGCAAGTATTTGCACTGTGGAAATAAGCAAATGTTAGAAATCAGAGCTATTATTTCCAGAGATCAGTTTGTTAAACATTTACCAGCATGTCACTGACTTCCTTCAGAGCTGAACTCGACAAAGTAAGTGCCATTATCTTAGAAGAATATTATTCAAGAAGAATAAGTTGTATTTCATTCATACTCTCTCCAGTTTCATTGCATCATAGACTTTCCAAAATGCCTTCCCTGCCCAGGGTAAATACTAATAAGAACTATTGAAAGAGGACAAGATATTTTGGCAGCCTGTCTTTGATAATGCTTATGCTAATATTACACTCAGCTACTGTGATCAAAGAAAAGTCCTAATACATACACAGTATGTTTCCTGAATTTGGTAGTATATACTTCAACTTTATTTTTCAAAATTCCAAAATCTAGTCCTGAAATACTTTGTGAAAACACACATTTGAAAATGGTATCAGATTTTAGATTGGTTCAGTGAGCTTTCTATACTACAAAATTCTATTTGGCACATACAAAACAATCACTTTTTCCATTTACCTTTGAAATAAATTTATTAATTTTATCCACTGAGTTAAAAGAAAAATTTAGAGTTTGTGATAGGGGAGAGAAAGATGAGGGAAATCTGGTTTGTATTTTTACTTCTGTCACTAAGTGATCCCTTCTAGGCCTCAGTTTTAATCTATAAAACAAAGGGTTCAACATTATAATCTCTAAGGCAACTTCCAACTTTGAAATGCTATGATGACTGGCTATGAACATATTTGCAAAATGAGATGAAACTTGTAACTAATTATCAGGTTAATTAAGGTAAAAAACACTTCTAATTCTTTAGGATTCCACTTTTACTTGTGGGTCAAGCTAAAAGTCTAAAGATTTTGCTGAAAAACTTTACTGAATTTATCTTTAAAAGGCAATGGGATAAATAGTGGTATATTCATACAATGGGATACTATTCAGCAATAAAAGTAAACTACATACAAGAATGTAGGTAAAATTCAAAAGCATTATGCTGAGTGAAAAAAGCTAAACTCACAAAGGTACATACTATGTGTGGGATTCCATCCATATGTAGCTCCGGAGCATGCGAAACTAATCAATGGGGATAGAAATCAGATAAGTTGTTGCTTGGTGGGGTGCTTGTGATTATCTGCAAAGGGGCACAAAGGTGTTAAGAAGTTGGAAATACTGTATATATTGATAGACTTGTAGGTTATATGAACATATACATTTTTCAACTAGATAAAATCACATTCTTAAATCAGCCTATTTCATTATAGGTAAATTATACTATAATTTAAAATATTAAAAAAGATAGCCTGGAATTTATAATACCTATTTAGATTATAAAAAATTGAGACTTAATATGGTTACTTCTGTTATCACTATGCTTCTGGGATTCTCAATACAAACCGATTAATTGAAATACAAATACAAATACAAATACTATCTTTTTAATTGAAGTATAATTAACAAACAGTGTTTTATTAGTTTCAGGTGTACAGTATAATGATTCAACAATTCTATCTGTTTCTCAGTGCTCATCAAGATAAGTGTAATCTTAATCCCCTTTATTTAGTTCACCCATCCTCCCATCCACCTCCCCTCTGGGGACCACCAGTTTGTTCTCTGAACTTAAGAGCCTGTTTTTCAGGTTTTTTTAAAAATTTTTTTGTTTATTAAATTTTATATATGAGTGAAATCATATGGTATTTGTCATTCTCTGTCTGACTTATTTCACTTAGCATTATACTCTCTGAGTCCATCATGTTGTCACAAATGGCAAGAGTTTACTTATTTATTTATTTTTTGGTCTGAGTGATATTCCAGTGTGTGTGTGTGTGTGTGTGTGTGTGTGTGTGTACGTGCGCGCGCGTGCACATGTGTGTGTAACATGTCTTTAGTCATTATTCTATTGATGGATACTTGAGTTGCTTCCATATCTTGGCTATTGTAAATAATGCTTCAATAATCATATATCTTTTTGAATTAGTGTTTTCATTTTCTTTGAGTAAATAACTAGTAGTAGAATTACTGGATCATATGGTAATTCTATTTTTAATTTTTTTGAGGATTCTTCATACTGTTTCTACAGTGGCCATACCAGTTTGCATTTCTACCAACAGTGAGCGAGGGGCTCCTTATTGTCCACATCCTTTTCAACACTTGCTCTTTCTTGTTTTTTTTTTTTTAATTTTAGCCATTCTGATAGATGTAAGGTGATATCTTATTGTGGTTTTAATTTGCACTTCCTTGATCATTAGTAATGTTGAGCATCTTTTCATGTGTCAGTTGGCCATTTGTATGTCTTCATTAGAAAAATGTCTATTCAGATCATCTTCCAATTTTTTAATTTAGATTATTTGGGTTTTTTGTTACTGAGTTATATATGTTCTTAATATATTTTGGATATTAGCCCCTTATTGATTTTATGATTTCCAAATATTTTCTCTCATTCAGTAGGTTGATGGTTGTCTTGTTGATGGTTTTTGTCTTGTTGATGGTTTTCTTAGCTGTGCAAAAGGTTTTTCTTTATTTAATGTAAATCCAATAGTTTAATTTTGCTTTTGTTCCTCTTGCCAAAAGGAGACATATCTAGAAAAATGTTTCTATGGCTGATATCAAAGAAATTACTGCCTATGTTTTCTTAAAGGAGTTTTATGATTTCAGTTCTCACATTTAGGTCTTTAAACCATTTTGAATTTATTTTTTGCATAAAAAAAATGGTCCAGTTTCATTCTTTTGCACACAGCTGTCCAATTCTCCCAGCACCATTTGTCGAAAAGACTATCTTTTCCCTTTTGCATATTTTTGCCTCCTTTTTCATAGATTAATTGGCCATACAAGCTTGGGTTTATTTCTGGGCTCTCATTGTGTTCTATTGATCTATACGTCTATTTTTTGGTGCAAGTTGCATATTGTTTTGATTACTACATCTTTGTAGTATATCTTGAAAGCTGAGATTGTAATACTTCCAGCTTTGTTCTTCTTTCTCATGATTGCTTTGGCTATTCAGGGTTTTTTGTGGTTCCATACAAATTTTAAGATATTTGTTTTAGTTTAGTGAAAAATGTTGTTAGTGTTTTGATGGGGATTGCATTAAATCTGTAGATTGCTTAAGACAGTATGGCATTTTAACAACATTGGTTCTTCCAGACAATGACATGGAATGTCTTTCCATTTGTTGTGTCATCTTTAATTTCTTTCATCAATGTTTTATAGATTTTGGAGTACAGGTCTTTCACCTCCTTGATAAAGTTTATTCCTATGTATGTTATTTTTGGTGCAGTTGTAAATGGGAGTTTTATTAGTTTTTCTGCTACTTTATTATTAATACATAGAAATGCAACAGATTTCTGTATATTAATTTTATATCCTGTGACTTTACTGAATTCATAACCAATTCTAGCAGTGTTTTGGTGGAGTCTTTACAGTTTTCTACATAGTATGTCATCTACAAATAATAAAAGTTTTACTTAGTTACCAATTGAGGTGACTTTTATTTCTTTTTCTTGTCTGATTGCTGTGGCTAGGACGTCTAGTACTATACTGAATAAAAGTGATGGGAGTGGACATCCTCATCTTATTCCAGACCTTAGGGAAAAAAAAGCTGTTTTCCACCATTGAGTATGATGTTAACTGTGAGTTTTTCACATATATATGGTTTCAATTATGTTGAGGTATGTTCCATCTAAACCTACTTCATTGAGAGTTTTTTAATCATGAATGGATGCTGCATTTTGTCAAATGGCTTTTATGCATCTATTAAGATGATCATATGTTTTTTATCCTTTCTCTTATTAATATGATGGATCAGGTTGTTTGATTTGTGACTACTGAACCACCCTTGCATCCCTGGAATAAATCCCACTTGACTGAGGCGAATTATTTTTTTAATATATTGTTGGATTCGGTTTGCTAATATTTTGTTAAGCATTTTTATATCTATGTTCACCAGAGATAGTGGCCTTTAGTTTCCTTTTTTAACAGTGTCTTTGTGCAGTTTTGGTACAAGCGTAATTCTGGCTTCATAGAATGAATTTGGAAGCTTTCTTTCCTCTTCCATTTTTTGGAATAGTTTAAGAGGAATATGTATTAACTCTTTAAATATTGGTAGAATTCACCTGGGCT
Source organism: Panthera onca (assembly GCF_046562875.1). NCBI lineage: Eukaryota > Metazoa > Chordata > Mammalia > Carnivora > Felidae > Panthera > Panthera onca. The sequence continues at coordinate 227,625,089 of NC_138339.1, forward strand.
TTTGTTTGTTGGGATTATTCTTATTAATGATTCAATTTCATTGCTAATAATTGAGTCTGTTCAAATTTTCTATTTCTTCCTGATTCCATTTTGGAAAGCTACATGTTTCCAAGAATTTATCCATTTCCTTTAGGTTGTTGAATTTGTTGACATACAATTTTTATAATATTCTCTTATAATCCTTTGTAATCCTCTGGTGTCAGTTGTTATTTGTCTCCCTTCATTTATTTTTTTTTTTCATTTGAGTCCTCTCTCTCTTTCTTTCTTGATGAGTTAGGCTAAAGGTTTATCATTTGAGTCCTCTCTCTCTTTCTTTCTTGATGAGTTAGGCTAAACGTTTATCAATTTTGTTTATCTTTTCAAAGAACCAGTTCCTGTTTCATTAATCTGTTCAATTGTTTCGGGGTGGTTTTGTTTGTTTGTTTGTTTTTATTTCATTTATTTCTCCTCCACTCTTTATTATTTCCTTCCTTCTACTGGATTTGGGTTTTGTTTTTTCTTCTTTCTCTATCTTCTTTAGGTGTAAGTTTAGGTTGTTTGAGCTTTTTCTTGTTTCTTTAAGTAGACTTGTATTGCTATAACCTTCCCTGTTAAGACAGCCATTTCTGCATCCCAAAGATTTTGGACCATTGTGCTTTCATTTTCATTTGTCTCCATGTATTTTTTTATTTCCCCTTTGATCTCATGGTTGATTCATTCGTTCTTTAGTAGCTTGCTATTTAACCTCCATGTATTTGTGTTTTTCCCAGATTTTTTCTTGTGATGGATTTCTAGTTTCATACTGTTGGGGTTGGAAAAGATGCATGATATTTCAGTCTTTTTGAATTCATTGATATTTGCTTTGTGATATATAACATGTGATCCATTCTGGAGAACGTTCCATGTGCACTTGAAAAGTATGTGTATTCTATTGTTTTTGAATGGAATGTTCTGAATATATCTGTTAGGCCCATCAGTCCAATGTATCATCATTCAAAACCACAGTTTCCCTGTTGATTTTCTGTCTGAATGATCTATCCATTGATGTAAGTAGGCTGCTAAAGTCCTCCGCTATTATTGTATTATTGTTCATTTCTTCCTTTAGTCTGTTAATAGTTGCTTTATGTATTTAAGTGCTTTCATGTTTGATGCATAAATATTTACAATTGTCATATCCTCTTGTTGGATTATTCCTTTTATTATTATTATCTGATGTCCATTTTTGTCTATTATTACAGTCCTTGTTTTAATGTGTTCTGTGTCCAATATAAGTACTGCTACCCCTGCTTTCTTTCCACTTTCATTTGCATATAAATGTTTTTCTAGCCCTTCACTTTCAATCTGCATGTGTCCTTAGATCTAAAATGAGTCCCTATGTAGGCAGCATATAAATGGGTTTTGCTTTTTTATACATTCAGTCACCCTAGGTCTTTTGATTGGAGCATTTAGTCCACTTATATCCAAAGTAATTATTGATTCGTATGTATTTATTGCCAGTCTGTTACTTGTTCCACAATTGTTTTTGTAATTCTCTATTCCTTTCTTCTCTTGCTCTCTTACCTTGTGGTTTTATAGCTTTCTTTTGTGGTATGCTTGTATTCCTTTCTCTTTATTTTTTGTGTATCTATTATAGGTTTTTTATTTGTGGTCACCATTAGGTTCATATATAACATCTTATGTATATAGCAGTCTGTGTTAAGTTGATGGTTGCTTAAGTTTGAACTGATTATAAAAGCACTAAATTTTTACTCCTTCCACATTTAATGTACGTAATTATAGACTTTACATCCTTTTGTTTTGTGAGTCCCTTGACTTATTTTTACAGATATAACTGGTTTTACTGCTGTGTGCTTTAACCTCCATACTGGTTTTATAAATAATCAATCCACTACTTTTGTTACATGTTTGCATTTACTTGTGAAATTTTTTACTTTCATAATTTTCTTAGTCCTGATTGTGGCCTTTTTTACCACTTAAAAAATTCCCTTTAACATTTTTTAAAGTTTATTTATTTTGAAAGAGAGAGAGAGGGAGAGAGAACACACTCATACGGGCAAGGTAGGGGCAGAGAGAGAGAGGGAAAGAGAATCCCAAGCAGGCTCCATGTTGTCAGTTAAGAACCCAACGTGGGGCTCGATCTCACTAACTATGAGATCATGACCAGAGCTGAGATCAAGAGTCGATGCCTAACCAAATGACTGAGACACCTAGGTGCCCCTCTTCAAATAAATTTTATGTGTCTTCTCTCTGTCTTCTCCTTCTGGGATCCCTGTAATGTGTGTGCTATTATTCTTGATGTCTTTGAAGTTCCCTTAACCTATTCTCAATTTTTTATTATTCTTTTTTTTTCTTTCTTCTGTTCAGCTTTGTTGCCTCCATTACTCTGCTTTCTAGGTTGCTGATCTTTTCTTCTGCCTCCTCTAGTCTGGTATTGGCTCTCTGTAGTGTATTTTTTATTTCGGTTATTGAGTTCTTCATTCTGATTGGTTCTTTTTAAAATTTGCTGTATCTTTGTTGGAGGTCTCACTGAGTTCCTCCACTCTTTTCTCAAGTCCAGTGAGTATTTTTTTGACCATTGCTTTGTATTCTTTAACCAAATATATTGCTTATCTCCATTTCATTTAGCTCTTTTGTTGTGGTTTTGTTCCCTTCTTTCATTTGGGACAAGTTACTCTATCTCCTTATTTTGTCTAACACTCTGCATTTGTTTCCATGTATTAGGAAAGTCACCTATGTTTCTTGATTTTGAAAGTATTGTCCTTATGAAGAAGAGATCCTGTGGTGTCCTGTTGCGCAATGTCCCCTGTTCACCAGAACCAGGTACTTCAGGGGGTGTCCCCTATGTCAATTACATTCACCCTACTGTTGTGGTTGAGCTGTGTTTGCCTTCACCTCAGTCAGCTGTAATGGCTCACTTTGCCTGTTGTGAGTGCACCAGGCGAGGTTTGGTCCCTGCACTGTTAAGGGGCCAGTCTGGGGCTGTTGTGGCTTTGTAGTTGGGCAGTATCAGCACTCAGCCACCATTCCATCTGTTGGGACTACATTATCACTGATCTGCAGCTTGTTCGCCCTGCCTTGTCCCCTCAGAGGCTTTTGTTGGTGGGTGGGGCCAGCAGTCAGACCAGATGCCTGTCCCCAGTCTGTCTGCTGGGGCTGTAGTCACCCTGAACTGCAGGGCTCTCTGTCCCTGAAAGGCTTTTGTTGAGGGGTAGGGCTGGCAGTCACATCTTATGTCTGTCCCCAGTCCATCTGCCAGGGCTGCAGTTGCACTAATATGTGTGGTATCGTCCCCTCTCTCCTGGGCAGGAGTCACTTTGGAGTGGTGTTGATCCCTGCCAGGGATGTTTTCAGGGTGTGTCAAAATAGGAGTTGCTTTGGCAGTGGATCTGCAGAAGAACGTGGGGGCAGGGAGCCTGGTGTTAGCAAGGTAGGTGGAGAGTTTTCATGCTGGTTCCCACAAGTGTCTGGCTATCTAGGCTGGGGCGGGGTTGGGGGGTGGGGAGGAGGAGGGAGTAGAGATAAATGGCACTCACTAGCTCTTTTGCTCTTGGAGAAGTCTAAACATCTCTGCCCCTCAGTACACATTTTTAGATTATTAAAAAAGCAAAACAAAACAAAACAAAACAAAACAAAAAAAAAAAACAAAACCTCCTTCACATATAGCCCAAGGCACTTTTCAAACTGCTGCTTCTGTGCTATATCTTAGCTGGTTTATTTGTTTTGCTAGATCTTTTAGGGTGGGGACTAAGTTTCCTATCACCCTAAGCCCACTGATTTTTAAAGTACCTGGAGGTAAGCCCCACAGATTATAACAGCTCCTGAAGTAAAGCCCTACTGGTTTTCAAAGCCAAATGTTATGGAAATTTATCTTCCCCTTGTGGGTCCCCCTTATCTGGGCTGCCTGACATGAGGTCTGATCCTCTTGCTTCTCTGTGCTTGTGGTGTCCCTGTGTCTCTGTGCCTTGGGGTTAGTCTTGCCTGGAGTGTTGTTCCTGACTGTGTCTCTGCCTCTCCTGCCCTTTTCTATGTGGCCTTCTTTCTACAATTAACTGTGAGAAGTCTGTTCTGCCAGTCTTTGGGTCATCTTCTGAGTTAGTTGTACTGATGTGGCTGTTATCTTAGTGTGTCCTTGAGATGAGGTGAGTTTAGGATCCTCCTACTCGGCAACCTTTCCAGAAGTCTACAAATGCTATTCCTTAAAATTTTAAAGATCACATTGTTTTGCTTTACAATTATATGTAAATATAATTTCTGTTCATTGGATAAATTTAAAAACCTAAAACAGCTAATGATGTCACAGTCACAGCCTTTAGGATGAACAAATATCTGTGTTCTATCAACCCAGAAAACTATAGATGTGGATATTAGCAAAGCCATACCACTAACTTCTTGCTTGGGTGGATAGGGGTCCAATGGTGGTGTATATTCAAAGATAAGGATCTCTTTCATACACCAGCACTTCTCAACTGCCCTGTAAATGGTGTCTGTAGGAAACTGAGTTTATTCCATGTCACCGTGAGCTCCTCTTCAAGGACATTGATGAGCATCTTAGCATTTGGAATCTGATCCAATGAGCCTTAGCTGAATTTCATATTTACTCAACAATTCAGGATTGATGTTTTAGTGTCACCAGTTTCTCTTCCACAGAAGAGAGATAAAAACATTGAGCTATCATTCTAAGTATCTGGGGGATGAGTGTGAGAGTAGGGAATAAACTCATTGTGGGTGGATGACTTCTCACACATTTCCATTGACCTAACACATCAGCTACTCAACTCAATCCTACTCTGCCTTGGTTGAGCTAATGTTGCATTAAGTTTGATTCAGATATCCTAATGGTCATTTATGCAGATGATTTGTATGAAAGTGAAAATAATTGGAGAGCCCAGACACAAATATTTGATTTTCTAAGATTTCATAATGTTTACAAAATCTGCCATCCAGTAGCAACACCCTGCTGTAATGCTTGTTGGTTTCTAAATATACACTCTGATATGATAAACACTATGTCTACAGTGTTAATATAAAGTAGGTATAAATGAAAATTATTGCCGCTGTTAGAACACTGATGTTGGAAATAAAAACTGCTAATATAATGTCAGTCATGGTTAAAGGTTAATAAAACAAATCTTTTCATTTAAAATTAACATAACAAAAGAACTTATTTGTATTTATCTTCAGAATACCAACAGAGAGTGGAAAATAGTATACTGGTTTTTAGAACCTTGAAAATAAACAATTTAATTAATTATTCAGTATAATATTTATAGAAAACAAAAAAATTTAGCTATTACTCACTGAAATTCCATAGTGGAAAGTAGGGTAGAAAAAAATATTCTAGAGAAGATCCAGTATACATTTCCAATGAAATGTGAAAGAAGTTGGGGATGGCCAAGTTGTCCTAGAGTACAGAATAGAGCACTATTTGTTTGATTTATTGTTCTTTTTTTAGTGCAGATCAGCTTCCGCAAAATTCTGAATCCAACCAATGTACTGAATCCAACCAATCCCCCATGTCTTGTGGAAAGGCTAATCATTTAAATACAGATACTTAGATTTCTTATTTGTAAAATGCACTAATAATGTAAAATGTCCCATGGGGTTTTTACTAGAAAATATTAATGAGTATAATTCATTATATTCATTCACAAAATCTTTGTTGATGTCCTCTGTGTGCTTAGTACTGTTCTCAGTCTGGAATAATGGTGGTGAGCAAGACAGATCAGATGACTACTCTGTTCTAGAGAGGACAGATTGGTAAGGAACGTAGTTGTTTGTGTGTAATAAAAACCCTCCTCAGATAGTGTCTGCACAGCAGAGTACCCATAGAGAGACCCATAAAGGGTTGTTGGGGTGGCTTTAGACAGTGGTTAACAACAGTGGAGATAAAAGAGGTCAATATAAAGGGGATATATTTTAGATTAAAGTTAATGGACTCACTGATGGATTGTGTGCTGGGGATGAAATGTGGAAGGTATTCAAACATGACTTCCAGGTTGTTGTCTTGATAATTAATGATATAATAATAACAATAACAATAATAATAATAATTCTTTGTATTTTAACTCAAGGATTTATTTTATTTTATAGTTTTATGGCATTTTATTATTTTTAAAGCATTTTCAATCCTATAACAGCATTCAAAATAATTTTGTAGTTAAACATGACTGTTATCTTACAAAGTCAGATAAATAGCATGCCTCCAATGATAATTTGAAGTAGTTAACTTTGTGCTAAGCCCTAAAACTAGGAAATTTGCAAAATCATTCCATTTGGTTTTTATAACATCCCTATGAAATGCAAATTCATAACCCCATTATAAAGATGAATAAACTGAGTTTCAGATAAGTTAGTTCACTTATTCAGACTTACAAAGCCAGTTAGCAATATCAGGATTCTATTCTCTTTAATGTTAGTCCTGGGTCTAGAAACTGTAGAGGCTGCTTTTGGGCAACAGGCTTGAGCAATGGAAACCTGAGTACAGTAAAAAGGCCAACAGTGACCACCAGGCTGAACGCAAACAGGCTCATTAGGTGACCCGCCTCAAAATACGGGCTACTTAACAACCAGGCACAGGTACCCAAAACGTAAACTTCCACATGTTCCCAAACCCCCTCACTTCCTCAGCTTAACTACAGCCCCCTACCTCTGCTTCCTGACAGATAGCCTCTCCTTTGCTGTCCTGCCCACTGCTCCATTGCAGTCTTTTCAATAAACTTCTATCTCCTCTGTTCTGCCTCAGGTGGGTTCTTTCACCACCCGTGACACCAGCCTCCACCTGATCGGGTCATCTAACACTGCATTCTTCCCACAGGCCAACCTATAAATTCTTAGGAGCATCTTCATAATATAACCTATCCTGAGAGGTTACTGGGGAGTAAGGTTGTTACCTTTGTCTACTTGAAAAGGAGAGGACAAGACCCTGAAAGAATGGGACATCCATCAGAAGGGTCCATCTAGATAGAAGTGGGAAGGGCAGAGGAAAGGTGAGGACGTTTGAGAAAAGTGGGCACAGGACAAGTAGAGGCAGAAAGAGGCAGAGAACCTGGGGAAATTAGAGGGCAAAAGGGTCATGTTGTTCCTATGGGAAACCAGAACAGAGGCAACTGTTGCTTTTGATATGCCAGTGGGCACTGCTTCAGCAAATTCAGTAAACAAAAGCCTTGGGGTCAAACATCTGAAACAGAGATTGTGCAAATATTCCTAATGGGCCCTTTGTTTAGAAACTTTGGTTAAACCTTGCATTTAAGAGAACTTGAGATCTGCTGAGACCTGAGATCCACAGTAGAGAAAGCCCTTTGGTTGGCTTTGCACGGCTTCTGTTGAGCAATGCTGCTTACAGATCTGTTTCTCCTAGGTCATTCACACCCAAATTATGCCTCCTCCCTTGTGGCTCAGGTTAAATTTCCTATTAGCTTAAGAAAAAGCAGAAGTTTGGACACTTTTAACCTATTAGAGACATTAATGAAGAACAGCTTATCTGCTTGTTATTTCTATTAAAAAACAAAACAAAACTGCAGTGTAGACTGCCAGTGTTACCTTGGTGATTTCCTTGCCTCTGTTCTGAGCTGAAATTGTGCAAGGCTACTATGAGTATCTGAAACATGCAAGGGAGAAAACAATTTAGAGAGCGAAGCTATTGTGGATCAGGGAAAGGAATGGGTCCTTCTCTAGGCCCGGTGCTAACCAGATTAAAATGTGTGCAAGAAATTATATGTAAGCATTTTAAATCTAAGGCAATTGAGCAGGTGCACATTTTTATACCTAAAGGAGTGGGGGAAATGAGCTCACTGAGGAGGGTGGGAAGGGTGGCTTCACGCACGCCTTCCCCCTCAGTCCCCTTTACATTCCACAGCACCCTGCGGAGTGATCATTTTTCTCCTCTATGAAAATAATGATTCCTTAAAAGGGCCAGAAGGCACAGCTGATTCCAAGGGAAGCTGACTCAGACTGATGGAGGGAAAGGAAAAGTAAATGCAATTTCATTTCAGGTTTCTGAAAGCTATTTACAAATGAGGGCAAAAGACACTGCAGAAATGAGGAACACAGTATGCAATGTCGCCAAATAGGTGGTTAAGATGGAATGAGATCACTTAATAATACCGACTGAATGTTCCATGACTATCAGGGAGCCAGCCCAGAAAAATTGAGACACTGCCAGAGGTGCCTCATTTCCTCTCCTCTTGATAGGTGAATCTAATCACCATGTCAGGGAGGTATTGCCTGTCTTTAAGTGTTGCTAGGTCCGAGCTTTGAAGTTTGCTAATGCAAGTTTGATTTGGAAGCTCTGCACTGGGCCTGGAAAGCATGAGCCTCTGGGTTGCAGAAATCCAGTGTGACCCAAGCACAGCACATACCTAGTACTTTGTTTCTAGCGCCCCTGTGAGCAAACTGCCTGTTACACTTGGGAGGTAGGGGATCTGCTGTGTGCCTGACTTAGCTGTGATTATGTGAGAGCTCTCCGTTCTAAAAGAGTTTATCTACCCAAGTAAGTCCACCAGCCCAATTCCTCGTATTGTTACTTGTTACTATATTTTCTGAACTCTGAGACACAGGCTTTTTTTTCCAGCTTAAAATCTCTGAAATTGACTGAGTGAATATGGTATCATGGCCTATAAAATTGAAACTCTGCCTCCAGCCTATAAGGCTACAGGGACTAAAGGTTGACAGAAACAAGTAGGAAGATGAGTGCCCAGACCTGAGTATCCAAGGCAGGTGGGACCAGGGAGGTGGGGCGTGCAGAGCCACCTGTGACCAGATGGTAATTGTCTTAGAATGAGGTAACCAAGCCCACATTTTTCCCTGTGCTTTTGTTTTTGCTTTGTTTTAGTTTTGTTTTCCCCATCATAGCTGTACTTAGAGGAAAAGCATCTTTGTCTACACAAGAGTGGTAATTGGAGCACCTTCCCAGTCACCTTTTCATGTTCTTTTTGAAAATGTGTCCCTTGATGTCTAAAATGCACGTTTTCCCCTAGCTCTTAAGAGCACCTGAAGCACTGGGGTTCTGTCATCCCCCCAGACTAGCCCAACATCCACAGGCTGTGGGACCCAAGGAATTTAACAAAAATCCCCTACCCCTGGACAAGCAGAGCAAGACTAACTCCATTTTGTGCTACACCCACCATCTCATGTATAACCCCCACATGACCTACTTATTGCTTAAGACACTCCCCCACCCTAGTCAAGCCGCTGAGCACACCCTTACTGGAAACCGGCTCATATAGGAATGTGGAACCCCTAACCGCCAAAGAATGTAAACCCCGCCTTTTGCCCGCCAAACTTGCGCGCCAATTCTGATCAGAGTGATAGGCTAGTTCAGTTACTATAGGGTAAATTGTAATTCAATTGGCCACCTGCGTGTGGACTGGCATGACTGTGCAACTTCTGGCCCCTATAAAACTGCTCCGCCTCTTAACCTAGGGGTCCAAGTCCCTGCTCCGCTGTGTCGGGTATACTTGGGCCCAAGCTCGAGCTTGCAAATAAACCCTCATGCGTTTGCATCGGTATGGGGTCCTTGGTGGTGTCTCGGATTTGAAATCGAGGGCATTACACAGGCCCTCATCCCCATCTTTCCCAGAACATTCCCTGCCATTCACTCCTTCCCTCGGGGCTCTGATAAGTAACCAAAACTACCTTGGAGAAACAAATTTAGGCAAAGACATTAATGGATAATAACATTTCCCCTTCTTGGGTGTTGCATTGTAAAGAGGTCTGGAGAAAACACAATATCTTAATTCAAAATACTTGACTTTGAATTGATGAATTTTCAAGATACCAGGAAGGATATATTAGGAAAGAGAGATTTTAAGTATCCATCAAATTCCATTATATACACACCCACATGCTCTTTTTGAGCCCAAAGATTCTAGGCAGCGAGAAATGTCAAATGTAAATGTAAAAATCTACCTCTTTGCCCCTGGTATTTTCATCACAGCTTTGGTGATCCTGATAAGAAAGAGAAAAAAGAAAGAAACCAGTTTTTCATTTGCAAATTGCTTACCAGTTAGCTTTTAATGAACACTTTATTCTTTCATGATGGCACAGGCTAAGGGTATTTACTCAATCTAATTTCTCCTCAGCTTAATGGGAGCATTTGACTAGTCCCTGCAACAAATTCATCAAAACAAACATTTATTCTGCTACCATTTGAGAGACACTCTGCCAGCCATTGGGAGAGATTAAAAATATATGAGACATGGTCTCTGTTCTCTAGGCACTTAATATCCAGCTTCAGGGAAAAGTTTATAAGAGCTCAATAACAGATTCAACACAATAATACATGTAATGGCACAAAGCACTAAGAAATGCATTACTAAATTCAGTGTTGGGGTATTTAATTGAGAACCAGTGTGACTAAAATGTCCATCTTGATGCAGCTAAATCTAACAGGTAATGTTACGAACATCTGTTATTTCTATTCACGTAGCAGCCTTATAACCTTTGGAGAGATTTCCTGGCCCCATTCCCCATGGTACTGCAAGCTATCAAATATGAGTCTGCATAGCGCGGTACTTAATCCAAGTTGCACCAGCTACGATTCTTCACTCTTCTGGCAACAAGAATTATTTGTTGGTGAGTACTTGATTCACCTTGGGCCAATCAGAGTCCTTCTCTGGATTTCTGATTCATACACACTGGGAAGGAGCAGTCCTCTACTGGTATGGATAAATAAAAAGGAATAAATACAAGAATATTAAAGGCCATGTTTTGTCTCATGGAGACAGCCTTCTTAGAGAATGAAGCCAAAAATCAGGAGAAAGCCAAAATGAAAGAAGAAACAGGCATATTCCTGACATCTTTTGAGCACTTAAATGTAGAGGGCCTAATGGTCCACCGCTTAGTTTTACTGGCCAACAAATTCCCTTTGTATCTTATTAATCAAATACACTCTCTACTCTTCCTGGAGATCAAGTTTCACATGTTAGTCTTCTTAATATTGTCCCAGAGAGTCACTGATGCTGTTTTCATTTTTTCCCTATATTTTTATGTTAGCGTGCTTAATTTTGGATAGTTTTATTGCTCTGTATTCAAATTCATTAATCTCTTCTTTTGCAGTGTCTAATATGCTCTTAATCTCATTTTGTGATTTTTCTCGTTTTAGATTTTTTTTCATATCTGAAAGTTCTATTTGGTTCTTTTTTTTATATCTATCTTCTTTTCTCATCTCAACATGTTCATTTTTTTTCCTACACCTTGAGCATATAGAACATATTGTAAGAGATATTTTAAGACCCTTGTCTGCTAATAACATTGTCTCTGCCATTTCTGGGTCTGTTGGATTTTCTCGTATGGTTATGAGTCATATTTTCCTGCTTCTTTGCTTTTCCTGGTAATTTTTTATTGAATGCTGGATATTGCAACTTTTATATTGTTGGATTTTGTCTGACATGCAGTTAATTTACCTGAGATCACTTTGTTCTTTAAACACTTGGTTTTAAGCTTGGTTAGGAAAGGTCTAGAACAACCTTTAGTCTAGGGTGAGTTTAGCTCAATTACTGAGGCAACATCTTCTTAAACACTCTATCTGACGCCTGTGTATTATGGATCCTACATGAGTTCTGGAAGTTATGTTCTCTCCTACTTTCTCTCCTGGCCTCACAGAGCTTCAACCACCAAATGCATAGGATGATATTCAAGAAAAGACTCCAGAGGATCTGCTGAAGATTTCTGGAGCTCTCTCTTTCCCATTTTGTCTTTCTCTATCTGTCTCTGCCTCTGCACCTCTCTCTTCTCTGATATTCTCCAATTTTAGCTGTCTGAATACTGATGTCTGTCTCCTGAACTCACTAAGAACTTTGAGTTTTCTTTGTATCTCCCTCCCTGCACTATACCTCAAAACTTCCTCCTAAATGGAGTAATTATAGGGCTCATCTCATTTACTTCCTTTCTGTCAGGATGACATTGCCTGTTGTTCAATATCTGAAAGTAGTTATTTTCTATATTTTGTTTGGTTGTCTAGTTCTTATGGTGGAAGGACAAACCCTACCATATCAGTTAATCCTTCATGGATGGAAGGAGACCCAAACTTTATTTTTTAAATCTACTCTTATCAAAAAATAAGACAGTGTCTAATATTAACAAATTTATATTCCTCTTGCCCAATTCCTAATTACTATACTATGTCTCTACCTTTCTACTTGAACTTATCCCAGGAGCCACAAGGTATGAGACATGATTTCATCTGTCAAATGGAAATAATAAAAAGTACTCCTAAGTTTATGATGAGGATCAAATGAGATAAATTACATAAAGTCTGGCATACGGTGTTTGTTCTACAAATGGCAACTCTTAGTAGCGCTGAATGAATCATAGGAAATGGAAACAATGATTTTGTTAAGCAGGAGTCAACATTAGTGGCTCCATTTTTCTAAAAGTAAACACAAAACACACACACAAAAATTCAGTTATGAATACATCTGATGTCTCCAAATGTATTCTCCAAATATGCCCTGTTAATTTTGTTATAAAAGTTTCTCGAGTTCAAAATTTCACTGAAAATGCATTTCATTCAATATTTCTATGTTCTGTAAGTCAAATTTTAAAATAATGATGAAAACTATGAACTGCAAAACTCTCATTGAAAAGTGATGCTAAAAAAGCAACAAGCCCTGGTTTTCTGAATCCTTCTAGAACTTTAGTATCCCAGAAGTGAGAGCATGGGAGGAAGGAATGGCTAGACTGGCCTTGAACTTGAAAGATAAATTACATAATTGGCATTTATACTAAATCCTGGAAACAGAAGTAGCAAAACTTAGTGTCTGCTTTGTCATAAAAATTAAAATGCCTTATTTATATACGGAGGCATTTATTCTGGAGTTTGTTTTCAAGATATCATTGATCTCATTTTAAAATAGCACTCCCATCAGCTATTTGTATTGGTAGATCACAATTATTCCTCCCTTGGAAAATGAAGGGTCCCCTTTAAATATTTAGGCTTTCTATTAGGTATTCTACTAGGTTCTGTCACATGCTAGATTGCATTTTACCTCTCACAATATATATAATTACCATCATTTTATAGGTGAGGAAACTGGAGCCAAGAGTGATATTATGACTTGTGTTAAATCACACAGCTATTTAGTGGCACTTCTAGAAAACAAATAGCACTGAGCTATTATCCTCAAGGAACACTCTACCTGTAGTTTTAAAAATATCTCTTAAAGAGTGAGGAAAGGTCTGGAAAACAATATGGAGTTTCCTCACAAAGCTAAAAATAGAACTACCCTACAACCCAGCAATTGCACTACTAGGTGTTTACCCAAAGGATACAGGAGTGCTGATTCAAAGGGGCACATGAACCCCAATGTTTATGGCAGCACTGTCAACAATAGCTAAATTATGGAAAGAACCCAAATATCCATCGACTGCACACACAGTGGAATATTGGAATGTTTCTCAGCAATCAAAAAGAAATGAAATCTTGCCATTTGCAACAACGTGGATGGAACTAGAATGTCTTATGCTAAGTGAAATAAGTCAGTCAGAGAAGGACAAATATATTATTTCACTCATATGTGGAATATAAGAAGCAAAACAGATGAACATAGGGAAAAGGAAGGAAAAATAAAATAAGATAAAAGCAGACAGGGAGGAGAACCATAAGAGACTCTTAAATACAGAGAACAAGCTGAGGGGTTGCTGGAGGGGAAGTGCGTGGAGGGATGGGCTGAATGGGGGATGGGCATTAAGGAGGGCACTTGTTGGGAGGAGCACTTGGTGGTATATGGAAGTGATAAATCACTGGGTTCTACTCCCGAAACCAATGTTACACTATATATTAACTAACTTGATTTTAAATTAAAAAAAAGAAAAAAAAGAAGTGAGGAATGGCTGAGTTCCAAAGAGACCATAAAAACTATAGTTAGAGTAGGTGGATAGACGCCTCCCCCGAATGTGAGAGGCCATGTGCCTGCATGGACAACACAGCCAACTCCTGGTGGACCAATTTCAGTGACTTCATTCGGCTCCCCATCCCCAAAAGGCAACCTCCAAGGGCTACTATATTGTTTCTTTCAGAAGCCTTCTGAAATTTTGCCCAATATCTAAGGAATTAAGACATTCTTTAAAGAAAGCCTGCAATTGAGGCATTTCATTTCCTATTTTGCTTCTTTCTATTTGCTCTGTAGTTCTCCATAGAGATTTGAACAAAGAATTTACTACAGGGTTTGTATATTCATGCAAATAACACATTTTCCTACAAGACTACACCCTTTGTTCTTCCAGATGCTGAAACATTTCTGTTTGCTTTTCTAGTTGATTTTGAAGAATTATGATGCAAATGTGTAGTTGGCAGATATTTTGTATTCTTCTCAAGCTCTTCCTTATGCTCTGAATGAGAGAGAGCTGTGCTCCTGAACTTGGGTTCCCTGCTGCTTCCAGCAGGTGTGGATTTGCCAGAGACCAAGCTGGTGTGCAGCGTGAGTTCCTCCTGAAAACATGTAGTATGTTCTGCCTTCAGCTGGGGTGCTTTGAAGTCACTGTGTGCTTTGTGGCCAGCTTTTCTAATTCTGCAGATTTAACTTTTATTTTATTAGGGTTTTGTGTGTGTGTGTGTGTGTGTGTGTGTGTGTGTCCCTGTCTCAATTTAGTAAAGGAATAAATGTTTTTCCCCTTTGGTATAATTTGACCTCTTGGTCTCTGGAACATCCAGAGAGATTGAAGTAATAGGTGAAACGCAGTCAGGTGCTGTGCCAACAGAGCCTCCAGAGAAGAGCTAGCAGGGGAGCGGGGAACCCAGAAGCAGCCCTAACCTGGAATCCTCCTCTAGAACCACGCTTGGATCATCTGAGGCGCACGGGAGCAAGAAGACACAATTATGCAGTTCCAGTCTACATAGACCATTAGTAGTAAGAACATCGCTAGGGACGAATCTGTGGCCCAAACCACTCAAGGTAGAAACACACAACTGTTTTGTCTCCCTCCTTTACTGTAGAAGGTTAAAAGACACACTTTTACAAAATAAGCACCTTTTTTTCCTTATTTTTTTATGAATCATAATTCTGCTTGTGCCATGAGAAATGATGTCACTGATACCCTCACTGACACCCTGGACTAACTTATCCCACAGACAGGCATTATTCCTGTTTTATGTGAAGGAATGAAGACTGTGCTACATGGAGGAAATAGCTGACTATTTTTTCCATAAGTAGATGCGAAATAACAGAAAATGCATATGTTGATCTGTGCCCCATGTTCCTGACACAAGGGCTCCTAAAACCTTTGTCATTTCCTGAGTAACAGCAACATCTGATACAGAACTCAACTCCTTTGGAATTTCCTGGGTAATACGAACATCTTTTGTTCTGGTGAGATGACTCTTTGTGAGCTCCTTGATGGGGACTGGTCACCAGAAAAACCAGAAATTAGAAACTTTTAGCACCACCTTCCATTCTCCAGAGAGGGGAGAAGGGCTAGAAATGGAACCAATAATCAACCACGCCCACATAATGAAGCCTCCATAAAAGTCCCCAAAATATGGTGTGCAGAGATATTTTCCAGGTAGGTGCACAGCTATATGCCAGGAGGGTGGTACACACCAACTCCAGGGGGACAGAAGTTCGTGCCCTTGGGACCCTTCCAGACCTTACCCTACGTATCTCTTCATCTGAGTATTCATCTGTATATTTCATCATGTCCTTTACTATAAAATAAACTGATAACACAAGTGTTTCTCTCAGTTCTGTAAACTGTTAAAACCAATGATAGATTCCAAGGAGGAGGTCATGAAAACCTCTGATCTGTAACCAAATTTGACAGAAGTTGTGGGTAACCTGGAGACATACTACTTGCAGTTGGTATCTGAGGCAGGGGTAGTCTCGCGGGACTGAGTCCTTAACTGACGGGGTCTGCACTAACTCCAGGCAGCCAGTGTCAGAACTGCTTGAGGTGAAAACCCCACACATCTAGGGTCAGCAGTGTTGGAGAAGTACAGTACTGTAGTTGTAGAGAGTGAAGGAAAAGTAAAAACAGAGAGTTTTTTTCTAGACAATGGAAAACAAGTGCCTTCCCTGAACACTACTGAAAAAACAGAAATTCCTCATACCTCTTTGGCTGCTCTTTTTAGTTTCCTTTGCTGGCTCCCACTATCTCCCTGGCCTCTGAAACCTGGAGCACTCCAAGGCTTTGTCCTTGGCCTCGTTTTCTGCTCTTTCTGTGCTCACTGCATTGTTGCCCTGACCCATCCTCAGGGCTCTCAAGTTTGCTTAAGCAATGATGCCTCACAGATTTATAGCTTTAATACCAACCTTTTCTTGAACTGAAGACTCAAATGTCCAATTTCTAACTTTACATCTCTACCTGGATGTCTAGTTAACACCCAAATCCTAACATGGACAAAGCTGAGCTCCTGACATTTCCACCAGATCTTGCCCCTCCCATGGTCTTGCTCATCAAAGTACAGGCCATATGTGTACTTCTAGTTACTCACGTCAAAAGCCTTAGTGTAAATCTTGATCATCATCTTTCTCTCACATCACACGTGGTATAAGCTTTCAGCAAATCCTAACAACTCTATCTTTATCCAGAACCTGAGCATTTCTCGCCAGCTCCAATATCACCATCCTGGTCAATTCATCCTGCTCAAACCATCATCTCTTACCTGGATGACCACACAGCCTTGTAGTTGATCTCTTTTCATCCTTGTATAGGTTTAGTTTGTCCAAAACACAGCACTGAGAACAATCTTATTAAAATCTCAGTTAAGGGGCGCCTGGGTGGCTCAGTCGGTTAAGCGGCTGACTTCGGCTCAGGTCATGATCTCGCGGTCCATGAGTTCAAGCCCCGCATCGGGCTCTGTGCTGTCTGCTCAGAGCCTGGAGCCTGTTTCAGATTCTGTGTCTCCCTCTCTGACCCTCCCCTGTTCATGCTCTATCTCTCCTTGTCTCAAAAATAAATAAAACGTTAAAAAAAATGTTTTTTTTTAAATAAAATCTCAGTTAAATCAATTCACTCCTATGTTGAAAATCCTCCAATGGCTTCCTATCTCACGAAGAATAAAATCCAAAGCCCTTTCCCTGAGTTACAATGTCCTACCCCATCTGCCCCTGCTTGAGCCCCATTGTGTTTCTGACCTAGTATGCTGCCATCTTCTCCCTCTCTATCCCAGTCTACTGGCCTGGCCTCCTCATGATTCTCACCTCAGGGCCTCTGTGCTTCTTCTCTCTGCCTGCAGTGCTCTTCCCCCATCATGGCTCTGTCTCTTCCTTGTTCCAAGTCTTTACTCTGTGGAAATAAACAGAGACCAACCAAGTGACAAAAAAGGCTGCCCGTTCAGCATTCACTACAGCAAAGGAGTCAGCACCATCACTTTTTCCAGAGTTTCAGCAGAGACTCACAGACAGGAATAGGAATGGGAAAACTTTATGGCGGGAAAGGAGGTTTCAGGTATGCCCAGATTGGAGGTTGTTGGCCTAGGAAAAGTGTAAGTGGGCTACATATGTGATTTATTAGGAGTGCTTTCTCTAGTTGGTCCTAAATTTGGAAAGCTGTCAGTTATTAAGTGTTGGACATTTGGGGCCACTTCTTAAAGGGATTATTGTTTTGGCTTCTTGGAGTGTTTACTAAAGATAGTGGTCTGACTTCCTGCAAGTCTGATTTAGAAAGAGCAGACTGGCTTCCTGGGCTGGTTACTGTAGATCAGGTATTGATTTCCTGACCTGGATGCCATAGGTTGTAGATCAGTGTTCTATTCTTTTATATGGTGTGGACATTGCCTGCTTGCATATTCAGTCTCTCACTTCTCAGGGAGACTTTCTCTAACAATCTCTTCTAAAATGTCAACTCTTCCCATACCTTTCCTTTTTAATTTTTCTCTTTAAACATGTATCTTTTGATTATTTATCTTATTTACTATGTGCCTCTCCCACTAGTGTGTAAACTCCTTGAGAAAAGGACTTCTGGCTATCTTTTTTCATTGTTATATTCCAGTACCTGGACGACCATCAGTTTGGCCCATAGTACAAGTTAGTGACTATTGTTGAATAAAGCAATGAAATATTTATTTAATACCTATTACTAAAGAAGAATTCTATTAGTTATTAACTTTACTTTGGAGACACCTGGCAGTCACTACCTTAACAAAGTGATCATGAATAACATCACCAGTAATAAGTCATGTTGATGTCATGCATTCTGATATATGAGGTTGAGATGGTTATATCACTTCTGTGGTTTTCTCCTCCAAAACCCATAACTGCAATCTAATTATAAGAAAAACAACAGAGGGGCGCCTGGGTGGCTCAGTTGGTTGGGCATCTGACTTTGGCTCAGGTCAGATCTCAACGTTGGTGAGTACGAGCCCCGCGTCGGGCTCTGTGCTGACAGCTAGGAGCCTGGAGCCTGCTTCAGATTCTGTGTCTCCTTCTCTCTCTGCCCCTCTCCCAATTGTGCTCTGTCTCTGTCTCTCAAAAATAAATAAATGTAAGAAAAAAAATTTTTTAAAAGAAAAACAATTGAGAGTCCCATATCATGGGACATTCTGCAAAATACCTGGCCAACACTCTTCAAGTGTCATGAAAGACAAGGAAAGACAGATTAATTATCACAGTTTGGAGAAGACAACTAACATGTAATGTGGCATCCTGAATTAGAAGCTGGAAAGAAAAATGACGAAGTTTTCAATGGAAAAACTTATGAAATCCAAACAAAATCTATATTTTAGTTAATAGTATTAAGCCAATGCTAATTTCTTAATGTTATTAACTGTATCATGCTATAGAAGATGTGCACATCAGGAAAAGCTAGATGAATGGTATACGGAAACTATCTGTACTAGTTTAGTAACTTTCTTTAAACCTAAAATATTTAAAATTAAAATATTTAAAAAAGAAAAAATGAGTGCATTGGGAAGTGGCAGGAGGGGAGGACTATATAGAATCATTCCAAATGCACTTATGAAGTACCCACAATGTGGTGAGTGTTGTTGAAAATTCTGGTGACACAATATCATTGTATCTCTACACCTAAGGGCCTGGCATATATGGTCCAGCAGAGAGATGCATACTATACGTTACAGCTACTCTGATTGGCATCCGAATAAGAAAAAGCAGAAGAACAAAGAAGAGAGTTCAATTGTAAGGACATGTTGAATAAAAGGAGAGTGAGTGTGAAAAAAGACTTGTTAGAGAAGGTGATTGTTGAGCCGAATTACAAGAAAAGAGTGTTTATTCCCTGGAAAGGAATGCTGTTGGGGAAAAGGGTTTGGAAGGGCCTGGAGGATGGTCCTGAAGCCCTGAGTTAGGCAAGATGACTTCACCCCAGGGTTTATAAAAGTGGGTGCAAAATATCTCCAACATAGCGATGTCCTCACAGAGCTCTACTGCTTTTCCAAAATATAATTTGTCTATTATTTGCTGCATAACTTTTAAGTTGATTCTTTACTCTGTATTAGTTTTGGGAAATAAACCAATAAACTTGGATCTCATCTTTAAAGAGAGACATGCCTCTGAAAGAATTCCAGTTAACCTTAAACTGTAAAGTATTTCATTCACACTTTAAAACAAGCTCATAATTTAAAGACTTGTGTTTAGATGAGATTGAATTTTATTAAATAAAACTACTAGAGGCAATTTAGGAATATTTACAATGTTAAGGAAAGAAGTGGTATATCCTGTTGAGTGACATTTTTGAATGTGTGGGGTAAGTACTTTGGAGTCCTTATAGCTTGCTGAGGTCTGGTCTGGAGATAAATCTCAATTTTTACCAATTGAATTGTTTAGTTCCATTCAGTGGTTTTGGTTGTTATGGAATGCCAACTATAACATTGATAAAATATCAAGAAGTCAGTCCACATGTTTGGAAGTACAGCATAGGATATATGAGAAAGATGTCATCTATCCATTCATCTATCTATCCATCCACTAGCAACAGACACAACAGTATACAAAGTAGACTTGATCTTTCCCCTCAAAAAAGTATGTACCTCAAGAGAATAGGCAATTATATCCAGAATGATAAGAACTCTAAGAGGGGTAAGCAGGGGCGGGGGTGAAGTAACCCCAACCTGGTATGAGGCAGGTCAGGCAAGCTATAACCTCTAAAGAAGTGGAATTCTGGCCACAAGGTGTGTAGGTACTTTTTGTACCTGGGTACAAACAGTGGAAGGAAGGGGAAACATTTATACCAAGTAACAGAAAAGCCCTTCCTCCCCTACTGCCTCATAGATATGAAGTACCCTGTCAATGTGTGCACAAAAGTCCCTTAATGGCACGGAAACTTCCTGCTTTATTAGGCTGGAGCCAGTGGGGCACTAAAGAGCAATTCTGGTGACAAGTATGAAAGGTTCCAGGAAATTCTATTTCTATTGCTTGGTGACTTATTTGCTTTCTTTTTTCCCCCAATCTTTGAGTCATCTGTTCTCTGAGCATTGCCAAGGACATGGGAATGTTGAAGGTCTTAACCTGTCCCTGTGTGTATCCCTTCACTCTACATCATTTTATTTCTTTAGTCTGTATCTTAAGTGATGCAATGATGTCCATAAATGATCAAGAAAAAAACTAGCCCCTGTTGAACTAGCGCGTTCCTGAAGTATTCAGCAGGACTATCCCAAATTACTCATCTTTCCATCCCTGGAATTTCTCCCTGATATTTTACTGCAAACTGACCCCAGCTGGAAATGGGCTTCAAATCATTTTTGCTATTGGCCTCCCAGTTCTACAAGTCTTCTAAGGAATTAGTTGCAGTTCACTATCTATCAACTACCACCCCCACCAAAAATAATTTCTCCTCTCCCATAGGAGCTCCAGTGAAGAATGTCTTTCTCTTTGACGAGATGATTTCTGAAACTCAATCAAATGCAGCCCTTGATGCATTTGGAATAGAAGGCAGAATTAGAGACACCCGGTGAGTTTAAGTCCCTGATTAGTGGAAATTGCTTAAAACTACATCCAGTAAGTTAGTATATTTGTTTAGCAGTGGCATACCTAGCATATTATTTTTTTTTATTTTTAGGTATAATCAATATATAATAAATTGCACGTGTTTAAAGTGCACAGTTGAGACATTTGCATATATATATATATTGCATATATATATATATATATATATATACACACACCTGTGAAACCATCACATAGTCAAGATAATGAACATATCCATCAGCCCAAGTTCCATTATTTCCCTTTGTTTCTCATAAAAGGTGCTAAATATAGATGCCTGTGGACAAGAAAGAAGAAAAACTTTCTAGTTTTATTAATAGATGCAATTTTAGGGGCGCCTGGGTGGCTCGGTTGAGTGTCCGACTTCAGGTCAGGTCATGATGTCGCGGTTTGTGGGTTCAAGCCTCGTGTTGGGCCCTGTGCTGACAGCTCAGAGCCTGGAGCCTGCTTCAAATCCTGTGTCTCCCTTGCTTTCTTCCCCTACTCCACTTATGCTCTCTTTCTCTTTCTCTCCAAAATGAATAAACATTAAAATAATTTGTAAAAAATTGATGCAATTTTAACTGTACATTACCATTGGAGTAAGAAGCAACATCCCACAATAGAGTCAGCCTAACATCATTCTAAGATCAAGGAGCTAAACAGGTTCATAGGGTGACTATGTGACATGTGACATCTAACTTAGGTAGTCTGAGAGCTCTTCTGATGCGTGTTGCCTTGATGAATGTTCCCTGTTCTAGTGCTTCCCAAGACTGCATTAGGTATTAACTGTGTAGTCCCATAGCATCTTCTCTTTACTCCTAGAATAAAATCATACCATTGCATTGCAAAAGCTTATTTACTTGTTTTCCTTCCCCACTGTGATATCAAGAAGGATCTTCGTTCTTCACTATCCCTGATGGAATGCCTACCACATAGCAGAGCTCAATGCATTCTTATTGAAGGGAAAAATTAATGAGTCTTGTTTTTCCTGAAAGCAACTGAGCAGATGGCTTGGTCTAGCCCTTTTCCATGCAGGAAGGGACTCAAAGTACACAACTGACCAGTGACATGATACAGTAGCATTATCTATGAGTCTGGAAGCAGCATATTTCACCAATCAGTAGAGCTTGGGTCATATCCTACCTAACATTGTCATTACTGAGAAATGTTCCTTTAAGGTGATATTCTTATTGAAGCATGTCCAGTTTGCTAAAGAAAAAAAAAAAATATATATATATATATATATATATATATATATTAGGGAGAAAAGATAGAAGGTGAGTGCTTTCTTTCTTTTGTAATTAATTGTAAAGAGATTCATTTGTTTGCCCACACATTCTAAGCATTGCCTACATGGTTTTGGGAATATTTTATTTTTCCTTTGAAATCATCTTAAAAGAGAAAAGCAATGCTTCTGAGAGTTATGAAATCTCAAAGGCCGTTAGAAATTCATTTATCACTTTAATGCAGGAAGATAAACAGGGATGTATTAAGCAAAGATACTCCATTATGCTGTAGCAGAGTTATATTTTAGCTTTGGCTTTGGCTTTACTTGAGGATTCTAATGGAAACATTGATCTTATTTCCAACGTCGCATTCCAGCATTCTCCTGAAATGAAAATTCCTCTTCTGCGTTTGTTTCTAAGCATGGTGAATTAAATCCTCCCTGTGGTTATGCTTAAATACCATGGCTTATTGAATGCTTTTCCTGACCACCACTCAGCCACACTCCATAACAAATAGCTATAAACTGATCTTCTGGGCTCCCCAAATACCTACTGCAAAGACTATAATAGATCTGATCAGAGTTTGCTACAATTGACTATATGTCTGAATAACTGGACTGGGAGATCTGTGAGGTTTATTCAACTCACAGAGAATTTTCATAAATTTGCCTAGTTCAGATCAGCTCAATAGAATAAAACAGGAAGTAAATCGAATAGCCTACAAAATAAAAATAAAAATAGCTTCTACATATCTCTTCTTCCTTTCCAAGGAGAATTCAAGAAAATTCAATCTAACTCTCTTTTGGAAATTCCACTTACCCTTAACAATTATGTATTAGACAATTGTCCTCATGTATTCATTTGCTCTTTTAACAAACATTACTAAAGTCTTACTTTAACCCACTTGTAAAAGTACTAATATGAATACACCTGCTATCAAGAAATTTGAAGCACAGCAAAGAAGATATGCGCAAAAACAACTGCAACACAAACTATGTATAACATGTAGAAACTCATGCACAGGGTGTTCTAGAAACCTGGAGAACAAGCACAGAAAGCTCACCAATTGTGGGTAGGGTAGGGGTGATGGCCAAGGAAATCTTCCACAAGGAGGTCGTGCTTACACTGGATTTAAAGACAGAATGGGAATTTTCTATCAGAATACAAAGGGAAGAGGAATCCAGACAAGAGCATAGCACAGGAGGTCTCAGAAAGCAGAGTATACATTGAAAACAGGCATGATATATGTCAGAAAGTGTTTGGAAATGAGCTCTAGGGGCGACCTGGGAAGGGTTTTGCACCCCTACTGGGTAGTTCTGAACTTGCCCCTATGGGAAAAGGATAACCAATGCAACATCTAAGCACAATTGTAACACAGTCATATTTACATCTTGGAGCGTTCACTTAAAAATGTACAGCGATGTTTGTAAAGAATGTTTCTAAGGACGTTGGCATATTAAGAGTTATGACTCAATGATTTCTGGTCAGGTAAGTCTGAGAAAATGATGGGTTAAGCATATTTGAACACCTCAAATATTTAACTTGCTCACCTTTGTTTTGTTTCTCCAAGAAGGGCATAGGCAACCTTTCCCAAACTTATTTCACTATGGAAACTTCACCAGATATCTTATAGGATTAGGGTTCCCAAGAATACACTTTGAGAATGTAAGTGTAGAGGACCAATTGGGATGTTGCAATGACGTTGATATGATCATTGATGAGAATATTATGGTATTAACAGGAAATAAACTGTCAGCAGCCGAGGCATGGAGAAGATGGAACTAAACCATGTTTAGCTCTCATAATGGCCAAAATTGGCAAAGCTTGGTCTGGCGAATCACTTTGACACCTGTGATGTTAATTCATTAGAGTCACAGAACTTTTCAGAAGGGGCTAGTCTAATGCTAAATTTAACTGCCCCCCACCTTTTATAACATAAGGAAATTGAGTCCTCAGTAAATTAATGACTTAATAAAAATTGACAATCATGATACATAGAATCAACTCTCCAAGCTCTTAATGTTTTCACTGGAGGAGAGCCAGAGTGTGAATATTTATAAACACTAGATAATCACCAAACAAGTTATGTTTGTCTTTGGATTATATTTCTTTACTTATATTTGAATAGAGATTCATGTGACATTTAGGGAATAGATGATGCTCTAATAAAACTAATGAAGTCGCACTGTCAAGACTTGACTCCAAAGGAGCTGGAAAGCTGCCCAGCATTTTTATTCTGTCTGCATGAATTCTTGCCTGCTGCCCACACTGTGCTGGGCAGAGAAGGTAGCACCTGCCCGGCATGCCTGCAAGTTCCCCCCGGGCATGGTGCTCTTTCTGAATTCAGTCTGTGAGATGCATTACTTCTCTAGTGAAAGGGGTCAAGAGGGAATTAGGTTTTGGTTTCAGTAAAGTTGTGCCATAGTTATAGAGTTATCCCCTTAAACAATCATTTTTAGGAAAGTTGGATGCTAAATGATCTTTTATTATTGTAGTTTCCATTGTTAATATATATTTAGAGAGCATTCAAAATCCAATACCACTCTTAAGACCCTGTGATTTCACCTGAAATGACACAGTCTTTCCTTTTGAACACCATCAACATAAGAG
Source organism: Panthera onca (assembly GCF_046562875.1). Classification (NCBI taxonomy): domain Eukaryota; kingdom Metazoa; phylum Chordata; class Mammalia; order Carnivora; family Felidae; genus Panthera; species Panthera onca. Next base: position 227,649,759 of record NC_138339.1, read on the forward strand.
GAAGTATTTTGCTTCGCTCTTCTTTCTGCTCCACCTGCTGCTACATTGCATGGGCCCATGACAGTGACCACTTGACCCACTGGCCAAATGAGACTTTGGTCCTCACCGCAGTAAGATCAAAGATTGGGATAACCTTGAAATGACTGCTGTGTCTTTATTCGGGCATTTGAAATGTGCTGACGTTATATAGTCTCCTAGCTGTTGTCTCCACTCTGACTTTTTTGGTAGCTTTCGATTTTCCCTGACAAGAAGATTGTTTTGCATAGGATGTGCCAAATAAGATTCACCTTCAACTGAATGTGCTACTCATTCATGGATGGCAGTCTCTGAAAGGTGTTAATTGGAATACTAACCACTCTTCTTGGCTATTAAAAATTACTAAAGGTCAAAGACAAGCAACTTGCTCTATTCTCACGCATTTTCTATCCTGGTATAAAAATGTTTGTGACTTGCCTTCAATCAGGATTAATGAGAAGGTAAGAGGGTTATTATTGACACACACCTGATCCACTTAAAGAGCTGCAATCTTCACACTAAGGGACTGCGTTTGGAAAAAAAAAAGGAAAGAAGAAAGGAAGAAGGAAGAAAGAAGAAAGGAAAGATATACATTGAAAATTCTGAGGATTGGGATAATTCTAAGCCAACTAATCGAAGGAAATGCTAGAACAAAGAAGTAAAAATTAAGTTCCTTAAACCCTAAGAAATAGCCCTTATACACTAAGAAAGACATTTCATGTTGTTATTCCATAAATCTTGAGTTAATAATTTTCAGCCATAATATTATGAAAATGAATATCTTTCCCCTGTTTTTTTTTCTTTAAAATGATCATCAGAATTTTTCCCTCAAGAAAGGTAAAAATTTTTAATCATTTTGAAATGTTTTTGTCCTCTGGATGATCATGGCTATACCTAAAACAGAAGCTGAAGCAAATTGTGAATATTTTTAAAATTTAGCTATAATTAAGTGGGTACATTAGGAATACCAGTCAGCCTCCATATGTTAAACTTATTCTGGAGTCATTGACAAAAAGTGTACTTTCATGACTTTGAACATTATTCAAGACTGGGATCAAGTACAGCCTCTCTATGAAAAATCCCCCTAATTTTCCAATTTACATAGACGAAATTATACATCATCTATTTTGTGCCTACAGTCTACCTAAGAGTACCATACATAATTAGATAGATAGATGGATCGAAAGATAAAACACTACATTTATCGAAATACTTGGAATGCAATACGTAGAATCACTCTCTACTGTGAGATTTCCACACTGGCAGGAATGAATTTCCCCTACTTTGATTTTCTGTACCTAAAAGAGCCTAGTACATAGTATTATATGTTGATAGTGTTAGGGGCGCCTGGGTGGCTCAGTCGGTTAAGTGTCTGACTTCAGCTCACGTCTTAATTTCACTGTTCGTGTGAGTTTGAGCCCCACGTCAGGCTCTGTGCTGACAACTCAGAGCCTGGAGACTGCTTCGGATTCTGTCTCCCTCTCTCTCTGCCTCTCCCCTGCTCGCGCTCTGTCTCTCTCTTTCAAAAATAAATAAACATTAAAAAAAATATATATATATACATGATATATATATGGTATATATATGAGATATATATATCGTATATATATGGTATATATATACCATATATATTAATATATTTTTAATAATATATTTTAATATATTTTAATAATATATATGGTATATATGTATGGGATATATATGGTATATATATATGTGTGTGTGTGTGTGTGTGTGTGTATATATATATGTATATATATATATATATATATATATGTATATATATATATATATATATATAGTAGTGTTACCAAAGTGGTAGGTTCTTCGCCTACTCAATATGGTTCCCCACATAGCCAAATAATGATGCTCTAGGACCTTCTCCCCAATTAGGTCAGAGTTTTTTAGGTGAGAGTAATTAAAGGGCTGGTAAGCAAGCTGACATAGGGGGTTTTCAGCAAAGTGGGAGGAGGCTTTTCAGAATCAGAGTGCCACCTTTCTTCTTCCCTTAAATAGGCACAGTCTGATGTATTATGGCCCTGGTTGGTGTATTTTACTGCTATTACAATTAGATGGTAATGAACTTGAGATCATCTGGAGGGTTAGCATGGTGCCTGACCTGGATCAAACAGGTCAAAAACTGGGTCGGGGGCTTATTTGGAACCTGTGGTTTCTGGCATCCTGCCTTGGTTTCTGATGGCAAGCAGCATCTATAAGCAGGGCTAGAAAACTGGGTTATTGTGGCTTATTAGCAAGTACCTGGTGACAGTGGGACATTTGTTTTTTAAACATCCTGTGAAATAAATGATTAAATACATTCAGGGTGATAACAACTATGAAGCTATTCCTTGAATCTATTAGCTTGGAAAATGGAATCATCTTTCAGCTCCTAAATATACAACACTTAGAAGTATTCTGAAGTACTTTGCTTCCACATTTTAACATAACAGATATGAATTTTAAGCACATCAAATGGCTGCTTATTTTTATTTGAAAGCTTTAAACTCCAAATGTGAAACCTCTCCCTTATTCCTCATTTGCAGTAGCCTTTTAACAAGGCATAGTTGTTAGAATAATGAAAAATATTTTGACAATATCAAGGTCTTATATGAATTAAAGTTGTTAAACCAAAGAAGCTCCTGAAAATTGTATCTCTCTTTACATATAGAGAAAATAAGAATCATTTTCTAAAAGCAAAGACAAAGATGATATGAGGAAAAGATTTTAGAGATTATGCATATATGGAGAAAATCTAGATAAATATAATAAAAACATGGTAAAGATGTCATATATTGCACTATCCAGGACAATAGTGGCTAGCATGATGTGAAATTAGACACTTAAAATGTGGCTAGTCCAAACTGAATGGTGCCGTAAGTATAAAAATACATACACTTGAAGATTTAGCACAAAACCGTATAAACTATTTTGCCAATAGTGTTTACGTTCATGATACTGAAATTATAATATTTTGGATATACTAGATCAAATAAAATGGTGTTTTAAAATTAACTCCATCTATTTCTTTTCCATTTTTTTAATGTAGCCATGAGAAAATTTAAAATTACATATATGGCTTATGCTATAGTTCTATTTGCTAGTTCATAACATTGCTATACAGAATAATTTTTTTCTCTTCTGATTTTATTTTTAGTTTAAACTTGTCTTTCATTAAATGGACTTCAGCTCCTTGGTGCATGCAGGCTAGATATTTTTTAAAGCCCTCCTCTTATAATATCCCCTGGATAAATTGTAACAGGCACATTTTCAAATTCATTGATGAGCTTGCAGGACAGAAGGTAAAACGCCTACCAGGGGAAAAACGAGCCGAAAGCACATGAGTGAAGAATAACCTCCTAACCCAGGATCTGTCTGTTGTGGGGGCAAAAGGTGAGCTTTGGCGATTACTTGGAATCCAACAAAGCCCTGGGACAGCTCTCAGTGGTAAAGCTAAAGGTGAGATGTGCACATTAGATCAGGAGTTAGGAAGATGACTACATCATTGTGAAAAATGGGCCAGAAAAACAAACGCCTGCCAGAAAAACGATCCTTTACAGAATCTTTGTTCTCTCCCCTATGGTTTCAAATAGAAAACTGACATACAATAGAGAAAATTAACACTTTCAATATCTGGTTCTTAAAACACACACCCAGTAAAAATTATAAATATCTGATAAAGATTCATAAAAATTTAGTATATATGTTATATTAGAAAATGTTTAAAAGACATAATTACAGATAATGCAGACAAAATTCAAAAAAATTCAAAATTCAAAGAGAATACCATGAATAGCTTTGTGCCATCAAATATAAAACCATATTAAATGGACAGAGGCCTAGTATGAAATAATGTACAAATTCTGACTCAGAAAGAAATAAAAAAGCCTGAATGAAGAGTCTTTTAATATGTGAATAAATTGAATCAGTAGTTTAAAATCTTCTTACAAGGAAGATAGCAGGTCAACAAGTGAGTTCTATTCACTTATCAAGGAATGGATTATTTAAATATCTTATACATTTAAGGGGGGAATTATAAAAAGGGAATACCTCTTAAATAATTTTATGAAACTACAATAACTTGATCCCCAAACTTGGCAAGGAAGGTATGAGAAGGAAATTAACTACAATGTCACTTGTGAATATACATGTGAAAATCCTAAACAAAATGTTAGCAAATCTAGCAATATATTTTTTAGTCCTTGCCAAGCTGGATTCAAGTTGATTTCAATTAGACAGATTTATAGAAACAGGCAAAACTAGGGATGATGCAAACACATCAGTATTTGCCGGGAGTTGGTGATGGTGGGAAAGGAATCAGTTACAGTAGGCACAAAATTGTTTTAGAATAAGGGAACTGTTCTAATCTGATTTTGGTGATAGATACCCTGTATAATTTAAATCAAAGAACTTTATTATATATACATAAAGTCCTTAATAAAAAGAGATATGAAAGAAAGATTGAAGGGATTCGCACTGACCAAATGCGGGAAATGGTGGCAAATTATAATCCACTGAATAAAATAAGAACTCATGAGATGGTATTGATAACGAATGAATGAATGGGAAAGAGAGAAGGGAAAAACCCTTTCTTTGTTTTTGAAAATTTTTTAATGTTTATTTATTTTTGAGAGACAGAGACAGAGCATGAGGAAGGGATGGACACAGAAAGAGGGAGACAGAATCCGAACCAGGCTCCAGGCTCTGAGCTGTCGGCACAGAGCCCGAAACGGGGCTCAAACCCATGAACTGCGAGACCATGACCGAAGCCAAAACTGTATACTTAACTGACTGAGCCACCCAGGCGCTCCAGAAAAACTCTTATAGTGTAATGCTAACTAATAACGATGAAAGAAATTATAGAATTTTAATCATATCACTTTCTTTGCAAACATCCTAGTTAAAACTGACAGGGGCAGGAATCATCAATGGATGCTAACTCTAAGAAAGGAATACAATTTCAAATATCGCCCCCCAAATTACTTATTAATCACAAAAGGAAAATTAACAATTGTCCAGTGGCACAACTGGACAGTACCTTAGTCAAATGAGCAAAATTAACACCACCAATAAGAGGTAAACAGATATTCTTTTTTCTGGATGTAATATCTCAAGTGGACACAGTGTCCCCCAGGTCACATGCCAGCAAAAATCATGGACAATATACAAACCCAAATTGAGAGATATTCTCTAAAATATCTAACCTAATTCTTCAAAAGTATCAACATCATTAAAGACAAGCAAAGGCAGAGGAATTATTCCAGAAAAAAGGAGAATAAAAAGAACCAGTTAGATGTAACTTTTCATTAAGTAAAGAAAAAAATGCTATAAAGTGCTTTTGGGGACCATCATGAAATTGGAGTACTGGCTTTATAACAGATAAAAAAAATATCAATATTGTGTTTTCTGAATTTGGCAACTATACATTGGGTATAGCTTGCTCTTAGGAAAAACATACAGAAATATTAAGGAGTAAAGAGGCATGACATAGGCAACCTACTCTCAAATGGCTCAAAACTGATTAAAAAAATATTTGAGAAATAGAATGATAAGCCAAATGTAACAAAGTATGAAAAATTAATGGATTTCGGTGAAGATTATAAGGAAGTTCTCTATACTATCTTGCAACCTTCTATAAGTTTGAATTTACTTTAAGACAAAAACTTTTTAAAAACTTACGTGCTCATCCCTTACTCATCATATATTAATATGAAACAATCTCCATAATTTATCATTTGGATAGAACCAAGGTGCATAATAGTGTGTATGGCATGCTACAATTTATGTAAAAAGGTGAACACACACACATATGCATATACACACATATTTCCTTGGATTTGCATAGATCATATCTCAAAAGATAAACTAGAAATTAGCAACACTCATTGCCTTTGGAGAAAGGAATTGAAGATATTTTTCACTCTACACTCTTCTGATCCTCTCAAATTTTGAACCATTATTCAATTAAAATAATAAATACATGCAAAAAATATTTAAATTTCTACCACAGCTATATTTTGGTAAAAACATAGAACAATGAAAGCTCTCATATACCACTGATGGAAGTCTGGAAAACAGTTTGGTCTTATCTTGTAAATGTGAACATATTCAAAGCCTGAGAACCCTGTGGTCAGCAATTCTACTCCCAACTACACACCATTCTGGGAAATGTGCACCAAGACTCACTTTCCAGAATGTCCTTGGCAGCTTTGCTCATAGAAGAAAAACACTGGGCACAAATCAAATCTAGTTGGGCAGGGAATAGAGAATTGGTGATATGCTGGAATAGTACACAACAGAGAAAATGAATGAACTTTAATTGCCTATAAAAAATCATGAATCTCAAAAATGTAACGTTGAGTAAAAGTGAAGTTACATACAAGATAACATTTTATAAATTTCCAATAATGTAAAATTGAATCACATATTTGTTATACTGCACATGTAGAGCTATAATGAGAGTAAAGGAATTATAAATGCATAGCTCTCAATACTGATTCCCTCTGACAAAGGGAGGGAGATACCAGGATAAGGGAAATGCAACAGGCTTCAAAAGTGTCTGTGGTTTGTGAATATTTCTATTTTTTAAACTGCATAGTGGCTATATGGATATTTTTTTTACTACTATTCACATATACAAATACATATATTTCATGTATCTTTTTTGAAATAATAAATAATTGTATTTATTTTTTAAGTTTATTTATTTATTTTGAGAGAGAAAGAGAGAGAAGGGGAGGGAGGGAAGGACAGAGGGAGAAGGAGAGAAAATCCCAAGCAGGCTCTGGGCTGTCGCACAGAGCCCGAGTCAGGGCGCCATCTCACAAACTGAGAGATGGTGACCTGTGCCAAAATCAAGAGCCAGATGCTTAATGACTGAGCTACCCAGGCACCTCAAAATAATAAATAATTTTAAAACACAAAACATTAAGAATGTTTTTTATTTTTTTACCTGAATTCAATTTCTTATTTTTTTTACTTTACATCCAAGTTAGTTAAGCATATAGTGTAACAATGATTTCAGGAGTATATTCCTTAATGCCCCTTATCCATTTAGCCCATCCCCCTCCCACAACCCCTCCAGTAACCCATATTTAAGAGTCGCTAATGTTTTGTCCCCATCCCTGTTTTTATATTATTTTTGCTTCCCTTCCCTTATGTTCATCTGTTTTGTATCTTAAAGTTTTCATATAAGTGAAGTCATATGATATTTGTCTTTCTCTGACTAATTTCTCTTAGCATAATACCTTCTAGTTCCACCCACATAGCTGCAAATGGCAAGATTTTATTCTTTTTGATTGCTGAGAAATACTCCACTGTGTATATATACCACTTCTTCTTTATCCATTCATCCATCGATGGACATTTGGGCTCTTTCCATACTTTGGCTATTGTTGATAGTGCTGCTACAAGCATTGGGGTTCATGTGCCCCTGCGAAACAGCATACCTGTATCCCTTGGATAAATACCTAGTAGTGCAATTGCTGGGTCATAGGGTAGTTCTATTTATAATTTTTTGAGGAACCTCCATACTCTTTTCCAGGGTGTCTACACCAGTTTGCATTCCCACCAGCAGTGTAAAAAAGAGCCTCTTTCTCTGCATCCTAGCCCACATCTGTTGTTGCCTGAGTTGTTAATGTTAGCCAAGAATGCTTTTTAAAGAGAATGTTAGAAAATATGCAGTGGATCCAGAGAATATAAATTGGACTGAGGGATAGAATAATGCAGGGAGAATGCATCCCCACCAAATCAGTATGTGGATGAAGAGGAGGCTGATTAGCAGATGGTGGGGTTCCTATCCTATTGGGGTCATCTTCTCTATGTGTCTATAACAGAGAGATGAGGGAGAGAAGGTCTTGGCTAATGGGGAAAGATGAAAACTTGAGATATGAAGCAACAGTCAAACCAAGCCTTAGTGAAATGTCCTCTAATTCAGAGAAGTGTCTTCTACCTTCGGGCCAGGGAAGATTCCAACAATATTCACCTACTCATTCAACAAACATTATCATATGTCTAGGCCTAGGGAAGCACAATGAACAAGAGACATATGGCCTTCTTACTTTCTCCTCATCTATGGACTCTTCTGCATCTCTTCTGTGAGCATGATATTGTAGCTCAGGGATCTAATCCCACTCTCCTTTTCTTTCCACTCCAGGGATAACTTCTGATATTTTGTAAGCCAATAATATCAAGTCCATAGCATTTGCTTTCTGGACATCTCCACTTATATATTCCATGGCTTACTGTTGGAGAAATAAAACAACCCTACCAATGCAAGACCCCTCCATACTAATAGAGAAGAGAGAAAAAACAATTTTGTTATATATTTTTTTATTTTAGAGAGAAAGAGAGAAAGAGCAGGGGAGAGGGGCAGAGGGAGGGAGAGAGAGAATCTTAAGCAGGCTCCACACTGAATGCAGAACCTGATGCTGGGCTCAATCCCATGATCCTGGGATCATAATCTGAGCTGAATTTGAGTTGGACATTCCACTGACTGAGCCAGCCAGATGCCACAAGAAAAATCAATTTAAAATTGAATAAATGTTATCAGATGTACATATAAATAAAGGTAGCAGGAACTTATCTATAATGTCTGGACAGAATTTCACATAAACTCATTCATAAAAGCAAAAGAGGAAAAACAATAAAAACTTTTATCTCCAATAGAGACTAGAGGACACACCTCTTGTGTGTGACTGTCTCACACACAAGAGGGACATTCAAGTTCATCTTGGAGGTTGTGTTTATAGTTCCAAAGTCAGAAGGTTCATGACCTTGCCTTATGAAGTACAAGGTCAGACATTTGATGAGGACCCCTGTATTTTCAAAGAGACAGCCTGAGGAGGAGAGTGTAGGAAGGCTCTCACCTCCCTCCTCTTTACATTTGATCATCTTACCCTTACATTTGAAAGCTTGATCAATTTACCCTTAAATCCAACAAATGTAGTTCTAAACTGAAATAGTCTCCTTTTCTTTAGCTTCACCCTGCTCCTTCCTGAATTTCTTACATCAGTATCAGAGGGAATTGCACTGCCAATCCAAATCTTTGCCTAAACCAAAAATTAAGACATTATCTTTGACACTTTTATCTCCTTTTCTATATTCCCATCTCATGTGATCATTAGAAACTCCTGGCCATCAGCCACAGCAATTTCTTGCTCGACACGTCTCCAAAGGCAAGGGAAATAAAAGCAAAAATGAACTATTGGGACCTAATCAAGATAAAAAGCTTCCACACTGCATAGGAAACAATCAATAAAACTAAAAGGCAACTGACAGAATGGAAAAAGATATTTGCAAACAACATACCCGATAAAGGGTTAGTATCCAAAATCTGTGAAGAACTCACCAAACTCAGCACCCAAAAAACAAATAACCCAGTGAAGAAATGGGCAGAAGACATGAATAGACACTTTTCCAAAGAAGACATCCAGATGGCCAACAGACACATGAAAAGATTCTCAACATCACTCACCATCAGGGAAATACAAATCAACACCACATTGAGATACCACCTCACACCAGTCAGAGTGGCTAAAATTAACAACTCAGGAAACAACAGATGCTGGCAAGGATATAGAGAAACGGGAATCCTCTTGCACTCTTGGTGGGAATGCAAACTGGTGCAGCTGCTCTGGAAAACAGTGTGGAGGTTCCTCAAAAAATTAAAAATAGAACTATCCTAAGACCCAGCAATAGCACTACTAGGAATTTATCCAAAGGATACAGCAGTGCTGATTCATAGGGGCACATGTACCCCAATTTTTATAGCAGCATTTTCAACAATAGCCAAATTATGGGAAAAGCCTAAATGTCCATCAACTGATGAATGGATAAAGAAGATGTGGTTTATACATATAATAGAATACTACTTGGCAATGAGAAAGAATGAAATCCTGCCATTTGCAGCAACATGGATGGAATTGGAGGTTATTATGCTAAGTGAAATAAGTCAGTCAGAGAAAGACATATCATATGTTTTCACTCAGAGGTGGAAGATTATGGGGGAAGGGAAGGGGAAAAAAATAGTTACAAAAAGAGAGAGAGGGAGGCAAACCATAAGAGACTCTTAAATACAGAGAACAAACAGAGGGTGGATGGGGTTGGGGTGGAGGAGAGGGGAAAATGGGTGATGGACATTGAGGAGGGCATTTGTTGGGATGAGCACTGGGTGTTGTATGAAAGCGATGAATCATGGGAATCTACCCCAAAAACCAAGAGCACACTGTATACACTGTATGTTAGCTAACTTGACAAAAAATTATATTTAAAAAAATAAATAAAATAAAATGAAACAAAATACAATAAAAATAAAAATGCAAAAAGGAAAAAAAGAAAAAGAAAAAGAAACTCCTGGCCATTGTACTCCATTAATATCTATCAGTGTATCCCTTCCTTCTACCTTCTATGCTGTGCCTAACTCAGGCCACCCTCCGCTGGGTGTCAGCAGCATCCCTGCCTCCAGAATGGTCTCTATTGGGTCAGAGGGATTGAGGAAATGGATACAGAAGCTTGAACAATTTGTGTTTCTTTTTGTCAAAAGGAGGATTTAATAGAAAATTTAGTCATGACAAAATTGTTCTTTAGTGCCCTCTTCATACCTTTTTATCCCAGAATCTCTGCTTCTTAATTTTAGAAATAAAGCTTTCTTTTCCCTTTCACATTTTACAAAATACATCTTCTCCTTCCTCATTTTCCATTTAGCTGTCACCCATGCTGAAATATTAACGAGAAGGTAAGAATATCATAAAATAGAAAACAGCAACGTGTAGAGTTTATTTGGCAAGTGCTCTGGCTTGCTTCTTGAGGATGGAAAGGCTTGTCCTCATTCTGTAGTCTCCAGAATGGATCAAGGCAGCGGGTGCTCAGTATATAGCATTGATGATGAAGAATGGAGGAGGAAGCCTGTTGAATGGAAAAGGTTTTGGCCCCGGGGGGTGGGGGGGTTATGGTGGAATACTGGTCAGTCTGTAGTACACTCATTGCAAATTTTTTAAGGAGACATTTTTTTCCTGGAAAATAATTCACCACAGGCTTGTGCATCTGAGAAGGCATGGGGGCATGGTTGGAAGGGGATTTTGGGGGTAGGCTGAGGGAGCAGGGAACAGTTATGGGTACAAAGGGCTATAGCGGCTAGGAGGCTGCTGGAGAAAACATGAGATGTCAACTCGGGTGAATGTCTTGAGCCAGGTTATCGCTACTTTATTCACTTCCGGTGATGTAAGTAGCTAACCATGGCAGGGATTTTGTTTTTATTATTGTTGTCCTTAATCACTTATGATAGTGGCAGTCTATTTATTTTCTGAATTTTTAGCCCTGCTGGGAATTTCCTCAGCACTCCAAGTAAAGACAGGAAAGTTGTCTTTTTCTTTTTTTCTTTTTTTTAAATTCAATCCTTTAAATCTTACGAGAAGAAAACATGTCACAGAGTTGTAATCTTTGTGGTGTCATTTGCATTGCCATTCTGAAAGCTGTGTCACTGTTTCCATTGCATGTCAGTCCTTTTATAGGCTTATAGCTGTCATAAAATACCCTAGGGATGGAAATGTGCCACCTACACATTTTTTGGTTCACCTGCTGTATGGCATAATTAATATAGCTACTTTTACTTCTACTCGATCTTCATCATCAAAAAATAAAAATACCAAACACAAAGACTTTGTCTGGCACCTGGCACTCTATTCCATTTTATGGAAACAGGAAAAACAAATTTAAGTGTAGTGTGTACACCTATCACCTGTCCATAGAAAAGACAAGCAAGACCCCTCCCTCCAAGAAAAGTGACAGACTTGCAAAATGCTGTGTGAAAACCATCAGCTTGTTCCCTTCATGACTTCATGCACTGGAACGCAAGCCAGGCTATTTATCAAGAACAGCAAATATTCTATGGGTGCTTGGGATGATACGGTTTCATTTTCTCCTCATCAGGCTGAGAGAACAGTTTCATGAATCCCACACTCTCCCAATGTCCTGGAAAGACCTCAGAATTTCATATGGCTGTTTATTATCTAAAAACCTATATGTCTTCCTGGATGGTACAGACAGACCTTTAATATGAGCGATCTATAATTCTGATGCCTGAAAGTGAAGTATAGCAGGTGCTCTGGAAAGAGATCTCATTTGACTTTGTACGTAAGTAAGAACTCCAGTTTCCTCATTTATAAAATGTGACTAACAATAAGGCTTGAATTTTGTTCTGTTTTATTAATTTTGAGGTGACATCCACATGTGATCATGAGAAATATAATTCAAATAATACATGAGGACACACAAAAGGGGAAAATGGACGTCTCCCCCTACTTGGTTCCTACTTGCACCATTCCGCACTCTCCCTCCTCCGTCTACCTCTACCCATTTCCTGCGAGTGCTAGTAGACTCTTTGCTCTGTATGTACATGTGTGGATAGATGGACACATGCATGTGCAGATATCCTTTCTGTTTGTTCCAGACAGTTTTTGAAGACGATCATAGCATTTTAATTTGTAATTAAATCTTCCTCATTCTAAGGATTCCTCTGCTTCTTTATATTTTATCCTTCTTGCCCACATATGCTAGCAAGTCTTGATGTTTCTTTACATGTTGGTAACCTTTTATGTGGGATAGGGTTCACAGCATGCAATAAGTATGTTTCTGGGATCACATCGCTCAAAAATCAAAATAGTGCTGTGCTCTGTGCACCTCAATGACACTTGAAAAAGATTGTATAATGGCTGTAAATATGATCACATAATATTTTGATAGTGACATTCTGAGATAGCTCTTTTGATGGTAGCTGTTTCAACTACCAATTTTTGATCTTTGCATGCCAATAATTTTGCTCAATTTGTCACATACATCAATGTACCATTTTTTCCTCTGCAAGACTTTTTCACTGCTTATTCTTTTGTTAACCATGACTGTGTCTTTCCAACAACAACTAATTCTCCAATTCTCTGAAATGAACTGGGTGTCCTACAATTCATTTAAATTCTGACACTAGCTACAAGGAGTCAGCACATGTCCCATAGATTAAGGGCACAGTCCCACAAGACTGGCCCCACATCAGATATCAGTTGCAGGTGGGATCCCCAGGCTACTCACACTTCTGCACAACTGAAGACAAATTCATTTTGATTATTTGCCAGAATGACTCATAAAAATAAAAAAAGAACTATGCTTCTGATGGCATTTTTATTCTAAAGGATACTATCCAGGAACAGCCAAATGGAAGAGAAGTATTGGGCAAAGTATGGGGGGAGTAAGATGCAGAGTTTCTATACTCTCTCTGGATATGCCACCCACCCAGCACATCAATGTGCTCACCAATCCACAAACTCTCTGAATCACTGTTCAACTTGTTCAAAGGTTTTTATCAAAGTCTCATGACACATTACATAGGCATGATTGATGAACTCATTATCCACTGGTGTATCTGACCACCTTGTTAAACAAACATATGTTGCTAACTGATTTCATTCTTTTTCTAGGTAGATTGTACACCCTATTCAATTAGTTTTTCCTCCTTCTTGCCAATATTTACACATATTCACTTCTCCTCCTTTTATTGTATTAGCTAGAACTTTTCACACAACCTTGAATATCAACAATCACAATAGGCTTCCTTATCTTACTTTTGAACCTGATGGGAACACACTTAATATTTTACCATTAATAGTGTGATCAGTTCTGGATTTCTGACAGGTATTTTTTATGGAATTAGAGATTTCCTTCTATACCAATATGAGAAGAGATTTTTTTTTTGTTGTTTGAATCATGAATAGGTGTAAAATTTTGTTAAATTCTATTGAAATGATGATGATTAATTTTACTTTTGATTTGTTACTATAATAAATTACAACGATATACTTTTTACATTAATGTTTCTTGCAATACTTGACTAAATACTTCCTGATCTTTTCATACACAGCTAATACTTTATTTTTAATGTTTACATGTACTTTCATAAATTAGAATGGCATAAAGGTTTCTTTTCTGGTCCTGAACCACCTAGAATATATTGATAATAGGTTAAAGTCTCCTTCAGTTGTACCAATTTATACTAATTGATTTCTTAATTATATGCATTTATAAACACAAACACAGAAGCACAGTTTAACAATTAAACCCAAGGTTGCAAACTCAAATCTGTACACAGATCGGAAAAATATCACACATAAGTGAAGCAACCCATGTAACCCAGGTGTATGTGTATACAATGAGCAAGTGGGAGGCACTCTGGCAAAGAAGTGCACCAGCCACTTAAGAAAGCAGTCTCTACTTGGGTCCAGCCAATTACTGCAGGCAGAAATGTGAGCACAGTGCTACCAGTTCTAATAGACATTTAGGTACTTTTAAAGACTTGGCGAAAGAAAGAAGAAAGAAAGAAAAAAAGAAAGAAAGAAAGAAAAAAAGAAAGAAAGAAAGAAAGAAAGAGAAAGAGAGAAAGAAAGAAAAAAAGAACAAAGAACAAAGAAAGAAGGAAAGAAAGAAAGAAAGAAAGAAAAAAAGAAAGGGGAAGGGAGGGAGGGAGGGTGAAAGAAAGAAAAGAAAATGAAAAGTCATTCTCTGGGCCTTGTTTGTGACTTTTGAATTACACAATAAACCTTAGGATTAATACATGTGCACACATCAGAAAAGTCTCACTCTTTTCTTTAGCCAATCAGAAGGAAAGAAAAATAAAATTCCTTATGACCTCCTCCTCAATAGACCAGCAGAGAGCTTTAAAGAGACCCCAGAAAAGGCAGACTCCTTTAAAAATTAAAGTATGATTTAAAATATAAGAAAGTAGAGGTGATTCTGAAAGACAATGAGACTACTGAAAAGTACTTGTTAATCAGATTTTTATGTATAGTGATAAAAATGAAAATCTCAAATTGCCTCTAGATCATGACTAGCCAAATAAACCTAGTCTCGACAGTAAATCATTATTTTTGGCCTCAGATGAAAACTATAATTCTCTAGATTAAAAAGCACAAGGTTAGAAAGCAAAAAACTTCAGACATTTTTGAAAAATATAAGCAAATGCACTAAATAACTCCTAGTTGATATAAATTCCATATCCTCCATAACAACAACCAAAAAAATTGATTGCACATACTCTCTTGAGACCTACTTTCTGCTATCACTGGTGCTCTGAGCTTCCCAATTCCTTTCCCACCCCGTAGCAGAATCCCAGATGGCTCATATATTCATCTGAGATCCCTTTTGCTTACTTGCTAAAGTCTTGAGTATTGCTTTTTCATCCATCATCGTTAATTTGGCAGTGAGCTTTCGGCAGATTCTATGGCCCACTCAGCTTGTTTTGGACATCTGTTGAATAGCACTTTGAGAAATGCTACAGTAAAGGTAGAACCTTTAATATCACATTGGTTCTGTCTGTTCCATCTCTGTGGATAATGTGCCCTACCAACGTTGCTGAGAATCTTACTCGAGTGATCTCTCAGTTTTTACCTGGAAGTAATATTTATCCTAACTCAACAGTTGCAGGTGAATTAGTTAGGGTGACTGCGGTAGCAAATAGATCCAACATGTAATGCTATGTAGAGGCCCTTCATGTGGTAGGTCAAGGGGGCTCAGAGTGAATTCAAGTCAGTGGGAGGAGTCATTCAGGGCACCAGGCTGGTAATGACTTTGTCATGTCTGACTCATGTCTTCTAAAGTCTCCAAAAATGGGAAAAATATGGAAGAACACGTGTGGGAGATTTAAAGCAGGCCCAGATACGACAAATGTCACTTCTACTCCTATTCCATTCACTATAGTTCAGTCATTTATGTGGCTATACCCAACTGTAAGGGGCAACTAGGAAATGAGTTCTAGTTGAGTGCTGGGAAAGAAAGGAAACATATCTTGGTAAACACTTAGCAGAGTCCACTATGGATGGGAAGAAATAGCATCTAGATCAATTGCCTCTAGGGATCCTATAAAATAAATAAATAGACCCCCTTTCTGTATAGCTTTTTTTTTCCATTTCAAAACTTCTGTAGTACTCATCCCACAGATTAAAGGACCAAACAGCTGTGTTGGAATATGAGCCAATATTTTGCATATTAAAACAGTTGGGCACATAGAAACCCTCTGCTTTCCCTTGCCTCCCACGCCTGAGATACAGGCCTGCTACATTCAAAGCACGGGTAACACTGAAGACATTGAACTCCTAATCTCCGCCCTCTAGGAGTGTACAGTGGCGTTTCCAGAAGAGAGAAGACTTATAATCATAAACACAAAAGTGATATAACACTACACTGTCACATACCCCCTTCAACTCTAAGAACAGGAGAAGCAAAACCCTATCACGAGGAGGTTCCTGACTTGTTGCCTTATGCACACGGCATGCATGAGTGCCTTAGGGGTAAAGAGGAAACACTGCTGAAAGTTGATTACATTTTAATCAGAAAACCCGGTTATTGATTCTATAACCAGTGATTTTTTATTTAAAAAATCTCATGCCTAGAAAGCTTGGCGGTGTGCTGGCTTATGCTTTGTGTGTCCTATAGGTCTCTCTTTTTGCATATTGGGTGAGTAAAAGACTCATTAAATTATATTTCATTTTCCCTTCTGTCTTCCTTTATAAAATAATGAAATCAAAGGTGAAAATCACTGTCGTTAGAGAACGCACTCTGATGAGTGCAGGGAAATGTGACTCGCTAACAACTATTTAATCAAAGCTTTTCCAAGATCCATCTGTAGTTTTAAAAGATTTTCTTCCAAGTTTTGCTGTATCGACATGCAGTACAAAACTCTGCATTAAACCTCGAATTCTCCAAATTCAATAAAAGGAAATGTAAAAAGATATTTTCTTCAAATGCCTCCAGCTGGCCATCTGCCCTAATCACATACAGGCCTCAAAATTGTGTTCTACTGACAATAATAGGACCTATAAAGAGTATTACTGTGGAGTGATTTGAGAACGCATGGCGCCTTATGACCCTCACCTCCACTGAGCGGAGCCTGCCCAGATGGGAATAGAGAGACGCAGGCAGAGGCTGCAGACCCATGTATGGGCCAGCTCTGAACCACTGTGGCATGTTGCTCAAATATCTCCGAGAGGCAAAGGACAGCTGATTAGCTGCTGACCTTCTGCCCCTGGAGAGCAACCTCACATAGCATAGATGGGGTGCAATTATTGTAATAATTCAGCAAAGTGGGAGTTATAAAAAGAGGTTGGCTCTAGCTACTGCTCTGAGGCCCCAGCCATTACTGTGCCATCCACGTGACCATGTGGGAGGCGAGTACCTGGATCAGCCAGAGCTAGAGGGAAAAGAGACTGGGGAACGGGGTTGGGGGCCAAGGAGGCTCCCTTAGTCAATCACAGGATGGGTCTAGACTCCTGCCTTTCTAAGGAAACTGCTCCGGAGCAGGCCAGACCCTTGTGCATTTCAGATTGATTGACTCTGAGTGATGGGTCAGTAAACACAAGAGGCAGCCTGGTGAGGTTAGGAGAACATGGACCTTGGAATGGAAAGATCTGGGTTCATAACACAGATGTGCCTCTTGCTCCTCCCGCCCCCAAGGAATACCGAATAAATCACCTCCGTGAGCCTCAGTTCCTTCAACTGTGAAGAAAGAATTACAAAAACATGTACCATTCAGGATTGCCTCACGGAGTGATTGAGGTGTCTTAAAAAGGGCTTTGAAAACAGCCAAGTGTTATAAATATTGTTGAATGATGTTAAAGAATACAAAGGAAATTCTATACAGAGATCCTGATACCAGGGCCCTATTTCTTTAGGGAGAACTGTGCATTCATAAAGCAATTTGAGGAAAATGCGCAAGCAGACAAAAAAGGCAAAATGACGTGATAATGACATCAATGCTTCTCATTTACTTAAGCACATATGCACATTATACACACAAAGTTTTCACAATGTAGCCATTCGATCGATCCTTACAATTGTGGGTCCCCATCCCCCAGATGTGACACATTATTGTGCCATGCTCTGTTCAACGTGCTTAACGTGTTGTGAGAATCACGGCACTCTTGCAGATAAGCAGTGAGGCAGATCCTACCGTTCTTGTCATTCTAGAGACAAGGAAACTGAGGCGCAGAGCAGCTAAGAAATATGCCAATTCAGACAGGTAAGTTAGTGCTTCCAGGCAAGTCGAGAATTCAAGGCAGTGGCCTCCACAGTGCTATGCCACGACTGCATGCAGGAGCCAAGGTTAAAAGACCGAAAGGACCTTCCAAGACGACTCAGTTAGTAAGCAAATAAGCAAGGGAAGACTTGATACTAAGACATGGGTCTTTTGACCTTTGATCCAGAGATCGAAGACCACATTTTGCAGTAAAGAAGAGTATTAATCATTCAGCTCTATTTTCTCCTCAATTCTACATTTTTAAATAAAAAGGAATTCGTGAGAAGGGTTAAACATTTACAGAGTTACATCTATTTACTTGGATAATTTAGGGCCTAAATTTGAAAATCATAGAAAGACCTAAATTATATTAAAAAACTCCACTGACTAACTTTTGTAAGTCCCTCATCTTCCACATTCCTCCCCATTGCTGACTGTTCTCTTACCCTGGAATCTGCATGTTTCAGGCATTTATGCTCCCTAACAAATTATGTCATAAGCCAAAATCCCTGTAGCTTTTCATCATTTGTTGGCTTTCTTCCTGCTTAGTATCTTCTCGTGTTCATGACTGAATTCCTAAAGAAATGCACAGCTCAGCTCTGGTTTCACTTGGATTTAAGAACACTTTGTTTCCTTCACATGAGAAGACTTTAGCTAATCCCAGAAAAGGCCTCAGTTCCACCAAGAACTGGTTCTCTGAGTACTCAGAGCTGTCACATCTTTTCACCTGTCAAAGGCAGAGAATAGAGATCATGAGGGCCACCTATCCCTCAGGCACAGAAGATTAATGTCTGTCAGAGAATCAATCTCTCAGTCACTCCTCCTGTGAGTCTCCAAGTTGCCATTTCTGCCTGATACTGAAAAGGTTCCTGCTTCACTAACAGGAAGAACCAGATTTGTGAGTTGGGAGGGAGGGAGTGTGTCCCAGAAAATGCACACAGGTTTAGTAATCCATCAGGAATGGTACCTACTCACAGAGGTACTGAGAGAAGCAAGATAAGTGATCTACAGGAAGGGTTCTTGACAATTCAGGTCTAAATAAAGGACTCCAAAATAAAGACACCAGAATTGAATTGAATTCTGGCCCATTATTTAATGATTTTGAGACCTTGGGTATGTCACTTCACTTTGCCGACCTTCAGTTTCATCAGGTAGTTCAGTTCAAAACACTTAATAAACACCCACTGAGGGTGAGTGTTAATTCACCAAATACTCATTATAAGTACCCATCACTCTCGTTTGTTCCTTGGAAGATAGCAGTGAATAAATGTCCCATCATCTCTGCTCCAATAGAGATTAAGGTCTAGAGCCAGGCATCTATAAAAAGTGAGGGAAATGCCTGACGATAAGATTCCCTTCAGAATTCAGTGAAACGAAGTAAGTAAAGCATGGGCCATACAGTAGGCACTCAATATACATCACAGCCACTGCATCAAATCTTTAGAAGTTTGCATATGTAAAAATTTGCAATAGCTTCAACAGCTGAAATGCTTAGCCTGTTCTCCTTAGAGAGGAACCCTCTTATTTGAGAGGACAAGACCCTCTTTATAGAAAATGTAACAAGGAAAACATACCTGAATTGAGCATATTCACATTTATAAATATGGGGCACCTAATTTTTTCATCATTCTCTCCATTTTCCATTTTGCATACATTCAATACTTTTGAAATTTGACAAGAGGCTTGAGCTTTCCAGAGGGAAGAAACCCCGAAAGCTCAAAGCGATAATATCCCAGCCGCTAAAGTGGACTGCGATGACTATACAATGGCATTTTAGAAATGGCCCTGCAGGACTCACTCAGTAATGGCCTAGTTGGGCTAGACCCTCTCAACTAAAGGCCAGGCCTCATCTAGCAAAAATGAAAAAGGAAATTGAGGCAATTTTTCAAGTAATTTAGGGGGAAAGCAGTTTCATCTCAATTCTCGAGGTGCAGCGATTGGCACAAATGTCTGCCCTGGCAGTGGAGACCTGGCCATTGTGGAACCAGGGCTGAGTCAATCATTCAGGAAGTGAGGGCTGTGAGCTGAAGGGAGATAATCAGGAGGAAAGCACATCCTTGTGAAGCATGAGATCTGAATGGCTGCTCTAACCACCGCACCGATTTCTCTTCCAGTTACAAGTGACCAAATCAACAGTCCAGTTTTGCTGTTAGAACATGTTTAATTATATTAATTCATATAGAATTTTTCCAGACGGATATTTTCTTCACTTTAAATACAGCCCAGAATTTATTTCTGAACCCAAAGAACAGTGAGCACGCAAAGTCAGAGAGGTGGGCAAACAATTGCACAGCAACTGTAATAAAGACGCGACAGAAAAACAGCATCCTCCCTGGGCTGCCAATCAAAATGGCATCGAACAGATTTTAAGGCACTGAGAACTTGTTTTCATTAGTTTCCTCTAACTGTGTTTCTCTTTCAAGATGTTTACTTCCTTCTCAGACTGAGAAATTGTACCAATTCATTAACATATAAATATCTCCACCACCACCCCCCCACCCCCACCCCAAACACACACATTTGGTGACTGCTTCTTCATCCTGAGGTCCAGCCTTCAGGAATAATTTTGCTAAGTTGAGCTCTGGCAGGAAAGAGAGCTTCTGGGTGTGATACACACCATCATGGCTCTGCCTTTTCTGGGCTATTCACACTCAGTTACTTCAGATAAATCACTGTGGATTTTACGTTAATCAATGGGGGACATACTGTGTAAGGAAAAGCGTGACTTTGAAAATAAAAAGGATTCTGGGGCGCCTGGGTGGCTCAGTCGGTTGAGTGTCCAACTTCGGCTCAGGTCATGATCTCACAGTTTGTGAGTTGAAGCCCTGTGTCAGGCTCTGTGCTGACAGCTCAGAGCCTAGAGCCTGCTTCGGATTCTGTGTCTCCCTCTCTCTCTGCCCATCCCTCACTAGTACTCTGTCTCTCTCTCTCTCAAAAACAAATAAAAACATTTAAAAAAATTTTTAAATACAAAATAAAAAAATAAAAAGGATTCTAAGAGATGACTCCATCACTTACTGTGTGATTTTTGGTGAATTACCCAACCTCTCCAAACTTTTTTTCTTATCTACCCATGGATGTCAATGGGTATTAAGTTATTAACTTAAGTAAAGATTTATCACAGGGCTTGGATAAAAAACAAGTACGTAGTAGACAGATCTTCCCTCACGCCTAATAAATATATCTCTCTTTTCTCTTTTCAATGGCTCAATATGTAGACCAGAACCCAATATGTAGATCCAATATCCTAATGCCAAAGCAGAATTTGGTGCAAGGCAGCTCTAACTCAAACTTCACCCTGACTGAATCAAATTATTAAAGTTGATTTATCTTAGCAGGTGGTCTCTTGAGAGAGATAAAATAAACCAAAGAATATAGACTGAAGGTGCAGGTGCTGTATTAGATATAGTCTCCCTCAGCTCCTACTCACCTCCACTCCACTTCCGAATAGTCCAATAGTATTGAAGCAGAAGTCTCAAACAGCTATTACACCTTCAGTTTTCAACTGAATTTTAGAAGCCCTAGTCAAGTAACTACTAAACAGTAGGAATAATTTTACACAATGGAATGACATTTTGCATATTTGTTTCGATATTATGTTCATTATAAAATCAATTTATGCATATGAAGAAATAAAAACAATACAGAAATGTGAAAAGTACAACATGAAAGCTTTCTATACTCCTGTGCCCTTCCCCTTCTCCCCAAACCTCACACCACACACACACTGTGGATTTGGAGGCTGACTTCTGCATGGAGGAGGTGACAGATTGAATGGAGTGGATTCTATTTCTCTGGAAGACAATTTCACCACTCACAATACTCAGGATGTGACATTTGTCAGGAGATGGTTGTGATGGAAAGCCATTCCAGGTCTTTATATTGGCTGTGGCCACCTTGAGGAGCCCTGACAACCACTCTGTAACTGCCATACAAACCCTTGCAAATATGCCCTTGACTTATGTTGAAGTCAAATTTAGTACTGTGTAAAAAAATACCAAGTATTTTTTTTTACTATATATGAGTGGCCAGATCTTTCTAATACTAAATTCCTCATGGTTTTTTTTTTTTGAGAGTTGCCACAAAAAAATAATAGCAATGACTTTTTCAACCCACACAATATTACTCAATTCACTGAAACAATAAATCAAACAGGCTCCCAGTCCTTTATACAGGCCCAGCAAATAAATGAGGTATTAAAAAAAAACTGCTTCAATTCTGTATCTATTATATACACACAAAGCATACAAAGAAATTCCTGCAAGTCTTCCTATGGATTTTTCCACCTCCATTTAGACACCTGAGTTGATTCTATCCTATTCATGAAATACTGACCTAAAGCAAAATTATAAAGATGAAACAGTTTCTACTCAAAAACCATCATTGGTTTGGTTGATCATTCATTTTGTAAGTGATAGGGAATCACTCAAAGGAAAGTACGAATGCCTGTCATCCAAGGATCTCCTTAGCCCAAGCCAATGTACATTTCCAGATTCTTCTTCCCCTGATTACCTAATGCCATGGGCTCATAAGCACAAATTGGACTGCTTCTACAACATTCTCCCAGCATCCTTGCTTCCACATCTGGACTATGATGACTTATTTTATACATTAGGAATGCTCTTTTTCTGTGTCTGAGGTATCATATTTATCTGTATCAGAAATGAAACTATTTTTCAAAACAATAATAAAAACAAAATGACTGTAAGCCTTCCTGCTGTAAATGATGGTGTGGGAATAATGAGAGCTCGTAGAGTAACATTGGCAATGTCCATATTCAAAGACAGTCCTATTGAGGCCCTTGGGTGGCTCAGTCAGTTAAGCGTCCAACTTCAGCTCAGGTCAGGATCTCATGGTCCATGGGTTCGAGCCTCGTGTCAGACTCTGTGCTGACAGCTCGGAGCCTGTCTCTCCTCTTGGATTCTGTCTCTCCCTCTCTCTCTGCCCCTTCCCTGCTCATGCTCTGTCTCTCTCTCTCAAAATATAAATAAACATTAAAAACTATTTAGGGGCGCCTGGGTGGCTCAGTCGGTTGGGCGGCCGACTTCGGCTCAGGTCATGATCTCATGGTCCGTGAGTTCGAGCCCCGCGTCAGGCTCTGTGCTGACAGCTCAGAGCCTGGAGCCTGTTTCAGATTCTGTGTCTCCCTCTCTCTGACCCTCCCCTGTTCATGCTTTGTCTCTCTCTGTCTCAAAAATAAATAAACGTTAAAAAAAAATTTTAATAAAAACTATTTAAAAGATACTGAAAAAAAAGTCTAAGCCCTAGTGTGGCCTCCAGACAGTGTTTATTAAAACAAACAAATAAACAAACAAAGATAGTTCTATCAAAACAGTTGAGCTGACCCAATTTTAAAAAAGAAAGAAAGAGAAAGAAAAGAAAAAAGAAAAAAAAATATGCCATTTCAAGACTTTGTGCTGCTGAAAGAGTCCTAGAAGAGAAGCCTATGGTTTAGTAACGTTCTTTATGATCTGTGTGAACCTAAAGTCATTTGGGATTTGGTATAAAGTAAGTATGGCAGATAATGTTTCTATGTAATAGCCTTGGAGCCTTTGCTGTCTTCTGAGAGGCAGCCAAGGTGCAGCAAAGAGAGAAGCTTCATAAGATAACCAGAGGCTGAAGAGAAATTCTCCATGAGAATGGCTGGTCATGGAACACAGCTGAAGGACTTTTAATTACAGGGCTTTCTAATACCTACTATTACATTATTTCCAGCATTACATGTAAATTCACCCCTTCCACTTTCCCAGCATTTTTGCAAAGTTTACCTAATCCCCAGCTTTGTGTCTGTGGAACTTCAGAGGAGGAGAGAAGAATAGAGGGAAATGGGTGTCCAGCAAAACAAAATATTACAGAAAGGAAAGTCACATCAGCAGCAGTAGGGACTCAGGGCCAGGGTAGCTGGGAGAAAATTAAGAACCCAAGAATCCTTGGAGTTAATAGAAATGATGCTGTGTTCGTCTGACATATGTAATGGGTAGAAACCAGTTTGAGTTAAATCTTAAAGATACACTAACCCCAGGGGCGCCCAAGTGGCTCAGTCCATTAAGCATCTGACTTCAGTTCAGATCATGATCTCATGCTCCGTGAGTTCAAGCACCGTGTCGAGCTCTGCTGACAGCTCAGAGCCTGGAGCCTGCTTCAGATTCTGTGTCTCCCTCCTTCTCTGCCCCTCCCCTGCTCCCACTCTCTCTCGTTCTCTCTCTCTCTCTCTCTCTCTCAAAAATAAATAAACATTAGAAAAATTTAAAGATACAGTAATCCCAGAAAGCTAAAAGGCATAAGTAATATACAAGTAGGTAATATATGAGCAAAATATCCATTCATGAAATTCCAAATGAAATGTCATTATACAAACAAATTAAGTAAAAATTAAGAGAAGATGTAAGGTTACAGGAGAAGATCATTAAATGAACCACATATCTGGAAAGAGAAGAGAGGCCAGTGGCAGACACACGGGTTTCAGCCATCCCAGTCACTGCATGCAGCCTGATGAAGCAATGGCATGATACCAATCATTTTCCTCACAACTCCTGCCCTTGGCTTCCTTCATGTGGCTTCCATATCCCCACTCATCAGGAAAAACTCCCCAGAAGTGGCAATCCTTGTTGTAAAGGAGAGGATTCAGGAGAAGGAAGGATTATGGAGATGTATAAAGCCTCATATTGTTGCCCAAATGTATTTTCTGTGTCTGCTGTTTCGAGTAATGCATAAAAGGTCTTATCCACACATGTTGAAAGAGAACTTTTGAACTGTTGGGCATTATAATAATTATATTCAATCCATGTTTCCTTTTATATAAGGAGAATATTGAATATGTATTAGACACGGGTGACTCAAAAGTCTTAGCTGTGATTAGTCTGTAAAGGTACACGTCAGTTTTTCTAATCAAAATGAAATTTTAGCCTATCTTTGTAGTTCTCGAAACTTAGAGTATTGAGAGTTTTCCTAAGTATTTCTCTATTAATTTGTTGTAGAATATACATTAGATCAGAAATCCCATTTGACTATGTTCGTAAACATTTGAAACTGAAAGCAATATGATGGGGGGAGAATAATAGGAACCTAGATTCATGGAGTTAGAAGGGATCATGGAGATTGCCACATCCAAACTTTTTGTTTTACACATGAGGAAGTAAAATCAAAGCTTCGGGATTTGATTTTTCTTCTCATTATCTTATAAACATTGGGTTTAACTAAAAGTAGCAATTTCTCAAATAGAATCTATACACTCAGAACCTACTCAGTACTTATACAGTGGTAATCAATGATGATGATGATGGTTTCATTTTTAGCCCAGTTCTTCACTCCTCCTCATACCTTTTGCCATGTGACTCTTAAGTTTCTCCCAGGAAAAGAGCTGAGTATATTTCCCTGCCCCTTGGCTTTCAGTTTAGCAGAGTGACCAACTTTATGCCATAAATTAAGAGGAAAGTGACAGCATATGAGTCAGCTCTAATCCTGGACCTTAAGTGTTCCTTAAGAGTTTCTGCTTGCTGTCTTGGGCCATACCCATCCCAATGAGAAGGGCATTTCTTGTCTAAACCATTGGTCCAAGAAGGATGAGAAACAATGGGGCAAAGCCAGCCCAGTCCAGCCCACAGACACACAGTGAGAGGTGGAGCTGACCAGCAGCCTTAGTCTAAAGCAGAACCATCCAGCCAAGCCCAACCTGAATCAACCGCCTCCTGCCAACCTACAGATGCATGAGCAGTAATAAATCACTGTTGTTTTAAGCAACTGAATTTTTGGATGCTTTGTTGTGAAAAACAGCAAACCATTCATTACCGCCAAATCCATTATTTAAAAATTATTTTTAATAGGCTTTAAATGCTAAGTGGGTTATTTTTATGCTGTTACATACATTTGGGGCTGAGTTTCAACCAAAATTGAATTTAAAGTATGCCATGTTGTGTCATTTCTTTGTTCAAAGAAATCGCTCCAGAAGGACCAGATTGACAGAAGAACAAATTTTTCTTATCCTTGCTATAATCTTTTGGAGATTAGCCTCTGGTGATTTCCTACATATTTCCTAGCTTTGGCAGAACTACTATAATGGGCATGTGTATGGAAAGTATGGACTTCAGTTATGAGTATGGATCTTGGGTCTGCCCACTTACTTGTTATTTGACCTCGGGTAAGTTCCCTTACCTTAGCTCCTAAGTTTCAGTTTATTTACCTGTAAAATGGAGCCGAGTATACCCACCTCATTGGGTTATTGTAAAGATTTAGTTATGTGGTAAATGGAAAGAATCTGACATACGGTTTGGCTTTGGGCAGGCATGAGGGGAAGGAATGAATATCTGTTCTTTTTCTTCGTTTCTACTTCTACCCATTAAGGATAATAGACAAAACTTTCTACCTAGGAGAGTATTGAAGGTAAGACACATTTTCTCTGATGCCAACATTCCTTACAGAGGAAAAAGCAATGGTGAATTTTATTAGAAATTGACATCCAATGAACCATTTTGTTAGTGGTCATGCTGATGCCAAAAGCCAGACCTGATTCTACATTTCCTTTTTCACTCTCTGCACTCTGTCAAACTTGAGCTGCCTCTTCTCTTCAGGTAACTAGGTCACTTTATTGTCTGCCTCCAAATGGATGTTTAAGGTAATCTTGAGGTCCTCATTCATCTAGCTGCTTGGGTACTGAGTTTTTGAGTCTGTAATTCAGGCCCAGTAAAATCTCTGAGTATTAGTATTGAGAGTCAGGGTAGAGGGTAAGAAGCTTATTTTAACCTAGACTCTAAGACATGGTGTCCATTCCAACCTCCTATTCCATTCAATTTCCTTTATGTGTTTCCTCCATTGGTCGGTATCCAGAGGCAAAGAGGGGTTCCTTTCCCTCTTCATCTTTGTAGCTCTCTAAATTTAACTTGTTCTTCAAAAGCTAGTTCTGATCGTGGTCTGTGAGCCCCCACAGTGAAAGGAATCTCCACTGCCTCCAATCTACCTGTACAGCTCATGTGGTTTCTATATAATTAGCTACCTTTTATGCATTTACATATTATCCCCTCTTTCAGAATTTTTGATCTATATATTACTCTACTTCTGTTTACCTTCCTCAAGGCTAACATAATGCCTTTCCCAGGTAGATGTTCAACAAACAGTTAATCTACAAATGAATGATCTATTCTTGTGTATTTGTGCCTCTCATCCCACCCAAGAACAGACTATACAGACAAACTTATAAGTGACGCTTGACTTTGAGGATTTGACACTTTGACCATTAATATTGGTTTGTCGTTTGAACAAATAATAGAACTAAAATTGCTTACCTGTTGCACGATGTCCTGTGTTTGTTACCTCCTTTCCTCCCTGCATGGTTCTCTTCTATTTCCCCCCTCAAATCTCCCTTCCCCACCTCTTACCACCACCATACACACAAGATATCCTCAGAACTAAAATAGTTCTCTGATTGCACCCCTCTTTCTCCATCTTCCCTAATCTACCTCATCTTTAAGGTAATTTTCCTTAATTGTTGATTTATTTAATTTCTTTGAGCTTATGGATTGACTTTCCAGGTTCTATTTACTTTATTCCTTCTACTACACTTTCCGTAAGTCAAAAATACTTAGGCCTCTGATTTTTGTTTGTTTACAAAACAACCAAAAAGTTGCTAGTTCCTACAATTTTCACAGAGTTAATAGAAACAGAGTTAATAGAAAAACATCCACTATAGATGGCAGGCTGGTGAATGCAATGCTAGGTGACTATTGTCTAGGGTTAAAATAAGCAGTGAATGAGCAGTGGTTCTTGGAAGGAAGGAAGGAAGGATGACATGAAGGGAGGGAGGGAGGGAGGGAGGGAGGGAGGGAGAATTGGAACACTATACTTTAACATTTGCCAAATCAAGAGTCTCAGGAATCTGAAATGCCCTCTCCCTGACTCTGTCAAGAGGCTTATATTGATACAAGCACCAAAAAATAAAAATCTCTGTCAAATACGGTACTTGATCTTGTAGACTAGTTTGTGCTTGACCTGAAGTGGTCTGTGGAGCATGGCACTGTAAATGGAGGACACAGAGAGTGGCTGTTTATCCAAAATGTGAAGCAAAGGCTGTGTTTGGAAAATACAGGATGGAAAAAATACATTGCCATGGCAACAAATTACTTTTACACTCACATAAAGCAAAAATAGATCTCTCCCTCTCTTCCTCTCTGAGAAGCACATATTTTAAAGTATATGGAAGATTAAAGGTGATATGCAGAAACAGCTGCATGAATATATTTTCATTTTTCTTCATTTGGTTTATACTAATGTCAGTATAAATCTAAAAGGCAGAAATAATTTTGAACTGGAAGTATCTCAGTTCCAGAGAGCAGGGCAGCTTAGGAGAGAAATGTATAATCCAGTCAAAAACTCTATTTTGACTGTAATATAATGATGGCAGAATTGAACTTATCAAAACAAAATGTTCCTGGCATCAGTCACCAAGGAAAATAACATTTCTTCATGTATTTTTTCTTTCTCTTTGAAAAGCCCAAAAATGTTTTGCTCCTCCCTTTAGCTAACAAAGAAGAATTCTTCAGTTTAACTTACATGAAAGGTAAATGATATTTTCAACAGTCCTTAGATCTTTCTTTAAAGTTCTAAGATATGCTGCTCTATGTGGTAGCTGCTGTGGAACACGAGTGTGGAGACTGGGGAGAAAAAGGAGGATACAACCCCGTTTGTCCAGCACAGTTCTTGGGAGTAGACTCCTAAAAAGTACCCCCCACCACTACCACTCACTTCCCAAGTCAGCACTCTCCACTAGCTTCCCCGCATAACACTGGCCTTCCCAAGACAGTAGGTAGTGAAAGTTAAGTAATAAAAGGTAAATACTTCGGTTTAATAAAATTTTTGCCACCTGTTTTATTTTTCTTGGAATATTATGTTCAACACTTAATAATACTCCCTATTTCCTTAGTGAAATCTAAAGAAGATCCGTCATAAGGATCTTCCCCAAAGCCAGTGAACTATTTGATGGGCCATACGAAATTGCCATTTTACGTAGATCAAAAGGGGCCAACTAGGGGGGCCTCGGTGGCTCAGTCAGCTAAACGTCCTACTCTTGATTTTAGCTCAGTTCATGATCTCATGGTCATGAGATTTAGCCCTGCATCTGGCTCATCACTGAGCGTGGAGCCTGCTTAAGATTCTCTCCCTCCCTCTCTCTCCCCCTCCCGTGCTTACATGTGAGTACACACACTCTCTCAATTAAAAAAAAAATTAAAAATGGACAGATATTAGCAATTTCATAGGGTTTAACCCAGTAGATATTTTACGTATTCATAGGACCTCCCTCTAAAGCCCTAAAGGTGTTAATAATTCTCTTCAAGTTCATCACAACCTTTTTTTTTTCTTTCGTAGGTAAGAGGTGAAAGGCTTTCTCACACTCAGTAATGGGTTGTATTTCTACATACCCAAAATATGCCCAAACCTGAACTCATCACCCAGAATTTAGCAAGCCTACTTCTCTATTTCAGCAATTGGCTCTCCCACATACTTGAACAGAAATCTGGGATCCACCCTCAGTATCTCTCTTTTCCTGCTCTAAACACCTACAGTCAACATTCCTCCCTCAATCTCAGTGATCCTTACTGATCACTGCTGTAGCCCAAGAACCAATCACACCTGCATTTGTAGCCTGATGACATGAAGAGTCTCCCCATTTACATCTCCTTATTCAAATTCAAGTTCCACTGCTGCCAGAGTAGCTTTTCCAATATTACAAATCTAAAATCTCCCTCTCGTTTTCAAAATCCTCATAGTTCCCCGTGGCCTCAGAATAAACTCAAAATCCCTAAGTTATAGTCACCTTGGACTACCATGTACTTCTATGTTTATTTTCATTTGATTATTCTGGCTACTGTTCCTGGAATAGCCCCCTCCATCCTCACCTTGTACGTCTTGGAAATATCCAATTATCATTTAGGTGCGAACTCCAGGGGCTGTGGAAAACTCCTTGATCCACTGCCTCTCATATCCCAACAGCCAGGATAAAAGATCTTTCTCTTCTGCCAGAGTCTTTTGTACATACGCAGTTATGATACCACATCCTAGGTAGTATGACTATTCATGATAATAACTCCACCCTGGCCCACAGATTGTGAGTTTCTTCAGTATACATAATTTTATTCAATTTTATTTTTCAAAACGTCTAGCCTGAGCCTTTACTCACTGATTGTTGAAAAAGAGCATTATCAAATGAGTGCGTATAGTTTCCAAACATTCTAATCACTTGGAAATAAGGATTTACTTTACTTATGAGTTCAATCATGACCCAGAAGTATAGTTTCTTTCATTTTTTATTTTCAGGGACACTAGTTATACCTTTTAATATTGTCTTACCATATGCAGACTAGACTTCACTCTCAAACACCTATTTGTTTCGTTTTGTTTTGTTTTGTTTTTGCTTTCTTATTTTAAGTTGTGAACAGGAATCTCTTGAAGCCACATATAACAAAACTATCTCTGAAGATCTCATAGACCTACACGCATTTGCATATTACCACCATAACCTTACCATTAATCTAGTTTTCATCAGGTAGAGTAGAAGATGCTACTGATTCAATCCTCCCTTCCACATCCTATTGACCAATCTCTGAATTCACTGGTGCTGGGCTGGACAGTATATTATAGGCTGATGACTGCCCAGCTCAAGTGCCTATATCTTTCTGTTTCTCTGCCAATGGGTTTTCCCAGCTGTCTAAGAATTTGCCCAGCCAAGGACCAAAGTGATCACAGAGTACTATACATTTAATTCCCCCGTGGGGCAACTTTAAAACAATGATACAATTTTAGTGGCATTTCTCCTTTCCCAACTTATCTTTTCCTTTCTCAATTTTTTCATTCCCTCTCCTGTGCTTCCTTTGACCACTTCCCAAATAAATGACTTACATCCAAGTCCTTGTCTTAGAGTTGCTTTGGGGGAAAACTAAAATTAAGGTGGGAAACATTTTGGGAATGTAGTGCCCAGATAGCTTCAGAACATCAATAAGACCAGGAAGTACAATAAGAAAGTCATGAAATTTTAGAGCAAATAGGGCAATAAAGATCACGTTGTCTTATTCACTCTCCCTCTCTCTTTTCCTTCTGAGCCTTGTGGCTATCCTGGTTTATGTGTGTACAGTGCTTTGTTCCCTTGTCATTTGGCTTAAGTGAAATGGTGATGAATTTTTCAAAAGTAACTATACATGCAGGCAAAAGAAAAATGCAAACCAAACACAAGGCCTAATAGAAGCCTAAAACTTGACAGAGTTACTTTATTAGTTTGCTAGGGCTGCTGTAATGGAGTACCACAGACTGGCTTGCTTAAAGAACAGAAACTTATTGTCTCACAGTTCTGGAGGCTAGAAGTCCAAGGTCAAGGCATTGGCTCCTTCTAAGGGCTGTGAGGGAAGGATATTTTCCAAGCCTCTCTCTTCGGCCTGTACATACCTACTTTCTATCTGTGTCTCATCACTTTGTCTTCCCTTTTTGTGTGTCTATCTTTGTGCCCAAATTTCCCCTTTTATAAGGACACCTGTCACATTGTGTTAGGGCCCTTCCGAATGACCACATTTGGACTTCATTACTCTGCAATGACTCTATCTCCAAATAAGGTCACATTATGAAGTACTGGGAGTTAGGACTTCAACGTATCTTTTTTGAAGGGATACAATTCAACCATACCAGTTCACAACACAGATTCTTTGTGAAACTGTGTAATGTTGCCTTTGCTTTCCTAATCAAATTACAGAACACTCAGAGCCATGTTTCTTCTCTCTGGCACAATCTAGTTTACTAAAGGGCTAATCTCTCATCTGAGGTAAAGTTCAGCAGTCTGTTGCTACTGTTAGATATATGAGGATTATAAATTTTAGACTTTATGAAGATCATTAAATATTCTGAGAAAATGTCATATTTGTCTGCCTTGAACATTATTCATGTCAGTAAAATATAGTTCTAATTAATGCATACTATTAAATATAATATCCTTCTGATAAATATTTTGCACACTGTTATACTCAATTGTACACCGTTAGACACCTTTAGATATATAGTTTGTTTGTGCACATGTAGCTTCTTCTGAAATACTTAGAAATAAAACTATTGGGTTTGAAGTATATGCCCTTCAGATGGCAATTCCCAGATTTCTTTCCCAAAAAGGCTATACCAGTTTGCTTTCTTAAGAGCAAACTATGAGTGTTTTACCTCATCCTTACTAACATTACATGTTACCAGTTTTCTTTTCTAATTTTTGTACATCTGATGAAGAAATAAATATTTTGCCTCTATGTTGATTTGCATTCCTGTAATTAAAGGTGAAGAAGGATGGGTCTATTTAGTTTATTCATTATTCTTTCTATTTCACTGCTAGCCTGTCTCATTATAACCTTTGCTTATTTCATAATAAGTTTTGAACATTTTCTTATTTAAGTGTAAGAGCTTCTTAGATATATGTTTGCAAATTTTTTAGTTTATTTCTTTTTATTTTTCTGTTTTTACATTAATCTATTTATGGAATATATTTTTACATATAGTATGATTTAGGAATCAAACTTTTTTTTCCCCCGAAGAAGACTTAAATGTCCCTAAACTATCATTTCTTCACTCATTTAATCAAAATATGTAACTTTATGTCCAAATTCTCCTTATTTTTCTCTTTCTATACAAATCAAACGATATAAATTATTAATGCTCAAAAGTGTTTTGATATTTGGTAGAACCAGTCTTCAATATTTGTTCTTATCTGTATAAATTTTCTTGACCATGTTCCTCTTCTAAATAAACTTAATAACAGGTGATCAAATTTCATTTGTCTGTTGGTTAGAATTATTTTCTATATATAAATTAATTGGTTGAAAAGACAACCCTTTTCCTCACTGAATTTCCTTCTGAAAATTTAACTGACCAAAGTTAAATCTTGATGTACTCATGTACTGATCTTAATATTTCTTGATTTATTCAGCGATCACATACCTGCATTACTAGAAACTCCTAAAGAATATACATATACATGTATTTATTTCCTAACTTCATTAGCATGAACCTCTAGGCAGTGTTGAATAAAAATGGAAAAAATGGAATCCTTTTCTTGTTCTTGATTTTAGGGTAAAAGTGTCAAATATTTCACCATTATGTATGCTAGTTGTAGGATCTCTTTATATATTTTATGAGATTGGGGACCTGCCCTATTCTTCATTGTCTGAGAGTTTTTTTCTTGTCATGAATGAGTATTGAATGTTTTCATATCTTTTGAGACAATAATATAATTTACTCCTTTATGAGTTATTCAGTGAATTATAGTATTATATTGATTGGTTCTTGAGTGCTAAACCAATTCTGCATTCCTGAAATAAATGCCACCTAATATACTATATTTTAGGTTTTAAAAATATTTTTATATTACATTTACTATTAGATATTTTAGACATAACATTATAAATTTTAATATTCAAAATACTTTAAATAAAATTTATTAGCATATTTTAATTATAATGTAAATATTTAAATGTGTCACATGTCTTAAATATTATTAAATGTATTTTCATTAAACAATTTAATTTTTTAATTTTATTTACCATATTTTATATAAATTTATATTTTACTGGATGTAATTTGCATATATTATTAGCATTTTGCATCTATGTTCATGAGTTCAAAAATGATTAGTCTGTAATTTTTTTGGAAATGTCCTTGGTAACTTCATAAGATAAGTAAGAAAATATTCCTACTTCCTCTATATTCTGATAAAGTGTGCATAAGATTGATAATATAGTTGACCCTTGAACAATGTGCGGGATAGGGGTACCAAGCCCACGTGCAGTTAGAAATCTGTGCATTACTTCTGACTTTCCAAAAAATTAACCACTAGTAACCTCCTGTTGACCCAGATGCCTTACCGGTAACCTAAATAGGTGACTAACACATATTTTGAAAGTTATATGTATTATATGCTATATTCTCACAATAAATTGAGGCAGAGAAAAGAAAATGTCATGAAGAAAATCATAAGGAAGAGAAAATACACCTCTAATACTGTACTGTAAACAAATGGGCCTGCACAATTCAAACCCATGTGGTTCAAGGGTCAACTGTATTTCTTTCTTGAATATTCCTTAGAATTGACCAGTAAAGCCATCCTTTGAAGATGATTTTTAATTAAAATAGCAATCCTTAATAGATACAGAGATATTCAGATTTTCTTTTTTTTTTTTTTTTTGATGGTACACCGTGTTTTTGAAGAAACTCGTCCGTTTCATCGAAGTTGTTTAAATGCATGCCGTAAAGAAATTCACAATATCTCCTTGTTATTGTTTTAATGTTTGTAACATCCCTGGTGGAGCGTTTTCATTCCTGATATTGGTTATTTGTGTCTTACTTCCCTCTCTCTTTTTTTCCCTCTTGATTAATCTTGCTAGGGGTTTACCACTGTTACTAATGCTTGTGAAATTCTACTTTTGGCTTGTGGACTTCTCCTATTGTTTGTTTTATTTTTAAACATATTAAATTTGGACCATTTCAACTATACCCAGTGTGTCTTCCTACTTCTACTTTTGAGTCGCCCTTTATTAGCGCCAAAGAATTCATGGCTTTGTTAATATGGAAGTCTTATTATATCCCTCCCGGTCCCCATTCTTTCTCGACCACTATCTTCTGCTCCTTCTCACTTTTCAAATTCTCTCCAGCCACAATGGCTTTCTTGCTGCTCCTCAAACACGTCAAATATGCTCCTACCTCAGGACTTTATATTTACTGTTACCTCTGCATATAGCACCCTTTCTCTAGACTGCCCTAAAGTTTTCTCCTGCTCTCTTGTTTCCTTCAAGTTCTTATTAATAAATACTCTCTTCTGACAAATTAGCTGAGGGGCGCCTGGGTGGCTCGGTCGGTTAAGCGTCTGACTTCGGCTCAGGTCATGATCTCACGGTCAGTGAGTTCAAGCCCCGCATCAGGCTCTGTGCTGAGAGCTCAGAGCCTGGAGCCTGCTTCAGATTCTGTGTCTCCCTCTCTCTCTGACCCTCCCCCGTTCATGCTCTGTCTCTCTCTCTCTCTGTCTCAAAAATAAATAAACATTAAAAAAAAAATTAGCTGAGAAAGGAAATTAGTGTGTATGAATTAAAGGAAGCAATCAGAAAAGGGGTAACTACTCAAAACCTTCATAAACACCATATATCATGTTGAAACATTAAATGCTTTCCATTTCAGATTCGGTTTAAGACAAAGATGTTTGCTAAATGACGCTAATTCAGTCTAGAAGTCCTCATAAGGGCAATAAGGCAAGAAAAGATACACAACTTACGAAGATTGAAAGGGAAAATATAAGACTGCCATAACAAATCACATCCTTATGCATGTAGAAAATCCCCCCCCCAAATCTACCATAGATAAACCATTAGAATTAAAAACTGAATTTACCAAGGTCACTATATACACATCAATACACACAATTATTTGTACTTCAATAAGCCATCGGAAATAAATTTGAATCTTAAAATAATAAAATAGGAAAAAGTAATACAAGAATAAATTTAATGACTGCAATATCTCTACACAGAAAATTATAAAACATTATTGAAACACATTAAGCAATAGCTAAATGAGGTATATACTATTCTCATGAATTAAAATACTCAATATTGTAGAGATGTCCCCAAAGTAACCTGTAAATTTATTATAATACTAATAAGACAAAAACAGAGAGGGAGGCAAACCATAAGAGACTCTTAAATACAGAGAACAACCTGTGGGTTGTTGGTGGGATGTTGGGTGAGGGGATAGACTAAATGGGCAAGGGGCATTGAGAAGGGCACTTATTGGAATGAGCACTGAGTGTTTTATGTAAGTGATAAACCACCAAATTCTATTCATGAAATAATTATTGCACTATATGTTAACTAACTTGTATTTAAATTTTAAAAAATGAACAAAAATTTTGCAATACTACATAAGAGAATACGTTCATGACCATGGGCTATGTGAATATTTCTTAAACAGGAAAAAAGCAAAAATAATTAAGGCAAAATTGTCTTTAAATAATTCACTAAAATAAGGATGAATTCTATTAATCAAAATACACTATCAAAAACTGAGGAAACACTCAAATCCACATTATATAAAGAACTAATCAATAAAAAATGGGCAAAAGATTCGAATAAGCGTTTCACAAAAAAGGATATCCAATAGACTGATAAATAATTAAAAACTCGTTTAACCTCTGCAGTCATCAGAGAAACAAACTGAAACCCCAATGAAATACCTGTTTGTAACCATCAATGTGATTAAAATGAAAAAAATGAAAAATACCAAATATTGATGAGAAAGCAGTTAGAACTCTCACGGACTGCCAGTGGGAGTATAATCTCAGGTACCACTATTTTGGAAACTGTTTAGTGCACCAAAATACAGGCATAGTCTATAACCTGGCAATTCTGACCATAGGTGTTTATCCAACAGCACTACATATACAAATATATATATATGTGTGTGTGTGTGTGTGTGTGTGTGTGTGTGTGCGCGCTATTCATAGTAGCCAATTACTACTATAGTCACAATAAAATAGCATACAGAAATGAAAATGAAAAAAACTTGCTACATGAAGCAACACAAGCACACTGCACAAACATAATGTTGAGGAAAAGAAATCAGATACAAATGAGTATACATTGTATATCTCAGTTACATTTCTCAAGTACAAGGGAAATTCATTAATGGTATAGAAATCAGGATCATGATTATCTTTGAGAAAAAAAGACATAGTGACTAGAAGTGGGTAGAAGGAGCTGCTGAAATGTAATAGCTCTTGATATCCCATTTCTTGATCTTCATCTGAAGATGTTTTCATTTCATGAAAACTGATGGAACTAACATGATTTGTGTGATTCTCTATAAATGTTATTCGTCAATAAAAATGTTTATTTTCTAAAAATTCACTTATCCATGAGACTTTTCCTAGACTCCCCAGGTAAAATTATACCCTCTACCCATCCATATTCCATGTCTCCCTTCTCTGCTTTATTTTTTCCTTAACTTAGGACCCATTCTCATGTATTTGGTTTCACCCAGAAGGAGACTCTAAGACACTGATTCCAGGGTGAGCTGGATGTGAT
Organism: Panthera onca; assembly: GCF_046562875.1. Taxonomy (NCBI): domain Eukaryota; kingdom Metazoa; phylum Chordata; class Mammalia; order Carnivora; family Felidae; genus Panthera; species Panthera onca. Next base: position 227,686,902 of record NC_138339.1, read on the forward strand.
ACAAAGTCACAGGCAGGAGGGTGGAAGAGTGAGAGGAAGGGAAAGAAGGCAGCAAAGGATGCTTTGTCAAGCAAGTTCCTCTGTGGAGCAGAGCAACTGGAGCTCAACTGGAGGAAGACTCTGGGGCAATCTCTGCAGAACACAGCCTTCACGGTTATCCCACCTGAGAGCTGAGATTCCTAGGATATTTCACAAGTACATTTCTGTCAGTCATTGGCTGAAGACTGCTCCTGGAACTGTCTGGCCTCCCACATCTCCAGGCAGAGCAGGCTCTAGGGGTGAGCCCTCAGACCAAGAGTTTCAGGGTCTCACAGAGAGGTGTTGGGATGTCTGTACCTAGTGGAGAAGGGCTCCTGGGATGTGGGCTGGACATAATAGGCATTTTACTTGTTTCGTCTTATTTTATGAACCGTATCCACTGTAACTACAATATATGCTCCCAAATGGCAGGAATTAAGGTTCTTCTGGGGTCTGTTTTTGTCTGGCACGTGGAATATACTCAATAATATTTATTAACAAGGCCTTTTATTTTCTGAATTCATTGACAGCAATATCCTATGTAGCAAACATGAAAGGTTTTCTCTAAGCTACATAATTCACCATCTTTTCTCTTTTGTTGATGTGATTTGCCTTTTGCTAGAGGTGGAAAATGAGATGTCTGACCTAAGGCATTCTCTAAAGAAACAAAGTAAATCTGTGTGCGTAAATATATATTTTTGTATATGATATATATGTATGAAACAGCTGCAACTTAGTACCATTTACTCTTCCAGGTGTTTCTAAATTATTTTTTAAAACTAATTTATTCTGAGAGAGAGAGAGAGAGAGAGAGAGAGAGAGAATGCATGCATGTGCAAGCAGGGGAGGCACAGAAAGGGAGAGAGAGAGAGAGTGTCCCCAGCAGGCTTTGCACTGTCAGCACAGAGTCCCATATGGAGTTCGATCTCACAAACTGTTTAGATCATGACTTGAGCCAAAATCAAGGGTTGGATGCCCAACCGACTGAGCCACCCAGGTGCCCTATAACTTATTTGATTTGCATCTTTACATGGATTTTTTTTCCATGGTGTTCAGGGTAACCTTTTATTTTTAACAATAACAATAGCATTAACAGTCACAATAAATGTGACACTTCTAATACTATGCAAAGCATTTATTTTAAGTGCTTTTAGATATATCTTTAAGTACACTGTGCCTTTAAATAATTTGTCAATAAATTATTAAAATTTATGAATACTGACCTATATTCAACCCTAATATCTTAAATAATTTAACCAGTTCTAAGTGCTACCTTCAACTCTTGAAATTTTGTTTTCTCAAGTCATTCCCTCTTATATTCTCCTTCTCTGGAGGACATCTCCTTGTCATTCATAAGTAGACATACTTGTTGGAAAGACCACAAGTGATCTTTTTAATAAATAAAGATCATTAAAATTAAAGGCTTCTGACTTTTTAAAAAATCATCTTTTTCTCCCAGATTTTGACCTCTTTTCATCTTTCATTTCTCCCAGATAGCCGCTGCTTTTTGGCCTCTTCTGAACCTGGACTCTATCCTTGTGTAACTTTGATATGCCATACAAAATCACCCTTTTCTTTTGCCTCTGTTTCTATAATCTGATTAAAACTCTGGGATTTTCTAAGACATTGTGTTAATGACCATCCATAATATCAACCTCTCCATTGGTTGTAGCATGGAGTCATTTCTTTTTCCTTTCATCATTCTTGGTTTGCTGACTGAATAAAAACTCTTTAGTTGCAAATGGTTCTTTATAGAAAAAAAGAAAATCAGGATTTGTTGAAGTAGGTGGGTGGAGGTGATATGATGTATGGCATGTGATTATGGCTTTTAAAAGAATAAAGTGAAGTGCCTGAGCATCTCTGTCGGTTGAGGGTCGGACTCTTGATTTCAGCTTGAGTCATGATCCCAGGGTCATGCAGTCAAGCCCTACATTGGGCTCTGCACTGAGCATGGAGCCTGCTTGGGATTTCCTCTCCCTCACCCTCCACCCCTCTCCCCCACCCCCTTGCGTGCTCTCTCTCTCTTGCTCCCAAATAAGAAATAATGAACAAAAGGAAGGGAAGAAGGAGGGAAGGAAGGCAGGAAGGCAGGCAGGAAGGCAGGAAGGCAGGCAGGAAGGAAGGCAGGAAAGCAGGAAGGCAGGAAGGCAGGAAGGAAGGAAGGCAGGAAGGCAGGAAGGAAGGAAGGCAGGAAGGAAGGAAGGAAAGAAGGAAGGAAGGAAGTACCCATCAGTGTCATTCAGAAAGCAAACGTTTTTATTCAATTTTTTTTATTTTTTAAGTTTATTTATTTTTTGAGAAAGAGAGAGAGAGAGAGAGAGAGAGAGAGAGAGAGAGAGAGAATCCCAAGCAGGATCTGCACTGTCTGTGCAGAGCCCGATGCAGGGCTTGAACCCACCCCATGAGAAGATGACCTGAGCCAAACTCAAAAGTTGGATGCTTAACCAACTGGCCCACCCAGGCACCCCAAGTCAGCAAAGGTTTTTAAATGCTGACTATGTATCAGGCACTGAACTAAGTGTTGGGAATACAAAGTTAAATAAGACATGTTCCCATCCTCAAATAAATTACAGTCTAATGAAAGTTGAAATAAGCACATGAGTGATTATATTTTACTTTGGTCAACTCTATGAGGGTGGTATCCAGAAGGTGCTGTAGTCTCAGCAAGGGATAAGGAAGTAAGATGGGAATGGTTAGGAAAGAATAGAAGAGGAATAAGGGAAGAACAGAGAGATCTCAGACAGAGAGAGCATGTCCCAAAAGCCCAGAAGGGTGGTAAAGTCTTGGAAGATGCAGCAGCATGTAGGAATGAGATGATAATTTTATGTCCTAAAATAGGAGTATGACTTTATTCTAAAACATCGTGCTGAAGGATGTTAAGCATGAAATTATTTATATTTTAGAAAATTCTTTTGATATATGATAAAGATGGATTGAAGGAGGGCCAGACTGAAAAAGAAAGACTAATTGAAAGATCCAGGTGAGAATAATATAAGCACTTATTCCTTGGCTCTAGTGAGCTAATTAATTCTAAAATACTCCTAGATTTCTCCTTTGGGTAAGTGGGTTGAGGATGGTTCCATTTGCTAAGGTGGGAAATATAATAAGAGGTTAGAAATTGGAGGTGGAGATGATGTTTTAGACACGATGAATTTGGAATACTTGTAAGACAGCTTAAGTGGAAGAGTTCAAGAGGTGATTGAGTATAAGACTTGGAATTCACAAAAGAAATCCTGACTAAAAATATAGGTTTCTGGAATCATCAACATATTATGCAGTAGTTGATGCCATGGATGTTGATTATGTCACTCAGAAGAGTGTGAAAAGTAGAAGAGTAGAAAAGTAGCAGAGTAGAAAATCAGGTGGGCCCCAAAGAGTTTCTGTTGCTAAGGCTTGAGCCAGGGAAAGAGATGCCTCAAAGGAGACTGCAAAGGGGCAACCACAGATGTGAGAGAAATCTAAGGAACTCTTCCATTATGGAGAGAGTGGGGGAAGCAGTCAATCCTCAAATATTGCACAGGGCAAAAATTAGATCTGATTTTCAAACAAAATTTTGACTCAGAAGATTGGGAGACTCGACAGCATTCCAGACTTCTGGGAAGAGAAAAGGGTGGTGAAAAGAAGCAACAGAAGAAAAAGTAGGAAACGGGAAAAAAACAGGACCGACATGTTAAATAACGATACTATGAGACCAACACAGTATTTTATACTTGATCATTTGGTAAATGGGATAAAAGCCTACAATTGTTTTCATGCTAGAACTCAGGGCTCTCAGGGGCTTTTTTTGGCCCCTGTCCTTCAATTTTTGGCAGGTCAAGTATTAGCATATCTATTTATGGATGTGCTAACTGAGGCTCACAGAATGATTTGTCGGGTTCTCACTTAAATATGAAAAATGACTCCCACCAAAACATCACAACTGTGCTTTTTCTTGTCCTTTTACCTTTCCTACCAGAAAATATTGTTTACTAGTAATGGGTTTGTGAGTCTATGCTATCTTGCTTATTAAATTTCATATCTATTTTTTGATGCAAGTGTTAATTCTGAACTTAGGAAAATTTTGAATGAAAATAGTCATATGTGACAAGGGTCATAAATGAATTGTCAGGTATATCAATTATAGACTATATTACAGACTAAGTTTTGTTGCACTAAAGTAGCTTTCAAGGCTTAAAAACAATCATCAGAAACCTCTTTTAGGGGCGCCTGGGTGGCTCAGTCAGTTAAATGTCTGACTCTGGATTTCTGTTCAGGTCATGATCTCAGGGCTCCGTGAAGTTGGGCTCTGCACTCACAACTCGGAGCCTGCCTGGGATTCTCTCTCTCTCTCTCTCTCTCTCTCTCCTCTCTCTGCCCCTCCCCCCGCTCACTCACTCAAAATAAGTAAACAAAAACAAACAGAAACCTCTTTTAAAATTAACGAGTAAGTATGATACAATATATAAAACAGTGGTCCTAATATATTAAACAGTGATATTACATTAGTACAAATTTATTTTACAATATATTTAATTTACAAAATGTATTTTTGCCTTGTAATTTTACAGGTCACTTAATTAAGCTGTTTCAATAAATACAAACAATTCAAAACTGGGATTATGCCAGCAAGTTGAAGATGAGTCTGAAATTAATGTCTGCCATGACTTTTCTTTATTCAGCTTAGAGAAAGTCCATGTTCACATAAACAAGTGTTCTTGCTCTTTTAAAACAATTCACCTTAGGGGCGCCTGGATGGCTCAGTCGGTTAAGCGTCTGACTTCAGCTCAGGTCACAATCTCACTGTCCGTGAGTTTGAGACCCGAGTCGGGCTCTGGGCTGATGGCCCAGAGCCTGGAGCCTGCTTCCGATTCTGTGTCTCCCTCTCTCTCTGCCCCTCCCCCGTTCATGCTCTGTCTCTCTCTGTCTCAAAAGTAAATAAACGTTAAAAAAAATTTTTTTTTAAACAATTCACCTTATGGGGCACCAGGGTGGTTCAGTCAGTTGAGCATCAGACTCTTGATTTCGGCTCAGGTCCTAGGGTCATGGGATCAAGCAATCCACATTCAGCATGGAGCCTGTTTGAGATTTTCTCCCTCTCTCTCTCTCTCTCTGTCTCCCTCCCTCCCTCTGCTGCCCCTCTTCCCTGTGGTACCTCTCTCTCTTCTCTCTCTCTCTCTCAAAAAAAATAAAAAATAAAAAACTCACCTTGCATGATCACAGTACCCACTAGCTATATAACAGTAGCAAAAGAAGGTTTATCCTGAGGACTGCACAAAAATTAATTAACTTAGAAGCACAAGATAACAAGCTAGTTGGTTCCAATGTTAAAATTTGTTATATGATACATTTTTAAATGCATGTTGGTTTTATTCCTGATTAAAATGTAGAGGAAAATAAAATTTATAGTGAATTTCTATCAGATTGCTGAAGTACATAATCTTTCGTGGAAAATACTTTGATATTACAAGGTCTAATAAACTTGGTATACAGCAGCATTTTTCAAAGTAGAAATATTATTATAAGACCCTTTTCATTTTTAAATAAACTTTTTATTGTAGAATAGTTTTTAGATTTACATTCAAATTGAGAAACTAATACAGAGAGTTCCCATATACCCTACAGCCAATTTTACGTATTGTTAACATCTTACCTTAGGATGGCACATACACCACAATTAATGAACCAATATTGATACATTATTATCAAAGTCCATACTTTATTCGGATTGTGTCAGTTTTTCTCTAATGCCCCTTTCCTGTTCCAAGATTCCACCCAGAATACTTCATTACATTTAGTTGTCATGTCTCCTCAGGTTCTTCCTGCTTGTGACAATTTCTCAATTTTCTTATTTTGACGACCTTGAGAGTTTAAAGGAGTATTGATAGGGTGTTTTGTAGAATTTCACTCAGTTCGGGTTTTTCAGGTGTTTTCTCATGATTACACTAGGGTATGGGTTTTCAGAAGGAAGATCACAAAGGTCAAGTGCCATTCTCATCACATTGTACAATCAACATGACTTATCACTGTTGACACTTACCTTGACCACCTGGCCAAGATAGTGTTTGTCAGGTTTTCCCCTATAAAGTTACTCTTTTTCTTCCCCTTTCCACACTGCCCTCTTTGGAAGGAAGTCAGATGGGCAGCCCATACTTAAGGACGGATGAGTCATATTCCACCTCCTTAAGAGCAGAATATCTGCATAAATGATTTAGAATTATACCACATAAGATATTTGTCTCTTCATCTCCATTTATTTTACTCAATTACTTATTTATAAGTATGGCACCATGGTATATATTTTGTATGTTATGTTATAATCCAATACTACTTTATTTTGTATCTCAAATTGTTTCAGAATTGGATATTGGGAGCTCTTTCAGTTGATTCCTGTGTCTTTTGAAATATGCTTGACATTTTATTTTCTTGCACTATAAGATAGCCCAACCTCATCTTGTACATTTCCTATCCTAGTCCTATAATCAGTCACTTTTCCAAAGATGCCCTTGTTCTTTTTATTGGAGAATGGCATTAGAAACCAAAATCTGGGTGCCAAGTGGGTTCATTGCTTCCAAGGTATCATTACCTCTAGGCCCTCACTGTAGACAGAGAAAAAATATATATTTCTATATTCTATATGTATACACACATATCTGTAAATATGTCTATATGTAACCACTTGTATCTACATTAACCTAAACATGCATTCATACTGATGTCTTCAACTCTAATCCATTACGACATGGGTCACTCAAGCCTCTTCCTTTGTTTATCCATAACCTGCCCATTATAACAGTAAGAAATGTGATTCCTTCAATCTGTTATCCATTTAGTTAACTGTTCAGATCTCATATACATATACAGGGGTTTAGAATTATTAATCCATATACCTGCAGGCAGCAGCTTTATCAACCAGATTACATTACATATGTGTAGTTCTTTTGTCTTTAGCCTGAGAGATTCCACCCATTTCCAAAGTTATTTAGATCAGCACCTTCTCCCCCATACTCTTCAGTGAGCGTGTTTCATACACTTGTAATACAGTTAGACAATTTTGCCACATTTTATATTCCATTTTGGGATTCCCAGATATCCTAAAAGACTTTTTAAATTTTACATATATTCTTACTTTTTTACTACAAGTTCTATGGGTCTACAGTATCATAGAGGAGAGTTTCACCACCCTACAAAAATACTTTGTGCTTCACGTATTCAACCCCCTCCCCTTCCCCCACAGAACTCTTGGCAACCACTGATCTGTTTACCATCTCAATAGTTTTGCCTTTTCCAGATGGTCATAAGTGAAATCATACATGTAGCCTTTTCAGACTAACTTCTTTCACTGAGAATAGTCATTTAAGATTTGCCCATGACTTTTCAGAGCTTGGAAACTCTTTTGTGTGTGTGTGTGTGTGTGTGTGTGTGTGTGTGTGTGTGTGTGTTTGCTATTGGATAGTTTCTGTTCTATGGATGTATTATGGCTTGTTTATCCAATCACCTTTTAAAGACATCTTGCTCACTTCCAGTTTGCAGTGAGTATGAATATAACCACTATAACCATTCATATGCAGGGTTTTAAGTTTCCAAATGAGCTAAGTATATACCTAGGACTATGATTGCTGGATCATATGGTAAACCAACGTTTAGCTTTGTAAGAAACTGCCAAACTGTGTTCCAAAGTGGCTGTACCATTTTGCATTCCTACCAGGAATAAATGAGACTTCCTGTTGATTCAAATCATTGCCAGCAATTAGTATTGCCAGATTTTTGGATCTTAGCCCTTCTAGTAGGTGGGCAGTGATATCTCATTGTTGTTTTAATTTGCAATATCCCAATAACAAATAAATTTGACCATTTTTTCTTATGTTTGTTTGATACCTGTATATCTTCTTCAGTGCAGTGTCCATATCTTTTGCCCATTTTTAAATTGGCCTGTGCCCTTTTCACTTTAAAATCTACCCTCATAATTCAAGCATTTGGTAAAGTTTTCCACCAAATAATACTGCATGACCTTTTTTCATTCTTTAATTTAGGGGAATTGTTCTCAAGTTTATTTTAGTTGGTCATTACTTTCTTATTTTGTAAGCTTAGCAAATACTGTAAGCTAAGAATGTTTTGTTTGTGGCAAAAATAACGGTTCCGGGGGTGCCTGGGTGGCTCAGTTGGTTGAGCATCCGACTTCGGCTCAGGTCATGATCTCACAGCTTGTAAGTTCAAGCCCTGCGTCGGGCTCTGTGCTGACAGCTCGGAGCCTGGAGCCTGCTTTGGATTCTGTGTCTCCCTCTCTCTCTGCCCCTAACCTACTTGCATTCTGTCTCTGTCTCTCTCAAAAATAAATAAACATTTAAAAAAATTTTTTTAATAATGGTTCTGGGACTATCAACTCATCCTAGAGAAGGGGTAGAGATCAGAAAAGGGAATAAAGGTGTTTTTGGCAGCAAGAGAGCAGTAGTCTGGGCCCCAAACACCTGAAGAAGTGACTCCTGAGAAGTGAGCCACTAGTGAGGCCTGGGACAATGTCCACACACAATCTACAACAGGCTGGAGAAGACCAAGTGGGAAATAGTGTTCTTTCTTATACAACTATTTGCTTTAAGTAAAGCAAATAAAAAAGGAAAACAAGTATATTGTGTACTCAGTTATTTTCTAGACACTTTGGTAATTATTTCTCCTGAGTGAAGAGTTTGGAGCTGACTTTGTTACCAGGGTGACTTCTGCACCCAGGGTGCAAACGAGCCAGACCTTAAGCGCAGATTGGTTTCTCTCTGCAGATGCCTTCAGTCTCTGCCCTCTTACTAGTCAGGACGTGTGGGACCCACTGCTGCTGGCAATCCCATATCTCTGCTCTCACATCACACAGTGTGTGGGCAAAACTAAATATAGATCTCAAATTCCAGGATTATTATGCTGCACAGACACCCAGAGGTGCCTTTATGAGTCTTCCACCAAGACTTGGCCTGAAAAAAAGAGAGTTGGCAAATGGCTTTTAAAGCCACTGGGTGGATGCCCTAGATGAGGCAGAGCTTTCGCCTCTCCTTTTAGGATCTCTCACTGAACTATCTAAATGCCTTTACAGGCCTCACTTCTGTCTGGGTATGTGGGGCTATCCCCCTACTATATTCCCAGCTTTAGTTAGAAAAGTGGAGAATACTGGGAGCAATACCCAGTGATTTAACAAAGGCAGATCCAAAATCATCCCTATGGACATATGGACACACTGTGCTGTTTTTATCTGCTGTCCTTAATTCATGTACTATTCCCTCTGCTGGGAATGCTGTCTGGTGGATTATCCAAATGCTGCCCATTCTGGAAGAATCTGATCAAATCTCTCCTCCTTTAAGATGTGTCTCTTGATTCCCAGTCCCATAAGAGATCTCCAGTTTTCTAAACTCTCTCATCACTTGTGGCTTAACCGTCCCTATAGTCTGTGATGTAGGCATGCGCACATGTGCGTGTGCGCACACACACACACACACACACACATTCTGCAATGTTTCTGGTATGTTCTCCTTGCTCTTTTACAAGACAACAAGGAGCTCATGGCCCTTTCAGGTCAAAAGGAAACAATGTAGGCTATTTTCCATATCATCCTTCAAGGTTGAGATGAGCTCACAATAGACGCTAAATGAATAATGTTAAGTGTATTGATTCCTATTATCCAGTACAGAAATAATCATTGACTTTCTTAAACCATTCTGTATGTAGGTCCCGTAAAACCTCTTCAACATTTTTCTATTTTACATTCTTTTAAAATACATTTATCAAGTGCCTAATACTATATTACGGTATCATAGATGCTAGAGATGAAATAATATATAACATATTGTCCCTGCCCTCAAGGAATTCACAATTTAATTGTGAATTAATGTTGCCAGCTATACTCCCAGGGCACCAATTTTATCATGAATCTGGTAGGTACAGAGTCTGGTGTCCATTTGGGAAAGCAATGTGAATAGATAATTTTTTGTAAACATCTGGAAGACCCAACAAGAAATTATAAGGCCCCTTCCCATCCACAAAAGAAGAAAACACTGGGGGGAAATATACCAAAAAACAAAACAAAACAAAACAGCAAAACAAAACTACTTAATAGCAAGAAAGGGAAATCTTCAGGGGCTAAAAAATGAAAAAGTGACTCAGATCTAGGAAAGCTAGAGTTGAACCAAAACGCCTCTCTCAACGTTGAGGGCGAGATACACATTTGAGACAGCTGGGTTCTGATGTCCTGGTAGAGCTGGAAGTAAAGCCTATCACTCAGCACTAAATGAGGAGCTGCAGTTGGAGTCAGTGCATAAACACGGGACCACCGAGGGGACTGTCCTACAAGTTAAGATAGATTTGAAAACATTTCACGTCACCTTGAGGTTTATTTAAAAAGTAATAAATAAACTTTAAAACATAAATAATAGAACAAGCTGATAAAGTTAATTACATCAAAACATAAAATGCCTGTATGGTAGCCTATATGACTTCCAACACCTAAAATATTTATTATCTGGCTCTTTACAAAAAATGTTTGCCGACTCTTGTGATACAACAATTGAAAACCAATGTTTCAACATGACTACACTATAAAAGCAATGTTAAATGAAAATTACAAGCTGTAGAATGATGCATACCATTAATACCATTCCTATTAAATTGTAAAACAAGTAGAATAGTACTGTAAGTTGGTTATGAATACTTTTTGGATAATAGTTTTATAAAATTTCAAAGGTAAAATGTTTTCATCAAACTCATGACAGTGGTTCAAAATTCTGAGGAATAGAAGGAAAAAGGACTGAGAAGATCACAAAGAGTTCTTGGTGAACATATTTACAGATATGTGTATTGCATATGTGTGTATATATATACACATATACATGCATGTGTCAATATATACACACACATATACACGTGTGTATACGTATACTGTATATATATGTCAATACTCAGCTCATATTTCTCTGGCCTTCTGCATTTAGCTGCATATCAGGCTACTTCCAGCTGTCGGGACCAATATCTCTTTTCCTAAGGACTTTCCATTGCTTCCTCTGAGACCACCGAACCCATGCTTGTGACAGCTGAAGTGTCAAGAATCAACATCCCATCTCTCAGAACAGCCTTCCTTCATGGCTAAGTGGAATTGGTCTGTGTGCACTCAGTAGTACCACCCCTTAGTTGCGATAACTCTGAGGTCGGTATCCTGCACTGCTTCCCAGAGTTCCCAGTGAGACTAAGTCAGTTGTGCACAATGATTATTGGCAATCATGCCCATTACCACCTCTTCCTTTTATCCTGCTGGTATTTCCTGGGACTACTTTCCAAATAAACAAATGCACCCCAAATTCTTGTCTCAGGATTGGTTTCTAGAGGAATTCAAACTGAGACAGCCATTTATGTTCACAGAATAAGTTAACATGTATTTTCGACAGTCATTTCTTTGTAAGTGGGTTGGACAGAGCATTTTCCCCCCTATTATACAGGGAAGGAGCTAAGGTGCAGGGACATTAATCTCCCAGCAGTACCACCACCACCACCACCACCACCACCACCACCACCACCATTAAAGTCTAGCTAGTAACAGATTGAATTTGATCTTAGACATTTGACCCTTTCTGTTGTGTTGTGCTACGTGAGAACATCTTGGGCCTCCATTTCTACTGTGTAATAGGAGTTGTATTATGAGAACTTGAGTCTGTAATAAATGGTACACTTTGATTTTTTGCAACTCCCTGGAAATGGTGACTCATGTGTTTTGAGAGGGCTTTGGCCCATGCACATCAGAAAGGATGCTGGGATTTCCTGAGTGCCAGTTGGTGAAAATACTTATCTGGATTACTCCTTGGGAGTTACTAGTAAGGGTGGAAAGCCACCCAGCCTCTGTAGGAAAATGACAGGTGAAACAGACTTTATTCTATCAGATTGTTTCTCACAGTTTCCTAGGTTCACCTTCAGAAGAGTGGCATGTCAAGTTTCATGAACTAATTACTTCAGCTTTGAGGTGTTTCAGCTTGTTAAAAATTCTCACTCCTTATTGATTCCCCATGGCTTTTCAAAAAGGAAGGACACTTTTAATACATCACATGAAGAATCTGTGATACAATATCATCAGGAGTTGAAGGCAATCAAAGTCCAGATTTCAAATCCCATTGCTGCAAAATGTTTACTTGTCAGATCTCATTTGTTGACGGTGTTCAGATGCGTGTAATTTCTTGCAAGGCAGACTTTAGAATGTGAGGACATGGCAGTAATGAAGAAAATTTGTATGGTGGGTGAACTGCAAGCAAGCCTGAGTGTTCGAGCTTGACTTGGTAAAGTCAACACAATGCCAACATTAGTATTCAGATGAAATTTCAGGTCCTATGAACAAGCTGCCATGCAGCCCAATTTGTCAAGATAAAATTTCAGGGCCTTGTTCTGTGTCTCTTCTCTCTAATAAGCAGAACTTCCAAGATGTGAGAGGCAATTTCAAGGATATTGATGACAATCTTCCTTGTTGAGAAGGTTGCACCAAATATAGTGGCAAAACGCTTAGATGAGCACTTTATAATTTATAAAGTGTCTGCTTTTAATTTTGCTGGTTCAGTCCTCACAATAATAATTCCATGAATCTGTGAACATTTTTTGACAGTGTTGGATATTAATCCTTCTACTGATTATTAAGTACATTACGCATGGAAGGCGCTTAGAAAAACTTTTAATTGTGACTAAAAGACAAGGAAATCTAAGCTTTGGACAAATGATGGCTGTCCTTCATTCTGTGAACTTAGTCTATGGTCACTTGGTTAAATTACCAGGCAGTGCAGATATCCTTGGCCACATTTGAAAGGATTAAGTACCTGACACACTGAGGCTGGTTTTACACAGGTAAGGTATTGACCCTACACAATAGTTAGGAGGCATAACCAACTTTCATTGTGGCAATAATTGTTATACATTTGTTCTATAATTTTAAAGTTTTATGTCCATAGTCATTACCCTAGTACAAAAACTCTTAAAGAGCTTGATTTTCTCAGACTGTTAATAGGCATGACATGTTTAGGAAAAAAAAAAAGTTTGAGAACTCCTTGTTTAAACAAGTCTAGGAACTTCTGGTTTAAACTAAGTTGGTTTCTTCACATTAGGACACCTCAGAGCATTTAATATGCTAATACATATTATACTCTTCAAAAGGGGTCATAAATAGTAGTGTTTTTGAAACTAATTTGCTCGTTAAGCTCTTTTTCATGGATCATCTCAAGGGACTGGTGCTCCACAGCATATGGTATTAGAAATACTACCAATGTGTTTGAAGGGAATGAAATTTAATTTGCTTCTTTTGAATTGGCCTCATCACTATGCCAATAAAATTGGTAACTTCAACTCATTCCTAATGTCTTCTTCCTACAAAATTTTTCTGGAAAAAAATTAATTTTCAATTGGTTTATCATAAAACTAAGGCCTTTTGTCTTTGCAGCTACAGAAACTCATGTTAATTCTGCAGGGTTACAAATTATCCAAAAGAAAGACAGAACTCAGAGAGGTAATTTCTGAATATAATATTTTTCATTGAGTCCATTAAATCTCTAAGTTACTTTGTCTTTTATAAAAGCACAATACACATGTCAGCTGTTTTATTCCCTGAGAAACCAATGTGCATATATATAAAAATATGTGTAAAAAATGTAGACTAAAGCTAAAGAAGAAAAAGTGAAAATATTTTGTTTAATGTTTCTTTATTTTTGAGAGAGAGAGAGCTAGAAAGAGTGGATGCATGTAGAGGAGGGGAAGACAGACAGAGGGACAGGATCTGAAGCGGGCTCTGCACTGACAGCAGACAGCCCAACGTGGGGCTTGAACCCACAACAGTGAGATCATGACCTGAGCCAAAGTAGGACACTTAACCAACTGAGCCACCCAGGCGCCCCAGTGACAATACTATTGTCATCACATGGTGGCATAGCTAATCATAATTATGTACTAAATACATGACAAATAAGTACCAGGAGATGAGCTACATGAAGGAATGCATGTGGGCATAAACCTACCTGGTCCTGATTCATGGACCTTATTATGGTCTGAGAACAACATGTCAAAATGATCGTTACAGGTGAGATGAGTGTCTTGAAGAAGTAGGGGTTTTGTGGACATGATTAGCAGGTGGACCTAATCACTCAGGGAAGAATTTTCTCAAGAAATGATGTTCAGACTGGGTTCTGAAGCCTGAACGACAGAAAGAGCAGACATCAGCACATTGTGAGCAAAGTGCAAAGTATATGCAAAACTTCACATGCTACAACATAAGAGAGAAGTTAGGTCAATGAAGGCCATTCCTAGGAGTCTCTGAGTATTTCACTGCTTCTTCAATCACCCTTATGGGACCATAAGAGGCATTCATTACCACCGGTTCAATTGTTTATCACAGCCCTACTACATGCAAGATTCCATAGAGGATACAAAAGATACGTAATAGCCTTCAAAGTAACTTACAGTCCAGGAGCAATCTATGAATGAATGAAGAAAACAAAGTCAAGACAAGTAAATATTTAGCATCATTAAATATCATCTAGATTATAAGAAATCGTGATGAAAACTGGTGAATCCACTCAGTGTGTCAAGAAGAGTTTGTGCAAAGCCCTGTCCAGGGTACTCAGGTAAAACACAGACTTTAGCATATTTGAAAATGGGTTGGTAGAAGCTGAAGCAAAGCTGACATTTACATGCTGAAAGTAGCTTCTATCTGGTAAGAGGTGGTGACTCCAACACATCTTTAGAGATCACTCTTCCCTTGTTCAGGCTATTAAATTAATTGAGCGATTCTACTGAGGTGGTTCAAATGCTATGGTGGCCTATGTAAGCAAACCAAAACCCAAGCCTGTAAATATCTCTTATTAAATCAAAATGCTAAGGACACCAATTACCAACAGCTAACTAGGCTTTATGCTATGGCCAATCAAATAATTTCCTTTCTTCGCGTGTGCATTTCCTCTATATAAGTCTTTCCTCTAACTCCTGTCAGGGGAGCATTCCTAACCATTTCCAGTTGGCACTGCCCAAGTGAAATTGGGCTTTCCTCAAATAAACTCTTAAAATTTTTAATATGGCTCAGCTTATTTCTTAACAAGGCAAACCTTGTTCGTTGGCCTTTTAATGATGTAGATACAATCATGATGACGTACAGGCATCTTTATTACTTCTCATAACAACCCTATCGTTATTACTATTATGGCCATTTTACAGATGAGAACTGTAGAGAAGTTTATCAACTTGCCCAAGGTCATAGCAGATCCAAGATTGGAGCCCTGGTCTGCTAACTTTAGAACCTGCTTGTTTTAGTTTCCTGTGGCCGCCGTGACAGATTGCCGTAAACTAGGTGGCTTGAAAAGGACAGAACTTATTCTCTGAGAATTCTAGAGGGCAGAAGTCCAAAATCATGGTGTCAGCAGAGCCATATACCCTCCAGAGGCTCCAGAGGAGATATTGCTCCTTGTGTCTTCCAGCTTCTGGTGGCATTCTTTGGCCTGTGGCCACATCACTCCTATCTCTGTCTCCGGTGACCACAGTGTCTCTTCTTCTTCCGTCTCTATTCTGTGTGTCTCCTATAAGGGTATTGTCATTGGATTTGGGGTGCAATGGTATTATCCAGGATGATCTCCTCTCAAGATCCTTAACTTATCACTTGTCAACAAAGGGCCTTTACAGACTCTTTGTCCAAATAAGGTCACATTCACAGTTTCTGGAACATAAAACATAAACATATCTTTTGGGGGACCACTGTTCAACCCACTACAATCCTCCTAACCAAAACATACTTCCCAAATGGTGATGTGATTGAAGCAGCTAAAACTGCTTTAGGGTAAGATTGTAAACAATTGTCTATGCTGGAGACAAACACCCCAGTTAATAACTGGGGAAATGTGTTTGTCTTAGGAAGAGATGAGGAGGATGAGGAAGATGTTCTGATGTTTATTCCCCCATGAATTTGATTGACTGTGATTCCCATAGCCAGAAACTGTTGGCAACCTTTTCAAAATCCACCTGGTGAAATTCTGAACAAAAGGCTGCATGGTTTAGGAGCCCAGGGCTCCGAGTGAGGGGCAAGTTTAGGGAATGTGTCATTCCTCCACCCGGAAAAAATCCACATCTGTCTGGCTCATTGAAGAGCCACTGCTGAAAATCGTATCTTCTCATTATAATTTATTATTGATTATTGCTGAAAAGTGTTCCAGGTTTGGAATGTTTATACTGTATTTCTTCTACCTCTTCGAGTTCTCATGAGTTCTGTGGCCATACAATCCTCTCCTTCTCTGAAAACAATCATGACATGCCTCCTTTCTAATACACCTTCCACTTGTTAATGTTTCCTGAATTAACACATTACCTAAACTATAAACTGTATCTAATGTGATGAACATATAACATAGTTGAGCCTCAGAAGAGCCATTTGAATGCCAAGAGTCCAGCAGCAGAGCAAACAATTCCAGAGATACTACAGTGATTTCATAATTTAATGATGTTAAGACCAGCATGATGCTGAGAGCAGAGGACAGAAAGAAGGCTTTTTAATAGCCTGCAGGAAGGCACATGTCAGAAAATGCTTTAGAGTTTGTTTTTACTACCTATATAGCTGATAACAGAAACCACAGACCACTGTAAAAACATTTATTTCTAGACTGAGAATCTCCATCATTTGATCACACCAGACGTTGACATATAGTTCATTATAAACAAAGTGGTAATAACCTTTGTCACGCTGGACAAACAAAATTGCCTTTGTTCGGTGGGTATTCCTGTCTGGTAAGGTTTAAGCTGCTGCAGCTGCTGTGAAATCCCTCCTCAATCTCAGTGTTGTTTGTGATAGCACACCCGTTTTCTCATTATTAACTGTCATTCCTCAGAGAGAAATGAATGCAAAAGAACAGAAACAAGTCAGTCAAGCCCAGTAGCCCATGAGAGCAACAGAGGATGGAAGAAATATCAGCAAGCGAACTAATAACGTCCCTAAATTAATGCAGCCTGCTCTATAAAGCATTTCAAGGCTTTTAATCCGGCGTGCAACTAGTGAAAGCTTTATCCTGCCCTTTGTTACTAAGTACTGCTCCCACTAACACAGTTCTTCATCAAGCATAATTAATTTGGTGTCCTTGCTGCAAAGTATGACTTTCAGAAACCATACCATCTTGCTGTTCAGGTAGCATTAATTGAATTTTACAAGTATAAAACAGACATAATGCCTACAGACTCCGGTGAGTTAAGATTTTGCTTAAGTATGACGATTTGGAGCCTTCATTTTCTGCCAGGAAGTATTGAGTCGTGCAAAGCTCCCTATTTGATCTTGGCATACTTTTGACAATATCCCTAGATCTTTTTCTACCATGCCTCTAATAATAAAAGAAAAGAAAGGATAAAACAAAGCATTCTTTGTTGCCAAAGAAATGTAGCTGTTGCAAGCTTTATTCCAATCTATTTAATATAGCAGTTTAATTCTATTATAAAAAGTGATATATACGCACTATAGGTAGCTTTAAAAATGAAAAAGCATGGAAAATAAATTGAAAAACCTTTAATACCACTACCTAGTGATAGCTCATGTTAATATTTTGGTATACATATGTTGGTGATAATATTTTGCATTTTTACATATTTACATATGAACCTCATTTATTGGATTCCTAGTATGTAGTAGAACTATTGTAGGCATTTGGCAGATGATTTTTCATATACATCCACAAAATAACTCTGCAAGACAGGTACTATTGTCCTCATTTTACAGTGATATCCTGAGGCCTGGTGAATTCCCAGGATCTCAGCTAGAATGTGGTAAGCCTCAATCTTCCTGATCCCAAACCTAATGCTTCTAACTTCAATGCTCTATTGTTTCTCATACACTCAAACAGTGTAACACATATGTTGGAACTCCTTGGAACTTAGAGTCTTTTATTCTGGCTTTCAGGAATGTATTTCCAATCACAAACATCCCCTCTGCTATTAGCCATTCCTAGAAAAGATTATTTTCTGAATGTATACTATGTCATCACATGAATGTCTCAGAATTATTTATTACAACAATATTGTAATGAGCATTATTGAACAGAAACTTTTTGCCTCATTTCCTTAGGTTAATTGCTAGAAGAGGAGTGTTGTGAGAACCATGAATATTTTTCAGGCTCTTAATATTTATTCTGAAAGTATGATACAGTGGCTTATATATTATTGAAGATCTGCTAAGTCAAAAACCACTCACTTGAGGAGTGGGGCTGAGGGATACAAGTAAGTACATTGATGAGAAGAAAAGGGAGAGGAAAGAACAGAAAAATGGGGAAAAGCTTCTGCTTAAGAAATGAGTTCAACCAAGGATGAGCTGGGATCCAAAGATATTGCCAAATTTTGATAGTCTGTGTTTCTCTTTTCCTTTCTTTGGCAGATCCATCAACTCACCCCTTGCATAACTGTCCTCCCAACCCTAATTAATTCACAAAGAAAACAGGAAGGTTGCTATCTACCTTTGCAAGCACTTGCTACTCCCACAGGACAGGACTCTGCTCCCCTCCTATACCCAACAGAAGGGCTTGCCTTGGCGCTTTGAAGCCTCCATTCATGATTGTTCTGAGGCCCATTGCTTATGAGAACAGATTTGTTAAGATAGGTGTGGCCAGATGGTCCCATTCTGTCTCTCCTGCTAAAATTCTTACAGAGGAAAAGGTTTCCTGGGACAGCCTTTGTTCCCTTGTCAGCTAGTAATCCATCTTTTCTTCACTGTCAAATTCTCATTATACTGATTTATTCTTCCATGGGGACACTGAGGATGAAAGGCTTCCCAAACACTGTCTTGTTTCTGGTCTCGTCTCTATGTTTTCAATCTCTGATGGCTGCCATGATGTTTCCAACTGTGCTTTCCTGGAATGTCCCTCTTCTTGTGCCTATACTCAATACTGATATGTCCTGTGAATGTGACCATCTGGAAACCAGTTAGTAGTTTTGATGTCTGGCACCCTCTTCTCCTTCAACCCAGAAACCTAGGCTTCTGCCCATGTGTTTTTCTCTATGTGCTTTTAAAAGCTAATAAAATGACACCATTTGACTTAACAAACAAGCATTATTGAAAAGCTATTATATGCCAGGCATTCTGTTAGTTTCTAAATGTAAATAGACTGCAACCATGGATCCTATCCTCTAGTTTACTGAGTCAGATAAATATACAAATAAATAAGTAGAATAGATGTGTATAAGTACACTATTAGACATAAGCCCAGGGTACCGCAGAAAAATACCTACATTAAAATGAGAGGTGACGGAGGCTTTTTAGAAGAAATGGAAAGAGTCCTAAATGATGTGTGGAAGTGAAATGGGAGAGGATGGGAGGAGAAACTATTCATGGAAGAATCAATAGCAGGAAAAAGGCAGAAGTTCCCGAGGTCACACGGAATGATAGACAAGGTTGTCAGAATTAGGAAATACAAATGCAGTATGCCCAGTTAAATTTGAAGTTTAGCTAAAAAATTACAATAATACTCTTGTATAAGTATATCCCATTCAATATTTGGAACATACTTATACTAAAACAGTATTTATTATTTATCAAAATTCAAATATAGGGTGTCCCATATTTTACAGAGATAGGCTAGTGACTTATGGACCACAAAAGAAGTGTATAATGATACAGAGTCCGAAGAGAGGGGCACAGATCAAATCGTGAAAAGCCACTCATCCAGTCATTCAAACTTGTTCCTGAAAGCATTATGGATCACTGGCAGATGTAAGGCAGGGAAGGAATGACCATATTTGCATGTTAAGGGCCTGCTGGGCATCTATGTGAGGCTTGAATGCAGGTGGCTAAACCGTTGAGGTGCTCTAGGTGAAGAGGAAGGGCATCTGAATCAGCCAGTGGGGTTTTCTAGCTGTCACTCCTGCCCTGTATACCGACTTCTCCAGTCTAGTTCTGATGGTTCACCTATAGAAAGGGCCTCCTAGATCACTTGTGATACTGATCCAGTGGCCCAAATCTTAAACTAAGGACACCTAAAGCTTGTAGGTAGGGAACGCACTGACAGTAGAAATACAGGAGATTAATATTTCCTGAGCATATCAGAGGGACTTGACAGTACAAATGTTTAAAATTCCACTGGATTTTTATACATACCAGATTAGACAAAAAGCTGCAGAGAAGCTGCACATAGGCTGGACTCCTCATTAATCCTTTGAAGAAACAGAGCCTCTGATCTCATACAACTTGCTCAAGGCACATGGCTACTCAGGGCTGGCGGCCATTCTGAACGCCAGATCTTCTGACCCAGTGCTAGTTCAACAATGTCACCTGTTTTCCTGGTTAGCCTAGGTTGATGAAACAACAGGTAACTTGGGTGCAAGGTGTGAAGTCAGACACAAGGAAGCCAGGAAAGAGGCAGAGTGGGCTGAGGGAATGAGCACTGTGTGCTGCCAGCTTTTGAAGAGCTCGCTGTCTGGTGGAGGAGAAGGAAATGGACGTGGCTAACAATAATACAATTGGGCCTGGGATAAATGCTCCCAGTGTGAACAAATTGCCATGAGAGCTGAGAGGAGGGGGGAGAAACTCATCCAGAGAATGACTTTACAGGAAGACTGCAATTCACAGTGGGCTCTGCAGGATCAGGGGTCAATGACGTGAGAGACCCGAGAGGAGCCGTGAAGTCTTTGCCAAGTTCAGAGTAGTCCTGTGTGCCTGAGCCACACGCAGGCCTTGTGGGAGGGATTGAGAATGACAGTGTTAGCAGGTGGCAGGTGACAGTTTGCAAAGCCTCTTGAAGGCTCTGAAGTTTGGCCTGTATTCCATAGACATGAGAAATTATCAACAGTGGAAGCAAGACAATAACCTCATCATAACTGCTTTTAGAAAGAGAGCTACAACATCAAGGTTGAGACAGCATAGAGAGGGTACATGAGATGAGAAAACAAGTAAGACCACTAAGACAGATCAGGAGTATTCCCTGTGCTTTATTCTGTGAACCTCTGGCCTCATAAGCTGCTACCGGAGGAGTAAGAGGCTCCCAAGCATGTTTGGAGACACTAACTCTTAACAACTCTCTCTTATGTCTCCAACCTATTTGAACACAGATTTTTTTTTTCTATAATAGTTCTACCGAACTAACAGAAATGACATTCAATGTATTTAACAGTGAATAATTGGATAATGGATAAACACTAATCAGAATGAATGCTGGAAAGGTCCTAGAGGCCCTCTGTAATACTAGACATGTCCCAGATCATGGAGAGGCGGTAGAGGAAGCCAGGTGAGGGGGCCAGGGCAACCAGGATGCAGAGGGAGCTCTCAGCATCCGGGTCTACAAGCAAAGCTAAATTGCTAGTGTCAACATTTAGTGGATAAAAAACACATTTATTCAGATCTGCACCCCTATGCTTACTGCAGCATTATTCACAATAGCCAAGCTATGAAAATAACCTAAGCATCCATCAACAAATGAATGGATAAATAAGAAAGATATATAGGAATATGATATATATTATATATTATGGAATATTATTTAGCCATGAGAAAGAAGGACATCTTGCCTTATATGACAACATGGATGGACCTTGAGGGCATTATGCTAAGTGAAATGAGTCAGAGAAAAACAAACACCAAATGTTGCAGTTATATGCAGATTCTTAAAAAGCTGAACTCATAGAAATGGAGTAGAATGATGGCTTCCAGGGGCTGGGAGAGAGAGGGGGGTGAAATGGGGAGACATCGATCAAAGGGTCCAAACTTCAAACTATAAGATGAATAAGTTCTGGGGAACTGATACATAGCATGGTGATTATAATTAACAATATTATATAATTGAAAGTTGTTAAGAGAGTACATCTTAAATGTTACTACCACACACACACAAAGCTAAACATGTAAGGAGTTGGAAGTGTTAACTATTCTCATTGTGGTAATCATTTTGCAACATATACATGTATCAAATCATCACACTGTATACTCCAAACTTACATATGTTGCATGTCAATAAAGCCGGAAATAATACAAATTTTAAAAATAAAAATAGAAACAATAAACTCATTACATGGTAGAAAAACAGAAAACAAAAAACATTCAGAGTCTTCCACTATCTACTCAGAGTGTACATCAAACTTTATCTGAAACCAGACATCTACGCAAACTCCCCTCTATAGCACACAAAATCATTTCCTGTTTCTCAAAAATGTCTTCTGGTTGTTGTCATTGTTGTTGTTGTTATTATTGTTGTTATTTTGTCTGTATGCTGTTGCATAGAGTATGTTTCCAAAGCATGTTCAAGGAAACCAATTCTCAAGAGCAATACCCAACTAGATTGCTCTGGTACAACCAGGCTATTTGCATCAGTTTCAAAGGCTCTACTTTATTATGATAGCAGGAATTAGGTACAAATATTTCCAGAAATCTCTTTCTCCTTGCTTTTCCTTCAAAAATCTCACTTCTTGCCACGTCAGGGCCTTTGCACATGCTATCTCTTTTACTTGCAACATTAACCATCACTACTACCACCCTCTTCTAGCAAAAACCTCTCCATGCCCTGACATTTAATCTAAGACCTAGGTTTATGTCTTGATCTAAGACCTATATGTCTGTCTTAATTTCAGTCTCACCTCCTCAGACAGACTGACACTGATCACCCTTATCCAAGGCACCACCCCTTTGATTTGTTCTTTTGGCCCTTATTAGTTTCCTTCTTAACATTTGTAATAACTTCTCTAACGTTATTAATATGATATTTTTTCACTCTCCTCTCTACTAGAATATCAGGTCTATGAATATGGAACAGCATCTGTGGGGTTCACCGTCGTATCCCTAATACCCATAACAGTGTGTGGTACAATAGCAAATGTTCAGGAAATACCTGTAGAAGGAAGAGAGGCAGGCAGGTCAGCCACCACTCAGTCAGCCTGGAATATTGGTAACTATGGAAGGTCTTCCAGGTCCAGAGGCAATTCCCTCCTTCTTTGCAGGATAAATTTACTTCTCACCACCCACAATCAACTTCACAGAGCTCAGCCTGGTACATGTAGTGAGCTTGAGCCTGTCGCGCTAAAGTCAAGCAACCACGGTGTGACATGTTTGAACAAGTTGGCTCAGATCTTCCTGACCTCACGTTTATGTATTTGACTATTGGTCCTTCAGAGCAGCAGAAGTGGGCTTTGCTCTTCCTGGTTATTTCACGTGCTGTACACGTTGGTTGTATATTCAGTCATTGCATGCAGTACCAAGCAGGGCAAAATGCACACCAACCATGCTGCTCTGCATCCTAAATGACTTCTTTCCATGTTTTGTCTTCCATTGCTATAAGCGTATCTGTTCTATTCTAAAATTAGGTAACAGTATGAAATATAAGCCCTAAATAATCTAATTATGCATTTTTCCTCTTTGGCATGACATAAAGAAGAAAATAAATGTAGGTTTGATCATCCACTGGGGCTCTAGGAGAAAAGTGATGCAAATAAATTATTCTCTTTAGCTTTTCACCATAATTTTTTAACAAAAATCTTGGGAAGCTGCACAATATTAAAAGAAAAACGAAATGACCTACACATTTATAGTCATCTTCCAAAACCAGAAGTTGCCAATACACTTATTTGTATATAAAAATATACCAATAAAGGAAAACTTAGAGAAAGAAAGGAAGAAAGGAACCAAGGAAGAAAGACAGAAAGAAAGAACAAAAGAAAGAAGAGAATGCAGAAGGAAAGAAGGAAGGGAGGAAGGGGGAAGAAAGAAAGAAAGAAAGAAAGAAAGAAAGAAAGAAAGAAAGAAAGAAAGAAAGAAAGGAAGGAAGGAAGGAAGGAAGGAAGGAAGGGGGAAATGGAAAGGAAAGAAGGAAGAAAGAAAAGAAGGAAGAAGGGAGGGAGGAAGAGAAGATATCTACGTAACTATCTATGTAAATGTATGGATAGATACATAGATATATAGATACACAGGAACACAGATGGAGATAAATGACAGACCTGCATAGATCTACACATACAGACACAGAAACACAGACACAGACACAGACACAGACACAGACACACACACACACACACACACACACACAGGAAGAAAGAGCAAAAACTTATATTCTATTAGTAACTAACATTCCTATAGAGTTTTATAATTATTTTATAAATTTTCTGATTTGATTGTCAGGACATATCCATGGCTGGTTAAGGAGGAGTTATCTTCCCGTTTTATAAGCAAGGACACAGACTCAATGGCCATCTAGTGCTGTTTTGCCCAAGGTCACATATCTGAATAGGATGCCAGTTTATTCCCTGTCCACACTCTTCCTTTATATGTTCTTGATGCAGAAGCTCTTCTAAGAAACAAAATTCCTTAACTTTATACAATCATTCATTTAAGGTTTGGGCATCTTGGACACTTTTTGGTGCGATATAATATATTTTATTTCTAAGTTAGAATATTTTCTGTGGAGTGTGTTTCTAATATGCTGGTTCAGCAGACTTTAGGAAAATTTATTAGTTTTGGCTTCAGCAGTACTGAGACGGTGCATAATTTGCTATATTCATCTGTATTCACAAGCTGCCATCAGGCAATGTCTTAAACCAGTTGAGCCCCGAAATCATCACCATGTACTATTTCTGAGATTGAACTATACTTGGGCTCACTCTTCCTAGAAATCCAACCACTAATTTCCAATCCAATGTACTGATTTTTAATGTTTTGGTATTCTGATGTATTGTTTTAAATTATTGCTGGCTCAAGGAAAGAAAACGTCATTTTACTTTCCTGTTTTCTCCTCTGAATGTCTTTCCAAAATGAGGCAAGATAGAGGGTTTTTTTTCCCCAGGTGGCAGAAATTGGAAGAGAAGTTGGCATGTGTCCAGTGAGTTGAAGGGAAAACAGATCAATGAAAAGAGGAGAAATAGCACATTATTAATGGATGATACTGTTATTAAACTTTGCTATTTTTGCTGTTTGGGAAATGTTATACCCTATTTATTTTTTTAAAAACTCATCAGGAACCAAAATTTTGTAGATTATGCTCCTTAGTAAACTCTTTAAAAACAGGATAGTAAAAAAAGACATTCAGGAAATGCTGTCTACTCTAGCGTCCTAGAAGAGTTAACTGTGTGTGACCCTATGAACATCTCACAAAGATCACTGGGAGGTGTGAAGGGACAATTTTGGGGGGTATAGTCCAGTGTCATGAAGTTATTTGACCACAAAACTTGATTTCTGAGGACGATCCATACCAATCAAATAATTTATGCTACTGCATTCACGTTTGCGTTTGATCACTATCTTATGTTTAAATTGCCCAACTGATTTTCGTATTTAAAAAAAACATAATTATGAGTATGTGGAACAAAATCAGTAAGGCAAGCAGGGTAAAGACTAGTTAAGAGAGAGTCGGATTAGGATTAGGTTTATAGTCAAGGCAAAAAAAGATTTATTTCCTTATACTTTCCCCTAGGAAACCTCATGCTTATGATACGGATATTCTCTTTCCACTCTGCTGCATAGTTGCTTTATAGTTACTCATTCTACTCTCATAGCCCATACTAGTAATATAAAAAATTATCCAACAGAGTTGGACATTTTTCAGAAGGCCTCCATCATTTAGTTTTTCAACTGCTTCTGTGATTTAGTTTGTAGGATTTCACACACCCATCTTCCTTGAATGCTCCTCGGAAGCCTTCAACGTTTTCATTCTCTTTCATTACTGTTCTACTTTACCTGCCTCAGTAGCTCAGTGAAGTGATTGTTCCTTCTGAATCTATTTCTAAACACTTGAAAGGAAATTGAACACCATAAGAGATTTCCTGTCCCTACCACTCATAAGAACATGTAGAAAACTACACCAGAAATATCAAAACCATATTGTTGGGCTACATTCAGTGGGTTTGTGTCTTAATTGCAAAGTTTGCTACAGAAAATGATATTAGGCTTACTGCTAAATTTTGAAAATAGATGACATCAATTGATGGGCTTCATGAAACTAAAAGTAGATCGGGATGAATTAGCTCCACTCTCAACTTTTGCACATTACCTGATTAATCTCAAATCTTCCTATGTCCAAGCATTATGATGCCCTCTGGTGCCTGGAAGACAAAATTCATAGATGTTTTGGGAAATGACCATCATTCAGAATCCTTGTATGCTCTTGAAATGACGAAAACTTGTTTTTGTGAATTGTGATCCTCTTTCTTAGTTATGTTAATGAAACTTTCCATAATGCTAATGGTTTTGGTTGATTTCACATAAACATAGATATTCTATCTTTTCCCTAAATGTGTCTACTAAAAATATCTTTTACTTGAGAAAAAAAGATAATAAAAGTTCTTTTTCTTTAACCCTTTATAAGGTTTCTATCTTTTTTTTTTTTTTTTTTTTTTTTTTTTTTTTTTTGCCAGTTAGATTGTAAGTCAGGTGAAGGGGACTTAAGAATGCCAAACCATTCTTTTAGTACAATGTTTTATATTTCTTTAAATGAACTGTTTTTAGAATATTCCTGAGGTCTTTCTGTCATCCCAGGCTTTGAGAGTTACTTCATAGATATCTTTTAAACGTAAAAGGGAATCATATTGATCAGTAAAATTCTGTTTATTAACACTGTGTATTACCTAACACTCATAATTCTTAAAGTATGTCGGCTTAGTTTTTTCCTTCTTTAAAATTTATCCCAAAATGTCATGTCAAAATTCTAGTCAGTTTTCAAGCCAAAAAAAAAAAAAAAAAAAAAAAAAAAGAATAGAGGAGGATGAATACAGGAAAAAATAAAAAGGAGCATATTTTACTACTGATAATAACATGATAGATTTCAGAAAACGGATCCATTGGAGTGGGCTCTAGGACCAAATACCTTGAATTCAAGTCCTCTTACCATCATTGACTAGAAATGGGCAGGTTGTGGAAGACATACTCTACAGTGATCCCTAACGAGTCGCACTCTTGTATAATCCCTTCCCTTTGAGTGTTTGCTCCTAACCAGTAGAACCCGTGGATTTGCTTCTTCTCAGTAGAATACAACAGCAGTCAAGAAATGTTTCAGATATAATTAAAGTTTTTAATCAGTTTACTTTAAGTTAATCGGAAGAGAACCTCCTTCAAGCCTCAAGAAGAAGCAAGCTACCCTTGAGTTCTACAGCTGTAAGAAAACTAATTCTACCACAACCAGGTGACCATGGAAGAGGATGCCTGAGCCTTAGACAGGACTTCAGACCCAGTCAGTGCCTTGATTAGAGTCTTGTGAAATCCTGAAAATATGACCCAGCTAAGTCATGCCCAGACTGGGGTATATGTGAGATATCAAATGTAGATGATGTTTTAAGCCAATAAGTGTGTGGTAATTTGTTTATGCAACAATAAAGTCTTCAATTTCTTCTTTTGTAAAATAGGAATAAAAATAGTTCATACTACATATGAAAAATTTGCAATGTAAAAATTTGTAATTTGTAATTCATACATAATTAAAACTTTGTAATGGCACCTGTTATCAAGTAAGCTTGATAATTCATATAACAAATCCATCAACAGTATCAATTTTAGAGACCCCAGTTCAAGATACCTCAGAAACCTGCATAAATTGAGGCAGTGCTTATCCTTGTCCATAAATGAAAAATCAAAGCTTAATAAAACTTTAAGATGTCAGTAATAACACAAATAGCTTGCACAATGTTTTCCTTAAAGATCTTTACTAAAATCACGGAAACCACCACAATATTGAGGCTGACCATCAAAATCATGAAATCCTCTAATGGCTATCAGTGGAATAAGTTCCAAGCATCATTCCACTCATCAAGGCAGGGTGGGGAGTACAGGAACAGCTCTGCCTTTATACACTTTATTAGTCAAGGTTTCCTATCATTGGAACAAGTCAACTGCTAGAGGCAGGAACCAGATTTCCCAAGATTTTCTTCACAGAATTTGGAACCATTTTCATTCCACTTCAATCTAATCACTGTACCCATTGACCACAAGTATCCAGCTCGTGTGAAGAAAAAATGTTAAATGTTAAGCTACCATTCAAATGGGGAGGGAGTGTCCTTGAATCAACAGCATGTACCCTGAAAAAACACAATAAGTGCTTCTAAATTCTGCCCCTAAATTTTTTACTAAATTCTAAATTCTGTTCCTATATCATTTATAACCTCATTACCATAAAAATAATATAAACTACTCAGACATCACAATAAAACACCAAAAAAGTTGAAATCATAACCAAGATTATTTGAAATATGGATTCATGCCCAGTGTCATTAATGTTGAAACTCTTCCTAAGTACATGACATATTAAAATAATAGCTAATTTTTATATGAATTATTATTAGCAAGATTCAAAATTTTTAAATGAAACATTTATAACATGTTGAAGATAAAAAGAAACTTAAAGTTTTGGATCTAATACTTGACAAAAATCCATTAAATATAATGGGAAATGTTTATATGCTTCCTTAGAAATTTTCCACTAAATATTAAAATTTTAAAAGATACACACCAGAGAAGAGGTAGTTATCCTTCCTGAAAGACTAATAATAGTTCAAATAATATCCAGAAAATGATACATCAAACCAAAATGCATGTCTTGTTCATAAATATTGTTAGAGGACAGCAAATTTGCTAAAGAAACATATATTAAAACTAATTACAAGTTGAGAGAGGTTTGCCACTAAACATTTATATAAATGTATAGGTTTTGTATACATCTCAGTTTATATTCTTTCAAAAAGAAAAAAAAAATGGAAGGTTCTGGGTTTTGTGATCATCTTAAGGAAAGATGTACATACTAGATAAGATATAGTCTTAACAGCAAAACTTTTATTTTGTGTTGACCCATGAAAGTTTATGGAAATCCACATATCTACTAGTGATTTTAAATATGTTATGAAATAAGTTACATATACAGTGCCACATATGAAATGTACTTGCTACATCATCCATATATAAATTATATCAGCAAACAAGTTGAAGGCAGAAAAGCATAAAATACCAACAGATGCCATCAATGTGGTAACATTATATAAAAATTATATTAGCATATAATTTCTGGCTATGCAAACACTAGATTTCAGCAAACTAATACCTTCCAAATACAAATAGAAAGAATATATATAAAATTTTAAGACTTCAATTGAAAGTATGAAACCAAGAAGCTAGAACTTGAGGGTCAAAAATTCCAGAAAGGAGGGAAAGGCAAAAAAGTAAAACCAAAAATGTGTTCTGCTTTGCCCTTTGAAGTATTTGCTGATTCATGAGCAGAGCAAGACTAGAAGCTAAGAGGTTCAGAACAAAGTGTCAGCTAAAAGACTGAGAAACTAGGCAGAGCTATCCTCAATCTTATTGTGTCAGAGAGACAAAAATCGAATTTCAGGGCTCATCAAGGAGATGAAGTCCAGTGAATAGCCTGGCTCTCTGATGCAACTCCTGAAGGGCAATATCCTGAGAATAGACTGCAAATAGTTAAGTTCTTTTTTTTTTTTTTTTTTTTGCGTTTCTTTTTTTTTCAATATATGAAGTTTATTGTCAAATTGCTTTCCATACAACACCCAGCGCTCATCCCAAAAGGTGCCCTCCTCAATACCCATCACCCACCCTCCTCCCTCCCACCCCCCATCAACCCTCAGTTTGTTCTCAGTTTTTAAGAGTCTCTTATGCTTTGGCTCTCTTCCACTCTAACCTCTTCTTTTTTTCCTTCCCCTCCCCCATGGGTATCTGTTAAGTTTCTCAGGATCCACATAAGAGTGAAACCATATGGTATCTGTCTTTCTCTGTATGGCTTATTTCACTTAGCATAACACTTTCCAGTTCCATCCATGTTGCTACAAACGGCCATATTTCATTCTTTCTCATTGCCACGTAGTACTCCATTGTGTATATAAACCACAATTTCTTTATCCATTCATCAGTTGATGGACATTTAGGCTCTTTCCATAATTTGGCTATTGTTAAGAGTGCTGCTATAAACATTGGGGTACAAGTGCCCCTATGCATCAGTACTCCTGTATCCCTTGGGTAAATTCCTAGCAGTGCTATTGCTGGGTCATAGGGTAGGTCTATTTTTAATTTTCTGAGGAACCTCCATACTGTTTTGCAGAGCGGCTGCACCAATTTGCATTCCCACCAACAGTGCAAGAGGGTTCCCGTTTCTCCACATCCTCTCCAGCATCTATAGTCTCCTGATTTGTTCATTTTGGCCACTCTGACTGGTGTGAGGTGATATCTGAGTGTGGTTTTGATTTGTATTTCCCTGATGAGGAGCGATGTTGAGCATCTTTTCATGTGCCTGTTGGCCATCCGGATGTCTTCTTTAGAGAAGTGTCTATTCATGTTTTCTGCCCATTTCTTCACTGGGTTATTTGTTTTTCGGGTGTGGAGTTTGGTGAGCTCTTTATAGATTTTGGATACTAGCCTTTTGTCTGATATGTCATTTGCAAATATCTTTTCCCATTCTGTTGGTTGCCTTTTAGTTTTGTTGGTTGTTTCCTTTGCTGTGCAGAAGCTTTTTATCTTCATAAGGTCCCAGTACATTTTTGCTTTTAATTCCCTTGCCTTTGGGGATGTGTCAAGTAAGAAATTGCTACGGCTGAGGTCAGAGAGGTATTTTCCTGCCTTCTCCTCTAGGGTTTTGATGGTTTCCTGTCTCACATTCAGGTCCTTTATCCATTTTGAGTTTATTTTTGTGAATGGTGTGAGAAAGTGGTCTAGTTTCAATCTTCTGCATGTTGCTGTCCAGTTCTCCCAGCACCATTTATTACAAAGACTGTCTTTTTTCCATTGGATATTCTTTCCTGCTTTGGCAAAGATTAGTTGGCCATACGTTTGTGGGTCTAGTTCTGGGGTTTCTATTCTATTCCATTGGTCTATGTGTCTGTTTTTGTGCCAATACCATGCTGTCTTGATGATTACAGCTTTGTAGTAGAGGCTAAGGTCTGGGATTGTGATGCCTCCCGCTTTGGCCTTCTTCTTCAAAATTACTTTGGCTATTTGGGGCCTTTTGTGGTTCCATATGAATTTTAGGATTGCTTGTTCTAGCTTCAAGAAGAATGCTGGGGCAGTTTTGATTGGGATTGCATTGAATGTGTAGATAGCTTTGGGTAGTATTGACATTTTAACAATATTTATTCTTCCAATCCATGAGCACGGAATGTGTTCCCATTTCTTTATATCTTCTTCAATTTCCTTCATAAGCTTTCTATAGTTTTCAGCATACAGATCTTTTATATCTTTGGTTAGATTTATTCCTAGGTATTTTATGCTTCTTAGTGAAATTGTGAATGGGATCAGTTTCTTTATTTCTCTTTCTGTTGCTTCATTATTAGTGTATAAGAATGGAACTGATTTCTGTACATTGATTTTGTATCCTGCAACTTTGCTAAATTCATGTATCAGTTCTAGCAGACTTCTGGTGTAGTCTATCGGATTTTCCATGTATAATATCATGTCATCTGCAAAAAGTGAAAGCTTAACTTCATCTTTGCCAATTTTGATTCCTTTGATTTCCTTTTGTTGTCTGATTGCTGATGCTAGAACTCCCAACACTATGTTAAACAACAGCGGTAAGAGTGGACATCCTTGTCGTGTTCCTGATCTCAGGGAAAAAGCTCTCCGTTTTTCCCCACTGAGGATGATGTTAGCTGTGGGCTTTTCATAAATGGCTTTTATGATGTTTAAGTATGATCCTTCTATCCCGACTTTCTCGAGGGTTTTTATTAAGAAACGTTGCTGAATTTTGTCAAAGGCCTTTTCTGCATCGATTAACAGGATCATATGGTTCTTATCTTTTCTTTTATTAATGTGATGTATCACATTGATTGATTTGCGAATGTTGAACCAGCCCTGCATCCCAGGAATGAATTCCACTTATCACGGTGAATAATTCTTTTCATATGCTGTTGAATTCGATTTGTTAGTATCTTATTGAGAATTTTTGCATCCATATTCATCAGGGATATTGGCCTGTAGTTCTCTTTTTTTTACTGGGTCTCTGTCTGGTTTAGGAATCAAAGTAATACTGGCTTCATAGAATGAGTCTGGAAGTTTTCCTTCCCTTTCTATTTTTTGGAATAGCTTGAGAAGGATAGGTATTATCTCTGCTTTAAACGTCTGGTAGAACTCCCCTGGGAAGACATCTGGTCCTGGACTCTTATTTGTTGGGAGATTTTTGATGACTGATTCAATTTCTTCGCTGGTTATGGGTCTGTTCAAGCTTTCTATTTCCTCCTGATTGAGCTTTGGAAGAGTGTGGGTGTTTAGGAATTTGTCCATTTCTTCCAGGTTGTGTAGTTTGTTGGCATATAATTTTTCATAGTATTCCTTGATAATTGCTTGTATCTCTGAGGGATTGGTTGTAATAATTCCATTTTCATTCATGATTTTATCTATTTGGGTGATCTCCCTTTTCTTTTTGAGAAGCCTGGCTAGAGGTTTGTCAATTTTGTTTATTTTTTCAAAAAACCAACTCTTGGTTTTGTTGATCTGCTCTACAGTTTTTTTAGATTCTATATTGTTTATTTCTGCTCTGATCTTTATTATTTCTCTTCTTCTGCTGGGTTTAGGCTGCCTTTGCTGTTCTGCTTCTATTTCCTTTAGGTGTGCTGTTAGATTTTGTATTTGGGATTTTTCTTGTTTCTTGAGATAAGCCTGGATTGCAATGTATTTTCCTCTCAGGACTGCCTTCGCTGCATCCCAAAGCGTTTGGATTGTTGTATTTTCATTTTCGTTTGTTTCCATATATTTTTTAATTTCTTCTCTAATTGCCTGGTTGACCCATTCATTCTTTAGTAGGGTGTTCTTTAACCTCTATGCTTTGGGAGGTTTTCCAGACTTTTTCCTGTGGTTGATTTCAAGCTTCATGGCATTGGGGTCTGAAAGTATGCATGGTATGATTTCAATTCTTGTATACTTATGAAGGGCTGTTTTGTGACCCAGTATGTGATCTATCTTGGAGAATGTTCCATGTGCACTCAAGAAGAAAGTATATTCTGCTGCTTTGGGATGCAGAGTTCTAAATATATCTGTCAAGTCCATCTGATCCAATGTATCATTCAGGGCCCTTGTTTCTTTATTGACCATGTGTCTAGATGATCTATCCATTTCTGTAAGTAGAATGTTAAAGTCCCCTGCAATTACCACATTCTTATCAATAAGGTTGCTTATGTTTGTGGGTAATTGTTTTATATATTTGGGGGCTCCGGTATTCGGTGCACAGACATTTATAATTGTTAGCTCTTCCTGATGGATAGACCCTGTGATTATTATATAATGCCCTACTTCATCTCTTGTTACAGCCTTTAATTGAAAGTGTAGTTTGTCTGGTATAAGTATGGCTACTCCAGCTTTCTTTTGACTTCCAGTAGCATGATAGATAGTTCTCCATCTCCTCACTTTCAATCTGAAGGTGTTCTCAGGTCTAAAATGAGTCTCTTGTAGACAGCAAATAGATGGGTCTTGTTTTTTTATCCATTCTGATACCCTATGTCTTTTGGTTGGTGTATTTAGTCCATTTACATTCAGTGTTATTATAGAAAGATATGGGTTTAGAGTCATTGTGATGTCCGTAGGTTTCATGCTTGTAGCGATGTCTCTGGTACTTTGTCTCACAGGATCCCCCTTAGGATCTCTTGTAGGGCTGGTTTAGTGGTGACGAATTCCTTCAGGTTTTGTTTGTGTGGGAAGACCTTTATCTCTCCTTGTATTCTAAATGGCAGACTGGCTGGATAAAGGGTTCTCGGCTGCATATTTTTTCTGTTCATCACATTGAAGATCTTCTGCCATTCCTTTCTGGCCTGCCAAGTTTCAGTAGAGAGATCAGTCACGAGTCTTATAGGTCTCCCTTTATATGTTAGAGCACGTTTATCTCTAGCTGCTTTCAGAATTTTCTCTTTATCCTTGTATTTTGCCAGTTTCACTATGATATGTCATGCAGAAGATCAATTCAAGTTACGTCTGAAGGGAGTTCTCTGTGCCTCTTGGATTTCAATGCCTTTTTCCTTCCCCAGATCCGGGAAGTTCTCAGCTATTATTTCTTCAAGTACACCTTCAGCACCTTTCCCTCTCTCTTCCTCCTCTGGAATACCAATTATGCGTAGATTATTTCTCTTTAGTGCATCACTTAGTTCTCTAATTTTCCCCTCATACTGCTGGATTTTTTTTATCTCTCTTTTTCTCAGCTTCTTCTTTTTCCATAATTTTATCTTCTAGTTCACCTATTCTCTCCTCTGCCTCTTCAATCCGAGCCATTGTTATCTCCATTTTATTTTGCAGTTCATTGATAGCATTTTTTAGCTCTTCCTGGCTGTTCCTTAGTCCCTTGATCTCTGTAGCAAGAGATTCTCTGCTGTCCTTTATACTGTTTTCAAGCCCAGCGATTAATTTTATGACCATTATTCTAAATTCACTTTCTGTTACATTGTTTAAATCATTTTTGATCAGTTCGTTAGCTGTTGTTATTTCCTGGACGTTTTTCTGAGGGGAATTCTTCCCTTTAGTCATTTTGGATAGTCCCTGGAGTGGTGCGGGACTGCAGGGCACTTCCCCTGTGCTGTCTTGAATAACTTGCGTTGGTGGGCGGGGCCACAGTCAGACCTGATGTCTGCCCCCAGCCCACCGCTGGGGCCACAGCCAGACTGGTGTGTACCTTGTCTTCCCCTCTCCTAGGGGCAGGATTCACTGTGGGGTGGCGTGGCCCATCTG
The DNA here is from genome assembly GCF_046562875.1 of Panthera onca. Taxonomy (NCBI): domain Eukaryota; kingdom Metazoa; phylum Chordata; class Mammalia; order Carnivora; family Felidae; genus Panthera; species Panthera onca. Next base: position 227,721,505 of record NC_138339.1, read on the forward strand.
GGCTACTTGCACACTGCCAGGCTTGTGGTGCTGGGGATCTGTCAAATTAGCTGGGGTGGATTGGCAAGGTGCACAGGGGTGGGAGGGGTAGGCTCAGCTAGCTTTTCCTTCGGAGATCCGCTTCAGGAGGGGCCCTGGGGCACTGGGAGGGAGAGACCTGCCGGAGGGATGGATCCACAGAAGCACAGCATTGGGTGTTTGCTCGGTGCGAGCAAGTTCCCTGGCAGGAACTGGTTCCCTTTGGGATTTTGGCTGGGGAATGGGCAAGGGAGATGGCGCTGGAGAGCGCCTTTGTTCCCTGCCAAGCTGAGCTCTGTCGTCCGGGGCTCAACAACTCTCCCTCCCGTTGTCCTCCAGCCCTCCCGTTCTCTGACCAGAGCTGTTAGCTTATAACCTTCCAGATGTCAAGTCCCGCTTGCTCTCAGAACACACTCCATCAGGCCCCTCCGCTTTTGCCAGCCAGACTCGGGGGCTCTGCTTGGCCAGTGGGCCGCCCCTCTGCCCCAGCTCCCTCCCGCCACTCCGTGTAGCGTGCACCACCTCTCCGCCCTTCCTACCCTCTTCTGTGGGCCTCTCATCTGCGCTTGGCTCCAGAGACTCCTTTCTGCTAGTCTTCTGGCGGTTTTCTGGGTTATTTAGGCAGGTGTAGGTAGAATTTAAGTGATCAGCAGGACGCGCGGTGAGCCCAGCGTCCTCCTACCCTGCCATCTTCCCAGGATCCAGTTAAGTTCTTTAAAATACTCCTATCCAGACCGGATTGAGCCCTGACCCTAACTGGATTGGGGTGATCTGCCCTACTCTCACTACCTATCATAATCTAAAATTAATTTCCAGGGCACCTGGGTGGTCAGTCAGTTAAGCATCTGACTTCGGCTCAGGTCATGTCACAGTTCATGGGTTCGAGCCCTACATCGGGCTCTGCACTGACAATGCAGAGCCTGGATCCTCCTTCAGATTCTGTGTCAGCCTCTCTCTCTGCCCCAACCCCACTCATGCTCTGTCTCTTGCTCTCTCAAAAATAAATACACATTTAAATTTTTTTAATAAATAAATAAAATTAATTTCCTCTGTGAAGATATTATTATGATCATACGCAATGTCTAGCATTCAATTAAAAATTACCAGATATACCAAGAAATGTAGTCAAGACAAAAAGAAAACAATATAGAAACAGACCAAGGGGTTATCCTGACATTAGAGTTACCAGACATAGACTTTAAAATAGCAGTGATTAATATGGCCAAAAAATGATGATAATAGAATTTTGGATGAAAAGTCAAATGTATTTAAAAAATCAAATAGAAATTCTATAACTAAAAAATACAATAACTAAAATCAATAATTCAATAGATGAGCTTTAGATTGGGCCCAGTTGAAAAGATGATTTTACTGAACAGAAAAAATATACAGATGACAGCATTAAAAAAATCTGGAAAATTCAGAAAACACTATAAGAACTATATAAGACATCTTAATAAGTTCTGTGATACACACAGTGTCCTAAAATGATAATACAGAGAATGTGGCAGAAGCCATATTAAATAGATATGGCTTAGAATATTCAAAATTGACTAGGTACATCAACTCATATATTCAAGAAGGCTATAAACATCAAAATTTAAAATTAAAAAAAAATCCACATTTAGGCACACTGTAGTAAAACTGCTAAACACCTAAGACTGAAAAATCTTAAAGACAGACAGAGAAAATAGGCATTTATCTTCAGAGGAGAAATAAAAAGACTGGGCTGCTCTTTTAACAGAGAAGGTGGGAGCCAGAAGACAATACAAGGATGTTTTTATAGAGCCAAACTGGAAGTATATAGGCTATGAAAACATCCTTCAGAAATGAAGGTAGAATTGAGATGTTTTCAGACAAACAATAACTGAGAAAATTTACCACCAGTAGACTTTCCTAAAATAATTACTAAAGGAAAGTCCTCAGGCAAAAGAAAAGAGTCTTGCACAAAATGCAAAAGAGACTATAAGGTGGCATAAAGTGATAAATATTTGGATAAATATAAATGGGGGCAACTGTACAAAACAATAATAATGGTGCTCTGCAGAGTTTAAAATGCACTAAAATAGGTGAAACAGCATTGGGAAAGGCAGATTGAGAATAAATCAGATTGAGAATTAAAGTATTCAGAGTTTCCAACATAATCAGAGAATTGATAAAAGGAATATTTTTTATTTGACTGCAATAAGTCAAGTGTAGGTATTAAAAAATAACAGAAGGTATAACAGACAAGATAATTGTAATTAAAATAAAGAAATAGAAATATTTTATTACCCCAGAGAAGACAATATAGTAAAACAATGGATATAAGAACAAAATGATGAACACGCCTGGCATGTTTCTCGTATGTCAAATACTACACATATCATTTGTAGGATATGCTTTGCACATACAGTATTTATCAAAATTGGCAATATGTTAGGCTATAAAGCAATCTTCAACAAATTTTGCAAAGGACTGAAATCATACAAAGAATATTCTCTGACTGAGATAATTACCAAGTGTTTGGAAGTTAAGCAATATAATTCTAAAATCAAGAAGAAAAACAGTGAAAAATAAAAAAATATTTTGAACTGAACGATAGTAAAGATTAAGACATAGGGGCGCCTGGGTGGCGCAGTCGGTTGGGCGTCCAACTTCAGCCAGGTCACGATCTTGCAGTCCGTGAGTTCGAGCCCCACGTCAGGCTCTGGGCTGATGGCTCAGAGCCTGGAGCCTGTTTCCGATTCTGTGTCTCCCTCTCTCTCTGCCCCTCCCCCGTTCATGCTCTGTCTCTTTCTGTCCCAAAATAAATAAATGTTGAAAAAAAAAAAAATTTAAAAAAAAAAAAAAAAAAAAAAAAAAAGATTAAGACATAATAAAACTTGTGGAGTGCGGTTAAATCCATCCTTAGAAAGGCATTTATAACCTTGATTAATACATCAGGAAAGAAGAAAAGTTGAAAATTAGTGATCTGAGTATCTAACTCAAGAATTTAGATAAAAACTCAACAAATTATTTCCTCTCCTAAAAAAAAAAAATTAAGGAAGTAGGAGACAATACATTTGGAATAGAAATTAACAGAATAAAAAACAAGTATTCAACAAGGAAGATCAACAAAGCCAAAAGGATTTTTAAATATTAGTAAAATGACTAAACCTGTAGGAAGATGAATCAAGAAAAAAAAAGAATACAAACTGCCAAAATCAGAAATATGCAAAGATGACATCATCTCAGATTAACAAATACTTATTTTTAATTTTTTTTATTTTTTAAAACTTTTATTTATTTATTTTTTTATTTTGAGAGAGACAGAGAAAGACAGCATGAACAGAGAAGGGGCAGAGAGAGAGAGAGAGAGAGAGAGAGAGAGAGAGAATCCCAAGCAGCCTCCACACTGTCAGTGTAGAGCCCAAGGTGGGGCTTAATCCCACAACTTTGAGATCATGACCTGAGTAGAAACCAAGAGTCAGATGCTTAACCAACTAAGCCACCCCTTGACAAATATTTAAAGGACAAGAGGAAATTATAATTTTATGTTCTGGAGTGTTTTTTTTTTTGACACCACAACCAATTCTCTTATTCTCCAAACACCAAGTGGTGTCCAGAAATTCCATTCAATTCTAACACTACTGACCCAGACTTAGTACAGATACTACAGGTTAAGGGCTCAGTCTCACAAAACTGCCCCCACTTCAGACACCAGCCACAAGTCCAGAGCCATCCATACTTCCAACTGGCTATAAACCAGGAGTCCCTACGATCCCCTCCTCAGGTTCAGTAATTTACTAGAACAGTTCACAGAAGTCAGAAAAATAGTGTACTTAGGTTTACTTTATCCATCCTTTATTATAAAGGGTACAACTCAGGAATGCCCAAATGGAAGATGTTCATAGAGCAAGAAGGTATGGGGCCTAACAGCATGTCTATAGTAGCACCTTTTGTGATAGAGACAACTGAAAAGTACCCAAATCCCTATTTAAAATAGTTAAATAAATTGTAGTATATTCATACAATGACACGCTATTCAGTGATGAGAATGAAGAAATCACAAATATATATCACTATGCTGAGAAAACAAGATAATAAAATACTATATGCTGTATGATTCCACTTGTATAAGATGCAAAAATAGGAATACCAAATTGATCTACAATGTTAAAATTCAGTATAATGGTTACCTCCAGGAAAGGTAATGACCATGAGAGGTTCCAAGGGAGGCCTCTGTAGGGTGCTAGTGACATTCTGCTTCTCAACCTCATGCTTGTTTCATGGGTGCTCTTACTTCGTGAAAATTCATAAAGTTGAAACCTAAGGTTTTTTCTGAACATAAGTTAAGCTTCAATAAAAAGTTTAAAAATAAAATATGATTTGAAAAGTGGGATGGAACATATTTCCCTGAGGAAGTGAAGAATATGCCAACATATTTAACACGCAAACTTCCAATTACTTTATTTTTTGAAGTTACCTTCATGGCCTTGAAGGCATTTTAGTTTGCAACTCTTGTTTTGGGGGAATAATATAAAATACAATCCTGTTGTTTGTGGTTGGGCTTTATCTTGAGCTATCGCTTTGAAAATGCAAGATTATAGCAACAAAAATACTCCTTTAGGAAATTTGCAAACATCCTTGGACTGTGTGGAAAGGGATGGAGGGGAGAGGAGAAATAACTAAACTAACTCAGGTAATAGAAACCTTGGTAAAGCCAATGGGTCATTTCTCTTCCTTAATGACCTTCCAGATGAATATGTACAATGGGCATTGTCCTATAACCAAGAACAGAGAAAAGTAGTCCCCTCCATGTGGGACTGGCTCCCCTGTTCAGGGAACAGAGACTTACAAGGAGGGCCAGGTATTCCACAGTCATCCTCATAAATATTAACAGACGAGTAGTTTGAGAAATAATGATTAGCGCCACCACCCTCAGGAGCACATTAGAGGAACAAATCTTATTCCTCTCAGATAGCCACTTAGACTTTTTTAAATAGCAGAGTTAATCTAAAATACAATTTTATTTAGATTCATTAAAAAAACTTTTTTAATGTTTATTTATTTATGAGACAGAGAGAGACAGAGTGTGAGTGGGGAAGGGGCAGAGAGAGAGGGAGACAGAATCCAAAGCAGGCTGCAGGCTCTGAGCTGTCAGCACAGAGCCCAATGCAGGGCTCGAACCCATGAACTGTGAGATCATGACCTGGGCCGAAGTCGGGTGCCCAACCAACTGAGCCACCCAGGCACCCCAAATTAATTTTAGGTAACAAGTAAAGCTAAACATTTTTGTAACTCATTTTGTAAGTCTAAGTTACCTGCTAATCCTCTTATATGTATTCCAAATCCATGTTCCTAAATCACCCCATTCTCAACCTTCATCGTCATATGGCATTTTCTTTGTGTGCATATCTGTTTCCATATTCAGATTTCCCTCCTTCATAAGGACACATGTCAGACTGGATTAGGTTCCACACTAATAGTCTCATCTTGACTAATTACACCTGCAATGATTTTATTTCCAAATATGGTTACATTCTGCTGTACCAGGGATTAGGGCTTTAACAAATGAATTGGAGCGGGGTGGGGGGAGGAAACTTTTGCCTCATAACAGACCTTATTTCAAAAAAAAAAAAAAAAAAAAAAGGTCACATTCACAGCTACTGGGGGTTGAGACTTCATCTTTTTGGAGGACACAATTCAAGCCATACAGCACCCATGCTTATAGATGGATAGGACTTTAGTCCAGGAAAATTGCCCCATAATGCAACCCAGCCCTAGTATATTCTCAGTTCCAAAGTAAAATGTAGGTGTCAGTGTCTTTGTCTCCCAGAGCTACTCTGCCCATTCCCACCTCATACGGACCATCACCCGCCATCTGGGTTACTCGTTACCATGACTTTTCTCATTGACTGCATCTCCCAGAAGCTATTTCAAAGACCCCTTGAGCTTTCCATGCCTTTGGGACAATGTACATAAGGCTATCGGACTTCCTTGCGCTGTCTGCCTCTCCCTTCTCCCATTATTACACCAACCCCCCTGTGCCCACATGCACACATGTGCATACCACACCACTTATACCAGAACTCCACACAGAAGAAAGATAAGGCCAGTTCTGCGGCCCAGGTGTTACACATGTCTCCCAGTGTATCATGTGTGTGGATCTGCTCATGCCATCCATGCAACAGCTTCAACTGTGAAATGGTGCTTCAGCCCCAACATACCTTTTCCTGCTAGTCCATTCTGAAATAATTGTGTAGACACAGGCAATGGATTTAAGTTTTGAAAGGTATTTTTAAGACATTGTTTCTTTTTGTTTTTGTTTTCCCCTAGCAGACCAGAGTGTTGCTAACTCTGTCTTTTCCCTACAAAGTGAATTGGAACATGCCTGTGAGTGATAGGATGAGTAAGGTAACAAAAGTTTCAAGAAGAAATTGGACAGTGTTTTAAGCCACATCTTTTTTGTATAAAGGTGAATCACAGTGAAATTCTAAATCCTCTCTTCCCACTACCACCCCATAAATTAGGATCAAAGGAAAGTGCTACAATCAAAAGTTATTAGTAAAACATTAAAAAGCAGTATATTGAATATATGAAAGAAAAAAAAAACTTATTTTTAATTGGGAAGGAAATTTAATTGTGACCAACACCTTACTGATACTCACAAGTTTGGAAGTGGGACAATTTCAGGTCACCAGCTACTTAATTCCATCCATTTCTAGTAAGTAGCATGTGATATTAATTCCAAGTAAAACTTCTACACATTATGGAAGAGAGGAGGCCTAATTTCCCAAAGAAGAAAGGTAAAGAAAGGTAAGGTATTTTGGCATCCTTTGAATGTCAAAGAGACTTCCTGCTCATAAATAGGAAGTTGATGGCACTTTAAAATTTTATACCTACATTTCTAAAGTTTAAATCGTTTTGTCATAATTATTATTTCCAGAATCCCATAACATGCTTTGTTCCCCTTGACATCTGGGTGGGGTGGGAAGACATCTCAAGGCAGAAAAAGAAAATTGTAACACTTCAAAGGGAAGATTAACATATTTTAGGACATTGATATGATCCAATTATCTGGTAACTAAAAGACCCTCAAACCAAGAAAGGCAGCCAAAAGATCCAAAATGTGGAGGTTTAGGCAGTCTGTCAGGAGAGGTTCAGCCAGGCACACTGCCACGTGGGCAGGCCATCAGCAAGGGTGGGATCCAGCCATCCACACTGGCAGAAACTTCATGAATTGAGAGTTTGGGGTTTTGGTTGCAAGCAAGGTCTCCAGGTCCCAGAAAAGGTACTTATAGGAGAAAGGCAACACTTAACATTAGAGAGAAAATGGTACTAGAGAGATAACCAAGGATAGATGTCCTGGCACAGGAAACAAATGACAAGAGACCCGCTTACAAGAAATGCAACACAAAAGGCAAAGATGGGCTAAGGGCAAGGATGTCTACTGCTGAATCTAATCAAGGTCTGCATGGATCATAAAAACCACACTGTCAGGAATAAGCAGCAGGGATCAAGCTATAGAAAGAGCGGAGCCTTGGGGAACCCAGGTGGCTCAGTCGGTTAAGCATCTGACTTCAACTCAGGTCATGAGACTCAGATCATGATCGCATGGTTGGTGAGTTCGAGCCTCACATCAGGCTCTGTGCTGACAGCTCAGAGCCTGGAACCTGCTTCAGATTCTGTGTCCCCCCCCCCCCCCCCGCCCCCCGCCCCTTCCCTGCTTGTACTCTCTCTCTCAAAAATAAATAAACATTAAAAAAAAATTTAGAAAGATGGGAGCCTCAGAGGCTGGGCTATCAGAAGAATTGGGTGGTTACTGATTCTGATGTCCAAATAACAACAGAAGGACCCAAGCCAAAACACATGGTTATCTCAGAACTCAGGGAGTTTGCTATATCTCTCATTGTTTCCTTCTCCCTCTTCCTGCCTCCTCATCCTGTTTCCCTCTCACATTCTCCCTCTCAATTATTTTCTTATTCGTCTTGCCTTTGTCTGTCTGCTCTATTTATAAATATTTGATTCCTCTGGCCCATTTCTCTTCTTTTGCCCTCTCTTCCCCACCTTCTCCCCTCTCTTCTTCTCCCCTTCGCCTGCCTGACCCTCTCTGCATCCCCACCCCATTCAATGGTTCGTTCACCCACTTCCTTCTGTTACTATTCCTTCCTTCCCTGATCCTGGAGTCTCCAGTCATCCATCATATTAAAATGGCATATTTCTCTTAATTTCTTGTAGCTATTCAATGAAACTTGAAAATCCCAAATTTGGAGGGCTTTAGAATGTTTTTAATATTTCTTTCTCATAAAAAAGATAAAAGAAAACAAATTATTTTCCTTTATATGCATCTGATCTGGGACATTTTTACCCCCAAGAGGGTCAGTGATTCTTAATAAGAAACAAAAAAAGTTTCTGCCCCCAATCTTGTTTTCAAATTTCCTAAGTCATCATTTGAAAAAGTCTCACCAACAATGAAATTCTTGGCACATTATTAAATTCTATCATCTCATTGATTTACTATCTCTTTGTTACACCAGAGATAGAGGATGAGAATCTGGCCCAGTGTTATAAATGGTAACAATTATGTTCATCATGGCTAGGTCTCTTTAAACATCACAAAGGAGATGAGCATCCAGCCCAATAATAGCAATGGCCACAGAAGCCGTGGTAATAAAAGACAATCACTAAACCAATATTAAGTTCTCAGGGTACAATTCTTCCCCGGCACTGACCAGCAGTTCATTTTAACACAATAAGACCTCATTCCCAAATGATGTAGAACAGGTAGAATGTGATTATTGCACCTTCTTTATTTGTTCACCCAGACCTCCATGTGTTTTGTGACCTCTAATACCGAAACTGCTATTGAGGCGTATATTCCCCATTATCAGCTTGGCACTGGCAAGCTAGAAAAGGAAAAGGAAAAACAATCACAGATTTGAGGAATTTATTGTCTGCCATAAGAGCTTGCATCAATGAGGCTGAGCAGCTGGCTCAAAGCTCTTATGATATCGCCATCTGTAACTCAAAGGGGAAAATGAGTATCTCTGATTTTTCAAAGGGTGAAGAGACTACAATTGTATTTATTAGGTGTTCAAAAGCTTTGACAAGAGAGGCCTGTCAGACGTTATCAGCATGTGCCAGTTGGCACACAGATTGTAGGCATATTGTCCGTTTAAGTTGTCAGTATACAAGTCTCAACCAATGTTTGCAAATCTGCATAGCAAAAGCCAGTCGTTGTTGTCAGGATCCCAGGAATATTGCTTAGGGACTGGGGTCCCCACTGTTTCAAACTTACATAGCAATGTGCTTTGTAGAAGAAACAAACAAAAATGTGCGTGTGTGTGTGTGTTTGTGTGTGTGTGTGTGTGCACATACATAATATTGATTTAGACATAGTGGATCATCCAGTGCTTCACATAATCAACTTGATCTAAGAATTTGCTGACTATCCTAGCTCTAGGGCAATGCTTTCTCTCTATTCTCTATTTGACAACCTCTTTCTTCATTCCTTCCAAGGGGCTCAACTCTGAAGATTCTTAGAATTTCTTGTGTCACTAATAAAATATACTGTACAATACAGCCTAACTAACACATTTTAGTACTTGCATTTTATCTTATAACTCAGGAAACACGAAAGAAGACCCTAATAAATGAGGGAGAACAACACTTTTTTTTGAGGGAAAGATTACTATAAAAGACATCCGTTCTTCTAAATAAATACTTACTGTAAGATAATTCCAATCAAAGACACACATTAAAAAAAAGTCACAAATGGTTTTCTTCACCTCTTTGAAATTTACAAAATGATATTTAGAAGAATAAATGGGTAAGGATCACTAAGGGGTTTTTTTTTGGTGGTAATGAGGAGGAAATTTCTGTACCACAAATTAAAATCAGTGTGGTACCCATGCACCAATAGATAGATGAACAATGGAACAGATTATTGAGACGCTAAATTTCATGCAGGCAGAGCCCACATGTGTTCTGTTCATGACTATTTTATTCATTTTGATATCTCCACAGTGCCTGGAACACAGTAAACATTTGTAGAATAAATGAGCTAGCACAGTAAGGACAATATACACAGTATTGGAATATAAATATATATACACATAAAACATATGGAAAAAAACAGAATCATAAATCAGTAAAATGCAAATGTTTTATTCAAAAAGTGTAGAGAAAATTGCCTTTTAGGGAAACAATATACTGTTTTAATCACCACCCCACAGGATACATGAACAGAACTTGACTTGATGTATAATTAAAGTATAAAAAAAGAGAATTCATAAAAAACTGGAGGAAAACAGATGACTATAAATTTGATCTTTGGACTGGGGATTGGGAGCTCTTAGAGGCAGGGGAAAGGGACGTTCAGTGTTTCAAAAAAATCAGATGTCACAAAGAAAAAATTATTTCTGCCATCAGCCTTCAGGGTACCTGTGTATGGCCACATGCAAATGTGAAAGACAATTTTATGAGCAGTCATTCACATGGGAATGGCGCCCCCTCGAGGTAAAAAAAAATGTGGTGACCCTGCAAGACCAGTCATTTTGATTTTCCCAGTCATTTTGGTCCACTTTAACTGGCAACATCTTAAAAGAGTTTATAGATCTCATTTATGGATCAGCACCATAGAAATCTTAATCTCAGCTCTCAGAGAGCTTATATCAATGGTTCTCAAAGTGTGGTCCCCAGCCAGCAGCATCAGTATCACCTGACCCTCAGCAGACCCACTGAATCAGAAATGCTGGGGTGGAGCCCAGCACCTATGCTGGAGACATTGATGTGTGCTGAAGTCTGAGCACCACTGGCTCAGATGAAACAAGCCACCAGCCACATTACAACTGAATCCACAAACTCTTCTCATTTCAATCTCACTTTTCTTACCACGATGAGCAGCAAATACCATTTTCACACCTAGTGGTCATATTGTCCTGTCCCAGGCCCTTCAGCCAATCTTAGAAAATCGATGTTCATCAGAATATTCCCACCATGTTGGTGCCTAGGAAATTCTTCACAGTCCAATATGGCCAAGATTCAGGATCTACAAACCAAAGTTGAGGAGAACATCAACAGCACCTAAAGTCTTACATATCAAGCAAAGATAGGCTGAAACAGTCAAAGTCTACATTTGTCCCAAGCATAAACAAGCACTAAAAACCCTTCTAAGAAAAAAAAAAAGAGAGAGAGAATGCAGTGTACCAATTTATAGCATTAGAAATTCATAAAGAAATGACAGGTGATGCCAAATGATGCTATTTTCCTGAAGAATGAAGGGAAGTGGGAAGACGGAGATCATGCTGGGAATCCAGGTTTGAGATCTCCATGTGTATTCTCTTCCCCAAAGATGTTAATTTATCTCCACTAATGCCCCATGAAAATACACATTATTAGCAAGAAAATCCCCAAATCTTCAAGAGGCAAGTGACTAATATCATGAACTGACAAGTCATGGAAGAGAAAATTAAAAGAGCTAATTTATGAATGTGAAAATGGTAAGCCTCTGTAGTAATGATAGACAGAAAAATAAAGCTGTACAATTCAGTTTTCATTTATTCAATTGTTCAAGTATTAGGGGAAAATTCTCAGTGATGACAGAAGTATTAAATTATCACAAAGATTCTAGAAGGCAATTTGGCAAGCTACATTAAGAACCTTAAAATGCTGACTCTTTCTGACTCAAAAGTGTCTTCTAGCACTCCACTTTAAAGAAATAAACAGGAGTTGATACTACCCAAAGCAATCTACATGTTCAATGCAATCCCTATCAAAATAACACCTATCAAAATAACATTCTTCACAGAGCTGGAACAAACAATCCTAAAATTTTTATGGTGCCAGAAAAGACCCTGAATAGCCAAAGCAATCCTGAAAAAGAAAACCAAAACTGGAGGCATCACAATTCTGGACTTCAAGCTGTATTACAAAGTTGCAATCATCAAGACAGTATGGTACTGGCACAAAAACAGACACATAGATCAATGGAACAGAACAGAAAACCCAGAAATGGACCCACAAACATATGGCCAACTAATCTTTGACAAAGCAGGAAAGAATATTCAATGGAAAAAAGACAGTCTCTTCAGCAAATGGTGTTGGGAAAACTGGACAGCAACATGCAGAAGAATAAACCTGGACCATACACATACACAAAATAACTCACACCATACACAAAAATAAACTCAAAATGGATGAAATACCTAAAGGTAAGACAGGATGACATCAAAATTCTAAAGGAGAAAACAGGCAACAACCTCTCTGACCTTGGCCATAGCAACTTCTTACTTGACATGTCTGTGGAGGCAAGGGAAGCAAAAGCAAAGATGAACTATCGGGACCTCATTAAGATAAGCTTCTGCACAGAGAAGGAAACAATCAGCAAAACTAAAAGGCAACCAACAGATCGGGAGAAGATATTTGCAAAGACATATCAGATAAAGGGTTAGTATCCAAAATCTATAAAGAACTTACCAAACTCAATACCCAAAAAACAAATAATCCAGTGAAGAAATGGGCAAAAGACGTGAATAGACACTTTTCAAATGAAGACATCCAGATGGCCAACAGACAGACACATGAAAAGATGTTCAACATCACTCATCATCAGGGAAATACAAATCAAAACCACATTGAGATACCACCTCACACCTGTCAGAATGGCTAACATTAACAACTCAGGAAACAACAGATGTTGGCGAGAATGCAGAAAAAGAGGAAGCCTTTTGCACTGCTGGTAGAATGCAAACTTGTTCAGTCACTCTGAAGAACAGTGTGGAGGTTCCTCAAAAAAATTAAAAATAGAACTACCCTATGACCCAGCAATTGCACTGCTAGGTATTTCTCCAAAGGACACAGGAGTACTGTTTTAAGGGGGCACATGAACCCCAATGTTTATAGCAGTGCTGTTGGCAATAGCCAAAGTATGGAAAGAGCCCAAATGTCCACTGACTGATGAATGGATAAAGAAGATGTGGCACACATATACAATGGAACATTACTCAGCGATCAAAAAGAATGAAATCTTGCCATTTGCCACAATGTGGATGGAGCTAGAGTGTATTATGCTAAGTGAAATTAGAGAAAGACAAATATCATATGACTTCATTCATATGTGGAACTTAAGATACAAAACAGACAAACAGAAGGTAAGGGAAACAAAAATAATATAAAAACAGGGAAGGGGACAAACAATAAGAGACTCTTAAATACAGAGAACAAACTGAGGGTTGCTGGAGGGGTTTTGGGTGGGGGGATGGGCTAAATGGATGATGGGCATTGAGGAGGACACTTGGGATGAGCACTGGATGTTATATGTAAGTGATGAGTCACTAAATTCTACTCCTGAAATCATTATTACACCATATGTTAGCTAACTTGGATGTAAATTAAAAAATAATTAATTAAAAAAATAAAGTTCTAATGTCTAATTAATACTATTAATAGATTATGTCTCTTTCTATTTCAAACATCTTTGAAATGTTATTAATTTGTATAATAAACTACATTGCTTGGAACTTTATTACATAGTCTAATTTTCAAATAAATTTAGGAGTGAGCAATAAATATTCTTTAGTAACAAATAATTACAAACCTCAGTATTTATGTATAGAATATTTCGTCCTTGATTAATCTACCAAAACGAAATCTGACAATGTGTGCAATACACATCCTCATTACATAACTGCACTGCAGTTAGAAAGAACTACTGAAGTTTCATATAAACAAGAGTCTTTCATAAGACATTCCATACACATAAAACCTAAGAGTAATATATTGTCCTTCATGTGTTAAGTAGATAAATGCAACTGAGATGGTTGCCACCAATAAAACTATTTCAAAATTTAGAAAAAAAAAAAAAGGAAAGAAAGAACAAAAGAAATAGGAATATGGACAAATATTTAACTCAAAAAATGTTAACATTATATATAACACAAAAAATGGAAATAATCCACTTATTAAATTATAATAGCATAAGAAAAATTTCAGAAATTTTCTTGTGAAAAAGTAGGATACGGAATTAAATATATAGTATGATTTCAAATATACAGATATATTGTATGTGACTATATCAAATCTATATACTTGAGTACAAATACATAAATATAATAAGCATATTCACATACTACACAGTAACAGTATTCATGTATGGTTGGAGATTATGAGTAAATTTGTTTTCTTTTACTTTGCCACATTTTCTGAAGTTTCTACACAGAATAACATTTTCCAGAAAAAAATTTTAAAGGATATTACATGAAAATTTCATTTGGAATGTTTGGGGGAAAATATTTGGGGCTATCTGATCTTTCTAAAATAAAAATCACCATGGCAATAACTTTTAATACACTCTAATGACATAATTAGTACATTTAGTGTTAATTAAATCTTTAAAAGTAGATCCATTTTTTCCATTGACTTGCAATATGAAATCAGAGATATGTTTATCTGGCAACACTCTTCCATTATATATAATTAAAATGTTTTGGAACAAAATCCCACAAGTGTTCTGGCTGTGTTTAGAAAAGAGGGCTATGGCAAGCACTTCTATAATATTTTTCTATCCATCATAGAACCCTTCTTTTCTTGGCATTTTGCCAACCTTCTAGGATAATTTAGGACTAGCAATGTTTGTCAGGCCTCTCTTCTCCTGTCTTTCTTGGTGAATTTACAATATCAAAAAGAATAAATGCAATATGATATTTTATTAGCAACTAGGTAGCCTTCCTTTAAATCCTCTTAGTTTAAAATTTCAGATTCTGAAAAAACTATAAACTCTATTTTCATCCATTTCAGACTAGTAGTGGTAAGTAAAATGGATTTTGAAAACTTTTCCACAAAATACTATAGAAAAAAATTATTTTAGATGTAATCTTAACTCAGGGCCAAAGGTGGGCATGTTCTTCTACAAAGAACTACAGCTCTGTGTTCAGAGGAAACTAGTTCATTTCAGATAGGCTTCAATGTCCTCCCAGACACTGGGGTCTCATCATTCAAATGCAACAGTGATTGTAACAGACATGTGCCTGCCTACTTGATTAGATGGCATGAGACTGATGGACCCTGCACAGGTTTAAGCATAGGCAAGTGGCTGGTGGGCTTAGCAGTACTGATGGGATATAGATGGAAGAGTGCAGGGTAAGGATAGCCAGTAATCCTGGGGGCCTCTGCTCCATCAGCCTAAGGAGGCTGCACAACCAAAGAAGCTGCAAAGCTCCAGATCCCCTGCTCTGGCCAGAACTGGGATGAGGCACAGGGGGCGCTGATCAACATGATAGGATCCGGCAAACTCATGAAAATTAACAAGGGCATATTTAACACACCTTAAATGCCCAACTTACTCATACCTATGGATACCGAGTTCAGAGCATGGTCATAGCCTCTAAACGAACCCTCCTGGAGCCAGAGCCCCTACCTGTTGGTTCATGAGAGACAAGTAATCCTGTCATCACCGTACAACTTGAATGGAAAATTCAGGACTAACATTTGTAACAGATATGTATCTTTACAGCCATAGATTCTAGTGTATAAATACATAACTTTATCTCCCTATTTTTGAGTGTTGCTTGCTCCTCAGGTTACCACATGTGCGACTGAGCCACTTTCAATCTTTCTTGGGAAATACTCAGTCTCACCCCCTCCCTCCTTCCCTTAGAGAAGCAATTTGGAATACTAGGTAAGCCCACGATCCTGATCCTGCATGTGTTCAGCTCCTGTCTCTGTTACTTCACTGCTATGGGGATTTGGGCAAGTTATTTAACTTCTCTGTACATTGGGTCTACCCTCTGTCAAATAGGAGGTGATAATAATAGCTACCCACCTCACAGGACTGTTTTGAATATTAAATGAGTTAAACTATGTTATCTCATGGCATATCTCATAGCATTTACCATGTTAATTGTATCTGGCACATAGTAAATGCCATGAGAATGTTAGCCATTGTTCTTACTGCTGGATGGAGTCCCTGGGAACTTCTATTTTACTAACATATTGGTCTATCTCATCCAAAGCCCTTCCTTGGACTTGAGGGACCATCCATTGCTGATACAAACCAACTTCTTTTTCACCCAGTGACCTTTGTTCCAGTCAGGACCACACATCTCATCCACTCACCAGGCCTCTCTAGCCCACCAGCCCACCCTCAGCTTCTTCTGAATCTCTGAAAAGTCATAGCAAATCTCATATACTCTTGAGTCCCATGTCACTCAGGGCAGGAGACACATGGCAGAGTGGGGTTCATCTTATAGTCTCTCTGCCTAAAGTGCCATATCACCATTTTCTGTTTCTACCCCACTGAAGAAACACCGTGTCACTGTGTAAGGTGAAGTGAAGAGTGGAACTTTTCTAAGTGGCTTATTCTTGCCCAAGGGTCAGAAAACATTTTACATGAAGGGCCAGATGGTAAATATTTGAGGTTTTAAGGGTCATATTGTCTCTGTTGCAACTACTCCACTTGGTTGTTGTAGCAGGAAAGCAGTCATAGATGATAGGTAAGCAAATGAGCATGGCTATCTTCCAACAAAGCCTTGTTTACAGAGACAGTCAGCAGGCAGGATTTAACCTGCCAACATAGTTTGCCAACCACCTTTCTAGACAAGAAACATCTTGAGAATGTAGACTATGTCTAGATCTTCTTAAACTTCACAGAGAATGCACCACCTTCCATTCATATAAAGTCAGTGATATTTGTATAAAAATTGAATAAAAATAAATGAACGAGTGTGTCCCCTACAACCACCTAATAAATCTATTCTTGTCTTTTAAAATCAATCATAGATCTTTTGGAAGATCGAGATGCATCTTTTAGAGTTTGAACCCGTAGGCAAAATCCCTTCCGAGCTCATACAAGTTATGTTTAGTCCACGACTTCGCTTCACCTTAGTTTCAAAGCCCCTTTCAGGGTTGAGCTAAAAGTATAACTAAGAGAGCCCTGAGTGCTGATACCAGCCCCCACAGACAAAGTTTCTGGACCTTGGGAAAGCTGGTTCCTTCAGGCCCTCAGAGATGAATCCAGCTCTAACTATGGGAAAACCAAGGAATCTTGGATGGATACCACTGCCACGATGGAACTAAACTTTCTCTGACAGCCTGGGACCTCTGAGGCTCTCCTATAGGTGAGAGAGGCCAGGAAAGACAAGTACATTCAAATTATAAGAAGCTATAAAGACCAACTGGGAGTGATGCAGCCCCCAGCTCCCTGAACTTCAGTCACAGCATCAGCCTGCCCCATTTCCTCCTGTGGTCATCATTCCCCATTTGTAAGCCATCCCTACTTTGAGTCATTGTTAGAGCTCCTAGATCCAGCTTCCCCAGCAATCACCAGGCATCAGCCCTACTCAGTATCACTCTTAGTTCAGTCCTGAAAGTGACCAGGTGGCCTGAGGATCCCAGACAATCAGGTCTTCTCACTTGTTCTGGGTCCACTGATTTTCATGTTAATATCCTAGCCCCCAACTACACATCAGTCATCACAGAGCCATGAACATGGATGACATCCAACTTGTCAGTCTCAGGTCTTTCACGGCCACTTCTGGCATTTTTCAGGCTCAGGTGGAGACAGATGATGCCCTTTCTGTGTTAATACACCTAAGGCCTTAAAATGTCTGTCTGGGACCCTTCTACTAAGATTTGTTTTTCTTTGGCCTCCTCATCTCCTCTCCTCATAGATAAAGAGCAAAATCAGATTACAGTACAATAGATCAATCTCTATGTCACACAGTTTGTGCACCAAAATTTATTTTCATTCAGTTCTTCAATGATTACTATTTCCCAGTCAGAGGGGGAGACTTTGGGTTCCCTACTGAAGATTAAAAAAACCTCTTCCCCCATATTTATAATTTTCCTAATAGGAAGTCACCCCCTTTTTTCTTAAACTTAATAAAATGGCTCCTTTACCAATTGCCTAGGAGTCTACAACTCAATAAAACTCCAGCAGCCGTTTATTGAACTCTTATTAGATAGCAGGCACTGTACTAATTGATTTACTCATATAATAGGTTAATTCCCATAACCGTGTTATCACCTCTATTTTACAAATGAGGAGACCGTGAACCAGAGTTAAGGAACTGGGTTTAACATCCCACAGCTAAAACCTGGCAGAATTAACCACAGTTTGACCAGAGCCTTCCTACGCAGAGCCCTCATACCTGACCCCATAGCATACTTTCTTGTAGTGCTTGCCTTTTTTCAAAGATTTTGCAGTAACACATTCAATGCTATCAATGACTATCTTTTCAGAATAACACTTAAATAAGAAAGACTTTTTCCACAGAAGTTTCATGACAATATTTGTCACTTTTCTAAAACTTGCTTATTTGAATAACCACCAAGGGTCATGGAATGTTGGATGGAATGTTCTTTGTATGAAATCTTAAAAATTCAATAATTCTTAATGATATCAACAAATATGAATGATGCCCTCCCTTATTATCTGAAAAGAAATTGGAAGGAAGGTATCAGAGAATATACTCTTTAGAATGATTGATTATTGGAGCGCCTGGGTGGCTCAGTCGGTTGGACATCCAACTTCAACTCAAGTCATGATCTCACAGTTTGATCTCACATCAGGCTCTGTGCTGACAGCTCGGAGCCTGGAGCCTGCTTCAGAATCTGTGTCTCCCTCTCTCTCTCTGCCCCTCCCCTACTCACACACACACACTCTCTCTCGCTCTCAAAAATAAATAAGCATTAAAAAAATTTTTTAGAATGATTGATTACTGAAAAATGCCAAAATATTTAGCCACATAAGTAAAATACAGTGGTTCGTTTGTACTGTATCAATAGTATTTAGCCAAGCTTGTTATCAGAAGTTATAACATACTTAAAGAATTAACCTCTTTTTTTTTTTTGGTGGGGGTGTGTGGGGAGAAAGGAGGAGAATGTGGGTTGCCTCTCCTTCTTGTTTAGTATCAAATATCTTTTGGAAACTCCTCGAGAATTATCTATACTTTGTTTCCCATCATCACTATACATAACAAAGGTACCGGGAGTAATGTCCATTTTCAGATAAAAGACTTCAGGTTTTGTATTAGGTACATTGGCTATTAACTCATCCAACAATCACACAACAGTGCTGCAGATGGATCTCAGTTTAGACTGTACTTTCTCCAAATAGTCTTAGTCAGCTGCAACTTGTCAGGGGTGTTGGGAAGAATTAACATTTTTTGTGATAATTATCAGAATATCACCACATGACAACATGTGGTTACTTAGTGAATATGATGATTATCATGGATTCTTAAATAGAACAGTTCCTGAGGTCCCTGGGTAGCCCAGTCAGTTGAGCATCCGATTCTTGATTTCAGTTCAGATCATGATCTCATGCTGGTGAGATCAAGGCCGGAGTCAGGCTCTAAGGAGCATGCAGCCTCTTTGGATTCTCTCTCTCTCCCTCTCTCTCTGTCCCTCCTCCAACCAGGTGAGCGTTCTCTTTCTCTCTCTTAAAACTAAACATTAAAAAAAATAGAACATTTCCCAAACACAATTAGGAATTCTTGGACATAAAACATTCTTTCTAGGGTGATGGAAATGTTCTAAAATTTTATTGCAATATCAATTATCTAATTCTGCATATACTAAAATTCATGGAATTGTACACTGAAAATAAATGAATGTTATAGTATGTAAAGTATATCCCAACAAACTAGTTTAAAAAATAATAATAATACAGGAGAAACAAAGAATGTTGCTGAGGCTATTAAAAATTACTTTCAGGGGCGCCTGGGTGGCTCAGTCAGTTAAGCGTCTGACTTCAGCTCAGCTCACGATCTCCCAGTTCATGGGTTCAAGCCCTGTGTCAGACTCTGTGCTGAAGCCTGCTTCAGCTCAGAACCTGGAGCCTGCTTCAGGTCTGTGTCTCCCTCTCTCTGCTCCTCCCCTGCTCACACTCTGTCTCTCTCTGTCTCTCTCTCTCTCAAAAATAAATAAACATTTTTAAAAAATTACTTTCATTACTAATTATCATTTGCTAATGAAACCAGGCATCAGGCATCATGTTAAACAGGGAATCTCACTTAATCAAAGAAACTTCTTTGCTTCGTTTCACTTTTTTTAATTTACATTTCACTGAATCTTCACAGAAGTCCTCTGGATAGGTATCCCCCCGCTCTGCCTCATAGATGAGGGAAGAACATGCTAGAGGTTTCCTAGATCTGAAGAGAAGGAGCCAGGAGGCAAATCCAGATTTCTCTGGACTCCACTGACTATGCTGAGTTCTACAATTTCCTTAATCTGGGCACCCCATTATGCCTTATTTAAAATACTGAAAAATTAGTCCAAACCCTTGCCCAAATACTATTTGAGTAAATAGTATTAAATACATATTTGAAGTCTGGAATAATAGATCAGTAAATTGAAATTTAAAAAACCAAACCCAGAGGTCACCTTTGTTCTTCACCCACGGGCTCCATTCTGGGGTGTGCTGGGAGGGTGGCATGTTGATTCAAAGTCATCTTGAAAGGCTACACAATCAGGGCCTATCAGAGCTGTCACCTCAGCCTACGAAACAAAGATCCACAGTGCTTATAGTTCAGTTTGTTAAACGTGAGATCTCCTATTTAAAAACAGCTGATCAACGGCACCAGTGTGAATTTTGTAGAGGCTGGATACTCTTCTCTACAAACTTGCGGGAACAGGAATGCAAGAAACCGTCTTTTGGTCCCTGACCTCTGGCTGTTTATGTTTGCTTTTTGTTTCGTTTGGAACCGTCTTC
Source organism: Panthera onca (assembly GCF_046562875.1). NCBI lineage: Eukaryota > Metazoa > Chordata > Mammalia > Carnivora > Felidae > Panthera > Panthera onca. The sequence goes on from NC_138339.1 coordinate 227,742,197, forward strand.
CTAACCTTGTTAAGTCAAACTGTGCATCTTCAGTTCTCCGCTTCGAAGGCATCACCTTGGGGAAGCCTGACTTGACTTACGTGCCATTCCCATGTGGGTTAGGGAGCCAACATGTTCTCTGAGAGCCTGCAGTTCAGTGCTTACAGCACTTAGCATCTGCTGCTGTAGATGCATGCTTAATGCCCAGGGAGACGCATCTGCCACTGAATCCCCAGCAGATAGTACAGCAGAGGGCAAGACTGGGCACTCAGTAAATAATCATTCAATGAATAAAAGAAATAGCCTAAACCTACTTGGTGCTGGAGATTTTAAGTTTTTGTTTCATTTCATTTTTCTTTTTTTTATTTACAAACTGCAGTCCCTATATGTAAATAGTTTAATCTGTGAGGAGAAATACATATATGAACAATGGTAATATCATATGGTAAGCGAGCATGTGTGTATGCTATCAATTGAGGCTTACAGAAGACACAGTGGGAACATAATCTGGATTTACTCTATATTCAATTTTATTAAAATAAATAAAATTTGATTCATAATATGAATCAAATGTGTAGTAGGGAAGACTTACTAAGATAAAAACTCGTAAGACTGTTTATTTCCTTTTAGATATCATATACAACCAATGTGATGACTGCATTTCGATCACAAGAATGAAGATTTTGCAGAAGTGTAATGAGCTGAGGGAGTAGCCACAGCACCACAATAAATATTTTTTTTAATTATGCATTTTCTAAAACTCACACTTGTACAAGGTAAACTAATGAATTTTCTCCCCACCCCAACCCACCCTTGGGTGATCCTATGTTGTACTGGGAGGGGAATAAACTTTCTAATAGTTACTTGGAAGTTATCATTATGAAACTTATCAAATCTTTGTAAAACCTTCTCTTTCCAGATCAGACTTGTCCCAGGACACTGTTTGTATCCCATAATAAGGGAATGGCATGAGGACACTAAAAATTTGCTGAGGTTCTGCCAGCCAAACATTTTGTCCTTTTCACCCAAATACGTCACTCCAGGATCCTGGGGGTGAGCCTCTCTGCAGGGCTGAGTGAGGGGAGGGTGAATAGGGAGACAGACTGGAACAGGAGTGAAATTTCTCCAGCATCTGCTATCTGCCTGGCACTGGACCAGAAGCATGACATACAGAGTTATGCTTCAACTTTACAACAACCCAATGAAGTTTACACACGAGGATACTGAAACACAGGTAAAATACCCACAATCGATTACTAGTGGGTCTAATATGTTACCCAAGACCATAAGACTCCTGAGATGTTTTCCTCTGCATACACACCCTCCACAAATATCTGTTCCCCATGAAACCTACCCACGGGATTAACAAGAAGCAGATGAAATTCTTTAAGGTAAATTTTACATTTTTTGAAAAAGTTACAGAAAAATGATATTTTAAAAGCATACACAAATAAAATAATATAAAATGTATACACTAATAAAAAATATTATATATAATTTTATATAATTATATAAATATATGGTTTTATATTAATAAAATAATATAAAACATAGAAATAAAAGTAAGCAAGTAGGTTTTTTTTTCAAAATCATCTAGCTTTCACATCAATACTTTTAGCAAAAAAAAAAACCAGCCAATTAGCTTTATTAATTTTTCTAAATGATCAGTTTACATATGAAGTAATTTGATTCTCATAACCATAGTACAATATAATTGGTGTAACAGGTTTATCGAGCATCTTAGAGCAAGTGTCTTGTGAGCATATACATAATAGCTTTCTAGAGGAGGAATTTCAATGTCAGCCAAAGAAATAATCACTTACAAAAGAAAAAAATAGATCGGGCAATTCGGCCTAAGTACCTTCAGGGTTTCCATGACAACCACAATTAGTACCATTTAACAAGAAAACAATGGATTTGCAGCTTGAGAACAGTAGTCAAATACATGTCTTCTAATTTATTTCTATTATTAGAAACACAAAGAGATAATTGAATACAGTACTATGACTGCTCCGGCACATACTTTTCAGAATTTCTGATGCAGTGAGAGGATCACATCATTAGCATAAACAATATTGATTGTGTGGGCTGTGGAGGGACTAAGATAAATGTCCTCTAGAAATCCCATCTGAACACTCACCACCATCCCAAATCAATTACCCTCTATAGGATAAATAAGAACTGACAAGTTCTTTGTTCCAAAGTCACCAAAAGACAAAAGGGATTCCCCTGCTATACCTCCAGTTTGGGCTGGGTAGATCATCCAAATTATAGAGGTTAACTAAAGGTAAATCAATAAGCTGGAGCTGTCAGCATTTCATGATTAGTCCCATAAAAACTTTCTGATCACCCTTTTTTTCTTGACTTTGCTTTTGAGAATGTGAAAATATGGTCACATCAATTCTCGAGCATATAAACTTGGCTGTGATTACTGCCAGCCTTAGGCTGAGTCAGCGGAGTTAGGCTATGAAGTAATGGGGCATGGATGCTTCAGCCTTTTCTGTCCAGCACAGGTTTTGTTGCAATGCCCTCCACAGCTGGCAGATTTCGTACACCAGCCTGCTTTACTTATTTGGTATTATTATTTGAGGTTTCTAGCAAGTTACAAGTTAGTTTGCTCCAAAATATTCCCCTGTAAAAAAAATTATTTCCCATATGCACAGGGCAGGGGAGTCACAAACATTTGTAAGCAATTTTGGCAATAACAATAGTTATCTTGTATTGATTATCCGAGAATACTTTGCAAGGATTCTTTCATTTAATCCTCACAGCTCACTGAGGAATGTATTATTATTATTATCCCCATTTACAGCTGGAGAAACATAAGTAACAGCCCCAAATTACACAGCTAGCCAGGAACCACGTACGAAATAAATGTGAGGGTTTGAATCCTAGCAGGCTGACCCAGGGCTGGCTCAGTAATAACGCTACACCAATTGCTGAGGTCTGAAACTGCTAGATTTTCTCTAATCCAAGTAGATTATTGTTAATAGAATGAATTCACACAAACTAATGTGTCTGCAGCCTGTCTACCTGGCATTTCCTTTTTGAAGAGTTACTTGTCCCGAGGGGCAGAACAATGCGATGAAAAAAACGGGGCCACAAGGGCGCAGGTTTAAATCCCAGCTCTGCAATTCACCTACTAGATGACCTTGGGCAAGCTTCTGGGCTTTTCTCAATCCAAGAGTCCCCAATTGTAATAAGCAACTTGGAGAGCTATGGGGAGTACTAGCAATGGCATATATTAAACGCTTTTCAGGTAATAGGCACTCTGAAAATAGAGTCAATAATTATTTTGAGCTTCTTAAGAGTCCACCTCCTTCAGATCAATCTCTGACTCCAATTCTACTATTTGCCCTAACAAGCAAAGGTTTTTCTAGCAAAATCCAAGAGGATTGTCTATATGTTCTGAATCCTGCTAGTGGACTGGATGAAAGGGTTTCCTTTCATTTTGAAATGAGGATAGTCTTATCCAGATACCTTTACATACAGTGTTGCTAGGAAGGTTCCTAATCCCGGGGGGGGGGGGGGGGGGGGGGGGGCTGTCATTTCATAATGAGGCAATTCTAGAGGTATAAAAAATATCAGCTTATATGAAACAAAATGGTTCCAGAAGAAAATTAAATAGCGTCTGAGTTGTGACCCTTGGGTTGTGCTGGGCCTGGAGTGTGGAGATTGCAGAAAGAGCCTTATGCAGTGCACAAAGCACAACTCAAGGAGCTAAACAGAACTACTGGCAGCATTTGCTCAACTCTAAGGAAACAGGAGGGCTCTTTTGATCCTAATATATTCAAATAGATCCTGAAGAGGCCCTGGAAACAGCAGAGTGTTCTGCAATATTTAAAGGAGGCTGCTGAGATTCACAGTCCTAAAATTAGACCTGCAGGCTGTTTCCTGCACTTCAGGCTAAATTTCCTTTCCATGCCTGGGATTATCTTTCTAGAAATTAAGGTTCTGATTCATTTAAACATCTATTCTGTTTACAATACTAAAAGGTCCAAACGAAGCCAGGGCTCTCCTGCTTTGCTCATAGACTTACCTAGCAGGATGACACCTGAGTTCTGTGAAATGAGGTGGCTGACAGGGAAACCACCTTGGCCTGGGATAGTGTCTTATGACTCAAGGACTGTACAAGGGAGATAGGATCCCGCATGCCTCACTACTCCACTTGCATGGTGAGTGTCTCAAAGACAGGAGATCATGTCTAGGACATCAGCCTTCTTTTCTGAGTTTTAAAATTTCAGGACATTGAAACTTCACAGAGTAATGCCTCAGAATCCCCTGGACTCATTTAGAAATTACATCTTTAATTTTGAAAATAATTATCAAAATAACAACTTTGACTTTTGGTGATAAATGAGGTCAGTAACCTTGGAGGTGAGGGAAGTCATATAAACCAAAAATGCATTTAGCAAATGAAATTAAAAACATTTACATAGACACACACACACACATATACACGTGCGCAAATACATGTTTGCATCTATACATGCAGTTGCCCCCCCCCGCCCCATGAGTGGCCTTCATGAAACCATCATTGACACATTAGCCAAACCTCCACAGGGACTATGAGGTAATATTCCACATTATTACATGTCATGTAGTCAAAACCAGGCCAGTTGTCTATGAAGAATATTTCCCCCTCTAGGCAAAGTCTGACTTTACGTGATCCAGACCTCTTTGCAACACCCAAGAACTACTGTGATTTGTCTATAGTGAGGCTCACATAGACCACTACAGCAACTTAAACCTAACAAGTGAGCATTTTCTCTACAGCTTCTTAACCTGAGTAGAGCTCTATCATTTTCAGATACGGTTTTCCTCTCTCGATTTTAAAATCAATTATTGTAAATAATTTTAGCCATTGTTTTCTTTATTTCATCATGCTAAAATAGTAGTGATAAAATATTTGTGAAAGTAGACCCACCCAACATTAATTGAAACTACCCTGCATGATTGAAAAATAGATTCTACGAAATTGAAAGAAAAAGAAAACAAAAGCAAAACCCTCGCATGGGTGTAAGGAAGACGATGGAAGTCTATTCCAGGGAAAGCCAGCATTTTCCCTCTTCATTGCGAGCAGATGTACTGACTAGTGAATATATTTATTTTATTTTATAATAAAATACAACCTGGAAAGCATGTTTTCAGATTAAATATACATTATGGTCCCTCCCTGCCCTAAAGAAGGTTAGAGTTTAATAGGAATTATGTGTGTGCGTGTGTGTGTGTGTGCGTGTGTGTGTATTTCAGAAATATATAATATCCAGAAAAAGGGGAACGTGTGTACTGGCATTTTAAAAACCTCTTCATTTTAGCTCTTGCATTCTCTGCTGGCAGCATCATAATTCCTGCAGTAGCAACTATGACAGCCAAACAAAGGATTAAGGCTGTTTGTGGAAAAGCAGCAGCAGTTGAATTCATAAGCAAGAGAAATTCAATATACTTGTAAATGCCTCTCACAATAGAAAACAAGGGAGATAAAACTCCGAGAAACAGAACTATTTATTTCTCTAAGATTACTTGAATTCTAAAAGTGGTAAAGCCTTTCTATTTGCTGCTTGCAAGATGCCATCTTGGATTTTGCACATACAGAACAATTCTTTGTGGTGTTCACTTTAAATGTATCATAAAATATTATTAAAATAAGTTTAAAATAAACTTTTGAAGATGGTGAAAAAATTTCTACACTACCGTAACACATTATTTTCATTTGTGTTTGCTCTTTCCCAGTCATTTTTATGTTTCATGCTAATTCTTCATATATAGACAGAACAGGTGAAGTCTTCAAACTATATTGTCTCAGATCTTTATTTTGTTCATATTTCTAAAGAGATTTTGCAATTATTGTGAATAGCTGCATATTATTATCTAGAATTAATATGATTGGCATCCTTAATTATTATTTAGTATTGGATGTTTATTTCCAGTTTCTTCTTATTATAGGTAATACCACAATAAATACCTTCATATAGCTTCTTCTTCTGAATTATTTTCTTCAGATAATTATTTTCTTCAGATAAATTTCCAAGGAAGTGAGGTTAACAGATCAAATGGCATAATATTTGTGTGCTCAACTTACAGAGACGTATTACTTTCTTAAAAGGTTGTTCCGGTTTACCTTGTCATCAGCCACATGTGCGTGTAAGGTGCTCATTTCTAAATTTGTTGTGTGTGAGGTGCCATTTCTAAGTTTTCCTGATAGTTTGGAGTGTATACAGGCAATGTGGAAGAAGGTACAGAGGAGGGAAGAATGGAGTACAGGAAAGAATAATAATGAGTGTTCAAGAGATGATGGTTGAATGAATGAAGAGATAATTGGACTATTCAAATGCTCAACTCTTTCCTTTTAAGAAAAAGTAGCCTAGAATAAAGCATTTGTCTAGCACAGTGAGTGGTTACATTTTCTTCCAAAGGTTGGCTCAATAATAGAGCAAGCGTTGGCTTCCTATTAGCTTTAAAGTAGAAATAAGATGCTCTTTTCAATATAATTTTTTATTATAATTGACCATAAACTGCCTTAATACCACTATCATAGGACAATATACTTTATCATCATTTCCAATCTTTAACTAAATCTATTTCTAAAGCAATTACCTGTCTACTATTGATTGGCCATCTGTTTCCCCAGTAATTACATGAGCATATCACTTAGCAACAGGATGTACTTTTCTTCCGTATTTCCATAGAACAACATGGTTATGGTTTTAGGCAAGAAAATACTGAAGTCTTCTGTTATGACAAACAAATGTGTAGTCACATGCTCTCAGCACATCTGTGTGAATGGGTGTGACTGTGGACTCCTTTTATCCCTGGTTGCTGTAGTTAACAAGGGGAAAAAGATATTTTCCTAGATATCTCGTAATTACCAACAATGGCCGCTACAGAGACTATTGGAGACTTATTATTTGTTAGACACTGTAATGTGCTAAAACTTTACGTTCTCTACTTCACTTAATCCTTAGAACAATCTGATAAGCTAGGTATTTTTATACCTAACCAAGTGGTTTTACCCTATTTACAGATAAAGAAATTGAGGCTTAGAGAAATTAATTTCCCTTTAAGGTCATAGGGTAAGTGATAGAACTGGAATTCTAAGCCAGAATTACCATCTCAAAAGCCCATGTTCTTAACTACTGGGTCCTTCAAGCTGATCACAAAATTAGTTCATTTACCACTTGGGCAACTTGGTGCTTTCACACCAATTGCATATAGATTAACAATGGAGAGATTTAAAAGTGTCTCCAGCTCTCTCTTTAAACTCATCCAGATGTTTCTTTGTTCTTTTGCCAGTACCTGGATCACTGCTTGAGCTCAGTTTAGGGCCTGTGGACACTGCCTTGGGTACTGAGAAACCCCCAGATCCTAGCCTAGACAGCAAATGTTCTTGTCCAGGGAGTTTTATATCCTTATCCAGAGTAAAGTAAGTATCCTTAGTAAAATAACTAGTTAAGTTTCTTACATAAACTGACAGTGTCATTGCCAGTTTCATGCTACACAGCTTCACTTGGGTGATACACAAAATATCCCAAACTAAACTCCCCTCTTTTTCTTTCTGACCTTCTCCATACCTCAAAACTGTCCCTGGCCCAAGGTCCCCTGTTCTGTGAATGGCACTACCAAAGGTGGGTTTTCTCAGTAGAATCTGGTGAATACAATTCTATGATTCCTCGCCCTCATCCACTCAAAGTGCAATCAATTACCAAGCCAGTTTACCACCCCTGTCCTTCCACTTACTCCATCCCTAGGCTACCAATACATCTTTTTTTCTATATTATTTTATTTTACTTTTTTACAATGTTATATTAGTTTCAGGTGTAAAATATAGTGATTCAACATTTCCATATATCACCAGGTGCTTGTCACAACAAGTGCATGCCTTAATCTCCATCACCTAATTTTTTTTTTATTTTTTTAACGTTTATTTATTATTGAGAGACTGAGAGACACAGAGCGTGAGCAGGGGAGGGGTAGAGAGAGGGGAGACACAGAATCCGAAGCAGGATCCAGGCTCTGAGCTGTCAGCACAGAGCCTGATGCGGGGCTTGAACTCACAAACTGTGAGATCATGACCTGAGCCTAAGTAGGTCGCCTAACCAACTGAGCCACCCAGGTGCTCCCCCATCACCTAATTTAACCCAGTCTCCTACCTCCCTCCCCTCTGGTAACCATCAATTTGTTCTATATAATTAACCAATATGCCTTGCTGTAGTTATTACAGAAGTCCCCAAACTGATATTCCTGTACATACTCTTGGCCTAGACTATCTATTCAGTCACTTCATTGCAACTGGAAGACTCTTTCTAAAATGCATGTCTGGTCTTTTTACTCCCCCAATAAATAGCACATGATTCCACACTGTCTCTGAGCGAACTTTGAATTTCTCTCTTGGGTTCATATAGCCCTTCATAGCTGGTTTCTGCATCCACTCTCCAGACTCACCTCTGCAGATGAATGAGTCAGCCATACTGACTTGCTTCTTGGTCCTGAATATATCTTCTTTCTTCCAGGCCAATGCATTGGCTGTTCCTCCAGCCTTCTTTGAGCAACCACCAACCCTTTCTAGCTCACTCACTCCTACCCATTTCAAAACTCAATGCTGAAATTACTTCCTCCAGAAAGCCTTTCTTAACACTCTGGGTCAGAATAAATGTCCCTCCCAAGAGACCCCATAATGGCTTAGGCTTCTGCCATCGTTGCATCCATCACACTAGTTTGCAGTCACTCATTGACTTGCCACATTCCCACCATCACTGTAGTGAAAACAGTCTCTCTTGGTCATAACAGTATCTCTAGGACCTAGGACACACAGTAGATGGAAGCTCCATTTCTTGAATCACTGACTAATAGGCTAAATAAACCCTAGTGACAAGAAATCAGGGGCTGAAAACTAGTATATCTAGTTGTAGACATTTTTTTTTTTCTTGGCTTCATATCATGAACTTTTTGGTTTCCTTTTTTCATCTTGACTAGATCACATAGGCAAGAATTTGCAAGTAGTTCTTTGATCTGGCAATGAGGAGAGGTGTTAATAGAAGTGTGGGTAAGGTCTAAGAAAGGAAAACATTAATGACTTCTAGTAATATACACCCAAAAATACATACTTTATCAGCCTTCAATATCCAACTAGTTAAGGAAAAGATTATTAATGATAGATAGGCAAAGCTATTAATACAAATTTATTTATTTATTTATTTATTTATTTATTTATTTATTTATTTTTAATGTTTATTTATTTTTGAGACAGAGAGAGACAGAGCATGAATGGGGGAGGGTCAGAGAGAGGGAGACACAGAATCTGAAACAGGCTCCAGGCTCTGAGCTGTCAGCACAGAGCCTGACGCGGGGCTTGAACTCACGGACCGCGAGATCATGACCTGAGCCGAAGTCGGCCGCTCAACAGACTGAGCCACCCAGGCGCCCCAATACAAATTTATATATAGAAATTCTCCTGTGTATATTCCCGTGTATAAACCAAGAGCAGTATGTCCTCCCATGTCTGTCCTGCATTGGTGATGGGAGGCTGTGATGTGAAAGAGCTCTCCTTCTCACCAGCTGTTTGGACTTAGGAATTCTTTCCAACCAGGCATTTAGGCCTCAGTTTCCTCATCTGTGAAATGGGTGATAGAACTGTCCTACCTCAAATTGGTCTCCATAAGGTCTGCTATTGCTGGTTTCTTTAAAACTCTTCCTCTTAAGTGCCTTGAACTCTCACAGCCTATTGTTTTCATAACTGCTATTCTTCTTTACCTGAAACACCTCTTTTTAGACTCCTTGTAAGGTAGCTCCTAGGCTCTCCAAGGACTCAACTCAAGTACCATGTTCTCCTGAAAGCCTCCTAGGATCCCTCTAGCTGGGATCAAGTGCCAGTTTCCTCAGCCCCGTTTGTCATGGAGCACTGACAACATTGTCACGCTGCTCTATATTCTTGGTTTACTCCCATGTGTCTCTGACTTGGCTGTAAGGTTAATGTCAATAATAAAAATAATGATGAGCATTCATAAGTGCTTACTATGTGCCAAATACTCCGCCAAACTCTTTCCATGTACTTTAATCATCACTATAGACCTATTAATCCCCACTTTATACACGAGCAAATCGAGGTTTAAAGATGTTAACTTCTAGGAGCACCTGGGTGGCTCAGTTGGTTAAGTGTGTCCGACTCCTGACTTTGGCTCAGGTCATGATCTCATGGTTTGTGAGTTTGAGCCCCACAACAGGCTCTGCACTGACAGTGCATGGAGCCTGCTTGGGATTCTCTCTCTGTCTCTCCCCCACTTGCTGTCTATATTTCTCTCAAAATAAATAAAAATAAACTTAAAAAAAAAGGTGAGACATTAACTTTTTTTAATTTATTTTTTTTTTAATTTTTTTTTTTAACGTTTATTTATTTTTGTGACAGAGGGAGACAGAGCATGAACAGGGGAGGAGCAGAGAGAGAGGGAGACACAGAATCTGAAACAGGCTCCGGGCTCTGAGCTGTCAGCACAGAGCCCGACGCGGGGCTCGAATTCACGGACCGTGAGATCATGACCTGAGCCGAAGTTGGACGCTTAACCGACCAAGCCACCCAGGCGCCCCAACTTTTTTTAATTTAAATCTGAGATGTTAACTTCTAAGTAAGGGACAAAAACTGGGTTTCAAACACCATCCATCCAATTTCAGAGTCCAAATTCTTACCCATTATGCTTATTAACTTTTTTTTGAGAGAAAATTCTATCCTATTTATCTGTATATTATTTTTTTTTAAAGAAAGAGAAAGAGCGACCAGGGGAGTGGTAGAGAGAGGTGGGGAGAGAGAGAATCCCAAGCAGGCTCCACAATAACAGCACAGAGCCTGACATGGGGTTCGAACAAACTCACAAACCATGAGATCATGACCTAAGCCAAAATCAAGAGTCGGATGCTTAATCGACTGAACCACTCAGGTGTCCCTATCTGTGCATTTTTAATACATGCCTAGTGCACAATAGGAACTAAGTGAATGTTAGGGAATTGGGTAACTAGATAAATGAATAAACAAGAGAATTAATGAATATGGCAAAGAAGCAATAATAAAATAGTAAAAAGAATAACAACAATAAGTAATATAATAATATCAAACATGGAGATAACAAAACTTGAGAAATCATATACATACATATATATTATATATATTATATATTATTATATATTATTGCCATGGTTTCTGGTCTAAAATTCTTACCCACTTGCAGAAAAGGTGAAGGTTTACTACATTTTTAGAACAGAACTTCTAAGACGTCTCTCCTTCTAACTGAGCTAAAGTGTTTGACATAGTACCCAACATATAGTTTGTGCTCATCAAATGTTAATTTTAATGAGCAAATGCCCCAAAGAATCTTTCCTGTAGTATGCCAACCCTAATCAAAGGGGCACCATGTATGCATTTTCTAAGTCCTAAGGACCATTGTTATTTTGGTTACATGTCCAAGATGTTGGCTCATAAAATGATCTGTCACATAGAGATGACTAACAGTCTTTGTCTTCAGGCTGAAAATGGACAAACTTAAGTTAAAGAAGCATGCTTTGTTTTCTATTTATTTTAATTGCTAAGTTTTTCCACACCAGGAAAAAAAAAAAAAGGAGACAGAGCAGGAAGAGGAGAAAGGGGAAGAAAAAGAGGAAGAGCAAAAGGGAGAAAGAAGTAAAGAGGAAGAGGGAAGAGCAGGAACAGGTGAAAGAGAAGACAAGCCTCTCCCTAAATGACACCTTCCTTGACTTTAGAAGTCCTGTGGATTGTGGGAGAAGCCCTAGCCTAAAAGCAGGAGGAGAGGGACCAGCTTGGTCTCTTGTTACCTCAGGGACCCCAAGAGCATTATCTTTGGGAAATTAAAACAAGAGAATTGGACTAAACATTTCTAAGATTTCTTCCAGGTCTAAAACATTAATAAGTCTACAGAAAGCCCTGTTTTCAATTCTTTTAAATCATGACTGTAGAATGTATATAATAGATAATTTCAGTGTCTTTCAGGCAACATGAGAAAAGTCCATAAATAGAATCAGATTGTGATGGTTAATTTGTTTCAACTTGAGTGGGTTATGGGATGATCAGATATTCGGTCAAACATTTTTGGGGTGTATCTGTGAGGGTATTTCTGGATGATAGTATCATTTGAATCAGTAGACTGAATAAAGCAGATTGCCCTCCTTAATGTGGTGGCCCTCACCCAATTCTCTGAAGACTTGAATAGAACAAAAGTGCTAACCTCCCCTGAGTAAGAGGGCACTCCTCCTGTCTGATGGTTGATTTGAGATGTTAGTGTTTTCCTACCTTTGGAATGAAAATAAAATGTAAGCTCTTCTTGGGTCTCAAGTATGCTGGATTTTTGGACTGGAACTTAGGCTATCAGCTCTCCTGCTTCTCAGGTGTTTGGACTTGAACTGGAGCTATATCATTGGCTCTTCTGGGTCTCCAGATTACTTATTATATATCTTAGGACTTCTCAGCCTCCATAATGACATAAGCCAATTCCTTATAATAAACTTCTGTCTCTATGTCTGCCTCTCTCTATAGATAGATAGATAGATAGATAGATAGATAGATAGATAGATGCATGCATATTATATATATTAGTTATATGTTATTTCTAACATCTGTATTTTAGTTCAAATATAACTTTTATGAGTTCCATTTCTCTGGAGAAACCTGACTGAAAACAGATCATTACAAAAGAGGAATAAGCAAGGCTTAATAATTTCCCACCTTCTCTGGAACTATTAAGACTTTCCCTGCTAATTTTGTAGAGTGAACAATCTCCACAAGAACTAGGATTCAATTTATAGCAAGCTTTCTAGATCATGGAGCAACCAGTGAGCCACATCAGAAATTACAGATAACCAGAGTTCCTCTGGTACTTAAGTTAGAGTTTCCTGGAACTCCAGGGCTATTAGCCACTAAATCCTGGTCTATGGGTCCTTAACACCATGGAACACTTTCCAAAACACTGAACCTCCAATCTGCAGTGTGTCTTTCTTTTTTATTAGGCTGTTCAGCAGATACTCATCCTTCTTATAAAATAAATGCTGACCTAGTCAATTTAACTTTTTTCTTTTCAGATAAACACAGTGCAAATCATTAATCTTAGTGGAAATATTTGGGGGAGTTCTTTGAGTAGTTTAATACTTGATTATTTTACCCTCTCTGACTTTCAGCATATCCTTAGAAAGAGAGTGAAATTTTATTATCTAGAATTCTTTATTCCAAACACATTAAAGGCTTTCCATTATAGGAGCTGTCAGGGAGAAAGTAACATATAACATCAGCATGCCATAAAAAAGAGAAAGAATCTTTTTTTGTGATACTCTGATTCCCAAATACTTTTCAAAGATTTGTGAAAGGCCTTGAGTGTAACATAAGATATAGCAGAAGAATTATTTCTGACTACATGCTTTTCTTGCTTTTTAATAGGATTTAAATTGGATCACTGACCTAAAATATTCATTTTGAAAATTATTTCATAAAAAAATAAGAAGATTAAATAGTTGATGCTTTTAACTATGGTCTTTAGAGACAGCCAAGTGATATTAAAGCTTGTTCTTCATTGTCTTTTTGTTCTAAATAATCCCTATCAGGATGATTACTGCTAACATTTGAATTAACCATAGAAGCAATTAATTCTATTCATATTAGAATGAATTAAATCTATAAGAACTCTTCATTCTAAAATTTTACATGACAATTATATGATGTCTCCTTCACTAAGAAAAGTATTTTTGGCTGTGGCTTTAAGTGTAATTTTTTAAATGAACTACATTCACAATTAACTTTTCATCTATTTTATTTGTCTTGGGGAGATTTAATTCTTGATATGTACTAACTTGGGGCAGTGAAATATGTCTCAGGATTTATCATTTCTTTAGAACAAATGGCAAATACAGCAATCTCAAGATTTCTGGTCTAGGTTTAGGGGTAATAAAGATATGAGAACTAAGAAGAAAATAGAATTTCCCCTTCTAAATAATCTTCCTTTCATGGTGCCAAACAGTCGAGGGATAGAACATATTACCCTAAGCCTTTACCTCACACATGATTAGGATGAGATTTCAATAAGTCATTACTGAGGACTTAGTGCCACACTGGTACTGTGAATAACAGAAATAGAGATTGAGAGTGAACTAAGAAATAGATCTTTCTAAAGAGGAAAAATGTGTAATTAAAAAACAGAAGTCAACAGTGAGAAAGACTGAAGAGTTATGGCTGACTCTATAATTAGAGACTTAAATTTCCATAGAAAGTAGTGATCAGCACATATAGTGTCTATGTGAACCTGAGAAGGCCACATTCGGTCATATTTAGATTCTGGGTATGTCCTGTAGGTCCAGTTCCAATGTGTGTCTACTACTGGGCTTACTACTAGAAAAACCAACACTTTTAGCTTGAAGGTCAGTAACACAGAAAATGGAAATTTCCTTATATATCAGTTTATCCAACTTTCAATCAATCTCTTTTGATTTACTGACCATAAGCCAAATAAATAAGAATCACGTATTAGAGAATGGTTGCCAATTTAGATTCATGCATAGAATTTTAAGGTCTTGTGGCAATACACAGAGTTGAGTCACAACCCAAACCCTATATTCTGAGGATGTGATTAATGTGCCACTTATACAAACAAAATCATTAATCAAACAACAGTTTAAGTACCACTATATGCACAGCTTCATATATAATAACAAACAGAAGCCACAGTTCCTTAAGGACATTATGAATTGGATATTAAGAACAGAAGTAATTAGTGTCATACAACTAATCATAGCAGGAGTTAGGAGAAGGGCAAGGTCAGGTTGAGTTTAAGATTCCTTGTAGTCTTTTCCCATTAGCCCATAAATGTGGACTGCCTTATCAGGTCAGACATTTACCAAAGTAAGTTTTCCAATCATTATTCTGTGTGTGTGTGTGTAAAAGGCCAGATTTGGTGAAGAATGGTACAGGGTCATTTGAGTTGATTATTAACAGTCACTATAAAGTCAATCAACAGTATTTAGTGTGTACTTACTTTGTGTGAGATACTGAGCTTGCTATTTTAACAGTCACCTTTATACTCTACATTGACCATAATGAGGGAACAAGTCATGGGAAATCTGCTGCAGTCACGAATATCCTTAAGTTGCCATCAAACTGGAATAGAGATATTGTTAAAAACTTATGGATGACTTTTTCTTGCCATTGAGATTTTTATTTTGTACTTAATGAAAGAGGTCTTTCAGACTTGGATTTTTGTCATATGTCACTCTTATGCATACAAAAAAAAAAAGAGAGAATATGAGTAAAAGAAATTGGTTAGGATATTCCTAAGGTAAAAACAACTACATCACAATTGTCACTGACTTTCAGCAATTGTCAGACTATCCTGATTTCAAAGATGTTAAAATGTGAAAAGAAAAGGATAAACAACAAATAACATGCACCCATGTATACACTACCTTGCTTAAGCTATAGGACAATTCCCAACATCATTAAAGCCCCCTATATACACTTCCTTTGTCACACTTTCCTCCTTCCCACATAAGATAACTACTACCCTGAATTTTTTATTCAGCATCCCCTTGTTTTTCTCTACAGTTTTATCTAATATATACCCAAAGCGTATATATATTGTTGAGTCATACTTTTCAACATAGCTTGGCTCTGAGGAGTCCTACCAAGATCTGTTTAGGCCAGCATTGTTATCCCAGACTATTTGGCCATGGGAAATGTGTTCAACGTAGCATCTATTAATTTCTGAGGAAATACTGTTCTGAGGAATTCACCTGGGAAACATTGGCATGTCAAATGTAGAAGGAATTGCTGAGAGGAAAGGGTGGATGGGCAGATTGAGGCCAGATTGTAGAAGGGCCTAAACGGCACATGAGGGATTTGGATTTTGTCCTGATGGTGTCAGAACCATCTGGTCTGTTTTAAAGGACACGGTATGATCTGACCTGTGCTTCAGGAGAGTTTCTCTGGAACCAGGAAGATGGATTAATGTGGAATGAGACTGGAGGTGGGAAAACTAATTAGAAGACAAATAGCAGTCGTCCAGTGAAAGGTGATTAGGGTATGAGCTAAGCCAGAGGCAGCAGTTAGAAAAGATATAAATGGGTAGAGGGGGGACAGCTGAAGTTACCAAAGTTGGTAAAGGTCAGGGGTGAGGAGATGAATGCTTAAGAGACAATTGAGAGGATTTGAGCTTAGGTGACAAAAAAAGTAAGTGGTACCTTAAGAAAAACAGAAAAGGGAAGTCAGGAAGAAAACCTTCTAAATTTTTTAGAAAAAAAATATTGCTTATTTTGGACATAGAATAAGATACAACCATCCATTCAATAATTTTAAGTGTCAAGCATCATGGCTAAGAGGTCCCTTGTTTGTACGTCCCTCAACAATAACAATTTGGTATCCACTCACAGACAAAAGTGTCTATATGGGAGCTGTGGAATCCAGCACCATATGCCAGGGCACCCAGGAGGAATCTCATCCATTCATGCATCAGATAATAGGGATATAGACTCACTCCTGGTTGTGGACATTGCAATGGCCCATGAACCAGCTCCAGCCCCTCTCGGCTACGGTCCAGAGGCCCCGGACAACACAGTTCAACAAGAGACCTTCTGTGGAAGTCTAGATTTCCAGCAGAGAAATTCCAGCACACCGCTGGAGCAAAACTACAGGTGTTTGGACATGATGGAGACAGCAGTTAGTAAAGAATGAAGAAGGTGACTACTACTTAAAATGTAAAGACAGCAGGGCACCGGGGCGGCTCGGTTGGTTGGGCATCCGACTTTGGCTCGGGTCATGATCTCACAGCTTGTGGGTTCGGGCCCCGTGTCGGGCTCTGTGTTGACAGCTGAGAGCCTGGAGCCTGCTTCGGATTCTGTGTCTCCCCCTCTCTGCCCCTTCCCCAGCTCACATACACTCTCTCTGTCAAAAATGAATAAACATTTTTTTTTTTAAATGTGAAGACAGCAATGTAAGACTCCAAGGAATATGGTGGTGATGGTTACAAAACAATATGAAAGTACTTAATACCACTGAATTGTACACTTACAAATAGTTAATATAGCAAATTTTAGATGTGTTTCACCTCAATTTAAAAAATTGGAGAAAATTAAATATATGCCTGTTTCCTCCCCACCTTATTTCCCTTTCCTCCCTCCCTCCCTTCTTTCCTTCCTTGTGGGAACCAAGCAAAAAGAAAACCAAGTCTGGGATCTTTCTAAGCACAGGACCCTATGTAACTGCACAGGTGATACAGTCATGAACCAGCCTTGCCAGAGTATCTCCTCATAAAATATTTTATTAATTAGAGGAAAGGAAAAAAGCAAATTTACTTTGGAGAAACTAGGCAGCAGACATCATCTTAACCACATAATTAAAGTTAATACCACAGGTAATATGATAAGTTGACATTGTGTGCCACCAGATAGGACATAATAAGAAGAACACAGGGCCACTTCTGTGGTATTCCAGTCAAAGATGAAAAACCTGAGTCTAATCATAAGGAAACATTGAACAAACCTAAACTGAAGGAAGCCTATAAAGTGGCGTATGTTTAAAAAGACAAGGCCATGACAGTGAAAGAAAATTGAAGAACTGCTCCAGTTTGAAAGAGACTCAGGAGACATGACATAGGTGCAACATGTGATCCTACACTGGGCTGCCTTACCATGAAGGATGTTATTGAGATGACAGATGAAACTTGATTGAGCTCTTGGGCAGTTATTTTGTACTATTCTTTCAGTATAACTTTTTTAGAAGTTAGAATTATTTCAAAAGAAAAAGAAAAAAACAGAAACTCACCATGACAAAATTAAGTAAATAAATACTCCTTTAAAAAAAAAAAAAACCTTTCATTTATTTTAAAGTTTATTTAAGTAATCTCTGTACTCAGTGTGGGGCTTGAACTTATGACCCCGAGATCAAGAGTCTCAAGCTCCACAGATTGAGGCCCAGGCATCCCCAAAAATAAATATTCCTGTGTGAGTTTGGGTTTCCCAAAAAACAGAACCAGTGCCAGTATCCTGGGTACAGTATTTATCTGGGAGGTGATACCAGGGTGGCTATTATGAAAAAGACAAAAGATAACAAGTGTCGTTGAGGATGTGGAAAGAAGGAATTCTTGTGTAGTGCAGCCACTATGGAAAACAGCATGGAGGTTCCTTAAATAATTAAAAATAGAATTAACATACTATATAGCAATCTCACTTCTGGGTACATATTCAAAGGAAATGAAACCAGCATCTTGAAATGATATCTGCATTCCCCTGTTCATTGCAGCATTATTCACAACAGCCCAGATATGGAAACTACTTCTGTGTCTGTATGAACAGATAAAGAAAATGTGAGATATATACACAATGGAATATTATTCAGCCATGAGAAAGAAGGAAATTCTGTCATTTGCAACAACATGGATGGACCTTGAAAGCATTATGCTAAGTGTGGTAAGTCAGTCAGAGAAAGACAAATACTGTATCATATCACTTGTCTAAAAAACCCAAATGCATAGAAACAGACTAGAATGGGGGTTACCAGGAAGTGGGGGCGGGGAAGAACAGGGAGGTGTTGGTCAAAGGATACAAACTTCTATTTATAAGATGAATAAGTTCTGGGGATGTAATATATACCATAGTGCTTACAGTTAACAGTACTATAATATATACTTGAAAGTTACTAAGAGAACAGATCTTAAATGTTCTCAATACAAGAAAGAAGTGGTAATTATATAGGTAATGGAAGGGCTAACTAATGCTACTGTGGTGACCATTTTGCAACATATAAGTGTTGTGCAACATGTTGCACACTTTAAATTTACTCAATGTTATATACCAAGCAATGCACTACATGCTGAGTACACAATTATGAAAAAGACAAAGGTCTTGTCAAGACAAAGGTCTTGAATATGAGGTAAAATTTACCACAATGATTTTAGAATGTTCAAGTTCAAATAATATTTCAGAAGTAAGTATCTTTAACAAGGTGAAAATGAGACTGATATTTTAAAAAATAGTCTTGCGTGGGGCACCTGGGTGGCTCAGTCGGTTAAGCGTCCGACTTCGGCTCAGGTCATGATCTTGCGGCTTGTGAGTTCAAGCCCCACGTCAGGCTCTGTGCTGACAGAAATTTATAAAAATATATTAAATTAAAAAAAAATTTTAAGTAAAAAAAGTAATCTTGTATGCATACACCCCCACAAATGTAAAATCAGTGAAGAAAAAGACAGATAAGTGTAATAAACGTGGATATCCACAAGATAAAACAGAAGTAAATATCTGTTTCTTTGCTTAATTTGAAGAGCAGTGCATAACTGGAAGATGAAATGAGATACTGAGTTTCTATTTTGGGGAGAAAACCAATGAGTTATCACCAAGAAATGACAGCACAGGGACCTAACAAGGAAACTTAGGACACCAAACCACTCCCCACATCACAAAGGTAATGAATCCCCAAACAGGGCTCCAGGCAAAGTGGGACTACCCTCCCTGGAGGTCAAAGCTGGGAGACCAAGAACAAAATGTAAATCTTTTCTTGTGTTTGCATAAATATGCAAATCCAATCAGGAGTGTTTAAGAACTTCTAGGGTACATACTGGAGATGTCCTGGAGCCAGCATGCACCAGCTCAGGAGGGCCTATTGCTAAATTTTCAGGAATTTTGCAATCCAGTTTTTAAAAATACACATTACTAAACAATAAATTATATATACTTACAATTAAGTTTCATTTTTAAAAAAGGGCAATTAATACTTAAAATTTATTACTCACCAATTATATTATAAACTGTACTATTATCCTGTGCTCTTGAGGTTTTTTGAGGTTTTCACATCTACTCTTACCTGTATGGTAGAAATATGATGACGTATGACTGCATGTCTCTGCCCAACACCATGCTTGGTGACATCACGTTAGTAAGTTGGAATTGGTCAAGGTAGGAGTACTTACAACATAGAAATTAGCAAATGCTACAAATCAGGCTTGGTTCCTTGTTTTGCTGGCTGTCTAGACTTCCGTAAGTAATGAAGTACCTTAGGCTGAAGAAGTCAAGCAGCTAGCCCAAAGTGACACCACTAGTAAGGGCCAAGTTTTGGTCCTGGGCATTCTGACTCCACAGTCATGGAACTTAGCCAGATTTTACCATGATAGAATCACACCGGCTTGAGATAGGGTCAGCCTTATGTTTGAGCAAGAAAGGAGGCTAATTCTAATAGGACCTGAGAATCTCATCATGCTCTGCAAGCCTCCAAACATTGCCCTGTGTTTCTTCAATCACATTCACCCTGTCTCCTACCTATCTGTTCACCATTCTTTACCTGGCCTGACACTCCCTCCATCAGTGTTACTCTGTGTAACTACTGTTGTCTTACATTTGAAAAGTATGACATTTTATAAATGTACTCATGGCAGGGTAGGGGTCAGGGTCTGGGGTGTGGGTGGACATTTCTCTGCTAGGGAAGAAGTCTCCTCAGTGCTCTTCTCACTAAGCAGCTTCAAATAATCCATGGATTATTTGCTTTTTTAAAAGTCGCAAAGACTGACTCTAAAGTTTTAAACTGTAAGGAAATACATTCATGAAAGTAGAGGTTGCTGGGGGTGGAAGAGGGGCACAAAGGCACCAACTCAGGGCCATAGGTCTAAGGTGGTTGCCTGAAGTGAGGCAGGCCCCTTTGAAGGAGTCACTGATGGAACTACTGAAGAAAAATGGACAGGAAAGGAAATAGGGAAATAGGAATAATGTGGGATAGCATTCAATTTTGCAAACCTTATAATTTTAATTGGGGTAGAAAGATTATAAGATGCCTCTAGGCTGAGACAGCCTTTCTTTAACTCTTAAGGCCCTATGGTTTCAGATGGGTAGAACCTTCATGCTAGCATGAGGAGGGTCCATATTCCTTAATTCTGACTTCTAGAGTCCTAGTTTTTATATTCTCTTTGACCATTTTTTTTTAACTTTCCCTAATTTTTGTCTTAGATCTAATTAACCTACCTATTTCTCTGCCAACAAGGCAATCCTCTCCAAGGGCCAGCGAATTGCTATCTTTAAGATGCCTCAACTATTTGCAAATGTTCAGTCAATACTATTTTGTCAATTACTATTTTGATGGCATCATCAGATTTTTTTTAAATTCATTTGAATTCCTTGCATAATCATCTGACCGAAATGTTTTGATTGTTTTACACCAGGTAGGCATATTCAAATAATGTTATTGAATTATCTCTTATTTGTTTTTTCCTTTTTTTTTCCAGATTGAATTGTCCTGATATCTTTAACTTCTATGTCAAGAAAGTATTTTCTGGTGTCTTTTGTTCCTTGTATTCTTGTGAACCTTCTCACAGTATTCATATCCATGGTTGGGACATAGAACTTAAGCCAAGTCTATACGATGCAAAAATTCCAACATAATACAAAGGCCAAAAATTCATATATTTCCAAATACATGTACTCTGGGTATGTGTGTATGCACATGTGTATATATAAGTGTTTATACGAATATATTTGACATTGCAGAAAAAGAGCATCTGGCATTTTCATCCAGATGTTTGACATTATGTAGTTACTATAATCCAGCCAGCTGTGTGCTTCAGGTCACTTTTTTTTTTTTTTCTTTTTTGTTCATTGATGGGTGTAACATGGAGATAATCAAAAGATTTGTTGCAATCACAACAGAGAAAATCTATCATTCCTCCTTGATATACCATATTAGATTAGCTTAAAAGGATTTGGTTTTAAGTAGAACACATTAGTCATTATCCACTAAGTACCTTCTTGTCTTCAAGTTATTTGCAAATTGATTATATCAGGGTTTCTGCCAGTATTTTCTTAAGTATCCAAGTGAAGGTTACTTGTCTGTTCTGCTTGTTATATGACTCGTGACTTCATTTAGTCCTCTACTGGTGACAAATTTCCCTGTTAACACTTCAAGATAAAACCTTTAGGGAACCTGACATATGAATAAAAAGAATGCATTAAAACCAAGGTTGGTGGAGTTGTTTCTATTATTAGAGTTCCTACATATGAAATTCTGCCAGTATTTCAAATGCATACTGAATGCTGAAAATTACCATTGCCATTCTTGGTCGTGTATTTAATATCAGACTTAGCAAGTAAGATTGTGAAAGATTCTTACTTTACAACTTTTTATAACCATGAAACATAGTGGACTCTTCAGTTTTTTTAAATGACCATGACCTAGAAGGACCAAAAAGTGGAAAATTATAATTTCTAGGGTTTTTTACTTTATGTATGAATTAAATTTACATATAACAGAGCCAATGTTATTTCATGAATTTTGTGATTGATATACAATAATATGCCATCCCCTAAGATACGTGTCTGCACTTAAAAATTAAGTTAACTTTACATATTGATATATCTAGAAGAAAGCATGATATAAAAAGAATAGGAATGAACTTAGGAGTCCCATAGACCTGGTTTGAATCTCAGCTGGCCCACCTACAAGCCGTGTGACCTTCAACAAATAACCTAGGTTCCTGAAATCTCAGTTTCATCAAGTCAGAGTGGTATTACCTATCTCATCAATTTGTAATGAGTTTAAAGGATATAACATATTTTATTTATAACATATGACACATAGTAACTGATAAATAAATATTAGAGTTCCAAAGATTCATAGGTTTTCTGAAGAGAGATTGGAACTATGATAGGAAAATCCGCTAAACCATTTTGAACAATTTCTTGCTCATTTCATTAGCACAGGGGCAATGCAGTGGCATCTGAATCACCATTATGTGGTTTCTGGGACATAGTCATGTCCAGTCTGGTGAAGTCAGATTAACATTATATTATTGGTATTATCAGATTGGGCAGGACTACCCATATAGAATAGCTACACTACATACATGAACTCCTAGATTATTTTAGACATGGATCGAACAGTATTCAGATCATGGGCACAAACAGAAAATTGGTATAGGCTCTAACCAGAAGACTGAACTCATAAATTAACATCATTCACTACATGCCAGTTCTATTTAGAGTAACACATTGCTAAGAATTACACTAGCAATCCCTCAAATGAAAACTAGGACTCTACCTACTTTGCCCAGCTTAAAAAGTGAGCCTCAACACTCTCCAGGACGTTTGTCAGGAAATTGTAGGGTTATTCCTGACCCTAAAACTGGCCATTATCACCATTATCATCTACATGTGAATAAATATATTAAGGCCCAGGAAGGCAAGGACCTTGAATATACTGATTACCAATATATCTCTAGCACTCAGAAAAAAAAAAAAAAAAAAAAAAAAGTAATACATACTAGTCTATCTAAAGGTATTTGTTGAATGAATAAATGGATTAATTTTAAATTAGGCAAATTCTTGAACAATCACCCAGCCTGTCATGTGATTGAGCTGTAAAGTTTTGCCACCTGAAGGTTAAAGAGTAGCCCAGCTTCCTGTTGGTTCAGTTCTTATGGCTTCTAAATGTTTTTCCCAATGTCTGTATATGCAATCTCTTGCCTTATCAAGCAGTATAGTAAACACGACTGCATCTTTCAAAGATGTCATAGATCATTGCAGCCTCAGGATTATCATATGCTAAATCCATTTTCATCTTTCAGCTGCAAGTAAACAGGTAGGAAGGGTAAGAGTTGGGAGGAAGGAAGTATGGTCCCAAAATATAAATTTCAAATTTTCACTAAAATAAATATCTACTATCAATAAATTTTTCATCGCCTATATCTCTCTTCTAAACCCCATATGGAGGAAAAATAACAGTTACTTCTAGATTTCTGTTATATGAGATCTGAATAAGTTTTACTATAATGAAAATTCTATTATCACTGAACAGGTGAGTAAAGTTTCTTTTGTTCCAGAAACTGTTTGTGAGCACCTACTGTATATGCTGTATACGTGTGCTTGAGACACACTCATTGACATTTAACCTCAAATCAATGTATTATAAAAATAACTATCTGTATAACAAAATATAATTACAAGATGCTGTGTTAATCTATAAGTTATTACTCTGTATACAAGGACTTCTCAGAAAAGGCACTCTGTAAGATAAACTTGGAAGAATGAGTAAGAGTTCACCAAGACCAAGGCACCAAGTTGTAGGACTCCATGGAGCATCACCATCACTATATATAAATGGTGACCTCTGCATTTGTGTTCCTGGGAAACTCTTTTGTATATCAGTCAGGATGCCTTCAGATGCAAGTATACAGAATATTACAGGAAGTGGCTTAATTAATAGAAGGTTTTATGTTCTCAAAATATAAAAGAAGTGGTCCTAACACCTTAGGTGCATGGTTATGTCAGTCAAGATCTTCCATGATTCTATTCTGTTGTGGTCAGCATGTTGGCTTCTGTCCTTGGGTTTATCATCACATGGTCACAAGACGGTTTCTAAAGTCGCAGAAAACTATCCGAATACAGGAAGAAAATGCAGCAGCTGAGAACACTCTCTTTGATTGTATCTTTTTTATTTTATTTTTTAAAGGGAAGAAACTACTTCACAGATGTCACCCAGATGTTACCCTTATACCTCAAAGGCCAGAACTTACATATAACCAGTACTACCTACAAGAGAGATTGGGGAAGCAAGTAAATTTCTTTTTAACCACTATTGTGCAAACACTCTATACTAGGGGGAAAAAATAAAGAAAAGGAAAGCTCTTGCATAGGCAACCCACAGTGTCTCCAGGCAATTCTAAGGTGAAAAGAGATTAGGCTTTTGGTCTCCAGAACTAGACATTTTGACAAATATTAAAGATTTCTTGTCAGTG
This sequence comes from Panthera onca, assembly GCF_046562875.1. Classification (NCBI taxonomy): domain Eukaryota; kingdom Metazoa; phylum Chordata; class Mammalia; order Carnivora; family Felidae; genus Panthera; species Panthera onca. The sequence continues at coordinate 227,766,919 of NC_138339.1, forward strand.
TCTATTAAAACTATACTTAGGTTTTCATAACTTCTGGTATTATTTTTTTCCTTTCTCAAGAGTAGTATGCTTCAGCTAAACATTCTCTGTTTATTCTACCAAAATTGCAGTTAATTTCCATCTGCAGAGGAGAAAATTGGGGCAAAGAGGGGTTAAGCAACACAGTCAGCAAGTAATTAAATAATAAAGCCCAGAATTGGTCCCAGGTCTCCTGACTCTGAGACCAGCTTTCTTTTTTTTCTGTGATGTCTCAAATGTTTATATTTTCATATGTTATTTTCATATATTTTATATTTTCAAGTATGATATTATAGTATGATAGTATTTAATTATATACAGTATGGTAAAGGTTCCTACTCTAACATAGGGTAATAGCTAATCACTGCCATACCTCAAACTGACTGCTGCAGCCCAAGACAGACTAATCAGCTTCATAGGAATTATACACTATAGGCTTAAAGGTAGCTCTATTCAACAAGGCACTCTCTGTTCCAGGAGCCCACCATCTTCCCAATACAACCTGAGAGAAATTAAAGAGTGGGCTCTCACTGTAAGAGTAGAAGAATTCAGGAAATGTCCTGGGTATAAGGGCAACCAAGCATAAGAAATGTGATTTGAAAAGCTAGAAGTCTACATTCCTTGGACTTCTTTCCCCTCCGTTTGTCCTCTAGTTTATATCTGTCCATGGGAAGTAACAAAATTACCAGCAAATCAAAAGAACACATTGTACCAAGAAACAAGATGAACCTTGAGAAGCCCACAAGAAGCTAAGATGTGCTTCCCCCCAGGGGAAGAGACTGCATGGGCCATTTGAAAACTCAAGATGGACTGTACACTCAAGATCAATAGATTTAATATCTGATGGCACCAGCCATGGTCACCATGGTGAGCAAGGCTCCAGCTATAATAATAAGGTTCAGCTGAATGAATTGCAGGAAGAAATTCTTTATGAACAAAACAGGCTTGGCACCCTTATAAAGCTTGTATCCAGCATAGTTCTCAGTCAGGGACAATTCAGAAAATGGTGACTTTGAAGATAAAGCAGAAACCAGAGTAACTGGGTCATTTCATTCTAGGGTTTTCAAAAGGTGTTCTAAATAAGTCTAGGTTCTAAACAGTTCCCCGTATCTGTAGTTATAATTCTGGACTGTGGCTGAGTGTTTACTTGACCTCATTTTCCAACATAAAGAATTATCTATTAGACAAGTAAAAATAGAATTTCTCCAAAGCAAGCACACTTTGGTCAGGGCAGAACCCATTCAAGTGGAACCCTGTAGCACAGCATCTAAAGGACGGGAGAGGTCAATGACAGACTTTCCCTAAGATGTTATCCTGTATTTTTAAAAAGAGTGAGCCAAAAGAAGTGAAAGAATGTCATGTTTCTGAGTCATAGGTTTTTCAGTATACTTTGATCATGCAGATTATTGTGTAGTTGCTCAAAAAAACAGTTTCAGGATAGGCAGTTGAGCTTTTTGACTGAGACATATACACTCTGGAAATTCAAAGATTATACAAAGCCTACAGAATTGGTGGCAAGCCCCAGAAATAGAGCAAATGGTTGATGTGTTTTTTTTAAATAAACTTTCTATTTTTGAAATAACTGTAGCTTCTTCTGCAATTGTAAGAAATAAGACCTAGAGTACTCTTGTTCCAGTTTCCTCCAATGGTAATATCTTGCATACCTACAGTACAATATCACAACCAACATATTGACAGTGACATGATCCTTCAACCTGCTCATATTTTTCTAGTTTTATATGCACTTATGTCTGTGTGTGTGTGTGTGTGTGTGTGTGTGTGTGTAGTTCCACAGAATTTTACATGTGTTGAGGTTCATATATCCACCCCCATAGTCAAGACACAAAAGAATTCCATCACCACAAGTGTCCATCATGTTGCCCTTGATGTAATGTTTTAATGAACTGTGAAGGAGAGGTGAGAACTATATCATTGTTTAAAGTGGGAGAAATAAAATAACAGAAACTATGCATTTTAACATGCACATTTGTAAGTTCCTTTCAATTCCTATTCATGTTCATCATATTTCCCTCTAGATTATTTAAAAATATTAATCTGACCTTGTATAGTTTTGATATTTTTATATGGTCATTTTAAGATACATGTTTAGTTGTTAATCAGTTAATCCCACTATAAAACATCACCTATTGAGTGATAATAGGATTTTCATTATAGTAAAAATTATTTAGATCTAATATAGCAGAAACCTAGAAATATTGTTACTTTTTCTCCATCAATTACATGCCTGGGTATTCATCATAGAGAAATGAAAATTTATGTTCTCCCAAAAACCTCTACATGAACATTCATAGCAGTTTCATTTTTAAGAGTCAAAAACTACAAATAACCCAAATGTCCTTCAGTGGGGTATGGATAAACAAACTTGGTACATCCATAAAATATAATACTATTCAGCAACAAACAGAAATAAACACAGATACACACAACTTGAATGGATCTCAAAGGGCAGTATGCTGAGTAAAAAAAGCCATCTTGTATTATCCCATTCATAAAACAGTCTCAAAAAAACAAATGTGATGGAAAATAGACCAGTATTGCTAGAAGTTAGGATTGGAAAGTAGGTATAACTATAAAGGAAAGCACAATAGAGTTTCTTTGTGGTGATGGCATATATCCTGATTGTGGTGGTTACACACATCTCCACATGTAATAAAATTTCACACAACTGTATATCCTCCCCCAAACATTTACATGTATAAAATGGGTAAAATCTGAATTAGGTGTGCAGTTTAGTTAACGGTATTCTACCCACGTGAATTACGTGATTTTAATAATGTCTTATGGTTTTCTAAGATCTTATCATTAGAGGAAGCCAGCAGGGAGGATGCACAGGAACTCTCTGTGCTAATTTTGCAACTTTGTGTGAGTCTAAAATTATTTCAAAATAAAAAATGAAAACAAAAAATTAGCTTCCCAGATGTACACAGAAGTAAACTAAGATTCAAACAGGCTAAGTTACCTGCCCTTAGAAAGAAGCCCTCAAGCTAGTAAAAGGCCAAACTGGGATTTAAACATCAGGATCTGACTTATGTGACTAATGAAATTTAAATGGATTTTATTTTTTTTAAGATTTTATTTTTAAGTAATCTCTACACCCCATAATAGGGTCCGAACTCAGGATCCTGAGACAAGCGTCACATTGTGATCAAGAATCACATGCTCCCCCAGTTGAGCCAGTCATGCACCCCTAAACTGATTTAAGTAAAGTTAAAAATTCAGTTTCCCAGATGCTCTAACCATCTTTCAGGGGCTCAATATCCACATGTAGCTAATGGCTACAATATTAGCTCAGATAGAGAACATTTCTGTCATCTCAGAAAGTTCTAATGCACAGTGTTGCCTAAAGTAATACACAATGACTCACTAATTTGTCTTCCCTGAATATTTCCTACCTCCCTCACACAGTCATGTTATATTAAGAGGTTCAGCACTCCATGTCTCAGATGGTCCCCTGACATCTGAAATAACTCAGCATTGAGTTACTTTCAGCACAATTACGGAGAATCCAACTATATTAGAACCTTGGTGTCTTTTATACAAACATACCAGATTTTACGATTATGCCACTAACATACCATGTTGTGTTTAACATGGTTAAGCAGTGCAGTAGGCAGAATAACAGCACCCCCTAAAATGTCTACATCCTAATCCCCAAAACCTGTGAATATTATGTTCCATGGAAAAGGGGAGTGAAAGTAGCAGATAGAATTAAAGTTTGCTGATCAGCTGACCTTGGATTAGTAAATTATTCTGGATTTTCCAGGTGGGCCCAATGGAATCACAAGGTCCTTAAAAATGGAAGAAGGAGGGAAAAGAAGAGTCAGTGTCAAAGTGATGCAGAAGGAGAAAGACTTGACATGATAATGGTGGCTCTGAAGATGGGAGGGAACCATACACCAAGGAATGCAGGCAGCCTCTAAAGGCTAGAAAAAGCAAGAAAACAAATTCTTCTAGAATCTCCAAAAAGGAAGGCAGTCCCGCCAACACCTAAATTTTAACCTGTTCATACTAGTTTTGGACTGATAAATTCTAGAACTATAAGATGATACATTTGTGTTGTTTTTTATTTTTAAATTTTTTTTTTCAACGTTTTTTTTTATTTATTTTTGGGACAGAGAGAGACAGAGCATGAACGGGGGAGGGTCAGAGAGAGAGGGAGACACAGAATCAGAAACAGGCTCCAGGCTCCGAGCCATCAGCCCAGAGCCTGACGCGGGGCTCGAACTCACGGACCGCGAGATAGTGACCTGGCTGAAGTCGGACGCTTAACCGACTGCGCCACCCAGGCGCCCCATTTGTGTTGTTTTTTAAGCCACTAAGTTTGTCATAATTTGGTGCAACAGCAACAGGAAACTAAGTAAATAGAAGTTCCTAAAATTCAATATAATGGATGTAACTCTTGCTTATTTAATTCTATTTAATTTTCTTCCTTTAATTTTCTTTCTTTCTTTCTTTCTTTTTCTTTCTTTCTTTCTTTTTCTTTTTCTTTCTTTCTTTCCTTCCTCCCTTCCTTTCCTTCTTTCTTTCTTTGCTTCCTTTTCTTTCTTTCTTTCTCTCTCTCTTTCCTTCCTTTCTTCTTTCTTTCTTTTTCTTTCTTCCTTTCTCTCTCTCTTTCTTTCTTTTTTTCTTTCTTTCCTTCTTGTTGTGGGGAAGCAGATTTTAAAGAATTAGTAGTACTTTGGCTGTCAGGTGTTCTTTAACGAAGACACTGAGGCTTCAAGTTGGCCACCTGGCCTAGAACTTGACCTAGAATGGTGGGTCTTGTGGAGGAGGAGAGCAGACCTGGAGCCAAATCTTCAAGCACAGAGTTGTAATACAGCGTGGTTGTTTGCCTGAAAATGACACTGACATGAAGTTCTCAGCACTGAGGATAAAATTAGCTAATCTATTAGCTTCATGAAAAGGACAAGGAAATGATATAATCTTTAAGAACAGAAGAGTACGCACAATTCTATTTACATATGGAAAGAAGACAATTGTTCTTACTGAGATTATATGCTATCAGATGAGATTTTATTTTCCACTTTGTCATTTTTAAAAAATTTAACATGCTTCTAAAGCCAAAAACGCCAATAAAATATTGACTGTTAGCATTAAAATAGAAAAGTGGGTCTAATACATTTGAGATGGGAGGAAATTTTGTGCTAAAATACATCTTAGAGTTTTCATATGACATACCAAAACATTATGATTTAATGAGGGCTAAAAAACTACCCCCAAACTTGCCAAAAACCCACATTTGTTTCCCTACCTGAAATTTCTACATTATTTGCTCTTTTTGTTTGAAGCTTTAATGGCCAATGTTAAAATGAAAAAATATAAATAGAGACAAAGAGACAGTTTCTTAGTGTTTTCAGAAAATCTGTTCTTAATGTACTTTTCAAGGGTCTGAACTTCCTGTACCTGTTCTCAGAGCCCCTGAGATCCACTCTATATCACCCATTCATATCCATCAATCGAGCTGCCTACCACATACCTCAAACTCAACATATGTCAAGCCCAACTATTCAAATCTTTCCCCACCCCAACCCTGTTCCTTCTCCCATTTTTCCTGACCCATCCACTCAAGCTGAAAAGCTCAGTTATCCAGAGACTCCCTCCCATCCCTCCCCATCACTTCCAGCTCATCACCAAATCCTTACAATTCTTCCTCCACACAATCCCTTCCATATCCAATTCTGGAGCCTCCATTCATCTCATTGGTTCTCATCTAAACTCCAATCAGTCTCTCCTGACCAATCCAATCAGTGAAAAGGATTTATAACCACAGGATTTGTGGAAAGGACTTATAATCAATATTTCATTTAAAAATAGTTTAATTTTCATTTAAAAATTTTAAAATATATACCTGAAAATCACTGTGGGAAGATATACTCCCTGATATCAAGAAGTTTAAAATGAAATGGGAAACAATATGCAACAATAATAAAAATAACTACAATTATCATTTATTGAGTATCTCCTATACTCTTCACATTATTCTAGATGCTTTACATATATTGTCCCTAATAATCATTAACAGCCCTATTGGTGAACCTGGGTGGCTCAGGTGGTTAAGCGTCCAACTTCGGCGCAGGTCATGATCTCACAGTCTGTGGGTTCAAGCTCCCTGTTGGGCTCTGTGCTGGAGCCCAACTCCAGCTCAGAGCCTGGAGCCTGCTTCGGATTCTGTGTCTCCCTCTCTTTCTGTCCCTCTACCTCTCATGCTCTCTCTCTCAAAAATAAATAAACATTAAAAAAAATTTAAAATAAATAAAATATATTAAGTTAATGAGAAGTGCTCCACAGGAGTGTTGTAAGAATTTAATGTAAGAATGCTTGTGAGTTGTCTACCACAATGCCTGACAAATAGTAGACCCTCTATAGGAAGTAGTCAATATAGCATAATGGCTAAAAGATGGGGCTCTATAATCAGCCCGTTACTACTACTTTACAAGCTGTGTGACCTTGGCTAAATCACTCAACCTCTCTGAAACTTGCCTCCTCACATGCAAGATGCAGCTAGTAATATCATACTCATTCCATTGAGTTATAATGGAATCCAATTGGATAATGCATGTAAAGCACTCAGCCTTATTTCGTAAGGATTCAATAAATATTAGCTTTCAGCTGTTATCTTGCCCCCATCCTCAGAAAACCAGAGTTGCAATAAAAGTGTTACAAGTGAAAAAAGAAATCAAGGTCTGATTTTACTCCACTGCATTTATATACACACCGATCTGTTTTGCCAGAAGCTCACTGGCTCATCATCTGAACAGAAAGATATCAAATCGTGGGATTTAGGAACTCAGAGAGAATCTTTTCTGAAATCCAGCTCAATCTGGCCAAATTTAGAAATGAAATGGAGGTTCATAAAAGGAAAATTGACTTCCAAAGGTGGCAAGGCTTGTTTAATGCAGATCCAACAGCAGAATCTAGATCTCTAGGCTTATAATCTGATGCTCTTTCAACTACTAAGAAACACACACCTTTTTAAGTCAGTTCAGCACCATCTCATATCTTAGAAATATGAAAATGAATCACTAATCATATTGTTCCAAAGTGTTTGACTGATTATATTAATTGAAGTAAACTATCTATAATTAAGCTTAAAATTCAAGTAAAAGCAAATTTATATGCTACTGAATGTGTCCATATTGCTTAAAAATAACGTAGAAACAAGAAAATACTCTCATGAGTTAATTTTTTTAATGCAAAATTAATTTTTTTAAAACACTTATTAAATTCAGAAAACAATGGACATTGATTAAAGTAAGAATTGTCAACAAAAACTTGGAAACATAAAATAAGGATTTTAAAACCCTAAATCACACGTTTTCTGCCTTTAGGAAGATCCCATTTCCTGCACAGATCACAAAGGAGCTTCACTACAAACAGTCTTCAACTGTATCACCTTCGAGTTAATAATTTTTAAGTGTGACACAAATGTAAGTAATACAATGAATATCCTCATTCATTGGATAACTATTGATTGAGCACTTCCTTTGTTCTAGTAATGATGGTAGGAGCTGGAGCCGTAATGGTAAAATAAGATATGATCCCTGTCCTCTAGAATCTTAGAAGATGACAGGAGAGGGAAAGAAGAGATCACAAAACTAAAATCCAGGATAATGGACACCAACAGCTAACATTTAGGATAACTTATATCAATAGCTAATATTTATTCAACACATATAATGTGCCAAGCAATACGCTAAGCACTTTCAAGCAGTTTCAGGCTGTTTCACAAAACCCTATGAAATGGCTGCTATTATTAGCCTCATTTGCCAAGTCAGGACTCTGAAGTCAAAAACTTACTAGAAAGCAGGGGAGGTAGGATTCAAGTCCCCATTTGCTGCATCCGAGCCCTGTCTGTTAACAATGACAACCATTGCCTTAGTGATAGATGTAGAATACACTGTGCTATGGAATCCAGAGCACCCCAGTCTTGGTGGATAAGGATCAGGATTCCTAGAGAGCACAACATGTACAATGAGACCTGAGCACAACATGTACAATGAGACCTGACAAGGATTGTACCAGTCAGAGAAGGATAAGAAACACCTTCTACGCCTTCCAGGTGGACAAACCAGAATAAGAGGAACCACCTTCCCATTGACCTGAAAATCACCCTAAAAACACGGTCTTCATGTTCCTTCATGGTATGGCCTAGACTTGTCTGTAAACATTACTTTTACACTTCAATTATAATTTAACATTTTTCAGTTGCTTCAAAGAACCAAGTTCACCGTCTCTGCTGGGCCTCTGGGCATGTCATTCTTCTGTCTAGATTAGAACTCTTCTCCTAGCTAGTGCTTAGTCATTCTGCACGTCTCAGTGCAGACACTATTTTCTCCAGGGAGTCTTCCAAGAGCTCTGTCCAGGCCCTTCTCAAATTGCATTTTGGGTCCCTTCCATGCCTGCCTATGGCCCCTTGCATTTCTGTCACCACGGCACTAAGTAGACTGCTAAATACACTTCAAACATCTACCTTCTATATGACACTGAAAACTCCATTGATCCAGGTCTGCTTTATTCATCACTATAGCCCCAGGGCCTGGCACAATGCCAAGCACATAGTAGGCACTCAATAATTATTTGTAGACAAAGTTAAAAGATCTAAGTTTGTAGAGTAACATCCCCATCTTGTGGCCTTTTGGAAGACTCTGTTGAAGTCCTAACACCCTGCTGTGTTTTCAATAACAAAAGCACAGGTGGGCCCTGGCAATCCTCGCTCCATGCACTGAAGGAAATGAAAGTAAAAGCGATAGACCACCTGTAAGGTCCATGTTTTCTACCTTCAGTTGACACAAAACAGGAGAAATATTTGGAAGGGAATAGACCTGGAAGTACAGCTGTAAATAGCAGCGGAAGTACACTCACGACAGACAAACCAGTCCCCTTGCCTACTTCCATTTTTAAAGCAAAAGATTCTATTCAGTTTTGCCTTCTGGAAGGACATTTTCTGAGCACATATGTCCTCATGGACTGAGTCATTCTCAGTCAGACTCACGACCTTCCTAGAACCACAGCACCTCAGATGGAAGGAAAGAGCCCACATTTAGAAAGAAAATACCCAGCTAGCCAGTGGCACTGCTAGGCCAGAACCCAAACCAGCTGGCTGCTAAACCTCAGTCGGGTTTGTTAATAATTTAACAATGATTAGTTAGTGTGCCGTGGAATGGAATGATGGAATGTATGAAAGAGAGTGGTGGCACACAAATTAAAGCAATGCCCAAAATGGGATGTTTTGAAAATGTGCAATCATCCCCCAAATAATAACCTACAACTTCAGAATCCTTGACGATTTAAAGAGAAATGAAGCTTCGAGGAAGACTGGTTCTAATTAAAACGAATAAAAAATTGAACAAGGCTTTGACTTCCCCCAAATAATTACCACTCACACTGACTGAAGCACTTCCTACGAGCCATAAACTGGATTCACATGGGTCCCTCTACTTGCTCTCCCAAGCACCGCCGTTCTGTCTTAAAGATGAGGAGGGCAGGGGCGCCTGGGTGGCGCAGTCGGTTAAGCGTCCGACTTCAGCCAGGTCACGATCTCCCCGTCCGTGAGTTCGAGCCCCGCGTCAGGCTCTGGGCTGATGGCTCGGAGCCTGGAGCCTGTTTCCGATTCTGTGTCTCCCTCTCTCTCTGCCCCTCCCCCGTTCATGCTCTGTCTCTCTCTGTCCCAAAAATAAATAAAAAACGTTGAAAAAAAAAAATTAAAAAAAAAAAAAAAAAAGATGAGGAGGGCAGGCAAAGGTGGGGCTGAGGGGACCGTTTGAAGTCTCTAGGGAGTAAATGTGGACTTGAGATTCTAGGTGCCCGAGTGTAGCGCTCCTGCTTTTGTGGCCCTTTGCAAAACTGAAAGTCAAGTCCTCCTTCTGCCAGTTTGTCACCATAAAACCTTCTTTTGAAGATGTGTGAAATGTATGACCTCACTTCCTTTCAGACACTCCGTGTGGATATTCTCTTAGTCTTTTCACTTAACTGAATTTTTTGGCATAAAAATAAGCCAAAGTCAAGTCAAAAGAGCACTGGATTTGGCACTGAAAAACAAAGGCATCGGAATACTTGGATTTCCCAAGTTTATCAAAGGTCACTTAACCTCCTTCAAAGTTTCCTAATCTGTAAAATGGAAGCAACATCCATTCCACAGATCTGTTGAGAGAGTTTAATGAAAGAACATATCTTAAGAGGCCTGGGACACGATGGGTGCTCAAACATTTTTTAGTTCCAGTGACCACTGTCCTCCCTCACCCCACCCCCCACCCAAATGGAAGAAGCCTGGGTATAAGGAGTTGGTCACTAAGACTCTGGATTGATAGAAGGAATTTTGTGACTATTTTCAAACACTCGTGAAGGCCCTACCAAAGCCCAGCAAAATATTTTCCCTTAATTTGGTCTCCTAAGCATACCAAATCTGGCACATTTCTGACCATGGGCCTACATTTGTTTAGCTCAACTTTAAAAATTAAATGACAATCTTTAAGTCATCAATAAACGTAGAGGAAGCCAACAAGCTCAAATGAAAACATTCCTCATTTATTTTTCATGCAGAATCAATCAACCAATGATGAGATTCATTCATTCAGCACTCTGCAAACATTTATTGAGTGCCTACTATATTTGTTTTTAATAAAATATAATGCCAGGTGTTCCAAATATTTGGAGATTGGTAAAGTTCATATAACTTGTAAATATTTTTATTCCCTCTCCAATCATTCTCCAATAAAGAAATTCAGAGAGTGACGAGCTTAATCTGTCTGTGGAAAGCACAGAAATGACTGAACTCTCCAAGGTGACAACCTTCTCTTGCTAATGAGGCCTCCTCCTCTCCCACAGCTTCCTCACTCCATTGCCTTGGGTAACAGGCACCTCCCTGTTCTGATTCAGCCACTTGCATAATATGTTTAAGATTATGGATAAGCTTTCTTTACCACACACTCTGCCCATTGGCACAGCCCAAGGACATGAAGTCAAACAAACAGATATTAGGCAAATGTTCTCTTATCTCTTGCCATAGAGATAAAAGAAAAAAAAAATGATTTAGACAACAAATGAAACCACCTGCTTTGAATGTTAACAAAAAAAGTCAGGAACATCAGGGCTTTGAATACTGCTGTAAGTCTGAGTACAGTTCAATATTAATTGATTCAGGCAGGGTAGGCCTTCAAGACCAGAGTCTAATGCAACAAAGTTAACCTTCCCCTTTGCTAATCTGTAAAATAGGGGTGATGCTGGCCTTTCACTTATCTGTGGGTCAGGGAAATGGACAGAAGCAAAAATGCTGTGTCAAGTGAAGAGAACCACCCCACTGTTCCATGAGTCTTACTGTATAGTTTTGACCCCAGAAATCTCTTATGCCTTCTACATTGTTTGGTTTCAGGAGACAGGAGAGGGGGATAATGAGAGGTAGGATGGAGTATAGGCAGAATAGTGCCCCCCAAAGATGTCTACATCCTCATCCCTGGAATCTGTAAATATGGCCCCTTACATGATTGAACTTTATAGGTATGACTAAATTAGGTATCTGGGTATGGGAGATTATTCTGGACTATCTGGCTTGGACCTTTGTAATTGCAAGTGTCCTTACAAGAGGGAGGTAGGAGGGCCAGGGGCAGTAATGGAAGATGGGACAGTAAAAGCAAGAAGGTGGAGAGATCCAAGGAAGAGGCCCCAAGCCAAGGAGTGCTGGTGGCCTCTGGAAGCTGGAAAAGACACAGAAACAGATTTTCCCTCAGGCCTCCAGCATGACCCAGCCAGTGAAACTGGTTTTAGACTACCAACCTCCAGAACAGCAAGATAATAACTGTGCTGTTTTAAGCCACTGAGTTTGTGGTAATTTGTTATAGCGATATAAGTGGGAAGCTGTGTTCTCTAGTAAAAAGAGCAAAGGACTGAGGGTCAGAAAGACTTTGGCTCCTGTTAGAAGATTGGCACTACAAGGTGCCTGTGTGGCTCAGTCATTAAGCATCTGACTATGGCTCAGGTCATGACCTCACAGTTGTGAGTTTGAGTCCCACATCCAGTGAGCTTAAGTCCCACTTAGGGTGAGCATAAGCCCCACCTTGGGTGAGCATGATCCTTGTTTCAGGTAAAATATGAGCCCCAGGTGAGCCCAGCTTCTCTCTCTCTCTCTCTCTCTCTCTCTCTCTCTCTCTCTCTCTTTCTCCCCACTTGCTCACTTGGGCCCCCTCTCTCAAAAAAAAAAAGAAAAAAAAAGATTGGCACCACTAGCCATGGGACCCTAAATGAGTCACATTACCTTTCAGGACTATCCATACACCACAGGGTTTAACTCTGGTTAATGCGTTAGTCCCTTCCAGCCCTGAGAGACTTTAATGGGAACAATGCAGATTATATTCTAAAATTTAGTTTACATTCTCCCTTCCATACCATAACTCAAATGACGATATAGCCAGATCACAAACCCCAGACATTAGTACTAAAGATACAGCGGCACACAAAATTTATTTCTAAATCCTGGGATGTATTTGCCTAGTACACAAGACTTTTTAAAACACATGGTGCTTGCCTTAGGTAGTTTTATTTTGGAGGAGTTTCTTAGTTCTGGCCAAACATATGGTCTGGCAGTTCTACTACACCCACTGAGTGTTTATCTTCTCTGCTCCTGTGCAGTAATTTTAATAAAAGCCCTGTACCAGCCTTCACCCCAGGTGGTGAGCCCACCCCACCTGTCTCTTTCTGACAGACTGTTGAACATGAATGCCTTCCAGCAACTAAAAGTCATTATTTTGCCTCCTCAACCTTTCTGCTTTTGCACAGTGTTGTATATTTAGAAACATGATGTCAGCTATTTCTTATCTTGCCATCTTTAAGATGTCATGTGTCTTAGAATTTCCAACAAAACAGATTCCTCCTTGTAGCACTCCCTATTCTAGACACACTAAAGAAAATAAATGGATTAAAGGAATCCCATTATTTTATCTGGGATTTATCTATTTCATCATCTTCAGAATAAATAAGCCCACCCACCCAGGCACTTGGTGCTGGAAGTAAGCTAAGGAGGACAGCCAGGTGATGCTTTTTGCCCTTCACTGGCCCTATACAAAGGACAGGGCCTTTTTTGTCTGAGACTGAGCTGTTAATTGCTTTTAATCAGACAGATCCTTTGAGAACATTTTCACCAAAATCAAAATAGAAACCAAAATATTCTGAGTATATACATTTAAGAACCAGATCCCAGGAACTTGGCAATTCTGAGAGTTCGTGAGAACACTCACTGTATTTTGTCAACTTAACAAAGACTCACTCTTTCCCTTTGTGAAGCTAGCAAACATCAGGAAAAGAGAGAGTTAGATTTTTGTATTTCTTTCTCTCAGACTTTTGCGGGGGGGATGGGGGGAGAGGGTTTCTGTACCGACCATCTTGAGGAATCTGGAGCCTCTGAAAGCTTAAACAATAAAAGGGGGGCCTTTTAGAATGTGACATTAAAAAGATGATAAAAATTATTTAGGAGATTAAGATATAAGAGACATGCTAGGAGATTAACCTTCACAGTGCAGAAAGGTCTGACCTTTGTGATACTCCTCCTGAAGGCCAGATGATAATGAAATTCTTTTCTTTCTCTTCCCTTTACTTGTAGGATCTGAAGCACTCACTTCACCTTATCCTGCACCTGCAGGCCAGTTCCATCCAGCAGTGGAACCACATGAAGATGAGAAGGGCAAATAACCCACACTGGAGACACAAAGGCAGAACTCTGCAGGCACAAGGCTAAGAAAAATTCAATAGTATCCTTCTCTGCAGAGAAACACTCACCTCCCTGAAAAGAGTTTAATTTCCTATTAGTGGAAATTATTCCACATTTTTTTCCTACTTTTTACTTTGTTATATAAAAAAGTAGATGAGTAAAAAGAACAACAATCATAAAAAAAAAAAAAAATCTGCAGCATTTTTCATGTAGCCCTCGATTTTTTGTGGTTCACTGTCCCTAGACAGAAATCAAATGTTATCCATGAATCAGTCTTGTAAAGGTCAAGGTTCTTGGTTGCAAACAATGGAGACCAAATATCACTAACCTAATGAAGCAGCAAGGCATTTATTAAAAGAATACTGTGTTGCTAACTCAGTCAACAGGAAGGCTAGAGGGCCCAGGCTAAGAAAACAGGCAGGGCCAGAGTACAGTGACCCAGGAACACCCAGTCAGGATGTGACCACCAATTACCAGCACCACCAAGAGCTCAATGTTGCCACCACCGGACACTTCATGGCCTTGCCTCCAGAATTTTGACACTGACCACTGCCATTGCTGAGCTCCACGAATCCCCAAGCTAGCACCAGGAAGTGGTGCTACTACTTTTTCACTAGCTTTGTGACTTAGTGCCACTACCCCAGGAACGCTACAATGCTCCTCAAGCCTAGGTAATGGAGGCTTATCCCAGCACTGGGGGCCAGGCAGGAATGTCTGGCCATTTTAGCTTCTATAATGGGAAGTGAGGCCTGCGTTCCACCAAGGTTCGCATTTTGCAGGATTTCCCACCAATGGAAGGGTGTTGGGACGCCAGGTAGCCAAGCAATAGCAGATGTCCAGCACAGTCCAGTGCTTTTCTTACCAGATTTCTACATACAGTCCTCACTCGCAAATACTCCTGGTTCATCATGAAATGCTCTTTAATCAAGATATTTTCAGCCCCTCCCAACAAAGGAAGGTAACCTTCAGCCTTGCTAGTTCTGCCTCTAGATCAAAGTCTGAGACCTCGGAGTAATCTTTTTTCCTCCATTTCTGTTGAATGCCTACTTAATATTCTGCAGCATATAACCCAAAATGTAAAGTTATTCAACAAAATTTATTTAGAAATGGTGTGGGAAAGAGGTAGGAAAGGAAAAAAATAGTTAAAATACACAAATCTATACATGACATGGCAAGGAGGGAAACAGTGGTCACAGGATATATAGTTGATTTCTCCTTCTATCACACATTTTGTTTACCCATCGTCTTTAGCCAGCATTGTAACTGGTTATGGGGTCTTTAGCCACATGGATGATACAAACCTTCTTTCTCACCTGGGGTATCTCAGTCCTGTGGGTTAGCCTATAAGGGGTATTTGTAGTGTTTCAGTAACT
Organism: Panthera onca; assembly: GCF_046562875.1. NCBI lineage: Eukaryota > Metazoa > Chordata > Mammalia > Carnivora > Felidae > Panthera > Panthera onca. The sequence continues at coordinate 227,782,027 of NC_138339.1, forward strand.
CGTTTAACTTGATAAAGTGGTAATAGGATGCTTCCCAGGGAATTACCTGTACTCATCTCTGACTCTTTTCAGTAAGTGAAACTGTATTTCTTCTCAAAAGTCAGGATGCATCACCCCAGTTTACCACCATGATCCTCCTTTTCCTCTGTTTTACCAAAAGAATGAGTGGTCTGAAATGGTTAATGTTAGTTTCCAGTTCAGTTGAAAACTATTGCTATTTCCTCTGAAAGAAGTATTTCTCCTTGGGGTACGATAATTAGTAAACTAACAGAATCCAGAGTCACAGAACAGAAAACAAGGTTTATAAGTGGGTCATTAGTCATACTAGGTAAAGGATCCACCTTACTTCCAGTTCATTATTCTTGGACATGCACATTCTGGCTATGGGAGAAAGAACACCATATTTCAGTTGTCAGTTCAGAGCACGTTCTGAATTTTGTAAGACAGTATCCAACTTCACTAGGCATTGGCACTAAAATTGAGTACCTCATAGTCCATTGCACCATTTCATAAAGCTAACTGCTTCTAGTCATAAAGATATAAATTTAGTGAATTCCATGGACATCAACCATTGCCTTGTTTCTCATACTGTAGCTTAACTTCCACTTGGCCCTTCCTACCATACAGTCTTTACTTAATGAATCAGAAAACTAATGAAGATATGCCAATCACTCGGGATACTATTCTATGTAATATGTATACTTACCTTACATTTATTTATATATACATATATATACATCTAAATTTATAGGAACTAGGTAAATAACCATGTATACAAACACACTGAACCTGCGATAAGGTGGATCTGAGTCAAAACTCTATTATCTCGCTTTTTCAAACCCCATTCTTCTTGGTAGACCTTAGTGGAATTTGGGGTCACCAGAAACTAGCCTGAATTAGAACCATTGTGAAATCCTCCCCAAAGTAACTCGGTATTATACATTTACAATGGTAAATGGCTATGAGCCCTTAAAGAACAAGTAGTGCCTAAAGTATGTAAAGAGTACACACTTGTTTGTGACTTTCTAATATGTCCTTTTTTAAATTTTTTTTAACGTTTATTTATTTTTGAGATAGAGCACGAGTGGGTGCGGGGCAGAGAGAGAGGGAGACACAGAATCCGAAGCAGGCTCCAGCTCTGAGCTGTCAGCACAGAGCCCAACAAGGGGCTCGAACCCACAAACAGTGAGATCATGACCTGAGCCGAAGCTGCACGCTCAACCAACTGAGCCACCGGGGCGCCCCTCTTGTCCTTTTGGAGGGGTCCCAGAGCCACCTTTCTTCAGGGTCTCCAGGTCTGTGATGTGGCTCAGGGCTGGGCATTGGGTGAGGAGACACTACTCTATCATAGAAGCTCGTCAGGCCTTTTTTCACCACACCTACAGATATTTTTATTTTTTACTTAAATACATCAGGGACCACAGAGAGCTTCCAATCAGGTATCCCATGATCAATTATCCACCTCCAAAACCTGTATGAGTCACACTCTTCTAGTCAGCCATTATCCCAGCTGCCTGTGAAGGTAACCACACCAGTTTGCCTCTGTCAATAAACACCATTACCTGGCCTGGGCATCTGGGTGCTTCCCATCCCCACTGAGTTTATGAGTCCATTTTCCTGCAGCACTTTCCACTGCTATCGCAGCCTCCAGAATAGAACCCCTGGACTGCTTCTCAAAGCTGCTCACCTCATCACTGCTTTACTCAGGCTTTGGTGAAGAGTTTCCTCTGACGCCTCTTGGAAGGCATAGCTATAGGAGTCACACTTGATTAATGTAATCAAGGACTCCTGCCTTTGTAGACACAGGCTACCTTGCACTATTTTCTGACAGATCACGTTTATTTACTCTAGATCTCTGTGAAACCCAGTTTCCACTCAACTAGCCAAATCAACATTAAGAACTACTTCCAGCCGCTTGGTCCAACACACAGGACCCAGAATCCGTGGGGCATATGCCTGCACTGATAAATTCAGTCGACTCTGTGATTCTGTTCTTCCCTCCTTGATACAGCTTCCTCAGAAGTCATTCCCCTGTAGATTTTGCCGACGTGAATTAGCTAGCAAAGATGTTTACTTCTTTCCTTACGTCACCTTCTCCTCCTGTGTTTACTTTTGTAATTTCCCAAGCACCCACTCCTCCATCACCCACATTCAACACACACTTTGGTTTCAAGTCTAAAGACATCACTAGGGTGAGTAAGTGCAAAGAGAAAAAGTACTTCTTCCAGGGCAACTCTCTCAACGTACTGTGAAATAGAGTTGCCTTACTCTGAAATTCAACAATGCTTATAGAAATATTTTTGCATATTTTACGGGCTTTCCAGGTGTTCTGAGTTGAGAGGATTACTCTGAACAGCAAAAGCACCATATTCCTGTAAAATTCTCCTGAAACATTTGATGCTTGTAATCACTGTCCTATTTGGAAACCCTTCTCCTTCTAACCTTCTATCCTTCTCCTTCTATCCTGTGTCATTTCATGTTCCTGGTTTTGACTTTCTCCCTCAGTTTCTGGCCATTCCTCACTATTCTAAGATAATCTATTATCTTCTCTATCTTCTCTCTTCACTTCCCATAGTTCCAACCACAATCAATTATTCATCTTTTTTCAACCATAGCTACATGCCTAGGTTTTCTCTCTCTTGTGAACTCCATTCCCACATTTCCAGCTGCACAACAGACACCCCCAAAGTTGCCACTGCAACAAGACCAAACTCCCCTTCTTCCTATAAAATAAGTTCACCATCACCCAATTTAGGTTCTGGGAATCATAGTTCAGTTGTTCTCCCTCACTCACATCATCTATGCCAGTTCCTTTCAAATATCTCCAGTCTCTAGGATCCATACCATTTTTATGCCATTTTCTGCTAAAATATTTTCAAAAGGTTCCCATTGCCTTGGAAAAAAAAAAAAAAAAAAGAAAGAAAAATCTATGTAGTATAAAAGGTCAAGCTATCAGTAATCTACAGTCTTTTCCCAGCCCTATCAGTCTCTAAGCAGATCTCCAGTTCACCCCTTGACCTCCAACCATACTCCCCAAGGTAATCTCAAGTGTCTACTATTTCTGATATTCACCCTTCACGAATTCACTTCATCATCTCTGGTCATGCTATTCCCTCCACCTTGCCACTCCCAACCCTCCTTTCTCAACTGGATCAGGTAAAGAACCCAAGAACTGGAGGATAGATATAATAACAGAAACAGAGAGAGAGGATGCAACAATGATGTCCTTGAGAGGGTATCCTATGCTTAGCCATCTCCTTTCCTAAATTATAAGGATGAGGAGGGGGAAAAAAACTACAAAAACCTCCAGATGGATGTTTAGGAGGCACAGAGCAAAAGGAATCTGTGCTCTATGCCCAGTAGAACCCTGAAAATTGCCAAGATCCTGGTGTCCTAACCTCAGCATACATGGGAGAACAGACTAGATATAGCAGTGGAGTGGGAAATCCAGAAGAAGAGCCTTACATGGTCTCAGAGAGGGCCTGGGTGCACATTCAATGTCACACAAGAGAATGAATGACTTCATTGCACCAGAAACAGTATTTCAGAGCAGCAAACAGCATGGAAGAGGTGACTCAGCACTGACAACCCCTCAGTGGCTGAGAACATGCTTATGTTTGGAATGGAAGACACAGGAATTGCCTGGGTGAAATAACTCAAGACCAACAGGAATGAGAATGTCTCAGCTGATGTCGGAGAGGTCAGTCACAAAGACCCATGCAGCATATGGCCTTTCCAATGCCTGAATATCATAAAGCTACTCTGCCTTCCCTCAACCCGCTCTCTCTTTTCATGAACATGGCCTTGGGTTGAGGAGGGGAAGGGTGCTAAATCGATGAAGACTTAACACCTGCTACCTAGCAGACTGAGGACTCTGAACAGAAATTAAATTCATTTACAGAACAATAATCATTTCTTAATCACCTAATTTTGTGTTTGAGATCCATATCTGTATATATGTATTAAGTATATACATCTACGTGTATATATATTTTTCCTTTCATCCATAAACCATCAATGTGTGTCTTAGTCCGTTTAGGCTGCTACAACGAATATCACAGACTAGGTGGCTTATAAACAGAAATTTATTTCCCACAGTTCTGAAGGCTGGCAAGTACAAGATCAAGGTGCCAACAGATGTGGTGTCTGGTGGACTTGCTTCCTGGTTCACAGATGGCAGTTTTCTCGCCGTGTCTTCATGTGCAAAAAGGGACAAGGGGGCTCTCTAAGGTCTCTTCTAAAAAGCACACTAAAATCATCCCAGAGGGGGGCACCTGGGTGGCTCAGTCAGTTGAGCATCCGACTTCAGCTCGGGTCATGATCTTGTGCTTTGTGGGTTCGAGCCCTGCGTCGGGCTCTGGTCTGACAGCTCAGAGCCTGGAGCCTGCTTTGGATTCTGTGTCTCCCTCTCTCTCTGCCCCTCCACCACTTGTGCTCTCTCATAAATAAATAAATAAATAAATAAATGGATAAATAAATAAATAAATAAATAAAATCATTCCTGAGGGGTTCCAATCTCATGACCCCCCCAAAGGCCCCACCTCCAAATACTAGCCCACTGGCAATTAGATTTCAACGTATGAACTGGGGGAGGGGGCACAAATATTCAGTCCATAACAATGTGGTTATAAATATTGTGACGAAAGATAATCTGTCAGTAAGAGGAGTTTGTGACTATAGAACATCATTCTAAATACTTCTAGACATGAAAATCAACCAACTGGTAAAACAAACCAAAGTCCTCTGCGGGAAACACTATCCTTAAGGACCTCCAGGAAGTCATTTTCTAAACTTTCTTGAAAACTCAAGTAAGAGTTTATTATAAATAATAGAATCTGACAGCACTGGGAGGCAGTTTGTAAATTCCATTCTATGATGAAATCATGCAGCTGGAAACTTGAGGAATAGACTAAATAAAATGACCTTAGAGGTGACTTCAAAACAGCAACCCTCATTATATTTCTGGATCCTAAGTTTCCTACTTCCTATATAATTTCAGGACATTTAAACTGCCAATTGCAAGAAGAGATCAGATGAAAATACTCAGGAATTTAAGACACAACTATAGAAAACATATATCAAAATATATATGTTGACACACACACACATATATATACACACACATACACATACACGCATAAATAGTAAAAATACATAAATATGTAATACATAAGAACTTTTTTAAACCTTTTACAATTTTGTCTCATTTTTTTAAAGTATTTGCATATGTGTGTATGTGTGTGTATATGAATCAGTGGGAGACATACTGATTTATATAAAATCATGGACAAAAGTAGCTTATTGATGTAGAAAACCAGCAGAAAATACAGGAACACATCTAATTATAAAAGATGGGAACTATAAATGGAAAAAATTGCATAAAGACATTGAAGCTGAGTCAAGTCAAAGGAAGTCTCCAAGCTCTTCTTTTAAGAATAACTGTTAAACAGATTTCATTGAAATTATACTTCACAACATGTTAATTCCCTGTCCCTAAGGGATTCCATTTTGCATAGAACCTAAATAAACTGCCTGAAGAAATTTTGCTGAGATTGGATTTAATTACCGACCTAATTCTTCAGTAATGGAAATTCAGCCAAACAACTGGGAGAAACTGCTGACTGAATAGAGACCTGAGTGACCTAGCTAACTGGAAGGGAACAACATTTTTGATTAATTGAAAGGACAAACACTTCATCTTAAAATATCTAAAGGTGAGACGTGTCGCACTAAATAAATCTACAACACTGTTTGATAGCACTTTCCCAATAACCCTGTGGAGTACCTTTTCATATGATAATATATTAAATAGCAAGAAGCATAATTTTGCAGGCACCTTTCTACACCCAAAGTAAAATTTAGCATTTTTTAGAGGCTCCTGAATAGGCATTTCTACTACCCATAAAAACAATCTCTTACATTTTCAGGGTTATTTTTACCGCAAAGGTCACCAATTGTAATTGGTTGCAGTACTTTTGTATGGCACACTTTTGTTTGAAGTTGGTAAGAGGCTGTTAAGTGAAAAATCATTTTGGGAGAATCTAAGTGGAGTTGTAAATGTCTTTACAAGATAAACTGCCTCCATAGCAATGAACTGCAATGATTCTACATGTTATTTGAAACATGGAAATGTCACAATTCTTCCCTTTGCAAAGCTATCCCGAAATCAGCAACAATTAGTATGGTTGTTAAAAAAAAGGTGACTTTACTGATATTAAGAATTCAATGCCACACTAGAATCAAGTTTATTATCACTGTTCTAATACATCTTGAAATTAACATGCCGCCTTTAAATGGTGTGTTTTGTTTGTATGTTAATACGTTTATAAGTATTGTATGATCTGTTCAAATATGTTTCTTAAGTAATAGGAGGGGAAAAACAGGTTTGGCTACTTTAAGAAGTCATTGTAGGACTTGTTTATGAAAATGAAATATCACTAACTAGGGGAAAGTTATTTAAAGGGACATAACATGATTGTTGCCAAAGTAACCTCCCTTGATTGGAGGAAAATCATGACAGGGAATCATGCTGCAGACAGAAACATAACACATCTCATTTTCTTTCTTCTCTCCTTGTTTTAGGCTAAAGGGAAAGAACAAGGAGTTTCTCTCTCCTCAGAGCTGCCTGGAACTCATATGGAGTCTAGAGTCACATAAAGAAGCCAAGGGATAAGCAGAAACACATTCAGAGATGAGCAACCGGAAGGACATGAGACTGGACACCAAGTCACAGGATGTCTGGTTTGGAGAGGGGGCAACTAGGGAAAAATACAATAACTAATTTAAATATTTGGAGTTCTTTCTTTAAAATTCATTTTACTTAAACTAAAACCAAAAACAGTTCACCTGTTTCCACCCCCCATCCCTCCCACCCTCTGCTTCTAGGAACCACCAACCTGTTCTCTGTATCTATGAGCTTGGTTTGGTTTTTAAAAATGTTTTTTTAGATTACACATATAAGAGAAATCATATGGCATTTGTCTTTGTCTGACTTATTTCACTTAGCCTAATGCCTTCAAGGTCCATCCATGTTGTCACAAAATGGCAAGATTTCAATTATTTATGGCTGAATAATATTCCATGGTATCTATATACCACAATTTCTTGCTCTATAATGTAGAATGTGTCTTTAAATGTGTTTGTGCAGGGACAGAAAGCAACATTTACCCACATCTGGGCAAGCATCTGAAGGTAGCACCCTGCCCAAACTGCAGGCAATGGACTTCTGGCCTTCTCCTGCATATTATTATTCCCTTGATTTTCTTGTGGGGGACTTTGCTCCCTCAGGTTTCTCCCCTGGGTCTTTTCCCCTTTTTTTAAAATACAAGTAACACAATTAGACAGAAGTAAGTCTTATTTGGTCATCATTATATAAAGGATGCTATTTGCTTGGTCTATAGGAATCTTTATTATTTATTTCAAACTGTAAATATATACATCTATGTGTGTGTGTGTATGTATATATATGTTTATGATTTAATTCATGTTCCTTCGAGGGAAAAATTGGAATATGTAGAAAATAGAAATTATCCATAGTCCTGCTACTCAATCACTACTAAAATTATGCTCCTTTTCCTCATGACTTTTCTGAGTATTTTTAAATTTTTTTTAATGTTTATTTATTTTTGAGAGAGAGAGACAACGTGTGAGCAGAGGAGGGACAGAGAGAGAGGGAGACACAGAATTTGAAGCAGGCTTCAGTCTCTAAGCTGTCAGCACAGGGCCCAGCATGGAGCTTGAACCCATGAACTATGAGATCATGACCTGAGCCAAAGTTAGACGCTCAAATAACTGAGCCACCCAGGTGCCCCTTTTCTGAGTATTTTTGTAAAGTTCTAATCTTTGTACATAGTCACTTTTATAAGCAGTTCTCCTCACTCATTAAAACAAAGATTTTTATGTTCTTAAAAATACTTTAGAATCTTTAATGATTTTATAGCTTTCTATTATAATATTATTTAACTATTTTATCATTTTGGGGCATTGAGAGTGATTATCAACTGTCCCTGTTGTCAATATGTTGGGTTAATCTGTTATTAACCCATCTGGGGTTTTTTGTTTGTTTTTGATTTTTTTTTTCCCTGAAAATTCTCACTTTGCTCCATGACCTCTCTTTTGGTCATTTAGGCTTTGCCTCAGGGAAAGGACAAGAGGGAAAATGAAAAGAGTCCACACTCAGCTCCCGAGATTTAAGGTAGACTTCTGCAACTTGCAGCAAAGATGAACAAAAAGTTACCTTTGAGCCTTAAAAGCCTGACTTTTGAGTGTCAAATAAAATCATGATGTTTGTGGTATTTATACCATATACAATAAATTTGAAAGCATGTGAGATTAGCCAAAACAGGTTAGAAGGGATAAAAACATACAAGAGAGAAGTCTGAGACATGAGGGTAGAGCCATGGAGTTAGATGGTGTGGGTCTCTGAAAAGAGATCCTGCCCTCTGACCATCATCACCAGAGCCAAAACTCTTGGGAGAGGGTGAGGGCAACGAACCCCAGATAGGTTTGGGGCTTTGAGTGAAGAGGAGACCAGTGCCCCACTTCCTGACTAGAGACTAGGCAAGAGGCAAGTCTTATAGAGGGCTCTACCTCAGCAAGATGACAGTGGGTAGAGATGATGCCATCGGGGGGGGGAGGGGCGGTCTATAGGGAGACACCTAAGAAAGCTCCACAGAGTTTCCTTTGGCCACATTGTAGAAGAGAAGAAGAGCTTAATTTTGCCTGTGCCCCACTGAGGCATGGAGTCATTAAAAGAGAGCTCACGCTCTCATTAAAAGACATCTTAATGACATCTTATTAGTGTCTTAAGAGACATCTGTCTTAAGATGTCTTAAGAGATATCTGTCTTAATGTTGGGATTAATGACTGAAAGGTGTGCCAGTGGAGTATAGCAACTAGACCAATGAGAACCCAGATGCCTCGGCAGATGGTGCAGTGGAAAAGTTACGGAGCCCAAGGATCAGTTAGAATAGTGTACATCACCAGATGCCAACTTGGGTAGAGAATATCCCAGGTGCACCCTTTTCTTCATGCATTGATGTAATGTAACTTCTTCACAATTGAGATGTAATCTCAGAAGGGGGAATCCTGAATTTACTGAGAAAACCATAATTTAACTCAGTCTATCCTGAATTGCCTAAGATTAACTATCCAAGTAGAATACGGAGCGCAACAACGTTAATTTTAGTTGGATAAAAATTATTACATTTTTGCATACCCAAATCTTACACCACACTTCACCACTCGCTGATTTGCAGCAGTAAGAACTTGAATGCCTTTGTATCTGGTTTTAGTCATTTACCTTCATACTCATTTATTCCTTCAATGAAATTTTTGAACACCTATTTTCTAGGCACTATACTAGCCACTAAGGTTAGAGCATGGAACAAAACAGATATAGCTCCTCTCTGTTTTCATTGACTTCCAGTTAGGAAGACTGACAATGGAGAAGTTATTACAACAAAGTAATGTGGCCCTTTTGACAAAGGAGGGGTACTAACCGGGTCTTCTTTAGGCAAAGCATGAGAGACTCAAAATCCCAAAGAATTAACAGACATAAGTCAGAGAATAGTATCCTAGTATCCTTTGGAAGAAAACAGCTTATCCAAAATGTCAGGGATCAGAGAGAGAAGGATGATATGGCCATACATTAACAACCATGCACTTAGCATTTGAGAATGTATCTTGTGTGTCTTATAAACGGATTTTCAAGCACCATGTTGCTACAGTTTAAATAAAAAGGTAGGACTAAGGGCTAGAATTAGAAAAATAAATTCTGTGAAAAATACACCCTCTGTATTTGATAACCTACCACTTTTATTTCCACTTAAATCAGTAAATAGATACTTCATTTTTCCATGACTGGAAAAGAGACAGATAATTGCCTACCTCAATATTAATTTTCTACTTTTTCTCTGATTGTAAAAAAGGATTTTACTCAGTACAGTCATATCCTCAGCTTTTCTCCAATTTCAGATGTGACCAGGGAAATAAATTCTGGTCATCTAGAAATAAGCAAAAGTATAGGAGGTACCTTCAGGAAATCTTCTTAAGTTCCCTTCACTCTGCTGCCATCCTAGAGTGCAAGCATGATATATGGATCTCCAGCTGTCATCTTGAAACATGAGGACAACACTTATACTGCAAGATTTGTGGAGTGAAGAGTGAGAAGGATCTTGGTTACCAATGGTTTTGTAAAAGCCACCAGACTAGCTTCAAAATTGCTTTTACATGAGAGAAATAAACTTCTCTCATATTTGATATATGTTATTTATCAGGGATATCATATAGGTAGCCAAGCCTAATCCTACCTAATACAGTGTGGTAAGGAGCTGATTTAGGATAGCTGAGAAATATTCTAAATCTGTGGCAAAGGTCCAAAACAAAAATCAGAAAACTCTAAGGCTTAAAAGAAATGTAGAAGTCGTTATGTCCAACCGTTTCATTTTGTTTAACCTGATCATTATCACTCTCAGGGTTCAGGCTGTTCATCCTCCTCATTGATAAGATGTCTTAAGTCTAATAAGCTTCTTGAACAGTATGATCTGGTTCCTTCTACTCACCATCCTTATTTCCTAACATTGAAATTATGCTTTAAAAAAAATGAAGGAAGGAAGGAAGGGAGTGGGAGAGAGGGAGAGGGGGTGGAAGAGGGAGAGAGGGAAGGAGGAAAGGAGGGAGAGAAAGAAAGAAAAAGAAAGAAAGAAAGAAAGAAAGAAAGAAAGAAAGAAAGAAAGGAAGGAAGGAAGGAAGAAAAAGAGTTGTATGCTCAGGAATTATCAACTATTTCTAGTATCCTGATATAACTTGCATCTCTCCATCAAAAATATGCTTCCCCTGCTTAGTCATTTTGCTCAAAAATTTACTTCTCCATGACAGCTGCCTACCTCCAAATTACCAGGCAGGCTGATCACTTCCTCCTTTGTGTTATCTTTTTGGTGTATGTGTTTTTCTAATATTATATATAAACATGTAAATAGTCACTATCTAATGAGACATTGTTTATTTCTGTATTCCCAGGGTCCAGCACAATAACATATAGTAGGTGCTGAATTTGTTGAATTGACTTTTATTTCAAATTAGAAAAATTAAGAACTCTGAAAAACTAATCAAACTAGGTTGTAACACAGCAAAGAGACCCAAGGGTTATATCAGGGGCCAAAACAAAAAAGATGAAGCCAAAACATCACTTTTATATATAAAAGAGGTCAAGTTGGAGGGCTTGGCCTGTATATTGACACCCATTAACACTGAACTCCAGAACTGGACTAGCAAGGAAGCACTGGAACGGGGCTAGGCTTCCATGCGTCATAATAGGGGGAAACGCATGTTTACTTCTGAGGCAAGGAAAATGGGAGCTGAGCTGAGCATGCCCTACTAACTGAATTCAGAGGCTAAAAATCTCTCAGAGACAGAGCAATTAACAGGGAAGAAGGGAGCCCAGAGTTATAAGAACTTGAGCTCCTCTCATAAGAACAAAGCCTCAGGAGTGGGGAAGAGGTGAACCCCATCAACATCCCCCAGCCTTTCATTCTCTTAACTCATTGAGCTTAAGCATGAAGGCTTTGGTCACAAGAGTTGTGGCTCTCTCCCTCAGTAGAACTTTACCCCTGACCCTCATGAGACCACACTCTACACCAATTTCTGCTCTTCTGGGTTTCCTCCTGGGTCCAATGGCAAAGCTTAAGCTTTTAAATGTTTAAATATTTAAATGTTGTCCCCAGAAGAATCTGCAATGGGTCAAAACAACACATTCATTGTATCAGCTTTGAGTCCACTCCATGCCAAAAGCAGAAAATGTATTTCCTATTCTATTTTCTGTCCAAAATTCTGTCTAGGCATGCTGTCCAATGTAGCATGACAGAGGTTCTGCAGAGATTAAATGCTATCTTAAAGATACTTCAATAATAAAATGACTTTAAAGAGATGGTTCATATTTGAACACAATTTCCCTTCTATTATTAAATTCCAAGAAAGAAATTAAAGCCCGAAGATTGCATTCATTTACAAGTTGAAGACATTAAAATCCGAAAGAACTAAAGCCTGAAATCAAATTGTCTTGTCCTGTGTGTTGAAGTTCAAAGTGTAAAGTTCAATGGGGCTTCTTCAGCAACTGTAGCAATCTTTCCCTGGAATGGGTTTGGAGCTTCAAAAGCCTCAGAAGTCATAGTAATACAATGCCTAATTTCTCAGAAGCCTCACTTCCAAAATTCCAGAGTTAACAGGTCACACAGAATTATCCCAGGCCTTTTCCAGATCTACCTAATATAGAAAGCCATTCTCCTGCCATTAAGTCAATTAGTGCAGGCCAAATTACATTCCCAGCACCAGGGCTGCCGAGACCCCAAGAGTAATCCCATGATATCTGAGAGGAAAGGAAAATATTCTTGGCCTCAATCTCAGCAGGAAGTCTGTCATTCAAGACCAACGGTCTGGATTCCATGACCTGTTTACTTAAGCCAAACTAAGAAAATTCTCCCAACAAGTTATTTGAGCCTACACATTTAGCATTTTCATTTACACTTCTTTACATTTTTGTGAACAAAATAAACCCATCTCTGATTCCTACATCCTCACATGAAGTGTCATGTGAGGCATTTCTGTCCCCTTCAAATAATTGCAGTGGGGCTTCAGGTGATTTCTTCCACATCCAGCATACCCAGTACTTCTTAAATTTTTTTGTTTGTTTATTTATTTTTGAGACAGAGAGAGACAGAGCATGAACGGGGGAAGGTCAGAGAGAGGGAGACACAGAATCTGAAACAGGCTCCAGGCTCTGAGCTGTCAGCACAGAGCCCGACGCGGGGCTCGAACTCACGGACCGTGAGATCATGACCTGAGCCGAAGTCGGACGCTTAACCGACTGAGCCACCCAGGCGCCCCTACCCAGTACTTCTTAATCCCTTTCCCATGGAGTCTTGGGCCCCTAACACCACCCTGAGGACAGGTTCTGTCTGGTGACACAACTGCACCACTTCCTGGGAACAGGTATTTTCTGTCCTGTGCCACAGTGGTTGTCTCACTGCCTCTAGCTTGGGGGTTGCTTGCACTGTGAGACCTGCCCCCTTGGGAAGAGGTCTTAATTCCCCCATTTGTTTTAGCTGAGGAATCAGATTCCTGCACGAAGAGATGTTGATGCTTCTCAAGCTTGTGCCCTGAGGAAAAGCCGTTTCAAATGTCTTGGGGTCTGAATAGCTTTTTTTATTTTTTATTTTCCTGCTATATCTTTTTCTGAAATACTGGGACATACCACTGGTATTTAATTTCCCTCTGCTATTTCCTGACAGCTTTCAGGAAGGCTATTTGAGTTTGTTAACAATTTAATCTAATTCTTAAAGTGGCCTCTTTCCTTCTCTAATCCCAAGAGCTAATGTTGCTTTCTGGAACTCAGTGCCTCCCTTCTGTTTACTTTATCTTTACTTTCTGGCCCAGATGGTTATTTTTATAACAACTCTGCATTATTAATAATAAAAGAGAAGAAATCAACAAGTTCTGGGTTTATTGTCCAAATATTTTCTATTCTCAAGGAGATGGATAATCCCCACCTCCCTGGAGATATTCTTCCATCAGACATGTAGCTAAAGCTTGAACTTGTTCTTTGTCACTGGATTTCTTCACATCTCTTCTCTACTTTCCTTTAGGATCCTCACTTCATAAATTTACCAGCTAGATTCATTAAAAGTTCCTTCCCCAAAGTATTATTTCAGTGAGCTTCTATGTGACAGAATCATAGTATACAGAGAAACAGGCAATGCCATTTCCCTGAGTAATATATGAAATTGTTGAATCATTACGTTGTTCACCTGAAACTAATATAGCACTGTATGTTAATTATACTTGAATAAAAAACCAATTTGCCTATTTCACATGCATTTCCTCTCTCAGTTCTGCCCAGATTTTTTTGTAACCACTTGGGGTTGCTGTCCCACTCTCTAAGAAGTGGTTCTTCAATTGTTCTGAGTGATGGCCTGTGACTTTCAGAAATCATCTCTCAATGACTTGGCCTTTCTTGGAGGAATCACTCAAGGTTGCTGTTAGGTTTGTTTGTATCCCAGTCACCATTTCTGCTCTAGTAACAACAAAAATATCTTGTCTTCTTAAGAGCAGTTAGAATCTGGATACTTTTCTCCCCTGCTTGCATTTTTGTCATTCAGGATGCCCTTTTCCCCTTATTCTTTCTTGAATGAATAAACAAAAAAATCTCTTCCTCCAGTTTAATCAGCTGTGTTCCTTTATTTTCTTAATCTTTTTGTGCTCCTGGGTTTGACAGTAAAACTGAAGTACCCTTTTCTTTTTTTAAAAAAAATTTTTTTTTTTTCAACGTTTATTTATTTTTGGGACAGAGAGAGACAGAGCATGAACGGGGGAGGGACAGAGAGAGAGGGAGACACAGAATCGGAAACAGGCTCCAGGCTCTGAGCCATCAGCCCAGAGCCTGACGCGGGGCTCGAACTCACGGACCGTGAGATCGTGACCTGGCTGAAGTCGGACGCTTAACCGACTGCGCCACCCAGGTGCCCCTGAAGTACCCTTTTCTTTTTTTTTATTTTTTTTAAATTTTTTTTTTTTTCAACGTTTTTTATTTATTTTTGGGACAGAGAGAGACAGAGCATGAACGGGGGAGGGGCAGAGAGAGAGGGAGACACAGAATCGGAAACAGGCTCCAGGCTCCGAGCCATCAGCCCAGAGCCTGACGCGGGGCTCGAACTCACGGACCGCGAGATCGTGACCTGGCTGAAGTCGGACGCTTAACCGACTGCGCCACCCAGGCGCCCCTGAAGTACCCTTTTCAAACCACTCTGGTTTCTCCTTGTTTTCCTAAGCAAATGGGATTATTACAGGCAAATAGTTCCAAGCATAGAACATTTTTGTTTCTAACTCTGTGTTTGTAATAATGTAATTTGGGTGACTTTCCATCTTAAGGGGATGGCATTTTCTTTCTAATAGGGGCTCACATCTCTTACCTGTTCATTAAATCTAACATAAGTTTATGGTGAAGCCATGTATCAAGTCAGAGTTAGAACTTATACCAACATAAAGCCAATGTGAGATTCTATAATGGGACAGTGAGTCATAAAAATAGGCAGAAATGCCACATGAAGTCAAGGTCTCTCCACGGTACCCTCCTTGATCCTGAAAGAGGAAGAGAATGTGGAATACCCAATGTAGTTGCCTAACCAGCCATGGTACTAACTGTATAAAGTTAGGGCATCTCTAAGTGTTCTGTTATCCATGCAGAATTCAGCTGCCCTTCAGTTTAAAAGTAGCAAATATTCTTTTGTCAGCCAGTGACTAAAATACTTGCAAAATTCTCTACAATGGAATCTTTGCCTTGGCTAAAGAAAAGCTAGCCTGTGCAGTAAGCTAAAGCAGCCTCTACCTGAAGTTCCCAACACAGCTAACGGGTTCTCTTATTTTCTCACATAAGTTGTGTAAGTCATAAGCTGCAGTCACCTGCCAAGCTCAAAATACCTCGTGATAGCTAGAGCTTCTTTCCTAGGCTACAGAAGTTCAAAGACATGTGCAAAAGTGTAAAAACATGTTTGGCCTAAAATAAGTCTCTGTAAACCAGGCATAAATATCTTTTCTTGAAATTTTCTCTCTCAAAATGTTCTTTTATTTCTCAATGTTCCTGATGAATAAACCACACCTGTGAGAGCCCCTACCCGATAAATCGCACCCTTATCCCACACTGTTTATTTATTTTGAAAGTGAGAGAGCACACGGGAGAGGCAAGAGAGGGAGAAAGAGAATCTGAAGCAGGCTCCACACTCCCAGTGCAGAGCCCGACCTAGAGCCTGAACCCATGAACCACAAGATCATGACTGGGGCCGAAATCAAGAGACAGACACTTACCCGCTGAGCCACCCAGGCGCCCCCTACCCTCAGTTTAGAACAAGTTGAGAAATACAACAAAACATAAGAGTGGGAGGCCAAAATAACACCTGTTACTGATAGAGAGCAGCCTCTATGGCATGGTTTGTTTGGTAGGGCAGTGCTGGACTCGGGTAGGCCTCCCCATTATGTAGGAAGCCTGACTAGGTAAGGTTTACAACTTAGAACACACAGGCTCATTCTCAATAAGAAAAAAAGTTGGAGCTAACTCAAGCCGGTTCACGTACTTTTCTCAATGCTGACATTCAAATAAAACACTTCATCTCTCTAGGAGCTGAATAGATAAAGGATAGAGAGGCCTGGAGTTACATTAATAGAGCCCACTTCCCAAGAAGGAAATATTAGGAATGGAGAATTATTCGCAGCTAACAATATTTGCAAACACAGTTGAAATCCTTGCTTATTCGTTTTTGAACGGACAGTAACTTTTCTCAAGATGTTTGTGTTATTCTGATGGTATAATATTCTCATGTTTTTAATATCATATTGCACTGCAATTTAATAAGTCCCATTCATGGAATTCCAATGTTTAAAATATCAACATTATTTTCATAAAATTTGACATCAGAAAGTCCATTTTAGAATTCAGTCTTCCACTCTACAAATGGGGAATGTATTCATAGTAAGCTCTGTTATTTAAATATCTGGAAATGGATTTCCCATAAAATTGTAGGCCAGATTATTCAATTATTCCCTGCCAAATAATTTCCCAAATCCAACTTCAGTAGATGTATCAGAAGAACATAGATGTGTAATGGTATAACAATAACTCTACATAGAAATATTCACTGTTTACATGTGTTGTATTATCAACTAAAGAATCCAATTTTTGCAAAGCAGGAGGTTGGAGGTGGGGAAAGTTAAAAGGATGTGGTTAAGAAATGTACCAAAATGGAGGATGCATACTCTAAACAAAGCCATTCCTCAGCTCCAATGAATTAAATTCTAGAAAGGAAAGGAATGCCTATTTTTTTTCTAAAAAAAAAAAAGAAAGAAAGAAATTCATTCTTTATAGGATATTTCTAGATTTTTAAATATTGATAACAAGATATTTTAAAGCAATGTGTAATTCAACACTATGTAAAGCAAATTAAAAACTTTGTAAGCCAGGAGTTTGCAGCCAAATGTTTATACAAAGAGTAACTAATACTCTCAACCCAGTGGCTAGATTCTGTTAAAACATAAACCTGATCATGTAATTTCTCTAAAACCCTCCACTGACCTCCTTTCTGGAAGGAGCAGCGGAAGGGAAGGAAGAAAAAGAAAAGAAAGAGAAAACTTAATTGTGGTTTATAAGACTCTACATTAGTGGTGTGCTGGAGAAGACGTACCAGCTCACAAGGTCTAATAAATTTTATGGAATTTTTGAAAGCTCGTTGTTCTCATGTTAGTAGCTTGAAATTGCCGTGGCAGGAATATTTACACCAGAGAAATTAGTAAACAGTGAAAACCAGGGATTTTTATTAATTTTGCCCCCAAGGAGCCAGCTGTTAAAACATTTACCAGCACACCAGTGCCCTATATGATCTATCCTACTCCATGCAAACCCGATGCAGCTCTGACATCTTTTACCACTTCCCCATTTTACCCAACTCACTCCACTGGCATGTTCCTTCCTGCCTCAGGTCTTGCCTATATTGTTTATTCTGCTTAGAATTCTCTTATCCCTGATTAGTTCTCTTGTTGAAGAGGTTTTCCCTGACCATCCTATGTAAAACAAACCAATGCTCCACATCCATAACACATCTGACACACACTATTTTATCTATCATCTATCTTTGTGGTATAATGTAATTCACAAGGGGAAGTGTTACCTATTTTGTCCTGCTATATCCCCAGTGTCTTTAAAAAAATACCATGGCACATAACAGGTGCTCAATAAATATTTTTCTGACCTAATGAATGGATAAAAGTTGCACTTAGTGGTCTGAATCTAAATATTTATAGTTATGTGTATCTCTTTCTTGCACAGAAATTAGGTGCTAGATCACTTAAGGCGATGAGTATGAAGAGTTACAGGTTTTTTTTTTTTTTTAACACATATCTATGTTTTGCATTATATCCATGCTTTCTAGAAATCTGTTGTGTCATCAGAGTGAGTCTAACCATGAGTCCACATAGTCAGTCTGTTCTCAATTTAGTGGCAGGTACAATTAACTACATACACCAAATGGGACAAGTACAGAAGGATGAAAATAATACTCATATATCAGAGAAAATAACCAGAACCTGACAACTGGCTGTTTTAAAATAAAGGGAGAGGTTAATTTACTCCAAAGTTTTGGGGGGTTTTTTAAAAATTTTTTTTAGCATTTATTCAGTTTTGAGAGACTGAGACAGAGTGTGAGTCCGGGTGGGGCAGAGAGAGAGGGAGACATAGAATCTGAAGCAGGCTCCAGGCTCTGAGCTGCCAGCACAGGGCCCAACACGGGACTTGAATCCATGAACCATGAGATCATGACCTGAACCGAAGTTGGAGGCTTAACCACCTGAGCCACCCAGGAGCTCCAATTTACTCCAAAGTTTTACACCATGTACTAGGAGAAAAGTGGTGTACTAACACAAGCAAGAAGCTAAGAGGAGTAGTTGGTTTAACAGAAAAGCTGGTGAATTATTTTTTTGATAAGCTAAAGTTAGTGAAGATGATGTTAGGAAACACACCAAATGTCTCAACATGTGAATCATTAGCATATGCATCATTTATAAACCCCAAACTGAGTTATCTCAGGCTACATATAAACTGGTCATTGAATAAAGAAAATTAGATGGAACCACAAGAAATTCCAACAGTTGTAGAACATGAAAAACAATCCAAAAAGATGACTCTGAGAAAAGAATACCGGAAAAGATCTAGTTGGGAGCTGGGAAGATCAAAAGCTCAGTTTGGGACATGTTCCAAGTTGAGACGTCTTTGATGTATTTGTGAATAAGTATCAGAAAGGTGTTTAGGTGTAGAAGTCTAAAGTTCAGAAAAAGTCTGAGCTTATGTAAATGAAATTATTGGCTACAAAGTGGTATCTGAAGCCCTAAGCTTGAATAAGATCACTCAAGGAGAGTCTTATGAGCAGAAGAGTAAAAGATAAAGCCATATTCCACATTTGATAGTTTAGTAAGAATAGCCTGTAAAGTTGAGCACCCAAAGAAATAGTTAAAGAAAATAGAAGACAGCATTTGTCTCAAGGAAGCCATTAAAAAAAAAAAAAAAGAGGAATTCAGGAAAGAGTAACACATGTTGCTGAGGTCAACCAAAAGAGTTCACTGGATATAGAGCAGATATTCATTGTGTGGAGATATAAACATATACCTGTTTTTTTGACTAGATGGGTTTTTGAAATTATGAGAAGAAAAAAGATTGAAAGGGATTGAGAAGTGAGAAAACTATTGCAATGAGAACAGAAAGCATTATTTAGAAGTTTGTAAAGAGTAGTAAAAAAGGCCCAAAGATGGGGCTACAGTCATATAAACAACTTTTTTTCTTAATAGGAGGGACTTGAATATATTTACAAGCAATAGGAATAACTTTCTGCTTTTTGGTTTGGCTGATTACTTCTACCAGGCCAACCTTCCAGTAGATAACAAGGATAAACATTGAACAAAATACAAATAGCAGTTGCTGTACAGAGAAGAAAAACAAGCAGAAACTGGAAGGGAGTCAAAGTGGGATATGGTGGAGCACCAGAAGAGTTTCCCATTTTTTTAGGGCTTTTACTAAGAGCACGCCCTCATCTGCATTAAGATAGGTATCTAATATCTCATGGAAATCCAGTTTTATTGAAGAACTAGAAGACTAGGGTAACCAAAACTGCTAGAAAGTTGTAGAGACAATCCCTGAAAAGAGAGAACAAGAGAGCCTGAGCTCCAATTCTGCACATACACTCTCTGACTAATGCCTGAATCATTCAGAACTTCTGGTGCAATTCGCAATTATTCAATATACAAAGAACAGGACGTATCAAGAGGAAGGATGACCCACACAGACCAGCCCCATAGAATCCAGATTGTGAAATTCACACACAAAAATACTCAATGCAGTGACTATAACCAGGCTCCAGGATATAAAGGAAAATACACTTATAATAGATAGAAAAGTACCAGTACTGAAATAGACACTGTTAATAAGAACAACACAGAAATTCTAGAACTAAAATACACAGTATCTTAAACATACACTGAATAGTCTTAATGGGAGAATGAAGATGACAAAAGAGCTGGAGAACTAGAAGTCAGATCTGTAAAAATTATCCAGTCTGAAAAACAAAGAGACAAAAATGTTTTTAAAAATGAAAACACAGGGATCTGTGAGATAATAGCAATAAGTCAAATATATGTGTAACTGGATTCCTGGTAGAGCTGTAAGTGAATGAGTTGTAAAAAATTTTCATAAAATAATAACTGAAAATAATCCCAAATTTGGTGCAAAATATAAATGCATAGATAGGAAGCTCAATGAGCCCCAAGTAAGATGATTACAAAGAAAACACCAGGCATATCATAGTTAAATGTTAAAATCCAAAGCTAAGAAAATACTTGACTGAGGACATTTTGCTAAGTGATATAAGCCAGGAGCTCAAAAAAACACAAATACTGTAGGACTCTACTTATATGAGGTACCTAGAGTAGTCAAATTCATAAAGACAGAAAGTAGAATGGTGGTTGCCAGGGGCTAAGGAGAAGGGGGAAATGGGGAGATGTTATTTAATGGGTACAGAATTCCTGTATTGCAAGATGAAAAAGTTCTGGAGATGGATGTTGGTAACAGCTGCGACAATGCAAATGTACTTAATGCCACTAAACTGCATAGTTAAAAATGGTTAGGGTACCAAATTGTGTATGCATTTTATCACAATTAAAAATAATAAAAAATTTAAATAAAGAAAAATCTTCAAAGCAGGCAAAGAAAACAAATTACACATACAAGGACAAGAACACATATGACCAAAGACTTCTCATCAAAAATAATGAAGGACAAAAGGTACAAACTTCCAGTTATAAAATGAGTAAGTGTGGGGGATCTAATATACAGCATGATGACTATAGTTAACAATGTATTATATACTTGGAAGTTGCTAAGAGAACAGATCTTAAATGTTATCACTACAAAAAAAAAATGTTATGGACATGTTAACTGACCTTACTGTGGTAATCATGTCACAATACACAGGTGTACCAAATCATATTATACACTTACAGGGTTATAGGTCAGTTAGATCTCAATAAACTTGGGGGAATAATCAGAGAAGAAAATGTGAGGATGGAAGCAGAGTCAGAGAAACATTTGAAGATGCCACATTGTTGGCTTTGAAGATGCAGAAAAAAGGAATGAGCCAAACAATTCAAACAGCCTCTAAAATCTGGAAAGGCAAGGAACTAATTCTCCCCTAAAACCTCCAGTGAAACATATTTTAGACTTCTGACCTCCAAAACTGAAAGATAAGCTACTAACATCAACATCATCATCATCACCACCACCATCATCATCTAACAGCAGAGCAACAACTAAAGAAAATTCTGCCAATCTAGAATTTCACATCTAGTGAAAACATCCTTCAAAAGATTAAGACAAAATAAACACTAAGAGAATCTGCCAACAGACCTACACTGTAAGAAATGCTACAGAAAGTTACTCAGGCTAAATGGAAAGCAAAACAGATCAAACTCTGGATATTAAGGAAAAAATGAAGTTCCAGAAAAGGTAAATAGTTAATGTTAAAATCTATTATCTTTTAATGTTTATTTTTTAGGGACAAAGAGAGAGCACAAGCGGGGCAGGGGCAGAGGAAGGGGACACAGATTCCTAAGCAGGCTTCAAGCTCTGAGCTGTCAGCACAGAGCCCAACACAGGGCTCAAACCCACAAACTGTGAGGTCATGACCTGAGACAAAGCCGGACACTTAACTGACTGAGCCACCCAGGCACCCCTAAAATCTATTTTTCCTCTTAATTTCTTTTAAAGTACTTGGGTCTATTTGTTTAAAGCAAATTAATACTGTATTATAAGTTCTACAAGGTTGTAGATGTAACATGATAGTCATAAATCACAAAGCACTTTGAAGACAATGGACATCTTGAGTCTTCAAATCCAAGACAAATTTCTCTATTTATATAGGTGTTCTTTAATTCCTTTTAAGAATTTATTTTGAATATACAGGTCTTGGGGGCAAGGTTGGTTAAATTTATTATTTATTATTCTAGGGGGTCTCTGATGTATTAGAAATTTAATCAATTATTTAAACTTTATTTTCCACTAGTATCCTGCTACTATGTAAATTGACTTCTGTACATTAACTTTACATCTTGTGATCTTACTAAATTCACCCATTTGTTAAAGGAATTGTTATTTAGAATTTTTCTAGGAAAACAATCATTTTGTCTAATACGAAGACTTTTCTTCCATCCTTTTGTTTCCTTATGCCTGTTATATATTTTTCTTACCTTATTCAACTAACTTGTTAATGATGTATGTGCTAACAGTCTTGGGAAAAATGTACTGATGTCTGTAACTTGCTTTGAAATGTAGCAAAAACATGAGGACTGAAAGATGGAAGGATAGACATATGATAAAGCAAGTACTGGGACACCTGGGTGACTCAGGGAAGCATCTGATTCTTGATTTTGGCTCAGGTCATCATCTCACGGTTCTTGAGATGAAACCTTGCACTGGGCTCTGTGCTGACAACACGGAGCCTACTTGAAATTCTCTCTCTCCCTGTGTGTGTGCGTGCGCGCGCTCTCTCTCTCTCAAAAATAAACTTAAAAAAAGAAAAAGTACAGTTAAAATTCACATTAAACATTAGTATGAATGCTGTCAATATTTTCCAGTTTTCTGTATGTTGGAAACTCTGATGATAATATGTTAGGAAAATCAAAAGCAACACAAGGGTCTGCTTTTGAGAGGACTGAAAATACAAGACAGAAAGGACAGAAGATACTGCCACTTTTTTAGACACAGGCTACAACTGATGAAGATTAGACTCGAAACAAAGACGACAGCTTCTCTTTATATAAGAGAATATGCATGCATAGATAGTACATAGGATGCATACAAATGAACATATAATACAGAATGCATACACATTTGGTTTTATTAGCTGGTTGATAAAGAGGTAAGTTTTAAAGAGGCATTGTGGAGACTTGATAGAGAAATGTAAAATTTATTAGGCAGTATTGAAGACCTATTTCTTGGGTTGGTGGCTTTCAATTCATTGGAATAGAACCTGTGCTCAGCTGCCTGGATCGTTTTCCCACTTGCAAAACAGGGTAGCTCTGAGACTATTAGGAGAGTTAAATGAGGATGCCAAAAAAAAAAAAACAAAAACCTAGCACAGTGCCTCACACAGAGGTACTTAATGCTATTCTGGAAAGGCTGTGTGGAGTTCTCTATGTGCCTACTATGAGTGATTATTTTGTACAGCTTCTCTTCAGGAAGTTGCTAAAGTTTCTTATGCTGCTGTATTAAAGAGCTGGTAACTTCAGTAGGCAATCAGCTAATCAAAAGAGCTGCAACAGGCAGAAGGTACCAAGTCACAAAGGTACCATACAGTGTTTATAACCAGCATTAGGCTGCAATTCAGACATGAGCTAAGGTTCAGAGGGACCACTATTTTTGCAAAGCTACTGAGAGGAGTAATTTATTGTTAAGTCATGCATACCACGATCAAACTGATAAATAGCATCTTGTGATAATGTTCCAAATTTCCATAGGAACTATGAACAGAAAAGAAACTGGGGTGAATATCTAGTGGAATTTAGTTCACCAATTTGAAAAATATGAAAAAAATTATGTTTTTCTTGAGAACTAGGTACAAGGAAAATTGCTGCCAAGACTTGATTTTTTACTTTTTATGAACTGTGTTTCACAACTTGGAGTGCTATAATTTGGAAAGAACATTTAAATCTCTATCATTCAGTTCTGATATATCTGAATATAAAACAGCACTTTATTAAAACCGCAACAAACCTTTTTGTTGTGATGTATATTGCACAACTTCAAATCTTAGGAACAAAATTTTAATTTATATGCTAAAAACATAAAAAGAAAGGAGAGTCAGCATCATAACAGCTTAAGTCCTCCCTGGTTTTTGTCCCCCATCCACAGCAAAACTTTGGTATCCATGGACAGAAGTGCCTTTGAGAAAGCTGTGGGGTTCAGCCCCATATGTCAAGGGACTCTAGAGGAGTCTCACCCACCTGTGCAGTGGAGTCACAGACAGACCTCGGTCCCCGTTGTTGACCCTACAGTGGCCTGTAAACTGGGTCCAGGCCCTCTCCAATCACAGTCCCCTGAGAACATTGAAGAACACTAACTTAAGACAATCATTTTAAAAGGAGAGAACCTTTGTGGAAGTCCAGGTTTCTAAGAAGTTCTAGCACTCCACTGGAGCAAAAAAAAAAAAAAGAGTTTCAATGAATTGTAGTGGGTAACAGTAACAGTTTAACTTTATCCATATCACCTCCTCCCCAAGGCATCACAACTTAGGGCCAAAAGACACCTTCCTTCACCATTATTTGTCCCACAGGGGAAGAGTGTGTAAGCCCCTGGCTTCATCTGTACATGATGCTGCTCAAGAGGTCCCTTTCTTTATTGCCCCATCACAGTGCAGAATCACGAGCTACATGACAGGAAAAGATGAGGAGAGTGGCAAATATAACTACTGGATGAAAGTAAGGGACTCAGATCTTAACTAGATCACAGATTCCATCAGAACTCTGCCAGTGAGCTGATGGGAGCACCTCACTTGTCGATCACTTCAACTGGCCCACAGAAACCTCTAGCACTCTGTGTACCTCACGTACAAACCTCCCTATCTTGTGGCCAGCTATCTGTGCTCCCAATGGTGGCAACAAGAGTGAGCTCTGGAAGATGGCCAGTGAACATGTACATAAGTTGGCAAATCTGCGGGCCAGGGAAAGACCACAAATTTGAACTTCAGTACCACCTTTAAGGGGAAACAAAAGAGAAACTGTTAGCACTTGGCGTGTTGCATTATAGAATACAGGAAAGGCTTAAAGCTTAAGCACTCTGCCATCGAGGGGCAAGAGGTATGAACAGCTGGACCCAAAAAAGATCTGAGATAGCTTCAGAATATCTCATGGCTGATGGAAGGTCTCTCTCTCCCAAAAACAGTTAGTAAAGCCCAGAAGAGGTGACTCCTACTTCAGAAGTGAAGAAAGCAATGCAAAACTTCAAAGAGCATGAAAAATCAAGGTAACATGATTGCACCAAAGGATCACAATCATCCTCTGGTAACAAAATCTAAAGACAAAGAGATCTGTGATTTACCTAGTAAAGAATTTAGGCAACCTAGAAAAAAATGGATAAATTCCTAGAAACAACAATCTACCAACACTGAATCATGACGAAATGGAAAATCTGAACAGACCAATTACTAGGAAGGAGATTTAACTGGTAAAAACCCTTGACAAATAAAAGTTCAGGACCAGAAGTCTTCACTGGTGAATTCTACCAAACATTCTAATAATTAATACCAATACTTCTCAAGCTCTTCCAAAAACTAAAGATAAGGGAACTCTTCCAAACTCATTTTATGAGGCCAGCATCACTCTGATTTCAAAATTCAGACAAGAATACCACAAAACAGAAAATTACAGGCCAATATCCCTAACAAGAATAGATATAAAAATAATAAATTATTAGCAAAGCAAATTTAAAAATACCTTAAAAGGATCACACATTATAATCATGTAGGATTTATTCCAGGGATGCGAGGATGGTATAAAATCTGCAAATCAGTCAGTGTGATACACATTTTAATCAAATAATGAATAAATATCATATGATCATCTCAACAGATTCAGAATAGACAGCTGACAAAATTCAACATCCATTTATGATAAAAACTCAACAAAGTGGGTAGAGTGGAAAAATACCTCAATATAAGGGCCATATAGGACAAGCCCAGAGCTAACATCATACTCAATAGTAAAAAGTTGGAAACCTTTCACCTAACATCAGGAATGAGACAAGGATGCCCACTCTTGCCACTTCTATTTAAGACAGCAATGGAAATCAAAGCCAGAGCCATTAGGCAAGAAAAAGGTGTAAAGGGCATCAGAACTGGAAAGAACAAGATAAAACTGTCAGTGTTTGCAGATAACCTGATTATTATATCTAGAAAACCCTAAAGACTCCATCAAAAAAGTGTTAAACTAAAACAAATTCAGAAAAGTTTCAGGATACAAAATCAATACACAAAAAGCTTTTGTATTTCTATACGCTAATAACAAACTACAAGAAAAGGAAAAAATCTTTTTATAACTGTATCAAAAAGAATAAAATAAACTGGAATGAATTTAACCAAGGAGGTTAAAGACGTGTATATTGAAAACTACAAGAAATTGAAGACAGAAAAGATATTCTGTGCTTATGAGTTTGAAGATTATTAAAATGTCCATACTCCCCAAAGCAATCTACAGATTCAGTGCAGTTGGTAGCAATGGCATTTTGCACAGAAATAAAAAATCCTAAAATGTGTATGGAACTACAAAATAACCCCAAATAGTCAAAGAAGTCTTAAGAGAGAAGAACAAAGTTAGAAGGATTGTGCTCCCTGGTTTCAAATTATATTACAAAGTTATAGTAAATAAAACAATATGGTATTGGCATAAAAAGACATAGAGATCAATAGAAAATAGAGAGCCCAGAAATAAACCCATGCATATATGATCAAATAATTTATGACAGAGGAGCCAATACTACAATAGAGAAAAGACAGTCTCTTCAACTAATGGTGGTGGGAAAATTGGACAGCCACATGCAAAAATAATGAAACTCAACCACTATCTTATACCACACACAAAAATTAACTCAACATGGATTAAAGACTTGAAGACCAGAAACCATAAAATTCCTAGAATAAAATATACGTGGTAAGCTCCTTGACACAGATCGAGTGTAACAAAGCAAAACTAGTTAATTTGAATTAAATCAAACTAAAAAGCTTCGGGGCACCTGAATGGCTCAGTCAGTTAAATGTCCAACTTCGGCTCAGGTCATGATCTCACCGTTCCTGGGTTTGAGCCCTGCATTGGGCTCTATGCTAACAGCTCAGAGCCTGGAGAATTCTTCCCATTCTGTGTCGCCCTCTCTCACTGCCCCTCCCCTGCTTGCACTCACGCTCTCTCTCTCAAAAATAAACTTAAAAAAAAAACTAAAAAGCTTCTACACAGCCATGGAAATCATCAATAAAATGAAAAGGCAACCTACTGAATGGGAGGAAATTATTTCTGGAACATGTCTGATAATATCCAATATCCAAAATATGTATCCAAATACCCAAAATACGTACAGAACTCATAC
This sequence comes from Panthera onca, assembly GCF_046562875.1. Lineage (NCBI taxonomy): Eukaryota > Metazoa > Chordata > Mammalia > Carnivora > Felidae > Panthera > Panthera onca. Next base: position 227,809,238 of record NC_138339.1, read on the forward strand.
AATTCAATAGCAAAAAAGGAAACGATCCAATTAAAAAATAAGCAGATCTGAATAGGCATTTTTCTAAAGACATACAGATGGCTAACAGGTACATGATCCATGATTCAGCAATCCCACTTATGTATACCTCTAAAGTAAAGGAAAATGGAAAATCTAAGGGATATATGCACTCCCATGTTCATTGTAGCATTATTCACAATAGCCAAGGATAAGAAAACAACCTAAATGTCCCTCAACAGATGAATGGTTAAAGATGTGATGTGTGTGTGCATATATACATATGTACGTACACATGTGTACACACACACACACACACACACACACAAACGATGGAATTATTCAGCCATGGGAAAGAAGGAAACACTGCCATTTATGACAATATGGATGGACCTTGAGAGCATTATGCTAGTGAAAAAGACAAAGGCATATAATGTATGACATCATGTATGTGGAATTTTAAAAAGCCCAACCTCACAAAAACAGATAGTAAAATTATGGTTATCAGGAACTGAGAAGTGGGAAAATGAGAAGATACTGGTCAAAGAATATAAACTTCAAGTTTTAAGAAGGGTAAGTTCTGGGGCTCTAAGGTACAGCATGGTGATTATAATTAACAACACTGTATTATATACTTGAAAGTTACTGAAATCTAACGGTCTCACCATAAAAATGAAATAGTAATTATTTGATGTGATATGATGATAGAGGTGTTAGCTAAAACTATGAAGATAATCATTTGGCAATTATGTATATCATATCAACACACTGTATAACATAAACTTACAGAATTTTAGATGTCAATTATACCTCAATACCACTGGGAAAAAATACATTAAATCATAGAGTTTTACAGAAATTAGGGCTTTCAGTTAAAATCTTTAAGACTTTCACTACCAATTATGTAAGAGTAACTGATACTGGACTTGCTTTCCCACTGGAAACAACTAGAAAACTAGACAAAATACATAAAGCAACTCTGTAACAGATGTTGAACAGAGAATGCAAGACTGTAAGGCATAAGAGAAAAAAACAATGAGGTAAACTAAAGTCACCTGATTTTTGCCTAGAGGCACTTTCCTGCAGGATAAGAAGGGCAAATCCAGGCAGACAACTGTGATAACAATGAGCTGGAGAAAAGAGAATTCAGAAGCTAAGGTGGTTGAATATGCACAGCAGAGATCTGGAAAAAGAGCGAAACAGAAAAGGCGTACAAAAATCTGCATAAGGGTTTCTTTTCTTGCATTTTTGGATGATTACTAAGCTACATATGCATTGAGTGTGACTCCACAAAGCCAGACCCAAAAAAAAAAAAAAAAAAAAAAAAAAAAAAATACTGGGAAAAGATATGCTGAAAAATTACCAGAGCTCACACAGGGCTGGAAGACATTTGATTTCTGGTGATCCAAGACACAGACACCTTAGTGATCTCCAGGGTATTGAGTAGAACACCAGAAAAGTAATGTCTCAGTTGTCAAGCTTAACTACTCTAAAAAAGGTGAAAAACAAGCAAGAAAAGGGATCAAGTAGTTAATCAAATAAGTGCCCGCTAAAACAAAGTTCGAAACTGTTTAAAGACAACAGAATTCAGACATTCAAAAATGTAACATTACCATGTAATATTCAAAATAGCCAGCATCCAATAAAAATTAATGCACATACAGAACAGCAGGATATATGACCCACAACCAGGAAAAATACCAGTCAACAGAAACAGATCTAGAAATGACAGATGGAATTAATCAAAGACTTCAAAAGGGCTATTATTATTTTTTTTTTAATTTTTTTTTTCAACGTTTATTTATTTTTGAGACAGAGAGAGACAGAGCATGAACAGGGGAGGGGCAGAGAGAGAGGGAGACACAGAATCTGAAACAGGCTGCAGGCTCTGAGCGGTCAGCACAGAGCCCGACACGGGGCTCGAACTCACAGGCCGTGAGATCATGACCTGAGCCGAAGTCCCGAAGTCGGATGCTTAACCGACCAAGCCACCCAGGCACCCCAAAAGGGCTATTACTAATATAAGAATTTTTTTAAAAATCATGAACAGAATAAGAAATGTAAAATACAAAAAAAGAATCAAATGAAACTTAACTTCCAGAGTGGAGGAACTCAGTATTTAAAATGACAATTTCACTGCATGGTCTTAAAAGCAGATTAGACTGTGCATAAGATTAGTGAACTTGAAGGTAACAGAACCTATTCAAACTGAAGGACAGTGAGAAAAGGCCTAGAAGAAAAAGAGAGACTCTACATGACACTATCAGGAAGTCAGAAATATAAAACTAGAGTCTCAGTGGACAGGGCAGAAAAATATTTCAAGAAAACAGCCAAATTTTTCCAAGTCTAATAAAGTATATAAACCCACAAATCCAAGAATCCCAATAAATACAAAGCAATATAAACAGGAAACTACAAAGAAAAATAGGTCAAGACACATCTTAATCAAACTCCAGGAAACTAGTTATAAAGAGAAGTTGTAAATCTCACAAGTAGCCGTAGTAAGTAAAATAAAAGAAACAAAAACACATAGGGAGAAAAATTAGGATATAAATCTCTCTTCAGAAAAAATGTAAACCAAAAGACAAAAAATATTTTTCAAGAAAAAAAAAAGAAAAAAACCCCATCAAAGTACAATTCTATATCCATTAAAAATGCTTTCCAAAGAACACTGCATACTAAAGACATTTTAGGCCCCACCAAAACCAAAACCAAAACCAAACCAAACCAAACCAAACCAAACCAAACCAAACCAAACCAAACCAAAACAAAAAACAACCCTGAGAGAATTCACCAGATCTGCCCTGCAAGAAAAGCTAAAAAAAAAAAGGTTTTCAGACTAAAGGAAAATGATATCAGATTGAAATTTAGACCTACAAAAAGCAATGAAAAAATGAATCAGTGAAGGGCTACTTATGCTAAGTGAAACAGGAGGAAATTGGGTGATCTCCCTCTACAGAGAAGTATTAAAAATGAGTGGATAAAACTGTCAAAAACAACCAATCGGGATACTTAAAACTGATCCAAATTAGGCAAATTAAACAATGTTTATTGCTAAGAAACTAGCTTTACATAAAAACGGCAGCAACTCTATGGCCATCTCCACCTGGTGTTGTTAGAACACACCTGTCACTTGGTCAGTAAAAATTGTAGCTTTGTAAGTTCAAGGCTGATTGCAGCCAGAGTAGTGGACTCAATTCAGGATGTAGACATATGAAAACCTATGGCTTTGCTGGATAAAAGTGGCAGATGTGGTTCAAAAAGGATGGGGAAAATCTATAGCTTTGCTAGCCCAAGGTTACAATTCTAGTTCATGACCACTGAGAGACCAGTCAGTTATTGAACTGAGATTTCCTGGAAATAAAAGAGCCATAGAGGGACTAAGATACAATCTTGACTGACACATAACCAAATGAATGCTAAACTGGGGAAGTGAAAACCAAAGGATACTGAGAACTGGTTGCAATCTTGGAATGTGTTCCTCAGCCCACCTATAGCTCAGCCGACTTCAAGCCTCATTTAAGATGTTGAGCTCAAACTGCCCAAATGATTATCTGGTCACGAAACTATGCAGACAGAAAGATGAAGCCAGGCTTAAAAATAATAATAATAATAATAATAATAATAATAATAACTGAGCAGAAACATCAGAGACTGCACAGTGAAAGGAAGATAAATTACACAGTTTAAGTCTACGTAAGCTATGAAACAAAGAAAAAAATCAGAAAAAAAAAACACATAAAGATGGCTAAAATGTATTATCTAAAATTAAGTTTTCAGCCACAAATTACCAGACATGGGGTTATGGGAAGGAAAGAAATATACTGATACTGAGTAGAACCAGATGTTGAATTTAGCAAAGACTTCAAAGCAATTATAAATATATTCAAAGAATTAAAGGAAAAAGATAACAATGAGACAATAGGGAATTGCAATAGAAAAACTGAACCTACATAAAAGAGCAAAATGGAAACTCTAGAGTTAACATGCACAAACATTAAAATGAAAAATTAAATATCAGATTGCACAAACATTAAAACAAAAAATAAATTAGCTATCAACTATGAAATGGCATAAGAAGGAATCAATGAACTTCAAGATCAATGAAATTATCCAGTCCAAAGAACATAAAGGAAAAAGACTAAAGGGGCGCCTGGGTTGCTCAGTCAGTTGAGCGTCCGACTTCAGCTCAATCATGGTCTCACGGTCTATGAGTTCGAGCCCTGCATCAGGCTCTGTGCTGACAGCTCAGAGTCTGGAGCTTGCTTCGGATTCTGTCTCCCTCTCTTTCTGCCCCTCCCCTGCTCATGCTCTGTCTCTCTGTCAAAAATAAATAAACATTAAAAAAAAATTAAAAAAAAAAAAGACTAAAAAAATGAACAAAGCATCAGCATGGGGGGGGGGGGGTGGACATCAAGCATTCCAGCATATAAATAATGGGACTCTCAAAGAAGACGAAAAAAAGGATCACAGAAAAGATATGAATAAATAATGGTTAGAAATTTCCCAAACCAGGGGCACCTGGGTGCCTCAGTTTGTTGAGTTGGCTCAAGTCATGATCTCATGGTTCGTGAGTTTGAGCCCTGCATCAGGCTCTGTGCTGATAGCTCAGAGCCTGGAGCCTGCTTCAAATGCTGTGTCTCCCTCTCTCTCTACCTCTTCCCCACTTGTGCTCTGTCTCTCTCTCAAAAATAAACGTTAAAAAAAAAAATCCCCAAACTGATACTACAATACTACTACTCATAACAATCTAATCCAAGAAACTAAATAAAACCCAAGATAAACACAAAGAGAATTAAAACTAGACACGTCTTGGTCACACTGCTAAAAAGCCAAAGAAAAAATGAAAATATTGAAAACATCAAGAAGAAATAACAGAAGGTAGTAGAATGAAATATTTAAAATGCTGGGGGGGGAAAAAGTAAAATCAACCAAGAATTCTATAGATGAAGACAAAACAGATACATTCCAGATAAAACTGAGAATTCATTGCTAGCAGAACAAGAAATATGCCTACCATGCAAACTCTCATCAAAAGAAAGATAGAGAAGCTATCTTAATATTAAAGTAGATTCAGAGCAAGAAATATTATCTGAAACAAATATTATCTGAAGTAATGACAAAGGTGTCAAATCACTAGCAAGACATAATAATCCTAAATATGTTTGCACCTAATAATGAGATTCAAAATGCATGAAGTAAAACTCAAAAGAGTTGAATGTGATAAATCCATAATTATGGCTGGAGATTTCAATATTCCTTTCAGTAAGTGAAAGAAAATTAACAATAAAGAAGACTTAAAAATATATCTGGAAAATCTTAAGTATTTGGAAATTAACACATTTCCAAGTAATAATTCAAAGAAAAAATCATAAGAAAAACGAAAAAATAGTTTGAACTAACGGAAGTGAAAACACATGATATCAAAGTCTGTAGAGGAAGCTAGATCAGTATGCAGGGTGAAATTTGTAATTTTAAATGATTATTAGAAAAAAAACGGTCTAAAATCAATGATCTAAATTTTCATGCTTAGACTCTGGAAAAATAAGAGCCAACTAAGTCAAAAGTAGAAGAATGGGATTAATAAAGATAAAAAGGTAATCAATAAAATATGAAACAGACAACAATACAGAAAATCAATGCAACCAACCAATTTTATAGGAACAACTAGAACTCTCTTTTTGTTGACAGGAATGCAAAATGGTACAACCTCGTTGGGAAGCTTGTTTGGCAACTTCTTAAAAGTTAAACTTACACCTATCTTACGTCCAGTCATTGTATTCCTATAAATTTACTCAAGAGAAATGCAAACAGTATGTCCACAAAAAGACTTATACAGAAATATTCAGAGCAAGTTAATTTATACTAACCAAAACCTGGACACCCAAAGGTCCATCAAGAATAGCCTTAAAACATACACAAACATACTGATCAATAAAAATTGAAATTAGTGAAACATACGTGTTTCAACAACATAAAGGAATCTCAATTATAATTGAGACAATGAAGCCTGAGAAAAAGACCATACAGTATTTGACTTTAAATTCTTGAACAGGCAAAACTAATCTATAACTACAGCAAGCAGATCGGTGGTCACTTGGGCCAGGGTAGGGGTAGAGTGACAGCAAAGGGATGTGGAAGAAACTGAAGTTGATAAAATCTGTATCCTGATTGGGATGGTGCTACTCTGAATACATTTGTCAAAAATCAAATACAGACAAAGTGGGTTTTAGTATAAATTACACCTCATTCCTCTAAACTTCAGCCTCTTTATTTTTATAGAAGATAATACCTCTCTCCTAGAGATATAAGGGTCTAATAATACATAGAAAGTCCCTAGTGCAACGTCTAGCATATGTAAGCATTGCATTCTCCGACAATTTTCTAAACATTTCCTGTTTATAAGGAACTCTCAAGCTTGCCATACAATTACAAGACAGCTGCTGTTAGAAAGTTCTTCTTCACTTGCAACTAAAATGTCTCCCTTTAATCTATGCACACTGATCCTAAGTACACATTCTCTAGAGCAGTGGTTCTCAAACTTAAGGGTACACCAGAATTCCCTGAATAGCTGATCCGATTCCCATAGTTGCTGATTCAGTAGATGTGGAATCAAAGTTGAGAGTCTATGTTTCTCAGTTCCCAGGTGATGCTGGTGCTGGTCCAGAGATTCTACTTTGAGAAGCACTGCTCCAGAGGAATAAAAATTATAAGACCACTCAGACTTCCTAAACATCAGAAGACAGTCACAATATTTTCACTTTTTGTTTTTCAAATTAAAAGTCCTAACTCTGCCAAACCTCACTTTCCCAGTTCTTTAGTTATAGTCAATATCCTTCCTAGCATGTAAGTGCCCCAAGGACTGGGACTGCTAACTGGGGCCTAACTAGTACCCCCAAAACAAACAAACACAAAAAGGTCATCTTTCCTGACCTTAACACTTTCCCATAAGCCTAAAACTGCTACGCGTTTTTGTATGTGTGTAGCTGTGTCCATCAATTAAATACTTCCTGACTGATCACTAACTACTACAAGAAGTCTCCCTATTATCCTCACAGAGGTAATTTAACTTATTGGAACTTAAAATCTTTTATTTCACCCTTGTTGGTTTAGCTTTTGAGTCATGCTTCTGTTGCCCCAAATTAAAGAAACTATTCAGGGCCTGTCCTACAAATCTGTCAAGCAAATTCTTTGTTCCATGAACCAAATATCTAATGAAAAAATGTTCCAAAGGATAGGATCAATGACAGAAAAATACACTTGTTCAAAGAGTAATTTCTATACTAATATACCTTTGCTGTGAAACACATGATGCATGTTCTTCAACAATCTCAAGTATTCAATGAAAACATTCTTATTTCTTAGTAGCCCACCTAATATGTGAATTACTGAAATAAAATTGGATTTCTATAGTCTCAACAGGAATGGTACCAACAATGTTCTTCACACTCAGGCTATTTTGTTTCAAAATTAATCCTTATATTTCCTGAAAAAAAAAACACAAAAAACCACAATTCTTGACTGAGAGAAAATATGATTAAAGGTAATGACTTGCCAAGCAGAGTTATGTGCCTGTGGCCAAAAATGGTCATTTAGAGGATAGAAAACAACCTCTGCTTTTGTATGTAGTAAATTTCCTCCAACAGATGAGAGAAAGGATGGAAAATGGGAAGACCAACACTGCATAGTTGAATAGCAAATTTTGAAAGTATATTAAACTCTGAAATCATGTTTCTGGACTCTGAAGTTTCTAAGTTGTGTCCTTTCAATAACTTCAACAGTATAAAAGAGCAATTATTTAAGTATAATAATTAATAGTTCACAGAAAAATTACTACCAAAAAAAACCACAAAACACCACAAATAAGGCATGGTTAAGTGAAGTTAGTTTATTTTACCTGCAGCTCTTCCAATATAAAATGGATGTAAATGATGATACTGAGATATATTAGGAAGAATTAAGGATAGCTGTCAAGATGTCAAAACATCATGCCTTCCAATCCATCCTCCATGAACTTCTTATAAAGCGCCATAAATTTGGCTACAAATGCTTCCAAGTGATAAATGGCTTTGCTACCCAGCTGTAGACGATGTTCATAGTAAGCTGCCATCTGGGCCACTTCCCCTTTCAGCTGTCCATCACAATTATGTAAAAGTTCTGAGAGAAGGCCCTGAAAAAAAGATAACCAGTAATTTAAAAAGTAATCATTAAAAAAATAATAAGCTGAACAAGTTTTATTTCTCATTCAAAAAAGAAGCAAAACCTCAGTATGTTCTTTTTACTTGTGCAATCTCTTTTGTATGTTCTTTTATATGGTAGTTTTCATCCAAAAACAAAAAAACCGCATACCTTTTCCATAATGTAAAATGTGGTAGCTATCAATCATATTCCAAATGCCAAATACTTAATGTATGAGGGTGCAAAGAGAGAAGTAAAAAGATGCTCACTGCAATGTTACTAGTTACAATAATAACGTGTAGCCAACCTAAAGTTCCACCAACAGCATCATATTCAAAAAACTATGATATAGTCCCATAATGAAATTCCATTCATCCACTAGAAAGGATAAAATAAATCCATACTGTCATGAAATATCATCCATGCTACATTATTTAAAAAAAAACAAACAAACCACAGTGCAGAACATTGTGAAGCTTTGTGAAACTATACACACACAGCCATACATATGGGCATATTTCTACGTGACTAGAATACAGGTCTGTTGGAAGTGCTCACTCTTGTAGAAATGGATGGGTAGAACTCACTCTCTTTTATATTTGGCATAATTAGAATTTTTTGTGAGTGTTGCCATATAACTTTAATAAATACAAACAAAACCCCCTGCATTCCCTAACATCTAAATCAGTCAACACACATGGCTTAGACCTACCAGACCAAACCTAAAGCTGTGCCTTACAAAATGTAACAAAGTCTAGACTCTGCCTACTTCTTTAATGTCATTCCCTATGTGCACTAAACCTCACTGTCTGAAATACAGCTGACCCTTAAACAACGTAGGGTTGAACTGTGAGGGTCCACTTTTAAGCACATTTTTTTCAGTAAGTCCAGTAGCATAAATGTATTTTCCTTATGATTTTAATAAGTTTTTTCTCTAGCTTACTTTATTGTAAGAATACAGTATATACACATCTACATAATGTGTTAATCCAGTGTGTTATCAGTAAGGCCTCTGGACAGCAGTAGACTATTAGTAGTCAACTTTTGGGATAGTTAAAAGTAATACACAGATTTTCAACTATGCAGGAGGTCAGGGTCTTAACTACCACATCGTTCAAAGCTTCAAGGTTTAAAGGTTAACAGTACTTGTTCCCCAACTATTTACACGCTGCCTCTCTTTTAATCTTCCAAGTCTCAGTTTAAACACGCCTTCCTCACAGAAGCCACTGCTGACCTTCCACAGCCCACCTTCCATTATTACCATTTCACCTTCTTACTTCCTTTGTAGCACTTATAACATTCTGAAATCCTTTTGCTTCTTGTTTCCCATTTCACCCCACTAAAATGTATATTTTCTGAAGGCAGGGCCTCCCAGGTCTTCCTCAACACTCCCCTAATGGTATCTGGCACACACAGGAAAGGTTCAATAAATACCTGTTGAATTAATGAGCTGGAGAGAAAGAAATGACAATGTGTCTCAGTACTGCAAAAGTACAAATTTCATGGTTATAAATGGTTCAGGAACTGAAATCAGATTACCTTCATTATAATTTCAGGAGGAATACAATGAGTTAGAAGCTCATAAAGTCTTCCACGGACTTCAAGAAGCCTATATAAAACAAGATAATTAATACTTTGTAATGAAAATAAGACACAATTTTTTCAAGAACATACTGTGCTGTTTTAGTTTATGAATTAATTCCCATACATTTTGTTAAATGGCTTATCATACTTAAGATACACATTTAAGCTTTTCCTAATTTCAGTTCATGCTTCTAAAAGAAAATGTTCAGAACTCATTTAAAGTCAGACATTTATATTCAGTTATTAATTACATCAAAATACCATGAAAGTGCCAGATAAAAATTAAGACTTCAGGAAGAGTGAGGGTTGACATTATTCACACTGCATTTCAACCTACTTTCATGACATATCAAGTGACAATGTTTATTTTTCCTCCAGATAGATACCTCGGACATCTAGAAAATGGTCATGAAAAGATAAGACAATCACTAGTTAATTATACAAGTAAGAAAAGAGCATACAAGCATGATTCTATGTATCATTACATACTACCTCAACTGCAAAGTAAAAAAGCAGTATGGCAAGGAAACAAAGCGGTCCTGTCACAGAAAGGCAGTACAATAGGTCATAGGCAAGCACAGAATCAGATTGTCTAAGTGAATATGAATACTCCAACCTCTGAGCTCTTAATTTTCGGCCCTTTTCATAATAGTTCCAGGAAAGAAAGAATACATATGGCATTTTAAAATGGCAAGACGAAAATGACAAGTAAAATTGTAAGTACACACAAAACAACTATCTTTCTCCGTATATATACTTAGTACCCTAAAGGGAAAACATGTTTTAAAGCTTTTAGTAAAATATTAGTAAGATTTAGGAAGATATTAGTAAATATCACAGATGTTCCATATTTAGATCAGAGAAGTGACTCATCAAAGATTTATTTTCTTTTGCAATACTAGAACACTTCCATTCAAAGCAAGTTTTCATCTTTTTTTTTTTTAATTTACAACCAAGTTAGTTACCATACAGTGTAATAATGATTTCAGGAATAGAATTTAGTGATTCATCACTTACATATAACATCAAGTGCTCATCCCAAAAAGTGTCTTCCTTAATGCCTCTTGCCCATTTAGCCCATCCCCCCCACCCAATACCCCAACAACTTTGTTCTCTGTATATGAGTCTCTGATGGTTTGTCTCCCTTGCTCTTTTTGTTATTTTTGCCTCCTTTCTGTTATGTTTACCTGTTTTGCATCTTCCACATGAGTGAAGTCATATATTAAGCTTAGCATAATACAAATGGCAAGATGTCATTCTTTTTGATCCCAAGTAATATTACATTATAGATATATACCACACTTCTTTATCCATTCATCAGTCAATAGACATATGGGCTTTTTCCATACTTTGGCTATTACCACCAGCACTGCTATAAACTTACCACCAGCACAGCACCCCTTGTATCCTTCGAGACAGCGCTCCTGTGTCCTTTGGAGAAAGACCTAGTAGTACAATTGCTGGGTCATAGGTAGTTCTATTTTTAATTTTTTGTGGAACCTCCATACTGTTCCTTCAGAGTAACTGCACCAGTTTGCATTCCCACCAGCAGAGCAAAAGGATTCCTCTTTCTCCGCATCTTTGACAACTTCTGTTGTTGCCTGAGTTGTTAATTTTAGACATTCTAACAGGTATGAGGTGGTATCTCATTGTGTGGTTTTGATTTGTACTTCCCTGATGATGAGTGAGGTTGTGCATTTTTTCATGTTATGGGTCTGTTAGCCATCTGGATGTCTTCTGTGAAAAAGTGTCTATTCATGTCTTTTGCTCATTTCTTCACTGGATTATTTGTTTGGTGGGTGTTGATTTCGAGCAGTTCTTTACAGATTTTGGATACTAACCCTTTGTCTGATATATCATTTGAAATATCTTCTCCCATTCCGTCAGTTGTCTTTTAGTTTTGCTAATTGTTTCCTTCACTGTGCAGAAGCTTTTTATCTTTTTTTTTTTTTTTTTTTTTTTTTTAGCTATTTTTTTTTTTTTTAAGTTTTTTTTTCAACGTTTTTTATTTATTTTTGGGACAGAGAGAGACATAGCATGAACGGGGATGGGGCAGAGAGAGAGGGAGACACAGAATCGGAAACAGGCTCCAGTCTCCGAGCCATCAGCCCAGAGCCTGACGCGGGGCTTGAACTCACGGACCGCGAGATCATGACCTGGCTGAAGTCGGACGCTTAACCGACTGCGCCACCCAGGCGCCCCAACAGAAGCTTTTTATCTTAATGAGGTCCCAATAGTTCATTTTTGCTTTTGCTTCCCTTGCCTCCAGAGACATGTCAAGTAAGAAGTTGCTGCAGCCGAGGTCAAAGAGGTTGTTGCCAGCTTTTTCCCCTAGGATTCTGAGGGCTTCCCGTCTTATGTTTAGGTATTTAATCCATTTTGAGTTTATTTTTGCGTATGGTGTAAGAAAGAGGTCCAGGTTCATTCTTCTGCATGTTGCTGTCCAGTTTTCCCAACACCATTTGCTGAAGAGATGGTTTTTTTTTTTTTCCACTGGATGTTCTTTCCTGCTTTGTCAAAGACCAGTTGGCCATACGTTTGTGTGTCCATTTCTGGGTTCTCTATTCTGTTCCATTGATCTATGTGTCTGTTTTGTGCCAGTACCATACTGTCTTGATGATTACAGCTCTGTAATACAGCTTAAAGTCCAGAATTGTGATGCCTCCAGCTTTGGCTTTCTTTTTCAGAATTGCTTTCACTATTTGGGGTCTTTTCCGGATCCATACAAATTTTACGATTGTTTGTTCTAGCTCCGTGAAGAATGCTGGTGTTATTCTGATAGGGATGCATTGAATATGTAGACTGCTTTGGGTAGTGTTGACATTTTAACAATATTTGCTCTTCTGATCCATGAGCGTGGAATGTTTTTCCATTTTTTTGTGTCTTCTTCAATTTCTTTCATAAGCTTTCTAAAGTTTTCAGTGTATAGGTTTTTCACCTCTTTGGTTAGGTTTATTCCTGAATATTTTATGGTTTTTGGTGCAATTGTAAATGGGATCGTTTCCTTGATTTCACTTTCTGCAGCTTCATTAGTGGTGTATAGAAATGAAACTGATTCCTGTATGTTGACTTTATATCCTGACTCTGCTGAATTCATGTTTCAGTTCTAGCAGCTTTTTGGTGGAGTCTTTTGGGTTTTCCAAATAGATTATCATGTCATCTGTGAAAAGTGAAAAGTTTGACTTCCTCCTTGCCATTTTGGGTGCCTTTTATTTCTTTGTATTGTCTAATTGCTGAGGCTAGGACTTCCAACGCTACTCTGAATAAGAGTGGTGACAGTGGACATCCTTGTCACATTCCTGACCTTAGAGGGTACACTCTCAGTTTTTCCCCATAGAGAATATTAGCAGTGGGTCTTTTTGTACATGGCTTTTAGAATCTTGACATATGATCCTTCTATCCCTACTTTCTTGAGGCTTTTTATTAAGGAAGGAAGCTGTATTTTGTCAAATGCTTTCTCTGCATTTGAGAGGATCATGTGGTTCTTATCCTCTCTTTTATTAATGTGATGTATCACATTGATTTGCAGATATTGAACCAGCCCTGTATCCCTGAAAGAAATTCCACTTGATCATGAATAATTCTTTTAATATATTAGTGGATCCAGTTTGCTAGTATCTTGTTGAGAATTTTTGTACCCATGTTCATCAGGGAAATTGGTCTATAGTTCTCCTTTTTAGTGGGGTCTTTGTCTGGTTTTGGAATCAAAGTAATGCTGGCCTCATTGAATGAGTTTATAAGTTATCCTTCCATTTCTATTTTTTGGAACAGCTTCAAAAGAACAGGTGTTAACCCTTCTTTAAACGTTTGGTAGAATTACCCTGGAAAGCCATCCAGCCCTGGACTTTTGTTTGTTGGGAGATTTTTTTGATTACTGATTCAATTTCTTCCAGATTTGTCCATTTCTTCCAGATTGCCCTATTGGCATATAATTACTCATAATATTCTCTAATTATTATTTGTATTTCTGCAATGTTGGCTGTGATTTTTCCTCTTTCATTCGTGATTTTTATTTGGGTCCTTTCCTTTTTCTTTTTGATCAAACTAGCTAGGGATTTATCAATTTTCTTAATTATTTCAAAGAACCAGTTCCTGCTTTCATTGATCTGTTCTGCTTTTTTGATTTCAACAGCACTGACTTCAGCTCTAATGATTATTTCCTGTCTTCTGCTGGTTTGGGACTTATTTGCTGTTCCTTTTCCAGCTGTTTTAGGTGTAAGGTTAGGTTGTGTACTTGAGACCTTTCTTCCTTCTTTAGGAAGACCCGAATTGCTATATACTTCCCCCTTATGACTGCCTTGGCTGCATCCCAGAGGTTTTAGGCTGTCATGTTTTCATTTTCACTGGCATCCGTGCATTTTTTAATTTCCTCTTTAATTTCTTGGTTAACCCATTTAGTCATTAATAGGGTGTTCTTTAATCTCTAAGTATTCATGATCTTTCCAAATTTTTTCTTGTGGTTGATTTCAAGTTTCATAGCATTGTGGTCTGAAACTATGCAAGGTATACTCATGATCTTTTTGTATTTGTTGAGGGATGATTTGTGACCCAGTGTGTGATCTATTCTGAGAATGTTCCATGGGCACTAGAGAAAATGTGTATTCTGCTGTTTTAGGATGAAATGATCTGAATACACCTGTGAAGTCCATCTAGTCCAGTGTTTCACTCAAAGCCATTGTTTCTTTGATTTTCTGCTTAGATGAAATGTCCATCGCTGTAAGAAGGGTATGGAAGTCCCGTATTATAATGGTTATTATCATCAATGAGTTTATGTTTTGATTAATTGATTTATATATTTGGGTGCTTCCACGTTGGGGGCATAAATATCTACAATTGTTAGATCTCTTTGGTGGACAGACCCCTTAATTATGATATAATGCCCTTCTGAATAATAATGCCCTCTTGTTACTGTCTTTATTTTAAAACCTAGTTTACTTGATATAACTATGGCTACATCAGCCTTCTTTTAGCCACAAATAGCATGATAGACAGTTCTCCAACCCCTTACTTTCAATCTGTAGATGTCTTAGGTCTAAAATGGGTCTCTTATAAGCAGCATATAGATGAGTCTTGTTTTCTTATCCATTCTGATACCCTACGTCTTCTCATTGGAGCATTTAGTCCACTGACATTTAGAGTGAGTACTGAAAGATATTAATTTAGTGCTGTTGTATTGCCTGTAGAGTTGGGTGTTTCTAGTGATGTTCTCTGGTCCTTTCTAGTCTTTGTTGCTTTTGGTCTTTTTTGTCTTGTTTCATCTTTTCTCCACTCAGAGTCCCCCCCTTAAAATTTCTTGCAAGGCTGGTTTAGTGGCCACGAACTCCTTTGGTTTCTGTTTGTCTGGGAAACTATCTCTCCTTGTAATTTGAATGACAGCCTTGCTGGTTAAAGAATTCTTGGCTGCTTATTTTTCCAGTTCAGCACACTGAATATATCCTGTCACTCCTTTCTGGCCCACCAAGTTACTGTGGATAAATCTGCTGTGAACCCGATCTGTCTTCCTTTATAGGTTAAGGACTCTTTTTTCCCTTGCTGCTTTCATAATTCTTTCCTTGTCTGCGTATTTTGTGAATTTGACTATGAAATGCCTTGGTGATGGTCGGTTTTTGTTCAATCTAATAGGAGTTCTCTGTGCTTCTTAGATTTGGATGTGTCTTTCCCCAGATTAGGAAAGTTTTCTACTATAATTTGCTCACATTAAACTTCTGCCCCTTTTTCTCTCTCTTCATCATCTAGGACTACTAAGATTTGGACATTATCTCTTTTTTAATAAGTCACTGAGTTCTCTAAGTCTTATATTGTTTCCTGTAGAACTGAAACTATGAAGCACTCTATAGTCCATACACTAAGCAGGTAGACAGACCTGTGTTGGACTTTTAGGGGATGTGCCTGGAGGGCACAGCTGGGCAGGGCTTGGTGAAAAGGCTCTGTTCTCCACTAGGTGGTGCTGCTTAGCTTACTGAGCTGGATCAGTGTGATCTGCGCATACCGTTATGCATGTATGTGGGGGAGTTGGAAATGGCTTCACCCAGCTTTCTAGCCTGACAAAGGAACTTTGTGCTCTCACCAACACACAATCAAGCACCTCTCCTTTGTCTTCGGCTTCCATCCACTCCCCACCTCCACCTTGTCCATGTCCAACCCATCAGCCTACCAGGCAGCATCTCCCTCCAGAGTTTTATCTCAGATGGGGTTGTGTTTCAAAACTCCACACTTCATAGACCCCTGCAGCTTAGACCCCTGCTGTCTCTCTGGGGGAGGCGCTCGCTGAGCAATGGCTGGGTGGTGAATTACCCCCAGAAAATGTTTGTGCAATCGCACAGTGGTAGAAGTTCAGAGATTACGGCAAATCCCAACACAGAGCCAGTGCCTGGTTTCAACACGCTCAGGTGTCTTTGTCTCAATAGCAGCAAATGTGGCTGCTCTCAGGGGTCCGCTGGGACCACTGCCTGTGGAGAGGCCATACGGCCTCTACCAAATGTTTTCCAAGAAGGGGAACCGTATCTCCCTGTGTGGCACATGGACCCGTCAGACCCCGCTGCCTGCTCCTGCAGATTTGCCCTTTTTCCTCTCCAGAGCACCACCAGGCATTGAGCTCCAGAATTTCCAACTCTGTGCTCCACAGAGCACAGAGGATTTATAGAATCCTAATGGTATTGAGACCCTCTTCTTCCTTTCTGTCACTGGTTTTAGGGACCAGATTTCTTATTCAGTCACTTGTTAGTGTTTTCACTCTTTCTCTCTCTCCAGCTACTTTCAGGAGAGTGCTTTTCCTGCACTCTCCACCCCTCTTTCCTCTCTCCACAAAAACAGCTCCCTATCCTCTGTGGCTATTCTCTCCCCCAGTTCACTTCTCCACACAGTGTACCTGCCGAGTTCTATGACTCAAGTTATGCATATTGTTGTGTTAATCCTCAGATCAATTTCCTAGGCATGCAAAATAGTTTGGTGCTGATATAGCTGCATTTCAGAGATAAGACAAACAGAACTTCCATGGTGCTTCGCCATCTTGCCTCATCCCCTCATCAAAGATTTCTTAAAAGTAGAAGTTCAGACTCTTCTCCAGAGAGCCCAAGTGTATGAAGTTGTATCACAATAAAATAAAGTGGGAAAAAAACCCAGCATCTTTTGAACATCTGCTATGTGCAAGACACTGTAACAAATTATTTTACTTAAGTCCTCACACTAGCTCTGAGTGGGGGCATTATCTCCATTTTTTTAGATGAGAAAAAAAAAAAAGGCTGATAGTTTAAGTAACCTCACAAAGTTGACTACAGAAGAACCATGAATTAAGAACAGATCTGCCTTACTCTCAAATCCATACCCTTCCAATGTTTGCCAAAGTATTTAACTCTTTCCTCTGTATGAGCCTGACTGCAGTATGCTATTTATACCTCACAACACCATTCTTTTACCTAAAAGAGAGGTTAGGCTTTCATTTAAACTCATGTCACTGAGGCAGAATTTTAATTCAAGTCTGATTCCAAAGGCCTTGATCCTTCTTGGACAGGATAGTATTATCTTTAAAAAAAAAAAAAAAAAAAAAAAAAAAAGCAGGGGTGCCTGGGTGGCTCAGTCGGTTAAGCATCCATCTTCTTGGTTTCTAGTTTAGGTTCAGGTCATGATCTCACAGTTCATGGGTTCAAGCCCCACATCAGGCTCTGCACTGACAGTGTGGAGCCTGCTTGGGATTCTCTCTCTCTGCCTTCTCTCTCTCTCTCAAAAATAAATAAGTAAACATGAAAAAAAAAAAAAAAGTAACCCTGATTATTAAAGAGTTAAGAAACAGATACAAATGACAGATGGTATTAAACCATTTTAGGGAATCTATACACCCAACCTGACATCAACAGTTGCATGCTCTATCAACAGAGTCAGCCAGGCACCCCAAAATTATTCTAATAATTATGCATATCATTTATTTCTAAAAAGTTAATTCAGGATGTTTTCCTCTACAACTGTTCTATGCTGTGTGCATTGTGTGCATGTTACATGCATCTTGTCTTAGTCTGAGTTCATTTCTAATATAACTTAGTTTCTTAAAAATGAATATATTCTACAATTTCTTTGTGTCATTATTTCTTGGGGATTGCAAGTGCTAAAGAGTACAAATTCTTCTGTCAGAGAAACATGGTATTATTGAACTGTCTCTGATTCTTAACTGAATGTCTACAAGTAAGCAATAATCTCCCAAAACAGTTTTCTTACCTATAAAATAAAGATAATAATAATACTTTTCCACGTAGGACTGCTCTATGAATTAAATGAGATGTCACAGTGTAAGAACATTAATAATTGCTCACTAAAATTAGCTGCTATCAAACTAGAAAACTATGACTCTTCTAAAATAAATCAAATAAGAATCAAGACTGTAAATATCACAGCAAGTCTAATGGGTCAAAAATAAGAAACAATTATTTGGTACTGTGTGGGCCAATAATCAGAATGATACCAGCCCTCCTAGTATTTCTGGTCAACCTGAAAGCTTTGAAATTCAAATTTCTTTTTTGTAGCAAAACGAAATCAATTCCTACAACTGTTAGTCTAATCAGGAAATAACAACACCTCTTTTTAAAAAAGTATATTTGTGAGCTGCCCAAACTTGTTTGGAAAATTGAAAGAGATAGCAGCTGCTAGAAGAATTAAGCAAAGCAATGATCAACTAAAGTCTTACGAACAAACTAGTAATTATCAAATACTACAACATCTGTACCTAGCTCTCCTAAAATTAGGAAAGTTCTACAACTGCTCCTACCAAGTTTTCGTCTTTAAAATCAGAAAACAAGAAAGTCATCTTCAATGCAGAAATATTTTACAAAAGTAAAAGTCTCCTAAAACATGTTTTGCATTTTATCTCTTTTAAGGCTGAGATTACTTCACTGCTTAGCAACATTTTACAAAATGGAATGCACACTTTTTCCTAAAGTAAAGTTTTCTCTTCTGAAGAGACTACTTACAATGTTTGGCACTTCTTAAAAACTATTAAATTCTTCCATTAAAATAAATGAATTATAGGAATTCAAAGCAAACCCTGATGAAATACTAAGAACCCATTATGTATGACTATCCACAAATCCACATGGTGGCCAAAGAGTACATGTTATAATCCTTTTGAAGAATCTTTACAAAAATTAGAATTCATCAAATATATCACCCAAGAGGAGAAACAAGGTATATTTTTCTCACGATTATTTTCACATGAACCAACGAAGATTAAACTTTAGCAGATGAACACAGTCCAGTGTGTTTCTTAAAGCAATCAACTACCCTCTCTTAAGTCCAGAGATGGTTTCTCAGGTCTGACAGGCATTAAGAATAGGAGACTACATGTCAACAAGCCTTAAAAACCTCTGGGCCTTAAAACTGCCACTCCTGATTTGGAGAAAAGTAGATGGCCCTTCTCAAAGTTGTCATAAATCAAACAATTAATGGCTGACATATTTTCAGTATGAGCCACTACTGAATAATAGACCCACAGAAGTAAATGAAAACAACTGTTCAACAAATATGTTATAAAACACTTCCTAAACACTGGTGGCATATACACAATATTGTTAACAGAGCTTATCATCATACTTGAGCACAGAGTTCATGTATGTTCTCAAACCATTATCACACAATCTTTTTTGCTCTTCATAGCAAAGGAACAAGTATTCCCGGCAGAGTAATAACAACATCTTCATTATAAAAATGAAAAAGTTAAAACTCGTTAAAATGAAGTTACCTGCTCAAGAGCATAAAAATCAGTAGAGGTATGATTCATAGCCTGGTATCTTTCTAAGATATGATGCATCAATTACAATTATAATATTATTCTTTTCAATATTAGAAAATTAAGCACATTGAGTTATAAATTAAGTCATCTGAGATTCTGAAAGGAAAACTAAAACTTCCAAGATTTGTTTTAATTTATATGTAAGTTCCATATGCAAATGTCAATAGCTTAATAAAAGCCACATTACTACATACCACCTATTCTGAACCACTAAACTTCTAAAATTAAAATCCTATCTTTTCTTTGAAAGTTTAGTATTCATATTCAAGATTTAACTATAATTCTAAATGGCAATGGTGGTAGTATGAAACAGCTAATCCAAAACTCAGACTATCTGTTCTATTTCTATGATCAAACTTTTATGGTCATTTTTGAGACTACTTACCTTTGTGGAGTCTGCTGACTGACAATAGCATTAGCAGTCTCCCTCAGATACACCTCCCAATCTGTTTCAGGGATTTCTTGATCTGCAGTAAAAGGATATCTACATGATAAAAAGAGAACACAATAAATTATATGGAAGCCTGTGCCCCAAAATGTTTCCTGTGGTAACTGCCCCTTTCACTCACTGTTGCACTCTGCAGGCTTCACACATAAGTAGGGCTTTTCGAAGATTCCTGCAGGACTTCTCTGCAAGTCTATGAGCCAGTTGTGAAGGAAGATTCAGACCTTCCTTCTTACACACAGTAGATAACACGTGACAAATCTACAAAAAAGACAATTAACAAAAACGGGCAATCTATCAGCACACTGAAGCAATTTCTGTTGATAACACCTTTATAGACCCTTGTTATTTATTTTTGTCGCTCCCAACCCTAACCCACAGGCTCCTTTAGCAGAAAGCCAGGGGTCAGTCAAGTTGTCAGGAAGAGGCAGCAACTGGTCCTGCCAACTACAGAAAGAGCTGGTTTGAGCTCCAAGTCCTGCTAGCCATCTTGGGGGGCTGGGTGTGTGTGTGTGTGGGGGGGGTGCTGTGAAAAAATACACAAGGCCTCAGGTCTTTGACAAGGACACCGATCAGAGGGCTGCCAAGTAGAGTCTCATAGGCTGAATTCTGCGTGACTCGGGGGGTATTACTTGCATGCCCTAAGAAGCGAATAGTGCCCACAGGAGTGGTAACCTGGTGGTCCCTTTTAACTATGTTACTCTCAAAATTTTTATAAGTGAAACTTCTAATAAAGTTACTTCACCACTTTGCAACTAACACAAGGTGACATATTATTCCTACTTTGCATAAAATCACCCCAAATCTATTAACAGCAGGAAAGCTGCTTATTGTGAGAAATTTGCATTTTTACTTTGTAAGTGTTAAGAAAAGAAATCTATCTCAAGTCTCCTCCAAAGCCAATTAAATCAGCTTGAGGTAGAATAACTAAATAACTAGAATAACTAAATAACTAGCCCTTAACTAGTTTAGTGAAATTCATACCTACTTAAGGTAAAAAATGACTTAAAAGGAAGAACTTCTTAAATATTGATGGCATATATGCAATATTATTCTTAATAAGAGTTTATAATCATATTTTCTATGTATTGGTGATATCTGGTATTTACTACCATACGTATTCATTTATATATCTACTACAGGTTAGTAACCAGGCCATAGCTGTTCCTGAATCACTAATACATTTCACTATGTTTTTACAAAACAAACATGACAAAGATATACACACAATACTCAGAGAATCCGAAATGAATGACTTCTGAAAAGTTTCACTTGACTTACATCTTCAATGCTGGGAGCAGGCACACGAACCGCCAGGCACCTACTACGAATAGGTGGTATCACTTTAGATGTAGAATTGCAACACAAGATCAATCTGCAAGTGGACATATACTTTTCCATGGTTCTACGCAAAGCATGTTGAGCGTCTTTGGTGAGTTTGTCAACCTCCGTCAGTAATACCACTAGTCAAGGAGAAAGAAAACAAATTTTAACTTGAGAATCTATCTCCTTCTCTTCCTTCTCATTATTTGGAGTGAAATTCTAAATAAGAAATCTGATATACTACTCTTCCCTTTGGCAAGGACATATAAAAGTCTCAGGTATGGTGAGAATAATTTATTTTATTTATTTATTTTTAAGTTTATTTTGAGAGAGAGAGGCAGACTTCATAAATGCAGAAGAAGGGCATAGAGAGAGGGAGAGACTCCCAAGAAGGCTCTGCACTGACGCAGGGCTCAATCCCACAAACTGTGAGATCATGACCTGAGCTGAAATCAAGAATCAGGCGCTAACAGCATGGAATCTACTTGGAATCCTCTCTCCCTCTCCCTCTGCTCCTCCCTTGCTTGTGCTCACTCTCTCAAAATAAAAAAATAAACATTTAAAGAAAAGATGTTAAAAGAAAATTCCAATCACACTTAAGAAACTCTAGGCTAAAATGAAGTTAAAGATGTTACTTTTTTGTAGAATTCACTGCAGTCTTTATTATATTTATATGAACCAAAACTCACCAAGACAGAGAGGTACTAGGCTGTACTTCCCCAAAATATTTTATCTCAGAAGCACATTTCTGGGGAACACTTTAAATCTTATCATGCCTAAGAATATACTTTGGAAAATACTGATGCAAGAAACAGAGCCAAAAAGAATAAAGACAGCTGGTCACATGTACTGTGAGATTCCACCGAGCCATAATAAAGGATTGACTTTAAAGTGTTTCAGGAATACTATGTAGCTAGAACTGAATGTAACTATTTATTGTATTTTTCATCGTATTAAGTTATTTCTAGAAGATGGCAGTGGTAGCAGTATAGATTTGAATCTCTCCCACAAAAGTAGAAAGATTCCAAGACCAAAGACTCATGGACAACATTTATATCAAAACAAAGTGATAGGTTTTACCTAAGAACTCCCTAATATGAGCAAATGAGAACAAACAACTATGTGTGGGAGGGTGGCAAGAATGTACCATGTTTCTGACAGCCTTTGGTACAGAACCCAAATCCAGGTACCTGTAAGAACACACTGTGAAGTATAATGGGACAATTTGAGAACAGCACCCACAGGGTTCAATTTATGGGTTAAAGCAAAGGAACCTGGATACAACAAGGTTTGACAAGAACAGAACACTGAAAACAAAATGAAGCTCCCTTCCAAGACAATCCTTCACAGTGAGGAGAAATTCTAGAGATAGAATCCAAATGGAATAGGACAGGAAAAATAGAAACAAGGAGACTGATCCCAAAATCTAACAAATAGCACCTAACATAAAGTACTACAGACCAAATGATACAAAAATAAGTCCTTGGTAGGCAGAAAACAGCAGCATATTTTAAAAATTAACACATCATGACCAAGTGAGGTTTACTCTAGAAATAGAGAGCAATTTCACTAGAAGAGCCAATAATATAATCTACTTGACCAACAGAGCTAAAAAGAAAAATCTTAATACCACATTCACGGATGAAGAAACAGCATTTGAAAAAATTTAATACACATTCACATTAGGAACACTCAATAAAATACAAACTGATGCTTACTTTCTTATTTCTTACTATGATCAAATAGATACAGGGACGCCTGAGTGGCTCAGTCGGTTAAGTGTCCAATTCTTGATTTCGGCTCAAGTCATGATCTCATGGTTCGTGAGTTAGAGCCCTACGTTGGGCTCTGTGCTTACAGTGCGGAGCTGGCTTGGGATCCTTCCTCTTCTCTCTCTGCCCCTCCTCCACTCGAGTATGCGTGTGCACATGCATGAGTGTGCTCTCTCCCTTTCTCTCCCTCTCAAAATTAAATAAATAAGCTTAAAAAAAAATAGATACATCTCAGGCCAAAATCCAGCAACTAAATGGGGAAACCCTAAGGCTCTCCCTCCAAAGTCATGACAAGGATGTCCACTATCTTTCGTACTATTAAACACTATACTGGAGGTATTGGTAAACATAATTAGATAGGAAAGAATGTTGAAAGCCATACAAATTGGAAAGGGAAAAAATTATCTCTATTCAGAGATGATATAAATATATATCTGAAAACTCAAAAGAAACCATGGAAAGGCTATTACAAACAATACAACAATGAATATAGTAAAACATAAAATTAAGATATAAACATCACAGCTATCACATATAACAAAAGTTAGAAAACGTAAGACTCCATTTACAGTAGCAAAAAATAGATAAATGTAAATTTATTCTGAAATACAGTGAACTAAGGAAGATAAAAACCAGCTGAAATATGCATAGGCAATTCACAAAACAGTAAAATGAGCAACAAACAAAAGAAAAAATTATCATACTAACTTAAAGAAAAAACAAACACAATTTATTTTCTCCATTCAAACTGATAAAGGTTAAAAATAATTGACCACAATGGTGATAAATGTCAAGGAATAATGGCACTCCCAAACACTTCAGATGGTAGTATAAATCGACCTTTTGAATGAAGAATTTAGCAAAATGTATCCAAGGCATTAAATTCTGGCATATTATCACAGAATCTTCTATGAGAACGTACACATACATGTGCATACAGGTAATACCGGAAGGTAATGACAAAAATGTTAACAGTAATTGTCTCTGGATGGCAAAATTATACCTGATTTTGTTTAATATTTGATAATAAACATGTAATTTTGGTCCTAGGAACAGTTATGCTTTTTTTTTAAATGTTTATTTTTGAGAAAGAGAAAGACAGAGTGTGAGCAGGGGAGGGGCAAAGAGAGGAGGAGACACAGAATCTGAAGCAGGCTCCAGGCTCTGAACTGTCAGCACAGAGCCCGACGCGGGGCTCAAACTCATGAACCGCGAAATCATGACCTGAGCCGAAGTCAGACGCTTAACCAACTGAGCCACCCAGGTGCCCCAGAATAGTTCTGCTTAAATCATGTTATTTCTTATTTTAAATAAAGTGTTTTCATTACTCATCTAGTTCTAAAATAACAAATGAGTGGCATAAATTGTCCTCTTTCCACCAAAATTCAATTCCATTAGGCTACAACCTACCATGAGCAGAGAGATCATGCCTGTCTTACTTTTATGTCCAAAACTAAGAGAGCATTAATGCTCAGTATAGAACAAGTTAATAAATATTCGCTACATAGATGGAATTTATGTTTCCCCACTACATTTTCCCTTATACTCACTATGTACCAGGTCAGTGTTCACCTTAAAAGAAATATGTTTATCACATACCTTTAAAATCTCTTTGAGAGTTTGTTTCAAGTTGCTGTGATTGTGCCACTGTTTTCAACATCTCTTGAATTACTACCCGGTCACTATTTCCAGCATCACTATATAATACAAAAATAATAGTAAATATAGACTTAGGTATTTAGAAAGTATTATCCCTTTAATCTGTTATTATAAGAAAAACATTGAAGATTTTAAGTGGTTAAAATATTAATCAAAATTATTCACACCTAATGACATTCACAAAACTTTCAAAGTGAAATAGTTCAGGGTCATTAAAATAACAATATTCCAATATTCAATTACAATATGATAGATAACACTGAAAACAGTAAACATGTTCTTATATTAAGTCTACTGTTACTTAAAAAAAAGAGCAACAACTGGGGCACCTAGGTGGCTCAGTGGGTTGTGTGTCCAACTTCAGCTCAGGTCATGATCTCACGGTTCACAAGTTCAAGCCCCGTGCTGACAGCTCAGAACCTAGAGCCTGCTGCAGATTGTCTTTCTCTCTCTCTCTCTCTCTCTCTCTCTGTCCCTCCGCCACTCATGCTCTGTCTCCCTCTCAAAAATAAACATTAAAAAACAAAAAGCAATAACTAATACCTAAGTTTATCAAATACTTTAATACTTCTGTACCAACTATAGTTAGTATCTAGTTACAATTAATTTCTCAATCATCTGTAGTCACTCAAAATGTGAAAATAACTCAAACAAAAATTTAACCTCCATGCCTCTTCTCCACCCAAATAGTAAAGGTCTGAGAGAGAACATGCTTAGACAAGTCTGCTCCCAGCACTAGCATGGAGCTGATTCAGGGTCTTGGCAAGATGATGAGATAAGCAAATGGAATTTAAGATAGTCAGAACTCTGTAAGCTACTGACTTATGATAAGCATTATCTGTCATTTACACCTACATTATTGCTTTAGCACCTAAGTCCTGCACCTCACAAACCAACATAAAGTCACCTAGTTAATTTAGGCTGTCAATTTCAAACACGTGAAAAACAATCAGCTCAATCTCTAATGGACTACTCTTGCCACAGAAGAACTCAAGATGAGAAACAGGGCAAAAAAATCAGCTTTAGTTTATTTTCCCAAATAGCCATTAAATCTTTCTTAATTCACTAATATTGTATCAATATGCCTCAAGTGTCTCTTATGATCATTTCCTAGTCAAGAATCAAAAACATTTCCCTCTGTCTATGAAATTACCATTTTTCCCTACTTTTCTAATCAGACCCTTTCTCACCAGTCATATTTCTCTTAATTTTCTTGGACACATCTAAGGAAAGTAATAATGCCTAAGCTGTTTTGAAAACTATATATAATTATCCATGTAAAGTAACAGTGCCTGTTACTGAATACATATTAGCTTATAACTATATTCCTCCTGCTCCATTCAATCTTGATATAGATGCTCATCCTCATCTCTGTGCCACTGCCCAAAAAGGTTGCCTTTGCCTGAAGATGTCCTTGATTTTCTTCTCCTTCAAGAACATACCAGGCCCCAGACAAAACTGAAGCTTTACTCAACTTTGCTCCCAAGACAATCACTTCTACACTATTAAGCAGTACTACGCTGCCATGGCATGCGTTTTCAATGTGTCTCCCAACAGGAGCCTAATCTTTGATTAAGTCATGATAAATAATATAGACATTGGTTGGTGGACTATTATAACACACTTTAATCAAGAAACTGAAACAAAGGAGAGGCAAAAAAAAAAAAAGATTTGGTAATCCAAAATATATCCTGAAATATTCACTCCAGACATTACAAACTTTTTAGCCATACTTTATCTTGCTATCAGTTCTGCTTGAGCCAAAAGAACAAAAATTTAATGACTATGAAATGTACTTTGTATAAAACACTGAGTTCTATAGAGCAAGAAAACTTAATTATTAAACTTATTTGACTCAGAAGTCAGAGAAAAGGGGAAATGGAAAGGTTCTAGTCTCCCTATTTCACAGTGGGCATCTTTACTTTTACCTATTGCACGTATGGTGTTTCCACACATGATTCTATTTCAAGAATGGGTTTAACTCTTAAAAAAAAAAAGAAGAAGACTTGTTTCTATATAGTAGAAACCTACCTGGGATTAACTTCAAGGTGATAATTGCTCGCAATAGTGCTAATTTCAATTTTCTTTTTAGATGGAGTCTGTGGACAAAGAAAATAAATGTTCTGAATGTGTAATTACTGGCTATTTCTCCTCTTTTCTCTGTTTCACTGTTTGTTTTCAAAACAATTTATTCTTAATAAAAAAAACTTCAGATAACCACCAAGAATATTTTAACTTCATTAACCCCATTTTTTTCTCTATGTGCAGATGAAAGTATTTCTATATAAATTGGGTCATATCACACATCCTGTTTTCTACTTTTCCTTCTATCTCCAGAAATCTACAAACCATCTCATTATGAATGATCATCCCTGTAAACAGTCTGCATATGTCCTTGCATAGACTTTTCCATAACACACAAAAATAAACACATAGATATGTATCTATTTATATATATATATATATATTTAATATATTTCTATAGTGTTTCTTGTAAAAAAAGTTATAAAAAAAAGAGTCAATCATACCCATTTCTCTGTGTTTTACTTTTCCTAGTTAACAACGCATCTACACAATTCCCCTAAGATACTGGTGTAGGTTAGTTGCATATGACCTATAACGTGGATGTCCCAAAGCCAATCATACTGATGGGCATTTTGCTTCTTGGTTTTTGACATCCCAAACTATCCCACAATTATCATCCTTCTCCATACATCTATCATGTACTGACTTCATTTCTATGCAATAGATTCCCAATAAAGGATTTGCTGGATTGAAGAGGACACATTTTCTAAATTTTTATGTATGTATGTATGTATATATGTATAATCAGCCTATCTCCCCAAAAAAATCTAACAATTCAGTTTTCCACGAGCAACAAATACACTTGCCCAACATTCCCTTCTGGATATATCATGCCTTTAAGTTCTGCCAATTTGATAACAGACTCACTGCTTCTCTTTATCAAAAATGACAAACATCTTTACACACATTTATATTTCTCTCTTATGACTCTTTTATTCAGTTTTTTACCAAGTTGTCTTTCATTGTCAATTTGTAAAATCTCTTATCTAACACATTCCTTTCAATTATTTTTTGACAATCATTTGTTTTTCCACTGATTCTATGTACATTATATTCTATAATAAGAACATAAATTTCATATACATCCAAGTACATATTTCTTTTTTTCTATCACTTCCTTATTTTTTAAAAACTTTTTTTAACGTCTATTTTTGAGAGAAAGAGACAGAGTGCAAGCAGGGGAGGGTCAGACAGAGAAGGAGACACAGAATCCGAAGCAGGCTCCAGGTTCCGAGCTGTCAGCATGGAGCCCATTACGGCTCGAAGTCACAAACCGTAGGATCATCACCCAAACCAACGTCACTTAACCAACTGAGCCATCCAGGTGCCCCTGCCCCTTCCATGTTTTCTATTAAAAGGTATTCTCGACCTACAGGCTGCTCATATAGTCTAAGAAATTTAGTGCTTCATTGTAACATTTAAGTTTTTAATTCGTCTGGAACTCATCTCTGTAAATTATGAATCATAGGGATTCAACTTTATTTTCTTCAGAGTAGGTAACTAGTTATGCTAGCACATCTTGCTAACTCAGGTTTTTAATAGTGATTTGAAATAGATTTTCCATCGTATTTCTGGGCTCTCTAATAAGTTCCACTGATCAAATTCTCTATTCCCATGCCAATATACTATTGTTTTGGTTAAAACAGCCTTACAATATGATTTAATATCTCATAACACAAGTCCCACTTCACAAATCTTTTTTGTATGGTCTCAGAAAGGTATTCTTTCATATGTACTTTCAGATCATTTCATGCAATTAAAAAAACAAGTTGGATTTTAATTCTAATTTCACTGAAATTTATACTGTAACTTGGGGAAAACAGATATTTTAAAATATTAAGCCTCCTACCAGAGAACTTGCTGGATCTTTCCATTTGATCTTTTTTTTCCCTTTTATAAGGTATTACCGTTTTTTTCCTACAGATCCCACACCTTTCTTGTTAAATTTGTCCCTGAATATTTTATAAGAGTTCCCACCAGGATGTACCACAAGCCACCTTAAACTCAATGTGTCTAACACAAGCTCATCAATATTAGCTCAAAATCGATTTATCTTCCTAAAGATTCTATTAATAGCACTACTTACCATCCATCCAGTCACTCGGCATTCATTTTTTCAGTGCCTAATATGTACAAGATGCTACACCACGGGCTATGAAGGATATAAAAATGAGTAGGACATGTTCCCTGCATAACCAAAACAAATACAATCTTCTCAAAAAAAAAAAAAAAAAAAATGTATGATAAACTATAATGAAGGCAAAACAAAGTAAGTACTAAAAAGTATAAGCTATGGGTTAAAAAAGGAAAAACTAGGGGTGCGTGGGTGGCTCAGTCAGTTAAGCATCAGACTCTTGATTTCGGCTCAGGTCATGATCTCATGATTCATGGCTTCAAGCCCCGTACTGGGATCTGCGCTGACAGTGCAGAGCCTGCTTGGAATTCTCTCTCTCTGCCACTCCCCTGATCGCGCTTTCTTTCTCTCTCAAAATAAACAAATAAGCTTTAAAAAAAAAAAAACTTCAACAACAACAAAAAAAAAGGAAAAACTATTTCTAATGGGGTTGGAGAGGGGCACACCAAGAGAAGGTAATTTCAACTAAATCCCAACCACTGTCTATAAGAAGAGTATGAAAATGCACTGCATGGTACAGGCTGGAAAGCTCAGCCAAGATAAATCATAGGAATTCTCTGAACATCCCAGAGCTTCATGCTTCCTTGTCTAATCAGTCAGCTGTCTAATCTTTACCATGTTGCCTGATTCCACATTTAAAATTTTTCTCAAAATCATTGTTTTTCCAAATCCATTATTGCTCTCAGAATAATGAACTGTAGAGACTTGAGTTCCAGTTTCAGCTGAGGTACTGATTTGCTAGATAATCTAAAATAAATTCCACTGCCTACATTTTACCCCAAATCTCTGGTTGCTCATATTTCCTCTCTAACATAACTGACTTTGTTCTGGTTTTAACAGTTAGGTCTATAAATCAGTAGCTCTCAATCCTGTGCATGTGGGTTATCTGTGAAATTCTTACTTAAATCACACATTGGGCAGCAATGGACAGGGCCATGGGAATATATATGATAGGACTGGAAATCCCTCCTATAAATATTTGGAAGCCTCAAAGCAAAATGCTTACCGTGATGGTCTGATGTTCAATTCTCAATTTTTCCACTCCAACACCATAAAGTTCACGTAGAATACACATAATCCTTGTCTTTTTTCCAGCACCTGATGGTCCATACACTAAGAGATGAGGAAAATCACCACATTGCACCTGGGGGGAGGAAAAAAAAGAGGCATTTTCCCTAGTCAAACAACTGCTCTAGAGACAATTAAACTACTTTTTTAGGTATCAAATATTTTGTGTCTCCACTTATGAAACTTCAAAAATATGTATGTATGAGCCTATATAGAGACTTTTATATTTACTTATTTTTATTTATTTCCTTTTTTCTGAGAGACAGACAGAGCACAAGTGGGGGAGGGTCAGAGAGAGAGGGAGACACAGAATCTGAAGCAGGCTCCAGGCTTTCAAAAACTCCTAGAAAACTTTTTAAAATAAAAAACTTATTACTGGACCCCATCCATGAGATTAAGATTCAGTAACTAAGAAATGATGCTGACTTAGTTTGGGCTATAGTCTCTTTTTTAAGAATTGAATGTATGTGGTTTATTTGAAAAATAAAGGAAAACTTTGTAGGGGAATAAGGAAGCAAAGCAAGGAAAGGAAGGCAGCCAATGAATGCATTATCTGCTTAACCACTCTGGGCATCTGCGGTTTAATCCTGCTGGGGATACTGTTGAAGCCAGTGTAAAAAAAAACACCACAATAGGGGCGCCTGGGTGGCTCAGTCAGTTAAGCGTCTGACTCAGGTCATGATGTCACCGCTCGTGGGTTTGAGCCCACATCAGGCTCTATGCTAACAGCTCAGAGCCTGGAGCCTGCTTAGGATTCTGTGTCTCCCTCTGTCTCAGCCCCTCCCTAGCTCTCTTTCTCTCAAAAATAAACAAACATTGAAAAAAAATTTTTTTTAAAGAAAAAACACAAACACAACGTTAACCCACCCAAGAGGTGGGGAAGCTGGATTACAATACGCTCTCTCTCATCAATCCTTTGATGCAACTTGCTTGGGAAAGTGGTTCAGATAAAGGAAGAGCATCAATTACCAGGCCTTTCAAGTCTGCTTAGGAGTGTCAGCAAAAGAAAGCCTTCAAGAAGCACAGATCCTGGAAGGTGGAAGTCAATCTGTGCGCATTTATGAGTCAAGAGCAATGGGATGGAGTAGGGCACTGACAGTGCTGCAACAGAGTACAAGACTGTGCTTTTAAAAAACTTCCCAGGTGACCCTGGTGATCAGTCACGTTTGGGAGTCAGTGCTATGAAGGCTAAAAAAACAAAACAAAACACTGAGAACACAGGTCTTAACCTCAGGGGCATAAAATCTTGTGACAGAAGTTTCTAAGTAAGCATTATAGAAAAAAATGAAATAAGTATCTTAACAGAAAAGCTTATTGGGGTGAATTTTAATACTTTGGAAACTCATCTATGTCTGGCACTGAAAAAAAAAGTATCAAGGAAAAGAACTATTCACCTGAAACAGTGCCTGGAAAATAGCAGGTGCTTCACAAATACCTGTTGCCTTTGCTTTTTAAACTCCATCTAGCCAAAAATTAAGGGTATGCTTTAAATGTTCCAGTTTTACTAAATTGTAGATTCAACAGTAAAACAGTTGAACAGTTTTTAAAAGCAAATCTATAGACATCCGACAGCAGTATATTAAATTTCTGTCCAAAATATTTACTCCAAATTCTGTATAACAAAAAGACAGCCATAGAAAATAAAAGGTGTCGTTTGCCTAAGAAAATCAAAGTGAAAGCTATGGTGAGAAAATGCAATTTGTCTAGAAATGGAAGTATAGAGCTGTATACAGCTGTAGTAGAGCTTAAACTACCATAATACCAATAATTAAAAAAAAGGAAAAAAAAAACCTTCAATCTCACAACACTATCAACTTTTCCAATGACTCTGAATAAGGATAGAGTTCTTTTTTTTTCCATTATTTCTCATTTTTTTAAGTACTTACCAAATAGTACCTGTAACAGAAAAAAGGTGGGTACTGAAGAACCTGAGAGCTGAGCAAAACACTTCCGTTAGCATATGGTACTACTTGGTTCTAAAAAGGAGTGAATAAATAGCTTACACAGACACTAGATTTTTCTCAAGACCCTTCTCCCCTCTCCATTTCCTAAAATATTCAGTTTGCTTCTCAGAAAACATTGCCATTAGACACTTATACCAACTACAACACGAAAATACACATCAGGATGGAGAAAAGAAAAAAAATCTTCTATTAGGAATTACACTCAAGGACGATCTAATACAACCTTTTAAAATTAGAAATGACCTCTGAAGTTAATAAATAAAACACCCTCCTTTTTATAAATAAGGGAAATGACACCAGGAAATTTTAAGTTACCCTGTTAAAAAGTAAAGTCAGATGATGTCACTTCTCTGCCCTAAACCTTCCATGGCTTCCAATCTCACCCTATAAGAATTTACTGGATCTGCACCGCCCCCCGCCCCTCCCTCTGCCCACTATTATCCAGCTACACTGGCCTTCTTGAGGTTCCTAGAATAGTCCGGACACACTCCTGCCTCAAGAAATTTGCATTTGCTTTTTGCAAGTGCACTCTTCCCTCATGTTCCTCTATTTCAATGCTTTCTCACTTCAGGGCCTACCACTCCTTAGGGGCTTGAAACTCCCGAGATGGGGGCCTACCCTCTCCCCGCTCTCCCTGCCCCGTTACGCGGACTCACCAGGTTGCGCAGCTGGGCCGCCTGCTCCTTGTGATAATCCAGCCGTCCCAAAGAGCAGGGACGGTACTTGTCCACCCAGAGGCTCATGCCAGCTCGAATTCCCGGGGTCGGCCGCTTGAAAATCCCGCGCGCGAGCGCTCTCTCGGTCCGCACGCAGAGAGAAGTTCTCCCGCGAACTCCAAATCTCGCGACGTCACTTCCGGTCCTGGTCGCTTACGCGACCAAAGAACTAAAGACTACGGAAGCTGGGTCGGGACAGTACTAGCCGCAGTGTTGGTGCCGTCTGGTCAATGATGTTCATTGTCTTATTAATCATTTTTTTTTGTGTTGTTCTTACCCTCTATGACAGTCCAAAAATTACCAAACAAAATTGGAAATTCAGCTCCGGGCTTCAAATACAGATACTCAGAGGAGCCATGTTCCCTGATTAATTTCGTTCGTTCGCTCGTCCACTCATTCGTTTTACAGAAACCTGAAGAATAAATACTGCGTTGGGCCCTGTTCCCGGTACTAGAATATTTAAGACCTTGGTCAGTTCTCACTGGGTAGGCTCTCAATAAAGCTGTTTAAGACAAATTGCTAAAATTAAAATCTAATCTTCACTACCTTTCCTTACTTCAATTCCTCAAGAGTCTTACTGGGTTGAAAGCAAGAGAATCAAAAGGCCACAAGAAACTACAGAAGTGTGCCCTGTAGAAGAGACAATATGACATTAGTATGTTATTTTAAGTCCAGAATGTTTGTAGAACCTTCTGATTAAAATGAGAATAATGGGTGCCCAGGTGGCTCAGTAGGTTAAGCCAGTGAACTCCTCATCAGTCTGTGGGTTCCAGTCCCACGTGGGACTCTGTGCTGACAGCTCCAGAGCCTGAAGCCTGCTTCTGATTCTGTGTGTCCCTCTCTCTCTGCCCCTCCCCTGCTTGCACTCTCTCTCTCTCTTAAAAATAAACATTTAAAAAAAATTTTTTTTTAATGAGAATAATGTGAAACCCTTGGGAAAATATTCTGCAGAGCAAGCCTATGTAAAACTTTCATTGTGCCTCTCAAACTGCACTCTCAAATGCACCCTTCTAGTTGTACATAAAATTCGTTGTTTAATTTATGCTTTTATTTTATATATTGTTATAAATATTTGCTGTCATTAGGTTGCAAGTTCTTACAAGACAGGTATTGATTTCCAAATATGTCTTATAACCTATCAGAGTACCCCCTCTCATTCACTTATTAAACAAGAATTTATTGTGGTCTATGAGTCGTCATATTTACTGAGTTATTTCTATGGGCAAGACATTATTGGGCACAATCAGTAGTATAACCAACTATAAGATATAGTCCCTATTCTAAAGAAACTTTCTGAAACAAGCTCCAGGGGGCTTCTACCTCAGGGCCTTTGAACTTACTATTTCCTCTTCGTGGACCACTTTTGTCTAAGTCTCAACAAAGATGGGTCTCTCACCTCTCTCAGGGTATTTGCTCAAAGTCATCTCTTCAGTGAGGCCTCCTTGGCCATTCTATTTAATACTATGAAACTTTTCATATTCCCTATGTTACTATGTTGAATCAGAATGGAGGGGGAAAAATGTTTGAAATTAGAAGGTAAAAGAACTCGGAAGCAAAGATATTGAATTGTCATCTATGTGGGTAATATAATCCTCAAAAAATGATAATGGAAATAATTACTCAGAGGAAGAAGGTGAACCAGGTGCTGAAATGATCAGTAAACTGATAAGAATGACCCTGAGCATGACAGACAACTTCAAATACAAGGAAGGGTAATAGTGGAGTTTGAAGACATGTAGACACATGTTTCAAAGTTGCCAGAGGTTATAAGGAAGGAGAAATGGTGTGAAGAGAACAATACATAAGAAAGACACTTAGCTCACTTAGGATTGTCAGATTTCATAACTTAAAAATACACAAAGCCCAGTTAAATTTGAATTTCAGATAATTGTCACTAAATATCACTACAAATAATATTTAGTACTACTAAATATTACATAAATATTTCATAGGCATATGTATACAAAAAATATTCATTGTTTATCTGAAATTACAATGTAATTGTGTGTCCTGTATTTTATCTGGCAATCCTAGACTCTTGAATATATGGGAAGTGAGGGAGGGCTGGGAGGAAATAGGATCCTCAGGGGACAGCCAGAAAATGAAAAATATGTTCAGAGAAGAGGTTATACATATTAATCAGTGGCCGGCAAACAATAGCTTCAACAGCTCAATGACTCAGCTTCCTCAGCCCTAAAATAGGGTTGATAAAACCTGCTTTATTTACATGGTTCATCTGAGGATTAAGTGAGGTAATGTAAGCAGCAACCACATCAAAGGTACTCAATAAATAGTGGTTATATTTTATTGAGAAAAGACATTTACGGTGATACAGGGTAAGGGGGCTTGAATACAGAGATGGTTAAGAACACACCAAGTTTAAATTTGCACTGAGCTCATCCAAATGAAAATGATAAAGCAGTCATCTTTTAGCTGTGACTAAGGGCTAGGCAAAACCAACCTAAACTTGTAGAGACGCTCAACATGAAGGAATGAGTTACCTGGGCTTTTCTGCCCCTAACCCTTGGCAGTTTATCCCAATGCACCTCTCTGGAGCAAACCTGTACTTGGCTGTTGCCAGAATCAGAAGTAAGGTATTTTTATAGGCTGGATCTAATTTTGTTGCTTTAAAAAGAAGTAATGAAGCAGATATGTCATGATCTCAAGAGGTCTAGAGAGGAGTCAAGGAGTGTGTGTAATTTTACTTCCTCTAAAGATACATTATCACTTTGACTTCACATGTTTGTGAGTTTTCTCTTTCATATATCTGAACAGATCTGGATCTTCCTTTGCGGAGGGCATACCCAGCAAATTTTGCTGGCAATCTTGCCCCTATCTTAAAGTGAGAGAGTGTTCTGGTCCTTTATACTTATAATGTATTCTTTGAAATTGTCACCGATAGTGTCCAGTTATAATTCCATTTCAACATTTGGGGAAGGGCCAATGGGCAAATCCCTCTCTGCACTTTAGAAAAAACATGAAATAGTAAGGTGGAAAGAATTTTGAACAGAGGTTTCTCAGAGCAGCTTTACATAATGTCACGTTCTTTGATAGCAATAATATGAAATTTAACATTCTGAAATAAGTGAGCATAGATTTTGCTGCAAATAACTTGGGAATAATTTAAAACTCCCAAAGAGAGAAGGGAGAGGTAAAATTCATTTTAAAATTGTGGCAGAGTCAATGCTCTGTGCTCACCATAGCTCCTGATTTTCCTGGATACACAGGTGCTTTCCCCAGCTTTCTCTGTAATTAGTGGAATCACGTGACTGAATTCTGGCCAATGGCAAGTAGGCGGCAACGATGGGCACCATTTCCACTCCTGTCCCATTAAAACTCCCGGGTGCTCCTCCACGCTTTCACCACTTTTGGTCAGTTGGTTGCAGAGAATCTAGTGGAGGGCTCTGAGGTTCTAGGAGACACCTGAAGCACTGGAGGGAGGGGACCTAGATGCCCGTGTCTTAGCCCCAGTTACTCTCCACACAGCTGCAAAGCAAAGCAGGTAATTTATTTGGGATGTGATTACACATACCAGCAGAGATGGACTTAGGAAAGAGAAATAGGGGAGAAGTAAAGCCAAAGCAAGAATGAGTTATCAAGGTCACCTCTGTGGGAAACTGGGGCTAGATCACTATCTGAGAAGTGTGCAGATTTCTTTCAGTAGTCTTCTGAGAGGATTAGGGAGAAATGTTTATCCAGCAGCTCCCATACTCTATTGGTTGAAGGCATTCCTTGAAGATGCTAATCCCCAACACCCACACACACATTTCTGTGGCACTAGGCCTGCATGCTCAGCAGAATCCTGCTGGTGCTGTGCCATCAAAGTCCAACAATCCTACCGTTTCTTTTTCTTACTCATTATCCATCTTTTTATCTACTTATTCTCCCATTCTCCCAAGAAAACAGATAATAATGATTTTGTACTTTTCATATTAATTTGCCATACAGTACCAAAATATCCCAAGATAATAAAGACAACTTTTACAAAAATAATTACAATATAAATGATAGCTTTGATTTATCAGAGAGCAGACAAGTACTTTTCACATAAAAAGCAAAATGGCGCCTCGTTAAAATGGCAGCGATTCTGCGGTTAAGTGGGGATGCAGACAGTTCCTGGACTGGGGCCCCTCTGCCCCTTTTCAGTTGGCACATGCAGTGCTTCAAAAAGTAAATCTAGGAATTCAAACTCTATAGGTCCATTGTATGTTCAAGGGCTGCTTCAGCCAATTGTCACCAGTCAAGAATATGTGCTTGCTGAATGCCCTCTATTACCAGAGTAAATTTTGTTCTAATTTTAGTTTGATTTTAATATGAAAATTGTTTCCCTTCTAAATGTATATTTTTTTCTTATGATAAATCTAAAAATTACACAGTATTAAAAAGAGGAGGGTCTAGGGGTGCCTGGGTGGCTCAGTCGGTTGAGCGGCCGACTTCGGCTCAGGTCATGATCTCGCAGTCCTGTGAGTTCGAGCCCCGCATCGGGCTCTGTGCTGACAGCTCAGAGCCTGGAGCCTGTTTCAGATTCTGTGTCTCCCTCTCTCTGACCCTCTCCCGTTCATGCTCTGTCTCTCTCTGTCTCAAAAATAAATAAACGTTAAAAAAAAAATTAAAAAAAAAAGAAAGAGGAGGGTCTCTGAAATAATGTATTGCAAAAACGAAGACAAAGTACAATTGTGGGGCACTGCAACACAGGTTTTTTTGTTTGTTTTGTTGTTGAGGGGGATGGGGGGTCCGTCATGTGAGGCACTTTGGCTCATGACCTAAGTATCTCAAGTAGACTTCTGTGTCTTTTGGGTGTGAACTGGCATTGCTGGTATCCCTGGCTCTTAGGGTCTTAGGATGACAGGTATTGGTTGTAGACAATGGAAATGTCAGTGCCATGAATCAAAGAGCATGAAGGGTCTTAATCCAATGTTCTCTGAGCCATAGGACCCTGTAACACCTCCCATCCAAACAAGAGTCAGAGCACAAGATCCAGATCTGTACCGGGTGAAAAGGACCTGGAGGTATAGGCAGCTGATACCATGAGGTGCTTTTATATTCAATCTGATCAGTATTGTTACTTATGCTTTCATATACGTTTATATCTGTGTATCCACAATCTATATCAAGATATAGAACATTTCCACCACTCTAGATGGCTTTCTCATGCGTCTCTCCATTCAATACATTCCCCAGGGCAGTCACAATTCTAAATTCTATCATCATGTATTATTTTCCAAATACTTGTACCAGTATTTCCAAATACTTGTACTTCCAAAATACTTGTACCAGTTTACCTACCCATCAGCAAAAACTCAAAGACATTTCACATCCTCCTCAACAAATTTATTTTTTATTATGGTAAAATATTCATAACATGCCATTTATCATTTGAGCAATTTTTAAGTGTATAGCTCATTATCATTAGTACATTCATGCTGTCGTGCAACCATCACGACCATCCACTTCCAGAACTTTCCCATCATGCCAAACTAGGACTCTGTACCTATTAAACAGTAACTCCCCATGATGGTAACCCCCAGGCCCTAGAAACCATCATTCTACTTCCTCTTCTTTATGAATTTGACAATTGTAGGTACCTTAACGAAGTGGAATCATATAATATCTGTCCTTTTGTGTCTGGTTTATTTCACTCACCATGTTGTCTTTAAGGTTCATCTACATTGTAGCACATAATATACTTTTATTCCTTTTTAAGGCTGAATAATATTCCAGTGTAAGTTTATACTTCGTTCATCCATATCTGTTGATAGATATTTGGGTTATTTCCATCTTTTGGCTTTTGTGAATAAAACTGCTAGGAACATTTTTGTACAAATATCTGTGTAAGCTCCTGATTTCACTTCTTTGGGGCATATACCCAGAAGGGGAATTGTATCACATGGTGATTCTATGTTTAATTTTTTGAGTAACAACCATACTGTTTTCTATGGCAGCTGCACAATTTTACATTCCCACCAACAATTCATAAGGGTTACAGTTTCTCCGCAACCTTACCAACCAGCAAGCCTTTTAATTTTAGCCATTCTGGTAGGTTTGTAGAGAAATCTCATCATGGTTTTAATTACCCTAATCATTAATGATGTTAGGAATCTTATGTGTGTGTATCAGTGATCAGAATATTCTCTTGTAAAGTGCGTATTCAAATCTTTTTGCCATTTTTTTTTATTTGTCTCTTACTGATTTTTCAAACACATGTATTGTAAATATCTCTTTCCTATGTGTGGTTTTTGGCTTTGAACTCTCTTAATGGTTTCTTTTTCTTTTCTTTTCTTTTTTTTGCTGATTTCTTATTTTATTTTTTTAATTTACATCCAAGTTAGTTAGCATATAGTGCAACAATGATTTCAGGAGTAGATTCCTTACTGCCCCTTACCCATTTAGCCCATCCCCCCTCCCAAAACCCCTACAGTAACCCTCTGTTTGTTCTCCATATTTAAGAGTCTCTTAGGTTTTGTCTCCCTCCCTGTTTTTATGTTTTTGCTTCCCTTCCCTGTGTTCATCTGTTCTGTGTCTTAAAGTCTCATATGAGTGAAGTCATATGATATTTGTCTTTCTCTGACTAATTTCGCTTAGCGTAATATTCTCTAGTTCCTTGATGGTTTCTTTTGATGAACAGAAATTCTTAATTTGAACGTGTATACTATTTTTTAAAAAATCTTTGCCAACTCCAAAGTCATAAAAATGTTCTTGTGTTTTTTTTAAAGCTTTATTGTTTCCTTCTCACATGTAGATTTTAAATCCACTGAAAATTTTTTGTATGGTGTATGACATAAACATCAAGATATATTTTTTCCCATGTGGATATTCAGTTACACCAGTATTATTTATTGAAGAGAACTTTCTCCACTCTGCTGTAGGATCACCTTGTCATAAAACAGGTGACCATATATGTGTGGATTTGTTTCTGAACTCTGTATTCTGGTCCATTGGCCTATTTGTCTATCCAGGCACAGAAACACACTGTTTTGACTACTATAGTTTTGTAATAGGTCTTGGTTTCTGGTGGTTGGACTCTTTTTGTTCTTTTTAATCAAGGTTGCCTTTGCCAGTTTTTGTCCTCTGCATTTTCACATAAATTTTAGAGTCAGCTGTCAATTTTACAAAAATCTCGGTTAGTATTCCTTTGGGGATTGCTAGTTACAGGCATTTAAATCTATATTTGAACATTGTGGATTTCATCTTCTTGGTCTTGGAAATCGTAAAATGGATTTTTTTCCACCTCAGCACATTACAATCCTTTCACCCATTTTACTCAAGCCTTTATATACGCAAAAAATTTCAAAAGCAAAAAAAGCACTTTTTTCTGCATGATTTAACCGTGATATATATTTAACACCTCTTCAATTGCCCTTGCTACCTTTTTGAAAGGTAATATATTAAAACTGAAAATACTTACTTGCAGATGTTAAAAGGAGACATTTATTTTACATGAAATGGCATAAAAAAACCAATTAGAAATGTAAAAACACAAAATGTCGTTAAATGTCTGATATAAAAAGAAGAAAAGGCCTTTAGTCCTTTGAGGTTCTGTGGCTCTTGTCACTGATATTACCTCATCTCAATGTTTTAAAAATGATCAGTGTGTGGCCTCTGAGAGAGGGATCTTGAGAACAGGAGATCCCATAGTGGAGCAGAGCAAGGGGACATTCCAGGGCACCAGTGCAGGAAAGGTCCAGGCAATAGTGATGGACAAAGCTTGGAAAACGACTACTTTAGGCTGAAGCAGGAGGAAAACTGTCTGCAGAAGATTAAATTAATATCTGATGTTCTCACACATACTCAAATGAGATTTACACCTATGCGAGAGAATCTGAGGGTAAGTTAGCAATAGGTACGTTAAAAACTAAGCCAAAGAGTGCTCGCTTCGGCAGCACATATACTAAAAACTAAGCCAAAGAGAAAACAAGACAATTAGTAACAGCAAGAAACCTAAAAATTATATAGAAGGGTATTTACTATCTAAGAAAGGAAATGTTATAACATCATAGCATGTGGCTGAGCTGTAAATAGTACATATATAATCAAAATTAACATAAATACCATATGTTTACCTGACCAGAAACTATGATATAAATGCACTGGTAATTGCATCTTGGTAGGAGGGGGGACTGGTGGAAGACAGATAAGACCTCATTTTCCTTAGTAGGGAATCAATAGCTAATTTTTCAAAATCAAGAAAAAGCAGGATACGTGTTATCCAGAAATATGGAGTTAATACTAATACACAAGTGCGCGCGCACACACACACACACACACACACACACACACACACACCCCCCTATGCATACACACACACTAAAAGAGTTGAAAGTGTTTTCTCCAGGAAGCCTAAATCAAGTCGTGGGGCAGAGACAAGGGATGTGGGAATGCCATTTTTCATACCAACCTTTGTGGAATTTTTTTGGCTTTTCTTACCATATCCTCCAATAAAAGTAAAAATTAAGTGAACAATACAATGATTAATACAAAGTGAACCCAAGAATATACTGGCCTCTATTGCCACACATATTCAATTTATTTATTTCAGTACTAGCTTTAATCAGGATTTCTAGGGGGACTCACCTAAACAGGTTGGTCAGGAAAGGTTTCTTTCGAAGAGTAACACTTAGAATGAAGTTACAGTTAGAATCAGCCAGAAAGGGAGGAGAGTGTATTTCAGGATACAGGACCCAAACTGGCATAGATCCCGAATGGGGAAGTGTCCGGGCTCCTGCTGAAAGACTTGTTAGCCCAAGAGGAGAAAACACAGAGGAGAAAGTCAGGAGATGTGGCAGGCTAGGCCAGTGAAGAGACTGTGCTAGGCTTTTAATAAGGATATATTTTTATTTTTTTAAATATTTATTTATTTTTGAGAGATAGAGCATGAGTAGGGGAGGGGCAGAGCGACAGGGAGAGACAGAATCCAAAGCAGGCTCCGGGCTCTGAGCTGTCAGCACAGAGCCCGACGCAGGGCTCAAACTCACAAGCTGTGAGATCACGACCTGAGCCGAAGTCGGATGCTTAACCGACTGAGCCACCCAGGCACCCCAATAAGGATTTTTTTTTTTATGTATCCTGAGTTTCCTCTAGTTACCTCACAGGTATGTAACAGGGTTAAGCTGGTCCTTCCCGACTGCAACATTCTGCAATTCTAAAACCCTGAGCTGTTTTCCCAGGGATTTTGCTCAGCGATGGACAACTTTCTGCTGGGGATCAGGGCACAGCTCAGCCTGGCCCTGCGCCGGCCCCGGCTTCTTGTTTGACTTTGGGCAAGTCACTGTTTAGGCCCGAATGGACGTGTCCACAAAGTGAAAGGCTGCACCAGGTAACACCTCCGTGCCCTGCCACCCCTAACACTGTAGCTCCTTGCACTACTCTGTGCTTATGCCAGAAGGAAGAATACCCAGTTCTTACAAGTATTCACACTTTTGCGTGAAACTCCTTTTTTTGACATGATATTCAGCAATTCTTTGACTTCGTAATTTTTCACATGTTTCTACGAAGTGGAATAGAGATATCAGTGGATGTCGGTTTTAGCAAATGTGATGCAGAGATGATGACCTAGGATTGATGGCAGTATATTATTAGACCAGTTCATTGCAACATTGTTTTCAAAACTACAGTTTGGTTTTTTTCCTTAGAAATTAATCATTATTATATACATGTTTATTAACTAGATAACTTGAGTGACATTCTAAGCTTTCCCTGTAATCGCAGCAGCTCGCTACCGTTATTTGATGATTTTTTTTCAGTTCCCATATATCTTCTGCAGCAGGAGCCTCTATGCACCATCTCCCCCCCCCCCAGCGACAAGACAATCCCCTCATCTGCCTGATCCACCTGACTCCCGCCCAGCAGCATTTTGTGGGGGGAAATGGAACGTCGTGAGTGGGGAACAGCAGGGCAGAGCTTTCTCCTATTTAGTTTCTCACTTACACGACCACAATGATCTTGATGGTTACTTTCCTTTTGGCTTACTGTCTTAATGGAGAGCCCTAACACCTGACAGCTCAGATCTCACCAACTTGGCTCAGTCTTGACAACACCCTGTCACCAACATGAGATACAGCACATTTCAAGCTCTAAAACAGCCAGGTGTATGGGATGTAGAAAAGGGACTCTGTGAAACATCGCAGTTCTTGGAGGCAAGACAGTGGCATCTGAGCAATGAGTGTATGTCATGACTGTATTAACATTAACAGGGTGATATCTGGTGTCCCAACTCTCACATTCCCCCTTTGAGGAAGACCCCGCAGGGCAATGCAGCTCAGTCCTAGAGAGAGAGAAGGCCTCATTTTGGATCCTCCAGAACACTGATGCACAAAAAACAAAGCTATGGCTTTATTCAGGCTGAAAAGGACCCTGCTC
Organism: Panthera onca; assembly: GCF_046562875.1. Classification (NCBI taxonomy): domain Eukaryota; kingdom Metazoa; phylum Chordata; class Mammalia; order Carnivora; family Felidae; genus Panthera; species Panthera onca. The sequence continues at coordinate 227,852,294 of NC_138339.1, forward strand.
TGCACTCTAGAACAGCTAGGTTGAGCAGAATCAGTTTGCCTTTTAGTTTAAATGTCCAGGTCTTGCTACCCAGGCTGCTGTCATGAACTGCTCCAGAATAGTCAAGGTGCAGCTTGCTTTCAGTGTTGCAAGGCTTCTGCAGGGCAGAGGTAGAGAGAATAATGAACAGGTGGGAATAATACAGGGCCTCTTTTTAATACTTTGTTTCAACCTCCTTCTTGAAATAGCAACATTTATTATTAAAAAAAAATTTTTTTTTTTTAATTTTAGAAAGTGAGAGAGAGCAGTGTGTGGGCAAGTAAGAGTGGAAGCAAGGGAGGGGCAGAAGAAAAGGGAGAGAGAATCTTAAGCCTCCCTAATGTGGGGCTCGATCCCATGACCCTGGGATCATGACTGGAGCCGAAATGAAGAGTGGAAAGCTCAACCTACTGAGCCTCGCAGGTATGCTGAATGAGCAACATTTAAATCATGAAGGTATTGTTCCCTTTTCCATCTCTTGTCCTTCCTCTGTTTGTAGCAATAAACCGTGCAAGTGAGTTCTACAGCTGTCTGTGTCCCTCTCCCCTGATGGGTGGTAGGGAACAGTGAGCAGCCCACGTCTCACAGCTTTGGCATGCATGTTGTATACGCTCTCTGTTCTTACATTCCTACCTTTGCTACCTCATTTTCGCCGGTTTTAAGATTTATTTTGCTCACAGTTATGTGTCTAACCACCTTCGATCTTTTCGAATAGGACAGGGTGTGCATAAGTAAATACACAAATGATAGATACATTGGCAATTTAGAAAAACAGCAAACAACTGGACAGAACAATTGGAAAGGTCAAGCTGTGGCTAATTTACCATCTTGGTGATTCTCTTTGAAAAAATGGGAAGGAATCGCTACTTCTGCTAGGAGGGGCTGCTAGGAGGGGGCTGATTCTGATGTGGAGTTTTCAAAGGCCGCAGTAGTCTGAAATTTCCGCGAATCAAACCAGATTTCAGGAATGCAGTCATGAGCCGGCCCTGACTAGAGCCTCAAGAGTCTAGGGTTGGAAAGGCCACACTGAAGTCATGGTTGCTGTTTTGTATTATTTTGGGTTTTGTTTTGTTTTTCTTTTGAAATACACTAATGGTAAGAGCAAGAGGAAAAACTTTTATGTAGAAAAAGCAAAGAAATTTATAAAAGTCTCATCCTCCTTTTTTATATTTAAAAGTGTGCCTTTTATATTTAAAAGTAAGGGCCAATCACATTTGTCCTATGATATCAAAATGCGGGTTTTGCTTTTTTTAAGGTGTTGTGGTCCTGTTGATGCAAAATGAACAAACCTTTTAGAATTTCAAAAAAAAAAAAAAGAAAAGAAAAAAAAAAAAAAAAAACAAGGAAGAGAGTTTTGTTTGAGCCCAAGTTACGACAGCTGTCTGGGATATACAAGCTTCACCAGAATAGAGTGCTCCTGTAAGGGAACATTTGGTGTAAAGGTATACACATTTTTTACATAAAAAGTTACAAAGTATTAGACAAAGACCATTTCAGAAAGTTGCAGACCTTAAGTTTCTATTATATGCAGGGCTGTATGACTTTAATTTTATGGGAACCAGGGAAGTTTCTTACTGTTTCTTATCCTCTGTGTTCAGAATGCTCCTTTTTGGTTATTTTCTTTATCAAAGCAGATGTACAATGTGTGCTCCAGGCAGAAATAGAACCCATACTTTGAAGTTTTGCTGAGTCATTTTGACCTTGGGAAATGTTAGAGTACTGCTTCCCTGAGAGCCCAGGAGCAAAGCCCATAAACATGAAAAGTTGCAAATTTCCTTTTTGGGTTCCCAGTTGTTCTTAGATGGTCACAGTTAAGAAAATAACATGAAATATGCAATACCTATGTATTCTGTAACCATGCCTTAGCTTTCATTTGAAAGACTTTATTTTTTTATTCTGCTTGGGGCTGCCACACTATCATTTTAAGAAACAATAGGAAAAAAAAAAAAAAAGAAAAAAAAAAAAACAATAGGGGCGCCTGGGTGGCTCAGTCGGTTGAGCGGCCGACTTCGGCTCAGGTCACCATCTCGTGGTCCCGTCAGTTCGAGCCCCGCGTCGGGCTCTGTGCTGACAGGTCAGAGCCCGGAGCCTGTTTCAATTCTGTGTCTCCCTCTCTCTGACCCTCCCCCATTCATGCTCTGTCTCTCTCTGTCTCAAAAATAAATAAACGTTAAAAAAAAATTAAAAAAAAAAAAAGAAACAATAGATGCAGTGCCATTAACAAAAACCGAGAAATACGAAGAGGACAGAGTAAATGATTCCAAATATGTGAAATGTAAACCTAAATGCAGCTATTTTGACTTTAAGAATTACAAAGAGTTTAGAGAGGTCATAAACCTCTTGGGTTCCTTATTCTCTACGATTTCTACATTTTATTTAAAAACTTTGAAATTTGTCACGAAAACTTCAAATTCATTAATTCAACGATGGAGGTATACTTTTTCTGATCAAGACAGGAAGACCCCAACACATAATGTAGGTAGAAAGAAAAACAAATATATTTAACCTAAATTAACAGTTGTTATTTCTTTGTTTCAGTATCAGCTCATTAAAAGGAAACTAGAGGGTGCCTGGGTGGCTCAGTCTGTTAGGCTTCCAACTTTGGTTCAGGTAATTATCTCCGGTTTGTGAGTTCGAGCCCCACTTAGGGCTCTGTGCTGACAGCTCAGAGCCTGGAGCCTGCTTCCGACTGATTCTTTGTCTCCTCTTTGTGCCCTTCCCCTGCTCGCGCTGTGTCTCCCTCTCTCTCAAGAATAAATAAGCATTAAAAAAAAAAAGAAAAGAAAACCAAAAAAAAGGCAGGTATTTGTCAAGGAAGTTTTTTTTTTTTTAAATATTTTTGTTCAGCTCCTGTGAAGGATCCAATCCATTATAATAAATACATTTGTGTTGAGGTGTTACTAGCACAAGCAATTCCCATGTTTTCTCTTGAATAAAGATTTAAGTTGTGGAGTTTTTAAACCTTTCTCTGTTTCTTCATATCACCGCCCCTCCACCCCCATTCCTCTACACAGAAGTTACAAATAGAAATGCCAACAGGGGCCAGACAAATACTTGGTCCAAGCTTTGGGAGAACAAAACAGGGGGAGAACACAGGAAGTTTGTCTTCAGCTTCACTTGATCCCCCCCCCGCAAACAAGATGCCAGTCACTGGTGATAGAATTTCAAATGTTTTGAGAAAAGCCCTAATGCAGATTTCCCCCCTCAATCTCCTGAGACAAACAATGCCACTGTGCAGGCCTACAGAGCACATCTGCTGGCCAGATTCAGCCTGCACGCCTTGGCTTGCAAACTTTGCTTACACCTTGTAACATTTTGCTCAGATCTTCTCAGAAAAAAACAAAACCAAAACACAAACCAAGCACTATTTGATTTATTTCCCCTTGAACTTAGTGATTTATTACCCGTTGTTTGATATACCCCAGCTAAATTTTCTAGTATAAGAGAAAAGGGGCTTAAAGAACACATAGTTAGCCTCTGCCTCACCAAGCATCTGTGGCTGCATAGATTGTATAATCCTTGTTTGATACTGGAGGGAAACCTTTGGGGCAAGCAAAAGCTGAAACAATGGACTGAAAGGGGAAGTGAGGACTGCATTCTGTCATTGATGCAAACCTTCCCTGCCCCCTACTATTGTGGATTGCCAGCAGCTGATATGTTATCTGAAGCCTATCATTTTGGTTTAATAAGCTCAAGGAGATCTGCCTGTTTTCATTCATAAATATGTTTAATATAAGAAAGTACATTTATTTATATTTTCCGCATTTGAAGACTAATCACATTTACCTACAAATAATAGCTTGCCCACAAATGATACTCAGAGAGGGACAGCAAAGCAAATCTGATCAGTTAGTAATTTCTTTACACAGTAATCTGTTACATGGAAATCAATTCTCTGTTTCATTCCTGGAATGAAAAGGCTCGGAAATTCCTTTAGTTTCATTTATTTTAAGTGATGGGCAATATATGTTACAGCCAATAGTTATCATCTTATGAAATATAAATAGCTTTTATTATACACAACTGAAAAAATGCAAGGATTAGTAATGACTTCTAATAGAACCCTGTTGATTTTCCTTATATTTCTTATACTTCTTTTATGTCTCTGATGCCTTCTGGCCAAATATTCTGTTAAATTCCTTATCCTCTTACCTTCCAATTTAGGAAAGATTTTATAGGAACTTCTTACCCATAAAGGGAATTTTGAATTAATATGTCTTTCCTTTGGTGCTTTCGAATATTATTCTTTAGCAATAGATTTTCAAAAAGCAGTTCTGTTTATTCATGTGGTGTGTGTGTGTGTGTGTGTGTGTGTGTGTGTGTGGTTTATTTATTTATTTAAGAGAGAGAGAGTGCATGCATGCAGGGGAGGGACAGAAGGAAAGGGAGAGAGAGAGAATCCCAAGCAGGCTCCACATGCAGAGCAGAGCCTGACCTCAAGACCCTCAAGGCCCTCACAACTGGGAGGTCATGACCTGATCTGAAATCAAGGGTCTGACACTTAACTGACTGAGCCACCCAGGCACCCCATGTTTATTCACAGTTTTGAAGACATTTGTAGATTTAGATATTTTCCTAATTTATTTGATATCTTAAATTTATTTATACTTTTTTTTCTTAACTATTATAACAAAAAAATTTTCATGCAATTTCCGTGCTGCATTTCATTGGTGAAACCAGACACATTCTAAAGAATGTGATTTTTTAAAATTCTAAATAAAACAGCAACTATTCAAATTAGAACATGTTTTTTATGGCATATAATCAGCCTCATTCATCCACCTGTGACTGTGGGTGTGTGTGTGTGTGTATACATATATATATATGAGTACATATATATGTATATGTATACACACACACACACACACACGTATAAGTATATACATATAAAAAAACTTAGTTTAACAGTAATTTATATTTATAAACACCCCCCCCCCCCCACTGAAAACCTTAGCCAGTCCCAAAAATACCAATCCTACACTAATATTGTGGTATGTTTTCACCAAATTACAAAATTACCACTGCTTTAAGTAGGGAGGAAACTTACTGTAAAAATAGACCCCCAAATGTAGAATTGCTCAAAAATTATACAACTTTATTTCTCACTATGTTAGCTCAAGACTGAGTTATCCTAGAATAGTAGGTGGCTCTTCCAAGAACCAACATGGGGTCACATGCTCCTTCCATCTTTTGTCTCTGCTACCTTCACCAGCTGGCTTCCAAGGTCACCATGCTTGTTTGAATCAAGCCAATGAAAAGGGAAAGACACATAGGATCACATATGAAAGTGCGTCGGGGCCAGAACTGGGAGCAGGACATAGCACATCCCATTGGCTAGACTTAGTGACATGGCCATATGTAGCTTAAGTAGAAGCTGGGAAAAATATCCCACCTGTATGTTCCAGTATGAGACACAAGGGGCTTAAAGAACACACAGTCAACCTCTGCCTTGCCAAATATTTGTAACTGTGCATAGATTGCATAATCCAAAAAAATGAAGTAGAAGAGGACCATACCTGTATCAAGATAGGGGCATTTTCCTACAATACAGGTAGCTTAAGGCTTCACTTGGTCCTTGCCACTCAAAGGGTGGTACCTAAACCAGCAGCCTCTGCAACATTTGGGAATTGTTATTAATACAGACTCACAGGCCCCACCTTGCTGCTTCTGGTCTAGATGTTGATGAGATACCCAGAGAATTTTCATACACATTAAAGTCTGAGAAACACTGACATATATCTCAATTAAGACATCTTATGTTAGTTCAGAATTATTGTTCCATTTGTACAGAATTTATATTTTTGTGTGTGCAGAGTTACATATTTCATGCACTTACATAGACACATCACATATGCCATGTGTTCAGATGTGTGTATATTCATGTGCATTTACATATATATACATATATATATGATTGTTCTAACTTAACTGTGTATACCATATTAATTTGTTTATATAAAATATTATTAAAATATTAAAATTATTAAAATATTATTTCTGGGGCGCCTGGGTGGCTCAGTCGGTTGAGCGGCCGACTTCAGCTCAGGTCATGATCTTGCGGTCCGTGAGTTCGAGCCCCGCGTCGGGCTCTGTGCTGACAGCTCGGAGCCTGGAGCCTGTTTCGGATTCTGTGTCTCCCTCTCTCTGACCCTCCCCTGTTCATGCTCTGTCTCTCCCTGTCTCAAAAATAAATAAAACGTTAAAAAAAATTAAAAAATAAAAAAATAAAAAAAAATATTATTTCTTTTTTTGACTTTATAAACTATGAGTTAAAAATTTTTTCAGACTTTGCTAAGGAAAGAGCACTTAAGTCAGGTGGACCCACTGACAATTTCAAGTAAGGTTTATATTCCAGACAGTGCTATGAGGGAAGCAGCATGTCTCAAAGAATGATGCCTGAATATTGCCTGTTCATTTTAGGGTATGCCTCCAACAGGTAGGGAGACTGAGGTAGAATAGTAATTGGGATGCAAGTTGTGAAATGCATCTATGAGGTGGTACCACTTGAATTGGATCCTAAATGATAAATAGGAATTTTCCAGACCATGAGAGAAATCTACTAAGACACAGAGGCTTGATAGCAAATATTTATTCAAAAAAGATGAATGATATGTTGTCAATGGCTATGTCTCTTAGGATTGCATTTGGTTATATGTCAAAGTGGCCTGAGTTAGTGGCATAACCAAATAGAGATTGATTTTTTTCACACACACCCACACCCATAGAAGAAGAAGGAGGAGGAGGAGGAGGAGGAAGAGGAGGAGGGGAAGGAAGGGGAGAAGGAGAGGGAGGGGGAGAAGGAGAGGGAGAGGGAGGAAAAGGAGGGGGAGGGGGAGGAGGAGGGGGGGGAGAAAGAAGAAAGAAGGAGAAGAAGAAGAGGATCAGAGGCAGGCGCCCCAGTCCTGGTGCAGCAACTCCATGCTATCTTCCATATCCTAGGTTCATTCAATCTCTGCACCCCCTCCAATCTGTAGCTAGTAGCTGTTCTTATCTGCTGTTTTACTTCCAGGCTTCTGTCCACTTAGCCAGGCAAAAAGAAGAAGAAGAAATAAAAGCAAACAAAAAAGGGGGCACTATTTCAAGAAACCAGGGGCATCTGGGTGGCCCAGTCAGTTAATCGTGCTGTCAGTGCAGAGCCTGCTTGGTATTTTCTCTCTCCCTCTCTCTGCCCCTCCCCTGCTCTCTCTCTCTCAAAATAAATAAACTTAAAAAAAGAAACCAAACTCTTCCCATGGCTTTTCGACAGGCAATTGCTTACATCTCTCTGGCCAAAAGTGTATCAGATGATGACTCCCGGCTGAAACAAAGATAAGAAATGTCGTGTGTGTGTGTGTGTGTGTGTGTGTGTGTGTGTTTTAAACTGGGCATATTGATGCCTTAAAATAAACTGGAGTTCTAAGAATAGGGAAAAAGGAGAGATTAGATTTTCAGTAGGCAACTACCAGCATCTGCCAAAACAGGCACAGTGCAAAGATTGGGGAATAGGGAGAAATGATGAGGAACTAGGCAAGTGCCAGATAAGGAAAGCTCTTTTGTATCATGCTGAAGAATTTGTATTCACATGTGATTTAATTCATGTGATTTGTTTAAAATACATATGTAACTCTAGGAGCAGCGTAGATGGTGGATTAGAAAGCATAGACAATAGGACAGATTTTCATATGACACTTTAAAATCAAAATATCACAGAACAGCTGAGCACAGAACAGCTCTGCTAAGCAACCATTGCAAAGAAAATTTGCTTTTACTTAGGGAACTAGTTACTAAATCATTATTTTCCCCCAAGAGTGTTAAGTGTTATACAATGAAAAAGCAGAGTTTTCCATTGGCCCCAGGGTGGTTGAGATTCTTTTACCTGAGTCTTGAATTTGTCACTGTTTTTCCCCAAAGGAAACTCTCTGTTCCCACAGAGCCTACCAAAGCTTTAATTAAAGACCATTCAAAGTCTGCTTCCCAAAGACACAGATTATAGTGCCCCACAGTGGTCGGCAAAGGAACAAGACATTGTGTTTCGCATTTTTTTTTTAAGCCATCTTTTTTTTTTTTTAATTTAATTTTTGTGTAATCTCTACACCCAACATGGGGCTCAAACTCAACCTGAGATCAAGAGTCGCATGCTCTCCCAACTGAGCCAGCTGGGCTCCCATGTTTAGCAAACATCAAAACACAAAAGTCTGTTAAATAAGTCATGGGTTTGGGGGGGGTGCCTGGATGGATCAGGTGGTTAAGCATCCGACTTCGGCTCAGGTCACCATCTCACGGCTTGTGAGTTCGAGCCCCACGTCGGGCTCTGTTCTGACAGCTCAGAGCCCGGAGCCTGTTTTGGATTCTGTGTCTCCCTCTCTCTCTGCCCCTCCCCTGCTCACTTTCTGTCTCTCTCTCTCAAAAATAAATAAACATTAAAAAAAAATTTAAATAAGTCATGGAGATGAAAAGTACAGCGTAAGGAATATAGTCAATAATATTGTAATCATGGTGGGCATTTCATAATGTATATAATTGTTGAATCACTGTGTCATATACCTGAAACTAATTTAGTATTATATACCAACTATCCATCAGTTAAAAATAAAAAAATAAAAGCTATTTCAAACATTATACAACTATGTTTGTTTCCTGTTATTCCCTTAACAGATTACCACAAATTTGGTGGCTTAAAATGACAGAAATGTATTCTCTCATAGTTCTGGATGCCAGAGGTCTGAAATCTGGTTGTCTGCAGGATTGGTTATTTCTGGAGGCTCTGAGGGAGAATTCATTCTGGGGCACTCTCCCACCTACTCTTTTCCTACTTTGCCCATAATCCTTTGCATTCCTTGATTTATATACACATCATTCCGGTCTCTGCCTCTGTCTCACATGTCTTCTCTTTGGTTCTTCTCTGTGTCTGGATGTCTCAAACCTGATGCATGTTGCTTATTAGAATACTAATCATTGTATTTGAGGCTCACCCCAAATCCAGTATCATCTCATTTTGAGATATTTAACTTAGTTTAATGTACAAACTAAGACCCTATTTAGGAAATAGGGAAAGAACCTATTTCCAAATAAGGTCACATTCACAGGTAATGGGGGTTAAGACGTGGACATAATTTGGAAGGACGTAATTCTACCCACTAGAACTACCTCAGGTAGAACACCAAGATTTTGTGATGTCGGGGATGGGGGGCTGCGCACAGACAATGAGACCCAAACTTTAGTTGATTGATTGAACCCATGAACCTAAGAGGAGACTCTATTGAAAATAAATGATCTCGGGGCGCCTGGGTGGCTCAGTCGGTTAAGCGTCCGACTTCAGCTCAGGTCATGATCTCAAGGCTTGTGAGTTCCAGCCCCGCGTCGGGCTCTGTGCTGACAGCTCAGAGCCTGGACCCTGCTCTGAATTCTGTGTCTCCCTCTCTCTCTGCCCCTCCCCAGCTCACACTCTGTCTCTCTCTCCCTCAAAAATAAATAAACATGAAAAAAAAATTAAAAAAAAAAGAAAATAAATGATCTCATGGTACTCTATTCACACTTCTTTTTTAAGCTGATGGAGACAGAGAATCTTGTTTTTACATTTTTCTACATGCTGCATTTTTCTGCTATAAAAATGTGTTTTTTCATTAGTTTAAAATGACAAACGTTTTTGGAATTGTTGAGTCATTATAGCTTTTTCTTTCCCTTATGGTAATAAATCCAAGAAAGACAGAAGACTGCCTACCTTGCTTGTACACCTTTTTCTCTCTATATTGCAATTTTATTCACTAGATGACTTTACCCTGAATATTTTCATATTTCAGTTAACTTTTATTTACAGTTTTGAAATAGGAACCTCTGAACCATGAAAAGGGTGAAAAAAAATCAACTGAAGTTCTTTGATGCCTACATAAATGTGTATATCTGCTTCATAGCTAAATAGTATTAAATACATCTATTGAGACTAAACTTTAGCTTTACTTTAAGAATTTAAAAGAACTCTTAAAGGGAATTAAAGTTTTAAAAAATGCAGTTTGCATTTCGGCGACTTTTGCTTACAGATCTCTCATCAGTAGGTGGCAAATAGCATGGAATATAATTTTATATTTAAAAAATTTTTTTAATATTTATTTTTGAGAGAGAGACAGAGTACAAGAGTGGGAGGGGCAGAGAAAGAGGGAGACACAGAATCCGAAGCAGGCTCCAGGCCCTGAGCTGTCAGCACAGAGCCCGACATGGGGCTCGAACTCACGGACCGGACCGCGAGACCATGACCTGAGCTGAAGTCGGACACTCAACCAACTGAGCTAGCCAGGCGCCCCTATAATTTTATATTTTAAATGATTTTCCTCATCAACACTGTGAATAGAGGTGTTTGAAAGAATTTAAATGTAGATTCTACGTAACTTTTGTAAAATTTCTCTCTGAATTTCATAGTAAAGTTCACTCCGAAATATTCATTGACTGCCTGCTCTGAGCTGAGCACTGTTTTTGTTGTCATTGCTTGTTTTTGTTTTTTTTTAAAGTAAACTTTTTAAATGTTTATTTATTTATTTTGTGTGTGTGGGGGGGAAGGGCAGAGAGGAGAGAGAGAATCCCAAGCAGGCTCTGCACTGTCAGCACAGAGTCCGACTCAAGGTTGTAACTGTGACATCATGACCTGACCTGAAAGCAAGAGCTGGTCATTTAACTGAGCCACCCAGGTGCACTGAGCTGAGCACGCTTTAAGGATCCCATGAACAGGTAGACTAAGTCCCTTTTTTCACTGGGATCATTCCAGTGGGAGGAGGCATGTAAAAAATAAGCACCAGGATAATTTCATATATTGATCAGTGTAATGAAGACCATAATGTAGGGTAACGTGATTGTATGTCACATGGTGGTATGGGATGAGGAGTGTCTGCTTTGGCTACCATACTCAGGGAAGCCCTCCCCAAAGAGATGATTCTGGAATCGAAGCTAAAGGATGAAAAAGTACTTTTAATACGGCAGACGTGGCTGACATTGTATTAGCAAGGCCACATCTATTCACGTTCACACTAAGCACAAGCAATCTGAAGAAAGAAGAAATGATGTCAAATAGCTTCAGGATAAGATTTGAAGCCAGAAAATTTATTTCCAAGATGATGACTCATAATAGAGCTGGTGTATAAGGCCAGAAACCATCTTATACATATGGCCAGAAACTAATTGGGAGTATTCCAGACCTAGGCCTGTGGTCCTGTGCCCAGAAGCAATTTTATTCTATTGATTCTGGGTATGACAGCAGCAAGATCTCAGCACCAAGTAGCTGCAGCTAAGGGCCTAAACTGAAATCCTGGGGAATCTTTCCTCCAACCTGCCATAATTCCCTTTTCGTGACACACAGTCATCACATGGTTTCATGATACTAAATTTGTGGTTTCTAAGGCTTGGAGGGGTCAATCTAGAAAAGCTTGGAGGGAGGAGGACTTAAGACAGAACCTAATTTTTGGTAAAGAAGCCAAAAAAAAAAAGTTTATTACCTCAGTCTGTCAATGCTGCATAATGGTTGCCCGGATACAACAATCCAGCAGAACACCTACCTTAAAGTTATGGTCATATTTTTATTTTGCAAGGAAACCAAAGTTTGGATTCCATTCACTATAAAACCAGTGGTCACCATTACTATTTTTGCTTTGGTTCCCATTTTTCTTTCTAAAAATTCAACTACATTGAGGTAAAATTTATATATCATAAAATGTTTACAGGTCCATGTTGACATATGTAAACATCTGTGTAAATGTCCTACACGAAGAAATCAAGTACTGCCATCACCCCAAGGGTTTACTTGTGATCCTTCCCATCCCATTCCCAACCCCTACTCTCAGTCCCAAGAACACTTGTCTACTTTCTATCACTATAGATTTGTGTTTCGTAGAGGTTTGTATAAATGGAATCAGAGTATGTGGCCTTTTGTGTCTGGCTTTTTCCATTTAGCATAATACTTGGAGGTTCATCTCTGTTGCTCCATGTCTCAGTAGTTTCTAGGTTTTTATTTTTTATTTTTAAAGAGAGTGTGAGGGGGGAGGGGCAGAGGGAGAGAGAGAATCTTAAGCAGGCTTCACACTCAGCACAGAGCCCAACATGGGGCTCGATCCCAGGACCCTGGGATCATGACCTGAGTCGAAATCAAGAGTCAGATGCTCAACTGACTGGGCCACCCAGGCGCCCAGTAGTTTTTACTTTTAATAGCTGAGAAATAATCCATTGTATGGATATAGCACAATTTATCCATTCACCTGTTGATGGACATTTGGATTGTTTCCAGGTTTTTGCCAAAATGCATAAAGATGTTATTAACACTCAGGTACAAGACTTTTGTGGACATATGTTTTCATTTTTCTTGAGTAAATATCTGAGTCAAATTGCTGGGTTATAAGGTTAAGGGTATATTCGGCTTTTCAGAAAACTGCCAAATAGTTTTCCAGCGTGGTTGTAATATTTTACACTCCCACCAGCAATGTATATGTGTTCCAGGTGCTCCTAACTTTGCCAATATTTGACGTCTTGCTTTTTTTTTTTTTTTTAACTTTTTTTTTTTCAACATTTTTTATTTATTTTTGGGACAGAGAGAGACAGAGCATGAACGGGGGAGGGGCAGAGAGAGAGGGAGACACAGAATCAGAAACAGGCTCCAGGCTCCGAGCCATCAGCCCAGAGCCTGACGCGGGGCTCGAACTCACGGACCGCGAGATCGTGACCTGGCTGAAGTCGGGCGCTTAACTGACTGCGCCACCCAGGCGCCCCATTGACGTCTTGCTTCTTTGTGTGTTTGTTTTCAGTCATTAATTGATTGTATAAGTGGTAACTCGTTGTGGCTTTTTTGTTTTTCCTATAATTAATGATATTAAGTATTTTTTCATGTGCTTATTAACCATTCACATATCTTTGTGAAGTGTTTACTCAGATATTTTGCCCATTTTTAATTGAGTTGATCTATTTTATTGAACTATAAGAATTATTCACGTATTGTGGACATAGTCCTTTGTGAGATACATGTGTTGTGCATTATTGTCTCCCAATATGTGGCTTGCCTTTTCATTTTATTAATGGTAATTTTCAAAAAGTAGAATAGTCTCCTTTTATTTTTCCTATTAGGATGCTGATCTTTTGCTTGTTTTTTCTTCTTGTCATACCCCTGAATTATGTATGTTCAGAAACTAAGATTATAATTTGCAATAATATATATTGCTAAATATTAAATGGGTAGAAAATTATGCTGTTATAAAAGTGAAAAAATGATCTATAATTACAACTGCATGTACTAGTTTTCTAGTGACCACAAATGGAGCACCCTAAGAGACACCTATTTATTACCCCATAGTTCTGTATGTCCGAAATATGGTCACATACAGCCCAGGTGGTTCTCCGCTTCCAGTTTCAAAATGCTAAAATCAATCAGTTTCATTCAGGGTGTTGGCAGTATTCAGTTCTTTGTGCTTATAGGACTCAGACCCCGGTTGCTTGCTGCCTGTCAGCAGGGGATTATTCTCAAGGCTGTCTTTGTGCCCTGGAGCATGACCCCCTTCACAGCCCCCACTGGCAGTTGAGTCTTTCTCAAGGTCCCTGTGTCCTTTTGCCTCATTTCTCCTGTCTTCTTCTTCTGCATTTCTCTAACTGACTCTTGTGCCTTCCTATTCTACTTATTAAGGGTTCACATGATTAGATGGGGCCCGCCAAGATAATCCTGAACAATCTCTTTATTTTAGCTTAGCTGATTAGTAACCTTAATCATATCTGTTAAAATGCCTTTACACAAGTAGCTAGATTAGTCTTTGATTGGGTAACTAGGGGATGGGAATGTCAAGAGAACATCTTTAAAAATCTACCTAACACACTGCCAAAAACTAATATCTATATTATGTGTGGGAAAAAAAAAAACCAAAACAAGTTAAAATTAGATTCAGCAAGAGGTTGCAACTAGGAATGCTAAGGAGATATTTTAATTGGAAATAGTCATGCAAATGTTAAATATTAGCTTAGAAATTAGAGATAGTAAGGTAAAATTCACAGCTATTCTGCATAAGCATTTTATTCAAATTGTCAGTTTTCACCTCTAATCACTATCACATTGAGTATGCAAAGAAAAGGAAAACTTTGTCATTTTGCTTTTCTTCTCTTTGTTTAGCAATTGATTTGACTGACACCTTTAAACAACTAATAATTTGTATCTGAAAATCTATAGGTCTAGTAAATACAGGATTTTTTGAGAAATTGTCAACAGTAGAACAATGAAAAAAAAGAAATCATAACTGTAACACATTGTTAAAAGACTGCAACTTGTTCCTCCGCTTTTACCCTCTTTCCCTGCTTTGTCCTTTTTCAACTCGAACTGCTTCTTCAAGTTCGAAGAGGAGTAAGCTATGTGAAATGTATAAGAAAACACACATGGTGTTTTCCTTGTTAAGTTTCCATACTGGTCTGCTACAGCTGTCGTAACAAAATGCCACAAACCAGGTGCTTTAATTGTGGTAAAAAACACGTAACATGAGATCTATCTACCCTCTTGACAAATCTTTCAGATTTTCAGACAAATCTTTCAGTACTGTATAGAACAGTACTGTTAACTATAGGTACAATATTGTACAGTAGGTCTCTAGAAATTCTTCATCTTGCATGACTAAAACTTTATACCCACCGAACAGGAACTTCTAATTTTCCCCTCCTCCCAATCTCTGGCAACCACTGTTCTACCTTCTGCTTCAATGATTTTGCCTTCTTTAGATACCTTATATCAATGGAAGCATGCAGTATTTGTCTTTCTGTGACACCCTTCCACTTGGCATAACATCCTCTAGATTCATCCATGTTATAGTATATGACAGGTGTGACAGTTAATTTTATGTGTTACCTTGACTGTGTGTATCTGTGAGGGTGTTTCTGGATGCAATTAATATTTGAACCAATAGACTGAGTAAAGCAGAGCATCCTCCCTAATACAGTGAGCCCATCAAGTCAGTTGAAGACTTGAACAGAAAGGCTGAATGAGAGGGAACTCTTCTGGCCTGGCTGCTTCATCTGGGAGATCAATCTTTTCGTGCCTTCAGACTCCAACTGAAAAATTTGCTCTTCTCGGATCTTGAGGCTTCCAGCTTTCTGACTGGAATTTATAACATCAGCTCTCCTGGTTCTCAGGCCTTAGGATTTGGACTGGAACTATATCATTGGCTCTTCTGGATGTCTAGCCTGCTGGATGCATATCTTAGGACTTCTTAGCCTACAAAATTGTATGAGCCAATTCCTTGTAGTAAGTCTCTTTGGTTCTATTTCTCTGAAGAACTCTGACTAATACAACAAGATTTCATTTTTTTTGTGGATGAGTAATATTTCACTCTGTGTATATACCACATTTTCTTTATCCATTCTTTCATCAATGGGTATTTAAATTGTTTCCGCATCTTGGCTATTGTGAATAGTGCTGTATTAAACACGAGAGTACTAATATCTGTTCAAGATCCTGATTTCAATTATATTTGATAAATTCCCAGATATAGGATTGCTGGATCATATGGTATTTCTATTTTTCATTTTTTGAGAAAACTGATTTCCGCGGTGGTTTCACAATTTTGTATTCCCACCAACAGTGCACAGCTGTTCAAATTTCTCCATATCCTCATCAATACTTGCTAACTTCTGGGTGCTTTTGTTTTTGTTTTTCATAGTGGCCATCCTAACAGGTATGAGGTGATATCTCAATGTAATCTGGATTTTCATTTTACAGAGAAGCAAAAATGTCAAGCATCTTTTCATATGTCTGTTGATGGTCTGTATGTCTTCTTTGGAGAAATGCTTATTCAAGTCGTTTTTTTTTTTGTGTTTTTTTTTTTTTTTTTTTTGAGATAACTTAGTGTTTTGCAATTGAATTGCAGCATATCTTACACATTTTGAATATCAACCCCTATTGGATAATATGGTTTGCAAATATTGTCTCTTATTCCATGCCTTTTCACTCTGTTGTTACCTTTGCTGCACAGAAGCTATTTGTTTGATATAGTCCCATATGTCTATTATTGCTTTTCAGATTGGGTATCCATTACCATATTTATAGTTATAGTTACTTTTATACTTTTGACTTTTACCTCCTAAAGTGATGTATGCACTTCTGTTACAGTATTACGATATTCTATTTTTGTCTGTATTATTATTGTCTTTGTTAGTTTTATAGTTTCATGTTGTTGTTTGGCATCTTTTGTTTCACTTTGAAGGACTTCTTTCAGTTTTTCTTTTAAGACAGGTCTAATGGTGAAAAAAATCCTTTCGCTTTTGTTTATTTGGGAAAGTCTTTATCTCTCCTTTGCTTTTGAAGAACAGTTTACCAGATATAATTCTTGGTTGACAGTTTGTTTGTTTGTTTGTTTTTCTTCCAGCACTCTAACTATATCATCATAGTCCCTCCGGCCTGCAAAATTGTGGCTGAGAAATGCACTTAGTCTTATAGGGTTTCCTTTGCATGTGATGAGTCACTTTTCTCTTGCTGATTTCCAAATTCTTTCTTCGTGACTTTTGATGATTTGAGTGTGTGAGGTTTCTTTTCTACCATCTTTCTGATGTCACTCCCTGGGTCTTCGCGGATTTAACCAAGTTAAGATGAGATCATTATGATAGTGGGTCCTAATCCAATATGATTTACAAAAAAGGTGTTCTTATAGAATGGGGAAATTTGGATCCAGACATACACAAAGGGAAGACAATGTAAAGACACACAGGAAATAGCCATGTGATTACAGTGATGCCAAGGAAGGCCAAGGATTGCTGGCCAACACCATAAGCTAGAAGAAGCTAGGAAAGATGTTCCCCTGGTGTTGCCAGAGAGAGCATTGTCTGCTTGCTGACAGTTTGATTTCAGACTTCTGGCCTCTAGAACTGTGAGACAATAAATTCCTGTTATTAAAGCCACCCAATTGTTGGTTTGGTATTTTGTAATACGACAACCCTAGGAAACTAATACAAGAGCTTTATGACAAGCTTTACTAAACTTAGTTTCACTGAGGATTCCCTTCTACCAAGAGATATGCATAGACACAACCACTTTTGAGTGATTCTTATTCTCTCCAAGAGAACAACTAAGGGACTGGGGGAGGGGAATAAAAAAATACATCAGGGTTTATTGAGCTAAAATGAATGGTTCTTTTGAGAAATTTGTTGAGGTATCCAAAGTTTAACTTCATAGTGTAATATCAAAAGCAAAATGTATTGCAGCAGACAGTTGCTTATTGCTTCCTTACACCCTCAACAAGTGTCACTAATGCATCTCTTTACCTAGGTGATCTACCCTCTGAGGAATTGTTTAAGCCCTTTTACCTTATGATTCTTTTTATTTAAATAAACATGCATGCAAGAAAAATAAAACAAGAATTAAACACATTACAAAATTACGTAGAGTAGGGTCATGACATTTAACCAAAATATGTTCAAAAAATCCAAATGTGTGAATACCACTATAGCATAAAATAGAGTGAAATACAACTGAAATATTGAAATGACCAATCAGCACTGAAGTTATTCATATAGCGTTTAAAATGTTTCTCCTTCTAAAATGAGTATCATATTTATTTTCTGTTTTCTTTTATTGTACAGTGTACTAGTGGACAGTAGTTTTTGTGACAGAACTAAGCCAATACCGAACTCAACACGTCACTTTTTACTTTATGCAAAACATAAATTGTAAATAAAACTTCTTTACTTTCTTTCTCCTTGCATGTCCAGGAGTAGCAGCAGTTGGCTTTCCTTTGGTGTCTCTTTATTTCACAAAGGAAAAAAGTTTGTCATTTCACAAGAGTGGAGAATAACAAACCAAAAATGTGGTCACCAGGCCAATGCAAGGTGCACTCAAGAGCCAAGTGACATATTCCCATACATCAGCCTCAGGCATAATGTATGCAAATCTCTACATGTCATCAACCTTTGAGGTCAAAACCATAATGGCAAATGGTAAATCCACAAATGCCTACGGGCTACTGTAATTAAAGGTAAGCCCTGACTGACAGTAAACAGGGATGATGTGTCTCTGTCCAAATCATACCAAGTAACAGATATCAGGGGAATTTGTGAGATAGCCTTCCAAATTACTTCCATCAAATACTGCTGGGCTCCTGCAGGATAAATACCACCCTGAACAATACTTGGAACATACCAACACTAAATATCATGCATTAATACTAATTTCAAATTTTAAAAAATGAAACTAAGAAAAATAAGAGTACTGAAGAAGAATACATTTATTACTAAGGAAATCTTTTAATTTATAGAGCAATTGGAAAACATATTAGTTAAAAGTGCATTAGAACATAAAAGCAATAACTTCTGCCCCAGTCAGATCTCTTTAAGAAAAGCGTTCTTTCTGTGTGTGTTCTTTATTAAGAACATTCATCTTCATGCCAATCAGTGCCACCGGTTGGTTTTAAACTCCATGGTAACAACATTAACTACCAGGAATACCAAGAGTAGCAATAAAAATAATAATTATAATAAATGCCTACTTGGGGGAAATTTTCAGCTCCTTCAGGAGTTTGATTTCTCCTTTGTCTCATGGAGGAAAATTATAATAATTGTTTTGTCAGTTGCCACTGGAGATCTTTTAACTTCATATCACATCAATTCAGAGATCCCAAGTCTAACTGTCACTCAGAGAATGTTAAATAACTGTTTGGGACACTGCAGGAAGCCGCTGCTTTCTGATTCATCCCACTGAGTTGTAAGGAATAAAATAGCATTCCCTTGATGCAGCACTTCTCCAGTCCCACAATGCCTCGGGGTTATTTTCAGTCAGATACATTGAAAGGATAACAGGTTTTACAACAACAATGTGCTGGGAAACTGCATATGTGAATTTAAGAGATTGGAGGAGTCTTCAGTAGTGATTTCCCATTCAACAATAACTGACAATTCTTATGTAATTGAGAATTAAATTTTATCAATAAACAGGATTCATGGGGAATAATGAATGAATTGTTTTAGTAATTAAAAAACCCTGTTGTAATGTACCCTTTAGGCCAAAGAATAGCTGTGTAGAAGCATGAATAAATAATATATGGGGAGCGTGGGTGGCTCAGTTGGTTAAGCGTCTGGCTCTGGATTTCAGCTCAGCTCATGATCTCACGGTTCGGTTAGTGAGATAGAGCCTCTGTTCAGGCTCTGGGCTTACAGCATGAGCCTGCTAGGGATTCTCTCTCTCTCTCTCTCTCTCTCTCTCTCTTTCCACCCCTTCCCCATTCTCACAGACACGCATACTCTCTCTCTCTCTCTCTCCATGAAAACCTTAAAAAATGTGTTGGTGTAAGTATGCTTCATGAAACATGTGGGACGTACATATATACTAAAACACTGTTATTTTTCTATTCCCTGCAAATGAGCACAGGGGATGTTTTGGGGGTGATGAAAATGTTCTAAAATTGGATTTTGGTGGTTTCACAACTGTAAATTTACTAAAAACCATTGAATTTCACACATAAAATGGGTGAATTGTACGGTGTGCAAATTATACCTTTAAAAAGCTGTTAGGAGATGTCCATGTTTTATTTTAGATGACTCAAGGCTAACATATTTTTTATTTGATGGCTGAGCTCCTTATTTCTTGTGGCATTATTGTGATGAGCAGATGGGGTGATAATAAATGGAGGGATTTTGTAAATGCTAGAGTACTGTATAAGCACAAGGTAGCATACTAATATTTCTTTTGTTAATTGTAGTGTGTATATTTCATTATTTTATGTTGTTATTAAGATTACTTCTATCTATAATAAACTCTTGCTAGATGTTATTCTTGGATTTTGACTAGTTCAAAGTCACATCACGACAGAGGTAGGGTCATCCCACCAGAAGTCATCTGACCCCTGGCACAGTGTTGTTCTAAAACACCATGGGTAATTAATGGAGAAAAGAGTTATACTTACCCTTTTCTACCCATCTTTTCATTTTGGACTGTAATAAAAATGTACAGATGGAAAAAAAAACACCAAGATAAAATTTGTCAAAGTAACTGCATATAGGTCTTTTATGATAGTCACCATGCCTTTCCTTCAACCTTCAACAGTTGTTTATCGCGTGCTGACTGCATGTTGAGTAATACGTTAAAGATGCAGTGGTCATGAACAGGGAGAACACTGCCCTTGTTCTGATAGAATTCCCAACGGGAGGGGGATCTCTAGAATTTCTGGTTTTTCCATTTTGACCTATATTATTTAGTCTTTTTTTTTTAAGTCTATTTATTTATTTATTTTTGAGAGAGACAAAGAGAGCGAGAGAGACAGAGAAAGAGTGCAAGTGTGCCAGCAGGGTTGGGCGGGGAGGGCAGAGAGAGAGAGAGAGAGAGGGAGAGAGAGAATCCTAAGCAGTCTATACCAAAACATTTCTTACCATTTATTTGAAATTTATGTTTAACCAGAGACTATATTTTATCTGTTTACCCTACCAAAACAGGGACTTTTAAAACTTATTTTTTTAGTATTGTTGATGGATTTACACATGCTTATTCACAATCTCTTCATTAGTAACAAAATATGCTTTTGTAAGATGCCTGACCAAGGACTTATGTTTTACAATTCTTTATACATAAATTACTATTAGAATAACTAAGGAGTTCTAAGTGTTTCTTTTTTTTAACAATTTTTAAAATATTTATTTATTTTTGAGAGAGACAGAAACAGAGTGTGAGCAGGGAAGGGGTAGAGAGAGAGGGAGACACAGAATCCGAAGCAGGCTCCAGGCTCTGGGCGGGCAGCACAGAGCCTGATGTGGGGCTCAAACTCACAAACCAGGAGATCGTGACCTGAGCCAAAGTCAGACGCTTAACCTACTGAGCCACCCAGGCGCCCCAGGAGTTCTAAGTATTTCTAAGGAAACCAATCCCCATGTCCCTTTCACATGTGAGTGCAGTCACCAGAGGACTTCAGGCAGAAGGCCAGGCTTGGTGCTGCTCTGGGATGGTGTGTTTATGATTCTATCTGATGTGTCCTGAGGCAGTACACTTGTACCTCTGGCATTCTTTAAGGCAGTTGTGCATTTTAAAATTAGCTACAGTACGCAGTACACCTGCCATATGCAGTGAAGGCACAACCCACTACACACACCGCCTCTAGTAGAGAATCTAGCAGAGAATGGAAAATCAAGCAACGTGGAAACCACAAAGAAGAGATAGCCCCACTCTATTCATATCCTCATTGCATCGGAGACCAGAACCTCAAGGCTGGGACTGTTTAGTTGCCAGAGACTTTTTTTTTTTAATCAAATAGAAGCTTCCACTGAAGCATTGGTGTTAGGTTTTTACAAGGTGAGGCTAAACAACTGTTAGGTAGAAAATATTCTAAATGACCTCCTCTGGTCTCTGTGGTACGGTTCCTATTTGTTTCCCTCATTCTGTAACCTTGATTTAGTCATTCAATCAATGTGTCAACAAATGCTTCCTGAGGGTATCCATTTGAACACTAGATACCGTTGTGGGATCTAGAAGTTCAGGATAGGGTTTAGTTTTTGTTTGTCATTTTGGTCCTGGTGCCAAGCTCAGTGCCTTGGTGGGTCAGCACCCATATTCATGTGCCAAATGAGTGTGTTCAGCAGTGAGTATGACGGAAACAGTTCTTGTCCTCCACGAGTTTACAGCCTGTCTTCCTGACCTTTCTCAGAGAGGTTTTGAAGCTCAGCAGAGAAAATCAGGCTGCCACAGTCACTGCTGTTCTAGTTTTCCTCTACTTTAGCCTTTGCTTGAATCCTGAAAATCTTTTGATTTCCTATTTTAGCCCTCTGACCTGAAATGG
Source organism: Panthera onca (assembly GCF_046562875.1). Taxonomy (NCBI): domain Eukaryota; kingdom Metazoa; phylum Chordata; class Mammalia; order Carnivora; family Felidae; genus Panthera; species Panthera onca. Next base: position 227,874,040 of record NC_138339.1, read on the forward strand.
GAAGCAAAAACACTACATGCTTTTTCCATGGCTCACTTCATGGGGTATCATCAGTCAACCTCACCCCAGAACCTCTTGTCTGATTTTCCTTAGATTGAGGAAACCACCTGGAAATGGCAGTTTCCCTTATTTCCTTGGATTACAATTTTCCTTGGATTACATTAGATCAATTTGTGGTAGAGTAGTGTTCTGACAATCCAAAACCCTGAATCAAAACAAAACAAAAACTAGGCAGCAGCAAAATGGCACATTACTAAATTTACTGCTTGAAACTAATGCAGACTACTGAAAGCTCAGTTATATGATAGTCCAGTAATCTTGTATTATTGGCATTTTATTAGTATTTAATAATTACTAACATCACTCAATATTTAGTTAATATCATCTGTCATAAAAAGGACAATAGTTTGGTGGAAATTTAAAATGGTATAACCCAAGCAAAGGAAACAATCAACAAAACTAAAAAGCAACTGACAGAATGAGGAACAATATTTGCAAACGACATATTGGATAAAGGATTAGTATCCAAAATCTATACAGAACTTATCAAACTCAACACCCAAAAAGCAAATAATCCAGTAAAGAAATGGGCAGAAGACACGAATAGGCACTTTTCCAAAGAAGACATCCAGATGGCCAACAGACACATGGAAAGATGCTCAACTTCACTCATCATCAGAGAAATACAAATTAAAGCCACACTGAAATACCACCTCACACCGGTCAGAGTGGCTAAAATTAGCAACTCAGGAAACAACAAATGTTGGAGAGGATGTGGAGAAACAGGAACCCTCTTGCACTGTTGGCGGGAATGGAAACTGGTGCAGCCACTCTGGAAAACAGTGTGGAGCTTCCTCAAAAAATTAAAACTAGAATTACCCTACGACCCAGCAAGAGCACTACTAGGAATTTATCCAAAGGATATAGGAGTGCTGATTCATAGGGGCACATGATAGCAGCGCTATCAACAATGGATTACTACATACAATGGATTACTACCCGGAAAAGAGAAAGAATGAAATCTTGCCATTTGCAACAACATGAATGGAACTGGAGGGTATTATGCTAAGGGAAATAAGTCAGTCAGAGAAAGACAGATATCATGTGTTTTCACTCATATGTGGAATTTGAGAAACTTAACAGAAGACCACGAGGGAAGGAAGGGAGGCAAACCATGAGACTCTCGAATACAGAGAACAAACTGAGGGTTGATGGGGGGTGGGGGAGAGGGGGAAAATGGGTGATGGGCATTGAGGAAGGTACTTGTTGGGATGAGCACTGGGTGTTGTATGTAAGTGATGAATCTACTCCTGAAGCCAAGAGCACACTGTATACAGTGTATATTAGCTAACTTGACAATAAATTATATTTAAAAAAATGGTGCAGCCTCTATGGAAAACAGTATGGAGGTTCCCCCAAAAGTTAAAATACAATTATCATATGATTTAGCAATCCCACTTCTGGTTATATAGCCAAAGGAACTGAAAGCAGGATCTTGAAGACAGGCTTGCACATGCATGTTCATTACAGCACTACTCACAATAACCAAGAGATAGAAGCAACCCAAATGTCCATTGACAGATGAATGAATAAATAAAAAGATATATACATACAGCATAATATTATTCAGCCTTAAGAGAAGAAAGAAATCCCGCCTTATGCTATAAACCCTCTCATGAATCTTGAGGACATTATGCTAAGTGAAATAAGTCAGTCACAAAAAAAACAAATATTGTATAATTTCACTTATATGGTGTATCTAAAGTAGTCAAAATCAAAGAAACCAAAAGAAGAATGGTGATCTCCGGGGGCAGGGGAAGAGGAAAATGGGGACCTTTTGTTGAATGGATATAGAAATTCACTTTTATAAGATAAAAAAGTTATAGAGATCTGTTGCACAATAATGTGAAAGCACCTAGCAGTAATAAGCCATACACTTAAAAGTGGTTAAGATAGTAAATTTTATGTTATGTGTTTTCTAATTTTTAAACACAATTTTTAAAAGAGGACAACACTAGTTATGCTGAGACCCAATATTTTCTTAGTTATAAGAAAAAGGATTGAAGGTTCAGCTTTTAAACCCTGTAATCTCCATATAAAACAAATTTTGTTGTAGACTGGACAGAGATTATTTCCAAATTTGCATTGGAGATTGATGCTAAACATGCATCACTGTGTGTGAATCTAAAAGGGAGAGTTATTTAAAATAGATTAAATGATGTGGAATAAAACTTCCAAAAGCTGTAATTGAAAGTGTCAGAAACATTAGCTTTGAAACAAGTAACATTTAATCACATAGATTATACAGAAGCATAAATTTTTGTAGGTTGTTTTCTTCAATCAAATTTACATTTTAATCTGCTGAGACTATTCATCACTTTTGGCTGTCTGGTACCAAGCAACTTGTCAGAACTTATAAATGCAAACCGCCTACATTGGGAATAGGACTTTTCCTTTAAGCACAAAGATGATGAAAGTTTAATTAGAATACTTCAAGATAGCAGGTGTCTGAGAGTGGTGAGATTAAAATAAAGGGCATTTTGTTTATCTGTATTTTTTCAGCTACTAAATGGTAAAAATTATAATCATTCATGCCTATAAGACTGCTTTAAGGGCCAACAAAATTTAAACTTTTAAAAAATAGACACTTGCCATAGGAGAGAATTTGACAAGATATATACTGCGGTTGGCAGAGGGAAGCCATGAGACAGACAGACCCTCTCTTCAAGGGTTGGGCTGGAAGAGGACAGTTATTGGTCATTTTGGAGGACTTGCTAAGATAGGAGGGTTCCAAGGAGAAAGAACCTCCATATGGGTGCAGATTTTGGCAGTTTTCTTAGGTAAGTATTAAATTCCAACTGTTTTTCACTGTTGTCCAGGGGATTTGTTTTCCATATTATCAGGTTCTAGAGCAACTCTTCATTTTACTGGCATCACAGAGGACTGCTGCTGTACTCTTGATACAGCCCAACCATGTGTGGTTGCTGAGGTCATGGTAACAAACTGCAGTTTGTTGTGTGTGTCTTTATTTATATTATTTTCCAGGACACAAGTGCCACCAGGTACAAGTGTCATAAGGTAGAACAGTTGAAAAATGTGGGTGAATCTACACAAAGGCAGAACTTTCTCAGAACGTGCGTCTTTGGCTAGCAATGACAGTAGGAAGGATTTAAATGTTACAGTGATTAAACATTTTACCAAACTATGGCAGTTATCCATTTCCCCCCAAAAAAATTTATAATGGATTTGAGCCTGTTGAGGAGTCAAAGCCCAGAAGACCTGGCATAATTTGCTACCATTGCATTTAGTAGCAGTTCCTTGGGCATGGCCGATGAGGAGACCATAATATCACCAACAAGCATGTACTGCAAATTTACTTATGAAGCATTATGCTACTACCCAAGTGATCCAACCTGAAGGAAATCATCCCTGTTCTCCACAGATATAGATAGATATAGGTATAGATATAGATACAGGTACAGATATAGATATAGATATATAGATACATACCTAAAGAACTAGAGAATAGGCATCATGAAGACTCAAAGAAAGAATAAATTATTTCAGTTAGAAATTATTTATATAGAGTTCCTGTGTTATCCTCTTTCTCTTTCTTTCTTCCTTCCTTTTTCTCTTTCTTTCTTTCTTTCTTTCTTTCTTTCTTTCTTTCTACTGGGAATCTATCTGAAGAGGGTCAAAAATATGACACTTATATTTTATGAACATAAGAAAAGTAATTAATAGCTTCTTAGTTTCATGATACTAACAGTAAACTGCAAAATCTATTTACTTTAGCATCAGGATAGGATAAATGTTACCATAAGTCTAGTACTGAGTAGTAATTGTAAGGGAGATCTGGGAAGCACAATTACAAAGTAGAATTCTTTGCTTATTATTCCTTCTTTATTAATATCGTTCCTCTATTCCCTGTGCTCAAACAATTCCTTACAGCCCAGTGAGAATTATTTTACCAGACAGCTTCTCTCAGTAACAGTAGGAATCAGCATAGACGATGGCAGGCTGGGGGAAGGGTGTTGGAGTGGTTTAAGATGAGCTCAGTCTTGGCTTCCTTGAGTCTGAGATGTTCATGGACCATCCAAGTGGAAGTGTAAAGGAAAAGCTTGCACATTCACACCCAGAGTTCACAATGGATGTCTACACAAAAGACAGACTTTGGTGTACAGAAGGTGAGTGATGTTGGCACACTGGATGAGATCAACAAGGGAAATCATGCAGTGTGACAAGACAGGAGGTAAAGAATGGAGCCATGTATGCTAGACTTTGAGTTTCTCAGGGAGCAGCCTCTGACAGAGTTTTGTGTTCAGGGTGTTTATTGGAGTGCACCTGGGATCCACACCTACAGAAAGGGTGTGGAGGAAGCAGGATTAGGCAGAGGGAGAAGGTGAGCTGCAATGCCACCCCTAAGAGGCTCTCTCCAGATGGAATGACCTGTCAGAGTTGTCCTATATTTGGCCCAAATAATGAGGCCTTTATGCTCTGCCTTTATCAGCTAGCCATTGGATATGTGTCCTGGGAACAGTGTGGACCTTCCATGAAAGCCCTCTTTGCAGCTGAAGTCACAACAGGCTGAGCTGGAGGCAGCCTTGTCTATACTCTAAGCAGTTATGGTAGAAAGTCCCTTCCTGTAGAGGGACCTGGGAAGCATGTCCCCAGGTCACCCACACTGTGAAATGCATAAATGTCAGGGATGGGCAGAGAAAAAAAAGCCTACAGTTCAGAATTTATGAACAGCAGGTAGAGTAGGACCATAAATAGATTGTACTATGTTGGAAGTGCTAGAGGCCAGAGGAAGAAGGAGGGAGTGGACAACAATGTCAAGTGCTACTTTTAAAACACAAGTAAAATAAGGACCATCAAGTATAGATAGATGTCAAGAGTTGACAGCTACCAGTAGAGGTACAGGCTTCAAGGAGTCACAGCTTTTACATGAAGATGAAGCACTCACGATCCAAAAATGGCATGGAGTATAAAAAGTTGCTGAGGTTAAATCTTAGCCCAAATCTATGTGCGGTTGGAATAATAAGCCAAATCCACTTGAAAGGGCCAGTTCATATCCAGTGTCTTCAAGGTTCATATCCAGTATCTGTCAGGTGTCAGTCAAGGCAAGAGGTGCAAATGGTTTCCAATAAAGAAGCGAAGCATATCAAAGATTTGGCTTACCACATTAAATATTCCAAAGCACAACAGGAAAGCTTAGGAGGCAGAAAAGGAAGGAAATGAAGAGAAAAAGAAGGGAGAGGTAGGGCAATGGGCAATATGATCTTGACCCAGGTGAAAGTGTTCACCCAGCAGTCTGGGAGGGAGTGAGATTATGGGAAAGGAGGGATGCTCAAAGGGGCTTCTAACACTTTGGATGGGAATGGGAATCATGGGAGGACTTTCTAGCCTCAAGATTGCTAACATAACCTGTCCCAGAAGGCTCAGTCTGAGAAAGACACAGACCTCTAGGGAAGGAGTGAAAATTTTGCTTGATTAAAGATGTCTCAAGGGATTTCTCAGGTGAACTACAATAAGGTCGACTTTGTTTTCAGGAATCCTTAAATTCAGCAGAAGCCCTCAGTGGACGGGAGAGCTCTTGGAAGCCATCAAAGAGTGTATTAAAGGGCTATCACAATGGCAATGTTCCTTTCCCCCTTTTTTCCTCCTCTGTTTTGTTATATGTATTAAACAACAAATATTTGTTGAGAATTTATAGTTACAAGTAGCTGTCCTAGAGCTTGGAGATACCGAGATAAATAAAGCACACCATCCATCCTCCAGATACTCAGAGCACAATAATTCTAGCATAGTTATAACTGTCAAGAAAAATGCTATGTGACAGTCATGCAAACAAGCACTCACAACCTGGAATAAATCAGAGCCAGTCAGATATCAAGCTGTTGATAATTAAAGATTTTAATAAAAGTTGAGACATATCCCTTGGCACCATTCTCCACACATTCCTACTTCTACTGCACACTGCTGTCAGGTGCAACATTGTAAAGACATTACACGAGGAAAGGACAGTGAAAGTAGAGTTGCTGACAGATTTTTAGAGAAAATACATGCGTAGTTATTATTCCACTCATTGAAACATCAGTCTGGAAGAACAGAACACGTCAACTGTCTTAGCCACCTACCTTCTGGTCAAGCTTCCCTGCTCACTAGGCAAGGAGGGATCCCTTGTCTTTCAGAGAGGCCATATCCTTCTCTGCCTGTCATGGATCATGACTCATCTTCTTGTTCCATCGTCCGCTTCCTCTCTTCTTGTCAGCTTGCAAGTGTTGGTAGAACAGTCTGCACTAAGGGCTGATGTGGGACCAACCCCAAGAGCTCAGCCTTCCCCTCTCCCCATGACCCCGGTCATCTGTCACCAAAACTAGGTTCTCACTAGTGTATAATTATTCTGGCTTCACATCTTAACAAGGGGTTTTAGCCCTCATTACCAAAGCAAATATTAAATTGTGATAATTTATCCATGAGACATTTGTTGAGTGCTCGCTAGGGCCTCAGAAGTCAAGACAAATAAGACTTGGTCCCTTCGCTAAAGAGTCAAGGAGGAGAAAACAACAAAATATTCTCAGAGAGAAAAATGGATTGCTTAGGGAGCAACTTACTTCTTCCATGGAATAATAAAAGCCTGTAAATAGGTAACAGCTAACAATGTAACCTATTCCTTATCATCACTGACAGGATCCCGGTGCTATAAATCAAACCTTATTTGCATGATCATACAGGTATTTAACATATGTGAACATGTATCACTCATTCATATAGTAATCATACACATAGAGATGTTCAATTCTGAAAATTAAGTGTGTCATGTCTACATTTCACCTATTAATATCTTTTAGGCCTCAATTCTGTGCAAAGGTCTATTAGACGCTAAGAGTGACACAAAGATGAATCAGACACAAAGTCTCTTTTAAAAATATTTCATTTAAAAAATCAATATTAGCTTTCTTATGGATAGTTTTCACCAAATTTGGAAAGCATATTTGGGATTTACTGAGTTAAAATATATACTATGTGGCATACTGGAAATTCACTCAGGGGAACCTTAGAGAACCCCTCAACCAGATGGGCTATCTTTCCAGATATTAGCTATTTGGAGCCACGCAGCATCTAATAGTACCTTGTTTTTTGAGAGAGGCATTACTTTTCTTTGCATGCAATCTTAGCAAGATGGTAAATCAATGTGTCTAGCCCTCTCGCAACAGATGCTGAAGGGCCTCCTATGAGTGCCCCCCATCTCTGAGAACAGCCAGAGGCAGACAGGTGAACTAAGACTGACCAGACAGCCTCTCTCCCAAGACTTAGAATCCTGAACAGAATAATACAAAAAAGAAATAAATTACTGGAGTTGACTCACCCTGTGGTGGATTCTGAGTGAGATTGTCTTCCCCTAGCAATGAAATCTGTAGTAGTTTCGGGTCTCTGTTTTATGCCTGGTTCTTCAGTCTTCCATGGGATTCTGTAAGTTTTCTTACAGTCTTTTAATAAATTACCTTTTAAAAAAATCCATCCAGGGGCGCCTGGGTGACTCAGTCAGTTGAGTGTCCGACTCTTGATTTCTGCTCAGGTCGTTATCCCCGGGTTGTGGGATCCAGCCCCATGTCAGGCTCTGTGCTGAGCATGAAGCCTGCTCAAGATTCTCTGTCTCTCCCTCTGCCCACATGGATGCTAATGGGAAGAGAAATACAAAAATCACTTACACACAGAGATTTCAAATTTGAGTCCCACAGTGTAATTTGTCAGACGTTCCAAACTGCCAGCACGGGTTTGTGACAGAGCCACTTCTCACTTGGACTCTTTGAGGTAGAAACAAGGACTTATTTAATTAATGATGGCTAACATCCTGAAAATGTGGAACTTAGATACAACATGATTAAAATTCAAAAGGAAACAAGGTCATTGTTATAGGAGGACAGGTAAAGTGTTATAGAATGCCAAGTAAAGAAACTGTGAAGAGGCCAAGGAGACATCTCAAAGGAGACAACATTGAGCTAGGTGATCAAAGGAATAAGGTGGGGAATAAGATTAGCAAGTAAATCATAGAGGCATGAAATTATGGATGTTCAGTAGTTAAGCTTTGCTAAAGCTTAGGGTCAGTGATGAGGAGCAGTGGAACGTCAAGGTTGGAATACAAGTTTGTTGATACAACTAGGTGACACATTAAGTTTCATATCTATATCTACTCTAATCAGCAGTGTGTGTGTGTGTGTGTGTGTGTGTGTGTGTGTGTGTGTTACACGAAAGCAAGCATTGAACTTCATGTACCGTTCTATGTGTTGAATTGTCCAGTTTTCAGTTGCATCTACTAAGTTTAGGTATCTAGCTTTAACAAATTGTGGAGAGGTTCTTTTTCTCATGACTTGCTATGAGCCTTTGAGCAGTTTTAAGGAAACCTGGCAAGGTTAATATTGTGCTTGTGTTGTGCTTGTATATACCCCAGTCATAAATTCAGGATGCAAAAGATGTAATCTTTTATTTTCTAAAATTCACCTTAAGTTTTAACCCTCATTCCATCAGTCCCTGGCATGTGGTAAATACCCAACATCTGTTTGTGGAATGAATCAATCAATAAATGAATAAATGAATTTGTTAGAACAAAACTTGAGTCAGCAAGTCTGATTCCCTACCTGTTGCATTAATTCTTTCTGACAATGAGGCATACAGTTTTTTCAAATCATTCTAGTTTTTGCTACTATCTTTAAAAAATATACTGACATCTTACAATAATTGTAACCAATAAGAAAACCATGTGTGCTAGTCTTCTAAGCTAGTTTGGATTTTAAATATTCTATCCTAATGTCAGATCACAAATACAATTTTTGTTTCAGGAAATATGATCCCTGTATACGATTTTTATTTTTACTTTCGTACTTAGCTAATTCTCATCACGTTTGGTTTTCTTCCTTCCTTTTTTATTCTCTAAAGCATTCAAAGAGAGTCAGGAGAGATGACCAGCTGCCATGAATGAATGGAGCAGAGGGTGGGACAAAGAGATGCTCTAAAGCTACCATGAAAGGCAGTTTGACAAAAAGCCTGAACACATCCTGGCTGTGCAAGGGTGGGGGGGCGGCAGGGAGCAGAATGGGGCCAACCACCTGGGTAGCTGTGGGTCAGAAGGGGGGAGTGGTCCAACAAGAGTCAGAGTCAGCACAGGCCACTGAACTGTTACTGACCTAAGTAATAAATGCTGTGCCTTCAAGTCATGGGCCCTTAGTGGGCAATTGTAAATTGATGGCTACATGCTGTGACATCCCATGACTTAAGTGTGTGGCCTTTGGCAGCCTTTCATTTGGAGATATCCAATAATAGGGGTAATCAAGCTAAGTTTCACTTAAGCTGAAAGTATTGAACCAAAGAAAACCACCTAACTTGGGGCATAGTTTTAAATCAACTCCTTTTTATTTACTTTTTATTTTTTTATTATATTTTTAATTAATTAATTAATTAATTTATTTTTATTTTTATTTTTTTTCCAATATATGAAGTTTATTGTCAAATTGGTTTCCATACAACACCCAGTGCTCATCCCAAAAGGTGCCCTCCTCAATACCCATCACCCACCCTCCCCTCCCTCCCACCCCCCATCAACCCTCAGTTTGTTCTCAGTTTTTAAGAGTCTCTTATGCTTTGGCTCTCTCCCACTCTAACCTCTTTTTTTTTCCTTCCCCTCCCCCATGGGTTTCTGTTAAGTTTCTCAGGATTCACATAAGAGTGAAAACATATGGTATCTGTCTTTCTCTGTATGGCTTATTTCACTTAGCATCACACTCTCCACTTCCATCCACGTTGCTACAAAGGGCCATATTTCATTCTTTCTCATTGCCACGTAGTACTCCATTGTGTATATAAACCACCATTTCTTTATCCATTCATCAGTTGATGGACATTTAGGCTCTTTCCATAATTTGGCTATTGTTGAGAGTGCTGCTATAAACATTGGGGTACAAGTGCCCCTATGCATCAGTACTCCTGTATCCCTTGGATAAATTCCTAGCAGTGCTATTGCTGGGTCATAGGTAGGTCTATTTTTAATTTTTTGAGGAACCTCCACACTGTTTTCCAGAGCGGCTGCACCAATTTGCATTCCCACCAACAGTGCAAGAGGGTTCCCATTTCTCCACATCCTCTCCAGCATCTATAGTCTCCTGATTTGTTCATTTTGGCCACTCTGACTGGCGTGAGGTGATATCTGAGTGTGGTTTTGATTTGTATTTCCCTGATAAGGAGCGACGTTGACCATCTTTTCATGTGCCTGTTGGCCATCCAGATGTCTTCTTTAGAGAAGTGTCTATTCATGTGTTCTGCCCATTTCTTCACTGGGTTATTTGTTTTTCGGGTGTGGAGTTTGGTGAGTTCTTTATAGATTTTGGATACTAGCCCTTTGTCCGATATGTCATTTGCAAATATCTTTTCCCATTCCGTTGGTTGCCTTTTAGTTTTGTTGGTTGTTTCCTTTGCTGTGCAGAAGTTTTTTATCTTCATAAGGTCCCAGTAGTTCATTTTTGCATTTAATTCCTTGCCTTTGGGGATGTGTCAAGTAAGAGATTGCTACGGCTGAGGTCTTTTCCTGCTTTCTCCTCTAGGGTTTTGATGGTTTCCTGTCTCACATTCAGGTCCTTTATCCATTTTGAGTTTATTTTTGTGAATGGTGTGAGAAAGTGGTCTAGTTTCAACCTTCTGCATGTTGCTGTCCAGTTCTCCCAGCACCATTTGTTAAAGAGACTGTCTTTCTTCCATTGGATATTCTTTCCTGCTTTGTCAAAGATTAGTTGGTCATACGTCTGTGGGTCTAGTTCTGGGGTTTCTATTCTATTCCATTGGTCTATGTGTCTTTTTGTGCAGGTACCATGCTGTCTTGATGATTACAGCTTTGTAGTAGAGGCTAAGGTCTGGGATTGTGATGCCTCCCGCTTTGGCCTTCTTCTTCAAAATTACTTTGGCTATTCAGGGCCTTTTGTGGATCCATTCACAATTGCACCAAGAAGCATAAAATACCTAGGAATAAATCTAACCAAAGATGTAAAAGATCTGTATGCTGAAAACTATAGAAAGCTTATGAAGGAAATTGAAGAAGATATAAAGAAATGGAAAAACATTCCGTGCTCATGGGTTGGAAGAATAAATATTGTCAAAATGTCAATACTACCCAAAGCTATCTACACATTCAATGCAATCCCAATCAAAATTGCACCAGCATTCTTCTCGAAGCTAGAACAAGCAATCCTAAAATTTTTATGGAATCAACTCTTTTTTAATATAATCACTCTGCCTTGTGTTTCAGTTCCATGCTTTTTAAATATGTGTGAATTGCAAATGGGTTTGCATACACTTCTTCACTTTGACTCGGGGGGAGATAAGCATTCTTCTCAGGCTCTTCTGGTTCATTCTGAAGAGCCTGGGAGCAAAGGTCTCAAATCTCAAGTGTCAAAAGTTAAATTTGCAACCTGTTTAGGACCTCAAGGTCACACTCCTCAGAAACTCATTTTTCATTGAGATATAATCAGGACACATATTAGCCCCAAATTACAACTGTGGACAGAGATTCCAAGAAGTGATGGTAATTGCCCAATGTCACTGAGGGCGGTAAAGTGCACAAACTCTACCAACACTTGCTGGCAATGTTAGCAGTTCTCCCTATATTTCTGAACTCAAACTTGTTTTCTGTGACTCCTGTCGTCTCTAAAAAAAGGGTTGCAAAGATAAGGGCAAATAGGGAAAGAATATAATTGAGAATTTCTCATTTACAGGCAAGAATTTCCTCAAATTTTGAAGTAACTAGCCCCTGTCTTGCACTAAATATCCAAATTCTGGAATTCCAAATTCTGTGAACTTTCTCTTCAAGACAATCTGCAAAGTAGGTAGTCGAGGATTTACAAACATCAGAGGGCTCTGAGCAGATTCTGCCAAGGTATTATTCTTTTTAAACCACCTATTTCCTGGTTTGTAGCACAGTGTTAAAATGATTGATGAACAAATAAGTTCATAGTAGTTGAAGCAAACAGTGCCTATCCAGCTGAACCACTACAAATCATACATCATCTTGCAGCATTAAATCCTTTGCATGTTGCAAAAAAAATAAAAAATAAAAAGCCACACACCCACAATTCTTAACGACAACACATAGGGAAACGGGTGATTTTTGCATCAATCAAATGCTGCTGTTATTCTTAGAAACAGTTCCCAACCCGAAGGCCTCTGTAATGGTGAGCTGTGGGCTAGATATCTTATTCCTTCTTTCTGGGCTACTTCCAGAAACATGTGCAGTAGTACAAGCACATCTTTCATCTTTAATACACTTACAACTGAAGATGAACAAAGCACAATGCACTGCTATCAAGATACTAACCTCATTCATCTTGCAATGCTGTTGAAGTAGCTCATGGTTTTAGTATAGAACAGTTTTCAAGTCAACTCTATACACATTTGTGAAGCACCTATATTTTCAGATTGTGCAGCAGAGATAGAAAGAGGAATAAAACTTGACACGGCCCCTGTGCATTTTGGTTAGGGATATATGAGAGATAAAGAGGGAAGAGGTGACCACACGGTGTGATAAATGCAATGACAAGTGTGCATAAGAGAGACGAAAAGAGTCCTGGAGGGGGCACTTGTCACCCGCTCGGAGTGGTCAGTGGAGACTGCCCAGAGGAGATGAGGTCGGAACTAGACTCCAAAGAATCCGCAGTAACTCTCATTGTCAAGAACATGGGTGTGCACTCTGGGGACAGAGGGTAACAAGTGCAGAGCTATGACCAGCAGCATCTGGAGGCTGCTGAAATACAAAGAAAGGGGGTGCGGAGATCTGTCAGAATACTGTGGAAGGGGAGACAGGAGGCAGCATTTCTGGCCTGAGGACCAAAAGACCTTTGCTTATTCAAATCTTCCCCTCTCTCTTTTAAAAACTCTTCTGGGCTGTACCTGCTGGATAGAAAAGTGTGCTGAATATTAAAAGCAGAATTATTTTTTTTCCAAATAAATAGATTTCTTCCCCTCAAACAAGGCTTTCTAACAAAACTCAGTGTCACAACTGTCTAGTGGTTGGAGCACTGGCTTTTGAGTTAGGCGGGTCTGAGCATGATTCTGTGTCTACCATATATATCCTGAAAAGTTATTTAAACCTTTAAACTTATGTTTCCCTACCTGTATTATGGCTGCTATGAGAATTAAATAATATGTACTTACCACAGTGTCTGGAGTATAATAAGTATCAGAACACAATACCTGCTGCCATTATCATTATTTTTTTTACTGGCAGTTTCCTAGCATAACATTGCTTTAGTGTCAGGTGGGTAAATAAAATGTCTCACTATAAATCCCTCTAACTAAGCTCAATGGCAAATAGACTGGATATCCGGGAGCAAAGCTCCACCCCTGGGGGCTTTAAAATGTGCTAAGGAAAGAAACCACAAGGGTCCTAAAGACAGGACACAATTCCCAACTTAACCTGTCACTTGCCTCCAGTGGGAACTCTCTCAGGTCCCTGAATGATGAAGTGAAAATGCCCAGAATTTAGACAGATGTTCTCATAAAATCCTGATTGTACATGTAAGGAAATCATGGCACCTCCCATCCCAGTGGTATGCTTGCGATGGGAATCTGGAGCCAGGTTTTGATGCTACTCCCTCATTCTATACTCTGCAGAGGCATTTGGTAAAGCCGTACAACGAAAATAGCTTTATTAGCAAGCTCTGAGAATATTTATTCCCTCCACAAACAGTTTCTTAAACAACCTAAACTAGTCATGCAATCTTGAACATCAGAAGAAAATCAGGAGTTGGGGTGAAAGTAGTGGGACAATCACAGCTGATCAACAAAGAGTGAAGAATTCCTTCAGAGTAGAGAAAAGGAAGTGGGTCAGGCCCTTTTCCAATAGGAGAATCACATGTTCGTTTGTGGATGAAAATCTGTTATGTATGAGATTACTCTGGAGTTTTTCAGTGGTTAACTTCCATAATTTCTATTTTCAAAAACATGCCAGTCTTATTAACAAGATGATATCTGTCACAGAAATGAAACTGCCTTATGATTTCTGAAGTATATTCTGCATTGCCAAAATGCCTATCTGGTGCCACCCCCGCCAGCCCTCCCTCACCAAGTTCTAGGGCAGGCCTTTGTTTCCCATGCATTCCCTGGGGGCATGAGGTCACTGGTAAAAGCTGAGCTCCAACACCAAACTTCATGAAAGTCAATTTATGAATTAAACTTCACTGCCTAGCCACCAGATCTCTACCATCCTGGCCATAAACAATCAACAAATATGTGTGTCTGTAGTGGGGAGGTGGTGTCTAGTTTTATGTACAAAACTGTGCTGAGCACCATGCAGAAATGGCAAAGTATAAACCATGCTCTTTGAGATTAGGAATTTGTAATGTCGTGAGGGGAAGAAGGTCACAGAAATTAGTATGCAAACCCAAGAGCAAACAACAGAAGCAGAGCAATGTAGTGTTATTGAAAAGGCTGAATATTGGGGCGCCTGGGTGGCTCAGTCGGTTAAGCGTCCGACTTCGGCTCAGGTCATGATCTCGCGGTCCATGAGTTCGAGCCCCACGTCAGGCTCTGTGCTGACCGCTCAGAGCCTGGAGCCTGTTTCAGATTCTGTGTCTCCCTCTCCCTCTGCCCCTCCCCTGTTCACGCTCTGTCTCTCTCTGTCTCAAAAATAAATAAACGTTAAAAAAAAATTAAGAAAAAGAAAAAGCTGAATATTTAAAACAGAGTAGGTTTGAAATCTTGTTATGTAACTTTGTACTTGTGAAATCACAGCATTAATTTTATTTTGCTAAGTTTCAGTTTTCTCAACTCTAAAATGGGGGTTAGATTTATGGGAGTGTTGTAGGATCAAGCACAATAATCTATGTAAAAAAGTGTTTTTGTAAGCTTCAAAGTCCCATACAACCATTGGATATTATTGTAAGTACCAAATCCTATGGTATATACTTTACATTCTCTTTTATTTTATTTTATTTTATTTTATTTTATTTTATTTATTTATTTCTTAATGTTTTTATTTTTGAGAGCGACAGAAAATGAGCAGAGAAGGGGCAGAGAGAGACAGGGAGACACAAAATGCAAAGCAGGCTCCAGGCTCTGAACTGTCAGCACAGAGCCTGACATGGGGCCCAAACTCACAAACTGCGAGATGGTGACCTAGGCCAAAGTCAGGTGCTTAACCCAACTGAGCCACCAGGAGCCCCCTTTAACATTCTCTCTTAAGTTTTCCTAACAGCGACCACTGAGTGATTTGTAATAGCTAGCTTAACAAGTTAGCATACTACAACAACAGCAAAGTTCTAAGAAATCTAGAAAATGCAAATTGGATTTCTCACTGCATTCAATGATTTTCTTTTATTTAATGTTTTTATTTATTTTTGAGGAAAAGAGAGTGCATGTGAGTGGGGGAGGGGCAGAAAGAGAGGGAGACAGAGGATCTGAAGTGGGCTCTGTGCTGACAGCAGAGAGTCGACGTGGGGGGCCTGAAGTCAAGAACCATGGTATCATGACCTGAGCTGAAAGGGGACACTTAACGAACTGAGCAACCCAGGCATCCCCCACATTTCATCATTTTCTTAGGTTTTTGATTTTGGGTCTCTTAGGCCCTCTCCTACCCCCAATTTTTGAGACTTCAAGTTGAAAAATAAGTGTTAATAGTTTCCAAACTAATTATTCATTAGTTGGGAACCTCGTTGCAAGACAACAGCTTTAGAAGACCTGGAAACAGGCGTGATTTTAACATGATCTTGCCCATATAGATTTTACTTTTTGTTTCTGGAACTATTTTTGAAAACCTGATTTTTCAAGCATGGAAAAATGAAGGATCATGACGAAGTTTCAAAAGATGCCCTAGTACCACTCATGCAGATTTGCACCTGCGTGTATTTACACGCAAACGATTTCATTTGCATGTACAAATTGACTAATTAGGCCGCTAACTATAAGATCAGCAAATGTAAATGCTTATTAGCCCATCAACAAATTTGTGCTCATAAAAAATTTCCAATCATAGCTTATAGTCCAATTTCTTTTCACCTTTTCAATATTGGCAATATTCCTATATGTTCTTTAAATTTCCAAGTATCGGGGGATATTTTCCAAATAAACTTACTCTCTGAAGTGTTAATCCTCCATAAACTTTTCAGTTTCAAACAAAGATAGAAAGATGCTCTATTATTAGCAAAAATGATACATTTCCCACAAAATCCAATGTTGTATATGTGTGTATGTGTAGGTATATGTGTATGCGTATATATATACGTATATATATATTTATATATGTACAAATACACACACACACACACATATATATACTCCTTATTTATAGATACATTTTTTAAATTGAATTTTATTACTGAATCTTACTACTTTGTTTTTCAGACCATAAAACTAAGAAGTAGAATAAACAAATACCTCTAGTTAGTTGCACAGCTGGGGATTTGATTCTAGGTCTCCTGATTTATCCTAACATATTAGCGCATTCCCTCAGCGTCCTCTTAGGAAAGACAGAATATCCAAATAAGGCAGAAAGTTAAAATGCAAAACTTCTGGTATTATTCAAATGAACTTTTTCTTCTTATCTTTTAACAAGATAACTTGAAAAATGTAACATAATTTGACAGTTGGAGCAGAGGTTGACAGTTAGAAAAACTGGAATTCTTAGGCTTTATGAAAGTTTGGGCCTATGAAACTTCACATAATGTGTTTTATGTTGCCAAGGACACTGAAAACAACGACTATAACTCGGTCACAGTGTAATTCATAAAAGGGAGAAGATTCTAGTACCAGAGAAATTGAAAAGATATCATCATAGAATAAAGGAGTATCTTATGTATCAAATGAATTTAGTTTTATGTAAAACTATGTAAACAAAATTTATTTAAACACATTTTTCTCAGTCTGTTGCAGGCAAGTTAGGAAGTTCTTCCATATGTTGGGCCGAAATTGACCTCCTCATACTTTCACTCATGACTTTCACTCATACAACCAGTATGGGTACTAGTGCTCCTTCCAGAACACACAAACAAGTTCAATGTCAGATCGCTGGATACTTAGGCAAGCACTGCATATGGGGCAGAGACAACCGATGTTAAAATAAAGAACCCACGTCTTAAAGGGCAGACAGAATGATCTAATCTTAAGGGCAGACAAAAAGATCTAGAAGACGTTACTTAGGATTTCAGGAAATATCTAACAACATTCCATGCCAAAGACCATTTGAATAATTGTGTCACTATCATTTTTACAGCAATGACCAAACCAGAACTACTTGAGCACTGTGTCACTTGAAGGTAATTTTACATCTGTTATTTTATATTTGCATTACTATAATGGTTACATATATATTTGATAACTATTCTGTGTTTGAAGGCATATCAGAACTTTTTTTTCTTTTAAAAAAAATTTTTTTTAACGTTTATTTATTTTTGAGACAGAGAGAGCATGAACGGGGGAGGATCAGAGAGAGGGAGACACATAATGTGAAACAGGCTCCAGGCTCTGAGCTGTCAGCACAGAGCCTGACGCGGGGCTCGAACTCACGGACCGTGAGATCACGACCTTAGCCAAAGTCAGACGCTTAACCGACTGAGCCACCCAGGCGCCCCAGAACTTTTTTTTTCTAATGAGAAATTATAGGATACAATGAGTAAAAGTGAGCACACCTTGGGATAAAGTGAAAGGCATGAGTGTCTGATATCATAGATTTTAACCTGGGTACCTTTGTTCTTGTTGCTTTTTCTACCTAAAATGACCTTGATCTTATGATCTTGGGAAAGATTCATTATCTTGATTTATTACAAGGCTTTCCACCCTATCAGGTCTCATTACTTTTCCATACTCTTCTTATTTGTACTTTATACCTAAAAGTATTATTGCATCTACTGTTGGGTTTGGCTTGCATCCTTTTCCTTGGTGTACCAGAATAACCTCAAGCACAAAAACTGAATCTTACTATTTTTTATCTTTTTATCATATCTCAGGTTAAATGTCACCTTCTTCAAAAAATCTGTCTGCATGATAGGGTAAATTTTGGCTCATGGCTGGGTGTCAGGTCAGCACTAGCACTGTGCTCATTAGAACCCTTGCCAA
Source organism: Panthera onca (assembly GCF_046562875.1). Taxonomy (NCBI): domain Eukaryota; kingdom Metazoa; phylum Chordata; class Mammalia; order Carnivora; family Felidae; genus Panthera; species Panthera onca. Next base: position 227,892,133 of record NC_138339.1, read on the forward strand.
ACTATGAAACTGCATCGCCTCTTGCCCATCTCACCCACTAGAGAACATCCACCACAGTGCATGGCACATAGTGAAACCTCTGAAATATTCTTGCGTAGCAAAGCGACCCACACAATAGTCATTACTCAATGAACTTTTTATGTGGAATAGTTGATAGAAGTTCAATATTTTCATTATTATTATTATTATTATTATTATTATTATTAAAATATTATTCAACATTTTATTGATTTCCTGCAATTTTCTAGATTTCCTGGAGGGTAGCTAAATAGGGACAATTCAATGGTTACCCCAAGTATAACACTGAATTGCAAAACGCATCATCACCTTCCAAAACAATTTTCTCTACATCTGTAAGGAAGGTGATCCTTCTCCACGCCACTCGAGTTTCCTTAAAGGAAGAGAAGTGTACTGATGCATCTCCAAAGCCTAGTAGGAAGATCTGCAAATAACAGGCATTCAAAAAGTAATTGTTGAATAAAGAAAAGTTTTAAAACTTTGGGGAATTATTCAAAGGCTACAATTGTATTGGTACAAACATTTACATTTCTGGATGAAGAGTACCCAATGTTTGCAATGTAATTTTAACTTATTTTTTGTAAGTCCAAACTATTTCAGACTACAGTTATTTTTATTGTGTGAAAAAACACATAATATAAAATTTACCATCTTAACCCTTTTTTTTAGTGAAAGGTGAAAGATATATTTGATCTTATCCTAAACATTTTCAAGGATACAGTACAGTAGTGTTTACTGTATGAACCTTATTGTACAAAAGATCTCGAGAACTTTTTCATCTCGTAAAACTGAGATTCTATACCCAGTGGACAACTCCCCTTTTCCCCCCTCTCCCAGCTCCTGGCAACCACAATTCTACTTTTTTCCCTAAGCATTTGACTACTCTAGGTAATTCATGTACGTAGAATCATGGGGTATTCGTCCTTTTGTGACTGGCTCATTTCACTTAGTAATGTACTCAAGGTCCATCCGCTTTGTAGCCTGGGTCAGAATCTCCCTCCTTTTTAAGGCTGAGTAATATCCCATTGTATGTATATACCACATTTGGTTTATCCATCCCTCCATTAATGGATATTCAGGTTGCTTCTATCTCTTAGCTATTGTGAATAATGCTGCAATAAACAGGAGTGTGTCAGAAGAAGGTTTTTAATAACTTTGGATCATCTCTGACTCACATATTACCAAGTTCTTAAAGCTTTTCTCAATCTCTCTTCTGTCTCTGCCTTCCTCTCTAATTGATGTTTCTTTCAATCTTGTTCAGGCACTCACCAATTCATACCTGGAGTGCCAGAACAGTGCCTTAATTTTTCTTCCACTCTTCAATTTCTTCCTACTTAGCTATTTTATACAATGTCATCCATCCGTCAACTTTCCTAAAACTACCACATTAATCATATTCACATAGTGTGGAAAACCTTTACTGAATTTTCACTGTCTGTAGTAAGCGGGGTCTGACTTAAAAGATCCTCTTTCCCTTCCAACTTCATCACCTTTCCCCCTAGTCTAGGTTTTGCCAGTTGCCAGCCTGCTTCCAGGCACAGTGGTAGCAGAAAGGTGGCAGAGGGAAGGCCCTGGAGAAAGGAGCAGGTGAACCATGTCCCCAAGGAAGATGCCATAAGACTTAGGGGCCCCAGGACAAAGCCAGTTAGACACATTTGGGGGTAAAAGTTAAGCCAAACAGGAGGAGGAGACAGAGGAGTCACATGCATGCACAGACACATACACAGACACACTGCAGCTGCACCGTAGACTCACCAAGACACAGATATCGGCATACACATGACACATTCATATGCAATGACAAAGCTGTGAGTCACTAGACAGGGATTTGAGCATGAAGCCACATCCATCTTAGTGAGTCAGTCCTCCCACAAGACCAGGGCAGCTGACCCAGTGGTCAGGAGAAAGGAGTTCAGATAACTCAGAGAGGAGAGCAGTGGGTGGCTAGTTGACTTGTTCCACCTTCCCTTGTCCATCTGATTTTACTTAGTTTTAAGTGATGTTTAAAGTTTAAATTGTATTATATGTTCATGTGGACAATTTTGCAAAGATAAACAGGAAAATAAATAATGTACATGTATATAGGCACATATACATGTAGATACAACACCCCTACATTATTTTTTAACGTTTATTTATTTTTGAGAGACAGAGAGAGACAGAGAACAAGCAGGGGAGGAACAGAGAGGGAGACACAGAATCTGAAGCAGGCTCCAGGCTCTGAGCTGTCAGCACAGAGCCCGACGTGGGGCTCAAACCCACGAACCATGAGATCATGACCTGAGCGGAAGTCAGTTGCTTAACCGACTGAGTCACCCAGGTGCCCCCAATTGTACATTATTTTTTTGATGTTTATTTGTTATTTATTGTGTGAGAGAGAGTGTGTATGCATGTGACGGGGAGAGAGAGAGAGAGAGAGAGAGAGAGAAAGAGAGAGAGAGAGAGAGAGAGATTCCCAAGCAGGCTCTGCACTGTCAGCACAGAGCCCCATGTGAGACTTGATCCTACAAACTGTGAGATCATGACCTGAGCCAAAATCAAGAGTCAGACTCTTAATCAACTAAGCCACCCAGGTGCCTTTAACATTCTTATATTATTAAGAATTTATCCTATGCATCAACTTTAAAACTGCATAATATTCCACAGATGTATTTAATCAGTCTTCTATTCATTTACATTTCTGTGAATATATTTTGCAGAATCTGGCCATTTCTGAAAGGTGGATTCCTAGAAGTTTGAATATGTTAATGGGTATAAGCAACTTTAAGATTGCTGATAGATATTGTTCAGCTTCCCTCAGTGAGTCCATACCAGTGTATGAGAACTCTGCCTTACTACTTTTCCCAACACTAAATATTTTAAGCCACTGCTATATAAACCAGGCTGCCCTTCATTCACAAATAACATCAGACAAAAAAAGAATCAGCAGATATTTGAGAGAGTTTATTTGCACAAATGGAAAGAACCAAGATGAGTAAGTAGAACATCCAACTCCAGTGAAAACATATAATTCAAGAGATATAAGGGAGTTTAAAATTTCTTTTTTTATATCCTCAGAGAAATATGAGAAGATATTGAAACCATAAAACAAACGACAGTATAGGATGCTATGAGAAGGAACAATCACAGAAAAAGATATTTCTTGGTAATTAAAAAAAATAGGATTCCCAAAATGAAAAAAAAAAAATCAATAGAAGTGCTATGAGATGACCTTGCAGAAACCTCCCAAAATACAGAGCAAGATAAAGAAGGTAAAAAACCTGAGTGACTAGTTGTCTGGACTGGCCGGTCTTCCCACAGAAAATAAAAACAGAGAGAGAAGTAACAAGAGGGTGGGGGGAAGTACAAGGATTAGAAATATCCACATTTTAATTTATTTTAATGTTTATTTTTGAGAGAGTGAGAAACAGACAGACAGACGAACACGAGCAGGGGAGGGGCAGAAAGAGAGGGAGACACAGAATCTGAAACAGGCTCCAGGCTCTGAGCTGTCGGCACAGAGCCCCACTAGATGCTCAAACCCACAGGCAGTGAGATCATGACCTGAGCCGAAGTTGGACGCTCAACCAACTGAGCCACCCAGGTGCCCCATAAAATACCCACATTTTAAATCAGCAAGTTAGAGTTTGGCAAATCAAGAAAGAGAGGTTTACATGTACTGCTCCAGAGTCAGACAAGTAACCACCAGAAGAATCAAAACTTCCAGAGTCCATCAGAACTTAAGGGTGCCAGAGTTAATTCTCCTTTCATTTCAGTGAGACAAGAGATGCTGCTGATAACTTTTTAATCAAAAATTAAAGAAGTCTCCATATTATTCGGTGTCACAGAGGTAATTGCCAGAATTGCTGCAAGCTAAAATGATTAATTTTAATTTAAAATTATTACTTGTTAATTTGTACTTTTCCATGTTATAGTCTTCTATGCTGTTGGAATTTTTTTCACTAGGTGCATATAATTATTTTTTTACTAGGTGCATATAAAAAATTACATTTCACCAAGATGGGATGATTCACCAAGCTTTTTCAAACACGCAAATGTATGTTTACACCGTGCAGAAGCGATGCATTGGGTGTAGTTTATTTATGAGGCAGCATGTGGGGAGGACGTTGGGGACTAGGCTTGGAAACCTTTCCTCTCTAATTACTCGCAAGAGACCATTCAGGGAGCTTGGGAGGGCATGACGCGGTTCTGAGTATGAGGTTCTTCCATGGTGTATTCCACTGCTATACAGGTAGGACTTGCAGTTAGGAAACATATATTGGGAGAAGGGGACAGAGAATCCTTTACATTCGGGGGAGTTAGTTGCAAGGGACAACAGGAAAGAAGAACAGATAATAGAGCAGCAGATTAGGCTAGAGCTGGTAGGTAAAGGATCTTGAAGATGACAAGAAGGTAAAGATTTCAGTGGCAGGCTCACTTGTCAAAAATTATTGAAAAGAACTAGTAGCCAAATTCAACAGATAAACCACTTTCAGAAAGCTATCTGGTTTTCTCCTAGCACTTCATGTATTCATCATAGCCTTGTGATGATGACCAAAAAAATAAAAAATCATTCTTTTTTCTAAGGTATAATGGCCCATAAAATTACTCCATCCCTACAGCACTGAGATACACACATATACCCTGTGAATTACTCTTCTTCAGGAAGAATCATCTTTGCCTGAAGCAAACATCTGTTGCCTGCCCCTGCAAACACTATTCTACCTGTAGTTCAATTTACTGGGATCACACACATAGGAACCCTTTTTGTTATGCATTTCTTATGGTTATCCAGATTAGAAGTAATGAGCCAGAGCCTCAACATCCAAAGTAACTGAGGAGGAAACTACATTGTGACTGCCATTGTGTTCAAAGTTACACATATGTTGTGTAAACTTTGGAAGAGCATAATCTTCCTCCTTGACCAGAACCTCCTTCTTTGGTTTGACTATCTTATTGCTTAAGCAATATGGCTAAGTTTTAAAAACATCTGGTATCTGCTAAAAAGAAAGAAGAATAGGAGCTCCTGAGTGGCTCAGTCAGTTAAGTGGCCAACTTCGGCTCAGATCATGATCTCATGGTTTGTGAGTTTGAGCCCCACATCGGGATCTGTACTGACAGTGTGGAGTCTGCTTGGGATTCACTCTCTCTCCCTCTCTCTCTGCACCTCCCTCCCTTGTGCTCTCTTTCTATCAAACTAAATAAATAAACTTAAAAAAAAAGAAAGTGGGGTGCCTGGGTGGCTCAGCTGGTTAAGTGAACGACTTCGACTTGGGTCACGATCTTGCAGTTCATGAGTTCAAGCCCAGTGTCAGGCTCTATGTGACAGCTTAGAGCCTGGAGCCTGCTTGGGATTCTGTGTCTCCCTCTCTCTCTGCCCTGCCCCCACTTGCATTCTGTCTGTCTCTCTCCCCCTCTCTCTCTCAAAAATAAATGAACATTAAAAAACTCTTTAAAAAAAAAAGAAAGAGGGAAGTACAAGGCTTCTGGTACTTCTGATAGAAGAGAAAAATGTAAGTAGCATTATCTATAATAGTAATAGTAATAGTAATAATAGTCTTCTGCTATTTCAAACAAGTACTCAGAGGCAACCAGTGAGTTTTTCCTAGCAACTACTGTTAGTGAAAGGAAAGTTCTCTCTCACCTCAGAATTTCTAATGCCTTACCTCAAACAGGCATCTTTTAAATAAGGCATCCATTCTAAGTTTACTCTTATGCTGGATCAAAAATAATAAGCTAGATTTATAGAATTATTTAAGGAAACAGGGGCACCTGGGTGGCTCAATCAGTTAAGCATCTGACTTCGGCTCAGGTTATGATCTCACGGTTTGTAGGTTTGAGCCCCAGGTCGGGCTCTGTGCTGACAGCTCAGAGCCTAGAGCCTGCTTCAGATTCTGTGAGTTTGAGCTCTCTATCTGCCAATCCCCCATTTGTGCTCTCTCTCTCTCTCTCTCTCTCTCAAAGGATTGTCTCAGCTAAGCAGGAGTGCAGTAGAGTGCTGCATCATTCTCAAAAAAATGAACATTAAAAAATAATAATAAAGAAACAGTGTCACACATAAGGAATCCAAGGAGTAACAAATTCCAATGAACTTGAATCTTTACTAAACCATTCTTTGGTTTAAAGATGCAGAAGGGCTCAGTTAGGGAGTGTCATTTTAAAGCAATGGCAAGAAGCTTTGTGTCACTCCTCCCTTTTGTCATCTAGTTGACTAAATGTGCTGGCTGTCATTCTTAATCTGGTAGCTGGTGATAGCTAATTTGTTACATAATCTGGAAGATTCTAAATATCTTCGTTTAGGTATAGGTAGAGGCTAGTGTTTAAGGTGATTTCTTGGACTTTAGTTTCTCTAATTCTTTAATAGGCATCTGGAACACAGTGGTGCCTGCAGTCAGACACTATGAAGAATCAAATTTCCAGAAAGATATTAATTAATAAGGACTCTCTGAGAAAAATGAAATTTGCAATATGAGTATTTCCATTAAAATTGACACTGAGTGTGTCAAAGTGGGTAAATTGTTTTCTGTTGCCTCACCATCCCTTCCCAGGCCTTTCTCCAAGATCTTAATAAACAACACTTTTACCACTGTTGTATTCTAGAGACAACTTGTCTCACCGTGAATGCATTGCTCTGTAGGTGTTCACCATGATCGAACAGAATGTCGGCAAACCATCTCCTACTGGTAGACTTGAAAAATAAAAACAAAACTCCAGAATCCATGGGCTCTTTGGCTTCCAGTCATGATAAATACTTTGAAAGAATACTGGCCAAAAATGTGTGATAAGATCAGGTGTGATTAAAGGTGCCATCAAGATGGCAGCAGTATCAGTGTCCTTTTCTTGGAAATTTGATTGGAACCACAAACTTGAACAAGAGTGGTGGCTGCAGACTTCTTACCAATTTCAGGTCTGAAATGTGAGGGAGATCAGCACTTTCATCTTTCAAGGAGGAGATGAGTTTTTGTTTTTGTTTTTAAGCCATTCCATTAAAGAATGGAGGGTTTTATTTACAAATTCTGGGGAAATTGTCTTGAATCCTCAAGAAATATAAGGGCTAATTTTAGGATCACAGCATTTGCCTTTTGATAATTTTCCCTTCCCACTACCGTCACTAGCGATAACGTGCAATAGAGACTTTAGGTTCACACTCCAGGAGTTTCTAATTGCCAGGCAAGGTAGAAAAATGTATATATTTAACCCTTTTCTTTTCCAGGCAAAATAGGAGACAGATTATTTAAGAATACAGGCTCTAGAGTTAGATTCACCTACTTTAGGCTTACTGGTTCCTTGGCTTACTAGCTGTGTGACCTTGAACCTGTAACCTAATATCTTTTTTCCTCAGTTTCCTCATGTTCAAAGTGAGGATGACACTAACACCTACAGCACAGGGAGACTGGGAGCCAAACTATGTAACATCTGAGAAATACATAGCTAGGGTCCTGATTCCCACTGTTATTTAACTATTTTAAGCCTCCATTTTTCATCTGTAAAAAGAGATAATTATTTTTGCCTATCTTATTATGTTGATGTGAACATAACATTTGCTGAGTCTCTTGGTGCATAATAAGACACTGATAAATATCAGACATTATTTATTGCTCTGACTTTTCAGTAAAACAGCAGTTATAACACCAATTATGGCCTCTTCAGAATGAACTTCAGAAACACTGCCATCTAGCGACCCATCTAAACTTCCAATGCCCTCCCTTTTTCAGAAGCTCTAGCTCTACGCCTTTTATTATTTCTAGCTCCTTGACGAGACATGCACTGCTCAAACCTTTAAAGGTGTGCTTTGAAAATGTCCGTCACTGCCAGCCTCTGCTGCCTGCCCCAGACATCAGGGAGCTAGGTACAAAAGAAAGGAAAACACGTTGGCCACATTAGCCTGGGTGTTTCCAGGTTCTAACAATCCATTTGCTTCTCTCCTAACTGTGTGTGTTGACCCAAGCATGGACGGACACAGTGTTTCCTTAAGCAAACACATCCTGCATAATACTGAAAAATCAATAAAACAGCAAAGCACGAAGAATTAGCTATGGCATTACTCCACCACCCCATACTACTATTAGATCACCTTGGGGTGGAGGGTGGTTACAAAGGCTACGGAAGAGCCATGGCAGTTAAGCAGCAGGTCATGTGTGACCAGAGGCCAGTGAGCTAAGGATTATCTCAGCTAAGCAGGAGTGCAGCAGAGTGCTGCAGAGATCACTGGCTCCCAGTGGCATTTGTGTGTTCAAGGACTAGAACAGAAAATGCCCTAAAACAAACTGAGCAGGTTGAACCTCATCTAAAGAGCAAACACAGAAATGCAGTAACTAATGGTGACCTCTGCGCCATACGCTTCAATGTCATTCATTGTATTTTCATCATCTTGCTGCTTTTTGTAGGCAAACAAATTTGGGTAACAACTGCTCAGGCTCTAACATTGAAGAAAGTTCTCAACTTAACAGTGACTCTTCCAACTCTTTTGCTTCAATTACCCAGATAATAAAAGTAAAATTTCTGAGGGGTGCCTGAGTGGCTTAGTCAGTTAAGCGTCCCGCTTCGGCTCAGGTCATGATCTCACAGTTCGTGGGTTTGAGCCCTGTGTTGGGCTTTGTGCAGCTCAGAGCCTGGAGCCTGCTTCGGATTTTGTGTCTCCTTCTCTCTCTCTGCCCCTCCCCTGCTCGTACTCTCTTTCTCTCTCTCAAAATGAATAAACATTAAAAAAAATTTTTTTTTAAAAAGTAAAATTTCTGAGAGTAGAGATAAAGAAGGAGGTCAGGCCCTAATTGCCTAGAATTCTATTTCTGCTTTCTGCTCGATTTTTTAGTTCAGGGCCCTGCTGTCCAAATCTTGACCCCATCCTCACTTTAAGAAACCTCCGCTGGCCTCAGTGGGGTGAAATTTTCCAGTGATGTTCTCGCTGAACCAAGTTCCCACTTCTTTTCACACTTAGCACATTGCGTTACATTTATGTGTGTGATTGTTTGATTAATGTGTCTTTTCCCCATTTGACTGTAAACTCCATGAGAGCAGGGACCCTAACTGCTTTTGCCTAGCATCAAATGCCCGCAGTTAGTATAGACCTGGTACAACCCACACACTAAATAAATGATGAAAGGAGGGATCATTCCTTGCTGGCTTAGCCAAAGCTGTCACTGAACAGAAGTGGACACGGCCTGTGGTAGAAGACCTTTGGACCTATTCACTGTCTACCCTGCAAGTTAAAAATGACTGTTACAGGGAGGTCAGAGCACTCAGGGAGACAAACTGGGCCTACAATAGCAGAAGAGGGACAAAATCCATTTGCTCAGACATAGGAAAATAATACCTCACTCTGCGCTGTAAACCCAGGACTCAGTTTAAGATTTATATTAGGGGTCAATTCTTCTCCAAAAGCAAACTTTGAATTGGGTCTAACGATTAAAATTCAATTTTATATTGGTGGTATGCAATCAGTTGATATAACAATTTTCCCCCTAAAAGCAATTCAATACGGCTTTATGGGTCTGATCCCAAAATAATGGTTCGTGCAGAACACTGCTTACAGGTTAGGACCCAAACCGACGTGCAAGTCAGGGCTCACTGCACTGATAAAGGGAAGATGGGAAAATGAGACACAAAAAAACATAAAAAGCCATGGATAATCTCAAAAAATAAACCTCAAGTCAAGAAATATCTGTTTTAAGATTAAATACTACAGAATTCCAATTATAGCCTTAGCCTTCAGATTGACAACAATAGCACTGGGCCTATGCTGTTCGTATCAATGATGCCAAATTTCACCAAATATTTTTAATAAGAAAATACATGGGGTTGAGGAATAAAAGAAATGGCCCATTTCCTCAAGGAAACTATATCTCATTTCCATGAGGAACATGTTACATTTGTTATTGTAAAAAAAAGGAAACTGACTTCTTACCCAATAAAAATAACATTTTATTTTTGGAATACTCTTGGTTGAGAGAAATTATATATATATAGATAGATATACACACACACACACACATATATATGTATGTATGTATATGTATATATATGTGTATATATACACATGTATGTATGTATATAATGTTATATATATATATATATATATATATATATATATATATATATGTTCTTTTTAACATTCAGTATCACAGACAGAATTAGTGGTGTATCACAGTGTGTTCTTTAGGACTACTGGGGTTATGGAATATGAAGAACTCTGCTGCCTTCAGCCTAATAAAATACTTATAATGGGGTCAAATAGAATTAAAGGGGCAATTAAACATCCGACAGCAACAGTTTTATAGATTTTGTTTGATTTAAGGAGTATGATGATAGTCTGATAGTCATCATCCAGTGGTTAGAAATTCGCTTTAAACTCTCTGGAAGGCTTATCTAATGAGTAATGTCCCAAATAGCTCCAAATAGGTTCCAGAAAACATGAGCTGTATAGGTTTAGGAATTTTATAAAAGGAATCTAGTTCTGGTAATCAAGGTAGGACCATATATTACATGGAGCCCCATTTTATGTTGGTTTCTAAAAGATTGGATTCATGTAATCACTTACACTCTTCAGCACATTCTCCTGTGAACAAATAAAGAAATGAGAGTTCAAAAAATCCCAATGCATTCCTAGGTTCCAGCATTCTGTGAGTCTCACATCTTACATCCCTCTGACTGATATAATGTTCTTTTTTTTTAATTATTAAATTTTTATTTTTATGATGTGATGACTTTTTAAATAGAGCTAGGATCTAGGACTCTCATAAAAAAAGTGTTTGCTAAGCTGCATGTGTCTCTAACATGCCCTTTGAGATTTATGGTACTAAGGACACAACTGACCCACCCTACAGATTAAATGAAATCACCTCCGTGTAATGACCTCAGCTCATTCATATCTGGCATGTTCTGAGTAATGCAAGTGTTGTCATTTATATTGTAGTATATGTATTACATTATCGCCCATCAATCACTGGTACTGTTTCAGGGAAATAAAAGGAAATGTGCTAAGACGCAGAGCTGATAAAGGAAGTTAATCTAAATTAGAGGTCTTATAAATTTAATGGTAGACTGATTCCTGTTTCAGAAAGTTGGATTGACTAAAAGAAGTGAAAGGAGAAGACAGAATTCACATCAAAGACATAAAATTTTAAGTGTTCTCTCACCCTACATTGGTGATACCAGTTAAATCTGAGTTCTTGCCAATTTCCTAAGGGAACCAAGCTTTCTCTTGGTTACAATATGCATGAATATATTCCTGAAAGACTATATATAATCTAAATTTGTACAAGACTAAATGTATCATATATATTCAAGGAAGTGGTTCCTCCTCCCTACAAAATAGTATGATACACTTTTATGTAGCAATTAGTTCTAAAATATGTCACAAAGAATTTGTTACTATGATGGCTAAATTATTGAGGTTTGTGAATTATTTACTTAAAAAAAAAACCTTGCTTCTGATGTATTGAAACTCAAACTCTCGAGTATATGCAAGGTTATTCCTATAATACTACCCATCCCTTTAATTAATTTGTATTTGGGGCGCCTGGGTGGCGCAGTCGGTTGAGCCTCCGACTTCAGCCAGGTCACGATCTCGCGGTCCGTGAGTTCGAGCCCCGCGTCAGGCTCTGGGCTGAGTTCGAGCCCCGCGTCAGGCTCTGGGCTGATGGCTCGGAGCCTGGAGCCTGTTTCCGATTCTGTGTCTCCCTCTCTCTCTGCCCCTCCCCCGTTCATGCTCTGTCTCTCTCTGTCCCCAAAATAAATAAAAAACGTTGAAAAAAAAAATTTAATTAATTTGTATTTGACCATACTTTCTTAAGTAAAACAAAAAGGGGTAAAATTTCAGCCGTTATACTAGGAATGTCTCTAGGATAAGATTAATTGATCCTGGAGGTAAGTCTGTGCTAACCTCTGTCATAGCATTTGATCATTCTTAAATTGTAACTTTGTGACTTGTCTGTTTGTCACTGAGCTCCTTAAGGACCGCAGCAGTGTCACAGCAAATAGAATGAACTCAACAAATATTTGTTCAATTCATAAGTTGGGTTTATGCAAAAACAAAATAGGGAGTCAACTGACTTTAAAAATTCCTTGGTAGTACATGTATCAGATGTACTTAAAATTATATCACAAAAATTTGATTTGAGGAGTTTTCCTGTTGCATTGCACTCTTTTTTTAATTTTTTTTTTTGGTTGAGAGAGAGAGAGAGAGAGAGAGAGCAAGAGCATGCATGCACACATGAGCAGAAGAGGTGCAGAGGAAGAGGATGAGAGAGAATCTTAAGCAGGCTCCATGGCCCAGTGCAGAGCCCAGTGCGGGGGTTGATCTCACGGTCGTGACCCGAACTGAAATCAAGAGTCAGACGCTTTACCCACTGAACCGCCCAGGCTCCCCACATTTTTTCTTAAAGCCAAGTATATTTGTACTGATTTTCAAGGAATCCTAAACCCTTTATTAACATTAATGTAATTTAATTCAATGAGCTTTATTGAATTCCTACTCTGTGCTATGTGCTAAGAAAATGATGAATTAGACACAAGTTTCTACCCTCACATATTAGAGGTGCAAAGAAACAATTATAACATAGAATAGGAATAGTCATAATGTATGTGTAACACACACACTTAGCATAGAAGAGGGAGGATTAAATCTGCTGAGACAAGTCCAAAAGACTTCCTGATAGAGGTGACAGCTGAGGTTTCGACGATGTGTAGTAAATGACTAATGAGCAATTAGTTGGGAAAGAGGAGGAGAGAATCATTCCGGGCAGAACAATATATGCACAAGCAGAAACATGGAACCTCATGGATGGAGACAAATACAGAAGGTGGGGATGTGCTGGAGAACGTGGCCATAGAGGCAGGCAACGTGATCTTATGTAGGGTCTTGTCTGATATTCTAGGGAGCTAGCACTCAATTGATAAGCAAGAGTTTTAGCACGAAGTACTACACTCATACTTGTCTTTCAGAAAGATGACATTTGTTGCAGGAGGAGGATCAGAGAAAGAGAAGATAATAAGGCACAAAGTTAAAAAAAAAATGCTGGACAATGCCAAAGGGAATACAGGGGAGAGGGTAGACTCAGATTTAACAGGCACATGAGCAGAACTTGGAAAAAAGTTATCTGGGGGTAGTGGTGAGAACTACACTAGGCTAAAAGCATCTATTAGCATTTCTGAAATTCGCCAGACAACTTCTTCTGTACTTCACCTTCTCAAAAGAATCACTTAAGGAGCTGTTTAAAACTCCAAAGCCCAGACCCATGAAATTAGATTTTCTGAAGTTGTAAGCCCATATTAGTGCAATTCCAAAGTGTAGTCTAGGCTGAGGTCCACTGGTGTCGATGGACTCTTCCTTCAAGTTATTTGTGGAGAAAATGAGAGCTTAAGCAAAAGCACTGAAAGTCACAGGAAATGGGAAATAGAATCCAAGCCTCCCGATTTCTAGCCCAGGGGCCTGACCACCAGATCGAATTACACCTAGGAATATCAGCAGATCACTGACAGCGCTGATAAGTCAGGTCTGTGGCATTCATTCATTTATATTTCTGCGTGCTCAAAGCTGGCCGAGACTGACTACAGTAAGAAATAGAAGACATTTTTCCTTCACCTGAGATGATGACGCTTAAGAAGATGACAAACTAATTAGAAAGACCGAATACTTCTTTTTTTTTTTTAATTTTTTTTTTTTTTTAACGTTTATTTATTTTTGAGACAGAGAGAGACACAGCATGAACGGGGGAGGGGCAGAGAGAGAGGGAGACACAGAATCGGAAGCAAGCTCCAGGCTCTGGGCCATCAGCCCAGAGCCCGACGCGGGGCTCGAACTCACGGACCGCGAGATCGTGACCTGAGCCGAAGTCGGACGCTTAACCGACTGAGCCACCCAGGCGCCCCAGAAAGACCGAATACTTCTAAACATAAAGCCAGAGGACCTATATTACCAGATATAGTTAATAGTAGAGGCACTTACTGAAAGAGTCATAGAAATTCAGAGAAGTGAGAGTTCACTCTGGAAGAGATCACTCAAGAAAGAGACAAGACACATCGAAATGTAAACTTGAAATTATGAGCATTTTAAGAGGCAATGAATGGCATTTCATGAATGCTCATGTAACAATCCAATTAATTCTGACAGGTATGCACATAAGTCATTGAGTATTGCTTTTACTAGGTAAGATTTAGTAGATTCAAAAGCAGTTTACAGCCTTTGGATAATTTTTAATTCTAAATCAAACTGTGATGCAGTCATTTTACTCATGGAAAGATTAGGTCAATTGGAGAAAGAAATACAATTATCATTGAAGCAAAATGAGCTATTGAGCTCATGTGGCTCTGAAGAATAGTCTTTCAAAGTGTCTCTACAGACAGAGAGTAGATAATAATCTATTTTTAACTGGCATAGCGATAACATTCACTGTGTCTACATGTAAATATCATCAACTACAAATTTAGTGAATACTCAAGAGTTATTTGGAGAGTAAGACCACTTTTCCATAATATCACAATCCTTAGTCTTCCCATAACCATCATCCCTTCCTCCCTCCTTCCTTTGCACATAGTTGCAACTGGGAGTTCGTCTCTCCTATGACATTGTCCACATTTAGGCTTGAGTTTTGGCTATCTAGGCACACTGTGCTGTACTGTACACCCCCAGAAACACCCCCTGTGACTGGGAGAGGGCAGAATGAGTGACTAAGAGCATGGATTCTGGCCTCAGACTACCTAGGTTCAAATCCTGGCTCTGTAACTCACCAGCACAATCATCATAAAATAAGTGAGTAAAAATATAAAATAGTGAGTAAGTTACTCAGCACCTGTGTTTCAGTTTCTTCATCCCTAAAACTAGAATAATGATAGTATCTACCCTAGAAGATTATGGTGAAGCTATTTCAATCAGTTATAGTAGTTATAGTAGTGTCCTGAATATAGGACAAACTCAGTAAATATTGGTTATGGTGCTGTTGTGATTTATAATAAGAAATATGTATTTGGTCTTTGTTCTGGTCCCTGGCACAGAGTTCCTAAAACGCTTGGAATTTCCTGTGGAGCGGTTAAAGTGTTGTTTGTTATGTTAATGAGACAACTTTTGGAAAAGCAGTGAAGGATGGGGGCTGGTTGCTGGTGGAGCCAACCATGTGATTACAGAGTTGGAACTTTCAGTTCCACTTAGAACTTCAGGGAGTGGAAGAGGGGCTGGAGACTGAATTCAGTTGCCGATGGTCGAAAGTTTAATCAATCACACCTATGTAAAGAAGCCTCCATAAAAAACCAAAAAGATCAGGGTCCAGGGAATTTCGGGTTGGGTGAACACAGGATGCTTGGAGAGGGCCTGGAAGCTCTGTGCCCTTTTTCCAAACCTTGCCTTACACATCTCTGCCAGCTGCCTGTTCCCAAGTTATATCTTTGTATAATAGATTGGTGATCGGGCAAGTAAAATGTTTCTTTGAGTTGCGTGAGCTGCTGTAGCAAAATCAATCAAGCCTGAGAAGCAGGTCATGAGAACCTTTGATCTGTAGCTGGACTTGGGATTGGCATCTGAAGAGGGTGGTGTGGGGTAGTCTTCTAGGACTTAGCTCTTAACCTGTGACATCTGATGCTGATTGTAGTCATTACAAAAACACACTGGAATTGGGTGCAGAATCATAGTTATTACAGTGTCTTATATTAGTAAGTGTTGAATAGATACTGGATGGAAAGGTTGATGAATGGACAAGTGACATAGAAAAAAAAAAACATCTGATAGAAGAATAACAATATCCACTATAATCACAAGACTTGGTCTTTTTCCTGATGTATTTCAATTCAGCAAATTGCTAGACAAGTTTTATAACCTCTCTTTGACCTTTATAAAATAATGACATCAATACATTCTTCCCCTCTCAAACTGACATGGAGATTAATTCTACAATATTTTTTCACGGTAACATTTGAAGATGATGTCTTACAAGTATAAGAATATTATTTTAAAATATCTTAGTTTTATTCCGCTGTTTTCCAGAAGGAATGGGGAAGCTACTTTTGAAGGAATCCTCGAAGAGCTTAATATTATGCTCTTTGTTCAAGTTAACAGATTTGGAGCATTACCTGTGGTAATTCGCTAATAATATAATGAGAGATCTCTTACTTGAGTTTGCCATTTGCTAAAGCACACAGGGTGAAGACAGCTGTCCCTATCTAGGGACTGTGATAAACAGAACACAACTATGACAGTGCCTTTTAAAGAAAATAACAATGAGGTGCATGGGGGGTTCAGTCAGTTAAGTGTCCAACTTCGGCTCAGGTCATGATCTCGCATCAGGTCATGAACTCACGGTGTGGTTTGAGAGTTCCAGACCCGCATCGGGTGCTCTGCTCTCAGTGCAGAGTTCGCTTCAGATCCTCTGCCTCCCTCTCTCTATGCCTCTTCTCTGCTCATGCTCTCCCTTTCTCTCTCAAAAATAAATAAAAACATTAAATAAATAAATAAATACATTTATATTAAAAAAGAAAATAACTTTGTCCTGCATATTGTAAAACTCTAAATAAAACAGGCATAGTTTTTCTCACCTATGTAAAAACATCAAATTGCTACCTATTTGAATTAAAATAATCCTTTCTCTAAGATCAGTGTCTTTTAAGATACACCTAAGGGTTGTAGAGGATGCTTAGTGCACAGCCCAGAGGAAGAAAAGTGTATGTCAACCACTGATTTATCCGTTTCTGCAAAAGTTGCATCTAGGAGATACATCACAGGGGCTGAGTCACTGGAGATCTTCCCGGGCTGAACACAAGCAGCACAGGCAGACTTGAATTTACAACTTGAGGAAAGAAATAAGGAGAAAAACACTGCCAGGAGAAAACCTACCATTCCATTTAGGTGGTTTGATCAACTGTGATTTGTGGAAAGTGCCCGTTTCAAAGCCCATGTGTTTTAGTTTATGAATTTATGCATTTAGCCACATGTTCTGCTGAGGAAGCTGCATTAGTTCTGTGTCTGCCTCCGGGAGGCAGAACAGAGTGCATTTTACACCAACTGACTTTTCCTCCGTCAGAAGATTGCTGTCACTCTAAGCTTTGATCTATACCCCAAATCTTTGAAAAGTAGTGATAAATTATTCCAAATGACAGTTTCTGTATAATTTCACTGCAGGACTTTTAAAGCTGAAAGGAGCTTTAGAGATCATCTAGTGACAACTGTCTTACAAGTAAGGAAATAGAGACTCAGAAAATCTATGAGCCTTGGCCAGGATCATACCACCAGGCACTATTAAAGACAAAATTAGATTCCACAGCCTTAGACACAGAAAGTCTTCTTCAGTTAAGTTGGATTATGCTTTATATTACTTCACATGCTAGAGAAGCTAATTTATTACCTGAAAACAATTCAAGACAATAAGAAGTCTATAAATCAATAATGCAATGATGTGAAATGTATTGTTACTTATAATCAAGATATAGGCAAAAGTCTAAAATGGCAGGCTTCTCGTAAATACGTAGAGAATAATATGCTTAAATGCTTTGACAAAAAAATGTTCATTCTCCACTAGATAACATAGGGCATTCTATTAAAATTTTTTTTTAATTTTTTTTAATGTTTATTTATTTTTGAGACAGAGAGAGACAGAGCATGAACGGGGGAGGGGCAGAGAGAGAGGGAGACACAGAATCGGAAGCAGGCTCCAGGCTCTGAGCCATCAGCCCAGAGCCCGACGCGGGGCTCGAACTCACGGACCGCGAGATCATGACCTGAGCTGAAGTCAGACGCTTAACCAACTGAGCCACCCAGGCGCCCCTAAAAAATTTTTTTAATATTTATTTATTTTTGAGACAGAGAGAGACAGAGCATGAGCAGGGGAGGGGCAGAAAGAGAGGGAGACACAGAATCTGAAGCAGGCTCCAGGCTCCGAGCTGTCAGCACAGAGCCCGACGCGGGGCTCGAACTCGTCAACGGCAAGATCACGACCTGAGCCGAAGTCAGACACTCAACTGACTGAACCACCCCGGTGCCCCAACATAGGGCATTCTAGAGTGAGCAGGGGTATTAGTAAAAAAAAGCTATTTTCAAAGACCTGAAACTCATTTGGCCTCATCTAAAATATTTACAATCTATTGCAAAATCTCATTTTTTTAATCACTGACTTCCTTATAATTCAATCAGATACACATGCTCAGTCGACTACAAGTATTTCTTTCATGCCTACTATGTATCCTTTAATCCTATTCTCAGGATAAGCAGAAGAATACTCTAAAGATGTTTAAATTTGCAAAGAAAAATTAGCTAAAGAAAAAAAGAAATATTTTATAATACCCACCAAAGAGTAGATTTATGTGTTTAATACAAGATGCTTATTACCAGAGAGCACCAACTTTCTCTCTTCTCAATATTTGTAGATATATAGATATACAGGTGTATAAACACAGATATAGCCATAGATATACTTCTCTGTGTGTGTGTGTGTGTAGCATCTCCCTTGACCTTTGCTTTGTTCCTCGGGCACAAAGTAGACAAGGTATCAAAGAGTAAACTTTTCTTTGACTTGGGAATCTTCATACATCAAGGCTATTTAGAAGCTTAGAAATTCTTGAATAGGACAATCTCCCAACAAATAGTGAATGAAAATATATAATTTCATGGTATTGCTGTATAACACACTACAAACATAAACCTTGAGTCAGATCAACTTTTACTTAAGTTTACACCTTTCAGCAGTAAGGTACAATTTTTCCTAATCATTTGCCTTCTGATACTTATAAGAAGCTAGGAGATCAGGTTATTCTGCAGGGTGATGTATCTCAGAGAATCAAAACAGTGCCCTTTGAGCCATTAGAGAAGGCAGTGCCTATCTGGACAGACTTCAGAGACTTAAATGTTTGTCTAACATTGGTCTAGTGTCTGAGAGTTTACCAGTAGTGAAGCATAAATGCAGGTCCTCATAAAACAAAGCAAAAAACTAACCCCCCCCCAAAAAAAACCCACCCCCAAAACGTGTTTTTCCTTATTGCATAAGTAACATATATTAATTTTAGAGTAATCATAAGGTAATGTAAGACAGTGACAAACAAAAAGGAAAAAGACTCCTTATATTCTTATCACTCACAAATAAGTACTCTTAGGTATTATCTCCAAAATCATATATATATATATATATATATACACAATTTTTTGCAGAAAGGAAACTTGGGTGCTTGGGTGGCTCAATCAGTTAAGCGTCTGACTCATGAGTTTGGCCTAGGTCGTGATCTCATGGCTTGTGAGTTTGAGCCCCATGTCAGGCTCTGCTCTGACAGCACAGAGCCTGCTTGGGATTCTCTCTCTCCCTCTCCCTGCCCCTGCCCACTCGTGCTTGCACCCTTTTTCTCTCTCAAAAACAAATAAGCATTTAAAAAAATAAATAAAAAGAAAACTTGGGACATTTTATGTTTTATAATTTGCTTTTCATATTTCTCTCCATATACAGAAATATTCTCCCTTTGCATCATTTTAAATATCTGTATAGTATTCCTTTGCAAAGACAAATGCTTTTAGTTTACAAATCTAACGTTGGACACTTTTAGTTTCAATTTTCCAAAAAGATGAGCAATACTGCATTCAATTTCTTTGTGACTAAGTCTTAAGAACAAATCCATGACTTACCTTATTCCTTAGGATAAGTTTTAGAGTTCCTAGTTTAAGAATATGTTGATGTTTATCCTTGTGGTGACCTCCTAGTCTCCAGGGGTGGGCCTAAGCCAAGCCAGAGGAGGGACTGACATTCATGGAAATGGGGTTTCTGGTCTCTCTGCCCCTCGACGGTGTGTGGAGAGTCCGGGATGGGGGAAGGGGCCGCACCGGGACCTGACGTGACCCCGCCCTCCTGCCCTGCGTCTCCGCCCGGGCGGGGTCCTGCGCTCCCGCAGGGCTCGCCCGCCTCTTGACGTGTTGCCAGGAGCGCTCCCTCAAGGGGGGAGGGCCGCAGGGCCCTGGGCTGCGCACCCCTGGCTCTCTGGAGGGCTCCAGGTCCTTCCGCAGGTGCCCCAGATAGAGCAGTCGTGGCGTTTCCTGTTCCCAGTGAACCCCTCTGGTTAGGGGTGCCGGGGGAGTGCCTGAGGAGCCCAGTCCAGTAGGTAAGGGAGGCCTAGCGGTCCCCTCTGGGGCAGGTGCCGCGTTGTCCCACAGGCGCTGGCTTGGCGGGGACGCGGTGCACAGGGAGGTGTGAGCCATCACGACCCAGAGCTAGCCACGGGGGTGGTGGCCACCCAGGGCTGTCGTTTCCCCCTGTGTGCATGCTTTGGTTCTTTTGCTTTTATTGTTGTTGTTATTTTCGTGTTTGAAAAAGAAAAAAAGGAATGCTGATTTTAAAGCTTTTAATATTATTTCTAAACTGCTTTGTGGACAGGCAATACTAGAGTAAAATCCCTCCAATACCGCCAACGGTGGTTATTCTCATTTCCTTTAGTCTTTGGCAATTTGACACCAAGAACTCAGCATGGGACACTGTTGTATTCTAGGGCCTCTTACCAAATGGCAGCATTTAGTAAGAACTTGTGTCTGGGAAAGAGCATCCAGCGTGTAAGGACACCGCGCGCCGTGCTGGAATGTGAAGGCAGTTGTGCAGTGGTCCCTGCCCTTGAGAACCTGAAGTCAAGAGAGGACGGCTAAAAAGGGTTAAGCCTCCAAAGCGGGAAGAAGTGGGGGTTTGAGGAGAAGAGGGTTTGCTTTAAAGAGAGTGGGGTTAGTGCAAAATGTGTGGTGAGCAGGTTTGCGGAGATTAGCCACGGGACTGGGTTTATACAAATGCATGCCTTGGGCTCTAAAGCTCATTCCTTCTTGGCTCTGCTGAGCAGGGCTGGCAGTGGGCTGGTTACATTTGTAATAAATGGTTCGTGTCCACATAAAGGAACAATGGAGCAGTAATTTTTCTTTTCTAATGGTCCATTACCACTGTCCTTTATGTGAAATGATAACAGTAGGCTCTCTCCCATCCACATCTTTGAAATGCTCTCCTCCTATGGAGGCTGCTGACCTGTGGTTATGCAAGAGTACCTCATTTCTGTCATGTTGGGTCACCATGTTCCCTGCAGTGTGTGGCTCATCGTAATTCTTTCTACTTGTGCTTATGCCTATTCTTTTTATAAGATTAAAATGCATGTGTAGCTCATATCATCAATCCCCAATGTCACTTAACTATGTGTGTTTATACAGCTGCTGACTCCTGAGATACACTCTTGGGAAGTAGACAGAAGTTCTGAATGTAACTTTTTGTAAATCAGTAAATAGTACAGAGTCTGGATGTTTTTTAAAAAACAATTAAAGGTTTTTCATTCAACATCCTTGCCAACAGGGACAGTGGCTATGCAGATACTGGCCCATGGAAAGATCTCTGTTTCAGGCATCTCCTTGAAAGCAACAACCAGTATTTGGAATGTAGGGGGTAATTAAAGAAAACTGGAGTTTTGCAGGATTGCAATACTTTTCCCTCATTGTCTGTTTGATTTGATTTATGAGTAGCAAAATCTGGAAAGAATCCAGTTTTTAGTGGATCTTTCCAATTGGAAGTTGTAGGGTCTCCCTTGGCCTGGGGGACTTCTCTGTTCTATGCAGCTGTGCCGATCCTCACCCAGCTCCTGCCTCCAGGCCTCCTGGGGATGCTTCAGGCTTCCCCCCACCCCCCACTTCCTCCACCTCTGTTAAACAACTCAGTTACCTCAGTTTACAATGTGTCCATTCACTGGCCCAATAATCCTTTGAGGTAGACACAGATGAGAAAGCTGTATCCGCAAGACTACAGCTTGTTAGAGGTCTCCATCTTTTCGGAGGGACCACAGGTCATTCTGCATGCTCCTCTAGGTTATCAGTCCAAAGCGGGTTGTACGATGACTTTCAGCAATAAACCCTGCTGCAGGATGGAAACTTCCGCCTTGGTGGTTGGGTGTGAGGCTGAGTTGGTGGCCTCCACTGAGCTATCTCCAAGTATGTCACCACAGCTCTCTTTTTCTCTTGCAGTTCTTTCAAAAGTCTTACAGTTACAGGTAGTTTCTTTGCATTGTTTATGAAATTTGAGGACTGACAGGAAGTCTGCTGATGGTGAATGATCAAGAAGTCCATTGTCATTCAAAACACACATGTGCTGGTGTAGGTGTGGGGAGCAGTCCACACATGTCTCTCCTCTCTCAAACTCTGTCCTGTTTCACAATGTATGGCTGTTTTTGACCCCAAATCCATTCCGTCATGTTTTAATTTACCCATTCAACAAACACTCATGAAGCTGCCACTTTCCTGGACACTGAGTTTACAATGAGGTCACAATTCCCTACCTATGCCTTTTGCCTCCCCTTCCCACCCCCTGAGAACTCACAACAAAACAGATTTTCAGGGTTTCTTCTTCCCGTTCTAGCGGTGCTCATATCACCAATACCCAGTACAAGTCCCAAGCATCCCGGGGCCTTACCTGGGCAGGTGTGGTCCCACACACAGACTGATGAGATGATGCAGACCAGTTTACCAGGGGTGTGGGTGTGGAGACTGTTTTACTGGGCTCTGGGGCATGTGGAGGAGAAGGAACAGGGATGTGATGAGTGAGTTACTGAGCTGAGCCATTTGAAAACGCCAGAGGCTGTGGAGGGGATAACGTCCGACAGCCCAGTGTCTATAGCATTTGTGGGGGTGAAGCTTGGGTGATGCAGAAGAGCAGAGTTTGGATTAGCCCTTGGGTTTCTGATTGGCAACCTGCAATAAGATTGACAGCTGCTATCACCTCTTACGTATTTACCAGCAAGAGACCTTTGATCAGTTGGCTTGACTCCTTCCACCCTTCCTTCCTGCCAGTCTCTGCCGCCAAAATAACCTAAAAACATAGTGATTCCTTCTCAGTAATTCCACTGGCTTCCTGTTACATTTAGAATAAAACTTAGCAGGCATTAACCTGGACCTCAAGGTCCGATTAGTTGGCCCTCAGCTTGCATGATGTCTTCTACCGCTCCCCTCTCTTCTGCCCAGACACACTGGATCCTTGCTGCTTTAAGCATTCCTGCCTCACACCCCCTCTTTGTCTATTTCTTCTCCTCATTAAGTATTCCTTGGTTAGATTTAGGGTTCTATTAAGATTTCACCTCTTAAGACAGGCACTCTCTGCCCAATGCTGTCTAAAATAACACCCACTGGGCCTCTTTATTTAGCCTCTTCCCCTGCTTCCTTCTATATTTTATAGTACGTACTGCTGTTTGACATTCTATTCTATTCCCATTTGTTGTTTGTCCTACTCAGTAGAATATAAGCTCTCTGAGGGCTGGCATCCATCCTTCTTGATCACTGTTCTATTTTTAATGCTCAGGACAGTATTGCCATATATCTAGGGATCAATAAATAGATGATGAATGATGGCATTAACTAATTAATTATTAATGCTGTCAGCCTATATTAAAAAATTATTTTATTGATAGGTTTGGATTCCTATATGCAATCAAGTATAGAACAGATTAATCGGTGTATATACTGTGCTAATCTTGATGCTGATTTCACTTAACTTCTTCACTAACAAGACAATTTAGTGATGACCCATTTTGTGACTGAAAGGAAATATATTAGGTATTTAATGTAAAAATAGTAGTTCATTGAGGTGAAAGGTAGAGCAGTAATAGGCCATTTAAAATACATAATGGGAAAGAAAATGCCTTCATTCATCTATTCATTTATCCACCAATTTAACAACTATTTATTGATTCCTTCTCCATACCAAGCTGAATGGTAAGCAGTGAGAATGCAGTGGTGAAAAACAGCAGACTCATTACTTGCCCTCAGGGAGCTTAGAATCTAATGGGAGAGTGTCTTAGTTTATTTGGACTCCTATAACAAAACTACCACAGACCAGGTGGTTTATAAACAACAGAAATTTATTTCTCACATTTCTGGAGGCTGAGAAGTCCGGGCTCAAGGTGCCGGCAGATTTAGTGTCTGGGGAAAGCTTGATTCCCGGTTCATAGATGGTCACCTTCTCACTGTGTCCTCATTTGGTGGAAGAGGCAAGGGGTTTTTCTGGGGCCTCTTTTGTGAGGGCACTGATCCCATTCATGAGGACCCTACCCTCATGACCTAATCACCCTAATGGCCCCACCTCCAAAGCCCATCACTTTAGGGGTTAGGTTTCAACATATGAACTTGGAGGTACAGAAGCATTTAACCTATGGCAAGAGATTAACTAAACAAATACTAGGAAATGAATTAAAATTTTGGCAAGTACTAAAATGGTGGCCCACAATATACTGTGAAATTAAATAATGGCAACTAAACCTGTTGTGGAGAGTAGAAAATCCTTCTCAAAGGAAGTCAAATCCAAGCTAAAACTGGAAGGGAAAGAAGGAGTTACCCAAATCAGGAAGAGGAGATGAGCATCTCAGGCAGAGACACTGCTTGTGCCAGGGCCTTGAGGTATGTTGGAGTTTAGTTTATTGCAAAAACTGCAAGAAGATCCAGCATGACTGGAAGACACACAATGAGCAGGTACAGGGTAGGAAATGAAGCTGGTGAAGCTGATAGCAGCTGACTTGTAGGACCACGCAAATCCCTCAAGAGATTTTTTTTTTTTTGAGAGAGAGAGAGAGACAGCATGCACAAGTAGGGGAGAGGGGAAGAGGGAGAGAGACAGAGAATTTTAAGCAGGCTCCACCCTCAGTGCTGACCCTGACATGGGTCTCAATCCCATGACTCTGGGATCATGACCTGAGCTGAAATCAAGAGCCAGACACTCGACTAAGCCACCCAGACGCCCCCATCAAGAGACTTAACAGATGAATGACATGATCAGATTTGTCTTTTTAAAATATCACTTTGTATAGAGCATGAACAGTAGATTAGAACTAGCAAAATTGGAAGTGGGGAGGTAAACTAGGGGCTATTGAAGTAACCAAGACAAGATACGATATACTGGACTAGAGAAGTGACACCACAGATGGATAAAAGTAAGTGGATCCTAAAAATGATTAGGGGGACTGTTTTGGTGATTGGACACGGAAGAGAAAAGAAGAAGGAGATATCAAGAATGATTCTTTATATGTTATGAGTTTAATTATGCCCCCCCAATTTGTATGTTGAAGTACCTCAGAATGTGATCGTATTTGGAAATAAGGTTGCACATGTATTAATTGATCTATGTTAGATTATACTGCCGTATAGCGTAGGCTTCTAATCTAATATGACTGGCATCTTTATAAACGGGAAATTTGGGCACAGACATGCACACAAGAAGAATGCCATGTGATGATAAAGATAGAGATTGAGGCAATGTATCTACAGGCCAAGGAATGCCCAAAGATTGCCAGCAAACCATAAGAAGCTAGGTGGGAAGCATGGAACAGATTCTCACAGCACTCAGCAACCCTGACCACACCTTGATCTTGGACTTTTAGCTTCCAGAAGTATGAGACAATAAATTTCTATTATTTAAGCCACCCATTTGTGACTCTGTTATAACAGCCCTAGCAAACTAATGTACGATTATTGTTTCAAATCATGTCCCTCATCAGGATCCCTGCTGAAGGACAATGGGAAGGCATGGAGGTGCCCTGTCTCACCAACTTTACCACAGAAAAACCTGTCCCTACCAAGGACCTTCAGAAAGCAGATTGAGGAATCTAAGTCATAGACTAGAGAATAACTCATCTATTCATCCATCCATTTATCTAGAAACATTAATTCGACCAAAATTCTTTGGAACCTATACTTTCCAAGTGCTAGATGAATCTTGAAATATTATCCACATGTATTGAAAGAAAGCACTTGTTTGGGGTGGTCAGGAAAATTATAGCCAAAATCTTGGATTCAGTTGAACAATGAGAAAATTTGGCTGACCTTCAAAAAGGCATTCCTAATAATGAAGGCTATTATTCTGCAAAGAGTTTCCCAGAGGAAGTGGTAATAATCCCATAGTTTGAGTCATAGGAAATTTTGCTGGACAGAACATTCAATAACACACTTTGGGGAACAATCTTAAATTATAACGGGGAGTAGGCAGGATTACTTCATTGTTTTCCATCTTTATTTTCTATAAAAGCTCCTTGTGGAGACTTTCACGACATGGGTGGCCGAATTATAACCACCAAATGATACGGTGGAGGATGAATCAAAATGTCATGATTGTTCAAAAGAACACTTCTATTTCTGACTTTTATTTGCTAGCCTTATCCTCTGGATTCTTTCTCCTTAGCATTTTCAGTGATACCCTCTGTTTTCCAATATTGTCTATTATTGTCTTTGTACTTTGTAATTTCAGGGTTTAATTAAGATACGGAGGGTACAGACAGTCTGGGTTTGCAAATCTTTTGGTGTAACTGTGAAAATAATCTTCAGGTGCAAACCAACTGTCAAGAGAATTTGCCCAGTTCTGTGCTTTTAATGGTGTTTTAGTATCACCTCACATTGTGAATAGGAAATTAGCAACAAGATAATCCTCACATATTTTCTTTTGAAATGCTTATGTTTTATGTTTAAAGAACTTAGTTTTAGCTCCCTGGCAACTTTTAAATTGCTTCCTAATCTATTTCTGCATTTCCAGGTGTCTTACTTGGGAGAAGAGGAAAGCAATCTTAGGGCTACTAATTAGCCCAAAGCAAAATATAAGGAAGCTTTGAAAATGTTATCCCCTTCCAGCCAAATTGACTTATCACTTAAGACTCATCAATGTCTGACCAAGGAAAGCAACCTGAACCACAGGAAGTGTAGAGACTGGTCCACATCAGAGGGAACCAGATGTTTGTAGAGCATAAGAACGGCTTTGCTTTTTTGACGTCAGTAAAAGATGCACGGGGCTCATATGACACGTGGGTCTGGTGAGATACCTCCCCAAAGGCCATATCCTATGGTTTTCAGATTAAATGGTCATTTCTGTCTAGGATGCCCCCAGGGCTTGGTTTAAGAGTCTCAGATTGGGTAGCATAGTATGAAGAACAGTTTAGGGAAGAAATAGTTTCTTAGGTAACCTTCATTTCTGGGAAACCTTTCCACAATCCATTGGCCTTCCCATGAAATGCTAGCTCTTCTCTTCTGTAAAACTCTGAGACTCTCAGGCAAATCTCCAGCAAAGAAAGTCCTATGCATCCTTTCTCTGCCCCTGAATATAATGATCCATCAGATAGATGTAAAGGAGCACAATCCTTAGCAAGCAATTTGAAGTAGGAAGGAGAAACTTTTGAGTACAAAAGTTTTGTTTGTTTGCTTAGTTTTAAGAACTCAAGAGGAAGCAGCCAATCATTTTTAAATAGGAGAAACATAAAGCATTGTCTTCACTGTGTACTATGTGGGTGTCGAGGCATATCGAATCATCCGTCCCCATTTCACCTCTCCCAGACACATCCAGTACAAGGGATCATATACTTGTCTCTGGACTCTCATCAGCTTTGGGGAAGAAGAGGGTCAGTGATACTGGAAGCATTTGGCCAGTGACACTGAGGTGAAGGTGTGCATTAATTTCTTATTGTTGTTATAGCAAATTATCACACACTTAGAGGCTTAAACACTTATTATCTCATACTTCTGTGGGTTAGAAATCTGGGCTGTCTGGGCTTGATTCTCCGCTTAAAGTCTCATAAGGTTAAAATCAAAGTGTCACCCAGCTTGGCTTCTATTAGACGGCTCTGGGGGATATCTGCTTGCAGTCCCATTCAGGTTGTTGGCAAAACTCAGTTCCATGTGGTTGTAGGACTGAGGTCCCTATTTTCTCACTGACTGATGGCTGGGAGTCATTCTCAAGCTTCTAGAGGCTGCCCTAACATTCCTTGGCTCAAGGCTCTTCGCCTCCAACTTCAAAATCAGCAATGGTGGGTGAAGTCCTTCTTATGCTTTGAATCTCTCTGACCTCCCTTTCTACCACATGTCTCTTGCTCTCTTCTTCTTTTCCATCTCTTTAACTATTCCACCTTCCTCTTCTGGTTTTAAGGGTTAATTTGATTACAATGTGTCTACCAGGATAATTTCTCTGTTTGAAGGTCAGCCGATTAGTGACCTTACTTACATCTACAATGTGCCCTCACAGCAGCACCTAGATTTGTGTTTGATTGAATATTCAGAGCATGGGGATCTTGTGGCAACATCTTTAGAATTCTGCTACCATAGGGAGCATGACAGGGGAATGGCTTCGGACCCTCTGTGTAAAACATGACGTGAAACCAACTCTTCTGTTGTCTTGGAGTTTCAACAGAGGCCCTAAAGATGGAGAACAAAAATGTAAATGCCAAATTATCCCACATCCTAATGAGTTCTTGGCCACATGCTAAGCAATTACAAAATCTGTTCAGCCAACATTAGCCCCCCGCCCACTCCTGCTTTATAGGAGAAGGATTCACTGGCAGTGGGGACTGTTTGAGAGAGTTTTGCCAGTGTGTTATGCATTCTGAGCTCACCCACACCCTTGAAGAAGGAGAAAGGCATGCTTCCTTCCCCTTCCAGCTGAGGAAATGATGTTTCAAGAACAACCACTCAGAAAGCTTCATACTCATTCCCTAGAACTCGAGGAATACAGAAACAAGTATCCAACTCAGGCCTAGAAAGTTAAAATGAGAGACTACACTTCCAGAGTTTGATGGGGAAAGTAAAGACAGTCTGAATTTCCCAAGGGCCAGGGGTGCACCTGTGGGAGACAGCCAGTCTTGGGTACATTCAAGAAGGACTCTGCCCAAGAGCACTTTTTTTTTTTTTTAAATGAATGAGATGGCCCAGAAGAGAAAGAAGGTAACAGAGGGGAAAGGTATTAAGAGGCAGCCACAGGAGAGGGCTGGAGGAGGGAGAGCCCCAGTCATGGGGGAGAGGGTCTCCAAAGACCCCAACAGGCAGTCCACAAAGGAATAATTAGGATTTGGAATTTTCCATATTTGGAAAGTACCAACACCAGATCACAACCATATCAACCAAGCTAGACCATTCTATGTCTTATCTACCTCATTCCCCACCTCTGATGATCCTGGAAAGATGGAGAAAGAAGAGAAGTGGCTTGGGCCAACGTGAGCTGGAGGAGAGGGAATATTTTACACTGGAAGAGTGTAATCTTATGATTATTATATTGGACTGGCCTGGATTGGAAGAACTATGGTAATTTCTGGTAGTTTCATTTTTTTTAACGTTTATTTATTTTTGAGACAGAGAGAGACAGAGCATGAATGGGGGAGGGCGAGAGAGAGAGGGAGACACAGAATCTGAAGCAGGCTCCAGGCTCTGAGTGGTCAGCACAGAGCTCAATGCGGGGCTGGAACTCACAGAGCGCGAGATCATGACCTAAGCCAAAGTCAGATGCTTAACCGACTGAGCCACCCAGGTGCCCCAATATCTGGTAGTTTCATCAAATAAAGAACTATTTGACACAAGAGATTGAAAGGAGAATGGTGATAAAGAATAAAATTGGCTTGTGTCCCCTTAAATCAAGCTTGTTCAGTAAAATAGTTATATATTATATGTGTCATTAATTGATGACATCACTTACATATTGGAATCATTTTAATTGAAATGAGATCATCGCTCAGCTTTCTTTTTACCTATTTAAATAATATCAGTTCCTTCAACTGAGAATTTTAGTCATCTTTGAGCATCTCCTAAAAAAACCATCTCTCTATGACTTCCATCAAGAGCCAAGATAATTTCATATACCTTGGCTCCAGTTTTTATATGCTCTATATTCTAAGGGAGACTGAACAAAATGACCTCCACAGATATTTCCAACTCAGTAGTTATAAAATGAATTGTTGTTTTCTCCAAGGTCTCTTTGCCTTAGTTAACGGATTAGTGGTCCAGTTAGGGTTGAATCTGATAAACTCGCCAGCAGCTCTCTACCCTTCACAGAACACTTGGTTCCATGAAGAGACAACTCAGGGAATCATCTCCGTACTTCATTTCCCATGATCATCTTCAGTCACCTCCTCCTGGGACCCATTTCACTTCATTTTACCATGCTCCAGCCCTCCTGTTCTCAAATATGCCAAGAAGTACAGTTCTCATTTTGGAACCCCATCATTCCCATTCACTTCATCTCCAATATGCCAGTGTTAGTGAAGTTTTGACAGAAACACTCTAACATTGCTGGATATCCCAGAAGAATAAACTCTGGGGGAAAGAACACTGGCATCAAAGCAAATCTCAACTTATACACCATAGCAAGTTTTGATAGCTATAAACCTGACATGCAAATAGGACATTTTATGGCATATCACTACATTTAGATTAAAGTGCTTTTTAATAGAATATGTAATTTACAAATATGAAAGTAAATTTTAATTGCCCACATATGACTTTTTAAAGAACTTAGGAGTATCAGTAACATAAAATGCAAATGATTAGATGAGGTAGGCTGCTAAAACTAATAATTTAAATAGCAATAACTGCATGAGGAGTAACTAGTATTAAGACAAAATTTTACCAACTGTGTATGGACCCTGTTTTATTACTTTAAAGTTGTATCTTGTATAGGCACATTTTGATGTTTAAAAGGTATCCTTAAGTAGGCACCTGGGTGGCTCAGTTGGTTGAGGTTAGGTCTCTTAATTTTGGCTCAGGTCATGGTCCCAGGGTCATGGGATCAAGCTCCACATTGGGCTCTGCACTGAGTATGGAGCCTGCTTAGGATTCTGTCTCTCTCTTTCTCTCTTTCTCTCTCTCTCTCTCTCTCTCTCTCTCTCTCTCTCTCTCTCCCTCCCTCCCTCCCTCTCTCTCTTTCTCACTCTCTCCCTATCCCTCTGCCCCTCCTCTCCCCCACTCACACTCTCTTTCTCTCTAAAAATACTACTAATAAAAAAGGTATCTTTAAGCATGGTACAAAATCATGTTGTGTGTGACAAAGACAATTTGATATCTATAGCCACCTTTTTCACTTCTTCATACCTCCATCATCCACTATTGTACAAAGTATTGCCATTTACTCCTCCACTTTACTCAGTGTGAGCCATGCTTTTCTGCTTTCTTCATTGTCTTGTCAGCACCCTGTGTTTATCTACTTCTGTTTCATCTGACCAGACAGAAAGCTTGGGATTGGAATTTAGGGAGTCTCACAGCATTTTTCTCTTGCTCTTGCACCATGTCAGATCATCAGACTGCCCCACTGCAAGTCATTGTCTCATACATGAAGTGCAAAATAAGTGAACGAGTGAAATTACAAGATCGTGCGCTTCTGGTCCAGCCAATTAATAGGCTGGTTATTAATAGGAAATTAATAACAGCTGTTGAGTGATGCTCTGAAACCTACTCAAAACCATTAGAATAATATCACTAATAAAGGTATGCTGTGCTACAAGGCAGGACTGGGACAATAGAGTTCATAAAAGCCTCAAGATAAAGTTACAGGTAGTTATGGTAATGTTCGGTAGGGAAACTCAACCTAGCCAGTGGTTTTAAAAAAGTTTCTCTAAAAAAAAAGAAAGAAAGCTTCTCTGGGGAAAGGACATCCAGTGTGAGATCCAGGGGATGAGTAAGTTATCCAGTGTGAAGAAAAGAACATTCTAAGCCCCTAAAACAAGAAGGAACATGGAGTGTTTAAGGATCCAATAGATTAGTAAAGCAAGAGAGAGGGAAGGAAAGAGGACTGATTTAAGCAAAAGTGGTTCAGATGTTGCAGGATGATAATTAGAGAGAGGCAGTAGTGCATGAGAGAGAGAGTCTAGAAGCCATTATTATAATTGGGTACAGAAATGATGTTGGTTTGGACTAGGATGGTGTAGAAGAGATGAAGAGAGGTGGATATTTAGAAGGTACACTTAACACTAGTGATCAATTGCATATTGTGAGTGAGGAAGAGGAGGGTGTTTCTGACTTACACACTTAGATAGATGGCAGTGCCATTCACTGGGCTAGTGGTCATTAGGGGAAAATTGAGTTGCTGGGGATGGAAAGAAGAGGTGCGTTTTGGGCTTACTGATGTTGAGGTGCCTGTTAAATATCCAAATAGCAATGTTGACTAAACCATTGGCCTGGGGCTTGGAAGAAAGTCTGGACTGGGAGTATAAATTTGATGGTATTTAAAGATGTTATATGAAGCCATCAGGGTAGATGAGGTTCCCTAGGGAGAGCATATAGGAAGAAATTAGATTTTAGGAAAGGAAACAGAGGATGGCCTCTGACCAAAGCTTAGGGCACTCTGGTACTTTATGAGCTGGGGAGAAAATAACATGTTGGAAAAGCTGGACATATGAGAAGGTAACTAGTAGGGTGTTGTACCTCAGAAGCTAATGGGATTCGAGTTTACCAGAAAGGAGGAAACCACGACTAGAAAAAAGTGTAAAGTGTAATGAGATGTCAAGTGAAATGAGAACTAAAAGAAGAAAAAAAGTTTTTGTGATTTAGGGATAGAGAGGTCTCTGGTGATCTTGCCAAGAGCCATTTAGAGAGTGAAGAGCATGAATAGGAAAAGAATAGCGTGAGTTCTTAGGGCTTGAGAGCTGAGGAAGTGAGGGTATAGACACTCTTTGGAGTTGGTGTCACCAAATGTCCAGTCTTACCCAAGATAGTTCCAGTTTGGCCTGTTGTCCTGGACAAACTATTAACAGCTCCCTCCTTCATTCTCAAATGTGTTCTATTTTGAGTGATAAATTATGCATCACCCTATGTGAAGGGCAGGGGCAGAATGACAGCTAGAGCGTGACTTGGCAAGAGTAGTAATCCTTAGCTTTCTGGTGCAAGAGAGTGGCCGCACAGGGCTGTGAATGAACCCACATTTGAAGGCAGACAGCCCTGAGTATCATTTTCATTTCTACCACTTATTGGCTATGGGAACTTGGGCAAGTTTACTTAAGCTCTCCAAGGCTAACAGGACTTACGTCTCAGGATGGAATAAGGGTTCGGTATAAAGTGCTAATGTATAGTGTTCAGCATATATGAGTTCCCTTCTCTTTGTTCCCTGTGACTTGTTCTTCAGCCCTTGTTACAATGGTTTGGCTTGATTTCCTTCCCTCTCTTTTCTGTCCGCCCCCGCCCCCCCCCCCCCCCCGCCATCTGTTTAACGCAACTCAAAGATTTAGTGAAAGCAAAAGTTCTTGTTTCTATAATCTCTAATAAAACACTCTGTGTAACATGCTTCATTCTTCAGAATGGTTGGTGACATAGCCTTCTGTCCTGTTATTCTAACCGGGCAAATATACTGATACCCAACTCATTCATGACAGCACATTTCAACTGCTACTTACTGAGTGTTGCTGGTATCCCATGCTCGAAATGCGAAGAGACACCATAGAAGTGTATGATGTGATCCTTTTTCTCAAGGACAGCCTTTTGCAGGGGAGACAACATACTGTGCATAAAATTCGTGCTGCTGCAATTCCTGTATTGCTGATGGTGGTTACCATTTATTGAGTGCCTTAGGTGTACTGTGCTAGGCAACCAGCCTCTTCCTGCATCAGATCTTTACATTACACAAGGCATCATTGTAATCGCTCACTTTTACAAACGAGGGAAGCTGAAGTCCAAAGACATTAAGCGCGCTGCTCAGAATCACACAGCTCATATGTGTCCCAACTGCGATCTGAATCCTGACCCACCTGACAGCACAGCCCATGATCTTTCCATTCCTCACTGACATAGAAAACAAATAAAATATCATCTTAATATTTCACAGTTAAATTAATGTGCTATTTATATATATTGTTTAAAAATTTTAATTAGAAAGTAAAATCAGTTTCTGAAAGGATAAAATTTATTCTAATTACATGTGAAACTAAATGGGACATTATAAATAGAAGTCAAACTGTGTACTCCCTGAGCAGACATGTAGGTACTAGGGGTGCTCAGGGAAGAGAGGGGGCATCAACCCTAAACCAAAGGCTCTGGTGAAGGCTATAAGCAGGGGTGAGACCTGAATGGCCTGAAAGCATAGTTTATGCAAGTAATTGTTTAACATAGACAAGATGGTTTACAACTTGTGAGGCTAGAAATGTTTCCCAAGGGATTAGATGTATAGATTTCCAAGGTCTTCTGTCCTCAGCCTTGACCATTTAAAGCAAATTTTCAATTAAATGCCCCTGAAGTCAAATTGGATAGAATCAGCCCTGCTACGGTATTCCAATAGCTCCAAGCCTCCCTGATGTGGACTCTCACTTTATAAGCACAGAAAGCTGTTCAGGGTTCAAAATTACAGAGTTCACTGCGGTTTACCAATAGCATATTATTTGTTTTTAGTCCTTGCCTCTAGCACTGAAATAGTACAGACTTTATCATGATTGGAAGTGTGCACTTAGAAGCTAGCTGAATAGTGCTTGACTTTCATCACTGCTGAAAGGGTAC
Source organism: Panthera onca (assembly GCF_046562875.1). Taxonomy (NCBI): domain Eukaryota; kingdom Metazoa; phylum Chordata; class Mammalia; order Carnivora; family Felidae; genus Panthera; species Panthera onca. The sequence goes on from NC_138339.1 coordinate 227,926,304, forward strand.
TTAAAGCACAAACCCCGCAACTGTGTCATCTTCTGCAAATCAAGGTTGATTAATAATGAGATTGCCTCACCCTGGCATCATGCCTTTCATCTGAGCAAGACTGAAGCTATTCCTGGAAAAGATCCAGTTTTCTTTTGCAGCAGTAGTGGGGTGTACTGACCTCAGGGGCAGAAATGAAGGTCAAAGTTAGCATTTGGGTTAGGGCTGGGGGGAAGGAAGTGAGGGGATTGAAATCCATCCTGTAAGTGGGATTAAGGTTCTGTGTGCTCACGGCACAGGGTCGACATCAGGGGTGGACATGGGATTATGCTTCCTCTGTGCAGCCAACCAGGCACCATTTTATGGGCAAGCTTTCTGGAAAATGTTGATATCATTAGGGGGTGTGGTTCGAGGCACTTCTCCTGCCTTTCTTCTGAAAACAAGCAGGCTATTCTTCTACAGAAGAATTTTCAATTCGTATTCCATGGAAATTTGCCATAGATCTGTGGCCTGTTTCAAAAGCAGAACTCAGGCTATGGAAATTTTTGTAAAGGACTCCCCCCAACACACGATTTTCACCGAGAGTAAGGACAGTCTGTCAATATTTTCTCCTGAGTTGCACTTCACCATGTCCTGGATGCCTAGCTCAGAGCACTCCAGCACTATACTCTACATAGTAAAATCCAGGGAAAGAAGCTGTTTTGTGTTGTACCTGGTTTATATAGGAGTTACCTGTATTGCAGTGCCTTTATTGAGTGCTTACCTTTAGGTGTGAAGAAAAGTAGGTCCAGCCTTCTGGGTCAAAAGAGGGGAGGTTGTTTTTTCTCTAGCAAACTTGCCAATGATCTTGATGTTATTTAGAAGCTGTCTCAGCATTCCAAAGAATGTTGTGGATATTTGTTCGGTAGTCAAACTATAGTGAATTTTAGGTTCTGCTATCATCTCTTTGATTTGCATGGATTTGTTTTTAGAGTTTTGGCCATTGGTTAAATCGGACATCCATATAATAGTTAATCACCAGCTCACTACAGAGTGGGTGACACATTCTTCATCAAAAGTAGAGGTCAACAAGCTGACCTAAACTCTTTACCAAGATCTACATTGAACTACTTAAACGTAAATACAGGTCTATTAGTTTAGAGAATTAAAGATTTTAGAGAAAAGGAAACGATGTTCTTTCTATAAAACTTAGTAAGGAAGAGGGAAAAGTGGTATTAGGAATCTGCTATATTCTAGAAACTGTCCAAGTGCTGCATCACCACTCTGGTGGGCCTACAGGAAGAGTGTTGAGCCAAAGAGGATTATTCTCAAGCCCTATTAAAAGAATTGGTCTTGCTAGGTTTTGGACTTGCTTGGGACCCATCACCCCTTTCCTGTTTCTGATTTCTCCCTTTTGGAATAGGAATACCCATCCTGTGCCTCTCCTACCATTATATTTTGGAAGTACATAACTTACCTGGTTCCACAGTTCATAGCTGGAGAGAAATTTTGCCTTGAGTTTCATTGATACCTGATTTAGATGCTATTTAGATGAGACTTTGGACTTGGAATTGATGCTGGAATGTAACAAGACTTTTGGGGTTGTTGGCAGGAGGTGAATGTGTTTTGTATACAAAAAGGACACAAATTTGGGGGAGGCCAGACAAGGGAATGTTATGGACTGAGTTGTGCCTCCCTAAAATTTGTATGTTGAAGCCCTAATACAGTGGGACTGGTGGTCTTATGAAAAGAGGAGGAGATACCAGAGGGCACAGATAAAAAGCTGTCCATGTGCACACAGATAAAAAGCTCTGTGAGGACACAGTGAGAAGGTGTCATCTGCCAGCCAGGAAGAGAGGCTTTGCAAGAAACCAACCCTGCCAGGACCTTGATCTTGCACTTCTAACCTCCAGAACTGTGAGAAAATAACCTTTTGTTGTGTGAATGATGCTGTGTGTGGTATTTTGTTATGGCAGCCTGAGCAGACTAATACACCATCCAATTAAACACCAACAGTTTCTAAAATTTGTCTACCAGCCTAGGAAATTATTATTATTCCATTATGAACAGTAATTTCTTGTCCCCTGAGTGGGAAGCCATGTAGCTAGCAGTATAGAATTAAGAGATCCTAGAAATTAAGTCAGCAATCTCCTCGGGACCACCCCCCCCCCAACATTTTTCAAAATGTATCTGGATAAGAATAAACCATCTGATGGCTATGATAAAGGCAAAATTAATATAATTCAAGTAACAACTAAATAAAGAAAAATTTCTCTTTAGAATACATTATAGGGCTTCAAGAAGATTTCCTTTCCTATTAGTGTTTTACTTGAATTGATTTAAAATCTGGGGCACCTGGGTGGCTTGGTCAGTTAAGCGTCCGACTTCAGCTCAGGTCATGATCCCACAGTTTTTGGGTTTGAGCTTCATGTCAGGCTCTGTGCTGACAGCTTGGAGCATGGAGCCTGCTTCGAACTCTGTATCTCCCTCTCTCTCTCTGCCCCTCCTCGACTTATGCTCTGTCTCTCAAAAATAAACAAAGGTTAAAAAAAAATCTAAAATGTGAGCTCACTGAGCCTCACTGACTGCGTAATGGAGACATAAGCCTGCTTTCTGCAGGTAATGGACAAGATGAAGCATTTACTTGTGAATATTGAGAGCTGACTGTAGGGCATAGGAAGTAGTTCCCAGCTAAGACAGGAAGGCATTTACATGAGATAAAACTTCAGTGAAAGTCTAGTGGAAGGCAGTTTGAAGCCCTCATTCTGTGTTAGGTGTGGGGAGTCACCCTGCATGAAAGGCTGGGGTGAAATGAAAGTCTCTTTTTTGCAGAGAACTAGCAGGACTAGGAAGACAACTCAAGAGATTGTGTTTAGTAGACCAAGGAATAGCCCTTGGGGGTTTCTGACAGTGGTTTTGCTTAAGGGAAGACGAGCATTTTCTTCACATTTGTGCATTCATAACATTTCCAGATGCCCACCAAGTTAATGATTGACACTCCAACACTACGTGTGTCTTTGCATATGTCTTGTGCCCTTCATAACCACAAATTTGCTATTTTTATAAATCAGATTATGATTTAATTGGTGTATGCAGTGTAAACAAATTTTATCCAAAAATCAGAAATATAGCCCAACAAAAGATGCCACTTGTATGATCTTTTCACCAGGAAGAACATGGCTAATTAAGGGAGATTCCTTTCCTTCTTCTCTGTGGGGTCTTTATTCAAAGTTATCTCAGCGCGGCAAATGTACACTCTAAGGAGTGGATCAACGATGGCAAACATACGTAAAAGACAGAACCCTCCTCTTACAACCTAAAAGCAACAGGGCTTTCTGGGTTGAGGGTTTCTGCATGGCCAGCCCCAGAAAGGCCCTGAGTTTGCTCCCTTCTCATCTTCTAACTTCGCATCCTGCAATCGTGTGTATGTTGTGAGACCTCAGACTCAATTTTCCAGATGACTTCATGGGCAGAGAATTGCTAATTTGTTATACTGATCTTGACATTTCCAACTGCAATTGAAAACAGTTTTCCTTAATTAACTAGGTTGTTCCTGGTTTAACACACACACACACACACACACACACACACACACAGACAAAGCTGGCATTTTTTGGGTGGGCAGTGTTTCCATTTTGGTGTCTTTTAAGTATAGTCCTTCAGTCTCAAGTTGATATCCATACATTAATTTCTCAACTTGCCCCATAGAGAAAATTAAATATAAATAAAACTCTACAATGCTACTTGGGAAACAGAGATGTTACCTACACTAGAACTATTTTATCTATATTATCCATCACAGAATTATTGTGAGAGAGATTTTGTGAAAAATCCTTTTCTCAATATAATAGGCAAATATATTACTTAAAAGCGACCTCTCCAAATATGGAAAAATCTTTAGAAAGAAAGTGTGAAATCATCATAGCATTACCTTCAAGTACTTTGAAATTAAGATTGACTAAACTTCCGTCTAAAATACTTACTACTGCATTGTGCTTGCCTAGGCTTTTATTTATATATATTTAAAAATATATAATAAATATATAATATATTTATACATAAAATAATTGTATATTAGATTATATATGTAGATTTAGTATATATAATAATACATGTAATTTGACAGGAGAAAATTGTAGGCTGGTAGTGAACAGAGGTTTTCAAGGGGAAAGGAGCCAGTATTGCTTTTAGTAGTGAAAACAGAGGCCTGCCTCTGTGCCGTGGGCCACCCCACCCCACCCAGGCTTTTGTCCTGCTAGAGGTAAATTCTCCCAGGAACGCAACACAAGGTGGTGCTGTTGTATTTATGCTAAACGAGCAGCAAGCCCATTCAATTTAGGCTATCTGTAGATTTGATCTGAAAGTGTTAAGTGCCAGAGGCAGGGAGGGCTAGAGTTTGCATATGTAAGTGTTTACACTGTAGCCATCCTTTTAGATAAGCAAAGCTAAGTAGAAAGGAGGAGGTGGAAAGCGAGTTTCTTCTATTCGTGGAAGCTTCTGGGAAAAGCATTTTAAGGGTAGAAAGTGAAAGTGCAAATGGGTTCCTTTTGTGACTAAATTACAGCAGCACAGAATGTTAAGGGCTTGAAGAGATACCGTTAAGATATTTTCTAACCCATTCCCCTGTTTTTAGACGGGATTTCATTTATTAAATTATCAGCCGATTAAACTTTTCTGTTGGTTTTAAGGGTTCCCAGGGAAGGAAGTGGGGCAAATTAACAATCCCCAGTGCTGCCATTCTCCCCTCCACGTGTGCGGCAAGGGCTCAGCACCTGCTCACTCCCCTCTCACTCTTGAATTCACATTCACAGGGGATGGGAGGGATTTCACCAGCAGCCCTGCTTGGCAAGGAGCATGACTAGGAAGGAGTTAGGGGGCTTGGATTCCCCTCCTTCCTCTGACTCAGGACAAGCCAGCCCTCACACTGGGCATCTGCAAAGAGAAGAGGTTAGACTAGCATTGGTGGTTTCCACAAATAGTTGGATCACAGAATCACCTGGAATGCTCTTTAAAAAAATACACAGGGTCACACCCACAAAACTGCTCCATCAGAGAATCTAGGACAGGATCTAGAAATTGCACTTAAAAAAAAAAGAAAGAAAGAGGGGCGCCTGGGTGGCTCAGTCGGTTAAGCGTCCGACTTCGGCTCAGGTCATGATCTCGTGGTCTGTGAGTTCGAGCCCCGTGTCGGGCTCTGTGCTGACCGCTCAGAGCCTGGAGCCTGTTTCAGATTCTGTGTCTCCCTCTCTCTCTGATCCTCCCCCGTTCATGCTCTGTCTCTCTCTGTCTCAAAAATAAATAAAATAAACATTAAAAAAAATTTAAAAGAAAGAAAGAAAGAAAGAAAAGAAAAACTGAAGGCTTTTCCCTCCTGGAAAACTTTTTTCCTGTCTGAAGTTCGGGAAATTACCTATCAATTCATAGGCAGGCAGCCCAGCAAAGGACTCATGGCTGGTGAGTAGATACCACTAGATTAAATAACTTTTAAATGCCATCTGGCTTTAAATTTTTCAGGCATCCCACACTCAGAAGCCCTTGAAAAATAAAAGTAAATTTTCCCAGGTCCAAAGTAATGTCCTCTTGAGTGATATTCCCAGCCCTTTGAGCAATCTGTTGTGTAATGATCTAAAACCAAATGTTTTCTAAATTTTTTATATCCATGAAATTGGGAGGTCCAGAACTATTGCTGTGATTGAAAAAAATCTAGGGGCGCCTGGGTGGCTTAGTCGGTTGAGCGTCCGACTTCAGCTCAGGTCATGATCGCACAGTTCATGGTTCAAGCCCCAGGTTGGGCTCTGTGCTGACAGCTCAGAGCCTGGAGCCTGCTTCGGATTCTGTCTGTCTGTCTGTCTCTCTCTCTCTCTGCTCTTCCCCCACTCATGCTCTGTCTCTCTGTCTCTCAAAAATAAAAAAATAAACATAAAAAAAATCTAATAATAGTACACATATTCAGCACACTTCCTACATGGTATTTTATTTTTCTATAATTGTAACTATGAATTGGTTGACAGTTATGAAAATAATATTTGATCATTTCGGTTTTTATTCTTATAAAACGGTAAAATTAAGAAGCTGGTCAAATATCTGGCCAGTATCTAGAAGACCTATCTTGGCCAATTCAGCTGTGTAGCAGTTACTAAACAAAAAGTCATCTAGGAGGATTTGGCTTTCTTACTCCTCTTTCAGACTTTGTGTAACTCAGCAACGTGAAATTCAGTAACAATGGCAGTTCAGATAATTTACACCCCAAATGTCTCATCTGAAAGAATCAGATAATTGAAGCAACATTTGTTTACTCTAGTTTATAGTACCAAGGCAATTAATGCTGCTTTCCATTTTCCCTTGGTAATATAATGTGACCTCAATGTTATTTTCTAAGTAAATCAATTAGGAGGTTTCACTTGCATGTGCAACTCTCTCACAAATGGATCATTATCCCAGCAAACAGAGCCCTATATACTTTTTGCCAACCCTAGTCTCGGTGTCACTTGCAAATGTTTGGTTCTCATTATTTGTAGTTTAAAAGCCATTTACAGGTCTAATTAATTTGTTCCACAACAATCTAAAGATCAATATTTCCAGCCCCATGGATTGAATATATAAAATGATGCATGGGGCCAAAATTAGCATTTAGTTAAATATGAAAGTAAGTCAGTGTCAGCGCTAAACTCCACTAAATGCCTTTTAGGTACTCTGTCCATTAGACCTTTTAAACCACCTCTCTAAATTTGGGCAAGCTACTGCTGTTTATCAGTTACAAATTTCCATATTCCTCCACTGCTCAGTCATGCTTTCCAAATTATCTCTAAGTCCATGTCTTGTGATTCGCTGTATAATTACATCTGCATTTCCCTGATTTTCCATTAGCTTGTGTCATCCTTTCAAGATTGCTCACAAATGCATCTGTTCCCTTTATCAGAAGGATACCAGCGCACAGCTCTTTCTCTGTTTTGACTCCCAAGCCCCATTGAATAAAAATAGCCTTGTGTCCTCTGGAGTTCTCTGAACCATTTAGGAAAAAAAGAATGCCTGTCATGGAATCACTATCATTTGTAATATCCTCTCCAAAAGAAAGCCACAAGGGGGAAAAAAATCCTAGAACTATTTGTGACCTCATGAAACACAAAAGAAAAGAAAATGTACCCTGAACAATACAGCTTTTCTTTATTGTACGGTCCTGACTTCTTTGAGCTCCAGTGATTTCTGTTTCTGAACTTGGTCCTGAGCAGGAGGAAATCAGTTGCTGTCTCAGCAGCCAGAGTGAAATTACCCTGCATTTGGAACCAGGCTATCTGTTTTCATTGACATTACTGTTGCTGGCTTCCAAAGACCCAGGATGCTCTCTCCCTGGATACCGAAAACCTTGTTCCTCCTTCACCCAGAACTCTTTCTCCCTGTTGTGAAGGAACCGGGAGCTGCCATTAACATTGCATTTCTTCAGTCAGCACATTTTTAGCTCTGCCCTTCATGGAGTTCCTGAACTTCTGTGGCTGGAGAAACCTCAAGCATAAAATGGAAACTGTATCTATCTCACAGCACTGTTTGCATTGAATTAACAGTTCCTTGAAATGAAACACTATGACAACAGCCTGTAGTTGTGCCTTGACGCACAGATGTGAGGAGTTGTTGAATCCTAGTTGTGGAGAGCAGCGGCCTCCAACTGGGGGCCCCCAGCCTCAGGAGTGCAAGGCAGTCAAGTGAGGCATGAGAAGAGAACGTTAGAACTTCTATCTGTAACTGTTTGAGCTAAAAAAAACCTAAAAGGGTGTTACGTTTTCATGCTATTTAATACAGGAATTCAGGCCGGTGCCTTCTCTCGGCGTCCCTGTGCAATGCTCATGGGACTTGGAACATGGCACATCCTGTGGAGAGTGCCGATGCCACAACAAAGGGGTGACAGCAGAGTTCTTACACATCCGTACACGCTTTGCACGTTGCAATAGGCTGCAGTTTGTGTATGTCCTGGGTGGCAGGCAGAATAATGGCCCCAAAGATGTCCGTGTTTTAACCTCGGGAACCTGTTTAACCAAAAGGAACTTTGCAGATGTGATTAAGTAAAGGATCTTGAGATGGGGAGGTTATCCTGGATTACCTGGGTGGGCCCATTGTAATCACCAGAGTCCTTACAATAAATGAACCAGGGAGACAAGAGAGTCACAGTGAAAGATGCGATAACTGAAGCAGAGGTCAGACTGACATGACCGTCGGAGGGGTGACAGGCCAAGAAATGCAGGCAGCCTCTGCAGGCTGAAGAGTCAGGGAAGCAGAATTGCCCCAAGAGCCTCCATAAAGCACAGAGACCTGCTCAGACCCAGTGAGACCCGTTTTGGGTTTCCCACCTCCAGAATGGTAAAATATTAAATTCGTGTTGTTTTAAGGCACTAAATCTGTGGTAATTTGTTACAGTGGCAATAGGAAACTAAGTGTTTAAGTGGCTTTGTGAGTACCATTATCTAGTTTTAAGGGAACTGATTGCCACCAAATAGACAAGTGTCCTCTAAAGAGATTTCTGCAGGAAAAAAATGTTGCTGAAAGACAGCCTTAATAATGTAAGCTCAAGTGAACAGCAAATTTCACCTTACTTTTTGGTTCATTTTGAAGTCGAAGCAGTGATGATCTAATATGCTTAATCTTTCTGCTTTTGCTATAATAATTAAGTGAAGACGATGGTTTTTATACCATGAATACATAAAATGAAAATAATCAAATATTACTTTTAACCTATGCATTTTATAGCCATTAATTCCTTTTTAAATTAACCTTTTTAATTTTGAGGTAATTGTAGATAAACACGTAGCTGTAAGAAGTAATACAGAGTGATCCTGTGTGTCCTTAATCCAGTTTCTGCCAGTGGTGGTATCTTAGCTTAGCTATAGATTACAATACCACGACCAGGATATTGACATTGATTGACATTGATACAATCCACTGACCCTATTCAGATTTCATCAGTTTCACATGCACTCGTGTGTGTGTGTGTGTGTGTGTGTGTGTGTGTGTGTGTGTTTAGTTGCATGCGATTTTATCACATGTGTAAATTCGTGTAACCAACACTACAGTCAAGTTGCAGAATAATTTCATCACCACAAGGATCCATCTGTGCTATCCATTTAGTCATATCCAGCCACCCCCCCCCAAGTCTTTAGCAACCGGTAATGTTTTCCATTTCTATCATTATTCATTTGAAAAATATTATATAAATGGAGCAATTCAATATGCAACCTTCTGAGAATGGATTTTTTTCATTCAATATACTCCCTTGGGAGTCATCCAAGGTATTACATATATTACTCGTTTATTGTTGCTGTGCCGAATTACCATAAATTTAGTCACTTAAAGCAACACATATATATTATCTTATAGTTCTGAAGGTCAGAAGTCCAGCAACAGCATGGCTCAATCGCTCAGAATCTCACAAGGCCTAAGTCAAGGCCTATGTTCCTTTCTAGAGGCTCTGGGGATTGAGCAGTTCCAAGTTCCTTCAGGTTGCTGGCCAAGTTCAGTTCCTTGCAGTTGTAGGACAGAGGTTCCCATTACTGTGCTGGCTGCCATCTGGGCCCCAGTCTGTGCTCTGTGAGGCTGCCTGTGTCCTTCTCATGCTTTCCATGTGGCCTGCCCTCAACAACGCAGACGAATGCCTGTCACAGTCAGAATCTGACTGGTCTTTGTTTTTACTATCTGTAAATTGGGGGAGAAATCTGGAGGTCTGCATAGATTTCTAATGTGACATAAGCTAGTATTCCACAAAATTCATTAAGAATTCTCAGACCACAGCTCCCTATATGAAGAACTTTTTCCTATTGTTAAGCACTGGACATATGTTTACAGTCAGGGTTATGACTTGAAAGCTTAGATAGACACAGAGGAGAGAGAATTCAGAATGTTCCATGGTCCACCCAAGCCAAGTAACATCAGAAGGAGTTGGTTTTTTTTAATTTTTTAAAAATGTTTATTTATTTTTGAGAGAGAGAGAGAGAGACAGAGAGATAGAGGGAGAAAGAGGAGCACAAGCAGAGGAGGCACAGAGAGAGAGAGGGAGACACAGAATCCTAAGTAGGCTCTGGGCTCTGGCTGTCAGCACAAAGCCCAACGCAGGGTTCGAACCCACAAACCATGAGATCATGACCTGAGCTGAAGTCAGATGCTCAACCGACTGAGCCACCCAGGCACCCCAAGGTGCCCCTATTTTTAAAAGAATAATTTATTTATTCAACAAATACTTATTTTCTTACACATACAATGCACTGTGCCACATGTTGTGACCCTGATACGTATAGTCTTTGTCCTAATAGGAGGCAAAGCTCACTGAAAAATGCAGGTCAATAAATAAGCAAATGCAAAGAAGTGGCAAGTGCAATGCTAGAAAAATGACAGAGTGCTGTAAACACACAGGAGGAGCGTTTAAGTCGGGAACCATTTGGATGCAAGTGACAGAAACCCACTAAGGGTAGCAAAAATTGATAATTTAATATATGGGTAGAGGTAATTCCTAGGAAACCAAACGGAGGAAATAAACCTGTTAGAAGGAAGACAGCTGGTGTCTTCTTCATGTTCCTGAGGCCATGTGATCTTGCACACTTGTTTCTTTCTGGGCATCTCTTTCATTCTCTGGAGGCTGACTTTTATTTACCATTATTGTTATTATTTCTTTATGCACATGGCAGAATTTGGTGGATACCCCACATTGGCAACCCAACTGAGTTTACCTCTCTTCTTATTTCTAATATGAACTAAAATGCATTATTATGCTCGGTTCCAAACCAAATTCCCAGGAGAGAATCTGGCTGGTCTAATGTGGCTCATGTACCCACATGAGCTGAGAAACACCTTAAATTAAGTCTACTTCAGGGAATATCGATATGTATGCTGATTAGCGGATTCAGGGAGGGTGTCGTAGAGGAAACAGCAACTAATCGAGTTGGCAGAGATGATGTTATCAGAAGCCTAGAGACAGCACGGCACATCTGGAGCCCTGAAGGAAGCTTGGAACAGTTGGAAGTTAATTCAGTTTGTGTGAAGTAAGGGACAGCAAATGAGGAGTTGAGTCTGGAGAGGGAAGAAGGGGCCAGATTAGAAAGGATCTTGAAAGCCATGCAGAGGAGCTGAGTTTTGGCGAGATGGTCTTCCTTGATGTAAACTTTGGTATGAAGAATGTTGTCCCCTACTCACCAAAGCACCATTTATGACTATATTGACTCCAACCACATCCTTCATAAGACTAAATTAGAAGGGTTTGTTTTCGTTTACGGCCACATGGCTTTCTCCCCTGTGGTCTTCCTATACCCGTCCTTGTCTTGGGTTTCTGTGAGTCTTACTTGAGGTGCAGGTATGTATCATCATGGTTTTGCACAAAGGTGGAAACGTTTAATTTATATTACTTTTCTAGTAATGTGCAAAGTGTCTTTGACCTCTTTGACATACGGGAGGAAAAAACCAAGTCCCTTGATCGAACCAGCTACTTTTATTCCCAAAAGAGACTATAAATAGTATAAAAGACAACCCAAAGCATTAGAATAATTCATTTATTTCAAGTTTTCCTTTCTTTGAGGTTTGTCCCCAAGCATGACTTGGAGTCATAATACAACAATTTGGAAAATTCCTAAAATAGTAAAAGAAAATAAACACTAAGGAAAAAAAGAAAAGGAAGACAACAAGCACTAAAATAAGAGAACCTAACAGCATAGATGCCAGTTTAGTTACTTAAACTTGGTTTGTATAATGTGTTTCATATAGGACATGCCTGTATTTTGAAACATTTTATGACAGTCCCCACTCCCACCTCATCTGTTGAACTATAGAGGTTTTTCCAGAGTGTTTCTTCATGTCTGTCAATCATGATTTCAAGTTGAAAACCTGGAACTGACTTTTTCCCATTAGTGCCCTTTCCTTCATCTGCTTAAATTTTCCTTTTAGTGTTTCTGGTTGCACTTCCTCATTTCTACCATCCCATAAGCCTTGTTCAGAACTGGCTAGTGAATTCCACTCTTCATGGTTTCTGATTGTTTTAATCCTGGACTGCTTAAGATATTCACTGGAGGCAGACCAATGAGATTCAACTTAGCTTTAAGAAATCACTTGCAAGGGAATAAACAGTTCACATGACTTTTAGTGGTGGCTCTTTTGCTTTCAGGGCCTTGGGCCAAGGACAAAGTAAGGTTATGTAGGATATTTGCTACTTTGAGACAAATGTGAGTATATTAAATGGAGGGCATCCTCTGGAGGAGTTTATGAATGGCTGTCACCAATTTGTTCCTTGGAACCACAGGAATATACCCACTGTGACACTGATTATTCCCTTCCTTTGTTTCTGGGAGTAGGGCTAAATGCATCTTGGGAGGCTGAGTTGGTGTTCGCCCTGGGATTTCTGTCTGTCTCCCTGCTTGAGACATGGAAAATAAAAGTGAACTAATTCTTGGGCAAAATGCCATTCTTCTTTCTTGGTAGATCCCTACGGGCTACCACCTTTAATAATTCAATACTAAGGTTCACTTCCAGTTTAGAAAATAATTGATTCATACTGAAATTTTAACTTAACCAACCTTCAGAATTTGAATTCAAGAGTAAAGGAGTAGAGACGCTTTTTAACTGCATGACTAAGAGTTGAGGTTCTACTATATAGCAGTTTCCTTAGTAAATTTTCTGGTGCTGGCTCAAATCTATCATTGAGCTGACTTTTACCCAAACTGGCACTTCATGAATAATTCACACTTATGAAAGTACAAAGTCCATGAAAAAATTATTATTTTTGCTACTGACTTGAATAGCCCAGATACTTGTCATCTTTCAACATTAATTTTTGATGGCTTGCTCCTTGGATAACAGAAAATGAAGCCAGAGAGGGCTGAAAGAACAAGAAATACTCCTCCTTTCGTGCTTGGTGATATACAACTCCACTTTTCTCTGACACATGAAAGAGCATCTGAGAGAAATGGAACTATGGCACCAAAGGGTGGCAGACCCCAAAAAGGGAGACTAAAAACCAAAATGCAGTGGATACTTGACCTTTAAACAATATAAGTACTAACTAGAGTAAATGTTTATTAAACTAAATTAAACTTGGTATTTGGAAATCATCAAAAGATTTAAAAGTTAAATCCCAGTAATATTTCTTATCAGTTAGAACCAAAAATAAATTCAGATCACCAGAATTACCTGTAAGAGTTGTACTTTTCAAAACAAGCCCACTCATTTTTAGGGATGGGGCATAGATCAGACTTCACAACTGTCTGTATTTTCCACATGTATTTCACATTAAGCAATCTTCCTGAACTACATGAAACTTACTTGTTAGAATATTTTTCTTCTTTTGTTCTTTTTATAGAACTTATGATTATAAGGTATACCTGAAGTCAGGAAAAAAAATCGGTTTTGTATTGTTCACAGCAACTTCACCCCAAAGAAATTCAAGGGACTTTCCATATCTAAAATATATAACCCACCAAACTTTCTTTGTATGTTATGAAGTGATGTAGTACGTAAAACTCATAAGTACTTCCTCACTCATGCACCCAGCCATATTTTCATTTTTTTTTTTTTTTTTTTTTTGGTTCACGAGATATAATCTCTCTGCTATTATAGTTTCAACTGCTGGCAAATAGGAAAGCAATATAAAAACACAACAGTGAAAATATGAAAATATAGAATTTTCCAGTCTTGCAGTTTCTCTATTTAATTAAATCAGATCTAAAATGGATCACCTCACCATATTAGCTCTTTGTTTAAAGATGTAAATAAATAGGGGTACCTGGGTGGCTCAGTCAGTTCAGCATCTGATTTCAGTTCAGGTCATGATCTCACGGTTCACAGGTTCTGGCCCCACATCAGGCTCTGTGCTGACAGCTCAGAGCCTGGAGCCTGCTTTGACTTCTATGTCTCCCTCTCTCTCTGCCCCTCCCCTGCTCATGCTCTGTCTCTCACTCTCATTCTGCCCCTCCCTGGTCATGCTCTATCTCTTACTCTCTCTAAAAAATAAATAAAAACATCTAAAAATTAAAAAATAGAAATAAGTATGTAATTATCTATAATACATATAGATATATGTATGTATGTATGTGCATATGTATGTATATATAATGTATGTAATTATCTACATATAATACATATAGATAATATGTATTGCATCTATATGATATATGTATATTATTTTTTCCTATCCTACAGTAAATTATAGACCTTGAATTGCTGTGGTATGCATTCATCATCAAGAGTACGGCAAGGAGTTCTTCCTTTAAAGATGACTTTTTGAATCAGCGCTAAGAGCATTTCTTTAGGAGCAGAGCAGAGAGGCATCATAGCATGGAACAATGATTTGCCAATTTGCAGAATTCACACAAAAGGTAAGATTTTATGACGGTTATTTAGTTCCAATGAATACTTAGTTCCAAGTGTATTATGTATTGACTGGTAAGGTAGAGAAGTTGATTAACACCCCTCTCCGTGGCCTAGTGTTCTCAGATATTGTTGTTGCACTGGAAAAATGAGTCCGCTGTTTATTGTCAAAATATGTGCGACACACACTGTGGAGATTCTTCCCTGCACTAGTGACACTTTAGGCTTTCCATGTTGTCCCTTTCTAGAGGTTCTGATACATGCTTATGCTTCTCAAACACTGTGTTAGTCCCCTGAGATGAAGAAGAAATAAATATCAGTGTCTTTATTTTCAAAAGGGAAACTAGGACAGGAAAAAGTAATTTATTAGCATGATCTCTGGCAAAGCAAAAAATAAAAAAAGGAAAAAGACGATTTTCCAGCTAATCGGTGTGAAACTAGGTGATGTTTTGAATACCCTGAGTATATTCCAATACTTTGTATTTGCAGTTCCTGTTTTAGCTTTAGGGATACAGAAGGATTAAAATATTGCACACCCCAGTTTTTCAACCCCATGATCCTCTATCCCTGTTGTAGGATAGAAATATAATTAGTAGTGGTGTTGTAAATCATATATAAATTTCACTGTTTTCAAAATCTAGGAGAGAAAGAAGAGTAGTTCTTTCTTTAAAAGAATGTTTTGTGAAAAGAAAAAAATCATTTATTTGGGGATTTGCACTTCTGGTTTGCCTTCCTTCGTGGAACTGACAGGCCACGGGCCAATCTAGAAGTAGAACTAAATTGGTAGTGACTCGAACTACATGGCATCATTAAACAGGTGTGCTTGACCATCCTAATCAGCAAAGTCTAACTTGGATAATGAGAAATGTGGAAACAATAGGTGTAGTTTGCTAAGTGATAAGAATGAACAAGGGATGGATCTTGGAATTGAATGTAAGGGCTAAAACTGTAAGACTCTTAGAAGAAAGCATAGGAGCAAATCTTTATGTTCTTGAGTGAGGCAATTGTTTCTTAGCTATGACACCAACCGCAGAAGTGACAAAAGAAAAAAGAGACACATTGATTGGACTTCATCTAAATTGAAATCTTTTGTGCCCCAAAGGAAACCATGAAGAAAGTGAACAGATAACCCATAGAATAGAAGAAAATATTTGCAAATTACATATATGATAAAGAACTTGTATTTAGGGACTATAAAGAACTCTTAAATTCAACAGTAAAACTACAAATAACATAATTTACAAGTGAGCAAAGGATTTGAACAGACACTTCTCCAGAGAGAAGAGACACAAATGGCCAATAAGCGCATGAAAAGAAGCATAACATCATTAGTCATTACAGAAATGCAAATCAAAACCGTATTGAAATACCGCCTCGCACCCACTAGGATGGCTAAAATAAAAAAAGATAGACAATAACGAGTGTTGGCGAGGATGTGGAGAAATTGAAACCCTCACACATTAGTGGGAAAGTAAGAGGATGCAGCTATTTTGGAAAAATGGTTTTGCAGTTCCTTAAAATGTTAAACATCAAATTACCATATGACCCAGCAGTTCTATTCCTCAGTAAATACTCAAGAGAATTTAAAACATGTATCCACACAGAAGCTTGCATTTGAATGTTCATAGCATCATTATTCATAATGTCAGACTGGAAATGACCCAAATAATCATCAGCTGATGACTGGAAAAACAGAATAGGCGTACAATGAAATTGTATTCGGCCATAAAAATAACGTGAAATACTGAATACATGCTACTACATGCTACTGCATGGATAAAGCTTGAAAACATTATGCTAAGTCAAAGAAACAAACAGAAAAGGCAACATATTGTATGATCCCCCTTATATGTAATGTCCAGAATAGGCAAGTTCATAGAAATGGAAAGTATATTAACCATCGCCAGTAGCTGAGGAGAGGAAAGTATAGGGGGTAACTCCTAATTGCTATAATGAAAACATTCTAAAATTCATGATGATGGGCATATAACTGTTATTATGCTAAAACCCACTAAATTGTGCACCTTAAAGTAGTGAGTTTTGTTATGTGAATTATAATGAAGCCGTTACTATTTTTTTTTTAATTGCGACTGAGAGTCCACTTTGGGTGACTGAGACGTGGGACAGAGGGAGGTACAAAATAGATGTGGTCTGGTTCCTTACAGGTTGCAGAATCTTTATGATGATTTTTTTTTTTTAAGAATGCTATGTTTTCGGGGGAGCCTGGGTGGCTCAGTCAGTTAAGGATCCAACTTCAGTTCGGGTCGTGATCTTGCGGTCTGTGAGTTCAAGCCCCGCATCCGGCTCTGTGCTGACAGCTCAGAGCCTGGAGCCTGCTTCGGATTCTGTGTCTCCCTCTCTCTCTACCCCTCCCCCGTTCATGCTCTGTCTCTCTCTGTCTCTAAAATAAATAAACATTAAAAAAAATTAAAGAATGTTCTCTTTTCGTATTCTGTGTTCCTCAGTTGGACTTAACCTGATGCATGCAAAGTATGAGAAGAAAGAGTCATTCTTAATTACCAGGGACATTGGGCAATGCTTTCCAAAGATAGGAAAAAATCTGTAGCAGGTCACTCCATGCTCTTTGCATAAGGTAATGCTTCAAATCAAGTTAAATTCCAAAAACCAAGGAAGTCAGTTAGCTCAAGGCAAAATAAAGTCAGTTTCTGCTGTGATTTGATTTTTTTCCCCATAAAAATCACATTCATTTCAAATAAAAGACTGAATTAGTTGCATATAGAGTCATGAATATTTTTTTAAAAAATATAGAATCTTTATTTCTTTATAGAATCTCCCTTCAGCTCAGGTCATGATCTCACGGTTTGTGAGTTTGATCCCCACATTGGGCTCTCTGCTCTCAGCGCAGAGCCTGCTTTGGATCTTCTGTATCCCCCTTCTATCTGCCCCTGCCCTGCTCTCTCTCAAAAATAAATAAACTTAAAAAAATGTTTAAAAATATATAATACCAACTGTTACATATACAGACAACTATTTGTATGTGTGTGTGTGTATGAGTATATATATGTCGTATGGCATGTAGTTACATGTAATACACATATAAAGTATATAACATACAGTTATAAGTGCACACATATGTATAAAATCTTGGTAAATCTAAATGAGTTACCTGGAGTTGCCTCAGATAAAAAATAATTTTGGTTAAACTGGGGCTAAAAAAGGTTTGTTGAGTTTTTCCTTTGGAAAAGCATAATCATTGTTACTTAACCAGAAAAAAAGTTATTAATACAACTGTTGAGAATAAATTATCACAAGGATGTTTTAGTTTGTTCTTGTCCTTGTTATAAAATTCTACAAGTCTATGCAAGCATCTTACCTTTTTAGTTTTGTTCCAGAGGAGGGGAAAAAAAAGATCGAAGTTTTTAGTCCTGAAGTGATGTTGGCAAGGATTTCGTAAATTTGGGCAACAGATGGTGTGTGGTATTTATGAGCCCAGCTGTTGAATGCTTGCAGAGTGACTCATGAACTGATAGCTGTTTATTGAAGGGGAAGAAAGGGCATTATCTTGTTTGAAATGTTACCACGTTGCAGAGAATAGAAACCTCACTCCACTTTGAGCCTGTCTCCTTCCTAGAAAATAGGCATTTTCTTTTGTTCAAGTCATTTATCACATTTAATTCTTTTAATATAGCTTTTAGACACTGGGTCCAGTTTTACTGCAAATGAAAGACAACTGCAATGTGTTTCAATAAATATGTTTTAGCCTACTGCTTTCCATATGTAAGAAAGCATGTCCACATCCATGGATAAATTCATTCAGTTGGCTTATACATCATATTTGGAATTGAGTAAACCAGTGTTTTGGCTTCCTTTAATAAAAAAATGAAATTAGAGGGAAAAAAAAGAAGCATAATGCTATGAATGGATTTTGAATGTGATGAGGTGTGTGGTGATAGGGTGGGGAAAGAATTAGCAACTCTTGATCATTGCATCTTGATCATGTTCGTAGGCCAAACATTGTACATGTGATGGTAATGTGATTCGAATCGTGACTATAGCTGGTGACGACGGAAGATTGCCCAGTGGCTTGAGATACTGGTAATATCAGAATTCCCATTTTATCTGCAGTAACGTTAGAAAACCAGATCCATACCTTGGTTGTATCTCTCCATTCTGGTTTGCTTCTAGTATAGAAAGAGAGAAAAGTATTTAGTTCTGAGTGCTCAGGGATTGAGCTCTGCCCAAAATAGCAACTGAAAAAGAAGTTCTACACAAAGACTCTTGGAGAAAGAGAATGTTTATCCCTCACCCAATAAGCTCTGATTCTCAGGCATGGGTACAAAGCAAACATAACAGTTTTCTATTCCTTAAAAAGGAGATAATGGAGGATGTAGAAGATTAACTGAGCTGATGTATCTAAGTCCTCAGCATAGTACATCGCTAAAAGCAAATGCTCAGTAAGTGGCAACTGCATTTATTTTGTTTTTGTCACTAAAATTAATAAAACAGAGACAGAGCAACCACTCATCGTCATGGAAAAAGCATTAGGAATAAAGAGACAAAGTACATATAATCCTTTACACTACCAATTGGCATTTTATTGACTTTAGAATTAGATGAGTCATTTGATAGATTCCAGAATTACAAAATTTGAGAGCTGAAAGGCACCTTATTCATGCATTTGTTCCATGAACATCTATTGAGTACCTACTATGTGTTTTAGCTGGAGATGGAAAGATGACTTAGACACTGTCCCTGCACTATGGGAGCTTACACTGTGTGAAGAATGACTTACAAACGATGATGCAACAAAGAAGAAATGCAGCGAGAGAGATGTGAAAACTGTGTTATGGAAACTTTTGGTGATGGAGACTTAACTTCTCGTCTCTGAAGATCTGAAGTCCTGGTGGTTAGGGAAAGCTCCCTGGAGTTTATAAACCAAACATTGTGTAAGTGATGGTGGTGTGATTAGAATTTTTATCTACAGCTGGTTAGAGAGGTATGTAACTCACCCAGTATCATAAAAGGACAGACTCAGACCTATGGCGGACAGGCAGGGACCAAAGGCCAATGGAAAGTCTAGTGAGCTGACATCAGGAAAGGCCCTGCTCACTAAAGTTAGGTGCACACACTGGGAGAATAAACACACCTGCATTTGTTGACCTCTGTACAACAGAGTTGAAGCTCAGGACAAGATAATATCCAAAGAGTAGATATTATTTCAGGAAGTATTAACACTAGGAATTCTAATTTAGCACATAAAGCACAGAGACTGTGGACAATAAAATAAATATTAGGTTGTGGTTCTGGGATACAAGTGCATTCACAGCCAGACTCTAGCCAGTGATTGAGAGAATGAAATATGGAATCCATCCCCTGGAAAGGCCTGAAAAACCTGGATATGGATAGATGGATATCACAGCCCTGGATAAGCAAGCTGTGGTTTAGCTAAGCCTTAGAGCGTCAGTAGGGTAGATGACATAGGACCTATAGGCTGTGGAATAGGGAGCAGGTTGAAGCCCATTGCTAAGTACTGGGTCTAGACTGTGAGATATCGTCTAGACTGCTCACACTCCTCATCTGGTTCTGTAAGGTGATGCTCATGGCGCAGCTAATCCCAGCTCTGGCTGGTAGTATGGATTGATCTACTAAGTTGTTGACTTATATCTCCATCCCATTCTCAATAAGACTTAAGGTGACAGACAGCATGACTTATCCCCCATAAGACACTCAGATACTGGTGCCTAACCAGAATTGCTATTTGAGTTTAGAATGCATCTCCAGCTAGTTGGACGGCCAGTGTTAATATCTAGGAACAATTTGTTTGGGTGCCTTATGCATGATAGAGAAGTAGGTGATGGGAAATTGAAAGCATTTGTCAAGTGCTTGGGCATATAAAGTCAATCACTTGTAGGAGGTAATGAAGGAATCTCTCTTGAGAAATCACATGGTTAAGAAGGTGATTTTGGATCTGAATTCTTGGAGGCCTCGGTTAAGACTACCAGGGACCAAATCAGCAGGTACCTCAACTGGTTTCTGCTTTTCGTAAGCACGCTACCACTTGCCAGCGCAGTGCATGGCACAACTGTGGTGGGACCAATCTCTCCTTCTATGGCGGGCACACCTCCTCCTGTACCTCAAGGACACAGACGGTCAGAGTTTGGGTAAGCTGCTCACGAGCTGTGGCCTTCACAGTGTCACGCACGAACAAGCATATTTTTATGCACCAGAACTGCATACTCACTCTTGCAATACTCATGCTGAGCTCCTGTAATCATCAATATAGGGTCGAACTATTCTTTTAGTGAGCCCACAAGTAGCAGCCACTATGGTGGGTATTTTGGCCATATTACTTCCAATTTTTGTAAGTATCCCACAATATAGGTAGAGTTATTAGCTATAGTTTATAAGTAGATAAACTGAGGCTTATAGAAGTTAAACCAATTACCCCTAGAGCAGAACTAGAAGGGGGCTAAGGTTCTGTTCAAATCTACTTCTGTTTGATGCCAAACACGGTACTTTTCCCACCACACCCCATGTCTACATACTTTTGTCACAGGAACTGACACATTGGGCAGTTCCTGTTGTGTACCAAGTTTCCTTTTAATGCATTTACAGACATCCTTCATTTTCTGGATACCTGAAAAAAGAAAATAAATAAATAAGTAAATAAATAAATAATAGGTTAGAAAGAAAAAAGACCCTGTTCAAGTAGAATATAACAACCCTCTGTGTATTACGTATATAATATATACGTAAGTACCAATTATATGTACGCATATTCCATATCTATACACTGTCAAAATTATAAAACTTAACAATCAGTGGGTAAGAAAGAGTTGAAGTCCCAGTCACATTCTTTGACTCTCCGAAAGCAAAGCAAATGCAATTTTTCGCCAGAATAGTCTCAGATGTGAATCTCCAGGGCTAGGAATCCTGTCCTACCTTATTCCTTAAATACCATTAGGCAGACTATAGAGCTGCTTATGTGGAAATGCAGCCCTGGTCTCTTGAACCACTTGCTTTGAGAAGAATTCTAAAACCCAGAGCAAACTCACATATAAAAACCTAGTGTATCTTTCACTTTTCAAAAATTCATTATTGTATGCCTGGGAGAATATTACTCTTTGTTTTTTTTTTTTTTTTTTTTTTTTTTTAAATGTTCTCTTTTTGATGAAAATGTTCAAAGCCAGGACAGAGTGTTCTTACTTGAGATAATTTGGGAAAATAGCTTAGAGGGTGGGCATTGAGAAGGGGCTTGGAAACTGCAGAAAAAGAAAAAAAACACAAAAATGCAATTTTAGTATAATTTTCTTGGCTTTTGAACATCTCTTTGTTGTGTGGTCAAGGCAGCTTTATGGGTTCTTTATGAGAACTAAAGGGAAAGTCTGAATTAATGTTTCCTTGGGAGAAGCCAGAGCTGAGTGTGGGTGATATCTGTTATCACTCATGGACCCAGGGCGGACAGAGTACTCCATTACATGCCAGAAGCGGCGAGGGATTTAACAGTTTCTAGTGTCAGAGGTGAAAACCTTCAATTTAAGGGAGACTTTTTTGCTGTCAGATTTGCTACAGGGAATTTGTGATGCTTTTGATATGTATATTTCAAAGTATGTAAGACCCAGAAATGGAAAAGCCCCCATTGGGAAAATCTCTCTGCTCATAATCCACCCAGCAGAGCTAGTAACCTGCATTGAATTCCTCTCCCATCCACTCTCCCTCTCACACTCACCTCCCACGTACATCAAATACACTTATTTGGAACGTACAGAAAACGTGTGTTCCAAATGTATGGAAGGTCTGTTCTTCCAGTAGGACTTGGCTGGGTAGGCTTCTGTGCCCTCTCCATTATTCTGTGAAAGCTCCCGCCCACCCCTCTCTTATTTCTATCTTGTACACAATAAATGAGACTTGGTATCCAGCTTTTCAGAAGAGATAGACTATAGCCATTTCAAAGCAGAGATACACCCAGTACTTCCAGAGCCACAGAGGAGAGGAACTGCCCCCCCCCCCCCACTGCCTCCTAGGAAACAAACAGATTTAAGTGTGCACGTGACTACAATTTTCGTTGTTCTTTTTGTGGCTGGGAGATGTCACATGGTTTACATGTGGCCATACCCCTTTTTCATACTGCAAATCCACATCTTTCATGCCTGCTTCTGAACGTCTCCGTGGAAAAGGTAATATGGTAGAAAATATTAGGATGGCAATAATTTTTCACATCGAAGATGAGTTTCTTCATCTTATGAAATGATGTGAATTTGCTCTCTCTGAAGGTGAGACCATAGAAATACAGAGAAAATAAAAGAGATACCATAAAGCCTGGTGAATTTTTAATAGTCTCCTAAATCCTTCTGAATAGAGAACAAAGTTACTTTTCATCCTCAAGAAAAGCAACTATAGTCTTTCCAGGCTGAAAATGTCATGGTCGAAATCATTCTTGGCCAGAGGCTTTTGCAAAACTTACAGAACCAAAACCAAATATAATAACAATAAAAAAACCCCTGTAGAATAAGTTGTAAAGTACACTTCAGAACACAGACTGAGTTTCTGAGCATGGAAACAAACAATATTGCATAGTTGACTGCAATTTGTAGAATCATCAGATTAAATGTTATCATAGCAATTGACTGCTAAATCTAAAACATCTTACTCAGATTTTTGAAACAACCAGTGCAAAAAAGGAAAACTCTATATATCACGAATCTGTCTGTGTCAGGCTTTAACAAGACATTCCTCAAATTGTTCTCAAATATATGTGGTTCAGAATAACACAAGAAACTTGGCTTTCTAGACATGGCTCTAGAAATGCTATAAAAAAAAATACCAAGAGGGCGTCTCTTTGATCTAAGGACTCTATAATTAGAGGTTCTTGAACTGCAAAGATTTTTAGTAACTGTTGTCAAACATTGCATCAGGCAGAGTTTAATTGGAGAAAGCCTTAAGGGCATATCTAGGTTTATAAAAGTTGGAAGTGAGCCAACAAACTGATCTAAAATGGCTACTTCATCCTCTGGTTCCTGGGTCTCCAATGTCATGAATTGGTTACTACACACTGGGCTTCTCTTTTCTGTGGGACATGGGCCACTGCAGAGGCATCTTTTGTCTGAGAAGCATAGCCTGAGATGGAGTCACTCACGTAGAGAGAACACTTTGTGACAAGAATTAAGTACTGATTTTATTGACATACAGAGAAGCTGATTGCTAATATCCTAGCACAAGAACCAGCTGAAGCCATAGCTAATAGCCATACTTTCTTTCTCTGCTGTCTGTTGGACCCCATGTTCTTTGGACAAGGATTTTTCAGTGCCTAAAATGTGCCTTGCACTAGGCATTGGCATGCAGGGGTGAAAATGAGAGACAGCTAGCTCTGGCCTTTTGGAGCTCATCTGTACTTGGGGGAGGACGGGCATCAAGCAAACAGTCTGAAAAGTATCTTATTGTGTTCATGTTAAGTGTTATGAAGGAGTGTAGGACACAGTGAGTGTATGACTTGGGTATTAATCTACGTGGGGATCAAGAGGTTTCCCTTAGGAATTTATGTTTATATTGAGATCTGATAAATGAGTCAAAGTTAGATAAAGAGGAGATTAAGGTTCAACCCAGCAAACATAAAATGTGTCTGTCACATGACAGACAAGGAAACTCCTATCCTAAGAGACCTTTCCCCCCATGTTACTTCTTTGCCTTTATTGTCTAGGAGGCTTCTTCTATTTCCTCCATTCTAGTCACCACATTGGTCACCTGGCATGTGTGTGTGTGTGTGTGTGTGTGTGTGTGTGTGTGTGTGTGTGTTTGTGTGTAAGACTTTATTTTTTTAGAGCATTTTATAATTCCCAGTATAATTGCAGGGAAACTAGAGAGATTTCCTATCTCTCTTCCACATGGGAGCCTTTTAAAATGGGATAGAACCTCATCTTTTTGGGGTTGGTATACTTGTGTCCAACCACTTAGAAACAGAAGACCATGGGGGAAGGGAAGGGGAAAAAATAGTTTCAAACTGAGAGGGAGGCAAACCATAAGAGACTCTTAAATGAAGAGAACAAACTGAGGGTTGATGGGGGGTGGGGACAGGGGAAAATAGGTGATCAGCATTGAGGAGGGCACTTGGGATGAACACTGGGTATTGTATGTAAGTGATGAATCATGGGAATCTCCCCCCAAAACCAAGAGCACACTGTATACACTGTATGTTAGCTAACTTGACAATAAATTATATTTAAAAAAAAAAAAGAAAGAAACAGAGGTTAGGTTAAATAATCAGGATTATATGGGGGTCCAACAGCACAGTGATTCTAGAATTTTA
Source organism: Panthera onca (assembly GCF_046562875.1). NCBI lineage: Eukaryota > Metazoa > Chordata > Mammalia > Carnivora > Felidae > Panthera > Panthera onca. Next base: position 227,950,854 of record NC_138339.1, read on the forward strand.
ATTCCGTGATTATATGGTTTTCTTTTCTTACCAAATGGACTGAAAATAGGGCAGGAGCTGGCTTTAAAAAGCCTGGAAAGGTTGTTTTGCTTGAGCAGTAACACAAGTTCCTCTTCAGGTGTCACGGTCTGGTCTTGCTCACGCAGAATGCCCAGCAGTGCTCACTTCACTGAAGTGCTTGTGGCTGGCAAATGGAACCAAGGCAATTTGCTCCTAGATTAGGCAAGGGTGAGTGAGAGCAGGGAGTGCCTGGGTTCAGAGCTGACATACAAAGTGCGGAAGAAATACAGCTCAGCAGAAAAAGTGACTTGGGGTTGGACGCAGGACACGTATAGAGAAATCACCTAAAACTTTGCTCTTGGCAAGAACACGCATGCTCAGTGGGTGAGCCCATAGTGTTTGAGGGGTGCTGAGTTTGATCCCCCATGGGCCTGTTGCCTTGGCTCCCTTCCTGCACCCTTGGTCAAGCTGAATATCTTGCAAATGCTTACTTTTGGTCATCAGAGGATATTGTGAAATGGGTCAGCACAGCTCAAAGTTCATACTTCTTCAACCTGAATGCATGATACCCTCGCACATGACGAGCATCTTTTTGTGGGAATGAATTATATTATATTAAAAGGGTCTGCTGTCAGTTAAATTTCAGACAAAGATATCAAAAAAATCATTTTCCCTCCTGTGTTAAATCTCAAGTACAATGAACTGAATAAGAGAAAGACATGTCTTTGAGGAAGTTAGTCCTACCTGAAAATTATAAGCCAAAAAAAGAACTTGAACAGAAAAATCAATGCATTGATATGTCTGAGGCTGATTATACCAGTGCCTGATAGGTTTAGATAAAATGGAGTTTACCTAGACAGCAAACTCTGTAGAACATGTGGAACATATAATGCTTAGAATAAAAATACACATTTTTAACTGACTCGGCTATAATGTTGAAAGTGAGAACTAGTATCAGATATCATAACACCAGATTTCAGAAATTGCCGGGTGGGGTTGTGACCATCCCAACGGAAGAATCAAAGGTACCCATAGTTTTCTAATTTTCTTAATTCAAAACTGTGGGAAGTAGACTTTGGATTTTCAGACACATGTTCCTAATCACCACTCCCTGTGATAGAAAAAGAACAAGAGTGTTAAAGTCACCTTAGGAGAGACCAAATTGTTTAAAGACCTCCAATGGGTTTTCAGAGTTCTATATATCTGGGAGCTGCTGCTTCCCCATGTGGGTTCCTACCAGGGCTAGGCCACTGCACCTATTCTTGATTCATTAGGCAAACGAAAAAGTAATGTTAGCAACCTGCCTCTTGGCTTCTGTGCCTTCATGGCCAGCCACATGAAGACGCACTGATGAGCCACATGTAAAACCCACTATAGCTTCCCCAGTGTCAGCTGGGTTTGCTTGGTGAACCTGAATCCATGAAGGCAAATATGGAGAGAAAGGTCCCCAAATCCACTTAGCTACTCTGTAGTCAGAAGACAGGTAGGGGTTATTAGGGCTGCTTCAATAGCAGAGGGACTGTGTATCACAGAAATGGGACACCCGTGAGGGAATCCCTTCAGGTCTAGAGCTAGGGGTCACATTAATTCACAAAATCTCTCCACCTCTTCTGCCTGGGACTGAGTTAAGCTGGCGTCACTGTAGGAGTGTCATGAGAAGGGCTGCTTCAAGTTCCCAATTTTGCTCTCTCAGAGAGCTTCTCCCACTTACCCACACATAGCTCATTTGTTTGGAGGAAGAATGAGAAGGAATCTGTCCTTTGATGTCAGGAAGAAAGAGATAAGAGAGAGGAAGGTTGAGAAAGGAAGAGAGAGATGAGAATGGACAAGGCAGATAATAGGAATTTAGGAATTGCTACAATTGATTGAGTGCCTTCTCTTTGCCAGGCACTGTGCTGGACTGTTGGTTTCCATTATTAGGTGAAATCCTTACAAAGGCCTTGTGAGGTCAACGCTACCATCTTGTTTTGTTGACGAGTAAATCCAGGCCTGGGGCAGTGAAAGAACTGGCCCACACAAGGGTAAAAACTCAAGTTGCTGAACACTACAACACCCTCAACCATACCCCCCAACACAGGATCTTGAAAACACTTGAGAGCAGCCCCCATACAGGTCATTGAATGTAAGAGAGTGAAAGCAACAACTCTCAGAGCAAATTTGAGCTTATGCCTTGAAAAGAGATCTAAGTATTTCTTTTGCCCTGGCAGCCTGTGGACAAAAATCTACCTTCTTGTGATAACAAATGAGCTGTTCAGGGAGACAGAAAAGCCTGGAGTTTAAGGATTTGGGGGAGGAGACTGCCTGAGAAGAAAGGACAGTCCCGGGGTGGGGGGAGGTTGGAGACCATAGGGGTGTCAGGTCATTGACCCTGAAAAACGTGTTTAAACTGAATGATCATTCTGCTAGATGGCAATATTTAAACATGAAAAATAAAAGCAATGAGAAGGTTTAGCCTGCTTTCATTTAAAAATACATTTTGTGTTTTAAAATTATATCTTGCCCACGTCTAACCTCTGGCAGTCCCCAACCCAGAAATCTCACCCCGAACTGATAAACCGCCTGCCATGTACAGTGTCGCAAGTTCTGTTCTCCTGTCCCCAGCCAAAATTCTGCTCAGAACCTCATTTATAGCTCATCATCACTGAATTCTCTCCCTTTTATAGATGAAGGAATCAGGTCACAGACAAAATCCTTAATAATATACATAAAAAGAGAATACCATTTTTTTTTTTTTTTATTTCCAACCACATGACCCAGTTTGGGTGACTAATTCTGGAGGTAGTCTGCGTGTGAATAAGCAAAGTGGAGGCTCAGCATGGTAAACTTGTCAGTGTAGCTCATGGTGTGTTAGAGAGAGCTTTTCTAGGGTCATCACTCTGGAGGGATCAAGAGGTAAGCAAATTGGCTTTTCTGTGTCTGGCATGTCTTGGGCTTTAAGCAGGAAGATTACACTTTTTAGAAACAATTAGATCCCTCCTTGCTGCAAATAAACTTTGAGAGCTCTCCTGGGAAAATGGGTCTTAGCCCTTAATGAGAAGAAGAGACGTTAATTGGATACGTCAGCAGAGTTTCATGTTTTAGCTGTGGGCTTAGTTATAGTTATGCTCCGTTCTATGCTATTAACATCCAAGTCAAACTCCTGGGTGGGGTAATTGTACTTTTCCCTGCCCCCGAAGACTGGGCCCCATAGGAGAAGGATGGATATATTTCCAAATTCCTTTCCAGTGCTGCTCCCTCCCTGGACTCCTGCCATCATCCCTTCCCCTCATGGAGCAACTCTCCCTCTGTCTTCTCAGCCCTTTCCTTCACTAGTGGGATTTCTCAGGGCCCACACTTACCTCTCTTATCTTCTCACTCTGTACCCACTCCTGAGAAAATTTGCTCCCAAGGCTTGTGGTCCATGGCTCTCATTCATCAGTTCCAGCTCAGCTCACTCTTTTCTTAGGACAGCATGGCTAAAAGCAGGGGCCCTGCAATCAAACTGCCTGGTTTTGAAATGCAGTCCATCGACTTGCTGGCTGTGTAAATGGTATGAGAGACCTCTCTGTGTCCTCCTTGGTAAAATGGCAACACTAATCGTACTTTCCTTGTGGAATTATTTTGAGGACTGTATGAGTTAAATGTATGTAAAGCACTTAGAACAGTACTGAGTACAGATGTGCTCACAAATGCTCATGGGTGTCGCTACCACTAATGCTGTTACAGTTCAACACATCTGTGTAGATGTCCCTCTTGTACCTTGAAACCAATATTAATTCAATGCAATTGTGTGTCAGGTAGTTTTGTGTGTGTGTGTATATATATATATATATATATATATATATATATACATATATATATATGTGTGTGTGTGTGTGTGTGTGTATACACATACATATACATATATATATACATACACACACACACACACACACACACACACACACACACACACACACACATAGTGTCAGTCCTTTCACAACCGCTCGGCAATGTAGTGTTCTGGTGTTCTATTGTTTCATTAACAATATGATGCCCAAATAGAGGCATCAAACAGCAACCATTTTATTATGTGCATGAACTCTTAACTGGGAGTTCCAACTGGCACAGCATGGGTCGGTGTTTTTCACAAAGCCTGAGGCCTCAGCTAGGCATGACTTCAATAGCTGGGAACTGAAATCAGCTAAATGTTTCTTCACCCACGTGTCTGGCACCTGACCTAGGACGACATAAAACCCAGGTTCAGCTGAGACGTGACTGAGGCACCCATACATAGCTCCTGATGTGATGTGTGCTTCTCAGAACATGGCAGCTAAGGTTCTGAGAGGTAGCATCCCAAAAGGAGGAACAACTATTCCAAGAGCACGAGACAGAAGCTGTAAGACCTTTTATGACTTAGCTTCAGGGATCACAAAGCACTGATTCTGCCATACTCCACTGGAGGAAGCAGTCACAGGCTTCCTACTCAGATTCAAGAGTAGGGACATAGACCCCACCTTTTCTTGTCAAAGAATTTGTAATCCTTTAAAAAAGTTGCCAAAGGCAGGTCCCATCACTACTTTAATAAAGAAATAGGCACTTAGGGAAATCAAGTAACTTGAAATATGACATATCTAGTAGGAGAGAGAGTCCAGATTTTAACCCAAGATTTTATGTCAGGTATGGATTTATTTTTACTTATCCTCCTGGGAACCTTATATAACTTGAATGTAAGAACTAATGTCTCTGGAAAATTCTCAGCTGTTTTCCTTTTAAAGATTGTTTAACTGCCAATTCTATTCTGTTTTTAAGAATTTCACTAATTCTCTCTTTGACTAGATGGATCTTTTTCATATATATCTGCTTATTTTTTACTCTGCTTATTTTTATTTTACAATTTCTTGGGTTTTTTTTAAATCAATTTTATTTTTTGACCTCTTGCAGGATTCTAAGCTCAATGGAGGAACATGTCAGCATCATATCTAGAGAGCAAGAGAGCCCTTGTCAAAATGCATCCCTTCATTTTCCTTATTGCCATCCCCCACCAAACAGATTTAGCCAGTTAAAGATGGAACCCTGACATGTTTACTTTAGAAATGCTTCTGAGCTAGTAATTCTGACTGCCTGTTTACCTCTCCCACCCTATTCCTGCTATCTCTGTCCCCCAATGGTCACACTCTACCCCCGGGTTGGGAATAATTATTTTAAAATACAGATCTAAAACTACGTGGAGAGGAACCAACATGGCAATATAAGAGGCCCCCGAACCTCCCTCCTCCCATGGAGGCACTGAATGTGTAACTACACAAGGAGCAATGACCTTGGAGATAAATCTAGAAACAAGCTGAGTAACTCCTACACATTGGGTGAATGAGGAAATGGCCACACTGAAATGAGTAGGAAGGCTGAGACACCCCTTCACTATATACCCCACCCCTGATACAGTATCATTCAGTTGGGAGGGAACCTCCAATTCCCAACTTCTTGAGGAGCAAAGTGTTTGCATCACACATATAGCACCCCAACTTTTAAGGCTCTCTCTGAGGGATGGGGACCCCAAACAGTTAGCTTTGAAAGCCAACAGGGCTTTTGTTCACAAGTATCACAAAACTACAGCAAAGAAGTGATTTCCCCTCACCACCAGTTTTATTAAGATACAACTGACATATAACATTGTATTACTTTTAGATGTACAACAAGATGATTTGATATATGTATATATTATGAAATGATTACCACAGTAAGGTTAGTTAACATCTACCACCTCACATACATTTAAATTTTCTTATGAGAACTGTGTTTTGTTTTGTTTTAAGTTTATTTACTTATTTGAGAGAGAGAGAGACAGAGACAGAGAGAGAGAGGGAGAGATCATGAGCGGGGTAGGGGCAGAGAGAGAGGGAAAGAGAATCTCAAGCAGGCCTCACGCTCTCAGCATGGAGCCCAACACAACTTTATTTTTTTTTTTTTTCAACTTTTTTTTTTATTTATTTTTGGGACAGAGAGAGACAGAGCATGAACGGGGGAGGGGCAGAGAGAGAGGGAGACACAGAATCGGAAACCGGCTCCAGGCTCCGAGCCATCAGCCCAGAGCCTGACGCGGGGCTCGAACTCACGGACCGCGAGATCGTGACCTGGCTGAAGTCGGACGCTTAACCGACTGCGCCACCCAGGCGCCCCCCAACACAACTTTAGTTACCATGCTGTACATTACATTCCCAGGCTTATTTATCTTACAATTGGAAATTTATACATGTTGACCACTTTCACCCATTTTGCCTGCCTTCACTTTTCCTACCTTCATTTTCCCCACCCCAACCCCAGCTCTAGCAACCACAAAGCTGTTTTCTGTATCTGTGAGTTTGGGTGTCTCTAGGTTCTACATATAAGTGAGATCATCTGGTATTTGTCTTTCTCTGTCTGACTTATTTCACTCAGCATAATATTCTTAAGGTCCATCCATGTTGTTGCAAATGGCAGGATTTCCTTCTTTTATGCCTGATATATATGTATCTGTGTGTATATACACACACATATCAGATAGTATAGCAGATAATTATGTCAGATATATATCACACATATATTAGATATAGTATATTATAATTATATATGTTTATATCAATATTTATATGTAAAATTTCTGCATCCATTCATCTTCATCAATGTCTTCACTATTGTAAATAATGCTGTAGTGAACATGGAGGAACAGATTTTTTTTTTCCGAGGTAGTAATTTTGTTTCTTTCAAATATATACCCAGAAAGAGAATTGCTTAATCATATGGTAGTTCTATTTTTAATTTCTTGATGAACCTCCCCATGTTTTCCAGAGTGGCTGCACCAATTTGCAGTCCTGTCAACAATACATAAGAGTTCTGTTTTCTCCACATCCTTGCCAACAGTTGTTATCTCTTATCTTGTTCATAAGCAGACACCCTGACGGATGTGAAGTAATAGCTCATTGCGGTTTGATTTATATTTCTCTGGTGATTAGTGCACCTTTTCACATACCCGTTGGCCTGTTGTATGTCTTCTTTGGAAACATGTCTATTCACTTCCTCTGCCCATTTTTTTAAATGAGATTCTTTGTGTTTTTTGCCATTGAGTTGTATGGGTTCTTTGTATATTTAGACCTGATTTACATCAAAGAAGCAATTTTTAATGGGTGTGCAAGCTCTCACTGTAGTTCTCCTTCTTGGGTCCAATGCAGAGGGAGCAGGCAAAAATGTCCATCTCTTAGTCTTCCCTAGGGAGGATTTTGACTTCATATGTTACAAGCTACTGCTTGAGTGTCTGGTCTCTAATTACCATGCATTTAGGTGCTCACTGTGATCCTCCCCAAAGCACCAAAGAGCTGATGGACACTTCCCCACCTTATTTCTCCAATAGTAGCACCAAGTTGTCAGTATCCCTTTGGAAGGAGAATGTCACAGGTACTTTCCTGGAAGGAGAATGTCCACACATCTAGTGCCCAAACCTTTATGTCTGCCACCTGAAGGATGGGTCCCTAAATCACCTAGCTCTGATAGCCAACAGGGCTTGTATTCTTGAATCTCACAGGTCTACAGAAAACAAAGAAGCAGTTTTTAAACAGGTATAGGAGCAACTCCCATAGCAATACACCTGGCCTCAGCACAGAGGGACAGGAAAAAATCACCAGTATCTTGGTTTCTCCCTGGAAGGAGTTCAACTGCATATTTTTTTGAGCAGTTGCCTAAGGGTCCAGCTTCTAAACAACCTATATCTAGATGATGACTGTGATCCTCATCTTTGAGACACTGATGGGTCTTATTACACCCTCAACTACTGGGAAACACTAAGAACAAAGACAGTGGAATGTACAATCACAAAGGTTTGAGAGGCAACCAGAAGCTCATGTTAGGCAGATTGATGAGGATCAACTCCTACGTGAGACCAGTCTGTCAAGAATGAGAGAGGTGACTGTTTTATACACAGAAACCAACACATGGAGTCAAGGAAAATGAATAAATGGGAATATGTTTTTAAAAAGAGCAAGATAGGAACACCTGGGTGGCTCAGTTGGTTAAGCATCTGATTTTAGCTCAGGTCATGATCTCATGGTTTGTGACTTTGAGTCCCACGTTGGGCTCTGCACTGTTAGTGCATAGGATTCTATCCCTCTCCCTCTCTTTCTCTTTCTGCCCCTCCCCTGCTCTCTCTCTCTCTCTCTCTCAAAATAAATAAACCTAAAATTGTTTTAAAAAAGAATAAGATAAATCTCCAGAAACAGATCTTAATGAAATGGAGATAAGTGGTTTATCTGATAGCAAGTTTAAAATAACAGTCATAAAGATGCTCAGCAAGGTCAGGAGAGCAATAAATGTGCAAAGTAAGAATTTCAGCAAAGAGAAAGTACTAAAAAGTTCTAACAGATATGGAACTAAAGAAAAATAACTAGACCAAAAAAATTCAGTAGAGAAGTTCAGGAGTAAACTAGATCAAGCAGAAGAAAGGATCAATGAACTCAAAGTCAGGGCAGTGGAATTCATTCAATCAGAGAAGCCAAAAGAAAACAGAATGAAGAAGAGTGAAGACAGCTTGAAGGTCTTATGGAACAACATCAAACAGAATAATATACACATTATAGGAGTCCCAGAAGGAGAAGAGAAAGAGAAAGGAAATATTTATTCTTTGAAAAAGGAGTTTTTCAAAGAATAAAATAAAATAAATATAAAATAAAAATATATAAACAAAAAATAAAATAAATTAAAAACTTCTCTAATATAAAGAATGAAACAGACATCCAGATTAAGAAGCCCAAAGAGTACCTAAAAAGATGAATCTAAAGAGACTCACACTGAAACAGATTATAACTAAATTGTCAAAAGTGGAAGACAATGAGAAAATCTTAAAAGCATCAAGATTATTATTATTTAAACAGCATTTTATTATGTATAAGGGGAACCTCCATAAGAATATCAGCAGTTTTTTCAGCAGAAATTTTACAGGCCAAAAGGGAGAGGGATGACATATTCAAAGTTCTGAAAGAAAGAAAACTGCCTGGAAAAGTCATCCTTCAGAATTGAAGAAGAGATAAAGACTTTTCCAAAGAAAAGCTGAAAGAGGTCATCAGCACTGGACCATCCTTGTGAGAAACTGTTAAAGGGAGTTCCTCAAGTTGAAATGAAAGGGGACTAATTAGTAATGTGAAAACATGAAAATACACAGAACACTGGTGAAGGTAAATATATATGTTAGGTTACCAAACAAATCTTAATAAACTTAAGAAGGCTAAAATCATACCACATATCTTTTCCAACCATAGTCATGTAAAACTATTATAAGAAGAATCAACTATTCTTGTAATCTTGAACTATTACAAGAAATCAATTACAAGAAGAAAACTGGAAAATAACAGATACACTCTCGAACAACCAATGGGTCAAGGAATAATTCCAAAGAGAAGTTAAAAAAAAATCTTGAGAGAAATGAAAATGCAAACACAACATACAAAGACTTAAGGATGTGGCAAAAGCAGTTCTAAGAGGGAAATTTATACTGATAAATCCCGACCTACATTAAGAAAAAAGAAAGATCTCAAACAACCTAACTACCTCAAGGTACTAGAAAAAGAACACACTAAGCTCAAAGTTAGCAGAAGGAAGGAAATGAAGATCAGAGTATATATAAATTAAATAGATACCCCCCCCCAAAAAAAAACCCAATAGAAAATATCAGTAAAACTCAGAGCTGATTTTTGAAAAGATAAAAATGACAAATCTTTAAGCTAGATGAACTATTGTGACTTAAAACTAACATTTGCTAAGTAGAGCCCTTGGATGCTGGATGCTGAACCTGGGTCAACAAAAGACCACAAAGGAGTTCAAATAGAGAAGTTCCTTGCTCAGAGCTTCTGAAGGAAGTACAGGGCATGCCTCTGGGGGCCCACAGGGAGGTCAAGGCAGTTGCATGCAGAGGGAGTTGCACTACTTGGACACGTGCCTTTATGAGAGTCTGAGGGTGGGTGGAGTGCTTTGGGATTCTTGATATGAGGCCATATTGCCCAATTCATACAAAAAACAAGTGGGGTTTTGGCAAACTTTGTAGGGGATCTTATCTCAAGGATAATCACAAGATAATAAATGCATAATTTAAGGGGCATGATAGGGGAAGGGCTTGTGAGGTAGGGGAATTCTGTATCACAAGGGCCATTGGTGGAGTCATATCAGAACCCCCCCCCCCCCTCTATTTGTGACTCTGTGAACTGTTATCTGGGGCAAAACAAACAGCCCCAGCTTCACTTTTAAGAGGCTAATGTCAGTTTAAGACTGCTGCAGTCCACCTGGCCAAAACAACAACAACAACAACAACAACAACAACAACAACAGCAACAACATGACAGTGCAGCAATACCATGGTGTAGCTTATCTAAACTTTTAACGCTAACTTAGAAAAAGGAAGACTTAGAAACATAAAATCAGAAATGCAAGAGGAAACATTGATAACTCAGAAGTACTAAGTATTATAAGAAACTACTATGAACAATTATATACTCTTTATAACAAATTAGATAACCTATAAGAAATGAATAGATTCCTGGAAGCATACAACTTACCAAGACTGGATCATGAAGAAATAGAAAATCTGAACAGTCCAATAATGAATAAGAGATTGAATTAGTAATCAAAAACTTCTCAAAAAAGGAAAGTCCAGGACGAGATGTCTTCAATGGTGAATTTCGCCAAACATTTAAAGGGTTAATACAAATCCTTCTCAAACTCATCTAAAAATTAGGAGAGGAAGTAATACTTCCAAACTCATTTTACAAGGCTAGCATTATCTCATCCCAAAGCTGGTCACAGACACTACATGAAAAGAAAATTAGGGACCAATATCTTTGATGAACATAGAAGCAAAACTCCTCCACCAAATATTAGCAAACTAAACTCAACAGTATGTGAAAAGGATCATACACCATGATCAAATGGGATTTATCCCTGGGATGCAAGGATGTTACAATACATGCAAAATAATAAATATCCTTCATTGACAAAATGAAGGATAAAAATCATATGATCATCTCAATAGATGCATAAAAGTTATTTGGAAAAATTCAACATCTTTTTTGTAATAAAAACTCTCAACTAACTGGGTACAGATGGAACATACTTCAACACAATTAAGTCCGTGTATGACAAGCCCACAGCTTAACATCATACTCTGCAGTGGAAAGCTGCAAGGTTTTCTTCAAAGATCAGGAGCAAGACAAAATGCCCACTCTAACCACTTTTATTCAACATATTACTGGAGGTCCTAGCCAGAGCAATCAGCCAAGAAAAAATAAAAAAATAAAAAGGCATCCAAATTGGAAAGTAAAAAGTAATGTTTGCAAATGACATGATCTTATATATAGAAAATTCTAAACACTCTCCCAAAAACAAATAAAAACTGTTAGAACTAATAAACAAATTCAGTAAAGTTGCAGGATACAAAATCAATATGCAAAAATCAGTTACATTTCTATATTCTAACAATGGACTATCAGAAAGAGAAATTAAGGGGCATCTGGGTGGCACAGTCAGTTAGGCCTCTGACTTTGGCTCAGGTCATGATCTTACAGTTCGGTTCATGAGTTTGAGCCCCACATCGGGCTCTCTGCTGTTAGAGCAGAGCCCACTTGGGATCCTCTGTCCCCCTCTCTTTTTTCCCCTCCCCTACTTGTTTTCTCTCTCTCTCAGAAAACATTTAAAGAATAGAGAAATTAAGAAAACAATCCCATTTACAATAGCTTTAAAAAGAACAAAATACTGAGGAATAAATTTAAACAGGGAGATGAAAGATCTGGACACTAAAAACTATGAAACATTGGTGAAAGAAATTAAAGAAGACACAAATAAATGAAAAGATTGCTCGTGTTTATGGACTGGAAAAATTAATATTGTCAAAATGTCCATAGTACCCAAAGCAATTTACAGATTTAGTACAATCTCTATCAAAATTTCAATGGCAGTTTTCACAGAAATAGAAAAAAATTATTCCAAAATTGTATAGAACCACAAAAGATCTCAAATAGCCAAAAGTGATCTTAAGAAAGAACAAAGGCATCACATTTCTTGATTAAACTACATGATAAAGCTAAAGTAATCAAAACAGTATGGTGTTAGCATAAACACAGACACATAGATCAATGAAACAGATTGATAAACTCATATGTGTATGGTCAATTAATTTTAATAAAGGATCTATGGTACCTGGGTGGCTCAGTTGGTTGAGCATCTGACTTCAGCTCGGTCATGATCTCACTATTTGTGAGTTTGAGCCCCTTATCAGGCTGGCTGCTGTCAGCGTGGAGCCTACTTCAGATCCTCTGTCCCCTTCTCTCTCTGCCCCTCCCCTGCTTTCCTGCACTCTCTCTCACAAAAATAGTGAAAGAGATATTTTTTTAAAAAATTTAACAAAGGAACTAACTACATATAGTGGGGAAAGGAAAGTCTCTTCAGTAAATGGTGTTGGGAAAATGATATAGTTTTCCCCTGATATCCAAAAGTAGAGCATTCCTATGACCTTTCCATAAGCCAAATGGCATAAATCAAAGAAGCAATTACCATTAATTTATGTGAAAAAAATTTTTAAGTGTTTCCAGACCCCAAAAATAAGCTTTCTTAAGCTTTTCTGATACCTTAGGATACATCTTGCTAATGCATGCACAAAATAAATCAAGATAAAACATAGATGCTCATAGACCAAATTCAAAGCTATGGCAGCTTGATGCTGAGATGCTGTGTGTAGTTCTAGGGAAGGAGCTTGGGGGTGCCACTTTTGCTGCTCTGGGTGTGAGCTGCCTCTACAAATGGCTCACTGCAAAACAAACACTGAACACTATTTTTGCTTTTCACCTTTTTTTCATAAAGGCAAAAATCCTCTTTGGATTTTTTTTGGTTAGTGAAAACAAGTACTAATGTAGGTCTTTTTGTAAAAATGAAGTGGCATAATGTGAACTTTTGAAAAGCAGGAGACATCTGTATATCCATGCTAAAGAATAAAACTGGACACTTGTCTTAGACTCTACACAATAAAACCACTCTACACAGTGAAACCATAAAACTCCTAGAAGAAACCAGGGGGTAAACTCCTTAGCATCAGTCTTTGGCAATGAGTTATTGGATTTGACACCAAAAGCAAAAATAAACTAAACAAGTGGGACTTCATCAAACTAAAATGTTTCTATACGACAAAGGAAATCATAAACAAAATTAAAAAGTAACCTGTGGAAAGGGAGAGAATATTTGCAAACCATGAATCTGATAATGGGTTAGTATTCAAAATATACAAAGAGCACATAAAACTCAATAGCAAAAAAAAAAAAAAAAAGAAAATGAGCAAAGAACCTGAATAGACTTATTTCAGTGAAGACATACAAATAGCAAACAGATACATGAAGACATAATCAACATCACTAATCATCAGGGAAGTGCAAATAAAAATCACAGTGAGATATTACCTTACACCTGTTAGGTTGTCTATTATCAAAATAGGAAAGAGGAAACAAATTATCTGTCCTCAGATCGTTCAGTGTAGGTAATATTATATGGATCAGGAGATTCACCCAGTTGGGCCCAGTAGGTTTGAAGAACCATGGAGATGATAAAAGAGATGTTTTAAGCTACTATGTTTAGGGTGGTTTGCTGTTGTAGTCATGAATGACAAATACCTATGTTGCTTTTCCTTTGTCCCTGTATCTCTTTGTATTCATCAATTTCTCAAATGGTCATATAATCTTGTGGTCAAAACAAATTTAATTCAGTTGAAATCTTGTTTATTTTTTTATTCTTAAATTTTATTTTGAAATTTAGAGTGAAGGCTCTCTCCAGTTAGTACCAAAGCTGTATGTAAAAGAATGATTGCCATCCATTCTAATCCTTGGTCCCTCGAGCCCTCTGGGCAGTGTGTTGCTGCTGTCACTTATTACCTTGTAAATGCTTAGAGCTACGTGAATTACCTTCACTCCCTCTGTTGTATTTGTGAAAGCAATATGAGATTTGAAGGTGGCCAAATTATCTTAACTCTCAGCTGTATACTCACTATTTCCATAGATGGTTCCAAAACATTCCCATAGATGGTCATAGAAAACGTAAATGTTTAGAAAGTTTGGATTATGGCAAAGGGCAGTAACAACTGTAATAAGGAATATTATATTCAACAAATGCAAGCTAAAAATCCATAATAGGATGAAACTGAAAAAAAAAATTAACTATACATTGGAGAAAATATAATCCTCATGCAAAAATGTATATCTAAACCTAATCTTCTTCCAAAGATTTGCCTTACCACTTTAATTTCACTGCATTTGTAATGCACATTACTTCTCCTAGTTATTAGCTTTTTGTCTATTTACTAATGCATTCAACTCATATTTACTAAGTTCCTTACCTGTGCCAAGCATGGACGATGCTAGTTCTAGAAATAAAAATGTGAGTGAGAGAGATTTATTAGTTTAATGAGGTAGACAGATAGGTATACAAGAAATCAAATTCAATTTAAGTACTAACCTAAGAGCAAAATAAAAGATACTCTGTAATAAAGGCAGACTGAGAGACTAAGGGAAATTCCCTGGGATGAAATGACTCAGATTGCAGCCAAGTCTTGAAAGATCAAAGGCTTTGTCTACCATCTCTGTCTTTGGTCCACAGTCTCCTTGCCAGGGTTCATCAGGCAGGGCAAATATTTATTGAATATGTTTTCAGGGCTCTGGCCTTGGTCCCCGATGATTCAGCACTCTTCTCTCTTAACAAGGATGAGTCTCCACTCACCAAAGGGGATTCTTCGCCCAGTCAGAGCTCATCCAGTAGCTCAGGAAGGATTGTAATGGTCAGACCATGAGGACTGAGTATTCCTGACTTTACTTCTGTCTATCGACCTAGAAGAGAATTATTTGGTGAACTTCATTTTGCACACATCTCCAACTTACCACACCCCAACATCTCTCTTTTATTGAGCAAGTCAATAAACCTTTGCTTCCCTTATATAAGTCCCATTGGACCTTTTGCTTTTGCTTTCAGTATTTCAGTCTTAAGATAAGACCAGCAGCATTGGATCCGGTTGGTTTTTATATTGCTGGAACAATATTTTTTTCTCTCCCCTGTGTGGGTTCTCCTGCCTTTTTTTCACTCATCAGATTCTTAGAATGCTAATGATCTCATGGGTCCCACACCAGCCCTATCCAAAGAAAGTCAGTCATGTAAGGTCATCACCCGTGTGGTTACCACCATGAAGTAGGGGAGTGAGGATCTCCAGTGTCACCACAGGAGTACTAGGCAGCCTCTTCTTTAAGTCCTATCTTGACTGCTAAGCGGCTGAAAGTTTCTTTTAGAGACCAATTTCCCTGGGTTTTTTATTTTCTAGCAGGATAAGACTCAAGATCATCTAGTCTGTAAGTCTCAAACTGGTAACCTACAGGGCAAATTTAACCAGCAGATAGATTTTTCTCGGCATTCATTAAACATTTTGAGTATGTGTCTCCACGTATAAAACTCAGGAGATTTCACATAAAAATCTGAACTTCTAGCTTCTTTTTAAAAATCAGAAGATTTGGAAATACCTGGGTGGTTCAGTCGGTTAAGCGTACGATTCTTGGTTTCAGCTCAGGTCATGAGCTCAGGGTTCGTGGGTTCGAGCCTCGCATCGGCAGCGTGAAGCCTGCTTGGGATTCTCTTCCTCTCCCTCTCTCTCTTCCCCTCCTGCACTTGCACTGTCTCTGTCTCTTTCCAAGTAAATAAAATAAACTTTAAAATAAAAAAAAATCATAAGATCATAATTCATCCCATAACCAATTAGGAACCATTATTGTAGAATAATAGCTTCGTCTGAAGTACAGACCTGTGTTTTCCATCTCACCTTAGCCCACCCGGTGAACTGCACTTTGAGTCTTTGCATTTACTTTTCTATTCCTGAACTGGTGCAACTGCCTCATTGGACAAAAACAAACCTGAGATCCAGAGAGACCTCAAGATTTTCCTGAGTGTAGAGCTGATTGTATAACCAGAACCAGAACCTGAATATGGGTCTCTTTGCCCCACTTTCTACTTCAAGGTGCTGCCTTTCTCTCTTAGTTACACCCAGAGCCAACTGCTCATCATGATTAATTGCTTCAGGCTAGAGTCCTAGTAAGGGCTGCAGAAAGACCCAACAGCATCAAACTCTAAGCCTAGGGTAATCATGGCTCAAGTCTTAATGTATGGAGTTTGAAGAGGCTTGATTATTTTGACTTTTTTTTTTTTTTTTTTTTTTTTTTTTTGCCACCCAATACCTCTTTTCTTTCCTGTGGCATGTTGTAGCAGATGGACATGAAAGTAAAAGTAAATGTTTTTCTGGTCGCTGTATATCCATGTCCCATGAGAAGACATGTACTTCCTTTTCACAATGGCTTCTAGTTAGCTTGATGGGGAAAGTCCACTTGAAATATTATGTCACAGATTGATTTTATTGCACAGTGCAGTAGATTTTCATTTTATCTTTGGGCTTGGTGGGGCCTGGTTAGCACACATTATTGTACACTCGTAATTGTGAACTTCCTTCCAATAAAACATCCTGGCAGTTCTTGCAGACTAGACACTTTTCTAAGAAGTGAGATGGAGTTTTAACTGTAGAGCCCTTCTTCACACCAGCCAGGAGCATAGCAGAATTCCAAGAGATAAGCTTTTCCTCTTATCTCTGTGTATTGGTGGGTTGTTACAAGTCTTACTTGCTCCCTAGGAAGCTAACAGAAAAATAACTCTCTATATTTTTAATGAATGGGAGGCCCATCCCAACAAAAGCATGAAAACTACAGATTGGCTAGAGCCCCCCCTTTTTTTAATAACTCTTTCCTTCCCCCAAGACTTAACCAGGACCTCACAATGAAGTGCTTTGTGAGCCTCATGCCAAGGTTGATTTGGCACCTCGGTCACAAAGAGCATGGGCAGACTGTGACAGGCTTTCAGGGAAGCCACTTCCCACATGTGCTCCTCTGGTTTCCTCATTGGTGTTCGGGAAGAGGAGGTCGGTTCCTCCCAGTGAGCTGGGTGCTATGACACATTAGACTTTCACGCAAGAAAATAAATCCTGCACATTTGATGTACTGCTTTAGACTTAAAGACCTCTTGGGACCTGAAATTGTAAGGTAAGCAGCGCTCTGCCACAATTCTTGAACTTTGAAACCGTGAATGTAATTTGAGGACGTTCCTTGAAACTCTTTGTTGTTTAATGTGAAACTTTAACATGCCGCCTTTCCTGCTGCCTTTTAGAATAACAGCTCACTGTCAAACATGCACACACAGCTCTGGTTTAAAAAGACCAAAAGAAAAAAAAAAAAGCCACTGCTTAAAAAAGAAAAATCCTTCCATAATGAAATAGTCACATAGACTTGTTGTGCTTTTCCACTTGTATGGAAGTGCCCAAGATGGGCTGAGTTTTTTCTGTCTGTTCTCAGAGTAATCAGTGTCCTTTAATACGGGATCAAATTATCTTTGCCACTTGAAAATGGGTGTGTGTAAACAGGATTAATTCCGTAGAGAAAAGAAGCTCAGCAGAATTGAAACCAAATGTCAGTCCAGGTCTGTGGGTCTTTACCCCAAGGGTCGCTTGGTGCTTGCTAAGGCCTGGGAGGGGATTGGAGAAACCTGCTGCCAAATTGTGTTGGCACTGCTCTGCATGACCTGGAAGATCTGCTGGGGTCAGGTGCTGCTGGAGCAGACCCGTTCCTTGTGATTGTGGCAAGTTACCGTGGTAAGCTGGAAGTTATTACGATGCAGACTAAGAGCCCGTGGTTTGTCAGACATAAAATGATGTAGAACAAGTTCAATAATATATAAGGCAGTTATGTGTCTCATGTTAACGGCGTCCAGTCTTTTTTGTAGAAATTTACAGGAGCTTTTAATGTTTTTGTTCAAGTTTAACAAGACTCCAAGGGTGAAATACTCATGCTTTTAGCTATGTAGATAATCTGTTTCTAAGAGGGCATCACTGTAGAATATTTCTCTGTTGTAGGGAAAAGTGTTGTTAAATCTTTCTGTGCTCTGGAGACCATAAAGGAGAAGACCTACACTCTATTCACGCAGTTTCTTTTCTCTTAAATCTTTGCCCAGATGTTTCTCCCACTCTCCTACTTTACCTTTGTCTCTTCCCTGGGGAATGTTACTGTGGGCACCTCAGACTTCCCCTGAGACCCCAAGCCCCTTTCTGTGCCCTTCTCGCCAACAGCACCAATGTGCATCCACACAAAGCATCCAGGTTCTTGCTTATCATTGTCTTTCTCACTCTGAACAGTGGTTCGCATCGATCTATCAGCCCCAGTGCACAGTCCTGTGATACAGGTTCCCTCCAGTTTATAAGCTGCGAAGGTGAGGCCCAGAGGGGCTAGGGCACCCCAGCTAAAGTCCAAAGGAACAGCAGTGGTAGGGCCTGGCTTGGACGCCATCTCCCCTTCTCCAGCCTTTCTCCCTTCCAGGACTAAGTGGCCTCACCTGGCTCCAGGTATTTCCATGAACCTACCCTTTGAACCACATTACTGATTAGCTGCACTCTGTTTAGGCAATGTCCTCATTGACTCTAAGGATCAGAATGGCGAAGCTACCTTTGGTCTGGAGGGAAGGAAATTTACCCACCAGGAATTCAGTAGATAATGTGGGGGGTCTCTGGAAACAAGCGGCTATCTGAAGATTTTTCTCTTCCTCTTGCTGCTGTTTCTTGCTAGTCTCGGCACACATTTTTAAAAGAGCTCAAGCGAAAAGGTGAAGATTCCTAAGGAAATGAGGCTGGGGTTGTTTACTTTGGGCAGCCAGGACACCCAGGATGCTAGTCTCAGAAGGATAAGCTGTGGCTTGGATTAGCATTCCAGTGTGCCATTGCCTTGCAGAAAGAGTTATTTTTAACTTGACAACATTTCTACACATATGCAATCTAAATACCCTGTACGTGAGAATAAATATTTAGGCAGTGTGTTAGCTTCATTAACCAGACACTACATCAGAGCCATTCTTGGTAATTCCTTGTCTCCTTCTAATAAAATTAAAAGAAAAAAAAAAAAAGGTTGGGGAGAAAAAAAGGGCAGAAACAAAGGTGAACTATATTGCCTAGGTCAGTTCAGGAAAAATTACCTAATTAGGGACCAGAAAAGCTTTTTTCAAGATTTCTCTATTTCTTTGATCAAAGATGACACCTCTCCACTGAGAGGTTCACTCAGGTTGTTCGGTTTTTCATCTTTGACAGACCTGGGTCTTTTCCTCAGAGTTGTGCTCAGACTCTGATAGGAATACTTGGAGGGCAGTTGCCAAAAGGTAGACAAAGACACTGGAATTATAAACGCTCAAGTAATTATTCTCTGTCATTCTAACAACCAAACCCTGATGGAATCACCACCATTCTAGAACTCATATTTAAACAATGTCTCATTTGTCTCTAGATAGAGCTAATAGTTTCCTTTATTTTTGTTATTCTTACTTTTCATCGTTTATTGAATGAATGAAAGCCTGAAGGAATAGGAAATTAACTACTATGATTTCACATCCTATTTAAAGTACATTCCTTCAATCATTCAAGTTTTCAGAGATTACACAGGCAAGCAAATATTTGTGAACAAACACTGAGAGATGAGATTATTTTATTTTTTTAAGTTTATTTATTTATTTATTTATTTAGAGACAGAGACAGAGCAAGCGCAGGCACGGGAGGGCAGAGAGAAAGGGAAAGAGAGAGCATCCTAAGCAGGCTCCTCACTGTCAGCGTGGAGCTCAATGTGGGGCTCAAATGCACAAACTGTGAGATCATGACCTGAGTGAAACCAAGAGTCAGATGCTTAACTGACTGAGTCATCCAGGTGCCCCGATTATTGTATTTTAAACAAACCCTAGGAAGGTGAGGACAACTTAAAGTTAATCCTGACCAGAGCCTTTTACAAAGAAGATGGAAAATAATTTAAATATTTTGTCATATCTAATATGGTATATTACTTAAAATCATAAAGTGCAACCTATCACCTATTTGCCTGAAGGCAGCACTTAGAAGGCTCAAGAAGACTTGGCTGGCAACTCACAAGAGCTTGTGGTGACTCCTCTACACCTTCCTTCTCAGACAGCCATAAATATAGACCAAGAGCAGGGCCAAGCAGCAATTACTGCCCCTGGAACCACACTGATTTTTAAAATAACAGTGATAACAGTAAGGTGGGTCAAGGGAAAATAGCAGGGGAAAACTATGGGGTGGGAGAATATTAAAGGTATGTCATATTCTTGAATTCATTCTGTAGAGACACTAGAGGGTGGAGAAATTGAGCAATTTCCTTGAGAACAGTGTAAAATACTTGGAATGGAGTGCTCAGACAGCTGAGTTTATCAGCATTTATTTTCAAGTAGGGGGTTACCCCCCATTGGTGTCTTCAGACAGTTTCAAAAGGAACTTACACGTAGTGCTAATTTTCTCAAACTGGCTAGATTCTAAAATGGATTGTTAAAGGAATGGTTTATAGACTGTCCAAAGGAGATGCCAGTGGATCCCTAGGATCCAGCATAGATTCACTTAAAAGGAAATCATGGGGGTAGTCACATTTATTTTCTCTAATATATTACTAGCCTGGTAGATGGTAGTATGTTTTTAGCCAAAAGTAATTTGGTCAAAAGCAAATTGGTCAACACAATACATTAGTTAAAAATGAATCTTTTCCACGGGCACCTGGGTGGCTCAGTCAGTTGAGCGTCTGACTCTTGATTTGGGTTCAGGTCTTGAACTCATGGTTCTTGGGTTCGAGCCTCCTGTCGGGCTCTGTGCTGGCAGTGCACAGCCTGCTTGGGATTCTGTCCCTCTTTTTCTCTGCCCCTCCCTCACTCACTCGCACGCTTTCTCTCTCAAAAACAAGTAAACTTAAAAAAAATGAATATCTTCCATCATTATATGTTCAGGTATGAGTGATAAAACATGGGACAGCTTTTAACACTATAAGTATCTTCAAACACTATGTTAGTTTCCAGAGTTCATCTTCAAACAATTGCTCTGTTTACATTGCAAAGTTTGAACAATTAAGGAATTGCTTAGGGAACAAGAATCCAACAAAAGCAGCTACATACTTGAAACTAATGGAGTGATTGAACAATTGACTACAATTATGATTTATGTATTATTTTAGACTTTTTAAGAAACACATGCTTATTATGGAAAATTATAAATACAAACCAAAACAAATCTTTAAAGATAATCCCACTCAGGAGTGCCAACCATGATTGAGCATTAGTGTATGACATCCTTATATGCATTTCCTATGACTACATATTATATTTTACCTACCATATGGTATCTGGAACCTAGCATATTTTTTTAAAAAACAATACATCAGTTGTTGGACATTTGCTTTCTTCTAATTAACTGCTGAATAGTTATATTATTTCAGTTAGTCTGCATTATAAGCAATGTTTGAATGTTCAAGCCAGCTTGAACAACTGGCTAGAGATGAATTATTAATTTTAAAAATCAAACTATTGAGAAAAAACAGAATATTGACAAATATATATAAGGTACAAAATGGGTCATAGCTCTATCAAGTAGCACACAAAAATTATCAACTTTGAAAACACTGATTGGCATTATTCTTCTGTATCCAGATCGCTGTTTTGACAAAATCGTCTTCTTGACCAAATTGCTTTTAGTCAAATTGCTTTTAGCCAAATTAAATCTGGCCAAATTAGTGGGAAACAAGAGTGCAAGGAAATGCAACAGACAAAATGTTCATGAACTTCAGTGGGTCATTGTGTAATTTCTTCATGATATAATTGGAGATAAGATTAAGAAATACGAGCTGAGCTAATGCAATTAAGCAGATTAATAACTGGTTGAATGAACATACTTAGAGGGAGCTTCTTAGCAACCAGGGGTTGGGGGTGGGCAGTCTGGTGGCTTATAAAAAACTCTGTTCATGGTCCTATCCTAGTAAGTATTTTTGTCAGTGTCTTGGATAGATGTATATTATACAGATTTCTGGATATAAAGCCAAGAAGCATTACTACAGTGCTTACTTCAACAGCACACATACAAAAAGAATTAGTTCATTAGTCTGTTGACATTATCAAAATCCAAGCAGAATCTACGTAGACTATGTAACAGTGGTAAATATAAGATTATTTACTTTGACCTGTAAGTGTAAATGCACAAGTAGTCGTTGGAAGAACTTGCACTTGTGAAATAAGACTTTAGGACTTTGGTTGATGGTAAATTCCATATGGTGTAGGCAAAGAAGGTGATGTGTTTTTTGGTGACATTATTAGAAGCGTAGGGGAAGAGTACAAATGGAATATGCTATATGCCAAGCCCTGTGCTAGTTCCAGTACAAGCGTCTCATCCTAGTCCCACCCCCAGTGTGACTTCCATTGCTTCTGAGTATACATGTCATCCCTGAATTACCCTCAGACCCTGCATTCCAAATGATGGGCTAATCCAGTTGATGACCTCAAGATTTTCCACTCCAAAAGATCTATTTATTTCATTGTTACTTAGGTATTTGTGAATTGGAGAGGAGGGTAATACTTAGCCTAGCAGGGCAGGAGAGATCTTGAGTCTCTATAAGATTAAGAGTGATGATTAGATTTTGAAACAAATTGCGGTTGGACAGTTAGGGCCCTGGAGGGACAGAGTCATAAAAGAAAATATTCTTCATATCATGACAGTTAATGAGCATTAAGTTTCTTGATGGAGACAAGCTTTGGAAGTCTAGAAGGACCGTGTGAGTTCCAGTGGATGATGGGTAACACACCAGCTAAGCGCACACATGAGAAGCTTGACAAAGCAGGAGCACACTCTGAAATGATTTAAAGACTCAGGAGAAAATGGAAATCATCCATGAGCTGGCCTCTTCTGCCTGTCCCGCTGCTAGTACTATGTTTATCTACTTGGTAGAGTTTCTGCATTCCTTTTGATTTGTTTCTACAAGAGTTGCTTTCCAGCATCTGTGCTATTTTTCACCCATCTACATCTGCTGATTATTGGCTTGAGGCTGTCTTTAGTTCTGGTCTGCAAGTGATTCTCAGCAGGCTGTGATTTCCATTGCTCTTAATCCAGTGTCACTGGGAAAGAAGGCAATACCTAGTGTGGTTTCGAGCACAGGCTCAGGTTTAGACCCAGACCCTGCCACTT
Organism: Panthera onca; assembly: GCF_046562875.1. NCBI lineage: Eukaryota > Metazoa > Chordata > Mammalia > Carnivora > Felidae > Panthera > Panthera onca. The sequence continues at coordinate 227,973,922 of NC_138339.1, forward strand.
GCCAGCTTTGGGGAATGCCCTTAAAGTTTCTCAGTCTGTTTCCTCATGGGTAGAAATAAAATCATAATAGTATTGACAAGTTAGGGTTGTCAAGAGAATTAAATAAACTTGTGCGTGGCAAGCCACTTAGCATAGTTAAGGGAACATTCAATTCAATTTTAAATTGCTATTGTTGCTGCTTTTAATTATTCTTTACACCAACCTTGTGTACCCTCTGAGGATGACCAAGTACCGTAAAGTAGCACAGTGGCCTGTGGGTCTAGAAGTAATTTCAAGGACTAGCCAGCTATCACTGTAGTAAAAGGTAGGACCCAGACAACGTTAGCAAAATCAGGTATTCAGAAGGAAGATGAAGGACTAGTGGTAAGCATACCTTCCACTTACCTCATCACTCACAGTCCCAGGAAATATTCTTTTCAGTCTCTATCTGGAACCTGCCACCATGAGCATAGAACAAACCTCCCCCATTTAAGAAAAGCCAATCCTATTTGTGGGAGGTTCTACTACTAATGCTTTACAGACGGAAATTTTTTTCTGAAATATTAAGAGAATAATATACTAAGCTCCCATCATATCTTGCAATTCAACTTGAACAATTATCAACCCATAGCCAATCTTGTTTGATCTATATGTTCCCGTAATTTTTGTGATGTGAATCCAAAACATCATCATTTCATCTATGCATTATTTCAGTTTATGCTCTAATAAAATACCCAGGACTTGGTTTTAGCACTTTATTTTTTTCCCCTCAGATGCCATTTTTGATGGATATTTGAAACAAGTCCAAAGGGTTTTCATGCAATAATTATTCAGCATCCATTAAAAAGAATAATTTTGTAATGGGTTATATGAAACCCCCGCCTTTTTTTTTTTTTTTTTTTTTTTTTACTAATGAAGAATTATCAAGCTCTTTTCATGTTTTTGCATCTCTGGAATCGGGATGAAATTTACAGTTGATGGCAAGTGATCATTTAATTGAGTATTATTTTTCTTTCTTCACACAAAATCTAATGGTCTATCTCAGAGAATCATGTCATAGAAATAAAGAAATGCAATGGTTGGGAAGATAAAAGGCCACACACACATACCCCTAAAACTACATGCTTAACTGCCTATTTAAACACTTTCCTATACATGTCTATATAAACAAGAGAATGAAAACAAATTTAAGTTGATTCCCTAAGTTCTAAGAGAGTAAAGTAGGTATTTCTGAACAGGTTAGGGTACAACTTGGGAAGTCTGGAAAAGAGACGCAAAGCACATAAGCATTTTATCCCAACAGGTACAGAAGCATTCCTAATATGCAGTATGAAGCTTGAAATTCTCAAGATGAAGTTGTCTCTCCTTCTATAACATTTCCATACTGAAAATCTTTATTGCTTTATTGTCACTATTGTCCTAACTCATCACTTCAGCTTTCAGATGTTTTTTAAACGGAAGTATCAGAAAGGTCATAGTGTGGTGAACGTGACAAGAGAGGCAAAGGGGGACGTGTGGTAGCCCCAAGGAGATGGGAAAGCACACGACTGAGTCACATGTGGAACAGCCAGTGCATTTATGTGACCACGCTTTTTCTGTATTAGCTAGCTTGACAGGCAAATGCCTCTTTCAGACATTTTTAAAGTTGCATGGTAAACAAGGTTTTTTAAAAGTCTGATGTGATAAGGGATCACAAGATCTAGGACTAGCTGTGTGATTTGGGGCAGTCAGCTGAGGATTCTCTGAACCTCAGATTAAAAAAAAATGGACTTGGGGTGCCTGGGTGGCTCAGTCGGTTGAGCGTCTGACTTCAGCTCAGGTCATGATCTTACAGTTTGTGAGTTCGAGCCCTGCGTCGGGCTCTGTGCTGACAGCTCAGAGCCTGGAGCCTGCTTCAGATTCTGTGTCTCCCTCTCTCTCTGCCCCTCCGCTACTCATACTCTGTCTCTCTCTGTCTCTCAAAAATAGGTAAATGTTAAAAAAAAATGGACTAAAGGATTTACTCATTACATTAGACTATAACCTTCATGAGAGCAGGGACTTTGACTCTGTTCAGTGCTGTATTTCCGGTACCTAGAGCAGTATCTGGCACATAGTAGGTGCTCAATAGATGTTGAATGGATAGATGAATTTTAGTTCTCAAATTCTGGGACAAAGGCTGTGGGGACAGAATTTATTTCTAGTAACTGCAACTGGCCCAAGAATGTTCACTGAACACTGTGTAAACTGAATAGATCATCTTTCCCATATATATGATTTACCATTTTTCAAACATACAAATGTTCTTTTGTGGTGAATACAAATTTTAAACCATATAATTAATATTATGCAAAATTATTCAATAATATGAGCAAACATTACATAGCACTTAATTTGGCCGATACTCTAGGCATTTTATTCTTCACAACACTCTGTGAATCTCATACTTTAATTATCCCTATTTTGCATATGAGGTCACCGAGGTAGAGAGGTGAAGTGACAGAACCAGCATTGAAATCCAAGCAACCTAGATACAGACTCCCTGCGCTTAACCACAGTGCTCTATTAAGATTGCCCAGGAATCTTCTTTCTAGCTCACTATAGTAACTCCTACACTAACATGTTGTCTGAGATCATGTCCAGCCCATAAATGGTGTGATTCTATGTGGTAAGTCCTCATTCACATATTAGTAACATTAAAACAGCAGCACAGGGGTGCCTGGGTGGCTCAGTCGGTTAAGCATCCGACTTCGGCCCAGGTCATAATCTCACGGTTCTTGAGTTTGAGCCCTGCGTCAGGCTCTGTGCTGGCAGCTGGGAGCCTGGAGCCTGCTTTGGATTCTGTATCTCCCTCTCTCTCTGCCCCTCCCCCACTCATGCTTACACTCTATCTCTGTCAAAAATAAATAAACTTAAAAAAAACCAGCAGCACAAAGTGTATTCACAGAAGCATTGGCCATTTCTCCTGAGATCCATGGAGATGTATAAATTCTCCTCCATTTAGAGATTAGGAAGGATTTCCTCCATTTAGAAATCACGAAAATGTGGCATGCCATTCCGAGAAATTCTGCCCCAAATCCTGAGGTCAAAGGAATGTTTTGACCTTACCACATGGCTTAGTCTCATTTTAGCAGCAGGGTCTCTTCGTTCAGGGGCAAGTCAGGTTATTTTATGCCTTGGTTTATTCCAGATCCCTGTGGTCAAGGGCAAAATATACTGACACATTTAGCTCTATGGCTTGCACTGAACCGGCAGAGTGACATTGACTTACGACCTTCCCCCTTGGGGCCCTCATTAACCATAAGTTATGACACTCTAGAGAACCCTGGAGAGAGTAAAAGCTTGGAATTCATTTTATTTTTAGTCTAATGGCTCCCTCTTCTCTCATTTCAGATCAGTCCTTTCTCAATGGCTGCCTCTGAATGCCAGCAAGCTTCTAGCTGGCTAAACGTTACTTAGCCTCATTATTAGAAGAAAAATAGGAAAGCCAAAATAAAGAAGCACTTTCTTCTGTAAGATAAAAAATAGTCAAGGTAGTAATTACTCCATTGTCTGAAATGATTCTGTTAGGCATTGTCTTTCCATCAAATTTAACCAGTACAAAGAAACTGGCAAGAGGAGGGAGCTGGTAGAAAAAAGTAGTGTTTTCATTTAGCAGCTGGTTAAAAGATGATTTGAATGTGCCTATTACTTACTTAGAGGTACGTAAGTAACCATTAATTCTTGACCATAAGTCAAGATTAAGTATCTATAAGATTTAGTATCTATATATTGTTTTCCTTCTTTTTGTCCTTTACTTGATAGCCAAATGAATGCTTTGTAGGAATACATCAGGAGTCCTCAACTTTTTTTTTGATCATATACTCCTTGAAAAATGCCACAGCATTGCTCCTTTGAAGATTTTTCATAAATTTCATAAAATGTCCAGGAGTCAGGTATTGTCTTGCTCCACACCCCACCCAATGAAGAGTAATAGGTAAAACACAATCAAGAACTTACTTAAACAAGAAACAGGAACTTGCCTTTGAGGAGCCTGGGCTGTGTTGTTGGATGATTCACTGACTGGTGCTTGACCCAGTAAGGAGACCCCCCTCTGGCCCTCCTTTATTCTAATCATTCTGACATTCATTACACAGTTTATAAATAGTCTTTTGGGGGCTCCTGGGTGGCTCAGTCAGTTAAGCGTCCGACTTCAGCTCAGGTCATGATCTCATGGTTAGTGAGTTTGAGCCCCGTGTCCAGCTCTGTGCTGACAGCTCGGAGCCTGGAGCCTGCTTTGGGTTCTGTCTCTCTCTCTCTCTCTGCTCCTCCCTTGCTCATGCTCTCTCTCTCTCTCTCTGTCTCTCTCTCTCAAAAATAAATAACCATTAAAAAAATTATAAACAGTGTTTCACACAGTCTCATTTTATCGTTTTGGCCAAGAGGACTAACGTGAGTTTAAGTTTGGTAACTGAGGTTCAAAGTGGGCAACAGACTTGCTCCATACGGCAGCAAGAAGAAGAGATAATGCCAGCACTGAAATCAGGTCTGTCAGATTTCTTTGAGGTGAGAGACAGCATTGTTCAGCCCATCAGATGCAGCAAGCTGTGAATACCTTAAAGGGAATTTTCACCCAATGCAAATCACCAGTTCCATAATTTTCAGAAGGAAAACCTCAAATGAACTGTGCCATTTATATGGAAACCTTGGTCTTTTGTTCTTTCTCACCATGACCCCCAAAACTCAACACTTGTAAAAACTCATTGCATGTGCCTGCTACTAAATCCTTACTTAGTGTAGTGTTACATGTGACAGTGGGCCACAAAGAGGAAATAGGTAGAATGCACAAAGCCTCCATGGGTAGTTTCACTTGGTGGAAAGGCAGTGAAATGAAGGTATGGTGTTGAAAAATTAGTGCCTTCTCAGCACTTTTCCTCTCAGGTCCTGTGTGTTGACTGGAAAGGACTTGTGATTTCTTGGGCCATAGAAACTTCTATATTTTATCTCTGAAGGGACTGGAACAGAAGAGAAACCAGTAGCCATGGCTGTTTGTCCAGCCCAGCTCCCCTTTCTCCTATAGAGGCAGCGCTAGTGTTCCCTTCCTGTTATAAGCTGTCCAGCTCCCATCAGAGTGGTGAGGTCAGAGCTGATCTCCTCCTTCAAGGGAGTTTGGAATCATGGGCCTCTCATTTTCCTTCTGGTGAAGCTATATACTAGATCCTATCTGAGACAGCCAATCTGCCTTCCTCTTTCCTGTTCTCCTTCTTCCCTCTTCTATCCCCACTTCCCTCTCTCTCTATCTCTCTTTTTCTCCTTGTTTGGAAATTATGGGCAGGGAAATGTGTTTGTAGACAGTTAAGAGTCTGTTGGACTTCCTCTCTGTACATTGACAAGCTATATCTTCTTGAAGACCAGAATCTCACCACCTTGTAATATACAAGTTTCATTTTACAGATTCAGGAGATGGATGTTCAAAAGGTTAAGAGATGGTCCAAGGACAGAGGCAGCTTGGGGGCTCGAAGTGATTCCTAGTGATGCCTTCTCTCGATTACACCAAATTGCCTCCCTAGGTATTACTAGTGGGAAGAATGGCTGAGCTGAAGGCTGATATGTGAGTATGGAAATAAATGAGGACCACCCAAGTGAGAACAAATGGAGGTAATTTATTCAACGTTTACCATAGCAGGAGAGTCAGCCACCATCACATGCATTTGGCAGAGATTCAAAGGCAGTCAGAAGAGTAGAAAAGCTTTACAGTGGAAAAAAGAGAAGGCTCGGGGTGTGACCCAGTTGGAGGTTGTCGGTGTGCAGAGACTGGAGGAGGGCTAGCTAGAAGTGGGCCTTCCTATATGATTGCTTAGAGAAGCATTTTTGGCTGAGAAGTCCTGAGCTGGAAGCAGGGATTAAAAATAGGGCAGCTGACAGTCACTGGCTAAGTCCCAACTACTCTGGGCTCTTGCTGTGGTTGACTTTCTGGGCTGGTTGCTGCAGAGGTGGTGCATCAGACCTCTGTCGTCACACATGGCCTGGCCATTGTCAGCTTGTAATACATCATGTCCTCTCTCAGGAACTGCCAAATTCTGACCCAGCTAGACTCCTACCTCCACTCACCTCATCCTTCAGTTCAGCCAGCAAACTGGCCACTCAGGCTCATGTCCCCAAACTGGCTGCCTTTTGTGACACTGAAGCCCCAAACAAATGAAACAACACCTAACATATCTCTATCCTAATCAGTCCAGGTCAAATTGGTAAAACCTTCTGCTGACTTTCGAAGTCCCTTCATGGTCTTGCCCACATTGCCAACCCCTCTTTATTTCCCCTATCCTGTAAGACTACTGCCTCCCTACCTCTCCAGCACTGTGGGCAGGAACTGATGGAAAGAAAGGCCCTGGAATAGGCTCCTAGTGAATTCTGAGTTTGATCCTCAGTTAAGCTATGTATTTTGTTTATGTTGCATGGTCACAAATTGTCCCCTCACACCCAGTAGTCGCCACATAGAAATATGTCAGAAGACCAACTCCAACTCATCTTTTAGATTTTTAAGGTATTTTGTGACTTAGAAAAGCATCGTTAATGCTCACCCTCTCAAGTAATTATCATAACAAACCTGGGGGAAAGCTTAGTGCAATATTGCCCCCATTTTAGAGGTGAGAAAATGTAGGCATTCATAAATTATTTACCCCAACGTTACACTGATAGTAGATGTCAAAAATAAATGAGTACAGAATATTTTCATGGTTTCCATTCTTAGAACCATGCTCTGAGTATCCGTCTGACCACTTGTATATATATTTTATCTGACAGCTGTGAACATTTGGACAATAATAGAAAATGGTAAAAATTAAAGAAAAAAATCACCTACACTCATACTCCCCTCAGGATAACCACTGCTAACATTTTGTATATTTCTTTGCAATTCTTTTTTTTTACTAGTTTGAAATAATTGATCCCAAAGCCTATATAATTTGCATTACTCTTTGTTTTATTTTATTATTTTTTAATGTTTATTTATCTTTGAGAGACAGACAGAGAGTGGGGGAGGGGCAGAGACACAGACTCCAAAGCAGGCTCCAGGCTCTAGGCTCTGAGCTGTCAGCACAGAGCCCAGAGTGGGGCTTGAACCCACAAACTGCAAGATCATGACCTGAGCTGAAGTCAGATGCTTAACTGACTGAGCCACCCAGGCGCCCCACGCATTACTCCTTGTTGATTAAATATATGATGGAAGCATTTCCCCATGTTTTTTAAAATTCATGATAAATAAATTAATAACAAACAGTTGATGCATAATATTTCCTCTTTTGCACATACAAGATGTAATAAACTATCTCCAGCAACTAAACATTTACTTTGCTTACAGTATTTCTGTCTTTTAAAATGCTGCTTCAATTTTTTGTTCATTTGGTATCCTGGATCTTTTACTAAGAATAGTGTCTAAGATTTCTATCATTGAAAGCAATATTGTTGGATATTAGAAAGTTATTTTCTAGAAAAAGTGCTTTAATTCAAGCTACTCTTGGCAGGGGAAGGTAATAAACACCTCATCTTGCTCTCACGAACCCTGAATTCGATATGTTCTCAAAACCTTGCTAAGTTTATGGAGAAAACAGTGAGGCCAATTTTTTTTCATACATTCATTAGCTTTTTATATTTCCTCTTTGGGAAAACTTTATGTCTCCTTGCCTGCTTGGGTGATGGGGTTGTGGCAGTTTTCAAATTAATAGGTGGGCATGAGCTTTAGAACTTATTTTTAGCCCTTTGTGATTTCTTCTGAGGCAACTTTGGAGGAAGGATAGAGCATGGCATACCCTTACTTCCACAGATACCAATTTTTTGTTTCCTTAAAAAGCAGCTATAAGCAAGGAGCTACATCTGGTACAGAGGGTGAAGGTTTTCTCAATAAAACTGGATTGAAAGTCCTCAAGAACAGGCATTCTATCCTCTTTTTTTTGTATCCTCAATCCTGGGCCACACTAATGTACTGTGCTTCAGTACATCAACAAACACTTGGTTTATCAGCTTAGGAAAATGCGGAGAAATGTAAAAGTCAAGCAAAGGTCCTTGATTTGCCACAGGGCAAATCAGGGGTAACCTATACCCTTGACCAGCCACATACTAATTGGACTTCCAAACCCTCTGGTCAAGTCTGTTTAGGAAGAGAGTATTAATGCTTTCTAACCGTATTTTGCCAACATCTCTGGTAGTCTTTCAATTACAAAATGTTCAAAACAAAACAAAATTTAACTTCATTTCATGTATGCAATAGAGTATCTACATATAATCAAGTTAACAAGTGTGATAGGTTTACATTGATTGGGGATCTCTGGTAAACGGTTTTGAGGGCTGAGCAAGAAATAAATCACTTTAATGATGATATATTTGTGAGCCTATATGTATATTAGAACATAATCAGATTTGCTTTTCTTTGTGGGAAGTCATATTGCTATTCTCTTTTCCTCTCCTCCTCCCTCGCCCTTTCCTACACACATACATGTACTCCCTAGTACAGTCTCTATCTACCCCAAAGTTTTCAGAACTAACAAAATTCTGTATGTGTCAGAGCCTGACTTACCCTCTTCATTCCTCTTCCCTTGACTAACTTTACAAACCTTGCTTTTCAGATTGGTCACTGGGGAAGGTAAACTTTATCAGTATCCATTTCCAAAAGAGAACCAGCAGTTAAGAGGCAAATCCTCCTTATCTCTTTTTCTTGTAACCCCAGCATTGTGGTTTGGTATCATATTTAGGTGACTCCAAATTACTAGGCTCAGTCTGCATTACATTTACTGGCATTTGAATTCGCTTTCTGGATTCAAGAGAAACTGATTCTGTTTTTATTAGTTAGTGACGCTACAAGCTCCAGCTCATTGAGTAGTCTTCCTTGCAGAAATCTAAGGAATAGGGTTGTCAGATAAAATATAAGGCACCCCGTTAAATTTTAATTGCAGGTAAACATCAAATAAATTTTAGTATAAGTATGTCCCAAATATGGCATGGAACATACTTATAAGAAGTTATTTGTTTTTTATCTGGAATTCAGCTTTAATCAGGTATGTTTATTTGCTAAATTTTGCAACCCTACCAAGGAAGAAACACCATCGAGGAACTAAAAGTACCAATCAAATACTTATGTTGTGTCCTGCCTCCCTGACACACCAACCAATCCCCAAGTGATACCATAATGAAAGCAACTGCACATCGCAAGGGTCTAGGACTAGTCAGGACCAGCAAGTGAAGGAGAGAGCAGACATCCAGGCAAACCATGGGACTCAGGATCGTTCCCACTGATATGAAATTATTCTAATTGGAGAGATTTTAACAGTGGAGAATTTTCACAATGAGAAGTTTTAACTGTCAGAAATATCTTTAAATTTTTAAAATTTATTTATTTTGAGAGAGACAGAGAGAGAGAGAGAGCAATCTGGGGAGGGGCAGAGATAGAGGGAGAGAGAGAATCCCAAGCAGGCACAGAGCCCAAGGTGGGCTCGAACTCACAAACCATGAGATCATGACCTGAGCTGAAACCAAGAGTCGGACGCTTAACCAACTAAGCCACGCAGGCTCTCCAGAAATACCTTTCTAAGCAGCGGGAAACTATGCTAGTACCACAGCTGGTAGTGCTATTTCAAAAATCAAAATCTTGTTTAATGTTATTGATGTAAAGAAACATGTGAATTTAGTGAAGAAAAAAACTGTACAAGTATAAATCAGCTACAGGAAAAATCCGGGTTCTACTTGGGCCAGAGCCTCCTCGGGAAGAGCTTCGTTGGGCACACACCATCGCTGACCCTGCTCCGCCTACGTACCTGGCCTCTACTCCCCTCTCTCAAAGGTCCTCAAAGGACCTCTCAACTTTTCAAAGGCTCTGTTCAAACAGAGCATTGGCATCTCTGGAATGTAATGAAGATTGTTATCCAAGAACAGAATGTGAAATCATATCAGGTATGATTTAAGCCTGTGAGTAATCAAGATTTAAATATTTTGTTTGGGCCACAGAGATAGTTTCCCAGCTTATAGGATGTGCAGTTTGAATTTTATCAGCAATGGTGTAGTCGGAGTGGGGGCAGAGGGTAAGGGAGACACTAAGTCTGGATTAGTTAACCCGGAATGTTATTTTGCTAGAGAAGCAACAGCTGCAACTGATGCCTGAAAGATAAATTTTAAAAATTGATTTGCCCCCAAATTTGGGGACTACCGATTTCGTTTAGCATGCCCAAGTAAAATAAGACTTTTGATCTGTCCTCCAATTGCGTCTCAGTGAGGATATTTTTGCCTTTGCTTCTCTGGTGTCTTCAGCTGGTGAAGAATCATTGGCATGAAGAATAAAAACTATGTTGAGAAAAAGATACTTCAGGCTAAGAGGCAGAAACTGTCCCTGAGTTCACAAGTGACTTCAATAATTTGGATTTTGTATTTGCCAGAAGGGGAGAATACTATCTACTCTATTTCCCATAGGGCTTATAAATTACAGACATAAGCATACTTTGCAAAGGTAAAAGCACTACAGAAGCATAATAATTCTGTTTGTACACTTTTGTTCATAGCATCATAACTCACAATACCAAAAGGGGGAAACAACTCAAATGTCCATCAACTGATGAATGGACACACAAAACATGGTATATGTACAACTGAATATGATTCGGCCTTAAAAAGGAATGAAATCCTGCAATATGCTACAATACAGATGAAACTTGAAGACATTATGCTAAGTAGAATAAGACACTTGACAAAAGGACAAACATTGTGTGATTCTACTTATAGAAGTTACTAGAGTAGTCAAATTCATAGAGACAGCAGAATGGTGGTTGCTGCGGGCTAGGGAGGAGGAAATGGGGAGTTAGTGTTTAGAGAGGACAGAGTTTCAGTTTGGGAAGATGAAAAAGCTCTGTGGATGGATGGTGGTGATGGTCACGCAACAATGTGAATGTATTTAGTGTCACTGAACTATATGCTTAAAAATGGCTAAAATGGTAACTTATATTTTATATATTTTACCACATAAAAATATATACTATATATATTTTTTACAGAAAAAAATACAGTGATTAGAAACAATAGGGGGCTTGCTGACATAAGTAGGTTGGAGAAATCCTTCACATGATATTGGACTTCTCTAAGAGGCTGGCTCAACTATTTACATCAAAATATTATGGAACGTTTGCATATATAAAGTGAGGAGGCAAGGTGACCTTTAGACAGTCACATCTAAAACTTTCAAAGCAAATTAAGGATTCTAAAGGAAGTTTCTATGCCTGTGTTGTAAGAATAAGTTAAATAACCCGTAACCTTCCCCAGAATATCCCCCCAAGCGGGTCAGGGAAAAGTTTTGAATATCTGCATATTTTCTACACATTATTAGTTGAACTTTAAATCTGCAGTTTTAGAGTCTCTGCTGTATGTTTTGATATCTTCTTGTGCTTCCAGTATTTTAACACATGTCTTACTACTTACTGGTCTTCTTTTCCTAGTAATCCTGTGAGGTGTGTGGCTACTTCTTCAGCATTGAATACATAGCTCCTACACAGGGCTGGGCACTTAGCAGGCACTGAATAAATATTTGTGGAATGAATGAACAGATGTGCAAGGGTGATGGACTCATATGTTAAGCATATTTTTGAGCTAAATAGACCTTGTAATTTCTATCACTCCAGGGGGTGAACATGTCCTAACATGTTTACACCCAAGACCTTCACCGGAGAGCGGCAGGGTTGAGTGCTCTAGGGAAAGTTCTTGGGAGAGTGGGACCAGTACATAGGCATAAGTAGGTGAAATAAAATGTGTCAGGTGCTTAAACACACACACACACACACACACACACACACACACACACACACACAGGAAGATTACTCCAACCTGGGGAGATTAGGGCTGGAATGGGCTAGGGAAGGGAGAGACTAAGGATGTTTTCATTTGAGAGCATAGCAGTGATTTGCAAAGTCTCCATTTATTATAGACTTTCATGTCATTAAATGATGACTGTAATGTGTTAGCTTCCTGGATTAATATAGTAAATTTGGTATGGAAAAATACCATCAAATCTTGCCAATAAGTACATTTCTTCTCTGGAAGAAGTATCCATTGTTGCAAGCCTGATTTCAGTTGCATAATACTTAGCCAGAATTTTAGTTCATGCAATCAAAAGGAAAGTTTATTATAGTTGTTTATCTACTATAAAATAACATTTAAATTCAAGTTAACCTCTTGCTAACAATCACATCTGAATTTAGAAAGACATTAGAGATTAGGTCTGCTTGCCCTGTTAAAAGTCAATTATAAGAAATTTTCCATTTTCTATTCCTATTATAAATTTCTATCTCTAAAGCACACAGAATTATAAAATGCCATGCAGTTATTTTGTGTACCCTCATTCTCAGCATTGCTTCAGGGGGCTAGAGACAGGGCAAAAAGTCCCTTTTACAAAGAGTCTCTTTTATAAATGAGTCTTGCCATGACTTGTCAAGGACCACAGGGTGGGTATGCAAGGTAGAACAAGAAGCCACAAAGTCTGACTCCGTAGTAGTATTCTTTCCATCAAAGCCTCCTTCCCTTCAATCAGCTGCAGCAAACTTAGTGATATGCAAAATTCAGGCAAAAGTGCTTCCAAAACTTCCACTTTTGACTAACAAAGGTAAAATCATGAATTACCCTAACAGCTTTTGCACCATGGGCAGAATTCTTCACACAAATTTACCTGTTTTAATGTTCAGTAAATTTTATTTTAACTTTCTATCTTATTCTATTGCATTTTTGAGATATAATTCACATATTATCAAATTCACCCCTTTTAAAGTGTATAATTCCCTGGTTTTAGAATTTCTGCGATATTGTTAAGTCATCACTGCTAATTCTAGAACATTTTCATTACCCCAAGAAGAAACCCCATACTCATTAGGAGGCACTCTCCATTCTCACCTTCCCCAGCCTCTGGCAACTACCCATCTATTCTCTGTGTCTATGGATTTGCCTCTTCTGGACATTTCATATAAATGGAATCATACAATATGTAGGCTTTTGTATCTGGCTTCTTTAACACAACATAATGTCTTCAGGGTTCATCCATGTGGTAGCATTTATCAGTGCTTCATTCCTTTGTAACCATTGAATAATAATTCTGTTATATGAATATATATCACATTTTCTTTATCAATTCATCAGGTAATGAATATTTGGATTATTTCTACTTTTTGACAATAATGAACATTCATGTGCACATTTTTGTATGGACATATGTTTTCATTTCTCTTGTTTGTATATATAAGAATGGAATTACTGGGTCATATGAGAACTCTTCCAAACTGTTTTTCCAGAGTGGCTACACCATTTTACTAACCTACCAACAATGTATGTGAGTTCCAATTTCTCCACATCCTGCCAACACTTGTTTGTCTGTCTTTCTTACTATAGTCATCTTAATGAATGGGGAGTGGTATCTTACTGGGAAAAGCTTTGATTTACATTTCCCTAATGACTAATGAGGTTGAGCATCTTTTCATGTGCATGTTGGACAGTTACATATCTTCCTTTGGAGAAAAGCCTATTCAAATACTTTGCCCATTTTAAAATTCGGTTGTCTCCCTTTTATTGTTGAGTTTTAAGTGTTTTTTCATGTATTCTGAATTCCAGTCCCTTATCAGATTGTGATTTACAAATATTTCCCCCAATGTTGTGATTTATCTTTTTGCTTTCTTGAGAGTACCCTTGGCAGAACAAAAGTTCTTAGTTTAGATGAAGTCCAATTTATCTCTTTTTTTTTTTTTTTTTTTTTTTTTTTTTTTTTTTTTTTGCCGCCTGTGCTTCAGATACCTAAGGATCTGTTGCTTAATCCGAGGACATAATTTTCCCCTTTGTTTTTTTCCTAGAGTTTTACAATGTTACCTCTTGCATCTAGGTGTTTGACCCATTTTGAGTTAATTTTTGCATATGATATAAGGTAAGTTATAACTTCATTCTTTTCACGTGGTTATCCAGTTGTCCCACCTACGTTTATTGAAAATACTGTTCTTTCCTCACTGAATAGTCTTAGCACCTCCATCGAAAAGCAGTTGATCATAGATGTATGGGTTTATATTTGCACTTACTTCTAGTCTATTGGTCTATATGTCTATTACTATTCCAGTAGCACATTTTTTTGATTACTGTAGGTTTGTAATAAGTTTTAAAATCAGTAAGTCCTGTGAGTTTGTTCTTCTTCCTGAAGATTGTTTTGACTTATTCAGGGTCATTTGCATTTTCTTATGAATTTTAAAATCAGCCTGACAATTTCTGCAGAATAGGCAGCTTGGGTTTTGTTAAGGATTACACTGAGTCTGTGGATTAATTTTGAGAAGTATTGTGATCTTAATGACATTAGGTCTTCCAGTCCATAAACAAGAGATGGCTATTGGCTTTAACTTCTTTCAGTGAGGTGTTCTGTTTGCAGTGTAGATGTCATACACAACTTTTGTTAAATTTACTTCTAAGTATTTTATTCTTTTTGACGACATAAATTAAGGACACAACTAGTACTATCTTTAAAAAAAATAGCTACTATTGCAACTAGATACCAGATATTGGACAAATCTTTTGTCTCTTTAAACTCGCCCTACAACTCTTGGAGATGCTATTACTATTCCCAATCCACAGATGAAGGAACCAAAGCTCAAAGAAATGTAGTAACTTGCCCAACATCATCCAAATAAGTGATTTTCTGGGATTAGAAATCAAGTGTAACTGACTCTAAATTGGGTGCTACTAATGCAAAATTTTTTGTGGCCCATTAAATTGATGTTGAAGATAAGAATAATTTGGGAATACATGTGTTTTTATATCCAATGAACCATGAAACTGTTATGAGTGTTACTTTTAGTACCTATGTGAGGAGAAAATTGTTAACTGAGTGTTATAAATGACTACAGAATAACTTTTATTGACAATTATTGTTTAGAAATCTGGAAATTGTGGTTTATCATTGTCCATAATACAAATGTGATTTTATCACATATGCAATTATTAAATTGTTACTTAAATTAGTCTTCATCAAAATATTAACTTGACCCAAAAACATTAAGCTAAATTATAGACATCATTGTCTTTCATTTTTATCTTGTATGCAGATCTTTTATCTAATTATGTGGAGCTGGAGCTGAGGAGAGATAATATCAATAGCATAGCCCCGGATGTCCAAATGTTGGGGCATTTTGCTTAATTCAGCTCTAGAAATATTTATTGAGGGTCATTGTTTTGATTTTTCATTGTTGTAAAACAAATCTATGGTGGCTTAAAACAATAACAATTTTATTCTATCTCACAATTTTGAGGGTCAGGAATTTAAGGCTCAGCTGAGTATTATATTCAACATGGTGACACTGAGTCCCTCATTTTTATCAGCTGCTAGCTGATCTGCTCTGGAAGGTCCAAGATGGCTTCACCCACATGCCTGATGCCTTGGTGGGTGAAGTAAGTAGAAGGTGGTTCAGCAGGGCCCCTTTCCCATTCTCTGTCCACATACTTTGTTCAGCAGAATTGAAGGATTTCTTAAGACTGTTTCAGAAATCCAGAAAGAAGGTGAAAGCTGGGCTTGAAATAGACATTGAATCACTTCCAACATACTGTAGTGGCCAAAGTAGTCAGAGACTGGCCAAGATTCAAGAAAAAGGGAACTAGAGCCCACCTCTAATTGAGAGCAATATTAATAATTTGTATCCATCTTAAACCTATACCAGACATGATGTTAGACTTTGGGGAAAGAGATTAGAAAGACACTGCTTCTTTACCAAAATATCTCAAAGTTGAATGACTATTGTTAGGGTGATCATATCATATAATTTGTTGTCTAAGCCAGATACTTCTGAGTGAAAGGAGGGGCTAGTAATTATTATGCTTGGATTAGAGGCATGGCATGGAATTAGACCATCCAAACTGGAATATTAGTGCTCATTTTGATACATTGAATCTTAGTATATCTAAAGAGTTGTACCAAGCTTAAATTTTATTTTCTAGATAATTCACTTTTAGGGAAATATCTTTTAGTGCATGCACTTTTATTCTTGAAAGAAAGTGTGTTGGGGAATGGTTTGAAACAGTAGCAATTATGAGACTCCTGTGTTTACCCAAAGTAGTCAGTGATAAAGATCACATTATGTTATTATGAAAAAAAGATCTATATCCTCTCTCTAAAACTCTATTTCTTGCTATATACCTGACTTCTTAAAAAAACACAAGAAAGTTGTTCAGTAAACTTGTGACAAAAGCCAATATTTATGAAGATGAACGAGTTCAAAATTATCCTTGGTATAATCCACTCCATCTGTCACATTCTTCTATCTTATTTCTGCAGTGCCCATTACTGAATTTTATTTTTACCTACATTCTTCTTTAGAATAACGTTTACTCTAAGAATTCAATCCTCAGAGTTCTCTAGGGTAAAGAGGGAAAAACAAATGCCCCAAAGCTTACAACATTAAAAGGATTTTTTTTTAATTGGACTCATTTCATATTCAGGTGTAGAGCCAAATAAGAAACACCTACTGGGGAAATGGAAGAGAGGTGGTGTTATTCTTCATCCCCATAAAGGCAGTTGAGGCTGCAAGTCACTTAATGTGAGTCTCCAGATTTGGCACTCAAGTGGCAGGGAGTAATTTCTGTGACTAGGAGAAAAAGGAACATGAAACTTTCCTGGCAGAATGTTTCTAAGGAATTAAAAACTTCTGTGCTAAAAATAAAACTTCAGGCAAGCTGTATTTCATGACTATTCCTGCTTGTATTAATTACGAAGGTTTTAAAAATTCGTATTGGTTCTGATTAAGTATTTTAAAGTCAGTCATTCATGGTAGTTGAATGTGCTGGTTTCACTTTCTATTTGAATGAGACAGGGGTTTCATTTGTGACCTCTTTACCCTCACCACCCAGGCCAATTATATATTTATTTGTTCATTTGAAACCTAAATTATCAAGCCATCATCTGTATTTTGAAGTGTTTTAGATCTTTTGAGGAAAAGTGATGGATGGGTGGATTGATGTATGAGTGGGAGGTGGATGGTTAGGTGAGCAGAGATGTTCATTCACCCAGTAGTTCTTTGAGCCTATGAAGTGTCAGGTTCGGACTTAGGGCTGGGGATACCAAAATGAAACAAATGCTGAAGAGCTCCTTTTCATGGTATTTATGTTCTGGTGTAGCCAGAGGAACAGTAAACAGGTCAATTGTAAACACGATAATTACAGATTGCGTTAATTGCCTCTCAGGAAATACACAAGATGACATGATGGAAAGTGATTGGCTGAGGTGGGAAGGGAGGCGTGATTAAGACTCCCAGCAAACGCTGCTGCTCGAGGAGGTCTCATTTGAGCTTTGACCTGAAAGATGAGGAGCCAGGAAAAGTCAGGAGAAGTGCATTTCAGACTGAGAGCACAACGATGAATGCCCTTTTATACAGTAACATATATGCAGTAAATGCATTAGGTAGCCTGGACCAAAATCCAAAAACAAACAAAATACAATAAGTAGAATTTTGCTAATTACCTAGAATCTAGGTTATCTGGATTCTAGATGGTTTGATCAAACTACATCTGAATCTCATTCCAGCAACAAAATAAAAATGACTACTATGAGAAAGCAAACTACTCACTAACTAGCTGTAATTTGAGGTAGGTCCCTTCTTCTCTCGGTCTTAGTTTTCTTACCTATAAATCAAAACTGCACCCGCTGCTTTCCGAAGTCTCTATAGCTCTAGGGCCTTCCTTAATGGACAGAGGGGGAAACTGAGGCCCAGGCAAGGAGGAAAGTGAAGGAACTAACCTTTACTTAAGGACTCCTCGTGGGAAACCCTTTCCATATTATGTCCAATTTAATCTTCCCAGTATTCTGGGCTAAATAGTATCCTTCCTATATTACAAACAGAACATGAGAGCACACAGAAGTTAAGTAACTTCCAAGTCTACCCAGTTGATTAGTGGCAGAGCTGAGGTTTGACCCCAGAACTGCTGACACTAGATCTCACTGAAGCAGGTAAGAGCATGAGCTCTGGAGTCTGAAAGACATGGATTCAAATCCTGCCTCTGTTCATCAGCTGATGAGCCTGGGCAAGTCACTTACCGAGAGACTTGGTTTCTGCATTTGGAAATAGAGATAATACTGCCTATTGGGACTGTTGAAAAGATTAAAATAAAACTTGGCTTAAAAGTACTCTGTAAGCTCCTTTCACAGAATGAGCCTTTAATAAATGTCAGCTTGTTTTTATTTCCCTAAGATCGCATAGCAGATGAACCAATCTTGTCTTTTACATCTTAGAAGAGTCCTCTTATCATTCCCCATATGAGATGACACTATATTAAAGAAATAAATATGTTCACTGTATACCTGACTAAATATACAATACAATGAAAATAAGAATGAAAATAATGAAGATGTCCACATGTCAGGAAAAGCTTTTGGATACTATTTTGCCAGATGCTAAGACTGAATTCTGTAGGATCAAAACCTTCCCTAGATCTTTCCCTTTTACATCATCTTGAGTACACAATCACATCATGATTCTAGATATATCAGGCTTGTTGTTCAAGGTCCTTGATGATAGTTTCCTGGTAATAGGACTGTCGTTATCACTATAAAAAAATTGAGTTTGGGTAAGTATTTGAATTGTTTGATCCATTCCTAGAGACAAACTACATGATTTAGACCAAATAATTTCTTAGGCTAGGGAAGAACAGGGGGCTTTTGAATGACCACTTAGGATCTGAGCTACTAGATTCTCATCCTGGACTGGTTATAATTGAGTCAAGGGTACTATGGGAGCTGCTTGTTAACTGTAAATATTGAATATACTTCACTATATAATTATTTTGCCCATGAAATTATTGCTCTTTCAAAGTTTTGTTTAAAAGTCAACAAATAAATAAATCATTGTATTGATGATACTTTTTTTGTTTTGAAAGCACTTGCGTGTAACATTTCACTGTTTAGAGTTCTGTGAGAATGTAGTATCTCAGCACCTCTCCCTCCCCGCCCTTTGGCTAGAATTTTGGAACACTTAACAGTTGATCTAAAATTAATTTTTTTTAAATCAAACTTGAGTATGATTTCAAAAGGTGCAAAATCATGGCCCTGGTGCCTGTGTCTCATCCCCTGTTGCAAAAGCAAAATCCTTTGGATGCCAATACAAGCTAAGCACTAACATTTTTATCCCCAGAGATGCTGTGCCTAACTTTTCCCATTACAGAAGTCCCCTAAAGCCAAGACAGGTGCTGAGAAACTCATAGCCAAGATATGTGGGAGTTTGAAGTATTTTTAGGCAGAACTTCCTGGAGTTCTTGGATTCCTTTATATGGAATCCATGAGTGCTTAATGTACTCTTCTCCAAACATCTGCTGGACATGAGGCAGAATGTTTTCTCCTACAAGGGGGACCTCGAGAGAGAGAGAGAGAGGCAACAAGAGCAACAGGGTGTTTATTTTTCCATGTTGCATTTTAAGATTTTTTTGAATAGCATGGAGATTATTCTTCTTAGCCAGGGATGAAAATTAGTCGGGTCAGGACCAGTGGCATTCCAGTGTAGGTATTCAGTGAAGAAGAACAGGACCATGCACCTGGAACATGCTCTCTTTGTGTATGCAAAGTCATCACATGGGGGGGGGGGGTTATTCTTGCAATTGGATTTAACCCCCATTACATTTGCTTTGATAAGCTTTTTGTCAATTTGAAAAATCACTACCATCTCTCTGACAGCAGCTGGTGTCAGTCATTGCTCAGATGTGTGTGCCCTGTATAATATCTTCCAACTGAAACAGTCACAGAATTCTCAATTAGTTGCAATCGTTGGCAGAAGGGAAAGAAAAGTGAAAACCCCTGTGTGATGTCACTGCTGATACATGCAAATAAGATCCATTTTAGGTGATATCCTGGCTTTAAAAAGTCTGCCTTCACTCCCCAGGCATGCCTGTAGGCAAACTTTTTCACATATGAAACAACCCAAAAAGCAAGTACTGCCACCCCACTGAAATGCCACTTCCCTGTAGCATTAGGGAGAACTCCTGCTCATTACATTACTTAACAATAAAATGTTCTCTCAAAACAACAAGCTCCTAATAAGATAACCCTGTGAGATGAGCCTTTTCAATTCTACTGTGGGCTAGTTGCTTCAATGGCCACCCTGGTTCCTACTGGACAGTGGCAAAAGACTACCTGCTCATGATAAGGAAAGTGGTATACCCTTGTGTGAATTTTCATCTATTTCTTTGTAACAAAACCCCCGCAATTTGGCAGTTGAAACACACTCTTTTTTGGTTAGCAATTCTGTGGGCCAGCAATTTGGGCTGAGCTCAGTGGGGTGGTTCTTTTGGTGCTTGGTCTTGACCAATACACTCAGTCATCTAGCAGCTTGGTTGGATGAGGGGATTGCCCAAGACATTCTCACTGCCTGGAAGCTGGTACTGGCTGTGAGCCAGGCCTCTCTCCCACTATGCTCTTTCATCCTCAAGGAGGATAACCATTCTTGGGGCCACAAGGGGGAGGAAGTTTCAAGACCTCTCGAAGCAGAGGATTGCAAATCATATGACACCACTTTTGCCACATTCTGTTGGTCAACACAAGTCCCAGTGCCTCCCAAGAGTTAAGGGGAAGGGAACCAGACTTCAGCTCTTGAAGGAAGAAATGGCAAGGTCACATTGCAAAAGATTGTTGCATCTATCTTTGCAAGCAGTCTACCACAAAGAGCTAGATGCAGAGTATTGGTAATAAAGCCACGGCATGATTGTCTGCAGAAAGAAAATCTCCATGTGCTTCAATTTACTATTTCTGATCTGAGGGTTTTGTTCTCGAATGATGCAAATGCATATCTATCACATGCATATTGTTCTATGGGAGCCATTTCTGAACATTTGAGTGTCATTATTCCAAGAAAAGCCCATGTTTAAGTTGTGCACAGCATAGAGAATATTGTACATCCTCTGAAATAATTTGATGGTCAATCACTCAGCCGGTTTTACAGATACTGTCAGGGAGCACCTTAAAATACCTTTTGCCAGAAAATAACTCTTTGTTCCTTCTATTTTGTTAGCAGCTTTTTTTTTTAAGTCTGACCTCAGGTGCAGTTCACATAACCAAATGGGGAGGTCTCCAGAGTTCTGGGTGCTTCTTTTAGCTCTCAGTATGGGAGAGAATGGCTGCCCTCAGATGTGTCCAGAGAAATTCCTTGAGAAGAAGTGGGGTATTCCAGGAGGCACTCTCATTGTTTTCATTTTATGCCTTTGGAACAGCGATTCACCAAAGTTGCCTCAAGTAAATTGCTAGTGTAATTTTGTTTTGTTTAGTCATTTAAACCAGGGGATGGGAGGGCAGCTGGAACTGCAAAGGTTATAGCTGTTGACTTTAGGAACCGACTTCTCTCCCCCTTTTATGGCCTGATACTCTCTCTCATTTTCCATCTTTGTCTCTTTCTCTAGTTGTTGTCGCTCTCACTCATATTATCTGTTCTACATTTGTCTGCTCTCTACCAATAGGCTCCTCTTTTGATTAATTTCCATTTTAGAATTTTAGCTAAGACCTCAAAATTGAAGCTAGCAGGTACAGAATCCCTGATTTTCAGACAGAATGTGGAAGAACAGCCAGATGTCTCCTCCCTCCAGCCCTTAGTAAGAGGTGACCAAAGATGGCAGAGCAGTATGGAGACCCTGAGCTTGTCTCAACCCTGAAATGCAGCTAGATAAGCACCAAACCATTTTTTAACCTAGGAAATTGATCTGAGGAGTAACACAACAATATGCATAACTTGAGCCACAGAACTCAGCAGGTATGTGGTATGGAGAGGTGAACTGGGGTAGAGAAAAGCTGCAGAGGGCAGGGAGCTGTTTTTGCAGAGAGAAGACAGAGAAAGGGGGAGAGTGTGGTGCATCGGGAGAGTGCAGGAAAAACACTCCCCCAAAAGTAGCTGGAGAGAAAGAGAGAGAAAGACTGAACAAGAAATCTGTTTCCCAAAACCACTGACTGGAAGAGAGGGTTTCAATACCATTAGGATTCTATAAACAGTGGAGTGTAGAGTCGGAAATTCTGGAGCACAGTGTGTAGTGGTGCTCTGGTGAGGAAAGTGGGTGAATCCCCAGGAGCAGATAGCAGAATCTGAGGGGTCCGTATGCCACACAGGGAGAAGTGGTTCCCCTGCTTGGAGAACATTTGGTGGAGGCCATATGGCCTCCCCACAGGCAAAAGTCCCAGTGGAACCCAGAGAGCAGCCACATTTGCTGGTATTGAGACAAAGACTCCAGAGTACGGTGAAATCTGGCACTGGCTGTGTGTTGTGATTTGCCATAATTTCTGAACGTCTGCCTCTGCACGAACGCAGGAACATTTTCTGGGGCAAGTGAGCACCTGGCCATTGTTCATCAAGACCCTCCCCCAGAGAGTCCATATGGATCCAGGCTGCAGAGTCTCTGAAGTGTGGGGTTTTGAAACACAGCCCCATCTGAGATAAAACTCTGGAAGGAGGTGCCACTGGGTAGGCTGATGGCTTGGACATGGACAGGGTGGAGGCAGGGAGCAGATGGAGGCCTTGGACAAAGGAGTGGTGCTTGATCACAAGCCTGTGAGAACACAAAGTTCCTGTGCCAGAGACTAGGGATCTGGGTGAAGCCATTTCTACCTCTCCCGTGCAAGTACATGTGTGCATGCACACTGATCCACTCCAGTAAGCTAAGCAACACCAGCTAGTGGAGAATGGAGCCACTAAACCAAGCCTCACCCAAATGTGCCCTCCAAGCACATCCCTTAGAAGACCCAACTCAAGTCCCTCCACCTGCTTAGTATATAGACTGTAGAGGGCTTCATACTTTCAATTCTAGGGGAAACTGGATGTAAATTCATTAAGGTTTCATTCTGTTTGTGGGTTCATTTATTAGTTTGTCTTTTTTTGTTTTACTTCTGTTTATGTTTAATTTTTTTTCCTTTCTTTTTCTTGGGTACAGAAAGAGAAAATTTTTATTTTTCTGTTCTTTTTTTTAATTTAAAAAAATTTTGAAGTTTTTTTTACTTTATTCTTTATTTTTAAATTTTTTTTATTCTATTTCATTTTCTTTATTTCATTTTATTCTATTTAATTATATAATTTTTTTAATTTTTAAATTTTTTCTTATCTTTTTTCCTTTCTTTTCTTTCCTTTTTTTCTCTATTCTATCAAGCTTCTTTCAGCAAGCAGACCAAAGCACCCCTAGGATCTAGCTTCCTTTATTTGATTTTTCATGTTGTTTTTAATTTTTTAATTTTTATTTTATTAATTTTTTTTTCTTCCTCCAAAATGACAAAATGAAAGAATTCACCTCAAAAGAAAGAACAGGAAGAAATGACAATCAGGGGCTTAATCAACACAGATATAACTGAGTTGTCTGAACTAGATTTTAGAACAGTGATAATAAGAATATTAGCTCGGGTTGAAAAAACATAGAATCCCTTTCTGTGGAGATGAAAGAAGTAAAATCTAGTCAGGACAAAACTAAAAATGCTATAACCGAGATACAATCTCAAATAGATGATAGACATCTCAAATAGACAATCTCAAATAGAGATAAATACAATCTCAAATAGGGTGGATGAAGCAGAGCAGCGAATCAGCAGTATAGAAGACAAAATTATGGAGTATAATGAAGCAGAAAAAAAAAAGAGGGAAGAAAGGGCAAAAGAGCATGATAAAAGACTTAGAGAACTCAGTGACTTATTAAAAAGGAATAATATCTAAACTGTAGGAGTCCCAGAAGATGAAGAGAGAGAAAAAGGAGCACAAGTTTATGTGAGAAAATTATAGCATAAAAATTTCCTAATCTGGGGAAGGACACAGACTTCAAAATCCAAGAAGCACATAGAACTCCCATTAGATTCAACAAAAACCTGGGGTACCTGGGTGGCTAAATCAGTTGAGCATCTGACTTCAGCTTAGGTCATGATCTCATGGCTTGTGAGTTCAAGCCCCACACCAGGCTCTGTGCTGACAGCTCGGAGCCTGGAGCCTGCTTTGGAATCTGTGTCTCCCTCTTTCTCTGTCCCTTCCCCAGCTCACACTCTGTCTCTCTCTCTCAAAAATAAATAAATGTTAAAAAAAATTTAGATTCAACAAAAACCATCACCAAGGCATATCATAGTCAAATTCACAAAATGCTAACAAGGAGATGTAACAACTGTAAGTATTTATGCCCCCAACATAGAGGCACCCAAATATATAAATCAGTTAATCAAAAACATAAGGAAAATCATTGATAATAATACCATAATAATAGGGGACTTCTGCACCCCACTTACAGCAATGGCAGAAAATCAACAAGGAAACTATGGTTTTGAATGACACACTGGACTGGATGGACTTAACAGATATATTCAGAACATTTCATCCTAAAGGAGCAGAATACACATTTTCTGGAGTGCTCATGGAACATTGTCTAGAATAGATCACATGCTGGGTCACAAATCAGCACTCAACAAGTACAAAAAGATCACAATCATACCTTGCATATTTTCAGAAGACGATGTTATAAAACTCAAAATCAACCACAAGAAAAAATTTGGAAAGACCACGAATACTTGGATATTAAAGAACGCCCTACTAAGAATGAATGGGTTAACCAAGAAACTAGAGAGGAAATTAAAACGTACATGGAAGCCAATGAAAATGAAAACACGACAGCCCAAGACCTCTGAGATGCAGCAAAGGTCATCATAAGAGGGAAGTATATAGGACTCCAGGCCTTCCTAAAGAAGGAGGTAAGGTCTCAAGTACACAACCTAACCTTACACTTAAAACAGCTGGAAAAAGAACAGCAAATAAAGCCCAAAACCAGCAGAAGAAGGAAAATAATAAAGATTAGAGCAGAAATCAATAATATCAAAACGAAAAAAAAACCGTAGTAGAACAGATCAATGAAAGCAGGAGCTGGTTCTTTGGAAGAATTAACAGAATTGCTAAACCCCTAGCCTGAAGGATCAAAAAGATAAAAAATGATCAAAAAGAAAAAGGAAAGGACCCAATAAATAAAATCATGAATGAAAGAGGAGAGATCACAACAAAGACTGCAGAAATACAAACAATAATAAGAATATTATGAGAATTATATGCCAACAAATTGGGAAATCTGGAAGAAATGGACAAATTCCTAGAAACATATAAACTATCAAAAGTGAAACAGAAAGTAATAGAAATTTGAACAAACCCATAACCAGTAAAGAAATTGAATGAGTAATCAAAATTCTCCCAACAAACAAGAGTCCAGGGCTTCATGGCTTTCCAGGGGAATTCTACCAAACATTTAAAGAAGAGTTAACACTTATTCTTTTGAAGCTGTTCCAAAAATTAGAAATGGAAGGAAAACTTCCAATCTCATTCCACAAGACCGGCATTACCTTGATTCTAAAACTAGATGAAGACTTCACTAAAAAGAAGAACTACAGACTAGTTTCCCTGATGAATATGGATACAAAAATTCTCAACAAGATAGTAGCCAACCATATCCAACTATACATTAAAAGAATTACTCACCAAGATCAAGTGGGATTTCTTCATGGGATGCAGGGCTGGTTCAATATCCACAAATCAATCAATGTGATATATCACATTAATAAAATAAAGGATAAGAACCACATAATCTTTTTAATAGATGTAGAGAAAACATTTGACAAAAAAGCATCCTTTCTTAAAAACTGTCAATAAAGTATGGATAGAAGGACCGTACCTCAAGATCCTAAAAGCCATATGTGAAAGATCCACCTCTAATATTCTCAATGGGGAAAAACAGAGTTTTCCCCCAAATGTCAGGAACAGAATAAAGGATGTCCACTCTCACCACTTTTATTAAACATAGTGTTATAAATCCTAGTCTCAGCAATCAGACAACACAAAGAAATAAAAGGCATCCAAATTGGCAAAAGGAAGCCAAACTTTCACTCTTCGCAGAGGACATGATAATCTATGTGGAAAACCCAAAGATCCACCAAAAAGCTGCTAGACTTGATCCATGAATTCAGCAAAATCACAGGATATAAAATCATTGTACGTAAATTGGTTGCATTTCTATACACCAATAATGAAGCAGCAGAAAGAGAAATCAAGGAATCAATCCCATTTACAATTGCACCAAAACCAACAAAATACCCAGGAATAAACCTAACCAAAGGGGTGAAAACTCTATACATTGAAAACTATAGAAAGCTTATGAAAGAAATTGAAGAAGATGCAAAAAATATGGAAAAACTTTCCATGCTCATGGATCAGAAGAGCAAATGTTGTTAAAATGTTGATACTACCCAAAGCAATCTACATATTCAATGCAATCCATATCAAAATAACACCAGCATTCTTCACATAGCTAGAACAAACAATCCTAAAATTTTTATGGAACCAGAAAAGACCCCAAATAGCCAAACTAATCTTGATAAAGAAAACTAAAGCTGGAGGCATCACAATTCTGGACTTCAAGATGCATTATAAAGCTGTAATCATCAAGATAGTATGGTACTGGCACAAAACAGACACATAGATCAATGGAACAGAATAGAGAACCCAGAAATGGACCCACTAACATGTGGCCACCTAATCTTTGACAAAGCAGGAAAGAATATCCAATGGAAAAAAGACGGTCTTTGCAGCAAATAGTGCTGGGAAAACTGTACAGCAACATGCAGAAGAATGAACCTGGAACAGTTTCTTACACCATACACAAAAATAAACTCAAAATAGATTAAAGACCTAAATGTAAGGCAGGAACCATCAAAATCCTAAAGGAGAATACAGGCAACCACCTCTTTGACCTTGGCTGCAGCAGCTTCTTACTTGACATGTCTCCGGATGCAAGGGAAACAGAAGCAAAAATGAACTATTGGGACCTCATCAAGATAAAAAGCTTCTGTACAGTGAAGGAAACAATCAGAAAAATTAAAAGACAACTGACAGAATGGGAGAAGATATTTTCAAAGGACATATCAGGTCAAGGGTTAGTATCAGCTTATCAAACTCCATACCCAAAAAACAAATAATCCAGTGAAGAAATGGGCAAAAGACATGTATAGACACTTTTCTAAAGAAGACATCCAGATAGTTAACAGACACATGAAAAAATGCTCAAAATCACTCATCATCAGAGAAATACAGATCAAAACCACAATGAGACACCATCTCACACCTGTCAGAATGGCTAAAATTAACAACTCAGGCAACAAAGATTGTTGTTGAGGATGTGGAGAAAGAAGGTCCCTTTTGCACTTCTGGTGGGAATACAAACTGGTATAGCCACTCTGGAAAATATTGTGGAGTTTCCTCAAAAAATTAAAAAAGGAACTATGCTACAATCCACCAATTGCACTATTAGGTATTTATCCAAAGGGTACAGGAGTGCTGTTTCTAAGGGGCACGTGCACCCCATGTTTATAGCAGCACTATCACCAATAGCCAAAGTATGAAAAGAGCCCAAATGTCCATCGACAGATGAATGGATAAAGAAGATGTGGTATATATATATATATATATATATATATATATATATATATATACACACACACACACACACACACATACACACAGACACACAGACACACACACACACACAATGGAATATTACTTGATGATCAAAAAGAATGAAATCTTTGGGAATGCAAGCTGGTGCAGATACTCTGGAAAACAGTATGGAGGTTCCTCAAAAAACTAAAAATAGAACTACCCTATGACCCAGCAATTGCACTGCTAGGTATTTATCCAAGGGATACAGGTTTGCTGTTTCAAAGGGACACATGCACCCCAATGTTTATAGCAGCACTGTCAACAATAGCAAAAGTACGGAAAGAGCCCAAATGTCCATCGATGGGTGAATGCATAAAGAAGATGTGGTATATACATACAATGGAGTATTACTCAGCAATCAAAAAGAATGAAATCTTGCCATTTGCAACTATGTGGATGGAACTAGAGGGTATTATGCTAAGTGAAATTAGTCAGTCAGAGAAAGACAAATATCGTATGACTTCACTCATATGAGGAGTTTAAGAAACAAAACAGATGAACATAAGGGAAGGGAAGCAAAAATAATAGAAAACCAGGGAGGGAGACAAAACATAAGAGGCTCTTAAATATGGAGAACAAACGCAGGGTTGCTGGAGGGGTTGTGGGAAGGAGGGTGGGCTAAATGGGTAAGGGGCATTAAGGAATCTACTCCTGAAATCATTGTTGCACTATATGCTAATGTGGTTGTAAATTTAAAAAAATAAAATAAAATAAAAAAAAAGAATGAAATCCTGCCATTCACAACAACGTGGATGGAAGACTGGAGTGTACTGTGCTAAGTGAAATAAGTCAGTCAGAGAAAGACAAATATCATATGACTTCACTCATGTGGTAATTAAGATATAAGACTGATGAACATGAGGGAAAGGAAGCAAAAATAATATAAAAATAGAGAGGAAGACAAACCGTAAAAGGGTTTTAAATGCAGAGATCAAACAGGGTTGCTGGAAGGGTGTTGGATGGGGGACCCTCTATGGGCAAGGGGCATTAAGGAGGACACTTGTTGGGATGAGCACTAGGTGTTACATGTAAGTGATGAATCACTAAATTCTATTCTTGAAATCATTATTGCACTATATGTTAACTTGGATTTAAGGTTTAAAAAAAGAAGAAAAAATAAACAACAGCCTCCAGGCATAACAAAATAATAAAAAATAAGAGGTGACCAAAGTAGTCATTTGACCTTTATTCCCACCTCTACATCATGTAGCCTCTCTCAGCAGAAGACGAGAATTTATTCAGGGGAGCAGGAAAGTGTAGAGAGTTCACTGATGTAAGACATTAGTTTGAATTAGGAAATTGTTGAAGGAGTGTAGGAAGGTATCTAGTGTGAGCTGCTCACACAGGCCTCAGACCAAATTCAAGAAGCTCCAAGAGACACTGACATGGTCCTCCCCAGCTAGAAGTCACTGACCTTCAGAGTCAAAGTAGCAACCAGAGTACTGGGCAGCAGAAGAGGCCTTGAGAAAGCTTGGGCATACACGCACGTAGGGCCTGGCTGTTGCTTCTGGCCTTGAGATTGCTAAGGTGAAGGCTGACTACAAAAGCCGGGGTGCACAAGTGAGTGGGGAGGACCAGCGGACCAGCAGACCCCAGCTTTGGGGATGGGGCAGGGACCTGAGACTTGCCCACCTTCAAGTATGTACCGTAACGGGTAGCTACACTGCGGCTGTCTGAAAGTTCTCCCTCCCTCAATTCCTTCCTGCCTGTGGGGAGACCAAGAAGAGAGGAGCTGTGGGATTGACAGCCAAAAGTCAGGGCTGAGAAGTGTTTCAAGAGATCAGAAAGTGCATTGCCTAGAATAAGGGATGGGTGGTACGAAAAACCCACGGGTATGCCCTGCCGGGGAAGAAGCATAATGATAATACCAGTAACCAAAATACAGTAGCACTGACCACATACAAAATATCTGTCCTTGCTCTGAGACTGTATTACTCCAAGATGGAAGACAGAGGAGCTATAAAGAGCAACAGCGAGTGAAAACACAGACTAGGCTTCCCTTCCCCAGCATAGGGCCCCCACCTTCAGTTAGTCCTCAGCTAGGAGTCTAGGGGGTAGGTGACAACTTTGAGTTAGATGTGAAGTCGAAATTTTTTTTTTTAATTTTTTTTAACGTTTATTTACTTTTGAGACAGAGAGAGACAGAGCATGAACAGGGGAGGGTCAGAGAGAGGGAGACACAGAATCTGAAACAGGCTCCAGGCTCTGAGCTGTCAGCACACAGCCCGACGCGGGGCTCAAACTCACGAACCGTGAGATCATGACCTGAGCCGAAGTCGGCCGCTTAACCGACTGAGCCACCCAGGCGCCCCTGAAGTCAAAATTTCTAAAGTGGCCTGTGCTACACTTCTTAATAAGCAAACGTGAATCATAATCACTGAAATATGGAGATAAGGCCTTTGTAAAATAACTGAAAGTAAATAGAGACCCGTGGTGTCTGCCTGAGGTCTCACTAAGAGAAACACAAAAGGGAAATGCAAAGGAGGCATTGGTTGGAGAAAAAAAATAATAAAGCCATTTCCTTTCTTGCACCTCAAGAATAAACTGATTTTAAGTATGTTCTCTCAATTCACAGTCCCAAGAAAGTCTTATTGCCTTAGCCCACCTTTATTTGGAGCCACACTGTAAATCTGTAGCCAGTCTGTGGACTGACTGCCTGTGCTGGGGCCACCTCTGGTCCAGTCTACTCTGTGGCCAGGGCACCATCAGATGGAAGCCCGGACAAGGCCTCTGGCTCTTCCTGTTAGCCGGCACAGCAGGCAGGAAACTTCCCCTGTGGAGGTTCTGGGCAAAGTAAGCAGATACTCAGCATTCTCTTCTCCTCAAGGGACTTGCTTAGGGGCTTCTGAAACAGGACTCATCTTCCTGACCTGGGCTCAGAATCAAACAAAAAAGATGCTCAAGCTTTCCCTAAACATTCATGTGTGTGTGTGTGTGTGTGTGTGTGTGTGTGTGTGTGCGCGCGCACTATTTAAAGTACCCAAGTTAGTTACTTGCATTCAAAAGAATCTCAAGGTATAAGCGATACACATTGTATAGACACATGTATACATATGTACTAAGAAAGCCGGTCTCTCTTTCCAAGCCAGTATAAAGCAGTGATCATCTTCTAGGCTTAGGGCTCAAGGTAATTGCTTAATCAATGTTTACTCTTTGCAATAACTCTGTCCCTGTGTGTGAGTTCACTCTGACCTCTTGCCTGAGTCCAAATCTGATCTTCCTTGATCTCAGCTTTATTTGCTCTTAAGCAAGTAGAGACTTCACGTTTGTTTGTTTGTTCTCAGAGTTCACGGCCCTTTGGCAGTATCTGGGGGAATCCCGCAGCCCCCACTGTCATACAGCCTCTGAGAAATGCAGAACAGTGGACAGATCAGGGACTCTGGTGTCAGCCAGATGTAACTAAATCTGTGCCACCTAATAGCTGTGTGACTCAGGGTGGGTCACTTAAGGTCTCTGAGCTTCTTTTCGTAACTTGTAAATGGAGATCTCAGTAGTCACCCCAGAGAGCTGTTTGGAAGGCTTACACAAAAAAAGTAGTTTCTGTGGGTGCCTGAAGCACAGGAAACACGCAGTTCTTAAAAAATTTTTTGATGTTTATTTTTGAGGGATGGGGAGAGAGAGCAAGAGAGAGAGTGAGTGCAGGGGAGTGGCAGAGAGAGAGAGAGAGAGAGTCACAGAATCCGAAGCAGGCTCCAGGCTCTCAGCTGTCAACACAGAGGCTGACTCAGGGCTTGAACTTGTGAACCGCGATATCATGACCCGAGTCCAAGTTAGAAGCTTAAGCGACCGAGCCCACAGGCGCCCCAGGAAGCACACGGTAGTTCTTAGTAACCTACCCAGCAGCCCCCCTGCCCGCTCTGCCCACAGACTTGCTCTCCTGGGGCTCCTCTCCTGGCTCCCAGACTTTTGCTTAGATCCTCTCTATTTTTCTTAAAATGTCTATTATTTTCTCACATTGGCCACTGTATGCAGCCTTCTGCCTGCGTTGCTAGTCATACCTTACTGCTGTCAATATTTTCTGAATTCAGGTGTTTATTTTTTAAACTTTAACTTTATTCACAACTCTTAATTCCTCCAGACTGCTGTCCTTTTCTCCTGCATAACCATAACAAAATAAGACCCTCTCAGTAACTCTCACTGATTCGTTAACTCAGTCATTCCTTCAGTTACCCTCCGGAATATTCTGTATGGAGACCAACTTTCTCAGTGGGATCATGGAAAAGGGAAGAAGGAAAGGCATCAAAAAGGAAAACGATAAATTACTATTTTCTAGGAGCCTATGGTCTAGTATGGCCACTTCATTGTTAGTATCTGTCGTTGCTATGTGATAGTTGTATCTTGAAATTAAGTCTTAAAGTCAGTATTTCTTTTTCCTTTTTACATTAGGGTAACAAAAATACTACCATTGTGTTCATTTCTGTTCCAGTAGCTTTCTCGGACAGTCTTCATTTATTTTTAAAATGTTTATTTATTTTTGAGACAGAGAGAGACAGAGCATGAACGGGGGAGGAGCAGAGAGAGAGAGGGAGACGCAGAATCTGAAACAGGCTCCAGGCTCTGAGCTGTCAGCACAGAGCCCGTCGCGGGGCTCGAACTCACGGACCATGAGATCCTGACCTGAGCGGAAGTCGGACGCTTAACCGACTGAGCCACCCAGGTGCCCTTGTCTTCATTTTTTGGTACAGAAAGTTACAAGGTCAAACGACTCAAATTTTTTTAAATTCACTTTTCTCTTCTCTATCTGTGGGAATAATAGTATCTCACAGGCTTTTTCTGAACATCAATGGAGAGAAAACAAGCATCCAGCTTTGTTCCAGAAATACACTAGGCACTCAATAAAGTTTGTGACTCTCCCTGCTTTACTTAATTGGCGTAGGGGAAAAGAAAAAAAAAAACAACTTCTTTTCTCCATTCACTGTGAGGAAGGATATGTTTCCCACTCCTCTCTTCTTGCTCAAAGATTGGGATCAATCCCATTCGGGGTACTGATGTACTCACTTCCTCCTATTGCCCTAAGGGCCTCCCTCAAATCATATTGCTGAGCAGGATGTTTACAAACTTGCATCGGACCTAAGGATCTGCTGTCTATCAGATCTCACAATTAACTGACAAAATGACATTTATTTGACCAGTAAGAAAGCCATCTGCCAAATCCATCATTAAATGGCAAAGTATCCAGGTCTCTTGTGCTTAGTTAGAGAAGGAAGGACCGTCTGTTTTCAGTAAAACATTGACTGGAACTGCCAGGCTGGAAGGTGAATGAAGGAAAAGCCACTATCATTAGTTCTGTTTCCCTTCCCTGATGCATAATACACTGACACCCTCCTTTGCATGGGCTATTAGGAGGTTATTTATATTCTGATCACAAGCCATTAAAATATTGCATTTATATTCTAATTACAGGGTTTTTTGAAAGCTCATTTGTTTTCCAGGGGGGACTGAGGTTTAAGGAGAAAAAAAATAGTCAGTGGTCTGGAGCTTTGGTCGCAACAGGACCCAGTGTGCAGAAATTAAAATGAGAAAAGGTGCCTAAGAAACAGAAACTGCTGACCCCTGTGGGTGTGTTAGGGGAACACTAGGCAGAAGCACAAATAAAAAGGCATATTTTTCACTGTAATTGAAAACAGCAGCTCATGGTGGATTGGACAACAGCTTCGAGAAACCAGCAATACAACCCACCAAGCACCCACTCTTAACGCCCTTTCCTTGGGCAAGACCTCCAGATGATGTGTTGTACTACAGATACTCAGATGGGAAAAAAATTAAACACATGTACAAATTAGTGTTTTAGGAAAAAGGATTTTTGGATCAATGACTAGAATGAGTAAATGCACGTTTGTAGAATGTGTTGATCTTCTGTATACAGAGGCCCTGGATATGACGTTGGAAGTTGCTACGAAGTTCAGCATAGAAGTACTACGCTCAAAAAATATAAATTGTGCCACCTCTAACATCATCTACGTGCTTCCCTGGCTTTACTAGGGATTTTTCTCCTTGCCCTCTCATTTTTTCCGTGTGTGTGTGTGTGTGTGTGTGTGTGTGTGTGTGTGTGTATGCGCGCGCGCGCGCATGCGTGTGTGCCCGTGCGCCTGCGGTCTCCACTGGGAATATAATGAAAAATGATAAAAAACACTGGATAAGGAGTTGAGAAACCTATGTTAGAGATTTGGCTTTGCCACTGATGAACTAGGTGGCCCTGGGCAAATTCCTTGGGGAGATATCTTCTGACCTGTTGCTCTGCCCGTGGAGATTGGATTACTCCTTTCCTTCCATTGCCATGATGGTCGGGTTTGTCCATCATGTCCATTTTCCCTACCATTCATGAGCTCCTTGAAGGCAGGAATCTTATTTTCCTATGAGACAGTGAACTTCATGAGAGCAAAGACCATGGGGATTCTTGCGTAGCTTTGAATCCCCATCTCCAGCACAGCCCTGGAAAATAGCAGAGTTCAAGGCCTTGGACTTGCTCCCCCCACATCCCAACATCATCTTTGCCCAAGTGGTTCCAGGACTGATCTCCACTGTAATGCCTCTTCAAGCGAGGTGTCCCTGAGCACCTGCCTGAAGTAGCCTCCTCCTGGTTACTCTCCGATGCTTCTCCACACTACCCTTTGCACCCTGTGTAGCATCTGTCATCACATGTCATTGTCTTATTTGTTCACTTGTGTCTTGTTTATTTTTTTTCCCCTCTGATTCGAAACTATATGAGGTGAGGGAGCATCTCAGCTGTGTTCATTATTTACGTCCAGAATTTTGAAAAATGCCCGGTTTACAAATATTTGCAGAATGAATGAATCTGTTAACTGAGAAGCTGACTAAAGGCTCAGGTAGTTCTGATTCAAACACATTAAGTCTATAGCCTCTGGCTTTAGGAAGAGGAGAACCGGTTCCTTTCACAGAATATCTGATATCCACAAATATCTGAAGGCAAATGTCTTTGGAAGGGTGGTGATGATTTGTTGTGGTGCTTTACCCTGCTAGAAATACCGGGTCGTGTGCCCTTACCTCCGGTGTCTTTATTGCTCAGCTGACCATATGGCACTGTGGTATTGCAGTACTACATTTTAGAAACATATAACAAATACTATTATATAAAATAGTATGTGCACATCAGAATTTTATATTATTATTGTTGTCATTGTTATTATTTGGTATCTCATTATCCCTTCTGTTCTACCCCTGCCTGATTTGTTTTAAGTTTATTTATTTATTTTGAGAGAGGGAGCACTAGAGAGTGCAAGTGGAGAAGAGGCAGAGAGAGGGAGGGAGAGAAAGAGAATCCCAGGCAGGTTCTGTACCACCAGTGCAGAGCCCAGTGTGGGGCTCAAGCTCACAAACCACGAGATCATAACCTGAGCCAAAGTCAGAGCTTAACTGACTGTGCCACCTAGGCACCCTTACCCCTGCCTGATTTT
Organism: Panthera onca; assembly: GCF_046562875.1. Classification (NCBI taxonomy): domain Eukaryota; kingdom Metazoa; phylum Chordata; class Mammalia; order Carnivora; family Felidae; genus Panthera; species Panthera onca. The sequence continues at coordinate 228,008,774 of NC_138339.1, forward strand.
TTGAGAGAGTGAGGTTATAAGAGGATACTTAGGTATAAAGTCAGTGACAACAATACAATCAGGTTGGAGAGAATATGTGATTTCAACTATTATGGGAATGTCAGCCTGATATAATTTCTGCAGATCAGAATCATTTCTTAACCTAAGTATTTCAAATAAATGAGTTGCCACTGTATTTCAGGAAGTAAAGCTCTGTATACAGTATTTCCAAATTTATAGTTATAAAAGCCTTGGAGGAGGATGTATCTCACACTAGGTTTCCAAATCCAGCATTCAAATCAGGGTAAAATATAACAAATATGAAGTAACACAGATTTATTCAAGAACCTGAGAACTTGGTAAAAGAACACAAGAGGAAATATGGAAACAAGCCATTAGATGCTCCAAAAATGAAGAAATGAGTGAATGAATAAATTGATGAAAATATAATAAAAATTTAGTTGAAAGTTGAAAGTCAATAACTTTGAATCTAAAAAAATAAAAGTAAAGAGTACTAGCACCGTGATTGAAGCAAATCAAATTCCTATTTAAAGGAGTCTGCAAAACTGAGTTCAATATGTGGTTTCATGAATATATTTTTTTACCTGTTAATAAAATTGACCTTGCAAGAATCAAAATTCAAAATTCAGACCCATCTTCTTTAGATTTCACGTGAATCTTATGTAGCTATGTAATTCAAATCAATTTAACTCATGTTTTTAAATTACTTCCTGGAAGCAAATTATCTGAGTTAGTGTAAGTTGTAGCTTCTTTGAATTTCTTTCCATATGATAAAATGTGTGAGTCTATTAGAAACTGTCTTTTGGTCTTTGGCAAAATCATTATCTAAGCCCTTGAATGTGCTGCAAAATAATAAGTGTTAACTGCTAAGAAGCTTGGTAGAAAATGTCATGAAAGTTTAAAGTTTCGTCGCATGTTGGTGTTCAGTGAACATTTGTGAGAATTTGAAATGAGTTTCCAATGAGCAACAGAGCAATCAGAATGATATATTCCAGGACTTTCAAGTTACAATATGAAAACTGAGCATTTTCCAGATGGCTGTGTGTTAAAATGTACCTTGTGGATATTTATCCAATTGAGGACAACTTTGCTCTCATTTACACCCTAGGCCAGAGGATAGCAATTGGAGGGCATGAGCCATGGAAATGACTCCTTCACTCTCTAAATTCTCAATAAATTCTGTTTCTTGTAATCCAGTGTTGGAAATTTGGAGGCCTCTTCTCTTCTGCCTCTCCTCTGCACTAATGGCACAGGGGTTAAGAACACAGACTCTGAAGTCCCACTGTCTCCATTCCAAGCCACACTGCAGCTTACTAGTTGCAAGACTTTGACTAATTACCTCTCTGTATCTCAGATTCCCTTCTTACCAAGTGATGACAGTGCCTACCACAGAGATTTGCCGTGGGGCTTAAATGAAACAATGGTGTTTGGCACATAAGACATTCCCAATAAAGATAAATGAGTATTATTCATTCCCTCATGGTGCTTACAGGCGGTGTGTGTTGCTCACAACTTGAATTGAATGCTACTTTCAGAAGGATGCAAAATCTGAATTTTGAAAAGATAGTGTATACACCGTAGTACTTCAGGTCTCCAGAAGATTATAAACAGAATTCTACACTGTTGGAGAGCTCAGAGGTCCCTGGTCCAATTTTCTGATTGTATAAGTGGCATGACTTGGACCCCAACTGTGATAACACAGCCAATTAGCTGTCAAGAAGGGCAATGAACCCAGGAGTCCTGATGACCCAACCAGCATTTTTGACATAGACATATTAAAGCAGTAATAATGCCTTGTTGTCATGACTCATTATTATTTTAATTATTTTTTCAAGTTTACTTATTTTGAGAGAGAGAGAGACAGAGCGAGTGAACAGGGGAGGGGCAGAGAGAGAGGAAGAGAGAAAGAATCCCAAGCAGGCTTCACTCTGTCAGCACAGAGCCTGACACTGGGCTTGAACCCACACACCGTGAGATCATGACCTGAGCTGAAGTCAAGAGCTGGACGCTTAAGTGACTTGAGCCACCTGGCTAATTATTTTTTAATGGAGTGTCTGAATGGAGAGCAAGGGCACTCATTTCCTATTCTTCTTCAAATAGAAGAATAGGTTTTTGAGAAAATTAGCACCTTTCCCTCCAGGTTTAGGCTTTGCAACAGGAAGAAGGTTTAGGATCTCAGGTTGCTGAGTAGTACAGTAATTAGAGTGGCAAACTCCCAGTTTTCTAGGGAGAGCCCAGTTTATTCCCGTTGCCCTAGTGCCCCATTGGATTAGCACCCCATTTCACTCTCAAAAATATCCTAGTTTGGACAATGAGTCTTACGATCTCCCTATCAACAAAAGTAATGGCAAGTAAAGTTACTGAACCTCTAAGTCCTCCTTTCCAGGAGAATGGGGAGAAATGCTATTTCCCATATCCTTTAAAATAGAGGGTTAAGAAGAAAGCATGTGTCAGTAATCATTACAGTAATCACCATAGTTTTGTTTACTACTATGTATTGAGGTATTGAGCATTTACCATGAGCAATGATCTGAGCTTAGTGTGTTACATCCATTTTCCTACAACTCTATGAGGTAGGTATTTAATTTTCACTTATCAAGTAAGAACACTAAACAAAGGATATAGAACAGGATATGGTAGGAGCCAGGATTTAAACTTAGGACAGTCTGGCTCCATGGTCTGTTCTCTGCTCGGTTGTACTATTTATTCTTCAGTACATTTTGTACATGGACTGAAGAGTTCATAAAGTGGGCACTGTAAAAGGTTTCTCTGAGCTTAGGAAGCATTTTCTAAAGAAAAGGGAAGAACTGGGTTTAAGTCTTGAGATATTCATCTTCTTTGTTTTATTCTATAATTTATGGTGAAATAAAAAATGTTCCTCAAATGTCTCTTTATGGTAGTATCTCCAAGGGAGAGCTGGCACATAGCTGCCTTTCCCCTCCCTCCATTGTACATCTTGCACCCACCAGGCACTAGCAAGGAGAAATCATGAGAAAAGATGAGGCCAACTCAGATCACACCCAGTGTTTCATCACCTCGCTCCACCCTTCATTTGCAGCTACGTCACTTTCCCTGGGGCCCAATGAACATTGTTTTTCTCTCTGTTAGAGGGGCAATCCAATCATGTGAAAGAGAAATAGGAGAATGGGAGTGAATGAATGAATGTGTGTGTGTATGTGTGCATGTGCGTTAAGTTTTTTTAAAAAGACAACAGTAATTTAGATCATTTAGCTTCTGTCCAAGGTAGAAGCACTGTGTTGAATTAATATACCCCTCATGGCTCCTTTCAGGATTTAGACCTAGAGAAAGAATTTGGTGACCCCAAATAACTTTAAGGTATCTATTCTAATCCGACATTTGAAAAAAAAAATTAAAAAAGGAAAGAAAACAAGAAAGAAAGGTAGGGGAGGGAGGGAGAAAGAGAAGACTGGAATAGAAGCTCTTTTTAGGTGTCTATTTCTTTGGTAAATCAAATTTTGCAAACACCATGGGGTTGTGGATTTAGAAACAGTTCAAAAGTTCTAGGAAACGCCCACTGATAACAATGAGAACTATTCCATGTATTTACTGAACAGTTTCTACCATTGGATCATTAAGGCATACTTTAACTGTGAGGTCACTGATGTTGAGTAAGTCTAGAATTCATGGAGTGATCTGTTCCTTAAAGGAGTTCTGACATGTCTTGGCAAAAACTTTCACATGCTATGGGTTGATGCCATGCTGCGTTCTTAGCTCGCGGATATAAATCAGGTTGTAGCATGAATAAGGTATATTAGATGCTTAATTTTCTGGTATAAGATAAGAGGGGAATGAGATTATTTAAACGATCATGTTTATCTGATGGCCATCTTTTAATGAAAATTCTTTTCAATCTATTACAAACTATTAGTAAATTATCAAATATAGTTTTGTCCTTTGAAAGACAAAAGAGTAGTGTTTAGACTGTCTGAAGAATCCATTTGAATGATGCAAACAAATACGGTCTTGTTGTCATCTCTGAGTCCTTCTGAAAACCCTGTGTACAGAGTTCAGATTGGGAGCCCCAAGAGGGCGGCTAGCAGTGAAAATGCTCCCCACTGGGTCAGCTCATTTCCCAACACCACCCTGAGAGGTAGGGCCACAGGTCCTGCTACCAGATTACATCACCCTCTCCTCCTGACCTTAGATGCCAGGCTAAATCCTTCCATTCTGCAATTTGGTTTTTACATAATACGGTTGAATAATGAAACTTAGAACCAGCCTGAGAGGAAAGTATATCGTATCATCTGACTTCTTTCCTTTTTAACATTATTCTGAAGATGCAATCAAACACAACCTAACTGTTCTGTGCAGTGATTACATTTTAAAAATTGTGCCAATCATTCATGTAGAGCTTGATACAGAATAGGAGGCTGCAGATGCAATCTATGAAGGACATTAAGCAAAGAATGTGCTTTTTCCCCCCATATTTTACACAATTTAACATCCACTAAGCTGGATAATGACTAAATAACACATATGAAATGTGAATTTCGAGGCCAATATTTTTTTGTTTCTTTGCATTAGCTACATTCTTTGTGTTAAGAACCTTAAGTTCATCTTATGGATAAGGCAAATGGGGTATGATCTATGGTACTATTTAAAAGAATCGGCTATAAAGCCCTAGCATTCATTTAGAACTTCCATTTATGTGCCATAAAAAAAAGGTTATCATATGATTAAAGGTAACCATCAAATTCTTTGGTAAATAGCATTAGACGGCATTTGGATGACAAGAGGAAATTAGAAGGTAAGGTCTTTCTAAATGCCCGGAAGGGTTAAATGCCATGAATGACATTGCTGAATAATATAGCTGGCATTATCAAGCACTATTTATCATCAATGTCATTTACAATTCACCACACACTTCTTAATAGGAATTGAATGAGTCTTTTGGAGAATTTCAGGGTAAGTTCATTGTACGAAATAAAAAATGCTAGCTTGGGTCCAGTGACATTTTTGCCCTTTTGAAGCAGTAGGGTTGACATTTTCTAGCACTAATGCCATGTTTATTCAGGTCTTAGGTTATCATTTCATTGATTGTTATTCAGTTCTGTGAATGATCATTATGCTTTTGAAAGACATTATGCCTTGCTCATTGCCTCTTAAATAGAAATGAAAACAATTAGAATATAAGACATTGTGACATAATGATTGATATGTAGAAAACAATGAGAATTTATCCTTGTAGAAAAGTAGCTGATAGATTTCTTTCTTTCTGAAATTCATTTTTCTAGCAGAATAAAACTGTAAATAATAAGATTGGAAAATAAAATATATATCAGTAAGGAGAAGTAATAAAATTTGGTGATTATTTTGCCAAAATATTTTTTTCTACAGAAAGAAACAAAAGTTTTGGCTCCCACTTTGATCTCAGTCCATTTTCTGGACTTAAGGAATAAAATACTTCTACACTGGAGCAAAATTTCTTCTTAACTACATTCGAGTTGACTTCAAGATAGGTAGGTAGAATACAGAGACAGTGAAATGGAACTAGCCTACTGATCTTCTGAATATGAATTTATATAAAAATATTGTTCTTTAAAAATTTTGTTAAATGTTTATTTATTTATTTTGATGGAGAGAGAGAGCTAGCACAAGCAGGAGAGGGGCAGATAGAAAGGAAGAGAGAGAAAGAATCCCAGGCAGGCTCCACGCTGCTGGCACAGAGCCTGACACAGGGCTCGAACTCACAAACCGTTAGATCATGACCTGAGCCCAAATCAAGAGTCGGATGCTTAACCGACTGAGCCACGCAGGCACCCCTGAAAACGTAGAATTCTAATAGGATGCCATAGACTAACTCACAAGGTTCTAAATAATATATCTGGTCAAAGTAGTGCTGAATATTGCTGATTAACTGGCTCACTAATGCCAGAATTGCTGGAAAGCATATTTCAGAGAAAGTAAGCAATTGGATTAGATCAGAAATGACTGTACAAGGGCTCAAAAGTTGACACCTTAGGCCTAGCCTCAATAACTCGTATATTCTTCTGATTTAAGTAAATTACCTATAATGCACTGATTGTATGTATTAGCTGTAGATGGACAATATCACAATCAACCTGTATCAATTAGTGCCATTTGGTAAATTAAGCTAGTAAATGCAAATAGTGACAATGTCGTTATAATGAAAACTGGTTTCTTGCAGCAACAGTATAATCAGAAATTTTGCTGTGACTTAACAAACTCTATTTAGACTCTTGTGATGGATGATTTTCTTTTTACTTCAGATCTAGTGGAAATGTGTTACCATGACAGAATTCTTTCTTTCCATTATTGTAACCATCATTTTTACTCCAAATTACTTTTATCTCCTCACCAGCTATCATGATAAGATTTTCACCTGATCTTTGAGTATGGCAGTTTGAATACTGGGAAGTGTTCATATTTCTATAAACATTTGAAGAAATAAAAGTAAAAATTAGCAGCCTATACAGCATCTTAATTGTTACTCTACTCTAGAAATCTGAAACTCCAACTGATTAAAATGCAACAAATAGGACTGCCGTGGAGATTTATTAAAATAACAAGCAAACACAAATAGCCCTGTTTATTTCCTAGCTTTGGCATGTTTTAGTCCAAAGCTCATAGCTGTATCTACATGTCTTGTACAATGAGGTGTGGGAGTCAGCATTATGACATGGAATGCTAAGACTTCTTCAATCATCAACCAGACAAAGTCATATCTTTTATACACTATCTATCAACATAAGAACACAAAGAGGATATTCTAAATGCTTTAAGGAAAGAAAGCTAAAAACAAACTTATTAATGTCTGCCAATTTTAGGAATAGTCCAGATAATTTTGATTTTAACTTAGCATAATACCTGGCTATTTTGAGAACTAGATAAATGGTTTTGTATAGAAAGATGTCACCTGGTATTCCCATAAAAGGAGGGTAATATATTTTGCATGGTCACTAAAATTACATGTGGTGTTATAAATCCCTATTGCTTATACTAGCCAGGGATTATTGTTTAAGAAAGAGAATACCAAGTAAGTGCCACTCCAAGCTCATAAAATCAGTGATTTAGCACTGCCCTGGACTGGACCTACTCCTTATACACCCTGCGATATCAGCAGGGACTTTGCATCTAATTCACAACGACCAGAGCATCTTTTTTAAAATGCAGTTTTATATATCAAAAGGATTCATAACAAATGCCAATTGAGTTCATTTTTAACTAAGAAGATCTGCATCTTTCTAACTTGGGAGTCTAGGATCGTACTGTCTACACAGTAAGACAAGGATGGGGAGGTGTTAGAAAAGAGAGAGATTCCTTTCTTGCATTTACCATATTACAGCCATTAGAGTGATGAGAGAAGGTGAAGAAAGATTAGGACGGTAGGATTCACAGGTTCTCAGGACAGAATATGTACAAGAAAATTTGTGTCTGAGCAGGTAGGTAGTGATATGGGCTGGAGCGTATCTAGTACCATGAAGAGCAAGATAAAATTCCACAGACTTGGGCGTTTACAAAAATTCTTCCTCTTTGTTTAATTTTTCCCACACTTTACCTTTGGATAAGATTCTATTAGCAAGTCAAAGGGAGTGAAGGTCGTGAGGGACCAGTAGAACTCAATACTGCACCTCAGAGGAGAGTGGATACTGTGAGTTTCTGTAGGAAAGGCACACAGTCAGCACCTCTGAAGGGAAAAGTGATACGCAGTGGCCACAGCAGGCCAGTTAGAAATACGTATCAGCAAATTAACTTTTCCGTAGGCTTTGGAGTAAATCTTTCCTAGAGGCTAGGAAATTGGTGGAGTGAAAGGAAAAGGGCCTGAAAACCAGCCAAAAGAAGGTCTCATGGGCTTCATTAAAATAAGCTGAGGGTAAGAAGCTTTTGGGGTGTGAAGAGATGAGAGGAACTGGGACTTAGTGGCTAATGAGTGAGGGACTAAGGGACAGGGAATTTGTGCCATCTGGATCAGCGACTGCTTTGCTGGGGCACTCTGGGAAACTAGCTTCATTTCTCCATTCCTCTGGCACCTTGCCTTTAAAGCAAGCTACTCTCACTTAGCTCACGGGGTGGCTGTGACAAACAGATAATAAAAGTGAGCTGGAAGTCATTAGCAAATATACAAAAATTATATAAATGTGAAAGAGAAGCAAGGACTGCTGGAACATGTTATATAAGTTATATTTGATTCAATAAAAGGCTCTCATCTGCCATTGACGTGCATTTTATTCCTTTTATATTCATAAACCCAACGATCCTGGGCTTGTATGAGTTATCTGAAAGACTGAAAACCTTCTGAGATTGTTGCTACATTAGAAGCAAATTAAAGATTTACAACACATGATAGTGTTTCTGATAGAATAGGGCCAGGGAGAGAGGCAATGAGACTGTATTGATTTTTTGTCCAGTGATTCCTTGGCTCTGGAGAGTTCAAAAAATGATGTTAAACCCCAGCTGTTTTTCTTTTCCATCTGTTTTGTATTCTTGCCCATATAAATGTACTTGTATATAGGGTATATGCTTATAAAAAGAAGAATGCCATATAATATCATCCATAATTCTCCTACATGTCACTTACCTAATTCAAAGTAGATTTAACTCAGAAACTGTAGTGTTTCCCTAGCACACATGCATATTATTTTCCAGACTTTGACAGAGTGAAAGCCCAATAAAAAAATCACCATGAATCATTTGAATATTTATCTGTGGCCAAGCCACAAATTTGGCTCGTTCTAGAAATCTCTAACAAACAATATGGAACATACAAAAACTCTGACTGGTAACATTGTTTTCTCTTCTAAATAAGACAGCATGTGAGAACAGTGCTTGGCAATTTTGTTATTAGTTTAGTTGTGGAGGTTCAGGGTGGCTGTTGTGATAAAAAGGGTACATTCTTCTTAACCTTCCTACATCAGTCCTTCAAAGAGTCTTGATTTCTCTAAGGTGCCCCTTCTGCATAAAGAATGGGTTTAATTTTGCCAAATTTGACTCTGATTATGTGAGGTTCCTGCTGAATGAAGCCGAAGTTAATTACCTGAATGCCTATTAGAATAGTTTTGTTTTAATATAATCCTGAGAAAAAGAGAAAGGACTCATTCTGACTCATATTTGATCCTTCAGCTTGATCTTCGAAGTTGCTCAGAAGCAACTTTCTGGTCTGTAGGGAAAAATGTCTGGGGGAAAAGTGACTAGGCTGTTCATTAAGGAATAAATTTATTAGTGCCATGTACAAAGTAGAAAGAATAAAGACATCCCTGGTTTAATTTCTGGAATAAATAAAAGGAAAACATTGTAAATGTGTGTATATGTGCATGTGTGTGTGTCCAGAACAAGAAAAAATGTATTAATCCCAACTCATTACCCTGTTAAATAGAAAAACTACTGCCTTAGAAGTAGCCTAAAATTATGCAAAGTAAATCTAGGATGACTTACACTATAGTATATTCTTTATAGCCATTCAAAAATTAATAATTATACATGGAAAAGTAAATACCAAATTGACGCTGTCTAGATCTAAGCAGAAAAATACACTGACATCGAAAAGTGAAATAAAATGGTTTAATGATTCTAAAAATAAAGGAGGGAAGAATACTGATGAAGGCAGCAGTGGGCTTATTCTGTTTTCCTTTATAAGAATCAATTTTGTAATTATATTATTTAAGGTTTATTGATCTTTTGATCTTGGTGGCCATGTTTATTTGTTTGTTTGTTTTTGACTTAAGGCACAGTCAGTGTAGTAATTTACAGATAAAAAACCATGTACCAAAAATAGTGACTTCTCAACATGGACTCAAATACAAGTGAGTCTCTAACATTCCAGACTTGCCATTCTTTTTTTTTTTTTTTAACAAATTTCTTTTAATGTTTCTTTATTTTTGAGAAGGACACAGAGTGTGAGTGGGGAGGGACAGAGAGAGAGAGAGGGAGAGAGAGAGAGAGAGAGAGAGAGAGACAGAGAGACAGAGAGACAGGATCTGAAGCAGGCTCCAGGTTTCGAGCTGTCTGTAAGCTGTGTGTTAGCCGCTTAACTGACTGAGCCACCCAGGCTCCAAGACTTGCCATTCTTGAGTTGGGATATATATTGGGCTAATCCATACTCTTCCTTCTAGTGATGACAATCCTCAGGCTGCTGGCATATAGTGCTACTTGCAAAGATAAGAAAGGGGAGTGGGTGACATGTTTCTTAAGACGGCTTGTTAGAGTAGGTCAGAAAATTATGTGATTCTCCTAACAGAAAATACTTCCCTACTGTTTCCAAAATTTGAGAGTCAGTTGGTGCAAAAGTTTCTCTTTAGAGATAGAAGTGGTAATGGCTTTATTTTGTTTTAGATTTCACCAAGTGCTTTCTCATATTCTGGAGGTTAAGTGTATTCATTGGTTATCCATGCTTTATTTTCTTTTCTTTAATCAGATTCATGTGTAGCTAAAGTTCATCTAGAGAGAATAGAATAGTTGATTGGGAGATGAGGGTGAAGCGCAGGGTACTGAAGGAAGAAGAGACCTGTTTAGTTAAGACAATGAAAATATTCGTTTGACTTTTACCCTTATACAAATCTTCCTTTTCTCCCTCTCTCCTCCTGTGTCTGGTGTTGTCACATCTGATTTCTGATGTTCCCAGTAGTTACAGCCTATCCATAAAAAATGCCAAGAGACTTCTATATAAACATTTTCCTGTTTAAATTCTATAAGAAGCATTATATAAAGCCAAATCAGAACAGAATTATGTTTTTAAATGTTTATTTATTTATTTTGAGAGCGAGAGAGTATATGTGAGTGGGGGAGAGGCAGAGAGAGAGAAAATCTCAACAAGGCTCCCCATGGTCAGTGCACAGCCCGATGCGGCACTTGAACCCACAAACCGTGAGATTATGACCGGAGCTGAAATCAAGAGTCAGATGCTTAACCGACTGAACCACCCAGGTGCCCCAGAACAGAATTATTTTAAATGGAATTTAAGATGACTATGAGTGGAATGAATATACATTTAAGAATTCTTCTGAGGGGCGCCTGGGTGGCTCAGTCAGTTAAGCGGCCGATTTAGGCTCAGGTCATGATCTCGCGGTCAGTGAGTTGAAGCCCCGCATCGGGCTCTGTGCTGACTGCTCAGAGCCTGGAGCCTGTTTCAGATTCTGTGTCTCCCTCTTTCTCTGACCCTCCCCGGCTCATGCTCTGTCTCTCCCTGTCTCAAAAATAAATAAACGTTAAAAAAAAAAAAAGTTTAAAAAAAAAAGAATTCTTCTGATACCATTAGGTAAATAAAGTTGCCTTCTAACCAACAGAATTTGCAAAATTTCTAAATATGTTGTCAGACACTATTATCAATTTTCTAGGCTTAAGTTTAGAATATATTTTTCAATTTTTGCCAAGGTTACACCGGCAGTTAAGGACAGAATTAGTTTCTACCCACGCCCTTATCCCAGGGAAGATGATTCCTAATCGCCTTCTCAAGCATGAAGAGGCTAAAATGTCTCACTCCCCTTTTGTCCTCCGCTCACTTCTGTACCCAGGCTTGCTCCTGTTCAGATCTCAGCAAAAGAGTTCTGCTCTGCCCCCTCAGCCAGGAAGTAACAAAATAGCAACTGTTGTCCTCAGGATGGCACTGCCCACCTCACCTCCCACCGCTGCCATCGCGCTCCAGCCAAACAGGATGGCATCCCCCTTTCAGGGATTCTGATAGGCTGCGCCGTTAGTAAGCCAGATCCCAACTAATCTGCGCAAGCATTTGGTAATAAAAACAAACATTGAAGGAGAGACCTATATCAGAAGTCCAGTTCTTACATACAGGTAATGAGAGTCACTTGTTACCTAACAGACACTAAGTAACAGGGATAACTATTCCTGGCCCTAGAAAACTCAAAGGAGATAAAACGTACCTCTCAGGGTTCTTTAATCTTTCTCAAATATCTATTGAGTTTAAACACTATGTTCAGTGCTGGGTGGGATGTTGGTGATTCATAAATGAGCAAGACCATCACTGACTTCCAGGAGCTCTTGGTCTGGTGAGAGAGGTGAAAAGAAACCATATATATTCCCAATGCTCTGTTTGAAGAACAACTGAATGACACCAGAGGCAGCATCTTACTGTGTCTGTAGTGAGGCCAGTGGAGGTCAAAATCTCTCTGAGGGTCGCAGACACTGGAGCTGAGTCTAAAGAGAAGTAGGTTGTTTTCACAAACATTTATAGAGTATCTTCGCAGTACATGCCTCAATAGTCCATCATTTTTTATTGCTAATTAGTACTCCATTGTATGAATATACCATGATTTGTTCATACATTCTGTTGAAGGACATCGGGTTATTTCTAGTTTGGGCTGCTTGGAGTGTTTCTAGTTTGGGACTATTATGAATACAGCAACAGCAAACATTCTTGAATAAGCCTTTTGTAGGCATACATTTTTATTTCTAAAATGAATTTACAGATGGTATAGTATATTTATTTTTATTTAGCTCATAAAAAATCTGCCAAACTTTGCCAAAATGGTTGTGATTTACTTCATCAGCAGTGTGGGAGAGCTCTATTCACTCCACATCGTCTCCAACAGTTGGTGTATGTCTTTAGAAATTTTAGCCATTCTAGTCAGTGTGAAATGCTATTTGGTATCTTTGATTGCATTTCCGTGATGATGAATGATGTTGGACATCTTTTCACGAGCTCATTAACAATATCTTCTATTGTGAAGTGCCTTTTTCAAGGCTTTTGCTCATTTTTTACCGATTTGTCTTCTTATAAATATGTGTGTCTGTGTTCTTCAAGCAAATATTTTCTCCCAGTCTGTGGCTTGCCTTTTTATGTTAGTAATGTCTTTCCATTAGCAGACTTTTATAACTTTTAATGAAGTCCAATTTATCATTGTTTCATGTCTAGGGCTTTTTGTGGGCTTTCTAAGCAAATTGCACCTACTTCAAAGTAGCAGAAGTATTCTGTATTTTTTTCTGTAAGATTTATGGTGTTAACTTTATGTTTAGGTTTCAAAATAATGTTTGTAAATGGTATGACATATTGGAAATGGCATTTTAAAATTCATTTAAAATTTTATTTCATGCTGGTTTGCTGCTAGAATATAGAAGCTGATTTTTGTATAGTGGCCTTATATTCTGGAATGATGCTAAATTAGCTTGTTAGTTTTAGTAGCCTTTTATAGATTGATTAGAATTTTCTACATAAATAATCATACCATCTGCAAGTAAGACAGTTTTACTTATAGATTTTTAATGTTTATGGCTCTATTTCTTTTTCTTGCTCTATTGCAATGTTTATGAACCTTACTACATTGCTGAATAAAGTGATGAGAACATAAATCTTCCTGCACCCAAAATTAGGGAGAAAACATTCAGTATTTTACCATTAAATATGATGTTAGCTGTAGGGTTTTCACAAATAGCCTTTATCAGAATGAGGAAGTGAATTTCTATTCTTAGCTTGCTGAATTTATAATGAACAGGTATGAATGTTGTCAAAAGCTTTTTTTTTTTTTTGCAAATATTGAGATGGTTCATATGAGCCCCCCCCCAACCTGTTTTATTCATTTAATGTGGTAAATTGCTCTGATTAATTTCACTGATTGCATTCCTGGTATAAAAACCCATGTGGTCAATTTACTTTTACTTTTGTATAGTATTGGATCGATTTGTTATGTTAAGAATGTGGATTTTCTGTGTATATTCATAAGGGATATTGATCTTTATTTTTAATATCTTTGTCAGATTTTAGTAGTAAGGTTATTCTGGACACATAAAATGAGTGGAGAAATGTTCCCTCATTCACTGTTTTCTAACAAAGTCTATGTAGATTGTTTTTTTTCCCTTTAAACATTTTATAGAAATATTGGTGAAATCATCTGGGCTTGGAGTTTTGTTTGTTGAAAGATTTGAGTTATAAATTCCATTTATTTAACATATATAGACTTTTCAGATTTTCAATTACCTTTTTAATCTGTTTTGGTAAGATGAGTTTTTCAAAGATTTGGTTGATTTTATATGTTATCATATTTATTGGCAGAAAGTTGTTTATAATATCATTTTTATTATCTTTGAATATGTAGCAATATCCATTGTGTTACTGTTGATGTGTTTTCTCTTTTGCTAATTTAAAAATTTTATTATTATTTTATAAAAACGATGTTTGACTTTGTTAATTTTCTTTATTGTTTACACATTTTCTAATTCATTTTGCTTATTCTTTATTATTATTATTACTTCCTTTCTTCTACTTACATTGGGTATAGTTTGCTCTTCTTTTTCTAACTTAAAAATTCTTTTTAGGGGCGCCTGGGTGGCTCAGTCGGTTAAGCGGCCGACTTCAGCTCAGGTCACGATCTCACGGTCCGTGAGTTCGAGCCCCGCGTCGGGCTCTGGGCTGATGGCTCAGAGCCTGGAGCCTGCTTCCAATTCTGTGTCTCCCTCTCTGTCTGCCCCTCCCCCGTTCATGGTCTGTCTCTCTCTGTCTCAAAAATAAATAAAACGTTAAAAAAAAATTTAAAAAAATTCTTTTTATTTCACTTAACAGTGAAAGAAACAAAAAGCACTTCCATCCTTGTCCTACAAATATAAATTCTAAAATTAATTGAGCTTCTTCCAGTGCTGGTTTTATTTCTTCTTCCAGTACTCATGATGAAAATGCTCAAATGAAATCTATTTTCTAATTTTTTTAAGACGGAAGCTCAGCCTGATGGTTTTACATCGTTTTATTTTCTAATATAAACATTTAATGTTATAATTCTCCTTATACCACTTCTTTAACAGACTCTCACAAATTTTGGCATGTTGTGTTTCATTTTCATTTTGTTTCTAATATGTCCAATATTTCCCCTTAGACGTATTCTTTGATCCATAGGCCACTTAATGTACTCTTTAATTTCCAACTATTTGGAAGTATTTCTAGATATTTTATTATTATTTATTTATCTTATTGTTACTGATTTTTAGTTTAATCTTATGTTGTAAGATTTCAGTGATTTGAAATGTATTAAAACACAGTCTATCTTAATGAATAGTGCAGTGCACTTGAAAGAATGTGTATTTTAAAGTGTTGGGTGTAGTGTTCTAAAATGTCAACTAGGTTATGTGGATTGATAACATCTTCCCAATTGCTATACTTAACTAACTTTGCATATATGTGTTTGTTTGTTCTATAAATTACAAGGAGAGGGTTTTAAAATCTCTAGTCATTATGGATTTGTATTAGTTTTGTCAATCATTGGCTCATTTATTATGAAAGTCTGTTAATAAGTGAAAGTATATTGGGACACTTGGGTGGCTCAGTTGATTAAGCGTCGACTTCGGCTCAGGTGATCTCACAGTTCTTGAGTTCAAGCCCTGCGTCGGGCTCTGTGCTGACAAGCTCAGAGCCTGGAGCCTGCTTCAAATTCTGTGTCTCCTCTGTCTCTGTCTGCTGCTCCCCGACTCACACTCTGTCTATCTCTCTCTCTTTCTCTCTCTCTCCCTCTCAAAAATAAACATTTAAAAAAATTTCCAAGAAAATAAAAAAATAAGTGAATGCATATTTAAGTTTGTTTTATCTTTCTGATCAATTTATTCTTTTATGATTATGAAGTTCCTTCTTTATCTCTGTTAATATCCTTAGTCTTAAAGTCTAATTTAGATGATATTAATATAGCCACACCAACATCATTATGTGTATTATTTATACAGTATACATTTTCCATCCCTTTACCTTACCCTGTCTTTAATGTGTGATTCTTATTGACAGTATATAATTGAGCCTGCTTTTTTATCTGTTTTATTATAGCTTTTAATTGGAATGGTTAGCAAATTTACATTTAATGTGGTTCTTGATATGGCAGGGTTCAAACCTATCTCATTATTTATTTTATATTTGTACCTTTTTTTCATTTCATTTTGTTTATTTTTGTTTTGTTTTGGTTTTCGCTCTTCAATTCTTGCTGGGGTTTTTTTGGAAGATAATTTTTTATTATTTCCTTTTAATCTCTATTGACTTTTTATCTATACCTATCATTTTAACTAGATTTTTTTAAATATTCTAAAATTATTATAATGTAGCCTAATTTTTCAAAAAGTAATGAGACTTATCTCAGAAATTAATTAAAATCAAATCAATATTATACTACTTTACTTAAAGCACTATATTTACATTTATCTACTCTATCCCTTGAGTTATATGAGTAATATCTATATATATGATAATCCAATTTGAAATGTTACCATTTTTGTTTTCAACAGTCATTTTTAGAAGATATTAAGAGATAATAAAAGAGAGCCTTTTATATTTACCTGTGTATTTGTCATTTTCAATTCTCCTTTTTCCATCCTCTAGATCCAAGTTTCAACCTGGCATCATTTTTCTGTATGCTGAAGAACTTCTGTTAGTATTTCTTGTAGGCAGATTTTTTGGCAACATACACTCAGCTTTTATTTATCTGAATATCTTTATTTTACCTTCATTTATATTTTTTTAATTTTTTTAGTGTTTATTTATTTTTGAGAGGGAGAGAGAGACAGAGCATGAGCAGAGAAGGGGCAGAGAGAGAGGGAGACACAGAATCAGAAGCAGGCTCCAGGCTCTGGCTGTCAGCACAGAGCTGGATGTGGGCCTTGAACTCACCAACCACAAGATCATGACTTGAGCCAAAGTTGGATGCTTAACCGACTGAGCCACCCAGGCACCTCTACCTTCGTTTAAAATTTTTTTTTAATGTTTTTATTTATTTTTGAGACAGAGAGACAGAGCATGAGCAGGGGAGGGGAAGAGAGAGAGGGAGACACAGAATTGGAAGCAGGCTCCAGGCTCTGAGCCATCAGCCCAGAGCCCGACGCGGGGCTCGAACTCACGGACTGTGAGATCATGACCTGAGCTGATGTCAGACACTTAACCGACTGAGCCACCCAGGTGCCCCCCAACTTTAAAAAATTTTTTTTTTTAATGTTTGCCCCTACCCTCATTTTAAAGAGTATCTTTACTAGGTATAGAATTCTAGATTGACATTTATTTTTATTTTTGCACTTAAATGTCATTTCATTATCTTCTGGCCAGATTGTTTCTGACAAGAAGCCAGCCATCAATTCCCATCATTGTTTCCTTTTAGGTAAATGTATATATATGTATGTAATGGCTGCTTTTAAGATTTTCTCTCTATATGTGATTTTCAGTGGTTTACTGTGCTGTATCTTTATGTCATTTTCTTTATTCTCTTTACATGTCATTGAGTTTTTGAATCTGTAGGTTGATATTCTTCACTAAATTTGGAAACATTTTTTTCTATTCTTCCTTTTTTTTCCCTGCTCCATTTTCCTTCTCTTCCCACCTTTGAGAAATTCTATTACAGATATGTTAGAAAGCTTGATGTTTTCTCATAGGCCCCTGAGGTTCTGCTCATTTTTTTTTTTTAATATTCTTTTTCAGAATGGGTAATTTCTATGGATTTGTCTTCATAGACCCTTTCTTCTGGATTCTATAATCTATTTTGAAGCCCATCCAGCAGATTTTTCATTTCAAATGTTACACTTTTCTGTTCTAGTATTTCCTTTTTTAACAGCTTTTATTTATCTGCTGATATTCCTCATGTAACTTGTAAGTTCCACCTTTTCCATTAAATTCTTGAGTGTATTTATACTCTCTTGCTTAATCCTAATTCCAACAGCTGAGTAGTCTGAGTCTGTCTTGGTTGTCTTTTTTCTTGGTTTTTATGCCACGTTTTCTTTTTTTTTTATTATGAATAGCAATTAATGGATTGTACATTCAACATTGACATTGTGGTTAATACATTGTAGAAAATCTGGTTTACAGTGTCATTCATTAGAGGGAGTCATATTTTGTCTGGCAAACAGTTAAATTACTTGGAATCTTCTCTGTCCTGTGAAATGTGTTTTGGTTCTTTGTCAGGGCTTGTATGGGCCAGTTTTGTCTTTAGTCCTAGGGTATAGCTCTTATCTGGGGTATGGTCTTTGCTCACAGGGTGTGGTGCTTTTGGAGTCTTAACTAAATACCCACGATTCTCAGGAATATATGCCATTCTAACTGGGTCAGAACTCCATGTTCTAGCATTATATAGTTTCTATCTCCTATTCTGCTTTCAGCCCTAAAGCAATAATTCTCTTTCAGGACTCACAACATTTTCCTTCTGAATTCATAGGCTGGCTTGCAGCCAAGGATTCACCAAAAACGTGTACACAGATTCCTAGGGTGGTTCTCTCCTCAGATCTCCCCTTTCCAGGATCCTGCCCTGAATGTCCCGATGTCTTAGCAGTCCTGCTCACACCTATTAGTCTCCACAGCTCAGCAAAATCACGTGGTCTGGTTGGGCTCCATCTTCCTGCACTGCAGTCCAGGAAATGCCCCCAGTAGGAAGCTAGGACAAACAGGGGGCTTACCTCATGTTTTCTTTTCTTAAGGATTGACTGCTGTTCCACGGTGGAAACCTTTATATATATTTTTTCTAGTTTTCTAGTATGTCAAGTGAACAAATTTGATAGCAGTAACTCTTTCATAGCTGAAAGAAGAAGTCTCATCATTGATTAAATTTGTATCCTCGATGTATGACCTACAATCCATCAATGTAGGATGGATGGATGTGTATATGAATGGATGTATGAATAGTGGAATTAGTGGAGAGAGGATAGAAAAGACTTGCTGAGCTTTTTCTTAAGGTTATTTTTTTCTCCTTAACACTTCTTACAGTCTAATATTTTCTTTTGTTTCTTGTGTCACTCCCACTAGAATGTAAGTGGCACAATGTAATTGTCAAAATGACATTTGCTTGTTTTGCTCACTGATTTATTCCTAGAACTGGAGTAATGACTGGCATATACAAAGTGCCCAATAAATATGTGTTGTTAGGGTTAACTGATAGATTTTTAAGGATAATCTGTCTTACTTTTATAGAAATATGCTTAATAATGAAGCGAATTCAAGCAGGTATAAAATCTGTCAATGGATGGTTAATGCTTTTGGGGGAGGGTCATTTTAGAATATCCTGACAACTGGCATGTTCAATCCAGCTATATCAACCCTTTTTATGTTCCTCATTACATATGCCAACCTTCTTCCTGCCTTAGAAATGTTGTTGTCCTGGGGTGCCTGGTGGCTCAGTCGGTTGAGCATCCGACTTCAGCTCAGGTCATGATCTCCTGGCTCATGAGTTCAAGCCCTGCGTCGGGCTCTGTGCTGACAGCTCAGAGCCTGGAACCTGCTTCAGATTCTGTGTCTCCCTCTCTCTCTGCCCCTAACCCACTCACATTCTGTCTCTGTCTCTCTCAAAAATAAATAAACGTTAAAAAAAAAAAAAAAAGAAATGTTGTCCCAACTCCGTGGAAACCATCTCCTTGCTTTTCCCATGAACAATAGTTCCTTACATCATTCAAAGGTCAACTCGAATGCTGCCATTTTAGAGAGGCCTTCCCTGATCTCAAATAGAAGCACTCACACCCCCAGTTTTTCTCTATTATAACACCATGCTTGATTTTCTTAAGAGAACGTATCCCTGTCTGAATTACCTTATTTTATTTTTACATGTTCATTGTCTTATCTATTTCCCCAGAAAATAAATTCTGTAAGAGCTGTACTCTTATAGAGCTGCTTCAAGGTAATGCCTAGAAAGTAACATAGTGCTTGTGCTTGGCTCTCTGTAAGCACTCAAAAAGGTTTTCTGGTGATAGGTAAGATTCTAAGATGGCTCCCATGATCTCCATCCCTTGGTATTACTCCTGTGATTTTGTTATGCAACAGGATAAAGGGATTTTGCAGATGTAATCAAGGTTATGAATCAGTTACCTAATCAACTGAGCCCTTTCAAAGAGAGTTTTCTCTGGCTGGCAGCAGAGGAGGAAGTCAGAGAGATTCCAAGTGCAAGAAGATTTGATGAGCCACTGCTGACTTTGAAATGGAGGGGAGCACATACAAAGATCACAGAGAGAGAGGCCTCTCTGGCAGCCAACAAAGAAATGGGAAACTCAGTCCTACAGCTGCAAAGAACTGAATGCTTCCAATAGCCAAGTAAACTTAGAAGCAGTTATTTCCTAGAGCTTCAAGGTAAGAACCCATCCTGGCTGACATCTTGATTTGGCCTTGTGAAAACCTAAGCTGAGAGTCCAGTTGAGCCTGTCCAGACTTTTGACCTTCAGAACAGTGAGATAAGAATGGATACCATATTAAGCTGTGAAATTTGTAGTGACTTATTATGCAACAATAGGAAACTAATACAAGCTCGGAACAAATAGTTGTGCCTTTTCTTCTGCCCCAGCACAACCTCTCAGTCTCACAGATGAGTTGTCTTCTCCTCTACAGAGGTGACAATAGCCTACAGGTTTGTAATCCATTGACTTAACTTCATCATGAGTCAGAAATGTCCCTTGACCATCCCTCATCTGCAAAGTATCTCTTTATCTTTGCTCACCTGTCTTTTCCTTCTTGCTCATCTGTGAGGAAGAAAGGCTTCTTTTGGAGTTTTATCATTTCACTGGTGATTTTAAACAGAGTGTGACCCGCTTTGTCGGAACATTGCTTCTTCTGCTATCGCCTCTTTTGCCTTTTATGTGCCATTTCCCCATCAGATGCTTCTTCTTTGTCTACAAATACAAATTAGCAAATATATCATCTCACTATACTTGATTGAATGGTCAAGCTTTTTGAAAGCAGAGTCAGCACTTACTTCTTCATTTTCCCCATCATCAACCAATTTCTGAAAGTACAATTTTATTTCTTTTTACTAGAATTAAGGTATATACACTTTGTACAAAATCCAAAAAACACAAGGGTATTAAATAAAAAAAAAAAAGAGTAAGCCTTCTTCCCATCCTTGTCGCATTGATATCTAGTTCCCCTTCTTAGAGAAAAGTATTTGTACGTATGTGTATCTTTCCAGGGATAAGTTGTGTGTGTGTGTGTGTGTGTGTGTGTGTGTGTGTGTGTGTGTGTACATGTGGACATGCACCACACACACACACACACACACACACACAATGTGCACTTACATATATATTTGTTTAATGCCTAACCTCACATTCTAGCTCCCACTGATCCTATTTTCATGGAAGGCACCAATACTTCTATGTTTTGTTTTCCTTATTTCATTGCTCTTTGTTAACTTCTCACTTTTCTTGATTTCCAGGAAACATTTGACATTCTCAAAACAGCACCATCATCATGCCATCTCAAACTCTTTTTTTTAAGTTTTTTATTTATTTTGAAGTGGAGGGAAGAATGAGAGAGAGAGAGAGGGAGAACACGAGTGGGGAAGGAGCAGAGAGAGAGAGAGGGAAAGAGAGAGAGAAAGAGAGAGACAGAATCTCAAGCAGACTCCTTGCTATCAGTGTGGAGCTTAACTTGGGACTCAGTCTCATGAACCATGAGATCATGACCTAAGCCAAAATCAAGAGTCAGGTGCTCAACTGACTGAGCCACCCAAACACCCAACCTCAATCTCGTTTTAAAAAATACTCATTGTTTTCATAACAGTGCAGTCTTTAGATGGTCTCCTAATTCCCAGGTTACTTCTTGTCCATTTTATGGCTGCCTCCTCTTTTGTCTCCTATCCTCTCAGTGTTAGCACCTAAGGCTCTGATCTCAAGGATTTCTATAGTTTTCACCATTAACCTATGTGGATGATTGCCAAACTCATCTTTTTGGATAGCCTAAATGGATTAGCCAAATTCTAACTCTTTATTTCAGCAGGCTGTGAGCTTTTTCTTCCCGACATTCCCTAAGTCTTTAGGATAAGATTTCTAAAGCTGAGTCGTACTTCAGCTCTTTCTGGGGAGTTGGGAAATGGGAAACCCTAAAAGCAGCAGCTCTTGCTGACATCCCCACTAGCATTAACTGTTCCACTTAGGCTCTACCCTTAGATTTATAGGTAATTCTTTCCTCTCTCTCTCAGCTCGCACATAACCCCCACACAGTCTCACATAACCAGACACAGTCAGCTCTTGGTTTCTAATCTCTTTCCACCTGTTCCTTCTTGCTACACTCACCCCAAGTCACACCTAGATAAAGTCTGCTAAATATTCTCCATGCTTCTACACTCTCTCCCCCATCCATTCTGCACCATTACGTTGTCTAATTCAATTCTTTCCCCTTATCCAAAGACTTAAATGACTCCCTATTGCTTATAAGATAAAATAAACATCCTTTAGCTTATCATTCAGAGTTGAAAATAATCTGGCTCCAACATACTTATGCAGTTCATTCCTCACCCAACCCTCCATTTATCTTGTATTGTGGCCTGACTGGAATTTTCCCTGTCCATACCATCCTGTTCCTGAACCTTTCATCATAACATAATGGCTCGCCACACCTCCTTTCCTTTCAATTTCCTGCATCACTGACACTTTTTGAAAACCTGTCATCAATTCAAGGCTAAGTAAAATGCCTCTTCATCTACTAAGTATTCTCTGATGTCATCCCTCTTCTATGTAGTTAATAGGCATTGCGTATGCACTGATGGCTTATGTGCAAAGAGAAGAGAATCAAACCTACTGAACACCTAAAATGCATTGGTCACTGTGCTAGGCACTATCATCTCATTGAATCCTTACAACTGTGTAGTGCTCTTGCATCAACCCAAGGTCACACAATGAGGTTATGGAGCAAGGAGCTCATTCTGGGTTGCCTCAATTGAAAAAAATAAAAGCAAAACAAAAAATAAAATAAAAACCTAGGAATGAAGTAAACAAAGAACAAAAGGACTTTGTGTCTGTTGTTCCATTTGAAACTATGCTCATGGCAATGATAAGGTCAGGTCATATTGCAGTACTTAACAGATGTGTCCTATTTCCACACGTAGATCCACAGTTCTTTAGGATCCACAGTTCTGTTTCCTCTTACCCCTTTTCCTGGTTCACTTGTACTCATCATTCGGGTCTCAAATGGAACATCATTTCTTCAGAAAACCTTTCCTGACTTGCCTCTTGTCCCCACCCAGGCATGGTGTTTTGTTAAGTACTCTCACTGTATTTTGTACTTTCCCTGGGTAGCATCATTACAATTCAATTAAAGAATTCCTGTAGTTACATATTTTATTACTTATTAGTATCCAGGAAATTGCTTATTAAATTACTAAAGCATGAACTAATTTAAGGATGGATACCATATCTCTTTCCGTGACAAGTGTGTCACTGAAAACATTCCCCACCATCATTGAAAATATTCCTTTTGTGGTGAATTAATGAATGGATGGATTGATAGATAAATTAACAATTCTCAAAACTCTCCTAGTCTAGACTTCTGAGATTGGCACCCCAAGAATGATAAATATGTGGGAGAAAAAGCAGAAAGTTGTAATTGTTTAATATCTTTTCTTGCTGACTATTAAAATCATCTGCGTACCTCCTGTCCCTATAGATTTTGCCTTAGAGATTTTCTTTCTTCCTTTTTTCCTTCCTTCGTTCCCTTTCTTTCTTTCTTTCTTTCTTTCTTTCTTTCTTTCTTTCTCTTTTCTCTTTTCTGTCTGTCCCTCTCCCTCTTTTCCTCCTTCTTCCTTCTTCCTTTTTTTTCTTTTCTTTCTTTCTTTCTTTCTTTCTTTCTTTCTTTCTTTCTTTCTTTCTTTCTCTTTTCTCTCTGTCCCTCTCTCTTTTTTCCTCCTCCCTCCTTTCTTCTTTCTTTCTTTCTTTCTTTCTTTCTTTCTTTCTTTCTCTTTTCTCTTTTCTCTTTTCTCTCTGTCCCTCTCCCTCTTTTCCTCCTTCCTCCTTCTTTCTTTCTTTTCTCTTTTCTCTCTGTCCCTCTCCCTCTTTTCTTCCCTCCTCCTTTCCTTTCCTCTCTTCTTTCTTTCTTTCTTTCTTTCTTTCTCTCTGTCCCTCTTCCTCTTTTCCTCCTTTCTTCTTTCTTTCTTTCTTTCTTTCTTTCTTTCTTTCTTTCTCTTTTCTCTTTTCTCTCTGTCCCTCTCCCTCTTTTCCTCCTTCCTCCTTTCTTCTTTCTTTCTTTCCTTCTTTATTTCTTTCTCTTTTCTCTCTGTCCCTCTCCCTCTTTTCCTCCTTCCTCCTTCTTTCTTTCTTTTCTCTTTTCTCTCTGTCCCTCTCCCTCTTTTCTTCCCTTCCTCCTTTCCTTTCCTCTCTTCTTTCTTCTTTCTTTCTTTCTTTCCTTCTTTATTTCTTTCTCTTTTCTCTCTGTCCCTCTCCCTCTTTTCCTCCTTCCTCCTTCTTTCTTTCTTTTCTCTTTTCTCTCTGTCCCTCTCCCTCTTTTCTTCCCTTCCTCCTTTCCTTTCCTCTCTTCTTTCTTTCTTTCTTTCTTTCTCTAATTCTAGCAAGACATGTGTCTTTAATATGCTTGGGATAGCTGCCTCTGCAGAGTGAGAAAATATTAAATAATACAGCACAACATAAATAATACAAATAATGACAGTACTACATTGTTAACATTGAGCTGATTCATTTAAGGACTGGCAGCATCAAGAGTTGTTTCAAAGAAATTTAACACTTGAAGGTACTGTAGATACACAGTAAGTATTAACTGGTCTGAATAGTACTTACAACCCATGAGAAATTTGTTTTCCCACATAGCTATTTTCATCTGAGGCTAAACACAAACACAATGAAAGGCATCTTTGTTTGGGTGCAGTGTGATGCTATTGAACCAGTACCTAGATGTCAAGATAGTGTCTCTAACACGGTGGATTTACACAGCACCATGCTTCACAGAAGCTTAATTGTGTTGTTGTTTTAAAGACAAGCTCGTGCCAAAGATCTGGCATTCTGCAGAAGATGCCAGATGGTTACCCTGGAAAATCTCTTCTCAGAAACAGGTGGGTGTTCCGTCTCACTGTCCTGCCCACAGGCAAAGCCTTAGCTCTGTACTGTTCGGAGGTCTCAGGGCGAAGCACTTTGCTGACAATGGAAAATATTTTTCTTTCAGTGGTTCCCAGTACACAGTAAGCCCTCAAAGATACTATTGATTGATCATTGAAGTTTAAAAATCAGTGTTTCCTACCCAATTTTACTCTGAACCTCAGCTTCCAACTGCCCACTCTGCGTGTCTCTTCTTGAATCTCTGCCCCTTGAAAGTCAAAGCAGAACTGTTGATTCTTATCCACCCTCCCAACCCATGCCTGAGGCCAAATCAACTCCAATCCAGGGCTTTTCCTCCTCTGTAAATGGTACCACTGTCCACCAAACAGTTTACGATGAAAATATAGGGGTTCTTGTGGATTACTCTTGCTCTGGAACATCCCACTCAAATCTACTTCCGAGTTCTGTTGACTCAACCTCTAAAACATCTCTAACTCGGTCAAAGCCTACTCTCTAATTGATTCAGCTGTAGCCCAACAGCATCCTCTCTTGCCTAATTGGCCTCTCTCCTTCCACTCTTGTTCTTTTATTTTTTTCACTCTTGTCCCTTTAAAGTTCATTTTCCACACAGTAGCCTGGGTGAGCCTTGTAACAGCGCAAACCAGACCATTTTACGCCCCTGACAGCTTCCAAAAATAGAATGAAGTCACCAGCATTGCCCACCAGACATAAGGCCTATTGATCTCCCCTTGCCAAAGGAGAACCCCATCTGCTGTACTTTTCCCACTCACTCCCCACCCACACGGGCCTTGTCTTTGACCCTCCAACATACTGAGTGGTTCCAGGTTCATTGGCTTGGTGCTTGCTGGTCCTGCTTTTTAAAATGTATACCTCCCAGATCTACATGGGACTTAACTCCTTCTTGTCTTTCGGGCCACAGTTCAGACAAGAGACCACCTTGTGTCTTTTGCTCTCCCAATCATATTACTTTTCTCATACCACTTGATTATATCTGATAGTATTATTTGCTAACATGCATTTGTTGTGGGCCTCCCCACTAGTTTATAAGGTCCATGAGCTCAGAGACTGACTCTATTGGTCACTGCTTCATCCTCAACATGTAAAAGTGTGACTGGCTGGCTGGCTAACAATGCACATAATGCCAGCTTGTCTCAGTGGGACCAGGCATCTTCCTGAGCCCCGATTTTGAAATTTTTTTTTATTAAAATCTTTTTTTTAACGTTTATTTATTTTTGAGATAGAGACAGAGCATGAACGGGGGAGGGTTAGAGAGAGAGGGAGACACAGAATCCGAAACAGGCTCCAGGCTCTGAGCGGTCAGCACAGAGCCCGATGTGGGGCTCGAACTCAAGGACCGCGAGATCATGACCTGAGCTGAAGTCGGACGCTTAGCCGACTGAGCCACCCAGGTGCCCCCCGATTTTGAAATTTTTATGGAGCAATATTTGGCTAGGGTCAGTCACAGACAGTATAAAAGAATCTAAGTTCAATATTACACAAAATAAAACAAAAACAGACTCATCGACACTCAGCAGCCTGGACAGGGACCACTTCCCTTCCCTTACTCTTGCTTCATAGTCTCTGTGCCCTGCACACCCTTTAGACCAGCCACACTTGACTATTTCCTAAGGGGCCTCCAGGTCTCCCTTCTCCTATATGGCTGTGCTCTGGCCACTCCTCACCCCATTCGCCTTCCCAGTAGGACTTGCCAGTTGAAACCCCACCCATGCTCCCTTAGGCTTCCCTACCTCCTACCCCACCCACCTCACCTCACCCTGAGGGCATCATCTCCCTCTTCCTCTGGGCCCACGACTCTGTTTGCACTGCTGTTGTGACAGTAAGGATGCTCTTGTCTTCTCTGAACTGTGGAGGATGCCTGCACCTGTAGGGAAGGATATGATTTAGAGCAGAAGATTCAGTTGCTGGTCCCACTTCAACTCATGCTATTTGTGTAATCTTGGACTGATCCTTTCTGAGCTTTATCTGCTTTACCTATAAAAAGTACATAATACCATCTACCTCTCAAAGCTGTTGTGAGTGTCAATATATGTGAAAATAATTTGGAAGCTTTAAATGTGAAGCATCCTTATTCCTATTTGCTATTTGAGGGCAGGGACCATTTCCATTCATCTTTGCACCTAACCTCCAGCCCCAGTGCATGCCAGTATCTAGCAGAGTCCATTCTCTTCAACACAGTTCTGAGAAAAGCAGAAGGGACCCATTCAGACTCATTCTTAAATCCCTCAACTTGAACTTTCAAGTTGCTCAGTAGAGTTCTTTCTGATCTGGAGGAGAAAATGAACAGAAGAAAAGTTTTAGGCTATTTATTAACTGCTCTACTTGAATAGCAGGTTATTTGGGGGTAGGTCCATGTGAACCTCTGAAGTTAGGACTCTTCTGGATGTTTCATGTGCTCTCAAAAGTCTAGCCCCCGGTTTTGGGACATCCTAGCCCAGGAGCTTTTTGAGACAGAATTTGAAAGGGACAGTTTAATTAAGGCAGTGCAGATTTGTCTGATGGCCAGGGTGTATGGTATATTTCCAGAAGAGGGGCTAGACAGGAGGAAAAGAAAACGGGATCCCTAA
Organism: Panthera onca; assembly: GCF_046562875.1. NCBI lineage: Eukaryota > Metazoa > Chordata > Mammalia > Carnivora > Felidae > Panthera > Panthera onca. The sequence goes on from NC_138339.1 coordinate 228,036,052, forward strand.
ACTCACTCTGTGAAAAAGTCTTAAAGAATGGTACAGCCTCTTGCAGCAAGACTTGGATGATGCAGAGAGTAGATGTTTTAGGGGAAGCTATGCTTGGATTTCCTCTTGCCCAACTCCTTTCCAGTCTTGTTGTGTTGGATCACCATGACTGGTCATTCAGGTTGTGCACTGAACAAGAATGCACATAGGAAGATATTATTTACATAGTATATTTGCACATGCTATTTTTTTTTTTAATTTTTGCAATTTTTCTGCCAAAGGAAAGCCAAGTGTCTTAAGGAAGCGATGACTTTTTGTTTGGAGCAGGGGAAGCCCTGGCAGGGCACCCTACATGGGGAGGTCTATTAAGAGTAGAAAGAACTGTGCCATTAACAGCCCGATAGTTCCATGTTAACATTCCTTCAAAAAAGTTGGTTTCATGAAGGAAGTGGAAGGAGTGTCCCTCCTTGTCATGGTAGAGAAGAGTGCCAGAGCCCAGTGGTCCAGAAGTGATTGACAGAGGCCTGTAAGTAGTAAGCAGAACAGAGCAGATGTGGTGTCTGTAGGGAGTGGGCAGTTTCCCAGTCCTGGTTAAACCCACTGCTATGAGAGCACATACACAATTAGATCCTCACTATGTGTCTCTTCCAATCTAGCCTGCCTTCCCCAAACTCCTTAAAGGGAAGACGTGTCTCATTCATATTTATCCCCTGAGAACCTAGCACAGGACCTGGTGCATAGTATTTACTCAGCTGGTTGTTTGATGCATGCTCATGGGTTTATAAGTTTTATCCAGGAGACTTCAGATATCCCATTTTCTCTTCATTTCTTCTGTGTTTTTTTCCCTCAGACTTGGGGTGTCATCGCAGGAGATAATATTTTCAATAAACCATATAAATCTTCACTCAATACACAAGTTAGAAAATATCATGGCAGGAACCCCTGGCCAGGGGTGGGGGTGGGGGGGCGGCTTTCTTTCCAGGCACAGTTTTTCCACCTTTCCTCCATTTCCAAGTTACCAGAAGGACTTTCCTACACCCTAAAGTCCGGGATACTGATCAAGTCAGTTAAGAAGCTTTTATTCTAAGCCTTCTGGGTATAAAGGACTGCATTTTACCCTGGGAAGGTATTCAAAGTCTTTCCAGATAAATGACCTGCTTGTCTAGCTGTCAAAATGTGAACTTCATTGGCACTCTTAGCATAGTCCTAATTCAAGGTAACGTGCCAGAAATAGAACTTGTGCCTTTCAGATTCAACCAGGTCTTCAGACCATGGCCTTCTTGCACAATATGGAGTTGCTATTAGAGCAACTAAGGGTATTTACAGTGCGTTTAAATAATGTAGTGCAAAGAATAGGAGGTTTGAAAGTCTGGCTGGGAGCTGGAGCATTGACTCCCATAAATCTAAGACCCGAAAAATACCTTTTTTGTTCAAATGTTGGAGAGAATTTTGTCGACCTTTTTGCTTCATTGGGATTTCTTTAAGTTTTCCCGGTAACCAGAAACAAATTTCACGATTTGTGTCGCACTTGGCTCGTGTTCCACGACTGAGGGAAAGCTGGTTGTTATTTCAGTAACCCCTGCACAGTGGAGTATGGAGAATTCAGCACCGAGGACGTCTGCCAGCAGCTCACCCTGCCAAACCAAACAGGAATCAGTGTGGACAATAGGAAGATTATGTGGTGGAAAACGGATACCCCGAATTGAGGCAGGAAAGCCATGTCAATTATGTTCAGAGGCAGCAACTCTCCCCCAGGTTACAAAGCCATCCGTGCAAACATTCGGAAGATTTGCTGTTTCACCAAACACCCACCCACAAAGGGTCAGTGGGGGAAGCTGAAGCAGAATGCTTTTCTCTTATAATTCCCTGTGTGCCTTGATACCTGGACACCAATCCTTTTGTGACCACTCTGTCCTTTCGTTCGCACTAGATCAGGCCTTCCAGTGCTCCCAAGAGAGGAGATAGACAGAGCCCCCGCTGCCAGGAGCAAATGCAGAGGGCTTAGCAGCACCCTCCAGAAGGTGCTGCCCGTGCCAGGCTCGGTGAAGGACATGCTGTGCATCTTCCTCCCTGCTTTTATCTTGACCTGCAGGAGAAGAGAAGCAAAAACAAAACAAAAATCAAGCAAACAAAACACCTGGGTTTTCTTTTTTCTTTTTTTAGTTTGTTTATTTTGAGAGAGACAGAGACAGAGCAAGTGGGGGAGAGGCAGAGAGAGAGAGAGAGAGAGAGAGAGAGAGAGTCCCAAGCAGACTCCACACTGTCAGTGCAGAATGTGATGTGGGGCTCGAACTCATGAAACCATGAGATCATGACCTGAGCTGAAACCAAGAGCTGGATGCTTAACTGACTGAGCCACCCAGGCACCCCAACACTTGGGTTTTCTAAGCCACAAAGCCCCAGTGAGTACTGAGATGACTAAGGATGACTCCTAGTGGCCCAGGCTGGTCTGTGTCAGTCACTGTTGTAAGTCGAAGGCAGAGTGGCTTCCCACCCATTGCCAACCTATGGCCAGGCTTGGCCACGTCTCCTGCCAAAAGATAGTTTCAGCAATGTGCTTCAGGCTGAGAACTGACTTCAGGGGGTGCGTGCTATGTTCTGGAGTGTGATTGATTCTTTAATCCTTGTCTCTTCTTTTTAAAAAAACAAAATCAAATGAGTGATTTTTCATCTTAACAGTGAAACAATCCCAAAGTACAACATATGACACTCATGTATTCATCACCAAGACGTGTAGGTGTTATTGTTATTACAAACCCACCTTGTTTGTTCATTGTTCTTGTTTTTAAAGAAATGAAACTTTAAAGATATAGTAAAGCCCGCCTTCATCACCCCCTTCCTTAGAGGGTACCTTCTAAAGCTGGCACGGATCATTCCCATGTGACTGTTAGGATTTTTACTATGTGTTCTTATTCATAAATATATATATGATCTTGCATAGTTTTTTAAATCTACATAAATGATATGTTTTACATGTATTTTTTCAGTTTACCTTTTTGTACTCAAACCAATGTTTTTGAAGTATGTCAGTGTGAATATTGCTAAATCTAGCTTTTTAATACAGATCTTTTTAATACAATTTATTGTCAAATTGGCTTCCATACAACACCCAGTGCTCATCCCAATAAGTGCCCTCCTCAATGCCCATCATCCATTTTCCCCTCTCCCCCAACTGCCATCAACCCTCAGTTTGTTCTCTGTATTTAAGAGTCTCTTATGGTTTGCCTCCCTCCCTCTCTGTGTATAACTGCCCCCCCCCACCACAGTCTTCTGTTAAGTTTCTCAGGATCCACATATGAGTGAAAACATACGGTATCTGTCTTTCTCTGACAGACTTATTTCACTTCGCATAATACCCTCCAGTTCCATCCATATTGCTGCAAATGGCAAGATTTCATTCTTTCTCGGTGCCAAGTAGTATTCCATTGTGTATATAAACCACAATTTCTTTATCCATTCATCAGTTGATGGACATTTAGGTTCTTTCCATAATTTAGCTATTGTTAAAGCGCTGCTATAAACATTGGGGTACATGTGCCCCTATGCATCAGCACTCCTGTATTCCTTGGGTAAATTCCTAGCAGTGCTATTGCTGGGTCATAGGGTAGGTCTATTTTTAATTTTCTGAGGAACCTCCATACTGTTTTGCAGAGCGGCTGCACCAATTTGCATTCCCACCAACAGTGCAAGAGGGTTCCCGTTTCTCCACATCCTCTCCAGCATCTATAGTCTCCTGATTTGTTCATTTTAGCCACTCTGGCCGGCGTGAGGTGGTATCTCAGTGTGGTTTTCATTTGTATTTCCCTAATGATGAGTGACGTTGAGCATCATTTCATGTGTCTGTTGGCCATCTGGATGTCTTCTTTGGAAAAGTGTCTATTCATGTCTTCTGCCCATTTCTTCACTGGATTATTTGTTTTTTGGGTGTTGAGTTTGATGAGTTCTTAATAGATTTTGGATACTAGCCCTTGATCTGATACGTCATTTGCAAATATCTTTTACATTCTGTTAGTTGCCTTTTAGTTTTGTTGATTGTTTTCTTTGCAGTGCAGAGACTTTTTATCTTGATGAGGTTCCAATAGTTCATTTTTGCTTTTAATTCCCTTGCCTTTGGGGATGTGTCAAGTAAGAAATTGCTGCGGCTGAGGTCAAAGAGGTTGTTGCCTGCTTTCTCCTCTAGGGTTTTGATCGTTTCCTGTCTCATATTCAGGTCTTTCATCCATTTTGAGTTTATTTTTGTGTATGATGTAATAAAGTGGTCTAGTTTCATTCTTCTGCATATTGCTGTCCAGTTCTCCCAGCACCATTTGTTAAAGAGACTGTTTTTTCCATTGGATACTCTTTCCTGCTTTGTCAAAGATTAGTTGGCCATATATTTGTGCGTCCAATTCTGGGTTCTCTATTCTATTCCATTGGTCTATGTGTCTGTTTTTGTGCCACTACCATACTGTCATGATGATTACAGCTTTGTAGTAGAAGCTAAAGTCTGGGATTGTGATGCCTCCAGCTTTGGTTTTCTTCTTCAATATTACTTTGGCTATTCAGGGTCTTTTGTGGTTCCATACAAATTTTAGGAATGTTTGTTCTAGCTTTGAGAAGAATGCCAGTGCAATTTTGATTGGGATTGCATTGAATGTGTAGATTGCTTTGGGTAGTATTGACATTTTAACAATATTTATTCTTCCAATCCATGAGCAGGAAATGTTTTTCCATTTCTTTGTGTCTTCTTCAATTTCTTTCATAAGTTTTCTATAGTTTTCGGCATACAGATCTTTTACATCTTTGGTTAGGTTTATTCCTGGGTATTTGGTGGTTCTTGGTGCAGTTGTAAATGGGATCAGTTTCTTTATTTCTCTTTCTATTGCTTCATTATTGGTGTATAAAAATGCAACTGATTTCTGTACATTGATTTTGTACCCTGCGACTTTGCTGAATTCATATATCAGTTCTAGCAGACTTTTGGTGGAGTCTGTTGGGTTTTCCATGTAGAGTATCATGTTGTCTGCGAAAAGTGAGAGTTTAACTTCTTTGCCAATTTGGATGCCTTTTATTTCATTTTGTTGTCTGATTGCTGAGGCTAGGACTTCCAATACTATGTTAAACAACAGTGGTGAGAGTGGACATGCTTGTCATGTTCCTGATCTCAGGGGGAAAGCTCTCCTAATGAGGATTAGCTTTAAGATTATTTAATAGTCCTTTAAATAAAACAAATTATTTTGGGTGCCTGGGTGGCTCAGTTGATTATGTGTCTGACTCTTGATTTTGGCTCAGGTCATGATCGGGAGATGGAGCCCCATGTCAGATGGAGCCTCCTTAAGATTCTCTCCCTCCTGGGGCACCTGGTGGCTCAGTCGGTTGGGCTTCCGACTGTGACTCAGGTCATAATCTCATGGTTTGTGTGTTTGAGCCCTGTGTCGGGCTCTGTGCTGACAACTCAGAGCCTGGAGCCCGCTTTCGACTCTATGTCTCCCTCTCTCTCTGTCCCTCCCCCACTCATGTTCTATCAGTTTTTCAAAAATGAGTAAATGTTTAAAAAAAACTTAAAAAAAAGATTCTCTCTCTCCCTCTCCCTCTGCCCCTCCCCCACTTGCACTCTAGCTCTCTCTCTCAAAGAAGAGTCCTTTAAAAATCTAATCTATTCAAGGGCAGGCATTTCCCCCCACTATTTTGTAAAACAAAGAACATAATCAATATGCTTATACATTCATCTCAGCACTCCTGTCTAGTGTTTACAGATACTATTACAGATACTATTGCTGAACCATATTTCAATGTAAACTTTGCCAAATATTAGCAAATTGCTCTCCAGGAAGGTTGCACTAATCCCACGTAATCTTTAACGTTACACCAAAACTTGGTGTCAACAGATTATGTTTTGCTCATCTGATGGTTTCAAATGGTACTTCACTGTTTTATTTTTCAATTCCCAGATACCAAATGAAGTTGAGCATATTTTCATATGCCATTATCTATTTGTGCTTCTTGCTTTTTTTTTTAAGTTTATGTATTTGTTTTGAGAGAGACAGAGCATAAAGAGGGGAGGGGAAGAGAGTGAGGGAGACAGAGGATCTGAAGTGGGCTCTGTGCTGAGGGCAGAGTGCCCAATGTAGGCTTGAACTCTTGAAGTGCCACATCATGACCTGAGCTGAAGTCAGACATTTAACCAACTGAGCCACCCAGGCTCCCCTGTGCTTCTTGCTTTTTCAATTGCCTGTTCAAGTGCTTTGCCTATATTTCTACTCTGTTATTGTAAAGATTCTTTGTGGAGTTTTGGATTTATATGTGGGTCCCATTGATTTTCCCAGTCTGTGACTTCCTTTTTTACTTGGTTTATAGTAAATTTTAATTTTTAATGTAATTAAAATATACTTTCTAATGTAGTCAAATTTTATTAACATTTTTTCTGTACTTTACTAGTATTTTACAATATTTTTTAAAGAAAATGCTTCTTTAGTTCTATATTCTAAAGATGCCTCCATGCTTCATTCTAAATTGTGTGTGTGTGTGTGTGTGTGTGTGTTTAAATTTCAGACTTCACACCATCTGGGAATGTGAATTTATAAATAAAAATGAAGTAAGGGCTTAATTTTATCTTTCCATATGGATAATCAGTTATCCCACATGATTCATTGAAAAGTATACCCTTTCCCCCCTACTGTATAATATCACTTATCATATTACAAATTTCCTTGTATTTGTGGGTCTGTTTCTAGATGTTTTCATCGATCAATTTTCTATAGTTTTATAATTGCAATAGTTTTATCAAAAGTCTTATTATAAATGAATTATTTATCTCTTTTTCCTCCACTCCTTCCTCCTCTTCCTTTTCCTTCTTCCAGATTTTATTGGCTTTTGTTGGCCTTTTACTTTTCCATAAGATTTCAGAATCAGCTTGTCCAGATCGTCAAAAAATCATGGTGAGAAGAGAACTGCAATTATATTGAATTTATGAGTTAATTTGGGGAGAATTGACACCTGTATAATATGGAGTGTTTCCACTCATGAAGACAATGTAGCTCTCTAATAGTGAGGTCTTCTTTGATGTCCTCCAGTGAACTTTGATACATTTTTTTGGAAATATCATCCATTTTTTTAGATTTATTTCTAGACAGCTTACCAATTTAGTTACTAATATGTTACAACTTCTAAAATTGTATTTTTTTATTATTTGCTGCTTTTTATACTAATCAAAGAATATTTTATATTATATGCAATATCTTAATAAAATCCAAAAGTCCTTATTTGTTCTATTAATTTGCATAAGTTCTAGGCTTTTCTATGTGGAGAGTAATGCCAATGATGAAAGTTTAGTCCTGCCTTTCTAATAAGTATAACTGTCCCCTCCTCCACTTCCAATCTGCACCATCAGAAAAGAAACAATGATAGCTGGAAAACTTTCTCATTCCTGATTTTAAAGAGTATGCTTTTGTTTTATTTTTATTAACATTTATGACAGATTTAAAAGATACCTTTTAAAAATGTTCCTTTTTTTCTAGCGGGCTAGTAATTTTTCTCTTTTCATGAATTTTGGCTTATTTGCTTTTCCTTACTTGGTTTTCTTCAGCTATTAATGATTTGTTACTCCTCCCTCTAAACTGTCAACATTGTGACATATTAATAGAATATCCAAATTTAATACTTAACCATAATATATGCATGGTTTGATTTTATATTTTTCTAGAATCTTTGTACTTAAGGTCATGAGAAAGATCGGATTTTAGGATTTTTGTTTGTTTGTTTTTCCTGTACTGTCTTTGTCTAGTTTAGGTATGAGATTATACTGGCCTCATTAAATGAGTTGGATTACTTTTCCTGTTGTCTGAATATCTGAGAGAGTATATATAAAATAGAAATGATCCATTCAGTGGAAGCTTGAGAGAATTTGCATATAAACCATTTTGGACTGGAGGATTGTTAGAGGGATAGGTGTTGATCCATTAATCCATTTTTTGAAAATGGCTGTAAATTTTAAATTTGTTTAAAATTTTATTTTTCTGTTAAAATTTTCTATTTCTTCTTAAGTCAGTTTTTATAAGTTGCAGTTTTCTAAGACAGACTTTCTTAATTCACTGCAGACCCATATTTTGTAAAATATGAAATTATGTGCTTGGATATTGCAGCAGTATAAAAAATGCTTTCCCTGGTTCTAAGTACTTACTCTCAATTTCTGTACTTACTTCATGTCAGACTGGTAACAAATTGTTTCAGACAAGTCAGCTGACCACACAGAGTAGCACTGTTCAGAAAATCATCCATTTGTCAAACTTCTCAAATCCATTAGCATAGAGTATTGTTCATGAAACTCTGATATTATCTTTAAATATTGCTATTGTATGTGTAGTTATGTTGGTTGCTCAATCCTAGGAACAGGAAGTGTGGTGTAATGGAAAGATTTAAAATCAGAGGAACGAGCTTAATCCACAGCTTTGGTGTTTATGAGCTGCATAACTTTGGGCAAGTTAATTCTCTGAGTTTTTGGTGTATGTTTTGTGGTAGATTAGGTCAGGGCTCCTCAAAGATTTTTTTTTTTTTTAATTCCTTCCTACATCCCAATGAAATATTATCTTCAAATAGAGCTTAACATTAAAGCAGATCAAAAAGGAATTGTCTTTCCTGGGGAGGGAGTGGGTATTTCCCCCCTTGTCCTCCTGCCCTCTCCCACCTTCAAGAAGCCCTGAGGCACTTCACAAAGCTCCTAGGGCTAGTGTTGAAAAGGAAAAATTTTCCTCTAGCCTTCAAGATTCTTCTGGCTGGTCTAAGAGAAAAAGTGACAAGAGACAGATTAACAGGAGAAAATCAAATTTAATTTGGACATACTATGGGACCTAAGAGTGACCAAGGTGGGCAGGTTTTATACTTTTTAGACAAAGAAGCATAAATCTGTGAGGAATTGACAAAGAAAACTTATGTTTGGGAGCTTCGATTAGTAAGGAATTCTAAACAAAATTTGGGCTAGGGTAATAGATTAGTAAAAGTAACAAGGTTTACTTATATAGGTTTTTCCACCCTAAATTCCCTATCCTGGATGATAAAGATATCTCTCTACCTCCTGGTGCAGAGAAAGTACCTTCCACATGGAGGATTTATTTCCTCCATCTGAGACAAAGGAGAATCAGAATATTCTTGCGCTAGCTATTTAAGTAACTCAAAATAACCCGTATGCTATTTTGGCATATTTGGGGGCAGCCTGCCCTAGGCCCCTATGCTAGTACAGTGTGCCACTCCTAGTTTACGTTGCAAAGGTTTGAAGTGAACCTTCCTTGAGTTGGCATCAAGCCAAACAGCCAGTAAATAAGCAACCAAAGTGATTGCATTAAGCGTGGTTTCCATGAGGACTAAAAGAGCCTTCCAGGTTTCCTAGCAACAGAAATCAAGGTCTGCTGGCCACGGCAGAATAAAAAAACATTCTTTGGAACATGGGGAAAATGGTTAATTGAGTTTAACCCTTATTCTCTATTGTGATACAACAATAGAAATGATCATAAGGTGACAATTTTCTAGTTTTTACACCTTAAATCTTCCAGCGTCTCCTGAGCTGCACATGGCAATCATCAACTATAAGATGAGGGTAGTGGAATTCTCATTGTATTAAAAACTGAAGGGTAGCTAGTCACATTTTCCTTTGATGCACATTTTACTTGAGAAAGGAAAGGGAGGGAGGAGAGGAGAGTGAAAATAATTTCAGCATTTCCCCTTTCATACCATAGTACTTAAAAGAAGATATTAAAACACAAGTTTTGGGATACCCTTGGTTTCTTTGTCCTTTTTTTATAAGCATCATCTCCTTACTTTATACGTTAAAAAAAATTATTTCTGGGGCACCTGCGTGGATCAGTCGGTTAAGTGTCCGACTTCGGCTCAGGTCATGATCTTGCAGTTTGTGAGTTCAAGCCCCGCGTTGGGCTCTGTGCTGACAGCTTGGAGCCTGGAGCCTGCTTTGGATTCTGTGTCTCCCTCTCTCTGCCCCTCCTCCACTCACACTCTGTCTCTCTCTCAACAAATAAACATTAAAAAAAACTTAAAAAAAATTATTTCTAAGCCAAGTGACCTAAGATCACACACCTATTAAATGGCAGAGCCAGGAGAAACCAGGCTTTTTTTTAAGGTCAATTTATAATTTTTATTACAGTTTTAATTGATTATAATGCTTTTGTTCAAAAGTTGATATCTTGTATGTTTTCCCCCCTACTTTTTACTTTGAGAAATTAAACTTACACAAAAGTTGAAAAAATAGAATATGAATACTGTATTCCCTTCACCTAGATTCACAAGTTTACATTTTACATTTTTGTTTTTCTTCTTTGTATGGGGATATATGTATATGTATGTGTATATGTGTCTACATACACATGTGTAAAACATAAATATACATTTTATGCTGAACTACTTAGTTACTTAAGAACTTGCAACTCATGGATAAAGACTTTTTAATTTTATATTATATATATTTTATATATAAATATCATATATATTTATAAATTATATATTTTGTATCATATTATATATAATTTTATATTAAATATATATATTTATATTCTAACCAAAATACCATCAACTACCCATGAGAATTAAATAGATTATCATCTAATATAGTCTATTATTAAATGTTTTCAATTGTCTTAATATTATCTTTCATAGATTTTTAGAATCTTGGATCCAATCGAGATTTACACTATATATTTGCTTTTGACCTTGCTTTCTTTCTTTCTCTCTCTCTCTGTCTCTGTCTGTCTCCCTTTCTTTATTTTGTGACACTGACATTTTTGAGTTCAGATAAGTATCTTCTAGAATGTTCCATTCAGAATTAACTGAATTTGTATAACTGTTTCTTCATAATTTGATATAGACTGAATGTTTTTAGCAAGAAAACTGCATAGGTAATATTGTATATTTATTGTACCACATCAGGTAGCAAATAAAGTCAGGAGGTTTCCCTATTGGTGAGGCTGTCTGGTCACCTAGTTAAGATGATGATTACCAGATGTAAAGGTACATTTTCCATTTGTAATTTGTAAATAATCTGCATTGTGAAACTTTGAGATCATGTAGGCATTCAGTTTCATGACAGTCTTTCAGCCACAGGGTTTTAGCATCCATGTTGACCCTGATCTTGCCAGAATCACTTATTAAAATGAAGAGTTGCAAAATGGTGATTGTTTAGTTATCCATTCCTTCCACATTAATTAGTGTGCATTCTAAGTATAAAGAAGAGAGGTGCGTGGGTGGCTCAGTCAGTTAAACATCCAACTTTGGCTTGGGTCATGATCTTGCAGTTCGTGAGTTCGAGCCCCACATCAGGCTCTGCACTGTTAGCAGAGCTTGTTAGCAGAGCCTGCTTTGGATCCTCTTTCTCCCTCTCTCTCTGCCTCTCTCTCTCTCTCTCTCTCTCAAAAATAAATAAACATTAAAAAAATGGGGCGCCTGGGTGGCGCAGTCGGTTGGGCGTCCGACTTCAGCCAGGTCACGATCTCGCGGTCCGTGAGTTCGAGCCCCGCGTCAGGCTCTGGGCTGATGGCTTGGAGCCTGGAGCCTGTTTCTGATTCTGTATCTCCCTCTCTCTCTGCCCCTCCCCCGTTCATGCTCTGTCTCTCTCTGTCCCAAAAAAAAAAAAAAAAAAAAAAAAGTTGAAAAAAAAAAATTAAGAAGGGATGCCTGGGTGGTTTAGTCAGTTAGCATTTGACTTAGGCTCAGGTCATAATCTCTCAATTCATGAGTTCTAGCCCTGCATCGGGCTCTGTGCTGACAGCTCAGAGCCTGGAGCCTGCTTCGGATTCTGTGTCTCACTTACTCTCTGCCCCTCCCCTACATGCATGCATGTGCGCGGGTTCTCTCTCTGTCTCTCAAAAATAAATGAATAACATTAAAAAAGTTTAAAGAAGAGTCTTCTCTTTCTCTCAGTCTCTTTCTCTCTGTGTGTCTATGTCTCATTTCTAGTTCAATAATCAGTGTGCAATGCCTCCTTAGACTTTGTTGCTTTTGACTAAATTTCTACATAAAAAGGCCTTATGGAAAATGTGGTTGTCAAGGCACAGAAATTTAGGATTCTGTGTCCATGGTGCCTTCCAGAAACTTAATGAGGAGGATAGAGCCAATTAACTTTACCTGAGCTTCTAGGAATGAAGTTCTTAATTATTAATAAGGAAATTGGTGAACAATATTATTAAGTAGCTAATAATAATAGAGAAGTGTCCATAAAAGATAAAAAAGAGTAGGAATCTTTTTTAAAGAATGTTGCTGAAATCCTAAAATGTCATTTGATTTTAGCTAAAGGAAAGAATTTGAGATGTGTTTCTTTGGAAGCTTCTGGGCTGCCCAAGGAAGATGGTCTAGTCCCAGTATTGGGAGTATTATCAGTGCAGAGGGCGTTCACAGAACATGTAAAAACTCTTAAGGCTGGCATGCAGTATTTCCTTAATCGCTGCTTTTCAAATAAATCGATGAAGGCAAAAATAAATATAGTTGGGTCAGGATGCTTGAAATAAAACCAAGCACAATATGAAAAGGAAGGGGATATTTCTCAAGGTAAGTTGAAGGAGAAACTACTGGATGGTTTTTTAATTGAAGTTCCCGCAATTGAAATTCCCGCCTTGTAGATATCACTCCCAGAAACTTTCTTAAATCATGGCAAATCATGAATATTTCCTTAGCTTGTGGTAAAGGAAAGAACGCTCTTGAGATCCAGATGTCTTATGATTATGAATTATTCAGGAAACATTTAAGGAGGGCTCTTGCTTTCTTGGCATAGATTTACAAGTTAATAATCCAGAGGAGGAAAAGACTTAGCTTCTGTCTGGTGGTACCTCCAGAATTTCTATCTAGAAGTTTAGAGATGACAATTTAGGAGCTAAGAAACTTGTCAGTAAACTATGTTTCCATTTCAAGTGAAGTTTCTAAACTCAGATTATTTGCTACAAATCAGTCTAAAAATTAGTGAAGTGAGGAGCGCCTGGGTGGCTCAGTCCTTTAAGCATCTGACTCTTGATATTAGCTCAGGTCATTATCTCCCAGTCATGATATCGAGCCCCTTGTCAGGCTCTGTGCTGAGCATGGGACCTGCTTGGGATTCTCTCTCTCCACCCCCTCTCTCTGCCTCTCCCCTGCTTGTGATTTCTCTCTCTTTCTCTCTCTCAAAAAAAATCAACTTAAAAAAATAAAATAAAAATCAGAAAAATGTTTTTGGAAATGTCTGTTCATTATTTGTGTAAGACTGAGAAAATATCAATTATGTTCCTATCCAGGTGGGGGAGAAATTACTGATGGAAATTATGAAAAAGCTAAAGCTTTTTCTCTCGTGTCCTATGATACCACCACTATTTCTAGATTTGAAGACCTTGGTTTTAATAGGGATAATAGATGCATAAGCAAAAAATTATAATAAAATATACTATTAGAGGGATAAATGAATGAACAAAAAGATATTAGTGAGTTAAATGGGCAAAAATCATTCATTTGAGATGGAGCCTCACCAAGGGCACAACAATGAGATTTTCCTTCAGAGACATTCAAAGACAGTTTGAATCAGAATTTGGTCCTCTATACCTTAGCCTTTTGTTTCTATAATCAAACCAAATGTTCCTGGGTAAACTTGACACTCATCAAGCCAGGTGTTTTCTCTTACTGTGCAATAGTTCTAGGGAACACAAAATTCAAAGGGGGCCGTGTGAATTGGGTTATAGGGTACAGAATATCTCAGGGTTGAAGTCAAGAAACTGTGAGTACTCACAAGAAACTGTGAAGTCAAGAAACTGTGAGTACTTTTCTCTTAGCAGAAAAGGACACTGATGTCAGCCAGGGTAGAAAAAATCATGGGCCACCTGATGGCCATGTCAAAAGTGCCCTAGAGGCTGAGGTTCACTGGAAAGATGGCATGAATAAAAGTCAGGTTGTTGAAGAAAAAGTGTAAAACAATGGCTTTATTCAGACACTCATTTATTCTTCTGTCAATAAGATATGCCACAGTTCAAATCTATCAACAAATAAGCATTAACATTCATTCAAATTTGACCTGACTAGGTTTTGAGCTTCTTGAGGGCAGGAAGAAAATCTTATTTCCCTATATTTTATGAATGCCTACTACCCTACTCACCACAGTGTAGAATAAAGGTTGTATGACTAAATGGGAAGACTCTTGAAAACTCTCTAAACCAAAAATGTAAAAGCACATTAGATGATATAATAATATATAATAATATTATATATTATTTTACATATAATATAACAATATAAGACAGTATAATAATATGTAGATTACAGACATTCCATTTATATCTTTGGGTTCATGACCTAAATCATTGACGTAATGACTCTAATAGAATAAGGCACTTTTTAATAGGATATAAATAAAAATATAATTTGATGATTTAACCCTATTACTTGGAGATTTTTGCCCATAATTGGAATGATAACACCAACAATTAGCATTTGAAATAGGATTGTTAAAACAAATACATCACTTTCTATGGTGAATACATGCTGTTTCCATGTACGAGCAATCTCTGATGATAACAGCTACCAGCTTAATACATCACAGCTTAGTAACGACTATTAATTCACGCATTGTATAGTGACTTGCTTATAGTCTTTGGACTTTAGTCTGTTGAGTAACACCTGGAAGAGCCTCAAACTCAGGCTACACATCTCAGAAATACAATTCATGACCAGTACATAAATACAGGATTAGTTCTTCTAATGGTAGTTTAAGCACAACTTGTAGAAACACAGTTAGGAGCTGTGTTTGTTTGTTTCTTTACTTTAACAGAGCTGCCTTGCAGGAATTTGTAGGAGATTATTTTAGGATATGATTAAATCACTGGGAATTAAAATCTAGCCATTTCATAATTGCTGAAATCCATGCCATGCTGACACCACAAGGCTTTTCCAAATGGCTGGTTTATTATTCTGCAATAAACTGTAACTAGGTATGTAGTTCCCCTGAATAAATCTGTTCTTTCAGGTACACGTTAAGTCATCTGTTTAAAGTAGATTTCATCTATGTATGCACATCTCATTTATCTTAGATTGAAGATCTTCGCTGTTTTTAGGAAGACTTAGGTATCATTGAAATTAAGGATAACTTTTTATATTAATAATTTATTTCATAACTTTATAGTATTTCAAACTCTGTTTTTATTATCATTTAAATTGTCTATTTAAAAAAACCATTTAAACCTAGTGATCCATTTTATTTTCAACCCATGGTATCTTTCTCTAAAATATTATGCCAGGGAGAGGTTATTAAAATCATTTAGTGGACTTCCATAGTTGACATGTTCTCTAGATAATCCACATCTTTGGGTCTTACTGGATAGGGATTTTCTACTTTTTAGTTGACTCTCGTGCACTTTATTTGCCCCAACTTTGGCACACTTAAGCTCTTTTTCATAGACGATGAAATAACATTCTCCTGAAACCCCAATTGCATGCATTCATGTATGTAACATGCATTCAAATTCATTTTAGTTTATCTCTGAAGATGTACTTCATATGTATGTATGAAGAGATGAGGGTGGCAAGAGGCTATTGGTCAACATCAGGTTCAAAAAGCAATTTTAGGGGTGCCTGGGTGGTTCAGTCGGTTGAGCATCCAACTTTGGTTGAGGTCATGATCTCATGGTTCATGAATTTGAGCCCTGTGTCAGGCTCTATGCTGATAGCTCAGAGCCTGGAGCCTGCTTCAGATTGTGTCTCCCTCTCTCTCTGCCCCTCCCCTGCTCACACTTTGTCTCTCTCTCTCTCTCCGAAATAAATAAATATTTTAAAAATTTGAAAAAGTAATTTTAAAACAGTATGGCAGTTCCTCAAAAAATTAAACAGAATTATCATATGATCCAGCAATTCCACTTCTGGGTATATGCCCAAAAGAATGGAAAGCAGGGACTCAAAGACATATTTGTACATGCATGTTCTTAGCAGCATTATTCACAATAGCCAAAAAGTGGCAGTGGGCAAAGTGTCCACTGACAGATGAATGGATACACAAAATGTGGTGGATACATACAATGAAATATTATTCAGCTTCGAAACGGAATGAAATTGTGGAAAGACTCTTGAAGACAATATGTTAAATGAAGTCTGTCACAAAAGGACAAATACTCTATGATTCCACTCTTAGGAGATACTTAGACTAGTCAAGTTCATAGAGACAGTAGAATGGCAGTTGCCAGGGGCTATGGGGAAAGGTGAATGCGGAGTTAGTGTTTAATGGGTATGGTGTTTCAGTTTGGGAAGTCAATAAAGTTCTGGAGATAATGGTAATGATGGCTATCCAACAGTCTGAAAGTACTTAGTGCCACTGAACTATACACTTAAAAATGGCTAAAATGGTCAATTTTATGTTATGCATATATTACTACAATGTAAAAACTAATTTAAAACAATCTTAATATTTTAGTAAAGTCTGGAGAAAAGCAAACTCTAACTTTCACTGTTTTAGCAAATCATAGTCCTAGATGTTATTTTAGATTTGTGCAACCAGAAATGAGATGATTAAGGTAGACAGAGCCTTGGCAGAGATAGGACTTCAGACGATACCTCCAGTGGTGCTTGGTAGGCAGGGCTTGCTGAATCAAAAGCCCATGATTTTTCTATGAGTCTCAGAACGTAATGGGTATCTTGGTGTTTATGTGGGAGAACATTACAGGAATTAGAAGCAGGTGCTGCGTGAAGCGCTCAGGCAGCTGCCACTGGGAATTCTGTCAACCTTGGGTATGGGAGGTGGCCCTCCCATGTCTCCCATGAGACATTCTGGGTGGGTGATTCCTGACATAGGAATCTTATCCAGAGACTGGGGCTCTGGATAAGTCTCTGGGACTCTTGGGAGGGGGTAGTTTAAATAAGTTCATCGCAGGACCTGGGAGAAACTGTTATTGGTATTTGGAGCTCAAGTTAAGAAAACGTAGTCACTTATGCTATGACTCCTTAGAATTGAGCATGGCCTCTTCAATCCTTTTTCATTAGGCGAGACTGGCATGGGGCTCAATCTGTAGATGGATATCAGCTGGGTCTAATTATTACAGAAGAGAGAATTTGGAGGTTGTGGGTGCAGCCTGGATGGAAAGGCTCAGGTTAGGTCCTGAGAGTTTAAAGTTCAAAGAATCACTCTCAATCTAGTTGAAAGTCATTGGCCATAGTTTCTAGAGACACACATATCAGAGCCCCAGCCCTAACATGCTAAACCCTTGTACCACTGAGCATCCCTAAACCTCTTCCCATTCCTCTATTAGCTCCCCATCACCATCCCTCTGTCCCACTGGCCTTCCACCCTCTCCCCAAGATGTTTGGAGCTCCGACACCCCCAATTCAGGCTTCCTCTTTCTGATCCACTCCAGTGTGCACATGGGAAGAACTCTTTGAAAGGGCTGGTGCTTTAGAGCTGCATTAGAGTACTCAATAAGCATTTATTGAATTATGTTAAGACTTTCTGTTGCCAAATAAAACTATTTCAGTGCATTAAGTTTCTTAAGTTTGCAATGTATTCTGGTGCCAGAAAATTGGCCTGGGGAGGAACCAGGAGCTGCATATTAACAATTCCTATATTCTTAGGCAAGTATTTAATTTCTTTGTTCTCCTTATAAAATTAAAAAAAAAAGGGGCACCTGGGTGGCGCAGTGGGTTGGGCGTCCGACTTCAGCCAGGTCACGATCTCGCGGTCCGTGAGTTCGAGCCCCACGTCAGGCTCTGGGCTGATGGCTCAGAGCCTGGAGCCTGTTTCCGATTCTGTGTCTCCCTCTCTCTCTGCCCCTCCCCCGTTCATGCTCTGTCTCTCTCTGTCCCAAAAATAAACGTTGAAAAAAAAATTATAAAAAAAAAAATCAAAAAAAAAAAAAATTAAAAAAAAATGTTAGGCCCTCAAAAAAACATTCTGGCTCCAAAATGTTAGATTCTCTGGACCCACAACTGCATCTTTGAGGTCCAGAATCTCCCATTCTCCTATAAACAATTGATCCCTGACCCAAGGGCATGAGGCCATAGAATTCTCTTTCATTGCCAATCTCCTAAGCAGTATAGGGTCTCTTTCTGATCATGATCCTAACCCCTCCAGATTTCAGGTCTGAAATAATCTTTTGAGGTTTTGGAATAAATGATGGCAAAAACAAGTGGTTAAACATAACACATGACACAATGACTTAAATGATGATGCAAATTTATTTTTTGAGTACCATTTCTTGATTTTTATTTTTTGAATACCAAAGGAAAATTGATCTGTATGCAAAATAACTAAAAATTCATCTTTTAATGCCAAATTTTAAAATCTATCCACCGGTCTTAAAGCTAATGAAAAACATCAAACCATTTGGCTTTGCTGATGTTTAACTACAATAAAGTGAACTAATGCTGATTAAGTTTTGGGGAGAAAAAAAAAATCAGCATGAATGACAAATTATATGCCAGATATTGGCTTCCTATGATTCAAGACCATGTTGCTGAAGAGCAGGCTGCTGACGGATCTTTAATTACTAATATTAGTAATATGGACATATAAGCCTAATGTGCAATATGAATATAAAGTACACAATTAATAGAAAATGCATACTTTCAGACTTTTAATTAATGAATGAGCATCACTATTGCATTAGCTTTCTTAAGTAGGTCAGAGCTTAAAGCTGTCCAAATAATAGATTTTATGTTTCCTTTTTTTTCCTCCATCTATCTAAGGGCAAGGAATTAATTTTTTCCTGTTCCAATGTCATCACTAGATTAATGACTGTCATATGTGGAGCCTAGCTACAGGGAGCTCCTCATACACACAGCCGTGTGTGGCTTCTGAAAAATGAACGGAATCATTTTTTTCACAGAATGTGATTACAGTGGGATATCAAGTAGATTATTTTTTTTCTCGGAGAGAAAGACTGTTAAATTTGTTCTGATGACAGTGGTGAATGAGATTTAGAAATACAAATGCCTCTCCCTTCTGTCATGCCTCACTTATGTTGTCATAGATACCATTTCAATTTAGAAAGCCTTATTAAGGACAGTGTGGAAAAAGATAAGATCCCTGCACCCCCCCCCCCCCCCCCCGCAAAACTTATATTCTAGTAGGGGATATATGATCCCGCCACCATCCACTGATATATGCATATAGCACATGCAAATGAACATTTTTATTGAAAATGCGGTTCCAAATTGGCATTCTATCCCTTGTTTTAAACATAAATAAGGTCAAGTTTATATATATATATATATGTATATATATATATATATATATATATGTATATATGTATATATATGTATATATGTATATATACATATATATATATATATTTAAGTTTTAATTTATTTTATTTTTTTTCCAAACAACTAGACACATAAAAGTTCTTAGCTTATTAATCCTCTCATGAAAAATCTGCACAATCGCCAGATAGTCCCTGAAGCATCTTTACCCCTTCTGTTGTCCAATCTCCAGCTCACTTTTTGCCAGCACCAACATTAGCTTTTGCAGTTCCCTTGACTTTCTTCATTCGGTTCTTGCGTTCCTTTCGCTGTTTTCTCGACGTCTTTTTCTTCTCATACAGGCCATGTCGTGCAAGTCTATGTTTGGGTTCATTTTTCTTTGCATAATCCAAGGAATCATAAATCATGCCAAAGCCAGTTGTCTTGCCACCTCCAAAATGGGTTCTGAATCCAAATACAAAGATGACATCTGGTGTGGTCTTGTACATTTTGGCTAGTTTTTCCCCAATTTCTGTCTTAGGTACTGTTGCCTTTCCGGGGTGAAGAACATCGATGACCATCTGTTTCCGCTGAAGTAGTCGGTTGGTCATGAACTTCCTGGTCCGGATAGTTACTGTGTCATTTGTGATGGCGGTCGAGCTTTAGGCAGCCAGGGAGGAAAAGAGGATAATTTATTTATTTTGAGAGAGAGAGAGCGTATGCACATGCAAGTGCAAGTGGGAGGGGCAAAGAAAGAGGGAGAGAGAATCCCAAGCAGGCTCCACGCCGTCAGCATGGAGCCCCATGCAGGGCTCGAATCCACAAACTGTGAGACCATGACCTGAGCTGAAATCAGGAGTCAGGCAGCACTCAACTGACTGAGCCACGTAGGTGCCCCATGGTGAAGTTTGAACAGAGAGAGTTTTTTAAAGTAAAAAGTCTACAGTGTTACTCCAGACACTAACCATCAGCTGGACCTTCACATTTGGAAGTCAAGGTGAATGGATGCATGTGATGACAATGCAGAGTTCTGGAGACATGGCTTTTGCCTGAATACATCTGCAGGGAAGCTCTGTAGCCCTAGGACTGCAGTGAGAACATGTAAGAAACCTCTTGAAGGAGGATGTTACTGATAGGAGCTAGACAGGTCTTAAAAATGAAATGAACACAAAATTCCAAACTTAATTAGATTATAAAAATCACAGATGTTAAATTTTAAGGGACTCTTTTCCATAATATTGCTCCCTTACGTAAGTGCCAAGGACCTTTTTTTCCCCTTTTTTTTAATTGCATTGTGGGAAAAAATAATTTTAAGCCCTAAAAGCATCTTCAGAACTAGATATGTTTAATTCCCTTTCAAAATGCATTGAGGACTTAGTATTTTTTGCCAACTACATAATGACACTGATGAATGAATGGTCAGAAAAGTACAACAAATTACCAAATTTAGTTCAGAAAACAGTAGGGCAAGAGAATGTTCTGGAAATTGCCTTTTATTTAAGAAGTTGTATGTGTCTGAGTCTTGCATTGGACTGTGTTATGAATCCTGGGGTCACCAGGACCTGGCTTATTATAGGTGTTCAGCAAGTCTCTTATTGAAGGAGTGTCCCTGTGGGTTAAGTGAACAATCGAGTGAAGAATGAATTAGTGCATGAGTGCATGAATACATGAATGAATGAATGAATGAATGAGTGAATGAATGAAGATTTACTGGTCATTACATTTAATACTAGGGGCCAGTGATCCTGGAATCTCAAGTTGAAGAAGAGTAAATGCTTCTTAAATCCTGTTTGACATAGCATTTGTAATTTGCCCCTTACTTCTAACCAACAGCTTTCTCAAGTTCCTCATGGTACTGAAAGAGAAGCAGTCACCTTCTTTGTTTTTAAGCAATTCTCTTTCAATCAACTTTTAATTATCCTAAAGGTGGAAACCAGTGGTGCGGATAATCCCAAATCTCTTGTTGGAATGCATTATAGGATGGCTTTTTACAGTAGTTTGCCTTCCTAATTATGTTTTGATTAGGTTTCTATTACAGTTACTGGAATTCCCTTAGCAGAGAGGACAGAAGGTAGGACAGCCCAAGAACACAGTGATCAATACATTAAGGTTGGCTGGGATTGACCCATACCTTACTGTGGGCCCTCCTTTTTAAAATGCAGTGTGCTAAGCACGTTGAGGCATACAAAATCATAGCAGACCTTTCAGGTTCATAATTTATTCAGTGATCATCATCAAGAATCTATTAGAAGGTAAGTACTTCTCCGGAGGCTGTCAATATAAGGAGGAATAAGATATAATCTTATACAGTGAAGAATGCTATATAAGCTTGGAATTTCAGGAACTCACTGCTTAGTCAGCACAATGTAGGTATGTGACCTTTAGCAACACAAGGCCATATGTGCTAAAGGATAAATAGGCCACCTATTCAGAGGTTGTCTGAAGCGAGAATACAAGGAAGACACTAGAGAAGGTTGACTTGAATTAGCTCTTTAAGGTAAATAACATTTGAACAAGTGGAAAAGATTTAAGAGGATTCTCCAAAGCAGTACTGTCCAACGGAAATACAATGTGAGTCACATATGCGAGTTAAAATTTTCTAATAGTCAATTTAAAAAACTAAAAAAGAAATGGGTGAGGTTGATTTTAATAATACATTGTATTTAACTCAATATATCCAAAATATTATTTTAAGGTGTAACCAGTATAAAAATTACAAGATATTTTACACTTTCCTTTTTAGACTAAGTCTTCAAAATCTGGTGTGTATTTTACACTCACAGCACATCTCAATCCAGACTAGTGTATTTCAAGTGCTTAATAGCCATATGTAGCTAATGGCCCCCATATTGGAAAGCATGGTTCTAGAAACCTTCTTCCTAAGCTATCGTCTGGGGATCAGGTGCATTTGGCAGCATCTGGAAAAATGTTAGAAATGCAGAATCTCAGGCTCCAACCCAGACCTGCTGAGTCAAATCTGCGTTTTTAATAAGATACTCTGGTAATTCCCATGTGCATTAAAATTTGAGAAGCACTGGTCTAGACAGGGAAAAGTTTGAAGAACAATTCAGAGTCAAGAGTGCTGAAGAAATGTTTAAGGTCCAGCCACTATTAGAACACGTGAGACGTAGAACCTAAAAGTATATGGGTAGTTGTTTATAAGGGATTTGATAAAAACATTTTAATCTAAGTGTCTGTTTCTCAGTCTTCAAAATGAAACTAATCCTGCTTATCTTGCAGGACTGATGTTAAAATTAGAGGCAGCGATACAGCAATTCACATGAGGCCTGGCTTCCAGACATGGAGGTCTTATGTAATTCCATTAATGATGGGTAATAGTTGCAGATGCAGACTTTAGTGCTACAAGATTTTAACTGCAGTGAAAGTGTCTGAAACTATAAGGAAATTGACAAATAGGGAGAATTGCAGACCACCACTGCTGTCACATGCCAGGATTCTGTGTGCTTGGCAAGAATCTCAAATGAGAACTAATGTCAGAGCAGGTTCACCCAAGGTAGGATGGGAGAGAGGGCAGTCCCACAGGAGCAACGCAGGTGTAGGATTCACACATCATGTTCGCGAGCCTACTGTGGCCATCCTTCATCCAAATATGTTGCACAACTCTGGACATCTGGTTTACCAACAAATTAGCGGGACCAAAAGGATCAGATAACTGGTTCCTGTGCTCATTTAACATCTGGCCCTTTCACTACGTCGGCATGTTGGATCAAGACACCTTATTCCAGCTGTCGAACTGTGTCAGCATGTCTGGGAATGTTCTCCAGCTGTAAGTAGTGCAGTACTGAGAACTGGAAACCCTCTAATGTTGTTGTTAGAAGGTTAACGATGCCCCTTTTCTTCTAATGACAGTGTATCAAAAATGTCAACTGTCCCCAAACAAAGGGGGGTGGGTGGGTGGCTAACTCTGGGACAATAGAAAATTCTGGTCTGAGAGTCAGAGTTACTTTGGTAGGATAGTTATCCCTTTGAGCTTGGCATAAAATTTCAACCCTTATACATATGAGTTCATCAGAGTTCAAAGGTTCACACCGTTAATAGTGTTTGTTTCCATGTGCCCCTTTTCTCACTATGATAAATCTGTGATTATCACTGGGTTAATGAATTAGTGAAGTTGACTGACAATGACAATTTCTTTAAAGTAAACCTATTGACTTCTGCAGATCATGCCAATTCCAAGTAGCAAAAGAAAACACAAAGCAATTGAAACCATTTTCCTGGTTTCCATTATGTCATTATGAAATGAATTTGTTTTGAACAGTGTCCCAAAAAGACCACTCACAGAAAATCTTCAGGGCAGGAGGGAGAGGGTTAGAAGAGGCTGGGTTGAAAAAAGCACCTCTCTGTTCATCCCCACTATCCTGACCTTTCCAAGAAAAGTTGGAAGAATTGGTAGAAACTGAAATTGGTTAGGGGATATAAGAAATAGGATCCCTCTTCTTTCAAAATTTCACCTCTGTTCTATGTAAGTTAGAAACAAATGTAGGTTTACAAGTTTCTCTGTGAAAATGAAAATATTTCTCATGGCTTAATCAGGAACTTTTGTGAGAAAGAGTTTAGGTTCGGGGTACATGTCAGGGCACTCTGGACATTTTGTAGTATATCTGCTGTGTTGTACCGTGGGAAAGTCAGAGCCCTCTGCAATATTTTAAGAACTGTTGGCATGCTCTTAATTCTACCTTCTTCTTTTGGGAAAAATGTCGAGAAGAGAGGATGTTTGAGGATGTCATGATTTCAGATGTTCAGATCTCTAGTCTTCATCTCTCAGAGGCAATGTTTGATAAATAAAAGCATGAGAATAGGAGTCAAAAACATTCAAGACATGTATCCCAGCTTTTCCCCTTAATAGCTGTGTAACCTTGGACAAATTACTTAGCCCTTCTCAGACTCAGTTTTCTCATCTGCAATTGCTTAAGTAATGATAGTTGGCTGTGTTGTTAAATGATAAGGTACAAAGAGTGCCTGGTACACAGTAGATGTTGGGTAAATGTTAGTAAGTTTCCCTTATTGTTTTGTTAAATTTAGGAGTATGTATTTATTCATTCATTCAGCCTCTCATTCTACAAGCATGCATTAATATGTATGTGCCTAGTACTGTTGAAATCAAATACAACTCTTTATCAAATCATTCATTTTCAGTATGTGTTATCTTCTCCATGAAATGTGTTAGCTTTAAAAATATTAATTCCTCCTGAGTTGTGTAAAATAAATTAGTTACTTTGTATTATTAAATATTTATATTTGATTTTATGTACAGTATATATAAATAGGATGAATAGTAAATTGAAATGCCAGTTTGACAACGCAACAGACAACAAATCTCTTTGAGGCCTAACAAATTTAAGCGGATATTGTTGGTAAACCCTTGTTATTATTTTTTTTTAGTTTATTTATTTATTTTTGAAAGAGGGCAAGAGCATGTGCACACAGGTGGGGATGGGGGGCAGAGCGAGAGGGGGAGTGTGGGAATTCCAGGCAAGGTCCGCACTGTCAGTGCAGAGCCCGATGTGGACCTCGAACCCATAAACTGTGAGATCATGACCTAAGTTGAGATCAAGAGTTGAACACTTAACCCAGTGAGCCACCTAGGCACCCTGACCCTTATTTTTTAATATAAGATGGAATAGGATTATTTTATTATAATAACTACTGAAAGAAATTATAGAATTGATCTTGTGCCCACTGAGTTCATAGCACTCTAAAAAAATACTTTGAGAACTTTTCAAAGGTTTTTATTTAGAGTTTCATAGATCTCCTCCAGGATTATGATGGGAAAAGCTTTGGGTGACCGTCTAAGGGAAATTCTTCTATGACTGTCATATTTTAAGACCAGAATTCTAGTAATGGATCGATAAATACTGAATACTAAAATAGTCTGACAATCATCATTTTGTACTCAAAAGCTAAATTATGGTGAAAATGGGCATGATGAAAAAGGCTAATTGTCCAAAAAATTGTCCATTAATTGTCCAGAAAATTTTCTCATGTTTATGATGTATTTTAAGAAATCAAATTCTACTTATTTGAATTTGGTTAGCAAGTATTAAATTAAACAGAAGAAGGTAAATAATGTCCTTAAGGCCACTGAACTATAATATTTTGGAATATGTGGGAATATTTTTTAATGTTTTTGTTTATTTTGAGAGAGAAACAGAGAAAGAGTACAAGTGGGGGAGGGGCAGAAAGAGACGGAAAGAGAGAATCCCAAGCAGGGATTCTCAAGCCCATTGCGGGGCTTGAACTCACGAACCATAAGGTCATGACCTGAGCCAAAATCAAGATTCAGATGCCCAACCAACTGAGCCACCCAAGCGTCCCAATTTTTGTGAGAATATTAAAGCTGGGCTTCTTAAGAAGTATCCATTTAATTATTATCATTTTGATACCTTTTTTGTGTTTCCCTGGGAGAGTTGGAGAAGTGTATATGTATGTGTATTTTCTAATCTTGAAGTCCTGATACTGTAAGTCTAGCTTGCTTATAGGTAAAGATAAAAATTTGAGCCAAGCTGGCTTTGAACCAAGGTGATTTCCTTCCTTTGATTCTTCTTTACCTCCTTCACACCCTTTGTGTTTTGTTGTTTTAGGCTCATAGAAAAACTGTGCAGAAAGTACAGAGTTCCCATATATCTCATCAACCTCCTTCCCTGCCCCCAACACTGTCTATTTCCCTTACTAGCATCTTGGATTAGTGCGGTACGTTTGTTACAATTGATGAGTTAATATTAAAACAGTATTAACTGAAGTCAACAGCTTACATTAGGGTTCCCATTTCTATTACACATAATGTACATTTGACAAATGAGTAATGATATATATATCTACCATTACTGTATCATAAGGAATAGTTTCACTGCCCTAAATATCCCGTGTCCTCCACCAATTCATCCATCTATCCCTCTCTCTGAATCTCTGGCAACCCCTGATCTTTCAATAGTCTCCATACTTTTGTCTTTTCCAGGATATCATATGGGTGGGATTATACAGTATGTGGACTTCTTAGGTTGCCTTACTTCATTTTAACAACATGTATGTAAGTTTTCTGTGTCTTTTTATAGCTTGATAGCCCATTTATTTTCATCACTGAGTAATATTCCATGTCTAGATGTGCCACAGCTTATTTATCCATTCACCTACCAAAGGATTTCTTGTTTGCTTCCAAGTTTTGATAATTATGAATAAAACTAAAATAAACATGTGCATACACGTATTTGTGTGGACATAAGTTTTCAACTCACTTAGGCAAATACCAAGGAGCACTATTGTAGGCTCATATGGTAAGAGTATGTTTTGGGGTGCCTGAGTGGCTCAGTTGGTTAAACATCTGACTCTTGATTTCAGCTCAGGTCATGATCTCACAGTGTTTGAGTTCAAGCCCCACATCGGGCTCTGTACTGACAGTGTGGAGCCTGCTTGGGATTTTCTGTCTCCCTCTCTCTCTGCCCCTCCTCTGCTTATGCTCTCTCTCTCATAAATAAATAAATAAACTTCAAAAAAAAAAAAGACTATATTTCATTTTGTAAGAAACCTCCACACTGTCTTCCAAAGTGACTGCGCCATTTTGCATTCTCATCAGCAATGCACGTGAATTCCTCTTACTCCACACCCTCACCAGCACTGGGTTGTCAGTGCTTTAGTTTTTAGCCATTCTAATAGATGTGTGTTGGTAACCTGTTGTTTTCATTGCAATCCCTGATGACAGATATTGAACATCTTTTTATGGATTTATAAAAATTTGCCATTCGTGTGTCTTCTTTGGTAAGGATTCTGCCCAGATTCTTTGCCAATTTTCAATTGGATTGTTTGTGTTCTTATTGTTGAATTTTAAAAGTTCTTTGTAGATGTGAGATACCAGTCCTTTATCAAATACATGTTTTGCAAAGATTCCTTTTTTTTAACCTGCCTTTCATTCTTTTAACACTATCTTTCACAGAGCAGAAGTTTTGAACTTTTAACGAAGTCCAACTTACCAATATTTTCTTTCATGAATTATGCTTTTAATGTTTCATCTAAAAAGTCATTGTCAAAACGAAGGTTGCATAGATTTTCTCATCTGTTATATTCTAGGAGTCTTATAGTTTTGCATTTTAAATTTAGGTCTATGAGGGGTGCCTGGGTGGCTCAATCTGTTGAGCATCTGACTTCTGCTCAGGTCATGATCTTACAGTTTGTGGGTTCGAGCCCCGCATTGGGCTATGCTGACAGCTCAGAGCCTGGAGCTTGCTTTGGATTCTGTGTCTCCCTCTCTCTCTTTCCTCCTCTACTGCTTATGCTCTCTCTCTGTCTCTCTCTGTCTCTCTCTGTCTCTCTCTCTGTCTCTCTCAAAAATAAATTAACATAAAAAATTTTTAAAAAATAAATTTAGGTCTATGATTATTCTTGAGTTAATATTTGTGAAAGGTGTAAAGTCTCTGTCTGTCTAGATTCTTTTTTTTTTTTTTTTTTTTTTTTTTTTGCGCATGGATGTCCTGTTGTTCCAGCACCATTTGTTAAAAAGACTATCTGTTCTCCATTGAATTGCCTTTGTTCCTTTGTCAAAGATCAATTGATTACATTTGTGTTGGTCTCTTTGTGGGCTCTCTATTCAGGAGCTCATATTATTATCAAGAACTCTGATTATTTACCATCTTTTGCTTTATGGCATTACGGGGTATTAATAATTTCCTTCATGTTTTTGGAGGTAAAATTTGCAAATAGGAAAATGCACAGATCTCTTCCCTTTTTAGTACCTGATGAACTTCTTTGTTTTTGTAATGCAACAGCGTGAAACAATTTATATTTTATAGTGTAATATTTATAATGAGGTTAAAACACTTTAAAGAGTGAAAGTCCATCTTTCTGTGAGCTTACTGTTTTGTAGACTAGAGGTTGTCACCATCACAATCACCCCTGTCATGATCAAAACAAACATCAGTGGATCTGGTTTAGATTAGTTGGAATCCAAGGTCTGTGCTGCACATGCTTGTAGTACTTTATGCAAATTATTTAATCAAGAATCTGCTTCTGTGGTTAAAGAAATGGAAATAATTATGCATAGCTGTCAGTACTGTGATAAAGATTATATAAGAAAACATATTTGAAAGGGCTTTTGTAAAATAGGAAATTCTGAACAAATGCTGGCTATTGTTTTCATTGAATAATAGCATTTTAAGGGACTGTTTTAAAGATGAGTACTTCCAGCTGCCATCAGACAGGTGATGGTTTTAAACCAGCAATTAAAGCATTAAAATATTAAAATCTCTAAGAATGCTTTTATAAGTGCCTTCCAAAGAAGAAGATTCCACTGAATCCCATCAAACTATGTTGAAGATTGTAACTCTAAGCCATATTATTGTATGTCTAATTGAAATCTCTCACACTGTATTGCTTTTTATCCTATCTTTGGTGAAAAAGATTCTAAATTCCCTTCAATTTTGTTACTGTGAAGAAAAACACTTGAGGAATAGACCATCAATAATGTGGATAACTGATATGTAGTTTTTATTTTTCTTAATGAGAAAATTAGCCAGTTGAAAGCAGATTTATTACAGGTATCAACCATCAAAAGAGTGGCACCAACAATAATTCAAAATATTTGAAGAAAAAATAGCCAATTGGTGTAGAAACAATGTGTTATCTTAACTGATCTAATAATATTAATCTACTAACTAGTTCATTAATTCATTCAATGAGGAGTTAAAGCTCCGACTGAACTAGATGCTGTGGTAGAATCAAAATACTTTGGAAATAGACCTGCCATCTTTTAAAAAAAATTTTTTTAACGTTTATTTATTTTTGAGACAGAGAGAGACAGAGCATGAATGAGGGAGGGGCAGAGAGAAAGGGAGACACAGAATCGGAAGCAGGCTCCAGGCTCTGAGCCATCAGCCCAGAGCCCGACGCAGGGCTCGAACTCATGGACCGTGAGATCGTGACCTGAGCGGAAGTCGGAGGCTTAACCGACTGAGCCACCCAGGCACCCCTAGACCTGCCATCTTTGGGGCTCCTGGGTGGCTCAGTCGGTTAAGCGTCCGGCTTCCGCTCAGGTCATGATCTCACGGTCCGTGGGTTCGAGCCCCACTTCAGACTCTGTAGTGACAGCTCAGAGTCTGGAGTCTGCTTCAGATTCTGTGTCTCCCTCTCTTTCTGACCTTCAGCCATTCATGCTCTGTCTCTCTCTGTCTGAAAAATAAATAAATGTTGAAAAATTAAAAAAAAAAAAAAAAAGGAAATAGACCTGCAATCTCAAGCCACTGAAGATATCAGTCCCATGTTGATTTTTTGGGGCACTATTAGCTGTGTCCACATCATTCTGCTTGAGCATTAGATGCTGTGGCTACCAAGGAAGGAGAGGGGCATCCTAGGTAGAAAGAATGGCATGTGCAAAAGCATAGCAGTTCAGAATGGGGTGCTGTGGCCTTCTTTCTATCTGTTTCCCTATCCCCCAAAATACAGAATTTTGGTCAATGGGGGAGGAAGTCCGGTTGTCTCTTCCAGACTCTGAGTTCAATGCTGGTGCCGCTGGCACAGGGATAAAGAAATAAGTATAAATTCCTTTGCTCCAGAGCTCACTGGGTTGGTCAACTATTTGCTCAGCTGTAGTAAAGAAAGGATTGGTAAATATGTAAATCTAACACTATTAAGAAATCATAATAACTCAGTGAATAAAATTAGCTAGCTTTTGGGGCACCTGGGTGGCTCAGTGGGTCAAGAGACTGACTTTGGCTTAGGTCATGATCTTATGGTTTGTGGATTCGAGTCCCATGTCAGGCTCTGTGCTGACAGCTCAGCGCCTGGAGCCTGCTTTAGATTCTGTGTCTCCCTCTCTCTCTCTGTCCCTCCCCTGCTCGTGCTCAGTCTCTGTCTCTCTCAAAAATAAATAAACGTTAAAAAATAATTTTAAAAAAGGGGCACCTGGGTGGCTCAGTCAGTAGAACATCTGACCTCAGCTCAGGTCATGATCTCACAGCATGTGAGTTCAAGCCCCGCATCGGGCTGTGTGCTGACAGCTTGGAGCCTGGAGCCTGCTTTAGAATCTGTGTCTCCCTCTCTCTATGTCCCTTCTCTGCTTGTACTCTCTCTCTCTCTCTCTCTCTCTCAAAAATAAATAAACATTAAAAAAATAAAAAAAAATAGTTAGCTTTTTTGGGAACTTTTCAAATGTAAGCTTTTCCTACATTTTTCTTAACCCATAGATACATCTTATTTTTTTTCTTAAAAAAGGACACATAGTAGATAATGAAAATGTTATAGCACTTTCCAAGCCATAAAGTGCTAAGTTAATTAAAATAGTTGATATTCCTTATTCATTTTCATTTAAAATCTAAATCTCTTATTTTCTAAATGTTTCAACCACATAGTTTTATTAATCACCCAGTAAGTTTTTTTTTTTTTTTTTTAATTTGGATCCTAAGAATGAGCTGTATTTTAAAGAAATGATCAGCTCCATCTAAGGTTTTTCCTGTACAAGATTCTATACTCCTTCTTCCTATGATGAAAAGCAGCAGGGAGAAGGTGGCAGTGGGATTAGTTTAAAAACTCTTGGTACCTACCTGAAATGAACTTGCTGGTTGTGCAGATTAGATGAGCAAGTTTGACAGCTAAACTCAAATATATCGAACATGTTGAAATTTCGTTTGACACTTGATTTTGAAAGAATTTATCAAAATATACACATTAGTCACCTCTTTAAAAAACTTAGAGCAACTAAATCCTTGATATGATCAATGTGGAATGAATGTTAGTTACTTCAGAAAGAAAAACAAGACAAACTGCTAGTGTCAACCCACTACCCATATTCTGCAAACATTTAAAAAAATTTTTTTAATGTTTATTTATTTTTGAGAGAGAAGGACAGAGTGCAAGTAGGGGAGAGGCAGAGAGAGAGGGAGACACAGAATATGAAGCAGGCTCCAGGCTCTGAGCTGTCAGCACAGAACCCAACACAGGGCTTGAACCCACGAACCGTGAGATCATGAAGTTGGACGTTTAACCAACTGAGCCACTCAGGCGCCTCTATGAACATTTCTGATAGCATATCCCTATTAGTAAAACATTTAAAAATATATCTCCAGCAAATATTAATGTGTTTATTTACATATTATACCATTTATTACTAGTTATTATATACAATATAAAATATGCATAAAAATAAAAGTTTTTAAAAGAATGGAATTAAGGAGGAACTAAATAATATTTTAAATGATTGGCTAATTGTTTTAGACCTTTCTTTTTTTTTTTTCAATATATGAAATTTATTGTCAAATTGGTTTCCATACAACACCCAGTGCTCATCCCAAAAGGTGCCCTCTTCAATACCCATCACCCACCCTCCCCTCCCTCCCACCCCCCATCAACCCTCAGTTTGTTCTCAGTTTTTAAGAGTCTCTTATGCTTTGGCTCTCTCCCACTCTAACCTCTTTTTTTTTTTTTCCTTCCCCTCCTCCATAGGTTTCTGTTAAGTTTCTCAGGATACCACATATGAGTGAAAACATATGGTATCTGTCTGTCTCTGCCTGACTTATTTCACTTAGCATAACACTCTCCAGTTCCATCCACGTTGCTACAAAAGGCCATATTTTGTTCTTTCTCATTGCCATGTAGTACTCCATTGTGTATATAAACCACAATTTCTTTATCCATTCATCAGTTGATGGACATTTAGGCTCTTTCCATAATTTGGCTATTGTTGAGAGTGCTGCTATAAACATTGGGGTACAAGTGCCCCTATGCATCAGTACTCCTGTATCCCTTGGGTAAATTCCTAGCAATGCTATTGCTGGGTCATAGGGTAGGTCTATTTTTAATTTTCTGAGGAACCTCCATACTGTTTTGCAGAGCGGCTGCACCAATTTGCATTCCCACCAACAGTGCAAGAGGGTTCCCATTTCTCCACATCCTCTCCAGCATCTATAGTCTCCTGATTTGTTCATTTTAGCCACTCTGACTGGCGTGAGGTGATATCTGAGTGTGGTTTTGATTTGTATTTCCCTGATAAGGAGCGACGTTGACCATCTTTTCATGTGCCTGTTGGCCATCCGGATGTCTTCTTTAGAGAAGTGTCTATTCATGTTTTCTGCCCATTTCTTCACTGGGTTATTTGTTTTTCGGGTGTGGAGTTTGGTGAGTTCTTTATAGATTTTGGATACTAGCCCTTTGTCCGATATGTCATTTGCAAATATCTTTTCCCATTCCGTTGGTTGCCTTTTAGTTTTGTTGGTTGTTTCCTTTGCTGTGCAGAAGCTTTTTATCTTCATAAGGTCCCAGTAGTTCATTTTTGCTTTTAATTCCCTTGCCTTCGGGGATGTGTCGAGTGAGAGATTGCTACGGCTGAGGTCAGAGAGGTCTTTTCCTGCTTTCTCCTCTAGGGTTTTGATGGTTTCCTGTCTCACATTCAGGTCCTTTATCCATTTTGAGTTTATTTTTGTGAATGGTGTGAGAAAGTGGTCTAGTTTCAACCTTCTGCATGTTGCTGTCCAGTTCTCCCAGCACCATTTGTTAAAGAGACTGTCTTTTTTCCATTGGATGTTCTTTCCTGCTTTGTCAAAGATGAGTTGGCCATACGTTTGTGGGTCTAGTTCTGGGGTTTCTATTCTATTCCATTGGTCTATGTGTCTGTTTTTGTGCCAATACCGTGCTGTCTTGATGATGACAGCTTTGTAGTAGAGGCTAAA
The DNA here is from genome assembly GCF_046562875.1 of Panthera onca. Lineage (NCBI taxonomy): Eukaryota > Metazoa > Chordata > Mammalia > Carnivora > Felidae > Panthera > Panthera onca. The sequence continues at coordinate 228,068,847 of NC_138339.1, forward strand.
GTCTGGGATTGTGATGCCTCCTGCTTTGGTCTTCTTCTTCAAAATTACTTTGGCTATTCGGGGCCTTTTGTGATTCCATATGAATTTTAGGATTGCTTGTTCTAGTTTCGAGAAGAATGCTGGTACAATTTTGATTGGGATTGCATTGAATGTGTAGATAGCTTTGGGTAGTATTGACATTTTGACAATATTTATTCTTCCAATCCATGAGCAGGGAATGTCTTTTCATTTCTTTATATCTTCTTCCATAGACCTTTTTGTTTTTAAAGTTTATTTATTTATTTTGAGACAGACACTGTGAGTGGGGGAGGGGCAGAGAGAGAGAGAGAGAGAGAGACAGAATCCCAAGCAGGCTCCGCACTGTCAGCCCAGAGCCCAACGCTGGGCTCAAACTCATGAAACCAAGAGTTGGATGCTTAACCAGCTGAGCCACCCAGGTGCCCCTAAGTGATTGGCTAATTTTGATGGTTTATGCTGTCATTAGCTAAGTGAATGTAAGAGTGAAGTTCTTTGTCAATGGTAATAGATAAAAAGGCATATTTAAGACGGTCCTCTTGAAAATTTCAAAAAGTAGTTGGACTAGTTCTTGTAAGAACTAATGAAATGACTTTTGTCTCTTAATGGAGTTGACACAGAGCTCATAGTAGAACAAGGAGCAGGGCCATTCAGACATACTCTTCTCCACTTGTGCTTATATTCTCAGTGTTGTCTGCATTTGCTGGTTTCTTTACAGCATCCTTTTGCTTCACGTCTCCCTTATGTGAAGGTTAGTTAAGTTAAAGCTAGGTAACATAATGCACAAAGCCACTGAACCAAGCACATATAAGCTGTAATGGGCTGAAATGGCCTGGACACGGGGTGGGGGCAAAAGTGAAGGGGTGGTTGTGAGCACGTTGTGTAGGCTAGTTCATTCTTGGTCTAATTAATATTTACCATCGAAGCTTTCATTTGTAATAGTAGCACTAAACAAGAGAAGACAGTCATCAAAGTTATATTGGAAGTCCGTATTTTTACAAACTACAATGTAGAATTCCTATTCAGTATTTAATATGTAAGACAATAACCAGACAATAATCTCACTAAAAAGTCATGTAAACATTCAACATGGCAATATATGCAAAGAGTAAACCTGAAATTAATGGTGATTTTTCATTTTAAAATAATTTATCTAATAAATTATACTTTAGACATACCGTATTAGGGCCTTTGGGTTGTTTTTTTGCATTATGGCAAATATTTATGTACACAAAATAGGGAGGTATGTGTACCATCACTGTGAAAACAGTGGTTTTAGATAGAAAATGTAACAACTTGTGCTATTTGGGTGGGTCTGTATCCCTACGTAAATAACTCCATCAAATTTAGAAATATGTCTCAACTATATTTTATTGCTTTTTCATTCGTTATTTTTCCATATCTCTAAGTAAAGTTGAAATAATCTTTTTGGTCTGGTACAATTTAAAGGAACCTGTAATCTTGTAAATATTAGAAGTGGGGGCGCCTGGGTGGCTCAGTTGGTTAAATGTCCAACATCAGCTCAGGTCATGATCTCACGGTTCATGAGTTCGAGCCCCATGTTGGACTCTGTGCTGACAGCTCAGAGCCTGGAGCCTGCTTCTGATTCTGTGTCTCCCCCTCTCTCTCCCCCTCCTGTGCTTGCACTCTGTCTCTATCTCTCAAGAATAAACTTAAAAAAAAAATTAAAAAAAAAAAATAAATATTAGAAGTGGTTCATTGATGTCAAAATCTTCTGGTAAAGATGAGACCAAAGTCCTTCCTCTGGGATGATCTTTGCTTTCATCTATTATGTTCTGTCACGGATTAAAAACTTTGCCTTTTGGGGTGCCTGGGTGGCTCAGTCGGCTAAGTGTCTGACTTCAGCTCAGGTCATGATCTCATGGTTCTTGAGTTTGAGCCCCGTGTTGGGCTCTGTGCTGACAGCTCAGAGCCTGGAACCTGCTTCAGATTCTGTGTCTTCTTCTCTCTCTGCCCCTCCCCTGCTCACGTGCTGTCTCTCTCTCAAAAATAAATTAAAACATTAAAAAAAAATAAAGAACAATTGTCTTTAAAAATATTAAATAAATAATATTATAGGAGGTACAGGGATGTGACAAAAACCATGAATGTTGCCTAACCAATGGGAAAAGACTGGGGAGCCCTGGATGAGAGGCATGTGGGGGGCTGGTGCATGAAGGGATGTGGTGCCAGGTCTCATTTCATTGAGTACGCTGCAGAAAACCATAATTAGTGAACACACCATTAAAAGCAAGTGCTGCTCTGGGTGGCTGGGTGGCTCAGTTGGTTGAGCATCAGGACATGATCCCCCAGATCAAGGGTTTGAGCCTTGCGTTGGGCTCTGTGCCAACAGCCCAGAGCCTGGAGCCTGCTTCAGGTTCTGTGTCTCCCTCTCTCTGCCCCTCCCCTGCTCATGCTCTGTCTCTCAAAAATGAATAAACATTAAAAAGAACTTGTTTAAATAAAAAAATAAAAATAAAAAAAATAAAAAGCAAATGCTTCCCCAGTAACATGTTTTCTTTCCAAAATGCCATCAAGTTTGTAACTTTGATATGAAATATGGAAAAAGGCAAAGTTTTTTTTTAATATTTATTAATATTAAATACCAGGGCACCGTGGTAAGGTAAAAAGGTACAACCAGGCCAAGAGGATGCCCTAAATCTAGATATTTTCTGAATCTGGTCTCACCAACTAAACTAATAAAGGAACAATGTATCAGTTAAAATATTTGGTGTTCTTCTGAGGTACAGTTCATAGATTATCTACCTTTGCTCCATAGAACATACCCCAGAATACCTATTTACTTTAAAACATGACCAACAAAACTTTAATACCTGTCACCATAATACAATCTAATTGTCACTGGAGATGTTCAGTAACCTGAGGAAAATCAAGGCTTTTGTATATAACAAGTACACCCAGACTTTCAGCCATTTAAGATCTCTATAAGATATTTCAATAATGATTTACATATTTTATAATGGGATCAATACTAATGTATTTTCCCTTTAAGAGCTCTGGGAAAAATTGAGCTTAACCTGCTTTTGGTGAAATAAAATTGTTATTCCTAAGTAACATTAGCTCCTATATGTGCTGTTTTGTTTGTTTATTTGCCTCAGGATGAACTAAATATAGGATGCATGATTATAATATAATATGACATATTTCCATTTGCCACACATAAAAATGAATCTCATTATTTGATATCTTTGCCTTTTATAAAATAAGGTCCCTCCTTTCAAAGGCATTACAAAAAGATGGGGAAGCAAAACTAATAAACATGAACCAATAAATGAAAAATTAAGTGTAATGTATTTAATTGTGTAAATTGTGTATAATTCCATGAAACTAAATTTATTTCACATTGGTTCAAAAGTCAGTATTAGGATTCTTTTATCCTGTTAGTTTTCTTTTTCATATAAAACTTCTACAAAGGGTTATAGTTTACATTTTTTTGTAGCTGTTTGATAAATGTTACATAAAATCATTATAGGCTCAGATCCCCTCAGATTTTTTTTCTGTTATACCTATGCAGGGCATTCTGCCCAGGAAGCAATCAAGTAGGAAATAGATCAAGAGGCAAAATTTTTTATTTAATTTATTGTTGAAAAAGAGCCTGAAATTGCTAATCTGCATAGATATATTGTGCATATGGCTTTTATTTTAGAATAATAAAAAGTTAGGAAAATACATAAAAAAATTGTCAAGAGTAAAGATAATGGTATTTCCAGTTATTTTTTTTGCAACTCCTTAAATACAAATTATTTATTCAATAGAAATTGACCAGTAAGCCCTCTTTAGAGTGTAGTGTATATATAAAGCATTGATTCAATGTTGTATTGACCTCATAGCCATTTGTTTAAGAAATACCTGTAAATAAATAAGTTGGCATATACAATGTCAGATACTTAACTAGAGCACACATTTGTCAGGGACTTCTAACCTTTATGTGACTCCAAATTATAACACTTTTTTTTTCTACATAGATATAGATTGTACTTTATATTTTTTTTTAAAATTTTTTTTTAACGTTTATTTATTTTTGAGACAGAGAGAGACAGAGCATGAACGGGGGAGGGTCACAGAGAGAGGGAGACACAGAATCTGAAACAGGCTCCAGGCTCTGAGCTGTCAGCACAGAGCCCGACGCGGGGCTCGAACCCACCGACCGCGAGATCGTGACCCGAGCCGAAGTCGGACGCTTAACCGACCAAGCCACCCAGGTGCCCCTGTACTTTATATTTTTAATGTTTACAGTTTATAAGCTGAGATGTTTTCTTATGTAAATGCATTTATCCAGGCTTCTCAGAAGTTGCCTGGGGCCCCTGTAGTCTAGACTATTTTTGCAACTAGGCAGGATCCCCAAATCCCCCACTTTTCACTATAGGAACCTAAAGGAATACAGTATAACTTGGGAAAGAGAGCAGAGGCCACAGAGTCATGATTCTTTGTTATAATAATGTAGAAATGGGATGTATGTCCTGGGCCATTGAGCATATTAAAGTTTATATTTATAAAACAGTATAGAGGATATTTTGAAAAGTAGTTTGTAACCCAGAGCCATTTGAAAAAGTTGTATCATATGAAAGAATATCTGGTACCCAGAAAGAGAAACCCTAGACAATTAAAGATTAAAGATTAGGATGTTACTCTGCAGGCAAGGCAGGAGGGAGGGAGGGAGAGACAGAGAGAAAAAGAGAGGGGGGGGGGGGAGAGAGAGATCCAGCACCTTGCTTGCTTATTTGAGCAAGTATACAGTTCCTTATATCCGTTTTGCTGTGCAATTCAATTATTATTTACTAGGCTTTGATGTTTCCCAGCACGCTGTAACTTCAGGTGCTCAGAACATTCAGAACATTGGTCTAAAATCCCCCCTTGTTATTTTCTCTCTTAACCATTCTTGCACTGGCACCAAGTTTTTCTCAGTACTTCCCTGGTTCTCAGAATCCCATGGGGTCTTATACCCGGAAGAGGAATATTTCCGGGTCCACTCAAATCTTTTTCTCACAGCATCTAGTCCTATTGCAGAAGGGGAGTGTGCTGTTTCTGTGTCTGGCAGGCACCTGCTATAGGGCAGGCCACACCTCCTTTCAGAACGCCTGCATAGCATCCTCATCCCGCGGAAGAAGGGAAAAAGTGGAAGGGCCCACTGCCCAAGTTAGAACCCATTCGTTTCTGTTGGCGATCTGGTGAACTTGAACGTGGAATAACTTCTGGCCACAATGGGGCAAGAATGTGGCCCTGCTGGCAGAGCAGGGAAGGAAGCACCATCCAAGTCCCTCTTTGTCCTAGCATTGGGTATTTGAGTCATGTAACTAATACATAAGATAAGGTATGCAGAAAAATACAAGCAGTAAAACAACCGTCACACTACATTTTTAACTCTCTACATTAGCTATTTCTCACGTATTCTCAAAAGTAAAATAGCCTTAAAATAAGTTGAGTTTGTGGTTTGTTTTGTGAGGGGTTGCTCACCTGGGTGCTAGCGACAGAATGTCACGTGAATTATAATTGCCGAACGAACCAAAAATGAAGCTAATTCTACTTGTCCTCCTCTAATGCATAAAATTCATCAGCATGGAATCTCAACTCTTCAGAGAGAAGCAGATGTCTTCTCCTGATGTATCCGCTAAATGCCCAAAACCTCCAAGTGTGTACAGATGGAGTTACAAGACTCCACCCTGGGAATTCCTGCCAATCCACGGGAGCCAGAATCTCTACCAAAGCATTCCTCCTCAGGGAGGGAAGCTCTTGCAGCCAGGTGCTACACAATGGCCCCAACTCTCAGGATGTCTGGCGGCTTGAGCATCGTGAGGGATGTAAAAGAGGCGAGTCATGGGAGCACATCCTTTACCGCCATAGGGGCAGAAGATAATATTTCTATTTCCTCCCTTGAGAGCCGTGTCTCTTTACACGTCAAGCAGTCAGAGCTTCAGAGAAAAATCCAAAACAAACCCTGAATAAAACCCAGCACAATGTTTTTTGCCAACCATCACCGTACAACCCTTGCTGCTGACAGAGAACTCAGGATATGTGAGGGGACAGCTGCCTCACTGATGCGTTGGCAGAAAAAAAGAAGGGGGCTAGGGGTTATTTTCCCACAACTGCCCCCTGGGAAACACCTGTAAAGGAACCCCTGTCAGGAGCTTTCCCCCAAAGTAAGCACAAAAGATTTGCATCGTGAAGAGAGTTTCAGCCCAAGTTTTGGAAACAAACTAGGTAAGGACAAAAGTGAACAGAAGAGCCATCCATCTGGTGATGAGTTGTTACCTAATGGCGAGGACTGATTCCTACAAGTGTTTGAAGGATAGCCCCTCCACCTTCTCAGTTATAATACTCTGGTCAAGAAAAGTGAAGGGCAACAAGATCATTAGTAAGGCTTTATATGGGGGTAAAATTGGTAACAAATTATAAAATTTAAATTATCTGTTCATTTTTCAAGCATCAGTGGCATTACCATCCAACTGACAGAAAAGTCAAATCCCCGAATGATCCAGCATGCACTTGAGAACCAGTAGCTGGGATTTTAGGGACTGTGACTTCCTGTGTCAGCTCTTTCACAGATCCCTTTGCTGATACACAGTGCCAACGGGGGGGCCTAGCTTCAAAAGAGACACTGAGACAGAATATTCATTACTCTAAACTCGTGCTTAGCAAGAACCACGTGCTGGGGGCGCCTGGGTGGCTCAGCGTCTGACTTCAGCTCACTCGTGACCTCATGGTTGGTGAGTTCAAGCCCCATGTTGGGCTCTGTGCTGACAGCTCAGAGCCTGGAGTCTGCTTTGGATTCTGTCTTCCTCTCTCTCTCTCTGCCCCTCCCCTGCCTGTGCTCTCTCTCTCTCAAAAACAAATAAGTAAACTTAGAAAAAGAGAGAGAAATAGCCACGTGCTGACTTCTTCTTTGGACAGCAATTTTTCTTCAATTTTCATTTTTTATTAAGTTTTTATTTTAATTCCAGTATAATTCAAAGATAGTGTTATATTAGTTTCAGGTGTACAAAATAGTGATTCAACACTTTGATACATCACCTGGTGCTCATCACAAATGCACTCTTTAATCCCCATCACCTATTTCATCCACCCCCCCACCCCCTTTCCCTCTGGTAACCATCACTTTGTTCTCTATAGTCAAGAATCTGTTTCTTGGTTTCTGTCTCTCTCTCTTTCTGTCTCTCTCTCTCTCTCTTTTCCCTTTGTGAATAGCAATTTTATTACACAAACAAGCATCAGTCTCTTTATTTGTTTTATCTGTGTCTTAACCTGTTAACTAAAAGGAAAGTTAATATTTGTCTGAAAGTTTAGCTAATCATTCACTCTGTTGCCATTTCATCACAACCCAAATAAATACAGTACAGTATAATTTATACTATATATTAAAGTTTGAAAGTCAAATAATGTAAATAAATTACAATTTAAATTCCTGATGAATTATTTGTGTAATTATCATTTCCTTACTGGTGCAGGTTTTTTTTTAACCTTTCTTCCAATTGAGATGTCACCTCTACATGCTGAAGCTTTCTATTCACTTTTTCCTCATTTAATGCCCTTTTGCCTTTACTTCATGCCTAATTATTATATAAAATTATTAAATCCTTAAAATTTCTTTAAATCCATTCCCATAATTAAGCACAAACTCTCCTTTAATTATACATAATTTATCTATTTGGAAAATTTAGCCCAGGCAGGGGGCTTAGGGAAGGTTTCCAGAGATTTTTTTTCTTATTAATTTGCATAAGCTCTTCATGTCGTGACATTTACCTATATTTACAACTCGTGTTTAATATTGCCAAACTTCTCCTCAAAGTATTCAACCATTTTACACTTTTAACAGGAATGTAAATGGAAAGTAGCACTGAGGTTTACATTTTTTAGACCAAATGCTAAATAAACTTGGCCTCTGTGCTATTTGCAGTCGATTAAATCAGAATGAGTAATCTTCCCAAAGAGACAGTCTCATATTTGTTGTCTCCTAAACTATTATATTTTTTATTTCTTTTAGGAGAGTAATGGTTATTGGTCATTAAAAAAAAATGATAAGGCAGACCTACAGGAAAACTCAATTATTTAGCTTAATAAATCACTAGAATAATTCTGCCCCAAAATAAAACTCAAGTGTATTTCTTATTCTTACTCTGAGTTTTGTGCGTGTAAGCAATCCTACTGCAGTTAGGTAACAACTCATCATTAAATGGATTGTGTATGTGTATATCTATACATCTATAATCGAATAAGTCTTTCTGAAATGTGGGCTGAAAAATCTCCCTTGCATAAATATAACATGTAAATTCTGTAATTTATGCTGAGCAACATGTAAATTCTGTAATTTATGCTGAGGCCTTATAAATACAGTAAATAGACAACGTTACACATTGATTGCATTCACTTTAATCCAGTCATTCATATCTGGACTTTCTGATAAATCCCACAAGCCAAGAAGCTAATTCTTACTCAATTATTTAGTGCCTGGTGGCAGAGAGCAGCTCTGTGCAGACCGGGGACACCACAATACCAAAGTTGGGTTGGATCACAAATGAAATTAAATTGATAACTTGCCTCTGGGACTATACTACATCTGTTAAATGTTTGATATCTCTATGACAGAAATATTCAAGGAAAGTTTCAGAGCTCTTCTTTCCAGCATTTTATTAACAAATAATTGCCATAGGGGTGTGCTAATCGCCTTACAGAACATTACAGAAGTCATTAGGCCCTGGTGAGCTAGGTAATGTTTTACCTGCCTTGCTACCACAGGTAGTCTGTACCTGTTTGCTACCCTCTCCACAAGCTGGAACTTCCTTCTCTTTGTTTTTATCTACATTCACTGGAAGTACCAAAGCAAACAGCAGGAGTCCCCAGGGAGATACCCACCCTGCTAAGCATTCACAGTACAGATGATTAGGAGTGACTGCTCAGGACTAATGCTTGGAAGTTAATAATGCTCATTCAGCAAAGCAAATCTAGTGTTCCCCGTTGTTTTCTCCTTGCCACCTCATCCTTTAAAATATATTAACTATTCCTTTAAATGGTGCTACCCCCAAAATCCTTAAATGCCAGTATCTGTAAACAAAACAAAAACCTCTCTCCTCTCTTCATTTCCTAAAGAAGAAATGCAAACCCATAAATACATTTTAACATAGTGACGTCTGGCCCTGTTTACATACAGATGTCTAAGAGGAGCATCTGTGATTTTAAGGGGTGGGGGGGGCATCAGTCACAAGATGCACATGGGGCACTTTGACACTGGGGATGTTCTGACCCTGTATTTTTATAATTACAAGTGTTTCAAGAAAGTATAAGTATGCTGACAGTAAGGAAAAAAATATTCCATAGCAAATTTCATTAAATTTAACCAATAGCTCCATTCTCTACACAATGCGGTTGAAGCATGTTCATTTTTTGTCACTTTGCTTTTTATTTTTCTGAAATGGTCTGTTACTATCACTTTCCTATATAAATTACATGAATATTTGATTCCCAGAATAGTTTTGTCCATATTAAGTTTTCTCAGTTATAGCTTCACCGTTGTAAATTTGCTCTTTTGGCCACTATTTCTATGAAATTCCATTTTCTATGAACTAAATATCACCCAACTTTGATTTTTCTGTTGATGTATAGTCTGCAACAGATTCTGCCTTGTGCAGTTTCAGCTGCCATCAGTTATATTTTGTTTATTATTTGTACTGAGATTCAATTTTCCCTGGGTCACTAATAGCTGTTTTCACCAATATGCCATCATTCTTTAACTGTGCTCTCCAGTTAAAATTCAGCCATCATCAGTTTTATTTTGTGTTTGTTATTCTTATCAGAATACTTGCTAGGAATTTTATAAAAAGTATTTTTCTCTTGAAGCAAACAGTATAGTGGTGGGTTGTAGATACCAGGCAAGGTGGAAACATTCTGCTTCAGCAATATAAAGTGACCAAGCGAAGCTTAAAGAAAGTTTGCAAGAAAAGCCAATGAGTGCAGTAAAGTGTAAGAATTGCGCTGTGAGAATACCGAAAGGGCATGCAGTGGCTTGCTTAAGATGTAGAGGAATAAGAAGTTAGTCATCCATTAGAGTAGAGAGTTGAGAAGCTGAAAACACCTAAGGCCAAAAAGCAAAATTATTTAGTGTACATGTTAGAACCTATCAATATGGTAGGTGATAACGGGCCTGCTGCAAGCTAGATAAGATAAGAAATAGACCATGGAAGGATGGAATTCGGACACAGCAAGGACTGCCTCGTAATAGGTGGTACCTGAGGACAGTGGCCGCTCTTACTGCCTAATCCGATGAAAAACCTCCAGTGGGAATCAGGGTGTGTCTGACTCACTTCTCACTTCTCCCAAGTTACTTGGGCTAATAATTTTCAGGAGGCAAGGGGAAAAGGCTTTATTCACCATGTCCTTGATCATGTGATCTTTTGTGCCTCTTATTTGTAGGTTCTGTAGAAATGAAAGTGAGAGCAACTTTAAAAATGATAAAACACGATGTCTATCCTAAGACGAAGTGCTCTGGTCATAATGAAAGGGGAATTTCTTTGCTTGTCCGATATCTTCACAAGTGCCAGAAACTTCTCGTGGTTGGACTTGCACAGAAAATCAGACATAGTCCCTTGAGTCCAGGCAGTTAGAAAAGATGAGGAGGCATAAATATTGTGGAACGTTCCATAACAAATATAAGTCCAAGTGCTTTGAAATCACAAAAGGAGAAAGTAATTCATTTAGCTTGGGAAAGCATTCCAAAGCAGGTGGCATTGGTTTGGGCTTTGAAGGATGAAGAAACGGGAAGGAGTTTATTAGGTGGAGAAGAAAAGATAAGAGAAGAGCTGTTGGCTGATGTCAGTGACAATAATGATGCACATCTATGACATACTTATGACATATTCTTTTGATCCTTTTTTTTTTTTTACATTGATTTATTTTTGAGAAACAGAGTGAGACAAAGTGTGAACAGGGGAGGGGCAGAGAGAGAATGAGACACAGAATCTGAAGCAGGCTCCAGGCTTTGAGCAAGAGGTCAGCACAGAACCTGATGCGGGGCTTGAACTCACAAACTGTGAGATCATGACCTGAGCCAAAGTCGGGCGCTCAACCGACTGAGCCACCCAGGTGCCCCATCTTTTGATCCTTTTAAAGACAGAGTACTAGGCAGAGAAATTTGCCTGAGACTATGGGCAATTGATGTGCTCATGCCCTCTCCATTCCTGGGGTAGGAGGCCCAAGCATTCTGTTTAGAGTCACCAAGTAGAGGGGTGCCTGGTTGGCTCAGTCGGTTAAGCATCCGACTTCAGCTCAGGTCCTGTGCTGACAACTCAGAGCCTGGATCCTGCTTTGGATTCTGTGTCTCCCTCTCTCTCTGCCCCTCGCTCGTGCTGTCTCTGTCTCTCAAAGATAAATAAAAATGTTAAAAAAAATTTAAGTCACCAAGTAGATTATATATTTTCTCAAAATGCACCTTTAAAAAATATTTTTAAAATGTTTGACCAAAAGCAACAAGGGTAGTTAAAATTTTTATTTTATTTTATTTTGGTAAACCACAGTGAAAAACCCTTAGTAGTATCTTACCACATTCTTAACAGCTCCTGCAACAGCTGATGCTCAATATAATTTTGCCTTGATGACAAGGGTTTCCATGGCTTTTATTTTTCTTCTCAACTCCCAGCTCTCACTCTAGGAAATACTTTAAAATTTATATAATTTTACTTAGACTTATTAATTGGTATTTTAATAATATTACATAGCATATTTGTAAAACATGGTTTCATTTTTTTTTAATGAACAAATTCAGGTAATTTTTTTCTTTTACCTACAAAATTCACATTGTTTTGCTATCTGCATAGTTCATTTATTCAACAAACCAATGACTGATAATTTGGTTCTCCTGGATAGATTAGATGAGATCCTTGGGCCTTGGAGAATTAAATGGTGTGCATTTAAAAAGTGTTGCTAATTAATAAGCATGTGATATTGAAAGTCTATATAAAGTACTATATAATTTCAGACTAAAAAGAGCCATTATTTTTTGTGGAAAATTCAGGAAGACTTCATGGAGGCAGTACCATTTGATCTGGGCCTAAATGTTGGCTAGACAACGGACTCATGGGAATGGAAGAAGGTTGTTCTAGGCAAAGAGAAAAATGGATGAAGAGGTATAGGCAGTCACATTGAAGGATAAATAGAGGTCAGCGTCACTTGAGGGCATAGCCGTAAAAAAAAAAAAAAAAAAAAAAAGATGGATGATAGAGTTTTCTCAGTTAAAAAAAAAGCAGTCAGTAAATAACTAAAATTAGTGTGAAGATTTGAGTCTCTATATTTGAATGTTTTATCTTCAAAAATTACCACTCGTATGCATTAAGTCCCAAATTTACACCGGCTCTTGGTATCATAGAAGAAAACATTGAAATTAAGTCCAGAAGCAAATAACATTCAAGAATATAAATCTATTATCCTCAGATAACAATGGAAATGTTACCTCAGCTCTGGAATATTTTGAAAACTTTGAAGTGAGATATTAAGCTGCTAAAGTTGAAAAGGATGACCATTTCTTTGAAGTGGACTGAGAAAACTGAAGGCCAAATGTGTTACCTTTTGATTTGTGGTTGTGGTCTAAACAGAAAGGACAGAGCATTAGTCACATCATGTGGTACAATAATGTCCTGAGTGTGTGGTAATTATTAAATGATGACACCTTTGGAATTGTTACACTAATGCCATAAATCATCTCTGTCCTGTGCAAGAAAGCATTACAGTATGATATTTTGATGCTTTGGGATTGCCAGGGATAAGCAAGTAGCTCCAAAAAGCAACTAATTTAGGAAGATTTAAACTAAAGAGCTGTCTGAAGTTTTGTGGCTGTTCATGGCATTAAACTTGATACACTGTTTCAGAAGTATATCAAGGTAGAAGACAGTGTTTCAGTCAGGTACAGGGGCACAGATCACTGAAATCCAATTTGTAACACCCATCTAATGTCACTTACAAAAAAAGACATTTTAAAAAGACAAATGTAATGAAGGAAGAGAAACATGTCTAAGCAATGCAATTTAAAAATAACAAGATAGAGTATTTCTAACAATCACAGGGATTACACATATCAGGGGGAAAATATCTTCAATTTGGAAGTAAACAGAACTTGTAAAATGAACAGAATAAAAGAATTCAAGTAAATAATTTTTATCAGTGTGACAAAACATGTTCAGGTTTTCTGCAAAGGTTTTGAACTCTAGAATAAGTTGTACAGACCGTTTTTTTCTTTTTCTTTTTTTTCAACTTTTGAACTAAATTCACAACACTGAGGATTTCAGCTTCATGCATAGCTCACACCTATCTTTTAGGAATATAGACCAAAAAGGAAAAATCTTTTTAAGTTAATTGGATTAATACCTTACAAACTTATGAACTTCATAGCAAACTAAAAGAAGAAGAAAAAGTTTAAGGAGGTAACATGGAAAGACAAGATTCTTAAACATGTTTTAAGACAGTGGTGACAACAGGAGTCTCCAAGGGGAGTAACACTTTCTAAAAGCTTATTAATAATGCTCAAGGCATTAAGAACAATATGCTATTGGTATAAAGGATGTAAGTCTTCTGAGCTGTTGTCAACAGTTTGAGAACAAGATATGGAAAGAACTCAACCCAAACACAAGATTGCATTTAATCGTGTGGGGCTTTATTTGAAGGGCCCTGATTTTGTGTCTCCAAATCCTTTTCGTCTAAACAAAACAGAACAGTAAAAAGCTAACACTTAGCTGATAATGTTGCTGATTCTGAAACATGAATATATTTAACCTAAAGATGAGCAATAAGGTGTTTTAAGAATTTGTCAGTGGTTTGGGGCACTTTGGTGGCTCAGTCGGTTGAGTGACTTCAGCTCAGGTCATGATCTCACGGCTCCTGGGTTCAAGCCCAGGGTCAGAGTCTGTGCTTGACATCTCAGAGCCTGGAGCCTGCTTCAGATTCTGTGTCTTCCTCTCTCTTTGCCCCTCCCTCGCTCACTCTGTTTCTCTCTGTCTCTCTCAAAAATAAATAAATATTAAAAAAATTAAAAAGAAAAGCATTTTTAAACGGTGGATAGCTTGTGTGCTTACAAATGGATTCTTCAGTTACATATGCACAAGGGTGGTTGGTTCTCTCTGGGATGCTGCTGCCACGACCTGTCCAATTTCATTTGGCAACAATTTTTGCGATGCCTGAAGGGCCCCTTCATTGGATTGCAAGACTGTTATGCTCAGTCCATGCACGTTTGGAGGTGGCATTTTCCATCCATGTTTTTTGCCACCTAGGTTTTGTGGGAAGGGAAAAAGAAACAAATAAACCCAGGCCTTTCTTCTTCTGAAGCCTAATCTTTTTCCCTTTATAATAATTTCCTCAAGATACTATACTTTGAAAGCCTATAGAGGGTCTGTTTTTGCCATTAAAAAAAAAGTCTAAACTAAGACTTATGAATTTGAATTGGTTTCCACACTATGTTAAAGTTCTGTTAGAGAAAAAAAAAATTTGTTGAAAGTTATATGGTGTAGCTGTGTGGACAGATAGGTAAAGAAACATACCCTTAAGATATTATCTACAACGCCAGTAACTTTCTTATTTTACATTGAGCTTCCAGGACCTGAAAAGAATATCTACATGTGTTATTCAGCTCAATCTTATACAACAAAATACTATATAGACTGGGTGGTTTAACAACAGCCATTAATTTCTCACAGCTCAAGAGGCTGTAAAGTCCTAAGACCAAGGCTCCATCAGGTTTAGTTTTTGGTGAGGGCTCTCTACCTGGCTCACAGATGGCCATCTTCTCCCTGGATTCTTATGGAACAGAGAGAAGTTCTGGTGTCTCTTTACGTTCTAATGAGGGCACTGATCCGATCATGGGGGGCTCCACTCTCATGATCTCATCTAACACTTAGTTACCTCCTAAAGGCATCACCTCTGAATGCTCACATTGGAGGGTAGAGCTTCAGCATATGGTTTTTTGGGAGGATGCAAATACCAGTCCCTAACACCAAATGTACGATATTTTGAAGCACCTTAGCTTCTCTGGTCTCTAGCTTTACTATACTGCAATTGTATTCAAATTCTTTCAAAGCTACAGTGTATCTGAATTTCACATTTTGTGCTTAAATGGAACTTCTTTTAGTTAAAAAAAGAAAAACATGTGGTGCTTTTGGAATAAAACAACATCATAAAGAAATATTATAAGTAAATGTAGTAGGTTAATATAATTATCTAAGAGTATTAGACTTCAAAATAATTTTCAGACCTCTTCTGTAATTTGTGAACATAGAGGAAATGAAGAAACTCAGTAGCCTTTGCAATCACCCCAAAAGATTGTTTTCTGGGAAACAGAAAAATTTAAATGACAATCTATTAAATTTGTAACATAGTCATGCCTGTCAGATGCCTAGAAACATAAAGAGCCAACTATTATAACATTTAACATTTTATTGGCTTTTTAAAAATATTTTTAAAGTTTATTTATTTTGAGAGAGAGACAGACAGCATGAGTGGTGAAGGGGCAGAGAGAGAGAGAGAGAAGGAGAGAGAGAATCCCAAGCAGGCTCTGTCCTGTCAGCATGGAGCCCAATGTGGGCTTGAACTCACAAAACCGTGAGATCATGACCTGAGCCAAAACCAATGGCTGGATGCTTAACTGACTGAGCCACTCAGGTGCCCCAACATTTTATTGTTTTTAATCCTTAGGATATGTGCTAATTTCCACACAAATGACTTGGTGAGTGAATTCCTTTGTTGATATCAGCACTGGGTCTATATTAGTGTACAGACTATTACAATAACCACCTTTTATTATTCAACAGACTAAGTATTAAGAATTACATGAGAGAGGGGTACCTGGGTTGCTTGGTCAGTTAGGTGTCCGACTTCAGCTCAGGTCATGAACTCTGGGTTCATGGGTTCGAGCCCCACATCAGGCTCTGTGCTAACAGCTCAGAGCCCACTTCGGATCTTCTGTCTCCCTCTCTCTCTGCCCCTCCCCCACTTGCTTGCATGTGTTCTCTCTCTCTCTCTCTCTCTCTCTCTCTCTCTCTCAAAAAATAAACATTAAAAAAAATTACGAGAGATACTTTTTATTTCACTTACCTTCATTTTCAGACCCTAACAGGTCATATAGTCCAACAGAAGTCAGAAAGTGAGAAAAATGATTGTACTATGATCTTATGAGCACAGTCAAAATTTTTAATCTTGTTCTGCCAAACAAAACAAAACAAAACAAAACAAAACGACTTAGTATTCCTTTTTATGTTCTTCCTTCCTTTCCTTCTTTATATCCTTCCTCCCTCCCTTTTTTCTCTCTACCATAAAGATAAACTAGTATTTTTTTTAATTTTAAGAAATAAACACAAATAGTTAAAGGCAAGCTGAGAAATATGTATCTTAGCAACAATGCCACATTTTCAAAGAAAATATATAAATATAGATTAGTAGGGATATTACTTTTTTATTAAAGTTTTCTTTTTTTAAGTGTATTTATTTTTGAAGGAGAGAGAGAGTGGGAGAGGGGCAGAGAGGGAATCCCACAGGAAGAGAGAGAATCCCAAACAGGTTCCGCCTTGTCAGCACAGATCCCGCCACAGGGCTCACCCTCATGAGCAGTGAGATCAGGACCTGAGCCGAAATCAACAGACACTAACTGACTAAGCCACCCAGGTGCCCCTGAATGATTTAATCCTAACAATCCTGTGAGGCAGGTACCATAACTGTCATCCTCAATTTACAAATAAAAAACCTAAGGCATAGAGGAGTACCCTTCCCAAAGTCACAGAGCAGGCAAGTGATGTATAGAAAGATTATGAATGAAAAAGTGTTAGAATTTGGAAACTGTGTCCTTTTTCCTCTTAAAGTTCTACTTTGTTTCTGTACTACAAATGAAATTGTGTTTTAATCTTTACTGCAAAGGTTTTAGTGTAGTTGCCTTTTAAAATCTTGACCTTTTTATTCTTTTAAAATGCTTATTAGTTTAAATTACACAGTGGCTCACTCCCTTGTGCTCCCGATACCCACACTTGATACCCACCAAAACCCACCAAAACCGATACCCACCAAAACACTTTTGGAACACCTACTATGTAGCACCAGACAGAATGCTAGTCCTGAGATCATGAAGATAAATGACACACAATTACCATGCTGAAGGAGCTACAATAAATGATACAGCACTAAAGCTTATGAGGAACTTGAATTCTTCATATGGTTCAAAAAAGCAAGCAAGAATTTCCCTGAATAAGATCACTGCAAAACTAATGGCTACAAGACTCAAAATAAATTTTTTTCTTGTAGAATATCATATGCAAGTTCATTTCTTGGAAACAATCACAAACCATTAAAATGTCTCAGTGAAGTTTGAATTTTTAAAAATAATCTTCAGTTTACTTAAGTTTCTAAAGGAGCAATATATTATGCTAATTGCTATATATCTGTATCTATGTCATATATATATATGTATAATATATATATATATATACATATATATATATATATATCCTAAATGTTACATATATATCAAAGTATAGTATTAAGGAAACAGGAGAAATTATTATAAAGGAAAATTATTATAAAGGCCTATTGTTCCCTACAGACCAGTACGAGAGGTAGGAGAATTTTATCTGGTTGGGTGTTGCTCTGGTAAATGTTTGTCTTTTCATATGATGAATGACCCAATGTCTATTTAAAGAAATCATATTCTTTCTTAACCTGAGTCTCTGGCTCATTATCAGGACGATAATTTAAGCATGTAGAAGTTCATAGCCCTACCATAAACCCAGAATGTTTACAGTTCCTTTTATAAAACTGTCATTTCTAGAATGGAAATAAGTAAGTGAGAAATAAGAGCGAGGAAGAAAAAAGGAAAGGAGGGAAGCAGGAAGAGGGTGAACAAGCATGGGCAGCATTCTTCACAAATATCTAAACATCAAGGATTTCATGTCTGCGTGGGTTCCCCGTATGTACACCTATTAAATTTAATTTTCTCTTGTTAAAAAAAAACCCCAAATAGCTAAACATCATTATTCCAAAAGAACAATTAAATATTATTTTGATTTTATAACTTCCATTTCCTCATGAATTTCTTCATACGAAGTCTGATATACTGAAAGTCCACTATGTTGTGCCGAATGCCAGTCTTAACAGAAAACAGGACAGCATTAGCTTTCATGTGCTACTACTTTTGCCAGTCCTTGCTTCCCCAGTGAAGAAGCCCTGTGTCTGTGAAAGCCACACATCCGTTGTCCCGTCATGTATGTTTCTGAGGACAAGAAATGATTATCTCCAGGTCTGGGGCTTCAGGGACAAGTAATACAGCAGCACCAGACTACAAAAATGGACCTGATAATTAACTAAAGACTGAATGGAAGCAGAAGGCTGAGGTAGCAATACTAACGTCAGGTGAAATAGGCTTTAAAATAAAGACTGTAACAAAAGACAAAGGCATTACTGTACATAATGATTAAGAAGTCAACACCTTAAATAATAATTAAATAAATAAATAAAATAATGAATACCACAGACTAATGAGCAAAGATGTTTCACCTGAACTCTGTAATGAGTCTCATGACTCTGATGTAAGTACTTCTACCTTGCTCTCTCAATTTTCTAGGTAAAGAAATGAAAGTTCAGAGGTGATCAGGAATTTGTCCAGGCTCACTAAGCTAGAAAATAGCAGGGAAAGACGCAGCTGGTGTTTTGTGACGCCAACTGAGAGTAGAGACTAGCACTAGAACTGAGAAGTTAACCAGGGCACTGAAATTTATAGCAAAAACAAACCCTCCCCTTACAACAAAATTTCAGGGGGAAAAGAGTTTATATCTAACAACTCTTTTCTTTTCCAGAACTTTCATGCAAATTTTGCACAGACAGAGCCGTCCGGTTTCTCTGCTGGTCTGGCCTCTGCCTAAAAATTGACAAGTCTTCTTCCCTGCAGAAGGTTGGCTGGGGCCCAGCTGATTGGATGCTGGGCTGGGAAAACCCAGGTCTGAGGTCCTGGTGTGTGAAAGAGCAATGGATTAAGAGTCACGGCACTTAGATCCTAATTTCAATTCAGATACTAGCTCACTGCACATGACCTTAAGCCCATTTTGAAGCCTTTTGTGATTACTTTACTACATCCTTCATAGATACCTCAGAACACTAGCTAGTCTCTCAAATAGTGGTCCTCAAATCACCAGCCTCATTCCTAGGAAGGGTTGGGGGGGGGGGGTGCTGGTTCTTGTTGTGAATGCAGATTCCTGGGCTCCATCACAGACCTACCACATCAGAATATCCTGAGATGAATCCAGAAAAACCCAGGTGCACTTTTAAATTTTGCACACTAAAATTTGCAAGCCATCGGGAGGGTCTTTGTAATAAGTCACATATATTTTGATCCTAATCCTAATGTTTATTGGCAAGTTATTTAATTTTCTCTCTGGGGAATTTGCAACCACAGGTCTTTCTTGTGTTATTTATTTATTTATTTTTTTTTGAAAGACAGAGACAGAGAGAGAGAGAGAAGCAGAGAGAGGGAGAAAGAAGAGAATCCAAAGCAGGCTCTGCACTGCCAGCCCAGAGCCCAACGCAGGGCTCAAACTCATGAACGATGAGAGATCATGACCTTAACCAACTGAGCTGCCCAGCCACCCCCACAATTTTTTTCTTAGTCACATCCAGCCAGCTCAACCTTTCTGGCCTTCACTTTTCCCATCTCTAAAACGGGTATGACTACTTCTAACTTACTGAGTGAATATGAAAGACAAATATGATATTACATTTATAGCTTTAATGTGCCCAGTAGAATTCCTAATATGACAGACTTTCATAAGTGTATGTTATCTTTCCTTCATAATAACAGACCATTAGCATAATGATAACAGATATTTATTCAGTACTAACTATATATAGCACCAGGCACATTACATGTACTCACTCACATAATTATCATAATAACCCTATGAAGAAGGCAGTGTTATTATCCTCAGTTCCTTTCCACAGGGGGATCCTGAGACATAGAGAATTAGATAACTTATCTAAAATCACATAGACAGTAAGTGATGGAATTATAGGCTCTCTGTGGTTCTGATACAAGATAAAGTTTGAAAATTGCTGCCTTGGAATCACTACCATGATCATCGCATTCAAGAAACACATGGCAGAACAGCATCTCACCCAGAATCTATGGGGCTGGAGCCCCATGATTTTGATACACACAATCTTGAAATTTCATTGCCAAAATCAGAGGCTAACAGAGTTATATTTCCTGAGTATTTTGTTTAATTAATCCCTATATCAGTATTACTATTACCCCAATTTAATTTTTACATCTCTAAAATACAATTAAATGTCTATTAGTATTCTTTAATACTAATCATGTAGAGACGATATAATTGAAACACATAAAATCATGAAAAGAATAAGCACTTGGCATGTTCACCAAACCTGCAATATTATACAACTCAGATCTCAGTAATAGAAATCTTTTTTTAAAAAAATGTGCTATGAATTTTGAAAAATAAATTAGCTGTGAATTTTTAAATTTTGATATAATTATTTAAAACTTTTAATTAATAAAAATGTTTGCTTATTTTCATAATTGCAAATTATAAATGAATCTAAAAAATTCTACTCAGGGGCGCCTGGATGGTGCAGTCGGTTAAGCGTCCGACTTCAGCCAGGTCACGATCTCGCGGTCCGTGAGTTCGAGCCCCGCATCAGGCTCTGGGCTGATGGCTCGGAGCCTGGAGCCTGTTTCCGATTCTGTGTCTCCCTCTCTCTCTGCCCCTCCCCCGTTCATGCTCTGTCTCTCTCTGTCCCAAAAATAAATAAAAAACGATGAAAAAAAAAATTTAAAAAAATAAATAAATAAAAAATTCTACTCAGACTACAATCAGACACAAAATTACAATCTGTGTATGATTACATATTGGTGTGTGTATTTCTTATTATTCACTTTATGCGGTTATTTTTGTTACATTTATGTAGTTATAATCATACCATTTATATACTTTTACTAACATAACATAAAATTTAACAAGCAGTATCTCATAATGACATGCTATTTATAATCATTTTAATAACAGCATAATATTCCTATCTGTGAGTTGTAAGTTAACTAAAGTTATCTTAACTCATCCCTTACTCAGGTTTAGGTTCTTTCAAATTTTGAAACAATTATGAATAAAGCTACAATTAATATTTCCTCCTCGCCCTATTTTAGGATTATTTCCATAAAAGAGATTCCCAGGAGTATAATGGCCAGGTCTAATTCAACTCTTTATATCGACAAATATTATTGAATTATTCATTTCCATTTGTGTTGTGATGTCTTTTAATATGCACTGCAACATATAAAAGGTAATATTTCTTTGATATTTTGTTCAATTAACACTCTTTTCCTACATCAGTGTTACAATATTTATATTATCATAGCTGAAAACTATGGTTCAATGTCCAGTATCACTTGTGTAACTCATTTCTCTTCCTTTCAAACTATTCTAAGCATTTTTCATGTATTTAACCTTTCAGATGAACTTGAGAATGATTTTGTCAAATGAAGCAAACAAAACAAACCAAAATTTTTTTCGAAAAACAAAATAATTTTGAAAACAAATCAAACCCAAATTTCCTTATGATTTTAACTGGAATGGCATTAAATCTATAAGATAATTTTGACATAAGTGAATCCTTGAAATGTGTGTTTTTGACATACAGAAGTGTTGTTTATCTAATTTGTTTCTACTGTTTTCTCAAAACTCCATCACTTTTTATTCATGTTAGGCCACAAATATTTGTCATTAAAGTTATTCTGAAAGTTTATACTGTTGTTGCTGTGGCAAATATCGACTCTTTCACTCATTTTTAACAGGTTTATTGAGGTATAATTTCACATAAAATTTACATTTTAAGTGCACAATTCAATGATTTTTTAACAAGTTATAGAGTTGTTCAAACAGCACCACAGTCTAGTCTTAGAACATTCCCAACACCGCAAAAAGATTTTCCTTCTTGTTGCTGACTTCTAATTTATTTTTGTTACAATTGGAGAACATACTTTATATGATTCCACGCCTTTTAAGTACCTTGGGATGTGTTTTATGGCCTAGCATGTGCTCTATTTTTGAGAATGTTTCATGTGCGCTTGGGAAGAATGTCCATTCGTTTTTGTTGGGTGGAGTATTCTGTGGGGGTCAGTTTGTCAAGTTGGCTGTTGGTGTTAAGTGTTCAGGGATATGAAAGATATCCTTGCTGATTTCCTATCTAGTTGTTCTATCAATTCTTGAGATTGGAGTGTTGAAGTCTCCATTTACGATTGTATTGCGCTTCAATTCTGTCATTTATTGCTTTATGTACCTGGGGGTATATGTTAGGTATGTATACATTTATAATTATTTTATTTTCCTGTTGAGTTGACCCTTTTATCATTATGAAATATCCCTTTTTATCTCACTTTTTTTTTGTCTTCAAGTATATTTTGTCTGATATCAGTATATTCACTAGTTCTTTTATGGTTCCTATTTGTGTGGTATATCTTTTAAATTCTCTTAACTTTCAGTCTATATGTGTCTTTTTAATTTAAACCTTGTCTCTTGTAGGCAGCATATAATTGGATTTTTTTTAAAAAATACAGCCTGACAATCTCTGCTTTTTGGTTGGAGTATTTAATCTATTTACATGTAATGAAAATATTGATAGAGTTGGACTTCTGCTATTTTGGTTTTTTTCCCCATATGTCTCAAGTCATCTTGGCTTCTGTTCCTCTTTAACTGTGTTCATTTGTGTTAAATAGATATATCCTAGTCTATTACTGTAATTCATTTTTAAAGACTTTTTCAGTTTTTACTTGGTAGCTGCTCTTGGCATTAAAATTACCAATCTACTAGATTAATTACAACCTACTAGAATTAATCACAACCTACTTCAGATGACTAATAACTTAATGGCAGTAAAATATAGAAATTTTGCTGCAACATAGGTATATTTCTTTTCCCTTAATGTTCTCATTGTCATATATCATATCATTACATAAGCTCAATAACAGTTTTGTAATTATTGTTTTATGCAATTGTCTTTTAAATCGGTTAAAAGACAAAAGTAAGTATTTATACAGTCCTTATATTTAGTTATGCAATGACCTTTTCCCCCCACATTAGGACTTTATCCTTTATAGACGTTAGAGGTTTACAAATTAAATTTGAGAGGGAAGTACAGAGATTTACCATATACCCCATGCCCCCCCCCCCCCCCCACCAGGCTAGCCTCCCTTATTACCAACATCCTCCACCAGAACGGTACATTTATTACCAGGGATGAACCTACACTGACACATCATAATCACCCAAAGCCCATAGTTTACCTTAGGGTCCCCTCTTGGTGTTGCACATTCTATGGGTTTGGACCAATGTATGACATAAGTCCATGATTATAATATTATACAGAGTATTTTCACTGCCCTAAAAATCTCTGTGTTCTGCCTATTCATCTCCACCTTGCCTGCAACCACTGATCTTTCTAGTCTTCATATTTTGCCTCTTACAGAATATCATATACTTGGAATCATACAGTATATACCCTTTTCCGATTGGCTTCTTCCATTTAGTAATATGCATTTAAGTTTCCTCTGCGTCTTTCCATGTAATCACATTTTCCAGTGTTCTTTATTTTTTCATGTGGATTCAGTTACCATCTGTTGTCATTTCCATTCAGCCTGAAGGATTTTCCTTATTATTTCTTTTGTATTCTGTCTTTGTTTCTCTGAGAATGTCTTTATTCTCCCTTCAGTTTTTTGAAGGGTAGTTTGCTAAATATAGAATTTTTGGTCGACAGTTTTTTTTTTTCTTTAAATATGTCATCCTGCTGCCTTCTGGCCTCAATTTTTGATGAGAAGTCAGCTTTTAATCTTATTGTGGTCCCACTGTTATGTGATGAGTCATTTGTCTTCTGCTGCATTCAAGATGCTCTCTTTGTCTTTCAACAGTTTGACTATAATGTATCTTGATGTAAATTTCTTTGGGTTAATACTTTTTGGAGTTTATTGAGCTTTTTGGATATGTATATTAATGTTTGTCGTCAAATTTGGAAAGTACTTATCATCTTCACACATTTTCTAACCCACACATTCTTCTATCTCTGTCCTCTCCTTCTAGGGCTGCCGGTGTGTGCATTTTTGTATATTCATGTGTCCTACAGGTCTCTGAGACTCTGTTCATTTTTCTTTCTGTTCTTCAGGTTGCATACAACTAAGAGAGAAAAGCCATATAGTAATTTGAACAAATTTAATATGAAGAATTATCAGCTAGAGGTGGGTATTCAAGTAATGGGGTATTGACTCATAAAAAGTAAATAGAACTCTTAAAAAATGCAGGACTAGGGAACTAAGAAGAAACCATTATACATATAGAGCTGATATTAGAGCATCTAAGAAAGACTCCCCTCCTCCCCTGCATCCAACAGGTGAGATCTAGATCTGGTTGGAGTAGGCATGACAGTGGCTCACTGAATGGCAGAGAAGTCACTGTGGAGCTGCATGGGCAGAACCTGCTGGAAACCTCCCTCTAGCATGCTGGCAAAACCTCTTCATAAGGAGGCATCTTCCTAAAGGCACTCTCCTACAAAATTGCCCAATGACAATTGCTGGGGGGCATGGCTGGCCAATGGATGCTGCTCATTGCCATGCAGTGCAGGAGATGGATGCTGGAAAAAGCTGCCTGCACTGCAAGAGCTGGGAGCAGGAGAAGCCACACAGGCAGCATGAGGATCCGTTGGGTCCTACCTAAGAAGGAAAACCCCTTCTTCCTGCACTGTTTCTCCCAGCACCCTCTCCTGACAAAGCTTATTGCCAGCTGGCAAAGAAAATAAAATTAAAGGCTCCAAATGCATTTTCATAGAACAGGAAAGGAAGAGAATTTGGAACTGAGAAGCAATATATTGATAACTGGCACATTTCATTCCTTTGGCCATTCACTTCCATATGCAACCTTCTACACACATTTGAATTTCTCTATAGCAACAAAATATATGTCCGACTAACAAAATACAGTTATCCATGTTGCAAGCAAAGAAGCCATCCCCCTTTCCCAAAAACTGGGAGGTACATAGTCCCAAGTCCCAACAGTTATTATGTCCAACACAGGCTACAATAAAAGCTCCTTAAAGTTGGTGACAGTTTCACTGAGTATTTTGTTACCTAAAGACAATAGTGTTAGCTTCTAAAAGCTTGTATATAAAATAAAGAAAAGGAGAAAATGGTATATAAGTAAACATGTGCATATAGCAAGAAGAGAGAAAACATACACAACTAATATAGTCGTTTCTGTAATTGTCTCAAGGTTGTAGATGATATTTATGGATTCCATCTTTACCCATTCCGTTTTTCCCTTACTCTCTTCCAAAACCTTGACTGCTCTGAGTTCTTTTCCTGAATGACCAAAACCTTCATTCCTGAAGGGTGTGCATCCTCAATTGTTCTGCCTTTCCTTGGTTGCTACAGTTTTACATTAACTTTTACTATTGGACTTGAAAGTGATAAGATGTGCCCCTGAGAATCCCCTAGGTTGCAAAATGTGGTCTTTTTTTTTTTTTTTTTTTTTTTTGTCTCTAATCAATTTCTAGTTGGGAATATAGATTAATTGCTGCATCTCTCTCTCTCTCTATTGGTTTGATGATACAGGAGTCCCAAATTGCCAGTTGGAAGTATCATCTTCCAATTCAATGGAATAATTTTTTCTGTCCCTGATGGAAGCATTCCATGCTTGGGGACTAAGGCTGCAAAACTAGAAGAACTCAAGGTTATGGGTATGGAAAGCAAAAATTGTGCAAGTGGTGTATCACATGTATCACATGTATCACATGCTTATACTGTCTAGAATTTGTAGGGCATTTCAGCATAAAATTGGTGAAAGCAGAATCCCCTATTTTATCTGGATGTAAAAAGAATGACTGAGTATTTTATATTTAAATAAGGTAAAAACGGCTACTGGCTTGAGAGAGACATCTTAACATATGAAGGAGTTAACCTTCTAAGTCACACTTTTGAAAAAAGATTTACAAATAAGTATGGGATTTCACTAAATGACTTTTGGAAATCTAATGGAAATAATTGTAAAGATTTTTCTTATTTTATCTATTAATACAATGTGATATCAATACATTTCTCCATACCGAACCATCTTTATTGTATTAGCTTTTGCTGCAGTAACAAATAACCCCCAAATCTTTTTGGCTTACAGTGTAAGACAAACATGTTACATTAAGGCTGTAGATTGCCTCTGTTACTGCTTGCAGACTGATTATAGATCTGCCCCATTGTCTTCTTCCTGTGTCCAGGATGCACAGGCAACAATAATCGTAGTAGAGGGATAAGGCACAGAGATTGAAATGAATCATTCACTTGCTTTTAAAGCTTCTGCTTGAAAATGGCAAATCTGACAACCATTCAGATTCCATTGGCCAAAGCAAGCCACATGGTCAAGCCCAATGCCAATGAGGTGGGGAACATACTCCTTCAACAGTCTGGTGAAGGGAGAATGGGTATTTGTGAAAAGTAATGCAAACTATCATAATTACATTCAAAGAATAGATATTTCCTGGTCATGGTAAATTACTCTTTTAATATATTATTAAGTCTATTTCATAATATTATATTATGCATAATCACAAGTGACATCTATAATTTTTCATGCTTTAAGAGTTTGGTAGGATGGTTATGTTTGCTTAGTAAAATGAAATGGGTAACTTTCCATATTCTTCTCTATGTTCTACATATGGAGCTATCTATTCCTCATAAGGATAAGAAATTTCATCAGCACCATTTAGAACTAAAGGCCTTTGGGGGAAGTAATTAATTTGATAACTTGAAACAATTTTTTTTTTTTTTTGCTATGGGTAGAATATCACTAAACTTTTAAGTAGTTTTGTTTTTTCTATAATTATCCACTTCATAATTTTAAAAACTGACAGTGATAAATATGTATATATTTAACAAATGTTTTCTACATGTTATAACTTCTCTATGATTTCTAATTTTTACTGGGATTTTCCAAATTTACTATTTTGTGATTTGTTCACTTTTTTCCTATTTTCTAATGCATTTTCTATTATTGCTTTTATTTTTACTAGTCCTTTTTTTTTAATTTTGTAAGTATTTAATAAAATGATTAGTCTTGCTCACAGAATAAATTTAAAAAATTAGCTATGAATTTAAGTTTAGCAGTATTACATAGTTCCATTAAAATGAAAACTCAGTGAGGGCTGTATTTCTATTCCTTTGTTCACTAATATCCCCAAGGTTCTAGCACTGTGCCTCTGCACAGAGCTTCACAGGTAGCATTCATAGGAATCTGTTTTTGCATTATCTGTTTCCTTTTTGAAATTATGATTATTTCTTAATTTCAACAATCTTGGATTTTTGTTTAAATTTTCATTACTTTATCTAGTTTGGTGGTTCTCAGACTTTAGCAGGGCTCACTTGGAGAACTTGTTAAAACACTGATTTTTAAATTTTAAAACATAGGTGCTACTCTCAGAGTTTTTAATAGGCTTGAGGCAGGGATCTAGAATTTGTATTTTTAACAAGTTCCCAGATGATGTGAAGTCTCACTGGGGTCCACACTATAAGACTCATTGTCCTGGTTTATTTCATTTTATGAGAATGTTAATTACTTGCTTCTGCTTTAGAGAATTTAATGAGGTATCTTGGTGACTAATAGATCAATGAGGTATGCTGCCTTTGCTATAGATATTCTACCATCTTATGTTTTAAAAGTTCTAAGTGTCATCATTTGTTTTTGTGTAATTGAGAATAGACGAATAGTTGTATAATAAGATGTATATTAAAGTGGCAGACTGATGAATTCTCTAAACTAGTTTATAGTTTAGTTGTTTACCTATCTCTGCTATTCTCTGAAAGACTTGATTTTCCAAAACTTTACCTACAAGCAAATCACTCACCTGAGCCATTACTTTGTGATTTGGGCACATTTTCCTTAGTCCACCACTAAAGAAATGACTTTAGTCCTTTTCATGGATGTCGTGATACGCCTTGTACATTTGGATTTTCTTCAACCAATGGTTCCATGTTAAGAAGTGCTTCCAAATTCATTAATCAGTTTTTCTGGAGCCTGCTGTGTCCTCTTTTTCTCAATTCTATTTTCTACTTCCAAAAGTCTCACTTCTCCTGACTTTAACTCATTTTTATTTTTTTTTAAACATCTGCACTTTTTTTTTTTTTAATGTTTGTTTTATCTTGAGAGAGAGAGAGTGTGTGAGCAGGGGAGGGGAAGAGAGAGAGAGGAACGGAAGATCTGAAGGGGGCTCTGACCTGACAGCAGCAGCAAGCCCTATTCAGGGCTTGAATTCAGGAACCATCAGAGCATGACCTGAGCCGAAGTTGGAACGCTCAACTGACTGAGCTACCCAGGTGCCCCGTATTATTTTAAAATTATCCTATGCACTGATTTCTGCCACAAATTCTACCTAATCTGACATTAATATTAATACTGATGCATTCTTTAGTAGGATTTAAAGATGCTCACTGCTTCATTGGTAAATTTTCTGAATAATTCTTACATGCATCTCTATGAGTAGTAAACCACTGGATTTTATTTCATTATACTCTGAGAGACTTTTTAGTGAGCGGATTTAAGCAATTTACAATTTTTTGTAACTTACACAAGTCATTTCATTATAGAGAAATCATAAAGTACTAGTACTACAAAAAGAAAAATAATTAGCCAATATGTTAAATTTTTTAAAATGATTTGACAGACTAAGGACATTTTTTTCTAGTTTACTTTATAAATTTTAACACACAGACTTTAGCATTTTTATGTAGCAAGAATTATCAGTTGTCTTTTCCTTTGATTTCTGATCACTTTTGTGATTAAAAAAGGTCCTTTCTTTTCAAGAGATTAGATACTCATCTTCATCTTCTGATTTTTAGTTTTGCTTTCTTTACATAGATTACTTTGTTATCCCTAGAATTTATTTGATACACGTATATTTTACTTCAAACAAAAATATAGTTATTTTATACACAATATTTTTAGGCATACTTTATTTATGGCATTGTCATAAACATTCAATATTTATAATTATTATCAAGTACTAGAATTGTTTTAACTTTATCCCTTCACTTAGCATTAGTTATCAACATGATAAGTTACACTCCCAAATACCGTAATTGTAAGAGAAAATAGGAATTAAGTATTTAAGACATGCAGGTAAAGCAGGGTCAGGGGACTGTAGTAAAAATGAACCTAAAAGAAATCAACTCCTGAAATTTTCGGTATTTTTAAAACAGTAATAATCTACATTGTTCAATTTTCAAAATGCCTTATGAATGTATTTTGGCTTTGTTGTAAATATACTGTAAGAAGTACTTTTATTTGGATCTCTACCAAATGATCAGTGTTGTTTTCAGGTTTTTTTTTTTTTTATTCAATTACCGTATTTAGTTAGGACATTGGAAGAAAATGCCAGTATACTAGAAGACATTCTTCAAATCTTTTCTTTTTTTTTTTTTTTTAATCTTTTTTTTTTCAACGTTTTTTTTTTATTTATTTTTGGGACAGAGAGAGACAGAGCATGAACGGGGGAGGGGCAGAGAGAGAGAGACACAGAATCGGAAACAGGCTCCAGGCTCCGAGCCATCAGCCCAGAGCCTGACGCGGGGCTCGAACTCACGGACCGCGAGATCGTGACCTGGCTGAAGTCGGACGCTTAACCGACTGCGCCACCCAGGCGCCCCTTTCAAATCTTTTCTAATGCATTGTTTTATGTTTAAGATAATTTAATACTGGTGCAGAAATGACCATGGCAGAACATTGCTCTATCTCTAAAGCTTTGACATGTTTCAATTCCTTTCCTTTAGTTTACTTTGCCTCAGTTCCCTATATTTCTCCCAAGGTTACATTACAAAGATATCTACATACACTTGCTTTTCTATTTATTTTATCTCCTTTTTCTCTTCCCAATATCCCATGATTTTATTGTAATTAAAAAAAATTATCCCCTGGGTGCCTGGGTGGCTCAGCTGGTTAAGCTTTGGACTCTTGATTTTGGCTTAGGTCATGATCTCACGGTTTGTGAGATCTCACGGTTTGAGATTAAGCCCAGCATCAGGCTCCATGCTGGTGGTGGAGCCTGCTTGTGATTCTCTCTCTCCCTCTCTGTCTGCTTCTCCCCTGCTCATGCTCTCGCTCTCTCTCAAAATAAATAAACATTATATATGTATATATATATATTATATATATACATTATATATATACGTTATATATACATGTGCCTTAAAAAGATTATCCTCAAGAAAAATTACTGTTTGCAAATATAGTATCCTAAATTCTCACATTAATGGAAAAAGTACAAGTATGCAAATCCAAATCTGTAGATATTTGTACAGCAGGAATTATTGTTGGGGAGAGATTATTGTAGTCAATACAAAGTGTTTAGTAACAAGAAATTTGCCTAATGGGACTGCATTTCATCTGGTATAGAAACACAGTTAAGATAGTAGAGTTGATACAATGACTATATATAACTAAAGCACCAAAGCTACTGAGGAAGAGCTACGTAGTTGATTCGGTAGTGTAAGTGACTAATTCTAATCAATACATGGCTGAAATGTTAATAATAAAACAGTTTACCATAGCAGGTGAAAAAGATCTACTGGAAAATGGCTGTTGTGGTAGTATTTAAAAGCCATATAAAAATACCTTTATATTTTTGCTTTTTCCAAAGTATTATAATAATTGGCATTGCTCAAATTAGTATAGTAAACTTAGATATTAAAATATTTTATCCATATCAAATGTCAAGGGCTTTAAATGTGCTATTATAATAAATGTATGATCGGCATCAGTACTCACGACTTTAAAAGAATATTTTATCCTTATATCAGATTATATCAATTATCATCAAAACATGTCCAGTATATGAGGCTTCTATTTAAGTGGATTGAAAACCAAAAATTTTATTATTTTAACAATACAATAACAAATGTAGCTCACCATCAGGGAGGACAGCCATTAAAATGAATACAGCAGAACAATTAATTCAAATTTATTTCCAAAGAATAACAGAAATAATAGTTTGAGTGAGATTTAAAATACAACAAGCCAAAAGATTAGAAAGCCTAAGAACTGCAACTCAAATACCATAAAAAGGCAGTAATAAGGCTTCCCAGATTCAACTACTAGTGACTGACAAAAGTATATATATTGCCAGTGTACAAAGAACTAAAAACAGGTTTCAATATGAAGTAAAAATGTGAGTATCAGTACCATTAGGCTAAAATCCAAAGTATTAACAAGGTTAATGATTGTAGCAAAAATATTGATAAAGGGATATCTGAAATAGTTAAGACACTGGAAGAGTTGAATCAACTTATTTCAAAATTTCTCCTTGGAGAAATGCTTCTTTCCACAGATGCTCATTATACATCCATTTATCTATTATAGTGTTTTCTTAAGAAATTTTAAAAATTTTATTTATTTACTTTGAGAGAGAGAGAGAGCATGAGGAGGGTTGGGGAGGGGCAGAGAGGGAGAAAGAGAATCCCAAGCTGATAGCGCAGAGCCAGGCGCACATCAACCTCAGGAACCGTGAGATCATGATCAGAGCCGAAATCAAGAGTGGGACAATTAACCTACTGAAGCACCCAGGTGGCCCTATGTTTTTAGGAAGTAGGGGGAAAGATAAAAAAACAGAAAATGGAACCGGAAAGTAATTAATAGAAAATATTTTTGAAAGCGAATCTGGCACTGGAGTCTTAATTACTATGTCAAACTCCACCAGTCCTTGATTAAAAGTAAACTACATCATCTCACATGATGCTTAATGACAAAATTAGCCAAGATAAATGCTGATGTTAATAGCCATAATAAATAAATATCACAAATTACTAATTACATTTAGTCAACAAAGTAGCGTTGTTAATAATGCTCCCCAAATACAACAGGTAGCATTTCTAATGAATAGTTGGGGTTTACATCACACCTCTGTTTATCATGAGTGAATTCATAACAAGCTTCATTTAAAATGAGTCACAGAACATGTGCCTTTCCTTTCCTGGTTTAAATGGTTAATCAATAATGACTCAGATACAAAAGTACTAGGACTGTTAGGGCAATGCCATTGTTTTAGGACAGGTTTTCTCAACCTTTTTTTTTTTTTTTTTTTTTCTCTTTTCTTTCTTCCTTTTTCTGGTGGAGGCTCATTCATGCTAAAAGGGAAAAGAAAAGGACTGGAGTCCAGTGAACAAAATGATAATGATTTTTAAAAATTGAGGGGTAGACAATAGCCAAATGAACGCACCTGGCAATTACAAAAGTACAGGAACAACTCACAAATATAAAACCTCACGTAATTCTAAAAAGGTAGTTAGTGGGATAATAGCAATAATTAAGAACAGTTAACACATCTCAATATAGCACTGATGATACCCTGGCAGGAAAGCAACCTTCTTGAACATTATGGAAATTCTGACTGCCTGCATGTGTGCATGTAAAGTAAGAGTCTGTAAAGTTGCCAGGAGTCGGTTGCACCACACAACTGAGTGGAGTACTGAATTAGAATCCTCAGTTATTTGTGGTAATGCAATAATCTTAGTCTATGAATACCAAATTTGGTAAGCCTTAATAACTCATTCAGCAGGTTACAACTAAGAAGCACTTAGTTGTCAGTAAAGATGAATGTATGAAATTGGCTCATTCATATGTATCAAAAACGAGCCTTACATTTTTCCATGTGGAGGGCTCTCAAAACCCATGAATTTGCTTTAGAACAAGACTGATTTGGGGGCGCCTGGGTGACTCAGTCAGTTAAGCTTCCGACTTCGGCTTAGGTCACGATCTCAGAGTTTGTGGGTTCGAGCCTCATGTCCGGCTCTGTGCTGACAGCTCGGAGCCTGGAGCCTGCTTCAGATTCTGTGTCTCCCTCTCTCTCTCCCCCTCCCCCACTTGTGCTTGGTCTGTCAAAAATAAATGTTAAAAACATAAAAAAACAAAAACAAAACTGATTTAGGGAACCCAATGTCTGACACAGACTTCAAAATAAACAATCTGGACCTAAAATACACAGAAAGAAAACATGTGATTGATATCTGATTTTATAAAAACACATAAAGACCAACCTCACTGATCTAACTTTGTGATAATTTACTTATATTTTAGGCAGTATGGATTCCTGAGTTTACAATAAATTCATTCGTTTAATCACTTCAGCGATGTTATTGTTTTTGATTCATAAAAACCTTACTACATTATTGCAAAAGCAACATTTGAATTATCTTTGTTCATCTTTAGATATACTAATTTACAAATTAAGGTTATATCAGTAATTTCTATAGTAAAGGCAGTCACACTACTGTATTCCAAATTTTTTACTGATTTTAGGAATAATTTCAGCTATGACCGTGACAAGCCCGTGTAACGATTTGTATTTCACTTAGGAGCAAGAACAAAAGTGTGTCGTGTACTATCCTGTGTGAGGGTCAATAAACACAATGGCAGAGTTGGGATGTGACAGAATTAAGAGGAAAAGGCCTGCAGAGAAGATGAGATAAAGCCATTTTTACTAATGAGAGGGCCATTTTTACAAATGAAAGCATTGTGTCCATTTGTAAATGGCACGATGTGGGTGAAGTGAAGTGGGGTTGGTAAAGGATTAGGAGAAATAAGGGAACTTGGAGAGACTCAAAAGGCCGCTGAAAGACCCTGGCATCTTCCAATGGGTACAATTAGAATGGTTGTTGGAACAATTTTGTCCTTAATTTTAGTAATTTCTGACTGACTTTTAACAGCTAATGTGAAGGGCAGAAATTACTGCAAAATAACTGAAACATTTAGCATACCTGGTGCTAGAGCACCCTCTATCACATGATCATATACTGAACATACATATGTACTAGTCGCTTTAATGGAATATTCATTTACATCTAACTTTCCCAGTTCTAAGGCTTAATTTATTACTTTCCAGCAAAGGGGTCAAAGGCCTACACATCTCTCCAGTTCTAATATCATCATTATCTCTCCTGCAATAGCAAAGAGCATTAATGACAAAGCAGTCCTGAACTCGAAATTATTCCAGGTGTGGTCCTTGTACCAACAGCTTAAATCTCACCGGAGAACTTATCAAGCCTATGATTATCCAGCTCTGGCCCTAGCTGTTCCCAGTTAGAAACTCAGAAGTTACAACCAATGTTTTAATAAGCCTTCCAGGGACTTCTGATGCATGCCCAAGTTTAAGAACCATGCCTATAGATGGAAACAGAGGAGCAGCCAAGTTAGCAGGCACTAATATACGAATTCTAAAGGAAACTTATTTCACTTTCATTATATAGTTTGATACTCAGTTAAAACACCATTCCAGGGGCGCCTGGGTGGCTCAGTCGGTTAAGCAGCCGACTTCGGCTCAGGTCATGATCTCGCGGTCCCTGAGTTCAAGCCCCGCGTCAGGCTCTGTGCTGACAGCTCAGAGCCTGGAGCCTGTTTCAGATTCTGTGTCTCTCTCTCTCTGACCCTCCCCCGTTCATGCTTTGTCTCTGTCTCAAAAATAAATAAAACGTTAAAAAAAAAACAACAACAAAAAAAAACACCATTCCAGTAAAACACTGAAAACAATCTCATGCTAGCTACCTAATATCGCCAGGCCTACACGCTTCCAGGGAAATCTAGGTTTTCAAGTAAGAATTCATTATCAGGGCAGACTTTACCACCATTTTACTGACTTTAGGGAAATTATTTTTCCTCTCTGCTTATCAAATAGTACGCCATGCGAACAAATCTACACGTAGCCTGAGTGTTTCTGAAACTAAGTTCCCAAAATTTCCTTATCCTGTTTTGTTTTTAATTTTAAAGTTTTATTTAAATTCTAGTTAGTTAACATATAGTGGAATATTAGTTTCAGGAGAAGTGGGTGAATCTAGCCTATTTTTTTTTAATTTTTTTTTTAATGTTTATTTATTTTTGAGACAGAGCATGAATGGGGGAGGGGCAGAGAGAGAGGGAGGGGCAGAGAGAGAGGGAGACACAGAATCGGAAGCAGGCGCCAGGCTCTGAGCCATCAGCCCAGAGCCTGACGCGGGGCTCGAACTCACGAACCGTTAGATCATCGTGACCTGAGCTGAAGTCGGACGCTCAACCGACTGAGCCACCCAGGCGCCCCGAATCTAGCCTATTTTTAATAAAAATTACCCACTAACTTCCACACTTGTGGAGGGGCTCCAAGCAGACACACTCCACGCTTTTACAACACTGCCTTAATACGTGAAAGGAAACAAAAGCTTTTACGTAAGAGGCCAACGGAAGCCACAAAGCCTGAGCCATCTTCCCACCAAGTGTGAAATGGAGGACCCCATTCCCGACACACTAAGAAATTCACACCGCGGTGACTGGGAGTAGCTCAGAAACAAGGCATGTGGAAGCGTAAAAAGAAAAACGTTTTTTCTGGGCTTAAAACTAGAGAAAGAAATCTGTTGGCTCTCCATCTTGTAAATACACAGACACTCCTACAAGCGGCAGCCGCTTCAAAGTCCTGCGAAGTCCCTCCTGCGCGGGAACTCCGCAGGGCGGGGACTTGGGCCCCTCCCTTCCGGGGGACGAGAGAGAGAAACGCTGGGGTCGCGATTTCTCTGGAAGGTTCGGAGAGAAAGGTGCGCGCTCCCCCTCCGCAGGCGGTGGGAGACAGGGCACCAGATGGCGCTGCCGCACCGAGAGCCGGAGTCGGGGTGGCTAGGGGACGGGAAGACGCGTCACCGGATCCTTTTCTTCGTGTCTCTCGCCGGAAATGCGCGCTGGCGCCAGCCTCTGGTCCCGGATATTAAGACTTCTGGAGAGTTCCCGCGTGAGGGCGGGGCTAGAACCGGAACCGAACGGCGACCGTCGGGCCGCGGGGCGGAAGCCCGGGGCGGTGCCAGCGGGGGCGGCCTTGTGGTGCGCGCGCCTCTCTAGGCGGGTGCGCGAGGCGGAGAGCGCGGAGGGGCGGGGTCTCGCCGTGCGCCTGCGCACTTTGGGGACGTAGTCGTCACTGGCGTGAACGTCTTTCTCTATCTTAGCACGTTTGCGGCCCGGCGAGAGGCGGAAGTGGTGACGTAGTAGGTTTTTTTTTTTTTTTTTTTTTTTTTTCTTCTCTTCCCCTCCCGCCTACAGGGCAGGGTTTGGGTTTCTAGCTGTGAGTCAGGTTTCTGGAACTCTCTGTGGAAAGTTAATGGTATATGAGGTAAAAACTCGAGCTGTGTTTTCCTCTGGACTCTAAAGTGAGCCAGATGTTTGCTGGGCGCGGTCCCAGTGCTGGTATAGACCCAGCTTTTCCCTCTAAATCAGACTTTTCCACTAAATCTCTGATCCGGCGTGATCCACCCACTGTTTCTTTAAGCATCAGTCATGAGGCGGTCCCAAGGAAAGGAACGCAGGCAAATAGACTATTCCTGCGGAACCCAAAACAGTTACCTAAGGAAGCGTGCTTTTGCTTTTTAACAGCACTTCGCAAGAATTGAAGTTCATCCGGCTTTACTTTTCTGTTTTCGTTAGTGTAAACAATTTAATTATTGTGCATCTTGTGGTGTAGTCTTAGTGTTTATCACACTTCGTTAACTAAGGCTGCTTGTACAAATCGTTACAAAGGAAAATTCTGCCCTTTTTTCATTTTTGCAAAGTAGAGGTAAACCACTTTTACGGATGAACCATAGTAACTAGTGAAGAGTGTACTAGTTTCATTTTGTTTTTAGATGCAGCATGGAAACAACTAAGTACGTTGCAAAAATAAATCTGTGTCCATCCTGTTTTAATTTTAGGTTGGAGAAGTGTCAGCTGCAAAGTGACAAATTTATTCAGTTTTAGTAAACTTTTACCTTCGTTTTTCAGAGCTCTTTTTGTGGCCTATATAAGACGGAGTACTTGCGAAAGCCAGAGCAAAAGGAATAGAGACTTAAGTGGATATACGGGGAGAAACAGGTGGACCGAGGAATACTGGAAAGTTAGATTGTCTCTAGTAGCCATATGAGGACACTCTGCTGTTTTTCGATAAACCCTCTTGGGTGGTCTTGGTAGTAGGTGTAAAGAAAGCTGAGGGCCATGACATGTTTTTATGAAAAACCAAGGAAAAAAATGTGGGCAATATTGCAGTAGCACCAGAAGGACCAGAAATAGGACAAGCAGGAACCAAGACGTCCAGGAAAATTAAAAACAAACACAGTGGAAGATATTAGAAAACATTGAAGGGGAAAGAGCAAAGATGTGATGGATGTGACTGATTTAGAAGACAGGGAGGGAAAATCATTTTTAGACCTCAACCTGAATGTGTAGAGTAAGGAATAAATTCTTATTGTTAGATGTTTCAGCTTTGGGTAGTTGAAACATGTAGTTGCAAGAGTGCTTCATTTTGCCACCATTAGTAATTTACGCGAACCTAATTCTTCGTAGTTAAAAAAAAAAAATCAATTTATTTAATTTATTTATAGTCACAAATAGTGACATTTACATCACTTGTCTGCAAATACCTCACTCAACTCTTGTCCCTCACTACTACTTGCCTGCAAAACCCTGCTCATGTAGGAACTCATGCATTTATGTTTTATGTGCTTACACTCAACGGCGTAACAATCGGATGGACTAACAGTGATCTCACACCTAAATGGGCTCTCCACTGTGTCTAGTCCTCCAGCTCCTTTTCCCTCCTTATCTTGCTTTCTTCTGGAAACCAGATACTCCATTCTTCCTCCTCCTTTCTCAAGTTACCATCTGCCTCCTCAACCAATGACTTTGACTCATACTTGATTAGAAACTAAAATTGTGAGTCTAAGCGAAGAATTCTGCCCTCCTAGCATCCACTCTACCTGCACGTGTACTCTTTAAACATCTTCCGTCTCATTTAAAAGGATTTAATCTCATTTAATCTCAATTAATCTCATTTAATCTCATTTAAAAGGTCTGTCTCAAATGCCAACACCTGATGCTGTTAACCTTTAGTTTTAGCCATTTGAGTGGGTATAGGTGTTAATTTAATTTTTATGAAGTGTGTTTAAAACTTTTGCCCATTTTTAAAATGGAGTATTTCTTTTTTTTTTTTTTTTTTTTTTTTTAATTTTTATTTTTGGGACAGAGAGAGACAGAGCATGAACGGGGGAGGGGCAGAGAGAGAGGGAGACACAGAATGGGAAACAGGCTCCAGGCTCCGAGCCATCAGCCCAGAGCCTGACGCGGGGCTCGAACTCACAGACCGCGAGATCGTGACCTGGCTGAAGTCGGACGCTCAACCGACTGCGCCACCCAGGCGCCCCAAAATGGAGTATTTCTTATAATTGAGTTGTAAGAGTTGTTTATATATTATGTTTGCTGTTTTCTTTATTGAATTATGAACGACATACAAAAAGCTGTACGTATTCAATGTGTACAATTTGATCAGTTTGGAGAGAAGTGTACATCCACAAAACTATCACCACAGTGTCTATTGTAAATACATTGATCACCTGCCAAAGTTTCCTCCCACGCATTTTATTTATTATTATTTTGTGATAAAATCACTTCACCTAAGATCTACCCTCTTAGCAAATCTTTATGTATATTATACATTATTGTTAACTATTAGCTCTGTGCTGTACAGTAAATCTCTAGAACTTACTCATCTTGTATAACCAACATTGTAGCCTCTAATACCTCTCCATTTCCCCTTCCGCTTATACACATTTGTTGCCAAAGTGTGTGTCGTGAATATCTTTCTACCAGTTTGTGGCCTATCTTCTCATTTTCTTAATAAGGTATTTTGAAGAGCAGTGTTTGTGAGTGGTATTTTTCTAAGAATTTGTAGATATTATCCAAATATTAAAGTTCATTACCATAAAGTTGTAAATTAAATCCTATTATATTTTTAATATTCGCAATTAATACATTTAAGCCTATTACCTGTTGAAGGTTAATTCGTCTGTATGGTATAACAGTAGGAGTTGATATTTATATTTTTCAAAATGAAAATCCAGTTATTCCAGCAGCATTCATTGAAAGGATTATCCTTTCCCCCATTGAATTACTTTGGCATCTTTGTCTGATTTTCTGAATATCTACTTAGTTCCATTGAAAAGTATTTGTCCTTATGCCAACTTATTCAACATCCTTTTTTCTCAAAATTGTTTTGATCATTCTGAGTCCTTTGCATTTTAACATAAATTTTAGAATTGGTGTTTCTGTTTCTAAAAAAACCTGGTGGGATTTTGATTGGGATTCTGTTGAATCTGTTGATGAGCTTGGGGAGAATTGACATCTTAACAATATTCAGTTCTCCAATCTACAATCATGGCATATCTTTCTATTTATCTTGGTCTTTAATTTCTCTATGTAATTTTCAGCATACAAGTCTTGCACATATATTGTTAAATTTTTTCCTATTTCTTGTTTTGTATTTTTTATAAATGTGTTGTTTGAATTCAGATTTTCAGTTTTAAGTCATTGTACTTTTTAGTTCTAGAATTTGTGTTTGATTCTCTCTTTATTTTTCGTGTTTATTTATTTATTTTGAGCATGAGAGAGAGAGAGGAGAGAGAGAATTCCAAGCCTGCTTTTTATTGTTATTTTGGAATTATCTCCTCTAGAATCCAGGAACTGTGAGATCATGACCTGAGCTGAAATTAAGAGTCAGATGTTTAACCAACTGAGCCACCCAGAAGCCCCTAGAATTTTTACTTGATTCTTAAAGATTCTGCTTTTTAGGTGAAATCTTTAAGTCTGTGCCTCATAACTCCAATATTTAAATCATCTGTGGATATTGTTTCTATTGACTTTTTCTTATTCCTGTTTCTTCATATGTCCAGAAATTCTTAATGGAATGCTGTCTTTGTTTATGAAAAAATTAGACTCTAAACAATGGTTTTACTTCCATAAGGGATTTTACTTTTGTTTCTGTTAAAAAGGTAGGCCAAGGGTAGAGTACCTTAATCTGTATGGTTTTCAGTCTGTTAGATCTGGTCTATTTCAGGTCCCTTCTTACTCCTAGGATGGCCCTTTTCTGTGTCCCAACCAAAATCCAAAGGTATTTTTTTTAAGTTTTTATTTATTTTTGAGAGAGAGGGACAGAGCGAGAGTGAGGGAGGAAGAGAGAGAGAGGAAGACACAGAATCCGAGGCAGGCTCCAGGCTCTGAGCTGTCAGCACAGAGCCCTACGTGGGGCTCAAACTTATGAACTGTGAGATCATGACCTGAGCCGAAGTTGGATACTTAACTGACTGGAGCCCCAAGCCTGAG
Source organism: Panthera onca (assembly GCF_046562875.1). NCBI lineage: Eukaryota > Metazoa > Chordata > Mammalia > Carnivora > Felidae > Panthera > Panthera onca. The sequence continues at coordinate 228,109,052 of NC_138339.1, forward strand.
GTATTTTTAAAGGCCGTTCCTCATTGGTTGTCCTTGAACTCCAATTTTTATTTTCTCAGAAGCACGGGACTCCTGAAAGCTATTCTTGGCTTCTCTACTTCTTAATTACCACTTTCTAAGTGACTTCCCAGCTTCTAAATTGGCAAATAGGTAAAAGGGAAGAACAGTTGAATATGGACAGACTTCTCCACACCTTCTCCTGTCCTCTTTAAGAAACCATCAAAAAGATCCCTTTTGTATTTTTACACAGCTTTTCGAGTTATTCACAGTTGAGAGGATGGGTCTGATTAAAAGGAAGGAGAAGAAAAGTGAAGAAAAGAAGTCCATCATTGGCAGAAGTGGAAGTCCCTTTTAATTTGAGAGTCTCAGTGATGCTAATAAAGAGTATTCTTTTTCTTTATCAGTCACTGTTTCTTGTGACTGTTCTTCCCAAATACCAGAAACAATCCAGGAGACACACCAGTGGCTTTCTGTCTTGCTTCTGGATGGGTCTCTAGGGCCTCCTGGAAGTGATACCCCCTTGCCACAGATGGGTTCCTGGAAACTACCCTATTCTTTAGAGTTTGCCTACCTATGTCTTCTGCCCTTTGCTCCTCCTGCGGTGGGCCCAGGTCATTCTGTTTTCACACAAACCAAACACTACTGTGCTGTAGCTGTAAATTCACTCTGTTGCTTTCGGTATTCTTATAATACAAGCATATATTGCAGTCAGGCAAGAAGAAATACATCCCTTTATTTTTATAGATATCAATAAAGAAATATATGCTCCCCAGACAGCAAATGGATTTAATTTCTTATTGTAATTTCAAGCAATAATTCTATAAAACTTTGTCCAACAGCTCATAGGTGTGCTCATAGGTATGAGCGCATAGGTATGAGCAGGACATTGTCCCAGACTCCCCACTTCTTGCAAGGAGGAATTGAGTAAGTTATTTAAGTTTTCTAAGCCTCAGTTTCTCTAATTTGAAAAACAAGATGTCTACTTTCCAGGGTGATTGTTGGGTTCAAAAAAAAAAGGTACTATTTGTAAAGTGTCTGATACATGATAGGTTCTATTTTTATGTATAAAATTATTTCTATAGATTTCAGGGAGGAACAGGTCAGCCATAACTTGTCCACATGGCAGCAGTATTTCAGAGCCCCATAATATTTTAAGATTTCTGTTAATCATGTGATCGACCTTTTATTAAATACTGAACACTACACTAATACACTAAGATGCAGAAACTATGAAACAACTTGCCTCACAGATATGTAGAAATAGCTTGTCCATTTTATTAGAAGCCTTGGTCAGAACTGTTCCGAAACAGTCTGATCACCCTTAGGGTTCAAGTATAAGACTTTGTGATTTTGTTCTCTTGCTGCTATTTAATGAATCCTGAAATAGTTTTTGTTACCTAAAATAAAATTTGATAGAGTTTAACTTAGAATAAAATTTAATATAAAGCGGCTCTAATATGGGTCATTTCCAAGGGAATTTTATTACTAACAAACCAATAGAACATTATAGTGAGGCAGTTTCACTTAGAAAACTGTATGACACAATGGAAAGGGAGCTTGGCTTTAGCATATTAATAATTAGCTTAATTCATCCAGAGGTTGGAGGAATAGGCTGTTATCAAAAGTCTTGGGAAGTTCTGTTTGGTGTGCTGGCAGAGAGCTTTCTTCTTTCTTTAGAGAGGAAAACCAGTTTATTTTATAGTAGAATGTTTGTAAAAAACTATCTGCTGACTTTTCTCTTTTAACCTTGTTCTTCAGATTATTCTAGCCTTGACACAGCTGTAAACCCCTTGAATACAAACACTTTGCCCAGGTTTTATCATGTCAAATCTCATACCCATTTCTAAGGTCTACCTACTGAATTTCTGGTTTATCAAGGGGGCATAATAGTTATGCAATAAATGTGGACTGAGTAATAATATAAGATTCTCAGATCCAATAGATTCTCCTGTCATAAGAAAATACCACTCAAAATAAAATATTCTATTTTCTGATTTTGATTTCCTTTATTATATGGTGGTTTGTTTTTATTCTACCAATCTATAGAATAAATAAATGTAGCTTGGAACAGATAAAATAAAAAAGCATTCTTACATATGGACTATAGAATTACTCAAATTATGTTCCACTGATTAAATTTCCCAATTTCCTTGCTTTAGAAATACATGTGCAAAGAAGTAATGGCAATACAATTTAGTACTCTAATTCATCATTTGTCTTGCCTCACCATTTTTTTTCCACATTTGAGTTCCCAGTTCTTTAACTGTATTAATCAGGTTTCACATTTAATTGTATCTATTCTGTAATTGGGTAAACTAGAATTATTTGTAATTCTTTTGGAACAGTCACATATTAAATTTATTTATATGCACACACAGAAAATTAAATGTCAAGTCTAGAGTAGCTTTCCCATAACCCTGCCCTATTAATGTCTTAAAAATCACCAAATGCTCTTATTCCAGATCATGATGAGGTCAAGCTGGAGTGTTAAATCTGACCTCTATGTATTCTATAAGGGATTGCTCAGTCCTATTACAATCTAGTAGTTTAAGTATAGATTTTCTGACAGTCATCTTGCCTTTTATAATGTGCTTAGATGGAACAGTAAAACAAATGTGCCTTTTACTGCTCTGAATGGGATTATTGTAGAGCTATAAGAAGAAGCCATAAACAAGGGTGCAGCATTTCCTTTATTCCCAAAACACAAATAGTCACATTGAGGACTGGAAAATATTTACTTCAGCTTTCGTAATAAGAGAAAGAATATAAACTTTCTATGTTCTAAATAAAGTTGATGTTAGAACATAACAACTGATATAGTCTAAGAAGTACCTCTCTACCCTGCCTTCCTTTGGAGCAGCCCTTTGTCATATCCCTTTAATTCATGTAATTGAATTATTTTTAAAATTAAAACAGTAAATTGATAATTGATAATCTCCCAATTATCTTTTTCTTGAAGTTTTATTTTTAAATTACTAAAAATCAATTATATCCTTAGTTGATTGCCTTTGGTTTTCTTTGGTAGAACTTAAAATACAAAATGTGTTTTACTTAAGTGTATTAATTTGAAATTGTTATAATTCAAATATAAGTCCATGTAACTCTTCCTCAACTGCTTTTAAATCATAAATAATCATTATCATGATTAAATATTTAGTTATCTATGCTAAATTGCTTTTAAGTCATCAATATGAATGTTCACATGGTGCTAAAATTTCCAGTTAGTGCATTTTTTACTTTGGTTTTTATTTTTGGTTAGTCATATTCAGATTTATTTGATAATAACGACCCATTTCACTTCTTGTATTTTATCCAGAATTTGAAAAAGTTATTAGATTAAAAAAGAATGATGTCTTCTTTCATCAAAAAAACAAAGCATTTTAATTTTCCCTACTATCTGTTTTGGGGGTTACTGTTTCATTTGTAATGAATAGTTTGGATAGTAGATGATCATAGTTTACAGATTAATGAAAGAAAATTAAGTTTTTATAAAGTAATATTGAAACAGACACAATCCCTACCCTCGTGGTATTTACAGTAGGCACTTAGTAATTAGATTCAGGAGGTAAATATCTCCAAAGACCATTGAAATGTTCTATAGCCATTTTTAATAGTGTTTCAACAGTGGATTGTATGTATAAAAGAAATATATTAGAAAAGAAAATGTTCTTTTCTGCTTACATAACAGCATACATGATCCCAAAATTGAGGCTGAAAAAATGCATGAAAAAAAAAAAAATCAAGCATATGACTTCAAACATCTTTATTTATTTATTTATTTATTTATTTAATTTTAGAGAGCATGTGAGTGGGGGAAAGGGGCAGAGGGGCGGGGGTCGGGGGGGAAGCTTAAGCAGGCTCCATGTTCAGTGAGGAACCCAAAATGACCTGAGCCAAAATCAAGAGTCAGATACTCAACTGACTGAGCCACCCAGACACCCCAGATTTCAAAAATCTTTAAAACAAAGATTACATGATTACATGATTAAATGATTAAGAACAAGAGACTTTTTTAAAAAAAGTCTATCTTTGGAATTATATTTAAATCCAAGTAAAATATCTTTCTCCACTGTCTTCAATTATTCTCCTTTTTTGGTTCACAACCCTTACACAGCTTAGAGGCAACTTTACACACAATAGCACATCATCCAGTGAAGACATTTGGGTCTCATTGAGCTTGAATATCTGATACTCCCAAATAATATAATTTTTAAAGGCCTCATCTTTTATGGTAGGGGACTCCAAGATGTAAAATAAAGAGACATTGTATTGATAATGAGAACTCTGAGACTAGAAAAAGTGAAAAGCTGACTAGGTTAACAAAAGGTACTATTTCAGGGTTGCTGATTGGCTTTTCTTGACAGCCCCAAAGCATTCCTATTTTAATGTTTTAACTCCACTTACCTCTACTTATTGATCAGTAGATAATTATTGACAAATTCTAAGTACAAAGCTCTTTCCAATTTTCTGATGAATATAAAGAAAGTATAAAATATGTCCTTCCTTTTTAGGAACTTTGAGAATAATTGGCACTAATCGAATGGAAAATACCTTGTAATCGAGTATGAGATGGTATCTCAGACTGTGATAGTAAAGAAAGGCACTGATAATGACAGCCACCATTTTGTTAAGGGCCGAATGTGTGTAGAGCTTTCCTCCAGGGTAGGACAACATTGAAAAGATTGGGGAAAAATAGCCAGGTTTACATGGCCAGTAGTGTAACAATCTGGAATCGGCATTCTTAAGGCTTTACTATTTAAAGCAGGCTCCTTAAAGTTCTCTGCCTGGAATCTCCAGCAAGAGGCTTTTTCCTGACTGGTTACTTTAGCCTTCAACCAACACTTAGCTGCGGGCATTTGATGAGTTCACCTCATCCAGATTTTTTCCTTTGGGTTCTCAAAAAAAGTGATTCTCTTCCTTAAGTATATCTCTTGGGCAAAGCAGTCCTTTTTAAAGTCTTTTTGGCTGGATTCTTCATCTGGAAGGTGCACACATCTTTGGTCCACACAAAACACTTGTCCTTCCTTGGCTAAGCTGTACATAGAAGTACAGTGAGTTGCTGCCTTAAGTGAACATGGGCACTGTTACACTTTACATTCTTCTTATCTGAGTTAGACACCAGATATGAATCAGACTAATTCATAATTCCATGAGATACAAGGAAACAATTGCTCAAAAGTACAACTTTTTTGATAAACCCAAGTATCATAAATTTCTCTCTTATGTTTTCATGACAAGAATTGTGTACACACATCACACTATACACAAAACTCAGTTTCAGGTGTATTATGATCTTAAGAGTGAAAGTCAAAGCTTGAAAACTTTTGGAATGTTTTTATGGCTTCAAAATAGAATTTCTTAAAAGATACTAAAAAAGAAAGCCACAAAAGAAGATGAAAATTAAATGAAGGGATCAGAAGAAATGCTAAAAACTTTTTTCAAAAAAACTTTTCTGAAATAAAAAGGATTAAAGTTACATGTTGAAAGAACTCATCATGCATCAACCCAGAATGACTAACACAAAGATATTCTAGTACAATTATTAGGTTTAGGAGAAAAACGAAGTGTTATTTGACTTTGGGGGTGGGGGAACACACAATTTATAGGATATTATAAGTAGATATACGTTAGACTTTTCAAGAGCAACATTTTATGTTCAAAGACAATAAGATTCTCTCATTTCTTTCCTTTAGATTCTCGGGGAAAGAAGATGCCAGCCAAGCATTTTGTATCCAGTGAAACTGACTTTCAAGTGAAAAAAGCCAGGGAATCTTCAGCTTTTTCTGAAAGATGTATCAGAGTTTGAGCTTCAGGTAGCCTAATGACCAGAGGGACATCGACAGAAGGACTGGTGAGCATTAAGTATGTAGTTCTTAGTAGGACTAAGACTAAATGAAGGCTAAGAGAATCAGAGTGTAGTATATAATGCTAAAAATGTCAGAAGGGAGGGAGAACTGGGAACAGCATATGCAAAAAAAAAATTTTTTAAGTGCTTTTAGTATTCATGTAGTGGTAGTATTGTTATTTTGAGACTATGCTGTGTATTATATGAGCTAAAAACAAATGAGTTATTATGGGATATTCTAATTCTGTGTCCTTGGGAACCAATATTCTCATGTAGAAGGAAGGATAAACAAATATACTAGCTTAGAGATTAAATACAACTTTTGTAAATCCTAAATTTGAATTTTGAGTTCAATATGAACTCCTGAAGCACCTCTCTGTCTCCCTGTTGAAAACAACTAGAAATGAATGATCAAGACGGTAACAATAATTATCCCATTGTGTGGAATGTGTTCTTGGAATACAATTTCTCATTAAAAGAAATCAGAGTTTCTTTTTTTTTAAGTTTATTTACTTATTTTGAGAGAGAGAGAGAGAGAAAGAGCACAAACGGGGAGGGGTAGAGAGAGAGGAAGAGAGAGAATCCCCAGGAGGCTCCACACTGTCACTACAGAGCCCGATGCGGAGCCTGATCTCAAAAACTGTGAGATCATGACCCAAGCCGAAATCCAGAGTTGGATACCTGACTGACTGAGCCACCCAGGTGCCGTGAAATCAGAGCTTTTTGAAGAAGTTTCTAATTCTGGATTTAGAGGACGAAATGTACAAGATGAAACTAGAATAGCTTGTCATTTCATGGCTAGGTAGCTACCAAATACTACTAAGTTCTCAGGAACCAACTTGAAAAGTTCCCTATTGGCCAAAGGTAGAACACTGTGAACTTTAATCATGGGAATAATTGCTGGATTGAAAGTCATCAAATATATTTAAATCCATGTGTTCATAATGATATTTTTTTTAAAAAGAACTGATCATTTTTAGAAGATGATAGGGAACCAGTTCACTATCTTGAAAACTAATATGTAATGAAGTGAAAGACTCAAACATTTAGCCTATATGAACTGTAACACTGGGTAACCAAATAATAAATGAAGAAAACATTCCTCTATAAACACATTCCAACTGATAAATGAAAAAAATAATTAAAATATAATTGTGTTGCTACCCTCAATGAATTCATAAATACAGCTAGTTAGCATTAATAGCTGCTAATATCATAAAAAAGATAATCAGATATTATATACTTCTTGATAGAAGCACTCAGCACTACAAGAATCATACCAAAGGGATGGAATCCAAATCTGATTCACAGTCTGATTTCCAGAAAAACAGAAGATAGGAACAAGTTGAAATTACTATTGAGCATGCAATTTGCAAATTCGGACTATGGAAAACTACAGAGTGTACAAAAAACTTGGGTTTTTCAACAGATAAATTTGACAGAAATAATTATAGATTAAGAAAGTTCAAAGATATCAAAAAATTTATAAAGGGGACTAAACTTTAGCATCTAGGGATACACATTTGACTGATAAAGCTATGAAAAATACAAGGAAATAATTACTGTAAAAGTCAGGATAACAGTTCCTTTTGGGAATGAACAGAGTATGGAGTATATTGGGAGATTTTGTTGGGGGAGGGGGCAGAGTTCTGGCAAAGTTTTACTTCTTGCCCTGATGCTGGTTAAAAGCTTCCTCAAAGTTGAGTAATTCATTAAGGCATGCATCTGTTTGTGTGCTCTTCTGTATCTCTATTTTACAATAAAGACATTGTTTTGAAAAAGCATTTCCAAAAAAAGAGAAGGAGCAGAGGCAAGGGAGTGTTGAACTCATAAGAGAAATCTTAAACTTCTTGATATTTATTGTTTAACTTTCTGTATTGTTTAACTTTCTCCGTTGTAAAATACTACAACAACAAAAAACCCACAGGGTTCTGATTACCTACAGAAAAAAGTCCAACTCCTTAATATGCGGCTTCTTATCTGGGGACCCCCATTTCAGTTTCATACATCATCTGTTGCCATTATCCACCAGTTCCCATCAGATGGAGTCAGGTAAAACTCAATGTTCTTTAAATATGCTGTATTCTTTCTGTGCTTTCACGTCTTTGGGCTTCTCTTCCCCTGAAACAGTACACAGTACTGTTCCTTCAGAACTCAGTTTAAAGGTTATTTCCTCTATGAATTCTTCCTTTTCCCCAGGCAGAATTATTTGCTGTTTTGTCTGTGTTCCCACACTGTTGTGTATACACTTTGGTTTCAATCCTTGTAATATTATCTGCCTACATGGCTCCTTCTCCCCAGACTAGAGCTCTTCAGGAAAATACATTCATTTTGCTTGGATAGTGCTTGGCATATGAGTGAATGAATGAATGAATGGAATGGCTCCAAAGATCCTTTGCCTAAGGAAGCCACTGGGGACAGGGGAAGGATATGGATACTACAATCAACTGTGTACAAGTGATAAATAAAGCCAAAAAACTTCTGAAGCTTGCCCTATATGTCACTACATTAAGTAGAACTGTATGTCATCATGAATCGTCTGTGTTCTCACATCTTATGTTTTGTTCTGTCACTCCTATATCCATCTTCTACAGATCCCATGGAGGGATTTGAAAGAGATATTCAGGTTCTTCAATCAGCATGGCACTAACATTTTCTTAGTCTGTACATGTTGGGTCTCTAAGGACTATTTTGTGGTACTTGATCCATCAGAAAGGGTGTAGTCATAACTCTCATAGAAGTTATAACACAATTAGAGCTCTGGCTTCCTGAAGCCCTAACAATATCTTGATAAAGTGTGGGCTAAAAAACAAAATGGGAAATAGTAGATAAAATCCCATTAGTAGGTCCTATTAATATCCCCATTTTAATCTAATGAGATGGCAGAGACATTGAGAACTCAAGTAACTTGCTCAGGTCACACAACAGTTAGCAGAGGAAGCATGACCTGAATTTGAAGAGTAGCCTCCTTTTGCTACACTCAGTGTAAGCACTGTAAATTTGCTACACTTTAGTGTAAGCACTAAATAAGTAGTAGTTATCATTATTGTGATAGAAAAGAAAAATTTTGTGTCTAGCAGCAGGAATATGAAAAACTGGAAGGCCTCTCTCAGATGGATCTGGAATCAAGTATGTCTTTCTTAGTCTAATTTAGCAGGATAAGTAAGTTAGTCCCATCTATAGGAAGAATGGATCAAAAACATTGTCAAAAATGAATTCAATATAAACTATTTTAGCTCAGCTCAAGAAAATTTTCACATGTGCTTAAATTTCTTCTTTGTGTTTTTAATGTTCCCTGAAGGTTAATTACACAAGCTTCTCTTTTTGAGATACAGAACACATCTATCACTTGAAAAATAAATGGCAAAGGTGACTTTGAGTCTATGCATAGCTTTGACCTTTGGCTCACTTCATTTACATTTGGGATCAAAAACTGATGTTATATTATTTATGCCTATTGTTGCAGCTGGACACTAAATATTTTAAATGTTTGGAAATATGGATATTTCTTTATAAATGTTGTGCTGTCCTCTAAAAAATTAAATGTAAAAATCTTCAATTTCCAAAGTAGTTAATTGGTAAGATTCTTCTTTGCAAATGAGGAAATTAAAGAATGGCATGCTGTACTTTTAAATAATATATAAAAATTGGAATATTATATATTATATTGTAGAAATGTCCTAGAATTTTTTAAAGAAAAAGATTATTTATCTGTCTCTTTCCATTTTTTATTTCTTTTATTCTGAAAAGAGCAAAACGAGTAAAATAATTTTCTCTTTATCTAAGCTTGGACAGTCAACAAACCACATCACTTCAATTACTGGTGTTTTGCATAATTGCAAATATCTTAGACATTTTTTCTTAAGCTCTCTTTCTATGAAATTTTGGCACACATTAGGAAGATAATTTCTTTATTGGTTTCTTGCAGTTCTATGTCATGACTCAGTTGTATATAGGAGAAAATATTCAAGATTATTGTATCAGTGAAGTCTCATACTTTAGGTCCAATATGTACACATGGCAACCTTTGAGAATGATGATAAGGATAGCATTTTAAAATTTCTTTGTCCAGGAGAAAAACAAATGATGAGGCATTGTTTGAATAATGTATGAACTATAGAAAGTAATAAATAAAGATCTAGAAAGAAAACATATTTGGAAAATCAGGTTATTTCCAAAAGAGTTATCAAGGCTGAAGAAAAATTTTAATTTAGGTATTTGGTGGTAGTTATAAAAACATTAAATTAGGGACACCTGGGTGGCTCAGCCAGTTGAGCATCTGACTCTTGATTTTGGTTCAGGTCATGATCCCAAGGTTGTGAGATTGAGCCCTGTGTCAGGCTCTGCACTGAGCATGGAGCCTGCTTAAGATTCTCTTTCTCTCTCCCTTTGCCCCTCTCCCTGCTCACACTCTCTTTTTCTCTAAAATAAAATAAAAATAAAAAAATAAAAATGAAAACATTAAACTGTTGAAAGTGCATATTTAACATAACCTAGTTGTATTATTGTAGAGGCTAAAATACAAAAGAAAAATTCCAATTTAAGAAAAATATTCCAATTTTTTGCTCCAAATAGGAATAAATCCTTATTAAATATTTCTCTGGCCTTGTCACTTTTTTCCAAAGAAGAAAACAGTTCTCTTTGGTGTGGCCAGTGGGGGTTTCCATTTGTAATGGTTCTAATAAAACACTCCAAATAGTTTTCATTATTTAAAATTCCTATCACTTGATCCTCAGAACACCAAGAGGCAGATCAAATATGATCATTATTTTCCCTATTTTTATAAGTTCATTATACTTTTATCCATTCATTTACTTGTCATCTACTAATATAGTAATAGCTATCATGAAGTCATCACATACTGTGTACCAGTATTTAAAGTGTTTTGCATATATAAACTCCCTACAGTACAGCATTATTATTTCTAGTTTTACAGAGAGGCAGCTGAGGTACAGAGAGGTGAAGTAATTTGTTTATAGTCACACAGCTAGTGAATGGCAGAGCCTAGCTTTGAAACCTGCACTCTAGCTGCAGAGTGGCATTTTAAATCACTCTTCTGGTCTTCTGGTATGGTAGCTATAAAAGTCAATTAAAACTTATGGTCTTATGGAAGATACAGGCAGAGTCAAACATCGGAACAATTACTTGTTCATTCAAAGATTTACGGTGTGTTTACTCTGTTTCAGACAATGCAAGATGTTTGATGGTAAACTAGACATACCTCGTCTTTACCTTCATAGAGCTTACAGTTTAACTTTGAAGGTGCCCATTAAACAAACAACAATAATACTAAAAAACAAATGTTTTGATAGAGGAAGTATGGAAATCCATAGAAACATCTAGGAGTGATGCAAGGTTTCCCAGAGGCTCTAGTGATTAAGCTGAGACCTAACAAATGAATTTACCTGTCTGCCTTAGTGTTGAGTCTGTCTAACTTAAATCTAGGCTCTTTCCACTAAATAACATAAATAAAATTAGGAACAAGAAGGCTATAATATCAGATATAATATGGTTTATTTATTTATTTATTTTTTTAACATTTATTTATTTTTGAGACAGAGAGAGACAGAGCATGAGCAGGGGAGGGGCAGAGAGAGAGGGAGACACAGAATCCGAAACAGGCTCCAGGCTCTGAGCTCTCAGCCCAGAGCCCGATGCGGGGCTCGAACTCACGGACCGCGAGATCATGACCTGAGCTGAAGTCGGATGCCCAACCAACTGAGCCACCCAGGCACCCCAGTATGATTTTAAAAGTACAAGAGTACACATGGGTATGCTAATAAATTTGAAAGACTTTGTAATGGACAATGTTATATTAAAGTATGTATCATCAGAACTCAGGAGTTACATACCAGAATAGACCAAAAGCCAATGGGATAAATTAAACACATTCTCAAAAAAAAAAAAAAAAAAAGTACCTATGCCTAAGAGCCAAATGGTTTTCTGTGAATTCTTTGAAATTTTCAAAGAATGGACAATTCTCATGCAGTATAAAATTTCTGAATCTCATTTGTAAAAATGCATAGATTTCATATTTATTTTACAGAACCAACATCTTCTTGATACAAAACCTTGACAGAGAACAAAAATGAATATGGATGCAAAAATACTAAAGCAAACAATAGCTAACTGAACTAAGTAATATTAAAAAGAATTGCTTATCACAACCAAGCACAGTTGATGTCATGAATATAAGAATGGTTTAATAAGTGTAAATATTTTGGGCTGCCTGGGTGGCTCAGTTGGTTAAGTATCCGACTCCTGATCTTGGCTCAGGTCATGATCTCACAGTTCATGGGATTGAGCCCTGCTGTCGGCTCAGAGCCTGCTTGGGATTCTCTCTCTCCCTCTCTCTCTGCCCCTCCACTACTCACACACGTGTGCATGCATGCTCTCTGTCAAAATAAATAAACTTTAAAAACAATAATTGTAAATATCTTAGTATAGTGTGTTGATATGTCCAGTTACCTAAGGGAATTTGGTAAATTCTAAGAGTCATTATGATAAATAATCTTTAAAGACTAGAAGGGTACTTTGATAATATAGTATAGGAATGCATGGTTGACTTCATAGAAGATTAGTATGATTTATAAATTAGAAGATTAAAGAAGAAAAATTTGATTACCTTAATAGATGGAGGAAATGCATTCAGTAAAATTCAACATTCTTTCATGTAGAAAGTTTTGATCACAAGAATGGAACTGCCTGATTAAAGCAAAAACAAAAACCATACAGTCAGTATCACACTTAAATGGAGAAGTATTAGAAGCATTCTCCTTAAAATCAGAAATAAGATCAGGATATCCTATCTTAGCACCTCTAATCAACACTGATTAGAGGTCCTAGACTAGTAATAAGGAAAATGAAAGAAAGCAAACTACAATGGAATGGAAAGGAAACAAAGTATCATTGGTCCCATATTTAAGAGTACAAAGACAACACCCGCAAATATATAAAATTAATAAAAGAGCTTACATATATTTATGGATACAACATCAATTAAGAAAAATCAATTGAATTTCTATATACCAATTACAGAACCTAGAAAATCCTTTTTCTTTTTACAAAAGGATGTTATTTATAACAGTGTCAAAAATATAAAGTGCCTTAGCACACATTCGTTAAGTGCTGTAAGTGGCCTTACCTCTGCCTGGGAGCTCGAAAAAGCTGCTGGGTTACTATGGTCAATTCCTTCCTGCAGATTCAGCCTCAATCCCTAATCTCTGTGGGCATCCATCATCTACAAGGTTTAGGGGAACCCAAGCCTGTTAACCACCTGAACAAGGGCTATGATGGGATTTAGACAGAAGAGGTCCTTGTAGACATGGGGCTGGGCAAGCATACAAAGAGAAATATGGGGATGTAGAGAAAGCACTGAGAAGGATCAAGAGAGCTAAGTGTTCTCATTTGCCATGTGAGCCTGGTCAAGTAACTTATTCTCTTTACAAATTGTTTTATAAAATCAGAACAATAAGACCCAGCTCACAGAGTTGGTGGGAAGAAGAAAGTGAAGTAATATATGTGAAAGTATCATACATGGGATCTTGTATTTAATAGTCTGTCAGCAAATGTTAGTATTTTTCCTGAATAAGATATAGTTCCTAATTTCCTAAAGGAAAAGAAGACCGTCCCCACCTGCTGAGTTAAAACAGCAGCAACAACACTTAAGAGGCTTTCATGCAGTGCACTGCAGCCTATTGAAATAGCTGCCAGCATCATCTCACTTTACAAACGAGCCCACAGTGAGTGTTGCTCTAGGCATCTGTCAAATTGTCTACACTAGTGGCAGAGATAGACATTAGTCGTAATCAGCAAAGTGTAGCACTCATTGGTCAACCCAATGGCCAACTCATTGTATTGTCAGCTCCCCCGGCTGCCTGTTCATTATAGTCCTATTTGTTGCTGTTTTTTTTTTTAATTTAATAATTCATACCTTTAAAACTCTGTGGACTTGAAGTAGTTTCTGCATGGCCTTTCCTCATGGGCAGAAGTGTGTACACACTCTTCTATATCCTGCAAACCCTTCTAGGACACATTTTTGAGTTAGTAAATTTTCATTGTAAAGAACACATCACGAAATTGTTTTAAAAAGGTAAATATATAAAACACATAACAGTGCCTGTCAAACAGATATTAGCTACCATTATCATCACCATATCCCTATCATTCTCATCATCATAGTCAATTCTTTTCCCCACAGGGGAGTTGTTGCAAGCATCAAGAGAATTAATGATTCCACTTAGACTTGGCAGGTTCTTACGTACTCACATACCATTGGTCAAATATGCCAGGCACAAAGAAGTGTTCAATAAATGCCTGTGTTATTTTACAGGTGAATAAATTAAGATTTGAGCATATTAACTCCAAGGTTATAGAGCTTGTATTTGGTAGTGCTACATTCATATATAATTCAATAAAGTTTGTTTATTCTAGATCTTTTATCCACCCCGCCCCCAAACAACCTGATGATCCATGAACAAATTTTTAGTTAAATGAAAAATTCACATTTCTAACCTTCATACTTCTGCAAAATTTGATACTTTTTCCAGAAGGAATAGACCAGGATAAAACTTTGCACTAGAAGCTTCTAGGTAAATTATAATAAGGAACTTGGCCCTAGAGAGATGTGGAAGACTTGCAAGGAATGGGAAGAAATAATGAAGATAAACTTAATTACTCCAATTCAATGAGAATTTACCCAGTATTCTAGAAAAAGGCTTTTACTGTATCTGAAAAGTTTAGGATTCTCTTTATGCTAATATGTTTTTAGTAATTTTAGTTCTGTAGCTAACCCTCAGAAATATAAATTTACACTTTGTTCCCTACTTTATAAAATACATAAACTGAGATCGTAAAGCCTAAAGGAATAATGTGGCTGTGTATGAGCCACACCTTATTTCCATTTTTAAAACACCTTTGGTGGGCCCTTGGGTGGCTCAGTCAGTTGAGCAGCTGACTTAGGCTCAGGTCATGATCTCCAGGTTTGTGAGTTCAAGCCCCATATTGGGCTCACTGCTGTCAGTTTGTCAGTGCAGAGCCTTCTTTAGATCCTCTGTTCCCCTCTCTCTGCCCCTCCCCCACTTGTACTCTCCCCCCAAATAAATAAATATTAAAAAAAATAAAAAAATAAAACACCTCTGGTTTTACATTTTAGAAAGTTTATAATATGCCAATATAGTACTATATTTTACCTTGGTAGATCAAAAGTAATTTCAGTTTATAAATTTACATTTACAGAAGGTTCTTAGGCTTAACTAGGCTGATCTCACTGATCCTAAGCATAAATGTCTTTGGAAAAATTATTAATATTTAGGAATATTCTCACAGTTTATGTTACTTTTCAAAACCATTTTTTTTTAAAAATGGATTTTCATTGACTAATTTAGAAGAATTATTGCCTAGGAATAATTCTTTGTATGTGAAAAATAACCTGCTTAAATTTTTTTTCTGCAGAATTCCATAAACCTGAAGAGTAAGCTTTAAAAAAAATCGTCAGAGGAAAGGAATTTGCAGAAATAAAACTGGAAACATCGAGAATCTTGATGGTGTGCCAAACCAGATGTCAACTGGAGCTCTACCAAAACCTAAAGTAAGTAGCTTTATTACAGAATATTCTGGGTGGAGTGTCATGTCCCATTCATGCAATAAAGTCAGCACCACATTCGCACATTCTCTATTACTTTTTTGTTTTAAATTTAGCATTAAGGCTGACCTGTTTTTCATTATAACATGATTTGTAATAAACATATATATATATAGTTAATATTTATAGAATTGGAAAAAAATGCAGTCAGTGATTTTGTTAAGGTAAAATGGTTAGTTCATTGCAATCCGTAGAGCCATAGCAGAGGAGGATTATATGTACTTCAATTAATTTCTTCATTGTTAGTGAAAATTCTTGCTGCAGTTGAAAATATTCTTGAACTATTATTACAAAAGTCTTCCCTATTGGGATGGTCCATATCCCACCATGGTTCCAGAAATGAGGTATCAAATTGGGGAATACATCTGTGAAACATCAGCCACAAACATTAACTACACTTTAAATAGTTGTCTTTGCGCTACAAAGCTAACTAATAATACCCAGGGATGTTTTTTTGTTGTTGTTGTACTTTTTGGTATATTTTAATGAGGAAAAATTGACCAGCCTTTCTCATAGATATTTTACAACTTTTATAACTTTTTCCCAAATCTCTATAATTTTTTCCACTTTTAAAATTGAATCTAAAAGTACATTTCATAAATCCTGACCAGTGTTGGATATAAAGGGATGTCCGTAATAACTTGCAAGATTTTGTAGAGTTGTGTATGGTTCTCGATTTTACGATGCCTTGGCTGCTTTACAATGTTAAAAAAAAATAATGATTTTGCCAATAAATATGAAGGGCAAACATTATGTGTCTTCCTGACAGGAAATGGCAGAAACTTTCTAAATTACCTCAAGGGATAATATAAGAGATTGCTTATACAGGGATGGTCAGGGTTAAGGGAAGCCAACTGTAAGCTGGTTGCCCAGCAGTCACAACCAAACTACAGCCTGACGGAGAAGAGGTGCAGAAGTAAAGACCTGTCTCTCTCACTCCCAACTTCTAACCTCCTCTGGGACCTCCTGCTGGCTGATCTCATCAGGAAATCCGAGGGAGGAGTACTCAATTTAGAAATTGTGCCCCACAGGCAAGATGGTAAAAAGCAGAGAACAGTTTTTAAAAGGTCAAATAAAAAGTATTTAGCATACATTATAATAACAATAGCATGGTTAGCTACCATTATTAAATATGTAATGTGTTCCAGGTTTGGTGCTAAGCTCTTCACACACATTGCCTATTTAATTCATACAATAGCTCTACAACATAGACGTTAATACCTCCATTTTTTTTGGAAGAGAAACCTGATCTTCACAACATCATAAAGTTAGTGGGATAGGTATTAATGTTATCCTGATTTTACAGATGAGAAAACCAAGACCTAGTGAAGGTAAGTGACTTGCCCAGAAGGGCAAAATTAGTACTTCAGTGTGAGCCTTCATACTCTTTCTCACTTTGCCATACCAACATACATGGCTTTGGGAAAGTTTTACAATGCCTTTAAGAAAAAAGATGAATATTACTTAGTGAAAGAAGCCAATCTGAAAAGGCTACATACTGTATAATTCCAACTATATGACCTTCTGGAAAAGACGAAACTATGGAGAAAGTAAAATGATCTGTGGTTGCCAGGGGTTAGTGGGGAGTGATGGATGAATAGGTAGAGCAGAGGATTTTTAGGGCAGTGAAACTATGGTGTATGATACATGTCATTATATATTTGTCAAAATCCACAAAACTTATGCCACGAGTCAACCATAGGGCAAGCTAGGGATTTCAGGAGACAATGACGAATCAGTGTAGGTTCATCAATTGTAACAAATCTAGTACTTTGGTCAGGGATGTTGATAGTGGAGGAGGCTGCATATGTGGGGGCAGGGACATATGGAAATCTCTGTACCCTCTGCTCGTTTTTCCAATGCACCTAAAACAACTGCTCTAAAAAGTAATGTTTATTTTCTAAGAAAGGAAAAGAAACGTGTAGTACATCTTAATTATATTTGCTATGATCCAAATTTTCTTTCTTTTTTGGTGAAGAATGAGAGATAGTGTAGACTTTAACAAAATTTTTTTTAATGTTTATTTTTGAGAGATACAGAGACAGAGCATGAACAGGGGAAGAGCAGAGAGATAGGAAGACACAGAATCAGAAGCAGACTCCGGGCTCCGAGCTGTCAGCACAGAGCCCGATGCGGGGCTCGAACCCACAAACCACGAGATCATGACCCGAGTCGAAGCCTGATGCCCAACTGATTGTGCCACCCAGGTGCCCCATAGATAGTGTAGACTTTTATATAAGGCTTTCTTCTCAGAAACTTCCTCAGCTCAAGAAGAAAATGCTTATTACAAATTAACTTATTTTTTTTAAGATTAACAATGAAAGTTAAAAAGAGGAAAGCCATTAGTTTTAGTGTGATGCTATATTCCATTGCCTATTGCCTCTTAAAGGAATATAATTTATCAAAGAGGCATTTGGGACCTGTTTTAGCTGATTTTCTAGTTTTTTTCATTCTTGTTACTTTGTTTTTACAGTAAGCTCTTAACTATCCTGGGACAGGTAATTTATTTCCAAATTAGCTCATTCAGGATGGGGTAACTTTGTAAATTATTAGGTAAGAAGTATTTGGGAGTATTTTATTTTTTTGGCCAATTCTGAACAAGATTGTAATCTGAGTCCTCAGTCAATTGTTACTGACATGGAGTGGGGAGCGGAGGCGTATATAATCTCAGATGTTAATACAAGAATATTTATATGCTCTGAAAATCTTTTTCTGTAATCTGTTTTCACTACCAATATATGCCATTGGGCATTCCTTCTAAGATGTTCACTAATAAATGGAGCATGCAAGCAGGGGCCGGCTTGGTAGAATAACTGCTTTTGCTGTTACATCTGTGAATCTTTAGGTAGATGGACAGTGTAATCTAGAAGTTTCCCTCTCTGTTCCCTATTCTAGGGAACACTTTCTAAAGAACCAGCTTCTGTTTCCTCTGTATATATCACGAAGTCAGAGACTTCATAGGAGAGAAAGTTTGCCAATGTCCAATTTCTTCAGAGATAGGAGACAAATCCTTCCACACAGATTTGTGGCAGCCTAATGTACATTTGTTCATCTGACATATTATCTTTTTCTTATTTGCTCAGGCTAGCCTGCAAAACCAAATTTCAACCATAAAGTACTGGATGTATAAAATTCACTGCCCTGTGGAACATGCATGAGGTCCATGTGCTCATTTCTGAACATGGCCCTGGCTGCCAAATACTGAGGGCAAGACGTTTCCTAGTCAAGGCGTGTTTCCTACAGGCCTATGCTATGCAGAGGGTGGAGGATAAAGGTTTAACCCTTCACTGCATGTCAAAATTTCTACATACTTTTAGAGGCCGACCGAAGTTGGGTATATGGGCTTCTACCTTGGCAGGATTATTCATGTCTGTTCCTCACAGGTCTCACTTGCCTAGGGAAAAGTGAAGCGTAAAAGCTGTTGATGGTAGCTGCAAGTAAGACACAAGAACTGTTCAGGATTTACACGGGGCATACGTATTCTTACCAAAGAGCCAGATAGCTCAGTCCAAAGCCAGATCAGAGCTGCACAGATGGTATGCCTTGCACAAGGCCCACCTTTTCTAATTAGCACAAAGGTATCTTCTGACACTACACTATGAGTCCTTGAGATAGTTAATGCTAACCAAAGAGGATGGTTTTTTTCCTAATGTTTATAAAAACGTCTTTTGGGCTAGCACAGGCTATTGCTTGGCTAAGGGGATGGTCCAGGCTAGGTTGACAGAAACAATAAAGAGTTCATGGGGCCAAGCTATAGCTTTGGACAGCCAGGTTGCCAAGGCTAAGAGAGGTGTTTAAGAGAAAGCCAAGCCCAAACAGCTACCATTTGAAAATGTGGGGTTATTCTGGCTCTCTGTTCTCAACTTCAGAGAGCAAGTTGGGTACATTTCTGAAGGCAGTGACTCATGAGCATCTTGATTTATGTTTACTTCCTGGACACATGGTGGGGGGGGGGGGTAGAAGGGGTAAGACAGTGATGTGGGCATTATATTCTGGGAAGGGCAGAAATCAGGGGGTGTGGGCTGGCCAGCTCCATAGGGTTTATTCTCTATCATCTGTAACTGCATCCCCTTCTTCCTTCTGAACTCAGACTCTTGTGCCTGCTTGGCTGTCTTGGCATGTCTAATGCACCTCAAACTCTGTCTGTCAGGTCTTGAACTTTACCATTTTCTCCTGTGTCCGTGAAAGGCACTTTCAGTCAGCTGATCATTTGGGCCAGAGACCTGCAAGTCAGCCTAGTTTCATTCTTCTCTCTTAAACTCATAGTCACTGTCACCAAGTTCTCTCTAGTCTATACTTCTAATGATGTGTCAGTGCATCCCCTTGGAATCCCTAATGCCACTGCTCTGAGTCAGGTACTTCTCACCTGAAATGCAGCCTGTTAGCCTGGGCTTGATGTCAAATACCCCTGTTCATTATCTAAAATGCAAACAGAATGATCTTTTATAAAGTTAAATCTCATCACGTCTCTGTTCTATGGAAGACCCCTTCAACGTCTTCACCCTTTCTTTGGTAGAAAATCAAATTTCTGGGCATGTTAGACAAAGCTGCTCACGGTTTAGCCATGCCAACTTCTGCAGTCTCTCTTCTCACCTCCTCCACCTTTCACTAGTGTTCCGTCCGTGTCGAACTGCTTTGGGATCCATCTCATACTCCTTGTGTTTGCATCAGTTGTTCCTTTAACCGTAATTCCCTTCCTGTCTTCTTCACGCCAATTAACGATACTAGCTTCTTAAGACTCAGTCTCCAGGAAGGGCCCTGTTCTTCTAGCACTTATTACATTAATAATGTCTATGTATGTTTTTGTTTTTCCCCCTTCATTGGACTTGAAGCAACTTAAAGTCCAGGCTGCCGCTTACCTCAATAACTTAAGTGATTAGCATAGTGACAAAAGGGCTGGCACTCATACAGTGTTTCACACTATAGTGTGTTCCAGTTTTTCTTACTCGTAAGGTCTCCTTTCTGCTCAGGGGTAGTGGCGGGAGTTGCTACTGAGACACAATTGGACTAATGTGGCAGGGTTTTAATAATGAAAGGAAGATGGATACACATTCACACCACAAAAAGTTAGTGGGTTCTAGGATGTCGAGAACTGAAGAGTTGTAAGGGGAGAAGACTTTCTATCTCGGAGGAATTCTGAGAATTTTTCCACCTGGCCAGAGTTGTGGTTACATCCCTTTTCTTTTCTCCTGAGACCACCAGAATGTGGGCAGCACATTGCTGTTTCCATTGCTGCCTTCTTGGCTTTCAACTATTATTTCTTTTATTCCTTGACTGATGAGAAATGAGTAGTTTCAGCAAGGACAACTCTTCCCTCCACAGTTTTTCTAAGGGTTTGTATTGGAAATTATAAGAAAGAGATAATGGGAAAAGGGGCTCCACATAATATCCTCCTATCAGTACTTTTTATTTTTCCCAAAAGAGTGTTAAAGGGAGATAAGACACAGATAAGTGGTGGGTCTCATGTTGTATTTATCTATACTTTGAAGGCCACCTAGGTTCAGTGAGTTTCCTGGAAGCTAAGGAGGAGTTAAGAAACAACTGGGGGGCTGAGTTGGGATGGAACAGGGCTAGAGACTGGGCACGTGATCCTGCACCTTGGCTGGTAGAAAGATAGGTAAGAAATGGGGGGGAGGAGAAGCCATGGGTGGTGATGCTGGGGGTACGTATCCTGCCTCTTATTAATTCTTCCTTGCAGTTATTTCCAGCATAACTACTGCATGGATTCCTGGTTGGGATCCACAGTGGGGAATCTCAGAGGATTTCTGCATGGTCAAAGGGATGAGAAGAATTTGTGAAATATATCCTCATAGCAGCAACTGTCAGGGAAACAAATGAGGCTGAGGTTGTAATTCCCAGAAATTATCTGTATGTAAACACTGGTCTAGCACATGTAAAATAGAGACTATACATTATTTTTTAAAGTAATATCCTAGAGAATAAAGCGCTGTTTTTTTCTGTTGTCTTCCATGATTAAGTCATCCCTGACTATTCTAGAATGTGTAGGTCTTTCCTTTTGTCGCCTCCAGATTTAGAGAGTATTTACCAGAGCTAATACGTACAGAGCCATGTCTGTGTACGTTTGTACACATCTGTTTCAGGAACGCAGCCCAGTTGTGTGATTAAAAATATGCTGTCACAAGCCGTATGCCGCCACTGCATTCTTGAAGCCCTGACTAGTTGTATTTGCCCATGAAATCCCGCCAGCTACCAACCAAGAATGTTTTTTCTCTGAATTGTTAAAAAGTATTTTAAGCATGGTGTATCTGAAAAAGTCAGAGCTTTCATTTTGGTTTATTTTATAGCCTTTATTGATTATACACATTTCCTCTAAGGCTTGAGTGGATAACAGCATCAACTGTTGTAATACATTCTCTACTCCACAGACCTGTGTATCACATATGCATGTGCCAAAGCTATGTACCAGATGGTAACTGCAAATGATTTGATATCTATGGTGAGATGGTACTGAAAGAAATACATTTGCATGTAAAACAGGGTGGACATTTCACAGTGAATTTTAAAGCAAATTGAACAAGTCAGCCAGCAAATATTTACTGAGTGCCTACTCTGGGTAGAACCTTATAAGGATTGCTGTTTTTGTGTTGGGTTGCCTGGATGTGAGGCTTAGAAGTGTTGCTAATGCATCATCTTCTACAAGAAGTTTGGATAAATAATGATTTCCTAAATTTTCAAGGTCTCTCCACTAGGATGCAAAGATTTTTTGTGTTATGAACTTGGGACAGGAATTAAGAACATTGTAGTCATCAAGAATTATGTTTTCTGTGGCTTATTGAGTTAGGCATGTGTTGTGATGTTAAGTGACCTGTGGAAGACAGGATGCTGGGTTGGCCCGAGTCATAGGTGGGATCCGATTAGAGATTGTAAATGGACTTGGTCCATAAACAACATATTAGGGTCCTAAAGACTTTGAATATCCAGTAAAATCTTTATCAAGACATACAGAGTGAGGAAGTGACTGAATTTCTGGTCATAATTGTCATTGTCCTGAAATGCATGTTCTTTAGAAATTACACAAGTGTTCCTGGAGAGTGAGTGGCAGGGGTGAGTTACTGAACTGTGCCTATGACCCCTGATTTACATAGTCTGTCTTCCCTGTCCCCCTCTCAAGACCTATAACCAAAAATGAAATGTTCTTCCCCACAGCTAAGACCACAGGACCTTAAACTGATGTCCCACCCCACCTTTTAACTCCATGAAGTAGAAAGGAAATTTCCTCAAAGCTCCCTGCTTTCAAATCATTTTACTGCCAAGAGGCAGTTCCACTAAAAGGAAGAGCACAATGAATTTGCTACACTGAAATAAAATGTCTTGAAAGACTTGACATGACTTTTTTTAGCAGCTAAAATGTTAATATCTTAGCATATTTAAGAAGTAGCCACATGTAGGCAGCTTTCTAATCCTTTGTTTTGGAATTAGATTTCTGTCCTTATTTCTGAGGAAGACAGGGAGTGAATGGGCTGCTAATCACAGGAGAGTAGAGAGGCAATTTGATTGAATAAATTCACACTAATGTGTAAATTACTGAAAGCCCTTTAACACTCTCAGGAATATTTGCATTTTTAAAAGATTCTCATTTAAACCAAATAAATCTGTGGTGGGGTTGGGTAATTCTGGTAGTGTAACACAGGGAAATAAAAGCAAATCAGGCAATGCACAGGAAGCTATTTCAGAGGCTAGGGGGTGGGAAGTGGGGTAGCAGGACTGGGAAGATCAGCCCTAAATGGTTTCTGTTTTCCCACAGGCACCTTTTCACTGATTCTCTAAAAGCTTCATTCTCTAAAAGCTTTTAACCAGTCCCAGGCAGAACTTGAGGCCAGAGGAAGAAAACATGGCCAGGAGGGGGCAGTAGGTAGAGAGGGCATGGAGACAGGGTACGTGGTTCTTTGTAAATTCTGGTCATTGTAAATCAAGTTTGAATACATCAGGGATTAACAGTGGTTTGATGTAAACATGTCTGTACATAGATTGATTTGTCTGTAAAAATATCGGAAGTGTAAAAATAATGGCAAACCACAGTGGAGAGAATAAGTTTTGCTGTTTATGTCAAACACTTGGAAAATATTCAGCCCATTGCTCCCTTGGGCTGGATTGATACTGCCTATGAACTTCCTTCAAGAAAAATACAACCGGTTTCACCATCCATTTTTATTAACTCCACACTCTCAGAGGAACCTTTATGCACTCCTTGAATAGCAGGACTAAATTTGTTTCACTCCATGTAGCACTGTCTTACTGGATGTAATTTTCTGGGAAGCTGGTTTTGCTTTCCAAGACCAGCAGGAATATCTGTGAATATTCTGGTCTTGCTCTGCTTCCTTTGTTTTGTCTCCAGACATCATTTCAAGAATAAGGAAAACATTTGTTTTTCTTTCTAATGGAATAACTTCAGGGCCAGCATACTTGTGATGAGTGGCAGTGTGTACAAGTACCTATTCCCCAACATATGCAGGCTGAGAAATTCTTTTGGCTACGGTAGGTGTAATCAAAAAGGGTTGTTAGCTCAGCAGGGATGTTTGTGCCTATGAAAAAAGAAAATAGGCCAGGAGATTGGGTTTGGATTGGGAGTGGGGGTGGGGCTCAGAGGAAGACCTAGGATGCAAAGGTAAAAGCTCTAGGTCAGTGCTGCCTCTAGAGGTACAATGTGAGCCACGTAGGTAATATTACATTTTCTAGCAGCCACTTAAAAAAAAAGGAAAAGGAACAGGTAAAAGTAATTAATTTTAATAATATATTTTATTGAAACCAGTATATCTAAAATGTTACCATTTTCATTTTGACATGTAATCAGCACACAAAAATTATCAATAAAATATGGCTTTCTCTTTGGGGTTCTAAGGTCTCAAAATCTGCTGTTATCTTATCCTTAAAGCATCTCTCCATTCAGACTAGCCACGTTCCAGGTGCTCAATAGCCACATGTGGTTAGAGCAGCCCTGGGTGATAAACCCTGAGGAAAGATAAGATGATAACCAAAACCATTTATATATTTGTTTA
The DNA here is from genome assembly GCF_046562875.1 of Panthera onca. NCBI lineage: Eukaryota > Metazoa > Chordata > Mammalia > Carnivora > Felidae > Panthera > Panthera onca. The sequence continues at coordinate 228,133,557 of NC_138339.1, forward strand.
CGAGTAAATTATTATAAATAAATAATCAAGAAATAATCTTGTGGAACCGAAGTTAGGGAAAGCAATAAGAAGACAGTGAGAGAAAGAGAGAAAGTTAAGAGATTTGCCTAACTTTGAACAGTGACTCCCAACAAATAGACTGATGAAGGGCATATTTATATGACTATGGTATGGTTCACTGAGTGAGACTTCAGGAAGTTGTAAAGGGATCAGTTTCTACTTGGATTAAAGGATGAACTTGGAGTTCATTCACAGATGGTGTTGGTTTTCTTAAGGTAAGTCTGAGAAACAACTCTGTCCCTAGAGCAAGACAGGAAGAAAAGGTGAATTCCAAAGGCAGTGACTAAAAACTCCATGAATGTATAAATCTAAAGGGCAAAGAGACATCCTGAATCTAATATGCATAATGACATACCGATTTTGAGTGAACCCCCAAATCTCCTTTCTGCAATAAAGTAATTTTTTTTTTTAATTTTTTTTTTCAACGTTTTTTATTTATTTTTGTGGGACAGAGAGAGACAGAGCATGAACGGGGGAGGGTCAGAGAGAGAGGGAGACACAGAATCAGAAGCAGGCTCCAGGCTCTGAGCCATCAGCCCAGAGCCCGACGCGGGGCTCGAACTCACGGACCGCGAGATCGCGACCTGGCTGAAGTCGGACGCTTAACCGACTGCGCCACCCAGGCGCCCCTAAAGTAATTTTTATCTATATGAAGTGCTTTGTTAATTATGAAACTCCTATACATACATGGGTTATTGTTATTGGCTAAAGAAAAGGCTGTTCTATAAAGATGAGCTGCCAGGGAAAATTTTATCACCCCAGACATTATTAAATGTCAGAAACTTGCCCCCACCCCCAGGTGTGTATCAGAGAGTTAGTGGAGGTGAGGGAGGGCTGTCTTTCTGTTGGGGGCAATCTTAGACTTGTTTTATCAAAACATTTATTACCCATCTTTAGAGCCTTCAGACCATTGCTCTCATTATATATTTAGTGTGAGGGCATGTACTGCTCAATAATTATTTTTTTTCCCTCTTAATGTGGGCTTTTGGTGGCTTCATAAACGTGATAAATGGCTCTTCTTAGACACACAAAATAGAGATTGGCAGGCAATTTAAAGTTAAGATTTCCCAGTAGAACCATTGCTACCAATGAGATCACACGCTGACTCTCCTATACTCTGAGAAATGTTAAAGTAAGGCCAAGATTTTTATGGTTTCCACTTTCTATGCCCAAAAGACTTTTCTGTCCTTCATTTCTCCTGTGCCAGCCATAGCTGCATTTTCCCAGGTATGTCCCCTTGGAGTAGACAGACATACACAGATGCTCCTAAAATCAGTCATGTGAAGGAACTTTAGGTTTCTCTGAGACAATTGTGTATTTAAGAAAAGTTACTTGGAAAATCACTTTGGAAGACACAGAAACATTTTTATATCAGGTGACAATGGGATTGGTGTAGTCACAACCTTTTCTCAATAGCCTCTTCTGCAATAGTCTAGAATTAAAATAATGGCACTTTAGGGGCACCTGGGTGGCTCAGTCAGTTGAGCATCCGACTCTTGGTTTCAGCTCAGGTCATGATCTCACAGTTCATCTTGTGGGATTCTGTCTCTCTCCCTCTCTCTCTGCCCCTCCATGCTCGTGCACTCTGTCTCTCTCAAGATAAATAAATAAACTTTAAAAAATGACACTTTATTAAAGTTTGGGGTTTTCTCACACAAGATCCCATTTGAGCTTCACAATAACCTCGTGAGGACATGTGAAAGATTCCACTTTTTCGATACAGGATCTGAAGCCCAGAACATCTGAATGCCCTGACCAAGGTCACACGAGAGATATTTAACAGGATTAGCACTCTAGTGCTTGCCTCTCTACCATATTCCCTTCTCTTTTACATCTTTGTAAGTTGTGTTTTCCAAGCCATGCAACCTGGAGCAGGTTTTAAGGCTCCACTTCCATTTATTATAACCCCGACTCTACGATTTCTGCCAACCAGCTCCAGGAGTCTCAGGGTCTTTTTTCCCCTAGGAATCTTGTGGAGGGAGGAGAAGGGACGGGGGAGGAGTTCACATATGTTTGTGACTTGGATTTGCTGGTTACATGGTGGCAGGCACTGTTTTCATTATTTTGTGATCCAGTTTGGAATCCATGATGTGATTTATTACTGCCCATATGCTGAAGCAACTGAAACCCTCCTAAGGTACTGAGGCTGCCCAAATGTTATGCTCTCTCGTTTGTCTGGTTTAGCTCCAGGCTGTTCCAGGGTGCAGCCCAGACTCCAGCTGCAGGGTCACCCCTGAGTGGGGAAGTGCCCTTTTGCCCCACCCCCCACCTCACCCCCAGCTTCCATTGTTACAAATGCTGTTAAACACTGCCCTCAACAGAGTCTTAATGGAAACTGCCCTTTTCACGTTTATTCCCTTTTTATTGTATTTAGCCCTGAAAGGTCCACAGAGGCTGAGCCAGAGAAATGTCCAGGTAACAAGCTCCAAGCTGTTCCCAACTGTCGTGTTCCTCCAGCAGTGCCCCATTGAATTTAAACACAGCTGGCCTGCCTTTGGGGGGAGTTATTTCCCTGAAAATCCTTAGATCTCTCTAGCCAACAGACTCTGTGGCTTCCCCTGCCTTCCTTCCCTCTGGCCAGACAGGTCCATAGTTTAGGTTATCAAGCTGATATCTCTACATTCACAGCTGCTGGAACAATTTTCCCTAAAACTCCATTTTCTCAGTTACCTTTTGTACACATCTGTTGACTCAAAGCCAGATTTTTCTGCCTGAGTGTCAAGGCCTTTTACCAACCGTTCATTTTATATTATTATTTTTCATGCCTCTCCCTCCATAGGATGTCAGAATTTGCTTGTAATGGGCATTTTCCATATATATCAATGGGTTCATTGAGTAAATGACAAGCTATGGGTGACAAACTAGAGACTGAGTTTTCTTTCTCAGGTATATTTCTAGATATTTTTATTAGTGCTTGAAATGTGGTTCAAATTACATAGCTATTATCATCAGTCTTTTCCATCTTCTCTTCCTCATGAATCTACCTGAATAATATTGTCGGTAGTGGATTAGTAGGGTCTCCTTCATTAATGCTGGAAACCGCATTAATTAGCACAGCGTTATGCTGGTCGTTAAAAAACCAGACCTTAAGTTCAACAAAAACATGCTCAGGAGTTTATAATGTGAGGGAGATGATAGTACTTAGATCTATTCTGTAAAAGGACATCCAGATACTTACATAAATACATGATGTTTTAGCATAAAAAACCATCTAAGTTGTGTGAGCATTAGTGTAAGCAGTTTTATGTGGTCTAGAATTTAAGAATGAGTCATGAGAATTGCATATCCAGAGAGGATATGGCCAGGTTAAAAAATAAATCAGCACTCACTTCCTCTTTGGAAACACTTCAAGAAGGAAATGAGATTTCCAACACTCTTTTGCTATGAGGAGGAAGAAGTTGAGGTTTGTGGACGCCCGTGAACCTCATAACTCTCTTCCAGATTGAGACCAACTGAGAAATACATACAGGTGTCAGAAAGAGATCAAAATAAAATATTTACTGCTGATAAGGCTGAATTGTAGACCATGCCTTGGACCCCAAATTGCCTTCCTATTTACCCCTTACTTTTATCCTGAACAGAACTTACTAGTGACAGGAAGGTCAGCTGGACATTTCCAGACCTCTCTGTGGGAGAGAGGGGTTGACAAAAGATCAGCAGACAGTTATTGAAGGAGAGATACAAGGAAAATGTACTGGGTTTGACTAGTGACCCTTTCCCCTATCTTAACAATCACATAAATCAGGAATCAGCAAACTGTATCTGTAAAGGACTAGAGAGTAAATATTTTAGTCTTTGAGGCCATATGATTTTTTGTTCCAACTGCTCAACTCTGCTGTTGTTGCATGAGAGCAACACTATATTAACATATAAATAAATTAGGATGGCTGTTGTATTAGTTTTCTATGACTATTGTGCGAAGTACCACAGAATGGGTGGCTTAAACAAGAGAAATGTATTGCTTCACAGTTCTGGGGGCCAGCAGTCTGAGCCCAAGGTGTGGGCGGGGTTGGTTCCTTTCAAGGGCCGTGAGGGAGAATCTGCTCCATGCCTGGCTCCTAGTTTCTAGTGGTTTGCTGTCAATCTCGGCATTCCGTAGTTTGTAGAAGCATCAACGTGATCTCTGCCTTTATCTTCACCTGGCATTCTCCCTGTGAGCGTAGCTCTGTCCAAATTTCCCTTTTTTGTAAGGACACCAGTAATAATGGACTGGGGGCCCACTCTACTCCAGTATAACTTGTATTAACCAGTTATATCTGCAACGAATGGCCCTTTTGCAGATTAAGGTCACATTTTGAAGTATGAGGAGTTAAACATATGAATTTAAGGGAGACAATTCAACTCATAATGTTGACATGAAATGTTAAATTTCATATGGCATGTGTTGAGATAATCTTCTCATTTTTTCCCCAACCATGTGAAACATGTAAATGTATGTAGGCTGTATAAAAACAGGCCCTGGGCTATAGGTTACTAGCCTCTGAGATAAGTCCCTCTTCCTCCAGAGGGGAGGACTGAATGAGGGAGAGAAGGAGGGACCCCAAGTGTTCCTTCCTTCCTAATCCCTCCAGGGGCATGAGTGAGAGTTCCTTGCCCTCTGTGGAAATTTTGAGGATATTTACATAGGCCAAAAGACCCTGGCTAGTCAAAAGGCAGAAAAGGAAGATATTAGTAAGGGTGGTAGAATGGGAAAAACGAACAAATGAAGGGACTAAAAAACAGGAAGGTAAAATAAATTAGAAGGATTTGTAAGCATAACTTGCAATCTTGTGTTTTAGAGCATTTAAAAAAATACAGTAGGTCCTGTGAGGAATTGACCAACATGGTCAAAGTAAATCATGAGAAGAAAGTAGTTGAAGTAAATCCACAAGTAGGAAACCTGGAGAGAAAGATCATGCAGAAATCTAGACTGAGGTTACAAGAACTTTACTAAAGCTATGGTTGAAGAATGATAAAAAGTATTCAATAAAAACAAAACAACAAAACAAAACCAAAAAAAAAACTCTTTCTTTGCTCTAGGGAAGGGACTTTGTCTCTTCTCTAAGACTCTGAATTCCAAAAGCTCTTTGTTATATGTTCTTATACTTCTTATTCTCATTGTGGAAGAAATGCAAGTAAGACTTTGATTTTCATGATAAAACTTTGCTCACCCTATAGGGGCTTTGTGCACATAGATATCTTTTTAGTCAGCCGTCTGCTTTAGATACTTAATTTCCTTTACTGATCTTAGTCTTTAGTTTCCAGTGGTTTTCTTTATAACTTTTATTATAAGCTTTTATGAATCAACAGATGTTTGTGGGGAGTGGTCTTAAGGGACATACTACTCTCATCTGCTTTTCACCTAGAATACTCTATAAAGTCTGCTTCTATATCATGCCACAAGACTAAGAACAGATCATGTGTGCTTCATTATTTTAATCTTCCCCCCAGAATTGCCTTCACAGATTTATAATTTAACAAGGGCCTCTGAGCTTTAATTAAGGGTCAGTTTTTCTATAATAGCCATAAAAAGGATATTTCTGTATCTCTTATGAAGCTTCTGTTAAAGACTCTCAATTATATTATTCAGTGCTAGTGTATGAAGAGCTAGGTCATAAATTGTTTCTAGACTTTAGTGTTAGAAATAAGATGATCTCTCTCTGATGAAGTGGGTACTTTAAGTAAGATAACCATGCTACAAAACTTCTTAATACCCATTTTACTTTGCCTTTTCAGAAGCTCAGAGACCAGTTTTGTCCTTGATTCTAGCAGAGAAACTCAACCTAGGATTTTTAGTTCAACCCTCTCCTTCACTTTATAACTTGGATATTTTGACTTTTAACTTGCTTCAGTGTTTTTTTTTTTTTATTAGATAGTGCCTTTTATGGCAAAGAGATACAAAACTTTTTTGAATGTAAGTAGGATATAAATAATAAATGGTTGGCTCTCATCACTCTGTCCTGGGGCATTATCCTCTAGAACAGATTTTTGTGACTTTAATTAGTTTCTAATGCTACATCAAGTTACAGTGATTTTCCCCCTACAGAATCCTTAACAACTTCTCTCCTGACATGCTATATTTGTTAAGGAAGCAAATACATATTGGACTCCAGAAATACATGTGATTTTTTTTTTAAAAGAAAGTATTGTTTTAGGTGAACGTTCAATGATTTCTCTTTAAAAAAATAAAAATGAAATAAAAATCACTTTATTTGGTTATGTATATTAGGATTCTTTTGTTTGAAAATGACAAAAGCTTAACTCAAACTCATTGAAGTGGAAAAAGATAATCTGTTGGCTCAAATAATTTGCAAAGACAAAACTAATCTGTCTGTCTAGCATTACATAGGGCTAGATCCAGGAGTTCATAAAGACTTTTTTACTCATCTCTCTGCTTTGCTAAACTAGCTATTCGCTCCATTATTGGGTAGGCTCTCCCCACAATGTAGCAAAAATGACTAGCAATATTTCTGTGTTTGCACTGTACTGGCAGCTGGCATTCCTAATGAAAAAATACAAAAAAGTCTAGTTTCAATAGCTCCAACCAAAGTCCCAGGGGGAGCTTTTATTGGCCTGGTTTTGATCATGTGACCATCCCTGGATGTAATCACAATGCCTGAAGAAATCGAGTACTTACTTAACTGGCCAGACTCCTGGGACTGTGCTTGCTCCTAGAACCAAGTAGATGGGATCAGCCCACCCAAACCACTGGACTCAGAATGGGGAAGAGATAGTGTCCCAAAGAGATTTGGGGCTGAACAAAACACGGGTTAACTACATCTCGCATTGGCTGCCCCGCATCCATATATACCTTCTTTGGCACTTACATAATTCCCCAAATGGCCCTGGCTAATATAATGCAAATACACCTATACAAAGAAAATTTGCTTTACCTCCACTCTAAAGGGAGGTAGCTGTTAGGCTCCTCCAGTTACTCTTTTCAACTTTAATTCCAGAATCTCTAAGTTATGATATTTTTCTTGGTTGTACCTAAACTAGCTCCTCGTGTTCAGGCAACCTCTGGCTAAATGTTGTGTTTAACACTACCAGTTAACAGTGGCAGAGAGAAAACACTTGCTGCAACAAAACTTCCGTTTGGCAAAGGGAGAGAAGAAAGGCAACCACTAACAGCGATCTCAGTCTCATAGCAGTCATCTCAGGCTGGACAGAGAAAGCGAGGACTACCTGACCTGGCAGTGGAGGGAGTTCTTTGTTCAAGAATCTGGCCGGCCTGTCACTGCTTTCTGGGAGCTACTCCCTTTCCATTGTCCTACATAGCCACATGGCAGATGCACACTGGGAGGCTTTCGTCTTAACAGCTACAAACATTGCAGTTCCTCCTTGCTGTTGGTACAGGTTTGGGGCCTGAAATCTGCCTTATAAGTTGGGCATCCTCAGGTCTGTTTGGTGAGCCTCGGCATTTCTCTGGCAATGCCACCGGATCTCTTGCTAGGACTGGCATGCTGTTTATTTCCTGGATATTTTCTGGATTGACTCTTGTATAGTCATGGCCCACCACTCTGGTTCCAGCCCTCATTGTTTGTTCCTCTGAACAATCTGCCTTTAGACTCTGCCCCTCCCCCAGGCCATCTGGAGCCCAAACTGGGAGACCATGAACTGACATCCTGCAGATCTTAGTCTTCCCAGTGGTAGGAGTCCTGGAGATGGCTTTCCTGGAAGAGTTGTAACTGTTCTCTGTTAGTCAGGGGACGTGTTTGGAAATGACCCTCCAGCTCCCCTGGTTCACCAGGATCTCCATCCCTTTTCTCATTGTGCTTTCTACTTGCACTGACTTTAGCAAGAGGCAGATAATTATATATCTACCACCACAAAAGACACATGGTTATCCGCTATTGACCATTTTAGAGTGCCAAGCATAGGCAGAAAGGACGACTCTCAAGAAAGACTGAATCCCTTTTCCTCTCTGCTTTCACAACTGCCAGATTAGGCCGCAGGCTGTCCTTTCCTCTGAAGGCTGAAAGAAGGAGCCAACACCCTCCAAGAGTTTGACACTTTTTTCCTGATCAAAAACTCTATCCTTGATATTATGTGATTTGAGTTCTAAGATACATTAGGAGCCTTTTAACTGACACTTTGCTATCAGATAATAGCTTTTACTCTTTCCCTAACCTGGAATGGGTGAGTCCTCGACCTCATCTCAGCTGAGCTAATATAGCATTTTAAAGTCTGTTTTTTTTAACGTTTTTATTTATTTATTTTGGGGGGGGGGGGATATGTGCTTGTGAGGGAGGGAGGGGCAGAGAGAGAGAAGGAGAGAGAGAATCCCAAGCAGGCTCCATGCTTCAGTACAGAGCCTGATGCAGGACTTAAACTCATGAACCATGAGATCATGACCTGAGCCGAAATCAAGAGTCAGATGCTTAACTGACTGAGCCACCTAGGTGCCCATTTCCAGGTAGTAAATTCTGTATTAAGATTCATTTTGGTGCAAGCAATAGGAATCCGGTTTATAAACACTGAAGTAGAAGGAGTTAATTGTCTTTCATAACCAGAAAAGCCAGAGATGTATCCATCTTCAAGCACGTTGGTTATAGAGGTTCAGTGTCATCAGGACACATTTTTTTCCTTTTGTCTTTACTTCCTGTGTTGGCTGCATTCTGATAGTTTCCCTACTTTTTAGCAAAGATATCCACCCACAGTTCTGGGCTTGCATCATTCTTAGAGCTAGCAGCATAGCCAAAATTGTAAATGCAGAGATTCCTTTTTTTGGCCTGTCTGAGTCATCTTCCCATTCCTCAGGGGGGTTGCAGTACTCTGACAGGTAAAGCTGTTTATGTCCTCTTGATCCAAGAACAGGACCAGCCACTTGTACTGAAAATAGCAGGTGGGTGGTTTTCCTGAAGAGATGCTAAGTCAGAAAGCCTATATCTCCTACATTGAGAAACTCATCTTTAAAAAAAGGAAGGCAAATTCTGAACAAAATTCAGTCTTGGCTATATACTATCATCTAACTAATTATTAAACATATTATTTCTAAATCATAGTGGTTCATAAATATCTTGGCCTCAGGACACCATAGCTCTTCTTAAAAATTATTGAGGACTCCAAAGAGCTTTTGTTTTTGTGGGTTACAACTACTGATATTTACTATATTAGAAATGAAAAAAAAAATTCTGTATTAGGAATTAGAACAGAAATTTAAAGTTATTTTTCTTAAATTAGTACAAATAATAACAATAAGACTATTACTTAACATAATTAGAATATTGAAGTGAAACATTACTATATATTCCAAAACAAAAAAAAATATTTAGTGAGAAGAGTTTTAAATTCATTTTAAACTGACTGCTTTGCCACTTCTTAAAATATATTTTTTGCAAATCTCTGATGACTGACTTAATAGAAGACAAATGTATTTTTTTAAATTTTTTAAATATTTATTTACTTTTGAGAGACAGAGACAGCATGAGTGGGGGAGGGGCAGAGAGAGAGAGAGAGACATAGAACATGAAGCAGGCTCCAGGCTCTGAGCTGTCAGCACAGAGCCCAACGCGGGGCTCGAACTCACAAACTGTGAGATCATGACCTGAGCTGAAGTCGGATGCTTAACCAACTGAGCCGCCCAGGCGCACCATAACTGGATTTTTATATCTGCTTTTGCTTCAATTTATTGCTGTGTTGTTTTGGTGGAAGTATATGAAAAAGTATAGCCTCATATAATTATGTGGTTGGAAAAGGAGGAGTATTTTAATAGCCTTTTTAGATAATTGTGTGTAGGCTTCTTTTATACTACACCAAAACCTAGCAAGCAGTAGTTTCAGAGATTCAGAAACTGTATCAGTGAGCTTTTCATATTCTGTTACATTGAAATTGACTGGGTATATTTTGACTTTGAATGTATCTTTTATTCATGATTTTATAACATTATGTTTTGGTTATTTGGAAAATGTTGGTTTATGTAGATCTTCCAAATGTTGACACATTTCATTATATAGTTTCCAAAAATCACGTTCATTTACGCCACACAATTCTCAGTAGCCTTTGAAAGCTATCAAGTTTATAATGGTAGATAAAAGTTTTCCAAAACTCTAATTCTCTCTCTTAAAAGCTTGAGTTTTATCTTTGGCAAAAAATACTGTCACTTTTCCTTGAAGTGATAATCTCACTTTGTTAATTTTTGTTTAATGTTTTATTTATTTTTAAGAGAGAGAGAGAGAGACAGAGTATGAGCTGGGCAGGCACAGAGAGAGAGGGAGAAAGAATCCACAAAGCAGTCTCCAGGCTCTGAGCTGTCAGCATAGAGCCCAACGCGGGGCTCGAACCCGTGAACCATGAGATCATGACCTGAGCCTAAGTCGGACACCCAACTGACTGAGCCACCTAGGTGCCCCATCACTTTGTTAATTTTTGAGATGTCTGTCAGATACCCAAGTCTGAATAAGTATAGTCTGTCAGTTCATTCAAGTAAAAATAATCCTTCATGGGAAAAGCCTCTGTTTCAGTTTGCTACTCAATCGTACCTGCTTTTCCTTAAGCCAACCATCATACTTTCCTATGCAGTGAAAGTGCTTTCTGGGGTGTCTGAGGGGCTCAGTTGGTGAAGTGTCCAACTTTGGTTCAGGTCATGATCTCACGATTCATGAGTTTGAGCCCCAAGTCAGGCTCTGTGCTGATAGCTCAGAGCCTGGAGCCTGCTTCAGATTCTCTCTCTCTCTCTCTCTCTCTCTCTCTCTCTCTCTCAAAAATAAATAAACGTTAAAAAAAAAAAAAAAGAAAATGCTTTCTGCTTCCTTGCTATGTTGTCACACAGAATATTTAAAAGATGTAATATTCAGGGTTGAAATGTAATAAAACAATTTTTACTGCTTCATCAAGGACACTCTTAGGTGAAACTTGTGCTTTGTTTTTCCACTGCTAGTGCATGGCATTGAAGAGTACAATGATTGCAGGTATAATCTGGGGCCACGTTGTACTAAGGCACCATGAACAGTTTTACTTCTGTGGTTTTGCACCATTAGTACAAGTATCAATATAGTGAAAGAGGCAAATAATATCTTAGCCTTCTAAAAAAATTAATTTTGACTTCACAAATGTCCTGAAAGGTCTCAGAGACTCCCAGGGATCTGCGGGCCACACTTTGAGAGCTGCAGCTATTCTCATAAGCACTGAAATAAAGACATTTTACTGAGATCCGTCATAAAAGGACCCATGAACATGAGCTGCTGTTTTGACATGTCCATTGATTTTCATCGGTCATTTTTGTCATTGTGACAGTACGTGTCAAACTAGCTTTGAAATACTGTGCTCTGAATGTCTTTTGAGAGTTCAGGGGGGAAAGTCAGTTTAATAGAAGTATTGAGTCAGGATATCGGCCCTTAGCACACTTGTTTGCCAGACAAATTTAAAAATGGTCTTATTTTTATTTAAAATGTTTTGTTGCTTAAAAATAATTTTAAGGGGTAATATTAATGTTTTGATAATATTTTTCTATCTATCAAAACCATAAACAGCTTTTTGGGTTTATAATATTTAATTTTGTTCTACTGTATATGATATTTCATGCTTGTGAAATGACTATGTCTTTCTTTAAAAACACTTGTGAGGGGTGCCTGGGTGGCTGAGCGTCCGACTTTGGCTCAGGTTATCGTCTTGTGGTTCATGAGTTTGAGCCGCACCTCGGGCTTGCCGCTGTCCACACGGAGCCCACTTTGGATCCTCTGTCCTCCTCTCTGCCCCTCTCCCTCTGGACTCTCTCAAAAATAAATATAGACATTAAAAAAAATTTGTGAGTTAATTCTGTATGAATTTTTATTTACTTATTTAATTACATACTGAAATGTCTTTCAGGAATAGAGAAACTCGAGTTTGCATTCCAACTATACCATTTACCAACTAATTGATGATAGATTTTTAACCTTCCTAAGCTTCAGTTTCCTCACTCATAGGAAATTGAGGGCATTTTGGATGAGTGATACAATGATATCATAGATGTGAAACTTAATACTGTTTGCCATATAGAGGGCACTCAGTTTTCATTTCCTTCTTTTTGTCCATTAACTTTCCCACTCCAATCATGTTTTCTGTTTGTTTGTTTTGAGAGAGAGAGAGAGAGCGTGTGTGTGTGTGTGTGTGTGTGTGTGTGTGTGTGTGTGTGTGAGTGGGGACAAGGCAGAGGGAGAGAGAGAATCTTAAGCAGGCTCCATGCTCAGCTTGGAGCCTGTCCTTGCAGGGTTGGATCCCCAGACCCTGGGATCATGACCTGAGCTGAAATCAAGAGGCATATGTTCAAACACCTGAGCCCCCCAGGCGTCCCCCAGTCCATACTTGTAAGAACAAGCACTGATTACAGATTCAGGTCATCAGGAAGGGAGTTTTGGTCTTCCTGCATTCAGTTCTAACTGAAGACCCCAGCTTCCAAGAGCCAGCTTTCTTTGGGGCAGACCATGATGCAGGATATAACCGAAGGACTGTCACAGAAGTAGGGCCTTTCTAGAAATTTCTCAGATAGAACAATTGCTTCCATCCTCCTGATATAATTTATTTTTTAGGAGAATTATGGAAAATTAGGGAGGGAATTAGGGCAGGTAGAGAAGGGAAGTGTGGTGTCATGGTAATCTTTTGTAGTTGTCATTACTTTTTCAAGTTCTTTTTTTAACACCATAAATTTTTTCTAGTAGTTAATACTGTTATCCTTAAACAAGCAGGCATCCTATAAATATAACATTCACACTGAAGCATTATTTGGTAATCCTTAAAACAAGTTTGTCATCTTCGTCATACAAATTTGATAAAAGAAAATCCTTGCCTTCATATCATGTAGTTAGAAACTAGAATTATGGTTAGAATGTTTTCTCTTACTGCCTGACTTCATGAGTGGTGCTCCCCTCAGGATAGACTCCCTACTGTACTGGGTTCTACTTGATTAATACTTGGCAGTTCTTGAGTCCTTTTACTGCTAAATATATAAACAAAATGTTAGAAAAAGTTATCACAGTCTGAGACAGAAAGGGTTTCATCAAGCATTCAATCGATTGTGTCTGAAGAAATAACAAGGCAAAGAGCACCCGGAATGGATTTATTTAACCGCAAGCAAAATTTTTCATTGATTCATCTCTAAAATATTCTGTTCAGGTGCTGTTAAGGCTAATAATTAAAAAGGAACAGGGGCGCCTGGGTGGCTCAGTTGGTTAAGCATCTGACTTCAGCTCAGGTCATGATCTTGCAGTCCCTGAGTCCCAGCCCCGCGTCGGGCTCTGTGCTGACAGCTCAGAGCCTGGAGCCTGCTTCAGATTCTGTGTCTCTCTCTCTTCCCCTCCCCCACTCATGCTTGTGTGCAAGCACTCTCTCTCTCTCAAAAATAAATACACATTAAAACAATTTTTAAAAAGGAACATAGCTAAGTGACAGGATAAAAAATATCTTCATACATGTGACTATACAGAACTACAAGAAATTGTCCATCTTATTTCCCTTCTCAAATGGTTTTCTAATTCTTAGCTTTATTTTCTTTTAAAAATTGCATAATTAAATTTAAATGTTAAATAAATTAAAATGGCTTGATAATTTGGTCTGAAAAGATGGGTGGCCAAGGTTTCAAGAAGCCTGGATGCTTGTCCTTACTTTCACTCTAAAAATTTTTTTACTCATTCAAATCAGTTAACTTTTCTTAGCCTTACTTCTGTAATTCATAAGAATAAGTGTTTTGGACTAAACAATTTCTGAGGTTAATTCATGTGCTAGGATTTGAACTGTAATGTACTCAAAATAGTTTAGTTGCAGTAGGGAGAATTCAAGACTATTTCAAAGTTCCTCTCTCGATTAATTAGTATTTCTGAAGCATTGTGTATGAAAATATGAAGGAGGCACAATTAATGTCTTCTTTTTTATATTATATTATATTATATTTTATTTTATATTATATTATAACTTTTGGATCACACTGTATAAAGTATTTACTTCTGATTCCTCATGATCTTTCTCTGTAATTTGCACTTCTATTTATTTAATACAAGAATTATTTGTCTTTCATCTTGTAAGGAAGTTATTTGAGATTGTTATTTTATGTGTATTATTTGGATTCCTTTAATAGAAAGCATTTAGACTCATTTAATCTTATTGGTTATCTTTTTACCTAAAGCCCAATCTTATCTTTTTCTCATTATAATAGTAGAGATCCTATTATCTTATCTCTTGACTGTCACAAAAATGCAAATATTTTTAAATGTTGGATTTTTTAATACACAACAATATTCTGAAATAAAGGGACTATAAGAAGTCTTATAGTAAAGTGATCAGAGAAATTTGAGTGTTGATCTATTTTAACTCCCACCATATCATTTCCATCATAACCCTTTTATCAACATTGGGATAGCACTTTACTCTGGAGTACAAACTTAGCAGAGGATGATTCCAAATTGCTCAAATTAAAACACATCAGTTGCTATGCTGTTCTTGTAAATATTTTATGTTGGCTTAAGGCTTGAGAGTAAATGTGTTATTATTCTCTGTTTGCAAAGAAATAGATGCTTTTAAAACTTCAGTTCACATATATGGAGATATCGGTGGCATTCTAGTTGGTTTTCCTGAAATCAGTCTGTTGATACCACAGCTCTTTTTTATTAGACACTATTTTAATGACTTATATTATACTACTAAAAAATTGGTTGCTGTTGATGTACGTGGTTAAAGGACTTTCTAGTTCATATTACAGAGCCTTGCATATGTGTACTTTTTTAACTCCCATGGTACTAAAGTAACATGAGCTAAAGAACCACAATAATAACCACATATGCTCCAAATCATTTATCATTTCAGAGTTTCAAGGATTATACATTCCAAGAAGCCCTCACACATTTAACTCCATCTTCACCAAATCCAATCCTCTCCACAATGACTGGGGCTCATAGGAAATGGGCCCATGAGAAGACACAACAGTGTCCAACATACTTGTTAATTGTGGATGTGACAGCATGACATGACAGCTAGCTCTAAATAGAGAAGGAAAGACTGATTATGGTCTTGATAACAGATGATACATAAAATCAATAAATCAGCTAATTTGGCCATCAAATCAACTTGAAAGATTTTCATATTGAAGAGACAAGATAAATAAAGACATCAATGTAAAGGTAAATGGGAGGAGGGACTCAGTGGTTGAGCTGTGATTTAGTACTACAAACTAGTATTCCCACCTGTTTACTACATGTTTTTACTACATGTTTTACTACAGGTTTTGGAAAACCTGTCTCACTTCTTTATCAGTAGGAGATTGCCTAAGGTAATAGGTAGTAAAACCCAAGCTAGACTGTGGTTGAAGATGAGATACTCATTGACACAATGGTAGCTGTAAGTCTGTTGGCTGATAGTGGAAATGAAATGCAGCCTGAGTGTAGTCTTCAAGGCAACTGACATTATTCATAGAACAAATTGCACGTTTAGTCTTCATGGAAAGGAAGTAGACTGTATGTTTTTGGTTATGTCTGGGTGGCCAGCACATAACATCAGCAACATACGTCGATTTTCCTAGGCAGGAATTAGATTAAAAATTTTGGAAATTTGAAGGTTTCAGAATATGATGGGACTCATTTGAGGTTGTTATAATTAAGCTAAGCACATATATATATATATATATATATATATATATATATATATATACTCAAAGCTTTAATAAGGAAAGCCAAGGTCTGTTTTTCTTGACATGAAAGGATAACCACAAAGGAAGTCTGGTGTGAAAATAAGTCCAAACAGCTCTTAAAAAACATCTGTTTCTTATATATCTGTTTAATTGGGAAAAACAACACTCATAGGATAATAGCAACAAAGCAGAGTAGATTATCATGTAACCAAAATTTATCCTGAAATGAGACTATAGAGTTAAAAAATTGAAGATAAAATAAAGTTTAAAATGTGCCTTTTGATACTGAGACAAAATGGTTCACATACCTTCTTTATTTAAAAACAACAGTCAGACCAATACTTTTACCTGCTTTTGTACCTTGAGACCAAATATCAGCACAGTAAAAAAGGTAAATGATAGTTTAGTATCATTGTAGAAAAACTTTTTCCTTATATATCTGAAAGCATCTTGGGTACACCAAACATACATGGTTCAGATATTAAGAACTGCTGTGCTAGAGTGTAGACTTGGGTCCATGTTCTATCTCCCAGGGTTGTTGAAAAAATAAAAGGTGTAGTTAGTCAATATAAATTGTACTAATTGCAAAGCATAAATGCAAGTTAGTAGCAATAGTATTGATTAGTTATTATGGATAGTTATATTGACTTGACACATGAAATGTCTATGTATTATAACTGCAATAAAGCCTTAAAACTAAAAAAAACCCAAAAAACAAAAAACAAAAAAAACAACAGTCAGTATATAGAAACTGTATCATCTTCAGCAGCAGCATTATGAAATTTAAAAGCACTCTTCTACATGTACCACTGTCCTAGGTATGGTACGGAGTGAACAAACCTGGGAGCCCTTTGGTTGCTTAACATTCAAAACCTTATTATATGTACCTGGACATACAGGTGATTCAGACAAAGTAATTAATATGACACAAGTATCTGATGTAAATAAATACTTGAATAATAATATTCATATTCTGTATAAGAACAAAGGAAACTGCATAATAGAGTAGGATTATGTGTTAGGGAGAGATTTGCAGATTAAAAATCTGCAAGACCAGAAGGAAGTTTCTACCATGAAGATATTTTAGGAACTGACCAATCGTTCTAAATAATTTGATACTAATTATTATTACAATTTTAATAGTAGTAATTATAAGCACTAATTTGGATGGAATTATATTTACTCTGCTATTTTAAACTTTTCCTTTAAAAAAATGACTTTAAGGTTAATTCATTTTTTGAGAGACAGCATGAGCAGAGGAGGGGCACAGAGAGAGGAAGACACAGAATCTGAAGGAGGCTCCAGGCTCTGAACCCATGAACACAAGATCATGACCTGAACTGATGTCAGATGCTTAACTGACTAAGCCACCCGGGCGCCCCTTAATTTCTTATGTTAACACTT
Organism: Panthera onca; assembly: GCF_046562875.1. Taxonomy (NCBI): domain Eukaryota; kingdom Metazoa; phylum Chordata; class Mammalia; order Carnivora; family Felidae; genus Panthera; species Panthera onca. The sequence goes on from NC_138339.1 coordinate 228,150,595, forward strand.
GCTTCAAAGACATTTATCCTTGCCTGAAATAAATGATAAAATATACTAACTGTAGAAAGATAGTGAGCCCAAGATCAAAATTGATTTAAATCACCATTATAGAAGTATAAAAGACCGAGAATAATGCAAAACAATTTGAAACTGTAACCTCCTCCTCCTTCCTGCTGGCTTTATTCAAAAGTAATGTATACACAGCAAGTATTTCTATCCTGTTTAGAAGATGGGAAAACTGGGGCTCCTGGGTGGCTTAGTCAGTTAAGCTACCAACTTCGGCTCAGGTCATGACCTCGCAGTTTGTGAGTTCGAGCCCCGTGTCAGGCTTTGTGCTGACAGCTCAGAGCCTGGACCCTGCTTCAGGTTCTGTATCTCCCTCTCTCTCTGACCCTCCCCCACTTACACTCTGTCTCTGTCTGTCTCTCTCTCAAGAATAAACATTAAGAAAAAAAAAATAAAGAAGATGGGAAAACTGAGGCATGTATATTTTAAAATATTTTACCCAACACGATAAGAAAGTAAGTGATCCACAAAAAGTGTTGAAGATTTTCAATCTTTTATCTTTAAGTCATGCTGCCCTTAAAAACATTTATCATTTATTGTTGAGGGCTTCTTAAATAGTACTGTGTATAGAGGAGCTCATATTATTTGTTAGCATTTCCATAAATTCTCTAATGTAAAACAGAAGTACTTTGTTCCCAAGTTTTAAGTGATATCAGAGAAAACTTGATGTAATAGAATTCTGAATGTTTTTTAAATGGCTGGTACAATTACACCGTTTTTATTGTCGCATGTTGTATATTCTCTAAACACTTTTTATGGTCTACACAGGCTGAACTAGAACTATCTGGCATAGCTACATGTGAAATACAAACTCACAGTGAGGTCCAGAGCTAAAGGAAGTGTAGACAGGAAATAGAGAGTCACTGAGTCATGTCATGGGAATGTATGGCTAGTGAGCTTTGATAACATTTAGCTAAACCACACTGTTGATTTTGGAAGATTTGTCGTGGGAACCCTAAGTAGAGTTCCTACCCTTTTGGGGTGCATTTATTTTTAAGTTTCCTACTGTGTTTAAGTGGTTTAGGCTAGTAATTTCTTTTTCTGGTGTGGCAGCAAAGAAAACCTTGAAATGATAACCTCTATAGAGTGTGTCACATAAGCTCTCTGTTGGGCTGTTGTCCTAAGTGGCCACCTAGTCTTATTTTGCTAACTATAGGGGAGAAAAACCAAGGCTTCCATTTCAATCAAAAAGCTATTTTGCTCAAGCCTCCTTTCAGTTTTACTGGGATTACAATTCTATCAGCAAATCCTGTTGACCACTGTTCTATCTTCAGCGTTCTTCTCTCTGGTAGTAGACAGCGACCCAGTGCAATGTGTCAAAAGTAAACTGCAAAAGCTAGTGCAGAGTAGCAGGGGAGGTATAGCAGCGACCCTTAAATTCTAATGATTCTGTGTATAAGCCTTTTTCATGCCTTCTGACAATTGCCTCCATCAGGGCTGTCACTGCTCAGGTTCCCATGGCCTGGGCTCCTGGCACACCTTTCTGTTCCAGTGTCCGTGCTGCCATTAGACTCTGTTCTTCCGAGTGTACATTCATTCATTCATTCATTCAGTTCGTCAAATATGTATGGGAGGTATACTAAATGCCACGTTCCATTCTAAGGCTAGAGATACAACAGTAAAAACAAAATCTCTGCCCTCTTAGTGCTTATGCTAGTGAGGCAAGAAAACAATAAAGTCAGGTAAAATGTATAGTATGCTGAATGGCAATGAGCACACTGGGGGAAATAAAGAAAGAGAAGACAAGAAGTGGGGGTAAAGAGATAGTAGAAGTGGAGAGTTTGCAGTTTTGGATTGGGTAGTTGGTGAATGTGGCACTGAAAAGGTGGCATTTGCATCAACATGGGAAGTATCTGCGTTGTTTCTATACTAAGGACTAGTGTTCTAGAAAGAATTGTAGCTCTTTCTGACACAGTTGTAAAGGGACCTTTGAGGTGAGCAGTTAATCCTGGTAATCTGATATTCTGATGAATACAGCATCCCTAAAGTCTTTCTGGATTTACCCAAAAAGGTCTGCTGAGGAACCTACACCAACTCATTCAGGTCTCAGAGGCAGGCCATCCACATGGCACCAGCCTAATTCTCTCACAGACCTCTTCCATTAAGCCCTACCCTTTGACGATGCAGCCAACCATGGGCCACTTTCTGTGAATGTGGTAGAAACTGTAGGTTTGGGGGCTAAGGAGATAGGAGGCTGAGTAAATCTTAGATTTGGATTTTTTTTTGACTTTAACTTTTCTTTTTCCGAATATATTAGGAAATAACTAACTTAAAAAAACTAATAAAGTCTAATTTTTAGAGCAATTTTACGTTTTCAGAGAAATTGAACAGAATGTACAGAAAGTTCCTAAGTATTCCCCACCTGCACCAACAACCCAGTTTCCCTTATAGTTAACATCTTGTGTTAGTGTGGTACATTTGCTAAAGTTGATGAAGCAATATTGATACATTATTACCTAAGGCCGTCATTTGTATTAGGGTTCACCCTTTGTGTTGTTCAGTTCTAGGGGTTTTGACAAATGCATAATCAACTTTACTGATCATGTGATATCTTATCTGTGTTCATCCTGGGACTTTGTGGGAGGGTGAGAGGAGTGTTAAATGTGGTGGGTCAGGCCCCAGACAATAGCTCCACTTTGTAATGAGTTGTGTGGGGGTCTGAGAGTTGGTTCCACAGTGAGGTTTTGTTGAAGTAATAAGCTATGGCTCCTAAAGGTCAGGTGATCATGGTAAAATTTTTAGGTATCCCACCCCGCCTACACACTAAATGCTGATAGTCTCTGGGAGATATGACGTGCTTATAAGTACCTATGTCCCTCAGGGTCACAAAACTTCATTTAACAAAAGAAGAATACCCCAGAAAATGTATGCAGGAACAGATGTCGGTTCCTTTGGTGGGACATACTTGAACCAGTTTGGTATAGTCTGTCGTGCACAGGATGTATTCAGCATTTGATTGACCTGAGCAAGTTAATCTCTCTGAGACTCAGCCATCTCATTATAAAAAGGTATTATGATACTTAAACTCAGCATCAATGAGATAAACTCCATAAAGTACTGAGATAGAATAGACAGTCAGTGAATGGTAACTATAGTATTATACTATCCAACTCTAATCATTTCCCCACCCGAAGGAGCTCTTGCCTTTAGGTTCCTCTAAAAGTCTCTTAATACAATGGTTTTTAAACTTCTTCCTCAGAATTCTAGGATTCCTCATTGGATTGTGTGGAGTGTCATGGAGAGAGAAAATGGGCTGGACTCCAAATTCGCATTTTTAACTTATTTATTGGAGTTGCACTGTATAAATAAAGTTTATAAACCATTTTTCTATGAGAAGTTGCTTTTAGACAATGATCCTTTATTGTGTCTTATAAAGTCTACAGTATAGTGGGCCTAGGTTCTTTGCTTGGTTAGACCCTGCTCTTAAATTTCTAAGGTACCACTTTAGCATTTAACTACAACTAACAGATCACTGACTCATATACCAAATACTTCATACTCTTTGGAACTGTTGCTAAATTCTTTCATAGGATTTAAAAAAACAAAGCTAAACAAAACAAAACACTTAAAAATTTCTCCAGATTAGAATATGTCCTCTTTTAATAAATTATTAGGATTTCTTTCAACAAAGTTTTTTAGGATTCCTCAGATCTTAGACAATCAAATCACTAATATTTCTGATTTCAAATTAATGTCTCCTAAGCTGACTCAGCCTTCTTTCATGCATTTATTCAAAAATATGTGTTGAATGCCTACTGTGGTGCCAGATACCAGGAATACGATGGAGGAATGCTTTTCCATTTTACATCTGGCATTTTTCCAAGGTCTGCTCCCTTTTCACCAGTTGGGTTCAGCTTAGAACTTTCATTTTAATCTTTTACTCCAAACAGGCTGCCCATCTGCTATTGGCAAATTCTCCAGTATATTATAAGCATGTCACATGGCCAGGTGGCATAGTTAATACCTACAAGCATCCTTCAACGTATGACTTGAAATGATTTTCCCAGACCAAAAGTACATGTGGAATTCCATAAAACAAAACAAAAAAACACAAACTTTTGAAATAAGACAAACTGTTGTTATTAAAGTCAATTATAATTAAAATCAAGTTATAATTTATAATTTACACATCAGATAAAATTATTGTCATGATTATTTAAAAGTTATTAAAAGTTTAAAACAGTATTTTTAATGGGTAATATTATTTATGTCATTTCCATTCCTTGCTTAACACAAAGTTCCTTCTTAAATTCGTTATCGATCTATTTGATTTTTTTTCTTTTCACCAATGTTCTGACCTCAAAAATTATTTTTACCCTCCAAATAGAAGGAATACAATAGGTCACATTTTTAGTTTGATAATTTGCTTAGAATCCTCATATGAATAATGAAAACTAGCAAAGTAGGCAGAAATGAAGAAAAGAGAAGTTGAAGTGATTAGCCCTGTGACCCATGGCTGTTTCTTGAGTTTTTAAAATGCAAAGTCACCATTGTTCAGATTAATAAAATTAACACATTCAATTCTGATCCTAGAAGAAGCTGTATAAGTAAATTATATGGTACTTTTAACTACTGATTTAAATACTTTAAAAAGAAATGTAAAGGGAAGTTTTAATAGCGAAATTGTTTTCAGATGTCTATATTCATCCTGTTTTTTCTTAATTGGTTCACAGTTGACACACATAAAAGTAACATTTAATTCTCTAAATCATTTATTAGAAATTGGTCCAAGGAAGACAATGAAAAATAATATGATATCTTCTCAGCTTTATTACAAATAAGTATACAAATGTCTGACCACTAAACCACTAAATTAATTTTTATTTTGGTTTACCAAGAGATAATTTTCAATAATACCCTGAAGGAATTATAGTGAGTTGTCTTATGGAAGTGTAAAGAGAAAATAAAACCATAACAGTTAATTGACTACCTATGGATTATATAACTTATGTTTATTTTTCTAAATTGAGACTTGATTTTTTTATTAGAAATTCTAATCAGTTGATTAATAATTGATCAGAGGAACAAAATGAACAATAAAATGTGATGATTTGAACCATCGTATTAACAGTGGGGAAAGGGATGTGAATATATTTGAAAGATACTTAGAAGCTAGAATCAATGAGACAAAGTGAGAGATGAGAAGGTGGAGTGATCAAGAATGACACCCAGACTTCTCTCTAACTGGGAGCCCAGCAGGAAGACCAAGTCTGGTAAGAAAGGATGTATTCAACTTGAGACGTATTAAATTTGATGGACTCAAGGGTTAACCCAGTGAGATGATTGTTGGGCAATTAAATATGAGTCTGAAATTTGGGTGGAGAATATTTTAAGGAAGTGTGACCTAAACTCCTTAAATAAGTGTTAACACAAAATCCCATGTGATAAAGAGTGATTTACTCTGTGAACCAGTATCAAAGAAGACTACAGAGAGAAAATGGTATTTAAACTTAAAAGATTGGTAGGATTTCAGTAGATGGAAAGAAGGAAAGGATATTCCAGGTTAAGGCAATATCATGAGCAAAGATTCAAAAGCTTGAAAGTGTTTGACGTTTTCAGGAAATGTCTAGCAGTAGAAAAAGCAAAGTGTTCATGAAGATAGTGGAGATTGAAGTCCAAAAGAAAAATTAGTGCCAACTACTGGTAATCTTTTAATCTTATTCTAAAGAATTTTCATTCTATTTTCTAGGGGTAATTGTGATGCTTTGGAGATTTTTGAGGAGAAAAGAATCAGATATTGGAAATGAGACATTGCAGACACAGAAGTAATTGGGTTTGCTGGTTGAGTTTATGTGGGATCGCTACATAAGTCCAACCAGAGATGCTACTGAGATTTCTACACTGGAAACCTAGGGTTCATAGATATGCCATTAATTAAAAAAATAAGCACAGAATGGGAGCATGTCTAGGTGGACGTGCATAGTTCAAACTCCTGTTGTTCAAGGGTCTACTATACTACTATAGCAACAGCAGCAGCAGCTGTTAAGATTTCCTTTACTTTGTGCTAGGACAGTGCCAAGAACTTTCCATGGATTATTTCATTGAATCTCCCCCTCCCCCCATAACTTTATGAGGTGGTGACAAGTAATGTCTACCATTTGCAGATGACAAAATCCTGTTTAGGGAGGTTAAGTTGTCTAAGGTTACAAAGCTTGTAAAAGGTAAAAGAATATGACAGAGACTGATACTATACTTTGTAAAGGTCGTTGTTTTAATAAACGGTTACTCTTGGCTAGTGGTGAGTTAAGAAAAATGGTTTTGTTTGAATAACTAGTTCCCCCACAGAAAATTCAGGTTGCCAGTGGTGCAACATAGCAAGCAGCACTACTTCTGTGGAAGAAGTCTTTCCAGGGTGGAAAATGAACTACTTACCCTACTTCAGTCCTAAAAGGTCACTGTGGAGGTACTCTTCCAAATGTTATTACTTTTCTTTCTGGCAGACAAAAGATAGGCAGTATTAAAATGCCAGAGTGTGTGTTTGGGAGGAATAGTTAGTGGGTGAGAGGAGTAGCCTTGGTGAAGTTAAGTGATGTGTCAGTAGGTAGAATTGTGGAAGACATAAGCCATGCAAATCACATACACAGAAACAACCATGGATAAAAGATGGGAAAAGTATTATCATGTAGGAAACAAAGAATTTGAAGCTTCCAACTAAGCAGATGCTCCTCTTATGGTTCCCACCCTAACCCTTTTATATTTGCTGCCTGGCAACCATATTTATACTGCAAAGCTGATTCACCTTCTATTAGTGTCCCCTTTTGGGGTCCTGGGGTCCAAATCCCAAGAGATGACTCTGATCTTCTTTTTTCCTTAGAGCTGCTCTAGGCCCGGGTTGATCTTAAAATGTGGGTGAAATCACTGAGGAACTCTTTGATCATGATTTATAAGTAGGGCAGTCAAGGGGCCACAGTAAGTGTTTTTCATAATTAGCACTCTGAATGGTACACTTTCTACATTCCACACTTTAATTTTTCCAATTCACCAAAATATACTTGACAATTAATTCATTATATTTTAGCTACTCTAACCCTTATTTCCTTCTTGCATCTCTGCATGGTTTGCCCTTTCAATAATTTGAAACCGAAAGATTTATGATATTTCAACTACTGGTAATAATCATAGTACTTTATATTTGTATACAAATTCATATAATTAAAAGTAATTTGACTCCATTTAAAGTGAATAATGGACATTCTGTGCCCTTGGAAGACAGATTTCTGAGCTCTTTTTCAGGAAATTCTTGAGATTCAGCCATTTCCCCAATACCCTCATACAGCATAAGAAATTTTCCAGGTTTGGAAATTGTTTTATAATCTATATTGTTCTTTCAATACATCAATATTTATTTATTTTCTAATGAATTTCTGTCAACAAAGCATTTTTATAAATATTTCAGAACCAAACATTGTGGGTATGTTATACATACGGACATAATTCTTTATTTTCCTGGAGCATTTTTGGTTAAGTTAGAAATATTATAAAAGCAAACATGTTTTATTTTTTAAACTGGTCTCACTTGAAAGCATTTTATAAGATCATGGACCATTTCAGTTTTGTAATTAAAAATACCTTTGAATTTCAGAAGAACTAAACAGTAGTAAAATTATTAATCATTTACTTATTTTTCACATTCATTTAATTTAAGGCAATCTAGATACATTTCCACTAATTGCATTTGCACTTTACCAATTAAAGTGCAAAATATTGCACTTATTTTGGGGAAAATATTCTTAGGTTTAGTTCATAAATCTGTCAATAATAATTGATTTTGAATAATAGGGATCAGTTCTTTAGTATGTGCATTTGTGGATTCCCTATATTGCAGTAGTTTACTTAGTCTGCTTGTCTCAAGTATCAGCTAGTTAGTCTTTAAGGTTATGAATGGTAAAAAGAGAGAAAGCCAGAGGTGGAGGAAAGTGTCTCCTTAAACTGATTTTTTTAGGTTTAGGTGACCTAAGACTTTGAAATTGAACATAAATTGAGTTGTTGAAGTATTATCTTATGAGGCTACATGAACTTTATTTCTCATTTTTCCTTCTCCAGCTCCCAGCCTACACTTGTAAATGACTTCTTCCTAATTAGTGGTGAAATACTGAACTTAACCATATTGGAATTTTTTTCAATAGTTTTATGCTTATGTAATTCTCAAACACTGAGAATACCCTTGCTAAAGGTTAATGTCTCGTTTCGTTTTCCCAAGAAAAATCATGTACCTTATATACAGCCATAATTTGTAGTTATTTTTAAGCATCCTGAGTTATGGCCAAAAGTGATTATCAGTTATTTTCAAGCCCTAATTTTCTCACTCTTTTTTTTCTGATTATTTATTTAGTGGGCCCTGATATATAACATATCTATCATTATTTTAATTTTATTTTTTTTTATTTTTTTTTTTTTAAACATTTTATTTATTTTTGAGACAGGGAGAGACAGAGCATGAACAGGGGAGGGTCAGAGAGGGGGAGACACAGAATCGGAAACAGGCTCCAGGCTCTGAGCGGTCAGCACAGAGCCCGACGCGGGGCTCGAACTCACGAACCGCGAGATCATGACCTGAGCCGAAGTCGGCCGCTTAACCGACTGAGCCACCCAGGCGCCCCTTTTTTTTTTTTTTTTTTTTTTTTTTTTCATTATTTTAATTTTAAATGTCTTCTGAGGCCACCTGGTTTGGACCAGACAGTCTTAAGAGATCTACATCTGTTCTAGATTTTCATCCACAGTTAAAATTAATTCCAAAATTGTATTGTTATTAAAAGTTTTCTAGGTTGTTCTGGATGATTCTGTGTCATCAGAGAACCCTCCAACTAACTCCAAAGTACTTCACCACCTTGACTCACTTCTGAATCCTGTTATTGTCTTGCCAGGGAAGAGCCAGTGGGACAATTCTATATGGAAATGCATTCGAAAGGTTTTAACTAATCCTAATCCAGACTCTAATCAGAATGGTGGTCAAGGGTGTCCCTAGATCAATGTCTATACCCTTTGGTCAGCTTTAAGGTTATCATCTTATTCCCTCCCATATGATTTGTACTTCCTTCCCATGTGCTTAATTAAAAAAAAAAAAAAAAAAAAACAATAAGAAGAAGAAAATTAAAAAAAATAGAAACTAGTCTGAGAATTTTATCTGAAACCTTTCTTTGTTACATTATGGCTAGACTTCAAACTTCAAACTGGATCCTACTTGCATTTTATATATTTGTCTGGTACACCAAACGAACAATTAAAAAATGAAGACTTCCATAACCAAGTCTCCATAAATTTTCCACACATTATTTTAAATGATGCATTTAGATAAAATATTACTTTTATCTTTGATAATTATTAACATTTATTATGTTTAAAATTTCAATTGTATATTATCAAAAACTGTAAAAAATGAGATGAAATTTTAACATTTAGACTCATATCACTCCCAGAAAATTTTTAAATATAAAAAATCTACATGTGTATACTTATTTTTGTTGCAGAAATATGAATAGGTGATTAGTAAAATGCTTTTATTAATGTCTGTTTACATTAGGATAAAATTCGTATGGGTAAGTGGAATGGATTTCAAGGAGAAAAAGAAACACTATAGTATTTCCAACTGATGGATGTTTTTGTCTTATTATGAAAATTTCTAAATATGTAAAAGATTAGGAAGAAGAGTAACAACAAAAAAATAAGAGTAACAATGACCCCTTATATATCCATTACCTAGCTTCCATAGTTATCAATATCTATATCCCCACCCGCATCTCCCTGACCTATATTATTTTGAAGCAAAATCCAATCATTGTGTCAACTCGTCAGTAAATATTTTTGTAAGTAAGAACTTAAAAAAATAATAACCACAAATCAGTCTTATACCTAAAATTACCAATAAATGTAGTGTCAGAAAATATTCAGTCAGTGCTTATATTTCTGACATTTTTAAAAAAATAAGGATCCAAATAAAGTCCTCATGTTAGAACTGGACTCTTAAGTCCCTGAATTTATAGGTTCTATCTTTCCCTTTCTCTCATTTTTTTTTCCTTGTCAAATTATTTGTTGAAGAAATGGGGTTGTGTGTTCTATAGAGTTTCATAGACTGGACTCGGATGATTATGATTGCATTTAACATATTCTTTTGTTCTCTGTATTTCCTGTGAATTGATAGCTGAATCTAAATGTGTAAATAGTTTACCAATATTTTTTTGGTAAAACTACCTCACAGGTGGCATTGTCTTCTTCTGTTAAGAAACATCTAATATCTGTTTATCTACCCTTTTTTGTGTGTGATGTTAGCAGCAAGGGCTATGAGAGGCATAGATCCATTTTTTCCTTAGGGGTTGCTTATGGTAAAATACAGAATTAACATATTCTAATTGATCATTATTATATTCTGATCATTCTGTTTTTATTAACTTTCTTTCATCTACTATTTGGTTTTGCCTTGGTACAATTCATATAGGAAAGGCAGGATTAATGCTTGGTTCCATCTTCGTTATCCATTCATCTGTCGATGGACATTTGGGCTTTTTCCATACTTTGGCTATTGTCCATAGTGTTGCTATAAATACTGGGGGACATGTGCCCCATAAAAACTGAACTCCTGTATCCTTTGGAGAAATACCTAGTAGTGCATTGCTGGGTCATAGGGTAGTTCTTTTTTTAATTTTTTGAGGAACCTCCGTACTGTTCTTCAGAGTGACTGCACCAGTTTGCATTCTACAAGCAGTGCAAAAAGGTTCCTCTATTTCTGCATCCTTGCCAACATCTGTTGTTGCCTGAGTTGTTAATTTTAACCATTCTGACAGATGTGAGGTGGTATCTCATTGTGGTTTTGATTTGTATTTCCCTGGTGATGAGTGACGTTGAGCATTTTTTTCATGTGTCTGTTAGTCATCTGGGTGTCTTCTTTGGAAAAGTGTCTATTCATGTCTTTTGTCCATATCTTCACTGGATTATTTGTTTTTTGGGTGTTGAGTTTGATAAGTTCTTTACAGATTTTGGATACTAACCCTTTATCTGATATGTCTTTTGCAAATATCTTCTCCCATTCCATAAGTTGCCTTTTAGTTTTGCTGATTGTTTCTTTCCTTCACTGTGCAGAAGCTTTTTATCTTGATGAGGTCCCAATAGTTCATTTCTGGTTTTATTTCCCTTGCCTCCAGAGACATGTCAAGTAAGAAGTTGCTGAGGCTGAGGTCAAAAAGGTTGTTGCCTCTTTTCTCCTCTAGGATTTTGATGGCTTTCTGCCTTACGTTTACGTCTTTCATCCATTTTGAGTTTATTTTTTCTGTATAATGTAACAAAATGGTCTAGGTTCATTCTTCTGCATGTCACTCCAGTTTTCCCAGCACCATTTGCTGAAAAGACCATTCTTTTTCCATTGGATATTCTTTCCTGATTTCTCAAAGATTAGTTGGCCATATGTTTGTGGGTACATTTCTGGGTTCTCTATTCTGCTCCATTAATATATATGTCTGTTTTTGTGCCAGTGCCATATTGTGTTAATGATTATAGCTTTGTAATACAGCTTAAAGTCCAGAATTGTGATGCCTCCAGCTTTGGTTTTCTTTTTTAGGATTTCTTTGACTATTTGGGGACTTTTCTTGTTCCATACAAATTTTAGGATTGTTTGTTCTAGCTCTGGGAAAAATGTGTTATTTTGGTAGGGATTGCATTGACTATGTAGATTGCTTTGGATAGTATCGACATTTTAACAATATTTGTTCTTTCAATCCATGAGCATGGAATGTTTTCCATTTTTTGGTGTCTTCTTCAATTTCTTTCATAAGGTTTCTATAATTTTCAGTGTATAGATTTTCCACCTCTTTGGTTAGGTTTATTCCTAGGTGTCTTATGGTTTTTGATGCAATTGTAAATGGGATTGATTCATTAATTTCTCTTTCTGCTGCTTCATTATTGGTGTGTAGAAATGCAACTGATTTTGGGGTGCCTGGGTGGCTCAGTTGGTTAAGCGTCCAACTTCGGCTCAGGTCATGATCTGCTGGTTTGTGGGTTCAAGCCCAACGCTGGGCTCTGTGCTGACAGCTCAGAGCCTGGAGCCTGCTTCGGATTCTGTGTCTCCCTCTCTCTGCCCCTCCCCCACTCATTCTCTCTCTCTCTCTCTCTCTCTCTCTCAATAATGTAATAAATAAATGTTAAAAAAATAAAGAAAAGAAATGCAACTGATTTCTGTGCATTGATTTTATATCCTGCAACTTCACTGAATTCATGGATCAGTTCTAGCAGTTTTTTGGGTTTTCCACATAGAGTATCATATCATCTGAGAAGAATGAAAGTTTGACTTCCTCCTTGCTGATTTAGATACCTTTTATTTTTTTGTCTTGTCTGACTGCTGAGGCTAGGACTTCCAACACTATGTTGAATAACAGTGTTCACCTGCCCCCACCCAAATAATGCTGTAATGCAATGTGCATTTATCCTGTGTTCCCCCTACTCTCTTTTTGATGCCCAAACCCAGGAAATGCATCTGTCCTTCTGCTTTTTGTCCTGAGTATATTTGGGATAGTGGGATAAATGTATTTTTAGATCCAAGGATAAATATATTGACAGCTTAGACAGATATTGCCAACCCCCTCTTCATAAGGGTTGTACCATGTTTGCATTTCCCACCAGCAGTGTGCAGTGCCTCTTTCCTCTTGCCAACAGAGAACGCTGCTGAATTTTTAGAGGTGTACTAATTTAATGGGTGAGAAATAGTACCTTAGTATACTTTTAATGTGCATTTATCTTACTATGTGCAAGGCTTGTCATCTTTTCAGATCGTTAAAAGCATTATGCGCCAGTTTTCTAGAAACTGTGTTCATTTCTGTGGCCCATTTTTTAAGCATTGTCAGAAGCTCTTTATATATTTGAATATTAACATTTTTTTCCAATTTGTCATCCTTATATTTTTCTTCATTTTTTAAAGTGGGTGATGGTGGAAAAAACTTGGTTATATAAGTTTAATTCCATTGGACACATGGAAAAATTGGTGTCACAGTTTTATTATAAAATATAATATTTACAGTATGCCAGAACTTAACATCTTCCACTGCCATTTAAATGCATTTTGAAAAATTTTGGATATCAACTTTAAAATGTATGAGGTTTCCAAAATTATTTTAGGAGGTCCCTGAAGAGGTTCCTGAGGAACAATATTTGAAGATGTGAGGTTCTCACCAGTAATTTCAGTAGTGTGGCGCCTCCAAAACAGTCTGTGCCAGTATCAGGAAAGGTTATCTGACTTTGTGGTCTGAAAAGTTGAAGTCCAAACCCTGCTAGTTGGTACAGGCAAGTTATTAAATCTATTTGAGCTTCAAATTTCGTCATATGTAATCTGTGGACACAATAATATACCTTCCACAGAGGGTCACTGTGAAGATTAAGTAATAATGTTGATGTGTCTGAAACATAGCAGACCATAAATATTTTCACACTGCTCAGGTTGTTAATGAAATGAAGGCATCGTTTGCCTTACCAGACTATCAGTTATCTAGGGTCAAATTACTTCCCTGATTTTTCTGCTTGCTTTTCACAGCCAACGACCCTCCCCCTAAAAGAAAAAAAAAGTTATTACATGCTGGTATGGTGATGATTGGAATGCCAGTCATTTATTTACTAATATGCCTCTATGTATGTTGTGTATAGCAGGCACTATGCTGGGTATAGCGATTCAGAGATAAGACATGATCCCTACCCTCAAGTTTCTACCTGTGAAATAAGAGACACTAACAAGCAAACAAATGTAGTCAGTACTGTGCTTACTTTGCTATGGCAGAGGTATACATGCATTGGTGCTGGAGCACAGAGCTCTTAATTCAACTTGAGATAGTCAAAGAGTGTTTCCCAGTCAGATAATGACAAGGTAAAATACAAAGAACATATAGAAGTTGGCTAGATGAGGAGGGGGTATTCTGAAAGAGGAAGGAGAATGGGCAAACATTCAAGAATGAAAGAATCTGGAAGCTGCTGTTCCTTCAGTGTGGCTAGAACAGTACATGCACATGAGTGACAAGAGATGGGCCTAGACATGAAGACTGGAGCCAGACACGGACGGATGAGCAGGCACTGCCGAGGAACTGGAATTCATGGTGAAGTTCTGTCATCAGACTTGTGTTGTCCAGAGACCATTTTGGCTTCATCGTCAAGAGTTCATTGGAAAAGAAACTGCACACAAGGCTTTCATGGTCATACATTCATTCATTCATTTGTTCAGTTGTTCAACAATTACTTACTGAGCAGTAATAATTAAAACCTGAACTAAAGCACTGACAATATGAACCAGGAATTTGTTGATCAGCAAAAGGTACGGAGGGAATGAATGTAGGAGAAGGTATAGCAAAAGGACAGATGTCTGGTTTATGTGTCTAGATAGATTACCTTTGAGGAGGAATTTACCTGGTCCGCTTTTTTTAAGCTTTTTGATAAAGCGTCATATGTACTTTAACCAAAATATACATTGTATGTGTCTACCTTGATACATACCTTTGCACACCTTGATATAATTCAATATACCCATAGCGTCAGCATCTAGTTCAAGAAATAGAATATCACCAGCCCCCCAGAAAGTTTATATTCCCAATGTAAAGTCACCAGTATTTCCCAACTTCTAATAAAATTAGTTTTTTTATTAGATTGTTTTTTTGTGTTTTTGTTCTTTAAGTAAATACAGTGTGCGCTCCTTTGTGTTGACTTCTTTCACTAAAAATTATTTTTATGAGACTCATCTAAATTGTTGTGTGAGACATAGCTCATTCATTCTCTTTGTTGTATAGTATCTCATTGTGTGAATATGCGATAACTTACTTATCCCTTCTACTATAGATGGGTATTTGTAGCTTCTAACTTGTGGCTATTACAACAAGAGCTTTGGAGCACATGTGGGTACATTTCTCAGTCCATGTGGGAGTGGAGGTGCTGTAGGAGTGGATGTATACATATTCAATTTTGGTAGATACTGCCAAATAGTTTCTGCTGCTCTTTGTATACCAGTTTGCACTTGAATCTCACCAAAATACGTTTGCTGTTGTCAGTCTTTTTACTTTCAGTCATTATGCGTAATGGTATCACGTTGTGGTTTTAATTTACATTTCCTTGCTGACCAACAATATTGAACATAATTTCATATGTGTTTTGGTCATTTGGATATTTTCCTTTGTGTCTCTTCAAGGATTTTGTCATTTTTTATTGGGTCTGTATTTTCCTTTTGTTGTGTAAGATATATGAAAATATTCTTCTCAAATATGTATTTATAAATTGTGTGTGTATCTTCTCTTATTCTTTGACTTTCCCTTCTTGATGTCTTTTGATAACAGATGTTTTAAATTTTAATATAGCCAAATTTATCAATTTTTTATTCTTTTACACTGAATGCTTTTTGTGCTCTGTTTAAGAAAACTTTTACTTCTTCAAGATCATGAAAATAGTCTCTATTTTCCTCTAAAATCTTCGTTATGTTTATTTATTTAAATTAATTAAAGGAAAGGCTCTTACCAGACTGGGGGTATTGTGATTAAAGAGGGAAGAGAAAATGTGACTTGTCACTATGAGGGAATGTGACAAGTTTAAGGCCCTTTCATACTTCATCACTCCAGAGAATGTTGTTCCAGTAGTTTGATCCAAAGTGTCTTCTGTCTCTCTTGAAATTTGACAGCAGTTTTTGTCTATACCAGAGCTTTCCAAAGTTTTTCACCTTGTGGTACTCAGGAAAATAGATGTTTTTAAAAGCATTTTGGGGTGTATGAATGGGGATCCTCATAGGTAGATGTAATGAATTGGGGCCTTGGCTACCCCCAAACCACCAGGTGGTTGCAGGGGCCAAGGAGATTAAGATTTTGGTATACCTATAACCCATTCATGGCACACTTGTTACAAAACTCTGCTTTAAATCTTTAATTTCAAGTTTACTTACCCTTTTTTTTTAAGAGAGAGAGAGAGAGAGAGAGAGAGAGACGGAGAGCATGCATGTGTGTGCAAGCAAGTGGGAGAGGGTCAGAGGGAGAAGGAGAGAATCTCAAGCAGTTTCCATGCCTAGCACAGACCCAGATGTAGGGCTTGATCTCACCACTGTGAGTTCATGACCTGAGCCTTAATCAATAGATGCTCAACTGACTGAACCACATAGGTGGCCCTCAACTTTATCTACCTTTTATTTAATAAACTGTTATATAATGGATTGTTTGGTGCTTCTTATATGTTAACATTCAGCATAATCACCTGAAGGGCTTATTAAAATACAGTTTCTTGAGCTCCATCCCCAGAGCTTTTGATTCAGAAGGTACAAGGCAGGGGTTTTGGCTGAGAATTTCCCTTTCCAACAAGTTCCCAGTGATACAATGCTGCTAGTCCCAGGACCATAATTTGAGAAGCACCTGATAACTTTTAGCACAGTGCCTTTGTGCATAATTGGCTTTCAATATTTTTTTTTATTTTTGGCCATGGGAACAAGTAAATGTGAGATGACAAATAACTCTTACTTATCCTTATAGGTTTCATGTAAATACCCACTCTTCTATGAAACTATCTCTTACCCTCCAAAGCAGATTTAACCTCCATTTTCTCCATATTATTGCTGAAACTTATATTTATTGGTGTGGTTAGCACATTCTATTCTAACTATAAGTGTGTCTAAGAATACACCAAACAATATGACTTCACATGTGAATTCTGACACTTAGAAACTCTGTAAAACTGAGTAAATTACTTAACAGCTCTGAGTATTAGTTCCTTGTTTTAAAAAATGTGGATGACACTACCTATTCTGGACTTTGTATTACATAAAGGTCCATTGTAGGGCCTTAATAAATTATAGTGTTCTTTGCATTCTGGACACCAGACCCATATCCCTGATGTCTACAACTGTACCTAACATGTGCAACACACCTGATGAATTGTAAATCAACAAGCCACCCAGCAAGTCCAAAGATACTTCTGAATCTTATGTATTTTTATCCTAATTTTTTAAAAAATCCTATACTTTTCTTTTAGTGTATGTTTATGGAGAAATCACCCATGAATAGAGTCCCTGAGGCCAAGCCAGATCCTTTCAAGAAATAGCTGAGCTGCTTGAATATGGAGTAGTATGGCCTTTCCAGATACCTTTGAACTACGAAAGAGCCAAAGATATTCTAAAATCTAAACAATTTCACATTCCTCTTGGACTTGGCCAGGACTAAATGGGACCCCAAGGGCATGGAGAAACCATAGGATGAGTAATAATTTGTCTACAGATATTCCTTTCAATGTTAAACTTCCTCTTCACTTAAAGAGCCCCAGGTCCCATCCTCAAATACACATGATTCTACAATGTCCTAAATGGATTGGAAAGCTGAATAGTTCAGGGCATTTCCTAGGTGCATCTATGCTGTATGATGGGTTGTTGCATGTTTTACTTTCTGGTATTGAGCAATAAAGCTGCACTAAGTTGCATAGCAGCATCAGCATATGTCAGTAGTTCTCAACTGGGTTGTTTTGCTCCCTGCCCTCCAGCCAGCTAGTGGACAATTGACAAAGTCTGAAGACATTTTGGGTTGTTAAAAGTCACAACTCGGAGGTGGGGTGGGGACACTACTGGTATCTAGTTGGTAGAGACCACAGATGCTGCTAAACATGCTACAACAGACAGGGGGGCTCCATACCCCCTACCACTATATGACAAAGAATTTTCCAGCCCCAAATGTCAATAGTGTCAAGACTGTGAAATTCTGGCATATGTTTTTCTTTTTTATAATTGAATTTTGGAAAAATAATTATAAACTGATGACAAGCGCTATAGAAAAAAGACTTGTTATAAAAATAAATTTAAAAACTTTTAATTTATTTTAAATAGTGGCTAAATCCACATTCTTAGGGGGATTATATATAGAAAAAAAAGGCACCATCCATTTTATAATTTGATGAAAAACAAGGTAAGTATACTATGTAATTTCATTTGCCAGGATTTTATTTTAGAAGTGAGTTCATGTACATAAATATTGTATCTCCCTCTGAATATTTGCTTTATATAAAGGATGTATTTTTTTTTTTTTTTTTTTTTTTTTCAAAAAAAAAGGGGAGGCACCTGGTGGCTCAGTTAATTAAGCATTTGACTCTTGATCTTGGCTCAGGTCATGATCTCATGGTTCATGAGATCGAGCCCCACTTTGGGCTCTATGTTGACAGCACAGAGCCTGCTTGGGTTTCTCTCTCTCTCTGTCTCTCTCTCTCTCTCTGCCCCTCCCCAGCTGGCTCTCTCTCTCTGTCTCTCAAAAAAAAAAAAACTTAAAAAAAGAATTTATAATGAAAGAATATTCTTTCTGTGTAGTTAACTTCATTTCCTCTTTCAGCTATGTAGAAAATTGTAAATGTGTCTCTAATGCTGTGTAGCTTATTTATAGTGCAAGGATTTGTGTTCATTTTGAAAGGATCTTTGAACATTTCTCAGGAAGGTCACTTTGTTTTGCTTTAAGAAATGAAAATATGTTTGTCTGCATTGCAGATAGGCAAAAAATCAGTTGGTCACATGGCTTTTTCCCCAAGGAGCCAAAAGAAGCAGGGAGCCTAATGTGACTGAATGGTGAATGTATCCACTTTGGTAATCAATTACTTCTGAAACACAGCCATACGCATGGTATCTTTTAGAATGGAAAGAGCCCTCTGAGGGACTATTAAGTATTCCTTTCCATTCTGAAGTAGAACTTGCTTTGTGAATCCAGCAAATAAAAAAGAATTGGGAATTTACTTAAATTGATCTGTGTGCTTGGAAGCTAAGGGTGAAATATTGTGATTCAGCCATCTCTGTAATGCATTCACAGGAATTGTGTGCTGCTGCTCTACACGACTGGCTTCTATTTTTGCATCGTGCAGAGACATCTTTGTAGCACATCTCTAGAAGCACATCTCTTCCTCTTTCTGTATGACTATATGGGGAGGGCAATTTCATATTTTTTGTCTTTTCCTATGAAGCTTTTGGTTAAAAACCTTAGGCATATCTTAAGATTATCTTAGCAGTAACTCTTTAGAAACAATACAGCTAGTGTCTTATAAACTAATCTCCTCTCATCCACACCCTTCTTGAAATAGATTCTTTGAGGTTTTTGTGGTCAAGTGACTAGGGTCTTACTTCTGTCCCTATCATTAGCTCATTATATAAGATTGGACTAATCTTAAGCCAAATGTCTCAATTTCCTCTTACATAACGTGGAATAATAATGCATTATTTTGCTGTCTTACAGATTGTCGTGTGTACCTAATACCTTTATTAAATATTCCTATCCCCTCTGCTCTAATATTACCTCTTTGTCAGCATATCCATTCATGTACCCAATGTCTATGGAACATTGTTCATTAAATAATTGTTGAATGAAATATAAACGATTTCAGTTTTAAAATTCCTACAAATACTCAGGTTGAGGGGTATTCCATGTGAACTAGACTTTCAGTAATTCAATAAGCCAAAATGTTGGAATGTCTCTCAAAAGGGTCCCAAGACAAAGAAACAATGGCACCTCAACTTTGAAGCTTAAAATTATTGTTCTTTTATTAATTGTGAAAGGGGTCATATAGTATTGGTTAAAAAGTGGGGCTTGGAATTAGGCAATCCTGCTTTTAAACCTGGTTCTGAAACTTACTTGTGACATTGCACAAGTTTCTTGAACTATATAAGCTCCAGTTTTGTTTCCTGTAATAGGGGAATAGTAATAATATATTCCTCATAATATTTTTTTAATGTTTATTATTTTTGAGGTTGGGGGAGGGGCACAGCAAGGGAGACTGAGGATCCAAAGAAGGCTCTGCGCCGACAGCAGAGAGCCTGATGTGGGGCTTGAACTCACCGAACCATGAGATCATGACCTGGGCTGAAGTTGGACACTTAACTGACTGAGCCACCTAGATGCCCCATTTTCTTCATAGTGTTATTCTGAGGATTAAATGAGGGTAATTTATATAAAGTGCTTAGCACAATGCCTGACAGTAAGTATGTATATTAGGGTATGCTAGGCTGTGGTAACAAACAGATGCCCCAAATAAATGATGACTCAGCATATTAGTTTGAGGCATATATTTTTGGTTAGCACGTGGCTCATCTGCAAAATTAGAAGGGGAAGAGTAGAGAGGGCCTTGGCCAGGAAATTACCATATCACTTCTGCTCTTATTCTATTGGTAAGAATTACTCACAGGGAGTGGAAAGAACAGACGGTTGCTAAGTATTACAAGCTGAATCAATGGAATAAGCAATAAGAGATCAAAGCTAAAGATAAAAATGTTTCAAATGCCTGTAGAGATATCAGTGTTTTTAGTATCAATTAGGCATGAAGGAAGATAAGTAGGCTAGAAGTAGAAAATTATGAATTGTGATTTAGAATATTGAATTAGATGTCCAGAAGCGTATCCACTTAGGGGAGTCCTTCAGGAATTTAGAGATGTAGGATTATAGCTGGCACGAAGAATTCAGGGTGGTCCTGGCTTTTTTGGGAGTCATTCACATAGAACCAATGTGACTGAAAACAGTTGCTAAAAAGATAATGCACCATTTTAACTTCCCTTATTTCTGGCACCCTTGCCACTAGCTTTGCATAAGTCTGATGACTCATTAGAATTTTCCAAAAAGTGACTAGAATGTAAAGACCTTAATAACCATCCCCTTGAACAGTAGTTCAAAAACACCCTTACATCAGTCCCAGAGACTAAGGAGACAAAAACATTCATAGTATGAAAAATATTTACCATCTATAAAATGGAGATATTGAAAACATCTACCTCATTAGGTGTGAAGATTAAAATAGATGGTACATGTAAAGTATCTAGTGCTTGGACATGATAAGTTCTATCATCCTACTTACCTACTTCCAAATGGTTTTCTTTATTATTACTATGCCCTTAGCCTGAATACAGAACCCAAAAATATCCAACCTGTGACAGATTTAATAAGTGCCCTCATTTTGCCTTAAGAAGAGAGTCCTTGTACTATACTTACGTGACTTCCAACTTCAACATCAATTTCTGATATGATCCTTCCAGTTTTCTACAGAATAGCAAGCTTTCACGAGGAGGTTTCCCTTCTGTTTAGTGTACCCATGGAAAATAAAAATACCTGCTACCCAAACCATGCACTGATTTTACTCTTGGAAAAATTTTTATTTTTGTTTTTGCTATGATGTAGATCAGGGGTCAGGAAGACTTGACAAGTATGTGTCTCCCTTTTGGATTGTCTTAAATTTGTATTTAAGACTTTCGAGTTCACAGAAGTCTTCTGATTCCTAGAGTACTTTACATTTATGCTGCATTTTCTTCTTTGAAAGCAATTGAGAAATACCAACTAATGATATAATATTAGGCTACTTATCTAGGCTTACTTAGCTTGTTTGTTAGCAGTATTTTTGTTTATAGTTACTGTTTTCATGTAGAGATTTTCATTTAACTTCTATGCAGCCTATACATCTTTATATGATGTCAGTATGCAAGCATATTAAAGCTTGGTGAGACATAATAAAGTATAAACAAATAGTAAGCACGTTTATTTCATGGCATAATTTTGAGGCTGGAAGTCTGAAAATACTTTAAAATTGCTTGCTAAGAGAAGAGGGGAATTTTATACTTCTATTTTAGTCTCATTTTTCCCCTTAATGTCAACTATATTAACCTAATGATTGACAGGAATCTGGTTATGGCAGTGCCAGGTTATATACTTCTGTATTTCCTTTGGAAGGATAATATGTCACATAGAAAATAATTGGCAGACTTTCCCCCCTAACCAGCCTGGAACACATCTGTGGGATAACACATGTCATTTCTTCAGGGAGGCCATTTGAACTGTTGCAGGCCAGATCCTGTAAGTTCCATCCTGATTGTAATGGGAACCAACTGTGGGGAGGAGTGTTATCCGATGTATCTACATTTGAAGCTTATTTTGGAGGATGAACTATAGAAAAACAGGAATGGACGCAAGAGGACCAATTAGGAGACTGCTAGGAGATAGATCATTTGAGTGGTAGAAATAAAGAAAATAGAAGTGAAGGTTGTAGAAATCAGGATGGAAGAGGAAAACTGAGGACATGAGGGAAAGTAGAGTGAACAGGACTTGATAATGAATTGGATATATGGAGTGAGAAAAAGAGAGGAAGCAAGGACAGATCCCCAGGTTTTGACTTGAGGTTATGTTTTTACCAAAGTAGGGAAGATGGAAGGTTTTAGTGACTACCTGCAATCTGACTTCCCTGTTAGACTGAGATGGGACTGGATGGGGCCATTGCATCTAATGTGGCATTTAGCACATAGAAGGCCTTCAGCACATTTTTTAAATGAATAAAGAAATATATGGTATGATTATGCAAAAGTAAAATCAGACAAGCACAGATCTCCAGTATTTCAGTTATGGCTTTAAGGGCATTGTGGCATGGACACAGATTTCCTTCCAGCTGTGAACCTTGGTGTTATTGTTTATCCAAGATAAGTTTTGGAGGGACACACATGTAAAAATAGTGGACTTGTATGAGTGAGAATATTTTGTGCTTCACTAGACATCTTACCTTTTTAACCCTAAATCTTTTTTTAAAAAAATTATTATTGAGATGTTTATATACAGACAAAATTATAGACTAGTATAATAAAACCTCATGTATCCATCCCTCTGCTTCAGTAATTACCAACAAACTAGTTTTGTCTCATCACTATTCTCTTTTAGCTCATTTTGAAGTAAATTCCAGACGTCACACCATTTGATACATATTTCAACAACCACTGACCTTACTTTATCGTTATGCATACGTTTTAACATCTAATAGGGATAACACACAATTTCCCACCAGGTTGCCTGAGGATCCTACAATATAATATGTGGCCGCACACGTTGCTGTTTGTTTTGTTTTGTACCTCCAGGCCTGGGTTAGCACAGCCCAGATCTCTAGGTTACCATACTGAGTTCTATGCAGCTGGTTCTGCTTTCTCCGACTTTCTTTGGCACTTCTGGAGACTTGAAAATCATTTCCTTATTCCTTTATTCACCAAATGTGCTGCCCATGTACTTATTAAGGGTAAGGCACTCAACTAGGTACAAGGAGAGGCATAGAAGTGTGTAACAGGACTCCTGCCCAATCATAATTTAAAAAGTGAAAGAGTAAAGGTAGTATGCAGACTAATAAGGTGGTATGTGATCTCTAAGAGTTAAGTGAATGGTCTGGACAATGAATATTCTAAGAATTGGGAAGAGGGAGTTGATCATTTCTGGTCAGGATGAACAGGAAAGATACCAGGGCTGAGGCAGCATTCAAACATATCTTTACAGAATATTGAACATTTTAGGGTGGACTTCATTCCTGAAAGAGAGAGTAACGTACATACAGGTTCAGAGAAAAAAAGGCAGAATATATAGACAGGGAAGTAGGTGATAGAGCAGATGAGGCAGCATTCAGGTTTGTGACAGAGAAGAATGGGTGGTAGGCTGGAACAGAAAGAGAAATAATATTCAAATTTATTTCTTCTTCTATTGTGGTTGTGTTTATAACACAAAGAGAAATTAGAAAAAAATCATTATAGTTTCATTCTATGGCAAAGCAAATTACAAGGAGATGGCTGCTAGTTAAACTATCTGGACTTTAACAGAAGGTGGACATGTGATGTTGTCTACATGATAGATTTATTTCTGATTCTACTGGACATCCTACAACATGTCTGTATTCTAGGTTTTAAATTTCATACAAATGTGCATATCATGACACATGTAAACAAAGAAAAAGCAGTATTACATATTTAAATATTTCATCTCAATCTTGAGTAGTCTGTAAAAATCATCCTAATCTGAAAAGCCTAAACCATAACATAACTTTACAAAAACCTGTGATAAGCAAGGGTATTGTTACAAACTAACAACCCATCAGGGGCGGATGATACTTAAGACGCTAGTAAGCAAAAAAGCCCGAAGAGACCTGTACTACTGTAGAAAAGGCAAAACCCTGAAATAAGACTTAGCTCAAATTTCAGGCTCCCGCGGAGAGGCCTTTAATTTCACTGAGTCTGGGCTTCCTCATTTGTAAAATGTGGGAACAATGAAAATGCCTGCCTCGCACGGTTGATGAGGATTGGATGGCAAAACCTAGTACCAGCACTGACCACTGCCTGGCACAGAGCAGGTACCTGATGTATCCTTTATGCCCTTCTCTATGAATTTACGAGAGAGATACGTCACAGGATTTTTTTTTCCAATTTTAAAATCAGTGTTTTTTAAGCAGCTTTATTGAGGTATAATCAACATATAAACTGCACACATTTAAAGTGTATAATTTGATAAACCTTAACATATGTATAAACCCAGGACACCAGCACTGTAACCAAGGTGATGACCATATCCTTCACACCGAAGGTTTCCTCACGCCCCTTGGTAGTTTCATTACCGTCATCCTCATGGAACCACTGACCTGCTTTCCGTCATAGTAGGTAGTTTGCATTTTCTAGAATTTTGCAAATATGAAATTATTCAATATGTGCTCTTTTTTGTCTGATTTCTGCCACTCATCCTGATTGTCTTGAGATTCATCTTTGTTGCTGCATGTATTGGCAGCTCTTTCCTTTTTATTGCTGAGAGCATGCCATTGTATGTCTATCATACATATTTACATTTTTAAGCAGGCTTAAAATTGCCAGGATTTCAGATCATATAACATAGTTTTAAAGTATATAACTGGCAATTTTAGTTT
Source organism: Panthera onca (assembly GCF_046562875.1). Lineage (NCBI taxonomy): Eukaryota > Metazoa > Chordata > Mammalia > Carnivora > Felidae > Panthera > Panthera onca. The sequence continues at coordinate 228,175,294 of NC_138339.1, forward strand.
AGTGCAAAAAAGGTATTGCTCTTTTTGTTCACCATTTTTTAGTTGATTCTACAGGATGCTTTAGAAATCTAGCAAAAAAATAAACATGCTCGTGATTTTTATTTTTTAATTTGAGATAGTAAATGCTCTATTGGAGAAATGAGCCAGCGGTTAGTTTTAAAAATGAAAGTGATATATTGTCAATATTGAAAACTTAAGAAATCCAGAAAAGCACAAAGAAGGAAATAAAATATCAGCCCAACCCCATGACCCAGAAACAACTTTCGTTAATATTGTTGACCTTCATCCCCTAAATCTCTTGACAGATAGATAGGAAACAAATAATTTTGCAAAAACACATTTGGGACTTCCCACTATCAGCTAAGATAGAATAATGGGAGCTGGCTAAATAAACCCTCCCATTTTAGATAACAACAATAACGACATCAAAAACAGATGAAATGTATAAGAGTGGTTTCAGACATGGGTCATCTGGCAGTACAGGACAGTGAACCCTAGAAAAGGGGAAATCAGTAAGTTGAGCCTGACAGTTGCTCCCGCTTACTTCCTGAGGAAACTTTCTAGCAGGTGCAGGGAGGGGGAACCCAAGCAGAGCCTGATTGTCTGCCTGACTTGAGGAGTCAGTGTTGGGCCACACAAGAAGGCCAGGGCAGCTGGAATCCAAAGGACAACACTAAAACTTCACAGAGAGACAGAGCCCCCTCAGGGTGGCGGGGGAGGTAGGGGAGCCTGAGCCTTAAATCTGCAGCTGAGTACTGATCAGCACATACTGGTGAAAAAATTACCCAAACCTAGGGAAAAAACCACAAGAAAAGATCAGAGGTAACAATCCCAGAGTTTACCCAGGGCTGAGAATAGTTTGTGCTCTCTTCAGCCACAGTTAAAAAAAAAAAAAGTCCTTGTAATTCTCAGGAGATTGGGTAGTATACTCTAAGGAAATTGCTTAAATAATTGGGAAAAATGAGCCCTAGAGTAAAGACTGCTCTGATTTCACATAAAAAGCTTAACAGCAAGCTTTGGAAGGATTAAATCATTTCCAACTAAGCTAACTACATCTCAGAACAAAGCTAAAGAATATTTATAAGAATATAAAAATATTCAGTGCTCAACAGGGAAAAATTCACCAAGACTGACATTCAATTAAAAATTACCAAGAAGGCAAGGAAGCAGGCAAATAAGACCCATAACGAGGAGAAAAAATTAATTAATAGAAACAGGCCCAGAAATGTCATAGATAATAGAATTCTTAGACAAAGACATTAAAACATCTACTGTAACCACACTGCATATGTTCATGAAGCTAGAAGATTAAGCATATTAAGTAGAGACATAAGAGATATAAAAAGATATCCAAAGTGAACTTCTAGTAATGAATGAGATAAAAAAAAAAAATGCACTGCATGAGACTAATAGCAGTTGAGACATGACAGAGGAAAATATCAGTGAGTGAAACTGAAGACATAAAAACTATCCAAAATGAAACACACAGAAGAAGAGTTGGGGGAAAAGAAAGAGCACACCTCACCAAAGAAGTTATACAGATGGTAAACAAACATATGAAAAGATGTCATACAACGTATGTCATCAAGTGAAAACAAACTGAGATACCACTACATGCCTACTGGAATGGTCAGTATCTAGAACAACAACACAGCAAATGGTGATGAGGATGTGCAACAATAGAAACCCTCGTTCACTCCTGGGAATGCAAAATGGTACAGTCACTTTGGAAGGAAGTTTGGAAGTTTCTTACAATATTAGTCATACTTTTACCTTGTCATCCAGCAATTGTGCTTCTTGGTATTTATCCAAAGGAGTTGGAAACTCATGGCACTCAAAACCTACCCATGAATGTTTAAAGCCATTTTATTCATAATTATCAAAACTTGGAAACAACCAAGATGTTCTTCAGTAGATAGTAAAAATAGATTAATAGATAAATAAACTGTGATACATCTAGACAATGGAATATGATTCAATGCTGAAAAGAAATGAGCTGTTGGGCCATGAAAAAACTGGGAGAAACTTGAATGCTATTTCTAGGTGAAAGAAGCCAATGTGAGAAAGCTGCATGCTGTTTGGTTACAACTATATGACATTCTGTATAACTCTATAATTGTGGACACATGTCATAGATTGGTCTAAACCCATGGAATGTACAACACCAAGATTGAGCTCCAATGTAAACTATGGACTTTGGGCGATAACAATGTGTCAATGTAGGTTCATCAGTTATATGATTATACCACTTCATTGGGGGATGTTGATAGTGGGAAAAATTGTGGGTATGTGGACAGAGGGGTATGTGGGAACTCTCTATACCTTATACTTAATTTGCTGTAAACCTAAAACTGCCTTGAAAAATATAATCTATTTAAAAAAGTCAGTTGCCTATAACTTCAAGCATCCACGTATACAGGTAATTAGAATTTACAAAGGGAAGGAGAAAATGGAAACAGAAAAGTATTTAAATAAGTAATGACCTGATTTTTCCAAATTTGATGAAAACTTCAAACCACCAGAACCAGGATCTTCAGTGAACTCCAAGCACAGGAAATTTGAAGACTACACTAAGGCACATCATAATGAAATGATTTAAAATGAATGATAAAGAGGTAATCTTAAAAGCTGCCGGGGTGGGGGTGGGGTGGGGAAGATACATTCTATACAGAGGAACAAAGATAAGAATGACCTCAGATTTCTGTCTGGAAACAATGCAAACCAATGGAGCGGTGTTTAAGTACTGAAAGAAAAACTGTCAAATTAGAGTTCTATGCCCAGAAAAAATATTTTTCAAATAAAAGTAAAATAACAGCTATATTATGCATAAAAAAGTATTCATCATCAGCAGAACTGCACTACAAGAAATATTAAAGAAAGTTCTTCAGGCTAAAAGAAAATGAGACTGGATGGAAATTTGGATCTACAGAAAGGAATGAAGAGTGCTGGAAATGATAAATATGTGGGAAATGCAAGTGAAAATAATTTTAATCTCTTTAAAAATAATTGAGTGTGTAAAGCAAATAACAACAACAATGTATTTAGAGATTTGTAATAGATACAGAGGTAAAACGTGTAACAATAATAGTCCAAAAAGAGAGGGGCAATGGAAGTATAGTCCTGTAAGTTTTATGCACTATACGTAAAGTGGTATGATATTACTTGAAGATAGATAGATTAGTAAGTCAAAGATGAAGACTGTAAACCCTAGAGCAAGAACTAGGAGCTCTATCAATGACAACAACTATTAGAAAAACCCCAAAGAGTTATAGCTTATAAGCCAACAAAGGAGATGAAATGACACCATAGAATAATGCAAAAGAAGGCAGACCGAGAGACAAAGGCAATTCAGTAAAGAAAAAGATAGTCTCTTCAGCAAATGGTGCTGAGACAACTGGATGTCCATATGCAAAAAACGAATCTGTGTCTGTACCTCTCACCACATGCAAAAATTATCTCAAAAGGGATCATAGAGAAATGGAAAATCTAAAACTATAAAAATTATAGAATGAAACACAGGGGAAATCTTTATGGCCTTGGGTTACACAAGGATTTCATGACACTAAAGATAACCTATAAAATAAAATTGATAAATTGGACATTTTCAGTATTAAGAACCTCTGCTCATCAGAAGATTCACTGAGAGAATGAAAAGATGAACCATAGACTGCAAGAAAATCTTCACAAATCATTTATCTGATAAAGGACTTTTATCAATAATAAAGAACTGTAAATATGCAATAATGAGAATACAATTAACCATTTAAAATTTTTTAATGCTTATCTATTTTTGAGAGTGAGAAAGAGTGAGAGAGAGCGAGCACGGGGGAGGGACAGAAAGAGAGGGAGACAAAGAATCCAAAGCAGGCTCCAGGCTCTGAGCTGTCAGCACGGAGCCTGAGGTGGGGCTCGAACTCACAAATTGTGAGATCGTGACCAGAGCTGAAGTCAGACACTTAACTGACTGAGCCACCCAGCTGCCCCACAACTAACCATTTTAAAAATGGACAAATAGGGGCTCTCAGGTGGCTCAGTTGGTTGAACCTCTAATACTTGATTTCAGCTCAGGTCATGATCCCAGGGCCAAGGGATTGAGCCCACATTGGACTCTGTGCTGAGTGTGGAGCCTGCTTAAGATTCTGTGTGTGTGTGTGTGTGTCCCTCTCCCCTGCTTGCATGCACTCTCTAAAAAAAAAAAGAAAAGAAATAAAAAGGATAAAGAAAAAAATATATGAATAAAAAATGGATAAATACTTTGAAAGACACTTCATCAAAGTAAGTATAGAGATAACAAATAAGCACATTAAAGAGACTCTGCATCATTAATTATTAGGGGAATGCAAATTAAAATAAAAAATATTAAAACCACTACATACCTATTAGAATGGCTAAGATTAAAGAGACTGACCATTCCACGTGTTGGTAAGGATCTGGAGTAACTAGAGCTTTTCTGTACTGCTGGTGGGAATGTAAAATGGTACACTTTGGAAAACAGCTTGGCAGTTCTTAAAAGGTTAAATACATACCTATCACATGTTTTCATCACTCCACTTCCTTGAGAAAAGAAGAAAATATCAATAAGAAGAATTACAAGTGGATGTTCCTAGCAGCTTTAATTGTAGAACCAAAAACGGAAAACTACCTAAGTTGTCCATCAGTAGAAGAATGCATAAGCAAATAGTGATATCTCTATATAACGGAATTCTCAACAATAAAAATGAAAACTCTTTTTTTAAAAAAATTTTTATTTATTTATTTTTGAGAAAGAGATAGAGAGAGAGGCAGAGAGAGAAGAGAGAGAATCCCAAGTAGACTCTGCACTGTCAGCGTGGAGCCCAACACAGGGCTCAAACCCATGAACTTTGAGATCATGACCTGAGCTGAAATCAAGAGTTGGATGCTTAATTGACTGAGCTGCCCAGGCATCCCATAAACAAACGCTTGGTACATAAAACAATGCGAATGAATCTCAAATGCATTATGCTAAATAAAAGAAACCAGAAAAAATAGATACTGCATGAAATAATGGTCAGATCAGTGGTTGTCTGAGGACTGGAGGTAGGAGGCAGGAAAGAGTGTGAGTGGTGATTACAAAGGGACAAGGGAACTTTCAAAAGGCAGATATGTTAATTATTTGGGATGATGGTTTTGTATGTCCAAATTTATCAAATTATAAACTAAATTACATCATAATGTATAATTATATAAATATACATTTATATAATTTGTATATATAAATATATACATCATAATGTATAACTATATAAACAAATATCTATATTTATATATTTATATATTTTGATGTATATATTATATATATTTATATATTTATATAATATATATTATTTACATATTAAATATTTATATATTTATAAATATATACTTACATATTTTTAAATATATAACTATAAATAAATAATATAGCATAATTATAATATTAGTATAATTAATAAACTAATAATTAATATTAAATTGCTGATAAAACATATAATAATTACAATATAACATAATGCATGATTATAATAATTCTGTATAATTGCATAATTATAAGTTATGTAAATATATTTACATACATATAGATATATATAGTTACATACATAAACTAAATTATCAGTTTATTCTATGTCACTTATACCTCGACAAAGTTGTAAAATTGAAGAAAGAAATGGTCATGAGATTAATAATAATAATAATAATAAAACATGCTGTGTAGATTGTTCCCTGCTCAGAGGAGCCCTTCCAAGGGAGTGACTAGGCTTTGAAATCCTGGGGTCATCTATCAAGATGAAGGTGGGTCTTTTGTAACTTAGAAACCCAGGGGAACCCTCTTTGTGTAATTTTTTTTTTTCAGCAGATGTTGCCTTTTTCTAATTCATGGAAAAGTTCTCTTTGTGTTAGCAGCAATCTTGCCAAATCTACATGTAATCATCATCATAATTTTTTATAGTTCAATTTTATTTGATGGTAAGAAAAAGAATCCAGTGAGAGTAATGGAGTTGCTAACCTTAAAAGTTTCTATACACATGAGAAAGCAGATCATAAAGATTCCTTAAAGTTAATAGAAGACATGAAAACCATTAAGTGATTGGGTTTGTTATGGTTTTGTAAACTACATATTTCAACTTTACTATCTGCTAACTCTTGTTATAAAAGATAAGGAAATCAGCACATTTGTACCTCCCCTTACATGCCCTTCCCCACACTTTTTGAATTATGGTTTTTATATGATTATTTTGGCATTGTCAGGATAAAAACCTAACTGTATGAATTATAGTTATAAAACTAAAACTATGTAAGCCTGTGTAAATACCTTGATTCCGTATTTAAATGGATTCGGTGTCCACTACCTGTCCTTGTATCATGGTTTCCCCAGCTCTGATGATTTTTCACTTCTATCTTCCTCTTGGTAGTCTTTGTTAACAAACTATATTTTTCAAGGAGGTGCATTGGATATTCCTTGAATTCTTGCAATCCTACCTGTTGTTTTTATACTTACAGAACAACTTGATCAGGCAGATGCTTTGGGGCTCACATTTGATTTTCCTAACACCTCTGTAGACAAATGTTCATTGCTTTCTGATTCGAGTGTTTCCATCCAGACACCTATATGATTCGTTTAAAGGGCAGTATCAGCCAAGTTCACTGGCACTTAACATTGTAGATTTTCTGGAGCACAGTATGTCCTATCAAGTAGCAAAGTTAAGTTGTTCTTTTATTTCAGAAACTTTTATGCTACTGTTTGAATTCTGTGTCCTTATTGTTCTCTTCTCCAGAACACCAATTCTATGTATGTTACACTTTTCTTTTTCTTCCATATTTATCCTCATACTCTGTACACAATCACTTTCCACCTCTCAAATTCTTCAAGCCTAACTACTGCCTGTGTTTTCTGTCTAAACTAACTTTTTTAGTTTTGTGGCTTCAGATGTAGTTTTAACATCTTCAACATTATGCTGTTTCTCTTCTAAGAGAAAGAGTCTCTTCTCTTCTAAGCTTAGGCCTTAGCTTTTAAGGTTTCATAATACATTGTTTTAATAGGTATATGTCTTTTCTGTAGCTTAAACACTTGTAAGAAAAGATCATGTGGAATATAATTTCTTTGAAATGATGGAGAATGATCATTGTGAATTTTTATTGAGTTCTTCGTGTAATTTATTTTGAGATGCATGTTCGCTTATGTTCTCATCCTCCTACTCTAAAATCTGCTACCCCCTCTCCACTTTTTTCTTCTGGGTTTCTTTGTACATGTCCCTCAGTGGTTCCTCTGTGATTGTTACTCATATTTGAATATTATCTACTGATTTCAAAGAATAATATGAGCCTAAGACTGAGGTGGAGGACAAACCGAGGACTCTGCTGTCTTATAATAAATACTCTGTTACCAAATCTGTTATTTCCTCTCAATTTTTTGGATATTCTTGGAGAACCTCTTAAGTGAAGGACAGGATAGTAAATATTTTAGGTTTGCAAGCCATACAGTCTTTCTCTCAACTACTCAACCTGGCTGTTGTAACCTGTTATGGACTAAATTGTATACCTTAAATTCATAGGTTGAAGCCCTAACTCTCAATGTGACTGTATTTAGAGATAGGGCCTTTAAGGAGGCAATTAAGGTTAAATGAGACCATCAATGTGAGGCCCTAGTCTAATAGGACTGGTGTCCTTAAAAGAGGAGGAACAGACACCAAGGATGTGCATACACAGGAAAAAGGCTATGTGAGGATATAGTGAGAAGGTGGTCTGTGAGCCAAGGAGAGAGGCCTTAAGAGAAAACAACTCTACCAGCACTTGATCTTAAATTTTCAGCCTCCAGAATTGTGAGAAAACAAATTTCTGTTGTTTAAGCTACCCAAACTGTGATATTCTGTTATGGAAGCGGCCATAATAAATAAATAAATAGCCTGAAAGCAGCCATAGAAAACATGTAAACAAATGAATATCGCTGTGTTTCAATAAAACTTTATTCCTGGATGCTGAAATATGGATTTCAGAAGTTTTCTTGTTTCACAAAATATTACTCTTCATTTGATTTTTTTAACCACCTAAAAATATAAAAACCATTCCCAGCTCATGGAACAAAAACAAGCAATGGCTGGATTTGACCAGCAGGTACTAAATGCAACCCCTATGCTAAAGGGAAGGTTGATTCAGAGTGAAGCCTAGTGAGTCACAAACCTTTGTGTTAAGATCTGATGATTGGTTATTCCCCTTGGTCCTTTACCCTCATTCACTTCTGGGTATAGAAGTTAATATGGCACATTAGCCTGTGCTCATGAGCCCTCTTCTCCTGCCTTCCTTCCATGATAAGGAACTGCACACAAGAGCACCAAGAGCACTCCCTGCTTGTCTCAAATTCTCCTAGTACTGGTTATTCTAATCAAAGGATCATTGGCTAGACCTTCCACTATTGTGATGCTTATTTCTGGAGAAGTCTGCATCCTGTTCAGAGTCTGAGGTTTGGGGCCACTCTCAGTGCCCTCATGTTGGCAGAACTTTCCATGGTAATTGACTTCTGTGTTTCATAGTCTGTGGTTTAGGCTTATGGCCATCTTCTTGATACACTGGTGGTGGAGGGTTTGGGTTTTTTCTTTTTTTCCATTATGTCTTTGGTCTTTAAGGTACTGAAGTACAGTAAAAGATCCTTTACACACACACACATCTTTGAATGGAAGTCAACCAAATGCTTCTGGACAATTAAGAATGTGTCTTTTGTTTTCTGTCTTCCCAGAGTGTAGCCCAGAGCTCGGCCCAGGGTTAATACCTGCTGAATCAAAAATCTGTTTTCCCTATGAAATACTTCCCCATCTCTTCTATCTACACTGGAACTGTTGTCACATGTGCCACCATCATCTCTTCCTTGGCGATTGCACCAGTCTCCGAACTGGCCCCTCTCATCTGCCCTTGCTCCCCTTCAATTCATTCTTCACTTTGCAGCAAGCAATCTTATATCACAAATATGAGCATGCCACCCAAAGAAGTGCTCTTTATTCTTAAGATAAGGCCTGGAACCAGGCATATAGAAGGCATTCAATAAATAAATATTTGTTAAATCAAAGATTGTGGGAATCAGGAGCCTCAAGCCGTTGAGTTATAGTATCCTCTTTGTCAGTTTATTAAACCTCTCTTTGCTTCAGCTTTTCTGTTTGTAAATACCTGCTTATGACCATAAAACAAAAGCAAGATAGTAGGTGAATATTTTAGTTAATGTCTTCCAAGAGGCAGATACCAAGTAGGATTAGACATGCAAGAGATTTATTGAGAAAGGGAGCAGGGAAATGTGGGAAGAGCCTCCATACAATATCGGAGGTCTGATACCAGTGGGAGGAGAGAGGGAATAAGGAGCCACAGAGCAGTTCCAAGAAAGATTTAGCCAGGCCAATGGGAAATCCTGGAGCAAAGTCATCCATAGAGAGTGTCCTGGCTGGAAAGGGCCTATATCAATACCCCTACGAAGTTCATTCACTGGGTCAGAACAGCCTTTGTGAAGTGCAGCATCAGCACTAAATGGGTGGTGGTTCCAGGGGGGCATTAGCTCCCTGAGCAGAAGATCAGAGTAGTGTATTGTTATAATTGCCACAAGTAGGAACCCCTTGAAGTTAGAAGAGGAGGCATTAACTGAACACAAGAAAAAAAAAGGCATCATTCAGTAGTTGTTCAAGGACTGTCTGCTTAGCTTGTGAGTTTCATATCATAAACTCATCAGCCTTGCCTTTTAAGTTCCTTCTTCCTGCTGTGTTCCTTTCATCCTTTTCACTACTCACCAACACCTTTATTCAGAGGTTGCAGGAACAGAGAAGCAAGAATTCAGACCATTTTTTCAACAAATAGCAAGACCAAATAGCCCACCTCCCCCATTTTTATTTTCTTTAGCTCCTTCTTTCCTCCCTCCCTCCTTTTCTTCTTCCCTCCATTTCTTTCTTTCTTTCTTTCTTTCTTTCTTTCTTTCTTTCTTTTCTTTCCTTCCTTCCTTCCTTCCTTCCTTCCTTCCTTCCTTCCTTCCTTCCTTTCTTGCTTTCTTGCTTTCTTTCCCTTAGTGGTAAAATGCAGCAAAGTGTTTATACAAGTGTTTTTGTCTAAAGATGATGTTTAATTATATTTTGATACATAATAGTTTTGAAGTCCCAGACCTCCATTAGCACAAACAAAATTAGTGATATTATATTATTATTATCTCCTAGATTTCATCTCTTATTCTCATTTTGTTAAACTATTGATTTTTCTGTGACTTTCAAATTCAGAAGGAAAAGGGTGCTCCAGGAAAGCCAATATCACCAGTGTTTCTTCCATACTCAGAAGAAAATATGTTCTTAAGAGTCATTTTTGTTTTTTAAAGTACTTAGGATTTATTCAGGAAGTTACTTGAGCTGAGGCCAGACAGAAGAACAGACCATCCAACTTCTGACATTTTCCAGGGCTGTGTGTCCAGAACGTGGTGACCCAGTTTTTCCCCGTTGGCCTATATTAAGCTGAACATGTCACGGCCTAAGTCATCAGGCTTATGAGATGTTTCGTATTTTTAAACCCAAAACCACTCTTATAAAGAAAGTGAAGCATTAAATAAAATATGCCACTATAATTTTTGAATAATCTTAAAAGCTGGCAGTGCTGGTCTATAAAAATAAACCAGAAAGCCAATGCAAATAGGCCTATGAAGCAGTCAAACCCAGGGGTTGCCCAAGGAGGCCGGCCATGTGGTAACAGACAGACCAAACTCTTGATTTTGATTTCTCACTTATGTACACCTAAAAGCGAGGTGGGGTTATGATTACGATAGTACAGAATTGGGGTGTGGTAGAATTCCTGCTTTTCCATAACTTTCTTAATGGGGGGCAATATTTTTAAAGTTAGAGATGAAACCGAGTATAGTAGTTGGACAGAAAGATATTTTCATATAGACACACATAAGTGTTCACTTTACTCGTTTATTTAGAATGCATAGAGTAAGCATGTTATGTGCCCAGTCTGATCCTAGATACTGTGGATCAGAGATGGTCCACAATTTTTAATTTAATCTTTACATTTCTATGGAATCTCATTCAAGTTGAGAATATAGTTTCTTCTTAATCCAACTGGATGTCCAACAGCACACCCAATTGTAGTGAAAGTTTTTTACTACTAACTTTAAGGTGTTCTTAAACATGTTAACCTCACTTATCTAAGTCAGTTAATTATGTACTGTAATAAATTCTTCACAGAATAGCATTCTAGTTAGTTTATGTGTGTATGTCTTATATCTTCTAGATTATCAAATCTTGGAGTTTTTTACTCACCCACAAATTGTCTTAGAATGAATCAGCCCTCTTATAAAGCTAGATAGCTGGGCCAACACATTCAAAGTATTTCTCACTGAGCCTATGATATTACTTGGCTAGGAAATCTGTGTTTAAATCATGAAACCAAACACTTTTTATGATTATTAAATAATTCCAAACTAAATAAGGAGAAAAAATGTTTGATTTTGAGCTGATTAATTCATACTGCCATTTCTCCATTTTTAACAGATTAATTCATTGGATTTGCAGTCAGAGTTTTGTTTTTTACTTTGAGTGTCTCATAACATGATATTATTACTCATAACATAATATGTTATTACTATCTGGTAAATGTTTGTGTAAGTATAGTCATTAATTTTCAAATTTTCTAACAAAATATAATGAAAATTCATATGATGCTTTATAGTATTGCATTGATGTTCCCAGATAAGTAGTGACATCTTCTAGAGGAAAGGGTCAGGAACTGGTATGTTGGGGTCAATCTGGGGCAGCCCAAGTCCAATGTCCAAGTTGGAAGGGGACACTCAGTACAAGGTCTAAAGGAAGGAACACAGGAAGTCTGAGCAAGCAGGACAAGACCCATATTTTTGGTTCATGGTCCAGAGACAAGAGGAACATCTGGAGGCTCCATGCCAGTCTGGTTGTCCCTGGAGCATCGTGCTCAGCTGCTGCTTTCATACAGACTCCTGGTACAGGCTGCCTCGAATCAAAGGATTGGTCAACTTTGCCTAGTGACACTATGGTTATATGAAAGATGGAAGTTTTTAGGTCCTTATTTTTTTTTCAGTTCTGGAAAACTTAATTCAAATATTTATCCAGATGTAAAATTCCTTGGATCATTGTTTAAAATGAACTTTATTAACTAAACTGGATCCAGGAAAATTCTATAATCAGTTTTGTTATTAAGAAATGAATTTTTATTTGAAGCATTCCTTTCTTCCTTCATTTATTCATTTCTGGGACTTGGTCCAAAACTTATATAAAATATACACAGAAAGAGAGAAAACAAGTGGCCTCTTTATATAAACTAATCAAGAAGGAAATGAAGCCACCCAAATGTGGCCTATGCCATCTGTGCTCTGTGATAAATAGCAAAACTGCAGTCATGTTTTTTCTTTAAATGTTAACTATAAAATATAAAATCCTTTTTATTAACACCAGATGTCAAGAATGCTTATTAAAATGCCATGGTTTATTAAATAACATCATTTTAGACTCACTGAGCCAGTAAAGACTGGTGGGGTTTTTTTGCATTTAGATTAAGCATCTGAAATTATGTATTACTTACCAGATCTATCGAAATATGTGAATGCTAATATATATATATACACCAAAATTTAAATTTAGAAGTGGAAAGATTTATACATCATGGGTTTGACCAAAATATTTTTAAATCTGCAAAGTAGATTTTCATTTGGCTGTTATGTTTAAGATTTATTGAGATTTTTATATGCATGAAAAAGACAGTACTTTATGTATCTCAGGTCTAGAGGAAAGCAGAGAAGTTCGAATAAAAATAAACAGTAGCTCTAAAATTATGTATTTTCTCTATCCTTTTTAGCAGCCTTTTCTTTGGCTTTCATAACAAACGTAATTGTGAGGAAATCTATTCTCTTCTGTTTCTCCACATTCCTCACCAAGTAAGAGTTCCTACAGCCTTTTCTCAAGCCGAGTCAGGGAAGGAATAGCTTTGAGAACTACTATATAGAATTTTTGCAGAAATCAGAAATAAAGAGTTTTGGGAAATTTCTCTGCAAGCCCATGCTTGGAATATTTTGAATTCAAATTTAAAGTCAATAATGAGAGTTTAACATGGTGATTAAGGAACATTACATATTCATTTTTTTTCTTCATGTTTTGATACTTTGGTTGAACCTCTCTTAGCAGGGCTCCTTGAAACAATTCTGGAATTGCAGAGCTTAATGCTTTGAATATTTTCTTTTCTCTTTCATTTTTACATATAGTTTATACATGACCTATTAGGTAGCTAACATGAAGATTAGGAAAGTTATTTTGAGATGTAAATTCACCTACATCAATGTCAGTCAGCCTTAAATTACTTAGGCCAAAGTCAGTGTTTAATACTCATCTCTTGTATTTATTTGTCCAAGGAAACCAACTTTCTAATGGTGATCTGGTGATGAATCTTATTTGCTCATTGCTACTTAGACATTATTTTGTAATGTTTAAATCAGGGTCACCCCTGAATATTATTTATTGAGTTTGAAACCAGCAGGTGTATTCTGGAAAAGTAAAGAGCAAATAGTAAAGTGGCTTACATGTTTACCTAAGAGTTTATTTTCTTTGATATTTTATCTGCTGCTTTGGGTTTTAAAGGTTTACTATGAGAGCATTAGGAACAAATGGGCCCTTTGTTTTTCAGGAGCAGCAGGTGTTGAAACAGCTTTTCAGTTTAACTTGGACAATAGTAGTTAATGTATTTATTGACTTGATTGATCATTACATGCCCCAAGGACGATAGCCTCCCAATAAAAATTATCTGGATATTTTTATGGTTATCTGGTATTGTTCTGTTCATTTAATCTGCGTATTTGTCTATGTGGGCAAGGGATACGTGTCTGGGTAAATTTGCTGCAAGAAGCAATTGCACTTTAAATCCAGCCATATCATAAGACAATTCCTAAAATGTTGTTATTCTTAAACCATGTGAACATGGATTTATAATTACCATGGCTTTAGAGGTATTATAAACTTAATACCTTGTGGAAGATCTCACCAAATGAGGCAAATGATTCTTAAACTTAGTTCAAAGGAATTTACTATGACTTATCCATGAAATAATTCTAACAGTTCTAGAGTTCCTAAATCTCCAACTTTAATTATTTACTTGCCCCAGCCATCTACACAACAGAGACAAAGTGTCAAACATGCAGCATAATGCTAGAAATGTGTATTTCTATATATTGACAAAGCACTCAACAAAGACTTACTGAATAAAATATTCAGAGAAAAAAAACCCATTGGTGGTCTAGAGACATTTAATTAACTAACCTGGCATCAGTGAATGGCATTATCCCACATTCTGCTCCCAAGTGCACCCTTCTTTCTTAGGTTTAAAAAAAGCATGTTTTTTAAACGTTTATTTTTGAGAGAGAGAGATAGAGCATAAGCAGGGGAGGGTCAGGGAGAGAGGGAGACACAGAATCTGAGGCAGGCTCCAGACTCTGAGCTGTCAGCACAGAGCCCGACGTGGGGCTCAAATTCCCGGACTGCGAGATCATGACCCGAGCCGAAGTTGGACGCCCAACCGACTAAGCCACCCAGGGGCCCCTTTAAAATTTTTTAAAATATTTGTTTATTTTGTAGAGGGGAAGGAGGGGCACAGAGAGACACGGAGTCACAAAATCCTAAGCAGGCTCCAGGCTCTGACCTGTCAGCACAGAGTCTGTCGCAGGGCTCAAAATCACGAACCACAAGATCATGACCTGAGTCAAAGTCAGATGCTTAACTGATTGAGCCACTCAGGCACCCCTTTTCTTTCTTATGTTTCTGAAACTGACTATAATCTAATGATAACTTTAGATGAGTATAAATAACTATCTCCAAATTAGTATCAGTTCCTTTATTATCTGTCCATTAGTCACATTTTAGATCTTAGACCTATTCTGTTCATGTGATGTTTCTGATCTAGGGTCTACAGTGCTTCTACCCTATCATTTGGGTTTCCAAATAGAGGGGTTTGAGTTACAATAGAAGGCATGTATCTAGAGAGTTTTATGTGTCTTTTTTAATTGTGAAAAAAAATGTATATAACATAAAATTTATTATCTCAACCATTTTGAGTGTACGGTGTAGTGGCATAAGTACATTGACATTGTCATACAACCCCCACCGCCTCCATCTCCAGAATCGTCTCCATTTTGCAAAACTGAAACTCTTTCTTCAATAAACAATGACTCCCCATTTCCTCCTCTTTTGGGCCCCTGCAATCTAGTGGTTTTTAGTGGAAATTACTATGCTAAAATATTGCTGTATTTCGATAAGGATGTTTATGCTCACCATCACATTTATGAATGTTTAGGACTGATGGATTACAGAAAATACATATGATATATTTATTTTTTGCCACATCAGTTTTCTGAGGTAATGGGTGTCCCTACTTCTACTTCTAACTTTTCATGTACTATTTAGATGGTTACATGTGTTAAGGGTTCAATTTTAAATATCTCTAAAATCTTGGAACTTCAGTAATCTCTTCCAAATATCTTCAGTTTTCAAAAACACTAACTTTTGTTGCATTAATTTCAGGCACTTAATTTCTACCTTTTTTCTCATCATGTCATTCAACATTAATGTTTTTCGTATTTCCATGTCACTTTATGTACTTATCAAACGTAAACTCTATATACCTTTTAATGTAACGTTCTATACTTAAGACTAAATAATACTCAACCATACTTTTGTCAAATGGTCTATTTTATCTGAGAATCCCTATTTCATCTGGGTTGCATTGTTTTATTTTGGAATCAGGTAATCTGACTTTCAGTTCTTCTGTCAAGGATTATTTGTTATTAATGTATGAGTGGCTATGTTAGCACTCAATCTCAAGGAGTGGTGGAGGAAGCATACTGAATATGTTTTGTTTTCTTTTTAAGCTCTCAGGCTGAAATTTCTCTGCAGTAATTGTTTTCATAAGTCAGAGTTTTTAAACAGCTGAGCTTGAATTCTGCTTTATTTCTTTCTATGATGATTATTTCTTTGTATGATGATTTCTTTGTATGATGATTAAATAATTTATTTCTTTGTTTCTTTGTATGATGATTATTTCTTTTTATGATGATTAAATATTATTATGATATTTAGAAAATAATTCTTAATATTTTATTATGTTCACATAACAAAAGTTACTTTCTAATTTTATTCTACTTACTATTCCAAGTCAAATAGTCATTAAATAAATTTGCTTCCAAACCAAGTCAAAACCATTTAAATATTCTATACTACTACCTATAGTCAGGTTGGATTCTTTTTAGAGCAGTGAGTAGTCACCTAGTGGATGTTACCTGAGAAATGTAGAGAGAGATTTTTCTCCTCGGTCTCACATGTCTGAAATTTTACCATTAAAGGTTCAATACTTGGTGTCTGCTCTCAGATGGTACCCTTTATTTTTATTTTTTTTTTGTAATATAATCACCTTTTAATAAATAATGACAAAAAATCCTATGTATTTGTGAATATATGTATGTATGTACGTGAGCTTATATACTTTTTTATGATAACATGAGCATAGAAAAAAGAAAGATACATCTCAGGTTGTTGGTGTGGGTTACAGATGGTACCCTTTAAAATGTGAAGATCCTTGGGAAAAGTGACTCTTCTTATTGTCAGTCACCAACTCTTTTGGGGATTTGTTTTATCCAGGGTAAGTTCAAGTGGAGGTATAGAATAGGGTAAGAGAGACAGAGAGAAGGAGAATAAAAAATAAGGTAGGTAGGAACTGAGGTAACAAGGACAAAGCTTTTACTGCATCAATAGTTTGCCTCTTTCATCCCTGACTCCCATGGAGTATCATTTACTTGATGCTTTGAAAAAGTCAGTAAAATTTAGGTCTCTTTTTCAGAATTTCCTTCAGAAAAATCAACAAATATCCATTGTATGTCTCTTCCATGCCACAGTTGCTGCTCAGCACCTCACATGAATTATTTTACTTACTCCATAAAGCAACCCCATATGACTGACAAGGGAATGAGGTTCAAAGAAATTTGGTAACTGTCTGAAGGTCATGCAGCTAGTTACTATCATTCTGATTGCTAAGCGTATGATCTTCACCTCTAGACTGTATTTATTCTTAGGGTTAATGGGCAACCATTGAACGTTTTCAAGAAGAGTGACCTGATGAAATTGTATTTTAGAAAGTTCACATGGGTGTGACTAGTTTGGAGGGGACTAAGACTAGAATCAGGCTAGAAGTTAGGAAGCCATTACAGTTATCTAAGCAAGACCTGAATGTTGCTCATAGGTGGAAGGAGGAATGAAAAGAAGTAGATGGATTCAAGCAAGATTTGGGAATAGGCATCAACAATGTATTTAGAAGGACAGGAAAGAGTCAAGGATGATCCTTGGGTTTCTGATTTGAGCAACCGGGTAGATGGTTGTTTTAGTCAGTTCAGGCTGCTATAACAAAAATACCATAACCTGGATGGCTTAAACAACAAACATTATTTCTCTAGGTCTGAAGGCTGGAAGTCTCAAATCATGGCACTGGCAGGTTTGGGGTCTGGTGAGAGCCTGTTTTCTGGTTTGCAAATGCCTGTCTTCTCGCTATGTCCTCACATGACAGAGAGAGAGCTCTGAGCTCTTCATCATCTTAAGGGCATTACTCCCATCTTGGGGGATCCACCCCCATGTACTTATCCAAACCTAAATATCTCCCAAAGTTCCCGTCTCCAAATACTATCACACTGGGGATTAAGCTTCAACATATGAACTGGAAGGTCAGGGAGACAGTCAGTCCATAGCAATGGTGAAGCCATTCACTAAGATGGAAACACAGAAAAAGGGTCAGCAAGAGACTGTGGGGGTGGGGGTGGGGTGGGGGGTAGATAATGTTGAGCTTTGGACACATGGAGTTTGAGGTGTCTGTGAAATGTTCCAGTAAAGATGTCCAATAACAGAAAAAAAAATTTAAAAAAAATTAAAAAAAAAAAAAGATGTCCAATAACAGTTTCCTCTATTGGCCTGGAGCTCAAGGAAATAGGTATGGGCTGGAGGTATAAATTTGGAGGCTATCAAAATATGGATGGAAAGTAGATGAGATCACCCTGGAAAATGTGTAGAGTGAGAAGAGAAGGCCCTGACCAATGCCTGAAAAACAAAATAAAACAAAAGTAAATGAAATCAACATATAAGAAGGGCACAGGCAAAGAAAGAGCCCACTGAGAAAATGAGAAGGAACAGCTAGAGAGGTAGGAAATACAGCAAGGACAATGTAGGAGAACAAAAGCCTAGAAAAATAAAATTTCAGAAAGGAGGAGTGCTCAGCTGCCTGAGCTGTTGGACTGTTAACTGAGAAAGTGAGGTAGGGACTGGTTTTAGCATTAGGAGGTGACACAAGGGCAGCAGAGTAAAAGATAAAAACTAGACTTCAGTCTTCTTTTGGCTACTAAATGGATGCATAGGATTACATAATACAGAGGGAAAAAGTTAAACACATTTCCCTTGTGAATGACTATCTTAATTATGTTTATTATTCCAAATGATTTGTCCAGCCTGAAATCATTCAATCCTAATACCCATGTGGGAATTTTATTTTCATTTCTGGAGGTCATTCAATTCTAATTTTACAATCTGATGGGTTTTTTTTTTCAAACTTAATGATGTCATTTTTGATGAAAGCAGTGGAATTTTGAGATATTAAGATAGTTGTGATTTTTCCTTGCAGGTGCTCTCTGGCAAACGAAGCAAAGAGAGAGCAGGTAAGTCTCCTTGATGAAGGATTTTTTTACTCTATTTGCTTATCAAAGTTGTTTGAAGAGCCTTGCCTCATCACTATAAATTTAAGCATGACATGAGTTTTGCAGAATAATCGATAGTCACAGTGTAAGGTTAAATTAGAATATGTCCTACATCCTGAAGACTGGATCAGTTCACTTAGTTTTCTGCTAGTTGTCATTCAGTCATATTATGGGTTTAATCCTCATTTTGAAGAGATAGTTTTTACACAGAAAGAAATCCCTTTGTCTAACCAGTGTTTATCTTGAAAATATACTGTAGATTCCATATAGAGTACACCTATATGGAAACAACTGCCTAGAAGATGAGTCTTCCTGACAATCATGAAAGGTAGCAATTTTTATTTGTATGGCTTCCATATTTGGAAATGTTCTGTGTAAATCAGTATGTTTTGCACCTTACTTTACTTAATTTCTTATTTAAATAACTACATAAAATAACAGCTGGCAACTCCCTGAACCACCACTTCTTACCAACTAGGTAGTAGCTGTTTGTATTATTTCAACGGTATTTTTTTTTTTAATTTGAGCAGTCATTGTGGACACATCATTCTGAACTTTCTCATTTTTCCTTACTTCATATGGCCATTTAAAGGCTTGTACATAGAAGGAAACCACTTCAAAAACTATGTGATTTTCCACTATACTTTTCTTCTTATATTGAAGATTATATACTTTTAGAGGAGTTCAAATGTAAATTTAAAGCTTCTTTTCTCTAAGTTTATATCTTTAAAGCATGTTTTGGAAATAACCTTTTCAAATAATGCCACTAATTATAATCCTCTAATGCTGTCCTTGTTTGGGTGACCATGATTATGTCCATTTTTCCATTATTTCCATTTTTTAATGCTCCCTTTTCTTTAATTGTTGGAGAACCAGTTTTAGTTCATTATTCAAAAACACAAGATCTCAGCTTCAGTCAAATTGGATCAGTATCAGCATTGGATCTCTGAGATATTGTCATCTGCTGTTCTATCTCTTAGGGAGATTTGCAAGGAGACTCTTACACTGGACCACCAGGCAAAGTGACTGGCTGGAACTTTGTAATGAAAATGTCTTTAGTGAGACAGTGGGGCCCAGCAACTCTGCCACTAAAACCAACAGACTTTATCGCTGCTATTTTGTGAAATACTTGTAGCATCAAGTATACGTAATTTTGTCCATATTCACTTCTTTATTTGAGACTTTGACAGTACTGAACCCTCAGCCACCCAAAACCTCAGTGGAGTGCAAGCAAAGCCCTCTTTCAAGTTCATGTGAACGTGTCCCAATAGTAAATTGTGCCATAAGTAGAAAGCTCTGTGCTTCACCTCTCGTTTTGAAATTCCAACCCGAATTCAAGGAGTCGATACTACGTTCACGTCAGCAAAGAGGGTGCTTCACTCCAGAAATGTCCAAGTGAGAAATTTACACAAATGAACAGTATGTGAAAGTTTTAGACAAAGTGTTTCCCCTGGATATTTGATAACTAGAATATGTTAGATCTGTTTTCTTTTTATCATAAGCATATCCAACTTAGGATAATTTCCATCATGTAAAAGCTATAGTCAAGGGAGCAAATAGAAAAACAACACGGTCAACTCCCAGCAAGAAATGACATGTAGCTTTCTAACAAATCTCCAATGAGGAAGTTCAGCTTTAGTGGCTCTGATGTGGTGAAAAGTACCAGTGTGGATGTGGAGTTTATCTACGATTCAGGTATCACACAGTGGGTGTTCCGTCTACCAGAGACTACATTTTTAGCTGCTTATCAATTCTGCCAGCTGGTGTCATTTTTGACAGAAAAAAAAATTGAATAGGCAAGCAGGCCAGCAGAAACTAGAAAAGAGTCAAATCACTTCTCACATAAATATTTATGGAAAACACTCTGGGAGTAGGCAATATTGGTGAAGGATGTCTGAGAACAATTTTTCTGCACATGTAAATCAGAGGAGAATTTTTGAAGCCTAATTCAAATTTCCCTGAGAATGTAACATAGTCCATAAGTTTGGGGTGTTTCAATGATAAGTTGTCCTCTTTTTTTTTCCAATCTCATCTTTCAAATTAAATTATTTTCACAATTAAAATTTTTAATGATCCTTCCTTCTTGACATGTGTAAAATATGGAATGGGCTCCCCTTGCTTCTAATTTCGCTTTCTATAATGGCTTCTTGGTTGGAGTATCTAGGAGCTTCTCTCTGTATGTTTTACCAAAGATGTAATAGGGCAGCCAGATGGAAGATATATTGGTGGCTGCTTAATATATACAGATGGAAGGTGTAATATGACATAGGAGGAGGATGTGGCTGTGAGCCAGCCTCACTGTTTGCCCTTGTAAGGTGACTTCTGATGATTCTTTCTTGTGTGTTAAAATGGCCTGATCCACACTTTCCTGTGGTTTTAGTCACTGGTAAGGGATAAATGTGGAGCCCAATGGAATAGCGATCTTGAGCAGAAAAGCTGAGGTATGATGATGTGGCCTAAAGTCCAGTCATTGTTATTGCTTTCAATAATAGATTAAGAGAGAGTGTCACAAGATAACCATACTCTTTTTTTAAAACAGTGTAAACTGTCCACTAGGACCAAGAGATCTCAGCCTAGTGAAGAAAAAAACATTTACTATGGTAACAGTGCAGTAAATTCTCTGAGTTCATGCCTATCATCCTTTGGTCCTTGTTGGATAAAAAGTCAAAATAGAAATACATAGTACATATTATGGAATGGATTCTGTAATGGAATGAAAATTTATTTTTAAAAGTGAATATAAATGTTCATAAATAGGGGCGCCTGGGTGGCTCAGTCGGTTGAGCGTCTGACTTAGGCCCAGGTTATGATCTCGGGGTTCGTGAGTTCAAGCCCTGTGTCGGGCTCCGTGCTGACAGCTCAGAGCCTGGAGCCTGCTTCAGATTCTGCGTCCCCCTCTCTCTCCGCCCTACCCCTGCTTGTGCTCTGTCTCTCTCTGTCTTTCAAAAATGAATAAACATAAAAAAAATAAAAAAATAAAAAAGTTCATATATATATGTATATGTATATATCATATATATATATATATACACTTTAAAAATTAACTCATACAGCTATGGTTGACTTAATCTGTCTTTAAATTTAGTTTCTCGTATCTATTTTTCATTTCTTTAAATTTGTAAATAGGATAGCAAAGCCAAATTCCAGCATTCCTCACTATCAAAAATATTTGATTCTTGCACTGGTGTGCTATTCTTGCATATATTGTACATATTTTGCTTTGAGATTATAAAACATTTCTCTTCCGTGTAGAAAACAGTTTTAAAGCCTAAGGAAAAGAGGATCACGTCTGAAAAAAAAAACTTGCTTTTTTTTTTTTTCTTCATATTTTCACTAGGGCAACAGGGATAACTCCTCTAAGAACAGTTTCAAAAGAAGTTTTGTGGCCATAACTATTCATCCTTTCTGCAAGTACTGTAATTACTTTCTGCCTCCTCAGCTTCATTGTGTTATGGCGTTTTGTTAGGCCTATTATCAAGGTTATGAAGGATCTGTCACAAACAGAATTCCACAGGCATTGAAGATACAGAGTATGCACAGAGTCAAAAGTATGGCCAAACCCAATGATTGCAAGCAAAAATGAATACTATGGAATGTGCGTATTTTTCTATTTCACTGGAATTAATTGTAATGATGAATGCCTGAGCTTGAGAGAGTCTTGGTATCCCTCACCAATCCGAATTAGAAACTATAACTTCATTGTAATTCATCAAGTGTATGTTGAGCAACTATGTCTCTGGCACTATGCAAGGTATTAGCAACACAAAGATAAATAAGATAAAATTATCCCTCCTTCAAGAAACTTACCTACCTTAATCCTCTCTCTAAATGTTTCTTCAGTGAAACCAGTGCTTTTCAGTATATTTATAATAATTCAATAAGTTTTACAATTGTGATTCCCTTTATCTGTATAAAGATGAACAATTATCATTTTGTTGCAGTATGCCCACATGAGGCAAAAGGAGAGCACACGTGCGCTGAGAGGAACCTTAGTTTTATTTTATTTTAGTGTGAATCTCTATCCTGAATTGCAAGTGCCACATAAGCAATATAAATCTAGCTACATAATCTTTCCCTCTATATTTGAGCAATGCCAGTTTATTCTGAACACTTAGTTACAGGCTTTGCAAGCTGCTAACTTAAATACAGGGGGGGAAGAGAGTGATTTTTATCTGCCATTCCTACATCTTGCAGCTGGCATTCAAAGTCTCCGCTGCAATACTTCCCAAATATTTACCAAAAATCTCAAAATAACAGGGAGATTGCTAAACCAGCAAATATGAAATTTGTTTTATGTGAAGAAGTCATGTGACTTTTGCATCGCTGTTCCCTCTGCTTCAAATGCTCATCCCTAGGTCTTCCCATGTCTGTCTCCTCATTATTCAACTTAATGCCACTGCTTTTAAAAGACTTCTCTGTCCGCTCTGTCTAAAGAGGTTGGCCCCTCCTTCCACTAGTTTCTATCTCTGTAATTTCTTTGTTTCCTTCACAGTACTTGTCAAAAATTGTAACTTCCTTCCTTCCTCCCTCCTCCCTCCCTTCCTTCCTTCCTTCCCACTGGACTAGAGGATTCATATCTTATTATTTTATCCCTTGTACCCAGCAGACTGATGTTCCATAGCAGGTGCTCAAAAACATCTGTTGAGTAAATGCATCCATGAATAAATGTTTTATATTAATATAATTATGTGTCATCCAGAAAAGCATATGCAACAGGATGACCATAATGTTTATCCAGTGGCTTTGTGGCCCTCTTGACACATTGCTGAGGACCCAGTCTGAAGAAGGTAAGTCTGGGATATTAGAGGAAGATAGAGGATCAGTATTTATTGGGTGCCTTTTATGTGCCAGGCAAGCATCATGATACATTGTGTGAATATTTGTTCATTCAATCCTCAAAAAACCTGTATAACATAGGAGGTATTGTCCTTGCTTTATACATATAAAACAGTAAGGGTCAAGGAGATTGAATTGCTCAATGAATGTCTACATTAGAATTTTAACAGGGTTCTGTTTGCTTTTCAAGACCATATACTTTTGGGGCGCCTGGGTGGCTCAGCTGGTTAAGCATCTGACTTCGGCCTAGCTTGTCATCTCGCCGTTCCCAAGACTAAGCCCCACGTTGGGCTCTGTGCTACAGTTCAGAGTCTGAAGCCTTCTTCTGCCCCTCTGCCCCTCCCCCGCTTGCACTCTCTCTCTCTATCTCAAAATTAAATAAACATTAAAAAAAAAGACCATATCCTTTTCACTAAACAAATACTTTCCCAGGAGTATAGTGCATGAGGGGATGGTGGCGGGGTGGGGGGGGGGCGGGTAGCGGTGGTGGTATTGCTAGTTGCCACAGCTTGTCTCCCCATAAACTTCAACCACTGGGTTTTATGTATATAGAAGTCTATTGAGTGGGTATTATAACTCATTACATAATGGACACAAAGAAGAAAAAGACAGTGTCTTTCCTCAAATGGCTCAGGGTTAGTGGAGAAGAGAATAAATAAATAGATTACATAGAGCGAAATTATATAGATATTTTCTATTACGTTTATATTTCTACTGTTATTTAGAATATAAATATACCAGGGACACAAGCAGGATCCTTAAAATCAGGGAAACAGTCATTATTTTTGCAGATATGATTAGTGAACCTTTATTTAAATATCCTCTAATAAGTAGCAATTTTTTAAATAAAAGAATGAGTTCTAAACACAAAACCAAAGCCAAGCAAGAGGTTTGTCTTCCTGTTGCTGTTGTTGCTTCTAAAGTGCCTTTGGAGGAAACCAGACCTGAGCAAACCCTAAATGATAAAAGACAAATCAGTACCTGGTTTCTTCGTTTTGTGGTCTTCTGGGAAATGAGGCAGGCTCTCCTAGAGGATGACACACCTTGCAAAGATGAGATCATGACCAGAAAGCAGAAAAACAGAAAGCTATTACAAGACTTGGTAGCTCATTTATTGTCAACAGGGAAAGAAGATTATCTTGTTACAAGAATCCTTCTTTGATATAATCAATAATTTCTTCAGTCAGAAACACAGAAGCATCAATTCGCTTTGTTGTTCAATACCATTTATTGAAAATAATATACTTTAGCTGAAAAACATCCTTCTAGCCTTACATCCTATTTGTTTCATGATCTGAAAGGAAAAGATTAAAAATCTCTATTCAATAACATGATTTTGCCTTATGTGCTGTCTAAAAAACAGGACTTTCTACTTTTATGTGCAGCATATTGATTCCTTAAATAATGAAAATAAAATATGACTTCATTTTCAGGTTCTACAATATACCCACAACTTGTAAATAGATTTGTGATTAGTCAATGTTTATTTTTATTATTCTTGAAACCACAATTTCTGTAAAAAGTGTGCTAAAAAAAATACTAGAGTTAAAAGGCAGCCATAATTTTGCTTCTGAAATTGATTTTTATAAGTATGTTATGCCCAAATATATAATCTTGAATGTATCATTCATGTACCATTATTTTCATTGCAATTTTAATATAAATAAATATAGTCCCGTGGAAAAATGTAAATCATATTGACTGCAGCATTACAACAGATGAATAACTTTGATATATGTTTATTTCTAGCAACTAATTCAGTCTTTGGAAATACTGGAAGGTATTTCTTGTAGGTACAAGTTGTTTTGTGAAGCTGCTCCTTCCTCTAGGGAGCCCTGCAATTATCCTGTTGAAAATTATCCTTTTATGAAGCATTGTCCTAACCCAAAGAGCTAAGCATATGCTTAAAAAAAAGGGAATATTTTGCCCCATACAGTTTTTTTACAGATATTTTTATTGAATGCTATTCAGTTAAGTCTTACTAATTTATATCTATGCTTTTTGTTAACATATTCCTCTAAGAAAGGAATAAAGATTCTAAAATCACATTAGAATATGGGCACCGTTGCCAAAAGCTAGCAAGTGATCGTGGTTCCTCTTTTTTCAGCTGTCAGCACCAGAACCTTGTAACCTAGAACCTTCCAACACTGGAAACATGGCACTACCTACCCTACTCCTTTACTTTGCAGAGCCGTAACTGCCCTGCCCTCCTAACCCCGTCACTAGGCATACCCTGCTCTTTCACACTTAGGAGAAAGGAAAACAAGATACTCCCTGACTTCTCTATCTGGCAAATTCCTCCTCACATTCAAGAGGCAGATCAGAGGCTAATCCATCTGTTGAATTTTTCCTTAATCCCACAAGCAGAGTTAACCAGTTACAGACACTATCATGCTGTCTGTTAAGGCTCCTATAAAATTTGTAACTTCAGGGCACCTAGGTAGCTTAGTGGGTTAAACATCCGACTCTTGATTTCGGCTCAGGTCATGATCTCATGGTTCGTGAGTCTCATGGATCATGAGTTCAAGCCTGCATTGGGCTCTGTGCTGACAGTGCAGAGTCTACTTGAGATTCTCTCTCTCCCTCTCTTGCTGCCCCTCCCCTTGACTCAAAATAAATAAATAAAAAAGCCTTAAAAAAATGCTTGTAACTTCTACTGTAAGCTGCTTGAGAGCAAGTACCAGAACTTACTACTCTTTGTATCCCTGGTACCTGCACACAGTAGATTCTTGATAAATTTTTGTCAGGTGAATAAACGAATGAAATAATTATTCATTTTATATTTGTAACAACCCCTGAGGCAAGCATATAGAATTATCTTGGTTTTACCAAATAACTATTAAATGATTAATAGGTATTAAATGATTCATCAAATTTATGCAGCTCTTAACTGGTAGGCAAAACTAAAATTGAAACTTTAGTCAAATAATTTTTCCAGCACACTAAGTATTGAGTTTCATTTGTTTGTTGTTTTGCTTTTGCTCTCGACAAAATTTTTCCATGATTCAATTTTAAGGTTGGTTATTTGAAAACACATGTGGCTCATAACAGTGCTAATAGAACCATAATGCAAACCACAAATGTGAGCCAAATATGTCATTTAAAATCTATTAATCTCATTAAAAAAACTGGTGAAATTAATTTTAATAACATTTTATTTAGCCCATATCTCCAAAATATTATTTCAACATATAATAAAAATTTTTTAAGTTTATTTTTGAGAGAGAGAGAAGAGAGCAAGTGTGAGTGGGAGGGGCAGAGGAGAGAGGGGGAGAAAGAAAATCCCAAGCAGGCTCCGTGCTGTCAGCTCAGAGCCCAATGCAAGGCTTGAACCCATGAACCATGAGATCATGACCTGAGCCAAAATCAAGAGTCAGATGCTTAACTGACTGAGCCACCCAGTCACCCCAACATATGATAAAAATTAAAACTATTAGATATTTCACACTTCTATATTAAGTACTTATAACCTGGAGAGTATTTAATACTTTATAGCACATCTCAGTTCAGACTAGTCACGTTTCTAATGCTCAATAGCCACCTGGGTTGGTGTAATTCTACCATGTTGGACAGCGCAAGTTATAACATCTTTTTATAAGTCAGTCTGCTATTTGTTATTTGATGTGGTCCTGTGGAGAGCAGTATTGTGTGAATCAGTTCCAAACGGTGAGAAAGGGGAGATCATCATGGCATGGTTAGTGAAAATCTGTAAGCCACTAGTGTGAATTATAGTGTCTTTTCCTCCATCATTTTGATTTGGAATACTTGTAGGAATTATTGATTTCCTTAATGGATTCATTCAGAGCACTCTTACCTTACTCTGAAATTCAAAATAATATTTTTAGGTTTCACATTTCTTAATGCAAAACTAAAGAACATTGTTCTTTTTGGAGACAGAACACCTGGGTGTTGGAAGCAGAGAGGACTAAGTGTGAGTCTGGGCCTGTCACCTCCTCATCTCCTCATCAAGGGCAAGTTACTGAACTGTTTAAGCTTCATTTTCCTCCTCTGTTGTCATAAATAACAACATACCTATTAGGCACAATTATTATGGGGGTTGTATGAGATAATAGATGGAAAGTTCTGAGTATGATGCCTGCTTGTGGTTGATGCATGGTGGCTATCACTGGCATTATTATTAATAATAATTAGCTCTATACAAAGTTCTCATAATCCATTCCAACTACAACATATTTACTGAGTACCCAAATGATGAATGATACAGCATTTTAATGGTCAACACAAGTTCATAAACTGTGAATGGAGGGAGCAGCAAGGTTCTCTGACTTTTGAGATATCAAAGCTCATTCTTTATGCAGTATCTTGGTTAAGTCACATTCTGTTTTCTTGGATATAAAATGTGAAAGGTGTTTTGTTACAATAATAGGAGTACAGTGCCACTTAACAATATTTCATAAAAAGTTTTATAACAAGTACACTCTATTTACTATTCTGAAAGGTAATTTATAATTAACAGATGCCTGTAATTTCAAAAACTGATATAATGCCTTAAGTGTAATAAGTGAAATAAAAATGAAAGCAATTTTTAGTTAAGTGATTATATATTTAATATATAATGTTCAGGTTGGCTACATGAGAAGGTATAATGAAATAGTCCAATGCTTATTATGAATAGTTTTATATTTAAAAGAAGTAAGAATATGAGAAGCCATTTGGTAGAAGACTTCTAGGAAAACAGCTATTTTACCAGCAAAATGAATTTATTGGGGAATAGGAGAGGAATTGCAATTTGGGACATGCAAGTTATAGTGAGCCATAGGCCACTCCAAAGAGACAAAGGGGAGGTCAGCTTTTATTACGTTTTAGGACGCAATTTGGGAAGGTTGTTTTAAACAAAAGTTCATTGGAGAAGAACAAGAGTTCCAGGTCGTGGCAGTTTCTTAGTGGCTGCAAGTCGTTAGTGTGTGGTTGCTGGAACAGGGAGGGATCTGCCTTCTTTTTCTTAAAACCAGAAGATGAAATTCCTATGTGACAAGTGTTGTCCCTTGTCATAATAATTTCTGTCTTTCTACATTCTGCTGGTTATGGAGGCTGCAATGAGTGGTACATGCGGGAGAGCTTTTCTTTCAGGGCTTCTTAACTCCATTTTCAGTGAGGTCTCCTTTATTCATTTGCACAGAATAAAGTATCACCAAAAACCTATCTCCTTTCTTGAAATTCTGCCACATATCAGTGCATCCAGTCAAGCTCATCTTTCAAAAGACACTAGAGATAATTTCCTTCAATGAGCAACAGAATATTAAGGAGGGATTAGAAAAAGTAGCTCTAGTACGAGAAGCTATAGTAAAAGTGTGTTAAGTGATGTATGAAAACAGTGTTGAAAAACCTAGGTACCTAAAAAATAAATCATTTGAACAGAGATGATCATATTTAGCATTTTAAAATAAGGACAAAATAAGACTCAGTATCAGTCTTCCCCCAATGTATATGGTGGTTCAATTGCTGGATAATTCAGTACGTATTAAAATCATACTTGTTTGTATCTAAAATGGAATTAGAGTTTAGTTTCAGAGAAGGTCAGATAACTTAGGTGGCAGGAGATTTGGAAGTCATGTTGAATGTAGGGCAACTCTTCACTCTGCAGTCCTGTCCTGTGGTTTTCAAGATAGTCACTAAATTCTAGCAGTTCCCCATCAATGAAATAAACAAAAATGGACTCCCTTCATTTTTTCCCCAAGGGCACACATTCTAGTAGGTGTAGGATCTCCATTGAGAAGCACTGGCTTAGAGAGGAAGAGCAGCCTCGCATTCGGGACTTTCCACACAGGTGCACGGCATGTCTTGAGGTTCGGGTACCACCTGGAATAAGACTGGGTGCACATTTGTTACCCGTTCCTTCAGCTGCATGGTGCCAGCCTTGGCGTGCCAGTTCTGACAGTTCCTAGACATGTCAAATGCTTGCTGGACACTGCTTGTTGATGACTTAGATGAATCTTTTTCCAAGTAGGAGGCATAGGCAAGGTTTCATGTTGCCTACAGTACAGTCAAAAAACCAGACCAGAAAACGAAAAACAAAGCAAAAAACCCCACAAAAAAACAAAAACCCCCAAATCCACCATAGAATAAACAAGTATACAATGCATATCAGCTACTCCGTTTGAATAATTGCATACATGTGGTTTTCCTTTTCACTGAGCTCTTATATAAGGTGAAACTGCAGTTTTCGTTCATCTCTTGAGGGTTTTAATGAGATTTAAAGGCTTCCATGATCTATTCTTAGCTCTAAAACTCCTATCAAAATCAGTCTGTCATCATTTAATAACAATCAGATCAAATTAACAAATTCTTAGACTCTCAGAGGATTTTAACTTATCATTAAAAGTCATCTTTCAATTGTAGAAGCAAACCAGTTTCTCTCCTGGAAAATTCACTAAAGGCAAGCTTGTCAAACTGTGTCTATTTTGAGTAACATGGCAAGATTCCTGAAAGGTACAACTGAGCTATATAATAACATGCAAGACAAACTTGGATTTTTACACATAAAAATATATCCTCATTCCTACTGCATATGGCCTTTTTTGATAAGGAATCCTATGTTCCCTATTACCCACAGGATGAAATCCAGAAACCTTGTATGGCCCTCAAATTCCTAAGCAGACTACCTGCCCTTTTCCCCCCACCCTCTCCCACACTGCCAGACAGACCTCACTTCACTCACTCCGTCTGATGGCCTACGCTTCCCTCCTCACAGTCTCACTCAGGCCAGATGCAGGAGACCTCGGACCTGTAGTTGAACCCCTATTTGGTCCCTTAATCACTTCACATTCAGAATCATTTTTTCCCATAAGTAAGTACAAAGCAGGAGGAATGAGCTGCAGCAATGTACAAAGAAGGCTTACTGAAGACCCTGGCACAGATTAGATGCTGAAAGTGTTAGTGCCTTTTAAGGTCTTTATCTTATGATCTAAAAAAACACTATCTTTGAAACCGGCCCAAATTCTGCCTCTGTGAAAATTTCCCTTGAGATCTCAGCTGGAATTAATCATTCATTTACAGATGAAGAAATTTTGTTACACAGAGATAAAGAAACTTGCTCAGAGTTTTGTAACTGGTAAGTGGTAGAGATTCCATCCTAGGTTGTCTGGCTCTAGAGTCTGTATGTTTTTATTTTGTTTTTAAAGTGCACAGTTCAACGGTTTTTAGTATATTCACGGACTTGTGCAACCATTCACCAAAGTACATTTGAGACCGTTTTCCTCACCCCAGAAAGAAACCCCACACCTGTTAGCAGTCACTCCCCATTTCCCCCTGTATCCCCTGGCTACCACTAATTTACTTTCTGTCTCTGGATTTGCCTATTCTGGATACTTCACATAAATGGGATCATATGCTATGTGATCTTTTGTGACTGGTCACTCTCACCATAATGCTTTCAGGGTTCATCCATGCTATGGCAAGTATCAGTATTTCATTTCTATTTATTTCTGAGTATTCCATTGTATGGATATATGGCATGTAGCTTATCTATTCATGAGTTTATGAACTTTTGGATTCTTCCCACTTGTTGACTGTTATGACTAATGTTATCGGGAATATTCATTTACGCGTTTTAGTGTGAACATATGTTTTTATTTCTTAAGTACATATTTGGAATTGCGGGGTCATACAGTAACTCTGTGTTAAACTTCTTGAAGAACTGCCAAACTATTTTCCAAAGTGGATACACCAGTTTAAATTTCCACCAATAATGTATGAGGGTTCCAATTTCTCCACGTCCTTGCCAATACTTATTATTGTCTGTCATCTTAGTGAGTATGAGTAGTGGTACGTATCTCATCATGGTTTTGATGTGCATTTCTAACTACTAATGATGCTGGACTTTTTCCACATGCTTATTGGCCTTGTGTATATCTTCCTGGAAGAAATGTCTGTTAAGTCTCTTTGTGAAGATATTTTTAAAGCCCATTTTTAAATTGTCTTTTTTTTTTTTTAAGTGTTGAATGGTAGGAGTTTTAAAATACTCCCATTCTGGGCTGTCTTTTCACTTTCCTGATGATGTCCTTTGGAGTAAAAACTTCTGAAAATTTGATAAATTCAAATGTATCTATTTTTTCCTTCTGTTGCTTATGTTTTTGGTGTTACGTCTAAGTAGTCTTTGCCTACTCCAATCCAAGTTCATGAGGATTTACTCCCATGTTTCCTTCTAAAAGTCTTACAGTGTTAGCACTTACATTTATGTCTGTGATCACTTGGAATTAATTTTTATGTATGGTCTAAGGAAGGAGTCTGACTCTGTTCTTTTGCATGTGGATGTCCACTTGTTCCAGCATTATTTGCTGAAAAGAGTATCCTTTCCTGCCCTGAATTGACACCCTTGTTGAAGAAGAGCCTGTGTACTTAATTTTAATAGTGTGCCGCTTCCATCATTTCCAAAGCTTGCCAGTCAGATCCATTCATCCTTACAAATGACATTTTCTTTCTCAGTCACATCATGCTCTTCATACTTCCTTGCTTCCCCACATTCTTACAGCCTGTCTGGAATATAGTTCCTGATCTTGTCTGACTGCCAAACTCTTGCTATCCTTAAGAGGAGCTCAAATGGAATGTACTTTGTCTCGTTTTTATGGCTTTACCTCCTGCACATTATTAATCTTTTTAAATGTTTTACTTTTCATATTAGGTCATTATCTTGTTATTGTCAATTCCTCTCTTTTTTTCTGAGGCTCTGATTCTCTTTCTCTAAGCCCCTGCCAGCACACAGTAGACACTATAGATATAAATCTGTTGAATTGAATTAATGAAAATGGCCTTGGCCAGGAATTTTAGGGCCCATAAGAAGCCCAGGAAGATCCTAAAGAAATCAAGTATTCAATAAATATAAAAGTTAATAAAAATGAAAACTGCAACCCACAGCGAAAACATTATCATTTTCTCATGCTTCTGATAAATTTCCTGCAGACTTATCATTGCTGTATCACTGTTCAGAACAGAGAAGCTGTTGACAATTTTACAGGCTGATAAAATGTTCTGTGAGCTAATGCACTTTTCTAATGTATCTTATAGACTGCATTACTGAGAATATTTTAAAATCAATTTTGTTAATGCTGATCTCTTGCTTAGTTTTATAGCATATTTAAAGAAGATTAAGAATGTTTTAGTTGCCAATCCACAGCCACTTTCAATGCATAGGCCCTTAGTTTTAAAGAAAATTGATTTATAAATGTGTTTATGAAACAAACATTGTATACAAATGTCTGAAATGGAGGTCTCCAGAATGCTGCAGCACATAGAGAATAACAGTAAAGTAAGAGCACTTTTCCAAAGGTCAATTCCAACAACAAAATGGAACATAGAACATTTTTATTTCCTCTTGTAAATTTTTTCCGCATTTGATTTTTTTCAAATTGTAGAAACCAGTGAGGTAATATAAAGACATATAAGCTAACAGTTTATCATCTCCCCTTTCATTCTTATTGCCACTGCTAAGCAGCCACTCTTGATAGGTAAGTTTTTGTTCATAATGTTCTCTTTTCTGGTCCAAACATTTACATATCTATAAACATGTCTCAGGTATCTATTGCTGCATAACATTTGTCCCAAAAGAGGTGGGATGGGATGATTGGTAGCTGTCCTTACAGACATTGGTACCCCAACATTCATACCTAGAGGTTGGGTGCTTTGTTTGATCTGCATGAAATAGAGGCACAATACATATTACTATAAAACTTTTCGGGGCTCCTCGGTGGCTCGGTTAAGCGTCCAACTTTGGCCCAGGTCATGATCTCACGGTTTGTGAGTTTGAGCCCCATGTCGGGCTCCGTGCTGACAACTCAGAGCCTGGAGCCTGCTTCAGGTTCTGTGTCTCCCTCTTTTTCTACCTCTCCCCCACTCACGCTCTGTCTCTCTCGCTCTCAAAATTAAATAAACATGAAAAAAAAAAAAACTTGTCTTCCTAATATAGTAGACATTCTCGTAGATCACAAAGATCTAATTCTAGCCATCTTCCTCTATTTTTTATGCATATTACCCACACATATATGTATGAAATCAGTGAAATTTCCCTGTCCTCTTTCTTTTAAAAAAAAGTTTTTTTTATGTTTATTTATTTTTGAGAGAGAGACAAAGCATGAGTAGGGGAGGGGCGGAGAGGAAGACACAGAATCCGAAGCAGACTCCAGGCTCTCAGCCATCAGCACAGAGCCCAAAGCGGGGCCGAACCCAAGAACTGTGAGATCATGACCTGAGCTGAAGTTGGACACTTAACTGACTGAGCCACCCAGGCACCTAGTCCTGTCCTCTTTCTTTATTGCATTTTAGTAATCCCTTTCTCTCTAGCTTCTCCCATGGTGCCCTCTCTGCCTCACCTGCATTAAACAACCATGTTGAGAAATGATGTGTTTTCTTCCAGACTTTTTTACTTAATGGTTTGTGTCATTTTCTAACAAAAATGAAGTCATACTATGCTTCTTTTGTGCACCATTTTTTCTCCTCATTCAAAACTTTGTCATTGAAACTCTAACCAAGTCAGTTGGTGTAGAAAGGAAGAGAGAAAGAGAGAGAAAGAAATTACCGTTCTTTATTTCCTTCCTTTCCCTTGTCTTTCTCCCTCTCTTTCTGTCTTTCTTTCACACTTCCATTCCTTTAAAACTTTTTTAAAATTAAACTTTTTATTTTGAGATTCGCATAGATTCGTATGCAGCTGTAAGAAATAATATAGACAGCTCTCATTTACCCTTTATCCAGTTTCCCCCAATGGTAACATCTTGAAAACCTATGGTGCAATATCACAACCAGGATATTTGACATTGATACAGTCGAGGTCACTCTGGTCACTAAAATTCTTTTTATACCTACACCCATTTCCCTTCCACCACCATCCTTCTTCACCTCTGGCAACCAGTAAGCTTTTAAAATTTTTTTCTATAATCTTGTCATTTCAAGAATGTTACATAAATGGAATCAAGGAGTATGTAACCTTTTGGGATTGACTCTTTTCACTCATCATAATTCTCTGGAGATCCATCCAGTTTGTTTGTGTATCAGTAGTTCATTTCTTTCTGTTGTTGAGTAGTATTTCATAATATAGATTTACTATATATTATGAGTAATGCTGCTATACATAGTCATGTACAGATTTTTATGTGACCATGAGTTTTTGTTTTTCTAGATAAATGCCCAGGAGTTCATTTGCCAAGTCATATAGTAATCCCATGTTTAAAATGCTTTTGAGAGGGTTATATCATTTTGCATTCCCACCAGCAATGTATGAACAATACTGTTTCTCTGTATCCTAACATTCAGAGTTTTATTTTTTTAACCACTTTGATAGATATGTTGTAATATCTCATTGTGGTTTTAAGTACATATATCCTTAATGGCTAATGATGTCGAAATTTTTTCATATACTTATTTATCACCCGTATATACTCTTTAGTGAAATGTCTTTTCATGAATTTTGCTATTTCCTTTTTTCATTGTTGAGTTTTGAGAATTCCCTGTATGCTGTAGATGCTAGTCCTTTGTCAGATATACAGTTTGAAAATATTTTCTTTATAGCTTATCTTTTTATCCTCTCCACATGAGTGTCACAGGGAAAAATTTTTTAATTTTGATACAGTTTGTTAATTTTAATGATGTTTTCAAAGAACCAACACTTCGTTTTGTTGGTTTTCTTTTGTTTTTGTTTTTGTTTTGTTTTGTTTTCAATTTCATTGATTGCTCCTCTTATTCTTATTTCCTTTCTTCTCCTTGCTTTGGGTTGATTTTGCTCCTTTTTTTTTTTTTTTTTTTTCAGATTCTTGAGGTGCAGTCTTAGATTACTGACCTGAGACTTTTCCTATTTTGTAATGTGCATGCATTTAATGCTATAAATTTTCCCCTGAGCTTTAGCTGTGTCCCACAAATTTCGATATGTTGTATTTCATTTTCATTAATTTAATGCATTTTTTTTCTTTCCGTTGAGACTTCCTCTTTGACTAATAGATTATTTACAAGTGTGTTATTTGGTTTCCAAGTATTTGTAAATTTCTGTTAACTGCTATTGATTTTTAGTTTTATTTCATTGTGGTCAGAGAATACTTTCTGTATTATTTCAATTTTTAAAAATTTGTTGAGGTTTATTTTATGGTGCAGGATATGATCTGTCTTGGTATATGTCATATGACTTGAAAAGAATATGTTTCCTGTTGCTATTTGGGTGGAGTGTTGATTGTACCATATTAGATGATGTCATTGAGTTATTCCATACCCTTGCTGATTTTTCTTTACAGTTATTCTATCAATTGTTGAAAAAGAGATGTTTAAGTCTCCAGCTGTAATTACAGATTTATTTATTTCTCTTTTCAGTTATATCAGAGTTTGCCTCACCTATTTTGTTTTTATTTTTTTATTTTTTATTTTTATTACTATTATTATTTTTTATTTCAGAGAAAAGAGAGAGCATGAGCAGGGGAGAAGGCCAGAGGGAGATAGAGAGGGAATCTCAAGCAGGCTTTATGCTCAGTGTGGAACCCGTTATGGGGCTCTATCCCACAACCCTGAGAACATGATCTGAGTTGAAATCAAGAGTTGGACACTCAACTGACTGATCCACCCAAGTGCCCCTGCTTCACATATTTTGAAGCTCTGTTTGTTGGTACATACTTGTGCAGGATTACTATACTTACTGGTGAATTTACCCTTTTATATTCATTTAATGTCCCTCTTTATCTCTGATAGTTTTCTTTGTACTGTGTCATACTTTATTTATATTAATATAGCTACTCCTGACCTTTTTTTTTGGTTAATTTTTGCATGATACATCTTTTTTATTCTTTTATTTTAAAACTGCTTATGTTTTATATTTGAAGTGAGTTTCTGCCACTTAATTCTACCAATTTCTGTCTTTGAATTGATACACTTAGACCATTTACATTTAATGTAATTATTAATGTGTTAGGGCTTAATTGTACCATTTTAATTGTTGTTTTGTTTTCTCTGTTTTTCATTTTTATTTTCTTTTTCCTGCCTTCTTATGTGTTACTTGAACAATTTTAGAATTTTATTTTCATCTAGCTATGGTGTTTTTTGAGTGTATCTTTTTGGGTAGCCTTTTTAGTCATTGCTCTAGGTACTACCTCATCTATACATAACTTTCCACAGTTTGCTGGTGTTATTTTATTAGTTCATATAAATCATAAAACACTTATCTCCCATTGCATCCCTTTACTCTCCCTTTACAATATTTAATTGTCTTAAATATTTTCTCAATATACATTTGGAACCACATCAGACGGTGGTATAATTTTTGCTTCAACCATCAATATAATTGAGAAGATGCAAGAGGAGAAGGAAGGCCTATTGTTAATTACCCATAATTTTGCTCACCATGTTCTTCCTTCTTTCTTTTATTGTTTTCTTTTGGTTTAGAGAACTTTGTTTAGCTGTTGTTTTAGGGTAAGTCTGCCAGCAACATGTTCTCTTTTCCTTCATCTGAGAATGAGATTTTTCTTCATTTCTGAGGAATACTTATGCTGGATATAGGATCCTAGATTGATAGTTGTTTTTTCTTTTTTCCACACTTGAAAAATGTAATGCCATTTCATTCTGGATTCCATGGTTTCTGATGAGAAATGTGCCATCTTTCCTCTCTCATTAGTTGCAAGATTTTTGTTTTGTCTTTGATTTAAAAAAAATGTTATGTTTATTTATTATGAGAGAGAGAGAGAGAGAGAACAGGTGAGGAATGGGCAGAGAGAAGAAGAGACAGAATCCCAAGCAGGTTCTGCACCATCAGCACAAGATCATTACCTGAGTCTAGATCAAGAATTGGAAACTTAACCGACTGATCCACCCAGGTGCCCCTGTCTTTGATTTTTAGACTTTTGTTTTTCTCTTTTAGTTTTCAGTGTTAGTATGGATTTCTTTGACTTTATATTGTTTGGGGTTTACTTAGCTTCTTGAATGTATACATTTATCTCCCAAATTTGAGGAGTTTTCACCCAATTTTTTTTTTAGTATTTTTTAACTCCACCCTCTTTCTCCTATCCTTCCAGGACTCTGGTGTTTGAGCTTTTGTTATAATTCTACAGGTTCCTGAGGCTTTTGCTTTTTTTTTTTTTTTTTGAGGCTTTTGCTTTTAAGTAGTATTCTGTCTGTTGTTTTAATGGGTAATTGTTATTTTTCTGTTTTGTCGTTCATTTACAGTTCACTACAGTTTTTTTTTTTCTTCAGTCCACTCCACTCCATCCTACTGTAGCATCCATTCATTAGTTTTCTATTTCAGTTGATATGTTCTTCAGTTCTAAAATTTACATTTGGCTCTTCATTATACTATTTGTTTGTGGAGAATTTCTATCTATTTGTTGAAGTTCTCTATATTTTATTTGTTTTAAGTTTATTTGTAATTGCTTTTTGAAGCATTTTTATAACTGCTTTCAAATCTTTGCCAAATAATTCTGATAGTTCTGTCATCTCATTGTTGACATCTGTTGATTGTCTTTTTTCACTCACTGTGAGATCTTGCTGGATCTTGGTGTGACAAGTGAATTTCAGTATTCAGTATTCAGGATTAAGTTATGAAACCCTGTATCTTATTTAAGTCTTCTGTTTTAGCTTGCTTCTTCAGACACTACTCTGACTGGGAAAGGATAGGTCCCCTTGTTACTGCTTAGTGAGCATAAAAGTCGAGATTCTTTATTTGGCTTTCATATACCTGGGGGTGGGATTGAGAATTGGCTCCTTGTTATTTCTGGATAGGGGTAGAAGTTCTGGCTCTCCACTAGGTCCCTACTGATCCATTCCTGTCTGGGAGGGTTAAGAGTGCTGTAGCAATAACTCTCCAGCTAGCCTCCACTGTCACCATGACATTGACTCTTCCATAAGAATGGTCAGTGGTAAAAGTCCTTATTCTTCTCTAGTCTGGGCCTCTTCCAACAACACCCTGTGGGGAGGGGAAGAGGAAACTTATTACTGATAAGTGATGATGAAAATCTAAGCTCCTTACTCTGCGTCTTCCAACACCATCCCTGGCAAGGAGCATTGGGTCCCTTGTTAAAGTCTGGTGAAGTCCCCATTTAACCTTTGCTGATTTAGCTGGGGGAGGGGATACAATTTTGGTTCTTTTCCTGTGGTGTTTGGCTGCAGTAGAATAATCATTTTTAAAAAATTTCCTGTCTAACTGGGCCATCCCTTTCATGCTCCTTTGGCTAGAGAGAGCAGGCTTTTGTTGGACCTCTTTTGGTCTGCACCCAATGGCGTTTCCAGGTTACCAGCTTCTCCAGCAAACAGTCTTGGATGTATGAGGCAAAAAGAAAACCCCAGGGAATTAACTGCATTTAGGTCCTGAGGTCTTTAGCTTGTCTGCCTTCTTCCTTCAGACGCTGCTTGTATTTGTTTTATGTATAATGTTCAGAGTTATCAGTTGTATTTAGCAGGACAAATGAGAAATGTATGTCTACTCCCTCTTGCAGGAAGCAGTTGTATTTCTTTTTTTTCTTTTTTCTTTTTTTTTTTTTTTTTTTTTTTTTTTTACATTCTCTGCGATATTCCCTGTTGTGAATGTGCTACAGTTCATCAAGTATCCCCTACTGAGGAATATTTCCACTAAGAAAATACTGGAATATTTATATTGGTACTTATACCCTAACATATTATTGCATTTATTTCTAAGAAATGCAATGGGGAGTGGGGTTGGAGATGTGTATTTTAAAGTATAGTAGCTATTACATTACTTTATCAGTTCACATTTCCACCAGCAATATATTTAAAAACCTTTTTTCCCACATGTCTATTTACAATGGTTATTATTGACCTTATTGTATTTTTTCCAATATTAGAAGCAAAAAATGATATTTTACTTTATTCTATATTATCTTTATTCCATATTTTTGTATATTTATTGCCTATTTATAATCAGTTCTGTTATTTGTCCCTTCATAGCTATTACCCTTTTTTCCCCATTGGGTTATTAGTCTTTTTTTACCCATCAATTTGTAAGAACTATTTGAAATTATAGACCCTTTATGTGACATATGCCTTATCAATCATTTTTTTCAAAGATACCAATTGTTTATTGATGTTGCTTCTGATGTCTTTTGGCATATGATTTTTTAAATTTTTATGTAGTCAGAGATGTTTATAATTTCTTCTATCAGACTTATTATTATCATAATCAACAGTTTGATATGTATACTTTGCAAATATTTTATCTGAGTTTTTGTTCTTTATTATCCAGTAACTACTTGCTCAGAGTAAGGCTTGGTCTGGTTCAATGAAATCTAAAATCTTCAGTACATTTGGTTATTGAAATTAAAATCTTTCTGTCTTATAGGCAAATAAAATTTACAATAATTAGTGTTTTGGTGAAAAATAACTAATTTTATCTTCCCCCCAATATTTATACTAATTATTTTATTTTTCTGACTTAATTGCAGTTTCTCATAGCCGAAATCCCTAACTGTATTCTTATTTGACTGAAATGGTTTAAATTTGTTTTACAGTTTTGAATAAATTTCCTGTTAAGTTTTGATAGTTTTCATCAAACTTTAAGGATTTTTTATTACCATCATTTTGTTTAGAGTTTTTATTTAATGGCTGCATAATCTTATTTGATCAAATGACATTTTCATATGTATTATGTACTTATTTCTTTTTTATTGATTCAAATCATTCCTGCATTCCTAGAAATGATTTCATTGGTCATAATATATAATTATTATTATGCTAATATTAACATTCTTCTTCTTGAAATAATTTCTAGTTTACAAGAAATTTAAAAATAGTTCAAAAAGATCCTATATGCTCTTTGACTCAATTTATCTATATAATCATTACTCAAACTTAACCAATTTTTAACATTTTATCATTTTTAAGACATTTTACCCATTTGCTTTGTCATTTACAATCCCTCTGGTTAACTCAGTTTTTTTGTTTGTTTTTTGTTTTGTTTTGTTTTGTTTTTGCTAACCTAAGCAAATACATGTTTACTTTATTATTTCCTCTTCTTTTTTCCCCACAAAAGTTAGCATTCTGTTTATACTTTTTTGTATTTTTTTTTTTTGGTATCACTTAATATATCCTGGGGAGCACTCCATATCAATTGAAGATTCTTTCTTGTTTTAAATATTTGCATAGCACTCCCTTGTTTGTCCAAACTGTCTTCTATGTTTGAGCTTTTAGGTAAGTTTCCAACATTTTGCAAATACAAATAATGCTGAAAAGCATAATCTTACACATATGTATTTTCATATCGCAAGAATATGTAAAGGGTAAATTCCTAGAAGTGTGATTGCTTGGCCAAAAAAAAAAAAGGCTTATATCCATTTGTATTTACACCAGCAATATATCAAAGTGCTTGTTTCCTGCAGCCTCACCAACTGAATATAATAGCAGGCTTTTAATTTTGCCAGTCTGGTAGGCTAAAATGATATCTCAGTGTACTTTAAATTTAGATTTCTCTTATTATGAGCGAAGATGAGCATCCTGTCATTTGTATAATAACTGTTTTGGGTTTTGTGTGTGTTTGTGAATTTATATTCATGTCCTTTGCCCATTTTTCTGTCAGTTTTTTAAAAAGTTTATTTATTTTTGAGAGAGAGATAGAGCACACGAGAGTGGGGGGAGGGGCAGAGAAAGAGAGAGGGAGACAGGAGATCTGAAGCAAGCTGTGTGCTGACAGCTCAAACTCACAAGAGCCATGAAATCATGACTCAGCCAAAGTAGGATGCTTCACTGACTGACCCACCCAGGCACCCCTCTGTCAATTTTTTATCTTTTTCTACCTTCAAGTTTTAAAAGTTCTATACATATTAGGAATATTAGCTCTTTATTTGTAATACACATTGACAGTATTTTCTGCTGGTTTGTTATTTGTCTTTTGCCTTTGCTTATACAGTTTTGCCATACAAAAGTTTGTTTTGTTTGTGATGTTTTGCCTTGCCCGGGTTGAATTTATCAATATTTTGTTACATTGCATCTGGACTTTGAATCACAGTTAGGAAGCTTACTTTCCCCACACCTAAATTATTATGTAATTCACTCATGTTTTCTTCTCATTCTTTTTTTAAAAATATTTTTAAATTTATTTTTGAGAAAGAGAAAGAGAGAGAAGAGGAGAGAGAGAGAGAGAAACAACACAAATGGGGGAGGGGGAGAGAGAGATGGACACTCAGAATTCGAAGCAGGCTCCAGGCTCTGAGCTGTCAGCAACGAGCCTGATGCAGGGCTTGAACTCATGAGCTAGAGCTTTGAGATCATGACCTGAGCCAAAGTCAGATGCTTAACAGACTGAGCCACCCAGGAACCCCTCTTCTCATTCTTATATGCTTTCCTTCATTTTATTTTTTTTAACATTGGGTATTACAATACTAATATGTTGCTGGATATTAGCTAATTTTTAATTTTAGAATCTTGCCCCTATCATAATTAGGATTAATTACAATTTTCTATATATTTCTATATCTTTAGTATAAAGTTATCCTGGTTATATAAAATAAATTAGGGATGTTTCTTTTTCATGATAAAAATAGTTTAAATACACATCCCTATCAAAATAACACCAGCGTTCTTCATAGAGTTAGAACAAACAATCCTAAAATTTGTATGGAACCAGAAAAGACCCTGAATAGCCAAAGCAATCTTGAAAAAAACAAAACAAAACAAACAAACAAAAAAAACACAAACCTGGAGGCATCACAGTCCCAGACTTCAAGATGTATTACAAAGCTGTAATCATCAAGACAGGATGGTACTGGCACTCAGATCAGTACAACAGAATAGAGAACCCAGAAATGGACCCACAAGCATATGTCCAACTAATCTTTGACAAAGCAGGAAAGAATATCGAATGGAATAAAGACAGTCTCTTCAGCAAATGGTGCTGGGAAAACTGGACAGCGACATGCAGAAAAATGAACCTGGACTACTTTTTTATATCCTACACAAAAATAAACTCAAAATGGATGAAAGACCTAAATGTAAGACAGGAAGCCATCAAAATCCTCGAGGAGAAAGCAAGAAAAAACCTATTTGACCTTGGTCATAGCAACCTCTTACTCAACATGTCTCCAGAGGCAAACAAAAGCAAAAATGAACTATTGGGAACTCATCAAAATAAAAAAGCTTCTCGGGACGCCTGGGTGGCTCAGTTGGTTAAGCAGCCGGCTTCGGCTCATGTCATGATTTCACGGTCCGTGGGTTCGAGCCCCGCGTCGGGCTCTGTGCTGACAGCTCAGAGCCCGGAGCCTGTTTCAGATTCTGTGTCTCCCTCTCTCTGACCTTCCCCCGTTCATGCTCTGTCTCTCTCTGTCTCAAAAATAAATAAACATTAAAAAAAATTAAAAAAAATAAATAAGCTTCTGCAAAGAGAAGGAAACAATCAGCAAAACTAAAAGGCAACCGATGGAATGGGAGAAGATATTTGCAAACGACATATCAGATAAAGGGTTAGTATCCAAAATCTATAAAGAACTTATCAAACTCAACACCCAGAAAACAATCCAGTGAAGAAATGGGCAAAAGACATGAACAGACACTTCTCCAAAGAAGACATCCAGATGGCTGACAGACACATGAAAAAATGATCAACATCACTCATCATCAAGGAAATATAAATCAAAAACACACTGAGATATCACCTCACACCTGTCAGAATGGCTAACATTAACAACTCAGGCAACAACAGATGTTGGCAAGGATGTGGAGAAAGGGGATCTCTTTTGCACTGCTGGTGGGAATGCAAACTGGTGCAGCCACTCAGGAAAACAGAATGGAGGTTCCTCAAAAAATTAAAAATAGAACTACCCTATGACCTAGCAATTGCACTACTAGGTATTTATCCAAGGGATACAGGAGTGTTGTTTTGAAGGGGCACATGTACCCCCAATGTTTATAGAAGTGCTATCAACAATAGCTAAAGTATGGGAAGAGCCCAAATATCCATCAATGGATGAGTGGATAAAGAAGATGTGGTATATATATACAATGGAGTATTACTTGGCAATCAAAAAGAATGAAATCTTGCCATTTGCAACTACGTGGATGGAACTAAGTGAAATTAGTCAGAGAAAGACAAATATCCTATGACTTCAGTTATATGAGGAATTTAAGATACAAAAGAGATGAACATAAGGGAAAGGAAGCAAAAATAATATAAAAACAGGGAGGGGGCAAAACATAAAGACTCTTAAATATAGAACAAACAGAGGGTTGGTCGAGGGGTTGAGGGAGGGGGAATGGGCTAAATGTGTAAGGAACATTAAGGAATCTACTCCTGAAATCATTGTTGCACTAGTGCATATATATATATGCACTATATGCACTATATGCTAATTAACATGGATGCAAATTTAAAAATAAATGAATTAATTAATTTTAAAAAATAAAATACGGGAACAAAAATTGCATTGCAATGATCTTGTTTTATAATAAACTAGAACTTGAGAGATATTTACTTACTTTTTATCCTGTTTTATAGCAAATATTCTGTTTAACTTCTGTTGCGGATCATTAGGCAATTTTCATTTTCTTAAGAAATCATTCATTTCCTGAACATTTTGAAATTATTTGTCATAGATCTGTGTATAGAGACTTATACATGGTCAAGAGAGACCAAATGCACCCTCTCTATAGACTATCTATTAAGAGAGAATCTTAGAATATTGGGGGTTTTAAATGTTTATTTATTTTTGAGAGAGAGAGAGGCAGAGCGTGAGCAGGGGAGAGAGGCAGAGAGAGAGGGAGATGCAGAATCCGAAGCAGGCTCCAGGCTCCAAGCTGTCAGCACAGAGCTCAACATGGGGCCCTAACTCAAGAAGTGTAAGATCATGACCTGAGCAGAAGTGGGACACTTAACAGATAAGCCACCCAGGCACCCCACTGGAATATCATTTTTTAATATTAAATGTTATGATTCTAATTTGTATTACAGTACTTATTCCAGTATTATTCCTATAAGCTTCCACATAAATGGGTAAAAATGGAGGGAAAATCACAAACTGTAGGCTTGTTTGTTTTATTTTACACAGTGCTAAATAA
Source organism: Panthera onca (assembly GCF_046562875.1). Classification (NCBI taxonomy): domain Eukaryota; kingdom Metazoa; phylum Chordata; class Mammalia; order Carnivora; family Felidae; genus Panthera; species Panthera onca. Next base: position 228,219,851 of record NC_138339.1, read on the forward strand.
TTTCTTTTACTTAATAAGCTAGTGGGTGTTTTTTCATGTAGGCACATTCTTAGTGTAATGTTTGCATGTGGATTTTATGATATATTAGAAATTCTAATTATAGTGAATGAAATTACTAACTAAACATAGTGTACCAGAGCAATTGTAAGAAATCAAGAAAATAATGTCAAAAAACAAGATCTGCAATGTGCCTTTTCCTGTTTCCTTCTTAGTGATCCAAATATAATAAATAATTGACAGCCTCAGGAAAATAAATTGTTTCATTGATCATCAATATCATTTAGACTCAGGGAGTATTAAAGCTGGAAAAAAGATTAGAGATAATTAGTCCAGCTCTCTCACCCTGTAAGGGAGGAAATGGAAACCCTGACTTTATGACTTGCTCAGACTTAGCCATCACATACACGTGGTTAGCAATAGACCAAGAAGCCAGTTTGCCTGCCTCCTGCATCCTAGTCCAGTGCTCTTTCTCAATTTCCCCTTCATGTTTAATGGGGAAGGACTCGAATGTTGGGCTTAGTGCAGATTCTTGCAGACTTCTGCTTTCAGTCAAAATGAATCAGTGTATGCAAAAGGAGATGATCCTCCAGGACAATGAGTGTGCTCTTGGCAATTCAGAACTAAGCTTTGTGATGGAGTTATTTCTTCAAGATCCATTAGTAAATCTCACCCTCCCATTGGAAGTCCAGCAGAAGAAACAAATCTGTTGATGTTTGGCCTTCGTTATTATTCTCAGTGTTACCCTCTCCCATTGGAGATTTTTTCCCAAAGATCTTCAGAATCCTCAGATGCCATTCAATGAGACTGTAATTACAAAATATCATGAAGGTTGTTATCATTTGGTGACAAAATTTGGCCGACAATCAAATGTTGGATGTATGCATCTATTGTTCTAGTGAAGCCTGAAGAGTCTGAAGTGAAGCTGACCACACAGGTGGTGTCTTCAGGCATACAGGGCCCATGGAATGGTCTCAATCATTTGCCAATTGCTTTGTAAGTCACCTACAACAAAGCAAAATGCAAAATTGAACCAAGGAGTTTCAAGAAGCTAGTTTAAAAAATAAACTGAGTAAAGAATATAAAGAGAATGATCAAAATGATGATTCTTTATCCAACACTCATAAAGATAATACTTCTTTATTTTTTAAAAATATCATTTCCAAAGAAATCTATCTCTTTCTATGCCTGCTAAATTAAGATCCCTCTTAGCTTGTCTCTGATTGGGAGACTCTTCCCACCTTCTCTGTGTTTTCTCAGAACATCAGCCTAGACATTGCTGAATTGCACACCAGTGGAGCCCCCTGCCAGGGTGCCCAGGCCTTAGAAGGATCAAACAGAAGTCAACGGCAGAAATGCATTTGAGGGGGGTGGTGTCTCCAGAAGGTGGACAACAGCCGAAATCCCAATGAAAAGAATGGAATCTGAAGTGATCAATCCACTTCTGGCAAATAAGAAAGTAAATAACAAAGAGGGTAGAAATAGTCTTTGCCTGCTATCTGTCATATTTATGCCTTTTATTCTGGAGAATGGTGCTTATTTCCACTGACAGGAACTAACTCTGTTAGGGAATTTTCTAAATGTAATTAAAAAGCCGTGGTTGTTAATGAACATATGTTATTTCTCTAATAAATTCTAATATTATATCAGTGATATAATAAATCTTGCTATGTTTCAATATTCAGAAAACCAAGTATTTCAAGTCAGAGATAATTGCCTTGAAATAGATGGAGCCAAAGATATTGTAGTGGTATGACTAGCAAATTAAAGAGCTGCTCTTTTTAAACAACCTTTTAAACACTAAAAACTTTTGAGGCCATTTTGATACTCAGAGCAGCTGGATTGGGGGAGGCATGGCTAGGAATAAATGTCGAATTTCTAGAAGTTGTGAAGAAAATGAACCACATTCTTCCTTGAGCTGGTAACACAATGCCCTGCTGATGTTTCAGGCTGGGGATTGGCAGCTCCTGCCTCCTGCCTCCTGCACTGTTCTGTATTGAGCACAGACTGCAGAGGCTGTCTGCCAGAGTGTTCTGTGTGGATCTAGAAAAGGATGAATGCAGGGAAGTTCGTGACTCCATTTTACCACACCATTTGTGAGGGTAGTTCAAAAGACAAAAGTCGAATTATTTTGTGGAAAGAGTCTAGTTCTCTTTTAGTGCAGGCAGATGGTTTTAACCATCCCTCATAATGGGTCCCCTTTTATAAGGGAAGGCTCTTCTTCAACACAGAGAAGGTAGAAAGCCAAGCATTCTGGGTGGGTGCTGCAGATTATGAACCAATGACAAGTCCTTCTTTGTTACCGGAAAGGAGTGAGTTCTAGAGTAGGAGATAAAGCCTGGTGGCTGTGGAAGTTTGTAACCTTGGCCTTTTGGTTGGAAATGCATTAGGCATCCTAGTTCTAATTTCTCTTGAGATGTTATTCAGATCAGGCAAGATGTCCCCAGTCCACACATTAGCCTTTTTGCTCTCAACAAGTCATTTGAAGGAGAGGGTGTATAGTACCTATTCTTCTCCATCTGTTCCCTGCTTCTGCTTCCACTTATTTGACCATTAGCATATTCCATGACACCAATAAAATGAAGGTGGCAGATTATCTCAGAAGATTTTCAATAAATCACCCAACAACTACCTCACCTAGTCATATATCACAAGCATATCCCTACAGTGGAGAGGCACACGTAGCTATTGATTTTTATCAAGCTTGCATTAAGCACTTAGGAGTAGACAGCAATAAATTAGTAATCACCTCAGTGTTTTCCAAGTTCAACTGAAGTAGCATTAGAGGAATTCTGAGATGCTATATCAAATATACACTCCATGGCGAAGGACACAGAGAAGAGAAGACAGGAGAAAGAGGACGTTACATGGGAAAGATAGGGGAAAATTAAACTGTAAAGAAGATGTGCTGGGAAAAGTTATTGCTCTCAAGGTTGACATTTGTGTATAACACAAAGGCAAGTTGAAATTATGGAGTATAATCCTTTCTTTGTAAGGTATTAGCACTTTCAGTTAAGACTGGTAAATACAGATGGCTGTATCTTATTTCCAGAAGGATGTTTGTGTGTCCTGACCTGCCATGTTCTGAAACAAATTTGACAGTATTTAGTCAGGCAGGTACCATGCTAATTTCCACTGCCCAAGCACTGAGCATGATATCCAGAGTGGAGAAAAACTTCGTGTGCCAGGGCTTTTCTCTGCCAGCAGAGGAGAAAAGGCAGCAGAAATATTTTCTCTTTCCACCCTGTGCCCCATAGCATCTATAATTCACAGTACAATTTGTCACCAAACAAGAACATTGTGATGCATAATGGGAAGGAGAAAACTCGCCACCTCTTTCCTCTCATTTTGTAATTGAAGTGTTATTCTCTTTATTCCTTCACTCATAGTGTAATGGCTAAGATTCTGGCACCACACTGTTTGAGTTACACCATGTTTCCATTCCACACCAGCTGGGTGACCTTGAGTAAGTTACTTGACATCTCTGTGCCCTCATATTATTGTGCAACCAATCTCTAGAAATATTTCATCTTGGAGAACTCTGTACCCATTAAGCAACAGCTCTCCTTTTCTTCTCCTTCCCAGCCCCTGGCAACCAGCATTCTACTTTCTGTCAGCCCCTGGCAACCAGCATTCTACTTTCTGTCGCTGTGGATTTGACTACCCTTGGGACCTCATATGAGTGGAATCATAGAGTGTTAGTCTTTTTGTTTCTGACTTTTCACTTGACGTAATGCCCCCAAGGTTCATCCACGTGAGCCTGTGTCTCACAATCTCCTCCCTTTTTAAGGCTGAATATATATACCACATTTTGATTATCCATCATTCATCTGTCATTGGATACCTGGGCTACTTCTACCTACTTCTTTAAAATAGTTAAAATTGTAGACAAAAATATGACAACATATGCCCTTGGAATGAAGTTGATTTTGTGCTCTTTTTAAAAAATTTTTTAATGTTTATTTATTTTTGAGAGACAGAGAGACAGAGCATGAGTGGGGGAGGAGCAGAGAGCGAGGGAGACACAGAATCTGAAGCAGGCTCCAGGCTCTGAGCTGTCAGCACAGAGCCCAACATGGGGCTCGAATTCACAAACAGTAAGATCATGACATAAGCCGAAGTCGGACGCTTAAGGCGCCCCAATTTTGTGCTCTTTTTAAACTTAAAAATTAAGTCTATTTCTTAGAGATAAATGATCTGATCATGGCCATGTGATGCCAGCCCATTTTGTATTTCTCCTCATCATACTGGCTGCACAACAACATGAATATACTTAACGCTACTGAACTTATACCTAGAAATAGTTAAGATGGTAAATTTTATGTTACATATAATTTACCACAATTAAACATTTTTAAATTAATAATAATAATAATGCAAATTCTATGAGAATAGACTAAGATTAAGGGGCATTTACTTTATTGTAGACTTGATGACTTTCTCCCATGACCTTGCTCTGCAAGAAGAGCTGCCACCTGCCACCCACGCAGGTGAGGCAATCTTCCAGCCTCAGATACAAGCATTGCCAAGAAGCTCCCGGCTGCAACTTGGGCACTAATGGAGGAAATAACATGGCTCACTTAAGTTCAGAGATAAGGATGCGAAAGACCCTCCGGGGAATACGTGTAGTCTGAATGCTTTTAAAAATACCAGCTACTACAAAAATCATAATTAGTCATGATTAGTATTTTTCACAATTATGACTAAACTGTCTCTACCCATTATTGCTTAGAAAAATGCTCTCACAACAGGAAGAAATGACAAAATAAAAACAAAAGCAAAAGTGCAGGACGCCCAGGCAGCACTGTGCATGAGTTCCATTTCTGTTGGCGTCCTATCCTTGTGGTGCTTGAAGCCTTTTTGTTCCCCTGACATTTAGCCACCAACTGCATGACAGAGCTCTCGGGCTTTTCTGTGGTAGAGAGGTAATGACCGTGAACGTAGCCTAGATAGGAAGGGAATGTGGTAGTAGGACCTACCAGCAGACTTGAAGGAGGTCTGGGTGATGGAGAACACCCCACTGCTTACCTGAGTTGGAATAAGCAGATGCAAAGACCACATATCCATGGGGCCCCTGGGTGGCTCAGCTGGTTAAGCATCTGACTTCAGCTCAGGTCACGATCTCACGGTTCGTGAGTTCAAGCCGCCTGTCTGTGCTGTCAGTGCAGAGCTTGCTCTGGATCTTCTGTCTCCCTCTCTCTCTGCCCCTCCCTAGTGCTCTCTGTCTCAAAAATAAATAAACATTTAAAAACAAACTGACAAAAAACAAAGACCCTCTGTCTTTAACCTCTGTAGCCAGAATGTAAGATATTATTCCATATGTATTATTGGAGAATGGTTTCAATTGGCTAAAATTACAGTGGGAACCTATATGAGCTGCTGTTTCAAAGAATAAGCTAGTACAACATTGCCTTTATTCAACTTAACTGCCATGATTTCCTTCAAGTGATTCAGTTGTACCATTGATCCTCATTATTCATGGATTCAGTATGTGTGAATTCACTTCCTTGCTGCCCCCCAGAGTTAATACTTGGGATGTTCTTGTGGTCATTTGTGGACATGCACAGAGCAGTGGTACAGGTCCCCAGCTGAGGTTGAACAAAGCTATGTTCTACCTTCCTGTTTCAGTTCCTATACTAATAAACAAACAAGTATCCTTCCTTCTCATGGTCTATTTAGTACCACGTTTTCACATTTTTGTGCTTTAATTGCTGATTTTACTGTTTAAAATGGCCATTATGTGTAGTCCTAAAGTGCCGTCTAGTGTTTCTAAGTGCAAGAAGGCTGTGATGTGCCTTTCAGAGAAAATATGTGTGTTGGATAAGCTCACTCAGTCACGGGTGTTAGTGCTGTAAACTATGACTTCAAGTTAATGAATCAACAATATAGATTATATAAGGTGTCTTTAAATAGAAAACACACGCAAATAGATTACATATAAATGTTCTGACCAGAGTCTGACAGGCAATAACCCTGTTATTTTCCCTAGGAGTAAGGGCTCAGAATTCACTAGTTCAGTGTTAATAGCTAATGTATGGGACATAACTATGACGAATAATGAGAACTATTGTTTATCAACCTAGTTGATAGCATAGCCTGCATGTTTTTATTTATCATTCATTCAACAAATATTTATTATGCACACAGAACCATGGGACTGGAAGGCTGCCAAATTACTTAACGACACTTATATTAAATTTCTAAATACAGAGTTAGATCCAGGTCAATCTGCTGGCAAATGCCTTACAAGGAGGACCATATTTAGATAAGTGCCAGCATATAGAAATTACAGAGCTCTCAACAATTCTCAGAGCAGAGATCATGTCTTCTCTGTCCTGTGTAATAGTATTCTGAGTAGTGTGAACACAATGAACATTTGCTGCCTTCCTCAGGCAGGCCGCATGAGCACCCTTGCATGTGGAGAGGGGGATGCCTTGATGAAAAGGTGGGGCCATCTTCTGTGTATTTAGTCCACTCTCTTCCCGGCAGAGCTGGGAGCCCAGCCCACAACACAGATGGTCACATGAAGCAGGGATGTACACTTACTGAGATGGTGGTTCTCAGCCTACTCTCTGCCCCACCCCACCCAAGTGATATGATAACCCACTCATCAGTAAGAGTGGCTCCTTTGGGCACTAACTCTTCAGGAGGAGGTAGAATTGTAAGCAGTGGTGGTGGGGGTTGGGGGTGGTGGTGGTGGAGTCGTCAAAATTTCTTTGAGCTTGAAAAAATCCCAGAGGTGATTTTGACATAGTCCCTCCCTCAGCAGGGTGTGACATTTCCTTCTCACACTTCTGTCTGGTGAGAGAACGTGCCTTATTATTTTACAGAATGTTCAGTTCTAACTCAGTAACCACATTTGGTGTTTTCCTAGCTCTAGATCTTATTTTATTGTTTAGAGTGACTTGTTCTTAGTCATGCCTTTAGGTAGCTTAAGGGACATATCTTAGATTCTCTCTCTGGATCACTACCTAGTCCCAAGTCACCACTCATGCATTGCAAACATCAGAAATACTCATTCCTGTAAAAGATCGTTGTACCATTTCTGCTTATGGTCCATGATTTCTTCTGTTAGTATCTCTCTTTCTCTTTAAGTTGAATAACAGAACAGCACTTTACTTTGATCTTCCTTGTTTGTGGCAAAACACATCCTTTTTGGACTCCTGCCTTTAAAAAAAGACTTCAGTAGGATATAATATAGTTGAGAAAAGATTTATGTCAGCAGATAATCTAGTTCCTTTTTTGTTCTCTTTGAATCTGCTTCTTATCAAGATGTCCTTTGTAGTATCATAGCTCCTTTATTTGTATTCCAGGGGCCATTGAGACATTTTTTCCACTATCTATGAGAACATATCTCGTTATTATTTATTTCAGTTACAGAAAAAACCCACAATGATTGTCAGCCTCTTCTGCATATTACCGTTCATCAATAACACTAGCTGTTAAACTAATTAAAGATGAAAGTTTGCTTATGATTCAAGAGATCTAAAGAGAAACATGTAATAGAATGTTCCTATTATTAGCCTTTAGAGTAATAGAAGAATCCAAGGGAGAAAAAGGATAAAAGTTTTAGCCATGATTTGTGGAGAAAATTGAACCACTGATTTGGTATGATTTCCTTATCCATATAGTTAATGGTGTTTTGGTTCCCTTTATGAAATATTGTCCATGTTCATGAGTTCTAAAAATATAGAGTAGACAATAATTGTTTTTATCCTATAGTCTGCTACCCGATTGGACCAAAGATTTATTAAGGGACAACAACCTTAGGCAAGATGACAATTTACACATTGATAGTGCTTTCTAATGGTGTCGTATGGTGGCACATATTTGAAATCATGTCTAGGTTCAGCCTCTTATTAATCACAATATTTATCGTGATATATTTATTTCTGGCCTATTTCATTTCTTATAAAAAAAGTGCATGAATTCTATGAGCTAATGAAAGGTATAAGTATGTAGTACCTTTTAAGTGCTTAAGTATGTAGTACCAAAATTATTTTTAATATTAGCATGGATATCCGTGATAAAAAAAATTTTTAGTTTATTCTCTTCCTTACTTGCCAGGCATTACCTTGGCCTCCACGCAAATTATTTTTGAAACAATTAGTTTGAAAATCCATAGCTCCCATATAATCATTTCTAAGCCTACATACAAATGAACTATGCCCTTATTACAACACCAAGTATTTTTTTTCTTGAATTATCACAGTAAACAAAGAAGCAAACCACCAAATCCCTATTTAAGGGAATCCAATTACATTGCTTTTACAAGTTATTTCATTTAGAAGATAGTTCTTGATATTCTAAGAGCTGAAATTTTTATGCTGTCATCCCTACTCTAGTAACAGAGAAAAAGAACTACATGGCATATTTTTATAGCAAACTACAATTATCAACACATATGTGCAAAATACTATAGGAGGAGATATACAATTTGATTATAAGGGTACTGCCCACCTTCTAGCTACATATAATTTACTATTCTTATAATTCTCTAATATTTTTCAATTTATGAAAACATGGACTTTTCTATACTGTCAGGTCAGGCTTATTATAGATTTTGATTGTATGATCAAAAGGGCCTGTCATTTGACTATTCCGGTTTAATACTTTTACTCACAACTTGAAGAAGACACATAACTACTCACCGTTTTTGGACCTCATAAAGGTGGGAAAAGTAACAGAAGTAAAAGAATATAGAATCATGATTCACAAATACCTTAATTTGTTGGAATAACGGACCTTAAGCCAACAAGATGGAATTAAATAGGTATAAATATAAGAGAATAAAAGCCATCAATGGGCCTCTATTGCTATAAAAGGTAATCAAATATTGGACTATGTATTTGTTCAGGTTCACCAAGAAATAGACATCAAAATGAGATTAAATCTATAAGGATTGTATCGAAGAGAATGCCTATTAGAAAAAAATGGGAAGGGAGCTGGGAAAGGATGGGCGATTCATCCAGTTATGATGCAAATCTGACTCCTAGTGAAGGAGAGAAAGGAAGGTAAGTTGGGTAAAAGTGTTTTTGACCTCCATTAAGTCTAATGAAAGTTCATCAAAGTGACTGGGGTGTCCTTGCGCCAAAACTAGCCTTCTGGAAAAAGACCTATGGCTCTCAGGAACAAGCTGCCTTAGTATGCGTGCTGCAATCAGTCATGGGCTTGGAGTAGCCCACTGGAAGTATGGCCTCAGTGCAAATGAAGCAATGCATTTCCAAATGTGACAGGTGGATGTGACCATAACTAATGGTCAGTTAATGTCCCTGTAGTTGGAAGTCTGCAAGGTACATTCTCAAGGCATTCTCAAGACAAGCCTACATAATTTGGGTTTTTAAAATGCCATCCAAGTTTTGCTTAGAAAATATTACAAAAATATATTTTTTAATTAGTAATTCAAAACCAATAAAACCTGAGATCCTAAAAGTGCAATAATAGCACTTCAGAATCAAAAACTGTTTCAGAACAGTTACTACCCACAGAAAAGATGTTTAAGAAAATAAAATTAAATTCTGGTCTTTGATGTGAGTGTGTGCACATGCATGTAATTATGGAGTAATGTCTTTTTATATATTCATTGTATTTTTTCATTTTATTTTTTTAAGTTTTTATTTACTTATTTTGAGAGCAAGAAAGACAGAGAGAGAGCATGAGCGGTGGAGAGGCAAAGAAAGAGAGGGAGAGAGAGAAAGAGAGAGAATCCCAAGCAGGCTCCACACTGTCAGCCTGGAGCCCACAAGGGGTTTGAACTCACGAACCATGAGATCATGACCTGAGCCAAAATCAAGAGTCAGACGCTTACCTGAGTGAGCCACCCAGGTGTCCTCCATTGTATTTTAAGCATCCACAGCCATCATCCTCCTTTTGTCAATTTTTGTCAGTGGGAATTCTTTTAAGGTTGGCTCTGAATCATTGACGTAATCATGTTAATCTCTTTTTTGAATCTGTGGATTTTTTCTTTTTAAATCAACTTTATTGAAGTACTATTTATATATACTGAATGTACCCATTTTAAATTTACAGTTTGATGAGCTTTGACAAATATATCTCCCATGGAATCACCATCACAATCAAGAATAGCCATCCACAAATTTGCCTCGTGCCACTTTACAACCATTGCCCTCACAATCGCAGCCTCAGGCAATCGATGATCTGCTTTATTCCACTGTAATTCACTATACCTATTCAAGAATTTTACATAAGTAAAATCACATAGAATGTGCTCTTCTGTTAGTTTTGGCTTTGTTTTTTCACTCTCATAATGTTCTGGAGATTCCTTTGTGTTTTTCCATCGATCAGAAGTCCATTCCTTTTTGTTTTTTGACAAGTATTTCCTTCTGTGGATATACTACAACTTGTTTATCCATTCACCCCTCAATGGACTTTTGAGTTTCTAGTTTGGGACTATTATGAATAAATCCATTGTAAGCATTCATATAAAAGTCTTTGCAAAGACATATGTTTTCATTTCTCTTGGGTAAATACCAAGGAATGGAATTGCTGAGTTATATGGTTAAGTGCATAAGAAAACTGCCAGAGTACTTTCTAAAGTGCTTGTGCTACTTTACGTCCTCTCCAGCAATGTGTAAGAGTTTTAATTGCTGCACATCATGACTGATACTTATGTGCAGTATAGTATTTCATTGTGATTTTAATTTGCATTTTCCTGGTGCTAATGATATTGAGCATCTTTTAAAAGTGCTTAGTGACTATTTGCATGCCTTCTTTTGTGAAGTGCTTGTTCAAATCATTTGTCCATTTTAAATTGGATTCTTGTCTTTTTAATTAGTGAGATGAGTAGTTCTTTATATATTCTGGATATAAATCTTCAGATATATTTATTGTAAATATTTTTTCACTTGATGGATTGGTTTTAATTTTCTTAACAATGTGTTTCAGAGAATAGAGGAACTTACTTTTGATTATGAAATTCAATTAATTTTCACCAAGTTTATATTTCTGTATCCTAAATATCCTTTTCCTACCCTCAAAATCTTGATTTTATTTTATCTTGCCTTCTTAAAAGTTTTATAGCTTTAGCTGTTTTTTAAATCAATTTTGTGAACATTGTAAAGTCATTTCAAGGTTAATTTTTTCCATATGGATATCAAATTCTCCCAGGATGAATATTATTATTAACTGTTACAACAGGACTGACCTGAGGCTGACTGCAAAATTGGTTGAGGAACAGCATCCCTCCTCCTCAAAGGAGAGTCAACAACAATCAAGGGAGTTGTCTTCAGTCAATTTTCTGATACTCAGCCTGTAACCACCTCCTAAATCCTATTCAATAAAAGCCAATAAAGGGGAGAATCATTATTTTGCCCCACTGACCATGCAGTTTGGCCAACAGTTTGCTGTGTTTGCTTATCACCAAACGGTCCAAATCTATGAAAGGTCTGAGGTCTTACCCTACTTGCAAGCTAACAAGTTAGCCAGCCATAGTTTCAAGGATGTCAACAGAAGACATGATTTCTGGGTCAGGGACAAAGAACTTTATTACTCATCATAGGAGTAGGTGCTGGAGTGTCAATATTCGCACTACCTTCCTGAGTGCTAGTTTTTCCAGGGCAATATCTGCACATGAAGTACAGTGTGGTAAAGGAGACGAACCCTGAGTTACAGAACCCGAATCTTTTATAATGGGAAGTAAGTTTTTCTACCCTTTGCTCCTGAGAGAGACAGTAGCTCTATCCTTGAAGGCTATTTGCTATATAAACATCTCTGGGCGGGGGGTGGGGGGGTGGGGAAGGTCTAGAATAAATGTAGTCAGTACCTCTGGTTGCAAGGTATGGGGAAATGTGAGCAAACAATGGAGAATTGTCACTCATGCTTACAGCTCCCTAGTTGTTCGTTTATGGCCCCATGGAGTTTCTTTCTGTGCATCCCAGTTTAGTATTTTGCACAGACTCAAGGCAATCCCATGCAGATTTCTGTAGGTTTTTATCTGCATAATTCCCTTCTCTCTGATTCTCTGTTCTGTAAATTCTAGTCATTTCAGCTTCCCTGAATTCTCCTCTTTGTCTTCTCAATTTAAATATGACTGTTGTGTTTTGCTGGGGTTCTCTCTCTGTGCCTCAATTCAGACAGTACTCCCAGGCAGAAAGCCTAGGAAATTGTAGGGCTCCCCTTATCTAGTTACCTTCTGTCAGGGATCACAGTTTTATGCTCTCTCTTTTATAATGTTTGAAACAATGATTTTGTACATTTTGCCCAATTTTCTATTGTTTACAATGGGATTATAAATGTAGTACCAGTTTACCTCAGCATGGTAAAAGCAGATGTCCCGTTTTTAAAATTTTTCAATAGTTTCTGAGACAGTCATTAAATATAATTAGTCTTTAAGTGGCATATACATAAAATTAAAATTAATCACATACCTAAAATGGAACAGAATAAGAAAACACTTATACTGACACATGAAACACTTCTGAAGCAGAGATGCAGTCTGAGAGTGCCTTTCAGGGAGGCTGGCGGGGTCAGTCTGTCTGCACTAAGGCCAGTCAGGTGGATGAGGAGACATGAGGGGAAGCATTAGAGATGCCCCAGAGGCTGCTCCCTGCTCCTTCTTTGAGAAGGCAATTCATCCAAACCTTTGGGAAAATGTCAGATTGATTTTTTTGATGCTGTTATGTACTTCATAGTAAATGTTTTAGTCCTGAACAGAAGTATCTCTTTCTCCATGATTAAGTCAGGGCATCCAATCTCATAATGGTTATGAAGAGTGCTAGCTTACTCCTAGTTATGGGACTGGAGCCATCTCCTGGCCCAGACACATTGGTTCACAACCACAAGGCACAGATCTGGGCTGAGGCTTCATCAGGGGAAAAATGGTTTGCAGCATACCCTCACTTATTTACCTCAGGACCAAATTAGTAGAACGGGAAAAAATGAGAGAAGAGTCTGTCACTCATTTTACCAAATCTTTTTCCAAAACGAACAAAACACCGCTGGCACAGTGAGGATGCCCTGGCTTATCTCTCATATTTCATATTTCATCCATCTTCCCATTTTATTTCCAGCCTGATAACTGTCCGTCGTTTCAATTCTTTCATTCTGTAATCTTATAAAGCCAATTAGTAGCATTATAAGTATTATAAATATATTAACCAAGAATGGACTTAAGCTGCTTTCAGTAGATGACTGAAGTTCTCAGGCCATGCTAATAATCCATTTTACCAGCACATATTTAACAAAGCACTTAATGTGTCCTTTTAGTGTCATTATTGTTTAATGTCAAAAAATCAGTAGATATTTTGAAAGTCATTCTAATTTGGAACTATGAGGTATTATGATTTGGAGGTTAGAGCTCAATAACATTACCACAAGAAAATCCAGAACTTGTTTCTCAACCTGTGACCGAAGACACCCTCCTCACCTCTGTCATAGTTACCTTCCTGAAAGATGAAGCTATGCCAGTCATGTCATCCACATCTTTAAGACTCCTGATGGCTCCCTGTGGCCTAACAGATAATATTAAAACATTTTAGGGAACACAAGATCCATTAAAATTTGAGCCTGGTTTTAACCTTCAACACCTGTTTCTGCTATTGTCTCATCTTGGGATTCTACCATTCTGAAATCACCTTACACCATAACCAGGTCACAAGGCTTTTTCAAGATTTGGTGCCTTTGCTTGGGCCATTTCATCTGCCTAAAAAGCCCTCTTTAAACAACTCTGATGGCTGTGGCCAGAGCTATTTGCTCACTTTCCCTCACCCATTTCTCACCTCTGTGGGGCTAAAATGCAACGGTGAACATATCACTGCCAAGTCCTGTGCTTTACCGAGCAGAGAGCCTAAAAGATTAGGGTTAAGATAATTGTCCAAACTTGATGCCTTAATCTTCTCTCCTATTGATTCACAATACACCCTACCTCTTTCCAGTAGCTATCACCCTAAATATCCGTGCAAAATCCCCTGATATGATTACATATGTAACTTTGGGGCACCTGGGTGGCTCAGTCCATTAAACATGTAGCTAGTGGCTACCATATTGGGCAGTGCCATTCTAGAATCCTCGTAGGCTTAGAGACCAACTCATAGGACTATTATTTCAGGGCTTAGGCCTTTAATTGTAAAGAAAAGAATTTTAGAAATGGACAACTGATCATAAAAATAAGGTGCTAGTAGGGTCATATGTTTGCAGGAATTTTTTTCTTTTTCCATTCTTCGGGACTTAATTATCTACAATTGAGCCTATATAATTTTGCATTAGTTTTCATGCTGCTTTTTAAATGTTCTACACCCTTCCTTTTGTAAGTTCTGCCACTCTAGAATAATAATGCTAATTTTCTATTTTGTTAATTATGTATTTATACCTTTGTGAATGTGCTGCATATAGACAACATGTATTAACCTAGTGATTGGGCTAGTCAATGAAGTATTAGACAAGAAAGATTGCTTTTATGTAATACATGAAAACATACAATCGCCCCTAAATGAATTCAGATAGCGTTCATGGTGGTTAAAATAGGGAAGGCAATACAGTGTGGAAGTAAAAGCACAAATGTAGGTGCGAGATAGACTTTGGTGAAGTTATTCAACCTAGCTAATCTTCACAGTTTCCTATTCTGGAAAATGAGGAGGATAAAAATAGTATGCTACCCAATGACATAATGCCTGTAAAGCTCTTAGGTTAGTGTCTGGCACAGGGCAAGTGTTTAAATGTTAGTTGGTATTGTTACTGTGATAATGATTATTTTTATTTTATCAGTGTTCTCATTGGGGTAGAACTTTACAGTTGACAAAGCACTTTCAGAATGTAATCTCATCTGACCCTCGAAACAGCCTTCGAGGCAGGTAGATAGTCCCACTTTAACAGAAAAGTGATATTTAGAAACTTTAAGCAACTTGTTCAAGCAACAAAAGGCAGAGCTGTCTACAGACTCCAAAACCCACACACGGGCCACTATGCTGCTGCCATCATTACTGGTAATCGTCTTGCTGCCTTTTTAGAGACACTTATTAATTCAATTCTTCATCTTCAAATTCTTATTCTTAATCAGGGTTTTAGCAAATATCCCTGTTTCCCAGGAATACCCTCTCCATAAGGTTGCCTCTCTTCCCAGCCACATGCTGCTATTGTGTTTTAAATTTGTTTCTTATGTGTTAGGCAAGCAAATGTTTCGTAATATGTGGTAGTGCCTTGCGTAAGCATTGGCAAATGGATTTTTTGAAAAACTCTTATCCATATCCAAGAGCAAACACTTATGGTTTACTTCTGAAAAGCCAGGCCAGCATCTGAAGCTGAAGCTCAACAAATGTGTCTTTGTTTCAGCTGATCTCAACATCAGTTATAAAACTCTTAGGCATCTGCCAAGAGCCTTTGCCTTATTGTACCTTACAAGTAAGAGACAAAAGGCTTTGGAATAATTAAACAAAGCACAATTTCTACATTTTGTTTACTCAGGACCCTATCCTGTAATTTTTTTTATGCCAGCAAAATTTAAATGGAAGTTAGCTGAAAGGTGGCTTATGTGAGACTCAGAAGATTGGGTTCGTAATCCATACTCATAAAAGTGTTTCTACCAGTGCCTATTAGGAGATATTAAGATTTGACTTCTCTTCTTAATTAGCCAGAATACAATGATGTGACTAAATAAATGCAAAACTCGATGACTACCTTCATTCCGCCACGTCAGACCAAACATGATGGTATGGCCAGATGAACACAGCATCCTTCACATCCAAAGGCAATAGGAGCCTCTTCAATCTGTGTAATGATTTCCCAGCCATACCTCCAACCTGCTTGGCTTGGAGCCACTGGGCATGAACACTGAGCAAAGAATGCATAGTCAAACACAACTTGGCTTAAGGAAAAACAAGAGTGAAGAAGCAAAGCATATCACAGGGTGTTTGGGGCCTCTCTGCATTTTAATTTTCTGATTAATAAAGTGTGAATTAGACTAGTGCTTTATAGGGATGTCTATATAATCATGAGAAACTCAGTTTCTGTGTTTTTTTTCCTTTTACATGTAAAGCAAAATACTTGAGGAAAGAATTCCTACAACAGAATCAAGTTTATATGGGCTCATCCACATGATGCCAGAACTGGCCTATCCTGAAAAACTGTCTCGTGGAGCAGTGCAACTAAGGCCTCTTACAACAACAATACTGTAGGATATTACACAATAAAGGCTTTTCAGAAGACAGTCACTTTACAGTTGGCTGGGTTCTTTCCAGAATATCATAGGGTGTTTGAGGATTTTTCTCTAGCATCCTGCCAAGAGGCTCCCCACACATAGTGGGTGAATGCTGCTCTAAGGTTCCACTGAGGGGTTCCTACAACTTCTAACTCAATTCAGGTTGGAGATGTTCATGATGAGTGATAAGCAAACACTGACCCCAAATTGAGAACATGTGGTCTGTCCTCCCAGCTGATTTCCTGAGCTGTCCTGGGCATCTTTACCAAAACACTCCCTGTTCCATAATTTGTGAAGTCCAACTAAGAGTTATTTGTAAATAATTCTGCCCCACCCATAATAACTTCCTACACATGTTAATATTTGTAAGAAATGTTTCTGAATTATGTGTTAAAGTAATGTGGGGGTGCGCTTGGCCTCTAAATCAATCCTGCATGTACTCTACACACTTACCTTGCTATAAGGACACTGCTTTTGCAACATTGATGTACAGTGATGTTCTGAGTAGCAAACAGAACAAAACAAACATTCAATCTGATTTAAACATAAATTGCACACCTTTCAAAGAGCGAATACTTTGGTAAATGCAGTGAATGTTGAAAGGCAAAACTGGTGACATCTGACCCACTCATTTTGAAGACTTTATAGTTGTGGTTTTTGTTTTGCCAATGGTAAAAGTTGTTTGATCTGGCATTCCTTACCTAAAGCAAGTAGTAACAATGTTCAAATATATCTAATTGCTTTCCATTTCGTAAGATACAGCCATTTGCCTTAAAATAGAATAAAGTAATACATTCTTCCTAAGTCAGGGACATTTTCTTGTATTTTTACTGTAACCTGGACTGTGATGTTTTCTAGTCATTGAGAGGGGTAAAAATCTGCTTTTTCTGGCCATAAACACAAACACACACGCTTAGAAGGTAACCTGCTGAGTGATTAAGAGAATTCAAGTGCTTCTGTACAAAATTAATATGTCATGGAAAAGAAATACGGAAACAGTGACTAGGCTTATGAAACTGCACCTGAAAATACCATATATACTCCTCTACAGGTATAAAAGGGGCACAGCTTTTCAGTGATACATATGCAACTATTTTCTTCCTGGGCCAGTATACAAGATGAAAAGAATTCTTGCATTGTGGTGATAGATGGGATTTCCTAGACACCAGCATGATGTTCACCAAGCTAAAGCTGTCTGGTTTAGCCTGGGTTATTCTCTAAAGGGGCTAAGCCAGAAAATCTCTCTTCTTGGGCCAGGAAAAACAACACCCTCCTCATACTTGAGCACAGCATTCTTGGCATGAGCAAATGTGTTCTTGAGTTATATTTCCAATAATGCTGATTTGCATTGATCCGTCTTTATCCTCTTGTTTCTGCTTTGTGACAAATGATGTGAATTTATGAAATGGCTGGATACACAAGTGCCATCTGTCGTTGTAGAACAGAACAAGGCCTGAGCTGCAAAAAAGCATAGAACTGGTGCCCTTGGAATCCTCGACTTGTTCTAACATACTAAGGCAAGTGGACAAGGACACAGGGTAGCCAAACTCAAGTTCTGTCAAAACCCAGAGCTGCTGGTAGAACAAATCTTGCATCAGTAATCCCTGTCAGTCATTCTGGTGGTGATGGAGGGCAAAGCAACCCAGGGAATGCTTTTTGGTTCTGATTTTGGACGTGAACTTACACTCGGCAATTCTCCTACCTTTTATAAAATTATCAAACATGGGGATTAAGTCTTCTTTTTCTCTTGAATTTGTTAACAATAGTTTATAAAGAGAAGTTCATAGGGGAAGCACTCAGACATGCTTTTCATTGATTTTTCAGTGTTTTACCTTTTCCAGCCTGTAACATCATTCCTTCAGTTCTAGATTTTATAGGTTCCATTCATGGCATGACATATCTGCTGCCTGGAGGGACCTCCACACCTTGTACCAAAGAATAATGACTAGTATTCTTGTCCCAGAGTGGGTCAGTCTTGTTTTTGTTTAGCCAGTTGATCTTGGGGCGCCTGGGTGGCTCAGTCGGTTAAGCGGCAGACTTCGCTCAGGTCATGATCTCGCGGTCCGTGAGTTCGAGCCTGTGTCGGGCTCTGTGCTGACAGCTCAGAGCCTGGAGCCTGTTTCGGATTCTGTGTCTCCCTCTCTCTCTGCCCCTCCCCTGTTCATGCTCTGTCTCTCTCTGTCTCAAAAATAAATAAATGTTAAAAAAAAAAATTTTTTTTTTTTTAACCAGTTGATCTTTTTAGATAACACTAGAAGGTGATCTTTTTAGATAAGATGGTAGGGACACCTGGGTGGCTCAGTGGATCGTGCGTCTGACTTCAGCTGAGGTCATGATCTTGCGGTTCCTGAATTTGAGCCCTGCATCTGGGTCTCTGCTGTGAACCAGAGCCCATGTGGGATCCTCTGTCCCCTTTCTCTCTTTTCCCCTCCTCCTCAAAAATAAATAAACATTAAAAAAATTTTTTTTAGGGCACTGAATTCTACTCCTGAAACCAATATTGCACTATATATTAACAAAGTAAAATGTAAATTTAAAAAAAAGAAAAAAATAAATAAAAAATAAATAAGACTAGAAAATAAATCAGACTTTTAACAGTATAATGCTAAAAAAATATTGTAATTACTTCCAGACTTGTGAAGATATTTAGATCAAAGTCACAGGACAGTCTTGCTTCCTAAGCATTAAATAAAATGGGTATAATATAGAAAATTGATTTTAATTGCCATTGACATGATTATTAGACTATATGACTATATAATATAGATTTAAGGGACATAAATTTTTAATTTTTATTTATACATCTATAAGTACTGAAATGTGAACATATGGTTTGGATATCAGAGAATGATTAATTTCCAATTGAGTTAATGGAGTGTTTTCTGTTTTTGTTCTCTATAGTTTATGATAGTGAAAGATTTGCAAACTCATTTTATTACCATATGACAAGAAAATAAAGAGCTACAGGTGGTAGGTGATGGAGAGGATGAGTGAGAAGCAACCCAGACCTTCCCTGGCTCAGCTCACCCCCCTGCCTCCTTTACCAGAAAGCTCCACAGCCTTCCTCCCCCAGAGTTCCTTCTACTATAGCACCCCCAGTCAGGGCAGGAAGGAGCCTCTTCCTCCCAGAAATGTCTGATTACATGGGTCATTTTTCCTCATATACCAGTTACATGTGCCTTATGCTTCAGCTATTATTTTAGCATGACCTCGACCCTCTGAAAGACTGATATATGAGGCAAAAATATGAAGAGTCAGCAAGGCACTGGGGGCTTGGGACACAAAAGTCACCAGCAGCAAAAATGACACAAGGTAAATGTCTGCGGTAAGGCCATCAATATGAGAATTGGTGTCCCAGGCCATGGCAGAGCTTAGCCTGCCAGTGTGAGTGACATGGGTATAGCTGCCGGGCTGTAGGACAGGCGCCAAGCAGGCTATTTTGGGTCCTGTGCTTCACTAAGTCAAAGGATAGGGTGTGTCTACAAAGATGAATTGACAATGCAGAGCAACATGTTGCTAATTTCCTAACTCCTCTTAAAATTCAGAGGAAACAGACATCTCGGTGAGGCTCTAGAAAAGATATGACTTAGGTGAGCTCTGAAGAAAGGACAGAATTTAAGTAAAGTAACCCAAGAGGAAAGCAGGAATCTCACCAGTAGGATTTGAGCTTCGGCATCTTCTTAAGCTGCTTCCCTATTGGGGTGCTCAGCCCGTGGCCTCTCTCTGTAGGCTTCAGGCAACAACCACCTGGGCTCAAGAGCTCTTCCCGACCTATACAGAGTTCCTCCTGCGCCACTCATCCCCGCGGTCATAGCTGGCCCTTAACTTTGCCGACCCACTCTGGTACCATGCTTCTTCCAACAAGTGAAGGCAAGCCACAGTGGCCTCATCTAGGCAACTTCTCTTGATCTTGGCCCATTTACTCTCAACTGGGTATTTTTGTCCGATTTTCCTGTAGTTCTTAGAACCCAGCCTTGATACTGGTCTCTGGTCCCTACTCTTCTGCAACCCAGTAGATGTCCTCTGAGGCTTCCTGGACCCTGACTTCCAACTCTTGGCTCTTCTCACCTCCTGATTTTGGCATTTCTCGTGGGGGATGAGAAACTCTATGTGGCAGGTCCAGCCTTATATAAACACACCCCCTTGATCTCCCCACACTTGTGCTTGTCCCTTTCCCCCCTCACAGCCCACGAAATACTCAGGTGCTTTGGAGAATAAAGACCACCTAAAACTCGAACACAAAGTGTGGCGAAGAGGGCAATGTTCCCTACACTGTGAGCTCCTCAAGACAGGTGACCTCGTCTTTTCATTTTGAATCTCCAGCACCTAGAACAAAGCCTCGCATAAAATGGGCACTAGCTAGATGTTTCTTAATTGTAACCCTATGATAAAGTAGAACCATTTTATTTAGCTTCAGCTGACATTCCCTGCTATGAAGGTCAAACCATCAGGTGCCAGGCCCCTCCACTCCTTGCCCCAATTCCAAACCAAGATACTAGAAGGCCTATGCAGGGTTTGCAAAAAGCATAGTTAAAATTCTGTTTTGTTCTCAGCACATCATCCACCTCAAAATTTTTAAAGGGTGGAAATTGAAGAGTAAGGAAGGCATCTCTATTATTGGGGGAATGGTCACTATGCTGTGTTTCTCTCTCACTTTAAGACAAATAGAGAGACTCCGTGGGCCCCACTGCATGAAGGGACCAGAGAATTTGACTGATATTCTCTGGACTTTATTGAGGGCCAGAAAATGGTGCGTAATTCCTTTCTGAGGAAACAAAAGGCAGAGGTGTGTGCTTTGAACGGCCTGCCACAATGGTGGAACAAAAGGAGAGAGACATGGGAGAGAGCTGCTTTCCCACTGATGGCAGCAGGCATGGGTCCTTGTCCTGAGCCAGATGTGGGCCCTACACAGGAAGTCAGCACGAGAACCGTCTGTAGGGGAAACTGATCGCGACAGAGTGGGAATGCCACCAGATGCCCAGCCAAGAAGGAAATCCAGCATGTGACCTCATGGGACAGGATTGGCGCTAGGTATCTGCCTCATCCAGAGGGCACCAGCCAGCTCAGCACATAAGACCTTTTGTTTTTCTGGCTTCAGATCTCTCCACCCATTGTGAGCCCTCAGGAGGCAGGCAAGGGTGATCCAGTGAAAGCTGGGTGGGGTGAGGGGCGTGGGGGGAGACAAAAGGAAGACTGAAGAGCAAGGCTGGGAAACAGAAAAGCTTTCATCTGGGATCAGATTTGAAGCTTTTTATAATTACAGTGGACTGGATATTTCAGTTGCTAAAATGAGATTGTTCTTATGATCAAAGGTGACCAGATTACTTTCAATCATCTGTGTGATACGAAGAACCATGACCCTTCAGATTTCACCTCAAGAATGTTGAAGAAATGGTTAACAGAGGATCTGAAGGCCGAATGTTGAAGGGAAGCTGCTTTCTGTTTCATGAACTCAAATTCAGCTGATATAAATATAACAAATACGTAATGAATTAATGAATACAAAAGCAAGGAAATAATTACAAATTCAGTCATATTACTCAGTGCGACTCACAATGTTATTTACCATCAATTAGACTTTTACAATTATCTCCAGTTCCCCTTCTAGTTTACTATTATCTCTGCTCTTAACCAGGTCACAACCCTGGTCTCTATTTTTGGACCATTTCAGGCGAATACTCTTTTCCTTACAGCTGCCAGTTCCTCTGGCTTCTGCACTCTTAATTTTTACAGCAATTTTACTCTTGAGCTCACAGCTCAGGACAGCTGTACCCAGGAAGTCTTTGCCTTTTTTTTTTCTTCTCCAGAACTTTCCTAATTTGCTACTCTGTGGATGTATTTAAGACATGTATCCCTTTCCTGCTTTTTAGAATCCTTTTTTTTTTTCCAAAGTAAAAATCTAGGATTTGTTGGCATATTGGACACTTGGACACCAGAGAAGCTAGAGCTATTGTCAAGCCATACATGATTTGGGAAGAGGGTTATATATGTTTTTTTTTTTAATATTTAAAAAAAATTAATGTTATTTATTTATTTTTGAGAGACAGAGAGAGAGAGAGTGAGCAGGAGAGGGGCAGAGAGAGAGAGGGAGAGAGAGAATCCCAAGCAGGCTCCAGGCTGTCAGCACAGAACCCGATGTGGGGCTCGAACCCACAAACTGTGAGATCATGACCCGAGCCGAAATCAAAGAGTCGGATGCTTAACCAATTGAGCCACCCAGGTGCCCCTATATATGTTTTTTATTTTTATTTTTATTTTTGAGTCTCTCTTTTCTGCCATCATTTTGGTTCCATCTGTAGGTCACCTACCCTCTGCTATGGTTCACTATTTTAGGTCTTCCCATGGAGCTGTGGGCACATTTAACTAATTTCTCTTTCCCTCAGCACAGCAAACTCTTTGGAGGTAGAGGTGGCTGGAGTAAGGATTAAGCAGAGGTAAATTACGGTTGCTCTAGGGATGAAAGAAATGAATCTGAGGATTACATCCCTGTGGACAATGGGATTGACAATGGGATTGACTAACCATCAGGATAGTTCTTTTTTTTGTTTTGTTTTGTTTTAAGTTTACTCATTTATTTTGAGAGAGAGAGAGAGGATGAGTCAGGGAGAGACAGAGAGGGAGAGAGAGAACCCCAAGCAGACTCTATGCTATCAAGGCAGAGAACGGCAGCGAACTTTAAAAATCTACCAGTTAGTACTATAGCACAAGTGTAAGTAAAGCCTGGAAGTATCACAGTACAATAGTTATTTAGCACAAAGATACATGATTTAGCACAAAGATATATGTTAAAATGTCCTAATTTGAATTATAAAATAACAACTTGAAATATAAAGTCAGAACTATCCTGAGGGTGGGGCACCTGGTGCCTCAAACCCACAATCCATGACATCAGGACCTGAGCTGAAGTCAAGAGTCAGATGCTTAACCACTTACCCAACTGAGCCACCCAGGCACCCCACCATCAGGATAGTTCTTATACTTTATATTTCAAGTTGTTATTTTATAATTCAAATTAGGATATCTTAATGCATATCTTTGTGCTAAATAACTATTGTACTGTTATACTTAGGGGCTTACTTACTCTTGTGCTATAGTACTAACTGGTGGATTTTTAAAGTTCTCTGCAGTTTATTAATATCAATTCATTTGATTCAAAAACATTTGCTTTCTCAAGACAATTGACTCAGCATTCTCTTAAGGAGCATTAAAGTATTAATTGGTCAGTGTTTAAAAGCCATGTTGAGTGGTTTTACGTGATTTGGTTTAGCAGCCTGCCTCCTGGATTCCTGGCTTGGCTGACAACATTACAGTGCTTTAACCATCAGTTTAGAAAACTGAAGAGAAGGGGAGCCTGGGTGGCTCAGTCGGTTCAGCGTCCGACTTTGGCTCAGGTCATGATCTCGCGGTCCGTGAGTTCGAGCCCTGCGTCGGGCTCTGTGCCGACAGCTCAGAGCCCGGAGCCTGTTTCAGATTCTGTGTCTCCCTCTCTCTCTGACCCTCCCCCGTTCATGCTCTGTCTCTCTCTGTCTCAAAAATAAATAAACGTTAAAAAAAAATTAAAAACGAAAACTGAAGAGAAGTATTTCCCTTCAATCATTACAAAGTGGTCAACAGCTAGGATTAAAGCTAGAGGAAGGGTCATCTAGTTGTAATTATTAGTCAGATTTAAGGTATTTTTATATGAAGGCAATCTCACTTCCTTTCATCTGAAGATGGTCTGTGATTGGACCACATCGCGCAAGACACTGTTCTTAAGGCCTTCATCATCTCTGCTTTAGCGCTGGGTTAGTCAGCCAAGTTGCTCTTCCAGGGCTAATTTATCTTACAGGTGACACATTAAATAGAAGCACACAGTCAAAGTCTGAATTCCAGCTTCTATGTTGTCTTGGTCTGTCAGGTCAAATTAATCACCTAACGGTGTGCCCCTGAACGAGCTGCTTGCCGTATACAGTTAGCTGTCCAAACTGCACCCCCCTCCCCCAACCACAGGAAGTAATCCCCTGGTAAGAAAACAAGCTCACAAAACACCCAGGTACCAGGCAGGTGGGACAGGAGGATGACTAGAAAGAGGATGTGCAGTTTTGTTTTTCAAATGAAGAGCTAATGGTGTGCTGTTTCCACTGGAGGTTGCCAGAGTCCTCTCTGTGTGTGGTATCCCACAGGAACTCAACCTCAGAGGAAGCATAACTCTACCCATGTGGCATTTCTGTGGAACACCGAGGGAAACATGGGAGAAATATTATGTCTTGTGAAAGAATCTAAATATATTCTGAAAGCTTGATTTCCTGGATTTTTTTTCATCATTATAATGGGAGATCCAACTAGATGTCACCCACCAGCACAGCCCAGACCGGATCCACTGAGAACTAAATGCACAGAATACTGTCTTTGGTCTAATGCTCCAGTGCCACAAAGGGACTTATAAATTAGAAGTTTGGAAAGATCCACAGGAATAATAAAAGCAATAGGGGAGAGTGATTTCCGGAGCATACTAAAGGAACAAACAAATGTGTAGTGTGGTGAAGTAATAGTGAATAGAACGTGAGGCTAAAAGCATTTGAAGTGTATGAATGCCAACTGGAAGAATTCGATTACACATACAGAGAAAGTACTCTCTAGAAGTTAGACGTCATAGGATAAAATTAAAGGCGGGTAAGTTTAAGCTGTTCACCAAATATAATAGTAATATTAATAGCTAATATTTATAACTAGGAAAATAAAGCTATTATATCAATAAGCTCTTATCAGTGGAAGAACATTTCTCTGTAGTTTCAAAAAGAGCCTTAATTCTAGAAATGGGGTCTATGCTGTAGCCAATTCATGAAGAGTCTCACTTTCCATTCTCTTAAATTATGAATTCTTGGTGTTCTTTGATCCATGTTTGTTTAACATTTGTGTGCTACATGCTGCAACACAGTACTGAACAGAAACAGAGCCCCTGCCTTCGTGGAGCTCATGGTCTACAGACAGGACCAATGATAAACAAATAGCCACAAATGATAAACTTAACATTACAGCTGACGTCAGTGCTAAGTAGGAAAAGACAAATGATATTCCAAGAGTTGACAAGGCGGCCTTCCCAGTCTGGGGAGGATGGTAGGAGAAGAGACAGTTCAGTGAGGTCTGAGGAGGAGTTCCCTGTGGGGAAAGAGAGGGGGTAGAAGAAAAAGTTGTGAGGGAGCAGGAGACACCTCTGTGAAAGCCCTGTGACACCAGCGAGTAGAGCACAGTTTTCCTAACTGAATTAGTTTAGCGTGAGACCTGATATGCCCTGAAGAAATAAAAATTAAAATGCAGTGTAAATGACCTGCAGTTACCCAAGAGAACCCAGAACTTCAGATAATTCCACGAAGAACATTCTATCTGCGTGATTTAGTGCCCATAAGGTATGACAGGCCGTATTTATGATTCTGCAGTGCAGCCTGGGCTCATCTGTGCATTCTCACTGGGGGTGGGGAAGATCTGCCATGGAGTTGGAGGGGACCACTGCTATCCCCAGTGACCATAGACAACATTCGGTTCTTTCTATGTTGGAAAGGTAAAGGGGGACACTTTGGGGAAACTACTGGATGGTCTTTTGACTTTGGTGTATCATTCTATAAAACCATGGTGAGGAATAAATTTCTTATATTCCATAAAATACATTGGAGAGAAATCTAAAAGGAGATCCTTCATATCACATAAGGGAGGAATTACAATTTCTAAAATTCCATGAATGTTTTCTCATGAATGATTTTCTGAAGAAGAGATGTGTAATCCACACACATAGGGACACTCCTGGGTCACACCCTTATTGAGAATGAACATGGGCCAACTGTGAGGTGTTTAGTAGGTGTTCTGTAGGCGGGAAAAATTAAAACAATGTTTAATGACTTAAGTTCAACAGAGGCTGAATTAAACAAAGTTAAACAGACTTTCTTACTGCCCAACTGGCCAAAGTATTTAATATTTTTATATTAATATAAATTGTAAAACTCTTGTAATAAATATACTATTTGACATCTTGAAATATACCATCCTCAGAACTGAGTATTCCTGTATACTACCCATATAGGTGATCTAAAATAAGCAAAAAGTCATTACTATTTTTGGTTCTAGAATTTCTTGCCACTTTGTTGCCTTTGTAATTAAGTCTACAGTTCTGAGCTGAGCTGATAAACCAATCACTGTCTGGACCCAGTCCAATTTTTTCTTCCATCTTTTGTCCCCGCAGCAAATGTACTTTATGTTCCGGCCACACTGACTTCTCCCTTGCCCTAAACATGCCTCTCTTTCCCCTATACCTGTCTGTGCCTTGCACATTCCCCTCTGCTGGAAAGCTCTTGGTCCCCACCCTTGACCTCCCTCTGCCCCAGGCCCCACTTTTGCTTGTCAAGGGCCTGTCCATTCTTTAAAATCTAATTCAAATATCTTCTCTGGGACCTTTGTTCTTTCTTCTTTTAAAACGCTTTCGCCATTATATTCTCATTTGTCTGTTTCTCTGGCCCTTTCCTGCCTTCTGCCTTCCCCTGGCTGAATTTCTTGCTTCCAGGAACGGCAGAGATAGTGGTCCGGTTTGTACACAGTCTCACCTAATACAGCATGCAGCACACAAAGGAATTATCTATGCCTAGTGCATGAACTTGAGTTTGTGTGTGCGTGATATGTGTGATGAAGGTATTCTCCACATTTGAAATAAAACAAGTCAAACTGTAAACCATTTCTCTGATGAGAAGCACACCTTTCTGTCTTGCATGCATTTATTATTGCACTTACCATAAAATATTAAAATTATGTACATACAGGAGTCATGTGATAACATTGTCCTTGAGCACAGGGATCTTAGCACATTCATTTTTCATTCTCAGCACTTAGCATAAATCCTGACATTTAGTAAATGGCCAGTCAATGGTGCTTGAATTAAATGGAATTGAATCTTGCTCAACTCCTTGCTGCTACCCCTGCTGATGTAAAGATTGTCACAGCAAAGTGACAAAATGTGTGAACTCTGGGATCAAAATGTTTGGTTTCAATCCCAACTCTTCACCAGCTGTGTGACCTGAACCGTTTTGTCCTTCACTCTGTCATCTGTAAAAAGAGGATGTTCATATTGTCTACTTCTGGGGCTGTTGCTTTAATCTTAGTCTATATTTATAATCTATTTCTGCACCTATTCTATTTATTTAAATTATATAGAGTGTCCTTCCCAAGGCTTCCCAGTGAGAGAACATTTAAGTGGTGTGCTATACAAAGAGAAAACCTCTACCCTTCTAAATTCTGTTAAACGTCAAATCAGAGATGTGGATCCTGTCCATAAAGGAGTTACCTGAACAAATACGAGGGTATAAATTGCATTGTGTAATGATTATAATCTGCCCAACCAAAATTATCATAAAGTATTCTTATTTCCCGACTTTTAAACATTGTCATATAACTTTTATGAAAAACTATGTAAATGTCATAGTAAGTACTATAGGACATATTTTTAATTTGTACTGTTTTACAAGGTGCTTTAAAAAACATGTTGTCTTGAGGAGCCTGGGTGGCTCAGTCTGTTGAGCGTCTGACTTTGGCTCAGGTCAGGATCTCACAGTTTGTGAGTTTGAGCCCCATGTCAGACTCTGTGCTGGCAGCTCAGAGCATGGAGCCTGCTTCGGATTCTGTGTCTCCTCCTCTCTCTGCCCCTCCCCCCACTCGTGCTCTGTCTCTCAAAAATAAATGTTAAAAAATTAAAAAAAAATACATGTTGTCTTATTTGATTCTCATAGGAACTCTGTACAGAAAACTAGATCTGGGTTATACTAAGTATCAAATGCACTTTTTAAAAGAATAAACACGGATTTTCACAGAATGAAATTATTCCTGAGAACCACAGTGGGGTAAAGATATCATAGAGGACGTGGAGCTTCAGGTGGGCCTTGCAAGGTAAGATTTAGGCAGTTGTAAAGCAGAAAGGTAGAGCTCAGCATGCATTTGGTATGTTTAGGGTGATGAGCTCACCATATGGCAGCAGTGGAGGCTCAGGCTGGTCCTTGAAGCTAAGTCCAGTGGTCTACACTGAAATGTAGAGGCTTTGGCATGCCATGCTGCCCCAAGCATTCCTCCAGGTTGAACTGCCCACTTCCCTGCAGAAACCACTGACTAACAGCCTCCATGAATTACAAGTCTGATAGCCAAGGAAGGTCTGGAGACACCCCTCCCCTGACCCCAGGGACCTACAGCCAGACATTGGCTTTCCCCCATTAAAATAAAGCTTTGCTCAGCTGTTTCATTCAGTAAACAATAACCAGCACCAGCATTGTTCCAGCACTATAAAAATAGTCATTTAGCCACTAAAATGTACCAAACATTTCTACCAGAATTGTATTGGCTATTGAGAATGGTTTAATAACAGGATTTTGCTCATTTGGTTTTTAGATGTGTTATTACTGATTTACCCATTCAATCAGTTTCTATTTCCTGTGTTCCCAGCCCTACCCCCTGGTTTCAGAATCAGAAAAAAAAAAAAAAAAAAGACAAAAAGAACTACATCATAACCACGGAGAGTAATCACATACTTTCCTGTTCTAAGTTAGGATTTTCAATTCTGATATAGGTTATTCAGGGATATTGTAGAGTCTTCCCTAAAAGTATTACAAATAGGATGCATTCTTACCTTCTGTGAACACACTTCTGTGTGTGTGTGTGTGTGTGTGTGTGTGTGTGTGGTGTGTGTGTGTAGGGGGAGGAGGCTAGCCTAAGGGTCAGAGCGAGAGTGATTTAAATCCTCTGTTAACATTTCTTGCAACACCATGAGGCTAAGGTACCATTTTTTTCTATTGTCAGGTAGAACTACTGGAATTAATATGCATACGAACAGCCTTAATACTGACAATTCTGGATAGATAACTTTGTTTTTTACCTTTCAGAGAAAGCCCAGTATTCTTCACATGGTGTCCTGAAGTTCACATGCACATACCTCAGACTTCAGTCTTTCTTCCCAAATGCCTCCTCATATCAGAAAAAAGACATGAAGCAAAATTAAATGTTTTTACTAGAATATGGTTCTTGTTTGCTACTGTAGATTTTTAAAATGCACAAGTGCCATTATAACCCATTCTCATGGTAATCTTTTGAGGAAAACTGTACACTAGTTATTGTTGAACATTGAGATGCTTAGAGCTTTTGCTTTATTTTGTTCCAAATCTTCAGGAATAACAACTACAAAAAGGTTATTTTTATTGACAATAAAAAAGTGGCAGCAAGAAATAAGTTATGGCAGCAAATTATCATCTAAGAATAAACTAGACCCCTTAAGAGTCTCGGGACTTTTTCTCATATGTAGAATACCATGTAGCATCTTACTGACCAACCCCCAGGGCACAGTGCATTGTTTCCCAGAGCTGACCACCCCTTCCCCACAGGGGCCACCTGTCCCAGATCTGTCTCCTTGACCTTTCAACATTTGGTATTTTTACCTGGAGGGCCCATGACCTCCCTGGCTTCTATCATAGAGCAGTACTTTGGTACTTCTTTTAAGGCTCTGACTGCTCCTTCACAGGCTCACTGACTCCTCCCTGTGTTCCCTCAGTGCAGGCAGTGCCCATGGTCTCCAGCCTCAGGAAGGCATCTCACCCACTCTCAAAGTTTCTTCCTCCATAAAGACCAAACCTATATCTAAACCTGCATCTTCCACCCTGTTGAATTTGAATCCCCCATTCTTGATTCTGTGTTTGACACTGTCCCTGGCAATAAATCTTGCTGCACCTTCAACTTTGCTCCCTTTCCATCTCTCCTCAACCTCCACTTCTGGAACATGTAAGTCTCCTCTAGATCAGAAATTCTATTAGGGCAACCCTTTTGGTTGTTGTTATTTTTTTGGTTATTTATTTATTTATTTATTTTTGAGAGGGGGAGAAGAAGGGACAGAGAGAGAGAGAGAGAGAGAGAGAGAATCCCAAGCAGGCTCTGCACAGCCCAACGTGGGGCTCGAATTCATGAAGCTGAAATCAAGAGTCGGACACAGGGGCACCTGAGTGGCTCAGTTAATTGGGCATCTGGCTTTGGCTCAGGTCATGATCTCATGGTTGATGGGTTTGAGCCCCACGTCGGGCTCTGTGCTGACAGCTCAGAGCCTGGAGCTTGCTTCAGATTCTGTGTCTCCCTCTCTCTGTGCCCCTCCCCTGCTCATGTTCTGTCTCTCTGTGTCTCAAAAATAAATACAAACATTAAAATAAATTAAAAATAAAAAAAGAGTTGGACACTTAACCGACTCAGCCATCCAGGCACCCCAATTGTTGTCATTTTTACTTAACCTTAGATATCCTCAGCACTTTGAATAATGCCTGGCATATAGCTGACATTGGGTAGATGTTGAATGAATGAATGAGTGAATATCACCCCCTCAGGACCCACTGCAAACTAGCCTAACTCTCCTCTACATCCTGGTAGTCACCTGTGCTACCATATTATTTATCACCCACAGTGGATAGGAGGAGACAGTATTAATTTTTAGTGTGGAAGGGGCATAATTAATTATTATTCTGGGACAGTAGTCATAAATTTGGAAAGTCTTGGGAAAACCTGGTTGAGTGTGTATTCTAATCATCAGCATTTTTTTTAACTTTTCCTCCTCATACGTTCCCCTGCAGGGTCAGCTGCCAGGAGATATATCTTGCCTGCCCCTAAACTTTCCCCTAGCTTGATCTCCACTTTGCACCTTCATTCTCTCTCACTTGCCTGTTTCCAGCTTCCCCACATCTAGCCTATTTACTACATGACTGGCCTTGTTGATCCATAACCAGTCTCCACAATGTCTGTCTTGGCACATTCTATTCCCACTACATGTGGCTGCCAGATTAATCTTCCTAAGGAATAGTGGCTACAATAATACGATATCCTTACCCAGAAGAGTTCCAAACAATAGCCTGCACTGGCATTGCTTTTTGTTAACTCTACAGACTTCTGGTTTTCAACGTTCTTAACCTCGGACTAATCTACATTCATAGGCATACATATTGGACACCTGAGCTGCTCAAAACAGCTCAGTTGGTATCACTTGGGAGCTTATTCAAAATAAAGACTTTTGGACCCTACCATTAGACCTGTAGAGTCATAATCTACATTTTAGCAAAATTCCTGAGTGATCTGTATACACATTAAAGTTTGAGAAACACTGCTCTAACTTTAACCTAAATGGGAGGAATCACAATTCCAAAACCCCACCCCCAAAATTTTACTTCCATGCTTTCTTTATACTGGTCTCTTTTGAAAAAATTTTTTTGTTTTATTGTTTTACTTATTTATGAGAGAGAGAGAGTGAGAGTATGAGCAGGGAAGGGGCAGAGAGAGAGGGAGACACAGAATCTGAAGATCTGAAGCAGGCTCCAGGCTCTGAGCTGTCAGCACAGAGTCTGACAGGAGGCTCAAACTCATGAACCACAAGATCATGACCTGAGTCAAAGTTGGATGGCTAATGGACTGAGCCACCCAGGCACCCATATACTGGTCTTTTTTTACAAGATACCTGCTGACACCTTCTCTCATTGCGGTTTATCAGTCTTCTGAAGGTAGACCTCAACCACTATATAATCTATAAAACCTTTTCTGAAATAGTTCCTATCTTTACATTCTGTGAACACCATAGTGTTTAATTTCTACTCTTACTACTATGTCACTTACCTTGGGTACTAAGTTTACATACATGTGCATTCCCCACTGTATGGTAAGCCCAATAAAGGCAGGGACTATCTTTTTTTTTTCTTATGATAAAAGATATGTAACCCAAAATTTACAATTTCAACCACGTTTAAGTGTATGACTCTGTGGCATTTAAGTGCATTCACGTTGTTGTACACCCACTACCGCCCTCCTCCAGAACTTTTTTTACTGTTCCAAACTGAAACTCAAACCCATTAAACATCAACTTATCATTCTTCTGTCCCTGCCAACCATGGTAGCCACAATTCTGCTTTCTGTCTCTGAATTGGACTACTCTACATACTTCATATAGAGGGAATCATACAGAATTTGTCCTTTTGTGTCAGGCTTATTTCACTTAGGATGATGTCTTCAAAGTTTACCTGTGTTGCAGAATTTTCTTCCTTGTTAAGGTTGGATAATATTCCAGTTTCTTTATCCATTTATCTGCCAATAGGCATTTGAGTTGCTTCCGCTTTTCTACTATTGTGAATAATACGGCTGTGAGCATGGGTGTACAAATATCTGTTTGCGTCGCTGCTTCCTGTTGGGTGTACATCCAGAAGTAAAATTGCTGGGTCATATGGTAATTCTATTCTTCATTTTTGGAGGAATCTCCGTGCTATTTTCCATAGCAGCTGCACCATTTTATATTCCCACCAGCAGTGCACAAGGGTTCCAGGTTTCTACATCTTCACCAACATTTGTTTTTTTCTGTTTTGGGTTTTCTTTGTTTTTTGTTGTTTGATTGTTTTTGTTTTGTTTTGGTTTTAGTAATAGCAATTCTAATGGGATGGTTATGAGATGGTATCTCATTGTGGTTTTGATTTGCAATTCCCTAATGATTAGTGATGTTGAGCATCTTTTCATGTGCTTATTGGCCATTTGGATGTCTTCTTTGGAGAAATGTCTATTCAAGTTCTTTGCTTATTTTAGTCAGGTTGTTCGTTTTGTTGTTATTGTAGGCATTCTTTGTGTATTCTGGGTCTTAACCCCTTTTCAGATACATGATTTGCAAATGTTTTCCCCATTCTGTATGTTGCCTTTTCACTCCTTTAATATAGGAACTGTTTTTATAGCCCTACTATAGTTAGCCTTGAAGTGGTGTCTGGTCAATATTTATACTTTCAGTTTAATTGAATTCTTAAATGATAATTAATGATTTCTCACTTGCTTAAATTTATGACAAAATTAACTAAATATAAATTAACTTCGCTTTAAAACTATTCGGAACAAATCCAATGAGATTGAGGACCTTCAAATATAATTGTGAACATTTTCAGGCTTGAACTCTACTAAGATATATAAAGGAGGCTTCAAAACACTGTACTGAAAATTTCCCATCGTTGTCCCTAGATTTAGAATTTTGGCAACTTCCACAAGGAGGCTTTGAAAGTTAATTGCTCTTGTATGACAAGAAAGAGCTGAGAAATTATTTGTGGGACAATCAGATGAAAGTTTAAATTTTTATGTTTGGCTAGGGGCTGTCCCATGATCAAAGACAGATGGGAAATAGAAAGTAACTCTGAAAGAATGAATTTTCAGGGAAGTAAGGATGTTTATAAAAATTCTGAATGTACCCTGAAGCATGACTCCTGTTGGTCTTTGCTCTAATCAGATGCATCATTAATATGACAGTAGTGAATAAAAAAAAAAAAGCTAGTGAATATTTGTAGGATGGTAAAATGAAAGAGGTAGTAGGTTCTTCATTATTTCCAAACTGCCTTACCTGGCTCATGTAGAGGTGAAGAAAGCTACTAATAATAGCTCTATTAACAACTTAGATTCTTTTGCTTTCTCATATTCTGGCCTTTCTGCTTCTGTGATTTATTTTTAGTTGAAAAACTTTCTACCACAAATTATCTTCAGGCTACAGAGTCACATTAGTTGTGTACTGTTGTGATCATGTGCCCTCTGTAGACAACTTAATGGAAATTCTGATTGTTCTGCTTGGTTCACATTTGAAAGGATTACATAAAACTTCTTTGAGTATTAGCACTGCATCCCAACAAAGAGCTGGTTGATTTTTTGCAATAAAAGGTCAAATAAGAGAAAGTCATTTATAAAGCATAAGAGATTGCCTTCCTGGGGTAATTTTTATTCTGAATTATGAAACAACTTCAAAGGCATGAGTCAAGCACTTAGTATTTCTGGTGCAAAACATTACAACTGAGTAACCGTAGTTCAAGGACAAGATCTCTACTGGATTAACATAACATAAATGAGAGCTAATAATGCTCCATTCATGCACACGATGTAGGTATATTTAAAGGGTATGTGTGGGTAGTTAACCAGGGTCATACTTAACCTTCATTATAACTCCCTATTTACTCTATTTACTCAACCCCTGACTTTATGATGAGCGATCCATTTGGAACAAACTTTTTATGCCCTTTCAGATATATAAAGGTTACACATTTCCTCCAACTGCTTCTATTGAGTGCTTTAAACATTTTTCCTCTGACCTTGACTCATTCACTCACCTATGTTCTGAAGTGATTTGTCTGATTGTCTACATTAAAAGAGATTAACAGGAATAGAGAGTTAGAGCCAGGAATCTGTGGACCTTTCCAATTTTGATTGGTTGTATCTTAAGTCTAAAACATGGCAGGTGTTTCTGAAACAAGATCTATTGGTTTAAGTCCCTTTGAGCCTTAGTTGGAGTTTAAATAGAAATAAATTTTGTGACCACCGACCACTTTTTCTCCATTTCAGTTCTGGAATAAAAGCAATATGGTATAGTATAAAAAGCTTAAACTGAAAAGGAGAAGTTCATGTGTTGAGTATCAAACATATACCTGAAATCATACAATTTTAGAAAAAAGCCCTCAGAGCATATCTGTTCTGTTTCTCTCAATTCACAAATGAAAACCAGTGAATTTAAGGGACCAACCTAACGTGATATAGCTCACTAAGGACAGCGCCAGGATGAGATTCAAAAACTGCGAAGTATCACGGTTCAGTGTCTTCACTATTATGGGTCGTCTTCCTTCACTTAATCCTTTTGATAAGCGCTATATTAATCGATTATTGCCTTTTTAATGAGAGTAAACCATGCATGATGATGGAATCAACAAGTTGTTCCTTTATTAAACATTGAAATTTTTCTTGTCCTTGTCCTGAACTTCCTACTGAAAAAAAGAATGCTAAAGCAGCCAATATTTTAACATTTTGTTAAATGTTAAATTTTAACATTTTATGTTACCCAGTGTGAAATCCTTAATGACATCAATCTGAAATGTAGAATGGTTGATACCTACATACACAGACTTAAGGAGGGTGTGCTTTCTTAGCAGTTTTTCAGAAATGGCATAGTATTAACAGATGTTTAAGCAAAGCAGATGTACAAAGAAAAAATGAGCTGAACTTTTCTATATAATATGTTTTCAGATGCTAGTGAAGGTGAAAACAGACAAGACAGCTTTACAGAATTCCTTTGCACTCAGATAGTAGAAGCACTGACAATTGAAGAAGGAAAGAACTGATAATCCTTTCTCCTATTAAGAATTATGTTAACATGCTTTATACCAGTTTATTTAGAGATGAAAACAATTACTATCGCTTTAGTTACAGAAAATATATCACATTAAAGCAAGGCAACATTTAGAAAGGATACTTTTGTCCTGCAAATGTATGCTATGCAAAAAGCCAGGTAATCTCTTCAATTATAACTAAACAATAAAATAAATCCTAGGACATTTAAAAAATGGTACAGGTATGTTTTCACATATTAATTTCCTGTTGCTGAAACTAGTACAGTATGAAAAACATTTTTCCCTACCACCCAAATCCAGGTAAAAATGAGAAAGGTGTGGCAAAATTAAAATTCAGCCTAAGTGATATTAGCAAACTTTTACTGTATATTAATTTCTTACTGTCTTTATGAAACTAATTGTGCTATGAAAATCAGCATTTCCTGTTCCCCAAACCCAGCTAAGAATGAAAGATGGAGCAAAGATTCAGCAAAATTGGCTCATAAATACAAAAACTAATTTCCTCTTCTAGGAGGATCAAAAGTAGTAAGTATAAGTATTTATAAGCAATTAATATAAAAAAGCTCATAGTGATGGATAGTTTTATGTGCCAGGCCCTGTTCTAAGTGCTTTGTAAGTATGATCTTATTTAATATTCACAACTGTCCAATGAAGTAGAGTACATTATTATCCCCATTTTACAGGTGAGAAAGCAGAGACACAGAGAAGCTGTAACTTGTTCTAGAAAGTGGCAGAGCCATCTGGAAAAGACAAAGCCCAGATAAATATATAGATAGATATAGATATATAATAAATATAATAAATATAACATAATATAATGTAATGTAATATAATATATATAAAAGGTAAATATGCTTCTGTACTTTATCCTGCAGCTTATATCCATTTGTAGTAATATGAACTGTCATTTCTTTTGAATATAAAATCAGAAATATCTGGGGAAATTAAAAGATTATGAATCTGTTGATATTTCTTGAATTACTTAGCAAATACTTGAATTACTTACTGAAGACCAACTATGTACTAAAACCAGGGATTCTCTACTCATTAAAGATAAGTAGCTCCCAAAATAAGGGAATTTTTCTTCCAGTTGCCTTCAGAACAAACCTGACCTAAAACACATATAATGTACATCTGTGTGTAGGAACATAGGCACACATTTTTTAAACAAAGAGAAAGGGAGCTTTCAGATACATCTTTGTTTACAAGCCTGGAACAAGTGGCAGTTCGTTGGAAGACATATACCTTCTCAGGATATGTTCAGCTTGCCTTGAACTACTAGACCTGTTTCCAGACTTTGTGCAGGATGGTTTTAAAAAGCCTCCATTAGAAAATTTTCTTGACTGGGGCACCTAGGTGACTCAGTTGGTTGAGTGTCCGGCTTCAGCTCAGGTCATCATCTCACGGTTCGTGAGTTCCAGCCCCATGTGGGGCTCTGTGCTGACAGCTTGGAGCCTGGAACCTGCTTCAGATTCTGTGTCTCCCTCCCTTTCTGCCTCTCTTCCACTTGCATTCTGTCTCTCAAAAATGAATAAATGTTTAAAAAAAATTTTTTAAAAAGAAAGTTTCTTGGCTTACATGCAAATTTCTTTTTCTCTTTGGAAGGGCCATTTATAGATTTCTTTGATAGCTACCATAAAGTGCACTGAACTGGAATAAAGCTAACACTTTTTCAAGGTGTTTGAAGGGAGAAAATCTCAGTAAGAGAAATAACCATTTTCACTGGAAAAGACCAAATTTAATTTGGCTGTGAGCATCAAAAAGCAGGTAGGCTTTCAGCTGTGTCAGCACAAAAAAACAAAGCGAACACCTACAGAGGCACCTACTAAAGGTCTCAATGTTTTCAGAAGCCGAGAACCGCAAGTGGGAGTTCAGAAGTTCAGTACTTCTGAACTGGTATCTGAGACGCCCAATAGGCTAAATAGAAATGAAAATATTATCCCACTTTCAAGGGTGTCAGCTAAAACACAGAACAATACACATACAAATACTGCATGGGACATACTTCTACTAAAAAATGATATGTTGTTTATCTGAAATTCACATTTCACTGGCAATCCTGCATTCTTATTTGCTAAATCAGGCAGCCTTA
Source organism: Panthera onca (assembly GCF_046562875.1). NCBI lineage: Eukaryota > Metazoa > Chordata > Mammalia > Carnivora > Felidae > Panthera > Panthera onca. The sequence goes on from NC_138339.1 coordinate 228,257,241, forward strand.
GTCACTTCCCACACCTGACTCTGGCTCCTCACTTCTGGTGGTCCCCGTTGTCTTGGTCAGAGATTCCAATAGGGGCTGTGTGTGGTGATGGGAAAGGATGGAATGTGATGGTGTCTCTACCACGGAATACTGGGAGGGCCTCCCAGAAGGCCCTGAGTTGAAGGCTGGAAACTCCTACCTATAGAAGCCCTTGGAAGACACACTATAGTGGGCCAGCCTCATGTCCACAGCCACCCCCTTATTTTTGTTGAGGATGGTTCTTACTCTCAAGTTTTTTCTAGTCTGAACTCTTGTGTAAGTCTCTTCATGGCACAGCATCTTTTGTACTTGATTCTGCTATCTCCAGCCTCAAGCAGAGAGCCCAGAACATACTACAGGGTCAATAAATGTTTACCAAACTTGAGGTTCTCAAAGGTTTGTGCTGTTGATGATGTTTTCCTGATAATAATGGTAAGGAGGAAACTCAGATAAAATCGTTCCCTCCTAAACCCTCATCATGTCTCCTTATTTATTTATTTATTTATTTATGTTTTTTTTTTTTTTTTTTTTTTTTTTAACATTTATTTATTTTTGAGACAGAGAGAGACAGAGCATGAACGGGGGAGGGGCAGAGAGAGAGGGAGACACAGAATCGGAAGCAGGCTCCAGGCTCTGAGCCATCAGCCCAGAGCCTGACGCGGGGCTCGAACTCACGGACCGCGAGATCGTGACCTGGCTGAAGTCGGACGCTTAACCGACTGCGCCACCCAGGCGCCCCTATGTTTCTTTATTTTTGAGAGGCAGACACAGAGCATGAGCGGGGGAGGGGCAGACAGTGAGGGAGACACGGAATCCAAAGCAGGCTCCAGGCTTTGAGCCATCAGCACAGAGCCCGACGCGGGGCTTGAACCCACGAACCGTGAGATCATGACCTAAGCCGAAGTCAGACATGAAACTGACTGAGCCACCCAGGTGCCCCTTTATTTATTTATTTATTTATTTATTTATTTATTTTTAAGTTTATTTATTTATTTTGAGACAGACAGAGATAGCACAAGCAGGGGAGGGCAGAGAGAGAAGGAGAGAGAGAATCCCAAGCAGACTCCACACTGTCAGCACAGAGCCTGATGTGGAGCTTGAACCCACAAACTGAGATCATGACCTCAGCCAAAATCAAGAGTCAGACGCTTAACCGACTGAGCTACCCAGGTGCCCCTATTTCTCTTTATTTTATTTTTTTTTTAATTTTTTTTTTTAACATTTATTTTATTTTTGAGACAGAGAGAGACAGAGCATGAACGGGGGAGGGTCAGAGAGAGGGAGACACAGAATCTGAAACAGGCTCCAGGCTCTGAGCTGTCAGCGCAGAGCCCGACGTGGGGCTTGAACTCACGGACCGCGAGATCATGACCTGAGCCGAAGTTGGCCGCTTAACCGACTGAGCCACCCAGGCGCCCCTCTTTATTTTTAAAAGTCCATAAGGAAAGAAAGAATTGCATACAATATCATTGTATCATGTACCAAGCATGGTGTCTGCTATATAGGATGTAAATATTTGTTGATTGAGTGAATGAATGCTAATTATGACATTTGAATAAAAGAGGGCTGGCATAAGTTCTATCTGCATTTTGTAGAAATGACCTTTCATCAAAAGAGCTTTTCTGTATAATAGGAGCTTGGTCAGGATTGGAGAGGGGGCTAGTTAGATGTTACTGAGCTTGGGACATATTGAGGAGAAGAGGTGGTAGAGGGGTGCCTTGAGGAAGTGGGGAGAGTGATTACTCATAGGGTTTACTCCCCTAAGATAAGAAGTCTTTGAAGTAGGAGGAGAGACTGGAGACATAGGCACTACCAAATAACAGTGATAGAAGGAGGAAGGGGAAGGAAATTGCAAACCCTGTTATCAGAAAGGGGAGGAGGGTTCCTACAGTTACTGAGCCCTCTGGGCCCTTTTTCTGAGTGGCCATATATCTGAAAGTGACACATCTAAATCAATATGCATTAGTTAGGGACTACCCACAGTGGGAGAGATTACTAAATTCTTAAATTCACATAAAACATCAAGCCTTCTTAAATGTAGTTCAATTTTAAATACATATTCCACTAAAATATTTGATATGGGCAAGATAAAAATACTATGAGTCATAACTGAGTTTTCCCTTAAATCTTCTCTAATTGGTTTACATTATACAATTAAGGCAAAGGCATATTAGATAGGTAGCTAGCTGCCATTTTATCTTGGGATACTTTTCCCACCAAGATAAAAGCAGACACAGAACAAGTTAAGATAAATTTAACAATACCACACTCAAGAATTAAGCAAATAGATATTAAACCATAAAGTTCAGTTTTTAATACTTGAAGAAGTTTTATTATTGCTTTTAGTGGTCAAAAAAAATTGTTGTTCTTTGTTTTTTAGGAGCTACTTACCATTGGGAAGCGATAGTTTCAATCTTTTCTTCTCTATTGCAGTTAATCAGAACACAGCTATCTTAGACTGAATTTGATTGAAGCCAGCCTGTATGTGGCATTGATTAACTGTTTAAGGCAGAGAACTGCCTTCAGGTTTCAAAACTCTGCTTAAAGTTGTTACCTTATTAGACATAAATTAAAAGAAGATTCCAGAAACAGCTGGAAACAGTCTTTTTTGACTAACATACATTTTGTAAAATAAAAATGGTAAAAAAATTAAATCATTTGGACTATGATATATCACATCTCTGTCTTGATGAAAATTCTGTTTCCCTTTTTCTTGATATATTATCTACATAGTGACAGAAGGGTGATGAGTGTTCATGCTGTTAATGCTGTCATTAGTCATTTTGCAATATACTTATTTTAATGTATTTTTAAGGCAAACTTGGACTACTGGATACTTATACAGTACTCTTTTATAGGACATGGATAACTCCTGTCATAACCTTTAAAAATCCTTCCTAAAAAAATAAACTTTTAGCTCGAATCCAAAAGTTTAGCTTTCATAATAGTTCATCTTTGAGCTCCCAGCAATAATCTCCTTTCACTAAATGTTGATATAATATCCGGCCTATCAAGAGAAATCAGTGTTTAATGCTTATGAAAGGCATAGAACTGTGCAAATGTGATGTTTTATAAGGCATTAATCCAGAGATCCAATACTATGTACAGTGAACTTTATCTTGACAGGTAAGTCAACCCACTGCTAAGTAAAACAGCCAGACAATACTATCCTTGTGAAACTGCAGGTGTTTAAAAGCTGGGAGAACGAAGGAGAAACCCAACAGCCTCAGATGGCAGGAATAAAGGGTGGTGAAGGAAGAGAGCTTGGTTAGTCAGGTAGGCAGGTGCCTAGGAAATTTAAAGGAGAAAATAGAAATAAAAAATCAAAAGCAGGTGTCTGCTTAGGTTTTATGGCTTTACTAGAAGTAATAAGAGAGCTAAGGTTAGGAACGCAAGGATTAAAATAGTTATTTCTAAGAAATCTTGGCTTGGAAGAATGAATTAACACTTTGGAAATAGCCCTGCTTTAAGTATTAATTGTGTCCAGATTAATTACAGGGAAATCCTGTTAAATCTAAGGACAAACATATTTATCAGCCTCAGAAGTATTTATTAAATCCCTCTAGTGTCTGTGGCAGAGTTCTACCTTCTATCCTATCTTTCTTAAGCAAACCAGATTAATCTTAGGAAACATTATTTGCAAGAATTTTTAACAATTGTAGCCAAATGATAGAAACACATACACATATATGTATGTATATGCCTACACACACACACACACACACACACACACACACACACACACTCGCACACTTAATTTGCTTACAGAGCCAAGTTTAAGCTTTTCTGTACCTATGATTGATACTGTACATAGAGAGAAAAAGCCATATACCCCTCTGATACGAGTCTCCAACCAAAAGTATTAAGAAAAAACTTGCTTAAGATAAAACAACCGATGGGTGAATTTTGTGTTACACCAATAATGTCTTGATGAAAATGTTATTTAAAGACATGAAAGTGGAAAAATAAAATAAAACCATTAAAGATAAATTAGGAAAATAACAGGAAGAATTTGTGAGCAGGGGTAATTAATGTCTCAAGTGAAAATGACTATGTTTTGTAGTTATATCAAGAAAAGTACATTGAGTAGAGAGAAGACAGAGCAAAATATTTTCCTGTACAGACTCCTGACCCGCAGTGAATTTACAGTTCATATAGGAGGCTTCCAGACAGCTTGATTTCTTCTTCAAGGTACTGAAAGCTGAGGGATTGCATTTCGTATTTAGTTCACCCATGATTCTTCTACAAAGCTCATTTGATGAAATACATGGCATTTCATCTGCTAAAAAATTGTGTGTTCACTTTTGATTTCCACCACTTACGGATCCAATGGTAAGAATCTCTAGCCTTGCCACCTTGCTTTAACGTCCCTGGTAGGGCTCTCTTCTCCAGCCCCAACTGCTCTTTCATGTGAGATACAGCATTGTTCTAAGGCACCTGTAGCAGTGAAATGAAGTGCAGGGACACCAGCTGTATATTGTTGATGTGCATCAGAGGTGGAGGCTGATATTGCTTAGTGTCCTTTGCCCAAATTAAAGGTGCTAAATGACACCTTTCCCGGTTCCTATTACTAGATTTCCCAATTTGAATTCTTTGTGGCTATGGATTTTTGTTCAATCCACTACCCCAGACCCTCTGTTCTCTGCAGTCTCCTTTTCTTCTAAGGGGACCAGGGTCCTTTCCTACTTGAGGCTCAGATGAGTCCAAATCAATTTGTTTTTGTGATTGCCTCCTGCTGTCATGGAAAGTGACCGATTCTTTCTTACTCTGGAGTTTCCACCTTTTGCAGATGGCTTCCTCCAGATGAAATTCTAGTAGGTTCTGTTTTTGAGGCACTACTTGGTAGGTAGTATTTTGGAGCCCTTCTTTGTTCCTTCTGGTTTCATTTAGCTGCTTCCTTTTTGCTCTTACCCACATCCTATAGTGGTTTTGTTTTGTTTTGTTTTGTTTTGTTTTGTTTTGTTTTGTTTTGTTTTTGTCCTCTTTCTTTTTCTTAATCATTATTCTATTTTCCTTTTAAACCACATACACTTTCCTTTAGATGAGACATTGTTGATTTTTTGTTTTACAATACCGTATTCCTATTCAGATAACCCCAACAAGTTTGCATGTTAAATTAACAGTACACTCTTACATATTAACCCAATTCATTTTTATTACATATTTGAGATATTGATGACTCTGCATTTATAGACTCCAACCCTGGTTTGGGTGAAGGGAGGGAGTTAATTTATGACTAAATTAGTTTTCTCAAGTATTAAAAAAATGCAGATTTCATAGGGAAAAAAAGAAACCTAAGTAATGTTTTAAGTTAATCAACTTGATTAAATATTTGAGAATAGTTAACATTAACTACTATTTATTTATACTATTTATTACTAATTTTATTACTAGTTTTCTATTTATTACTTATTTATTTATTTTTTATTTATATTTATTTACTACAACTTATTACTATTATTTATTACTATTGTTTCCTGTCATTCTTGGTTATTTTATCAATTGTGACTCAGTGCGTATCTGTTTGTATGCATATTTTACCAATTTCTGTCTAACGGATTGGTGCTAATATTTCAATGTTTTTGGATAACAAACACATGGTCATGCCCAGCTTCCCTAACCCACTCTTTAGCCCCAATTTCCAATTCTTATTCATTCCATAAATATACAGTAAGCACTTACCGTGTATTTGGCACCATACTCCAGAGAGGGATTAAAGACTTCCTACCCTTCACGGGGTCACGGTCCAATAGGGGAATGAAATAGTTACTCTCTGGAGTTTAGGTTTATCTATAGAAAGGAAGAGCCAGTGTGTTCCAGGCAGGAAGAACAGGTGCAAAGGTGCTGAGGCAAAAGAGGGTGTGATGCATTCAAGGAACTGCCAGTTTCTCAGTTTTCTCTGTGAAGCATCAGGCAAATGTCAATGCCGAGGGCAAGGGGGAAGAAGGCGTGTGTGGTTGCTTTATGTGAGGTACCTAGAGTAAACAAGTTCAGAGAGACAGAAAGTAGAATAGAGATCACCGGGGCTGTTGGCAGCAGGGAAGGGAGAGTTACTGTTTATGAGTAAAGTGTTTTTGTTGAGGATGAAGAGATGGTTGTGACTTTTATACGACATTGTGAATGTGATTAATGTCACCAAATCGTATACAACGGATAATTGAAATGATAAATATTATGTGTACTTTACCACAGTAAAAGAATGATTTTGAGTGTGCATGGGCCTTGAGGAGAGTGGTGAGGTTTTGAGAACAGAAAAAGACCCAGGTAGAGACATGGTGAAAATGTGCTGGCACCTCTCAGTTCACCAGCATTGTGTCACCTGTCCATGCAGTTCTGGGATTTCACCGACAGCCTGTGGTGGCCTGGATGGAAGAGTGGATATCGGGGTTTTGTCAGATGGGCGTGGAATAGCTAGAAACTGAAACAGCTGTGTGAGTGTGTGTGTGTGTGTGTGTGTGTGTGTGTAATGAAAAAGTGGTTGAAAGGTTGGCTCATGGAGCTTAAGCCAAGGCTTGGAAGGGTGTGAGGCCAAAGAGAGGGACTGATTAAGTAAAGGAAAAGCAAAAGCAAAGATCATGAGACAAGATGAGGAATGCTGAAAAGATAAAAGATCATTATAGAAGCTGGGATGAAGGTTGGAGATTTTGGAAGCACAGCAGTGTGACTGGTGACTTAGCCCAGGGCGTGTCCAAGGGGCGTGGGGGTGAGTAAAGGCATGCTGGAGACAAAGATCCCTGCAGTTGTGAGTTGAAGGAACTAAGCTCTCCAGAAGATACGGGACAAGATCATGTGGTCACATGAGCTTTCCTAGCAAATGATGTATTATTTATTCATTTGTCACATGCATTCATTAAGTGTCTACTTTGTACCAGACACTGCCGTAGGCGCTGGGAATGAAAGTCCAGAAAGAAAGACAATTCCCTGCTTTCCTGGAATTTACAATCTAGTGAAGGGGCAAGTTAGGCAATAACCAAAATAAACAAACACAAAATATCATGTGGGCATGTGCTATGGTCAGAGTTAGTGAGGCTTGATCATGTAAGAGGGGCACACAGAGGTGGTCAGAAAAGGCCTTTGAAAGTAGTAACAATTATGCTGAGACCTACAAGTTAAGAAAATCAAATTCAGTCATCCATTTTATTTATTTAGTTTTTGAGAACGCCAAGCACAGTTCCAGGCACAAGGAATGCAAAGATACATAAAACAGAGGCCCCAGCCACAAAAATATAATAGAGATATCAATAAATAACAATTAAATCTGCAAAGACCTCCCAGGACTCAAACGATGGATTTGAAATTTTAGTTTTTTCCTAATTAATATCAGGTATTTTTATTTTAAATGATACTTGAAAAATATTTTACTAAAAAATAAATCATACCAACAATATATTATTAGTAATGAATGGCCAATGGGGCATAACTGAAGTGATATAGGAAATACTTATTGTCCCATATGGAAAAAAAAGTTTCAACTAAGAGGAGAAGACAGGAGAAAAATACATATTACCTGATAAAAATAATTTCCATTGCCCCAGAAACTTTTTTTTAAATTAATTTATTTATTTTGGAAGAGAGAGAGAGAGAGAGAGAGCACAAGTGGGGGAGGGACAGAGAGAGAGAGAGGGGGAGAGAGAATCCCAAGCAGGCTCCACACTGTCAGTGCAGAGCCAGATTCAGGGTTCGAACTCACAAACCATGGGATCATGACCTGAGCTGAAATCCAGAGTCAGAAGCATAGCCAACTGAACCCCCCAGGCACCCCACCCCAGAAACTCCCTTTGTATTCACCACATAATAACTCCCTTTGTATTCACCACATTATCATAAGGCACAACAGGAAAACACTTAAAATTTGTAAAAGTCAGCTACTTTTAGACAATTTCTGCTGAAGAGATACATCTTGAAGTTTACACATTTAAAAATATCAGAAATTGACATATACTTTATAATATTGTTTTCACTCTTTAGAGTTTTGTTATTGATAACAAGGAAATGTCTCTGGGTGTTGACAGAATTCAGTCTGTCCTTATAACCCCTCACTGCATCTGAAAAAATTAGGGGTTGGAAGACCGAAGTTATTTTGAAGTCATCATCTCATGAAAATTGGTTCAACTCCAAAAATTATATTAAATAACCAGACTTTTTCCAACAGCTTATTGATAGATTTGAATGCAGATTAACTCTAGATTACTTTAAATAATGAACAGATGCCATTTCTTTAATGATTATAATGCATTGTCTGACAACCTCCAGAGTTCTATAGGCAAAGGATCATCAGTGATGATGGACTAGGGCTCTGGAGAGTGGTAAGGGGGCAGTTGGTGGGGGGCAGTGCGGGCTCAGGGAGAGCTGGACTTAGCAATAGAGATCAGCTATGAGTCTCGGTTCTATAATTTATTAGCTGATAATCTAGTCACATAACTTTTCTGAGCCTGTTTCTTTGTCTTTTTTTAAGTGAATGCCTACTTCATGTGTTTATTATGTTAAGTAATACATACAAAGTGCTTTATCCTAGGTAGTGCTTCACTAGGGCAAAGGCTTATTAATGAAAAAATTACTAAAGAAAATGCCAGATCTACTCAGATTAAGTAAAAAGTTAGGAGTTACTGCTGAGCTATTGCCAAAAGATTTTCCTCTAGAATGTGGAATATAGGCTGCCTGTCTTTAAAGATGACAAAGGTTGGCTCCATGTGTATCTAGGGAATAAATATAATTGCAGTGGGAGATATAATTCCCAGGGAAGGGGCTGAGGGTCCCAGCCCCTTTTGACTGTCCACACCACACACTTAACTGACTTTAAATCATGTCAGCAGGTTGGACACAGGGCCACCAGAGGAAACCTGTGTCGCTCAAGAATAAAGACACTTGTTGAATAAATACATTTATTTTTTATTAAAAAAAAATTTTTTTTAACGTTTATTTATTTTTGAGACAGAGAGAGACAGAGCATGAACAGGGGAGGGGCAGAGAGAGAGGGAGACACAGAATCAGAAGCAGGCGCCAGGCTCTGAGCCATCAGCCCAGAGCCTGACGCGGGGCTCGAACCCACAGACCGCGAGATCATGACCTGAGCTGAAGTCGGCCGCTTAACCCACTGAGCCACCCAGGCGCCCCTAAATACATTTTTTTTTAATGCGAGTAGGAAACATACCAGGTTGGACACAGGGCCACCAGAGGAAACCTGTGTCGCTCAAGAATAAAGACACTTGTTGAATAAATACATTTTTTTAATGCGAGTAGGAAACATACCAGCTCCAAACGTAGATTCTCTCCAATCTTTCCTATTATCTACAACAGCTTTGAATTGATAAGACTCTCTCATATGTAGTTTAACTTTGATCAGGGTAAGTAGAACAAATGTTCTCGTCTGCATTTGACAAATAAGAAAACTGATGTTCAGGGAGGTTAAGTGGCTTCTACCAGTCCTACAGCTTATCATTCTCAGAGCTGAGGTTTGCATTCCATCCTTATACGTCCCCAGTTCATTGCTATTCTCTAACACTCTTTGGTGTCTTCTTGTTACTTAGTATGAGGCTACGCAGAACTTAGCTGGACTGGAATCTCATGAGAATTGCAGAATTGATGTAAGCCAGATAATATTACTAATGATAGCTAACATTTAATGAACGTTCATTATATGCCAGGAACCATTCTAAGTATTTTACGTGTATCATTGCATTGGATCCTTGCCAAAAATCCTCTGCGGGAAGCACTATTATTATTCCCATTTTATAGATGCCAAGGCTGAGGAACAGAAAAGAATGGCAACTTGTCAAAATCACACAGCCAGTTGATGTGGAGACAGGTCTGTCTCCTTAACCTTCTTCAGGCACTTTACTGCCTAAGTGAGCCAGGGAGCTGCCTTTCACAGCTCTTTATATGATATGTTTACTGACCTTAAAGAGCATAGTAGCACCAAGACAATGCTTCACAGTATACATTTCAGTGTCCCCAAAACATGCTGAGGTCTAAAACTAGCCTTGTTTATAGGCAGTCACAGCAAAATGGCTGAATCTTCACTAATCAATTTGCCTATATCAGTGTATTAAAGTATGGTTGTGTAGGAAGTTAAATTGACTCAACCTTTATGGCGGAGTAAACGGGCTGAAGGATGCCACAGTGTGTCCTCAAGCAGACATCAAGGTGATTCCAATCACAGGACACTTCTTCAATCCAGCAGCCTGTGAGTATAATAAGTGATTTGTGACATACTGACCCAAGATCTCCTGGGTGGTAATGATAGTCCCCACAAGTGTATGTGAAAAATACAGAAAGGAATTATAATATTTGTAAAGTCAGTGAAATATTATGACATGACATTAAGGCTGAAGATTCCAGGCATTTCCCAGTGTACATGAGTATAATACTAAACATAGGCAAAGATACTGATCGGCAGTGCAGAGCTCACAGCTAACACTGAATTTGCTTCCAAGAAAGCATGGAGCCCAACAATGTTTTAATTAAGAGAACAAAACCCCAAAGCAATCAAAACTATTAGCAGTAGAAGATTGGCAGATTCAGAGCTTGGCAATGGGGCACTAAGATACACCCACCAGCACAGCCACTGATTGGTGATCCTGAGCCAAGGATCCAGCGTGAAAAGCCAGCTTCTCCAGAACTTTCAGCAACATCTTTTATGAGGAAACAAATGAGATTGCATTTCAGAATATCCATAACAAGACCCTGAAATACAGCCTGAAGGGAGCACTGAAGGAATGGTTGCCACATCACATCTCTCTTGGGGAAAGAACGTGCATGGAAGGAGTCACAGTGAGCTCTTTACCCACTACTGTGCAGCGAGGGGAAATGGGTCACTGTAAGTAAGGTGATTTCCTAAACTAAAGCTGAAAAACAACCTGAAATAATGGATCATAACCATAGGCTCCTGGCAAAGGTTTGCTGGCCTGGCACAGTTAGAAACTGAATTCTTTTCTTAAGCAGAGGCTTCTGACAACAAAATTCTCAGCAAGTGAACAGAATATGCTTCTCCATTTTGGGTATAAGGGGTGATGGCACATAATGAGTTAAAAGAAGGGGGAGCAGAAGAGATAAGAAGTTAATAGAATTGCAGTCTTATTTATAGAAGGGTACGTGGCAAGTCCTGCTTATTGTTGTGGTTGTGGGTGCAGTGGTTATGAGTCTTAATTATATAGCATTAAGAGAAGATGAAAGAAAAAAGATCTTTTTTTTTTGCCAAAGTTACTAATTATGACATTATTTGTAATTTCAGAAATTTGGAATGAAATGTCCAAACTTAGGAAGGTTTTAAGATAAATTATGGTATGTCTATCCAGCAGAATTTTGCACATTCACCAAAAAGTATATTTAAAAAAACTTGGGGCACCTGGGTGGCTCAGTTGGTTAAGCATCCAACTTCGGCTCAGGTCATAATCTCGTGGCTCCAGTTCAAGCCCCACATCAGGCTCTCTGCCTTCAGCACAGAGCCTACTTTGGATCCTCTGTCTCCTGCTCTCTCTGCCCCTCCCCTGCTCTCTCTCTCTCAAAAAATAATAATAATAATAATAATTTTAAAAATTTAAAAAGCTTAATAGATTGGGAAAATTCTCATGATCTAATAACACTAAGTGGAAAAAGTTTTTTCAAAATTTGGTATGAAAGTTATTACAGTTTTTTTAAAATATGCAGAAAAAAATTGAAAAGGAAAATTTTCAAATGTTCTCAGTCCTCTCTTCCTGGTAATATTACAGGTAATTTTAATGTTTCTTTTTATAATTTTCTGTGTTTAAAGCTGTAATCATTATTATGTATTCTCTACTTAAAATTAATAAACTAGATATAAGAAGATAGAGGGATAGTTAATGACAATGAAGCAACACAGCCATAGGCATAATTAAAATTTACATTTATACTAAGAAGCAGACCCTAGGAATAACCAGTTATCCAAAACTATAGTAGAATATTTAGTCAGTAAATGATCCCACTATGTTCTTTTCACTAAAGATGGCACATGGGATTCAGAAATCCAAATACTAGTTCTAGCTGGGGGAACTCAGGACCAGGGGGAAGGCTGAGAGAAAACAGTTACCCACAGTGCTCCGTGATTTCTGGGCCCAGGGTGCTATGGGAACACAAGAGAGGAGGAACACCGCAGCCTCCCTTCCAGGGATCTGTGGAAGGCTTCCAGGAGGAGGTGACATCTGACTTGAATCCTGAAGAATGCATGAGGAAAAAAAAAAGTAGGGGAAGTTCTTTCAGCAGAGGAAATGCATAAAGACAGAGTTGAGTAAAAATAGTTTTCCAATGAGAATCTCATAAGAAGAAATTCAGAGAAGGAAAGGAGAAAACTTAACCAAACCCAGTCCTCTGGAGATAGAAATACAGAGAAAAATTAAAACAATATTAGGAATTCTGGAGGAATTTAGAATGTCTTTTAGGTATCTCTCTTGGACACTCGACAGGTGGTAGCATTACTGGCTAATACAGGAAACATGGACGAGCAGGTTCAGAGGGAAAATTTTACAAATATCCGTTAGTAAGGTAAATGATATACAGTGCTGGAGTATAATCATTCATTCTACACGTGAGTACTGAACATGACTGTACAGACTGTTCTAGGCGCTGAGTACGCACTAGTGAACCAGGCAGACAAGGCCTCTGCTCTCATGAGGTTCAAGGTTTGCCTGGGAGACAGACCACAAACAAACAGGAAAATATCCAAAGTGATAAGTGCTGTAAAGCAAACTATAGCACTCGTGGATGCCATGAGAGGAAGTGATGCAGTTATTTAGATTGTGTCAGGAAAGGCCTCTTGGAAAGGCTCAGGAAAGATTTGGGATAGGACAGCAATATGATCATGATAACGATAGGGCAGCAGTGCGGTAGCATTCGCTGACTGAATCCTTTCTTTGTGCCAAGTGGATTATTTCATTAAATCCACAATACAATCATATAGGTAGGCGGTGTTGAGGGGCAGAAACTTGCCAGTCAAACACAACTCTGCCTCCAGCCACACTGGACACAACTACTTTTGCCTGTTCCACGCTGGGCCTTGAGAGGTGAGGATTGGAACTGTGACAAGGAACACAATCATCCAGGGACACCAAAGCAGAAGGAAAAGCAGGGGGGTGGGGGGTGGAGGGGGGTGCTGAAAACTGAAACCTAGAGAATGCCAACACTGAGCGGGTAGATGAGGTGCTCTGAAGACAAGCACCTCAGCCATGTGGCCTGACAGCCACGAGACAAGCCAGCGTCACAAGGAAGGGAATGAATGGTCAGCAGTGTCCTGTTGTCCACATGACCTAGAGAGGACAACAACCACACAAATCATCCATCAGATTTAGCAACCAGTTATTGATGAGCTTGGCCAGACAGGTTTTAGTGAAGTAGTGAGGGAGGGCCAGACTGCAGGGTTGATAAGGGAAGATTTCTTTTCCAAGAGATACAGGGTAGAGGCCGGACGACTTGCTATGGTGGTTGTGGTTGTGTTTTGGTTTAAAGAAGGGAGAGACTTGAGGGTTGAGCCTTTAGAGAGGAAGGTTGAGGGCAAAGGAGACAGAGGAAAGAACTGCTGGAACAAAGTCCTTGTAGGGACAAGGACAGCACACAGAGCGCAGCAGGGGGACCGGGTCTTAGTAGGCAGCGAGGCACCTCTTCTACTGTGATGGGAGTGGGGGGGAGTAAGTAAGAAGGTAGCACATGTGGGGATTTCTTTTCTCTGAAGTAGACCTATTGTCCTCTGCTCAAGGTGAAGACCGCAGGGAGAAGGTAGTCCTTCTGGAGTCCTACTTAAGGTCCAGCTTTGAAACAGGGCATGTGGGTGTTACTGACCTGTATAAAAGACTCCAAGTAACCCCGAGGTTCCTTTTGAGTTTGGAGCCCTTGCATCTGTGCCAGCAGCATGTGCACAGCTGTGAGGTGTCCTGCTGCAAGCCAGCGAGCTGGGCTGAGCTGTGTGGCAAGCTGCTCCGGTGGCACCTGTTCCGGGAAGATCACTTTAGCCTTTCATCTGGCTTCTCTTGGACAGTCCTGAATTCATGGGCTGTCCTACAGCCAGAACTAAACAAATTTGCAATGCAAAAGTGTATCTTCAAATTAGCCCTTTAAAGAAACCCCCTAATCCGTGCCATCTGAATATGAAATATGTATTAACATAGAAAATAGTAGGGGTCCAGGATCTTTGGAGATAAAATGATCAGTGAAATAGCTGGAATATTCTTGTATTGTCCTATTTCTATGCACATAATGTTACAGCTACTGCCTATGTTTGATTCAATTTGATCCTTTTTAAAAGTTAAATACACAGCTTCCCTGGGCATGTAATTGTGAAACATTTAGTTGATATGCTATATCGCAGTACTTTAAGATAACACAGGTCTTTCTCCTTGCAGAGAATTTCGTTGCCACTACGTGCATACAAAACAGAGGGTGTAATCAAAGGGGTATTTGGCATGCATCCAGAACGCTATCTGGACTAGTCTGTGACTGGCTGCCATAGTTTCCAGTCCATTTCTGATCCATGACTTACTGCTTCATAACTGCCAGTTTCCAAGGTTTATCAGGATGGCACACAAGAGCTCAGTCATTACTTTCTAGCTCATTCTCAAGTGTGTTTTACTAGTAAACATTTTGATTATTTAAAATAACAAAATAAGACCATCAAGATTGTTTTTACCATCATTTCTCCATTTTCTACCAACAGCATAAGCTAGTGCAGGGAATGTTTCCAAAAAGTGTAGAATTGTAGCAGGAATACTTCAGGTAGCTGATAGTTTCCATGCCTTAAGCCAGTAGCAATTTGTGTAATAGAGAAAGGATTAGACAATTTAATTTTCAAACTTCACGTGAAGCACCTGAATTATTTTTAAAAACACCAGCCGACAACTGCTACTCTGGCAGTCTGGTTCGAAGACATTTACAAAGAACAGAGATTCCGGAAATTTTAGTGTTTAAACAATTCAGAATTTTTCTCTTGCAATATATCAATTCCTCTCACCAAACTTGAGCTGTGTGACATGAATCCCATGGTTGCATTACATCGAATGTTTTCAAAATTACTTTCTCTGAGGTCCTCTAAGCACTTTAGAAGCAAAAGATTGAGGATAGCAGGACATCCTGAGGCCTGAACGAGCACTGTCATCATCTTACCTGTGAGGCTTTGGAGCCTAGCAGACTGAGTTGGACACCACTTCTCAGGTAGTTTCGCAAGAGCCAGCCCCCCTTTTCCCTGCAGGAATCAGTTCATTTCTAATAATAAGCCTACTTTATGTTATTGACTAAAATACCTTAAAAGTGTTCAATTTTCATATTTCACTTCCTCATAACACCTAGTTTTTAAACTGCATGCAGATTTAAATGCCAAGCTATGTAAATCTATTTAATGTAGGTTCCTAGCAGTTTGACCTCAATATTTGCAAGTTAATTTTCCTCCAACGCAGTGGCTGTAATATTTTGACTTAAAAAAATTTTTTTTTTTTTTTTACATTTATTTATTTTTGAGAGAGAGTGAGACAGTGCATGAGTGGGGGAGGGGCAGAGAGAGAAGGAGACACAGAATCCGAAGCAGGCTCTGGGCTCCCAGCTATCAGCACAGAGCCCAACGCGGGGCTCGAACCCACCAACCGCGAGATCATGACCTAAGCTGAAGTCGGACCCTCAACTGGCTGAGCCACCCAGGCGCCCCTTGACTTTTTAAATCACTTAATTTGATTGCTGGTTGCAGCCAGATAATCATTTCATTGATGAAATGAGGAGAGATTAACATAAAACCCGAGAACACCCGTATCCAGCTCCAGAAGAATGTTAGCCAAACTGAATAGCTGACGTCAAGTGACTTGAGTTCAGGAAAACTCTGATGAGTTATAATGGCACCAGCTGTGGCATAGTTTAAAATTTGTGTGATGGTGGTGGTGATGGTGGTGGCTTCTGAAACTGAAAAAATGGAAACTGTCAAAAAATAGGAATATGGTACAGCCCCTGATCTCCGAGTGAAACTGAAAAGGGGGTGGGAGCTCCGTGAGTATGGGGCCAGGCCGTCAGGTTCAGGCGAGGGAGGCGGTGAGGGAGGGGAGGAAAAGCTCGCAGGGGGAAGGAGTGGGGCGCTAGACAGTCCCGGAGAGAGGAGGAGGGAGGGGGAGGGAGGGGAGCGGCGGAGCGCGGAGCCGAGGGGAGGGAGGGAGGGAAAGTGGGAAAGGAGTAGAGGAGTTGACCGAGCGCAGAGGTTAACCTTGCTCGGCTCGGGGCGGGCGGCGCATCTCGGTCCGCGCGCGCGGAGGAGCCCCCAGCGCGGGACGGCGGCGGACCCATGTCGCGCCCGCGGCGGGTCCCGGGACCCCAGCGGGAGTCCCGCGCCGGGCGTCTCGGGTCTCCGGGAGTCTGAGTTGCGGGCCACGCGGGAGTGGCGGTGGCGAGCCCGCTCGCTGGTCGTTATGCGGACGGATCTAAAATGACCAGCAAACGGAAACCCTTCCCAACGCAGCTCAGGCGGTCCATCAGCGAGCAGTTGCGGGACTCCACGGCCAGAGCCTGGGATCTGCTGTGGAAGAACGTCCGGGAGAGACGGCTGGCAGGTCGGTGCCCGCGAGACTCCGGGACCGCGGGGCAGGAGGAGGCGCGGGCGGCTCGGCACGCCCGGCCCACCTCCCGCCTTCTCTCGGGGTGCCCCGCACAGGTTTTCGGAGCCTGGGGCTGGGCCGGGCCGGCCGCGCGCACCCCCTCCCGGCCCGGCCCGAGCGCCCGCGCTCCCCGCGCTCCCCGGGCGGTGTGGGGTCCGTCCCGCGCGCTGACAGCCTGGCGGGGAGCGCCACGCGGGGCCGAGAGCGGGCGCCGGGCTTACCTGGCGACTCTTCCTTCCTTCTGGCGGCCGCCTGGCCCGGCTGGCCCGCGCTCCGCAGCCATCCACCCGGTGAATGAATGAGTGCCTCCCCGAGGGCTACCTCTCTCCCAACTTCGCCTGTTCCACAGCGTGTTGGGGGTGGGGGTGGGGGACAAAGCAAGGGAGAATCTCCAAAGTTCTGGGAGACCAGACGTTTGGGGGGTCGGGGTAGGGGGAAGATTTGGGGAAGGACAGGTGGACAGCTGTTGGTGCAAGTGGATCGCCGCCCACAATCCCGGTCTTGCTGTGGATCAGGCGCTCCTCACTTTGGGATTACAAAAGAGGGGCCTCCCGTTTGGGACCTATTGCCCACGAATCAGAGGAAGAGAAGAGGTGATTATTCTGAGCTAAGGGGTCCTTAAGAATCCTTGCTTAGGTCAGAACGCCAGCCCCCTCCTTAGCACCTCCCCCAGCCTCCCCACGCCGTGACCTTACTTCTGTGCTGTCTTCGATGGAACCATCTCCTTGTAGGGCCACGGATGCAGTGAGTGGCCTGAGCCTTCTCAGAGCCCTCATTCAGAGCTGTAGGTCTGGTTAGTCACCGCATCATCCCTGCCCCAAAAAGGGAAAGCCGCCCTCCACACAGTTGCAGAGCAGTGGAGGATTTAGGATCCCTTCGCCCAAGGGCTGGCTGCTTGAGGTGTTTCAGGGATTGAGGGAAGTGTGGTTGGAAGGGTCCCTGAGCTGACCACCGGTCCAGTCTCTGGACCTTGTTGCCTCCTGTCTCTCCAGCAGTATCTCCTGAGTTGGTCAGTGACCACAAGGGTGGAAGAGAGTTCTAGAGAAGAAGAAGGTATGAAGTCTGGACAGAGGGAAGGGATACCAAGGGTGACATGGGAGATTTTAACCTCCTCTGGGCTCCTCCCCTTTTCCTTAAAGTAGAACTGAAGTGTGTTTGCTAGATGTTCTGCCCCTGCACCCATGCAGCCTGACAGCATTCTGGAGTAGGTGCCCAGAGACTGTATCTCCTTCACTGTGAGGTCCTTATCAATCTAACTGGTCAAATTAGAAGCAGGGATTATAGATGATTTCAGCACTCAATGTTGTCAGCATAAAATGTTCATCCCATATTTCCTGTCCAACACAGTGGCCCCGTTTAGTAAGCACCCAAGAAATAAACAGACTTTTCAGTCTAGACCCAGAAATAAGTTGTGACAACTGGTAGTTTTGACTGTTGACTTTTAAAGACTTGTATGTGCATTGCAGACCTCAGTTAATAACAATTAGTAACTTTCCCTGTTACCCTGCTAAATTGTATAATCTATGTGATGGATGGTGTCAGAAAAATTTTTGTGGTCTAGTAAACATTTGTTGCTTCCTAACTTCAGAGTGCTAGCTGCAAATGTCTCCTTCATAGCTTCTGTTACTTAAGTTTGTTAAATTTGTTAAATCAATGGATCTTCAGGAAACAAGAAGTCTTTCCAGGAGGGCTGCCAAGGCTGTGCTGGGTTTTTATAGAAGCTGAGGCCAAAGATGACTGCAGCCCTGTCTTTTTCAAAAAGAGATCTGGGAAGGAGGAGAGTGTAATATAAAGACTTAAAACCATTAAGGTTGTCCAGGAAAGTCATTTGTTCACATGAATTGTAGAAATTGCAGTTTAGGTAAGGTGGTGGAGAGAAAAGGTTTTGATTCTGGGAAATAAACCATAGAAAGAGATTTTAAGATCATGAGTATATAGAAATTAAGGCTAGAAATGGCTTCAGAATGGTAAGTCTAAGAGTTCTCCCAGAGTAGTGCAATTAGTTTTTAAAATAGCGGTATGAGGTTTTAAAATGTTTAATCAGAATATTAATATCTGCTTACCCATAATCTGCTTACCACTCTGCTAACAGTGGATGCCAGCGGGTTATTCAACTAGCACCAAACAATCCTCTGTGAAGCAGACTTCAACTTGTGCTTCTCCAAGCAAGCTGGGATGATTGCCACAAAACCAAGCCAACTCCATGAAGGAGCTTTTAGATGCAAATTGATTTTCTTGGGTTTTCTTGCTAAGGTAGCTAAAATATGGAACTTTGGCCACGAGACACTGAAATACTTAAGTTATTAATGTTGGCATCAATTCTAGGGGAAAGTGTTCTTCATTTGTAAAAGTGTTCTTTCTATGGTTCTGTTCACAATATCAGAATAACCAACCATATGAATGGACCCCCAGAGACTATCCACCCTGCCAAGACGTGATACTGATTGGCTTTTTTTTTTCTGAAGTTTTTTTTTTTTTTTTTTTTTCTATCAGATAAAATTGGTGTGCTGGTATTTCTTTAAATTCTCTAAAATTTTCTTCTTATTACCTCTGGTCAATAGAACAGTATTCACAGTGCTTTATAACAAACTTGTGTTTATTGTCTAGAGCAATCCTGAAGGTATTTGAGTCTCCCTTTTACTTTTTTACACCCAAAGGAAGGAAATCCTTATTCTAACTCACTCCTACTTCTCTTTGTGAGGGGCTGTCTCGTCAATGAAACAAAGTCAAGAAGTAAAAGTGCTTAATGATACTGAAGCGTGTGGATTTCTGTGCTGTGGGGCCATATTTAGGAAGGAAGGGACTATACATAATCGAAAGAAGTATTTCTTAACACATATCACAATGCAGATAATGAAATCATTGGAAGGATAAGATGTGAAGGATGTTCAAATATATTCATTTTATCACTAAATTTAAAAAGGGGTAAGTTATTGTTAAAGAAGGATTGATATCAGGAGCGCTTCTTGGGCCTTCCAAATCTGTAGTAGCTGCCAAATTTCCATCAGACTATGGCATTTTTGCCAATGCATACTTCATAATTTCCCGAGACTCTAACCCCGCAAGGGGTCAACAAGAGTTTTTCTTACTTGTTATCTCAATATTGATTATTCCGATAATGGTGGTAATTGTTATTTATTCCCAAGATGACAAAATTAGTGTTCAAAGCAGGATTCTAATGCGTGTTGTCACAAGTCAAAGGCCACCTGTGCCCATTTTCCCTTACAGTTACCCTGCTTCTTCCATAGGCTTTATGGAGACACACGGACCTCAAATCCTTTCTCCAAGTCTGGCACTTGCCATTAGTTTAAAAAAGAATAGTAAAATTAACTGGAAAAATTGCTCTTTTTTTTACTCCTGGAGTGACAAAGATAACCCTATACACCTAAAACAATGTCCCTTTGTCATCCTGTTGGACTGCTAAGTGTATGGGCTCATAGAGATTTGAAACCAACAGCCATACCTCTGGCTTGTCAGGGGCCCCTAGGTGGTGAGCCTTGCCCACTACCATCACTATAAGAAGCCAAGGGCTATAAGAATGAGAGGCTGTCCTAAAGCCTAAATGTAGGTTTCTTCAAGACAGGTGAGTGACAGGTTCTTTTGGCTTCCCCAGATCTCTAACCAGCCACCACTGGTGACGATTCTGAGCTTTTGTAGCATCATTAAATTCTCTAGGCAGCAGCATACCCCTCAGCTTTTGGTGTTTGTAAGCAGCTTGAACTACTTTTCAAATGGTAAGGTCTGAGAAAATCCAAATGAGTTCTCTAAAGCTTTCTGCTCCTTTATTTTAAAACCCTACTCTATTTTAATGGAAATGTAATCCATATGTTTGATTCCTTTATACTCACATAACAGTGTTTAGGTGGCTTGTGAACTAACTGATGTCCAAGTCTTTTGATCTCTTTTATAGTCTCAGTTTAAATCATTTCTCTTAGACACAGGAAGTTCTATTGCTGCCAAGAATAAACTAACTTAAAACACTGAAAAGTTTGAGTTTCGATGAGAAACACTAATTCCACCAAATTTCAGTGAGTTCTTGTCATGTTGAAACAGGTTCATTCATTCTCAGAGTCAACAGTAGCATCCTGTGATGTGATGTAAACACCAGACTGGGACTTTCATGCAGAGTGGGATCAAGAATAGAACATAGGCGATAAAGACGTTCCTTATTAAAATCTAAATGTGTTCCGTGATATCAAAAAGCACAGGATGATACCAGTTGATCCTTTTTATGTGTTTTATATCAGCGTTCTTCCTTTTTATTGTCACTTTCCTGTAAGGTACAGGCCATCCCTCTTGTCAGGTGTTTTTTTAAACATCTCTTGAAAGGAGAATACATTTAGATGTGATTTATATTAACAATGACAAAAAAAATCTAAGTAAGTATGCAATTAAAATCAGAGAAGGAGAACATATTCCTTATATAAGGGTTCTCAGCCTTAGCTACACATAAAATCACTGGGAGCCTTTTATGAATATCAGTGTCCTGGCTGCCTCTTAGAGATTCTGATTCAGTTTAGAGAGGGCCTGGGGATGAGTATTCTTTTTCAAGCCCCACAGATGGTTCCAGTGGGTAACCTGGCCTAAGAACCACTGACTTATATTAACTACCATTTTATAACTCTCAAAAGTCTATGTCTAGCAGAAGGTCATATTCTAGGCCCCTAAGAAAAGTTTTGATTAAGTAGGGTTGGAATGAGCTTGTCATTTTACAGAAAAATAAAAGTTTGGGCCTACTTGCCAGGGTAAGAAATTTGCTTTTGGTTCTACCTATGGTAAGAAGCGAAGGATTTTATGCAGAGGAGTGGCGGGTCCTGGTTTAATTGCCACCAGAGTGGTCTAGGTGAGAGATAAACAGTGACAGGGACTAGGGTAATAGTGATAGAGATGGAGATGTAGGGACATATTTGGAATACGTGTTGAAAGGAGAGATGCCAATGCTGAGGTTGGTTGCTGGAGGTGAGGGAGAAGGATCAAGAACTCCTGGGTTGTAGTGCCATGGGCTGAGATGGGGCACGTGGCAGGTACGCATGTTGCAGCTGCAAAAGGAAGTTTTGTTTTTGTTCTTTGGTGGGTTTTTTTGTTTTTGTTTTTGTTTTTTGTTTGTTTGTTTTTGCTTTTGGCATTGGACAGATGAGGATTGAGGAGTTCTCCTTGAGCCAACTTAGACCAAAAGTGCCTCTTAGACATCCAAAAGTAAAAGTCAAAAAGTTGGCTGTGCAAGTACGGGTTTGGAAGAAAAGTCAAAGCCAAAAATATAAATCCAGAAGTGATTGTCATATAACTTTTATAGAATAAAACCTAAGGATTAGATGGGGTTACTTAGGAAAAAATATATACATAAGAGGAGGGGCCAAGGACAGAATCCTAGGGCATCCTTTATTTAGAGCACACTATTTGGATGTGAACTCTCTCTATATATACATATGCTAAGTTTCTGGAGAATTTGAAAAAGCAACACTGTCTAAATTCAGCATTCTTATAACAGAAGAATAATCGTGCTATGCTGAATAATCTTTTGTGACAGATTTATTTGGTCCCAGAACTGCTGATGAATGAAAATAATCATAAAAATATGTCTCGCTAATAAAATATAACTTTTTTAAATTTAGAAATGATACCACAAAGTAGAAATTAAAAACTTCAAATAACATTTGAAGGGAAGGCTGCTCAAGTTTGCCCTCATTAAAAAAAATAAAAATATGGTTAAGTATAAGTGGTCTTAGCAGGAATACTTCTATGGTTATTATAACCTGTTGACCCCACATATAATGAAGTAAGAGCTTTATATTGGAAAGATGACTTTTTCAATGTCATGATATCCGGGAATAGTCTACTCAAACAAAGCTTAGCTTGTAAGAAAAGTTCTGTATATTGAGGTTTTGAGTACTGCATCCATTTACTGACCTTTATCAGTTATGGTTTGTCCATAATAAAGTTGATTGAAGGGAATTTCTCTGAGAAAAAGAAATCCTATCTTAACTTTTTGCATTTGTAAGAAGAGTAACTTAAACTTGGCCTAACCTATCTGCAGCATGCTGGCTAATCCTTAGAAGTAACACAATTTCCTCCAAGAATTGGAGCAAGGAAATGATCACATTCATTAATTGCTGGTAGTGCTCTGTATAAGAGACACGAGCCCTAATAGTTGGCTGGAACTCCTTGAGGAGACCATGTGGTACAATTTTTTTGACTCAACAACATGAGACATGGAGCACACGTCTAATGAAATGAATATATACTCCTTTCATTGTGTTTTTTTAAACCTTCTGTTCAATAAAACAACTTATAAGGAAAAATTTGCTAAAAGGCCTTGTAGTTTACTGGGAGTTTATCCAACAGTATATTTCATTCTGCCCTTTTGCAAGCTTAGTGATATTGCAAAATGAAAACAAAAGTGGTTTGAAAAGTGTTACAACATTCCTGGGCTTTTTTCAGAATCCTTGAATGTTTAGTCCTAAAACAGTCGAGTTGAAGGACAAACATTTTTGTCATGTTTGTAGTTAGTCAATAAGTATTTATTGAGCCATGAAATAGCATCCTTGTCAAAGCATGTTGGGACTGTAGTGCAGGATATTAATTTAGTACTGTGGTTTTATCCTGGCAAAGCACACAAATTTTATTATGCTGCTCAAATCACTTAACTCATCTATTTAACCAGAAATAGAGCAAGCTTCCAGAAATTGCAAAAGGACAGTATAGAATGTGCCATGACTACACAATATTGCGTTTGCAAATCTGCTGTGTCAAGCCATTTTATATTTTCAGGCAGACTATTTCCCTAGTAACATTTTTATCCAAAATAAAAATTTCAGAATCTTACGGTTCTGTTATATTGTCTCATGCTGCATATTTTATCTATATTTCAACACGGCATACTGTGTTTGGTGAATACTTTTCTTTCTCTTTCCTATATAGGAAATCAAATGAATATGAGAGGTAATTGTTGTTCGATCCCATGAAAATTAATATATTTACTTGCTGACATTAAGTTGGAAAGTCTTATCAGATGCTTTTTATTCTCTCTCCATCTGATAAAGTAGAAAAGTAGCCAGGTTCCTTGAAAGATATTTGAAAGCACTTTCCATTGAAATGTAATATTTATCACTATGATAAGGTTCTAAAAGTGCAAATATTTGAATACGTGTAACAGTGTAAGTTACACTAACGCACCGCTGCATGGGAACGTATGGATGGTCACAGTGACATTGCAAGGAGGTCCGAGTATTGCTTCCCTCCTTCACCTGACAGTGAATTGCATTCATCTCAGAACTCTTCAAAAACAGTGATAGACTGCACCTGTCCTAGCCATGAGGAGGTGTCCTCATGATCTTGGAAATAAATTACATCTTTATTTTAGTCCCAAGAAAATATGTCATAAGCAATAGACATAAAAGACGAACAATTGTTAGAATTAAAGTAAGTAAGTTTAAAAAAAAAGCTTTCATATATTTCAATATAGGCTGTTTTATTCTTTCTGGAAAAAAGAAAGAAGCTTTGTGCTGTATGTTTGATTTTTGTTCTTAAATCTAAATCAAATCAATAATGGCAAATGAAAAAGAGAACTCTTAACCACGTAGAGTAGCACTGTAGCGGTGGAAAAGGGATTGAAGCTATTTGAGATGTCATATGAATAAAATCACAGCTGTGCAATGGTGATTAACATCTGTGAAATTAGCATCACTTCAGTCATAATGTTGATATACATATTTGCCACAGCTACGGCTACATACAGTGCCAGGAGCATGGAGCACCCAGGACTGTAAATGCATGTTACTTTACTTTCAGTGCGTATGTAGTGGAGGGCAGGATTAGCTGTGTTTGGCATGATGGAGGATTACTGGCATGGCATCGTGATCTAGTGGTTAGGAGTGGCTACTGGAGCCCAAGACTACGTGGGTTTGAATCCTGCCTCCAACATTTAAGCAGTCGGTCCTTGGGAAAGATAAGTAATCTCAATGTTCTTTAGTTTCCTCATCTTTAAAAAGGAGGATAAGCATAGTACTTACCGCATAGGGTTGTTATGAAGATTAAATGAGTTAATATTTTCAAAGTATTTAGCATAGTGTCTGGCCCCTAATAAATATCGTATGAGAGTTTATATGGCTATATACACACAGACACTCCTAGCGACCCCCGCACAGTCAAAACTCCAGGTATAACTTTTGAGTGCCCCCAAAACTTACCTACTAATAATAGCCTACTGCTGACTATTAACATAAATAGTCAATAACTATTGACTATTAGTCTATTAGTCTATTAGTAGAATGAATGATTCATGCTAGAACACTAATGGGTTACACAAGATGCTGCTAGACTAATAACATGGTCAATTAACACATATTTTGTATAATATATATTATATAATATGTAATAATAAAATAAAAAATACATAATAATATAAAATAAATATAACAAAATAATATAATATATATTATGTATACATATGTGTGTGTATATATACATACACATATATGTATATATACACTGTGTTCTTATAAGAAAGTAAGCTAGAGAAAAGAATATGTTATTAAGAATATATCATAAGGAAGTAGGGGCTCCTGGTGACTCAATCGGTTGAGCATCCGACTTCGAACCCCAGGTCATGATCTCGTGGTCTGTAGGTTCAGGCCTCATGTTGGGCTCTGTACAGACAGCCTAGAGCCTGGAGCCTGCTTCAGATTCTGTGTCTCCCTCTATCTCTCTCTCTGCCCCCCTCCCCCCACATCCCCACCCCCACTCATGCTCTTTCTCTCTCAAAAATAAACATTAAAAAAAAAAAAAGAATATCATAAGGAAGCGAAAATACATCTAAAGTACTGGACTGTATTTTGGGGGGGAAAAGTCCGGATACAAGTGAACCTGCACAGTTCAAACCTGTGTCGTTCAAGGGTCAACTGTATGTGTACCTGCAAGTGGAGAATAAAGCAGCAGAGACATATTTCCTGGTAAAGGAGATACTTTTATCTCTAGCCTTAAACCACTTACCCCCTTCATTCATCAGCCATGTCTCTTTTTTTAAGTTTATTTATTTATTTTCAGAAAGAGAGAGAGTGTGAGTGAGCACGAGTTGGGGAGGGGCAGAGAGACAGGGAGAGAAAGAATCGCAAGCAGGCTCCACACTGTTAGCACAGAGCCCAACACGGGGCTTGATCCCACGAACCGTGAAATCATGACCTGAGCTGAGATCAAGTCAGATGGTTACCCCAGCACCATATCTTATGAACCTATTCTTAAGATCCCATGTTCAGGGGTTTCCAAGAGCTGAGACGTTAGTCTCACTCTCTTTGCTCTGAGATTAAAAAAAAAAAAAAAAAAAAAAAATCAAATACTACATATGTTGGCAGCATGGTTGGCAGCATCTTGTGTAACCCATTAGTGTTCTAGCATGAATCATTCATTCTACTAACGTTTGTCTTTCTGAAAGATCATCAATTATGGTTTGTTCATCAAAATCACCATCAGCTTTAGAGATATGCAACCATGAATTCATTCCCATGCCCTTGGCCTAAATGGAATTTGATGGAGACCTAATTAAAATGAGGGAAGTTAGACTAGATAATCTCTAAGGACCCACTTAGCTTTAAAGATCAATGAGCCTGTAAAACCAGACCATGTGTCTGAAGGAAACTTAATGCACTAAGTCTTTTAGCTCCCTTTCTGTGTAGATTTCATAGGATGTTCTGAGAGATGAGGAAGCTGAAGCCTAGAAGCATACCCTCAGATAGCCTGCCAGTGCCATTCCCCATGCTGGTTTGGTTACCTACCTCCACCAACAGCAACAACTTATAATTGGTACTTTCTGTAATTGGAGCTACCTCTGCCAGAACTGGAGTGGAACAAGTTGGGGGGCAAGCTGGGAATCCTGGGCCTGTGAACACCTGTAGAATCTCTCAACAGCCCCTGCACCACACTCACGCAGGGTCACTGCTCAGAAGCGCTCCGTCCTTGGTTTAGTGTTCTTCTATTGCAATTTTGAAATTATTAATAATCGTTGAATGGAGGGGCCCCATTTTCCTTTTGTACGGTGCCTGCCAAGTGATGTAGCTGGTCCTGCATTCAGAGAAAGCCAGGGTCTTGTAGAATCATGCCTTGATTTGTGAGTTCACCTTCATTGGTGACTTGCTGTTATTTAAGTAAGATAAAAGGGATGCATAAAAACATAGGATATTAGATTTGGAAGGGACCTTGGAAGCCTTTCCTTAAGCACCTACAATCTATAATCCACGTGCTCTGTGCTGCTTGCTCTTGGGAAAGGCGATCTCCCAAGGGAGAAATAGTGTTTGTTTTATTTTATTGTTTATTGATTCTGACAGCATCATTATGAAATAAGGCAATAACATTACCCCTAGTGTTTACAGAGCTATAGTGATTTTATTTTAGCTATTACATATATTGAAGCAAATATTTTAATTAGTTTTTTAAGGTTTTGCAGTGTTTAGGTATAATAGGAAATAGGGACAAATTATACAACTCTTGGTAATCTAGATTTTCAGATCCAAGGCTTGTTTTGAAAAGTGCTTAATTAAGCTTTTTCTTAATTAAAAAGTTATTTGCAATACCCATAATAGATTAATTCATTAAGCCACTGCTATTAAAACCATTAAGGTTATTTCCTGTGTAGGTTCATCCAGGGCTACTTACTAAGAAATGGAAATTAGGAGAGGTAGTAATAAAGCCTATCATTTATCACCAGGGATTTTCAGCCCATATCTGCCAACATTTTGTTTTGTCATTATGTCCACCTGTCTCCATGAAGAACACTAAAGCTGACTAGAGTCTAGTCTCTTAGTGGTGCACAGTTTAAAATCCCTCTTTGCTAACGGAAGCTATACATAGACCTCACCATTTAATAATGTTTTTTAAAAAGGACACTTTCTTTTGTTGGAAATTAAGTTTATTATTTAATGCTAAGTATTTCTGGGCAATTGACTAAAAAAAAAAAGAGTGCATTTTCATTTGCCCTTAAGCTACTTCAAACAAGAATGTGCTTGCATAGTTCTAAGTAGTAAATAAGTAGGTCCCTCATCGGTGGATTCAAGGCCATGTTAGAAGTGAACCTGGCTGACAGCCGGGCCATGGCACGAAGGTGGGCCCAGGTGCTATTCCACAAGGAGAATCAAGTGACAGTGGCGTGGTAAGCTCCTTCTGTATGTTCAGCTCTATACATATGAGAAGAGCGAGAGGTGTAAACAGCTCTATCCAAGAGCCTGAACAAGTTCGACTTGCCAGGTTAAAAAAAAAAAAAATCTATAGGAGTAAATTAAACCTTAATAGCACAGTTGCCAGAATTCGGAAAGTGAAACTATAACTCTCACTCTGGACAAGGTCCCCTACATCAGTACTCAAATACAATGATTTACTCAGGTGTCTGTTTGCACCTTAGCCCCAACCTCCTCCCGGGAAAAAGACAGTGCCTTGTTCACTGTCGATAGTCCAGTTGCCCTAGCACAGTAGCTGGGATACAGAATGTGCACAATGAGTGTCTGTTGAGTGAATGAACCAGTGGTCATTATAATATTAACAGCAAACCTGCTTGGACCCCATTGTGTGCCAGGCATTATGCTAAAGACTTCACACATTTTCTCATTTGATGCCCAGGCTTCAGGAAAGGTACTGCCAGGGTCACTGTTAGCACCCACAGCAGCTTGCTGTGATTTAGAAAAAGGCTTCTTCTCTGGGCTCACGAATTAGAAAACGGTGCCTCTTCTGAGCAAATGCAGCCCCAAGGGCAGGCAGCTGAGTGAGTGTACCCTGGCCTGAATTTCATCCTGTGTGCCCCCCACCCCCACCCCTTGGCTGGTTGCTCTGTGTAAGTCACAGCCCACACAGTTGTACACAGTAGCCCTGGGTACCACTATTATCTCCAGCTGATGCCCGAGGAAACTAAGGCGTGGAGAGGTTAAGTAACTTGTTCAAGGCCCATAACTACTACTTGTAGCTATGTAGATTTGGGAGGCTGGCACAATTCACATGACTTGTAAGGTTTGTGAGATCCTGAAGACTCCAAGAGCCACATCCTTGTCACAGTCTAGCACTTAGGAAGAAGGGGTAAGTGTTGATGGGTGTCGTTGTGACAATACGGGAACTATTTGCAGAGCCCCACCCAGTGTTGCCTCAAGGTTACCACAGGGAGTATTAGGTGGGAGCTGACCATGGCATCCTGGCATCCCAGGGTCCCCATGGTAATAAAGACAATGATTAATGGTGATCCTAAATATTTGTGTAAGACTTACAGTTAAATGTCTTTCCATTAAGGTAATATAACAGTGGATTAAAATCATTAGGTTCTCACAAAAGTCCCTTGAGAAAGGCGGGGTAGGTGCTATGATCTCAATTATTTAAGTGAGACAAATGAAGATAAGAAAAATAATGTGACTACCCAAAGCCTCATGACCAGTGAGGGTCAGAGAGGGATTTGGATCCAGCTCCTACTCCAGTGCTCAGTCTTCTGGTCTCTTTCCTGTTGCCCAGTGTGAGCTCTGCTCTGTGAGAGGTCAGTTGCAAGTCAGGCTCCCAAGCCTAACTGAGCATCAGAACCACTAGAAAAGCTTTTAAAATACAGTCTTCTGGACTCCTCACCAGATCCATTGGATCAAAATCATCCCTGGGGAAGCAGTATAATGAGTGTGTTTGTGTGTGTGTGGTAGGGGGTGGGGGAGAGGATTGGTCTGTAGTTATCATTTTTAGCAAGCTTCCTAGGTGATTTTTGTTGTTTGTTTACTGCCTGCCCAGCACTGTCCTCTCACCGGTGACTGGAAACGGCTCTAAACTCATGATTTTTTTTCAGGCTCTATGCCTTGTGCTATTCAGTGTCTTCTAGTCTCATACTTTTCTCTCTCTTCTGCCTACCTAGATCTTAGCCATTTTCAAGGACTAGCTCAACTCCTTCATGATTTTGTTGCTAGTGCTGTTCTGGTTATGCCCACTCCTGCCTCCAGACAGTCTCGCCTTCCGTACCTAAGTGCTCTCAGGGGGGCTTGTGGGTGGGAGCAGCTTGAGGGCCTGCTGCATGTCAGGCCCCTAATTCAGTGTTTCTCCACATGTCACTATGTGAACCATCACAGCAAGATGCTGAGGTCATGATTATCATTCCCATTTTAAGGAGGGGGTACGTGAAGAAACCTGGCTGAGGCCAGCACATCTAGGAGAGGGCATAGTCTCATCTGGCTTCAAGTACCTGCCTTTCTCTTCGTTCTGCTGAATATTCCAGTCTTCAGAAACCAGGAAGATTTCTTTTGTACTATAATTGAGAAACTGTCTTATGTTAAAAAAAAAAAAAATCTTTTACCTCCCACTGTATAACCCACATAGTAAAAAAACCTAGTTGTTAAAGAAATAAAAAAATTCCTTTTCTCCTTTTGTGAAATTACTTCCTAGCAAGCTTCAAAAGGCTGAACTGATATTGATCAAGATAGTATATTTATTTATTCAAGCCCTTTAATATTATGAGGAAATAACAGCCAACCTTCTATCCTTTTCTTTCTTTTAACTGGAAAACACATGAAATGTTAGAGCATATGGATGACTTTCAGATTACCTTTTCCAGGCTATTCATTTTACAAGGGTCGATTGAATCTCAGAGAGATTCAGTTAACCCATTCCAGGTCACATATCTTATTGGTGATAAATTTGAGATTAGAGTCCAGCTGTGTATCCTAGGATTATAGGTGAATTCATACTTGGCCATCCAATAGCAAGCAAGATGCCCATTTTTGAAATTAGTCTAGAGTACAAACTTCTTGAGGGAAAAATGGTTCCTTACCTCAAGAGCGAAGCTTTCCCCATGAAATATGTTTATGAGTGTTTGTTCCGGCAGCCTGACTCACTGCCTCAATGACTGAAGGACATTAAGGGAATAATTGCTCCTTTCTAAGTGCTCTGGTGGCCGCACGCCCTGCAAGATAACCTTGACCTGTCCTCCTGCCTCCTTCCAAGGTGCAAATGGAAATTTTATAGCTAAAGAAAACTAACACTGCTATCGTCACATATTGGGTGATGAAAATGGGAGAAAGCATAATTGAAATTTAAATAACAATTTTTCATCTATTTAATGGCCCTTGGGCCATTATTTTAAATTACAGAGCTAGAGGGAAAAAATGATTTTTTAACCCCCCAAATCATATGATTTTTTTCCCACAGTGACTCCCAAGTTCTTATTCACTTAAATTATTCAACAAATATTTATTAAGTCCCTACCATGTCAAACACTGTCCCACCTACTGGGGATTCAGTGGTGACCAAAAGACAAAATCCACACCCTCACCAAGCTTCCATTTGAGTGGAAGGAGACAGATAGTAATGAATAAATATATAATATGTGTTACAAATAGCACATCATGAAGAAAAACAAATAATGAGAAGGAACTGGAGAATGAAAGAGAGTGCTATTTTGGATCTGATGGCCACAGAAGATCTCTCTGGGGAGGAGGAGATTGGAGCAGAGACATTCAAAGATCTGGGGCAAAGAGTGTTCTAGGCAGAGAGAATAGGACATGGATCATTCCTGAAGCAGGAGAGCACGGGTGTGTTTGAAGAAAGGCCAGAATGTCAGTGGGGCTTGGGGTATGGTGACTGAGTGGGAGAGTGGTAAGAAAAGGGGTTTTCAGATGGCCAGGTCCTCTGCAGCATTAGGCCTGGGAAGGAGTCCTGATATGATCTTGAGTATAATTTGCCATGAACAGTTATCTGGTTTATGATGTAAAAGTTGAGAAGAAAAGATGATAAAGGCCAAGAGTGGCTTAAATTTTTTTTTAATGTTTATTTCTTTTTGAGAGAGAGACAGAGTATGAGTGGGGGAGTGGCAGAAAGAGAGGGAGGCACAGAATCTGAAGCAGGCTCCGGACTCTGAGCTGTTAGCACAGAGCCTGACGTGCGGCTCAAATCCATGAACCATGAGATCATGACCTGAGCTAAATTCAGACGCTTAACCGACTGAGCCACCCAGGCTCCCCAGAAAGATTTTTTAGAGGCCTCCCAGAAATATCAAGTTTAGTTAATGTCTCAGTTGTAAAAAACAAAAAGCCCCCAAAACCCCCATAAATACTTAGTTGCTAGTCACATAGGGGCCAGTGCTTAATTAAAAAGAAGGAGAGAATAACCTCAGGCCCCTCAATTTTTTGACACAAATGGGAAGAATTAATTAGATCCATTTATTCATTCAGAAACATTTATTTAATGAATATCATATTCCAGATACTCTGCTATGCTCTATGCCCCAAGCATAAAAAGATGAAAAAGACACTAAGTCTTACCCTCAAGGACTTGTAGACAAATGCAACGGCAGCAGCAGAATATACAAGCTATAGAGGTAGATTAGAGGATGGAGTGATGAACTTGGCCTGGCTTTGCCGAGCAAATGACCCTTGAGTGGGGCCTTAAAGGAGAGAAATTACATCCTGAGTAAGGGAAAACGCAAGCACATGCAAAGAAACAGAGAGGAATGAAGTTGCATGAGTAAATTTTATATATTGATTGATGGGACCTGGGGTCAAGAAGGGGAACAGTTGAAGAAAACTGGAGAGGTGGGCAGGGACCAGATTATGAGCCTGTGGATTTTATCCATGACTTCCAGTGCTATATCAGATAGTCTGTAATTTCTTTTCTAGCTCTAGGACTTTATGTCATATGAATCTGTTTTCCTTTCTCCATCAGTGTTTGAGGTAAGAATCACCAGCCCCTGTTTATTTTTGTATTTATCTTTTTAAGGTTACCTTGCTCTACCACTTTAAAGAATAACCATCAGAGCCTCTTTTCTTGCATGGGTGTTGCAAAGAACTTGAGGTCTTCTTTGGCTTTTAACAATGACTTTAGTTAAATTAGCAGAAACTACAGAAACTCCTGTGAATTTCCACTTTCCTGCCTTGCTCCTTGGGGCTTTTTCACTCCTGATCATGGTGCAGTTGCATGGATTTACAAGTTTACAGTTCTGGGGAGTGTGTGCTATACATCTGGTATATTACAGAGATTTGGTAGTCGGTAATTTTCACAGAAAACTAATCTGACTTCTTTATCAATTTTTCAGATTTCGGACTATTTTTTTTAAATAGTGTCTTTAAAAAGAACCATCCATTTATGGATGACCTACTTGAGGCAAGATCGCATACCAGGTAGTGGGGACACAAAAATGAATAAGATAAAATTCTTCCTTTAAGAAACTTACCACTGTGGAGGATTTCTTACAATTCTTATAAGAAATCTTATAATTCTTTGACTGTAGTATATAAACCGAATGGCGTTAGGTTCACGATGAAAAAGGTTTCTACAAAATTTCATTAAAAATAGTTGAGTTCTTTGGTGATGCATAAGCTTAGCCTCTCCTGGAAAGCTGAATTTATTTATCCAACACACTGACTAGAGGCAAGGAGGAGAAAAAAAAAGCCAGAAGAAAAGTTCTAATTCATGATACATAACTTGAGAATCTCCATTGAACAGCTGCATTGTAACACTCACCCTTTTTGTTCACATGGAGTTGCTCTCTGGAATCCTCAGATATCCATGGTTGCCCGAGGGCTCTTCAAATGTCACCAGGGCAACACCAAAGTAACACACATGAAGAAGCCCTTCTGTGGCATTCTTTATGAAAAGCATTGAATTAAATTATTGCATAACAAATCATCTGCATATGAAAGGCAGTGAACTGTTGGAGAACCCAACTGGAAACAATGCTGAATTTGATTCTACCTCCACTGATAACTCACTGGCACCCTTAGAAATCTTGTTGTGACCAGAGTCCCCCTTTTGGAATGTGGGAAATATTAACACTGTATTTAGGACCTCAAGGGGATTATGAGCTAAATTAGGGAGATTGTTGAGATGGTCATAGAAAAATCCCTTAACCCCATTCCTCTCAGCCTTTCTCCATCAACCTTTCAAAAAAAATTAAGGAATTTCCCAGTTTAGATGAAACCATTGCTCACCGCCAAGGAGATCCTGGCAAAACAGATAGCAGCTGCTTTGATTGAGTCTTACCATGTGCCCGAGACCGTGCTAAGCACTTCACGTGCATAATTTTTATGTCACCCTAATAACCTGTATTGTAGGGTCAATATTATCGAAATCTTCATTTTATAATGGAGACATTTAGACTCTAAAATGTGTGTGAATCTTGGCCCAGTTTCACAAAGCTCAGGAGTATTCTGAAGCAAAGAATTAGAATCAGGTGATCTGTCTCAGGAGCCCTCAAACCTCTGTACATATTAGTTTAGAGGGAACTGTATACCAGAGCACATCCTCTATCATTTCTATACCTGGCTGCTGCTTATTCTGGATAGAAATCTTTGTAGTAGGAAAAGTAATTTCTACAGACTAAGTATATTAACTCAAGAAAGCCTGTAAAGAGGCAGTGTATGAAAAATAGAAGTGATGTTTTAGGCTTGATTAAACCAAATAAGACAGATTTTGGAAAATATACTAAAATATTTGTGTCCAAATGATCCTGCCACTGGCAACCCAGCTTCCCTAGCACAATGCTTGATGCTTTTCCTGGGGAATTGCCCCCTTATGAACCACAATAAGAAGAAAATGAGTGTCACTTCTCTTTGGCTAGATTTTAATGTTGGGTCCCCAGAGAAAACCAGTCACCTTGTTCTCACCAGGATTGTCCGTGAAAGATCTAACTATTTTATTTATTTTTTTTTTTTTAAATTTTTTCAACGTTTTTTATTTATTTTTGGGACAGAGAGACAGAGCATGAACGGGGGAGGGGCAGAGAGAGAGGGAGACACAGAATCGGAAACAGGCTCCAGGCTCCGAGCCATCAGCCCAGAGCCTGACGCGGGGCTCAAACTCACGGACCGCGAGATCGTGACCTGGCTGAAGTCGGACGCTTAACCGACTGCGCCACCCAGGCGCCCCGATCTAACTATTTTAAAGAGCAGGTCCACACTCACTTGCACTCACAGTGCAAGAAATTGGCACCACAAACATCTATTTTAAAGGACAGATTTGCCCCCTTTACAATTTTATTTATTTATTTATTTATTTATTTATAGTAATAAAAATAGCATGTTGATTATGAAACATACCTGTTGATCATAAAACTAGCATACTGATTATAAAAAGCACCTCAAAATAATCACTACATACTTCTAACGTGTACTCAAAAGAGCGTTTTGAAATATTTCAAGCGAGCCAGCCAGCATTTTTAAAAGTAAATGTGATCTCCCAAGAGAATTCCTTCACTGAAGATAGCAGACACATGGCTCGTATAGGTATTTTTTAAATGGTAGCACTGCTTTATAATCACACGTCTAATGTGCTCTTCTAAGATAGAAGCACAATATGGGTACATATACAATTATTTCTTGGTGGCACCATTTTTTTTCAAGAAAAATGACAATACCTACAACTTTCTGGGTGCTAACCGTGTTCCAGGTACACAAATTATTGTATCTAAAACTTAAAACAGGGCTAGCAAGTCAGTATTACACTCATTTTTCTTTCTTTTTTTTTTCTTTTAAGTTTATTTTGAGAGAGAGAGAGTGCTTATGCAAATGGGGGAGGGGCAGAGAGAGACAGGGAGGAGGGAAAGGGAGAATCCTATGGAGATTCTGCACTGTCAGAGCAGAGTCCGATGCGGGGGCTCAAGCTCACAAACCGTGAGATCATGACCTGAACCTAAATCAAGAGTCGGATGCTCAATCCACTGAGCCACCCAGTCTCCCCTACACTCATTTTTCATGTGATACAAGTAAAGCTTATGGAGGCTTAGGAATTAAGTGGAGTCTCGTGGTTAGGGCTGTGTTCCTTGCAGGCTCACATGCTCACTCATGGTGCATCCATGGCAGAAGAGGAGCACAGTCATTTCTGCGTAAAGGGAGAACAAACATACAAATTAAATTATTAACATCACCACTTGGGTGTTAATAGACTCCTGGAACTGAGGTGAGATGTAGTCTTCAATGGCTAAATAAGAGAACCTGTACGAAAGCATTGAGACAAAGTCATTCCATTCATTCTTAACTTTTAGTACAGAAGAATCGTCTGAGGGGTTTTTCAATATGCAGAACCTGGGATCCACCAGTTAGAAACCCAGTTTAAACAGATGGGGGTCCAGGAGCCTGCATTTTTAAGATGTTTTCCTGAGGATTGTGAGGCTGTAGGTCTCTGGGACCCTCTTTAAAAAATACCAGTTTATCACACAGCAGATTCTCTCAATGTGGTTTCCTTTCCTTTCCCTAGATGTGTGAGTACAGGAAGAAAACCAAAGACAATAGTTGAAAACAAGAGCTCAGTTCATAGGGCATTGTGTCTGGTTTACATCACTTTATTGAAATAGGCCAAATTTGAAATTTTATTTGAAATTTAGCCTCTTACCTTGATGGCCTCCGTGTCAAACTTCAGTGTACAAAAGTACACTGGGTGTGAAGAAAGTTCTCACAGCAACTCTGGTTTGATCAGTCTCAAGATTCCCGCAGCATGTAAGGCACAGCCAAAGTAATGCCAGGTGGAGATGCAGGGGATTTCCTGTTTATTCGTTTTACCTATTTAAAATGATTTTATACATCCTGTGATTTTTACAGTTGTTGTGAAAGGAAGCTCTTATATTTAACTCTATTGAAATGTAGCACTTGTGTTTTTAGAGGAGGGGAGGATGGGGATAAATCTCCTTGGCGCTTTTCATGAATTAATGAATTATGTTCTTACAGCTTGACTTTTCCGCTGTCTATAACAGAGACAAAGTTAGGCTTCAGAGATCTGATGGTGAATTTCTAAGGTTCATAAATTATGTGTCAGACAGTTCAGGAGGCAGGGTATGTTTTTGTTTTTATTTCCCCCCTTCTTTTCTTGCCCTTCGGGCATGCAACATTTGGATAGTTTAATCCAGCCCATAATGGGATGGGCAAGAGAAGGGGATTAAAATTAAAATTCTCTAAAGTACCTCACATAAAAAAGTTTTGTAAAGAAAAAGGATTCAAAATCCTAGGTTATACCAAGACTTCATCCTACTTTTCATTTTCTTTATTCATTCTATTTCCTCTTTATGGGACTAATCAGGAGGTAGCTATGGGCAGAACTGTTAGTTGATGACAGCAAGTGGAGTGAGTGTCTGGGAAAGGATCTCATCCTATTTTTTTCTGCAGGTCCTGAGACCTGGCATGTCAGCCATTTTAGGGTTGGATGAAGGTTAGAGATAAAAGTTAAGTTCAGCCTTAGTGCTGGTTGCACTAAAAGCACAGTTGTGCTCCTGGTGTTTTCAGAAAGGATGGTGAGTGGTCGATGATACTCAAGCAGCCTAATGACAAACTTTTCTAACGTGCAGGTTCAGAATCCCTTCAGTTTACTTTTTTTAAAAGAGATATATATAGTGTACCATATATACTTTAGCTCTATAAGGAAGAAAAAAATAGAGGCAGGAAAACAAACCCAGGGCCAGGAGGAATGACTTGTTGCATAGACTGGAGAAGCAGCACCCACTTTCAGAAGGGAGGGTTTTAGGGATAGACTCGGTATGGATAGAGATCAGTATGTAATGAGCAATCTGCACATAGTTATTACTACCTTCAGTGTACTCAAAAGACACATACAACCTTTGTTTTAAAAGATTTTTTAAAATTTATTTATTTTTAAGTTTATTTAAGTCTATTTATTTTTGAGGGAGAGAAAGAGCGCGTGTGCGCACACAAGTTGGGGAGGGGCAGGAGAGAGAGAGGGAGACACAGAATCCGAAGCAGACTCTAGGCTCCCAGCTGTCAGTACAGAGCCTGACGCGGGGCTCGAACCCACAAACCATGAGATCATGACCTGAGCCCATGGTGGATGCTCAACCAAGGCCCCCCCCCCCACATACAACCTTTTTAAATGATAAAAGTAGAGGGTTTTTTTAATTAGGTAATCCAAATATCTTAATCTGTCAAAAACATACAAATTACAAAAACACATGTAGTATCTCTTCATTAACATTGAGTAAAAGATGGAAAGCCGTGAGGTTAGTGGGGGACAAAAGGTGATGAAGCACTAAATACCTCCTTCCCTGAATAATTTTCGTGAGTACTTTCGAGATGTTTTTGTGAGCAAGCTCTGGAGGATTTTTTTTTAAAAAAGAGGAAGACAGTTTTGAGGACTAGCTTGATTTTGGAACTTCAGACTTTAATTCTTTATTCAACGTCAACCTTTGGTTCTGTGTTTGATATGCTAGGCTCGTAGAGGTACACATTTTCAAAGTCTATGTAGAATTTTTAATTCTCTATGAAATAAACCCGGTTTCTAAGTTAGGTATCAGCCCTCACCCTTGGCATAAGGAGCTTCTGTTATGCAGGACTTGAGGAATGCCCCAGCTGGGGAAATGCCAGTTAATAGATTCAGACAGATGGATTTTGATGAGAATGTGCACTGTTCACACCCCTTTAGCAAATGTTTTCAAATATTCTCAAGTAACACACTTAACTTGAAAACAAATATGGATTTGCTTACTTTAGAGTCAATAGTAATTATTATCATTAGTAGTATATAAAAATATCTGCTCTGTTTGTGCATATGAGAGTGCTAAATTCATATGTCACATTATATCTCTAGACCTGTAGCTGCCTTGTACATACAGAAAAAACATACTTTGAATTTAAAACAGGTTTTGGCAGAAAATTATTTCAGCTGTTGTGAAATATAGCACTTTTTT
Source organism: Panthera onca (assembly GCF_046562875.1). Classification (NCBI taxonomy): domain Eukaryota; kingdom Metazoa; phylum Chordata; class Mammalia; order Carnivora; family Felidae; genus Panthera; species Panthera onca. The sequence continues at coordinate 228,295,446 of NC_138339.1, forward strand.
TTTTAACTTCCCTCCCCCATAAAATCAGAGTGATCGTCAGCTGTGGAAATAGCCTTACGAAATTCCCGAGAGGAATGCAATTTTTTTTTTCTCAGTGGAGACTGTGAAACCAGACCAGAAAGGAATGACATTGGAATAGAAATCAGACTGGTTTAAGGAGCAGGGGAGAATTTCTTATGGGAGTCATTTTATAGAGTCCAGTGCTCTCTTCACGAGCGTGAGGCACAGCTCTGGCCACATGCGTTGCCAAAGACCATTCTTCCCTGGCATTAACTTAACTGAAGGCCCGAAAACCAAGTTTAAGGCATAGGAAAATACGAAAGCAGGAGGTTAGAGATAGTGCTTTGAAGTGTAAATATATGCATTAATATGTTGAGTGCTCTTTTGGGCAAGATGCTTTGCTGGGTTTGTGGATATAGCTGAAAAGGAAAAGATCTCATAAAACTTGCAGTCCAGGGCTGTGGATTGACCTTCGCACATTTAATTATTTAATTACAGTGTGAAAAGTGCAATGTAGGAGAAGAAAGGGTGCTATGGAAGTGTAGCAAGGGGACTGATAGCATCAGAAAGGCTGGAGAAGGCTTCATTGAAGAATAAATAGCATTGGAGCTAAGTTCTAGAATAGTAGAAGTTCCTTAGAAGGAAGTATTAGAAAAGACATTTAAAGCAATGGGAACAGCATTTGTGAAGGTTCAGAATCAGGAAAGCATTGAGTCAGGCCAGGGATTAGAAGGCAGTTGGTGTGGTTGGAGCTAAGAGAATCAGCGAGGGACAAAGTGAGTAGGTGCCATTAACACAGCATTGCACACGCTGGAGGCGCGGGGCCCTTTTCTCATTATATTCTGTGGTACCCTCCGTGGTGGTACCCATTTTCTGGCCAGAAGAAAAAATATCAGGACTTCAAATTCATTCTCTTATTCTGTTTCAGTTCTTGCCTATATTTCTATCTCCATCTCTAAGTTTCTTAAAAAAAAAAAAAGTTTGTGTGTGTGTGTGTGTGTGTGTGTGTGTGTGTGTGTGTTTCATAAGAAAATCATACTACTGCTTGTTCATAATGGCCTGGAAGTTTTAACTAATTTAATATCTGCAGGGCTTTGTATATCTTTCAAAATTTGAATATTATTCAAGTTAGTAGAAGTGTGAACTCTATTACATTATCATAGCATGTATTGGTTTAGCTTTTAAATACAGCAGTCTCTTCTTTTTAACTTCTGAAAGGTCTTGTTTAAAAAGAGGAAAATAAATGAATTCTTCTGTACCAAAAGAGAAGGCTTTTAGATCCTATTTCTGGATAGCTGAATAATGTTTCTGCAGCTTTTACGTCACATCTGTGTGTGCAACAGCTGTTAGATCATTCCTAAAACCTTAGCATTTGTTCATATTTTAAGATGTTCAACATTTTTATGTGCAGATGTAAGTTTCCAAGTTGTATTTGGAGAAAACATGCCTTTCCAAGTTGCAAAATACATTTTCTGGTTCATTTGTTAGGAAAGGAAAATATGCGATACATTTTTGAATGCACTCCTGGCGGTTTAACTACTCAGCCAAACTATGTGGAGAACAGCGTAAACAACACATGTTGGGCTCCTTTCACCTGTAGGTCAAGATCTTGCCAACTGCGTTGTTCTGAAGTTTCATGTTACTAAAACTTTGGGCTGTTTATTTGCATGTTGTGTACGTAATGAGGAGATATAAGCCAATCTTGTTGATTGCCATCATTAGATTCGAAAAGTTCTGTAAGTGAAGATACTAGATACAATAGTGAGTAGTAATGTAAAACTAAATGAAATTGATTTTGAAGTGAGATATAGTGTTTGTTAGGCGATTGCACACATGCTAATCCCACCACTGTGATTAATGAGTGGTGAGTTGATAATGTCTGTTGAACACCTACTCTAATTCAAAAGATTCTTTCATGAACAGGTCAGACATAGCAGAAGAAAAAAGAGAGAGAGAGAGCAAGAGAAATATCACAATCTCTTCTTTATAATTCAACAAAAGCTAAACATGATGTGCAAAATACATGTCTTTGATGATACTTAAAAAAATTACCAAGGTAACAAATTAATGTCCTAGAAAACTGGGTTTATAAATGCTGAAAAGATAGAGGAAAAAAAAATAAATTCCTATCAATAAGAGGTGCTTGTAGAAAGCCTCTGGAAAGAGATGGCTTTGGCTTGGCTGGAGAGGAGGATAAGTAACGAGAACTGATGCCTACTCATCATGAGGTCTAGATAGTGGGAGAGCCCCAGTTTTTGTGGACTACCATCTCCTGGCCATGTGACTTTAGGCCAGATATCTCAGTTTTCTCATCTGTAAAATGGGGCTAATAATCATGTTGTTGTGTGTTTGAATAAAATATGTAAAAGAATGCGGATGGCACAGAGTAAGTGCTTAAAATGTCAGTTTTTATTTTTTATTACCTTTATTCATAATGGAACTAGTAGAAATCAGGGTTATGAGGTGCAGAGCATGCCGTAAACAAAAGTAAAGAGGAACAGGCCTGCCTAGAAGTATTCAGTCAGTTTTAAACAATAGAAATGTTATTCCTAGCAAATAAAATACACTAAATGCTTATTTATTATTTATTTTGAGAGAGAGAGAACACATGCAGGAGAGAGACAGAGAGGGAGAGAGAGAGAAGCCCCAGTTTGCGGGGTTTGATCTCACAAACCGTGAGATCATGACCTGAGCCGAAATCAAGGGTCAGAAGTGAGCCATGCAGGTGCCCCTACATGCACAATGTTTAATGGTCTCCATAAAGTTGATTGTGTGACTTGTAAATGTCCTTAAAAATCTAGAAATTATTTCAAACATTCAGAATTAGAAACACGACTAGTCCATGACTAACCTTTAATGATATGTTTATAATGGAAGAATGAGTGTGCGTATACTGACATGAATGATGGAGGGTGTCATGACTTTTCCTGAAAATTTGCTAGTCCAGCTTTCCGTCTAGATTTCCATCTTTTGATCATTTGAAAAAATATCTATGAATAGAAATGTGATTTAGAGAAACATACATAAAATATATAGTATAAACATACTTTGGGAATTTCCAGGTTCTGAAAAAATTATATAAGTTGAGCTGGAAGAAGGACGTAAAACTTCGGGTCATATTCAGACGAATGTCATTTTTCTCATACTGGTTAGCTAACCTCCACATCCACTATTCCAAGAAACCCTGCATTGCCCTGATCCCAGCACAGGCAGGACCCTGGCATCCTGGTGTGTGGCCTCTATTTCGGGAGGACCTGGGGGAGGGGGAGGGGGCAGAGCTTTAGAGTGAGAGCTCCTGGCCCAAGTCACTCAGTAGAGCTGACTGTTTCCTTATGTAAAGCGAGTACCTTAAATCTTTGTGTAAGGACTGAAAGAAATAACATTTGGGAAAAAAAATCACTAGGTACACCCCTTTCTACAATCTAGATATTCAGCAATCGCTCTTTAATTCTAGAAGTAGCCAAAAGCTGTAATCACCTTATTTTGTTTTAAACATCTATTAGTATGCTTTATGATTAGTGCTTGCCAAATACAAAGTCATCTAATACTCAGTTTTACAGAGGAGGAAACTGAGGCGGAATGAGGTGGAGTAACTTGTCTAAAGTCAGGCATTTAGCACATGGCTGAGCAGAGCTTTCAAAGGCTTGGACAGTATGGCTCCTGCAAAGGTGTGCTCTCACCCATTAAACTACACAAGTATGGTAAGGAGCATATAAATACGTATCTCATCTTTGTTGTGGTTTTGTACAAATATTAAGTTTTTGTATAGACTTAGAAACATTGAGCTGCAGAACTGAAGATGACTCTAGAGATCATCTGTGAATCCAACTCCTTATTTTATAAGTCCTCACCAAAGACTCGGGAGTGTGAATAATTGACCCATCATCACAGTGATCTTGGTAGCAGAAAGGTGGCAGGTACTCAGGTCTCTTGATTCAGCACTCTTTCCGTCCCACTGTGCTGCTTCTCCAGAATCACAAAGATAATTTAATTATTGTTAGAATCACATTCTTTAAAAAATATTTTTTTATTGAGATATAACTTACAAAAAATTCACCCTTATAAAATGTATATACCTCGGTAGTTTTTAGTATTTTCACAAAGTTTTACAACCATTACCACTATCTGATTCTGGCACATTTCTGTCACCTCCAAATGCCTATTAGAAATCACACCCTCTTTCTCCCTCCTCCCAGCCCTTGGCAATGCTGAGCCACTTTCTGTCTCTATGAATTTGCCTATTACACACATTTCATTTAAATAGAATCATATGATGTATGCCTCTGTGTCTGGCTTCTTTCACTCAGCACAGTGTTTTCAAGGTTCATCTATGTTGTAGCATGCATTAGTACTTTATTCCTTTTTATGGCTGAATAATATTCCCTTGTATGGATATACCATGTTTTGTTTATCTGCTCATCGGTTGATGCATATTTGGGTTGTCCCCACTTTTCAAATATTATGCATCATGTTTCTATGAGCATTCATGTGCATGTTTTTGTGTGAACATATGTTTTCAGTTTTCTCAGATATATATAAATGGAATTGCTAGGTGATATGGTAACTCTATGTCTTACCTTTTGAGGAACTGTCAGTTTTGCAAAATAGCTGCACATTTTGCATTCTGGATTCAAATTTCTCCACATCCATAAAAATCTTTACTTACGCTTTCCTTTAAGAGTTTAATAGTTTGGGGGCGCCTGGGTGGCTCAGTCAGTTAAGTGTTGGACTTTTGGTTTCAGCTCAGATCATGATCTCACAGTTTGTGGAATCCAGCCCCTGCCTGGGATTCTCTCTTTCTCTCCCTCTGCCCTTCCCCTACTTGTTCTCTCTCTCTCTCTGTAAATATAAATAAATACACTTAAAAAAAGAGCTTAATAGTTTTAACTCTTACATTTCTGTCTCTGATTCATTTTGAGTTAACTTGGGTATATAGTGTGAGAGGATCCAACTTCATTGTTTTGCATGTGTATACCCAGTTGTCCCAGCATCATTTGTTGAAAAGACTATTCTTTCCCCATTGAAATGTCCTGGAATCCTTCATTCTTATATTAAAATGAATCGCTGTTCTCTACAAGTCAGGGTAAGTAAATTGTTATTTGTTGGATTACTTTCCAAACTGACTGGGCTATAATATCTCTGTAACCCTGTTGTTTCATCTATAAAATGAAAGTGATAATACTTTGTTGTAGCATCATTTGAAGCATATAATACCTTAGTGAAGATGGAAGCCTGGATCACATGATATCCCAATATCTAATTTTAAGGTTTTAAGGTTCTAACTTTGATTTTGATGCTGTTTAAAGTCCTTTGAGTCTGACTGACCTGGGTTCAAACCTTGGCTCCGTTGCATACTAATTATGTGACATGGGCAAATTAAATTTTTTTTTATTTTTAATTTTTTTAATTTTTTTAACATTTATTTATTTTTGAGACAGGGAGAGACAGAGCATGAACAGGGGAGGGTCAGAGAGAGGGGGACACAGAATCTGAAACAGGCTCCAGGCTCTGAGCTGTCAGCACAGAGCCCGACGCGGGGCTCGAACTCACGCACCGGGAGATCATGACCTGAGCCGAAGCCGGCCGCCTAACCGACTGAGCCACCTAGGCGCCCCAAATTAATTTAAAAAAAAAATGTTTATTTATTTATTTTGAGAGAGACTGTGTGCATGTGCTTGGGGAAGGCACAGACAGAGATGGAGGGGGAGAGAAAGGGAGAGAGAATCCCAGCACAGAGCCCAACACAGGGCTTGATCCCTCAACTGTGAAATCATGACCTGAGCCAAAATCAAGAGTCGAATGCTAAACTGACTGAGCCACCCAGGCACCCCTGTAAATTTTATTTTTAATTGAAGTATAGTTGGCATATTAGTTTTAGTTATACAACAGAGTGATCTGACAATTACATACATTATAAAATGCTTACAGTGAGAAGTATAGTTACCATGCATTACCATACAAAGTTGTTACAGTATTATTGACTGTATTTCCTATGCTATACCTTTCATCCCCATGAGTTATTAATTTTATAACTGGAAGTTTGTATATCTTAATTCCTTTCAGGTATTTTGTCTGTCCCCTCACTTCCTCCCTTCTGGCAACCACTAGTGTGTTCTCTGTTTTTGTGAGTCTGTTTCTTTTTTATTGTTGTTTGTTTTTTTAGATTCCACTTGTAAGTGAAATCATATGGTATTTGCCTTTCTTGGTCTAACTTATTTTACTTAGCATAATACCCTCTAGGTCCATTCATGTTATATAGTGAATGGCAAGATTTCGTTCTTTTTTATGGCTCGGTAATATTCCATTGTGTATATATATATACCATTTCTTTTTTATCCATTCATCTATTGATCTATGCTTAGATTGCTTTCATATTTTGGCTATTGTAAATAATGCTGCAGTAAACATAGGGGTATGTATGTCTCTTCAACTCAGTTTTTTTCATTTTCTTTGGGTAAATTCCCAGAAGTGGAATTACTGGATCGTAGGGTATTTCTATTCTTGATTTTTTTGAGAAACCTCCCTACTGTTTTCCACAGTGGCTGCACCAATTTGCATTCCCCTTAACAATCTTACATAATTCTTAAAAGATAAATCATACAGCATGATAATTACTTCAATTTTATTATCAAAGCTCAAAGCTTTCATGAACCTGGCTTGTTAAAGCAGCTACACTTACTAACTACAAGAACCACATGGTAAAATGACAACACAGAAGCCCCTGGCATGCACTTTAAAGATAAATTTACAACCATGTAGATGCATTGACCATTGCTTCCAAAATGCTGGTGAGTGGATGGCAATCTGATGAAACTTTCATGACTTCATGGAGAAAATATTATATAATGTTTTTAACTGACAATTTTTTTCTTTATTATGAGGTTATGGCCTTTCTTCCTTTTGATGTTTTAAATGCCATTTTTTTTAAGTGTTAATGATGGTGGTGGTGGTGAATTCCTTGACCCAGCAAAATTAGAAGGTAGGTAACTTTAGTATTACTCCTAAACTCTCTTTTGAAATTATTCCCAGTCTATAAAATCTCTAAGTCTGGGATCCTCTGTCTTAAAGTACACTATCCCTGAAATCCATAAATATTGTTTCATTTAATTATAAAGGGATCACAAAAAGTCTCTAGCTACCATGCTGTGAGTAGATAATAGCTCAGCCAATCAGGAGTCTTTAAGAGAGCTCTTTTCATTCCAGAGGCAGCCATTTAAAAGTCCCTAAAGGAAGCTTCGGTAATACATGCAAAATGTGAAGTCTGGTATATGCAAATAAATTCGCACTTGTATTATTTAATTTTAACTCTCAGCCTCTTTTGAATGAGGTTGACCAGAGGCTTAGATGATACATTTTTTAATGTTTATTTATTTATTTTGAGAGAGAGAGAGCATGCATGAGTGGGGGAGGGCCAGAGAGAGAGGGAGAGAGAGAATCCCAAGCAGGCTCCACACAGTCAGCACAGAGCCTGACACGGGGCTCAATCCCAAGAATCATGAGATCATGACCTGAACTGAAATTAAGAGTCAGATGCCCAATCAACTGAGCCAAATAGGCGCCCTGCTTAGATCATAATGAATATTCTTGCAAGATATTAGTTGAGTGGAAGGATTTGATGAAATGAAGTGGAGAAGTTAAGTTTTGCCATGAGCTTTCATGCATTAAATCAAGTTACTGTAGTTTTTGTGTCACTTTTGTGTTACTAAGACAGGCATCCAAGGGGAACTATGTTCTAGGTAGAGTAAGCTCATTTTAATTTACAACAGTGAAGATATGGCATATGTCTCTTCCTTGATAAAATATTTTAGGAAGTGTTTGGTGTTGTTTCTTCCCAAGGATGTTGTAGACCACACACACCATTCAGAGCCTACATAAACCACTGTAACTGTCAATGAAAGGGTGGGCTTTCCAACTTAAAAAAAAAAATGTGTCATATGTTTTAGCTCTTTCTTTTTCTATAACCTAAATATTCTTAGATTCTTAGTAATCACATACATTCTGCACAGAATATACTATACTCTGTAATTGTAAAGAACATACCTTCTAGTATCAAGAACTTAATTACTAAGTATGAGATACATGGGAATAAAGCACCAATGCAAGCTGGTAGTAGAGAAGGACAACAGCTTTAGTGCCCTGACAAACCTGGGTTTGAATTCAGCTACAAGATAGGTGAAGACATTTTCTGGGTGTTCTGTGGAGTATCATGGACAGCCAACAAATTAGAGGACAGTGGAAATTTGGAGAAATAAGTTGTGGAATGCTTTCCAGAATAGGTGACGTACAAGGTGAATTTTTAAGAATAAGTAAAAATTCACCAAAGGGTGGGGAGGAGGGAAGGATGCTCTGACAAGGATCAGCAGCACGTGCAAAGATATTTAGGCATGATGCCATAGCAAGTAAGAAGCAAAGGGTCCAGGATTACTGACCCCATATCAGGATGCCTGAAAGGCATACGAATGAAAATATTCAGTAGAGGGACATCTGGGTGACTCATTCGGTTAAGCATCTGACTCTTGGTTTCAGCTCAGGTCATGGTCTCATGGTTTGCGAGTTTGAGCCCCACATTGGGCTCTGTGCTGACAGTGCAGAGACTGCTTGGGATTCTCTCTCCCTATCTCTCTTTGCCTCTCTTCTGCTCGTGGTCTGTCTGTATCTCAAAATAAATAAATAAACTTAAAAATTATTCAGTAGGGTTGGAGGCTTCTCCTTATTTGGCTCATGTGAACTTTTAATTAATAAAGTAAGCAATTTGTTTATATTAATTAAAAAGTAATGATTATTTCCCATTGGAGTAGCAAATTCTTCATTCTGAATACCCTGTTTTTCCAAAAAATATGTCTCTAGGGCAATGAACTTATGATAAATCAAAAAAAATTTTTTTTCCTAACAATACATTTTAAATTATATATATTTTTTACTAGATGTTTATACAGTTCTTACTCATATTCTCAGATTTAAAAATATCTGACAGCAAAAGCTAGCCATTTTGATTAAAAGGAAAGAAGGGTTTGAGTTGAGACTTCAGTTCTACTAATGAGGATGTAAACATTTGGTAACTCATTACAACTGGCTAAGGGAGAACTGAGAAGGTTTTTACCTAAGGAAAGACTTTCATTAGAATTATGATAAGTCTGACTCAACAAATGGATCATTCTTCGTGGACAGTTTTTGTTTGTTATTAGAAATGTTGTTGTTACTTTGATCAATGAAATGTTCCAAAGTAAAATGTGTCTCTGAGTCCAATAACAGATATCCACATACTTATTCAGCAGGATTTTTTTTTTTTTATTTGCAGAAGAGAGCTATGTTGCCACATGTCTACTCAAATAAATTAACATTACTGTCTAAACTGACTCATTTGTAAGGAACAAGTCTACGTAGCAGAAAGTATAACATATCAGAAAGTATGCATGCCAAAAACATCAAAATAGACAGGTTTCTCATTTTCTGTTTGTGTTAATGATGCCATCTCTTGACCTTAACCTGCACCCTGATGCCAGCACAAATGCTGAAAGGTAGAATCATAGAAAATAAGAGAATGGAGGTGGGAAGGAGGGAAGTGGGAAAAAGACTGGTGGGGGAGGAGCAGGAAAGGCAGGATGCCCTTTCTCAAGACAGGAATTTAGGGGGGAAATGCCCCTGACAAGGGAATTCTAACTTGAAAGACTATCTTCCCCAGCTAGGTGGCATCTAGAACCTATGATTGCCATTCAGAGAAAAGGAGAAAGGGAAAAAGGAATGTAGCATTTTCTCCTTAGGGCAGAATGAGTTGTTTCTCTTTAATACATACATGGACTTAAATGTGGAACCTCAGATTTTTATAGTCAAAGCAAAGGAAACCATAAGATAAACAGTAAAAATGATTTGTTGGTATGATGTTATTGTAGCTTTTGTGTCTATTTTGTCAAGCAAAACGTGGATGTGTCACGCAATGCTTTAAGCACGACTTTCGAAAGAAAAACAATAGCCATTTGCTCCGATAGGAACCGCATGTTCAATGGTAGACACATCTTGAGGCATTATTGTTTTTCTTAGAGCAATGACATTTGGTGTTTTTCAGGGATTGAAACAACTATACCATCTTTCCACTGACATGGAAGTTTCTAAGATAATCACATGCAAGGAAAGCGTAGTCTAAATAATGTCTCTACCTATTAAGTTGCTTTCCACTTACGCTGAGACCAGGACTTGGGACCACCATTGGCTTCATTTCCTACCATGGCTACCTATTCTCCTTGAGCCTGGCGTATTCTCTGGAAACTCGGACACTTTATAATTTTATCTCTGTATTCCAGGGCCTAGAAGGAGTATACTAGGGGTGCCTGAGTGGCTCAGTCGATTGAGCGTCCGACTTCGGCTCAGGTCACGATCTCATGGTTTGTGAGTTCTGGCCCTGCCTTGGGCTCTGTGCTGACAGCTTGGAGCCTGAAGCCTGCTTTGGATTCTGTGTCTCCTCCTCTCTCTGCCCCTCTCCCGCTCATGCTCTGTCTCTGCCTCTCAATAATAAATAAACATTAAAAAATAAAAATAAATAAATAAATAAATAAATAAAAGGATTATACTATTTTTTTTTTTTTTTTTGGCTAAATGAATAAGGAAATGAATAACTTCAGGCTAGAAGTGATGAAACAGATAATATTATAACTGAAATTTACAGTTTGTAAAGCACTTCATTACCCAATTTAATAGTCAAAATCATGGCATGAGGTAGATACCTCCTATCTCTATTTTACAAATAAGGGAACAGAAGCTCAGAGAGGTTAGGTAGGCTGCCTAGAGCACAGCTAATGAAGTCACTTAGCTGGGATTTAAACTTAGATTCTCCCTAAATTCTGCTCTATCCTCCTGTCTCTAGAGGCCTTATACACAAAGAGTAGAAGCTGAAAAGATTTTATCTCACATATTGAATTTTATTCAGGGGGAAATAAGTAAAGCCTTCTATTTTAAAAAAGTTCAGAATATTAATAACATTTTATGAATGCTCACATTCATTCGGCTTATTATTTTTTATCAATATGAAAGAAGAAGAACCAGCAGTGCAAGTTTAATATCATGAGAGATTTGGGAGTATTTTATTAACCTGGCCTGCTAGGTTGCCCACAGTGATGGAGGCACTGCTGTTTATCAGTTTGTGCAGATGGACTGAATTCCAGCCTAGAGATGTGTTAACTTTCACATATAGAGAAGCCTGGAGGGTACAAAGCACTCTATTGTAATCCCAGGAAAATATTTTTAAGTATATATTTCCCCTCTGCAATCCCACAATAATTTCCTTTCATGAAATCTCATCGTTAATGGATTTATACCTGGAAGAACCACCAGCATCCAGGAGGGTGTCAGCAAGGCGCCGTCCCAAGAACTGAGTGAGACTGCCTGCTGCCATCTAGACTTGCGGGTGAAAAGAGCACAGACAACTCCATGCGGTGTGTTCGTGTGTTCCTAAGTGTCCGCAGTCCAGGAAGTGAGAGGCCTTTACATGTCTCTAGCATTTGTCCATAGCCATCCCCTTCTTTCCCCAGGGGAGCATAATGTCCATGGAAGGTTCTAGAAAACAGATGCGAGGTAAGTCACTTACAATACTTGTCATTTACTAGGAATGAGATGCTGTCTGGAGGAAAAACATTAGGAATCGTCTGGTCAGGGCTTAAGAGCATGTGTTGCCTCCATCCTCAGTCCGCCTCTTGGAGGGAATACCTTTTATTCCAAAGAAACTCTTCCTGTCCCATTCATTCCCAGTGAAGAATATTGGTATCTCCTTTTCTGCTGTTATGTGCACACTCTAAAAAATTGCAAATTTAAAAAAAATTGTGATAAATATCCTGGGTAGGAATAGGAAAACCTAAACACAGGACAGTTATTTCAGATTACCACAGAAAGCTACCTGCCAGTGTGTTTTAGGAGGGTTCGTTGTTCAGTGTATTTGGATGAAACTACGGTTGAACATGACTCTTCTCTCCTGATCTTCTTTCCAGTTTGCCCACCAATTGCATCACTGGCTCAGCCTGTGCTTTGTAAATGTAGACATCACACCAGCTTCTCTCCTCCACCTTCCTTTTATTTGGTCAGGTGTCTCCTTGCAGAGAGCTGACCCATAGCTCCCATTCTCACTGTGGCCCCTATCGTGAAGACTCTGGCTTACCTCACCCAGCTCTGTGGCTTCCTCTAGGGTCCTGAGCCATCCTCTGGACCCGCAACTCTCTAATTTCACTTCACACTCTTTAAGAGTTCAGAGAGGGAAGAATGAGTGTATGGTCATGGAAGGTGTCATGGAGGGAACAGGGCTTAAGCTCACTACAATGGTGGGTTGACTCTTCTATATCAAAACTGCCCAGATCGAGCTGTTATATTAAGACAGTTTCCCGAATTATTCAACATCATGCCTAATACACATCCAGTGGTTGTGCAAGTTTAAAACTGAATTTCTCGACTACGATCAGTTTTAAGTCCGCAGGAAGCTGCGTTTGTTAGAGAATCACAAAATTAAGTATTTGATGAAGGAGCTCAGTAAGAGGCAAAATGACCGTCATGAGATCCTTGGTGGTCTCGCGGACCCCAGAGCTCTGGAGAGATTCCCAGCACACTTATTGTGGGCAACCATCAGGCACCATATGGGAGCAAAGGTGCAGTCCTACAAGCCAAACAAGTTTCGCGGAGACGTTTGATAGGAAATGAGAAAAAATAAATGAACAGATCACGGGGTCCAGGCTTAATGCCTTCAAGAAATGCAAGTATGCATAGTGACAGATACTTTTCCAAGATTTAAAATATATATACTGTCTGGGGCACCTGGGTGGCTCAGTCGTTTAGGTGACTGACCGACTTTGGCTCAAGTCATGATCTCGCAGTTCGTGGGTTCGGGCCCCGCGTTGGGCTCTGTGCTGAACACTTGCTCAGTGCCTGGAGCCTGCTTCAGATTCTGTGTCTCCTTCTCTCTCTGCCCCTCCCCTGCTTGTGCTCTGTCTCTGTCTCTCAAAAATAAATAAGTGTAAAAAAAAATTTTTTTTAATATATATATACTGTGAACTCTGTTCTTACATCCATGTCAGGCATGTCAAGGCATATCAAGGCTCTATTTTCTCTGTGCACTGTGTATCACTTATATACTCAGAAACATTTTAGTAGGAGTAATCAAAGGAAGAAATTAAAAAACAGCTAATTGGGAAATGGGTTAATTCTAAAGCCACAGTGACTATCGTTGTGGGAGGAGATGGCCATGATTTAATTGTTCTTCCTCTGGAGACAATCAGCTGCGTGGGTTTTGCCAAGTGTCCTGAAGCAAATACTACTATAAAGCTCCATGTGGAGTAGGACTATTGTCCCTCTAAATATAGTCCCTTTGTGTTGAGGGCCAAGAAATCCAATAATGGAATGAAACAATGGAAGTCTGCCCAGAAACTTTTGTAAAGAGCGATCTCTTTGGTAAAACTGACAGATAAAGAGGCACCACAATTGCTCTTATACCAGTAATTCTTTAAAATATTTGATCATAAATGAAAAATATGTGGTGGTTTTTGACCAACGAGGTTCACATTTTTATGTGTGCTCTCCAAAGGAAGAAGTTATAGGAATAGTATAAGCACAGATAGAATTACATAAAGTCTGAATTCTAATGTATATCTGGGGCTTTTGTAGATCCAGGATCTAGCTCTAAGATACAGATAGGGGGAATATATGCAAACCTTCAAACTGGATCCAGAAGCCCCCTCCACCCCTACATGGGTGACAAGGCCGTCCTGCACATTTCTGTAAAACCCTGTGTTTTGATATATCATAATACTTACTAAAGGGTATTGTCACTATTGTTACTTTATCCCCCACGTAAGGAGGGTCTACATCTTTCATTTCTTTGTGCCTAATGGTTAGCATAGTACATGGCACCTAGCGGATACTCACTAATAATAAATAAATAGTTGTTGAATTCATGACTATCCCCATTGCTAAAACACTTATAATCAACATATGTTTTAATATGTTTTAGCAACAGGGACATTCACTGCTGATTTTCTGTCCACTCTGTAAGGTGAATTTTACTTTCTTGATTAACCAGCTGTATGTTTCCTCTGGATAAGGTGTTCTCTAATCACTGTGGAGGACACAGAGATGTAAAAGAGATGACACTCCACCTAACCCCAGTTTTATCCCCAGGCTAACATAGTGCACTCTTCTTTAACTCACTATGAATCATCTGTCAATTCTTTGAAGGTTTAGTGACTAGGATACACCAGGTATTCCTTAAATGTCTGGTGAAGAATAGTTAAATGATTATCTATCTGGTCCTTGTGGTCAATTCGACATCAAAAGCTTGGGGCTAATAGCTATCAGTGTCCTAATGAAATCCTTTAATCTTTCATGGGCTCTTTTTCTCAGCCAATTATGGTCAGCATTTTTTAATTCGTAACTGTAGTGTAAGATCCTTGAAGGCCGATACTAACTATATTGATCTTGTTCGCCATTGTATTCTCAGTCTCCCACTGATAGTAGATGATCAGTAAATATTTGCTGAATGAAGTTTTTAATGTTTCCTTTTTAGTCTTTGTAGAGGAGATGCCAAAAGTAGACAAATAGCTATGATAGAAAACACAGAGTAAAAGAAAAATAAAACAAAATAATAGGGGGAACTCACTTCTGGTCAAGATCATGTCTTGCTGTGGAGGTACAATATTTTTTGTGAGTAAAATTAATAAGTTTTAATAACATTGTGGGTAGATCTTTTTTTTAATGTTTTTTATTTATTTTTGAGAGACAGAGACAGAGAGCAAGCACAAGTGGGGGAGGGGCATAGAGAGGGAGACACAGAATCCAAAGCAGGCTCCAGGCTCTGAGTGGTCAGAAGAGAGCCCAACGTGGGGCTTGAACTTGTGAACGGCGAGATCATGACCCGAGCCCATGTCAGACGCTTAACGGACTGAGCCAACCAGGCACCCATTTTTTTAATGCTTTTATTTATTTTTGAGAGAGGGGAGAGAGAGAGAGAGAGAGAGAGAGAGAGAGAGCACACACAAGTCAGGGAGGGGCATAGAGAGAGAGGGAGACACAGACATTGTGGGTAGATCTTGAAGAAACAGGTAGAATTTCAATAGGTGTTCCAGAAGAACATTAACTTTTACTTAAAAAAAAAACAACCCTCATTCTTCAAAGTTACAGAATTCCTTGATTCAGAGATGTGGAGTTTTAAAAATATACAGAATTCTTGTCTTTATGTCTGCAAGGAAAATGAAGTATTTTTAAGTTGGATTTTTTGATCACATGGAATGTTGATAATTTTAAAAAAATTAAAAAGAGGGGTTTCAGAATTTAATTCTGTGAAATTAATGTTAAGCACTAAAACACTCTCCTATAAGTGTTTAAAATATTTTTGTCCCAACAATAAACTTCAGCTCTTTTCTTAAAACTAAAGGCCATCTAAATCAATAAGATATTTAAGAAAAATAATTTTACTTCCAGTGATAAGTAATATTAAAAATGTGATGTAATTGAGTAAAAACATTCAAAGCAGTGCCTAAAACATTCACCTAATCATGTAAGGATCTGTGGCTCAGCAGAAAGGTCAAAAACATCAACTTTAAAGCACCTCAGCCTGCGTTGTGTCTGCAGGTGGCAGATTTCACAACCTGGGAAAATCCAATACACCCATATTCCTGGTCGATGGAAAGAGGGCGTTAGGGGCGCCTGGCTGACTCAGTCGATTAAGTGTCGGGCTTGAGCTCAGGTCATGATCCATGGGTTCCAGCCTGCCTAGGGCTCTGTGCTGACAGCTCAGAGCCTGGAGCTTGCTTAGGATTCTGTGTCTCCTTTTCTCTCTATGCCCCTCCCCCTCTCACACTCTGTCTGTCTCTCTCTCTCTCTCTCTCTCTCTCTCTCAAAAATGAATAAAAATTAAAAATATTAAATAAAAAAAGAGGGGGTTATATTAGAACAGCACCTCTTGAAACTTTAATATACCACTAATCACCTGCCAATCTAGTTAAAATGCAGATTCTGACTGAGTGGGTCGGGGAGTTGGGGAGGAGGTTCTGTGTTTCCAGTAAGCTCCCAGATGTTGCCCAGGCTGCTGGTTGTCAACCTCACTATCAGTAACAAGCCCTGGAAATCTTTCGAGGTTTTCTGCTGCCTGGGGATCCTAGGTTTCCAGGTTTCCAGCATGAAAATTCTGTTATCAGACATAAGCTGGAATGTGGTTCAACTACAAACACTTCTGGAACTCCTTCTCATTGAATATGCACAGTGCTAATCATTACTTTACCACTTGGATTTAAAGGAATAATCTTAATGTTTATTTATTTTTGAGAGAGACAGAGCACGAGAGGGGGAGGGGCAGAGAGAGAGGGAGACACAGAATCTGAAGCAGGCTCCAGGCTCTGAGCTGTCAGCACAGAGCCGGACATGGGGCTTGAACTCACCAACTGTGAGATTATGACCTGAGCTGAAATCAGATGCTTAACCAACTGAGCCATCCAGGTGCCCCATAAAGGAATAAGCTTCTCTAGATGTCACTGGCATGCAGTACACTCTTCTTCCTTAATTTTGCGGACAAACCTGAGAACATAGTACTTAAATACCGGTATATAATATAATACGCCTTGTGTGAATTCAGGCTCTTAGGAATTTGGCCAGCAGTTATTGTATCATCTGTCAATCAAAAATTCAGATAATAATTTCTTGAACCCTTACTCTGTGCCCAAGACTGTACAATGCAAGGTGTGTGTCATTACCTTTTGTTTTGCAAATGAGGACATTTAGGCTGAGTGAAGTCTAGGGCTATCCATCCATTAAGAGGAGTCAAGATTTGAACCTAAGTCTTGAAGTCTCCCAAGCTGTGCTCTTTCCACTGTGCCTCACTGCCCCTCTGAGGGATGCAAAAGACAGGATCAAGATGGAGATTTAAACATGTACGGGACATCTTGTAGGCTTCAATAAGCTTATAATAAGAGCGGTAAGAGAGGACACAAAGGAATCCGAACGAAAGTGCCCAGTGACTATAAATAAGTTTCAGAGGAATACAGAAGAGGGAGGAGGCTGTATATGCAAGAACAGCCTGGAAAGCCTTCCCAGAGAAGGGGGCCACTGAGTCAGGTCTTGAAAAAATGAGTAGGAATTAAAGGAACAGAGAAGAGAGCTTCACAGGCAGTGGGGACAGGAGTGAAATCTCTTTCCTTACAAACGTCAAAACTTTCAAGGCTTTTTCAGACAACCAGAATGGAGTCTACTGTGACAGGCCTTTACTACTGGACCAAAGAATTTGGATTTCATCCTTTTATCATGGGGGCACCTCTCCACGTTTATAAATAATATATCAGAACTACACTGTAGAGGATTACCCCGGCAACTAGAAATGCGAAAAACTGGAGCTGAAGAGGCAGGAGGGAGGAATACAGGAGGTCAGTTTTTTTATCTGTAAAATGAGGAAATCACAGTAACTGCCTCACAGGGTTGTTTTGAGAATTAGATGAGACATGTATGTAAAGGACCTAGAATGGTGCCTGACACATAGTGTTAACAGATGTCAGCTCTCGCTACTTCTGTTCTCTAGGTTTGAAGGTGAACGAGTCCAAACCTGCACTTATTTCCACCTAACAGATATTAGATGCAGTTCTTCCAAAGCCTTGTAGTTCAGCGTCGGGCATGTGGGAGGACATTACCGTGTCGCTGGCGTCATCATCATTTTCTTCTTCCGTGCTTCCTCCAGGTAGGTGTTCGCTAATGCCAGCTTTTCTCGAAACTTCAGTATCTTTAGGGCAACACAGTGACTTTCCTTTGGCTTAATGTTGCTTTGTTGGTCGTATCAATCTTTCTCCCTTTACTTCTACATGAGCATGAGGTCTGCTTGGAGGCACAAGGGTGAAAGAAGGGCTATAATTCTGAGAACAATTTAAAAATAAGTGGGTGAGCCCAGGTTTTCTAAGAAAAAGAAACTCAAGGTGGAAATTCCCAGGGCAGAACTTGATGGAGAGAGTGACATTTGATATGTATCAGCAGCTTCCAGTTTTCCCTAAGTTAGTCCTGCTCTATAAACCAAGACTTAACATACTAACCTAAAAGGCACATCTTTACACATCTTTAATTAGAACAGAGTCCAATCCGGAAAAGGAGAGAGAGAAGAGAAGATACAGTGTGGGGGAGGAGGGATAAAGTAATAGTGAAGGCAGCGGGTTCCCATGCTTCAACCCCACTGATTGGTCAGATGCCCTATTTGCCTTTCACCCAACAGTGCATTCTACTAAAATTTACTATTCACTCCTATGTGCCAGGCACTGGGCCAAATTCTTAGATACAATAATGAGCAGTAACATACATGCTCCCTGCCTTCATAGAATGTACAAACTAGGGGAGGTATTAATCTAATCCTAATTAATCTAATACTCACCCCTCCCCCACCCATGTCACAATGCAACTGGGACAGGCTATAAGGGAAATGCACAGTGCTCAGGTCATGATCCCAGGGGCGTGGGATCGAGCCCCACATCAGGCTCTGTGCTGAGCATGGAGCCTGCTTGAGATCGTCTCTTTCTCCTTCTGCCCCTCTTCCCTGCCCACTCTCTCTCTAAAAATAAAAATTAAAAAAAGTAAAATAAAGCGTTGTGTTCATTATCAAGTAAAAAGAAGGGCTTTAATTTATAACTTTGAAGTCTTCAAAAATTATAAAATGCTAAACAAATGAACAATTTCATTATCATCATGAGTATTGTCTTTCTGGAGTTACACTAAGAGAATTGCACCGAATAGCATTAATATAGCTTAATACAAGCATTTATTCCACTTAGAGTATCAAAGAACAAAGCTTGGCTGTTCACTGAGTCATAAAATACTCACCAAAGAAAATTCTAGGCATCCACCTTTTTGGTACATATAATGCTGGTGATTTCATGGAACCATAAGCTTGTAGTTTTGAAAGGACTTTCTTCACTAACCTATGGCATTTCCGGTATGGTTGAGGGCACTGAAATTGAAAGCCTCTCGGGACGAGGAACTCTGAGCTATTGAAGGCAACCATTCTATCGTTGTGCTTTGAACTTGATTCAAAGGTCTCACTCGTATTTTGGATCAGAACCTACAAGATGAGGATGGGGAAGAAGGCACTAACCTTACAGTGTGCTAGTCACATACATGATCTGATTCAATCCTCACGAGAGCTTTATGAGGCCTAACCTCAGTTTTATAGATGAGAAAACAGAGGTGTGGAAAAATGAATGAATTTTTATTTGCCCAAGCTTATATAGTTAATAAATAGCAGAGCCTGACTTTGAACACACGTTGACTTGACTTTAAAGCCACAGTTCTGTGTGTTCTAGAACTATACCTTAGAGTCATTTAAAAAAGTCTTGGATAGTTACAGCATATTTTGAAAATCCAATAACATCTAAAAGTCTATGCTCTAGAAAAATAAAGGTACGCACAAAATTTTGTAAACAATTCCAGAATTTAGGTGGCTCATAGATCATAGGTTAATAAACCCAGTCTATTATGTTCATTGGTTAGAACAGGAGCTTCACTAGGACACTGATCGTTGTTTGTTTTATTCATTGCTGCCTTCCCAGCACTAAGAATATTGCCTGGCAAAAAGTAGGAGTTCAAAAAACAGTTGTTGAGTAAAAGTGATTCCAAATGCCTGTGCCCATTCACCTAACTATTGAGAGCGGGGTGGTAAAAATATGGTACAGAGAGGTTGCTTCTGTGCAAAATTTAGAACCACAGAATGACTTCCCAACCCTGACCACAGGGGACCCAAGAGATACTAAAAGGGACCTCCTGGGTCCAGATCTGAGTCAAGTCTGGGCCAAGTCTGTTTTGTTTTGTTTTGCTTTTTAACATTAAATTCATCTTCTCTTCCCCCACTCTCAGAAAAGGATAATGCCTTTAAAAGTTTCTTTTTAAATTAGAATTTGAAATACACTAGTATTTCAATTGGCACAGCACTTCTGAGTCAGTTTTCAGGAAGTATTTGGATAAAAAGTGTATGGAACACATTGTCCAAATGTTTCCTGGTGTCACCACTATATTATTTAAATGGATTTTTCTCGGGGCGCCTGGGTGGCGCAGTCGGTTAAGCGTCCGACTTCAGCCGGGTCACGATCTCGCGGTCCGTGAGTTCGAGCCCCGCGTCAGGCTCTGAGCTGATGGCTCGGAGCCTGGAGCCTGTCTCCGATTCTGTGTCTCCCTCTCTCTCTGCCCCTCCCCCATTCATGCTCTGTCTCTCTCTGTCCCAAAAATAAAATAAGAAAAAAAAAAAAAAATGGATTTTTCTCATTGTTGGGAGTTAAGAACTTTAGTATGCTTAAAACTGAACTAAATATCCATTCGTAGAAAACAGCTGTAAGGATATAACATGTTATGTATCCCAGGTTTTATTTTTATTTTTATTTTTTTTAGATTTTTTTTTTCTTAATGTTTATTTGTTTTTGAGATGGGTCAGGGGCCAAGAGAGAGGGAGACCCAGAATCGGAAGCAGGCTCCAGGCTCCAAGCTGTCAGCATGGAGCCTGACACAGGGCTTGAACTCAAGAACCTCGAAATCATGACCTGAGCTGAAGTAGGATGTTAGCCAACTGAGCCACCCAGACGCCCCTCTGTCCCAGGTTTTAAACCCAAGAATAGCTGAGAAGATCCTTTCATATATCTAGAGATTGGGTCTTGTGCAGTTGACAGTTCTTAGTGCTCCCAGTGCATCTTTCCCCAAAAAGTGACATTCAAGAAGTGATACAAAGTCCTCTTTCAACTAGTCATTTTTTTTTTTCTTGGTTTAAACGCTAATCCAGTTGAAACAAAGGATGGGAATGGAATGATTATCATATATACTTGACCTGCTTGTTTATATGTATATACATATAAAGCGTGTAGATAAGGAAAGGGGCACCTTAAGCGACTCAGAACCTTACACAACAAGTGGTAGATCTGGGACATTATTTGGTATTTTGCAACAGGAGACTAATAGGGTGGAAGTGCTATCCTGAGAAGCTAAGGGTTCTGTGATGCTCAGGTGGTACTCAGGTAGGCAAGAGTGGACACAGAGACACAAGCTGGACTGTCAGAGTCATCTAGGCTTGGGGGCTGGTCCCTACACAGTGGAGGAAGTAACTCAAGAAGGAATGAATGTGGGAAGCATTTTGAAAATGGAATCCATACACTTCTCCTCTCTCTCTCTCTCTCTCTCTCTCTCTCTCTCTCCCTGTCTCTTTCTTTCTCTTTCTCTTTCTCTTTCTCTTTCTCTTTCTGATTTTGAACACTGGGGTTTTGCCTAATACCATGTTAGGCACTAAGGAAGTTCAAGCTGTGTTAGACCATATCTATCATTTTTGTGCAGATTTATCTCCTGTCTATCTTACATCTGTGAGACACAGAAGCAGTTGGAAATAAACTGAGGCCGAGGTCCTTCTCCACACCTCCTGACATGATTCACTGGGTAATGATTATCAGATGATTATCACTGGATAATGATCCCCTCATTATATAAAAAAATATAATTAATCATGACAGAATATTTGGAAAATGGAAATTTAAAAGACATCACCCATAATTTCACCATCCTAAAAATGGACACAATTATGTTTTTGATGTGTTTTCTTCTAATCTTTTTTTTACCATGCATTTAATTAATTAATTAATTTTATTTATTTTTTTTACAAAATGTAATTATAGTAGATACTGCACCATTTTGTGCTCCTCATTTTCCAAATGCAACAACAAACGCTGATTGATTAACAGAATGCTATGGGACTGGGTTTTCTAAGGTAATCCAAATTGAGAAAGAAACCAAGGCCAAGAATAGTCCTTGACATCCCCTGAGTTAGAGAATGAGAGAAAGAAGCTCATCAAAGACTAAGAGCAGCTTTTGGTATGCTCTATCCTTCTGTGTAGCAAACACATTTTTGGTACTTTGTGTTTTCCCGTGATTGATTAGTGTGAGTCATCTTGGTGGAGCGCCATAAAGACAAGGTAACCACACCCAGCTATGTATGGTGTGCGTGGTCTGTTTAAACAGGTCTGTGTCTTAGGAGGCAGTGTGATTATGATTATGCTCTCGGAGGTTGGCCAGAGGCCACTACAGGCTTCAATAAACATCAAGCTCTAAAGAAATAGTCAAATGAGAAATCTCAAGACAGTCTCTATAGATCTATAGACACACATATATTCTAGAACAAAAAGGAACTCCTCCAGAAAGGCTGTGTGAAACAGACATAATAGCCAAGCAATACCTTTTCCTTCCCTTAACTCAAAGAAGCACCCATGGGTGTAGGTTTGGAAACCTGATTTGTCTTTAAAAGTTGCATTGTACTGGGGGCACCTGGGTTAAGCATCTGACTTTGGCTCAGGTCACGATCTCACGGTCCTGAGTTCGAGCCCCATGTCGGGCTCGTGCTGACACCTCAGAGCCTGGAGCCTGCTTCCCATTCTGTTTCCCTCTCTCTCTGCCCCTCCCCCACTCATGCTCTGTCTCTCTCTCTCTCAAAAATAAATAAACATTAAAAAATTTTTTTTAGTACGATTGTACTGATTTTGAAAGCTGGTTAGGCAAAGGATAGCTTGTTTTCACAATGCCAGAGTACCATTTGATGGGTAGATAGATTCAGGACTTCCTACATATGTTGTCCCTATGAACCCTTCTGGCAGACCCCTCTTACTTCTGCCCAAGCCTATAAATCCTGAATTCAGTTTGCCTTCTTAGTTCTTTACCATTATTCACCATAGTGAATTCACCTTCTTCTAAAAAGTTGAGTACTTCTAGGAAATAGCTGTAGCTGAAAAGTATCCCCCCACTTTAGAGCTTTGGTGGGGAAACGGGAGAATGACTCATGTAGAACGTTTAGGGGAGGGGTGTCTCCTCCCAAGTTGAGTCTTAGAATCTGGGAGGTCTCTGTAACATGGTGATTTGAAATACTAATTCCTCTTATTAACTAAAGAAGGGAGCATCACATAGGAAAGTATTAATGTATTTTTTTCTTTTTTTCTTTTTCATGACCAGGTTTTTCTTGATATTGTCTTCACCTTAATCTCATGCAGATATGTATCCGTTCAGGCTCAGCACTGCGTTTCCTGCTTGGCAGAATGAATTTGGTCCTGTTCTGATCTGGCTACTCTGCTCCTGCAGTCGCCTCTGCACACTCTGTTATATAATCAAGTCCGGTGGTTGTAACTGTCCTCAGCTTTTGCCATGATAAATCATACTGTGGAGAAGAGAGACAGTCCCTCTTTTACCACTTTGTCCATCTTTGTACCACTGGTGCCTAGCACTGTGCCTGGCATGAACTATGCACTAGAAATATTTGACTAGGAAAGGGTGAAAGAAAGGTACTGTGGCACATGTTAATTAGTGGCTTTGTCTCTATTTATGAGAAACAAGATGCCACCAAAAAATCAGTTTTTCATTACAGCAGAATCACCTTTGGTCAAGTCATTCCTCCCAACCCAAAAGTGGAATCTCCCCTTATTGTCCAGCCATAAACCATGAAATGTGTCTTCCCCATCACCTCAAAGTTCCACTGATACTGGTTTCTAGGGTTCTAGAAAGTTATCTTGGTACCTTCTCAATTTTGTAGTGTTTCTTTCTTTGTAGGATGTGTTTTAATTCTGTTACTCCTCCTGATACTTGCCATTCTTTAAAGTATAGATTAATGGTCTTGTATTAGGAATAAGGAGAAAAAACATTCTATCATATTCTTAGTGTACTGAGCTAAATATATCCAAGAACTTATATTAGTTTAAATATATAAGAAATGCAATTGCATTATGAATCCCACACTCTTATTCTTCCACAGTTTGTGGGCCATGATTATTTACAAACCTTTCTTAGTGCCCAACTGTTGCATGACGCCAGATGGGAAGCAATTATATAAAGAATGGAGACTGGTTCCAGAGCAACAGGTCAGCATACAATCTAAATAATGGTGTACCTTTCATTGGGCAATATCAAATATTTACAAAACAAATAATGTGGAGAATCAATAAAGGATTTTCCAAAGGGCTCATCATAGGATTTCTTTAATGAGCAAGCTTCCTTTTTATATTCAAATTATAATTTGAGTCAACATTGAAAAAATATATTCACTTGTTTAAGATAGGGACAGAGTTTATAGAATCTAATCTGATGTAAATGAGGATAAATTTCTAAGTGCAGACAAATCCCACCTAAGAGACTGAAAGATCCCATCCAGTAATAGAGGCAATCCATAAAGAAAGAAAAGAACAGAAACACCAAAAATGAGCAATTACCGTTATTTTCAAGTAGGGCAAAAACACATAAGTTCTAGAAAACACCAGACAGTAAGTTGATTAAAGTGTCCACCAAAACTCTTGAAAGAATTATTAAAAGATATTTATGAGCATGAAGAAGCAGAGGTGGTTGGTAACCTAGATGCAGCATGGGTCCATGAAGAACAATCAGCCCCATGTTGTTTGCCTTGTAATTGAAGGCACAGCAGGTGTTCAGGCTGACTCAAAGCTCAGGAAGATAGTTTTCTTTCTTTCTTTCTTTCTTTTTTTTTAAATGGCTTTCAGCCTCTCTCTGTGAGGGGGCAAGGATTGCTCATCCCTCCAGGCTCCCTAATATTCCCAAGAAACCTTAAACTGCCCTCGGTTTGATGGTCAAAGCACATACTTTTGCCACTAACCAACAAAGTGAAATACATACATTTAAGTCCTCCCTCCTCCCCCACCCCGGAGAATAACACCTTGAATTATCTACTGTCCAATCCTTATCCAATCCAAATATTGTAGTAACAACAGCAAAATTTATGATGATTGCCTCAAAAATACGCGTCCATTCCTGTAGACATTGTAGACATTCCAGATCTTTGGAAAATTCAAATTATCATTTGTTCGATTACTTATTTAATCATTTATTAAACCAGTTGCTATTGATTTCCCACTATGTGCCAGGCCTTGTGAAAGGCACTGAGTGTAGAATGTGAATGGAATAGACACGGTTCAGTCATGGAAATCGACTGGGGGCAAAAGGCAATGTGTGACTTAATGAACAAATAAATATGTGATTATAATTTTTTTTTTTAATTCTTTTAATGTTTATTTATTTTTTGAGACAGAGAAACAGAGTGCAAGAAGGGGAGGGGCAGAGAGAGAGAGAGAGAGGGAGACACAGAGTCTGAAGCAAGCTCCAGGCTCTGAGCTGTCAGCACAGAGCCCAATGTGGGGATTGAACCCACAAACCATGAGATCACGACCTGAGCTGAAGTCGGATGCTTAACCAATTGAGCCACACAGGCGTCCCTGTGGTTATAGATTTAGAAGGTGCTATAGAGATAAATGGAGTGTTGCTTCTGCTTAGGTAAAGCAAACAGGGATGGCTTGCCTGAGATATACCAGTTAAATTGATACTTGAAATCTGAAAAGGAGCCAGGGATGGAAGGACTCCATGAAGAGAATCCAGGCTAAGGGGTAGCATGTGTGGAAAGAGGATTCTGAGGTAGCAAACTGGAGGAGGCTGGGTGATGAGGTGGGAGTGGTAAGCAGGGAGTAGATTGTGCAAGACCTTGTGGGCCAGGTAATGAGTTTGGGTTTTGTTCTAGGTGGAATGGAAAACTTTTGATGTATTTTAAGTAGGGAAGTGATATTGTTCAATGCATAGTTTAGATGATCACAGTGAAGAGCATACTTATATCATGTTTTCTGGAGGCCCTCATAGAAGCTACTTTTCCGAAATAGTGCTTGTTATTTTACTATTATTGGCACTGAAGGAGGCAGATAAGATACTATGAGCTCAAGTTTGTTACCAGATCCAGTATCATTGAAGATGCTGATTCTTTATGAGGGCCTTTTATTTACGAGAAAAGTTTTCTTTGGGGGGGGGGGGGTCTCAATATCTGTTGATCTGTGTTTATCTTGAATAACCTTTTTGTTTTTATCTTATGGGTATGCTGAGTTTTGTAATTGATCTTATTTTCCTTTTGCTTTGTCACATAGGAATCTTCAGCCACCTCCTACAAACGTACAGAATTGTGTGGCTTATAGTTCTGTAAACTGATTTCAGCCTTAGCTTCATTATTTTCCTACACTTACTTTACCTTTTTCTGAACTCACTTAACTATTCATTTTATGCTTTAAAAATATAGGTATTTTTGTCAGCTGCATCAACGAACAAGGCAGAATTAAATAGTTGGAGGAGAAAATCCGGAACTGAAAATAACTCAATAATTCCAATAAGTTGAAAGACCTGTTCTTTAGTTTGAAAGGTCATTTGTTAAATACAGAATAGAGAACACTCATTTAGCAGCACATTTGTGAAGATACATAAATACCACAAGGCTTAAGCACTTAGATTGGCTGTAAAACAGAATCTGTGACATAACACTTAACATTGGTGTAATGGTGAATCTCTTTTCTATCTTCCCTGGCAGACTCTCCCTTGAGAGCAGAAACCACATGTAATCACCTTTGTGGCTTCCATACTTATTACAGTGCTGTACAAGCATTCAGTCCATGCTGAATTAATGATTGAGTAAATATAGATTAAAAAAAATCCAACATCCCGTATCTTAAACTGGATCAGCAGAAATACAATGCCCTGAATGGAGGAGATATTCACATATTGTATCATGAGCTACCGTGCTTGACTGTTTCTAGAGGTCTAAGTTTAGGGTGGGAGCCATATTCTTAAAGAGATACTGACAGACTGGACTCAATCTAAAAGATAGCAATTGAGCCAGTGGATGGAAATTATAAGGAAAAACTTTCTTAAACAGTTTGTCGTCCTCAGTGAAATAAAAACACTTCATATATGTGGGTAGAGTATTACTTAATTGATCTGTATAGTAGTTGGGTGGTTGGATTAGAAGATATTTAATATCCTTTCCAAATCCAAGATGTAAAAACTTTATGCCAATAGGAGTTGCAATGAATAAGTGGATTCCATATTTGTAACAAGCTAATCTAATTAATGTGCCACATAATGACTGTTTACAGGTATTAACATGACTGTTCATACTAAATATTTTTGCATTAGTCATGAAAATGTTTCTGAAGGCAATAGGTTTTGACAGGGTGAAAGAAGAGGAAATCACACAGTTCCAAATCTTTGAAACAACTTAGCAAAGTGAAAGAATTTTGGTTTGGCTGGAATGGATGGGTGTAGGCAATGAGCCCAGGACAAGTCAGACCAGATCGCTTGCCATATGAACTGGGGCTGACGGTTGGGTCCCCAGGGGATGGCATAAGGGCAGTGCATGTGTTCTTGGAGACCCATAGAGGCAAAGTCAACCAAAGACAGTAGGGAGGGCTGAGAGACAAAATAAAGCAAACCTATTACCACCCCCAAGTCCAGCAACAGGAGCTGGACTCTAAATGGGGGAGACATGGTCTATAGCTGGTAAAGCTGAATCAGAAGAGAATCCGCTCTGAAACTTTCATGGAGGGCCCTGGTCATGGCTATGAATGTTAGTTTCACTGGCTTGCCTGCATTGGTCAATGGGCATGTGGTGCATGCATGTTGGGAAGGCTTATTGGCACAGGGTTGGGTACAGGCTCCACGAATCAATTGGTGGAAATCCTCAAAGTGAGCTTCAGAACCCACAGGAAGGCTCTGCCATTAACCCACAACGTTTGGATTCAAGTAATCTCAAAAGCAGCTTTGCAAATCGGTTCTGCTTTTTTCCGCCTACCACTTGTATCTCAAACATTTTCCTGCTTGGCAGGACTACCTTGGCTCCCTCTGAACAGGCTGATGAGGAAGCTGGAATGCATGTGAAGGAGGAAAAGGAGTAGTAGACAGATGAAGGCATGGGAGTCATTCCTGGCTTCTGTAAAATCACACCTAGCTTTCTTCTATGTGTACCTAAGATTCCACTGAGCACTACTCTAGGATCATCTACCAAAAGACTTGGTACCTAAAGTTTTGTTTAGAGGTCAAGTTTCAGAATTTTGACTGTATTTGGAGCATTTGCATTGGGAAGAAATTCCCTAGAAAAGGTAAGACCATATGCAGAGTTAGCCTTGAGGATGAACAGAAAGCAGAGGGCAAAGAGCCTACCCTGCAAAAGGAATGTGCTTTTTAAACAAAAAGACAGTGAAGCTGCTTCTGCACTTTAGGATTAGGGTGGGAGTGGGTGGGTCTCCAGTTCTTAGCTTTGGGTTGCTCCAAAGAGGGCCCATGGTTCTCACTGGTTAATTAAAAGCTCTGGGCTGTGTAGTTTGCTCTCTAGATACCGAGATCTCAACCACTACAACAATTTAGCCAATCCATTGCGGTTTAGCCAATCCAATTTAGCCAATCCTATGCAGTTGACCTTTGAACAACAAGGGGGTTAGGGCGCCAACCCCCATGCAGTCTGCATATAACTTGGCTCCCTGAAAACTTAACCACTAATACCAACTTGACCTGAAGCTTTATTGGTACTACAGAGTCAATTAACACATATTTAGTATATGTATTATATATGTACTGTATTCTCACAATAATCTCAAAATTCTTTAAAAATTTTTTCAGTATATCTAGGCTTTGTTGTTTTTCTGCAAGTTTTTTAAGTTGTTGCAAGTCTCCAAATTTTTCCCAATATATTTATTGAAAAACATCTGCATGGGAGTAGACCTGCACAAATAAATATGCGGTATCTAAGGGTCAACTGTATTTTCATTTAAGCGTTCCAGTATCACATGAAATTATACAGGATTAAGATGATTTTCAGTATATCCCTCTAAAATTTTTTCCTCTATCCAGTGTCCCCAGCACCCTCTCAGTGCCACAATCTTCCTTTCCCTGTCCCTTGTGTGTGATAGTGGAAAGGGTTAAAATATCATCAGCTTGGAGATAGACAGTGGCTCTACACTTGGTTGCTGTATGACCTGGGACATCTCTTCATCCTTGGGAGTCTTAGGTTCCTGTTCTACAAAATAGAAGACCACAGACATTAATTAAAGACATGCCTGGTACATACAAGGAGCTCAACACTGTTAGCTCCTCCCACTTCCCCCTTCCCCTGTTCATTGCTCTCTTTGGGTCTCTCAGTATTCATCTGTTTATTCCAACCCCGAAATAGTCTAAGTGAAGATTGCTCTTGACCAAATTAGGAAAGAGGAAAAGAGGTGAAAACTAAAAACTAGCACCATCCATTTTCCTCATTTTTATTTTTTAATTTTTATTTATTTATTTTTAAAGTTTATTTTATTTATTTTGAGAGAGAGAAGGGGAAGGGCAGAGAGAGAGGGAGAGAGAGAGAATCCCAAGCAGATTCCATGCCGACAGCACAGAGCTTGACGTGGGGCTCAAAATCATGAACCTTGAGATCATGACCTGAGCCGAAATCAAGAGTTGGACACTCAACCAACTGAGCCACCCACGCACCCATATTCTCCATTTTTAAAAGGAATTAGAAAGGAAGGAATTCAGCATTAGTCTTGAAAGATACACTTGGGTGTTCAGCACTTTCTCTTTCTCTCTGATTTCTTTGGACCTCTCTCACTCACCAGTAAAGACAAAGAATTCTCTCAACTAGTTGAATGGAGACAGTATCAGCCCAGGGAAGATTATTAGCAATTTCTCACTTTTACATTTACAACAAACAGAAAGAGCTGCCCACCCAGTGGTAATTATTTGATCACTAGGACTAAATAATGAAAAAAATATTCATTAAAAGGGTGTGGATTTCATAGCAATACATTAGCATAAAACAAGTCATTAACGGTGCTAATAAGAAAAGTGTTACTTAGCTGCTTTAAATATGGTATTTTGGACATTTGAAATGACAAAAACATGGTGAGCAGTCACATGGATTTATAGCTACTACTTGAACCATAAAATCAAACTTGTCATGATAGAGAAGACAGAAATGCTGATATGTAATCCTTCATAGATCCCCTTATTAAAACTTAAACTGATTTTTAGAAAAATTAGGCTTTCTTCTAAGTTGTTTTTGTTTTAATCAGGGAATAGAAATTCCTTTTTTTCCTTAATTTACATTTAATTCTTGTCCTTCATTGCCAATCTCTTATGAAATACTATGTTTCATGTTGTTGCATCTGTTTACATATATATCAAAGAATACATGCTTATGATCTTGATGTTTTCAGAACAAAACACCTTGGGACTTTCAGTGCAGAATGGAGGCACTGTGATTTTTTTTTTTTTTTTTAATACTAAACTGGCCATGATACACTGCAGTGCTTCTCAGAGAGGCTCATTCCATTTATTTTTAAAATGTAGCCAAGTCAATAATGAACTACCAGCCTGGCATTGGGAATGGCCAATCTTTAAGTGTTATTCACAGCTATAAAACAAGTAGATTTTATTTCCAGCCTTTACCTTCCCCTTGCTTAGCTTTTGGAACCTATCCCAAGTTGCTAAGTTCATGGTCTTTTTCTCTCCATTCTCCTTCCATTCTCTCCCAGTGAAAAAGTGATAACTGCTAGTTGTCTGGCTTGAACACTTGTTTAATGGCAGTGATGTCCCTAATGTTAGCCTATCAAAACAAAAGCACGTGCACAAAGTAGCTGGCATTGACCTCTCCATCAGAGGGCATCCAGAGCTGGACCTGAGCTTGGATTCTGATGTGATTTGAATTTAATTCGATTAAATTACAGGATCTAATACTGAAGTGTAATGCTAAACCTGTCTACCATTACTGCCCATGCTTTTGGCATACCAGGGCCACTAGACCTTAGATCCCTTTCACCTTCCACAAAAGATGCCCTGGAATAGCAAAACTCTGATCAAACCCTAAATAAGAATGGAAAGGGAACAACATAATCCATTGAGATCTTTACTCTTCTACTGTGATGCTGTTGAAACCCTAATGCTTGGCTACTCTTGCATAGCTATCGGAAGAGGCTCACAATTGCCATGAGAGAGTGTATATTCTACCGCAGGCTCTGTTCATTTACGTAGTAGGATAGTCATGCGAGGTGAGGTGCCTACTGGTCAGAATCAGGCCAGCAAAAATTCCCACAGGGAAGAGCGTTAGGGCTGACCACCGTTAGCCACAGTAACAAGAATTGGGGTCCTAAGTTAAGTCCTGTTAAACTTTTGAGAGTTTTTTCATCATTAAGACTATAAATCACAGGCCAGGCTGTTTCAGTTTCAGCCAGCCAAATGTAAGAACAACTTGGCCATATGCTTCTTTTTCAAAGAACTTTATTCATTTAGCCCCAGGCTCAGAATTCAACAATGTTTTCTATGGACTTTTTCTCTTCACATCAAATAATATTAAAGCGGGAAAATATGGGGGGAAATTCTAATTACTCCCATATGTATACTTGGAAATGGCCAAATGGAATTATTCACAGTTTCCTTAAACACATACTCTGATTCCTGATCTCCGCACGTGTGGGCATAGACCCTAGTGCAAAGACCTCCTCAGGCTCTGTTTGTCAGAATCGCACTCATTTTTTTAAAGCCCACCCAAATGTCTTCTCTGTGCGCCCTGCTACGATCACCCCAGTCGAAAATAATATCGCTCCCCCAACATTGTCTTTGTGTCTTTTTTGAGACACCTCTTACATAAGGTTTGTGAAAGCCTTAAACTTTTGCGTAACTTCTCTTCTGGTCCTTAGCAGCTTGGCAGCATAAATCTGAATCTTTCCAGTGATTCGTGGCAGTGTCTTAAATGTGATCAGTACTTCATAACTATTTTGCTTCTTGGCGATTAACTGTTGGGGGTGTCGAAAAATTAAAGGGAAATAGATACTTAACAAATATGTGTATGCCCTTTGCCTCTCCCAGTCATCTGTAAGAGCTCTCAGCCTTCCCACTGCAGAAGGTCAGGAGTCTGTAGTGTATTTACTCTGGGTGTTAAAGCACTTGAAAGTTTATTTTTCACTGGAAGAGCTTTGTTTGATTCATTCTTTGTAAGGAAGGGTGCTAGCATACTCAGCTGTTGATGCTTATTTGGAGTAGTTTTTCATTGGAGACGTTTATCACACCCATTTGTTACCTGTCTGCAGCTGCCTTTGGAGAAAGCAAACGTGCTTTCTGTAACTTTTACAGCCTCCAAGGAAATCTATGCCCAGGGCTCAGTTTTCTTCTACTGCCTTTTCTTTTACCTTTCTCTTTTTAACTCGTTGAGTGAGCGCTGCTTCCTGGCGCTTAGTCAGCTCTGAGGCACCGCAAACGCTGGCATTTGCCTTCAGCACCGTGGGGGGATCAGAGCTGCTGGAACTGCCCGTCTAGGGGGCTGGGGGCTGACTGCTTACGGTCCCGGTCTCCTTTCTTCTTCTGATTGGCTGCTCGGGGTCACGTGAAGGCCGGGGGCTGGAATTCTGAGTTGTGGCTTTTGGCACTCCTTCTTCTTTTTAAAAATCGCCTGGTGTGTGGAGCTCCGCCGGGCTTGGTGCCTCGCTCCCTTACTGAGACTGGAGACAGCCGGGAACAGCCACAGGGCAGACTGAGGTGGCAAAAGGGAAATCTGCCGAGATGTTCAGTCAGGGACCCAGGACCCCAGCTTCAGGCTGCTACTATCTAAATTCCATGACACCTGAGGGCCAGGAGATGTACTTGCGATTTGATCAGACGGCGAGGCGCTCTCCTTACAGGATGAGCCGGATTCTAGCACGCCATCAGCTAGTGACTAAAATTCAACAAGGTGAGTGGCCGGTAGAGGAAGGCTGTTGCTAATTCTGATTTCTGTTGGCTCTATTTCATGCTAACCCAGTTTTTTACATTGTTGTTTTCACTTTACAATACATGGATTTCTATGCCACGCTGCACGTAACTTTTAGAAATAACTTTAGGCAGCAGTTTTAAACAAACGGTGACAGCGCTTAGCTGCCACATAACTCAACTTCAAGTGCCCGGAAAACTTCACGGTAGGGCGGTGAATCCTGCATTTCCAAAATTTATGTGCGTCTACACAATAAATGAGGCAGGTTTACTCGGTGTGTGTTTCGGGAGCTTTTCTGCAGCTTCCTCACAGTGTGTCACATTTAAAACTTGGACATTTGTTTATTTCATTGGAGGGAGGGTAGAGAGGGGGGACTCACTTGTACCCCGCCCAGATTCTTTATAACATTGTTAGCCACAGGGGAAAGTTAGAATTCTATTCTTAAGGCCACTGGGCTGACAACCGACTCGCATTCTCTATTTGTATGTTTAGGTCAGTAGTCTCTGATTTGTTGATACTGTTTTTCTGGTGAAGGGTAAAGGTGTCTGCTAAGTTCAAAACAAAGCTTGTGACATGCGCTTGGAAGCAGCAGCTTCCTAAGCCCAGAGGAAAGGATATTGGTTACAAGCTGCTAGATGTTCGTTTTTATTCTCTACAAAAAAAATTAATAAATAAAAATTAAAAAATAGGTCAACAGCCTGGACATCACTAAAACTCCTCATTCTCCAAAAATAGTTAAAACATGCTTCTCATCTTAGGGTTGGTCTGTAGAAGCTGGAAAAGGAGCATTCCTAAGAGACTCCTAACTGGTGCTCATTTAAAAGACACACACATACACCCACATCATCACAATAAGTTTATGAAGTTTATGACCACGCCCCTCGTGGGCTAAACAAAAACAAAAACACAAAACAAGAAACCCAATAACTAAATTATTACATTGGTGATACGAAATTTACCAGGAATTTCTAGAGCCATTATACAAACACAATTTCCACTTAAATAAATGAGTTTAAGATTTTATTGAATTTTAGAAGGGAAGTTGGGGTTTGTAATCGTGAAAATCTTATTGTAATGTTTCCAAAAGGAACAATATGTATTCTAGCGAGTAGCAGTTGATGAGATTGTTTCCTTGGAAATTAGGATTTGTTTGTAAAGGTTCAGGAACTGGTTATGTGTGAAGGATCCTGGTCCTACATACCAGTCTGATTTCAGGAAGGATATTATGTCATTCCGTAAACTCTGTGTGCAGGTCTTGATTGAATAGAAACAAAAGTAATTATTTCCCTGTGGCTTGATTTAAAAATACATTAGTCTTAGAATAAAAACCAGCTAAAGCTTTAGAGATTTCTGACAATGGTGCTTTGCCAGATGCCATCATCGCTATGGATGCAGGAGCTTGGCAAATGTTTGATGATGCTTTATCATCTATGCTCGTTAAATGTTCTTCAGCATGCATGTAAAGTGCATTATGTTAGAAACACTGCATATAGAAATAGTTTGAAGTTGTTTTGCGGATCTCCTTAAATGTATTTACGACGATTGATTTCATTAAAATTCTTTATGTGTTTTTTGGATGAAAGTTATATTCCTACTGAGGATTTGAAGTTGTGAACACATGCATGATCGTTGAAAGGATACTCTGAGTCTATGTTTCTTTTGCCTAAATAGAATATGTGAGCATTCTCACCTTTTTGTGCTGGGCAACAGAGTGTTTGAAACCAATGTATGCCTAGAAATTAAGAGTGATCATGAAGATCATAGGGGAGCATGAAGAAATTCCAATAGTCCAGCCATTGAGAACTCATCATTTGTTGATATTATGCAATGATATAGTAAGACAGTATGATAGCAGAAGCAAAATTTCCTGGGTAAGGGTAGAGAATATTGACTGAGCATTTATAATGTTTCAAGCACTACTCCGGGAGCTATATATATATATATATATATATATATATATATATATATATACACACACACACACACATATATATATTTCAATTTATTTTACCCTCAAAAAAATCTTCTAAGTGAGCACATACTATTATCATACCCATTTTAATTTTTTTTTTTTTTCAACGTTTTTTATTTATTTTTGGGACAGAGAGAGACAGAGCATGAACGGGGGAGGGGCAGAGAGAGAGGGAGACACAGAATCGGAAATAGGCTCCAGGCTCCGAGCCATCAGCCCAGAGCCTGACGCGGGGCTCGAACTCACAGACCGCGAGATCGTGACCTGGCTGAAGTCGGACGCCCAACCGACTGCGCCACCCAGGCGCCCTATCATACCCATTTTAAAGGCAGGAAAACAGAGACACATAGAGGTCAAGTAACTTCTTACAGTTTACATAGTAGGTGCTAGTATTTTAATATAACTCTGAAGCCCATGCTCTGCAATACCCTAAACTGTTTCTGGTTTTTATAATGAAGGTGGAAGTATTGGACTTGAGATTTATTTTAGATTTTGTAATATGCCAAAGTCATTTCAGTCTTTTCTACTCGGAATGCAGCAACAAACCATATGGCAGAATCAGAATCGGTCACTCACAATGCTATTTCCAGTCAGGTTTTATTTCGCTAATGGAAGCAGAGTGCTGTGTGTTTTACCTTCCTTGAACAGCTAGTATCCAATAATGCATGATGTCAAGTTATTTTACTGATGGCCTATAATCATTCAGTTAAAGTTTACCAAGTGCGTATTAAATTAATAGCACCATTATTTTTTGTAGTTCACAGAGCGGTATCTCGAAATGACAGCAACATCAGTAAAATTGTTTACTCTATCGTAGATCTTTCATGGAGAATTTAGCATTGTATTATTATAATTTGGGGCATTATTACTGATGATCATAATCTCTCATGGTTGTTGGGAACAGTGCAAACAAGAGTAAGTTGCTCCCCACTGACCTCATTATAGTGAGCTAATCATTGAATGGCATGGACATGATTCAACAGCAGATGCACTCATGAGAAGGAAAACAAAGAGGAGAAATAAAGGAATCTTTGATGATGCATAGGATCAGAATTAGTTGCTCAAACCCAGGATGAATCTAAACTTGCTCATCTTAGGGTATGCTCCAAAATACACACGCATTATTTCTCTTAGCCTTCTTTATAGTTCTGGAGTTTTAAGTCCAGTTAAAAGAGAAGAGAAGTTTAAAATAGAGGATTGCTTTGCAAAGTGAAAGTTTATCATAAGTCACACTGCCCAGAATCCCTACCCCACAATCTCGCTGAATCAATGGGTAAATTGTTGTATGGAGAGAGAATGGAAATAATAATGGTCTTTATTTGCCTCAGTAGCAGGCACTTGGGAATGGACAAGAGGGGGGATGCTGGGGAGGTGGAGGAAGAGTATGTTAGGCCACAGGAAGGGAGAATTGGGATCTCTTGTCATTTGATAGCTATGATGCATTGGCTACAGGTGCACCATGTTGAAAGCTTATATACTCATGCATATGCTATCTGGAAAATCCAAATCTAGGCAAATACATAAATGTGATTATTTGCTTTGTGAAAGAATTCATCTTGCTATTATACTATTTTTTAAAAATTATTTTGAATGCTGAAAATGGCATGATATGGACCTGATTGTAGTCAAGTTCACTGAACCAGAAAAAAAGGAGACCAGGATGCAGGCTCTTATTTAGACCCCCTCTCATTCTTTCACTATGGTAAGTTTCAGAACCTTACTTGACCTTTGTTTCTTGATGAGAAAATGAGATGGTCAGTCTCTGGTTTCTAAAGTTTATTCTGGTTCTCAAGTCCTCTCTCTGGTTGAGTCAGAACTCCTTGAACAAGAGTGTGCAAAGCAGGGACTCCTTAAACCTAAAATAATAAGTTGAAAAGAAAACAGAGCAGCTTTCTAATGTAGAATAAATCAGTGGCTTATAATTTTTCTACAACTTGTCAAGGAAATTATTACTGTGGAAGTCAGATTTTAGTTCTACGGCTGTCACTAATTAATTGTGTGCTCTGGGGCACGCTACAACTTCTCTGGGCATTCTTTCCTTCTTCCATAAAATAAAGGGTTTGGATTAAACAAACGTGAGGTTCCCATCATGTCTAAAATTCTGGGTTTCATGATCACAGGTATCATGTTAAGAAAGAGAGGCAGTTCTTATTTCTGTTTTTCTTATTATGTCATTTAATACCTACCTGGACATGTTTCTTTGATACCTGTTTAATGCTCTCATTATCAATTTAATGGGCACGTTAGGACAGCCAGTCTTGGGGACTATTTAAATATCATTACTACCTATAATTATAAAGAAACTGTAAAAAAAAAACAAAAAAAAAACCACCTTTCTTTCTCTAGAGTCCAGGACTGTGAAATGGAGGTATTGCAGTGCCTGGCCTATTGCAAAGAATGTCCGTGTGTGTGTGCCCCTGTGCTCACAGAAAGACGTCTTTTCTTTACAGAAAATGCAAAATGTAGAAAATTTCATAACCAAGAGAATTAGTGAAAGTCAGATTTGCATTTTCTTTGACTTTTATTTATTTTTGAAAGAGAGCGAGCGAGTGGTAGAGGGGCAGAGAGAAAGGGAAAGAGAGAATCTTAAGCATGCTCTGCGTTTAGCGCCGACTGCGTTAGCGTGGACTGCGTTTAGTCCCACATGGGACTCGAACTCACGAACCATGAGATCAGGACCTGAGCCAAAATCAAGAGTTCAATGCTCAAACGACTGAGCCACCTTGGTGTCCCTCATTGACTTTTTATCTGAGACTATTTTTAAGGATCACATCTGAGTTGAACTTAACCAGAGTGGAGTAAACTGCCTTCCTTCTGCTCCCAGGGAATGGAACTGGGTATTAGTGATGTGCTGTCTGTCTCTCATTACTCCATCGGGCCACATGGCATCTTGGGAATTTGCCCGACCTAAGTGGTAGCCTTGCTCATCCTGGTGGGAGAGCCCCAGCCCCCCAACTGGATAGCGTCAGCGGAAATTAAACAATCATTTATTCTTTGAGAATTGCCCTTTCTCCATGTCCAGTATTTTCTTACCCAACCACTTTCAGAAATGGAGGGTGGAAACACTGGCAGAAAAACAGATGGAACACAGAAAACAGGGTGAGAATGCATCAGTCCTGTATTGCTCAAGTTCTTTTTTAAAAAAGTGGCAACTGTCAGAAGTTCACATTCCATGAATCAGAGCCTCTTTCTGTTCAGTGCTGGTGACCGAAGGACCTGTACATAAAGGGTACTGTTTAACCGAAAATTACAGGAAAGTCTGTTGGGAGAATTAAGTCAACGAACTTTGCATAACATTTTAAAAGTGATCACATATTAAAAATGCAAGCAGTTAAGAAATAAGTACTAGAAGGGAATTAGCAAAGAATGGTATGTAAAACTTGAGAGTTTAA
The DNA here is from genome assembly GCF_046562875.1 of Panthera onca. Taxonomy (NCBI): domain Eukaryota; kingdom Metazoa; phylum Chordata; class Mammalia; order Carnivora; family Felidae; genus Panthera; species Panthera onca. The sequence goes on from NC_138339.1 coordinate 228,333,346, forward strand.
TTTTAACCAAATTGAGACATCCATAGCTGCACGTCCCTGCTTTTATTAGCTCTAATTTTATAAACACACATCCCAGATGCAGGTAATTGCCAAATCTGGATTATGTGATATTATTTTCAGTGAGTAGAGATTCATTTTTTCCTCCTCTTTTCCCCAGTCAGTGTTTAGTTCTTTGTAAATTCTCGATGCTGGTCCACTTTTACAAAGCAAGGTTCCTCATTTCCTTAGCCACCTAGTCATGGGCAGTGCTTCTAGCTCTTCAGGTGACCCGAAAAAATTTAGACAGAGAGAAAATGAAAAGTGGGTTTTGGTAAACCTCTATACAGAAGGAAACACATCAGTTGGGATTTCATGGCGACAGGTCATGAATGATCATGTGCCTTGTGCATTTTATTAACTATGCGAACCCAGTGGTAAGTCTAGGAAGAAGATACAAGAAGATAGGAGACCACGAGTTGCATATCTGATATTTGAATGAAGTAAGGATCATGTGAAAATCATTATCTGTCTCCTAAGGGGCAGTGTGAATATGATTTTCATGTGGGTAAAGACATCATAGATTAATTTACATTCTAATGCATTATCTAAAGGATTTGATGTAGTGTATAAAAGAATATACAACTCTGTGAAGGTTATTAAAAGACAAATCTGATGAAGAGAAAAATATAGGTTAATTAATATAATAAAGGGATTATATTACATCCCTTTAATATATTAAAGAGATATTACATAAAATATGAAACGTAAGGTGCTAAATAATTATTAAAAGTGGGCTTTAAATTTAGCCTGAGCTTTCCCTAATCTAAGCAAAGAGGAAAACATGATCAGGGGAAGATTTGCCATGGTGAAAACACACCAGCGCAGCTTTTCCTGGGACTTGATGTTTGGGAGAGTTTTCTCCCGAGAACTGGATATATGAGAGCAGTTTCATACAGATCTCATAAAGGGGACACTACGATATGGAGATGTAGTGGATAAATTAAACATTTCCTGCAGTGAATTCAATTGCAAGTTTCCTATAGGATCCTGCAGTGAAACCAGGGGCATAATAACAAATTATAATTCAGTAAAAATATTTGGGGATGGGGTGAGTGGCTCAAAACAAGGAGGTTCAGGTATGCAACCTGTTTCTTCTCCTTAATCTTGAAATAGCATGGAAGCTGTCTACAGATAGTTTCTCATTTGGCTTCACAGAACACTAGTCCTGTTAGATATTCAGGGGAGAAATGTTTCTGTGGTTAAGTAATTTGAGAAATGCTATATCCTCTTTCCCTTTTTGGAAATTCACACTTATGAAAGGCCCAGAGAAATCCTGTGGAAAGTAATTTAACTTTGTTCAAACTGGTGTATTTCATCATGAATCCATTTTTCACCGGATACCAGGAAGTGACATCTTATAAAATCATGCTCCCTGGGGAACGCATTTTGGAAAAGCTGATTGAGGAAGCTTCAGGACCTGTGGTTCATTCGGATAATTCTCTTTGACTATTATTTCTTGCATGGATTGGGCAATAGATAGTTTGAGGTTATATTTTGGAGAGTAAATTGTAAATATTTTCTGTTTTCAAATAAGGCCAGCTCCATGTACTCTAAAAATCAACTGGGTGTAAAGACAAGATTGACATCTCTTTATAAAAATTAACAAATAAAGGGAGATTCTTACCTGTTTAGGTGGCCCCTATATGTTTGCCAGGCAGAAAACTGAAGGAGTAGGTATATGGGCAGGGTTAATAATTCTACCAAGAATACAACCAGTCTTCAAATAACTCTACACGATAGGTACTGCTAGGCCAGAAGAAAGAGATTATTGCTTCTTGGCTCTCATTCGTCTCACCTATGATAAAGCTGAAGCCCTGGGCAAATTCCAAAGGGGTCTGCTATTATCTCAGCTAATTCACGATATTCCATTGCTGCAAAGTGGAGTTGCCCCACAGGAAAGAAAAAGGAGACCCTTCAGTAGTGTCAGATTCTCCTTGGCTGTGACGTGGGATATGGACTCTCTGAGACTCAGGCATTGATGAGTGTGGCTCCAAGTCCATTTCCGACTTCATGATCTAAATGTATCTCTGGTTTATGTTCATACTTCATGTATGAAGTCTCTGCCAGTATGACAGAATAAACTGAACTAATAGGTAATAGGTCATTTTAATTAATAAAGCTTGCTTGTTTAGTTGTATAAGCAACTTACAAGTTTCTCAGGAAGCCTGAAAACATATTCTTAAGGTACTTTTCCTCATGCTCGCAAAGAGATAGTACATAGCATTTGCATTATGAATGATGCTTTTGGAGATAATCCACAAAATGTAGAAAAGTTACCACGGAATGCATGGGAAATTAGCCTTACTGTGTAGCCAAACCCCCATGTAAAGTCACATGGGACCATAGCAATCACTATAGAATGGTACAGCCTAGGGCAGGAAAAGTTGTACACTATTGTTTGAAAAGACCTGAGTTCCTGAATTCTCTCTCTCTGTCTGTCTCTCTCTCTGTGTCTCTGTCTCTTTTTAATTTAGAATCTAAAGGAATTTAAATGGAGCATACCCAGTGGGTACTTGGGTGGCTGAGTCATTTGAGCATCCAACTCTTTTTTTTTTTTTTTTTTTTTTAATTTTTTTTTTTAACGTTTATTTATTTTTGAGACAGAGAGAGACAGAGCATGAACGGGGGAGGGGCAGAGAGAGAGGGAGACACAGAATCGGAAGCAGGCTCCAGGCTCTGAGCCATCGGCCCAGAGCCCGACGCGGGGCCCGAACCCACGGACCGTGAGATCGTGACCTGAGCTGAAGTCAAGCATCCAACTCTTGATTCCAGCTTAGGTCAAGCCCCGTGTGGGGCTTTGCACTGACAAGGCAGGCCTGCTTGGGACTCAACCTCCCTCTCTGTACCCCTCCCCTGCTCCCTCTCTCTCTCTCAAAAATAAATAAATAAATGGAATGGTTGCAAGATAACTGAAAATTACAGAACATGCTATTGCTATTTTAAAAAAAAAGGAAATCAACAAAAAAGAAATCCAAAATGTCTGGCCGCAGTCTCAAATGATTTCCCCACAAGACGTAGGAATCCTGACAATTTTAAAAGTCTGACAGAGGCAGAGCTGACTAAAATACCGATGATTTGCATTGCCTTGCCTCTGTAACACTCTGATAAAACACAGGCGTGAACAGTGTAAAGGAAAAGGGTAGGGATTGTAAAGAAACTAGGCAGTCGCAAGTAACTAATATACATGTCGGTATTTTGAGCTAAAGAAGGTTTTCTCTTTCTGCGTTCCAAGTCTCCTCTTTCTAGCTTATTTTAAAAATCATACATATGGATGGCAAGAATCTTGGATGAATATTCAGTCTTGATAAGTGAATAGTAGTAATTCACATACCCTTGTATTCACCAAATGACACACTGAGAAAAAGTATGGTAGTCATAAAAGCATATTTTACTACCCCAGTATTATTTATAGTATTTAAAATTATTATAAGAAATAAGAAAGATTCACAATCCCAGTGATAATGGTATTCTAACCATTCCCCCCTAAATAAGACTGGAGTTCTTAACAGAGGACCTTAAATCTCTCCCAGATGCTTTCAAGGACACAAAACATTTCCTCCTAAATGCATTTCCCAAAATAGAGAATGAAATCCATTGCAAAGCCTTACTGTTTGGACCTTTGTAAAAGCATGTGTTGTGTAGAGCAAGTTCTCAGTAATCAAATCACCATCACTTTTACCATTGATCTCTTTTGAGTAGGAAGATCCACTAACACCCCTTCCCTCTACACTCCCAACCTCACCATTAGTACTCCATTCCACCTGCTGTTACTATCTCAGACTTACTGCAAGGATTAAATGTGATAATACAGTTAAACACTGACTACAGTATCCGGAACATACTAAGTGCTAGATATAAGAAAAATACATATATTAAACAAACATCCATGTACGTATAGCCCTTCAAGGCGCTGTATCATTAAATGAAGAACAACTAATATACTTTATACCAAGTTGACTAAGGTAAGCATACATACTGCCACATTTTTGTGTCCTCAAAAAAGTATCACAAAATTTAAAACAAAAATTTTTTTGTTTGGTTTGATGTTTTGCCGTTTTGTTTTGTTTTAATCTTAAGCTGTAGTGAAATCTGCTTTTCCCAAATGTGGTTCCCTTTACTTCATTTACTTAGTAACATCAGTTTACTTAGTAATAAATGTACAGCGGTTATTCTTAGTTGCCCTGAACTGACCTGAAATGATGGGTTTAGGCCAGGTTTCAGCTCATATCGATAAACAGCAAAGCCTGTTGTTCCCTACCTCCTGGCAAATAAAAGAGACTGTTCTGGGCAGGAAGTGTTCCTGGCTCCTGGAACCACTTGGTAGGAAACTCTGAAGCTGAGGGACAGCAGCAGAACTGGAGGAAGGGGGCTAGGCTCTGATCAGAGACAGGCCAGAGTGAAAGGCCAGGGAGATGACCAGTGTGGAGCCTGGGAGCAAGGGCTCTACCCAGTCAGTAGTAGAGCTATATCTCTGTGCCTGATGAGTGAATCTATGATGTCTGAATCCCCTTCCCAAATTGTTGTGATTTTCTAAACTGGGCAGTTAGCTTGGAGATTCTTGCCAATTTTATAAAAATTTTTCCGTATTTAATGGCCTTTGTGTAGAAGAGTTAAAAGAAATTCTGTAAAGTGTAAAGTTTCTAATGCCCAGTTGGTGATTTAAAAACTCAGCACCCTTTCTCAAACTAATTCAAACAAATTATTTAAGAAATTTCCATTGCCCGTTTCCTCTGGGATTTCATTCCTTTTAACTGAGGGATAATCTTCATCACTATTGAATTCCTAGGCTATGAAAGACTGCACGTGAATACAGTCATTAGCATTTGTGAAGTTTGTTGTTATGGAGTTGAATGGATTAAATAAACAAGAATGCTTTTTGCTGTATTTGGGTATGGAATATATGGGTATAGTCTTAGGAGGCTCCATGTAAGAGACTCCTCTACAAAGAACAGAAATTTCATTTAGTACCTGCCCCATACATCATGACTTAAATGTTAATCTTGAGCTTTGAAAAAGCCTTGCTTTACAGGATAAAATATTTGATGTCTGCGTATGGCGTCCTGGAAACCCTGAAAAAACTATGATAATAATAATCCCTTAATTGTTATGGTGCATGACCGTTTGTGTAGGAATTCCATACGCATTCGCTGTTTGAATACCTACATAAAATGGTATCATAATCGTGGATGACAAAGCTCTGTCCCCTAGAATCTGTCTTTCAGAGACCTGACCAATGCATCTGCAAGTGTCCCTACTTTGAATTATTTCTACTCTTGCGTTCCTGAGTCATTCCTTTGGACGCGGATTTTTCACTTGGTGTATTGTGTGGAACGGCACATTTCCCTGAGTGGGTAGAAAAGCACAGATGCACTTGACAGAATAAGGAAACTTGGTAGTGAGCAATGCGGTTGTTAAACATTAACTAACCGGTAGAATAGAGATGGTTTCAGAGGCCAGTTTTTTCCTTTCCCTCCTCTGTTTAGAGTAAAATTACTTCCTCACCTCCAGCTTTACAGTTCAGCTTCTGAGGAAGCCATTCTGTTCCTGGTTCGTGTGAGGTTTCTCCTGTCACTTGGTCGCCTCCTCCCACCTTTGGTTACTCTGCAGGGCTGACCCTGGACACTGGCAGCTTGTGTTCTGTGACGCTTACTGCTTTGTTCCAGAATGCAGGAGTTGTGACAGGCTCTTCTCAGCTCATTAACCCTCAGCCATGCCTCTCGCAGGCATGCCTCTCGAAGTCTGTGCAGCTGGGTCTGGGGGTGCGGGAGCCTTACCTCTGGGCTGAGGGGTGCCATTTCCACTGGCTCACCCACGTGAAAAGGAAAGTGGGAGTCCGGGTTGGCCATGGAGAGGCAGGCTGTCCACATAGTTTATTAGCATTTGGGTGCATTTATATAAAAGGTTTGGGTCTGGGGTGGCGATTGGACTTTTTATAACACACATTTTAGGGTTAGAAACATTACAACATTTAAAAAATGGTAACACAATACCTATAGCTACTCCTATTGAGGGCTCGCTATTATGTTCCAGGGACTATTTTCAACATATATTGGTGTTTTATTTAATTTTTGTGAAGACCTGAAACTTAGGTTTACTCCTCTGGAAAATAAATATGGTAAGGCTTGACGCTTAAGGGTTTACTGTGTTTTTCTCCCAGCAAGTAGGTGGCAGAGATGGGCTTTGAACTCAAGTCTGTATGACCCAGGAGCCCACATTATTCACCACTGTGCAACCCCATCACCCTTATAATTATAGGTAGTCATGGTCTACTTGTAACCAAAGAAGGTTGTTCGTTTTGGTTTTTTCCATCATCTTAGCCCTGGCTGGTGCTTACTTCCTCACCCGCCCTTCAAGTTGTTGGAGGACTTCCCTGTGCCTCCAAAACCAGCAGCAACTCCGAGCAACCGTCCTATATACTGACTACCCTCCCACTGCCTTCTTGAGGGCTGGCTGCTCTTTATCAGGAATGCTCCGTCCAAAGTCAATGTCAGGGCAGCAGCATTCCAGCCTTTGGCAAGGAATCTAGCGTAGTTAGGTAGGAACATGCCTAACAGGGGGAGAGGACAGATTCCTCCACCCCCAAGCTCCTTTCCCTACTTCCAAACCTCCAAAATGCTGCCCCTTCCTCCTAGAAAGTTTTGGAGGCAGAACACTTCCCTCCTCTAAGTTTCCTCAGGGCTCCTAGGGCCCACCTCTCTCGGTGGCCCCTGTAACCTTCACAGGAGGCCTTTGCAGATAAGAAGCAAGGTGGGAGTTAGGTCAAACCACCGTTGTTCCCTGGACCCTAAATCCCAAAGACAGCAGTTCTATAGTGGAAGGAAAGCAAGCATTAAACCAGGGTCTCTATTTCCAGAGAGAAGTCCTATATGGAGATTTTTTTCCCCCAGATTTTGCAATTTTGACCTCAGTCACAGCTGAGGCCCATAGACCAGAATAGTCCCGGTTGCACTCTGCACTTGCAGCTAGAGAACAGTAGCCAGTCAGAAGAAAATATCAATGTTCTGCCAACTTCTGCTGTTTGTGAAATTTTGCCAGAAGCAAAACAGGATCAAAAATAATAAACAGACCTCCTCCCTTGCTGCATGACTGTTATTTACATAAAGAGATTGATGAACTGACTGTGCTGTGTGAATGCACAGGGAAGGGACATTTTAAGGAGAAAAAATTAATTTTTTTGGTGCTTGGTTGCATGTGGCTTGAGGTTTTCTCAAATAACTGGGTTTCCAAAGAGACAACCCATAGCACAGATAGTGCTGTCTCTCCAGTGTAAGTGGACTAACCCATGGATAACACAACTTGACACGTGAATTACATGCAGCTATAAACCTCTGCAGGGAAAATGGGTCTTGAAAACTAAGGAACGTTGTCTCAAGTGGAATAGTGATGTTTCCAGGAGAAAGAGAAGCCGGACCTGTAGAGTAACCCCAGAAAGCAGGAGGCATGGGTGCTGGGAACACCTTTGTCCTAATGGGCACCTGGTCACCATGGATGACTTTATGTAACTTCTTGGTGCCACAGTTTCTTCATCTACCAAAAGGGAATAATATTAGCTCCTACCTCTAGTAATATTAGTGAGGAAAAAAGAATTGATGTGAAATTAATTCAAATGGAAGACATGAGGGGCACCTAGGTAGCTCAGTGGGTTGAGCATCCGACTTTGGCTCAGGTCATGATCTCATGGTTCGTGAGTTCAAGCCCCGTGTCGGGCTCTGTGCTGACAGCTCAGAGCCTGGAGCCTACTTCGAGTTCTGTGTCTCCCTCTCTCTCTGCCCCTCCCCCGCTTGCTTGCGTGCTCTCTCTCTCTCTCTCAAAAATAAATAAACATTAAAAAAAATTCTAAAAGAGGAAAACATGATGCTCAATTCTGGGGTGGGTAAGCGATGTTAGGATGCACCTTTAGGGATCACAGGATTGGCCCAAACACAAGAGTCACACAAAGCAAGACCTAGCTCTTTATCCTCAGTTGGACACAAAGCCTCATCATACTTGCTTCCTCTTCCTCGAACAATAATTCGTATCACTTGTCAAGGGTATGGGAATAATGAACCGCTCTGTAGTTTTGTTTTATTTTTGTTTATTTTTTAATATTTATTTATTTTGGGGAGAATGCAAGCAGGGGAGGGGCAGAGAGAACGGGACAGAGGATCTGAAGCAGGCTCTGCAGGGACAGGCTGACAGCAGGGAGTGCAATGTGGTCCACTAACCAAACTGCCAGATCAGGACCTGAGCCAAAGTCAGACGCTCAACTGACCAAGCCACCCAGGCACCCGTGTAGTTTTGTTTTATTTTAATTGGTTCTCAAATGGACAAAGTCTACTAGCTCTTACATTCGTTTTATGTTTTCTTTTTATGTATTTGATGTGCTATTTTGGGTCATTTCAAACTCTAGTTTTCCCTCTTATTTTTCTTTCATTCTGAGGGGTCAAGAATTTTGCTCTGTGTTTTTACTCAGGTAATAAATATTCCTTCACCCTTAATGAATAATTTCCCATAATTATGATCAGAATAAAACCTTTTAAAGTGAAAGATACTGTGTTAGAGACCCAGGGACTTTGACAAGTTAGAGTGTCATAAATCGTGTGCTTTCAGAGTTATAAATTTCCAATGGAAATTGGGCTTCTTGCCTAAGACTAATATTTATTTATTTTTTCTAGTGTTTATTTTATTTTGAGAGAGAGAGTATGCATATGAGTGCGAGTGAGCAGGGGAAGAGCAGAGAGAGAGGGAGAGACAGAGAATTCCAAGCAGACTCCACACTCAGCATGGAACCCCACGAGGGTTCAATCCCTGTGAGATCATGACCTGAGCCGAAATCAAGAGTTGGCCATTTAACTGACTGAGCCACCCAGTTGCCCGCTGAGACTAACATTTCGTGTGGATAGTTACCCATTTAGGCAGGATATCCTGCTGTGGCTGTCTAGGTGGAGGCCTATAAGAGCTTACTGTGGTCACAGCAGATCGTTTAAGTCTGAGGGGGCAGAAAGGAACCTGATGTTGTGGTGCCCAAATTATCGAATGCAGGAAAGATGTGCCCAGTGCTTTCCTGCTGCCTTGCATGGCACAATCTGGTCTGGAAAGTCTTAGGAAAGTAAGGTGAAAGATGAAACGAATGTATACTTTATAAACACATCCCTTTAAAATGTTTGAGTTTTGCTTGATAGTTTTTTTATAGGTTTTATTTTTTGTTTCAAATGTTTAAGCTTGCTGATGATGGTGAATTCCGAGAGAAAGGGCAGTTGCTAAACTAAGACTTGAAAATTGTTAAGCACTCTGTATATTTGGCTATTATTTGGAAAGGCTGGGTGTCTTAAATGAAGTGGAATTTGGATGGGGGTGGGCACATAAATGAAGAGAAGCAAAGAGCTTGTTTGATGGGGAAGTATGCAGGTACATGGATGGCTTGCCAAAACCTCTTACTTCAACAAAAACAGAACCCTAAGGCTCTATTGACTTCTTTCTTGCATGAGGGTAAGACTGGCTTCTCTCCGCCCCCACACAGATGCGTGATGCTCTGAGTTTCCCTGCAGTCTTTGGCTTAGCAGAACACATTTCTTGTTTATAGCTGGCTGTGCTCGATGATCAGTCATTTAAATAAATTACCATGTTCTATGATTGATGTTAATAATTTGACATGGGAGTTATGAAGCCTTCAGATCCTTGATTTATCAGAGAAACAATCTTTCAGACATATTTTTCTTTAGCCCTGGGAGGCTGTGCTTTTTCTGAAACTTGCAGTTCATAGATGCAATGCACATTGCATAAAAGCAAGAGCTTCGCTGTTTCTGGACCTAGGTTCAATTCCTAGTTCAAGCACTGATTAGCTGTGTGATCTTGAGCAGATTCCATGACCTCTGTAAGCCTATTTCCTCATATAAAGTGGGAAAAATAATAATGTCTACTGCCTGGAGTTGTTGTGGAATGAAGTGTTGTCACTCATGCAAAGTGCTTAGCATGGAGCCAAACACTTACTCAGGGCTCAGTGTCCCTTAATCTAAAAAAGAAACAAAAGGACTCTACAAATCAGCAACATGGCCCACTGCTGTGGCTTGACTACTTCTGGGGAAGATTAAAAATATCCAGGCTTGGATAATCACATAAAGTGGAAGTTAAGGAAGGGTCATAATCACAGTGGATCTGAAATTAGGATGTCTGAAGTTTCCTCAGAACAGAAAAAGTATGAGAGGGGCCACTTAGAAACTATGCAATTTTAAACAAGGGTTTTCCTAACCAAATAGAATTTTCCTCGGAAAGCAGATAGCTGTGAAATACCAGTTATAATAGATAATATTTTTAATCCTTAAGCTAATGAGACCAACCCCATAAATCCAGAGTATGAACTTCAACTCTGGCATGAAGTCTGATATGATGGCAACATATCTAACTCTTAATCTTTCAAGGCTAACCTCCCCAAATGAAGTGCTGTATCTTTAAACATTCGCCTTAGCAAAGCAGTCAATTGGGAACTAATAATACATCTCCCAAACTACTCTCGTGAGATTTGGTAAGAGAAGCCCAGAGGAAGCCTGTTATCCCACCTTCAGCCCACCCTCCAGTCTGCAGCCTGCTCTAAAGCCTGGAGGAAAAGGGACAGCACAGGTAGTAGGACAAGATACCGTCCAAGCCTACAATCTCTCTTCAAAGGCTGCCTGTTAAATCTGTTTTTACTAAGTTCCGCTGGACTCAAAACATTGAATCTCAACTTCATTGCAACCCACTCAGCTAGCTTACAGAGAATGAAGTGCATTCGTTCTTTGTATTTTGCGTGGAGGAACATAGTCATTCACTCAGTCACTCACTCATGAAATCACTTCTTTTCTTTTTTTAAGTTTATTTATTTACTTTGAGAGGGAAAGACACAGTGCAAGCTGGGGAGAGGCAGAGAGAGAGGGAGAGAGAGAGAATCCCAAACAGGCTCTGCATTGTCAGCACAGTGTCTGACATGGAGTTTGAACCCATGAAGCCATGAGATCATGACCTGAGCCAAAACCTAGAGTCGGGTGCTTAACCTACTGTGTCACCCAGGCGCCCCACCAAATCGCTTCTCGAGCGCCTACTCTGTGTCAGGCTCTGTTAGGTCACTGGGCTATAATGATACATGAGAACATAACCCAATGAATCACTGAATTCTATTCCTGAAACCAACATTGCACTGTATGTTAACTAATTAAAATTGAAATAAATAAATAACAGAGATAAAAATAAATAAAACATAACCCATGCCACAGTTTAACAGGTGGACTTTCAACAGGTGTCAGAGTTTATAGGTACGAGAATGGGCATCCAAGCAGGGAGGGTGGAGGCACAATGGAAGGAGTCTGGTTCTAGCTTTAGCTATTGGTTTGTTGTTGTGGTTTTGGTGTTTTGCTGTTCCCTTGCTTCAGCTTCTGTTCCTTCTGCAGAAAGCAGCCATGCTTGGTGTTCCTGGAAGTGATTCTTATGTAACTGTCTGGGAAATCCTGAGGTTAAGACTTCATCGGTTTTTGCCCCATCAGTTTGCCATGGGTCTTCCTTAGAATCTTAATAACTGTGCTCCAGCTATTCGAGAACATGGAACTCTCTCCCTCTGGTGAAAAGTACATTGCTGCTCTCCTCTGTCTTTTCAAAGTAAGGGCCCATCATCTCCAGGGAGCTTACCTCTGTGCTAGCACTGCTATCCTAGCATTTGGGCTCCCTCTGGAAGGAATAGGATGGTGGCAGATTTCTCATGAAATCAACTGTAGTAACATAGCAATAACTAACAGAGATATTTAAGAGAGGCTATATTTTGGAAACAAATACTTTTGGTTTTTTGCATCAAAGTCAATTGTGTGCAAGATCTTTGCTGATCTTGTGTATGTGAAAAAAAAAATTTTTTTTTCTTAACATTTATTTTTGAGACAGAGAGAGACAGAGCATGAACGGGGGAGGGTCACAGAGAGAGGGAGACACAGAATCTGAAACAGGCTCCAGGCTCTGAGCTGTCAGCACAGAGCCTGACGCGGGGCTCGAACCCACCGACCGTGAGATTGTGACCTGAGCCGAAGTCGGCCGCTCAACCGACTGAGCCACCCAGGCGCCCCGTGTATGTGAAAAATTGTATGAAACGTGATCACTGCCCTCAAGGAGATTACAATTAAGTGAGATAAGACATAGAAAGAGTCATTAATATGGGCAGTTCAAGGGAATACATGGTTCCATGACTAATAGGCTGTCAAAATGTAGGTGTTCAAAAGAGGGCATTGTCAGCAGGACAGCAAGGTAACGAAATAAGATCACTGGGCCTGAGCTATGGACAGTGGCTGTGTTTCCTCTGAGCAAAAATCAGAGTGAGTTCTTTGAAGGGGGACAACAGAATGAGTTGAAAAGTATGATGAAGTAATTGCAAATGTAATTCAAACCTGGTGAACTGGAGGGTGGCAGGAAGTGTAGACGACAAAGCTCAAAAAGAAGTTTGAGGTCAAACAGCAGTAAGTTTGAAACTTACATTATAGGTAGGGGAGAACTAGAAGATCTCTGAATCGAAAAGAAATAGGATGAAAACAGCAGTTTAGAAAGATGAATAGATGAACATGGGTTTGAAGTGGTCAGACTGACTGTAGAGACAGAAATAGTCATTGATTATGTGTTCTGTCCAGGCCTGAAGAATGATAAATAGTTCTCTCACTGAATCCTCACAGTAGTAGGTAGCATTGATATTCCCATTTTAAAGGTTAAGAAATTGAGGCCCAGAGAGGTTAAAGTAACTTGTTCAAGTTAAACCCAAATAACTAACAAAGCCAAGAATTGAACCCAGGGCTGTCTGACTCTGAGTGTATGTTCTTCCACAGCTCAAGGCTTCCCCTGACACTTGTTGCTGCTGTTGTTACAGTGACCACCCCCCAAAATATCCCGAGGGATGAGGATTTTAACTGTGGCGATAAAGAAATGATAAATACAGGATTTAGTTCCATAACTTTCAGAATGACAAAATATGTATATATATTTCCAATTGCTAATTTATCTCTTCTTGACTTTTTTCCCACTTATTCTAAGAATCCATTAATTTGAATTTATTACTGTATCTTCTACTAGAGATTGTCCTTCTACTTGGAGACATCTACCCAATAATTTGTGTTCCCAGTAAGTCTTAGTAGGTAAAGTTTGGGTCACTTTACAATAGAAGTTTCACTGGATTGTAGTTAAATTACCCGATGGGACTGTACGTATTTGCTTCTGCTTCAGGCATAACCCCTTTAAAAATTTATTGGTAAGGAGTAAGTAAAATCAAATACTAATATTAAATGAATTTAATATGGTGTGGTAAGGGGATTTGAATTTTAAACCTGTAGACATTACCAGTTAGCTTGAATTACTTTATATTTCAGAAAAAAAGGCTTTTCTGAGAGAGTACTGTGTACCCAAATACAAATATAACTTAGAACCTAATTTTAGAAATGTGAATAAACCAAACCACTAGTTAAATTGGGCCGATTGGCTAAAATAGTTTGAGACCACAGGATTAATTTGTAGAGAAACCCAATAAGCAAATATCCCTATAGGACACCTGTTCTTGTTTATACCAAATTCTTAAGCAGCCAGTCATTATTTTATCAAGAAAGGGAGTTTCACATGTGAATTCTTCCGGAAGTAATTTAAAGATGTTTGAATATTTTATGAAGTATGAAATTGCACATATTTGCCTGAGGCAGGTGCCCCACTGGTATTGAACAAAAAATACTCATACCGTATTTTAAAAGAGCTATTAATATAAAGTTTTACTTCTCCGCCTGAATTGTAGTTCACATTCGGAATCTAGCCGCAGGTTAAATCCCAATTAAATGAGGTGACTAAAGAGTCTCCAGGAGATAGAGTTTATGTGCTTCAGGGGAAGAACCATGTTGGAGAATTGGCTTACTCAAATATTGTGCAAATGATACCGAATTATCAGGCATGGTCTTTAACACCCGTGCACACATTCTGCTATTTTCTCAACACACCCTAGTCTCAGGACCCCTGCTGAGAAGGTACCTTTCGCCATTTCCCTCAAGCCAGGTCACTTTTCTCTTTCTTCATCGAGATAGCTCTCTGTGTAGATCAAGATGGGGAAAAGGTCATGGTGAGTTAGGCAAAATCTCTTTTCTTGGCAGCTTACGGTCATACTAACTCTCATGACCTCTCCCAATAAGCAAAATCTAGAGGTCACTGCCCAACCTCTAAGTCAATGCCAGTTTATTCTCTAGGGTAGGCTGCTCTGGATCCAATAATTGGCTCCCGAAGGTTCATGGCTTTTCAAGGGAGTGCTCTCTTTTCCAGGCTCATACTTAATGTTCTTGTCTTATATGTAAATCCAAGTCTCCCTTTCCTACATATTTAGCTCTCTTCACATGAGTGGCATGAAAGAAATCACTGCAACGCCTATGTGTAAGACAGACCTCTAGATACCACTGCTGAAATGTGTGACCTTACGCTCCTCACCGTGTCCAATGGCAGATCCCTTCCTTGACTGCTTCAGATGTAACCTCCAACTGAGCTAATCCTACAACACCCAAGTTCCCCAGTGAATACATTCTTTGAGCAGCAGTGGTCAAGATTCAGGAAGGTGTGTTTAGTTACTATTGCTATATAACAATCCATCCAAACTTAGTGGCATTAAACACCCATTATAATGCTCACGGATGCTGTGGGTCAGGAATTTGGAAAAGATGCAGTGGAGGTGGCTTGTCTCTGCTCCATGATAACTGTGACTTTAGCTGGAAAAACTTGAAGGTTGGGGCTGACTCAGTGACAGGGCTCTAGAATCATCCAAAGCCCCATTCACTCCCAGAACAGGCCATTGATGCTGTCAGGTGGGACCTCAGCAGAGGCTGCCAGCTGGAACATGTGTGTGTGTCCTCTCCAAGTGGCTGCCCAGGCTTTCTCACAGCATGGAGACTGCCTTCTGAGAGTAAATGAAGCAAAGCGCATGCCTTCTTCTGACTAGCCTTGGAAGTTGCATAGGGTCACTTTTGTTTTTTCTGCTGGTCACCATAGTCGTAAAGGTCTGCCCAGATTCAAGGGAAGAGGACATTGATCCACCCTCATAGGAGGGCCAGAGAATTCACAGATATATTTTATAACAGCAACAAAGTGTGTGTAACATGTTTGAGAATTCTGGGTTTCTGCCATTCTTGCTGGCATGTGGCTGGCCCTTGACTGCTGTTGTTTGTCTGAATGCCACAGCTAGAGTCATCATGCAGTGTGGTTTTGCCCCCAGGTGTGAAGAGAGTGCCTTGGTGACATTCCTAATTGCACTAATTCTTTGGCTGTGATTTTATGAATAGTTACAGGCACCATTCTGCATGTACATTGTCTTGCTTAAGCCCCATAACCATCCCCAAAACAGAATGTGCTCCCGCCCCTACCCTTTGCCCAAGATTAGAATAAAATCCGGAATCTCCAAGTTTAGGGCCGGAGAAAGTCTCCAGGTGAAGCCAGATGGTTCTCAATTTACACCAAACCCTGTTCTCCAGAGATGACAATTGTGAGTTGTCTCATTTCACTCAAAGCTATGTTCTTTAGTGCTACCCTGAATCCATAGGATTAGAATTCAAGTTTGTGGGTGCTGTTTTATTAAGAAAACAAAGAAGGGGGTTCCTTTACAGCTTTGGTTCTCAAGCAGGGGCAGTTTTATTCTCCAGGGGCAATTGGCAATATCTGGAGATAATCTTGATTGTCCTGCCTAGGTGGCGATGCTACCAGCTTGCAGTAGACAGAGGCCTGGGATGCCGCTGAACTTTCTTCAATGCACAGGGTGACCCACCACACCCAGAATTATCTGACCCAGAATGTCAGTACTGCGCCGTTGGAAAATCCTCCTTTCCAGGGCATTTTTATGATTCCCCTTATGAAAATGAGGAAACTGGGGCTCAGAGGAGCTAAATTACTTGCTCGAGATCCACAACTAGCAAGCAGGGGAGTCAGAATTTAGACACCCCTCCCGAACTCCTCAGTCCCACGTTCTTATTTCCTTTTGGTATTTCAGCTAGCCCTGCTGCCTGCCCAGAAAGGGAAAGAAATTGGAGGCCAAAGTGGTTTTTCTCACTTTTTTCACGTCTTGGGCAGTGTAAGGTCCATCACACCCATCATAATGAGCATAAATCATCATGAGGGACATAGTGCCCCCTTATTTTCTTTGCGCTTCAGGTTATGGGTGCGGTGCTCACACAGGCATAGTTAAGACTGGGTTAATGCATAGGTGGGATCAGGGCTCTGACCTCTCAGAATGAGGCTTAAAAATAACACCTGAAAAACTGGTACGCAGGGTGCATGCGCGCGTGCGTGTGTGGGGTCTGGGAGTGTTGTGGGAGGGCAGTAAGATCTTATCTTACAATGACAAGCAAACAGCTAATTGCTTGTAATTTTGGAGATAATTGTTTTCTCATCTGCAAGCAGGCCGAACAGGAAATTAATCTAAACCCCAGAAAGTTTGGATCATCTGCAGATTGTCAGGAAAGAAACACTCATTATCCCCTTAGAGCCCCCCATCACATCTAAGAGCCGCAGCTGTGGCCTAGTGCCACCACCGCCGTGCTGGGGCCCGTGCTCACTGCTAACTGGAGAGAAAACAGTACAGAATGTCTGGCAAAGGCAGGCCCCAGGCAGACAGGGCCCCCGCTCCCTCTCGACACCTGATTAATGCTGCCCGATGCAGAATGTCTGGCTTTGAGTCATCCCTTCTGATAGACCCATTCATCACTTAGCATTCCATGTCAGTGCAAGAGCAAGCTTCCTTCTGCCTTGGACAAATGAGCCTTCAGGTAATAGATGGTAGTTTAAATGTCAGGCCGGTGTTATCTCCAGTGAAAGACTTGGCCGCCTCTGCTCAGTCCCTTTGCTTCCAGTTTGAGGAAGTCTCTCTTCATTTCCAAAAGGGAGGATAAATAGAATCCAG
Organism: Panthera onca; assembly: GCF_046562875.1. Lineage (NCBI taxonomy): Eukaryota > Metazoa > Chordata > Mammalia > Carnivora > Felidae > Panthera > Panthera onca. Next base: position 228,350,273 of record NC_138339.1, read on the forward strand.
AATATCCACTTAGATGAAGGATCTTCTGCTTCATCTTCTTACTTGCTCTTGGGCCCAAGTGCTCCAGGAAAAGCCTTCTAGGGGTGAGCCGCAGAACAAAAGGAAAGGCCTGCTCTGCCTTCTGAACTCAAGCAGCCCGCACATACAGTGTTTTAACTGTTCTGGAAAGAATGAAGCATTCATAAGCCATTCCATTTTCAAGAAAAAAATTTCCTGTGACATTTTAATCCCCTTTTGTGCTGGAGCATTTTTAGAGTTTTCTCCTGCCAGTCATCTCGAATGTTTTGTATCTTTTCCTTTTAGCTGAATTGCATATTATGAGCCATGACCCACAATAAAAAATAATGCCACTGTTTCTGAATGAAAGTCTCGTTCTTTGGGTTATTCTGGGCTATGGGTCAGCATACAAATGCTGACTTCTGAAAGTCCAGAGGCGTTATCTGGTTGAGACTCATGTTGGGAGAACAAAAATGAGCCATGAGATGAAAATGACCACCTGGGATGTCCAATTTGGTTTATGTTTCTTCGAAATGCTTTCTATAAATGATATGACTGGATGCCATAGTGTTTGTCCTAATATGAGATCTGGCTTATTTCTGAGATCTCTTGACTGCTTATAAAATGTTTGTAGATGTTCTGTATCTGAATCAGGGTTTCTTATTAACCTCAGCACTATTGACATTTATTGTGGGGGCTGTGCTTTGTAGGATGTTACGTGCCATCTGTGGTTTCTACCCTCTAGATTCCACAATGTCCCCCCTCCAAACTGAGGGTCAAAACTGAGGTGTCTGGCATGTCTTCAGACACCGACTGCCAAGGGTTTGTCGACCAACAAAATCAGTTGGTTGAGAACCAATGATTTAGATAAAAAAGTACCCAGATGTAAGTGAATTCACTGTTCATTCCTTTTACAAATATCTTGAGTGCCCAATGTGTGACAAAATCATCTTTGGGGACTATACATTGAGAGTTCATAGTTGAGGCTTGTAAGGCAGATAGACTTGAAAGTAAATAATGACATCAAGGATGCACTCTAATAAAATCGGAAGGATTTGGGTTGGGAGTTCAGAGGAGGAAGTTTTAGCTTTGATTCAAGTATTAGACTTCCCAGAAATTCTTGGTTCTCCCTTTATTCAGGAAGTACCTGTGTTTCCAGGGGAAAAGTTCCTGTTTACCAAGACCAAGATTCTCTATAGAGAATTTCAGAAGGAAACTTGTGAATTCTTTTAGAAGTGTATTGATAAGGTACATTTGGATGATCAAATGTAGGTAGAAAAATGCTCTGGTCTCTGGACTTAACTGATATACAAACATATACATGAGAGCACCTGGATGATTCCATCGGGTTTCGGCAGTTCCCGGAGCTGAGGGAGCTCTGGACCTTGGACCATGTTGAGGCTTGATTTCAGGAAGGTATCTGTCACGCTTTGAAGTCAGTTTTCAACCTTTGTTCAGTAGTAACAGACAAAAGTGGATGTTTACACTGCTCTGGGCCTCAGATGTGATAATCTCTCCATAAAATATGGAGGCCAGTAAAATAAAACTCAAGTAAACCATCCTAACTGTTGAAGCAGTGGTGGCAATGGTTGTGTACCATGAGCTGCCTGCAGCAAGGAGTGCAGCTCTCAGCAATTACCACCTTTTCTCTTTTCCCTGCAAGTAAGTGTGAGAGATGCTATTGTCAGGGGTGGTTTTGAATGTATGCAAATTTGTATTTAAAACCATGTGTATGTTTTAACGGTGTTGGAGGAAGTGTGATTGCATCATCAAGAACACAGGCTGGAGAGTTAGAGAACCCTGGGATAAAATCCAGGCTCCGCCAGGACTAGCTGTGTTTGACCTTGGACAAGTTGTCTAACCCAACTGTGCCTCAAGTTGTTTGTAGAAATTGGTGCAAGAACACCTACCTCAAAAGATTGCTGTAAGAATTACAGATAGTTGAAAATTGCCTGACGTCAGTGTTTGGTGACTGGGGTAGTGGCATGACTGTTAGTAACACATTACTCTGCATACACCTTACACTCGTGTGCCCATGACCCTATGGTTGAAAACTGGTTTTGTTTTATATTAGGAATATCTGATCTCACTTTATTTTTTTATTGAAGTGTAATTAACATACGATGTTATATTAGTTTCAGGTGTACAATATAATGAATCAACAATTCTATACATTACTCACTGCACATCACGTTAAGTGTGCTCTTACTCACTTTTATCTATTTCACGCATTCCCCCACTGATCTCTCCTCTGACAACCACCCGTTTGCGCTCTGTACTTAAGAGTCTGTTTTGTTAGTTTGTCTCTTTTTTTGTTGTTCTTTGTTCTGTTTCTTAAATTCTGCATATGAGTGAAATCATATGGTATTTGTCTTTCTCTGTCTGACTTATTTCACGTAGCGTTATACCCTCTAGATCCATCCGTGTGGTTGCAAGAGGCAAGAACTCCATGAAAAGATGCTCAACGTCACTATTTGTCAGGGAAAGGCAAATCAAAATGCAATGAGATACTGTTTTACAACCGTCAGAATGACTAAAATAAAAAAGACAAGAAATAACAAGTGTTGGTGATGATGTGGAGAAAAAGGAACCCTCATGTATTGTTGATGGCAATGCAGTTTGGTGCAGCCACTGGAGAACACAGTATGGAGTTTCCTCAAAAAATTAAAAATGTAGTTACCACGATCTAATAATTCCACTACTGGGTATTTATCCAAGGAAAATGAAAACACTAATTCAGAAAGATAGATGTTTATTGCAACATTATTTACAAAGGCCAAGATATGGAAGCAACTCAAGTGCCCATCCATAGATGAATGGATAAATAAGATGTGGTATATGGATACAATGGAAAACTGTTGTCTTGAAGATAGAAAGGAACAGGTTGGTTCTGGTTCAAGATGGCAATATAGGAGGATCCCAAACTCACCTCCTCCCATGGACGTACCAAATCTATAGCAATATATGGAATGATTTCTTCTGAAAACAAACAAAACAAATAAAACAACCTGAAAACTGGCAGAGTGACCCCTTCACGTTGGGCAAACGAGAGGGAAACCATATTAAAATGGGTGGGAAAGGTTGAGACACAGTCTCACCATACACCCCACCAATGGCACAGGGACCCATGATTGGGAGGGAACTCGAAACTCAGAACTTCTCCCCAAGGGGTGAAGGGTTTGTACCCCCCATCAGGTGCCCCAGATTTTAAGACCAGCACTTAAGAGATGAGCCCCCAAAACATCTGGCTTTGAAGACCAACAGGGCTTGCACCCACCAGACCTATTGGGCTGTGGTAACTGAGGAACATCTCTTAAGGAGCCCATGTGCAGACTCACCTGCCTTGGGGCCCAGCACAGAAGCTGCCCTTTTAAAAATGCCCTGACTTTACATGAAAGAAACTCACGTCATCATTTTAAAGCATGAGTCTAAGGGGAAGGGGCCTGGTGGAATACCCTCCAGGGATGGAGATGGCAAGCACCATCTTCTTGTTTTCCTTTTGCGTTGCTTAAAGCCAGCAGTCATCATCTTCTTCCCTCCCCTCCCCTCCCCTCCCCTCCCCTCCCCTCCCCTCCCCTTCCTTTGTTTTCCTCTTCCCCTCCTTTCCCTTCCCTTCCCTTCCCTTCCCTTCCCTTCCCTTCCCTTCCCTTCCCTTCAGTGCCATCTTTGTGCTTTAGCTGGCGGGGGGGCCATTTTCCAGGCTATACTCTCTGCCTTACTAAAGCCAAGGAACACCATATTTTTTTACCCTTTATTGCTTTTTCTTCTTTTTCTTCTTTCCCTTCTTTTCTCTTTCATTTCCTTTTCTCCCTCTTTTTTCGGCAAGCACCATCTTTGCCCTCCCCCTCTGCCTCAGTCCAGCCAGTAGGCACCATTTTCATCCTCTCCCTCTGTCACACTCAGGAGCTCCGGTACCTCCCAGAGGAAAGCTTCTACACACATCCGGTTCCCCAAATGTTACGTCTGGTGTCCTAGTTTTTGTGGCTGTCACCCGGGAGACACCCTTTGATCATCTGGCTCTGGAGGCCAAGGGGGGCTTGCATTCCTGGGTCCCATGGGACTGTAACAATTGGAGAGACAGTTGCTGGCAAGTTACCACCCCCAGGGCTCTGCACAGACAGCAGATTGAAACACACCTCTGGTCTTTGTTAGACCTTAGAAAAAAATCCTTAGAAAGAGGACTTTTAGCTTGGCCAGGAGCTTTGGCCTGAGGGGCAGCCGTCTGGTTTGGCACTGTGGGAGGGCTTTCAAGGAATGGAGGCCGGTAGGCACAATCTTTGTGCTGTCTTTGCCTCGCCCAAGCTTGCCTCTGTCTTATAGAAATGAGCCCATACCCTTCTCTGATGCCTTGAATTTTGGACCTTCCGCCAAGGGACACTTCTACATCGCCTGGCTCTGCTGGCCAGCAGGGTTTACACTCACAAGTCCCATAGGACTGTAACCAGTAGAGAAAGACTTCTTAATCAGCTACTACCTCAGGGCACAGCAAGGGGCAACACACCTGGGGGTTCAATCTTTGTGGAACAGGCCTATTCACTTATCGTAGCTGCAGCCTGAGGGGCAGTCTTCTAATTAAACAGACATCTAAGGGCCACCTGTAAACCTTTCCTGAGGACTCAGAGGACAAGCAGTATTTTTGCGCTCTCCCTCTTTCATGCTCCAGAGCACCAATATCTCTTGAAGGTGAGCTCTTCTACATGTCAGGTATTCCTGTTTTTATGTCTGATTTCCTGGGTTTTGTGGCTGCCACCCAGGGGTACTCCTTGATCACCTGGTTCCAGTGGTCAGAGGGGCTTGCATTCCTGGATCCCTCTGGATGTCAACAATTGGAGAGAAAGTTCGTGGCACATTACCACCCCCAGGGCACCACACAGACAGCTGACTGAAACACATCACCAGCCTTTCTGAGAAAGAGGGCTACTTGCTAGTCCTGGAGCTTTTTGCCTTATGGGTGAGCTTCAGGGTTAGCCCATATCTAAAGGTTATGGAGGTATTATCAGTGAAGATAGGCCCAGGCATGCCATTTTTGTGCTCTCCCTCTGTCTTGCTATAGCTCATCCGTATCTCCAAGAAAGGAGTTTATACACTTGTCTGGAGCCCCAATTTTTGTGACTGCTGCCTAAAGGACACCTTCAGTCTCACTGTGTGTGTGTGTGTGTGTGTGTGTGTGTGTGTGTGTGTGTTTTTAAATATATTTGCATTCTTTAAAAACTGTTGCCTGAAGTTTGGCTTTTAAGCAGCCTGAGTCTAGGTGCTTGCTGAAATCTTCTCCTTTGGAACACTGACTGATCTTGCCACACTCTTATTACTGGGAACTATTAAAAATAAAATAGGTTGCTTTGACAGTCACAAAGGTTTGAGAGACAGCTAAGAACTAGGACAGTGTTAAATGATAAAGCTCATCTCCCACACAAGACCAACCCTTTAAGACTGGGAGAAGTAACTGTTTCATCTAATGCACAGAAAACCAACACAGAGAGTCAAGTCAAATGAAGAAACTGGGAAATATGTTACAAATGAAAAAATAAGACCTCAGAAAAAAATCTTAACGAAATGAAATAAGTAATTTACCTGATAAAGAGTTCAAAGTAATGGTAATAAAGATGCTTACTGAACTCAGGAAAAGAATGGATAAAAACAGTGAGAACTTCAATGAAGAGATAGAAAGTAGAAGAAAGTTCCAAGCACAGGTCACAGAATTGAAGAATGTAGTAACTGAACTGAAAAACATACTGGGGGGTGTTCAAGCATAGAATGAATGAAATAAAAGCAAGGATCAGTGAACTTGGAGACAAGGCAGAGAAACTCAACGAACCAGAGTAGGAAAAAGAAAAAAAATTTTAAAAAAGTGAAGATAGTTTATGAGACTTAAGGAAAAACAACACCAAACAAACTAACATTTGCATTACAGGAGTCCCAGAAGGAGAAGAGAGAGTGAAAAGGGCAGATAATTTGGTTAAAATCTGCCCTAACCTTTGAAAGAAAGAGGCATCCAAATCCCAGAAATCCAGAAGTTCCAAATAAGATGAACCCAGAAAGACCCACACCATGACACATTATTAATATTCTCAAAAGTTAAGACAAAGAATCTTAAAAGCAGAAAAAGAAAAACAACTTATTACATATAAGGTAACTTCTATAAGATTATTAGCAGGTTATTCAGTGGAAACGTTACAGACCAGAAGGGAGTGCCACAATAAATTCAAAGTGCTGAAAGAAAAAAAAAATTTCAACCAAGAATACTCTACCCAGCAAATTTTTACTATTCAGAATTGAAGGAATAAAAAAGAATTTTCCAGCAAGAAACAATTGAAGGAGTTAATCACCACTAAACTGGCCTTAAAAGAAATGTTAATGGGGTTTTTTAAGCTGAAAAGAAAGGGCAGTAATTAGTAACAACAACAACAAAAATATGAAAATATATTCAAAATAGATGAAAGACCTAAGTGTAAGACAGGAAACAATCAAAATCTAAGAGGAGAAAACAGGCAGCAATCTCTTTGACCTTGGCCATAGCAACTTCTTACTAGACATGTCTCTGGAGGCAAGGGAAACAAAAGCAAAAATGAACTATTGGGAGGGCCTCATCAAGATAAAATCCTTCTGCACAGTGAAGGAAACAATCAACAAAACTAAAAGGTGCCCTACAGAATGGGAGAAGATATTTGCAAATGACATATCGGATAAAGGGTTAGTATCCAAAATCTACAAAAAACTAATCAAACTCAACACCCAAAACCAAATAATCCAGTGAAGAAATGGGCAGAAGATGTGAACAGACACTTTTCCAAAGAAGACATCCAGATGGCTAACAGACACATAAAAAGATGCTCAACATCACTTATCATCAGGGAACTATAAATAAAAACCACAATGAGATACCACATTACGCCTGTCAGAATAGCTAAAATTAACAACTCATGAAACAACAGATGCTGGCAAGGATGTGGAGAAAGGAGAACACTTCTGTACTGTTGGTGGGAATGTAAACTGGTTCAGCCACTCTAGAAAACAGTATGGAAGTTCTTCAAAAAAATTAAAAATAGAACTACCCTATGACCCAGCAATTGCACTACCAGGTATTTATCTGAAGGATACAAAACTTTTTCAGAGAGGCATATGCACCCCAATGTTTATAGCAACATTATCAACAATGGCCAATTATGGAAAAAGCCCAAATATCCATCAACTGCCAATAGATTAAGATGATGTGATATATATATATGTGTGTATATACATACATATATACACACATACATACATATATATACATACATACATATACACACACACTATATATATATATCTATATATACACACTATATCTATATATATATACACACACACGTATATATAGATATAGATACACACACACACACACACACACACACACACAAATATTACTCGTGATCAAAAAGAATACAACCTTGCCATTTGCAATAGCATGGATAGAACTAGAATGTATTATGCTAAGCTAAATAAGTTAGAGAAAGACAAATATCCTATGATTTCACTCATATATGGAATTTAACAAATAACACAGATGAGCACAGGGGAAGGAAAGAGAAAATAAGATAAAAACAGAGTGGGAGGAAAACCATAAGAGACTCTAAACTAGAGGGAACAAACTGAGGGTTGCTGGAGGGGAGTTAGGTGGGGGGATGGGCTAAATAGGTGATGGGCATTAAGGAGGGCACTTATTGGGATGAGCACTGGGTGTTAATACGTAAGAGACTAAATCATACTCCTGAAACTGTTACTATACTATATGTTAACTAACTTGGATTTAAATTTTAAAAAACAATAAAAATAAAAAACGTATGAAAATATAAATCTCACTGGCAAAGCTGAATATAGAGTTCACAAAACAGGGGTTAGGGACATCAAGCTCCTGCACATTTGAAAATCCACGTATGATTTTTGACTCCTCCAAAACTTAACTATTAATAGCCTACAGTTGACTGGAAGCCTTACCAGTAACATAGTCAATTAACACATATTTTGTATGCTATATGTATTATATACTATATTTTTACAATAAAGGAAGCTAGAAAAAAGAAAATGTCATTGAGAAAATTACAAAGAAAATACATTTACACCAATGTACTATTTTATTGGAAAAAAAATCTGTGTATTAGTGGACCCATGAAGTTCAAACTTACATTGTTCAAGGGTCAACTGCATGGTAAAGGTAGTGGATTAATCATTTATAAAGCTAATATGAAGCTTAAAAGACAAAAGTAGTAAAAATAACTGCAACTGCAATATTTAAGGGATAAAAAGAGGTAAAATGTGACATATAAAACTGGGGGGGGGGGGGAGTAAAAATACAGAGCTTTAGAATACATTCAAACTTAAGTTGTTACCAACTTAAATAGACTGTTGTAAATCTAAGTTGTTGTAAGCCCTACCACACAAAAACCTATAGTAGATATACAAAAGATAATGAGAAAGGAATCTAAGCATACCACTTAACAAAGTCATCAAACCACAAAAGAAGAGAGCAAGAGAAGAGGAAAGAAACAGAGGAACCACAAAGCAGCTAAAACAAAATGGCGATAAGTCAATAAGTGCTTAATAATTAAATGTAAATAACTAAATGTAATATCAATAATTAAATATAAATAGGCTAAATCAAAAGACATACAGCAGCTGAATAGTTAAAAACAAACAAGATACATCTGTATGCTGCCTACAAGAGACTCACTTCAAAGGTAAGGACATACACAGACTGAAAGTGAAGGAATGGAAAAAGATATTCCATGGAAGTAGAAACCAAAAGAAAGCTGGAATAGCTGTATTTGTATCAGACAAAATAGACTTTAAACAGAGACTGTAATAAAAGACAAAGAAGGGCATTACATATTGATTAAGGGGTTAACACAACAAGAAGATATACCATTTAAAAATATTTATGCATCCAACATAGGAGCACCTAAATATATAGAGCAAATATTAATAGTCCTAAAGGGAGAAATAGCATAAAATAATAGTAAGGGGCTTTAAAACCTCACTTACATCAATAAATAGATCATCCAGAGAGAAAATCAGTAAAGAAACATTGTCTTTAAATTATATGTTAGACCAGATGGACTTAACAGATGTATACAGAACATTCCATCCAAAAGCAATAGACTACACATCCTTCCCAAGTGCAACATGGAACATACTCCAGGATATATAGGCCATAAAACAAGTGTTAACAATTTAAGATGGAAATTGTACTAAGCATCTTTTTCTGACCACAATTGTATGAAACTAGAAATCCATTACAAAAATTTCTTCACTAGAAAATTTGCAAATATGTGGAGAGTAAGCAAATTGCTATTGAACTACTAATAGGTTAATGAAAAAATCAAAAGATTTTTTGAGACAAATAAAAATGGAAATACAACATACCAAAACTTATGGGATGCTGCAAAAGCAGTTCTAAAAGGGAGGTTCACAGTGATAAATGCCTATCTCATGAAACAAAAATCTCAAATAGCAACCTAACTATATACCTTAAAGAACTAAAGAAGAACAAACAAAGCCTAAGGTTAGTAAAGGGAAGGAAATAACAAGGAGCAAAGCAGACATGAATGACCTAGAGACTGAAAAGACAATAGAAAAGATCAGTGAAACCAAGAGCTGGTTCTTTGCAAAGATGAACAAAATTGCTGGCAAACCTTTAGGTAAACTCACCAAGAAAAAAAGAAAGAAGACTCAAATAATATCAAAAATGAAAGAGACTTTACAACTGATATCACAGAAATACAAAGGATCCTAAGAGATTACTGTGAACATTTATACATTAACAAATTGGACAACCTAAAAGAAGTGGATAAATTCCTAGGAACATCCAATCTTCCAAGACTGAATTAGATCAATGAATGAATCATGAAGAAAGAAAAAAATCTGAACAGACTGATTATTACTAAGGAGACTGAATCCCATTACTTAAAAACTGTAAAAACAAAAGTCCAGGACTAGATAGCTTCACTAGTGAATTCTATTTAATGTTCAAAGAAGAACTAATGCCAGTCTTTCTCAAATTCTGTCAAAAGCAGAATTGAGAGAACCCTTTCAAACTCATTTTACAAGGCCAGCATTACCCTGATACCAAAACTAGACAATGATTCCACAAGAAAACTGTCAAAAAAAAAATCGCCAAATATTAACAAGCCAAATTCAACAATATATTAAAAGAATCATATACCATGATCAAGTGGGATTTATCCCATGGGTGCAAGAATGGCTCAACACCCACAAATCAATGAGTGTGATACATCACATTTACAAAATGAAGGATAAAAATTGTATAATCATCTCAATAGATGCAGAAAAAGCATTTGACAAAATTCAACATCTGCTTATAAAAAAATTCTCAACAGGGTGAGTATAGGGAGTATACACCCCAACATAATAAAGGCCATATATGACAAACACACAGCTAACATACTCCATGATGAATAGCTGAAAACTTTTCCTCTAAGATCAAGAACAAGAAAATGATGCCCACTTTTATTCGAGATAATATTAAAAGTCTTAGGCAGAGCAATTAGGCAAGAAAGAAATAAGTAAAGGCATCTAAGTTGGAATGGAAGAAGTAAAACGGTCACTATTTGCAGATAGTATAATACTATTAAAAAGAAAAAAATAAAAACCCAGGGCATCTGGGTGGCTCAGTTGGTTAAGCACCTGACTCTTGATTTCAGCTCAGGTCATGATCTCACGGTTTGGTCAGTTAGAGCTTCATGTCAGGCTCTGTGCTGACAGTGCAGAGCCTGCTTGGGATTCTTTCTCTCCCCCTCTCTGTCCCTCCCTTGCTTGTGTTCTCTCTCTGTGTCAAAATAAATAAATAAACTTAAAAAAAATAAATAATAAAAAAAAACCCTAAAGATCCACCAAAAGCTATTAGAACTAATAAGTGAATTCAGTAAAGTTGAGGGATACAGAATCAATATACAGAAATCTGTTGCATTTCTATATACTAATAGCAAACTATGAGAAAGAGAAATTAAGAAACAATCCAACTTACAATTATACCAAAAAGAATAAAATATCTGAGAATAAATTTAATCAAGAACGTGAAAGGCCCGTATACTGAAAACTATAAGACATTAATGAAAGAAATTGAAGAAGACGTAAAAATGAAAAGATATATCATGCTGATGGATTGGAACAATTAATATTTTTAATGTCCATACTACCTAAAGCAATCTACAGATTCAGTGCAATTTTTATCAAAATTTCAATGGCATTTTTTACAGAAATAGAATAAGCAATTCTGAAATTTGTTTAGAAACACAAAAGACCCCAAATAGCCAAGGACAATCTTGAGAAAGAAGAACATAGCTGGAGGCATCACACACTCCCTGACTTCAAGCTATATTACAAAGCTATAGTTCTTAAAACAGTATGCTATTGGCATTAAAACAGGCACATAGATCAATGGAACAGAATAAAGAGCCCAGACATAAACTGATGTATATATGGTCACTTAATTTACTACAAAGGAGCCAAGAATATATACTGAGGAAAGATAGTCTCTTCAATAAATGGTGGTGGGGAAACTAAACAGCCACATGCAAATGAATGAACACGGACCACTATCTTATACACAAAAATGAACTCAAAATAGATTAAAAACTATTTAATGTTTCTAAATAGTAAATTTAAGAATGTAAGAACTGAAATTGTAAAACTTGTAGAAGAAAACATTAGTGGTAAGCTCCTTGACATCAGTCTTGGTGATAGTTTTTTGGATTGACACCAAAACAAAGTCAACAAAAGCAAAAATACATCAAACTAACAAGCTTCTGCATGGAAAAAGGCAACCATCAACAAAATGCAAAGGCAACCTACTGAATGAGAGAAAATATTTGTAAATCATATATCTGATAAAGGGATATTATTCAAAATATATAAGGAACTCAAATAACTTGATCGCAAAAATGAACCAAAAAATCCAATTAAAAAATAGGCAAGGATCTGGATAGCCATTTTTCCCGAGAAGACATCCAGATGGCCAAGAGGTACATAAAAGGGTTTTCAGTATCACTAATCATCAGGGAAATGCAAATCAAAATCACAATGACAGAACACATCACATATGTTAGAATGGCTATTATTAAAAAGACAAGAAATGACGAGTGTTGGCAAGAATGTGGAGTAAAAGGAACCATTGTGCATTGTGGCGAGAATGCAAATTGGTGCAGCCATTATGGAAAAAAAACGGTATGGAGGTTCCTCAAAAAATTAAAAACAGGATTCCTGTGTGATCCAGCAATCCCACTTCTGGTTATCTATTTGAAGAAAATGAAAACACTAACTTGGAAAGACATACACACCTCCCGTGTTCACTGAAGCATTATTTACAATAGCCAGTATAGGCAGGCAACCTAAGTGTCTATCAATGAGTGAATGGATATAGGAGATGCGGTATATATACACTTTTTTATTCAGCCAAAAAAAAGATTGAAATCTTGCCATTTGTGACAGCATTCATGGACCTTGAGGGCATTATGCTAAATTAAATAAGACAGAGAACGACTGTATGATACTGTATGATATCACTTATATGTAGAATCGAAAAGAACTAAAAATTACAGATACTGTATGATATCACTTATATGTAGAATCAAAAAGAACTAAAAATTAAAAACAAAACAAAACAAGGTGGTAGATACAGAGAATAGACTGCCAGAGGGGAGTTAGGGAGGGGAGGTAGGCAAAATGGTGAAGGGAGTCAAAAGGCACAGACTTTTAGTTATAGAATTAATGAGTCATGGGTATATAATACACAGCATGGCGACTATAGTTATAAATCTGTAGTGCATATTTGAAAATTGGCAAATGGGTAAATCTTAAAAAGTTCTCATCATAGGAAAAAAACATTCTGTAACTATATATGGTGATGGATGATAACTAGATTTATTATGGTGATATTTCACAATATATACCGGTACTGAACTATGTTGTACAACTTAAACTAATGATGTTACATGTCAATTATACATCAGTTTTTAAAATAAGGTACAAAAGAACAAAAGCAGGAAGCTACGATAGGTCTGCAGAGCAGCTGTGTTACTTACACCAAAGATCAAAAATAGTTGACTTTGTTTCTAATGCTAAGGAGCTGCGGGGAGATTCTTCAGCAGAGTAAAGCCAGACTTGATGAGGTTGGAGTGGTATTTATCATTAGTAAAAAAGAGCTGATGATGATTTCAGAAGAGGAGATCAGAAAGGCCATCATAGCTTAGGAAAATCTGGCATAGGTAGAAATAAACCAACCCTTTAAGTGTGCTTTCTGTTGGAATATCAATAATGATTTTTAAACTCAAATAAAAGTTTGATATCACCTTTTGGCGATATCTTGGGCCCGACCCAGCCATAAACAGAGAAGCCTTTGCCCTTAACCCCTGAGATTTAATAAAAATGTACCTGGACCACTTTCTGTGCCTTCTTTGGCTCATGACTATGTAGATGTGACTGAAGATAGAAATATTATGATAAAGGAGATACCTTCTACCACGGTTGAAATGACATCAGATTGTGGGGAGCGACGATTGTGAGTGTGACCCCAAAGGGAGTGTGATAGTTAATAGTTGGAGACATTGATGAGAGAGACCTGGTTTGGAGTGGTCTTTTCCTTTTCTGTGAGTATTCTTGGCCTGGATATCCTCCTTATCAATATGTTTCTCTATTACCTTTTAATTTCTACCAAAATCTCAGGAAGAGGATATTATCAGCTCTGATGAGAATGAGGACAATATAAATTTTACCAATTTGTTCCTCAAAAGATAAATTTCCTGTAGCCATTCCCCCATTTATTCAGTGCTTATTAAGCAATTGTTGCAAGCTAAGCAAGACAAGGCAAGGGCACTGCCTTCCAGGAGATTCCACTGTAGTTCAGGGGTGGGGAGGGAGTGAAGTATAGAAGTCATTCCAGTACAAGGCAAATGCACGCCATTGGTGTAAGTGAAGGATAGAATCCAAGCCACAAAGTCTATACTAAATGCTTAAGGGAGGCTTCCAAGATTAGAGGACGCCCCCGCTGACTTCTGAATGAGACACACAAGCGAAGATAGAAAAGAAAGATGTTTATAAGAGAAAAATCTTATGTGCCGTAGCCTAGCTGTATGAGAAAGCATGATCTGTTCTTGGAGCTGCAAATTAAGGAGAAACCTGGTTTTCCTTATGGAAGCAGAGGCCTGGATAGTTCACTGAGGCTCTATAATGACTGAGCACATATAATTCCCAATCTCTAAAGCCCTTCTCTAAATCAGCCAGACTGTAAAAGTGTGCATGACTCTATTAGGTACTTGTGTAGAAAAACTACACATAAAATGGAATTGAAAATCTTTAATTGGAAACTGCAAGAATGATTCTCAGAAATATTCTGTATTTTGCATTTAGAAACAGCTCGAAATGTTTCATCATCCATTTCTGTGCCTTCCAGCTTTGGGGTCTAAACAGTGCATACTATAAAAAGGCTGTCCTTTACTACCTTATCCTATGATCTTTTTTTCCTTTTCCTAATCTCTAGAATGGAAGGTTGCATGGTCTCTTGTGATAATGTGTTCCTGTACTGTTGGTATTCACAGTCATTAAACTAAGTTTAATCGAAATTCAGTTGAAACTTGCTCTTTGATTTTTCCTCCATTGAAAACACAGAACTGCTGTCTGGCACATCTATTTTTTAGGAAGATGGTTATGATAGGGTTTTACTCCAGTGACATAATATGGGTAGGCTATTGCTTGCTTTAACTATGCCAGATAAAGGATAAATCCACTTCTCCTTGGCAGCTAGAACCATTGATGCTGGAGCCAGAGGAAGACACTTTGAGTAAATTTTGTAGCTGGAAGGAGATTTGCAGATGAGGGGCTATCACTCACCAGCTTAACCCAAGAAGCTGATAAAGGGGAACTGTCCATTTCAAGTGAATCGGAGCCTTATCACATGCATATAAAACAAAATGACTAAATGAAGCAGCTGGAATATTATAGTGAGTTTTAATTATCTTTTAATAGCCAAAAGGCTCTTGCCAACACATGCTGATAATCTGTCAGCTGTTATGTGCCATACAATCTCCGTTTATGAGTCTCAGCTGTTACAAATTGGAAAATATATTTACAGTGATGATCTTTTCTTGTTAAATGCAAATTCCCAGAGATGTTCAAACTGAAATTTGGCCTCACTGCTTTGTTTCTGTTGCCCTCTTGTGTGGAACTGAAAGGGCTGGCAAAAACTGATAACAATAACCCAACCCCCTTCTTGTTAATCATTTATGACTCTCATTATGATATAATAATCCCAATTCATGAAAAGTAATGGTAAAATCATTTCTGGGGATTATATTTCTGTACGTTACCAAAAAATCAGTTTTTTGTTCTAAATCAGCCTGTCCCCCTTCTCCTCCTGTCCTTAGGTTTGTCTATCTCCAGTGTTCTTTGAGCTCCAAGGCTCCTGCTATGGTCAGTTACATTTGCTCTCTATCCTTAGGGCTTAGCATAGCACTTGGCATTCGGCCCATGGTAGAGAAAGTGTGACAAAGGCTTCTGGATTTACTGACCTCTGCCTACTTCTTGCCTTAACTCCATTAGCACTTTATTTTTCCCACTTCTCTGGACTGTTTTTACTGTTATCTTTGCTAGCAACTCTTATTCCACACCCCCAACCCCCAGCTCTATGTTCTTCAAGATTTAGTTTCCATTCATGGCTTTTATTACCAATTTCAAATCTACATCTGTTGGTCAGACCTCACACCTTCCGGCCAGCTCCATATTTCAGATTGCCTTAATGAACATCTCTAATTGTGTGATCATTGTCACTTCCAATCAACAAGTTTAACAACTGAATATGTTAAGTTTCTGCCTGGAACCTCGTCCTATTTTGGCTAGAGCTTTATCTTTTTCTCCCATCTTCTTGATAAGAAAGTTAGAGTCATTGTTCAAATTCCTATAACCCTCAGCTCTGTAGTTGGTCATGAAGCACTACCATTTTTTCTTCAAAACATCTTTGGGATTGGCATAAGGATTGAATTATTCTTTATTTGCACTGCAAACATTGTGGTTCAAGTACAGAAACTTCTCTATTTACTTTCAACTTAAAAATTTTAATATATAAACAAATTATACTTTATTGAAATCCCCGTCAGTCCTACTTCCCCCGATAGCTGCGGTTAGAGCTAAAGGGCCTCATTTTTTATCTCTGCTGACCAGTTTGCTAATGTGTTTGTCACAGTTAAGCCTGATTAGGAAGAGTTTCTTCAGTCATTTTGAACTGATTCTGGTCTGATAAATGCAAAAGTAGCAACAGTTCAAAGTTTAAAAGCAGCTATAAAGTTCTATTAATTGACATGAAATTGACATGAAAACAAAAGTTTTTTTTTTTTAATTGAAAGAGGAGAAAATGTGGTGCATGTGGAGTTGGAATGAATAGTTTGATGATTTCTAAACTTTGTAAGTGCTAATGGGTTCAGAAGGAATGTGAGTAAAGCATGTCAGAGCTGAAGAGTGCAGAGCCCAGGTGACTGGCCATAATCTACAAGAGGAAGGAAACGTGCGCTCAGGGACAGAATGGAAACACTATTGAATGTAATGCTGGAGGAGCAGCCTCTGAGCCCCCCAGGCCTCAGGAGCCTTTGCAAGGAGGTGGGGCAAGCAGAGGTGCAGTTGATGGAATTATGCATCTAGTGTATCATCCATCCAGTATAGTTTCTTAGGTCCCACGCCTATTCAAATCTCTGCATCAGAGTGCTTACCGCTCGGGGCTGAGGCACGTTCAAAACTTGGCACTTCGTGAAACCAAGTATGAAAATTCATTTTGAAAATTAATTATTTTTTTGTTGTTGAGTATATGCTTAACTCCGTCAGTATTTCAGTAGGCCTAGTTGGAAAGTGATCAGATAAAGTTAATCAAACTTATATTTCTAGGGGCGCCTAGGTGGCTCTGTCAGTTAAGCATTCGACTTCGGCTCAGGTCATGAATTCATGGTTCATGGGTTTGAGCCCTGTGTCCGGCTCTTTGCTGACAGCTCAGAGCCTGGAGCCTGCTTCAGATTCTGTGTCTCCCTCTTGCTCTGCCCCTCTCCTGCTTGCTCTCTCTCTCTCTCTCTTTCTCAAATACATAAACATAAAAAAAAAACCTACCTTATATTTCTACATTTCTATTTTTACTTATAGTTAATATAAAAATTGACCTCATTTTTATACTGTTTTGTACTCTGGTAATTATGAAGGGTCTTCTATTACCTGTAGGCCATTATTATGAATGTCAGTTTGAGGAACGTAAGCAAAAGGGCTTCTAATTAGTGCTTTCCCCACAACTCAGGATGGGTAAAACCAAGAACCTGATCTCCTCCATCGTCACAAGGGAGCTTTTTTATACACCATTAACCAACCCGTCCTTGCCCTGGAAGGAATGTAGCAGAGAAAAAGGATAAGGATGGAGATCTTTTTGTACATAATTCTTGCTCGTTGATGACAAAGAGGCATCTTTGGGCTCACTCTGGGTCAGCCTGATGTTTTCTGCCTCTACTGGCCTCTGAAGACTTTGCCTTTATAACAAGAAGAGAGTATTTGGTGAAATAAATTGCCAGCAAGACTCACTACACCATGAATGACTTACCTTTCATTTACCTCCTTATATAGAGTTGGGGAGAGTGGGCAGGGGTGTGGTTGATGGCTAGGGGGCTTGCAAGTCCTGGAGGAAGGAGCTTGGCCCCAGTTGTGACTGGTTCTCCTTAGAGATTGGGGCACTTGACAAATCTTTATCATAGCTCAGAAAATAATAGTAAAAATCCTGCTCCCCATCCTAAATATGAGCACTTATCTATCCCTTATTATCAGCCAAGAAGAGAGTTACAATACTTGGGCTTTTCTGGATATGAATTATACACACATGGGTTTATACGTCTGTATGAGATTTTCAACTTCGCTGCATTCACAGCACACTTTCGAACACTCAAATATAGGAGGTACCAAAGAAGGGATTGAGAGACGTAAAATGAGCCTAAACAAATCACCATAATGAGCTACTATCTTGACATCACCTTCTCTTTTCAACTCCGCTTAGGTGTCTGACATGTCATGTCTACAAATTACGCTCTGCTGCTGGCTTGATCTTGTGTTGCGCCTCTGACTTCAGTCTGCTTTGTGACTCACTCTTTTCAGCCTAGTGTTCCACCTTGTAGGGACCAACCTGCCTGCTTTGCCTGGGACCCAGGGGTTTCCTGAGGCATTGAACTTTCAGTGCTAAAACTGGGACAGTCCCAGGGAGGCTGGGCCAGCTGGTCACCCTACATATGACATTCAACATCTCGCTAGTACATATATTCATTTGTAGGACTAATGCATTTTACAAATTGATCACCAGTTGGTAACCTTCCTGGAAAAAGTGTGCATTTCCACTGGGGACTATGCAGACCTGTTGAAAGTGCCCCCTTATATTTTTCTCATTGCTCAGCAAACCTGCTTCCATAGAAGGAGACCTTTATTGTTATCCCTTTCAGTCTAGTAAATCCAAACATCATCTTTAGATTCTTAATGTTTTGAAAATTTAATTCCAATTCTTAATGTTTTGATGATATGCTTACAAATCAGAAATACATGTTATACAAATCAATAGAATTTACCCTTTCTGCTGGGTGGGATCACAGTTGGGTATACAGGAAGCACACAAGACTGAGTGTCAGCAGAACTGGCTGATAAGGTCAGCCTAACCTTGTCACTGGGTGGAGAGCCTCAATCTTCACAAGAACATCTCCTTTGCCCACCAGCACTGCAGTGACATCTAAGCATCATGCTGAAGCTCACAAATAAGTCCTATAGCCCACGCTGTGGGTGTAGCACTCGTTCAGTGCTTAACCTGAGTTCTGTATGCTCATCAGAATAGTTGTTTCTCCTAAGTTAGCTAAAACAATTGGAAAGTGATTTGTCATGTTTATGCTGTCCATTGGCTTAAAATATTTTAAGAAATAGTTTGTGTGTTGAGATTTATCTTTAATTGCAAGAAGTCAAAGGGTAGGTTAAGAATTGTGAGTGTAAAACCATGACTGAAGGAGGACCGTGGCACCTATATTTCTACCAGGGTCTGAGTCTCTTAGGAAGCCCAGGTGGTCCACAGCCATCTCCTTAAGACCACAGAAGCCATCCTTCTCAGGACTGTGGTGATGTGGGGGACAGAGAACATGTGCAGTGCTCTGTAGGTATAAAGTATGGTTCTTCTTTGGTTCTTGGAAATATCTGATGACATTGTGATCTAGGTGTCATAGAAAAATTGTTTGGTGGTGACCTTTTTTATATGTCCCTAAAGTAATCTGAAAATGTGAACGGCATGGGCAGGGGTAATCTGTTCCAGTGGAGTGGGCACCGACATTTTTCTCTAACCTGCCAACTCTCCGGTGCACTCATGCAAAAGGAGACACATTTCTGTCCTTTCCAGCCCTAATCATACTGCCTGTTGGCGGGACTACAAATTTCTTTGACTTGCACAGAATCCAGTTCAATTGGAAAAGTACTTTCAGATGAAAATCTTGCTAAGCTATTTGACGTGGAGAAAGTTATAAAAATGCCTAAGCAAATGTTCTTCCATACAGACCTTCAATTGTTTGATGATGCACAATTCACCTATAATTCACGTGAGACACATACATACCTGCTGGGTCCCTCCTATTTACAGTGACAAAATTGGTTTTCCCCTGGCAGTTCGACACTGTGTTAGAAACCTTGTGTGTAGAGATGTTGAACATTGGGATTTATAAAGTGAGAAGTATTCAGAGCTGAAACTGGCTATTTGGTACATTTAAAAGTATGCGGAAGGGAGAGACTAAATACAGCCCGTGGAGTGAAAACCTTCTTAGTCACTTAGTGAGGTTAAAAACAAATGACAGAGGTCTGCTGTGCAGCTATTTCGGTGTTCTAAATGGAATGTCTAGCACTGTTATCCTTGCTTCCTCCGCAGCTCTCCAGGCCCCCAGGCCATCCCAGACAGCCCCACCCAGGTTCTCTTTGCCCCTTGTCAGAAGTAGGCAGGACGTGGGGGTGTGGCAGCTGAGAAGGGATTAAAGGCAGGGAATTCCAAATAAAGGATGCCTTCTGAGAGATAAAAGCTCCTCAAAATCTTGGGTGAATCATGTATTTAACCAGACTAAATTGAATTAGAAGATGATGATGTGTTCTTTTTTTAGGGCTCGAGGGCCACATCTTGAATGGGAAATATTATATATAGTAATGACGTGAATATTTAATGTGTGATTATTTTTATATCTGTAGCATTTCAGGGAGAATAAAACTTCTTTTGATGTTTAGGCTTGGTCACAAATCTGCAGAGGTGAGGTTTTGCTAGTTTATCTGTTTTGAAAAGGAAGGGAATTTACTTTTGAAATTGTGTTCATGATTAGATGTTACTTGTTCAGTTTAAATAACTATATTGCTTGACAAGCTAAATAGGGTGGCAAATATGAGGCGTGCAGAAAATAGTCTTTCAAAATTCCCATCTAACATTAAAAACACATTTCATTACAGCTTACCATCAAAGGAAGAAATAACCCAAGATATAATGTGCCCATACTTTTTACAAACAGCCAATTAACTTCTTGGCAAAAAGAGAAACTTCTGGAAGTGCAAACATGTGCGTCCACTTACTAAGGGTCTACCAGCTGATTACATGCCGCTGACATAATGATGCCTTGTGTACTTCCTCTTTGAAAATACAAAGATACATGATCCTGAGACCGAAAGCTGTGAAACTGAGGGGCTATTCAGGCTTTCTAACTGTACTGAATGCACAGGGTTTGCTCATATTGACCACAGAAGGGGCGGATGAATCATCCTAACCTGGCACACTGTTCCAGTAGATCTTCCGTTTTAATGAAGTGATTCATTTGGAAAGAGCGGCAATGCGATGAGGACATGGCCCAAATCCTCCAGCGGCTTGAGGGGGCTCCACACCACGTAATCTTGCTGTTGGGTCATGCTAGCAGTCCCGGAAGCCCAGGGAGCCTGTCGGCCTGTAGTGGGTCCCACCCGTACACTAGCTGTTTGCACATACATCGTCTCCTTTAATTTTCTGCTCAATCCCACGAAGTTGGTATCATCCTATTTTGTAAATAAAAACGCGAGGCTCCAAGATGTTAAATAATTCATAATTCAAGCGTTTTAGATTCCAAACTGCGTCCAAACTGTTTTCCCGAACTCATCCTGTTCTTTTTCCTTCCTCTATCTGTAATGTCTCCCTTCCCTTCTCTTTTCTTCCCTTTCTTTCCCAGCCCTGTCCCCGTTTTCCCATTCCTTTTATTAATTCATTTGTTCAAAACATATGAGTTTCTACACCATGCCAGGCCCTATGCTGGAGGCCAGGATTCATCAATGAACAAGACAGACAAGGGCCTTGACCTTATGTAGCTGATAGTCTAACAAACAAGAACAAAAGTATGTTCAAATGGAAAAAGAGGGGCTTTGGGAGGCAAGCAGTGGGGCGGTAGCACATATGGAAGGGGCACCTGCTTCCTGGGGAGGATACCTAGTGTATCCGTTGGCAGATTAAGAAGTATAAAAGATTTTCACAAGACAGAACAATGGACCCAACGCACTGGTGGAAATTAAACAGGAATAAATATAAAGCCTTTCATTTAACTTTATTGTCATATAAATACAGAATTGGAAAGACACGACTTCATAGGGTTTCAGGTGAATTTGAGTAATATGAAGCAGTGGTTTAACAAGGATGTAGTCTTAGGCTGTATCTATACCAGCGTGGATTCCAAAGCAAAGATTCCAAAACAAAAATCTATGTCACATCCATAACTCTTTGCTTTGAGGGCAACACTGATTACTGGATAGCACATAGGGAACTTTTGGCTTGGTATGTAAGAGCTAGTGGGAGAGGGCTTGTGAGTTCCAGCATTGGGCTCTGTGCTGACAGCTTGGAGCCTGGAGCCTGCTTTGGATTCTGTGTCTCCCTCTCTCTCTACCACACCCACCCCCCCTCCCCACCCCTGGAAATAAATAAAACATAAAAAAAAAAAGAAGAAGAACTAATGGAAGAACATTGGTATCCCAAAGTGGTTTATTTTCCTTAACAATACCCAGCAATGTCTACTGCTCAGAATGTTTAGAATACACTTTGCTAGAATTTGTTTTAAGTCAGATTTAGTCTTTTAGTCTAATAATGAATAAGATAATTAGTTTATGATGGTATTGGGAAGAAACAGAAAAGGAAGACTATGAGGAAGTAGAAAGAACACTAGCATCAAAATTAAACATATGGGTTTGAATACCAACTATACTTATGTTAACTGTGATATAGACAGTTCATTTACCATTTCTGAGCCTTAATTTCCTCATAGTAATCGGTGCTACAAATATCTGCATCACAAAATTGTTGCACTGATTAGAAATAATGTTGGTAAATTGACCCCACCCCCACCCCAAATTGCCTGGCACATTGTAGATGGCTAAGGAAACCCTGAGAAAAGAAATTATTGAAGAAAATAGGGCAAGTCAGGGAATGACTCTTGGAAGAAATGCTTTTTGAGATTCATCCTTAAGAAATCATGGGTATGGAGTAGGTGCCTGGTGGCTCATTCGGTTAAGCATCTGACTCTTGATCTCAGCTTAGGTCTTGATCTCAGGGTTTTGATCTCAGGGTTGTGAGTTCAAGCCCCATGTTGGGCTCTGCACTGGGTGTGAAGCCTGCTTAAAGAATAAAAAATTTTAAAAAAAGAAATCATGGGCATGGATTGACTTAATTTTAAAACCCATTACAAGAAGGGAAAAAAAATGACAAAAAGAATATAAGGTCAAGAATTTGTATAGGTGGTGTTGTGCTTTCTCTTTGGTCAACCAGGCCATCATTTGATGTGTTTTCTTGAGATTGAAATTCATTGTCAGCTGGATGTGTCTGGTGCTAATCTCCAAGCGTGTGTTGATTTTCCTGCTCCTAATTCCTCCCAAGATATGGGAAATGGTGTTATATTATTATTAACTTGTTTTTCTCACTTTAATTTATAAACTAGCAGTCATTTTAATGCCATGTAGAATGTGGAGTATTTTTCATGAGAATTTGCATGAAGCACATCTCCTAACAATAGCTTCCTATAATGCTTCCTGTAGCATTGATTGCTTCTCCTATATCAGTTTTGTACTCTTTGGTCAGAAATCACTGCCCCATTTATTAATGAGGAGCAACTTGCTTACATTTATTTGAAAGATTTTGGCACCCTAAAATCTAAGACTAGAGAACATAGGGCTCACTCAATAAACACAAGTAATAATTTAAAATATTGTGTAATTCAGGTGTTTGGGTTAATAAGGAAGCGGGTAAGGGTGAGAAAGAAATGAAGTGATTGAAGAGATATAGAAAGAAGGGAAAGAAGAAGAAAGAACAAATGTGGAACAGAGAAGGGACAACAACGGGAGGAATTCAAAAAAAGAAAGAAAGAAAAAAAAACAAGAACAGGGAGAAGAAATAAGGAACAGGAATAGAGGAATGGGTGGGGCCCTGCAGAGTAGAGGTCACTGGACTTCCTGCCAGAGGCCCTGCTTCCCCTCCCCACTTCCAAGTCTTGACCCCAACAGGAGGTAACTCTAGATCTGAAGGCCACTGTCAGGGATTTGCCCTGTAAGGCTAACGTGCCCAAATCTCAAACACATTATCACATACCCAGGATCATTTAGTTGTAAGTATCCTTAAAAATTCCTTTGTCATTAAACATCTGGGTTATGTTCTTTTCCTGTGTTACATTCTTCTTCCTTTTTCATACTCCTCTTCTTCTTCCTGATGATAGTCCTGACTCATCCAAAACCCATGACCACAGTGGAAATCTAAACTAAAATGTTGTATGTCCATTTATTCAAAATTAATATATTTATCCTGTTGGGTCTTGAAGTGCAGCAACATAAGGACCCTTCAGAAGATCATTTAAATTGCCTGAATGAAAAGTTTTTTGCATCAGTAAGCCCCACATCGTCAGTACCTTTGAATCACCTAGGGGGCTATTAACACCTAAGGTGTTTGGGCGCTCTGATTGGGGGTGGTCTGAGGTGTGGTGTCCGGTCATTGCTTTTTAAGCACCTCGGGTGATGGGATATGCAGCCAATGTTGAGAATCATGCCTTTGAGGAGATGGCAACAGAGTGTGGGAGTCATGGCTGCAGCACTTACTAGTAAGGGATTATACAGTTATGTATGTATAACTGAGATCATGTGGTTTTGCCTCTTGCTTTTATATGTATGTGGGAGAAACTTTGGGTCCCTTGAAAAATGTTGCAAAAATACTAGCTCCGAATAAATGAGAGGGTGCTGGTCATGTGGTACAGTTGTCGTGGAAACAGTTGGCTTCGTGTTGAATTTGTACCTGTATATCCAGCCATCGGAGCCCAGTGCTCATCATTTCGCTCCATTGCCCACTAACTTAAGCACTGAGTCCTCAGTTGGAGCTACGCTCCATTTTAATTCTCTGCCTCCTGGCGCCTTGGCTCCAGCCAAACTCAGCCACAATGCACTTTCTCTTCTGGGCCCTTATCCAGCTATTCCTTTAAATTACAACAATCGATAACTCTCCCTAACCATACTGCCATTATTTCATCATTGTCTATTGAAATTATATCTATCCTCTGAGGTTCTTCTTCCAGAAACAACCTTCATTCTCTTGCCAGCAGATAAATTCCCTCCTGTCTTTGCAACCCCATTGCGTGTTGTTTTGTCCTGTCTCTCCCTCGCTCTTTCTCTCATTGTCTCTGCCTATCTGTATCTGTTTTATGGTCGTGAATATTTTTATCTTATCTGTCCAAGAAGCTGAGTGAAGTTAGAGGATATCTTATATATCTTTGCATCCTCCGTTGTGCCTACTTAGCCCAGTGTTCCTCACAGAAAGTGCTCCACAAATATTTATTCGGTAGAATTTAGTAAAATCAAGAAAGCTGTTGATTAAGATATAAACTGATTGAGATATAAAACTAAAATTTAGACAGTGTGGTTGTTAAAATAAATCAGCAATTTTAGGAGTTGCTTTTCTGCTTCCAGACGTCCAAACTTAGACAAAGGCAGACTTAAGAAGCTCATGATCTGTAATACATTCCAGCCAACATTGACTAGAGATCTGCCTGCATGTTTCTAGGTGCATTAGATGCATACACAGTGAATGAATAGGTCATGTTTTATCCAATCCTAACTTAATGACTGCCACACGTCTCTCTTTTGTGAAACAAGACAGTCACTTATTCATCTTAAATCATTTCTTCTCGGTTCACTCTGACACTCATGTCTTAAATTGTAACCCTGGGATTTATTATCTTTTGTTTCAGAAGAAAGACAAAACATTTATGCCTGTGAATACAGTACAATTGCCCTTCTACCCACACACACAAAGGAATTATAATTTTTAAGAAATTGCCAAGCTTGAGCTCATTCTTTGTGATGCTGCTCTGGATAATAGGCAGGCCTGCCCTTCCCCCTTTGTGCACCTTCCAAATATCCCACTTGTACAGTGAATAAAATATAATTATTGTCCTCAGGCCATATCTCTCTTCTGCTGCATACGGTAACCACAAGTGTGCGTTTAAAAGCAGAATCTGGCCTCGAGTTTACCAGTTAACTTAATCAACTCTTTAAATTACTTTTAAAAAATGAGAATGAATGAAAGAACAGAAATCTACTTTGGAAACAAAAAAAATGTGTCTGTGCAGCTTTCTTTTCATGTGGAAGACAAAGAGTCTTTCCAATAGGACGACAGAATGACAGTTCCACTTATCTTGGCTGCTTGGAAATTAGATCAGTGACATATTTTCTGTTGAAGAAGAAACCTTATCTTAGTGGCTAAATTTCAGAATCAATCATCTGAATTTCAGTCCTGCCCTCTCTCACAAGCAGGGAGCATTACACAATTTGTACATTTCAATTAGGTTGTGATAAAAAATGAGTAGCTCAAGGGCATTAGTTTATTACTGGTATCCAGCCATGTTTTCCTTTGCTAAATGACATTCTGGAAGCCTCCATTCTGAGCATAATCACCTTAGGGTGCCCACAGAACGTGGCCCTGAATGATTCAATTATGGCTGAAAGTCATTCTCTTCCCAGAACACAAGGCTCTAGAAGCACATCTGCAGTGTTTTGCAATTGCAGGATATATTTTCTTTTGTAAACGTTCCTGCAAGGATATAAATGCAGATGAGGACTGTGCTCTGACTTCTCACTGTTCTCTCTCTTTTCTGCTGATCTGCTCTTATGACGTGAAGCATCATGTCTTAGGATAAATCATCCTTAGTTTACCAATGAGTGAGTTTGTAAATGAGTTGATTCAAATGAGGAATGTTTCCCCCTAGAACCAGCAGTTAAGCATGCTGAGTTTCCTACTCACCCACAATAACCTGTTTAACTCACAGTGAAACTCAACTATACAGTATTAATAGTTATTCATCATTTCTCGGCAAAAAGAAGCTAATGTTTCAAATAACTTGAAATGTCTGGAACTGGTTCTGACATGTGACACTTTCTTCCTCCCTGCTAGTGATAAGGAGATTGTTTCTGTCATCAGAGACAACTTGATGGGTACATCTGAGTGTAGGGATGTATCAGTTAGCTATTGCAAAGTAACAAACCACTCCAAACTTAATGATTGGACCAAAAATCATTTATTAGTTCACAATTCTGTATATCGGCAATTTGGGCAGGGCTCAGCTAATAGCTTCTTCTGTTGGTCTCTGGTTCAGCCATGTGCCAAGAGTCATCTGGCAGCTTGGTGGAGTCTAGTGACCAATACTGCCTTCCTCACGTGCCTGGTGGCTGGTTTTAGTTGTCAACTAGGCCTGTCTCCATGTGTGCTCTCATCCTCAGGGAGGCTAGCCTGGACTTCTTGTCTCAGAGTTCCCAGAGGGTCAGTATGGAAGCTGAAAGACCTCTTCAACCCTAGGCTCATAAGTTACACAATATCACTTCTTCGTTTGCTGGCCGGAGGAATTCACAGCACCAAGTCCATATTTAAGGGCGCTTTTGATTAGAGGAGTAGCCAGGTCAAATTGCAAAGGGAGATGCTGGGGTGGGAGGAATTAATGCAACCCTCTCTGTAAGTCTTTGTAAAGAGTCGACTATAATGTATTGGAGTGGAGGGGTGAGGAGGTGCGGAGTGGTGGAAGGGGTTGAGAAGGTGACTAATAACTTTGAAGTTCTGAGAACTTGGTTTCAAATCTCACTGTACGGGTTCTAGTAAGAATTATTAACCTATTCAAGCTAAACTTTCCTCATCTCTTGGTACCAATTCCTCCCTATCATAATGGTTGTGAGAGTTAGAGTCAGTGCTCAGAGACCTACCTAGCAAAGTGCCAGTTACATAGCAGCTGTCAGTCAGTGATGCTAATGCCTCCTGTATTCTCTCCTCACCCACCAAGGCAAGCAAAACGGCATGGGCTTCAGGCATCTCTCTACCTGGCTGCTCCTCAGGCATCTCCGAATCAGCTCATCCACAGAGAACTCACTGACTCACTAACTCTCCTCCCCCCACCTCCATCCCTATTTGCATCTTTCATTTTATCCCCTTTCCCAGATAAAGGTATTACCATCCAAATAATTGCCCAAGTCAAGAGCCTGAGAGTCATCAACTCCATTTCTCTCCATCCCACATCTATCTCATGGTTCCTGCCTTCCACCCTTAAACAGATGTCTCTTAGACACCTGAGATGTGGGGGGCTTCATGTCAGGTTTGGGTTTGACAGGTAAATGCGGTCAATACGGTTTCTGCCCCCAAGGAACTTATAACCCATTGATAATATGAAAATCTCCAAGTTCAGTGAAAGAAGGTGTTGTGAGAAAAAGGAGGGGCATTGGGGAACCTGATTTTGCCCACCCTTCCTGTCCACAGCACCCAGCTGAGTCTAGGCCGCCATTGTCCCTGTGGCCACTACTAGTGACCCAGCAAAGGGGTTCCCCCCACTTTATGGTTAAGCCTCCACACTGTTGTTAGAGATATTTTGGAAGAAAACAGTTCATCTCTAATTATCTTCTTGAAAATCCCTATGGCCCATGGAATTAAAATACAAACTCCTCAAGGTGGTGTAAAAGGCCCTTCATTCTTGGCCTCAATCTAGCCATTCTCCTACACAGACACTTTTCATCCTCACAAACTATGTTCTTCACAACTCCTTGAAATGGTCATATTCTTATAATCTGTGACTTCCCTTCAGAGAAAGTCTTTACTGTGAAATATACCTCTTTGATGCTTACCTCTCTCTCAACCACACACACACAAAATTTGTATTTAATTTTGTACTTCAGAGCTTTAGGACATAGTAAGTGCTCAATTAATGTTTATTGAATGAGTGTTTGTGGGTCTGGTTAAAGGTGGGAGATAGTGTGATTCAAATGAAGGAAAACTGAGTATGGTGAGGTCCATCAATGAGTACCATGAGGAAGAAGCTGAGGCACTTAGCACCGTAGAGGTGGGGGCTAGGGATGGGATGAGAGGGGGCATCCTCCCATGTCATCTCTGCTGGCAAAACAGAGTAGAGAGGAAACAGGAATTCCTATGAGCAGTCAGTCAGAAAGAAGTGTTCAATGGAGAAGTGTTTTCTGAGGCTTAATCCATGCTTCCAGAAATGAGCAGTCTGGAGGGAATTGGTATTATTTTTACTGTGCAGTGAGTAGTAATATGTATCTTCTAATTTAGAGAAATTTAATAGGTCTTGCAAGATCCAAGAACAGAAAAACAGACACACTAGTTAAGCCTCTTAATATATCAGCCCTAATATATGAAAAGGAAAAGATGTTTTAAAAATAATTTTAGCCATAAGACTATTAATTTTATACTATTTAATCTTATTTCTATTCCATTTTTATATATATTCAGACTGAAATCACCTAGAAGGTGTGTCTGAGGTAGAACCCAAAATTATTTCATCACAAGTCAAACTTTTTGTTTTAGTTTAACATCAATACAAAGTTTAGTTTGTGGTTTTATTCCATTACTCCACAATAAGTCTGAAGATCCAAGTTATTTCTTACCTAGATTTTAAACATTTAGTAGATTCCTTTAACTTACTCTGTTATTTTGTCTTTATAAGCCTCAGTTAGGGCTAGGAAATAACTTAGAGTCTACTTACAATGAATGGCAGTCTGTTAATTGATTGTAGAAATCAGTGAGTCCTAAAACAGTTTATAAAACAATTTCATACCCATAAACCATGCAATCCTCACAACAATCTCATAAAGGAAAGAACACAGTTTCATCATTTGTAATATGATGTTAATAATAGCACTCTACCAATGCATCCACATTAGTAAAGAAGTAAAACTATCTCTGTTCACAGATGACATGATCTTATACCTAGAAAACCGTAAGATTACACACACACACACACATACATGAGAACTAATAAATTCAACAAAGTAACTGGATACAAAAGCAACGCACAAATATCATTTGCATTTCCTTACACTAATAATGAGCAATCCAAACAGGAAATTAAGAAAACAGTTCTCTTTATAATAGCATCAGGAAAGAATAAAATATGTAGGAATATACTTAACCAAAGAGGCAAAAAATTTTTGCACACTGAGAACTACTAAACATTGCTGAAAGAAATTAATGAAGATACGAACAAATGGAAAGACATCCCATGTTCATGGACTGTAAGACTTAATATTGCTAAAATGTCCACACTACCCAATGCAATCTGCAGCTTCAGTACAATGTCTATCAAAATTCCAATGGCATTTTTTTTCAAATATAGAAAAAACAGCTTGAAATTCACATGGAATCTCAAAGAACCCTGAATAGCTAAAGCAATCCTGAGAAATAAGAACAAAACTTGAAACCTCATACTTCCTGATTTCAAAACATATTGCAAAGCTACAGTTATCCAAACAGTGTGGTACTAGCATAAAGACAGACATATTCACCAATAGAATAAAACAGAGAGCCCATAAATAAATTATCACGTGCATGGTCACAAATGATCTTCAATAAGGGCACCGAGACTACACAATGGGAATAGGATACTCTCTTCAACAAATGGTACTGGAAAAACTGGATATTTACGTGCAAAAGAATGAATTTACACTGTACACAAAAATTAATTCAGAATGAATTGAAGATCTACAAGTAAGACCTAAAACTGTAAGGTAGAAGAAAATATAGGGGGAAATCTTAATAACATTGGATTTGGCAATGATTTCTTGGATATGACACCTAAAGTACAGGCAGCAAAAGCAAAAATAGTCAAATGGGACTATATAAAACTGTTTAAAACCTTTGCACAGCAAAGGAAACAGTCAACAGAGTGAAAAGCTAACCTATGGAATGAGAGAGAATATTTGCAAAGTATGTATCTCATAAGAGGTTAACATCCAGAATATATAAAGGACTTCTATAATTCAACAACAAAAACAAATAACCCACCTGATTAAAAAATGGTGAAGCACTTGAATAGACATTTCTCCAAAGAAGATACACAAAAGACTAACAAGCATCTGAAAAATGCTCAACGTTACCAATCATCAGGAAATGCAAATTAAAACCAAAATGAGATATCACCTCACACCCATTAGAAAAACAATTATTAAGGGGAAAAAAAGGCAAAACAAAACCAAAAAAACCAAAATAACAAGTGTTGGTGAAGATGTAGAGAAATAGGAATCCTTGTGCAATGTTGGTGAGAATGCAGACTGGCGTATCCACTATGGAAAACAGGGTGGAGGTTCCTCAAAAAATTAAAAACTAGCCAGGAATTGAACCAACAAAGAAAAATTCCAGGGAAGCTGGGATTATGTTTGTTGTATTCACAGTTGAGTTCGTAGGGCTTTATGTGGTGCTATATTTGTATATGAGTGAAAAAAAGAAAGGCAAATGCTATTTTAAACAGAATGTTAGAATACATGAGCTGGAAGTTATTCAAGGTCACCCACAACAAGTCAGTGATAGAGCTAGTCTCAAAACATATTGCTACTTTCTACTGCTATGTCCTTCAATAGTATTAATCAGTTACTCTGTATGATTTACATAAGATATGTTCCTGAAAGATATAATTTGGCCTATTTCACCTTGTAAAAATGCTGTCAATGTTACTAAACAGTTCTCTAAACCTGGCTTACTCTGATTTTTATCACCAGATAAGGTGTTTCATTTTATTTTGAGCCAGAAAATACTTTTTCAACCCAATTAGTTAGTTTATGTTAAAGGCAAAGATTTTTTCAGAAAACATATGCTGTCTCCCAGAGTTATCAGTAGAGGTTGTGACAGGCTTTTTCTTACAAGATTTTGATGAGGGCAGTCAGGTGGGTCCTGCAGGGGCAGAGAGAAGAAGGGGAGATTGGAGTTTTGATCAAGGGATCACACTGCTGACTGGTGTAATCTAGGAATGTTTATTTAGCAGCAAGGTCTAGAATTACCGGAGAAGCAAGAAGCTGGAGATGGGAAGACCAGAAAAGGAGTCAGTTGCAATAGTTCAGGTTAGAATTAAGGCTACTCCAAAACATGTCAATGGTGGAAACAGAAAGGAAGAATAAAATATTACAAAATGAGGCTTGTTTATCCTCTAGAAGGCAAGAACCAAGTCTTAGATGACCAGCACTGACACTGTGCCTTCACCTGGCAAGTACTCAATATATAGATGTGTTATGAATTTATAAACTGAGTGAAAGTAAAGGCCAAGGGAAAACAAGATTATGAGATTATATATTCTGCTTGCTTTACCTACTTAGCTAAGAAAAACAGTTTCATTAAGAATATTACGCATGTCGGGGAACCTGGGTGGCTCAGTAGGTTAAGTGTCTGACTCTTGGTTTTGGCTCAGGTCATAATCTCACAGTGATGAGATCAAACTCTGTGTCAGGCTCTGCACTGAACATGGAGCCTGCTTGGGATTCTCTGTCTCGCTCTCTCTCCCCCTCCCTTGCTCATGCTCACGCTCCTGTGCACTGTCTCAAAATAAATAAATAAGCATTTTTAAAAATCTTAAAAAAAAAAAAAAAAGAGTATTGAGCATGCCAAGAAGACAAATCCAACTCCTGGGAAAGATTCTGAGTTCAGTTGGGTTGGGGGTCAATTTGATAGTCAGGTGGTAGTTGGAAATCACTGGGACTTGGCAAATGGACAAAAGTGGGGTTTCAGGAGAGGTTCAGAGCACAGAGAGGAATTATGATGTCATTAGCAAGTGGAGAAAGTTGAATTCCTGGGTGTGGAATGACACTGTAGAAGGCTGGTGTAGGAAGAAAAGAGAAGAAGTTAAGGTGCAGATCTCCGGTATATGGGGAAAGCATATACATGAGAAGATGGAGAAGGAAGAAAACGAAGCAAAGAAAACAAAAAGGGATGTCATAAGAGTATATCCATGCAAAGAAAGAATTTCAGTTAGGAGATAGTGGTCCAAAAGTATTAAGCTCCGAAGAGGAGACTGAAACGTTCGGGAGAAGGAAATGAAGTTGTGCTGACCTTGGAAGATGACCATAAATTAATTCCTAAAAATTATTGTTTTGAGTAAGAACGCTGAAGAAGTCTCTTGGGTAGCTGCTGTGAGTCAGAGAGTTAGTAAGGCATGGCCTCACTGGCCTTGAACAGTTGAGGCCCAGTTGATCCTTGGTGGCCCCGACTTTCTATCCTGTCAAAGTCAAGCACTGAAATCATCCTAGTATTAGAGGATTCAAGTTAATAAAGATTCTTTTCTCCTATATTCTAACAGATGTGATTTCCTGATTAGCTTCCTTATGTTCAGCATTCGACAAGCATATTGCTAAGGAAATAGGGGGCCTCCCAGAGAAGATTGTTGCTGAAAGCTTTTGATTTAGTCCTCAAAAGTTTGGAAATCTCTGCCTATGTACAAAGGCTTAATGGGATTAAATGGAATGAAATACTGAGCTCTTTTACTCAGCAGGAGAGATTTTACTCAAAATCCACTAAAAAATCATGAGTTTTCACCACACCCAGTGGTCTTCTCACTCCTTATTCTTCCTGACTCTTCTATGCAGAAATACTATCAACTCATGTGAGGTATGTCCTGCTTGGTGTTAATGCGGAGGGGAACGTAAATCAGAATGCTGCCAAGGACTTTGGATCATGCCCTTCTGGCCAGTCTTCAATTTTGTCTTCTGAAAGAAATGATGTGATTCATTCTCAATAATCTGACACACTGAATGATTCAGTGTTCAGAAATCAAAAGGCATTGTGGGATCTCCAGAATGCCATAGGGTAAAGATAAAGCACAGATTATTTGTAATTCAGTGCATTTTCATCATTCTAAAATTATAGAATGACTGGAAGATATATACACATGTGTATGTGTTTATGTAAATGAATTGGTTTGGGGTTGGGTTTTTTATTGCCCCATTTGGGCTATTTCTGTACTTGTTCATGCAAACCAAGATTGGCCTGATGTTAATTTGAAAACTGAACATCCACATGGCCTAACACAACAGTTTTGCTTTTGGGTCATGTGCTACTTGCACTGGTTCTCAAACTTAGGTGGGACCTAAGGATTAGCACGTATGGCAAGTTTTCCGTAGCAAAGCATCCCAGACCTTCTTAGTTCATTAGACTACCAAGTTCTTAGTATTGTGTTCACTGTGCCCTTAGATACAGTGATCTAAAGAAATACCTAACAGCTCCTTTTATTAAATAGGTAGGTCCAAACAACTTACTAAGCACTTGTGTCCTAACAACTTGATAGGTATTCAAGGAATAATAATAATAATAACCCTTAAATTGAAAGAAAAAAATTTTTATTTCATTATTAACAACTATAATTACTTAATAATAGAATGTGTGCCCTGGTTGGACACTGCACAGCTTTTCAAACCTTGGACTCAAATCAGATATCACCACCCTTATTTTCTATTACACATTGATTTTCTTTTTTTTTTAATTTAATATTTTTTAAATATCTATTTACTTTTCATTTTTTTTTTATTTTAGAGAGCATGAGGGGGGAGAGGGGCAGAGTGAGAGAAAGAAAGAGAATCCCAAGCAGGGCCCACGCTCAGCACAGAGCCTCACACAGGTCTCGATCCCATGACCCTGAGATCATGACCTGAGCTGAAATCCAGAGTTGAACGCTCAACTGACTGAGCCACCCAGGTGCACCCCACATTGATTTTCAACAGGGCCCTTGCTTTTTTACCACAACAACTGGCAAAGACCCCCAACCCGCAAGGATATGACATTATAGAAAGGACTGTGGTTGAGCTCATTGTTGAAACTGTCAGCTACCTTCATCAAGTATTTTGCTCAGTATCTGGCAGATGTCCAGTGTTGCTGGGAGTCCCTTGAAATTTTAAAATATTCCAAGGTGCCCGTGTGTGTTTACCACAGTGCCCCAGTGCACCTCACGGCACATTTTGGAAACTGGGTCTTAAGTGTTGTCGATGGCTCTGGTTTGAGGATTCTGCTTTGAGAACCATTGTACTGATGTCTCCGAGAGATCACAAGGCAAGTGTTTTCTGAGCTTTTTCGCATTTTCTTTGACAATACTTAACATTCTTAAAATGTTGGAAAGCAAGAAATGCAGAAAAATACATACAAATTTACCCTTAATGGTTTACTTTTGTAGCGGAAGAACTGGGTAGGGCAGGCATCAGAGAATGAGTAGAGACACCACAAAGAAAATTGTAAGTTTCGAAGTTAGAAGCATTTAGGTTTGTGTACAGTTGTTGTTATGGAGCATTTACAAAGCAATTTTTTTTTCATGATGTTTTTCAGTGATAATTAATTAAACGGACAATCCCAGTGAGCTGGGTAACAATCATTGTCCTCGCTTTTCACACAGGAACTGATAGAAATATCAGATTAGGTAACTTGCCTTAGGTCACAGAGAGTTTAACTTGTTGGAGGCAGAATGCTACAATCCTAGTATTTTAGCTTTCCTTAAAAAACAGGTTCTAAGAAGCCAGCCTATCATTTCACTCCTGATTCCTTCAAGCTTCATTGTTAATTTTCTCAAAAATCTTATGAGGTGGGTGAGTAGTAAGTAGTCTCATTTGACTGACGAGAAATCCACGGCCAGTTGTGAAAGTGTGCATGCGAGATGAGTTACTGAAGAATTTGTGAGAACCAGTGAACTAAAGAGGAAGCATGCCTGATGAGTTTGAAGACAGTGAGATATAGAGAGAGGGAGGCTGGTGGTTACCTTTGAAAATGACTGGTCCAGGCCCCTGTATCCTTAGCATTTTCTCAGAAGAACAAACTTCAAAACCCCTTGAGGACCAAGGGACAGAAAAATCAATTTACGTCGAGAAAAGCAGTTAATAGGCAATAGTACTTCATCTTGAGGGGTAGATATTCAGCTTCTGCCTGATTGAATTATGGCTTCAGTGGGGGCCCAGAACCTAGAGGGTAAAGAGTCTATTCATTCACATACAATCAGCCTAGCAGATGTTTCCATGTATACATATAATTTTAAGCCAAATATGTGTATAAATGTGGCTCATCCTACCTTTCTTTGGCTCACCCACAATATCTCAAAGAGTGCCTTGTGCATTAATCAGTGCTTGATATGCATTGTGAAGTTTCTGGAGTATGGCTGCAAGATTCTGGAGGAAAAAAGAAGAGACAAGTGGTTATAAATTGAGCGATTGGTTTTTTTATGTCCTGAAGTCTATGAGATTTAATATACTAACCAGTGGTCTAGATGATTGAGCAGAGTGCACTTGCTAGGATGACACTGAATCATTAGGTTATTAAACTCTTTAAAGTTTCAGATAAAGCTCAGTCATCTTGAAAAGTTAGAGAAATGCCAACTGGCCCTGGAGTCAGAAAACGCGACTGGCAACTTGAATCCCATTTGCAACTTCTGACCACGTGAGCAAGGCCATTCTTTCCTCTTTCAGTTTCCTACCTTATGGGTCTGTAGAGAGCCAAAAAGTAAGATAGTAAATGTGAGAGCATGCTGTATTTTTTTTTTTTTTTATTAAGCTCCCTTCAACTCAAGATGCTCAAGATCCAAAATACAACTTCCCACCTCCCTGAATTTGCTCCTCCTTTGATTCCTTACTCTCACATGCATATGCCTACAGGGCAGTGAAGCTGGCCTGAGTAAGTTGGCATGTGAATGTTACTAGAGTCCCAGGACCATTAAACTGTAGGGCACATGTCCAATCTAAAGAGAGCCGCTCAACTACCACTGTGCGCCAACCTCTGAGCCTCGTGTCTGTGGTGCCTTACATAATATGCTGGGCAAAACGTAGGTGCACAGTGAGAGGCTGGGTCTTGCTGTTTTGCCCGATTATCTCGACTACCGTCCCCAGGACCTTGTGCGTGGTGGTCACTAAGTCAGCAACCCTCAAGCTGGCCAGCTCACTCATTACCGCTCCCAGCCCAGCGCCATCGAGACTGGCTCTCGCAGTGTCTCACCCTTGAGATAAATGCTAAGTTCTGATTGTCCTTTATAGTTCGGTATCCAGCTAAAGGACTTCATGGGATCCAACTTTCAGTTTAAAACTGGGTTGATAGATTACTGTAGTAAACCTGCCCAACTTAAATTCTATCTCCATCCATACTAATGTCCCAATCTTCTCAGTAGGAATTAATTACTTTTCTCTTCCTTATATGCCCACAGCATTCCGGTTACGCCTCTATCTTAGCACTTTCCAGGTATTAGAATTTTTTCCCCAAGTGTTTCTGTTTTCTTCACCAGATTTTTAGCATCTTACAGTCGTGGTCCTAGATTCCTCCACAGTGTCTAGCTGGTGCTTTATATTGTCAGAGGTACTTAAAAGTACTTTGCTTGAACTGAAGAAATTAATCATTCAGATACACAACGAGTAGAGGCCGATCCTGGGCATCATAATGGACTAAATAGACAGTGTTCAAAAGAGATAATGTGATTCTCAGATGAATCAACATGAGAATAACAGGAAGCAGGCTGAGATTTCAGCGAAAGAGAATTCTGTGTGTCAAAAAGCAGGCCGTCCTTGACTGGAAGAATGACGGGGAAAAGTTACTGGTTATAGCGTATAAGAGGAGATTATAAATTCTCCACTCTCAAAATCATTGAACATTGTCCCACCATCTATGTATCTCAGTTTAAGATGGAGATTTTTCCAGCATAAGGGCTGGATGAAGTAATGTCAGAGGCGGAATTCAAACAGCCTTCTCCATGTGGGCCAGGATTCCAGGATGATACTTGCCATATTTCCACAGGAGGCACCACAGCTATATTTCCTTTTAACTGAAGTAAGACGTGCATGGACTGGCTTATGCCTGTGACAGTTGTGATCGTCTGGGTTTAGAAGTCAGGAGTGTGACAGTAAAGTTAACTAGCAGCAGAGGATAATATCACGTTGTAGTTTCACACTTTTTCCACAAAGGATGCATTTGGGCACACAGACTCTCTGAATTACCACTTGCCATGGTCTTCACAGAAGAATGATAGCCCTGAAATTCTCCTTCCACCATGTGGACTGCCCATCTGCTCACAATAATTGCGAATTCACTTCCAGGATTCATAAAGTCTCCCTATGTTCTTGCACATCTTTGAAATGCCTCAGGCAACTGCTCTTCTCTCCAGCAGAGCGGCCGAAGCAGCCACAACAGCTGTGGGATTCACCAGGGCTTGTGTCTGCCCAATGTCTGGCAGCAGGCAACGACTGCCAAGCCACTCTCCAAAAACGCCTGCAAATTGTAAACCCATTAAGGCTTAACTCCCAGGGGACAACAGAGAGCCCTGCCTTTGAATGTGAGCTCTGTGTGGGATCACAGAGGCCTCTGGCACCTGGGCTTGTCCTCAGGGCCAGGGTGATCTGTAGGGAAAGTTACAAGCTGCTGAGGGAATATTTTCACAGGTTTTCCAAACAAAGAGTTCTTTCTTCAAACCTCGTACAACTCCTTTCTGATTGCTAATTAACCAAACCTCGTGAAAAACAGGCCGCTTCTGTAAATAGAAGTTGCGTGTGTGCGTGTGCGTGTGTGTGCGGTGCCGTTGATGTGCGTTCTCATCATGTGCTTCTGTTGATGTTTGGGGAGGGGGGGTGGGGGATGCAATGATGCGAAGGCCTGTTTAGTTTGGTGAGATGGTAAGAGGACCGTCCGAGGCATCTCCTGTCTTCCAGCAATCTCTCCTCGTGTGCACACAGTCTCGCAGCTGTGTTCGTGTATCCAGCACGATTCGTGTTTTGCTTTACGTCACTCTGACCCCTGCAAGCTGAGAGTCCTCACCTTAGGGTCTGTTTCAGTCTGTGTCCTTGCACCACACCTCATCTGTCTTCCCTGTTTACTTCCATGGAGTCACTCTTTAGGAAGTCCCTTCTGGGCCCATCTGTCTTAAATTACTGCTTTGTTTACTTTCCCAGACGCTTTCCCACCCAGGAACCTTTCCTCCTGTTAGTTGCTTGCCTTTTGTAGTTAGTATCCACCTGAAGATCTGAAAGCCCCCTTTCCCTCAGAAGCCCCTACAGGGGCCCTGGCAATTTTATAAAGGCTGCGTCACCCCTTGGAGTACGCGTCCACCTAGTCCACGCCTGCCAGAGCCTGGCAGCCCTTTTGGAATTGTTGCTGAAAGCCTCAAAACCCCTACCTCCTTTAAGTGAGTCTGCTCTTTCCCTTCCATATTAGGAGTTCTGTTAAGTTTCACAATTCAATACGCTGGAGTTTTGAAAGACCATCTCATTTTGCTTATTTTATCCACACTTATGGTGCTTGTTGTGTGGTTACCTATCCATGCAGGGTTCGCCTTACTGATGTTTGATCAGTATTTCTTATTTGCGTTAATTCTGGCCTTTTTGCTTGTAAGACTGCGTGATGGGGGAAAGAAGCTCTTCACGGGCCTCTAGTGGACATGTGGTGGAACTGCAGAACTCTTGTATTCAAATGTGCAAAACTGCGGGGTGACCTAGGCGAAATAGGCAATCCCAAAAATATGTTCTTCATTTGATATTTCGTTTAATAGTACAATACTGTGCTTGAAGGCGAGGAAATGAGGAACAGCAGTGACGTTTTCCTCTCCGTTGTTCAGTTTTACTGTCTGTTGCACACTCAATCCCACGTCCGATTTGTTACTACAAGTTGGCTTGCAAAGGGCCTGTTCCTGCCTCTGGGCCTGGAGCTCCTCGGAGAGCCGCGCGGTGGTGTGTTCCACAGTATTACATCCTTCTACCCCCGGTCCCTACCACAGCTCCTGGCACTCAGTCAAGGTTTGTTGAGTTGACAGCTATTCTTTGCGGTGCTCTACTCGTCCTAGTTAAAAATCTGGGACTTAGGGAAGCATGCCACATTTTGTCTTTAGTGTCCCTGTTTGGTTTGTATCCAGCATCCTGCCTCCCTTCCTGCTTCCTCCTCCACAGTCCTTTCCAACCTAAAGTGATCTTAAGGCCCCGAACTGCCTTTCCCAGAGTATTTGAAATGAAATGTTTTGCCCTGGTTAGACAAGAACAGAAATGTCAAGTGGCTGTGCCAATGACACAGTCATCGGGGGGTGGAAGACAGTAACTCTGTGTATCTGGGATTACTGTCTCTTCTCCCTAAGAGTTAGACCGGCCTCCCTCTTTCCCAGGAAGGCTTCTGTACCATCTTTTGGGTTAAACTTGCAGAGTATTTTCAGGGTATCGATGTGGAAAGTAATTCTGGAACAAGTTAGCCCTGGGTTTAAATCTGCATAGAGTCGTAGCACCTGGGTTCATATTTTGAGCTGTATATGAGGACAGTGAGATTATTCGGAATCCCATCACTGCCAGACAGACCTCGCACTAGGTGAGAGACGACCGGGGATGAGACTTTAAAGAGGGTGATTTTATGGCTAGCAATCTGATGTTACCACTGTGGGACACCTGAGACTTCACACTGGAGGGTTGAGCAGAGCTCGTGGGTCATGGTTGAGACTGACTAAAAGCAACTGGTCACTGAGGCATTTTGTAGTGGCCACTAAGAGTATTGAAGTGGATGGAGTTTTCTTTGCTGGAAGAGCTTACTTTGTTTTTGTTTCATTGGGGGCAGTTGGGGCACTGGGGTCCATAATCTGGTGACTTCTTATCTCTTTAAAACTTCAGAAATTATAAGAAAAAAAATGTTTATACATATGCTCTCCTTTTAATAGGAGAAGCTGTAGCAAGATTCTTGAAAACCTAAATAAGGTTAAGAATGACTATTTTAAGAGATGGTTGAAAGGTAGTATGTTTTATAGTATGGGTTAGATTAATAGACTTTTTGTCCAAACGTTGGCTGGACTAGGCCAGATATTACCTTTACACATACTGCCCAGTCGTTTGTTTTCTGAATTCTCTTACTGAGAAATAGAATCGAATTTCAAAACTGAATCCTAACACTTTGGACAATAGCCTGGCAGTAGCCTTTTACTAAAGATTTGCTATACTTCTATGAGGCAAAAGTGAAAAAGTTGGAGCGATTAGTTGGGTTGAAAGAATGATTTATTTTTAAAAGAATGAAAGAGCAGAAGTGAAATTAATCTCTAAGGATAAATTGTTTGGAGCATGAGCAAGCCATTTGGTGCAAGTGCTCCTTCATTTGTGGTTTTCTAAATTTGTAATGAGACATTACCCTTAGTCATAGAAAGATAAAAGGAAGGATAAGATTAAACTATAGATCTAAACACTGGAAAATACAAATTTTCCTGGCAAAATGAGGTTAGAAGGAAGACACATACTAATATGAAGGGATTTTTTTTTTCATTGAGGAAAAGATTTAGAG
The DNA here is from genome assembly GCF_046562875.1 of Panthera onca. Lineage (NCBI taxonomy): Eukaryota > Metazoa > Chordata > Mammalia > Carnivora > Felidae > Panthera > Panthera onca. The sequence goes on from NC_138339.1 coordinate 228,390,873, forward strand.
AAGAATAGAAGAAGGCGGTATCTTATAAAACAATAGAAAGATCATCATGCTTGGGGAAATGAAAATGCTACATGTTTAATACCTCTAAGCTCATAACACGATGATACTTCACTTATGCAAAATCCACATACATGGCCCAATCAGCTATATGCAAAAGACCTATAAACAAAGCAGCATAAATGTTATGCACCCAGGCTCTTGGGTTTTATTCATAGAACAGCACCAGAGATCCTTCCAATTTGGCTTATTTACTCTCATTTTATAAATAATTATGCCGCATTTAATTTTCAGGATGTTAGAGGACTAAAGGCTAGAAATCAGAGTGAAAAGGGAACTACCGGTATACAGACAATAGATGGAAGTGATGGCTGACTTGTCGATAGCAAGGGAGATGAAAATAATTATAAGAAGCCAATCTGTCTCATAAGCCCTACGTGGCACTCCGAGATAAGGGTTATTCTTACTCCGAATGTGTTTCCATTACTGAAAGATACATTTAATATATATTTACATGTATATATGTTAAATGAAGTAACATTTATTTGATACCAAGGGTATCACAATATTGTTTCTGGTATTTACATTGTTGATCTTTCATGATTAAGAAAACATTAAATTATATATGCATACCCTGTTTAAAAAGAAGGAAAAGTATGTAACTATTAAAAAAAAACACTGTCATCCAAAAAGAAGTGGGTTTTTTTTTCTTATTTTTTTTAAGGTTAGAAGCTGTACTGTAAAGTCCTTAGGTTCACACATGCAAAAACACCAGTTATCCTGAAATACCTCATTTCTGAAGTTTTCAGCTTTTATTTCTCATTTGTTCATGAAAAGAGTGGGATGACTTAGGTGGCTGTCTAGTGAATCAAAGTTCAAGTAAGTTACATGTCTACACAGAGTGGAGGAGATCTGCTTGTATTCAGGACATAGTTTTGAGAGAAATAGACAGGGATATTTGTGTGTGTGTGTATTCCTATCAATGTTGTTATTTTCTGAAGAAACAGAAACACATTTAAAACTGGCCCAAATGAGCACTGGGTGTTGTATGGAAACCAATTTGACAATAGATTTCATATATTAAATAAATAAATAAATAAATAAATAAGTAACAAAAACCAAAAAAACCTGGCCCAACTGTAAAAGGAAGAATGCAGTATCATTAGGGCCTATTTGCAAGATCTTCTTCTTTCCTTTTTTTTTTTTAATATTTATTTATTTTTGAGAGAGAGACAGAGCATGAGTAGGGGAGAGGCAGAGAGGGAGAGAGACACAGAATCCAAAGCAAGCTCTAGGCTCTGAGCTGTCAGCACAGACCATGTTGCGGGCCTCAAACCCATGAGCCATGATATCATGACCTGAGCCAAAGTCAGACGCTTAACCAACTGAGCCACCCAGGTACCCCCCCCAAGATTTTCTAATGTAGCCCTCTTTCTAGGCACATGATGGGATTGTACTGCCTCTTTGAGGTTAAACATCAGTCACATTGTTGATGAGATGTGGGGTAGAAATGACATGATTCGCTTCTAGGTAGAAGCTTTAAAAGCCATTGTATGTGTCTTCCATGTTCCTTTCCTGCTGCTGTGGTGATTGTTGGGATGAAGTCTGTAGTAGCCTGTGTTCCTGAGGGACTAAGATGAACCAAGCCTCGTAGCCAATGCTTAGTGGACATATAGAATAAGAAAGCACACTTTGTTGCGTTGAGCTGCTGAGATTTGGGGGCTATTTGTTACCTAAGCATAACTTAGTCTATCCTAACTGATACAGAATTGACTATAAAAATACAGAGCTGATGGGGCGCCTGGGTGGCTCAGTCGGTTAAGCGTCCGACTTCAGCTCAGGTCACGATCTCGCGATCTCACGATCTCACGGTCCATGAGTTCGAGCCCCGCATCGGGCTCTGGGCTGATGGCTCAGAGCCTGGAGCCTGCTTCCGATTCTGTGTCTCCCTCTCTCTCTGCTCCTCCCCCGTTCATGGTCTGTCTCTCTCTCTGTCTCAAAAATAAATAAACGTTAAAAAAAAAATTAAAAAAAAAATACAGAGCTGTTCTCCAAACTGACTGTGTTTCGGGACACCCCGTTTAGTTTCCCTGTGGTAGGAATATGACTAGTTCAACAAAAGATGTGTGACCTCTTGAGTCCTCCCCTACTCCAACCCACCATGGCCATTACTAAGCAAGCTTGTGTTTTACATAATTTAGGACATTCCTGAATCTAGAAGAAATAATGGTTAGCATTTAATGGCCATTCCATATGTACCAGGCACAGTTCTGAACGCTTACGTGTGAACTCATTTGCTCCTTTAACAACGATGTGACATGTATATTATTGTCATTCTCATTTTACAGATGTGTAAACCAAGGCACAGAGAAGGTACTGAGTAGCTTGCACATGACATACTTCCAGGAGGGTTAGAGGAAGGATTTGAATAGAGGTGCTGTGGTTCCACAGCCCACATTTTTAACTACTCTGTGGCATTAAATTTTTTGGTTGTTTTTTTTTTTTTTAATTTTCCAAGTGTATTTGGCCTATATAGCCAGAAATGTGTTATATACAAGCTTTCAAAAAGTATCCGGGTTGTTTTTACTTTTGCTTTATGACAGCAGTGTGAAAATACTATCCTTGAAGAACCAAGTTTAAAACAAGGTATTAACCTTGCAGTGTATTGTGTGAACCATTGTCCTCAGATAACTCTTTTAACCTCTTTCTTTAGATTCTCAGAACTGCCAATAGATGCTGGGTAATCTAGGACAAGTTGGATGACTTCCACCTAGGTTGTTTTGTTGACTATCAGATTTTAACTAAATTAATCTGAGGCCTGTTTTCAGAAATGAAATTCTGTAGTAATCTCAAAGTAGAAAATAGATTCCTAACCCCTCTTTCCCTCTGAAAGTCATTGTATTTACCAATCATTTAATTATCAGTGCTTCACAGACCAGTGATCAACACAAAATTAATTCAGTCTTAAAAAGAGTCAACCTGGGAACAAATAAGAATTATAGCAGTTAGACTCAGGGCCCCGTTTCTTGAGATTACTGATGCGTTCTCTCTGTGATGTTATTCATTACTGGAGAGGAATTTCGAATATTTTGCTAGTTGCTAAAAGTTTCCAATGGCTGAGAAATTTTAGGACTTTGCCATTTATATGTTATGTGGATACCACGGATAGGTATTTTATTGCTTCTCCACCCCTAACATAGAGAACTAATAAGGAAAAAGAAAAATAGAAACCCAATAGAAATGGATCTTCACTGTGCTGTGGGGAAAGGCAGAAGGTACTCCTGCAAATGTTCTATATCTGCTAATATATATTGGCCTCATTTAGAAGTGCTGCTAAGTTTTGTTTTTTAAGGTCAAACATAATTTGTGTGTGATTAATGTAATTTATAGCGGGAATTAATTCAGAAGAAAGCATTGAATTCCTTCTAGTATCAAACACATACGAGATGATGCAGGAAAATGAAAAACTACAGCTCTGTTCTCAAGGAATTCACAGTTTAGTGGGAAGACATTCTCACATGTAGATCAATAGTAATGAGTACTCTATGGGGTGCCTGGGTGGCTCAGTCAGTTAAGCGTCCGACTTTGGCACAGGTTATGATCTCATGATATATGGGTTCAAGCCCCGTGTCGGGCTCTGTGCTGACAGCTCAGAGCCTGAATCCTGCCTCGGATTCTGTCTCCCTCTCTCCCTCTGCCCCTCCCCTGCTCACACTCTGTTTCTCCCTCTGTCAAAAATGAATAAACATTAAAAAAATTTTTTAATAAAAAAAATAGTGATGAGTACTCTAGAACTGTGGTCAGATAAGGTGCCAGGTGGACACACAAGCAGGGCTGGTTTTGTGGGCATGCAACCCTGCAGTTTTGTGACAGAGCCCTGCACTTAGAAGGGCCTGGCAATAGGTTTAATATTCTGCTGTTGCCATCTTGGAATTATTAATAATTTTTTAAATGCGATAAAATACATGCAACATAAAGTTTGCCATCTTAACCACTTTTAAGTGTGCAGTTCAGTAACGTTACGTATATTCACACTTTTGTGCGAACATCACTGTCATCCTTCTCTAGAATACTCCTTGTCTTGCAAAACTGAAACTCTCTCCCCATTAAACAACGACTCCTCATTCCTCCCTCCCCACAACCCGGCAACCACCGTTCTACTTTCTACCTCTACAAGTTTTACAACTCTAGGGAGCTCGTATAAATCGAGTCATATAATATTTGTTCTTTTGTGACTGATTTATTTCACTCAGCATAATATCCTCAAGCAAATGTTGTAGTATGTGATGTAGGATGTCCTGCCTTTTTAAGGCTGAATAGTATTCCATTGGATGTATATACCACATTGTGTTTATCCATTCATCCATCGATGGATAGGAGATGCTTCCACCTTTTGGCTATTGTTGACTAATACTGCTTTGAGTGTGAGTGCACAGATATCTTTTTGAGACTGAAATTATTGGTAAATTTTGATCAAGGGGACTGTGTTTGCCTTTTTCACTGAGATCCACAATTGACATAGCCAGTCATATGTGGAAGAACTGAATGGGAGTGAACTGGAGCTACAAGGAAGTGTTGGGTTGACCAAGCAGAGGCGTGGGACAGGGCTGTATTCAGAGGCAACAGGGTGGACCTGAGCCAGAGGAAGGAGGAGCCAGGTTTGCTGAAGGACAATGGGAACACACATCAAAGACAGTTGGTGAATCTTTGCTCCAAGATCAGTTTTCAGTCCTAATTAGTTACAGAAGTTGATGATGATATTATTCAGCCTTTTTATAAGGAAGGAAATCCTGTCACGGCAACAACATGGATGAACCTGGAAGACAATATGCTAAGTGAAATAAGCCAGTCACAAAAGGAAAATACTGTATGATTCCACTTACACCGGGTACTTGGAGTAGTCAAACTCATAGAGACAGAAAATAGAACGGTGGTTGCCAGGGACTGAGGTAGGAGGGAACGGGGAGTTGTTTAATGAGGACAGAGTTTCAGTTTTGCAAGATGAAAAGCATTCTTGAGATTGATGGTGGTGATGGTTGTGCAGGACTGGGAATGTATTTAATGCCACGGAGTTGTATACCTAAAAATGGTTACAGTGATACATTTTTTTTGTGTAATCTACCATAATTAATTTTTAAAAAGTTGATGAGTGTTTTCATTTAAGTAGCCCATATGCTATTGGACATTCTTCCGGGCCTACGTGGATGGGGCTGGGACAATTTACTCTTTCAATGGATGTGAAGACTATGGTGAATCCATCTAACTGGTCCTCCGATATTCATATAAAGTTCTGTCTGTTCTTGCAGCCTCTGTAAGAACGCTTCGTTCTGTGTTCACTTCATAGAGGGCAAACATTTTCTGTTAATATAAAGAGGCTGTTCTTTTATCTATGTTGTTAATTGTAGAAAAGATGAGTGATGGAGTAATCTGCTGGGATCAAAACCTAGATAGCTTTCAGTCATCTGCTTTCTGAAGATAACGATATTTTAAATACATTAATTTTTGTAAGGGGTCATCTTCATTCTTATAGCTAATGCTCATTGTCTACACCCAGCTAATACTCATTATCTAGAACCAACTAATACTCATTGTCTAGTATGTAAAATATAAGTTATTCCAGATTTTTTTACCCTGGATTTCAGATGGATATGTTTCATGCCCTCGAGGAAGCTCATTCCCTTATTGTTTGTAAGCATTTGCCGGCTTTTAAGTTTGCTCCCTCACCTGGTTTCCATGTGTGTGCATCAATTTATGATTCATTTATCATTTGCTACACACTTGAGTGACTACTATGGGGTAGGCACTGTTCTAGCCACTAAAGATATATCTGTGTACAAAAGAAAAAGAATCCCTGCCTTTTAGAGCTTTTTATTCAGAGCAGAGGTGGACGTTAAACCAAATAAGTGAGCCAAGAGTGGCAGAAGGTGAAATGTGCCCTGGAGGAAAACATTAAAGCAGGGACAGGGGTCTCATTATAAGTTCTCGATACGGTGCTGCAGGCATATGATTTAAAGTGATCCCTCTGCCCATCAGCACTTCAATGTGGAATCTTGCAGCTGTTTATTTTCTTACCGGACCCCTCCCCGACTCCCTACCCTGCAGTCACACCCTTGAGCTGGGACATACCACATGGTCATCATCTCCTTCACTCTGTGGAAAGTTATCTTGAGGTTTCTTTTCATGATTCTCATATCCAGCCCCCTAGCATCTTACATAGCACTCTATATACAATAGTCATGATAAACACATGTCTGTTATATTTTTAAAATTAGGGAAAGAACATATTCTGTATATTTCCGATGTCCTTATTTTTAGAACCATCCAAAATCTAGGTTTACCATTAGATTTTCTTCTTACAGACGTCATCTCACACGTCATCTCAGGTTTTCCACCACCGTATTGTTCAGTACAACCAAGCGTAGCATGATGGGACCTAATCCGTATTTATCACAGAGTATTCTTCTCTGTCTTTTTAATATCGAAATCACAAAACCAGGTTTAAAGAATACAGAAACTGCCATCTGTTCTTCACAGACAACTGAATGGAAGATAAGCAGCTGTGTTACAATAACGCCATCTTGAATTCATAGAGTACCTTTGTGGTGTTGAGCTATTTGCAACATTTCTTGTATTTTATTTAGCAGAGAGAATAAGCAGGTTGCTGTAAGTCAGACAAGTGAAGTGTAGGAACACACAGGCTTTGGAATGACATGCTTTGGAGTGAGACCTAGTTTTGAATAGAGTCGGCGACTTCTGTGTGGCTTTTGGCACCACTCACATCTGAGCTTCAGTTTCCTTATCTGTAAAGTGGGGATAAAATGAGGTGTGTGTGTGTGTGTGTGTGTGTGTGTGTGTGTGTGTGTAATATAGTTTGCCCCAAGCTTTGCTATTAAGCAGACACTTCGTAAATATTAATATCTTTTGGCCTTCTCTTTAGAAATAAGCACTTCTTGATTTACCTGCCTTGCTAGGCTGAGGACTTGCCGAATGACAGAACCATGCCTTATTTATCTTTAGCTCCAGCACAGTTCCTGGGCTGGTAGTTTTTCAGTAAAGCTGCATTTTGGTAGAAAAGTAATGTAAGCTTAACTTTGAAAATATTTTTAATGAAGATCTGCCTTATCTCTGGCTCAGTGGTGTTCTCAGCAGGGGCTGCCCTGTCCTCTCTCACTCTCTCTGAGCTGTCCTCTTGAATCTTCTTGTTTTGGAAGAGCCATCAAATGATGGTCCTGTTATACCTAGCACAGCAATGAGTGGAAAAGTCTTGGTGGAGAGGCTTCTCATTGACTCGGATGGATCTATGGCCTACTGGTCCTCATGAATGTCATTGTGCCCTCACAGCACACCGACTTCCTGCCCAGAAAATAAATGGCCCTTTTCTCCCCATTGCTCAGCCTGACAAATGGCACATTTGGCAGGAGCAGGCTGGACAGAGAGGGTTTTGATGAGGCTGGGCAATGCAATGGTGGTAGGAGGTAGGAAGCTCTAAAGTCATGAGGGTGGGGGATGTCTCCAGTTTGCCCTCCCCTCCACAAGTGCTAGATCTGTACTCAATTTGCACATGTCCCCAAAAACAATGGCCTGGAGGAGGTGGGAGCTGTCTTTTCAAATCTCATGTTGTATGAGCTGTGAAAGACGGCATATGATCAAATATTACTAATCAATCATACTGTTCATCCCAAGAAGCTTTCTGATCCATCTCTGTTTTTGGAATGGTCTGCACTCCAATACTTTAGGGAAATGATACCTTAATCTTCCTTGGAAGACACCTAGAAAATGAGATTTCTCAGTTTCCCATAGTCTTCCAATCCCATAGGTCTTCAATCCCATCCAACCCATGAAGCAGCCACATCTCCAAGTGATGAAACTGACCTCTAATATGGTGAGCATTATTATGTCCAAGCACTATGGCTCCAAACTCTATGATATGATAGAAAAAACAACAGGGTCATCAGGTTTGGTATTTAAAAAATCATGATATAGTATAAAGTAAATGTTTAGAAGTTACCTGGAAGGCATTATGTGGAGAGGTGGCTGAGGGTTGAAATAGAAGATGAGCCATCAGTCGGTTAAGCGTCCGACTTCGGCTCAGGTCATGGTCTCGCGGTCAGTGAGTTCAAGCTCTGCGTCAGGCTCTGTGCTGACATCTCAGAGCCTGGAGCCTGCTTCGGATTCTGTGTCTCCCTCTGTCTCTGCCCCTCCCCTGCTCACAATCTATCTCTTTCAAAAATAAATAAACATTAAAAAAAAGAAGAAGATGAGACTTTACTGGTTTTATTTTGGATTATAGAGGTAAAGCTAATACTAGCCTTGCAGTGTTAAGATGGGCTAGGAAGAACAGAGGCCATGCTTCAAACATGGGAATTTTAGCATGACTCCAACAAAACAGAAGTAAGTCTGTTGATGAAACACATGCTCTGTTTAAAGAAGAGTCCCTTAAGTGAAAGCAGGATTCCACCAATCAGAGACTACCAGGGCTCAGCTCTAGGTCCCCCCCTTTTTTTTTCTAGAATACTCATTCTATTCTTGAAATCTCTGATGCTCTCACTTCTGAGATGGACAAAGCATTTTCTTGTTCTCTAAATATATTCTTTCCTAAGGAGCAATGGTTTGTGTGTCTCGTGGGAAGAACTATAGTCCGAATTTAATGCTTCCAAAGGATTTAAACAAGGTTTAGTTTCCCTGGAAACCAGGCTCTTGCTGATTGTTGTACACATTTTTCTTATGAGGTCAGTAGCACCTGAATCTCTTGACAGTAAAGGCCACCTTGAAACTCAAAATATGGGTGGTGTTCTAAAGAACATTCTAGTTGTTTAAAAAACCTACACAGTGAATAGCACTGTGAGTGTTCCATCCTTAGCTACCATAGCAAGAGAAAGGGGGGTGTATGTGCTTGCGCGCATGAGAGCATGTGTGTGTGTGTGTATGTGGGTGTGTAAGGTGATAGAAAAGAAAATCTGGGATTTATTAAAAGCTAAGGTTTTTAATAAGGTCTGAAGTCACTGAAGGCTGGAACTGGCTGCGGTAGTTATCAGTCCACGCTGACATTCCTGCGTTCGGATTATGGGGAGCATTACAGTAGAGTAGCTAATCTTTTGTGGCCAGTGCTGCTTGCCCGTGTTGATAAGTATGATTAACAACTTTAAAAGTCAAATACATTAGCAAATGCCTTATAGCCGCCAGGAATGCTCATGGCCACCCACACTTCACAGCAAAATGAAAAACAAGTTTAGGAGCCTAGGATTCCTGAACCTTTTAGATAAGTATGCCTCCAAGTTTGGTTTTGAAGTTGGCTTCAATCAAATCATGTGGAGTTGTTGTTAGAAAGTAGTCAGATAGGAACCAAAAAGAAAAAAAAAAAAGAGGAATGTGCTTTTGGTTTGGGAGGTTGTAAAAAGATGACGTTCATTATAGTTTCAGAATCTACTTTAGGCCTGCCTCTTCCCTGAAATTGCAAAATGAACTTTAAAAGAGATACTAGATTTTGGGCGGGGGCGGGGGGGGGGGGCGGGCGGTGTAGAAAATGCGTTGCATAATCCAATTTTTGGTGGTAATCCTAAATAAAAGTCAAAACTCTGGGCTACATACAAATTGGATGAGGCAATGATAGGTGACATAATCTTCAAAACAGTGGAAGAAATTCAGTTCAGTAAGTGCTCAGCCTGGCTTGCTATGTGACCAGGGGCTTTGTTCCCCCAAACTGGGGCTGCATTGTAGATGTCCATTAGCATCATAATTAAAGCAAGCCTCTGTGCTAAGTGTTACACAAAGGAATTCTGGATTTCTCTGCCCAGAATTAAAGATAACACCATTGAAAATTTAAACCAGTGTAAGATTTGATGTTTACAGTTCAAGGATTAGTAGATAGTGGGGGTGAAACGAGAATACAAGCATGGAATTAGTAGACAATCCTGAAGAATAGTAGTGCCAGATTCCAAGAGGCAAATCCATTCTTGCAGAACTGTCATGAACACAGTGCACGAAATTGGCCTCTCCCCAGCAGGTAGTTTATACTTTCTGCCTCACTGTTGACTTTTCTCTGGTCTGTGGCTGCTGAATGCCAAAACTCCACATACCTTCCCTACCACCAGAGATCCAGGGTAGGTTTTATTCCTTGGTAACAGAAACTACAAGCCAACTAGCTCTCCAGAGCATCAGATTCATAGGAAAGATGTTGACGTGATGGAGATTTTTTTTTTCTTTCATCGCTTATATTAGTTACAACAGTTATTCTTATCCATATGATCTTTTTTTTTTAATGCACGGTTTGCTTTTTGCTGATGAAAAGTTTCCCCCTATTTCTCAATCTCTCTCTCTCTCTTTCTCTCCCTGTCTCTCTCTCTCTCTTTAGGTAATGTAAGCCAGAAGTGTGTAGCTTCTGGAATTTTACAAATACTGAAATCGAAATCCCGTATGTACAGTGGAACATCCAGATAGATAAGACAGCGCTGACATTTTGAAGCTGTACATGATGTGGAATTAAGTTCTTATCATTTGAATTCCATGTACAGCTGTCATTACTCATCCGGTGCATTTTGAGGGTCCTCATGCTGCAGATCTGCTGTCAGATTTTTCTTATGTAATCTTCTTAGATAAAGAAAGTTTAAAAAAAATCAGGGATCAGGGTCAATAATCCAAGCAGCTGAGCCAATTACCTTGATTTACTTCAAAATTAGAATATATCAGAGGTGGGGGTAGGTTGCCTCAATCTAAAAACATAATGGCTTCACAGAACTCTCCATTTTAAACATCATGTACTAAAAGCAAAGTGAAATTTTGTTAATTTTATGACGAAAGGTACCGTTCTTTTCCAAAAAAAGAAAGGAGTGTAAATGTAGTAGACATTATGTGATAGATTATGATCCCTATTTAGGAATGTTAAATGCTTGATTTGTGGAGAGTTTGTTTTTAGAGCACAATATAAACATGCGTTTGTTTGGTTTTCGACATTACCTGGAATGTTTGCTACTGAAATTGTGTTGGAGGCATGCATAGTATCCTGAGAACCTGAAAACTACAAGTTGCAACTTGAAAATGGGCTCCATGACACTAGGCACTGTGAGAAGTCACAAAACCCTTATTGTGCATAACTGCATGTGCCTGTACCTGTCTGTGGGACCCCTGCAGACGAGTACATGTCGCTTCTCGCCTGTGCTCTCAGTGCATGTGCACCCAAGCAACCTAATATGCAAATCTGGAAATTTGACATTGCCATTGCCGTAAGGAAGACTAACTCAGCAGTAGAAGGTGGTATTTATTTTCCGCTTAAAATGGGGAAGAGAAAAGCCATACTCCAAATACCTGTGTGCACGCTAGAGAGACAGTCACCTGAAACAAGTCAAGAAATTGAATTTTTATTCAATTAATTTTTTTCATTTATGAGTTTATGTGGTCACTCATTTATCCATCTATCCTACCATATTGCTCAGGATGTAAAACTATTAGAGAGGAACAGCAGGGACAGATCTCTCAGCCTCAGGTGCACAAGTGACTCACCCAGAAAGGCACAAGCATGTTTCTGACTCCATTTTGGAGCTCTGCAACTTTCTTGGTCTGGCCTCCCTGGTATCAGACATTAGATTAATAGTCACTTGGGTTCCATCGGATTAAGCTAGTAGCTTTATTTGTTCAGCTGAAGATCTCCAAGACATATTGTTAAGTAAACAAAATAAGTCTTTGAATAATACATATAATTGGATTCTATTCATATAAAAAGAATTTCCTAATGTGTGTATATGTACATATATGTGTAGACATATACGTGTATGTTTTACATATATATGTGTATATATGTGTATGTGTATGTTATATACCTATAAAGACCTATGACTATATCTATAAAGTTTGGAAGATAGGCAAGAAACTATTACTAGTGATAACCTCTAGAGAGAGAAGCAGAATTAGGAGTTGTAAATAAAAATAGACTTTTGTTTGAATTTTTACAGAGCATTATTTGGTGTAATTAAAATTATTGTAAAGGAAAGTATTTTGAAGGTTGTTTTATTAGTTATTAGAATGTGTTAGATATTCTTTGATTTCTTTGTGAAGATAACAATTTATTAAAAAATGAATGAACCCATCTTACAGGATGGGAACTGTATTTTCATATTTATGAATATATTCACAACATAATATAAATAATATATAGTACCCTTCTGGTGTGTTTTTTCTCTAATTCCTTTTTGCCAAGAGATTGGTGAATTTCTTAGAATCCAATAACTAAAGCAGATATGACCAAAATAAACCTCTTTGTTCTGGGCTCTTTGGTCAAGCAAACTTTGGAATGTTTGCTAATCTTCTTCAATGTCCTATGGGTTCCACGTCTCATGCTGCCTTTATTAGTAAATAAAACGGTCACATTGGTCATGCACAACTGTTAGGTTCTTTTTGCTAAATAATAGTAGCCAAAGAGGAAATTTTGAAGCAAAAGAGGGTCAGCTACTCTCCCAACCTCATAATCAAGTCATATTGATAACCAAACATAGGACCAAATTCTGCCAGATAATACAGACACTTATGAAGCAAACAAAACCCCCACATGTAAATCAGTTCACATAACCTGTATGCATGCAATCCCAGTGTTTCACTTTTCTTCTAGATGCTTCAACCACAGCCTTACAGAAAGAGTTGAGAGAGGCTTGAGGCAAGCACCCAGATTCCAAATACAGATTCTGTCACCTTTGTAGCCAGCGTCAGACCAGCCGAACTCTCCAGGAAATCGTGGCTGAGTGAACGTACAGTGATTACATTGGTCGTGCATAACTCTTAGGTTCTTTTTGGTAAATAATGGTAGCAAAATAAGCAGTTTTAAAGCAAAAAATGATCTACTCTCCCCAGAACCTTTTGACCAATTCATGTTGATAACAGGTCTAGGACTATTTTGGGATTTAGACTGGGGCATTGTCACCAGAGACACAGGTAAAGGCCTTACTGGATTTTACACTGAAATACTTTTAGCCAGTCCATATTTCTTGAATACCTTGAGGCCGCCAAGCACACTAGGCGACAGTAACAATTTTCACCAGTTGCAGCCTCTTTTTGACGCTCAGAATGCCAACTGGAGGTTGTTGATGGAGTGGTGGTGCCAGTGGGGCTCTATCGGCAGGTCCCGCCGTGCAGCTCCCTCTTTAGACACCAGAGAGACTATCTCAGACTTTGAATGCTTGGTTAGATGCTAGCGGCATGCTAGAACTGAACCCAAGTGACACATACATAACTCTACACCATACAGACCCAAGTATGTTAGAGTAAATTACAGACGAGTACTGCAATTAGCTGTTCTTGCAGAGTTCTGTTTCTTGAATCGTGATTAATCATATTCAGCCCTGTAAGTGTAGTCGTAATCACCTGTGCTTTAAAATTCTAACTATGGAATGGTAAGTATTGAATCTTTATGCCAAGCCCCAATCCCAGCAATTTACATGTATTAACCCACTTAATGTTCACAACAAGCCCAAGAGGAATATTATTATTTTCCTTTTAACAATGAGGGATCTCAAGCAACTTGCCCAAACTCACTCAGCTTGTACCTGGCAGAGTCCAGATTTGAACCCAGGCATTTGGAATATAAAGGCAGTTTTTTCACTGCATTAAAGAACTAGCGTGCTCTTATCCAGGAAGCCATACTGTTCTCACCAGTCGCAAAATACTACTCTTAATTTGCTCTTGCGCAGATTCTGTGCACAAGGCATGTTGTCTACCCGTTGTTACATCTGAACATCTCTTGCCTTGATGTGCAGTGTTCCTCGGTGAAGTCCCTGGTTCCTTAGTATGTGTTCCTCTCTCTAGAGCTGACGAGAAACATTGAATCGTCAGGCCTGGCTCTCTGCAAAAAAGAAAAAATCCCCAAGGAGCCCCTTAGACCCTTCCTGTGGGTGCCCTTTCAAACCACAGCTGGCTGTTGTAGACCCCAGGGCTTGCTGCTGAATTTTTGCACCCCTTCTGAGAGGCTGGACTCTATCTTTTTTTTTAAGGTGTTTTATCTCTGCAGAGAATGAGCTTCCATATATAAACTTCCAGGGATATAAGCCTGGTTTCTGCTGTCCCAGAGCTAATTAGAAGAAAGGGAACTGGGGGGCCTGAACCATACAGTCTGTGGAATATCACTTAATCTGTTACTTCACCTTTGCCCTACTCTGTAAGGGGTCCCTGAGTTTAGGGCTATACTGTTATTTCCATAAACCATATATGTTGCACCTTTTCCATGTGTTGCGGAGAGGATGGAACCAAGGACTCTCAGATCTGGCTGCCCCTTAGACTGAGCTAGTTCCACTGTATGGAGGTCCAGCTTTTACTTGAATCTTTTACTTGAATCTTGAATCTTCTTGAATCTTCTCCTCTTCATTAGCCCTCCCTATAAGCACTTAGGTTTGCTCTCCTCTCTGCAAAGTCATTACCATTTCTTCACCTGGTTCCGGTTTCTTTCTTTCTTTTTTTATCATCTTATTTTTTTTTCATCATCACAAGTACACTCTTTAATCCCCATCCCCTGTTTCTCGCATCTCCCCAATCTCCCCTCTGGTAACCATCTGTTTATTCTCTATAGTTAAAAGTCTGTTTCTTGGTTTGTCTCTCTTTTTTTTTTTTTTCCTTTGCTTACTTGTTTTGTTTCTTAAATTCCACTTGTGAGTGAGATGATATGTATTTGTCTTTCTCTGATGTATTTCATTTAAAATTGTACTCTCTAGCTCCATTCGTGTTGTTGTAAATGACAAGATTTCATTCTTTTTATGGCTGAATAATATTCCATTATATATAGCATATATACACACACCACAACTTTATCCATTCATCTATCAATGGACACTTGAACTATTTCCATTGTTTGGCTATTGTAAATAATGCTGCAATAAACATATGGGTGCATATATCCCTTTGAATTAGTGTTTTTGTATTTTGAGGTTAAATACGCAGTAGTGTGATTTCTGGATCATAGGGTAGTTCTACTTCTAATTTTTTGAAGAAACTCCATACTCTTTTCCACAATGGCTACACCAGTTTGCCTTCCCACTATTAGTGCAAAAGGATTCCTAAAAAGGAATTCACATCCTCACCAACGCCTGTTGTTTCTTGTGGTTTTTTTTTTTTTTTTTTTTTTTTTTTAATTTTAGCCCTTCTGATGGGTGTGAGGTGGTATCTCATTGTAGTTCTGGTTTGCATTTCAACATATGAGTCCCAATTATTACTGCTGTGCTTGGTTTGTGAGTTTGCAATGCACTTATACCTGGGCATAGATGTGGCTTTGATGCCTAACTGACTTCTTGTGCTCAGAGTTTCATAAAAATGGGAAGCTTTGGATGTGAGACCATTTGCTTTGCTATCTGGTATAATCCTGAAAAGTATTTTTGTCTCCAACATGAATGGTGTTCCTTTTTCAAGTATTGATTTGCCCAGGCACATTGGGTATTGGGCTTCTGACCATGAAAATGGGCAGGGCTGAATTAGGCAGGTTTTTGGCACCTTGGAGTTGGCGGTCATGGGCATAGCTGCCACATGTATTTGAGTAGGTTGTACACTGCACAAATCTAGGTTGTCCTGGTTCTGGGGAACGCAGGTGCCAATGTGGGAGTAGAATCCACATCCTGAGGCCCCCTCCTAGTGCATATTCCACTCCCCAATATTTTTCTTCCTCTGCCATGGTTACACACTGCCATTCTGGTGCCTATCGTCAGTACTCTACAATGGCTTTTCTCGTAGCTGCATATATATTTTAAATGGCTGTACAGTATTTCATTATATGAATATACCATAATTTATAAGTTCCTTATTGGTGGGCATTGTGCAGTTTTCAGTCCTTTGCAATTACAACTAATACTGAAATAAAAACTTACACGTGTTCATATATATGTCTGCAAATATCTCCTGGAAAAAATCTTCCAAGTGGCATTTTCTTTAACTCATCTCCCTCGACTCTCATATCTATGCAGTTGCTGCCAGCACCCTTCCTTGCCTTACCCTCATCCTCCAAGTTTGAGCTTCATGACCTCTTGCTTACATTATTGCAGTAGTGGGTCAGTCTACTGCCGTCTCCTTTATAATCCACCCTAAACATGGTTACTAGACCTCGCTGCTCAGATTATGTTACACCTGTGTTCCCAAACCTCCCAGGGCTCATGATTGATGATTGAACTCAGTATTAAACACCCCCCACCCCTCCCAGCATTCAAGGCCACACCACAGTGGGGCTCCAGCCCATCTTTGGAGTCTTATCCCCTGTGATTCGCCAGGTCCCTATGCTTCAGCAGAACCGGATACCTCGCTGTTTCCTGAGCTTGCCTTGCCCTAGAGCTCATCGTTTTTACTCTAAGAGTGTCCTTCTCTTTCAAGTGTCCCCCCGCCCCCGTTTTTGCCTGTGCAAAACCTTCGCAAACTTTAATGCTACCACCCTAATCATGTTTTCTGGATTCTCCCACTCCCACCCCCCAACCTGGACATGATCCTCCCCCTCAAAGCACAGCTGCACTCTGTCCCCTGCTGGTCTCAGACCCTGTTTTTGATTGTGGTCATTTGGGCTGCTAGAAACCAGTGGTAGCTGGAGAGCTGGAAGCATGTATCCTGTGGTGTGTTTAGTGGAAGGCCTTCCATAAGTATGGCATTAAAAATATATTTATTAGATTAGATCTTCACAATTGGTAAATTCACTTACCCCAAATGGGCCTAGCCCTTCAGCTATAATTCAGAGAGTATACACCTGAAGCCATTAATATGAAAGTAGATTACCTTTCCGGTGTACTTAGTCAAAATACAGAAGAAACGCATTGGCGGTGGGGTGGCAGGCAGGGTGGGAACAGGAGCCCATCTCTTCTGCCTTCCCTTTTCCTGGGGTCCACTGCCGCCCTTACAAAGAGCACATGGAGTAGGATCCTGCTAGACTTGGAAGGCTGACTTCTTGCCAGCCACAGCAAGCAAGGACTCGCATCCCCATTTAGGAGGAATTTACCCTAACAATCCAAGCACTTGCATTAAGGGGATGTTTACAAACATCCTGGTTTTTGACTCATACTCATTGTCAGCAGGATGACATTCTCAGGAGAGGAAGTGGGAGGCAGGGGAGTCACTGGGGGGGGGGGGGGGGGAGGGGGGGTGGGAGTGTAGAAAGCTGGATCAGATCAGGGATCCCTGAACAAAATCTCCTCTCCTTTCAGTGACCCAGAAAGTCTCTTTGCCTACTGATCCCAATCTTGCATTTGAAGACACTGGAAGGACACGTAGGAAGTCTCCACCTTCAAGTGCTGATTATCCACTTTCAAGCTCAGGCTTCTCATAATAATCTATACTCCCTCCCTTAGAGGGAGCACCTCTCACCTAGTTCAAGTTCTCATTCACTTATTCAACAAATGCCAATTGTGTATGTCCCTGCCCTTAAGGGGCTTATGGACTAAAAGCAGATGACAGTTCCATATTCTTTTGTGAGGATATGGAAAGAGAGCCAAGGTTTCAGACTTTTACTACTCAACCCCCCTCTGACCTGTGCTTCCTGCATATTCTCTCTTATCGAAGAGTTCAGATATTCAAAGTCTGAGTTGCTATTGTCCTCAGCATGCACTTTATACCCTGCGCATTATTCCCGGAATCCTTTTATCTCTAGTGCTCTTTATCACAGGCTAGTATTTATTTTGGTACCATCCTTTGCCAGATTAAATATTTATACTCATTTAATATTCTCTCTGTTGTTGAAAAGAACAATACAAACGTTGAATAATAATAACAAAGTACTTTATTGTCTTAATTTAATCTTGCATCACCTGTGAGGTCTCCAGGGCTTACTCTATGCCTTTCCTGTTCAAGGACGCTGTCCGAGGACCTGAACCCAGGCCTTCTGATTCTGGATTCCAGCACAGCCTTCAAATCCTTATTTTTGTAACATGTAACCTATTTGCCCTAAAAATGTTCAGCTCCTCTACCCGATAAAGTTTGATTACTATTGCCTGCAGAATATGTCACTCGGAAAATGTACCCTCTGTCCTACTGATTTACAGAGCAGACTAGTTTACACATTCAGCTCTTCTATTTTACGTGGTAGAACTCTCAGCTAGACCCCAAAATGCATCTCATATATTCTCTTGATTCATGTAGTTCATCGGTAGTATAAATGTTAGCAAATCCTGTTGCTTAAGATGTAATGTCATCTGGGGGTGCCTGGGTGGCTCAGTCAGTTAAGCTTCTGCCTTCAGCTCAGATTATGATCTCACAGCTTGTGGTGGTTTGTGAGTTCGAGCCCCGCGTCAGGCTCTGTGCTGACGGCTCAGAGCCTGGAGCCTGCTTCGGATTTTGTGTCTCCCTCTCTCTCTGCCCCTCCCTCATTGGCTCGCTCTCTCTCTCTCTCTCTCAAAAATAAATAAGCATTAAAAAAAAATTTTTTTTAAAGATGTCATCTGAATATGCATGATGACCTGTGTTTTAGGATAGAAATTATTTGTAATGTACTATTTTGGCATTTTCTCCTTGGAATCAGTTTTCACAGTTTTAATATGTTAAATATTATTCCATCATGGATGGGTGTTGGGGGGCGAGGTATAGTGAGTGTGTGGGGGGTGGGTTCATTCATGGGCATCTTCTTTTGAGTCTCTTTAAGCAAGGAAAAAGATAAACCTGCTTTAACAACGCTTCCTCTTGGCCTAGGAAGTTTTTAAAATGGGATTTGTTACATAATATACATGCTTGGCGTTGGTGTGGGGGGGCAGCTAGGAGAGGATGGTCCCCTTGGTTTGTGACAGACTGGCAGCTTTTCCCCTCTAGTATGTGCCATAGCTGCAGAGCCAGATTTAAAAGAGGATTTATAGGAAATCCAGCTGTGAGTTTTCGTTTTTTCTCTTAGAGCTGGAGGCGGGGCCAAAACCAACCTCAAACCAGGCACACCATTGATCAGGCTAGAATGATGTGGAACAGGCTCACAGACAACAGCTAAGCACAGAGGAAATATTAGCTGGCAGAGATAACGAAGAGGAAACACTCAGTGACAGAGGCACCATCTGTCAGTTTCGGAGGAGCAGTTTTCAAGAAAACAGAAAATGAAATGAAGAAGACAGTGGTTTTGTTTCAAAGGTACAGCACAGCCTAAGGACATTTTTAAACAAAGTAAGTTTGTATTCCATAGGAAAGGAGGCGGGGGTGGGTAAGACAACAGTTACTGCCTATTTGCACTGTGACTTTTGTGACGGATATATAAAGTTTTCTTTGTGGTGTATTTGATATTTAGAAGGACATTCTTTTAACGAGAACTGGATTTACAATTTAAAGCAGTGCCTCTCATTTTGATTATTCACTTGAAAAACATTTGAAAGTTACTATAAGATTTGGTTTACTTCTCTTTAACCTCAGAGATTTGTTTTTATCTCGGTTATACCATAGATACTGACACAGGACTTTCTTTTTTTTAATTTTTTGAAGTATGAGCAAAATTATTTGTATCTTTCCCCAAAGGCAAGTTAGTGAGAAAAGTGCCCATGTCTCAGATTGAAGAGGCTAGCAGAAAATGTTATCTCTTGGATGTTTAATTCCATGGGGTCGGCTAAGTAAATAGCCATGAGTGTGACCTAGACTTCTGTGTGCCTTCCACATCACCTTATTGTGTTCACATCGTTTTTAAAGGAAGCTGCTTCTGGATCTTTTAGTTTGCTTTTCTCAAAAAGCCTTCTACCCTTTTCCAGAACATACGCTGCCATACCAAACGACCCTGTTACTTAGGCTTAATACATTTTTAAACATACTAGCTTTAAAACGGGGTTGGACTTGTGTTGTCTGTTGTTATGTGTTACATCCAAGTGGTTTGCATTTGATGTCATATGTCGCATGTTTTAGTAGCCTAGGATTTGTCTACGTCCAAAGGGACCTTAAGTAGGGATTTGGAATGATAGGCTTATATGAACGATAGCAAAAAGTTTTTGGAGCCCCTCTGTTGGAAAAAGGCAGTTCTCCTTCGTTCTACACAGGCAGGAGGGGACTTTTATGCGTCAGCGTTAGCAGGCTGTCTAGTCCAAACCAGAAGGAGAAGCACTGGCTGTAAACTCGCAAGAGCAGAAACCACTCAGTGTGATGGCCCAATATGGATGTCAGAACTTTGTAGCATGTGTGGGAAAATGGCTGCAGTCCAATGTCTGGAATCATTTATCTTCTGGTAGAGCCTAGAAGACAACTGTTGTATGCATGTTACAGAAATCCCCGCTGATTGATTTCATTTACATAGAGCAAGCGCAGTGACTGATGGTGGGGACAACTGCGAGTGGGGGAGAAGTATTGATCTATTTCTGCTTTTGCTGAAATTCTCGTCTCATTAGTGTTCTTGGCACCTTTGAATGAGACTGTGCCGCCACTGACAACCATATGGTTTCTAGGGGGCCCTTTCCACACGCTTCGTAACAAGTGCCACATTTATGCCTTTTCTTATTGAGGAAGTCATAAACGGAAGGTTGAGTGTTTTGTCTCACTGTCTTTTCCGAGCTTAACCTGTTTCCCGTAGTCTAGGTTTGAAGAATGGGAGGGAAAAAGTATTCAGGAGCAGGGTTCTTGACACGGACTCAGAGCAGCATGCGCGGTCCTTCAGAGACGTGCACGGGATACTCTGCGAAATTCTGGCACACGCTCCTCTTGATGTCGAAACTCGTGTCTGCATGTGAGGCTGTCAGATTTGCCAGTATACGCTGTGTGAGCTAAACTCACATGTGCTAACATATGCTGACATCCGACAGGGTCGCATCCAGACCTGTTTGCCGAATGTGTGAAAGATATTTGCCCATTTCTGACAGTGCCCGTGTGAGATCTCGTGAAGACGTTTTTAACTCATGGCAGGGACCAAGATAACAGTCAAAAGCCTTGGGTTTCAGCCACCCTCCCCCCCTTACGCTACCTAACGTGGCGACCTTGAGGACGATCACTAACCTTTTAATAAATCTGTTTTGCTGCTTAAAATGCCTCCTCGAGACGTTTCAAATGCCAGTAAGATATTTACAATGTGTCTTGTATTTGTGTCATTTATGAAGTTGGCTTCATTTTCTTAGAACTACACTACACCGAAAAAGCTGAAAAACTCTGGGTCACTAAGAACAAAATTCTGTAGTCTCGTATAATAGTACTTTTGTTTGCAGAAGCCTGCTCTTGAAGGTACTTGCACTGGCCTTTTGTCTCTATGTGAAATTATTCTTTGATTCTCTCACCACAATTCCGGCATTGTGGAATACCAGGAATTTCCTCCAACAGGTTGAAGTTTTAGCAGTTGGGTTCAAATTGGTGCAATACTACTTCGATTTAGTATAGTTAAATATATATACAATTTTTTCAACTCCCAATATGAGGAAAATGGATGATAGTGCAAATTCGGGTACCTAATATTTTCTTACATTTGATATATCCATATATGTCATATTTAAATAAATACATACATACATAGGTATGCTTAGCTTCATATGATATATATATACATACATATATATGTATGTATATATATGAGAGAGAATCTCCCTCACATATTCCAATAAAAGCAACAGTGTATAAAATATTGAAAGTAAAAGATAGGAGCCACTAGTGTTTTTTCATTTTACGTGATAAACATGATAGCCATTTAGTAGAGTGCGAAGGATGTAGGAAGTCAGAGGTCAGACCTGTCAATATCAGCTGCCATGACCACCATGCTCCAAACAAAACCATCCCATGGGCACCGTCTACTGAATTGTGAAGCACGGCTGCCCTGTGAGCCATCCCACTCAGCTGTGTGACCGACCTTGGGCCAGTCACTTAATCCTGCTGACTCCTAGTTCCTCTGAGGCAACATGGGTAAGAATGTATACCTTATCCCATTAAGTTGTTGTTAAGGGCAAATGACACAATAATATATATGATGACGCTTTGAAAACTTTAAAGTCACTAATTGCTTCCTGGAATATTCCTATTTTCCCCTTCTTTAAAATCCTGCCTGTCATTCAAAGGCTTCTCTTGACCCTTTTCTGATCTCCTCAAGGGTGTGTTTTTTCCCTCTATGTTTGAAGCCCTAGAGCTTGTTATGGAAATAACTAACCAGCTTGCCAGTCATGTCCCACCCCTACCCTCAGGCTGACCCTACTATTCCGTGTGCTTTCGCATCTCCACAGTCTGCTCATTTCTGTCCCTGGGCTCTTCTAAATGTTTTCTCCATATTTTTTATCAGTCTCTTCATCCTCCAAAGCTACCTAGTATATGTAGTATATAGACCCATTTAGAATGGGAGCCTGAGACTCCAATGACAGAAGGCGCTATATGTAAATAAAATAAATGGTTAACCTACATAGTCATATGTGAGTCCTACTAATTACACTTAGCTAACTGAAAATTAAAACTATCAATCAACACTGTCGGTTCAGAAAGATCCTTGATATATCTATGGCTAGATATGTTTTAAAAAGAAAATCTAAGCATCTTTCTGAAAAGCAGTTTGGCAGGATTTATCAAGACCTTCTGATCCAGTAATCCCCCTTCTAGGAAATTATCCCGAAGTAGTGGTAAACAAAACAAAATAATGTAGACAAAGCTTTCTGAACAAGATGTTTAACATGATATTATTCATAAATATTATGAAAAATGGCAAATTAACCAGCATTATTTTAATAATCTGAATAAAATTCTTAATAATCCAAAGGTTTCCTGATCAATTATACACTAATTACAGTGACCTAAGGGCTGCCTTTTTTAGATACTTTACGTAGAACCAAGGGCATATTTAGAGCAATCTAGCTTAGCAACTTCATACCAGCCTTCTAAATTTCTGCTCTCCCTTTTTTATTTTTTTATTTTTATTTTTTTTAGAGAGAGAGCTCGAGAGGGGGAGGGGACAGAGGGAGAAAGAGAGAATCTTAAGCAAGCTCCACACTGAGTGTAGTCTCAGTGGATGCAGGTCTCGATCCCATGACTCTGGGATCATACCTGAGCCAAAATCAAGAGTCAGACGCTCAACTGACTGAGCCACCCAGGCGCCCCTGCTCTCCCTTTTTGAAGTTTAGAAAACGTTAAACATAGGGTAACCTTCGAGGCCAAAATTTGAAAACTCTGAGGGAACAAAAATTTAGCATCAGGAGGGACCCAAGAGGACTGTTTTACCCGTTTGCATTGAAAAATAGACTATCGCAGAGAAATGGAAATCTAACTGGTTTAGCTTTTCTCTTTAATTGAGGTTAAAAACAGTTAAAAAGGGGAAACTTGAGTCTACTTGTTAAATGACTCTGAAGAAAACTATGTAAATTGTGGAAGCTTTTTATAATCCCTTATTTAATCTCTTTTTGCATGGAATCACTGGAGGAGGTAAAGCCATTTTATCATAATAGTTTCTGCAAGTTATGTCAAGATAAACCACAGGAATACTGGAACTGATCTATCATATCAGGGTTGTGTGGTTATTGAACACTGAACTGAGTTAGAAGCTCCACTCTGTTTTACAGCTTCAGTGATAAATGGAGCTTCAGCCCCCGAGAGATACTATCCATCACCTGCTTCTTTGTTCAAGAGGGGAGGTTTTCTTTTTTCGGTCCTTGGAATAATATTCCGAATGCATCCCCACTAAAGGTGCCACTCCCTGAAGCTCTCAGTAAAGAGCCTGGGGCAAAAGACTGCTGGTGAGCGAGAATGCTTCCTCAGAACCCCTGCCCACCCTGTCTTAAAAGGGTAGAGGAACAGGTGCCTTCTTTAAAGACCTTTCTAAATGGTCCTGTTTTGGGATGCTGCCGAGTAAGTGATATAAGTCCCTTGCCTCAAAAAAGGTCACTGTTTCTATGGTGAAGGGATGCCAAGTTCAAAAATGAATACAAACCCAGTAATGAATAGACAATTCAACATGTCCCCACATGGGCTGCAGCCAAGCCAGCATGCAGTGTCAGTGCATCAGGCTGTGGGTAGAGGGAGCAGGAGAAAGTGGAGTCCTGAGGGGTTTATCCCACAGAAAACCTAAGGCTTCATAATCAGGAAAGCTCCTTGAAGTGGCCTTGTTCCCACGAGGCTGTGGAAGCCTGAGGCGACATGTCTCCACGGGGCTGGCGTCGTAGCCTACTACACCTTGCCAGTGGCTTCCACCCACAGAAATAGACAGCACCGGGGTAAGGTTGGCCGGTTATGTAGCTTAAGCTGAGCCCAGCTGATGATCTGAGCTAGAAGTAGACGAGAGAGCAAGCTGCGAGCTGAAGGAGGACTCAAAATCCACCAGCCCAGGTAGCCCTACAGGATACCAAGCAAGAGGGTAAGGGCCACCAGCATACCAGAGGGGAGGAGGCTCGAGAGGAGCACGCCTTACCCTTCAGCCTCTGCAGAGGGCCCTTGCAGGAGACCTATGTGTTCTGCAGTCAGCAAAGGGTGGGAGGACCCTATCTGAATAAACTCGCTCTCTACTGTCTCAGCAAGGATTGTGCTATAAAAGCTTCTTGGAATTATTGGTTCTCTACTTTCCACAAGAAAACAATGATTTTGTACAATCTCCTAAGAACTGCTGTTCTTTCCATATGTGCTTATTATCCTGCATACTGGACCACGTGTACTGGGCCTGGCCAGTGACTAGTTGTGTACGTTACGGGGACAGGCCTGCGGAGGAGAAACCAGCAAGCAGATGAGATACAGTTTCTTAACCCTTATGTAACACGGAGGCATCCTGACTGGTGTTCTTGAGGCCTTGCGAGTACTTGAATAAAACCACAAAATGGTTAAACAACAATAGCAAGTGCTCAGTTTAAATAAAGCAGTTTATTTTTAGCTGAGGATCAAACTCCAAATTAAGTGCCTTCTCTGTGCCAGGCATTACAGCAGGGAAATAAGATATCTGTATCTTTAGAGTTTATTACTGAAGGCTCCAATTTCATGTTTGTTTAAGCTACAATTTTATTTTTCTTTTCGGTCTCACTGACGTTCATTTATTTGGTATTGGCGTATTCCTTCTACAAAGGATCTAAATGCTTATCTTAGGACAATTCCCTCGTCACAAAATCCACAGCTATACTGATATCATATATTTCATTTCAACAAACTTTTATCAGTCATTTACTGTGTCCAAGGAACCGCAAAAAGGAGCAGGGATTCCCCATTCAGAGGATGTTATGTTATTCAGGGATGTTATGGTCCCGTCTCGGGGGCAGGTACAGGCACAGTTCAAGGGAGAGTAACTTCTATACTGGTTAGAGGCATGAGGCGATGCACTGGGAACACATGCTTAAAATGTAATTCAGAGAATGAGGCAGCTTCATGGATGATATGACATTTGAACAGAGCCTGGAAATATCCATAGATTTCAGTAGAGGGCAAAGTAGAGAATGGGTATTCCAAGACAAAAGGATATGTGTCTAAAAACAAAAAGTATTTAAAGCGTGCAGTGTGTTCAAGAATAAGTGAATGGTTCCCCAGTGTGACTAGATCTTAGGATGTATGGAGAAATGGCTGCATTGGGAAATGGGGGTGTAAAGGGAGATTGGGGGCGCATCTCTGAAGGCTTTCAGATGTCATTTCATAAATCGCACATAGCTACTGACAATTTGGGAGGAGAGTAGTGATTGAGGCTGAATATTTTGGTAGAAGGGTGGATTGGGGAGGAAGCAATGATACCATTTATAGGTCCACTGCAATAATCCATCCATCCACGTGTCCATCTATTCATTCAACAAATATTGATTGGACACCGACTGAGCCCCAGGCCCAATTTTAGGTAGTAGACAAACATCAGTAAGCAAAACAGGAAAACAAAGTTTCCTGCCCTCAGGGAGCTTGTGGTGTTCTAGTGGGGAAGACAGACAATGAGCAACATAAATAAATAAACGGTGTTTATTTTAGTGACAATGAATGAAGACAATGAATGAAACTGGGAAGGGTGGTGTGAGTGAGGGGTTTAACTTTGTGAAAAGGGACCCAGGGAAGGCTTCCTGGAGAAGGGACTTGAGTGAGGACTTGAAGTGAATGAGGGGTCCTGGATGTCTGAGGCAAGAGCGTATCCAACAGGGGAAGCAGAAGACGCAGAGGCTCTGCTGTAGGGTGAGCCTGGTGTGCTCACGAGTTAGCTGTCCAGTTTCAGCAGGGTTGTGCAGAACGAGGAGAGACAGCAGCTGCTTCGGTGAAAGCATCCGTCTCTGACTGGTGGGTTTGGTGAATAAGGAGTGAGTCAGAGATGACTTGGGGTGTTTTACATTGAGTGACCTAGATGGATATATATCGTGTTAAAACAGCTTTTGTAGGGGAGTCTTGATCTCATCAAAGAAAGAGGTGAAGTCAGCTAAGAGTGAGTAGGTAGCCTAGGATTAGGGCTGGGAATTGAAACCAGGGACAGCCTTACTGGGCATGAGTAGAAGGACTGATGAACGGTGTTTGTAGCTTAACAG
Source organism: Panthera onca (assembly GCF_046562875.1). Taxonomy (NCBI): domain Eukaryota; kingdom Metazoa; phylum Chordata; class Mammalia; order Carnivora; family Felidae; genus Panthera; species Panthera onca. The sequence goes on from NC_138339.1 coordinate 228,417,179, forward strand.
TGGCCTTGTGTATTCAACAAACATATTAGCACTTGCTGTGTAAGGAACACTGTGCTGAACGCTGACCATGCAGAACTGGAGTATGCTCACCAACGGAGAAGAAAGAGAAGGTTAGTAAGTTAAAATCTGTCCTTTTATCAGACTGGAGAATGAGATAGCATAAATATGTAACTTCTCCAGAACAAGCCCAGTTGTGATACAGACACATTTTGGTGGGCTGATTCTTAAGAGGTCCATTTAAAAAACAAAACAAAAAACCCTTTCTCTCTCCTTTTCTATAGAGTTGAGTGCATTAGGACCTAATAGCTGTGTTCTTCAATAATTAGCCCTGCCTAAATCTATCTGTAGGACTGAGTTTCCAAGCAGTGTGCTCCTAGGTGCCTCTCTGGGATGTGGGTGTACTCTCAAAGGTTTATAGGTCTGCTAAAGATACTCAGCTCCTCAGCCATTGGGCTGGCTGAGCAGGGCCTGGGATAGCCAGAGGCCTTGTCTGATGACCTTGGGTTTCCAGCAGCATGGTTGTTTACCCTAGTACAAATGTGATACAGGCCACGCTGTGAAAACGGTTGCGAAGCATCTGTCAGACATGGTCCTATGGTACTCCCACTCTGTACTCATGGTCCCCAGCACAGCGGCCCCATGTGTCTGCGAATGTATGGTCCTATCGGTAACATGATCTTGAGCAATACTTCCAATGGATTTATTTGCATTTTGTAAGTTATATATGTGGTCCGCTATCATTTACTGTCTCAAGTCCCAAAGACCAAAGCTGATCAACAATTACTTATATACCTCTTTTAGATCATCTTCAGGACCATTTTAAATTATTCTAGCAGACTTCTTGTCTGGTCTAACTATATTTTCATTGTTCTTACCTTGCAGATGTGAATGTTACAGGGCTAGGGAGTGGGCATGTTCAGCTCTGTCACTGCTTGGTGACCACTCCTGCTAGTAATTAATATCATCTCTTCGTGGTATCTCTGTAGGAATCTTTTTACGTTACGTGTGCATTTTGTGAGGGTTAGTTTCTTTAAAAGTAAGCAGTGTGTTCCACATATCCTCTTAATTAGGTACGTATAGACTTCAGTACATCGTGGTACTGGGCAGTACAGAAAATGAATGTGCACACGGGATAGCCAATGCCAGCCCTCTGCACTACATAACTAACTCCCGCTCCCCACCCCCCACCCCCAGAAACCACCATGCAGGTGCACAGCTTAAGTAAGGGCACCTTGTATTAAATCCTGACGTGGACGTGGAACACTGGCATAACAGTTTATTCCTCAAAATATCTAAAATACTGAAATAAAATATTTAAAATTAACACAGATAGGAATTTCTAATCTATTCACCTGCATGCTGTTTTGGAGACCAATGCCCTTATGTCCTGTAAATATCCATTGTCTCCCTGTTTATCTTAATGATAACAGCTGTTAGTTGTCATGTCCTTCTCATCTGCCAACCACGGTACAGATATCATCCCATTTCAACCTCGCCGCCGCCCTATGAGGCAGGATTATTCTTCCTATTTTACAGATGAGAAAACTGAGACTCAGAAAAGTTCGTTAACTTGTCCAAGGTGGCATTGCTTCTAACAAATGGATTTGAAACACAAACTCTTTCAATCTTAGTTACTGCCCTCCTTCTGTTAGGGTCCGGGGTGATGTCCATTCTTCTGTTTATAGAATTTAACCCCCCAAAATACTGAATTTTGAGTTCTCGGGACACTCTTTACAATAATACTGTTGTGGGTGCTGCAAGTCTGCGTCCCACCTTAAATTGCAGCCCCATGATGCCTGGTTTGTATCCATGGCACAAATCTGGTTGCTATGGTATCCCTCTTATTAGGAAAATATTTGTCAGCTCCAGGTGGCTGGAACACCAGACAGGCTTACTGATACTTCAGTGAATACAAATAACGATTTAGCGGGTTATGGCGTAGTATGCTGAGAGCACAACACGGTCTCCAGGGATTTTGATGAGGTAGACCAGGGATTTACACAGTGTATTTCTACTGCCACAAACTTCAACTTTAGTCAGCTGGGTTACAGAGAGTAGCTAAATCTGCAGAGATGAACTAGGAGGTTACTGAAATAGCTGTTCTTGCTTTGAGGGAACATAGACAGCATTAGAATAAATGAATGTGTTGACCCAGTAAAACTAAGTTGCCATATCCAAAGTGGTGGCAGGACTGGGCGTTTTACTTGTTGGCCATCGATTTAAAGCATCTCCTTATTCAGAATGTATTCTCCTTCAACATGATTACATCCAGATAACCTCTTCCAGTAAGAAGGGAAGAACAAAGGAAAATAAATAAAACAGTTTACTAGAATCTCATAAAAGTTGTTGCACAAGAAGTGAAGAAGCATGGGAAAATGTGAGTTCTTTTATAAAAACAAATTTTTCCTTGAAGTCACTACAAGATTGAAGTTCACATAATATATTGGTATGTGTATGTGTTTATACAAGAGGGGGCTGTATCCCCAGGAAACATGTGAATCAAAGTCTCTATAGAAGCTATGGTCATTTTTTAAGATGAGTAACAGCATACATAATTTCCTTTTTAAAAAGCAGTTTATCATTCATCATTCAAAAAAAAAAAATCCATTTTCACTTTCTCCAAAGAAGCCCAGATCTGGGAATTGAGAACCTTTTTTTTTTTTCCATCTTAATTCTTCACTATTTCGAATTTGTCCTATATTCTGCCCCAAACTAACAAAGCATGATAGACTTGAAAAGTTTTCCATTAACAACCAAACAAGTTATACCTAGTTTATGTTAAACCAATTTCATTTCTGTGCTAAATACTTGAAAGTATGATGCTTAAATATAAATACATACTTCCATACCCAAAACAAATGCTGGTTAACCTATTTTATGATTTCTTACCATAAAAGAATCTACATTCACAAGATCCATAAATCAGGGTTGTTTTTTAAGATTCAGCCAAAACACTTTTTTTTTTAAAGGAAAAAAGCTAGTCTCCGTACTAAACTGGATTTCAGAGCAGAATATTTCCAACATGAAGTATTAACTAGTCCTCCATATTTAAATTAAGATCTATTTAAAAAAATTCATTTAACACCCAATTTTAAGGTAATACCTGTTTATAAAACTGAAGTATATTTATGGTTCAAAAGTCATTAAATATTTATTTATTTATTTATTTATCTATCCAGTTATTAAGCACGGACTGTGTTCATTGCCCCCATTCCTGTGGCTTTTCTGCTGAGTTGAGTTCATTGAATGTAAGTCCAGACTGAGGCAAGAAGGGCCAGGAGGAGTCTGTTTCTATGTTCTTGCTTCAGCCCTGCAAGAATTCTGTCTTTCATTTCCCCCAAATAAGTGAAAAGAAGCTCTAACAATCTTTGAGGTCTCTGGGATAATTCTGGACTGACTTACTAATAGAAAACAACAACAACAACAACAACACAAAAACCTCAGCTGAAAAGAACTTTTTTGATTCAGTTCTGAGAGGAAAAAAAGCATAATCCTATTAAATTTAGTAATCAGGCCCCAGTTGAGATTCTGACTGGCTTGATAATCACCATGGAGCCACAGAGTACTTAGCTGGTAGACAGCTAAAGTTAATTAACAGTACAGATTGCTGGATAAACCTCCCCATTCATTTTACTGATCTGTGCCCGTGGTCTCCCCCGCCCCCCACGTTAGGGTCCCCTTCTTGGTTTCCTTGTTTTCCCACTGCAAGCTTTGGTCAGTGGCAGAGGATACCCTGCAGTGGGACGACTTGGAGGGGCGTGGTGTCCCGGAAGGGTGGAAGGCTCAGGCTCAGAACGATCTGGGTCTGAATGCCGACATTGTCTCTGGTTGTGTGCACTTTCCTCCTGCTCATCTCGAGTGGCGATCATAATGTCTATCTCAGAGGGTCAGTAGCGTGTGCGATCATAGGGAGAAGGGCTTGGTACTGTGCTTTGTCTGGATTATGTCCCACAACAACGCTGTTACTATGCTGCCCTCATTTTGCTGCTCCCCTCCTCTTCCATAGCTATTAGCGACTTCCCCTTGCCAGGAACCTAGAATTTCCACTTAGAACCTTCCACAAGGAGTCAAGAAATATTGGAAAATATTTAGGAAAATATTGCTTGATGATTCACCCTTCTCCTCATTTTCATCACAGTTTAAGCACTGCCTTTTAGTTGACCTCTTGTCTATTCCTCACATTGTCTGGTGAGGTGACATATACATTTAATGGCTGACTAAGGTCTGAATAAACAAATGGGGAAATTATGTAAGTGAGTTTTTTTCCTTTAGTTGTTTTTTTATTTATAATTTATACCCAGTCTTCTTTCAGAAGGATGTGAAACGCTTTGCTGGGTTTTTTGTTTTTTGTTTTTTCTTTTCTATGTATTCCCATATGGTTATAAGTAAGGACTAGAAATGGAGCAGAAGCCTTTGGTATCACATATGGCATCACTGTTGTACGACCTTGGCACTTTATTTAATCTCCCTGAGCCTTGGTTTCTTCCTCCATAAAATGGGGATGATAATACTTTTTTAGAGGTTGTTATGAGGATTCAATGAGTCGTTGTATATAAATGCGTAACATATTTAGCATCATGCCTAGCACATGATATTAACAATAACCGTGCAGATACTTTTTAGCAAAATACCCAAATGGCATATGAGACAGTTAAAACAAGAATCAAATGGACTTTTTCGGCCCTATAAGCCTTCCTTATACAATTTAAATCAGGGAGAACATTCCTGAATACACTTCAAAAAAAAAAAAAAAAAAAAAAAAAAACAACAACCCTGCAGTATTCTAGTGATAATATTTATTTCCAGGAAAACAAGTATACATGATTATGATTTACAAGTTAAAGAATAATGGAAGCAAATTTACCAATATACTGTTTTAGCCTTTAAGTAGTTTATTCCCTGTTTAGTAAATATTCCCATTCCCATTATAGCAAATGTTTATCTCTAGTCAAACTATAAAATGCCTAAAGCTTTCACACGGTGTAGAATTTATTTTCTGGCCTTTTCCATGAGAGCTGTTTAGGAAATTGTCAGCAAATTTTACCATGCCACCATGTGCCTGACACTGTCAGGTGCTATAGGAACTGCTGAAAAGAAGGACTCCTGTTCACAGATTCCTGTAACTCGATTTCACAGAAAGCAGTCCAAAGCCATATGCACCAAGGGCCAGATTGCCTGGCTGATTTGCAGGCTGAGTGCAGTATGAGGTCATTTACCCAGACATTTTAATAACTGTCTTAGAATAACTGGCTGCCTTTAAAAAAATGCCCTTTTATTCCTCTCCCTCCAGCCAGAATCCTGTCTGTCTTCTTGTCCTTATTGGAATTAGATTACAAAACAGAAAGCGATCAGAAATGTTATATTTAAGAATAAAATCAAGCAAAGGACCGAGTTGGGGATAATGTGCGAGACAAAGACTCAGCAGCTGAGACTGTGGTTTCTCAGGATGCTTCTCTTGCTATGTCAGAGACCACAATATGAAATCATATAAACCATTTGGATTAGAGCTCATCAACAATGCTTTCCTAGCAACAAAGTGTAGGACTGACCTTAACTCTCCTACAGCGTTCATATGGGATTCTTGGATTTGGTTAGCATGGGTGTGGCTCTTGTCTACAGTCATGTAGCCAGAACATAGGTACGGTTTATCTCCTCTGACGTCCTGTGACATGGTTCCAATATGGCATTGCTCTCACTGATTTCAGATACTGTCAACATAACATTTTATCTTTTCAGATCACAGGATTTTAGAGCATTAAAAGACTCTAAAAGAGACCTCATTTTACTCATCTTACCAAGAAGCCTGGGATCAGGAAGGTTAAAGTGTTGTTCAAGGTCACACAGCTAGCTAGGCACTTTGGTGGTTTCACCAGGCATCCCTTAACTCTCCTTCAGAGAAACAGATTGTTCTGTAAAAGCCTCTGCCTTCTGCAGCCTCTCTTTCCCCCCCCTAATTTCTTTTTTAATATCTTATTTTTAAGTAATTTGTACACCCAACGTGGACCTTGAATTCACAACCCCGAGATCAAGAGTCTCATGCTGTCACAACTGAGCCAGCTATGTGTCCCCCAACTCATAATTTCTAATATATTTCTAATATATACGCTCCCCCCCCCCCCAAAAAAAAGTAAACCTTTTGGTAACAGCAACAGATGGACTATGACCAAATAGTTTCGTTAAATTAAAAGCATTCAGAAATTACTTCGCTTGCTATCTAATAACCCACAGTGGCCAATCATCAAACTTCCCCAAGAAAAGTACACTTAAAAAGCTGAAAATTGTGTGGACAGTTTTTTTTTTTTTTTTTAATGTAGTGATTTCACTTTAGTACCTGTTTATGTCATAACTTATTAAAGTAAATATACCTTTTAAACCGTTTACAAAATTCCACAGTCTCTTTGGAAATGTGAGTTTCTTAGCGTTGAAACTTTACTAGTTCACAGTCTTTTCTCTGTGTTCCTGACAGATGCACAGAGGTAACTGTACAAAGTTCAATTTCCTCTTCTTTCTTTTTCGTTTTAGAAGCCAGAGGGTTTTAGGTATGACACTAGCCATTGTGTGTGAGGAGAAATTGTTTTGTTATTCCTGCTAATTTCAGTACTAAGGCAGTGAAGCCATCTTGTTCTGCCAAAAGCCAATCACCCACTTCCATGGTATTAGCAAATCATTTTCTGCCTGTTTGGAAGGTCATGTGCTGTTTCCCGTTAAAGACTGTATTCAAATGAGCATTGGGACATTTTGGGAGAGGAGTCTGAGGGGTAAAATAAAAATATTCTAGGACAAAAAAATGCCTTGGAGTAACCCTGCTTTTTTTGTTTGTTTGTTTATTTTGAATTCTTGGATTTTTTTAAAAGACTGTGTGATTTATATTGGGCACATTGAGAAATGGCTACAGGATTCCAACTGTATGCCCTTTTATTTTTGTTCTATCGTGGTGGTGTTAAGAGCCACAGGCTTAAAAACATTTAAAGTTTTGCTTTCATGCCTATCTCAGTAAATCCTTAAGATATTTTTGAAATAAGCCAGGTTCAGGGTAAAATAAAGCTCAAATAGACATTCATTAACCATAATGAACTTTAGCCAAATATTTATTCATCAGTTAATATGAACTCACTAGATGATCACATGGTACCTAGTACAGCGAGAAGGTTGTTTTTCACCCAGAGGGAGTTAGGAAGCTAAACTTTAGAATAACATAAATCTAGAGTTGGGTTTGGGATCATCATTTGTGCAGTGGTAGTTAAAATGATTGAAAGTAGATTCAAGTTGAAAGTAAGGTGAGACTTCAGGTGGTACATTTCCACTAGTGACTTTCATTGAACTCCTGCTAGAAATCCGGAATACCCAGGACAGGACAAAGACAGGGAGCAAAGGGTTCAGAGAACCATCTTGTAGATGGGAAGAGTGACCAAGCTAAGCGAGATGAATGTATTTAGAAAGGTGAAATTGAGAAATGTGTCAAAGTTTCTGATTTGAGAAATAGCTATAAACTGGGCACTGTCCGTGAAGGTGCCAATATAGAGCAAGAAAGGTAAGCAACAAGTTCTTTCTTTGTTAGAAGGATGTTCATACGCAGTAGCCAGATGACCAAATACAAGTGTCCTGGAGTACTGGTGCCGGACTAACTCTACAGGTGCCAGCCACATATTTGTTTAGGTAGTCTGAAAGGATGCCATATTGTTAGAGTCCTTCTTCATTCCCTTCGCCCTTCCTTCCTCCCTTCCCCCTCCCTCTCTTCTTCCCTTCCTTCCTTCCTTCCCTCTTTCCTTCCTCCCTCCCTTCCTTCCTCCCTTCCTTCCTTCCTTCCTTCCTTCCCTCCTTCCCTCCCTCCTTTCCTCCTTCTTTCCTTCCATTCTCACTCCCTCCATTGCTTCTTTCTTATAACTAGTCATTTAATACTAGTGTTAGAAGACACAGCCACTTGGAGATTTCAGACAAATTATACATGTGCCTGCTATCACCTCTTGCAAATATACAAAAGGATTTTTTTTTTAATGTTGGTTTGTAACTCTTTCCTATGATTTTATTTCAAGCTATCCCTTGTGTTACTTTTTAGGCAGCAGAAAGAAAGGAAATGAAACATTTTTTAAATGACAAAAAGAAGCGTAAATACAAGTTGTAGTATTATTATTAATTTATCCCAACAGATACTAAACATATAGTTCCAGTATCTAGTCACAATTAGTTTAAAAAGGAAATATCAAATGCCACTTCATAGTCTTTAGCCTAGAAATCACCTTTAGCCTGAAAATAAATACAAACGTATAAGGGATCTGTGGGTCCTGTTGTTAAAGGAAAGTGTCCTACCCTTTGTCATTTTCACAGGGTAGTCTGAAGGGGCAAGAGAAGACCGAGCAAAGAAACCCACCCACCAGTTAGTATCCCTGCAGGGCATCTGCCTTTAAAGTCTGGATAACCCCAAAGTGGTTTTGAAACATATTTGATTCTCTAAAACTGATGAGCAGTGTAACAAACATGTTCAGTCAACTAAGATCGGCTTTATTTGCAAAGGTAGGGGCAGGGGTGAAGGGGACCAGAATTGCGTCTTTTTCAAAAGAAACAGTTTCACAATGTATCTTAGTGTAGTGTGTATTGAAAGTTGGATGATTTCCATGAAACGAAAATGAACATAAAAATCAAGAGTTTTAGGTAATATTTAGAGGGAAGTTGTGTGTGTGTGTGTGTGTGTGTGTGTGTGTGTGTGTGTGTGTGTAGGAGTAGTAGTAGCAAAGCATCCTCAGAAGATTTTTTCAAATTAACTCTCTGTGTGCACTTTGATTTTTCATTGCACACCCTTAAACCCACACAACATTCATTATTCCGTAAACATTGGCTATATACCTACTCTTCTCCAGGCATAAGGCGGCCATTGGGGATTCAACATCAAGTAAGGCAGAAGTCCCTGTCCCCAAAGCGTTATGATGTCAGCCAACTAAAAGTCTGTTTCCCATTCACTCTGGAATAAGATGTGCTCCAGATCTAGGCTGGCTGATCTCCCCGACCTCAACACGCAGCATCTGAGGTCCTGGGTCACCTGGGCATTGGCGCAACCCCTCGTGGATAAAGAAGGAGAAGGGGCGGTAAATCACATGGCAAATTCACTCGCGTACCTTTGCACAGAACTTCTTCCCGGGGCCTGGCTGCCAGCGAGGCTGGTGATCAGAGTCCACCCACAGGTTTGGGAAATATCGACTTTGCTTGTCTCTGCCACAATATTATTTTAAAAATCCTTAATTTAAAAACTACCACAGTAAAAATATCCTCTTATTAAAAACTGACCTGGGAAGCGAAGACTTATGTACTATATCCAGCGTATTAATTTTAATGGCAAATAAAACTGCCAGTCTCAATAAAATAGATGCCCATCCAACCGCTTATTTTAATTAGGTCCCAGATTTGCCCAGATTTTTCATAAATATAAGATTGATAAATTTGCTTTTTACATGTTTCACCCACCATTCTTTCTGAAGTTGCAGGTAGGCAGTGGAAAGGTGAAGAGTGAATCAGGAGGTAAATCAAACTCAGATAATTGTACAAGTCAGGTTAATACTGTGATGGCAATAATTACCTCCTGGAAAAATCAGGAGTTAGCAGTCTTCAACAACTCACTCTCTAATATGGACGGAACGGTACTCTTCTCTCCTTTCTGCCTGCCTTCCAGGCAGCCTTCTGCCTCCCAGTGCCTCTCGTCACACCCCCAATTCAAGCCTCTTACAGAAGAGGAAGTTTAGCCACAAGTTTAAAGAACAGGAAGTGACTCATGGTTCCCCCAGAGGTCAGGTGAGTGGGTAGTGAGGGAAGGCTGGGAGAGAGAATTCCAGATTAAAAAAGTAGCCCAGATGGGAGGGTGGCCAGGGCTGGAATTTGAGAAATGACAATGACATCAGCAAGAGTGGTACACCCCCACTTTCCCAGACAAGCATCTCAAAGCACTACTGTGAATTGTTCCCCATCTATTTTCACAGCATGATCGGGAACGGAGTTATCAATATAAAGCCTATGGAGAATGGTTGTAAATCCCTGAAGGGGAGTTCCATAGAGGAGGCTCCCGGAAGAATTTATCAGTAATTTAGTGCAGTCTCGGTTTTGCTGATAGAAACCATTATGCCAAGGAGAATTTTTAACCTAGAATGTGAGAAACTGAAGATAGATGACGTATAGATCTTTTTTTCTGTTTGGGGATCATTAATTTCAAATACTCTACATTTGATGATACCAACATTGTTGTGTTGGGAAGTAAGTGAGGTTATGGAATGTCTAAATAATACACTGTTTGGAGTGTAAATAGAAACCTCGCTTGACAGAGAAGACAGGAGTAAAATTTGAAGGAGGCTCTGAACTTGGAGTTAGCATGTGCACGGTGCTATGAAGGTACTCTGGCCCAAGAAGGAGGAAGTCCTTCGGAAACATCATCTTTGCTGTTTGTAGGCAACTGCAGAGTGTTTCAAACTGTATTTATCATCTTAAAGGGCATGTAAGAAAAGATTTGGAAATTTCAAGCCGAAGATCGACCATTGGCATTATAATGTAACTCCTGAGCTGTTTCCCTGTGAGTCGAGAGTTCTGTGTGCTAAGAGACCCTGTTGATAAGGTGGGGAATGAGAGGAACATACCCCACCTCCCATTTCAGTTCTATTTAGGGGTTTGATTTATTAGAAAGCATGTGGTTCTTTCTGTTCCAAACGGAATCCTTTCTCCCTATGACTTTATTTTGAGGCTGTGATGCAAATCCATGGTGTTCCTTTTTAATGTGAATGAAAACAATGAGCAAAAGGAAGTGTGGAGGTTTGGAATCTTTGCTGATGCTTCACAGGTCACTGGGGAGCAGTGAGGTTCTTCTCCACTGTCAGTGGCCGGAAGCACTCGAGAGGACTCTTTTTTACTCCTTGCTCTACATTTCTTCGAGCCTCTGTACCGGAAGCTTCCTTAGTTTGCCACGCAAACGTTAATCAAGCCCGTTGGTTGGTGCAGGATATGCAAAGACAATGCCTGTGGAGGGAGACAGGAAAGCAGAGTAAACCGAAAATTCCAGTGCCGGGTAAGTGCTGGGTCAGAAGTACACAGTGGGTGCAAAGGAGTGACAGGAGAACCTTACTTACTTACCGTGTGGCAGGAGAGGGTGATCTTCACAGGAAGGACTTCGCAGAGGAGGTAAAAGTGGAGCTGGCAATTACAGAGGGGGAAACAGAGGGGGAAGGAAGAATTAGCTGATTGGATGAAGTGGGAGAAAGTCATTCTAGACCTAGGAAAAGTACCTACAGGGCACAGCAGACTGGAGCGGTGGGAGGTGGCCGTGTGAGGGAACCAGGAGTTGTTTAGTTCCCCTGGTGTCCGGGGCACTGTGGCCAGCTGAGACACAGAAGGACGTGCCTGGGACCTACGCTGAGCTCAAGACTTGTATGCCGTCCCCAGAAGTTTGGATTTTACTTTGGAGGCATCTGAGAACCGTGATGGATTTTTAGAGAGTGATGAAATCTGGGTTCCATCTCTGAGGTTACCTCTGCAGGATGTTGGGTGCGCTCCTGAATAAAATGCACAAGTTGCCGTCAGAACAGAAGATCTCTTGCTGTTTTATGGAAATATATTGAAGAAGGTGTTTGTTTCTCAGCCAGCCCTTTCATGTTGCTGACCAGAGAGAGACTCTGCCTCCGTCCTGTGATCTTAAACCTATCCAACAGTCAGCCCTCAACTGCCTGTGCTGTCCCTCCGTGCGTCCCATCGGACTCTGGGTCCAATTCACGTCACTGTGGCTTGAACGGAGTTGGAATTTGCCTGAACCTCACGTTTTCTAGTGTTCAGGGAGACTGTTATTAAAAAGTAATAATAAATCACCTCTCTAAAAATGAGATTTATTTTTTAAGCGTACATCTGAGCCTCTTCAACCTGGCAGGATAAGAAACTATAGAATGGTACATCTTCTTGGAGCATCAAGTTTCTTAAAATGTGAAGGAAGGTTTTATTGTTTTATTTATTGATTTATTTTTATTTTTATTTTTATTTTTTTAACGTTTATTTATTTTTAAGAGAGAGAGACAGACAGAGTACGAGTGAAGGAGGGGCAGAGAGAGAGAGGGAAACACAGAATCTGAAGCAGGCTCCAGGCCTCTGAGCCGTCAGCACAGAGTCCAATGCGGGGCTCGAACTCACGAACCATGAGATCATGACCTGAGCCGAAGTCGGACACTTAAGCGACTGAGCCATCTGGGCACCCCTGGTTTTATTGTTTTAAAACAAGTGTGGGCATGTTATATTCTTCCCCTCTATGGGTGTAAATGTCAAATAAATTCTTTGGGGGCATCTGTTTATTTTCTTCTGCCATTTGAGTGCATCAGTGGAGAAAACGTGAACAGTACTCATTTTAGTCAATAACAATAGCTCCAATTTTTAAGCGCCTGCTCCTTGTTGATTCACATAGTTCATTTTATTCAGCAAATGTAAACACCAAGTGAAATCCAAAGCCCTGTGCCAGGGACTAGATTGCAACAGTGAACTAAATGGCCTTGCTCCTTGTGCAGTTCCTGTTAACGTCCTTGCAGCTGCTCTGAAGAGTTATGTGACGTTATGCACGTTTTGCAGATGAGAAACTGAGACTTCGCGACGAAACACAGTTTGCTCAGGGACCCCGGCAGTAAGCCCGTAGTCCATGCTGCTGGCAACTGCCACACTACCTTTCGGAAAAGTTTTTGGTCTCAGCTTCCTGTGTCCTTTCCCTTATCTGTTCCTGCCTTCACCGTATCCATTAAAGAAATTCATTGCTTTCCCCCAGCTCTGCTTTCCTATCTCTAGAAAGGAAGGAGGTCTATGAGTCACCATCATCGGTCGTCATCAGCCATGCCTGCATACAGGCTTGTTTTTATGTTAACTATTAACAGTAGCTGTAACAGCCACAACCATCACAAACCTGTATTGAGCCCCTACTGTTTACAAATTCACTCTGCTCAGACTGTAAGTCTATAAATAGATGGAAGTCATGGTAACATATGACAGGTCAAATAACAATTCGAGATGGCCAGAAATCATGAATGGTGGAGACCATAAGTGTTAGAAATGTTCAGAGAAGTCTTCTTGGAGGAGGTGCCCAATGAGCTATACCTTCAAGGAAGGAGAGAAGGGAGGGTCTTGTAGCAGACCCAACTAAATCTAGTGCCCAAAAGAAGTCACCCTACTACATCACACATTTTCCCTCTGCTCTCAAGAACCGAAGTCATCATAACTGAGTGTGGGGACGCCTCAAGAGAGGCATTAGTCTACCCTAATTAAAAACGTACACACTTTCCCCAGGGGCGTGTACATTCAGGGCTAGCTGGATAACTCCTTTGGAGGTGTGATTGGGGTGGCCTCAGGAAGTTGAGTTTCCTCTGGGGCATATCCGGGGAGATCTTGGGTGGTCCAGACTGAACTAGGCCTCGGATCTGTTCATGAAGAGACCAAACCCTTTTTGCTCATCACCAGAACTACCCTCCTCCTCCCAGAGCCTTCCAGATTTGAAGTGACTTGGACCAAATCTGACTTTCCAGCACTATTCCAAATCCTCATAGGAAGGCCTCTAAGCTGCGTGAGATTTCACGTCATTGATTTGTTATTGATTAAGACTAGGGCTGGCTCCCAGCCCACCTTCTGCCCCAGCTGTAGTAGCAGCAGACTTCTCAAACTGAGTGGAACAGAAAGCTACGGAAACCCAACATGGGCCCCTCAGCCTCCTTCAGTCAAACTGGGAAAGGAAGAGGAAAGCAGGAGAGCGTTTTCAGGGGGCAAAGGTACCTTCATCAACGACGTTTGACTAGCACTAATCCAGAGGTCCAGGAATAAATGCAAGGAGCAGCAGACCATTCTGGTTCAGGATTAACGCCGAGCAATGTCGGTGAAAGATGGCCGCCCAAGGGATACTTGGGGCAGAATCGTCACTCTTGCTTCTCTGCAGCTCAGCACGCACTGAGCACACACTGGGTTCCAGGTGCTCTGCCAGACTCTAGAGATGCCAAAAATGAATCAGGCAACCTCTGCCCCTGAAGAGCTTGTGGTCCCATGGGGAGACAGACATGTAGTAAGAACAGTTTAGGCTAATCTTGTAAGAATTAAAAGAGATGTATGAAAGTCCTGAGAAGACCAGGCTCACCTGGGACTTGGGAGGTTAGGTCTTAGCTGAATGTTGATAGAAGACAAATGAAAGTAAGTCAGGAGGACCAAGTAGGAAGAATGTGATGACAAAGGGAGGAAACAGCCCAAGCACAGAGTGGGACATGAACCCACACCTCGGGACTGGCGGGCCCCAGGCACTTAACATACAACTGGACCTAACGTGGGCCATCAGCCCCTGGAAGTAGGCAGAGGCCAGGTGAGGCAGGGCACTGTGGCCAGGAGGCTGGGCTGCTACTCCATTCTGCAGGTGACAAGGAGGCATGAAGGAGTCTCAAGGGGAGCAACCGGGCTTACACTGTAGAGAGGCACGGAAGGCAAGAACTGAAGTTGCCAGATCCCTCTAAACCAAAGCAGAGGGAATGCACGTGGGCACAGGGGTTTCAGAAATACGTTTCAGACAGAAATTCAACGGGGCTTGGGACTGTGTTGTGGAAATATTGGGGATGTAGGAGAGGGAGGAGTCTAAGAAGAACTCTGGGTGTCAGATTCTTAGAACTGTGTTCAGTTCATTCATTTATTTAACCAGAGTGTCATTCACAACAGTGTTCTTTAAATAGAGGGATCATGAAGTCAGTTAGTGGGTATACCCAACAATTTTTAACAGAGGAGAACAAACCAAAAAAAGAAATGTCAGGTGGCATTGCATATATATATATATATATATATATATATATATATATATATATATACAGTGTAACTATTATTTTGTGAAACTTTGTTTCAGTTGCTGTGTGTGTGTTCACATGTGCAAGTATGTGCATGTTAACAACTCTAAGGAGTGTATTTCTTACTAAAGATAGTGGTCAAAACACTTAAAAGTCCTATGATATTTATTTTCTGTGGTTTAGTCTGATTATTCTCGAGTATGAATATGTCCCAGTCTGGTTTCATGATCTTAAAAGGGAGGGTAATTCCTTTGTGGGAATACAGGAAAATCTTTTTTTCTCACTGTTAATTTTTCAAGACCAAATCTCGCAGTCATCTGTGCCCTTGGGATTCCCAAGGATTCCATATAGAGGGAAAGGGGATGGGAGCCAGCAGAAACAGCTCTTCCTGTCCGGGCTGGGACAACGTCAAGTGGCCTCGCCTTTCAGAAAACACAGGCACTGTTGAAAGCTACAGAGACACTGCAGCCAAAGGGTGTCTGGGGACTTGTATCCCAGAGGTAGAATCACAGCTGGAAAAATAATGTTACCTTATCTTCATATAGGGTTTTCAGTTTGCAAGCTACTTCCATAATCTATGTTCCCATGTTTACAATAGCCTGGTGAGTTTGGAGGGCCCTGAAAATCTAAAAAATACTGTAGGTGTTTATTGGCTTATAAATGTTTAAAGCTATAAATACTTTCCTCTTCATATAGCCATTCACTGTTTCAGCCAACATTCATTTGCAAGGCTCTGGGCTAACAACTGAACATGTATAGATGCAACCTGCTTTCCAACCTGGTGATGTGTACCTACAATGTCATAGTTTCAGAGGATAGAAGAATGTACATATTTATTGAAGGATACTTGTACTTTTATCTATGACATATTTACAGAATGTATGTGCACCTGTATATATATTTGTGTGCATGTTGTTTGTGTGTGTGTGTGTGTGTGTGTGTGTGTGTGTGTGTGAGAGAGAGAGAGAGAGAGAGAGAGAACCATTTATTTCTCTTAAGTTCCAAAATCAAAAATTGATTGCCAAAAGGGATGAAAGCAGGAAAAACTTGGCCCTCTTTTAAACCTGGTGCATAAAGTTTTCTTTTTGGGCTAAATGTGAGCACCTTAGTGGTACAATAAGTGAATCAGAGAACTTAATGAGAGCTATGTAGTCTCAACAAATAAAGCATCTTCCTAATACTACTTATATACAAGGGATTTCCATGCCTTTCAGTTCTATCTAAAAACCTAGGTTAAGAATTCCTACTTAATGTATTAATCTAGACAAGACAAACTTCATCCCAATTTAAACACACACACACACACACACACACACACACACACACACACACACACACACAGTTGACCCTTGAATTACATGAGCTTGAACTGCGCAGATCCACTTACTTGCAGATTTTTAAAATAAATACAGAACAGTACTATATATGTATCTCCCTTATGATTTTCTTAATAACATTTTCTTTTTCCTAGCTTGCTTTATTGTAAGATTACAGTATGGAGTACATACAGCCTACAAAATAGGTGTTAATCAACTGTTTACATTACTGGTAAGGCACCCGGTCAACTATACACAATTAGTGAACTTTTTGAACAGTCAAAACTTTCAAATGTGCGGGTGTCCATTCCCCTAACTCTGGCGTCATTCAAGGGTCAGCTGTATGTATGTGTGGGTATGTGTGTGTGAATATGTACTAATTGTTCCTTATTTTGGAAAAAAACAAAAGATTCAAAGAAGACTGCTTTCTAAATTTTGTGTTCAGCATTGAGTATAATTTGAGCAGCCATGAGATGTTAATATGATCATTTAAGCATAAGAACCAAACGTCTCTTTGCTTTTAAATGTAAATGATTTGAAGTATTTTAATAGTATTTCAATGATTTTCCTGATTGCCTCCTCACAAAGTAAATCCCTGAATACACACACACCTTGGATGTTTTTAATAGTGGGAGTGACCTTGATAGGGAGCCTATCTGGGAGACTCCTGACCTCTTGAGGTCAATGGCCTTGGGATCCACTTTAACCCTCAACTTTTCCCAGTCATTATTCCACAGGAAGCCCATATCCCTTGCTAAGAATTTACTTATTTGTTCAGTTTTTTTTTCTCATAACATGGAAAAATAATCTTCTGAAGGCATTTCCTTAATGAAGCCTACACATCTGATACAGATTTCTTTCCCAAGGTTCTGATGTGTTTGGTATGTTTAAACACATCTTTGCCCTTGAGATCCTCACATTATCAAATGATTGCTAATATTTTACTTATTAACTGGTAAGCACATCGTAAACTATAATCACCAGACTGTCTCCCCCAGCCTGGTGTTCATATCCTAAAAGTAACAGCCTGTGGAGGCCCTCAGTTCCATTTTCAAAGTGTCACATTTCATTTATGACTCTCATTACATCTTGTTAAACAGCATTGTATTGTGTGAAGCATGGCTACCTGCGATACAGCGTAATTTAACAGAAAAAGTATAACACAATCTTCCACAGAATGTAAAAAAACGAATTGCCTATTAGATTCCTGTCATAAGAAGGATCTGGATGTAGGGGACGGGGCGGCGGCGTTTAGCTCCAAAGCCCTCCTACAGGCGCAGATGAAGCAACATAAGCTCTATTCCAGAAAGACGGCCATTCACAGGAATCCCAGCCTCAAAAGTAGTCGGTGGGCAGAGAGGGATGGCCATGGGCAGAACCGGTTAGCCAACCATCTGCTGCCTCACCTCTCATCTCACCTGCTAAGTCTGTCCTGGTCACTTTACCCAAAATGTCCCCTCTGGCTCTGAGTCCTGTACGACTTTATCCTGTTTTGCTTTCTTGGGATTCGTGATTCCTGGGTGCGTCTTTGTCTCCTCTGCTTGACTTAGAGACCTGCAGAACAGGACCCCGCTCCCCACAGCCAGGCATCCTCCCGAAGTGCCTAATCGCAAGCTTTTCAAACCCTGGGCAACCCGTAGATGTCTGCCGAATAAATCAGTAGGATGAATGCCTCCTACTTCTGAAAGCCAAATGAAAAAGAGCTGAGTGGAGAGAATCAGAAACCGTTGGAACCACTATTTTCTGTTGCAGGCACGTGCACCTTCAACTGTACTCGTAGCACATACAGCTAACAACTCACTTAATCCCCACAACAATGCTCTGAAGTAGGTACTCTGTTACAGATATGGAGACTGAGGCATGCTGAAGTTAACCTATCACAAGGCCACGAAGGTAATCCGAAGTAAAGCTAGGATTTGAATCTTGCTTCTAATACTTCAGGCCATATTACGGCTCCCGTAATGCTGTTTAGCAAGATGCTGCATTACAGCTCCTGTAACAGTCTGTGTATGTCCTCAAGTAAAGGAGCATTTTCTGAACCAATCAACAGACTCTTTTTAAAAAGTTAATTCATAGGGCGCTGGCGTGGCTCAGTTGGTTGAGCGTCCCGACTCTTGATTTCAGCTCAGGTCATGATCTCAACAGCCCTGCATTGGGCTCTGCACTGACAGAGTGGAGCCTGCTTGGGATTTTCTCTCTCTACCCACCTCTCTCTCTCTAGACCTCCCTCCACTCTCAAAATGAATAAATAAACTTAAAAAAATTAATTTATAAAACCGAGTATATGTATTCAACAAAAGAAGAAACTTAGTTTTACTTAATAGATACGCTGTTAGTTAAGAGCAAATCTTCATTTCAAACTCCCCTTTAAAGCAATAACATTAACCCTGTGCAAAAATAAACTTGTTTTGTTCTAAAGAGATGCACTCTTGGTGAATTTGCTAGGCTTTGAAATTCGGGTCACTTTTTGCTTTTCATTACTTAGAGTATTGGAGGAGTCCTGTAGACTCCAAATATTCATCTAGTCATTAAAACAAGATGGGGAGTTTTTCTCTATTTGGTCTAGTATCTTTTGTTTTGTTTCGTTTTGAAAGTTTAACCTTGAAACTTCAGCAACACCCTTTAGAAAATACCAGTTTATGACATAAAGTTTTGAAATGCATCTTTGAAATTATCTAAATACATATGCAGGAGGTCAAAGACAAGTGGAACAGCTGTTACATAAAATCTCCACTTTCCAAATACCAAGAAGGAAGAGGTGGGAACATGGTCCAGGATTTAACCTTAACTTTGAACTTCCTGACTTGTGTTAGTTTAAGACATCCCTGTAGCATCATTTAAACATAGTTCTGGTGTATGAATAAACTTCCACTTGGAATTTCCTTTTTGAAGTCTGCTGAGAATATAAATCAAAACCATATGAGATGGGTCTTAATCCAGAATGTAAAATAACATGAGAAATGTCAACCCAGAAGTACTCCCTGAAAATACATTCACCAGGATGCACGTTCAGGCAGAATTCTTTATTTAGAATGAAAGCCTCCAGAGAACTGAATTTATTATTTTTAACTCATGATTGTGACGTCTGAATTGATAGAAGAAGATACTTTTTAAAGTAATGGCAGTAGGAATGTTTTTCAGCCATCTAGAATGATTGAAAAGGAAATCAGCTGGGTTGGAAAGAGGTTCAAAAGGCATTGTCAAGTGGCAATGCAGATTATAATTTTATTGAAAGCTTATGTAAAACATAGTAATTTAGCCTATATACATGTACACATCTGCATAATAAAAGAATGAGAGACCATTTGCCAACAAAATGTTAACCTGTGATCGAATTGTGGTGGTTTTGCTTTGCTTTGCTTTTTTTTTTTCCTTTTTTCTTTCAGGTGTTTCAAATCTTAGGTTTAGATTTTGCCACTTTTCTGTCAGATTTCACTTAAAAGGGGATTTTTGGTCATTTTTATCTCTTATTCAAGTCTGTTTGTAAGGGAAATAACCCTTTTATACCTGAATTCAGTGAGTATTTGCACAAGCATCTTAGTCAAGACCATAGTATTGACTGCAAGTAATAAAAATTGTTATATGCCCAGAGCTAGTCAGGTAATTAAATTATATTTATATTTTATAAGGTAGAGCTGCCTGGACCTCCATTTAGAAGTGCTTATGTGTTTGCAGGACGTATTTTTCTGCCATTTCTTACTGTGTTCTTAAACTTAAAATGTGAAGTGACGGTAATTATTAAGGCCCAGAGTTCTTTAAAATTTGAAGTCATTTACTATCCATACTAAACTATTACAGATTTAAAAACTTTTACTGTGTTTTAAACTTTTTTAAAGTTTTATTTATTTAGTAAATAAACTTATTTAGTAAGTAAAGCTCCAGCATGGGGCTCAAACTGACGAACCTTGAGATCATGACCTGAGCCAAAGTCAAGTCACACGCTCAACTCACTGAGCCACCCAGGTGCCCCCATGTTTTAAACATTTAAAACTCTTTACAGTGTATGTAACTTTTTAAAAACCTATTTGATTGCGTTTGTGGTATATTTATGGGATGCCTCAATTGACTTCAATATCAGTATGCCATGTGGTTGGATCATAGAATGACACAGTCATTAATGTATCACTGTGTCTGATGAAAAAAGGGGGGGGGACTCCAATATACAAGCTGTTTCCCACCTCTTTGGTCTGAATCTTAACCCCCTCCTTCCCAAATGAGTAAAGCTATTTCAATGACCTAACCTATTTTAAATTGCTTTCTGTTTTAAATTGTAATATCAATGTCTACTAATGATTTACAAAATAAGAATTCCAAAACTTTGAGAGCAAACCTCTGAGTTCAGTGATAGCTTTGGCTTTGAAGAACATGGAGAAAAAAGATGAATCCATAGCTGAAAACCTAATAACACAATTTCTTGAATCTGGCTACTGATTTTCTGAGACAAGTGCTAATATGTTTAGAAAATCATTCACAGAATGAGCGTCATTGCAGACAAGCAGAAAACATTCTAGAGGACTGGCAAAGACACTTTGAAAAATTCGCAGTAAATATTTTATCCCAGGGCATATTTCCTAGTAAATACTTAAAAATAAAAAATACACACCTGCATACACTATCAAGTTATATATATATATATATATAGAGAGAGAGAGAGAGAGAGAGAGAGAGAGAAAGAGAGTCAGATAATAGAATTACACTTGAGTTGTATACATCTTTTCTTGGGATTAAATTAAGCAAACACTAGTTTTGATTGATTCACATGTTCCAACTGGTGAGAAATTAAGTGCACAAAATTTTGAACTGGCTGTCAGTAGCTCAGGTGATTGTTTCGTATGGCCGGCCCTACAAAGAGTGAAAGACCTGAAAAAAATCTGTAGGGTTCTTGGAGTTGTTTTATCAGGAGAGTCTCCATGCTCCTTCTGATGCCTGCATGGTAGAATTTTCCCTGATATCACAAGAGCTTCTGGTGTAATTGGAGTACCCAGAGCTATAAGAGTTGGGCTAAGCAACTGAAATAGCAGATAAGCCTTTGTAAGTGTAGACATTCAGATATATCTGAAAATAGAGAAGGGGTTTGAGTCCCTAAAGACATGCGTAGTTTTTTTAACGTTAAAAATTTAAAGCAAAATAGGATAGAAGAATACCTGTCCAAAGCCAAGAAACTTGACTTCCTAGCGGTGGTCGGACTTGTCCAAAGCAGTTGCTTTTCCCCAGGCAAAAAGTCATCGTCATGGCAGTGAATATGCAGGGACCCTTCTGATACTGCCAGTTTGCCGGACCTTGAGGAAGTTAGAGCCTCTGCTCATGAGAACCAGCATCAAGTCAGCTACCTTGGACTCCTATTCTTCACCTTTCCAAGAGAAGCCAAAGAAACCAAGATAGAAAAATCATCTCCAGAATCTCACACCCTTGTCCCAAGAAAGGCTATTTAAGACTTTATTATCCTGGTGGGTCAGTATGGAGATACTTTGGCCAAAGCCTGAAAATTATGACCTTCTTTCTAATTTTCTGTCCCCCTTCCTTGCATTTCAGTTGCTTAACTGACTCCGCCATGAAGAATCTCTTGGGATTTAGTGGTAGGCAGTGGCTCCACAAGTTCAAAAAAGCTGGGGATGTTCATATGCTTGTGTCTGCCTGCAGCCTCCTTGAGAAATACCACAAGCGCCTGATGGGAACAATCTGTACAAAATGAAAGGAGAGAATGAAGAGCTACTCTGCCTCATGGAAAACTTGAGTCAAAACAATCTGGTTAGGAGCTATTTGGCTGGCAGAGTATATACTTTCTGCTTTCTTTTTCTTTGAGATTGATTGGGGTGGGATTGTAAATTTTCTTTTTCTTTCTGGTTTGTGTGTGTGTGTGTGTGTGTGTGCTCTTAGGAATATGAGCATAAGGAATAGTATTTATATTCCTGAAGACTTTCCTTGTTCAGTTGCACCTGAACTTTTGATTTTCTGTGGTGTGCGTATGTGAGAGAAAAAGTGTGTGTGTCTGTGAATATGGGTGCACTCACACACTCGACACATGTAGCTGCATGTAACTAAGGATTGTGAAAGGATTCTTTTCATTTTTTTAATTCACAGAGGCCATGCACTGTAGGCAGGAAAGCAGAATTCCAAGCAGAAATGATTCCTGATACTGATTGTGTTCACTTCTAGAGCACACTAATAACAGATATCCAGCAACAGCTTCAAGTTGAAATAAAGGTCCATAGGCTTTCTCTCTAGAATGGGTATCTACCCCTGCGTTAAATTAGTTTAAGCTAGATTATCCTCTGTAGCAAGTTGTCCCCCATGTTGTAGTGGCATAAAACAACGGAAGTTTATTTCTTGCTCACATTACCTGTCAGCAGCTAGTCTGCTGTGGCTTTGTTCCCTGTGTCATCATTCCAGGACCCAGGTTCAAGGAATAACATGTCTGAGACCTACTAGCCTCGTGAGAAAGGGAAAAGAGTAGGAAAACTGAAAGAACTAGATGACAGCTTTTGAAGCGTTTTGCTTGAAACTAGCATATGTTGCTTCTGCTCACATGTCATTGGCTAAAGTGGGTCACGTGGCCAAAGCTGGACAGCAATGGGATGGGAAGTAAATGCTTCCCAGTTGGAGGAGAACTGCAAGTTCCGCAACAACTGGAAAGAGCAGGGAATCATCGTAAGTGTTTAAGAAAATGTGTGTGTGTGTGTGTGTGTGTGTGTGTGTGTGTGCGTGCTTTCATCATAAATTGAAAAATTAAATACATTGGTAATAAATTAAGACTAAATTACATACACAGTGTAGGATTGCCCCCAACAAAGCAGGTTAAAAACCAGGAAAAAGACTGGTTAAAAACAACTCTTGAGTGACTAGGAATAGACCTACCATTCAGGTGTTGAATTTGCTTGATCCTCTCTTACTCTAATAGAAATTATTTTTAAGTGACTAGATTTGCTATGAATCCAGCTTGCAGAAGGTCTTTCAAGGCCTGAGGAATAAGGCTAGTGTAAGAACTGGCAGTGGAATAGTGTGTCCCAACACGTATGTGATTCTTGCTTCAGGTAAAATGTACACATAAACATAACCATGAATCTCCACCTTATCTGTGTATAACTTGGTGTCATAGGAATATATGCATCTTCCAGATTTTTTCTTCTATTGTTCTGTATCAGCTGATAACAGGATACGTTGGCACATTAAGGAGATAGTTGCCTTAAAAAAAAGGGACTGAATGGAAAATAAAATGGGTGTTTCTAAGTTCACTGATTTGAATATTCAGTGATTAATAATCTTAAATTTATCCTAAATAACTTATTTAGAATATAAGGGAAAGAAAATGATATGCATATTAGAAAAATTATAATTGGTAAACATTTAAGACTTACTCAGGCCTTTTACACATCGCAATAAACTTATTGTATAATTCAAAGAGTGCAAAAAAGAAGTATCCTGTCACCAAGATGTGAAACCTAAATCAGTCTTGATTACATAACTTGATATTTAATCCTGTACCTGTGATTAAGGTTATAAAGCACTCTTGGGAGAAGGATTGGGGTGGTCATGTATGGATCTATGTAATTTTAATTATTGCATCATTCATATCTATATATAGACGGGATGGACACTCTGGCATTGATTTTAACAAAACTAGTATAGTGTATGGCCAAATAAATAACCTTCAGTAAGGACTTCGCTTGAGAAATTCCAAAGAGTCATTTGTCTTAAGTAGTACACTAATGATGAAGCTAACTCAGCCATGTAAATTAATCTAAGCCAACAACCATGAGTGTGTTGAAATGTTAATACCTTTGATAGACTTTTATAGTGTTGATTGCATCCACTGCAGACATCTTGTGGTGGTTGAGTCACTCATAATCTTCCAGAAACAGGGTGCCCACCATGTTAGCCAATTTAAACGGAAAAACAAAGCACCTACTTTTCTAAATCACATGGAGACCCACGATGCCTCCCCCCATACCCTCCACTTCTCTTGAGTATTTTAATGAACATTTAAGAAAGAAGACCTACTTAAATTGGAGCCAGTGTGACCATTGAAATTCCAGGAGATTTGTAAGAACAACATAAACACATATGCCTGTGTATATTGATTTCATAAACCTTTCACGGCAGACCAGGTTCCTTCTAGCCAGCTAACTTTCTGATAATAATAAAATTTAATTTGGCCTTAATTTGAATTTTTGGTCATTTAGAAAGAATAGTATTCCTTTGGGTTAGCTATGGAAAAAGCATTTGCTGTGCCGAGAATAACGTAAACCAAAAAATGTACTTAAAACGTTTAGCTAGGAGAACACACTGTTCCCAAGCACTCTAGAAACACCAGTTTAAAAATTCAATGAGATTGTAACATGAGAGGAGGCCTGCCAGCCTGGGCAGCAAATTTGCTGTGCTCAAAATAACCCCTTACTTGACCAGAGCCCTCCAGAACCTTATCTACCTGACTATCCAAACATCACTGCATGGTGTTTCTTTAAAGAAACAGCTTGTAAATCTCTTAACTCACATAGACTTCCAGCCTTCTCCACAACCAGTCTGTATGGGTGAAGTCTTACTGAACTGTTTTCTCTTGGCTACCTTGATTTTATAACCTCCCAGCAGTGATTAACAATTGGCAGTATTCAAGAATCGAGTATTTAAAAAAAATAAGGATCATTCTCAAAACAGAGTAAATTTCCCATTTTTGCCAACAATATCATTATGTGGAAAAATATTCACAATGTATTACTATGTGAAAATAGGTAGTCAACCAAAGATACTACAACGATTACCATTTTGATAAATAACATACACTAAATTATGTGTTAGTAATGGGACAAGAGTTGACCTTTTTCTTTCATTGTGCCTTTTTGTGTTTTTTATAAGTTTTCAACACTGAGCTGTGAAACTAAGAAATAATATAATATTTTTTAAAACCAGTGTTACAGGCCGTGGTTAGTTTCCACTTTGTTCTCATGCCCATTGATTGGCAGCTTCCTAGGCACCCAGGGAGACAGCCTCCCTCTACTGCATCTGCTCTCAACAGAGGTCACATCATGTTCTAAGCACGTAGGAAAGGAAGCTAAGGCAGAGTGAGTGACTTTCCCTCAAGTAGAATCACAGACAGGTGGCAGGAGAGTATGCCCAGCACCAAAGAATTTTCTGGATTTACTGAGTGAAAAGGTTTGCTTCGTCTTTGCACAGATCAAGCTATCAGTTGTTAAACTGGATATCTCCCTTTTCAATCAGTTGATTTCGGCCCCCAAACAACTGTTGACTTAAAATCGTGAAGCTCCTTGGTCTCCTTGAACTAAAGGGACTGGGAGTGTTCTTAAGGAGTAGGTCATGCCCGTTTAGGTGGTGGTGATAGGACCAAGGAGTGTGGTTGGGGTGACCAGGACTGTCTGCCCCACCTAAACTAAGTAGAAGAGTCTCCTAACAGGAGACTTAACAAGAGGTTCTATTATCTGAAGAAGGGAGGGGGGGGGGGGGGGCGGGCGGATACTGAGCAGGCAAAAATAGATACCCACTATAGAGTTAAAGAGAAATGAGTTTTACATATAATAATTGCAGAAATTCTGATGAAATCCTATCATGCTGTGCAGTCAAACAGATTGAATTTTCTCAGGTAATGTAATGTGGTAACTGCAGTAGAGATCAGTAGGCCAGTCTGTCCAAGGTCATTCTGTTCTATCTACCCCACACTTCAGCTTTCTACAAACTTGCAGCAACTTGATGCTTTGCTTTGTTTCCCTGGAACTGCCACAGGGACAGGTATGGGTTGCAAATAGAGAACAAATAAAACTGTAAACACATGATTTGAATGGCCCTTAAAGCTTTCACATAATCTGCTGGCTAGCAGGAGCACAGTTAGAGATTTTCACACTCTCCTCAAACGTCATTTAAATCTCAAGAGTTAGGTCTTGGTGACATGATGACCCTGGCAATGATGGTTCCTTTTGAATTTTCTAAGATTTTTGGCCACTGCAAGAGTAATATGCCCTTAGCATTAGCATCTGGCTGATGGGTGTTAGTAGGGGCTGTGGGGACTCAGTAGAAATTGTAAGGCCTTTTTTTCCTCCAGCTCAACTTGATGGGCAATGTCAAATTTGACAGTGGTTAAGTATGTCTGATTATTTCGTGTTTTTGCTTTGTCACTAGGGTGTAAACAAGAGTTTGTTTGCCCTTAGAGTTTGAGATATCAAGGTGCTGGGCCTACAGCTAGAGCAGAAGGGATATTGGAGAGACATTTCAGAAGTAGAAGCAAGTTGGGTGTGCAGGAGTGATGGCAAGGAGCATCCACCATGGCTGGGATGTGGCTTCTTCTCGGTTATTATGAACTAACTGCCATCTTTGTTGGATTTGACTCTGAGACTTAAAGGGTAAATGCCTCCCCAGTTTAAAAATCAGTTTATTTAAGGGTCTGATTTAGCTGGATTCTGGTTAAGATGTGATTATTCATGTTTACATATTCATAGAATCTCAGTTCATTATCTTTGTTGCTCTTGTGAAAAAATAAACTGAAGTTAGAGAACCTTTTAAATAAAATCTCCTAGGCTAGCCTGAAGCTCGTTCCACTGTCCAACGAGAGTCTTCAGTTCCAAAGGGAATTTTCCTATAAGGACCCCTGCTGCCCGCCTCTCATTGTCCTAACTACTTCAGGGTCCGGTGGAGGGTCCACTTTTTTATAAGCTCACTTCCCACTCCCCTTTGAGTTTTCTGTGTTGTAGAACCCCTGCCTTCTAGGTCCCCTCCATTTGGTCTTCATGGTCTGTCTCTCTGGGGTTCTCCTGCTTAACACTGCATTTTGAGAGTAGTGAAAGTAATAGAAAAAAGGCAGACTATTCATGTAGTTTCAACAGAAAACTCAGAATTCTATGCTTCTCTTTAAGACTGCTGGCTCATAATTAACTTTAGACAGTATCCAGGAATTAGATATTTCCTCCTTATTAACCACTGCATTATACTGAAAGAGAAAGAAACTCTGAAGTTTGAAAATTTAGAAGGCAACAGTCTATCTATGACTCAGTGATAACTGACCACATTTTCCACGTTACATCCAGAATGTGCATTTCCTACTTCCTCTGAAATACTTGTGTGATTTTCAAAGCAGAAGCCTTCACATAAGGACTCTCAAAGGAGTACTCATAAGCCTGTTAAGCCCTATAGTAATTGCCCTTTGTATCTTCCCAAAGAAAACCCATGTTAGCCTACAGTACAGTTCAGCTGAGTGTCCATTTTGAACTGTACTTGTGGATCTCAGAGACATCCCTCCTGAGCAAAATGCTTTCCAAGGCTTTTATTTCCAGCTTGGTGCCCTGAGTATTTCTGAATGATGCCTGCATGGCAGGAACAAGTACATAGGTCTGCGCTGGTAGCAATTATGTAAAAAATCCTCATGCTGAACAAAAAACCCAAGATTTAGAAATTGTCAATCACTAGAATGGCAGTGGATTGGTGGATGCCTCTGAAATGCCCTGAATTTAATGTGAAATCTCAATCTATGTCCAATCAGATCCATGGGATGGGAATGAAAGTGTTTGCTCTTTCATATGGGGCCCGTGCAAAATCTGGCCTTTGAAGTGTTTGCCTAACATCGACCATATATATAGCTCTGTCACAATAAACATTATGCTGCACAGACATTTTTTCCCCGAATTCAGTGCATAGATGCTGTGCTCTCAATGTTAGGTCTACAGGCTCGAGCCCGCAGCTGATGTTAGTGTAGCTCATTTTTGTGCCGTTGTCCCAAGAACACCCTGTACTCTCGGCTTTTGCTATGGGGAGAAGTGAACATCAGAGTAAATGGAAATACAATGACCTGACCGGGCTCCATCCCAACAGCAGAGGAAGAGGGCTGGGTAGAAACCTGTTAAAATAGGCTGTTTAATTTTGTTTGGAGAAACTGGACTTTTGACAGATGAACTTCTTTTCCCTCGCATTCGTATTTGTCTAACAGAGTTGTGGTTGGGAATTGATCCAGGATTCACAAGGTCAAAAAGTGACCTGGTTCACATACTGTAGACTCCTCCCACCTCACCCCACAGCTTCTCCAGGCAGGTGGTCCCGTGCGTGGTTGGGGTGTCCACACTGAATGGTCACCCAAAGGACATATCAACCTTTTGGATTCAGCTCTGAGATTCTAGCAGCCCCATCAAACTGGCCTCGGTTCTGGATAACCAGCTTTGCTTTTCCGTGCTCCACTCTGCAGCTTGAAATCATTCGGATGTGTCTGATGAATGAACATCTTGTTGGAAGGCATTGGGAATTAAACCCATCAGAAAAATTAAAGAAATAGCAATACACTGGATTTTTGTAATACCTTTCTTCATGAGAAAATACATTTTCATGGACCATCCAGCTGTATTCTTTCTTTCATTAGCCCAAGAGTGAAAGAATAAAGGAAGGTTGAATGAGTATACTTAGCCTTATCTTTAAACTTTAAAAGTTTTAAAAAAAAAAATTCATTTAAAAAAAGGATCATAAGGAAGTGTTTCTTCCTTCTCTGTAGTCCCTTGGCTCCCTGGTATATAAATAAGACGTTTTTCCCTGCCTGAAACTCAGCCTTTGTGTTCTGTAATCTGTGGTTTTGTTATTATCCAAATACTTGTGGATCTACATTGAAGATAATCTTAATAGGCACATAAGTACCTTTGTGATACCTGCTCATTTTACACCCATTTCTGGTAGGTCTACTGAGACAGACTTGCCTGAGAACAATTTTGCTTTGTAACAACGAGTACAGTGCTCACCAGTTTCTCCTTGATTAAGAAGGTAGAGTGCTAGCGTGTGGCTGCTGGACTCAACGCATTTCCCTTTCTTGTATTTTTCAGAAATCGAGGCGAAGGAAGCATGCGACTGGCTCCGTGCTGCTGGGTTCCCACAATACGCTCAGTTGTATGAGGGTAGGTTGGCCTTCCCTTCACTCTTTATAAAGAGAATTAATTCAAACTGAACCTCGCATATCCCGCGGTGTGTTTTGCACTTCCAAAGCTTTTCTCAGCCGTTTTCTTTTGCTGTCTCTTTCCCTCAGCCTTTGCAATCCCGGGGTGTAGACTGATGCCAATTTAGACGCGAGTGTTGCTGCCCAGGCCTACCTGACATTCCGCTCTACACCGCTTCTCACTTCTTTACCTTCTGCTTCTTCTCTCTTCACGGTCAATCCCAACTCTGCCTTTTCCTTCCAGCATTCTACCTTCAGCAGCTTTCTTTGTTCCTATTCTGATTGAGGTATAATTGACATACGGCGTTACATTGGCGTTGGGTATACACCACAGTGACTCGACAGTTCTGTACATCACACAGTGCTCGCCGCACTCAGTGTAGTCACCATTGCCACCATGCAGTGTTGTCGTCGTATTATTCTACGTATTTCCTTTGTGGTGCTTTCATTAGTAACAGCGCTCTTGCACTTCTGTCCTTACTCTTTTTCCTTGTTTTTTTTTTCTCTGTACTACTCTCTGATTTCTTGAAAGTGCAATAAACTAGTTGTTGATAAGTTTCCTGAAAATCACAAAACTAGTTGTCTTGAGACCTTCCTTCCGTTCTGTTTAAATGAAAAAAAAAATTAAGACACAATATGGAGAAGAAGTTATTTGGGGGGATTTGAAGTGAGATGTTTATTGCCAGCATCATACTTCTTTCACTGATGTTTTATTTGGCACTTAATAAACTTAATCACCTGTATCTTACTCATCCCTGAAACTATAACCAAGGCTACGAACTACTTCTTGGATTGTCCAGAATAGTGAATTAGGATCCTAATGGTAAACAGATGGAGCACTCAAGATGATCTGAGGAGGACTTATTTCTAAAAATGTTTATTACAAAAGTGTGGGCAGGATATGAGAAACCAGGAGGAACCATACAGGTGCCCAGAGTTCATAGCCACAGAGCTGCCACTGCCGTAGGCCCAAAGGGATGGGCAGAGGGAGCGGGTGCCAGAAACCAGGACAAGAGAGGATCCCTAGAGCAAAGGACACAGCTGGTGGTGAGTGATAACCAGGAGGGTAAATGCCCTGACCTTGCACTCCTGCTCCCCTCCGTCTCCAGCCAGGGCTCCCTGTTGGCCAAACACAAAAGGAAACCAAGGAAAATGGGTCCCCTCGAATGCCATCCTCACTGGTGACCCTCGGCGCACAAGGCAGGGTATAAAAAAGTGGAGAGTGGATCTGTAGGGCTAAACAAAGGATATCTAGAACATTAAATAGCATTGAGTTCTCTTCCTGATGGCATAAAATCTATGCAGGATAGAAAGAAGCAACAAAATGAACCCATAGTCACTGGTGACTCTCATTCACTCACCTGGAAGCTCAGTTTTATATGTATGTGTGTGTATATATATATATACATATATATGTGTATATATATGTGTGTATATATATATATACACACATATGCATATACATAGAACATATATATACACATATACATATATACATATTATATACACACACACACACACACACACACACATATAAAACCCTTATTCTACTTCTGTAACTTAAATTCAGTGGATGAAGGAGAGCATATCTCAATATGTGCTTTGAAGTCTAGAGTCTGACTCAAGTTTTTATAAAGGAGGGTTTTATAATTTTGGTCTAAAGAACGCTACTCCCACCCTCCCACCCCCTCCAATTTACTGATGATGAGAGAGAGACCCAGAGGTTAAATGACTTTTTCAACATCAAAAGGCAGAGGAATCAGAATTAAAATGCAGTGTGTTTTCTCCTATAATGTGAACTCTCTTTGTAAACTCAAAATACCTTGCAATTTATTTATTTTTGTTATTTTTTTAATGTTTATCCATTTTTGAAAGACAGAGAGACACAGAGCACAAGCAGGGGTGGGGCAGAGAGGACACAGAATCCAAAGCAGGCTCCAGGCTCTGAGCTGTCAGCACAGAGCCCGATGTGGGGCTCGAACCCACGAACCATGAGATCATGACCTGAGCTGAAGTCGGACGTTTAACCTACTGAGCCACCCAGGTGCCCCAAAATACCTTGCAATTTAAATATGAAGTGTCTACAAATGGCTAAGAAGTAAATTAAATTTCTTTTCTTTAGATAGAATCAGTTAGTTGAATATCTTGCTGATACTCTAAAGTGACTCACGATTTTGCTACAAAAGAAAACATTTGAGGCCATTGAGCTTTGGTTATTTTTGGAAATTTCCTTTCTAGAGAAAAAGAATGTGCCATAAGTAAAAGGAGCCTGTCAAATTGTATTTAAGCCATGTGCATTGAATAAATATAATAAGAAAGAGCAAATACTTACATGGAACATACTGTGTGCCAGGTCCTGCTGAGAGCACTTTACCTATAACCACTTATTTAATATTCTCAGCACTATAGGTTAAGTATTATAATTATCATCATCCCCTTTTTACAGATGGGGAAACACAAGCCCAGAAGAGGTTAGGTAAGTTGTACCCAGTTCTACATCTAGAGATTAGCAGTGCCAGGACTCAAAGCCAAGGCAACTGGGCTGTGGTGTCTGTGTTTCTCATTACTACACACACTCCCTCTCGAGCAGAACAAGACAGTCTTCATTCCAGCACCATCTGGAATTCACTCACATTACTTTTATCACCAGAAGAGACTGTTTCGATTTCCAACTCACATTAAGATTTAGATACCTTTAGATTTATTATGACTGGCAAGGTGGAGGCAGTGCAAAGTATAAAATGAGAAAGAGAAAGAATGGCAGGATAGTGGTAATGATTTGACATTGTCTGTTAGGTCTGACCATGGCCTCTATTAGAATGATCCCCAGATTTTCATCTCTGTGAATAAGGTACCTAACATTAACACTGCATCTTGAGCGTGGCCCTTGACCTCCAAAGTTGGCATGAATACTCAGTCTGTGGGAGAAAAATCATGATGCTGGAATTTATCTCTTTGGATAGAATCAGTTGTTTGAGTATTTTGCTGATACTCTAAAGTGGCTCAAGATTTTGCTGCAAAAGAACACTTTTGTGGCCACTGAGTTTCGGGTATTTTTGGAAATTTCTTTTCTAAAGAAAAAAAAAAAATCTCCCAAATTAAGTGTTTCATGAACTGATCAAGATAAAAGTCAGTGATGTTAAGTGTGAGAGTATAAAAACTCTTCATATAGATAGGCTAATGTCTGTGATTATGATGAACCACAAAAATGCAGGCACTTAATATTCACTCCTATCCAAGGACTTCTTTTATATCCTTCAAAGCACTTATTTGATAAAACTAAAACTGCCCACTATCTTAAACATTACCAACACACCCAATGATGGGAAAGCAACTGCCAGGACCAGTCATGTGTACAGAAACATGGTGGTCGAAAGATATTGGTGCCCATTCAGATAAAAACAAGACTCATAATCTCCCTTGTTTCTCTCTTTCTCTTTTTTCAGATTCCCAATTTCCCATCAACATTGTGGCTGTCAAGAATGATCATGAGTTTCTTGAAAAGGACCTTGTAGAACCTCTTTACAGGTAAATTAGGTGAAATATTTTTGTTAGTTTCAATTGTGCAGTCTCCAGTAGGTATCACTGTAGTGAGGGGCAAGTTCAATGACTCCATCATAAGTATTTATTGAGTGCCTACTATATGCCAGGCATGGGTCCAGGTTCTACCACAGTGAGTATGATTGGTCCCTGGTTTCATGAAGCTTAAATCCTAGTCAGAGGCTTCAGAAAATACATTGAGAAAAAGAAAAAGAGAGTCAGTGAGAGAAAAAGAGAATAACAGGGAGATGTTAACTCAGAGACTGTTCAGTGCCATGAAAAAACTAAGATGACTCCATAGACTGTGGTGATTGGGGTCAGGGATGGATTGGTTAGCAGGGGAGGCCACAGCATGAGTGGACAGAGTAGGTCCCGAAAAACTCCATGAGTATGTCAAACTTGGCTGTATTTTTTGCAAAGTCAAGTGATTATATGAGCAAACTAGAAGATATAAGCTCAAGTGATTATATCAGCAACCTGAAATATTTAGTCTTTGCTATGTGATAGATGCTAGATAAAAATAAAGATGTAAATGAGGAATTCCCTCTCCTCAAAGGATTTATAATCTGGTTGGAGAAGTCTAGTTGAAGAAATAAAGCATGAATACATGAACAGATAAGTAACAATTGTAATTTGAGTGATAGGAAATGATGCCAATGTAACCAGTATCCATGAACAATTAAATGCTGCATGAGAGACAGTATGTGTCTGTAGGAATTTGAAATTTCTTAACGAAGGCCCTGGAGAGAGGTCAGGGATGGAGATAAATAGTAGTTACAGGAGGTGAGTCATTTTTCCATGGCCACACAGCTAGTTAGGAGTTGAATTGACCTTAAAACGCGGTATTTACAGTTTTCAATCCAGTGTTCATTCTAGCACATTCTGCATAGACATAGAAGGATGGTAGTTTAATCAGAAAGCAATGATGAACAAAACTTTTTTCAAGATAAGAGAGACCGGGGCGACTGGGTGGCTCAGTCAGTTAAGCATCCGACTTCGGTCTGTGAGTTGGAGGCCTGCATCGGGCTCTGAGCCTGGAGCCTGCTTCAGATTCTGTGTCTCCCTGTCTCTCTGCCCCCACCCCCTGCCCCACTCATTCTCTGTCTCCCTTGCTGTCAAAAATAGCTAAAGATAAAAAAAAAAGATAAGAGAGACCAAGGTATGTTGGGACAGTGTGTAAATAACCTTAGACTTTCTGAGTCTTCAGACATACATATTTTTGTATCTGCTCTGTGGTTCCTATATGAAGAAAAAATAGATTTGCATTAAGAATTGATCTCTGAATGTTTAAGGAAAATAGTACTGTGGGTTTGCTTAAGTGTGTAAAAGAGCAAAGAACTCTTGAAATCACAAATTAGAGGAACAGGCTATTTGGACTAGAAAACAAATAATGGCACAAAATAAATGGCACAAAATGCCCTTTGTGAGCGTTTATGAGAGGAATGGATGGTTTGATTGCAACTTTTTAAAGGTCATGAATTGGAAAAGAAGTGTTTTCTCTTCAGGATGTCGGAGGTACACCCCAAGCAAGACATTTCCCTTCTCAGGAGATTTCACTCAAACCAGAACTATTCCAATAGCACTTCCTTCTGAGTTTTCCCTCTTAGTGTTAACCAAGGAGACTTTTACTAGCTGGCATTAAAAAAAAAATAATTTCTGTATCTTAATTATGTTATATTGCATTATCATTTTTCCCCATATGCTTTCTTTAAGTCAAAGTGTCATATAAACGTACAAACTAAAATTCACTATTTTGAGTGAACAGTTTTTGAGAATTGACGAATGCCTGTAGACGTGTAACTGCCACCACAACCAAGATAAAGAACAGCTCCATCACCCCCCAAAATTCCCTGGTTCCCCTTTATCATCAGCCTCTAGCCCTCCCCCCAAACCCCTGGCAACCACTGATCTTGTTTTTGTACCTGTTGTTTCGCCTTTTCCAGAATACCATATAAATGAAATCAAACAATATGTAGCCTTTTGAGCCTGGCTTCTTTTACTTGGTGTACTACATTTAAGATTCATCCACGTTGTTGGTGTATCAATCAGTACCATTACTGGATAGTATTACATCATATGGCATTCGACATTGTCCATTCACCAGCTGAAGGATGTTTGAGTTGTCATCAGTTTTGGTGGTCATAAAGCAACTATAAACATTCATATTCAGGGTTTTGTGTGAACATAAGTGTTCATTTCTTTTAAGTAAAATCCTAGGAATGGGATTGCAGGGTCCATTTGATAACTGTATCTTAACTTCTTAAGAAATCACCAGGCTTTTCAAAAGTGATCATATCACTTTGTATTTTCACCAACAATGTATCAGAATTCCAGTAGCTCCACATCTTTGCCACCACTTGGTGCTGTCACTTTTTGTTTTGTCTGTTATTGAGGTATAGTTGACACACAACGTTGCATTAGTTTCAGATGTACTGCATGGTGATTCAACAAGTCCATACATTACGCCATGCTCATCACAAGTGTAGCTACTAACTGTCACCATGTAACACTATTACAATACCATTGATTATATTCCCTGTGCTATGCCTTTCATCCCCATGGCATGTATTGTTTGTTTTGTTTGTAGCCATTCTAATAGGTGTCTACAGTTACTAACTCATTAGAATTTTAATTTGCATTTCCTTAATGAGTAATGGTGTTGAATGTCTTTTCATGTGCTTATTTACCATACCTGTATCTTCCTTGGTAAAGTGTCTGTTCAAGTCTTTTGCCCATTTTAAAATTTGGTTGTTTGTTTTTTTATTTTTGACTTTTAAGAAGTCCTTATATGCTCTAGATATAAATCCTTTGTCAGATATGGGTTTTGTAATATCTTCTACCCAGTCTGTAGCTTGTCTTTTTGATCTTTTAACAGTGTCTTTCACAGAAGTTTTAAATTTTGCTTAAATCCAGTTTGTCATTTTTTTCCATATTTTTAGTCCTAAGAAACCTTTCCCTTACATAAGGTCGCAACTATTTTCTCCTTTGTTTTCTTCTGGAGATGTTAGTGTTATGTTTTCATCAAATTCAATGGTCCATTTAAAGTTAATTTTTTATTAGGTACAAAGTATAGATCAAGATTTTTTTTGCACATCAATGTCCCATTGGTTCGACACCATATTAGAAAATTATACTTTCCACATTAAATCGCCTTTGCACCTGTAATGTTAATCAATTGGCCACGTATGTGTAAATATATTTCTAGACTATCTATTCTGTTCCATTTATCTGTATGTCTAATCCTTCATCAATATGACACAGGATTACTTAGCTTTATGTATATCTTGGAATCCAATAATATACATCCTCCAACTTGGTTCTTCTTTGCCAGAATTGTTTTGGTTATTCTAGTTCCTCTGCCTTTTCATATAAATTTTAAAAACATCTTGTTGATATCTATTTTAAAAACCCTCTGGAATATTGATTTGGATTATGTTGACTCTATAGATCAGTTTGGGGAGAACTGACATCTTAACAGTACTGAATCTTCTGATTTATAAATACAATGTATTTATTTATTTAGGTCTCCTTTGATTTTTTTTCAACCCTGACTTGTGATTTTCAACATATGGATACTACACATCCTCAAAAGTACTTAAGAATTTCATGTTTTGTGGGGCATCTGGGTGGCTCAGTCAGTTAAGCATCCGACTTCGGCTCAGGTCACGATCTCACGGTCCGTGAGTTCGAGCCCCACGTCGGGCTCTGTGCTGACAGCTTAGAGCCTGGAGTCTGCTTCGGATTCTGTGTCTCCCTCTCTCTCTCTGACCCTCCCCCGTTCATGCTGTCTCTCTCTGTCTCAAAAACAAACATTTAAAAAAATTAAAAAAAAAAAGAATTTCATGTTTTGTGGTGCTATTGCAAATAGCACAGATTTTTTTTATAATTTCAGTTTCCAATTGCTCAATTAACATCATGTAAATTTTTGTTATATATTGTCCTTGGATTCTATAGTCCTTCTAAATTCACTCATTACTTCCTAGTAGCTTCATCATAGATATCTAAAATTTTATTTTGAAATATAAATAAAGGATTACATTGTAAACCAAAAATAAAAATTATAGTACATATTTTCAAGACAGGTTTGCAGGGGCAAAGACTATCTCTGATTGTTCAGCTGTGTTTACTGCTGACATGGCTAAGTGGGCCAATCTTTGCATCTCATACAGTTGGGTGGTAAATCCTTATCTATTCACTGCTGCCTGTGATCTGAGATGCCTTGACTAAGTTTTGGATTTTTCCATCAAAGTCGACTCTTAAAAAAAAAAAAAAAAATGCCTCTCATGGGGCACCTGTGTGGCTCAGTTGGTTAAGCATCTGACTCTTGGTTTCTGCGCAGGTTATGATCTCACAGTTTATGAGTTCAAAGCCCACGTCGGGCTCTGTCCGCACTGACAGCACAGAGCCTGCTTGGCATTCTCTGTCTCCCTCTCTCTCTGCCCCCTCCTCTGCTTGCTTTCTGTGTCTCTCTCTCAAAATAAATAAATAACGTTTAAAAATAAATAAATAAATAAATAAATAAATAAATAAATAAATAAATAAATTTTTTAAAAATGCCTTTCAGACACATTATAGAGATGACCTAGTACAATGAATGTGAAATCATTTCGAGATAGACAGTTCTGAATAGTGCTATTAGTGTCAGCCAGAAAAATCAGGAAGCCTTCTCTTGTAGAGCCCGTGAGCCCTCTCCGCAGCAGCCCATGGCAGGACCTGCGCAGACATACCCCAAAAGGTGTTGCTGCATAAATACGTGCGAGTGCAGCAATGCCAGACAGCACGGTGTTCTTCACAGGGGCCCAGCTTGTGTAAAAATGGCGAGAGTGGCAGGAGGTTGTTATAATTGGAATCAGTCTTATGATAACTATGTCTCCAAAAATATTATGAGGTAAGAACAGTGTTTGGCTGCAAGTGTGTGAGCTGAGGTTCTTGGGGCGTAGGAGTGGTGGGTGGAATGGAGGCCAAAGGAATAGTCCCAGCAAGGTGGATCAAAGGAAGCAGGCACAGTAAGGAGGCAGACGGCGGTGGCTTGGCTAAAGGGGACCCGTGTGGAGTTTGTTCCCTTCATTACAAGTTCCACCAGGACACCGATTGCCAAGGTAGCAAATAGCGGAACGCAGGCAGAAGGAAGAACTCCAGCCTGCGGGGAGCGACAGCACTTATAAAACTTTGAGATCGATGAGTGGTTAATTAGACACTCGCCCACTCACATGGAATGTAATGATTGATGCCTGGAGAGCAGTAAGGGGTCGGGATTTTATTTGTTTTCTCACTGGTGCACTATAGACACAGCATGAGAGTTGGTCTCCTATTTTATTTTTAAGCTTTGCGTTTGTCATGCATATTTGAAGCTCGGAGCTAATGCAGGATCACAAAGGAAACCGCAGCCAGAGGTTTCTGCCAGGTTTCTGCCAGGTAAACAAATGAAGACAGGAGGGCTGAAAGTCTCCTGCAAATGTTACCCACGACAAGAATTTTTACTCACCGTTGGTTTTCTGGACGTGTCTCACCTGTGTAGACAGACAGTTAATCCTGGGTCCTAATGACATTTAGTGAGTTGTTGAACAGAGTTCACTTTTTGATCGGTTGGGAAAACGTATCGTACTGAGGGTATTGATGGCAAGGAGGACCCATGCGTGGCCCAGAACACATACATGTGGAGCTCCCAGGTTTCGGTCTCGAACGCTATACAGGTTTGCTGTGTCTGCTGGCAGTGTGAACTTCCAGGATGGCAACCATGCCTTACCATTGCTTCTGCGTCCGACAGTCCCAGCACATAGTAGGCACTCTGTAAATATTTGTTACTGCAAATTAGAGTAGTGCAGCTTCTCATTTTAGCAACCACAGTTATAATTTTGTTTTGATGTTCTTTGATTCGATTCCTAATTGAAAAATATTTTCCCCTGTGAGCAACGAAAAGATATTTGCAAATCTAAGTACCTTAGATGAACTAGATGAAACTGTTAACCGTATCAGAATATAGGAATAGCCAAGGTGTCAATAATAGCTTGAAAAGTTTGTCACCTTTAAAGCAAATTGCAGCAAATTGAAGTCCCTAAATGAGATTTTTAAGGATAATATGTTCTATTAGCATTTTAGTTTACGATATTCGCTCAGACCGATAACATAGGGCCTTGATGCTCAAGTGATCTCTGAGCTTCTAATTTAGTATTAGGCCAGTACACCATCCGCGTAACTTATGTTAATAAATACTAGCTAATTGTATCATGTATAAAACAGGGCATTACCTTGTTCGGTACCATTTCGTGGAGATACGGAATTGATTCAGATGATAGAGTGCGTCTATCACTGCCCTTCGTATTTAAAAGGATAATTAATGACCCTGGTTTTTGTGTGCAGCAGGCAGCAGGTGAGGGAGAGTGCTGACAAAAATGAGGTTTATGATTTACCTCTACACACAAATGCACATCTTTGAGTATGTTACATAACATAATAATATTAAATAATGGTAGTCTTTATGAATATTGAGATATATTTTAAATATTTTCCCTTTTAGAATATTTATCACAGAAAATGTACAGTATTATGTATTGTGTTATGTCATATAATAATATGTGACAATTAGTTGGACTGACACCTTGGACAAATCATTGAGGGAAGGATACAGGATAATCATGGTCACTTCCCACTTTAAAATTCTGAGCTATAAGAAAAATACAAATCCCAGTGAGTGGTGATTTTATTTTTTAAAAAACTCTTACAAAGCGTTCACTATGTACCAGGCACTACTCTAAGCACTTTACAAATATGTAGTTATTTAATTCCATAACAGCTCTATAAAGTAGGCTCTCAGCAACATGATTCCCATTTTATAGACAAGGAAACTGAGGCACAGAGGTATAAAATAATTGGCCCACTCAGCTAGTGAATTGCAGTGCTAGGATTCAAAGCCAGGCAGGCTGCTTCTGGAGTTTTTAAGGAGAGCTGAGGTCTTCTTGTGAGATACAACTTGGAATACTTTCCATATCTTCCTTTGAAGGTAATTTTTGCAAACATGCCTGTGTTGCTTATGGTATCCTGAGTTTGACTCATAAATCCCAAGGATAGAAATTATGGTGGCATCTCTACTTTATTCTTCATGGAACTACATTTAAAAAATAATCAATCAATCAATTAATTAATTAATTTTAAAAAATTTAAAAAGTAATAATAAGAGTTGAAAGCACACTGTTCTTCCGTGAAGAGAGGAGATGTGATTTCCTGTCAGGAGAGTAGCCAGCCCCTTCTCATTTTTTCCTTCGGCTCTGTTCCATCGCTGCGTCTTCAGGGCCGCTCCGGGCCACAGAGACCAGTAGGACAGAATCCTCGCCCTCAGGTCTCAGGCGAATGCAGTGGTCTGAGCCTGGAAGGGGAGGAGCATCTTGTCCCCCTCTCAACATCCAGGGACATATTTTTGCCCCCCACAACTGGGTGATGGTACTGGCATGCAGTGGGTGGAGGTCGGGGGTGCTGCCGAAACTCCTAGAGTGCACGGGGCAGCCCCATAAGCAGGAATCGTCTGGCTCCAGAGGCCAGTTGTGCCAAGGTTGAGAAGCGAGTAAATGGCGATTTACTTGGACAAATGGTATGATCGCTGTAAGGACGGATGCAGGGAAAGGGGTTTCAGAGAGGCTTCCTGGAAAAATGACCCTAAAAGACCAGTCAGGATTACCCAGACAAGAACACATGACATTTTGTTGTGCCTATTTTGAACTTTTAGCTTTTTTTTAAAGTAAATTAGTGTGCAGGAAAGATATCTTTATCCCCACCCCCGTCCCGCACACAGCCATCATAGTATAGGGCAGGCCTGGGGTACAGACACGCCAGAGTCAGAGATAGGGGACTTCAGATATAGATGTAGATGGAATACAGATATATGAAAAACATTGATCCTTGTATTTTTAAATGGTCTCTTGTGTAAATTTTTCCAACCGGCTACTCAAAATGATTTTTACGTATATGAACTTCCAAGAAGAACACGCAAGAAACCATAAAACAGGACAGCAGATTGAGGGGAGAGTTGCTATTTTTTAATTACATATATTAGATAGTTTGTATTGCATTATTAAAAACATTAGCAATGTTTTTATTTTTTTTTACTTTTTTAAAATTTTTTTTTAATGTTTATTTTTGAGACAGAGAGAAACAGAGCATGAACAGGGGAGGGTCAGAGAGAGAGGGAGACACAGAATCTGAAGCAGACTCCAGGCTCTGAGCTGTCAGCACAGAGCCCGATGCGGGGCTCAAACTCACAGACCGCGAGATCATGACCTGAGCCGAAGTCGGACACTTAACTGACCGAGCCACCCAGGCGCCCGCCCCAATGTTGATTTAGTTTTTAAAAATATTTTATTTATTTATTTATTTTGAGAGAGAGAGAGATAACACAAGTAAGGGAGGGGCGGAGAGAGAGGGACAGAGAGAATCCCAAGCAGACCACCCTGCACTGTCAGCACAGAGCCCATGGTGGGGCTCAAACTCACGAACCGTGAGATCATGATGCGAGCCGAAACCAGGAATCGGACGCTTAACCGACTGAGCCACCCAGGCGCCCCTAACAATGTTTTTAAAAGTGGCTGGCTTTGCCAGATAAATAACAGATGACGGTGGCTAACATTTAGTGAGTGTCTACTGCTGCTTGGTAACATACATTGGTCTCATTTAATCCGTACAAGAACCTAGGAGTTTCAGGTGCTGTAGCTCGGAAGTCAGGGTGACCAGGCTCCTCCCGGTTGGAGCAGCTGGGGGTGGTGGCGCCTTTCCCTGAGGCAGGGAGCAGCCATGGAGTCTGGCCAGGGTCTGAGCCCGGGAAGGTGTGGTGAGCTGAGGTACCTGAGGGGCTGGGACCAGAGGAGTTGCTGTCAGGTGCGCGGGTCTGCAGCCAGCCAGGGACCACAGCCGGAGACAGAGATGCAAAGTCATCTACGTACGCAGGCATGAAGGTCCTGAGACTGAGTGATGTCCCCCAAGGACAGTGAGGAGAGCTGAAGAGGACCGTGACTGAAAGATGGGGGCCCATGTGGTGGAGGACAGGCTGGGGAAGGAGCTGAGAGCCAATGCTAGGGCCCAGAGTGAGGCCCGCCAGTTACCCCTGGCCTGGTTTTGCTTTGCTTTCCTTTGAACCTCTCAGAGACACCTCTGGTTGTGACCCCTGCTTCAACTTGGACCAGCTCTCGCTAGAGAAATTATCTGGATTAGCAGTTGTTGTGAACAGTTAAAGGCCAAGCACACCCCATCTGATTTTTCCAGTGCAGGCATGTGTGAATTTAAAACTTGAATCAAATCCTTCAAACTAAAGAAGTCCAAGAAAACCTGCATCTTTTGTTTTTGAAGTTCTTTTTCTTGGGCTGTTGAACCTTACTGATTTGCCAGTGGACCTTACACTCTTCCTTGAGTCCTTGATCATTAGAGGACGTGATTTAAAATTGCTTTCTGGGGATGGAGTGCACAACCTGGTGACTGTATTGTATACAATAACTGTATTGTATACAATAACCATACTGCATTGTATATTTGAAAGCTGCTCAGAGACTAAATCTTAAAAGTTCTCGTTATGAGAAAACAAAGTCACCATGTGTGGCTGTGGATGTTGACTAGACTTATTGCGGTGATCATTTTGCAACATATACACACATCAAATCATCAGGTTGCACACCGAAAACGAACACAGTGTTATGGGTCGATTATATCTCAATAAAAAAAAATTACTTTCCAAATCACACAGTTCCATACACACATCCTCTCTCCCCCGATGACAGCATACACATACTTCATTTTTCTTCTTGTAGCTAGATCTGTCCGTGCCTAACTGGTTTCCTCCCACACTGCAGCTACTATCCAGGAACAGCTGTGTGTGGGTCGATGGGCCGGAGGAGACAGCGTGACCGCTTGGTGGGAGAGCAGCAGGGGTGAAAAGCTCCGCAGAGCAGAGGGGCCCGGCCCTCACTGCCTCAGCGGTGGCCCAGTGACAGCCGCTTGTGGACTTCTGACCATATGCTTTTTCCCTGACACGCCATAAAGCCCTCCTGCTGGATGGCCTGTGATTTCTGAAAGGCCCCACCCTTGCAGAGCTACATGCCGCAGTTGTCTGTCTGGCACAGCTACCCATCCTGCTCTGCAGAGCCGGTTTTGTGAACTCCTGAGCTGCAGGGCTGTGGGGAGACCTTTCCCAGGCCCTGTGCTCCTTGCCCGGAGAGGAGGAGCCCCTGCTCTCCCTCACCTTTGATTCCTGGGGTCAGGACGAGTCTCGGGGACTTTGTTTCGGACCGTCTTTGAGGGCCCCGCCCGGAACACTCCTAAGCAGACGGGGCCAGATACCTTCAGCCCCTGACACTTGAGTGCAGGGTGAGAAGTTCAGGCCGCGCAGGCTTTAACCAGAATCACATGTTAGAGACGAATTCATACCTTTGCTTGTCACTTCTTTCATGGCTTTGGCAGGAATATTAGAAATATCACAGGAAACTGGCCATTAAATCAGCATGGGAGACCTCAAAAGTCTGGTAGTTTTAACTGTAAGATATGAATCTAAAATGTGAGGAGGGGAAGGGGTTTTTTTGGTTTTGTTGGTTTTTGGTTTTTGCTTTCCTGTACATCCATAGGCAGAGGGCCCTCCTGTGTCTCCCAGGCAGGCCTGTGTTGCACTGTGAGTGGAAGAACCCTCTCAGACACGGCCCAGACCACCCTCCCATCACCCTCAGATGCTCGCGGCACATTCCCTGCTCACAAATCGCCAGCCCTCCCAGCAAGCCCTCCGTGTTCTGCGCGGCCCCCGCGTCCTGCCCTCCTGGACGTCGTCTCTGGGGTTCTCCTCCTGTGTGCTCGGAGCAGTCTAAGCACCACGAGATTTGACACGGGCCACCACCCCGCCCCACTCTGGTTCTGGCTAGCTGGGCCTCAACGGAAGGACCTTCTGCCAGGCTTCTAAGTGCTCCACAGTAGGGACTGTATCTTAGAGTGTAGCGTGGGTGCTTCGTGGCCTTGTGTGGAGCAGGAAGTGAATATTTGTAACATTGAACTGGAACCTGGAAGAAAATAACCTGTCAGCTCGGGAATGATTTTATTGCTTCTACATGTGAAGAGAATATTATGTCATGATGAATTATTCCTTTTCTCCAGAAAATACCACACATCTCTCCTTCTTAGCTAGACTTCTTAAAAGAGCACTGTGTTCATGGTCTGTCTTCACTTTCTCTGAGTCCACTTACCCCTCAGCCTTCTTCCCTCAGGCTTCTCTGAAACTGCCCTTGGTAACTGCTAAATCCAAAAGGCACATTTTAAGGGGCGCCTGGGGGGCTCAGTCGGTTGAGCGTCTGACTTCGGCTCAGGTCATGATCTCTCGGTCCGTGAGTTCGGGCCCCGCGTTGGGCTCTGTGCTGACAGCTCAGAGCCTGGAGCCTGCTTTGGATTCTCTGTCTCCCTCTCTCTCTTCCCCTCTCCCACTCGGGCTCTGTCTCTGTCTCTCTCTCTCTCTCTCTCTCAAAAATAAATAATAAAACATTCAAAACAAAACTTTAAAAAAGGCACATTTTAAGCTGTACATCACCTCCCCGGCCTAAGTATTCAGTACAATGAACCATATACTGGGGTACCTGGGTGGCTCACTCAAGCATCCAACTCTTGATTTCAGCTCAGGTCATGATCTCACAGTTTGTGGGTTCGAGCCCCACATCGGGTTCAGCACTGACAGTGCAGAGCCTGTTTGGGATTCTCTCTCTCCCTCTCTCTCTGCCCCTCTGCTGCTAGCATGCATGTTATCTCTCTCTCTCTCTCAAAATAAATAAATAAAAACATCTTTAAAAACTAAAGAAAAAAAGAACCATCCACTCACTCCTTTCCGTGATGGTCATTCCATGGCTTCTAGGACACGGCCTTCAGCTAATTCT
Source organism: Panthera onca (assembly GCF_046562875.1). Lineage (NCBI taxonomy): Eukaryota > Metazoa > Chordata > Mammalia > Carnivora > Felidae > Panthera > Panthera onca. The sequence goes on from NC_138339.1 coordinate 228,461,628, forward strand.
GTTGACCTCTTACGTCTCTGACCACACCTTCTCCACATCTGACTCCTTCCCACTGGCCTGTGCCTTACACGCTGGAATTTCCAGGGTTCTGGATTCCCTGAGGATGGTTGGCTCAATTATTATGTATCTTGTGTGTAAGTCACTGTGATGCCCAGCTTTCCCAAGGGGGTCTGGACATCACAAAGGCCCCTAACAGTTAACACATCCAAACATGAACTTCTGATTTTCTCCTGCCCAGCTCCCTGCTGACTTCCCCAAGTCACTGTTTTCTGTGTTCTGTGGCACGGTGAGAAAGCCTGGAATCTGGGAGTCGTCCTCTACTTCTCCTCCTCGGCTCCTTCCCTATCAAAGACCAAATCTTCATCGGCTCCAACTCCCTTTTGCCATCTTTCACCCAAACTATCGTAAACATGCCCTAATGTTCTTCAACTCATTCTCCACCCTGCCACCGCTTACGTTTGTAATGTGCGATCAAACGACGTTCCTCTCCTGTCTAATATCCTTCAGTTGCTCCCCATCACTCACAGATTACTCTTGACATACTCATTTTGGTCCTTTGTGATCTAGCCCCTGCCTTTCTCTGCAGACATCCCCACTCACATACTTACGAGTCCTAGACTGAAGCGTGCTATTTAATGCCCATTTGCTCTGCCTGTAACTCTTCTAGCCTAAGCAGCAAATTTCTCCTAGTCCTTCCTGGGCTTGCTCAAATATTATCTCCTCTGGGAGGTTTTGTCCTTATGCACTCAGGAAGTGAGCTGCTTCTTGTTTGTGAAATTTATATCGCACGCGGGACCGTGAGATCCTCAAGGGAAGGGACCACATCTTATTCGCCTCTGCATTCCTGCCACCTACCCTTGCTCCTGGTACGTAGTGCACTATTGGACAAAGAGTCTTGACTTCTTGTCTTCTTTCCCATTAGAACCCCAGGTTTCACTCTTAAAATGAGATTTCTACCTCCCCTTTATTCATGTACTGGCCTTCTCAAGGATTCTGAAGACAGCAATTCACAGATTCTGCAGTGATATCAGATACTCAGATTCTTCTGAAAGGATCAAACTGCTTTGCTTCTGTTAAAACAGAAATCTAGTTTGCTCAGAGTGCAAAGTGGACAAGCTTCATCGTGTGTCATGGGTTTTCTCTTTGCATGGAATGAAGGAGAGGGGAAGGAAACTACCGTTTGTTCAAAAGCCTCTGCTAGGGGCAGGACTAGGCTCTCATTTCCTGGATAGGCAGGAGCAGAGACATCACTGTCAAGAAGTCCTCGTCCTAGCTCTCCCGCTAACTAATGCGTGGCTCCCTGGAGCGAGTGGCCGTCTCAGATCCTTATTCTCCTCATTTAAAAATAAAAGGGTCAGGCCAAATTGTCCCCAGAGGTTGCCAAGCTCTAAGGTTTCGTTAGAACAAAAATCACTGAGTAGATTTGCCCTGAGCCAGCACCTGTGCTAGGCATTAGGGATGCCAATAAGATGCAGTCCTTAGCCTGTCGTATTCAGTGTGGAAGAATAATTCTGTTATTCTGACTCTGCACAGGCTGTTGCGACTACTTAAAATCAATCACTGATTGGACCTATATAAACAAAGTATGTTCAGTTAAGAAAGAAAAACCTACTGGGGCGCCTGGGTGGCTCAGTCAGTGAAGCTTCCAACTTCAGCGCAGGTCATGGTCTCACGGCTCATGAGTTCAAGCCCCGCGTCGGGGTCTGTGCTGACAGCTCGGAGCCTGGAGCCTGCTTCGGATTCTGTGTCTCCCTCTCTCTGCCCCTCCCCTGCTCATGCTCTGTCTCTCTCTCTGTCTCAAAAATAAATAAAAACATTTAAATAAATAAATAAATAAATAAATAAATAAATAAATAAATAAAATAAAACTTTAAGGAAAAAAAAAGAAAGAAAGAAAAACCTACTGAAACGATCGTGTGTAAAATTTCCTGCAAGGCCTAATTCAGATTAGATGAATAAATTATGGTTCGTGCCTCAAAAGAGGCTCTAACCCAGAGAAGACCCACTGTGCATGCAGCCGATAAAATAAATTTTATAATCAAGATTGTTACTCCTGCAGGAATAGTTTTTTAGGAAACCGCTGCTAGACCAACTCAGATTATCTGAAGGGTTTTATGTTACTTACCATGAAGTTAGAGGTAGACAAATACCGATGCTAAATACATGTCCTGAACAAAGATGGGCTTCATTCATAGCAGAATTTCACAGGGGTTTTGATAAAGTGCTCTGGATACTTCTGTTATGTGACATGTTCTTTTACCTGAGGCGGCCAGTCCCTAAAGAGGCATTCACATCTCTCGAGGATATGTGTTTCATCCGTTTTGTATTCTTGCAGAGTCTAGCCAGTTTCTTTTACCTTGTGCAAAATAAATCACAGGCTGATGCTGCACCGTGCTGGAACTGTCTGCCTACTTTCAGACCACCATAAAGAGTGTTTTCTCTCCTTGTGTCTTTTTTTTTTCATCTTAACAAATCAGTTGTGTTTTTCTTCCCCAGCATTGTTGAGGCATATTTGACAAATAAAATTATAGAATATATAAAGTGCACAACATGCTGATTTGATATACACACACATTTTCAAAGGAAGAGTTGAATGGTTGTGGGTATGATATTTGAAATTGTATCCAGGATTTCTAAGAGGTCTTCAATGATGATACTTTTGTAGATAGGATTGAGAACCAATGAGCAAGTGGATGGAGAGCAAAGGAAATGGAGATCACATTACGTTGGTAATTTCAAAGACAGATAAATAAAATTATCGTTAAATGAATCTAACAAAAACTATGTCTTTAAAAAATAGACTTTTTAAAAGATCCATTTTAGAGTCACAGAAAAAATGGAAGACAGAGTACAGAGAGTTCCTGAATACCCCTGTACCTGCACATACTCAGCCTCTTCCATGATCACCATCCCACACAGAGTGTGGGACCTACACATCATCATCACCCCAAGTCCATAATTTGCACTAGGGTTCACTCTTGGTCTTACACATTCTGTGGGTTTTGACAAATGTATAATGATTTGTATCCACCATTATAGTACCACACGAAATATTTTCACCTGAAGCCTGAAAATCCCTTATGCTCTGACTGTTCAGCCCTCCCTCCTAACTCCTAGAAACCACTCATCTTTTTCATGTACCCATAGTTTTGTCTTTTCCAGATTGTCATATAGTTGGAATCACACAGTACGTAGACTTCACAGATTGGCTTCTTTCACTTGGTAGTATGCATTTAAGGTCCCTCCATGTCTTTTCATGGATTGATGGCTCAGTTTCTTTTAACACTGAATAATATTCCATTGTCTGGATATATCACAGTTGATTTATCCGTTCACCTACTGAAGGACTTCTTGGTTGCTTCCAGGTTTTTGCAGTTATGAATAAGTCTGCTATAAACATTCCTGTGCAGGTTTTTATATGTACATAAGTTTTCAACTCATTTGGGTAAAATACCAGAGTGTGATTGCTCAGTCCTATGGTATGGGTATGTTTGGCAGTAAGAAACTGTCAGACTGTCTTCCAAAGTGCTGTACCATTTTGCATCCCCAACCGCAGTGAGTGAGCATTCCTGTTGCTTCACATTCTTGTCAGCATTTTGTGTGGTCAATGTTTTATAATTTTGTCATTCTAATAAGTGTATGGTGTTATCTCATGGTTATTTTAATTTGCCATCAGTGTGTCTTGTTTGGAGAAGTGTCTGTTCAGACTGTTTGCCTATTTTTTAATTGGGTTGATTGTTTTCTTATTAAAGTTTTAAGAGCTCTTTGTATATTTTAGACAATAGTCCTTTATCAGATATGTTTTTTGCAGATGTTTTCTCCAAGTCTATAACTTGTCTTCTCATACACTCAACAATGTCTTTCTCAGAAGTTTTTAATTGTAATGAAGTCCAGTTTATCAGTTATTTATTTTATAGATCATGTCTTTGGTGTTGTATCTAAAAAGTTATCACCAAACCTCAAGTCATTTAGATTTCCTTCTATGTTATCTTCCAGGGATCTTATAATTTTGTGTTTACATTTAAGTCTGTGATTCATTTTGAGTTAATTTTTGTGATGGGTAGAAGGTCTGTGTCTAGATGGATTTGTGTTGTGTGTGTGTGTGTGTGTGTGTGTGTGTGTGTGTGTTCAGTTGTTGCAAAAAAATTGTTGAAAGGCTATCAGTAGAAGGTCTGCGTCTAGATGGATTTGTGTTTGTGTGTGTGTGTGTGTTGTGTGTGTGTGTGTGTGTGTGTGTGTGTGTGTGTTCAGTTGTTGCAACAAAATTTGTTGAAAGGCTATCAGTTCTCTATTATATTACTTTTGTTCCTTTGTCACAGATCAGTTGACCATACTTGTGTTGGTCTATTTCTAGGCTCTCTATGCTGTTCCATGGATCCATTTTTCTATTCTTTTACCAATAGCATACTGTATTGATTACTTTAGCTTTATAGTAAGTCTTGAAGTTGGGTAGTATCAGCCCTCCAACTTTGTTCTTCTGCTTCAATATTGTGTTGGCTATTCTGGGTCTTTTGCCTCTCCATCTAAACTTTAGAATCTGTGTGTTGTCTTGTTATTTTTTGTTTAATACCAGAAATTTTGAACACTATAATGTGGCAACTCTCAAAATCAGATATCCTCTCCCCAAGGTTTGTTGCTGTGGCTATAGTTTAGTGACTTCCCTTGTTGTGGCTATAGTTCAGTGACTTTCCTCAGCTAATTCTCTGAAGTCTGAATACTTTGCTATATATTACCACTGAAGTCTCCACTTGGTTAGCTTAGCGGTCAGCAAATGATTGAACAGGACTGTCCTTAAATGCCTTGAACCAGTATGTCTCCCAGCCTTTATCAAGGGCTCTTTGTGCATATTGGGCTATGGTTTCAATGTTCCAGGAGGAAGTTGATAATTCTGCCTTAGCCTTTATTTCCTGCTTGTGCAGATCAACAATGCCGAGCGGAGGTGAGAAATTAGGACTTTGTTATGCCTTTTCTAGGTATGCACACAGTTCTTCATATGTGCTTGGCCTTCTAGATTCCTAAGAATATGTTAGAACTTTTCTAAGTCCCCTATGGACATCTCATTCTTGCAGCTATCCTTTTCATTCATTTTGGTTCACATCTTGTTTAGCCCAAATGTTATCAGCGGTTCAGGCAGCTATGATGTTAAATAATTGCTGCTGATTGTTTTTGACAAACACCCTGGGGGGGAAACTGTTCTCAGTGATGAGCTCAGAGTCAGGTTAAATGAAGATAAGCCCTGTGAATGGGGGCCATTCAGGCAGTTTCCAGGCAGCTCAGATAATGACAGTTCTTTAATAATGAAGCTTTTGGGGAGCCAAGCCCATTCTGCCCTCTCCAGTGGCTGCTAGGCTGCCAGTTTTCATAGGTACCCTGATTGTGATGCTGTTGTTTTTCAAAGCTTTTGCAGAGCTGAGGAAAGAAACATGAGAATAGGGCAAGGTCAGATGCCTCAAATCTCCCTGTTCCCACGTAGATTCAACCACTTTTCTTAAATAGACAGTACTTGGATGGTTGCAAGCCTTTATTGCTTTCCAGAGTTCTTAAAAAGTTGATTTTGACAGTTATTGACAATATTCTTCTTACTTTTATAAAGGAACAGAGCATTGAAGACTTTTATTCCACCATTCCCACCGATGTCACTCACTTGCAGTGTTTTTTATTCAGCTTTATTAAAAGTGTAATTTACATTCAAGAAAATTCACCAACTTAAAACCTACGATTTGTTGAATTTTGTCAAATGTATACAGTTATGTGACATTCACCACAATCATGATGTAGGACATTTCCATTATCTCAAAAAGTTCTCTGTTGCTGACATTTGGCAACCACTGAACTGTTTTCTGTCACTGCAGTTCTACCTTCTCTAAAATTTTGTATAAATGCAATTATATAGCGTGTGCTCTTTGTGTCTGGCTTCTTTTACTTAACATAATGCCTCTGAGACTCATCCATTTTGTTGCATGTATCAGTTGTTAGTGCCTTTGTATTTCTGAATATTTCTTTATATGTGTATACCACAGTTTTTATTTCCATTTGTCAGTTAAGGGACCTTTGTGTTATTTCCACTTTGGGGCTATTTTCTGAATAAATTTGCTGTGAACATTCACGTACAGGTCTTTGTATGGGTGTACGATTTATTTTATCTTGGATATAACTAAGAGTAGAATTGCTGGGTCATATTCTAAGAATATGTTTAATTTAGTAAGATATTACCAAATTGTTTTCCAAGGAGGCTGTATCCTTTTGGAAGTTCCAGTGGTTCTATGTCTTTGCTAAAACTTAGTGTTGACAGTGTTTTTAATTTAGGCATTCCAGTGTGTCTTATTATTTTAATTTGCATTTCTCCCATGACCACTAAGCATCTTTTCATGTGCTTATTTGCCATTTGAATATCTTCTTTTAGAACTGTATGTTCAGAGGCATCTGGGTAGCTCAGTTGGTTAAGCATCTGACTTCGGCTCAGGTCATGATCTCACAGTTTGTGAGTTTGAGCCCCTCATCGGGCTTCACATCAGGCTCTGTGCTGACAGCTTGGAACCGGGAGCCTGCTTCAGATTCTGTGTCTCCCTCTCTCTGTCCCTCCCTGCTTGTGCACTCTCTCTCTCTCTCTCTCAAAAATAAACATTTAAAAAACGAACTGTATGTTCAAATATTTTGCATGTTTAAAAACTCAAGATTGTTTGACCTATTATGGAATTTATTGTGGAGCTCTTATGTATTCTGGGCACAAGTCCTTTACAAGATACAGGTTTTACAAATATTTTTTTTCCAAGAAGAGGAGCAACTCTTAAAGTGCAGGCAAATATCTGGGTTCAGGGGAGATAAAAGGACCCAAATCTAGGTAGTCAAATCTAGTTTGTTTGAGTCTCCAGCTTTAGAAAAATAACAAATTGACCTCTTGTTTGTGTCAAAAAGTAGAAAGCATATTCAAGCACGTGACATATAAAGGATGAGCCCTTTGATGGCTTTTGTGTATGTAGGAGATCAAAAACTTTTGCACAGAATAAAAATGTTTGTTTGTGATTCCAACCTATGATGGAAGAACAGTTTGTTAGAAAAGTAAATTTTGTAAATGACAAGCAATCCTTACCTAAACAAACCTGTTACAGAGCTGCCAGATGAGCAACATCGACTTATTGAAGCTCTTCTGTACCTCATTATATATCCAAATGAGAATGTATATATAAAATTTACCTCACATACCACTCTTAGGTCTTAGGCAGCAATGGACACATGTGGAACTGACCAAAAAGATAGGCTGTCAGTTATAAGAGCAAAGGCCAAGCCCATGCTAAAGATAGCTTCAGACTAAATGATCAGTGTCTAATCCAGGGTTGCTTATTATATTTGACACTAATGAATGTGTAGTCAGTGGGTAAACTGGAGATGGCTGAAAATAAGGGGAGTCATCAGATATTTTTAAATAAATGAGTGACATGAGAAAAAGTTGAGAAATAGAACTGGTTTTAATGTAAAGCATTTGAATTGGTAGTGAAACCAATTAAGAGGCTATTGCCTGGCTTAGGTAAAAGATGAGAAGGCACCAAAATAGGGCCAAAGAAGAGGCAAGATTTCAAAAATACCACAGAGATGTAATTGATGGGACTTGGTAATCAAATGAATACAGACCTTAAAGAAGAAAAGTGTCAAGATGACTCCATTTGGCTGGCCTACTTGGTGATGCTCTTAATCAAGATAAGACAGTAAGTATCAGAAACAAGTTTGGAAGAGAATACGATGAGCTCAATTTTGAAAGTTGAGTTTGAAGGGTCAGCAGAACCCCACAAATGGGTGAGATTAATGAGTAGTTAGAAACGTGACTCTGGGGCTCAAGGGAGGTATCTGGGTTAGAGAAAGAAGATTGGACATCATCAGAGTCTATTTGATGGGATAATATATTTCAGTATATTCATGCAGAATAAAAAGAGCAATGACTATAGTCTGAATCCTAAAAAATATTAATAGTTAAGGGGCAGGTACTACTTGGTGACAGGAAGGAGATAGTGTTTAGAGAGATGAGGGAACTCATAATCTTAAATGCCAAAGAGAAAAGTTTCAAGGAATGGAGAGTGGGGATTATTGCCCATTACTACAAACAGGTCTTTGCTAAAAAGAAGATATGGAATTTGGTGATCAAAAAGCATTAGTCACAACTGGAAATAGCCTAAATATCCACCAGCAAAAGAGTAGATAAACCAATTGTATGTCTTTATACCATGGAAAACTACTCTGCCATTAAAAGGAATGATTACTGCTATACTCCATAAAATGGATCAATCTCAAAAATATTGTGTTGAGTGAAAAAAAAAAAAAAAGCCAGACACACAAAACTACATACCATATGATTCCATTTATATGATAACCAAGGATCGGCAAAATCAGTCTATGAGTGATAGAAATCAGAAAGAAGATGACCCTGAGGGAGGTAGGAGGGGATGTGGTGGTGAGGAGAGAATTGATGGTAAAGGAGCACAAGAGAACGTTCCTATGTGCAAAAATGTTCTTTACCTTGTTTGAGGGTAGTTAAAATTGCCAAAACTCATTGAGCTGAAAATTTAAAGCCAGAGCAGTCAGAATACAAAAGGAGTCATCAAAGATAGGAGATTGAACACCTGAATTTTCTTGCTATCTAAATTCCCACTGATTTAGAGAGGCATTCCTTTACAAAAGCAGATGTCCATACAAAGAGAGACACCACAACTATAAAATTTTCAAAGCAGAAAAACAGAAATGATGTAGTAGAGAACTTGGCAAGCCCAAGAAATAAAAGCTAAGTGGTCAGTGAAATAAGTCATAAATTCAGTCTGTACTACAATAATCCTAAAAAGCTCAAAAATGGGGATTGACATTTAAGGGAGGCTAAAAAGAAGACGGTTGTTTGAAATTCTGTTTTAAAGTAGATAGAGCCCTGGATTTACTCCCCCAGTTTATATCTAGGTGACTTTTCTTCCCCACCATCAGCCCAAAACTAGAAGTTGATTGCCTAGAGAGGCTACAACAGAAGTTCCCTAGGCTGGGGGAACACTAGACATAGTTGAAGGTGAGGCACTCAAGTGAAAATGGGAACTTCAGTGACAGTGATATTTATGTTCTAAATATTGAGGTTCTCAGGCCTCTTTTGTAGCTCAGCCTCAGCATATTAGAAAACACACTCAAGAAAAATCTGAGAATCTGAGTGCTGAGAAATCTGTTCAGCCCATGATAGTAAAATAAAATAAAATAAAATAAAATAAAATAAAATAAAATAAAAACAAGGGCAGCAAACCCCCAACTAGAACAGGTAAGAAGGCTCTGAGAGAGACGTCACCAAGGAAATTAGATTACTAGAGTAACACACTTAGGGAGTTAGATAGCTGAGGAAGTATTTGAGTTTGAATTTAGGGATAAATACATTGAAAACTAAGGAAACAAATAAACAAGACACTTATTAACTCCTAGGATAATGAAAAGTTGAGAATGGAAGACAAAATAATCAGAGTGTGATATACATGTGAACAGCATTTACATGGTCAATAATAAATATAATAAACACTGAATACTGATTTATCCAAAAACTGAAATTATGACATAACTATAATTATAAAAGATACAGTGTATGAATGGGGGGTAGGTGAGGGATGGAGACAGGTAGTAAAAAAAAAAAAAATAAATCATCATGCAGAGAATAAAGTCTATAAATAATGATTTGTACTGAAAAATCAAGAAGTAACAGCATAAACATGTTGTTAGAGGTAAACGCCAACAAAAGAAATGGGCGAAGAGTTGCCCCCAAAGAGGCATAGATGAAAAAGGACAGGAGGAGGGGTAATGTGTGACTCTTCAAACCATATGCATTCAATAAGTATGATTTTTAAAGTATAATCAGATAAAGTAAACTAGTAAAGGTATTTGCAAGAGCATTTTAGGAAATTACATTGTAATGGATTGAAGAGTGAATGAATATTGAGACTGTCCTCGGGCAGTTGAGTAGTGTAAGGAAGGGAATATTGGGGTAGGTTAGTACAGTTGCTTGATGGAAAGATTAGGATTGAGGGGAAAATTGTTTGTGTGATTATGGTGATTTAGGTAGCTAACTAATTGGTTAGTCAATTTGTTCAAGACAGGGATAAGCTTAAAGAGAAGAAAGCAGTCGAGAGAATTTGCTGAGGTGAGGGAATAAATGAGGTATCAAGGTCCCAGAAGAAGTGGTGGATGTTGAAATAAAAAACAAGATGAAAGGGTTAGCTTTGAAAAAGAAGAGGAACATCATTTTTTTTATGATGAAGGAAAGGATTATTAAAAGAATTTATGTCTGATAGCTTATGTTCAGCTATATTTTCTCATTGACAGCAGTGGCTAAGTTCTCTGTTGTGGGACTGGGATATTTTTCATGATCTGAGATTGGGAGCCAACCAGACAAAAAAATGAAAGGAATGCTGAGTAGCAATTTTCAGAGCCCAGCTGAGGATGAAAATCAAAATGTATTTATTCGTCAGCCTGGTCTGCCATAACAAAATACCACAGACTGAGTGTCTTAAACAACAGACATTTATTTTCGCACAGTGCTGGAGGCTGGAAAGTCCAAGATCAAGGTGCCAGCAGGGCTTGGTCCCTGGTAAGCACACTCTTTCTGACTAGCAGACAGCCACCTTCTCACTGTGTTCTCACATGGCACATTGAGAGAGCGCGAGCTCTCTGGTGTCTCCCCTTGTAAGGAACCAATTCTGTTGGATCAGAGCTCTTTCCTGTGACCTCATTTAACCTCAATTACTTCTTACTCCACATACAATAACATTGAGGGTTAGGGTTTCAGCATACGAGTTTGGGTGGGGACACAATTTAGTCTACCATATATATAATTCAGCACTGAGTTATCTTGCCATTTATACCCAATAGCCCAAGAGTAGGGGAGAGGACAGATGGTTAAGTTGATCTGAATTTGGGGACTAGCATGATCGCGGTGGCAAATGAATGGAGGGACTGGTGAAAGCAGGGCTAAGATGACTGTTCATGCATTCCAGGAAAGGAGAGGGAAGCCAGGAAAAGGCTGGGTTTAGATTAGGGGATGGGTAGGGACTGGTAGGCTGGAAAGCCAACGGGACGCTTTGCATAGCATACCTTGAGTGGGTACAGTACTTTGTAGGGACATAACTTTTCATTTCTACACTTTCAACTTCATTGGCAATAAATGAGAATCAATCTGAAAAGAAAATTTAGGCTTATTAGTGGTAGCAATCACCACCTTTTTCTTTCTTTTCAGACGACTGCATACATTGAACAAGTGTGCCTCAATGAAACTTGATGTGAACTTCCAAAGGAAAAAGGTAGGTGTCTACACCTTACTAAGATCATGGTTTATGTTAACAAAAGAAGTTTGCATTCATGGATTAAAAACAACAGGAACCCAAGCAAAATTCTGAAATGCCCGACCATCTATGTTTGTTTTCCAAATATCCCAGCTCATCATAACCATCATAAATAAGTCCCATGATAAATCCAGGCTGAGGTCCATTTGTTTCACCATTTCACTTTGTTTTCATTTTGATCAAAGAGTTTTGCTGAAAGATATAAAATGCCTTCTCTGTGGTCATCTTTTAGAAGTTTCTTTAGTCGTAAGTGTCCACTCCCCATCAGTCTCAAGTACTCCACAGTGATGTGTAGATTAAGCGAATGCAGAAAAGAACCCGTGGGCCCGTGCCAAATGTCTTTTGCTTCATCCTGTTCCATAGCATTTTATTTCCAAGTACCCTGGAAGATGTGCTCATCCACAGGCAGGTTCATTTCATAATCGGTGAGGGGTCGTGTGGAGTGTGGCAACAAGATGCGGGGCCTGCCTCCTCTATACCATCCCTCCCACTTACACTTCTCTCTGCTCACAAGGAATTTCGTTCAGTTTTAAGAGTCACTATGCTCCCTCCGTGTTCTATGACTAGCATGTGCTATTCCCTCTGTAGGAATGAGACAGGACACTTCAGTTCTGAAATAAAGCTGTACTTTATTGAGCACTTACTGTTTTCGAGGAGCTATGTTATGTGCTTGCCATACGTGATCTCATTGAATCCATTCAGGTAGGATCTCTGTTTTCTAGACAAAGGAAATAAAACTTGAACGGGTTGTCATTTGCTCATGATCTTTAAGCCAGCGGGAGAACGGAGTTTCAAACTCAGGCATGCCTGACTCCAAAATCAAGGCTCCTAATAACCACTGTCGCTGAAAACCCTCCCTATCCCTCAGTGAATTGATCCTCTTGGGAAATTCAAAATAAGATCGTTGACTACTTTTTTCATTTCACATCTCCAATATGTAACAAGTCAAGCCACAGTATATTTTGAAGAAGCAGAGAAAACATCTTTGAGTCGAAAGAAAGTGCTATTTATCCTGGTCTACCCAGAGAAATCATTAAATCCAATGGATTTTAAGTCACTCTTGAGTAACCTGATCTTTAAAAAATAACTTGAATTTGAATTTCTATTCTAAAATAGCACCCAAAGGAAAAAAAAAAAAAAAGCAAATGAATTTTGGTTGACCTCACCTTAAAAACAGTTTGGAGTTTGAGTTAGAAACCAAAGATTTAAGCTAATGAGGTAAAATGGTGAAAAACAATATCCAGAGAAATATTAAAATATGAGCAATTTGTCTAGGCCAAAGACAAATTAAAAATGTGGAAATAAGCGTCCCAACAGCTGTCTGGCTGAATAGACCCCTTGAAAAGCATACACACGATCTGAAGCGTGAGCATCAGATGTTGTTTTGGTCGTAACACATGGTTCTTATTAACCTAACACAGCCACGCCTATGTGTCTAAAGCATGGCTGATCCATACGGCTTCCTAGACAGATCTGTGTAGCTGCAGTGTATTACAAGAGACAAAAACTAATGACATGATTTGTTTTCAGCCAAGTGGAGTGATCAGATTCTCACCCTATCACCAGCTTTTCAAAAACCCACATGTGAGATCGGCCGGAATAACATTTGTTAGGCTGGTTGTGTGTTACCTTCACAAAAGTTCCTCTGTAAATCGGTCACTTCAGTATTCTGACATTCTTAATTTATTCCTCACGTTGGATGTAGCGGCCCTTACCCTTACAGCCCCTGCTCAGCTAGAGGCCTCACAAATGCATGCACTGAAATAAAATACGGCTTTGCACTCAGTAAATTGAGAAGACATGGCCTGACTTCTCAAATAAATAATTTCAACATGTGGTCTTCACCACCTTGTGAATCTCAATAATGACCAGCATCTGGGGCTGTGGTCTAAGCAGTTATGCAGGAGACCGTGTGGGGGTGTGCATGCCTGTGATCTGCCCCTTCCACAAGTCATAGGCTCACCCTTTATTTTACTGCACCAAAAAAATATAAATACATACATAAATACAAGCTAGGACTAGGTCAAATGATCAAACGTAGAAAGTGAAACTTGAGAAGAAGCACCATGTGACACTGCAGTCAACTTCGGAATTCGTTTAGTCGGAAGAAAAAGACAACCAGCAGCATTTCCTCTAGGTATGTCCCCATTTTAGGCAATCTAAGAAATAAAAATATAATCCTTACCTCTCATCTGCAGAGGCCCAGACGTGACTCATTCTGTAGAATATCATCCCCAAATTGCCTAAGTGTCCATAGCCCCAGTGGTTCTTTCTCCCTTTGGGATCAATGAAAGGGCTACATGTGCTCACCTAGCAGTTTGTGTGGGCAGCAAACACCCACACAGAGCATGCTCTGTGCCGGGCGCTGTCCCTCCCCGTGTACTCCGAGTCACGGATGCACAGGGAGTAACTTGCTCAAAGTCACGCAGAAATAGCAAGGTTTGACCCCAGATACCCTGGCACCAAAATGCCCCTCCTTGCCTTTCAAAGAATTCACAGGGGCGCCTGGCTGGCTCAGTTAGCCAAGCATCTGACTCTTGATGTTGGCTCAGGTCATGGTCTCGCAGTTCATGAGTTCGAGCCCCGAGTCAGGCTCTGCACTGCAAATGCTAGGGATTCTTTCTCTCCCTCTCTCTGCCCCTCTCCTGGTCTCTCTGTCTCTCTTTCTCTCTCTCTCTGTCCCTCAAAATAAATAAATAAACATTAAAAAAAAAAACTTTAAAAAAATAACACAAAGGGGGCACCAGGGTGGCTCAGTCAGTTAAGCGTCAGACTTTGGCTCAGGTCATGTTCTCACGGTTCGAGGGTTGGAGCCCCGCATCGGGCTCTGTGCTGACAGCTCGGAGCCTGCTCTGGATACTATGTCTTCCTCTCTGTCTCTGCCCCTCCCCCGCTCATGCTCTGTCTCTCTCTCCCAAAAATAAATAAACATTAAATTTAAAAAAAAAAAAATAACACAGAATTCAGAAATGTACTGGAGTCTGAGGGGACTTCTGGCACTTGGCCTGAGGCCTGGAAGAGTTTCCTCTGCAATACATACAATTATAATGCATTTTTATTGTTGTTTTTAGAAGAGGGATGTTTCTTGCCATCTGTACAGAAGTCCATGATTTATTTAATGTCCTTGTAGAAATGCATCTCTGGGTCTCTCACAGTGAATGTCCTTGCTCTGCTTTGCATTTCCTTCTCATTGGATTTTGTTTTTTAAATTCTGAAGAGTTTGATGGGTTCACCCAAGAAAGAAAAACAAGTATAGAAACAGATGAGGATGGTGAAGCCTCATTCATACTTACTTGGGCGCACGCCTTTCTTGGACAACAAATGGCTACTTGCAAAGCCCCAGGAGAAATGAAATCACACCTGCCTCCCCCTCTCAAGATAGTAGCGCAAGATTTTCTCTTTGTGGGAGAGAAAAGTGATTTATCAGAGATTCAAGGTAACCTTCCCTGTCTCTGTGAGAGTCAGGTAGAGAAGAGTATTCTCAGTCTCGGCCACACACCTCACTGAGACACTTACTAAAACCCAGGCGGGAGGCATTTCTGGAGACCCTGAGGACACCAGCAGCTCCCCTGCCTCTGGCTTCAGGCTCCTTCCCCTGCAACCCTGCAAAGGGTACATTCCAGCTTCTGAACAGGTGGACTCCACCACTCAGCTCCCGTTAACCTGAATGGAAGATACACTTCTAAATTTCTATGTAACCGTGGATTAGCTGCCTCTTGCAGCTGTGGACCTGTGTGGGCTCCTGTTTCCAGTGTAAAGATCTGGCCAAATGCCATTAAAATAAAAAAATTAAAAAGAAAAAAAACACCTTTCTTTTGCAATGTCTGTTTGGCATTTGTCTCTGAGAAATATATAATTTCAACTCAGAATGTTCCCATTTTTCGGAAAAGCCAAAATATCAGCATTTCATCTAAATTAAAAACTCCAAGGCCCACACAGAGCTACTTGTTCTCAGAAAAAGTGTTTCTTCTTCATCATTACCTACAAAATTCACACTTGCTTCACGATGACCTTAAAACTCCCCATTGGTTAGTGTTTATGTGCTATGACTTTCATTCAAAGTTAAAGTCGAGACCAAAGACTCCAGTAGGCTGTCTGTTAAATGAGGAAAGAGACAGACATATATGCTCACAAGGCTCTTCCCTACGATTTCCCAAGAGAGAAAGGCTGGCTTCAGATGGTTCTGGTTAAAGTTATAGTTTTAATAAAGCTCTCTGAATCATGACCAAAGGTGGAAAGCAACTCAGAAACCATGACTAATTGCCACCTTGCAGCCAGCATCTCGGGGCCTGGATGCTATCAGCATTTCAAAGGAGCTGCAGCTGTTGTCCAGGGGCCCGGTCTCCTCTCCCCTCCACCCCCTCTGCTTTTCACACACACCCCAGTCTCTCCCTCCAAATTAGACGCTTCCCACTAGCTCCAAACAGCAGAGTCAAAAGAGAAAAAAATTACGTCGTATTCCAGCATTCGCTTGACTGGAGAGTATTACAGTCTCAAATTGAAGATAATTGCAGGTGCATATCCTAGAGCCATTAGATCTTTGAGTTGGAAGGGATGTTCCATCATCTCCTCCAGCCTCTCATCCACTACAGGATTTACTTCCGAGAGCCTTGCTCATAGCCCACTCAGCCTCTGCCTGTGAGCATCTAGCCACGATGAGTTTGCTGCACTGCAGGGCAATTTATTTTCTTTCTAATTACTGGAAGTCTTCCATACAGTAAGCCGAAAGCGGATTTGACGTAAACTCTCGCCCATTGGATTCTAGCTCTTTTCTCTGCAGAAGCACTGAGGGCTCACTTTTCACACAGCAGCCCATCAATGCTCAATCCTCTAGACTGGGGGTCCGCAAACCACTGTTCCTGTTTTTGCAAACAAAGTGAAACTTGCATTAGAGCACTCATTCTTCTGGCTCTAATAGCAGAGTTGACCAGGTATGACAGGGATCGCATGGCCCAGAAACCTATAGTATTTACTATCTGACCCTTTACAGAAAGTTTTCTGACCTCTGCTCAATCTTGAACAGTTTCTCAAACTGTCTATGGTGAGTGACTTAGGGTTTTTGGTTTGTTTATTTATTTAATTTATTTTTACTTCATGAAATTTTATCTCATTAAGAGGCCGCCATTCAGTTCTGTTAAGGTCTTTATACATCCCGATATCACCAGTCTCTAACAACAATAAGTAGCTTTACATTGTACTTTAAGGTTTACGTGGCATTTTCACATATAATCTCCTTTGGCTGTGTTGACAAATCATGCTGGATTTATATTACTATTAGTCCCATTTACAACTGAGATAATTGACTCTCAAAAAGGGTACCTTGGTCAACATTACTTAGTGAATTACCTAACATGAGTTCTCCTGGCTCATTCAAGTTATTCTTAAAATTGACATAACTTTGAGGCATCCTCCAGAGAGCTCCCCTGTAGTTGCATTCAGCCTTTTGACCACACTCTTTGGTGTGAACTACTCAACCAGTTACCAAAAGAACTCTCTATAGCATCCAACACGGTTAGCCATCTTGGTCACAACGATATCGTGAGAATCTCTTGTCAGTTCTTTTGCTGAAATCCAGACACTCTGTGTCTGTATTTCCATGGTATACTAAACCATTGAGATGGGAGATTAAGGTTCGTCTGGTGTGTCTTTTTCTCATAAATACATCTCACTCCTAGAGATTTCCATTTTGCATTCCTAAATAATCAAGCTATTTGTTTTTAAGCCTCAAAAAAAATTATCAAACAGAGGAGATCTCAATATCTCTTAATCAGTACACTTCCACAATTACTGGAGAGTCGGCTGTATGCACGTTAAGTCTGCTGGGCCCTGAGTGTTTAGAAAAAAAAAAAAAACTTAAACTCTAGTACAGTGTGTTTTTCATATTGTCAGTCACGACACGTTGGTGAGCTGTGAAACAATTTTGTTGGGTAACAGACAATATTAAGAAAAATAGACTAAACTAGATTATAAAATATGAGTAAAAACAAGGATAATATTTATATCATGAGCTTGGTTATTTATTCGTTTGTATGTTTGTTTATTGTAACATGTGTGTGCCTTAAGTTGTGATGGAAAGTTTCTTATTGTAGGTCACTATCAATAGGTTGAAAGATTCTGCCCTGGTGGAAAAACCAGACAGAATCATGTCACTGCCCTTTGGGACATACTATGATAATCATATGCACAGGATGCTAAAGGAGAATGGGTGTTTTTTTTTTTTTTTTCTTTTTTCTTTGTTTTGTTTGTTTTTTTGCTTTGGTTTTCATTTGTTTGTTTGGGTTCAAAAGATCTAAATACTGCAAAATTTCCCTGAACTGCTGGCCGTGTTTTCCAGGAGTTCACCACTTTTTCACATGCCTTGGTTGGATTGTAAATACCCTCCTGTTGCCCAAAGCTAGTATAATAAACCCTTAGAGTCTAGCAGACGGGGGCAAGCTTTCCATTGCCAGTCCACAGTGCCCAGCTTGGCATCTTTTCTTGACCAAAATAAAGGAATCCTTATCCAACTCGTATGTGGTTTTCCAGCATCAGTAACCGAGTTTGGGCTAACTTGAGAGACATCATTGGAGCCCACGCTAAATATCGTAATTTCTATTTAAAATATATACATTTTCTTTAAAAATATATCCTTTCTTTGCCTTCTCAAAACGTATTTGCTGAAAGGGCTTTTTCAGAATGCTAACTTAATATCAGCTTCTTTTCACTAGCTTCCTGAAATGTGATCTGAAAATCCAGTGAGCTCACCCTTCAACCTTTATGGTGCCTGATACATAAGTGGCTCTCAAATGCCATGTCTTACTGTGTATCAATCACAGAAAAAGAGAACTCTAAAATGCTATAAAGAAAGTATAACTTTGATTCATCATCCGAGACCCTTTCCTTTTTTCCTACGTGTACATCTTTTTAAACTCTTTTGCCAAAGCTTTATATAACTTTTTTTAAACTCAAAGCTAATTTCCCACTGTGATCCCAAAGCAATGGAATTCTCCATTAGTACCTTAGTTTTTACTTTCTTCCACCTTCTACCGTATGTGAATGTAACCGCTGTACGTGAATGTTCAAATTTGTCAGTTAGTCCAGCCCATGTGAATCTAGATTTTCAAGAAATAAGTGAGAATAGGGAGATGGCAATATTTATTGCCTGAGCATCTATTTACTTTTTCTTGAAAGGAGAATATATCGCAAAGTTAAGGGGGGTTAAAGTAGACATTAGATATGTAAAAAGATAGGTAAGCAATCTTCTTAGATAGACAATAAGTAGATAAGCAATTTAGCCAACACTGGAAAATAACAAATACTCCTCAATGAGGGCCTACTAAATGCATTATTTCATTTAGCTCCCTCAGCACACCCATGAGGCAGAACCTGTTTTTAGTACCATTTCATGAGTTGATGGAAACTGGAGAGAAGAAGCAATTTGCAAGCAATCACCTAAACTCTTAAATGGTACTACTAGAATTTGGAACCAAGTCTTAGAACCAGATGTCAAAGTAAAATAAATTTAATTCAAATAACAAAACAGTATTGAGCAGTTACTATGTGCTTGACGTTGGAGAGGTTATAAATATGATTAAGACACAGATACACAAGCCCTTCTCTTGATGAGCTTACGTCTAACGACTGAGAGTGGATTCGAGCAGCATGAGCTCAAGTTCTCATTAGAGTAAGTGCTACAACACAGATCTAACCCAAATGCTGTAGGAGCTCTGGGCGGGAAGTAGTCATTGCCTTGGAGCGGTGAGGGAAGGCTTTGAAGAGAATGGGCCAGGGAGCGGGGAAACTGGGAGGCACAACTAAAGTGAGGCAAGAACAGTACACTGCAGGCCGGTTGAAAGGGCTTTGAATGGCCGTGCTAAAGACTTCTAGGAAGGCCAAGGGAAGCTGAAGGCTTTGAAGCTGGAAAATTACATGATCATATTTGGATTACACTGTGGAAAGCTGTTTAGATGGGAAAGACGCTGGAGACAAGGATTCTAGCCAGGCTTTTACTGTAACGGACCCAGACAGAGGTGCCAAGGGCCTACACAAAGGGAATGAGAGGGAAGATGTGAAGGAGGGAACGGATTTGAAAGTCATTTCAGAGTTGGGTCTTGGTAACATGCAGGATGAGGAGGGGGAAGAAGCTGATGAATCCACTCATCTTGGAGGGAAATTATTATTTTTTGCCCTAGGTCCAGGTCTGTCCTGGGCCACAAGGGCTGGCAAAGGTAAACGAGGACATCTCTGGCCTCAAGGAGCCCAAACTCTCATCTCTCGGGGGGTTTCTACTCAGGCAGCACCCAGACAGGAAAAAGAAGTGTGTGAGGTGCAGAGTGTGAGTCAGGGCAGAGCACTGGGGGTTCAGCTGCCCGGCAATGCATGTCCTGCGAAAAGGCATTTAGATTCAGAGTTGATCAAAAACAAGCAGGCTGGCCAAGCAGAGCCGGCTGGATTGGACTCTCCTCAACTAGTGATCTCTGTAATGGCTCCCAAGTTTCTACCTAGAGGAATTCAGTGGATAATTTTGGCATTAATTTGCACAGGGAATACATGGTAAGAATCAGATTTGGGAGACTAAGGTAAGGAGTGTTACTTTTGAGATAGATTGACTCTGAAGTTCAGAAGAGGGAGGCTGGAGGGGCGCCTGGATGGCTCAGTCGGTTAAGTGTCCGACTTCGGCTCAGGTCATGATCTAACGGTTCACGGGTTAGAGCCCCACATCACACTCTGTGCCTACAGCTCAGAGCCTGGACCCTGCTTCAGATTCTGTGTCTCCCTCTCTCTCTGCCCCTCCCCCACTCTCCCCCCCCCCCTTCTCTCTCTCTCTCAAAAATAAAAACATTTTTAAAAATTAAAAAAAAAAGAGGAGGGAAGCTGGAACTATGGTCCTGGGGCTCAGTGAAGAGGTTTCAGGAAAGAAGTCGGTGCCTTTGATGGCAGGATTAAGTTTCTGAAAAAGAGAGCTGCAGGTGTTTTATATTTAGATGTCTAGTCAGATGGTAATTACACCTCTTCGTAATCAGTCAAGGAAAACTTCTCAGAGAGGAAGGAAGGACTCAGAACCTCTATGAAAATTAAAAGGAAGAAAGCTCAGCAGGTTGAGAAGAGATCCTGTAGGCACAAGGGAGGAGGAGGGTGTGGGGGACAATGAAAGATGGTGGAAGGACCGTGGGACAGCCAGAGGGCACACGTGGAAGGAAGGGAAAAGAGAGGGAGTACCGTGCCTCTGTGCTCACCCTGTTTCCCACTGCATCCATGCTTCCTGGAAGCGAGCGTCATCTGTAATGTTTTTCAGGGTGACGACTCAGATGAGGAAGATCTCTGCATCAGCAACAAATGGACTTTCCAAAGAACCAGCCGCCGGTGGTCTCGCGTGGACGACCTGCACACACTGTTCCCCGGAGGAGACAGGAATGGGTCATCGGGAGACATTAGGATGAGGAACACCACCAGCAGTGAAAGTGTCCTCACAGACCTGAGCGAGCCCGAGGTCTGCTCCATTCACAGTGAGAGCAGCGGAGGGAGTGACGGTCGCGGCCAGCCGGGCAGCCACAGCTCGGGCCGCGAGCCGTTCGACTGCCCCGGCCAGTCCTGCCCCGACAGCCCAGTCATGCTGGACGCCACGTTCGTCAGCGGCAGCCTCCCACAGTCCCCCAGAGACGTTCTCAGCTACCCCCTCCACCCAAAGAATGAGAAACCCACCAGGACCAGAGCCAAATCATTTTTGAAACGTATGGAGACACTCCGAGGGAAGGGAGCGCACGGAAGGCATAAGGGGCCGGGGCGGACCGGGGGCTTGGTGATCAGCGGGCCCGTGCTGCAACAGGAGCCAGAGGCCTTCAAGGCCATGCAGTGCGTCCCCATCCCGAACGGGGATCTCCAGAGCTCGCCCCCCGCTGCCTGCACCAGAGGGCTCCTGAGCTCCGGCAAATGGAGCGGGGAAAGCAGCCAGTCGTTAAACAGTGGTAGCGGGGTGAGCACGCCCGGCCCCAAGGAACGGAAAAGCCAGGAGGCCAACAAGCGCGGGGGCATGTACTTGGAAGACCTGGACGTGCTGGCCGGGACGGCACCGCGGGACACAGGCGACCAGAACCACGCACACGAGTTCCATTCCCAGGAGAACTTGGTAGTGCATATTCCCAAGGATCACAAACCAGGAACGTTCCCCAAGGCACTCTCTATCGAGAGCCTCTCGCCCACAGACGGTAGCAATGGGGTTAACTGGAGGACCGGTAGCATCTCCCTGGGCAGACAGCAGGGCCCTGGTGCCGGGGAGCCCAGACTCATGGCGTCCTGCCACAGGGCAAGTAGAGTCAGCATCTACGACAACGTCCCGGGCTCCCATTTGTACGCCAGCACGGGAGACCTTTTGGACTTGGAGAAAGATGACCTCTTCCCTCATTTAGATGACATCTTGCACCATGTCAATGGGCTCCAGGAGGTAGTGGATGACTGGTCAAAGAACGTCTTGCCTGAGCTGCAAACACACGACGCACTGGTTGCAGAATCTGGATTATGCCCCTTTCCATCGCCTAATCAGATCACCTTAGATTTCGAAGGCAACTCAGTCTCAGAAGGTCGGACAACACCCAGCGATGTGGACAGAGCATCTCTTAATGAGTCGGAGGCCACTGGGGTCAGGGAAAGGAGGGATTCTGGTGTAGGGGCCTCTCTGACCAGGCCAAACAGGTTGGTGGCATGATTTTCAATCCGTCTCGTAATAATTATGGTGTCTTTATTTAAGAAACGTTTAAAGAGCACATACTAAATGCCTGACCCTGTTTGAGGTGATACACAGGATTAGGCTATTCGAACACAAGTATATCTTTTGTGACAAATATTATGGGGATTGAATCCGTGTCAACTCACATTCATTTCTCTGAGTGTTTATCCTTTAATTCAATCTCAGTTTTACTAAATATATATATATATATATATATATATATATATATATATATATATATGGTGAGTATACATTGAAAGCATTATGCTAGGCACCATCAGGGATCACTGGTAAGGGAGCCCCAGGTACTTCCCGTGTCCTTGCTGCAGTATTAATTAAACAGCTCCACCTCAAATTTTAAACTTTTTTTTTTTTTTAATCCTATGATAAATTTCTGAGACTCAAGGGTGCATACTTCACAAGTTTATTTTGGCTTTAAAAAATGCCCATTACAGGGTACATTAAAGCTGTTTTACAAAGAGCATTTCAGAAGCACCCTTGAAAAATGGGCCCGGAAGAGCTTAAAGCAGTAGAAACAGTAATACTGTACCTGCCGCTGGGCTCTTGTTGAGACAGACATGTGTCTTGGGGTTCCCTAATGTGTTGTCACTTCAGGGGTGCGTCTTCATCTGTGCCTGGATGGAACACCTTCAGGTTCCACCTCCACAGCAAAGGAGAGTTAGAATGCAGACAGGACGGCAGTGTGAAATGTTCTACGGTTCCGGAACATTCCACATCTCACTTTCCGTCTCGAGCTCTCTGTCTGCGTCTCTCTCTCCCTCCACACACACTTATACATACACCGTCTCAGCCGCTTTCAACACTTTGGGAGCAAATTTAGGAATAAACAAACAAATAAAATGTATTATGTCACTTATTTAAAACCTCCCAACAAAACAGAGAATGACCTTTTTCATTATCAGACTTGAAAAAAAAAAAAAGGTTTCTTCTGTTCATTCTGTACATTGGCGTCTCCTGTTCCATTTGCTTTGTGATTTTCTTGGCTCGAAAACTATTTTGATTAGCTACTTAAAAGTTAGTAACATCCTGTGTTTTCCAATGACATATCCACTTTGTGACTGGCTTCTCTGATGGTCTTTCCGGTAAAGGCGACTCCGATGGAATAGTTTCCAGCTCTCGCACCAGCCTCAGCCGTCCACGGCACCCCACATCAGCAACCAGACAGCCGGCCAGCTGAACCTGCTCCAGCGTTTCTCACTGCTTCGCCTCACGGCCATCATGGAGAAGTACTCCCTGTCCAATAAACACGGCTGGACGTGGTGCGTAGTGTGGTCACTTAGGAGGGGATCGTTTGTTCGAGAGCTAAGTACACAGTTGCCAAAGCTTCAGTATTTAAGTTCTGATTTCTGAAGAAGCCATTCGTTCCGATCTCCTGGAAACCATGCCGGAGCTCTGCCTTACTGTCTGCCTTCTGTGCTGCTGCAGCGGGGACGTGATGTCGCCTGCAGGAAGCATTGCTTTATCTGTAGCTCTCTTGTTAGTTTCCAGGGAAAGCAGTCAGGCTCCAAGAAGGAAACAAAGACCAGCAAAGGGTGATTAATAGTGAACAGAGGAATTAAAAATAAACTGGCCATAAAATAATTCTGGCAGCTTGCAAAGAAACAGCTGTCACTCGTACCTTCTGGAGCAGGGCAGAGCTCAACACTTAGAGCGTTGATTCATTCAAAGAGCATTTGATTCTTCAACTACATTTCTGCGTTTACCACACTGGCAAATAAGAACAAGAATATGCAGTAAACCTTTATAGTAAGGAACTGACAAAAGCATGTGTTGAAACCTTAAGTAAGTCCCTATTTTAGATGAGTTGATGGATTTGAAAAAATATAAAATATGTCATTAATCGTCTTATGTTATATATTATGTATAGAGAAGGATCGAAAGTGCCTTTATAAAAATATTTTAGGAAGTTATAAATTGCAGAGTCAAATCAATATATGCTTGTATTAAAATTTCCTTTAAAAAGTTCGACCGGTTGTAGAAAAGTAAGAATGTAGCCAAGAAGTGCTTCATCATCTCTCCCCTCCTTTCTCCCCCAACCCCAACTAAATTTCCTCTTCTCATAGTTTTTAAATTTCTTCTGTCTTACTGGGGACAGTAAGTGTCATTCACAATTAAACTGGAAGGTTGTCCACTTGACTTGAAAACAGAGCCATAAATCCATCCCGCTAACATGAATCATGCAGTTTAATAGTTAGACATCTAACATAGGCAAGGGGCACACACAGTATTTCCATGTAATGTGATTCATTAAGGGAGAGATGTTGAATTCCCCCTGTGTCTGTTGGTTGTTCCAACAAAAGCTTGGCTTCCCTCTTGCTTGCTTTCACAGCCTCTCCCCACAGGCTGCCCCAAGAGGCTCGCGTGACCTGGTTTCTGTGAATTCTAGGTCAGTTCCAAAGTTCATGAAGAGGATGAAAGTTCCTGATTACAAAGACAAGACTGTCTTTGGTGTTCCCCTCATAGTTCACGTGCAGAGAACGGGACAGCCCCTGCCTCAGAGTATTCAGCAAGCACTCAGATACCTGCGTAACAACTGCCTCGATCAGGTATGGTTGGACATCCCAAACACAGGCGTGCATTTATGGAATGCCGGACCAAGTCCGATCCCTCCAGTATCAGATAAGACGTGCCTCACCAAACAGAAAAGGCACTGTGATCTTTATGTGTCAGCATTGAATTTGACCAGGTTACATCCTTATCAAGCTATTTGAAGGTATTTCCTCACTGGCAACTTGAATGAGGTCCTGAGTGAAAATTCATGTTAATAGCTTCTACCTGTGCTGGCAAATTTACATTCCCCAGAAACTGGGAGTTATGCTTTACACTGCATTTCCTTTTAATTATTGGCCGACTGCCGCCACTGTTTTCACAGCATGGTTTCACCCCTTTCCATCATTCCTTCAGCACCATGACCAGGAAAACTTAAACCAAAGATGAATTAATTTATTTCTTTTTAAATGTGCAAGTAAATGTTGAAAATGATGTCAGCTAAGTCAAATATCCCCTCATCCTGTAGAGTTGATTAAAATGCTAAATAAAATATTCAGAGATCGATTTCTGTCTCCAGGACTGTTTGGGAACCGCCATAATGGTGGCCTATGATTGGACCCAGAGTGCATTCCAGTCTGTAATTTACTAGGCCAACCCGTTGCTCCTCCAAACTAATACCCATTAGTTTCTTAAATATCCTGCCCCCCAAAAGAGCCATATTCCCACTTGATAAATTACACCCTGGAGTAGTGGGGGTATTTTCAGGTAAGTCTTCTACAGTGGCTTTTGTGCATCATACCCTTTAATACCATGTGAATAATCCATGCCCACCTGAGATTATTTGCACCTTTTAATGATTTACCCTTGGCCTTGGCCTCAGTGAATAGGAATGAGCTGAGCTACATGAACTCACAGATCCTGGCTACTTATGCTTGTAACTACCCCAAAACTGAGATCGCAGTCAGAATCAGGATGGTCTCTTGATGAATCAGGTACCACTTTTCAATGGAGCTAATAGGAGTAACTTCTTCATATGATGCATGATCCCCTTTTTGCCTCCCCACTCCTAAGTTAGAGAATGTACAAGTACACATTTCTTCCATTTATTTCGATGGCATAGTGGAGGGCAGGAGTGGCTGCTGTTACTGTCATGGTGAGGACTATTTTGTTTTGAGAAATGGCTTTAGTAGCTTCCCTGGTATTTCTCAGAAAGAAGGGAAACAGACCACTTTTCTATAACTGTGGTGCTCAGCAGATACCCCAGCATTAACTGACTTGTGAATAACATCTGAATAGAGCAAACCAGTGAATCCAGTTACTTAAGCATTATTATTATTTTTTTTAATTTTAGAGCTTTTACCAAACTGCACACCAATCAAAGGTGGATCATCTATGAATATCGCAAAACCCAAGATTGTGTTTTGTGGAGGGTAACCTTTTTTTCAGACACCTGTTTTTCCAAGCTTCTCAGTTTTCCTAAGGGTTTATGAGACGCGTCCCTCCTCTTGGCTAATTTCCTTAGAGTTTTTGGCTCTGCCTTCCCAAGAGCAAAAAATATTTTGTTCTAGACATTCTAATGCATGGCCAGTGAATGCTTCTCAGCAAAAGCTCTATCAAGGGAAAACAGTGTTTGTTCAGGAATACCTAAAGCAAATGCAATCCATCTATGCAATTGGCTCAATAATAGTAACATTTCTTGATGCCAAGCATGTTCTCGGCATCATACTGAGTGTTTTACCTTCACTGCCTCATTTAATGCCATATCCACCCTGGGTGGGGTTGTCCCCCAGGTGGCAATGGTGGAGCCAACACTCGCTTGAAAAGCCAACTCCAGAGTCCAGGTTTTTAAAAACTCCACTCTGCTGTCACCTGTTAGAATTGCTTGTCCCCGTGGATCTAGGGTGATGCCATCTCCAGCATCAAGGGACACTTTGAGAAATAGCCCTAAACAACTCATTGATGAATGCATCATTCTCTTTGTGCATCATACCCTTTGTTTGTCGATGATGTTGGTTATTACATGAGGTGATAGCCTTCCTGTGATAATGGAAGAATCTTTTTCTGGCCCCAACACCTGAAAGCATTGTGTTTCTTTTGGATGATGAGTCTGTTTGTTTAGCTTTTTTAATATTAAAAACAACTGGGTATTTTTTCCTCTCTATATTAGCTCCTAGAATGATCAGAGCCAAATGTATATTCTGCCTGTAGTAAATATATGTAAATATTTGGCATGAATTTTGTACGTCCACCTCATTTCTGGCTGCCCTTTTCATCTTTATTTTCCTTTTGCTCAAATTTTCTTATCTTTTATCTTTAATTTAATTGTACCTTATACATTTTAGAGATCATTATAGGTCACCTTGAATTCTTTCTTGAACAAAGTTGGATGGGAGTAAATGAATTACAGTACCACTGTTCTACTCACTCCTTTAGTGTAGACTGGAAACTACTCAGGACCCCTGTAGATTCTGAATCATGGATGACATCAGTAAGACCACTGTTACTGGGTCTAGTCTCCTATCTGAAGGAAAAGTCATACAAATCGAGAGAAGGATGGTGGGCACCAAAATCTCCTCAATCCTGGCTCACTGGCTTATTCCCGGTCTCCATATCAAGCCTCTAACTGTGTTTTAAATCTGGAAGAATGCCTTACTGAGAAAACAGTGTGCTGGCAAACCATTGTGGGCAAAAGACTGATTTCGAGGACATAAATACCGATTATAAATGTAACCAAAATGAATGAGGCAACCCTCTCTTGTATCAGTCAAAAGTAAGAATCCATAAGATGTCAACGGGACTTTCCCCAGAGCCAGTTAGGACTTCATGAAGCCCTCCACACCTGCAGGGCTCCCCACCTTGTAAGTCCCTCCCCTTCACCATCACAGAGTGTGGAAAGCACACAGAGACTCCCCCCCCCCCCACTCTGGTCCCGGTGAAGAAGGAAGGTGGCGATAACAAGGGCACAAGGGAAAACCAGACAAACACATGGAAAATTAAAACCAGGCTTAAAAGGAAGACTATTCTAGAGACTCTAAGAGCAAACAAAAGCACATAAAAGTGAATGAATCAGTAAAGAAAGAGGAGACAAGAGTAAGAGGGAAGGAACATGCATCACTCTAGACTGTTCCTTCTTCACCAGTAGCACCTCCTTAGAACCGAAAAGTTTTAGGTCTGCACAGGATCTTGAGATCTCAGCCCCTGAGTCATAGGAAACCAGAGCATCCAGAACATCCTTTCTCTAACTGGCTTCTGTGCTGCCTCCCTTCACATGGTTCCCTTGAACCACCATCCAAGACTCTCCCAAGGCTTTGCCCTGGACCCCGGGGAAGGAGGCTCCTACCATGAGCTAGACCCCTTTTCCTCATGCTAAGCATTCACCTCAAACATAAGCATTCATCACCAACAGTTGAGCGCAGCCCCCCGGGGCCCTGAAACATTGCCAACATTTCCCCTCCTACACTCCCAAGTGCAGAACAGTTTATAGATGATGAAACACAGTGTATCCATTTTCACCCTTGCAGCTGCCCATAGATGAAATAAGGAAGTTCAGCCTTCAATTCTGAACCATTTGTATTCAGACATAGCAGTGTGTGAGAGGAGCCTTGCTTTGTTGGCTGAGCTTTTATTTCTGCCCTAAATCAGTGGCGCACAGAAGCACAGGTTATGCCCATCCTGATGAATGTGAAGCCACCGCAGGGAGAGGAGAGGCAAAGCCTGCAGTGCTCAGAATCAGAACCTGCCCCTCCTCCATTCACCCCCCCCCACTCCCCCCCCCCCCCCCCCCCCCGCACCCTGTACTTAGGAACCTTTCTCTTTCTGCATAAAACCAACCTTTCTTCATTAGCTGAGCACATTTCTGAAGAAGAGGAAATGGAAGTCCTGATAAACATCATTAAGTAGTGAATGGATTAGCATAAAAAGGATGCCAAGTAGGAGATTTAATGTTATTTAGATGAAATTTGAATTCTAATGCAGCACTCATGCCCGACCTCTCATTCTAATGGAACAGTAAGTTTTAGAAGCCCAATTATTCTGGGAAGACACTTCCTACTCAGTGCAGGTGCCCTGTACGCGCTGCCTGTTCATCATGGCCCTGCTGTCTACCTCAGATGACATAAATGATGCTCTGGGGCCTCTCTAGGTTATACTTTGAGTCTGCTTTTTCACAGCTGGGATTTTAGGTGGAAGACAAAAGAGAGGAAAGTAAAACTGGACCAAGGGAACGCTCGCCACTCACCCTTTTACTCGTGAAAGGAGAGATCACATGCAAGATGCTTGTGAAATGAACTCTGCATTGCTGACCACTAGTCTTCCCGTCTTGGAGAGGGTGTTGGAGCCGTGCTTTAGCGGCACACGAGAACAGGACCTGCTGTGGAGCCTGCGAGGCCTCGTGCGAAATGAAAACTTGAGCTTCTTTGTTCATAACTTATTAAGAATTTCAAGACGGTGACAGCAGAGAATGAAACCAAGCATGGGGCCCTGTGTGACTACCAGCAGTGACAGGCGCAGAGGCAAATGAAAGACATTTCACACTGTTTGGGTCTTCCTCATAATGAAGCTGAGGGATCTGGGGCAGCCTCCCATCCACAGTGATGACAAGGCTGCCCTTAGAAGCGACAGCTTTAACATGGTTTCTTCGGTTCTCTGTTTTCACTCGGAAAAAAAAAAAAATTTTTTTTTCACCAGAAGTGCAAATTTCATCACTCCTTTGAAAACTTTTCAAAGAAATGATTATTGCCAGTCACTCACACCAGACGCCATGGTTGCTTAATGAAGGTAGGTGGACTTCTCCTTATTCTCAGGGTCTCTACACCATCAGAAGAATCTTCTAGTCACTGTGTCCTGGGAATTTTCCACTGCAAGGAACAGAAGAAGACAGTCCCAAAATGGCACACCCAATAGGAAATTCATGAGCTCCTGTAACAAGAAGTCAGGAAGTAGGGTGGCTCCCAGGTTAGTTTTTTCATCAGTGTAGGGCTAAGGTTGAAGACTGGGGTTTCTTTCTGCCTTTCCCTTCTGCCATCCTGAGCTACTACATCTGGAATCTGGTCTGAATTCAGACCACCTTTTCCTTATTAAGTTTAGGAAAGAAATTTCCTTCTGTGCTTCCAACAAAAATCCACAGATCCCACAGATATTTCCCACATCCCTGGAAGATAAGGGTGGGATGGGAAGGTTATTGTCAGAATTTGAGGCAGAACAAATAAATACCTGACTGCCCTCTGGACATCCTGTGAGATCTAAGTCAGAACAAGCAGCTGAGAGCCCGCAGCTGGAGAGCTCCAGACATGTCTAAAATAATTAAAATAACAATATTTGCTGAAACTAGAAAGAAACTTGGAAACGGAACAATACGAGGAAAACATTGCTGGGATGTGTTTGTACATGCACGTCGGTACTCACCCAGAGATGAAGCCAGCAAGACTCGGGATGCTCGTAATTTACCCACAAACACCTATCTGCTCTATTCTTGATAGATTCCAATCAATAGTCCTCTGCTGCTAAGAAAATAACAGGAATTCTCAGGTGGAATGATACCAACTCACAGGAGGATAAATGTTTGTGAGTCATACTCCACAATTCACCCTCCAGGCACTTCGATTCTGAGAACTCCCGTGGAGCTCAGCCCCGTGGCACCGTCCTGGGCCTCCTTCCAGAACTAGAGAAGTCGAGAATGTAACCAGGCTGAGGATGGACCTCACTTTAGTAATCGTTCATCTGACACCTTGAATTTTTCTTTCGACAGTACGTGCTTTCTTCTCATGCGCTTTGATGAAGTTTGGAGCCGTTGCCAGAGGGTGATAAATGTCCTTTGCATTCTTGAAGCAGTCATCTAAGTGCGGCGAAGTTTTGCATTTTCTAGACCTTCCAAACTTTAAGAAATAAAAAGGAAAGCAATTAATGTTTTCAGTGACAATATGCCTGAATATTCCTGATCTGTGGAATTAGGGTGCTAAGCCTGGGAATGCAAAAAAAGTGTTACTAAGGATTCGGTTTTTATTGCCACAAAACGTAGCAGCGTATGATGTCCTCTGCGATCCATTCCGCTGACGTGTACAAAACCTGAGTATTCTCTCATCGCTCAGACTTCTCCCCTTGCTGTCACTGTACTTTAAAGGAATTAGGACAGCTCTCCATTTAGAGCAATAACCAGGAGAGCTTTCCTCAGACACCTGAACTTGGGTCAAGCCTGGCCTGGCACACGGAGCAGCCGCTGACATGGCCCGAAAGTTTCCCCAGGCTCAGGGAGGAGGAGCCATGGCTGACCGGTGTGCGGCTGCTTACCTGTCTGACTGCTCAAAATCTCCCCACCTTTTTGGAAGTGAGCCAACCTGTGAGCCCTTCAGGAGTGAGAAGAGTAGAGATTGAGGGTTGAATGAACGACTGAGTTTGAGCAACTCCGGGTCCTACAGGCACTTAAAAATAGCTGACATGCTGGGGCACCTGGGGGAGCTCAGTCGGTTAAGCGTCTTGATTTCGGCTCCGGTCGTGATCTCATGGTTTGTGGCATCCAGCCCCCCCATTGGACTTCGTGCTGACAGCACAGAGCCTCCTTGGGATCTTCTCTCTCCTTCTCTCTCTGCCCCTTCCCTGCTCACGTGCACGCAAGCACACACTCTCTTTCTCTCTCTCTCAAAATAAATAAATGAACATTAAAAAAAAAATAGCAGACATGCAAATTCACTGTAAACCAGGGGTCCCAGAGAAATTCAGTCATTTCTTGGGTAGAGGCAAGTCCAGAGTGCAGAGCCTCTTGAGGAGCCAAGAGTGTAACCTGCCGACCCTGGCAGGAGTCTCCATTCTCCTGGAGCTCTGCTCCACCTCAACTCATTCCTACTAGGAGCATTATCCCCTTGGTTCCTTACTGCTCCATTTCTCCATTTACATGTCAAAGAGAAGAGGAATCTAAGCCCTACATAAGACGATGCCTTAAAGTGAAAAAAATGCCACCCAGGGATCCTCACTAGAGCCACAGCTTATGCACATAAGTAACCAGGTAGAATAATGGGTGCCAAGCATCATATGAGAAACATACATAGGGAGGATTACAGGGGTTCCAAAGGAGAACAAGAAATAAGACCCTTAAATCAAAATACATGTTTATGGTATTATTTTGTTTCATGAGCATATTCCCGATGAACTTCTCCCCCAAAGGTGCACTGCTTGCTTATCTGGGACCCACCAAACCTTCCATTGACCAAACTTTTTCAAAACCCCCCACTAAAGCGTCAACCCCAGACAGCAGGGAATTTTGTCTGGCCTGCTCTGCTCACCAATGGCTCCTAGCAACTGTAAATATGCCTGCGATAGGGTGGTATTTAATCATTGCTTGTTGGATAAGTGAATTCCATGATAGCATCTAGTGTGTTAGAAGGCTACAGGTTACAAAACACTGTCATGCACATTTTCTCATTTAATCTCCACGAACGCCCTGTGGGGTGGAGTATTATTCTTATCTTTATTTTATGGGAGAGGAAGTCAGCGTTCAACTACTGCCCGAAGTAACTAAACTCATCATTCACGGTTTTACCAGTTCGGAAGCAATTGCTACTCATTCTGGTCCTGGTTCCATGCCCTCTCATCACTCCCAGGTTGCTTGCTTTAGGAAGAGAATGACTGGGGCCAGGGTCGCCTCGCTAACACGTCCCTGTGACTTGTTTCAGGTGGGTCTTTTTCGAAAATCGGGCGTGAAATCTCGAATCCATGCATTACGTCAGATGAACGAGAGCTTCCCTGAGAATGTCAGCTATGAGGACCAATCTGCTTATGATGTGGCGGATATGGTAAAACAGTTCTTCCGGGACCTCCCAGAGCCTCTTTTCACCAACAAGCTCAGCGAGACCTTCCTCCACATCTATCAGTGTAAGTGGAAGCCATGCAGACCACTGTTCTCATGCGCACGCACCCACGTAAAAACATTCTGCAGACCGAGTGCTTGTTGTACAAGTAATACATAAATCCATAAAGAAATATATGAAAGTTATCATCTACACTTCTTTCCAAAAGTAAACTTTGTTCACAGTTTGATATGGAAATCTCCAGGCCATATTTTACGGGTCTGAAAATACCTTTTTGACATCAAAGTTTTCCTTCTCAGTAGGGTTTTGCATAAGATCTAAAACTAACTTTCGATGTACTTTTAATAACTTTAAAATGCAAAGGGGACACAATGGAATTTATTTGGTATATAAATGTTTTTATAAACTTACTTAATTTTGGAGGTGCCTGGGTGGCTCAGTCGGGCTAATCATCCGACCCTTGATTTCGAATCAGGTCATGAACTCACCGTTCATGAGTTTGGGCTCTGCATCAGGCTCTGCCCTGACAGCATAGAGTCTGCTTGGGATTCTCTCTCCCTCCCTCTCTGCCCTTCCCCGCTTATGCTTTCTCTCTCAAAATAAATGAATAGCATTAAAAAATATATTTTATCTTTTTAAAATAAACATTTCCTTGGGATATATGAAATTCAAAGCCAAATGACCAGAAATAAGAAGCAAATGTATCTTAATACAATGTATTTTAATTGGTGAAAAGTAAACAAACCAAATGAAGCTTAGGCCTAATTCAAGTAAGTAATGTTTTCACTTGGAATTTTTTAAGTGATGCTAAATTGACAATTCTCAGCAAAGCCCCAATAATTAAAATAACCATCGAATAAAAAATTTTTTATTCTTCTGAAGGTAGCATATCCTTCTGAAGGTAGCAGCAAAGGGGGATATTAGAAATGAACACATGACTCTTTTCTAGATGCAATAATATTATGATTATAAATTATTTTAGTGGTCCAAGTCCCAATATTTTAGGAAAAAAAATATTTGGCTGTGGACTTTGAGTGTTCAGCAAAATATACCTGAACTGGGACTCAACATGGAATTCATCCAGTTTGAAGAAGATCCCTGCTATAGAAAATTCTGGGCTAAATGTGTTTCAGGAGCCTACGATATTGCAAATCCAAAAGGGATTATAATAAATACCACTTGTAAAAACAGGATAAAGTGATGACCCACTAAATAAATATTATTTTGTCAAAGTGAATAAGTTAAGTTAAATTAATGGTACATGTTGTGTGAGCCCAAACACAGAGAGTTTATGATTTTGTTGCCATAAGAGATTGAGCTGCCATGAAGCCTCCCTCATGGTTTGGAACTATCATATATGATTCTTTACATTTAATCAGTTCTCAGGTTAGTATTGACACTAGTCTAAGGTTAAAGCCAGATGATTTCCAAGAGATAAATCCCTTTGGCCCCTTCTGAGACTCACCAGCAAGAAACTGGATCAAAGCAGGGTTTATTTTAGCTGAGCAAACATTTGCCAAGTTCCTCTTATGCACAGGACACTGGGCTGAGTGCTACAGCTGATTTGGATGGGTAAGACCTACTCTCTGCTCTTAAAGATCTTACAACTGAGGGACATGAGACATATCATAAATAACTGCCGTGCATCAAGATTGGAGAAATTCCACAGTAAGCTTACAAAGAAAACCCAAGGAGGTTGAGATGAGGAATCGAACTTGGTTCCACAACGGAAGGTTGGGCTATGGAAGAAACACTTGTTGAGTTATACAAATAGCATGAGCATGTGTCAGGGAATTACAAGGTATTCATCTGGCTGGCATGAGTGGTAACTGTACGATGTAGGACCACTGACACTGAAAAATTAGACTGGGTCCATACCAAGAAAGGACATTGAATATCAGGGCAAAGAGTTCATACTTGATTCGTTAAGCATTGAGGAACCAACCCTTGGGTGTTGTTGAGGGAGTTACCAGTTAGAATGCTCTCGGCTATAAAGACAGAACCAGAAATCCAACAAATAGCTTAAACAATAAAAAAAAAAAAATCATACAATCGCACATGACAAGAAATCTGGAATTATGTAATTCCAGAGCCGGTTAATTTCACAGCTCAGTGATGCCAGGCTTGAAGTCATCCTCTCTTGGTTATCCCCTGAAGGTCACAACTTAGAATTATGATTACCACAACTTATAATTATCATGTCTTCCCCAAATCACATTCAAAGTCAAGAAGAGAGCAGAAGGGCTTCTCCTTGGGCAAATGTCTCTTTTTATCAGGGAGATACATTTACAAAAGTTCCTAGCATTTATCTTGGTCCCATAGGCCAGAAATTATTTATACCTTCTCCCTTCAATCAGTCACTGGAAAGAGAAGGGTTACCATTTGGGAGTTAGGCCAGCATGGTTATTCCCTAGTCTGCAGGAAGAACCCACCTTCCCTGAGCATATTGCAGCCCGCACCTGAACAGAAAGTGTGTTTTCTTGTAGAGGGAGAAAGAGGGAGTAGATGTTGAATAGGCATCCATGTTTGTGTGTGCCACAAGGGTAAATATCCATCAGAACTGCTCTTGTGACCCATGAATGTGGAAGTGGTGAACAAGAGATATTGGACTGTCCAGGAACCGGGGGTTAGTGAGTGAGCTAACACAGTAAGTGAAGCACTGGGTTACCTGCAGTGACTTCCAGCAGTGAGACTGGAAATTCAGTGTTCCATGGATAGACTCTAGAGTCAAAGAGAGGGACCGTTCTTCCTCCCCTTTTCCAGGGCAGTTTTAATTTTAGCTATGTTGCTTCTTGGACTTTCATTAAATGATCAATTGGAGTTTGGACGGATAATGAAAATATTTGAAACCCACTGGTCTACAAGAGGGAGAAAGATGGAGGGACCAGAGACTACTCTGTAGTCCTAACATTTGGTGACTGGGAGAATATGGAAAAGAAGAGGGGACAGAGAGCTGGTTTGAGAGCAGGGAGAGGAGAGGTGTTCAGAATCAACTGGACATTGAATTTGAGATGCCGATAGCCATCCACATCGTTGCCATTATCAACATTTAGATATGCAGGTCTAGAGTAGTCTCCCGAGAGCTGAGAAAGAGGCAGGAGCCACACGAGTGCCGAATGTAACAGAACGGTCAAAGAGGATAGGATTCAAAATGAATGCTGAATTTAGGGATTAATAGTTGACCTTCACAACAATTTTTATAGAAAATAATAGAAGATCCTTTCTGACAGATAAAGGGAAAAGTGACTAGAGAGAAAGTTGAGACAACATGTAGCCATGACAGATGACTCTTACAAATTTTGTTGTGGAATATTGGCGATCTGAAGTTAAACAATGTACACACTAGACATCTTAGCCAAAGCAGCATATTTAAAAGCAGTTCAATGGCTCAGCTGAATTTATAACACTTCAGTGACAAGCCTGAAGCATCTGCTTCTGTTTCAGCACAAGCAAGAAAAAAGAAAAAGGTTCTGCTATAATTTGAACAAAATGGCTCTTTTCTACTAAACCCCGGGCTGTCTTGTGCCACTACACAGTGGACGTAGCAGGGGTCGAGATGGTTTCTAAAACATTGACTGTACAGCAGGCTTTTCCAGAAATGTGGATTTGCTGCGTGACTGGGGTCCAGACGGTACCCAGCCCTGGGATGTACAATGATGGAGAGGATCCAGACCCGGGATGAAGGTCACACCACAGGCCCTCTGAAGCAGCAGGTTCCAATGTTTTTTATCATGTACCCCTACCACTAGTAAATATCTGAGCATGTATACTTATTTTTCATAGTAGAAATATACTGTGATATACTATGATACACATTATAAAACGTACCCAGTCAGTATTTTTAAAGCATGAGAGAAAACATAAACACCATTGAAAATCCTGATATCTTCTTCTCTCATGTCAAGGATTGTCACAAGCGCATTTCCTCCACCCCTTCAGAGGACAGACACCCCACTGCAGACACCTGTTCTAGAACATGGTATTTTAAGAAAGACCATGTAACCAGAGTGAATTCTTGACCGGGTCTTTCAGAGTCAGAGGTATAAGGGCATTGAGTCAGACCTAAAAGATCAGTAATGAACACAGCCAGGGGGCAGCATAATGTAGTGCCTAGCATCCGTTTGCTGGGATTTTCCCTTTCGGTTCACATCACCTATTTGGGGCCCGCACCCTTCTGAACCTGCATGGCCAGCACCCACCACCACCACCCCACACGGACCACCCTGAAGGAGAGTGGCCCGACACGGCCAGACCCTCCCCATCACCCTAGTCAACCTGGATCCTCTTCCCCAAGTACAACCTCAACTTCCATACTCCCCAAGATTTTGAAATGCGTGACACTAGGTCACTGCACGAAGCAACAGCACACTCCCTCTGCACCAAGCCCTGGGGGACTTGTAGGAGAAAGGAAGATGTGTCTGGCTGACCCTCAAGGAGCCGAGCCTCTAGGAGTCATTCGAGAGGGCCAGCCAGCTCCGTCCCACCACTCGTGGTTAATAGCGCCAAGCTGGCATCGAAGCCCGGCTCCTCTGCTAGAGGTGGGGAAAGGCGAGGCCGCCGTCCCCTAACACAGTGGTGTCCAAACACGTGCCCCGGAGCCCTGGGCCTCCTGAGAGGTGCTTCCCAAGCTGTCTGGTGGGAGGGTGGACATGAGGGAAGCCAGGCTGACCGTGCCCTGGCCAGCCGCCAGCTGCCGTCAGAGCAGAAAAACAGTTTGCAAACAGCTGAGCAGGTGGCTAGCTCAGAGACCGTGAAAGGCCAGGACGGGGCCGTTCCTTGCCAAACAGCGTTTCTTGTTAAGGCAGCGGGTCCGGAGCCGGACTACTTGGGTTCCAGTCCCAGCTCTGCCTCTCAGCAGCTGTGAGGCCTGAGCGGTGACTTACTTCTTTGTGCCGTTAGTGGCTGTCGCCATGGTAGTCGGTGATGGTCATATCTCTGAGAGGGTCTGCACACCGGGAAGGTGGAGCTTCCTCACGGGCCCCCAGCTGGCTCCTCCTGTGGCTGTTCCTCTAATGACCCGCCACCCGCCTTTCTGCAGATGTCCCCAAGGAGCAGCGGCTGCAAGCAGTGCAGGCAGCCGTCCTGTTGCTGGCCGACGAAAGCAGGGAGGTCCTGCAGACGCTGCTGTGCTTCCTGAGTGACGTGGTCAACTCGGTGGAAGAGAATCACATGACACCCATGAACCTGGCTGTGTGTCTGGCCCCCTCCCTCTTTCATCTTAATTTACTGAAGAAAGAAAGCTCCCCCAGGTGGGTTTTTCTCATCAACAGCCATAATCCTTAGATATTCCCCATAGCTCATTAAACGAACAAACAAACAAAAAACACTCTAGTATTGTACTTCAGTTTGGGGATTTGTCAGCATTTAGTTTATTATAATCAGAAAATGTTTCAAGGGGCACCTGGGTGGCTGAGTCAGTTAAGCATCCGACTCTTGGTTTCGGCTCAGGTCACAACCTCACAGTTTGTGAGTTCAAGCCCTGCATGGGGCTCTACGCTCACAGCATGGAGCCTGCTTGGGATTCTCTCTCTCCCTCTCTCTCTCTTCCCCTCCCCTGCTCGTTCTCTCACTCTCTTTCTCTGAATAAATAAACTTTAAAAAAAAGAAAGAAAATGTTTCAAGGTGAGCTAATTCATGTGCTCAGATATAAAACCAGGTAGTACTGAAGGATGGCCATTGCCATCCAGAAAGCCTGAGGCATTGTGTTCTGGTGTGTATGTAGTGTGTGGGTGGGAAAGAAGTCATATTCACAATCTCTTATGAAAAAAGCAGGACTTAAGACCTGAGAACAGCAGCCTGTAAAGACGTGGTTTCAAATTTGGGAAAAAATAGATAAATTTCTCCCCCAGCAGTTACTCCTGCCCTTGTATTTTTCCAAGGTTTTTCATTATGAGCTGTCAGACTCTTCCCCTGACTCAGAATGTCTGTGTGGTCATTGTTTTTATTTGGAAATGAGAAAGTCTGGGATCTGGATTAGCATCTTGGACAGGAACCGAAAACAAAAGGGACAAGCTCTGGATTGCGAAAAGCTCTTGGGTTTGGGATCCGCTTACAACTCTGTCCTTCAATTATAGAGTCATACAGAAGAAATATGCCACCGGGAAGCCAGATCAAAAGGACCTCAGTGAGAACCTGGCCGCGGCTCAGGGGCTTGCCCACATGATCACAGAATGCGACAGACTGTTCGAGGTGAGTAACCGCTTCCAGCAGCCTTCCTCGTAGCTCTTGGAGCCAGAGAAGATGCTTGGAACCATTGCTGCATTTGCGGCTTATATGTGTTTGTTCCTGATTTTATGATGACAGTAGTACACAACGTAGCTGTGGTCGTTGCCCCCAACAAGTGTGAGGGGCCCTGTATCACTGAGGCCCTGACAGTTAGACACCTGGGGCTACCATGATGATGGTTTTCAAGAAAACGGTTCCATTGCCCTCCATTGCCAGCTTCAAGGCCAGCCAGCCAATTATGTTGGATGTGTTAACTTGGACCTGATTAGGTTCAACATCTGCGTAACCCTCTTGGTTCTGTGAACCAAGAATCAATGACAGGCTCTGAGTGTAGCCACAGATGTGTTTAAGAAGTTATTGAAGTAGACTGCTGGCATACTTTTTGTGGTGGAATTGGCATCTGTAAATGGGAAAAGTGTGCTAAAAAGGTAAAGCTATTTCTGACTCATATTTGATGTTTCTCTTAAGTCTATGTGCTTTAAGTTTCCTGAGCCCACATTTTGCCAAACCGAAGAAAAATACGTTAAAAGGAAAACGGAAAGAATGAATGGGAAGTCATTGCAATGTTTTGGATAATAACTGTAGTCTCAGAAACATATTTGCTTTTCCTGACTTTGGGAAACTCCCCCACCCCAGCCTTGCCGCTGATCTTGGGAAACTATCCCCATGGCGCTAGGCCCGTTGCCCACACTGTGGGTTTTGACAAAATTACTTTGCTTTCTCTAACTATTAGTTTCAGCATTTCTTTAGCTCAGTATGTTGCTCTTGTGTGCATCCATTGATTCAGGTCCCACATGAGTTGGTAGCCCAGTCCCATAACTCCTACGTGGAGGCTGAGATCCACGCTCCGACTCTAGAAGACCTGGGGTCCCAGCTGGAGGAGAGCGGAGCAACTTTCCATATGTACCTGGAACATCTCGTCCAGGGGCTCCAGAAAGAAGCCAAGGAGAAGTTCAAAGGCTGGGTCACGTGCTCCAGCACAGACAATACAGATCTTGCTTTCAAAAAGGTAATCTCAGGGTTGTAACAAAATTACCCCCATGTCTAACAAGCAGGGATTTGTTTTGCTTTAAAAATGGCCGCTCTCAGGCACCTACGTGGCTCAGTCAGTTAAGCGTCTGACTTCGGCTCAGGTCATGATCTCGCGGTCCGTGAGTTCGAGCCCCGCGTTGGGCTCTGTGCTGACAGCTCAGAGCCTGGAACTTGTTTGAGATTCTGTCTCCCTCTGTCTCTGACCCTCCCCCGTTCATGCTCTGTCTCTCTGTCTCAAAAATCAATAAACGTTAAAAAAAATTTTTTTAAATAAATAAATAAAAATGGCCACTCTCTGGGGCACCTAGGGGCTCAGATGGTTGAGTGTCCAGTTCTTGGTTTCTGCTCAGGTCATGAACGCAGAGTCTTGGGATAAAGCCCCATGTTAGGCAGACACTGAGTGTGGAGCCTGTTTAAAATTCTCTCTCTTTCTCTCCCCCTGCCCCTTTCCCCTACTAGCATTCTCTCTCTCACTCTTAAATTAAAAAAAAAAAAAAAAAAAAAAAAAAAGGCCACTCTGTCCATGGGGCTTGGCACACACACAAACAGGTCAAAGATCCACTCTAGAGACCACCAAGCAGTCCCTGGCACATGTAATCAGAGTACAGAGTACCAATCTTATCCTTGTCCTTTAGCTGTGTGACATTGGGCAAGTCACATGCCTCTCTGTGCCTGGTTTTTCATTCGCATAATGGACATAATCCTACCACTGTTGGAGGAGGGCTATTTAAAAATCAAATGGGTTAGAATCTTTCCTGGCACACAGTAAATACCATGTGTGTTGATGGAGATTATTTGTACGATCACTATTATTTTTCTTCTAAGCTTAAAGATTAACATCTTAACGTCTTAAACCTGAGATATGCAGAATCACTTCCCAGTGACATAACCAGTGATGTTTTTTGAGTGCCCAGTGAAGTATGGTAGGTTTTCGTTGGAACTAGTTGGCCCCTTCAGCCTTCGATGGTGTCTTTCCCAAGGTGGGGGACGGGCATCCGCTGAAGCTATGGAAGGCCTCTGCGGAGGTCGAAGCGCCCCCCTCGGTGGTTCTGAATCGTGTGCTGAGAGAGCGTCACCTGTGGGATGAGGATTTTGTGCAGTGGAAGGTTGTGGAAACTCTGGACAAGCAAACAGAAATCTATCAGTACGTGCTGAACAGCATGGCCCCCCATCCTTCCAGGGACTTCGTGGTTCTCAGGTAAGCCTGACTCCAGGGTTTAAGATGTTTTTGTTTCCAGAAGCAGATTAAGAGCTGCATATTTAGGGGCGCCTGGGTGGCTCAGTCGGTTAAGCGTCCGACTTCGGCTCAGGTCATGATCTCGTGGTCCGTGAGTTCAAGCCCCGCATCAGGCTCTGTGCTGACAGCTCGGAGCCCTGGAGCCTGCTTCAGATTCTGTGTCTCCCTCTCTCTCTGCCCCTCCCCTGTTCATGCTCTGTCTCTCTCTGTCTCAAAAATAAATAAACGTTAAAAAAATAAACTTAAAAAAAATAAAAAATAAAAAATAAAAAATAAAAAGAGCTTCATATTTAAACATTTCGCACAGTTCTATCACCTAAGTTCAGCCTCTGCTGGGAACTCTGAGCCGGTGCTTGCTGCCCTCAGCGACATCTGACTTTGTTGTATTTATGCCCGACTTCCTGCTTCCTTCACCCAGTTTACAGCTGTGCTGGGCTCTCCTCTGGCCCCTTTCATTACGGAGCAGACGGTTTATTAGGCCATAAATACTGCTCATTTCCTCAGAACAGAGTCCCGAGAATAAGCTGCTGTTGGTCCAGTGGGACTTGCTGCCATGTTATGCAAATTGCCTCTGACTTTTCTCCTGATTTTGCCTTTTCTCCCTTGGGGAAGCAAGTCTTTGGTGTGTGTACCTCTTAAGACAGAAGTATATGCAACCTCAAAATCCATCTGTGCAACCTCAGAGATTCATAACTCATTGCCATGTGTGGAAACCTTGGCACAGCCCCGAGGCCCAACTGTGCCTCAGGCCCAACTATGCACAGACAGCTGGGTATCCAGGAGGATTTCAGGGCCTGACAGGCCTGCTAGCCTTGTGTCTTCTGTTCAGGTGTTGCTTCTGATAGCTTTCTGGCTTGAGTTCTGGCCCCTTGCCCTCTGGGTTTGGAAGGGGTGCTCAGCCAGCAGTAGGAGGCGTGCAGAGTATAGCTGTGCACATGGGCTGGGGAGTCAGCATCGAATCAGAAAGGACAGGGACTGAGGATGCCAAGAAACCAAATAAAATGTAATTAAACCAATATATGCTTTTTTTTATTGATAACTGGTGGCAGACAGTGTCTCTTCCCATAGATTAGCAGTGAAAAGGAATCACTAGTGAAATTCCCCGACGTCTGTT
This sequence comes from Panthera onca, assembly GCF_046562875.1. Lineage (NCBI taxonomy): Eukaryota > Metazoa > Chordata > Mammalia > Carnivora > Felidae > Panthera > Panthera onca. The sequence goes on from NC_138339.1 coordinate 228,503,593, forward strand.
TCAAATACTTTATGAAACTAGTTTTGATGGCAAACCACAGGTTACTTTTCACACAGGCTATTTATGCCTTTGGAGTTGGTCCTTGGGACCTTGAATTCTAAGGGTCATTGTTGCCGAAATATATGTGTTTATCTTAGCAACCTTGGGATCCTGGTGGAGAACGTGGGCAGTTTTAAGGGTGGCTTAGTCCCACAGTTGTTGGGACATTAGTCATCTCGTGGAAGTTAAAGTTCACATCTTCACTCTTGCAAATAGTTCTTCTGGGATGGCAGCCAGTTCTTCTGGGATGGAACCGTGCCATAGCGTGCCTCTTCCCTCCCTTTGGAGGAGGTTGAGGGCCAGAGTCCATGCCCGGAGCCTCGTCCTTCTATCCATCCCGCAGTCCCACCAGCCTATTTCTCAGTACAGGACATCATTCCAGCACCGTGGGGAGTCTGTGGGGATAATGCCGTGAATACAAGAGACTGCAGTCCTGCTCTCTTGGGGTTGGCATTTTATCCGGGAGGGAGGATCAATAAATAATGAGTAAGGGGATCAGGTTCCTTATCTTGGGGTGGGGGGATAAGGAAGATAGGAGGATAGTAAGGGGTTGAATTTTATTTTATTTTATTTTTTTTTTTTTTTTTAATTTATTTTTGGGACAGAGAGAGACAGAGCATGAACGGGGGAGGGGCAGAGAGAGAGGGAGACACAGAATCGGAAACAGGCTCCAGGCTCCGAGCCATCAGCCCAGAGCCTGACGCGGGGCTCGAACTCACGGACCGCGAGATCGTGACCTGGCTGAAGTCGGACGCTTAACCGACTGCGCCACCCAGGCGCCCCAAGGGGTTGAATTTTAAACATAGTGCTTAGGGCAGAGTCTCACAGCACCGATAGTTAATCCACAACTTGAAGGAGAAAGTGGTTGCATCATGAGGCTCTGAGCAGGAAGACCTCGACGCTCGAGAAAATTAACCACGCAAGAAGGTAGAAGGTGGTTCCGACACAAGAAGGTAGAAGGTGACACATATGGTGAGGAGCTCACAAGGCTGAGATGCTTCCTGTTCAGAGTGTCTCCCTCTCTAGACCAGCTTGTACGCGGCTGGTCTCCATTCAGGACCCCACATTTACTTCTTTGTCTCCTTCCCTAGATCCTCAGGAGCTTCCAGTGGTAGCTACTGAGGATTTTTCCATTTTACCCCCACAAATCTGTACAACTTCCAGTTTTTATTGCTAATCACTTCATCTCACGTGAAGGGAAGGGTCCCACCCGAGGAGAAGTTGCTAAGCGTTTGTATAGGGCTTTGTTCTTCCCAAGGTCTTGCTTGGCACCCGGAGTAGTTTCTCTTCCTGGTATAGTAGGACAGGGCTGACAAAGTTATAGAAGATATGGCCAAGCGAGGGAGGGGATTGGTGATGTAAATAACTGGGATTATGATAATGAAACCTGTGTCTTACGGTAGAAATGATGGTTACACAGATTCTCTCACAGTTCCTGATTTCCGTCTGCAACATTTTTCCAAGGGGTAGCCCCCTCTCTGTTTGAATGGCTCCCGTAACAGGGAACTTCCTACTCCTCAGACAGCCTGTTTCATTTTTGGAGAGTGTACTTTGTGAGACAGGTCTTCTCTATACTGAGCGGACACACGCTGTCGCATCTCTGCCTGCTGGAGTCAAATCGACTGTGTTTTTTTTTTTTTTTTTCTTGTTCTGCTTAGGAGCCACTCAGGTATTTGAAAAGAATTAGCAGTCCACATGTGTCTAATTCGCTTCAGGCCAAGCACACCAGCTCATTTTTCCTGTAAGGCTGAGTTGAGCATCACTTCCGGAAAGCCTTCCCCTGTCAGCCTCACCTTCCTTTCCACGTGATTGCAGATCACTCCGTGCATAGCCTCATCACTGCACTCACTTTGGTGTTTTAGATGTCGCTCTGTATGTCTGTTTGTCCTCCTTGGCTGTGTATCTTTGTGTTCTTAGTGGCTTCTCACGTGTCCAGGAGATGTTTATTGAATGAATTGAATGGGCAAGTCCTAATTCTAAAACCGTAAGACCAACCGTTCAATAATGGCCAGGAACCTCTACAGCCTTGATTTGGGGTTCCAGAGGCAGACTGGAAAGCTGCAAGACTAGGGCTCCTGGGTGGCTCAGTCACGTGAGCATCCGACCCTTGATTTCAGCTCAGGTCATGATCTCACAGTTCATGGGTTTGAGCCCTTTGTCGGGCTCTGCGCTGACAGCACGGAGCCTGCTCGGGATTCTCTGTCTTCTCTCTCTGCCCTGCCCCTGTTTGCTGTCTGTGTCTCTGTCTCTTAAAATAAGTAAACAGACATTAAAACAAAAGGTTTAAATAATTTTTTTAATCAATAAAGTAAAATAAAAATAAAAGGAAAGCTGCAAAACCATTTCTGGCCTCTGGGTCGGAGGGCTGAGACCCTTGCTTTGAACTGTACTGTAAAGATTTTACACACCCTTCTGGAAACCATCCGTTGAAGTAACCAGGATTGGGATTTGAGCGGGAAAACAGAGGCGTGAACCTCAGTGCTGCGCCCAGGTGTTTCTTTCTCTCTCGGCCCTAATCCTGCGGTGCTGGGTGCTCTGCCGCAGGACCTGGAAGACGGACCTGCCCAAAGGAACGTGTACCCTGGTGTCCCTCTCCGTGGAGCACGAGGAAGCCCAGCTCATGGGCGGCGTGCGGGCCGTGGTGATGGATTCTCAGTACTTGATAGAACCTTGTGGCTCCGGCAAATCGAGACTGACCCACATCTGCAGGATAGACCTGAAGTAAGTGTGCCCTCCCGGGAACGCCAGGCTCACTCAAGGGCCAGAGTCGCCAGGGCGCCGTTCGTCGTCCCGATCCCCCGTTCCACCCTACTTGGTGTTTTCACTGCCGTTCGCGTGCTTTCATAGGTGATCGCTCCCCCTCTCTGTTTTCCTTTTCCCCCTCCTTCCCAAGCTTCTGACGTTCTCCTGCAGCCCTTTGCTTTTCTTTACGTTCAGTGCCGTTCCCACTCTGTGTGCTTCTCAGGCAGGGCGAACACACGCCTGGTGGCAGCACAGCGATCGCGAGTCCCCTTCTCGTGTGTTTCTGTCGCGCCTGCTCTCCTCTTGCCGCCCCCTCCTGTTGCCGTGCGTTGAGAAGAAACGAACTTACTTCCTTCCGACCCCGTCAAGGCACTCACGATGCCGAACAGGTTCTTGGTCTGGGTCCGTGGACACTGAGTGTTCTCAGTGAATTCCAGAATTCAGTCTGAATCTTCTCTGGGGACATGGTATTGCTGCGAAGCACCCAGTGAACCCTGAAGAGACAGACTGAATACTTGGCCAAAAAGGCATTTTCCAGGCACCTGATGACAGAGTGAGGTTCTCAGACCCTCGAGGCGTCAGCCCCGAGTTGTAGGCATGCGCCCCGAGGTGCGGGCCACAGCACAGCCCAGTCTGCCGTGATAAAATGCTGAGGTTTGGAAAAAGACTTTCCCACTTCCTTTCTCATTTTTGTCCCCACAGAGGTCACTCCCCAGAGTGGTACAGTAAAGGCTTCGGACATCTGTGTGCAGCAGAAGTTGCCAGGATTAGAAACTCTTTTCAGCCCCTCATTGCTGAGGGTCCAGAAACTAAAATCTGAGTTTTCCCCAGTGCGACATCAAACTCAGGGAAGAGGAAGTGAACGGAAACACTTGTGGGAGAGGCTGCTCGTGAGAAAGCGAGAGAGAGAGAGAGAGAGAGAGAGAGAGCGAGAGAGAGACGTGGTTAATGCTTAAAAATGGAAACACTGAGAAGTCGGAATGTTGAAGAGGCAAGAATTGCTGAGAACTTTCCTAGCCTTCCTGGAGACGGCTACATCCCTACTAATATAATATTTTTAAAAATCAGAACATTTATCTATGTTACTTAAAATTAAATAGATTATTTCTTGTGCATTGCCTAATTTGCTATTTAAAGGCTTCTAAGAAGCATACTTTTAACTGTAAATAAATGTATGTATAGCATATGTACATATGTGTGTATATCTCTATCTTCACTGTATATATGCACAGTATCAATTTTATATATAATTGCGTCTTTTGAAAAGGAATGCATCTGACTCAGTGAGTCCCTTCCTCACTCATGTGGTTCTTTCCGAGTTGCTCTGGGCCCAGCCCCCCACTGTCCTGCTGCTAACACCCAGGTATGAAAATGTGTAGTCTGTCGGTCGGCCCCGATGTCTAACCAAAGATTAGCTAACCAAAGGAAAACAACATTGAAAGTTGTTATGTGTTGTCAGTTTGCTTGCGTCCTTCAAAAACTGAGCTTGGAGTGCTGGAGAATGCTGGGAAAAGAATACTTACTCCTCTTAAAAGCACAGAAGTGGAGTAGAAGTCATGACCAAGTATAAGGCTAGGTTGCCAGTAGCCAGTGGACCCAGCCGGATGCAGTTTGGTGAAATGTCAGATGCCCACGGGCCACTGGAGTCAGGGCAAGTGACTGCAAGAACTTCATTGCCCTGCTGGTTAGAGCCAAATATAATAGCCTTTGCATAGTCAAAGCCCAAGGGAGCCTCTGTGTTTTATCGAGTTTTCATAGATACATTTTATCATGTTCCTAAATGTCATTCTGTATGACCAGTGGCCTATTTGGTCACAGTTAATCGGCATTTTCTTACCGATACATTGCACTGAATTTAACTCTGGACACCAGACAGGGGGAGGCGATGGTCAGTTGAGAGTCCTGGACCATTACAGCTTCAGGGAATTCTTATTTTGCCATGGAGGATGTTCTTAAGATATAATTCATTAAACTTTTGCAATTTAAAAGACAGGGTTTTAAACTAACGATAAGACCAAAACTGTACTCTGCGAAAATAGAACTCTTAGAAAATATAAACAGGTTTCTTAATTTCATATTTCTTCATTAGCCTGTCAAGCTACCTACACGTTTGACCCAAACTTATTTATTATTGTATAGACTAAGCAGATTGACTCTCCTTAACCCATTGCTAATGGATTTAAGTTGTGGAGTTTTTTTGTTAATTGTAATTTGACAACGGTAGAGAGAAAGATAAGTTATTATGCTTGGCTTCAGGAAGAGATTTTCTTTGGTAATCCATGAAGATTGGCATCATAACTTAGCAACTGGTATGGGAGGAAAAAAAAAAACCTTAAATGAGTGTTTTCCCTTTCTTTTGTATTGTTATGCATTTATGTTATTATGTAATGTTTTTCCTATCAGCAATGTGCAATTCTTTTATTGAGAGAAATAAAAATATTATATATGAATTCTCTATGGTGCAAGGAAAATCATACTATTTGAATTATGACCTGGGAATTTTTCATTTCCTTGCCTACAAAGAAGTGGCCAGCAAACCCATAATTTTCAAGTTGGGCAATGCTCCGTGAGGAAAACAAATTCACTTCTGCCATGCATCTTAAATTCAACCATATATGTTGGATTACCTTAATATGCATAGACAAGATTAATGAAGTTTAATCTAGTTTAACACTGGTCCAGAGATGGAATCCTAGGGGTTTGGAAAATACGCTAGACACACACGGATGAATCGTACTGTATCACCAAGTTTAGCGTGAACACGAATCACCCGGAGATCTTGATCAACTGCAGACTCTAATTCAGGCAGTCTGGAGTAAGATTCTACATTTCGAACAAGTCTCGGGGATGCCTATGCTGCTGGCCCAAAGACCACACTCTGGGAAACAAGAGGGTACTAAAACCAATACGGTTGTATTCATGACCCCCCCTTCTCTTCAAATTACCTGACTTTCCCATTTTTGCGCGCGTACTAATCATGTCACTGTTGCATAACCTAGTGCGTCTAAAAAAATAAAACAGGAAAAATGAGGGAAAAGATGCATCGAGCTTCTTTGTCAAATACCACAGTATTTTATTCATTGTTATCTTGCCAATGGAAATAAAATATGATATTGCATTTAAATATTATATTTATACCTCATGTATATTTTTACCTCAATTGTTGGTATCAATCATCAATTGTAAATAATTGCCAAGGCAAATAAATTTATATACATTAAATATTTCCTATTTTCTATAAAAATATATGTTGATTTTCATGCTTCATCCTGTAAGCGGAAAACCTGTCTTCAGTACCTCTCCCAAATACAAGGATGTTGTTACCAACAAACACTAACAGTCTGGGCGCCTTAATTTGCATCTAAGGCATTAAGGTGATGGGAAGGGCTTATTTTTTTTACGTTTCATTGTTATGAAGTCTGGAAGTTCTAAAAACACATCTACGGTATTTTTATTGAAGATTCAGGAAACTACAGCTACATTTCATTTTCACAGGGTAGACGAGAAATTGAGATATGATGAAGGGACTTCTGGCTGCACCACTGGGCCACGAAGAGTAGCCACATCTGACCCGGAGCCTCTGGCCTTCACTCTGTTTGTTCTCTGCTTTACTTCTAACAAATAACTAAAGTAGCTCCTCATTAAGTTAAGCAGAAGCTCCCTGGTAGTCTCGGCTACAGGCTGCAAAAGGCACAGCAGCCCAAGAGACCATATGCCCGCATAAAAATTATCCAAACCCTGCCCTCTGCTCGTCTCTCTCATGACTTCCCCCCTTTCGTGAAAGGTTTCCTGTCCTAGCCAAAGGAGGAATTTCACTTGCCCCCTATGGGAAAGAAGAGAACACGGTGGTCATTCTGGCGGCCACCGGCTACAAACATCCTGAGCCCCCAGACCATATGAATTCAAACCTGATGGCAAGCATATGTCTTGAAATTCTCAGGGATGACGTTGTTCTGCTGGCTCTTGATATTTGGCCGCACAAAAACCGGTTGTATGTCTTCTTCTCAGGAAGGTGATGTACAGGGATGAAATAGACCCCAGCTAAGGGCAGTGGCACATGCTGACACAAAAGCAAAATCAGCGTGTGCTGACCGAACAAGGAGTTAGGAAATAAACACTTGCAGTCACAGCTCTGTATCACTGCAAAGCCAGCAGGTTTGAACAACGGACAGCATGCGATGTTGCACATGCCTTCGCCCCCGGCCGACTACATCCTCTGGAGAGTGAGTGTTTACTTCCATTCTAGCAACCCCACCCAACAGGCCACCCAGATGTCTCCTAACCCACATGCTCCTGTGCCCAGATGAGGCTCAAAATCCCAAGTAGTGCTGTTCCTCTGCAGCAAAATTTCCCGCAGAGGACGTTTGTTCACATGTGCGGTCCACATCCACACGACATTGGAGGGGGCTGGGACACCGGGCAGGCAGAGGTGTGGCTGCAGAGAAGACGGTGTGGAACAGAAACAGTGATGAGCAGCAGGTCCTTTCTTGTTACTTGTAGCAGTTCTGTTCGTTAAAGTCACCGTGAACTGAATTAGCGAGTACCAGACCACCGCCCCTGACAGAAATATAGGGGCAGGTTCCCAGGAGCCTCTGCTCACAACATTTGTGTCAACCAATAAATATATAAACATTGTTCTATGTGAATTTCTGTTTAAACATGCCTTATTCAATATCTATTTCTTACTAATAATGATTGAGCTACGGTATTTCTTTATAGGAAAACAACAGTCAAGAAAGGCTTAATATTTTCCTGACCCCGAGTAATGTGATTGTAGACTTCTTAGGCTTTCAGCCTCACAACAATGCTTTATTACCTTTTTTTTTTTTTTAATGGGCCATCATCTCAGGAATCCACAAATTTAGACGCTTTCCATCTTTTCCATAACTTCATCATGCATTATCAGTGTTACTTTCCAGAGTAGCTTCACTTACAGATCGGTGCATTTCCTCTTTCTTTTTCTAGATGTACCATACGGTCAATTCATTAACATGGAACTCACAGCCAACAGCACTAAAATTCTTGGCTAAACAAATCTTATCTGACACACATATTTTCTCTGTAAGGCACATTCCGGCTTTCTTGATTTCAGGAACACTAGACAGCCCTTCAGCACTATACCTGGGGGCCATTTTAAACAGCAAAATCACTAACAAAAAGCTCAAAAAGGGGGAAAACGTGGTACTGAATACACCGTGAAAAGGATACTTCTTTACGGCGTGAGAGCTGAATCAGGAAGGCAGAGGTCACATTTGCTTGCTCTCAGCTGGGAGTGTGCATGAACAATGGTGACTCCAGTTCTGTGCCAAGAATGACCAGGAAAGAGCAGTGAGTATTGATTCGGGGATTACAAGTAAGTTTTGAAAAGTGGGTGAATTTGCAAATGCAGATTCTGTAAGTAATGAGAATGAATATATATACAATACCCAGTAGTAAGTTACTGCAAAGTCTATGAAGCCCAGAGGTGGTGGTGACACCCAGTGACTTCAGAAGAGTGACAAAGGGACTGGCACATGGAAAACCTAGGATGTGAAGGGAAAGGACGGGCTTGGGCATCAGGTAGAAGTGGGGTGTGGCTCAGGCCGAGGTCAGAGGGTACAGAGGATAGGAGTGAGTGGAGCAGGAGATAAAGCTGGATGGTCACGAGCCAGGAATTGTTCAGCTGCAGCAGGGACGTTGGGCTTTCTGTATTGAGCCAAAAAGCAGAGAGGTGGATTCACATTTGTTCTGATGGCAGAGATTTAAAATGGGCTAAAAGAGAATTGGCATGTTCTTATATGCAGGAGCAGGGATATGAAGACACCCCCATCTTTGCCTTTCCCTCTTCCTTTTGGTTTCTCCTTAGAAATAAAGTGATTGCCAATGGAATACTACGTGGCAATGAGAAAAAATGAAATATGGCCTTTTGTAGCAACATGGATGGAACTGGAGAGTGTGATGCTAAGTGAAATAAGCCATACAGAGAAAGACAGATACCACATGGTTTCACTCTTATGTGGATCCTGAGAAACATAACAGAAACCCATGGGGGAGGGGAAGGAAAAAAAAAAAAAAAAAAAAAGAGGTTAGAGTGGGAGAGAGCCAAAGCATTAGAGACTGTTAAAAACTGAGAACAAACTGAGGGTTGATGGGGGGTGGGAGGGAGGGCAGGGTGGGTGATGGGTATTGAGGAGGGCACCTTTTGGGATGAGCACTGGGTGTTGTATGGAAACCAATTTGACAGTAAATTTCATATATTAAAAAATAAAAAAAAAATAAAAAAAAAATAAATAAATAAAAAAAATAAAAGATTCATGTATAAAAAAAAAAAAAAAAAAAAAAAAAAAGAAATAAAGTGATTGCTACCACTGGCCTTCCTGAGCTGATACCAATCCATGATAACTTGCTTTTCCTTTCATTCTAGAACATGTTGCTTTCCCCTGTTCCTTGTTACTTGCAGAAATATTTATGTAAATGTAGTGTTCATTCAACACCCTCAGAGAAGACACTTTCAAACCAAAATGCCAAGACCCAGGGAGCTCCAGATCAGTCTGGGTGCCATATGAGCTAAAGATGCCAAGAGCTGGTATGGTGAGCTTACTGGTGAGATCTCCAAGGCCAAACTCCAACAAATCAGCAGGAAAGGCCGGGCTGGTGGCCTGACTTCTCCCTCTCTGGTTGTAATGCCCATTGCTTGCCACAGGGGGTAGGCTGGTTCTGGTGATGAGTGAGGTCTAACCCCAGACCACTTGCTAACTGAGAGAAGGCCTCTCTAATCTGTGTGAAGGGAGCTTGACCTGTCACTTTGCATCCTCCCTCAACTCCAGCATGGCCAAGACATGTACCTAAGACCCCTCCCATAGGCCAGACTGGAATCTGTCCTTTTCTGATTAGCCCAGGACCTAATGGGTGCTGAGGAGAAGCTTCCAGAAGGTAACAGCCATGAGAATGACTAGCGGCTGAGATGAGGGCAGCCTGGAGTGACGAAGAGCAGTGTGACGGTGGAAAATCCAGCAGAAGGCTGTGGTAACCAGTCCAGGTAGACAATATTTGTGGGGACAGAAGTAGAGAGATTTTTAAGGATATTTCTGAGCTAGAATTCATAAGATTTATGTATCAGTTGGTTGCAGAAGGATGGAGAAATGGAAGTAGCTACAGATTACTCTGAGTTTCTAGTTTGTGGTTTGTCCTTTAATTGATACAGGGAAAAGGAAGAGGAAGAGCATGCTTCAGAGGGGAGCGGGACAGGGAGAGAACCATGTTGGAAAAGGTGGTCAGTTGGGCTCTGATCGTGTAGTGCTTGCAATGGCTGGGAGCCATCCAGGTGGAGGTGCCCACCAGCCAGTTCAACACACAGGACTGAAACCCAAGAGAGTGACCGGTGCCCAAGCTGAAGCTATGTCCCTTAGGTCACCTCAGTTTTGTCATTCCTGCCTCTTCTGACCATATCCTTACTGGCCCAGTGATACCAAACCACTGTTTCACATCTCTGTGATGTTGCATTGACCTTCTCTCCCTCTTGTTGGTCATGTGATAACTTATTTATTCCTCAAAGCCCTATTTGGGCATGGACTTTCCTGACCATCCCTCTTGAATCCACCTGTTTCTTTCCATATTTCTCTTATTGCACGAATCACATTGCATGTCATTATTTAGCAATAAAGCCAACTCTTCTACTAGATTGTAAGCTCTTGAGGGCATGGTTGAAACTCTAGATCTTAGACTTCCTGCTATATTATCCCATAAATATTGTTAAAATAAAGTGGGCATTAGGAGGACAGAAGCCATAGACAAGGAAGTCATCACATAGGAACATTGTGTAAAGTTTTCCAAAGCTAATGAAATAACTTCCATTCTGTGCTTTGACTACTTCACCTCTCCAACAAAGAACGGAGAATTCGCTGGTGTCCCAAGAAGTTAAACGTGGCTATTTCTGAAATTAACAAATACTGTCAAATAACAAATATTTGCTCACAGCAAATAAAAGTTTGATTAGTTAATTCAATCAGTAAATATGTATACAGCACAGTGCAAGACACTGTTCTAGACTCTTAGTCAATAAAACCGTGAACAAAAGAGGCAAAAAATCCCTGTTCTCATGAAGCTTTTGGTCTAGTGGGAAAAATAGCCAAGAAACAAGATAAATAATTGGCCACGTAAGCTCTATAGAGGGGAAAAAAAAAAAGGCAGGAGATAGATCAGGTAGTCCAGAAAAACCTTACCGAGGGCTGGGGTAGAGAACTACTCAAACAGACACCCTATTTTTCTCTCCGGCTCCACTAGAGTTTCTAAAATTACAGTGGTAGGAATGATCGATTCATTAATCAACTTGCAGAGACCTATTCCTTGAGAAGTAAAAGAAGTACAGGAGCACTTGGGAGGCTCAGCCAGGTAAGGGTCCCACTCTTGATTTCAGCTCAGGTCAGGATACCACGGTTCAGGAGTTCGAACCCCGGATGGGGCTCCACACTGACAACGTGGAGCCTGCTTGGGATTCTCCCTCTCCCTTTCTCTCTGCCTCTCCCTGGCGCTCCCTCGCTCGCTCTCGCTCGCTTTCTCTCTTAAAATAAATAAAAAGCAACACCAGACAAATGAATCCCCTGAGAACAACACTTGCTCAGACAGAATGGCTGCATCTCCCAAGCCGGTCAGGAAGTAAGGAGAGCAGGGAGGCACAGATGTTAGAAACCCATATGTCCCGGACTGTAACATCTTCTTCTTATGCCAGAATGATCCTGAGGCCCCTGCTTTCTGGTTCCCGGATAGTATCACGTCTCAAAGGTCCCCAGGTACTCCAGGGAGTTCTGGAGACCAGGTCTCCGGTGTGGTCAGGGGCAGGCTTCCGTTCATCGGCTTTGGTGCCCTCATCGCACCCCACACAGCAGCCACCCCTGCTGACCATGACCTCCTCAGCTCACTGCCGGGCTCCGCACATCTCCTTTCTGCTCCTGTCACACTGGCCTTTTGGGGGGTCTCGGTGGGGAAGACCCGGTTCTCCTTTTGGGACCTCTGTATGGAGCTGCCCCCAGTTCTTCCCTAAAGCCCCACAGCACAACTGTCTGAGACCCGGCTGTCCCTTACAGTAAGTCTCCACCAATATCCTGGGGAGAAGTTCAGAATAAGGCATAACTTAAAGCTGCGCCTGAAAGTGGTTTGTCTTCCGGCCCACTGACCCCAACCTGACCTCAGAGGCCCCCAGCGCTCCGGCCTGCCCCGCCTCACCCCTGCCAGCTGAGCCTGTCCACTCTGAGACAGGCGAACATCTTCACCTGCAGGGAAGGGCCTGCCTGGTCCCAAGCCCACCTCTCTCACCAGCCTCCCCCACCCCGGGCCTTCATAATGTGATGAACAGCTGGCACTGCTTGGCCAAAAGAATGAGTCCCAACTCCAGTTTCGGCGACGCATCCAAGGGTGCAACTCAACCCCCTGGACGCCAATGATCACACAGAACTTCATTGATTCACTGCCCTAAATCCGGATTATCTCAGAGGAAACACCACCACGTTGATTCTGGCGGGCATAGCAGAAGAGCCAGCCGGCAGCCACAGCCAGCCCTGGAACGGGGCGTCCTCGCCCTCCCTTCCCGGTGCCTGCCTCACATCCAGGCTCCAGGGCCGCCTCTTGCAGACAGCCTCCGCCACGCCTGGTGTCAGTCATCCCACCGCTGCAAAGCTGATTGATGACATTTTAATATGAATGAGTTTCAGCCCGAGCTCCTCCGCCTGAGATTTGCATAATTAAGCCTTTTATCTCTTTATTGGGAATCAGGGGGCACAGGGATTTCAGGCATCGGCAGGTCGGTGCCAGCTATTTTTGGAGTTAGGAAGAGGCTGAAATTACACTACCGTGTAAAATAAAGCCTAAACCCGACAGTGGATCTGATCTTGTTCCAGGATAACTGGGGTGGGCAGGAGGATTGCTTCTCTGCGCGGGCCTTACTCTCCCGGGAAGCTGGGACGCTGCACCTTTCTTGGACCCTGAGGGATGGGGGAGCTCTGCCTTGATTCAGAAGGGGTCTTCCTGGCAGCCTCCTCCTACCTGGCCCTTCCCTCACCTTGTCCCTCCCCCCTTCCACCGCTTCAAAGCTGTCTAAATCTGATCTTTCTTCTCTGAAAATCCCCCTCGCCTTTGGTTTCTAAGCCCCTGAGGCATTTTCTGAGAACTCCCAAAGACAGTGCCTGACGTCCAAGTCGTCTAAAGTCCGTAATGCACAGCTTTGTCAGGAACCGTGTGCCCAAGGAGGACCCAGGAGAATGCCCACATCACACGCTTGAGGTGGCAGCCAAGGGAAAGAGCCTGTCCCAGGGTTGGTGGGGCAATGCCCTGTTGCCAGGACATGCTTCAAGGGGACAAGAGTTGAAGACATCAGGTAAGAAAGTGCCAAACTGGGGGCACGGCACACACACACACACACACACACACACACACAAATAAGATGGCTGGATTGGGGAGCAGTCACTGGTTTTCCTCAGAATCCTTTAGGTTCTCTGTTAGTCCTCATCATGAGGGGAAAAGAAAAAGGAAACCAGACATAACTGGCAGATAGACTGTGCTGTCTTCCGTGGAGATGGTTTGAATTATTTTGGAAAAAGCAAACTATCCGATCGTCTGAAAGGAGCCATGCGCTGGGAGGAGCAGCCACTGGGGATGACCCATCGCTGGGATCTGCTGGAGCCGCCCTCTGGACACCAAGCATAAGGAACACTCGCTCCAGGGCAGTGCTTCTATTCTGGAAACTGAACGAAACGGAATGTTCCACTCAGAAGCGACTTGCAAGTGGCAAAGGAGAGCAAATTTCTTCCCGGTTTTCTGTCCGTTTGCAGTGGGTCCAGCACAAAACACGGTCCACGTACAAAGCACGAGAAACAGCAGCTGACTCAGTGGAAGCATCAGCCCCGAGACGCAGCCTTTCTACAAAGCCTACAGTTGTCTCGCCGCATTGCTCGTTTTTCAGAAGGCTGTATGTCCATCCTACTCTCCCCCGTACATCCCCAAATTCGTTTTGCACAGAGCCCCCCTCCCCTACAGTCCTGATGAGCCGATCACTGTTCAGGGATCAGGTTATTGCAAAGCAGGCATCAAGCGGGATTCCTGCACATGAATTGAAAGAATTTTAAACAATCCTACTCACAGCAAAAGCTGTCGCTTCGTGGAACTGAAGAAGGACGAGAAGGGCAGTTTTTGAGAAGACAGTTGAATGCTTTTAATTTTTGTTCAAGGATTTGGGAGTGTAAAACAAACCGTTCCTCACAGCCCCACATTCCGGTGCCAAGATGTCACGCAGAGATCGGAAATCGAGTGTTTCAGGTGACATTGTGAGCCGGGCAAATCAGGAAGAGCATCTCCCAGGGGCAGTAATGCCCGTACAGGGTTAAGGCCATCACTCAGTGACCAGGGAGTCGAGGCTAGGAGAGGGACCCAAGGCTAAAAGTACTTGTACTCTGCTCAACAAAAAGAAAATCCAACCAAGTGGCAGGTGGGCGTGGCGGTTCTCCATAACGTTGTCCGGGTGGAACTGAGAAGCTTAATGGGGGGCATCACCGTGAACCAGAACTTCAGACCTGGAAGTAAACACATCAGGGGACGAGTCCCCAGACGCTATATGCTCTTTATCCTCCTGCCTCAGACCAGCCCCAACCACACGTGGAATCAGCTCCCTGCCAAGGAGACAGAAGCTCACAACTGTGTGCACTGAGGTCTTGCTGAATGCCGAAGAATCTTCCTACACGTTCGCACATATGTACAGAGGTATGCGGCATTGATGTATCGAGCCTCACAATAATCCAATGAAACACATACTATCATTTCCAATTTTAATAAAGAGCAAGTCGAGGCCCAGACAGGACAAGTGACCTTCTTGACATCACTCAGCCAGGACTAGACTTCAAATCCAGGCAACCCGATCTTTGCTGTGCCGCTTCCCTTAACGAGCAGGGGGGTTCCTCTCTCATGTGAGCCACCACGTTGGGCTCTGGGCTGACAGCTCAGAGCCTGGAGCCTGCTTTGGATTCTGTGTCTCCCTCTCTCTGCTCCTACCCTGCTCTTTCTCTCTCTCTTTCTCAAAAATAAATAAATATTAACAAAAATAAAAAATAAATAAAATATGTCCACAAAGTATTTGATGCTTTTCCCTTCAAGAAGCAGAGCTTAATTCTCCTCTCCTTGAATGTGGGCTGTATTTAGTGAGTTGCTTCTAACAAATGGACAGTGGTATAAATGGCAGAGTAAGCGTACGGGTAGGTTTTCGTTGCTCTTAGATAGACACCTAGAAGTGGAATTGCTGGACCATCCGAGTGTTGTTTATCTAACTTTTAAGGGAAATGGCAAAGTGTGTCCAAAGCGGTGGCACCATTTTACCCGTCTGACAACAATGCACGACGGTTCCAATTGCTCCACATCCTCATCAACACTTGTTATTGTCCATGTTTTGGGTGGGGTGAAGTCATTCACAGTGTTAAATGTTGTTCACTGTTTTAAACTTAAAGCAAAAATAGAATTTCCAAGTGATCGGAGGAAATGATAGAATTCAATTAACTCAAATTTTGGTTCTCACTTTTTTTTTTTTTTTAACATTTTTATTTTTTATTTTTGAGACAGGGAGAGACAGAGCATGAACGGGGGAGGGTCAGAGAGAGAGGGAGACACAGAATCTGCAACAGGCTCCAGGCTCTGAGCTGTCAGTACAGAGCACGACGCGGGGCTCGAACTCACGGACCGCGAGATCATGACCTGAGCCGAAGTCGGATGCTTAACCAACTGAGCCACCCAGGTGCCCCTTGGTTCTCACTTTTTATAATCACTCTGCTATCATTATTTCAAATCTGCAGTTTAAATAATCACAGGGATTATGCCCAAAACAAGGTAGAATAATTCCAAACTCTACTCGCTCGTGTTCTTGAAGAGGGTGAGACAGAGAACATATTTTGGCACTCTCTCCCTAACCCCCCGTCTGAAATCCTCTAGGGCTATGCTTTCTGCTTTCTTGTGCTCTTTTCCTTTTCCAGCTTCCACCCTAAGAGTGAGGAAGAAAAATGTGCTAAATGAACACACCTTCGAGGGGCCAATAGGAGGAGAACAGGGGAAAAGAAATTCAGATGCATTCCTTCCCAGCCGGAGACGTTGGCCAGCACTGGTGGGGAGAGAGGATTTGTACTCAGAACCCCTCAAACTTAGGCATGAAAGGGGGTGAACCTTTGAGAGGCACGACCAGGGGGTCAAGCAAAAAAGGTGGTTACCTTCAAAAGACAAAAACAGCTCCCAGTTCAAAGTGACTAGACGCTGATTCTATGAAACCAGAAAGAATGTTCTGCCCACATGTGCAGTTGTCAGCAGTGGAACCACAAGAAAGGAAATCTCGGAGGTAAACACTGGGAATGCTCATCAAGGTCTGCCTGGGAAAGAGAGAAATCTGGGCGGTGGGCTCCCAGTCTGGTTCTCCTGTCAGTGGCCTGTCCCTGAGAGGACAGAGGCCATGAGCGCCCCTTTCTCCTGTCTCACTTAATTCTGCTCTGTGTTCACGGATCTCACTTCCTTCCAAGGAGGATTCTGCTCCCACGCCAGGGGGCCCCATCGGGAGATAATGTGCATGCAGGGTTGGAAGCTGGTTTAGTCCTCAGAGCAGAGCAGCAAACCCAGATGCTGGGAGGAGAGATGGGGAAACCGCTGGGTGGGAACAGCCTCAGAGGGACGCCCCAGGTCACAGAAAACAGCATGCCATGCCTGTTCCTCTGCACCCTGGGCCTCCCTGAGCAACTAAGCAAACACCTCTGATTCATCAGGCAATGCCTTAGGAGGTCACAAGCAGTTTTAGAGAATTACTATTTCCAACCATAAGGAACATTTGCATGGTCAGACATTCTCAAAAACAAGAGCCCATAAATTCAGCAGAGTCCTCAAGAATGGCCATCTGAGGGCTGCAAAAGACTGAGTCCCCATGGTAACCTCAGCCTGGAAACCAAGCTGTTTTCAAAGAACTGGTGCTCGGGGCACCGTTAGGCAAATTAAAATTGTGGTAGCCATTCTTCTTTGTGTTTTAACACCTCTGATATTTAGATCAAGTACAAGGTCACGCAAAATGGCAAAATTCACCAGGGCGTCTTTGGTCATTATCATTTAGTGTGGCCATGCTTCCCAAAATTATTTCCCCATAATTGTCTGTCTCTACAGGAACAGAACAGTGCTTAGCAGTATGTCAAGTGTAGTTTCTGAGAAACCTGAAATTTCCCAAAGCCTGTTTTCTTTTTTGGAGGACAAGCTATGAAAGATTTGTCTTCTAATATTCCATCTTGAACCTCCAGGCTTCCACATGAGTGTGAATACCAAAGTAATGCAATGAATTATTTTCTGTTTCTAATACCAAAAAAAAAAAAAAAAAAAGTTCCTCTCAAAATAGTTGCTACACTAGAGACAACTCCCACTAGGGAGGAGTGTGATAGGAGTTTGATACGAGAGCATTTGCAGAAGACAAGAATATGAATTCTCCCTATGAAGAAATCCCAAGACACTTTGGACTGGATTTGTTCTATCCACTTAGCTTTGTGAGTACTGACTTTCTGTTCAGATCTGTGTAAAGGGTCATTGAAACCTACCTTTGCTATAAAGGTTAGTTAATGCAACAGTGGATTTTAAACTAACTGTGTGATCTCCATGGATTTGGAGAGAAGGAAGGCTTCAAAGAGATCACAAGACAAAAGTCAAGGGAACCAGGCAGATGATGGCCCAGGAGGAGAAGGAATAAGCCAACAAGAAGTAGAAAATCTAGGGAAGGGGAGCAGGATTGCATTTGAGGTAGACTGAGGAAGGCAGTGACACGCCCTGTGGCTGCTCTTTATTTCCCAAATGAGTAGATGGCCTTGAAGATTTAGTCTCCTGGTTTTATGGGCATTCCCAGAATCAAGAATTATTATGCAAAGCTCTTTACAGGCATGGGTTCCTGCTTCTCTTCTTAATACGCTATAACCCGAGGACTTAAGAGAAATGCAGCTATTCAGAAGTTCACTTGTATAGATTTCTATTTTTGTTTAATTAAAATATTTAAAATATGGAGCTGGCACACCAATTGGCAGGCACGTTAAACTGTCAAGCATGGCAAAACGGTTGTGCAATGTTCTGTCTTTTTATGTGGCACAAACACCACCTGACAAATGGAGTGATAAAGAAACATGGAGTGCCTGTTTATTTAATAGGCTGGAAAGATGAAAAAGAACTCTCCCCAGTGTGCCAAGTGCAACATAATTGCTAACAGAATAGTAGCCACAGGAACAATAAGGTAGAAAAGTCAGGTCTTATGAAAAAGTGACTGAAAGCTTGCCTATTGGTAACCCAGCAGTCTTTTATTTGTTTTTATTCCACAAAGAGAACATAAATGGAGATCATGCTGGCTTTTTAAATAGTTCAGATCCCTCCCTACCTCCCTCATTTATTCCTTCCTTCCTCCCTCCCCCAGCCCTCAGTCCCTCCTTTCTTCCTCTCCCCTCCCTTCCCCTTCCCCTCCCCCTCCTTCCCTCCTTCCTTCCCAAACCACACTCAGTACTCTGTGTTAACCTAGCCTTGTAAACAAGTGCACACATTCACAAACAACATTATGACATACTTTTGTCATCGTTTATTAGTATTATTTACAGAAATGCAGTGTTAATACATTTCTGCAGTTAGATTTTCTCAATGATACTTCATAGAAATCCCAACAGAGTCAACTGATTTTGCTATAATTCATTCTTTTTAATGGCTGCATAATGTTTTATGATATTTAAAAATTTTTATTTTAAAGATTGATTCAACCATTCCTCTCTTTATGGGAATTCATCTTGTTTCAGAATTTTAACTGTATGAATAATGCTGTCATAAACATGATACACCATTCTTGTGAAATTATATTATTACGGTATGTATTTTTATTTCTTCAGAATAGCTGCCTAGGAATGAGATTGGTAGATCAAAGTGCATGTGAATTTTTATTTTTAGAAGATATTGCCAAACTTTAGTTTAAAAATGACTGTAACAGGGGGCGCCTGGGTGGCTCAGTTAAGCATCTGACTCTTGGTTGCTGCTCAGACCAAGATCTCACTATTTATGAGATCAAAGTCCTGCTGTGAGCCCAGAGCCTGCTTGGGATTTTCTGTCTCCTCTCTCCCCGCCCCTCCCCTGCTCATGGGCGTGTGCCCTCTCTCTCAAGATAAATAAATAAATAAACACTAACCAAATAAAAAGGACTGTAACAATTCACATTTCAGTTTGCAAAGTGCAACAGTACCTTTTCCTCTGCATCCTTACCTCCAAAGAGAGTAACAGTGTTACCATTCTATTGTCTTTGTTAATTACGTGGCTGTAAAGGGTTATTGTGTTGTTACTTTAATTTGCATTTCTTTGATTACAGATGATTTTATTTTCTTAATGTTTATTTATTTATTTTGAGAGAGAGAGAGAGCGTGAGCGAGGGAAAGGCACAAAAAGAGAGGAGATAGAATCCCAAGCAGGCTCCAAGCTGACAGCACAGAGCCTGATGCGGGGCTCCATCCCATGAACCATGAGATCATGACCTGAGCCAAAATCAAGAGTCTGACGCTTTACTGACTGAGCTACCCAGGTGCTCTGATTACAGATGATTTTAAATATCCATACCTCATGGCCACTATGCCCACTTTGGGCTAAATTATCCATTCATATTTATTTTTATTTTCTGTTGCCTATTAGTGAAACTCTTGGTATTTTAAAGATATTAACTTTTTATCTGTCATCTGTGATGCAAATATATTTTGACCTCTACAGTTCCTCACTGACCTTGTTTAAATCTTTTCTAGCTGTTGGTCTCTTGTCTTGGGTGAGAACATTCTCCACAAATCCTAAACTGTATATGGAGGCTCCTACATGTTCTTTTATAATTTAGATAATTCGTTTATCTCCTCGATTTTTTTTATCTAGTTCTTTACACTGAAGTCTTCAATTATCTGGGATTTATTTATTTAAATGCTGAGAGAAAATAGAAAATACATTTCTATTTTCTTCCAGATGAATAGCCAGTTGCATGTGTACCTTTCTTCTCACACTGAAATGAAATGTAAACTTCATGATAGATTAAAATAGTGTGTATTTTGGAATCTAGATTTTCCATTCAATTATTCTACCATATGTATTTCAAAACCCAATGCCCTATTTATTTGATTATAGTGGCTGTATGGTATGTTTTAATATCTGCACTCACTAGGGCTTTCTTTATACATCTTATTATTGGACTTTTAATTTTTTTCAAATAAGCTTTAAGAACATTTTATTTTTAAGTGTTGTGATTCTAACTGGAATTGTAGTATATATCATAATTAATGTATTATAAATATTATATATACATGTGTATAGTGAATTTGGGGAGATCTAACATTTTAATTACATTCAGTCTATAAATCTAAGAATTGAGGGTATATCTAAGAACATACAACGATTTTCCATTAGGTTAAATCTTGTTGTTAGGATTTTATACTTTTCTTCACACAGTATTGCCTTACATTTTATTGCAACCACAAATTAATTTTTCCCATGTTCACATTTAGGTGATTTCTGCTATTCGTTGTTGTATGTCATTTTTCTATCTCTGTATCTTACCATCTCAAGTGCTTTTTTCTTACGTCTCTTGTATTTTCCAAGAATATAATATTACCAACAAAAAATGGAAGTTTTATCCTTTCCTTTCCAATGTTTTTAAATGATTTTAAATGTGTTTAAAATGATTTTACTATCTTTTCTTACTCTCTTTGCTAGAACCTCCAAGACAATGCTGAATAATGATGACAAGAGCCAGCAATCTTATCTAGTTCCTGATTACAATTAAAATGATTTGGGTGTTTTTCTAGTTAGGATAATGTTTACTGGTGTTTTGTAGTCTATATCATATTTACAAGGGTTCCTCATGTACATATATTCTTAAAGTTATTATTAAGAATAACTCCTAAGGCTCCGGCATGACTCATTTGGTTAAATGCCAGCTCCTGGTTTCGGCTCAGGTCATGATCTCACGGCTTCCTGGGTCCGAGCCCTAGGTCAGGCTCTGTGCTGACAGCGTGGAGCCTGCTTGGGATTCTTCCTCTCTCCCTCTCTCTCTGCCCCTTCCCCACCTCTGCTGTCTCTGTCTCTCTCAAAATAAATAAATAAACTTAAAAATAAAAAAAGGAAAGAACTCCTGAATGTTTCTCAAAATGGCTTTGCAGCATCTTTTGGCATGTTCATTTATTTTTTGGCTTTAATGTGTTGATTTAATGAATTACATTGCTTGATTTCCTGATACCTACATTGCATTCCTGCAAGTAACTCTACTGGCCATAGTTTCTTAGTCTGTTTACATATTTCTGGATTATTGTAGCTAATATCACATTTAAAATATTTTGCATCCAATTAGAATGACATCAACCTTTTTGCAGTATTTTTATTAGGTTGTAGTAACAGGATTGCTTTCACAAAGACAATGAGAATTGTCTTCTTCTAGGGTCTTAAATGGTTCAGAATGGCTTGCCTGTTGAGCTTAGTGATCAGCTATGAAATCATCAAATCCTGTTAACTTTTTTCAGCAATGCATTTTTAATCACCTGTATCATTTCTTCTATGGTGCTTGGTCTAATTCAAGGTTTGTACTTCTACTTCAATTTTAATAATTTATGTTTGCCTAGGAGATCATCAGTGTTTTTTAGGTTTCTGAATCACCTTTTTGAGATAAAGGTTTTCTGTGTGGTCAAGTACATGACCAACTATTTTTGTAAGTAATGCATGGATGTTAAAAAAAAAAAAAACAACAAAAAAAACCCTGCATGTTCTTCAGGAGTCAGTAAATAAATAGATTCATATTTAATAAATAGAAAAATTGTGACTGCACCTTAAAGTAGACACTAGCTATAGGCTTAGGATAAATAGGTCCACTTTCCACCTCTCTCCCTCTGCCCACCTCCAAACTTTTCTGCAGTAGTGTTCACCACACCTGTCCCCAGTGCCTAGGGAACTCCTATCTACACTTAGGTCTCAGCTTCAGTCACTTCCTCCAGGAAGTCCTCCCTCATACCCTAAACTAAGTTGGGGAAACAGTCTCACAGTCCTTTTGTCCTTTGCACTTTTCTTATTTGTAATTACATAGTTGTTTGCATAAATAGTACAGTAATGTCTTTCTCTCCCACTAGGCTAAAAACCAAACCAGATTCTCTTAGTTTTTTTTATCAAATGTCTGTTCTCTGTCCAGGATACCACATTTCATGTAATTGTCATGTTCCTCAGGCTTCTCCTGCTGTGAGTGTTTCTCAGACTTCTCTCTTTTTCCTTTTTTGACCTCATGGTGCTTTTTGTGCTTTATTTTATCCCTTCCATTTTATGCTTACTTTGTATTCAGCTTGCTTTACTTTGCTGTCTCCTTTTCCTTTTGCTATTTTTTGCTGGTTTTCATAAACTTCCTTTCATTGTCTTTTTCATTTTGTTAATACTGTTGTTCTGCTGGAAGTTTCTATTCCATAAATGTTTGCTTCCTCTCTCTCGGGGCTCATAACAAAACACACATTTCTGTAATTTTCTTTAAAAAAACACAAAAGATATAATTTATTCCTTCGCCAAGACAGCCTGTACTAATGAGATCAGTCTCCTAAGAATATTTTCATTCCTATTCTCAACTCTGCCCTTATCCAGACCACGATTAAATCTTCGTAATGCTTTGCTTCATTGCTTTTCTCCTCCTTCACCCCTAGCTCTTAGATTTCCCTTAAATAGTTCAGCACTTTTAGTTCCAGATTATTCTTAGAATTACCCTTGCATAGTTCCTTTCTATTTTAAGAATTCTTATCTGGGGTTGCTAGTTTTCAATCCTGGTCTCTTGCTGTCCATCTGGGCACACATTGCTCACCGCTGCTTCTCTTCCTCCCCGTGCTCTGGTACCTTCGGTGGTGGTGCAGGCAGTGGGTGGAGGTCTGTCTGCTCTATCCTCCCCTAGTAGTTTCTTCCAGAGTCCCAGGTGCACAACTGATACGCTGTCTGGATCACAGCACACTTGCTTTTACCTCCATCCTGAAAGGTGACTGACACGCTCAGAGAAGAAAGGGTCTTTGTGGCAATTCATTTCTCTCAGTGGTCAGATACCCGCCATCTTATGCTTAAGGTGTTGCATTTGAGAGGCGCCTGGGTGGCTCAGTCGGTTAAGTGTCCGACTTCGGCTCAGGTCATGATCTTGTGGTTCGTGGGTTCAAGCCCTGTGTTGGGCTCTGTGCTGACATCTCGGAGCCTGGAGCCTGCTTTGGATTCTGTGTCTCCCTGTCTCTCTGCCCCTCCCCTGTTCACACTCTCTCTCTCTCTCTCTTTCTGAAAAGTAAATGAACATTAAAAAAAAAAAATTAAGGTGTTGCATATGAAACATCGAATGGCATTGATTCTTTAAGCAATCAGTTATTTCTGTCTAGAAGTTGGTAATGGTTTCTCTCCATTCTTGGAGTTTAAGAATTTTCCAGACTAGCTTTGGGGACATTTTTGTCTCATTCCTTCTGCTTGGAACTCTGTGAATAGTTTCAGTTTGCACATTCAGGTCTTTCTTAATCTTGAGGACATTTTCTTCTTCCATTAGTTTAATTATTGCCTCTTCTCCATCTGTTCCTTTTCTCTTCTCTAAATCTTCTTTTACTCACATGTTAATTCTTCCAGATACAGCTGCCAACAATCCAGTTTTTTTCTCCTGATTATCTTGTCCTCGTTCGTTTGCTCTGTGTTTTAAGATATTACGTCCAGGTGAATTTCCAGGTCACTAACAGTCTTAGTAGTGACCACTGCTGCCCTCCAATTCATTTGCTAGCAGTTTTAGTTCAAAAAGCATGCAGAAAGTCTTTACGAAGCATAATTGACTACGTTGACATACTTCTGCGTTTTGGTTCAAACTTTAATCTTTCATGTAGGGGCTTGTCCTGTGTGTTCTGCTGGGTTTTCCTCTCTCGGGCTCCTGGGTCTCCTCTGAACACTGGGGCTTCTGTCATCTTCAAACGATGCCACAGAACAGTGGTTCTCGAAGTGTGGTCCACAGAACCCTGCAGGTCCCCAAGACCCGTTCGGGGCACGTACACGACCAAGCACTGTTGTAATAATCCTACCGTGTTTTTGCCTTTCTCCCGCTGTTGACATTTGCTCTGATGACACAAAAGCAACGAGTCAAAGCAGTGTCACTAATATGCATCAGCTGTCACTGCATCCTTCACCAATGAAGAAGACTTGAGTAGCTTCTAAAGGTCTCAGCAAAGGGCAAAGCCAGGCCCACATCCAGCTCTCCAGCCCAGCACAATAGACACCAGACTGCTCGGCCATCTCCCTCTCCCCTTGGAAGCAGCGCTAATTCTGGGGAGAAGGAAAAGAAGATGAGAATAAAAATACACATAAAACATACAGTGCTTTGTACTAGAGGAGTGACTAAGGAAAGAAACAAGCCCTTCTTCTCGGATTGTCTCTGCCTGGAATGCCGTCTAGCACCTAATGTGCTACTTTGGCAACCAGAGAAAGCACGCCGCCTCCAAAGCGAGACTCGCCCTGGCCAGACGCCAGAAGGTAGCACCTGGCTCAGCACTCTCTCAACCCCAGCCCTGAGCTGACCACTCCCTCTGCTTGGAGCTATATATCTCATCAGGGTAAAAATGAAACTTGGACGCTTGGTAAGGAACCTCATCCTCTTTGTCTCTTCTATAGTATCATCTCCTTCTGCTGGGAGCAGGGCCAGATACCTAACGTAAAGGACCCCATGCAAAATGAAAATGAAAGCTCCCGTTGAAAGAGCAGGGAAAAGTGCTACTGAAAATACTAAAATATAAAAAGTTCTCCTTCAAAAGTTTTGTGTTACTTACAAAAGAGTAGCAGGAGTAATAGCGATGCACGAGTAACAACACAAACTTGCAAATTTGCAGAATGATATTTTGGTGTCATCATTTTATATAATGTCATAATGATTATGCTTTGTTAAAGTGATATCTCCATCGATCGTATGATTTTTCTGACTTTTTGGCTAATTTATTGGAACATCAAAATCCATACTTCTAGCAACTTTTTTGTTGTTTTTTTAATGTTTATTTATTTTTCAAGGAGAGAGAGCATGAGCAGGGGAGGAACAGAGAGAGAGGGAGACAGAACAAAGCAGGCTCCAGGCTCCAAACTATCAGCACAGACACGGGGCTGGAACCCACGAACCAGGAGATCATAACCTGAACAGAAGTCGGATGCTCAACCGACTGAGCCCCCGAGGAGCCCCGCAACTTTATTTTTAATAGCTATTGATTTAAAACAATATTAATCCCGGGGCGCCTGGGTGGCTCAGTCGGTTAAGCGACTCACTTCAGCTCAGGTCATGATCTCGCTGGGTTTGTGGGTTTGAGCCCTGCATCAGGCTCCGTGCTAACAGCTCAGAGCCTGGAGCCTCCTTCAGATTCTGTGTCTTCTCCTCTCTCTGCCCCTCCCATGCTCATGCTCTGTCTCTCTCTCTCAATAATAAATAAACGTTAAAAAATGTTTAAAAATATATAAAACAATATTAGTCCCTCTTGCAAGATTACAAAAATATTTTCTATCATTTTTAATTTTGAGAAGACTCTTTCTGCATATGCATCTGTTACTGGAGCTATTTTACATGCTGTGACAACATTGTTGGGATTATTGGAGATATGTGCAGATAAATTTCTGATAAATTATATCAAAATATACATTTTGTTACATCTGGAACTGAGGATTATAACAGAATAACTTCTTCTAAAAGATTTATCTGTCTGTACAAATGGGTTTCATGTAAGTGGAACATTACATGAGAATTTATACGATGTTATTTCAACGTTTCCTCTGACATTTCCTTGAACTTGCAGATCTGTGGTTGCCACTCCTGCTGCCACCGTTCCCACCACCGATGGACTCAGATTCTGTCCTGGCCACACCCCTGGGAAGGCTGAACTGCCCTGAGGCGTGCACGGAAGGTCTGGGCCAACCGCCGTGTGCCCGTGGACTGTGCTGGACCACTGCCATCCACACGCGGGCTGCCACCTGGTGCATCATCCATGTGCATATTGCATTGGATCATCACAAAACAGCATCATCACAAAACACAAATTCAAAGATAGACGTGGATGAAGAATTTCCAGACAGTCATAGAAGAACATTAACCCAAGCACAGAGTCCTTCTCAACCTGGGCCCTTTGTAACTGTGGGCTCTGCCTCATAGCAACCATAATTTCTGGTTTTCCACCCACTAGTGGTTTGGACTAGAGTGGTTAATGCACTTTTTATTACCAATCTCGTAATTTGTCTTATAAATCTGCCATTTACAGTCTCTCCTTCTAGAGGCCTTGTGGAGCTCTCTTAGCCAGCGACTGTCTCTCTTCTCCTTGTAAATCAGTTGGCTACCTTTCCTAGGAAAGCAATGTGAACCTAACCTTAAATAGTCACTAATGACTTAAATTAGTTGCTGGGTCTTTCTGAGCCTCTAATTTTCCCAAGACTGATTAGCTCAGGCTTAGAGAAGCTTTGCATTCATCCAGCCATTTAAGACGTGATGGACATAAATTCAGAGTACAAGGTCTGGAGCGGTCCTGACTGCTTGGATCCCACTCTTACCTCCACTCCCCTGCTCTGTAAGCCTCAAATTCAGCATGGTATTAACCTCTGTAAGCCTCAATTGTCTCATCTGTAAAATGGTGATAGTAGCACACCTTTTAAGATGGGGCTTAACAAATGTTTATTATTAATATTCACTTCTAGGCAAACGGGGTTCAATCTCTCTGCTTATAGCAGTGCTGTTCCTAAGAAAACAAAAACGCTGGCTTTGACTGACAATTTTTTTGTGTAAAATGTAGTTGTTCACAACCGCTTTCTGAAGGAGTCTACAAAGGAACAGAAAAAGAGTCCCGTTCAGTAAGACCATTTCAGAAAGTACAGTTGGACGAAGGCTGCTGTAAGGTTAGCTGGAGGTGTGGCAGTTATGTGTGTGTGTGTGTGTGTGTGTGTGTGTGTGTATGCATGTGTGAAGAAAAGGCTATGGGTCTGCATGTGATCAGCCTTGAACTTCCTTCTGATTACTGGGATTGCTTCCTCCTGTTTACACAGCAGCCGGCAACAGAACTCCAAAGGACTACACAGGTAATACAGAACAGAGCACTCCTGCTTGCACAAGACAAAGAACAGGCAGTTGTTGAGGTTGATTTTTTTTTTTTAACTGGGATGAGACTTTCCAAACCTACCTTATGGTTGGTCATGAATTTGAAGCATAAGCCAAAAGCAGGGTTTGGTAAAAAGGAATTGCAAACGTAAAAAGAAACTCACATTTACGTTTCTTCCACCACACTAATATGGACTAAAAGATTACAAGCAGTCAACCCTACATACCAGAAGATAGGCATCACGTAAAAAATTAATTTCTTCCCTATAGACTTTACAAAATAAAAGTGTGACCTATGACAAGGAAATTAAATCATCAGAAAATGATGAAATTAGAACATTTCATGACATTCTCCCATGAGACTTGTGTTATAGAATATCTGCAAAGTGTGCTGCTAAAAGAATGGTCTGGAAATGGTCACCAAATTTGTGTCCTTCCCACTCCCCCATCCCCTCTCGCCTGGGCTTCTTCTGCCCCCCAGGCAGGATTCAGGTTGGCTGTCCAAGGGTGTCTCATCTTGTGCTTACTTCGCGGTTTTCACTGTCTTCACTGCCAGCTGTCTCAGTCACGTTCCAAGTTCTGAGAACCAGAACAAGGAAAAGAGGAAGGCCTTTGAGATTTTACAAAAGGGAGAATGGACTCCACAGAGTTGGTTACAGATGTGATGGAAGGGCCGAGAAGCCAGCAGGGACAGAGAGGAAACGCAGGGAGGAGCAGCAGCAGAAAGCCACGGCCTCACCTGAGCTACTAGCTGAAGGAGAAGGTGCTCCTGGACCGCAGGGCCAGGGTCCCCTGGGGGAGGCTGCGAGCCCATCCAATGTGCACTAGAGCCAGGAAAGAGGCACACAGGGCCACATCCCACACCAGCCAAGTCAGAATCCCTGCAAATGGAACCAGGCATCAGGGGTTTTTAAAACTCCCTAGGTGATCCCAGTGTGCCACCAGGCTTGAGAACCACTGCTCAAAGCATCCAGTTAGAATCTGCTTACCTAGTGTTACACCTCTCCTGGGCGGTGCAGACGTGGGGAGAGGAGCTACTGACACCACCACAGAGACCGAAGTTACCAGTGAGATTAGATAGGCAGCCAACCTGCTCGAAGGTACCTTGAAGATACATCACAGAGCTGGATTTGATTTATAGAACGTTGCGTCATAGGCAACTTTTTAATAATTGCTCTACAAAATACACTATTTTAAAGAGCCATATTTTGCTAAACGTCTGTTGGCAAAACTTGATGAACTATCACAGTGTATGCCAATTACTGGCACAATCGACGCACAAGGCATTTCAGATATACATAAATATGACTGGAGTAGAACATTCCTGGGTAATAACTCTATTAACTTGCACATATTAAGTGTGTGCTAGTTATTTGTTGAATGGACTGATCGTCAAAGGAAAATTAATGTTCAGTGTGATATTATCATAATTTTTTATTGTATTTTAATTCTTTTAAAATGGATAATCCATGATGATACATGTAATGAACCAGTTAACTAGAAATAAACATCTTAATATGATCTTCTCTTAAATGACTGAGAAGGCAGTTCAAGATTTTGTCCAGCCCCAGGGCAATCACTATGAACACCAATTATCATCACAAATGTTGTTGACTCGAGAAGTCTGATTGGCAAAACTCCAGGTAATAAAGGTCAACTAAGCCTCGGTAACTGGAAAACAAACAAACAAACAGTTAACTCTTTTTAAAGAACCACCTGTAATAAGTTTCTAGCCCTTTTTCATCAAGCATTTATTCATACAAGAAATATTTATTAACTAATTAATATTCATTCCAGAGAATAACAAGACAAATAAGGTACCTGCCTCAGAGCACTTTATAATCCGATGGCAGAGATTAGATAAACAAATCTTGGTAGTAGATGGTAGTAGGTGCTGATCCTAATGTTCAGCCAGGTTGTGGATGACCAGGTCAGAGGACACGCAGAGGGAGATTTAGAGCACATGCCAGGTGATGGTGAGGAACAAGGACACCCTCTGTATGCACTTGAAGAGAGAAATGAACTGAATCAAAATGGCGTTTGACGTGCAGAATGGACACAAGCCAGAAAACCATTGAGGGGGTCTGGGAGAAGCCTAAGCAAACAGTTCAAAGAGGACAACTTCAGCAGTCAAATGCCAGGTGGATGCTAGAAACATCAGAGTGAAAAGAATCCATAGAATTTCATGCTAAATGTCCCCCCAGGGAGGACTGGGGGAAATGAAGGAAACAGAAAGAAGAGCTAGTTTGAAGGGAAACAAAATGAATATTCTTCTTCAGACATGTCTGGTTGAAGGCTAGAGAGATACCCAACAAGAAACATCCACGGTGAGCGCACTGCAACACTCACTGTTCGCCAAATTGTTTTCTTTTTTGTGAGATTGTTCTTGTGTAACTGTAACCAGAAATAAAACACTTGTCATTTGTAGTCCAAAATATTGTGAATAAAAATATAAATTCTTGTGTTAGCACAATATTCATAAAGGCTTTCAAAAATAGCCGTGCCATTCACGCAAGCATCACACAGGTAGTGCCTTCACCTCCCTCTGACAAAGTCACAGTGGTGCTGATGATGTCATCCAGACTTTTAGGATGAGGTTGGAGAATTCCAGATCCACCCGTTCACCCATGTCCGTTATATGACCAGTGATGATCCTCGGGGTTCTTTATGTATTTGTGCCTTCCTGACCAAGGCTGGAGAGACCATTGAGATGACAGAGACTGTATTTTGCAACCGCATCACAATCAGGTTGATGATAACCTCCCCCACCCCCACCCCCAGTCTGCTTTATAAACATGGCAGCATTTCCTTTCCTTTTTTTCTCTATCTCTGTAGACGCGATGGGAGGGAAGTCACCTCTTCATCCTGACAACAAGCAAAAAGCTGAACAGACTGAAAAATCAGCAACTCTTCTTGGATCTGTCAGAGAGGAGAAGACGCACAGCAAATCGCTGCCCCCAAAACGGAGAGACAGACAGACAAATATAGGGAGTTGTGGCGTACCCAAGCAGAGACTCATGGGTGGGAACCACCTCAAGAACCAGTGCTGGGGTAGGAATTCATGAATTGTCGAAGGCTCAGTGTGGACAACTCGAAGAATAAAAAACTCTGAGGAGACCCAGTCATGGCAGTGGGGGGAGGTGCACAGTTGGTTAGATATTCTCCAGAGCTCTACCAAGTTCTTATAGTATGTTGGAGATTGTTTCTGATAAGGGGAGAGAAGAAGGAACCATTTTGGAATATGCCAGAGCACTTTATTTGTTTGTTTGATGTAAATTCTACTATCAAACTGACAACCCCGGGGGGCTCCTGGGTGGCTCAGCTGGTTAAGCGTCTGACTTCGGCTCAGGTCCTGATTTCACAGTTTGTGGGTTTGAGCCCCACTTTGGGCTCTGTGCTGACAGCTCAGAGCCTGGAGCCTGCTTTGGATTCTGTGTCTCCCTCTGTCTCTCTACCCCTTCCCCCACTTGCGCTCTGTCTCTCTCAAAAATAAATAAACATTTTTTAAAAATTAAAACAAAACTCACGACCCAGAGAACAAGAGTGTCATGCTTTATGGACAGGCGCCTGAGAGCACTCTGTTGTTAACACATCCTACCTTCATGAAAAACCAGCTAACCGGGGCCTAACCTTCTTGGGTGTTATCAATGCCCAGCTGACCTGGTAGAAGGGAAATATCCAACCTTAGCCCACTCTAATGTTCCATAATGGAAAAATTCTGTCATTGTTTCCAATGTTTCTTTCATGGGCTCTCCCCAGTCCTGCAGGCCCTTCCCATGCTTTCTGGCTTCCTTTGTCTCCTTCCTTCCTCTCAAGGTGAATACTGCCAGAATCTCGCAGCTCTGGTATTGTCAGTCTGATGGACGAGTAATCCCCACTGTGTTGGTTTTGGTGGGTTATTAGGTCCAGGAGAAGGCACAGATAGAATCAGGATATTTTAAAGTGGTACAGTTTGAAATAAAATCATGTTCATGTCTCATCTGTTATCTTTTACTAATGGAATATTTTTACCTGACCCGTCAATCTTTTTCAAAGTGTATCTGTTTTGCTGCTCTGTGGCTTACGCTTACCACTCCTGCCACTGTCTATTGATAATGCTACATTTTGAAGCCTTTGGGCTACTTACTGGAGATTCATAATACCCATAATTTAAAGCGGGGGGGGGGGGAGTGATAAAACCTTCATGTCTTAAATGACACGGCCTTGAAACACTATAAAACTTGTAGTCTGATAACCTGGAACTAAATTAGCCAAAGCTTTGATTCGCATGCAGCTGGAGATCAAAACAGGTTGAAATGTCTGAAGCAATGTTTACACTTAAGGTCATCATTAGACAATAACTACTATAATAGTGAAAGGAACCCAAAATGTATAAGCTAATCAATTGAGATTTTAAACAGAAAAAAGGAAATCAGCATATTCTAGTAATTTATTGAGGAGCAATGTTTCCATTGCAAATAATTTATAAAAAAATAAATAAGCTCATTAAAAGTTAATTCGTTTTTACCATAAAATAAGCATATGGAAAGATAATAAGCAAAATTAGAAACTCTACCAAGGATTTTTGAATCACATAAAAATTTAGTTAATGGGTCTTCAATTATTCAATAACAATATACAAATTTCCGTGTTTCGTCTGTGTCATTAGATTGTTTCCAAAGAGCAGATGGCGGAGCACACTGATATAGAAGCATCTTCTGCCAAATGATGTTCAGGATTCTATCAATTCAACATTCATAAAATTCACAGCCAAGAAAGTAATCTGGTATTATTAAGTAACTGTGGGGATTCGTATTTTTAGTCTGGTTCCACCCATGGGCATCCTAGGACGATGTCTATTCAAAGTCACAAACGAAATAACGAAGGGACTTCAGGGTGAATTGTATTAACTGTAACAGTCCCTGGTCTTACTTAGGGTCTTACTTACTGAGCTCTGAATATCTGATTAACAAAAAATCATACGCACATTAAAAATAAGTGGAATCAATCCAGAAAAACATGTCTGGTGGAGGTGCTTTATTTATTGAATAGTTAGTATGCTCAGCACTTTGCTATTATAGACATTCCCATTTCAAAGATGAAGAAATTGAGGCTCAGTGACATTTTGGAGGCAGGTCTACTGACTCTTTTCTGTCTGCCTTTCTGCATCAATTAATAGGTAGGTTGAAATTTTTTCCTTCTCTAATCTGTTTTCTTCTCTAATCTATTTCTGAAACTGAGGCTGGAATATCAGTCACCAAGCCTTTTCTGGTACGTAGCAATTACATCACAAAATAAATTTCATTTGTAGGCGTCCTATCACAGGCAGTAGAGTATTTCCACCATTTACTCAAGGTTCCTTGTGGTTTTTCTTGACCTCTTTCTCCTTGATATCAAACAACGGGTATTTACCACAGATGTGTGAAACAAAAATGTCCCAGGAAATGCACTGCCACAAACAAAACTCTAATACTTAATGGTTATAAAAATGGAAAAATATAACAGATCTGAGAAAAAAGCAACATATTCTTGGAAATTGTATTTCAAGATGACATAAAGGAGTTCCTGCTAGAAGAGGAGTACCCTGGTACTTATTTGCATATAAAGAACTTAACCTATAACAGTACTTGCAAATAGAATACTGATTGGCTAAGGGACAATGTGAATAAGAAAGAAAACAAGTTATAATCCTCTCACTCTGTGATTGGTCTAGGGGTGATGACTTAGGAAAGCCGTGTTACTGCCTTGTTACCTAGAAAGGCTATCAAAGGTTATCACATGGAAACTTGTGTTCCTTCCTCTGGATACACAGAACTGATGCTGTGTGGCATCTAACACATGGCAATTTCGGATTCTTGACAGTCTTTATTAAATGTGTCTCTGGACAAAGGTGATGTCAGGGAGCTAATTCTGTGAATTCCTATATTCCGTCATTCATTCATACATTTATTCAACTAAACAACATTTACTGAACAATATTTTATAGGAGGCTCCGGGCTAAATACTAAAAATCAAAACAAAACAAGAAGACATGGCCTCTGATTTCCCTCTAGAACCAAGACTCTCTGTCAAGGTTGGTCCATGTCATCTAAATTAACATTCTCCTTCCCAGGCAGAAATTTTGAGCAGCATTGCTCAATATTAAATATTCAATGGCGATGCTACAAGACAATATAACTGCTCTATTCATTTGGAAAAAGGCAATTTGAATGAGAGAAAAAATGGAATTGTAGATTTATGTAGAAACAAGAGCAGTTGAATTCCACCACCTGAAATACTGCAAGATTCAGAACTAGTTACGGAATTCTCCCTTCCCTGAAGATGTTTAAAAATATTTGTCTTAATCAATAGTTTAGCTTAATTGTAAACTTACTTGCCAATTTATTTCCATGGACTGTAGAGCTGGAAGACTCTTGAAGAGTTTATTCTTATAGTTCGTTAAATATTTGGGGTATCTTAATTATGCTAGTAATTGACTTGGCAGAGCAAGGCTTTCTTTACAGACCTGCACTGTCCAGTGGGGCGGCCATTAGGCCACACGTGGCTATTGAGCACTTACAGTCCGGCTAATCCAAATTGAGCACGGGATGTGCCATACTTGTAAAACACACACCAGATTTCTAAGACTTGGTAAAAAAAAAAACAGTATGTAAAAATCTTAATCATTTTTTATATTGATTACCTATTGAAGTTAATATTTTGATGATGTTGGAAACATAATGTATACCATTAATCTTTATTTTTTCCACATTTTTAATTTTTTAATGTGACTACTAGAAAATTTAAAATATGCAGCTTGCATTATCTCTGTGTTGGACCGCATTTGGTATAAACAGTATAAAGGAAAAGCTTCCAAGGCATTAATAGATTCTAATTCTTGTCTGGGGAAGATGAAAATAAAATGAAAAGTGTCCGTATTGAATCTGAAAAACCGTCCATGCAAACCCAGGCAAAAGGAACTGGGCAGAAGTGCAAGGGGTACACCGGGGTCCAAGAAAGGAACTGCGAAGGCAGAGCAAATACAAGTGTGGCAGAAATTAGCCCAAAGGCCTCAGAAAACCACAGTACCACCAATGCCCTTGCAGAGTTGGCCCCACAACCTAATGAGAGGTGTAGGAGTTCCAGGGGAAGAGTCTCTACCTTCAAGAAAATATGCAAAGTGGTGAAGTACCCAGCACTAGTGAGTAAAATACTAGAACTGATGCGGAAGGAGAGCGGTGGACAGGAAGTCCCGCCTCTGACCCCGCCCCCTCCTCCCTACCCCTTCCCCCTCCTCCCTACCACTTCCGCCTCCTCCCTACCCCTCCCCCCTCCCGCGGTCTGGGCGGACCTTTGCTCCTTTCCCGCTGCTGTAGGGAGCCACTGACCTCCTCCTAAGGTCGGTGAAGACTCAATGTTAATATGCTGCTCTCACTGTGGATGGTTTTGAGATGTCATTTCTCCTTGAGGCTTTGGCATGTCTGTTTGGTCTCTTTCGGCTCTTCTTCTATTTTGCTTTCTCAGTGTCTGAAAGTCTCCGCTCAACCACAGGGATGAGCACGAGGCACCCTCCACCCCCTTCCACCTTCCACCCTGGCTGTCCACCCGTTTCTTCACTGCTCATAGCCTATGTAATTCAGTCAACTCAAAAACCTGTTTTTTTAAAGAAATTCATCCAGCAGCCAGTCAAATGATTATGAAAGCAGTAAAGTTGCAGGCAGATTTATTACAATACTTCATCAAGGGACAGAATTGCTTCTGTCTACACTCAAGGGAATGAAAATTAATATGGTAGCAAGAAAACTTTTAAACAACATTATTTAACAGTAATTTACAATAAGAAACTAGTTCAACTGATAGGAATGGTTAAATAACTTGTGATAAATTTGTATAGTGGAATTACTCTACGACTATTAGAAATCATGTTTTTGAAGACTAATGACAAAGGAAACACACAATAAAAATTAATAAAGATACACAACTATTTACAATATGATCTGACTCTAATTATGTAAAATAAAATACACAGGCTACGGTAATAGTGACTACCTGGGTGCGATGACAGGTAATTTTCTCTCTTTACGTAGAGTTTCTGTGTTTTTAAAATTTTTTTACAATGAACATATATTACTCTTATAATCAGAAAAATATATATACATAAGAGAAACTATTGTTCTCTAGTTTCTAATTTTAATAATAAGTCCCATTTTTTAAAAGAATACCAACAAAAGCTTATCTTTCATGGAAAAAAATCATACCACCTCTAAAGATGATACATAATACAGTACAACATTTTATTATACACTATAACCCTGTGTCGGCAAGATTAGTTATGCCTGCTACAATAGTGGTTTACCTTGCCTGATACGATACTGGCTTATCTATAAAACAAACATTATGATCGTCCACAACTCCAGTGTCATAGAAAGACCCCTGTCTGAAAATCAGCAAAACTTGTTTAAGGGGCATTAAAAGATAAGACCTCATTAGCCCTTTCTAGAAATCAGTAGCATGTTTCAGTGTGAAAGTTCAAAGCAAAACTACTTCAAAGCTAGTTCCACAGAAGGTGCAGCAAAAATAGAAAATAAACCTCAGCGATCACAGAAATAAATCTTCCAGTGTTATCAGACCAAATGCAAACCTAGTAAGAATTTTTAAAAACTCGATTCAAAGAAATCAGGGCACTTTCTAAAGAACAGCAAGTGAAGTCACTCTTCATAGGATGAGTGATTATTTCGTTCTTGTTCACTCAGGAAAGGTCACATCATTCATGGAAAGGAGTGCTCTAAAATCAAAGGGTTTCTAATCAAATTAATCACACTGTTGCTCATAATATGCCCTTTTTCCTCCTTTCCTCCTCGCCACGCAGTATAATGAATTGCACGATCAGTTTATGCTTCCTGAAGAGTCCGACATCTCATGATTCATATTTATTTTTCTGCACACATTTAAAGCCCTCTATGTACAGACCCTTGACAAGGCCCCAGTGACACAAAGCCCTCAAGGACCCCAGGGCCTGAAAAGTGCCTTGAAAGTCACATAAAATAAAATTCTACAATTTGCTCTGCTAAGTACATCATTAACCAGATATGTAAATTAATATTAGCAGCATTTGATAGAAACACTGCTTTTAAAAGGAACGTTCTAGCCTAGGGCCCTCTGTCATGTCTCTAATATTCTACCATTTCTTTTTCAAGGGAAACTGGGTCCAACAGAGACCATTAGGCATATCATGGAAGTTTAGAGATGGTTATTTGGGACTTAACTTTTTATTTCCACATTTGTTTTACTTCAAGATAATTTAAGAACGGGCACTGATCTTGCTATTCCATTTCTATAAAAATGTTCCAGAATGGGTCCCACTTCCCATACATTTGTTACAGAATGTGTTGCAGAGATGATGGCCCTTAACCGTTTTTGATCATCCTCCAAGAAAGAACAAATCCAGGCACTATTCACATTATTCAGTATTTTACAATCACCTATGCTCACTTCCATACCTCTGTCATACGCCACACATTTTTTTTCTAGAAGTCAGATAAGTGAAATCCAGTCTTACGGCACTGAGAAGTGCAAATGGTGAACAGCTGATGTGTGTCCATAATCATTTCAAAGTAAATGAATAGGAAAAAGGTCAGGACTACTTGTAACTTCTTTTGCCTTTCTTAGAGTAGTAAAAAATCAGAGAAAGAGAAATAATAAAAGCAAAAAGTAGGAAAGCTATGAAAGCCAGTAAAGATTTGCGGGTATGAAAAAAGCCGCATTCGGTGCACAGGGTCAATTCTTCTGGACAAAATCTCCCCAGAGTTTCAGGACCCGAGAAGCCATTGTTGTCAATCATTTTCCGATAATGTTTCATGGACGGTTTGGGCTCAAACTGATTTGCAGCATAATGATAGAAGCCAAACTTTGGAGCTGTGCGATCATTGAATGAATAAGCAAAGTATCCACAAAGATTGACACCATCCAATATGTAGGCTAGAAAAACAAAAGGACAGAATAGTTATTAAAATTTTTTGCACGCAGCACTTCACTTTTACACAGCCTTGGTGCATCGGAGAAAATTTCAATACTATTTAATAAAACTAAATTAGGTTTGATCACAACAGGCTTCCTTCATGCGAGGACAAACATTGAGCTACAGTTAACGTAGAAGGTTTTACATAATTAAACCTACTATGATGTACTTGGGTTAAATCTTCATGCACAATGAAGGAGGTAAGACTGCTGTGAAGCCGTCTGAAATGGGGGACAAGAAAGTCCATGCTTTTACAGGCCCCAGCAGGTGCTAGGCATCCCCCCACCCCCACCCCCCACCGCCCCCAGCCTAGGGTCTTCGACTTTTAGCTAAACTCCATTATCCTGAAGGGAAAATACTCTCTCTTGGACTTTTTCAGTGTGGCAAGGAATGGATAGCAGGCACTTTGCTTCCCAGGCGACAGTGGGTGTATTCGTTTGAGGGTGCCTATGGAGTACCACGCCCTCGCGTGACATACGCTTCGAGGGGCTGCTGTTTCCGGGGCTCCTTACCTTTCAGAGCTTCATTTACATAATTTTGCATGTAATACACCCTCAGCTTGTCTTGCGCTGCCTGCGGATCATCGTCTATGCCGTTGGATATTATATACATGGGGAGGTCTCCGTACTTCAACTTCAGCCAGTTGAGAATTTTGCGTAAGCCCCAGGGCACTACTGCCACCTGACTGGGGGAGTTGAGCCACGTGATGTCGGTCATTTCCTGAACCTCCAGGTAATCGTTGTATTTCATTGGATCTTCTTTTTCCCAGTCGACGAGGATGGTGGTGTAATGGCTTACAGCCAGAAAGTCGAAGGAACCCCGGATCAGCTTTTTTTCATCTTCAGTGAAATAAGGTAGAAGGAAATTGTTTCTCTGCGTGAGCCAGTCCCTCATCACACGCGGATAATCCCCAGAGCCGAAAATGGGCTCGGCCAGCCAGCCAATGTCAAATTCCAAAACTCTCTCTGCCACCTCTTTGTCCTTTTGGGAGAAAGGGCAGGCCGGCTCTATCCAGTCGGCCTGCAGGGCTATGGATATTTTCCCCTTCTGAGAGCCCCGAAAGTTTTCATCGTACACGCGCCAGGCCAACGCGTGAGCCTTCAGAAGATTATGCCCCTCGCTGTAGGTCATGTTCCGTGTGTACGGCTCGCCCATCGTGATCCAGAACTTGACGTGGTGGCCGAGATCCTTGAAGCACAGCCGGGCGTACTCTGCAAAAGCCGAGGCGGTGTGGGGGTTCTCCCAGGCTCCGTGCTTGGCCAGGGGCCGCGGCAGCCCTTGGTGCGGGGCCGCGGGTCGCCAGAGCGCCACCACCGGGGTGATGTTGGCGCGCACGAGCTCGCTGACCACGCAGCGGTAGTAGTCGAGGACCGTGTGGTTCACCTGCGACTGGTTGCCCAGCGGCAGGATCAAGGCCCAGTCCAGGGAGAAGTGAAAATGGGAAACGTGCATCTCCTGGAGTAAGGCTATCTGGGGCCGGATGGCAGCAAAGTCCACGCAGTAGGACTTCCGCTTCTTGGTCACAACCCCGTCCACCTTAATTAGCCTCTTACTGTGGTGGACGTCCCACAGGTAAACGTTCGGGTCGGTAAACTGAGACAGAGTGGTGTCCACCTGCCAGCAGAGGAGTAAGCGTTAGCTTCACGAAATTCCACGCAATGCCTTCCGCGAAACTAACAAGCAAGAGGGGCAAAAATAGAGCCTCCCTACCCATTTCAACCATTCCTCCCAAGTCGTTAAGTTCCTGGAAAACAAAAACAAAAACAAAAAACATTCCACTCTTTGATGCATATTTGTTTTACCCCTAGCTCTAACTCTTGATCATTTCAGATGATGTTTCTCACACACCTCTGGTCTGTGTTAAGCAAGCATGTTTGAACGATTGCATTTTAATATAAAAAAAATTACTAATATTATGAGACTCCCAAATTTAAAAAAAAAAAAAAATGGATGAAAAGATAAAGCCTAAAACCTGAGTTAGCATCAGAAAATGCAGAATGGTATCTAAAAAATTAAATCGTGGGGGCGCCTGGGTGGCTCAGTCCGTTAAGCGTGGGACTTTTCGGCTCAGGTCATGATCTCACGTTTCCTGAGTTCGAGCCCCGTGAGAGGCTCTGCGCTGACAGCACAGAGCCTGCTTAGGATCCCCTGTCTCTTCCTCTCTCTCTCTGCCCATCCCCCCCTTTCTCTTTCTCAAAATAAACGTTAAAAAGTTTTTAAAAACTTTTATATTTTATATATTTTATATTTATTTTTTATATTTATTTTTATTTATATTTATTTATATATATAATATATATAATAAATATATATATTTATTATATATATTATATATAAATATATATTTATATTAAATATTTATATTTATTTTTATTATATTATATTTATATTTATATATATTTATATATATATTTTATATTTTAAAAAATTTAAAAAATTAAACTAAATTGTACTTCTTAAAATCATGTTCCAAACTGAAGTTTGCTGTAGGTAGAGACCATGCTAAAAACCAGTGACTTGCTTTTTATTGCCTTTAGTGTCAAAGACCAGATTTAACCAATTCAATCTGATGGTAAAAGTGATAGAGAATGTGGTAATGAGGAACGAAGTTGTCATTTCCACATATCGGGCTATTTTAACATAGTTTTTAAGTTTGTCTACATTATTTTTCTGTGATGATCATGACAATAATGGTTGTCGATCATCTGATCCATAAGCCTCCAAAATGGAAATAAGTATTGAGGAAGAGCAGACGCGTTGTAAAACTGAAATCATAAAATCCTCCCTCCACGTGTAAACCATGGAGGAAAATGCAAACTGAAAGTTCATCCCAAGGAACCACTTGATGGAACCAGTTTTCTCCTCAGAAACAATCCTGTTCAAACAGGCCCCTTGGTTTGACCCTCTGTATGCAAGCTGGGGTCTAACTCCGTTTAGGGAACTCTAGCAGAAGTTTTGTTGCATTTTGCGGGCCTGAGTTGCTGTTCCTCTGGAGGGGTCAGTGCTGTGTTTATAAAGGAAAAGTAATAAAAACCCAGCGTGTCAGAGGGAAATGGCTTCCTCTGGAGAACCGTCTCTTGCAGATCACCCACGCATGCGTGTCCCCTAGTAGGGTGGGAATGCTGTGAGAAGTATTTTTCCACTGTGATGCACCCGCAAATCTTGTTTCCTCAGCTTTGCAAGAGAAAATATTTGCATGCTCTTTTGAAGTGAAAGTGTTCATAGCTTGAAGGAGTTCTTTGGCTTATTTTTATAGAGCTCTGAGTTGACTAAACTTATACATTTTCTACCACAATTTTTCCAAAACAACAGGTTTTATTCAGTCCATCTGCAAATAAATATGAGAGACTAAGGTACAATTTCTGGGGGGAGGAGGGAGGCAGGGATCTGTTTCTTGAAACTACAGGACGCTTAGAAATAAGTACTTAGGCACAATTCTATCTAACCTCTATTAATTTGTCAACTTTTCTTAATAAAAAAAATGAAAAAATTAAGGGCAGCCTTTCAGAAATGGAAATAAAGTATATATTTCCTTTATCATGGAAGAAACCTTCTCCTATTAGTGGCCAATGTTAAACAGGCTTTATGTCCCCAGCATGTGGCAGGTTCTGTACCTATATTGACTATGATCATTAGTGGTTGTCCAGGGACAGTGATTGTCCTTGGGTCCGGGGACAGTGACCCTGGGAGTCACTGAAATACCAGCCAGGAGGGAAAAGATAACTTTCAATGGTTTAAAAATTACTTCTCAGGACTTTAATTCAATGTACGAAAAGTAGAGAGAACAGCTTGTAAATGAAAACATAGGCACACACTCCTCAGAACTGCCCTAATTTTACTTTGTCGGTTAGGAAGTTCCCTCAGGAAGGGGCCCTGCCAAAATAATGCCAAGCTCAAGGTGAAAAGCAGGAAGAACAAAACAGCAGTGGCAACCTTTTCCCACTAGAGAGCTTCTGGAGAAGTTCACCCACAGAGGGTCTGAGAGTGAGTTGTTTTGTGTTGGGCTGGTTCGGTGTGGGAGAGACTGGGGAGCTCCAGTGGGTGGAGGAACAGAGACACCCCCCACCCCAACCACCACCACCACCACAACCCCGGAAGTGATGAGGTAAAATGGCAATGCAGCCTCAGGGGAGGGGTCCGGGGCTAATGTCTTGTTGGCATCAGATCAGATTTTAAAACAACTGCCCCCGAGGGGTAGAAAAAGCAATTCTCTCCCCCTCTGCCCTCCTGCTCCCTGCCATACTTGTTGCATCTGCCTAGAGTTTCCCTGCTCTCTTGAGGAAATAGGTGGTCCTCTTAAAACCTTCTCACTACTTACCGGTTCCCAAGGCAAACACAGTCCTGGGGTGGGGAGCAGAGCAGGAGGGAAGAAATTCCCTCCAATGTCCAGTCCCTCCCAAGTTCACGCTGCCTGCACAGAGGTGCTGGCGGAAAACTGAAGCGGGAACTACCTGCCCTGCTATTAGACATCAGGGCGGAGCATGAGCCCTCAGTGACCAAGGGCACAGAGCCTGGCAGGGAGCGGGGCCTGGCACAAGGTCATGAGAGAGAACAAAGACCAGGGACTAACCTGTCCAGAGCAGAAATACAGGGGAGGGGGGAAGGATGGGGAGCCCATCTCACCAGCCACTTCTGCACCTCCAGACCCTGTTTGAAGCCCACTGTGGTTCCCACTTGCAGGAGAGAAATTAGGAAACGGAGGTAGGAGCAGAGGCTGAGGGAGGAGAGAGAAGGAGGGCAGAAAACCCCAAACCCAACAGGGCAGAGCTACACTCAGACATCCTGGCTAATACATGTCCCTCAGTCGCCTTTTAAATGTAAGAAGGGATTTAAGACTGAGACTTAAAACTATAAGTTTTTTCTTAAATGTTTATTTATTTTTGGGGGAAGGGGCATGCACAATCAGGGGAGGGGCAGAGAGAGAGAGGGAGACACAGAAACCGAAGCAGGTTCCAGACTCTGAGCTGTCAGCACAGAGACTGACACGGGGCTCGAACCCATGAGATCATGACCTGAGCCGAAGTTGGAAACTTAACTGACTGGGCCACCCAGCTGCCTTAAAACTAAGTCTTTTAAACTGAGGTCTTCAAAAGACCTAAGAATAATACAACCCAGCAAAAAATGTATGAAGGAATGTGTTATTTATTTCCTTATAAAGGACTGCCATTTGATGTTTACAAGAAAACAGCAACCCAGCTCAACTGAAAGACCCTCCCTCAGATCCAACCATTCTTCCAAATACTTGTTTTGAACTGAAGGGTAACAGAATATGCCACCCCAAAATGTGACCGTAGTTCAGGGCCTGCCAGCCCAAAATATGCCCCTCTGGTATACTATTTTGAGCTGTAGGCACTCAAATAATAACATGCAGGGAAAGGCTTTCTCTGAACTCCCCTTACCTGCCTAAAGACAGATGCTCCGGAAGGAACTCTGTTCTCATCAATCCCTCCCAGGAGTTTCATCACACAGGGAAGATCGAGTCACGTCACAGGAGACCAGAGGCCACCATAAGACCCAGACAGACTTTGTCAGAAACCCTTGTGGCTCCCATCTATCCTTCTAAGGGCCCATCCATCTTTCCTAAAAATTGCTTATTCTTCCCTAAGAGACATATATCCTACCTCTGCTTCCAGCTTTTTCTATTAAGCTGGTATTTAAGCCTGAATTCTAAGTCACCTCAAGGACTTAACTCATTTTTGTCTGAGTATCTCTCATGTATATATCAGGTACACATGTTAATATACTCCTGCTTGTGTTTCTCTTTTTAGTCTGTTTTTAATTTTCCCTATAATTAAAGAACTCAGAAGGGTAGAGGGAAAGTGATTTTCCTCTCCTACTGCACCAGTGAGTTGGCTAGAAGCATCCGACAGCATGCTAAGTGCCAAATGCCTTTGCTTGTCTATGGATACCACACTTTGTCTCTCTTATTTTAATATGTATTTATTTTGAGAGAGAGGGAGTGTGTGTGTGTATGTGTGCAAGTGGTGGAAGGGCAGAGAGAGAGAGAGAGTTCCAAGCAGGCTCGTGCTGTCAGCATGGAGCCCAACACAGGCTTGAACTCAC
This sequence comes from Panthera onca, assembly GCF_046562875.1. NCBI lineage: Eukaryota > Metazoa > Chordata > Mammalia > Carnivora > Felidae > Panthera > Panthera onca. Next base: position 228,546,516 of record NC_138339.1, read on the forward strand.
AAACTGTGAGATCATGACCTGAGTGATCACGACCTGAACCAAAATCAAGATTCGGATGCTTAACCAGCTGAGCGGCCCAGGTGCCCATGTCTCTGTCTTGATTTCTATTTTCACACTCAGACTTTTCAACAACACCCCACCAGCACCTGCTCACTTAACACCATGCCCCATGCACTCTATTATATTATTTGTACATCAATCATTTTCCCTCAGTAGACCTCTATGAGGTTTTTGTTTGTTTGTTTGTTTGGTTTTTTTTTTTTTTTTTGGTTTTGAGACAGGGTGCAAATAAGCGAGGGCAGAGAGAGAGGGAGAGAGAGAGAATCCCATGAGGTGCAGAGAGAGAGAGAGAGGAGAGGGGCTCACCTGAAGCAGGGCTTGTGTTCACCTGAAGCGGGGCTCAAGCTTACCCTATGCGGGACTCTAAATCACGAGCTGTGAGATCATGACCTGAAGCGAAGTCAGATGCTTAACCAACTGAGCCTCCCAGGCGCCCAGCAGTAGATATCTTTGAAATCAGGGGTCAATCTTACCCATGCCAGTGTGCACTCCCCTCAACGGAGCATCCCCGCCAATGAACACAGGGCTTTGTGCATGCTAAGCACCCAATAAGTGCCTCCTAAAATAGTCCATCAAGCTCCAGAAAACAAATTCCTTTAAAACTGGGAAGTTAAAAATATACCGAGGATTAACTAAATAGTAAGTGCTCAATAAATATTGGTTGACCATTTTGAAGAACTTCCTTACCCTTTCGATAACTAGTTCTAGAAATGAAACTTCAAGCAGTGAACCATTGGAGCAAGAGTTTTCACCGCTTGAGATGCTTCTGCAACAGGGTGCAGCCAAGCCCCGGCAGGGCTCTGCCTAATGTTCCTGCCTCAGACTCAGCAGCTCCACTGAGATCTCAGAAAATTTGAAGTTGTTTGTCCTATCTTGTTTATGGAAGAACTCAACTGCTTATTTAAAAAGCATCCAAAACCACTGTATTAAAAGGGAGTATTTTTATCGTTTTACTATCTTTTCAGATATTAAATATTCATATATTTTAAATCTGTTCCTCCTTTGGAACTGATTTAAAGTGCAAGATGAAGCTAGGAAGATTTGTGGAGAGAAGGGTGCAATGTTCCAAATTGTGCCCTTAATGTTCTCATTAAGGAATCACGTCTGGCCCAAAGAATGGACAATGTGTCATGACAACCTAATAAGGAAGCACTACTTACTAGCGATAGGGCTTGGTGAGACTGCTGATTGGTTTTGTCAGCTGACTTACTTGAATGTAGTTGTCAACAATTCCCCAAGCAAAGTCACAGGGAAATGTCCCTTCTAGAGGTTGATTTTCAGGTAAAGGAGGGAAGCCATTTTTCTCTATCAGCTTTTGGTAGAACAAGGCTGAAGATTTCGGCAACAGTTTCTTATCCTGGCTTAGAAAGTCAACATAGAAGAGTCCGCGCCTGATGCTGTAACCTCTGTGCCATTCGAAGCCATCCATAAGGGACCAGGCCGTGTACCCAATGACGTCCACCCCATCCAGCCTAATGGCTGCAAAGAGAAGAGAGGACAAGAACAATGTGACCCCTAGCCAGGCACTGGCCTCATGTGTCAAGAGCATTTGAGGGGTTTACTACTTACGGAAATAAGTTGCGTATAATGGTCACTGTTTGGTAAACCAATGACCTTTCTTACTAATAAAAGGCTGTCACACTTGGGTAATTCTACAAACAAATGTCTTCACCAACACGCTTATCTCCAGTATGTTTTTACTTGGAATATTTTTATTTCCAGTAGGTGTTCTTTGGGCCTGAGATGATGGTCTTGCTCCATTTTCTATCCTAGCATTGTGCTTGCCACAATAAGTGAACACAATCTTTAAAAGAATAAACTACTTAATATTTCCTTCAGAAAGGGTTGATATTCTTTTTTCTTTAAAAATTGTTTTATTCAGTGCAAATAATAAGAACCCAAAAACATGTACAGAGATCTAGATGTCCTGGGATTCACTTAATCCTTAATATAATCTAAAATTCTAGAGTACTAACTCTGAAAGTCAAGTGTTTTCACACATTATAACCCAGTTTCTCATTTTCAAAATGAGTTTAAAAATGAATTTAAGTTCCTCAAGTCCCCAAATGAGAAAGGTGTTACATAAGTGCATTTCTACTATTGCCAAAATGAATTTCTTCATTACAATTAAAATCTATAAATTCACATAGTTTATTACAGATCATCTGAAAGATTTTCCTGTTGCTTTCGGCAAGAAATTAGAATTTTATCCCCAATCCTACCTTTTAAGGTTTCCATTACGAAATTTTTGAGGTAATACATATATTTGGCGTCGTCTCTCTTGGTGGTCCCTGAGACAAACCAGCCATTTTCTACAATAAATATTTGAGGGTGGTTATATTCAAGGTCAATCCAAGAAAGGAGTTGCCTCAGGCTGGGAGATTCTAACTGGCGGAACTTCATGTGGGGGTCCAATAGTTGAAAACTCAAGGTTGGTCCAAAAGAAAGAGCAAAAAAGTCAGCTGTTCCCTTAATGAACTTTTTCTCAGCTTCAGTAAAATCAGGCAGAAGACGTGAAAGATTATTCTTCATGCTCTCAGGATAGTCACCATCAATAAATATGGGTTTGGCAAACCAGCCTAGTACAAAGTCAAGAGACTTTTGACATTCTTTGATGCTGTGGTCGGTCATTCTTCGAGGATTGATCCAGTGGGAGCTTAGGGCGATGGAGACCTGGCCTCCCTGAGTTGGACGGAAAGAAGTATTGTAGAGATGCCAGATTTTGGCATGAGCCTATAAAAGAAAAGCCATGGTGAATTTCTCTCTGATTGCGAGAAGAAATATGTAATACATTTCTGAATCCTCAACTCTATTGGTGTCTGTTTCACATCAAGCCTAACTTAATGAATCACCCCACAATGTAAAAGTCACCTGGAAACAATAAATTATTTCAGGGGTAGGTCAGCCCACAGTGAGCTGCTACCACGACTGGAATTATTTCTATTGTTTTTCAGTAGCCAGTGGAAAATGTGAATTTCTTGTCTTGAAGTCATTATTCATACTTTGAGAAGTTAATGAAATAAGAATTTGTTATAATGTCTTACTATTTAATTGACTTTGGATTATGTAATTTTTAATTAATAGGCTTCGTGAAAAGAACCAATCCTGCATTATGGTCACACCAGGAATTTCTAAATAGGATTATATATTTTTTACCCTAAGAGACTGGGAGTTTTCGAGGTGACTCAAGTTGTTGGAGTCAATTTGATATTTTGTATTCATCTCTCACAGCTAAAATTCTAACACGTGTCCCTTTATTCTTAATTTTTATTCTTCCCTAAGAAGAATCAGCACAATAAAGTAAAGGGCCAACTCCAATATCTAGCCTCGGCCCACCCTCTGGAACTCTGGGACAGTGTTGGTTCGCACAGGACCCAGAAGTGCGAGGGTATGAGCCAAGAGCAAGAATCACCCAAACTTGGCTTTGAGGAGATCAGCTGTCCATAGTTAGTCAGCACTCAGCTGGGAGTTTCCTACAGCAATGAAGTGGGCTTTGCTTAAGATTAACTTTATACTCCCATAAAATCTTACTGACTTCTGATATCTCATTTTCGCTTGTTTTCTTTGTATTTATGAAGACCAGTGAGGATTACAGGGTTTTTCCTCCCTTATTTGAATTTTCTCTTCACTTTGAATTCCTTGATTTACTCTCCATATTTTTCTACAAACACAAGGGCTGTTTATTGGCCTTTTACTCCCCTAATATATCCTCCTTGAAAACCTCATTCCAGTTCTCTGTTTGACTCATATTCTCCAAAATGATCATGCCAATTTCATCCCGCTCCCTGGGCCTGAAGAAGCTCTTTCACTCAGTATGCCAAATATGCTCTTCATTTTCCCTAAATATTCTTCTCGTGGTTCATTTCAGTGCAGGTGTCCAAGAATGATCTTATCACTGTTCTTATGAGTTCAGCCAAATATTTCAGTGGAATAAAATAGTTTATGTCTAACTTTCATTTTTAGTTTCTTAGTAAATATCTACTATGTTTCATTCCACTGAATATATTTTTTCATGACCTGAAGCATCTACCCATATGCTAAGAAGGAAAGGGAGAATAAAAGATTGATCAGAAGAATAGTAGCATTCACCCATGTGGTTCAAGGGGGGGGGGGGGCTCAGTCATGCTACGCTGCTGGTCTTGTGGTGTCCCCCACCTTTATCTTCCTCCCCTCCACCACCCGATATCTCTCTTCCCCATTGTCAAGACATCTCGTCATGTCGCTTAACAGTTAAATAGAAAAGAAAAGGAACATCTCAGGCTAGTCCTCAGAATGTCAGATCAGGGCACTTTCCTAACTTGGCCCAACTGAGGCCCACAGGCACTCGTGTTCTAACAGACACACCTCGACAGACCAGCTGCTGTGATAGAAATAAGAGACCAGGCAAGAGTGAGAGCAACCCAAGAATTTCCTAATCTGGGTCAGTTTTGCAGGTAGCAGAAGTAGGAGTCCTACCATAGAATAGCCTACACTAATGGACCACTCCTCTAACCTTGGATACTTTGACACGGTGCAGAGGAAGTCTGGCTAGGAAACCAATGCCCTGGGCCACACGGAAATGTACACGTGGTCTCTAATGTCAGATAAACTTCCTGCCCTGTCACATTTTCGGGTGCCTTTAACCACACTACCTAACCTGGCAGGTGAGACTAACTTCCTTGTGTCTTTCACAGAGATGTTATGACAATTAAATAATTTACATAAAACACCTAACACAGAGTCTGCATTCAATAAGGTCTCCATGAATGCTTACTCCTTCTCTCCTTAAAGGATGAACAGAAAAAAAAAAAAAAAAGGAAAGCATAGCAGGTCCAGGGAATATCACCTGCTAAGGAATTCAGCCCAAGAGCACCCAAGTGAGGTACTGATACCACCTGGGGTTTGGATTAGAAGAGGCTTAGGGCTTAGGTTGGGATCCCATCTCCCCCATCCATTACCAGTGTGAGCCTCAGGTACTTCTCAGTATCAATGGGGACAGCATCTATTCTCCTGCAAGGACACGATGGGGATCATGTGATATGATGCAAGTAAAAATGTCTACTAAGTAGTTTATTATTTTAGAGAAGTATATATTTGCAGCACTGGGAAGTTGATGGTTAATTTTATGTGCCAATTTGACTGGCCTTAGGGCCCCCCAGATAGCTGGTAAAATGCTTGTCAAGGGTTTAGCTAAACTATGCCATGGTAATGCTGCTTCAGCAGCCATTTTGTTTGGCCATGCAGCCTTGAGGGACCTTGACCTGACATCAGCCCCTCCTGCAAGTGCATGCCCTAGACAGCAGCCTGCAGGGTCACAATCAAATTTAAGGTCCTGACATGACCTCCCTAACCGCCCTTGTGATCCAGAATCTGCCCTTGCTCCCAGCCCCTGTATGCCTTATGGGCCCTTTAGATAGACCACCATGGAGCTTACTAAAATCCTCTTTCTGGTTTGAATTGACCTATCTGGCCCTTGCCTAAGAACCCTAATCAAGTCATGTATTTGGGTTCTGCCTCTCTCTTTGTCTGTACTCTGCCTTGACCTCCCCATGTGGCCCCTTAAGGCCGAGTACTTCCTCCAGGACCTGTGAGTAACAGACTTCTCTATTTCAAGTTCTCTTGTGCTCTGTTGTTGAACTGGGGCTCACCATACAGCACTATGCTCCACTTAACAAATGTTAATTTAACAAAACCATAACAACATTATTTCTGGGTGTGTCTATGAGGATATTTCTGGAAGAGATTAGCATTTGAATCGGAAGGCTGAGTAAAGGAGACCACCCTCACCAACGTGGACTGGCATCAACCCATGCGTTGAGGGGCTGAAGAGAACCAAAAAGGGAAGGAAGGGTGAACTATTTTTCTGGAGATTGCAAACAAATATAGAAAGCATCTTGGATGTCACTTGTCTTAACCACTCACCCTACTCCCCAAACCCCTACTTGATCTGTTATTTGACTGCTCTCCACCACAGCCCAACTTGGTGGTCATCCCACTCATGGAGGCCCCCCACCCTCACCCCAACCCAACCTGCCACACTGGGCTGCATGTCCCTTCTCTGGGTGCTCTCTGAGTCTCAGGCATACCTCTCTTGCATCTACTGCAGGTAATGATGCCTTCCTCCCCAGACTGAGCTCCCTGGCTTCCCTCATCCCCTTCCATTGCCTGTTAAACTGAACTGAACCCTGCTTCATTCACCTTCATTCCATTTTCTGATGGTAGATTTGAGTAGTCAACTACTATAAGGCAAGGTGTGGGACGGTCACTACTTAAGGTGTGGCAACAACTAAGGACGATTAAGAGGGACACATGGTTATGTTTGGTTCTGCATTGCTTTCTAAGTATTCCAGGTACGTTAATCTTACAAACTTGTTATTTTAAGATTGACATTTAATAAAGCTATTGACATAGACTCAGGGAAGTAGTTAAGGGTGTATGTAAGACTGTTTATCTATGAACTATTTCCAATAGCGAAATATTGAAACAATTGAAATGTCCAATATTCAAATACATTCACACCCATACGTGCATTTTTTAACACATTATGGTATGAATAAAGATATACTACTATTCAGACATTATAAACAATACGGAAGAACGTCCATTTACATGTTAAAACTGTTTCTAAAATACTAACTGAACAGAAAAGCAGGCTACAAACTAGTAAGTAGAGTTTAACAGAATTTTTTATTAAAGGAAAACACATACAAATCTGAAATGATTTATAAGTTGTTAAAAGAGCTTTTGTAGCAGGATTGTGAGTGGTGTAATTCTCTTCAATTTGCTTATCTATATTTTTTCATTTCCTACCATACACATGTATTGCTTTAGAGTTTTGTGGGGGTTTTTTTACTTAAAATTTAAAAATGAAAAATAGCTCATAGGAGCTGGATGGCTGGCCCTGCTGAACTGTCCATGATAGTAATTTGAAAGCCGTGATCTAAATAACCCCTGCCTAATTTTTCTTTGTTGTGCCTTATGGTCTCTGCCTCAAGTCCTGAATCCCAGGTGCATGGAACCCTCCACGAAGGTCTGAAATCGCTAGGCTCCCATGCCTTCATGGGTGCATCTCTCTCAAGTTTTCCTATCCCCAGTCCCTCCAGTTCCACCCCGCTTCAAAACTCAGCTCAGACATCACCCTTCTGGGAAGTCTTCCCTGACATCTCCCCTCTCTCTGCCCTGAAGTGTCCACTCCATGTGTCTCCACAGCTGCCCTCTATTAAAAGACCTTCACCATATTGGGTTGCATTCATTCGAGTGTCTAGATTGTAGGTGTTTCCAAGTCTTTGACTAGGTCTTTTATGTGTCTATTCCCAGATTCTAGCAAAGTGTCTGGGGCAGAATAACAAACAGATATGGAGGAATGAAGTCTGGCAGTGAAAAACAGACCAAAGAGTGTTGACACAAGCAAACATTTTTCTGAGCCAGAACAGGAAAACTCTCATCATATACCCTGGTTGTATTTTATTTCTGAGACCTTGAAAGACAGAAAACTTTCAGGTGCACACCATCACAAAAATAAATTAGAATGGATTTGGCATAGTAGGCTCTTAAGAATAATACTGCATAGTCCCAAGATGTGCTAATGATCTAATGTGGGGCATATGACACGGTGTACAATGTCCTCTCCACTTCCTTCCTAGCCTCATTGTTGATTTTGTAATCTACGTTCTGAAAAATCTAAGAAAAAAAATTAATCTTATATTTCTTTCTGCCAATCAGCTAGTATCACCACATTTTAGAAGTCAACTGAAATATTCTGAATTCCATAAACACATATAAACATTTTCTCTCTGGTTAAATGACTCCTTGTCATTTACCTATTTGTACCCTTCACAGAGCTCAATGAAAACTTTCACACAAACTGGGTATTTAAAAATAGTGAAGGACGGGAAACATGGGAGATGAACCCCACGTCCACTCCAGCATTCTACCGTGGTTCGGTTTCCAGACTTGGAACACACAGCCGCACTACTGAGCTGAGAAGGCAGAGCTCAGTGATATGGGCTGCTGAAGATCTACATGTCGAAGAGAAGGGCACAGAGGGAGGGCCCAGATTTCTGCATGAGGATTTCCCGGCAGTCCTTGGCTAACTATGAAGAAGACGAGATTCTGTAGGGCTTCACAAAGAGCAGACGCCACAGGTCTGAGAGCTGAATACAAAAGGCTGTACCTAAAGAGCCACAATAGAGAAATATGGCTGAATACTTCAGACATTCAACCGAAATCCATAAAGGTCATACGTGAGGAATAAGGACAAAACTAAGACACACCAGCTCTAACAAAGACTACATCCAAGCCTAGTGGGTTCAAGAGAATCCTTGGTAAAGTAATTGCCTGGCAGAGCAAACTACCATACCCTTTAAAGGAAGTGGCATAAGCCAGACTTCCTATCATGTGTTATTTATATTGTCCAGGCATAATAAAAAAAATTACTAGACATTGAAAAAGCAAGAAAATAAAAATCTTAATTAAAAAAAAATCAAAAGGACAGAAACCAAAGCCAAGATGACCCAAAAGAATTTTAAGATAGCTATTACAAGTATGTTTGAAGATTTCAAGAAAAAGATAGATATAGAAAGTGAATGATGTGGAATAACCGCATATAACAGAGAAACGGAAACTCAAAGAAAGCATGACATTCTAGAACTGAAAAGTAAAATATATAAAGTGAAAATTTTATCAAAGGGGATTAATAATATTAATTCTACATAGACTATATAATTAGGGTGAATAATCTCTATTTTAAAATTTTCTCATGTTTATTTATGAGAGAGAGAGAGAGACAGAGCGTGAGCAGAGAGAGAAGGAGACAGAATCTGAAGCAGGCTCCAGACTCTGAGTTGTCAGCACAAAGCCCAAAGCAGGGCTCGAACTCATGAACTGTGAGATCATGACCTGAGCCAAAGTCAGATGCTTAACTGACTAAGCCACCCAGGTGCCCCAGGATGAATAATCTTTAAAGAAACCACAAAAATATATTAAATGTTTACCTTAAAAGCCAGTAGGATAACAAAAATGAAATACTAAAAACTATTTGATTCACCTAGAAGAATGCTTAAAGAAAGATACAAACAAAAACCAATGAAATAAATAGAAAGCAAACAGCAAAATGGTAAACACAAACCCAATTGTATTAATAATTACTCAAATGAAAATAGACTAAATGCTCCAAGTAAAAGACAGGTAGTGTCTGCTGCTGACAGCACAGAGCCTGCTTAGGATTCTCTCTCTCTCTCTCTCTCTCTCTCTCTCTCTCTCTCCCTCCCTCTCTCTCTGCCCCTCCCCACTCAAGCTCATGTGCATGTGCCCTCTCTCTTTCTCTCTCTCAAAATAAATAAATAAACGTAAAAAAAAAAACAAAAAAAACCCAAACTCTAACCCCAGGTAATTTCACTAGTGAGTTCTATCAAAGACTTAAGGGAAAAATATACCAATTCCACAAAAATTCATTTAGAAAATAGAAGAGAGGTCGTTCTCAATTCAACTTGTGAAGTTAGCATAACAGTGATGTAAAAATCTGCCAAAAAATTTAAGAAACGAAACTTAGAAACCAAACATCCCTGGAATAGATATGCAAAAAGTAACTGAAGGTCAAACACAACAATATTTTTTAAAATGTACCAAAAGAGGGGTGCCTGGGTGGCTCAGTTAGTTGAACACCCAATGTTGGCTCAGGTCATGATCTCACGGCTCATGAGTTCAAGCCGCATGTGGGGCTCTGTGCTGACAGCACAGCCTGCTTCAGATTCTGTGTCTCCCTCTCTCTGCCCCTCTCCTGCTCATACTCTGTCTCTCTCTCTGTCCCTCTCTCAAATAAATAAACATTAAACATTAATAAACATTTAAAAAAAAGGTTTTTTTTAATGTACCAAAAGAGAAATGGCATGGCATTACTAATATGAGACAAAATATAGTTTAAGTCAAAAATTGTTACAAGAGACTTGGGGCGCCTGGGTTGCTCAGTTGGTTAAGCGTCTGACTTCAGCTCAGGTCATGATCTTGCAGTTTGTGGGTTCGAGCCCCGCATCAGGCTCTGTGCTGACAGCTCAGAGCCTGGAGGCTGCTCCGGATTCTGTCTCCCTTTCTCTCTGCCCCTCCCCTGCTCACACACCCTCTCTCTCTCAAAAATAAATAAGCATTAAAAAAAATTAAAATAAATAAATAAATAAATAAATTGTTACAAGAGACAAAGAAGAACATTACATATGGGTAAGAGGGTCAATCCTTCAAGAATATGTAAGAGTTACAAACATTTGCACACCAAGAAGAGAAGAAAATTAATGAAACAAAAATTGATAGAATTGAAGAGAGAAATATATCATTTGGTAATAACTGTTGCAGACTTCAATACTCCACTTTCAATAATGGATAGAAACTCTAGACGGAAGGTCAACAAGTAAACAGAGGTCTCGGACATTACTAGAAGTCAATCCGAGCTAAGAGACACACAGAACACCCCACCCAACGAGAACAGATACACATTTTTCTCAAGTGCACATGAGACATTCCCAAGAATTGACCATATGTGAGGACTCAAAGCAATCCTTAATAAATTTTAAAAGATTGAGATCATACAAAGTATCTTTTCTGACCACAGTGAAGTGAAACAAGAAATCAGTAACATTCATAAATATGTGGAAATTAAAGAACACACTCCTAAAAATCAACAGGTCAAAGAAGAAATCACAAGGAACATTAGGAAACACTTATGAATAAAAACAAAAGCTGAATAAAAACAAAACCACAATGCACCAAGACTTAGAAGACGCAGCAAAAGCAGTACTCAGAGATAATTTTATACCTGTAAATACTATATTAAAAAAGAAAGACCTCAAAGCAAGAACTTAACCTTCCACCTTAAGGAAAAAGAAAAAGAAGAGCAAACTAAACCCACAGCTGGCAGAATAAAAGGAATAATGAAGATTAGAGTAGATAGAAACAAGATAGAGAAGAGTGTCTAGACAATTATCTGATAAATTATCTAGACTAAGAAAAACAGAGAGAAGACTCAAATTACTAAAATCAGAAACAAAAGTGGGGACGCTATTACTGATCATTTCTGTATATCTATTTCCATAATAAAAGGATTATAAGGAAAGATGGTAAAAATTGTATGCCAACAAATGAGATAACCTAGATGAAATGAACAAATTCCTAGAAATACACAAAGTACTAAAAATGGCTCAAGAAGATATAGAAAAAGGAGAAGGATATCACTTTCTTTAAATTTTATTTTATTTTTTTAGTTCTGCCTTTCGGTGTATGATTTCCTTATTGTTTAGGCTCAGATCTCTGGTACAAGGTTGGATGGGGGAGACACCATGTTTACTCACTGGAAGATTCAACACTGAAACTTATCCATCCTCCCCAAATTGATCTCTAGATTCTGCACAATCCCATACAAAATTCCAATACATTTTTTTTGTAGACATTAATGAGTTGTTTCTAAAATGTATGTGATTATTCAAAGGACATAGATAAATTAAAATAAATTGCAAGAGGAAGAACAAAGTTGAAACATTCACAGGACCTGATTTCAAGACTTACTATAAAGCTATAATATTCAATATGGTGTGATATTGGCATAAGAATAGACAAATAGATGAAAGGAGAAGAATAAAGAATTCAAAAATAGACCTAATACAAATTGATTTTGAACAAATCCTTAGATGGCAAAAAAAAAAAAAAAAAAAAAAAAAAAAAAAAAAAAAAGCCTTTTCAACAAACTCTCTTGGAACAATTGGGAAACCATTATGGGGAAAAGTGAACCCAACCTTACACCTTGCATAAAAATTCATCTGAGATAGACCACAGGCCCAAATGTAAAATATAAAACTATAAACTCACAGAATAAAACATAGCCTCTGGATCTCACAGTAAGGATTTCTTAGAATTCAGAAAGCACCAATCATAAAAGAAAAAACAGATGAAGTGGACTACATCAAAATTAAAATCTTCTCATCAAAAAAGTTAACAAAAAAGACAAAGCACTGAGGAGAAATATGTATATGTATAATATATATATATATATATATATATATATATATATATATATATCTGACAGCAAATTCTGACAAGGATGAAAAGCAGCTGGAACTTTCATACATTGCTGCTTGGAGTGTAATCAGTACCACCACTCTGGAAAATAATTTGGCAGTTTCTTATAAAGTTAAACATGGGCTTTCTCTATAACCCAGAAATTCCACATCTAGGTATTTACCCAAAAGAAATGACAAAATAGGTCCACAAAAAGACACAGTGTCAGGATAAAAATAAGAGTGAACGGTTCAAGGATGCTTACAGTAGCATTATTCACAATAGCAAAAAACTGAAAATAACACAGATGTCCATCAACAGGAGTATGTATAAATCCTGTCTCTTTTTACAATGCAATACTACTCAGCAATAAAAAGAATGAACTGCTGTTAAATGCAACAATAGGGATTGGCCTCAAAAATACTATATTTAGCAAAAGAACCAAGACACAAAGAATACATGCCTATGGTTGCGTGATTCCATTCACATAAAATTCAAAAATTAGCCTGCTGTGATAGAAATCAGAACAGTGGTTGCCTATGGTGGGTGAAAATTGATTAGAAAGAGTCACAAAGGGGGCTCCCGGGTGGCTCAGTAGGGTAAGCGTCTGACTTCAGCTCGGGTCATGATCTCACAGTTCATGGGTTCAAGCCCTGAGTCGGGCTCTGTGCTAACAGCTCAGAGCCTGGAGCCTGCTTTGGACTTTGTGTCTCCTTCTCTCTCTGCCCCTCCCTTGCTCACACTCCGTCTGTCTCTCTCTCTCTCTCAAACATAAATAAACATTAACAAAAGAAAAAAGAAAAAAAGAGTCACAAGGAAACTCTGGGGTGATGGGAATGTTCTGATCTTCATTGGAATGTTGGTTACACAAGTGTATGCAGTTGCCAAGATTTATCAAAGTATACATTAAAATATGTGCATCAATTTTAAAGATCTATAGAGAAAGAAAGAAAACCTTAGTCACAGGCGAAGCTATTTCGGGGACAGAAATAGAGTTATCTAAGATTTACATGGCAAGAGAAAACTGATTTTCTCTGAAACACTAATTTATTTCTGAAACTACAGTAGTAATTTGTTGCTTAAAACAATTTTGCAGCTGGGGTGCCTGGGTGGCTCAGTTGGTTAAGCATCCGACTTCAGCTCAGGTCATGATCTCATGGCTTGTGAGTTCGAGTCCTGTGTCAGGCTCTGTGCTGACAGTTCAGAGCCTGGAGCCCGTTTCAGATTCTGTGTCTCCCTCTCTCTCTCTGTCCCTCCCCTGCTCATGCTCTGTCTCTCAAAAATAAACATTAAAAAAAATTTTTTTTTAATTTGTAGTTATTTAGCTTTTAATTAAGGGGATCAATACTCATTTATTCACTCACTCATTTATTCATTCAACAAATGTCCTAGGCACTTGTCTAAGTTTCTAGAAATCAATAGGATTCAAAATAAGATTCTGATATCATGCAGCTTACATTCTAGGGAGGAAGAGAGGTCCTTGAAATAAAGCTGAGTAAGAGAATCGGAGGTGGCAGGGGTCAGGACGGGGGAGTACAGTATGAAAGCCTTCTTTGAGCAGGGATGTTTGAGGAGAGGTCTATCAATAACATGACAAATGAAGGCTGCTAAAGGAGCCCAGGAGGGGAAAAGCATTCTGGGTAGAGGATGGGGCCAGTGTAGAGATCTGTGGGTCCTGTGGGTATGTGGCAGGTTGGAGGTAAACCGTACAGAAGGCAAAGGGAGAATCTCCTCAAAGAGAAGATCAGACAAGACACTGAGCCCCCACTCCTCCCACCTCCAAGCCGAGTGGGCTGTTGGCAATGACGGACAGGTGTGGGAGTTCAAAAGTCCACCTGAAAGGCAACTGTGGGATACAACTTACAGTCCAGAGGTCCCGCAAGGGATCAAGCTGAAATGGCAGCATAGCTTGTCTTTTCCCTTTCCCTGTTCTGCTCTCATGCCCTCACTGACTTCTCTTGCAAGCACTTCTTGACTCAAGATCTGCTTCTTGGGGAGCCCGACCTGCGTCAGGCTGGGACGCGGTTGTCTCAGCCTCATAGGGCGCAGTGAAGAGTTTGATTTTATTCCATTTTTTTTTCTTTTCAAGTTTTTATTTAAATTCTAGCTAGGTAACATATATGGTAAAATTGGTTTCAGGTGTAGAATTTAGTGATTCATCCTTTACATAAAACACCCAGTGCTCATCACAAATGTCCATTGCCCATGTAGCCCATCTCCCACCCACCTCCCCTCCAGAAACCCTCACTTTGTTCTCTACAGTTAAGAGTCTCTTACAGTTTACTTCCCTCTCTTTTGTTTTCCTTCCCCTATGTTCATCTGTTTTGTTTCTTAAATTCCACATATGAGTGAAATCATATGGTATTTGTCTTTCTCTGACAGGCTTATTTTACTCAGCATAACACACTTGAGCTCCATCCATATCATTGCAAATGGCAAGATTTCCTTTTTTTTTTTTTTTTTGATGGCTTAGTTGTATTCCATTACACACACACACACACACACTCACACCACATCTTCTTTATCCATCCATCAGTTGATGGACATTCGGGCTGTTTCCATTGTTTGGCTATTGTTGATAACATGCTGCTATAAACATCAGGATGCATGTGCCCCTTTAAATCTATATTTTTGTATCCTTTGGGTAAATACCTATTAGTACAGTGCAGTTGCTGTGTCATAGGGTAGATTTCATTCTAAGTTAGGTGCAATTCACTAGATAGTTAAGCTGAGTGATTAAGAACATGGGCTAGGTCAGACTGTTCTAAATCTGTGCCCTTATTAGCTGTGTGACCTTAGACATATAATCTAACTCTCTGTGCCTCTGTTTCCTCATCTGTAAAATAAGAACAAGTATAGCACCTTATATTCATATCCTTACGGGGATTAAATAAGTCAATATATGAAAAAACTTATGATTGTGACCCATCGGGTAAGTTTATGAGTCAGTGTGGTAGTAATGGAATTTAATTTATGATTTTTAAGAGATCACTGACTGCTACATGGCAAACAGACTCCAGGAGGGCAACATAGGAACAAGGAAAGCAGTTAGGCAGCTATTGCTGTGGTCCCAGTAAAAGATGATGTTGGTTTGGACCAAAGGAGGTAGATAGAAGTGGCCAGATTTCAGCTATCACTGAAGGTGGAATCAATCAGTAGAACTAGCCGATGAATTACACGTGACTTGTGAGGCAGGGAAAGAATCAAGGACAACAGAGAAAGCAACAAGTAAGGGACTTGGGAAGGAAAGTGATCAAGTTCTGTTTGGACCGTGGGTCTGATATTTGGGTGAAGATGCCTGGTTGATGGCTGGGTGTATGCGTCGAAAGTTGGAGAAGACATGGATGGTATTAACAATCACTCAAATACATTTCAGAGGTAACACTGACAGGGTCACTTTTGGCTATCATTCCTCAGGTATATTTTTTAAAAAATGAAATGGAATAATTCTTAACAGATTAACTTAATCCTACAAATAATCATAATTAAATTGACTGAGACCAGTGGCTAAAGAACTGAAATGCAGCCCATAAGCAAAAAATAATTCAAGCAGCTAATATCTGTCTACTTTCCACCCAAGAACAGACCTCGAAGTATTGTGTAGTTCTAAATTAGAGGTACATTCTTTTAAGAAAGGTCAAAGGACTAGCCAAATTTTGGAGAGCCCCAGAGATTTGCTATTTTCTCCTTTTGGCATCCTTTTACTACAAGAACAGTATCATGATCACTTGTCTAAGGACTTTCCTAAAAGTCACTGCCACCCTGTGCTGTTACACAAGTATGCCAACTATCCAGTGTTCGTGTTTGTAGACCAAATTAATCCTTTTGTTTCTATGAGCACAGTTCTGTGGATTATAAACTGTTGTTACTACAGATGGAATTTCAAGCAGCCTCCACAAAACAACAATTTAAGAGAGCACAAAAATAATTTCCAAACATAACCCGCTAAAATGTTTAGCCACAAAAATACCAGGACCAGTAGTCTCTGTGGGTGGTTCCGCAAATGTTGCTCAGGACCTGACTCCACCATCCGAGTCCCGACCTGTGCCCAGGGCCTCAGCTCCACCTTCCCTGACACCCAGTGAGATACATGTATGGTAATAAGCAGCCGCTGGCCTTTCTCACCTTCACTTCGGACTTCCGAGGAAGTAGAATTTCTAGCTTGAGCACCAAGCCTCATGGCCTCTCACAAGTTAAGAAGTAGGACTAGTACAGTTTCGTATCCATATGAGGTTCATATCTCATCCCTTCCCGACCAGCTCTTTTACCACAGACAAGTCAATTTCTCGATACCCCTCACCCGGGGCTCTACCTTGGATGACAGGTCAATCCTGAAATGGCATTCTACTTTTCCTCTGTTATCTGTGGCCCTCCCTGCCTCCTGTTTTGAATTTGTTTCTTCTAAGAGGAGTTCATAATTAACCCTGCTTACTCTTAGTGATATTTTCCCGAGTTACTCTCTGTAAAAGTCCACTCCTTCCAAATTCAGCTCAATTCTCCTCTCCTCTGTGAAGACTTGTTTGGCGTCCTGGATGCATTTAGACGTTCCTTTCCCACCACACCCTGAACATATGTAGCTGGAGTACAACCATGCTTCTTCATAGTTCTTCATAAATTAGTGGCTCTTCAGCAAGTCTCTACACTCCTCATCAACAAGAGTTGAATTGAACCAGCCTGAACATCTAACAATATGAGATTATTTATTTATCCTTTTAGTCAAACATTTATTGAGTAGCTACTATGTGTCAGACATAGTTCTTAGATTAGGTGAAACAATCTAAAGGGAAAACAATAAGGATTAGTTGAAATAATCCAGGACTGAGGGATTAAATGGAACAAATTATTTGTTAGCAAATAATCAAATGATCATCAAAAAACAAATGATCATCAATAATTTTCATAAATTATAGTTAGCTACAGATAAAGCCTGTGTAGTATTACCTAGTTTATGGACTCATCTGTACTTATATGAAATAAATAGACATAAAAGAGGATTCAGTTTCAACTTCAAGGTGAATGACCCAAGGCAGACCAATGAGAGATTCTCCCTGAGATTTTTCTGCTGTAGTAGAGGCAAGGCTCTCCCCTCCTTCTGGAGTAAATCTGGGGTTGTTGGTATAGGAAGAGACCCTCTGCAGTGAGATGTAAAGAAGCCAAGCAAACCCAAGTGCAAGACAGAGAGAGAGAGGGAGGGAGAGAGAGATTGCCACCCTCAGCACCCCCCCCAACATGGTAATAATTACCTGAAAGTCCAATTCCTAAAGTCCCTGGAGCTTTTCTCCAATTCTGTGAATTATCCCAGTGTCTTTCTATTAAAATCTCTTTTCTTCCTTAATCTAGTTTTAGCTGGGGTTGGTCATTTGCAAATATAGAATCCCTAAATACACATATAACCAAATTTGAGATTCTGTAAGACCTCACTCAGGTAAAGGTATGCTTTTAAACTAGTCAAGACAAAAGCCAAGGTAGATTTTTTAAATCATGGCATGATTTTGGAGTTTTGTTACCTATAAGCATTTTGTCTGGATTTTTCCAAAGCAGGTTACATAAAAGGCCTTATTCATTTGTTTTTAAGCATAAACTTCCTTCAAATGAAATAAAAGGCATTTCATAACTCATTTTGAGTAAATACATCAATAAATCAGAGATCAAGTTTCTTGCCTCATTTATCTGTACAGAACTAATCAACATCAGTTAATTCATTCTACTTAATACTAAATCATGCTGCTCTGAAAATCCTTCCAAACCACTGATGCCAGGTTGTTAACAAAATATCTGGCTTGTGACCAAAACCCACCTAGTCCACTAATCACCATGTTATCGGAGACATAGAGGAGTTCCAATCCCTGGATTTTGTATCTCTGTTTTTCTAATAGCAACAAAATGAGAATGGTAAAGGAACAGGTAGGGAGGCATAAGGCTAGATGAGAAAAAGGGACAAGAAGATAAAGAACTCATATAAGGGATGTTTATCACACAGTCAGCAAAAGCATCCTGTGGTTCATCCATCAGCTAGAATCTTTTCAGTAAACATCCATTACTAAAATCACCAACGTAAATCTATAATACCCTCATGACACAGCTGCTCTCCAATTTCCACACAACCGAGAAAAGTACTTTCCTCGTAATAGTCAGCTTTACTTTCTAAATGTTTTACCTCTGCCTCTTCTCCTAATTCTCCTGCTCTGAATTATCAACAGCAGATGCCAACTGAGTGACTCTCTCTGAGACTTTAAGATCATTTATCAGTTCACAGACTCATTTACGGCTCTTTGCTTTCAAAATAACTCAATTCCCCTCGCAGGTAGAGAACACTTTCCACCCAAAGAAAAAGTGACATGTAAGCGTGCGAGGGTTTCTGTGTTGTCAGATGGGGTAAGATTATGGAAATATAAAATATGTTTTGTGGAGTAGCCAGTAGAAGTGTACTACCCCTCCATTTCCGCCCTCTTTCCCATTTATCTCATGTGGTGGCAATTTCTACCACAGTTCCTTGTCGTTTTTTCACGGCAGAGTCCAGTCGTGGCATCCAGTTATGAGGAGCTACAACAATTTGGAAAACCTAGACTAGGACTCATTAGAAATTATCAGAGTGTGCCGTGTAGAGTAAGGGTAGGTAAGTGCTGCTTCGTGAAAGTTCCGTTTCAGTAACGACTATGTCAATTTTTTACCGTGGGTCAAGTTCCAAGCACCTGAAAATCACTGGTCTAAGTTAAGGGATGTTCTCATTCTGCAAGTAATTTTGAGCTGCCTGTATATTTATTTATTATATAATATGTATTATATACTAAGCATTTATTTACCTGCCTGGCTCAGTTCTAGCATTTGGGGAGGCAACAGCAAACAAATTGGGCAAAAATTTCTGCCCTTATGGAGCTTCTATTTTAGCAGAAGAGATAATAAAGGGCAAACATAAGAAACGTGACTATAAAGAATGTTAGAAGGTGGTAAGTGGTACAGAAAATTCAGAACAAAATAAGGGTGGTCTGGGCGCCAAGGAGAGGAGATGCATTTTCTTGGTGGTGCGTGCAACAATCTTTCATTTTTTCCCCCATTAAATATGTTGTGGTGTTAGTCTCCTTTGACATCTCTATAGGGCAAAATCCATATGTGTTCTTATTGGGTAAGAATCATCTCCATTAACATCTACCCTCACAGAACTTAAAGTACCCCTAATCCATAGTGAATAACAAATCAAGCAAAGGCACACCAGGAAATAAGGATCAGAGAATGGGATTGACCCGGGTAGGCCAGCTCCAGGCCTCAGCTCAGGAAGATACCCAGTCATTCGGCCCCATTCCCATATCTAGGAAAATTTTTCTGTGATCTTAAATAATCCTCAAAGATTATTCTTCAAAACAATTTTTAATGTGTTTTATTTATTTTTGAGAGGTAGTGGGGGGGGGAGGGGCAGAGAGAGAGGGAGACACAGAATCCAAAGCAGGCTCCAGGCTCCAAGCGATCAGCACAGAGCCCGATGCGAGGCTCGAACTTGTGAACCATGAGATCATGACCTGAGCCAAAGTCAGACGTTTCACCGACTGAGCCACAGGCACACCCCTCAAAAAGTATTCTTTATCCGCCACTGCCCCTCCCCAAACTGCTCTCCTTGGGCTTTGGTAGGATTCATTTATGATCTAGAGACCTTCCAATAATCTTCAAGGGGTATTAATTAGTACGTATATGACACTCGAACAACTACTAGGCCTGGAGCTTCTGAGGATTGTGTAAGAAATGGAAGATTGCATTTTTAATAGCCGCTATTATGCCAGAGGGATTTTGTTGGTTTGCTTGCTTTGTTTGTTAATAGCTCTTATAGGGTCTTCTATTCTGAAGCTAAAAGCCAAGCCCCCCAAATTCTTCTTCACACATTTCATTTGCAGTACCTACACATTTGGCGAACGGCCCTCTACACAAGCCTCCCGGGATGTACTTCTTGAGCCAGGAAGTGGGTCTCTCTACTTCCTTCACAGGCCAGGTCTCTCTGGGAGAAGCAGTTTTGGACGGCGTGGTCAGGCTGTGCCTCACTCGAGAAAGTGGCTTCTGAGCATAGGCTTAAAACAGGTGAGGAAGCTGATTCTGTGGATTTGGGGGTCAGGTGGGATGGGAGAAACATTCCCAAGGCATAATAGCAAGACCTTCAGCAGGACTGGAGGACAGTGAGTGAGGGGCAGGAGTTAGAGTTGAGGCCAAATGTGTTAGTGCCTGCAAGAGTGTTTCCAGAATGGGGAAATGCCTGATCTAGCCCCCCTCTGTGACGAAAGGGAAAATTTAAAGGGGATTAAACATGAAACGAAAAGAAGCTTTTTAATCAAATTGTAAATGGCATGGTTTTTACCCCCACCCCCCTCCCCACCCCTTGTTTCTCACAGATTAGCAATAAACACAGGGAGGCAGCCTTAGGCAGTTTCTGCTGTAACTCCTGAGAGATTGCTTCCTTCCAATGTTTCTGAAATTAGAATTGCAAAGGAAAATCAAACAAGACCTCTGAATTGAAACACACTTTTTTCACAACTATTATATGTGTTATCGTGTAATCATTATTTCACCAAGCAAACATTTAAGCAACAGGCAATTTGTGCAGGGCAGATAGTGTGGGATCAAAGCCCACGTACACAAAATGATTGTGACATAAGATGGAAAATTAAAGGGCCCGGGTGCCTGGGTGGCTCAGTCAGTTAGGTTAAACATCCGACTCTTGATTTCGGCTCAGGTCATGATCTCACAGTCGTGGGATCGAGCCCCAGGTGGGGCTCCACACTGGGTATGGAGTCTGCTTAAGATTCTCTTTCTCCCTCTCCCTCTGTACTGCCCCCACTTGCGCTCGCTCTCTCGCGCGCTCTCTCTCTCAAATAAATAAGGTCTTCAAAAAAAAAAAGAAAATGAAAGGGCCATAAGAAGGATTAAAAAAAAAAAAAATACAATGGAGCTTCAGAGAAAAGGAAGACTCCTTCCTGTGGAGAGGTCTTCAGGTAGGAGGTAATTTCCAAACCATATATTGAAAGATGTGTAGGTCCTGGGGAGACGGAAAAAGACGTTTCAGACAGATCACTGGGAGCTGGAAAGCCTGTGATGTGTGGCAACTCATATTTTTCAAAGACAGAACATCCCCCACGATCCAGTACACCGTGACCTTGCCACTCCTCCCCCTGAGGGGTCTGTGTTCCCCCTCCCCCTGACTCCGGGGGTTGTGACTGATCCGACAGAAGTGAAGCTACACGACACCACTTCCTTCTAGTTGGTTCTCTTGGGGTGCTTGCTAAGCTGAAGCTAGCTTCCACATAAGAAATGTGACCGACTTGAGGCTCACAAACTGTGCACTAACTGCCCATCGTGCGAGAGCCCAGCCCGGTGGAAGTGACATGACTGCAGAGAAAACTTCCCTAATCCCAACCCACCGTGTGGAATCCAGTAAGTCCTGGGGAATGACGTAGCGATAATTAGTGGAGCTGATGTATATGGTTTAGAGTTTTTTTAAATATTAGTAATGGTGAGTCTCTAGATATTTAATGAAGGTAAAAAACACTGGTGACAAGTTAGGGCTCACATTCTCCTCCATTTCAGAGTGCTAATATATGGACAAGAAGGGAACTTTCTCTCAGTCTAGACATTCACTAGCACACCCCCAAATGAAACTGTGCTCAGGCAGCCTGGATTAATGGAATGCGTGCTGGGAACCGGTTCAGGAAAGCTGGGTTCTGATCCCAGTTGGCAGCCACGGGAAAGTCAGCTAGACTCTGAGCCTCTCAACTAATTTACCTGCCCCCCCCCCCCACAATATACACAAGAGCACTTCAAGTTCCATAAAGCATTATTCAGTGGTACAGGTTTTTAAAAATTATTCTAATTACATAAATCCATTCATGTAGCTGGAAATCAAATAGTACCAAAGGCCAACCATGAAAAACAGTGTTTTCCACACCCCCTCAAACTCCCTCTCCTGCTCCCTGCAGGCAGCCACATTTAACTTTTAGCTGGTTTCCTCCAGCAATTACCATCATGGTCCTAAATGACCTGCTTCTTCCAAAATTTAATACAGCATCATGATATGGAAGAGAAGGCACTTTTACATTCCCCAACTTTCTTCCTTTATTCTCCCAAATGTCTGTTGTTATTTAAATCATTAATCAGTTCAAGGTTTTTATATAAATATTGGTCGTTGCAAAGCCAAATAGGACACTAACAATATCCCCCTGCCCCCCACCGCCTCTTTTGGACAGTTTTTTATTTTCCCCTGAAAAAACAATCACCTCATTATTAAACCTGCAAAATATTCCGTGCGCTTAAACGCTTTCATGATTCTCCATCCTATTCACTGCCATACCACCTGTTCCACTGAGCACATTTCCACCTGCTCTGCGAGACCTTTCCATCTTCATGGTTTTACCTGGACTAGATGCTGCCTAGAGCTGTGCTTGTCCTAGGACTTTTCTCTGTTTCTCATGGATGGGAGCCATACTCTTCTGGATCCAGTTTCTTCTTCTTATTTGCTCTGTAATTTTGCTGGTGCATACCTTCCATTAGAGTCTTAGAACAGATTACATTGAAGATAAGCTTTCGAAATCCCTCTACAACTGTGCATTCATTGTTCTAGGATCTCAGTTTAAAGCAGAAGGCTCACATTCAGTTTTGGGGCATTTTCTTATGTTATTTCTCTAGTTCCTGCCCTCTATTCCATATTCTCTTTTTTGAAACTCCTGTTAGTCTGATGTTGGACTTTTGTACTTGACCTTTTCAATCTTTTCCCCTTGTCTCTAACATTTCCATTTCGTTGTCATTTTGCACTACTTTGGGGGCATTTCTTTTACTTTACTCTCCAAACTTTTTACTAAACAATCACGTTGTGGAGGTCCAAGAATTTTTTTTAATATTCTCTGTTCTTTTTTCAGTTTGTGTGTATTTAATTTCCTGCACAATTTGCTTCTCTTGGTTTGCTTTTCTGTTTATTTATTTTATTCTGTTTCATGTTGAGCACTTTCTTCAAATACTTTTTGATGCTTGGCTGTCCATTCATATTTGAGAGAAAAGTACTTAAAAACTAGTCAGAAATGAATTTATATGATAGTATTGTTGCTTCTTGAATAATTGATGCTTGAAAGCTATATTTTAAGAGTATCCATTGATGAAGCAAAAATTTACTGGTTGCTTCCTGTCTAACACTGACAGGTGTTTGCAACACTAATTAATAGGAGCTGTCCCACTGAGGCAAGGTCACTAACAACAAGTAAACAGAGTTTACTCACAGTCCTATTTCTTTTCAACATTTTTATCATCAAAAGGATGAAAATTCACAAAGCATTAATCTGGAAATTTGGAAATTCTGCCAAGCTCAATTCAAAAAGTGTTCTACAGACCAAAATGTTACAAATAAGCACTATAACTAACAAAATTAAGGTTTTTAAAAATTTATTTTTTAGAGAGAGTGGGGAAGACAGGTGGGGAGAGAGAGAGAGAGAGAGAGAATCTTAAACAGGCTCTGCTTAAGAGTCTGAGCACGGAGCCCAGTGCAAGGCTTGACCTGGGGCTCAATGTGGGGCTCAATCTCACAACCATGAGATCATGACCTCAGCCAAACTCAAGAGTTGGACCCTAAACTGAGTGAGCCACCCAGGCACCCCACAAAATTAAGTTTTAAAGTGATGATAAAAATTTCGGGGCGCCTGGGTGGCCCAGTTGGTTAAGCGACCGACTTCGGCTCAGGTCATGATTTCACGGTTTGTGGGCTCGAGCCTTGTGTCAGGCTCTGTGCTGACAGCTCAGAGCTTGGAGCCTATTTCAGATTCTGTGTCTCCCTCTCTCTCTGTCCCTCTCCTGCTCACAATCTGACTGCCTCTCAAAAACAAACATTTAAAAAAAATTTTTTTAAGCGATGATAAATTTTTTTTTAATTTTTATGCAATTTGTAACAATAATTGCAGTTCTGCCTACTCTCCAACCCCCTACAATCTCCCCAGGTCCCCTTGGCAGAAGTTAATACCTTTGACTCTTATAACTTTTGACATTTACACACTTCCATACTTCCACACTTTAGGCAGTATCCACTGACTTCCTGTTATGGTAGGTGAGGACTTAGCTATACAGCAGAGTTTGGTTTAAAAGACTAATGTTCCATAACTGACATTACGCTGCTAATGTGACTATTACTCACAGCTGGGCTTTATAACATGGTAATTAAGACTGTTTTCTTTCTTATTTTTGTTTTCCTTAAAGTTACTAATTGCATTGCTTTTTCATTTCCTTGGTTTTCTTTGTGCTTGTGTCTAATTCTTCCCACACTTTCCAACAGCCTGTCAGCATAAATTTCTACAAGTTCACATCAGCCTCCAATATTTTGCTTGGAGACACACTTCTAGAATCTTCTCCCCTTCTGGACTGGTTGCTCTTAGTTCTGCTGCACAGTTGACTTCCTGGGTCTACAATTCACCGTCACGTTCCTGGATTAGATTTACTGTTCTGTCTTCTTCCTTCTTCCTTCTTGTCTCCATCATGCTCCTGATGGAGGGTGCATGGAAGATTTAGCTTTTGAGACTTTGAATAGTTTGAAATTTCATTATTTTACCTTCTTAAATGATTGATAGTTTAAATAAATATCAAAATCTGGTTGGAAATATATATTAGAAAAATTCTGGTTGGAAATTCCCCTCTTGGGAGTGGCATTCCTCACTGGTGTTTGGAGTGTTTGTAGTAGCCATGAAAATGCACTGCTCAGTTTCCTGTTCTGAGAAGCATAACTGACCCATAGCACCAGTTGCTACCCCTTTGGACCCACTGCTTCATTGGCCCTGAGGTCATGCTTCTCACAGGCTACTCCCTTATGACTGAACATAGCAGGGGTACTAATGTAGACCCATTCCTGCAGGATGGGGACCCCTCTAATAGGCAATGTTGACTGGCCTGGCTGTATCTTTCTTAGATCTGTATTGCCATCTGAGACTCTTCCCACCTAAACCTACTTCTTGCCCACTCTCTTTCACAGATGTCAGGCAAGTCATGGTCTAAAGGCTCTGCCTTCTGTGCTCCTTCCTCTTTATCCTTCACAGTTGTTTCCTTCAATAAATGTTTTACATATCTAATCCTGTTCTGACATTTGCATCTCAGAAGACCTAAACAAACACAAGTCAGGTTTCACTACCTAGAAGGGAAAGAAAATGCCATTCTGGGTAATATTAAGGGGGCAGATAGTTTCCTGGCACAAGACGGTGTTCCAATTGCCAAATATTTCACCAGTGGAACCTGGGGAAATGTCATGGTGAAGGGGAATGCATCGTAGGTGCAATGATCCAGGCATTCCAGTGCCCACAAGGAGGGGCGAACTGACTGGTTCCTATCATACTGTACTGAGTCTCCGCAGAGAGATCATGAGGAACCAAGGGCCTTTAAGAAGCAAAGACTCAAGATGAGAGCCAGAGGGTTTCACTAGTAGCTTATCTGCTGAAGTGGAAGTATACACACAGCTTAGCCTCAGTCCTAGGACCTGGTAGAGATGCAGAGCTGCAGAGATGTTTAAATGCTCGGTTAAGGTGGGTCTGTCATGCCAAGGTCAGAGCCCTGGTTGGGAAAACCTAGGACTCTGGAACATGGGCCATAGTTGCTGGGATCTTCAGAACCCTTGGAACCCTGCGGGATTACAGAGGTGGCCGGCCCTTGCCTAATTAGAGATAGCACTTCCCTATGCTGAAGAGGCCTCACCCTTAAAAGACAGCAGGTGCCTCCCTCAGAAGTTGACAGGACACGAAGTAGGGTTAAATCCCAGGTTTAAAACCTGGAGGCAGCTGGGCCTACAGAGGAGGCAAGACATTATATGCCAAAGTAGCTTCAAGATTTAGAATGTAGTGGGGCACCTAGCTGGCTCAGTCGGTTAAGCGTCCGACTTCGGCTCAGGTCATGATCTCACGGTTCAGGAGTTCAAGCCCCACGTCAGGGCTCCGTGCTGACAGAGCAGAGCCTGCTTGGGGTTCTCTCTCTCCGCCCCCCTCTCTGCCCACTCCTCCACTTGTGCTTTCTCTGTCAAATAAATAAACTTAAAAAAAAAAAAAAAAAAGATTTAGAATGTAGTGGCAAGAACCCAAGGAGTACTACCAGGATTGAATTTGGAGGGCCCTGGATTCCAGAACTGGAATGTAAGACAAGACAAGACAGAATTTGTTGACTAGGGAGCACTCTCTCCAGAAATGTGTGTTAATGCTCTGGCCAGGGCAAACTTGCTGCTCGAATGGCTCTGAGAAGCCTAGAAAAAGTGATGGCCAGCGCTGAGTGGGCAGAAATGCTTGAGTTTCCCTGACAGCTGAGAAAGGAAGGAATACAAGAAGCTGAGAGACATAGGCGTACTGGAATGAGGATATTATGTAAGGCCAAACAACCCACTAGAGTTTGGCGTTTCATTTGAGCGCCAGAGGGAGAGACACCATGCACCAAGTCTATTGGGAATATGCCAGTGAGGGCGCACAAGCATCACTGGTGTGGTGGCAGTTCTCTGCAGGTCAAGGCTGATGGTTGGAGAGGCCATCACAGAGCTGGGCTTGTTATCATCCATGGAGGCCATGACACCCTGAAGTAACAGAGACCAGGCAGTGGGTGGTGCTTAAAGCCAGAAGCCAGGAGGCCACAACTGCCATAACGTGGTATTGGCATGGCTGGGCAGACTGCCACGCTTCACATGGAGCTGTGAAGATGTTTAATAGAACGTGGCAAAATAAAAAGCCATGATCCCTTGCTCATGGACCCATTGGCCCTGCTGTACCACAGCAGCTTTGTTCTATAATGACTCCCCAAGTACCTCATGTTCAGTATGGGAATTCACACCTTCCAGTTCTAGGCAATATCTTGGAATTACTTCATCATTTGCCTTCTCTATCAGTTATCTATTGCTATAAAACAAACCACCCCGGTCAGGGGATTGAAATAACAAGGATTTATGATTTCTCTGGTCTCTGTGGGTTAACTGGGCTTACCCGGACAGTTCTTGTGCTCCATGTGATGTAGCAGAGGTCACGCATATAGCTGCACTCAGCTGGGATCTCACCGGTGGCGAGAACATCCAGGGTGATCTTTGATCTTCCAAAGTCTGTCTTTACCTTTCAGTAAACCAGCCCACGTGCTGACACCGGTTCTCATGACGGAGCAATCCAGAAAGACTCTAATGTGAATGCACTTTAATTAAACTTGTGGTTGCTTCACATTCACTATGTTCCATGGAACAAAACACATCTGCTGTCAAGCCCACAGTCCGGAAAGGGGGAGGCACAGATCATGGATACTGGCCAGCATGGTTCATTGAGGGCCACAGCCTAACACCCTACTGCACCCATGCTTTCTCTTTCTGGAACTCTCATTATTTGAATGTTACACCTTTATCTCCCACCTCTTTGACTTTTTTTCCATTCATCTCTCTGTCTTCTTGCTACATTATTAGGTTTCATGCCTCACCTTTATGTTCCAACTTTTCTATTAAATTTTTCATTTCTGTTATAATGTATTTCATTTCCAAGTGTTCCCCCCCGCCATCGTGTTATATTATCCTTTTCTTATATCCTGTATTCAGTATCTTCTCTTATCTCAGACTCCCATTGGGGGTTTTAACATTTGTTTTTCTTTATTGAGCTATAACCGACATATAACATTATGTTAGTTTCAGGTATACAACACAGTGACTTAATATGTGTGTATACTATAAGTGATCACCACAATAAGTCTCATTAACATCCGTCACCACACAGAGTTGCAATTCTTTTTCTTCAGTTAAGAACTTTTAAGATCTGTTCTCTTAGCAATTTTCAAATATACAATACAATGTTATGAGCTATAGTCACCATGCTGTATATTACATTCCATGACTTATTTGATAACTGGAAGTTTGTACGTTTTGACTGAGGGTTTGGTAGGGGGGTTTGAGCATTTTCTCCCTGCATATTCTTGGTTTCTCCAAGTTTCCTTCAAAATTAGTTGATCGTTCTGTTGTTGTTTCTTTATTTGTGTGGGTCTCAATCTTTCATGTTAGAGGCTTTCCTCAGATGTCTGTTGATCTTTGACTGTCTATTCATATTTAAGAAGGACAAACAAAAAACCTGACTGGAAGGTCTGAGCTACAGTGTAGGTGGGGTTTGCTGACTTTGAATTTCACTGTAGGGGGATCTGTCTCATTTAATTGTTGTGGAAAACATTAGGATCAGTGTCTGAGGTCTTTCCACATGAACTCATCAGATTCCCCGGAGAAGATTCTTCCAATCTCTACCTGGAGAGTAGGCCACACTGTCAGCCTTCTGAGACCCTGGTAGGGAAGATGGAGGGAAGGGTGGGGGGAAGGCTGGGGGTGTCTCAGCTGTCAGCTGCATATGTTCACTTACTCCTTATTTTCAGTATAGGACTCATGCCCTCAAATGTGCCTGATGTCCCTAAGCCCAGACACTTCCCATTTTTTACTCTCTAGAAAATTAACCTCTAGTTTTCTCCTGAGTGGAGAAGGGGCAGATGCCCAGCAGTGAGGAGAAGGGGGTGATCTAGGAATCTAGTTCTTTCTTAAATAACTTTCAGCCGGTTCTCCTCATGTGAGCACTTAACTCCCTTCTCCTCCAGATCCAGAATATTTGGTCTTGCTACTCTCAGAGCCTCTTGGAGATTCTGCAATCCTAGGATTTGTTCTTGGCCTCTCCTACTGCCGACAGTCTACCTTCTTAGGCCTGCTCAGTCAATAACACTCGTACATCTGCTTTTCAGCTTCCGAAGCTTTGCTGCTACTCTGCTGTCTCCATTGTGTGGGTCTTTGTCTCCACCCCCTTCCCTCCTTCTCTCCTGCCCTCACTCCTCCCCCACCTTCATTCTTTTTTTTTTTTTTTTTTTTTTTTTTTAAATATTTTTTTTTCAACGTTTTTTATTTATTTTTGGGACAGAGAGAGACATAGCATGAACGGGGAAGGGGCAGAGAGAGAGGGAGACACAGAATCGGAAACAGGCTCCAGGCTCTGAGCCATCAGCCCAGAGCCTGACGCGGGGCTCGAACTCACGGACCGCGAGATCGTGACCTGGCTGAAGTCGGACGCTTAACCGACTGCGCCACCCAGGCGCCCCCCCCACCTTCATTCTTTAGCAGTTTCCTTACTACAGTTTCATGGGGTTTCAAGGAAGAGAAAAAAATTTTAGTGGGTAAATTCAATCTGCCATCTTTTTCCAGAAATACTACTTACTATTTCTCTATCACAAAAGTAATACATTTTGCTTATAGAAAAATTAGAAAATCCAGATAACCAGAAAGCAAAAAAAAAAAAAATCATCTGGGGGTGCCTGGGTGGCTCAGGTGGTTAAGCATCCGACTTGGGCTCAGGTCATGATCTCTCAGTTCGTGGGTTTGAACCCCACGTGGGGCTCTGTGCTGACAGCTGGAGCCTGCCTCAGATTCTGTGTCTCCCTCTCTCTCTGCCCCTCCCCGCTCACGCTCTATCTCTCTCAAAAATAAAAAATTTTAAAAGTCTTCTGTAATCCCACCATCCATAAATAACCCACTGTTAACTTTTTTTCCTTTCCCCGTTCTTGGAGGGGGTGTATTCTCTCATTCTTGCAACAAACATCTGCATGCTCCCTTGCATGCCTCCCTTGTGAGGCTCCAGGTATAAAACAGCAAGATAAACATGGTCCCTGGCACCTCAAAGCTGAGGTCTGTCGAGGGAAGACAAGCAAACAAATCACTTCAGTAAAATGGGTCAAGTGTGGTTAGAGAAGTAATACAGGATTTTATGGAAGCACCAAGCAGGAATGCCAAATCTAGTTTTGGTTATGTCAGGAAGGGGCTAGAGAGAGCCCCGCACAGCCCAAGAACTGTAAAGTGCTCACTACTTAGTCACATGTCGTTATCAGCAGAGCTATGTAAGAAGCATAATACAACTGGCATTTTTCTCTTAACAACATACCATGTGCAACTTTTTAATCACCATATATCAACTTTTTAATACCCAAATACTATTCCACTGTATGCACGTCCCGCTATTCCTTTAACTGAATCATCCATCGGTGGTAACTGCCTTTGTTGCACAGTGAAGATGAGATTTACTAAGATTAAAAGGTCAAAAATAAACAACAAAAGATTTCAGGAGAGGTCTGGCTTAACGGCAACTTACACAGGGAAACATTAAAAAGCCCGAGAGGTTTTAACTGACTACAAACTAAGCCAGCCCACGGGGAAGTGACAGCCAAAACAGTTAATGCAGTCTTGGATGGCATTATCCTCAGTCAGCGTCCAGGAAAAGAAATGCGCCCTAAACATCTGGGGCAGCTACAATTGGTTCTGTACCTCAAATTCTAAGAGAGGACTTGAAAAATTCTAGGTTTGCTTTTCCAGCTTCTTTCCCTCCTTTCCCCGCAATGCTTCAGCCCTTCCAACGACTGATCCTGTGGGGCGAATTGCCACCTACCCCAACCACATGCCGCTCTCCCGGACCATCACAAGCCCTTCTTATGCTGGGTGCCTGCACACCAGCCCCAGCAATAGGAGCCCACAGCTATTTTTGTAAACGAACCGTGCCCATTCATTTACACGTTGCTTATGGCCACCCTCTAACTGCATGGACACAAGCGAGTGCTTGTGACAGACACTGCATGACCCACAAAGCCTAAAACCTGGCCCTCTGCAGAAGTGCTTGCCAGCCCCTGATCTCACCAGCATAGTTCTCCCCGACTACCCCCAAAACTCTTACCCATCCCTCCTTTCTTGGCACCCGCGCTGTCCCTGGTACTTACTTCTATGAAGGCACTTACACATTTCAATGTAATTATTTGACAACCATATCTCCCCTACTAATCTGTAAGGGACATGAGGGCAGGGGTCTTACCTTATCCTTCTTTTTGTGGAAATGTGAGAGCCTTTCCCTTAAACCCTTAAACCGCCATCACTCCCCCCAGCCACAGCCTCTCGTATATCTGGAGCAGACCTGCAGACTCAGAGAGAAGTTTTTGTCCTTTGTGGGTCCAGGGAGGCTGTGACATGTCACCCTGACCAGGAAGGGTGGAAAGGGCCAAGCGATTGGTTCAGGGTAAACACAGCCCACGTTAGGTAAACAAGAGGAAGCTGAATCTCTCACGCAGCCCAAAGAGTGTACTTTGAAAATATCTGCGCTATGACTTCCGTTTGGCTTCAGATCACTTCAGGGAAGATGTACCTGATCCCAGAACGTAAGAGCCTGCCACCCTTCCCTCCCCCTGCCTCTACCAAGCCCCAGCAGAAAGGCCTGACATTGAGTAAAGAGAGGCCAGCACCAGGAGAGAAGTAATGTCACTGATAGGGGAAGGGGCTGGAGGGAAAAGACCAAATGATGAGGAATCCAGAGAGAAGGGGGTGTCAGACAGGAAGGAGGAGGAGCACCCCCCCAAAGATTTGCAGGCGCCTGGAGATGACATATATTCCCTACCACCCCTCACCTCCCCTGTGGCTTTGGAGCCATCCCCTGGTCCCTCACAAAAAGAACATGTAAATACAGCCAGAGGTCCCTATTCTCGGCAGGATCTGGAGTCTGGAAACCTCCGGCCCCTTACATCTACACCCATCTCCAGCCCCTTGTTGAGGATGGTGGGACACACGCAGGTCTGACAACCAACCTGGAGGGCTCTGCTCCTTGAAGACCATGCTTTTCTTCCCACCCCTGGAGAAACAGGAGGGTCAACTTTTCCACCTCCCACTCGACCTTATCCTCAAGTGTGAGAAGATACAGAGGCCTCTCTAGGGTCATATTTGCATTACAACATGCCTGCCTGCCACATGGCAGGCTCCCAAGAAGGGGGCCTTGGCTAAATGTCCGGCTTCCTCTAATTCTCCCATGAAGAGAAAATACTTAGGAAGAACAAAGTGGCCTTTTCAGATATTTGAAAGGCTGTCTCATCAAAAAGCAGTTCATTTTATTCTTTGA
Organism: Panthera onca; assembly: GCF_046562875.1. NCBI lineage: Eukaryota > Metazoa > Chordata > Mammalia > Carnivora > Felidae > Panthera > Panthera onca. Next base: position 228,578,483 of record NC_138339.1, read on the forward strand.
GATTTGGAAAGGCCAAGAGCCAACCAGGAGTAAGTCCTGTACTGAAGTCCTAAAATGAAGAGACAGGCTTCCCACTCAATATAAAAGATGAGAATGAGTGCATTACTTGGGAGGAACTGAGTTCCTCTTCCTGCAAATAGTCGAGCAGAAGCTAGAGGACCCCAGGAGAGTCACTGTGAGTGGTGTGTCCTGAGAAGAAATGTGACCTGGGATTTCCCCAGCCCCTTGTATTTCTTTCCTTTTTTCTAATTTTTTTAATGTTTATTTATGTTTGAGAGAGAGAGAGAGAGAGAGAGAGAGAGAGAGAGCACACAAGCAGGGGAGGGGCAGAGAGAGAGGAGACACAGAATCCAAAACAGGCTTGAGGCTCCCAGCTGTCAACCCAGAGCCCGACGCAGGGCTCAAACTTGAGAATGGCGAGATCATGACCTGAGCCAAAGCCACCGGGGCGCCCCTATATTTCTAACCTTCTAACCATCAAATAAAGATGCACTACAGGCATGGAAATAGTATTTGCTTAACCACTGTATTTCACTTAACGTACGTCACAACTTTTAGTTTATTTTGAGTATTTCATCAAACCACAAAGATAATGGTTCATGGATGATGTTCTGACATCTATACTTTAAACAATAATGTTATCAATAAAAAATCTACTCAGACTGAGACCACAAAAGTTCACGAAATAGCTATCTTTAGTTTGGTCAACATATCAAATTATAGCAGTTGTAAACTTGAGTATATTTCTTTCAAACACCAAACTGGGTCCAAACAAAGGTAGTTGGTAATGTGTTTTGGGTAAAATAGATTATTCCAAAAATGATTTGAATAATCTTTGGTCAAACGCTATTGCAATAACTGTGAAAATTTTGTTCCATTGAGTGCTATAAGTTGCATGTGAAGAAGTTAAGTAGGGCAACAATTTCTAAAGTATTTGTCTAATTCCTCTCTCCTAAATAGCTCGTGGTTTTGCTTTTTTTATTATTGTGATTGACAATAAATTCATACCTCACCTCTGTAGAGTTCTTTCCATTTTTCAAAACATGTTGACATTTATGATTTTGTTTTCCTTCTCACAATATACCTGGGAGATAGGTGGTGTGGCAGAGACCCCTGGTTGCCTGAAAGATCTGGTTCCACCTGGTTTCAACACAACTAGAATTATCTGCTGAGCTCCTGGCTATGCAGCGGGACAATAAGTCCCAGGCTCCTTACACCACGTGACTGAATTCTGCCAACGCGATGTGAGTAGAAAGGACGCACAGCCTTTCTGTGTAAGTGGGGCACTTACACAGCCACATTCTTCCCCTTCCCCTCTTTCTTTGTCACTGGATGAAATGCGGGTATTATTTGCCCTGGAAATGCACAAAGGTCATACACCTATCTGGGCAGGAATTTTTTCCCTGTTCTTCCTCACAGTTTTAAACTCCTCCCCAGACACTGTGTGAGAAAACAGACTTTAAGTATTCAATTTAGAAGAGAGAAAAAAAGGACATACGTACTGAAATAAGTAGAGATGATTTTACATCTACATTTATTCCTTCATTAAAAATCCTATCGATCGTATTCTTCTGTGAGGTAAGCACTAAAAATTGAAAAATAAATATGATCTTACAGTCTGGGACCTCAAGGAGTCACAAATGAGTAAAACAATCCACTCTTCCTGTTGTTAGCACGTAAGGGAAATATCAGCGTGGAGTCTTTGAAGGCTAAATAACAGTTTGTCCCAAGATGGAGCGGCAAAGAAGTAGAGTGATCCTTCAGATTGACTCTGTAGCAAGATGGAGCATACAAAAGGTAGACAGTGCTTCTCTGTGTAAGTACGAGTGACAAGTGTAATTTAGGAGTTTCTGAGGAGGTGTGGACCCTGGAGGACTCACTAACACTGTGTATTTTTACTCATCCACTCTTTGTTTCTTGTCTTCCCATTAAGCATGTATTCTATTCTCCTCCTACACCTAAACTTTCCCTGGTGCCTTGAAAAGATGACATTCATGGAAAGAAAGGCACATTTTGTACGAGTTAATTATAATAAAATTCTGGCTTAGAGCAACCATATTGTCTGAACACTTAATAGAACTCGTAAGACTTCTATATGCCAAAGTCATGACTAACTACACAGCCAGGTACACAGTTGAACATTCATTCACTTTGTACTTAAGAAGTACACGTGGACATTATTTGAAGGTTGAGTAGTTTGTACTTTTCCTCTTTTTTATTAACACTGTTAAACATTGCTACCATTTTGAAATTATTTGAAATTATAGTCCTTTTTCTATTCTTAAAATTCTTCTTGGACTTGACTGTAACCTTTAAAAAAAAAACACCGTGTTCAGTCAGCTATTCAAAGAAGAGTGAGTCAAGCTCTTTGGGAGATATTTTTAACTATTTATGATTAAACACACTAAGGAATTCAGCAGTATTCTATAAAATACTTTAACGTTCAACCCAGTTGATTATTCCATCTATGCAGCAAATATATTTCAGTGAGAGGAAAATTGGTAAAGTGCCTCCCAAAAGTACGTGGCATATATAATTTGAGCATGTATCTGCCAGATAAATTGCCTCCACTATTACTTGGGAAATGAAAACTCAACTAGATAACAAAGCTACTTCAACACACTACTAAAGCCAGCCAGGAGATTTCCCCCACCTCCAATTCTGGAAACTTCTTCATAATATTGCATAGGGACTATAGTTTTTAATTGTTTGGTAATCTTTACAATGGAATCATAAATCTGATGAACCTTAAATTTTTACTGAAAATGTCACGTTCTGCCCCATTATGCTTGCTGATCTTCTACACAGTTAGGATTTGGCACTCCTCATCCCATTGGAGAGTGGCTAGAAAGACTGACAAAGAAAGAAAACCCTAGCAGCATCAGATTATAAAGGCAAAGTCAGGCTATTAAATGGCCAGGAGCACTCACTGAGCACCTACCAAGGACAAGATGGCACTTTAGGAGAGATCAAGTGAATATGACTTCCTTACTTAAGGAATTGCCCAGACAGTGGGGCAGTGAAAGGAGGAAATGGTCACATGAAGGAGGCGTGTGGTAGAAGGCATCAGAAATGAGGCACAGTGGGGTTCCAGGGAAGGAAGATAACGGCATTTGGGTGTGGAACCAAAGGGAAGACCAGTTCAAATGTGAACTGGTTCTTCAAGGAAAGGTGGGATTTTAATAAATGAGGGACTTTGTCTTGCTCACACAGGACGATATCCTTGAGAATGTCCATCATGAAACACCACAGGGCGCAAGGGCATAAGCAAGGGCATCAGCTACGAGTCTATTCCAATTATCCAGGCAGAATCTGACAGGGACTTGGATCTGTAGCTCCAGATAGAAGGAGAAGTGGTTGGATTCTGGGTACGTTTTGAAGGTAGGTAGGGCAGTAGGATTTGTTGATAGATTGCAAGTAAGATGTGAGAGAAAGGGAAGAGTTAAGGCTTGGGGCCCGGCCAACTGAAAGTTCAGAGTTGCCATAATGGGTACGGGAAGCACAGGACCGTCTGGAGCTCAGAGCACAAGTTCTGGCTGGAGACTCCAAACTTGGAGTCATCAGGATCTAGAGCATTCAAAGAGTTCACCTGGAGTGAATCTAGAGAAAAGGTGCCATGATGGAGCCCTGGGCCCTCCAATATCTAGAGGCAAGGTGAGGAAGACACGGAAATCTCCAGTGAGCTGAGAGGGGAAGCAAGAGAGTCAAGTTGAGGAAGTGTGTCAAGAAAGAGAACAGTGTCTAGACAAATGCTGCAGACAGATCGGCTAAGATGTGAGCTTTGATGTTAACGCATAGCCTGCTCGATGCCAATCATGTCTGTACCACCCATTAGCATCCCAAGTATTCTTGCCTAAGTGAAAGAAAGTGTCTTTTTCCACAAGTTCCCTGTACAAACATTTGCAAGACTCCCATATGGGAGGCCCACGTGTACCTTCAGCTCGGTCCTGGCCCTCTCAGAAACCCATGGCAGAATAAAAACTCAGAGGCACTGCTGGGCCAGAACCCCAACTACAGGCCTCAATGCTAGTTTTTCAGGGGACATCAGGAGCTGTGAAGGTATAGCAGTCTGTCTACAAGTCACAGAGAAAAGGTGTGTCCTCTTTCTGGGTTACACTCAGATGAGCAAAACAACCCGGGGTCCTAGAGCTCTCTGGGGAAAAACTTTTAGTTCTGTTTCTCCCAGTCTCTGACTCTGGCTGTCTTTTAAACACACACACACACACACACACACACACACACACACACACAATTTTTTCAAGGTTTATCTCAGTACCAGGAACCCAAAAGAATATGGAGACTTCCATTTTGAGCAGAACCCTCCATTATTCAACCTGCTGTTTGTTTGACCTGCTTCCTGTCCTCCAGGCCATCAGACAACGATTCTTGGATTCTTGAACTCGGGGTTAGCGCAGGGGTGAGGGTGGGCGGCTAGGAGAGAAGGTTGGTTCAAATCCCCAGTCTCCCTGGGGGGGGGTCTCTTTAGTCTGCAAATTAGTGGAAGCACACAATGGGGCAGGGAAGGGGTGCTGGCCACTTTGCTCCTTCACCAGCATCAGATCCCCAAATGGAAAAGAATATGCTAGGGGCTTAGTGGCCTTAACAGCAATATCTAAGCCCTGGCTGAAATGTTCTATTATCCATATATGCACAATAGGTCTTACCTTTTCAAATAAGGTCCAAACTTCCCTACCTTCCTCTCCCTAACACAGCCACCAAGAAAGAACATTGAAAACACAATGAAAATATCTCATATGATAAAATTAAGCTATTGTTTTTGATAACGACAAGTTACCTCTTCATAGTATGTAAGAATGGCTACATTCCAAACCAAAGAAATTTGAAAGCAAAATTAATATTTTACAGCTACTAGCATTTTGTTTGCAGCCTCAGCAAAACCAAATGTCCACCTGCTAACTAATTTCTTATGAATACAAAGTCCACTGTGTTTCTGGGAAGGATGGTTAGTGTTTGTCAAGTTTTTTGTGTGTAAAGACACAAAAATATAACTGAAAAGTTAATCAGAGGGCCAAGAGTGGGAACAAGGATCAAAAAAAACATGTTTACCATTTCAAATACCAGTCTACTAGAAAGCTCCTTCAGTCCAGTCCTGATTTTATACGTGAAAGGATCATGTAAGTCACTGCAATAAAAACTGATGACTTTTTGTATACATACAGAGTTTAATACATGCACTCTAAAAATAGAACTTGTATGATTTAAATCTAAAGTAGTGATTTTGCAGGAATGGTCGATCGGATCCTCCAACTGGTCTACAAATTTCTTGTTTGTTTCTGGTATGAACTAAAATTTGCTTCTGTTCTCTTCAAAAGAGGGACCATTTCTTCCCATACCTTTTCCATCACCAACAATGAACAGGTGGTGTTTAAGGTATTTTGGTTCCTTAAAGAATTGACAGACTGATAGAGTTTCTTACTATTGCCCTAAAGTATCTTAACGAGAAGAATATGTATCAATCTGAAATCACAATTTTGTTGTCAAACAAATCCAACATTCTTCTATGCCCCGTGGTAGCACACAGGAGCTGACATCCAATCTTATTTAGCCATTATTACAACATTACCAGGAGCTCAGAGTGCTTAGTCACCTCAACAACCCAGTCCTGTTCTGCCTCAGTGGCTTCCATGAAAAGTGTGTAGAAGTGGTTTTCATCTTGAATTTGTTCAAAATCTGTGGCTTAATTCTCAATTTAAAATAGGTCTTCCGTAAGCCCCACTAGTCACCAAAATAGAGTATGAGAAGTCAGACATGTAAACACTTTTATTAAAATGTTTGCACATATGCAGAAAAAAAACTCTTTCTCTCATGGTATAAAACTCTGTACAAAATGTGCCAACGACTGACATTATCATAAAGGAACCCTCAAATCAGTGGGACCCAATCTTGAGCACTGAGTGAAGAACTAGGAAGAAGAACTGAGAGACAACCTGATCATGGCATATCAAGAACTCCTGCTGTCAGGATGTACTAAGCCTTCTGCACAGGGGTGTCAAAATCAATTTCGTCAGGCTAGTGATCATCTCATCACCAAGGAGTCCTCTGAATCGGAGAAAGGATCTTGGGAATACTGTTGTTGTAGGGCACAATCTAGATCATCCTGTAGTTGCTTCTGTATTTTTACGGCTACAGCCCTGTTTAAGATTGTCCAAGGGGTCTTCACTGCCCTGATGATTAGTATGGTTGATGGGCGCAGTTCTGCCTGCCATAGAAAGAACTTCCAAAGACAGTTTAAGCTCAGTTCTCCAGGAGATGCCATTTTGAGACCTTTGCATCTGCTGCACTGTGAACATGGGTCTCTCTCTCTCTCTCTGTCTCTCTCTCTGTCACACACACACACACACACACACACACACACACACACACACCAGATCTTACTGGAGTAACACTGAACCCATGACATCTCCACAAACTAGCAGAGACTAATGCCACCTGCACTTCTTCCTAACAAACCTGTTTCTTTCATCCACCCTCCTCACTCTCCCCTTAGCTACTATTGGGAAATCGTCCCCTCCTTACCTCTAGGGATTCCCATACACCCAGAGAAAGGAACTTTCCTTTTTCTCTCCCCGTTGCCAAATGCCTGGCTTCCCAGGAAAGCCCCAGCTGCTCAGCTCCCCCCCCCCCCCCCCACCAAGATGCCAACCCTAGGTGACTTCAGGAATGTGTTCAAATGGAACTTCCTCTAGGCTGAAGGCTCGGCCCCCCACTCGCCCCTGGCATCTCCAGAGGCCCTCTCCCCCCGTGGCCCTCTGCCCGGCCCCTCGAACTCACCAGGAGGAGGTTGTGCGCCACCAGGTACCCGAGCCGCGCGCTGCCCCGGACGCCAGGGGCCAGGCGCCCGGTGGCATAGCCGTGCCAGGCCACCACGTAGGGGTTGTCGATGGTGATCCAGTACTTGACCTGGCCGCCGAAGTGGCGGAAGCAGAGCTCGGCGTAATCCCTGAAGTGGTCGGCCAGGGCGCGGTTGGCCCAGCCGCCGTAGGCGTCCTGCAGGCGCTGGGGCAGGTCCCAGTGGTACAGGGTGACCACGGGCTGCACGCCCAGCTCCCGCAGCCGCTCCAGCAGGCGCCGGTAGTAGCGCAGCCCCTCGCGGTTGGGGGCGCCCGCGCTGCCATTGGGGAGCACGCGCGCCCACGAGATGGAGAAGCGGTAGTGGGTGACCCCGAGCTCGCGCAGCCCCTCCGTGTCGCGGAAGACGTTGTTGTAGCCGTCGCTGGCCACGTCCCCGGTAGCGGGCGGGGACGGCGACGGGGCGCCCGACGGCGGGCGGGCTACCGGGGGGGCGCCGGGGGGCGCCGGGGGGTGGTGGGTGAACGTGTCCCAGATGGACGCGCCCTTGCCGTGCTGCCGCCAGCCGCCCTCCGTCTGGTAGGCGGCGCTGCCCACGGCCCAGAGGAAGCCGTCGGGGAAGGTGTCGTGGAGGAGGCCGGCGGCCTCGGGGGCCGGAGGCTGCGCGAAGCGGGCCCAGGTCTGCGCCCCGTCGCCGGGCTCGGCGCGCAGGCGGCGGCCGCCCAGGCCCAGCAGCAGCAGCAGCAGCAGCAGCAGCGAAAGCGGCAGAGGCCGCGGGCGGCGCGGCGGGGCGCGGGCGGGCATGCTTCGCGGGAGCCGGGCGCTGGGGCGCCGCACCGCGCCGCGCCCCTTTATGCCCGCGCCCCGCCGCGCCGCCCGCCCCTGCCGCCGCGCCCACCCCCGCTTCCCCGCCGGGCCCCTCTGGCAATAATTACCTGCGAGCCGGAGCCTCCCGGCTCCCGGGAATGGGGAGGGCGCGGGGCGCAGAGGGCGAGCGCGTGCCGCGGAGGGGGCGCGGCAGCGAGCGAGGTGCAGCGGACGCCTCTCGGGGACGTCGGAGAAAAGGCACCTGTCCTTCGCTGCTCCCAGGAGCGCGGGGGGATGTTTGGCGACGCAAGCGGCCTCCCGGCCACCTTCTCTTTCCCCTGGGAGAAGCCACGGAGCGGGCGTTCGTCGAGGAGGGAAGGCGGCCCACCAACTTTCCCCGAGCTCAGCGCGGGCTCTTTGCCTGCCCTCCCGGAGCCCGGCGGTGGGGGAGCACCTGCTTTCTCGTGGCCTCCACTCGAAGGCCGAGAACAGCTTTAGGCCGACATTGTTAGAGCCGTTTGCCTGAAACCGATTGGGAGGGTAAGGTGGGGAAAGCCAGGTGGGAACTCGGAATGCCTTGAGACAGCGACTGGTGGCGGCCTTTCTTAGAGTCTTTAGGGAGAGCAGGGACGTGCAGGGACGGAGGGTCGGTCCCCAGGGACCCGTGGAGAAAGACTTCAAGGAAGACAAAGGAGACGCGTGGGTTGCATTGACACTTTGCTTTACTCTCCCTCATACGGTTATCTTGTAACCATTTCAAACCAGCACCGGTTGTTGAGTTAGACGTTGCAGAATTACTTGCCCACGGCCCAAAGGAAGGGAAAGGTGGCGAGTTCCTGTCACGACAGTTTTGATTGTTCTTATTACACATTTTTGTTTTTTAAGAAAAAACGAAGTACCAAGGTTTCAACTTTGAGTAACTGTTATTTACCTATTTAAAAAAAAAATCCTTTTATGAATAATCACGGTTTAGCTTTCAGCTCTGACTTAGCAAGTCACTTATCTGTGTAAAGTTTTGCACGCAGCTCTGCTGGAGCCCAGGGTCCCAGGGTCCCACCAATGCCTCTTGAACGGAGAAGGGAAAGGGGAGGAGGGATTTAGCCAAAGCAACCACTCCCACCCACTACAACAAAAGAGATTGGTGACTTCAACCCAGTTGAGAGAGAGCCCTTTTGACAGGTTGTGGGGACACAGTATCCATTTGAAGATGTGTATACATGACCTACAAATAACTGATGTCCATCTGGTGGCGAGTGGAGCGACCTGGGCTCCACCTCTGTGATCTTGGAACCATCTCTTCTCCAAGGCTTAAGATTCTCACATGTAAAATGCAGATGTCTGTGTCTGCTCTGCCACCTTTGAGACCTGTGAAATGCAAACGTAAAAATGTGCACACAGATGACTCCATCACAGAAAACGCAGACAAATGTAAGATCCTGCAAATATCTCCCTCCCCCTCCAGTACCGTGGGACTCACTCCCAGCACACCTGTGCCTGTGCTGAATGACTAAGATCTCCGCCGAGGTATGAGTACGTCTGTTCTTGTGGGATGATCATCCCTGTGCTGTTTCTTACACATTTAAAATTGGTGAAGTTTTGAACATTGCAAATGCAGGTGCTTTTATTAATTTCCTTTAAATGTTAGCACAATAAATTTATTCCAATATTTTATTAAATATTCCCAACTCCAGCTAGCATATATTATCGTGATTAGTAAGATTAAGCCACCGGACTGGAACAATACATACTGCTATTCTTTTACATGTGGCATTTACATTTTTCAATAAATGTGAAATAACAAACTGTGACACTTAAGCAGTTAAAAAAATTATACCACACAACTGTGCAGGCACACTCGCTCCCCGCTAAATCAAAAAGCATTTATGTCTGCATGCAGGACCACATTTCCCTTCTAGAGCTGACGACTAGAACATTTGCTGGATCGTAGCTTGTTAAGTTTCAATTAGAAATGCATCATGGGTCTCATGGAAAAGTAGCTTAGGCTAAGTGTTCACATATTGATGTATGGTCTGTTCAGGGCAGATTGTATTTATTGCTACTTTTATTTAACCAACAGTTTAAAAAGAGAGAGAGAAGTGGTTTTTTGTTGTTGTTGTTGTTTTGTTTTGTTTGTTTTTTTTTTTTTTTTTGGAGCCGTGGCTAAAAAGAATGACCAAGTTGATTAATGCTCACATTTGAAGTTCATCTCTCCTAAGTTGGACATCAAAGGCTCCGAATTTGCAGAGATATTCCCAGGTGAACATTCATGATAATTAAGGTTTATTTCCAGAACTTGCTGTTTATCAAGTTTCTGTTTGTGGTTATTGACCGGCGGGTTCCTGAAGTGTGAGTAACTGCTCGCATTGCCCCTCATTTGTTCAGTTTTATTTTGGTTCTCGTCTTTCACAGCCACCTTCGAATTCTAAAATGTGGGTTTCATTTAGTGCTTTGTTCTCTGGCAAACAAGAGATTAATTACTTGCTGTGCTTTGAATATGAAGGTGAAGTTATTGATGCATCCAAGGAAGGGAAATTTTAACATTTACTTACTGAGATCTGTCACGGTGATGATTTTCAACAACCACAAGGTGGTTCTCAAGCCACCCATCATCCACATTCCTTCACCCTTCAGTCCCTTCTTATAAGTCCTTCTCTGTGTGCTCTGTCAGCCCATGCCAGGCAAGAGAGCAGAAGGAAGTCCACTGACCTCCGTGGGCCCAAACACAACCTCAACCTCACAAGCTCTCAGCTCCTCAGCCACAACATTCAGCCTCTATGGGGAGGAATGGATATCGTCACCAACAATCTCTGAGTAGCAACCATGGGCAAAGCAACCGTGAGGAGCTGAAGACTTCAAATCGTAGCTGACCCCTCACCCTGCCTTCAAAGACAATACTGCATTGGAGAAACAGGATAAAGAATGTTGATAATATGTTGTTGAGTGTTCACAAATGACACACATGATACCCGTTCCAGGAATTCAGAGGAAAGAGAAACTATCCTATTTTGAATTGGATGGAAAAGTTTCATAAGAGGGGCACCTGGGTGGCTCAGTCAGTTAAGTGCCAGAATTCAGCTCAGGTCATCATCTCACAGTTTGTGAGCTCGAGCCCCACGTCGGGCTCTGTGTTGACAGCTCAGAGCCTGGAGCCTTCTTCGGATTTTGTGTCTCCCTCTCTCTCTCTGCCCCTCCCCCACTCACAGTCTGTCTCTCTCTCTCTCTCAAAAATAAACATTAAAAAAATTTTTTTTTAATTTCATAAGAAATGTGACAATATTTGGGGTTTACAGAATAAAATTTACGAGGAGATCTGGAGGCAAGGATAGTAGAAAAGCAAAACATGAAGAAAAGAGGGCTCACAGTGTATTTGTGGTAAAAACACCTATTTGTGCAGGGAAATAGACTAAAAGGGCAGATGCAGCCTGGAGATTTGGAGCAGACATTCTGATGCTGGGATGGCAAATAAGATAAGGGTGTTCCGGAAGAAACAACCAAAAGCCAAGGGCTGACTGTTGGTAAGGGTATCCATCTATGAGGAGAGGTGGTGGCATAAGAAAGGAGAAGAAAAGAAAAAAAACCCACAGGGGAGGTCCCAGGATAATGTGCGTTTCAAGCTAAGGAGAGGAGCACTTCAAAAAGGAGAGATGATCAAACTTGTTGAGAAAAGACAACTAAAGAGGGCTCAAGCTGGACTGCGGTGTGAAGCATCAGAGAGTGTGGGAGGCGAGGAGATAAAGGCCGTCTGTACCTCCTCGTCTGAGGAGTTGGCCAGTGGAAGGAGTGCAAGAAGATGGTCACTTGGGGAGTTCACAGAGTACAGAGAAACTTTTTCAAGGTGAGGAGCTCTGCACCTGTTTGTGCATAGAGGAGGAAAGGTCAAGGAGAAGGAGAATTGGGAGTCCGGGAGTTCATCTTTTCGATGAAGCAAAATACTGTGCAGCACCAGCTGTGATCTATAGTAGATGATTCTAGACTTTTAAGGTCCCAGCAAAATAAACAGGGAGACCGTAAAAAGACTACAGAAACAAGAGCATGCAGCTGGAAAGCTCAAAAGATGGAGAAGGCAGCCTATGCAAGCGCCCCAGGGCAGTGGACCAAAAGCTACTACCAAGGTGACAAAGAGAACTCTATGAAGGCTTCAAGATGCCAGCAAATGGGTTCCTGGGAAGCTGAAGCCCTGCCAAACTCTCTAGAGCTGAAGTACCTCATGGAGACACTAGATTGGGCTCTGGCTGCTTCTGTAGCCTGTGGACACTGAGCATTTCTGGATGGTTCCATCTCTTCTGAGCAGAGCAGGGAGCCTGAGGGCTTGAATCCTGCACCTCCTCCCCCTCCCCACTATGTCCTTCTAAGTGACACTGCTGCCTCCATAGTCTGGAACTAATTTACATCCCAATTAAACATGTTCTGACACAAGGCTTATATCTAGAAGCAAGAAGCATGGCACCAGGGGCTGAGGGCACTGAGTTGCTGGAGTCAAGATGTCTTTATTCCCCGGGGATCCCTGGGTGGCTCAGCTGGTAAAGCTCCAAACTCTTGTCTTCGGCTCAGGTCATGGTCTCACGGTTCGTGGGATGGAGCCCCATCTCTGTGCTGATAGTGGGGAGCCAGCTTGGGATTCTCTCTTCCTCTCTCTGCCCCTCCTGCACTCATGCTATCTCTCTCTCTCTCTCTCTCTCAAAATAAATAAACATTGAAAAAAAAAAAAAAGATACCTTGCTCCCTTTCTCTCAAAACTACCCTCAATATGAAGAGGATAAAAGGCATATCTGCTTTCACTGAAATTGAGCGAGGTATATGGAAAGGAAAGGAAAATGAAGGACTGGTCTGTGAAATTAGCTGAGGAGGATATGTATGAGAAACAAGATGATTCGCCTGGCATCGCTCCAGAAAGGCTCAAGGTCTGAGATACTATGAAAGGAACAGGCAGCTGGAGGCCTGAAAACGGGATCAATTATCCCAATTTTCCACTCTTAACACAGTCTGGCACCACCCATTCTCTAGCCCTAGAGAACTTATTCTTTCTGAAGAAATGGATCCAAGGAGGCAGCAGCTTTGGGGACAGCACATTTGGAGAAGAGCACGGGTGGGGCAATTAGGAAAGTAGATCAAATTCTGCATAGCAAGAGTGGGACCCGCAACCCTTTTCGCCAAGCTGGCTCCAGGACTCCATCAGAGCAGCTGGCAGTAAAGCTCTCTCTGCCACAAGCCCTGCCTCTGCACATAAAGCTTCCAGACAGCTTTATAGTGACTCATTCTTGAATATAAAAGAACAGCCAAGAAACACCAGATATATAAAGGAAAACTCCTCATGCAAGAGTCAAAAGTGTCTTTAATATTTTCAAGTAAGATAAGATTTTGCATCTATGGTACAAGAACAGGATAAGAATAAATAGGAACAATAGAGATCCAAAACAGAACTCTTGGAAGTTAAAAATATGCCAAATAAAAATAAGACTTTAAATTTGGTACAAGTATTGGAAAATAAGAAAATACCTTTAAAACTAGTAAGAAAAATAAAGCATTAGAAAATAGGAGAAAGATCTTTTTTTTAATTAAAAAAAATTAAGTTTATTTATTTATTTTGAGAGAGAGAGAGAGAGAGAGGGAGGGAGGGAGGATAAGCAGGGGAGGGGCAGAGAGAAGGAGAGACAGAATCCCAGGCAAGCTCTGCACCATCAGCACAGAGACCAAAGCAGGACTTGAACTCACAAACTGTGAAATCATGACCTGAGCCGAGATCAAGAGCTGAGTGCTTAACCGATTGCACCACCCAGGCGCCCCTAAAGATCTTTTAAAAGATGCTTTCAATGTATCTTTTTTCCCAAGCTATGAAAATATGTGCTCCACTAACACAAGGAAGTAAGCCAAAAAAGGAGAAAACATGAGTTGCATGAAACAGAGGTAAGAAGGCAGATAAAACATGAAGGGAATTTGTAAGACTGTAGCAAAAGGAAGCTTCAGGACTTAGCCAATTTAGAGCTCAAGCATTCCAGACAGAAGCGGGAGAACAGAGGGCTTCAAGGGGGATGTCTCCAGGAAACAAAACACATGCACCAAAGGTAGATATCTTATAAACTTTGTTGAGAGAGATTTCATAGGGTTTTCGGAGTAAATATGAAAGCTTAGCAAGAAATTCAAAGTGAAGGATTTCAGGTTTCTAGGCTGACATGTAAAAAGCTTAGAAGTCAGGACTCCCATCCTCACAACAAGAAAAACCTTGAACAAATTGAAAATCAACAATTCTTCTTTGAGGCAGCAACCTTTAAGCTGTAATTGATAGCTGAAGATTCAGTGTGAACAAGCTTGGGAGTTTAAAACTCTGAAGGGGCCCCCCACACTTCTGTGAAATTTGCCTCCACCAGCCCTGCAAGATTCTCACTGTGAAGACAGGAGAAAAGGCATCTCCTGCTTCTGACAGGAGGAGGGAAAAGTAACAATTCTGAAACAGCTCATACCTCTCAGTTCTCCTTAATAAGACCTGCTCTCAAACTGCTTTACCAGAGCTAACCAACTCGGGGGTTACCAATGCCTAACCATCCTAGGAGACAGGAAATACCCAACTTCAGCTCCCACTAGCTTTTGACATGGAGGAAGAGATATATCCAAATCAGGTTCAGTAACAGATGGAGACCCGGTCATGGGACTACAGAATGATTCCCCTTTCCCCCACACCTTACCGCCACATCAAAGGACTCCTGTATAATAACAGGGGATTATAAGCAACAGTACTGTGAGCCTCAGACTCTAAGAAGTTTCTATGGGTGCCTGGGTGGCTCAGTCGGTTGAGCGTCCAACTTCAGCTCAGGTCATGATCTCCCAGTTCATGATTTCGAGCCCCATGTCGGGCTCTGTGCTGACAGCTCAGAGCCTGGGGTCTGCTTCGGATTGTGTGTCTCCCTCTCTCTCTGCCCCTCCCCAGCTCACATTCTGTCTCTCTTTCTCTCAAAAATAAATAAACATTAAAAAATTTTAAAACAAAAGAAGTTTCTAGAAAAAAATGAAAGATGATAAGAGAGACAAATAACAAAGACACTGGAAGAAATTTTAGCTTCTGATACCACAGCTACGGCAAACGGAAAACACAGCCTGACTCCTAGCCAGAGTAAAGTAAAACCTCACAATCAAACCTCTCGGTTCCTTTGACCACATAGATCATGTCCGGTGTTCAACAAAACATTACAAAATTACATGCTAGAAGGCAAAAACAACCAAACACAATCTAAGGAGACAAAACAAGCATCAGAACCACACTCAAAGAAAGAAAAAAAATGAGGTAATCCCTTCCTTAGGAAAAAAAAATTAAAAGTTGTATGATAAAGGAAAAGTTATAGTACACTACTTGGCTCCACTGTGAATGACTTTTACTTATTTATACTTTATATGAATGTAATAGAGAATTATGATTATAACTGTATTGGGCAATTGTATCAATGCCTCAAGAGAAAGGGGGTACATACACATCATTTTTAACTGTGTGGTGAAATACCAAGAAAAAACAACTGGAAGAGTTGAAAGGGGCAAAATCAGGAGGTTTGGTGATTTCACAATAAAACCTTTCAACATTATCTGACATTTAAATTTGTATGCAAATTAAAGGAAATATCAAGTCAATACATTTTGGTCCAAAGTGAGGAAGGATTATATCTTCTTGAGAGAAGAAAAGAAGAAAGGTAGGTACAGCTACAGACAGAGTTGGAGGCAGAAACGAAGGCATACACATATATTTTGAGGTGACAGGCTGATGGCGGTGGGCAGGGGAATGCCATGAAACTTAACACTAATGGTTTCTGTCTTCTAGTACAATAGAAGGCTAGGGCAGCTGCCAAGAGGGAGCAAGCTGGAGGACTATGAAAAAAAGTCAAAGCCACCATAGGGAACTTCCTGAAGAGTCAACAAAAGATGATTAAAATATCGCTGACCAGCAAGATTAAGGCTCCACAGCATGCATTTTTAAAGTAACTATCTAAACCACATTTATCTCAAATATTTGATATAGTACTTCAGGTTGTCTAAATGCCTGTGTTTAAATTCACAATATTATGACCTGTTTCTCACTGAGATGTATAGCTGTACTTCTCATACATTACGAAATGGAATTTGCTGTTTCTTTGCATATGGCCAGTCTCTGTTGTTGGCTAGGACCAAGGCCAATGGTTCAGAGTTGGATGGGCCCAATTAGCATCGTTTGGTCTACTCAATGATTGTCCCTCTGCCCCGGCCACAGGCTTGAATTGATGTCCTGAGTCACCAGGGGAATTGGTTGAAGCAGAAAGTGAATTAATTAGTTGGAATATATCACTAGCATGGAAAAATGGCAGAAAATATATCACTCTTTAGTGTAACTAATATGATTTGGATGTAGGGTCTGAGCCCTTGACCGAGTGACAGCTGAGTTGCCTACAAATCCTCAGCCAACAGTGCTGATGTTGAACCCACACTATTTGGGCCATCTCCCTCTAAGCAGAGAACCTGAAAGTCTTCTTTTTTTCAACAAGAACCTCTATGTAGCCTGGGCATTTTGATCTTTATAATTTCTTTTCTATGGTGTGACTTTTGTGATCCTCACTTGACACCTCTCCCCTTATTTACCATCCCCATCTCCTAGTCCTTGGCCCTCCATCCATCTCTCTCCCAACATCCTTCTTCTGAGAGCTCATCTATTCCTTCGTTGCGGTTGTGAGGGTGATTCACAAATTGGAATCTCTGCCGTGATCTGCCTCTGCTCCCACTCCATACCTACAGTGCCTGCCCTGCATTTCAACCAGGAAATTTCAAGCTCCCATCTCAAACTCAACATGCTTAAGTCGGCAAAGCACACAAAGAACAGACAGGAGAAAAAAATCAGATATATTATAAACATAAAAAAAATTCAGTGTCAGAGAAGAAATGTAAATTGTGCAAAAGCAGTCAAAAATTGTGAAAGGAAGAATAGGGAAGAATTTTCACTACTATAAGGGAAGCAATGTATTACTGGGATAGTGAAAAAAAATAGTAAAACAGGGGCACCTAGGTGTCTCAGTCAGTTAAACATCTATCTTTGGCTCAGGTCATGATCCCACGGTTTGTGGGTTTGAGCCCCGCGTTGGGCTCTGTGCTGACAGCTCAGAGCCCGGAGCCTGCTTCAGATTCTGTCTCTCTCTCTCTCTTTCTCTTTCTCTCTGCCCCTCCCTTGCTTGTGCTCTGTGTCTGTCTCTCAAAAAATAAATAAGCACTTACAAAAATAGTAAAACATACTGGAATATATAAAACAGCTCTGGATGGATAGATAGATCCATAGATATAATAATTTTACAATAGTTTAACATAAGCTAAAATGGAGGGGGTGATTTTTTTAACCTGGTGAAAATGACCATTCATTTGAAAAAATAATAATAAAGTTAGATTCCAAATTTACACCATAATAACAAAATATTCCCAAGTGACTAGTTAACAAAGTGAAATAACGTGTAAAAATACTAGAAAAATGCAAGAGACCTTGTTTACAATGTCGTAGTGAAGAAAGCCTTTTCCAGCATGAAACAAAACCCAGACAACATAAAGGAAAAGACTGACAACGTTCACTGAGTGATCAAAGACACTACTTAGAATTAGAGACAAATGACATATCTGGAAGAAAATATCTGCAGAGTTAATAGCTGTGATCCATAGAGTCTCTGTAAATGAATACGTAAATAAGGCAATCGACTCAATGTGAAAATCATCAAAAAATGTGAATAGGCATGTCATAAAGGAAAAATTAAAATTCCCAATAAATATAAGCAAATAAGAATGATCAAACTAATATACAACAAAAGAAAATTGTTAAAAGAGATAACCATTTTTCACCTAAAAGCGGGAAAAAAATCACATTTAGTGTTAGAAAATGTGTACATTCATATACTACTGATAAATGTGTAAATATTGCAACTTTGGAGGAGCGTAATTTGTCATTATCTATAAAAAATACACATGCCCACACCTTCTAATTCAGAAATGCCACTTCAAGGACTCTATCCTACAGCCATAGAGCAACAAATGGGTGAAGATACATGTGAACAAATGCCTGGTAACACTGTGTGTGACCAAAGACAATAGGAAAATCCCCAATGCTCTTCAATAGGGGAAATTTACATAAATTATGTTACAAATTTAGAGTTCTTTTTTTAATCTCCTGGCTGAAGATATGCCAAATGCGTCCCACCTCTGAGGCATGGAATTGAAGGAGGGGATTTTTTTTTTTCCTTTTATTTTTCCTTTGTAAATACTTTCTGCCCATCCCTCACCTCTGAGGAAGAAAAAAAAAAAAAAAAAAGGAAACAAAGGAAAAGGTGGGCTAAGTCATCACCTAAGGATTAACTCAGTAGTGGAGTACCAGTGGGTAAAGTGATGCTGTATGAATGGAAACAAGCACTAATCTCCCTACCTCTTCTTTTCAATTCTTTTTATGTCCCAGAGAAAAGAGAGGGAATATAAAGAGAAATTCTGAACACGGAACTCGTATTCTTAGGAAAGCAATATCAAAAAAGAAAGAAAGAACAAACACAGAGTTGAGGAATGGACGCAAGCGGCACAGAAGGGAAGGAAGGAAGGAGCGAAGGAAGGGGAGAGGGGAGAGGGGAGCCGAGTCTGAGATCATTTCCAGCGGGCATCCACTCCATCTGGGTGACGACTCTTGGCGGCAACAGGAGTGGGAGTGGTTTCCTGTTCCCTGAAGCTCAGCCTCCATTGTGCTTTGAAATGTATCCCATTCTGTGAGTGACTTAATGTCCTTGCAAGTCCAAATCCCTTCTCTGCTTAAACCAGCCAGGGTGGGTTCCATCCTTTGCAGCTGATAGTGACCCAAGTACAAATCATGTGTCTTTATCAGCCTGGTACCCCAACCTAATCAGAAAGAGAATCTTAGACTTGGAAGGAAGTTTGGGGTCACAGGACCGCAAGTCCCACCAGGTATGGAGTCTTCTCTGCCTCCCTCCTTCCTGCCCACTGCCCGAACGTTTCTTCTGACCTGGAAATCACCACCTGGTGAAGAGTCCGCAGTGTCAAACCAAATCTTACTTGTTCCATAGAGTCTGCCTCCTTGTACCTTCTACCAGAGGGTCTCGGTTCTGTCCCCAAGAGCCACATAGAGCCTCTAGCTTAGAGTCACGCTCTTTACGGTTCGGAGGAAGCACTCGCTCATCTCTCACTCAAATCTGTGCTCCTGCAGCATCTGATCCACAGTGAACTTCTCAAGGGCAGAGCGTGGTGGCCTCATGCCCTGCAGAGTGCTCAGTAAGCACTGGTGGAGTGAATAAACATCTCTGCTTGGGTGCTGCAGTGACTCTAACACGATTGAGCTTGTGACCACTCACTCTTATAAACCCATTCCTCCAAATTAGGGTCATCAAAGTGCCAACAGTCAGCCCTGCTCCCCGAAGTAGGGGAGGGAGAGGCTTCCCCACACCTTTCAGGAAGCGTGACCTGTGGATGGTGTTAGAGGAGACGATGAGAAGTGTTGAGAGCCAATATTGTGGCACAGGCGACAAGATATTTTGAGAATCGAGAGGCCTAAAAAGCAGAAGTAGAGAATGAGGTGAGAACTGTTACCAGCTCACAATTTACAGCGAGCTGACTTAAGTTCTGTGGATGGACAGCTGACAAGGAAGAGTTTCAGAGAGCTGCCCTGGAGCTGTGTCACCAGACCAGGGCAAGGGGGGAACTTCCACAGCCAAAGTCCCCTGGGAACAATTAGCCACTAGAATGCCAGAGGCGAGGACAGTCTGGCCTGAAATAGAATTAAATGTACAGCAACCAGACCAAACCCAGAAATGTATTTAATATTCACAAGGCTTTATTCACTCATTTAACAAATATTCACCGATCACCTGCTGTGATAGGCAGTTATGTGGTGCCCACAAAAATGCCCATGTTCTAATCCCTGGAACCTATGAATATGAAAAGGACTTACACGGTAACAGGGACTTTGCCGATGTCCTTAAGGATCCTGAGAGAGAGATTATCTTGGATTATCTGGGTGCTATGAACTGAATTGTGTCCCCTCAAAATCCATACATTGAAGCCCTAATCTTTAACGTGGTAGTGTTTAGAGATGAGACCTTTGGGTGATAATTAGGTTTAGTTGTGGTCACGAGGGTGGGGAATCTCAGGATGGGATTAGTACCTTCAGGGGAAACACTGACACACTTGGGTGGGTCCAGTGAAATCCCTTATACTGGAAGTAGGAGGGCAGGAAAGCCAGAGTCCAAGAAGGAGGTAAGGTGATTCCGGCAGACCTGGTGGTGATGTGTGACCACGAGCCAGGGAATGGCCTCAGCCTTTAGAGGTGGAAAGAGCAAGGAGACACATTTTCCCCTGGAACCTCCAGCAGGAGCATAACCCTGCCAACACCCTGATTTCAGAACTGTAAGTTAATGAACTTGTGTTGTCTAAAGCCGCTAAGTTTGGGGTAATTTGCTACATCAGCAATAGGAAACAAATATGCTTACTACATGCCAGGTATTGTACTATGCATTTGGCATCGAGCAGTGAACAAAATAAACAAATTCCCTACCCTCGTGTCATTTATATTCTAGTGAAGACAGAAAATAAACAATAAGCGTATTAAGTAAACTGTTCAGTACATAGCACATTAGGAGGTGATGTGTGCTATAGGGAGGTAGTCAAGAAAGAGAACAGGACTGCCCTGCTGATGGAGTGGCTGCAGTTAACAGGGTCAGGATGAGCTTCGCTGAGGGGTAGAATTTCAGCAGAGACCTGAAGGAGGTGAGAAAATGAACCATGGGTATATCTGGACAAAGAACAAATGACACCGAGAAAAGCCAGGGCAAAGGGCTGGGCTCAGGGTGGACCTGGCCCACTCAGGACCAACAAGGAGGCCATTGGGGCAGGAACAGAGAACGTTGTTTCTCACTGAGTAGAGAAGCCGGCTTCTCAGTGGGAAGCCGCTGGAGGGTTCTCGGTGATGAGGGTTCACCTGATGTGAACTCGGATGGCTTCTAAAGGATCACTCTGCCTGCTCCTTCAGGAAAAGATGGGAAGTAAGCAGGCTGGAATTGAGGCAGTAGCAGTAGAAGTGGCTAGAAGTAGTCAGATTCTGGATCTATTCGGAAAGTAGAGCCAAGGATTTCCTGGCAGATTAGATGTGCTGTTGAGAGATAGGAGTAAAGGCTAACTCCAAGTTAAATTAGGAGCATAGGGTTCGACCAGGAAGCAAACCATGTTACTGCTTGTTAAAATCGCAATTAATAAGTTCAGCATAATTCCATAACCATTAGCCATGTAAACAAAAAAAGGTACAATTTTCTGGCCACTAAAGAAACATTAAAAGGGAGAATACTCTTGGCCTTAAATTTGCAAAGTGTTAGCCAGGGTTTAGGCTAAGAGATGCTCTTAGGTGCTGTGTATATGACTTTGGGGCCAGCTAAGCTGATGTAACAACAACAGTACAGGGGCTTAAACAGTATAGAAGTTTGTTTCTCACTCACTTGAGAGTCCAGGGGGAGACAATCCAGGGTTTGAGCTGGTTCTGCCATCCTCGGCCCACGTGTCCAAGATGGCCCCCGTCATCGCCATT
This sequence comes from Panthera onca, assembly GCF_046562875.1. Taxonomy (NCBI): domain Eukaryota; kingdom Metazoa; phylum Chordata; class Mammalia; order Carnivora; family Felidae; genus Panthera; species Panthera onca. The sequence continues at coordinate 228,599,655 of NC_138339.1, forward strand.
TCTCAGCCACCAACCAGGGAACTGACAAGAGAATGTCCAGAGTAAACATCTCTACAGGAAGGAGGCACGAGTTGCACTCATCCTTTCCTACACATCCCATGTGTCAAAACAAAGATATATGGCCATACCGAGCTGCAAAGGGAAGTAGGAAATTAATCTACAGCTGGGAAGCCGAGTGCCCAGCTACAACTTGAGGATGTCTGTTACTCCTAGAAAAGGGCAAGAAAGGGTGCCAGGGGAGGGGCAGCAGGCTCTGCCTCACCTTCCTGGGGGGTATCACTGGCACAGCCTCTCTGAAGGGCAACTGGGAAACACAGACTGAAATCTTAACATGTTGAATCACAATTTTGTTTCTGAAAATTAACCTAGAGAACTCATCGTGGCATTTTACAAAGCATTGAAGATAGGAATTTTAAATTAAATTCTAAACAATATAATCTCAGAAATCAGAGAATTAGATTGTAATGCTCACCTTGTAAATGTAGGCCTGCTTCCTTGTCTGTTTCCCCGCCCTGAGCCACATGAACCTTGGAGATAAGACTGGATCGAATTCACTTTTGATCCCATGGGCTCAGCATTCAATATGTATTTGGAGGATAAAGGAATGACAGGGAAGAAATTATGACTGTGAACAAATATTTAGCTATAAAACAGCTACTGAAAAACATTGAATGTAGCAAAAGAATGGAAACACCCTAAATATCCAACAAGAGAAGGTTGATATAACAAATTATCCATACAATGGACTACTGTGTGGTTTTTCAAAATGGCATAGTAGTACACTATGCAATGACACAGAAGAAGGTTTACAACATATTAAGTGTTTAAAAAAAAAAGTAGGTTGGGGCGCCTGGGTGGCTCAGTCAAACATCCAACTCTCATTTTGGGTTAGGTCATGACATAGTTCGTGGGTTTGAGCCCCACATGGGGCTCCATGCTGACTGTGGAGCCTGCTTAAGATTCTCTCTCCCTCTCTCTGCCCCTTCCTGGCTTGTACTCTGTTTCTTGCTTTCTCTCTCTCCTGAAATAAATAAATAAACTTTAAAAAATAATAAAAAATTAAAAAGCAGTTTATGCAATTTTAGGTAAAATATGATCTAACATATGCTCTAAAATTCTCACACAAATATCCATACATATTTGGGAAAGTGTATACCAAAATTTTACCTCTAATTACTTCTTTTTATTTTATATTTTATATAAGAGTTTATGTTTTGTTGTATAAATATATTTTATATTTTATAATACAAGAACACAGTGACTGTGTTGCTTTGGGAAGTAAAAAAAAAAAAAAATGTTTTCAAAAATGAAAAAAACTATTTTGCTTCCAAATCTAGCCCACCTGCTCATTGCTGTTTCTTCCAGGGTTGACAGCAGTCTCCCATCTCCAGGAAAACAACCTTAGAGTCCTCTCTCATTCTTCTTTCCCCTTGTCTCCTATATGCAATGATCAAATAGATTATCTTGGTTCTTTTCTCAAAATATCTTCTTTAATTGCCCTTTCCTTCCCTGCTTCCTTCTTTCCACACCTTCCCCATCCCATTCAGGCTCTATAACTTCTGCCAAAGCCTCCCAGCTGGCTTTCCTGTCATCAGTCTCTCCCACTCCAATCTCTGCTAGTTATTAATCCAGAGTCTTCTTTTCAAACTGCTTAGAAAGTCTTTTAAGGACCTTCCCTACATAGAGGTTGGCCTCGAGGCCCTGACTCCATCAGGCCCAATGTACTACCCCACGTGTGATCAGAGAAGCATCTTCTCAGCCAGCCACACTCCTAATTCCACAAGAAAGTTCTCCTGAACAGCCTAATGCCCCTCCCTATGCCCAGCCCTGGTCATGGACACTTTTACTCAGAAATGACTCATTTACTCACCTTTCCAAAAGGCAGTTGAGGTTTTTTTCTTTTACGTTTATTTATTTTGAGAGAGTCAGAAACAACATCAGTTGGGGAGGGGCAGAAAGAGAGGGAGAAAGAGAATCCCAAGCAGGCTCTGCACTGTGAGTGCAGAGCCTGACTCAGGGTTCAAACTTATGACACCATGAGATCATGACCTGATCCAAAACCGAGAGTCCAACGCTTAACCGACTGAGGCACCCAGGCGCCCCTGGGCAGTTGAGTTTCAAAGAATAAACATATCTCAAATCTTAATGTGAAATGTGAAAGCAGAATGCAAAAGCAGGCACTTGAGCAGAGCAGTGGAAAGAAAACAGACAAGGAACACCATGGGAACGTCGAGTTGAGCAGAGGGATCCTTCTTCCTATGCCTCCTCCAGACGATGGTTTCTCTATCCTCCCTGCAGACCCCGGGAGGGGTGGATGGCTTCCAAAGCCATCGGACTGCAGCATCTGAAGGTCCTCGACAACCATATAAGCAACCCCTCATTCACTGAAGACCTCAGCACCTGACTTGGTCCTTCTCTCCACTACTACTTTTATTACCCTTAAGGTTATTTGCTCATGCACTCTCGCCACCACTCTGGCCTCTAAATTCATTGATCGCCTCATCTCTGATGCTCCTGGCCTCCAGCCTGCTTTTTCCACAGACATCCACGCCACACCCTAGACTTTGTCGTTATCAGTAAGTACATCACCTCTAACATCTCAGTTTTACGCACGCCACCCTGTAACCGCCCCCTGCCACCTTTCCGTCTTACTCCCACCAGTACTTGCCTGGCAAGGACTCGACGGCCCCACTAAGACTGGGAATCCTCTGACCCTACTACCTTGCCACTGTCCTACCATCTCAACCCTGCCCACAACATCACTCCCCTCCTTCTAGAGCTGAGATTCCTTTGTTGCTATTCTAATCACGCCCTTGCATTCTTTCTCAATGCCTTTACCCTTCTCCCTTCAAAGTAGTAGCCTGGCAAAAAAATAAAATAAAATAAAAAGGCACCAGGTGGATTATCTCAAAATTTGTTACCGCAAGTCCCACGTGGGCCTTCAGCCCAGCCCAACCACCCTGCACATTTCCTGTGTCCTTTCTCTCCACTTCCTAATTCATAGCTTCTCCTCTTTCTTCAAGCTCTAACACCTCCTCCCCCATTCCCACCCTCAGAGGCTGACCTTGCTTCTCTTTCATTGAGAAGACAGAAGTGATTGGAAAATAAACTTCACAACCTCTCACAACAAATCTCCCATCCCACACGGCTCTGTGCTTACACTCTGCCTCCCATCTTCTCATAATGCAGAAACGCCCCACCCTATCCAGGGGTCAGCCTCTTCTCCTCACTGGCTTCTCACCCCATCCCCTCCCGATAACAAGGAGCTCCATTCTCGAAGTTCCCTCTCCATCCTCATTCTTTTCCTTATTTACTGAGGCATCATTCCTATCAGCATCCGCACATACAAACTCGGGGTGCTGTGTCACAGGATACCACACCCCCCTCCACACCTCTGTGAGACCACTCAGCACTTCTCCTTGAGAGAATGATCTGCATCCACCGTCTCCAATTCCTTTCTTTTCATGGTCTCTCTCTACTAAATTTAAAATGTTTTTAAATGTAACATTTTATTCATAGAAAAGAATATACAAATTATGTGTGCAAGATGTAACACAGACTAATTTAATGAACCCACAAACCTGTCACCCAACCCAAGAATCAGAAGATTACCAATGACTTTGATTTATATCAGTGCCTCTTGATTGTCTCCCTCTGGCAACCCTAATCCAATCCATCATCAAACTCTGTTGGACTCTATGTTCATAAATTATCCCAAATTGGACTGGTGCTCACCATATTCACCGCTATCACCCTCACCCCAACTGATGTTGTTTAATCCCGGGTCACTGCAATCACCTTCTCTCTGCTTCCAGTCTTGCTCCCTGATTCCTCAAGCAGCAGCCAGACTGATGCTCTAAAAATGTGAAGTCAATCATTTCCTGTTCAGTATCCCCCAGTGGCTTCCCATTATGCCCAGAGAAATTCTGAATCCTCGAGTGTGGTCTAGACCCTGCCAACCTCACCCCCACCCCTGCTATTCTTCCCTCATCCCATACGGGACTCCCAACTCTGCTTTGAACAGACCAGACATGCCCTTGACTTCAGTCATTTGCATTTGCTGATCCCCCTGCTCAGGATGTTTATCCATATATCCACACAAATTGTTTCCACACTACACTCAAGTCTTTAATTAACTGATATCAGAAGAAGTCCTCCCCTAAGGAAGCAATATCAAGTAGCAGCCCTCATCTCATCAGTTTCTAGATTTTCTTTTTTTGTTTGTTTGTTTATTTACTTGTTTTTGAGGTGGGGAGGGGCAGAGAGAGAGGGAGACCGAGAATCCCAAATAGGCTCTGCAAATAGGCTCTGCACTAACTGTGCAGAGCCAGACGCGAGATTCAATCCCATGAACTGTGAGATCATGACCTGAGCCAAAAACCAAGAGTCAGACACCTAACCGACTGAGCCACTCAGGCACCCTTCGGATTTTCTTTAAAACATACCAAACATTATAGCGCATATTCATTTGTTTCCTTGTATACGGTCTGTCTCATCGTGCTAGAATATAGGTTCCATGAGAGCAGGGACTTCGAAATGCTCATGGCTGATGGCCTGTCTCTATCTGGTGCCCGGTGTATGCATGAGATGGGAAACCAGAACAAATCTCTGCATCAGCCTAATCGAAGGTCCCTGGGCCGTATCTCTGAAAGTCCCACCGCATTTCTGCGGGTGGACAGTCACAGCTTATGACATACCAGTGTTGAAGGCAGTACCTACAACATGAAGATCATTATCACTGAGTCGAATGAAATTCCTGGGTAAAAGAGAGCCCTGGTGGAATTAAGAGGATGGCATACAGTCAGCTAGAAGTGCGGCAGCGTGAACTGCTGATGGAACCATGCACGCAATTTCATCCTGCAGCTGGGCTTTGTCTCTCTAAGACTTCAGGGCTTTCTGATGAGAAGTTGAGGCAGTAATTGGAAAGGAGCTTTAAGGCATTGAATGAAGCCCTGAGCATCACTGTGGCTCAGACCGGTGATGCCAGCAGTGTTCACACTGGGCCAGGGGTTGGTGTACAGCCTATTAGGAGGTTGGGTGTCCCTGAACAGCCCCAGAACTTGAGAGCAGCTTCAGGACCCACCATGGTGGTCTCCCCCAGGCTCAGGTGAACCCACGGGTCTGAGAAGATCCTGGAGAATAGGACATTCCAAGCCCTTTCTCTCTTCAAAGTTCTGTTCAAAGAGTATAAAATGGGGGACAGGAGGGACATTCCAATACCTTCTTAGATTTATTTTCCAGAACCTCCTAAAAATGAAGAATTCCTCAAGAAATGTAGTGTAGTGTTCCTCCTCCAAATGGAATACTGGGGGAGGTAAGCAGGGCACTGCACTGAGAAGACCATCACTGCCCTTCACCTACAGCACTTAGTAGGTCACGTTGTTCTTGGTCGCATTGTCAGGTACAGCTTTTCCTCATATTGTCCAAGGTCAGGGAGTGGAACCGCTTACACCAGACTTCCCACTTTAGCTGCCAAACCCTCTTTCAGAAAGCTTGACCAATGAACCATGATGGGTTTCTCTTCCTTCCATTTACCTGCCACTGGGAGGGCCAAGCTGGGGACAACTTCCCATACTCATCCAGCAAGGGTTCCCTTACAGTGCTCCAGTGTGTCCTCAAACATAAGAAAAAGGGACACCTGGGTGGCTCATTCGGCTGAGCATCCAATTCTTGATTTCAGCTCAGGTCATGATCTCACAGTTGTGGGTTTGAACCCTGCATCAGGCTCTGAGCTGACAGTGTGGAGCCTGCTTGGGATTATCTCTCTCTCTCTCTCTCTCTGTCTGCCTCTTCCCTGTTCTCTCTCTCTCTCTCAAAATAAACAAATAAACATTAAAAAAAAAAAACTAAGAAAATGCACAGATGACTTAACATTTGATTAAGGAAGCAAGATACACCCTTACCAAGACATCAAAAAAATATAAGCAAGTATTGACAAACATAAGATGCACTGTGAGAGAGGAGAGAGGAATGTGAAATAAGGGACAATAAAAGAATGGGCTTGGTTTCTTCAGGACACTTTTCTTGTTAGCTAGTCCTTTGTTAGGGCAGTCCTAGCTAACTCACACAGCTTCAAGCCATGACCTTCCTCCAAAACCAGTTTATTCTTCTGGCGTCCCTACTCCATTATTGTGGCCTCTGGTCTCATGGTCACCCAAGTTCAAAGCATCTTCAAAATATCATCAGAACTTTACCGATGATATAAATCGAATTAATAATGAAATGAAACCAAAAGACAAGAGAAAAGGCAGTGTTTTAAAGCAGGTTTAGAAATAAGGGGAGCATATATACATATATACATATGTATGACTGTATACTAGGGTTAGAAATATACACCAGCTAGATTTACACACTGACCAGAAAGACTCAGAATCATTCACTAATTTTCCCAAGACAGAACAACCAATATGTGATGGATTATGTTTTGAACATGAGAGTACATGGTCTTCCCTCTTTCCCAAGTCACCTGTCATTATTTGTTTGTTCTGTCTTCACTCACTGATCACCTATTATTAGAAAGCCCAGTGGGCGTACAAAGGTGCACCTGACGTGTTCAATTCAATTTTATTCCCACAAACTTTATTCAGTGCTTAAAATGAGTTTTTCTTCTGTATGAGGAAGCCCTGACCTACGGCGATGGCCCAGGCCCAGCCCTATCCTCAAGGGGCCGGGTGGCAGGGCCGGGTCATAGAGGAGGCGACAGATAAGCAAACAACCAGCAAGTATCTTGTGTGCCAGCTCAGTGGGACAAATGAGAAATTTGGCTGACACGATTCCAAAGGTTCTTTCCAGCAATGATTATTTCATGACTCACTATTATCCGTGCCATTTATTAGCATCAGCTTGTCTGTGAAATATTTATGCTACTATTAAATAGTACTTAACTTCTGTATTATTCAATTTTTCATAAGTTCAAATCTTGTATCCCAAACTAGATTTGAAGTTTCTTTTTTTTTAGGTCTATTTATTTGAGGGAGAGAGAGAGAGAAAGAGAGAAAGCATGTGAGCAGGGAGGGGCAGAGAGAGAGGAAGACAGAATCCCACGCAGGCTCCACACTGTCAGCAGGGAGCCCAATGTGGGGCTCAGATTCACGAGCCATGAGGTCATGACCTGAGCCAAAACCAAGAGTCAGACGCTTAACCGACTGGGCCACCCAGGTGCCCTGAGATTTGAAGTTTCTTTCTCTCTCTCTCTCTCTCTTTTTAATGTTTTTATTTATTTTTGAGAGAGAGACATAGTACTAGTGAGGGAGGGGCAGAGAGAGAGGGAGACACAGAATCTGAAACAGCTCCAGGCTCCAAGCTGTCAGCACAGAGCCCGACGCGGGGCTCGAACTCACAAACCATGAGATCATGACCTGAGCCGAAGTCGGATGCTCAACCCACTGAGCCACCCAGGCGCCCCAAGACTTGAAGTTTCTTAAGACAAAGTCTGTTCTTACTCTTTTTGCATCCCTCACAAAAGTCAGAATTCAGTAACTAGATTCACTGATTATGAATGTCCATTACTTGCAAATAAACAGATCTCCATGCCCTCTCCTCTTCCTATTTTACCTTCCACATATACTAAATATTGGTGATGCAGAGTATTTATGTCTGGAGAGGTTTCTGACAAGGGATGGTCTCTCTTTTTCTGATACTTGCTCTATAAGCTTAAGCCTTTTTTTTTTTAAGGTATTTAATAGCATGGGGAAATTACACTACTAAGTAAAAAAGAACAGAATACAAAATAGTATACATAGAATACATCCCCATTTTAACAGAGAAATGGGAAGAAGAAATACGTCTTCTAGCCCATAAACGAAGACGTCACTAGCCCACAAACACAAATGCTGTCACACTAGTATTTCTATGCCAAAGTTTCTGTTCCTGTTTCCGTCTGCACACGCAGAACATGGGCCTCGCCTGTAAAGTTCCTCCAGAAGGGACCCTCTCATGTGCTCGTATTTGACTGTCAGGTGCAGTGGCCACCTGGCACCGGCATGTCGTCCTGTCCCTGCGCCCCAGACGTTGTCTGCTGCTGGTGAAGCCACATGAAGGGTTAGTGATGCCCAGCAGGAAAATATTAACACTAGTTCCCTCCATGCGGCAAGGATATAAGTATTAAAATTACTTGACTATTTCTCTCTGTTCTTTCTATTGTCCGAGCTTTCTAGATTATTAGTTTTACAATCAGAAAAAAAGGTTGATTAAAAGCATCTGCATCTGGGGCGCCTGGGTGGCTCAGTCGGTTGGGCGTCCGACATCGGCTCAGGTCACGATCTCAAGGTCTGTGAGTTCGAGCCCCGCGTCGGGCTCTGTGCTGACAGCTCGGAGCCTGGAGCCTGTTTCGATTCTGTGTCTCCCTTTCTCTGACCCTCCCCCGTTCATGCTCTGTCTCTCTCTGTCTCAAAAATGAATACACATTTAAAAAAAAAAAAAAAAAGCATCTGCATCAAGTCTGCAAGATAGCCAGGGGGCTGCTGTCGTGAAGAGCCCCAGCAGAAATCAGAGCAGAAAGAGAAACAAACAAAAAAACAAAACAAAACCGTAGGGTGAATGCAGTGGTGCTGGAATTGCAGGGTTGGTCGGCCTAAACCCACCCCCCCGGACATCTCAGACCCATTCTGGGAGGTACTAGCATCTGTGGAATTACCACCATTGAGTCTGTTCATAAAGCCTAAAGAGCAGGCAGCAAAACTCACTCCTGGCGGGCACCTTTGCCTGATGAGACTCAAGATTCACAAAGACAAGGAAGTTCATTTTAGGGGGGAAAAAACTGTAAGCCATTCATGTGCACCAATAGCTTTGTACTTTGCCGAAAACTCACAGGGAAAGCTCCTAGAATTGTCACAGGCGGCCGAATGAAGACATCTGCCGAGCAGAGACAGCTGGCCAGAAACTTAATAAGACACCAGACCATGTTACAAAGAGAATATAGAGTCTTGCTATGGAAAAATAATAGTGTTTGTGCGCATTAATGAGCAGGAACTGACTGAAGCATCAAAGGCATAAGGAGGCAATTTGGTTTTTGGAATAATAATAGAATTCATGAAAAAAACGTTCACCCACATTCCCAGCTGAGGTCAGAGAAACCAGCGCTCTGCCTTCCTGTTTCAGCTGTCATAAGGAAACAAGTGTCCTTTCTGTGGTCTAGTAAGTGCTGCATTTTTTGCACTTTTGTGCTTTTGGTTGGTGATTTTGTTGTTAAAACAGCTCCCAAGCATAGTGCTGAAGCGCTGTCTAGTGTTCTGAGAGCAAGAAGGCTGGGGTGTGCCTTGTGGAGATAATAAATGTGTTGGCTAAGCTTCCTTCAGGTGTGGGTTAGAGGGCTATCAGTTGTGAGTTCAATGTTAATGGGACAATATATATATATATGTTAAATAAGGTTGTCTTAAACAGAAACACACATACAGCAAAGATATGTATTGATCGATGGGTGAAAATGTGACCAGAGACTCTCAGGAACCCCATCCTGTATTTCCCCAGACCAATGAGTCACCATTTGCTAATTCACTGTTCATGGCAACTTTACAGAACATAACTACTATGAATAATGAGAGCTGACTATATTATCATTTCAATAATTTTTAAAATATTTTTAATATTTACTTATTTTTGAGAGAGATGGACAGAGTGCGAGAGGGAGAGGAGAGAGAGACACACACACACAGAATCTAAAGTAAGCTCCAGGCTCTGAGCTGTCAGCAAAGAGCCCGAGGCGGGGCTGGAAACCACAAACCACGAGATCATGACCAAACTGAACCGACTAAGCCACCCAGGCACCCTATCATTTCAACAATTAACATAAAAATGATTAATGAGATATATTGCATTATTTTTTTTGTGCTAAGACTTCAAAATTTGATATGTGTTTTGCACTTAGAGCACATCTGCTTCCAGGCCATGTTTAAAGGGCTTGTGGTCACATGTAGCAAATAGCTACTGTACTAGCCCAAGCAGATCTAGCCTATGACTCCACAAAGAAATTGAAACCATCGGACAGAGCTCCCCAAACATTACCAAGACCCTTCATGGAGCTCTGGACCCCATCCCTCCCTCTCTCCAGGGAAGTTGCCACTTCATCAGGGCCCTTCCTTCCTGTATCTTTTTCTGTCTCCGTTGGCTATTAACCTTCAGCATATAAATGTGCTTGTCTTCCCAATTTAAGAAACAAATAATAAAATGAGGGATCTTATGTGTCCCTCAGCCTTTGTATGTACTTCTGAGTCAGAATTCTCTCTCTGCTTGTATTATTTGTTCATTCATCTGCCTTCTCACTGGATTAACCTTAGGACAGAGATCATTTTCTACCACATTTTATTCAATCAATAAATATTTACTAGATCCAAGATGCTCTAGGCACCCAGAATCTGTGATAAGGCCCCGAGGATACTGCGATGAGAAAAAAACAGGCATGTCCCAAACCAAAATAAATCTTACAGACTAATGGGTGAGTCAGATGATATTCAGCTAAACCCTCAAATAAATGCATAATCACAAGCTGTGATAAGTACTAGGAAGGAATACACAGGGTTTTGTGAACTTGTAACAAGGAGACCTGTTCTGCTTTCATCAGACTTCTCTGAAGAAGGATCATTGAGCTAAGTCAGAATTAGTCCCCCAGAGTCCAAATGCAGCTCACAAAAATTAAATCTTCAAGATGGCATGGAGTTTATTTCATCACTGAGTCTCCAGCACCCTAAATCAGCACCTGGCATACAGTAGGTCCTCAATAAATATTTGTGAGTGAATGGATGAACTATGCAAAAGAGGAGACACAAGGGAGGAAGGAGGGAGACAAAGAGCACCCCAATTCCATAAGAATTGCAAAGACCCTGTCGTAGAGGGAACATGATGCACTCAAGGGACTTAAAGGCAGTATGGAAGGACAAAGAGAATGGGGAAGAGGATGGGATGAGAATGGGGGAGAGAATAGAGACAGGAAGGAGCAATACCATAAATACATCCCTGGCCACCTTAGAGACTTGATTCTTCAACTAAAGAGACACAGATTTTTAAGAGAGGAGGAAGGATAGGAAATGACATGACGAGATTTGGCTTCAATGTGGAGTGAGGTGGAGGGCTGGACACACATGTGTGAGGCCAGGAGTCCGTCAAGAAATGACATAATAATAGTTGTTTGGACTCACGGTGACTGAAGATGGGGGAAAGTGAATGGATTTGAGAAATATTCAAATGTTAAAATCAACAGGACTTGAAGTCACTAAGTAACAGAGAGAGATGGAGAGAGGTGTCATGGACGATCACTTAGTGTCTGTTAAGTGGAGCCATTCTCTGAGAGCAAAACCCAGAAATAACAACAGTTGTGGGGACGAGTCACAGGTTTTTGGACGTGCTGGGTTTGAAACACTCTTGAGCCAGTCAAGCAGAAATGTAGAGAAGGTTGTGCTATGAGGTTTGGAATTCAGAGAACCTGGGGTGGAGATATCAACTGGAAAGTAATGGTTATTGAGGCCCAGTATCCGGCAGGTGATAGGAGTTTAATAAATATTTGTTGAATTAACGAATGACTGGGGATTACTAAGGGTTAGTTTTATTAGGACATGTAGAGGTTGTAGTAACTTGAGACTTAGCAATATCTAAATATATCTCTAAACTTCTATTTTTCATCAGAGACTAATATACAAATAAGTTAAATAACATTTAATCTCCTCCAAGTCTATCACATTATTTTTGTTGTGGCTTATTTTTAATTCTATTTCTTGGCTTTTAATGGTTTAATGGCAACACTTGAGACAAAAGCTATATTGAAGATAGCATCTTGTTTAGTATTACACGTCAGTTTTTCAAACCATGTAAGCAAGATAAAGAATCTTAGAAGACACTTTTTTCCAGTGATAATTTTTTTACTTTTTGCTCTGTTCTTGTGGCACATGCAATTCTCTAACAAAAATTAAAAAGGAGTCTCATTATTTCATGTACATAAATCATATTTAGGCTCAGATACCATCCGAAAGAGCAAATACAAATAAAGTGCCTGGAAAAAGTTGAGTCTTCACAAATGTTTATTAAACTGAATTGAGTTGAGAGGTCACAAGTATTGTCCTTTGCTGTTCCGTTTACTTGTTTCTTCCCTTTCATCCTGTAGCCAAACTTTTCCCCTCCCCCATCAAACATTCTAGTGTGTTTTACAAATGTCCTAAAATGTGTATTTGTTGTTTTGTGCAGATACATCTTTTCTCTCAAAAAATTTTTGAACAAACTAATGAATTTTAAAATTTGCACAATATTGACCACTTAATTATTACATGTTGCTTTGTTTCACATAAGTAAAGACATAAGCACAATCTCCCTTCTCCTTTTTTTTTTTATAAATGCTTATTTATTTTTGAGAGACAGAGCATGAGCTGGGAAGGGGCAGAGAAAGAGGGAGACACAGAATCCAAAGCAGGCTCCGGGCTCCAAGCTGTCAGCACAGAGCCCAATGCATGGCTCGAACTCGTGAACTGCAAGATCATGACCTGAGCTGAAGTTGGACGCTCAACCAACTGAGCCACCCAGGTGCCCCTCTCCCTTCTCCTTTTGAAAAAAAAGGATTGCATGCTTACTTTAAAAACTATCCGAATCACATATTTTTTTCTTTTTTTGTCTTTTTGAATGTATTTTTTATTTCTGTAATTGTGGTTAAGTATACATAACATAATATATACCATTTTGGCTCCGTGCTGCTTGTAGAGCTTCCTTAAGATTCTCTCTCCCCATCTCTGCCCTGCTCCCCTGCTCATGCTCTCCCTCTGTCTTTAAAACATAAAAAATAAAACATTTACCATTTGAACAACTTTTAAGTACATGGTTGAACGATATTAAGTACAATCACATTGCTGTGTGATTATGATCACCATCAATCTCCAGAACTTTTTCATCTCAAACTCTGTCCCCATCAGACACTGTCTCCCTTGCGAACCCTGCAACTACCATTCTACTTTCTGTCTTTATGAACAAAAGTTCTTAATTTTGATGAAGTCCAATTTATTTATTTCATTGCCTGTGCTTTTGATGTCATATCCAAGAAACTATTGCCAAAGCTAATGTCATGAAGATTTTCCCTTACGTTTTTTTGCCTTATATTTTCTTCTAAGAATTTTATAGCTTTAAGATATATTTTTATTTGTATAAACAGAATTATGTTATATGTCTCATTCTGTTTGTTTTTCACTCAGTGTTATATTTTTAACATTTATCCATGCTCCTATATGAAAATTGAATCTGTTGCTTCTGACTATGGCACAGTTCTCCCTCAGTGTTTACCCTGACTGTTTATCACCTACTCTCCTTGAAGGATTTCAGATGCCTCTATAATCTGCTACCAAAGCGCTTAGATGTGTCGCTTAAGGGTCTATAATGAGATTTTCCAGAGGCGACTCCAGAGAGGAATGGCTGGGCCCTAGGGCATCCATAAGCTTAGCTGCACTGAGTAGTGTACCATTTCCTGGATGGCTGTTCCAGTCTGCTTTTCCACCAGCAAGGCAGAGGGACCCCTAACCTCACACCCTTGCTGAAGGTGGACATCATCCAGCTCCCTGATTAATTCCTCATTAATGGGCACAAAGTGACGTTTCATTATTTTATTCGCATTTCTCTTATTAATAATGTTTGAACATCTTTCCGTGTGTTTATTAGCTCAAAGAGTTTCCTCTTCTGTAAACTGCTTCTTCTATATTTTGCCTGTTTTTTTCTATTGGAGTATTTTGTTGTTGATATGCACAGGTTCCTTGTGTATTCTGGTTACTAGTCCCTTGTCAGATTTGACATAATGTCTACAGATTAGACATAGACACCCTTTTGTGCCACGCGTGATCCATGGAGCCACAAATGTTTTATTGTCACTTTATTATATTTAGTAATTCTAAATTTTAAAAATGCATCACCTTGCCATACAATAAAAATTGTATGTTGCCTGTTCTGTCCCTTTAATTAAATTAACTCACATGAGTGATGCACTTAGAACAATCTGGTATATGGTCAGCACTCAACGTATGTTACTGTTGTCATCACATATTTAGTTCAAATTTATGTTTCTTGAGGGGAATTGTCTCACATGACCTACCTAGTATAATTGCCTTAGGATACATTCAAATGATCAAAAATTTAGGTGACTATGAATTTTTTTAACTTTTTTTAAAGTTTATTTATTTTCAGAGAGAGAGAGAGAGAGAGAGAGAATTCCAAGCAGGCCCCACACCGTCAGCACAGAGCCCCACGTGGGGCTCATCTCACCAACTGTGAGATCATGACCTGACCCGAAATCTAGAGTGAGACAGACACTTAATCGACTGAGCCACTCAGAATCCCCACTGAATTGTTTATCAGGAAAGATGATTCAGTTATTTAGTAAATTTATTAGAAGACAAGAAAAAATAAGGGAGACAGAGTCCACTGTTTTAACTCATGTATTGTCTTTAGGGTTTGGAGGGTTAGCTATGGCACAGAAATCATAGCATCTTCCAACTTTTAAGAAAGAATTATACCCTGTGGCATAGTTTCAGCCTCTCTGTTCCATTGCATTTATCTCTCTGCTTCTCCACTTTCGGCGCACTGGTGACCCCTTACTTCCTTATTCCAGGTACTGAGAATCACTTTCTTGTCAAAAAGAAAAAAGAAAAAAGAAAACAAGAGCTCACAGGTAATATGACCCTTTCCTCACTTTAAATTCCCCATCCCTGGTAAATGCTGTCACAGTTCAATTCCTAGAAACACGGGCTTTCACGAAGGACTGAAGTGTCCCCAAGAAAAGTCCCCTCTGTCATCTCCACAAGGACCCTCAGCCCTTCTGCAGAGCTGCACCTTCGCCTCCTGGTCATGTCTGAACTTGCTCATTGCCCTTGCCCCGCCCCCCATCATGATCAGAACACCCTGTATCATGCAAATGGGCGGGATGGTGCACCAAGAAAATTACAGACATTTGTGGGTGGTGTTTGTGTAACACGACAAGGTTTTTCACCCAAAGCTTCTGTTCAGAGCATCCTATTGAAGACTTGGACAGGTTTGTGCACAGAATAGTTTTTTACATATTTTTTCAAAAACGTGTTTCAGTCGATTAAATATAATTAGGCAAATGCATTGATTATGATGTCAGGAAGGCATTTTCTAGCTAGATTTCCCATTCTTACAATTCCTGAGATACTATGATTAACTAAGAGAGTGCTATCTGTAATTACACACTTAGCAGACATTAACGTGTATCTGTTCCCTTTATGTTTGGAGAATAGGGTCATATGGAAGCGAGAGGTTTTCTTGCACAAGTAGTTGAACAGATTTCATGTAAACAATAATTATTTCCTAATTCTTTTTCATATTTCTCATTAATACCATATTGCCTAACAAAGTTTTAGCCACAAATATTAGGAGGAAGCTGATTTTATCCCACAGCGAATGCAGTGGGATGCCCTTCACATCAGCCTTTCCCCTTAAGGTTGCCACATGTAACCATTCCCCCAGAAGTATTTTACTTTGTGCATTTTAATCCAAAAAAAGAAACTGCTCTTAGCAGCTAACTAGGGGTGTTGCTGCTTTTAAAAATGCTGTCAGGTGTTTTCTTTTTCCGGTTTAGAACACTGTTACCTTATGAATCAAAACATGAAAGAAAGGGTCCAACGTTAGCAGTGAACTTTGTTTTCATACATTGAGTTTGTTTTCTTAGTGGTTTTGTAAACTTTGGCCATCTGTCGCTGAGCTGCGAGGACCACATATTTTCTTTGCAAGTGAAGAAGGATGCAATACATTTCACCACCATATGCGTAAGACCAACTATCTACAGAACTAGAACAATGGATCAGAGTCAAGCTGGAGTCAAAAAGCTAACATTTCAGCTGTTTTCCTGACAGTATTTCTGCAAGCATCTTCACACTATGTTATTTGTACTGTGTCGTTAAGGACTGAATGTGTGTGACACCCTAAAATTCATATGTTGAAACCCTAACTCCCAGTGTTGATGGTATTTGAGGATGGGTCTTTTGGGTGGTAATTAGATAAGGTCATGAGGGTTGGGCCCCATGGTGGGATTAGTGCCCTTTTAAGAAGAGGAAGAGACACCGGAGCTGTCTCTCTCTCTCTCTCTCTCTCTCTCTCTCTCTCTGTCATGTGAGAACCAAGCAAGACGTCTGCCATCTACAAGCCAGGAAACAGGTTCTCACCAGGAAGAAAATCTGTAGGCACCTCGATTTGGTTGGGCTTTCCAAGCTCCAGAACTGTGAGAAATAAATATCTGTTGTTCTAGCCACCCAGACTGTTGGATTTTGTTCTAGCAGCCCAAGCTGACTAAGACACATGTGATTGGTGATAACCATGGGGACTGAAACAGATACATTCAGCATTTCTTAAAAAAAAAATTTTTTTTAATGTTTATTTATTTTTGAGACAGAGAGAGACACAGCATGAGCAGGGAAGGGGCAGAGAGAGAGGGAGACACAGAATGTGAAGCAGGCTCCAGGCTCTGAGCTGTCGGCACAGAGCCCGACGCGGGGCTCAAACTCATAAACTGTGAGATTGTGACCTGAGCCAAAGTCGGACGCTTAACCGACTGAGCCACCCAGGTGCCCCCAGCATTTCTTTAATGTAAATTTGTATTCAATATTTCTTGGGCTACTTTTCCGCCGCTCTGCATATGAAGTCCTATACTGAGGAGAAAACAAAACCAAACAAATCTGGCTGGCTGATTGGAGCCTCTGGAATCTTGTGCTGACCATAGGAAATACTATTTGGAAGAATATAAAATGTATCTTCATAATTTACAACCTCCCCTTTTATGGAAAATGATCTCAACTCCCCCCCCCCTTTTTTTAGTATATTTATTTATTTGGTGGGGGGAGAGAGGGAGAGAGAGAGAGAATCCCAGGCAGGCTCTGCACTGGCAGCACAGAGCCTGTTGTGGGGTTCGAACTCATGAACCATTGGACCATGACCTGAGCCAAAGTCAGAGGCTTAACTGACTGAACCACACAGGTGCTCCAAAATGCCCTCAACTCTTTTGAGAAAAAGAGACAGAGAAAGAGAGAGAGAAAGAGAGAGACACACAGAGAGAGAGAGAGAGAAGGAGTGGGGAAGGGGCAGAGAGAGAGGAAGACACAGAATCCAAAGCAGGTTCCAGGCTCTGAGCAGTCACCACAGAGCCCGACATGGGGCTTGAACTCACGAACCATGAGGTCATGACCTGAGCCGAAGGCTGACATTTAACTGACCGAGCCACTCAGCTCCCCAAAATGATCTCAACTCTTAATTTGTAACAGTGTTGGCAACCTAAGTATATCACCCATGCTCTCCCAGCTTAAACGAGAGTGTCTGCCTTTTCAAAGATGCTTTTACCTGAAGGAATGGATGGATGGTAGAATTCCATCAACCAGAAAGAATAAGCCGGTGGGCAGCTCTAGTTGGGGCTTTCTTCAGGAGAGAATGGGCACCGCACCACCCAGAGTGTGAGCACCTCTTACATTTCTCATCCTGTGGACTTCATTCAAGGGACCCCAGCTCTCATGGGCTCGGGTAACACATCTCTTCTCCTTGCCCCTTCTATCTGCTCTATTCTCTTAAAGTTGGGTTTCCGGATGATCTTGTTGCACACCTACTGGGTAATGCTGATATAAATAATTTTAAAACACTGTATGTATGAACTGGGAGATTTTTGGTTTTTGCCAATACAACAATAAAGCAAGGTTACTTGTTTGAACTTGAAGATTTGGAATTTTACATATACACCTCTCCCCAAAAACTTTAGAAAAAGCTCATTGATTTTTATCCATTTTTGTGTCCCTCAAAATAACTTCAGATAGTCTTTTATGCCCACATGACTATATATGGCACCGACTTGAAGTAAAATGACAGATTAAAAGATACCAAATGGTCAAAGCACCTGAGTGGCTCAGTTGGTTAAGCATCCGACTTTGGCTCAGGTCATGATCTCATGGTTTATGAGTTCAAGCCCCTGGTTGGGCTCTGTGCTGGTGGTGCAGAGCCTGCTTGGGATTCTCTCTTTCCACACCCGCACCCCCCCCCCCCAGGTCTCTCTCTGCCCCTTTCCAACTTGTGCGCACGCGCTCTCTCGCATCCTCTGTGATGGTCACGAGAGGTACCACTCGGTTCTCAGGGCTGCTGGGGGCTGGCTGGAGCCAGGCTGGGACCTGCAGAGGAGATGGTAAAAACTGCCTCGGGTGCCCAGAGCAGCCCACAGGGACAGAAGGCAGGCCAAAACCAATCTGAGCGAGGGTAATGGACATCTGTCCACTCTGCTTGGGGTTAGTGATGGTTGGCGTAGAACAAGCAGAAGTCTGGTCCAATCTCAGTGGGCAACGCAGCGTATGTTCCAGGCTCTGTGTCCACGCAGCCGTCAAAGCCGGAAGGTCCTCTGGTGGTGAAGCGTGATACTGTGTAGTCCTTAGCAAAACCTTTTGGATATTTTTCAAGGTGTGCTAGCAATTCTGTTGGCCTCCCCAGATCCACTGTCTCTCCCCTACTGTATGCCCCAGGAAGCTGGCCTCTCCGAACTGCATCTCCCAGCTCCTGGCCCTTGAGATCCCCACAGGTTCGGCAAGAGGTGCTGTCAGGAGATCAGAGGGGTGGATGAAAGAATCAGGGCATTTCTTCACTGTTTCTTGCTCCAGTCATAGTCTGCCTTCTTCCTTTATTACAGCTCCAGCCAGTGGCCCCTCCAGGACTCCTGGGCTCTACAAACAGTTTCTCTTCCTTTCTCTTCAAGCTGTGGTGTGGTAACCACTTCCTGCTAACCCTAGTTCCCTGAGGGCTCACCATGCCTCCTTAGCTTCCTCACCCTCTGCACTTCTATAAATAGTCACTCTGCGGTTAAATTCTTTCCAGTGGAATCCTACTTGCTAGAACCCTGACTGATACCTTCCTATCTCTTTATTCCTATATACTCTTACATTTGTTTTGTATAGTTTTATAAGATAAGCTATTTTAATTTCCCACTAAAAGAAAAAAAAGCATAAAACACTGATAGGAGTTCACCTTACAAAAGGTAGGAATTCAGGGAGAAGAAATGTAAACATAAGAAAGAAACTGTATTAGAGTTCTCTATAGAGACAGAACCGATAGGAACTAGGTAGATAGACAAGAGAGGGAGAAGCAGAGAGAGAAAGAAAGAGAGAGAGAGATTTATTACAAGGAATTGGCTCATGCAATTGTGAAGGCTGGCAAGTCCAAAATCTGCAGTGTGGGCCAGCAGACTAAAGACCCAGGAAAGCTGATAGTACAAATAGAGTTTAAAGGCAGTCTGCTGGAGAATTCCCCCTTGCCCGGAGGATATTATTCTTTTTGTTCTACTCGTGTGTTCGTCTGATTGGATGAGGCCAACTCACAATATGGAGGACAATCTGCTATATTTAAAGTTCACTGATTTAAATGTTAATCTCATCCAAAAACACCCTCCAAGTAACATAAAATCAACCATCACAGGAACCTAGATAATTGAAAAACTATATAGGAACCCTCAATGATCAGGAAGTAATTAGACCAGTTAAAAACTATTTTTAGTGTTTTTCCTATGTATCGAATTCTAAATTTAGCTAGCAGTTTCCTCTGCTTTTGAACACATGTGGGACACATTTTTTTTTCTTGATCATTTCATTTATTCAGACACATAGAAAAGAAGTGCTATTCATCTGGGTACAATGAAACATAAAGATAAGCATTTACAAAACAACATATCTAATGGTTTTTTCGTGCCACTTAAATAGCTCAACCTCTAGTGCCTCTTGACATTCACTAGGCCCCCGGTTCTGGAGTGACTGTCATTGTCCCCACCACACACACACACACACACACACACACACACACACACTGGAGGGCTCGTGTGTGTCTGAAATATATATAGATATAGATACAGATATAGATATAGATATAAGATATAGATATAGATATAAAATATATATTATGTAAAATATAAATATATAAAAAATATAAAATATATAATATATAATATATAAAATATATATATATTTTAGACACACACACACACACATATATATATATATATATATATATATTTATTTAACAGCGTGTGGGTGTCAGGGTCAAGTACCTGGAACGCGCTATCCTGTGAGGTTTTGGGCAAATGAAATGTGCTCTTGCAAGCTTTCTACACATCTAGGGAAACATATGTTTCATTCCCTGAGTTCATGGCTGAGATAAGGCCCAATAGTTTTAATCTTTGTAATCAGAATGGGCAAGAACGTGTTTTTAACCTTCTTAATCAAAAGTTCTTTTGTTTCATAGGCACAAAACGACAATTCCAAAAAAAATGTGTATGAAGAAATGAATCACTCGTGTGGAAAAACTATTTTATGAGACTCTGGTGTGTGTTGTGGGGGGAGGGGCCAGGGGATGAGAATCTTCATTTAAAAGAGATAAAATGACCCAATCTTAAGGATCTAAATATGCACAGAAATCTCGTCCTCAATGCTTTTTCCACAGCATTAGGTCTCATTCAGACAAATGAAACGGTAGCTTCATTTTTGTTTAATAGGACTCAGAATGCGGCTCAATTCCTTGTGTCATTTTCACGCCCAAAGCACTGTTCCACTGAGAGGCAAAGCATTTCTTCCATTAATACGGATCTTGATGTTGTCATAACACTTTTTATCAAGGAAACATTTTAATTTTGTGTCCTGAGAGCTCTTTTATACCAGAGCCCACAGGACAGTGGGCAGGAAATTCCACAGTAACTCCCTGAGGATTTGCACTCCAAGAAAGATGCGCATCAAGAAAGATGCACTCCAAATGTGAAACGGTGCAGCCACTGTGCAAAACGGCATGGAGCTTCCTCAAAAAAACTAAAAATAGAATTACTACATGATCCGGCAATTCCACTTCTGGGTTTGTATGCACAATAATTGAAAGCAGGGTCTTGAAAAGGTATTTCTACACTCACGTTCATAGCAACGTGATTCTCGATAGATAAAAGGTAGAATCAACACAAGGGTCCATTTATGGATGAATGGATAACAAAAGCGGTCTGTCCAAACAGTGGAATATGACTCAGCCTTAAAAAGGAAGAAAATTCTGACACAGGCTACATCATGCATGATCTTGAGGACAATGTGCTAAGTGAAATAAGCCAAGCACGAAAAGACAAGTACCGTGTGATTCCACTCACATGAGTTACCTAGAGTGGTCAAGTTCATAGGGACAGAAAGTGGAAGGGAGGTTACCAGGGGCTAGGAGGAGGGGATTGGAAGTTAGCGTTTATTGGGTACAGAATCTCAGTTGGAGGCAATGAAAACGTTCTGGAAATAGATAGTGGTGATGATTGCACATCATAAATGCACTTAGTGCCACTGAACTCTACATTTAAAAATAAGTAAAATGATAACTTCTATGTTACATATATTTTACCACACACAAAAAAGATGCTCCAAGGTGACCCCTACCTATTCCTGCTCATAAGAGAAACTGCTGGTGCATTTACCTCAAACACACACACACACACATGTGCACACACACACACGTATATTTATATATGTATGTATATATTTTTTTCAATGATAAATTGGACTCGGTGGGCCCCCCATTAAGGGATCCCACTTCATATGACCAAACTTGAGTTATTTGTAAACTGTGTAGAGTTTTCATGCTAATGTATAGTATGATTTTAGTCATCCTTAGTTAGTGCTATCATTGTCCTCAGAAAATTGTAAGTAAAGACCCTCCTGGTTTCATAAGGAGAAGATATTGGGACAAGGTCATGACCAATTCACTCAAGATTCTGTGCCCAGGTTTGGCAGTCCAGACTTGTACCCTTACACAAAGATGCCCTAGACACATTTCCTTCTGTCTGTGAGTACTACACATTTCAACAGTAATTAGCAAACACACACACACACACACACCCCCACACACACACAAAACAAACAAAAAACAAGCAGACAACAACAAAAACAAACAAAAAAACTGCTAGAGATTGACACTGAACAACAACAAAAGTTAAAACAATATAATAGCAAACTACCCTGTACAGTCTTATTTTGTAAGATTGATTTTATAAGTAGTTCCATTAAGGATATTGGCTGTATTTAGAAATAATATTTTCATGTTCCAGTTCACTGGCACTGAAGACAATAGCCATATGCATATATGCACTGTTAAATAGATGCAAGGAGAAGATTTGATCGTTCCATTTCTCAACAGCCTGTTTATACAACTCTGCGAAGACAAAAATCCAAGAAGTAATAGGCCCTCTGCTCCAAATACAATTTTAATGAGCCATAGCAAATTTGAGAACCAAATCTTTCAATTGTGTCCAATTCAGCTGTCTGTTTACAGACACACTCTGTTAGTTCCCTAAAACAAACTTTTCTGCTATATGAAGTCATTATCCTTAACACAGGAAGCAACTATTTGTTAGTTATGGTTTGGAACCCTCTATTAATAACATAATATCATGAAAAATGTTTTCTAGTAGGTGGGGAAGAAAATCCATCCAATAGAACAAAACACTTGTCTGCTCTCATCAGTAGTTTATCAATGTAATCCAGAAATTCATTGACAGATACAATTCTGAGCATTTATTTTCCATTTGTATCTTTTTAGAAATTTTTGACACATCTGAATTTCTTTTAGGCTTAATTAGATTTCTCTGTCATCGCTAGAGTGCATGTTTTAGGTAAGCCGCTGAATCAACTTCTTTGCCCTTCAAGTATATTTTGATCTGATTTAAAACCAAGCACCACTGACTACACAGACGACATAGTAACTCAAGTCAGTCAGTAAATCAACTCGGCTGAGTTCAGTTGTTGGGCTCCATATACCCAGCGATTACTCAAATGGCATGGGTATGGCCATTGAACTTGATAATGCTAAAACCAGAAAATTTTTCCTAGTAAGCTGAAGTCAGGGTTCATTTTGTTTTATTTTCCCCATGTCTCCCCTATAAATGACTCTTCCCCCAATCTGAAAACTGGACCCACCTTCACAATAAATGTTTTGATCATCATGGTAACAACCAGCCTTGGGCCCCCACCATGAATATCCCTGTAGGAGTGTGGGTGTCATCCTGTTGTTTCTGAGTTCTTCAAACAATTACCTCAAAATGGAATATGTGGCTGGTACTGAAATCAGTGGTTTAAAATCCCATCGGTAGAATATTCCTCAACATCGTGCTCTGGTTTGCTATGTTCTCTTAGAGGTTTTTAGTTTGTCACTTGGTCAAGAATCCTGTTTAAGGGTACTTGGGATATACAATGCAGCATTTCAGAATGACTTCATACGCCTCATTATTTTACATTAATAGATGTGTGTTGAGCACTTTAGGGCACCAGGCACCATAGCAGGCTTTGGGGATTTACAGTGACAAAAATAGACCTGGTTCTGCCCTTATGGAACTGGCAGACCCAGAGAGGAGACACAGCCCTCACGAAGGGCAAAAGTGATATTCAGAGGTTCACCCTCTGGGAGGCAATAAACAAGGTCCTGTCTTCATTAAAAATTTTCTTAAATGAAGAATATATATAATTTCTTTGATCTATGATCCTGTATAATTAAAATATCTAAATGCGTGCAAAGGAAATGACAGCTGAACTCTTCAAGTTATACTCCCCCTCCCCCAAGAATCCATAACTCCTCATTTCCTTGACTTCAAATATCCTTGTCACTCATCCTGGGTTCAGTGCTTCTCATGAGAGGAGCCAGCACTTTAGTTCCATAACTCAGAATATCAAAACTCTCCTGAAAAAGATTCACATGTAGCTGTACAGAGCAATGTGCTTGTATGTATCTAGATACTTGAAGCTGAAACAGGAACATCATGTTCCCCATCCTCAGACCTGTCCAATCTGAAGGGGTGGAGCCTGGGCCCCTGCCCTAACTCCTACAGGCCAAGGAGTCGGAGCCCTTGAGCACCCTCCTGGGCAGCCTATCCTCTACCGGCCGCTCTTATATTTCCTTGAATAAAGTTGGTGGGGTGAAATGTTGCTGGAGTTTCATGGCAGCAGTATGTATAGAATGAGTATGAAAGAAATCCGGAGGGAGGGAGGGAGACAGGAAGGAAGGAAGTCACAGAGTGATGGAAGCCAAAAGGAGAAACCTAAGCCAAGGTGAGGAGACAGAAGGTCAAAATGCATGACTGTAGGAGAGACGCAGGGTTACATGGTAAAAACTTCTTCCTTCTCCACATCCCACCCACTGAAGCCCACCACCACAGGGTCGTTCCTGTGGTCAACCTACCTGCAATAACCCCAATAATCCTCTCTACAGCCCCAGGCAGGAAGCAAGGACTAGAGAGCCCTGTGCTGGACACAGAGGAAATACTCAACAAGCGTTTGTTGAATCAGTAGTTTCAATAAAATGTCGCACCAGCTGTGATGGGGCACAGAACTCTACGGACAGTCACGGGTTCAAGAGCTCAGAGCGTCCTTGAGGGCACCGTCCCTCTCCTCCCTTTTCCTCTGACTAGCACAGATGGCGGGAGCCAGTGGTGGCTGAATGAATCAGCAAATATATGAATAAATTCAAACAAACCAACAAAAAAGATCCCCATAGACAAATCAGATTCTGTTTCAAAGCTTTATTTCGCAATTTCTAATTACAAAAATTCAAACTTCTTTCCTTAAGGCAGGCTTCCACTCTGATGATGTTGCCACTGCTGAACCTGAATAAAACATTACAAGCTCTTTCTTTTTAAAAGCAAATTTGAATTTAATCTGTTAAACAGAACCAGCTTTCAGTAGATTTTTCTCATCTCCTCCCCTGCTGCTATATATCCTGTGTCCACAGAGGATGAAAAGGGGAAAAATTCATTTGAAAGTAAATTCTTGGCGTAAAAGAAAAAATATATAAAGAAGGCTTAATGTTTTCGCCCAACTTGTTTTTGGGATAGCTGGTGGAATTGATTTTTTTTTAATTTTCTATAAACACTCTTACGTTTCCGTATAGTTTTATCCCTTCCAATCAGAAGTATCACAATGCTCTTTACCAATTATACAGCAAAGACATTATATCAGTATGTAATGCCACAGATTGTGACAATTCAAAGTTAAATAGCAGCTTACCATACTGAAAAGTATAACAGGAAGGAAAGACACTGACAAGTGAGCTCATCTGGTTTATTATAGACACCACGGCTTCAAAGTTTCCATTCTATAGCAACAGCAGGAGCAACTGTCTGCTGAGATAATGGGATGCACACACAGCAAACAAGGACCTTAAAAGTTCCAGGGCTTGTGGGCAAACCCAAGTTTCATTTCTTTGTAGCTGAGCCAGTTCAGCATGGACTCGGCCTTCTCCCCAAATGTCCTCTGAGGTCATCATACCCTGTTAATTTCTTTCTAATATTACATTAATGAATCAGAGGCCGGCAAGTAGTCAAATTTCCAAAACTCATTACAAATGTTTGCTGCCGATGGTAATAGTGCAGGTCCTGTTTGCCGCTCATATGCTTTCTGGCCTCTGGAAGCACAGAAATGCACTCGTCAGAGGGAAAGTTTTGATTTCCACACGTGGCTGATCTGCGGGATGGGAGTGGGATTCCCACTCATTCTATCACTGGCCTATATTCTTCAAAATATGCTTATGTGCTTCACAGACTCTTTGCACTTTACAGTGTGATGCTCCCTCATTTGTTAGCTGATTTCTGTCAACTTCTGGCACATTCTAGAGAATCTAATCTCTTTGGCACTGGACTCACATGGTTGGATGGAATATGTGAATAGACAATATCTGGAGGAAATGAAGCCAATGCTTCCGAGCACCTGCAATATGCTGGATTCATGGCCAGATGCTCTCCATACACAAACCACAAAGCAGGTGTCACTGGTCCTCTGTATGGGAGAAAGACTGAGACTTCAAGAAACTGAGTCAACAGGGGCACCTGGGTGGCTCAGTCAGTTAAGTGTCTGACTCTTGGTTTGGGCTCAAGTCAAGGTCTCACAGTTTTGTGAGTTCGAGCCCCGCATCGGGCTCCACACTGACAACGTGGAGCTTGCTTGGGATTCTCTGTCTTCCGCTCTCTCTGCCCCTTCCCCACTTGTGCTGTCTCTGTCTCTTTCAAAATAAATAAATAAACTTAAAAAAGAAAAAGAAACTGAGTCAACATTGCACAAAATATGGTCCATGGGGTTCATAGATCAGAATCCCCTTGAACGTTCTACAGTGCGGATCCCTGGGCCCCACAGAAAAAACCACTTAATCAAAATACCTGGCAAGGAACCTTGGACTCTAAACTTTAACTAGCCCAGTGAGTCTAACATATTATTGGGCAGGAGGGTCACTTGCCCAAGGTCATCCTGCCGGGAGGGAGGAAGCAGAGGCAGAATTCCCACTTAAGTGTGTAGAGACCACAGTCTGTATCTTTGCCGTGCCTGAGCCCCCTTCTAGCTCTTACATTCTCAAATTTTATTAATACAACCAATTTATGGTATTATAGTAATAATAATGATACTAGCTTTTTATTGAGTGTTTGCTATGTTCCAGGACTAGAGTTGTATATTTAACATGCATTATCTCAGTACTCACAACACTCTGTGGGGGTCAGTATTATAACTATTATTATTATTATTATTATTATTTCCTTTTTATGTATGTGGAAACTGAGACTTGAAGAAATTATTTTAACCTATATCTATCTGAGGCAGAGGAGGTGCTAAGCATTGGGTAGAGATACTTGATCTAGTCAAAAACAAGGCAGAAGCCCTATGGCTTCTGCAGGGAATACCATCCAAATCGGTGGGAGAGCATCCACAAACCCCTCAGAACATACTGATTTTCTATATGCCCCACTATCTCAAAGTTGTTACCTTAAATACTTGTTTGTTGTTTGTGCTGGTTGAACACTGAGGACTGTTATTGGTATTCTCCAAGTGTTACAGAGTAACGAAGAGAATTATGGAGCCCCAACTCCAATCTGAAAGGATTCACAAGTGATCATGGAACCCTAACAAGTAAAAAACTGAACAAATTGAAATCAGCAACTCTTGTTAGATTTGTCAGAAAATTGGGGGCATAAGACAAACTACTGCCCCCTAAACTAGAGACAGATGGGTAGATACAGTGAGGCATATCTGGAGCAGGGAAACTGTTTACTGGAGCAGAAGCCTACTGGTAGAAATCCCTAAGGGAACCAGTAACAGGATAGGAACACCTGAACTATAATTAACAAATTGCTGGAGGTTCACAGTGGACAAGTCTGAAAGACAAAATCTCCAGGGAGGGCTCAGTTTTAGGGGGATTTGCCCACCTTTCTGTAAGTTTCACCTCCAGGAGCTCTACTGGGTTCTCACACTGAATATTGAAGACAATTCCTTTTGAGCTTCCCACTGGAGAGGGAAAAGGTAACCATTTTGAAATACACCAGGGCATTCTCTTCTTAATAAGGTCTACCCTCAGGAGAAACTATTTTACCAGAGCCTAATCTATTGGGTTCTTATCAGAATCTAACTGACTCAGGGGTTAGGAAATAACCAACTCTATCTCCCTCTAGCCATCTTGTCCCATCTAAGATGGGATGGGAAGGGGGTGGAGAATCAGGTACTGAAAAGCACTTTTGATGTTCACAGTCCAGAGGCAGAGTCTCACTAAAAGACTGAGACCCAATCACATGATTATACAAACTTTCCCCTCCCCCACACCTCACCACTACATTACTGGCAGCCAATTCACAAAAGTCTCTTTTACCCTGTACATCAACCAAATTTTTTCAACAAAAAATTACAAGGCATACTAAAAGGAAGGCAACAGTTTGAAGGGACAAGGCAAGCATCAGAACCAGGCTCAGATATGACAGAAATATTGGAGCTGTGTTGCCCACAAAGATCTCTTCTCACATCTGAACTCCTGAGACCCCATCATTCAAATCTTTCATCTGGTATCTACCACAAACTGCATTAAATTTCAGTTACCTTCTTACATGTGTCTACAGCCCCTTAACTAGAGTTTAATGACAGAACAAGTGTTTGTGGGTGATCTGAAAATGCCCGCAAATGCAATAAGGCACCAACGCCCAACATCCCCAGAAGCCCTGAAAGCTTTCTTTTACTTCCCAGTGACCATAAGTAACTGGTGAGAGAGTATTACAAGCAGCGTTAATGAGGATAGAGCCAACGTAAGCTCACGGAAGACTAATCAGGCCCGAGGAGGCCAGTTTGTATCGGCGATTGTCTGTTGTCCATTTCTGTACGTTGGTTTCTTCATTTCCCACAGTGGCCCTACCTAGATTTCCTAGCCCATTTGTCTGTCCATGCACTGTTTGTGCGGTCCTGCCATTTATAACAGGTGCTTGCCTTCATCTTATGTTTCACTTGTCAGTGTCTCCTACATCCGGGTGCCCTGCCCTTTGCTCCCACAGGCCTCTACTTCATGTCATTCTATTCTGTTGGCTTCAGTCTTCCCATCCCCAGACATCCATGCTGCTGACTGTGAAATTTTATTACCTTTAAAATTACACATATGTACACCCACAGGCAGAGACCCATTAGTTTAAACACCCATTAGTTTTTTTTAAAAAGTCATTTTCTGTTTGTTTGGACAGATCATTTGAGCACGTAGGGTAATTCAGTAGTGCCAGTCTAAAATCCAGTTCAAAGACCTTGTCCTCCAAGCCCTTATCCTGATGGAGGTGCTGGTTTCTGAGGTGACCTTCACTTGAAGAATTTTTGTATTTATATATATTTCCTTACCATACTTTTGTTAGTTTGTTTGCTTGTTCAAAATACAATTACCAAAGGCCAAAAAAAAAAAAAAAATACAATTACCATTTTATTTTTTAAATGCATATAATTAGCATGTCAATAAAAGGCATGCATTAAAATGGTGACAGTAGCTATCGGTGAAAGGTAGGGTTACCAGTGACTTTTTTCCTCTTTATATTTTTAAACTCTCCCTACTCATGTAAGTGTACACCCATCAGATTCATAAAAATGATAAAAATCCAAAACCTAGGATTGAAAGGCATAACGCTCCTGTGGCTGCTAAGTACAGGCTCAGTTTTAACAATATCTCCTTAGGTTCTGACGGAGGATGGTTCTTAAAGGCTTATTCTTTGAGGACAGATCAAGGTGAAAAGTTTCATCATAACGTCACTGCATATTGCAGTCATCAAGCTCCAGTCTCGCCCAGATGGCAAGGCCATGCACGGTTCATACATCGTGTTCTATCAGCACGCCCCCGGAAGCCTAGGCTTCTTCTCTTGGGTTTGGCTGTCACATGAGCCATCCCTACAATTAAGAGGAGTTGCCCATCTCTGCTGGGCGATGAAATCCCTATTAGAATTCCAAAATACTTGGCCGGGCTTCAGTAAATTTGCCAGCAATACCCAATTTCACACATTTCAATCTGAGGCATTTAGAAACCGAGAAGTCACTGGCCCTTCTCTTAAAGAAGGAAGAGAAGTAAGCAAACACTCACGTGATGCTGACTTGCTCTGAGTTCCAACAGCGGCACCAATGAGGCCAGGAGCACGGGGCTGGGCATCGGGGATGTGATCGGCAATCTCAACTAACCCCTCTTGGCCCGGCATCATGCTCTGACTCACTTCGGCAGTCTCCCGGCCCTGGGCACCCACAGTGCAATTATTTGTTAAAAGCGTTGCTGTCACTTCCCTCCCATAGCTCTTTGGCATCCACTCAGTCCTGCAGGACTCCATTAGTTGCACTTTTTTCCTGAGTCCCTGTAAATTCATCCCTAAATGTGATTCTTTTATATTCAGATACATAAACAGCATACCTAAGCTCTGCCAAAAGGCAATTTCTCTTCAGTGCACAACTGTGGTTCACTGACCCATGGACTTGCCTTCTTGCACTGTAATTTTTAAGTATCATATTCAACCCTGTCTTTTACCGGGGAACCCATGGGGCCTCTTCTTCAGAGCTGCCTCGGGTTGCCCAGCTTCCTCCTACCAGCATTTGGCTTCCTGATCAGTTATGCCTGTGTCCTGATGGGGCATGGGGAGAGGGTGGCAGTGAGCCAGCTGTTGCTGTCATTGTCCCACCTTCTCGCCCATTTTAGACTCCCGGTTAGACCGTGGTCTGATCTTGAAGCCCTTTGGCTAAGAGGGCTTCAAAATTGCCACCTTCCAAGTCATCATCACCATCCTCCCACCTGCTTAATGTATGCAACACACACACACACACACACACACACACACACACACACACACATTCCAATGGTTATTCCATGGGAGACGCATAAAATCATACTGTCAGAAGGACCTCAAAAGGTTATCTGGATCATTCCCTAGCTTTTGTTGATTCACTCATTTATTCACTTATTCCCTCACTCAGGTATTCATCCACTTGTTTCTCCCTTCCTTCCTTCATTCATTCAGTCGTTGAACAAACAGTATTTGTTTTACATGGTTTAGGCCCTGAGGATTTCAAAACAATGAAACCAAGAACCTTAAGGTGGTAAATACCCATTGTTTGGTTTTGGATTTTGTTTGGATCAGGGAACAGTAAGAACTCCCCCTTTTGCTGACAATAGCTTGTAGATTTCCTTTCCGTGAGCCACTTGCCCCTCATTTACAGTCCACAGTGTTTCAAGGGGGGCTGATGGACAGCCCCAGCCCCAGCCTGTGAGTGGGGGCAGGCCCAGCAGCTCTGACCAGCCAGAGATACTACAATTGGTTTAGAGACGTGCCTCTCAAACATTTTGGTCTCAAGACCACTTTACGCTCTTAAAAATTATGGAGGACCCCAAGAGTTTTGGAGTATATGAGCTGTATTTATACATATTTACCACATTTGACATTTAAACTAACAAAATTTTAAACTATTTATGTTTTTATTGTACTGACCCAATAGTCACATGCACAAAGTAGCCATGGGGCAGGGATAGAGGCCATGCATGGCCCCAACAGTACAGCCTCTCTCTCACCAAGGCTGATCTGGCTATGCCACTGCTGAATGAAACCCTACAAAACAAATCCACACCGGACCCCAAGATGGCACCTTCCCTCAAGGAGACCAACCAGCCCAGCCCCTGGAAGGGGTATGACTCTTCTTGAGAGAATTCACAATATTCTGATATGGGTTTGCCTTTCTTGTTCACAGGGACTCAATCAGCATTACTATCTGAAGGAAGGCTCTAGAGTGATCCACATTCTCACAACCCACATAACATTGTAGCCCACATAACATCAAGAGCCCCACTCTATAGCAGGAGCTATGTCAGCAAGCACATGACCACAGGACCCACTGATCTCTCACATTCTACATCATAGGGAAGTTGCTGTCCCAACAGAAGGACAAAATTATCTGCTGAAGGTACATCTGAGGAGCCTGTTAGGATGTACTACCCTGCATGGATGTGTTGCATCCTGTAGGACACAGTACATACACTAAACCAGTGACCAGTATAGTGTTTTGTCCCAAGTAGGGAAAATGCATGGGCTCAGGAACCGAGGGATGAGAGCAATATTGGCCTCCCTTTTCACCAAGTGGGAAAGTTTGGCTTCTCATCCCAGCATCTCTGAACTCCGTACCTTAACAGGTTCTGGCTCTCAAAGGGGGAATACAGCTACTGGTGGACACAGCCAGAACCCCACTGAACTTTCAGCTACATCTGCCACCAGGGCACTTTGGATACATTATGCCAAGGGCAGGCAAGAAGGGGATCCCCATTGCATCATCAGTGCCGTAAGGGCTTCGGAGGACTTTAGAATGTAGAGGGTGATTGAAGCCATGACCTTATTTGAGAAAACCCGAGAAAACTACAGGAGGGGTGATAGTCCATTTGTCCTCAAAGTCCACTGGAAAAGAGGGTGGCAGCACCATCCTTCAGCGGTCCCCTTCTTTGGAGCATAAATCCTTCATGATGTTGTATAATAATTTCTTCTCTGGTTCTAACTTATGTAAAGCACTTTGCATTCTTGACGATATTAACTTCTCAATCTTTTAGGACAAAAAAACACAAACAAACTCCAATCCCTTTATTTTTAGCTCAATAAGATAAAAATTTTATTTTAAGAAGCATACCTAGATAAGTTAAAAAATAATTCCACGAGGCTACTGCAGCCTTCCAGGAATTGGTGAGGCTCAACAGGCCACATGCACTGCCTGGGTGACCTTTTCTTTCTTTCTTTTTTTTTTTTTTTTTTCCAGTCAGTGTTCTAGTCAACAACAAAGCACAGATGGTAAGCTTTTCCCAGGGCCACACTTTGCAGAATGCATGAATGACTTTATTATTTCAAACTTGGAAAAGAGCAAGGATTGTGTGTCCCCTTAAAAAACAAAACCATGGGGCGCCTGGGTGGCTCAGTCAGTTAAGCATCCGACTTTGGCTCAGGTCATGATCTTGTGGACCGTGAGTTCGAGCCCCACATTGGGCTCTGTGCTGACAGCTCAGAGCCCGGAGTCCACTTCACATTCTTTGTTTTTCTGTCTCTCTCTCTGACCCTCCCCCACTCATGCTCTAGCTCCCTCAGTCTCTCAAAAATAAATAAATGTTTTAAAAAAATTAAAAATAAAACAAAAACCAAGCATCTTATGTAGGAAGCTAGCCCCCTCCTCTCTGTAAGGACCATGTGCTGTGTATGCATCTGAATGTATTCGAGGCAATGCAAGGGGAGCAGTCAACATATCACCACAGAGTGGACCAAATGCTGAACCGGAGACTTGGATTCAAACCCCAGCATACCCCCTAAGCATGTGACCTGGGTCCGTAAGCCTTCTCTGTGTTAGTTGCCCTTTGCAAAATGACAGGATTAGGCTAAATGACAGTGGAGGTCTCTTAAGTCAAGAGATTCCATGCTATGGGTTGTTGCCTTATGACTTCACATCTCCATGAAGTTTCCCCAGCCAATAATAAATCCTCAGGGCAGACATGAGGAATTGATTTTCCTTTTTGGCCCACATAGCACAGTATACATTTGTCTCTAACAGCGGTCCTCAAACTTTACTGGGCTGAACAATCACCTGGAGAGCTTTCCGATGGCTTAGAGTTGTTGATACTTTGAGTCTTGTGCAGACATGTGGATCTGGGCTGAGATGAGCCTCAAGAATCTGCATGTGGGACAAGTTTCCCAAGTGATCATAAGGCAGGTGGCCCATCAACTTTATCTGGGACCTGCTCTTGTGCACAGTGCCTAGAAAGGAGACACGGTTGAGTGACCAGTGATTCTGGTATCTGTCATCTCCTCCATTCTAGGCCACAGCTTATTTTGTGGATGTGCTTCAATACTTCTACCTTTTAGGGATTTAGAGAAGCATCTCCTTATGATGAATATGTGCTGGGGAGTATCATTATTTGAACCGGAGACAATTCTGATCTGTTCAGATTTGCTGTTCCAAATTTTTATATAATCAAGTATAGAGAAAGAAAATGAGCTTTCAATAGCTAAATGATATCATTTTCTCTCATCTTCCTTTCTCTAAAACACTGACAAATTAGAGAACCATATTTTAAAGGACAACTAGTATCTGTTCACTTATTTTTATTTCAAGTGACTTTTCAGCAGAAAAATCAATAATGCAAAATCATTTTACTTATCTGGTGTTTTCATAACTAAGTTACAGATATCATTCCCTTATGCCTTTAGAGGACTGGGGAACTTTTGGAGCTGGGTGGTTTCTTTTCTAAACTCAAACATAGAGGTACTGCTTCAATGTAAAATTTTCTATTCCCTCATCTGGCTACTTTGAAAAGTATAGCTTCTAGAGCGGCGTTTAGATTTCCATAGCATTAGAATATTCTGCGTGAACATGCAATGAAGTCCTAACAAGAGGCGGAAAGGCTGCCGGAATGGCTGTCCCATGTCACGGTGCGTGGCACAAGCCAAGCCTGGCCTATCAAGGTAGCTTCAACGGGGCCTCTTGCTTTCACTCTCCTCCCTTGCAGTCATCCGCCATCCAGCAGCCAGAGAAGCCCTTTCAAACATAAATCCACTCACACTTCTGTTCTGGGCTGAATTGTGTCCCTCTACCCCAAGCTTCTGTGTTGAAGTCCTAACCCCCAGGACCTCAGAATGTGAAGGTATTTAGAGATAGTGTCTTTAACGAGGTAATCCATTTAAAACAAAGTCATTAGGTGGGCCCTGATCCAGTATGGCTGGTGTCTCTGTAAGAAGACATGAGGGCACAGACATAACACCGTGGAAAGGTCACATGAGGACATAAGGAAACAGCCATCTACAAGTAAAGGAGAGAGGCCTCAGGAGAAACCAACCCTACTGACACCTCCATCTCCTGTAGCCTCCAGAACTGTGGGAAAATTAATTTCTGTTGTTTAAGCCCCTCAGTCTGTGGTACTTTATGATGGCAGCCCCAGCATAGCCTCTCTCTCTCTCTCTCTCTCTCTCTCAGCCCTCAATCTCTCCTTCTCTCTCACACACCCCACCCCTACTGCCACTCTTCCTTACAAACCTCCAAGGTTTCCCATTTCTTTTAGGACTACAGCCCAAACCCTGCAGTCAGCCTGTGAGGCACGCAGGGCCCTGCCAGGCCTCCACTGTAGTCACCCTCCGCCTCTCCCCTCCAGCCACACTGGTCTTCCTGTGACATATCCCTCACACCTGAGCACTTTTGAACAAGTTCTTCCTCCACCCAGAACACTCTTGCCCTGACTCCCTTCACCTAGTAGTTTCCAATAGCCCTTTAATACCAGCTCAAGCGTCACTTCTTTAGGAATACCGTCACAGACACTGTCACTACACCACACCTGGCCATAAGCTCTCATGGACCCTAGACGTTTCTTCATGGCACATACAG
The DNA here is from genome assembly GCF_046562875.1 of Panthera onca. Lineage (NCBI taxonomy): Eukaryota > Metazoa > Chordata > Mammalia > Carnivora > Felidae > Panthera > Panthera onca. Next base: position 228,634,295 of record NC_138339.1, read on the forward strand.
ACATTTTTAAATTGTGTATGCATTTATTTGATTACTTCGTTCACATCCATCTCTCCCACTTGATCGTGAGCTCTAAGAGGGCAAGGACGTGTCTGTTTTGCTCCCTCTTGTATTCCCAGGGCTACACAGAGAGCCTGGCAAGCGCTCAACCAATGACTGTTGACTCAACGAGTGACCACAATTTATACTCACCGCTGGTCTTGGGGAAATGGCTGGGTCAGAGGGTACAATGAAAAGGGGAACTAATTAACCTCTCCAGGTATAGGAACACAGTCAGCAGTATGAAAGCTGACCTTACAAATAACTCACCTCCATTTGCAAGATAATCTTCAATTATCGGAACTAGGAAGTACCGATTCTGCGTCCTCTCCTGATACAGACACCAGTTACCCCAAATGGCCCTCAGCTAGGCAACGGGAGGCCCTGTATTCACCCTGCAAGGCACAGTCCCTGGCCTTGACTTTGACATCATTTCCTCTGAGCTCTTCCCTGCCAAGAATCAAGGTCCCCAGTAACCCCCATCGTTTGGCCTCCTTGGCCACTTCCTTGCCTTCTGGCCATTTGTTCCCCCAGCCCTACCCCTTTCTGCTATCCCCTCAGGAAGCAACTTTTCCCTGAATTTCTCAAACCTGGTGGAACATCACAACCACATGTACCCTTTTCAATAATGACAGTCCCGGGCCCCATGCCCAAAGGCTCTGAAGTTCACCTGGAAAGAAAGCATAGTCTGTTACCATCTGTTCCTAAGTGATGAGCCACACTACCTTGGACTATCTCAGTACTACAGTAAATTCATTTGAGTGGTTAAACTAGCTTGTTTTCCAAATGGTAGCCTAGGGATGATCTTAAATTCGATAAACACAGTGTAAGGTTCTAACTGCATGATAACTAGCATTTATGCTGTGCCTCCTGGCTGCCAGATGCCTTTTCAGTCCACCTCTCATTTGATTCCCCAGACCCTGTGAAGGCAGGAGAGGGGTCATGGCCACCATCTCCCATATGAGCAAGGAAACTGGTGAGTTTCTTGCCCATGTTACACATCACAAACAGCAAGTGTTCCACAGCTCAAACCTGTAAGTGCGTGGAGCGGAGGTGCGTCCTTACCTGGCGTCCACGGCCCTCCTCCCTGCCATTAAAACCACTACCTAATGCTTTCTGAATTCCAAATTGAAGCTGATGGGAAATCAATGTGGACTAATAGAAATGCATTTATTAATTATTTCTTGAATGTCTCCTGCATGCCAGGCACGCGTCTCGGAGGTGGGTCACCGTAGCAGTGACCCAAGCAGATTAGACCCCCTGCTCGCACCGAGTGCTTTCTGTAGGTGGAGTCCTTGGTGGCTGCCCTTTCATTTTATTTTTTTATTTTTTAAGTTCATTTATTTATTTTGAGCGAGAGCGAGGAGGGGAGGGGCAGAGAGAGAAGGAGAGGGAGAAAGAGGGAATCCCAAGCAGGCTCCACACTGTCAGGGCAGAGCCTGATGGGGGGCTTGAATTCACCAACTGTGAGATCATGACCCAAGCCGAAATCGAGAGTCAGACGCTTAACTGACTGAGCCACCCAGGCGCCCCTGCCCCTTTTAGAGCAGGCTGAAGGGAGGCCACATTCACGGCGGTCGTGAAATGGATACTAGGATCATCTCTTTTTGAAAAAGCATTTCTTTAAATAGGTTATTCTGAGGCTAATACACAAAATACGCATTTCCACTAAAACCGTAGAACCAGAAACATTTTTAAAGCATGGCTTTACTCTAGAGGAAAAGAAATATAAAATAGAAAGACCCAAGGTGGTTTTTTTTTTTAATTTCTAGACCATCTGCCACGTGTGTGCCTTTTGCAAACCACTTCACCCCTTCTTGCCCCTCCTCACCTGCACCTACCCTGTCATGTTACTGGAAAGAACAAATGAGCCACACTTCCAAAGCACCTGGGCAGTGTCTGGGCACAATAAGCCAATCTCTGAAAGCCTTATTACTTCCACACAAATCATTTCGAAGGCATTTCTCTTCACCCGCTAAGACTGAATTTTCTTTTATCTTCTCGCGTACTCCTAGGTTGCCTTCCTGCCTTCCCTGAGATTCACAATCACTCCCAATTTAATATTCACCATGAATTTAATTAAAATTCGGTTAGCATCTACCTCTTCTAGGCCATTAATGAGGCTGTTAGATAAAATGTAATAAAGACCCCTTGAGCAGCCGAGCAGACATTGCTATTAATCATTGTTTACTTCTCCACGGCCTGCGTTCGCACGTCAGGGACATTTTCCAAACCCATTTGAATAAACTCACCTAGTATGACTTTGTTTTTCTAAATGGTGTCAAGCACTTTTCGGAAGCCATGGTGCATGGTGCTGCTGAGGGGGGGCCCTGCCCTTTCCCTACCTGGGCTGGCACTGCCCGGGGTGGGTTTGAGCACCTGCGGGCAGCCCTGTTCCCACCTGGCACTCTCCCCCATCCCTAACCCCCTCCCATGCACACCGATGAAAATCTCTCATAGTCCGCTTTTAGAAATTCTGTCCTTGAAGCTGAACAATCTCCTTTCAAATATCTACCCAACTCCTCTGGTAAGTGCCTATTATTAATGTCTTCGAATTACCTCTGGGTAACAAGGAGATATAATAAATGCATCTCATTTTGAATGAATTCCAGCCCGATCACGCTGGGCTCACCAGGCCAGGCCTCCACGGCCAGGCTGAAGGCAGCATGCCAGCTGTGTAGAGAGAGGAAGTGAGGCAAGAAAAGGGAAGCACCAGGAGGAGAGGGTCACACTGAACACAATCTCACCTCCTTGGCTTTCCCATTAGAGTTGACTGATCTATGCTTTCCCTGCAGCTCCCGCTCCCAGTCCAAACAATCTGTCCCAACCACAGCAAACTTATCAAGGCTGAGTTTATAAGCACCTGCTACCCATCCCTTTCTCTAGGGTCTGCGAAGTGTTTTTCTGTGGTTTACAGGCACAATCCACGACATGAAGGCAAATGATCTGAGTTCCAGCCTTGACTTCAGTGCTTACCGCCAATTTCCTCGCCTTGGACATAAAAATAACAACAGCTACCTCAAACAGTTGTGGCAAAGATTCACAGAGATCCCACACCGTGTATCAGGCGTCTCTTCGAATCATATAGCCGCCGGGGAAAAAATTAAGTTATATTGACCAGGAGTTTTCCAGACAACCAAAGGGGGTGAAATTTAGTGAGTCTGCTAATTTTTGTGCCTTTGATGGTTTGCGTTTAAGCCACATTTTGGTCCCAAGTAAGAGCCAGGAAAGACCTGTGAGGTCTTCAGGCCCAATTCCTTCTCCAGTCAAGAAGCTGCAACAGCCTTGCTACCCAAAGTGGTAACACTTGGGCCCCAGCCTCAATCTGCCAGCCCCATCCAAGAATCTGAATTTTGACAAGATGATTTATATGCATATTAAAGTTTGAGTCATTGCCTTATATAATACCCTTCATAGGTGGTCTGAGAGTCAATAACTTAATGAAGCCACAGTGTGTGTGTGTGTGTGTGTGTGTGTGTGTGTGTGTACATGTGTATAGGGGATCGTGCCCAGACCTTAGAAGAACCAAATGTCATAAAACTCCTATTCAAAAGCAGTGAAGTTTTAAGGGAGCTGTTTTACAAATGAAGAGATAGCTTGTATTTTTGTAAATTCTCACCTTACTCACTTTGACCTTAAACCAAGCCTCTTGATTCTTCCTCCCCACCTCTTTCCATTCTCAGAGTCACCTGATCTCTTCTGTTTGTTTCCAGGTTCCTACTTAGGGAGTTGGGCACTGTGATGCTAGGAAGGATTGAGATAGATAGGTAGATAGATAGATAGATATAGATATAGATATATCATATATCGTATTTTTTTTCAACCCAGTTTCTGAAGAAGCACTTTAGAGGCACTGATAGTGCGGAACCTGCTTGGGATTATCTATCTCCCTCTCTCTCTGCCCCTCTCCCCACTCATGCGTTATTTCTGTCTCTCTCTCTCTTTCTCTCAAAATAAATAATCTTAAAAAAAAGAAACAATGGGATTATCATGAGAAATAAAAAGTCAAAAAAGGATTAACACAGAGAAAGTGCACAAGAAAGACTATTGCTCAGTTGGCCACGAAAATCAGAGACCTGCCCCACCACATCCTTGTCTCTCCTTTTCTTGAGGGAGCTCACACAATAAAAAAAGGCTCCTGGTTTCCCTAGCATCCATCAGGGAATTTTTCTTTGCACATCTAACAATTTGTGTGTGGGCGAAGTCGGTTAAGCGTCCGACTTCGGCTCAGGTCATGATCTCACGGTCCGTGAGTTTGAGCCCCGCGTCGGGCTCTGTGCTGGCAGCTCAGAGCCTGGAGACTGCTTCAGATTCTGTGTCTCCCTTTCTCTCTGGCCCTCCCCCGTTCATGCTCTGTCTCTGTCTCAAAAATAAATAAACGTTAAAAAAAAAATGTTTTTTTTAAAAAAAAGAAAATGACCACAGAGGGGTGCCTGGTGGCTCAGCCGATTGAGCTTCCAGCTTCAGCTCAGATCATGATCTAGCAGTTCATGAGTTCGAGCCCTGTGTTGGGCTCTGTGCTGACAGCTCAGGGCCTGGAGCCTGGTTCGGATTCTGTGTCTCCCTTTCTCTCTGCCCCTCCCTCACTTATTCTCTGTCTGTCTCTCTCTCTCTCTCAAAAATAAATAAATAAATAAATAAATAAACAAACAAACATTAAGAAAAGAAAAAAAAGAAAATGACCACAGAGAGCTGGCTTCATATACCCAGAGAGACAAATTCTCATTTTCCTGTTCTCTGCAATGCGTGAACAATTTCCTGCAAGGTCTAGGTCCTCTCCTATGTGAGAAGAGCATCTGGACCTCTGGGGGGGGGGGGGGGGGGGGAGGGGACACTGAGATGGGAAACCTGAGGCACAGAGTGAAGTGAATGAGACCAAAGATAATTAGATGCTTCTGAAATACCTACATGTTTTCTAAACACCGGGAGAACACACGGACGGCCTGCAGCTGACAGATTGCATCTTGTTGCCTAGCGCTGGCCAGAAGTGACTGGGAGCTGCTAGGCAACCCATCCTCCTGGGCTTGGTGATCCAGCAAACACTAGACAGATGCCTCTCCGCCGCTGCACGCCAGCCCCGACAATTTTCTCATCCGCGATATTCACACCTGATTAATGCTTCCTCTGGACTTTTTTCCCGCTTGGACACTGCAACTGCGACGTGCAGGATCGCCCTTGCTCAAGTGAGCATGGCCACCAACCTAAAGAATGCCTCCAGGCAAAAAAAAAAAAAAAAAAAAAAAAAAAGGCCCTCTAAAAACTAAACTGTGTGGGGATTGCAGCCTGAACTCTGGAGTGTAGGATGAGAATCTGAACAGTTTCTTGTAGAAGTTAGCAAATTACCGTCGGCATCCACGGCAGATTGGTCTGGTACTGATTGAAATGCCCTGAGCCAGATTGCAAAGTAGCCCAAGTTTATTCTCATCACTCCAGATTGTTTGGGGGCAAGAGGAGGTACTTTTTCCCAAGCAGGGAGCTTCCTCTAACTGCTCACCGAGTTTACACTTTCTGGCAAATCTGCTCAAGTCCTTAGAGCCAAGTATAAATATAAATGATAAACTGCTCTTCCCTACTCTCCCCAGGAGTGTTTACATTATTAGGATGCAGGATAGAATTTCACAAAGGAAATTAACAAAAGACAAAAAGAAAAGAGAAAAGAAAAAAAGTGAAAGGACAACCCTTAGCACAGGGAAAAAAAATGCAAAGAAAAAAAGAATTTCACAAAGGAGGTAAAGAAAACAACCTTTTGCCCTCCTTTCTTCCCTCCCTTCTTTTTGTTGAACAAAACATCGTAACACAAAGATGATGACTTATTTAGCTGGGCTCCATAATAGCTCCTGCTCTCCAGAGACTTCTGATGATAAAAGATATTAACATTTTCAAGCTAATATTGTTGATCATATGCTATTAAAGAGTTACTCACTCTAGTTTTTCCTGGTCTCAGGTTTATTGGAGCTTTCTGATTTAATGAGATAGTGGTTTTCTTTCTGAGCAGGGCATTGCTCTCTCTTCCTTTCCATTTATTTGGTGTTTATAACTTTTCAAAGTGTTTTGCATTTTTTTATCACAATGCTCTATGAACCCCTATGCTCTGATATGTGTAAGTTAATTATACTGCTTTTCATTGGGGAGAGAAAGAGATTGAAGAAAACTGTAGAGCTTAGTGGAAATGAATTTCAGTCCACAATCTCAGGTGCAAAGGAAATCTCACTCTATCTAGGTCATCTTAATTCTGAATTAAGGTCTATCCCAATGGATTAGAAGAAATCCACTCTCCGAATTCCTGCTCTAGAATCCAGGAGGCTTAAGAACTTCCTGGAAAATGGAGTGAAGGCCCTTTACCTCCAGTCTATGATAAGTGCCGTGGTACTCTCAGACCCAAGTTTGTGTGGTCTCTTGAAGTTCTTGCCTTCCATCCCACAAGTGAAGCACAGAATCTCTGCCAAGTCCTAGAGATGTGGAGCCTCCACCAGCCCTTGTCTCTGAGGGGCAGCCGGTCCTCCACCCTCTGGTCTCTGTCCCTTCCTGTCCTGAGGGAATCGTCTCTCTTTTGCGAGTCTTCCTGACTGCCCCCACTATGCCCCACCCCACCCCACCCCCATCCCAAGCTCTATCTTTGATGGCTTAGGCTTCCCCAAAATGCAGAAGCAACTATTCTGATAGAACTAGGACAAGGGACTTTATTTTCATCCTGCCAAAGTTATGCTTTTGTCATATCATTAACACGATGCTTAGTGGGGCCACTTAACACCTGCATGTTGACCAGAGCGTTGGTCAGTTCTCTCTGCATTTTTACTCATTGTCTCAGCAGCAGCAAGGCTGGCTGCTCCCTCCTTGAACACTGCCTTGTCTGGCTCCCATAACGCATCCCCCTGGTTCTCTTCTACCTCGTGCTCACCCTTGTCCATATCCTGCTCTCAGCCTCCTACACCAAACCTCGAATGTTGGAGTCATCCTGGGTCTGTGGTCTTCTTCCGGGTCTATACTCTCCACCATGTTATCTGGTCCTACGGCCTGGCAGACTGTCCACACTGTTTACTCTCAAATGTGCGTTTCCAGCCCAGAACTCTTCCGTCGGATGCACACTTGCAAAGCCAACTGCCTATTCACTTCTTGACTTGGATGTCCGATAGGCATCCTCAAAACCATCACAGCCACATCTGCCATCTCACCCCCTGAGTCTTCTGTTGATTTGATCAGTCCAAAACCCCAGGAGTTATCTCTGAATCCTCTCTTTTTCTTATATTCAATATCTAATCCATTAATAGGTTGTGCCTATAAAACCAATCCCAAATCCAACCACTTCTCCCCGTCTCCATTGGCACAACCCTAACCCAACCCCCATTATCTCTCACCTAGATTTCTGCAACAGCGCTTCCTCTTCACAAGTCTATTCTTCACACGCAGCCATATGATCTTCATAAACGACATCACGTCGCTCCTCTGCTGAAAATATTCTAGGGGTTTCCCATTACGATTATCATGAAACGCAAACTCTCAGACCCACAGGGCCTGCATGCCTGCTCCTGAACTTTCACCTTCTCCCGCTCTTCCTCCCACCTGCCATGTTCCAGCCACCTGGACTGCTTTCCACCCCTGCACCTGCCAAGCTCATCCTTCCCTAGGGCCTTAGCACCAGATATTACCTCTGGCTGGAACCATCTTCCCTCTCTCTTCACATGGCTGCTTCTTTTCATCATTCAGGTTTCTCCTTGCTCAGAGCATCTTCCCAGATTCCAGCTAAAGCATCCTCCAGAGCCCCTCTATTTCACGTGACCCTGTTTTTTCCATAGTACTTCTCAGCATCTGAAATTTACCTACTGAAATAGATTATCATTACGTACTGATCTCATTTACCTACTGAACTAGACTATCATTACCTGACTAGAATGCAAGTTTCATGAGAACGGGAATTATTATTATTATTTTTATTTTTTTGGTAGACTTGTTCCCTCTGTATCTCCTGGAGCAGTGCCGGGTCTGGCTGATTTCCCTCTCAGGCCAGTGGTCCCCAAACCTTGCCACTCATCAGAATCACCAGAGGTGCTGCTTAAAGTACAGTACCCTCGTGAATTATATGTCAGTAAAATTGTTTTTAAAGTATACATCCCCACCCCAGAACCCGGATCCATCAAGATCAAGGGTGAAATCTGGTTTTAACAAGGCCCATGAATGTGACAACTATGGCATCAGGCCACAATGGAAGGACCTTCCGAAAATAAAAGGGATCCGTGTGAGGTAGGAGGTTGCACCGTGTTCAGGGAAGGGAGGAGGAGGCTCCCAGTTAAGAGCAGTAGAACTGCACAAAGATGATGCAAACCTACTGTTGTACCAAAAGCCATGGATTAAAAACAACAGCAACAAGAACAATTTTATTTTATTTTGGCTGAACTGGGAGCATTTTCTCTTTCAAAGGCAAAGATAGGTGTTTTCTTGCGACTCTGACTCCTTCGCCTGGCTCAAGTCCTGGGATTCAAAGCCAGGTCTTCACTCCAAAAGTATTGCCAACTTAGCAGTCACAAATTCTGGTGGCTTTCCTGGAGCGCTGGAAATGTCAGCATTCCATGCAGGGCATCATAGCAGCAGGTGAATCTTCCCAGCACCCTACATGAAGCTCTTGTCCTGAGGAGACACCTGGACCAATACTCAGTTACCCCGTGTGTTCCAGCTAACACAGGATGTGGAGTAGTCTTAGCCTCCTTCCACGGCAGAATTTCAGAACCAAAACCACACTGTACGGAACTCCGAATCCGCCCCCCTCCCCCGACTGGGATTCTTGGGAATTCTGGGAGTCCCAAACTCTCTCAAACCCATAGGCTTAGAGCACAACCAGGAAATTTGGGAACTTCCAAATCTCTATAGACGCCAGAGACTCTGAGGGCAGACAGAGAAGTGGGCTGTGTTTCAGGCATATCACAGATCCCTGATCCTGAGCTCTGGAAAAATGCCCCATTTCTCTCCATTCAGTAAGATAGAAACCATCTCATCCCTACTAACCTAGACTACCAACTGACGGATCATTTGCTTATTTTGCTTTAATGTGGTAAAGGGACTGTCATGTAAATTTGCCATTTTAACCACCTTTAGGTGTCCAGTTCAATGGCGTGACATATATTCACATTGTTGAGCAACCATCCCTACCTTCCACATCAGGAACTTTTCCATCATCCCAAACTGAAACACTGTACCTATTAAACAGTAACCCCCTGCTCCCCTCTCCTCCAGTCCCTGGTAACATCTATTCTACTTTCTATCTCTGTGAATTTGACTAGTCTAAGTGCCTCCTAGAGTGGGATCATACAATGTTGATCCTTCAGTGTCTGGTTTATTCCACTTAGCATAATGTCTTCAAGGTTCATTTGGACGGAGGCACACACCAGATTTTCCCTCCTTTCTAAGGCTGAAAAATAGTCCATTGCATGTATATGCCACATTGTGTTTATCCATTCCTCTGTTGATGGTCATTTAGGTGGTTTCCATCCTTTGCCTATGTGAATGATGCTGCTACAAGCATTTTGTGTACCAATATCTGTTCAAGTCACTGCTTTCAATTCTTTTGAATGTGTATCCATAAATGAAATTGCTGGATAAGATGATAATTCCACTTTAATTTTGAGCAATGCCCATACTGATTTTTTAAGCAGAGGCACCATGTTAAATCCGACCAACAGTGCACAAAGGTTCCAATGTCTCCACATCCTTGTCAACATTTGTTATTTTCTGGTTTTTTGATAGTAGACATCTTAATGGTGTGAAGTAGCATCTCATTGTGGTTTCAATTTGCATTTCCCTGATGATTAGAGATGTGGAGCATCTTTTTGTACTGTTGGCTATTTGCACATCTTCTTCAGACATGCCTATTCAAGTTCTTTGCCCCTTTTTGTATCATATTGTGTGCATTTTTGTTGTTGAGCTCCAGGAGTTTCTTATGTATTCTAGTTACTAATCCCTTATCAGATATACGGTTTTCAAGTGTTTTCTATCATTTTTATGGGTTGTCTTTTCACTTTCTTTATACTGTCCTTTTACTTTTGTAATTTTTAATTGTCCATTTCTAATTTTGATAAAATCTGATTTATCTATTATATTTTGGCTTTGGCTTTGGTATCATTCCAAGAAATTATCACCACATCCAATGTCCTGAAGCTTCTTCCCAATGTTGTCTTCGAAGAATTTTATAGTTTTAGCTCTTATATTTATGTCTTCAATCCATTTTGAGTTAAATTTTGTATATGGCATGAGGTAAAGTCCAACTTCATTCTTATGCATATGGACATGCATTTTTCCCAACAGCATTTGTTGACAAGACTGTCCTTTCCCTCACTGCATGGTGTTGGCATCCCTGTTAAAAATCAATTGATCATATACGTCACTAATCATTTTGAATCCTGAAAATAATAGCATATCAGTCCTATAATGTGTGTAGCGCCTGCTGCACGTTCAGGAGTTTGTGAAGTAAAGCTGATTAAAACACTGTTGCGAGGAACTCAGAAGGAGGAGGCCTTCGGAGGAGGCCAGACAGAAACCCAGATAACTGCAATGAGGCAGCGTGTGATATGTGCTCACATAAAGGCGCAGACAAAACCTTGAGGGGTCCAGAGGAAAGGACAGTTAATTCTGGCAATGGATAGTGGGGCAGTTTTCATAGTGAGGGTAGCATGTGGGTTCCACCTTAGCATACCGATATGGTTTCCTGATGCAGAAGCTGGGTGGGGGAAACATCGTGGGAAAATGCTCAGAGGTGGGAAATCGAGGAGGTGTGGCTTTGTGTGGCACACAGGTTGAATGTCGAAAAGACTGCACAGGAGGAACAAGTTACTGATGTCTCTCCCGTCAGCACCTCAGACACCTGCCCGGATTGGCAGAGCCCTGGGCAGAGGGATGGCAAGCCAGGCTTGGTATATGGAAGGAGGAGAGAGATGGGGAGCTGGGTTTCTGTCCCCATCCTAACAGCGGCTTTATAGGGCTGGCGTTCCTCCCAATGGTTTTCAAGTGATGTCTCAGACTTAGGACCAAAGTCCTATCATTACATGTGAGCCTTCATCAGCACTCCCAGAAGCAGGTAAGATCTCCTTCAAAACTCCAGGCCACTAACTGGTTAAGGCCCTCTGGGCCACAAATGCTGACTCTGGTCCATTTCTCTCCGGGGCAGAGCATAGACAGCTAGACTCAGGGCTCAAACAGCCCCTGGCTGGGATCCGTGTGGTCTGGAGGGAAGTCATCCAGCAAGAGGCCAGTCCACTCACGTGGCTCAGACAAGCCTCAGCACCAAGGACAGGAAACAGTTTAATGAAGAGAGCACAGAGTGCTGTTTCCTCAGAGTCAAGAACCGGCTTGTAAGCTAGGCTGTTGAACATGGCACTTGGGGATGGAAAGAGAGAGAATGGGAGGGGGTGTAACAGAACCCCAGCCAGCAGGCAGGGCTCAGGGAACCAGCTTTGCCTCTTGGGGGAGTACGGTGCACGTGCACAGAGCCCTGGAGGGACAACCGGCCCTTTGACCAGGCTGGCGTTTTCAAACATTCATGACCACACCCCAGAGTTAGAAAGACATTTTACATCCTGACCCTGTACCTACATACGCATATACAATTGAATTATAAACTATATGATTTTATAAAATGATGCCTCCCAGAGCACAAACAATAAAATGCGTAGAGGATGGGCTGCTCCAGGTTGACTGATTCAACACTTTAACCTCATGAGCCCTAGGCCTAGGCTTTTCTCCATCTTTCCATTCTGCCGTCCCCAGCATCTTGGCTGGTTCCTTGGTGTTCACAGGATGCTACAGCAGCTGCAGGCAACACATATGACAGGGCTGATTTAGGAAACCTCAAAGGACCTGTTCTCTTCTCGTGTCTGTTTTTAAATGCAAAGAAACTTGGGGCACCTGCGTGGCTCAGTGAGTTAAGCATCACTCTTTGGCTCAGAGCATGATCTCACAGTTCGTGAGTTTGAGCCCCACATCAGGCTCTCCGGGCTCTGCGCCCTCAGCACAGAGGCTGCTTCGGATCCCCCATTCCCCTCTCTCTCTGCACCTCCCCTGCTCTCTAAATAAATCAATAAATAAACAAACGAACATTAATTTTTTAAAAAGGTAAAGAAACTTAACCTAGAAGTCCTTTAGCTTACTACTCAAAAGGTGGTCCTCAGACTGGCAGCTTGTGGCTCTATCTCCCCTGGGGACTGTCAGGCCCCACCCCAGACCTCCAGCATTAGAATCTGCAAAATCCCAGGTGATGCATATGCACAAGCCAACTTGAGAAACTCCTCCACAGCTGACCTCATGGACAGCCATTGCATCACACATGCAAGCTAAAACCAATTACTGGAAGGCAGGCTAAAATTGACATTATTAGAATAAGGTAATCAAAATTCACCCCCAGGGGCAGAGGAGGAGGTCCAGTCTTCCTTGAAGCTGCATACCTGAAAAACACCACGATTCTATCAGTAAGAAGAGGTGGAGAAAGGTTTTTGGTAGGCAACTAACAATGGGTGTCCCAGGCAGCAGACAGATAAGCAGGTAAATTATAAAATGGTGTGATAAATATTATGATTGAGATGTTAAATGTGCCCAGGGAAAGAACTGACTAACTGCCTTGGAATAGTGAAGAAAACTTTAAAGAAGTGGTACTTGAGGAAGGTTTTGAAGGATGAATAGGAGCTTTCCGATAGATAGTGGGGTGAAGGATAATCCAAGCAAAAGGCATAGCATATGCAAAGACAAAATGTGTTTGGAATATATTTGTTTTGCAGCTCTGTAAATTCCTCCTGAGGTCATGGTATCATCACTAACAGCTCAGCATAGCTGGAACACAGGATGTTTGGGAGACAGGGGGTGTGTCGGGAGATGTAGCCAGTGAGGATACAATTGGGAGTTATGCTGTGACATTCCTCAGAGGAACAAGGCTTTTTTTAGTCCCACAGGATCCACTTGCCCTCTATTACTTAGGAAGTGTTTTCCAGGAATGCTAACTCACACAGATCAAGCCTCTTAAACCCTCTGTCCTGGGTATTTTAATCAAGAGAGATGACATAAGGGGAGGAGGAGACATTAAAACACTTCCATCTACCGACCAAGTCTGAGGTTGACTCTTAGATGCTGCTGAACCAGGATAGAAAGTGGAAAAGTTTGTCAAAGACAGTGCTTTTGAGTCAGTTTCCTCTCTTTGGTTCCAGGAGGGCCCAAGTAGTTGAAGGATTCGTAAGATAAGGAGTCTTGCCGTGGGATTAATTATTTCCCTCTTCAAAAATGATGTTGAATTGGATGGGAAGGTAAGAGGAACGGGGCCTTTCATATCTTTTAATAATGTTCTGTGTGCTTAAACTAAGTATTCTGATATTATTCCAGAAATTAGCTATTTCCCAAAATGGCCCACTTCTCTCAAGGCTGGTCTATTAGAAGGATGCCAGTTTAAGAAATGTTTAAAATGATTTAGAACTGATTTTCACTGAAACTGGTTAATCTAACAGACCAGAGATTGTCAAATTCTGATGCCAAGGAATATGGGTGTCCTACCATGTCCCTAAATCAATGGCCAGCTATTTCCGATTCACAGAGATTTTTTCCAAAAATTATGGTTTTAAACACTTCTCATGGGTTATTCTTTATCTACAGTGATTTCACAGCAAAGTATATATTCATTATTTTTTTAACACTTCAAATGTTCACGGTGTATTGCAAATAGCCTCCTGATTTCCAGATGCTGCCACACCAGAATATATCTGGGACTCGTGCATGACCATAAGCCAACAAAAGCATCCTCCCCAAGAGAATTATCTAAACACAATCTATTTGCAATGTGTGCATATGTCAAAACATGTATGAATGCGTACAAAGCTGTAAACGTAGTTATTTTTCACACTAGCAGAATTTTTACTGTTTGGTGGGCTATATTCCAGGTTCTTAAACTTTTCTTCCAACAAATGTAGCAACTGAATTCCAAGTCAGTCTAAGAAGCATATTCTGGTGGGGATGGGGAATTAATGTGGAATGAGATGTCTGTGATTATACTAGTCACATTATACACATCACTGGATATGGTCTTCAAAACAACATATGAAGTAGGTATGATGTTTCTCATTTTTCTTATAAGGAAAAGTTTGGAAGGCACCATGTTCAAGTGCCCTTGAGTGACCCAGTGGGTGGCGAATCAAGGTTTGAACCAGTCTTTGACCTCACGGTGCCTGTTATCATATGCCATCTCACTACTGTGAAGTCTATGTTAAAAAGTTATTAGTGTGGGGCACCTGAGTGGCTCGGTAGGTTAAGCATCTGACTCTTGATTTAGGCTCAGGTCACGACCTCACAGTTCATGGGTTCAAGCCCTGCGTCGGGCTCTGTGCTGACAGCTGAAGCCTGCTTGGGATTCTCTCTCTGCCCCTCCCCAGCTTGTGCACGCGCGCACTCTCTCTCTCTCTCCCTCTGGAAATAAATAAACATTAAAAAAAAAAGTTATTACTGCAACTTCAGCCCATTGAGCTAAAATAGCAGTCTGAAAGCCATTCTCCTAGATGATGGGATGCAAAGACAAGACAGCCCTCTCAGGCCTGGAGCCTACAGTCTGAGGCAGGACAGCAGAAAGCCATAGAGCAGCATATGATAAATTCCATACATGATGTTCGTCCTGCCAGCAGTGTTCTCCCACGTTTACACCTTGGTGATCTCCCAGCTCTTTGAAAACCCAGGGCTGCCTACTCTGGGAAGCTGCTCAGAAACCCCTCATTGACCCTCTCTCCTCTGCTTCTACGGCACCTTGCATCACCCTTCATCATGCTGTATTAACTATATGCAATATATGTTTGTCTTCTCCTAGACTTGAAGAAATAAGGGTGACTGGCCATAACATCAGTCACTTTCTAGCATACCAGAGTCGGTCAGCTAATCTGGATCATGTGATCCTCCCCAAATGTAAGGTTCATTGAGAAAAGATATTCCTCCCACAGGAATAAAGAGGGTTCCTAGATCTAGATCAAGGGCACACTCAAAGCTTACCAGTCCTACTAGAATCGTTAAAGATTTCAGGGCCTATTTATTGAAACACGTATAGTGAGCACCTCCATGAGATTGTCTCCTTTTTTTACTTCTAAATACCCTCTAAATGAAGCACTTGGTTTGGCACATAACAGGTGTTTGATAGGTATTTACTGAGTAGAGAATGAATGAGTGAATAAATGAATGAATGAAAACAACATAATCTCCCATTTTAAATATGACTAGTAGATGGATTATATGGGATATTTTATGGATTATATGGGATACTTTACGCATTTTAAAAGAAAATTATGCTAATTTGTTTTTCGAAGGTATTGTTTAAAGTGAAATTAAAATTAAAAATGAGCATATATTAACTCACATTGGAACCTGGAAACTGGCCCTGATATTATGCTACCAGGATAATTCCCTCCCTGTTCCAATGCCTTGTTTTTGGACTTCATTATACTTCCTATGTTTCTGGCATTCTATAGGGGCACTCATAGGATTCCTGAGGATTCCCAGCAGGGAATCCAGAAGCCATAAGACCCTTCAGTCCAACGCAGGACTTAGTTCTCAGGCCTTCCAGGAGGTATACATTGTCCTTACTACCTTGCAACATACTTGTTATCTTCTAGAGTGTTTAAAAGACCACAGAGATTATCTTCTTAGTGATCTAAAAAGCTCCTTAGAAGCAAAAACTGACTTCTGCTTGTTTTAAGTTCACTATACCAAATGTGCACTAACACCAGCCAGAACAAATAATAGATACTCAATAAACCTTTGTTAAATGGCTAGCAGTGTTTCACAGTTTTATGGCATTACCAAAGAACATTCATATACTTGATGTCATTTGAGCTTTAGATTAATGAGGTACACAAGGTTGATATTCCATTTTATAGATGAAGTAGGACCACAGAAAATGATTTTTCCAGAAAAATAGAAATGAGAGAGCCAATAAGTTTGAATCTCAGAAAAATTAATTTTTAGTATAAATTTGGGACCACGCTCCATTGCCAAAATGCATGGGACTTAACAATACTAAAACCTTATTCATTATATTTACCAGAAATTCAAATTTAACTGAGCCTCTTGTGTTTTCTCTGGCAACCCTAGCCTGATTTGTCAGTGGCAAGGCAAGTGACAAGTATTTCACCATATTAAATTGTTGAAATGCCCGCATTAGCCTGTATTGAAACCAAATACATAACGATGCAAATCAAGAGGTGCCTGAGTTGAAACAGTAACAAAATGGGCAATGAAATTTTGTCACAATTTCCAAGCTTTTTAGGAATAAAGCAATGTAGCCCAAAGTAACTATGATATTTTAGGAGAAAATTTAAATGCAGGGAGGGTTTTAGCTTGTGCCTAAGACAAAATGTTGGCAACTGACAAACTTGTGGGGCCAGCCCTAAGAGAATTCAATTTGCCAAGACTTAAGAGCCCCAGGCAAAGAGATAACAAGTGTTCAGTGTGTGCCTACTCTGGTGATGCAGAGATGAACAAGAGAGGTATAGCATCTGCCTTCCCAGAGCAGAGACCCTAACTCTGTAGAAAATACTCCTTAAGGGACTAAGCGGCCAGAAACATCTCACTTGGGCAGGTAATCAAAGCTGAGAAACAGAGGAGGGCAGTTACTTAGAGTACAGCAATACTTATCCTACAGACAACTCCATGTCCATCTTCCTTAGGTCACATTCCAGAAAGGCTGCAAGGAACATAAAAGATCTGTTTCCTGATAGCCTCTGTAAAACACGAGAGAGTACAAGTAATCCCACATTCCACCAAGACTTACAGAGTGTAATGTGGGCTGCGAAGGGACATTTCCACCCCCAACACGCACACATCTATATCAGCCCTTGACATAGAAGAGAGGGAAGACACGGACAATTCACGAGGACACTCATTCAAGAATGCGTACAAGACACCCCCAGAAATGGGGCACCTGGGTGGCTCGGTCAGTTGAGCGTCCAACTTCAGCTCAAGTCATGATCTAGCAGTTTGTGGGTTCCAGCCCCATGTCAGGCTCTGTACTGATAGCTTGGAGCCTGGAGCCTGCTTCAGATTCTGTGTCTCCCTCTCTCTCTGCCTCTCCCATGCTCATGCTCTGTTTCTCTCTCAAAAAAATGAATACAACATAAAAAAAAAAGAAAGAAACCGCCAGAAACACTCAAACATGCCTTGGGAAGACTTTGTAAAGGTGGGAGGCCCTCTGTCAGCAGGTGAGGGCAAGAGACAATGAAATGTAAGCCATTGATGTTGATATGACCCTGATAGTGCCACTGAATGATGAGTCTTGTGTGTCCAGGGCTCCCCAAGCAGGCAATTACACTCAGTTGTCAACCACTCCATTCTGGAACGTCACCATGTCCGATTTCAACTATGACAATACCATGTAGCAGCATTGCTGGGCTCCTTTGTTAATGTTATCTTCCTGAATTTACCTCCAATGGTAAGTGATTTAAAGAGTTTAAAGTTTAGTTAAATGGTTTAATGTTTTAAAACACTTTTCATCATCCTAATACCTGTAATTTTTACTTGCCTTTTGAATACCGTGGCAGGCACATTAAAGGACAGGATGAAATGCTAAAATTTCCCAAGGTAAGACAGCCTCCCTGTTCATAAGACCTATATTGCAACAAGCCCTTTAAAAAGAAATATAATGAGAGGGCCTTGGGAATTAAATGTAACCTATCCTATCACAGGGTTCATCTAATGAGACGCTCAGGACTTCACGCTTTCTTTTGCCACGGGCACATCTGCTGGTGATTAAAATGTTTTTTTGACTAGAGGAACAGGTGCAATAGTTAAGACTTTTCTTAGAAGCAAACATTTAAAAAAATCCAGGGTGAAGCCGAATTGACTTGCTAGTGTTTTCCCACTGGAAAAAAAAAATCTATAACAAGAGAAGAATTTGTTAATTCACTCTAAATTTACACACTGTGCAAAAACAAAAGTTGTTCTTCTCGTCTGTGAAGTGAGGCTAATGACTAGATTTGCTAGTCACGGCAACGTGACATCCATTCTTTTTTGTGTATTTGTTTCATTTCATTCCTTTTCTTTCTATAAATGTCTCCAAGCATTTTCCCCGTTAGATTTTACCTAGGTCAGCTGACACTCAGGTGTAAATAGAGTCCCAGGAGAACATACTTTTCCACACTAACACAAATGTTTTGTTAATTTTATCTATTAATAAAAAAGTGCCTTGGGGCACCTGGGTGGCTCAGTTGGTTAAGCATCAGACTTTGGAGTCAGCTCAGGATCTCATGGTTTGTGGATTCGAGCCCGATATGGCACTTGGAGCTGACAGTACAGAGCCTGCCTGGGATTCTCTCTCTCCCCACCTTCCCCTCTCTCTCTCTCTGCCTCTCCTCCACCTGCTCTCTCTCTCTCTCAAAATAAATAAACTTAACAAAAAAATTGCCTCAACTGAGTTTCTAAATTTTACCCACCCACCCACTTCCCAATTTTCCTTGTCTTTCTGAAGCCATAGTTCATGCACATTTGGACTTAGTCGTTCCGCCTTCTGAAACAACACTCCTCTCTCATGGTCTCTAACAGCCACAGTGCTGGGAGGAAGCTCCCCCGCCTTTTGTGGTCTCTCTACTTACAAAGTCACACCTACCCTCCCCTCATTCCAATGACCTCAGACTTTCCTATGTAAGGTCACCTGTTCCACTGTGTAAGGTCAACCATTCTCTTCTGCAACCAACATATATCAGAAAAGTCATCAACATTTCACCAAATAAAAACCAAAAGGAGTATTAAAATACTAATGTGGGTCCATATACTGATGCAAGGTTCCTGTAGTAACTTGAATTGTGATATGTAAGAGATGCATATTATAATCCCCAGAGCAAGCACCAAAAGTTAACTCAAAGAAATATACCTAAAAAGCCAATAGGATTTTTTTTTTTACTTGTTTTAATGTTTATTTATTTTTGAGAGAGACAGAGCACGAGAGGGGAAGGGCAGAGAGAGAGGGAGACACAGGATCTGAAACATGCTCTAGGCTCCAAGCTGTCAGCACAGAGCCTGATGTGGAGCATGAACTCACGAACTGTGAGATCATGACCTGAGCCAAAGCTGGATGCTTAACTGACTGAGCCACCCCGGTGCCCCAAAAGCCAATAGGAATTTAAATGGCAGTGAAAACATTTCATTTACAGAAAAGGAAGGACAGAGGAACAACAACAAAAAAATGATGTAAGTTAAAAACAATGGAATGGAAGACCTAAATCCAACTGTATCATTAATTACATTGGATGTAATGGACTAAACACTTTGATCAGAAGATAACAGATTTTCAGACTACATGAGCGACCATATCTAGCAGTAAACTATCATATAAGCACTTAAAATACAAAGACAAAATAAGTTGAAAATAACATGAGGGAAAAGACATATGCAAACAGTGAGCACACGAAAGATGGAGAGACTCTGTTAATATCAGACAGGATAGACTTTAAGATAAGGAAACTTCCAGAGACAGGAACAAGTTAAGACAGAACAATCATAAATATATGACATCCAATAAAAAAGTTCCATGATACATAAAACAAAAGCTGTCTAAACTGAGATAGATAATAATCAGAACCAAGACTTTCACATTATTCTCCCAATCAACTGATAGAACAGGTTGACAGAAAGTCAGTAACAATGTAGAAAACTTGAACAAAACCAGCAGCAAACTTGCCCAAATTGAGATTTACTGGTGCTCTACCCAACAAGTGCAGAATTTTCAAGGGCATGTGGAATATTCACTAAGATAGACCACATATGCCAGGCCAAAAAAAAAATACACTCAATAAATGTAAAAGGATTAAATTCATACAGCATGTGTTTTCTGACCTATTAAAAGAGTAAAAGTAGAACTCAATAACAGAAATATATCTGGACTATACCCAAATATGTATCAATTGAACAATATATTTCTAAACACATAGATCCCAGAGATAAAACACACACAAAAAAATTAGAAGATATTCTGCTCTAACTGAAAATGAGAACAAAACATAGTAAAGCTTATGGCATTTAGTTAAAGGAATGCCTATAGGAAAATTTACAGTTTCAAATGAAGGAAGATCTAAAATCAATTATCTAAGATTCCCTTTAAAGAAGCTAGAAAAAGAACAAGTTAAGCCCACAATAAGTAGAAGAAAGAAAGTAATATCAGAAATAAATAAAATAAAAATCAAACAATAAAGAAAATCAATGAAAATAAAAGCAGGTTTTTTTGTAAAGATTGATAAAAGTGACACACACCTAAGTGCACTAATCAAGAATGTGATGTCTCTTTGGGCACCTGAGTGGCTCAGTCAGTTAAGCATCCATCTTCAGCTTAGGTCATGATCTTGCAGCCTGTGAATTCAAGCCCCGCATCAGGGTCTGTGCTGACAGTTCAGAGCCTGGAGCCTGCTTCAGATTCTGTGTCTCCCTCTCTCTCTGCCCCTTCTGTGTTCACACTCTGTCTCTGTCTCTCTCTCTCTCAAAAATAAATAAACATTAAAAACTTCAAAAAAAAAAAAAAAAAAAAAGAATATGGTGTCTCTTCCAATCAGATGGGGGGTCCCAAATGTGGGGCAACCTGATCCTGTGGACGCCAGTGGCCCGGGAAGTGAAAGAATTCACCTGCAGCAGAACAAAGGAGAGATAAGTTTATTGAATACACCACAAGGGAGTGGTGGTCAGGACAGCAAAGGAGACACTGCCTTGAGGCAGTGGGTGGGGCTGAATTTAAAGGCAGGAAGGTTTGGCGGTATGGGAATTATGGAATTTTCCCTTTTTTGGTACCTGCCTGATTGTAAGTAGCCCATTGGTTAGCTAAGGCCTATGGATACTTTGAGGTGGGTCACCTGATAGGCCTGTCTGTACTCAGCCAGGTGGTCGCTGTGGGTCCTTTTGCCTTGATCAAGTTCCATTGCTCAAGGCTATTGCCTGAACAATTTTGACCTTTACATCTTTAAATTTTTTTTTCGATGTTTATTTATTTTTGAGAGAGAGAAAGACGGAGTGCAAGCAGGGGAGGTGCAGAGAGAGAGGGAGACACAGAATCTGAAGCAGGCTCCAGGCTCCGAGCTGTCAGCACAGAGCACAACGTGGGGCTCAAACTCACGGACAGTAAGATCACGACCTGAGCTGAAGTCAGATACTCAACCGACTGAGCCACCCAGGTGCCCTGATGACCTTTACATCTTTAAGTTTCCTGAAGGTGAAAGGTCTTCTTCCTGTTGAATAGGGGCAAAGAGATGTTCCTTCCTGTGGATCAACACTGGTCAGTTCGGAATTATACATGTTATAAAAGGCAGAGGCAGCTGAATCCAAGGTAAACCAGAGGTATGAATCTCCCTGAGTAGAAAGGATCATCTATTGGCTTGAAGTTCTGGCAACGAAGGAGTCTTGGCAGCTGGTGGAGCAACGTGGGAGGAAACAGGGAAACATAATTAAAATAACAAAAAGAACTAGAACCCCAAATCAGAGTCCTTTGATGGCTGACAAAAATCCTCCTCTAATCCAGAAGCTTAACCAATCACTAAAGGAAAGAGAGGGCATGTTTAAAGCGCCAATTTGAGTATTTCAGTCTTTTAGTAACCTTGTCACATTTTTGTGGTAATCTGCGGTATACACATAACACTCTGTTTTAATAAAGCATAGGTCCTTGAGTCACAGTCAGGGTATCAAGGGCCATTTGGTTTTGGAGGGCTACCTTCTGAGTTGGTGGGTGACTACGAACTGGGTTTGGTTAAATGTGGCTGCTGTGTGCTTGGCTAAAGCCTCAATAGAGGCAGCTCCTGGGACAAAAATGACTAAGGGATAAAACCATCAAGAAGTCCTCTTTGTTTGCTGTCTAGCCTTAACAATATCCTAATTATGAGAGATCACTGGCCAGTGGGAGAAGACTGGCCCCCAAGTGTATTATCCAATCCAACTATAAGGAAAGTTGGGCCATCTATTACCTATCTCCATGAGTCCATAATTAACCCTATAGAATGGGGTACACTCTGGCTTTTAAGGAGTGATTTTGTCATCCCAGACACACAGAATTGGTCAAGGTGATAGTTGAGTTATACAATTGCTGGGAAATCCAGCTGTTCAAATAATCATATGTCCATGGGGCCCTGTTATTTATTTTCCACACAGAATAACAAGCATGAAGATTGTCTATACATGAGCTATTGTGGCAATTTCTCTGAAGTTTCCTTCGAGTTGTCTAGCTTAGGCAAACAACAAATCAAAGACAATCAGAACTAGAATTTAACATCCACAAAGGTGTGTTATTGCAACATAGTTTTTCTCTCTAAAATCACCCTTATTTCCAGAGATAGCCAAATCAAGACTAATTCATTCAAAAAACAAATCCAATTTTAACAAATTTCACCTAATTATTTACATGAGTTCAGCAAGAAAATAGTGATTGGTCAGATAGATCTTTTAAAATCTGCTTTGCTGGAATTTTTTGTTGGGAATCTCTAGATAGAACTTTTAGTAGGCTCGCAAGCCCAGAAGCCAAGCCAAATACTTGCCATCTGACATGATGCAATAGATTTGGGCGAATTCCTCTTCTTGAGATTCCTAAAATATCCTGAGGTTCTTGTACCTGCCAGAAAATAACATTCTTTACTCACCTGGTAAGGCTGCTGGGAACTCTGTAAGCAAGGTATCAGGCCAACATTTCCGAGGGGTTTCTTTGGCTCCATAAAGTCGACCTTAATTCCTTAAAGTTGTCTGGTCATATCTGAATGTATGCATGTCTCTCAAATACGACATTCCAGTCAAAGCCTTGGTAAAATAACACATGTTTCTAATGGTGTCCTGTTACAAGGATACAAGGAGAACAGAGTCTTACTGAATTTATGCAAATAACTATACTTGCCATAAAAGAAAGAATATTCACTGAGAATTTCTGAATTTCAGAGGGTTCAGGTAGGGACAAAGTTGAATGTTTCAATTTGTTCACAAATGAATACTTTATCCCACTTCTGTAAGTCATTGATATCTTAAGAGAAAATTTCCTTAATCTAGAAGAGCAAACACTATGTTTTAAACAAGTCACAAAACTATAATCATCTTCTTCAGTTCATTTAGTCCCATGTTACTAATTCTTGTTCAGTTTGAATGCAACTTTTTAGTTAGTTTTGGACATTCTTACCCATTTTAGTTTTATGATCTTAAAGATATCAAATACCTGTATTTGTCCCCCCAAAAATTCCTTTTCATGAATCTTCCTGATGACAAAATTCATTTTGCATCAGAAAAATAACTATATGACCAAAAAAAAAAAAAAAAAAACCGCTCAGAAATGGACATTATTATTATTTCTGGTATGAAAGTTCATTATGATGCAATTGGCAAGGAAATTCAGTTACTGCTATGACACAGCAAATCTCAGGAAAGTTTATTAAAAACCTTAGAAAGTTTTAAAGCACATGCTTAAACAGGATTGCAGATAATCAAAGACCTGATTTTTAAAAAAAACACAGAAACTTTGGTTTTCTGGGCAGATAAAGAGAAAACTTTGTTTATATTTTCTTATCAAGAGCAGACTAACAATCCAATAAAACTTTATCTTTTTAACAAAAAGAAACGCAGAGTTTCAATCTTATACCAGTGTACTTTTAAAATCCATTCATTTCAATCTTAGTCCATCCTGACCACATATAAAATTTCTTCCAAACATTTCCCTTCACAAACCTTTTACAACTTTCTTTTACATTCAGATTTTGTCCCAAGTTATTTCTCTCCAAACAACCAGTCTCATTTTAGAACAAAATTACTTTCCCTTACCACAACACAATGTATTCTCATTCTTTACATCTTTCTTACACATCTCTTTCTTATTTTCTTACATACAGAGTTGTTTTCCTTATTTACATCAGTTTTAATTACCTTTAGCAGATTTTTAACTCTTAGAAACCATACTCTCTAGTGAAAACTAAGTAGTAATCAATTGTGAACTGTTACATCAGAATTCTTTATATGGCAAATTTATGAATCAGTTAAGCACAAAACATGTTTTCCAACAGACTCAAGTATCTTCAGCTTCTCTGCAATAAAAAGCCAAAAGCACAAACATACGTTTAGTAACCAATGCTTTACTATTTTATTTCATTTGAAAAAGACTTAGATGTCCAATGAATTCAATCCAATCCATCACCCAAGAAAATAAAGTTTCAGGTTACCAAAGACTTTGAAAGCTAGCTTAACAATTACCCATGAGAACTTTGAGACAGACAAATTTAACCATCATTTTAAGTCGTCTTTTTGCTGACAAATTGCAGCAGAGATCATTAGCTTATTCACCTTTCAGTAAACCCTGGTAGAATAAAAGTTTCATCATTAATGCTATAACTCTAAAGACAGGTTTATCTTAATTAAATCAACAAACTTACATTAGTTTAAATGCTGATTATGTGCCACCTAGGTCCACCTAAAAGTCAATCAACTTGTTCCCCGATGTCAATTTTCGCCTGGGGCACCGGTAGGGAAATCTGAAGTGGGCGGTGTAAGCCCAAGGGGTGCTCTTCACTCCTTCAGAGTCAGAGTAGGAGGAGTAGCCAATGGCACTGGAGGCAACAGGGGTGGTAGAGGTGCCCGTTATGAAGACCACACTCGAAGTGGTACAGAAACAGGGGAAGGGGGAGCCAGAAGAGGTGAGGTGCCAACAGCAAGGCTGGAAACAGATAAAAACCCAGGGAGCAGAAAAAAAAGGACTCCAGTTTCTAAAGTTCACCAGCTTGGATAGATGAAAAGGCAGGTGTTTGTTCTACCAACGAAGGGAAATAGGCAGTCCATGTCAGGCTAGAGAAGACAAGGAGCTTCCCTGAAACAAAAGGAACCAGTTGGCTCCAATTATCACAGCCATTAAGCCAGGAAATGAAAGAGGGAGAAGCCCCACATTCAACAAGAGTATCCTGGGTGCATTAGGAGGAACAGTATGAGAGTGAGTGCCCCCTCACCAAGGATGGTGTGTGATTCCTACAGCAACTTGGGTCTATTAGAAGGCCTATTTAGATAATCATCCATTATATTGGGAGGAGTTTTTTCAGCCCGGTTAGAGGCCAAACACATTCTGCAAGAGGCCTTTAGTTTGGATCCTGATTTAGGGCCATGAAACCAAGCTAGACAGTTTTTGTGAAGGCCAGGGTTTGAGGACACATGAAGGCTTGTATTTATAAGATTTCCAACCATTCGGAGGAGTTATGGCAAAAGAAGTTAATCTGGAAAAGAGTATTATAAGAGTTCCACAGAAGAGTGAGGAATAGTGGGAAAGACTGGCTGCCGATTCCCAAAGGGGCATCCCACCAAAGGGAATGGAGCTCTGACTCCTGACTGAAATTTCACTTAGGGTGTCCTGAAAAAGGACCTGATCTTCTACAAGACAACTCTCTTCTGGGGCGTCCCACCAAGGAGAGGGCGGGGACAGATGGCAAATAGCCACCGCACTTCCTATTGGGGCATCCCCTACAACAGGGAGAGCCGGACATGAGTTTGGCAGAACAGGTTAGAAAAAGGAG
Organism: Panthera onca; assembly: GCF_046562875.1. Taxonomy (NCBI): domain Eukaryota; kingdom Metazoa; phylum Chordata; class Mammalia; order Carnivora; family Felidae; genus Panthera; species Panthera onca. The sequence goes on from NC_138339.1 coordinate 228,659,821, forward strand.
TGGGGAGGACTCACCGCTCAAATGCACAGGAACAGGTTGGCCTGCAGATCAAGGTGGCAGCTGGATCGTCAGGAGCAAAGGAAAAAGGGCGGGAGCCATAAGGAACAAGGCAGCTGAGAGTCAGCCCTGGCCAGGGGTCTTCAGTTGTCTGGGAAGTATTAGGGGTACTATAAAGGGAAAGGAGAGGGACAGAAGTATCCCTCTGAAGGGCAAAAGGGAAAACTCCCTCACCCTTTCTGGCAAGGGCAGTCTGGCCAGTTCTCCACTGGGGCTTCCGATCCTCCCCAAGGAGTAAACTTCGCCCTCTGCCGGAGGTCGTCAGTTCCCCAAGGATTACTAGAGTCAGTCCACGAAGGGAAAGTACGTGGAAATTCCCGGAGAATCTGAGGAGAGCTTTGGGTCAGCAAAGTCTCCTCATGCAGGGTCCCCCAAATGGGGGGGGGGGGGTTGGAGGGTGGGCACAAAATGCCCCTGCATGAGCCACCAAATGTGTATCTCTCCCCATCAGATGGGTGCCACCAGATGTGGGCCAGCCTGATCTGGGGCAGTGAAAGAATTCACCTGAGGCAGAATAAAGGAGATAGAAGTTTATTGAATACACCACAAGGGAGCGGTGGGCAGGACAACATAGGAGACACTGCCTTGAGGGAGTGGGTGGGGGCTGAATTTAAAGGGGGAAGGTTAGGAGGTACAGGGATTATGGAATTTTCCCTTTTTTGGTTAACTGCGCCTGATTATATGTAGCCCACTGGTTAGTTAAGGCTTTTGGATACTTTGAAGTGCGTCGCCTGATGGGCCTGTCTGTACTCAGCCAGGGGGTCGCTGTGGGCCCTTTTGCCTTCATCAAGTTTCCATTGCTCAAGCCTATTGCCTAAAAGCTGCCAATACAAAGAACAAAAGAGAAGATATGAATGATCACAGGAGTGAAAGACAGGATGTTACCATAGATCCTACAGAAATTAACAGAATAATAAAGAAATATAATGGATAACTTTATGGCAATAAATTCAACTATATAAATGAAGTGGACAAAATCTTTAATAGCCACAATCACCAAAACTAACTCAGGATGAAATAGGAAATTTAAATAGCTCTATGTTAATTTTAAAACCTTGAAATTGTCATTTAAATCCTTTGCGTAAAAATATATATGCCCAGATAGCTTCACAGGTGAATTCTACCAAGCACTTAAAGAAGATATAATACCAGGCCTATACAAAATCTTTCAAAATATACAGAAGAAGGAAACAGCGCCTCTGTTTCCTGGGGCTACTTACAAATTACCACAAATTTCCTATATTAAAACAACAGAAATTTATGCCCTCAGAGTTCTGGAGGCCAGGAGTCCAAATCAGCATCATTGGATCAAAATTAAGGTGTCCTGCTCCCACCAGCAGCTCTAGGGCAGAAACATTTCTGACCGTTCCAGCATTCTTCTGCCTGTGGCCCCATTACTCCAATCTACACCGCCATGGTTATACTGACGCATCTTCTGTGTACCTTTTCCTTTTCCGACTGTGTGAAATCTCTGTCTGCCTGTCACTAGTAAGGACATTTATGATTGCATTTATAGCTGCTTAAAAAGAAAAAGAAAAAGAAAAGAGATAACAGGCCCAAGGTGGAGTCCCTTGCTTCCAGGATAGCAAATGAAGTCTTAATTGGCAGTTTCTGCCTCTCCCAGGAGTGGAATTTTAAACCAATCAGTCTGGAATTTCCTGGTCAGCACCAGTGAGGTAATCTGCCTGATAAGACCCCCTGCCTTCCCCTAAGGGAAGGCAACCTCCCCTGAAATAATCTTTCCTTTTCTTTTGTTAATAACGTTCTAGTCTTGATCCCCCTATAAAAGCTTTGTGTCTCATATAGCTCCTCCAATGCCTATTTACTAGAAGGAATGGTTCCTGAATCCTCGAAGAAAGCCAATTAGATCTTCCAAGGTATTAGTTGAATTTTTATTCTTTAGCACAATCTTGATAATTCAAGACTGTTTCCCCATTTCAAGAAACTTAATTTCATTATTTTGGCAAGATTCTTTTTCTATAGGAGAGGATATTCAGAGATTCTGGGGATTTGGACCTGGACATATCTTTGAGGGCCACTGTTTTGCTTATTCTTCACGACACCACATTTTCCACATTATTTTATAAGCCCAGTATTACTGATACCAAAAACATTTGAAGACATCAAAAGAAAACAATATCACATCACCATGAATATAGATACAAAAGTCCTTACAATATATTAGCGAATCCAATTTTGCAATAGATAGGAAGAATGATACTTTAAAATCAAGTAGCATTTATTTCAGGAATGTGAGGTTGGTTTAACATTTGAAAATCAACTATAATTCACTATATTAATACAGTAAAGTGGGAAAACCCTATGATCATCTCAATAGACGCAGAAAGTGTATTTGACAAAATTAACCACCCATTCACAATAAAAGCTCTGAGCTCACTAGAACTTGAAAGAAACTTTCATAACCTGATAAACTGAATTTATTAAATTGCTACAGATGACATCATTCTTATCAGTGAAAGACTCTAATTTTTCCACTTAAGATCAGTAACAAGCAAGGATGCCTGCCCTCCGCCACCCTCTCCACTGCCTCTGCCCTACCCCCACCTCTCCCACCACTACTCCCACCACCACTGCCACCAGCACCCCCCAACCCTACCCCCCACCCCCACATTCAAACTGCAGTAGGTGGCTGGTGTCAGCCTCCTGTGACCATCTCAAGTAACCTCAAGAAGAAACCCAAAACAAGAACCAGAAAACCAGTTGAGTGGAGGCATGCAGTGGAGGCATTTTTGAACAATCAGAAATGATAGAAACAACGTATTAAAATGACCGAAGGGTCTTTCCCATGTCCCCACGGAAATCAGTCAACCTCAGTTTTTACAACGGAACAAATTGTACCTTGTGATGTGCAACTATACCCTGGAGAACTGCTTGCAAGCCCGCAGCCCCTCCCCTTTTTGCATATAATCACCTGTTAACTGGTGAGCTTTGGAACAGTTCTTTCAGAGCAATCTCACAGACTGTTTCCCAGGCCACAGTCCTCCGTAAGACAACTGAGTAAAGCATTTGCTAACCTCTTTTGAGGTTGGCCTTTCGTTTAGTTGACACCTCTACTCCTATTACACACTTTACTAGAGGTCCTAGTCAATGCAATAGGCAAGAAAAGGAAATAAAGCCATGCAGTTTGGAAAGGAAGAAATAAATCAAACCATCTGTATTTTCAGATAACCAAATCAAGGATATATAAAATGCAAAGAATCCACAGAAATGCTCCTAGAACTAGTAAGCAAATTTAGTGAGGCCACAGTAATCGAGGTCAACATACAAAAATCAATTCCATTTCTATATACCAGCAACAAGCAGAAAATGAAATTGAGGGGGAAAAAAAACCCAACAGTTCTTTTTATAACACCAAAAATAAAATACTTAGGAATACATTTGATTGAACATATACAATAGCTTTATAGTGAAAACTACAAAACATCACCGAGAGAAATTAAAGAAGACTTAAATAAACAGGTAAATGTTTGTGCATCAGAAGATTCAGTCTTGTTAAGATATCATTTCTCAAGTTAGCCTGTAGATTCAATGTAATCCCCATCAAAATCCCAGCAGACTTCTTGTAGAAAACCCCAGGTTGATTGGCATAAATGTATTTGGGAATGCAAAGGACCTAGAATAACCAAAATGTTTTGAAAAAGAAAAATTAGAAGACTTCCACTGTCTGATCTCAAACTTATTATAACCCTACCTTAACCAAGACAGTGTCATATTGGCATAGGATGGGTGTGTGGATCAATGAAAATGAACAGATAGTCCAGGAATAGACCCACACTTATGGTCAGGTGATTTTTTTTGGTTTTGGTTTTGGTTTTGGTTTGTTTTGTTTTGTTTTTAGAGAGAGAGCAGGTGAGCAGGTGAGAGGGGCAGAGGGAGAGAGGGAAAATCCCAAGCAGACCCCACACCTAACTCAGAGCGTGACAAGGGGATCCCATGACCCCAGGATCTTGACCTGAGCCTACATCAAGAGTCAGGCACTCAACCAACTGAGCCACCCAGGTGCTAATTTTTTCTTTAAAAAAAAAAAAAAGATGTCAAGGTAATTGAATAGGGAAGGGATTTTAATATATGGTGCTAGAGCAACTTACTATCTATATGGGAAAAGACCCTTGACCCTTACTTCACATCATACATAAAAATTAATTTGAACTCAGGGCACCTGGGTGGCTCAGTCAGTTGAATGACAGACTTCAGCCCAGGTCATGATCTTGAGTTCGGACCCTGTGTCAGGCTCTGTGCTGGCAGCTCAGAGCCTGGAGCCTGCTTCGGATTCTGTGTCTTCCTCTCTCTCTGCCCCTTCCCTGCTCGTGCTCTGTCTGCCTCTCTCTCTCTCTCTCTCGAAAATACATCTTAAAATTTTTTTTTAATTGAACTGGATCATAAGTCTAAATGTTAAAACTAAAGTAGGAGAAAATCTCTGTAAGCTTTGGATAAGCAAAGAGTACTTAAATGGGACATACACAAAAAAAATACAAACCATGAAAGAAAAATTTAATACACTGGATTTGGTCAAAAAAAAAAATAAAAACAGGCTTTTTGAAAAATACTCTTGAGAAAATGAATACGCAAGTCACAAAATGGGAGAGAACTTCTGTAAAATGTACTATGTGACCAAAGACTTGAATCCAGAATATCTAAGAACTCTATAGCACGAAAATAAGAAGACAAACCACCTAGTTTTAAAATGGACAAAAGATTGGACCCTTCACGAAAGAAGATACACTAATGACCAATGAGTACATGAAAAGATGCTCAGCATATGAGTTATGAAAGAAGTGAAAAATTAAAACCACAATAAGGTGTCTCCATCCACACACTAGGACAGCTAAAATGAAAAGAAATGACAATACCAAGTACTGGTGAGGAGTAAAAGCAACTATAAATCTCTGCATTGTTAGTGAAAATACAAAATGCTACAGCCATTTTAGAATAGAGTTGGTACTTTCTTATCAAATTAAATATACCATATGATCTATCAGTTCAAGTCCTAAATATTTACCCAAGAGAAATTAAGGCATATGTGCACACATTGGATATGAATGTTCATAGCAGCATTATTAATTATAGCTCCAAATTGGAAATATCCAAATGTCCATCAACTGGAACATGGAATTCTAGTCTAACTAGACTAAGAATAAGACTAACTACTAACATACACACAATATGGATAAATCTCAAAAACGTTATGTGAAGATATATAAGCCAGATACAAAAGATTATAGTGTATGATTCTATTTTTATGTAATTCTAGAAAAGACAAAACATTAATGGCAGGAAGTAAATTAGTGATTGCCTGAGGCCAGGGATAGAAGGTTGGAGTGGGGTGGGGGTCGAAAATTGATTCTAAAGAAGCACAAAGAAAGTTCTGGGAGTGGTAACAGAAATATTCTAGATCTTGATTATGGTGATGATTATATGGATATATGTTTGCCACAACTCCCCAAACCATACACTTAAAATGAATGAATTTTACTATACATACATTAAACCTCAATAAACCTATGTGTGTGTGTGTGTGTGTGTGTGTGTGTATTACACATATATACACTTATATATATACATATATACACATATGTAATATATATACACATATACATATACACAAAGATGAACTCATTTACTAAAAATAGTGGTTATTATCTATTGAATGTATGTTCTGTGATAGGTACTTTTTACATGCATTATCTGTAAACTTACAACTTTGTCAACTAGATATTAAACCTACTGTCTTTTTTTCTCAGGCTGCTATATCAAAATACCATCAACATGGTGGCTTAAACAACCAACATTTATTTCTTAGTTCTGGAAGCTGGGAGGTCCAAGATCCAGGTGCCACAGATTCTGTGTCAGGTGAGGACCTCTTCCTGATTCATATATGGCCATTTTCTCATGCTCTGGTCTCTTCCTCTCCTTATAAAGACATTAATCCCATCAGAAGGTCTTCACTCTCATGACCTAACTACCTCCAAAACCCCGATCTTAATCCATTCTGACTGCTATAACAGAATGTCATGGACTAGGTGGCTTATAAATGATAGACATGTATTTCTCATAGTTCCAGAAGCTGGGAAGCCCAAAATCAAGCACCAGCAGATTTGTATCTGGTGAGAATCGGCTTCCTGGTTCACAAATAGCAATCTTCTCACTGTGTCCTCAAGTCAGGGAAGGGGAAGGAAAGCCTCTCTGCAGTCTCTTTTATAAGACCATGAATGCCCTTCCTGAGGGTCTGCCCTCATGACCTTGCAATCTTCTAAATGTCCCACCTCCAAATATCCTATTGGGGATTACCATTTCAACATATGAATTTGAGGACGAATACAAGCATTCAGTCCATAGCACCTACTTTCCAGATGAAAAAATAAATAAGCTGAGCTGTAGGCAAGTTCACTGACTTCCGCATGGTCACATAGCTATTTACATACAGATTGGTCTGTCTGACTCCAAAGCCCCTGCTCCATTAGTCAGACCACTATCTGCCCTGATTTAGGGAAGCCAGAGGTGGCAACAGGACAATCACTGGGTAGCAGCAGGCCAGTGGCCAAGGGCATACCCTGAATATACCCCTGAAGGGTCTTTATCTGCCAGGCCAGCTCACTGAAACCTTCAGTCACAGTGATTGAGACCCCAGAGAATATTGCTTTTCCTTTGGGCAGTACACAGGGAATATATATGCTTAATCCTCCATTAATTTCCTGGACAAATTCTGCAGCCTATGTGTCATCTGTTGTGGAGAAGTTGACAAGAGAATTATAATGCCAGCATCTTGAAATGTCCCTGAGTTCTTGAAGGGAGATAATAGACTACAGCTCCAACACAAGAGCCAAAGCTAGAGCTTCAGCACTGAAAACAGAAAGAACATCTTCTCTGAAAGCCAGGGACACTATGGCTCTCTCTGTGATTCTCCACCTAGTAAAGTCTTTGGTGCGTGGCAAGAGGGATTCACATTCCGGAACTGAAGGTAAGGAATGGAAAACACCCGTAATCACTGAGGGTTTGCTGTGTGGCTCACACATCATGTATGTGGTTTTATTTATTCATTGCAAACAATTTGTAAAGTTTTACAGATGAACTGAGGCTCAGACAGGGTATGTTTCCTCAGGTATCCAGGCTCCTCCACATGGCTAATCACCATGGGAGGTAGGCCCTACAGAGTGTCTTCATGATCAGTGTAAGCCATTGCTGCTACCTCCTTGCCTCCCCCAGTATGTGGCTTAGGCAGGAGCAATTCTGTCAATGAGACATGAGAGGAAATCAACCAAAGGGCCTCCGGAAATGAGTTTCCTTACTGACACAAGCAGAACTTGAAAAGAAACACTTTTTCTTCCACCAGACATTTCTATGTCTCCACTCCATGTCTGGATCCATGGCAGTCATCTTGGCAGACTGAAAATGGCAGAGCAGCGCAGAAGGATGGAAAGAAAACAGTGAGATCCTGAAGATGTTGTTGAGTATCTGAATAACCAGTCTTGAAAGTAGCCATATTATTTAAGAGCAGTGAATCTAGATTTTTCTGTTATTTGCAGCCAAACACACCCTATCTGGTTTTGTCCTTTATCTCTGTACTTTGAGAAGCACCTAATAAAATTACGCTTTAGACAGTCTGGCCTGGCTTTGTTCATTGTTGAACCCACCTGGGCTGCACAGGGATTCTGGACTAATGGTTTGTAGTATAATTGACACAGTTTGTACTTTTTCTGGTCTCTCTAACCTTCTGGGGTGTTGCCAAACTGCTTAGGAGAGGGAATCAAACATGTGAATCTGAGCCAGGCCTTTGCTAGTAATTTCTTTCCTTCTCTCCAAGATTTTGGGGTCCTCTCTCCAGATGCCCATCCCATGTCCTCACACCCCATAATCCATTGTTCTATTGTTTTCAGCAGTTATCAACTAGTCCCTGTTTGGGTATTAACTGATCAATAATACTGAGTGTTTTATTTTCCAGAGATTGTTTTATTTTAAAAGTAATATACAGGGTAACCTGGCTGGCTCAGTCAGAGGAGCATACAACTAACTCTTCATCTCAGGGTTGGGAGTTCAAGCCCCACATTGGGTGTAGAGATAACTTAAAAATAAAATCTTAAAAAAAAAAAGTAATATCCAAAATCAGGGAGGGAGAATGACTGAACCCCCCCCCCCCAAAAAAAATCAAGCCATTCTAGTTGGGGATCCCCTCTGGCTCCCTAAGGCACAACCAAGGAAAACTTCCACACAGATCAAGCTCCCAATGCCTTGCTTTCATCTCCCATTTCTAAAAGCCTCTGGGTAACCCCATTTTGTTACTCCAGCTTTATTTGGATTCCTTCTTTTTTTTTTTTATTTTGAGAGAGAGAGAGCACAGTCAAGTGAGGGGCAGAAAAAGGGAGAGAGACTCTCCAAAAGGCCCCGTAGTCAGCAGAGTCTGATGCGGGGCTCAAACCCATGAACTGTGAGATCATGACCCAAGCCAAAACAAGAGTTGCACACGCAACTGACTGAGCCACCCAGGCACCCCTGTTTGGCTTTCTTCTTACCCTACTGTCTTCTTGGTGCTGGCAGCCCTGCCCCATAAGAGTAGCATCTTTCTTCATTTTTTGGATCACACTGGACCTTGACTTCCACTTTCATCCAGATTCCCATCTTATTTCACTTCTGCCAGCACCCACTATCTCCTGCCTTCCACAGTCCTGATAAAAAATAATAGAACTTTGAAGACAACTTCTAGGGTCACTTCACGTTAGGGTTGGCCAAGATCTCCTAAGACCTCCTTCTCTAGAAGCAGCTCCACTTGAATTACACCAGGCCATGGGGGACTGTAGCTGCAGGCTGCTCTAGACAACCTGGCTCTATTAGCCTCAGAAGAAAAAGATCTCAGCTGGTGCAATTTGCCTCACCTTGATTTGTTCTCATGGCACAGACCCACAGGCACCAGAATCCCCAGTGTCGCCAAATGCAGCTGATGGAATTTTTCAATGTTGGCTTTGCCTACTGTTGAAGGGACCAATCCAGTGGCACACAGAATCCCTGGATGTGGCCTTGCCCCTGGTCACTCTCTGCCATCACTCTGTTTAATGTCCTTTACACTTCGGGTCACTGTGGCAGAGACTTCTCCCATCCCTCCTTAGCAACAGAAATATGATCTGATCTGACAAGTAAAGATTACCAGATAAAAGACTACATTGCTGGGGGTCCCCCTACCTGATATGGACACGTCACCAAGTTCTGCCCTATCTTAGCTTCAGTTCCCAAGAAAGCAGAGCCTGAAATGAAAGTGTATGTGCCGCTAATTTATTAGGAAATGCACTCCCAGGGAAGTAGGAATGAGGAAAAAGGGACATACGGCAGGGAAGGAGAGAGAGCCAATATGAAGGTGTGTTTCCAAGTTGGACATTGCTGGGCATCAAACACAACTGATTTTTAATTTCATGGGGCCTATTACTAAAGGCAAATGAACTATGCAACTGAGGATGTCCGTCCTGGGCGGGAGGTCGGGCAGGAAGGAAAAGGGGGATGGACAGGAAGGAAAAAGAACCAATCCAACAGCTTTCATGAACTCTTAACAAAAGTTTCACCAGTTGAGGCAGTAACCCACCCTTCTGGATCACGCATGCGTGGGCATCAGGTGGAAACCCGCTCCCTGGTGGCGATGGGAAAGCCTTGCAAGGAGAGCTACAGCGAATAAGCAGGAGGCGAGTTCAGGCTGTGGTGAATCTACGCACAGTTAATCCAGTGGCTGAGGACCACGGAGACAGGCAAGATACGGAGTTTCCTGGAATATGGTTAGTTGCTGGGCATAATTTCTGAGAAGCTTTCTTTAAAGATACGCAGACCCTCTTCCTCCTAGAATGGAGCCAATATGGCTCCCTGGAATGGACATGCGATGGCTGCTGAGGCTCCTTCCATCTTGCACCATGAAGCAAGTTTGAGGATGAAAGCCACGCACCAAAGATGGAAGAACATGCAGTCACAAGGAGCCTGGGTCCTTGATGAGGCACAGAGCTGCCGCACACGTGCCAACGTTCATGTTCTCTTGTGACGGAGAAAAATAACCTAATTTGCCTAAGTCACTACATTTAGGTGTCTGTGACTGCCAGCCAAATGCAATTTCGAAATGATACAATCACTGTCTGAAAGCATCTTGTTATTTGTTTTCCTATGGACAAAGAAAATAATACAAGTCCTTTTCTAAAAAAGGCAAATAGGAATTCAGAAACATGAGCCTCTATTTAAGAAGAGAGCTTTAATTAAAGGGAAACTATGAAGCAAATCACTTGGGCTTAAGTGCTTTTGTTTATTCTGGATGCTGTGCTATAAAATGCCTTGCTCTGTGCTGATAAGGAAGCTGAATTTATGACCTAGTGAACTAAACAATTAAAAAAACTATTTGCTAACTAATCAGATTGAGGCAAAGGTCTCAAGGAATATAAATTTGACTCTTTCCTGTTTTCCTTCACAAGTCACAGATTTCTTCTGTGCTATCTAATGTAAAGAGATAAGGGTCATCTTATAAAATTATTTTACGATAAGCCCTATCTTTATCCAATTAAAATGTATACTTTCTGTGTTTATGAAGGGTAAGGTTTGTGAAACATGTTTAATAGTAGGAAGTCATGAAGCATGGCTAATGTACGTTTGGGGATAATGTATGAATTTAACTTAATGTTACTTGTTTCATATATAACTGGCTTAAAATGAACTCACCAATTTTCTTTTCCATTTCCTGCCTTAAATCGAGTCACTTGTTGTACACTCACTACACAAATTCTAGGTGAACTTTTGATGCTTGGAGGTGACTATTACTATATACTGAATGCCTGCTGCAGTTATTTTAACAAGGTTGAATCAAATAGAATTGCACTAGACAGATTTGAAACCTGAGTCAATGTGATATTCAATCCTTCCATGCCCCTGAGCTTCTCCCCACGAGAACTCTCAACCCTGACCACTCCCTGCTGCCCCTAGCAGCTGTGTCTAACCAGCTTCGATGTGTTTTTCCTTCTACGGCTCCACAGTTCTTCTGAAGACAGTGCTCAGGGTGGTCTCCACTGATCAATCAACATTTCGATGAAGAGCGACATCTATTTGCCATCCCTGACATACATGTGCATGTATGTGTGTGTGTGTGTGTGTGCATGTGACTGTGTATTTCCAAGTCATTAAACTATAAATTTAAAGGATGAGGATACATCTATCTCACATCACTAAAAGATGTTGCCTGACCTGTCAAAAGACAGCCCTGCCAACTCATCAGCACTCAGGAACAGGTTCTGCAAAAATATATTCAAATACATTCAACGTATTCAATCACCAGGGGCTTCTACTGAGCTCTGCAGCCCAGTCTATAGACAGTTCTTGTTCAGGGGAGAGGTTTTCCTTCTCTCCTGAAAGGACCAGTCTTACCCTCAGGTTGGGCCAATTCCCAACATATTCTTGTCCACTGACTTTAAGACAGAGTCCAAAACTACCACCATTTGCACAATTCCTAACATGTTTGTTCACAGGTCATTCAAAGTATAATGTATTTATGCATATAATAGCCATGTCCAGGCATCTCACTTGCCCTGTAAAATATTCACCTGAGGAGCTCAGATCTGAAGTTTATCAATAAGGAAACCATTTTAATTTTGGATGAAATATCCAAGAAGCTAAAAGCCCCCATAATTTTGTCGGAGCAAAGAATTGCCCTTTAAAATATGGGGATTGATTTCATTTTGGGACTGGCTTTCTGGGATCATGCCCATAGAATGTAAAAATTCAATAAATTGGCAATGTTGTGAGGCCATCAATCACAGAGGTCCCTAAACATTCTGAAGATACGAAATGTTTCTGTGGTGCTTCATTGAGTTTCACAGTGTTGTTGTGTCTTGAAGTGTACAATATTTGTCAGGGGAGGGGCGGTCTAACTCAATGTGTTCTGAAACCTGTCATTAAGATGAGATCTACTAATGTACAGGCACCTAGCCCCGGATTGGGTAGAAGGGGCTGAGGAGTCTCTTGGAGTTAATTAGGATATGACTGCCCCCAGCCCCCAACCACTTCCTATGCCAGTAGACACATCCCAAAGTACCAGTCTGTAGCACCAAATTAGGCCCTCGCAATTCAATATACTGAAAGTGTTTTTTCAAGATGGTTTTCAAGTTTTAAAATGAAATATACATTGAATAAAAATCTCAGGTGGCCTATTCCAGTTTTAATTTCACGTGTGCTGCTCTAACCTGGAAAGAATTGCTTTTCTCCTATTCGATGGTCTTTGAAAGCAGGCACTAAGGGGATGATTACGATGTTGGCCAGGAAAAATGTGGTTAGAGAAGGGGTTTCTCAAGATATGTTATTATCTTGAGAATATTAGAATGCACACACACACACACACACACACACACATTTTATACACACACACACACATACACATACGTGTATATACCAACACACCCATATATACATATTATAAGCAGTTATAACACTATGTATGCATATTTTATATACATGGCTACATATGAATATTTGAGGTTTTTAGTAATGTCTGAATACAGCTTTTTGGTTTTCTTTTTAGCATCGGAAAGAGGTGTTTGGCCCAACCTGAGGGAAAGATTGGCCCTTCCTGGGAGAGAAGGAAAACCTCTCCCTTGAATAAGAACTGCACACAGTCCAGGTCCCAAACCTGCAGCTGCTGACCATCCAGTCTTCCCATGGTGGGACCGTCCCCACCTCTGTCCCAGGAAAGCCCTGTGGGATGAGCTGTTGATCTACCCTTCCCAGCCACCTACATAGACTCCACCCCACAGGGCCCTCAGGACCCTTGTAAGCAAAGGAGGGCTCTGAACACCTAAGAGTCCACTATGCACATCCTTGAAGTTGACAGGGACCAGAGTGACCCACCCCACCCTGCCATTTTCTCCCTCACATCGTAAAGACAAAAGGCTTAGCTAAAACCCATTATACTAGGTAGCATCCACTGCATTCTTATGAAATCCCAGGAGACAAGCCAGCATATCAAGGTCTTCACTTTACTCCCCAGACTGCCTGTCACTCTTTAGTCCTTGTATTAATATTAAGACCTGACTTCTAGGAAGCCACATGTTTGTATGCCAAGCTAATTGGCACTTGGCATTGCCTCAGCTAATTATTTCTGATCTGGAAGGTACCCGTTGTTGGGGAGGCCAGGGGTCCGCAGCGCACCCTGCTTACTCTGGCTTGCCTGGAGGAGAGAGTGAAGGGCCTCCTACACCCTCAGGTATTGCTGAGATGCTGAGAAATGACGCAGGGGTCACCCTCCTTCCCCCAGCAGGGGACATAAGGGAGTAAACACCCACAGTGACCTTTGATTCACTGGGCACCCCTCAGAGGGAAACAGTGCCGCAACATTTATAAATTCCCTTCCTTTCACAGGAACTGCCTTTGGGTACTCATAATTTATGCATCGTTCTCTTTGCAGACACTTACTTAAATACACCAAAAGTGGGAATTAGAGCAGGAGAGGCGCCCCCCCTCTCCCCCCCCCCCCCCCCCACCGCCCCAGCCCCACTGAAATCCTGGCTTCCTGGCTTATTTGTTCTTCTTCATAAGAAATGAGTCGCGAGGAAGAGTGAATATCAAAACTCCCCCCTTGGGGTGGTTTTAGTACTTTTTAAATTTGACAAATAAAGTAGTTAGCAATCCAGTTTCCATTCACTCACGCACTTTACTGATTCATAACAACATTTAGCCTTTACACAGTTCATGGGACTCTGAGACTGTTTATAAGCTCTCGGTTGTTATCCCTAAGGGTCACCTTGCTTTATAAACCAGCAAGTGCTGTTGTAGACAGGAAGTGAGTAATATAAAGGGCTAGTGAGTCAGAAACAGAATTGGGAATGGGGATTTAAAACTCTTGGGCCAGCCCCGTAATAGATTTGGAAGAACGGGGGACAAAGTGGTGACTGGGTGGGGGTTTGTGTTCACGTGGCTCTTCAGAATTCCTATCTTCAGAACACTGAATCCCTAGCAAAACTGTGGGTTTTGGCTTTCATATTTCCCTCTGGAACCAATAAATGCATCCATTTAATCGGCCAACATGAGCTGGGCATCTACTCTCTCCCCAATACTGTGTTAGGGCTAAGGATGCAAGTCTAATGGAAGAGACAGGCAGTCTAATGGAAGACAAGGAGACACATGAAGACAAAGCCACAACGGCTCTCAGGTAAGCTCTGTACCCACAGTCTGCTCACAGCTATGGGGACAGAGACTGGGAAAGACCCAGTTCTTCTTGGGAGTGGGAGGGAATGACGAGCAAAGATTCTCCAAAGAAGAGACAGCTGAGCCAATCATGAAAGGTAAGTTCGTTGGGCAGAAAAATGAGGTAATGGCCTGCCAGGCAAAGGGTACAGCCTGAGCAAAGGCAGTGTGAGTGCTTGGGGCAGGCATGTTGTGCAGGGAGGGCCTCTCCACATAAGGGGCCAGGAGGGGTTTTAGGGACACAAGGCAGGCTCCTAGCATGTGGGTGACAAAGGAGTGAGAGCAAATAAAGACAACGAAAGCCAGGAGGAGGAAAGTCCTAATGCAGATGGCTGGAGAAAGGTCTAGAAGGGAGAAAAAGACAGCAAATATGGACTACTCTCTCAAGAAGTTTGAGTGGGAAAAGGATGGTTACTTTGCTGACTCTCCCACACACACAGCTGGATGCAATCCTGGTTCCTTAACAGAGTAAAAAGGGAATAACATCAGCATCTTTTATCAATTCTTATTACTGAAATAGAATTCAATCTTTAAAAATGGAATTTAGTGGGTAAATTACCGATTTCCATTTTGCCAGAGAATCTGTTTCAGAGGATGACCTTAGCTCTTACCTATCCAATAAAAGTAAATGTTACTCTGCTGTGAAGTCTCTAGGAGGCAATCCAAGTATGTCCCACAGCTCCCTGTTGTCAACGGTCTGGACAAATGGTGACTCTGGAAGAGAGAAGTGGTCCTGCATGCCATGTTCTCACCAGAGTGCACTTCACGGACTCTAGGTGTCTTGAGGAGGAAAACAAATGTTGAATGATGATCTCAGGGGCTAAGTTTTGGCATAACTTAGAGAAGCTGTCCACAGACCACTGAACTAACTCAGCCACTGGAACATAGCAGAAATTTCTCTCTGTGGGAAACCGAGTATGACTTCATGACAATTGCCACCCAACACCCCAGCTACATGAGGCCTCTCATATACTCAGAGCAGGGGCACACAAGGAGAGAACATTCCATTCTTGTCTGGAGATTTCCTTCATGTTCTCTGACTCATGATTGGTCCAGAGTTTCCGTGCTCAATTTTTTTTTATCTATTTATTTAAATAGATATATACACCATATATATGTATGGTGTATATATATATATGATATATATATATATATCATATATATATGATGTGTGTGTATATATATATATCATCCTATTTATTTCTTTTCCTTTCTTAATTACTTGGCAATTGCAATATATTGGGAAACTGCCAAGAGCAAAAATAACCCTACCACTTAAAGAATAAGTATACAAAATAAGAAGTGAAAATCTCCCCATACAACTCCACTGAGATAATTTATGAAATGATTTATTGTTTATCCATGCTAATGTTTTTTAGTAGATCTATATCTTTTCTAACAAACCAAAAAAAGGAATCATAGTATAAATTGGACTCCAGCTTACTTTCTGACTTAATGTATCTGGACATCTTTTTAGAAAATGCTATAGATCTTTCTCTTCTTTTGGATGACTGCATGGTATTCCATAGAATAGGTGTATTACTGTGTTCAGCCATTAAGTTAATCATGCCTATTTATTCCGGTTGGTTTTGATGTTTTGCTGTTCCCTACAATGCTGCAAAGAACATCCTTGCAAATGAGTCTCTATCACACCAATAATAATAAAGTGAAACAGGATGAACGTCAGCAACCAGATTCCATCCTGGTTGCTTTAACCATCATCAGCATTAAACGTGGACAGACATCTGCCTTCTTAAAACACCTTCTTCTCTTGGCTTCTGTGACCGCCTGTTTTCCTCCTGCCCCAACCACTACTTCTCAGTTTCTTTTTCAACAATCATTCATTCACAAATAATTGTCATGTATCTTCCACAGGCTAGGCGCTCTTCGGGGCACTGAGAATGCAGTAGAGAATAAACAGAGAGCTTCCACCCTCACAGAGTTTACCATTATAGAGAGGAGGAGGTTGATGGACATGTAATACAATATGGACAGTAATAAGGGCTATGAAGAAAACTAAAGCAGATCTTGAAAAAGAGAATTGAGGGCACCCTTTGGGTAGGGTGGCCAGGAAAGCTCCCAAAGAGGAGATGGCATTTGAGTAGGAATCTGAACAAAGCAACAGCTGGAGCTCTGGGACTTTCTAGGAAAGGGTATTTACAGGTGAGGGGACTAGCAATGCAGTGGCCCAGAGGGGAACATGCCCACACGTTAAGAACAAGAAGGCTGGTGTGGCAGGAGTTTAGTAAGGAGGGTGGGGTGACCAGAGTAGTCTGTCAGAGGGTACTCTAGATTGTAGGAGTGAACCAGGTGGATGATTATTTTAAGGCAGTGGAGGCTGGGCAGTGGTAAGGAGTGGTAGAAATCCACAGGTCCTGCTGAGGCTTCGGATGTGGGGTGTGAGAGAAAGGGAGGAGTCACTTGGGTCCTTTGCCAGCCCTGCCTCTTCCACCCATTCTCAGAATGTGGGAGGAACCCATTGGCCTCTCTTCTTCTCTACCTATACATTTTCTAGAGGTGACTTCCTCTTATCTTGGGCTTTCCATACCACCTACATGCTGATGGTGCCAAGTTGATATCCACATGCCTTCTTTTTTTTTTTTTTTTTTTTTTAACGTTTATTTATTTTTGAGACAGAGAGAGACAGAACATGAACAGGGGAGGGTCAGAGAGAGAGGGAGACACAGAATCTAAAACAGGCTCCAGGCTCTGAGCTGTCAGCACAGAGCCCGACGCGGGGCTCGAACTCACGGACCGTGAGATCATGACCTGAGCTGAAGTCGGACGCTTAACCGACAAGCCACCCAGGCGCCCCATCCACATGCCTTCTTGATTGTTCCATCGGGATACCCAATAATGTACTTAGGTATAACATGCTCAAACAGAACTCTTGATAACACCAGCCCTCACCCCCTCCTTGAAAGCTCCTCCACCCCGCTTTTCCCATCTTACTTGGAGAGACTCCATATGAATGATAAGAGCACAGGACCCTAGAGCCAGCCTACCTGGGTCCTGGCTTGACTACCTGCTGGTTATCTCATATTAGACAAGCTGCCTAGTGTTTCTGTGACTTACCGGTAGGATGAAGGGACGATAATGGAACCTACATTATGAAGTTGTTATGAGGGTTCAACGATTTATTACCTACAAAGTACTTAGCACAGTATCTGGCACAGGGTAAACTCAGGTGTAATTGTTTTCTATTATATTTATGCCACTACTCCTGGTTTCCCACACTCTGAAATCATCCTGACACATCACTTACTCAAAAAAGAACAGGAGCTGGCCTAGGGTCTAGGAGACAGTCGTATCTCAAGAGAGTGGCACCAATTATTTAATTATTGTTTAGTTAGGTGAGACAGGGAAATGGAAAGTCATGTTATTCAGAATCAGATAAGAACTGATTCCAAATCTTACTTCTACCACTTACAAGCTGGGTATACTTAGAACGTTATTTAACATTTTGAAGTCTCCATATCCTCATATTTAAAATAGGAATAATACTTCGTATCCCTCAGGGTACTTGTAAACTTTAAATAGAATAATGCATATGAAGTGTCAGCTCAGTGCCAGATAATGGCTATTATTATTAAGGGATTTAGCTTTCTCAGCCTTGGAGTAGTCATGTGGCATCAAAGGAAAGAAGCAATTGACAATAAATTCCTCTCTAGCAGATCCATCGGTCATTTGGGAAAACAAAAATGCAAAAGGCTTTTGTGAAGTCCCATGCTGCCTGGGAGACAGTGTGCAGCCCCGGGTCACAGATCACGGCATGGATGGAAGCATCCTCTGATTACAGGCTCCACCTCTCGAGGGTCACCTTTGCAATCAGCCCAGACCCCAGGGGTACAGCATGTTGTGAGCCCATTTCCAACTCTGCCTCCAGTTCTCAAGAGCAGAACAAAACCATTAATGTTTAATATTTAAACAAAAACCTTCCATTATTAATCACTTGAAGCCCCAGTGATGATTATTAAAACATAATGGATAGGGTCTTATTTTTAAAGCTTGCTTTTTAATGACTGAGAAATCAGAACTAAAAAGGACAAAAAAAATTGAGCCCCATCCTGTTTTCTAGAAATTTCTCTTCCTGCAGGCTAGAGCCCTGAGGAGATTGTCTAGCGCCTCTGAAAATCCAGGGCACCCTTTCTCCCTCAGTAGATTTCCCGTGGCATAACCAGGGTAAAAGAGTACTCTCAGGGAGGGCCAAGGCACTGATTTCCAGGCTCTGGGTCACAAGGTCATGGCCAGGATGACCATGTTGAATGATCTCAGTGGCTAAGTTTTGGCATAACTTAGAGAAGCTCTGCACAGACCACTGAACTAACTCAGCCCCTGGAACAAAGCAGACACAGTCGTGCCATCTCTCCCCACCCCCTACCAAACTCCTGACCCCTCAGCTGTAGGGCACCTGGCCCAGCCTGTGGAAATTGACTCCAGGTACAAGGTCCTGGGCACTTAGAAACAAGATCATATTTTCATTGCTGGCCACTTGTGGGGAGTTTCATGAGGTGGGTTGATTCTCCCTTATTTTCTAGGACAACTGGGCCCACGCCCACATCTTGGGGCCAAGGAGGAAGGGCCCAGAAAGGGAGGGAGAGTAGGAGTGGGCCTGGCCCAGTCTCCATTCTGCTGCTCCCTGTAGATATCCGTGCACAGGCGAGAGCTGGAGCTTCCAGACGATCGCGCATTAGGAGCTAAGTGGATTAGCCTACTTGGTCGAGTGGCTAGATAGCTATGTGGAGGATATCCCTTTAATAATGGCAATCAAAAAAAAAAAAAAAAAAAGCACATAAAATTCCTAGGAACAAATTTAACAAGAGATGTTCAGGGCCTACGTGAAGAAAACAAAATTCTCCTGAGGGACACAGGTATTGGAATAAACGGAAAAATAAATTCTATTTTTGAATAAATGGAAAAATAAATTTTGTATTGTAAAACTGTAACGACTCTCCTGAAATCAATGCAAGTCCCCAGCAAAAAAAAAAAAATTTCAGAGTTTTTTTCCCTTTAATACGGAAAAAAAAAATTGATATCAAAGTTCTTCTGAAAGAATAAGCAAGAACAAATAGCCAGGCAGAATAATGAGCAAATAATTGTCCTACTAGATATTAAAACATATCACACAAGTACAAAAATTGAAGCATTAAACAATAATTAGCACAAAGCTCAGTAGCACAAAATGCAGAAACAGACTCAAGTATGAATGAGAACTTGGTAGAGGGTAAAAGTGAGTAGGGAAAACTGACTTAGTCTTTTGGAAAAAAATGGCTTTTACCACCAAAATAAGTTTCAGACGGAGCAAATATCTGAATGTAAAAATGCACATTCTAGTTAAAAACTGCAAGAAAACATCAGCCATCGACTTATAATCTTATATGCGACTTTCTAGACGGCCACCTGACACCATGTACCGGCGCTGTAGATTTCCATTCGTGAGGATTTTTGCCAAGGACCTACTGGGTCAACTTCACAGAGAAATACGCATACGGACGTCGACCACACACTGTTTATAATAGCAAACAATTGGCAACAGTTAAATAAATTGTGGTGCATCCATGCAATGACACTCTCCACAACCACTTAGAGTAGTGACGCATAACCACACTGTCACTGTATTTCCGGAGTGTCCCAGGGACTTGCTCTCGCAGAGGCCCCGGCAGCGGTTTAAGCGTGTGCCTGTTACTCGGTCCTCACCAACACCAGGGGGTGTCATCTGCGCGCTCGCTCTGTAGAGCCGTCGTTTTTTTCTGCCGAATAGGCACATGCCACTGGCCTCCACTCTGTGCGGTTGGCCCTGCAACATCCTCCCGGTGGCCAGCTGAAACGGCTGCTAGTCTGGAGCAGGGGACCCGAGCACCTGAGCGTCCTCAGAGCGGAGACACTTCAGGAGGTCTCTGCCTCCCCCAGAGTTGCAGGCACACTTTGAGTGTTTGTGCAAATAATTGGCCAACGACAGGATGTTGCATCCGTTGCAGAAATGTGTGGCGTTGCCATCCTCACCTCCACGGTGGACTGTGGAAATTGATTGCGTTCGGGCTGTGAAAATGGAAGCGGCGACATAAAGGCTGAAATCGTTAAGCTTCAGAGACGGTGACATTCTGCTGGTGGCCTTGGGCCGCAAGACCCGATGCTGCACTTGGTAACGGCTTCACTTTCATCCAACTACAGTAACCCAAGATTGAGAAAATTTTTGGTTTTGATCTTGTTCATATTGAAAGTCAGCTGAGTCTAATTACCCCCAAAACTCCCTTGAGAGAGCTAGGGAATAAGAAGTGTCTTCAACACCCACCCGGAGTGCTAAAGGCAAGTCCCTACTGATGCAGAACCGCCACAGGGCAACTCAGGACGGATTCGCGCTGCTTGCTGCCTTTGGTTGATCGGTGAAGAGACAGTTGTTTGTGTAATTTGAAGGGACTGTCAGGGGAAGAGGCTTAGATAGGCTCACTGGAATACTTCTCAAAAAGATGATTCAGGTTGGGACATAATTAAGAATGGTCATCTCTGGGGGTGCCTGGGTGGCTCGGTAGGTCGGGCGTCTGACTTCAGCTCAGGTCATGATCTCACAGTTTGTGAGTTCCAGCCCCGCATCGGGCTCTGTGCTCACAGCTTGGAGCCTAGAGCCTGCTTTGGATTCTGTGTCTCCCTCTCTCTGCTCCTCCTCCGCTAGCACTCGGTCTCTCTCTTCTCTCAAAAATGAATAAACATTTTTTAAAAATAATAAAAAATAAAGAGTGGTCATCTCTGAGTGATTTTTATTTTCTTGTTTATTTTCTTGTTTACCTGAGTTGTCCTGGCTCCAAAAATAAGATGGCGCTTATATAATAAAGGTGGTTTGAGTTGCTATTCCAAACCTTTGAAGACTAGTTTTCAAACTGTTAACAATTATAGGTCTACCAGGAAAGTTTCTATAGAAGCCCAAAGTTAGGGCAGTGTATGAGGAAGTGGTTTTTGGTAACAATGGAAAGAGAGAACATAAACTACCTGTGTTTTACTAGTCCTGCCAAGATAAAACTCACAGGTAAATTAGCAGTGAATAAAAACATAAGTATGATCTCTGTGGCACCTTACCTTTATTTTGCATTTTTTCCCGTCTGCACACAGATAAAACAGAAGCATGATATGCTGGAAAGGCAAACTAAAGCTACCTCTTTAATTCAGTCCAACAACCTTTTCAGTATTCTAGACATTCCAATGGAAAGCCAATAGTACCTGCTAAGAGAAGAACTCCTAGGAAAGAGTATTGGTGTTAGATTCAGAATCTAAATATAGGGAAAGTTAAGGATTGATGAGAAAGGTACAAATGTGTGCTATGAGAATCATTTCTTTCTTTCTTTTTTTTTTTTTCTGAAAGAGAGAGAGCTTGAGTGTGGGAGGGGTGGAGAGACAGAGACAGGATCCGAAGCAGGCTCCAGGCTCCTAGCTGTCTGCACAGAGCCCAATGCGGGGCCCAAACCAGGAGCAGTGAGATCATGACCTGAGCCGAAGTCTGTCGCCCAAATGACCGAGCCACCCAGAAACCCCACGAGAATCATTACTAATACTCAACTTAAAAAAAAAAAAAGTTATAACGGGTTTTTTAGAATCCATTCCTTTAATAAAGAATAACATGTGTTTTTGATTATGTGGAGGAAACTTGAGGTTATGACTCTAAGACACTTAAACAAAAGGACCCACATGGCTTGCAGTTAAAGCCATGTGCTCATCACTCGGTGACAGACTCCCTGAAGTGCAGGGCTACACAGAGAGGAAAATGCTCCTTAAAAGCTACAACCATAAAATTAAAATCATCTTACAGCAGAAAGCATCTCATATGTGTGTTCCAATGTGCATACATAATCTGGAATGTGTATATATTTGCCTGATAAAATCTTCTGTTTCCCCTCATCTCTTTGGCAATTAAATATTTTCTGCTTTTCCGTCTTATATAGTATTCCCTAAATGCCAAACTTTAATAAGAGTGTAGGCATCCCTCATTTTTCCTTCACTAAGGCATCCCTTTGCATCTGTATCCCCAGAAACAAATAATTGGGGACAACCTATTATTTTCTGACACATAGGATTCCATAATTAAAGACAAGGACAAAGGTTCTGGGGGAAGCCTGAATGTTCGGTTCTTAAATTATCCCCCTCCTTGCTCATTCCCAGTCTTCTGACCCCACTTCTGCTGTGATAGATTGTTAGAGTAATGGTCCCCAATGAATCACACCTGCCCGGGTCTATGTCCCTTTGGTATTCCCATTAAAAAGTGGAATCTATTTCTCCACTTCTTGAATCTGAATGTCCTTAGGTCCTGCTTGGAACCAATAGAATGTGGCAAAAGTAGCACCGTACAAGTTCCAGAGCCCAGACTTCAAGACCGTGAGACGACTCTGCTGTGAAAAAGCCCACTCTAGTGTAGTGGAAGATAAGAGGTCACGTCAAGGAGAACAGACACACCCCAGCCAATGGCCAGCATCAATTCCTGATAACGAGTGAGGCCATTATAGACTGTCCAGCCCCAAACTCTTACAACTCTTATTGCCAGACAAGCGACAGAACTGCCTAGATTTTCAACCCTAACAATCACGGGAAATAATAAACCATTGCTGTTTTAATAAAGCCATTGAATTTGGGGGTCATTTGTTATGCAACAATTGATAGCTGATAGCTTCAAGAAACCATGTCTCATAAGAAGATTTCTACAAAAGGAAGAGAAATAACCATTATTTTCCCTCCTTCCTTTGATATACTGCCTCTACTGATTTGCACTATCCTCCTCTCTACATTCTGGAAAAGTGCCATTAAACATTCACTCCTGAGTGGGGCCTTTGCTCTGGCTTGTCTCTTGAATTATCAAAGGATTCCTCTTATGTTCACTCTTCTGCCCACTAACAAACGTTTAAGGGAGGGAGGGAGGAAGATGGCTTAACTTGAGCTCTCAGAAGGCAGAGGGAATACATTCAAACACCATTTTGTATATGCCCAAGGTAAAGCCCTGGGTGGTAGGCACTGAATAAACATTTACTTAAAGATGACAACAAGCGGGGAACAGGGAAGGTCACCATTAAAGACACTGAGTCGCATCTGACTTAAGACAAGCAAAGCATTGTGTACTTTATATTGCAGACCAAAATCCCTAAAATATAGGAACAGCCAGAGGCAGAAACGTGATTGGGCTGTATTACTTTAAAGCTACAAGGAGTACATTAAAAGGATTCTGCTATATTTTCAATAAATTCCCTTCACAAATATGTGGTATATTAGTAATCTGCCATAAGGGGGAAAACAAATCATAATAGCATCTTGATGTAGGAGGAAAGTACACGTATGGGGAAAATGCTGGATGTTTCCTTCAGTGAGGAATGATGTACAGGCCTCCAATAATTCCCAGAGTTTGAAACATGTGCTGCAGAAACCCTGCTCGGAACTAAAAATCTCCTGACTTTCTTTAATAAGATCACAAAGCAAAACGAACTCAAGTTCTGGAAGGATTCTTCTGAGAAAATCCAGATATCACAATATAAGAGCCAAAGGTGCATTAATTCCTACCTAAACGAACCAAAGGCTGCAGCAGTACCCGGTAAATAACTAGAAAAGTAAAAGGCAGGTAATTTTTGTTAAAATTACGGCCTTTGTTCCTTACCAGCCTGCTAAACTTGGAATGTTAAACAGAACAAAGAAGCCACACCAACATGGAAAACAATATTCAGATCTGGATCAGACCGCTGTTGAAATTGGCTTCATCCAGTTGAAACCAGCTCCTGGTCAGAAATGACCTGAGCTGGGAAGTTATCGTGGGTCTCATTTCCTAGCAGGGCCTTGTCTCCTGAGTGAGATTTGCTGTTATGATGTTACTGTGGCTGTTATTGGCTTGTTTTTTGGTTGGGTTAGGTTGTTTTTCTTTTAGTCATTTTCAATGTTCAGAATTTCTTCTGTGCTGCTGCCAGATGTTAAACATTAGTGGGCTCCCCTACAGCCTATATTCTGAAAACAAATAAAATGAGGACGACCAGAGTTATGAAATAAATAAAATCCACAAAGCCAAGTTTATTGACTTGCCTGGCAAGGAAACACACGTGAGTGAAGAAATTCGCTGAATAGCTGAGGGAGGAAAGTCAGGTTGTGTCACCTGGAAAGAGGGGTTCACGGTGATTAAAGGTTGAAAAACAGCACCTCGGAAATCAGTCTACAGGTCTGTATCTGGTGGGTTCAAACAGATCCAACTGTTCATTGCTCAGGAAAGAATCTTTAGTTGGGTCCAATAGGGGGTTGGTTTGGGGTCCACGTCAGCTGGGTCGAATCAGTTATGATAAAATACATTTAATCTTGGTATCTCCTAAGGTATGTGTCGCTAGGAGGGAAAATTTTTCCTTTTAAAATTCTCACCTGCTCCTCCTCTTTGGAAGCTCCAGACAGGACATGTTCGTGCAGAAAGTAATTTGTTTCTCCTTATAGTCCTTAGCTCAGTGCTTTCGAATTCCATGGTCATCTTCAATAAAGGTTTGTAAAATGTGTATGTAAATGAATGACATCCACGTGCTCAGCTGGTCTTCAGTGCTCTGCCCAACAGAGCAAGACCCTAAGTGTGCAATTCTCTCTGCAGAGCAAATAGTAGCTGGCAAAACACGTCTGCATGATGATATCAGATAATCATGACACCCAGAGTTCTGATTAGATTTTAGGGACATCACTTCACAAAAGTCAAAGAAACCTTTCAGAACGTGGCAGTAGATGGAGAAAGGAGGAGAGGGCGAGCAAGGGAGATAATGGAAGTTGGAAGGAAACAGGGGGGAAAAGGTAAGCTTGTGCATATTACTGCAGAGAAAATCAGGGACAGATTAAAGAAAAATCGTTTGGGGGGGGGGGGGAATACGAGAGCTGAAGAAATCTGACCGAGCCGGGGGCATGTGTTAGCAGAAGGCCACAGAGAAACAGTGGCAGCTGGGGGAGGCTGCAAAGCTAAGCAAGTCCGTTTTTGCAGAGTCCGGGCAGGAAAATGCTGTTGGCGAAAGCAGAAAATAAAGTGATTTTTTCCCCAGCTGATGCTTCTTCTCTGGGATCCTGCCAAAGCTCTACCCTACAGAACTAGAAACTGAATAAATAGACTAATTTATTCAGAAGATGTGTCTCTTAGTTCTCTTCCCAGAATGGTGTCAAACCTGCCCAGGATACCAGAAATTTCTGTGAATTTGGATGACAAGGCATTAGCCAGCATGTTTCTCCTCATCCCACAACACCTGCTCCTGAAAAGGAAGCATTTGCTCCTTGCATGCAAATCATTTTTTATAAACAAGGCATCTAATGAGCATTTGATGAAAGTCCCCTAGAGCAGGTAAGACTTACATTAGACACGAGCTCAGAAACGAAGAAGAAACTCATTATTTACAAGCCCAGGGCTAAGCATTTGCTATAGAACAACTATCCCTGGTCTTTTCTTTGGGCATAATTAATAATTCTCCAAAATCCTCTGTGAATATTTGCCCAGCTGTGGTACTCAGAGACTTGACTGTGTGTTCAGAGTCAGTGTTCGAGCTGTGAAAACCTTAGACATCATCTAGTTAAATGCCTTCTCTCCAGAGAGGAAATTGCAGCCCCGAGAGGTGAGTGAGTTACTCAAGGTTACGCAGCTAATTAGGAAAAGTTCTTCAATTCTCAGTGTGCTTCTCACAGCACTATGACACACACCTCCTTAATTTGTCACCCACACCCCTCTCCTCCACCTTCACCGTACCCTTACCACCCAACAATGCACTGGGCTGCCATTACAGAAGACCTGGCCGACAGTGGTTTGAACCATAATGACGATCACTGTTTTCTTGGTGAGAGGCTGGAGGTAGATGGTCCCAGGGTTTGTTCTGAAGCTTAACAATGCAGTCAAAAGCCCAGGCTTTTCTCACCCTGTTTGGGCATCTGCAGTGTGTGGACCTCTCATCCTTGAACACGTGACTTCATGGTGACAAGATGGCTTCCACAGTTCCAGATATCACACAAATAGGAAAGAAAGGGATAGACAGAAAAGAGCTTTGTTTTTATCAAGAGGAAAATCTTCCCCCAAAGTAAGATTTCCCTTTATGTCTCCTTGGCCAGAACTAGGTCACCTTGGTCACCACCAGCTGCAAGGAAGTCTGGGAAGGAAAGTTATCTAGCAAACAGTAACAGAAGTGACATGATTGCCTTAAACCAATAATGGCACATTATAATCTTTAACAAAATCGGGACTCTACAACACCAAAGAAGAAAGGGATTGTGGTTGCTAGGTAGGTATATTAGTTCACTTTTTTTAAATTATTTTTTTAAATTACATCCAAGTTAGTTAACATACAGCGTAATAAAGATTTCAGGAATAGAATTTAGTGATTCATCCCTTATACATAACACCTAGGGCTCATCCCAACAAGTGTCCTCCTTAATACCCCTCACCCCTTTAGCCCATTCCCCCCACCCAACACCCCACAAGCAACCCTCAGTTTGTTCTCTGAATCTAAGAGTCTCTTTTGATTTGTCTCCCTCCCTGTTTTTCTATTATTTTTGCCTCCCTTCCTTTATGTTCATCTGTTTTGTATCTTAAATTTCACATATGAGTGAAGTCATGTGATATTTGTCTTTCTCTTACTGACTTATTTCCCTTAGCGTAATACACTCTAGTTCCATCCACATTGTTGCAAATGGCAAGATGTCATTCTTTTTGGTTGCCGAGTCCTCCTCTAAAACTCAGGGGCTTAAAACAGCAATATTTTGCTGTTTCTCGTGTGTTTGGAGGTTAGCTGACCCACCCGATAGTTCTGATGATCTCCGCTGAATGTGCTCACATGACTGGATCTCTGCCACAGCTGGATTGATCCAGGCTGGGCCCCACATGCCTCTCCTCCTAGGACCAACAGGCCACTGAGGAAAATTCTTCTCATGGCAAGGCTGAGGCGGAAGAATGCAAGCGGAGTCACGCAGAGCCTCCTAAGGTTGAGGCTGGGAACGGGGACATTGTCACTTCACTTCGGCCCCATTCTATTATCCGAAGCTAGTCATTGGGCCAAACCCAAAGTCAGAGATGATGAAATATATTAGTGGGAGGAGACGCAAGGGCACCAGGCACAGAGTGTGGGTACAAGGAAAAGCAAAGTGTTGGGGTGAATTATGCAACCTAACTCAACAAGCAACCCACACCATGTGCCAAAGCCCTTTTCATTCGCTCCCCTCCCCACAACCCACTCACTTCCCTTATGCTTCCTTCTGTGCCCCTTTCTGCAATAGATTGAATGCGTGTTTCAACATGTTTCCTATGTTGAAACCTAATCCCTGATGTGATAGTATTTGGAAGTGGGGCCTTGGAGAGGTCATGAGGGTAGAGCCCTAATGGGATTAGCGCCCTTATAAAAAGACCCCACAGCGTTCTTTCATCCCTTCGGCCATGTGAGGACCCAGCCAGAAGACAGACACAGGAAGTGCATTCTCACCAGACACTGAATCTGGCAGCTCTGTGAACTTGGACTTCACAGCCTCTAGAACTGTGAGGAATAAATAAATGTTGTATATAGCACGCCCCTTGGGGGGGGAGGGGGGTAATTATGTCAGAGCATAAAGGGACTAGCACGCTCCCCACCACCTCTGTTGACATTTTCACCCCATTGTTCACAACGGGGTGAGAGTAGAAATCTTCGGCGGAAGGGAGATGGGTGTGGGGTACAATCAGCAGTTAGCAGAGTGTTATATCAGACTTACATCGGAGGCTCCAGCAGCACTGGGGTCAGCCTCCTCACATGTGCAGAGGACAAGGGTCACCTCAGTGCTCAGTTCACTCCAGACTTGGAACTGCTCTGGTTTTTCTGGTGTGGGCACAATAGAACCTGCCAGAGGTCTCGGGAATTTCATGTGACTGTACCTAACGGCAAAGGGCCACTGGAGGCTTTTCAAAACCTAGTCCTTGTTTATCTTAAGGCACTTAGGCTGCCGTCCCAGGGCTGAGAGGCATTCCGGAAGCTTTGGATTACGCTCACCCTCCATTCCTTTCTCACTGTGCACTTGAGCTGAGAAGAACGCTCAGGAGAAAGATGTCTGTTGCTCGTTTTGCGGGTTTTACTCTCCTAAAAACAAACTGATAACGGAATGCAAGCTGCCTGCCACTTGTTTACTTGTGAATTTACAAAGGCTTGTTTTCTAATGAATACATTAGTTGTGCGTGTCTGTGTTTTCAGCGGACATGGTGAAAATTCACTGAGGCAGACCCTGAGAGAGGGCCTCATGCTTCATTTGGCATCTCAGATGCAAGATCCTGAATTCCCGGTGGGCCCCACCCATCAGCTGGCTTGACCAGCCTAGTTCAAGTCACTCCTTTCCTCTTCATTATGATCAGCTTTTCTTAACATAACCTTGTGTCCACAGCTACCCAAGGGAACAAGGTCCTTCGGGACCTGGTCACAAGCCCCAAACACAGGCTTGCCTCCAACCAGCAACTCAGCGGCAGGTGGATGTATACCCTGGGGAACCATCTGGAATTTTTTCTGTCCCACTTCCTTTTGGAGTCAAGGGGTGGCCTCTGATGCCAATTGCCTGGCACTGCATCTGAATGGAGGTTGGCTGGCTATTTGAGTAAAGGGAGAAGAGACAGTGAGTCTGTCCTGAAGAAGCTTTCCATGGGGACCAGACCTGGATGCTAAGCCCAGCTCCTTCTGTGACAGGTGGTGAGACCTTGAATAGGTCACTTACCCTCTAAGAGCCTCTGTCTCTTCATTATCATGTGCATTTCCAATCAAGGAAAAAGTCCTCAACACTCATTTTTCACATGGTTGGGCAGGTGAGCAGTGTCTTAGGATGTCAACCACGCAAAAGCCTTCACTCTGTGGAGTTTAACACAGCTCTGAAGAGCAGTGCTGTGCTTTAGTGCCTCCAAAATCAGGAGCTCTCGACACCTACTTGTACTTATCAGAATTCCTTTTATTCTTTTGTGGAGAAAGCAAGACAAAGTCTATGCGTAGTCAAGAGATTCTGAAATAATCTTGTTGGCAAACACGTCAGTAAAATCTGTCACTAGTTTCTTCTCAAAGCTGGCACTATTGTGGGACATCTCATGGAGGCTCAAAAGAGGGAAGCATTGAGAAAGACTGACAGGGTCCTCAGGGGGAGCTTTGTGTTCTTTAGATGGGCTTGCGCCATGAACAGCAAAACACGAGATGCTAAGTTCAGCTAGTAGCATTCTGTGTGCTCTGAAAACCAGCATGGTGCTATGAACTGAATTGTGTCTCTCCAAAATTCCTATGTTGACATCTTAATCCCCAGCAGATGGTATGTGGAGGTGGGGGCTTTGGAAAGTTATAGGTTTAAATTTTTTTGATGTTTATTTTTTTACTTTTTGAGAGGGAGAGACAGAGTGCGAGTGGGGGAAAGAGGCAGAGAGAGAGGGAGACACAGAATCCAAAGCAGGGTCCAGGCTCCCAGCTGTCAGCACAGAGCCTGAGGTGGGGCTCGAACCCACGAGATCATTTAAGATTATGACCTGAGCCGAAGTTGGATGCTCAACCAACCTAGCAACCCAGGTGCGCCTGGAAAGTGATAGGTTTAAATGAGTCATGAGGTGGAGCCTTCACGATGGGATTATAAGAAGAGTCCCCAGAGTGCTTGCTTTTCTTTTTCTCCTTCTCCACCTTCCCACTCCCAGCCAGGTGGCCAGGACACAATGAAAAGTTCTACAAGCCAGGAAAAGAGACTTCACTGGGGGAACTGAGTTGGTCAACACCTTAATCTTGGACTTTCCAGCCTCCAGAAGAGTAAGAAAATATTAAGTCACTCAGTCTATAGTATTTTTATTATGACCACCCAAACTGACCAAGAGAAACCGTATTATGTGGTAGCAGGGTACGTGAGGACAGGAAAAGCTCCACTGAGGAAGGGATTTTGAGCTGGTCTCTGGAAGATGAGACACAGCTGGGCATGCAGAGATATGAGAGAAGACATTCCAAGAAGATAAATGGAAAGCGCAAAGGTCCTGAGGCTTCAGGGAAGATCCAGATGTTTTGGAAAAACAAAAAGCAGGCCGAGTGGCTGGAGCATAGAGAGAAAGGGAAGAGTATTACAAGAAGTAAACAGGAGCTAGATCATGTAGGCCTAAAGGCAGAGCATTTCTGGAAAGATATTCAAGAAACTATTCATAGTAGTTAGTTCTGGAGGGTAGGACTGGGATCGGTCAGGACACACACACCTTTATTTTTTACCATCTACTTTCCTAACCATTTAAATTTTTATTATGAGGATATATTAAATCTTTAATAAAGAAATGTTTATCCTATATGCTCAAATATAAGGTGACCACAATATCAGACGATCTTGTTTTCTAAGAAAAATATCTTTAAAAAGTGTTTTGGCCAACTCAAGCACATAACCTTTAAGGATATAGCAAAAATAGTCAAATGTCTGTTTAAAATATTAAGTGCATTACTTATACACATACTTTTTAAGATACTGCTTTTTCTAACCTCTTCTTCATAGAACAACTTTATTCAAACTTTTTTGTCTTGATCATCAGGGTTAGCATCTACCAGATTACTTTCAAGTCATATAAGAGAATTTTCCAAACAGATAATATTTACTTTATAGTATTTTGCAGGTAATGTCTCCCAAATTTTAACTAGCCATTCACACTGTTAGGAGCGTTGTGTGTTTTGTTTTGTTTTGTTTGTCTCATAGGTGCATATAGTAGGCAAAATAATACACACCCCCTAATAACATCTACATCCTATTCCCAGAACTTGTGAATATGTTGGGTTACATGTCAAAGGGAAAATTAAGGTTGCTAGTCAGCTGACCTTAAAATAAGATTGTGTAATCTGTTCTTAGAGAATTTTCAGTCTCAGGAGGAAGGCAGGATTGCCTCTGTATGACCATACAGGATGTTAACATACTGAAGTACCTTCAGATAGTTGTGAAATTGTTCTGTCCCTTTCCTTTCTAACTCAGCTGCTCAGCCTCTCCCTCCAGACACCCTACACATGCATGCACACACACATACACACACATGCACACACATAATCACACCCCCCCCCCCCGCCATGATCTAAAAGATTTCCCTTATGGCACAAAAAAGCACTTCTGGAATCATGCTCAGTCATTCATCCAGATTGATCTGTGTTGGTGTCTTTGTTAAGTATTTTTGAAATCACCCTTGGAGACACAAAAATAATTTGGAGTATAGAGTTCAAAGGGGGAATACTGACTCATCTGCAAGTTGGGGCAAAGCTAGCCTCCCCCAGCTAATCTTCCAGTAAGTTACATTTGAAGCACTTCCTGAGTAAGATAAGGTCCCCTTCTTAGAGTGGAACAGCTCCTCAACTGCTCGAGGCTTCCAGGCGCACATGCATGTAACAACACACACACACACACACACACACACACACACACACACACACACTTTCTTCTGGAAAGCCCTGGCTTAGGCCTGACAGACCTTCACTTCTAACGATTAGGCAACATGGTAAATACTCCAGTGTATTATACTACATGTTCCTTCCCATCAGGCAGAATTGATTTTTCCCCCACCTCTTCTGGTCCAAACTTATACCACAGTACACACTGTTGCTCCCTCTAGACTTTAGTGTGCACAGTGAGGTTGAAGATTGGATCTCATTCATCTCTGTATTTCCTGCCCTAGCTTAGTGCCTGGCACCAAGTAGGATGCACAAGACGGCTCTGGATTTGGGGACAGGTGGAAGGAGTAAAAGAACGAATTGCTAAAAGGTTAATCCTCTAGGATGCCAACAGTCACAGGGCGGAAAGAGGAGGGTCATCGAAGGGGACCAAGAAGAAATGGGGAGAGGAACAGGAGGATGAGGACATGGGATGACAGACAGACCAAGAGAGAGGAGGCAGGGACCAAGGCCTTTGGAAGAGCAAGCTGCAAGGGGGAGACAGTGTCCCACGTCCAACACAGCAGGGATGTCCTTCAGGTGGACGGCCGAAAATAGGACAAGGATCTGGCATTTAGGAAGTCACAATAGACCTCGGGAAGAGCAGCTTGGTGATTACTTGGGGAGGAGAGCAAGGATGCAGATTGCAATGAGAAGAAGAGAAAATGTGGCGCCAGACAGCGTAGCCAGTGCGAGCAGCACCAGTCTTTCTAAACGTCTGGTGATAGAGGAGGGAAGTCAGTCAACAGAAGGGAAGGAAATGTTAAGGAACACAATTTCTTCAAAGTAGGGGACACCTGAATGTGCGCTGTGGTGCTCATACACACAGCCCTGGACTGTGGCTTCTGGAAGATGGTCAGGACTGGGGTAGAGTCTGCCCCTGGGAACCGCACAAACCTGGCCTGTGTTTGGGGGTTCAGAATCACAAATTCTGTCTTGTTGGTCCCCAGGTCAGACGAGCATGTTTCTGAGCTCCTGGCCACCTGTTCCAGCACCCTTGTGTAAAAAGCAGAAGATGACATAACACAGGAGACCCCCTGCAGCCACGCTGATGGGTCTCTCGTCAAGCGTTCCCCTTGCTCAGGATGGTTAGGAGACTTCCATGCTTCAGCTCTGCTTGTGTTTCTGCCCTGAGAGAACTGGAGCAATGCTGCCTTCCTTCTGAATCGTGCTTCGTCTATGGTTGTGATAGAAGCGATTTTTCAATCCACTAGCGCAAAATACTTCTTTTTAAAAATCTTTCTTTTTGGATCCTTTGGCTCTTTGGAACTTTAGAAAGTTCCTGGTGAGCGCGTGCTCCATCTGGAGGCACGAAACGCAGTGATAAACTTGTGACGGGGAGGCGCATACCAAGCGCTCCGTCTTATGCTCCTTGGCTGATGAACCTCCTGCCTTTGAGGAAATACTTCAGTCAGTTTTCTCCAAACAGCCTAGAATTAGTCATTTCTTACCATTTAGGATGATATACTATTAAAGCAATCTCCTAAGTGATTACAGAAATTATTCAGATAGAACCTCTGTGATAACACTTTATAGGCACGTTACTTAGCAACTGAAGGATACACGCGTTCTTAAAAATTAAGATGGGAAAAGTAAGGATACATATTTCATTCAAAACTAGTTTTACAATGATCCAAAAAAACAACCAGAAAATCACTGTAATGAATCAGGTAATGACGGCAAGATCAACTTTAGTTATGTACTTAGACATCGTGCCCAGGTTCTTAAACAAGCATTAGTAGCAAGATGAACATCAGTCTCATCTTTCATGGCACACCTGTCCATGGTGGGCCAGAGCCACAGCTCTTTGACATGTAATCAAAGGTGAAGTCTCCAGTCACCCCCCTGAGTCTTCCCAGCATCCTCATGTCAGACCCCTCTGTTCCTCAGTTCTGCTCTTTCCACTGTTAAACACCACCATCACTGCCTTCTACCACCACTGAGGTGGTGCCTCACCACTGCCTCACCGTAACGCACATGTTCCAGGTTCTGTGGGGTGGGGACCGGATAGCACCTTTGGTTGGGGACCAAGGCTATGGTTGGCCCTGTTGCCCTGGGCCAACAGGGAAATAAGAGTACAAAGTGAGGCATACATATTATATTTGATAGATAAACAACTCAGTGCCCATATTTCACTCATAGGAGACTAGGAATGTCATAAATGTAGGTATGTATATATGTTTGTGTCTGTGTGGATATAATGGATTAAAAACCCTCCCTGTGCTAAACATTGCACTAGATGCCTTTTACTCTGATCCTCCCAACGGCCCAGCAAAGCAAGCAACTACAACTATATTTAAAAATTTTTGCTTTGAAATAATTGTCGGTTCACAGGAGGTACAGAGAAACGTACAGGGAAGTTCCAAATACCCTCCCCCCTTGCCCATTGTTAACATATTACACAACTTCACAGTATAGAAGTCAAGAAACTGATGTTGGTACAATCCATAAGCCTCATTCAGGTTTCCCAGCTACACATCCACTGACCATACAGAAACCCAAAATTCCACTGTGGACCACCAGTTCAAGTAGGGCCTTATAGAGGTCAGAGTTAGAAGGAGTTGGACCCACCCAACAGTAGGGCCAAAGGAACTGTGGACCCATTTGGCAGCTGTATCTCTAATTCAAGATGTACTGTACAATGGACATAGGTACGCAGAGAAAGTAGCAAAAGCCGTCCACTAGCTTCCTAATCCGTATAGTGAAGTCTGTTTTGGTAGGAAGAACCAAATAGAAACCCCAGGAATTATCCTCTCCCCCCTAAGATTCTCTCTCAGTCAAGAGAGTAAAGCAGAAGCAAAGCATCTCCAGGGGATGACAAAGGCCAGTGTTACCATCAAAGACGTGAGAGACAAAGGGATGGTGATTCTTACCACAGCCCTAAGTACTCACACTTTTGGCTACAGCAAAGGTCAGATGGGTCATGAAGAATTACTATACATTATGGCAAACTTCAGATGAGGTGATGACAAACACATCTTAGGTCCACTTTGTATCTTTGCTGTCAGGGCCAATACTTACCTTTAGCCCACCCCTTAATCCCAGAACTCTATCTATCTATCTATCTATCTATCTATTTATCTATCCATTATCTATCATCTGTCACCTATCTAATATGCATGCATGTATGTAGTTTGGAGGGGTCATGATAATCTCAATAGCTCACAAAACATCATGCTGATCCGTTATACTGATGATAATTTGCTAATTGGTCTTCTGAGCAGGTCATATCAAACACGCTTTATGTCTAATTAAGGCACCCACATGCCAGAGGTTGGAGACAGTCCCCATGAAAGTTTATGTGGACCTGCGATACTGAAGTTTCCAGGGATTCAGCAGAGTAGAGTGGAGTGTGTGGGGATTTCCCTTTAAAGTGAGAACCAAGTCTCTTCCCCTTGTATCATGTACCACAAGGAAAGAAACATGGTACTTGGTGGCCCTCTTTTGCCTTTGAAGTAATATATACCATCCTGCTTCTGCTGGATGAACTTCTGCTATAGTTCACTTACCAAGGATCTCATAGGCTTCTAGTTTTGAGTGGAACAGAAAATAAGACAGGGTTCTTCAGCGTGTTCAGGCTGTGGTGCAAGCTGTCCCTGCCACTTAGCTCTCATTATCAACAGACCGAAAGGACGAAAGTGTTAATGGAGCCCATCAGCGTGGCTGGCAAACCTCAGTGCACTCCTCAGCTGACAGCTATGCTCCATTCTTAAAAGCAGACCGTGGCTGGCTCCTGGCCTCTGGTAGAGGCTTTACACATCACCAAAGGATACCAAGTTGACTGTGCAAGCCGACTGTTCATCATGTATTGAGTATCCATCATGAATTGAACCCGCCAAACTACCAAATTGGACATGCATGGCAACATTCCATTACACGTTGGAAGTGGCATACATGAGAGCAAGACCAAGCAGGTCTGGAGAGTTCAGGCAAACTACCAACAGCTGGCTCTGGTTCCCGTGGCTCCGGTTCCCACTGCTTTACCACCTCTTCCTGAACCCACACCCATGGCCTCTGAGTGAGTTTATTATGTCCAGTTATCAGAAGAAGGTAAAGCACAGACCTTGTCTACAGATGAGTCAGTGTGATATGCTGGCACCAGCCAGAAGTGGATGCCTACCTTACTACATCACACTCAGGGATGGTCCTGAAAGGCAGTCGTGAAGGAAATGATCCTGGGAGGCAGAACTTCAAGTGGAACATCTGGTCACTTCCTGTGGAAGGAGAAATGGCCTGGGAGACAAATCTACAATGATTCATAAGCAATGGCTAGTGGTGTGGTTGCTTGCTCAGAGACTTGGAGAGTCGGTGACAAGTCTGGGGTAGAGATGTGTGGATGGATCTTACAGAGTGATTATAGGGCATGAAGATGTTTACAGCCCATGGACATGTCTTCCAGAGACATCGTGGCAGAGGACATTCTAGAAAGGTGAAAAAGAGTGCCAATTCTCTGCAGGTCAGTCAGCTGCCCCAGGGCTTGCTCCATAGAAGCTACATAACACAGTGTTCCTTTCCACAAGTCTTACCTGGCTACCACAAACCCTGGGCACCAAACTTGCTAAAAGCAGAGGCCAAACACTGAGCCCGCGGTACGGTGTCATCGCCTAGAGTAACCAGTCAGTGCCGTAGAGGGCTAGCATATGTCCTCACACAAAGAGACACGCATAAAGCGCATGGATTTGACTCCCCCTTGCTCAGCACTTCCACTAACACCCCACTTTTAGGTAGGCAGAGCACTTCATCCGTTCTCTAATGTTCTTTATCTTGAAAGGTATAAATACTGTAGCCCAAGTATTTTTAAAAGAATTGCCTTTTGCCTCTATTTTTTTAACAATTATTGCTACAAGACAAAATGCCCCCAAATGCATCGTCTCTATTATTATTTTCAAGGCTTTGCCAAATGAAGGTGTTCCAACATCAGACCTTCTGAATTCATTCCGTTCCAATACAGAATATAAGTTTTTAATAAAGTAAAAGTTCTATCAAGAAATTCTTCCTGCAATTTAATGTACTCCGAGGTGCAATTATAATAATTCAAAATTAAATTTTAAATTTAGTTTGTTCTAATATTGCTTAACTTGTTCTGCTTTTCCCTCGCCTTTTATAGAGATAATTTTAATGTTTTCCTCTTCACAAGCTCTTTTCTCAATTATTAAAATTCACCAAAAGCTTCAAATCTGAAGTTTTGACGTTTCCTCCTTTGAATGTACTAATTTAAAAAAAAATCCCAACTGATTTTGAACAAAATACAACCAAAATTTGTCAGAATCTTTTATAGAAAGTTCAATGCCCTACGTTGATTTACAAAGTCCTTCTTCAAAGGCACGTGCGTACGTAAACTACAGCTCATAGTTGGCAGCAAGGAGAGAAAGCATGTTCTACCATCTAAAATATGCTTCGTATTCATCAAATTCATTATGTTTTGATAAATACAAAAAAATACTTCATCACAAAAATTTTGTCACTCAGTTATAACAACTGTGATAATGTGTAAATATTTGTAAATTTTGACAATTACAGTTTCTGTTTTGAGCAGTAAAATATTGCAGCTTGGTTGGACAGAATTATAAATTATATGTGCATCACAATCAACCACAAGTACGTTTATGTTCCTTAAGCTTCCTAACTCACTAAAAAGCCTTGTTTTTACAATACTTGGTCCCACCATCGTAAAAATCAAAATTTTATCTCTAACGTTAACCTTATTTCTGAATTTATAATAGGATTTACAATAATGTTCCCTTCAACAGAACGAACTGTTGCAAGCTTCATTTTGATCCTATGAAGCGTTTGGAAAAAGCGCAAACATTGTTGGAATTAAATGTCTTCTATTGGAAGGCTCTCGTGCCATTAACACAAATCAGCCTTCACTGTCGATGAAGTTCCTCTGGTAATGGCATGAAGACATTAGCAAATGTCTTTTCGTATGTGAGCAAAAAAATTGGGGATTCAAAATGAGCAAAATTAACCTAGAACAACCATTTTTTGATCTAAACGAAAAGTCATCATTGCCAGAGTGATGTGTCAAAGCACCTTCTGCCACTGCGGGTATTCAATTGTCATCCTTAAGCACGGTCTTCTTAACGACTCCTTTGTGAAGCAGATGCTGATGCTTCTTCATGAGGTTTGTATCTTCTGGTTTTCACATGGTCAGTAATATCACGGTGGGCCTGGTGGTGGGTGGGGAATATTGCCAAACATTTTAGGGCAAGTTATACATTCACCATCAACTTACTTAAGAAGCAGAATTTCATTACTTCGTTTTCCATTAAACACAGACTGCCATTTTTTAAGACTTTTGCTAGCAGGAGTGCTTAGCAAAAATAAATAAGTAGTTGTTGCCACGTAACCACGGAGTAAATGACAATGCAAGAGCAGTCAGCCTACTTCCTACGTTCCCCGTGGCAAGACAGCTCAACCTCTTCTTCCCACATACGTTTTTGTAAACCTATCCCAAAATTTCCCACGCTTCCCAATGGCCATGCTGACTGACCGTCTGGTGGCTTCGTGCGTCTTGCAGGCCACAGAACCGTGCAAGTGCCCAGTACAACAAGTGCCCCATGAGGACAGCAACACTGAATGAAGGTCCCGCCTCCATCTGCAACTGGACAGAGCTAGATGTCCCTGGCCAACTGTATCCGAGCAAACTTTGTTTTATGGACAAACAGCCGGTGTGCTGTCCTTGAAAGAGAGCTGCTAGTTAGATTGCATCAGGAAACGGTTGGTGCTAGTCACCTTTCAGATTAACCACTTGTTCAAGTGCAAATTGCGCTCACTGCGTGCACGCGTCACAGACTTCCAGATGAGAGTATGGCAGGAGCTGGAACCACAGAGTCTTCAACAGATGTTGGCACATGTTCCAGGCATACCTTGTTTTATTGTGCTCCACTGTATTGCGCTTCACAGAGAGGAGTTTTTTACAAATCAAAGGTTCGTGACAACCCTGCCTCGAGAAAGTCTATCGGTGCCATTTGTCCGACAGCATTTGCTCACTTCCTGTCTCTGTGTCACATTTTGGTAATTCTCACGATACGTTGTCATTACATTTGTTATGGTGAGCTGTGTTTCCTGTGATCAAGATCGGTGATCATCGATGTTACTACGGTAACTATTTTGGGGTGCCATGACCTACCGCCGTATCAGATGGCAAACTTAACTGATAAATGTTGTATATGTTCTGACTGTTCCACCAACAAGCCACTCCTCCATTTCTCTCCATCTCCTCAGGCCTTCTTATACCCTAAAACATAACAATGTTGATATGAGGCCAATAAATAACCCCACAATAGCTGCAAAGTGTTCAGGTGAAAGGAAGAGTCAATTGATGGGGCAGACTTCATTGTTGTCTTATTTTAAGAAATTGCCACAGACACCTGTGACACCCTGATCAGTCAGCAGACCAGTGTCAAGGCAAGACCCTCCTCCAGCACAAAGATTATGACTCACTGAAAACTCAGATGATGGTTAGCATTTCTTAGCAATAAAGTATGTTTTTTTTAAGGTACGTATATTGTGGGGTTTTTTAGACATAATGTTATTGCACACATAATAGACTACAGTATAGTGTAAACATAGCTTTCGTATTATACACCAGGAAACTACAATTTTCATTTGCTGCTCCGAGTCGCTAATCTGTTACTGTTTTCACCCCTAGTTGTTTTTGTCTTTCCCTGACATGGATTCTTTTTTTAAAAGCAAAAAGGTGTTGAGGTAATGGGGGACAAAAGACCCAAATTCAGAATATGAATGCAACATTAGTGAATTCCGGGACATCTGCCAACGGACCAGCAGGCAGAACCAGCATTTTATCCCTGTTAAAAAACCTGCTAATCTACAAAGTGATTGCTGTGATGAGCCTCTGGGGGTAGCCAGGAGTTGGTCCTCTCCGTTTAAAGGTTATTTGGCGACCAGACACCCTGCCCACTCAATAGTTAGGAAAAGGTATGAAGAGAAAATGATTTGGAGGATGAGAAAAAAAGCATTTTTTAACTTGTCTAAAGTAAAAAATCGCTTCTTTCTCTGAATGTTATTTTCCAAGATAAGAAGGCTTGTCTGAAGGTGCTGTTGTGCCAAAAACCCAGTGCCAAGGATGAAGTTTTGTTACACATGTAAGAAAAATGTGCATAAAGGTTAGCCATCCAGAAATGTAGCTTAAAATACTCACAATCATGGGCTATTAGAACTGAGGCAGATTTTGGCAGTCCTCTCATCATTCCCTTCACTGTACAGAGGAGAAAAGTGAGTCCCAAAGAGGTCAGTAGTCGTCCAGTGTTACCAGATCTGGATCCAGGCCGTCCCTTTTCCCACACCAGTCAGCTAGTGATGATAACAGTTAGATCAAAAGCACATATTCAAATCACTCAGACAGCTTCACGAGTAGGAGAGGCAGATACCCTCTTAAACACTAACGGACAATAACCTCCTTCAGAGCTTTTGGAGGAATCGAACATAAAGATACGAATCAACATTTGGAACATAATGAAAACATGGAAATTTCCCTGAATATTGCCCGATATGAATGCCACATAACAAAGCAACTGAGAATTTTTAATACATATCGCAGATCATGTAATTTTCGGTGAGTCCCTATCTTGATTTTTCCAGAATAAACTCCGTGGACTCCAAATTACTGTCGTCATTTCTAGTGTTCACTATTGCTTTTAAAATCCCAGACAGAGGTTTTATTCACTGTGGGTTTCTTCTACCAAGCCTGACAGCGAAAACAGGGGCTTG
Source organism: Panthera onca (assembly GCF_046562875.1). Classification (NCBI taxonomy): domain Eukaryota; kingdom Metazoa; phylum Chordata; class Mammalia; order Carnivora; family Felidae; genus Panthera; species Panthera onca. The sequence continues at coordinate 228,700,188 of NC_138339.1, forward strand.
GGAAGAGGGGCAGAGCAGATTTAACAGATTTCTTAAAAACATAGCCATTATATATAAGCTGTTTATTCCAAAGGGGACTTAAATTTTTGACGGATGGGTGAGTGGGTGTGTGGGTGCATGTGTGAGAGAGTAGGCGAAGGGGTGGAAGGGTGTGGGAGTTGTTGTGGCGCGTGGGGATGGGGGTACGTGTTCAAAAGTTGCTAAACAGTCCCGTAGCGTCTTGCCTGAGAGCACAGTGCCTGGAGCCAGAATGTCTGAGTTTAAATCCCAGCTTCATAACTTGCTAGCTTAAGTACTTGGTTAGGTACTTAAGGCCTATTATGTGTCGCAGTTTCCTCATCCGTAATACAGGCATAATAAGAGACCTTAGCTCAACCAGTTGCTGTAAGGATTAGATGAGTTAATGTACATACAGCCTGCAGAACATTCTGCGGCATACAGCAAACATGTAATTAAACGTTAACTGCTGCTATCCAGAGGTCACTCCTCTGGCAACCACAGTTTTCTGGGATAACACCCAAGTAAGCCTTCTGCAGAACCGGGGCGCTATGGCCTGGCCGCTTAAGTCACAGACGGGTCTCAGCCGATTTTACGCTAAATTCTAACAAACCTATCTGCTCCCTTGTACAGGAAATGACAAGGCACAAGTAAGCGTCTTCCTCCCGATGCCGGCGGTCGGCCCTTGAGGCAGCTCCACGGTCACTCGTGCGAACGGTGTGCACCTACTGTCTCCACAGCATGGTGGGAAGGCCAGACCTACACCAGGAGCTCACCGTCTGGTAGGGGAGACAAGCCACGCACAAACACTTCAGTGGCAACACAAGAGTTTGAGAATCGTGTGCAAGAGAAGCACCAGGCTGGGTGTGATCCAATTTCACCAGCCCCTTCTGGTGTGGGGGAGATCCAGGGGAACACCACAGACGGGGAGTTACAACGGCCCACGCACAGATAGGAGGGACCCTGCTCCCACTGAGATTCATTACCATCAGACTGCCAAAAATAAAAACAATGATTTTTAAAGCAAGGCTTAAATACACAAATCTCTGTGCAAAACCCAAATAATTACATAAACCCACAGACCATAAAACCCGGTATCATAGACAAGGCTACATTGATTCATCACTGGGTTCCTTTATGGCTGCCTCCCTGAGGGGCTGTGCTGGGCCTCCCGGAGCCCTGGAATTTCTTCCCACTGTTGGAGCTTCGAGGCCCTGGCTCCGTGGCTCACTAAGTCACTCTGCCCTGCCCTGGCTCTTCCAGAAGACCGCCGACGCCTGCCGTGGATGCATATTTTCTAAACTCTCGACTCGTTCCTTTAATAACTCTTAATGTCAATTTATCCAGCACAGCCTGTGCAGCAATTTATGACTGAGTAGGAGGCAGAGCAAAGTTGAGCAGAGCAAATCGAGCAAAGCAGGATGAGTCAGCTTTCCCAAGACTCGCTTCTATCAGCCGGGTCTGGATTGAGAGGGACTCCAGAAAGGCTTTCAAACTCACTTTGAAAGTGAGGACTTTCACCTAGCTGTCCTCACATGGTCCAGCCACTTTCTAGGGGGCATCAAGTCTGGCAACAGGAGAGTTTGTGACGGTCGTTTTCCCATTGAATGGTTGGCGAGAGCTATCCGGAGCCAGCCTCCACGGGGCCCCCCAAGGAGTGGCCCTGCCATTCTCAAAATCTCACCCTCCTTTCTAAGGGGCACCAGGCAACAGTCTTGCACTTGGAGCCAGAAAGACCATTTGTCAGTAGTCTGGGCCCAGAGGCTAACCTGAGACTGAGCTTAAAAACTGACTATGAGTTGGCATGAGTGTGATAAAAAGGGCTTCAGACCCGTGGCTCTGGTGGGTCAGCATTCGTGCTCATGTATGTCCAGGAAGGCTACAGGACTTTCCACTGTCACCACTAAAGGGAAGACTTTGAAGATACCACTGGTCCCATGAACTTGGTCCTAAGACCTCTGAAAACATGACAGGAATGAAGGAAGCCCGTGTGGGGTGAGGAGGGCTGTCAATTCAAAGGAATTTGGGGTGTAAAGAGAGGAAGACTTGGGTATACCTTCGGAAGCTCGTTTGTTCCAGGAAACCCATTCAAAGGACCATTGGGCATGTAAACATGAAACTGGGACCATAATTGGAGAATCAAGAGGCTTTCGAGACACTGCTGTGTCTGGAATGCTTTGTGTGATCATGAAAAGTATTGTCTGTATGTGAAGTACACTTTCTATTCTATGTATTTAGTTGCCTTTGGAGAGATTTTGTTTCATTTTTACCTTTTAAGAATGGATGGAGGCGTCTTTGTGCAGGAAAACTGCTGTTTGTTCATGGGAGGATGTGTCTGTTTTTGTTGGATCAAGGTTGTCGGGGAATCTGGGCACGAGGGTCAGAAGCTGGAGGAGATGCTCTCAAGAGAGAGAAGATGAAAACCCCAGGTGCCAACAACGCAGCTCCGGAGGCCTGGAAGAGGCTCTGTGCTCCGTATTTGGGTCTGACCGGTCCTGCATCCTGGGAATGGCAGCTCTGAGGGCCTCAGAGACAGCCCTTTGGGGAAGACATGGATATGCTGACCAGGTACATCATCGCGATGGCTGGCCAAGAGTTGTGGAAGATTCCTGAGCTGTATGCATCAACCAGGGAAGCCAGAGCATTGCGAGACAACGCCCTGGGCAAAGACATTGGCATTCTCATCAGGAACACATTGTCCAGGGCTGTGGACAGTGACCTCAGGAGCCTGAGAGGGAGAAAAAGAACCTGAGAGGTGATTTCTGAGCAAATTCTGGAATGCCAGCTTGGAGCACTCAGAAATCATTGGCACATTCTTTAGGGATGTGAAGTTCCTGCTGGCAAGATGAAGGCCGAAGATTAACATATGTGCTCCCAGGCTGGCGAGACTTTCATCAGCCCTCTTCTCTGTGATAAGACACAACTTATTTAGAAAACCGTTCTATTCCCAGTTCTACTACTAATGCCACACGGCTTTCGTGAAGCTGCCTTAGTTGCTTGAGGTTTGTCTTCTTAGTTATCCCCGGATGATGTTTGCCCACTTGCCCTAGAGCCTAAAGACGACATGGACTGGATTGCCTTCAGTTAGGAAAGATCTGCCGATGAGGTGCCCCTGGAAACAGTCCAAATGGAGACACAGGAGCCCAAATGAGAGGTATAAGAGATCCGTGCAAAAGGAAAGTAAAGGTAGAAACAGTAACTGAAGCCATCTTAGCTTGAATTCTCCCAGAGGCAGACCCTGCCACAGGATTTGAGCAGAAGTAGTTTATGTAGAAGTTACAAGCAATCACAGAGAAGTAGGGAAGTGAGGCAGAGTAAGTTGCTTATAAAGTGTGCATATTGAACCACCTGAAACAGTGGGCAGCCAGTTTATCCCACACAAAAAGGCTAAGAAACTGCAAAATACTTGTCTCAAAGCTGTTATACACCAACTCCTGTCTGTCATTGCTGAAGGCAGCTCCCAGGGTGGGGGCTGATAATTCTCCAGGCCTTTGGTTTGCTGGGCAAGCAGGCAGCCTTCTGCACTTGAAAAATAAAATACACCCAAAAAACAAATAATCCAGTGAAGAAATGGGCAGAAAACATGAATAGACACTTCTCTAAAGAAGACATCCAGATGACCAACAGGCACATGAAAAGATGCTCAACGTCGCTCCTCATCAGGGAAATGCAAATCAAAACCTCACTCAGATATCACCTCATGCCGGCCAGAGTGGCTGAAATGAACAAATCAGGAGATTATAGATGCTGATGAGGACGTGGAGAAACAGGAACCCTCTTGCACTGCTGGTGGGAATGCAAACTGGTGCAGCCTCTCTGGAAAACAGTGTGGAGGTTCCTCAGAAAATTAAAAATAGATCTACCCTATGACCCAGCAGTAGCACTGCTAGGAATTTACCCAAGGGATACAGGAGTACTGATGCATAGGGGCACTTGAACCCCAATGTTTATAGCAGCACTCTCAACAATAGCCAAATTATGGAAAGAGCCTAAATGTCCATCAACTGATGAATGGATAAAGAAATTGTGGCTTATATACATAATGGAATACTACGTGGCAGTGAGAAAAAATGAAATATGGCCCTTTGTAGCAACGTGGATGGAACTGGAGAGTGTTATGCTAAGTGAAATAAGTCATTCAGAGAAAGACAGATACCATATGTTTTCACTCTTATGTGGATCCTGAGAAACTTAACAGAAGACCATGGGGGAGGGGAAGGAAAAAAAAAAAAAGAGGTTAGAGAGGGAGGGAGCCAAAACATAAGAGACTCTTAAAAACTGAGAATAAACTGAGGGTTGATGGGGGGTGGGAGGGAGGGGAGGGTGGGTGATGGGTATTGAGGAGGGCACCTTTTGGGATGAGCACTGGGTGTTGTATGGAAACCAATTTGACAATAAATTTCATATTTAAAAAAAAGATTGTAAAAAAGTAAAAATAAATAAAATAAAATAAAATAATAGAATAAAATAAAATAAAATAAAATAAAATAAAATAAAATAAAAAATAAAAAGCTCTGTGGTGTCAAGCAGATACTGAGAGTTAAAAGTCATCCTGCAGAACACTACCGAAATGGCAAGGTCCAGATATGTGAGCAAGGCTCTGACAGTCTGTGGTACCACTTGGCCTTGCACCACTGAGATCCAGTCGTACTGCTTCTTAAGTTCACGCTGTCTGGTCTATGTTTCTTCAAGGTGGTGACTGGCCACAACTTCCTAAACAGCTTACAACAGGAAGCGATAGCCCCTTCTGCTACTGTTGGTTCCAAGGCTGCAATTGATATTTAATCATCTCCATGTCTACCATCCATTCTAGATTCTCCTCATCTTCAGGCAGCTCACTGGTCTAAGTTGCTCACCCAGCCAGTGTGCCCAGTTACGTTGTTTACCTAACAAGGTAACCCAGCTCTTTCTTTCTAGTATATCTAAGTCCTTGGCCATCATGCTCTTATCAGGCTATGGCTGCTTCAATTGCCTATTTATAATTATTATTTGGCAATGAAAACACCAAAAAACAACCCAGGGATTTCCAGACATACCTTTCCTGCTCCTGTTATGGAGCAGCAACTGTCTTCAAGATAAGCAGGGTCACTACCCCCGTCAATATGGCAATTTCTTTCTTTGCCTACTGGTCTATTTACATGAGGAACCCGAAGTGAACAAGCAGCAGCCATAACCTTAGATTTAGTAGACCCCTTATTGCATCCACTGGAAGAACATCCCTCCCCTTGGACCAGGACCTCTAATCCACCTGAGCCTATGGTTACAGGGGCTGGAAGCACAAATTCCCCCAAGTAGGTTGCTGAAAGTAATGGTGAAAAGGGCCATTCCTACTTAACCACTGTGTTCTTAGACCCATCTCGTCTAAGTATGAGAAAAATATCACAGTCATTAGCTTAATGTTTTTATTCTATCTTGAAGGACAGTGTATCAACCTCTCTGGTGCCAACTCCAAGCTAGCAACTGATCTGCACATTTAAGAGACCCTCCCAGTGTTCTGTTAGGCCAGTCACTACTGAATGGTGTGTAGCACAATAGAACCAGTGGATCTCAAGGCCATGTGCCCATTTTCACTTTCCCTCACTGGTCCGAAGTGATAGAATAAATCAGAAAGACTGAGAACCAGTGGTTCTGGCAGTAGCACTAAAGGCAAGAAAGGAAAACACATACCTGGAATATGTAATAATTCCAGTAGGGATGTCTCAGTATTCCTTCCAGGATGGAAGAGTTCTAATGCAATGAACCTGCAGTTGTTGGCTGGTTGGTCTCCTTGTAGGTGATTCCATATCAGCCTCAGCTGCTGACAGCTCTGTCATTCAGCAGTGACAGTAGGGGGATCAGCCTTGTGATGATGTCCATGCTCTTGGACCTATGCATAAACTCAGTTTTCACCCCCATGAATACTATGTTCACAGCACCATAATGCAAGAATGGAGGTGACCAAGGAGAGATGCTGGTTTATTTCCACTGGATGAATCATCCTATGCACTCAGTTGTTCTGGGCTTCCTGTATGGAGGATGCTTCTTGAATTGGTCATTGAGGTGAACACAAAGATCCTCACCCTCCCTTAGAAGTATCCACACTTCTCTAGATCTCCTTGTCTCTGAGCTTCCAATCGTTCTTATCCTAAGCCCCTAACCAAAAAGCTAAATCATTCACCACTGCTCATTGATCCAAGTATGTAATTACCTCAAACTACTGCACCCCCCCCCCCCTTATAAAGTTGAATGCCAGGTGTGATGTTCTAAGCTCTGCTCACTGGGAAGATTTCCCCATTCCCCTGCCACTGTCTTTCAGAGGCATCTGTGAGTGGAGCTGTAATACAGCACCAGCACCATATCAAAAGTAACCACATATCGAGCTGACCCATTTATGAACAAGACCCAAGATTTTTCTCGGTTGATCATCTGGTCATAGGGAAGCATCAGTAAATCCGTAGGGGAGGCATTGGTGCAAGAGAGATAGGTGCACAAGAAACTGGACCATTCATTCTGAAAACTTATTTGTGTTTTCCAGATGTACTCAGATCCCACATGTAATATTCCCATGGTATGATGAATTGAATCAAGCCTGATTTGGCAAGTCCAAAAATACCCAGGACATGATGGAAATCTCCAATCACTTGCTGTCCTTTCCCATGTTAAATGTTCAGGCCCTAGCAAGGCCCAGTAGCATACCAAGAGCTACTTTTCAAATAGTGAATAGCTCTCTGCTGCAGATGGCATGGTCTCACTTTAGAAGCCAAGGATTCTGTTCTTCAACTCTCCTATCAGAGCTTGCCAGAAACACTGTAGAACATTCTGGTCTACCATAGCAACACTATAAAGCATCATATATGTTTCCAGACAACTGGAGCTCACAAATTTTACCAGTATTCCAGGGTCTTGGAATTTTTGGGGGTTTATTTCCCACCTTATGATGCACATGTGTCCTAACAGAACACCCAAAGTATTTGCCATCTACTCTTCCAGATCTAAATCAACATAATATTGGCAAAATAGTGGACAGATCTGATGCTCTGAAGAATGTTTAGATAATCAAGGCACCTTTGGACCGTATTATAATAAAGAATGTAAGATACAGGTCTGCGGCATGACCATGAATGTACATTGTTATCTATTCCAAGTAAATGCAAACTGCTTCAGCATCTCCTCTTGCTATGAATTGAAAAACATGCATTTCCCATACCAGTAGCTACATACTAAGTGCCAGAAGCTGCACTGGTTTTTTTCAAGTAAAGATACAACATACACACAACAACTATGATTGGAGATACCACTTGATTAAATCTACTGCAGTCCATTGTCAGAGAGAGATGAATTAAACAAAGAGATGATCTGGACAACCATCCCTATACATCTCTAAGGATGGCACTAATTTCTGCCAAGTCAGCAGGATGAGATTTTGCTTCTGAGTCATTATCTGGGCTGCAGATGGGCAAATTGGGAAGGTGTGGCAATCTCAGACTTCTACACTTGGCCTTTCCTATGGGTCAGAGAACCACAAATAAGAGAGAAATTTGAAGGCTCTGTTTGCTAATATAACCATTTAGAAGACTCAGGAACCAGAGAAATGACCAGTTAGGCAGTGAACTCTAGACCAGCTAGACATGGACTTGGACCAGGACTCCATTTATCACCAGATCTCCAAATGCCTCAAATCTAACACCTAATATAATGACAGATTGGATCTCCTAGTGTTGTGAGTTATATTACGTAGAAAATGGAACCTGAGAAATATACGTGTGTATAAAAAGCATATCAGGGAGTTATTGTGGAGACAATACCCATTGGGAATGAGGATGCAGACTTGGGTAGGGGAAGAAGTTAGACAGTAATTCAGTTGCAAGAGACCCCATCTGATGCTGTGGAGGGCTCTGAAGCTGGGATAGCCTTTCATAGATATCTCAAATTAAGGCCAGGTGGCCTAGCTTTTGACCCAGCACTTGGACCTGTCATTATATGCGCACTTTTCCCAAGGAGGGGCTTAGCTATCAGCCATCATGCCTAGCAGCTATGAAGATGACCCCTTCTTCTGTCCTGAAGGAAGTTCTGGGACACACGCTACAGCATCCACTTTTGTCCAATCCTTGCACTGCTTGGGTACATTTGATTTGTGTAGTCAGTTTACCCCTTCCAGGAATATCTCCTTTAGGAGTCTGAATGTAATAGCACAAACTATTGCCCCGGCTGCTGCAGCTGATCTCGGGCTCCAAATGATATTCATCTTCTCCTTCTTCTACCAATCATGCTACATTTCCCTCACTGGATACTAGTATGTCTGCTCTTCTTATGACTTACCTGATGGAGTGAACCAGAACCTGTCTGAATCCCTGATCACCAAGCCTTCTCAGGTAATGGCAGCTGCCTTCATTCACTTACTATCAAAATTGGGCAAGGTCTGCCAAGCCTATAGCTCCTCTTGGACCTGCTGTAGAGTCCTTTCTGCTCCGGACCCCACTCAAAGCTGAAAACTTTCCATGTCCTTCAGCAAATGGGCCCAAGCATTATGTCCAAGTATGGAATGTGCTGTCTCCAAAAACCCAAAAGGCCAATCCAACACTGTGCTACATTTTTACTAGGAGAGGGAACAAACAGAGATAATGTGTTCTTTATTTTGGAAAGAGATCCCAACAGGCCTCAGGCCACACAGCCTTTAAAGCTACATTGGCAAGGTGGCCCTCCGATTGGGTTTATCTCTCACCATCTGGAGGGCATGTGTCCTAACAAGGCCTCCAACATACTTGCCACTTCTTGGTCATCAGTTCAATTAACATAATGTCATCAGTCTAGTAGAACAAAATAATGTTTTACAGAATTTCCAGATGGTCTGGGGCCTCTTTGACTATAATAAGGCAGAGGCCATGAGTTAACATAAAAGCTAGAGAAATACTAAATGTATACTGTTGTTTGTCCCACATGAACCCAGACTGCTTCTAGCACTCTTTCCTAATAGGAATAGAAAACAACACATTTGCCAGGCGAATGGCCATATGCCATGAGCCAGAGGCCATATTAATCTACTCTAGTAATGATACCAGCAGGGCAGCTGCAATTAGATCTTCTCTGTCACTGAATTGATACGAATCCACTCCTAGGATCCATGTGGTTCTATAGGAGGCAAACTAGCGAACTAAATGTGCATGTGAAAGGCACAACAACCCATGCATCCCATAAATCTTTAAGAATGTCACTGATCTATACCATTTTCCCCAGGATACAATATGATTTTTGTTTTACTACCTTTGAGGCAAGGATGCAGATTCAGAGGTTTCCACATGCTCCTAAACTCAGATGTGGGAATTGTTCCAACTACCAAGTATGTCCAGTTCAAATATGTATTCAAGAATCAGAAAAATGACCACAAGGTAGGTCCTTGGGCCTAGTGGAACTACTGTGAAATAAATCCTGGCCAGGACTCCATTTACTATTTGGCCTCCATATGTCCCTGCTCTAACAAGGTGGCCATGATGATGCTTCAGTTGCTAGATTACTGGATTACAATTACTGGGACCCTACATCCAACAGTCCTTGAAATGCCCAGTTATTCCCCTTATCCCGGTGTATAATTACCCAAGTAAATGGCCAGAGGTTCCTATGGGGAAGGACTGGGAAACTCATTACCATATACATTTACTGTAGTGTTGCAGGACTCTTCCTCCTGAGGATCTGCCTCTCCTTTGTGAATGGGTCATCGTCCTGAAAACTGGTTCAGATGAGGAAATGGGGCAAAGAATTATGACTTTTTATTAAGGCAGGTGACTTCAGCCTCCTGATAACGTATACTTGATTTCTTTTACTTGCTTCAACGGAACAATACTCTTGTTGGAAGCCCACCTATCTTGCTCCAGGACACCATGTTCCATTACTCATTTCATGGCTCTCTACGCACCATAACCCCAAGGCAGAGATTTCACTCTTTTGCTCATAAAGAACATTGCGCCACCTGGAGTCTATTATTCAAGATTTTATAATCCCCATTGCTATCAAAGATCCCAGGTTTCTAACAGAATCACCCATCAGCCTGGCTGGCAGCTGTCCCCAGTGTGTTCCTTACCTCTTTGGGTGTCCTCTATGCATTCCTGTGGACTACAGTGGGCTGGTAAGCTTTCTACCCTCTTGCATACTGTTCCAACTTTATCATGCCCATCAATAAATTCTTCATTCCCAAGTTTTGGTCTGCCACCCTTGATCCATTACCCTCAGATAGAATCCCTTGGCTCCTGCCAGTGCATGTTAGCTAAGACCTACAGCTCCTTCCATCAGTACCTTTCCTCCCTAAACAGAACCAATAGTTGTGCAGCCAGATTAGGATGCAACTGAGTATTTGGCCTGGTAGAGGGGTAGGAATAGATCCCAAGGGAGGTACATGTTGTATCGTAAGACAGAGGCCTTTTCATTTTCTTTAAATAAAAGCTGGGGGGTGGGATTATAGTCTTTAACAGAGAGGAGTGGAGTACTTCTGTAGGACCAGTAGGTTCAGAGATACCTAGGGGTTGAAGAATCTGAAGGGCATCAACCCAGATGTCCTCTTCCAAGTTTGAGGGTCTCACTCATTCCTAACCTGGACCTTGACCCTGATGTGCCAGAATTTCCAGATTCCAAATTCAACTTTATATAAAGTTCCAAAACCCTTATAATTAATGCCTGGGCCTGATATATAGCTTTTTCTACCTTCCAGTTGCAGGAGATAAGAGTATCTCTATCTCCTGTAAGAAAGCTGTCTAGCTTTGCCACAACACATTAAACCAGTGATTAGTTTCCCTCAGCCTTTGATTGTCTTTCTTTAATTGATAGCACCTAATAAAAGTTACCCAATTTCATTGGCCTTATAGTCACTACTTCCCCAGGACCTCTCAAATGCCCACGATGCTGCTCCCACCAGTGCATTCCCTTCTATCAACATTCCGGTATCCTATCCCAATTTGCAAGTGAAAGTTTCAACAATTCTCCCTTGACAACCTGCCAGGAACTCTCCAAACACTTTAACACCAGTGATGGGCCCCTCACTGCCAGCCACCCTGTAGGTAATCCAGCTGTAAAGTCTCACTTCTAGTTCTAATTGTCTTGGGTTGAGTTGCTTATGAAATGACTCTGAGATGAGGATTTTCGTGCAGGAAGTTTAGTGGAGAATGTTGGAAGAACAACTGAAAGGAAAGTCAGATTAGGCACTTGATGCAGTTGTGATGAAAGCCTCAGCTCTGGCCCTTCAGAACTGAGTCAAGGAGGTTAGGCCTTCGTACCCCACCCCAACCAGTCAGTGGATGTGGGATGTTCAGAGAGAGGTATAACTTTGGGTGAGATGCTCCCTTTACATTGAAGGCAAGTCCCAGAGAGCCATCAGCAGGTGACACTCCCAGAAGCTAGGAGAATGGGAGTCTCGACCCTGAAGGGGGCATGTGGGTGGTAAACAGCATCCTCTACAGACCAGGACAAGTGATAAGAGTAAGCAAGTGTGCAAGCTTAAAAGCCAACTGGATTAGAACTGACCATAAACAATGCTAATGGAGAAGTCTTTAAAAGTTATGTTTGGTAAGCAGTTCAAAAAATAATGAGGGCATGTTACTCATGTCCAATCAGAAAAGTCTACAACTGTTCAAAATTGTCTTCCTCGGATTGCAAAACAGTGACAAAATAGACCTTCCAAATATCAGAGACCTGGGTTTCCAAATCTCACTCAATAGATTCATGACTTAATAAATATCACAAACCAATAATTACATAAGTTACACAATGTGTCAGAAGGAAATAAGTGCTATTAAAAAGAAAAAACAAAAAGAACAGAACAGGATAAGGGCATTCAGGAGTTAGAGGAAAGGAGTACAGGGAAGTTTGCAGAGCAAAGAGAATGGTCATGATAGACCTCCTTGTGAAAATGAGTTTGGTAAAAGGACTAGAGCTTAAATCAGGGCGTGAGCAGTGATGGTATCTGAGGGAAGAACATTGCAGGCTGAGAGAGCAGCCAGTGTAAAGGCCCTAAGGCAGGAGCCTGTCTTGTTGATTGAGGAGCAATCAGAATGCCAGTATGGCCAGAGGGGAGAGGGTAACAAGAAGAGTGGTAGGATAGAGGCTCGAGGGGTCACTGGAGGGCAAGGAGAGGTAGGGGGCTTGGTAGTCTCCGGCAATGGATCTGAGGCAAGAGACTTGAGTAAAGGCATCCATTGCCATTTAACCAGACTCTATCAATAAATAAATTTGGGGAAGAATTTGCTACTCTACTTACACCAATTTTACATGCTCAGTGATCTGACAGCTTTCTAATACATTTCCCATTTGGATACACAATCTCATACCCTACTTTAATATATCATTTTAAATTCAAAAGAAATTAAATATCATGACTAAAACCAAAGCAAAGCAATGAAATAAAACACACCTTTGTTTCCAAACTACACGTGCCTCCTGGATACTCTGATATGACCTCTCTCCACCATCCCATTTCTTTCCCCAGAGCAATATTTTTTTTTTCCAGCGCATCCCCTTATAAACCACCTGGTGAGTCTTAATGGGTTCCAAACATGAAAACCCTATCCTCCATACTTCATAGGCTGTCCCTCAGACTATCACTCAACCACAAAATTAGGTGGCTCAGTAGTAATTAGGGCTACTCAGTAGTCATCTATTAAATGAGTTATGGATAGAAACTGAAAAATGGAATTCATAAACCAAAATTAACATGTGATCAGAATTTACTGGGGCCATTCATTCAATATTCTCCTAGGAAGTCTGGCAGCCACCCAGTGTGTGGCAACAAAAGTGCATGGGTAAATATTTGTAATTTCCAAAATTTTCTAAATTAATTCTCTACTATTAGTGTATGGTGAGGGTTGTCTTCAGTTGGTTAGAGTTGCTACTATTCCTTTTTTAATTTAATTTTTTTTTAGAGAGAGAGAAAGCATGTGAGTGGGGGAGAGGGACAGAGGGAGACAGACAGAGAGAGAGTGAGAGAAGGAGTAGAGAAAGAGAGAATCCTAAGCAGGCTCCATGCTCAGTGCAGAGCCCAATGCACGGCTGATCCCATGACCCTGGATCATGACCTGAGCCGAAATCAACAGTCAGATGCCCCACTGACTGCGCCACCCAGGCACCCCTACCATTCTTGATTTATAATTATAACTTATAGTTAGTCTGCCCTCACCATTATCAATTTACTTTGTCATGAATGGTTTGGTGTATTGTAGAAAGAAAAAACGTCTATAATTTTTTCAAAAACTAGAGTTAAAAGCATGTGTACATTGCAAATTAAATTGGGGCTACATCAAACTAAAAAACTTTTGCACAGTGAGAGAAACTATCAGCAAAACAAACAGGCTACCTACTGAATGGGAGAAGATTTTGCAAATGATATATCTGATAGGGGGTAATATCCAAAATATATAAAGAACTCCTACAACTTAACACCAAAAAATAATCCAATTAAAAAGTGAGCAGAGCGGGGCGCCTGGGTGGCTCAGTCGGTTAAACGTCCGACTTCGGCTCAGGTCATGATCTCATGGTTCGTGAGTTCAAGCCCCGCGTCGGGCTCTGTGCTGATAGCTCAGAGCCTGGAGCCTGTTTCAGATTCTGTGTCTTCCTCTCTCTCTGACCCTCCCCTGTTCATGCTCTGTCTCTCTCTGTCTCAAAAATAAATAAACGTAAAAAAAAAAAAAAGTGGGCAGAGGATCTGAACATTTTTCCAAAGGAGTTACACAGATGGCCACTAAACACATGAAAAGATACTCTACATTCCTAATCATCAGGGAAATGCAAATCAAAACCACAATGAGATACCACCTCACTCCTATTAGAATGGCTACCATCAAAAAGAAAGAGTTAAAAAAAAAAAAAGGCAAGATTGATAAGTGCTGAGGAGCATGTGGAGAAAAGGGAACCCTCGTGCACTGTGGTGGAAATGCAATCTGGTATAGCCACTAGGAAACATAATATGAAGGTTCTTCAAAAAATTAAAAACAGAACTAGCATATGATCCAGCAATCCCACTTTGGGTATATACCCAAAGGAAATGAAAACAGGATCTCCAAGAAGTATCTGCACATTTATGTTCATTGCAGCACTATTCACAACAGCCAAGATATGGAAACAACCATTAATCCTCAACAGATGAGTGGATAAAAAAGATGCTCGGTGTGCCTGGGTGGCTCAGTCGGTTAAGCATCTGACATTGGCTTAGCTAATGATCTCAAAATTCATGAGTTCAAGCGCCGCATCAGGCTCTGTGCTGACAGCTTGGAGCCTGCTTTGGATTCTGTGTCTCCCTCTCTTCCCCTCCCCCACTTGCTCTCTGTCTCTCAAAGATAAATAAACATTAAAAAAAATTTTTTTTAAAGATTCTCTCTCTATATATAATATATACAACGCCCTCAGGTTCATCCAAGTTGTCACAAAGGGCAGAGTTGCCTTCCTTCTTATGGCTGACTAATATTCCAAAATATATACAGAGAGAAATATTATTTGGCCATGAGAAAGAAGGAAACCCTGCCATTTGTGACAACTTGGGTGAACCAAAAGGCATTGTGCTAAGTGAAGCAAGTCAGACAGAGAAAGACAAATACTATATGATATCACCTATATGTGGAATCTAAAAAAGCCAAACCCAGAGAGAAACAGAGTATAACGGTGGTTATACTGGGGCTGGAGGATGGAGGAAATGGGGAGATGTTGGTCAAAGGGTACAGACTTGCAGTTATAAGATTAACAAGTTCTGGGGATCTAAAATACAACATGGGGATTATAGCTAATAAAACTGTATTATATAATTGAAGTTACTAAGAGAATGGATTTTAAATGTTCTCACCACAAAAAAGAAGTGGTAATTATGTAAAGTGATGGAGGTGTTAGCTAATGCTAGGGTGGTAATTAATCATTTTGCAATAATATATAAGCCTATCAAATCAACAAACTATATGCCTTAAATTTACATAACGTTCCACGCCAGTTGTATCCCAATAAAGCTGGAGAACAAAATAGAGCAGAAACAGTAAACGCTTCTCTGCTCCATGCCCTGAGGTGCCAGCGGGGCCCTCCTAGAGGCCCTCAGCTTCCGAGGGAGAGCAGCCTGGCACACGCCCAGGACCAGCGGACTGTTTCGGAACTGCTTTTTAAAAGAGCCACGGGGCAGAGGCGGATGGCAAACATTCGGATTTCCAGTGCTAGGACCCCTGTGGGGGCTTATGGCATGAGTGAGATGAGAAACCACCCTTCTACTTGCTCTACTCCTGTGAAAATGACATCCTGCCATGGGGAAAACAGGAGAAAGGTAAAAAGTCATGGGTGTGGGTTCTTCCTATCAAAAGAAGCAAAGAAAAACTCAATGGGCCCAACACCCTCTGTAAATAATTCCTTACAGAAATCCTAGCTTCCCCACCACCTCCCACAAGGCCCTCTGCCCCACGGGATGTCCAACAGACCCTCTCCCAGGTTTGGCCCACACCATTCCAGCCTCCTGGTCTGGGGGTAGGTTTCACTAAAGAAGGCAAACGGAGCTCAGTTTCATTCCTCTCAGGCTGAGTCACCTGGATTTTTTTTTTTGAGGCTATTTATAGGTTGATTAATAAATAATAATAGTAATCCCACCATTTTGTAATTCTCAACAATGACTCGCAGCCAAATTTCCATCGCAAAGTGTTTTCCTAGAGCTTTGGACGAAGAGCCATGTAAAAACTAGGTTACTGATTTTTGTGAGCGCAGAAATTGTCCCTTACTGCAGCTCCTGAAGGAGGCTTGATTGTTGGGTGGAGGGAAAAGTATATTAAAATGACACGGGGTTGGGGCCTGGGGAGGCACGCTTGACTTTGACCACCGCTAGAGAGCCTGAGTCAGGTGCCTTCACAGGCAGGTCGCAGGAAGAAGATGATGCCTCCACAGAAGGAGCCCGACCCAAGGGCAGCAAAATGAAAGAGAATCTCATTTAGAATTTCCAAGGCCACTGACATCAACAAATAACTCTCAGCTGCCTCCCACTCTTTTCAAAAACTAATCTTATTTTTCTTAAGCTTTGATGAAAAAGTTGTCTCCCTAGCGGCCCTACATGACTGATGGGCAAGCCTCATCTTTTATACCTGCAGTGGAATAAAACTGGTTTTCCTCAGACTATAGGGGGCCTGGCAGTCAGGACAGACTGTCTTGCATGGTCTCCCTCCCTCCTTGAGGAGCTGTCACTGGCCCTCCTGGGGCTACTCCACAGGCTTCGCATCTACAAAGTGCTCAAAGTAGTTGCTGAATTGAACTCGAATAAGTTTCCCCATCTTCCTCTGAAATTACTAAAGATCTTTCAATTTAAAAGCAAGCCTCAGGACTCTCGGACTCTAAGGCATTCCAAAGTTTTGCTACCCAGGGTGGTCCTTGGACCTGCTGCTTCTCTTGGGAGCTTGTCAGATGTGCAAAATGCCAGGCCCCATTCTTGAGATTAAGGCTTCAACATTTGAATTTGAAGGGAGGATACAATTCAGCCCATAACAAGCATTACCATGTCCAGCCATCGTGTTAAGCCTGGGTTACAACCATGATGAAGGGGACAAACTTGGTCCTCAAGCAGCTTATCACTCCTCACTGGCCATACTTCCCCTCATGTTTTGGCCACCCAGACCATGGCCTCTTACTCATGTCAGGTCCTGCAGTCTGAGAGTCTGTGCTGCCTGCTCTGGCCACTTGCCCAGCCCACCAGGAGGAGCAGCTAGTTCCTTCACCCTTTGGCTGAGGAACGTGGGTTCACCCTGTGTAGATGCCAGCCCAAAAGAAGACCCCTCCTGTAAAAACAAAAATTATCTACAGATGCTAAAATTTCTGGCTAAAAGTATGATGAGAAACAGTATATTTACATGGTCTTAATGCATCTCCCCATAAGATATTTATTCATCACAAGAGGAAAATAGTGACCTGGCAGTGGGAAATTTGGCAGATGTGACCTTAAACAAGTGACTAAGTCAACATCAACAGGAAAAAGACTTGTCAACAATGTGCGCCTCCTGATATGATGCATTAAGAAATGATACAGTATCATTTCTGTAGTATCCTTGTCAAAAAATCATAACCTCAATCTAGTCATGAGGAAGATGTAAAAATTTCAAATTGAAGAGCATTCTAAAAAATTGGCCAGTATTCTTCAAAAGAGTCAAGGTCATGAAAGACAAAGGAAGGCTGAGAAATTGTCAAAAATAGGAAAAGACAAAAGACTTCCAGGTGAGATGGGAAAGGAGGAGCACCCTAATCTCATCTCATCCCACAAATACAACTAGATAACACCCACATCAGTGTAAACAACCCAGAAAACAACCGGCAGAGTGGACTCTCCACAGCTGAATGTAAAGAGGAGGCCACATCATGGAGGGCAGGAGGGGTAGAGCCATGGTTGGGAGCTAAATGGCCCCTCTGGATTATCCATGGGAGGGAGGGACATGGCGGGTGTGGAGAGGGGAGAGGAGTAGGCACTCTAGCCATGGAAAACCCACAGGGGGAAAATGAATCCCCGTAACATTTGGCTTTGAAAGCCAGAGGGGTTTAACCTCATGAGTTCTTACAAATCTTCAGGACTTAACACCTGGAACTTTAAAAACCATCAGGCTCAGCTCTGGGAGAGGTGGAAGGTAAGAGTTAACTAGGTCCCCAACCTTAAACAGACAGCACAATAAACAACCCTTCTGAGATACAGCATAGAAGAAGGAGCTTGAAAAACATCTAGGCTATTAGAGACAGAGATTTGTTTACTAATCTCAGAGCATGTGCTGGAGAGGCAGGGATCACTGGGAGACTTCTCCAAGATCAAAGGAGCTGGTGGGTGCCATTACCCCCCTCTCACCCCCAAGTGTAGACACACAGACACTGTGGGAACCAGCACCAACACTCTCTACCCAACTTGCTTATACCACAGCCCCGCCTCCAACATGCTTCTGCAGATCACCCCCCTCCAACCTGCCTAACCTCAGGCAAGAGTTTTCCCAGGCAGCTGCAGGACCTTGCTAGTACCAAGTGTCCTGCCCCCCATTCTCCTGTGCACCTGTCCCCTCCAGACCCCATCCAAAACGATGCTACAAACCTGACAGTGTATAAGAAGCCCTGAGAGAGGCCAACACCACTCCTCAGTGACTGTCCAGGGAGAGCGGAAGGTAACTACACACACCAGTAGTACTGTAGTTCCAGCAGGGGACTGGGAGCGGACATCTGGTCTGACTGCAGGCCTTGCCCACCAACAAAAGCTTCTCTGGGGACAACGCAGGGAACGTGCCCCACAGTTTGGTGCTACCGCATCTCTGGCAAAGGCCCGATATGACTCAACTCAAACCCAAAGTGGTCCCCAGCTGGCCCACTAACAACACAGGGACCAAACCTTGCCTACAACAGGCAAAAGAGCCATTGCAGATGATTGGACCAAAGGCAAAAGTGACTCAGCCACAACAGCAGAGCACACACAACACACATAAGAGACACCCCTGAAGTGCCAGGTTCCAGTGAACAGGGGACAGACACTGCTTTGCAGGGCACTACAGAAACTCTTCTTCGTAAGGCCACTGCTTTCAGTAGTAGGAGACATAGCTGACTTTCCTAACATATAGAAACAGGTATAGAGAGTTAGACAAAATGAGGAGACAGAGTAGTGTGTCCAAAATGAAAGACTAGGACAAAATCACAGCAAGAGAGCTAAACAAAATAGAGGTAAGAATTGAAAGTAATGATAGATAATTTAAATTAATGGTCATAAAGATTCACTGGACTTTAGAAAAGACTGGGGGACCTCAGTGGGACCCTCAAAAAAGAGATTAAAAAACATAAAAAAATAACCAATCAGAGATGAAGAACTCAATAACTGAAATTAAAAATATACTAGATGAAATCAATAGACCAGAAGAAGCTGAAGAACAGATCAGTGACCTGGAGGACAGAGTAGAGAAAGCAATCAAGCTGAACAGGAGAAAGAAGAGAAAAAACAAAAAAACAAAAACTTAGGGAACTCAGTAATACCATCAAGCATAATAACACTTGCATTATAGGGATCCCAGAAATAGAAAAGGCAGAAATATTATTTGAAGAAATAATAGTGGAAAACTTCCCAAAACTGGGAAAGGAAACAGAAATTCAGGTCCAGGAGGCACAGAGAGTCCCCCAAAAAATCAACACCAGGAGGTCCACACCAAGACACATAGTAATTAAAATGGCAAAAAGCAGTGATAAAGAGAGAATTTTAAAAGTAGAAAGAGGAAAGAAAATAGTTACACACACAGGAAACCCCCATAAGGCTAGCAGCCGGTTTTTTAGCAGAAACTTTGCAGGCTAGAAGGGAGTGACATGATATATTCAAAGGACTAAAAGAAAAAAACCCGCAGCCAACAATACTTTATCCAGCAGGACTATCATTCAGAATAGGAGAGATAAAGAGTTTCCCACACAAACAAAAGTTAAAGGAATCCATGGCCACAAAGCCAACCCTACAAGAAATGGTCAAGGGGAGTATGAGTAGAAAGGAAAGACCATAAATAGGAGTAAGAAAAATAGGAAGCACAAAAGCAGTAAAATTAAAACCCGATGAAGGGATTCACAAAATAAAAGTATATACAGTATGACACCATATACCTAAAATGTGGAGAAGAAAGATTATTAGGGGAGTGTGGGGTAAAATCCAGCTAAAGCCTAACTCCATGACACACATCTAAAACATAATTAATTACACAGCACAAAAGTGAAGAGATGAGAAATAGGTGCCAAGCAAATGCAAGAGAAAAGAATACATGGCCATTTAAATACTAGATGAAGCCAAGTTAAAGGCCAAAACCTCATTGTTAATAACAAATATGTCACAATATAATGCTAACTGAGTTGGGGTGTGGGTGAAGGGGATGAATTGAATGGGCGAAATACATGAAGGGGAATTAAGAGTACACTTATCATGATGAGATGATGAGTGCCTAGTAACATAAAGTGTTAAGTCACTATACTGTACATGGGAAACTAATTTAACACTGAATGTTAACTATGCTGGAATTAAAATTTGAAAAAAAAGAAGACAGTTAATGCAATCTGGGATTGAATCTGGAGCAGAAAAAGGATATTAGGGGACAAATGGGAGAATTTCTTATAAGGTCTCCAGATTCATTTATAGTATTGTACCAATGTTAATTTCCTAGTTTCCATAATTGTATTACAGATATGTAAAACCGTTAATATTAGGGGAACCTGAGCGAAGGGCATGTGGAAACTTGGTGCTGTTATTTACCTTCTCTATAAATCTAAAATTATTTTAAAATTAAAAAAGAATATCCGATAGAACTTTCATTGATTAGGGTAGAATGCCAAACTGTTGTAATAGACACCCCAAAGAATACGGTGGCTTAAAGAATAAAGCAGTCTTCTCTCACATGGCAGTCCTGAGGTTCGGGGCCACACTGGCGAAAGAGTTGTCCTCCTCACTCCTGCTCTAAGTTCTCTCCACTGTACACGCCCTCTGAGGCTTTGTTCTCTTCAGAATGGGTAAAGCTGAATTCTCATTGGCTCTTAAATGCTGGGTACACAGAGTTCCGTATATGTGTGTTATATCAATCTTGCTAATTATGTTGTTAAAATATTGCATCTGCGGTCTACTTGATAAGTTACCGAGAAAAGTTTACTATGATATATTTCACCATGGTTGTGGATTTCTCCTTATAATTCTGTCCATTTTTGCTTTCTGTATTTTGAGACCATATAAATAAACGCTGGTGTAGATGGTATCTTTTCACACCATTTTTTGTACCCATTTAAGAATTTGTATATCTTCCCACTGAACTGTTACTTTAGCATTATGCTGTAACTTATTTGTTATTAACAGTGAGGTTTTTGCCTTTAACTTGGTTTCATCCAATATTTATATGGCCATATATTCTTTTCTCTTGCATTTGGTTGACAGCTATTTCCCATCTCTTCATTTTTGCTCTGTGTAATTAATTATGTTTTAGATGTGTGTCACAGAATTAGGCTATAGCTGGATTTTACCCCTCACTCTCCTAATAATCTATCCTTTTTAATTCATGCACAACAGTTCAGATCACATATATTTGATTTATTTCTATCACCTTATTTTATATGTTCTATATACCCTGCTCTTTCATGGCTTATTTCTTCTTCTTTCCTGCCTTCTATTTGATTAACTATATTTTCCTTATATTGTTTTTTCTCTCTCTACCAGTTTGAAACTTAAACATTCTATTCACATTCTTTCAGTAGTAACTCTTAAATTTTTAATACACGCAGTTGACCTAACAAAGTTTAAAATAATCAACCTCTCTTCCTTTCTCTCCAAAATATGAACACTTTAAAACAGTTTAACTCTAATTACTCTGTTCTCATCTTCCATGCTGACATAATTGGTAGTTTTTTGTTTTTGTTTTTAGCACCTGAATTTGTCACTATCATTCGTCAATACTCGTTTAAATTTACCTGCATGTTACCAGGTTCTGCGCTCACAATTACTTCATGATTTTACTGTTTTCTTTTGGGTTGCATTGTCTTCTCTTTTTTTTTTTTAATTTTTATTTTTTAACATAATTTATTGTCAAGTTGGCTAACATACAGGGTATATAGTGTGCTCTCGGTTTTGGGGGTAGATTCCCATGATTCATCACTTACATACAACTTAAATGCATTGCCTTCTTAAAGTACATTCTTCAGCATTTCATTCCCTAAAAGTAGTAAGTCCTCCAACTTTTGAACTTAAAAATGTCTCTATTTCATCCTCACTTTTAAAGGAGAATTTAATTAGAAAGAGAATTCTAGGCTGATACTCTCAGATTTTGAAAATATCATTCCATTATCTTTTGGTTTATATTGTTGTGAAGTCTATGAAAATTCCAATTTTATTGCTTTTTAAGAAATCTGTCTTTTTCTCTGGTTTCTTTGAATCTTTTCTTGTCTTTGAAATCCTAAATCTTCAAAAATCATTTGTCCAGAAGTGGCATTGTATGTCTTTTCCTTCCGGAATGATTGTGCTCCTTGAACCTGTATCTTTTGTCAGTTCAAGGAACTTCAAAGTCATTAGCTCTTCTAATATTGCTTATCCTTTTACTCTATTTTTCCTGTGACAACTCTTGATAGACATAGTTTGTATGTTCTCATTCTATCCTCCATGATTCTTAACATTGCTTACATATCTCTCTCTTTATCTCTGTGCTGCATCCTTGGAAATCTCTTCAGGTGTATCTTCCACTTGACTCTTTCTCTGTTCAGTGGTGTCGAATACTATTGCTGTTTACTCGCTAAATTTTTCCAATGACGTTTTTTTCTAAAAGTTCTTTGTGAGTCTTTCAAATCTGCCAATATTTTCACATATTGTCTTGTTATGACTTTAAACCCTTCTTTGTATTTAATCACTTTGTATTTAATCACTTAAATACATTTATTTTATATTATCCTTAATATATTGTCATTCAATTATCTAAAGAAAGCTCTTAGGGGTCTAACCTGATTTTTGTTGTCTCTGCTATACAAACCTTTATGTCTTGTGTGGGAGAACATGTCCCCTTCAGAAGAATTTTGCATTCATTCCTGCAAAGAGTCCTCACTGTATCCCTAACCTGGAAACCATTTTTATGAAAAATGTTTGGTTTGGCTGCTGCTGGACCATATGAGTAGTATCAACTTACTACCCAAAACTCTGATGAAGCACAGCCCTGCGATTATGAATTTAGAGGAAGGGGGAAGGGGATCTCTTTTTTCCAACCAAAGACAAACAAGCTATCTGTTATCTTTCTGTGCCAGAGCACAAATTTTCCTAGTCCCCTTTCACTGAGGGTAGATAGCCTCTTGAGCATGTGGATTATAGGAGAGGGTTGGTTCAGCTCCAGGTCTTTCTTTATCAGCTTATGGTCACATGGCCTGTTGCCTTGTGGGCCTTAAAATGCAAGTTTCTAGACTACACAGACTGCCCACCTGTTCTGTGCTCTTCCCTAACCCAAGGACTAAAGCAAGAGCTTACCAGTCTGATTTTCAGTTCCTTCTGTTTCTAGAACAAGAGAATGTCCTCTCTTTTTCTCAAAGCTCCTCAGTCATTCAGAAGAATCTTTGGTGTATTTTGTCCAGAATTTCTGGATATTTGCAGAAGGATTGGCGATTATCCTGTTTTATGTCTTTCTAGAAGCAGCATGGTCATTAAAATAAGCTATTCCCTCTCTGCCTCCATTTCCTCTGGTTCCTCAGTTCCCAGCTATAGCAGTTTGACTTTTGCTCCCCTCTCTCTGGAGCATTCTGTTCTCATAACACCAAACTGTACACACCAAACTGATCCCTCTACCTGAAATGCTCCTGCACCCCTCTTGACCTGTTTACTTAACTCTTGGCTATCCATTAACCCACAGGCCTGTTTCATCTTCTCTAAGAAGCCTTTCCCTTGAACCTCTATAATCCCACAGATCCTGGTGCTTCCTTCTTTCTTTTTTTTTTTTTTTTAATGTTTTTTATTTATTTTTGAGAGAAAGAGAGAGTAGGAGCAGGGAAGGGAAGGGGCAGAGACAGAGAGGAAGACACAGAATAGGAAGCAGGCTCCAGGCTCTGAGCTGTCAGCACAGAGCCTGAAGTGGGGCTCCACCTGGTAAACCATGAGATCATGACCTGAGTTGAAGTCGGATACTTAACAAACTGACCTACCCAGGTGCCCCGTTCCTGGTGCTTATTTCTATCTCATTTACTACATTATGAGAAATATACCTTTTAGCATCTCCCTCCACAGTTAAGATCCTTGAGGTCTGGAACTATGATTTACTCATTGTGTCACTACAACCTAGAATATCATCTGACATATAGCAGGTGTTTAATATATAGTTCACTGAATAAATGAATACAGACAAGTTCCATAATTACTGACTTTAAAAGGTTTAGCAGTCCCCCCCCCCCAAAACCCAGAAAACTTTCAGTTTCCTGGAAAACATTTATGCAAGACCCATCATTTGAGGAAGGAAAGGGAAGTATGTAGAGCTCAGAACAATATATGCCAGGGATAGATGATACATTGTGTTCCATCCCCTCAAAGGGGGGGGCAGGCTGAGATAAGGAAGATGTGAAATCCAATTAAACCAAATGTTCAGATCCTTCCAATGATTTTCCATAAAATGTAGTACAGAGGCTCAACGTGTCACATAAGGTCGTCAAAGATCTAACACCTGGTCTGCCTTTCCAGTGTTATTTTCTGCTCTACAAACCTTCACTCACTTCCTTAAAATGACTGTGAATCTTATTTTCCTATTATCACCCTTTGACCCAAAACCTTTATTCATACTATGTTCAAGGGATCAAGAGATGAGTTTGTCTCAGGCACATTTTATTTTATTTTATTTTATTTTTATTTTTTTACTACTGGCTTACTTGAGACCTTTTAGGTAGATATCAAAGGAAATAGAATATATGTAATGGTGTTACTCTTGGCTGTAAGAAAGTCCTCTGCTCCTTTACCTATGTTGCCATGAACTTTATATAAGAGTTGGCTCACTGTCTGTGAGCAGCCCTCCCACAGCTCAGCTCCAAGGGAGGGAAAAGAGGCTGATATTTTAGGTCTAGCACGACTCCAAACGGCAGTCATCTCTGCCTCTCCCCACCATCCCCAAAGACAAGGGCACTGGTAAGGTCCCTGATTTGCGGCCCCCAGATGGAACTCTGTTCCTGACATGTCACTTCTCCCAGTGAAATCTGCTATCTTGTTGAAAGGGATTTCAATGAACTGATTACTTCAGAATAAGTATGTAATTATTTTTGTGGTCAACTGGGACAACATCACATGGGAAATAAGAACAGATGTTGCCCAAAAAAGAATTCAGTTTGGCAGATGCAGAAACATGGTGGGGAGAGAACATCCTCTGACTGCCTGGCTGAGTAATTGCAAACAGCTGCTGGTCTGCTTATCGCTCAGACTAAGAAAATGTCTCAGCAGGAAAGAGAGTTTGTGCTCCACTGGCCCCGCCTCCTCCTGGTATGGATGAGGAAACTGAGGCCAGGGAGAAAATAGGGTCAGAAACCTCATCTGCTTCTTTCACCCTAAGATTTCTTTTTCTGGAAAATGCAGAAAGCCCCCCAAAATTGTTTTCTTTGGGTTTTCCTATACAAAGAGTATAAGTCATAATGAAGCATTATTTTTAAGCTGTTGAGAAGCCAGTGAGCTGCACCGGCTGATTGGCATCCCAGAGCAGCTTCTGCCCCCAGTGTGGTATCTGTTCGCCCCACAGTCACGTGGATGCAGAGCATTGAGCGCTAAGCTCTGAGCAAGTCTTCTGGGGCTCTCAAGCTCCTTAGGCTCCCTGTGAAAGGAAGGCTGTCATTCAATGGATCCTACCCTGCCCCAGCTCTCGTGGGACAGCCTCAATGCTGGGAACATCTATGAGTTTCCTCCACATTCAGAAAATATTCGGAACATCTTCTCTACTCTCTATTTATAGTTCATGGCAGTCTCCAAATGCCAGTAGTATCCTGAGTTTATTTCAGGCCTCTGGTAAATTCCAGAAGAGTTCTGTGCCTCTTGGCATCCCTGAGTTCACCCTCTCAGAGGAGAGAGCAGGCTTGGGTGACCACCTCCTGCAAAAACCCGCCTTCCTCCTGGCTGTGCCTCTTCCTCCTGCTGCTGCTTCCTCCATGAAACCTTCCCACTGGCCCCAGATACTGTTGCTCTCGTCTTCCTCTGGTTTCCCAGAGCACTTTAGAAACTTCCATTATAACACAGCATTCCGTGTATTCCAAGAGTTGGTGTCCTCACTCTGCTCCTCGGCCAGATTCTGAGATCAGGTGGAAAAGACTGAGTCTCCGCACCTTTAAACCTCATGGAGCCCGGCACATCCCCCGGGCTCATTCAAGCAGCCCAGT
Organism: Panthera onca; assembly: GCF_046562875.1. Taxonomy (NCBI): domain Eukaryota; kingdom Metazoa; phylum Chordata; class Mammalia; order Carnivora; family Felidae; genus Panthera; species Panthera onca. The sequence goes on from NC_138339.1 coordinate 228,725,985, forward strand.
TATAAGGTCTGACCATGAAGGTGTAGGTAAATGCGTGAGTCACTGACTTTCTCCTCCCCCTTCCTTCTGAGTCCCAGACGGCCTCCCCACCCCCACACCTTCCTTCTTTGACTCTGAAAGCAGGAGTTTAATGAGCATGGTGCTCTTATGAGGTAATCTAAGCCTTCATTCCTACTCATTCCCTATCCAACCTTGGCCGTGACCCTGAACCACAGGAGATTTTAGAAGTTATTTGCACAGACAGTTAACAATACTATATTATATGCTTGACGTTTACTAAGCTAGTAGATCTTAAATGTTTCACACACACACACACACACACACAAAGGTAACTATGGGAGGAGATGGATGTATTAGTTTGATTGTGGTAAACATTTCACAGGTATGTGTGTATCAAAACATCACACAGTACAGCTTAAAAGTATACAATTTTTATTTGTCAATTATATCTCAATAAGGCTGAGAAAAGGACTTTTTTGTAGAGATGATGAGAAAAATAATTATCCCCATGCTCTTTTCTGTTCTGAATGTTTCTACATGTAACGATACAGCTCTGGACCCTTCAGAAAGCTCTTTGAAATTCAAATCTAGGGCCTCTGGAAGGTTCATTAGAAAGCAGACTCTGGGGTGAATAGGTTCTCATGGCAGAGGGGAGCAACTGCTTTGCATAAAGGCTAATTCAAGGAAAACCAAAATATTGAAGGGCTGTATTTTTTCTCCCTTGGTGGGAAGTACATATTTATAGGACTTAGATTCACCTGCTTTATTGATTAGAAGAATGTCTGGGAAGGAATTGCTCCTGCTTTCCTGCTTCCCCTGCCTACCAAACGTTACTCCATGAGTTGAGTTGAAGAGCGACACTATAGACTTAGCTTTTCGACTTTCCTGCCAGACCTTCCTGAACCCCGAGGGCAGGCAGCACGGCCCCGGCATCAGGGTGCACAGCCCTGTCGCACACAAATCTCCGAGTCCCAGCCAGCCTCCACGGGCATCTGAAAACCCATCTTCCCTGGGCTCTCCGCTCCCCTGCTGCTTCCTCTTTAGATCCCAGTAGTTCGAGACTCCCGGACTCCGCTCACAGCGAGATCCTGCAGGCACCCGGCAGTTTTCAAAGAGCACGATGAGTTAGAACCCCGTTGTTGAAGAGATGTTCACACATGGGGAGAGAAGCTGGTACAGCCGTCTCAGTCGTGTCCTAGCTCTGCCGGCATCTGCCTCCTTCAGCAGGAGCCTCTCTGCTGTGGTGAGAGAGGTGGTGGGGGCAGAGGGTGGGAGCCGGACAGGGGGAGGAAACATGATAAATGCTCTGGCTTTGGTTTGCAAGGATAGAGGCCCCTCTTGGGGCGCTTAGCTTGACCATTAGTTTTGGTGACAATCAAGTCATAAACATCCCAAAAGACCAACTCAGTGTTCATCTCTCCCTCACGTGCACACACTCACGCACATGTGCACGTGTGCACACACACACACAACTAGTCTCTTAAATGGAAGGAAGTTAGACAAGGGAACTTTCAGAGGTCTCTGCTCTCATTTGTATTTCCAGAAGCTTTTTTTTTAAGTAGGTATAAGAGGCACTGTTGAGAAGCAAATCATTTGTCGACAGAGCCCTTGAAGTTAGGCAACGATCACACTATGCACACATTGCACACGGACACGCCCCAGGCTCCTGCCCCAGCACCAGAGAGCCCTCGAACTGAGATGGCTTCGTGGTGAAGAGAAGATGCAGAGAGAAAAGAAAAAAGGAGGTTGCTCCCTCATAAGGAGGAACAGTATTGAAAGCCTCATCTGGCTATTGAGTTGGGACGGTGGGACCCTGAGTGCTTTTTGCTTAGTGCTTGGTGTTTCTCTCCAAGTACTATTGGGCAGGGCCAGGTACTGGGCTGATCCTTGACCACTGCCCTCACCTAATGGTCACACTGTTATTTGCATGATAAAATGTGAGCTAAATACAACCATAAAATCTGCTCTTCTCCTTCTGTTTCCCTGCCGGTTCCATTATCGTAGGATTGTCTAGAAGGCTTGGGCTTCTGCTCCTGCCTCTGGTTCTGTCCCCAGAGACCCCATTGAGCTCTAGTCTGTCCAGAAATAGCCAGAAGCATAGAAGAGAGCAGGGCTGACCTGGCCCCATCCTGGGATCAGAAGTTAACAGGTGTCTCCTGCTCCCCAGAGACCTGCCTGTCAAGCCCGGGAAGTAAGTTTAAAGCCCCTGCCTCTTTTCCCTTCTTTGTCATTCTTAGCCCTCATACTCCTCTGTCTGTGGGAAGTGCTCAATAAATATTTCAGTCAAGCTGCTGATACAGGAGCAGACCTCTTGCGCCATACACGGTCAGGTTCAAAAGATTGTTGAAAGAGAAAATAAATCAAGTTGTTCCCACAGCTCGTTCTTCTTTAGCCGCAAATGTGACTAATTAGTTCATGAGTCAGATCCAGGCAAAGGTGACAGCGCTTGAATTGGGCTCTGAAATGTTCTCACAAACAAGGAGGATGGACACCGTCTGCCCACTCTGATGCCAGGGGACATATGCCCCTGAGGTGTGAGCTTCCTGTCATTGGGTCAACGTCACAGATGATTTGAGTTACACTCAGCAAAAGGCTGTGAGGAAATTGTGAATCGACAGTTCAGCAAAGGAATTACAGAAAGAGTCAGGCTGTCAGTGAAATCATATCCTGAGATCCCAAGTGACAAAGGGAAATGGGAGGAATCTGCAGGTGTCTTTGTCCACGAGCACAGTTACGTGAACGGGAATAACCACGCTCCACAGGGAGGTCTGATGGGAGTTTGGGAGGAAGGGAGCCACCATATAAATGTAGATGAGAGTTACGGTGATGAAAGAAAAGAGTATAGATATAGATGGATGATACTCATACAGAGACACACATGGCAGGACCTGGAGAATCAGTCACATTTAAAATAAGAACGGGGGGGGGGCGCCTTGGTGGCTCAGTCGGTTAAGCGTCCGACTTCGGCTCAGGTCATGATCTCACGGTCCGTGGGTTCGAGCCCCACGTCAGGCTCTGTGCTGACAGCTCAGAGCCTGGAACCTGCTTCGGATTCTGTGTCTCCCTCTCTCTCTGACCCTCCCCCGTTCATGCTCTGTCTCTCTCTGTCTCAAAAATAAATAAACATTAAAAAAAATTTTTTTTTAATTAAAAAAAATAAATAAATAAAAATAAAATAAGAACAGGGGGCGCCTGGGTGACTCAACTGGTCAAGGGTTGACTCTTGATTTCGGCTCAGGTCATGATCTCGTGGTTTGTGGGTTCAAGCCCCACATCAGGCTCTGTGCTGGCAGCATGGAGCCTGCTTGGGATTCTGTCTCTTCCTCTCTCTCTCTGCCCCTGCCCTGCTTGCTTTCTTTCTGTCAAAAATAAATAAACTTAAAAAAATGAAATGAAAAAATAAAATAAGAACAGGGTATAGAAAGCCTACAAAACAGAGAAAAGGAAAATCAAGGAGATATTTTCAGCAAAACCACTTTCTTCAGAAACTAGGAGGAAAGTCATTTCCTCCAGGAAACCTTCTTGATTTGTCTCTACCTGATCCTCTACTCATCATTCGTTCGTAAGAGACTGAGAGTCTAGGGGTGTCTGGGTGGCTCAGTTGGTTAAGCATCTGACTTTGGCTCAGGTCATGAGCTCCCAGTTCGTGGGTTTGAGCCCCACATCAGGCTCTGTGCTGACAGCTAGGAGCCTGGAACCTGCTTCAGATTAAGTGTCTCCCTCTCTCTCTGTCCCTCCCCTGCTCATGCTCTACCTCTCTCAAAAATAAACATTAAAAAAAAAAAAGACAGAGAGTCTATTATGCACGAAGGCTACCAAGTCAAGCCAGACCTAACATTCTCCAAGAAGCTTATGAGATAGGGAGTTAAGACAAGTTCACAAAAAACTTTTTGTAAGATCAGAAGCAACAGAGTCATGAGAGTGATCCACACGAGAGACAAGGGTCCCAGAACTACAGACAGGGGGAGGCCGCTTCCGCTGGGAAATCGGACATCTGTACATATCAGGCTAGTCTACGTTCACTCGGTCTTGTGATGCGCACTTTCAGGGCTTGGGTACCAGGACATTCTGTATGCCTCTGGTTTGTCTCCTTGGCCGAGTGAAAGCAGGTCCCATGTTTGCGAGACCTTTCCAGCACTCCTTTGGGGCCCAGGTGGTGTCCTGGCACTGGTCAGGTTCTCTGAAACTCCCAGCTGGAAAAGAAATTTCCTCTCATGTGATCGAACTAGCAGAAACACAGGACATAGCAGATTGCCTGAGAATAACTGCAGTATTTGAAATATGTTTTCAGGGTTTTCACGGCGTTTAGTTCTTAGCAAAGGCCTTTATGGAAGGAATGATTCCTCTCCCCTTGCAGGCTAAATGATGCTTTTGGTGAATCATTTCTTTGTTTCGGTTTTAGATTGCATCTCACAAAATCACCTCAGGGGCAAATCTCTCCAAATGAAACCGTTAATAAGAACTGATAAAACCATGGCAGCTTTTCAGAACTATCCCTGGAGGTCGACCACATCACAAGCCGGAGCTCACACTCCGTTTGTAAATCTGCGGTGGAAGTTCTTGGGGTCACACTACCCACCGCACTTCCCGCCCTTCTCTGGCTGGCCCCCTGAGTGCCACTTTGAAGAGAACAGTCCCGGAAATAAACATAAGAAGGAGTAAACCCAGACAGAAGGACGATGGGTATCTTGGGGCAAGTTTCTTCGGAGGAAAGGGTTCCTGCTGACCGAGGGCTGAATTGCGGCAAGTTGTCCCTCAAGACCCCACAGGGGAGGCAAGGAGGAGGGAGCAGTTTGCTCTCAGCCCGAGGCAGGGTTCGGCAGATGGCAGTGTGACTGTCCCCAGCAAAGCTAGCCTGAGCTGACCCCGCAATCACCTGTTCCTGCGTGGGGCCTGGATGGATGCTCCTAAGAATTGGCAGGTTGCCAGCTGCCTATTTATTAGCTCGTTAGTGATTTTCTGGGTTCTCAGAGTGTCTACTTGATTCCCAACAGTTCACAAAACTCACCACCGATACTTCTTTACTCTTTCTCATATTTCATGAGGGAAGGGCACACATTCACCTGGACAGTCTAGGGACTGACTTTAGAGACCTAGGGTTAGTTGCCTCTTTTCTCCAGATACCCAGGGCCTGGTCCACTCAAACCCACCCCCTGGAGGTGAGCGGCCCCACCTGCTTATCTAGGGCTCCAAGTGACAAAGTGTGGTCCCTGAACCAGCAGCGTCAGCAGGACCCGAAGCTTCTTAAAAATGCAGGCTCTCAGGTTCCACCCCAGACACATAGAATCGGATCCTGCATTGTAACAAGACCCCCAGATGATTCGTGTGCACCTTGAGAAGCATGGCTCTAAACCAGTGATTTCATTCCTAAGAATTTATCCGGAGGACGTGATCAGAGACACGCAGAGCCCGTAGGTAGCCGTGTTCACAGGCAGCATCGCTTGGAAAGACAAGAACTGAAAACAAACCAAATGCATCAAGGCAATATTTACTGAGTGCCTACTATGTGACACTGAGGAAATATGAGTGACAAAACAGATAATTTCTTAAAACTATGGCTTGTTTGGTCAGACAGAACATTATACGGTCATTGTACAAATGCCCTTTCAAAAAGAATAGCCTATGTTCGAGCCTTATTTCCTGCCTTCCGGTTTCGCTCCCTCATTGTGATTCCCTTCAGGCAAACAGTTCGTGAAGTCTGCTAGACTGGGGACATTTCCCTTTGCTAAACAAATAAGCAAACACAGAAGGGTCTCGGCTGTTGGGGCACCTTGGAGCTGCGTGTGACAGGAATCAAAATCCACTTCCAGGACTGGGGCTGTACAAAAGTGACTGTTTGCTTTCACTTTTTCTCCCAGTGTGTCCATCCCCCAGGGTATCACCCATTCCCTCCCGCGGCATGTGGCCCCATCAGTTTCATCTCCGTGGTGCCCTGCAGATTTATGTCACTGTATCCATTCTTTTTTTCCTAAAAGGAAGACAACTCAGATAAGCACATCCGGTTTAAGCAAACATAACTTTATTTGACTACAGCTTCGAGAAGGGTAATAAACTCTGAAGAGGAGATCTTCCAGAGAATATAGCAATATTATCTTGCCAGCCCAGGGCTGGGGTTTAAGGCTGCTCTCAACAGTTGCCCATAAATCATTGCTTTACTTAGTATTATCCAAACATAGCAAAGTCACTCAAGGAACACTTCTTTTTTTTTTTTTTTTAATGTTTTAATGTTTATTTATTTATTTATTTTGAGAGAGAGAAAAAGAGAAAAAGCGTGTGAGCAGGGGAGGGACAGAGAGAGAGGGAGAGAGAAAAACCCAAGCAGGCTTCACACTGTCAGCGCAGAGCCCAACACAGGGCTCAATTTCATGAACCGTGAGATCATGACCTGAGCCAAAATCAAGAGTCCGGATGCCTGAAAGACTGAGCCACCCAGGCGCCTGAAGCCACACTTCTTATAAAAGTAAATAGTCAGTGGCTGCACTTAGAAAAAACATCTGACTAAAGAAATTGTGGTTTCTATACACAATGGAGTACTATGTGGCAATGAGAAAGAATGAAATATGGCCCTTTGTAGCAACGTGGATGGAACTGGAGAGTGTGATGCTAAGTGAAATAAGCCATACAGAGAAAGACAGATACCGTATGTTTTCACTCTTATGTGGATCCTGAGAAACTTAACAGAAACCCATGGGGGAGGGGAAGGAAAAAAAAAGAGGTTAGAGTGGGAGAGAGCCAAAGCATAAGAGACTGTTAAAAACTGAGGACAAACTGAGGGTTGATGGGGGGTGGGAGGGAGGGGAGGGTGGGTGATGGGTATTGAGGAGGGCACCTTTTGGGATGAGACTGGGTGTTGTATGGAAACCAATTTGACAATAAATTTCACAAAAAAAAAAAAAAAGAAAAGAAAAAAAATAAATTTAAAAAAAAAGAAAAAACATCTGACAGTAGAGTCCCCAGCCAGGGAAAGGGCCCCTTGTCTGCCTCACAGCCCACCTGGTTGGTTCTTCAGTCCTTGGGCCCACTTCTCCTCTCAGGGAACATGGCTGCTAGAAATCTGAGTCCTACGGAATTTTTTCTTGTCGGGTCCTTATCTAATCCTCTTCCTTGATCACTCACCCTGTTTGGCCTGCCCCAGCACTTCCAGCCTCTTAATTCCCTCCCCAATCTCTTCCATCCTTATTCATGTCTTGTTCATTGATTATTTCAACAACCAAGTCCCATACTGTGTTGGATGTGATGTCCTCAGATGAGCCAAGGGACTCACTTCCCATATGCGGAGAAAAGAGACATGGACAAAGCCCAACTACCTAGGTGACCATGACATTGCCAGTGTTGGGAAGTCATGTTTATTTTGTAATACTTAAATAAAAATGGCCTTGATTCCCTTTCTTCCCCAAGCTTCTGTTTCACCTAATACGTTTCTTTGGTTCTACATTTCAGCACCTGCTGAATCCTCTCCCTCCATCATTGCACCTGCTCCTGTCACTTGTATGAGGTGGCTTTATCTGCATCTTGTGGCCCACTCTGGATGTCACTCCCCAGAGTCCCTCTTCCCGGCTTGTCCTCCGTCTGGCAGAAAAAATTGACTCTCCCACTTTATCATGAAGAGTCTTTTCCCTGTCTATGTCTCTCTCCAGATCTTTCCTTATAAATCTGAAAACTCATTCAGTTGACCACACACCAAGAGCCATCCAGGAGAGGACTCCAGATTTTGGCAGCACAAATTATAGTCTTTTAAGAGGATCAGGTTCTCAGGCACCTGCCTTCCCTAAAAGCTTCTCTAAGGTATTATGGTTGTATTGTATATTGTTTATGTAAAACTATATTAAGAGAGAAGAAAAATTTCAAATCAATTACCTAACCTTCTACCTTAAAACATTGGGGGAAAAAAAAACACTAAATCTAAAGCAAGCAAAAAGAAAGAAATAATAAAGATCAGGGCAGAAATTATTGAGTTAGAGAATAGAAAAATAATAAACAAATCAATGAAACCAAAGTCTGGTTCTTTGGAAAGATCAACAAATCTTTAGCCAGACTGACCAAGAAAAAATTGCTAGAGTCAGAAGTGCAAGAAGGGATATTACTACTAACCTTATAGAAATAAAAAAGAATGTAAAAAAATACTAAGAACAATTGTGTGCCAATAAGTTACATAGTGTAGATGAAATGGACAAATTCTTAGAAAGACACAGACTACTGAAATGGACTCAAAAAGATCTGGAAATTCTGAATAGACCTTTAACAAGTGAAGAGATTGAATTAGTAATCAATAAACTACCCACAACAGGCCTAGATGGCATCACCATTGAATTCTACCAAACATTTAAAGAGTTAATGCCAATTCTTTACAATTCTTTCCAAAAAATAGAAGGGGAGAAAATACTTCCCAACTCACGTATACAACCAGTATTACCCTGATACAAAATCCAAGGACAGCACAAGAAAACTAATATCTCTTAGGAATATGGACACAAATCCTCAATTAAATATCAGTAAACTAAATCTAGCAACATATAAATGTAGTTATACAGCATTAACCAAGTGAGATTTGTCCCAGGGAGAAAGATTGATTTCATATCTAAAAGTCAATTAATATAATAGATCATATTAATAAAATAAAAAAGAAATGCTATATGATCATCTCAAAAAAGGCAGTAATAGCATCTGACAAAATCCAACATACTTTCGTGTCAAAAATACTCTACAAATTAAGAATAGGAAGAACTAGGAACTTCCTCAACCCAATTAAAAAGCATCTACAAAAACCTACTCCTAACATTGTGCTTAATGGTGAAAACTGGATAACTTCCACCTAAGATCAAGAATAAGATGAAGACATCCATTTTTTTGTCTCTCACCATTTTTATTCACCACTGTATGGGTGATTCTAGCCAGGACAATTGGGCAAGAAAGAGAAGTAAGAGGACCCAGATTGGAAAGGAAGAATAAAAGCACTTAATGCATGGCTACTTAGGGCTGGGGGTGGTGAAAGAACGGTGAACCACTAAGAGGTACAGATTTCTTTTCGAAGTAGAGTTTGCACATATCTGTGAAGGGGCTAAAAGCCATTGTATTGTACATATCAAATGGATGGATTGTATGGTATGTGAATTATATCTCAATAAAGCTATCCCCCCCCCAAAAAAAAGGTGTGACCAGAGAAGTAAGAGAACTAGAAGAGAGGATAAAAGTGGAAAACTCAGAGAGGGTAATCAACATTAACTCACCAGAGTCAAAGTCAAGAATAAAAGAAGTTCCTTGGACTGAGTGACCATCAGGACAATCGATGACCTGCTCTCAGAGAAAACCTGTCCTTCTATTTTGCCAAAGCCAGCTGCTCAGCCTTTGTTCTCCATCACTTTCCTTTTTCTTCCATCGATGTCATTCCAGAAATATCTCCTTTACCTCTTATATCTTGAATTACATCATTTATACTTTTCATTCTTTTATTCTTTCACTCAACAAATATCACAGCACCTACCATGTATCAGGCACCCCTCGGGGCTCCAAGACACCTCTGAAACTGGTTGTTGATAAGGACTATGTTATGTGGTCATTGTTAGCTGCAAGGGAGGCTGTGAAGTATTTTCATTTTCCAATTTCACTGGTAGACAAAAGACAAAGGAGAAAAGAGCTCAAATTCGTGTTGACTTAATCAACTTATATTTTCTTCCACATTTTATATATATAAATATATATATTTATATAAAGTTTTATAAATAAAACTTTAAACCAAATTTGAACACAGGTCTGACAGCTAGAATTATTTTCATGGATATTGGAGAGCCCAGGTACCCTCCAGTAGTTCTCCATTATTTGCTTAATTGTTCAGGTCAAAAACTCTGGAGCCACATTTGACTTCTGTCATTTTAGTCACACCCTGCATCCAATTCATGAGCTGGCCCTATGAAACAAGATCTTCAAAATGTATCTCTTCATCTTCACTGTTACCACCCTACTCCATGTACTCACCATTTCTCATCTGGCCTATTTATAACAACCTCTTTCCTAGGTTCCCTGCTTTCACCCCTGCCTCCCACCATCTGTTCTTTATAGCACAGTCACATTGATCCTCTCAAAACAGATCTGATCATGTCAATCCCTTGTGGAACAGGCTCAAACAGCTCCTCACTGCACTCAAAATTAAATCTAATGAAGAAAGGATGATCTTTCCAATAAATGGTGCTGGGTCAAATGGCTAGCCATATGTGTGAAATTGAAGCTTCATCCCTACCTCACATCATGCAAGGAAATGAAGTCTGGATGGACTGCAGACCTGAATGTGAAAGATAACATAATAAAATTGCAAAACAAAAGCATAACAGAAGATCTTTGTTAGCTTTGAATATGAAAAGATTTCTTAAACAAAACACAAAAATAAAACCCCACAAATAATAAAAAAGCTGCATTAAAATTAAGAACATCCCCCCACAAAAGATGTCATAAAGAGAATAAAGATACAAACCACAGAGTGAGAGATATTTGCAATATAAATATTCAACCAAGGATTTGTATCCAGAATATATAGAGAACTACGAACTATTCAAAAAGACAGTCAATTAACAGAAAACAAAAATGGGCAAAAGAGTTGAACAGGGACCTCTCAACATAAGACATCCTAATGGCCCACAAACATATGAAAATGAAAATGTGTTTAAGTTCATGAGTGTCAGGAAAATACAAATTAAAATTACAATGGCACACCACAACATGCACAACAGAGTGGCTAACACACACAAGCCAAAAGACAAGCTATCCCAAGCACTGGCAAGAGTATGAAACAACTGGAACTCTCATAAAATGCTGATCCGGGTGAAACGTGATGCAAACACTTTGGAAATTGATACTATTTACTGAAGTTGAACATACATTTATTCCATGAGCCAGCAATTTGATCCCTAGATTTATATCAACACACACATATATATCAAAAGATACATAGATGCATGCTCATAACAGCTGTATTTAAAATAGCCAAAAGCTGAAAACAACCCAAATGGATAGATTAATGAACTGTGGAATATTCATAAAATGAAATATTATACAGAAACAAGAATGAACAAACACAACACACAACATGGAAGAATCTCAGAAGCATAATGTTGAATGAATGAAACAAGACACAAAAGACACATTTCATTTGTATGAACTTCAAAATCAGTCATTCTGGGAGCCAGATGGTTGTTCTCTATGCGGAGGGAAGGGTGTCTGTGAGGCGGCACTAGGATGGGGTGCCGGTGAAATTCTGTTTCTCAACCTTGGGTGTTGGTTACACAAGTATATTCAGTCTGTATACCTGAGGTTTGTGTATTTTTCTGTGTTTGTTATGCTTCAGTTAAAGTTTTTCTTTTTTGGGGTGCCTGGGTGGCTCAGTCAGTTAAGCATCTAACTTTGGCTCAGGTCATGATCTCATCATTCATGGGTTCAAGCCCCACGTCAGGCTTTGTGCTGAGAGCTTGGGACCTGCTTCAGATTCTGTGTCTCCCTCTCTCTCTGCCCCTCCTTTCTCTCTCTCTCTCTCTCTCTCTCTCTCTCTCTCTCTCTCTCAAAAATAAATAAACATTAAAAAAAATTTTAATGTTTTCCTTTTTCTAAACCCCATATGCTAGGGGTGCCTGGGTGGCTTAGTCAGTTAAGTGTCCTATTCTTGGTTTTGGCTCAGGTCATGATCTCATGGTTCATGAGATTGAGCCCTGCATCAGGCTCTGTGCTGACAGAGCAGAGCCTGCTCGGGATTCTCTCTCTTGTCTCTCTGCCCCTCCTCTGCTTGTGCTCACTCTCTGTCTCTCAAAATAAACAAACTTTTAAAATCCCGTATGCTAAAAATAAATCAAACTGCAAAAATCAAAATAAAACAGCATAAAATTTAAGTCCAGAAGTGTCCTCTAAGCCTTGCACGATCTGACCTGGCTCTTTGGCCTTCACCTCCTACAGATCCCCCCTTGCTCACCAAGCCCAGCCACTGCCTTCTAGTTGTTGCTCAGGCACACGAGACAAGCCACCTCCTACAAGGTAACCTGTCCCTGGTAAATCTGTCCCTGATTTATTCGGAATTCTACCCAGGTGCCATCTCTTCAGAGAGGTCTTTCATGACCACCCATCTAAAATACACAGACACACATAGACTCGGGTTACCTGCTTTCTCTCTCCCTAAGGCCTAGGAATCTTCACCTGCTGTTATATTATTTGTTTCCTGCCCCTGCTGTAATATGACCTCCATGAGATAACACTGGCGTGGTATCAGCGGTGCCTAGAATAGGGTTTTGTTGAATAAATGAATGAATGAAACTCAAGGGTGAGGATAGTTTCTCACTTTACGTCTTTGCATCTCCTGTGCCCGGCATAAAGCTTAGTCCATAATAGATGTTCAATAAATGCTTAATTGTTTTGGAGTTGAATTGAGAAATCGCATTGCCAATCGACCTTTCTGTGGAAGGCTACAAGGCCTTCTGCAAACAGTATTTGTATGCTGCCATTTCCATGCTGTGCTCTGAGAAACAATCTTAGGATTTGCAGTTTGGCCATAGATCCCATTCGCACTTAAAAGACACAATACCAACCATGAAAAGACAGATCAATGCAATGATTCAATACTGCTGAAACCTAAGGGAGTAAGAAAGCGATGCTTTTGTTTGGTTGAAAGTTTCCTGCAGAGATGAATCTTGAGTGACTGGGCATATGAGTACACACTGGAATACCTATTTGCCAGATAACAAAGTCTCCCTCGCCTCAGATGCTGTCTTAGCTCTCGGAGCCTTCAGAGGAAGTGATAGAAAGCTAGTTTCTGTCGGGCGCTCCAGTGATTCAGCACCTTTCTTTACGTACTGTATTCCCAGGTGCAAATGAGACTTTGTGAAGCTTGAGGAAAGATGGCAACAACAGTGACCAGCCAAACCCAGCGTTCGCAACTTGTGTGGCTGAAAAGGCCACGTTGTGAATGGAGGGTTCAGATCGCAAGCACAGGCTAGCCATGGCCAACCCATCTAGAGCCCTCCAGAGGGCAGATGCTGGAGGTGGAGCCCAGCTTCTCATGGTCCCCCAAGTCACCCGGCAGGCATAGATAGCTCTTGCTTACAGGAAAACCAGAGCAGATCTTGTCTTTGCCTCTTCCTCCAGGGCAGTCTCAGGAACACAGGGGGAAGGAGTCCTCTGCCCTGCCACTCTTTCCTCCCTCAGCAGCACCCCTCTCCTCCTTGGGTGCTCAGTGTTCCCCCACAGCCACTTTTTTAAAATCTGCTCTACGGAAATGCTCCCAGACTCATTCACACTAAGGTGCACGTACTGATGATAGCTTAGACGGTTTCTCCAACTAAAAGTATGTCAGTGAAGATTTCTTTGAGGACCTAACTGAACTCATCGTTTACTCTCAGAAACTCTTCTCTCTGTCTTATTTATCTACTTTTATTGTAGTCCTTTCTTTCCACTCCTCAGACTCAAACCTTTGCTGTTTCTCACTGCTTTAGCTTAGGGCGTGGAAACTGCCTGGCTAATTTGAATACACATTCTGGAAAGCCCAGCGCCAGACATCCATCATCCACAAGCCATCCTCTGCCCAGCACACGGTGAAAGTTCTGTAAGTGTTTGCTAGGGGATGCTGAAGGCCCTTGGGTTCATTCCCTACTTCCCACTTTGAGTGACCACAGTGTCCCGGGCCTCCGTGAGCTGAGACAGGAAAAATTGCTTACCGCTTCCCTCATTTCAGAACTCTCTGAAAGAGTTCCTCCTAGTTAAGCAGGTTTAAATCTATGTTTCCACCCTGGCATTTAAGGCAAACACCCCCAAGCCTCCCCACCATAATTTGGGCTCATTATCTATCCTGCTTTCTCCCCAAGGATCCAAAAGGTAAATGGCCTAGGGGTAGAAGAGAGGAGGGGAAAAATTCAGAAACATTTCTATGCTTCTATTTTCCTTGGATTTTTTAAATTTGAAAAAATATGAAATTTTTAGAATAAATAATAGGACATTTAAAGTATTCTTAAGTACTTCGATTTTCATGTCCTTTTGTTGATCCTTACACAGAAAAATCTCACATAAAATTAATAGCAGATACTGTATCTGAATCAGAGTTTTGCCAAAACTTCCTCACCAAATTGCTCCTGGAAAAGCAACCGTTTGAGGATTTAAATGTATCTTTTGCTTACATATACCCACGAGAATCAGAATAAGAATTTATTAGGAAGAAAAACAATTTGATGAACAGTTTTCAGGAAGGCTCTAAATACCACGAGAAGGCACAAACAGATCTCTGTACAGATTTTAGGGAAGAAAGGGATAATTTCTGCATGGGAATAATCAGGGAAGCCTCCACGTACACCCGAGTCTTTGAGCTGGACCGATTTCCACAGGCAAAGCACGGAAAGCAGAAGACACAGCAGGAGCAGAGACGGCCTGGCAGGAAAGCACAGCATGTGTTCGGGGCCACAGGCTGTTCACAGCACAGCCTTCAGGACAGAGTTGGTACGAAATGGAATTTCTACTGACTGTAAGATGCATCCCGATTTCAAAGATGCTAAAATATGTCCACCCCCAAAAACATGCCTTTAGAACTGATGAAACATAGTGAGTGAGGAGATTGCAGCAGAGCAATAGGACGAAGGAAGCACAAGGCATAATCTCAGTGACACAGCACCTCAGTGAGGCCTTGACCGGCCTCAGAACAAGAGTTTATTCGGATGTTACAGGTAGGAGTGAAGGCTTTGAATGCCTAAGGCAGAAGGGCTGTGCAGCTTGACCCCACCTTGGCAAGCCTGCCCCAGCCTAGCAGACTTCTCACAAATGCCCCTGAAGAGGTGGGAGAGGAGGGCCTCAACGAAGCCTCTCTTGTTTTGTCCCAGAGCAGACAGCCCTGGTCCCGTTGAGACGCCGAAAGAAAGTGAGGGGTGTTCGGCTCCCTTGTTCCACTGACCACAGCTTACAGAAACTGAGGTGGGCAAAGGGATATTTTGTAGTGATGTGCTTTCTAAGGGAACCAGGGGAGCTTTTTATTCATTTGCATCCTTATGATAAAAAAAGAACTAGGGTACCTGGGTGGCTCAGTCGGTTAAGCCTCCGACTTGGGCTCAGGTCATGATCTCACAGTTTGTGAATTCGAGCCCCGCGTCAGGCTCTGGGCTGACAGCTCAGAGCTTGGAGCCTGCTTCGGATTCTGTGTCTCCCTCTCTCTCTGCCTTTCCTCTGTTCTCCCTCTCTCTCTGTCTCTGTCTCTCTCTCAAAAATGAATAAGCATTAAAAAAATTAAAAGAAAAAAAAAAAAAGAACCTTAGAGTTCCAGCTTTGAAGCTCAGAGAAACCTATAGACTGATAATCATCAGTAGACAGAAAGGGGGAGTTGTGAACTTTAATTTCCAATGAGAAAATATCCCTTCTGAGCCATCCCATCACTCCAACACATGCACACACACACACACACACACACACACACACACACTCACACACTCACATGTTCATACACATACACACACACTCAAATGGGGAGATGGTGAGACATTTGCTGGAGAAAAAACAGGTATTATTTCTGATTCTGAGATATTGGCTGTCACAAGATTTTCAGACATAATCTAGAAAAGGTTGGCTTTCAGTTTGCTTTATGCAAGTTTCTGCTAGCTGCACATTTGTCTATGGCAACATTAGAAGCAGCAACCAAGGACTTACATGCATATTTTATTAGTAGATAATTATGTTCCTTATAATTGGTTTCTAAGTCAGACCGTTTCACACAATTATGGTGTTTCCTTTGCCTATTCCGTCAATCAGAAAGATACTAAGAAAGTTCTTTATTATCAAAAAGCTATACTCTTAACCTCTATTATGGAATGAATCTAAAAAATATAGCTGTTTTGCATATGTAGAATACCCTTTGTTAAAATGCATCATAGATTCAAAAGAAAGAAGAAAAAGACTACAAAGACAGATGTTTTTAAATATATTAGGAGAGACAAAATACCAAAAGGGGAATTTGATGGTGGGGATAGATTTAAAAAATCAACAATGAAGTCATGCTGTTTAAATGCCAGAATCGTTTTTCACCCAAATGAAAAAAGAAAACTGGGTCGTAACGAAGGCCACGAAATAACAGCTAACAAAAGAGCTACATGAGCCCTGTGCTCAGAAAAATCTAAGTTTATTCCTTCACTGAGTCAACAAACATTTCCTGAGCACTGTGTGGGTGGGAAGGACACGGCACTGAGGAAAACAGAGTCTCAGTGCTGCTGGGGCTTAGCGCTGACCCCTGGGCTCACTGGCATGCTCTCTCTCTCTCCCCCGCCCCCTCCCCCATACACACACACACACACACACACACACACACACAGTGAGGCTACACGCTGGTGGGGAGCAGGGAACGCTGAAGGGCGGTTGTCGGCAAGGCCAGGTAAGGCAGTAGTTAAAGACACAGACTCCACAAAGCCCACCTCTACTAACTAACCCTGGGCAACTAACTCTCTAACTAACTCTCTGTGCCTCAGTTTTTCCATCTGTAAAATGGCGATAATACAAGCACACCTAAAACAGTGCTGGAATGAATGAATGAAATGAATGAATGAAGGGACCAATAGGCAGGAGGAAACTTCTGGAGACGATGGACACGTTCATCGCATTGATTCTAGTAATTGTTTCATAGGCAGACACTCATCAAGTTGTATACATTAATTATATACAGCCTTTTGTATATCAGTCACGTCTCAATGAAGTGGCTTAGAAGAAAAAAAAACAGTGGTGGCCATGGCATAGACATTATTAGAAGTGTTAGCTATTAGTATCATTCCCAACCCTCTACACAGCTTTCCTCCAGGGTAAAAATGTTGTCGTGGAGCTTCCTAGGGACCCCTTGGCTATTTTTAACCCTCTCCAGCCCTCTGGGCCCCCCTCCGATGACACCCAAACTTCACTGTAAAGCCCCCAGCGTTGATTCTCCTATGGTGGGTGCGCGACGTACGTGATTCCTTCCCTCGTCACTCCCTCCTTCAAATGCTGCCTCATCCCCACAGCACACCGAGGGGGCTCTACCAGAGGCTCACAATCCCCAGGTCTTCATTTGGAAGAGGAGGACCATGCTCACGGACGGAATTTTCTTAATTCATAATTTCCCCCAATATACTTTTCCCGGACTGCCGGTACTTCTCTACCGCGAGTCCATACACGGGAGACTAGCGTGAGCTGGTGGCTGCTTTCAGCCGAAGTTTGGGCTTTCGATCTCATAAATGAAATAAATGAAATGTCATCGTTTTCCAGAGAGGTTTGAGAACCGCTGCTCCCAGGCGTGGTAATGGGTATTAGTGATTCCCATGAGCGTTCAGTGAGGCAAAGGGAAAGAAAAGAGGAGGACGAGTTAACACTGACCCTGGGACTATGAAACAGGTACCTTTGAGGGCTGCTGGAGGAAGTGAGTGAAACTTTAGCAAGCGACAGGGGGCAAGTATTTGGAGCGAGGTGATCTCCCAGAGCAGGGTCCTTTAACCAGAGCATATCAGTACCTTGACCTGACCAACCCGATGGGGAGGCGGAGGTCCAAGCGTCTGTGGCCAGAGATGGAGACACCAGGCGGACAGGTGGGACAGGGGAGGGACAGAGATGCTGGGCAGGGACGGGTGGGGTTACAGGGTCTGACACCAACTTCCAAATGGCTTTTCCACCCAGGGCGTCAGCCAGTGCTCAGAAAATGCCACAAATGCCGAGCATCCCTAACTCACGTGGTGGCTGAGGGTGTGGGGCAGGGAGGCTGCTGCCTGAACGTGGGAGACGACAGCCTGCTTCTGTTCAGGACACCCTCCGGGTCCCCGGGAGACTCAGCCTCAGGTTCTCAGTGGCCCGCACCCACCATCCATGAGGAGGCCCTACTGAAAGAGTGAGTAAATGAGGAATGAAGGTGGCAGCATCGTGCCATTTGTCTCCCAGAATCCAATTTAGACTGTAGTGCAGCTTCTTCGAAGTGAAAATCTGAAGTAGAGAGAGAATAGAGGAGCCCGCAGGAAATGCACACCAGCCACGGACAGAAGGCGAACTTCAGAGTCCCCACGCTCAGGGCACCGTATGGACGTGGACAAGATCTGGCCTTGGCGTGGGGCGCCCACTTCATTCCCCACCTTGGCAGAAGCACTCCGGCCACCCCTTGCCACCAACTGTGTCCATCATCACCCCTTTAGCTCCCACACAGCTCCTTGCCGTCCATAATCCGCGGCCGCCACACGCGGGCACCTTCACTCATCCTCGCACGGCCCTGTTTACCAACCCTTTCCCGCCTCCCACCTCATCCTGACCCATCATGTCCCCACCTTTGTTTGGTTCTCAGCTCCTGTTCTAGACAAGAATGATAGCCAGACTCTTGGGTTTTAAAAATCCACACCAGGCTTTGTGCACCCAGATGGGTCCTATCCATCACAGCCCTTTCGAGTTTATACCCTTGTTCCAACGATGCCGCACTGGCCTAGAGCAATGCAAGCTCTCTGTGGATTTACCTTCCAACATTCATCATCCGTGAAAGAACGCTGTCTCGTGCTGTGTTAGACACACACCCAACCCGGTTTCATGCAAAAAGCACCGTGCTTGGAATCAAATGGCTTTTTGTCTTCAATTCACTCCCTCCAGACTTTGTTAAGTCAGACTTAAACTCACAAGGCTCCTGTGTCTTCGTTTCAAAATAGTAAAACCTGCTCCAGTTTCTAGGGTTTCGTGGGGATCAAATGAGGGACCACAGAAGAAAGCACATTTAGCGCCATGCAGCGGAAGAGTGGGCTTTGAAAATATTTTTCTCTCTAACTTCCCAAGCTTACTCGTCGGGTGTCTTCCCAAATGTCCTCTCACCTCGGCTGTCCAGAGAAAACATCTACTCACTCATTCGAGGAAGATTTATTGCATCCCCACTATGAGCTGGGGACATGAGGCAAATAGCATTAACTCTGTCTGCAAGGAGCCCCCGGTCGAGAGGATTAAGCAGACACAGTTGTGAATGGATGGCTGAATAACAGAGTAAGGGGATAAAAGTCCTAAGGAAGGCGTCACTGTGTGCTAGGAAGTGACTCTGCACAAAGGGTGGAAGGGGCAGTGAGGCAGTGAAGATTTTTAAAAGCACACAGATGATGGGAACCGAACTTATTTGTTCTTTCGATAAATATTTATTGAGCCCCGACTGTGTGTCAGGACTGTGCGAGGCAGTGGACACATGGTAGAAAACAAGGCAGGAGAGATCCTCGGCCTCAGTCAGCAGGTGGCAAACAGGTAAAGAAAAGGCTAAGAGAATTTTTGACTGTGACAAGAGCTAAGACGGAAATTAAAGAAAGATGTGACAGACAGGGGTGCAGGGTCACTTTAAACAGGGTGGCCAAGAATCACCTCGGTCAGGGTTACATCTGAGCTGATATTTGAAGGATGGGATAGAGCCAGGCACATGAGAGCTGAAGCCCTAGGCAGGGGAGAGCTTCAAGAAAAGAGAACGGCAGGTGAAAAGGTCCTGAGGCAGAACAAGCTTGGTTGTTCCAGGACATAGACAAGTCTGACTGGAGCGAGGGGGCTAGGGAAGAGAGGTAGAAAATAAGAGAAAATCTGAGAAGACGAGGGCCAGGTCGTGCACAGCTTTGAGCCTACGGCAAGAGTTTGGATTTTATTCCAAGTCCAGTGGGAAGCCACGGAGCAATCAGGGTGGGGAAGGAAGTGACATAATCAGATTTGCATTTTTTAAATATTAGTTTCTATGGAAAGAATTGTTAGAGCAGCAAAACCTGTCAAAAGGCTATAATCGTGCTTGCTTTGGTAGCACCTAAACTAAACCTGGAACAATGCAGAGATTAGTGTGGCCCCTGAATTTCTGGCAAATGCAGAAAGCAGTCCATACTTTTTAAAGCAAAGGCCCAGAGGCGCCTGGGTGGCTCAGTCAGTTAAGCGTCTGACTTCAGCTCAGGTCATGATTTCACAGTTCAAGAGTTCTAGTCCCACATCGGCCCCATGCTGACAGCTCAGAGCTGGAGCCTACTTCAGATTCCGTGACTCCTTCTCTGCCCCTCCCCCTCACACTCTGTGGGTCTCTCTCTCTCTCTCAAAAATAAATAAACGTTTAAAAATAAAATAAAATAAAATAAAATAAAATAAAATAAAATAAAGCAAAGGCCCAGGTCAAAGTGGGAAGGAAACCGACCCCGGAAACCTCAGAAAGCAAAGTCACCAGATTTTGTAAACGACACAAAATAACAGAAGCGGGCACTCCTTGAGTTAGAGGAATGCTTTTGGATTCAATCTCGTTCTAAGATTTCAGGAAAACTAACTCCGCATAAAAGCTGACAACAGAAAATCCTCAAGGTCAAATCCTATACAAACTTACCATAAGGAAAAAGAAATAAAGAGCAGAATAACATCCTACAGACAACTAAAGCATAGTAGAAAGACATGCCCACAAAGCCGATCAAAACTATAATCTACTATTTCAAATAGTAGAAGATGTTTTTAAAAAGTGTAACACATGAAAGAAAACATAAATAAGAATTAGAAAAACTCAGAAATGAGGCTGCATAACTCAGGAAAAGCTTTTTTCAAAAGTTTTTCAGAATTAAAGACTAAACACAAGAAGAATGAAAAGACACAAAAAATAATGCCTTAAGAGACATAAAAGATAGAAAGAGGAAAATTGAAAAAAATCAACAAAAAATGAAGAAAGAGATAAAGGATTTGAGAGAAAATAACAAATATTGAAGATTTAAAATGAAGATAATATAAGTATCTGAAGAAAAAAATCAAAAGCAAGGGAACAGAGTGAATGGTAAAAAACTATAATTCAGGAAAACTTTCCTAAAATAAAAAGAGTTGAAACCACCTATTGAAAGAGCACATACTGTACCTAAGAATATCAGTGTAGAATGACCAAAGATTACCTAATAAAATTACTGGAGGGAAAGAAAGAAAGAATGAGAGGAGACATGGAGAGAGAGAGAGAGTGAGAGAGGAAGGAAGGAAGGAAGGAAGGAAGGAAGGAAGGGAGGAAGGGAGGAAAGAGGGAGGGAAGGAAGGAAGGAAGGGAGGAAGGAAGGGAGGGAGGGAGGGAGAAAGGAAGGAAGGAAGGAAGGGAGGAAAGAGGGAGGGAAGGAAGGAAGGAAGAAAGAAAGGAAGGAAGGAAGGAAGGAAAGAAAATGTCTTGGCATCTAGAAAAAAGAATGGATAACTAAGAAAACAAAGTTAGATTATCATCAAACTTTTCAAAGAGAATACTTATGCCAAAAGAAAATGGAAAGGCATATGTTTAGATCCTTAAGAAAAAAAATGTAAGCCATTGGTTTTATATCAAGCAAAACTGGGTTTTAAGTATAAAAGATACAGACACACTGTTATCAATATGCAAGAAGTCAAGGAATGTTGTTTCCATGAGCCCTTCCTGAGAAATCCACTAGAGAATGAGCTTCGGATAACCAAAATAACTAGAGAGACAGAAGATGAGTGGGGGAGCAATAAATTTGGTAAACCTGTAGAATTAAGACCCAATGAAGGTTTAGAATGAGAGAATACCTATAGTACATAATGGCTATAGGTGCTGACAATACAGACTTAGCATGACTTTTTTTTTTAATTTACATTTTAGTTGACATACAGTGCAATATTGGTTTCAGGAGTAGAATTCAGTGATTCATCACTTATATGCAACACCCAATGCTCATCACAAATGCCCTCCATAATACCCAATGCCCATCTAGCCCACCTCCCACCCACCTCCCTCCATCAACCCTTAGTTTGTTCTCTATCATTAAGAGTCTCTTGTGGTTTGTTTCTCTCTCTCCTCTTTTTCCCCCCTTTTCCATATATTTATCTATTTTGTTTCTTAAATTCCACATATGCTATGGTATTTGTCTTTCTCTGACTGACTTATTACCCTCCAGCTCCATCCACATCATTGCAAATGGCAAGATTTCATTATTTTTGATGGCTAAGTAATATTTCCTTGTATATATACCACATTTTCTTTATCCATTCATCAGTCGATGGACATTTGGGCTCTCTCCATAGTTTGGCTATTATTGGTAATGCTACTGTTAACATGGGGGCACATGCATGCCTTCAAATCTGTATTTTTGCATCATTTGGGTAAATACCTAGTAGTGCAATTGCTGGGTCATAGGATAGTTCTACTTTTAGTTTTTTAGGCACATCCCATACTGTTCCCCAGAGTGGCTGCACTAGTTTGCATTCCCACCAACAGTGCACGAGGGTTCCCCTTTCTCCACATCCTTGCCAACACTTGTTGTTTCTTGTGTTGTTAATGTTAGCCATTCTGACAGGTGTGAGGTGGTATCTCACTGTGGTTTGATTTGTATTTCTTTGATGATGAGTAATGTTAAGAATATTCTTATATGTCTATTAGCCATCTGGATGTCTTCTTTGGAAAAGTGTCTATTCATGTTTTCTGCCTTCTTAAATGCATTGTTTTGGGGGGTCGAGTTTGATAAGTTGTTTTGGATACTAACCCTTTATCAGATATCCCATTTGCAAATATCTCCCCCCATTCCATAGGTTGCCTTTTAGTTTTGTTGATTGTTCCCCTGTGCAGAAGCTTTTTATCTCGATGAAGTCTCAATCGTTCAGTTTTGTTTTTGTTTCCCTTGTCTCTGTCAATGTGTCTAGTAAGAAGTTGCTCTGGCCGAGGTCAAAGGGGTTGCTGCCTGTGTTCTCCTCTAGGGTTTTGAGGGTTTTCTGCCTCACATTTAAGTCTTTCATCCATTTTGAGTTTATTTTTGTGTATGGTGTAAGAAAGTGGTCCAGTTTCATTCTTCTGCATGTTGCTGTCCAGTTTTCCCAACACCATTTGTTGGAGAGGCTATCTTTTTTCCACTGGATAATCTTCCCTACTTTGTCGAAGACAAGTTGACCATATAGTTGTGGATCGGCATAACTATTATTTTAGGGGGGAAGAATGGAGGAAGCACATGCAAAAGCTTTTTTCAGCTGTCACATTGGTTTTAGTATTTTTATTCTGAGACTGTGGTGTGTGATTATGGGATTTTTAAAAAATAAGTAATTAGGGTTTATACTGACTTTTTCATTCCTTGTGTCCTTAAGAACCAGCATTTTTAAGATGGAAAAAAGGAGATGGTGACATAAGAGAATAAGTTAAATAAAATCTGTCTCAAATTTTTATTGGGATTATCAATATGAAGTCAGGAGGTGTTTTGTTATATATATAAGTTTTTTCCCTTTAGCCTTGTTAACTTAAAAGGACTAGACACAGGGGCATCTGGGTGACTGACTCAGTCCTTTAAGCATCCAACCGGTTCAGGTCATGATCTCATGGTTCATGAGTTCGAGCCCCACGTTGGGCTCTGTGCTGACAGCTCAGAGCCTGGAGCCTGCTTCGGATTCTGTGTCTCCCTCTCTCTGCCCCTCCCCTGCTGGTGCGTGCTCTCTTTCTCTATCTGTCAAAGAAAAATAAACATTAAAAAAATTTTTTTAAAGGACTAGACACAAATTGACCATCCCAATTTGGTCCTGAAATTACCTTTTCTCTCTAGGAGAAGTCAAGGCTTCTTGAGGAAGTGGCTGATTGCAAGTCGGGTAGCCAGAAAGCCATCAAAGACCACGAGGGTCGTGTCAAACAAGCTCAGTTTACACAGGTACATGAAGTCGAGAGAAAGGAAATTAGCCAGATGGAGAACTGGATCTGAGAGCAGAGTATCTGTAAGATTCGGTCCAAAACACCTTCCATGATGCATCTGCTGGCGGTGAGAGGAATGGCCCACTGCGTCCTCTGCGCGGCTGCTCCTCCCGCTTTGCCAGTCTCCCTGTGGTGATGAATCTGCACCCTGATGAGATGCAGTGAAGAGCTGCAATCTACAGCCCTTAAACCGCACTCACTGCTGAACATCAAGTACCTCTGTCAGTCACAGTGACCTCTCAGCCTGAACTACATGGAGCAGGCAAGCACATGCTGTGTGGAAAACCCAGGTTTTGGGGGCACCTGGGTGGCCCAGTCAGTTAAGCGTCCGACTTGAGTTCAGGTCATGATCTCCCGATTCACGAGTTCAAGCCCCACGTTAGGCTCTCTGCTGATAGCTCAGAGCCTGGACCCTGCTTCGGATTCTGTGTCTCCCTCTCTCTCTGCACTCTCTCTCTCTCTCTCTCAGAAATAAACATTAAAAAAAAAGTTTTTTTTTTAAAGCCCATATGTACCAGGTGCTGTGAAAACCTCATTTCTTTTCTTTTCTTTTTTCTTTTCGTTTCTTTTCTTATTTTCTTTCTTTTTTTTTCCTTCCCTTCCCTTCTCTTTTCCTCTTCTCTTACCTTATCTTACCTTACCTTCTCTCCCTTCCCTTTCCCCTCCCTTCCCTTTCCCCTCCCCTCCCTTTCCCCTGTCCTCCCTTCCCTTCTCCTCCCCTCTCCTCTCCCCTCCCCTCCCTTTCCCTCTTCTCTTCTCCTTTCCTCTCTTCCTTCTCCCTTCTTTCCTTTGTGCATTTATTCACTCAAACATATTAATTATGGCGTATCCTCAAAGCCCCCAGCTTTGGCGCCTGTGCTGTGAGGAAGAGGAAAGGCTGAAGACATGTTCCCTGCCCACTGAAGTATACGAGGGAGGAGGAAACAAGACCCCAAAACCAGATTCAAGCAAAGCGTTACCACCTAACAGGTATGGCACAACCAGCATTGATTAAGATTATCTGAAAACCTTCTTGGCAAAGTTGAGGGTTCACCCAGTCTCAAAGGAGGAGGCACACCGGAATTAGAGGATACGGGTGAGAAACCACTGGAGTCTGGATATACACACTGGTGGAGGGAAGGACCAGGGCAGGGGGGAGCAGGCTGGGTCCTAAGACAAGGCTGGAAAGAATGCAGGGGAAGAGACAGAAGAAGGAGCTCAGATGGACCAGGTGCTGTGAAAACCTCATCTCATTTAACCCTCCCAGAAATCTTCTAGAAGAAATTGTACACTCTAATACACAGATGAGGAGACTAAAGTACATGGAGGTGAAGTACAGTTGGTCCCCATTCTTTATGCATTCTTTATTGAGGAATTCACCTACTCGCAAAAATTTACTTGTCCCTCAACATCAAAACTCATGGTACTTTTCATGGCTGTTTGAGGACATGGGCGGAGCAAGGAAAACTTTGAGCTGCCCGCACGCCCCTTCCGGGGGAGGTCCCACAAGGCAGTGCTCCGCCCTATCGCTTCCGCTTTCACCGAGGCAAGTGTCCTTCCTGCCATGTAGGTAGGGCCGCGTTTTTCCGTTTCTGGGCTTTTGGTTGGTGATTTCACTGTTGAAAAAGACTCCCAAACGCGGCGCTGAGGTGCTGTCTAGTGTCCCTCCGTTCCTGCAGAGCCTAGACTCTGCTTTGCAGAGAAAACGTGTGCATTAGGTAAGCTCTGTTCCCGTCTCATTTACAGTGCTGTTTGCCAGGATTGCAATGTCAATGAGTCAACAATACGTAGTCACTAGATGCGCTTAAACAGAGACATACGTAAAACTGGGGTATGTATCGATCACTTGACGAAAAGGGTCGCCTAACCCTGCATTTCAGTGTCATTTCAGTGTTCGTGGCGACTTCGTAAAACAGAACTACCGTGAAAAATGAGAATCTACTGGAATGTGCTCAAGAGCACAGAGCTGAGATTAGAACCTACTCTCTCTGATCTCAGGGCCAGTGCCCTTCACCTCTGCTTTGGAAGAGCTCCTTGCCTTGTCCCCAAGTGAGTATGTTACCGTCCGTGTAGACATATGCCAGAGAACCATTTTCTAGTGAGGGCTGTTTTCAAACTACTGGCCCCCCAAATTATTACTCCTATTTAAAATCAAGAGTAAAAAACTGCTAGGTAGGCAGGAGATAGTTCTTTTTTCCTCTGCCTTTTCGCACCATCAGCCCAACTTGCTCAGAATCCGCAGGTCTCCGAAGGGCCTTGTCTGGGGCTCGGAGATGGTTTACTCTGCTTCACACAGCAACACGGGCATGCAGCACCGGATAGTCCCTTTGCAAACATACTGACATTGCAGTTGAGTAGAGGTCAGCGACGTGTTTCCAGGTGTGGTGTTGGGCCGTCTGGCGTGGCCCCAATCCTCTGGACAGCTCGAGCCTGGAGCCTGCTTCCGATTCTGTGTCTCCCTCTCTCTCTGCCCCTCCCCAACTCGTGCTCTGTCTCTGTCTCTCTCAAAAATAAATAAACATTAAAAAAAATTTTTCGAAATTGGCAAGCCCCACAAATTCCCGGGGGTCATCGGTCCACGAGAAACGGCTCTACTCCCACTTGGGGCAGAACACGAGAGTGGAATTTCAGAGAAAGGCCATCCTTAAAGCATCCTTCACTCATGGAGCAGCCCCAACTCTTCTGGGTATTTCACTTATTTTCCTTTATTCTTTTTTCTTCAGCAGACAATACAGCTTTGCAATGCAATCCTCAGTGGTGCAAAAGCCTGTGTGCTATTGAGCGCTGATATACGTGGAAAAATCTCCAGCATGACAAGAATATTAATTCATGTGCACCCTAAGATGCAATTTCATGCTTTTATAAGTTTGATGTTTTCACAATTAGGTCGAAGTTTTGCTGTAATTCTTTTCTCAGAAGGGGCATTCTAATATGCTATCTAGGAGACCGTTTTCTCCCTTTAGCCATTATAAGCTCATTTAACTACATTAAGGTCCTGCTGGGAATGTATCTAGAAGTATAAAAGAAAATCAAGACCAGCAGCAGAAAATGTTGTCTGCTCTGGAGGCTGAAGGTACCATTAAGTACATTGCCACCTCCCTCAGTGCGCACACACATTCACACAAACACACATTGCAAAGAACTTTTACTTTTATTTAACAACTTGATCGAATAATAAAGTCAATTTTTTCAATAAATGGAAAGGTGAATTATAATGAAGGTGGATATGTGTTCCTGAAAAGTCGGTGAGTACTAATTTCATTACGAGTAATATTTAATTTCAATCTACATTAGAAAAATACGTTTAATTTAATATCTCATCCTTAATTTAATGGGTTATATAGCTACTCATATGCTGGAATGAAGCGTTCCTAATATGGCATTTTGTCACAAATGAACTGTCAAAATTCAAAAGAGAAAAAGAAAAAAATTCCTCTGAGAGATCTTGTCTCATAAGACCTAAATTAAAAGCTACTATGTCAGGGTGCCTGGGTGGCTCAGTGAGTTAAGCGGCAGACTTCAGCTCAGGTCATGATCTCACAGTTCGTGGGTTCAAGCCCAGCATCGAGCTCTGTGCTGACAGCTCAGAGCCTGGAGCCTGCTTCGGATTCTGTGTCTCTGTCTCTCTCTCTCTGCCCTTGCCCCTCTCACAGTCTCTCTCTGTCTCTCAAAAACTGAATAAAAACGTTAAAAAATTAGAAAAAAAATTTCAAATAAGCTACTATGTCAAAACAATTTTAAAATAACAATTGGATTATATGGACATGTATTGATTGGCCCTGTCTACAAAACAATATAACAAAGATTAAATAATATGGAAAGTAACTTTACTAAGTTCCTTATTTTTTGTGACCAGGTTTGTTATAATTTTTTTTTTAATTTAACCAAACAAATTGATATAGTTTATCCACCTCTAGAAGAAATTACTCCTTATGACTATGGCCTTTTATTACCAGAATATAACTGGATACTGCCCAGGCCAAAAATTCCATTCAATTTGATGTGATAAGCCCACCATTTGGGAATGAGGAATACGTTTTACACACAGAAATAACATCTACAAAGCCTTCCTAGAAAAACCTGTTTCTAGCCTCACAGATAGTAAAGAATTAATCTTAGGGAAAATAATGCTGATAGCAATGGTAAAAATCCTCTCTCATAAAAATAATTTAAAATTCCAGAGGCTTTACAAAGCCTCCAGACAGAAGTTAATTCTAAAGCTTTAATATTATGTGGTTCTGGCTTTGTTACCTATGAAAAGAAAGTTGTATGCATTATTCCACATTTCTTGTTATGTCTATAGAAATAAACTGGGCAGGTGAAACAAGATATCAATTAAGAGTCGTGATAGTTTTATTCCTCTAGCCAAGTAATGGGTTAAGGCACAGGTATTGAACTCTGAGGCAGCGAGGGGAGGCAATATGGAAAAGATACCTTCACTAATGACAAGAGACACACAGAAAATGCTTCTTCTGCTGCTGACGTAACCACAACTAGATGTGATGACCGAACTGTTGCAACCATTCTGCAACCATCAGGAGAAGCCAGGAAGCTGCAACCATCAGGAGAAGCCAGGAAGCTGAGCAACGTAAACCTGAGTCCATCCTTTACCCTGACTTGGGTTCGTGAGCCAAACTTCTTATTTCACGTGATACATTTTTTTTTAAGTCCATTGAATTGAATATTTTCTTTTTCTTGCACCCCAAACCAGACTTATGATTAAAGACCCCAATTAACTCTCCTATTACTGGTGCTTAGAGAAGTCACACCAGGTAAACAGTACCAACAACATAAAGTGTCCTGGACGATATACTTGCTTGTGGAGATTTTACGATAGGAGATATGTGTATAAACACAAGGACTGTTGCAGGGCACATATTTTGCATCGTGGGGGGCAAGAGCCGGATCTAGATAGAGAAGATCCCGACATCCCCAAGTCGCAGAGTTGAGGTGAATGTACAAATGATTCCAAGAGTTCCGGTTGGAGGGAAAATTCTTCCGATGAGAAAAGTCATGAGACAGAGAGGCATCTTCAGAAACATATTGTGCTTTAACCTATGCCAAGGTCATGTGTGATGTGAAACTGCATCTCTGTAACCCACCAGAGTAAAGTCCAAAGCCTAAGATTCCTGCATGGTATAAAAATAGTTGTAGTTTTCAAGATGGCTGGCTGCACGTTGGGTACCCAATGGCAAAGAATGTGAACGCTACAAGTTATAGCAATGCACGGAGACATTCACAAACATCGCTTTTCATCCGTTAGATTCAAGAGCAGTGAGTGATGTAGGGCAAGAGTGGGCATCTCATTAAGAGGGCTGCCCTCGGGCTTACGTCTCAACACACAATCTTGTTTTATAGGATGTGGTCACTTCATGTACTAGTAGGAACAGAAATTCTTCTATATTTGTGTATAACAAACCCTTTCTCATTTTTATTTTGGAGAAATGCTGTTTCCTACAGAGAGATACATTACAGACTATTAGGTCTAATCAACCATTTCTCACATAAGGAAACAAAGACTGAGAAAGGTCTAGTAACTTTTTCACTATCGCAAGCCAACACTAGAACCTAGATCTCACGCACCCGAAATATGCTCTTCTCCCCGGTAAACATAGTTGTACTTACCCTGCCAACAATTCATCTTATCAATATTATTTTGAATTTGAATTTTATATTCTAAATTCCTTTTTTTTTTTAATGTTTATTTATTTTTGAGAGAGAAAGAGCACAAGATGGGGAGGGGCAGAGAGAGAGGGAGACAGGATCCAAAGCAGGCTCCATGCTGTCAGTGTAGAGCCCTCTGTGGGGCTCAAACTCACCAGCCGTGAGACCATGACCTGAGCTGAAGTCAGACGCTTATCTGACTGAGCCATCCAGGGGCCCCGGATTTTATATTCTAAGATGGTAACATTCCACTTCCAACCTGCTGGGAACTGACTTGGTTTCTTCCAGATGCTTTTTGTTTGTTTAGTAGTGGAGCAAAGAATAAACCCCACCAAATAACCACTCAAAAAACAAAAAAAAAACCAAAAAAAAACAAAAAAAACCTTAAACCCTGTTAAATAACCACTCAAAAAAGCTAAACCTAACAAAAGATATAACAAAATATATTCTTACTATACTCTCATAGTGCCAAGGTCGTCAAAACAGAATGTAGGAAGTTCAAAATGTTTCAGTATTAGAAATATTCACAGCAAATTATGCTTATTAACATCAGAGTTCTTACCCCACATGTATTATTTATGATCAGAGCATTAGTTCTGTAGATCCACAGAGATTAGACAGCAATCAATGTTCATATAATGTAGACAAAACCTAATCATATTCTACGTAGCCCAACAGAGCTCATGTAATTAATGGAGCTGTAGCCTTCTGCTAAAAATCTAAGGATGTCTACAGACTTCCAGTGTAAAAATCTGACCTTACAAAACGCAAGGTTTATACACCCTGTGGTATCTGAACAGTGAGACTGTCATTTCAGTGTTTTAATGAGTTGATCTGGCACTCTCATTTCCAGTCTATTGAAGAAAAATTAACCAAAAAGCCATGTTGCCTGTTGGAGACCGTAGTGAACCCTTACATTATAGGATAACCCAACAGCAACAATTTCTAAGAAAGGTTTTAAAAGTTTCATATTTAGACTTTCACTTGATACAAGTGACTGCTGTTAGGGCTGCACAACCATTAGCTATGCAGCGATTTGCATTGTTGAAGGAGATTGGATTGGAACGATACACTTAAGCTTTTGTCGTAAGAATCATTTAATCTGTGCTCGTATCTCTTGAGTTGCAGCATCATATTATATTCTCTTTATGTGTAAATATATTTAGGAGGAAATAAAATGCCACTTCTCAATTTCCAAATAAGCCTACTTGGTTTTTAATTAAATTTCTCAGAGCAGTTTGTCAACCTTGGCATTTACACATAAAACATTGATAATTATGTAAAGATTCTAAAGAGATTTATTTAGAAGGCTGGGAGTTAAGAAGCACAATGCCAGAGAAGGTGCACAATTAAAACCCTAACGTCATCTTATTCGTATCACTCTGGAAACTAAAGAGCATACCACACAGAAGTGAATCATGCCCCACAGACTGAGGGGGACTGAGGGAGCCACGGGGGACAGAGGTCATGTTCAAACGAAGGCCATGACATTTGCACTTTTCCTGGGAAACGTTACCCTTTATTTTTGGGGAAATATTTAGGGGCCCCTAGAAGAGCAAATAATAACAAGTAGGTATCTGTGCTTAGAGCTGTAGCACAATATTGCTATCAGGATCCAGGGAGATGGGAAGGGAGGGAAGCAGAGACAAAGGGAGACAGAGAGGGAGGGAGACAGAGAGATATGACTAATGCTGATACCATGTTCCAATAAACAACCAAAAAAAAATATTTTGTAAATCCCATTCTCTCTTGTTTTGTTGTTGTTGTTTGTTTTGTTTTGAGAGAGAGAGAGAGAGAGCGAGCGAGTGAGTGCACAATCTCATGAGCCAGAGAGGGGCAGAGGGAGACGGAATCCGAAGCAGGCTCACACCCAGCAAGGAGCCTGATGCGGGACTCCATCTCACCAACTCGAGATCATGACCTGAGCTGAAATCAAGAATTGGACACATAACCAACTGAGGCACCCAGGCGCTCCGTAAATCCCATTCTCTTCAATAAAAATATCCTCCGAGCTGTGGATACAGGCATTTCCAAGGGTCTCCTACTTGTCCTTGTGGACACACAGCCTACTCGCTGGCAGTGTTCCCTGGGCACCGAGCCTCCACCCGGCAAGTTCCACTGGCACCTGATGTGTCCAAAGAGCACTACCTCTTGGGAGAGGCGTAAGGGCCACCTCCCAGGCCCTGTGCCCTCCTTCTCCTGTCCCGTCCCTCTCCTCCTCCTCGGAGCCCTCACAGTGCACTCAGACCCCTGCAAGCAAGGCGGAATGGCTCCCTTCCTTTCTTCGGTGATATTCAGTTACAGGTCTTCCAAACCACAGCAGCCTTTCTACTGGTGACTTGTAGAGTTTGGGTAACAGAGCTTTCGCTGTGTCCTCTCGGGAGGAAACACAGACGTTAGCACACAGACTTGGGCCAAGAGCCAGTCGAGTGAGAGAAACTACAAGCCCTACTCGGCATGCCTCCCTCCTCTGGAAACCAGGGCTCTGGCGGGAGTGCTGGGCTCTTGTATGCTGCCCCTCGCAACAC
Source organism: Panthera onca (assembly GCF_046562875.1). Taxonomy (NCBI): domain Eukaryota; kingdom Metazoa; phylum Chordata; class Mammalia; order Carnivora; family Felidae; genus Panthera; species Panthera onca. Next base: position 228,757,776 of record NC_138339.1, read on the forward strand.
GCACGCAGAAAGCTGATGGATGGATATACACAGCTACATCTGAGCCCGGAATTCCGATGTGCTTTGGCCATGGCTTTCTTCTCTGTGTCTAATTTTAATGCACTTAATACACAAACAAGACTATAATGTGTTACACAGCATAATAATAAATGAAATACCTATCATTAAACCATCCCACGTATGAAATAGAACAGAAACACGATCCTATCTGTGTTCCTTTCCTATCTCAACCTTGTGCCCTCAGCAGGTATAACCCCTTTCTCAAATGTCAGATTTATCATTTCCTTGCTTTTTTTTTTTTTACATACACATATATAGTTTTATACTGTATCACTAACAATATCAGGCTTAGTTTTGCTTGTTGAGTTTCATAAAAATGTCTCATCACTATGTAGTCTTCTGAGACCAGCTTTTCTCACTGAACTTTCTAGTACTAAGATTCATCCATGCTCATTCATTTTCATTGTTTTGTGAGCATGGCTGTATCGAACACTTTATTACATTTCATGATGCCCACATTCAAGAATTTCTCCAGGGTATATATTGGTGGAATTGCTCTGTCATAGGATATACAAAACATTTCATTTGCATTCTCAATGGCAATATGCAAATATCTTTGATCCACTTTCTTTCCAAAACTTGGCATTAACAAAGTTCTTAAGGTTTCCAATCTAGTGGATGTAAAATGGTTTCTAGTTGAGGTCCTAATTTGCATTGCCTTGAGGAGTCAAGCATGTTTATTCACCATCTGTTTCCTCTTGTGTGAAAGGTCTGTTCAAGTTTTTGCCCATACTTCCGTTGGGTTGTCTTTTTCTTCCTGATAAGCAGGAGTTCTTTCTATAGTCCAGATTGCGAACCTTTTGCCAGTCATATGTGTGCAGTTACCATATCCCAGACTCTGGCTTGACTCCTCACTTTCTTCATGTTGACCTTTAATGAACAGAAGTTTTTCACATTAATGTAGTCAAACAATCTTTTCCTTTGCAGTTAGAGCATATCTTGTCTTAGTTAAGAACCGCTTATCTATCGCAAGGTCATAAAGATATCATCCTACACTGTTTTCTAAAAGGTTTTAAGCCCTGAGCATCAGGAGTTTATATTATCATTGCTTTGTAAGTCTTGCTATCTAGAACAAATTTTCCCTTCTTATCTTCTTCCACAGTATCTTTGTTCTTTCGCTTAAGTCTTAGAATTGATTTGTCAAGCTCCCTGGGGAAAAAAAATTAGATTAGGATTATAATTATCTTGAATTTGGTGACAACTGACATTTTTATTATGTTGATTCTTTCTGCCCATTAATATAGCATATTTCTTACATATCTTGTAAATGTCTCTATGAATTTGCCTGTCCTGGACATCTCCTATAAGTGGAATCATATTATATGTGGTTCCTTTGTGACTGTCTTTTTTTAATAACATAATCGCTTTCAAGATTCGTCCGTGTTATAGTATGTACTAGCACTTTTTTATTTGCCAATTAATATTCCATTGTATGGATATAGCACATTTTATTTATCTATTCATCAGTTAATGGACATTTAGCTTGTTTCTGCTTTTTTGTATATTATGAATAATGCTGCTATGATGATTCACACAGAAGTGTTTGTGTGGACATGTTTTTATTTCCTTTGAGTACATACCTAAAAGTTGGAATCACTGGATTATATGGCAAGTGTACGGTTAAACACTTAATCACTGCTTGTGGTTTTGATTAGGGAGACAGGCAAGCTGAATTTAGATCCAGTCTTGCCATTTTCAGTGTAGCCCTTACAAGATGATGGATTGTTAAATGCATGTGCCCTGGAGTTTTGTTTAGGGCTCCATGGGAGAATATAGCATTTCATGCTACTGGTGCTAAGTGACAGCAAAAGGCACCCTCTCAGGATGCATGGAGACCATGAAGCCTGCATTCTTGTGCTCACTCCTGGCTGGTCAGGAAGGGGACACTGCTTTCCACTCTGCTGTGCAAGCCAGTTGGAGAGAGGGAAGAGGGGAAGTCAGGGGGGCCACGATGGAACTTGGCGATGTCCCAAAGTTTGAGCCACCCAGGGATTGGGCTCTGAAGGTGAGGAGCATGTCCTTGGTCACCACCCCAAAAGGGATCCCTCCCAGAGAGCCTTGGGGGTAAGGAGTGAAGGCTAGAGCCAAGGGTGTCAGTTCACTTTCTTCTGTGGCCAGGACCCCCTTGTCCCAGGGCACCAATGCCAGGGTTTGTCAGAACCAGGCTATAAACCTATCATGTTTGTCACCCAGAATCCCTGAGCCTATAAAATGGAGACAATAACAATAGCTATTTCAAAGGGTTTCTGGGAGGATTCTAAGAGACAATAAAATACTAATCACCTAGAAGCCTCTCAATAAGTATTTCTATTTAGCTTCTCTTCCCCTAAATTGGGATCATCCTATGTAAACGATTTGTATTCTACAATTTTTTTCCATTTGTTTCTAGATTAAACTATATGAAACTACTAACATCAAACCATTTTTTGTATAGAAACAGGAATTTTAAGTGTTTCAACATAATGTATCAGGGACTTTTTTCATGTTATCAAATATTCTTTGAAAACATGATTTAGAAAAATTTTTTACATGTTTATTCATTTTTGAGAGAGAGAGAGAGGGAGAGCAAGTGGGGGAGGGGCAGAGAGAGGGAGACACAGAATCCGAAGCAGGCTCCAGGTTCTGAGCTGTCTGCACAGAGCCCGACACGGGGCTCTAACTCACAAACCGTGAGATCACGACCTGAGCTGAAGTCGGATGCTTCACCGACTGAGCCACCCACGTGCCCGGAAAACATGATTTTTAATGACTGCATATTATTCTATCATGAATAAACTCTGATTTACTCAGTTTTGCTCCTTATTCTATTTAGGCTGTTTTAAATGTTTTATTATTTCCTATTGGTTTCTAACTGGAATATAAGCTATTTAAAGTCTATTAAATTAAAAATAAATTAATTTTATAATAACACTGTATGCATCATAAACTTTCCCACAAACATGAGTGAACCTTTTCTTTGTAACCCACACACCTGGGACTCTGCCATCACTGCATCCCTCTCCCTGTCTGGCCAGCCCGCCACTACGCGGACCGTTGGATTGGCCCCTCCTCTGCTTCTTTTCCACTTATGTCTCTACTAAGAATCATGGTGGAGGGAAAAGTCAAGTACTCTAGGTTTAGGCATAGAATAATCCTCCCCAAGCACTTACATACTACCAGTTCATTGATCTGGCATTAGTGAGATGCATTCCAAATGCAACTTTGTATTACTGTTTTGTCCCCCACTCTACTTTTTTACTTAGACAATGGGGAGAGTACTGCCCTTGGTTTTAGATGAAAATGAGAGCAAGCCTATAGCTTTTGACACTGTTAAAGAGACAAAGTCCTGTAAGTCATACATCTCGCATCTCAACCCCAATGTATCAGTTAACACTTCAATCACCGCCCACCCTCTCCCACAGGTGTGGGCCCTGATCTGAGGCGGGCATGTGCTCAGTTTCTTCTTTCCTTCCCACTGCCTCCGCCGCCTGGGGACTGTTTCTGACGGCTCCGTGGTGACTCCTGGAGGGTTAGGAGCACATAGAGACCAGGGAAAGAAGGCTCTTGGGACATGCAGCTGGCAAGGTCTCCAGGCTTGGCAGATGCTTCTAGCAGATTCTTTCCTTCATGGGAACTCGAGTGGGTTTGTCAGTCTCCCCTTCCGAACTTCCCTGCTTCAGGGCACCTCTCCTTCATCCAGTCACACTGGACTCCCCTCCTCATTGGCCCTCGGAAACCCCCAAACTCTTCATGCTGAGCAATCCTGACTCTGGCAGGCCACTTTGTAGACAGGATCTCTTTTAAATGACCCCAAGTCATTCCCTTACCCAGACTCCACACCTGGCACCCAGGATTCTGTGCTGTGGAGCAGCCAGACCCACAGAGGGGAGGCGTCGCTTCCCAGGCATTGCTGGGGGCAGCCTCCCTCCCTCGGCCTTGGGCCTCCAAGCCCCACACTATTTGTGTGCGTGTCTTCCCTTATATGTACGATCTCTCATATCTTTTCTAACCAGTGTTCAAGCCACACGTTCCCACTCACGAGAATACCATGCTTGGGTGGTCTTTCTTTCAGTCTTCTACTGGTTGTGGCTTCACATCCCTGAGCTGTAAACAGCTCTGCCCCTTATTCACTCATCTCTGAACACGTCAATCTGCAAAGGAAGCCCCGTATGTGAAATCATTCTCTGCCAAAACAAAACAAAACAAAAGAGAAACTCCTCAAATACAAACCATTTTCTTTTAAATTATTTGTTTTCTGCGTCCAAGATCTCTAGCTTTAGGGTTTTTTTGTTTGTTTTTGTTTTTGTTTGTTTGTTTGTTTCGGGTTTTTTGTTTTGTTTTGTTTGCAGCAGAAAAAAACTATAGACTAGAGTAGGGGAAAGGGGAAATACGAAAACTTACAGGTACACGGGGATTGATGGCCTCTGTTGTACTTGTCTTTTGGATTAGATTACTATAATTGCAAGCACTATTTCTCCTTCATAAGGTCTGCAGACAAATTAATCAAAGTGTCAATGACACGTGGGCTGAGGGTAGCAGCGAAGTGCAAAACAGAAAGCCAAGAGGGAGAAAGCTGACGCTGGCCTGGGATCGAGCGCACGGTCAGGGGTCAGAAAGCTCAACGTTTCCAAATACTGGAGAGGAGCTCACAGGAAAAATGGAGCTAGGGATCAGGGACCAGGCAAGGAAAGACGAGACAGAAACTAAAAGATGCAACTACACCTGTTGCTACCTTACTCAGCAGGGCAGATTGAATTTTCCAGAGCCACACCAATATATATCCCACCACTTGCCTTACAGTTGATGTTTCTCCATTGAGAAGCAGGGGGTCTGTGTTCTGGGCAAATGATAATCAAGTGTGAATATAGGATAAATATATTTTCAGACATTCAAGTACTCACAAAGTTTACTTTCCATAACCCCTTCTTAAGAATTTACTGGAAGAATTCTGGCAAAATAAGGAAATAATCTAAGAAGAAGACATGAGAGCTAAGAAACTGATTTCACCCAAGAGAAGGAAAAGTCACAGAATGAGCTGTGCACAGAAAGACACAAAGCTCAGAGAGTGCAGGAGAGTGGAGGTGGGTGGCACTCAAGAGATATATTATCCTGAGAGTTTGGGATATTTTATCACAGTCCTTGACATAATATTTGATTTTTCCAACCATGTCTTTATATTACCTTATAAAAATTATCTTTTTAAAAAGTGCTTGTTATTTTTGAGAGAGGGAGAGAGGGAGGGACAGCGAGAGAAAGAGAGAGAGAATCTCAAGCAGTCTCCATGCTGTCAGCACAGAGCCCCATGCGGGGCTCGATCTCACGAACCATGAGATCACGACCTGAGCCTAAATCAAGAGTTGGACGCTTAACCAACTGAACCACCCAGGCACCACAAAATTATCTTAATATAAAATAATATTGGTATCATCGGTGGTCCAGATGCAACCAGAGAGTCAATTGAGAGAGTCTGTGTTTGGGGGCCTGGCTGTACTTGCTGTACAGGTTAGGGTTTGGACCAATTAGACTGACAATGCAGTGATCTAACTCGGCTATTAAGATAGAAACAAGCTTGCTCGAGCAGAAGACAGGCTATAAGATGAAAATGAAGCTTTAACTAGCATATATATTGATGTCATTATGACAAAGAAAATATTCATGGTCTGGTTATGGTACAAAGAGCTTTGAACCAGGAGGCTGCCTGGGTTCTAATCCAAGCTCTACCATGTTACTGCGTAACCTTGAAAAATGCACAGCTTCTCTTTAGTTTCAGCACTTACAAAATAGGGATTCCTTTATTCCTACTATACATATGTATTGACTGCTGGCAAGTAGAAATTGGTTTAGACCTTGGGGAGGCAGGCGAGAACAAGCCTCGCCGAGCCACATTCAAATGGAGGGGGACAGGCAATAAACAAAATATAAAAGCAGACTGTATAGTATACCAGAAAGTGATGAGTGCTGTGGAGGAAAATAAAGCATGAAAGGACCTTGAGGAGAGCTGGGGTGGGAGATGCAACTTTATACAAGGAATTCAGGGAAGGCCTCATTGACTCAGAAACACTTGAAGACTTGAAGGAGAGGAGGACAACACATGCCAATATCCGGGAGAAGAATATTCCAGGCAGAGGAAATACCACATAAAACTAGTGTAGTACGGAAACTTGTCTGGCATGGCAAGAACTTCAAGGGAGCCCCTGGGGCTGAAGCGTGGCGTGTGAGAACAGAGAGCGATGTAACAGAGGCCGGTCACAGGGCCGTGCACCTAGGCCCGGTGAGGACTTTGGCTTTTACTCCAAGGATGATGCGTTCAGGATCTTAAGCAAACGAGAAATATGATCTCACTTCCACTTACAAAAGGTAACTGGCTGCGGTGTGGAGAATGCACTCTAGGGGACAAGAGAAGTAGAGAGACCAGGGAAGGAGCTTCTGCAAGAATCCAGGTGTTAGGTGTTGAGTTGTGTCCCTCAGCCCAATGTGTTGAAGTCATAATCCCCAGTACTTCCAAATGTGACTGTGTTTGGATATAGGGTCCTTACAGAGGTATTTAAATTAAGGCGAGGTTATTGGGGTGAGCCCTGATCCAATACAACCAGCATCTTAATAAAGGGGAAATTTGGGCACGGAGACACGCACGCAGGCAAGACAGTGCGTGGGGACACGTGGAGAAGATGGCCGCTCACTAGCCAGAGAGGAAGGCCCAGGGCACGCTCTTCCCTCACAGCCTTCGGAAGGAAGCAATCCCGCTGAGGCCAGACACGTAGCCTTCAGAAGTGTGAGACAGTACACTTGTGTCGTTTAATCCACTTTGTCACCGCGGCCCTCGCATGCTAACACCCTGGCTACGACGTAATTGTGGCTCGGACCACAGAATAGCTACGGAAGAGGTTAAATTCTGGATATATTTTAAGTCAACAGGAGTTCCTGGCAGATGGGAAGGGGTGTAGGTAACTTTAGGGTTGGGGCCTAAATAACCAGAGGGATAAAACTGGTACAGAGATGAGGAGACCTGGGGCTGAGGCAGGCTTAGAGGTGGATGTGGAGGAAAGACCAGGAGTTCAGTTTGGGATATGCTATTAGGTATATAGCATATGCTATATGCTATATAGATAAGGGGGACTATATAGGTAAGGTAGGGATGACTATGACATGATTATTGTGAGACTCAAATGAGTTCAACACATATTCGTTATGTGACTAGTGTGTGCAAAACACCGAGGCATTTTTAAGTAGATATTTTAAAATGTAAAGTTTTTGTTGTGTAGAAGCTTTACTACAAATTATGTGGATAAGATGTTCGACCTTGAGAAGGGGGGGAAATGCCAAGTATAAGAGAAGTGACGCAAGCTACGCATGGTTTGTCTTGTAATCAGAATAATCGAAATTGTTACTTTGCTGCATAATTTCACGGCTGTCCTTCGCAAAATGAAAATAATGTCATCACAGTTAACCCCCTGAAGTATCCACGTGGATGTGTATGCTCCAACGTGTCCAGCTTTAGTCTGACTTCTTGCCATGAGGGTATGCGAAAGGTTTCGTGGGCTCAAGAACCAGAAAGATCTCAATTCGAATGTTGTTTCTGACACTAGCTGTTTGAACATAGTGAGTTACTCCGAGTCTCGGTTCCTTTATCTAGAAGAAGGGGGTAGTGATACCTCACAGGATTGTTCTGAGGTATGAAGTGTGTGACACACACATAAAAGTGCTCACTCCAGCAACCAATTCACAGCAAGCGCTCAGGAAAGCTACTGTTGGTTTCTGACCGGGCTGCGGGAGTTCAGATTGAGGTCAATGATCACAATAGGGTCAGAAAAGATCGAGTGGGGACCCCCAGCCCAGAGGCCGGGACCTAGAGCAGGGGCGAGGTTTACACAGACAGCAGAGACGCACGCTTCTCAAATTTTAACGTGGGTTCCAACCACTCAGGCCTGTCAGGTCGAGTCAGGGGGTCTGAGCGGGGGCCCTGGTGACGCCCCACCTGTGCTGCAATGAAGCAGCACAGAGCACAGGCAGGTAGAATGGGGTGAACTAGGCACAAGAGTGGTGACAAGCAGGCTGGTGGGGTGATGGGTGTGAATCAGTTTAGTTGGAGTAGTTAACATTAGAAAATAGCCCGAGGATGTTTGGAAAGGCGGGATGGGCCATATCCTGGCAGGCTCTGACGGGCTCACTGAGTTGACACTTTATTGTGCAGAACACGGTCAAGAACATGGTGAAGACAGCACTTGGGTACTCGCCCTGCTATTTACCTGCACAACACGGCAGAGCAGGAGGGGCCGAAAACAAGGAGACCCAAGGAAGACGGCTCCGTCAGGGTCCTTTCATCCTGGAGGAGCTGAAATCCCTTCAAACCAGTTTGAGTAACAGGAAATGGAAAGAGGGTTATGGTAAGGCCATTGAGCTCAAAAGGTGCAGGAACTGATTCACTTCTGGAGACCAGCCTCTCTCATCCACATCTTTCTCTTGCATGTGGCCCAACAGTTTCATATTTACTATCCACAGCTCACTAGAAACTGTTGTCTGTGTCTTAAAAAAAAAAAAAATGTGTTTTAAAAAACAATTTTTTTTTTAATGTTTTATTTTTATTTTTGACAGAGAGAGAGAGAGAGAGAGAGACAGAATGGAGGGAGGGGAGGGGCAGAGAGAGAGGGAGACACAGAATCCAAAGCAAGTCTCCAGGCTCTGAGCCGGCAGCACAGAGCCCGACGCGGGGCTCGAACTCACAGACTGCAAGATCATGACCTGAGCCGAAGTTGGACGCTCAACTGACTGAGCCACCCAGGCGCCCCCAAAATGTTTATTTTTTAATTTGTTTTGAGAGAGAGAAAGAGCTCGAGCAGAGGAGGAACAGAGAGAAAGGAGAGAGAGAATCCCAAGCTGATTCTGTGCTGTCAGCACAGAGCCCGATGTGGGGCCTGGTCTCAGCAACTGCGAGATCATGACCTGAGCCGAAGTCAAGAGTAAGACACTGAACCAACCAAGCCATGCAGGTGCCTCATGTTGTCTGTGTCTTTAATTCAGATTCCTAGGGGGAAATTCAAGTGGGTGTGGCTTATCTTCTAAGATCACATAATGCATAGGTCACTCGTGAATAGGCTACGCCTTCCCAGTCTCATGTGACTCAGCAGGGGCTGTGGGCCAAGCCAGACTCCTTAAAAAGGCTGTGGACAGGAACCCCAAAATATATATATTTTGTGTGGAGAAAAGATGTTCAAGTTTAATCCAGGCCTTAAAAACAAACAAACAAAAACTCTCCTCTTGGCTTATCACCCAAATGTCCCCAAATCAGTCTCCACTGTCACCATTTCCCAACTTCCCATCCACTCAACCCAGTCTGGCTTCAGCCCCCCTCCCCTCCACCCCCACAGTGCCCTGACACTGCCCTATGAAAAGGCACTTGTGACATTCCAGGTTACCAAACCCAAAAACAGTAACCCAGTGTCTCTGTGTCTCTGATTCTGCCTTGTGTCAGTTAATGCAGAGAACCCTGCTTCTTCACAGTATGCCCAAACCAGCCCAATCTCACCAATGAATTGTAAATTTTAGTGTAAATCAGGTGAGATCATACAGTAAACATAATTTTATTTGATAAATTTCTCCTTCACACACTTTCTCAGTTTCTTTCTCTCTACACTCACCAAGGATAGCTTGGGGCCAACTGACTCCCAGTCTGGAGGCTCGGTGTTCTCCAAACCTGGGTGAATATCTCACAAGAGGGATTTCTCACCCCACACTTTTACCACGGGAGAAAATGCCACATCTTGGTTTCTTGTAGCACCTTGCACCAGATGTTTGTCACTATTATCTGTTGAATCACCATGGGCTCCTGAGGGAGAGGGGCTCTAATTTGTGAACAGGGTGAATGTAGGTCCCCAGTGTCAGCTCAGGCTCCCCTGCAAGGGAATCTGGGAGAAGACTCATTCCCCTAAAGGTCAGCTATGAATTCCACACAGCTCATAACTCGCTGGAGAATTCAAGAATCCACTCCCATATTTAGAAAAGAATATTTTTTCTCTAATTATTGTCTAGCCTAGTTCTTGAGTAATAATAGATATCACTCAGTTAATGGCCTCTCCACCTCTCCAGCATTTGGGTCAGGTTCATTTCAGCAAATCATGGTGGGTCTACCTTCAGTACATATCCATACAGTTCTCACTACATCCATAACTACCATCCCAGTCCATCATGGCCTTTCCAGTCATATATCACCCAGATTAATGCAACAGTCTCCTTCAGTGGTCTTACCGTCTCAGCCCTCCTCTCTGTCCTCATCATGTTAGCCAGAGGATCCTTTTAAAATGGAAGTCAGGAGCGCCTAGCTGGCTCAGTTGGAGCATGAGACTCTTGATTTCAGGGTCGTGAGACGTAATAGAGATTACGTAAATGAATCTTTAAAATGGAAGTCAGAGTATAAGACTTCTCTGTTTAAAACCTCAAATGGCTTCCCATCACACTCTAGTGAAAGACACAGTCCTTACGTTAGCCTGCAAGGCCCTATATCTGTGTTCCCTACACTTCTGACTTCACCTAGCACATGGCTCTCCCTTCTTTACCCCATTCTAGCCACACCAGCCATCTTAGAAAATGGTAATGGCGAAGTTTTCGAGCACTTACCATGTGTTAGGTTCTTCTGTACATTCATCTAATCCATAGAAACGGAGAACCTGAGGTTATACAACCTGCTCAAGTTGCACATCTGATGTGCAGCAGACATAACCCCATCAGGCTGTGGCTGTGAAGTTCACATTCTCAACCATAGGGTAGAGATAAATTGCCTTTGGCAATGGTATTTTTATTACAGTTACTCTCTAGATACTCACCTATTTTTTCCCCTGGATCTGAAAATATATATACATATAAAAAGAAAAACTCCAATTAAATATTTCTTTGGTTTTAATTTTTAATTTTAGAATTTGAGATTGTTTCTGACATGATAGCCAATTTCTGTAAATGATCCAGGGTTGCTTGAAAAGGTATATTCTGGGGTACCTGGGTGGCTCAGTCAGTTGAGCATACAACTTGATTTCGGCTCAGGTCATCATCCTAGTGTCATGGGATCAAGTCCTGCGTCAGGTTCCATGCTAAGTGTGGAGCCTGCTTAAGATTCTCTCTCTCTCTCGGGGTGCCTGGGTGGCTCAGTCAGTTAAGCATCCGACTTTGGCTCAGGTCATGATCTCACAGTTCATGGGTTCGAGCCCCGTGTCAGGCTGTTTCAGATTCTGTGTCTCCCTCTCTCTCTGCCCCTCCCCTGTTCACGCTGTCTCAAGAATAAATAAACATAAAAAAAAAAAAAAATCCTCTCTCTCCCCCACTGCTCCTGTCCCCTGCTTGCACTCTCTAAAAAAAATGTTAAGTATACTCTATTTCAAGGACCAAGGACTTAACATGTATCTATTAGATCTATCTTATTTTGATCCCTGATATACTTTTATCTGTTAAGTATTTGCAGGCTAAGCTTTCATCTCCTCAATCTCTTCACTTCTTTGGGCTCTTTTTCTGAGTTCTCCCGTATCATTGAGAGTATGGAGAATGTCTGGTATCTGCTTTCCTGGAATATTCTTTGGACATAGATTCTTCATTGTCTTTTATTCTGTCCCTTTGGGAAGGGGGGGCGGTGTGTGGGGGTAAGAAGGGTCTGGTTGGGTTGTGGTGACTATCCAATTCCTCTGCTGGTTCCTTTCTGCCCATTAGTTATCTTCTGATGATAGCAATTCTATCCAGGCCCTCTATTTACAATGTACAGGACATTGTAAGGGAAATTGGTTCTGAAACAGCTGACAGTTTTAATTTGGATTTCAGAATACATTCTCACCAAGGGGTACATGGGGGAGGGAGCACATCCACACTCCGCTTTTGCGCCACCTCCTGCAGAGCAAGAGGTCAGTAGGCTCACAGTAAAGCCTTTGTCATAGATTTTCTGGAGATCCAGCTGGTGTTTCTCTGGGCTGAATTCAGTCACCAACTGCAAGGGGGTTGTGCAGCTGTGTTTCCCTCTGGCCATCTCTCACTATCAGATAAATTCTCTCTCCATCTGGAGACTGAAAGGCAGGAAAGGTAGTGATTCCATGAAATTTCTCATTTCCAGCACTTGTCAAAGGTCTAACTAAGCCCCATGACCAACTTGACACTCCTATCGGATGGTCTGTAAGTGGACTTTTCAGAACGGTGACTGTTTTGGAGAATTCTTTCTTGATGTCTGTTTTCACGATGCTCTTGGAATTTACCTTTAGTCCAAAAATATTTGACAGATATTGTTCATAATTTGTGGTATAGATTTATGGCTGTTTCTTTACCTATGAAATTTTCTATTTATTTCAATTCTTTTGTTTTCAACAGTTGCACTGGCATAGAAAGAATAGAGTCTCCGGGTTTTAAAAGGTAGGATAGATAAGATTCCATGAAGGTCTATATCCTAGGTATTCAGAAAAACAATGGCATTTCTACAGTGTAATCAAGTTGGGCCACTTAATAGAGTAAGCTAAAGTTTAACATGTCATAAGCAGAAGGTAAGGCAAGAAGGGACAGGGCTTAGTCTCAGATTCAGATTTGGTTAGGATTACAGACCAACACATAATAAACAAATCAAAACACGTTCTGTGGTGTGGAGAAATTGGAGCCCTTGTGCACTGTTGGTGGGAATGTAAAATGGCATAGCTGCTGTGCAAAACAATATGAAGGTTCCTCAAAGAATTTTAATGGAATTACCACCTGATCCAGCAATTTCACTTCTGGGTATACACCCAAGGGAATTGAAAGCAGAGTCTCAAAGAGATATTTGCAACCCCCATGTTCACAGCAGCATTATTCACAATAAAGTGTGGAAGCAACCCAAGTGTCCAGTAACAGGTGGACAAGGAAAATGTGGTACATACATACAGGGGAGTATCATTCAGTCTTTAAAAAAAAAAAAAAAAAGGAAATTGACACGTGTTACAACATGGATAAATCTTGAGGACATTATGCTAAGTAAAATAAGTCAGTCACAAAAACACAAATACAGCAGGATTCCACTTAATATGAGGTACTTAGAGTGTAGTCAAATCATAGAGGCAAAGCAGAATGGTAGTTCCCAGGGCTGGAAGGAAGGGGAATGGGGAATTATTGCATAATGGGTAAAGTTTCACTTCCGCAAGAAGAGTTATGATGGTCGTGCATCATGAATATATTTAATACCACTAAACTGTGCACTTAAAAATGGTTAAGATGGCAAATTTTGTGATGTGTTTTTTATCACAATAAAAAAAAAAAACTAGAAAAAAACATAACAGGATTAGTGGGCAAGATGAACTATGATTTGGGCAATTAATAGAGGTCAGGGATTTAAGAAACCACCAAAGGTGGTTACTATAAAAGGATGGAAACAGTTTGCCCTAAAACAGTTCATATATAACACATACACCTTAATACACACACACACACACACGTTAACTCTCAGTTCCCCATGTATCTTGCTTTTTCAGTTACACATATTTTAAGAACCAACTACTACTGTCTTGTCTAATAGTGGGTAGTTATCCTGATAACTGAATTCTTGACAACTAAGGGCTTTTTCATATATATATATATATATATATATATATATATATATATATATATGTATACATATATATATATATATATTTTTTTTTTTTCCTACACACACTGTATTTTGACTATACTTTGAGGTTTTTCAAAAAAGGCTACTTACTCCCATTTTACAGATGAGGGAATGAAACACAGACATGTAAAATGGCTTGTGTAAGATCACACATCTGTTAAACCTGCAAAGCCAGGAGCATGAGGCTCTACTAGCTATTTGTCTACACTTTCATTTATACCTGGAGTTAACACAAGGAATGAACAGATCTACATTTACACAAGTTTCAATACATGTCTTTTCCATATATATAGTAGTATCATTCAAATGTATGTGGAGAATAAAAATTCATCGAGTGTGGCAAGTCTAAAGTTGCCATATCAATTTAGGTATAGTCAAAGTACCCTTGAAAATCCTTTACATCTCCCATGGTTTTATATGTATAACCCAAAGTAGTGCACACTAAAATTTAAGAACCAGTGTCTTAAACCTATGAAAGATGTAGAAGGATGTATATTTAGGTGTCAAGGTATTCAAACAACTGAAAACACTGGGGAATGGAGAATCTTGCTTCCTGTAAGACTTACTTCATTTTAAGTATTTGCCTTTTACACACTTATTCAATCATATTATATCATGTGTTTTGGGGATTAAAGGAGATAGGAGAATTACATCTTTCCAAGGGAATAGGTTCTAAAATCAGTATCAGTTAAATAATTTATGATACGGCTCTACTTAACTTACAACTATACGTATAAATTTTCTTGATCAACAAATACAAAGAGTACCATTTCTACTGTGCAGAAGTCAGTAAAACTGTCTTTTGTTTTTAGAAAGAGGGAAAAATGTTGACAATTTTCACATTAACTTACAATGCCAATTAAGGAGTAAGGAAGAAAAACCACCAGTAAAAATGACATTCAGAAAAATAGAAAGAAAACCCTATTCTAACACTGTCCAAAAGTGATATATAGAAGTCATGGAAAAGAGAACTGAGAAGATTGGATTTAATAACTCTAATAACTCTCCTATAAAATGAGTTGCTCTGAATCGGGCTGGATACTATAAGCTCTGAAGAACTGAAGTGATTACAACCTATAGAGATAAGTAATAGTAGCAAAGACATGCTAAGATAACTAGGTTTTTGTGTTTTTTAAGCAGCTCAGGAAGGCTCAAAGATGATGGATTAAGCCAAGCTTATGAAACTTTACTCCCCCAAACAAATAGGAAGAAAAATGAGTAGGAGTACAATATAAGTGCTGAAATCAAGGAATTCTATGGATCCAGACAGAAAATTGAGTATTGGCAATTCCTTCATGAAATTATTTTATGAAAACAGGTAAGAACATACACACTGCAGATAAATCCACAGTAAGATAAGAAAACTAAAATGTAGAAATTTTGACAAATCTAGAAATAAAAAAACAAATCTTTAGGAAGAAGCATAGCCCAACACACATGATAGAGATAAGTATTGCAAGGATAAAGTTGAGATGGGGAAGACAATTTGAAAAGCTCTAGAAATCTAAAAAGAATTACCAAAAGAGCACGGAGAAAATAGGAAAATAAATAATGAAGACAACTATATGCTGTTTTAAGATCAGATGTAAAACAAAATGACACAGGGAAGTCGGAAAAAGGGGGTATCAAATAAAAAGTGTAGCAAGGTTAAGGTCAAACAGAATTCAAGCAAAGCAGTACAGGGGGAAAACATACTTTATGCTGTTGAAATGGTACAATCCATCAAGAATATGTATCAGTCATGGAACTTCTAACAACACAACTTTGAAATATATAAAATAAAAACTGATACAAAGGATAATGGACACATTCACAATATTCAGGTGGAATATTAACAGAACTCTCTTAAACCAACAGGCTTGACAGACAATAAAAACAAGATATAAAAATTGAAATAATCCAATAATCAAGCTCAATCTAAAACACACACACATATACAGAATTTGGTACCTAAAATACTGTGTATAAACCTTCTTTTCAGACACATATAGAAATAGAAACACACACACACACACACACACACACACACGAAAATCTTTCAATATAGACCACAAAGCAAAATCACACAAATGATACTCTTCACCCACATTTGAATTAAAAATTAATCACAAAAAGATAACAAAAGTACTCCCCCCCTTCACACCTATCCAGACTTTTTTTTAAGTTTTCTGAGAGAAAACCAGGTTTAAGAATCAAAACCAAAATTATAAGCTATTTAGAAATGAGTAACGAGAAAAACACTACAAAAAAACAAACACAAAACAGAAAACCCTTGGAATGTAATCAAGTAGTACTTAGAAATGTATACATTACAAAACAAAGAGACTAAAGGTACATGAACAAAGTATACAGCCCAAGAGACTAAAAGAAGAACCAATAAATTCAAGTACAGTTGAAAGAAAAAAAAATGAAGATCACTGTAGAAATTACAAAGATAACAAGCAACAACAAAAAAATGCTCAATCAAAAAAACCAAAAGCTGGTTGTTAAGAAAATTTCAATGAAATCCAGGGACAGAGGAAAAACAACAGGTGCCAAATATTTTTGAGTCAAGAAAAAAATACATAGAGATGATGCAGAGATTTATGAAATAAAATAGCCTATCTAAAACTTTTACCTACAAATTCTAAAATCCAGACATGCACAATATCCAAAGAAAATATGGGTTACCAAAGCTTCACTTCAGGAAGAAGTGGGAAACTTATATTAAATAACCATAAAAGAGGCTAAAAAAGATAGTAAGAGCTTCAGCTCCTAAAAAAGCTTTTAGGCCCCAACGGACTCAGGGTAAAGGAGTAAGGGTAGGCTAAGCTAGTGTTCCTATCCACCAGCAATAAACAGAAAAAGCAATAAGGAAAGATACAATTCTCATGACTCGTATCAAGGACACTGTAAAACTTACTGATAGATATAAAAGATAGATAGACACCAACCACCTGACTGTATTTATGGGTGGGAAGATTCAATATCATAGAGATGATCATCATCTCCAAAAAAATCTGAACGCAATTTGGATAAAAATCTGAAGGATTTTCCCCCCAGAATTTGCCAACCTGATTTTAAAATTCATGTGCAACGTGTGAAAAGACAACAGCCAAGACAATTTTGAAGGGTATTAATAAGGGAGATGCCTTACTACAAAACTATCGAGTGAAAATAGGAAAGCAAAATATATAAACTAATATATTTATTTCACTAGAGTGAAATATATAAACTAATGGAGCACAAAAGAGAGCCTAGAAATATTACAAACATAAAAATAAATATTAACTTTTAATATATTGTCATCGTAAAAAGGCACTTGGTATATGACAGATGTGGCATTTAAATAAAAGTAGAAACATAAATTAATAGTGCTGAGGTGAAAGGCTATGCATTTGTAAAAATTTAGACCCCTAACTCACAGCACACACAGAGTTAATTTCAAATGGATACGAGTCTAAAAATGAAAAGCAAACAAAAGCTCTTATACATTACTGGTGGGAATATAAAGTAATACAACTATTTCGGAATGCAATTTGGCAACACCTAAAAGTAGCATTTCCATAGTCATTAAATTCAACATTTTCATTCCAAATGATTGTTTTTATGATACAGGAAGGATGTTTGTTCACTTGGGCACTGGTTTGCAATAGTGAAGGTGCAAAATATCTGATTATCCATCAAAAGAAAAATGGTTAACAGTGCTTTACAATGGATTTTTATAATGGATTAATTGTGGTATATTCAAACAATAGAATGCCTTACAAAAGCAATTAAGAGGAATTAACTACAGGATTTAATCCAATCTTAGATGCCATCAATTATAAGGCACACCATTATTTTGTCATTAAGAAAGAAATGTCAATTTTAAGACATTACTGATTTAAGAAGCATACAATTTCAGAGACGTTATATTTTGAAAAAATGGAGAGATCAATAGGTATCAACAGAGCTACATCTCCAAGACACGGTACTGGGTGAAAAACAGGTCAAAATTATGGACATGATAGGCTTTCTTCCATGTTTAAAAACACATAAAATAGTCCCATGTATTTTTTTTCATATACATGTGTAAAACGATGAAAACATTCATGGGAAAAATACACATTAATATCAGGATAGTTATCTCTTAGTAAAAAACGAAGAGGAAAGAGGTTCTAAGCTTTAGTCACACCTTTTGATATCTTACTTCTTATTAAAAACAAAAGAAGGATGCAGCTTTTGCATCGCACATATACTAAAAGGGAGCATATCCTCCCCATGAAGGGACAAACATAAATTCAATCATTCCCCAGCATCTGTGGCACAGTTATGGAATGTTTATTCTTAAAACACAAGAAAGAAACATTGCAACACTGACTGGTAAACATTCCTGAGAGATTTTGCTGCTCCCTCACAGGGAGAGGAGAAAAAGAACGTGTGTATGTACTGGGGGAGGAGGGAGGATTAGAACTGAAAAAAATATGGTAAAGTGTTAACACCTTTTAAACTTGGAGAATGAGATCATGATGGTCGACTGTATTGTTTCCTGGATCTCTGAAATATTAACTTGGAAATTTTTAAAAATGACGTTTAAAAAGGCACCATGTACAATTTAAATGTAAGCTCTGTCAAGATTTTGGGAAGTAAATAACTCCTACATTATATAAACTGTTTCATAGAAAAAATACAGTCAGCTTTCGGGGCACCTGGGTGGCTCAGTCAGTTAAGTGTCCGACTTTGGCTCAGGTCGTGATCTTGCGGTCTGTGAGTTTGAGCCCCGCGTCGGGCTCTGTGCTGACAGCTCAGAGCCTGGAGCCTGTTTCAGATTCTGTGTCTCCCTCTCTCTGACTCTCCCCCGTTCATGCTCTCTCTCTGTCTCAAAAATAAATGTTAAAAAAAAAAAAAAAATTAAAAAGAAAAATATAGTCAGCTTTTCAACTAATTCTAGAAGGTCAGCAAAACCCCTTATACCAATACTCAAAAAAGTTTCAACACAACAAAGAAGATTATAACCTAACCTTATTACTCAACATGAAAATAAGGATATTAAGAAAAATGTTAGCACACTGAATCTATCACGACCAAGCCGAGCTGGGTTAATCCTACCAAAGCAAGGATGACTGTATATATAATTCATTACATTAATAATTACATTAAAAAACCCCATAAACTGTTATGCAAACATGGAATTCAACACACACTGCAAGTTTTATTTTTTAATATCCCTGATTAAACAGAAATAGAAACTTTCTTAAACTGGAAAAAGGCAAGAGGCTTTCTATTTAACAATGCTCTAAAGGTGTCAACCAACACAATTAGACCAGAAAAACATGACATACATGTATCAGAACAATTTGGAGTAATACTGGCAAAACTATTTGGAGAGAGTGTTATCTATCTAATAAATCCAAGAGAATTAACTGGAAAACTGTTACAGCCAATAGAGAAGTTCAATAAAGTGACTGAAAACATTAACTCAGCAGGCATAAACAATTAAAAAATAAAGGAATAACAATAACAATGTTTGCAATGATACTAAAATCCATAAAATATATATATTTTTAAAGATGCAAAGCCTATTCTTATGGAGAAAATAACAAAACTGCTTGAAGGGAAGGGCTTTTAAAAAAATCTCTCAGTGAGCAGACTCAGTATTATTGTAAAGATGTTGGTATTTTGAATAAGAAAACAACAAGAATAGCCAGGAATAGTAAGACGTGTTAAAATTAAAACTTAGGGAAATTTTTCAGACCAAATATAAAAACATATAGGTATAGTAATTACACTAGATGTTGGTTATAGGCATAGACAGAAATCAGTCAAATATGACTAAAAACAGATTCAGGTGGATAGAGATTTAGTTCATGTTACCTGTGGCATTTCAAACTAGTAGAGGTAAGAGAAACTATACAATAAACTGTGTTAAGAGAAGTAACTACACTCAAGAAAAATTAAGTTATACCACAATCATATGCAAGATACAAAAATAGTCCCCAGGTGGGTTAAATAACATAAACAACAAAAACAAACAACAACCTGTAAGTATTAGAAGAAAACAGGAAAGTATTTTCACAATCTTGTAGTAAGCACAAATCCCAGAAGACATAATGAAAAATACCGACAGATTTGTGCTCGCAAAAAGGAAAAACCTCTGTATCATATGACAGAAAATACCATTTTAAAAAGCTTAAAGATAGGTGACTCACTAGAAGGTATCTTCCATATATTTAATAAGAGACTAATGCGAAAATATGTAAAGACAGATGGTAAGCCCACTTCCAGCACACGTAGCAGTCCTCCCATATCCACAGGGGGGTACATTCTAAGACCCCAGTGGATGCCTGAAACCATGGATAGGACCGAACCCTAGAAAATACATTATGTATTTTCCCTATACATACATATCTATGATAAAGCTTAATTTATAAATTAGGCACAAAAGAGATTAACAATACCGATAAAACAGAACAATTATATGGTGATAAAAACTATGTGAATGTAGTCTCTCAAAATACCTTATTGTACTGCATTCACTCTTCTGGTTAGGATGATGTGAGATAACAAAATGCTTCTGTGAGGAGAATGAAGTAAAGTGAATGACGCAGACACTGTGACAGCACTAGGCTTCTATTGACCGTGTGACAATCCCTCAGAAGGAGGATTACCTGCTTCTGGAATGCAGGTGACCATAGACAGATGAAACCGCAGAAAGCAAAACAGGTAAGGGGGGGGGGGGGGACTACTGTATGCTAGCCCCAAATAGCAGTACCTTTTTGTAAGGAAATGTAACACAGTGTGGCTATAATCCATAACCCATCCGTACCTCCTCCCTTTTTACCCAGAGATAACAACGATAATAAAAAAAAAAAAAAAAAGGAGAAAAATGGGCAAAGAACATCAACAAGTAATTCATAGGACAGAAATAACTGAAATGAAAACATATGCCACAGTGCAGTTTTGTTTGTAATCAGAGAAATGAAAACAAAACAATTTTGTAACCACTGGAATGAGAAAAAATTTTAAAGCATTATTGGGTACACTTTTCAGAAAGCAATTGGGCAGAATTTATCATTTAAAGGAACACCACAGGGGCGCCCGGGTGGCTCAGTCAGTTAAGCATCCAACTCTGCATCTCAGCTCAGGTCATGATCTCACGGTTCGTGAGTTTAAGCCCCGAGTTGGGCTCTGTGCTGTCAGCGCAGAGCCTGCTTCAGATCCCCTGTCTCCCTCTCTCTCTGTCCCTCCACCACTTGCTTGCTCTCTCAAAACTAATAAACTTTAAAAAAAATAAATAAAGGAACACAACATTCTCTGCATAGGAATCTATTTCTTACAAGAAACCTGGCCCCGTGGCACAAAGACATATACAGAGATGACCATTTACTGAATTATTTGTAATAGGGAAAAGTGTAAATAACCCAAATGCCCAAAACAACAGTAATTAAATAAATCATGGCATACCCATACAATGGGTATTATGCAGTTGTTCAAAGGGTGAGATAAACCTGTATGTGCTGATAGCCTTATAAGAACATTAAGTAGAGAAAAAGTTGTAAAAAGGTACAGTATGATCCCACTTACATAAAAACAAAAGATAATAGGTATATATAAGTGAGAAAGTGTGACAGACTGAAATCCTGATCTAGTAAACTAAAGAGTGATTTTCTTATTTTGTGCTGAATGTCCTGTTGTTTCTACCTCCTTTCTATGGGAAAGTATTTTGGAAGTCCCTGTGTGAATTGTTTTTTTTAATGAGTACAGGGGTTTGTTTTAAACATTTATTTATTTTGAGAGAGAGAGCACACGTGAGTGGGAGAGGAGCAGAGAGAGAGGACAGAATCCTAAGCAGGCTCTGCACTGTCAGCACAGAGCCTGAGGTGGGGCTTGATCCCACAAGCCATGAATTCATGACCTGAGCCAAAATCAGAAGTCAGATGCTTAACGAACTGAGCCACCCAGTGGCACCCCCATGTGAATTTTTAAATCAAAACAAAAATATTTAACTTAATGTTGAATGTTGTCTGTCTATCTGAACAATGGAACTCTAGAACTCATTCTAACAATTTCTAGTTATGAATGGCTTCAGTGTTGAAGACAATTGCTTCATCAGGGCAAACTACTAATGTATTCTATAGTTAACTTACCAGACCCTCTATTTATAGTCCCTTAACTGTATTACACACTCTTTTAAAGCTGTGATGTTAAAAGTCTTAATGTGTTTTATATGCTTCATTCTCTTGCTCGAAAGTCATCAGTAGCTTCCTTAGCTGGCTTTCGAATTCAAAGCCCTACAAAATGTTCTCTCAAACTGCTTGTGCAAAGAAAGCATCTCCCCACTACCCAAGCACAACTCAAAAAGTTCTCCACCTCAGCCAAACGGGTCTCTCAGTTCCTAATTGAACAGGTCTGGTAGGCACCCAACTCATAAACATTCACACGTCATTTATAACATGTTCACGGTTAACAGTATTATCATCTCTCCAGGAATTTTTCCCCCAAGATTTTTATACAAAACTACAAGCACCCAAGGGCCATAATGCAGAAGATTATATAGTGAACCCAGTTAAACTCATTAGCTCAAGAATGTAGATTATGAACAATAAATGAAATTGACATTTTTATCCATCACTTTCTAAGATCTCGGTGTGAAGCATTTTATATGCTTTCAATAAACAGAAAGCTGTTTTAAGTAAGTAGTTTGAATTCTGGTCCAAACCCATCATAGTGTAAGTATTAAGACCATCAACTCTGAATAGCTCTACTCTGGGAACTTTGGGCAAGTCTGGGGTTTATTTGTAAAATGTTGATTATACACATTTCTTCTAATGGGAGATAATATAGGCAAACGGGTAGCAGACTATCCAGCAAAATGTGGCCAATATTACATTCGTCCTCTTGACTAGGAAATCCCAACACAACTGAAGAATTACATTATCACTACTTTAAAATTTATTAGTATTTAGTCAACGTTGATTTGATAATTAATATTTGATGTAGTACAGAAAGGGTGGCATTGGAGTTAAACAGATGTGATCGAATCTTCGGTCACCACTTTAGAGAGGAGAAATCTTGGGTAAACCACAATTTCTGATCCTCAGTTCCCTCATCTGTTAAAGGGCATACCATCAACCAACACACAGAGCTGCAGTGAGGACTGTGTGGGATGATAATTTATGAAAAGCTTTTAATAAGGTATCTGACACAATAAATTATCAAGTTCCTTGATCTTAAACAAACTTTCTAATTTATGTAAATTTTACTAATGCAAAGTTAATTTATTCAACAAACTTTTTTTAAGTGCTTACTGTGTGTACCAGGCAATGTGCTGAGCACTAGAGATAAACTAGTCAACAAAAATATGTGTCACCTCTGTCTCCATGTAGTGGAGCATTCTGGGGCACTGGGACAGGCATTAATCAAATAATCCAGATGCCAACTGTGCGAAGTGCTACAGAGAGGTAAGCTAAGGGGGCACATGATAGAGGGTTTTGCTCTGCTCGCAGAACTCGAGAAGGCTGCCTTAGGGAAAATTCTCACTTGGGAGTGTGAGTAGGAAGCAAGATGCAGTAGCAGAAGGAAAAGAGCTCCAGGAAGACAACAGAATATGCTTTATCTTTTCAAAGTCTACATAGCTTTATATGCACCCTAATATCTTGTACCTCTGGCAACTAAGTGCAAGGGACTGAGAGAATAGTGTAGCTGGCATAGACTACAAAGACTGGCTAGAGAGCAGCGACCAAGGATGCAGAGCTTTGTGGGGCACATCATCCTAAAGGCAATGGTAAATGGTTAAAGGGTTGGAGAGTTTCTATTGTTTACCATTGTTACTGTTGCCACTGGGGTAGATGGGATCACTCAATTTCAACAGTCTGGCTACACGGCGAAAATGAATTTGAGGTGACGCAAGAGTAAGTGTGAGCGTATCAGTCTGGAGGCGAAGCAATGTTAAGAACTTAAGACAGACTGCATCGGTGTAAAAAGAAAAATTCCAGGGATAATCAGGAGATAAATTCAACCGGATTAGATGACAGGGTTAGAGAGAGGGAAAGCCAGAGGCAATTTTTAGATTTCTGATTTGTATTACTAGTTGAATGCTAGTTCTATTTTCAGATATATGAAGATGCCCAGATTTGGGAAGGCAAGGTTAGGTGCTCAGTTCTTTGGACATGTTGAGTTGAAAGTACAGTTGACCTTTGAATGACACAGGTTTCAACTGTGCAGGTCCACTTATACAGGGGTTTTTTTCCCTATACACTCAGTACTATAAATGTATTTTCTCTTGATTTCCTTAATATTTTTTCGTACTTACTTTATAGTAAGAATACAGTATATAATATATATAACATATAAAATATGTGTTAATCGACTGTTATCAGTAAGGCTTTCAGTCAACAATAAGGCTATCAGTAGTTAAATTCGGGGCGGGGGGGGGGGGGGCGCTCAAGAGTTATACACAAGTTTTCAACTTTCTCCGGGGAAGGGAGGGTGCCAGCACCCCTAACCTTGCATTGTTGGTGGGTCAACTATGTTTTTTTAATTAACAACAAAGAAAAAGCCCAGATTGTGCCACTCTCCTACTCAAAGTCCCACAATGGACTCCCTTCAAACTGTAAACACAACTCCCGAGAGACATACAGTTATGATCTGACTCTTCACTATCCTCTGACTTTCCCTCCTACCCTTATATCCATGGTCACTTTCACTCCAGAAACATTGGCCTTCTTGAAATCCCTGATATACTAAAAGTCCATTCTTCCCTAAGGACTTCTGTGCTTATTCTTCCTTCAGCCTGTAATATTTTTTTCCCTAGGTGTTCACAGGGCTTATCTCTCACTTAACAGAAGTCCATGCTCAGATGTCATCTTTTCAAATAAGTTCCTTTGACTATCCTATGTAAAACAGCATTCCTACTTCTCAGCTGGGCTGGAAAGGCTGAATGAAACCTATAGTCGTGCTGTGCTAAAGGTAAAGGCCTGTCACATAAGTCTAACCCTCAAGACTTTTGAAAAAAGTGGACTAGTCTAATTAAAGCTGTACCCCAAGACCAACTCCACAGATTGAAGTGATCAATCCCTACAATCCTAACAGAAAGTAAGGTAAATCTTCTCCTGGGGCAGAGACGGGGGGTGGGAATCAAATCAACTTCAATCCTTCAGTTCTTTTATACACATTGTCCTGCATAAAAGCCCTAGATAGAGGGAGAAAGAAATATGATCAGGAAAAATGTGACTAATAATTAAGAAAGAAAAATTAGGTAACAGACTAAGATCCACAGATGATTCAGATATTGTAGTTACATAATTCAAATCTCTGCCAGCAATTTTAAAAAGAAAAAAAACACTTTCAGAAATTAAATCCATAAAATATAATTGTTCTAAAACTAAAAAATACAGTTTTTGAAATTAACTAATTAGGTGGGTTAAATGGGAGACTGCACAAGGCAGAAGAGACTGGTAAATCTGAAGATGCGCCAATAGAAAATATCCAAACTGAAGCACAAAGAGAAAACAAGAATAGAAGGAATACCGGAGGAAATACAGAGCACACAAGACACAAACAGTACAACATATTTATAACTGGAGTGTCAGAAAGAGAAGCAGTAAGAGTAGAACATGTGAAGGGATAATGACCAAGGATTTTTCACAACTCATAGACTACATCAACCTGCAGATTCCATAGCTCAGTAAACCCTAAGCAAAATTAAAAAAACGAAAACCGTAAGTAGGTGCACCATAGCCAAACTGCTGAGAACAGAGATAAAGAGGAAATTCTAAGAGCCAGGGAAAAAAAAGACACATGACCTACAAGTAATGAAAAGGTTTTCAGCTGTCTTTGCAACAGAAAATATGAAAACTAGAGGAAAATGGAATACGAAGTTTTAAACTGCCAAATGAATAAAACTGCTAATCTAGAATTCTGTATCCAAAGAAAACACTCTTCAGAAATGAAGGTCTGATAAAGACCTTTCAAACAAAGGCTGACTGAATTAACTGCCACAAAACCCGCACTGTAGGCAATACTAAAAGAAGCTTCTCAGGCTGAAGGAAAAGGAATTAAGATGAAAGCACAAAACTAGATTAAAAAAAAAAAAAAGTAGCAAAGAGGGGAGAAAATGTATACGTAAACAAGAACACCGACTACCTAAAGTAATGATACCTTGGCATTTATAACTACAAAACATAAAAACCATACCACAAAGGGGAGGGAAGCAGCAAATGGAGTTGAACCATTTTAAAGTTCTTTAACTGTCCAGAAGGTAGTAAAAGCATTAATAAAACACAGACTATAATAAGCCAAACATAGATAGTGTAATCTGTAGGGTAACCACAGAAGAATAATATAATCAGGTATAACGAAAAAGCCAACGGAAGGCACGGAAGCGCATTAAGTACGGTTGACCCTTGAACAACATGAGTTTGAACTGGATTGTTTTTTGATACATTACAGTACTGTGCAAGTGTTTTCTATTCCTTAGGATTTTAATAATAATTTCCTTTCTCTTACTTTATTGTAAGAATACAGTATATAATACATACAACATACAAAATATGTGTTAATCAACTGTGTTACTGGTAAGGCTTTTTGATCAGCATTAGGCTATCAGTAGTTAAGTTTTGGGGGACTCAAAAGTTTTATGTGGATGTTCAACCATGGGGGGATTGGCATTCCTAATCCCCACTTGCTCAAAGGTCAACAGTACTTTACTGAGCCAAAAGAAGGTAGGAAAAGGAGCAAATAAATAAGGAAAAGATTGGCAAAAAAGACAGTAAGCTGATAAGCTTAAAGCCTACTATGCATCGGTAGTTATACCAAAAGTAAATAGTCTAAACACTCTAAAGGACAAAGATTCTATAACTGAATAAAAGAACAAGGCCAAAGAATTAAAATGTTTACACAACACACACTTTAAACTTAAAGATATATATAAATAGGGTGAAAATAAAAGGACAGAAAAAGCTTTGTCACGCAAACAAAACTGGAATGGCTATACTCCTACGAGACAAAGTAGGCATGGAGTATTTGTACACATATCGAGTGACATTTGACAATTCTAAAAGTATAACTTCATCATAAAGGCATAATAAACCTACATTTTATGTACTGAATAACATAGCTCCAAATATAAAATAGCTTCACCTCCAATCATTTCTATTGTCCATCTGGTTTTTCCTTTTCTATTCACCACACTTTTCATAATCTGACATTATATATTTAATTATTGTTTCCTTATCTCCCTTCCCCTCCCCCGGCCGGGGAGAATCACACTAACCTAACACATAGTAAGCATTCAAGAAGTATTTGCTGAACAAATGCATAAAACTGCCACTAGCAACTCACATTCTCAGTACTTACTTTTAAAGTTTATATGATACATTTATTTTCTTCAGTTATGCAATCCTTTAACTTAAATAGTACTTAGTAATCTCTGTTAGCCAAAATTTTAAATGAGAAGTTTAAACAAAAAGCTTGAAAAAATGTTACTGGGAAACAGATTTCCTTTCCATGCAACAAAAGTCTCCAAAATAAAAAATCATCAAAATGTGCCTTTCTTCATTTAGTAAACACATGTAAGTATATATACTGATTAACATAAATAAAATAATACAATTACATATTAACTTTCATGTTTATTCAACTTCACAGAAAAGCCAAAAAATGTGTCTGATATTGGTTATCTATCTAAATACCAATTGTTCGTGACGGTGACATAATACTATGTGGTAGGGGAGATATGCCCAGGTTAAACAAATTCTTAAATTCCTGACATTCTTCACATGGGCAAAAGGAGATCTTAAAAATCAAACTTACAAGCTGTAAGAAGATACAGAAAGTAATTTAACCTTTAATACCTGGAACAAGTTTTACAGCCACATTTGTAATTTACATATACAGTGGAGATCACTGAAAACAAAAGCTTCCTGTTGCACTGCAGCAAGAAATCATATTATAATGTAGATTAAATGAACTTGCTACAGAGTGCAGCAAGATAACCTCACCGAAAAATCGTAAGATTTTCATAATGGAAGTTGTTACAGTGAGTTAAATATTTTCTCAATTTTATACAGTACATATTTTCAAAATGAACGTTACGACTGAAGAGTTTGCTAACTGTCGTTAGCAATTAACGTTGTATACATACGTAATTTTACTTTAGTTATAGTATGTGGCTCTCCAAATGTCAGTACGTGAAATGTGAAGTTCAAACATAATAAGATAATCCCCTAAGATGAAGACTCAGGACATCAAAACTTTGATCGTTATTGCACCTATTTTTCTACAGAAAAATGGAAAATTTACATCATAATCTTCCCAAAAAGTGAACAGACAAGTTGTAAAATCACAGACTTATTGGCATTAAACAAAATCTACAATGAACATTTTTTGTGAACTGATGTACAGAATTAGTTGTGCAATGAAATTTGGTTAACTATGATCATGCAAATAAAAATCTTCCACAATCATTTTTTCATTATGTTTTATAAAATGGTCTTAAAGATATACTTCCATAAACATTTCCGGTGCAATTTAGTCAACGACAAAAATACAAAGCTATCCCTTATTCTTTATTTTATAGATTTAAAAACATGCCTTTGTACTGCTGAGATACAAATAGCGTGTTTGGGAGAACTGAGTTCATGAAACGGTTAAAAACCAATGTATCTTGGTCCGACATTAGCTGCCTTGTATACAGCAGCCTCCCGTAATCACTGGTGTCAGTACTGTTGGAAATGAAGAATAGTTAAATATTGAGAGATTAAGACACAATTCAAAACATTTTTTAAAAAATAAAAGGCCGTTTCATAAACATGAAGAAATCTTTAAAAGAAAAATAATCACATCAATTGTGATATACATTGGAAAATAGTAAAATGTCATTTTCCAAAATAGTAGTTTCTTTATTATATCCCCCCTCTATTATAACCAATCTTGGAAATATACCTTCAACATAATGGTGTATTATATGAAAATGCTCCATTATTCAATGTGATACATTTAATAAGTTAGGATATGATTTTTTTTTCTGATGTTAACTGTGAAAAAAACAAAAGAACAGCACCTGAAATACTAAAATGAATTTAGGCAAGCATTAAGTAGTAACTTTTATGTTTTGGTTCAAAATACAGTTTATAAAACTGTATAAAGGATACTGATTTAAGTAATTTGTTTCTATATTTTGCAGATTACAATGAAGAAAAGAAAAGATCTGCTCTAAAACCAAATAAATTTCCACTTCTCCCAATCTAGACAAAGTGGAATTTCATTCAAAATTTTTAAGATTGTGATACCTACAGTAGGTCATATAGTTGGATATACCATTCCCACCCTGCCCCCCCCCCCCCACAAAAACAACTTTTTTGGCTCCAAAATAAAGTACAATAATAAACTCTTGATGAAAAACTATGTTATGGGGCAATCTATCATATACTATGGCTAAATATGATTTTACAGAAAAGAGCACATCCCATTTTCAGCACTTTTTTCATAAACATGCAACTCACTATAAAATACAAAACACTTGCTTTCAAGAACAGCTTTATAAAGACACACTGCATCAATAAAATTTTTTCTTTCTGATTAACTTTACACTGTTATGGAGAACTGGAACTTTCTATGTGTATATATCGGATTTAATATTATAGTGTAATAATCTGTATTTCTGAACATAATGTTCAAGAGGAAATATCTATACACAATAACATTCTAGACTATTAAAAACTAATTCAAATTACAGAATTTTATTGATACAGTAGATTAATAAAAACTGAAAAGGGATGATGATAAAATGGGATAAAGAATTCAGTACATTATTTTATAACACACTCTTTAAAATTAAAATATTTTAAATCTCTCTTTTCTTAAAATTTTCATTGCCATGAAAGGCCAGAAAATTCTGAGACCAATACTGAGGTGTAAAATAATCAAACTTCGGGACTATTTCACAATCTGCGTGGTGTCCTCCCGCTGGAGGCATCATGCAGGTGTAATGGCAGACCATTTAGCACCTCTGAAGATTAAGGGTGCCTAGGAGTAAACACTAGGTAAGATACACAAGGGAAAGAGACCATTTACCTCTCCAACAAACAATGACATCAAGAAAATGACACCATTTGTTGAAAAAATTTTTTTCACAGTAAAATTGCAGAGAATACAAATACAAACACTGACAGATCACTGCTTAAGATCTATCCTAACAAACTCTTTCCAAATCAATAGATCCAATAAACAGTTGGGACTGTCAGTTTAAAGCCGCAGATAAAAGCTATACAAGCACTTTAGAAGTCAGAAACATTAAAAAAACAAAAAACAAAAAAAAGAAAAAGAAAAAGAAAAAAGTAAAAGAAAAAACATATTTACAAGTTTCTTCTTTAGTTTATGTCTACATAGCCATCGCACATCACACTTTCACAGGACTCCAGAGTCAATGTTATCACCACGCGTATGGCTAAAGCGCTGTGACCACAAATACATGAGGTCATCAAAGTAAGGTCCAACTGTCCACTCTCCAGCAGTCCCGCTTTGTGCATCAAAGGCTTTACTTAGCCTCAAGCTTGACCAAAAAAAATGCTTCTTTTCAAAGCTTTCACACAGAAAGTTACTAATTACATTTGTTCATCGCCTTTCTCTTTTAGAACTTCGCCGCCGTACCTTAAAAGAAAAATTACCAGATGTTTAATTAAGATACCAGACTTGGCAGTAATTAATATTATTTTTTTAACAAATCACTATTCTTAGTTGTTCCTGATTTTCTTTGCTTTTTCTTCACTTCAAACCTTTCTCCTATTTTAAAACTTTCTGCCTCAGCATCACATATTTAGACCTTATGTAATATTTGAATGCCCATAAATAGCCTTTCCCATAATAGCAAGAGAAAAAACTATTTTACTTTACTATTTAATAATTTTAAAGAGAAATGAACAGAAAGCAATGTCGACAGCAAGAAAAACAATTGCAACTACCTTTTCACTTACGCTTCCGTGGTAAAAGAAAACATTTTAAACTTAGGCTTACAGTTGTCTTTCTGGGAAAACCGTTACTGAATGTAGAGCCTAACAATTATCAAATACATAGGAATATATGGAATTCAGACGTATTACCATTTACTGGCAAGTACTAATGAAAGTGTAAAACTTCAGTTCTAAAAAGATCGGTATTAAGATGAATATAAACAGAACAGGATTTTAATTCAATTAATTTATGGTGTTTTTTTTTTTTTTTTTTTGATGAAGACATTAATCACTATGGACTCTTGTCTTATTTTTACATCCAAAACAAACAAACAAACAAACAAACAAACAAAGCTGTAAGAAACAAGCCCAACAAGTTTGAGACCACAGTTCAGATATCTTTCTGTGAATATCTGGTACATAAATGAACCCTGGTGCAGACAAAAGTGCTGATTATGTTAAAAAGGACAGAGGGGCGGGGGTCAACTCTGGGACTTGATCTCACAACACAGGTTTCTCAAAGATGGCTAACTGTGCCGATCCAAAGATTCAGCACTGGTGTATCATTAGGAGAACAGTTTACTTCAATGTGTTAACTGTATTTCTTCCAAAAGAAACACTGAAGATGTGTTAACCGACAAAGCCATTCTTAAGAAAAAATTATCTCAGGGAGAATCACATTCTGACCTTTGTAAAAGAAATCTATGTTACCAATTTCGTAAATTTCAAAGACATGATTTTATTCTAGATGACTAACTTGTATAACTACTATGAAACTCAAAGAAAAAGTTATGAAACATTAGCCATAGTCTATTTAACATATAACAGTGGTCTAAAATCAAGGTACAGCTTAAATGCTTCAAGGGTCAATTTATCAGAATGCTACTTGTTCTTCTCCACATTGTTATAAACTTGACATTTACATTTTCACTAGGCTACATCTGTCATTCTCACTTAGTTTCAGGATTCCATAAAGGAAGTTCTCTCATTACCCAAGCTGGTAGGTGAACCGTTACAAACTGCTCAAGAAAAGTAAATAAATACTTAGAATTATAAGTAACAGCAAGTGCTATATGGAGCTGACCAAGTATTTACCAACTCTATTCCTATATTCTTCTATGCTAACACATGGTACTTTAATAGACACATACATTTACTGTAGAAACTTCCTCTTCCTCTGTTTCTTCCTGTGGAACATCATCATTGACAGGAGAGCTACCCTGAAACACATCTACTTCTTCACTTGAATCATTTTCTTTAGTAGCTGCTTGTTTGGAGCGTCCTACACGGCTAGAGTAAAACAGAGGTAAAATAAAATGAACATTCTGATCTTTAAGTAGTAGATCACCTCAGAGGAAATGCTCAAAATATTTCATAAATTCTCATTTATTATCATTTTTATCCTCCATTACCTTACAAAACAAGAAATGTTATTCTTATTCTAACCCCTAACCCAGTGTTTAATTCCTAGAATCTCACAAACACTGACCAAGTAATAGAAAAACCAAGACAATAAAAGATTATAAAACATAACCCAAAGTCTGCTCTTCCTTTTATCTTTCCCAACTCAGTAAAAGGCATCTGCATCTACTAAGCTGCTCAAAACAGAAAATTTAGAGTCCTTCTTAATAGCGTATCAGTCTTCATCTGGCCCTATAATTCTTACAAAGAAATCTCAAATCTATTCACTTCTCTCCACCTCTACTGCTACCACACAACTTCCACACCATTCTCGTCTCTTACCTCTTCTCCAAAAATGTAAAAACAGCTGATGTCACTCACTCCCCCTAGACAGCTCCCTGCTGTACTGCGAGAAATTCTGTAAACCTTCTTAACATAATATATAAGGCCTTGCAGACAGTTGTTGGCCATCTGTCCATTCTCATCTCTTTCCACTCCCTAATTCCTTACAACTACAATCCAGCCAATTCTTGCCTTCCTTCAAACTCTCTGAATTGGCCAAGACCTTTCCTACTCTGGAACCTTTAGCACAATGTTCCCTCCAACTGTGTTCTTCTCCTTTTTCTCTATCAGCCTAACTCCTACTATTCTCAAGAAATCAGTTCTCACTTTCCAAAGAGAAAACTTCCCCAATTCCCTAGCCCTCCCATTATGTTCTCTTATAGTACCCTGAAGTTTTCCTCAGGGCACAGATCACAATTTAGAACTCCATATTTATGTGATTATGTAATGACTACACGCCATTTAGATGTTAATCCCAAAAGGACAAGAATAACGTCTATTCTGTGCCACTGTAAGCCACTGGAAACCCTAGCACCTCGTACTCTCTGAAACATAGGAGGCAATCAAATATATGTAAGAGATACCACCATTTAACTAAATGTATCCCTCTTGATATTTATTTGCATGTATATTCTTTAAATTAAAAAAATCTTTTGAGTATAGTGGACATACAATGTTACATCAGTTTCATGTATACAACACTGTGGTTCAACTTTTCTCCATATTATATGCTGTGCTCACAAGTGTAGCTGCCATCTGTCACCAGATAACGCTGCTACGACACCACTGACCTTATTCCCTATGCCATGCCCCTCTATCCCTGTGACTTATTCATTCCCAGACTGGAAGCCAGTATGTCCCACTCCCCTTCACCCATTTTGCCCATGCTCCCACCTCCACTTCCTTCTGACAAGCATCGGTTTATTCTCCGTATGGTAACTTTTTTTAAATTAATTTTTGAGACAGAAAGAAAGAGAGCGCGTGCACACGAGCAGGGGAGGGGCAGAAGAAAGGAGAGAATCCCAAGCAGACCCCCACACTGCCAGCATGGAGCCTGATGCAGGTCTTGAACCCACAAACTGTGAATCATGACCTGAAGCGCAACCAAGAGTCAAATGCTTAACCGACCGAGACACCTAGGTGCCCCTGAAGAACTTTTTTTTTTTTTTTTTAAATTAAGACTATAGCTTATCATTTCTCTTGGGTAATCCACGATATGTATTCTTTAATACACACTCAAACCAAGTAATTTTTTTTTTTTTTTACTTGGTTCGGCTTTTCTGAGTTAATGGAAGAAAATACAAGAATTACAGGGAAAGTAATATAATCTTTCTCAATTCCACTGAGGTAAGAACAAGAAAAACAGGCAGATCATAACGTATGTTATTCTAGTTCTTAAAAAAAATAGATTCCCCATGAAAGGAAGATATGCTGTTAAGATGGAATATAGAGTCTTTTTCTGCACTGATTTTTAAAAGAAATACTTGTTTGGTTTAGAACATTTGTATGAGGATGTGTATAATTTTAGATGATCACGCCCTTAATTTTTTGATGCGCAAATATAAACTAATTAAAGTTATGAGCCTGAAAGCTATTTCTGTTATTTCCTCATTAGAAAATTATCGTGGGAATTTGATATTCCTTAAGAATTTGTTTTTTAAAAATAGCTACTTTTCATAATTGAATCCAAACACATTTACAAAGCTGCCACAAAAACGTACTTACCTTTACTTTTTACCTGAGGAAAAAATTACATGGAAAAAGGCAGGAAGTAGCTAGACACTCAAACAACTTTTCCTCTTCCTGGGGAATACACAGGAAGAGGAAAACTTTCCAAGATAACATAAGTATTTGGCCAAGGTGTGCTGGCAACTCTGCAAAGCCAAGGCAGTGATGTAAGTGTGCAACGGGGTCACTCTCAGAATTACAGTCAGAATTTCTGACTAATGGAAGACATGCTGTTCTACTTCCACTTAAATAACTGAGAAAAAAGTGCAAAATATACAAATGACAGCAGTGACGCTACTGCTACTTTAACAATTTTAGGTCACAATTTGTCATTGTGATTTTCTCATGAACATATGCTTGTGTGAACTTCCACAGCTATTTATATGTAGATACAGATCTGTTCATTTGATTAGAAAAGAAAGAAAACCAAAACCCCAAAAACTTCAGATCTACATGTGGTAACCTCTTTGGCTATAATTCAAAGAAAAATAATGCCTGTGACGTTCCTACACAATTCAAAGAATAAAAGCAAAAATATAAAAACTATTTTTTTTAAAGTTGCCGAGGAGAGCTATTAAAAACTACAGTGTGCAAAGACAAGCAACTTGGTCAGTATGATGTGATTATTTAAAAATACTTTCTCATCTCTTTGGGTATCATAAAGTCTGTATTGGAAATAATAAACTATTTGGTGTTCACTTAAAGAGATTTGCCTAAAAGCTGTGATCAGAGGTTACCAGAGGGTTAACTGGGATATCAATCACCTAGGTAAGTTTATAAAAATGTTATCTTACCTAGCATAATGGGACCAAATATATGGGATTTTAAATACAGCCCTATGTATATTTGAAAACTGATAAACTCTCGCAAAATAATTTGAAACTGGTTCGAAATTTAATATTATTTACAACTTACACATTTTTTTTTGGTTGTGATGGTGATGGCGTTTTTGATGGTCTTCCTCGTCCTTTCTGTGGTGTGGATTGTGTGGATTCAACTGCACTAGTTTCGGGAGATTCTGCTCTGCTTTGGGGAAGACCCAAATGTGGATAGCATCAAATTAGGATTTAGAACACAGTTACTAAATACATGCAGTTCAGAGTTACATGCGCTTACCTCTGCTGTGCTCTCCTTGATGTTCGGTGCTGTTTGTTCTTTGATTTCTGTTCTGTGTTTCCACTTTGTCTTTCTTCTTCTTCCTCTTCTTCTGGTGCTGAAGGTCCAGACTTTTTTTTGGTTCCTTTTTTAGACGTTTTCATTGTCGGTTCTTCTTTTGGTGTACCTCCACCAAGAGGTTTAGGTGGTCGGCCTCTTTTACCTTTTTTTGGCGGGCTATTCTGTTCATCCTCATTTTCCAGTATATCTTCTTTGAGCCTCTTTTCCTCAGGCCACTGCTGTTCATCTGATTCTGAAGCCGTATGGCCTCTCTTCCGTCCACGCTGACTGCCTTTGGGTTTCTGTTCCTGTACCAACTTAGTGAGGTCATCCATACCTAATTTCTCTTCTGAATCCGTGACAGGTGTTTTTTTCCGGCTTCTAGGCTTGTCCAATTCAGACTAGGAATAAAAATCACAATTTCAAATATAAATTTGTTAGGATGAATATTTTGAAAAACGAAACAAGAAAATGTTATCCACTTTTGTCATAAAACTGTACCTAAATAAAACATAGAGTCTTTAAGTGTATCAGAACCATAACTGCTTTGTCTTTTATTAAGTGTATCAGAACCATAACTGCTTTGTCTTTTAACTTAAAAAATTATCTGGAGTTAAGAGGGTCAATTTTCATTTTTACTTGAGCTAGAGAGTCTCAAACTGACACCTTTCAAGATCAGTATTTTATTAAACTTTAAATTTTAATGAGTTATTTCATTTAAAAAAATTTAAATTCCATGCTTGAATAATGGATAAATATATCAAAGTATAATGGATCTGCTTTAATAGTCAAATTAAGTGATTCTAATTTTATTCCACAGTGTATAAGATATAAAATATCAACTATGTTATATATTATACTTAGACACCATAAAAGAGCTACTTTTACTTTATAAATGGAGGTTGCAAGACACAAAAGTTAAACATTCATTTGTTAAAATTTTTGAAAATACTTCTGAATCAAAGATACTGTCTCTTCCCAGCTACAACCAATTAAAAGCAAAAACAATTTAAATTAGTTAATCAGAAACTCAAATTCAAACTAAAAGCCTAGTCTACATTCAGAGAATATATATATGCACTGACCGGCAGATGGAGACTGAGGAAATTCTCCAAAGAAACCAAGAACAGTATGAGCCCCTACAGCTTCCCATACACATGCATGTATAAAACTCACAAATACAAGTGTTTTATATCCAAAAAGTTTGTGTCAATTTACATTCTTAAAAATCAGTGAAAAGAAAACAACAAAAATTATCTGATTTGTTTAGTCATTTTGTTATGTCATTGGTATTATGCTTTGTCCATTTGTATAGTGGAGTCTTAGTATTTTAAATCTACATTCTTCTATATTTTTGTGTGTATTTAAATTTTATTTCCTATTTGTTAAGGATTGAATTATGTCCATACAAAATTCATATGTTGAAGCTAGAACCTCTGATGTAATGATATTCGAAGATGGGGCCTTTGGGGGATATTTCAGCTGAGATAAGATCATGAGGGTGGGGCCCTCATAACAGAATTAGCCCCTTATGAAAAGAGACACCAGAGAGATCTTTTTGTCTCTCTTCTCCACCATGTGAGGCATAGTGAGAAGGTGGCCATCTGCAAACCAGGAAAAGAAACTCTCACCAGGAAGCAAATCGGCCAGCACAAAGGTGAGAAAATTCATTTCTGTTGTTTAGCCATCCAGTCTACGATACTTTGTTATGGCAGCCTGAGCAGACTAAGACATTACCGTATCTTGATAGGATTTGACATGGAATTCTAAATTGTCTTTCCTATCCACCCCCAAAGAGTATTTCAGTCATTTCAAAAATCACTGACTTATAATGGTTCCTTTACTTTGTATTAGGTTTTAAAAATTAATAATGTTTCCGGGCTATTGTAACAATGGCATAATATTTTACTAAACATAGAGAAATAAAGAAATACATTTGTGTTTGGTTAGGCTGATGTTATTACTCCTCTTTTGTACCATTTATTCTTCCACATGGACTTAAAATCACACTGGAATTTTATAATTACATATAGATTCATTTAGAACGAACCATCATTTGTTTTTATTCATTTCTCCCATTAAAGAACATGGCATGTCTTCCTTCTATTCAAGTCTTCTAAGTTTCTCAGTTTGGATATTTTCCCCACACGGATTCCCCCTACTTTTTTAAGGCTATGTTTAGGTTGATCGGTCAGTTGGTTGGTCAGTCGGTCGGTCTGTCTGTCTACCTACCTACCTACCTACCTTTGTTGTGGAAGAGGTTACTGTGGTGAAGCAAATCTCCTTTCCCCCAAATGTATACTTGATATAAAGCAAAATTACCAGACTAATGTTAGTTATACACATACATACATCTACCACGTATAGATGTTTAATTGGCTACCATACTAAATACTTAGTTTTTCAATTGCTTCTCTTATTTTTCTAAGAGTACAAAAGAAAAATGAATTTGTCTCTTCTTTTTCACTGTCATATCTTTGATTCCTATTTCATGTCTTCCTGAATTTGTCAAACATTCTAGAACAATCTTAAATAATAGTGATGACAACAAATTACTTGTTTTGCCCCTGATTTTTAATTAAAATGTTTCAAGTATTTTGCATTTCAGAATAATTTAAGAAGAATAACTGAGTCAATGATTACTGATTTAAACAGATAAAACTTTTAGTATGTTAAGGGAGTATCCTTCTGGTATTAGGTTAGTAAGAGTTCGTATGTATCAAGAATGGATTTTAAGTTGTATTTATATCTTCTTGACATGACCTGAAGTTATCTTGTTAGTATTCTTCTTATTTGGTATACTGATTTGATATATTATGTTAAAAGATTTCTTAACATTAAATTATCCTTACATTCTAGGAAAAACAGACCTATAAGTGACTGGTTTTAATTTGTTAGCATTTATTTGCATTTTTGTACAAATAATTATTGTTACTCAGAGATGCAAAGGTAAGAGAAATATTGAATTAAAGTTAACTTTACAATTATCACCTCCAGTTTTAAACTTTACAATTCATTTTAATGTCCAAGAATGTGATAAGGTGGCTGAATTCCTTTATACTCTGGAAAAGGTTGGTGGTAAACAGGAAATTTAATGTCTGCTTTCTTGAGAATACTATAAAATAAGCTACTTTACTAAAGCACTACATTCTCTAGTTTCTTTTTCATTTTGCACTGCATTATCTTAAGAACAGAGGGAGAATAAAACTGAGGTTAAAAGCAGGAAATAAGGAAAACATTCTATTTGTAAAACTAAATATTTGAATATAAATGTATATGGACAATAATTCTTTTGTGATGAAGTTTTAATATCAAGGTGGTAGTATATACAAAGACAGGACTCTTTCTCTATAATCTACTGGTCTTTAAATTGAACTTCTGTCTCAAAATGCTAACCTCTTTAAGGATATTTCAGTTGATATGTATTAATAAGGTTCTTATAGTATTTCTGAAAAAGGATATAATGTTACACAAAAGGCACCCAAAGGCTTCCATTATAATTATACAAATAAATCTCAAAAGCTCAAAATTTCACAACTTTGCTATGGAAAAGAGAGACTTGCTCTTCACTGCTCTATAACATGGCAGAACTAGATACAGAATTTATAGGGTAACAAAATATTAAGAATTCATCACCACCATGCTTCCCAAATCTGGGGGGGATATACATAAGGGAGCAGGTCAGTATGTAGGTATAGGTGGCTTAGTTGATGTGTTGATGTTTCCAACAAATGAGAGAAATTGTAAGCTTTCCACCTAAGGCATTTTTAAGCACGTGGTAAACAACTCATAAAGCTAATGAAGGAATTTCTGCATTAAGTGAGAAGTAGGACTAGAAGACATAAATACCTTTTCCAATTCAAGGTTCTCTTCTATATATCCAGATAACAGGATTCCTTTCTGGCTAAGCGATCAATTTTTAATTCTGCTTGGGCAAAATTTTTAAACAGCCAATAAAAATCAGAATTTACAGTATAAGTAGTAAGGATTTAGTAAGAATTTAAGAATTATAATTTTTTAAGTGGAAAGAAAAACAATCTGGCAGAACAAATTACTGGAGAAACTTGAAAACAATTAAAAATAATTAAAGCTTTTTGGAATATGTAATGTTGGGCCAATGGTAGAAAAGAAGGGCAGTGATATTTCAGAGAAAGCAAAGGTATTTTGTTAATAACGTTCCACCTCTACTGGGTAGATTTCAAATGCATTAACATTTACTTTATAGTAATCATTACTCAAAAATATTGGTCTTTGTAATGATAACATAGCAGCAACACCAACTGACTTGGACTAATTCATTTATTCTGATAAACCTTAACAGCTAAGTAGCCACATTTTACAGATAAACTGACTCAGAGAGCCTCATGAATTTTTCAAAAGTTTAAAGCTAACCTAGAAGTCAAAATGTGCCCAATTATTAAGGTTATCAGGATGTATAGAAATACATAACTGTATTCTGTATCTGTACTAAAATTTAACAAACCTGTCTTTAAATGGCATTTACAAACAGTCTAATCATACAAATTATCACTGCTATTAAAATTTAAAAAGAAGCCTTTATGAAAACTGCAGCATTGCCTACCTTTGCTAGAAGCTTACTTAGTAATGAAAGGCTTAAGAAAGCATCTAAAATGGAGGAGCCTTTAAGGATCCTCATTCTACTTCCCTTTTCTAATGCTAAGTCTAAACTTACTGTGTTTTAAACAACAACAATAACAACAACAACAACAACAAAACAACAACAACAAAAACCCCCAAATAGTTCTGAGTATGGGACTGGCATGTTTGATTTCCAAGATCTACAGAATAAAGATCACTCATTAGAATGACAAGAAACACAAGAGATTCAATATACTTAAATTACAAGGTAGAGGATAATGATGAACTCACATTTGTGATTAAAATCATTAAGAGAAAATCAAATGTCAAATTTGAGAGTAATGTTAACTGGTTTCAGTGTAAACATTATTACTTATACAGTAAAATTTTTATTATAATTATAAAATCAAACCAAATATCTCACCCTTACAAGATCAGAGTCGTCTCTCTTGTCACTTTTTTTTCCTGGCAAAGGTGATGACATTGTATAATCTTCATTTTCACTGTGATCCATTTCAGAGCTATCAAGCCTTTTAATATAGATATTTGTTATTATTATTACAATGAAACAACCTTAAAAGGTTTCCCTGTTCCCTAGTGTAGCTTTACAGCT
Organism: Panthera onca; assembly: GCF_046562875.1. Taxonomy (NCBI): domain Eukaryota; kingdom Metazoa; phylum Chordata; class Mammalia; order Carnivora; family Felidae; genus Panthera; species Panthera onca. Next base: position 228,798,157 of record NC_138339.1, read on the forward strand.
ATATGAGGAAAAGTTTCATTCTTTTCCGAAAAGGAGGTTTCATTCTATCATATTTAGCACCAAACCAACAAGTAATGAATTACATTTAACAGAGAAACTTGAAGAATCACAAATTTAGTTTTCTTACTAAGTCTTTTTAAAAACTAAATTCTATTTTGGAGTGGAAACATAAAGCAAATTAAAACCTTTCTGGTTAGCAAGTTGGACTGGCCTATGTTACTACAATCTGCACCTATCTCTCCCATATTCCCAGTTCCGCTTTTTCTTCTTTGAGTTCTTTTTTTAAAATTTTATTTATTTTGAGAGAGTGAGAGAGCGAGAGAGAGAGAGAGAGAGAGAGAGAGAGAGAGAGTCAGTCAGTCCCAAGGAGGCTCAGAGTGGTCCACGCAAAGCCTGACGTGGGGCTCAATCTCACGAACCGTGAGATCATGACCCGAGCCGAAATCAAGAATGGGACACTTAACTGAGCCACCCAGGCACCCCTTTCTTCTCTGTATTTTTAACACCCTGTAACACACTAAAGTTATTATGTTTATTCTCTACTAACTTCCCCTGCTAGAATGCAAGCATGGATCTTTTGCCAACTGTATTTATTTTATACTAAGCACTTGTACCAGTGCCAGACATAAAATAGGCACTCAATAAATACTTATTAAATGAATTAACAGCACAAGCTCACAAGCTCTCACTTATTGGTATGAAGCCTGTCTTCTGTCCTAGGTGATCTCATCTTTAATGTGACTTTGAAAACCATTTATACATCATTAAATCCTAAATTTCAATCTCTGGCCCAGAAACTACCCTGAGCTCTAGACTCACATATCCAACTGCCCACTCACTTCAATTTCCTATAGGCATCTCAACTTTAACACAGCCAAAATAGTTATTTGGACATTCCTCTTTTCCCCATCTCCCCAGAAAACACACACACACACACGCGCGCGCGCGCATGCATGCACAAAGCCTGTTCCTCTTCAAAGGCTTCTAACATCTCAGTAAATGGCACCGCCACCTATAGAAACATTCAGGCAAAAAACCCCCTAGGATACATCCTTAAATATTCCCTTTTCATAACTATTCACATCTACCTCATCAGCAAGACAATTTGGGTCTAAGATCAAAATAAATCCCACATTTGACTACCATCTTCTTCCCTCTTCATCCCTTCTCTGAATTACCATTAGCTGACTCCTAACTGGTTTTTTTAAATCTCAATTCTAGTTCCTCTCTTCTCCATAAACGATAGGGCAATCTAATAAAAGTTGCAAATTAGATCACTAGGCTCCACAGCAATATCTGAGCAAAGGGAAAAAGTCGAAAGCAATTTTGAGGCTCTCAGCCTAAATGACTGATCTTCTTTGATTATAACCAGGATCCAAGAAGAAAAACCAGTAACTTAGGATATGAGTTGCTGGAAATGGTTTGGTCCTGTTAAGTAGGAAGCCATCCCACTAGAAAATGTCCAAATGATATAAGTGAAGGCGACTTAAGTATCAGCCACTAATATGTATTAATACAGGAATCTAAAACAAGCACTACAAATGTGTTTTCGTTTACTCTCTAGCATATATCATTTGACAATTTATTCGTTACAAGGAAACTGATAAGACATTTTAGAATGTCTCATCCTTTCTTTATTGATTGGTTATGAACAATGCAAAGATAGCACAGTCTTTCATAATAACTAAGCAAAATCAATAATCAGTGGCAGTTAGGGCCCGTGCAAAGCTTTGCTGCTAGCAAACTGCTAAGTACTACACAAAAACGAGTTAAACTGTGAATTATTTTCTCTTTTCCTCTTTCTTAAGACGAAAATCTGTAGAGCATGATTTGAAAGTACAAATTTAAAACAATTTTTCTAAACAAAAAAATTTATACATGTGCATGGGAAAAAGAAACTCAAACCAAAAAGTACAGAATCTCCTTCGTATACTAGACTACCACAAGATGTTGTGTATTCTCCCCAAACTTTTCTATGCATATACAAGCCAATCTGAAGACAAATCCCTTGTAAAAACTCGAAAATACTATAATACGTTCTATTCTTTGCCTTTTTTACTCAATAATGTATTGTGGAAACAATTCACATTAGCTCATACCTCATCATTTTTAATGATTATGTCTTCTAATGTATGGTTGTACTATAATATAACAGTTTCAAGTTTGCCAGACATTTAGCTTATGTCTACCAACACAGGGTATCCCAACAAGCTAAAATATGAAAGCCTAAGACAGAGTGCCTATCTAAAATAAAGAAGCAAATAAACAGGAAGATGTAAATGGCTGTTCGGGTATGCACTGATTTCCACTCACTGACATTAAATGTTTTGGGTTACATTATTTTAGATCTCATTGCCTTGATGGAATCCTTAAATGTCAAGTATGGTATTTCTTAGGTACTTACCTCCCTTTTATTCTTCCAGGAGAGCTTGGATTTGAGCTGCTGCTTGCATTGCTTACAGTTTCCATTCGTGATGATTTTGTCTGAGATTGCTTGCCTGCTGATGAAAGTGGCTTATTAACAGCTCCTAGAACATTGGTTGTTTTAGGCTGAAATGAAAAATGCATATCTCTTTCTATTTGATTAAAGCCAGAAGAAATCTATACATAAAGAACCATAAATCTCTGTCAAAGTATTTACATACAAATCACACACACAAATATACCTATCCTTAAGCAAAATAAGGATTATAAATTGAGTATCACTTGAATAAGTGAAAAACTATACAGACAAGCCTAATAGTTAAGCTTCTTTGCGATTTAGAGGAAAAGGCTTACATAGAAAGAACAAATAAAATGTACAGTCAACAATAAAAATAGATAATCAAACTGCTTTGGAAAGACATAAGATGTTTTTAACTTTAAGATTTTTATCTTGACATTACAGGATAAGATATTTAAAGATCAAGGTCTCTGGCACTTTATTTCAGGCTACAAAATAAGTTCATGTATCTCAGCTTGCATTTATACTGTAAATATATTATTTCTTACTAGTAAATGGAAGAGATCTAATAACTATTTTCTACCTTAAGATACACTAATTTTTAAAGAAATACAAAATAACATAATTTTGCCAATAATCACAGTAAAATAAACTACCATGTAAAAATCAGAATGACTCTCAAAACGTACTTTTCCAGGAGTAAAAAACGATTTCATTTCTGGAGGCAGATAATTTTTGGTGTTACTGAAATTCTACAAGCAGGAGAAAAAGTTGTAGTTAGTGAATAATCAAACACTATACAAGAAGCGCTTCAAAGCCAACAAAGCATATAACAGATTTTGTTTTAAAGTACATAATAAAAGACATACTTCAATAATAAGTTCAAACACAAAATTTCAGTCACGGATTTTAAATACTGTAATAAGCTTCAACTAACCTTCTACCAACTCCAATATTAACAAAACATATTTGAGCTCTAATGTGCTAGAGCTCTCTGTAAGTGCATCAGAAAACACATGCTTCTGTAAAAAAAAAAAAAAAACAACTCTCCAGAAGAGACCACATTTACTCCTGTTATCTTAATCATGACAGGGTGAAAGCAGACAGTCCCTCTTAGCTACTGGGTGAGCCTGTTCCACAAGGCTGTTGCAAATCTCTGTATGTTGGTTAAGACCTTAACTGCTATTTTACTTAGAAACAAACACAAACATAAAAACAAAAACGGTAGTGGTGCTTTCCAAACTCTCAGTCAATAGGCTTAGATGCATTATGAACCTCTAAGAGAATCTGGAAAACACCTTGTATAGCTCGTACAATACTAGGGGCACCTGGGTGGCTCAGTCGAGTTAAGCGTCTGACTTTGGCTCAGGTTATCTCACAGTTTGTGAGTTCGAGCCCCGCGTCGGGCTCTGTGCTCACAGCTCAGAGCCTGGAGCCTGCTTCAAATTCTGTGTCTCTTCCTCTCTGTGCCTCTCCCCTGTTTGCGCCCTCTCTCTCAAAAATAAAACATACAAAATTTTTTTTTTTTTTGTATTTCCTACAATACTTGAGTTTTGTACTGAGTTTGGGGAACATTCTTGTGGTATTCCCTGGGTCTCAAACCTGTTCCGGTGTCTGCCCTTGTTTCTTCATACCAGTTATAAATTTCAATCAAGGGCTTATAACTTCAGACTCTATCAGCATTCTCCTTCCCATTTTGGATCACTGGCCATTAACTGACAGATCTACATGCTTTGATCACATTTTTGCCTGTACTCGTAGACTGGCATAAAACTGCAAACACAAACTCTAGATAATCCTGATTAACCTCCGGACCTTGTTTGTGTCCTCCGATTTGGTCCATGTGCTAGTCTCGCACCACATTATTAAGACGCAAGCTGACCTTTCCACGACATTAGTAGTGCGCCAGCTCTTGATACTGATCCTTCCTAATCTTCCCCGAACCTAGTGCTGAGAATACATTTTATTTCAATCTACACACACAAAATCTAAAATAACTACCTTGTCAGGCTGGGTGAAAAAACGAGCTGGTAGTACTGGGTCTTTAGGAGATTCCAAACTGTATGTGGTGCTCTTTGACATGATGATATTCATGGCAACATCACACACAGTGTACAGTTTCTGCAATGGTATTAAAGAAAATTAGGTACTTAAGGTGGCAGCCTTGACTCTGAATTAGGAGTAATTCTACAACATGCAGTTAGTACAGGCATACCTCAGAGATACTGCAGATTCGGCTCCAGACCACCACAATAAAGCAAATGTTTCAATTAAGTGAGTCAAATGAATTTTTTGGTTTCCCAGTGCATATAAAAGTTATGTTTCCACTATACTATGATCTATTGAGTGTGCAACAGCATTATGTCTAAAAAACAACGTACAATGTAATTACAGTACAAGTAATTAAAAACTTTTATTGCTAAAAACGTTAACCATCATCAGCTTTCGGTTACTTGCAAAATCTTTTTGCTGGAAGAGGGTCTTGCCTTAATGTTGACGGCTGCTGCTGATCAGTGGTGGCTGCTAAACGATGGAGTGACTGTAGTAATTTCTTAAAATAAGACAAAACTGTAGTTTGCTGTACTGACTGACTCTTCCTTTCACTAACAATTTCTCTGCAGAATGTGATGCTGTTTGATACCATTTTACCCACAGTGGAATTTTCAATATCGGAGTCAATCCTCTCAAACGCTGCTGCTGTTTTATCAACAAAGTTTGTGTAATATGCTCAATCCTTTGTTGTAATTTCAACAATCTTCACAGCATCCTCATCAGGAGCAGATTCCATCTAAAGAAACCACTTTCCTGGGGCGCCTGCGTGGCTCAGTCGGTTGAGCATCTGACTCTTGATTGTGGCTCAGGTCATGATCTCACGGTTCATGGGATGGAGCCCCAGGAAAGTGGTTTCGGTGCTGACAGCACAGAGCCTGATTGGGATTCTCTCTCTCCCTCTCTCTCTGCCCTTCTCCTGGCTCACAGTCTGTAAATAAATAAACATTAAAAAATAAATAAATAAACCACTTTCTTTGCTCATCCATGAGAAGCAACTCCAAATTCATTAAAGTTTTATCATGAAATTACAGCAATTCAGTCACATCTTTAGGCTCCATTTCTAGGTATAATTTTCTTGCTATTTCTACCACATCTGTAGTTACTTCCTCCACTGAAGTCTTGAACCCCCCTCAAAGTCATCCATGAGGGTTAGAATCAACTTCTTCCAAACTCCAGTCCATGTTGATAATTTGACTTCTTTCCATGAATCATGAATGTTCTTAATGAATGTACAGTGGAGAATTCTTTCCAGATTTTCATTTGACTTTACCCAGATCCATGAGAAGAGTCACTATCTCTGGTAGGTACAACCTTATGAATGTATTTCTTAAACAATAAGACTTGAAAGTTGAAATTATTCCTTGATCCCTGGGCTGCAGAATGGATGCTGTGTTAGCAGGCATGAAAATAGCATTAATCTCATTGTAGGTCTCCATCAGAGCCTTGGGGGTGACCAGGTGCATTATCAATGAGCAATAATATTTTGAGAGAAATCTTTTTTTCTGAGGTCTCCACTATGGGCTTAAAATGTTCAGTAAAACATACTGCAAACAGATGTGCTATTTGTTTGGCTCTGTTGTTCCATTTATAGAGCACCGAGTAGACTTAGCGTAATTCTTAAGGGCCCTAGGATTTTCAGAATGGGAAATGAACACGGGCTTCAGCCTCAAGAGACCAGCTGCATTAGCCCCTAACAAGAGAGTCAGCCTGCCTTTTGAAGCCAGGCACTGACTTCTCTGTAGCTAGGAAAGTCCTCAATGGCATCTTCTCCCAACAGAAGGCTGCGTTAGAAAACTGTTATTTAGAGCAACCACCTTCATTAATTACCTTAGCTACATCTTCTGGACAACTTCTATGTCAGCACTGGCTGTTTCACTCTGTACTTTATCTTATGGAGATGGCTTCTTTCCTTAAGCATATGAACCAACCTCTGCTAGCTTCTTTCTTCTGCAGATTCTTCACCTCTCTCAGCCTTCACAGAATTACAGAGTTAGGGCCTTGCTCTGGATCAGGCTTTGGCTTAAGGGAATGCTGTGGCTGGTTTGATCTATCCAGGTCACTCAAACCTTCTCTGTATCAGCAATAAGAGTATTTCACTTTCTTATCATTTGTGTTCTCACTGAAGTAGCACTTTCAATTTCCTTTAAAAACTTGTTCTTGGCATGCACAACTTGGCTAACTATTTGGTACAAGAGGCCTAGCTTTCAGCCCATCTCAGTTTCTACAGGCCTTCCTCACTAACTCTCATCATTTCTAGCTTTTAATTTAAAGTGAGAGATATGCTACTCTTCCTTTCACTTGAGCACTTGGAGGCCACTGTAGGGTTAATTGGCCTAATTCCAATATTGTTGTGTCTCAGGGAACAGGGAAGCTCGAAGAGAGGGAGAGAGGACGACTGGTGGCTACAACAGTCAAAACACACACATCAGTTAAGTTTGCCATCTTCTATATATGGGTGAAGTTTGTGGAACCCCAAAGTACTGATCACTGATCACAGTTCACCATAACATATATAATAGCAATGAAAAAGTTTACAATATTGCAGGAATTACCAAAATGTGACACAGGGACATGAAATAAGCAATAAGCAAATGCTGTTGGAAAAATGCTGCCAACAGACTTGCTCCATGCAAGGTTGTCACACACCTTCAACTTGTAAAAAAAAAAAAAATGCAATTATCTGTAAAGCGCATTAAAACTAGGTATGGCTGTGTGTAGTTTTCAGTACAATAGTGTAAGTTAAACTATTGTTTTCAATATTTCTAATTACTAATAGAAATACTATTAAATAATAAAAAAGATTGATAATGTCTATACATACTATAGAAGTACCACACCCACACTCAAATGCTTAAATCAACAGGGAAGCATGATTATTTACAAAGAATTACATACTTCATTCATTTTTGCATCATCTGGTCCTTGGGCATCTTTTGTTTGTTTAATATTTTCTACCATCTTTCTGATAAACGCATGACTGTTATTTTCATTTTTAGCCATTAATATTTCTAGAACAAACCAAAGACATCTAAGAAAAAGGGAAGAAAAAGAAATGAAAAAATTAATTGTTAAATATAGATAAAATAATTCTTAATATAAATATAATAAACTCCACAAATGGAAAAAATTAAAAAGGAAAAAACAGCTATAAATCAAAAGAGAAAAAAAGGTATGTCACACATACAAATCACAACTTATCAGCAATGTAGGTGTGAATTCAAAAGACCCCTTCTCAAAATCTCAGTAATTTTTCCAAAGAGGCAGGTTAAAAAAGAACTTAAATGGTGGAAATGATGAAGTGATCTTAACCCCTAGCTATGACAGGGAAAGAAAATTGCCTAAAATAATAACCGGGCCATGGATAAAGTGAAGCCTCAAGCACTCAAGACAGCAGTCCTGATTGGACGTTTTCAAGAAAATATAACCACCTAAGTCAATAGTTAAGAATCTTCATGAATAAATTAGAGAGGAAAAAAACCATGGTTGACAACTACACATACTGTCTTTGCTTAAGAGGGAAAAAAAGAAAGTTTCACTAGCTCAGTTGAAGTTAATTACATACAACTCTGTTCAAGACCAAACCAAAAGTGCTTTGTGTCTTTACTATATAGACAGAATGGAACAGAGTTGTGGCACAGAGGAGAAAAGTAAAGTGAGAAGAGAGAAAAGTAAAGTGAGAAGCAAGGTATCATTCTAGAAGGGGAAAAATAATCTTAAGGATCTTGGGAATAGGATAAGTTCTTCTGGAGCAGCTCTCTGACAGAATGGGAAGAGTACTCAAGACTGTACTGGGCATTTTACAAATAAACCAAAAATATTTAGTAAATTCCAAAGAATATTAAATGTATTTCAAAAACCAAAGTTATTTGAGAAAGATGGTTAGAAGTCTTCATTAGTTACAATCACCCTAACACAGAACTCATTTTGGGAGAACTGCTTATTTTTAAAAAAACAGAAACTGTGGCTAAAAGAGGGTAGTAACAGCTTTTCCCTTGCCATAAAAAAGTTACCAGTAATCTGATTTTATTCTCTTGAGGTACCACAAATATTTATCAAATATTTCTATGAACTAAGACACCACCAGTTATTTTCCTTTAATAGGAAGCTAAAGGCATAATAAATTCATTTATTCAAAACCACAGACGTTTATCGTAACAGAAAGAGGACTAGGGTCTTAAGCTTAAAGAAGTATGGCGGTATTAGGAAGACTTCTCTAAATATTATTGTATTTCCCTATTCCACACCCAGGCATAGATGGTCTTTCTGCCTCTCAACAATAATCTTTGAAAAAATTACAAGTGCCATAAACTTGAGCTAGAAAAACACCAATGATGTAGTTAAATGGGGTAGTTCCTTGGTAACCAACTTGGCCCATTACTAAATTAGACCATTCTCTCTTCCTACGGAGAAAGATAGTTAATGCAAAGAAAAAGTGCCATGTGAATAAAGGAGAGTATTAATTCGCCCACATGAAAATTTAGAGTTGTAGAAGAAAGCAGGGAAAGGTAAGAACTGGAATGGAAACTCTTAATGGACTGCATCAATAGAAAACAAGTGCCAGAACAAAAGAGACACAGCAGTGCACTAATTATACTAAATTAACTTTTGGGAAATCATATAGGAAATGAAATATGAAGATATGGTATGAAAAAAGAAAAACAAGAGAAGAAATAAGGGAAGAACGTGGAACTCCTAAGAAATTAAATAAACCTAATTAATTATAATGGCAATTCCATTATCAGCAACAAAGAGAAAACACTTTCAGAAAATATGAAAATGGAATGAAAAAGGTCTTACTCTTTAACATCTTTCAGTTGTTCAATATCCTGTACTTTGACATAATCTGGGTCATGTGCCAAAAGGTGAATTGTATACGGAACAACATACTCTGGTAGAAGAGACAATAATTTTTCTGAAAAAGAAAAAACAAAACACAAACATCCAGGTTAGAAAACCAAACCTTACACTTTGTCTCTGATACTGTATTTCTTGCATCCCAGTAGTTTCCCAAAATATGGCTACAAGAAAAATTTATTGAAATGTCCAGTGTTGAATTACACCATAAAGACTTTATTCATTCATCCATCATGTCCAATATTGAAATGCCTACTAAATGCACCATATGCTGAGCCTACAAAGACAAATATTTTCATTTTCAAACACACATGGTAAAAAGTGACCCAAACAAACTATATCTAAGAAAAAGAAACATAAGATCTATTTTTCTTGTGATTATGAGCAACCTTATGTTTAACACTCCCTTATTAAGCTGAGCAAAAAAAAATAAAATAAAATAATGCATCTTTCAATGTTAATATGGCACAAAAAATAAGAAGGTTGATACTACTTGAGATTATTTGTAAAAAAAGAACAGATCTAAGGTAATGGACTTCAGAGTTTCTAGGACATTTGAAGTAACAAACTTTTAGTTTAAATTCAAATATTTTTATATTTTGACCTGAGATCAGCATATTGCACTAGAGGTCAGAATGGTAATCCTAACTAGTTTTACCAAACATTAGTCAAAAAGACCAGGAGTCATATACTGAACAATTCCTTTTATATTTCCTACTTTCAAAATAAAATTTTAATTTTTTTTTTAAGTTTATTTATTTTTGACAGAGACAGAGTGTGAGCATGAGCTGAGGAGAGGCAGAGAGAGAAGGAGACACAGAATCCATAGCAGGTTCCAGGCTCTGAGCTGTCAGCACAGAGCCCAACGCAGAGCTCGAACTCATGAACTGTGAGATCATGACCTGGGCTGAAGCTGGACGCTTAACTGACTGAGCCACCCAGGCGCCCCTCAAAATAAAATTTTAAATCAGATACTCAACTTGGCACACAATAAATACTACATGTGTCAATAAGACACCAAGTTTTATTTATTTCCTTATTGCTGAACTCTAAGAGAATAGTTGGAGTGTAATATTTATTTCAAGAAAATATAGAATACAGAAGAAAAAAGTAAGTTTCAAAACTCAGTGATATTCAAATTCAAATGTATCAAGTATTTATTCAATGCTTACTATTTTCTAGGCTTACTACTTTTATTGGGGCATATTAATTTTAAGTACAAAGATGAGTAAGACTAGATAAAGATCTCACAGGAAAGTGTAGAGACACAAACTATACTTCAATGTGAAAGGCGCCTTCAAGTAAGTATAGCTAACAAGTACCAAGTACTTCTTTGAACCACACATCATGCCAGGTGCTTTATACACATAACACTTAAATCCTCATGCTAACCATAAGAAATGAGTATAATTATACCAATTTTACAAATAAGGAGACTAGGGCTCAGATTGAGAAAGTAACCTGCCCCCAAACAACCAGTAAACAGAAGAGGGATTTGACTCCAGAGCTCTTATTCTCCAAGTTTGAGAAGGAAGAGAAAGAAAGAAGGCCCCAGTGATGCAGTAACACCAAAACTGTATTTTAAAGGATTCAAAAGGTGCAAACCACGCTCCTTAGTTTTCTTTATATTTGTCTAGAAGGGCAGGCGATTTCCAGATAGAGTTGACAACAAAGTTAAAAGATGGTTGCACAAATTTCAAATAATCCATAGTATAAGATACACAAAATTTATAGGTAGCTTGAAACTCAGGCTGAGAGTAAGGACCATGCTAATGAGTTTCAACTAGATCCTATCAGCAATGAAGAATCAACATGGATTTCAAGCAAGAAGTACCATGATCCAACCTGTTTTAGAATGGTATTCTTGATAATGGTGTGTGGCACAGCTGGAGATGGGTCAGAGGCAAGGAAACACAACAGGAAGATGTTTGGAGTGTATTCAATTACCCAAGTGAAATATACCAGAGCTAAGGAGCTAAGGAGAGAGACATTCAAGGTACCTAGAGGATTTGGTGACCAATAAGAGGAAAAAAGAAGGTACAAAAATAAAGGCCTGATTTTTGACTTGGGTAACTAGGTGGATTCTAATGCTGTTAAAAGAACTCAAGGGTGGCTTGAGCCTGGGTGGCTCAGTTGGTTGAGCCTCTGACTTCTGAGGGTCATGATCTCATGGTCCGTGGGTTCGAGCCCCATGTTGGGTTCTGTGCTGACAGCTCAGAGCCTGGAGCTTGCTTCAGATTCTGTGTCTCCCCCTCTTTCTGCCCCTCCCATGCTCATGCTCTGTCTCTCCATCAAAAATAAACAAACATTTAAAAATTTTTTTTAAAAATACAATGAAGAACTCAGACACAAAAACTAATAACATAAATGGGATAAAATGAGATTAAAAACAAGCATATAAGCACCGGATATTAACATCAACTACCAGTGAAAAACAATCAAAGATAAAAGACCTGTACTTTTTTAAATCTAAAAGACAGTACTTACACCACATGTGTGTTTGTGTGTGTGTGTGTGTGTGTGTGTGTGGCGCGCACGCGCATATTTCACTGTTTTATTAAAAGTATCTCCAATGTCATTGCTTATTTTCCTTGGCCATTCAGTCAGTTACATAAAGAAACATGGGCTGATATTTAAATACCTATGCATTTATATTTGTCAAATGAACTTTTTTAAAGGAAAACGGTTACTGAAAATTAGTAACAACTTTGTATTTAATGATGGCCAATTAGAGTATAATAAATAGCAGTAACATCACTTTGTGTTCAGTAAAACTGCAACTGGCCAGAATAGCATACTTGCCATTTTCACATATGCTTACCACTAACGGCTGCATGCTGCTTCAGATACTCGCGTCTCACATTTATATTTTTGACCAGACACTGCCTAGCATGAGCTCTTCTCTCTTTTACAGGATCTTTTGCACAAAGCGCACAGATTGCCATATACTCAAGTGGAAGCCGTAATCGGGAGAGGCCTTTGTGAAGTTTCTGAGCAAACACTTGTCTTACTTGATAGCATTCATCCTGTAAAGACAGAATTATTCCACAGATTATTCACATGGCAACAAAGAATAAGTAACAACCTCACATACAAAATTTGAAGGGTAAAGGAGAGCAAGTTTATGGACAACCACTGCTTCTGCTCACAAGACTGCGGGATTGTGACATGTTCATTTCAAGGCTGTAGTGTTCACAAGGTACCAAGTTACATGTGTTAGAAAATACTGAATATACTTTTAAAACAGATAAAGCTAGTACATATAAATCCATCCTAACTTAAGGTATTAAAAATAGTTTAAATACCATCTCCTATCTAGCTTTTGCACTTACTGAGCAAGATAAAACTGTCCAATTTATATATTTTAGCTTTAACAGTGAAAAAACTATTCAGATTAAAATGGACAACTCTGAAGGCAAGAGTTACTAGTCAATTTCAGAAACACCAAATTACTTTTAGTCCTATAAATGAACCGATTGTTCATTACCACTGTGCCTGCTTTCCTCATACTAACTCCCTCTACTAAACCACCCATCTCCACTCTTCTAGCTAACTCCTCCTCATCTCTAACAACAGCTCCTGTATCTTCCAGTCTTTATCAGGCATCCAGCTATCCTCTCTTAGCACTCTGTGAGTATCTCCGGCATAGCATTCACTATACAGTATTAAAATGATTGGTTTATATGTCTTACCCATCACGGCTCATTCCTTAAAGACAAGAACTATGCCTTTATTCACTTTTGAGCCTCTAAACCTAGCACAGTATCTGGCATATAGATTATCTATGGAATAAGCTATAGGACAAAGCTCAATATGACATTTGAGTCATATATGAAACGTATAAAGACCTTCATAATTACACCTTACCCTCCAACAATTAACACAAAGTGTGGTGTCTTTCATACTATTGCAATGTTATGCATACTATTTCTACTATCTATAATGTACATTTTGGTTTTTTTCAAAACCTAGGTCATAACATCCTGCTCTTATCTTTAAATCCTTATTTTGTGTACCTTCTCCCATTTAATTTAGACTTGTTTATCTCTTTTTTTTTTTTTTTAAGTTTATTTTGAGATAGAGAGAGCACAAATATGAGCAGAGGAGGGGCAGAAAGAGAAGGAGAGAGAGAATTCCAAGGAAGCTCCCCCACTGTCACTGGAGTCCGATGCGGGGCTCAATCCCATGAACCGTGAGATCATAACCTGAGCTGAAATCAAGAGTCCGACACTTAACCATTTGAGACACCCAGGTGCCCCCAAATATTTTTTTTTTTATTTTTTTTATTTTTGGGACAGAGAGAGACAGAGCATGAACAGGGGAGGGGCAGAGAGAGAGGGAGACACAGAATCGGAAACAGGCTCCAGGCTCCGAGCCATCAGCCCAGAGCCTGACGCAGGGCTCGAACTCACGGACCGCGAGATCGTAACCTGGCTGAAGTCGGACGCTTAACCGACTGCGCCACCCAGGCGCCCCCCAAATATCTATTTTTTAAGAAGTATTCTTGGGGCACCTGGGTGGCTTAGTCAGTTAAGGGTCCGACTCCTGGTTTCGATTTGGGTCATGGTCTCACAGGCCATGAGACTGAGCCCCATGTTGGGCTCTGCACTGACAGTGTGGAGCTGCTTGGGATTCTCTCTCTCTGCCCCCCCCCCCCCCACTCTCTTTCCCTCCCCTGCTCGCTCATGCACTCCTCTCTAAAATAAAATTTTAAAAAATAAGAAATTAAAGAGTATTCTAATTCCACAGAATTATTGTCAACCCTCACACCCAACAAAATAAAGTTGACATCAACTCATTCCTTCCTCAGTATTAAAACTCCCACAGGGTAGAGGAATCTTCATTATCTGATTATTCACCATGAAAATACCCAATTACAAACTGTGTAAGTCAAAATATCACAAATATATTCCCAGATGAACACACCATTCATTAAAAAATTAATCTCCAAACATCCCTTCCCCCTACTCAGATACATTCTCAACCAAGACCATGTTTTTGTTACTTTCTCACTAATCATTCAGGATCCAACAATATAAATTAATTACTGAATCATGGCAAAAGTAGTAGGATTCCCAAAATTTGTCATTAAAGTTAGAGAAGAACTGTTAAGTCATGTGCAAGGTAACTGTCACAGTTAATAATGAAAGAGGAGAAAACTAACAAGAATGATGACAAATAGGTACATCAAATAGAAAAGCATGTGAAGAAAAAACTTAAAATATGTCTTCCTAGGAACTGAGAAAGCCTCCAAATGTTTGTTTTTTGCAAAGATGATTATCCTTTTGACTATGTTACAAAAGTTAAATGTGAAGTATGGAATAGAGCAATACAATTTTTTTTGCAGGAAAAAAACATTCAAAAAAGCAAACATTTAATACTTTCACGGTTATGGTTCTAACCACTATTTGGTTCAATATAAGAAAAAAGAAGATGATATCTAATACTACAAAACATTTTCCTCAAAGTTCCAATTAAAGCTTTTATTCACTAACTGTGAAATTAATTTGTCTGCATCTTAAGTAAATTCACTTTTAGTGCCCTTTCCTAGTACAAATTATCCTCAGAACTACTGACAGTGTCTTGCAAATAGTTCGATTACTTTGTGTATCACATTGTGTTATCAACACTTCTTTATATTTTCTGTTCTAAGAGCTTTTGTTCTTAAGGGCAGTAGCTATGGCTTTGTATTTTACAGAACCTAGAACAACATACAGCAGATAGCAGTACAAAGTAAATTTTTCATGAATTGCATTCAAATTCTAAAATACTTAATTATTAAATAATATTAAGATTCATATTATTGAATTTCTATTTCCCCAGATTTACTTTCTATTCAAATATACAAGAACCTCTGAGATACCTTTTTTTTTTTAATATGAAATTGTCAAATTGGTTTCTGTACAACACCCAGTGCTCATCCCAACAGGTGCCCTCCTCAATGCCCATCACCCACTTTCCCCTCCCTCCCACCCCCCATCAACCCTCAGTTTATTCTCAGTTTTTAAGAGTCTCTTATGGTTTGGCTCCCTCCCTCTCTTTTTTTTTTTCCCCCCTCCCCTCCCCGATGGTCTTCTGTTAAGTTTCTCAGGATCCACATAAGAGTGAAAACATATGGTATCTGTCGTTCTCTGTATGACTTATTTCACTTGGCATAACACTCTCCAGTTCCATCCATGTTGCTACAAAAGGCCATATTTCATTCCTTCTCATTGCCAAGTAGTATTCCATTGTATATATAAACCACAATATTACCTTTAAAGAACTCAACTCGAGTAAGAGAAATAAAGCAGATGTATATAAAAATAAATAAAGCATGATGCATGTATGTATCAAAAGACTGAAGATAAAATCTGTGGGGAATAAAAATGAGACCAGCTGTAAGAATCTGAGCAAGTTTTGTGGAGAAGGTTGTGTTTAAGCCTTGATTTGCAAAAAGGGTCAGAGATGGACTTGTGGAAATGGGAGAAGAAAGCAAACTACAGGCACATAAAAGAAAAAAACTGTTCAGTTTCACTGAAATGAAGGTAGGTAAGGGTAGTGGGTTAAACAAGATTTTTTAAGTGTATATTTGGACCCACAATATTAGAAGGGTTTGAAGAGCCAAACTGTAAAATACATGCAATTTTTCTTTCTTTTCTTTCTTTCTTTTTTTTTTTCTTTTTTTTTTTTTTTACAAGTATAAGCCCCTAAATATTTTTGACTGGGAAAATAGTATGATTGAAACTGTGATAGGGAAATTTAAACCACAGCAGAAAAGTCTCCCAATAGTCCAGGTGAAAGCTAATGATGATTACAGTGGTAAGAATAGTTAAGAAGATATGAATGAAAAGATATGACACAGGACAGATTATCTGCACTTCTGTAACAAGGCACAAGGACAAGCAAATAGTCAAATATAAATCATGTTTTTCAATCTAAGAATACCATTCGGATTTATTTAATGCTTACTGAGGCTCTACATGTCAGTAAAGAATAGACTTCAGAAAGATTATGAATTCAGTCTTAACATTCACAGACCATAAGAGTTTGAAATTTCTGTTTAGCCTTATAAGTGGCACCAGACTGACCTGCAAAAATGTTAAATGTTGCTAGTACAGGGGTCACCTACGAAGAAAATAAGACAGCTAAAAAAGAATGTATAAGTGGAAAATTTGGTCATCAACAAATCCTTACAGAATGCATGCATTTAAAGGAAAACAGAACAAAAAAATGTAGTTAGAGAGGAACAACAAAAATTAGGAGATAGAAACCAGAGAGAATTTCAAGAATAAAGGTGCAGTGAGCTGTGTCAAATAATGCAGAAAGGACATGTATAATGAAGACTAACTAATATCACTGGATTCGAGGCCTTCAATAAAGCATTTTTGGAAAAACAAGAAAAGCAAATGCCAAAATGTGAGTAGTGAGGACTGAGAGATAAGTGGGTAAAAGAGACAAAGGTACAGATTACTCTTTGAGGTTTGGAGACTGAAAAAGAAGAGACAAGCACATGGTTTAGAAGCACAGCAGAAAGGTATTTTTCAGGAGAGTAACTGCGTATGTCCGTAAGTTGTGAGAATATGCTAATAACTAACTTTCAACCATTAACACATGTTCCACAGTCAACAGTATTCCAAAGCAATCTTAAAACTTAGGCAATCTGAACTTTCACCTTGGGAATTTGGTGACTGAGATAGTAATACATAACATATATTGTGCTAGAAAATCTCTAGAAGTATGGATGCTTTTCACACATAGTGAATATTTAACGATTTGTACATACTTTTTACACACAATAAGTTTCAAACAAAGCCCATTTCTCTCACGTATTTCCATACTTCTGTAACAGTTTCCACTTTAAAACTGGTAGCACCAATACTTTTAGAAATATCAGACCAAGAATGTGATAAATCAACCGACTGTATCACCAATCTAAAAAAAAAATTACAAAGGTTTTCTTCTAAGAAATTTAATATATATTTTTAAACAATTTTCACTTTCTTGCAAAATAAGATTATTTCTAAAATTTAATGAGAAAAACTAAACCAGGAAATTATGGATTCCTCGAAATCTCATTTTCAAATGGTTTAGTATAATATCTGAATTACAACACTAAAACTAAAACTAAAACAAAACAAAACAAAACAAAACAAAACAAGATTTGGAGATCTGGAATAGCTTTTTTAAAGACTAAAGTACCATATTCTGACAAAATGATTACAAAAAACAGGCAATTGCTTATGGCTAGGAGTTACACATAAGCACTAATTTAAAAATAAGCAGAGGGAAGGGTGGAAAGATTTTTCTTTCAAAATTACAATAATCCCTAAAATAAATGCCAAATTCTTATACATAAGACTACCTGGAAAAGAACAGGAAAATTAAGTGTAAAATGACCAAAAAAATGAATGAAAAGCTCATATTTAAATATCATATTTTCCATTATGGAAGTCCTTTTTAATTTCCTCAATGATGCTAAAAACTTCCAAAGTAACAGGATTCAAATACTATGTTACTCTAATATGAAATCTGTAAGACTAGAGAATGAATCCATTAGTATCGCTGTTAATAACTTCAAATTTTAACTGGCTGGAGAAATAAGAAATATTTATTAATCTGTATCATATCTTTATAAAACTGTAAATGTCTGTATTTTTTATTCCTTTTAAGACCTCAATATATTCAATCCTCATTATTTACACATTCCAAATCTGTGAATTCACCTACTCACTACAATTTATTTGTAACTCCAAAATCAATACTTAAAGTGAGTAAATCAATACAGTAGTGAGTAAATGAACAAGCAACAATCCGAATCATCTAACATACATCCCATCTGAATGAGGTTGAACAAAGCAAGGCCTGTTGTGTCAGCTCTTGTATTGCAAACAAGTGTCCTTTTGACAGTCTATTTAGTGCCACATTTTTTTCACATTTTTGTGCATTTGTTGGTGGTTTTGTTGTTTAAAAGAGCTCCCAAGCATAGTGCTGTTCAGTGTTCCTAAAAGCAAGAAGGTTGTGATATGCCATAGGGAGAATACATGTTAGCAAAGTTTTATTCAGGCAGGAGTTACAGCTCTGTTGGTCATGAGTTCAATGGTAGTGACACAACTATATATTAAATCATATGTCCTCAAATAGAAACACACACAAAACAAGGTTATGTACTGACAGACTGACAAAAATGCTGGGAACAGAGGCTTGGAGAAACCACCCCTGTATTTCCCTTAGAAGCAATGGATCAGTATTTGCTAATTTGGTGGTTGGGGTGACTCTGTAGAATAGAACTACTACAAATAACGAGAATCGAATGTATTATGTTAACAACCCAAAACTCAAACAACAGTTTTAGAACTCTGAAATGTTTCTCATGCATACATTTTCCAAAAGGAGACAATTCAACATTTTTATCTCTATATCATGGAGGACTTTTTTCTTCCTAAAAAGTCAAAGACCATATAAAGTTCTATTCTATATGGCCACCTTCCTTACATTGATAGCTAATGCGCAGAGCTGGTACTGTTCTAACGTGATGATTTCATGATAACAAGGTTCTTGTGCCAGCTTTACAATAGCACTTCCAGCTGCAAGCCTCAGACGTGACATATCCGGTTTACTAAAAAATAAATAAGAAAGAATTATAAATTAGATTTCTAAATGTCTGCATAAGAACATTCCTACTTGCTACATCAAATTTTTAAAAATTTCCTGTGGCCAAAAAAAGGGCAGAAGGCAATTCAGTGACACTGAACACTTATGTTTACTTAAGTTTGGAACATGGTGTCTAATACTCCAAAGTTCTTTTCCTGAACACAGTCTATACTGAAGTCATTTAATTCTACATAAAATAGCTTTAGCCAAGATTAAAGCTTAGAATATATCTGTATGTTTAGCTAAAGTCTTCTGGTATGGATTTTTTTTTGGTTATGTGTTTACTTATAGATTAGGCACAAAAATGTCCTAACTTGTGATTACAGTCAACTAAAACTAATGTGCTAAGTATAAAAGAAGAATGAAAGCAGGTGTAGCAGAAAACATCACAATTTTTAGAATTCAACTTTTCAAATATTACCAAGAAGCTCCTTTTAAATTTAAGAAAACTTCTGCTTAATGGGACACACCTCAAACATTAGCAAAATTTTTTTTTTCTTTTTTTTTTTTTTTTAAGATTTGAGAGAGAGAGAGAAAGAGTATGCAAGCAGGGGAGTGGGGGAGAGGGGGAGAAAGAGAATCTGAGACAGGCTCCACACTCAGTCCAGAGTCCTGACGCAGGGCTCGATCCCATGACCCCTGGATCATGATCCGAACCGAAATCAAGAGTTAGATGCTCAACTGACTGAGCAACCCAGGCACCCCTAAAACATTAGTAAATTCTTAAATAGTAAATACATCTAAACAATTCTTCCTAATATAGTGATATATCAGATGAATTACACAGTAAATCCTGATTTACTGTGATTATTTTCACTTCAAGAAGCCACCGAGCCATCATTTTAATAGCCTTAATGTATTTAAAAGACAAACTGACTCCCCATGTACTTTCACAGTAAAAGATTATTATTTAATATTCATAAAACAAGTATGTGTCTACCATATATACAGCGCTGAGAGTGACTTAAAAGACAAATTCTTGGTCTTCTACAATCTAATGACCTAATTGGCTTAAGACTCTCCTTTCTCTAAGGATTATGCAAAAATACTCACTGAATGCATGTCAACATTTATAAGGTTCTAAAGTTACATGTCCTAGAGGTGCTATTCAGTTAATCAACAGCAATATTCCAAGTAGCTATTATGAGGTAATTCACTCGACCACCACTAAAGGAAATTCTGTTTTTCTTCTGGAGTTTATTTAGTGCAAATAAAGACAAATAATTAAATTCAATATTTTACAACTAAGTTTTTGAAGACCAAATTTCTATATAAAGACTTGTTTTAAAAGTGAACCAATGTTACTCCTGAAATCATTGCTGCACTACATGCTAACTAATCTGGATGTAAATTAAAAAAAAAAAGTGAACCAACGCAATTCACATATATTTGCAGAATTAAAACACACATCTGATTTCATTAAAGAATAACATGAATAAAAACAGGTAAGATGAAATCTAAATATGCACATGAATAGTGACTATTATAATAGCTAGACAAGACATTATAATGTCTTATAATGATTATAATCATTATCTCTATTTTATTTATTTTTGAGAGCGTGCATGTACCCACACAAGTGGGGGAGGGGGAGAGGGGGAGAGAGAGAGGGGGAGAGGGGGAGAGGGGGGGAGAGAGAGAGAGAGAGAGAGAGAGTGAGAGAGAAGGAAGGGAGGGAGGGAGGGAGGGAGGGAGGGAGGGAGAGGGAGACACAGAATCCGAAGCAGGCTCCAGGCTCTGAGCTGTCAGCGCAGAGCCTGACACGGGGCTCGAACCACGAACGGTGAGATCATGACCTGAGCTGAAGTCGGACACTCAACCGACTGAGCCACCCAGGTGTCCCTATCTCTATTTTATAAATGAAGAAACAGACACACAAGGTAGTTAAAGTCATTTGCTGAAGGTCACCTAGCTAGTGAGTGGTGGTGCCAGGATTTGAATCCAGGCTCCAGGGTCCAATTTTTGAATCACTATATTCAACTACATATTTCAAACAAAACAAAGTGTGTGTGTTTATATAATTTAATTTAAATCAAGTACATTTTTAAGTTTGCATATATTTAGATTTATAGCTCTGGAAACAGATTCAATAACTTGTCTTCTACCCAGTGTGTTCTTTTTCCTTTAGACTTTAATAAGAATGGAAAACATCAATTACTGATTGGTACACTAGCGATTTCACATTTAGATATTCAAAAAAGTAAACATTTATTGTTTAAAATATTTACAATGTATAGCAATACCCTGCCCCAGACATATGACTGCCATTTTGAAATAACCACTGTATAAAAGCATATTATAATAAAAATATATGCACATCTCCATGGGGATACTAATTATTTTCTTAAAAAGAAAATGACCTTTAAACATTTACACACGGGGGCGCCTGGGTGGCTCAGTCAGTTAAGCGTCCGACCTCGGCTCAGGTCATGATCTTGCATTTCATGAATTCAAGCCCCGCATCGGGCTCTGCGCTGACAGCTCGGAGCCTGGAGCCTGGAGCCTGCTTCGGATTCTGTGTCTCCCCCTCTCTCTGCCCCTCCCCTGCTTGTGCTCTCTGTCTCTCAAACAATGAATAAATGTTAAAAAACAAATTTTTTTTAAACATTTACACATGATATTGAAATACTGCACAAGAATTTTGAAATGATAATTACATACCTAATTTTCCCCTGTTCTGTCAAGTCTCCATCACTATGCAATATTGTAGTTAGCAATCTTAAGGTAGAAGTTCCTGATTTACTGTGATTATTTTTCATTCCAAGGAGCCATCGAACCATCATTTTAATAGCCTGAATCTATTTAAAAGACAAATTGACAAATACAACACTGCTACATTAAAAGAAAAAATTCTGTATCAACCTTCAAAAAAATGAAATGGTTTCAATGGATGCTTTTTAAGAAAAGGAAAGGAAAAAAGAATCATTCTTTTCTGCATATATCAAGATAACTGAATGCCTTAAAGATGTTTTACCCTCCCACCCATGCAACTGACAAATGAATGATAGAACTAAAGACTAGTTCCTTTTGTTTAATGTTTCCCCATCATAAACTTTACTCCTTAGACCCCACGGTAAATCATGCTAACTTTCTTAGTCAGAAAAGTTAAGTTCCCAACTACAAATTATATTCCATCTTTTGTGCTACATTTTATAATTATGAAGTACTTAAGTACTTTAAAATATGTTACTGCCTTTAATGTTTCCAACAACCCTTTTTGAAGAGGTGCATATTACCTCATTTTCACTTATTATCTTAGTTTTTTACAGATCTATGGCTCAGGAGCTAAGTGGGTCTAGAACAATGGTATATGGCAGAAACTTTTCAGATCCCTCTCCTAGGGCATTTGTTAAGCATGAACTTAAGTGCAGGTCACCTGCCTTCTAGTCCAGTGCTGCCTGACTACACAAAACTGCTGCTTGAGACCAATGCTGAGAAAACAGGTTTATACTGGAACTAAGAGCACCAAGCATCATTCCACCAGCTGCAGAAACAGCATCAAAATCTGAAGCTGGAATAACGTGAGAAAATAGTTCCTAATATAAAATATAAACTAGTACACACATACACACACAACACGAACAGATTTATATGAAACTACAACTAGAAAAACAGTATCTAATATATTTTTTCCTGGCAGTGGAATGAGATGTGGTCTACATTACAGACTGTAGATCCTTTTAATAAATACTCTCTACACTAGTGATGAATAATCTTTTATGTATTACTCCTACTTCAAGGAACAATGGGTTGAATTGTTTTTTAAATCAAAATAAAAAGTTTTATCAAATATCATAGAAAAGGTGAACAGTCTTCTCCTGGATGACCATCTTTACTGAATAGGAGAATGTACATGAGAAAACCAGCATGGTCTTTTTTAAGCAGCAACATGGAGACAGTTTTAAACACTTTTTTTTTTCTTTTCACATTAGATTATGTGCAGTTGTCCACGAGGCCTCAGGTTTTCATTACTGCTCTTTACTCTCAAAGCAGATGGAGGGCGCCTGGGTGGCTCAGTCGGTTGAGCGTCCAGCTTCGGCTCGGGTCATGATCTCACAGCTCATGAGTTTGAGCCCCGCGTTGAGCTCTGCGCTGACAGCTCAGAGCCTGGACCCTGCTTCGGATTCTGTGTCTCCCTCTCTCTCTGCCCCTAACCCAGTCATATTCTGTATCTGTCTCTCTCAAAAATAAATAAACATAAAAAAAAAAAATTATTTTATAAAAGCAGATGGGATAATGTCATATAATAAATATAAACACTTGGATGATTTTAATAGCCATACCTTTATAACAGGAATTTTAATACCTATAATGATAATACAATCTAGTGAATATGTATTAAAATAAAAAGGTCTATGTATATCACTCACTTTGACCATTGTCTCAGGAGAAACTTCTTCATCTGGAACCCAAAGCTTAGTTGTCTTTTTTCCTGGGAGCTAAACAAAAATGAAGGACATTAAAACATAAATAAGAATTTTCATGTTTAATTAATACTTAGTGAATGAATGAAGTCTTTATCTTCTGCAGTGATAGTCATTATAGATGACTAACCTACCTCATCTATTTCTCAAAAAGGTTGACTTATCTTCACTAGCACCCACATATAGCACTTACACATCCATCAGCAGTTGATGCTTTATAAGTGTGAGGAACGACCAACTTTAACCACTTAAACATATGCTTCCTTACTTAGCCCTTTGAGACTAATGATTCAACTATTTAAGGCAGTTGGCACAGACTAGGATCAAACTCAACAGAGCCAAAAAGCAGTTCTTAAACAAGGGGTAAGATATATACAAAAAATTTTGAGAAGAAAAATTAGGAAGGCTTGCAGTTGACTCTAAGTAAGAAAAAAACATGCATTAATATCTTCCTACCTAAATCCCACCAAAATGGCAATAGATACACAGCAGGGCTGGGAACCAAAAAGGGCCAAGGAGAAGGCCAGAACCTTAGAAAATTAAAAAACAAAAAATATACAGTAAAAAAATGAACAGAGCTAGAAGGTTTCCGTCTCCATAAAAGCACAGAAGGAAATATCCTCCAAAAAAGTTTGGGTGTTTTTTTGTTTTGTTTTTGTTTTTTTAAGCACAATCACAGAACAATCCTGAGATGACAAAGCACAGGCGTTGCAATACGTGTGAATTTACAGTGGCAGCCAGGGAACTAAGGTAAGATGACAAGAGAGCTGAACCCAATCTTGGAATACTAGAGATCCAGTATGCTGCCAGATGACAGGAGTGATTTCCAGAGGCAGACTCAGAAACAGAACTCAAATGGCAGCTCAGGTAACTCTTGGGCAACAGGACAGGTGGTCCCAACATCCAGAAGGCAAACCTGTCAAACACATGCAGCTTTCGGCTCACTTCAGTTGAGAAATGCCTTCAAAGTATAAAGTGGAAATAATGAAAAAGCAATCACATTAGAAATGTTCTGATGAAATTTCTGAACTAAGAATATCAAAAAGATCCCAAAGATTCCATGGGGAAACCTTCCAAAAAACAAGTGAGAATCAGATCAAGTTGAGATTTCTCAGCTGCCGAGACTAGATGCCAAAAAACAATTTTCTGAATTTTCTGCAGCCAAGTGCCCTGAAACATAGGATACCAGTACTCAAGAATAAGGGAAAATATATTTTCAGCAAGCTAAGACACAGAGAAAGTTTCCAAGTTATACACCATTTTGAAAGAATTATTCAAATATATAATCTACTAAAATATTTAATTCATAAGAAAAAGTCAATCAGTATATATTACAAAATAGAAAAAGTTATAAATAAAACCAACAGACTCTCAGATGGTTCAAAATAATATAAATCCAAAACAGATGCAATAAAATCAATGACAGAGTAAATGTACAACTAACAAGATGAAAAAATGTATCAGTCAAGATCAACGGCATGAAATGGGATATGGATTTGATTGGGACACTGGTGTAAATAGGATACTGATGTGCTTTTTAAATCTTCTAACACAGCAAGATATAAAATTCATGAACATCTGTACAACTAGCAGAATATCAAAATAAATCAAAACAAAAATGATTTAAAAAAAAGAGTAAAAGATAGAAAATGTCATCACCACCGAAGACTTGACTATATCACTTTCAAAACCTGATATATGAAATGGAGATGAAAAATGGTAAGCAGAGGAAACACATATAGAAATATAAGGAAATTAGTAGAGCGATAAAATATTTAAGGATTAGAAATTTTCTCACTTCTAATAATCAAGACTGGCATTCTTCAGAAAAAATTAAAAATAAGGAGAAAAGAGTTTATTTAGCAAGAAAAATGAACAAAAGACTCAACCTATAAAATAATTCTCCAAATCAACCACGGATATAATACATAACTTAAAAAATCAAAGTACCTAACAAAGTTTTACAAGAAAATTTTTTAAATTTTATTTACAAAGAAAATTACAAAACTTTAAGGAAAGACACCCTGTAGATGAGCCAACAAAGCATCCGTAAAGAACAGAGGGTATAAACAATATAAGTGGTACAACGCAGAGGACTGGAAGAAGGAAAGAATACTCAATAATTTATGATGGGAAATTTGGTTGCCCTAATGGAAGAAAAAAGAAATGAAATCCTTAAAGTCACAGCATACAAACAAATGAATTAATTCCAGATGGATTAAATTTTTTTAATGTGAAAAGAAAACCTTAAAACTTTTAGAACATATGGGAGACTATTTTTGTAACACTAGAGTAGGGAAGGGTTTCTTAAAGATGTAAAAAGCACTAACTACAAAAGAAAGGAATAAATTTAGCTACATTAAAATTGATAATTTTTGTCCAAAAGACACCACACAAAGGGAGTAAAGACACACCATAAATGAGATTTTATGCATTTATTATCAAGATATTGCAACATATACCCAGAAAAGCATTAATGTGTGTTAAGATTACTTATAAAAGACAAAAAGCTCAGAAAAAAAGGCAAAAGACCTCAAAAGGAATTTCAGAAAGAGGCAACGTAAATAGTAACTAGACATAAAAACTTAATCAACAACCAGGGAAATGCAAATTAAGACCAGAATGAGTCTTAATGTATTTTCTAACTAATAAATGGGCAAAAGTGAAAAGATCTGACAATCCTGGGTATATATACTGCTAATAAAAAATAAGTTTTAACACTGATTTTGAAAAATAATTTGGGAATGAAAGTTAAATGTGTGTATACACTGTGATTCATCAATTTCACTTGTTTAACGATAACCTAGAGAAATTCTTGCTCATATGCAACAGGTGGCCTCTATAAGAACATTCATAGGGGCACTGTTTCAGAGAGGAAAGAAATGGAAATATTCCAAATGTCCACTAAGAGAATACATGTAAGTGATTTCACACACTGATATTATAATGCAGAGTAATGAATGAAGTACAGCCAGATATAATAACAAGGATTATATGAAGAAACAAATGTGTAATGACAAAAGCAAATCAGCCAAGAATATATATGGTATAACTCAAACATACGGATTGAGCCCCACGTTGGGCTCCATGCTGACAGTGTAGAGCCTGCCTGGGATTCTCTCTTTCCCTCTCTCTCTGCCTCTCCCAGGCTTGTGCATTGGCTCTCTCTCTCAAAATAAACTAACATTAAAAAAAAAAAAAAAAAGGAATAAGCAAAACTAAACAAGTATTTTAGAGATATACATGTGGTAAAGTGTTTTGTTTTAGTTGGGGAATAATAGATCCCAATTCAACACAGTGGTTACCTGGGACAGAGAAGACACAGAAGGAAAGGTCTGGAGAGTAATAAACCAGGAGCTAACAATACATAAGTGTTCACTGTATTATTATAAAACAAGTTACAGAAATGTTAAATATATACAGATCAAAAATAACATTAAAATAAGACAAATGAATGGGTTAAAAAAGGTGAAAGTTCTGTTTCTGACAAAAGCTGATTAGACTTTTTGAACCTATCTTCCTTGGAACAAACAGAAAGGTTAGATAACAGATCTTTTTTTTAAAAAAAATCAGTTTTAAGGTGATAAAAGAGCTACCAAAGCAGTGAAAATTTGAGGATAAAGTTTCAGAAGAAGAGAGAAATCAAGAGATTTGAGTCTGGCCCTAGGATTGCTTTTCTCATAAAAACTGATAACTGATTCTAAAAGGGAAAGAAACTGACAATTAAGCAATGTTTTCATCACTGTCACAGAGGTGGAAAGGAAAAAAACTGGAATTCTGGGCCCAATAAAGAACAGAGTCCCTATAAAACATGCTGGACATCTAGGTGGATCCCTAACAAATACACCCTACACCTAAAGGTGATCAGAAAAAGAATCAGCCTGTCAGAAACTGAAGTCTAGCTTCCAAACAGTGCATCCTTGACTGGACCAACGTGATCTGACAACAGCTCAACTACCTATCAGAAGGAAAAATAAATCCTCTTCAGAAGAATTACAAAATTATTCAGAGCCTCAAATTATCTGTAACATTTTTCACACACAAAATCTACCACTCAATCAAAAATAACGTGTACAGGGCACCTGGGTGGCTCAGTAGGTTGAGTGTCCAACTTTGGCTCAGGTCACGATCTCACAGTTTGGGAGTTTGAGCCTCACATCAGGCTCTCTGCTTTGGATCCTCTGTCCCCCTCTCTCTATGCCCCTCCCCACCTCTCAAAATACATATTTTAAAAAAATGTGTATAGGACAAGTTTTTACCAAAAAGAGAAAAAAAAAAAAAAACAGGTAAGACAAAAAGAGCCACAGGTGATGTAGAAATTAAGGCTGATGTCAACATTAACATAATTAAAGAAGTTCAATAATTAAATGACAAGATAGAGAATTCTGACAGGGAACTAAAAGCTATACTAAAAACTACAGGGGGGCACCTGGGTGGCTCAGTGGGTTAAGTGGCTGACTTCCGCTCAGGTCATGATCTCATGTCTCATGAGTTCGAGCCCTATGTTGGGCTCTGTGCTGACAGCTCAGAGTCTGGAGCCTGTTTCGGATTTGGTGTCTCTGTCTCTCTCTGACCCTGCCCCGCTTGTACTCTGTTTCCCAAAAATAAACATCTAAAAAAAAAAACTTAAAAAAATTTTTTTAAAGCTACAAATAAATTATAAAATTGAAATATAAAATAAATGCAATTAAGAATTCAGTGCATGGGCTTAACACAGATTAAACAAATCTGAAGAGCAGGTCAGAAGAAAACAAAACTGAAGCATCAACAGGGAGAAAAGTATATGAAGGTGTCAAAAAAACTATATCACAGTAAAATAAATTGTATGTTTACAGTGCATGATTAGAACTACAGTAAGAGAGGAAAGAGAATATGAAACAATTTTTTTAGAATTTATGCAAGACATCAAAGCTAAACATTCAAGAAGACCTACAAGCTCCAAATAAGATAAATATAAAGAAAAGCACATCCAGACACACCATAGTGAAACTGGAAACCAATGCAAAATAGAAAAAATTAAAAGCATTCAAAGCAAAAAGAAAATCTTCAAAGGAACAAGGCCATCAGCTGATTTCAAGAGAAAAGGTAAGAAAATGGAAGATGATGGTAAGGGGAGAAAACATACCTGTGTAGAATTCTAAACCTGGAGGAAATATCCTTTAAAAAAATCAAGGCAAAGAAAAGACATTTTCAGACAAATAAAACCCAAGAGACTGAATTCACAATAATCCACACTAAAAGAAATACTACTTTAATTCTTTAAGTAGGAAGAAAATCATCACATAAAAAGGAATGAAAAACAAGAAAACAGGAAAAATATGTTGTAAATCTAAATAAATATTAACTGTATAAAATCACAACAGTAATGGTCCTATGTGTACAAGAGCACAAAAAGCATCAGGCAATGAAGGGAATTAAAGTATGCTAAAGTTCTTAAGAATACTGAACCTATTGTCCTGAAAGTTTAAAACAGACTCATTAATACTGGCCTTCAGTGAGTCAAGGAAGAATGTTGTAATCTCTAGGGCAACTACTAAAAGAAGAGGAAAATGTAAAAAACAAGTCAGTAAAGGGGAAAACAGAATAAAAATATTTGATCAAAAACAAGGAAAGAAAGAAGAGTAAAATGAATACGGAAATGACAGAACAAACTTAAGATAAAAATTAGATGGCAAATTAACCCAAATCACTATTTACATTACATATAAACAGACTACTCTAAATAAAAGACGAACTTGAAAGAATATATGCCAGGACGAGATTCACTGTAGTGTCCTAGTTATGTCATTTAGATGAAGTTTTCAAGTCCTCTACTGATTACCAATAGTCCATCTTCCTCTCTAAGACTGAGAAGAAGATAAAAATGTCAACTATCACCACTTCTATTGTTTTGAAGGTCCTGGCCAAGGCATGAGGAAGAAAAATAAAGAGCATTAAGAATGGAAAAGAAAAAATTAAAGCTGTCTCGATGAACAAATGACATGACTGTGAAAAGAGAAAACCCCACAAATGCAAAAACTAACTGGTAGAATTACAAACTGCCTTTAACAAGACCCTAGGATAAAAGTCAATATAAAAGAGAAGAAACTTTACATCCATATCCCAATAATATACAGTTAGCAGGTAAATATTAAAAAGCATATTATCTACAATAGCATCAAATAACATAAAATGCCTAGGAACAAAGTTAAGAAAGATAAGACATCCACACAAAAATTTAAGAAACCTTATCCAGGGAAATTGAAGACTAAGACATATACCATCTTCGTGAAATAGAAAGCTCAGATTATAAATCCATGCTCACTGAATGAAAAGTGGTATTAAAATGATGATGAATAAAATTTATAACTCAACATAATACCTATCAAAATTCCAGCCAGTTAGGGTGAAGTATAGGGAGAACTGACAAGCTGATTCTAAAATTTAGATAGAAATGCAAAAGGCTAACAACAGCCAAAACAATCTTGAAAAAGCTACTGATGACAATAAGGAAGCAGCAGTAGTAGCAGTAGCAACAGCAGCAGTTGTCATTAAAGACATTTGGAGGACTTATGTTACTAGATATCAAAACTCATCAAAGCAATCTTGAGAAAGAACAACAAAACTGGAAGCACCATGCTCCTTGATTTCAAGCTATACTAAGCTATAGTAATCAAAACAGCATGGTACTGGCATGAAAACAAAGAGATCAACAGAAGAGAGAGCCCAGATGTAAACCTGTGTGTGTGTGTGTGTGTGTGTGTGTGTACACACACACACACACACACACACACACACACACACAATCTATGACACAGGACACAAGAATATACAACGGGAAAAGGACAGTCTCTTCAATAAAGAGTGTTGGGAAAACTGGACAGCTACATGCTATCTTATGCCACATATAAAAACAAATTCAAAAGGGAAAAAGTTTAAATAAAAGACCTGAAATCATAAAACTCCTAGAAAACACAGGCAGTAAGCTCTTTGACATTTGTCTCAGCAGTAACTTTTTGCAAGAGTCTCCCCAGGCAAGGGGAACAAACACTAAAATAAACAAACGGGACTATACCAAACTAAGTATCTTTTGCACAAAAAAAGAAATTGCCAACAAAAAGAAAAGGCAACCTACTGAATGGGAGAAGATACTTGCAAATCATACATCAGATAAGGGGCTAATATCCAAAATATATAAAGAATTTACACAACTTAGTATCAAAAACACAACCCAATTAAATAATGGGCAGAGGACTTGAATAGATAATATCTCCAAAGAAAACATACAGAGGGCACATGAGAAGATGCTCAGTGTCCCTAATCATCAACGAAATGCAAATCAAAACCAGAATGAGATATAACCTCGCACTTATCAGACTGGCTAATATCAAAGATACATGGAATAGACTGATAGCTGACAAAGGAAGGGGTAGGTGGGCAAAATGGCTGAATGGGGTCAAAGGCACAAACTTACAGTTATAAAATAAATAAGTCATGGAACGTGATGTACAGCCTGGTAACTACAGTTAGTAATGCCATATAGTGTATATTTGATAAGCTGCCAAGATCTTAAAAGTTCCCACAGGGTGGGAAAAATGTAACTGTGTGGGATGGATATTAACTAGGCTTTTTGTGGTGATCATTTCAAAGTATATAAAATACTGAATCATTACACTGCACACATCTAAATAATATGTTACATATCAATTATATCTCAATTAAAAAATTAAAGGACAACTTAAAAGACAACCTACAGAATGGGAGAAAATATTTGCAAACCATGGATCTGACAAGAGAATTGTGTCTAGAAAGTATAAAGAACTTTCACTACTCAACAAAGAGCCCTAAAAAAATGGGCAAAAGACACATACAGTCTTTGCTCCAAAAGATACACAAATGGCTAATAAGTACGTCAAAAGATGCTCAATATCATTAGAGAAATGCAAATCAAAACCACAGTGAGATGCCACTTCACACCCGTTAGGATGGCTATAATCAAATTAACAGAAAACAGGAAGTTGGCGAGGATGTGGAGAAAACTGGAAGTTTCATACACTGCTGGCGGGAAGGTAAATTGGTGTAGCCTCTGTGGAAAATAGTTTGTCAGTTTCTCAAAAAGCTAAACACTGGGGCACCTAGGTGGCTCAGGCAATTGAGAGCCCAACTCTTTATTTCAGCTCAGGTCATGATCTCAGGGTTATAGGATTGAGCCTGGTGTCAGGCTCTGCACTGAGCATGGGCCTGCCAAAGATTCTCATTTTCTCTTTCTCTCTTCCCCCTTTGCCTCTCTCCCCATCTTGAGCACTCTCTAAAATAAATAAAAAAGTTAAACACAGAATCACCATATAATCTAGCAAAGGTATATACCTAGGAATATACCCAAAGAACTAAACACAGGTACTCAAACAAATACCCAGCCATAAAATTCATAGCAGCACTTTTCACAATATTCAAAAGGTGGGAATAACCCAAATGTCCATCACTGAATAAATGGATAAACAAATTGTGATAAATACATACAGCAGAATATTATTCAGCCATAAAATGGAATGAAGTACTGATGTATGCTACAACATGAACCTGAAAAAGATTATGCTAAGTGACAGAAGAAAAACACAAGAAGTCACATATTGCAGGATTCCATTTATAGGAAATATTCACAACAGTTAAATCCATTAAGACAGACCGGAGACTGGTGGTTGCCCAGGGCTGGGGAAATGTGGTGTGACTGCTTAATGAAAATGATCTGGAACTAGACAGAAGTGGCGGTCACACAAAATTGTCAATGTACTAAATAAAATGTGACTGAATTGAATACTTTAAAACAGCTAATTTTACATTATGTGAATTTCATCTCAATTTTTTTTTTAAATGCAGCAAGGAAGACAGTCTTTTCAATAAATGTGAGTTGAGTCAGATGGAAATAAAGAAAATGAATCTTGATAGTAATCATATACCATATATAAAAATCAATCCCAAGTAGACTTCAGAGTGTAATGTGTAAGTTAAATAAATAAAGCTTCTAGAGCAACACTGTCTAACAGAACTTTGAGATGGCAGAAATGTTCTGGGCTGTTCAACACTAGCAGTATGTGGCTAGTGAGCACTTGAAATGTGTGACTAGATTTACAATTATATTTAGTTTAAACTTAAACTTATATAGCTACATGTGGCTAGAAGCTTGTATATTACCATTGTTCTAGAAGATAATACAGGGAATATGTTCACAACCTTGGAGTAGACAAAAAAGACAAGGTAAGTACTAAAAAGAAAATAATAAAATGAGTTCTGTTAAAATTAAGAACTTCTGCTCATCAAAAAACACCATTAAGAGAGTGAAAGGCATGTTACAAAGTGGGAAAAGAGATTTGCTAACCATATTGCCAACAAGATACATGAGGAAATCTTACAAATGAATATAAGAGACTGACAATTTAATAGAAAAATGTGGAAGATGCTTGAGCAGACACTTCACGAAAGAGGAGAACCAAAATGTCAATACAAATATGAAAATGTGCCTAAGGGCATATCATTCATTACACTTCAAAAAATGGCTAAAATGTTGAAGACTGCCATATCTAGTAGAGTCAAGGAAATGGTACAACTAGAACCCTCATTCAGCATATATAAGAATATTAGTTGGTATAAGTAATCATTTTGAAAAACAATTTGGCAAAAAAAGAAAGAATGAAAAATAATTTGGCAAATTTTACTAAAACAACTTATACATACTTATACTCTAAGATACAGCAACTAAAAAAGAAATTCATACATAAGTGCACAAAATGATATGTAAAAGAGTATTTGTAATAGCGGTATGCATTTAACACCAGAAGTAACTTAGATGTTTATCAACAGAGCAGATACATGGCATACACAAACAATGGAATACTATACAGCAACAAACATGAACAAACCATTGCTATATACACCAGGATGGATTCATCTAACAAATGTAATAGAGTTAAGAAAAAGTCAGGCATAAAAAATTTACTCTACATAATTCCATTTATAAACGTTCAAAAACAGGTAAAACTAATCTTTGGTGTTAGAAGTCAAGATTATGGTTATCTTCAGGGAGAAGGGAAGGTTAACAACAAGAAAAAGACACAGGGGCTTTGGGAGTCTGGTAAATTTCTACTTCTTTGCCTGGATTGTCAGCTGGTCAAAAATGCTAACTTTGTGAAACCTTAATGAACCACACCCTTAAAAAGTATGCACTTTTATCTCAACAAAATTTCTGCATTAAAGAAAACAAAACAAAGTAAGGATATCAAACTTGAAACACATGATTAGCATACAGAACCGAAAGAACATACGAAATACTGTACTTAGGGAGAAGAAAAGTGAGAGACATAGCTGAAGAACACAGCCAGGGACAATGGTAATTAACACAGGCCTTTGGTCTCCAAATTACAGGGCTCTGGTCAACTAAAGTTAAATAGCCACAAATCATTAGAGATCTAATACATACAATTATCTTGACTATTATCTCCCAAAACTATTTTTCCATAATAAATCAGTTTAAAAGTATTAATAGTATATTAAAGTATATTAATAGAAGATAATGATGAATATGAAACATGTAAGTAATATAGCTACACACTGCAAGATTTATAACTATATTTTAAGAGGAGAAACTTTATCTTATAGTTCTTTTAATTCTCCAAAGAACCTAGTACAGTGCTGAGCACACAGCAGCCACAAAACTGGTTACATAAGGGTCTGCACATGCATGTTTATATGTGTGTGTATACATAAATATGCACACACATGCATAAAACTCCACATGACTATAAGGAGTCAATTCTCCCAGACTCAAACATGCCCTACCCCAAATACTCACAAACTGAAGACAGACAAAATCACTTATTTCTTTCCTAATGTTTTCTCCTAGTGCTCTTAATTCTCTACTGTATGGAGGGAAAGAAACAACTATTGTCATGACAACCATAATGTGACCTAGCTTGTCAGTCTTCACATTTTCAAAAATAGATATCATTATAAAAATTAATCCACTATAAAGCTGAAAGAAAATCAAATGAGATTTTGTATTTATCAAGGAATGTATTGCAGATTGCATGCATATGCTCAACTAAAGACATGTTTCAATGCCTCTATAGTTCTACTGGAGATAACAGCATGTTAAAAAGATAGGAAAACCTCAAAGAAAGCAGCCAAATGGAAGTGTTATTTACAACATTTCACTTTTAGAAGATAACAATGTGAGGAACACAGGTCTAAAAAATATAAATTACCCGATCATTCATGAGAAGATCTTTCACAATGAAAGTAGCTACTAAAGACTTCAAAGGAGCAGCAAACTGATCAGGTGCAAGGAGAGCAATATGCCCAATGGTAACCAATGGTGTTATGAGATGTTCCAGGTTGCTTGGATCTAGGCTCTTATGCAGAGGCTGAAAATGAGAAAAGGAAAACATATTCAACTCTATAAATATGTAAATAAACTATTCACATATTTCATGCTCAAATAAAAAAAAAACCTATAGAAGCTTCAATACATATACATGATGTAAGTAGTAGCTCAAGCTTATATTTACACTATAGGCTATTTATATCTAAAAGGCATCACATTTAATTATTTTCAGTTTTGCCCAAGTCATATTTTAGAAATAGGTAAAAAAAATTTCAGCATGGGAGAATCATATTATGTATTGTATATTTTATGATCACATAGATGAATATGTTAGAGACCGGCAGTGTTCACCAATATCCACTTCTGTTCTACTTCCTGCACGGCTACACAGGCAGCTTCTTCTGCAGTTAGATGAGAATATGTGAAAAAGCACTGGTTATTAACAGATTGGGGGTAAAAGTGAGGTATGCAATCGCTGCACTGAAGCAAGTATGAGAAACGTATCTTCTCCATATTCTCTCTTTACTCACTGACGGGCTTACTACCAAGGTTCCAGCGGGACTAAAAAGAGAAGCCATTTGTCAAAAAAAGTCTGTGTGTCTAAACTGTTGATTAGAATGCAATCCAAACACCCAACTGGACATTTTTTCAGGAGCAAGAAATAAACTTTATTATGTAGAGTCACATGCATTTTTGTGCATTTTTATACCATCAACTATTAAGTGCCACAACTAAGAGAATTGTTTCTATTATTCTGATAGAAAACTCAAACATTAATACATATTTTGCCATGACAAAAGAATGAGACTCCTCGTATACCCATGTAGGATAATACCTAAAATGTTTTGTTACAATTTTAAAATAGGGAAATCCCAAGAGTGAATATAGTAGACTATCACTAGCATAAGCAGAGAGGGAAAGGGACAAAAATCTATGTGTGTGATTTTGTGTGTGTTGTGTGTGTGTGTGTGTGTGTGTGTGTGTGTGTGTGTGTATTATGTGTATTATGAATAAATACTCTTGAGAAAAGTGTATTAGAAACTGGTAACACTGGTTGCCTCTGGGAATGAGAAGTGGGTAGCTGGGGATACGGGGCTGAGATGGAGGAGAAAACTTATTATTTTACTACTTACTATTTGGATTTGTTTTGTTTATTTTGATTTGTAAACAAGTAAACAGATTATTAAAATTTTCAGTGACACTTTTAATAAAGAGTTGATGCTGTCCTCCCATGCTGAACACCAAGAATTCTAGGCTTGAAAAACAATATTAAACTGTTCTTCCCCTAAAATATCGGGTCAATAATAAGGTTTCATTTGGCCAAAAGTATATTTAAATGAGTTTACTTCTCGCTATTCTTGATGACTTCCCTCAATACTTCCATTGTACACCAAAATGCCAGATTCTTTGTATTATAAATGAAAATCTGATCATGCGGGTTTTTCAATAATGAGTGTGACAATTTTACAAAATAAGGTAATAAAATCATTTCTAAGAAAGCAAAATTAATAGACCCTGGATTAACAGTAATCTCATAAAGGCCAGATACCTCTATGAAACCTTTTCTCAGAAGGTAGCCAACCTATACATTATAGCAGAAGGATTACAGGTTAGGTTATGGTAAAGATAAAATAAAATATCAGAGAAAAAAATAAATAAAATACCAGATATATAATATCAAAATGAAAATAAAAGTACATAACAAATTCAAGTTATTACTAATGTTATCTTGCTCCTTATCACCATTGAAAGGAAAAGAAAGGAGACTAATCAAGAAAAACAAAAGCTTTCTAAATCAACATGAATTCATTAAAGTCATTCTCATATATAAAAACAGACTACAAAAAATGCCTCCACCCCAAAAGGCACAAAATTAAAAATAAATTATTTGCTATATACAGCAAAGACAATGTTTGATAAAGACAACTACTTTTCTTCCTTGTTCAGGTCTTTAGCATTATACATGAAGATTTGAAAAGGTTACCATAAATGTTTCAAAACAGGGATAACAAGTCAAAGTTTTTATGGTGAAGTAGCTTCAGCATACTTTCCAAACTGCTTTGATTTCATTCAAGGTTCCTGCACTATGTAAAAATGCTAAATATATAGTAAGAATACTAAAGATAGCCCCAGATTATAGTAGATTAAAATGCAATGCTTAGAAAGGGAAATAGTAATTTCTATTTAATAAAATAGAAAAAATAATATGAAATATGTATTTAAAAAACAATTTAATCTGTATAAAATTAGGTCAGTGATTATCTAAGTATAAATCTATTTGTACTTTATATTACCAATTAGAATTGACAAAACTCCACAAACTTCAGCAGTATCTCATAAACAGAACTCTAATTTTTAAACCTATAAACTGACAGAATAATCATTACTGATTACCACTAAGTATGATTTTATATATAGTTACTTATTAATGAAAAAGCTTCCTAATATTAAATGTATAATACCAAAAATTACGATATAATTGTTTGATTTCTGAATTTAAGTTAGTACTAAACATCTAAATAATCAGATATTTTCATATTTTAACCACTCATCAATATTGATTATACTGATTCAAATCCTGAAAACATACTATAAAATGATGCATCTCCAAATGTGAACATTCTATAAAATCATTAATATGCGTTTTTTAACTATAATATATGAAACAAAAAAAATTTTTTTTTCTCTTTACCTCAAATATCTGTGCAAACTGGGTCTCTTTACTAGAAAATATCGCATGGATACAATGAATGGCATATTTGGCTTGACGGGGGGGTCCTTTTTTAGATTTGTGATGTAAAACAGGAAGCAAAGCTCTAAAGAAAACAAAAAATGTAATTAAAGAAAAACAGTAAACCAGAAAAATCAGCAAGACTCCACTAGATACTTTACCATTTGTATTTTTCAAGTAATGTTTTGTAAGAACAAAAAAAATCTACTTGAACTCATTTTTAACTGTCTCTAATTCTGCTTCATAAACATCTATATTAAAAATACAGTCCAAATACAAGAGTTTTTTTCTTTTTACTTAACAATTCTAAATACAAACATGGATGGCGACCCATTTCTTCTTAATATCATTCCCATTAGCTTCTTCTCTTTTATTCTCACAGCTATCACTCCCGCTAAATTGTTGCCACCTTATACAACATATAAGACCACTATAATGGGACCTAAACTTTTTCAAGTCCCTTTCTTCTTCTGATTCATTTTTCATTTTATACCAGGCCAACCTACATAACGGGAAATCGGATTATAAAACCTATACAAACTAAGTATTTACTATGTGCTGGGCACTATTAGAAGTCCCAAAATGCTTGCCTTCATGCTACCAGCATATTTTGGACAAGACAAACAATACATAAATTAGCAAAATATGTGTTACGTCAAGTTGGGATAACTTCTGTGGAGGAAAAAAAGGAAAAGAAAGAAGATAGGATAGGGAGTGGGGAGAGGTGTGTGAGTATTATAATTTGAAAGAGGGTGGTTACAGAAGACCCTGCAGATAAAGTAACATTTGAGCAGAGTTCTGGAGTAAGTCACGTAGCTGGAAGAAGGTTCAGGTATCATATCATTACACAACACAAAAACTTAGAAAGAATAATGAATAAAGCAAGATCTCTTAGCTCAACTATTCAAACATCTCACAGTGAAAGCAACTTCTGAATCTACCTCCTTGCTCAATACCAACCCAGGGCCCAAATACTAAGAATTCATAGATACATTAATTCATCAGCAGTAACAGAGTATCACAAAAGACACCAACAGTAAAATAAAAAGACAAGTGATAAATTGAGGGGAAATTCTACATTTTGTTTCACAAAGGGTTAATATCCTTAATGTAAGGATCGTCTACAAATATAGAATGAAATGACAAGCAATATCATGGACAAATGGGCTGGACATAAAATAAAGTTTTTCAAAAGTAGATATACAGGGGCACCTGGGTGGCTCAGTAGTTAAACATCTGACTTCAGGTCAGATCATGATCTGAGAGAGTTCGAACCACGCATCGGGCTCTGTGCTGACAGCTCAGAGCCTAGAGCCTGCTTTGGATTCTGTGTCTCCCTCTCTCGGTCCCTCCCCAACTCACGTGTGTGTTCTCTCTCTCTCTGTCTCTGTCTCTGTCTCTCTCTCTCTCTCTCCCTCCCTCCCAAAAATAAATATTAAAATGAGTAGATATTTATGTGTGATAGAGATGTGTGAAAAGACGTTTACTTTCACTCATTTACAAACAATTAAAAACATACAAATTAAAAGTTCACATGATGAGGGCATATCTGAAATGGGATTCTCTCCTACTTTAAACAAGCAGAAAACAGATAAACATGTTAAAGGTTTTGGACACAGGACAACAGGCAGCATATGACTGTAATCCCTAAAAGATGGAAAATAAACTACAAGAGGCCTACATCTATCCTCACTTGCTGCCTGCAAGGCTCCAGACTGCCATGTAAGGAGAAGTAACCCAGTAAGAATCTGGTGGTAGCATGGAGTTGAGGGAGACCGAGATGGGAGTTGAAGCAGCTATAATTTCTAGGGCAGAGTTCCACAGAGGAGTGAGCTACAAAGACAGCAAGAGAGCTTGAATTCTGGAGATCCACAGAGGGGTGTCGCAAGTCATTGACTGAATAATAATCAGTGCCATGCATGAGGAAGAAAAAAACTACCTGAGACCAGGAAAAGAACACTGGAAAGCAATAAGCCAAGAAATTCCCTAACGCACCTGGGGCTGCTAGTGATTCAGGTCTCCACCAGCCACAGTGGAAAGACCTTGTAATACATAACGAGGAAAACAAATTCATCAATAGAAATAGTCCCAGAAATGGCACAGGTGACAGAATTAGCAAAGACATAAACAGCTGTTATCAATATGCTCGATATGCCCAAGAAAACATGAACATGAGGACAGAAATGAAATAAAGAAGACCCAAATGCAACTACTATGAAAAATACAAAACCTGTAATGAAAAATATACCAATAGGATCAAAAGTAGATTATATGTTACAGAAGAAAACATCAGTGAACTTGAAGACATAGCAATAGCAACTATGCAAAATAAATCCAGAGGGAAACAAGGACAGGAAAAAAAAAAAAAAAAAAAAAAAAAAAGAGCATCAGTGACCTGTAAGACAATATCAAGTAGTCAAAAATACATGCAACTGGAGTCCTAGAAAACAAAGAGGTGAGGAGGGGTGAACAGAAAAAAATATCTGAAGAGATAGTTGCCACAATTTTTCCAAATCTGATGGGAAAAAGACCCATAGTCCCCCAAATCTCAATAAGCTGCAAGGAGAAGAAGCATAAAGTAAATCATTCCAAGACATGCCATTATCAATTTGGTAAAAACAGTGATAAGGAAAAGAAATCCTAAAAACAGTCTGAAAAAAAATACACATTACATATGCAAAAACAATATATACAGAGGAATACTTTTCATCAAAAACTATGCAATCCAGAAAATAATGCAGTGACATCTTTTAGGTACTAAATGAAAATAAACTGCCAATCTAGAATTCTACTGAGAAAAAATACCTTTCAAGAATGAAGGCAAAATAAAGATTTTTTCAGAGAAAGAAAAGCTGAGATAATGAATTACAAGCAGAACTATACGATAAGAAATAAAGTTATTCTAGAAGAAAAATGATAGCAGATGAAAATACAGATATCTAAAAAATGAAGAGTGACAGAAATGGTAAATGTGTGTGTACCAATAAATCTATCACTGTTAATCCAAGACTTATCAAACTGTTTAGAGCAAAAATATCAACACATTGTAGAATTTATAACATATTC
The DNA here is from genome assembly GCF_046562875.1 of Panthera onca. Lineage (NCBI taxonomy): Eukaryota > Metazoa > Chordata > Mammalia > Carnivora > Felidae > Panthera > Panthera onca. The sequence goes on from NC_138339.1 coordinate 228,838,716, forward strand.
AGAAACAAAATATGCCAACAAAAGCTTAGAGGGGGAAGGCATGGAGATATACTGTTGCAAAGCTTTTATAATATACATTAAGTGATATAATTTTATTTGAATGTAGATTATCTCCAGTAGTGAAGATAACAAAACAAAACAAATGAGCAAAGGAAGAAAAGAGAGAGACAAACCAAGAAACAAGAAACAGACTCCTAACTATAGAGAACAAACTGATGGGTTAAATAAGGTGACAGGGATTAAGGAGTGCACTTGTGGTGATGAGCACTGTTGCATGGAGGTGCTGAAGCAGTATACTGCAGACCTGAAACTAACATTACACTGTATGTTACCTGGAATTTAAATACTTTAAAAAACAATTAAAAATAAAATAAATACTCAGTTAATCCCAAGGAGGGCAGAAATAGAGGGAAGGGAGAACAGAGAAAAGACAAAACAAAAATAAAGATAGTAGCTTAAATCTAACTATATCAATAATTACATTAACCATAATGGTCTAAATATTCCAACCAAAAGACAGTTTGTCAAACTGGATTAAAACAACCAAAACCAAAACAAACCAACAAAAATATAACTAAACAAAGACTAACCTGTAGGATATTTAAAAGAAACTCATTTTAAATATCAAGTCCCACAAAGATTTAAAGTTAAAAAAAAAAGGCAAACAACATGACTTGCAAACACTGATATAAAAAAAAGTAGAAAGTAGAAGTGGTTATGCTACTCTCAGACAATAACTGCAGAACAAGGACGATGACCAGGAAAAAGAGACACAATCATAACAACACAGACTTGACAAGGCTGTGGGGAATCAGGTACATTTGTATACTGCTGGTGAGAATGCAAAACGTTATAGCCACCATGGAGGGAAATGTAGCAAAATCTAGCAAAATTATATATGCATTTACTCTGATAAAAAGCACAAAATAACTACTTAAATATGGAATAACTATCAGTATGTATCAAAAGACAAAAGCAAGGTGGAGGAAAGTGTGTACAGCGTACTTTATCATTTATCTGTCAAAGGGGGCATATGAGTACACATACATATACACACTGAAACACACCCAGATAGACATGCATAGAGGACTTTTTTTTTTCCCAAGTTTATCTAAAGGTAAAAAGGAATAGGTAGACAGATGAGAAACTGAAGCTAGACTTCTTGGAATATATTTTGCTTTCAGAACTCTCTTCAAAACCAGTGACTATTTCAATAACTTAAAAATTAAATTAAATTTTAGGAGCTCCTTGCTGGCTCAGTCAGTAGAGCATACAACTCAGGGTTGTGAGTTCGAGCCCTACGTTGGACACGAAGCCTACTTAAAATTAAAAGATATTTTTTAAATTTTATTTTAAAAGAGCAAACTTAAAAAAAAATAAAATAAAACAAACAGGAGCACCTGGGTGGCTCAGTCAGTTAAGCGTCCAACTTTTGCTCAGGTCACGATCTTACCTTCAGTTTGAGTCCTGCATCAGGCTCTGTGCTGAAAGCTCCGAGCCTGGGCCTGCTTCCAAATCTATGTCTCCCTCTCTCTCTGCCTTGTCCCACCCCTCACTCTTTCTCTCTCTCAAAAATAAACATTAAAAAAAAGTAATAAAATAAAGCAAATGAACAAAAGTATGTATCCATTTGGTGGCGTAACTACACAAAAAAGAATCATTTTAAGTAACTGTGAAATAGAGAAATTTGACTGTAAATCCCTAATGTGATACATACCTTAAAGATAACAAGTCAACAAACTTAACTCTTTTTAGGAGTAACATTGGTAGTGCTACTGCCATTTCTGAGACTGTTAGGTATTTAATACGGCATAATTCAAATGAGTTAATATGTAATACCATGATTTTATCATCCTGTGTTATCTAAGTTGGGGAAAAAGAGATACAAATGTAAAATTGAAGAGATTCTGTAAAAACACTGTAGCCCTGAGTTAGAACTGGAATAATCAATATAAACACACAATGCATTTTATCTTCCAGAAAAACTTTTTTTTTTTTTTTTGCTATGTCCGCTGAATTGTCTTAAAAAATGACCCACACACTAGGCATTAGTACCCACAAGACTCACATTATGATCATCTTAATAACATTCCCATTAAAAAGAACCAGGACTCTTTAGAGAAATGACTGATTTCAGGTGGTGTAAATTCATGGGTTTATAATGGTTATTTTAAAAAGACAACAACAGTTAATTCGTCACATTTGAAGGAGGCTAGTAAAATCACTATTTTGAACACCGTTCAATAACTTAAAAAAAACGAAGCATTTAACCTGCCTTTCCTGAACAGATCTAACACTGGGGAACCAGAGAATAGATGAGAAGTTCCTCTTTATGAAAGTATTAAGCTAGTAACTGAAGAAGGAATGACAGAACATCACCTCTGATCACTAAGCAACAACCGACAGAGGGGCACACCACCATCTATAAGGTGGTCCTCTGACAACAAAAAAGTTGACTGGAATCCAATCAGGCCTCTGGATTTAACTATAACCTTACAAACAATATAAGAAACCCATTAAAATATGCCAAAGGCATACAATTAGCAAAAATCGGTCTATGTGAAACTCTGCAAGAGAAACCTGGTTTATCAAACACAAAGAAAGAAATGAGACACTTTAATAAATGCATCTACAAATAGCATTATGGATCTTGATTTAAAAAAAAATTTATTATTTTTGAGAAAATTAACTGGATATTAACATTAAGCAACTAATGTTACCTATGTTTGTGAGAAAGGTATTATGTTTATTTTTAAGAGCTCTTATCTCTTAGACATACTTAGATGTATAGATAAAATGATATATTTAGTCTGGGGTTTGCTTTCAGATATAAGGGGAACAGGGAAAGTAGAATTATAAATTACAGTAAAGTGGCTATAAGTTATTCATATATAAGCCAGTTGTTGGATACATAGGAGTTTATTGTAATAGTCTATCTACTTCTATATATGTTTGAAAATTTCAGGAGTAAAATGTTTCAGAGTCTCACCAAACTATCCTTTTAGTCTATGGTTTGAAGTTCTTTATGAAATGAAAAATTATTACTTTCTGGTAACTTCAGTAACTAAACTCCCCAGATAAGACCCATCATATCATAGATCAGACTTTCCAATACAAACATCCATAAATACCTTTTCTTAGTAATCAAGAGAAAATTACATGTCACATAGAAATAAAAAAGCAATTTGGGTTGGAATTTTTGAAGACAGAATGAGAAATTTTAAGTTCATCCAATGTTTTGCATATTCATTTAAACAGAAAACAGAAAAAAATAAACAGAACAGAAATAAAACAAAGAAAAAAAAACTTTCAAGAATTCTGAACTACTAGGCAGAGTCTTAGAAGTCAGTGAAATGTAAATGAAACAACTATCTTCTGATTGCTTTTTCTAAGTTCCTGTTAAAAGAAATGCTTCACTCCCTTGTTAAATTGATTTTCTTCTTTCCAATTCAAGGGATTTTTTCTCCCGATAATAATCACACACATGCAGAAAATGCAAAAACTGAAAAATACATTAATACCACTAAAAAAAAAAACCCTCAAAATTCTACTACTCTGAAATAATTACTGCTAACATTTGGTTAACAATTCTAAAATTTCTCTATACATACATACATATATTTAAGTAAACCAGGGTACAAACTACATAGTATTTGGAAACATTTTTTCACCAATAATGCTGTAGAGAACTTCCTATATCAAGTACTGCTAAACACTAATTTTAATGCTCATATATATCTCTAGCAGATAGATATTATACCACAACTAGTCTAACCAATCCCCTACTGATGAACATTTAGATGTTTTGGTTTTTCTTTTTTAGTCTTAACAACAAAAGCACCAGCATCCTTATTCCAGTTATTTATGCCCTGTTTCTGAGCTTTAAGATTTAAGCCTACCCTATAATCTGCCCTGAGACCCTGGTGCTATAAATCAGAAATTGTATTTCCTAGATTCCTCCAAGAGTTGCCTTCCTGTTGGATTCTTCCAATAAGAGACACTATGGCTTCTTCAGGCATCTTGTGCAGTGGCTCCACCCTACCCCCCCCCCCCCCCCAACAACAACTAGGACACTCCTACTGTGACAGCTGGTTGGCTGTGCCAATACTGACAGGGCTCTTCCATCCAATGGGCAGTCCTCAACACCACTTGTCAGCCGGCCAGCCCTAGGGGTCATAGCTGCTTCCAGCAGTTCATAGTCCTTGGGTTACCAAAACAACCTGCTCTTTCATCCTTCAAACATCTGTATTAATTAATGTACGTTTAAAATACCTTGTGTGGTTTCTGTTCCTCTGACTCAACCCTGACCCATATTATCATTAGGTAGGTATCTTTTCTAATTATCTCTGAAATAAGTTCCTAAAAATAACACTGCAGAGTTGGAAGACTACACGCACACATTTTAAGTTGGTATGTATTACCACATGACCAACCCAGAAAAGCTGAATCATTTATAATTCAATCAAGAGACATCACTGGAATGCTAGCTAATCCTGCTGTTTTTATTTGTATTTGCCTCAATTACTATTAGTAGGCATAAATGTCTTTTCTTGATTTGAGGGGCTAGAAGGCCTTCCTATTTGTGAATTTCCTGTTCATTCCCTTTGCCAGTATTCTACTGTGAAACCTGTTTGTTATATTTTTAAGAGTCTTTATACGTTACAGATATTAACCTTTTCAAAGTTATACATACTGAAAATAGTTTCCAAGCATACCATTTGTATTTCTAACTTACTTCATGATTTCTGCTTTTGTCTAAATGGTATTCTTCCTCACTAAAATATAAGGACAGAGTCTGTTCATCAACAAAACTTTATACACACTTCAGTACCTTATACACAGTAGAGTCTCTATAAATATTTTTCAACAAACGGATATTTAATAATATAATCCATCAGTATCTCATCTTATGATCTGGCATCAGTATCCCTTCACCCACCAAAAAAAAAAAAAAAAAAAAAAAACAACAGGAATTACAAAACTGTTCTGGTTACCAGTACTTTTATTGATTCATTTTATACATTTAAAATCTTAGATAAATCTTTAACTCATTTCAAATATATGTAAAATCAAGATAAGCAGTTTACATTGATTTTTCTTTTCAAAACAGCTTGCCAATAATTTACTGGGCAATCTAACTTTTCCTAATTTTTTTGTTAAATATTATACTTCTCCACTCAGTATTATAAGGTTGCAAATTTCTTGTGTTACCCCTAGGTCTTCTGATTTTTATTCCTATAATATTCTCAAAATGGTTGTTAGTGTTATATGGGATTTTGGCTTATATTGGCTATCTTGGTTTTGGTAGTTTTTCAGTTGATTCACAGATTTTCCATGAAATACAATAACTCTATCTCCTCCAACACTTGTACTTCTTAAATTTATTTTTTAATGTAATTATACTGGCTAATGCTTCTGAAACAATGTTAAATCATGGCAGAGATAGTGTATTTTCTTCATTTTGTTCCTAATTTTACTGCGAATGCTTCTGGTGTTTACTATATGATGACACCTATTTTTGGTCTGAGACACATTTATTATGTTATGAAGGCATTTAATCCTAGTTTATTAGGTTTAATTAGAAATAGACTCCTTTAGCATTCTAATCCTTGTCACATCAATGTGACCTACTGTGTGCCTTTTCCCTCATACTCAATTATATAATGAATTGTAACATGAATATTCGGCCTATCAACACCAATCCTCTTTGTATTCCTGAAAGTAATCACATCTGACCATAATATATTTTTGTTTTACTGTAGTCAACTCTTTTTTCTAAAATTTTACTTAAACTTTTTGCAGCAATATGAGTAAGCTCTGAAGTTTTCTTTTGAGGGAATATCTGTTAACTAGTTTTAGCACTCCTGCTGGTTATCTTGGCTTTACAAGTAATCTGAATGTTTTTTGTTTTTTGTTTTTTTTTTTTTGTCATGCTCTAAACAATTTAAAAAAATTAGAATCCTTGGTTTCTTACAGATGTGAAATAATACTTTCTTTAACATGCAACTTTTACTGGCACATTTTATTAGAAGATACTTTTCACCATTTTTTTTATTATCATAGCCTAATTAGGTTTTTTCTTCTTCTTCTTGAGCCAATTTTATTTATTTACATTTCCTTAAAAAAAAAAATCAGGTTTTCCAATATTTAAAACATAGATATAGGCACATCTAAAATTTAAACACTGAGGGGCGCCTGGGTGGCTCAGTCAGTTGGGTGTCCGACTTCGGCTCAGGTCATGATCTCGCACTTTGTGAGTTCGAGCCCTACATCGGGCTCTGTGCTGCCAGCTCAGAGCCTGGAGCCTGCTTCACATTCTGTGTTCCCCTCTCTCTCTGCCTCTCCCTTGCTCACTCTCTGTCTCTCAATAATAAATAAACGTTAAAAAAAAATTTTAGGGGCGCCTGGGTGGCGCAGTCGGTTAAGCGTCCGACTTCAGCCAGGTCATGATCTCGCGGTCCGTGAGTTCGGGCCCCGCGTCGGGCTCTGGGCTGATGGCTCGGAGCCTGGAGCCTGTTTCCGATTCTGTGTCTCCCTCTCTCTCTGCCCCTCCCCCTTCATGCTCTGTCTCTCTCTGTCCCAAAAATAAATAAAAAATGAAAAAAAAAAAAAAAATTTTAATTTAAACACTAAAAGTAAAATGATGAGAAAAAAACCTATCAGATACGCCAACAAAAACAAAAGGTAGAATTAGGAGCTTAAGCAAAACTGAATGCAAAGGGGAAGAGTATATACCTTGGTAGGCAGAGTTCATAATATAAAAGGGGTTATTAATACATTTCCTGAGTCTTTATATCCTAAAGAACATCCTTCATTTGTCCTTAAGCACAACTTGGCTACTTAGGAAATTCTTAGGTTATATTCTTTTTGTCCATGAAATCTCTCTAGTTGTTGAATCATTAACTTCAGAAATCTTAGGTGGTTGAAAGAAATAAGCGAGCCTCTTTATTTTTCCATTGTACATAACATACTTCCTTTTCTTTGCCCTTGATGTTTGTGAAATCACTTCTGTAATCCCTGAAAATTCAGTAAATTCCACCAGGATATTTTCCTAAAACAGGAGTCCTCTTGATATCCAGATTCAAGTAGCCAATCATTCTGAAAAAGTTTACTATTATTTTTTTTTATTATTATTTTCCATTTTCCATCACTCTGTTGTCTTCACCACAAAAACCACTTAGGGCTTTTCACTTTCTGCTATTAAAGAAATTTAACTGCCTTCATTTCTATGCCTACATTTCCCCATGCTATGCAATCTCCTCAAGTTCCATTGCTAGCTTACCGATTACATTTTCAAAATTGCTTACTCTGCTCCTTGCTGCTTATACTAAATTATACTTTATAATGCAAGTATGTTCCTGTCTTCTTTACCATTGGTTCTGCCACTTCCCTTTTTATATATTTGTTTTGTTCTCTTTTTTTCCAGGTATCATTTGCTGCTTAACTTTTTGGCAGTTTAGAATTACTTAAAATTTTCTTTTTTCCTAGAAAAATTCAATTCTTCCCAACAGTGATTATCAGCTTTGAGTACTAAAATATGTGCATTGGTTTCATGTTTGTTAATTTATTTGTACTCTGTTAACTCACCTTTGAGCAACAGAAATTCTCTGGCTCTGCCATTTGGACAAAAAGGCAGGCAGCATCTCCCTGAAGACTGAACATCAGATGCCACTCTTAAAAAATTAACATCAAAGCTCCCAACTCCTTCATCAGCTGGCTAAGTAAGGAGCATGGAGAAGGGAGTGGGGACTAAAGGCAGCAAGTCTCTCATCTCCGTGGAATTCCTCTCCAAGTCTACTGAAACCTGCCAGTGACAAGAACTAGCTCCACCTGGATATGGCTATATTCCATGCTATAAGGGGACTCTTAGTTTGGGGACAACTACCTACTCTGGAGGTAAGTCAGACTCCTGACAGACAGGAATCAGAACAGAAACCATAGCAACCATCATTTTTGTTTAGTGGCTGAACACACAATCTTTTATGTGTCTCTAAAGTTGGTAATAAGACGTCTGCTTCAAAATTCTCAAATTCTCCTCTAAGCTTTACTTCACCTCTAAGCTTTGCTCCTCCTGCTAAGGAAAATAGGTCAGTCCAAAGAAAAACGGTGTGACCACGAAGTCTCTCCTTTAGTTCTATGACAGCCGAAATTAGGCTCTCCTTATTTCTCTCAAAGCCTGCCCATACCTCAATCTCCTCCTTCTAAATTAACCAACAACAGAACACTTACTATCCATTCCCTTATATGCCTGATTCAGGAATATGGGTATCAACCATCAATGTTCTCACATTCAATTCGGTCTAAATAATCTAGGAGCAATTCTGTCCAATTCTACTTGCGATTCATTTCTCTTGTGGTTCCTCTAAATTATTTTGGTGAATTCAAGGGAAGATCCTTTAATCAACACTCAGCTCTATCATTTTTCCTCAAAATCAACTCACCCAATTAATAATTTAAAACATAAAATCTGCATACATATTTTATCTCCTGGAAGACATATTATACTATGAGCTACTTCATCAAGAACAGTGTGTGCACACAGCAGGTACTCAATATCAGTTAATTCTCCTCAGGAGAAACATTTGAAATATACTTAGCATATAAATCAAATAATCTTCAAGTTCCATATTAAAGCAGCATATGTTTTAAAATGACCTTTGCATGTTCTAAAATGTCCACCTTTCAACCTTGCTCTTATAGTTCTCCCACAAATCCATCAATGTTTAAGATATTAAAGATACTAGGAAAGATAGTCAAGAATGAAAATAAAAACCACTAGTGAATAAATCAAACTAAAACTTGCCCAAAACCCTAATTAAGAGAGGAACTGTGCCATTATGGACATGGTACCATAGGCATTCAGAGGCCTAAATTCAAATCTTCCCTCTGTACATTCTAGCTATATGATCTAAAACCATTTACCTCAAGTGAATAACAGATTTCTCATTTGGAAGATTAGGATAATTCCTACACTTTACTGAACTGTTACAAGGTTTAAATGAGATAATACAATAAGTGGGCATTCAGTAAGTGATACAGCATTATATGTATTGTGTGTGTGCATGTGTTTTTCCCCAAACTCTGATCTCTGATCTGTATTGGAGAATCAGAGCACCATTCCAAAGGAATATTCATGCTCTCCATCCCCTTAAAAATTAAGAAGTCAATTCTAAACAATAAAGTTTCTTACTCTTACTGCCAAAGAGGATAGGATTATAAAATTCTGGTTATGTTTCAATTACCATGTGAACTAGAATTAAGTTCACATGAACAAAGAATAACAAAAAGTGTACCTGGGATTTTAAGAGCTACCTTTGTCCATTTTCTCTCTGAGGAAATAGGCCACAGGTAATTCTTCAACATGAAGAAGCATGCTACCCCAACCACAACTAATTAGACCAGCAGCTAAGCCAGAAGTAATGAGGCAGATGTAAAGCGAACCACCAATGACTATGGCAAGATCAGGACCAACTATCAGATACACCCTCCAGGAAGCGGGAGGAGAGATGCATACAGAGAAGTACGGGTGCATACAGAATGAAGACTCGTCGTTTTGAGAGATCACAGAATCTTGAATAATCAACCAGCATTAGAGATCCCAAGGATAACAGCACAATTTCCAATTCTTAGAAATACTGAAAACACACACAAAAGTACACTGCTATTAGGATGATTATTCCATGCTTCCCTACGTCAAATAAAGCAGTGCTTCTGAAAATTTTCAATTCAATACCTTTAATCACAGAGGACAGTGAAGAGTCCTATGCACAGTCCTGCTGAAATTTCTTTGAAATTTCCCACTAGACCTTAAATTCATGTGAATTGTTTATTCTATGCCATGTCAAGAGAATGTTTTACTAGAAAATTGTTTTCATTAAAATATTTACGCAAAATAGATGCTTGAGAAAGAAATGCCATGTTTGCCCCACATTTTCATGAAATCATCCAAAATACCAACCAGTGCTATCCCCTCAGGAAATGAGAATCTAAACCGAACGATACCAACTTAATATAACTTAGACATGATTTCCTCAAAACTTACAAGATTCCAATTACTACATAAATCGAGAGACAGTAAATTATTTTTCTATTTTCCAGAGTATTTATCAGAATAAACTCAACTTACGATCTGATGTGTGGGAAATCCTCTTCAATTTTGCTTCCTGTGTTTTTAAAAATTTGGAGTGCAGCCTCTGCTACTTTTTCATCATCCATTTTCAGGCAAGCCAGGAGAGACTCAAATGTTTCAGCAGAATGAAATGAGATGGGATGTGTAAATGAGAGTACCTAAAAAAATGAGTCACAAAAATGGTCTGTAAACTCTTTTCATCTTTAAAATACAATTGGAAATACTCAAATCAAAGTAAATACAAAAATATTTATGCTAACAAGTATATGAGAACACAGTAAACTTTAAAACTTATTCAAATATGTAAAAGATATGTTCTTGTGTAGGAAGATCACAGGATTTACAGAAGTCCTTTCTTTCAAAATTACATGTTAATATAATTCTACTCAAAATAATTTAGATTTTGGTTAATGTTTGACTTATTTATTTATTGAGAGACAGAGACAGAGAGAGAGAGAACAAGCAGAGGAGAAGCAGACAGAGAGAAGAAGAGAGAGGAAGAGAAAGGATCCCAAGCAGGCCCTGTGCTGTCAGCACAGAGCCCAACATGGGTCCTCATGATCTCATGAGATCATGACCTGAGCCAAGATCAAGAGTCGGATGCTTAACCAACTGAGCCACCCAGGTGCCCCTGATTTTTTTTTGGAGGAGAATTAGAGAAGAGGGACAAGAAGAGAGAATTTACCAAAATAGCTCATTTTTCTAAACAGAGGGGATTAAAAGAGACTAGCTAGTAACATTTTTGAAAAAAGGTTATTTAGGGAAGGGGGTAAAACAGATAGTAAAAGGTATCATAACATTACAATTATCAAATCAACATGGTACTAATAGAAGAAACAAAACAGAAAACATAAAGCAATAAATAGTCCTAGCATATATAAGAACTTAGATTCTACAGAGGCAACAGAGAACGAAAATGAATGGGATTTTTAATAAACAGTCCTGATAAAACTGCATAGCTGTTGAGAGAAAATCCAATTAGATCTTTCCCTCCAATACACACTTTTAAAATAAATTTCAGATGTTTATATTTCAGATTAAAGAACAGAATAAAAATTTTCTGAACAAGACAGGATTTTCAAGCTTAAAATAAACAAGTAGAATCAAATGTGGAAAGTAAAATCAAGCAAGTCATAGAAAAATATATTAAGCATAATGCCGTGTTTGTAAGATACAGAAACAAGCAAAATAAGTGACGTTAGAGATACATAAATAGAGATGATAAAACTATAAAGACAGTATGAGAATGAATAATGACCTCAAATTCAGAACAATTATATCTGGGGGATGTGAATCAGGGAAAAAACTACTCAGGGAAATTCAACAGTATTTTTTATTTTTTAATGTTTATTTATTTTGAGAGTGTTTGTGTGTGCATGAGTGAACGGGGAAGGGGTAGAGAGACAGGGAGAGACAGAATCCCAAGTAGGCTCTGTGCTGTCAGCGCAGAGCCCGCAGTGCAGAACCTGATGTGGGGCTTGATCCCACGAACCTGTGAGATCATGACCTGAGCTGAAATCAAGAGCTGGACACTTAACCAACCGAGCCACCCAGGTGCCCCTCAACAGAATTGTTAATACTCTATTTGAGTTAGCATCCTATTTACTTTTCACTGTATTCACTTTATTACCAGACCTTATAACTTACATATAATAGATTAATTTTATTTTTTTATTTATAAAAAAGCAAAGGAAATAAAAAACTCACATCAGTTTAAAAAGAACAAAAAATTGGGGCGCCTGGGTGGCTCAGTCGGTTGAGCGGCCGACTTCGGCTCGGGTCACGATCTCACAGTCCGTGAGTTCGAGCCCCGCATCGGGCTCTGTGCTGACCGCTCAGAGCCTGGAGCCTGTTTCAGATTCTGTGTCTCCCTCTCTCTCTGACCCTCCCCTGTTCATGCTCTGTCTCTCTCTGTCTCAAAAATAAATAAACGTTAAAAAAAATTAAAAAAATTAAAAAATTAAAAAAAAAAAGAACAAAAAATTGAGATGTCAGTAGAAAATGAACACAGGATAAAAAATAATGAATTCACCATAAGGAAAACACTAATGATTAACATATGGAAGTTATACCTCACTGCAATAATTACACAAATTAAAACATTATTTTTAGTTATCAAATTCGCAAATCTCTTTAAAATTTACAATATTCCATGTTTGTGAAGATAAGTTAGGCACCTTCCTTCACTGTTGACGGAATTATATAGGAGTATGATTTTTCTGTGAAGGAATTCGACTAAATACATACATCAAAAATTTTTGAAACTGGGGGCGCCTGGGTGGCGCAGTCGGTTAAGCGTCCGACTTCAGCCAGGTCACGATCTCGCGGTCCGTGAGTTCGAGCCCCGCGTCAGGCTCTGGGCTGATGGCTCAGAGCCTGGAGCCTGATTCCGATTCTGTGTCTCCCTCTCTCTCTGCCCCTCCCCCGTTCATGCTCTGTCTCTCTCTGTCCCAAAAATAAATAAAAACCGTTGAAAAAAAAATTTAAAAAAAAAAAAAAAAAAAATTTTTGAAACTGATCATTCTCTTTACATTTCAGGATTTTTTTTAAAAAAGGCATTTGCAAGAGATCTTAGACATATTTATCTTTGCAGTGATAATAAGAATAAAATTAGAAAAATCTAAATATCCAGAGAAACAGTTGGGAATACTATGACACCGCAAAAGTGAACTAATCACCATTTCAAAAAAAATAATGTTTCTTAATATGAGCCAGACACTGTGCTAAGAAACTTACGTACATGGTTTAATTTAGTGTTCTGTGAGATAAGTGCTATCATTATCTCCATTACAGATAAGGAAGCGGAGGCAATGAACTTACCCCAAAGCATCCATCAAATAAATAACAGCCATAAATCAGATATGTTTTTTGGCACTCTTAAAAACACTATCTTAAAAACCACTGAAAAAATGCTTGTAATTTAATGAGGGAAAATAGTCAAGATATAAAACTACACACTCAGTCTAATCTCAACTATATAAAGTGGGCATTGTTTTCAAGATTAAAAGGGAAACAAAAGAAATGTTTATGTATGATAGGTTTATGAAAGTTTTCTTCTTTATAATTTTATACTTTCTAAGTTGTCAACAATTAACTGGTATTTTTGTAATAAGTACAAGGCAGTAGCTTATTTTAACTAACAAAATAAAAGGTAAAATGAAGTTTTAGGAAGAATTTGGCTCCATCTTTGCTTCCTGATGACAACTTCTAAGTATAATTCACTATTTTAGTGTAATAATACTAGGCTATATTATACAATTTAAACCTTAAAATATTTAGCTTACATGTTAGAGGAAATGAGGAATTTCTACATGACCTAAAATGATTGAGAAAATTCTACTTCAGGTTCTATAAACTTAAGAAGCAAGTCTGAAGCACACAAAACGTATACTATACATATTAGGCGGTCACCTGATTAGGCTCTTCATTTCACCATATGCACACTTACCTTAAGCAGTTCAAGACCTGCCCTGATGGCCTGATCAGTTGGAACCCCCTCGTCTTCATCATCTGCTGTTCCATCTATTGATTTGTTCACTTGCTTAATAAGAGCACTAAAGTATGAGGGAAAAAGACGGTCATATTTGCAATTGGCCTTTAGTAGCAATGTCTAAGAAAAATAATCCTGAATATTTTCTATATAGACCATATCCAAACACATAAAAATCTGATATAGTTGTTTCCCAAACATTACTGCAAAACAAAAAAACTGTAATAGGTATTTTGAGGCACTTGTTTTCAAAACAGTATTTTCCCCTGTCCATTCAAATGAAGTCCAAATGTTATCTGATTTGCTGTTTATTAATGCTATCTATATTTTTATTCTTGCATTTTCCATGGAAGATCTATGCCTAAACACATAAACAGATGTCTTCTAATTATCTAAAATTCATTACTTCTCCAGAAGTCCCACAATGTATATTGAAATAAAGGATAAATGGCAATATTAAGCACTTTCAAATATTACTTGCCAAAATATTGCCAAAAGCACTTGCCAAATATTACTATGTGTCAGTACTGTTGTTAAGAGCCAGAAACACACAGGCCTGTTCCTGAAAGGTGTAAAAATACCTAGATAATAGACCTATAATAAAACTTCATTAGAAATTAAAACATTAAAAAGGAAACAAAATGCTTTGAATTTTCTTCTAAAAACAAGTTTGCTTTTTTTTTTTTTTATTTTTTTTAAACGTTTATTTATTTTTGAGAGACAGTGAGAGATAGAGTATGAGCATGGGAGGGGCAGAGAGAGGAAGAGACACAGAATTTGAAGCAGGCTCCAGGCTCTAGGCTGTCAGCACAGAGACTGACGCAGGGCTTAAACCCACAAACTGCGAGACCATGACCTGAGCCGAAGTTGGATGCTTAACCGACTGAGCCACTAAGGCGCCCCTAAAAACAAGTTTGTTATTTTAAAATAAACATTTATAATGCAATGTCAATTATCCAAAATAATCACTCACACTTTCAGGCATTCTTTTATAAAAACCAAATAACATACACTAAGGGTAGAGACATAGTATGTATCAAAATACAGGAAAATTTAACTATTCAATTGTTCCTTAAAATGCTTAGTAGCTCTATATTTCTACAAAAATATTATGTACTCAAATTTAAGTTCAAGCTACGAGTCAAATTTATCTGTCCTCCTTCAGGGTCTCCTTAAAATTTATCACCTCTTAGTGGCTGATCTATTGATTAACTCTGTCTCATAGCTCCAACTATCCCGAATAAAACTATCTCAGGGGCCCCAAGGGTTTTTACCTAGACATCCCACAGGAATGAAAAATACCACCTATCCAAAATCAAATTCATTATTTTCTTCCATGATTAAGGGCATGAAGCTCTCAGTCTAGTGAAGGAAGGCCAAAAATAAGTAAACAAATACAGAAAAAATATAATCGGGAACAACAAAGATTAGAAAGAAGGCAAAGACAAGAAGTGAAGTTCGTTACCCAGCATAGTCAGGAAAGGCATTTCTGAGCTAAGAACCAAAGAACAAGAGCCAGTCATATAAAAATCTGTGAGAAAAAGCATCAACCTCTTTGGAAAACCAAAGAGAATCAACTGAAAAACTATTAAAAAATACTGAGAGTTCAGTGACGTGACACTAACAAAACACAAAAAAATCAACAGTGCTTTTCTCTATCAGCCAAAGCCACCTATAAAATACAGACGGGGAAAATCTATTCACAACGACAAGTCAAAATACATAAAATAAAAAGTTATAAATGCACAGAATCTATGTGTAAACTCTAAAACTATATGAAGGGAGCATATAGGGATTTGAATAAACCAAAACAAGTCATTTTATAAAATGGGAACCCAATATTATACAAATGGCATTTTTCACTAAATCTACAAATGTATCAGGGCAACACAACTTGGTAAAGAAGATTCAACAGATTCATTCTATGGCTCAACTGGAAAAATCAATTAAGGTTTGGGAACAGCCAATTAATTTTAGTGGGGGGAGGATGAAAGAACTTTCTCAACAAGATAAAAAGTATCATTAAAACCTCAGAAGACAAAGGAACCAAATTGAAAATTCATTAAGAATCCAAATCATACAAAAATTTATGCTATAATAAGGAAACATTGCAAATCAAAATTGGGAAGGGAAGAATCTTCCAATAAATGGAGTTGATACAGCTAGCATTTAAAGGATGGATATCTATTTCCACATTATACTAAAATGAATTCCAGACCAATTAAAGATTTAAACAGAAAAAACATAACCACCTAATATGATACCAAAGGCAGAAAAATCATAAAGGAAACAAATGACAGATTTAATTATATATAATTTATACAAATTTGAAAGGCAATAGAACTAAGTTAATGGCCTTATTTTATAAAGGATTCTTACAACCAATAAGCAAAAGACAACTTCTCCAAATCTCTCATAGAAAAGTATTTCAAAAAGCAATTAACCAAGAAATATATGGGGGAAAAAATGTTCAACTTTATTAGTGACACATTGTTTTTAAAAAAGAAGATCATCATTCACCTGTAAAACGGCAAGGACTAAAAAGGTTAATAGCCACTCTAGCAGGAAGAGTTAGGTGAGTTGGACACTCACTGACTACTGGTGGGGACTAAGAGTGGAATCTGAGACATATATAGTGTAATGGTTAACCAAGAGGGCTCTGGAGCCAAACTTCCTGGGTTACAATGTCATTCGCCACTTCCTAGCAGTGGGGAAATTATTCAACATCTGTGTAACTCACTGTTCCTTATCTATAAATTGGAAATGATAACATTTCTTGTCTCATACGGTTAAGAAGTAAATGAGCAAAAGAGATAAACATTTAGAATCATCCCAGGCACTTTATAAGGACTAACTGCTACTACGTGTTACTGTTATTTATGTTTTGATATATTTTCTGTATCACTATGACCTATTGACAATAAAGCCAAAGACCTATTTTGATTCTCAGTCAGAATGTTCATGGTACACATTATTTGTGAAAACTTTCTCGCACTTATCTTTCAAAACACTACAAAAACCTGGTGTTCTTACATTCCTGTAATTTTTCTACTGTTAAACAAAATTCCAAGGTTCTGTCCATGATCTTTATATCTTTTTACTTCTTTCTATACAATCTCTTGCCCAGGGAAAGAATCCATTATCACAGTTTCACATTAAGCTCAATTTTCCTTGATTTTTTAAGAACTTTTTGGTCATGTCCAAGTAAGAAGCACATGAGATCCCTTAATTCTTTTCAAAGTTATTACTATGTGCTTCATTGGAACTTGAGTTCTTAGACTTCTGACTCCTCAACTTTATTCCCATCTCCAGTAAGACCCATTCTTTTAAAACCTTCCCCAAATATAATCTTTCCTTTCCATCCCACTACCAGCATCCAAAATTTATAACACTTTACAGTCTATCCCTTCTACTTCCTTCCTCCTACCCATCATTAATCATCCACTGTTCTCAACAGACTAAAGTAAAAGCTCTAAAGTTATACCTTAAATGCTTTCCACAATCTGATCCCAACTCCTTTTTTAGCATTATCTCATAATATTTCTATACCTTTCCACACTATAGTTTAAATGGATGGCAATCATTTCCTAAATATCCTTTTTTTTTTTTTTTTTTTTTTCCTATCTAGCTAGCTTGGTTTATATTAACCTCAGTACCTAGAATATTCTTTCTCCCACCTCCATAAAAACATAATCTTACACATTCTTCCTCTTAGGTCAAATACTACTCTCTTAGAGAAATCCTTGAGTCCTCTGAACACTGTCTGCATTAATTTTATGAAACTATAATATAATCTCTCAGCTAAAACTCTTTATTCCATTACCAAACAGAGGGTTAATGAAAAACAAAAAGTATGGTTTGCTAGTATCTAACTAGCATTGCCTTGAGTATAGAAAGCATGAGATTATTTACTTAAATAAGGAGTTTCAGTCTGATTCAGTACTAATATAGAGGGGTCTGATTTTTTTGTTTTAAAACCATAGAAACCCTTCTTCAAATGAAAACTGATGCAAGAGGAATCCAAAGTGACTACAGGGTATCCAAAGTGGTGTCTCCCTACTTTGCAGGGGATCACAGTCCAAAAGCTACACCTTCTACCCTCCCAAACAAACAAACAAATCCCCCAAAAGGGTTCACTGAGTACAGGATGGTATTATTTAGTGTAGATTGTAATATATCTCATTTACTGATGACCAGTAAATCAGAATGTAATGAATGTATGTATGCGTGTATGTGTGTGTATACACATACACACACACACACACACACACACACACACACACACACACACACACACACACATTCTATAAGTGCTTTCTTTTCTCAACCAGTTGAAACATTTTAGGAAAATGTTTAAAAAAAACAAAACAAAACAAAACATTTTACCTAAGGGAATACAGTCATAAAAAGAAAAGTATTTTCCCAGATGTCACAGTTAGGTGATATATAAGCGGAAGTGAGTATTGTTTTAAAAATAACACTTTGCGTTCTCAAATATCTGTGAAAATGCATCATATACTGCTTTACAACATATTCACCTAATCTTCTTTTCCTGAGGGCATAATTACAAGTTGTCTGCATTACTCATCCTATTCAAGCTACCTAAAAAGAGTAATTCCTGGTATACTGGTAACAGAAACTAGGCTTAAAATGACATTTTCTCATCTAAATGGAAGTAATATTTAACATGAAAATAAATAACAAGATAAATATACACAAATATGTACAGATCAGTGTGTACACATACATTACACACACATATATATGAACAGACAGATGTACAGACATATATAGATTCATATATAGCCACTTTACATATACAGAAAATCTACACAGTTAAGTGCCTTGTGTATAGCAGGTACTCAAAAGCAACTGACTGAAGTATGAATGAATGAATAGTAACGAAAATTTAGTATTTTTATATACAAATACCTGATAGATTCAGTATCTATGTGCACAGGTGCTATCCTCTCCAAGAGAAACTTGATCATTTCCAGGAAAGGATTTGTAGGTTGTTTGGGGTTGCCCAGCTTCTTAGTTATTTCACGCTGTAAGGTAGATTTTTTTTTTAAATATTACAAAAATTGGTTTAAATAAATACGTCACATTAAAATGTTTAGGACCTAAAGTAATTAAAATCATGCAATACTGGTATTGGAATAAGAAAATCAACAGGAATTGCATGAATTGAGCAAACAAAACTAAGAATTTTGCATATGAGAGGGGTAACATTTCAACTAACAGGAAAAAGATGGATTATTCAATATACTGTTTTGAAATAACTGAACAGACATATAGAATAAAGAGACAGATCCCTATCTCATACTCTATACCAAAAACATTCCAAAGAGATAAAACAAGTACAAAAGAATAAAACCAAGGGTCAGTGGAGATAAATACTTCAGAGAGTAATATAATCAAAGAAGCTTGTTAAAACTGTAGATTCTTGGACCTCACTGAGGAGATTAGTCAATCTGGGGTGGAGACAAGAATCATCGTTTTCTCTTTATTAAAAACCTCTCGGAAGATGCACTGGCAACAGACTGAGAAATCCTTACATCAGTAAATATTTTCATTGACTTGCGATAGAATGGGGTTTTGAAAGCAGGACACAAAAGGCAAAAACCTTAAAGAGTCTGCTGATAGACTTAGCTAGATAAAAATAAAACTATGGTACATAAAGAACATCCAAATCAAAATGGAAGGGTAGACTATAAATGACAGATAATTATTTGCAGCTTAATTAACATATATGATTAACAAATCAATAGGACAAAGATAAATGTCATTCCATAGGCAAAGATTAAAAACATACAATACACAAAAAAACATAAATGGCTAATATGCCCAAGGAGAAAAAAAATGGTCAAATGACCAGGAACCACGACTATAAATCCCACCAAAATAATTATGTTTTGAGTTTTGCTTCTTTCCAACAATGACAGAATCCAATACTGAATCTATCCTAAAGAAATATTCAAGGCTGTGTAAAATGATTTAGCTATAAAGATATTAAAGTGTTCTTTAAACAAAAACTGGGGAAAAAAATCTCAATGTGTAACATAAGTGGATTGTTCAATTCAATGGTATGCTATGTTGCTATTAATGCTGTAAAAAACTAATAAAAATAAGTAAAATGCACAAAGCTGTACAGATAATATCTTATTTTGGAAGATACATCCTACAGTATTAACAACAATTGTCTCTACACGGGGGTCACAGTTATCTGTATTGTCATTTCTGTGATATTTTCTAAATTTTACCCAACAAATATAAATTATTTTATAAAAAGGGTCAAAAAAAGATGTGAGGGTTTCTTGAAACATTAGCTCTTCTAATCGTCTTCCCTTACCACACAGCCTTCAGCCTGCTTGCAGGAGCATGTTGGACTAACGAGTACTTCCAGCTGTTTTCTTATTTTCTCATCATCTTCCAACACCTGTGTGAACTTCTTCATGAAATCCTGAGCCTTACCAGGATCTGGCAAATTTCCTTCAATCAATTAAAATCCAATTAAAATGCTATTTCAGAAATTTCTCAAAATAACAGAAGATCAACATTCTTCATTCTTATTACCTTAATAATCCTAATTTACAAATTCTGTTTAGTTTAATTAGAAATTGTGGATCAACTTCAGTAGTCAATTTTCCCTAAATTCTGCTTTCTAGAAATAGGAAACAAGAACACTATGAAGAAACATCTTGGTAGGGAAAGACTGAACTGACTCTAAATACCCCTTATAATATTTAAGGGCATTAAATGTCCACCTGAAGATAACAATTTATTACTGTCTCGAGTTTGTTGTGTATACTGTTCTCTTGTAACTCACAGAAAGAGATCAGTAAGTTTCACCTTTAAGAAACTATTCTCCTATACTGAGTTACTGTTAAAACCATCCGGTTCATATACACATGGCTATCTGTCAATGACACACGCTGAGTAACAGTTTCAGGTATTGCTGCTGGATGTTATGATTGGATGAGAAAGGATGAGTCCTCACAGAATCAAAGATGATTTTTATACTAGTCTCCTAATATATCCATGTATTAAAACACTTATGAAAGCTAGTAAAATGCTAATCCTAGTGTCTATTTTTTTTTAATTATTCACAAATGTTACAGAGGACCAGACTAGGATACTTCTAATAACAGAAATTATAATACAGAACCACGGACTGTAATAAAAGGTGTAGAAATTCAACTAAATCTTAAAACATGAATGCAGTCTTTAAGTTCATATACAACTTTGAAATTCCATTTCAAGTCTTGGCTAGATCAATGAGGATAATAAGAACAAACTGTCCCTATTAATACTTGACTATCTGACTTTTTCATGTTTCTATAATACAAAAAAAAATCTACTGTAGTGTCTTCAAATAATTTTGGACAATATAACTTTACAGCCCCTCCATAATGTGTAAGTATCGTATTAAAGGCTACAATAAAATCTACCATTTAAGAAACAAAAAGAATGAGAATGAGGTAAGAGGGAAATGGGAAATGGGGGAGGGGGTGACAGAACGAGAAAAGAGGGAGGAAACAAAAAACCTGTATTTCAACATTCTACAAACATACTTGACCATGGAACCCTTTTTTCTAACAGTACTATTAACACCTTCAAGATACCAGCATTCCTCAGAACAGAATTTGGGAAAACAGGGGTAAAATATAGAAAAAATATAGGAGATATCTCCTTTTAAGAGACAGCGCCACAGCCAAACTACTGAGGAAATAGTTATTAAAAAGCAATACCAGAAAATCACTTGCTTTAAGGTCATCCAAAGAGACTGAAACTAATTTATGTTTAACTGCCCAAAACTAAAAGATACTTTGGTCTTAAACCCGTACTCATGCCAAAAATCCTATCGCTTAGTCTAAAATTCAGTTAATTAGGTTACTGTTCTCTTCAGAACCTGAGCATTACTTCCATACACAGCTGGAAATATTTGTGAACATCTCAGAAATCCATCTAAGATAAATCTGTTCACTACTACCAAGTGGAAACTCGGCAGAAGCATTACCTGATTTTCCGTCTGTCCGTGTGCTGTGCTACACAGTGATCTCTGAGGTGGGTGGAAAAGCAACTGCCATACAAAAACACCTACACTGCCCTATCCTTGCACTGAACAAAGGAGATGTGCCACACAATCCTTTTGTATTTACTGTCAAGTGCAATTAAATAACATTTTATTTGAAATCACTGAAAGCAAAAAAGCAAATCAGTACTTTTTTTTCCCCCCAAAGAAGCTCTTCTGTGGTTATTAGGTATACCCTTTCCTCTAAATTTTGGCTCAGAATGAAATTAGCTTCAGACAGATTCACATTAAAGCAAGCAACACCAAGGAAAAGATTCAGTTTTCACAGCAAGGTTATGCAATAATTTGAATGAATTCCCCAAAATATATTTATATAATAAACCCTTTCTCCAGCGTTTGTTCATTCCAACACACAAAAGAAAAAGAAAAACTCTGTGTAGCAAAATAAATGAGAATCAGAGAAAAAGAAAAGCTGAAGCTGAGTTGTCTGTTAAACAAAAATCAAAAACACTTGACTCTTTTCCTGTATTATCAGAGCCTAAAGTGGAACTCCACGAAACAAGTTACCAAAAACAAATATTTCAATTAAACCTTCAATTTTACATATAATATCTGAAATAACTTACTTGTAATAACCATCACTTTTGAAAATATGGCCTTGACACTGGCATCTGTCTGTAAATCACACAAAAAACGCAAAATTAGTACTTCCTTATACCCTTCAGAAAATTAGAGAATAACCTACTAATGTTCCAGGCCCACACCCGGACCACCACCACGGTGAGCTCCTTATTGAACCAGGTTCAAACTCGACAAAGTGGATGAAAGTGGAAGTGAGTGCTCTGTTGTCACCATCTCTTCCCTCACCCTGTTTGGTCAGCCTCCAAACAAACAAACAAACGACTGTTGTACCAACCTTTAGAAACAGGGAGAGATTTTGTTTTCTTTAGTAGTGAAAGAACAGGGCAACTTAGATTAGAAAAGGAATAAAATAACCTGGTTTTCAAGTTTTTAAGCTTATCTCAAACAAAAAGTTGATAAGGATATAATGCCGGTTGACTTAAGGCCTTCCCACAATTTTTAAGCCAGAGGATTATAAGGCATAGTCATGGAGCTTATGGGGAAGAACTAGATATAGACCATTACAAAAACGCCACTGACATGTACAAAAGATTCTTCCAAGAGTGCTGTTTATTTGCTGTATGAACATTATTTCAGTAAATCAACGTGTCACCATATTGTGCTTCATGTAATACAGTCTGTAAAGTCGTATGTGTAAAAAATGTTTCTAAAGGTGCTAGTTATTCAATGCATCAAGTTAGTGTTGTTTTTTTTAAAGGTGTCATTCAGCAACTCTGTATAATATACTGAACCAGAAAAATACTGGAGTGAAGGCAAAAAATAAAATAAAAAAATCATCCCTAGTTAGAAGGAGCTTGCTAAGAGAAGATACAAAACACAGAATTCAAGAGTTAATTCCCAAATATTTGGAATTTAAAGTACTTGAATAAATCTGTCCAGAATCAAAAGATTCTATTGTTTAATTTGGGGGAAGCAGGTGTTGCTGGGCTTTCAAGAAGTTGATCCACATGAAAAGGAAAGAGTATCAACAAAAGTACAACACTAGAAATTATGTCCCTTTGTGTGACACTGAGCAAATCTAAATTTAGTTAAATAGAGAAGAAGGGCTATACTGCTGAACTAAATAGGAATAAAAACTACCTTTATCAGACTGAATAAGGAAAAAGGCAAAAAAACATACTGATTACTAAGAGTCTTCCTAGTAAAAGAGGAATATAAACACCCAAAAATTAAATATAGCTTTGAATTTTTTCTACCCTTAACTCTATAATGTCTACTATAATTCTCAGTATAAAGTGAGGTACTATCTTCCATTTGGTTTCTTCTTCAACCCGACACATTAATGAGAATTTCCTCTTTAACCTGGATAACTCAGTAATTATTTTAAGACAAGTTAAAGGAAAATTCCACTAGGTGGGAAGACATTAAAACATTTTAATTGAATTGAGACTATATTTTGTTATTTCACATGAGAATGAAATTATAAGACCCTCCCAACTTGTTACCAACCGGCAAGGGAAAAGAAGGTCCCACTAAATGAATTTTAAAAGGACAGTGAAAGTCAAGAACAAAGTTATTTTTTTTATTAGTCTCATACATCATGCTGTTCAACATATGACCTGCACACTTAATATACTACTTGGCTATTATGACTTCAATAATGCCTAAAATCAGGAATAATTTTATTTACATACACATGAAAACATCTCATATTTTTGGTTAACCATGCAACTTTGACCAAAAGGAAGTAAATTAATACAGCTCTAATCAGCAAATAGAAGAACATTATCCAGAGCTTATTAACTAAAATACACTAACTTATCGCATTAGAACATTAACTGAAACACATGTTTACTGGCTGAAGCATACTAACTTAAATGGAATTTTCCAATTTTGCTAGTTGGCAGAGAAAGTACTGAAATAGAAGAATCACACTAACATTAGTTTTAAGTCATTTATAATAAGAAAAAAGTAATTCTAGCAGGTTCAATATATTCAATAATCAAAGAGATTATGTTATGTTCAATAAACCAGAAGCAAAGAGATTACTGTTAGCCCTAACATGAAACAACTCCTCTCTATTGACCTCTGTTCTATGACCATGCAGTATATGTTTTGTTTTGTGGAAGTTTTTTTGCGGGGGGGATGGTGGTGAGGCATTCCACTATAGACTGAAAGGAAATAAAACGTAACAGCATATTGTCACTTATGTGTGTCATTTAAAATGACCACACGTACTGCTTTTTCAATGAATTATACCTTTTACAGGCCTATATACAACATTCTCAAAAAATATTCAAGGGGGGAAAAAACTAGAATCACTGTAAAATTTCAAAAAATAAAATACATCAACTGAGTGAATACCACAATTATAATTATGAAAATCAAGCAGTACATTAAAACTACCGTGATATTTTAAGTAAAAATATAAAGATACTTAACTAAAATTGCATAATACTAAAATTTTCTAAAACCACAAGACTATTCAAAGATAATGGGAACATTTTAGTGTGGCAAGATAGAGTGCAGTTTTACTCTATTTTCTATGTTTTCAATGACAGTTATTGTTTTGTTTTGTTTTTTAAACTATAAAAGAACTTTAATTCTGAGTACAAAGAAGTACATTCTCTTTCCTGTTAGGTATCATCTTTTACAAATATAGTAAATGTAAGTTTTAAATGTTCTACGCAATCAATTTCTTAAAAATTTCTGTGTTCTGGGGCACCTGGGTGGCTCAGGTGATGATCTCACAGTGGTGAAATCAAGCCCCACATCAGACATTGTGCTGGGGCTTTGCACTGGGCATGGAGCCTGCTTAAGAGTCTCTCCCCCCCCTTTCCCTCTGCCCCTCCCCTGCTCATGAAATTTCACTCTCTCAAAAAAAAATAAATAAATAAAAATAAATTTTTTTTTCAGTGTTCTAAATTAGAGATCATAGCTTCTCGAGTAGAATGGTTCCATATAGAAATAGGTATTTCAACACACTGTAGCAATGGTGAAGAGTAACTAAAATATAGGTGTTTTACAAAACTTGTCAAAGAAAAACTTTTCATTAAATTTAACTTACTTTGGGTTGCTTAATTAAGTCAAGCAAATCCTTTACTTGATGTCGGAGCAGATTTTGACATTTCCACATCTCATTCAATGCTCTGAAAAACACAAACACATCAATTTAAATAACAAAACAGAATAAAAATCCTACTGGAATATTCCAAATATATTGCTTTTTATTCCAAAGTCAAATATTCCAAAGTCAATATTTTCAAGTTCAAATATTAACAAAAAAATGAGAGACGAGGTAAATTTCACAGGACTAAGCAAACTGATGATGTATGGGGAGAAAGAAGAGTCCTACATAAAAGACACGAACATTGGAAGCAATATTTGTATTAAAAGAAAATGGTTGTTTTTTTGTTTGTACAAAAATAGGGAAGAACTATTATTAACTACAACATGTCTGTAAACTAGGGTAGAAGAATTACCTACTGAGATTATAACCTTTAGAAATAAAGGAATGCGTGATGGAGTAAGGTCCTACAGTAGGCAGGATAAAAAGGAATCAAAGAAAAGAGTGAATACTGAGAGAATGAGGGATAGTTTTTCCTACAACAGAAATATTTACAATGTTACTTCATAGATTACGTTTATGTATTATATAAAATATATATTATATACCTATATATAAGTAAACAGTCATTAAGTAAGATTAAAATATGTAACCAAACTGATGTAAATTAAAAAATGACAATTTCTCACTTGTTTTATTTAATCCTCAAATTCTCAGTTTAGAGGTACAATTTATGTGTTTAGATTTTTAAGGACTCACTGAGGTTTACAGTCTGAATGAAGTATACAGAGTTAATTAAATAACATGTTTATATAAATTATATAAACCAGGTATTTATTATATGTTATATACAACTATAACATTCCATATAAGTAAAAATATGTATACTATATAATTTCATGTACATGTATTTACATGTTATATATAAATGTTTGTTATATAAATATGTATTATTACATAGATACATGTATTTACATATTATTTGAATACTATTTTTATATGGCAAAATTTTTGATGTCCTCTTAATACTTTTATTGTTTTCAGGCAGAAATTTAAATCTAAAATTAAACTATATACATACTCAAGAAAATATGCATAAATCCTAACAGCTAATGTTATTGAAATATTACATTACAGAATTCAAAACCACATATATTTTAATATATGAAAAGAGAATTTTCCAAAACCAAATACTTTCCATTATTTTGTTTCCAATTTTCTATAGATCTATTACCCTCCAGTATCATTCATATGAAGCACTGCCATAAAAAGTAATACGGTACAGAAGCATATAAAACCACCCTTTCTCTTTTGACAGACGATCGTTAAAAATTTTCATTCTCCTCCTTAACACTATGTTTTGAGAATACCTTTGGATACCTTTATAGAAGTAAAATAGTTTAAATGTGGACACTTAAATTCCTTTACAGTCATCACCTCAAAATGGTACCGGCAAACCAACAGTACTGGGGACATTGTATCTTAGAAGTTAAATTTAAAATAACTATACTATTTTCAAGTTATTAAATTTCAATTAAAAGTTTAATTGGCATGTTTTAAGAATGTAAATATGAAAAGAAAAATGACCAGTATACAGAGGGCTGTAAAAGTCTAACAGCTAAGAGTTAATTTTCAAAGAAACAGAGCAGTCATCTGTGAAATTATTCCTGAATTCCAAAGTCAATGAATGGTCTCTCACTTGCTAACACTATATCATTACTTACAACTTCTGACAGGCCTAGATTTTGTAACCTGTCTTCACTTAAACTAAAACAGAAACTATTTTACCTATTATAGTTATTTGTTACTTTAAATATGAAATCTCAAGTAATTCTAAATCTCCTTCTAAACTATTACGGCTATAGCTTAAATCAAAAAGTGACCACCACTAAGAATTTATATTGTAATATATTTTTAGGGAAACCATCCTCTGAAGTACTTTAATAAAATTATCTTAAGCAGCAAAGACAAATTTATGCTTGTGTTTGCCCTTCTCAACAGTCCTTAAAAAGAAAAAAAAATAGTAGAAACATTATTATAAAGACTCATATCATTTCATATGAGCCTGAATTCCAGCTCTGTCACTACATAAATGTGAAAAATTTGCTTAAAGCATAGATACTCTTACAGTTGTCATCTGTTGAGTCCCCTCACTAGGATTTTGCACTAACTCGAAGAAAAAGACAGCCACCATTGGGTTGCAGTCAGAAACCTGCGCAAATATTGAAGAGAACCTCCCTTCCAACATTCTGCTCCCAGTTGGCAAATTGCCCACCAGATGAAGCCATACAAAAATGGGTCGAGAGGAGAGCCAACCTAACCAAAGAGATCACAACCAGGACACCTGAAACTACCACTAACTTTTGTCATTAACAGTTGTTCTAGGAAACCTGGGGGAGGTGGCAACACACACCAGGATTAGAGAGTACTCAAGCCTCCCTCTGTTCTCTTTTTCATTAGTGAAGATATTTAGTTAACTTAGGGGCTTACCCAAAACTGATATACATCAAAAATTTAACGTTTATTTATTTTTGAGACAGAGAGAGACAGAGCATGAACGGGGGAGGGTCAGAGAGAGGGAGACACAGAATCCGAAACAGGCTCCAGGCTCTGACCGTCAGCACAGAGCCCGACGTGGGGCTCGAACTCACAGACCGCGAGATCGTGACCTGAGCCGAAGTCGGCCGCCTAACCGACTGAGCCACCCGGGCGCCCCTATACATCAAAAATTTAAAACATATTAAGTACTTTGTCTTCCCCAGAAGAACATGATCATAGAAAAAAATATAGGCTCTTTCAGCAAATGATTATTACTGTTCAGGAAAATGAAAAAAAAAAAAAAAGATAAAATTTGAGACTCAAAAGATTTGCAAAAAATAAGATGGCTAATAATGTTTAGGAAGATGCAAAAAATTACAAGCCACTGATGGGAATACAAATTAGCATAATCATATTGGAAAATAATCTGACACCAGTTTACAATGCTGAAAATGTGTATACTCATCAATTCTACTCCTAGGTATACATCAGTGATTCCAAACCTTGGTTGCCCATTAAAATCTACAGAAACACTTTTCTAAAAACCCCAATGCCCAGACTACACTTCAAATTAAATGACCATCTCTGAAGGTGAGATTTAGGTATCCGTATTGTTTAAACCTTCTTCAAGTAATTCCAACATGTAGCCAAATCTGAGAACCATTTATAACCATACCTTAGAGAAACCTATGCATGTGTATTCTCAATTGAAAACTGTTCATAGTGGTACTATCTGCATTAGTAAAAAAAAAAAAAAAAAAAAAAAAAAAAATGGAAAGACAAATGTCCATTCTTTCCACAGACTCAAATTTCCAATGACAAGATAACAGAATAAAATTATGACATCATGACATAATGTAATTCAATACCACAGTGAAATTGAATGACCAAAAAGCTATATATATTTTTGATGAATCTTAGGAACACAATAAAATGGGGGGGGGGGGGGTAGTTAGAGAAGACTATATCCACAATTGTTCCACTTTTGTAAAGTTCAAAAACAAGCAAAAATAAGTAATATTAAGGGATAGACATACATATATATATATATATATATATAGACACATATATATATATATATATATCTATAGACACACACACATATATATATATATATAGACATAGAGAGACATAGAGACAGACATATAGAGACATATATAGAGACATAAGGAGACACATATATAGAGACATACAGAGACAGAGACATATATATAGACATAGAGAGAGAGACATATAAGACATATATGTATAAGACTATTTTTTAAAAGGAAATGAAAAATACATAATTAAGGCTAGTAGTATCCTTAGGTGAAAGACAGGAGGATGAAAAAGAGAAGAGTTCACAAGATGGATGTGGATTCACAGATATATTTATTACTATGTTTTGAAACTCATATGCAATTTCTTGGTGTGCATTAAATATCTCATAACAATAAATGTAACGACTTTTGGAGAAATCACAAATGTAAAGTAGAAGTTACAAAACGTTAAGTATTTGATTTACAGTTAGTTAATTCCAAAATTTGGTTAAAATAAAAAATCATGTTAAAAGTATTATAAAGGCACCTGGATGGCTCAGTCGGCTAAATGTCCATCTCTTGGTTTCAACTCAGGTCATGATCTCATGAGTCATGGGTTTAAGCCGCCCTGTTGGGCTCTGCACTAACAGTATGGAGCCTGCTTGGGATCCTCTCTGTCTTCCTCCCTCGCTCTGCACCTCCCC
Organism: Panthera onca; assembly: GCF_046562875.1. Lineage (NCBI taxonomy): Eukaryota > Metazoa > Chordata > Mammalia > Carnivora > Felidae > Panthera > Panthera onca. Next base: position 228,868,280 of record NC_138339.1, read on the forward strand.
TGCTCGCTGTCTTTAAAATAAACTTTTTTTAAAAAATAAAAATATTACAAATATGTTTTAAGTTAAAATACTTAACTATTCACTCACCATTTTTGTAGACTCAGTTGGTCCACACACTGGAATTTACTTTAGACTTTGCCATGGTGTTATTTTTCAGTGTATCTTTTATGATTGGCAGTTTTACTTTTTAAAAAACAAATGTTTATTCTTGAGAGAAAGTGAGTGAGAATGTGTGCAAGACAGCGACCGGGGGAGGGGCAGAGAAAGGGAGGCAGAGGATACAAAGCGGGCTTCATCGACCACTGACAGCACAGAACCTGATGCCGGGCTCGAAATCACAAACCGTGAGATCCACCCAGGTGCTCCAGCATTTTCACTTTTTAATTCAATCAACCATTGTTGTTATTTAAGTGACAAATAATATTGCATACATATAGCTTTATAACTGCTACTTAGTGTTTTCTACTTACAATTATTTTTCTTAATTTTTTACATTTCTCATATTAAAGTTTTCACTAGTTCCGTCTCGCTCCTTCTGGGTTCGGAAGCCATACGTTCTAATTCTCTTCTTTTAGGGCAACTCAAATTTTTAATTCGCACGCTTAATTCACAGCTTAATTAATCAACATGTGTGTCCTCATTCTTCTGTGATAAAAGAACTGTAGAACATTTTATCTACATTCCTACATGCTGTTATCGGATAGTGTCCACCTAGTATTCAAAATTTTTTACAAACGCACAGGACCAACCAATCAGAAAGCAGGCAGTCCTTCTGCTGTGCCCAGGCACAGCGGAGAGTCAGGCGGAGGGAGGATCTCAGGGACTCTCGAGAGAGCTGACATACTGTTCAAGAAGTGTGCGCTGGCTAAATATCAGCCTAGATGCTAACTTACTTTTTAAAGTTTGTTTTGTTTTGTTTTTTTAATGTTTGCCTTTTTTTTGAGAGACAGTGCAAGCAGGGGAGAGGCAGAGACAGAGGGGGACAGAGGATCTGAAGCAGGCTCTGTGCCGACAGCAGAGAGCCCAATGCGGGGCTCAAACTCAGGAACCACGAGGTCACGACGTGAGCTGAAGCTGGACACTTAACCGACTAAGCAACACAGACACCCTGATGCCAACTTACTTTTTAATCTACACCTCCTTCCCTTGTCAAGAAAACTTTGTTATTATTATTATGACTAATTTATAGGCATTATTTAGATTTGCACAAGTGTTTGAAAATGTTGTTGCTTCTTACATCCTAATCCTTCCTTCTAGATTTAATGTCCTTTTTACCAAAAGAAATCATTATTCTTTAGTAATTTCATGTTGGATCTGTGAGTGGAGAACTCTCATTTTTTGTTTGAAAGTGTTTTCATTTTTACTCATGAATGACAGGTGAGCTGAGTCAAGAAGTCCAGACTGTGATTTCCATAGGTTGTTTCAAATAGGATATAAGATACATATCTTATGTCATTCATTCATTCATTCAAAGAAACCTTCAATTGCACCATGAAGAAGAGGATAAACTCTGAGTCTAAAAATGTTATTAGCATATGACAATTTTAGGTTTCAAAATCAACAAAATATGGTAGTAAATATTTGACTGTATGCAGTGGAAAAAGAATGAACTTTGGAACCAGGCAGAACGGAGTTCAAATCCTGACTTGGTCTCTTACCACTTGTGTGATTTTGTGCAAGTTAACTGACCTCTCTGGGATTCAGTTCCTCATGTGAAAAACAGGAAAAATATCACTTACATGAGGCGCTGGCAAGCTTTTCTATAGAAGGCCACATAATAAATATTTTAAGCTTTGTGGGCCAATCTTTGTTGAAACTACTCAATTCTGCTGTTATAGCACAAAAACAGCCACTGATAATACTCTTCTGCCTGAAATACAGGAGGTAGTAAGAAATTAAATTTCCCCCATCTACAACCTTTTCCTCAACGTTTCTATGAAAGATATAAATAGCACATATAATAATTTCCATGGAGGAAATGAAGTCAAAAGCCCCATTAAGCAGAGGTAAAAATGAAAATTTATACAGCTCCTTAGACTTCCAATTTCTAAACATTTAATCCCCTATACTTGTAACTACATTTGCTGGAATGCAAAGGATCTACATTTTCTAAAGCCTCAAGCAAATAGATCGCAAGGCCTCAATTCCCTAACCCTCAGTGTGATTCAATCAGCAATGTCTCTTCCATGTCCAAAATTTCAACTCCCTACAAAGGCACTCCAAAGTGTTTTCTGAATGAAAAAGGTCATAAAAATGTATTTGTGCTTACCCATATGCCAAACTATAACACTATGTTGAGGCTATGCAGCACAAAAATATGTACCCTACTGCCCCACTGCAAAATTCAAATTAGTATCAGGTCAAAATAAGGTGGTAGGATTTTCTCAGTATGGACCTTCTTAATGCCTTAAGGAAAAAAATAAAAAAGGTACATCCATCCTTCTTGAAACAACAATATAAATGTCTGGGCGGGGGGTGGGGTGTGTGAGGGGGGTGGTGGGAATCAAATCCTGAAAGATTCCATGCCAGTCAGCTCTATTTTTAAATTGCTTACAAAAATCCTTGTTAATCTCATATTGACAGCAGTACCTTCTGAAAAGAGAACCAAATATTTTATTGTGTCTGACTAATTAAACAGTACTTTTATTACATAAACTGTTAACATTTAAAAATACAGTTGCAATTTTTTCCCCCATAAAATACATTGCAAAAGAGGATAAGAACAAAATTTGACATTTGAAACATACTTCACAGCATTTAAATCCAGTGTGGCATATAAGTAATACAAGCATTTCATCCGTTCTGTAGTTTCCAAATTGTGGGGAACCATGTATTGAGCAAAGATCCGTTCAACAAGCAATCTACAAAAACAAAGAGAAGGTACTGTAATGACTTTTCTTAATGTATTGAATTTGTATATAAAATTCCAAAACATATAAAGAAGATGTGTAAAAGAAGTTTCTGCTTTCAAAATGAAATCAAAGATTTCCTTCTGTAAGAAGAGGGGCCAAAAAACGATTTAGCTGGATGTGCTAGCAACATCCCTATACCCAGCTAAGATAACTACCTCTGCATGACAGTGAATGTGTAGCAGGGATTCAATTTCCTTATCTGAATAATAAAACGTTAAAAAAAAAACCCACACCACGTCCTAACAAGTGGCAAATTCTAAGCACCTTTAAGTTAAAATTATAAAGAAATTGTTAAGATTCTTCTGAGTTTTTGTAGTAATCATCATGAAAAAAAGACCTGGTTAAAAGTACAAAAAAAAAACCAGCAACTCATAATAATGCAAATCTCCAGACAATGATGCTGCACACTCAAAACGTCTAAAAACTTCAACTTTATAAAAATAATAACTACGAAGTTTCTTTGATAATGTTAACATAAGATACCCAGTTTCTAGTTCCTATAACTCATAAAATTGTAAGATGGCCCACTGGTTCTTAATTTTCTCATTCTGATCTGTTATAGGCACTACCATCTGGATCTAGCAATTTAAAATAAATTCAATCAAGTGAAATCAATTCAGACTGCAAGCAGGAATCACAGACCTATCAACTACTAAATGCTTAGGATCCATACAAGATCTAACTTTATGCTGCAATAGAAAAATACAAAGATTATATTCAGATAATGTGTTTCATATTAAATTATAACCTGTCTTTTCAGGCTTGAGTACAAACTTTTTATTAAAACTATCTATAATCCAAAGGGTTTATTTTCATTTATTTGAAAAAAATGTTATTTGAAAAATTACTTATGAAATAAAATTTAAATTACACACATTTCTACTTTTAAGTATTACTCTTCAAAAACAGTATACAAAAATGAACATAAAAGCTGTATCCATCCCTAAAGTCATATGTACCTTACTGCTTCATTTATGGCTTTGGTGGGAGGAAAACTAGTCACTATCTTTAATTTGCAGTAAAAACTGAGGAGAGTTTCAAGTTATAAAGAAAACAGTTTGCCTAAAACAGCGTTTCAACAACAGTTAAATACAACACAAAAACCAGATATTTTACCTAGTGTCGTTAACTTACCGATCATCAATACTATTTTGATAATATATATGTAGCAGTTTGTCTTTGATCCATGAAATCTGTTTTGCAGCATCTTTTCCAGCTGCTGATTGTAAAGCATACTTCTTATAAATTTGGGCAAGTCCCATCATGGCTTCTTTGCGCACCCTCCACTTAAAGTAAAAACAAAAATGTTTTCTTATAATTTAAAAATGCTCCCATTATACTTCAGGAAAGTCTGTTTTCTTATTTTTAAGTTAGTTACTTTACACAATACATTTTCATCAATCCTCAGATACTGGATATCGATTTATAATGACTACAAAAAAAACACAACTATCATTTTAATATATCTACTATGAAAAGTACAGAGATATCAACATGTGTAAAGAATTTTAATGTTTTAATATCTTAAACCCATTGCCTACACCTAAAAAATAAAAGTTAATCACAATCTAAAGTCACTTACAATTGGTGACAGAAAACGTGTTACCAAATTTTAAAAGGCAAAGACTGAATTAATTGTGACCTATCCCTTATACACTTTTTCCAGTTTATGGTCTATATTAATCATACTTCAATTAAAGGTACATGATGCTGGTTTTATCAAATGCTAAATATGAAGCCACTTGGTTCATTTTGTGTATTTGAGAATCAAGTTCAGGTGTAAAAGGAATGTATTCAACTATTTTTTTTTAAGTATTTATTTGCTATAGTATATCTAATACTGCTTATCTTGGAATGAGTTTATCCTTTAATTTTACACAAGCACAGCACTACAATCAGGATGTCAGTAATGTTTAGAACTTCATGAAACTGCACAGATCATCCATTTTTTTCTCCTTTGCAGTCTGTCATTCATAGTGACATTCTTCCCTTGGTTTATCTCATCCATCCACCAATATACATCAAAAGACTTACTCATAAAGTGGGAATTCAATTTATCTGTAGAAACTTCCTAATTCTCTATCTTAACTCTAATGCCCCAAACTGCTGCTTTAAGGAGAATTTAAAAGACAGAGTATATTCTAATACTACCAAGAACATAAATATATTCAATTACTTTTTGGTATCCAATTAATATTTATATGACTGAACCAAGTAGCCCTAAGATGAATACAACATGATTATCAAAAATTATGTGCATATATGCGATCCCAACAACACATAGACACTTAGTTTAAATTCCAAGTCTAACTAAGAGAAAGACTACTTGAATACTTAGAAGGCAGTTAGCCTACCATGATGCAAATCTCCTTTTCCTTCTTTACACCTTTTGGCCTTTTCATTAATACCCCTATGAAATATTCAATAAAGACAAGTCTAAATTTATTAGTTAAAATAAGTTGTTCCAAATATCTATAGATTTGGAGGGAAAACCATGCAATTCCTGCCCATCTGTACTTCACCCACAACCAGCATTATCAAAGAGAACATTATTAAGTGAAGATGGCAAAATCAACCTTATCAGCGACTATTAAAATGTTGTAAAGTATTTACCTAAAGAAGCCGATGATTGCTGAGTGGAGCCAGTAGGTGCTCACTCAAGAAGAAAGGGTTTAGGATCACAGAAGATAAGCTAGAAGCATGCTGCTCTACTAGGTATAGCTTTACCAAGTTGAAAACGTGTTATTTTCTATTCCACAGAAATTATAATACCACCAGCTAAAGAACTATTAACTGATACCGATAGGAAAGGAAAAAGAAAAGAGAGCCAACAATATAAGAAAGCTGTGTCAGTTATTAAGGCCCTTTACAAGTCACTGATTAAAACTAGCGTCCAGGCTAAACACCTGACTACCATTTAGAGCCATCTCACTTTCAGGATGAGAATAAATAATCTCAACTTAAAAAACTAACAAAATTTAATGTAACAAAAAATAAAACCTTCTCATAAATATTAAAATGACCCCCTCAAAAAGGTTCATTAATTACATTTAAATCTCAGTATTTTCAAATGAAATACTATTAAACTTCAAGTATTCAAAGTGAAAGCCTGCTACTAATTATTATTCCTACTCACCCGTTTGTCTAACGTTCTTTCTCTCACAAAGTTAAGTAAGTGATCGTTGACCAGAAGAATATCCTTTTTAGCAGCTGTAACTATAGACACGATAACATCATGTCTAATAGCTTCCTCAGGGTCATGTGACCTCACTTTAAGATACTCTGAAAGATAAAATTTTATTGATTAAAATGGAACTTTAACAATTAAAATATTTTTAAAAGTTGTATAAAACAACAAAAGCAAAACCTAAGTACAGGGTTCAATGTTTCAAGAAAATTAAGAGTAGTGGAGAGAGGGGAGTAGAAATGAAGGTCAGTCCTTCAGTCAAAATAGAGTAGTTTACATGCAACCAAGTAGGGTTGAGCAGCAGGGGAACAGGGTAGTGTATTAAGGAATTCCTAACCTCATTAATTAAACCATATAAATGAAGTAAGAAGTATAATAACTTTAAATATCTCACTTGTTTTTTGTTTCAATGTTTAAAATATTCAAGTCAAATGGACCTACTAGGAAAAGGCTAGAGTATTCACGTTTCTATCCCTTAACTATGGAAAACCTAAGGTTTCTAAAAGAACAAAATTAAGATACCAGCCACCAAGAAACAGGATTATAGGAAATACCACAAGTCAAGTTCATCTGACTGAACTAAGAAAAGCCAAAAGGAGCACGGAAGAAATTAAACATTTAACAATTAGGAGTGGCTGGAGGAAGATCTTAAAGTCAAAAACATTGCAGTTCAGATCTGGCACTGAGAAAGCTGAAAGAAAAAATTAACACTCTTCAGTAATGCTACATGAGGCTTAAGAAAGAGATACTACAACTGAGCAAAAAAACCCAAACATTATTCAGCTTTTTCTTATAAGACCAGTAAGCTAAAATTTCATTGCTTGGATTTGGAGTAATACACATAGTCATGGCTATATGCAGCAAATAGTGCTTATGATTATAAGTGGATTTACTTCCCTATAAATTGATAGTTTAGCAAATAATTACAATGCAAACACCTATAAAACCACTACCCTGGTCTTAAGCAATTTCACCTTAAGCATTCCCTAAAAGGAACTATTTCCAAAAATGAGAAAGACAATACGTTGCTTAAAAATAAATAAATAAATAGATAGGTAGGTAGGTAGATAGATAAATAAATAAATAAAGGGGTGCCCAGGTGATTAAGCATCCAACTTCGGCTCAGGTTGTGATCTTATGGTTCATGAGTTGGAGCCCCACATGGGGCCTGCTGCTGTCAGCTCAGAGCCCAATTCAGATCATCTGTCCCCCCCTCTCTGCCCCTCCCCCGCTCACACTCTCTCTCAAAAATAAAAAAAGTGAACATTAAAAACAAAAATAAAAACTTCTGAAGAAACAGAAATGTTATTTACCTAACTCAATAAAAAAACTGCTTTTAGTATTGATTTCAAATGAAGTATGTAAAATAGATCAAGTTCACTTCCCCACCAAGATAAACACAGGAGTTTTAGCTTTCACAGTACTTGTTTCAAGGGCAACACATACCACTTTAGGTGTCACTAAAACAAAACCAATGACAACACCATCAATTTTAAGATGTATCCCAATTTCCCTAAAACAAATTTTTCATATTAAGCAGGGTATATACAAGAGCTATTAAATTACAGATCTTAACTGTGCAGAGGAAGAGAAAACAAAGGAGAAAGAAGAAATTCTCAGTTAGCATGACAAAGCAGCTGAGAATTTCTTCTTCACAATATGGCCATGTCCCTCAAAATGTAGCTGAAGGCACAAGGATGAATATCAAACACACTGTAAATAAAGATAAACGTGAGTGTCTAACATACATTAATCTTAGCTCACTCCTGAAACCCTATGAAAACATCTTTTAAAAGAGACAAGTACAAAAGATCACAGCAAAAGAGATTTTTCAACAAAATTGTGATGACAGATGTATGACTTCTAAACAAAAGAAAAAGTTGAAATCCAAAAAGGAAAGAGATTAATAAATAAGCTTATTTCCAGGGTAGAAGAACCGTGGAAACACTGAGAAATTCAAGGCACCAAGGAATGAGAAAGGCACAGATAAAGAATGCTGTGAAATGAGAAATGGTTGAAAATGTGCATAAAAAGTACTGAGACTCCTAGATTTTTTCAGAGCTGTCTTTTAGTCAACTACAAAAATTAAAATGTATAGTTTATAGTGATACTGGCCTATCTCAAGATGCAAGAAAAATCTAAAATAAACAACCTAACCTTACATAAGAGCTAGAAAAACAACAAAACCCAAACCCAGCAAAAAGAAGGAAATAATATAGAGCAGAAATAAACAATAAAGAAACAAGAACAACAAAAATAGGACAGATCAATGAAACCAAGATCTGGTTCTTTGAGATGATCAAAATTGATAAACCTCTAAGCCAGACTCCCCCCACATACACCAAAAAAAAAGAAAAGAAAAAAGAGAGGACCCAAATAAATAAAATCATTAATGAAAGAGGAGAAATAACAACCAACAACAATACAATTCTGAACAATTGTACCAGAATATTATGAAAATCCATATGCCAACAAACTAGACAACTTAGAAGAAATGGATAAATTCCTGCAAAAATCTAACCTACCAAAACTGAAGCAGGAAGAAATAGACCATTTGAACAGACCGATCAACAGCAATGATCAGTAATCAGCAATCAGTAATCAGCAATCAGTAATCAAAAAAATTCCCAAAAAACAAAAGTCCAGGACCAAACAGCTTTACAAATTCTACCAAACATTTAAAGAAGAGTGAATACCTTTTCTTCTCAAACTATTTCCAAAAAAACAAAAAAAAAACAAAACAAAAAAACAAAACAGAAGAGGAAGGACAATTTCCAAATTCATCCTATAAGGCCAGTACCACCCTGATATCAAAACCAGATAAAGATACCACAAAAAAAGGAACTATGGGCCAGTGTCTCTAATGAATACAGATGGAAAAATCCTCAACAAAATATTAGCAAACTGAATCCAACCATGTATTAAAAAAATCATACCCCACAATTAAGTTGGATTTATTCTTGGGGTACAAGGGTGGGTCAATATTCACAAAACAATCAACCTGATATATCACATCAATAGGAAAAAGGATAAAAACCATATAATCATTTCAATAGATACAGAAAAAGCACTCAACAAAGTACAACATGCATTTATGATAAAAATCCTCTACAAAGTAGGTCTAGAAGGAACATACCACAATATGGTAAAGCCCTTATATGAAAAAACCACGGCCAACATCATACTCCATGGTAAAAACTGAGTTTTACCCCTAAAGTCAGGAACAAGACTAAGATGTCCACTTTCACTTTTATTCAATATAGTACTGAAAGTCCTTGCCAAAGCAATTAGACAACATAAAGAAATAAAAGGCATCCAAAAGGATAAGAAAAAAGTAAAACATTTACTATCTGAAGATACAATACTATACATAGGAAACTCTGAAGACTCTACCAAAAAACTACCAGAACTGATCAATGAATTCAGTAAAGACACAGGATACAAAATCATTGTACAGAAATCTAGTTGCATTACTGTACACTAATAATGAAGCAGCATAAAATGAAATAAGAAAACAATCGCATTTACAATTCCACCAAAAACAATAAATTATCTAGGAATAAACTTAACCAAAGAGATCAAAGACCCGTACTCTCAAAGCTATAAACACTGGGGCACCTTGGTGGCTCAGTCAACTGAGCATCCATTTCTTGATTTAAGCTCAGGTCATGATCCCAGGGTCATGGGATCAAGCCCCTCATCAGGCTCTGTGCTGAGTGTGAGGCCTGCCTGGGATTCTCTCTCTCCCCCTCTACTCCTCTCCCCCACTCACATGGGTGTGCGCTCTCTCATTCTCTCTAAAAAATTAAATAAATAAGTAAAACACTGATGAAAGAAATTCAGGACAACACATAAAAATGGAAAGACATTCCATGCTCATGGTTAAAAGAACTAATATTGTTAAAATGTCTATACTACCCAAAGAAATGTACAGATTTAATGCAATACCTATCAAAATATCAACAGCATTTTTCATAGAACTAGAACAAACAATCCTAAAATGTGTATGGAACCACAAAAGACCTCAAATAGCCAAAGCAATCTTGAAAAATAAAAACAAAGCTGGAGGTATCATAATTCAGGATTTCAAGTTATATTACAAAGCAGTCGTAATTAAAACAGTATGGTACTGGCATAAAAATAAACATACAGATCAATGGAACAGAACAGAAAACCCAGAAATAAACCTACAATTATATGGTCAATTAATCTTCAACAAAGGAGGAATGAATATACAATGGAAAAATGTCTGTTCAACAAATGGTGCTGGGAAAACTGGACAGTACATGCAAAAGAATGTATCTGGACTACTTTCTTTCACCATACACAAAAATAAACTCAAAATGGATTAAAGATCTAAATGTGAGACCTGAAACCATGTAAATCCTTGAAGAGAGCACAGGTAGTAATTTCTCTGACATTGGCCATAACAACAGTTTTCTAGATATGTCTCCTGAGGCAAGGGAAACAAAAGGAAAAATAAACTATTGGGACTACATCAAAATTAAAAGCTTCTGTGTAGCAAAGAAAACCACCAACAAAACTAAAAGACAGCATATGGAATGGGAGAAGATATTGGCAAATGATATATGTGATAAAGGGTTAGTATCCAAACTACAGAAAGAACTGATATAACTCAACACTATAAAAAACAAACAATCCAATTAAATAATGGACAGGACACATGAACAGACATTTCTCCAAAGACAAACAAATGGCCAACAGACACATGAAAAGATTCTCCTCATCACTCATCATTAGGGAAATGCAATTCAAAACTACAATGAGAGATCATATCACACCTGTCAGAATGGCCAAAATGAACAAGAAACAACAAATGTTGGCAAGGATGTGGAGAAAGGTCAACACTCTGGCACTGTTGGTGGGAATGCAAACTGGTGTAGCCACTATGGAAAACAGTATGGAGTTTCCCCCAAAAATTAAAAATAGAACTACCCTACGACCCAGCAATTACACTACCGGGTACTTGCCCAAAGAATACAAAAGCACTAATTCAAAGGGATACATGCAGCCCTATGTATACTGCAACGTTATTTACAATAGCCAAATTATGGAGAAAGCCCAAGTGTTCAGTGATAAATGAATGGATAAATAAGAGGTGGTATACAGATACACATACATAAACACACACACACACACACACACACACACACGCACACACACACATATACACACACAATGGAATATTATTCAGCCATAAGGAAGAATGAAATTTGCAACATGGATAAAGCTACAGAATATAATGCTAAGTGAAATCAGTCAGAGAAAGACAAGTATTGTATGATCTCACCTATATGTGGCATTTAAGAAACAAATCAGCAAAGGGGAAAAAAAAAAAAAAAGAGAGACAAATCAAGAAACACACTCAACTATAGAGAACTGATGGTTACAAGAGAGGTGGGTGGGGGGATGGGTGAAACAGGTGATGGGAATTAAAAAAAATAATTAAAATGCACCCAGAGTCTGAAAACTAGGAAATCATACAACACAGTAACATAAATGTTTTATTAAAAAATGAAACTACAAAAAAAAAAAAAAATGAAACTACATAGTATCTTTTGGTAAACTTTCAAACATTCAAACAATGGTGAAGACTAAAAAGGTTACTGGTGAAATTTTTCACATATAAAATATATTTTAAATAGCTATAAAAACTGAAAACATCTATCATTTAGCTAACAGTAAATTTTGCATTGAAATTCTGACTATGGGATGGGGCGTCTGGGTGGGCCAGTTGGTTAAAGCATCTGACTTCGGCTCAGGTCATCGTCTCAAAGTTCTTAAGTTCAAGCACCCCATCGAGCTCTCTGCTGTCTGCTGAGAGCCCACTTCAGGTCCTGTCTCCCTTTCTCTCAGCCCCAAACCTACACACGTGTTCTTTCAAAACTTTTAAAGAAATAAACATTTTTAAAAAATTCTGAGGAAGAGTGAAGATGGCAGAGAAGTAGGGGGACCAGGATTTCCCTCTTCCCTCAGACACAGCTTACTGAGGTCAGATCACTCGGAACACCCAAGAAATCAGTCTGTGGAGTAACAGAAAGGTCTCCACAGGTGACAGGAGACAGCTTGGAGGGACAGGGGTGCATGTATACGAACTGGGGGAGATAAAACAACGCAGGCACAGAGGGGAGTGAATCCCTTCAGTGAAAGGACAGAAGGAAGAGAGAGACAGAGAGGCTGTGGAATTGCAGTATTGTGTTAGTACAAGAGAAAAACATCTCTAGACCACGGACTGGGGAACAAGAAATACAGAGAGTGCCAATTTCTACTTTGCAAACAGCTTCAGGAGCTGAAGATTGGAGTTTTCAAAAGTGCACGGCTTTCTCCAGACCAGAGTGAGCCTTGTAAGTGTGGCTGGCAGGCAGGGAGCCAGCCTTGGGGTGCAGTAGAGATCTGAGCACCGCACTGGCAAAGAACAGTCCACTTCCCAGAGTACTCTGGGAAGAGGGTTTAGTGCCTCCCCAAGGACAAAAGACCCTGGAGGTGCCAGCCCAGGGCCCTTTATTGGCAGGGCTCAGTGGCACTACACCAGGGCAGAATCTGCGAGGTGCAGGGCACCTTAAGACATCAAGTTTTGAACCCCAGCCCAACACCTAGGAGGCACGGGAGACTGTAGAGCAGGGTAAGCCTACTGGCAGCGCTATTTCTGCCTCAACAGTATGGTTTGAGACACCCGGTCCGGGGAAGAGAGACTGGGGTATTACCATTTTTCTCCCCATCACCAACATGGTGGGACTTCAGGACAGTGGTTCCCAGTGGAGGCAGGACCCCCTCATAACAAACCCCACCCCTCCATGCCTGGCAACTGCTTATCTACTGGAGCAGGACTGACACTGAGTGAACCAGACGGCCTCTCCACCACAAGAGCACAGCCACTGGTCCCAGGCACCAACAAACAATTGTCCTGTGGTTTTGTTCCCCACCCCTTCGTTTTTTCCAGGGTTACTTCAAGGATCAAAGCACACCCGGTGGAAGGTCCAAACAATCCACCACTAGGAGCAAGGAGAAGCTTTGTAGAGGACTGACCAGTGAAAGCAGCCAAATACACGAAAACAGAGCACGCAACACACTGCAAAAACACTTCCTGAAGTGCCAGGCCCTGGATAGTGTACGACCCCTTTTTAACATAGTAGTACTCACAGGTGCAGAACACATGAAAAGCTATTAAAATACATAAAAGACAGAAACCTAGCCCAAATTACGAAACAGACAAATTCTCCTCAAAAGAAAATCCAGGAAGAAATGACAGCCAGTGAGAGAATTGCTCAAAACAGATACAAACAATATAGCTGAGCAAAAATTTAGAATTAGAGTCATAAGACTAATAGCTGGGCTTAGAAAAAAAAGCATAAAAGACAGCAGAGAATTTATTGCTGCAGAGATCAAAGACCTAAGGAATAATCTCAATGAATTAAGAAATGCTATAAATGAAATGTAAAATAAACTAGATACAGTGACAGTGATATAAGAACAGAAGAACAAAATGCTACAGCAAAAGAAATGTCCAGGGAAAAAGAGAAAGAAGAAACAGACACACACACACACACACACACACACACACACACACACACACACACACAGAAGGTAAGGAAAAGGAAAAGGAAAAGGAAAAGGAAAAGGAAAAGGAAAAGGAAAAGGAAAAGGAAAAGAAAGGACGAAAGAGAGGGAAAAGACAAAAGTGAGAGGAAGAAAGGATCATCTAAAGATCAATACTACAAAGCAGAAGCTTAAAGAACAATCAGTCCAAATTCAGAAGTGAGTGGGTAAATAGAAGGTTCAAGGCAGGGCATCTCCCCCAAAAAGGATGAAAATGAGAAATATTTGCTGTTCAAATCTGACCGGTAGAAATTCAGCAAAACCTGAAAGCATGACTATGACAAATTATTGTTAAAAATATTATGAACTAATAATACACTTTATCATTTTCTTCATCAAAAGAAACTCAGAAGGAAGTAGTAAGATTTAAGAAGCATAAGCAAAGACCATTAAAAAAATCAGTTAAAAATGTACTACAAGTTAGTAAAGTTTTAAAAAGAGAAAGTAACAATAATATGAAAGATAGGAAGAGAGTGTGCAGTTAAAACTTTCAAGGTTCCTTGACTGTTCAGAAAGAAATGAGAGTTCTGACTTTAGACTTCACTAATCAATTATGCAGTGAAAGCACAAAAGAGAATGTTAACTTCCAAGCCCACAGGGGGAAAAGGAAAAATGAGAACAAAGAAAATTAATTAAGCAGAAAAGAGGGAAACAGGAAAACAAAACAAGAAGCATGGAAAATAAAAAATATAAAATAAGTTCAACACCATCAAATTCAGTAAGATTTTTAAAACACATAACAATACTGCATATAATTTATGGACACATGTGACATAGAAAAACAAACAGGATGCAGACCAAATTTAGTGGAGTGGGCTACCCTCTGCAAACAGGAAGAATACAATTTATGAGGGGCATTTCAACTACATCAACAATTTCTTTTCTTTTTTTTAATCTCTTAAGGAAATACAGCAAAAATGCTAACATTTCTAAAAAAGACATAGTGGCTATCATAGTCATCTGTTATTTTCTGAACTATTTCCTAATTTAAAAAAACTGGGGCACCTGGGTGGCTCAGTCAGTTAAAGATTGGACTTCAGCTCAGGACATGATCTCGTGGTTCGTGAGTTCAAGCCCCACGTTGGGTCTCTGCACTGAAAGCACAGGGCCTGTTTGGGATTTTGTCTCCTTCTCTCTCTGCCCCTCCCCCACCTCGAAAATAAAGAAACTTTAAAAAATTTTATAAAAGAGCAATAGTCAGATATATGATATTCTTATTACTACAAAAATGCAAAGTTCTAAACTGCCTTATAAATATACAGATTTCAGAAAAGTTACCTCCATTTAGCATAGTTTAATAAGCTTAAAAATTAATGACTCACAACTCAGTTCTCAAAATGTTAAAGAATAGTAAAGAACATCAAAGTCAAAACCTGTTCAAATCCAAATGCCTAGAATATCTTTAAAATTGTTCTTAAACTAAAGAACTAGTACTCTCTGGTAACACTGACTTTTTATAGGTGCTTCTAGACTAAGGCGGCACAAGAGTCAAACTTCTAGCTTCAGAGAGTAACTTCCATGATGATGAGCTGAAAGAAGACTTTACCAAATAAAGTCTTTATTTAACACAATAACCAAAAAGGGGGATACTTTTCCTATACACACACACACACAAACACACACACACACACATATATATATATATATATATGTATATATGTATATATATATATATATATATGTATATATGTATATATGTATATATATACACACACATATACACACACACACATATACACACATATATACACACAAATATACGTATATATATATATACACACACACACATATATATCAGTTATACACACACACACACACACACACATATATATATGAAACTGATTTTTTTCACCAACAAGCATCTAGAAATATTGGCTATTGTGGGTATATAGTACCTGTTAAGTCCTTTGCTAAATCAGGATGGTTCATGAGACAGTGACTAGCAAACTTGACACATTCCAGGCGGATTGGTACATGGATGTCATTAAACCTGAAAAAATATAAAGGCACAGAATGATCTTTAAAATAAGAGAAACAGGTATGTGTTTAATCTGTATTCAATTTATATTTATTCCTCTAATTAAAAGAAAAAACAATTTATGTAGAGTAATTCAAAGTGGAAGTCAGAAGTTTTGATATGCTATATATTTATGAATGCTTTGGAATGTCGATATTAAACCAGCACAATCTCCTGAACTATGTACTTTCAAGGAACATGTATAAACAATATATGCTTGGCTCAAGCACAAAACTTAGAAGGACAAGATTTTTCCTATAAGTATTATACTTTCCAATATGCCTGTTTATATATGCATATGTGTGTACATAGTTCATAGATACATTATATAAATCCTAAACTGTGTCTGGAAAGAAAACCTTTCTTCAAAGTATCCCTTCTTAAATATAGAACATTCACAAAAGTGTGGCAGACCTTGCACTAAACCCCATATTATTTTACATGACTCTAAAAACTGAGCCCAAATTACTCCTATCCAGTTAACCATCACATTTCCGCTAATACTAAAGCCAATTTTTATATGAACAAGTATCTTAGTATATATTTCTAAAATACTAAAACTCATTTATTGATGTCATTTAAGTATCTTTTGATCTTGTATTTCTCCTCCATCAATTTTTTTCCTTATAATTTATTTGGTGAAGTAACTGCTTTTGATTGTGTGTGTAGTGTTTTTCCAGAGTTTAGATTTTGCTACATTACATTTTTCTGATTTAAATTAATAGGCTCCCCTCTCTCCTAAATCTTATAAACTGACAGTTAGATCTAGACACCAGTAATATTCAGATTCACTGTTTTAGCAAGGCTATTTCACAGATGGCATCCTGTTCCTCCATAAAGCACGTGATGTCTAGTCATCTCTAAACTATTGATGTTGAAAGCCTATATGCATTGGTTCATCCTGGAATGCAAAACAGTGATGTTTCTTAAAAAATCTTGTCTAGTATCAACAAGAACATCAAAGTAAAGCAAGAATTTTCCACTCAGTATTTTCATATGTCTTAATTCTGAATCACCAAAAGGTTTCCAAATCATGTATCACCCTATACTGTAAGAAACAAATTTAGTATCTTAAAGGGGGTGGGGAAGAGGTCTTCAAAATGAGCACCAAATTATTCATAAAAGCTTATTATTAGGAAAAAAAAATGCTCTATGAAGTACACTCAAAAAAGTTTTAACATCCAGTCTATGATCTCATGTAAAGTTTCCAGAGTGTTTTGAATCCAAGTACTCTATCCTTATGTACTTTACCATTTTTCAATTAAACATGTGCTATTTAACCATTACAAATAAATATAAGACCTCTTTAAAAAAATAGTCTAGGTCCTTAAACTTGCTAAGAATCAGCGAGTTTCAATTTTAGGCCATTAAAATTAAAAGAAAAAATTACAATGTAATGGAAATGTGACATAAATTTTAATCAAGATTTTTTTCCCCTTCTAAAATCTCACAAAGTCTGGGTAAATCAAGTCCTGATTTAAAGATATATTAAATGTCTGTAAGTAAAAACTGTATTTGTGTTTTACCACATTAAGTGGACTTTAAGTTGACTGGTATAATTAAACGTATAAAATATTTTGCTCTACTACCCAAGAACTTTCCATTGTTGTTTAAGGGGAAAAAGTCTAGAAATCAAACTCAAAAGTACAATGGGCTAAAATTTATTTATTTAATGCACCTTGTCAAATAGTACTGAGCTACATAAGAGGCAGGAAATCACATTATGAATTTAGCACTTAAGAATTTATAAAACCTTCTACCCCATTTAAAAAATTAGAAAAATAAAGCCAAAAGAGATTAAATTTATCATCATCATCGACAGTTCTAGTATTAAGAGGGGACAGAAAAGTGGTTATAACAAATATTTCAATACAAAAAAAAAAAGAACAAGACTTTTAAAATCCTATTTATGACTTAATTGCATTATTTGTTATGAGAAAAATTTGGGGACAGGGGTGGGGGTGGGAGGGGTTCTCCTTTAACTTCAGGGCCAAAGTACATTTCAGCCAGGGCACTTGAGAGGTGGTTTTAACATATTCAAGGTCAGGGATACTTTTAGAAATGTAATGAAATGAACTCTTCTCATAGAAAAGAGAAGTCTACAAACACTCAAAATTTTGCAACCAATTTCAGGTTTGTGGAAATTAAAAGCATATGGAATTCAGGTTATCATTTTCTTTAAATGAGAAATGTACAATGGAGGTTAGGAGGAAGAACATGCATATCATTTATTTCTTCATTCTGTGGATATCCTTGTCTTTACAAATGTCTCATGATTTATTTCCAGTTGGAATGAATCACTGCTATGTAATAATAACACATTTGAATTTCATGACTATAATACCTTTTGAGATAGCTTTTTAAATTTTTTAATATTTATTTATTTTGGGGGGGGGGGGGGGGGCAGAGAGAGGGAGACAGAATCTGAAGCAGGCTCCAGGCTCTGAGCTGTCAGCATAGAGCATGATGCGGGACTCGAATCCAAAAACCTTGAGATCATGACCTGAGCCGAAGTTAGACGCTTAACCCAGGAGCCACCCAAGTGCCCCTTGAGATAGCTTTATAAATGTATTATCTTTAAAAAAAAAAAAAAAAAGTAAAAAAATTAATGTATCATCTTTCAAAAATTAAGGGCAAAATAAGATGAAAAGAAGGGCAACTGTAAATATGGCCAATCACTACCAACATTCAAACATTTCAACATATATTTAAAAAAAAAATCTCAAAATATAAAACCTTTAATTTTTAATAGTTCAGAAAAATATTAAATACGGGTGTTTTAAAATAATGTAAAGTAGATATAAACATATATTACTTTTAAACAGGACACCAAAGTCATATACCTGCCCAAGTAACACTGCCAGAGTGGTTTGTTTTGAGAAGCCAATTCTGAATCCTTTGCCCCAAACATTTTTGCCAGTAGTTTAACAACTTGTAGGCGTTCCTCATTATCATTGCTCTAAAACAAAACACAGACAGCTTTAAAACTATCAGGTAGATATATTCATGACAATTTTCCCATGATTTTCCTCATCTCTCAATTCCACAAAAACTTTCATGAACTCCAAATGAAAACTTATACACAAAAATGCTCAAACTTTTCAAAAAATTAAGTGTTCTCTTAAATGATCTCATCATCTCATTAAAGCAATAACTCCCTACATGAAAATACATACCAAAGTCTGACTAAACGTTAGAGGCCCTTCTTACAATTTAGGCTCATTTCCATTCACAATCAAATTCAAAACCTAACTCACATCAAACCTATGCAGATCCTTGAAAAACTATTTGTTTGATACTCAAGGTACTACAGATGTTACTGTATACTTTTTTTTTTCTTTTAATTTCAAAACAATGCCTAAGCCTAGCATTAGAAGCTCCCACAATAATGACCTAACTCATCTCTATTATTTCTCTCACTATTCCTCTAAATAAGTACTTTTCAACCCTGGGGCACATTAAAATGACCTCTAAAGCTCTAAAACAAAACAAAACAAAACAAAACAAAACAAAACAAGACAAAACAAAACTGCCTGGATTTTATTGCCAATAATTCTGATCAACTGGTCTGATTTAATCCCTGGACATCTGTTTATTAAGGCTCCACAGGGTGAAGATTCTAATGTGCAGCCAGGGATGATTTAAATTTACTTGATGTTACTATCCAACTATAATCCTCTGTGTTCCACAAATTGACCCAGCATCTTCCTACCTCTGTATGCTTCTGCAGTTGTTTCCTTTGTTTCAATTGTATGTTGTCTGTATCTTTTAGGACACCTATAATATCTGGCCTCTTATTAAATCTGAACTTTTTTTCTCTTCTAGATGTTGAATTTGCTGAAAGCAGGGATTATAATCCCTTACTTATATTTCTTATAGTATTAAATATTTTTATTAAAGAAAATCATATCAACCAAAAATTAAAAGTATGACTGCATTCTGCCTCATCAAAATTGCTAACTACATGAGGAAAAAAACAGAGCAGGGAGGCCAGTGAATCAAGTGGCTCACTTGAGAAATATACCAAAAATATACCCTAGAATAAAACAAGAATGATCATTTGCTGGTTTTGTGGGGTACTCACACTACCAATATGAACTGTTTATTTTTTTTGTTTTGAAAGAGACAAAAATCTTTAGAAACAAGAACTGTAATACAGAAATCATTTAAGAACTTTTCTGGGTGGTACATCAGGTTTCATCAAAGATTATTCATTATAACCAGCTTTATTTAATCTTCCTGTAATAATTTGAAAGAGAAAAGACTATTCCTCAAATCTACAAATGGAACTCAATTTGATGGGATAATTTAATGTCAAGGTGATAGCAATATGCCACCAACAGATCCCAGAGAACTATGAGAAAAGTAATGGAGCTTTCAACATAAGCATAACAGAATATGCACAAAAGGAAAATATTTCACAACATGTGAATAACAGACCCTAAACTATTTTTATTGCCTTATCAAGGGATCTTGGGAACCACTATAAACTGTGCCTGAAAACAAGCTTGATGTATAGCTATGATCTGAAAAGTCAGTCACAATCTAGAATTCATTTGGAAAATATCTGAAGAAAAATACTACCCTAAGTCATTAAGTAACTGCTATCTGCTAGGCATCACCCTGGGCACTGGAGATAAACAGGTAAGGTACAAACATGTAATTAATAACAGTAATATACCACAACATCTGTAATATCCAGCTAAAAACCATCCTAAGAATTAAGGAGCCACAAATAATGCTCTTTGCTAATGTGGCTGACAGACCATATCCCTTTTAGAATAGTTACCTTTAATTTAAATTCAAGCTGGGGTAAAACTGAGAGCAGCAAATGACTATCAATATTATAGAGCTCCAAAATTAAGTCAAAGACATGCTCTGACAAATCGCTGATAGATGTTTTCCCAAGCATCAGAACCTGATTAAAAAACTTTTGAGAAAGAAAATTTATCATTAATTGAAATGGCATAGACAAAATGAATTTTCTAAAATCTTCATTATTATTCAATTAAATTTATTATTATTTTATACAAAATCAAACTAGGTTTATCAAAACGTTTTCTAACAGTAGGTAGGAAACTACAGGCTAGTTCACCTTGTACATGAAATTCACCTTGTACACAACAAAAGATAACTTGTACTAATTTATCAATTAGCTTATCAATCAACACTCTACCTACCATATGTACTTTATTTTTCATTATGGTACTTACTATATTTTAAGTTGTAATACAGTTATATTTGTGTACATGTCTTAATTTCCCTACTAGGTAAATTTCTTAAAGTCAAGAGATCACATCACCTTGGCATGTATGGAAGAACACTGAAGAAAAAGCCTTGTATCTTCACAGAAGGAGCCAATTCCATTTTTAAAACATACAATTTTATATTTATAATGCAAAACAACCTTTTTGTTTACTTTTGAGAGAAAGACAGAGCACAAGCGGAACAAGGGCAGACAGAGAGGGAGACACAGAATCTGAACTAGGCCCCAGGCTCTGAGCTGTCAGCACACAGCCCGACGTGAGGCTTGAATCCACATACTGTGAGATCATGACCTGAGCCAAAGTTGGGCGCTTAACCACCCAGGTGCCCCCAAACAACCTCTTTTTTCCTTTGTATTTTATGTATTTTTTAATTTACATCCAAGTTAGTTAGCATATAGTGCAACAATGATTTCAGGAGTAGATTCCAGGGATTCATCCCCTACATATAACACCCAGTGCTCATCCCAACAAGTGTCTTCCTTAATGCTCCTTACCCATTTAGCCCATCCCCCTCAAAACCCCTCCAGCAACTCTATGTTCTATTTAAGAGTCTCTTATGTTTTGTCCCCCTCCCTGTTCTTATTTTTGCTTCCCTTCCCCAATGTTCATTTGTTTTGTATCTTAAAGTCTTCATATAAGTAAACTCATATGATATTTGTCTTTCTCTAATTTTGCTTAGCATAATACCCTCTAGTTCCAACTATGTAGTTGCAAATGGCAAGAGTTCATTTTTTTTTATTGCTGAGTAATACTCCATTGTATGTATGTATGTGTATATATCACATCTTCTTTATCCATTCATCTATCAATGGACATTTGGGCTCTTTCCATACTTTGGCTATTGTCAACAGCACTGCTACAAACACTGGGGTACACTACCCCTTTGAAATAGCACACCTGTATCCCTTCGATAAATACCTAGTAGTGCAATTGCTAGGTTGTAGGGTAGTTCTATTTTTAATTTTTTGAGGAACCTCCATACTGTTTCCAGAGTGGCTGCATCAGTTTGCATTCCTACCAGCAGTGGAAAAGAGATCCTCTTTCTCCACATCCTCACCAGTATCTGTTGTTGCTGGAGGTGTTAATTTTAGTCATTCTGACAGGTGTGAGGTGGTATCTCATTGTGGTTTTAATTTGTATTCCCCTGATGATGAGTGATGTTGAGCATTTTTTCATGTGTCAGTCCGTCATGTGGATTGGATGTCTTCTTGAAGAAGTGTCTATTTGTGTCTTTTGCCCATTTCTTCACTGGATTGTTTTTGGGGTGTTGTAAGTTCTTTATAGATTTTGGATACTAATCCTTCATCTGTTGTGTCATTTGCAAATATCTTCTCCCATTCCATCGATCGCCTTTTGGTTTTTCTGATTATTTCCTTCACTGTACAGAAGCTTTTTATTTTGATGAGGTCCTAAGAGTTCATTTTTGCGTTTGTTTCCCTTGCCTCCAAAGACGTGTTGAGTAAGAAGTTGCTGCGGCCAAGATCAAAGAGGTTTTTGCCTGCTTTCTCCTCGAGGATTTTGATGGCTTCCTGTCTTACATTTAGGTCTTTCATCCACTTTGAGTTTATTTTTGGGTATGGTGTAAGAAAGCGGTGCAGGTTCATTCTTTTGCATGTCGCTGTCCAGTTTTCCCAGCACCACTTGCTGAAGAGACTGTCTTTTTTCCATTGGATGTTCTTTCCTGCTTTGTCAAAGATTAGTTGGCCTTACGTTTGTGGGTCCATTTCTGGGTTCCCTATTCTGTTCCACTGATTGCTTTTGTGCCAGTACCATACTGTCTTGATGATTACAGCTTTGTAATACATCTTGAAGTCTGGGATTGTGATGCCTCCTGCTTTGGTTTTCTTTTTCAGGATTGTTTTGGCTATCCAGGGTCTTTTCTGGTTCCATACAAATTTTAGGATTGTTTGTTCTAGCTTTGTGAAGAATGCTGGTGTTATTTTGATAGGGATTGCATTGAATATGTAGATTACTTTGGGTAGTATCGACATTTTTACAATATTTGTTCTTCTAATCCAGGAGCATGGAATATTTTTCCACTTTTTTTGTGTCTTCAATTTCTTTCATAAGCTTTCTATAGTTTTCAGTGTATAGATTTTTCACCTCTTTGGTTAGGTTTATTTCTAGGTATTTCATGGTTTTTGGTGTAACCGTAAATGGGATCGATTCCTTGATTTCTCTTTCTATTGTTTCATTATTGGTGTATAGGAATGCAACCAATTTCTGTGCATTGATTTTATATTCTGCAACTCTGCTGAATGCATGGATCAGTTCCAGCAGCTTTTTGGTGGAATCTTTTGGGTTTTCCATATAGAGTATCATGTCACCTGCGAACAGTGAAAGTTTGACTTCGCCTTGCCAATCTGAATGCCTCTTATTCCTTTGTGTTATCTGACTGCTGAGGCTAAGACTTCCAACACTACTTTGAATAACAGTGGCAAGAGCAGACATCCCAGTCCTGTTCCCGACCTTGGGGGAAAGCTCTCAGCAAAACCACCTCTTTCTATTCTTTTTTGTCTTCTTTTATATTCTGATGAAATGTGTGTGCATATGTACAAGGTTTACAGCACTACTGAAAATCCAATTAAAAGTACACAACACACACACACCGAAAATCCAAATTTGAACAACTTTATTTCTATAAGGAACCAGCTATAAGTGGTTTCCACATTCAGATCATTTACCATATTACTACCAAAACTGGTAAAGATACATAGCATAATGGTCCAGTTCCTTTCTATTTAAAGTCTTCCAAATTTGTAAGAAATTAAGCCAGAGAATATACCACACATTCTCAACAGGACATTCTGTCTCCTTGAAGAAGTAGTTTAAGGATTTTTTATAACACATAAGCCCTGATCTCTTCTCTCAGTTACAGTCAACACAACCTGGCTTAAATAGGTTTTCTATATGGATAGTACAAAGTTCAAGACTTCACATTTCTACGTCTTTTCTGCTTACTTTAAGTCAGGTATTGAGAGAGAGCGAGACAGCAGGCATGTGCATGAGCTGGGGAGGAACAATGGCGGGGGGGTATTATCCCAAGCAGGCTCTACACCCAGTGCAGAGCCCAACATGGGGACCCAACTCATGATGGTCAGATCATGACGTGAGCCAAAATCAAGATTCGAACACTTAACCAACTGAGTCACCCAGGTGTCCCTAACTCAGGTTCATCTTTTTTTTTTTTTTTAAGTTTATTTAACTACTTTGAGAGAGAGGAAGAGAGAGAGAGCACGCAAGCAGGGAGAGGGTCAGAGAGAGAGGAGAGAAAGAGAATCCCAAGCAGGCTCCATACTGTTCAGGTTATTCTTAAATGAAGTTTGTTATGTCTGTGAGCCTGTACAAACTAAGTATCCATGATGTGTGTGGTGGGGGGGGGGGAACAAATTCTATTTTACCATTCTTTCTTTACTCGTTTTTAAAGTAACTTGTTTGTTGTCCTGGTTTATCAATATTGTGGGAAAAGAATTTCATGACCTCTGAGGTTAAATTCTCATTCAGGCTGAAAATAAAATGGCTTTGTTTTCATTCACAAATTTTCTCCTGTTTAAAAACAGTAAATCTAACCTTTCCTTAACAAAAACACAATAATCCTTTCCAATCTGGCCACCTTGTCACATGATCTAATTGTCTTCTTCATCAGTCTGGAGAAAACTCACTTGAAAATTTGAAAAAAACAAAAAATCACTCCCTGGGTTAACTTCTTATAAATTTCATCAATAACAATTATTTAACATTTATAATCTCCATAAAGGCAAGGGCCAAGTCAGTCTTCTCTACTGTAGAGGAAGAGCTTGCCATAGTGCCTGACAGAGTAGGTACCCAGTACACATTTAGCAAATGAATAATATGCAGCAGGTAGTATAATATAAGTAAAACAATCCATGTTCTCCCTAAGGACTTATAGTGGAAGAGGCAGATAGAGGTTTGATTAAAGTATTTCCTTCCAAAATACATTAGTCTTTTATTTATAAACAGGTAACTGATTTTCCCACTACAAATTTATTTTGTAACAACTGCCTCCTAATGAAAGGAGTATGGGTAAGTTACAGGTCAGCAAGAAATTCTACCTTAAGTTTAATGGTCAATTTTACTTACGAAAGTGCTTTCACATTAAACAACACATTCTCTACAATCACTCCAAGCATTTTATTAACCCCATCTTACAGATGCAAATACTGAGGCTAGCAAGATTAAGCAACTTGAAACTTGTAATTAAAACGTTCTAATGAAAACTAAAATTACCAAGAAGTGATCCATGCAGAAAATTTTTTGATTTGTTACTGTACAGTGTACCCTGTACTTTTTGTTTTTGACACTGTTTTACCTTTTTAAAAATTACTTAATACTTTTTAGTTTGTTTTGAGTTGTCAAGTGACAAATTTTATATTTAAAAAATAATCTACACCACCACAGTCATTCAAGTTCTATATATCTAAGAATCACTAATTATTAAGAACTTGAATGTGTCTATAGGATATCCATGATAGTGAAAACAACATAAGCCAAAAAGAGATAGAAATGGGGTTATTATTACCTCAGTATCCTACCTCTCTTTTTGCTTGCTAATTCTCCACTAGAAAGATAAATGAATAATGGCTACTACATGTACAAGTCCAAAAAGGCTGAGAATTATTTTAATAGTGTAATTCATTTCATCCTACTACAAAACAATTAAGTTCACTAGAAAGTAATTTTAAATGTTAACTGTATAGGTTTGAGGTAGAAAAATAAGATGTGTAAGATTAAAAGAGGGAAAAAAAGCAATTCTCAATGACTTCTTAGCTAACCCTCAAATAAAGCAAAGAGAACAAGAAAATGAGATAAAACAATGAACAAAGTATTGGGAATAAACATATAATTGAAAGTCTGCTCAGACCATTCTACTAATCTTGTGCCTCTCCTCCCCCAGCTTCTGATAAAGATACAAGAGGGCAGTTCTACTTCTGCAGGCAAGAACTACTAAGAACAAAAAATTAATATAAGGTATTAGTGATAAGGAAATGTTTTTACCTTGATTTACCTGAGATTGCTAAAAGTATTTCTCTGGTCCTTTTTCTTTTAGCTCTAATTATAAATATTTTCAAACACATACATATGTTGAGACAATAGTATAATGAACCAGAAAAAAGGCACCAAAAAAATATGTGTTCCCCTAGGAAACATCTGGGTTGGCAATATCAGTTTAAATAAATGACCACCAGGAGGAGCTCACCTAGTATATCTAAAGGGCCACGGAGATAGTCATTCAGATACACTCGAATCAAAGGAAAGGGAAGGCTAATTAATCACAGAATGCATAAGTCTGGGTCTAAACACTTCAAATGCCACTAGGTCAATAATGAAAAAAAACAAAACAAAACAAAACAAAACAAAACAAAACAAAACAAAACAAAACTCAACCCACTCAATCCAACCAATTTACTCCAGCCAACACCCAAGATTCATAAAACCTGCAGATATCATTATTTAAATTCTCTGCCAATTTCGAGCTATTAAGATAGATTACACAATTTGATTGTCCAAGCTGTGAAAATTCACCCTCCAAAACAATTTCCTTACAAATCAAATACATTTTTCCAAATCATCATGTGCTTAGAATTATTTAAGGCTATAAGTAAGTCAGAAACAAAAACTGAGATTTACCAAGATACTATTTTATAAAGTTTGTTACTAGTCAAAGCACATTTTTTCATCATGTATTTTATATACAGACTTCAATTTTTATATACTATAGGAAATATGCCCCTTCAATAAACTTCAGGAAAATTAAATACATAAGTGATCATAAATGACTTTCTCACTCTTTTCAAGAAGACTGATTTATAACATTTACATATTTGGAGGTAAGCGAAAGTGGAAAGTAGAGAGAACTGCTACATAAATTCCAGAGGCCAACACTAACACTGTGTTCTACATTTGTTCCAGGAGGCACCATTCACACAGAATGTATCTAGAGTGGTGCAACTCAAGAGTACTGAGGAGAGAAAAATAAAACTTACAATAACCTATTAGCTAAAACACATTTCTTCTGAAAACAGCTACAAGACGGTCAAGCAGATTTGGGATGATACTGAAAGGGCTCATTTCATCTCAATTCCTCCTCTTTTTCAAAAAAGGTAGTTGTATTTTAAATCTACCCCAGGAATAGCAAGATAGGCAACTGTACCAAATCGCTGCCATTAATATGTGCCTTCAACTTTAAGGTCTTGGTATTAGTTCATATCTACTTCTTGTACAATCAATTTAATCTTCAAAAAGCTCTAACTTCCCTGAATAATGAGAAGTTCTATATATTTTATCTAACATTTAGCTCTGCTTGTAATATTAGAAATAAAAAGTGTATCTTGCTAACCAAAATTAAAGATGTTCTAGTTCTAGGCAACTTGAAAGAAGTAAATGAATGAACAAACAAGAGGGGAGCTAACCACCCATAAAATATTAAGCAAGAATAATTTTAAATAAGAAGGAGAAAGAAAATATATTATTTAATAATTAAAACAACATGAAATTTAAAATTATGTAATATTACCTGCCAAAATTTTGCCTCTAGCTATCTTTAAAATTTTGGCTAATCCTTCTGACAACCAATTACAAGAAAAACTTACATTGGTAATATACGGTTCAATAGCTTGAGCTGTCCTCTTCAGTAAAGCCTTTGCCAAATCATAGGCTTGTTTGTTTAAATTCTGAAAAACATAAAAAAAAACCCTATATTATATATTATATTCTATTATATTATATATATTATATATCTCTAATTATGAAAAACAAAATATTACCTGTATTCAAAAAGCTGCTCCTGAGTACATAAATGAGAAGACTATCTAAAACTCAATTCGAATAAAAAAGAAGGCAAAGACATTTTTCTTCTTTTAAGAATGACTAGTCTACTAGATCATAAGATCCCTTCCAAGAAAGGAAAATTACATTCTCTTCCTATTTCATTCACAGCATGAAGTAAACCACACAGAAACGGTCAACAAATTTTTATTAGATAGGAGAGGACATAGTCATTCTACATCTAGTCCCGAAGTCAAATCAGTTCAGCTGAGTACAAACACAGGCTGTTTTACCTCAGGTCCAGAAGAACACGTCATAAGAAAATGAGCTGGGTTCTAATGTGAACAGGAATAGGGGGCCCATAGGTGGGGAAAGACAAAAGAGTTTGGGGCACCTATGGGACAGCAAACTTACTCAAGGACATCTCAGACCACAGGTAAGGCCAAGGATACAGCAAACAAAACAAACAGTAAAATATGAAAAGAAAAAAGGCAGAAGAAAAA
This sequence comes from Panthera onca, assembly GCF_046562875.1. NCBI lineage: Eukaryota > Metazoa > Chordata > Mammalia > Carnivora > Felidae > Panthera > Panthera onca. The sequence continues at coordinate 228,896,569 of NC_138339.1, forward strand.
AACATCTTAAGAAAACATGTTTCTAAGAGATTCTGGCAATGACAGAAACAATCAAGACCAAAGATCTGAAAGAAAATTGCTAGTCCAGTTTAAACATCTTACAGAAAACAGGTACACTGTAGATATCCTAAAACTCACATTCAGCATATTTTTAGATTTACATCTATTGATGCTTCTACTGAATTACTTCTTTCATTTCTAAATGCCATTAGGTATTTTACTACATAATACACTACAGCTTACTCATTCTCCTATTCATAGACTTTAACTGTATGTCTTGTACATGCTTCTTTGTGCATATTAGACATTTTCTGTAAATTCTATCTCTGCCATTTTTTAAATGGGCTGTTTTATCCTTATTTATTTGTAGAGTTTCTCTAAAATTCTACACACTAAAACTTTGTCAACTGTATGTATAACATATCTTAGTCTATATTGTCTTTTCACAATGTTTATAGTACCTTAGAGCATAGGGAAGTTTTTAAACTTAACGTAACCAAATCTATCAATACTTTCCTATTTGGCTTGTGCTCGCTGTATCTTTCTTAAAAAAATTTCTTCTACAATGAGGTTAAGATGTTGCTTTATATTTTCAAATAAAAATTTAAAGATTTGTTTTTCAGATTTGTATCTTTATTCTACCTCTTACTTTTATGTATGGTATTAAATAATTATTTCCCATATGGATTTTCAATTGTCCTAAAACCAATCATTAAATAAACAGTACATATTCCCTTCAATGACCTATAATACCCACACTTTGAAGTTTCTACGTAACTATGCATCTATTTGTAAACTCTCCATTACTTCCATATGTCCCGTTGCCTACTACTGCCTGATTATAGTCAAAGGGATATGGAAACAGTGTCTTAATACTAGGTAGTAGAGTAAGTCCCCACCATTCTATTCTTCAAAATTAGTTATTATGGGCCATTTACTCTTCAATGTGAATTTTAGAATCAGTTAGTCAAATTACACACACACACACACACACACACACACACACACACACAACACACATTCAAACTTTCTGTTTTGAGTGGATTATCTATTAGTATGCATAAAACTGGAATCATGATGATACTGAGTTTCCCACCCATAAACATAACAAATCATGCAGAATATCTAAGTCTTCTTTTATACTTTTTCCTGAATTACAATGATTTTCAGCATAATCGTCCACATTTTTGTGAAATTTCTAAACAGTTCAAGTCTTTGTTAAGGGTACAAATTTATAAAATTATACCAACAGCCTTTAATATATTGATCTTATATCTAGCAACCTTGCAGAATTTTATTTGTTTTAGAAAGTTATCTATACAGTTTTGTGTTTTCTACACAGGTAGTCATATAATCTGCAAATAATTTCAGTTTATTTCTTCTTTTTAATCCTTTTATTTATCTCATTTTACTCCACTAAAGACACTTAATTGATGCAGATTAGAAATGGTACAGTTCCCTTTTTCCTGAGTAAATAAGTGTTCCTAACTCCAAAGAAAATTCTTCAGCATGTACCATATGTATAGTATCATACATATTCTTACCACTTTTAAAATTTATTTTTTATATTTTAGTTAACATGAAGTGCAATATTGGTTTCAGAAGTAGAATTCAATGATTCATCACTTACATACAACACCCAGTGCTCATGACAAGTGACCTACTTAATACAGACACCTAGGCCATCTCCCACTCACCTCCCTCCATCAACCCTTAGTTTGTTCTCTATCATTGAGTCTTTTGTGGGTCATATCCTTATCACTTTGCTAAAAAGTTTTTATCATAAATTACACTAAATTTTATCAAATTGTCTTTTTCTACATCTACTGATACTTTTTTCTTTGATCTGTTAATTTACACAAATATCTTAGTCTCTAAGATTCTCTAATGTTTATCCATTCTTATATTCCTAAAATAAAGCCAATTTGCTCATTATAAATAGTTTACACCGTTCCAAATGTTATTATTTTATATTGAATTTATGTGATATGATTAAAACTTTAGACTAAATTAGCCTATGACACTTCTAACTTGCTTGGCTTTGTCTAGTTTCTCTATGAAGATTATATTCCACTCATAAAGTGAACTGTGGAGCATTTCTTCCTTTTCTATAATCTAGAAAGGTGTACTTGACATTTGAATTGTATGCTACTTAAATGATTAGGAGTTATCTCCTGATGTTCAGTTTAAGTTCTTTTGTGGTTGGTTTGTGTTCTGCTGCTGTTACTTTTATTATTGCTGCCACTGTTGTTTGGGAGGAAGGGATTTTGTTCATTTTATGGATACAATTTTTAAAACGAATTCTATTTCTTTTACTGGTTAAAGGTTATTTAAAATTTTCTCTGGCAAGTTATATTTTCTAGGAAATTCTTTTACCTAATTTCAAATATATTACCATAAAATATTGTTCATAGAACTGTCTTTTTAGCTTTTTAATGTCTGTTGTTCCCCATTTCATTCCAAAACCATATATTGATACCATCTCTTTTTTTCTGATTCAACTTACCATGGATTTGCCTATTTAATACATTTTTCAAACTGCCAGCTTTGAGTTTGTGTGAAATGTACTGTATTTTCTATGCCTTTAATTTCTGTACTTGTTTTCTTCCTTGTATACAGATTATTTTTATAAACTTCCTGAATTGGACACTTGGCTAATAAAATTAGATTTAAAAAACATTCAGGGTGCCTGGGTGGCTCAGCTGGTTGAGCATCCAACTTCAGCTCAGGTCATGATCTCACAGTTTGAGGGTTCAGGCCCCGCGTCAGGCTCTGTGCTGACAGCTCAGAGCCTAGAGGCTGCTTCAGACTCTGTGTCTCCCTCTCTCTCTCTGCCCATTCTCTGCTAGTGTTCTGTCTCTGTCTCTCTCTCTCAAAGATAAACATTTAAAAAATTTAAAAAAAAAAATTTAAGCTGTGTCCTACAAGTTTTAATATGTATCATTTTAATAATCATTTCTAAATATTTCAGAATTGCCATTATGATTTATTTTGTTTCTGTTTTGTTTTTAATTTTTTGTTTTCTTTCTTGCCCCCCCCCCCCCCCAAACCCTTGTCTTGAGGGCTGACTTTCAACAGATCACAGCGAGGGAGCAGCTCTGCTATGTACAAAACCCCAACCATTATGATTTATTCTTTTGACATGTTAATCATGGTTGCTATAAACTTGTTTGTTTCAAATCTTCAAAATTCCCACAAACTTTATAATCATTGGGAAAACTGTTAAGATAAGCCACCAAGTGGTGAGTTTGTTTCTTTCTCTTTGTAATTCTTTCAGTTTATACTCTATATATTTGAGCCTACATACATGCAACTTTGAATGTCTTCCTGAGAACTAAATGTTTTATCATTGTACAAATCCCTTCTTTACCCAGTAATGACTATTACATCTGATATTAGTACAACTTGTTTCAGTTTTCTTTCAGTTAATATATGCCTGGCAAGTCTTTTTTCCATCCTTTTATAAGCTTTTGACTTTTTTGTGACAGTACTTTTGTTCTTATCTCTTTGACCAACTGTATTATTATTATTATTATTATTATTATTATTACTATTTTGTGAGAGACATGCACAAGAGATAGTGGAGGAAGGGCAGAGAGGAGAATCCAACACAGGACTCCATCTCAGGACCATGACATCATGACCTGAGTTGAAATCAAGAGTCAGACACTTAACTGACTAAGCCACCCAGATGCACAACACCCCCCACCCCCCCTGCACTGGATTATTTTCAATCCAGTATGACAGTCTAAGTAGCAAATTTAGACCATTTACATTTATTGTAATTCTTTCTTTTACTCTAATCCTGAAAATTTTAATATGAATACTTCAAGTTTGATGTTAATCAGTAGCTCTATACTCCCCACCACCACCAGGATTAGATCACTCACTGACTCTCCATTAAGCCATTTAATCTCATCTGTTATTATGTTATTCGTATCCAGTAATTCAGGACTATTTTGTTAACATCCCTGTAATCATTATCATTGCTACTATTTTTTTTTAATGTATTAGTTCTTATTTGGAGCATTTCTTTGTACATCATTATTTCTTGTTCCTTCTTTTAATTCAACTTCCATCATTCTACAATACTCACATAGTTCATTCAGGAAGAATCTATTGACAAGTGAGTATTGAATATCTTAATTGCACTCAAATTGGATATGTGACTACACACACCTACACATACATGCACAGTTATTTTATCTTAGCACTTGGGAAATATAGTCCCATTATCTTCTGGCATCTATCCTTGTTACTGAGAAGTCAGCAATAGATTAATCTTTATTCCTTGGTAAGTGTCATGCCTTTTCCCTTTGGGTGCTTTATAGATTATTTGGCATTCTAGAATTTCTGTTGGCATTCTAGAATTTCTCCAGGATATTCCTGGACTGGGATTTATTTTTATTTATTCTGCTCATGACTTTTGCTACCTAACCCATAAATCCATGCTTTCCAACAGCTCTGGAGAATTTTAAGCAAATTTCTATTTAAACATTTCTTATCTACTCTCTACTTTGTGTTCTGAAATCACTATCAACTATATTGGTCCTTTTCATTCTGTTTTTCATGTCTCAGTATTTTTCATGTCTTCTTTATCTCACTTTACCTGTGTAATTCCTTGATCTATCTCCTAGTTCTCAAAATCTTTTATAACCCAATAAAGATCTTAATTTCAATGACCATTTCTCATTTCTACTTTTTTCCTAAACTTCTTTCATATATCTAGCTATTATGTTTTTAACTCTTATTTTCATGGCTTTGATCCCTTGAAGCATATATTATCTTTAAATCTTTTAAGGTATTTATTATTTTTATCTAACAAATGTATTATCTGAATGTTTAGGTCTATTTGCAGTATTTAACTTTCAGCATTGATGGCCTATTTTAAGAATCTGGAAATACTAGAGGCACCTGGGTGGCTCAGTCGGTTAAGCGTCTGCCTTCGGCTCAGGTCATAATCTCCCGGTTTGTGAGTTGGATTGTGAGTTGGAGCCCCATGTCAGGCTCTGTGATGAGAGCTCAGAGCCTGGAGCCTCCTTCAGATTCTGTGTCTCCCTCTTTTTCTGCCCCTCCTGCACTCATGCTGTCTCTCTCAATAATGTAACAAATAAACGTTAAAAAATTTTTTTAAAAAGAATCCGGAAATATTAAATTATGCAGTCATCTTCATGGAAGCACTTTTTGTGTGAATGTCATATACTTGTGAAATTAGATTATACCGTGCCAGGAAGTTCTTCAGTTTGCACAGATCTTTATACTCGTGACTCCCTGGCCCCTCTCTTTAACTCTCTCTTTTATCCCTTTCACAGAACCATTATTTCCAACTGTTTACTGGAGAGTTAGTCATTTTCAAAGAACAAGACACACAAACAAGTCTTGATTAATATCACCAAGGGAAGAAACACTGTCATGAACATATCCTTTGTCCAGAAATTAGTAGAGACTTCCCTTTTAATTTCACCCCCCACTCCATCTAACTACTGCTGTCTTAGAGCTATGGCTCTAACTGCTTTCATAAAGTTATGACACATAAAGTTATATGATAGCATCTAAGCAGTATTAACTCACTCCTTGAAACATATCCTACATCACACAGTTATTACAGATACTTTATCACATAAACTACATCTGCTTAATTAGTAACTAATAAGTGTACCATGTTTTACTAATATTTATTAATATTAACCAATAAAACAGATTCTCTAAAACTAAGGTTAAAGCAGGAAAAATTATATTTGGAACATAAGCACAAATTCTTGACCTTAATATTAACAGGCTTTAGACATATTGGTATATGTTGCTACTTACCTTATGTGCAGGTACCAGATTTACCAAAACTGTATCCAAAAGCTCCTGAGATACTGTATCACCTTCACAAATAATAGAACTCATGAGGTCTACCATGTGCATATGAACTTTCTGATTGTGGCCATTGCTGAAATTCAAAATAGATATTTTATTTAAAGCATACAGGATTCAGGGGTGCCTGGGTGGGTCAGTTAAGTGTCGGACTTCTGGTTTAGACTCAGGTCATGATCTCACTGTTCAAGAGTTCAATCCCCACATGGGGTCCACAGTGACAGTGCCAATAGTGGAGAGCCTGCTTGGGATTTTCGCCCTCCCCCTCCCCTCTCTCTTTCTCCCTCTCCCTCCCCCTCCCTCTCTCCCCCTCCCCCTCCCTCTCTCCCCCTCCCCCTCCCTCTTTCTCCCTCCGCCACTGCCCCTTCCCACCTGTCCCTTGTTCATGCACATGTGCACATAAACATTTTCCTAACACTAGTACAACATGAAGTATTAGGATATATACAACTTCGCAAAGGACCACGCCTTCTCTCAAAAATAATAAAAATAAAGTGTACAGAATTTAATCATAACATGGTACTGAAGAACACTACTTTATAAAACATTATACTAAAATATCAAATCAAATTCCATATATTCACTTAAAGCTTCCCTGTATCCCAAATCTTATAGGAGCATCCAAAATATATTTTAAACTGTATTTCCTAGATTACTTTTCCCTAATTTTAAAACAGTCTCACAATCAAAAGCAATTGAATCAAATATCAACTTTAGTTTTGCCTTAAATTCAGAAAATCAAACTGCTGCGAAGTTAATTCTAGTAGATAATTTTAAAGAATACACAAAAACTCAACTATTTACATGAATCAAGGAGCCAATAATATTTAAAGATAAAAAATATAATCCAAAAAATATTTTTATATTGGCTATATAGACTGCCTTATGCCACTCTTGTATTATACCTTACAAATTAAGTTCTATTCACTTTTAAAACATCCATAAAAATAATGTTAGTGAGGCTTTTTTTAAGTTTATTTATGTATTTTGAGAGAGAGAGAGAGAGTGAGCACAAGCAGGATAGAGGCAGAGGAGGAGAGAGAGAAAGAATCCCAAGCAGGCTGCACCCTGTCAGCTCAGAGCCTGACCAAGGGCTCCATCTTGATCTAACCGTGAGATCACGGACCTGAGCTGAAATCAAGAGTCGGTAGCTTAACAGACTGAGCCACGCAGGTGCCCCATGTTAATGAGTTCTAATGTTACTTAGAACCTTCCAAATACTCATCATAACAAACAGTTAATGCATAATCACCTATAGGTTTTAAATTCTATGTATTTAAAATAAGTTATATGCCTAGTAAAATGAACTTACTTTATAACTGAAAATAATGTTCTGTATAACTGGGTAAAAATTTCATTGCTATCTTCCAACTCAAAGCATATGTTATACGACTTGACCCAAGCAATGTTCTAAAAATAAGAAATAAAAAAAGCGAAAGGTAAACACTTTAATTAGTAAAAATATACAAGCAAAAAACCCAATTTGAAATATCATCTCAAGATATATTGCTTACCTCAAGTAAGTAAAAATACCTATTAAATTGTGGGCTCTTTGTATCCTCTAGCCCCTTCAACTGCCTTGTTATAAACATAAATATATCCTTCAAAAAAAGAGACAAAGTATTGTTTAGATTATGAATGCTAAGCAAAAATATTCACTAAACTCCTAAAGCTAATTCAGCACTCATGTGTATCTACCATAATAAAGAACCAGGGGGAAAAACTGTATTTAGCTGGAACTTCTTAGAAAAATCTTACCATATGGAAACACTAAACATCTTATTGCCCTTCACAGGAAAACAGTAAATAATTTACCATGCTCTTAGATACAGAAAAACCTCCATCTTAAAGCAAGTTAAAAAACTAGACCCAAAAACTAGTAAACCAAAATTTATCCTATTATGAGTATAACAAAAGTGGCAGTGACTGAGAACTAATTAGGTTTGCTGGAACAGACTATATAGATAATTATACAGCAAAAACACAGTTTGGGAAACTTAAAATTCCAAAATAAATCACCAAGTGAAAATATACTAGATCACAGAAACTTAGAAATTTTAAAAAGACCTGTAGAAGTTAACTTATAAAGCTTTCCTACCTAATCATTGTAATTACTTGTTTTTCCCCACCATTTCTTGATCTATCCCCATCTCCTGGCTTTTGATTTTTTTACTATGTCTTCCTTTTGTACCTGGATAGAGATAGGTTCAATGTCACTTTAAGGCAATTTTTATGGAGATAAGCCTTTTAAGATCTTAGGAAAGGGTAAAATTAAAAAAGCTAATTCTGCAAAGGAAGCATGCTAATCAATCAATACTAAGAAAAAAATATTTCTCTTCTAAATAAAATGATAAGAATATTTTTAAAGGAGAAGAAAGATACAGGTAACTGACTAGCTTTTCAAAAAAAATACTATGAAAAGTACAACCTGCAAAATGGTTACTTTGATAGCAATACTGAACAAAATACATCCTCTGTGAATAAACCCTCCTAGTGTGATTAAGAGAAAACTAAGTGCCACATTGACTACCTGGAGATAGAAAGAAAACAATCATTTATAACCTCGACAACAATCACTGACCTATTACACATGAAGCCAGATGTATAAAAAGGGTTTTCTGATGACAACAATAAATTGACAGTGGAAATACGAGGATCAATGTGTCAGTTTTCTATTGCTGCTACCACAAAGAAAAATATAAACTTTATGTTAATCAATAGTGAAAACTACTCCATAAATATTTAGAGAACATCCTTGAAATGATTAAATTTTAAGTACTACCTCAACAAAAGAAAAAAAAGAGGCATTTAAAATAAGACCAAAAAATATGAACAGAAAATATAAGATACTTTAAATTTTTCAGCGATGGAATAATCCAAAACGATGCTAATTTAGTCTCAGCTCCTCAATATTCTTCCTATAAATTGTCCTGTTATAAATAGAACCGATGTGTAACATTCTTTTGGGAGGACTTTTCACTACCCAAAAGCTCTAGGATAGGTTACTGATGATGCAAACTGAGAAATCCACAAGAAGCAGAAGAAACCTGTGGCAGTACTCTTAAATTAGACCTTCCTCTTCATCAGAATGCCAACAACACACTAGTAAGGAAGAGCCCACATCCCATCTCCAAATTAGAGGTTTATAATTACAAAATAAAATATATACCTGGGTACACAAGTCCACAGATCAGCTCATATTATCTACTTAAACCTCTGACCATTCTCAAATTTCACAATTCAATTCCACCTTTAAGTGACAAATACTGCCCCTATCCTGAGATTCTTTACCAAGTTAAAATATTAAACAACTACGACCAAAGCAGGTTGGGCATTCCATGCTAGAATTTTGGCAGACTTGATGAAATGAGCAAGTTCCTCACTCCAGTTATCAAGAAGCAACTCCATGAAATTAGGGGCTGTGTGAGGACTCTTTTTCACCACTGTAAACCCAGTTCCTGACACATAATTAAAACATCAATACTTGTTAAATGAAATAAACCTAAACTGCCCGTCATTTTATCCACACTGGGTATTAATAATCTTCTTATGGATTCATTCTCTAACCCACAATTATCTTTTATTATTACTGGTTTTTCTCATTTTCTAACCTGCTTTATTCAATATCTTTTTGCACAGCTCTAGTTATTTCACACTTTCTAGCAGCTGGACTAATCATGCTAGTCTCCTTTTTTCTTTCCTCTTTTAAAGATTCTCCATTCATATGGCTTTACTTACGACTACTTTAAACAGGTACTAGGAGTCGTTTCTAACTTTTCATTAAAATTTTGTTCACTGTATTGCCTTCCAAACAATTCACATCACAATCACACCTTCCTTTAAATGAATGATTCATATGGTATACATTCAGGCTTATATTAAATACCATGTTTTAAATAATGAATATGGTCTTCAGTATGGATGTTCAAAAGGGAAAAGTATCCCCCTCCAAGTGTTGCTGAAACAGAGCTAATGATAACATACTATAATAAGTATAGAGTACACTGTACTAATCTACTTCTTACCCTAAGGATCAAAATTCTTTAATAAAAGTAAGTACTAAATGGGGTATGTGTGTGTGTGTCGGGGGGGGGGGGGGGCCTTTAAAAAGTAAAGTTGTTTAATAAAAGACTGCTGCAGGTAATGTCGAAAAATCCAAAGAAATTACCCAAATACCTTAACTCCCATTTTAGTTAGAAAGATAAATAAAAGCACCAGTTACTATTTTAAGTTCTTTAAGTCAGTACTTGCCTTTAGTTTATCAGGGGATGTGTAAGGAGCTTCAGGAGCATAAATCCTGAAAATATCGGCAAGGCAGCAGGCTACCAATAAGCGAACATCTTTATCAGGATGCTTGAGGAAAAAATCTGAAGCAAGATGTAAAGCTAGGTTTAAATAAAGCTCCTTTTCTTCTTCAGAGTCCTGGTCCATATCCATGAAAGTTTTCACAACCATCTGTACAAAAATAAAATAATGAAATAATGAAATCTTTCATGCAAAAATACAGTCATTTGAAATAACATCCAAATTAATTGCAAAGATTAACTTCCAAATAATTAATATAAAGTACTTTCATTTTTCCTCTCAGAGAGAACAGATCCTTCTAAAACTACAGAAAAATAACTTTTCTTTTAAAAGACTAAAATACTTTCCATTTACCCATCATACCTGCTTGCCAAATAAGTTTAAAACTAGCCTTATATTTAACAGAAGACCATTTGGGAAGAGAAATAAAAAAAAAAAAAAAAAATAGTTACAGAGAGGGAAGCAAACCATAAGAGAATCTTAAATAGAGAAAACAGGGTTGATGGGGATGGGAGGGGGGGGACGGGGAAAATGGGTGATGGGCATTAAGGAGGGCATTTGTTGGAATGAGTACTGGGTGTTGTATATAAGTGATGAAAAACAGGAATCTACTCCCGAAGCCAAGAGCACACTGTATATACTGTATGTTAGCTAACTTGACAATAAATTATATAGATATTTAAAAAAAACCCAAACAACTAGCCTTACATGGCATTTCTGGTCTTTTACAACTGGACTAAAAGGAGTATGTCCTTCTTAAAAACTGCGCCCCTTTTTTACATATAATATACCTAATCCTTATATTATACTTCTTAGGAAAAGAAACAATTTATTTTTCCATCTGAGCCATAAACCATTCCAGATATACAGATTTATATATTCAGCTAAAAAAGAATATATAAATATACTTAAGAAAGGATGATGAAGATGCATTCCTGAACACTAAAAAGCTACCATGAAGTGACTACCACAGCATCCAACAAAATATTTCTTGTGCCACTGTAAAAGAGAGTATGACATGGATAGTTATTAGCAGAACTCACTGACATGTATGGAGTGAGCAGAAATAACCTATAGGAAATGGTTCCTTTTTCAAAAACATTTACATAAAGGAAGCAGGACAGAAATAAAAATGGTGAGAATTGGTACCATTTGAGTTCTGTAAAAAGCTTTCTCTAATTTCAGTACCAGTTGTCGCAATGAACCCTCCATCTGTACTATTCTTACTTCAAATGAGACTTTAAATCGCCTAACTTGACAGGAGCACACATTTAAATACAATTCTAATGGAAAGGTAACCACCTGGCATCCACTAGGTGGTGCTGCGAATACTAATCAACAAGTAGGGCTGCCACCAAGTATCAATAGCTATGAGTTGGTCCTTAAAAAACACAAGGATTTCTACTCTGCCAGAGAGCTAGACTTCTGAGTAATAAATCATCTAATGTGTTGCTAGGGAACAGTGTTCCTCAGAGGGCAGACCCTCAGTTCTATTATGCCAGACACCAGAAACAACAGTAGACTAATCCTGCTAGTGGGGCACTACAGTTAGCTTAAGGGCACGAGGTCCAGAGTTACTTCCTAACTTATTAATTTTATTGATGTAAGATGTATGCTTTGACAGCCTACGCATATTATGAAAAGAGGCAAAGAAAAAAAAAGAGAGACCCACATGCAGGAGACCATTACTTTCTCTAGAATCTCTTCACCAAAAAGTAAGAGTTTCAGTATACTTTGAATAAAATGTTATAGGAAACCCTAGAAATTATATAATGACACCTTACCTGTTAACAAATTGTTGTAATTCACAAAACTTATCCCCATAATTGTACATTTCAAAAATTACCATCAGCCCACATTAAATCCTTTTTATAATTCTCTAAGAGGGTTGCTAAAAATATGGATAAGTATAAGTATAAATTAGGAAACAAAAATGAAGGAAAAGTATATTAACCAGATTTCTGGGCATAGATGTCAACAAAACAATGAAAACATATTACAAACACTAAATGTGAGCACTGTGGAAATCATTCCACCTAGATTAACAAAGTTTACTCAAGGGCTAGATAATGAGAATCCCTCAAAATTGTCTACAACTCAAATGGTGTTATAAAACTCAGTAACTCACATTTAAGTTGTCTATTAAAGATGTCTGAGAAAATAACATCTCTACAAGACACTAAATGTTAATCAGCCTTTAAGTATAATTTCTGCATTTAATAATACTTTCTTAGCAAACAATAGAGAAGTTTACCTATCACTGCTAAAATATAATCTGAGGAAATAAATGAATATTCGCTTCTCTAAAAAGTCAATAGATGAAGAGAATGTAGATACACAGAAAATGGAACATGTGATATAGAAAGGGCTTGTAACTTCACTATTTTTAACAAAACATACACAAGTTCCTAAGTAGATATAACACACACAAATTGGCATTTTTAATGTGCTCAAAGATGTCTTTTCCTTTGAATAATAAACTTCCGATATTTTTTGACATTCTAATACTTTATGCATAAAGGTATAATACTAAGACTTTATAGGAAATTTACGAGCATTAGGAATAAACCATGCAGCAATACCCATAAAACAGTACTTTGCTTTAAGGTTCCTAGGCCTTCAATTATTAATTAAGGTAGGTTTTCCAGTCTTAAAATACTGGATAAATAATAATAATGTATCAAGCAACATAAACGTCTAGGTAGATATAATCTAGAAGGGAAAAAATGCTGAAAAATAAAAACATGTCCACTAACTGATGAATTAGCTTAACGTTCTCTTTGGCCATTCTGCTCCTTTAACCATTTTATAATCACAGGGACTATCACTGCCCTGAAGCAAAAGTAAAATATTGTTCAAACACATATAAAGAGACTAGAGCCATACAACGACTGCCTCATCTATGGAAGTTCACCATCAATCTTGATTCATTGCTGCATGTCAGAAGCAGGGAGAGAAGCTAAAAGTAAAGCACTTTAACCTACTCTCAAAATAACTTACAAGAAAGTAAAACACAGCCTAAGTGCTCAGTACAAAGACCGTAAACTTCCTTTCTTAGAGTAAAATGGTTGTTTTCTAAAATAAATGAGATATAGAACAAAGGAGAACTCTCTACAGACAACAAAGAATATAAAGAGTACTACAGATTGATTCTTTATGCTCAAGTATAGGAAGCCCTAGAAAGCCATTTTTAGCTTTCATTTGCTTTTTTAGCTTTCATTTGTTTTTCAGATGCCCTAATAAAATACAGCTCTATGTGATTTCCACAGGTAACAGCCCACCCTAAACAGATGCCCCCAAAATGTAACACAATTATACTCACCTTTAACCGTCTCACCATTTCCTCTTTAGATATTTTATCTGAGATTTCTTTGACACCAGGAGGATAAGTAATTTTCCCATCATTGGTCCTCGTCTTTGAATGAGCCATGATGGAAATATGTTTACCCCTAAAATAAGAAAACTATTAGATGCAAACGAAAAAATAAGTATAAACAAAATTAATAATAAACATAAGTTACCTATCTTCCCACCAAGTAATTTATTATAACTACTTCCTAATTTACAGTAGGTCACTTCTCTAATTAACAAAAAACATTTTATTAAACATTTCCCCAATTTTTTTCAATTGTATGTTAATTTCCATCTCCACTACTGGCAAGCTAAGTTATTTGCACTAACCCTCCTAAGGGGGAAAAAAAACCAAAATAAGCATGTTTTTTAAAGCATCACAAATTACTTGGCCAAAATAAAACCAAATACAAGACCTGGGAATAGTAAATGGAGCACTGGAACATTATATCCATTTAGGCTCTAAGGCCATTTGCCAACCCTGACAAATCTAGAGTTCAGTTTTGGTGGTCTTATGAGGCAAGAGGGACAGAAGTAAATCTCAACCTGTCAAAGTAGAATATCAAAGAGACCTTCCTGACATCAATGCAGACTACCCCATCTCCAAAAGAAATCACAAAGATAAGCCAGAAATCAACATGTGCCCATGCCCCCATCACCAGGGGACAGCAGAGAAAGCTGCCTTGGTACTAAGCAAGGCAACATAGATACAAGGGAGGTACAGCTAATTAGTTTTTGCCATGGGCCTGCACGTGTGCTGAGGTTCATATTACCTGAGTTGTCCAGAGAACCTCAACATATGAACTCAGTGACCCCTGAGTGGTAGTACCTCCAAGCACCTAATTAAGTAAAATTCTGCACCTCAAACAGTCCCCACTATGATGTTTCCAGGGGTCAAAATGAGCACTATCAAGTCAAAAATAATCAAGAACCTGAAGAAACATGACACTATGAGAAAGAATCAGCAGAAATACCAAACACCAAGACAGGACACACAAAGACTTCAGATGTTACAATTATTGAACAAATTATTAAACAAATTGCAAAACTATATTTATCATTAAAAACATAACAAGGAATAATGATACAGAGTAAACCAGAAAAGTAGAATTTCTAAAAATAAAAAATGCAAAAACTGAAACTAAAAACTCAATGGACATACTTATTAGCAGATTAGAAAAAGCTATCAGAATTAGTCAACTAGAAGAGAGGTCAAAAGAATATACAGAAGGCAGAAAAGTTTAACATGATTCACGGGAGTATCAAAAGAAAACATGAAAGAGACCTCTGTCAGAGGAAAACAGCATAAAATATCAATCCATAAATTCAAGAACGCAAACAGAATTAAATTCAAAATACTAAGAATTCTACAGAACAAAACCTTAAAGCCATCATATTACCTTGAAAGGAACAGTATTTAAACTAGTAAGTGGCTTCTCAGTAGCAACAATATAAGCCAGAAGACAGCAAAATGCCATCCTCAATGCGGGAAAAGACTATAATTGCAAAGCTAAAGCTTACATCCAAGGAATATAATTTTCAAGAATAGATTGGAATAAGGACAAATTAGCCAAAGAAAAACTGAAAGCTGTAAGTAAACATATAGTATTTAGAATATTGTTTAGCATTTACTATGTACCCCCCCCCCCCCCCCGACACAAGCTTACATTTCTGAAGGAGTTCAAAATCAAGGAAACAATATATGGTAAGTCAAGACACTGAGCATCTTTGGTAGGAAATGTAACTAAAAGAGGGATAAAGAGGCTATATTGGGTACAGGTAATGTTCTACTTCTTTATCTGGATGGTGATTATAGAACTGTTTTCACTTTGTGTAAAGTCACAGAGCTAGACAATATTAGACAACATAATTTTTTACACTTTCCTCAGTTATATTCTACTTCAACAAAAAATAAAAATCTCCAAACATTAAAAAATTCATAAGTATACTTCCTAATGAATGAATCAAAAGAAAACAAGTATATGATCAATAAAGTAAAAACTCAGAAGACAATCATAAATTTTTGACATATCAGCATGTGAAAATTCAAATATGAAGAAAATCTATACCTTACTAAAAATGACTCAAGAAAAAAAATACCTTTAATAAACTTAATCAACAATCAATAAATATTCTTATAAGGAAAAAACTCCAGGTCTACATAGCTTTACTAGTGAATTCTATCAAATAACTGAGGAAGAAATAATTTCAATGCCACATAAATAATTCCAAAGACTCAAAACACAAGGGAATCTTTTCCAACTAATCTTATACAACTAACTAGCACAACATATCAAAACCCAATGAGAAAAATCAAGAAAAATCACATACCAGTCTTGCTCATAAACAAAGATGCAAAATTCCTAAATAAAATATCAGGAAACCAAATGTAGCAACGTTATTAAAAATTGGGTTTATCCAGGAATGCAAGGTTAGATTCCTCATATTAACAGATTAAAAAGAGAAAAACAAGGGGTGCCTGGATGACTCAGTGGGTTAAGCATCCAACTCTTAGTTTCAGCTCAGGTCATGATCTCATGGTTCATGAGCTCTAGCTCCACATTCCCAGTGGGGAGCATGCTTGGGATTCTCTCTCTCTGCCCCTCTCCTGCTGGCATGTGCTCTCTCAAAACAAATAAACTGAGACAAAAAAAGAAAAATGATGTGATAATCTCAATAAATAAAGAAAAAAAAAGTTTGAAAACTTCAACATCAAGACTATAAGACAAAAAAAGAGAAAAAGCTTAACAAACTAAAAACTGGATGAGTTTCCTTTATCTGAGAAAGGTCGGGTGTTACAAATACCATACACCATAAATCATGTTTATTGATGGCCCATTAATCATGATCCACTGGAAGATTTTTACTTAGGATCAAAACATACACAAGCATACCTCCATCATCACTTCTACTTGACCCAGTAATAAAGATGGTAGTCAACAAAGTAAGAAATGAGGAATATAAAGATAAAAAAAAAAGGAACAAAACAGCTACCGTCTGCAGATTATATGATTATGTACATAGAAACAACAAAAGGACTTACAGATAAAACCTCAGATTTAAGAAGATTGAGTTTAGTGGGGCACCTGGGTGGCTCTCAGTTGGTTAAGTGTCCAACTCTTGGTTTTGGCTCACGGTTTGTGGGATCGAGCCCCATGTTGCAACAGCAGCATGGAGTCTGCTTGGGATTCTCTCCCTCTCCCCCCTGTCTCTGCCCCTCCCCCACTTGCACTATCTTTGTCTCTCTCAAAACAAACTAAAAAAAAGAGAGAGAGAGAGAGAGAGGATTGGGTTTAGCAAGGGTATAGAGTAGAAAACTCAATATGTAAACATCAAATGCCTATAGCTAGCACAATACATAACAGTAAAAGACTGAATAATTCCTCTGAAGATCAGAAACAGAACAAATACGTCTGCTCTTACCACTCTTATTCAAGATTATACCGGAAGCCCTAGCCAGACACACTAAGGCAAGATAAAGGATATAGAAGCCACACAGATTAAATAGAAGCCACATTTCCAGATGGCATGGTTGTTACATAGAAGATTCTAAAAGAATCTACAAAAATAAAAAATAAAAAACTCATTCATCAAGGTTGCAGAATATAAAGCTCAATATACAAAATCAACTGTATTTCTATATACTAGCAAGGAACAGATGGAAACCTTCATTAAAAGCACAATACTATTTTCAATCACTCCTACTATAAATGAAATACTTCAGTATAAACCTAATAAAACATATACAAGATTGGTATGCTGAAAATTATAAAATACTAATGAAAGAAACCACAGAAATTTAAATAAATGGAAGACATACCATGTTCATGGATGGGAAAACTCACCATAGTAAAGATGTCAGATTTCCCTCAAACTGATCTACAGGTTTGGAGATTCTAACAAAATCCCAGCAAGACTTTTTGTAGACAGAAACAAGCCTATTCCAAAATGTATATAGAAAGGCAAAGGAACTAAAATTGATGAAACAATTTTAGAAAACAATGAAGTAGAAGGTAATCATTCTACACAACTTTAAAACTTTTTATATAGTACAATAAACAATACAATGTGATGTGGGTAAAAGGGACAGACCTATAGATCAATAGAAAAAAACAGACAACCTGAAAGAGATCTGCACAAGTATGCCCAATTGGTGTGTGTTGGGGGGGGGGGGGGGTTGTTGTTGTTTTTACAAAGGTGGTAAAGCAACTGAATGAAGCAATAATAGTCTTTTCCACATATAGTTCTGGAGCAATGGATAAACAGACTCGGAAAAAAAAAAAGAAAAGAAAAAGAAAAAAAGAAAACCTTGACCTAAGTGTCTCATATCTTATACAAAATTAATTTAAAATACACCAAAGATTTAAATAGAAAATGTAAACAAAAATTTTTAAAAGAAAACATGGAAGATATCTTCACTATTGAGACTAGAAGGGTTTTTAGAAATGACACTACAAGATCCATAAAATGAAAAAGTGACAAACTGGATTTCAAAAATTAAAAACTTTTGCTCTGTGAAAAAACTGTTAAGAGAAAAGTTAAGCTATATATTGGAGAAAATATTTGCAAATACATATATGACAGAGCACATGTATCTAGCCTATATAAACAAGTCTTAAAAAGATACTATAAAAAAATAATCCATTACAAAATGGGCAAAAGACATGAACAGACATTTGAAGAGGAAATGCAAATGGCAAATCAGCACATGAAAAAATGTTCACCTCATTAATCATTAGGGAAATGCAAATTAAAAACAACTTAAGGAAAAAAAATCCATTATATACTATTAGAATGGCTAAAATAGAAAATAGCGACATCAAATGTAGGCAAGGATGCAAAGAAATTGAATCTAGACACTGCTGGTAGAAATGTAAAATAGTACAAACATAGTTGAAAATAATCTAGCAGTTTCTCATAAAACTGAACAGGCACTTTATCATACAAACCAGCAATTTCACTCTTGGGAATTTTTCCCACAGAAATGAAAGCTTGTGTTCATGCAAACCTGTATAAGAATATTTATAGCAGCTTATTCATACACCCCAAAACCGGAGGCAATCGAAAGCTCCTCAAGGAATGATCAGTTAAACTGACAGATCCATAAAACACACTACTAAAAAACTTACTTACTGACACATGCAATAATCTATGGTCATTAGACTTATTATAATATCAAAAGGTTACATGCTATATGGTTTCATTAATTTAACATTCTCAAAATGACAACTATAGGCATGGAGAACAGCCAGGGTACACAGATAAGACTGAGTGGAAGCATGAGAGAATTCTTTCATAATTCTGTATCTTGATTGTGATGGTAATGACAAGAATCTATACACAGGATCAAAGTACACAGGACTACATACACTCAGAGAGAGAGAGAAAATATTGTGCAAAAACTTGAGAAAACAGAGTAAGATCAGTAATTTAATTAACAATATTATACAAATGTCAATTTCCTAATTTGATATTGTACTACAGCTACATCAGATGTCACAACCAGCAGAAGATAACTGAAGGGTTCACAGGATTCTATGTTCATTTTTTACAACTTTATGCCTATAATTACTTCAAAATAAGAAGGCTTAAGAGCAAACCAATCAATTGTATTCATATGGACAGCAACTAAAAAGTTTAAAAATGCAATTTACATAGAAAAGCATAAAATACCTGCAGTAAATCTAACAAAAGATGTGCTTTTAGAGAAAATCATAAAGCTTCACTGACAGAAATGAAAGAAAACCTAAATAAATGAAGATATATCATGGGCTGGGTTGGAAGTCTCAAATACTGTAAAGATAGCAAATCTTCCCTGTGATTATGGAATCAATACAATCCAATCAAATCCAAGTTTTGATTTTAAAAGAACTATAGCAAATTTATTTTAAAATTTATATGTAAATGCAAAAGGCCAAAAATAGCAAGATACTTAAAGAAGAAAAAACTCTAAATGGATTTGTTCTATCAGATATTAAAACCCATTATAAAGGTAATTTAAATGATGTAGCATTAGTGCAGGAGGGAAAAAAAAATCAATGGAAAAGACAGCCTAGAATCAGAGCTACGTGAAATTAATATACGTGAAAATTAATATATGAAACGCACAACAGTAAGAAAAGATCAGAGAGGACAAGATAAAAAGTTCCGAATATTGCCTAATATTTCAACAACATTAAATATTCCAATCCATGAACACTGGATGTTTTTCCATTTATTTGTGTCTTACTTCTTGGTACACAAGTGTTTTGCCTCCTTGATAAAGTTTATTCTCAAGTCATTTTTTTCTTTTTGATACTATTGTGAAGGAATTCTTTTGTTCATCTCCCACAGTTCATTGTTAGTATATAAAAACGTAACTGATTTTTGCATGTTGATTTGGTATCCTGCAACTTAACAGAATTTATTAGCTCTAAAAGGTTTTTTTGCAGGATCTTTAAGGTTTTCACATCATCTATAAACAGGTAATTTTACTTCTTCCTTTCTGATTTGGATTCCTTTTATTTCTTGCTTTTACTTTATTGTCTAATTGCTCTGACTAGGACTTCCAGTACCATGTTGAACAGAAGTGGCAAGACTGGGCATCTTTGTCTTGTTACTGATCTTAGAAGAAAGCGATTTTTCACCATTGAGAAATGCAAATCAATAAGGAGGAATCACTTCACTTCTGTTAGGATGGCCATTATAAAAAAAAAAAAAAAAAGAAGAAGAAGAAGAAAAAGAAAAAAAAAGCTAACAAGTGTTGACAAAATGTGAAAGATAAAGAACTCTTGTACATTGTTGATGTGAATATACAATGATGCAGCCAGTAGGAAAAACAGTAGGGAGGTTCCTCAAAAAATTAAAAATAGAACTACCATACAATCCAGAAATCCTGATCCTGGGTATATATCCAGAAAACAATGGAAATCAATATCTCTTAAGATGTATCTGCATACCCATATTCACTGCAATATTATTCACAATAGCCAAGATATGGAAAAAATCCAAATCCTCATCAATAGATGAATGGATAAAGAAAAAGTGGTATATACTTAAAATAGAACAGTATTCAGGCTTAAAAAAGAAGAAAATCCTACCATTTGCAACAACATGGATGGACCTGGAAGACATTATGCTGAGTGAAATATGTTAGTGATAGAAGGGCAAATACTGCAGGACTCCATTTATAGAAGTATCTAAAATAGTCAAACTTATAGAAGCAGGAAATAGAATAGTGGCTGCCAGGAGATGAGAGGAGGAGAAAATGGGGAGTTATTCAATGAGTGTAAAGTTACAGTTATACAAGACAGTTAAATTCTAGAGATGTTCTATACAACATGGCACCTATAGCTAAGTCAGTGTTTAGGACTAACTTAAGAATTTAAGAGTAGGGGTGCCTGGCCACCTAAAGGTGGCTCACTGGGTTAAGCGTCTGACTTCGGCTCGGGTCATGACCTCATAGTTCATGGGCTGGAGCCCCACAGCGAGCTCTGTGCTGACAGTGCAGAGCCTGGAGTCTGCTTTCCATTTTCTCTCTCAATCTGCCCCTCCCCCACTCATGCTTATGTGCGCTACCTCTCTTGCTCTCTCAAAAGTAAACATTACAAAATATTTTTAAAAAGAATTTGTTAAGAGTATAGATTTCATGTGAAGTGTGTTCTTACCAAAAAAAAGCAAAGGGGCACAAGGAAACTTTTAGAAGTAATAGCTATTTTATTAGAAGTGATAGCTGTGTGGTAATGGTATCATAGGTGTTGTATATAATATATATGCAGTTTTTTCTCTGTATCAGTTATAGAGCAATAAATCTGTTTTAAAAAAAGAAAAGATTTTCAGGTAGCCTTTGGGAAATAAAATGCTTTGCCCCATCTGCTGGGTCGAGGGTGGGGGCAGGGGAGAAGAGGAGGAGGAAGAGATAGAAGAGGAATAGGAGGAGGAAAAAGAAGAAGAAAAAGAAGAGGAGGGAAAATGGTCAGTGGGCAGTTAGATTTCCAGAGAGATGTCTGAGCTAGGGACAGATGTGGGGATCCTCAGTGATAGTTAAAACCAGGGGCACAGATGACAGATTCAGGAAGTCTTATAAAGTAAGAAGAGATAAGAGAAGGCACATCTTTAAGAAATAGGGAGAGGAAAAAGAACGTACAAAGGAATGTGAGAATGACCAAAGAAGTATGGAGAAGATCTGGAAGGAAGCTGTATCAGAAAGTAGGGGGTATACCATGTTTCAAGACAAGGAGTGGCCAACAGTACTAGATGCTACAGAGAGCTCAAGATGAAAAAACTCAACAGGATCCATTGAGGGATTAACTGAAAACGGGCATGAGGGATCTTACCGATGAAAATGTTCTAAAATTGGATTATGGTGATGATGGCATTTTTCAGTAAATTGCCTAAAAAAAAAATTATTGAACTGTACACTTGAAAGGGATAAAATTTATTAATTTTACACTATATAAATTATAGCTCAATAAAGTTGTTTGAAATTTTAATAATTCATTCAAGTTCTGGGATACTTTAATACCTATATAGAAAAAAATAACATCGGGGTGCCTGGGTGGCTCAGTCGGTTAAGCATCCAACTTCAGCTCAGATCATGATCACATGGTTCGTGGATTCGAGCCCTGTGTCAGGCTCTGTGCTGACAGCTTGGAGCCTGGAGCCTGCTTCAGATTGTGTCTCCCTCTCTCTTTCTGCCCCTCCCCTACTTGCAGTCTGTCCCTCTCTCAAAAATACATAAACGAGGTAGGAGGAAGGGGGGGAGGAGGGGGGAGGAGGGGGGAGGAGGAGGAAGGAGGAGGAAGGAGGAAGGAGGAAGGAAAAGGAAAAAAATAACATCATACCTATACCTCACAGCTTACACAAAATGAATTCCAGGTAGATTAGTGAGAAGAACCAAGGTCATAGCTGTGTTCCTTCAACCAAAGAAGATACATATTTAGCAAAGGCCCAGGACAAATCATTTCAGAGGATAGTAAATAAATGTGACAGGATTCCCAGTTTTCCACAGAAGCTGGAATACAAAAAAGTCTCTGCCTTGCCTCGACACAAGTAAAAGCTAATGCTCATTATTCCTAACAATAGATATACAATTGTGACCACACCCTGCAACTAAGTAATGTAGATATGGTGCCTGTGTAGAATAAAGTCATCTACGTGGTCAAAAATTTGTCATAGGTAAAATTTGTCAAGTGCCTGTTATTTGCAGAACTCTTTAGCAGTGACCATCGGGCAAAATGAGTAAGACAGATCTCAAATCTACCAAAAAAAACCCAAACATCTCCCTAAATATTTAAATCACAGTAAATTCTATAATTATTCTAACAGAAATAACAAGCTTGGAAAATATAAGATCAAAAGAAACCCCATTTCTACAGGTAAATGGGGGTGAAGTGGTAATAATGTATAGAACAAAAGGATAGAACAGTGTAGAATGTGTTACCAATCTAGAGAAGAAAGTTCAGAATTTAACTTAAGATCTAGAATTGTGACTGAAGGAAAAGGTGGAAGGAAGTAAAGGGAGCTAAGGAAGAAAAGGTAAGAGCCAACAAAGAGGCAGGTTTACTCAGTTTGCACTTCAGTTTTATAAACAATAGAACTGGAAGCAGAGATTTGAAGTATCTCTGTGAATATACACAAGCTGTTTCTTCAGAATGACATATTTACTGGCCCTTGTCTACTAAGCAAATGATGCACTTTAATTAAGTCTATGTTTAAACTTTCACTGACTTCTCCAACCAGAGCAAGACTCCTCCCCCTACAGCTAGGAAAACTTTGAACATATCATAATTGGCATTATCACATCATATTTAGTGAACTTATTCTATGTCTCTTACTAGGCCATAAGCCCTATAAGCGAAGGACAGTATATCATTTTATGCTAGCATCTATTAGAGAACCTAGCACAAAGCAGGCACTCTGGAAATCCTTGCTGAATGAATGACCAGAACTGTTCTAATAAATGATGGCTACAATAGGCAATACAGACCAGAAAGGAGAAATCAAATACAGTAAAACCAGTTAAAAAACTGCTACAACATTCCAGATAAGAAGTAAGGAGGAAATGGGGAAACATGGGGAAACAAGAACTGATTCAAAGACTTATGGATGATATTAAAAGAGAAGTAGGAAAAAAAAAAAAAAAAACGTAAAGAGAAGTAGATGATTACAAGATTCAAAGCCTTTGTTCCTTGAAAGTCAATTACTTATTTACTGAGAATTTACTTGGTGCAATATACTATACCATATACTAGAAATGCAATGACAAGCAAATATATAAAATCTCTGCTCACATCATAATGGAGGTAGGGAAAAAACATACAGAGGTCAAGTCTTGGGGAAAAAATTTTGGTCTAAAAGGTAACTAAAGATATAGATCTGAAGTTTTAAAGAAAATCAAAGCCAGAAAATATTTTGGTCATAAAGCTCATGCTTTATGGGTTTACAAGATTAAGAAAAACATGTAGGATGAGCTGAGACACCAAGACTCAACCCTGAGGAAATATCTATATTGATATGGGGAGGGGGATAGGAAGAAAAACAGAAGGGTCAGAAAAGGTAGAAAAATAAAAAAAAAAAATTTTTTAACCTAGAAAAAAATGCTTGAAGAGGAAGGGGTGGCATACAGTGCTAATTATTTCAGAAACACATGTTGCTGAAACATACAAAATGGCCTTAGTAAATACTCCCTTGGACCTGGTAAGGTGATCTTTAAGGAAAAAGTTTCCAGAAATAACAGAAATAACTACTAAACTGCAACCTAAGAGAAAAAAAAAAAAAAAAAAAAAAGTGTAAATGAGAAAGAGGGAAAGGGAGCAATGCTGAAGAAAGAAAGGGTATGGGAAATAAATAGGATCTTCAATTTTTATCAGAAATGAATAAGAGATATTGATATACAGCTGTTCCTCTGAGGTTTAACAGACTTAAATTATCTGACATAATATATTTCATCTTTGTGGGCTTTCAATTATTCACATGTAAGGCAGAGTGGATACATTGAAAATAAGAAAATAATAGCCGTACTTAAAAAATAATTTATATAGGGGCACCTGGGTGGCTCAGTCAGTTAAGCATCCAACTTCGGCTCAGGTCATGATCTCACTGTGAGTTCGAGCCCCATGTCGGACTCTGTGTTGACAGCTCAGAGCCTGGAGCCTGCTTTGGATTCTGTGTCTCCCTCTCTCTCTGTTCTAGCCCCACTCATACCGTCTCTCTCTGCCTCTCAAAAAATAAATAAATGCTAAAAAAAATTTTTTTTAATAATAATTTACATAAAACTGACCACTATCAGAATCCATTTTATATACTAAATACACTATAGAAGAACAAATTCCTTTTTCCATTTAAAATATATATGCTTTTAATTTACCCCCAATTTCTGGTAAAACTATGATATAGAATTTTCCTGCTTTTATTTTTTTTTTTTTAATTTTTTTTTTCAACGTTTTTAATTTATTTTTGGGACAGAGAGAGACAGAGCATGAACGGGGGAGGGGCAGAGAGAGAGAGGGAGACACAGAATCGGAAACAGCCTCCAGGCTCCGAGCCATCAGCCCAGAGCCTGACGCGGGGCTCGAACTCACAGACCGCGAGATCGTGACCTGGCTGAAGTCGGACGCTTAACCGACTGCGCCACCCAGGCGCCCCGAATTTTCCTGCTTTTAAAGGGTAATGTGAAACAAAGAGTTTCAGAATGCAGTTAATTTCATTGCATGCACTGTAATGCATGTTGTTACAAATATTTACATTTTTTATATCCAATATGAACAAATAAAACACAATAAAATATTCTAATACTAAAGAGCTTACACAAACTTTGAATAAGTTCATATAAAATGTTAATTAAGGGAAACATCTGTATTTTTAATCTGATCTTTTTCATGTTTATTCATTTTTGAGAGAGTGTGCACACACACAGGGCAGAAAGCTAGAGGGAGACAGAGGATCCGAAGCTAACTCTGGGCTTTGACAACAGACAGCTGGACATGGTGCTCAAACTCATGAACCATGTGACCATGACCCAAGCTCAAGTCCGATGCTCCACCAATTGAGCCACCTAAGCACCCCCATATCAGTATTTTTAAAAATCATACTGACAGTCACTGGAAGCAAAATCAATGAAAACATTGTTCTTTATTCTGATAATATCACATATAAATAAATGTTGTTAAGATCAAATAAGGCTACAGTAAAAATATTTAAGATCCTTTCAATGAATGGAAAAGAACAAAGTACTGATTGGATTGAAGAGCAAAGGTAAGAGCAATAGGAATAATCATTTTTTTAATTGATCTGAGAAGAAATAAAGACATCTGACACTGTCGTGATTTTTATTAAAAATCCAGTATGTGACAACAAATTCAGGGTCACAGAAATCAAATCAAACTGCTACTAGAATCTCTACTTGGCTGTGTTTATTAAAAACTGCTGTTCCTCCTGGGACTTTACTCCAAGTCCGAGTTGGAATTAGAAGGGAAACAAGATTTTGTGAAGACTCTGGTAACTGCAAAATGCAGTCTTCCCACAATCGGTACCTCTTATAACCAGCAGATGGTGCCCTCCATAAAGACAACCTTTCCAGTCCAGAGTGATTACAGAGAATAGAAGTTAGGCTTATTCTAAGCCAGGAACAATTAAAAAGCTAGTAAGAGTGCTTTCTAAAAGAATAAAAAACAAAATAAATTATGTTAATTTTCCCTAAGTGTATAACCTTAAGGCCACGTTTACATATTTTCCAACTATGCAAACAAAAAGCTGTTTTCCATATACAGTGTTACCACTAAGCTACCAAGCAACTTGAATTAATCTTTTTTAATTCAAATTAAGTTTATTTAATAGTTATCACTATGAGTTCTGGTGAAACAAAGCAATTTTAAATGGCTTAAAGTCCTTTTAGACAGCAAACTCATTCTGTTCATATTTTTGGTAATGTTTATTTATAAAAGATTAAACATATTTCTTGCCTACATGCTTTTTAAGGACTATCAACATTACAGAAGGGAGTAAAGTTTAACTTAACTGGTTCAAAAAGAAAAAGAGCCCTAGGCCATAGAATATCTCGACTAGCACCAGTTTGTTTTTTTTTTTTAATGTTTATTTATTTTTGAGAGACAGCGAGCAAGCGAGAGCAAGCTCAAGTATGAGCAGGGGAGGGGCACAGAGGACCCGAAGGAGGCTTGAACTCAGGAACCGTGAGATCATGACCCGAGCTGAAGTCAGATGCTTAACCAACTGGAGTCAGTGAAGCGCTCCATCAATTAGCACCAGTTTCTAACAATACATATTCTGTTAAATCTCTTTTTTAGATTTTATTAAATGTTTATTTTGACAGAAAGAGAGAGAAGGGGAAAGAGAATGCCCATGTGTGCAAGTGGGGGGAGGGGCAGAGAGAGAAGAGACAGAATCCCAGGCAGGTTCTGTGCTGTTAGTGCAGAGCCAGACGCAGGGCTCGATCCCACGAACCATGAGATCATGACCTGAACTGAAACCAAGAGCTGGATGCTTTACCAACTGAGCCAACCAGGTGCCCCTGTAAATCTCTTTAAAGTAATACTTTTCATATTAATAATGACAGTATCTCCATTTGCTAAATGACTGGTATTTCTCTACATCAGCTCAGTGTCCCATTCAGTGGGGGAATAAAATTAGGTATTCCTCTGTGAACATCAAACCTTAAGCATACATTCTTGCACGCCCCTATTTCACTGAGAAAACAGCTCTATCAAACAGGAACCTCTTCAGGGTCCTATCACTAAATCTACTGGCCTACCTACAGCATTTATATCCATTCTCTCCTTCCTGTTATTAGAAAGTATATTAGCCTTACATCAAAAGCTAATCCCTACTCAGGTACACAAAATCCCATCCTCTACAGGCTTATCAGAGACTTTCACTTGATTAGTTGTCTCCTCTTTCCTCTGCCTCAGCATCCTCAGTGTCTACTCGATCCCTTCTCTCAGCACTCAACATACTCTGTTCTCCAGTGGAAAGAATACCGCAACACACCTGCTCAGACTACAAATACCCCCCAACTACTACTGTCTTCTCTCTCAAATTACCTTCACAGCCAAGCCTCTCAAGAAGTATATTTTCTACCTTCACATCTTCAGTTCCCATTCACTTTTCATACTAGCAATCTTGTTTCCAACATCCCCCCCCCACCCATCATCAGCAATAATGCCTTTGCCATAATCATCGTAGCAGGCTTCAAAAACGGCAACGGATTTTTCCTTTTTCTGTAACTACACCCTTGCAACATGACTTTGTTGCTCCTCCAATCAAGAGTGTTTTTCCAGCCCTTGAATCTGAAATGAACTTGACTTGATCCACTAGGACATTTGGCAAGCTTAATAAGGGTTTCTGGCTTGGAGTTTACGGACTTGCTGCTTTTGGAACTCTACTGAACCTGTGCACAAGCCCAGAAGTCATCACACTGGAAAATCAGAGATCGTATGGAAAGAGGTCCCAGTTTTTCCAGCCACGATCATCATCAACAAGCCAGCCACAGCCAAACTAGCAGGTAATGACAGAGGCATACCTGTAGATGCATGAGCAAGCCCAGGTAAGGGATCACTAAAGCTGATCCAGATGAGTAGAACTGCCCAGCTAAGCCAAACTCAACTTGTCAACCTATAGAACTGGGAGCCAAATAAACGGTGGTTATTTTAAGCCGTTAAGTTGTGGGGTGATTTGTTATGCAATAAAAGCTAACTAGAAGTCATCACTGACCTCCATGCTGTCAAATCAAATGAACACTTTTCTAACCCTTATTTAATTGATCTCAGCAGTATAGACACACAGTTGATGATACCCTTCTCCTTGAAACACTCTTTTCCTTTGGTTCCTAGTCTACTCTACCTCTTCTTGATTTTCCTCCTACCTTACTGGTCACTCTTGTCTTCGTTGTCTCCTTTTCTACCCAGCCTCTAAATATTAGTAATTCATCAGAATTCAATCCTGACCCTTTTATTCACTTTTCAGTCTATATGTTTTTCTCCAGACTTTTGCCATAAGCTTTTTAAAACCTACTCCAAAGACTTTAAAATAATACATACCCTACCAACAGATCTCTTATAAAAGCTAGTTCACGTATACAACCAGTTGACATTTCTACTTGGTTTATTCGCAAAGGCATCTTGAACTTAAAATCTCCCAAATTAAACAACAAGCTATCTTCCAACTTCTTCCCCTTCCAAAATAACCCACCTTCTATCTTCTCTCTGTATATGGTGCCTTAGTGTACCCAGTTTGTTCCTCCCCAAAAAACTGGGAGTGACCCTTTCAACATTTAAGACCAACCAAGTCCTGTGAATGCTACTTGTAAAAGATAAATGAAATCCACCCTCGTTTAGCCATCATTTCACCACAACCTAATCTAAGCCACCTCCAATTTGTTCTTCACACAGCAGCCAGAAATGATCTTCTTAGTACAGTAATCTCCTCATATCATTGCCTTACTTAAAATTCTTAAATAGATTCCCAGTACCCTTAAAATAAGTTCCAAATATATTAATCTGACCCCTTTAATCACCATACTCCTATCACACCTCTACTCCTTAAAGGCACCAAACCAAGATCTTTCTGTCTCAGTGTGTGCTATTCTTTCTGCCTCAAACCTTTTTCCTCCTCTCTGTCACCTCTTCCCCTCATGCCTGGCTAACACTGATTTTTCAAATCTTATGTGTCAATTCCTCAGGTATGCTTTCCCAAGTCTGCCCAAACTAAATTAAATCTCTACTATATGCTCTCAACACTACCCTGTACTTTTCCTTCAAAGAATTTATCATAAGTATAGGTGTTTATCCTCTAATGTCTATATCCCCTTCTGAACTTTCATGAACTATATGAGAATAAGAATATAATTTTGTTCACTGCTGTATATCTAAGTAAATAACAGTGATAGGCAAAAAAGCGAGAGCTGAGCTCAAGAAATAATTCTTAATAATGAGATGAATTACATAATTACGCCCATTTTATAAATGAGGAAACTGAGGGTCAAAGAGAGTAACTATGCTGAAGTTATCCAGCAACTAAACTGGAACTAATCCATATCTGATTCCCAAAGCCTATTCCCTTAACCTCATGGCTCCCAATTTTTGGAGCACACTTGAATCTCCTAATCTTCAGGCCCAAACACCCACACTTAAAAATGGTTCCATGGAGCACCTGGGTGGCTCAGTCAGTTAAGCATCCAACTTTGGTTCAGGTCATGATCTCATGGTTCGTGGGTTCAAGTCCCACGTTGGGCTCTGTGCTGACAGCTTGGAACCAGGAGCCTGCTTCAGATTCTGTGTCTTCCTCCTTCTCTCGGCCCCTCCCCCACTCACACTCAGTGTCTCTCTCTCTCTCTCTCCTTCACAAAAATAAACCAACATTAAAAAAGGTTACATGAGGATTTTTATATGCAAAGTTAAATAACAATGCAACTTAATGGCCAAAAAGTAGAGACAACCCAAACATCTATTAATTGATGAATGGATAAACAAAATGTGGTATATCCATACAAGGGAAAGCTAGTTAGGAATGAAATGGAACAAAGTACTGAAATATGATACAACATGGATGAACCTCAAAAATATTCCACAAATAAGAAAAGCCAGACACAAAAAACTACGTATTGCATAGATTACACTTACAGGAAACATCCACAAAAAGCAAATAGACAAGTTGTCATCTGGCACTGGGGTTGAGAAAGGAGTAACCACAAATGGACACCAGCAATCTTTGGAGGACAATGGTTATACACTCTAAATTTGCTAAAAATCACTGGCTTATAGACATAAGTGTTTTCAAGGAAACACAAAAGAGAACAACTCATTCTGTCAAAGATGGTAGAGAAAATCAGCAGCAGCACATCACAAAGTTGGAATTCAAGCTGTGGAAGACAGGAAGATAGCTAGGTATGGATGCTAGGATTCAAAATGGCTATGAGGCAGAGGAAACACTGAGCAATTAGAAAAAGCACAAAAATATGCTAGACCTGAAAAAAAAAAAAAAAGTACAGGTATCTGTTATATGTGCATTTCTAGAAAACTCTCATTCTGCAAAATCACACTTTTCAAAATAATGGATAAAACAGAACATTAGCAAAACAACAACAATCCAAATATCATACAAGCATAGTCTCCATTTATTTCCAGCATCGTAATCAAACTTTTCAACATTGAACATTAGAGTTCAGGTTTTCTCCTTCAAGATGTAGGCCCTTGAAGGTAGTACTGACTTCTAACAGAAATAAATTTAGCAAAATTGAAAACAGCTTTCAATTTTTTGTTAAACAGGAAGGAAACAGCCTTACAGATACTTTATCTGCACTTGAAGCTGTACTAGACTGCTTAATACAGAAAGACTTAGGGATTCTCGACTCTAATAATCTTCTGCTTGTAAAAAACAAAGGCAATTTTGCATCAGGATTTTCAGCCTTTTTTTTTTTTATTTTGCATCTATGGGTACAAAATATTATCACTTTAAAATACGTTAAAGAACATAGCTTTCTCCATAACACAATAAATCTAAACAATCTTGTCAAACACCTAGATCCCATATAACTTCAAACATAATAAAACTGGTCCCACATTTTAAATTTTTTTAAACTTCTGAGACAGAATTGACATAACACATCATATTAATTTCAGGTGTACAATATAATGATTCAGTATATGTATGTATTGTGAAATGACTAAAATAAGTCTAGTTATTAACAAGTTACAAATTTTCTTGAGAATTAAAAATTTTTAAGTGTAAGTACAGTAACTACATAACCTTTAAGGCAAGGTGTTAATTAAACACTGGTCATTATAGTGCTGTCTTAACCTTTTTCTTCCCACTAAACCGTACTTCTCTCCTGTTTTCTATTGTATTAACCATCTTTACCACAAAATTTTAAAAAATGTTTTAAGTTATGTACCTTGTAGATGGAAGTATAATGACTAAATTGGGAGAAGGATGACTGGAAGATAAACCTGGATGTCAAGTCCACCAAGAAGTGTAATTTGATAACTTTCTCAGTAAATTTCCCTATAATGGGAAAACATACCAAAACCAACACAGTACATAAATATTTGAAGATATTCCTAAATATATAAACTTTGAAGGTATGCACAAACGTTTTAATCTAGTCTCACTGATTAATATCACTTTTTTCAGTTATTTTCAATTGTATTAATGTCCAAAAGTTTCTTTACCTATTTAGGTATATTATATTTTGCAGCTGCATCACCCTGATGAGGAAACTGCTGCTTATTCCACGAGAGAATTACAAAGATTTTTCTGTTTATGACAGATAATTGCCAACATCTACCTTATACACTTCCTAGCTAAAATCAACCCGGTTTTGTTCTTTGGCATTACTGCCCAAACATGAATGCTTGTTTTTTTGTTTTTTTTTAAACAAGTTTATGGGGATATAATTCACATACCAGACAATTCACTCTTTATTTAAAGTACCCAATTCAAGGGGCGCCTGGGTGGCTCAGTCAGTTGAGCATCTGACTTCAGCTCAAGTCATGATCTCGCAACTTCTGAGTTCGGGTCCCACATTGGGCTCTGTGCTGGCGGCTCAGGGCCCGGAGCCTGCTTCGGATTTTGTGTCTCCCCCTCTCTCTGCCCCGTTCCTGCTCATGCTCTGTATCTCTCTGTCTCTCAATAGTAAATAAATGTTAAAAAAAAAAAAAAAAAAAAATTAAATAAAAAATAAAAAAAATAAAGTACACAATTCAAGGGGTGCCTGGGTGGCTCAGCTGGTTAAGCGTCCAACTTTAGCTCAGGTCATGATCTCACAATCTGTGAGTTCAAGTCCAGCGTCGGGCTCTGTGTTGACGGCTCAGGGTCTGGAGCCTGATTCAGATTTTGTGTCTCCCCTCTCTCTCTCTGCCTCTCCCCAGCTCATGCTCTTTCTCTCTCTCAAAAATAAACATACATTTAAAAAATAATAATAGAGTACACAATTCAACAGCTTTTGCTATTGGTACTTTTTATTGTGGTAAGATATATATAAAGTGAAATTTGCCATTTTTGCCATTTTTAATGTAGAATTCAGTGGCGCTGATTATACTCACAATGTTGAGCAGCCTTCATCATTATCTATTCCTGAAACTTTTCATAACCCTAAAAAGAAACTCTATAACCATTAAGTAATAACCCCCCCACTCTGTCTTCTCCCCAACCCCTAGTAACCTCTAATCTACTTTCTATCTCTATCAATTTGCCTATTCTAAGTATCTCATCTAAGCGTAACCATACAGTATTTGTCCTTTTGTGCCTGGCTTATTTCACTCAGAATATCTCCAAGATCCATTCATGCTGTATCAACTATCATGCCCTCATTACTTTTTATGATGGAATAACATTCCATTGAACACATATGACACTTTATTCATTCATCTGTTAATGCATTGTTTCCACTTAGGTTGTTTCCACTTACAGCTATTATGAATACTACTATAAACATGGGTGTACCAATATCTCTTCAAGGCCCTGTTTTCAATTTTTTGGTATATACTTAGGATTTTACGGATTCTTTGAAGAAATGTCTATTCAAGTCCTTTGCCGATTTTGAAAGTAGGTTATTTGTCCTTTTGCTGTTGAGCTGCAGGCATCCTTTATATATTCTGGATATTAAATCCTTATCAGATATATGATTTATAAATATTTTCTCCCATTCTGTATTGTCTTTTCCCTTTCTTAATAATGACCTCTGATGCACAAGTTTTTAATTTTTATGAAGCCAAATGTATCCATTTTGTTTCTTTTACTGCTCTTGCTGATGGTATCACAGCCAAGAATTTATTACCAAATCCAAGGGCATGAAATTTTACCACTATGTTTTCTTGGAAGAGTTTACGGGCTTTAGCTCTTTAGGGCCATTGATCCACTTTAAGCTAATTTTTATATATTGTTTGAGATACGGGTCCAACCTTCATTCTTTTGCATGTAGAAACCCAGTTCTCCCAGTGTCATCTAAAGACTACACTTCTCCTATTTATTCTTAATAAAAATGTCCTGGTGTCTCCTCTAGAAATTTTGATTCAGTAGATTTGGGAGAGACTTCATATTCCACATTTTTTTTAAATGTTTATTTATTTTTGAAGGAAAGAGAGACAGAGCGTGAGTCGGGGGAGGGCAGAGAGAGAGGGAGACACAGAATCTGAAGCAGGTTTTAGGCTCTGAGCTGTCAGCACAGAGCCCGATGCAGGGCTTGAACTCACAAACTATGAGATCATGACCTGAGCTGAAGTCGGTAGCTTAACCGACGGAGTCACCCAGGCACCCCCATATTCCACATTTTTAAGGAGTGTCTCAGATAATTCCCATGGTCAAACAAGTTTGAAGAACAGTACAGAATATTCTAGAGCAGCCAAAAATCTATTTCTTTTTATTTTTTTTAAGTTCATTTATTTCTTGTGAGAGAGGGAGAGAGAGAGCATGAATAAGCAAGGGAGGAAGAGGCAGAGAAAGAGGAAACAGAATTCCAAGCAAGCTCCGCATTGACATGGGGCTCAATCTCAAGAAACAAGAAATAATGTCCTGAACTGAAATGAAGAGTAGGATGCTTAACCAACTGAGCAACCCAGGCCCCCCAGAACTATTTCTTTTTAATCCTTGCTTAGCCCTCAGATAGACTCTTAGCTTATTCTACACCTGGGTGAGCCCTTAATTTTCACAAAAGGTTGTCAACCTTACCATCCGCTCATTTGATCTCTACAACATAGAGCTTTGCTAAAATAACACAAACTTGCCACAATACCAGACTCATGCCATTCATTCTTTTAACAATAAATATTTGAACATCTATTATACCACAGCACTGTTTGAGCTAGGGGAGATACAGCAATAAAGACAAAGAAAGAAGCATACTCTCGTGGAACTTAAAGTTGAAGGGAGAAAGACAACAAATAAGCGTGTGTGTTAGGTAATGTGAAATGTTAATAAAACTAAGGGTAAGTGGAGAAGGGAGCTGTTTTAGATTGCAAAGACAAAAAAGGACTCTTGAATGAAGTGACATTTAAACAGAAACCTGAAAAATAATAAACTATGCAAACACCAAAGGCAGAATATTCAAGATAGAGTAAGGTCCAGAGAATACAACCTTAACAATATCCTACCCAAC
This sequence comes from Panthera onca, assembly GCF_046562875.1. Taxonomy (NCBI): domain Eukaryota; kingdom Metazoa; phylum Chordata; class Mammalia; order Carnivora; family Felidae; genus Panthera; species Panthera onca. Next base: position 228,931,172 of record NC_138339.1, read on the forward strand.
TGTCAGCAAAGAAGCCCAGTTAGATTTCAAGGATTATGAAAGATTTTTGAAAGAAATCCGATTCATCTCTTCCTCTAGATCAGGGCTTCTCAACCGAAGCACCACTGGTTGATGTTTCTGCTCAGAATTCTTTGCTGTGGGTGGGCATATGAGTGTTCCTACTCATTCCAAGATGGTTAGCCACATCCCTGGCCTTGGCCCACCAGACACCAGTAGCATATAAACATAAACACACACGCACCCCACCATGACCCGTAGTTTTACATAAAACCAAAAATGTTTCCAAGTATTACCAAATATCCCTGCAGGGCAAAATCATTCTAGATTGAGAACCACCACTCCAGATCAGTTCTTAAATTGAACTTCCAAAAAGGAAACCCATAAAAATGGGCTTTAAGAGGTCTATGAGGCATGTAGTCATGTGAGAGAGTCCATGAAGTTTGCATATATGTGAAAATGTGTTTTCTAGAGAGAAAGTACATAGCTTATAATACTAGAAGGCTAAAGACCCAGAAAAGAAAAGTTAAGGAATGCTTTAATATTTTAATTGGGTTACTAAGAAGATTGTATAAATTCCTAGAAACATACACTCTTCCAAGACTGAATCAGGGAGAAATACAAAATCTGACCAGAAAATATACACTTATTTATATATTTTTAAGTGGGTAAACAACATCTGAAAGCTCCAGATTTGAGCCACATTTCTCCTAGCCCCCACGTATTTAATTTTAATGGGCTGCACTTTGGTTTCTTTTTTTTTTTCTTTCATCACAAAACCCTTTAAAAACCTATGAAACCAGTCACTGAATGTACTGAAAGATGTTTTTGAAAAATCATTAACTGTCATTTTATTATCATTCCTATTTAACAAATGAAGAAACCTAAGTCAAGAGAGGTTGACTGATTTACCCAGGATCAGAAAGGTCCTGTATGAGAGAACTGGAATGACACCTCAGCTGCTTACATGGTTATATGACTGGAAACGGCCACAGTAGCATACCTAACCTCTTGATTTTATTTATTTCAAAAACAAAGTATGGAGCTTTATAGTTATGGTATATAACAAATAAGTCTCTAACAAACTATCTTCAAAAAGAGTAAGATGAATAAATCAAACAGAAATATCAACTGTAAGGTTAACACTGTCCAAGAGTTAAAAACCTAAAACTTGCTCAAGGGAAGTGAAACTTTTTCTGACACTTGAGTCCTCACTGAACCCTCAGGAGATCAGTGAGTAATACAAAGGATAACCCTGCACCATATCTAGAATAAGCACAGAAATGAGTTTTATTTACTTCTTTTTATCCTTCAATGCAAGCCAAAGTACAATTCAAAGTATTTAAAATATGATTCAATAAAAACAATTCCATGGGAATTGGGAGCCAACACAAGCGTCCAAAAAGCTCGTGATCTCAATGGCTGGTTTGATCTAAGAGAAAAATCTGATTACACAGGGCAGTGATTCTTCGAACTTATTTTAATGATGAAACGCATTCTTCTAACCAAAATGTTCCAACAACATCAAATACAGTGAACAGATTAAAAGAGCTCTCCAGTTGAACTGGGTGATCAGTACCCCAATGCCCCCAACTCTTCTTGTCAAGGAAGTCCCCAGGGAACAATGTGAAAACCACTGATCTGTCAGTGTTTTTGGAAATGTAAATTATTACAGCCTTTCTAAAAAGAAATGTATGCATAATATCTATTAAATTTTAACAACACATTCCCTTCAACCCAGTAATCCTCCTCTTCCCATTCTATCTCACCATAATAAAAATGTCAATATACATTGTACAAGAATATTTATCTTAGCACTGTTTATAGTGGGGGAAAAAAAAACATGGGAAAAACCTGACATCGACAAGGAAACAGCTAAATGAAACGTGCCAAATCTTCCCACAGAAGATTATGCAGTCAGTACAATAAATAAGCTCTATCAAGCTCATCCATACTAATGCTAAGCGAGAAAAGTATTATTCTCAAGTCTGTGCATGCGCGCAAACACACACACACACACACATATATATGGATATAAGGACAACATTTTCATAAAACAAGTACCACCATAACATATACCAAAAATAAAAGCACTTCTAGAGAGATAGAAAAATATGCACAGAACTAAATTAACGGGAAATATAGAATTCAAAATTATTGCCACTGTCAAGCATGTAAAAATGGAATACAGACTTGATTTGAACTTTGAATGAAAAATAGTTCTCTTATAAGATATGTTATTTCAAGTACTCGTAATAAAGTATTTTTAAAAAGCATTTTTTAAAGACGGAAAACAAACCAGTAATCGACAGATATTATGGACTGCCTATCCTTTGAGCTTTTCTTAACATTTTTTTCTTAAAACTGAACTTTTAAATGAAGACTAGACAAAAGATGTTCAAGGTTGTAGACCGTGGCAGGAGCCAAGAGTGTAAATATTCTGAACTGCCAAAGGCACCTCTGCCTTTAACAAGAATAAAATCACAATCTCTCTCTAACCAGTCCTCCTTCTTCCTTCCTTCCATCACCTCCCACTGGAAGATCCTAAAAGATACAGAAGAATTACATGACCCAGTGAATTCCATTAGATGAACCAACCCTCATCTCCACCCTCATCCCACCTTAGATCTTGTCCAGGTCTGAAACACTACAATTTTATTACCTCATACTATCATATAATTATCTGCAATTCTTACTATTCAGCTCTCCACCAACGTTAGTTAAATATGATCTGTTCTTCACAAATCCATTTATACAATTACTCACTAACTTGAAAAATAACTTTTGATCTTTTATGTATTTTCCCAGGAAAAACAAAAGAAAGAACACCAATACAAAAAGTGGTTTTGCTATCTTTCACTTTGAAAGAAGGTATTTCTTTTCAAACGCCTAGCAAACCTAAGTTTTCTTCTCTAAAAAGGGTACAAAAACTCACAGAAAATTAAGTACTTTAAAAAAAAATAGCTATAAGAAGTAAACTTCAATTTTTTTTTAACATTTATTTATTATTGAGAGACAGAGAGAGAGACGGAGCATGAGCATGGGAGGGGCCGAGAGATGGGGAGACACAGAATCCGAAGCAGGCTCCAGGCTCTGAGCTGTCAGCACAGAGCCCAACATGGGGCTCGAATTCACAAACCGCGAGATCATGACCTGGGCCGAAGTCAGACGCTTAACAGACTGAGCCACCCAGATGCCAAAGTAAACTTCAGAACATAGACTGTCTTCTGAGATGCAACTAGACAGCTCAGTAGATTGGCTTCATACAAATACCTATAGCTTACCCTACAGAAATGGCTGTATTTTCTCTTCTATGAAATGTAGATAGCAACTATTTGCTTAATTGCTGTATAAGCTGTAAATACCTACACCTACCATTACCAAATGGTGCTCCAAGATATCTCAGAACACCCAAAACACCACTGCTAAAGTCACAGGCATTATGGGATATTTTTAATTAGCAATAAAATGTGACGATTCTCAAGATTTGTCAGACACCAAGTAAACTACTAGCTCGAGGTAATTCCATTTCAACATAAGATCATTCTACAGTCCTTCTGAAGGTACCACATCAATGAGAAACTGGCTTTGGGGGCAGGTGATGAGATAAAAAAGTACTGCAATGAGAAGTAGGAAATGAGGTGGGAGTGTCCAATCCCATCCTAACAGGCAAATATATCCCATTAGTAAATAACTTTCACTATTTAAGAATTTAAAAAAATATATTTTTTCTTTCAATGTATATGTAATTCCTAAGCCATACATACTTAAGTTATTGAGTACTGAAACAGAACTATTAGGTTATCATTTTTTGGCTCTATGAAAAAAGTGACAAAACACAAAGGGGACCATAAACCAAGAATTTCTGGGAACCTCTCACTGTATGTTTACAAGTGATTGTCACAGATATTTCATTAAGTTGCACTATGGTACATCATGTCTACTCTATGGTCACTGGTAACAGGGCCAAAAAAAGTAAAAAACTGCAAAGACTGAAAACATACCAAAACGTGAGGATGTTCACTACATTTCATTCCAGAAAAGCAGGAAACAAAACTAAAGGTTGAATAATTAAGGAAAGAAATACCCAAACGTTACTTATACTACACTGATTTATTTAACGACAAGGGCGTGGTTCCTGGGTGGCTCACCGGGTTAAGCATCTGGCTTTGGCTCAGGTCATGGTTCGCAGTTTATGGGTTCAAGCCCCGCATCAGGCTCTGTGCTGACAGCTCAGGGCCTGGAGCATGTGTCTCCCTGTCTCCCTCTCTGCCCCTCCCCCACTCGTGCTCTCTCTCAAAAATAAACAAACACTTAAAAAAATTGTTTTTAAATAAAGACAAGGGCTATTTCGGTCTCAAAGCCTTGGTTATCTAACAATCTTTTCAAATACTCTTAAGCATTTGAGCTCTTCTTTCAAACAAAATCTCCCACCAAATTCTAAGTTACAAAATACCTAAAAAGCAGAAGTCTCTATAGCTAGGAGGTGCCTAGGACCACAGTCTGTCCTACCTCCTCCACACCTATAACAGTATCCACTGGAACTCCAAGACTTCCACAAACGGCTTATGGCTGCTATTGCCACGAAGGGGGCAAAAGTGCCGCCAGCTCTTCAATTAAAGCCGCTCAACTCTACAAAAGATCTCCTTTGAATTATGGATTCTTTGGGGAGGCATAGGTCACAATCCATAACCTAAGGCCAGGACAGTGACTTTCAAATTTTCGTTTTTTAATTGCAGTACAACCCAATACATAAACAGGCTAAGAAAAAAAAAAAGTCTCATTAAATAATACTCTTTTTGAGGGTAATTCATGAGGTTTTCTATTCTAATTGAAACCAGTTTACAAAAAAATCTCTGACCTAATAAATGACTTCTCAAAGTCTCAATGACTTCTCAATCTATCAAAAAAAATGTCAGTGAGTGTGAACACGAGAACGGGGACAACAAATTCTTACTTAGTAATAAAGGAACACAAAAAAGAAAAAAAACAAACTTAAGATTCCCATCTCATCATGCATACACAAAAAAACCCCAAAAAAAACCAAAAAACAAAAACAACAAAAAGGGGTGATGAAAAAGGAGGAAAACAGTAAGGAAGGAGTGGATATGCAGAAGTTAGAGCTCCGATGTAAAAAGTAAAATCATCAAAATCTTATCCCTAGTTAAGAAGGAACTTTTCTACCTGAAAAGTAGAGAATAAACCTTTGAATCTTTTTCAACAGAACTTCTGATTTTACAGTGGTTAATCACATTATAACATATCTCTCTTCTCCCCCAAATCTATTAAAATGGCCCAAGAACTATAAAACAAAGAAAAAGAAGCAATGTTAGAAATCAGAAGGTCACTGACCATGCTGATAGTCAACAGAAGCAAAACCAAAACTCCATAAACCACCCCAACTCAGAAGAAATGGAGTGGAATGGACTGAAGACAACAAGATGAATGTACCCTAGCTTTGGCCCACCATAATTAATAAAACATAATCTTCCAGTAACTACTCCTACCTCTACAGCAAATTACTTCCTAATTCCTGTTAATAATCTCAGCTCAAGAGAACACAGCAAATAGGATTTTGGAACTCCACCAGATATCAAAGCAAAGCTAAGATGGGCAAAGAGCTTTCATATGAGCTTTCTTGACTCAACACAGACTGCAAGATAAATCATTTGGGATTTTGTGACCCAAATGCTCTTTCAGCCATTTGTCTTGTTCAAGGGAGACACAAGCCTTGCCAATATGTTCCCTGCCCACATACCCTAAACAATAATTCACTTTTTTAAATGCTGTCTCAGTTCATTTACCACACCAGGGATAACCCACATAGAGGATTAGAGCCACACATCCCTTAGGAGAACTCATCTAGAGAAAATAATCTAATTGGTACAACTGCTAAAGCAGCCCACACGCACTGTCAATAATAATTAATTTAGAATCTCGCTTAACTGCATATCAACAAAGACATATCAACAAGCACATCAGGAGAGTCAGAGGGTCCAAAAGAAGTATACCAACTGAGTATCAGGGCAAAAAGGTCAAGTAAAATTTAAAAACTACAGTAAGACACAGAAGAAATTTTAAAGAATTTCTAAATTAGTACACTGAATGAAATGTGGAGAGATTTATGTATACAACTAGAGTAGACTACTTGAAAAGTAGCAACAGTAAAACAAGAAAATTCTGGGGACCTGAAAGCATGAGAAAAGGAAAGGGTGACCTTTGGGAAAGGGTGAAGAGAGAGGTATCTAACAGAGGTAGTGACGAGCCTAACAAATACAACTTAAAAAATGGAAAATCCTACAATATACAGACTTATTATAAAGAGCCCAACAGATCCAGCAGGAAATTATGTTGCTGAGCTCATAAAAAAGAAAATCTATAAGGATATTTCCACACTCCACCTTCACTGCCACACTCCCCACCTATCCATCTCCACAAAAATAGGATGAAATGAAACTTGAGTAATAAGCAGTATGCACATAAAGATGTAAGAAAACAAACATTCATATCAGCACAGTGCTAGCTACTAGGAGGCAAACTGAACCTGAGAGTCATGCTTTAAGCATATAAGACCCTAGACAGCTCCCAAGACATAACAAGTCCTATTTCCTAGCAGATGCAAAAGAAATTCCTCTATGGAGTGAAAAAAAACAAAAACAAAAACCAAAAAAAAACTTCTCAATGTAAGCTCCCAAATTTTCCACATATTAAATAAAGCTCAACAAAATATGAGTCCTGCGCAAGGATCACCACACACCTAAGGACACAAATACCAAGAGTGAACATGTTATACACCACTGAATTCAGATCTTCAATATCGCCAAATTATAAAATATGAAACGACACACACATAAAAGGGATTTTTAAAAATTAAACCACAGAATATGCGAACAAAAAGAAACTTTTGAAAATCATCAAAAAAAACTAGAAAGGAACAAAAAAAAACTAATGGATGATTTCAAAATCTCAATGAACAGGTTAAACATTAAAAATGGGCAGAAAGAAAGTCATAAAAATTAGTAATTTGAAGAAACCACATAAAATGCAAAGCTAAGAGGTGAGAAATTTAAAGGAGAATTAAGAGATAGGAGATAACAAACTTTGAAATCCTAATAGGAGAAAGTTTTTAAAAAAGAACTTTTAAACACAGTAGCAGAATACAAACAAGCACTATACACAACTAACAAGTCTCATTTAGGGGATAAAAAAGAGAACTAAAATGCTGGGCAATATCATCATGGAAGCTGGGAGGAGGGTGCTATTGATAGTAAAAGGGACTTTGTGTCAATTTTGAAAGGGACCAAGGTATTAATACTAAAACTACTTTATGCAATACAGAATTTCAAAGGTATTAACTATTTTTTAAAAGAAAGAAACACACTAAAACTACCACACCTAAAAAAAAAAGGGGGGGGGCAGTTAGACATCAACATCATTGCATTGTGAGTAGTTGCTTTTTTCTCCCTCCTTCGATTTATAACTAATCATACATCCATAGCCCAATAAAAAGCACCTCTGCACAGCACAACAGGACACCCAAATGGTCCACCCGTCTGTGCACCAATGGGTGGATAGGAGGCTCCAGATGGGAGCAGTAGCAGAGAAAGCAGCAGATCTAGTGTCCGTTTTGGCAGAGAAGGTGGAAGCTGAAAGTGATCACTGGAAGTCCAGTGCATGCTGCCATGCATGCTGCAGCTGGAAAAACCCACTGCTTTCTCTGAGAAGAAACCACAGTGACTACGGGGAGGGAAGGGTAAAAGGAAGCAGGCAAAGAACTTCAGAAAATCATTTTCTACTGTCTACCCCAGGATTCTGGTAAGCCGATCAGGACTCACCGTGTAAGAGCCCCCCCCCCCCCCAACATTAAAGGATTCCCCGCTACTGGACTGTGGGCAAACCCAAAGCCCCAAGTGCTAAGCACACACCTCCCCCAAATCTGCCACCATACTTTTTCTCTCTGGCAGTTTTTTTTGTTTTTGTTTTTGTTTTTATACCAATACTCACAAACATAGTGGCAAGTAAGCCCTGGTCAGAGACACCAAAAACTTGTGCTACAGCACTACCTACTGAAAAACAAGAAGGCTCCTAATTACCAACCTATTGAACTTTTCAGAATGAAAGGAAATAAAGCTTTAAGTAAATAAGAAAGATGTTCACTACTTCCAATACAGGCAGAAGCACTTTTTAATCAAACACTATAAAAAATCATGATAATATGATATCACAAAAGAAAATGAAAACTTTCCAGCAACTAAATACAAAAACACAAAACACTGCCATCTAACTAATAAAGAACTCAAAATAGCTTCGTGAAGAAGTTCAATGAGCTAAAAGAAAACTCAGGAAGGCAATACAATGATCTCAGGAATAAAATTTATGAACATAAGGAGTACCTTAGTGAAGAGAAATTCTGAAAAGAACTACACAGTTCTAAAGATAGAGAACTCAATAAATAAGGAATGCATTAGGTTTCATTGAAAATCAAGCATATCAGGGGGACACCTGGATGGCTCAGTCGGTTAAGCCTCCAACTTCAGCTCAGGTCATGATCTCACAGTTCACGGGTTCGAGCCCCATGCTGACAGCTCAGAGCCTGAAGCCTGCTTTGGATTCTGTGTCTCCCTCTCTCTCTGCGCCTCCCCTGCTTGCACTCTGTCTCTCGCTCTCTCAAAAATAAATAAACAAAAAATTTTAAAAAAGATAATTTATGACATCAAAAATATCAAGGAAGAACAAAAGAATGGAACAGCTTTATAGGTAAATGAAGATAAACTACCAACAGAAAGACTATTTTATCTATGAAATATTTTATGTAAACCTCATGGTAACCACTAAGTAAAATCTACAGCAGAGACACAAATCATTTAAAAAGAAAGAAAGAAAAAAAAACGGGGGGGGGGGGGGGGGGGGAGACTGAGCAAATTACCATGGAAAACTACCAATATACAAAGGTAGATAAACAGTAGAAAAAAGAAACAATAAAGAGACAAAATAACCAAAAGACAAAAGATAAAGTGACAGCTGTAAATCCTTACATATCAATAATCACCCTAAATATAAATGGATTGAACTTACCAACCAAAAGGTACGGAGTGGCTGGATAGATTAAAAAAACAAGACTCAACTATATCCTGTCTACAGGAGATTCATCTCAGCTCTAACAACACACATAGGCTCAAAGCAAAAGGATGGATAATGGTATTCCAAACAGTAACCAAAAGGTAGACACAGCCATATATACATACATCAGACAAAAGACTTCAAGCCACAAAAGGTTAACAAGCGACCAAAAAAAAAAAAAAAAAAAAAGGCATTAGATTATGCTAAAAAGATCAATAATATACAATCATAAAAATATACATCCTCAACATCCAACCACCAAAATATATCAGGCAAATACTAACAGATCTTAAGAGAGAAATACACAACAATACAGTAATAGTAGGGGACTTAAATACCCCACTATCAGCAACAGAAAGATATCGCAGACAGAAAATAAACAAATAAACACTGAAACTGAACCACACTTTAAGAACAAATGGACTTAACATATATATTCAACAGGAGCAGAATACATATTCTTCTCAATTGCACGGGGGACATTCTCTAGGACAGAACATATGACAGGCCACAAAACGAATCTGAGCAAATTTAAGACTAAAATCATACCAACTGTCTTTTCTCAACACAAAAGTATAAAACTGGAAATCAACAAGAAAAAATCAGTAAGATCTATAAATATGTGGAAACTAAACACCACACTTCTAAACAAACACTGGGTCCACGACAACATCAAAATGGAAATAAAATATCTGGAAACAAATGCAAATGGAAAAACATCATATCAATATTGTAGGATGCAGCAAAAGCAGCTCTCAAGAGGAAAATGTATAGCAATAAATGTATATATTAAGAAATCAGATCTCAAACAACCTAACTTTACATCTCAAGTAACTGAAGAACTAATTAAGCCCAAAGTCGTGAAAAAAAGGAAATAATAAAGATTAGAGTGGAAATAAATGAAATAGAGATGAAAAAAAAATAGAAAAGATAAACAAAAACTAATAACTCATTCTTCAAAAAGATAAACAAAATTGACAAACCTATAGCTAAACTAAGAAAAAAGAGAAAACACAAATAAATAAAATCAGGAATGAAAGAGGAGATACTACAACTGATACTACAAAAATAAAACTGTAAATGACCAGTAGCAAAATAACTATACACCAACAAACTACAAAACCTGGAAGAAATGGATACATTTCTAGAAATAAACAACCTACCAAGACTGAATCAGAAAAAATAGAAATTCTGAACAGATCAAATAAAGAAATTTAGTAAGTAATCACAAAAACTCCCTACACAGTTAACTCCTGGACCAGAAGACTTCACTGGAGAATTCTACCAAACATTTAAAGAATTAACACCAAGCTCTTCCAAAATATCAAGGCAGAGGGAATACTTCCAAACTCATTCTATGAAGCCAGTATTATACTCCTACCAAAACCATACAAGTACTACAAGACAACTATAGACCAATATCCCTAATGAATATAGATAGAAAAACTCTCAACAAAATATTAGCAAACTGAATTCAAGAACACATCAGATAATCAAGCACGACAAAGTGTAATTCATCCCTGAGATGCAAAGATGGTTCAACATACACATATCAATACATATATCACCTGTCAATAAAAGACAAAAATCACATGATCATGTGAATAGACACAGAAAAAGCATTTGACAAAATACAACATCCTTCCATGATAAAAACCCTTAACAGATAAGGTATAGAAGGAACATACCTCAACATAATAAAGGCCATAAGACAAAACCACAGCTAACATTATATTCAATGGAGAAAACTTCAAAGTGTTTTCCTATAAGATCAAAAACAAGAATGACTGCTCTCACCATTCCTACTCAATATAACACTGGAAGTCCCAGCTAGAGCAACTAACCAAGGCAAAGAAATAAAAGGCAATCAAATCTGAGAGAAGTAAAACTGTCACCATTTGCTGACGGTATGATCTTATACAGCTGACCCTTGAACAACTTCAGGTTTGAACTGCCCAGGTCCATTTATATGTGGATTTTTCTCAGTACGTACAGTATCATAAATATATTTTCTCTTCCTTATGATTTTAATAACATTTCTTCTCTAGCTTACTCTAAGAATATACCAATATTATACATGTAAACATACACAATATATGTTAATTGACTGTTTATGTTACTGGTAAGGTTTCCAGTCAACAGTAGGCTATTAGTAGTAAAGTTTTGGGGGAGTCATAAGTTATACACAGATTTTTGATTGCACAGTGGGTCAGCATCCCTAAACCTTATAATGTTCAAGGATCAATTATACATGGAAAAATGCCAAAGAATCCATCAAAAAAACTCTGAAAATTAAGCAATGATTTCAGGAAAATGACACCATAAAAAAAAAAAAATCAACACACTGAAATCAGCTGCACTCCTTTATATACTAATGATGAAGTATCTATGAAAGAAACAAAACTATCAAATTTAAATAGTATCAAAAACAATAAAATGCTTAGAAATAATGTTAACCAAGGAAGCCAAAGACTTGTACAACAAAAATTACACGACACCACTGAAAGAAATCGAAGAAGACACAATGAGTAAGACATCCCATATTCATGGGTCAGAAGAACTAATACTGTTAAAATAGCCATATTACCCAAAGGTATCTACAGAGTCAACACAACCTGCCCCCACAATCAAAATACCAAATGCAATCTTCACAGAAATAGAAGAAATAACTTAAAATTTGTATGAAACCACTAAAGACACCAAATAGCCCAAGCAATCCTGAAAACAAACAAACACACACACACACACACACACACACACACACACACACTATGCTTCCAGGTTTCAAACTACAGTACAACACAAAAACAAAAACAGATACCTCAACCAATCAAACAGAATGAGAGCCCAGAATTAAATCCAGGCATATATGATCAACTAACAATCAACAAGAGAGCCAAGAATATCCGATGGAGAAAAGGATAGTCTCTTCAACAAATGGTGCTGGGAAAACTACAGCAACACATGCAGAACAATGAAATTGGACCCTTATTTCACACCACTCACAATAATTAACCCAAAATGAATCAAACACTTAAACATAAGACCTGACACCATAAACCTCCTACAAGAAAATGCAGATAAAAAGCTTGCAGGTATTGGTCTTGTCAATAAATTCTGGGCATGACATCATAAGCCAAAATAAAAGCAAAACTCAACAAGTGGGACTACATCAAATTCAAAAGCATCTACACAGAAAAAGAGCAATTAACAACAACAAAAAACCTACACAATGGGAGAAAATTCTGGCAAACCATATATCAGATGAGGGATCAACATAAAAGTATATGAAAAGCTCAGTCAATAATAAAAAAAAATAAAATCTGCTCAATCGGTTAAGCACCCAACTCCTGGTGTTGGCTCAGGTCATGATCTCACAGTTTGTAAGTTCGAACCTATGTCAGGCTCCACACTGACTGCACAGTGCCTGCTTGAGATTCTCTCTCTCCCTCTCTTTGCCCCTCCCACACTCCCTCTTTCTCAAAATAAACATTTATAAACTTTAAAAAATAATAGTAATAATAATCTAATTTTTAAAAAGGCAGAAGAACTAAACATTGTTCCAAAGAGGACATCAAAATGGCCAGTGAAAAATACATGAAAGAATGCTCGTCATGCTAATCATCAGGAAAACGCAAATCAAAAATCACAATGTGATATCACCTCACACCTGTTAGAATTGCTATTATCAAGAGAAAACAGGTGCTAGTGAGGATGTGGTCAAAAGAGAATCCTTATATAGCACCAGTGAGAATGTAAACTGGTCCAACCACCATGGAAAATATGAAGGTTCCTCAAAAATTTAAAATAGAGCTAGCATTATGATCTAGCAATTCTACTTCTGGGTATATACCCAAAGGAAATGAAAACACGATTTTGAGAAGATATATGCACTCCTGTGTTTATCACGGCATTATTCACAATAGCCCAGATACGGAAACAATTCAAATGCCCATCAATGGAAGAATGGATTAAAAAAAAAAAAAAAAGGTACATATGCATAAGGAACTATATTCAGCCATGAGAAAGGAGGATATCCTGTCATGTGCAACAACATGGATGGCCCCAGAGCACATTATGTTAAGTGAGATAAGGTGAACAAAGAAAAACAAGTACATATGATACCACATGTATGTGGAATCCAAAAAAGTTAAACTTGTAAAACATAGAGTGAAATTTTTATTTTTAGGGGATGGAGGAGGTAAGATCAATAGTGTTTAAAGATACAAATTTTCAATGAGTAGTAAATAACACATAGAGATCTAATTAATGCACAGCATAATGAATACAAACAATAATCTTCTACTATATGCACTATGATAAATTTGGCTACTTTGGCAATCATATTACAACATATAAGCATATCAAAATAACACAAGGTACACCTTAAACTTGCAAAATGCCAGATGTTAAATTTACTCAATTAAAAAGCTTTAAAAAAAAAGAAAAAAGGGACTGCAGTAAAATGAAAATAATCTTTTAAAAAGAAAAACGGCAAAGAGAAAAAAGGCCAAGTAAAAAACAAGAACTGTAAGAAAAATAATAAAGTAGGTGCCTACATTCTTATCAGACCAAATTTTAACACACAAAGAATTATGACATAAAAAAGTCATCACAAAATGATTAAAGGATTCAAATCACCACAAAAATAATTTTAAGTTTATGTAAGCTATTAAATAAGATGAAAATACAGCAAAAATTGATAAAACCACAGAAATAAAATCACCACGACACAAGAGATTTAACATACTTTTTTCCACATTGATAGGTTATACACTAGAAAAATTAGTAAAGATATAGAAGACGGAAATAAGACAAGCTTAATTTGTGAGTCATTCAACCCTGCATCCTTACATAATCTTATCAAGGACACAAACATTTACAATGTCAGAACAATCTGATATATAATGCATGTCCCCAAAAATTTAAAAGAATCCAAATCTCACCCACCACACCTATATAACTAAAATGTAATTAAATTAGTAGAAAACAGAAAGATAAGTATTTCCATATGTTACAAAAAGCTCACAAGTAATATAACTGAGTGATACAAGATAATGAACATAAAACTTGATAGAATTAGGGATAGTAACACAAAAAAGAAAGAGCCTTATATGTTATACTGAAAAAAGCCTCAAAATAAGTAAACTAAGCATGAAATTTAGGAAACCAAAAGACAATACGAAAGTTCCCAAAGAATTAAGAAAGAAGATAATAAAGAACCGAAACTAATTAATTAGGAGAATACATTTAAACAATCAAAATGTGGTAAATCTCTGACAAGACTTATCAAGAAAAGAGTAATGACTATTAACATTAGGAATAAAAAAAGAAATGTAACTACAGAGATTTAAGGATGCACTGATAGGACAATAAAGAATACTTTAAGCCAAGGATTGGCTACCGTTTTCTTAAAGGACTAGACAGTTTAATGTTTTTGCTCATACCTTCCATCATAATTACTCAACTCTGCATTTATAGCACTAAAGCAACTACCAACAACTTATGAATGGGCATGGCTGTATTACAGCAGAACTTTATTTACCAAAAGGAGGCAGCAACCTGCAGGCAACAGTTTAAGGACTCCTGCTTCATGGCAATAAATCTGATAACTCAGATGATTTCCTAAACAAATATGAGTAACAAACACTTATTCTAGAAGAAACCCAAAAATCTGAAAAGATCAGTTATCATTAGAGAAAATAATTAAAGTCTTCCCACAAAGAGACATTAGGCTTAATGAGATGTTTCAAATTTTCGAAGACCAGAAAGGGTTACATATTACACAAACTCTTCCAGAGAACAGAAGTAAAGAGACTACCTTCCATCTCTTTCTATGAAACTAATACAATTTTGTTTTTTAACTAATACAATTTTGGCATGATTACAGATGCATGAACAAACATATATACATGGATTAGCCAAATAACTCCAGCAATATATTTAAATGACAACTATATCACAACAATGCCCAACAGAACCTTCCACAATAATTGAAATGTGTATTTTGCACTCTCCAATATGATAGCCACCAGCTACAATTAACACTTGAAATGATGAGGTTGGTATACCTGGGAAACTGGATTTTATTTAACTTTCATGAATTTCAAGTGCTACATGTAGCTACTGCTTAATACACTGGACAGTGTAGCTATAACTACGTTGGACAGTGTAGCTATATCATGACCAAGTCTGAGTTACCTTAATAATGCCAAGGTTGGTTAATAACCAGAAAAAAATCAATATAATTCAATTCACCATATCAACAAATTGAAGTAAGAAAACTATCTCAATAGAGGCAGAAACCAGTACCCATTTGCTAAAAATGGCACAAAGAAAATATGCTTACCTGATAAAGGTTATCTACCCAAAACCAACAACAAACATCATTCTTATTGGTGAAACTTATCAAGCATACCCTCTAAAGCCAAAACAAACAGAATCCCACTATCACTACCACTTTTTAATATTTACCAGAAGATTCTAGCCAGTGCACTGAGAAAAAGAAACCAGTGGTATAAGGATTAGGAAAAAACCACTATCTTGTTATTTCCAGATAATGCAGTTGGCTGTACTGAAACTCAAAAATAGCAATATATTGGGGTGCCTGGGTGGTTCAGTCTGTTGAGCATCCAACTCTTGATTTCAGCTCAGGTTGTGAGACCTGAGGGTTGTGAGATCGAGCCCCATGTGAGGCTTTGCACTGAGCTTGCTTGAGATTTTTGCTCTCTCCCTCTGCCCTCTGATCTCTCCTCTGCTTGCACACTCTTAAAAAAAAAAATTTTTTTTAATATTGGGAAACTAAAGTCTAGCAAGATGGGCAGATTAGTACGCAAAAAGTATGATATCCATATACCAACCAAAGCAAGTAAAAATTTAATTTAAAATCAAAAAGCATATTGTAAGGAACACCTATAGAACCTAACTAGATATCCAAGACCCTCTCCCTCTGCCCTCTCCAGCTCTAGCATCTCTCTCAAAATAAGTTAACTTTAAAAACAAAAACAGAAACAGAGGCACCTGGGTGGCTCAGTCAGTTAAGCATCCGATTTAGGCTCAGGACATGACCTTGTAGTTTGAGTTTGAGCCCCATATCCAGCTCTGTGCTGACAGCTCTGATCCTAGAGCCTGCTTCAGATTGTGTCTCCCTCTCTCTTTGCCTCTCCCCCACTTGCACTCTGTCCCTCTCTCAAAAGTGAACATTAAAAAATTTTAAAACAAAAAATAAAAACAAAAACAAAAGCTGAATTCATAGATACAGAAAACACACTGATGTTTGCCAGCGGCCAAAGGTTGAGGAATGGATGAAATGGATAAAGGTGGTCAAAAGTACAAACTTCTAGTTATAAGATGACTAAGTCTTGGGATGTAATATACAGCACAGTGATTACAGTTAATAATAATGCAATGTATATTTAAATAGTTGCTAAGAGAGTAAATCTTAGAAGATTTTACCACAAGAAAAATAAGTGTAACTACACGTAATGGATGTTAACTAGATTTATTATGATCATTTTGCAATACAAATATTAAATCATGTTATATAATCAGTTTTGGGTGTACATGATTATATCTCAAATTCAACTTTACTAACACTTATGTTCCATTAGTTCCCCCATATATATATATAATTTCCCACAATTTGCCACCCTTAGAAGCTCAAAGTCCTTTTTGTCTTGTCCTTCTCTTAAAAAAAAAAAAAGTATTGTTCTGTTGTTAAGATGTTGCATAAGCCCAAGTTCTAACCACCCTTTTGAGTTACTCATCAATGAGTATTCCCATGTGTATGCACAATGCACAAATGAATAAACTTCTGTTTTTCTCTTATTATTCTGTCTTTTGTCAGTTAAATTGTATGGTCCCAGCTAATAAACCTAGGATGGATAAAGAAAATGTATTTTTTTTCCCTCTCCTACATCAGATTAGCTAGAGAGAAGACAGATTTTTATTTGTGTGTATATATAGTAGTTCACAAATAAAGTGTGACTCAAGAAGGTGTTTAGAATCTATGGCTTACATACCAGCTTTAATAGGGGAAAGGGGGAAGGGCACTTACAGGAAAACAAATCATTTTCTGGAAAAATAAATGGGCCCTTAGGAGAACAGGATAGGAGATATGGTAGTTTTGTGACAATGTCTGTTTAGGTGTGGTATGGAGACTTCTCATCACCAGTAAGAAGAGTGAGTCTTCCAAGGCTGCTCCTGGGCAGAGAGAATTTATGACAACTGAGTTCTTTGAAGAGGCTCTGTTCTTTGGCAGATAAAAGATTTCGGGTACTCAAGTACCTTCCCAAAATAATTTTTATGCCACAGTAACTTATGCTGGAGCCCTTCAAGTACCAAGACTACGACAACACAGGAGAGAGAGAGAGAGAGAGAGAGAGACTGGGCTTAACTTCAAATACAGTAAGAATTAGGAATTTACAGCAAAAAGGAAAAAAAAGAAGAAAAAAAAAACATGTTTAAAAGGAGAACATCAAGAAAGTGAAAACAACCAAAAAGAATGACAGAAAATGCAAAACAAAAACACCTATATTTGATAAGAGACTTGTATCTAGAAAACTGCTACACTAATAAAAAGAACCCAATTTTAAAATGGACAAAAGGATATTAATAGTTTTTCAAATGAAATATACAAATAGTTAATACACACATGAAAAAATGCTAATCATCATTAGCCATCACAAAATAAAGAATCAAAACCATAATGAGATACCAGATGACACTCGCAGCATATCTACAATCAAAAGAATGACAATAACGGGTGTAGGTAAGGATGTAGAAAATTTGAAACCTTCACACACTAATAGTGGGAATGTAAAACGGTGCAACAACATTGGAAAACAGTCTAGCATTTCCCCAAATAGTGAAACAGTTACCACAGCATCCAGCAATTCCATTCCTAGGTACATACCCAAGAGAAACAAAAACATGTTTGCACATAAACGTGTACCCAAATGCTTACAATAGCACTACTCATAATAGCTAAAAAGTGGAAACCACCCAAATGCCCAGCAACTAGTGAACAAAATATAGCACACAATGAAACATCTGGCAATTAAAAAAAAAAAAAATACTGCTATACACTACAACACAGACTAACTGAAAACATTATGCTAAATAAAAGCTGCCAATTACTAAGGATCAAACATTAAATGATTCCATTAATATGAAATACACAGAATAAGCAGATCTATAGAGACAAAATAGATTAGTGATTATAGAAGGAAAGGGATGTTAGGAGGTACTTGTGAAGAGGTGTGGGTTTCCTTCTAAAATAATGAAAATGTTCTAAAATTGACTGTGGTAATAGATGCAAAACTATAAATATACTAAACCACTGAGCTGCACGCTTCAATGAATTGTATGTCATATGAATCATACCTAAACAAAGATGTTTAAAAACACCAATGTGATAAATGCTATAATAAAAGCATACACCAGACCAGGCAAAGAATCAGATGTCTGAAAATGGGTAGTAGGGATAAGGAAACCCTCCTTGAGAAATCACACTTGAGCTAAATCTTTTTAAAAATGCACAATCTGGGGGCGCCTGGGTGGCTCAGTCGGTTAAGCGGCCGACTTCAGCTCAGGTCATGATCTCGCGGTCCGTGAGTTCAAGCCCCACGTCGGGCTCTGTGCTGACAGCTCAGAGCCTGGAGCCTGTTTCAGATTCTGTGTCTCCCTCTCTCTGACCCTCCCCCGTTCATGCTCTGTCTCTCTCTGTCTCAAAAATAAATAAACGTTAAAAAAAAAAAATTTTTTTTAAATAATAAAAAAAATAAAAATGCACAATCTGAAAGTCTGCCAACAGAACAAACCTAGGCAGAGGATTTCGGATGAAATTAAAAGCACAAAGTGCAAGAGATTTTGACAGTCCTCAATAATCTCATATAGCCAGGACTAAGTAATTCTACTGTGAACTAAAAATTCTGCTGAAAAGGGAAGCAGAGGCAGATTCATCAAGAACCTTGGATGCTCAAATTTATTTTTTTCTTGCAAGCACGGGAAGTTTAAAAAAGAAATTTTAACCAAGGAAATGAAATAATCAAACATCTTTTACATAAATTATCTTGACAGTTCCTGGAGGATGGAGTAGAATATTGGAGTTAAGAAACTGGTTAGGAGTCTACTAATTTAAGGAAATAAATGAGGACTTGGACTAAACTAAAAGCCACAAGCATAAAGGAAAAGGGACCTGGACCAAATGAAAAGTAACAAGCATAAAGGAGGAGAAGGGTGGGAGAAAAGAAAAAAAGTAAATTTAATGACTCACTGGAGAGAAGAAAAAAAAATTCGTTAATGAATGAAAATCAGAACTGAAAGTTAAACCTGAAACGTTAATGTGGGGGTAACCAACACAGAATGGAAGCCATGGAAATAAGTGACATGCAGGAAAAGCTTAGAAAGAAGATTAAAAAGCAAGTAAATAAAAGACAAAATACTACAGGAAGGACAGTTTTACTCCAAACTGAAATGTTTCTACGTAATGAATTCACATCACTAAAATTCATAATTATATTAGCAAACCAACCATAAAGGTTAAAACTGCTTCATTAAAAAATTAGATGGGTTTAAACAAGAAAGGATGCTAATTTCAGCCTGATCTAAACTTTTCAATAAGGTTTTAAAAGGTTTGGATTAAAGGCAGCACACTGTAATAATAGGAGGAGGAATAACAACACACTGAGTACCTATACAGTGCTCACAGTTCTAAACACTTATTGTGTATTAATTCATTTGATCCTCACCAACCCTGCAAAATAAGTAATCTTTCCTAGAAAGTGAGGCACAAAAAAGTTAAGTAATCTGCCCAAGGCTAAAAGCCAGGAAGGGGTGGGGCAAGGACTCCAACACAGTTCCAGAGCCCACATTTTTAAACACTGTACTGGCTTTCAAAGGCAAGTATTTTAAGATTTTAAAGGAAAACAAACAAGCAAGCAAACAAACAAAAAAACTTGGTATATCAAGATACTACCATAAGCACTTTACAGAAGTTCTCTAATCTTCAAAATCATCTCAGAAAATATAGTGACTCTCCTAACCATTTTTACAGGTTAGGAAACAGGTTTAGAGAGATGAAGAGACTGTGCAAGATCACGCTGTATGGCAGAATGATTATAAAATGGCCCAAATTCTCCAGCCCTCCTAGTATCCATACCCCCTGCAATATGACCCTGGCTCCTCCTATAAGAAGATAAGAGTTGATTTCCCCACATCTTGAATTTTGACTGACCTCCTGATTTGCCTTGGCCAATGAACTTGGCCAAATAAAGTCAGAAGTGACGTGCCAGTTCCATGTGTAATCCTCAAGAGATCTTGCATGTTTCTACTACCTCTCTTAGAATCCTGCCACCACCATGTATGAACAAGCCCAGACTTCACTGATGAATGATAAGAGACATGTGCCTCAGTCACCCACCCCCCCATAAGAGAGCCAGTAAACCGCCACAAATGTGAGAAGCCACCCTAGAGCAGCACCCCCACCACCAACCTGCCAAGTGATTGCAGATATAGGAGCAATTCCAGATGAAATAAGCCAAATCTAGCCCTGATGATCAGAACCATCCATCTAATCCATAGATGCATGAGTAATAATATACATTCGTTTTAACCACCAGTTTTTGTTTTTGTTTTGGCAGGGGTTTGGGTTGTTGCAGAGCAATAACTAATCAAAATTCATGGTAAGCAGAAGAGCTAGGATTTAAAGCCAGGCAGTCTGGATCCAAGCTCACCCTCCTACTTACATTATATAACTTCCTCAGTTTCAAAGTAGACATGCAATGCTACTATACCATTTTCCTTTGTGCAAAAGACAGAAACCACATATGCTCACTATTTCATATTACTGAAAATTTATAAAAGCTCAAAATACTAATTTTAATTTTTGTTTTCTCCTTCAAGTAAAATATCCAAAAAGTACACTGGAATTAGAACCAAATTACTAATACCACCTGTCCATTAAGTATTAGATAACAAAAAAGAAAAACTACATATACTTTCCTTGATATATTTATACTTCTTTCAATGTAAATAAATATTTGTGTACAGGATATCCTGATCAATTCTCTGTGTTTTACAAAATGTACTTATTTTTTATTAACTCATTCTCACTCTTACCTGATGCACTTTGCTTCCCAATTCACTGACATACAACACACCATATCATCTACCCACCTATATATACATCTATGCCCATATAGTTCCCTCGGTGGATCTTAGTTTCCACCTAGGGATGCAGCAATGATTAACCTGGAAGTTGAGACCACCACTCAGCCACTTTGGGCTTTTCATGCCAATGAATCAACAAAGGAAGAGGTTACAGAACTGACTGTGGTGACTGATCTTACTATGAAGAGAAAACTACGTTGCTACTACACAAGAGGGGCTAAGAAAAAGTATGTCTGAAATGCAGGAGTTCCTCTGGGACACCACTTAGTATTTCCATGTAATGTGATTAAAGTCAGTAGAAACAATCCAGGCAAGAATGTTAATGACACAGACCCTTAAGGAATAAAGGTTTGAGTCACCCTACCAGGCAAGCAACCACAACCAGCTGAGGTACTTGCCAAGAACACAGGGAATGTGGAATGGCAGCAGGAGAAGGCAATTATAGATAGCAACTACAACTGCATGACTAGTTGCAGAAATGAACATTCTACTATTTGTTTTAATATAAGAAATCAGTATATATATATATATATATATATATATACACATACTTTTTTGTCTTCCTTTCTACAACCATCTAATAGTAGTTAATTTCATATCAATATTTAAGTTACAGGACATTAAGTAGAAAATGTGACTTAAGCAGAAAAAAAAAAATGAACCCAACTATGGATAAAGGAATTTTCTTTCCTATCTTAGGAAGAATATTCGTATGTTATCAGTTGGACAAAGGATAGTTGCATTATGTTCATCAAAAGCATAATTTTCCAATTGTCTTTGTAAGTTAAATATAATTAAAAGAGGGGTCTATAGGTGCCATGGTGTCAAAGAATGGACTATGATGGCTTTTTATTGTCATCTTAGCTAGGCCGGAACTACATTTCTCCAAATTCCACTCCTTGCATGGTTGCGAGTTAGAGTTGGCCTCAAAAGACATTCCCATGAAATTTAGAAAATAAAAGTGAAGAAACAGCCATATGTAGAACTTCAACATGAAGTCAGGTAGTTTTGCAGTTCTCACACATTGTCATGGATCTTTGGGCCCACAGTCGTTGGCATGAGGCAGCAACTGGGCCCACAGCTCCCCTAGCTCCTGCTAGATCTCCTTCTTCATTTTTCCAAGTAATACTAGGGCAGGTTGTGTGCAGCTCCACAACGGATCTTAGTTTCCACCTAGGGATGCAGCAATGATGAAACTGGAAGTTGAGACTGTGCCATACTTCCTGAAAGTTGTGGTGTGCCATACCTACTAATTATGCACATCATCAAAGTTGCAGGTTTGGAAGCAATGAGAGAGCAATGAAGGTTGAAATTTGGGCTTACAGGTTCCAGCTATTTCCATAAGTTCCAAGTGATCTTTGCATGTTTCAGTTTAACCTTACTTCCCCCAACTTAATGTCTATCTTCCCTTCCCACATGTCATCCCTACTGACTTAAGCCTAGCACCACACTCAGGAGTGTATACCTAGATCCCACAATTCATTAAAAAAAAAAAAAAAAAAAAAAAAAAAAAAAATCAATCACTACAATAATTTTACTTCTCTAATCAAACTCTAATTAATAAAGATGGAAATGTTATTTAGGATTAGACTACTGTAGAAAGGGCTGAATGTGTCCACCCTTCTCTTCTCCACCTCATCTTACACCCAACTAAAAAGAAAAATATCTATCATATATTGGGGGTTATCATGTACCTCACTTTCCTTCTATCAGCAAAAATAACTATCATATATTGGGGGTTATCATGTACCTCACTTTCCTTCTATCAGCAAAAATACTTTAGAATTTAACTGAAGAACATTAAGTTTCAAATGCATTTACTTTCTAAAGGAGCAACTTCAAATTTAAAATCTACCTTTTTGGGACACCTGAGACACAGGCGGCAGACTCTTGATTTCAGCTCCGGTCATGATCTTGCAATTCATGGGATCAAGCCCCACACTGGGCTCTGTGCTGATGGTGCAGACAACCTGCTTCTGATTCTCCCTCTCCCTCTGCCCCTCCCCAGCTTGTGCTCTCTCTCAAAAGAAAATAAAATCTACCTTCTTATAGTTATATTCATATTAAAATAACAAAATAGATGCTGTCCAAATTCAAGAAAACTAAAAATCAACAACACCTTAACGTACTAGTATTTTTAGACTACATTAATGTTAACCTTAGATGTGTGTTGAAAGCACAAAACAATAAATCTCTTAGAAGACGTATGTGCCATCTCTAAACCAATCCATTCAGTTCCCTCTTACACACACTTTTTTCTTTTTTAATCTGTTTAAAGGCAAATTTTTGTAGAATGAATCTAAAGGGTCCTCTGGACCTGAGCTGGTACCTAGCTAAACATTTAAACATAAATAGATATCCAACAGCCCAATCATGAACACAAATTTTGAAGACTGAAGCAGCTGAAACATTTACATTTTAGTACTTTTTCCACAAAGCAGAAATATTAAGAGAAGGTCAAAGACAATTGAAAAATGACTTTTTTTCCCATTATTATCTGATCCTATGTGTCCCCAATGCTGTCTATGAAGTCTGTGCTAAAAAGGGGAAGAAGGAACAGCAGTAGAAATATAGCTTTAATATAATCCCTTTCACCAGCTTTTGTAAACATTCTTTAGCTCCCAACTCTTCACTAAATTACTGATTTAGACCAAGTGTATGTAATTGAAGAGCAAACTTCTCTCACTCTAAAAATGTGTAATCCTAAAATAAGGTGTGTGTTAAAAGCAACTGTGCCTAAAGGCCTAATTTGAAATGAATGAAAATTAGTTTGTGAAGAATTCTAATAATGGTGGAGTAGCTTTTGTCTACTCCTAAAACTAACCCTTCCACAGATGTCAGTTATAAATTCTGTAGAAAATATTTCTTTAAAGTTTATTTATCTTGAGAGAGAGAAGCTACAAGCAGTGGAGAGGCAGAGAGAGAGGGAGAGACAGAGACAGAGAGAGACAGAGAGAGACAGAGACACAGAGAGACAGAGAAACAGAGAGAGAGAGACAGAGACAGAGAGAGAGAAAATCTCAAGCAGGCTCTATGTTATTAGGGTGGAACCCAATGAAGGGCTCAAATTCAGGAACCATGAGATCATGAATTGAGCCAAAATCAAGAGTTGGACGCTTAACCAACTGAGCCATCAGGTACCCCTAAATTCTGGATAAAATAATTTTAAGAATGACTCAAAGATAAAACAAAGCAACCAAGAGCAGGTAGATATTGGGAAATTTGACTACTGAAAGAAAAGAAGTACAGTGTTCAAATTTATACAGCTTTTTTCGAAGGGCACTCCTCACCTGCAATAACACAAGTCCACTATACCTCAGGCAGAAAGCTGCAGTTTTATTGAAGTTCATGGCCACAGAGTGGCTGAAAACTCAGAGAGGAAATTCAGTAAAGGAGTTAGCCATAGCAAGAGAAGCCTCAAAAACTAATATAAACTCTTCAAATTCTTTAAAAAAAAAAAAAAAAAAAAAAAAACAAACCCTTGAATTGTATATGCTTAAAGAAGATTCCAAGGAGCCCAGCAGAAAACAACTGGAAAGCTGAAAGAATTCAGCAGCAATGTCAGCTGCTTCCCACTGCAGAGACATGAGCTTGGAATTTGAATCCAACCAAGTTACAAGGCGTTAGAAAACACCTCAGGCTTTCTATAGACCCATCTTACTAAAGTATAAGACCAAGCCTCCACAAGTTCAAGATGATCAGCCAGTAATTTAATCATGCTCCCCAAAGGAAGATAAAGAGAATTTAGAGATGGCATATCATCCACAATGTCCACTCTACGATTACAACTTTCTAGACATGAAAATAAGCAGGAAAATATGAGGTGCTGTCAAGGGGGGTGGAGGAAGCAGTTAAGAGAAAAACACTATGAAATAATTCAGAAGAGTGAACTAACAAGCAAGGATGCTAAGGCAGCTATTATAAATATGTTGAAAAACTTAATGAAGAATATGGTCACAATGGGACATCTCAGTGGATAAATGAAAATCGTTTAGGGGCGCCTGGGTGGCTCAGTCAGTTAAGTGTCCGACTTCAGCTCAGGTCATGATCTCACAGCTTGTGGGTTTGAGCCCCATGTCAGGCTCTGTGCTGATGGCTCAGAACCTGGAGCCTGCTTTGGATTCTGTGTCTCCCTCTCTCTCTGCCCCTCCTCCTCTCATGCTCTGTCTCTGTCTCTCTCAAAAATAAACATTAAAAAAAATTTTTTTAAAGAAAAAAATCGTTTAAAAAAAAAGAACCAAGTGAAATACTAGAACTGAAGGGTATAGTATTTAAAAATGGGCTTAAAATATCAGCACCCCCATGTTCACTGCAGCAATGTTCACAGTAACAAAGACATGGAAACCTAAATGTCCATCAGTTGATGATGACTTGATAAAGATGTATTTTATGTATGTGTATATCATGAAATGCATTCATTCAGTCAAGCAAAAGAAGGAAATCTTGCCGTCTACAACAACATGGATGCAACCTGAAGGCACTGTGCGAAATGAAATGAATCAGAGAAAGAAATACCAAATAGTCTCACTTATATGTGAAATCTGAAAAAGGAGAACTCTCATAGAGAGTAAATTGGTGGTTGCAAGGGGCTGGGGTGTGGGAGAAATGGGGAGACTTTGTTGAAGAGTAAAAACTTTCAGTTATAAAATGAATAAATTCTGAGAATCTCACGTACAGCATGGTGACTATAGTTAATAATCCCATACATATTATATAATTGAAAGCTGCTAAGAATAAATCTTAAATGTTTTCACAACACACAGAAAATGTTAGCTATGTGAGGTGATGGATGTGTTAACTAACCTTACTGTAGTAATCATTTCATATATATACATGTATCAAACTATCATGCTGTACACCTTAAATTTACAAAATGTTATTTGTTAATTACAGCTCAATAAAGCTGAAAAATGAAAGAAAAGAAAAAAAAAAGATTTGGGCAGGGATACTTAAAAGCAAATTAAAAAAAAACATAAAAAAGAGTCAGTGACCTTGAAGACAGAGCAGTAGAAATTATTCAATCTAAAGAACTGAGGGGAAAAGATTTTAAAAAGTTAACAGACTTAGAGACCTATAGTACAATTTTAAGCAGAATAACAAGAATCTCAAATGGAGCGGAGACAGCAAAACAGGGAACGTATTTTTAAATAATGGTTAAGATGTCCCACATTTGGTGAAAAATATCAAATTACAAATCTAATAAGCTCAGCTAACTCTAAACATAGTAGCAGAAAAAAAAAGGAAAAGAAAAAATATAAATCAAATTATTGAAAATTGAAGACACAATGGAAACCAAAAGACAATAAATATACATCTTTAAAGTAATTAAAGAAAAAGACTATCAACCCAGAATCTATATCCAGCAAAAATATTCTTAAAAAACATAAACATATTCAACTAAGACTCAAGACTTTATCAATTGATTTATGCATTATGCAATGTTAATGGAAGTTGTTCAAGCTGAAGGGAAATGACGTCAGTCGAAACTTAGATGTACACAGAAAAAGAAAGAAAGAAAGAAAGAAAGAAAGAAAGAAAGAAAGAAAGAAAGAAAGAAAACCTGAAATAATATGTAGGTATATACCAAGGACTATCTCATTTATTTTCTCTGAAATTCTTCAAGAGACCAGTGACTAAAGCAAACATAGCACTGTGCTGAAGCAAAAAATAGCACACCAACAGCACAAAGGTCAAATATAATTATACTTTGTAAAGTTCTTTCATTTTACATGAAATAGCATGTTAGTGCAAAATAAAATGTAAAAGTTAATCATGAATACTGTAATTCCTAGAGCAACCACTAAAAAATTACAAAGCAGTTTAGCTTAAAAAGCCAATAGAAGATTTAAAATAGGGGCAACTGGGTGGCTCAGTTAAGCATACGACTCTTGATTTCAGCTCAGGTCATGTTCTCATAGTTCGCTGGCTCAAGCCCACATCGGTCCCTGCACTAACAGCATGGAGCCTGCTTGGGATTCTCTCTCCCTCTTTCTCTGCCCCTCCTCCACTTGCCTGCAGTCTCTCTCTCTCCCAAACAACTTTAAAAAAATATTTTGGGTTTTGTGGATTATAGCCCTTGCAGTGGCTATTCTCTTATTGTAGTGTGAAAACAGCCATGGCAATATGGAAATGAATAGGCATGGCAGTGTTCTAATAAAACTTTACTTATAAAGGCAGGCAGAGGGCCAAGGATCTGCCCTGTAGTTTGCTGATCTCTGATCTATATTTCTGTAGGTTATTTTATATCCATTTCACTTGTTAAGAGAGGGGTATCATAACTCCCAGCTATAATTGTAGATTTGTTCATTTCTTCCTATAACTTTTATATCTATAACTTAATCAGCTTTTGCTTCATGTGTTTCCTTAATGCAGTTTTTGCCTCAGGCTCTCTGGTATTAGGTGGATTCTCATTTGGTATTGGTATGCCTTCTGGATGAATTGACCTTTTTACCTTTAATAATTCTTTACTGAAGTTAACCACCCCCCCCCTTTTTTTTAATAAAAAGATTTTTCTTAATGTTTATTTATTTTTGAGAGAGAGACAAAATATAAGCAAGGGAAGGGCAGAGAGAAAGCGAGACAGAATCTGAAGCAGGCTCCAGGCTCTGAGCTGTCGACACAGGGCCCGAGAAGACACTCAAACTCACAAACCACAAGATCGTGACCTGAGCCAAAGTCAGATGTTTAACCAACTGAGCCACCCAGGCACACCTGAAGTTACATTTTTTTCTGTTATTAATGTAAGTACACAACTTCTCCTGTGTTTACTATTTACATTCATGATGTATGATTTTCATTATTACACTTTTAACCTGACTTGTGTTTTTGTTCTTAAAATGCATCTCTTATATACAGCATATATTTAGTGGACTTTCTTTTCATTTTTAAAAATGTTTCTTTTTTTATTGAGATATAGTAAACATACAATGTTACATTAGTTTCAAGTGTACAATATAGTTATATGGCAAGTTTATGTTATGCTATCCTCATTGCAAGTATAGTTCATCTGTCACAATACTATTACAGTACCAAAAACTATATTCCCTATGCTGTACCTTTTATCCTTATGACTTAATGATTCCTTAACTGGAAGCCTGTATCTCCCAGTTTCCCTCACCCATTTTGCCTATCCCCTCACCCTCCACCCCTCTGGCAGCCATCAGTTCTCTGTATTTATGGGTTTGTTTCTGCTGTTTAATTTTTTTTTAGATTCCTCATATAAAAGACATCATTTGGCATTTGTCTTTAACTTATTAGCATCCATGTTGTCGCAAAAGGCCAAGATCTCATTCATTTTTTTTCTTTAAGTATTTATTTTGAGAGAGAGAGTGTATGTGGCCGTGTGTGTATGCATGGGGGAGGGGCAGAGGAGAGAGACACAGGGGAAGAGGGAGAGAGAGAATCCCAAGCAGGCTCAGCGCTGGGGGGCTTGACCCCACCAACCAAGAGATCATAACCTGAGCCGAAATCAAGAGATGGATGCACAACCGACTGAACCATCCAGGAACCCCTCATTTTTTTTTTTTTAATATTAAACCTACTTATATAGCAATTTCTGTCTTTGGAGTTTTAGGAAACATTGTATTTAACAATATTTATATGGTTGAATTTAAGTCTGTTATTTGCTACGTGTGTTGTATTTTTTTAATCAAGTCTGTTGTTTGCTATGTGTTGTATTTTTTTAACCTGTATTTTTCTCCCATCCTTTACTGTCCCTTTTATGTTACATATTTTTTAATATTTTTTTTTAAATATTTTTATGTTTGTTTATTTTGAGACTGAGTGCAAGCAGGGGATGGGCACCCCTAAAATATTTTTTATATATAGAGAAAAAGTTTTGATTATGATATAGATGACTTAAACACTATTAACCAATCTGACCCAACTGTATCATAGAGCATATACTGCATCATAAAATGAGTCTCAAATTTCAAAAGGCAGAAATTTTAGAGTATGTTCTCTGACCCCAACAGAATCACATTAGCATTCAACTATAAGAAACTATCTATGAAAACTCAAAATACCTGGAAATCAAGCAACATGTTTCTAAATACTCCAAGAGTCAAAGAAATCACAAAGAAATTTAGAAAATATTTTTAACTGATAATGAAAATACAATATGTAAACATTAAACATGCAATTAAGCAATGCTTAGAGAAGAAAGGATAGCTTCAAGTGCTTATATTTAAACACAAAGTCTTAAGTTTAAATGTCTAAATTTCCACATTTAGACATAAAGCCAGAGAAGGGGCACCTGGGTGGCTCAGTCAGTTGGGCGTCCGACTTCAGCTCAGGTCAGAGGTCGAGCCCCGCGTCGGACTCTGTGCTGACAGCTCAGAGCCTGGAGCCTGCTTCGGATTCTGTCTCCCTCTCTCTGCTCCTCCCTCTCTCTACCTCCCTCCCTCTCCCTCTCCCTCTCCCTCCCTCCCTCCCTCCCTCTCTCTCTCTCTCTCTCCCCCCCCCCCAAAAATAAAGCTTAAATTTTTTTTTCAAAAAAGCCAGAAAAAAATATTAAACCAACAGAAGAAAGAATTAAGGAATTATCAAGATAAAACCAGAAGCCAACCAAAAGCTGTGAAAAGAAATAACATTGCTAAGCCCTAGCATGAATGACGAAAAACAGAAGAAAGTAAACTACAAACTACCAACATCAGGAATAAAAGACCAATCATGACAAATCCTGCAGGCATTAAAAGGATCACAATGGAAAATTATAAACCATATGCCAAAAGATTTGGTAACTTAAATAACCCACAAACTGCTTGACTTTGGCTCAGGTCATAATCTCACAGTTGGTGAGTTCGAGCCCCACACCGGGCTCTATGCTGACAGCTGGGAGCCTGGAGCCTAATTAGGATTCTGGGTCTCCCTCTCTGCCCCTTCCCTGCTGGCACGCACTCTCTCTTGCTCTCAAAAATAAAATTAAAAAAAAAAAAAGCATCATAAACCATATTTATCAAGAACACAGACATCCTTAACAAAACAAACCCAAAAACAGGTAAGTGGACAAAACATCATGATCATGTAAGGTTATCCCAGAAATGCAAGATTGGTATCACTTTCAAAAATCAATAAATAGGGGCACCTGGGTGGCTCAGGTCATGATCTTGTGGATTGTGAGTTCAAGGCCTGTCGGGCTCTGTGCTGACAGCTCAGAGCCTGGAGCCTGCTTCGGATTCTGTGTCTCCTCTTCTCTCTGCCCTTCCTCTGCTCATGCTCTGTTTCTCTCTGTCTCTCAATAATAAACATTAAAAAACTTTCCTTTAGAAAAAAAAAATCAGTAAATATATTTCACCAAAATAAATAACAGAATAAAGAATAAAAGCCATACAATCATCTCACTAAATACAAAAAAAAAAAGGGGGGGGGGATGTGTGACAATATTTAACACCCATTCATAATTTAAAAGTTTCAGTAAAACAGGGAGTATCTTCCATCTGATTTCTTTTAATCTACAAAAAAAACCCACTGCTGACATCCTATTTTATGGTGAAGGACAATGTTTTCCCTTAAGATCAGGAACGAGACAAGGATGTCCATTCTCACCATCGCTCTTTAACATTAGACTGAAAATGAGAGATGGTGCAATAAGGCAAGACAAAGAAAAAGCTTGTAAGATGAGAAAAGGAAGGAATAAAACGGTCTTATTCACAAATTATCTGACTATTTTTGTAAAGAAAGTCCTAAGGAATCTACAAAGAGTCCTGGAACTAAACGAATCTGAACTCAATTTAAAGTAACTATGGCATTTTTGTATACAAAGAACATTTACAAAATTTCATTTGTAATAGCATCAAAAAGATTTTTAATACATGCAAGATCTCTACAGAGAACATTAAAATGTTACTGTCTAAAAAAAAATTTTTAATGTTTTATTTAGTTTTGAGAGAGTGAGAGACAGAATGCAAGCAGGGGAGGGGTGCGGACACAGAATCTGAAGCAAGCTCCAGGCGCTGAACTGTCAGCACAGGGCCTGACGCAGGGCTCGAACCCACGAATTGTGAGATCATGACCTGAGCCAAAGTTGGACACTTGACCAACTGAGCCACCCAGGCGCCCCTAAAAGATTTTTTTAATATTTATATTTAAGAAAGAGCGCAAGCAGGCAAGGGGGAGAGAAACAGAGACAGAATCTGAAGCAGGCTCCAGGCTCTGAACTGTCAGCACAGAGCCCAACACGGGGCTCCAACTCACAAGCAGTAGGATCATGACCTGAACCGAAGTCAGACGCTTAATGGACTGAGCCACCCAGGTGCCCCAAAATGTTACTTTTTATTACATGTATATAAATTAACACATTAACATAACATCACATTATATGATTGATATGTTAACATATTAATATGTAAAAATCCATTTTAGTAGGTTGATGTAGAGATCTTCCACACACGTTTACAACACATTTAAAGATGAACTAAATAAAAGGAGAGATATACAACTGTATTAGTCATCGCTGTGTAAGAAACAATCCCAAAACTTAACAGCTGAAACAAAATTATCTCAGTTTCTAAGGGTCAGGAATCCAGAAGCAGCTTAGCTGGTGGGTCTGGATCAAGGGTCTCTGATGAGACTGTAGTCAAATAAATAATAGTCAACTGAAGGCTAGAGGAGGATCTGCTTCTAAGGTCACTCAAGGCTATTGGCAGAAAGCCTCAGTTCTTTGTCACGTAGATGTTAGGAGACAATAATCCATGGGACCTACATTTCTGCACATTTTGCAACTGAGGATGGACTGCCCTTTGTTCTAAACTATGTTTCAAAGGTATCTATAAAATGAACGGACTTAGAAGATAAAGAAAGTCA
This sequence comes from Panthera onca, assembly GCF_046562875.1. Lineage (NCBI taxonomy): Eukaryota > Metazoa > Chordata > Mammalia > Carnivora > Felidae > Panthera > Panthera onca. The sequence continues at coordinate 228,963,263 of NC_138339.1, forward strand.
CCTCCAAAGCAAAGAGCAGGTATGCTTACTGCACATCTAAAAATATCCAGTTTTGGGGTGCCTGGGTGGCCTCAGTAGGTTAAGCATTTGACCCTGGATTTCAGCTCAGGTCATGATCTCATGGTTTATGAGATCAAGTCCCACATCAGGTTCCATGCTTGGGATTCTCTCTCCCTTGTTCCCTCTGCCTCTCTCTCTCTCTGTCCCTCTCCTTGTTCATGCTGTCTCTCAAAATAAACATTTAAAACATAAAAAAAAATAAATAAAACTATCCAGGTTCCCCGTGTCCAAAGTTCCTCTCCTGAAACACAGCCCACTGCATATGTAGGTGTCATCTGGCCCTCTTCACGTTACCAGGTGCGAAATGGAACTCAAGGAACTGGTGCAAAAATGCCAAAACCCTAGCTACTCCTCCTGTAATTGTGACAGTCTTTCCAATCTGACCCAGGGGCCTCATGTCTTTTATCAGCACCCATGAAACTGTAGTAAGCTAACTTGAGAGCCTGCAAGTAGGGTAAAAACTCAGACCCTTCACGGTCTTGACATTGGGTCTCTCTACAATATGGCATCTGGTTTTTTCTACAGTGGGTGATGAGGAAAAGACCAGTAACAAGCCACTGTATCTTTTTTTAACCTAATTTTAGAAGTGACATACCATCACTTTTCCCATACCCTATTGATCACACACATCAACCCTAATCAATGTGCAAGTTGGCCTATGAAACAGTGCAAATACCAGACAGGGATCAATGGGAACCATGTGAGAGGCTAACTACCACATTCAATATCGGTACAGATCAGTTTTCCCTATATATATCTACAGAGCAGCACAATCCCAATCAAAATCCCAAAAGACTTTCTTTTTATAGAAATTGAGACCCTGAAACACAAAAGAACCAGACCGGCCAAACAATGTTGGAGGATTCACACTATTTGATTCCAAAAGTTATGGTAATAGAGACACTGTGACACTGGCATAGGAGAAACAAATAGATCAATGAAACAGAATTGAGTCCAGAAATAGACCTACACATGTAAGTTCAAAGGATTCTGAATAAAGACACAAAGGCTAATCACTGCAGCAAAGAAAAGGTGTTTCGTTTTTGGGTTTTTTTTCCAAACAATGGTGTTGGAATTGGATAAATGTATTTTTAAAAGTGAACTTTAACCTCCTACTTCACACCATGCAAAATAATTCAAGATGGATCATAGCCTTATAGGTAAAGGCTAAGACTATGAAACTTCTAAAAGAAAGCACAAGAAATTATTTTCATGACTTTTGGATAGGCAGAGATTCTTACGACTCAAAAGCATAATCTATTTTTTTTTCATTTTTTTAACGTTTGTTTATTTTTGAGAAAAACAGAGACAGAACATGAGCGGGAGAGGGGCACAGAGAGAGGGAGACACAGAATCTGAAGCAGGCTCCAGGCTCTGAGCTGTCAGCACGGAGCCCGACACAGGGCTCAATCCCATGAACTCGAGATCATGACCTGAGCCAAATTCGGATGCCCAACAGACTGATCCACCCAGGCACCCTAAAAGGCATATCTATTAAAGAAAAAACTTGATTATTTAGACTTTGTCAAAATACACTATTAAGGAAAAAACAAGACAAACTACAAATTAGGAGAAAATACTCTTAACACATTGATCTGACAACTTGTATCCAGACTATATTACACACCAATAAAAAGATAACCAATTTTTTAAACACGCAGAAAACTTGGAAGACAAATTCACAAAAGAAAATACACTAATTATCAATAGCTGTATGAAAAGCTACTCAACATCATTAGCCACCAAGGAAATCCAAAATGAAACCACAATGAGAAACCATTTCATACCTTATAAATGGCTAAAATTAAGACTGATTATCCAAACGTTGGCAAGAATGTAGAGCAACTAGAATTCTCATATATTCATGGTGGGAATATAAAGTAGAAAATCACTTTGAAAATGTGGGAATTTCTGACATAGTTAAACACACATCTGCCTATAAACTCACAATTCCATTCCTAGGTATTTACTCAAGAAAAATGAAAACAAGTGTTTGCAAGAAGACACGCATAGGTCTTATTCTTAATGGTAAAAAATTGGAAGCAACTCAAATGTTCATCAACAGAAGAAAAGATAAACAGTGGTATATTCATCCAATTTAATTTAATTAAGCAATAAAAAGAAAAACTGATATATTCCACTTCATGGATAAATCTGGAAATGCTAAGCAAAAGAAGCTAAATGCAAAAAAGCACACTGCATGAACACAGAACAAAACTAATCTACCTTGTCAGATATCAGAGTGCTTGGGGAAGAGGGAACTGGATAAAAAAGGCAAAGAGGGAACCTTTTGGGATGACAAAAATGCTCAATATCATCTTTTGGGCACTGGGTATTGATCTCATCAAAGTTGAGATCTGTACATTTCACTGTATTTAGTTTACACCTTAATATAAATATATGCAAATATAGAACATAAATATATAGAATATATAATACATAAATAAGTAAATCAAAAATAAATTTAAAAACAATTCATGAGCTCACTGTATTAATTTTCCCTTTTTCCACTTAGTCTTGGGTTGTCCAGACTTATATTTAGCGTATATATACATACATTTGTGTGTATTCAGTAAATATTAATCATCTACCAGTGCCAAATATTCTGCTAGGTTCCAAAATAACTATAAGTTCATGGCCTCAAAGGTTAACCATATAAGGGCAAAAAACACACAAATAAGAACAACACATGACATGACGGTTTCCATTATAAAGGTATACACAGGGTCTTGTGAGAAGGGGAAAAGAGCACAACACGTTGCCCAAAAGAAGAGTCATGTATCAGAAAAACCTTTCCATTAGGTAGAGGATGACATGTGAACAAGCAGGAATGACCACTGCAAGAAGAGAAATACCGCATGTAAAGACACAGAGACAAAAGGTCCAACACAGTAGGGAGCTATGAGCAGTGTTTTGGGAGCTGAGCGAGCCTAACACAAAGTGACATGAAATGCTGGCAAGGCAGGTAGATACCACGCCAATACTAAGATACTTGGATTACAAAGGGCGTGAAGAGCCACTGAAGAGTTTAAAGCAAGGAAATGACACACTCAAATTCATGATTAGAAATATCACTCTGTTAATAGTCTAAGAGATAGCCTAGAAGGGAGTGATGGTGTAAGCAGATACCTGTCAGAAGACAAATGCAGGCAAACAAGCAAGTCATGTTTACATTTACTAAACCAACCAATGGAACAGGGACTGAAGAGAAATTTAAGAATCCCCAAATGGACAGAAAAAAATGGGTAAAGATTAAAATGAGAGAGTTCACAGGAAAAAAAAAATAATATAGAGGGCTCTTAACCATATGAAAAGATGCTTGGCTTCACTTGTAAGAGAAATATTAATTAAAACTACACTGAGATACCATTTTTCGCCTATCGTATTGGCACAAATCCAAAAAGCTTGATTACACACTGTGCTGGCAAGGGTATAGGGAAACAAGTATTCTCATAAACACGTTATTGTTACAACGTCTATGAAACACAATTTAACAATATCAAAATTATACCTGTTATATTCTTTGACCCAGCAATTCCACTTCTAGGAATTTATCCTACAGACACATGGGCATATGTACAGAATGATATATCCAACAGTGTTGCTTGATGCAAGATTCTTATAATTTTTATAATAGTAAACACTGGAAACAATACAGCTGTCCACCAATGGGCTTTAAAAGAAAATACTTTATTCCGCCTTCCTTTAAATTATTTTATGATAACTGGTGTTTTATACTACCAGTTAAATTGTGGTTCATAAGTAAAAAGGAACAGCAGCTTTTGAAAAGCAGAGAGAAGTAGAGAGCGTGCATAAGCAACTAGCACTTTACACACCACTGCGTTAAGATCTCCAAGGTATATTGTTCAGTGGGAAAAAAAAAAAAGTAAAAGGTGGGGCACCTGGGTGGCCCTGTTAAGAGTCTGACTTCAGGGGCGCCTGGGTGGCCCAGTCGGTCGAGCGGCCGACTTCGGCTCAGGTCACGATCTCGCGGTCCATGAGTTCGAGCCCCGCGTCGGGCTCTGTGCTGACAGCTCAGAGCCTGGAGCCTGTTTCAGATTCTGTGTCTCCCTCTCTCTGACCCTCCCCCGTTCATGCTCTGTCTCTCTCTGTCTCAAAAATAAATAAACGTTAAAAAAAAAAAAAAAAAAATTAAAAAAAAAAAGAGTCTGACTTCAGCTCAGGTCATGATCTCAAGGTTCAGGAGTTTGAGCCCCATATCAGGCTTCGAGCTTATAGTGCCAGAGACTGCTTAGGATTCTCTCTCTCTCCCTCTCTCTCTGCTCCTCTGCCTCTCACTTTCTCTCTCTCTCTCTCAAAATAAACAAACTTAAAAAAAAGAGAGAGAGAGAGAAAGTAAAAGGCAAAGCAGTTAGTTTCCAACACTAACATAAAACATCTGGGGGCAGGAGGAGGGGAAAAGAGAAAGATGGGATAAATGTACTTATAAATGGCTGTATTTTTTAAATCCCCAGAAGGATATGTAAGAAATCAATAACGTGAGTAAACTACTGTAGAAATTTGGGAACTAGACAGATGGGAAAGGCTATGAATGAGAAACTTTTGATTGTGTACCTTTTTTCCTCTTTTTTGTTGTTTCACTTTTGAAGTACTAATATGCATACAGTATTTATTTTTTAAAAAACCTTTGCGTCGGGCTCAGCTCAGAGCTGTGCTGTGACAGCTCAGAGCCTGGAGCCTGTTTCAGATTCTGTGTCTCCCTCTCTCTCTGCTCTGCTCCTCCCCTGTTCATGCTCTGTCTCTATCTCAAAAATAAATAAACATTTAAAAAAAGGGGGGGGGGGCGCCTGGGTGGCTTGGTCGGTTAAGCGTCCGACTTCGGCTCAGGTCATGATCTCATGGTCTGTGAGTTCAAGCCCCGCGTCAGGCTCTGTGCTGACAGCTCAGAGCCTGGAGCCTGTTTCAGATTCTGCGTCTCCCTCTCTCTCTGCTCTGTTCCTCCCCTGTTCATGCTCTGTTTCTCTCTGTCTCAAAAATAAATAAACGTTAAATAAATAAATAAATAAATAAATACCTTTGGAAATACTGTATCAGAATCAACAAGATGTGTAATTCATTGGATATGAGAAGTAAAGGAGAAAGATCAAGAAGACTGCAGGTTTCTGACTTGATAACAAATCTAGTCATCCCTTACAACTTAAAAAAAGGTATCTGTGTTATTAACCCAGACAGGATGTTAAAGGGTAGAGGTAGAGGAAAGCAATTCAGTTTTGAATATGTTGTACTGGAGGTATTGTGTCCAATACAGTATACAAGAAAAAGAAGACAGGATATTTAGGAGAGGTCAGGGATATAGTTCACAGTAGAAGCCCTGGAAGAAGAAAACATTTTTATCAGCCTAATTTGCCTAGAAACTATTTACTCAATAAACCCAATTAAATCAGAAAACAAACGAAAAATGCAATTCAAAGAGACAACATAAGGCCACATATTCATATCCTTTTGTCACAGACATCAACCTCTCACTAAAACTGTACTTAATGCATTTAGATAAATTCCCAAACACAACAGATTAGAAACATCAAAAAAGACCATGGATGAAGCTACCAGAGGCAACATTTGACAGGAGCATGAGGCAGCAAGAAATGATGATGGTACCACCAATACCTCAAGAAGTATAGCATTCTTCAAGGGCTCTTATTAGGAGTCAAAGTCTCATATTTTATCATCTAAGACTTGGCCAAAAAGTCCCTCACTTCAAGAGGTTTTTCATGATTCCTGTACTCTCAGCTTGACATGATTAATCAATTTCCTTTTATCAAATTCCCAATTTCAGATATTTTGTTTACACCTTCCTGAAAACACTTTATTCTGCCTTGTTTTCAATTATTTTCTAATTATAACTGGTATTTTATACAACCAGTTTCTTTCTTCCTACTTGAATATACATTTCATAATTGAAAAAATATATTTTATCTTTATATTTTGGAGCATGAATTTCTTGTATAGTATATAACATATACCATTTAACAAACAAACAATTTTCCATCTTGGCCTTCTCTAAAGTGATATGAATGGACTTGGCACAAATACAGTATCCCTGCACCAACCTCTAATGGTTTTTTTGTTGAGTACTTACCATCTTGGCACCAGGGTAAGCATTTGGTCTGGCTTATCCGCCCCCCACCCCACCCCCCAAAAAAAACAACAAATGAGATTAGTGGTAATAGGAAGTGACAACTAACACGTTTGGGGTTTCTCTCATGGGAGATAAAAATGTTCTACAATCAGATTGCAGTGATGGTTGCATAAACTTGTGAACGTACTAGAAAACAATTGTACACATTCATTCAGTGAATTATACTGTATGTGAATTATAGCTGAATTAAGCTGTTTTTAAATGTGAGATATCTATTATCCCCCACTTTACAGATTCAGAAACTGAGGCTTAGCAAAATTAGTAATTTGCCCATGGTGACAAAGCTAGCTAGTAATGGAGACAGAATAAAAACCTAGGCAGTCTTGACTCTAAGTCTACAGGCTTAACCACCAAGCTCTTTTGCCTTCCTTAGAAAGGGCTTCATCAAGCATTACATCAAATGCCTACATATGCTCCTACTGCTGTTCAAGTCTTAAATGCTAGTGACCTTCCAAACTCCCAACTAGAACTACAAAGCTTTGACCCCAATCATGTTATATCATAAAGGGAGAAGAGAAGGAAAGTCAATAGCCAAAAAGAAATTTACCAAAGAGACAAAGAAAAAAAAAAGTGCTCAAGACTTGCATTTCAAAGCTTGCCATTTTGAGCATAAAACTAAATGAAAGCCTTGAAATAGCTGGATTGCTACTACCAAGAGTTGATGGGCAGGCCTAGTTCAGTTGAGCTGGGGTTAACTATGGGCTTCCCGGATTAATTCTACCTAGACCAGGGTTTCTCATCCTTGGAACTATTGATACATTGGGCCAGATAGTTTTTTGTTGTGGAGCGCTGCCCTACACAATGTAGGGTGTTTAACATCCCTGACCTCCACCCACTAGATGCCAGTGGCACCACCCTCCCCCATTCCCCCAGTTATGATAGCCAAAATGTCTCCAGACCTTGCCAAATGTCCTGGTGTGAGGCACTGGGGAGGGAAGGGGTGTCCCAAACAACCCCATTTGAGAACCAATGGCCAAGGCTAGAGGTAATGATGAAAAAGGACTAGCTATCTGATGTTAACTAGCATGTACGGTAACTTTAGACAAAAACTAACAGCTTTGTATCTCTGATGTACAAAAATTGTACATATTTAAGATATGCAACCTGATGTTTTGATACTATGCACATGCACTGTGAAAAGATGACCACAGTCACATTAATTAACATCACTTACACGTGGTTATCATTTGTGATTGGGGACAGAGGGGGTGACAGACAAAAGCCCTTTAAACCTATCACTTCCCAAGGCTACAAGGAAAAAAAATTCATTAAAAAAAAAAAAACTGTGAAGCTGGGGGTGAGGGTGGTACGTAGGGATTAAACAGGAACAAAGTCCATGTAGTCCTGCCAACATCCCCTGATTTCTGTACAGTTCAGCATGTAAGGCCTCTGACACCCTAGGAGAATATCAACTACAGAAAGGTACTACTAAACATCAGAAAATAGATCTAAAGGATGTAAGAAATGAGAACTGCTCCCTTTGACTGGTTTGAAGCAAAATCAGTTTCCCTTATAATTAAAACGAAGTGTCCCTCATCTCTGGAGGAACTCTTGAAATAACAAGGTCAAGGTTGCTACCCCTGCCAGGGAACAGGAGCAAACGAAATGACAGCACAGGTAAAAACCAAATGACAGTTGAGGGTGGAAGGGAGTAGTGAGACAGGAGAAGCAGACAGAAGACAGAGCTGGCCCTATACAAAATTTATTTGCCCTCTCAAATCTCCCTTCCTGCCTTTATATACCTCGTTAACACCAAGTTAAGGGCTCTCAATATGCTCAATGTTGGCCCTTGGTCATTCAAAGTCTAGCATTGTAGTCTCTCCATTCAGAGCAATGCCCCCCTCAAGGTGCCACAGGCTCTAAAAATATTATAACTCTCTAAAAATTGCACCTCTCTCAGTTCATTTTAGATGAGGGAGTGGGAGAAAGAGTCAAGTAAAATAAGCTCCATCTAAAGTATGTGCTACAAGTAACTTCTGCCCAATAAGCATACCCCCCCCCAAAAAAGAAAAAAGAAAGTGACTACCCTCACTCATAATCAAAGAAATGTAAATCAAAACAGGATAAAAATTTCGTATCAAATTGGCAAGAAGCATAAGGTTTAATAAAGTCCAATGTTGGTGAACATGTAACAGGCATACTCATAAACCACTGGTCAGTGTAAATTGTTACAATCTAAACACTCGAAAGAAAAAATCATGACACATCCTCATAAAATAATCATTTTTTTTTAAATTTTTTTTTCAACATTTTTTATTTATTTTTGGGACAGAGCGAGACAGAGCATGAACGGGGGAAGGGCAGAGAGAGAGGGAGACACAGAATCGGAAACAGGCTCCAGGCTCCGAGCCATCAGCCCAGAGCCTGACGCGGGGCTCGAACTCACGGACCGCGAGATCGTGACCTGGCTGAAGTCGGACGCTCAACCGACTGCGCCACCCAGGTGCCCCAAAATAATCATTTTTAATTATGTTGATCTATATGTGCCAATGTGAAAAGTGCTCTGTGACATTAGCTAGGCAAAAAAGTAAACTGCAGTTGAAAAAAAGTGGACGGTACAATATAATACTATCTGTATAAGTTTTTTGAAAAATAAACTCTCTAGAAACTATTAACAGTGGACTGCCTGTTGGGGGGGAAGGGAGGACAAGTAGCTTTTATTTTTACTTTTTTGTGCCATCAGAATGTTTATCATATACATGTATAACTTTTAACCTAAAGTATAAAATTAAAGTCCTCTAAGCCCACAACCTTAACCACGACTCTCACCATCAACTATCCACACACAGCCCCTCCCCCATCTTCATATCAGAAGGCTGACTAAAATTGCCTAACCGAATTTCAGCTAGTTGACGATATATTGTGGAAATAGATCTTGGGTATACATCTGGGGCTTTTCTTTAAGATCTCTTCACTCTAAAACCACTTCTGAGATGAAAAAGAAAAAGAATCCCTACACTGCCCAAAGCACCACAAACTCTCATTTCCTATTGCCCGCCCCCCCCCCCAACCATCCTGTCCTAGAAAGAGGCAATGCTTATGGTTATTATATTCCCTCTTCCTATCAGTTTTATATTTAGTGTTGGCTAATTTCATTCTCCCACATAAAGAAGAGCAACCTCAATTGTTACTCAAAGAAGCCTTAACAGCAGGGATCTTACTGTCTGGTTCTCAGTTCCCACCACTTTGGTGCAGGTGTCCAACCAGTACCCTAAACTTCTACAAGGCAAGATCTCAGTCCTTGTTATTGCATCATCTCTGGCACTCTGCATATGGGAGCTTAACATTTGTTCATTTTAACTGAATCAGGTTAAAGCATTCTCTGTCAAAGGGAGAGGCAGGTTAGAGGAGTACTTCCAGGTCATGGCCCTTTAAAGATGCTTCCTGCTTTAACCAGTCTTCTTCCTCCAGTCCCCCTAGCCACTTAGAAGTTTTGCAACTAAACTAAGCACTTCTAATTACTGCCTAGTAATTAGAATGCCTTATTAATGCCTAGTCGTTAGAACACAATAACTATTATGGATATGTTTAAATATCTCAGATTAATGGCTTTAAGCAACTAAATTTTGCTCATCTGAGTTTAATCTTCATAATTTTCTCCCTGTGCATGATCATCCCTCCCACCTAAAACAATTACAGTCTCAAAGCAACAAACCTACCCTATTTTTGCACTAGTGAGAAATGGCTAAAAACCCTTTTCATTTATAGGGGAAAATGGTTATAATCAGCTTCATAACATTATAATGTGAGGAAGAGCTGACCTCTACACGCTGAGGAGTCAAAACTGAGAACCATTTGCCAGCTTCTTAAATATGCTTCAAAAGTAAATACATTTTCAGAGAAAATACTGGGCTTACTTTTAAACTAAGTATTTCTGGAATTTTTAACATTTCCAAACAGGAATACTCAAACCAAACACAATTTTATCCAAATATCTATTTTAACTGGAAGTGACAAATGACTGGTGTAGCAAACGGAGTTTAAAAGTGAAAAAAATACAGTCATACACATCCATCTTATAACAAAATAAAGTTCAATACTAACCTCAAAATCACCCTGGCTTACAAGTTTCAAGAAGAATAAATGAATGCCATGTCAAGTAACGTTGCACAACGAAAGATCAACTAACTCCAGAAAAGAGACATGCAAAAGGTTATCTTCTGAGACAACTTAAGTGGACTGAATGCCAGATAAAAATTATTAAAACCAGACTCTGAAACAGATGGTTAACCTTGAAATATTACTTCTTGATTGAATGAATGGAGAAGGGAATGAAGAATAATACACTATCTGGCAGGAATTTTAAATATTACTTAAATCCTGAACAGAACAATACAGACCATATAGAAGCTTCTAAGCTTCCATGAGAAACTAAGAGTTACCCCAATTCCACCATATGAATATAACTGTGACTTCGGATAAATCACAATCTGAACCTAATTTCTCATGCATATCATAACTAAGGTGATGATCATCTTTAAGTTTCTTTATAGCTCTCTAACACTAACAAAGGAAACATAAATTTATTCTTTTTTAACTTATACACAGTACTTGCCATCCAAGCCAAATCACAGTTAAATTGTTAGTTCTAGGCACGTATGATCAAAAAAGTTGCAATGAGGAAGTCAAAGGACAATCCTAATTCTTCAAGAGGGAAAAGCAAAAAAAAAAAAACAACTTCCCAAAATATTCCCTTCCTCATAAAGTATCATTCCTCATCAGGGCAAGTTCTGTCTAATACAGGGTATCAGTTTATTGTTAGGTTTACCAAGTTATTGATAAAGTCAAATCCTCAAAATGTTACTCTTTGTGACTGTTAAAGCTGCAGAACAATTTTTAAGTAAACTTAACAATTAAAGCAACTTCTATCAACAGCCAGCTCAGACTACCTGTCAAATAAATAACCTTAGCAACATTTCATGACATTTCATGACAACAACAATCACTGTCATCACATTATCTCCTGCAACTCCTGGAAAAAGTGAGGGAAAAAACAGACATAATTAGACAGGAATAAAAGCAACAGGAAGAATACAAAAGCTGCTGTGAAAACAAAGCTCATACAAGGAGAATCAATCTCAAAAAAAGGAGAAAATAATAAAGAGCACAAAAGTTCTTTAAAACGAAACACCAATCCAAATACTACCTTGTCATTTAAAATATTTAAGCCCTAAGGTAAAACCCAGCTGCAAAAATGGTAATTTTTTTAAACAGCAAAAAAAAAAAAAAAAAGAAAAAAAGAAAAAAAGGCAAAAAAAATTAGCTACTTCAGTAATCAAAGAATGTCAAAAGTGCACCTTTTCTCTATGTATTTGCAAGTTTATTTCAAAGGAATAACGTTCGGACCTAAGATGTGTTTTTTATAGTTAAGCTTTTGAGAATACATCTAACAGAAGTCCCATGTTGAAACTTTCACCTACATATTCACCGGTATAAATTTTAATTAGGTTTTCTGCTATCACCAGGTGATACAAGATTAACTGTTCCACAAACTGACCTGCATACAACCATGGGAATGCTCATCTTACTGCCCCTAAAAATGCTTAACATCTCTGACAAATGTGCTGCATATATAAAGTGTCCCTTCCAGCCCTTATTTTGCTTAATACCATTTTTGTGTTTTTAACTATTTTACTTATTACGTAAGTTAATACCAAAAATGCTCTAGCTTGGAACTTTACAGGGGTCAGTTGAGAACAATGATTGTATTGCCAAGCAAGTTTGAAATAATTGTAATTTATGTACAGCTCGCTCTTACAATCACGCTTGAATTCTTAAAGTTTATTAGGAAGACAGTAGAAGACTCCCAACTCACTAAAGACCTATGGCCAGCCTTCGAAATTAAAGGCTGTATCCCAAGTTTCCTAAACTGGTAAGGGTAGGGTCGTTCAGGACAGCACTGCCCGTCCATCACTTCATAATAAAAGTGTGAAAACAGCGGTCAGAGCACATCCTTCAAAGCAAAATAAAGGGTTCTCTTTTATCGGGTTATTTAGGATTCTTAAAACGTGTGTTGAAAGGGTAGCAACCTGCTCCTTCAAACCCTTCCCGGAGTTTACGCGTTCCCCGGGAAGGAAGGCAGTAACAAGGCAAGTCTGAAGGCGAGGCACCGCATTTCAGGGTTCAGATCCACTCCCTCAAAATAACTGTACTTCTGCCTGGCGCAGCTCGAACGTACGTACCAAGAAACAACAGCGGCAACATACAAGATTTTTCTTCTGACCAAAACTTTTCAAGTGTCACTAAGATAACAGCGCAAACATGTTAACTATTTCCAACTGCACACCGTTTTCATTGTCACTCCAACTCCACGGCTTCCTAAAGGAAAGCCAGAACCCAGTTGTCGCCCAGGAGGAGTCTCTCCAGCCAGTACTTGCGCTCTCGCTCCACCAGGTCCTCAGGTTCCCCCAGCACCAGCTCCGAGAGCGCGGTTAGCGCGCTTTATGTCCGGCGGATTGGCAAGTAACAGTGCAAAAATGTCACTCTAGCAGCCCGTTTCCTCGCCCGGAGCAAAGGGCTGGGCGGCGCGGGCGAGGCGCGCGGGGACCCGGCGAAGGCGCCCGAGGCCCGCACGCCGCCCGGGGTTCAGCCCGGACCCGCGCTCCCCACCCCTCGCCCGGAAGGGGGAAAACCCGCCAGCGGGAGGATTCAACAGGAGCACCGCGCCGCCCGCCTGCCGCCCGGGAAACAGCCGCCGGCCGGCCGGGACGCGGGGGGAGGGGCGGAGGCGGAGGCGGCGGGGCGCTGGCGACCCGGCTGCGGGGCGCGGACCCCCGCCCGCGCGCAAGGTCACCGCCCGCCGCCACCGCCGCCGCGGGCGCCCCGGCTGGGGCCAGGGCGGCAAGTTTAATTTCCAGAGGCTGCGACTGAGCCCGCGGCGTGGAGGGAGCGCGCCGGCGGCGGGGCCCTCCCCACCCCCACCGCGCAGCCCGACCCACGCCCCCGGCCCGCGCCCCACTCCTCCCGGCCCCGGCCGCCGCCAGGGAGCCGGCGGCTGCAGCCCCCGATGCCGGGAGGCGACTCTCGGCTGGCAGGCGGGCGGCGCTTAAGCCCCGCCACAGACACTGCCGCGGTGGCGGGCGCTGAAAAATGGAGCACGGAGACCAGAGAAGAGAGACATTTTCTTTCCGTTAACTGAATTGTTTCCTACCTCCGGGTGCCGGACTCGCTACTCCTCTCACTCCGCTGCTCTCCGGGATCCGCCGCCGCCGCCGCATCCAATCGCCTCCTCCCCCCCCCCCTCCCCTTCCGCAGCCAGCCCGGCCGTTCCTCCTCCTCTCCGCTTCAAAATGGCGCCAAGCGCTCTTCGGCGGCTGCTCCAATCGAACCGCCGCGGACAGCACCCGGGGGCAGGCAGCGCGGGGCGTGGGTGCGCAGCGCCCCCTGCCGACCAGACGGCCCCGGGCGCGCGCCCGCCAGCCCTCTGGGCTCTCCCCGCCCCGTCCCCGCGCGCGCGCGCGCGCCCGGCTCCGACTCCGCCCCGCCCCGTCGCGCGCGCACGCAGCCACGGGGGCATGCCGGCGCTGTGGCCGCGGTGGCCGCCAGACGCGCAGCTGTCAATGATTTCTCTGCCTCTGCGGCGGTCCTGGACTTTTTGGGAAAACCACATAAATTGTTATAGATCTCTAACTTTGGGGATAAAAGTTGGGTATTTTTTTAAAACACTGAAATGAGCACTGACGTTGTGCGGTGTAAATGAAACGGGTATTAACTACTTTGCTCTTTATTTGGTATCTCTTACCTAGTATTCTCAAAATACCGGAGAATAGTTTTTTTTTCTACGCTGTGTGTATTATGTCTCTACTTAATCCGTACCTTTCCCATTCTGAGGAATTATTTAAGCGGCAGGTGGGTAGAGTGTCAGTGGTTCAACCTGTAACAAAACATTTCACTCATATGTCAGGTTATCACAGTTGTCCTGATTGGAGGGAGAAATAATCTGAATACCGTGAAGGAGCCTTCCATTTAGGTCTCTAACCCCCTTCACCTGCGGGAGGTGCCGGCTCCTCCCTCCTGCAGCTTTGGAGAAGTGTATTAAGAGTTGATCCGGATGGGCTAAATGGGTGCGAGGCACTAAGGAGGACACTTGTTGGGATGCGCACTGGGTGTTCTGTGTAAGTGATGAAGCACTAAATTCTTTTCCTGAAATCATTATTACACTATATGTTAACTAACTTGGATTCATATTTAAAACAGACTACGTATATTGGCTCCAAAAAAGAAAAAAAAAAAAAAAAAAAAGAGTTGAACTGGCAATTACCCTTAGGACAGAGAGGAAAAAATATTTAAGGCCTCAAAGAAGCATAGTTTCTGACAAAAGAAACCGTGATTTATACAACAGGAGGTGGATTTCCAGAAATTTGTAATAGAAACCTTCATTTAAAGCAACACTCTTTAGGAAAACTGGAATCTGAATGAAATTGGTATTAAAGCAAAAATAAACTTATGTGTCAGGGCTTTAAAAAATAACCAAGTGTGGGGACAAGGGTGTGTGTAGTAAATAAATCTCTGTACCTTCCTCTGAACTTTACTGTGAACTTAAAACTCATCTAATAAAAATGAAGTCCAAAAAACAACAAAATTCTAATTCATCAGGAGAAATATAATAGGATGTGGCATAATTTAAGACAGTTAAGAACATAAACCATTTAAAAGTCAGCTGTCACTGCTGCCGACCTTGGGAAAGAGGAATTATATGGGAATCATGTTTTTTAAAATGTTGATTTTATACAGACTTGGTTAGAATTATCTTTGATTACAAAGAACCACAAATCCAGTTACCAGCTGTACTAGTTTTCTACTGCTGCTGTAACGAATTATCACCAAGTTAGTGGCTTAAAACAACACAAATGTATTGCCTTACAGTTCTGTGCTTCTGAGGACCCGCAGGGGTTTAACTGAGCTAAAATCAAGATGTGGCTCAGCTGCATTCCTTTCTGGAGGGTCTAGGGAAGAATCCATTTTCCCACCTTTCTAGCTACCAGAAGATGATCACATCCCTTAGCTCATGTCCCACTCCTTCCACCTTCCCAGGCAGCATGGCAGCATCTCTCTGACCCTGTTTCCCTTGCCACATCTCTTTCTCTGACTCCTTTCTGCCTCCTTTGTTCACCTTTAAGGACACTGTGATTATACTGGCCCACCTGAGTAGCCCAGGATAAGCCCCCCCCCCATCTAATTTAAAATCAGATGATTAGCAACCTTAATTCGATCTGCAACCTCAATTCCTCTTTGCCATGTAGCCTAACCTAGTCACAGGTTCTGAGGACCACAACATGGATATCTTTGGGGCTATTATTCTGCCTACCACATTACTCATATTTGGGTTATCTAGACCTTTTCTTTTCTTTTGGTAGGATTTAAAGCTGAGGTTAAGGGGATTAGGAAGTTGGAAGACATCAGGAATGCCCTAAAAACACCTACATTGCCCCCTAGGACTCCTCTGCTACACTTTACTATACTACTAGACTAGCCTTACTACAGTAGAGCATGGTTTCTGAAATCTTTGTTATTGCACACCTGAAGCCAGAAATCATACAGTCTTGACTACCCACCCTACCCTACCTGGGGGACGCGAACCTTGCAGGAAGTATGTCAGCAGATGTATGCTGGAGAATTGTCTCTTGAGGGTCTAGAATTTCAAATGAATGGCATTTGAAAGAAAACAATTTCCAGGTTAAAAAGAAAATAGAATGCTATATAAATGTACTCCTCTAGAAATATAATACTTATTGTTGGCAATTATATTTATTGAAATATATGAATAGCAAAATTAATGTAAGAGTTCCTAAAATGCACTGGAAGTATGCTGAACTATAAGAAACTGTATGGGCACGTCAAAAGAAAAAAAAAACAACGAGAGAATTTCTGAAAGGTAACATCTGATCAGAATAAATGTATCAGTGCGCCTGGGTAACTCGGTCGGTTAAGTGTCCAACTTCAGCTCAGGTCATCATCTCAAGCAAGGTTCATGAGTTCGAGCCCCCCATTGGGCTCTCTGCTGTCAGCACAGATAGATCTTCTGTCCCCCTCTCTCTGCCCCTCCCCTGCTCTCTCTCTCCCTCTCAAAAATATTTTTTTTAAAAAAAGAGTAAGTGTGTTATTTTACTTTCACAGTCATCATTTCATTCCAGAAGCATCTAAATATAGTCAGTAAATTAGAAGGCTGGGCCCTACCTAGATATGGGGTGCTATTTATTCTGTGTAATTCAAAGTACATCCCAAAGGCCAGTCAATCGGAAAAATATGATCCCTGCCAGCCTACAAACGTGCAGAAATTCCAACTAATTAATTCTTTGGGTTAAGGTATTGGATCTTCAGAAAACATGTTGAAATGTGTTTGTGTTACCTACAAAAGGTAACCCACTAGCCCATAGGTATTAATTAGCAGAGACTAAGCCCCGTAGAAATTAGCTTTGTGATGTTTAGGCATTAGGCAGTCAGGTGATGGATGAAGCAATCTTCTCCAAAACCCTGAAGTCAGACCCTTATTCACAATGCAGCCACCATGGAAAGATAGCATAGAGGTTCTTGTCCTCCACCCTCAGCCAAAACTCAACTTCTGGTGCCTAGAATTCCCCCCTCCATGATTAATTCCTTGTATTAAGCATTGTGCCTATTCTGTGACCTTCTTTATTTTTATTTTAAAAAATATTTAAGTAAACTCTACCCCTAACATGGGGCGCAAACTCACGACCCCAAGATCAAGAGCCAGCCAGGCACCACTTAAACATTGTTTTGTTTTTGCCTGTTCCTTTTATTTATTTTTATTTACTTATTTTTTTAAAAGTAACCTCTATGCCCAACATGGGGCTTGAACTCAAGCCCCTGAAATCAAGAGTCACATGCTCTATCTACTGAGCGAGCCAGGTACCCCTTCTGTGACTCTCCTATTTTAAGGTAAATATTCCTGGAAGAATGCCACATTCATCTACAATCTGAGGGCAGTGGTTCTCGACAGGAGTGGAGTGGAAGAATCCCAAAATCACCTGGGAAATTTCTGCAAACCGCATGTGTCTCTGAGCCCAACCTTCTACTGGCCTTACATTAACAGAAAATTATTTCTCTTTCTATGGAAAGAGACAAATAAGAGAGACAGAGCTGAGAAAGGCACTAGGATTTCCAAACAGGGGGAAGAGCTAGAAGGGGAAGTATGGCACAAAGGAAAATTAGGGAAAGGTGACTTCTGCCTACTTCATAGTACATCTTAATACCAGAGCTAGCAAACATAAGCCAAAGCAGTTTCTAACTTTCTTCTTCAAGAACAGAAAATGCTTTCTTTTGAACATTGTCTTAAAGGTCTCATCTTGTTAAGTACATTTTGTTCCTTAAGGAATTCTAGGACATCTTCTTACCTACCTAATAACCAATGGTACTCCTGATCGATGCAAACATTATACTAAAATTCTTTTTTTCTTCCTAAAAAATGTTCTTGGATCTTTAGAGAAATGTGTGTGTGTGTGTTATCAAATATTGTTTGAATAAATATACACACTTGCTAGAGTCTTCTTGGTTGCCTTGGAGTTGAATAGCATAGGTCACCATTGTGAGTGAGGTCTGAGCTGCTGACTGAGTATTCCTGAATATATGAGGCAGAGCAGCCAAAGCAAAGACCATTCACTCTTATCCGTAGTCAGCACTCAGCAGTGTGTGTAATCCATGGGCTTGCACTTGATTAATGGGAGGAAATTGCATTTATTTACACTGTAAATCCATGCTATCCAACTGAAATATGAGGTGAACCATGTATGCAATTTAACATCTTCCAATTTTAAAAAGTAAAAAGAAACTAGTGAAATTAATTTTAATTATATTTTATGTAACATAATATATCCAGAATATTGTCATTTCCACATGCCATCAATATAAAAAATATATTAATGAGATATTTTACATTCTTTCATTCATATTGTGAATTTTACATTTAAAGCACATCTCAATTCCCACTAGAGATATTTTAAGTGCTCTGTAAGCACATGTGGCAGATGGCTTCCTGCTGTGAACAGCACAGCCAATAGACCCTGGAATCAAAAATGCTACTTTTGAACAACTTGTAATAAATAGCAAACACTGTTTTATTACGTATTCTTTGCAACTGTTGAAGTTGTTAAGAATTATGCTCATACCAGTTTAAGTGCATGCATTTAAATACATATACATGGCATACACACAGATATACTTACATAGTATTATACATACACAGTATGTACGTGGTTATTTTATGTTCATGTTCTTAATATAGAATAATGAGTTACTCTAAATTTCATATTTTATGTCAAGTATATTGTTGGTGCAGCTATGTAAGAAAGCAAATGAGAATTAATTTAAGGAATATTGTGATTAGTCACTAGAACTAGCCATAATCTCAGCAAGCAACTAAACTTAGTACCAGAAGCATACCTATAGTAATATACAAGCTTCTTCAAGCATATTTTTTTAATTTTTTTTTAACGTTTATTTTTATTTTTGAGACAGAGACAGACAGAGCATGAACGGGGGAGGGTCAGAGAGAGGGAGACACAGAATCGGAAACCATCTCCAGGCTCTGAGCTGTCAGCACAGAGCCCGACGCGGGGCTTGAACTCACGGACCGTGAGATCATGACCTGAGCCGAAGTCGGCCGCCCAACCAACTGAGCCACCCAGGCGCCCCAAGCATATTTTTTTAGAATAAATTTTGTTACATGTTGTTAGATATAGTGAGCAACAGAGCAATCTGGCCAGATGACGGAATGGAATAAAAATGAGGACTCTCCCCCAAGCCTCGTATTTATATTTTGCTTTTAATTGTCTTGCATCCAGGGCAGCTCCCACTAGTGTGGATGAGGTAAGTCTGAAGCTGTATAGGGGCCTACTCCTACCTCAACCAGACTCCACTACTTAGCCACTTTTATTATTTCTCTTCACTTCTTCCCCACTTCCCACACCCACGCTGCTTTGCCCCATGACTTTTTTGTCCTGTAAGTTTACCCTTCATCTCCATAGTGGTACTGCCTATGCTATTTAAAACTGTAGAAAATTTTCACCTCACTTTGTTTTTTTAATAAGGGTAAAAATAAAACAATCCCTATTCTTTTCTAGGGTCTGAATCATCTCTCCAAATAAGGTGTGGATATTATATTAATCCTACATTTAACAAGTGTGTTTTTTATAAGCTCGTGTTACTTCTACCCATTGTAAAGGAGAGACTTCTTTTTTATAGGCTCAAACTAAGTGTAATTTGTTATATAAAATGCACCTAATAGACCTTTAACGACTTTATGGTGCCTTTTTAAAATTTATGACCAGTTTGTTTAGAGATATATGGCTTTAGAGTTGGTTAGGGAAGGACATCAAAAAGATGCCATGAAAACATTTTGAGAATTTTAGGGTTCATAAGGCATAGAAATGATCACCTCTTTCAACTCGCTTTCCATAAAGAAGCTGAGACCCAAAAAGCTAAGTGACTTGTACAGGAATACATAAATAGGGGGAAATTTTTAGTGACTTGCATCATCTTCCAATTAATTTAGAGAGTAATTTCAATGTAATTCATTCCATCTCAAAAACACGTTTGAATATCTTTTTAAAATGTAAGTCACAAACAAATGCTATGAATGTATGGAAATAATGACTTACTTGCAAGAAGATAAGAAAAATGGAATCTGAAGTGTAGTGCATGGTTGCTTCAATGTGTTCTTTTGAATTTGTTATATATGTATATATTACAAATTCTATAATATATAACATCAATATTATATATATAATAAACCTTTTTATTGTGGTAAGAAACATAAAATTCACCTCTTACCTATTTTTAAGTGCACAGTTCAGTAGTGTTAAATATTATTTCCATTGTTCTGAAACAGATCTCCAGAACTTTTTCATTTTTCAAAACTAAGACTCTGTACCCATAATATAACAAGTCCCCTCTTCTTTGCCCCTGTCCCTCATAACCATCATTCTATTTTCCGTTTCTATGAATTTGAAATATTGTAGGTACTTCATACAAGGGGAATCATATAATATTCATGCTTTCATGACTAGCTTATTTTACTGAGCATAATGATAAACCTTACTTTTTAACAGTTCCAGAGTTATATAACTAAGAGGTTTTTTTTTTTTAATTTTTTTTAACATTTGTTTATTTTTGAGAGACAGAGAGAGACAGAGAACGAGCAGGGGAGGAATGAGAGAGAGAGGGAGACACAGAATCCAAAGCAGGCTCCAGGCTCTGAGCTGTCAGTGCAGAGTCCGACGCGGGGCTCGAACCCACAAACGGTGAGATCATGACCTGAGCTGAAGTAAGTTGCTCAACCGACTGAGACACCCAGGCGCCCCTAACTAAGAGATTTTTATACAATCATACCTCCCATTACCATCTAAAGAGAGATTTGTATTTAAGAAAATATTTATCATCAATTCAATTTCAGGAAATAATAAAGAGATACAGAACCAAGAGCAATTTCACTTCAAGAGTAATGAGAATGACGTTGGAGTTTAGACTGCCCCTCTGAATATTTGGGCAATATCATATATTTCATACATATACATTTTAAATCTCTAATCGATGTTTTTATTTTGTACAGCCATCAAAATCAGCATTCCAGTGGAAGATAGCCAAAAACACCAAACCAGTTTTTCAGTGTCCTGTCTCCGTTCTAGGCAAACAGGTCTGTGTTGCGTTTGGGGTAATAGCCTGCTCTCCAGCTACCCAAGTTCGTATCACTTTTCATTGCAGGTAAATTAACTTGATTCCTAATACTCAGTCTTCAAAGATATGTAGGAAGCATCCTTTGTTTTAACACAGGAATTCTATTTCTTCTCCTGGCTGTAGTAAAAATAAATGCAGTTAATATTTGAAAATTAACTTTATTTAGTGGCCAGCAGATGGAGCTGTTGAAAAATGTTGATGTTACTTCTAAAAAAAATTTTTTTTAGTTTGCTGAGATAAAACCAGCTAAAGCATATTCTATTTTTTGACATGTTAATAAATAATGAGTTTATTGTAGAGAAATCTGTAAATGCAGTTAAGATTAAAAAGGAAAAAAAATCAATTACAATCATGTCACTATAAAAAATTACTTTTTTTTTAATAGTGTTTGTTTATTTTTGATAGAGACAGAGCATGATCAGGGAGGGCAGAGAGAGAAGGAGACACAGCATCCGAAGCAGGCACCAGGCTCTGAGCTGTCTGCACAGAGTTTGACGTGGGGCTTGAACTCATAAACTATGAGATCATGACCTGAGCTTAAGTCAGACGCTTAACTGACTAAGCCACCCAGGAGCCCCCATAGAAAATTACTTTTAATGCTTTGTTGTATGTCAGTCCAGAATATATTTTATTCATATATTTACATTTACATTTTATAAAAATGTCGTGTTTATATGTTTTGTAATATAAGTGTAATAATATACATTAAATATACATTTATAATGTTTTATAATCTGCTTTATCTTCTTAAAAATGTAAGATGTATTTGCTTGTATAGAAATATCCAGGGATAATATTTAAAACATTTGCAACTTTACAGGCTAAGCAAAGACAAATGAGAATGGATATTGGCTGTAGCTTGAGCAGGATGCTGAATGCTCCCTAGTGTGCCAGGAATTCATTCACCCTTTAGACAATGGATATGGGGAAGGTCTGGGGAGTGCTGGAAAGGGGCTGGAATACCCAAGGAGGAAGGAGAGTACTCAGGAAGTCAGAGAAGCAACTATGTAACAAACTTATAGAAGACTTTCATTATTTTAACAAGGAATTCTGTCATATCAATGCATAACAGATGAACTATCAGCTCTAAACCTTCTGAAAATATATATAAAGATACACAAACTCAGTGTTCTCCTAGGAAGAGAACTGGGTAGCTTAAGAACAATGGTAGAAGAGAAATTTTTTACCTTTGGCACCATGAGTATGTATTTAACTTTAAAAACAATCAAGCCACTACATGGGGCACCTGGGTGGCTCGGTTGGTTAAACATCAACTTTGGCTCAGTTCATGATCTCGTGGCTTGTGAGTTCAAGCCCCACGTCAGGCTCTGTGCTGACAGCTCAGAGCCTAGAGCCTGCTTTGGATTCTGTGTCTCATTTGCTCTCTGCCCCTCCCTCACTTGTGTTCTGTTTCTCTGTCTCTCAAAAGTAAATAAATGTAAAAAAAAAAAAAGATTGAAAAAATAGTTTTAAAATAAAATATGAATTAGTTAATTATTAGTGAATAAATGTATACTTATGTCATTATTTTTAGTGACTACTAATCTGTTATGTCGATACATCATAATTTATTTAACTGTTATTGTTTAACAGTTCAGTAATTAATTGTAACACAAGATATGTTTAAATCCATGAACTCATGATATATTTTTAAAGTAAAAACACTTAGTCACCCTTTGAGGTTGCTAACGAACCAACTCATTATTTTGAAACCTGGCAAATAAAGGGAAAGAATTCATCATTTATCCTGCCTGTCTATACACACTGTGCCAGTGGATAATCACATAGTTTCTTTGAACAGAAGTAGTCTAGCTAATAAATAAAGAAGAAATGATAGAATTAGAATATCATCGTTTTGTAAATGTGAATGAAAATAACAGATGCAGACACTGACCACAAATACCTGCTAACATCACACAGGAACAATAGAACGTTAGAGGAACAATAGAGCCTTAGAGGAAAAACAGAATGTTAGAGAACAATAGAACGTTAGAGGAACAACAGAATGTTAGAAGAACAATAGAACGTTAGAGGAACAATAGAACGTTAGAGGAACAATAGAACTTTAGAGGAGCAATAGAATGTTAGGTGCTCTGGTGGAAGAACATAGCAGCACCTATGCAGTAACTTTGCCATAAAAATCTTACCTGAATCTGATCAAGCCTTTAGATGCAAGTACCAATTTACAAGAAATACAGAGAAACATGTCCTGGGTTCCTAAATAAATTCCAAAGGTTGACACCAAAAGCAAAGGCAACAAAAGCAAAAATAAGTGGGACTTGATAAAACGAGAAAACTTCTTCACGGCAAGGGAAACCATCAACAAAACGGAGAGGCAACCTGCTAAATGGGAAAAAATACTTGCAAATCATGTCTCTGGTAAGGAGTATCTAAAAGAACTCATACAACCCCGTAGCAAACAAACAAATAAACAATCTGATTTTAAAAATGGGCAGACTAGGGGCTCCTGGGTGGCTCAGTTGGTTAAGCTTCAGACTCTTGGTTTCGACTCAGGTCATGATCTCAGGATTTGTGGGTTCAAGCCCTGCAGTTTGTGAGTTCAAGCCCCGCATCAGACTCCGTGCTGACAGTAGGGAGCCTGCTTGGGATTCTCTCTCTCCCCCTCTCTCTCTGCCCCTCCCGTGCACTCTCTCTGTCTCTGTCTCTGTCTCAGAATAAATAAATAAACTTAAAATAATTGTTAAAAAATGGGTAAAGGAACTGAATAGATATTTTTCCAAAGAAGACATGCAGATGACCAACAAGTACATGAAAAATGTTCAACATCCCTAATCATCAGGGAAATTCTAATCAAAACCACAATGCAATCCAGGCCTATCTCAAGAAACAAGAAAAATCCCAAATACAAAATCTAACAGCACACCTAAAGGAAATAGAAGCAGAACAGCAAAGGCAGCCTAAACCCAGCAGAAAAAGAGAAATAATAAAGATCAGAGCAGAAGTAAACAATATAGAATCTAAAAAAACTGTAGAGCAGATCAACGAAATCAAGAGTTGGTTTTTTGAAAAAATAAACAAAATTGACAAACCTCTAGCCAGGCTTCTCAAAAAGAAAAGGGAGATGACCCAAACAGATAAAATCATGAATGAAAATGGAATTACTACAACCAATCCCTCAGAGATACAAACAATTATCAGGGAATACTATGAAAAATTATATGCCAACAAACTGGACAACCTGGAAGAAATGGACAAATTCCTAAACACCCACACACTTCCAAAACTCAAACAGGAAGAAATAGAAAGCTTGAACAGATCCATAACCAGTGAAAAAATTGAATTGGTTATCAAAAATCTCCCAACAAATAAGAGTCCAGGACCAGATGGCTTCCCAGGGGAGTTCTACCAGACGTTTAAAGCAGATAATACCTATCCTTCTCAAGCTATTCCAAGAAATAGAAAGGGAAGGAAAACTTCCAGACTCATTCTATGAAGCCAGTATTACTTTGATTCCTAAACCAGACAGAGACCCAGTAAAAAAAGAGAACTGCAGGCCAATATCCCTGATGAATATGGATGCAAAAATTCTCAATAAGATACTAGCAAATCGAATTCAACAGTATATAAAAAGAATTATTCACCATGATCAAGTGGGATTCATTCCTGGGATGCAGGGCTGGTTCAATATTCGCAAATCAATCAACGTGATACATCACATTAATAAAAGAAAAGAGAAGAACCATATGATCCTGTCAATCGATGCAGAAAGGGCCTTTGACAAAATTCAGCACCCTTTCTTTTTTTTTTAAATTTTTTTTCAACGTTTTTTTTTTTATTTATTTTTGGGACAGAGAGAGACAGAGCATGAACGGGGGAGGGGCAGAGAGAGAGGGAGACACAGAATCGGAAACAGGCTCCAGGCTCCGAGCCATCAGCCCAGAGCCCGACGCGGGGCTCGAACTCACGGACCGCGAGATCGTGACCTGGCTGAAGTCGGACGCTTAACCGACTGCGCCACCCAGGCGCCCCAGCACCCTTTCTTAATAAAAACCCTTGAGAAAGTCGGGATAGAAGGAACATACTTAAACATCATAAAAGCCATTTATGAAAAGCCCACAGCTAACATCATCCTCAACAGGGAAAAACTGAGAGCTTTTTCCCTGAGATCAGGAACATGACAGGGATGCCCACTCTCACTGCTGTTGTTTAACATAGTGTTGGAAGTTCTAGCATCAGCAATCAGACAACAAAAGGAAATCAAAGGCATCAAAATTGGCAAAGATGAAGTCAAGCTTTCACTTTTTGCAGATGACATGATACTATACATGGAAAATCCGATAGACTCCACCAAAAGTCTACTAGAACTGATACATGAATTCAGCAAAGTTGCAGGATACAAAATCAATGTACAGAAATCAGTTGCATTCTTATACACTAACAATGAAGTAACAGAAAAACAAATAAAGAAACTGATCCCATTCACAATTGCACCAAGAAGCATAAAATACCTAGGGATAAATCTAACCAAAGATGTAAAAGATCTGTATGCTGAAAACTATAGAAAGCTTATGAAGGTAATTGAAGAAGATATAAAGAAATGGAAAGACATTCCCTGCTCATGGATTGGAAGAATAAATATTGTCAAAATGTCAATACTACCCAAAGCTATCTACACATTCAATGCAATCCCAATCAAAATTGCACCAGCTTTCTTCTCGAAGCTAGAACAAGCAATCCTAAAATTCATATGGAACCACAAAAGGCCCTGAATAGCCAAAGTAATTTTGAAGAAGACCAAAGCACGAGGCATCACAATCCCAGACTTTAGCCTCTACTATAAAGCTGTAATCATCAAGACAGCATGGTATTGGCACAAAAACAGACACAGAGACCAATGGAATAGAATAGAAACCCCAGAACTAGACCCACAAACGTATGGCCAACTGATCTTTGACAAAGCAGGAAAGAACATCCAATGGAAAAAAGACAGTCTCTTTAACAAATGGTGCTGGGAGAACTGGACAGCCACATGCAGAAGGTTGAAACTAGACCACTTTCTCACACCATTCACAAAAATAAACTCAAAATGGATAAAGGACCTGAATGTGAGACAGGAAACCATCAAAACCCTAGAGGAGAAAGCAGGAAAAGACCTCTCTGACCTCAGCCGTAGCAATCTCTTACTCGACACATCCCCAAAAGCAAGGGAATTAAAAGCAAAAATAAATTACTGGGACCTTATGAAGATAAAAAGCTTCTGCACAGCAAAGGAAACAATCAACAAAACTAAAAGGCAACCAACGGAATGGGAAAAGATATTTGCAAATGACATATCAGACAAAGGGCTAGTATCCAAAATCTATAAAGAGCTCACCAAACTCCACACCCGAAAAACAAATAACCTAGTGAAGAAATGGGCAGAAAACATGAATAGACACTTCTCTAAAGAAGACATCCGGATGGCCAACAGGCACATGAAAAGATGCTCAACGTCGCTCCTTATCAGGGAAATACAAATCAAAACCACACTCAGATATCACCTCACGCCAGTCAGAGTGGCCAAAATGAACAAATCAGGAGACTATGGATGCTGGAAAGGATGTGGAGAAACGGGAACCCTCTTGTACTGTTGGTGGGAATGCAAATTGGTGCAGCCGCTCTGGAAAACAGTGTGGAGGGTCCTCAGAAAATTAAAAATAGACCTACCCTATGACCCAGCAATAGCACTGCTAGGAATTTACCCAAGGGATACAGGAGTACTGATGCATAGGGGCACTTGTACCCCAATGTTTATAGCAGCACTCTCAACAACAGCCAAATTATGGAGAGAGCCTAAATGTCCATCAACTGATGAATGGATAAAGAAATTGTGGTTTATATACACAATGGAGTACTATATGGCAATGAGAAAGAACGAAATATGGCCCTTTGTAGCAACGTGGATGGAACTGGAGAGTGTGATGCTAAGTGAAATAAGCCATACAGAGAAAGACAGATACCACATGGTTTCACTCTTATGTGGATTCTGAGAAACTTAACAGAAACCCACGGGGGAGGGGAAGGAGAAAAAAAAAAAAAGAGGTTAGAGTGGGAGAGAGCCAAAGCATAAGAGACTCTTAAAAACTGAGAACAAACTGAGGGTTGTTGGGGGGTGGGAGGGAGGAGAGGGTGGGTGACGGGTATTGAGGAGGGCACCTTTTGTGATGAGCACTGGGCGTTGTATGGAAACCAATTTGACAATAAATTTCATATATTGATAAAAAAATTTAAAAATTTAAAAATGGGTGAGGGCCACCTGAGTGGCCCAGTCAGTTAAGCTTCAACTCAGTCATGATCTCGCAGTTCATGGCTTTGAGCCCCGCATTAGGCTCTGTGCTGACAGCTCATAGCCTGGAGCCTGCTTTGAATTCTGTGTCTCCCTCTTTCTCTGCCCCTCCCCTGCTCATGCTCTGTCTCTCTCTGTCTCTCAAAAATAAATAAATGTTAAAAAAAATTATGTTTTTGAAAATGGGCCAAAGACTTTTACAGACACCCCACCACAGAAGATATACAGATGGAAAATAAGCATATGAATAAACGTTCCACATCATATGTCATCAGGGTATTTGAGAAGATCATTAAGAGGATGTGACTGCCTATTGACCCTTCGGCTGGACCTGTACAATCAGAGGCTCCTCACCCCCTTCCTTGTCCTTGGAATGTGCATTTTACTTAACTTTCCCATGCTAGAAGCTGCCCCAAGGACACAGCTTTGAGATAGTAATGTGGTGTGTGGGGTTGAAACTATCTAAACAGTATGTATGACTGAAACCCGTTGAGGCCTCTATATGAACATTTAAGATTGGCAGTGGGTGTGGAGATCTCCTGTTCCTTCAGACACCCAAGACAAGCCTTGTAAATAAGTTTGCCTTGTTTATTAAAACTGCCATCTACCAATGTGAAGTGATCTGCCTCTTTCTTCTGTCTCTCTTTGCCCTGCATGTATGAGGGCTGTTTGTGAACCAACACAAAGAAATGCAAATTAAAACAATAATGAGATTATCACTACACACCTATTAGAGTGGCCAAAATCCAGAACCCTGACAAGAGCAAATGCTAAGGATGAGAGGAAACATTCATTGTTGGGGAGAATGCAAAATGGAACAGGTATAGCCACTTTGGAAGATACTTTGGCAATTTCTTACAAAACTGACCATATTCTTATGATATGATCTAGTGAACACACTCCTTGGTATTTTCCCCAAAAAGTTGAAAACTTATGTCCACCTGAAAACCTGATGTTTACAGCAGCTTTATTCATAATTGCCCAAACCAGAAAGCAACCAAAATGTTCTTCAGTAGGTGAAAGGATATAGAAACTGTGGCACATCCAGCAAAGGAATATTATTCAGCACTAAAAAAAGTCATCTATCAAGTCATGAAAAGACATGAAGGAGACTTGAATGAATATTAGCAAGTGAAAGAAGCTAATCTGAAAAGACCACATACTGTATGATTCTAACTATATGATGTATTGGAAAGGGTAAAACTGTGGAGACAGTGAAAAGATCAGTGGTTGTCAGTGTTTGAGACTGGGTAGTGAGGAAGAATAGGTGGGGTGCAGAGGATTTTTAGGGCAGCAAAAATACTCTGTATGATACCATAAGGATGGATGTATGTGTGGGTAAATAGGTTCTGCTTACATAAATGAGTTAGAAAAAAGCTTAGGGCAGAAAGCCCCACCATGGGGTGAAAGCGCCCGAGGTTGCCTAATGAGATACAGTAATGGGATTATGAGTAATTTATTATGTCACCTGCAGGAAATTACTTTCCACCTGATGTCAATATGCTATCACAAACTCCACTTGCCTCCGCCCCAGACCCTTTGCTTCTTGCACACACAAGTTAATGATTACTGTCTCATTGTATTCTCCACGCTTACCACTTGGATAAGATCTTGTTTTCTTCACGTTCACCATGTGGGTAATATCTTGTGGGCTGACTAAATACGGAGATGAAACCGTATTCGGGACTCTTGTTTCCTCTTGGATATTAGCCTCTCTTGTACTCTATTCTGTGTCTCCTCTCTTGCTGGCAAGAGAGAACTCCAGACTCATAGTCTGCAACGTATGTTGTTATGCATTTTTCCATATCTATAGTATGTACAACATCAAGTGTGAACCCTGATGTAAACCCTAGACTTTGGGTAATTATAATATGTCATTTGTAACAAATGTATCACTCTGGTGGGGAATGGTAATAATGAGAGAAGCTCTACATGTGTAGGAACAGGGAGTATATGGGAAATCTCCATAACATCTCAATTTTGCTGTGAACCTAAAACTTCCCTAAAAAATACAGTCTTTATTTTTGAAAAATTTGGTGAGCAGCACATTTCTTTCTTCTTCTTTTTTTTTTTTTTTTTACTTCGAGTATAGTTAGCACGCATTTTATACTGGTTTTAGGTATATGATATAGTGATTCATTAATTGTATACATTAGCCAGTGCTCATCAAGATAAGTGCACTCTTAATCTCCTTCACCTATTTTATCCATCCTCCCACTCACCTCCTTTCTGTTAACCACCTGTTTGTTCTCTGTAAAGAGTCTGTTTCTTGGTTTGTCTCTTAATTTTTCCTTTGTTCATTTGTTTTGTTTCTTAAATTCCACATATGAAATTGTATGGTATTTGTCTTTTTCTGACTATTTCGCTTAGCATTATACTCTCTAGATCCATCCATGTGTTGCAAATGGCAGAATTTCATTCTTTTTTATGGCTGAATAATATTCCATTGTATGTGTGCACATATACATATATATTTGTGTGTGTGATGTGTGTGTGAGTGTGTGTGTGTATCTCACATCTTTATTCATTTTCTATTGATAGACACCTGGGCTGCTTCCATAATCTGGCTATTATAAATAATGGAACAACACATTTCTGTATATATATATTATGCTCCCATGTAAAGTTAAAATGTAAATGTAAATGAAAAACAGTGACACACATTTTTTTTTAAAAAAGAATTGATATAATATCTAGAATTCAATATAATACAGATAGGAGGAAAATGGAATTTATATGAAACAAGGCTGACTCTGAGTTGACAGTTATTGAAGTTGAGTGATAGACACATGACAGTTTATTATATTCTTCTACTTTGGACAGAATATTCTAGAATGATGAGGGGTTTTTTTAAGTGAACATTTTATTTTAATTTTTTTAATGTTTTTTATTTATTTTTGAGAGAGTCAGAGACAGAATGTGAGTGGGTTAGGGGCAGAGAGAGAGGGAGACACAGACTCCGAAGCAGGCTCTAGGCTCTGAGCTGTCAGCACAGAGCCCAACACGGGGCTTGAACTCACGAGCTGTGAGATCATGACCTGAGCCGAAGTTAGACGCTCAACTGACTGAGCCACACAGGTGCCCCTTAAGTGAAGATATTTTAAAGTTTTGGTACATATTGCCAAACTGTTTTCCAGAAAAATTGTTCTAATTTTTACTCTACCAGCAGTGTAAGTCAATACCCTCACATGCTAGTATTTTATAGAAACAAAATTAGAGATTACGACATCACTGGGTATTTTATGTACCAATTAGTTTCAGATTTTGCTTGGTACAATATTATAAAGTACAATAAATATCTTAAATGAAGATATTATTTTTTTTCATTAAAGAATGGTTAGTGAAATGAGTCTAGTGTCTGGAGACAACCTGAAATAATTATAAAGAAGGCTAATTAAAAATATGAGTTAGCTCCTCAAAGTGAATAAACCTACCTAAAATATGTAAGTACATACACATCTACACAGAAAGGCATTGTAAGGTTGTGTACAGAGTGTGGATTTTGATATTGAATGAAACTAAGTGAGATCCCAACCCCCCACTGTGAATCTTGGGCAAGTTACCTAACCTTTCAAATACTCAATATAATGATTTGTAAAATCTAATAATAATATCAGCCACCTTTCAGAGATGTTGCGATAATTCAAAACATTGTATATGAAGCCCCAAATACAATTCTTGAGATATTGTAGTCACTTAATAAGTGGAAATTATTATGAAATTCTATAGGTAGGAGTGCCTCGATGGCTCAGTTGGTTAAGCATCCAACTGTGACTCAGGTCATGATCTCACAGTTAATGGCTTGAGCCCCATGTTGGGCTCTGTGCTGACAGCTCATAGCCTGGAGCCTGCTTGGGATTCTATGTCTCCCTCTCTCTCTGTACCTCCCCTCCTTGCACTCATTCTCTCTCTCTCTCAAAAATAAATAAACATTAAAAAATGTTTTAAAAACTCTATAGGTAACCAATTTTATGTTCTATAAGGAAGCTCTTAAACTAAGATTGGCATATTGCTATCATTTTTTTTTTTTACATATTTTATAAACATGGCAAAGAACAAGAGTTTGTAACCTTTCAAAGTTGGTGTGGCATGTCTTCACCATTCAGTTCCTTGGCAGGGACACTACAGTTCTTTTTTATGACTTGGGAGCACCACCAGGCTGCTGAAGGCACTGCTAGCATTTAAGAGGCATTTCCTTTAAAAACACAAAGGTTGCAGTAGAGGGGATGCGTGGGATGAGGAGGCCAAGTTTTAGTCAACAAACATCTTAACCACCCGCTGCTGAAAAAAGAGGGATGAATTGACTGCCAGTGCAAAGGAGAGATGAGTGAGTCAGTGGCTAGGCACCAGGGGGAAAGTCAAGTACACAATCTACTTTACCCAAGACCCCTACTTGGGTTTGGTTTTACCTCCTACTGTCATCAATGCAGCAGCCTTTTCTTTCCAGTCCTAACCCCATTACAACCAAAGCATCACAAAGTTCTATAAAGCAATTCTAATTTTGCCATTTCCCCACTTCCCTTCCCTACAAGTCATAGCCTGAAATCCTTTTATATTTTACAGAGCTCTTTGTGACCCTTGCCCCAGCTTATCTTTCTAATACAATATACAGTGTATGCTCTGGCCATATGGAATTATTTGGAAAGTTCTCTGTCTTGCCTCCTTGACTTTGAGTATCTTGTGCCTTTCTCCTCCAGAAAAATCTCTAGACACTCTTCAAGACTCAACTCAGCTGCCCCTTCCTGAGAAGCCCATCAAGACACCCAGGTAGATTTAGATAGTCCTCTAGCCATATTCTAGAACTTTATTCTGACTCTAATTACCCTGTATTTTTGTTATTTTTAATTATTTGTTTATATGTCTATATTTTCTAGTAGACCATGAGTTCCTTGAAAATAACTATCATTTATGTTTGTATTTTCAACTGTTAGGCCAAAAGGGGTTTCCTATATATTGCATGAGTGAATGTAAATGGCTATAGAATATTAAGGATGACCGTGGTGATATTTGTGTGCTGGAGATCAATCATAGGCAGAACAACATAGGCTAGACAAGGCTTGGTTAGCAATTGGACTCAGACTTAGCAGCTACATGATCTTGGGAAATGGAAATCTGATCAAGTGTCTTCCTGGATGTAGTGGCATCTCACTGCCCTCAGGATAAAGTCCCACTTAGAATCACCACAAGATCCTTAATCATCTAGCTTCTGCTAAGTAGCACAGCCTCATATTTTTGCCTAAGGCTTTGAGTCCTCTAAAAGGCCAGGGCAGTCAACAGCCACTATCATCTAATTCCAGCGGTCTCCTTGAGATAAAATCTTCTCAGCGACCTGGATGGAGATGCTGCTTCTCTGACCCATCAAGTCTGAGTTAGGTGTCCCTTGTACAGGCTTCCATACATTTTCGGTCAGATTTACTTTTTAGAAAATAACTTTTTACCTTGTGGAGAATGGGCTATAGAGGAAAAAAATAGCAGCAGATGGTCTAGTTAGGAAGCTATTCCAATAATTCAGGAAAGAAATGATGAAGGTGTGTGGCCATAGTAGCAAAGAAGAGGGGACAGAATTAAGAGCTATTTAGAAGGTGACAGATTAGGTGTAGAGAGTGAGCAAAAGGAAAAAGTCAAGACATTTATGTTTGGGGCTTGGGGAATTCGTTGGACAGTGGTATCATTACATTGAAATAGAAAAACTTGCAAGAAGAATGGACCTTGTAGTGGGGAATAAGTAATGATGAATTCAAACATGGAGCTTTTGATTTGCCTGGAAAACCTCCAAATGGTGGTATTGAATAGATATTTTTGGCTGCATTCAGTAGCAAGGTTAGCAATGAAGATACAGGGAGTTTTCAGTAAGGAAGAACTAGTTGAAGCATGTCCTTTAAAAGAACCCACTCTTCAAACTAAGCATATCCAAAAATAGGGAATAATCTCCCCCTTCCACCATCCTGCTGTGTTTATTTTATCTGGGAGGCATGGCATTTGTTCACAATTGCACTCACTTATCCACACACGCCCATGTTGTGGTTGCCATGTTTGTAGTGTTCTATTATTCAGTCCACAACCAACTACCATCACAGAGACAGAAAAACTAGAACTGTATGGTTGCATAGCTGGATAGGGATATCCAAGAGACCGACAGATTGAATGTGTGAGTAGCCAATCTTGAAATGACATTTGAGCTATATCCCCTATCTCATCACTGAGAACCTTCAGACAGTGTTCTTGTAAGTTCCATTTTAATCAATTTATCTTTCATCTCCTTCAGTTTTAGAGACCTAGTCAATCTGAGGAGGAATCAAAATCAATTGGTAACCAGGGCGAGGTTTCTGAAACTGAAACAGCTTGCTAACGTAGGATAGGCCACCTCATGAGGACAACAGGAGGAGACCTCCTTGTCTTTAAGTCTAAGGCATGACACGTTGCCTGATGACACATAAGGCATGACACATCACCTTGCGTGATGTGTAGTGGCCTAGCCCTCTATCCCTTCCCTCTAACCACAGGACATAAAGAAAATGCTTGTTCAGGAGGATATGGTGGTCACTGCATTGGCATGTTTCGAGAAAGTAAATGAGGGCAAGAACCCTAGAGTGAAACAAAGCAGAGGCACTGGTGACATCTTATTGAGGGGACACATCAAGGCAGCACAGAAAAACTTCCTGAAGGGACCAGGGAAGGTAAATATAGATGCAGGAGGCACAAGAGAGCAGCCAAATTTGAGATAGGAGAGAGGGCTGGGAGCCCAACACTTTTAAAGTTTAAATTATATACAAGCTTATGTTTATAAAGGGGTTTCTAATTGTTTAACCTTTATCTTTTTATCATTTGGTAAAGATTTTAGTTTCTGTAGAGTATGCTGTGTTGGAATACCTATGGCTTAGTTGAATATAAAAACCAGAGTGTAGCTGGTCTAAAGTGTTTCTAGTTTAATTTTTTAAATGTTTATTAATTTATTTTGGGAGAGAGTGAGAGAGAGAGAGGGAGAGGCAGAGAGATTGGGAGAGAGAGAATCTCAAGCAGGCACTGCACGGTCAGCACTGAGCCTGATGTGGAGTTCAAACTCACAAACTGTGAGATCATGACCTGAGCCAAAATCAAGAATCGGATGCTTAGCCAACTGAGTCATCTAGGCACCCCTAAAATGTTTCTAGTTTAAAATGGAAGCCAAGAGGATGCCACAACTAACCAGACATTTTGAGAAATTTTTTGGAAGACATAATGCGAACAAGATTGATTGAATACAGTTAAAAAACTATGCAATAAAATGCTCATATATGAAGTGTGCAATTTGTGTTTTGACATCCTCATCCATGAAACTAACAACACAAGCAGGATAAAGAATGTATCCACTACTCCCAAAGGTATTTGGGCCCCTTTTCAGTCCTTCCCTACTACCCTCCAATTCCTAACCCATCTCACCCTCCCATCATTCCTAGGCAAGTGTTGATTTGCTTTTTGCCACTATATATCAGTTTATATTTTCTAGAACTCTAGATGAAGGGAATCATACTGTACTGTATGTACTCTTTTTTGCCTGGCTTCTTTCACTTAATATTATTTTGAGAGTCATCCATGTTTTATATGTACCAATAGTCTTTTTTGTGTGTGTGTGCTGCATATTCTTCCATTGTATGGCATGTTAATTTACTTATCTATCAACTTGTTGATGGGTATTTTCCAATATACATTGTTTCCAATTTGGGGCTATTACAGATAGGGTTGTTACAAACATTTTTTCATTTCTCCTGGATAAATACCTAAGATTGGGACGGTTGGATCATATGATGGTGGATATTTAACTTCGAAGGAACTACCAAACTGTTTTCCAAGTGGTTGTGCCATTTTGTATCCACCAGCAATGTATGAGAATTCCATATGCTGTATGCCTTGCCAATATTGTTATGGTCGATCTTAAATTTTGGACATTTTTAACAAATGTGTGTGTGTGTGTGTGTGTGTGTGTATAATTGCTTTAATTTTCACTTTTCTTATGACTGATGATGTTGAGCATCTTTTTGTGTGCTTAATTGCCATCCCTTTATACTTTTTGGTAAAATGTTTACTCAAATTTTTCCCATTTAAAAAAATTAGGTTTTATTATTTTGGGTTTTAGAGAGTTCTTTTTTAAATATTTATTTATTTATTTTGAGAGAGAGAGAGAGAGAGAGAGAGAGCAAGAGCATGCAAGCATGCAAGGGGCAGAGAGAGGGAGAGAGAGAATCCCAAGCAGGTGCCTGCCACACTGTCAGTGAGGAGCCTGATGTGGGGCTCAATCCCATGAACTGTGAGATTAAGACCTGAGCTGAAATCAAAAGTCGGTCACCCAACTGAGTGAGCCACCCAGGCGCACCTAGACAGTCCTTTATATTCTGGACACACATCCCCTATCAGATATGTGGTTTGTGAACATTTTGTGCCAGTCTATGACTTATCTTTTTATTCTGTTAATAGTACCTTTCAAAGAATACAAGTTCTTAATTTCGATGACAATTACTGTTCGTCAATAATTTCTGTTGTTTTCTCTTATGGACCATGGTTTTGATGTTGAATCTAAGAAATCTGGCTAAACTAAAATAAAAAATAATCTTTTTTTTTTGAGAAGTTTTATATTTTGGAGATTTTTTTAAAGGCTTATAATACATTTTGTGCTATTTTTGTATATGATGGGAATCATAGATCTTAGTTCTTTTACCCTTTTTAAAATCTTAATTATTTTACCCTTTTTAAAAAAATATGGATATCCAATTGTTTCAGCACCATCAGTGATAAATTTGTTCAGTATTTATATAACTGGAAAAGTATTTACCTTTGTTTTTGAAATATAGTTTCACTAGGTATAGAATTCTAATTGACCATTTTTTCTTTCGTTAATTTAAAGATGTTGTTCCATGGGGTGCCTGGCTCAGTCAGCAGGGCATGCAACTCAAGGTCATGAGTTCAACCTCCACATTGAGTATAGAGTTTACTTTTAAAAAAATGTTGCTCTACTACACTGTATTTCTATTTCCTATTTTTATGTTAATTTTCCTTCTTCCTGACTAGATTATAAGACCCCAGAGTGAAATACCATGTGACCTCATGATTTGAACAGAGCAGACCTTTTATAAATATTTCCTGATTTGACTTGCTCACTGTTTCACATAATCAAGTCTATCTTCTTTCAATTCTCTGGTCATTTGGCCTTTTTAAAAAGGTGTAGTATTTCTTGTGACATCCCAAATCATTTTTTAGTCTTCCTGTCAACTTCCTTGGTAACTGATGAGATAATGTCCCATGTTTCACTCATTCAACAAATATTTGTTGAGCATCTGTTATGTTCCAGGCAATGTGCCAGTTGCTAGAGATGAAGCAGTGAACAAGACAGACCAAGCCATTTTCCTCATGGGGATTACATTTCATTAGGGGAGACAGACAATGAACAAGTAAGCAAATAAATAATTACATATTGTAATTTGTGCAATAAAAACACTAAAGGACATGCTGTGATAGAGAATAACAAAGAAACATAGTATAACAGTCTTTATGAGGAGGTAACAATTTTAGCATAGACTGGAGGATGAATGCTGATGAATAAATTGCATGTTTGGGGATGTGGAAGGAGTGAGAGAAATCTGGAAGGTTTGGCTCCAATTTGGGTCAAACTATTTGGAATTCAGTCAGGACTGGCTAATAATTTGTAGGTCCCAGTGTAAAATGAAAATGCAGATCTCTTGTTCAAAATACAGCAAAAAGGTACCGTTAAAGGTCCAAAGATACAAAACTTTTTTCCTATCTTGCTGGCTTTTATTTGCCATTTAACATCATGCTCCTTGGATATGGGAATACTCGTGGGGCAAGTTTAGACCCTTACAGGAGCCAGGTGTGCTGTCCCTGTCTTGTATTATAGAATATTTTACCCTTAGAAACAATCTCAATTTCCAACAGTAGGAAAATATTTAAGTACACTATTGTATGTGTTATGGATAATTATTTGACCATTATCAATGACTGTAAACATTTTAGTAATAGGAAAATGTGGTCATGCTATGTTGGTAATTAAAAGAAGTAGGATTTTTAAAAATTGTATTCTGATTCTGTGATCCAAGTTACGTAAAAGGAAGAAAAATGCATTTAAAAAGCCTAAAGGGAAAGATACCAAAATGTTTTCTTAGCTGATTTTTGTCATTTTTTTTGGCTGTGTAGTATCCAATCCCAGACTTCCTAATAGGATAGCCAGCAACCTAGCAGATAATACCACATTGTACATGGTCTTGGAGGCAGGAAGAGCTGCAAGGAGAGTTGAAGGGGCCAGACTTCCATTTTCTCTCTTCTGGTACAGTCAGTGTATGGGCACATGACCTAGGATTTGGATAATCATATGTTTCTCCTGAGATTCTGAATTTTGAACTAATGTCAAAAGAGTATGATGGTCAAAAATTCATGGCAAGCAATGTTCACCGCAGTGCTGGCAAGACTTTTCTGCAGATATACTTCCTGCTGCCATGGTTCTCCTAGTGAGCTATTCCTAAAAACCCTTGCATCCATTCATCTATTTCCATGCTGGGTCCCCAGCTGATCCTGGGTTCTCTGACATCTTTGATATCTTTCCCCTAAATTTCCTTCTGATTAATTTGGTCAGAATTGGTACTTATGGCTAACACCAAATAATATAACTTCTTTATCCTTTTTGTATTTCTGCATTTTCTGTGATAACAATGCATCACTTTAATAAAATAGAGGGAAAAATCTTTAATAGGAAAAACTTTAATAAACCATCCCCCAATCACTCTCCTCTCAGCAGTCTTAAACAATGATTGAGTTAAAAATAAATTCAGCTTCTGCATTTCTAGGTTCTAAAAATAATAAATATCATCTTTACGTAATGAAATGTCATTATTTTTTAAAAATAAATTTTACTGCATGGTAACTACAAATATTTATAATGGAAAAATCAATATATCACATCACTGATGGAAAACTAGTGAAACCATGAAAGTCATGGTTTTACTGAAGCTGTATATTAAAAAAAAAAAAAAAGCAAATATATTGACTAGTTGTCTGGAAAACTGCCTACAAGGTATACTTTCCAATGACCTTGGTACTACACAGCCAAGAAAGAAGTTATTTCTGCAACTCCTGATTAGAAACATAAAGGCTTCATGTCCAGATCCATAAACATTTGTGGGAATTAATTACATTCCATGAAATAAAAGTATGATATATTTTATTACATAAGTTTTTTTACCCAATCCCATGAAATTTCCTGTTCTAGATACAGAAATTATCTTTTTTTTTTCAGTTTATTTCTATATTTGAGAGAGAGAGGAATTGAGAGCATGGAGGGGGGCAGGCAGAGAGGGAGAGAGGGAGAATCCCAAGCAGGCTCCACACTGTCAGTGTGGAGCCCCATGTGGGGCTTGAACTCACGAACTGTTAGATCATGATCTGAGCCGTAGTGGGACGCTTAACCAATTAAGCCACCCGGGCGCCCCTAGATACAAAAATTATCAAATGCAGATTTTCTTTATGAATAGGATAAAAATTTATGTGGCTTTGTAGAAAGATGGTTTTAAGAAGAGCTTTCTCAGGGTTCATTGAAAAGAATTGCTTATTTCTTCTTCCATTTCTTTGCATCATTTTATTTGTGTGAAGTCTGGTATGCTATATCAATTGTAAAGTTTGGCTTTCTGTGAATATAGACTGAAAGGTGAGTGGGGGTAATTATGCCCATCACCAGAGAACATACTTGTTAGAAGATCTAATGGTGGGTATTCCAAGGCCTGGACCAACTTGGGAAGCTAGCTGGCCCCCTGCGGCAGCCTCATTACACCTGTATTGTTACCACCTTCCTTGCTGTAACCACTGCTAAGGAAAAAATGCTCTCCCTTGCTTCTCTGTTTAGGATTACTCACACTGTCACTTTCAGGGACAAGTGCATTGAACACACTAAGTTAAATAAAAGCATTGTTTTGTTTCTTTTTTTCAATGTTTATTTTTGAGAGAGAGGCAGAGACGGAGTACAAGTAGGGGAGGGTCAGAGAGAAAGGGGGACACAGAATCTGAAACAGGTTCCAGGCTCTGAGCTGTCAGCACAGAGCCTGACCCAGGCTCAAACTCACGAACCATGAGATCATGACCTGAGCTGAAGTCAGACGCTCAACGGAGTCACCCAGGCGCCCCCATTTTCTTATTTACAAAATGTCTTCTAGTGTCATTTTGGGAGCAGGGCAATACAAGTCAGGCAGGCAGGCCAAACAAACTGAGGCTTGGCTTATATTTTGTTATAAGTTGCCTGTAGTTTAAGTACTTTAGTATAAACAATATGATATCAAAGTGTGTGTGTTAGCTGAAATCTATACCCTAAGGGTGGTCTGTACCCTCATCAGAAATATATATTTCAGGGATGGTTAGCTCCCATTTAAGACCATGTTCCAGAGATGACTACTACATCACCTCTGACCAATGCCTATCTGATGTTAGAAACAGATTTTTGTTGATAAAATTAGTGATGTTAAAGATACATGTGTAGATACATAGAAAGATAGGTGTGTTGGAATATAGAAACAATCATCATCCTTGCACTAACAGGGTATGTTTTGGAGTGGAATGAAGTTTTATTTTGAAAAAGTTTGTGTTCAGCCACCAATTTGGAGGATTCCTATTGCCTGCCATGTATAAAGTAACTGAATTTTTCTCTATTGCTGTTGGTTTCAATGAAACCTCCATGCAAATTGTGGTTAACACATTTAGGACAAAGTTAGGACTTCACTGAGCTTGCAAACCAGATTTATAATTGCTGTTACTTTGTTTTGTAGCCATTTGTTAATAAATGTGTGTATATGTAGCAGAATTTAGTCTGGGATTTGCTTTCTTTACAACCTGAAAAGTTGTGGCAAGGAGCCATACAACCTCCTCTATCTCTAGATATTGGTGGCTACTTATGGTAGAAAAAGAGCTTAGTAATTGTGAATGGCCAAACTGGCACGGTCCATTCTTAAGATCTATCAGGATGGAACAGGGACTGGAAGAAATGATATGGACTTAAGTCATGGGCCTAACATTATAAAGGTACAACCAAGGGAGCCACTGCAGATATCACCAGAATGTGATGAGAAACCAGGAAAAAATGATGCTATCAATTCTGAGTTTGTAACAGCCAGGGATGGAAAGGCTAAACACAATAAGCACTATATATGTGACAAAAAAAAAAAAAAAAAAAAAAAAAAAAAAGGCTCCAAAGTAAACTCTCATTTTGCAAACAAGAATTACTTAAAGGAGGAAGAAAATAAGAGGGCTCTAAGCCAATGTATACCATAGGAAGCATTCTAGTGGGTAAGATGTTTTTTATTGCTATATACAAAAGTTCAAAGATGGTGCATACCACGGGTAGTCCTTATTCATAAGAATATTAGAAAATTGAAGGCCCACAAGAACAAAGAATGTGAAGACAAGAAAAAATAAAGCTTATTAAAGGATGTTCAGAGAAAGAAGATCAAAGGGGACTTTCCCAGTGGAACTCTTAACTATTTTGTTTTTTTTTTTTAAATAGATTCCACACCCAATGTGGAACTCAAACTCATGACCCTGAGATCAAGAGTTGAATGCTCTATTGACTGAGCCAGCCAGGCATCCCAATTATTTTGTTTCTAATTTTTCCATCAGTGACTAGTCTCTGATACCTAAACCTGATTATGAAAAGACCCCAAAAATTGCAAACCCACATCCCTTAAAAATACCAGTGCAAAAATCCTAGAGAAAATATAGTGAATAATTTCTAGTACTACCTTAAGAAAACAGTGTATTGTGACCAAGTAGGACTCATATCAAGTATGAAAATATAGTTTAGTATTAGGAAATATTAATTTAATTCACCATATGAGTATGTCTAGTTGCTGAAAAACACTATCTAAATTCAACACTCATTCCTAAACTCCTGAGAAAATAGAAATGGATGGATATTTTCTAAATACTTTCTATAATTTAATGAAGAAACACTAAAGATGTTTACACTTAAGTCAGGAACAAAGCAAAGATGATCACTATCTCCATTACTATATTGTGCTAGAAGTATGAGCCAATATAATTAGACAAGAGAAATCAATTAGAGATATAATAATTAAATTTTTTTAATATTTATTTTTGAAAGAAAGAGAGAGAGACAGCGGGAGCAGGTGAGAGGCAGAGAGAGAGGGAGACACAAAATCCAAAGTAGACTCCAGGCTCTGAGCTGTCAGCACAGAGCTTGACGTGGGGCTCGAACTCACTAACCGTGAGATCATGACCTGAGCAGAAGTCAGACGCTTAACTGACTGAGCCACTCAGATGCCCCAGAGATATAATTGAACAACAAGAAGAAAAGAACTATCTCTGTTTACAGACGACATCTTATCATACCTGTTAAGCCCTAGGAATCAATACTAAACTACCTCAAACAAACAAAATAATTCAGTAAGGTAGGAAGATATGAAGTTAATGTGAAAAATAACAGCCTTAACTTACACAACCAGTTAGGCAATCTCATGAAAGAAAAAAAGAATGTATCATTTACAATAGTAACTAAAAAGATAAAATACTTGGGAATAAACCTAATAAAATGTTCAAAACCTATGTGAAGGAAACTATAAATATTCTGACACAAAAACTGACTTGAACAAATATCTATTTGTTCAAATATCAAATATCTTTCTATTCTCAGGATGTGTCAATATTACTCATATATCAGTTCTTCTTTAAGCTGATTTATGAATGGAGTACAATCCCAACTTAAAAAGTGCCAAAGACCTTTTTCTCAGAACTATTTCAGAATAGCTAGGAAATTTCTAAAAAGTAAGAGGTATTGGGGAGTGGGGTGGATAAGCCCTACACGATACAATTAAAAGTGTAGTACTAGTACATGAGTAGACAGAAAGACTAATTGAATAAAATAGAAAATTCAGGCTTATGTGGACATTTAATATATGATAAAAGTGGTATCTCAAACTGCTGAGGCAAAGATGGACTGTTTAATAAATCATGTTTGGGAAAATTAGAAACTCATTTCCTATACCATATGTAAGTATAAACTCCAAGTGGATTGGAGATCTAGCAGAAGGCATAAAACAATTCCTATTACCCTGCATGTTTGTAAAGACTCTCTTGTGATGACTTAAAGTCCAGATGCAATAAAGGAATGAGTTTTGCCAAAAAAATAAAAATTTTTACATGAGGGGGGACAAAAACCCAAAGCACATACGAATAGACACATAAATTCGAAGAAACTGTTGCAAGAAATATGCCATATAAAGGGCCAATATCCCTAACTATTTTAAATTGAGTTTAAAAAGACTAAAACAATCAAATAAAACATGTGCCAAAGGTAAACAATCCACAGAAAAGACATAAAAATCTCCCTAACTTACAGTAAGTAATGTAAATGTAAATTAAAACTATACTGACATACAATTTCTCACTCATTATGTTGGCAAAAGTTCAGGTAAGTTGGCATTTTCATAAATTGCTGGTGGGCGTGCAAAATGATATCTCTATGGAAGAAAATTTGCCAATATGCAGTACATATGGAATTAGCTTCTGATCCAGCAATCCCACTTTTGGGAACTTACTCTAAAGATAGTCTTCCTGGGTGGCTCAGTTAGTTAAGCGTCTGACTTCAACTCAGGTCACGATCTCACGGTTTATGAGTTTGAGCCCCATATTGGGCTCTGTGCTGACAGCTCAGAGCCTGGAGCCTGCTTTGGATTCTGTGTCTCCCTCTCTCTCTGTGCCTTCCCCACTCATGTTCTGTCTGTCTCTCTCTCAAAAACAAATAAACATTAAAAAAAATAAAGATAGTCCTCTTAAAATATAAAAACACAGGGTTAGTATTGCAGCATTATTTGTGGTTACAAAATGTTGGATACTACCTAAATATCCAAGCATCAGATTTTAAGTGAATAACTGTAGTATAATTACACAATGGAGTATTGCAGCTGTAAAAAAAAAAAAAGGAATGAAGATGATCTCTATAAATTGATGCAAAGTGATCTCCAGAAGATATTATTAACTGAAAAAAAGCAAAATGC
This sequence comes from Panthera onca, assembly GCF_046562875.1. Taxonomy (NCBI): domain Eukaryota; kingdom Metazoa; phylum Chordata; class Mammalia; order Carnivora; family Felidae; genus Panthera; species Panthera onca. Next base: position 229,006,497 of record NC_138339.1, read on the forward strand.
AAAACAGCATATATGGTACGTTCACTTTGGAGTACGAAAGAAAACACACATTTATCCACTTATTTTTACAAAAAGAAACACAGGAAGGATATATCAAAAAACAATAAAACTGTATACATATAAAGGGTAGTAGCAAGAAGAGTTCAAGACAAGAGAGTGAGATTTCTCTGATTACACTGTTTTGTATGTTAGATTTTTGTAAGCATATTATGCTACATATTCTAAAAGTAAAATGAAATGATCAATAATGGAAGGAAAAACGAACTAAAACTAGAAATAGAAGCAAGTGAATTCAAGTGTATTTCAAATGACTACCCACTGAAGTAGGATTGGATAAGGTCAGAGAACTAATCCAAATTATTTTTGCACATAGTATTTTTACTTTCAACCCTCAATCTAGGGTAGAACTACAAACAAGGCTTGAACCCCATTTAGTAGGTTTGCTTTTGTAATCATATGAATGTAACAATTCTTTAAAAAAATTTTTTTTAATGTTTATTTATTTTTGAGAGAGACAGACAGAGCACGAGCAGGGGAAGGGCAGAGAGAGAGGGAGACACAGAATTGGAAACAGACTCCAAGCTCTGAGCTGTCTGCACAGAGCCTGATGTGGGGCTCGAACCCATGAGCTGTGAGATCATGACCTGAGCCAAAGTCGGACACTCCACTGACTGAGCCACCCAGGTGCCCCTGAATGTAACAATTCTTAAACTATTTTATGTGCAATATAGGATGAGGGTAATAAGTAAATGTGTTGTTGCTGTTTGAAAACAAGTTTTTCCCTGTTAACAAAGGCAGACACAAATATGAAATGGGGAAGGCAACAAGGAATACTGAGGAATTGGATTGGATTGTAAGTATCAATATTCATGATTTCTTAAGTGAAAAAAAAAATATATCTATTCCCTTCTTCCTCACTTCTGCCTACTGAGAGGGCCTAAAAGCAGTAATACCCCAGGATCAATAAGCACACTTAGTTCTAAGGTCTTAGCTTCTAAATGCCATTTTCCAGTAAAAAAACACAAAAGAAAACAAGGCTTTGGAGAATTTGTTGACTCCAGGGTAGGAGTAACAAATGTACAAAACAAGCCTGGAAAATTATTGTGCCACAAAAGGAAGTGCTCAACATGCAGGTCAAAGGGAGCCAGGTGAAGCTAGCCAAATCTGATGCTTTGAGCTTCAAAATAAATAAGGATGGGGAAGAAGAGAACAATATCCCATGCAGAAGTTCAAATAAAATATGTAAATACACTAATGGAAAGGGAGGTTAACAACCAGAAATGTGCATTGTGCACAGTGACTTCCAAGGAGTACAGTATGGAAAGGGGGAAAAAGACTAATTTTACTGTGGAGAGATGTGTAAATGCTGCTTTAGGCAGTGATCAAGTTTAACATACACGATCATAAATTATGTTCGTAGTATTACCCCTGTTATGATGTGATGAAAGTGACACTTTACCTCAAAACCCCATGCCCCAGTCTAATCATGAGAAAAACATCAGATAAATTCCAGCAGAAAGGCATCCTACAAGATACCTGACCAGTTTTCCTCAAAATTGTCAAGGTCACCAAAAACAAATAGAGTCTGAGAAACTGACACATGGCCAAGGGGAGCCTAAGGAGAAATGCCAACTGCACGTAATATGGTGTCTTGGAAGGGATTGTGCAAAGGAAAGGGAATTAGGTAACAACTAAAGAAATCTAAATAACTATGGACTGTAATTAATGTTAATGTATCAATATTGATTCACTAATTATAACAATGTATAATAGTAATATAAGAGGTTAATAATAGTGGAAACTGTGTGTGTGTGTGTGTGTGTGTGTGTGTGTGTGGTTGGGAGGGTACAGTACGTGGGAACTTTGTACTATATATACTCAGTTTTTCTAAGGATCCAGAACTGTCCTAAAAATTATCTAATATAACTAACCAGCTAATTAAATAAGTAAAAGACAGCAATGGATTATTACTTCTTGAACAAAAAGGAATGCATAAATTCATGCTGATAGTAAACAAGGAGAGCTCTTCTTTATAAAAAGCAGAATCACCTGTAGTAAAGGTGGAGCGCTTGAAGGAGTTAGGGGTAAAAAAATCTACAGTTTGTAACCGTCATTGTAAAGATCAGTTGCAGCAAGGATCTTCAGTGGAGGTTGAATCATAGGTAGAGTTTGATTCGGAGAAAGATATTTGCTTGATGTCAAAGTGTCTCTTCATAGACTGCCTATTAGTTGCCAGTGGTAAGATACACAGTGGAGAACCTGGAAAACACCTTGATAGGGTGATAAAGACTAATGTCAACTTATGGTGGACAGACATCCTGAACCTCCATACACAATATCCTGAGACAGACACAACTTCACTTAAGTGGTTGTTTTCGCAGAGAATGCATAACTGGAATCTAATTACGAGGAAACATCGAAGGTCGACGTAGGAATTTGTATTTGAGGAAGATTGTTTATAAGGGGATGGATTGCTTTGGTGATAAGCATAAGCCCTCTTGATCATAAAGCTGTTAAATAATTAAATGCAAATATTCCAGAGTATGATTTTAACTATTATATTTATAAATTAAAACATTATCACAACAGAAAGATTTATTTAAACACGAAGACATTAGCAGTTTCACTTGTAGTGGCAGGAAAGAATACAGGGAAGGGAGCGGGCCCAGAGAGTGTGGGGTGGTAGCGGAAAGAAAGGGCTCTTGGGTGAGGATTGCCAAATTGTTCATTTAAAAAATAATTATTTCTAATTTAACAGACACACAGCACTTACTTTTCAACAGGTGCTGTTCTAAGCGCTTGTTACAAATTGATTTTTAACGGGCAATTCAGTAATTGGCCTTTGTTTCTCAAAACACAACATAGTTACGATACTAAATAATTTTCTCTTACGCACTTAAGGCGCTGCTGCAGTGATTGTCTCCATGGATAGAAGAACGTGAACTTAAAATTACTGAGTGGTTTTTCGTAGAAATGCCGGCAACCCTACTTGGCGGTAACAAAGGTTGAGGCCCCTTTGAAAAGCCTGATTGATGGTCTCCTAGAAAGTCTCAAAAGCATTGCGCTGAGAGCGGCTTATGTATCTGGGATGCCAGGCACTCACGTTCTCTTTTCCTTTACGGATGAATCCCAGAGTAGGGTCACTGCCGTTTTCAGCCCAAGTTGACAGGTCTAAATCACTTCCCCGCTCCAGATCTGGGAACTAGTTAGGGTTTACGTTTGTCACAGCTAGTGTGTCTCTCACGCAATGAATTCTGGGAGACCAAGTCTCCGAGCGCCGAGTTTACCAGGCCCGGTGCGAACGCTGGACTTCAGTTCCCACAATGCCGAGCGCAAATCCGTAATTCCTGCCGGGGCAACAGCGCGGTGGCCGCCATCTTGCGTACGGCGGTGCAGCTTGCCCAGATGCTGAGGGCTTGGGGTTTAGTTCCTCTCTGCTTTGGGGCGGTGTTTGCGCGTTGCTTTTACCTTTTCAGATGTTCGTGTCTTTCTAGACGAGGATTTTATTGGGAGGTAAAAGTCAATGCAGAGCTGTAGTGTAAGGTGAGTAAACACCCCATTTTAAGTAAGGGTGGGGTAGTGACGGTGACGTTTGTCTTTTTTTTTGGGGGGGGGGGGGCTCTCGTCTGCTCTTGGCTGGACCCTTTTGATTAGTCCGGAGTGCACCTTTGAGTCTCGGAGATCCCTTGAATTTCTGACAACCCGAACAGCCTCCATTGGGACAAAGACCCCGGCTGACGCACTTTTGCCCGGGCTGCCCTCTTTAGAGGTCAGGAGGCCATGGGACTCAGGTTGTGTATAGGCCACGCCGTGTTAATGCAACCGCTTGTTGTTCTTTGAGACTTTTATGATATTTCGAATGAGGAAATGAGAAGCGGAGAGATGGCCGGAGGCGCTTGGAAGGGGGGCCGTTTCCAAAAGGACGGCGTTCTTTGCAGTTGTATCATCTTCAGTCTCTGTAGGCCTACCTGTATCGTTTAGTTCGTCTTTTTTGCCCCTTTTCCTCTCTGTTAGAGGAACACCAGAGAGAGGGCAGAATGAAGAAGTATGTAAAACGGGCTTTGGGATCGCACTTTTGAGGGTCCCTAAGTAATTTCAGGGGAAGCAGAATTTATCTTTGAGATTGACCAAGCATGTGGAAAAGATCAGCGCTTTGATTTGGGGAGTTGCCAGATTCCTAAACGTAATGTGACATGTTTGAGTCACTCTTAGTGCAACTGAAGTTTGTTTGTTTATTTATTTTTCTTTTAAATTAATGCAGTACAGCCGGTTGGAAACCACTTTTACACTAACAGGAATAGGGTCTGTAAAGTCTGGCATTTCAGGTAACGTAACATTTGATGGCTAAGGAGACGCTGAGGTTTGAGAGCTGGATCCATTTACTCCCAAAGATGTAGTGATTTTAAACAGTAAGGGTTTAAAATGCCATTTATCACACCATTTTGGAAATGTGTCAGTTTGGCTGGCAGATTTACTCTCCATCTTAGTACACAATTGTGTATATCATCAAATATATATTACTGATTTAATTTTCCAAACTTAAGTTCTTTAAGTTCAGAAATGCATCATTTCCATTAAAGGTGAGATATACCTTTTTTTTTAAAAAAAGATAACTTACTTACCTTCAGTGAGACTTACCCCCCCCCCCCAAATCATTATAACAATACTTAAATAGTAAGTAGTTATAAAATGACAACTTTGTAAGTTTTGTATTTTGGGAAAATGTTACCATTAATTGTGTATATCACACATTCAAATGTCTTTTCTGTTTTCGTGTTTCTGAAAAACTTTTGTTTAGATTTTTAAAATATTAGCTAATAATTATGTGATTTATTTGTTCCCCAGATGCCTTATGGTGAAATTGAAGCAAAATCCTTGGATCATGGTGAAGAACTAACAAGTGAACCATGCTATAAAAAATTGAAGTCAGCTGAAGAGGCTTATGTTTTTTCCCACCATGGTAGTGCTGATTTTCACAGAATCCAAGAGAAAACTGGGAATGATTGGGTTCCTGTGACGGTTGTTGATGTCAGAGGACATAGTTATCCTCAGGAGGACAAAATCAAAGCTACAGACTCGCCGAAACCTGTGCGTGATGAGGTGCCTGGTAATAATAGACCAGATGTTATCGAATCCATTGATGCACAGATTTTACAGGATACAGGTCCTCCATTGGTATCTACAGATGATGAGATATATAGCACAAGTAAAGCATTTATAGGACCCATTTACAAACCGCCTGAGAAGAGGAAATGTAATGAAGGGAGGAATCAGTCAGGCACTATCAATGGTATAGCTGACAAAGGACGAGAAACGAAACAGAAATTTAACTCCAAAGAATCAGAGCTTGACAATGAATTATTCCAGTTTTACAAAGAAATTGAAGAGCTTGAAAATGAAAAAGATGAGTTGGAAGGAAGTTGGAAAGAACCTGAACCCTCTGAGGAACAAGTTACTGCCTGTCATCAGGGCCATGATAATGATCTGTTAAAATCTGAAGAAGGAAAGAAAAGAGATATTAGGAATGTTCTTCAGTCACATTGTGGTTATCCACAGCACGTGGGAACCGAGCCAGGCAGATATCCTTGTAATGGACAAGTAATACCTGCATTTTGTGATGATGCGTTTACTTCCTTCAGGCCTGAATGGCAGTCAGTACATTCTTTTATAGTACCCCCCGGTCCTCCTCTTCCCAGTTTTAACTATCATTTAAATATTCAAAGATTCGATGCTCCACCAAATCCACCATCAAATAATTTCCATGCCCAAGATGGTTCTCAGTTTCAAAATGGGTATCATGTAAATGGTTGTCACGTTAACTGGAACTGTTTGACTTTTGATCAGAACAATGACTATATTGATTGTAGTGAGAACACCAGTAGAGATCATTCCTCTACAAATGGCTACAGTGTGCAGGATGGATATGTGAGTAATGGTTTCTATGAAACCAGTGAAGGATGTTGGAAAGATACTTCTATGGACAACCATCATGGAACACACAGGCTTATGAACCAGCAGTTTCAAGAGGAAAAGTTAAATAAATTGCAGAAACTACTTATTCTTTTAAGAGGGTTGCCTGGTTCTGGGAAAACAACGTTGTCTCGGTGAGTAAAGGATACCAAGTAAATACTTGGTAATTCATTACTTAAAAATCATAGATGATAGTTGTAATCAATGACAAATGTTTTCATGTTTCTAGCAGAAAAATTTTAATTTGTTACACTTGAGAATGGTATCTGATGGTGTAAATATTTAAAAGGATGTTTCCTGATGGAGTAAAGGAGAATTGGCATGTAAAGATTCTGCTGAGGGTTTTAAAAATAGATACACCATTGTATAATTATGACAGTGATGTAAGTAAATGCTATTTGAGAACTGTATTAGCCTTCCCTTTTTAAGTCAGATTCAAGAAGAGCTGGACTCAGGCTTTTGATTTCATTTTTTCAAACTTTATGGCCTTGGACAAGTTTTGCTATTTGTTAATAGAATGAGTAATACTTATTTTCCTGAAATAATTGTGAGAAGTAAATGAGATAACCCAAGAAAAGAAGGTGTGGGTGTGTTTTAAGCACTGTGCTGTGTTCATACCGTTGATTGACAGAGGGAACCTTTTGATTTCTTTACGTTTAAGGAGTCTGAAGTGAGCAGTACCTGAGTAAAATGGAGTTACAGCTGGTGATATATTATTGAATGACAAAATGTTTCAAATTCTTGTTTTTGTTTACATTTTTAAAAAAAGAATATTGATGCACTTGATTTCATTTGTGAAATGAAAGCAGTTGTGAAAAATAACACAAAGAAAAGCAATACAAATTCTTTGCAGTTTTTGTAGGATGATTCAAGATGTATGCTAGGTAAGGAGAAAAAGAAAACTTGATGTCTTGGTGGTGAGGATAAAGAAGTCCAAAGAACCATTATATAAATGTTTTGTATTTTCTTGCAAAACAGTCTGAATAGAAGTTTCTTCAGAAGCAAGAAATTAAAGATTAAACTTATGGTACAGACATTTATTTTAAGCTAGATCGTAAGCTGTGATCTTTGTAAATGAATTTAAATTTAGGTCTTTGCATTTCTATTCCTTTTATTTTAATGAAGATTTTGTAGAGAAGATGAGATTTCAACTCTTTAGAAAGTACAGAAATTAAGGGTGAAGTCTCACGAACATGGGCAGTCTCCTAGATTTAGAATATAAGACCAGAAGAAAGAAACAGTTGCAATTTGGAAATTGTATGAAGGGATCTCCTAGCTAGGGTCACCTGACTATGCGTGGGTATAGAATAAATTGAAGAAAGAAAGATGAGATTTGAGATAACATTGGAGTATGTTGAAACCGAAGGTGAATAAGGTATGTGATAGAATTTCAAGGAGGAATAATTATAGTTGGAAATGATAGAGGTGATTATATATAATATGCATATTTGAGGAATTAGGTGTATAGGAGTGGATGTTATAGTAGTAACTACCATTTGTGTCATGATTTACAATTTACAGAGTACTTTCACATATAAAAATCTTGTAAGATTGGTTGTGTTATTTTCATTTCATAGAAGGAGCAGAGGCTTAAGAGAATAGGTTCAGGTTAAAGGGCTTAGGAGAAGTTACAAAACCTGGGACAAGATCAAACTATAGATATAAATGATAGCGTGTTTCTTCTCTGCTCCTTCACTTTAATATCTATTGCATGCAGGGCCCGATACCTGACTCCTGACTTTAAAAAGCTTATTTAAAAGAAGCAAGCGTATCGGTTTAGGTCACCACCTTTTTTTTTTTATATAAATGTGTGTTTATTTACTTATTTTCTTTTAATTTTTTTAATTTAATGTTTTTATTTATTTTGAGAGAGAGAGAGAGCACAAGCAGGGGAGGGGCAGAGAGAGAGAGGGAGACACAGAATCTGAAGCAGGCTTGGGGCTCTGAGCTGTCAGCACCGAGCCCCATGCGGGGTTTGAACTCACAAACTGCGAGATCATGACCTGAGCTGAATGGGACACTTAACCGACTGAGACACCCAGGAGCCCCTAGGTCACCACTTTTTTTTTTTTTTAATGTTTTTATTTATTTTTGAGAGAGAGACAGAGTGAGTGAGTGGGAGAGGGGCAGAGAGAAAAGGGGACAGAGGATCCAAAGCGGGCTCTGTGCTGACAGCAGAGAGCCCAGTGCAGGACTTGAACTCATGCACCGAACCACAAGATCATGACCAGAGCTGAAGTCAGATGCTTAACTGACTGAGCCACCTAGGTGCCCCCAAAATGGGCTTTGAAGAAAGAAAGGTATTCAAGTCCCCTTCTTCTTCATTTAGTCCTTGCCCACCTCTCCCATCTTCATGTCCTTCTATAGTTGGATTAGCACCTGCCCTCTATAGTAGGAGACAGAATACCTGTCCATTCATTGTTGTCAGTACTTATTCAAAGGTTCTTTTGAATGCCTCTGCCTTTTGAGGTTTTGGTTTGTCATCTCAGCCCTCAGTTATCCTTCTGAACTCATGTAGTATTTGTCTTTACCAAATTTTTTACTTAATTGTTTACCCACAACTTTGCTAACAGATTTTAATGAAATAAGTTTTAGATTAAGTTCTAGCACAATTACAGAGTTTAAATATTTATGAATAAGCTAGTGCAAAACAGTTCATACCCCTTTGTAGGTACGTGGAGGTGCTAGCTCTTTGTCCTTTTAGGAAAACTTACGGTGCTTTGATTAAAGGTTTATTTCAGGCAGAATTCAACAATTTCTAGATGTGGAATTTGTTACCATTGTAATTGGCATCAGCCAAACAGAATCCTCTGGAGTCAGGGATTGGACACAGGACCATTTAGGGATCAAGCTTTGGGTGTCATTCCTAGGGGTGTGGACTATAGACCCTGTTCATACAAGGGAGGAAAGTTGAACCTAAGATATTTTAGGTAATATGCATTTCTTCTACTCTACTGGTTTCACTAATGACAGCAAATGTATTTTCAGAAATGGGCAACTAATTTCATTATTATATTAGCAAAATGTTGGGAGTTGATAAGAGATAAATACTGAAGCACTTTCAGAGAGGAAGAAAGATGTTACACTGCTGGTTTTGAAGATGGAGGAAGGGACCATATGGAGGTGGCCTTTAGAAGCTGGAAAATTTGGCGAGGATACAGATTCTCCTAAGGAGTCTCCAGGAGGAATGCCAGCCTACCCACATTTTGATTTTAGCACAGTGGAGCTGAATTCAGGCTTTTGACCTTCAGAACTATAATATAATACATGCTGTTTTAAGCCACCAAGTTTGTGGTAATTTGTTATAGCAGCCATAAGGAATTGTAGGGTTTTTTTTTTTTTAGTTTTTTAATTTATTTTGAGAGAGAGAGAGTGTGGGTGAGTGGGGGAATGGCAGAGAGAGAGAGAGAGAGAGAGAGAGGGAGAGGGAGGGAGAGGGAGAGGGAGAGAGGAAGAGAATGAATCCCTAGCAGGCTCCCTGCTGTCAGCATGGAGCCCAATGCGGGACTCAGTCCTATGGGAACTGTGAGATCATTACCTGAGATGAAATTAAGAGTCCGACGCTTAAGCTTAACCAGGTGAGCCACCCAGGTGCCCCAAGAAATTGCAGTTTAAAGAGAAATGGGAAGAGATTTTTTTTTTTCTTCCTCCCTGCTTTTGGAGGAGATCTCAGTTTAAATTCCAGAGGAAAAGATTGACCTTTCCTTATGTAGGTATCTGTTATTTTTAAAGAAAAAAAATTTTTTTGATGTTTATTTTTGAGGGAGAGAGAGAGAGAGGGAGCGTGAGCAGGGCAGAGAGAGGAGACACAGAATCCGAAGCAGGCTCCAGGCTCCGAGCTGTCAGCACAGAGCCCCACGCGGGGCTTGAACTCACAAACCGTGAGATCATGACCTGAGCGGAAGTCGGACACCTAACCGACTGAGCTACCCAGGTGCCCCTAGTAGATACCTATTCTTAATTGAAAGAGTATTTAGAGAGTGAAGTGCCCCAGTGAAGTGGTTTGGGGATAAGGGTATGCAGGGTCACTCAGTAAATAAGGAGATAAAGCATTCATGAAATGTCAGTTCTACTCAGATTTTTTTTGGAAAAATCACTTCTGGTCGTAAATGCACATGGATTATTAGAGAAAATAATGTATAGTTATTAGAAAATTTAAAAATAAATTATGAAAATTAACTCATAATAGGCCATTAGGGTTCCCAAAACAGTTAAGGAATGGGATTCACTTGTTCCTTACTTAAGTGAAGAATTATAAGCACAGACTGCTAGTTATCTGTGGCTGTGTAACAAATTACCTTATTAAAAACAGTTAAAGCAACAAACATTTATCATCTCACAGTTTCTGAAGGACAGGAGTCTGGGTGCAGTTATCTGGGTGCCTCTGGGTCCAAGGTCTTTAACAATGCTATTGATTAAAGTGTTGGCTAGGGTTCTGTTCTGATCTGAAGGTTGGGGTGGATCTGCTTGGAACATCTCTACTGAGGTTGTTGACAAGGCTTAGTTCCTTGTGAGCTGTTGGGTTGAAGGCTTCATTTAGTTGCTGGCTATAGGCTGGAGACCTCCCTTGGTTCTTTTCTCCTTGGGATGCTCTCCATTCACAGCTCGGATAAGAGAAGGGGAGCCAGCTTTGAGCCTAAAACATAAGTCACTTTTTTCTATAATCTAATCTCAGAAGGGACATTACATCAACCTTGCCATATTGTGTTAGAAGCTGTAGTCACTGACTCCCACCCACACTAAAGGGGAAGGGATTATAGGAGGGGGTGAATACCAGGAAGCAGGCCTCATTGTAAGCCATTGGTTTTGTCTCTGACACTGCTATGTAACTCCAGGAGCCTGATTTCTGAAGTCATTTTTTTTTCTGGATTTGTTTAATATCAAATTGGCAAAGTTGTCAGGAGAGTTAAATGGGGTCATAGATATACATAAAATGCTTGTCATATAGTAAGTTTTCAAAAAGATAGATATTCTGGAAAATACAAATCAAGTAGCCAGTGAGTTCATACCTGATTTTTTTTTTATTAGATACTTGATTTTTCAGAGTTCTAAGTTTTGACATTTGGAGGATTCATTTTAACACCTTACTTAATGTGTGAAAGTTCTAATGGAATCTGACCATAAGAATTTTGAAAATGTTAATATTTTTAAGTAACTTATTTTTGGTTCAGATGGTTGATATGGCATCAAATATATCCAAATAGATTACAGGTAATTTTTTATATAAGTCCCCAAAATAAAGCTTCACAGTTTGAGGTAATTCAGGGAATTTTAAAAAGCTGCATGAACAGTCTGGGAGGAAAAAGTCTCTCTCCAAGCTAAAATTATTTGCTGTAATTATGATTTATATATTTAAGATGTTCTTCATAGAGGTTTATTCATGTTTGATGTTTACTTGGTTTAATGGTGTAAGTTGATTTGCTATCTCCTCCCCTCTCCACACCCTGCCACCTACCTTTTTTTGTGGTTAAAACATTTCTTGGGTACAAAAGCTATTATACGTTTGTCGTATGGTATTATTAATATCTGAAAAATCAGTGCTAATAAAAGAATGGAAAACAATGAAACAGGATGTCTAAGAAAGGTGGTATCAGTTTTCTGATACTGTTGAAAATAATTTGATAAGGCTGATTATGGTCAAAATTATTTTTAGATGATTGAGCTTTGGTTTGGAATGCTAATATTGTAGCATTTTTATATTCTGGGTTGTCTGTATAAACAAATAAGATGCCAATTATGTTAGATAGTATATTTTGGAAAAATCATGGCGACTTAAAAAAGAAATCCAACTCCAGCCTCGCAAATAACTAACCATTTAATTTCATTTGCTTTGTTTGAAGTAATTCGAACTATAGTTTCTATAATTGGAAATGCGTGTTTAAATTTTTTTATTTTTATATCTGCACTTTTATTTTTATTATAAAATGTACAAGCATACCTTGTTTTATTGTGCTTCATAGATACTGCGCTTTTTACAAATTAAAGGTTTGCAGTAACCCTGTGTCAAGAAAGTCTTTTGCTCCATTCTTCCAAAAGCATTTGTTCACTGAATGTCCTTATGTCACTTAGCAATTCTAAGAATATTTCAAACTTTTTTATTTTTAGTATATTTGTTATGGTAATCTGTGATTAGTCATCTTTGATGTTACTATTAAAAAAATTTTTTTATGTTTAATTTTGAAGGAGAGAGAGACACACAGAGTGTGAGTGGGAGAGGGGCAGAGTGAGAGAGGGAGAGACAGACTCGGAAGCAGGCTCCAGGCTCTGAGCTGTCAGCACAAAACCAGATGCAGGGCTCCGGCTCATGAGCCGTGAGATCATGACCTGAGCCGAAGTCAGATGCTTAATTGACTGAGCCACCCAGGCAACTCATATGTTACTATTATAATTGTTTTGGGGTGCCACGAACTGTGCCCATATAAGATAGGAAACTTAATTGATAAACATTGTATTCTGACTGCTCCACCAGCTTTTTGTTCCCCATCTCTCTCCCTATTTTCAGACCTACTTATTCCCTGAGACACAACAATATTGAAATTAGGCCAGTGAGTTACCCTACAGTGGTCTCTAAGTGTTCCGAAAGGGAGAGTTGCACGTCTTACTTAAAATCATAAGCTGGAAGTGATTATGCTTAGTGAGGAAGGCATGCCAAAAGTCAAGATGGGCCAAAAGCCAGGCCTCTTGAGCCAAACAGGCAGCCAAATTGTGACTGCAAAGGAAAGGTTCTTGAAGGAAATTAAAAGTGCTACTCCACTGAGCACACAAATGATGATAAAGCAAAATAGCCTTGCTAGTATGGAGAAAGTTGGAGTAGTATGGATAATAGATCCAACCAGCCACAACATTCTCTTAAGCCAAAACCTAATCCAGAGTCCTCACTTTGCAGTTCTGTGAAGGCCAAGAGAGGTGAGGAAGCTACACAAAAGTGTGAAGCTAGCAGAGGTTGGTTCATGAAGTTTAAGGAAAGAAGCTGTCTCCATAACATAAAAGTACAAGGTGAAGCAGAAGTGCTGGTGTAGAAGCTGCAGCAAGATGTAGCTAATTAATGAAAATCTAGCTAAGATAATTAATGAAGGTGGGTGGCTACACTAAATGACAGATTTTCAGTGTAGACAAACATTCTTTTACTGGAATAAGTTGCCATCTAGGATTTTCATAGCTAGAGAGGAGAAGTCAGTGCCTTAGCTTCAAAAGACAGGCCGACTCTTTCTTGTTAAGGGCTAACACAGCTGGTGACTGGGTTGAAGGCAATAGTCATTTACTATTCTCAAAATCCTAGAGCCCTTAAAAATTATGCTAAATGCACTCTGCCTGAGCAGACAGCATGGATGACAGCATGTTTGTTTACAACATGGTTTACTGAATATTAGAAGCCCACTGTTGAGATCTATGGCTCAGAAAAAAAGATTCTTTTGAAATTATTACTGCTCACTGACTGTATACCTGGTTACCCAAGAGCTTTGGTGGAGATGTAGAACAGGATTAATGTTGTTTTCATGCCTGCTACCACAACATTCATCCTTCAGCCCGTGAATCAAGGAGTAATTTTGACTTTCAAGTCTTATTATTAAGAAATACATCTTGTAAGGCTGTAGTTGCCAAAAATAGTGATTCTTTGATCAAAGTAAGTTGAAAGTAAATTGAAAACCTCCTGGAAAGGATTCACCATTCTAGATGCCCTTAAGAATATTCATGATTAATGGGGTCAAAATATCTATATGAAGAGGAATTTGGAAGTTGATTCCAACCCTCATGGATAACTGATGGATTTAAGACTTCAGTGGAGAAGTCAACTGCAGATGTGGTAGAAAGAGCAAGAGAATTAGAATTAGAAGTGGAGCCTGAAGATGTAATTGAATTGCTGCAATCTCATGATAAAACTTTAACAGATGAGGTGTTTCTTATTATGGACAGCAAAGAAAGTGGTTTGTTAAGATGAAGTCCATTAGTGAAGATGCTGTGAACATTGTTGAAATAACAACAAAAGATTTAGAATATTCCATAAACTTAATTGTTAAAGCAGTGGCAGGTTTTGAGTGGATTAAATCTGATTTTCACAGAAGTTCTTTTGTGAGTAAAATGCTATCAAACAGCATCACATTACAGAGAAATTGTTTACAAAAGGAAGAGTTGATACAATACAAAATTGTCCAGTTTTAGAGAATTGCCACAGCCACCCAGCCTTCAGCCACCACCATCCTGATCAGTAGCAGCTATCAAGATTGAGGCAAGACCCTCCACCAGCAAAAAAGATTACGACTCACTGAAAGCTCAGATGATGGTTAGCATTTTTTAGCAATAAAATATTTTTGAATTAAGGTGTGCGTGTGTGTGTGTGTGTGTGTGTATATATATATATATATATATACATGTATTGTTTTTTTAGTAATAGCTTTTACATGCCCTGGGAAACCAAAAAATTAATTTGACTCCCTTTATTGTGGTGTAGAACTGAACCTGCAATATCTCTGAGGTATGCCTATTTACAGGTTTACAATAAGCTGAGGAAAGGAGGGATAGGTTTGTCTTAATAGTTGGAGTCCTTCCTATTCCTTTGATTTGGAGGTATGTGTTCTTGAATCATCCCATGACAATACTCTTATTTTCAATCCCTTCCACCACTTTCCACTCTCTTCCAGAAAAAATTATAAAATGATATCCACTTGCCTAATGGCTGAGAGGGAGGAGAGAAACAACAAAAAAAAAAACTTCTATTATTGTTGGATCCAAATTATATTCACTGTTTTTTACCTTTTCTCAGCACCCCCCGCCCCAGTTTAATTCATGAGTCACTGGTTTGGGGAATTCTCTGACAATCTGAACACTAGTTAATCTCACTGTGCCTAGAAATTTAAGGTAGTATCATATTGTGAGAACAAAGTTTGATTATCATTGACTTATTTGAAGAGTGTGTTTTTTATTTAGTGCTTAGTAATTGACTTCATTTAGTAATTTAATCTCTTAGCAGATTTAAAGTTTGATTATACTTTGGAGGATTACATGTTATTTCACAACCTTAAGCCTCAAGCTATTTCTGACTTCCACTTTTAGGTCGTATGTATTTGTGCCTTGTGGAAATGAGTTTATCAAGGCTATCTTAGGTCAAATAAAGTTTTCCCCAGATGAATTGCTTAGGCTTATTTGCGTTTTAGGTTACTTGTTGCACTAAATTTAGGCAATTTTAGAAACTATAAATACAAGTTCACACTCAAGTTAAAACATGGATAATAGTTAACATAATTTGGGGATTGGTTGAAGAATGTTTTTAAAAGTGGTGATACAAATGCCACCTACAAACGTTACTGGTTGTAATTGTATAGATTTAAGTGTGAAGTGATGTTTGAAATCTGAAATCTGCTCCCGTGCTATTATGTTTGCTATATATTTACAGGTAAGTACCAGAGATTCATTCCTGTGTGGCTTATTTTTGATGGTTATAAATTTTATAAATGGCACCTTATGATTTCTTTTATTAACAGAATTCTGCTTGGTCAGAGTCGTGATGGCATTGTGTTCAGCACTGATGACTATTTTCACCATCAAGATGGGTACAGGTATAATGTTAATCAACTTGGTGATGCCCATGACTGGAACCAGAACAGAGGTTTGTTTTGGGCCACGTCTTTGGGATGGAATATTTGACTAGGAGAAGACTGAGTTTTTATTCTCAACTTGACTTTTACCAGCAGAATGACTTTGGCAAGCCATTAAATGGCTTTGAGACCCAATTTTTTCATCTGTTAGAGGCAATGATAGTTATATTTGCCTTACTTGATCAAGGTTGTTATGAAATGAGAGAATTTAGAAAGGTATATTTTGTAAACTGTAAATAGTGTACCAGTATAGGCTGGCAAAATAGAGATGCGGGTTATTTTGATAACCTTTATTTTATACCTAAGGAATAAATTTCAAAGAACTCCTGAAACTGTTGTATATTCCCAAAAAGTATTTTTCTATGAATAATAGTAATGTTGTCTTCATATAATACCTTTGAATATTAAAAGTTTTTCACATTGACATTATTCCACAAAAAAAAAATCTACTTAATACATTTTTTAGAAGCACACCAGTCAGTTTTTTCTCTTTCTAGATTGGTGGTTCATAACATAGGCACACATATTTTTATTTGTAAAGTTTATCTTGAGAGAGAGAGGGAATGTGCGTGCACATGTGAGCTGGGGGAGAGGATGGGCAGACGGAGAGGGAGAGAGAGAATCCCAAGCAGGCTTTGCACTGTCTGTACAGAGCTCGTAGAGGGGCTTGATCCCATGAACCTGAGCCAAAATCAAGAGTCAGAAGCTTAACTGACTGAGCCACCCAGGCACCCCTCCTAGGGACTTAAAAAAAAAAAAACTTATGAGTTAATGTTAGCTCCACAGATTGTGGTTTAGTTGGCCTGGAGTGGATCTGAGCACTGGTATCCAGATTCTAGATACCAGATAACTAGAAAGTTATCCAGATATTCTGATGTTGCAGTCAAGATTGAAAACTTTTGATCTAGAACTAGTAAGTGCTTACATTATAAGTTAATTTCTTTTTAAAAAGATGAAGAATGCATTGATGATTCAACATTGTTTCTATTTTTATTTTTTTTTAAGTTTATTTAGAGAGAGTGAGCAGGAGAGGGAGGGGGAGAGAGAGAAAGAGAGAGAAAATCCCAAGCAGGCTCCACACTGTCAGCATGGAGCCTGATGCAGAGTTCCATCTCATGAACCATGAGTTCATGACCTGAGCCGAAATCAAGGGTCCGACACTCAACTGGTTGAGCACCCAGGTGCCCCACAAATTGTTTTTTATTATGAAAAATTTAAACCTAGAGTAGAGAGATTACAATGAACACCATACATCCATCACTCGGAATTATTATTAGTTATTGAGATTTTGCCTTTATTGGCTTTATCCTTTTTGTTTTACCACCCCCCCCCAACTTTTATTTGCTAAGGTTTTTAAAGTACATTGCAGACATCATATTTTATGCACTTCAAATTAACTTTTTCTTAATGGCATCTTAATTGCAATGCCATCATCACACTTAAAAAAACAATTTCTTGACATCATGTAATTAATACTCACCCTGTAATGAAATTTTCCCTGTTGTAAGTATTTCTTTACGGTTGTTCTCTTTGAATCAGGGTACAAGCTAGTTCCTCGCAGTACATTTGGTTTTATGTTTCATTTAATTACGTTAATCTGTATCCTCTTTCATACCTTCTTTTTGTCTTCGTAACATTAATTTGTTGTAGAACTTGGTTATTTGTCCTACAGAATGTCCCATATTTTGTAGTTGTCTGCTTCCTTGTGGTAACTAACCTGTTCTTTCTCCTGTATTTAAATAGAGGTTAGTTCTAGACAGGAGGATTTGTTAGGTTTATGTATGTATGTATGTATGTAACCATATGTCTAGTTGTCCCAATTTTAGTGATGCTAAGATTGATTAGTAGCTTCAAAGGGGCAGCCTACTCCATTATCAAGTTCTCCATCAACCTTATATCTAATGGTTTTATCCAATAGTGAATTGTTTCCTTACTGAAACATTTTCCTTAATGAAGCCAGTATACCTTTGGTGGACTGTGAAATTTGTGTGGAACATTTTTTTCTCTTTGCAGTACTGGTCTAGAATATTACATTAAAATGTTTATGTCATGTGAGTTATACTTGCTGAACAAAGAATAGTGCTTAAAGTGCTGGTTTTATTATCAGTATAACATAAATGTTTTCAAGGTAATGATAACTAACAGTCATGACTTAACTTAGGACTAAATTTCTCTTTTTAACAGATGTTTATTGAATATTTTTATTTTTTAAAGTTTATTTTGTGTGTGTGTGTGTGTGTGTGTGTGAGAGAGAGAGAGAGAGAGAGAGAGAGAGAGAGAGAATGAATGAATCACAAGCAGGCTCCAGGCACCTAGCAAGGAGTAAGAACACTGACTGAGAGCCTGTGCATGTATGGGGAAGGGGCAGAGAGAGAGACAGAAAATCTGAAGCAGGCTGTGCACAGAGAGCCTGATGCGGGGCTCATGCAGGGCTCATGAGATCATGGCCTGAGCCGAAGGCTTAACTGACTGAGCCACCCAGGCACCCCTATTGAATACTTTTTTCTTTTAATGTTTGTTTATTTTGAGAGAGAAAGAGAGGTGGGAGGGGCAGAGAGAGAAGGAGAGAGAATCCCAAGCAGGCTCTATGCTGTAGCACTGTAGCACAGAGCCCAGTGTGGGGCCCAAGTCCACGAACCATGAAATCATGACCTGAGCTGAAGTCAAGAGTCAGACCCTTAACCGACTGAGCCACCCAGGCACCCCCTTATTGAATACTTTTAAATGCCAGGTACCATTCTGGGAATATTTGTCTGCTTCATGTGTGTGTTATTAGAAGACTCTAAATTCATGTTAGATTGTCTGTAAATTAAAAACCTCTCCAAGGTGTCATTACTGTTTCTTAAAATATGGTGGTTATTTTGTTTATGACTCTCATTATTTGGGTATTCAAACATTGTTTACTTAGGAACTGTTTTTTCCTGGAGTGTACTGAAATGTTGTATTACATGATGCCTTTTCATTGAAAGAGGATAATCTTCCCATTCTTGAAACCAGAGATTTAATTTGGTTATTAAGCTCCTCTTCTGGAATGTAACTCCTTGGAGGTGATAGCCTAACTATTAGACATTTAAGATAATTAGTTTAGTAAGTTTTTTTTTTTTAATGAAAGATTTGATCACTGTTTATGATTCGGGATAGAGCAATGGGAGATGATAGCATTTTGGTAGGCTATTTATGACCCAAATTCAAAATTTCTTTTGTTAGTTAGAGACATCTTCTTTCCAAATATGTATTCCACGACAGTCATTACTACTTAACCTTTGGAATTGTTTGTCCTTAGACATCTGTATAAATGTTTTCATTATGTAGAACTTAATGTTTTGAATTCTAAGCACCAACAAAACTTCCATAGCATTGCCTTTCGCCTCAGCCTTTTAAATTTTATTGTAGGTTCTTAATTACGTTTCTTGTCTGTTTACACTTGGGGTATGCACACTCTTGTCATTAACAGTGGCTCACTGTGGCTGTGATTCTTACCCCATGGGGAAGAGATGGCAAAGGGATAGGGAGATGTAGTTTAGAAAAGTTCCATGTGATCTCAGCTCCTAATTCGAGAATTCTAGTCCTAAGAAATATTTACAAAGTCAGTTAACTGGTATTTAGCTACTTGGTATATAAAGTTTTGCTGGCAAGTAATAATATATCCATAGCATTCTTTAAAAAAAAAAAAACCAAAACCCTAAGTTTCTTATTTCAAAGGCATTATTTGTAATTATAGAACATTGGGAAATATAGATAAAGATAAGCATAGATTGCTTATATTCCCGTTACCCTCAGATGCCCACTTTTGATATTTAGTAACTCTCCCTGGATCTCTGTATTTTGACCAAAATAAAGTCATACTTACATATTATGTTATAATTTGCCATTTTTAGTTACCAGTTTTCATCTTGCCATGTCAGTAAATGTTCACCTCTTTTCATAGTCAGACTGTATTCAGTGTTTCCTCTAAATGAAAGCTCTAGACTGAAGGCTTCCTTAGCTGTAAGTTCAACAAAATGTTTCCCCCAAATGTTCTTTACCGTTAGTTTGTCAAAACCAGTATCCGGTCTAGAGAATACACATTGTCCATGGTTATGTCTCTTAATTCCCTTTTAATAAATGTGGAGTCCTTTTTTTTCATGGCACTGACTCAAGAGGTTGCATAATTTTAGTTTTAAGTACAGAGATATAGAAAATTTCTTAATATGAATGTTTACATTTTATTTTGTATATTTTAACCTAATAGTTCTCTGGTTTTTGTTTTTGTTTTTTAAATTTATTTTTTATTTCAGCAAAACAAGCTATCAATCAAGGGAGATCTCCAGTTATAATAGACAACACTAATACACAAGCTTGGGAAATGAAACCATATGTGGAAATGGTAAATATAAGATATGAGAGAATTTTAATATTTTATCCTGTCAGTTTTTTCATATTCTGAAATTTTGGTTGCTTTGATATGTATTATATACACATTTGTCCCTATTTTATAAAGAGGTGTATTCATTTACTTAGTTTTTAAAACCTGGGAATAGTACTTATAAAGAAATATGTTCATCTTGTTAGTTTTGCCTGGACTTGAGGATAGTAATTTGAAATTGTCCAGTTAAGTTGTCTTAGTATATTTATAGAGCATGTTATTTAAAAGTAGAATTTTTCTTGGTAGAGCAAATTTAGAAGTATTGTCTAAATGAAACTCCTAATTATCTGCCTTCTTTTTTACTTTAAGAAGTATTCTCTGGGTTTTTGTTTTCTTCCTTTCCTTTGTGTAGGCCATAGGAAAAGGATACAGAGTAGAGTTTCATGAACCTGAAACTTGGTGGAAATTTGATCCTGAAGAATTAGAAAAGTAAGGCACTCAAATTGTTTTTGAATCCTTATCTTTGAAAACATTTTTTGAATCTTTCTCTTTTTTTCTTTCTTCTTTACACAATTGCTTCACTAGCTTTTGCTTGTCTTATGTTTGCTGCTTGTGAATAGGGACTACTCACTTTCTGTTAAGAGAAGCATTGACTTCAAGGCTTCTTGGGGCACCTTCCCTTGGTAGATTTTATTAAATTTTCCTTGTTAAGTGTGTTACTTTTTCTTATGTGAATTCCTACCACTGTTTCATAGTTTATTGAATGCTAGTGGAGATCCAGAATACTTTCAAGAAAAAGTTAGAACTTTTCCTCTGGTGTTTAGTGCCACTTATCTGCAATACCCTTCAGACTTCTCTTCCCATTTTAGCTCCCATCACCTTTTTACCTGGGGTTTTCGGCTTGCTCTCTCTTTTTCATCTTTACTACTACAGATTCATAATCCCATAACCAAGATCCTTGTAATCAGTATGTTTTAGAATTCGGGTTTGGGTTATTTTTGTTTGTTTTTTCAAGAAAGGTGATATAGTGCGTATATGCAATCATCATACGCTGAGCAGAGTTTGGGGCAGCATGTCATAATCACAGATCTTAATTTTTCTGTGGCAAATCATGACTAGTCCTGTAATTAGATAAGAAAGGTTCTGCATAATCTAATGTTTGTTGTACTGCCAGATGAGTACAGGTTTGATTAGATTTTGCTGCCATCTGAGTCAACATAAGACTGAGTTTTCAGAGCATTGTCAGTTTCAAAATTTGTGGTGAGGGATTGTGGATTTCAACCCTGGCCTTCCATTTGTGTTTACCTTGATCTCTCTCCCCTCATGTCACTGGTTTTCCTATGACTCTTTTTCTTTCTTTGTTTTTTATTTCCTCTCCCTGCTTTTGGTAACAACTTCGAAATATAATTCACATACCTTACAATTTACATATTAAAAGTGTACAATTCATGGTTCTCAGTGCAGTGGACTCTTGAACAATGAAAGGGATAGAGGTGCTGACCCCTGGTATAGTTGAAAATCCACAGATAATGGAAGTTTGATTCCATTTTTGATAATGAGTTTTGATCCCCCCCCCCCCCCAAACTACTTATAGCCTGCTGCCTTACTGGTAACATAAACACCTAATTAACACCTATTTTGTATGTTATATATATTAGAGAAAAGTGTTATTAAGAAAGTCATAAGGAAGAGAAAGTACACTTACAGTACTGCACTGTATTTACTGAAAAGCCATATGTATGTGGATCTGCACAATTCAAACCTGTGTTGTTCAACGGTCAACTGTATATTCACAGAGTTGTGCAGCCATCGCTTCCTTTTTTTAAAAAAACAGTATTTTTTCCCCACCTCAGCTTGCCCTCTTCCAGCTTAACACTATTATTCTGTGTATGATCTTCAACTAATTTCTTTTCCCCTTACCTTTTATTCATTTGGTTACCCCTTTTCCCTTTCTGATTTGCATACTGTGATCATATGTAGATAAAACTGATAGATTTATTAATATTCAGTATTGTTTGCTTGCTTCTCTGTGTGTATTTCACCTCAAGTAGAAGAGACAAGTTTAAGAGCCAAAGCTGTTTGGGTTATGCAGAATAAAAGAATTGATGAAATACAAATACAGTTAGGCTTCATTAACATTTGAGGACTGTTGAAATTTATTAGAATTCTTAATATAATTGACTTTATAAAATAAAGTGAGCTTAATTGATGTCTAGTATAGACAGATTTTTTTTGGTAAGTTGATTGAATTACCAATTCTGACATCTTGTGGATTTAGTTAGATCTTGCCATTTCAACCTCATCCTTCCCCTCTGGCCCTTTTTTTTTGGTCTTCTAGTCCTTTTTGCTTTCTCTTCTCATCTTGACCATAATAGCAATAGTTTTAAAGCATAAACATTTCCTTTGTGTCCCTTTTTCTGGGAAAAATTAATTAACATTAGTAAATCTAGAACTATAACCTTAAATGTAAAATGTGTTCTTGTGTGTTTTGCCATATCCAAGTCAAGTTATAGAAAACTACAAAGGGTAAAATGTTAAAAGTTTTTTGAGGGTCAAGAGTAATTTTTAAACCACTTTTTGTTGTTGTAATTAAACTCACAAAATTATGTAAAATGTAAATATACAACTTAACAAATTTCCTGTAAGGTAAATATTCATTTAACCTTACCCACATTATAAGAATATTATTAACACCTCACAAGTTCTTCCAATTCCTTTTCCTAGTAACAATTTTCCTGGTAATTACTTCCCTTTCTTTAATGCATCTTACTGTTTTCTTTTTTTTTTTAATGCATCTTTTTTCTAAAACACCTTTTGCCTAACACCATGGTTTAATGCTTTTTTCAAATTTTATTTAAATAAAATACAATGTATATTCATTGTGTCTAATTTCTGTCACTCAACATTTTGTTTTGTAAAATACGTCCAAGTTGTTTTATCTCTAATAATAATTTGGTGTTGATAATAAATTATAAAAATACAGTAGGAAGTGTCCTAAAATAACTTAAAAAGTGATAAATATACATAAGACTTTTGTAAGTCCTAGAGGTCCACTCAGTTCCTCTATAATTCCCAAAACATTGTCTTATAATCTTTGATTTGTTATTAGAAGCCAGGGGGGGAGATTAACTCCATGGTTCAGCAAATTGGTAGTTAGTTCCGTGTGAAGAGGATACTATCTTTTAACATTTTGTTGTGATTTATGGTGTCTTTCAGTATTTTTAAAATATTGTTAAAATTTTTGAGAGCCAGTATAAATTTTTTTTGTCCAAAATGTATGTGAATGAGGTATATCTTTTAGTGTTTATTTGTAAAATATAATTTAGAATCTGTACTTTGTTACCCTAAAGAATTGAATCCTTTTCTTTTTTGGTAGGAGGAATAAACATGGTGTATCTCGAAAGAAGATTGCTCAGATGTTGGATCGTTACGAATACGAAATGTCCATCTCTATTGTAATGAATTCAGTGGAACCGCCACACAAAAGCACACAAAGACCTCCTCCTTCACAGGGGAGACAGAGGTGGGGAGGATCTCTAGGCTCACCTAATCAAGTCTGTGTTACAAATAATCATTAAGTTGGCTATTTTCAGCTAACACATTTGTTGCTTGCCCTTGAAAAAAATTAGTGAGCCTATGTTGAAGTTTAAATAGTTTCAAATAAAAAAAGACTACGTTGTCCCACAAGGGATGTTCCCAGCAAGTTGTTTAAATCCTAAAGTGTAAATAAAAATTATATAAAATGGTTTTTTAAATGTTTTTATAGTTTTTTTGTTGTAATTCCCTTGGTTATTATGAAAATATCTGAGTAGTGTGGGTAGGACCTAGAATGGTTTTTCTACAACTGAATTTTAAACTAATTTTACCTATTTTGTAGATAATGTTGAACAGTTTTATAGCTCATATCTAAATCTAACTTTGCATAAAATGCTAGTAATTTTCCTTAACTACCTTTCCTACATTTAAATATGTAAGAAATACTAACTTTTTATAGGCACCTCAGTTGATTCCCCTATTCAGTACACAGGTAAAATTATGTTTCTGCAGATTCGTCTGTGTGACA
This sequence comes from Panthera onca, assembly GCF_046562875.1. NCBI lineage: Eukaryota > Metazoa > Chordata > Mammalia > Carnivora > Felidae > Panthera > Panthera onca. The sequence goes on from NC_138339.1 coordinate 229,030,468, forward strand.
AAAATATTTATAAGCTAATTAGAGCATATTGCTTAAATTCTCCATTAAATACTATATAGCAGTAGGTATGTCAACCACCTGGGTGGTTTTCTCCACAATATACATATTCATAATATATCATATACATATTCATCACTCTTCTCAAACCATTGCCCTGCCCCTTCACACTCCCCAATTCTGGAGTGGATAAATAGGGAAATCACTGTATATTTAGAAAAAGCTCTTCAGGTTATTCTGATAATAAATCATTTTTCTCTAATTTAACACAGTATAATTCTAATATTAAAATTTTTTGGACAGGTCCTTAGCATTAATTGTAAGAAGATTTGTCCTGTAGGATATTTTATTTCTTCTAGTTTTAATTTTTCTGTAGGCCAACTGTATGTCTCACTGGAGAGTTTTCTTTGTTAGATTGTGTTCTGTCACTTAAAATTTAAAACTGAGATGGAATTCATTTCAGAGATTTTGTAATTCATCCTAATCTTTGATTTGCTCTTTTTTTAGGAAAAAACCCCAGCTAATTACATGCTTTTTAAAAAATAATGTTTTGATCCTTCAAATGTTTTACATGGTCCATTAACTGACTCCTAAACCAGCCCATCCTGAACCTAATAATCTGCCTTTATATGTTGTTTAAAACCATTTGCTGTTCTTTTCAACTTTACTTTAAATGTTACCCCACATCTATATATTACTTTTTAAGTAATACTAAGTGCAAGGCACAAAACTAAATATAGCGCTCTCAACAAGGTCTGTTTTACATTGCCTTTTGTGAGATAAGAATATGATTTCTATTTATTTGTACTATTCAGTGCTGGTTACATTTGAATATTATCTTGCTCTATTTTGTTTAACACGTGTGTTTGTATGTATTTGTTCATCTTAACTAAATGTGATATAGTAGGAATATGCTAACCCATGTTTTGTGTGTAAATGTATATATATTTATATATATATACACATTTTCTTCATCCAGTATTTTCACGTATTTTTTTTTTATTTAAGGGTAACACTTCTTAGTATTTGGGCTTGCGTTTCCCATTATTTTATTTATCATGTAAGTTAGCACATTTTGAGAATAGTACAGAAGAATTTAATTTGGGGACAGATGAAAAATCTGTTAGATATATATACTATGTGTTCCTTTCCTTCTGTCTTTATAAAACTGTTGAGAGGAATAGTGCTGTGAATCTATAGATTTTGATTAATAGATGCTTAATATCTGTTAAGCACATTTTCAAGGAATTAGAAAATTGCCTTTGAAGGATTAATGTTATAAGGAAGTATGTTCATGTTAGTAGCCTGAAATAAATTTCCAGATTTTATAATGGATCAATTTCATCTTTTGGTACTTCTGAGTACTTAAATAATCAGGTAGAGATCATTAATCATTGCTGATTTTTTAAATCATAGATCCTTATTGAGGCAGGAGAATTAAATTCTGAAAGACTTTGAGGTTTTTTTTTTTTTTTAAAGACAAAATTAATTTAATAGTTCCACCAAGCATATTAAATCAGTACTTCCCCCCTTAGCATTCTGGCTAATTTTTTTATTATTTGAACAATAACAGAACGAGCTATGAATATGCAATAAAAGATACCATAGTCACTATTAGAAGTCATTGCTTTGATGTTAAAAATCTATAAAAATATGAAATTTACTGATTAAATATTTTCATCAAAATTTCTCTTCTATTCAGATACTCTTTTTTTTTTTTTTTTAAATTCAGTTATATTCTTAATGGAATAGCCCCCAGTTGCTATGCTATGAGTAGTAGGTCTCTATCCCAAAGAATAAAGGAGGCATTGGTCCTCATATTTAAATAAGGTAAAATACATTTAGTTACACAGAATGCAGCTTTGTTTTTTGATAGGCTTGGTGTAAAAATACTTTTCCTTTTAATAAGCAGATTTGTAATTTTCTATATGTCATAATCCTGCTAACAAAAATACTTATGTGGTAATTCAGTCGAAATTCTGGTACTGCTTTTTAGGTAGGTAATCTTTATTTTCCGTGTTCACGTTTTCAAAAGAAATGTTAACTTTTTAATATTTTATGTCTGTTTTAAAGTAAGATTGTTTACAAAAGATTGGGTTGTGTTCTGTTGGAGCAATAGGGTGGATTTAAGTATTTGAAGTTTGCTGATTTCTTGTCTAATTAATATAGATTGTGGAATTTTCTAGTTTTATGTATAGGTAAGTTTTGAAAGAATTCATGATTTCAAAGGACATGAGATACTTGTTTTGACCAAATTCTAGTTTTTGTTATTGCAGAAATATCTGATTTTCTGAGTCTAGTTTTTTTTAAGTATTTATAAAGAAAATTGCTGGTGTTCTCTTCAGAAAATGTTGAAGAAATGTTAATACATTAGTGCCTTGACTGGATGGTTTTGTTGTCTTCATTGAAGTTTTATGTAGTATTCTAACATGAGTGCAGTAACTGAGAATTCATTATTAGGGCTGAAGATTTGTGTGTGTATGTTTTTAACATTTGCAACCCATATAAATAGAGTAACACCTTAATCTAGAATCATGACAAAGTATTGTTTACTTTTGTTACAATGATCAGTCAGAATAAGTATTTGGTGGTAGCAGGAAAACGCAGGTTGAGTTACTGGTTTTTGAAGATCAATTTTATAGGTTATAATATATAAATAAAATTTTTTTTTCACTAAAATTGTTAGCTGTAATTCTTGTGAATTTACAGAGAAAGGTGGGATTATATTAAGGGATTAATGAATATCTTCTTTGGTAATGATTTTCTTTCTCTTTACTGATTAAAATTGGCATGCCAATTTTTATTTTATTTTATTGTTAAAATTAAGGTTACTGTTAAACTAATTGGTCTTCTTGTTTGTATATCAGATTTTTCCTTAAAATAGCCTTAGAATGGTAAAAAGTACTATTAAGTTTGTTGAAATAGGTCTTCAAGGAGGAGTAACTCTTGATTTTCTCCTGTGTCTTTTGATTCCTTTTTTTTACATTGCAAAGAAACATTTAAATCAGTTCAGCTGATTCAAACTGCTAAGTGTCCTGAGTCTAAAAAATTTTCATTTTTTGCATGTTTTATAAATTGCGGAGCAAGCCTTGAGAAGTTTATAATTATGATTTTTGCAAAAACTTGTAATAGAATGGCTGTCATTTACCTCAGTATCTTTATTTAGGCTGTATAGTAAAGGGCATAATTTTTGTAATAGAATATACATTTGTAAGCTGAATTTTTAATATATCTCCTGTGGAAATTCTTAGTACATTATCACTGTACACACAGAAACAAAGGGAAAGAGTAACCCAAATAACTTTTTGAAAAAAGAACCTCAAGCTAGGGCTGTGTCTATTGGAAAGTTTTGACTTCTCGATACATTTAATAGTAGTTTATTTTAGTGATTTAGATTAGAAATAATCTTCTACTTTTTCCTAACAAATTTTGTTTTCTGGATAACCGTGTCATGTTCCAGGTGTGATGACTGCAGTAATCACATACTATAATATACTTCCCAGTGTAGAGCCCATTAATGTCAGTAAGCTGTCTTAAGTATGAATAAAATAGATTATTTAGTATGGACACAGTTATAGTTTGACTCCTAGTCTTAGAACTAGACCCAGTCACATTAAGAAGCATTGTACCTGCTTTGGTGAGTAACTGAAGACTTTATCTGGGAGTGTTGTCCAGTTGTAAATATTTCAGTGTTTTTGTTTTTTTTTTTTAATTGAACTTTTTGTAAATTAATGGGAAGATTGAGAGATTTTTAAGATGACACAGGGGCTTTTTGCCTCTGAACTTTATTAGTGACTAAAGGAAAAAAGTAAGAATAATCTGTTCATTCATGGTTAAAATTGCATGCAAGTTCAGTAGAGTCCATTGAAATAACTTTATGTAGATTATTTTCTTGTTTTGCAGTTTTAACTGCATTCTCAGGACATATAAATCCAAAGCTTTGCGCTTTGGGTAGTTCATCTACAACTATTCATTGCAGCTGTACAACTTCGTACTATCTCTTCAATTGTAATTCTGAACTCTTCAGTTTCTTAATATAACAAAATGAAATTTGATTTTGGGATGGGATTGTGGGTTTTTCCTCTGCCTTTATTCTTTTTTCTTTTTGTTTTTTTTTTTCTGTCTTGTTAGTATTAGAAATTGTGTTTCTTGTTTCTTTCATAGTCTTTTCCCATACACATTTTCTGTCCATTTTCTGCTCAGCTATCCTTGTGTAACTTCATAACATTTTTAATGAAGATGGTGGGATGGTAAGTGGCTGACAAAAATGGAGGTAACTTTTTCCCCTCCTATGTTTTACTGAACTCATTGTTCCTTATGAAACTTACTTCACCATGTTATATTTATAGACCAACAGCTTTGCAGTTAGTTTCCTGACCCTGCTGTTTAGTTAGAACTTAGATATGAAAATCCTTGGAAAGATTTGTAAAAGTCTACCAATGGTTACTCATGGTAAGAATCCCATAAACATGGCATAGGACTTGGATGTTTGAATTTGAGAAAAAGTATTTTATAACACTTAAGCATCATGATGATAGACTTGTTGGTAAGTAGTAGTTGGGAATTCAGTATTGTAGAATTCACTATTACATCATGATTCTGCAGTCCACCTTTATTAAAGAACTGAGTGATTTTGAAGGAAAGTTGATAGGTATTTTGAGTTTGACCTCTACAAGTGGATCTTCATATAGGGCAGTGCTGCTACAATGAACAACAGGAATTTAATAGCAATAAGTCTTAATATACTGTTCATTTAAGCAGCTGCCATTTATGTAATGCCTGTCAATGCCAGGCTGTGTTGTAAATGTGATTGTTAACAGTGTCTCAAGTTTTCATAACAGTCCTACAAGGGTTTTATAAAGAGGAAACAAAAACTTATCAGAGGTTATGCAACTTAGCCAACATAATTTCCCTAGGGAGAGATATAACTGGGATCAAAATCTAGGTCAGGCATATTCCTTACTATATCCCATTTTATCTTTTAAACACAGACTTCTTTTAAAAAAATATTATAAATTTAGGGTTTTTTTTTTTTTAAGGTAGGAAAGAAATTCCGGTGAAGCATTGAATACATCTTTAATGGTACCTTTGAATTTGTAGGATTGAAGGTATGTTGATTTATCAACAAAAGTGAGTAAAGAAACCTGTAAGTGGCCATTTATCTACAGTGCTATTTTTAAGAGTCAAGATTGCAAGTAAGATACCATTTAGTATTTAATATTTTCTATAAGATATACATTGATATAATTGATAATCACGTTTCAGCAACATCTTTGCAATTGAATTTTTACATATGCTGTTGTGCTTTAATGTTTAAAATTTAATTTCTAATATCAATGAGCTTTTGAAGTGTGTAGTATTCAATAAATGGATTGTTAAATTACATAAGCTGTTTGTTACACTGATTAAGTTTGAGGCAATGTTTCCCAGAAAAGGTCAACACTGTGTGTAAGTGGTCTTAATTGATTTTTCTTTAACTGTTCACTTATTACTTAGTGTCCTGTAGTAGTAGATGTTATGGCAATTACATCAGTTTTTTGAATTTCTGAAAAATTAAGCATTTCTGTCTTTTGAAATAGCATTTTCTTCTGTGTTGTTTAATTCTCCAAAATTAAAGAACAGTAAAAGAGGCAATTACTTAAGTTTACTATGTAACTAATATCTTGAGTTAATTAGAGTCTACAAGGAAAACCTTTAAGTATGGAATGAAGAATTCTAACTTGATTATTGCCTTATTTTGTTTTAGTTAACTTAAATAGAAGAACTGGATCTTGTTTGGTTTTTCTTAATCTTTAGATTGTGATGTGTTTATTTTTTATTTTATCAGAGGTAGAAGTTTTATTTTATCAGAGGTAGAAGTTTTGTTAGAACAAGGAAGACTTCATGGAAACAGAAAGAGCATTGATTTCATTAATAGATTAAATTAGTTTTCAGTTCAGGACCTAGAAAGCAGTATATTGTGGAATTGAGGTTATTGAAATATAGTACAATGTAATACTAGCAAAGATGTAGTTAAAACATTTCAGTTCAAATGTAAGTAAATTGAAGTATGTACAGGAAATGTGATAGGGGCCTGGGCTAGTCATTTTGACTTCATTAAAAATTAATGAGAAAAAAACCAGCTTTAAAAAAAAATTCTGGGGAATGCTAGGAAAGAAATTGTTAAGGCTAGAAGGATAGGCTAGTGGTCCAAAGTGGTATTCTCCCTCCTTATCTTCCCTTTGCTTTTTAAGAACCAATAGAGCCCAAGCTATGAAGAAAGATGATCTTGTACCCTAAATGCCATGAAACGGGGTCTTCCTTGTCATCTTTGGTCACTACTGGGTCTTTGGATCTTTGTCCTTTAAAAAGAGTCAATAAAATATTTGTTGAGTATCCTTCCTAAAACTACCTTTTGATATCAAGGACACATTGGTCTAAGTAGAGTAATTTACAGGGTAGTTTGTAATTTAGGAAACCTGGAGCTGGAGTGTGAATTAGTTGGATTTGATGCTTGCTAGGACCAGAGTGTGCAGACCAGCAGGGAGGAGTCCTCTTCCACTTCACTTGGTGCATCTGGTGCCATCAGAGCCTTTTGTTTCGGATTTTGTACCAGTGGTCTTTAGATTTGTGATTTATGATCAAGAAACTAAATCCTAGAATACAGATAAATAAGGCAACCTTGAGGCTTTTGATTATCCATTTCTTTTAGGGTCATTTAGAGATTATTCTCTTGCTTTTTGCTTTAACCCTTTGCAGAATTCCTAGACAATCTGTGAAAAATACTTCAGGTATTTGTCCTAAAGTCATTTTTCAGAGCCCTTCTTCTGAAGCATTGTGATCCTAAGTCTAATTAGAAAAAAAAAATCAGGGGCGCCTGAGTGGCTCAGTCAGTTAAGCCTATGACTCTTGATTTTGGCTCAGGTCATGATCTCATAGTTTGTGAGTTTGGGCCCCATGTTTGGGCCCCACGTCTCTCTCCTCTCAGCACAGAGCCTGCTTCAGATCTTCTGTTGTCTTCCCCCCTTCCCCCACCTTCAAAAAATAAATAAACATTAAAAAAAAACTTTTATTTTTTTGGTTTGTTGTCCTACTTAGAACACTTTTCAGAATATTTATGGCATGATTTTAGTGAAAAGAACACATCATTGCAAGAGTCGGGCAGTCTGAGTTCTACTTCCATTCTCTCTTCTATTTCAGTGGAGAGGGTAGCCCTCCTCCAATCTAAGGTAAGTAAGTATACTTGTAGTCTGGATTGCATCTCTTAACTACTTTCAGGAATCTTTATATGTTGACAGTTACTCCTCTCTGTAATTTCAATCTTGCTTTCTTTCCTTAAATCCACATTCAGACGTGATCAAGTCTCATCTCTTAAAGCCCCTCTTTATTGTCACCACTCCTTTATAGCCAGACTCCTCTAAAGAACTGTGCACACCTATTGTCATGTTCCCTTCAACCATTTTTTTTTTTTTTTAATGTTTGTTTATTCTGAGAGAGACAGTGAGCATGTGAGCAGGGAGGGCAGGGGCAGAGAGAGAGAATCCCAAGCTGACTCCATGCTATTAGCCTCAGAGCAGGACCGCAGGAGGTGCTCGATCTCACAAACTGAACCACTGAGCCATGAGACCCTGACCTGAGCTGAAATCAAGAGTCGATACTTAACCGATTGAGCCACTCAGGCACCCTCCCCTCAGCTGTGTTTGATACTATTCAGCCCATTCCCGTTTTAGCTTCTTCCTCTACCATTTTAGATTTTAAGGTTTCCAGAATGTTCCTCTGTGTTGATGAGCCTTTTTCAGTTCCCATACGATGACTCAGCAAGCATTTGACTCTTGATCACTTTTTTCCTTAAAATATTTTTCCCTGATGAGGTTTTTGTTCCTATCTCTGCGTACTTCTCAGTCTCATTTGCTGCCTTTCTTGGTTTTTATTTTTCCAAATTCTTCTCAGTTTTAGTTCTAGACCACCTTCTGTTCTTACTCTTCGCTTTCCCCAGGAGATTTCATCATTTCTTACTTGTACATAGTAGTCTCACTTTTTTCTTTGTTGCCCTGTGGTTTTATCAACAGAGCAATTAATCTATAATTCAAAAAAAATTAATACAAACTTTCCCTGACTATTCCAATCTAATGTGAAATAGCCCCATCCCTGTCACTCTTACTACGTTGTCCTGTTTTGTCTTCATCATGGTACTTACTAGTAGTTGAAGTTACCTTATTTGGTACTGGTTTGTTGAGGGTCTTCCTGAACAAGAATGTAAGTCCCAAGAGAACTTGTTTATTTTGTCCACAGCTATATCCACAGAATCTAAACCAGTGCCTGTAATACTATAGGAGCTCATTAAATATTGGCTGAAGGATGGTGTACCCACTGCTTCTGTAATTAACAGTATTGATCCCCAAGTGTATATTCTACAGACCTGTCCTTTGAGCTTCAGACTGTTTACTTAACTGCCTACCTGATATTTCTGCTAATAAGATGAGCAGTGATCATCTTGAAAGATTGAGCAGTGATCTTTTCTCCCATCTCTGGATTTCTAGGATTTCCTTGCATAGTGAATGAATCTACCATCCATTTCTGCAAGCCAGAAACTTGGGAGTCTTCTTTAATGCTTCCTTTCCCTCTTCATATTCAGTTCATCAACCAGGGTCTGTGGATTTTGTCACTTAAAAAATACCTTTTGAATCTCTCTCTCCATTTTTGACTGCCATCTTTCTAGTTTGAATTATCATCTAGTTTATCTCTTACTGAGACTAGGGTCCCCACATCAATACTTGCTCTGTTCTACCCATTCTTTGCACAGTCTAACCAGACTAAAGTATAATGGACATATGGAAAAGTACTTAAATTATAAGCATACAGCTCAAAATTTCACAAAGTGAACATATCTGTGTAACCAGAGCTCTGCTCAAGAAATAGAACGTTACCAGCACCTACCTTGCCTGAGTGATCTTTGTAAAAAGAAAATATAATCACATGTAAAACTTTTCAGATGCTTTCCATTGCTGTTAGGCTAAAGACCCTGGGTGATGTGACCCCTACCTTCCTATCCAACCTCATGTTTTATTACTCTTCTTACTTTCTGTATTCCAGCCCTACTGACCACCTCTCAGTTCCTTGACTGTGCTGTTCAGTTTCCCTTCCTGGAAAGTTCTGTGTGCACACCCCCCCTTCCATACTCATCCTTCAGATTTGAGCTCTTCAAGGAAGCCATTTTGGGCATAGCAGGCTTGGTGGGGTCCAAAATACATGTTATATGTTCTCATGTACTTTTTCTTTATCAATTTGTATGAGTAGATGATTGTTTCCACTCATTTTTAAATCAGAGATTTTGAGCCAGTCTTTGTATCTGTTTTGCTTACCATTACATGGTCATCAGCTAGCACAGTGGCTAGGAAAAAGTGATATTCAGTATTCATAAAATAAGTGAATATGAGTGGTTGTCAGCCCATTATGGGCTGAATTGTGTCCCCTCAAAGTTCATGTGTTGAAGTCCTCATCCCCAGTACCTAGAATGTGACTCTTTGGATACAGGGCCTTTAAAGGTAATTAAAATAAAATGAGACCATATTTGGGTTGGGCCCAAATCAAATATGACCGGTGTACTTATAAGAAGAAATTAGGATAAAATGCACACAAAGGGAAGACCTTGTGAAGACACAGCCAGCCAACCTTAAAAGGCAACAAGAGAGACCTTTGAAGAAAACAATCCTGCTGACACCTTGATCTTGGAATTCTAACCTCCAGAATTGTGGGAAAATTAATTTTTGCTATTTAAGCCGCCCAATCTGTGGTACCTTGTAGATTTGGCAAACTAACAATAGATTTTCATATTGAGAATTGGTATGCTGCTTTAACAAATACATAGAAATATTGGAGTAGCTTTGGAACTGGGTATGGTAGAGGTTTGAAGAATTTTGAGGTGCATTTTAGAAAAAGCCAAGGTTGCCCCAGGAGATTATGGGTAGAAATGTGGATGTTAAAGGTGATTCTGGTAAGGGCCATGAAAAGAAAGAGCTATCGAAATGGCTTCTGTTGTCTTAGATACACATACGTGCTCGTGAACAGAATGCTGGTAGAAATGTGAAAGATGTTTTGGTGAAGCCTCAGATAGAAGTGTTATTGGAGAATGGACAAAAGGTGATCTTGTTAGAATGTGGCAAAGAACTGGCTGAACTGTATTCCAGTGTTTTGTGGAAAATAGAACTTGTATAATGAACTTAAATATTTTAGCTGAGAGTTCTTTTTTTTTTTTTTTTTATGTTTATTTTTTGAGAGAGAGAGCAGACGAGGGTCAGAGAGTGAGAGGGGGACACAGAATCTGAAGCAGGCTCCAGGCTCCAAGTTGTCAGCACAGAGCCCGACACGGGGCTCAAACCCACCAACCATGAGATCATGACCTGAGCCGAAGTTGGATGCTCAACTGAACCACCCAGGCGCCCCATTTTAGCTGAGAGTTCTAAGCAAAGTGTAAGAGCCACAGCCTGGTTTCTCCTTGCTTATAGTAAAATGCAAGAGAGAGAAATTGAGGAAGGAATTGTTAAGCAAAAAGGAACCAAACTTGTGTGACTCAGCCTGTGCTTATTATGAAGACTTAGAAAGTATGTGTTCTCGAGACAACATCAAGGTTGTTGCTAAACAACTATTTGCTAAAGAGAATACAGGCATGTGACTTATGGATGCATTAAGTTGTCTCAGCAGAACTAGAGCTGAAGTAATGCTAGCAGAAACCCTAACAGCTTGGACCGAAAGGATGAAACAGAATGAAATGAAGGGAAGTGCTCAGACTTCTGGGTTTCCATAAGTCAGTAGAACCGGCTGGCTGTGATCCTGTGTTGTCCTCATGGTTGTGATCATGTGTTATCCTTCAAGAACACAGAAGAATGTCCCTAAAAGTTGTTCAGAGGCTGCCGCCAGGGCTGCCACTGCCATCATGGGATCGGAGCCCCAAGGCTGAGGACGTAGGGCTACCGCACTCGTGGGCCAGAAAGGCAGGGCCTCCAGCCCAGGGGGCCCAGGGGACATAGTATGGAGCCAAAGAATAATTATTCTTTAGCCTTAAAATCTAATGGAATTTGCCTTGCTAGTTTTTGAACTTGTTTGGGAACCATTACCCCTTTCTTTCTGATTTTTCCCTTTTGCAATGAGAATGTCTATCCTATGCCTGTCCCACCATTGTATTTTGAAAGCAGGTAACTTAACTAGATTCACAGTTCACAGTTGGAGAGGAATTTTACCTCAGGGTGAATCACAACTCAGGTCCACCCATACCTGATGTAAATGATATTTTTGATGACTTATTAGAGTTGATGCTGGAATGAATTTAGACTTGGGGAGCTGTTGGGATGATGTGAATATATTTTGTGATGAGAAGAACATGAATTATGGAGACGGTAGGGTGTTATTGGCTGAATTAAGTTCCCTCAAAATTATATGCTGAACTCCTAATACCCAGTACCTCAGAAGGTAACTATATTTGGAGATAGGGCCTTTAAAGAGGTAATTAAGATAAAATATGGTCATATGGATGAGCTCTAATTTAATATGACTGGTGTCCTTATAAAAAGAGGATATTAGGACACAGACACACAGAAAGGAAGACCATATGAAGACATTGGAGGAAGACAGCCATCTGCCAGCCAAGGAGAGAGGCCTTAGAAGAAAACAACCCTGCTGACACTTGATTCTCAGACTCAAAACCTCCAGAATTCTGAGAAAATAAATTTCTGTTGAGTAAGCCACCCAGTCTGTGGTACTTTGTCATAGCCTTACCAAACTAATACACTGCTATTACACTAGCTAGCTGCGAGGCATTTCCTTCTCTCTTTTGCAGTCCTTCATGTGTAAAATAAGGATACTTGACTGGATCATTGGTTCTTAAGTTTTAATTCAAAGACTTCTTTTGGAAGTAGAGTGTGTTTCATTAAGAAGTATACAGTGGATTGCCTGACACTGGAGGTGTTCACAGTATAATTGAGTTCTGTGTTTCAGACTGTTCCTTCAAGGCGCCTTAGGGACTGTTGTGAAGGATGGAAACCTCCACTTGTAGTAGAGCACAGAATTCAAAATTGCATAATTAGAAGATAAGTTGCAGTTCTGACTGCAGCTTGGGTATGCCACTTAACTTTCTGAAACTTTTCCTTGTAAGTTGAAGGACAGTACCTTTCCAATCTATAACGTAGGGTTATTGGATGAATTAAATGAGAAGACTATGTTAGAATTTTAACTGAAATAGCTCTTTTAGCCTTGAGAGTCCATGATTTTGTTTTGCCTTTTGATAATTTCATCTCTTTTGATATATACTAGGAATAGGCAGAGAAGGAAACAAATTGATTTTTTAAAAATTTATATTTATTTGTTTTGAGTGAGAGAGAGAGCGCGTGCACGTGTGAGAGCCAGGGAGGAGCAAAGAGGGAGAGAAAATCCCAAACAGGCACCACACTGAGTGTGCAAAGTGCGGCTTGATTTCCTGACCACAAGATCATGACCTGAATGGATATCAAGAGTTGGAGGCTGAACCAACGGAGCCACCCAGGCACCTCCAAACCAATGGGTTTTTATACTAGTTAGAAGTGCTGAGAGAGACCTAGAAGGAAAAGTTTGGTGTTCTAGTTATTAAATTTGTCAAAGATATTCATATTCCTCTTTAACAAAGGCATTTGAGTTAAGCTGTAGAATAGCTCAAAACAATTTATGTTGCTGCATGTGCCTTTTTCTCCTACAGTTCGCTATTGGTTCACCTGTGTTGTGTGGACTGTTGGTATGATCCACTCAATTTGATATTCTCGTGTTTACTGATAAATTTAGTATGATTAGTTTCACAGAGCAGTGTATTGGCAAGACCATGCAAACATATTTCTTTAAAAGAAGAAAGAAGGATTTTTTTGGTTTGTTTTAATGTCAAGCATAATAAAAGTAGTGAGGCTCTGTCCCCATCCCACCTTGGTCTTCATGGTGACAATTTTCCCCTTGTTTTTCATACATGACATTCTATATAATGTTCATGTAATGGTGTGTGATACTAGCTTACCTGTAATTCTGTGAAACAGTTCATTGCAGCCTGGGCTTCTATGAAATGAATTATTCAAGATGGGAACATCAGTTTGAGTGTATGTCGGCTTTCTATTCTTGTAATACAGTTAGAGTTGTTACAGGATTCATTAGACAAACGGGAAGAAGGTTTATGTTGGAAGGTAAGAAGCAGTTTGTAATATTTTAAGATGTAATTTACTAGTACCTTGGGGTGCTTGGGTGGCTCAGTCCATTAAGCATCTGACTCTTGATCTCTGCTTAGGTCATGATCTCACAGTTTGAGATCAAGCCCCATGTTAGCGCAAAGTCTGCTTGGGATTTTCTCTCCCTTTCGCTCTGCCCCTCCCCGTTCATGCTCACTCTCTAAATAAATAAATAAATAAACAAACAAACAAACTTTAAAAAACACAATTACTAGTACCTCAAATATAGCATTCTAACTTTTTAATAACATACCATTCTTCTTGACTCAGATTATTTTGTACTCTTACAGTGAAGAAGAAATTACTATATTTAGAAACAATTTGCTTATAGAAAAATAAGGTTATCTGTAAGTAGAATAAATACCATTTGACAAAGAAGGGAAATCAGAAGAAATAGCAGTTTTTAATTAGTCTTGAGACTTTCCAAGCAAGATGTCAATAAATTGCTGTGGTATGGAAATAATGTGGAATGTTCAAGACCTGTGTGTTTGGTTTTTTGAACTCTCCCTTTATAGGTTAGACTTGCTGAGGGCACAGAGCCTCTAGTATTTCTTCAGAACAGAAGCTCAGGGGAGCATCTTGCCCATGGCAGTAAAGAGAGCCGTAGTGGGTCTTAACTATAAGTCTGAGAAAACACTAAGATTATGCTGAGGAGACATAAGTTCAGTCAATAAATATGAAGCAAGGTATGGTAAACTGGAAGACACAAAGAGTCTGGAACCAGAACCTGAAATGGAATGGAGTACAGTGGGCTCCACACAAGGAAGTCATGAGTGGTGTTGAAATACTGGAGGCTTGCTTTACTGGTTGTTGGCCGTATCATTCCTTGGTGGGCAATGAACTACTTTTAAGTTACAGAATTGGACTAGGAAAACAAGGCTTCTTCCTTGAATTGTCTTGCCTACTATGTTTTTCCTAAGTACATCAGCCGTATCATGACCCTTGGGACAATCTATGCAAACATGTAGTAGATGGACTTAGTGCAGTAGGGAAATAGGTGGAAACAGAAGCTACTGGGGATGGAGTGGTGTTTTCTTATTGGAGGAATGTGGTTGGGAAATATGAGCCAGTAGTGAGAAGAGGCAGTAAGGTGTTTGTGCATCAACGTGTAGCAGTGGAGTTACTTCTCTACTGTTCAGTTAATGAGTTGGTTGTCATCGAGTGAAATGTGGAAGAATAGGTTCAGGGAAGTCTTTCTGGAGGAGTTGATGGCTAAGCCTTGTCTAAAAGTGGGATTTAGCAAGGGAAAGAGTATAGGAAAAGGCTTGTAAGGCAATAGCCACTGAGTGATTAAGGACTCAGAAGCAGGAAACAGTAATGCATTTATTCATGTGCATATTTACTCAGTATTTCGTGAGTGCCTACTATGTGCCAGGCATTGCTTTAGGTGATACAGCAGTGAACAAAATAGACAAACCCTCTGCCCTTTTGGAGTCAGTGTAGGGAAGCAGATTCTATACCAATAAATAAGTACCAAATAGGTCAGATGATAAGTGCTATGGGAAAAGTTGAAGCAGCATAAATGGCACGGGGAGGTGCGGTGTAGGGGAATGGGTGCTACTTTACCTGGAGTCATCAGTGAAGGCCTAATTGAAGAGGTAACATTTGAGGAAAGACTTGAAGAGAGTGAATTAGCAGAGACAGCAGAGAGGGAAGAGCAATTCAGACAGTGGATCCTACAAGTGAGGGCCCAGATGAGGTGGGACTGTGCTTGGTGTAGTTAAGGACTCCAGGAGATCCATTTGCTTGGAGCCAAGTGATCAGAGAGCAAAATAGAAGAGAGTCCAAGAGGAAGAAGCAACCAGATAACATGAGCCTTGAAAATTATTGAAGGAATATAGGCCTTTACTCTGCTTGAAACTGTCTGAGAGTTCTGAGTATGCTCAGAACTTATGTTTTGAGTTACACAAGTCATTTCTGGCTGCCGTCTTAAGAATCAGTTTTAGGCAAGAGTGGAAGCAGGGCTCTTGCCATAATGCAAGTGAGAGATGATTGTGACTTCAACCAGGGGGTAAAGATGGTGGTGAGGATTGTTGAAGCTGAGTTGTCAGGATTTGCTGAGTAGATCAAATCATGGATATGAGAGAGAAAAAGTTGCAGTTTACTGGGAAATGATGTATTGAAGGAGGAGCACATTTGGAAAGGAAAACAGATATTCCGTTCTCTACATATTAGGTCTGAGGTGCTGCCTCTGGAATGCATCTGAATGGAGATGAAGAATATGTCGTGTGCTTAGGGGAGAGGTCTGGGCTAGAAATACAAATTTGGGTATGGGTGGGAAAGCAGGTTTTTTGTTGTTGTTGGAGCAACATTTGGCAGTGGTTTGATGGAGGTATAGAGTAGTGGAAGATAACTCCAGGCATCAGTTCTCAGTCTTTTCCTCATGACACAGAAAACAAAATTGGCAGGATTTGCTGGAGTAAATGGACCAGCCTGCTCTTCCCAAGGCTCCTGGCCCTAGGGCTTGGGAGCTCCACCTGCCACAGGCTCCATTCAGTGGTCTCATCTTTTACCCATTTGAGGCATTGCCAAGCACACAGATTGGGAAGTTCTGCTCTAGAGAAATAGTCAGATCAAGGGGTCAAATCTAGGAGAGCCTGACACAGTGTTAATGAGCTAAGACTTTGTCTTGCAGATAATGGTTATCACCAAAGAGATTTCAGCAGAAATGTGCCATAGTTACATTTGTTTTAGATAGGCACCTTTCAAGCTATGGCGAAAAATTAGTTTTTAAAAATTTCTAATATATCACAGTCTGATACCTCAGTAAAGTGAATTACTAGAAAAAAATTTTAAGTAAAATATTTTATTAACTTCAACAGATATAAAAATCCAGATTGCTATACAAGTTTTTAAAACTTACTGCCAATTTCTGTATTTATCCTTTTGCGGGCTAGTAGCAGACTGCTCATGGACTGGCATCAGTGTGGATGATACTTTTGAGTAGCAGTGTTTGGAATGGAGTATACTTGCCAGAGAAGTAATAGAAAGAAACATCTGTAGACATCTTGGCAGTTAGTTGGAAAGCCACCAAACCTTTTGTTGTGTTTGTTGAATAGGTGGGGTGGCCTGAGGCAGCCTCCCAAGGCAGTGGTTTGACAGAGGTCTAAAACTCGGGGTGGAGCTTACTCTACTGATAAGTACAGTGGCCATTCTGATAGCGTGGTCTCTTCCATTTCTTCGCCAGCATTCTGCTGTTGGGGAGCCCTCCAGGGTTGTCCTGAACTTGGTCAAGCATAGCTTATGTTTAACCATCTCTTGGTAGGTAAAATTTGATTATTTGCTTTAGTTTCCATGGTGACCAGATGGTTACAAAGGATTTGGGTGGAACATAGTAGAGTGACATTGTTGTCGCCTGTTTTCCACTGTTGTCGCAAAAAAAAAACCAAAAAAACAAAAAACAACACCTGGGTTGTTTTAGATGTCTGATATATATAGGTTATAAAAAACTAAAAACTTTTAGGCGGAGCAAGGAGGCCTTTCTGAATTGACTACAATTAAAGATGAGTGGAATGATTCACTGTTCTGCATAGTTAGTGCATGAAGGCTACCCTTGTCCTAGGAGAGCCACTGCTCCTTGTTTTTCTGTTTTTGTTCCCCTAATAAAAATATCAGCATTTATCGGAAGAAGATGGAGTCCTCCTGAACCCATGTTATGTTTCTCTGTCTCTATTCGAGAGGACCTGAGCTGCCCCCTGGAAGTAAATCTACCCATCTGACAGGGTCACCAAGTATGTTATTTAGTCAAACTTTTTTTTGGTTTGTTTAAAAAGGGCCTTTTTGTCTGTGATAGGCACAAGTATACGTCCATTGGTATGGACTCCTCACCACACCCCTCCCTAACCCTACCCATCCTAACCTGGGCTGTCGGATCAAGTCTTGGGCAAGAATAGTGAGAAGGCGTTATTGGGTCAGAACCCATATTCTTAAGGAAGCTGATAGATTCAAGAGTTCTTACTGATAGAAATACACTCTGAGTGAGGGAGTCACTGCAAGATGGCTCTTGAATATGCAGTCAGAATTTGGGATTTGGTGGCATGTCAGCTAACTGACCTGCCCCTTGGCACAGTCAATGAGTATCTTTATCTTCCTTGCCAGGGGTGTGTATCCGGTATGTCCGAAGGGTGGTCAAAACCCGGAGGTGGTGTGATTGCATATATGTTTTTGCAGAGGTAATATTCAAATTATTTAATCGTTGGTGTGGTCAGCCAGTTGGCCATCTTGCACATCTCTCTATCTCAGAAAAAATCCTGAGGGAATCAGTGGTGAGTAGTAATAGCCTTTTGGTCAGAGGACCAAAAGAGCACCAGACCCTTGCCTACTGAGGTGCCAGTGCTACCGCTGCTGGTATCTCCTCTCATCTCCCACTGTCTTCCAGGCCAGCTCTAGCAGAGGGGACACGGAGGAACAGGGTCTGGGTGGCTGATTGCTCTGGCGGCTAATGCCAGGTCTGTTCTGGGTCAAGACTCACTTGAGTTTCCCCAGGAATGAGTAGGAAAGGCAGGTAAAGCACAGGCTTGCCCTTGGGAGTCCACTCTTGAAGGGAGCCAATAGCAGTGTCCAGGAGACAAGATTTCTGGGGGTTGATTTCATGGGCACCAACTGGTCATAATTGAGGCTGGTTACTGTGCTGGAATGGAAACCTGTGGGCCGTTTGTGGTGCCAGTCACTAACCTGCTGGTTGGGGGGCCAGTGGGGGTCCTAGAGAAGGGGCTGGGCTGCACATTGGAAGGGTCCCAGGGTAACTATATAGTAAATGGTACAGAAGAGTTTGAGTATTTTAGCAAACCGTGTTGGCCACATTATTTTAGCTCTTTGAGGTCTGAGAGTCATGGACCCGCAGTTTTTATTTGCGTAAGGAAGTTGTGTGGTTTCTCCAGTTTTCTCCTAATTCTTTCCTGGGATGGGTGGTGTCCCAGAGAGAATATGAGATCAGAATGCCCAGTATTAGGTGAATAGCACCTCCCTCACCTCTGCTATTCACTGGAATTGATTTAGAATTTGTCTCCTGCACTCTGTCTCCTGTATCCAGGGAGCCCAGTGTGCCTCTCACTTGCACATGTTGAGTTAACACTGTCTCTGTGTCTGCTAGTTTTAGGGACAAGTCTGAAAACTTGTGTAGGGAGGTGAGAGGAAATGGACTTGGCTGAGATTGTGGTCAGACAGGTGAGTGAGAGAGCTTAGGTTTTGGAGACCACAGCCAGAGCAAGATAGTTAGCTCAGGTAAGCCAGGACTGATGCAGAAGGGCGTTCAAGCCAAATCTTTGGAAAGCGTGGAAAACCAGTTTCATGAATTGATTTCAAGGACCAAGAGTTTGGAGTTCTAGAAGGGAATGTGAGAAAGGCCACAGAGAGAGGAAGCTCCCAAATCTTCGAAGCAAATAGTACAAAGAATCTCTGGTGTCCTTGTCAACCATTTGATACTTAGATTTATTGGGTCTGTGTAAAGGTAAAAGTTCTAAGTGGATACTGGTGAATGTAGAGAAGGTAGTGACATATTTCTGTATGTGGGTGAAATTTATTAGAAAATTTATAGATATTATGTAGAAAACAAGACAGATACTGTACCTGAACTCTAAAAGTATGTCCATAGGAAACAGCTGAGAAAGTATAATTGGTGAAATTATTCAAATGAAAGAGTTGAAGGGGAAAGAGAATGCTGTGAACACTTCAGTAAGAAATTGAGCAGGGTAGTTTTGAGTCCATTAGAGAGCAGATTGGCTGATTGGGGGTGAGAAGGGTTAAAATATACTGCTTTCTAAGTAAAACAAAACAACAAAGATGGTACAGTGAATAGAATGCTACGATCAAGAAATTAGAACCATTGTTCTCATTATACTACAGTTTGGTGACATTACTGTCCCAGTTCATGACTCAAATAATTGCATATAAAGGTACTACCTTATTATTTTCTTACAAATACTGTGAATATTAATGTATACTACAGTTTGGTGACATTACTGTCCCAGTTCATGACTCAAATAATTGCATATAAAGGTAATACCTTTTTATTTTCTTACAAATACTGTGAATATTAATGAGGTGCTATTTATGGTATACTCTGGATTCTGCAAAAAAAAAAAAAAAAATACTAAACATATTGCTGGCTTCTATTTGGCAGAGTATTTAACATGTTAAGAAATGGAATGTTAGGGCCAAAAGGGATTTATAGGACATCTAGCTAAAAACACATCTTGGAGATGAAGAAATGGAGGTGAAATACCACCTAAAATTCAGTAGAAGTATTAGAACTAGCATCCAGGACTCCTGGCTTCCAGTCATTTCTTTCCTAGTAAGTATTTATGGTGAATAACATTAGCTTGTAGTGTTTTATTTTTTTGTAAGTTTATTTACTTTTTTTGAGAGACACAGAGTGTGGGTGGGGGAGGGGCGGACAGAGAGGAAGAGAGAGAGAATTCCAAGCAGGCTCTGTGCTATCAGTGCAGGGCTTGATCCCAGGAACCATGCGTGAGATGACCTGTGCTGAAATCAAGAGTCAGGCGCTTAACCGACTGAACTACCCAGGTGCCTCAGCTTGTAGTGTTTTAATAGTTCGTCCTTGGCAGTTGCCAAGTTGGCTACCCAGAGAAATTCATGAAGATTTTTAAAGGCACTTACATGAAAATTGAATTCATTCATAATTTATATATTAAAAGCGCATAAAGCATGATTGAACGAAAATAGGCTCAGTTTTGGTCACGTCTTTAGCTACATTTAACATTTTAAATAGGAAATGTTGACAAGAGACTTTGTTATAATTTAGGGGTAGGGTGGGGACGCTTAGCGAATTCAGCAATGCTCAGCATCCTGAGTTCTTCAGATAGTCATAAGGACACCAGAAGTTACATGATACTTTATAAACTATTTTGTTGAATAATTGTAGGGATATTGGCTAACGAGAACAGCCTAAGGAAGACCAAGGTCATGTACCAATTTAAAATATGAAGTTACTGTATGTAGGAAAGGTTTCTGTTACTTTCACACCAGTTAATTCTACTTGTCACAAAGCCACAATTCTACACGTGCAACATAGTGATGCGTGGAATAGAGAAGTGAAAACTGATTCCAAGAAGTCAAACTTTCTGCTGCTTGGAAGACAGCCAGAACATGTGTTATGAACTATCTCTTAAAAAGGAAGTAGCCAGAGGTCTATAGAAGAATGCCATTGACCTGTATGGCCATAGTCTTAGATGATCCCAGATTGAAGTTTTCAGACAGTTTCTCCTTTGGAACACAATATTAAAGGGAAAAATAAAGTCACTGGTGAGGTCCAGGAATGTAGCCAGCCCATCACAAAGATTCTAAAGTCTGGATCATTAAATCCACTGGTACTATATGTGTTAGGATCCACTTAAGTCATATGTCATGAAGGAGAAGGTGAACAACTGCAAGCAGGAAAGTAAAAAATCTACCATTGTACTCAAGCTGCTACCTAACTGAGACACGAGGGAGGGAAAAGCATTGGTTAATATGCTGTGCAGCTTTCACACGTAGGGGCTGCTCCATGTGAGTATTTCTTGTGGCAAGAAGAGAGAACTTTGTCAAGTGTGACTGGCACGTACACGGTGAGGACAGTCTTCCCAAGGACGTAGTGTGGAAATGATCTGTAGTGCTTGAATTGTCTTCTTGGATATGCAACCTGGGATATAAATTATACGTATAGATAATTCAAGCATGACCTAAAAAATGCACATAAAGTGAAGAAAAAGTAACAGTCCTTTTTATTCCTAATCCCCTTCACACTCTGCTTCATAAACAGAGTTAACAGTTTGATGTGCGTTTTTCAGGCCCTTTTTGTGTTTGTTAAACACATACACATACACACACACACACACACACACACACACGTGCAAGCAATCTGTATGTACGTTAATTGAGGATCTATTGTGTTCCAGATCTTGTTCTAGATGTTCTTTCACTCCAAAAACAAGTCAGAAATACAAAAACAGTTCACTCATTCAGGAGTCATTTCCTTATGCGCTTTGTTTGGAGCATGACTAAAGTCTCTAAGAAGAGTTCTGATTTGCTAAAGGAGATGATACATGTTCTGTACACCCACGTCCCTATTTTAAAGGCTCTTTTAATGAGGCGATTTGCATTTTTTGTACAAAATTCCAATAAGGCTATTTTAATGGTTTACCTACCACAAATATTTCAGCAGTAGCAGGTGGTGGTAAATTTGGGGCCATCTCAGAATAAGAAATTAGATCTGATATCCTGAAAACATTTGATGATACAAAAATACTATAAAATGCAGATAGAACTCAAAAATCTCAACTATGTGGGGCCGTTTGAAAGAGAGCCATTAAGTAGTTCCAATATATTTGAAGTCATTTAAGGTATAACAAGAGCTCAGTACAGTAATGGTAATTTATTTGCAGTGACATCACATAGAAGGCAGTAATCGACAAACATTTGTTTAAAAACATCTAGGGTTATTAACCATTTTCCAGTGAGTAGAATTATTGATGTCTGTCAGTTGACCAAGTTGTATATGATTTTTTTTGTGTGTGTGTGTTAAAAAATAAAGGCTTCAATAATACATTTTGTTGCTTTCCATTAGTGTTATCAGTTTGTATAAATGATGGGGTTAAAAACAAACCCCCAATTTTAAGTGTATGAAATTTTAAATCTCTGTTTATGGGCCATCCAGTTTTGGAAATTGTTTATTCTTAGAGGGGATGGTACTTCTTCATGTTTGGAAAGATTTAGCTGTGTTGTTACTATATTTATCTTAAAACAACAGCTGTGACTTTTGAATGTGTCAAACATGTTAAGAACTTGAAAAGTTGTAGCAAATCAGAGATATCTTAATCCTGCTTGCTATTAATGGGATTTACCAAGCAGATTTAAGTTTGTAATTTGAAATGTTATTAATATCCTTTTCAAGCATACTAAACTAATGACTTCTCGCTTTAATCATATTAATTTCTGATAAGAAAACAGATGTTGAGCCTAAAAGTACTTGTAGGATACATGTAGTAAGAATAATTTTTTAAATTTTATGTTGGGGGCACCTGGGTGGCTTAGTTGGTTAAGAGTTCGACTCTTGGTTTGGGTTCAGGTCATGATCTCATGGTTCATGAGTTTGAGCCCCACATCAGGCTCTGCCCTGACAGTGCGGAACCTGCTTAGGATTCTGCTTAGGATTCTGTCTCCCTTTCTCTCTGCACCTCCCGCTTGCTCTCTCTCTCTCTCAAAATAAATAAACTTAAAAAAATTCACTTTAAAATCTTATCTTGGTGTTTGGGGGTGTTTAAAATAAGCATCATTTGAAAGTGCTAAATCCTAAGGCAGTAGGGGTGATGTGCATATGAGATCATGTATGGGCATCACATATCTCATTTCAGGCTCAGGCAAGAAGTATAATTAAAAAGCTTCATAATATATTTTTCTTGTCCTATAATTTTCAGAAAGTTGTTTAGCATTACTATTTAATTTGTTGCTTTTCAAATTGTCAGAGTTAGGCCTTTTGAGAGGGATAAGTAAAAAGATTTTTTTTTACAAAGTAATATATTTTTTTTACCACATTTGCAAAATTCCATAATAAATGACCATTTCAGTTAGGAAGAACTTCTGGTAAAGTAACAACTTTTTGCAGTTTTTTAAATGATAAACTATGACTCTTTGGATTTTTTGTTTTATTATTTTCCCATTTGATTATTGGCTTAACTATTTTGTAGCCTAAGCTTTTTTCTGTGTGACTTGTCCATCAAAATATATTATTAATTTCAAATTGCTAGAACTTTTTGCTATAACTTTTTACTAGAAAAACCTACAGAAATTCTCTCTCTTTTATATTTGGTGTCTGCTTAATATAAAATGAACAGGGTTAGTTAGGTAATAATAGTGATGTTGAGATCTATGAATTTGTAGAATTCATCATGAGCATGTAATATGTCATGATGAATGGGGGAGCACCATTGCATAGTGTTTAAGAATGCAAACTTTAAATGCCAGAGACCTCTACCATCTACCAGATGTTTGGGAAAATTACTCAAACTTAAAAGTGGGGTTGTTAATAGCATCTACGTATTAGAGTTTTGTTGTGAAGATTTGAAAAGATAATACATGGGGCACCTGGGTGACTCAGTGAGTTAAGCGTAGGACTTCGGCTCAGGTCGTGATCTTAAGGTTCCTGAGTTTGAGCCCTGCATCGGGCTCTGTGCTGACAGCTGGGAGCCTGGATCCTGCTTCGGATTCTGTGTCTCCCCCCCCGCCCCCCCACCTCTGCTCCTCCCCTGCTCACATTCTGTCTCTCTCTCTCTCTCTCTCTCTCAAGAATAAACATTAAAAAAATATTTTTAAGATAGTACATGGAAAGTATGTATAGTAAGCACATTAAGGGAAAATAGTGATATGATTAATAACTAAGAAGAGTTATTTGAGACCCAAAGAATATAAAAAAGGAAAAACAAGCCCTGCCCCCTTTCCTTGCAAAATCCCATACCTATGAATTTTCTGAGTTTGTTCTGTATTTTCAGGTTCTGAGCCACGGTCCTAGGGATATAAGCCTCTCTTCAACTGTGAAGGCATTGGTTGAGGCTCCTGGAGAAAATGTTTTCCTGCTCTAAACAGGGTGAAAAATGAAGATTTACTCTAATTAGAAAATTAAACATTGCATTCTGGACATGTATAAGTCACCAGATAAGCTCAGTCAGACAAGAGCAACAGCTCCCACCATAAACCTAGTGGTAAAATTATTCACTTAACAGCGCCTTCTATGTCGCAGGCACTATTCTAGGTACTGGGGGGTCAGTTGGCAGCAAAACAGAAAACACTTCACAAGAACTCAAAGAAGACAAATTAATCCTATGTTATGTTAGAAGGTGATAAGTGCTAAGGAGAAAAGTAAAGCAGGAGAAAGAAAATATAGAGTATCTGGACCAGGGTAAGAAGAGCACATGTATTGGGGGTGGGGGAGGGAGGGAATGGTTGCAATTTTAAACTCTGGGGACAGGATAGGCTTTACCTGAGAAAGTGACATGTAAGTGACTTAGATTTCCCAATCTTGGTTTAAACAGTTATCAAGGGGATTTTTGAACAACATAAAGTCCAAGCCAAGTTTTTTAGTGTTTATTATATGACCATATAACAAAATAAATTACAATTAGCTGTATGTTTTTCTTACTGAATAGTGGGTAATACTGTCAGTGTAAATCATTTCTTAGCAATGAAAATTAACCTCAGGGATCATTTAAAAATAATTAGAATGGCCCAAATCTTGGCAATTAAAGTAGATTTGTAATAGAAGATGAGAAATGTAATTGATAAAATTGGAGTTAATATGTTAGAATGTTGAGCTCATTTACCTTGTTAATCATGAATTTTATGCATGCAGCAGCATGATCTTGTCAAGGGAAAGTAAAAAGGCTTTTCTGTATTTGAAGCAATCCCTATGCAGTAATGAGAATTTATTTGAAAAGGTGTTAGAAGATTTGAAATTAACCAGTTCCCTTGGGGAATTTAACTTTCAGGGAAACAGTGAATTTTATCCAATATATTTAAAATATATGCGGCTTTGTCTCTTTATACACTTTTTAACAATTTGAGGATAGACATAATGAAATCAATATATTTAAGAACAAGCTTGGTGTTAACTTGGAGGATCTGCAGTTTGTTATCGTTATTGGCAATAATAAAATTTAAAGCAAAGTGGAAGCTTCAGACCTCCCATTATAGAAACAGGAAAATGGATTCAGTACACTGTGCTGTAGTTTTAATTGGAATTATTCTTGTTCATGACCGATGAGGATATATAGAAGTCGTTAAGTAATAAAGAGCTTTTTTACAAGATGGAAGTTAACCATAATTTGGGGGTGTTATTAACTAGAACTGAATTTGCACACAGACTTTTTTGTGTGGGATACGTTCACGTTCAGTCAACGCATAATGGTATTATTCTACGGTAAAGCTTAAATGTTGAAAAAACTTTAAACATTTATATTTTTTCTTTGTCTACTTTATTTATTGAAGAAGGTCCTAGGGATGCATTTGTGTATTTTTTCTATTAAAAAAGTAGTACATGCTCAATGTAGGGAGTTCTGGACACACAGAAAATCACAAAGAAATCAATGCCATAATTCACCACCACTGCCATTTTGATATATATATCTTTATTTTAATTGTGGGATTTATAACTTTGATAGCTACGTAGCATGATTGAGAACATAGACCTTGGAATTAGAGAGACTTGAGTTTAAGTCTAACTCCACATATTTATTATGTGAACTGAGCAAATTTCTGAGCCTCAGTTTCTTTATGTGTTAAATGAGGAAGATGATGATGGTAGTACTTTCCTCACAGGTTGTTCATAGGTAGGATTAAATGAAATTCTATATACATAAAAAATATCTGCCCCATAGCAGTTATGCAGGAAATATGAGCCATTATTGCTGTTTTGTAGTAGGGTTTTTTTTTTTTTTTTACTTCAATATGTTGTAAGCATTTTTACAAGCTCAATCTTTATTTTTCTGAATGATATTTCCTACTTTATTAACTGAAATTTATTATCTGAGTATTTTATCTTTTATTTTTTAAATGTTTAATTAAAGTAATGACTTATATAAACTTTAATTGTAACTATAATAATTATTGATTGCATGTAAAAAGTTTATGTTCAAACACATTTTGTCACTGCAAACAAGGTATATCATTCAGCAGGGTACATAATTCAGGCATTTTATGAATTTCAGTTTCGCTACTTCCTCACCCATTCTTGCTATTGTGGATCTTTTTTTTACTATAGCCATTCTAGTGGGTGTGAAATCATTGTGGCTTTGATTTGCATTTCTTTGATGGCTAATAAGGTTGAGCATCTTTACATGTGCTTATTGGTCATTGTATATCTTCTTGGGAGAGAAAGGTCTGTTCTGATTCTTCATTTTTAAATTGGATTTGTCTTTTTATTACTGAGTTGTAAGAGTTCTTTATATAGTCTGGGTACAGATTTCATGTCAGATACATAATTTGAGAATATCTTCTCCCATTCTGTGGATTGTCTTTTCACCATCTTTTTTTTTTTTTTTTTTTTTTTTAACATTTATTTATTTTTGAGAGACAGACAGCACATGCAGGGGAGGGGCAGAGACAGAGGGAGACCCAGAATCTGAAGCAGGCTCCAGGCTCTGAGTTGTCAGCACAGAGCCTGATGTGGGGCTAGAACTCAGGAACCGTGATATCATGACCTGAGCTGAAGTTGGCGTTTAACCTACTGAGCCACCCAGGCAGCCCGTCTTTTCACCATCTTGATGAAATCCTTTGAAAAACAAAATCTTTAAATCTTGATGAAATCCAATTTATTTCTTTTTTATTTGGTTGCTTGTGCTTTTGTTGTCATCTCAAAAACCACTTCCTAACTCAAGAGGATAAAGATTTATACCTGTTTTCTTTTTTTCTTTTTTATTTTATTTTATTTTATTTTATTTTATTTTATTTTATTTATACCTATGTTTTCTAATAGGAATTTTGTGGATTTTAGCTTTTATATCAAGGCCTTTGAGTTAAATTTTGTATATGGTATGATGTAGGGTCCAACCTGATCCTTTTGCATATAGATATCCAGTTGTCCAACATTTGTTTACAATACTTGTCTTTCTTCATGGAATTACTTGACAAAAATCAATTGGCCATAAATATAATGTAAGAGTTTATATTTGAAGGCTCAATTCAGTTCCGTTGATCTCTATGTTTATCCTCAGTCCAGTACCACACAGCCTTGATGACTATAGCTTTATGGCAGATTTTGAAATCAGGAAATTGAGTCCTCCATTTTTTTTTTTTTTTTTTTTTTTGGGATTGATATGGCCATCCTGGGAGTCTTGAATTTTTATATGAATTTTAGAATCGGTTTGCCTATTTCTGCAAAAAAGGCAGGCAAGATTTTTGATAGGGATTGCATTGAGTCTGCAGAGCAATTTGGGAAGCATTGCCATTTTAACAATACTGTATCTTCTGGTTCATGAACATGTGATGCCTTTCCATATACTTAGGTCTTCTTTAATTTCTTTCAACAATGTTTTATAGTTGCTTTTGTTAAATATATTCCTAAGTATTTTATTCTTTTTGATGATATTGTAAAAGGAATTTTGTTAATTTTCAGATTGTACATTGCTAATATGTAGAAATGCTATTGATTTTTGTATATTGTTCTCATACCCTGAAAGTTTGCTAAACTAGTTTAATAGTTTTTTAATACATTCCTTAAGATTTTCTATATATAAGATCGTATCTGTGACTAGAGATAATTTTACTTCTTTCTTTCCAGTCTGGGTGATTTAAATTTTTTTCTTGCCTATTTGCCCTGAATAGAACCTCTAGTACAATATTGAATAGGAATGGTGAGAACAAACATCCTTGTCTTCTTCATTTAGAAAAAAATTGTTTTAATTAAGTAGGCTCCACACCCAATGTGGGGCTTGACCTCACAACCCTGAGATCAAGAGTCACATGCTGTACCAACTGAGGCAGCCAGGCGCCTATCCTTGTCTTTTGATTTTAGGGGGAAAACATTCAGCCTTTCATCATTAACTCTAATATTAGCTGTAGTTTTTCATACAAGTCTAATATCAAGTTCAGGAGGTTTCCATCTGTTCTTGGTTTTTAAAGTATTTCTGTTTCAAGGAATGTTGGATTCTATAAAGCTTTTATCTGCATCTATTGAAATGATTATGTGGTTTCTGTACTTTATCCTATTGATATGGGGTATTACTCTAATTGATTTTTGGATGTTAAGCCAACCTTGCATTGCTGGGATACATTCCACTTGATCATGGTATATAATTCTTTTTGTGTGTTGCTGGATCCAGTTTGTTATTTTGTTTATTTGTTGCCTTTTTTTACGTTTTTGAAAATATATCCCTAAGAAGTCTTGGTCTGTAGTTTTCTTGTGGTATCTTTGTTTGGTTTTGGTATAAGACTGGTACTGCCTTCATAGAATAAATAAGAGTGTTTTTCTCATTTTATTTTTTTGGAAGAGTTTATGAGCAATTGGTATATTATTCTTCTTTAAATACTTGATAGAATTCATCTGTGAAGTCATCTCAGCCTGAGCTTTTCTTTGTGGGAAGTTCTGAACATCTTCTGAAATGTAGTTTGCTTTTCCTTCCAACTGTTTTTAATTTACTTCAGGAACTCTTTTGCATTCCTTGTGTGAGTAAAAAAGAATGACCTTAATCTTATTTGACAAGAAAAATAATTGTATTAAACCCCTTTCGAAACCAAACAAACAAAACAAAAAATAAAGAGGAATAAAGGAAGTAGAGAAAACAAACCACACATTTTCAATGAAATGTTTTTGTGGTTGGCCTACGAAAATAATAGTGTCATTTTATAGCATTGTATCAATTTTGTTTGAAAGTAAAAAAAAAACAAAAACACAAAACCCTCATAGCCATTTAGAAAACAGCTATTTTGTGAGTTGAAAATTCCTTGCATTTTAAGTATCCTCATTAATTATTATATTCTGTTTCTTGTGTTTTAATTTTATAGCTAAAGGCTGTCCTAATTATGGCAGTAACTTATTATGAGGTTATCTAAGTAGAAATGATCCAATGTAGTTAATATAGTATTTCATATACTTTGAAATATTAGATTTTTTAGCTATTTTGTAGTAATTACTATCTTAGATCATAATCATCAAAAGTAACTTTTTATAAAAAAAAGTTTATTTATTTTGAGAGAGAGAGAGAGAGAGAGCGCTAGCCGGAGAGGGGCAGAGAGAGAGGGACAGAAAGAATCCCAAGCAGCCTCCATACTGAAAGTATGGAGACTGACACAGGGCTCAAACTTAAAAACCATCAGATGACCTGAGCTGAAGCCAAGAGTCAGATGCTTAACTAACTGAGACACCCAGGGAACCCTACTTTATTTTATTTTTAAAATTTATTTATTTATTGTGCGCTTGCCCTTTTTCCTGTCTTGACATCACATGCTGTACAGATGCCACCATTAAAGCATTTTCATAGTGGAAAAAAAAATACACACACACTTATTTATTTATTTATTTATTTACTTATTTATTTATTTTAGAGAGCACGAGCAAGGGTGAGGGGCAGAGGGAGAGAGAGAGAGAGAGAACGAGAGAGAGAGATGCCAGTCTAGATGCCAAGATGTGTCTGAAATTTAATGATGGGCAGAGTATAAAAATCAATTGTATTATTATGCACTAATTAGTCTTGCTAAGTAGTTACTAGCAAGAAACATAGTTTTAATAAAATTTTAGTAAGAATATAGATTATCTGGGTTATAATTAATTAGCTGAAGAAAAACAGTCTAGTTATCAAATGCCATCTTTGTTCTTTCTTTGACTTTGTTCTTTCAAAAACAAGATGGCACTTCTCCCCATCAGCAGCATATGAACTTGACTTATTTTTCTAGTACCTAGACAGATTTGCTTTGCTTATTCCATGCTCCCACAGGACTCACCTTCAGCTACACACATTTGTGAAAATGCTGGTCATGAAAGTCTCTGTATATGTGTGTAGAGTCATGTGTAAGAACTTGAAACTTGATTTTGCTCATAAACATTAGTGCCAGGCTGTAAGTGATCTAGTAAGCCTAAAATAATGGCTAGTGCTTCCGACATCAGTGTTTAGATTTATCACCATAGTGAAATAATTAGAAGAAAATTCTTAAAAGTTGAAAAAGTATTCGAATGTAGAATACACTGATTTAAACATAAAAGTCTGAATACATGTTTGACAAACTAGCAGTATATAGAACCAATTACCAAATTCAACACAAAGGATAATATTGTTGCATGCAATTAGTGTAAGAGAAATTTAAATTTTGTATCCCAAACAAAATGAAACATGTAACAGTTCTTATAAGGACAGACAAAATAACATGAAAATGTATATAAATTGTTTATTTTTATATTCTCTACTTGTGTTCTCTAAGATTCAGGGTAGAAGCAGCCTTTTTTTCATCTACCCCCTGACAGGAAAACTATATGAAATAAGATGACAGTGAAGAGTTTAATTATAGGCAATCGATTTGTAATCACAATGGATGTGATTCAGTACACAATGTACACAATACACAATACACAATACACAATGTAGTATTCAGCTACATGAAAGATCAATGCATTTTATCATCTAACTATAATGACAATCTGATATAACAACTAAACCCACTATGAATAAGAGTATTCACTAAATTACTTATTCACTAAATTACTGCTGATCACCCATTAAAAATCAGTCATTGGTTATATTCTAGGATATTGGAGAGTATTATTTGGTTAAGTTTTGTATGACTGTTTTCTTAAGTTATTTTTTAAATTCATGTTTAAAAAAAATTTTTTTTTAACGTTTATTCATTTTTGAGAGACAGAGAGCACAAATGGGGAAAGGGCAGAGGGAGGGAGACACAGAATCTGAAGCAGGCTCCAGGCTCTGAGCTGTCAGCACAGAGCCCCATGCGGGGCTTGAACTCAGGAACTGCGAGATCATGACCTGAACTGAAGTTGGACGCTCAACTGACTGAGCCACCCAGGCGCCCCAGTTATTTATTTTTGAGAGAGTATGAGCAGGGGAGGGACACAGAAAGAGAGAGAGAGGGAGAGAATCCCAAGCAAGCTTTATGCTGCCAGTGCAGAGCCTGATGCAGGGCTCAATCTCATGAACTGTGAGATCATGACCTGAGCCAAAATCAAGAGTCAGAAGCTTAACTGACTGAGCCACCCAGGTGCCCTTATCAACATTTTAATGCAATATTAAAGAAATGAATAAAAGATAAGAGTAAGCCAACAGTGTCTATCCATCTATTCACAGGCCATCCATAAATATTGTTGAGGGTCTCCATATACATACCCTTACCCTAGAAGATAGAAGCAACAGAGCCATGAAGGTTTAAATTATATATATTTTTACTGACATATACACATACATGAACACATTTAAGTTATGAACTGTGTTATACTATGAAGCTCATTACACAAAACAAAGACAGTATGGGTCACATTTGGGTTTAGCTCCAGAGGCTGTAGTAAGAGGGTCACCATCTGCATTGAGATATAAAGTTCCAGAGACTGAGCTAGACTGAATGAGGTCTTTACAGAAGAAACAATAATGGTCAAGGAGGAAAGCAAAAGAAAAAACAGGGAAATTGGTCCTGAGTATTAATTGAGGTGTGAGTTAAAGCCATGATATGATGAGCCAGAAACAGGCATCAACCTTTTTGGGGTAATAGACTACTTTCAGAATTCAATGAAAGCTAATAGTCCTTGTTCCTATAAAAATTACACACATATACATATTTATACTTTGATCCAATTTCAGGGTATTTACAGATCCTCTGAAGTCTTGGATACCTATAAATGAATATTGGCATAAGTTTGTAGTAGAATGAAAAATGGATTAGAGAAAGTAATTTGGGTCAGAATGTGAATGAATCTGAGGCTTCTTCATAAAGGATGAAGGATGTGAGAGAAGGATGATGCCCTCAAAACAGTACGCTTCAAATATTCCATAGAAGACTTTCAGTTTTGTCTTCAATCAATACCTTAATAAAGTTGGTTGGTGGGGAAGAGTTTAATTACTTCTTTAGGCAGGTAGCAGGAATCTGGGTAACTGGGGCTTTGGCCACAGTCTTCAATCAGATCAGCTTTCTGTCTACTTTTACCTGTTTATTTGGATTCTGTTTAAAGTATTAATAGGTGGGTTCTACTCTTTGTAAATATATTCATGTATCTCTTTAAGATACATTTTGGGTATATATGCAGAAATGGAATTGTTGGACCATATGGTAATTAGATTTTTAAGTTTTTGAGGAATGGCTATAATGTTTTCCATAGAGAGTACGCCTTTCTACATTCCCACCAACAATGCACAAGAGTTCCCATTTCTCCATATCCTCACCAACACTTGTCTTTTCTGTTCGTTTTTTTCTAATAATCATCCTAATGGCTAGTATTTCATTGTAGTTTTGATTTGGATTCCCCTAATCATCAGTGATATTGAGCATATTTTCATATCTATTGGCCATTTGTATATCTTTTGTGAAGAAATGTCTTTTCAAGTCCTTTGTTCATTTTTGAATCAAGTTGTTTTTTGTTGTTGGTGGTGAGTTTTCGAAGTTCTCTATATATTCCGTATATTAATCTCTTATCAGATATATTATTTGCAAATATTTTCTGCTGTTTTATGGGCCTTTTAATTCAGTTCATATAGTCTTTTGATGTGCAGAATGTTTTAATTTTCATGAAGTCCAATTTTTATATTATTTTGTTGCCTGGGTCTTTGGTGTCATATCCAAGAAATCACTGCCAAACACAATGTTGTAAAACTTTGTCTCAGTTATAGTCTAATATTTTTGTAGGTTTTGATTTTACATTTGAGTCTTTGATCCATTTTGAGTTAATTTTTGTATATGGTGTTTAATTACGGTCCACCTTCATTCTTTTGCATGTGAATATCCAGTTTTCTCAGTACTATTATTGAAAAGATTGCCTTTTCTCCATTAATCATCTTAGCAATCTTATCAAAAATCATTTGACTATATATGTGAGGGTTTATTTCTGGGCTCCCTATTCTTTTGGTCTCTATGTCTGTCTTTATGCCAGTACCACACTGTTTTGATTGTGGGAGCTTTATTCTTTTTTCTTCTTTTTTTTTTTTTTTTCAAAATTGTTTTGGCTATTTGGGATTCCTTAGAAATTCCATATGAATTTTAGGATAGGTTTTTCTATTTCTACAAAAAAAAAAAAAAATCATTGGGATTTAGAGAGGAGTTGCAATGAATCTATAGGACACTGAACAATATTAAGTCTTTCAATTCATAAACATGGGATGTTTCCATTTATTCATATCTTCTTAAATTTTTTTCAACAATGCCTTATAGTTTTCATTGTACAAGTCTTTCATGTCTTTGGTTAATTCCTAAATATATTATTATTTTTGATGCTATTGTAAATGAAATTGTTTTGTAATTTCCTTTTCAGATTTTTCATTGTTAGTGTATAGAAATGTAACTAATTTTTGGGTTTTGACTTTATATCCTGCTACTTCAGGATATAATTAATAAATTAATCCTGAATTAATTTATTAGCTCTAACAGTTTTTTGTGTAATCTTTAGAATTTCTAAATATAATCAGCAAACAGAGATAATTTTACTTCTTCCTTTCCAATTTGGATGCCTTGTATTCCTAATTTCTTTAGTGTTTTTTTTTTAATCATGAAAGAATGTTAAATTTTATCAAATACTTTTTCTGTATCATTGAGATGATCATGTTAATCTTTTTTTTCCCTTCATGGTATATGACATTGGTCAATTTTCATATGCTGAACTATCCTTGCATTCCATGTATCAATCCCACTTGGTCATGGCTTATAATCCATTTATCTATATCTATATCTATCTATCTATCTATCTATCTATCTAAAGATCTTATTTTGGGGTCACCTGGGTGGCTCAGTTGGTTAAGCATATGACTCTTGGTTTCAGTTCAGATCATCATCTCATGGTTTGTGAGATCAAATCCCGTGTCAGGCTCTGTGTGGACAGTGTGGAGCCTGCTTGGGATTCTCTCTCTCTCCCTTTCTTTCTGCCCTTCCCCCATTCACGTTCTCTCTCATTCTCTAACCCCCCTTTCTCTCAAAATAAATAAGTAAACTTTGAAAAATAAAAAATATTTTAATTTTAAGTAATCTCTACACCCAATTTTATAAGCCTGAGATCAAGAGTTGCATGCTGTATCGACTGGGCCAGCCAGGCACCCCTATAATCCTTATAATATGCTGTTGGGTTTAGTTGAGGATTTTTGCTTCCATGTTCATATGACATATTGGTCTGCAGTTTTCTTTCCTTGTGTCTTTGCCTGGCTTTGGTGTCAGGATAATACTGGCATCACAGATTAATTACAAAGTGTTTCCCCCTCTTCGGTTTTTTGGAACACTTTGAGAAGGATTGGCACTTAAAATTTTTTGATAAAATTCATCATTGAAGCCATCAGGTACAGGACTTTCTTTGTCTAGAGATTTTTTTGTTGTTCAGAGATTTTTGATTACTGATTTAATCTCCTTATTAGTTGTAGTTCTATTTAGATTTTCTATTTCTTAGTGATTCAATTTTGGTAGGTTTTGTGTTTCTAGGAATGTTTCCATTTCATCTAGGTTATCCAATCTGTTGGCATACAATTTTTCATAATATTCTCTTATTCTTTTTATTTCTGTAAAATTGGTTGTAATGTCCCCATTTTCATTTCTGATTTTGTAACTTGAATCATCTTTGTTTCTTAGTCCCCCTAGCTAACAGTTTGCTGATTTTGTTAATATTTTCAAAGAATTTGTGATTTCATTAATTTTTTTCTATTGTTTCTCTCTTCTCTACTTCATTTGTCTGTGTTCTAATCTTTATTATTTCCTTCCTCCTGTTAGCTTTTGGTTTAGTTTGTTTTTCTAGTTCCTTAAGTTTAAAAACAATTTAATGTTTATTTATTTTTGAAGGAGAGAGAGAGACAGAGCATGAGTGGGGGAAGAGCAGAAAGAGAGAGGGAGACACAGAATCTGAAACAGGCTCCAGGTTCTGAGCTGTCAGCACAGAGCCTGACACGGGGCTCAAACCCACAAACTGTGAGATCATGCCCTGAGCCAAAGTCAGACACTTAATTGACTGAGCCACTCAGGTGTGCCATTGTTCCTTAAGTTTTAAAGTTAAGTTGTTGATTTGAAGTCTTTTTGTTTTTTGTTTTTTTTAATGTGTTTATAACTTTAAATTTTCCCCTTCTCACTGCTCTTACCATGTGCTATACATTTTACTGTGTTGTCATTTTGTTTTCATTCATCTAAAGTATTTTCTAATTTCCCTTGTGATTTTTCTTTGATTTACTACTTATTTAAAAGTATGTTGTTTAACTTCCACAAATTTGTGAATTTTCCATTTTTACTTCTTTTATTGATTTCTAACTTTATCCCACTGTGGCAGGAGAAGATACTTTGTATGATATCTATCTATTGAAATCTGTTGACACTTAATTTGTGGCCTAATTTATAATCTGTTCTGGAAAATGTCTCATGTGTGCTTGAGAAGAATGTTTGTGCTGTGTTGTTGGATACAGTGTTCTGCATACGTATGTTAGATCCAATTGGTTTACTATGTTAAATTCTCTATTTCCTTACTTCTGTCTGGTTGTTCTATCCAATCCTGAAAGTGGGATGCTGAAGTCTCCAAAATTATTGTAGAGCTGCTTATTTCTCCCTTCAATTCTGTTAACTTTTGCTTCATATACTTTAATGGTCTGATATGTGCATGTTTACCATTGTTATATGTTCTTGTTAACTTGAACCTTTTATTAATATATAGGGTCATTTTTCTCTTGTTACTTTTTTGATTTAGTCTATTTTGTCTGATATTAGTATAGGCACCCCTTCTCTCTTTTGGTTACTATTTATTTATTTTTTTTAAATTTTGTTTTTGAATGTTTTATTTTTTTTGAAAGAGAGAGAGAGACAAAGTGTGAGTGGGGGAGGGACAGAGAGAGAGGGAGACACAAAATCCGAAGCAGGCTTCAGGCTCTGAGCTGTCAGCACAGAGCCCGATGGGGGGCTCAGACCCATGAACTGTGAGATCATGACCTGAGCCAAAGTTGGAGGCTCAACCAACTGAGCCACCCAGGCACCCCTCTTTTGGTTGCTATGTAAATGGAATATCTTTTTTTCATCTTTTCATTTTCAATCTATTTGTATCTTTGGAGCTAAAGTGAGTCTTTTGTAGATAGTATGTAGTTGGATCATATTTTTTTTCCATTCTATCAATCTCTATCTTTTGTTTGTAAAGTTTAACCCATTTATATTTAAAATAATTACTTATAAGGAGAGACTTCTGTCATTTTGCTATTTGTTTTTTGTATACCTTATAGCTTTTTGTCCATCTTTTTCTGCATTACTGCCTTCTTTTGTGTTCACCTGATTATTTGCAATGAAATGTTTAAGTTTCTTTCTCATTTTCTTGTGTGTATATTCTATAGATATTTTCTTTGTGGTTATTATGTGCATCTTAACCTCAAAAGTTATAACATTCTAATTTGAATTTCTACCATCTTAATTTCAATAACATACAAGAACTCTTCTCCTTTATGTTTTGATCCCCACTCCTTTTGGTTGTTGATGTATCAAACTTACATCTTTATACATTGTGTGACCCAAACATAAACGAAAAATCTTTTAAATGCATTAGTCTCATATAGAAAACAAAATGTGCAGTTACAAACCATAGTTACAATAATGCTAGCTTTCAAACCCATAATTGTTTTTTTTAATGTATTAGTCTTGTAAATCATGTAGAAAACAAAAAGTCGAGTTACATACCATTGTTACAATAATACTAGCTTTTATAATTGCCCATGTATTTACCTTTATTCAGATCTTTATTTATTCATCCAACTTCACATTTTTGTTTAGTATCCTTTAATTTCACTTTGCAGTACTCCCTTGAGCATTTCTTACAAGGTGAGTATAGTGATAACAGATTCCTTACCTTTTGCTCATCTGGGAATGACTTAATCTCTCCTTCACTTTTGAAAGATAGTTCACTCAATATAGGATTCTGGATCAACAATTTTTTTTCTATTCACACTTTGAGCCTATCAGCCCACTACTTTCTGGTCTATTTAGTTTCTGATGAGAACTCTGCTTATATTCTTATTAAGGATCCCTTGTGTGTGACAAGTTGCTTCTCTCTTGTTCTCTTCAAGATTTTCTCTTTGTCTTTTTAAAGTTTGAGTATAATGTGTCTTTTTGTGTTTCTCTTTGAGTTCATCTTACTTGGAGTTTATTAAGCTTCTTGGATGTTTATATTCATGTCTTTCATCAAAGTTGGGAGGTTCTGCCATTATTTCTTCAAATATTCTCTCTGCCTTTTCCCCCCTCTTTTTGTGAGACTTCCACAATTTGCGTGTTTGTTCAGTTGATGGTATTCAACAAGTCTCCTAGGCTCTGTCACTTTTCTTCAATCATTTTTCTTTCTGTTCTTCACACTTGATAATTTCCATGGCCTTATTTTCAAGGTCTTCTGCCTACTCAAATCTGCCTTTGAATCTCTCTAGTGAAATTTTCATTCCACTTATTATACTTTTCAGTTTCAGAATTTCTTTCTTTCTCCTTCCTTCCTCTCTCTTCTCTCTCTCTCTCTCTCTCTTTCTTTCCTTTGGGTTTTTGATCTCTTTATTGGTATTTCTATTTTGTTCATACAAAGTTTTTGTGACATTCTCCACATTTTTAGTTCTTCAATCATTTTTAAGGCAGTTGGTTTGAAGACTCTACTTGATTTGCCATAAAATTTTTTTTTCAGGGACAATTTCTGTTGATTTTTTCCCCCTTTGAATTGGCCATACCTTTCTGTTTCTTTGTATGTCTTGTGATTTATTTATTTTTTTGGTTGAAAACTGGACATTTGAATATAATAATGTAATTCTGGAAATCAGATTTTCCCCATTTCATCAGTGTTGGCTGAGTTTTTTGTTTTTGTTTTTTAATGTTGTTTTAGGCAGTCTGTGTGCCAACCATCAGCCTATGGTGTAAAGTTAAGGTTTTGTCAAATCTTTTCTGAGTCTGTGCCTTTCCCTGAGTACGTGCAGTCACTTTCTAATTTTTCCCATATATAAAGTTGTTTTTGAGCGTCCTAGTCTTTAATATCTGGCTCCCAAAAAGAGAAAAAAAGAAAGATCAAAGGAGGGAAAAAGAGTGTCAGCTCTTTAAATCTCTTGAAAGTTACTTGAGCTAGAGAAGTGGCTTGCAACAATGAAGTGGGCGGGGCATGCAACAATAATGGCCACTCTCTTTGTCTGTGCCTGTATGCTTAGAAGCAGCAATTAGTGATCAGAACACAAATCCCTATCTTTGGGGAAAAAATCTTTTTTGCTCACCATAGATTCTGCAAACTATGTGCAAGCTACATCTGGAACACTTGCACAGCTTCCTGCCATGGCACCTTTTGTCCACCTTCACCCATTTTCCACCCTCACCTTATCCCTCTGCTAACCATGAACATGTTCTCTGGATCTATTAGCTTTTTTTTTTTTTTGAATGCACATATAAGTGAGATTATATAGTATTTGCCTTTCTCCGACTTACTACACTTAGTATAATGCCTTCAAGGTCCAACCATGTTGTCACAAATGGCAAGATTTCCTTCTTTTTAAGGCTAAGTAATATTCCATTGTGTGTATGTGTGTGTATATAATATACATATATATGTGTATATACATGTGTATATATAATATATACATATATACATATTATATACATATATACATATATAATATAATATATAACATGTATATATATTTATACATACTATATACATATATACATATATATAAGTGTATATATAATATATATGTGTGTATATATAATATACATATATAAAGAATATATATATATATATATTCTTTATCCATTCATTCATTGATGAACACTTAGACTTGTCTTGGTTATTGTAAATAATGCCACAATCCTTTTATCATTTAAAATCTCTTCTGGAACTGTATTTGTACCTCCTTTTTCATCCCTAAGACTAATTGCTTCCTTCTTCCTTTGATTAATCTTACTAAGGTTTGTGAATTTTACTAATCTTTTCAAATAACCAACTTATGAATTTGTTGGTCCTGATTAGTCTCTTTGTTATCTTTTTGATTCTTTATGATTCCTTCTCTTCTACTTTTTGGGGGTTTCTTCTGCTTTTCTTTTTCTAGCATCTTCAATTGTGTGGTTAACTCTTTAATTTTGTACCTTGCCTTTTTGAAGGTACATTTATGGGAAATATTTATATATATATATGTATATATATATATATACACACACATATACATATATATGTATATATATGGGAAGCTTTTATATGTAATTATTGTTCACTATGATTAATTTTTATATATTTCTGTTACAAAGTTTTCTACCCATGAATTCTTCAACATTTTAAAATTTTTCCAAAAAAATTTTATTACTAATTTCAAAATTAATTGCATTATGGTCAAAGAGTGTGGTCTATACATTAATAATTCTTTGAAATTTGTGGAGGCTAGTTTGACGGCCTGTTAGTTTATTTAAATATTCCATATGGTTTGAAAAGAATGTTTTCTTTAATTTTTGAATGTAGTGTTCCATAGTCATTATATTGAACATTATTAATTGTGCTATTTATGACTTTAATATCCTGATTTTTTTTGTCTGCTTGTTTTATCAACTATTGAAAAAAGTATTTTTTAAATTTTTATTTATTTTTGAGAGAGACAGACAGAGTGTGAGTAGGGGAGGGGTAGAGAGAGGGGGAGACACAGAATCCGAAGCAGGCTCCAGCCTCTGAGCTGTCAGCACAGAGCCCGACATGGGGCTCCAACTCACAAACTGTGAGATCATTACCTGAGGCAAAGTCAGTTGCCCAACCAACTGAGCCAACCAGGTGCCCCAAGAAAGGTATTTTTTTTTTAATTTTTAAAAAATGTTTGTTTATTTCTGAGAGAGAGAGAGAGAGAGAGAGAGAGACAGAGTGTGAGCAGGGGAGGGGCAGAGAGAGAGGGAGACAGAATTCAAAGCAGGCTCCAGGCTCTGAGCCATCAGTACAGAGCTGGATGCAGGGTCAAACAGTGAGGTCATGACCTAAGCTGAAGTCAGATGATTAGCTGACTGAGCCACCCAGGCACCCCCTGAGAAAGGTATATTAATCTCTGATAAAGATGGTGGATTGGTCAGTTTGTCTGTATTTGGCCACTTGAAAATTTTTTCTCTACTTCGAATAATGTGCAAACATATTAAATAAATCACATTTTGAGAACTTTCCAGCTCTTCTATCTCAACTGTTCTTTTTTGCATAAGTCATTCTAGCCATTTTCACATTCTAATCTTGAATAGAATCCTCAAGTCTCAGTGAAATCTATAAGATTATTTTGTTGTTGTTGATATGTGGTAAAAATCTGCTATTTACAAAATATTCACCAGGTGCCAAGTATTGTGCTAGATGCTTTATTTACAATAAAAGTCTTTTTATCTAACATAATTGGGACAAGTAGGTTGTTAGTTCACTGAAAAAGTTGATTAAAGTGGGGAATCTTTGAGAAATGATACATACTATGAACATTTTATTTGAACTTAAAATGCATGCTTACATACACATCCATTCACCAATATTTATGTATGAGTCTGTTTTTTGGAAGTTTATTTCATGGAGTTTATTTTTTTAACGTATAAACCACACCTGTAATGCATCGTCAACAATTTCTAGTTTCTATTGATGTAAATTGGAGGGAGAACCCAAAGAAATATTCAAAGCAGTATGAGTGCAGAATTAAAGGTTTTTATGATTTTGAACCAAACTTCATCGTTATTCTGCCCACACCTCATTTGATAACAATTGCTTAATGCCTCATCTTTATTGAGTCACTTACTTTAATTTTTTATAGAAATTTTATAGAAAATTTAGAGAAATTTTTATAGAAATCGGGGGCACCTGGGTGGCTCAGTCAGGTGAGTGTCCAACTCTTGATTTTGGCCCAGGTCATGATCCCTGGGTCATGGGATTGAGCCCAGTGTTGGGCTCCGTGCTGAGTATGGAGCCTGCCTAAGATTCCTTCCCTCCCTCCCTCCCTCTCTCTCTCTGTCCCTCTGCCTCTCCCTCCCTCCCTCCCTCTCCCTCTGCCCCTCTCTCCTGCTCATGTAGTCTCTCTCTCTACAAAAAAGAAAAGAAACTTTCTTGTATGCCTATTCCACTGGTTGATGTAATGTTTACATAATGTTTAATTAAACTACATAGTATGGTAACACTTATGATTGTGTAAACAGAGGAGAATAAACTCATCTGTCTTCTTGTAAATATACAGCCCTAAACAATAGGAGCAGAAGGGTGTAGTTGTACTAGAAAGCAGCCATGTAGCTGGGAACATTTTTTGTACCATTGAATCAGTCATTATATTGTACAGAGGCAGTGGGAAGAATTATTTAATCTGCCCTATCAGTTCAGTAAAGGTCATTTAGGAGCCTCTGTATTAACAAACTTTCTAACTGTATAAGGAGGTAATGTTATCCTCATTTTAGAAGGGCGATCTGATTTACTCAAGCTCCCACCACTAGCTTATTACTAAACTAGATCTAGGCCTGGATTACCTCAACCATGGTCATTCTATAAAGCTGTGAGAGCTTTCCTTTACAATCTGCATGTGTTTTAATTGAATTTTACTTCATTTATCGATCATGCTTTATGAATTAGTGTACAGGCCTCTGCAGTGGAAAATACTGTTTCTACCCCTTTAATAATTTTTTTTTTCATGAAGTTTAGGCACTTACAATACTTTTTTTTTCTCCCTAGCAGATAGTTTTATCTTTATCCGGATGTTCTCTCATCTCTGTCTTCAAGTCACAGCTTACGTGGTCAGGTTAGCTTGTTTCTGAGCAAACACTCTTTTTCTCATAATTAAGAGGTACACTTATTACTACCCAGGAGCTTGGATTCTCAGCTACCACCTAGAAAACAGAATATTTGATTAATTAGAAATATATTACTATTTGTTCATTTCTTACTCCTTTCTTTTCTAAAGCTACAGCCTGTGCCTCCAACTCTCCTGATTTCTTCTCCATGGCTTTTATGTAGGGATGTTTCTTTTCTTTTAATGGTGCCATTCATTCCTAAATGAATCAGCACAAATGAGATCAAGTTTAATGAGCCTTGACACATTAATGAGCTTCCCACACTTTGTAAATATGTCTACTGATAAGCCACATCCCATGCATACACATTCCAACAGAAGTTATCACCACTACCCTCCCTTCTCTCCTCTCCCAAGTACTTCACAAGTCACTGTTACTGGTTTGTGTTTCCTTCCCAGAGACCTGGAACAAGTACAAGTCTCAGGCACATTTCCCTGTGGGGGAATGTCTTCTGATTTTCACACTTCTTGGCATTGTGTTGTATTTTCAAACGGAATTCCAATCCGTAGGGTCTCCTCTGACTATCTCTTTTGGCAAACCACCTTCATACATTGCCTGATCTCCCTGATAGTTTATTTTTTTAAGCTACCTGTTTCATGATGCGTGTTAACTTCTCTGTAGGTAACGTGAATTTTCATCATTAGCCGGTTTCTACGATCCTTTCTCTAAGTAGGTTGAGATCTACTTGATACAATCTCTATTAGATTGTAATGCATTCAGAAAACGAAAGAACGCTTGAGGAATATTTGCAAAGCCCTCATCTTTTCTACTTTCTAACCTCTGCTGTAAGTACAGATTAGCTTATTGGTTCAAACTCTGAACCGAATTTTGTGGCAACTGATTTGGCAACCCTGTCTCCAAACCCATACCTTTCATAGGCTTCTATGTCTCAGTAAATCAGTAAATGGCCACTCATCCCTTCAATTGTTCAGGCTCAACTCCTTTTACCCATACTTCATCTGTTTCTTATACTCTATATCCAATTTATTTTTAAATCTTGTTTTCCTTTAAAATATATCCAGAATGGGATCATTTCTCACTGCTTCCACTCTGTGACAAATGAATTAACTCCAGAAGACATTTATGTCCATTGGCCTATCTAAGGTTTAGGCCATCTATGCATTCCTTTTGTCCTTTCCCTGCAGTAGGATGGTTCATGTTTCGGTGAAGACAGTGGAGCTTGTTTTCAGAGTAACATCCTAATTTCAGTATGAATTTTGTAACAACTATCGCACCTTAGGCTTCAGCTGAGGCTCTCACTAGAGTCAGATAGAACTGACTATGAGGAGAAATTTCTGCCAAAGTTGGATTCTTTATTTGCTATCCTTTTTATAGAAGTCCCATTACAACTGCCTGTCTGTAATTTAGCATTCCTTAATGTCCTTTTAAACTAAAATCCAGGAATTGTAAACAAGGGCAGCAGCAATTAGATGCCAGAGAACAAGGTGTTCAGGGCTCCTGCTTGTTGAAAATTGCCCAATGTCACGGGATGGAATAAACCAGGCCAAAGCAAGTTCTTTGTCCAGCCCCCAGCTGATCAACGGTTTCTTCATTATCTCTTTTGGCTTCCATGTTTGTTTGCTTGTTTAATTGTTTTTTTTTTTATCCTCTATCCTGTTACCTTTTTTTTTTTTCCTCAGCTGTGTTTATCGTCCCTCCCCCACCCTCCACTGCATTTTAATATTCTCTATCTGTACTTTATAGAAAATGACTAGATCTTTATATTCCAAATTCGAAAGTGTTCAGGGCACCTGGGTGGTTCAGTCGGTTAAGTGTCTGACTTCAGCTCAGGTCATGATCTCATGGTTCATGAGTTAAAGTCCCACATCGAACTTTGTGTTGACAGCTCAGAGCTTGGATCCTGCTTCAGATTCTGTCTCCCTATCTCTCATCCCCTCCCTTGCTCACACGCTCTTTCTTTCTCAAAAATAAATAAACATTAAACAAATTTAAATTAGAAAATGTTCTAAATCCTCTCTTTTCTGTTAGGATCAAAGTTAATCTTCAATTTAGGGGAGCTGCAAACTTTTGGGGAACACTATTGTTCCTTTGGATGGGATACTTTTTTACTGTGGAATTGTCCCTGGCATCATAGGATGCTAAACGTCCCTGGCCTCAGTACCAAGTGCCAGTAACACATCTCCAGTCATTGTGACCACAAAAATACCTGACACATTTACAAACACCCCACAAAATAGTGGTGGAACGTCTCGTTTAGAGCCATGGCTAGGTAGGCAATTAGAAGAATATCACTACCCCCCCCTCAAAAAAAAAAAAAAAAGAAAAAAATATATAAATGTACCAATAAACATCTTGGTTTATGTATGCATATGTATATATGTATTTATATGTGTGTGTAGGTATATGTATGTGTGTATGTATAAAATGTTTCACATATATAATAATATTTGTTTCAAGGGACATATTAAGTTTTCATAAAGTTACTGGTTTATGAAACAGGTATGTGGAAATGAGTTGTAACTTTCTCAAAGTGTACTCATTTATTTTTATTTTCATTTAAAACGTTTTTTAAGTTTATTTATTTACTTTGAGAGAGAGAGAGAAAGGTAGAGAGAGGATCCCAAGCAGGCCCTGTGCCATCTAGCCCAGAGCCCGACATGGGACTCGAACCCATGCACCATGAGATCATGACCTGAGCCTAAATTAAGAGTTGGATACCCAACTGACCGAGGCACCCGGGCACCCCAAAATGTACTCATTTTTAACTTAGAGAAAGTATATCTCTTTTTAAAAGTAATTTAAAAATATACTACAAAGTACATGCACACTTTAGAATCTCTTGTCCTAATGATTTGTAACTTTTCACATTAAGAGTACAATGTTTTAGTTTGCTAGTGTTATACAAAAAATTAAGTTATAAATGTCCTTAATTTTGTTATATTTCAGAGAAAGCGATTTGAAGAAAACTGGGCCCAGGTTCAGCAAAAACAAGCAGA
Organism: Panthera onca; assembly: GCF_046562875.1. Classification (NCBI taxonomy): domain Eukaryota; kingdom Metazoa; phylum Chordata; class Mammalia; order Carnivora; family Felidae; genus Panthera; species Panthera onca. The sequence continues at coordinate 229,075,055 of NC_138339.1, forward strand.
AGAGAAGCAGAAAAAGAAGTAAAAAGCAGAACAGTCATGGTAAAATCATGGGAGAAAACCCATTTGAAACCTTAAGTTATACACCAGGAGACCAGGACCCCTCTCAGAGTGCAGAGGAAGACTTGGAAGACACCAACAGAGAATCGGCGTGCACCTTCACTGGTGGACTGGGACATGAACTAAGAGGTTTAGTAAATAGCCACCAAGATGAAATATGGAGAAGCATACATCCCGAAGATGGTTTTCCAAATGTTATGTCTGCAGTTGAGCTGGACAATACACCAAAAAATTACCTCCCTAAAGAACACGATGATTTGTTTCCAAATATGTCATCGATGCCGCATGAAAACGCTGTCACTTGCCCGACAATGACTCAGAGTCTTTCCTGCATGGCAAGTGATGACTGGTCTGGCACGAATGTAGGAAAGCACACTGGAAGTAGGCATCCCACAGCGTCAGACGTCCAGGGTGGATCTGCGTCCATCCCATGCTCATTGATGCAGAAGAGAGAGAGGGTAGATAAAAGACTCCTGAATGAAACATTTCTGTGCAATCGATATGGATCCAGAACTTCAGATAAAAGTTTAAGAAAGGAACAAGGAGTAAATACAGCTAAAAACGATTATTGGGCTTTTTCTTCAAACAATTTTTCTGATGAAGAATTACAGCTGAGCTCTGAGAGGCAACCCTATTTTGGGAGCTGGCCTGAAGGACCTCATAAGTTTATATGTGAACAAAGACCAAAGAGAGAGAGATGGCAAAGGCTGGCCTCTCCGGACAGCAGGGGACAATTGATTAAGTTGATCTCCACTTCTGAAGGAACTTCAGGACCAGGAAGCGGTCCAGAAACACTGGTAGAGGAGAAGCTGTTGATAGAAAATGAAGATTTGTCACCTCCCACTGAGAATATAGATTCAATCATAGAAACAGAAACAAATGTCTTTAGAAGCTGCTTGCCTAACCTGCATATCCCAAAGAGTGACTTATGCTCAACAAAGAATAAGAAAAGGAGGGAGAAAAGGATTTTCAATTTGGCACCAAACTTTAACTTACTGGGACAGAGATATATCAGTGTAAAAGAAAGTGGGGAATGTGGCGTGGTAACAGAAAGCCGTGGACTAAAAATTATTTTGGAAGAAGAAAAAGATAGAATCTCAGAAATAAACAATATAGAGGAGAATAAGCAAAAACTTATGACCTTTGATCATCATCCATCATGGTTTTGCTTTGCTGTTTTCGAAGATCCTCCTTTAAATTTTGGTAGACAGTCTTATTCTCATTACCTGCCGTTTAGTAGACTAAGGCGCTCTGTGTACTTTTATAAAAACCCTATTCCTTCTCTTGTGCTACAGTATACCTTCAGCTTTTGGATGGTATCTTTTACGAGCAAGAAACCATCTTTGACTTTCAAATCTCAGACAAGGGTAGATGACCAACTACATGACCTAGGGTTTAGTTCTTCAGAAATTTTAAGTAGCCAATCTGATACTTTGTACTCTTTTAGGGTCACTTCTGATCTTCACTTTTTAAATGAAAGTTTTGATGAAAAGCTGAAGACATGGGAAGAACCTAAGCCATTACAGTTCTTACAAACTGAAGATAACCAAGATTTGACGAGCACTGGCTTTGATTCCCTTGAACTACAATTATCACAAGGGTTTGCCTTTCAACTGGTAAAGCTTTTTGGATCCCCTGGAGTTCCAATGGGTAAATTGTGTTTACTTGCTACAAACAAAAAGTCCAGTTTAACATATATGAGTAATTTTTTGAAATGTTTCTACCTTGCATTAGTGATTTCATGCAGTTAATTGATCTTGTGATGCTTTTCAGCAATGGAAGTAAAGGACCCATAGCAAATGGTGCTTGACCTTCAGAGTCATGTGCCTGCCTCCACTTCCAGGAACCATAGTCTTAAATATCTTTGAGCACTTAGAATACTTGGATTCTCAGTATAAATAGATATTGAGAAGAACAAAGGATGAGACAGGCAAACAGTAATTATATAACAAATAGAGATGGGTTCCCCCCTCCTTTTTTTAAAAATCTATTTTATACATTTCCATTGTTTGGAGCATGATCCTTTCCTTTCTCCTCCATGGTATGGCTCATAGATATGAGAATAGTAAGGTGGGGGGACAGTGAAGATTAAATGATGAAAACATATCCTCTGAAATAAGTTGAGTTTAATTTTTAAAGACTGAGAAGGATACTGAAAAGAAGATTACAGAGTCTGACTGGTTGACTTGAAAAGTTCCTTCCAGCTGCTGTTGTTTTTGGAAATGAAAAATCCACTTGTGAATAAAACACATGAAAAATCCACTTGTGAATAAAACACATGAAATTTTAATATTCTAAGTAAAATTCTAAGTAAATTTCCTCTAAATAATAAATATATTTAAGATGCTAAATGTCTTAAACAGGGAATCTAACTCATATCCCAATTTTTCCTTATCTGTAAGTCAATTGCATGTGTTAAGCGATTTCATGGAGTTGAATGTGTCCCCTTCCTTGAGGACAGAAATTGTAAGAGCCAAGAAGTCAAAGCTCCAATCCCTGAAGTTCTCCTCTATCTTCCTGATACTTTTTCTTTTCTGCACCTACCAGCTGCCTGGGCCCTGCTCCTGGCTCACAGCTCATTCCAGAGTTGTTTACTTTGCTCTTAAACTTCTGCTGTTGTGAACAAAATTGGTGCCCAGAACCCAGACCCAAGATTGGCTAAGTCTCAGCGCGAGTGAGTCACAATTATTCACCTGCTCTTGAGGTTCTAGTGTTATGTTTATCATTTTTGTAAACTTTGTGAATAATCACATCTTAGCCGTTTGGTGCAGTATGCTATCTTTCTAGATGCACCAAAGAAACATACCAATTTAAAGATCAATTTAATTAATTTAGTTAATTTAATTAAAATTTAGGGAATTTTAAAAGATAAATGAAGTCATTTTAGTCATTTAAAAGGTCTTAGTCCTAGGTCCATATTCTAAAATTATGTGCAACTATTTTTGTGTCACTTTGAACTGTTTTTTCTGAGAAAGTCTATAGATTTTGTCAGCTTCTGGAGCAAGGGAGGGGGACGTGGCAGCACTTGACTCAAAAAGATTAACAATCACTGCCTTGGATCAGCATCAGAAAGCATGAAGACACTCGTGTGAAAGATCCTAAACCTGCGCCTTTGAATGCACAATACCGTCATAATCAGCAATAATGATCAAGCATCCATTAATTAAGCTTTGGAAAGCTTTCTAGAGGAAATAGACCTCATTCATCAAATAGCTTACCTTCTAAATGGGGAGATAAGACTAACACAAAACAAAATTATTGCACATAGAAAATATAAATGACAAGCTTATGAATATTTTATGAGTGAGGTTAGTTAGCAGTGCTTAAGGGGATGTTGAAGAGCATATGGGGTTATGGTTTTGGGGGGATGACTTCAATGTGGAAGTGAATTATAAGCAGTTCTTATACAAATGTGGCTTAAAAGAAAAATAGAGGGAAAGAATTTCACATTTGGATGTGGCGGGTGCTTAAAAAAGGCGAGGAGGAAACTGAGGGTGGAAATTGTCAGCTGATTTGTTTGGCCAGGCTGGACAAGGGAAGCTCTGCTGTATCTGTGGCCGGTGGCCTTCTAAATAGGGCAGGGAACCCAAATGAATCCTAGCCTTAGGAGTTCTGTAGACACAGTGGGATTAGATAGTAAAGCCACATAGGCCTGAAGAAACCAAACTATCTATGTTGCCAGGCTTATATGAGTATAGAAAAAATATTTTGTGTGGTTTGGTATGGCTGATATGTATGTGTCAGTGTTTGGACTAATTTATGAGCATCGTAATTGTCTGTGAGGATTTTTTTTTTTAAATTTATGAACATCATTAATTGTCTGTGAGGATTTTTTCCCCCGACACTCTCATGTGGAAGGAAACATTTGCAAGAAGACTAAACTTGCTATAGTTGTACTGTTCATACACGTCACAGGAAAGGATGACCTAAGTTCTATGCCCTCTGCCAGTACCACTTGAAGCTATCATATATAATGTGTGTTACATATGTTATAATATTATGTATGTATTATTGATATATGTATTTATACTTAATGAGAATATGAACTATGGTTCATATTGTTTTACATGAGTGAGGATAGTGTTTACTAATAAAGTCCTGAGACGCACTAACTCCTGCTCTAGCCATCAGTGAAGTATTTTCCAAACTGGGCTTTTACTATTATATCAGTCCAAATAATCACGTTTGCAGATCTTCACATGTAGGGTAAAAATCTGTATGACACTACAGATGAAATTTGTTCCCTTTTATTTTCACAGAATCTTTGTTGCCTGATGACTGTGTGGTTTCCCTTGACTGGAAGACACTGAAGATGATCTATTTGCAGTGGAAAATATCAGTAGAGGTATATTTTTATGGCTTTCAAAGAAGACCTTCTCCAACTGGTTTCTTTAAAACAACACACACACACACACACACACACACACACAGAGAAAACCTGTTCATCAGATGTAATATGAAGGGCTATATCCCTTATATTAAATTAGAGAAAGAATACATGTGGATAGGTAGCTAATATATGCATGTTTTTTCAATAAGTCCCAAGATAAAGTTGCATTTAATTCCCTAATTTTGCTGTAGAGTAGACTGGTATAAGGGCCTATTGTGGATAACTGAGGTGCCCGTTTTAGGAGAGTTTTTTATTCTTCATTACATCTTTTCTCCTGTCTAGCCCTCAGTCTTACCCTGTTATGATAGAGTAACAGCTACAAATTAGATTCATATTTATTTGGCTTGGAAGCACCTCATTATTGGTGTTTTCTGTTGGTCTACGGTGAGAGGCATAACTATTCTGATGGGCTGTAAATTTTCCAGGTAGCTGGAGGAGGACTGGTGGGGAAAGTTAGAAAGGTAATAGAAATTCTAGAAAAGGTAGCACACTATATAACATAATGGGGAGAGGGTTTACATTAGTTGATAGTGATTTAAATGTGCCTGGAGGCAATGCTAAGGGTATTATTTTGAGATAAATGGTAAAAACAAGGTTTAGTGAAACAAAATTATATATCACAGGATAGTAGGTATTTCTTAACTGTTCATAAAAGCACAGCCGTGGGAAAAGTAGGTTTGGTGTGCCCAGTTATAAAACCAAATACATTTTTCTAAACTTATTTCTCTTCATTCCCCATGGAGAACTTATTGCTACCTAAACACACACACTCACCCCCCCCCCCATACTTTAAACATTAAAATGGACATTTGTGTTTATTAGGTTTATTTTGCTATTTTTAGACTGTTCCTACATGAGTTAAATGATGCAGTCTTAACCCCAATGCCAAATATTAATCATTATTATATGTATTTTAATTATAATTTCTAGAAAAGACAGAAGAAGATTGGTTAAAAATGAGAATTTCTGGAACCGTAAGTACAACTTATTCCAGAGACCTCAGTACAATCAGAAGGCAGTGGATGTTGACATTATTTGGTTATAATAGCTCCATGTACTGCAATTTGAAGAGTAAATATAAAAAAATGTAGTCTGTTACCATAGCAACCCTGTGTGCCAGTGCACATGTGATTTTCTATTTCCTTTAAATGTAGATCTTTTTGTGAAATACAACAAAGCTTAGATGGTTGTTACCAAATTTATTTGCCAACTTTATTGGTTAGAACATATTTTAGAGCGTTCTGTTAACACACAGTTTATGAGGGATTACCACCCCCGTCCCTTTGCCCCAGATTGTTATGTGACGAGAGCTGGGAATTAGGGATATAGGTTATATTTAAATATTAGGAGATTCTCTAGGAAAGGAGGTAAAACATGGAGACAAACTCATGTTATATTTTAAACTTGACATCAAGCTGACATTAAAATAAATACATTGCACTTTTTTCAAAATGCCTAAATTATGAAATAAACACAGCTGCTATGATTTTAGTGTATATGTGTCTGCATTTGATAAGAATTGAATGCACTCTGCATTTACCCATATGTTTTCTTTCTTCATTTTAACTCGTATTTCTAAGAGGTTTCTGTTTCCATTCCTCTGCTAGAAATATACATATACTCCGTAAAAAATGTTTTTGTTTGTTTTAAAACTGGTTCTGCTGCAAGAAGAAGGAGAAGGACAAGAGGTTTGGGAGAAGAGTTTAGGGATTTGAAGGGGCCACCTGAAAACGTGGGATAAAAGTAGTCTGAGAAAGGATACGAGGCTATGAGGAATTCCAGAGAAAGGAGGTAAAGAAATTCACTTATTCATTTGACAAATATTGTGTTGCCTCAATTTCAGCATTGTACTATAGACAGAGGCTATAGCAGTGAAAACTGCCATGGCGTTTACGTTAGGACCAAGTTAGGAAGGGAGTGTTTTCCCTCCCACCCCCCCCAGCACCTCCCTCCACATATGGCAGCCCCAACGTGACACCACTATAAGCAGCGTGTGACAAGAATGGACATATTTGGCTGTGGCCAACTTGGGGTCTTTTCTGTCAGCTAAATTTGGATGTTTTGTGTCAAGGACACTTCCTGGACCATCCTCTTCCATCTTTGCTAAACTGCCCTCTGGTCTCCTGCAGAGCAGTCACCCCTAATTATTAATTATTCATCTTTTCTTGTTGGGGAACTTGATGAGTGTTATGTCTATGTACAGGTTTTTTGGTTTTTTTTTTTACAATTCTAATGAGAACATGCCTCCCTGTTTTGTGTTTGGCATAATGTACTGATTAGTGGACCTCAAGGGGTAGATAGAAATGTATAAGGAGGGAAGTTGCAGGTGAATGTGGTTGGCTTTGGGAACTACAAGTCCCTGCCTATTTCAAAATTCTCTTCCTGCTGGTGGCTAGGGTGTTTAGTGTCACTCCTATAAGGAGGTGGGGCAGGGTGCTGGAAGGAGAATGGGTTCCCATCCTGAATCTATTGCTGACTGGCTGTGTAACCTTAAACAAATTATCCTCTCAGAGCCTCAATCTGTTCATGTGTAGAAGATAGATTTATAATAGCAAACTGTCATGGGAATATTAAATGAGGATTAAGCGAAATAATTGTGCAAAGTCCTTAACATAGTGCCTGAAAAATAATAGGCTCTTAGAAGGGTTAATTCCATTTCTTTAAATACCTCCTTGGGTTAGAGCATCATCTTTAAAATGTCCCAGGCAAAATAGAAATTGTGTTACCTAGGAGAGCAACACATTGACTTAATAAACGTGGTAACACATTTGCATGAATTAGTGTATTTATTATTAACTTTATAATGTAAATAGCTGGATCCTCAGGGAATGAGGCAGAGAACAGATTTGGATTTAGAGACAGAAGGTTGGGCATTGTGAGGGACACTGACTCTCCAACGAGACAGGACCAAGCAGGGTGTGGGGATTGTGGGGCCAGAGTAAAGGCCTAGATACCAGGGTAATGGCTTATTTAAATATGGAAAGAGCCTGGGAAACTGACACCAGACTCTGTATATGTCACCATTTTCTCTAGACTTGTTTGGCTTGTGTTTTGTGTTTTTTTTTTTTTTTGTAGTTGAATTCTCCAGTCCTCCTCGTGCTGTTGAAGACCCTAATCGTCAAGAAAGAGTGCCCAGTGCCCGCCCAAAGGATCATTTTCAACGATACACTCATTGGATACCAAAATTGGTTTGGATAATCTGTCCAACCATTCTTGATTAGTTATCTGAATAATAAAAAACTCAACAAAAGAGGTAACAACTTGAACTTTTTATTATCTAATTTTGAAGATATTTGCCCTATTTTAATTTGTTATATGGAAGAAAATAAGGCACAGAAAACTTTAGTAGTTTGTTTTGAAATTGCATCAGGATGGAAGGGTAGGCCTTATATCCAAGTATAGGTCCATGATTCCATTTCTCAAATTCTGAAATTGAAAAGGCTTTGAAAATCACAAGTTATTTTTAGTTTGTTTTGTTTCTTATAAGCTTGGCATTAAAACTAATTTGGCAGCAAAACTTGGCCCAAACAGGTTAATTTTACTCCTTATTTATCCTACCTAGTGTGACCATTCATACATTTCGTTGCTGAAATATGAATGTGTTTAATTACCACGGGGTAATTGCCATGGGGTGCTCAGTCCCCACTCAGAATGTGAGGTTATATATATACACATACACACATACTGTGTACCTTCAATAGGCAAACAGGTGCTTTCTGAATTCTGAAACATATCTGACCTCAGGGGTGTTGGTTAGGGATCGTGGGTCTTGTACCATCTACAAAATTGCACCATCTTTCAAAATTCTGTTTTAGTTTACTTGTATTGACCAGTCTTCAAATAGGAAAATTCATATTTGAAAAACAGAAATGAGGGGGTGATTATGCAACAAGTAGGCATTTACCTAATCCCTCTATTTTCAGAAAGGGAGGATCTGTCTTATCTTACTTCCTACTCCACCCTATCTATACTGTCTGATCTTCTCCAGGGAATAAACCTCTGGGCTTCTCAAGGGGATAAGCAATTGCCTGACTCTGGATGTTTGTTTCCCAAGCAGACTTTCTACTGACCTGCCTGCTAAAGCCCACTTCTAGCCCCAAATCTTCTAGTTAGTGCCTGAAATTTTATGGGTTATGCAGGGTAAATTGTGTTGACTCATGGCTTTCTATAACTCAGGGGATTTCTGGGGGGGCTTGGGTTTGTTTGTTTATTTGTTTTTGCCAAATTAACACTTGGTCTTTGCTTTCTAGTTTTCAAATTTTTGTTACTGTGATATTCTGTCTTTTTTCTTATAATTTATGCTTAAAAATAATAACAAACTAACTGCCCCCCCCCCAAAAAAAAACCTCTTACATTTTAGTGGGGTTTCAAGGAGGGAGTGGAAGTTAAATATTTGTGCTCCATCTGCCATAGTTATTAGGAATTAAGTGCTTTATTTAAAATAGCTGTGCTTTTTCTTACGCTTCTTTCATGCAGCTTTAGTTTATCTTTCTATTAGATGGTGGGTCTGTTCCAGACAGAAACCAGGGTTTTCAGTGTTTGCTTGAACTCCGTAAGAGTCTTGCTCTCAGAGCCACTGTGAAACTGGACTTGCCTTTGGCCCAGGATGGGATGATTTCAGGGAGGAGCTGACCAGCAACAGGGTCCAAGCCCAGGTAGCTACGGAGGGGATTCTGACATCTGGCAAACCCTTGCTCTCCTAGAGGCCTTCACCAGCGGCATTTATGGATTTCTAATGAATACATTAGAATCCACACTGCCATCCCTTATCCAAGGGTATTGTTATGAATATTTTAACAATGAGAGGGGCGTCTGGGTGGCTCAGTTGGTTAAGTGTCTGACTTGAGCTCAAGTCCTGATCTTGAGGTTTGTGAGTTCAAGTCTCGTGTCAGGCTCCGTGCTGACAGCTCGGAGCCTGAAGCCTGCTTCAGATTCTGTATCTCCCTCTCTCTCTCCGCCCCTCCCCTGCTCACATTCTGTCTCTCTCTTTCTCAAAAATAAATAAACATTAACAAAATTAACAAAAATATTTTAACAATGAGTGTAGCATAAGTAGTGACCCGTTCTGAAACACCTTTATGCTGTATTGGTACAAACCGGCTGACCATCTACCCAGGCTTGTATTTGGGTTCCAGAATGTCCCTAGTTTTTCCCAGGCACTGTCTTTATTATCTTGCCCTAATTTCCAGAATGGAGCTTTAGAAAAATGGGCTGGGGCTACCCTTCTGCTCCCAGGCTTCCTCCTCAAAGCTTATAATCCTCAAGTGCCCTTGTGTACAGAGGCACATAGATGCTGTGGAAAAGATATGGTCCTCCCCTTGGGGGAGGGGTGTGGCACTGAAAAGAGTAATGGATGGAATGTGGGAGGCAGGGAGGCAGAAGCAGGTGGGGCACAGCCTTGTCCAGAGAACATTCTGCGGTGGCGGGCCTCTCCCAGGCCACCAGAGTCCTGTGCATTTCCTCTGTCAGTTCAGCCAGGTGGAACACAGAGGCCACATGACTTCTCTTCCCTTGTCCCCCTTCCCCTAACTTCTAGCTTCCTTCAGCCTCCACGTGGCTTCTAGGGGAAGGAGAAGAGAAGAGCAGGGAGGGAGCAGTGTGAGAAGAGAGGAGGACAAGGTCCTACTTCTCACTGGTCAGATTATGCAGAAAGGTGACAGCAGGTGCAAGCTGGAGGCGCCAGAACAATCAGGAGTCTGCCGCAGAAACAGTTAAGCAGGCAAAGGTAGACGTCTTTCCTGTCCTGTCCATGCATACCACTTATATAACAAGAGGAATACACATGGAGATAAGACTAATGTATGTTTTTGAGTAAAAAAATTAGATAATTCTTGGTAGGGAAAGAAGAGACACAGGACTAGAGAGTTGCGAGAGCTACTGCCTACATGTTTGAAATGGCTCTACGGTGTTAAAGGGTCTTGGGAAGCTCCATCCTGGCTTCAGACTTTCTGCCATCTTGGCATCTCTGGGGTGGAAACCTGGGGCCGATTCATAATCAAGCATTCCAAATCCTGGGTTATTTGGAACCGTAGGTTTGAGGGTTAAGTTCCTGGTTTTCAGTAGCCCCTCTTGTGTACCTCCTCATTTTTCCATGTCTTTTAAACAGTGGCAATTAGAGAAACATTTGAATGTATCTTCATTTGCCGAAAATGACCTACAGTTTTCTTTACATCTGTCTTCGTAATGGTTTCTGGTGCAGCAAAGTGGGACTGTGCTGGTCATCACGTAAGCGAGAAATGGAACGAAACCCCAGAGCTCAAGAGTTGGTTGGTTGAGATGAGGGCACTAAGGAGTGTTATCACAGGGGTCCTCTGACTTGGAGGGTAGCCCAGCTCTCTGGAGGCTGGCACCTAGATAGAACCAGGAAAGATTTGAATGCAGGCTAACAGCAAGCTGGCCCTCAGATCTGTCCATATGTTTACCGACTGCTCCTTAGCTGACATTATCACCGTCACACCTACCTGTGGAGAAAGTAGTTTAGGTCCACATTACAATTGTGGACCCATACATCTTCCGAATGTCAGGCTATTTTGTTAGATCTTGGGGTGGCAAGGGTGACACCGTTTCTATTTACGGTCTAGTGGGAGGAAACAGATACACAGACAGATAGCTTTAAACAGGGTGGTTTTGAGGAATAAATCGGAGAGAACAGCCAGAACTTGTTGACTAGTTAAACGTGGGGTTTGAGGGAAAGGAAAAGTGTCTAGGGTCCCTTCCAGGTACTGCTGACCATTTTCTGCTCCTGAAGCTCCTTCTCCCTGGGCCTCCATACACCTCTCTCTACCTTCGAGTTCTGTCTGCTTGGCTGACCATTCTCTCACACTCTCCTTTGGCAGATGCCCTTCAGAGACACAGCCCTCAAATGCTGGTGTCTCCTGGCCCCCCTCTTCAGCCGTCTGCTCTATTGTCTGTCTTCTTTTCATAGGGCAAGGATTTCCAAAACTCTGTCTCTAGCTCAGACCCGTCTTCTGAACAGCACACTCGTATTTCCCAGCCTCTACTTGGTAGTTCCATCTGCCACAGACCCTGCAGATTCCTTGTGCCAAAACCTCTAGACCCCAAAGCTGTGTGTCCTCCTGTGCCCCATCCCACGTTGCCTGGGCCCCCCTCTGTAGAGGAACATAGAAGTGGATGGAGGTCTTATGCAGCACTAATAGAAGCACCCCAGCCACACGTGTAATTTAAACTTTTCTAGTAGCCACATTAAAAAAGCAAAAAGAAACAAATGAAATTAACTTTAATAACATATTAACCCAATGCACCCAACATATTATCATTTCAACACATAATCGATATAAAAATTACTGAGATATTTTACCTTTTTTTCATACTGCCCCTTCAAAATTCAGTGTGTATTTTAATCTCTGTTTGTACTAGCTACATTTCAAGTGCTCAACAGCCCCCTGTGGCTGGTGGTACTCGTTTTGGATAGTGCAAGTCTAGAACGAAAAGGGTAGTATTTGAGGCTGGGCAAAAACACTCTGGTAAGAAGTATGATAGAACACACAGAAGTAAGGGGTATGTACATGAAAGCATCGCTATTTTTATGAGTCATGTGTGTTCTCTGTTCCTTATGGTTTTCCCCTAATAATGTAGAGCAGCTTTTGAAATTCTCATGTTTCTCAGCAGTGTCAAGATCCTACCTCCGATTCTAGGAAGGGATTTTCAAGGAAGAGCAAGCAGCTCATCTCCCTGCCCCCACCCCTCCAGGGGAATCCCAAGGTTGGATTCTCAGCACAGAGCCCCTCCCTACTTGGGCCTTCCTTCCAAAGTTTCTTGTGAAATCTCTGGATTTTGTTTAAGAAGCAAGTTGCTTTTCTTCACAATTCCTTTTCAAAATTTTCATACCTTGGCTGCCAAAAGCAAAATGTATTTGCTTTACAATAATTATTACAGCCAAAGCCACCATACCTCCTGGATCTGGTTTCCAGCATGGTATTTTTAATATTGTCTCTTTCAGTCCATGCATCTTGAATTTTGGTTCAAAAAATAGGATCGCTCTGTCACACTCTTGAGTGTGAAATACTGGAGAGTGCTATGGTGATCAACCAACTGGTGCTCACCAGTTCCTGGAACTTAGAACTCCATTCTGGATACTTCCCTAGAAAGGATTTCCGTAGACTGCTCCTTTTCCTGGGGAGGCCATGTCTTTTCAGATGGAAGCAGAGCAATACGGTCTTTCCTTCCCGTGAGCCCCAGTTTATGCTACTATTGATAGATCAATCTGAGTTTTAAGGGGTGCTTTTTCCAATGGAGAGACTTAAAGTTATGTTGAGGCAGCAAAGCTTTCTAAGAATGTTTTTTTTGGCAGGCTGATAAAGAAGGATTAAAAAAAAAAAAAACCAAAAACGATAGAGGCCCGGGACAGTGGTGTTAGCAGCTGGGACACTAGCCAGATATTGGTGCTCACAAATTGGGGAGGACAATGGACTTTACTGTTAACTATTCAAAATGCTGTTCACGTTCTGTAATCGTCAACTAAAATTATTTCACTTTCAAGGTCTAGGCCAGTCGGGGGTGGGGTGGAGGAGGGCTGTTGCAGAGAGCCTGACTTCAACGGCGGGCGGCCCGGGGGAAGTGTCCCAGTGTCCCAACAGACAGGCCCTCCCGCCACTGGGCGAAGGGCACCTAGAGGCAAGGGAGGGAGTCCGAGAGCGGGGCGGGCGGGGGTGGGGGGCGGCTCGGGGAGAGCGCGTCACTCAGGTTTTCCTGGCTGCCAGTCTCCCAGCGTCCCCAGCTTTCCAGGTAGGGACGCCCCCTCCCACCCAGCGCGGTTCAGTCGGGTGGGAAGGAGGGGCTGGCCTCCGAGCGCCCGCCCCTCCATCTATCACATGGCCGGAGAGCCACAAAAACAACAGCTTTGGCCAAGACCGTGACTTCAGGAAAGGAAACCCGGGGCTCTCGCAGCCGGCCCCCACCCCATGGAGGAGAGTTTTCTTGAATCCTTTGGGAGGCTGAGCCTCCAGCAGCAGCAGCAGCAGCAACCTCGGCCGCCGGCCCCGCCGCCCCCGCGTGGGACACCTCCGCGCCGCCACAGCTTTAGGAAACATCTCTACCTCCTGCGAGGCCTCCCGGGCTCGGGGAAAACTACACTGGCCAGGTAATGACATCGGCCTGGGCGCCGGCGCGCGGACCCCGGCCGAGCGAGCCCCTGCCCCGAGCCGCTCCGCCCGTGCCCCCCCCCCCCCCCCCCCCCGCCGCCGCCGCCGCCGCCGCGGCCGCCCGGGGTCCTGGCCCCGGCCCCGGCCCGAGCCCGGCTGCGGGGGAGCCCGCGCCGTCCCCGGTGCCCGCCTGGCCGCGGGCCGGGAGAGGAGGGCGGCCCGTCCTGTTTGTTTCCATGCTGCGCTTTCCCGGGAGAACGGATTTCGGCACTGCGCCTTGCGCAAGCCCCAGATGGCACCGGCCCCTGCCCGGCCGCCGAGCCAGGCCCCGGGCCAGCCGGGCCGAGGGAGCCTTGGCCGCCCCCAGCCCGGGGTCGGGAGGCCCGCAGGGATTCTTCTTCAGGAACCCCGGTGGCGACTGCAGAGAAAACCGCGGGGCCGCCCGCTAGCGCGCAGGCACTCGCCACAGTGCGTCAACAGGCGTTTTAAACCCGAGCGGAGACGCGACAGGGCCAGGGGGCGGGGGACCCAAGGCAGCAGTGGCCACGGCCGGGGGGCGGGGGGGGGGGCGTGCGGCCCGCGTTGAAAATCTAGCGGATTAAGGCAGCGCTGCGTTTGCTTTGGCAGCTGCGAAGGCGCACAGGTGCAAGGGGGAGGGGGCCGGCGCGGCCGCGGCTGGCGGTCATTGACAGAGCCTCGTAATGGGCGCCCAAATTCGTTTACTCGCGAATTGCGTAAGCGGCCCTCCCCGTACAGGTCAGCGCGAATTACGCGGGCTTGTTGCCTGCCGCCTCGGAGCTGGGCCCACCGCTACAGCCTCAGTTCCCACCACTCCCCGCCTTGCACTTGATGCTCCGGCAACGTTGAACTGTTTTCTCTCCTTGCTTTTGCTGACGCTGGCCCGCCTGCCTGGCTTGCCTTCCGCCTACCTTTGCCCGACTGATTCCACTAGCCCTTTAAGGCTCGGATCTGTTACCTTACCCAGCAGCTACCCCTCCCCACCAGTAGATGCTCTCTTCTGGGCTCCTTGGCTTCCTGTTTACACCTCTGTGACTGCGCTTGGTTTTACACATGGTTTTGTTTACCCTTCTTCAAGTTTCTTGAAGCTAGGGGCAATGGCAGAAGTAGTGCCTTGCCCTCAAAGAGCTTTCCATCTCATTAGAGAAAGAAGGCTAGCCATAGAACCGTGGACCTGCTACAGGAGAATCAAGGTAGCATACTTTCAGGAGCTGATTTGGATGATACACAGATGATACAAAGATGGTGAGAGCAGGATCTGGGTCCACTGGGTCAGGGAACTGTGACAGCCTTGGTGATGTGCTGCCAGCTTTAATCAGGATTCCTGGCTGATTTGTGGAGTAAAAGTCTTTAGCCAAACAATATTGCTACATTTTCACAGATTAAAGGATGGGTGACTTCCAAAGGGTCATTGGTGCCCTTTCCTAAAACACACACATTTCAATAGACCTGCTGTCTGGTTATGGAGGTGGAGGGCAGAGAGTGGGGGAGGCTGCTTAGAACGCAGCAGAACTTGGATATTTCATGCTACAGTCATGGTGGGTACATCTGTTACAAACTAAGTATCTTCTGAATTCAAATCCCATTTAGTTTCACTTTGACTTTGCTGATCTGTGGCCTGTGGCACACTGAATGTCAAAGAAGGAAGTAAACATCTTTGGCCAGATTTTGTTTTTAACTACTCAGAAGGGAAGTGATAGGATGAGTTGGAAGGAAAGTGCATACAATTGAATGTCAGAAGCCATGGGTTCTGGATCTTAGACTCCTCATCTGTAAAGTCAGTGGGTTGGCCTGGGTGGTCTTTAAGGTTCCTTCTGGCTCTAACATTCTACACTTTTAGGATTTTAATTCCTGGTTGACATTTGGCTAAGCAGAAGACACCGGATGAGAGACCAGCTTATTAAAGAACATCTCTCTAGGGACGACTGGCGTGAGCACTGGCCTGGGAGTCTGAAGATTGTGCCTTTAGATTCTCTTCATCACGAAAGCTGGTGACTTTCGGCAATCACCTAGCTTCTCGGGGACTCATTTTCCTTATGTGTGAATACTAAGAAGGGATTAGATGAGGTGATCTGTTGAAGACCCTTCTGGTTCTTAATTTCTAGTTGTCAGACTTAAGCACGGTTTAACGGCTAGGTAAAGAGCTCTGACCTTGGAGTCAATTTATGGCTTCCAGTGCAAGCTCTGCCACTCACTAGCTATGTATGATCTTTCCTCGGCTCCTCTGCACCTTGTTTCCTTCTCTGTTAAATAAGGATATCTGCTCTGTTCACTTCAGAAGACTCTTGCAGAGGTTAAATGTGTGTGAGAGAACTCGCTAAACTTTAACGTGCTATATACATTTTAAGAGGTATTAGTTGCTGCTTCAGACGTTGATCAGCTGAGATAAATCTTCAGGGTGTCACTTGGGAGAAGCCTGGCCCTGAAATGAAGCAGGCAGCTAGCTGGAAGTTGACTTTGTGAGTTCTCCCGCTTGGGACTTCTGGAGGCAGAGGAGCCTTGGCACTTTGGGGGGTGGGCGGTGCATTTACAAAGCAGTCTGGGGAGTAAGCAAGGAACCAGGCCACAGCTCAGCAAGAAGGGAGGCCTGCAGTAAGGACAGAGTGGTATGGCGGATGTCACAGGCCGTGGTCCTCAAGGACCTGCCTTCGCCTCTCTTCTGGGGCGTCGGGTGGGCGAGAGAAGGAAAATGGCAAATTGTTAAAAAGTACACATGTGTGGAAAGTAGTAAAACTGTAAGGCTCTCTTATGTATTGTTGGATTCTTGGAAATTCATATTTTCTTCTATGTATTTTCCAAATTTTCTATAATGAATATGTATTTTTTGAATCCGAAAAATAAAAATTTAAAAAATTGGAGGAGATCGTTTTTACAAATGTGGGTTCTTCTTTTTCTGCTGTTATTTCTCATTTGATTAAAGAAATAATAAAAGTTATTGAAATTAGGATATGTCTTGTCTTCCAAATCACTGTTAGATTTTTATGCTTTTCAACCAATATGTTTTTATAGTTTGAAGGGGCTTGAATGTTGAAACCTTCTATTTAAATTCTTTGGACATATTTAAAAAACAGAGTTTTACCAGGTTTAAAAAAAATTTGAGTACAACAGAATACTAAAAACTTAGCATGCCCCCTAAATCTGTTTTATCACCTCTATTTCATGGAAAACAAAACAAAACAAAACACAAACCACAAACATTTCAAAAATAGTTTCTTACCATTGACCTGTAATTCCTACTTCCAGGAATTCATCCTAAGGTAGTAATTGGACAAGCTCATGAATATAGGGGAGTGTTCATCACAGAGTTTTTTATATGATAGAAAAAAAATGTGAGCCAACTTAAACATACAGAAATAGAGGATTAGCTTATAAGTCACGCAGTCATTAATGGGAACATAGATGTATTTGACATGCAAATATATTCATTCCCCTCATTAAGTTAAAAAGCCTAATAACAAAGCTGTCTATCAAAAAATCCCATTTTCTGTTCAAAGAAAGAGGGTCTACATATACTCACATGAAATGTGTAAAAAGGTATCTGTTGGTGGTTGTTGACATTAGATAGTAGGATTATGGACTTTTCCTGCCAGACTTATTTTCTCATTTTTCTATGACAAATATGTGTTACTTGTTAACTTTTTAAAGTTGAAAATAGTTTTGTGGAATGACTTGGCTAGATAGACTCAGGTTGTGTGACAAAACACTTACTAAATAACAAGATGAATGTGTCATTTTCTATATGAAAAATCTTTCCTAGGTTTATTCTTAGTTGGAAATATAGTAGGAGACTTTTTTAATACACAAGATTGATTGTAATTACTGTTATTAATTTTGTTATCAAGTAATTATTAAATATTTTGTTAATTATTAATTAGCATATGAACTAGCATGCGCCACTTGATTCTTTGACACCTCAGGTCTTTTTCATTCAAATGGAGCTAATATTTCATTAATAAGTTTTTTGTGGGGATTTAAGATACTATGGTAAACAGTGATCCTGTAATTATATGTGTGAAAGCACTGTGGAATTCGTGGGCTACATAAATACTAACTCTTGTTAATTATTCACTAATCAACAATAATAGCATTTGCTGGGTACTTAAAAGACTATTAGTACTTGCTCAATAAATAAGATTAAGAGAAGGAGCTCACAAAAGACTAACAAATGGAAAACAATAATCAATGCACTACTGTGGGTAAGTGAGCTCTGATGGGGAAGAGCATTTTATGTGCTTTTGGTGTTCAAGACCAGGTTGGTCACTGAGGATGGTTAGGAAGATAGGAAAACTCTGGAAGAGATCGTCTCTGCCACGTGGGAATGGTTATTGAGCTGGCCTTGACGATGGGGAGGATATGGCTGAACAAAGAAAAAGGATTAGCGACATGAATTGGGAGAACTGGGTGTTCTAGGCTAGTGAGGAGGATGGCTTGACTGAGTGGACGGTTCATATCTGTGAATGTGTTGGTTAGGTTAACACAGAGCCAGATCACCGGAAACATCAAAACCTGCACAAAGGAGTACCGAGTTGATAGAAGAAATAGGATTCCAGTCCCAAGACCCTTTCACTCTGAGCAGATGATCCAGAACTATCTGTTTCCACAGCTGCACTGAAAAACTCACCTGGATCTGCATCTATCCTTTCCTCTTACATCAATGAAAGCATCTGTGGACGATTTGTTTCCCTCTATGCTTTGCAATGTGTGTGTGTGTGTGTGTGTGTGTGTGTGTGTGTGTGAGAAAATATCCCCCCTTTGGGGCCATTTTAACCATTTTTTAAGTGTGCAATTCAGTGGCATTAATTATATGATGTTGGGCAACCATCACCAGTATCTATTTCAAGAAACTCTACCCATTAAGCAATAACCCCCCCATCCCTGCTTCTCCTTAGCCCCTGGTAACCTCTGATCTGTTTTCTATTGTTACGTATTTTACTACTCTAGATACCTCATGTAAGTGGAATCATAACAATATTTGTCTTTTTGTGTCTGGTTTATTTCATTTGGCTTAATGTTTTCAAGGTTCTTGTAGGTGGTAGCCTATATCAGAACCTCATTACTTTTTATGGCTGAATAATATTCCATTTCATGGATATACCACTAAATTGTCCATTTGAAAGGAAATGGCAAGAGTAAAGGGTGGTCTTTCCTTCTGTTTTTAGGCCTTATTTGAAAAGTGTTGTCAACCTTATGTCAGTTCCCTGGAATTTCTTTAAATCTTTATATCTCAGTCAAAGTCTAGGAACCATGCTCTAGTACATGTTGCATCTTTTGCCACGTTCCGGTTCCCTTTGGCAGTGTCACAAATGGTTTGCAACATGGATTCAGTCGGGCGCAAAGGATGTTTGCCGACAGCTATCTTTTCTTTTGTTCATGTCTCTGGATAACATGAAATTTTCCACTGAGTGAAATACCGTTTCATTATTTTTTGGCACTAAACTTTCCAAGGAAGCGAGAGGATGCTTTCCTGACATGACACAATGATAAGACAGAGGCAAGGACGAAGGTATACTTTGCAAGCGGACACGGTGACGTGTGGGAAGCAGTGAGAAGGGATCAGTTAAGTTAGCTAACTGTAGTAGTGAGAGGTTAAAGCCCAAAGCATACTGTGCTCCACTGCCTACCCGGCCAGCAGGCTTGGGCCATGCATTTTTATTTATGAGGCCAGGGCTCTTATAAATAAAAGCAAGGTCAAAATAGAAAGTTTGCGGTATTCCAAGTCTGTGTATATGAAAATAAAGGATCAGGTAGGTGGACATATCAGATCTTTATTCACTGAAGTCTACTTGGAGAGACTACTAGTTATTTTTACATTTTTAATGATTTTCCTAAGGTGGGTTTTAAGCTTCTCTGCTGAGCTCCTTCTGAGAGTCCTTACAACACCTCTCTCTGGAGGTTGGGATGAATAAGGACTATAAGGACTATAGGCTTATAGACTATAAGGACTATAAGGACTATGAATATGAATAAGGACTATGCTTTAAATGTTTCACAGGGAGGAAGAATATACAGTGCGCTATGTGTTTATAATTACTTGGTGGAAAGGCTGCCCAGCTATACAGGAGATTCTCCACCATCGTAGTCCCGGAGCCATTGGGAAAGTAGAAGAACACGCTGCTGAATTGGACCAAGATAATATTGCAGGTGTGGTTTATGACTAGAGAAGCAGTAGAAATAGAGGAAGAAATGAAAGGGGAAGAATGTGTTCATAGGAAGATCTCAGACATGCACAAGATGTTCCCTTAATCTAATCCAAGCCTAAGACACTGAGAAGTTAGACATCTTGATCAGGGTCACAGGGATGACTTCCTATTTCTAGTGCAGAGCTTTTACTTCTGCACCAAAGGAAGAGGCCACTGGGAGTGACCTCGTGAGAGACTAATGAAGTTGGTTTTGAATTTGTTGTTTAATTAAAAAACGCTTACATGGTCTATTAAAAGGGCTAAGTTTACCTGGATTAACTCTTAGAGTAAGAAAGTCACCTTTTATTATTTGTCATTATTGATGATATATTTCTTTGGCTATAAATAATACCAGGGAATTAATTTTCTTTATTAATGTGGTACCACTGGGACAATGGGAGGGGATGATTTAGATTTTTTAATAAGTACTCATATTTATCCTGATTATGGTATGTTGGAGAGAGATGTAGTCAATATCCAACCCCCTGAGGGTCTGAAGCCCCTTCCTCATCTACTCACAGGATAAGACATTTGTAATTCAATCTAGTGACTTAGTTCCCTCTTGGCATTTCAATGAACTCTTCTCTATTTAATGGCACCATTCTAGGCCCATTCAGACTCTAGAGGAACCCAATAAGGAATTGTTTGTTTTCACTCCAAATTATCTAAAGAGACCTAGGCTCTATGGATTGAGGACATTGTACAATAAGGAAAAACTGACCTAATTTCTGATTGTTCCTTCATAAGGATCTCTATGGCATCATGTGTATGACTTAGGGAGAAGGCTATCTGGTTTTATCAAGGTAAGAGCCGGGAAAAGAGAAGGGAGAAAGGAAAGAAAGTATACATTTATTGAGTGCTAACTGTATGCTTGGCAGTTTATAGACGCTGGCTTATTGGATCTTTACAATAACCCTACGATATGGTTGATTTCATTTTATAAGCGAGGAAATTAGAATCAGAGAATCATGCACTTGGTCCTGAGATTCCAGATTTTGTAATACACAAAGTGGTCTTACCTACTAGGGATGTTCATGAACAAACACACATACATCTGCTTTTCATAGTTACTAGGGAATCCTGTTGAGGCGTGATTGTATAGCGAGGATATTTCAATGTTCTTTTTCACACTTTTTAAGGATATTTTAAGAGGGGCTTTCTCTGCTCTCGAAAGTAGCACCTCTCCAGCATTCTTTGCCCTGTACTTTGACTTCCTTTTCTCCCTTACACTAGCACCCCCCGACATATGGTTACTTATTTATTATCTATTTATTTTACTAGAAGGTAGCTTTGTGAGATGTGTTGTGAGCTCCTTGATATCAGGAAATATTTTTTCTTCAGCTTCTGAGGGAAGGTCTGGCATCTAGTAGGCCTACGTCACTAAATATTTGATGGATTTGTCAGTGCCAGAAGCTTCCTAACAGTTGCCAGCTCAGTTGTCAGCATGGGACTCGAGTAAAGCACAAAAGTGAAAAGGAGATTATTCACACAAAGCGAGGTGTAAAAGAATGAATGGGCTGTGGAGAATAGATGAGAGAAACAAAGCACAGGTACAGCCATCCGTTCCAAAGTCCTCTTCCATAGGTACACAAGAAAATCCTTCCTGTGTTTTACACGTGAAGATGTTGGATGTGCCACCTTCACCACCCAGGAGTCACACTAAAAAGGGGTTTAAAAATTAGAATCAAAGATGCAGCTGCTTTCACAGAGAAGCAGCAGCCAACGGTTTTCCGTTCAACCACTGTTCTGTTGTCTATAACTGACTTAGGACATCTTGGGAAAGCACAGCAAAAAACAAGTTAACACTGAGGTAGGTGTGCTTCTGATTCCTCCTATTCTGAGCATGGCTGAAGTGACCAACAATAGAAACATGGGGACACCTGTACCATTGCTAGATTCTACAGAAGGGAGTTGTTCACATACAAAAAAAGGAAGTTCTCATAGGTAGAGTGGAGTGGGATGCACTGGCCCTTGAGGGCTATCTGGGAGTCTGGTAGACATTCACATGCCCTCCTTTGGAGGCACGAGGGGTAAGAGCAAGAGGGAGCAGTAGGACAGACTGGGAACTCCTTGCTGCAGTCTCCTTAGCCATGGTGGCTTGGTGGTATCCATGGGGCTGGCAGTGATTGAGTTGCATCTTTCCAACTCTTTACAATAGGGCAAGGTTCAGCTTTGACATGGTGTTTGGAAGCACCAACAAGGTCAAGCCACACCAGGCCTCAGGGGAGACTGTCCCAAGTCATTAACAGCCGTGGTTCCTTCCCCATTCTCTTCAGGGTGTTGGGTCATAGAACTTGTTCCTTACTTCCCAGTTTAAAGCCCTTGAGGAGGGAGCACCTGGCTGGCTCAGATGGTCGAGCGTCTTACTCTTGGTTTCAGCATAGGTCATTATTTCACAGTTCCTGGGAAACTGACAGCACAGAGCCTGCATGGGATTCTCCCTCTCTTTCTGTGCCTCCCCTGCTCGCTCTCTCTCTCTCTGAAAATAAAAAAATAAACATTAAAAAAGAAATAAAATCCTTGAAAAGAATACCAGTAACATCAGAGGAAGTACTGGGATCCAAGAAGAATCCTCTCTTCCAGTCCCCTTTGGGGGTAAACCCAAGGGTTAGGTAAAATTCTCAATGTACAAAGATGAGTAACTAGAAATTCTCCTCATACAGTTTGGGGCTATATAAAATGAGTTTGCATAATTAAGGAAATAGAGCTTAATATTCCAGAACCATTCATACCTTCAGCAGGTGTTTATTGAGTATGTCTCATGTGCTTGACATTCTTCTATTTGCTTAGAATACAGCAGTGAACAAAACATTCCTGCCTTCATGGAACATATATTCTATCAGAGAAAAACATTTTTCTGAAAGGAAGAAACTTTTAAACAACACCTGCTCTGTTCTTTCAAAAAACAAAAAAGGATCCCATAGCTACTCCTCTTGATGTATATAGCCTCAGGAAACATTCAACATATGCATGCGAAGGGAGATAGGCACAATGATGTTCATTGAAACTTGTTCATAGTAAGGAAAACTGCAAACAACCTAAATGTCACTAGAGAAAAGGATAAATGAATGTGGTTTGTTTGTTTTATAGCACTCACGCGTAGTGGTTTAGTGTGCAGCTCTGGGGCCGGAAGTCTAGGTTTTAATCTAGCTGTAGCACTCAAGGGTCTTTGTTTTTTTCCAGTTTTAATGAGATATCGTTGACATATGACATTTGTTGTTTAGATTCCACATATAAGTGAAATCATTTTTGTATTTGTCTTTCTCTGTCTGACTTATTTCACTTAGCGTTATAGCCTCTAGGTCCATCCATGTTGTCACAAATGGGAAGATTTTATTCTTTTTATGGCTAATATTTCATATATACACCACATCTTCATTATACATTCATCTGGTTATGGACGCTTAGGCTGGTTTCATATTTTGTCTATTGTGAAAAATGCTGCAGTGAACATGGGGATGCATATATCTCTTCAAATTGGTGTTTTTGTTTTCTTCCAGAAGTGGAATGGCTGGATCATATGGTAGTTCTATTTTTAATTTTTTGAAGAACCTCCATACTATTTTTCACAGTGGCTGCACCAACTTAAAATCCCACCAGCAGTGTCTGAGGGTCCTTTTATCCACATCCTTATCTTACTAAAAAAATAAAAATCTTTGATTTCTTTGTGATAATGGCCATTATGCCTGGTGTGTGGTGATATCTCATTATGGTTTTATTTACATTTCCCTGATTATTAGTGATGTTGAGCACCTTTCATGTTTCACCTGTTTCATGTTAGTGTAGGTCTTCTTTGGAGAACAGTCTATTCAAGTCCTCTGCCCATTTTTAAATGAGATTTTTTTTTTAATAATAAGTTGTGTAAGTTCTTTATACATTTTTTTTTTATTTTTGTTCAAAGCAAATTATTTATTTCAACTCTGTAAATGTTCACAGCTTTGGGGAATAATTTTAAATTTATCTTTCATTATATCTTATTATATCCAAGTTGCCAAAGTATTGATAACTTATTTTTTTATTTATTTATTTTTATTTTTTATTTTTTAATATATGAAATTTACTGTCAAATTGGTTTCCATACAACACCCAGTGCTCATCCCAAAAGGTGCCCTCCTCAATACCCATCACCCACCCTCCCCTCCCTCCCACCCCCCATCAACCCTCAGTTTGTTCTCAGTTTTTAACAGTCTCTTATGCTTTGGCTCTCTCCCACTCTAACCTCTTTTTTTTTTTTTTTTTCCTTCCCCTCCCCCATGGGTTTCTGTTACTTTTCTCAGGATCCACATAAGAGTGAAACCATATGGTATCTGTCTTTCTCTGTATGGCTTATTTCACTTAGCATCACACTCTCCAGTTCCATCCACGTTGCTACAAAAGGCCATATTTCATTTTTTCTCATTGCCACGTAGTATTCCATTGTGTATATAAACCACAATTTCTTTATCCCTTCATCAGTTGATGGACATTTAGGCTCTTTCCATCATTTGGCTATTGTTGAGAGTGCTGCTATAAACATTGGGGTACAAGTGCCCCTATGCATCAGTACTCCTGTATCCCTTGGATAAATTCTCTTTATACATTTTGGATATTAACCTCTTACTGGATGTATGACTTGCAAATACCTTCTCCCATTCAGTAGATTTGCCTTTTTATTTTGTTGATGGTTTCCCTCAATGTGCAAAAGATTTTTAGTTTGATGTAATTACATTTGTTTGGTACAGCTTTTGTTGCCCTTGCCTAAGGACACGAGTCCAAAAAAATATTACTAAGAATGATGTCAAAGAGCTTACTGCCTGTATTTTCTTTTTGGAGTTTTATGATTTCAGGTGTTACATTCAAGTCTTTAATCCACCTTGAGTTTATGTATGGTGTAAGAAAATAGTCCAGTTTCATTCTTTTGCATATGGTGTCCAGTTTTTCCAGCATCATTTATTGAAGAGACTGTCTTTTCTCCATTGTATATCTTGCCTCCTTTGTTATAGATTAATTGGTTATACAAATGTGGGTTTATTTCTGGGCTCTCTATTATATTTCATTGATCTATGTGTCTGTTTTGTGCCGGTAATATATTGTTTTGATTAATATAGCTTTGTAGTGTAGCTTGAAATCAGGGAGAATAATACCTCCAGCTTTGTTTTTCCTTCTTAAGATTGCTTTGGCTATTTGGGGTCTTTTGGTGTTCCATACAAATTTTAATATCATTTGTTCTAGTTCTGTGAAAAATACTATTGGTATTTTGATGGGGATTGTATTGAATCTGTGATCGCTTTGGGTAGTATAGACATTTTGACAATATTAACTCTTCCAACCCATGATCACATTGTATCTTTCCATTATTTGTGTTGTCTTCAATTTCTTTCATCAATAAAATCTTTTTACAGTTTTCAGAGTACCGGTCTTTAACCTACTATGTTAAATTTATCCCCAGGTATTTTATTCTTTTTGATGAAGTTGTAAATAAGATTGTTTTCTTCATTTTTCTTTCTGATAGCTCATTATTAGTATATACAAATGTAACCAATTCTGCGTGTTTTGTATTTTGGAACTTTACTGAATTCGTTTATTCGGATAGTTTTTTCTGGTGGAGTTTTTAGGGTTTTCTTTATATAGTATCATGTCATCTGTAAATAGTGAGTTTTACTTCTTCCTTAACATTTTGAATCAAGCATTTTATTTTTCTTATCTGATTGCTGTAGCTAGGGGTTCCAGCACTCTGTTGAATGAAAGTGGCAAGAGGGGCAAGAACTTGTTCCTGATCTTAGAGGGAAAGCATTTAGCTTTTCACCATTGAGCATGATGTTTATCATGCTGTAGTTTTATCATATATGGCCTTTATTATGTTGAGGTATTATGTTCCTTTTTGGAAGTTTTTAATTATAAATGGATGTTGAAGGTACAACCCAAGGCAAGCACTGGAGTGAGACAAGGGCCACCTACAGTTTGGCCCTCCTGCTGCAGGTTCTTCCCATCCCCCCTGGGGCCTGGACCATCTCATCCTACGGTCTCCCTCCAGGATCCACATACCAGGCCTCCACTTTCAGCTGTGTTCTTGGCCTCATGTCTGGGACCCCAAGGAGGGCTGCCCAGCCTAATGGCTGGAAGACCTTGCTTGGGCCACACAGGCTAGCTATCATGGTGCCTAGCGGCAAGGAGGA
The DNA here is from genome assembly GCF_046562875.1 of Panthera onca. Taxonomy (NCBI): domain Eukaryota; kingdom Metazoa; phylum Chordata; class Mammalia; order Carnivora; family Felidae; genus Panthera; species Panthera onca. The sequence continues at coordinate 229,100,955 of NC_138339.1, forward strand.
TAAAAATGGATGTTGAATTTCGTCAAGTGCTTATTCTGTAACTAATAAGTTAGCTTATTCTCTAATTAGATGCTCATATGATTTTTATTCTTTACTTTGTTAATGTGGCATATCACGTTGATTGATTTGCCGATGGTGTCCCATCCTTGCATCCCTGGAATAAATCCCACTTGACCATAGTGTTTGATCTTTTTAACATATTGTCAAATGTGGTTTGCTAATATTTTGTTGAGGATTTTTGCATCTATGTTCATCAGGGATGCTGGCCTGAGATTTTCTTTCTTTTGTGGTGTCTTTGTCTGATTTTGCTATCAGGATAAAATGAGTTTGGAATTGTTACTTCCTCTTTAATTTTTGGAACAATTTGAGAAGGATAAACACTAACTCTTCTTTAAGTGTTTGGTAAAATTCACCTGTGAAGCTGGTCTGGAATTTTGTTTTTTGGGAGTTTTTAAATTACTGATTCATTTTCATAACTTGTAATTGGTCTATTCAGATTTTCTGTTTCTTCCTGATTCAGTTTTGGAAGGTTGTGTGTTTCTATGAATTTGTCCATTTCTTCTAGGTTGTCCAGTTTGTTGGCATGTAATTATTTGTGATAGTCTCTTATAACTCTTTGTAGTTCTGTGATGTTGGTTGTAACTTCTCTTTAGTATCTTATTTTATTAATTTGGGTCCTTTCTCTTGTTTTCTGGAGGAGTCTGATAAATCTTTTTTTCTTGATGAAGTTTATTGATTTTGTGTATCTTTTCAAAGAACCCGCTATTACTTTCATTGATCTTTTCTATTATCCTTTTTAGTCTCTATTTCATTTATCTCTACTCTGAGCTTAATTATTTCCTTGCTTCTACTACTAACTTTGGGTCTTGTTCTTTTCTTCTTTTTCTAGTTCCTTTAGGTGTAAATTTAGATTGTTTATCTGGGATTTTTCTTATTTCTTGAAATATGTCTGTATTGCTATGAATGTCCCTCTTAGAACAGCTATTGCTGTATCCCATAGATTTGGAAAGTTGTATTTCCATTTTAATTTGTCTCAAGGTATTTTTTGATTTTCTTATTGATGTATTCATTGACCCATTGCTTGGTTAGTGGCATGCTGTTTAGTCTCCAAATGTTTGTGTTTTTTTCCAGTTTTCTTCTCTTAATTGATTTCTAACTTCATACCGTTGTTATCAGAAAAGATGCTTGATATGACTTAAGTCTTCTTGAATTTATTGAGACTTGTTTTGTGGCCTAACATATGATATATCTATGAGAGTGTCCCATGCACACTTGAAGAGAATGTATATTCTGCAGTTTTTGGATGCAATGTTCTGTATATTAAACCCATCTGGTCTGATGTGTTGTTTAAGGCCAATGTTTCTTTATTGATTTTCTATGTGGATGATCTATTCATTGATGTAAGTGGGGCATTAAAGTCCCCAGTATTATTGTATCACTGCCAGTTTTTCCCTTTTTGTCTGTAAATATTTGCTTTATCTATTTAGGTCCTATTTTTTAAAAATGTTTACTTATTTATTTTTGAGAGAGAGAGAAAGTTAGAGAGTGAGCACAAGTGGGGGAGGGGCAGAGAAAGAGGGAGACAGAGAATCCAAAGCAGGCTCTGAGCTGTAAGCAGAGTCCCATGGGGGTTCAAACTCAGGATCTGTGAGATCATGACTTGAACCGAAGTTGGGTGCTTAATTGACTGAGCCACCCAGGAGCCTCTAGGCGCCTGTATTTATTTTGATGCATAAATATTTATGAAAGTTCTGTTTTCTTCTTGGATTGACACCTCTATCATTATATAATGTCTTTTCTTTATCTTTTGTTACAGTCTTTGTTTCAAAGTTGGTTTTATTTGATATGAGTATTGCTATTCCAACTTTCTTTTCTTTTCCCTTGGCATGGAATGTCTTTTTCCATCTCTTCATTTTCAGTCTGTGTGTCATTAGAGCTAAAGTGAGTCTCTTGTAGGCAGCATATAGTTGTTTTTTTTTTTTAAGTCCTTTTTTTTTTTTTAACGTTTATTTATTTTTTTTGAGACAGAGAGAGACAGAGCATGAACGGGGGAGGGTCAGAGAGAGGGAGACACAGAATCTGAAACAGGCTCCAGGCTCCGAGCTGTCAGCACAGAGCCGATGTGGGGCTCGAACTCACGGACCGCGAGATCATGACCTGAGCCGAAGTCGGCCGCTTAACCGACTGAGCCACCCAGGCTCCCCCAGCATATAGTTTTATAAATATTTTTTAATGTTTATTTTTGAGAGAAAGAGTGTGAGTGGGGGAAGGGCAGAGAGAGAAGGATACACAGAATCTGAAGCAGGTTCCAGGCTCTGAGCTGTCAGCACAGTGCCTGACATGGGGCTTGAATGCATGGACTGCAAGATGATGACCTGAGGCCAAGTCAGATGCTTAACCAGCTGAGCCACCCAGGAGCCCCTAGATATGTTATAAAATATTTTCAGAGAGAGAGAGTGTGAGAGCGAGTGAAGGCGCTTCTGTGAGCAGGGGAGGGGCGGAGAGAAAGGGAGAGAGAGAATCCCAAGCGGGCTCCACGCTGTCAGTACAGAGTCTGATGAGGAGTTCAATCCCAAAACTGGGAGATCATGACCTGAGCTGAAATCAAGAGCCAGACGCTCAACCAGCTGAGCCACCTGGGCTCCCCCTATAGATTTTTCAAAAATCCACTCAGCCACCCTATGTAATTTTATTGGAGCATTTAGCCCATTTAAAGTAATTATTGGTAGGTATGTACTTAACTGCCATTTACATTTTTTTTTTTCTGGTTGTTTTTGTGTTCTCTGTTTCTTCTCTTGGTCTCTTGTTGTTTGATGGTTTTCTTTAGTGTTTTGGGGCCTTTCTCTTCATTTTTTTATGTTTCTATTGTAGGTTTTTTATTTGTGGTTATGATGGGGTTCTTATATGTAGACCTATATATATAGGTCTATATATATATATGGATTTATTTTTCAGATGATAATCACTTAAGTTCTAACACATTCTAAAAACACTACATTTTCTATTTTATTCTATGTCATTTATTTCTGCTCTAATCTTTATTATTTCCCTTCTTCTGCTGGCTTTGGACTTTACTGATAAACTCCTAGCCAGACTTATCAAACAGGAAAGAAAAAAGACCCAAATAAACAAAATCACGAATGAAAGAGGAGAGATCACAACCAACACCACAGAAATACAAACAATTATAAGAGAATACTATGAACAATTATATGCCAACAAATTGGGCAGTCTGGAAGAAATGGATAAATTCTGAGAAACATATAAACTACCAAAACTGCAACAGGAAAAAATAGAAAATTTGAGCAGACCCATAGCCAGTAAAGAAATTGGATCAGTAATCAAAAATCTCCCAACAAATAAGTCCAGGGCCAGATGGCTTCCCAAGGGAATTATACCAAACATTTAGAGAAGAGTTAATACCTATTCTTTTGAAACTGTTCAAAAAAAACAAAATGGAAAGAATACTTCCAAACTCATTCTATGAAGCCAGTATTACCTCGATTCTAAAACCAAAGACCTCAAAAAAAGAACTGCAGACCCATATCTCTGATGAATATGGATGCAAAAATTCTCAACAAGATACTAGCGAATCAAATCCAACAATACATTAAAAGGATTATTCACCACAATCAAGTGGGATTTATTCCTGGGATGCAGGGGTGGTTCAAAATCTGCAAATCAATCAATGTGATACACCACATTAATTAAAGAAAGGATAAGAACTATATGATTCCCTCAATAGATACATAAAAAGCATTTGACAAAATACAGCACTTTCTTGATAAAAACATTCAAAAAGGTAGGGATAAGAAGGAACATACCTCAACATCATAATAGCTATATAGAAAAGACCCACAGCTAATATCATCCTCCATGGGGAAAAACAGAGAACTTTCCCCTAAGGTCATGAACACAACAGGAATGTCCACTCTCACCACTATTGTTCAACATAGTGTTGGAAGTCCCAGCCTCAGCAACCAGACAACAAAAAGAAAAGGCAACCAAATAGGCAAGGAAGAAGTCAAACTTCCCCTCTTTGCAGATGACATGATACTCTACATGGAAAACTTGAAAGACTCCCATCAGAAAATTGCTAGAACTGATACATGAATTCAGTGAAGTCACAGGATATAAAATCAATGTACAGAAATCTGTTGCATTTCTATACACCATTGACGAAGCAGCACAAAGAGAAATCAAGGAATCAAGCCCATTTACAATTGCACCAAAAACCATAAGATACCTAGGAATAAACCTAACAAAAGCGGCAAAAGATCTGTACTCTGAAAATTATAGAACACCTATGAAAGAAATTGAAGACACAAAGAAATGGAAAAACATTGCATGTTCATGGATTGGAAGAACAGATATTGTTCAAATGTCTATACTATCCAAAGCAATCTGTGTAGAAATCTTGCAATCCCTGTCAACACCAGGACTTTTCACAGAGCTAGCACAAACAATTCTAAAATTTGTATGAAACCAGAAAAGACCCTGATGAGCCAAAGTAATGTTGAAAAAGCCAAGCAAAGTGGGAGGCATCACAATTCTGGACACAAATCACAATTCAGCTGTATTACAAAGCTGTAATCATCAAGACAGTATGGTACCGGCATAAAAACAGACACATACCAATGGAACAAAATAGAGAACCCAGAAATAGAACAAGTATATGGTCAACTCATCTTTGACAAAGGAGGAAAGAATATACAATGGAAAAAAGACAGTCTCTTCAGCAAATGGTGTTGGGAAAACTGGACAGTGACATGCAGAAAAATGAAACTGGACCACTTATACCATATACAAAAATAAACTCAAAATGGATGAAAGACCTCAATGTAAGACAGGAAGCCATCAAAATCCTAGAGGAGAACACAGGCAGCAACTCTTTGACCTTTAGCAACTTCTTACTAGATAGGTCTCTGAAGGCAGGGGAAACAAAAGCAAAATGAACTGTTGGGACTACATCAAGATAAAAAGCTTCTGTACAGTGAAGGAAACAATCAACCAAACTAAAAGGAAACCTACACAGAATGGAGATGATATTTGCAAATGACATATCCGATAAAGGGCTAATACCTAAAATCTATAAAGAATTTATCAAACTCAACACCCCAAAAATAAATAATCCAGCTAAGAAATGGTCAGAAAACAGAAACAGACGTTTCTCCAAAGAAGACATACAAATGGCTGACCGACACATGAAAAAATGCTCATCATTACTCACCATCAGGGAAATAATATCAAAACTACAATGAGATATCACCTTGCACCTGTCAGAATGGCTAAATTAACAACTTAGGTAACAACAGATGTTGGCGAGGATGCACAGAAAGGGAACCCTCTTACACTGTTGGTGGGAATGCAAACTGGTACAGCCACTTGGAAAACAGCTTGGAGTTTCCTTAGAAAGTTAAAGATAGAGCTAATCTACAACCCATCAACTACACTACTAGGTATTTATTGAAAGGATACAAAAATACTGAGGGCAAATACAATGTTTATAGCAGCACTTCAACAATAGCTAAATGACGTAAAAAGCCCAGGGGTGCCTGGGTGGCTTAGTCAGTTAAATGTCCAACTCTTGATTTTGGCTCAGATCATGATCTCATGCTCTTGGGATTGTGTGCTGGGCATGGAGCCTGCTTAAGATTCTTTCTCTCCCTCTCTCTCTGCCCCTACTCTGCTTGCATGCAGGCACTCACCACCCCCTCTCTCTCAAAAAAAAAAAAAGGGGGAAGATCCAAATGTCCATCGACTGATGAATGGATAAAGACAAAGTGGGGTGTGTGTGTGTGTGTGTGTGCGCACACACACACACACACACACACACACTGGAATATTACTCAGCCATCAAAAAAGATTAAATCTTGCCATTTGCAATGATGTGGATGGAACTAGAGTGTATTATGCTAAGCAAAATAAGTCAGTCAGAGAACGATAAATACCATATGATTTCATTCATATGTGGAATTTAAGAAACAAAACAGATGAACATAGGGGAAGGGAAGGAAAAATAAAATAAGATAAAAACAGAGAGGGAGGCAAACCTTAAGAGACTCTTAAGAGAACAAACTGAGGGTTGCTGGAGGAAAGTTGGGTGGGGGGATGGGCTACATAGGTGATGGGCACTTTTAAGGAAGGCACTTTTTTGGATGAGCACTGGGTGTGGTATATAAGTGATGAATCACTAAATTCCACTCCTGAAACCAATACCACACTATATGTTAACAAACTTGAATTTAAATAAAATCTTGGAATTAAAAAAAATGAAATAAAAGCATTACATTTTTTTTTAACTCCCCCCACCCATGTTTTATGTTTTTGATGCCATGTTTTATGTCTTTTATTGTTAGATCTTTAACCTTCTTGGTTAAATTTACTCCCGAATATTTTATTGTTTGTAACACTATTGTGAACAGGATTGTTTTCTTTATTTCTTTTTCAGATGTTTTGTTATTACTATATAGAAACAACCAATGTTATTTATTTATTTACTTCTTTTATTTGAGAGAGAGTGCATGTGCAAGTCGGGAGGGGCAGAGGGAAAGGGAGAGAGAATCTTAGCCAGGCTCCAGTCTCCAGGCCCAGGGTGGAGCCAACATGGGGTTTAATCTCAGGACCCCTGAGATCATGACCTGAACCGAAATAAAGAGTGGGACACTTGGGGCGCCTGGGTGGCGCAGTCGGTTAAGCGTCCGACTTCAGCCAGGTCACGATCTCGCGGTCCGTGAGTTCGAGCCCCGCGTCAGGCTCTGGGCTGATGGCTCGGAGCCTGGAGCCTGTTTCTGATTCTGTGTCTCCCTCTCTCTCTGCCCCTCCCCCGTTCATGCTCTGTCTCTCTCTGTCCCAAAAATAAATAAAAAATGTTGAAAAAAAAAATAAAAAAAAAAATAAAAAAAAAAGGAAAAAAAAAAAAAAAGAGTGGGACACTTAACCGATTGAGCCACCCAGGTGCCCTGAAACACAACCAATTTCTGTACCTTGATTTTGTATCCACTCACTGGTCTCAGTTGCTTCATCTGTAGCATAGGGGTTACTAACAATACAGGACTTATCTCACAGGTCTATTTGAGCATTATATGAGAAATGTAAAGCCACGAGAATAGTGTTGGAACACAGTAAAATGTTAGCTACGTTTGCTGATAACTACATAGCAGTTAAAAGGAATGGATTAAGTCTGTATATAAACATGAATAGATATAAAAAATACACTTTCCCTTCATTTACTCGTTCAACAAATATTTATTGAGTGCCTACTATATTTTGGGCAGTCTCCTAGGTACCTGAGAATAATTACTGAAAACAAAACAAAGATTGTGCCCTCATGGACCTTGTATGCCACAGGTAGGGAAGCAGATGTAAAGTATAGGGAAACTGGATATTATGTTAGGAGTTGATAAGTTCTCTGGAAAAGAGAAAAGAGAAATAGAGTAAAGGTGTTTGGGAATGCCAGAGTTAAGGGCAGGGAGGTTAGCTGAATTTTAAGCCAACAAAACAAATACAAGAAAATGTTAACAATTATCAGCTCCAGATGGTATGTATACAGATACTTGTTATATTATTATTTTTTCCTTTTCTATATATTTAAAGTTTGTTTTTTCTTGAAAATTTCTCTTCATGGTGTGAGATACAAAAATAATAATAGGTATGAGACATGAAGGGAGTTGGCAAGGAAGCAGAAAAAAATTAAAAACGAGCTAAATGAGATCTACTTTTTAAAAAGTATCCAAAGAAAATGTTGGATTTTTAAAGTCTGTTAGAGATGGAGGTGAATAGAATCACAATACAGAAAATCAAAGGGTAATATAGAAGACAAATGTGAGAATAAATATAAATAAAACCATAATAAATATAACCAAAGCAACGATTACAGGTATAATAGCACATATTTCTGAGCTGACGACCTGAACAAAAATGATAAAAATATAAACCCAGTACTTAGACATAACCTGGTAAGACTGTTGCAAAAGCTGTTAATTAACTACCTGAATTTCCTTAGTTACTTTTTGTTGGGTGTGGCAGCGTGCCACTTTCTTTTTTTTAATGTTTGTTTATTTTTGAGAGAGAGAGAGCAAGCGAGCGAGCAGGGGAGGGGCAGACAGAGGGAGACAAGAATCTGAAGCAGGCTCCAGACCCTGGTAGCACAGAGCCTGACGCAGGGCTCCAACTCACAGACCTGCCGTGAGATCGTGACCTGAGCCGAAGTCGGACGCTCAAACAATTGAGCCACCCAGGTGCCCCAGTTAAACTCATTTCTAACTAAAACATAGGTGAACTATAAACATCTGTGGGAAAGGACTGTAATCCAGTAATTCTCATCAAGCCAAACTGCTGATGTGTAAAGACAATAGAAGGTCTTTCTTAGATCCACAAGAGCTGGCAAAGTATCTGACACCCAGGTATCTGAAAACTCTGTGTAGACCTGAGGTAAAATTTAGGCAGCACAGCATCCAAGCTGTGTAAACCTGGACCAGTTATTTAACATCTTGAACACTTAGTTTCTTTATCTAAAAACTAGAGAAAATATTTACTTCATAAGACTGTTATAAAGGTTAAGGAGAGATGATATACGTCAGCTCCTTGTTTAGTACTCAGCACTCTTGAAAAGAAAAGAAAATTTATTGGAACAACCAATTTTAGCCCACCATGAGAAGAATCAAAGACATCTACAAACGGAGATCTTTGGGGCGCCTGGCTGGCTCAGTAGAGCATGTGACTCTTGCTGCTTGGGTCGGTTTGAGCCCCATGTTAGGTGTAGAGCTTGCATAAGAAAGTCCTTTTATGTGGTAATGTTCAGAAATGTCTCTGCAACAAAATGAGAAGATAAAAATATAAATCGTATAGAGGAAAAATTCACAACTACTGAATATAATAAAAAAAGATACTGGAAAAGAAGACAATGAAGAATTTACACATCAACCTTAGTGGAAAAAATAGAAAGTCCAATAACAGGCCTCATTATTTGTTATCACTTAGTATATAAAGAAAGTATTTCAAAACAGTGGGGAATTGGCAAATTATTCCGTTAATGGATTTGGGATGACTGGTTTTCCACGTGGAAAAAAAATCTAGTTAGATGCTTAACCAATACATGATACCAAAATAAAATTTTAGATGAACTGGGGAATAAAATGTAATAGAACAAAGATGAATATTTACATAAACTTGGAGTGGGAAAGATTGATGTAAATGTATCATCAAGAGCAGAAAGTAGAAAATAAAAGATGGATACATGTGCCTAGAAAAATTTCTAAAAATTCAGACTTTTATGTCAGAGTTTATCATAAACAAAATTAAAAAGATTACATACTCAGTAAGAAACAGATAACGTTTATTAACTAAGGACATGAAAATGCAGTTCATAAAAGAGTACCTCTAAATAATTAGAAAACGTAAAATAATCTTGCTGATAATCAAAGAAGTTGGGGGCAAAATAAATGCCTAACTGTAGGGCATTAGTGAAGTAAATTATGGTATATCCATATCAATATTTGTGTCATAGTCATTAAAAATAATGTCATAGAACTGTATTTCATGAGTTGGGAAATAATAGCTTTGGAAGTAAATTTGGTGAAAATTTGGTATGCTCTATATTATGTTTCTATTTTTATGTACAAAACATCAGATACAAAATTCTATCACCTATCTACCTACCGACTCATCTACTCACCCAGCTACCTATCTTTCTATCTATTTCCTGGAAAGAAGGTCAAAATGTTAATGATTATTTTTAGATGGGGGAACATAGAAACCTCCCCTTTTTTGCAGTTTTCTGTTTAAAAATATTCTGCAGTGAATATGTATGTCTTTGCTAATTAGAAAGGAAAAGCGGTATTTTTAAGGTTGTATAGACAAAGGGGCATATATAAGACACAGGGGCCAACTTGAAGGGATACCTCGTGGCCAAATATGGGACAATTTGAACATCATAAAGAATAAGGATGTTAAAGATTACTAAAAGGGGAGAGAAAGTTCCTCTTTACAAGACAATGCCACAAAGGAAATATAGAAGAAATTACATAATGAGAAAAATCAACATTCTGCAGTTCCTGATGTAATACTTGGTTCAGGCGGGGTCAGCAACGAATGTGAAGATCACTGGGCAAAAGGCTGGTGGGCAACAGGCTCCTTACCTGGGGTCTGACAGCTTCACGCCCACTCCCACCATCCCTGTCCTGCCATTACATACATTGCAAGAGAAACCATGTTTCTTTAGGGTGGAGAGATCTGGCTGACACCCCCTTTTAGAAGCCACTGACCAAATTGAACACGACGGTACAAACTGTTATTACGTGCAAAAAGAAGTACACAAACGTTACCTCTGTAGTTTCCTTCTAAAAGTGTGTAACCTGGATCTAATCGTGAGGAAATCATCAAAATAACATAGAATGTGGGGTGTACTTAAGCCAACTGATCTGGACTCTTCAAAAAGGGAAACCAAAGAAGTCACAAGGACAGTTCTAGATTAAATGACACAAACATAATAACCAAATGCAGTACGTGACCCTATGAAAGATAGTATTGGGACCATCAGGGAAATTTAAAATTTTTAAATTTAAAAATTCAATTGACATTAGCTATTATAAATTAGTGTCCATTTTCTAGATGTGATAATGTTATTGTAGTTATGTAGGAGAATGTTCCATAGGAGATACTTGACAAAGAATTTAGGAAGAAAGTGTCATGCCTGCAACTTAATTTTCAAATGGTTCATCAAAAATTCATATGTGAGAAATAAATGAGGCAAAATGTTAACAACTGGTGACTGTAGATGAAGGGTAAGCAGCGTTCATTGAATTATTCTTTCAACTCATTTCTAAAGGTTTGAACATCTTCTAAATATGAGGGATTGTGGGGAATAATTCAGGTGAAAATAAAAAGGAGAGAGAAAAGTGATGGAATAGGGAGATGTGAGGGATTTGGCATCCAGATACAATGTGTGGATCTTGTTTGGCTCTTGCTTCAAACAAATCAGTCCTAGGGATGCATTTAGGAGACAGTCAGGGAAATAGGAGGACTGATGGGACATTTGGTGAAATGAAGTATGAAGCAAATGAAATGAGATTGGCTATGATAATTGTTGACCCTGGGTCATGGGTACTGGGGGAACGATTGTATTCTGTCTACTTTTGCATGTTGGAAAATTTACATATGAAAGTTGGGGTCCAACTCAAAATTACATAGTAATATTGGACTTTGTCAGTGAGTGAGTGACTAATAGACACCTGAATATGTTTCCATGGGTGTTTATGATTAAAGAAAGAATTACACAGAAGAGTGAGAAGTTGTGAAATCAAGATTAGTACCTGAGTTTCTCTCATAGTTTTCATTTTAAGTGAATTTGAGGGGGGACTTTGAGCTGTGGAGTTGAAGGTTCTGTGGAAGTAATTGTCTTTCTATTTTTTTCCTTTTCTTTTGTTTTCATTCTCTCAATTTCCCCAATGCATGAGGCTCCTGACCACCATACAGAAAGCTAGAGCTGATGCATTGTCCTGATCACTGCTGAAGCTGATGGAATGGTATTTATTGCTTTCCACCTAAGTTTGGGAATCTCAAGATTTGTCTACTTAATCAGTTCTTTGTTTAGCTAGGAGAGTGTTCATTGTCCTGCAGGTTCCAGATGCTACTGTACCTGCCGGTGCTAATTTAACACTCAGGTGAAGATAAACAAGTTTCTGAAGGAATGACTATTCAGGAAGATCATACAAATCTACACCCCCCCCCCCCCCCCCCCCCATCTACACCCTGCCCTCAGTTTAAACACTGCACATTCTTTTGATGATCTTTGCCCATCTGATACCTGGTCACTTTTCTGCGGACATATTCCAGCTTGCCAAATTTCTCTTTAAATTGTGTAGCATTCAGAGTGGAGAAATGCTTCAAATAGGATTTGCCACTTTTAATCCTTAGTGTTTTCATTCTTGTTTATCCCTAGAGCTCCTTTCTCGTAACAAGCCCTAAAGCATTAGCTTCCTCCTCTTACCTCTTGTGCTTTTTAGTGTTTATTTTTGAGGGAGAGACAGAGAGAGACAGAGTGCAAGTGGGAGAGGGGCAGAGAGAGGGGGAGACACAGAATCCGAAGCAGGCTCCAGGCTCCGAGCTGTCAGCACAGAGCCCGATGTGGGCTCGAACTCACAAACTGCGAGATCATGACCTGAGTGGAAGTCGGACACTTAACCGACTGAGCCACCCAGGCGCCCCTTACCCCTTGTGCTTTTAACCCGTTCCCCAAGCGACAGTATTTTCTCATGTCTCAAGATCCAAGTCAAATATCATCTCCTTCATGCTTCCCTGTCAGATCTTGTTCCCGCTCCCGACTTCTCTTGTGCTTCATCTGTAGGTCAGCTGGCCCCTTGGCTAGGCTGTGAATTCCTTGAAAGCAACTATTTTATTTTATTATCATACCTTAACACTTCACCCAGTACTTGGCATATATTAAATGCTCAATAAATGTTTAATGAGTTGGAGAGTTATCTAATATCCTCTGGGTATTAAAAAACATTATAACTTCTTGTCTACGTTTTTCCACAAGGCTCTCAAGAGACCATCAGATTCCTATTTAAATCAAAATGTAACATGGCGTCCAATGAATATCCCTGTTTACCAACTCAGCCCATCAGCTACCTATGCTGCCTTTTTTTTTAAAGTTTATTTATTTATTTTTGAGAGAGGCTGGAGAGGGGCAGAGAGAGAGAATCCCAAGCAGGCTGCATGCTGTCAGCGCAGATCCCCATGCAGGGCTCGTCATGAACCGTGAGATCAGGACCCAAGTGGAAGTCAAGAGTGGGAAGCTCAACCGACTGAGCCCCACCCAGGAGCCCCTGTGCTGCTTTCTTTTTAAATGTGATCAAGCCTTCTGAAGAATTCTGACAGAAATGTTTATTTACTGTTTCTAGAATGTGTTCACTCATTCTTGAAAATTGAGGCATTTGCTTTATTTTGGTTTTTTCATCTCTTCCATTCACTGCAATACTAATTCACTCGCAGTAATTTCGAGATTACATATGCACTCCAATGCATTTTATTACTGTGGCATATAAACAGTTTGGGTCGGTAAAGTTGATCTCCTGTGTTATAATTATTGGTAAAATAACAGTATCTCACATTTGTAAAAGTGCCTTACCATTTGCAAAATGTTTTCTCATATCTGATTTGAGCCTTACTAGAAACTCCTGTTTCATAAGTAGTGACTATTATCTGTGGTTTTCAGTCGGGAAAACAGTTTAGAGAGATAGGTGACATGACGGGATATCGTAGAGTCAAGAATTGAACCCAAGCTTTTCAGAACAACCCGGGACCTTATTTATGATCTGGGCTCCGGTGCCTTATGCTCATTCTGTTCTTTCCTGATTAAAGATAACTCTTCTCGTGGAGAAGAAACACACACAGTTACACAGCTCGACTTTTCTCTTTGCATTTCCTGTTCTTGTCATTCTCCAACCTTTTTTCCTCCAACCTTTCTCCTTTTTTATTCTTTTTTTTTCTTTGTTCTGAGTGTACCCATTTTGTCATATGTTCTGTTTGCCTGTTAAATTTGTTTTGGTGCTGCAGGGAAAAAGGGAAGAAACCAACACTCATTGTGTCAGGTGACGCATCTGCTGTTTCTGCACATTAGCTCAGTGTCATAACCTAGCAAGATAGGTGAAATCATCCTTGATTTGTGCAGATGAGGAGAGAGGAGGCTCAGAGATTTACCCAGTTACTACCTACCATAATATGCACCCCCCCCGCCTCCACCACCAAATTGTCTGAATAAGGATTTCAAGTGGAAACATCTCTTCGATTTTGTGCAGAATTTAGTATGCCTTTTTTTTGTTTTAAAGGGGACACTCCACGATGGTTTTCCCTTTTTTCTGTGATATTTTCATATTTAGAGAAGTGTGATAGAGATTTAAGAAAGCATGGGGAATGCTGGGTCTACCTCTTTCCTTCTCCTGGTGTGCTGTTTTTCATTTGGTTTAGGTCACTGTGAAATGTAAATGTTACCTTAATAGGGGTGGTGCACACATACACACACACACACACACACACACACACACACACACACACACACATCACTTTTGTCTATATCATACCTCAGCAAGAACTAGTTTCTCAGATGCGTCCTCACAGAGAACAGAGCCCCAGGGAGATGGGACCCAGGACAGGGGAGAGCCTTTCGGGGAAGGGAGGGCTGTGGCACTGGGGCATGGCACGCGAGGGCAGGTCTGTGGGGGGCACTGGTACACCACTGTGGTCATCATGCCTTCTCCTTAACCTCCAGAGTTGTGTCTAGAATCATTTGGTGCAGCAGAAGTCAATGTGGTGGCCACACTTCTGAGTTTTAGGAGTTGTGCTGCACACACAGCCGCCTCTCGGTTTTCTCCCGCCTCCTATGAATAGCAAGCATCTCTCTTCTTACGCTGAATTTCAACAACACACAACCTGGTGGACTCATAATTATAAACCACTGAATGTTAGAGGTGGAGGGTAATAATTTCTAGAATGACTGTGCCTAGTCATAAAGTAATCTCTTATTTCCCCACTTTCTAGACAATTGCAACACGACTTTCCCAGGGCTCTGATTTTCAGCACGGATGATTTTTTCTTCAGGGAAGACGGTGCCTATGAGTTCAATCCTGACTTCCTGGAGGAAGCACATGAATGGAACCAGAAAAGAGGTGACAAATTCCTTTCCAAATTCCCGGGAAACCCTATTGTGCACATAGAATAAGTTTTATGGAAGGAGTGTAATAAAAGTTCTGCCATTTTTCCCCCCAAACAGAATGCCAGAGCATAACCTCCCTAGATTCCAGGAAAAGGAAAATTATTGATAATGGGTTCTGAAATAGATGGCACTAAAGTTGTGTAATGAGGACATCCTGTAATAAAAATAACAAAATATGGAGTACGCTCGCCCTTCTGATTGTTGCATGTTGCTCACTGTTATATAACATTGTGTTGCAGCCAGAAAAGCAATGAGGAATGGCATATCCCCCATTATTATTGATAATACCAACCTCCACGCCTGGGAAATGAAGCCCTATGCAGTCATGGTAGGAAACAGCATCATTCTGATTTTTCAGTTCCGGAAATTTTGTGAGAAAATTGAACCATTTGTTCTTTCCTCTTTTTCCGATCTGCCATGATCTCATCTTTATTAATAGTAGTTCTCTCAGAGAGCAGGTAAACAGGTTTTATTTTAGTGTTTCTCTCTTGTTCAGTGGCTGAAACTTGCTAAGGTGCTAATATCCCCTCAGGGTACATTTGTAAACACTCATTGGTCTGAATTCTTGATGGTTTTTCTGTCTTGATTTTCTGTCTTGCTTTCCAAAGAAGAGACATCTATACACAGGGGCACCGTCTGAAGCTTGCAGAGAAATATTGGGGTGGGCAGTGCTGCTAGCCGAGTTGTAGGTTATATTGATAGGACACGGTCTTTGGCAGGCAGGGATTTCAGTACTGTTTAGTGTTGCCACATGAGAGTTCTGGGGTGACCTTTTTTTTTTTTTTTTTTTTTTTTTGTTTTAAAACATATTTAGGGTTAACACTGTAACCCTATTAAGATACTAGAATACAAATATAAATACACAAACAAAGATAACTCAGCTCTCTACTGTCAGAATAGAAAAGTAAGAGGAATAAAACTATGTTTGTATTTTAAATTATGATCTGTTTTCAGACATATTTCACCTTTTCTGGTCATAAGTTTTCATTCCCTATTGGGCATATAGATAGGAGAAAAGATCCTGAAACACACAGGGCAAGAAGACGACAGATGAGTAGTCTAATTTTGTCATACATAATCCCCACTTGTCTAACAGTAAAGTGAGTATCTCTAAGAAACTGGGCTCGTGGCATCTATTCATGGCTTCTTTTTAATCCGGGGGCAAGAGAGCTTACACGCAGGTGTGCTTTTCTCTAACTGTACATCCATCTGGTTTATTTAGGCCCAGCCTGTGGGACTTTGGGTGAATGTAGGAAGGAATGAACATCACTTTTGTCGTTACTTCAGTTCATGGACCGAGAGTCCACCTGGCAGAGAAATGAAAGGGGACATGAGTAGTCAAGTTAATTAAGGCACAACTCAAAACCAAGAGTAGTGGGAGAGTGGCTTAAGGAAAGACATCTTATTTTTTATTATCTGGAATGTGCAATCTTTTTAAGCCACCCACAGCTATTACTAAGATCCAGAAATTAGGTATTTTCCATCTAGGATATCTGAATCCTTTTCTAATGAGAAGGGTCCATCTCAATCTCAAGAATGAAGAGGAAATCTTTTTACTTAGCTGTTTTCATTCTGTATTTTGTAACACAATAAACGATAGTGACAACAGAGTTCAGATTTTGAGATGAGAAAGGAGTAGCCAGTTTATGAATGCAAAGATTATTTGGATGTTTATATGCAAACTGTAAACCCAAGGATCACGGGGCGTGGTGCTTTGGGCCGGACTGTATTGCATAGTGGGGAAAGCCCCTTCTTGGCGGGAAGAGTTTGTAAAGAGTGTTGGGAAATCATTTTTATTTCATAAGCTCTGTTCCTAGGGCACCCTCACTTTCTAACTGAGGCATGAGGAATGGGACAAGGCATTTGGCAGAAGAAAACTCGGTGATAATCCTATAAGGGACTTTGAGAAGCCACTGAATTCATTTCTCATACATGTGGGCAGGATATTTAAAACTTAGTTCAGCTATCTATTTTTAAAAATGTCCCCAAAGAACCTTTATCATTTTCCTACATAGTAGATAAAATTGACCAAAACTTATCATTGGGAACCATAATATAATCTGAGAGTGGCTAAGTATGGAAATGAACCAACGGTACTTGTAAGATAAACTAAGGCCTTGGATTACTGGTAAAACAAAAGGAATCTTAGAAAAGATTTGTAGTAAATGTTAAATGGCAGCATAAACATTCCCAAACATACGTACCATGTCTTCAATGTTTTATGTACTTTTGAAAAATCAGGCACTTGAAAATAACTATGAAGTTATATTCCGAGAACCTGACACTCGCTGGAAATTCAACGTTCAAGAGTTAGCAAGGTACTTCTTTGTTTTTCTAGTTCCTCATTATGTATCCTGCTGTTTTCAGGTATTTCAGACCGAACAAAAGAATCTTTTCAGGCTGGAAATGGACATGGTAGTTTTCAGGCCAGAAATGGTAATTCTTGGAAATTGATCACTTTGGATTTATTAATGTGAAGACTTTAGTTTTGGGTCAGTTTTCTAATATACCGCTAAACGCTACACTTTGGCTTGGACTTGGTCCTTTTAAAGGACACATTTAACTTTCTGCTAAAATGCTTCTTCGTTAATGAACGTTTGAAAGCACTTTTCTCTGCATGGGATTGCACATGTCAGTGGCGTTTTTGCATTGAGGCTCAATAAAGATCTTTAAACGTTCAACAGTCTGTGGTTCACTTAGGGTCTAGATGCTGCTTCTAATTTATAAAGCAATAAATGTCCAAATAATACTAACTTGTTGATTGAGTGCATGGGTTCTGATATTTACTATCTGTGTTATTTGATGATGTCAATGATTTAAAGAAACCAGTGAGATCAGAATTTACTTTTTAGGAATAAGACTGATTTATCCTATAGTTACAAGGAGATAGTGCTTCCAAAATCGGTCTGTGGCCCACGCCCATCACAGTTGCCTGAGGTGATTGTTAAAATCCTAGTTCATGGGCCCCATGCCACAGTGGGAATCTCTGGTAATTGCATTTCGAACTATATCCCCAGTTGATTCTGAGGCCCGCTTGAATTTAAGATTATTTTAATTAGCATCTAGAAGTGTCTCGGACTGACATAAATGGATTATAGATATATGCATGATTAACAGGCAAAAATATAATAAGTAGATCTCATGGTGTTCTTTTATACCTTGAAGCATGAAATTGAGAGTTCCAAAAACAAAGCATTTCCGAAACTCTAGTTGTTTAGCCTTAGAGCAGCACAAAAAAACAGGAGTGGAGCCTGAAAGATAACTCCTTAAAGAGATGTTATGCTTTAGTGAGAGTTAAATCCTGAGACTAGGGAGTGCATATCTATATAATGACGCAGGACTTGTAACTCCTTTTGAATATACTGCCTTAAGTACATGTTTGCATTTTTTCCCATGTAGAAGGAACATTCATGGAGTCCCAAGAGAAAAAATACACCGGATGAAGGAACGGTATGAACACGATGTTACCTTTCACAGTGTGCTTCATGCGGAAAAGCCAAGCAGAATGAACAGAAACCAGGACAGGAATAACCCATCACCTTCCGACGGCGCAGGATACTGGAATCCCTGCGCGGAGTTTCCCACCCGGAGGGCTCATGGGGGCTTCACAAACGAGAGCTCCTTTAACAGAAGAGGCGGCTGTCACCATGGATATTAGAGGCCTATCGTACAGGCATTCACAATTTTCCTAAATCAGTTTTTACCGCAACTTTTGGTATTTATTCTTTGTTCAGTTTTAGCCAGAGCTCTAATTCCCGTGTAAATAGTCGGACCTGAAAGTTTTTCAGAAGTCATTATATTCATTTTCAACAAGCACTTGTTAAAAGTGATCCTCTATGCATGGTCTGATGCTGGAATTCTGATTTGATTAAACAAAGTCACTTTCTCTAGGGAACCAATTGGAAACGGAACCCTGAAAACGTACCCAGTCACATAAGTTCAATATACAGAAGCTTCAGTACCACTTCCTCTGAAGTAATCTATTTTTCCAGAAAACCCATCTCCATCAGGAAGGTTGGAAAGGTGGGGGAGAAGTGGGAGACAGGAAAATGTTAGTGCCATTGCTACTTTGATAAGCCGTGTATCCAAAAAATGTGAGATGTGTGGCTGTCACGATGAGAGTGGTTTTCCTCTAAAATGCATATGCTAGAGAGCATACATCTAAGGGAATATCGTCCTTCAAAGTAGACTCTTTGGGAAATTATCCCTTTATTCTCGTGATGTGTCATTGTTAAAAAGTCTTTTGGATTCTTCTTGATAGCTCTAAAAGCTACTGAGGAAAACCAGTGTCATTATTTAAAGTCACATCTTGTGTTTTAACTACCACTGTATCGAATAGGATTAAACCTGATGAACTTTTTGGCTGTTGTGCCAATAGTGGAAATTAAAGAAGCCTGACTTTATAAAACACCAGTTTTTAAGAGGAAAAAATTAAGCAGTTTTTAGACATGTGCATAATCAGTTGGCTGCCCAAATGTTTGGGAGCACAAGAATTAAGCATCCCAAGATATAAATCATATAGGGATACGTAAAAGTCATGCTCATTGCAAGATGAGCATTCTTGGCGTTTTATGTGGCATTATTTAAGACAATAAAGTTCTACCACAACTCTGGGATGTCCCTCTTAAACCAATACTGAATTTATGATTCCAAATCAAGTCTCCACAGGTTAGAATCAAATTAATTTGGTGTGAGACCATGATAGATAAGATCACGTAGGATGTATGCTTTATTTCTTGTTGGCCAACAGCTTCTTTATAATGTTCTGTGAAATATTATTTTAAGTGTCCTATATAATGGTGCTTTTATGGTTATTAAAAATTATCTATGGTATTGCTTTATATGAATTTGTCATTGAATCTAGACTGCTTTAATGATATAAAAAAATTAATTGCCTAAATTCCATAGAATTCTACCCTATTAAGAACCAGTTTTTCTATATCATAAACTTATTTACCAGTCTTCTTTAGTAAATAGGAGACATAAAGACAAAAGCAACCTTGCATTTTACATGCTTATATAAATTATTTGATCTGCATACATTGGAAAGGCTATTACTTTAGCATTTTAATATCTGCCACTATTGACATCTTATGGCTTTTTATTCACCTTGTCTGAGTAACCACTCTGATATGGCCCCAGGTTTAGATCCAGAGCTTTTAAAGAGCTCAGGAGAGTAATTTCCCTATTTGTCTCTTTTTTCCCCCTGGATGACTCCTGAAATACTTGGTTTGGAAGCATAAACATAATTGATTAAATGCTGCCAACTTTGTCCCAGCTAGAAGTGATTTATTTTTTCTCTCAGTTCCCAAGTTTCCTGATTTATGTAATTTTTTGAACACTCAACTTTAACCTGTAGTTTTGTATGATTAACGTTTGTATGGTTCACAGAGCCGGCATAGTGCTTTACGTACAAGATAGGGTCTCGTTAAGTAATTGCTGAGTAACACAAACTGCTTTTACCATTATCCCTAATCCTATGGTGTACATTCTTGACTTTGTAATCATTGTCACTTCTTAGGGGACAATATCTGCATATACTTAAGCTTCATATTTTGCTTATATAGCTTCCTATATTTTTTACAATGTGTAAAAAAGGAGTGTGTGCATGAGATCTCTCTATAATGTGTGGTCTAAATGGTAAGGAGGAATAGAGGACGTAGTAGCAGTTCAGGTTAGATTCTTCTAATTCTTTTTTGTTCATCTGAGACTCCAGTTTTATTCCCTGTTCGAGAGTGGATCACTTGGAAAATGATTAGGATGGGAAGACCAAATTGTTTTACGAACAAAATTTAAATCATGTATTAACAAGACTGGCAGAACACTTGAGTTAAAAAGAACTGCAGAATGGATTATTGTTACGTTAATTTTTAGAGGAGCCAAAAATCATGGATCACAGTTATGAAAGAAAAAATTGCTTTTTAAAAGATTTATCCTTGGCTTTGAAATGCGTTTCTAATTAGATTTGAAAACAGGATATTTTATATAAACTTAAGGCATAGTAAAAGACCTGATTTCAGAGCTTTTCTATGCTATCGGCTCCTGGTTGGAAGTGCATTCTCTTTTCTCCATTAAGCGTAAGAAAGTCACAAACGAGAATATCCTCTTATATTGAACTATTACTGTCTGCCTTGGTGGTTAGAGAAAACCAGGTTTAAAGGAAGTACTGCTGAGTCCTGTGACAGGGCTAAAAATAAAGTGGGTAGAATCTGCCAATTTGAAAGAACAGTTTTCTCTGAAGTTGCAGATGATCATTTTGTTACAAAAACATTAACACTATGAAATCTGATTTAAAGTACTTGAATTTTTAATTAAAATAACTCAGAGATCACAATGGAATCATAAAAAGGAATTACATTGGGGTTTCTGTTTTTCTTGTAGTTATGCCGACTTAGGGTTGAAGAATGGGTCTTAGAAAACACCACTGTTGTATCTTTCTCTTCCTGACGTTTAATTAGGATAGAAGTAGAAGAGAATCAACACGTTTGTTAGGGAAAACTGGGTCACAGTGGGCTATCTCCGAGAAACAAAACTAAACCAAACCATCTAAGATAGGAACTAAACTAAAAAGAATTACAGGAGTCAAAATAACTGTACTTACGAACCTAGTTTCATTTAATTAAGGACACAACTTAAAGAAAAAGTTACTTTGTAAAATAATACTTGGTCAAGTCCAGTGATCAAATTCAGTCACAAAGATTTAAGGGAGATTTTTTTTCTTGATTAGTTAATAAAGACCCAGTCAATTTTAAGATCAGTAACAAATCAAAGCCCAGAGGCAGGCAAAGAGCATTTCTGTCATAGACAGGCACCCAGGGAAATTAGAGACTATTTTTCTCATTATGCGAACACTGATGTGCCGTTTGAAGCTGTATTTTTTACAAACTGGAGAGGCTGAGTCAGTGACTTATCGTCATGTTTGCTGTTGTCGCCTTTGCAGTCTCACAGATGACCTTTTTACTGTATCTGTGTCCTGCACGTCAGGCTCCCATCCTTCGGTGCTGGCCTGGGGGTTCTCGCAGTCTCGTATCCCAGAGGCAGGAGGATACCTTTTCGGCCTGACATAATCTTTTGAGCTCGTGGGAGCAGTCCTAGGGGAGTCATTGGGAGACAGAAGTTGATCTTCTCCTGCCGAACCAGACAAAAGGGCTTGAGTGTTGATCAATGCAAGTTCTTCATCAGCTATTGAATCACTTTCCACAAGAGAAGTGTCATTAAATTTCAGCGGAGTCCTCTGAGGGGAATTCAACTCTCTTTTCTTCATAGGTGTTTCGTATTTGGTGCCACAACTCCGTGGTGGCTGAAATGCCTTCTGTGCAGCTGGAGAAACAAATGTACAAATGGGACTCACAGGTGGAGGTAAAGGCAGTCTACTCAAAAAATCCAAGGCTTTTCTCTTCTTGCAGGTTTTCGGGTCATCCAGCTCTCTCTCCCCTTTATAACAAGACTCTGAAGTCATTTGGGCTGATCCAGGTGTGGGCACAGACTTTGTTTTCGGCTTACAAAGTGATAAAGGACTCTGGTAATTCATCTCACTATTGGGAGAAGACATCTGATAAAAAGACAAAATGCAGCCTAGATAATGATGCACTAATATGTAAAACATCATCAAATCAGCTTTTCGTTAGAAATATTTAAGCACACAAATACCACATACATTCTCACGCCCATCGTGACTCATAGGTCAGATGATTTCAAGAGACATTTACATTATTGTTCTCATTCCAGAAGGAAACAGTTTTGCATACAAGGATACAAAAATGACACAAAAAGAAAAAAGAATGAAGACTAATTGTAATAAAAGACAAAAAGGGAGGCAGGGGGATTTAACTGACTCTTGAATCTTTTCTTTTTTCATTAACAGCTTAAACAAAGATGAGCATTTTTAAACCATTTTAAGAGCACAGACTGCCTGGGTTCTAACACTTAACTTTTCTAGTTTTGTGACTTTAGGCAACTGTTCAACCTCTCTAGACCATAGTTTCCTCATTTGCAAAACAGAGATAATTTTCATCCCATGGGTTGTGGTAAAGATTAAATGAGTTAATACAGATACACTAAGCAACTGTTAGCTACTTGAGATTTAGTCATCAGTCAGTATTACAGACCTTACAGCTTAATTTGCGTGTACGGTGATTTAAAGAGTTAGGCTGAGCTTAGAAACACCCCTAACTGTATAGAATAGTCCTTCTAGCAAAAGGACAGAGGCAAAACAGAGGCAAAACACTATTTTCTATCACATGCACTTGCAATGCTAAAAACGAAAGCACCTGTTTGTCAAATGTGACCCCAAAGAAGGTTCCATTCTGGCTTTGATAAGCAAGATATAATTTCCAGATAACCTATACTTACAGGAGCCACTGAACAATAAACTACACTTTCTGGTCAAGTTTAATTCCATTTCACCAAGTTTACCACATGCACACCAGAATATAGTATTGACTGCGTACATAATACTCATAAAATTCCTTCAATTAACTTACCGAAAGTTTACTTCCTAGGCCAAGGACGGTTTGAACGGTGTGTGGCTCTGAAGTATAGTCTTTCGTTGGGGTGGACACCTTGGGACTGTTGGCATTAAGTATATGCACAAGTTTGTTTTCTGCATCATTGCAAAACGTATCAATATTCTAAGAAAATAAATTGGAAAAGCTGTTTTGTAAAATGAAAATACACATTTTCATGTTTTCAGAAAATGTTACCTTTAAAATTAGAAATAAAAGATTCAGACCAGAAAAAAAGAATGACACACCCAAAATTTGAGAGCAACTGTCAAACAATATACCAGTGTAAAAATGCAAAGCCAACATGTTGGAGGGAGGGAGGGAGTGTGTGTACGTCAGGGAAGGAAAGAGACGGGAGAGATCTTGCCAACCAGCCAGTTTAATTACAAGGTATTCCACGGTACTGGATTAGGAGCTGGAAGACGGGGGCTCAAGTTCCAGCTCTATTTCCTACCTAATAGCTGTAAATCACCTAACATCTATAGAGTATGCCCTGGGTTAGTAGTAAAATGAGACAACTGCCTCACGTCTGTTCTAAGAACGGAAACAATGTATAGGTTAAGCCACATAAAACTGTTGTTTCAGAAGTTACAACTGGTCGAATACCAGCAATTTTATATAATTTAACCTAATTCATGAGAGTATTTTGTAAAAGTTAAAAATGCTATGTAAATAACAGTTGTCTCTGAACAATCCTTGAATAAAACCTGGGAGAAATTCTGGGATGTTTTTCATCTGTATGGAGGCCAAATGGTGAATATAATTCCCACTCCACCCCCAATTTAGAAACCAGATCAATCAGGGTGTTATTCTTCACTATAATATATATTGAGTCTTTAGGTAAAATATTACACAAACTTCCTTGATACAGCTGGCTACTCTGATGCTTTTAAAATATAATTTTATTTATATATATATTTTGAACAACACACATTTCAGATATCAAACTAACAGCCTTATCTTGAAGATTCTTTACTAGTTAGCAATTTTTAAAATCCAAAATTTTATTGGGAGGCAGCATTGCACAGTGGTTAATACGTGGGGCTATGCAGGGGCACTTGGGTGGCGCAGTCAGTTAAGCATCTGACTTCAGTTCAGGTCATATCTTGTGGTTTGTGAGTTTGAGCCCCGTCTCGGGCTCCGTGCTGATAGCTCAGAGCCTAGAGCCTGCTAAGGATTGTGTGTCTCCTTCTCGCTCCGCCCCTCCCTCCCTCCCTTCATCTCTCTCTCTAAAAAAAAAAAAAAAAAAAAAGTTGGGGCTGTGAACTCAGAGAGCTTAAGTATGAATCTTGCTTCTAACAACTTGGCTGTGTGACTTAATCTCGCTGTTTTTCATCAATAAAATGGAAAAGCAGTTCCCCACCTCATAGGATTGGTGGAAGAATTGAATGCGACAGGCTATGAACAAGGCCTGACATACAGCAAGCACTCTAAAACTGTAGCTAATAATTATTACTTGCTATATGTATAAATTTAAGCATAAAATGTATACATTACCCAGGGAAAATAATTTCAGTATTCTCCTATTTGAGATTATTTCAAATCAAGGACAGACATAAACTGTAAAATACTAGATAGGGAGTTTAAAACATGAATTTGGAATCTGCCAGTTATTAACTAATGATACTGCTATGAACCATGGGTAACTCATTCTTGTTGCCCACATGACCTGTAGCTCTGAACATCCTCCTCAGGATTTCTCCTCACTCAATACCCTTCAAGTCACTTTCTCCCAGCTGTTGTCCCCCCCATCTCCTCAGGCTCCTGAGCAATTCATCTTTGAGGAACCCTCATCTCACATTATTTCCTGACTATCCAATTTTCATAGAAGACACCATTTCCTTGATGTTTGACCATCAAAATAAGAAAATACCAAAACGCGTGGTAATGCCCAAAGTAATTTTACCTCAATAGTATTTTTCATTTTGTGGAATGTCTCTTGAAAATGGCCCTCCTTTGGACTGGCAGAAAACCTGGAAAAATCTCCAGCAAATAAAGTAGGAATTCCTGATTTAGATTCTGGTCGCCACTGGAGGTTGCTAGCAGCAATTAATGTATGAGGTTTAACAATGTCTTCATTAAGATCGGTCCAGACTTTGATTGCCAATAAATTATGGCATTCATCTGACAAATAGACCAAAGGAGCAAAACCTAAGATGAAACAAAACAAAACAAAAAATTCCACTTCATTACATATGTGAGATAAATTTTAAAAAATTCAAGGAAGTTCTAATATGCCTATTTGTTTTGGTATGCTAATAGTAAAACAGACCAAAATAAGTTTAGAGAAAGCTCAATTTCCAAAATAACCTGCTGTTTATGGTGTTAAAATTTCAGTGTTAATATGACAACATATTCTGTTACTTAGGCCATGGGGAAGCAGGTATACTCATACATTGCTGGTGGGAATACAAATTTGTGCAACCCTCTGGAGAAAAAAACTGGTAGAATCCAGCAAAATGACACACACTTACCTTTCCACCCAGCAACCCCACTTTTAGTACTCAATTCTGAAGATGTACTTCCAATAATAGTGAGATATATATGAACAAGATTCATGAAAACACTCTGTACAAGGTTACTCACTGAAGCACAGGAGAGCGGTAGGGACAAACACTGGCACATTCATACAATTTTGTACTATGCAGCTGTACAAAAGAATGAGGAAGTGCTCTGTAAACAAACGGTCCAAGATCTTTGGGAAGAAGCAAAAGCTGTTCTAACAGGGAAGTTTATAGCAATACAGGCCTACTTCAAGAAATAAGAAAAATCCCTAATAAACAACCTAAACTTACACCCAAAGGAAACAGAAAAAGAACAAACAAAATCCAAAGCTAGTAGAAGGAAAGAAATTATAAAGATTAGAGCAGAAATAAATGAGACAAAAAAAAAAAAAAAAAAAAAGATCAATGAAACCAGAAGCTAGATCTTTGAAAAGATAAACAAAATTGGTAAACCAGACCAAAGCCAGACTCCTCAAGAAAAAGAGGGCTCAAACAAAATCACAAATGAAGGAGGAGAAATAATAAAAATACAAAGATCACATTATGAAAAAGTATATGCCAACAACTTGGACAATCTAGAAGAAATGCATAAATTCTTAGAAACATGTAACCTCCCAAAAGTGAATCAGGAAGAAACAGAAAATTTGAACAGACTGATTACTAGCAATGAAAATGAATCAGTAATCAAACAATTCCCAATAAACAAAAGCCCAGGACCAGATGGCTTCACAGGTGAATTCACAGGTGAACATTTAAGTAACAGTGAATACCTATTCTTCTCAAACTAGTTCAAAAAACAGAAGAGGAAGGAAGACTCCCAAATACACTCTATGAGTACAGCATTATCCTGATATCAAAACCAGATAGACACTTGAAAACAAACTACACGCCAATATGCCCGATGAACAAATCCTCAACAAAACATTAGGAAACTGAATCCAACAATACATTAAAAAAAACATTCACCACAATCAAAGGGGTTTCATTCCCAGGATACAAGAGTGGTTCAATATTTGCAAATTAATCACCACAATACATTACATCAAGAAAAGAAAGGATAAAAAATCATATGATCATCTCAACAGAAGCAGAAAAAGGATCTGACAAAGTACAACATCCGTTCATGATGAGAATCCTCAACAAAGCAGGGTTAGAGGGAACATATGAAAAACCCACAGCCAACATCATACTCAGTGGTAAAAAACTGAGAGCTTTCCCCCTAAAATCAGGAACAAGACAAAGATGTCCACTCTCACCATTGTTATTCAACACAGTACTAGATATCCTAGCTGCAGCAATTAGACAAAAAAGAAAAACACGAAAAGGGAACCAAATTGGTAAGAAAGAAATTAAACTTTCACTCTTTGCAGATGACATGACACTATATAGAAAACCATAAGGACTCCATCAAAAAAACTACTAGAACTGATCCATGAATTCATTCAAGTTTCGGGATACAAAATTAATGCACAGAAATCTATAGTGTTTCTATTTACTAATAACTAAGTAGCAGAAAGAGAAATTAAGAAAATCCCATTTACAATTGCACTAAAAATAGAATATCTAGGAATTAAAAAGAAATAAAGAATGAGATAGCTTGCTATGAATTGATACTGTTAAGTGAAAAAAGCACGCACACGCACAAAAATTAAAGTTTGTTACTCTTCATATAAGAAAGAAGCTGATACAAGAGATTGTACATGTATCTGTCCACTTGTGGAGAACAAATACAGGAAGGATAAAGCAGAAACTACAGAGGCAGGACGTGGGTAGAAAGCAGGGGAGAAACAGCACTGGGGTGGAAGGAATGAAAAGTGATGCTTCCCTTGGTATGTCTTTGTGCAGCTGATTCTTAGAACCACAGTGTTTCACACACGCTTCACCTATCCCACCAACAAACAAGCCCAACCACAGAGGGGGAAATCCACAATAGAATATACACACATACTTCCTGGCGCCTTCTGTCTGATACGGCCTAGAAGCAATGATGCCTGTGCAGTAATGAGTGTATCTAGCCATTAGGTCATGGCTATAAACACAGTTTTCTCAAAAAAAAAAAAAAAAAAGAAAGAAAAAGAAAGAAAAAGAAAAAGAAAGAAAGAAAAAAGTGATCCAGGGTTTCTTTGAGAAGTAGTTGGTCCAACTTGATTGGGGCAAGGAACATATAAGATGAACCTGGAACATCTTGTAATGCCGAAAAGAGGTGCTCGCAAAATTACAGGAGTCAACCTGAAAAAACTCCTAGTGGCCCAAACTGAAACAATCTGAACAACAAAATAATGCAGGTATTGAATTGTAACCCACAGACTAAAATACATATTCATTCGTCCATACTGATATAAATCAAATAAGAAAGTAAATTTGGGGAAAAGGGGCAGCTCTTCCTTACAGTAGAGCTCCAATAAATGGAGAATGAAAGAAGAAAGAAAAAAAAGGAAATCATTAGGCAAACACTACAGTAAAAACTCCTGCAAACAAAATCAGCTGATAGATGCTAAAATTAATTGGTGAAAAGTTTGAGGTGAAATTGGACTTACATAGTCTCAAGGAATCTCCTTTAAGGTTAAGGTTGCAGACCTCAAGGCTGCCGCTCCCAGTAACAAGCAGTATCAGCATCATTAAACCCTTGATGGGGAGGCGGACAGACACAACACTGTTTCTGTGGCACTTTTGCCAGATATGTATAACCTTATTCCAATCATGAGAAAACATCAGACAAACCCAAGTTGAGGAAAATGCTACAACATGATCAGTCTATTCAAGAGAGTCAAGATTGGAAAAAAAGGGAGAAGACTGGGGAGGGGCACCTGGTGGCTCAGTCGGTTGACCGTCTGACTTTAGCTCAGGTCATGATCTCGCAATCCATGGAGCTCGAGCCCTGTGTCGGGCTCTGTGCTGACAGCTCGGAGCCTGGAGCCTGTTTCGGATTCTGTGTCTCCCCCTCTCTCTACCCCTCCCCCACTCATGCTCTGTCTCTCTCTCTGTCAAAAGTAAATAAACATAAAAAAAAAAAAAATAACCAAGAGAAGACTGGGGAACTGTTAAAGACGAGAGGAGACTCAGGAGAAATGATGATTACACGAAAGTGGGATCCTGGAACAGAAGAAGTAAAACAGCATAAATCTACACTTAAATCTACACTGCAGGTAATAATATTATGCCAATGTTAACTTCCAGATTCTAATAATGGTACCATGGTCACACAAGATGCTGACATTAGGCGAAGCTGGGGGAGGGATAATTGTAAAGTCTGCATTAGTTTTGCAACTTTTCTGAAGGCCTGAAATTATTCAAAATAAAAAGTGAAAAAGTTTCAATGCCAAAAATGGGAAGAGACAGGACTGAGGCACTCACCATTTAATCTAACGATTTAGAATTTCTTGTCTCTGTTACTTCAAGAATTATGTTTCCCTTATAAATGATAGGAACCCAAAGAATTGCCATTCTCAGATAATGATTTGTTTATCCTGTTGCAAATGATGGTTATTCCTTTCACTGTTTTCAATTTTATAAGTAGATTCATTTAATGGATTGTAATCCTAAATATTAAATACTGCTTTTAGAGAAATTATGTTTCCCAAGTATGTTCAATTTTCTAATTTGGGAATTTGCCTCTAATTATATTCAAAATGATTACAGCCCTTCTCTCAAATGTGCTTCTTTAAACTATGTTTTCCCCCCAATTTTAAAAGCAATACTTGTTTACTGAAAAACATTTAGAAAGTGCAAAATATGAAAATAAGCTTCCAGGATAGCTCCCTCATTTCATTTTTTCCTCAGTACAGGTTTCATACCTAGATCAAATTATATACACTGAAAAAAAATAGAAAATTTCCTGTAATTACCACACATCTCGTACAAATGGTAACAACTGGAAGAATTTTTTTCAAGTAACACTTTTAGAATGTTGGCACTGAAAAAATCATGAAAATAAAAGGATAAGAGGGAGATTATTCTGCAGGTTTGCAGTCTGGGATTGTTCTGAACTCACGCAGAATCCACTGTTCCCTTTAAATTCTTTTTCGAAAGTTTCACTGAAAGGCTAAAGCACACAGCAGTATGTGAGGCCACTTCACAAATTCTCGCTAAGAGACACGCCAGCTGCAGAATCCCCACCAGACCGGGACTGCTGTACCTCTGCAGCAACGGCACTGCAGGGCTCCCCCCTCTGCCAAGCGCTGCACGGCTCCCTGAGCGGCACCCTCCCACCCCCCAGCTCCCCTCTCTGCCCAGAGGCAGGTGCTGCTTCCCCACAGGTGCTGCTCCTGAGTGCACTTTCCAATACATCTGCATGAAAATCTCAGTCTGTTTCCTGGGAAACTGACCTAAGAAGTGATCTCACTTAATTAATTCATCGGATGCCACAGTGTTTGTAATATAGTAACACAACAGATTGAACACACAGTAGTCCCTACTTCAAGCCCAATTCTCAGATGGTTGGATTTGGTTTGGCTTTGTTAGCTGAAGCATAAGAACACATAGGCATTAGAGCCTGAAAGTATGGGTTCCAATCATTTATATAACTGTGACCTTGGGCAGGTTATTTAACATCTCTGAGCTCCGGTCTCCCCATCTGTACAGAGGGATGATAACAGCAAATGAACAGCATTACTACGAGCACTTTATGTACATATGTGACGTTTT
Source organism: Panthera onca (assembly GCF_046562875.1). NCBI lineage: Eukaryota > Metazoa > Chordata > Mammalia > Carnivora > Felidae > Panthera > Panthera onca. The sequence continues at coordinate 229,131,320 of NC_138339.1, forward strand.
CAACAATTACCCACTCCCCCCGCCCCGTTTTGTTAGAAGTGGGGACAGAAAGAAACTAAAACTGAGTCCCTTTCCTTGAAGAGATCACAGTATCATTGGTGGGGAGGAGGTTCAGAAACGTGGACACAGGATCATGGGCCACGTGACGGATGCTGAAGCAACCCAACGCACTAAACGCTGCAGAAACTGAGGAGGGAAGATGTAAGCTGGCATAAGCACCCAGCTGGGGAGGAACATTATTCAGCTGGGCTGAATGACGAAGGACAACGGTTCTCCAACTCCTTTAGACAGGAGGACAAAGGGCATTGTCAGTAAGGTGTATTTTTTAAAGGTTGAAAGTGTTAAATGTTATATATAACGCATCAGGCACATGAAGTGGCATAGTTTAGCTGAGGTGTGTGGGGTGGTGGTTTGAGGCAGCTGAAGAGTTTTTCAGGCCTATGAAGGAGTGTGGGTTTCATTTTCTAAGGGACAGGAGCCACTGAAGATTTTAAGCCAGGAACCATCATCAGTAGATTTGAGCGTTAGATAAGTACTACTTCGGGTTTAAGGTGGCACTTCGAAACATTCGAAGAGAATTTTTTCCTCTAACATTTAACATCAAACTAAATAAAAAAAAAGAAATGTTCACTAAAAACCCAAATGAGGAATATTCTGATGTAAAATTTAAAAATTGGTGATGAAAGAAAGAAACGAGAGTGTGGCTAGGCCAGGCACAGAAGGGCTCAGCTTCTCATCTCCTTCCCCAAACTGGTGAAAATTTGAGAATTCTATTACCTGTAAACCTGAAGAAAAGCAAACGGAATGGGCATCTTACTTTTTTCCTCTTCTGATCGCAAATAATGAACATGGCTGCAGGGGAAAAGCAGACGACCAGGACTGACAGAAGTGAACATTCCAGGGTGTTGGTGGGTTGAACTGTGTCCCCCACTCAAGATGTTGAAGTCCTGACCCCCAGTACCTGTGAGCGTGACCTTATTTGGAAACAAGGTCTTTGCAGACGTAATCAAGTTAAGATGCAGTCGTGACGATCAATGTCCTCATACAAAGGGGAAGTTTGGACACAGACACGCGCACAGAGAGAAAGCCACGTGAAGATGAAGGCAGAGATCGTGGCGGTGCACCTATAAGCCACGGAGCAGTAAAGATTGCCAGCAAACCAGCGGGTGCGGGGAGCAAGGCGCTGAACACGTCTCCCTCACAGCCGCAGAAGGAACCAACTCTGCCAACACCTTGCTTTCGGACTTCTGGTCTGCAGAACGGAGACAGTAAATTTTGGTTGTTTACGCTCCCCCAGTTTGTGGTACTTAGTTATGGCAGCAATGCAAATTAATCACAGGGGACTCACGGAACCAGGAAAAATGATGAAGAACAGAGCTAGTATCTCCCAGAGACGGGCAATATATAGTGGAAAGAAACTCAAGTTCGCAGCCATTACTCAGTAACTGAGAGGGGGAAAAATGGTCTTGGATAAGGTAGAAAGTCAAGAACCACTGGCTCCTGGCAGGTCTCCACACGTTTTCCTCCCGTGCACCTCACCTCCTCACTGCTATCTGCCCTGGGGCCATGAGAAGTTATCTCAGGTAAGTCTCCACAAGCAGCCAGGCTCCCGGGTCCTGCCGTATTTCCCATCTCCGGAAAGTTTCATACACTACCTCCTTTCACACCGTCTCCTACCTCTCCCTGTCGCCTGGAACGCCTTCACTGGACAAGTCCCCACTACCCTCAACCATTCCTTAAGTGCTGTCTTTACCGGCCTGCTGTAACTGAGACCTGGCTCTCCTCCTCCGAGGCCACTGCTGCCCCCGGCAGACCTCTTGTGCTACAGGACGTCAGGCTGGGGTAGCTGTCTCCCCTGCTCTTGGCTCCCTGCTGCTCCCCACCTCTAAAAACATTCACTCCCGTTACTGGACCTTTCTAGTCAGTGTACACGATCTCATCAGGATGCTGGTAGCACTTGCACTGGAAAACACAGACATTCTCTTGATCCCAATTCTCCCTCTCGTGAGTGCTCCATTTCCCTTCGGTGCTTGAAGCATGACCTTATAATGCCTGTGTCCACTGTGCGCGTGCCTCTCCTTCCACTCCCCTGCCCACCTTACCATCAGACTGGCTCCTCCTGGGGCTCAAGCCAGCAGCCCCTTCCTGGCCCTTGCCTCCCTGTCTCATCAAGCCAGCAGCCCCTTCCTGGCCCTCGCCTCCCTGTCTCAGCTATCAACTGCCATCTGAGACCGAATCAGTCCCCTCTCTCTGGAACTCTTCCCTCTGGGCTCTCAGCGCAGCTCCCTCCCTAAGGATTCCTCCCACTCCTCAGGCTGCTCCTCTTGTTTCTTTTACTGGTTCCTTTACATCTTCCTGCTTCTAAGCGTCAGAGTGTCCAAGCCACCTCTCTAGCTACTCCCACACCCACTGACCTCATCCGGTCTCACAGCTTTAAACGGCACCTGTACGTTGATGATGTCCCAGTTTATATCTTCAGCCCAGACCACTTCCCCAGACTCCGGCATACCCAACTGTCAGGTAGAAATTTCTGTTTAGACTAAGCATCTAAACCTTAACTGACCAAACTGAGCTCTTCACCCTTCCCACACACATCTCTTTTTCTTGTACTCTTTCCCTCTCAGTAAATGACCGCTCTCTCTTTTCATGTGCTCAGACCAAACACCTTGGCACTGAACTCCTTGACTCCTCTCTTTACTTCACACTGTCCCTCTCCTTCAAAATATAATCAGAATCTCACCCATGGAATTTAAACAACAACAATAATAACAACAATAAACAAGAAAAAAAAAATCAAACACATAGAAAAAGAGACCAGATTCCCTGGTTGGGAAATAAATGTGCCCTCTGTGTTGGAGGCAGACACGATCTCCATCCTTCCAAGATTTTTTTGCTATATAAGCATTCTTGAAGTGAGAGTCTGAGACAATGGCTGCTATAAATGTGTAGGAACATCACAGAGAATAACCTTCCAACACAGGGAACTAATGGGACACAGGGAAAATAGCTAGCTAGCAAGGTGGTAGGTACATTTTAATCCAACCATGCTAATAATCACATTAAAGTTGATCAGATTAAACAAACCAGTTAAAAGACCAGAGACCCTCACACTGGATAAGAAAGCAAGATCCAACTGGGCTGTCTTCCAGAAACCCAATTTAAATATAAAGATGTTGACAGGTTAAAAATACCAGGTGGGAAAAGATGTACCATACAAACAAGTACTAACCATACAAAAGTTGGAGCGGCCACACTAAATAAACAAAGTTGGCTTTAGAACAAGAGACATTATTTGGGATAATGAGGGATATTGCAGAGAAGCGGGAGGTGGAGGTTTGAATGCTCAATAAACTATAGAGGGAGGTTATAATTATTTACCCAGTAACCATTCAAATGCTACAAAACATTCCTAGCAACTTCTTTAAAATTAAATAGCACAGAATAGGATGTAGGTTCTTTCCCTGTAATACGGTAGAATTGCTTTTCATGAAGAACTGAGGTTAACACAGGCCTACTTTCAAATCGCTAGTCACTAAATTTGCTGATTTGTAACTCCAATTAATCTTAAGGAAGACAAATTTTAAAAGATAACATTTTCCAAAAGCATTCATAAAAAGCTACAATTAAAAATACACCGTGGAGCAAAGGAAACAATCAGCAAAACTAAAAGGCAGCCGACAGAATGGGAGAAGATATTTGCAAACGACATATCAGATAAAGGGCTAGTATCCAACATCTATAAAGAACTTACCAAACTCAACACCCAATAAACAAATAATCTAGTGAAGAAATGGGCAAAAGACATGAATAGACACCTCTCCAAAGAAGACATCCAGATGGCCAACCAGCACATGAAGAAATGCTCAACTTCACTCCTCATCAGGGAAATAGAAATCAAAACCACAATAAGATACCACCTCACACCTGTAAGTGGCTAACATTAACAACTCAGGTAACAACAGATGTTGGTGAGGATGGGGAGAAAGAGGATCTCTTTTGCACTGCTGGTGGGAATGCAAACTGGTGCAACCACTCTGGAAAACAGTATGGAGGTTCCTCAAAAAATTAAAAATAGAACTACCCTACGACCCAGCAATTGCACTACTAGGTATTTATCCAAGGGATATAGGTATGCTGTTTTGAAGGGGCGCATGCACCCCCATGTTTATAGCAGCACTATCGACAATAGCCAAAGTGTGGAAAGAGTCCAAATGTCCATTGATGGATGAACGGATAAAGATGTGGTAAATACACACACACACACACACACACACACACACACACACACACACACACGCACGCACACTGGAGTATTACTCGGCAATCAAAAAGAATGCAATCTGGCCATTTACAACTACGTGATGGAACTAGAGGGTATTATAGTAAGCGAAGTCAGTCAGAGAGAGACAAACATCACAGGACTGCACTTATATGAGGACTTTAAGACACAGAACAGATGAACACAATGGAAGGGAAGCAAAAATAATATAAAAACAGGGAGGGGGACAAAACATACGAGACTTAAATATGGAGAACAAACAGAGGGTTCCTGGAAGGGGTGTGGGAGGGGGGATGGGCTAAATGGGTAAGGGGAATTAAGGAATCTACTCCTGAAATCATTGCTGCACTATATGCTAACTAACTTGGATGTACATTAAAAAAAATAAACAAGAAAAAAAAAATTAAAAAAAATACACTGTGGATTACCTATTTTTTTCACAACAGAAACTACAAATCCTATTAAGTCCACCTCAGAACAAGGTGGCTGGAAGTCTGGATCCAATAGTTTGTTAAAGTAAAGGGGCTCCCTCGGCTGATAAACTTGGAATAGGAGTTCATCTGAAGCCTACAAGAAAAAAAAAATCAGTGTATGTAGATTCTCTAAACTAATATGCATTAATCAAAATTAAATTATAATGAAAAGCTTGTACCGGTAGCTGCTGATACTGAGTTTTCTTTGTTGCTGTTAGCTGTATGTTAGCTCTTTCAGATTTACTTTTAGATTGTGACGTTGTAAGATGATAGATTCTGTATCTTTTTCCCTCTGTTAACAGGGAATATAAATCTGATGATGGACGCCAGATACTCAAGGTAACTAGATAAAGAGGAAAAAGACATAATACAAGAACTGATAATCATTAAAATTCTTATAAAACAAATATGGTAACAACAAAGATCCAAGGACTGTATCATTATCTTGTGGGCACTGGTAGCCCACTTTTGCTCCTCTGATACATGTTGACTTTATACTTTAGCATTTGAAGTCATTTTGTTAATAAATAGTACTTGAACTTAAAAAAATTTACATACTGACCTGAATCTTTTTCTTTTTTCCCATAGCTTATGATACGCATCTTCCACACAGTTGTAACATCCCTTGGTAACATTTGTTCTCCTTGCTCAGCAGATTCCATAGCCTTTCTGAATTCCAGCTGGATCTGTGCTTGCTTCTTATCATTCAACATCTGTCTGTGATTATTCAAAGCTCTTATCTGCTCTTCACTGAAATAAGCCTATGATCATTTATTAAGGCAAATTTTATTAGAATAAAAGGCAAACAAAACAAAAAATCTCACCCACTGTAAATGAACCTCTTTATTTATTTTGTAATGTTTATTTATTTTTGACAGGGAGACAGGCAGAGCGTGAGTGGGGGAGAGGCACAAAGAGAGAGACACACACACACACACACACAGAGTTCAAAGCAGGCCCTAGGCTCTGAGCTGTCAGCACAGAGCCCGATGCGGGATTCGAACTCACGGACCATGTGAGATCATGACCTGAGCTGACGTTGGATGCTTAACCAACTGAGCCACCCAGGCGACCCATGAATCTCTTTAAATGGGGATAAGATACGACAGAACTGAGTTCACTTTAATAATATGACAATATAAAAATTGAGATTAATGTACTTAGCTTATCATATAACAAATATTTTCAGGTGCCTTAGACTGTTCACCTATCTTTGTGACAAATTTCCCCAGGGCCAAAATAACCCCCTACTTATAAATGTACCGTAATAATCATAACTGTCATCAAGATTACAAATGGCTGACATTTGAATGCTCCCTATATTTGAGGAATGGATCTGTGTGTGATAAATGTATTAATTCATTTAATCCTTACAGTAACCCTGTGGAGGTGGGCACCGTATTGTTTGCATGTTATGGATGATGAAACTGACGCAGAGAGAATGAATCACTTGCAGGGCATACAGGGAGAGGCCGTTCAAGAGCTCCCATTCTTACCCCGCTGCAGTACAATTTTATGAACTCTCTGGAACAGCAGATATGACTGAAAACAGACATGTGCTACAAGCACTTCTCTCTGCCTCCACACTTCTCTCCCAGTCATTTTAGCACATTGCTGTCTGTATCTCTTCGGATGCTTACTCAGTATAACAAAAATGAATGAACAAAAAATAAAATCAAATGAAACAGGAAACAGAATCCCAACACAGAGCACACGAGATAGCTGCTGCCTCACACGTGTTAATATCCACAGTGGGAAGGGAAGCTACGGAATCTCCGTGCCCTGAAAAGGTCTTTCTAAATATGAAGAGTGTTTAAACACGATTAAAAAAACCAAACCGTGATTCCACAGTCTTCCAACACTCAACACTGTCACTGAAAACAAACCCTTTTGACGAGGTCTCTTAGAAATGGATGGCTATCTTTCCCTCCAAGAATTGCATTAACAACTTTATCTAAGTGAAAGCTCCAGAATCATATACTCTTAGGACCTAGTGATCAAGCCACTCACAGATTTTTCCCTTGACACTCCTCACAGGGTGGATCTCGGTTGTAACATTTGGTAATATGAAGGAATTCTATTCAGAAGAGCACTTCTCCTCTAACGGAGTGCTGTTTATTTCGTAGTCCTACTAGTTAAGAAAGTTAAGGCTATCAACCAGATTTATTGCCATCAAATAAACGAGATTAATCAATAAACAACAGTTTTCTTAAAACTTCCCCTCCTATCTAGCCAACTAATCCCAGAATTTGCATTAACTAGATACCCAGGTGTCTAAAAACTTAGGAGGCAGCTTACCTTAATAAATGATGTTCTGATAATAGTAACTAACATTGATAATGGAACTTTATAACAGTACATCTTTGCATTTATTATCTAATTTGATCCCCAAACAACTTATTTTATGCCCATGTTATAGCTATTTTATGCCCAGTTGTCTAATAAATGGCATAGCCGTGAATCTAACACAATTTAGTGCTTCTGACACTTTTCCACCAAAATATTCTTAGAGGATTATCAGATAAACTCTAGGTAGGATCTGAGAAGCAGGTGAGAACATGGCAACTGAGACACTGCTTTGAAGATACTTGTTTTATCTGAAAAGTAAACAAGTTTTGCCTGTATTTGAAGCCACGTTTATTTAATATATAAAATTATTTAAAGGGTGCTTGGGTGGCTCAGTTGGTGAAGCGTTCGACTTCAGCTCAGGTCATGACCTCACAGTTCGTGAGTTGGAGCCCCCACGTCGGGCTCTGTGCTGACAGCTCAGAGCCTGGAGCCTGCTTCACATCCCATGTCTCCCTCTCTCTATCCCTCCTCCGCCACTCTCAAAAATAAATAGATGTTAAAAAAAATTATTTAATCCCTCTGTCCTCCATTTGGTATAGAACTGAAATGCACTGGTTTGGCACATCACTGAGCACTCCAGAGATGCACACATCATCTCTGAGAAACACCAATTCAATACAGCACCTCCTGTAATGGCCAGAAGACCGACAGCAGCTTCCCACCTTAAAGGATTAAGGTTAAGACTCGCTGTGCGCCCTCTTACTCTCTCACCTCAAGGGAAGCCGGGTCTGGTGCGTTCTTCACTGCTTCATAAAGCTCTGCACCATCCTGCAGGGCACAGACTTGCTGTCTTGTTAATGCACGTAATGGTACACATCGTTTTGTTATATTTTCTAGGAATAAAGCATCACTAATTAGCTGACCCACAAATTTTTAAGAACACTGAAAATTGGAGAAATAGGCAAAAAGTACCCAAAGGGAGGCTAAAAAGCAAAACACAATTTATCTGCCACAAGTTTTCTAGGAAAATGTGAAACTAGTGTACTCACGCCTGGTTTAAAAAATTGTCACACAGAGAGTTTAGAGTCAAATTTGTAAATTAAGTAAATGATTTCATGACTCATTTAATCATGAAAACAGCATGAGCTGGTGAATCAAAAATGAAGAGTTCAATTTTTCCACAGATTTATATAGAAAATGAAGTTGAAAATCATGAAAAAAATGCAGAACATAAAATTTTCAGCCATAAAAATAGATAAAAAAACAAATTATCATGTCCTTTACGTAAAAAATACTATGATATATTAAAATTGATGCCAGGGAAACAAGATCTAGCTCCAGATGTAATAACATGACAACCAACAACCACAACAACAAAAATGCAAAAGTTATATAAAGTAGATAAGGACAATGAAGAAAGAAAATGATGAATAGCTTAGGGAAAATAATTGTTTTTTGAGTGTTTATCTTTCCTGTGTATTCAATACATATGACATATAACAATGTAAATTTAAGGCTTATGTGTTGTTTTGATGTAATTAGATAGTTAATATGACTGCCATTGTATTGATATTTACCACAGCACAGCAGTACAATATTGTCTATATTCACTGTACTGTGCATTGAATCAACACAGCTTACTTACTGCTCATTGTTAAGTTTTATCCTTAAACACCATCAATTTTACCCTCCTACCCCCTCATTCCCTGGTAACCACCATTTTACTATAGTTTTGTAAGTCTGACTTTGTTATATTCCACATATAAGTGGTACCATACAGTATTCGTCTGAGGTAAAATAATTTGGCAGTTTCTTCCCTTGTTGCTATTGTTTCTCTAAGACCAAAAACGGGGCACTAAAAATATTTTGGTACTGAAGCTTAAGAGGACGTTTACTTAAGACTACTGAAAAGTGAGGGGCGCCTGGGAGGCCCAGTCAGTTAAGCTTCTGACTTTGGCTCAGGTCATGATCTCACGGTTTGTGGGTTCAAGCTCTGTGTCAGACTCTGTGTTGACAGCTCAGAGCCTGGAGTCTGCTTCAGATTCTGTCTCCCTCTCTCTATCCCTCCCCTGCTCATGCTCTATCTCTCCCTGCTTCTCAAAAATAAATAAACGTTAAAAATTTTTTTTGTAACAAAAACAAGACTTCTGAAAAGGGCTGTGGTTATATAATGTTTTATTGCCTAAGACAATTACAAGTATCTAAAAGCTCAGTGTGTTGAATAATGAGGTGATAATTTGGGGTCAGTTCAATGTTTATCTGTGTATCTAGGTAATACTTTTATTTTTATTTTTTAAGTTTATTTATTTATTATTTGAGAGAGTGTACACACACACAAGCATGCAGGGGAGGGGCAGACAGAGAGGGAGAGAGAGAATCCCAAGCAAGGTCCATGGTGTCAGCGTAGAGCCCCTCACGGGGCTTGAAGCCACAAACTGTGAGATCATGACCTGAGCCAAAACCAAGAGTTGGACGCTTAACTGACTGAACCACCCAGGTGCCCCTATGTAGTATTTTTTAAAAAAACTTAAAAAGTCAGATCTAGAATAGGAAAAAGAAGTCTATTACTCAAAGACAATTCACCCAATTACAAAAGTTAAATCAGAGAAGTCTCTAAAAGGTCTAATTAAAAGAAAACAAAACTTGTCCTATTTAAAACAACTTATGGTATACAACCCATCTTACCGTCATGCTTTTCAAATTCTGCTTGAATTTTATTGAATAAGACTTCTAGTTTCTTTTGTTGGGCCTCTGCATATTTTGTCGCCTCCCTTTCTTCCTCTCTTTCATTGCGAAATATGCATAATCCAGATGGAGTCTTCTCCATCCACTGTAATGATGTGTGAAACAAAAGTACATGGTAGGAAGGGATCATTCAGATTAATTGTTCCCCCAAAAAGAAATACATAGTGAACGTCAAAAGTGTATCATACCTGTATGGGGTATGTTCTTTGAATAACTACATCAACACAACCAACGTTTCCTCCATCACTAAAAAGTGATGACAAGGGGAGAGGGAAAGGTCTAGGATCAGGAAAGAATCCAAGTTTGGCATACCAGCAAGCAGGCCGAGTACTATTCGCAGATATCTGGACAAATTAACGGACAAATCAACTTCTAAGTTTATATCCAACTCTATTTCAGATTTTATAACATTTTCATTAATTCTTCCATTCATTCAAACATATTCACTTTTAAAAGTCCCATGAAGAAAAGACAGTACAAAAATTATACAAAAGTGAAAACACTTTCAAAACATAGTCTCTCAAAAAATTGTTTATGCTGTTATAGTCTTAATGTAAATATTAGTGTTAGAAAATTAATAAAAGAGACTCCAAATGAAACATGATGGATTAAAATGTACTTATTTACCTAGGTTCCCTCAAAAATCCTACAAGGATAAAGAGAACTGGAGACAGGAGGACAACGGATGAGACACTGGCAAAATTTTGGAAGCTAAAAGCCTACTGGACACCTGGTGGTAAGTAACGAAGCAGCCCGAGAAATGTTAATAAAAATAGCAAACATTCATAAAACACTTATCATGGTGCCTGGATAGTGTTAAGTACCTTATGTCTATTAACAGTTAATCCTTACAACAATCCTTACTCCCATTCCATACTCCTGCTTCATTCTTATTCCCATTTTACAGATGACAAAACTGAAGGATAACCTGCCCAACATTACTCAGCTGGCAAAATTGTATGGAGCCAATATGGAAGAAAATAATTTAGGGAAATCACTTAGAATTTGGAGGCAACAGGTACCTCTGGAGGAAGGAGCGTGAGGTGCAGCCGAAAACAGAAAGAATGGTTGAGATTTTGTATAAAGATAGTTAAGACCTCAGATTTCATTTCCTAACCCGAGCAGCCCGGTGACTGTCCTTCTCTCACACCAAGAAGAACCCAGGACAATTTACTTTCTCGACAAGCTGAATTATACATATCCTGGGCTCTGGAACACAAGGCAGAGACAGCTGGGGTGAGGGTGAGATTCTATACTGAAAACAAAAAATGCAATGAAAATCCTTATGCTGAAAATGAGTCTATTGGTTTTCTTATTCTGTTCAGCTCTCAGACCAGTGACTGTTATTTGAGGGTCTCCTAATGAAAACACAAGCCCTGTCTTATCACGCTACAAGTTGACAAAGCCCACCTCACACAGAGCTTCTGATCAGCTCATTAGTACCCCACTCTTGAAGAGGAAAGAACAGCTAACAATTACCAGTTGAAGGAATTCTCCAACATGAGACCCAAACAAACAAAAAAGAGACATTATAGGGGAAAAAAATGCAGTGAGCAGAAAAAACTAAGATAAAACACAATATTAATAGCTTGAGAAACAGGAGAAGATGTTGTATCTATGAAACAAGAATGGGATGTAATAAAAAAAGAAACATTCAGGGAATAATGAAGGGCTCTTGAAAACGGAAAATTATGCCAATAGGCACAAATTCACTTTAGGGATTAGAAAATTAGAACTAGAAAGTAGGAGGAACAAAGACAATAAAATAGAAAATAGGAGAAAAGATGAGAAAAATCAGAAGACCAATCAGAGAGGCCTACTGCCCAAATATTAGTTCAGGAAAATTGGTAAGGAAAAAATGGAGGAGGAAGAAATTACCAAAGAACTACTTCAAGAAAATTTCCTAGAACTCCATGATTGTACCCAAATGATGATTTTAAAAGACAGGCCAACACCAAAGTACCTTACTGTGAAATTTCCAGATACTGCAGACAAATGATCTTCAAACAGATCTTAGAAACAGATAATATAGTGAAGGACTGAGAGTAAGAATAGCACAGAACTGAGCAGAAACTATACCAGGAGCAAGAAGATAATAGAGAAAATGTCTTCAAAATTCTGAAGAAGCTATTTCCAATTCAAATTCTATATTCAGTCATCTTACAATAAGATCAAAGAAAAAGCTACATGCTCCCTCTGTGAAGAAGTCTGTGGAGGTTGGTTATGTGCCCTCAGAGCTAGAGAATAAATCCATATAGATGTGAAATCCAGAAAACAGGGCTTCCAACACAGAAAGAGGTAAAAATTTCCAGGATGGTAACAGGTCAGCATACATAGAAGATAACCACTTCAGAATGAAAGAGTGTAGAGAGGTCCCAGAGGTCTCCAAGAAAAAGAAATGGAATTGATAAAGGTATTGTAACAGACTGATATGGTTTTTAATTATGTCTCTTGTATGGGCATGAGTTGGTGATAAGGACACAAAATTAAAAATACACACATGCACACACAACAGCAAGACAGTTAACTCCAGGAAAGCAGTAAGTTGTATAGAAAATGTAGTTAGTATATTACATGCTGAGCTGCAAAAATATTTTTCAGTCATTATAAACAGTGAATAGAGACTTCACTCCTCAACCTCAGAGCAGGAAGCTAATAGTTAATGTCTAAACAGAAGGAGAAAAGACGACATCACAATATAAAGAAAAGAAAGTGCCAAAGGGATTCAAAGTCGTTGCCTTTGGGGAGCACTGAATGGAGGTTAGGCAGGATGGCATCAATGACTGCTTCGTGGGGGGGGGGGGTGGTCCTAAGCCTTATGTTATATGAGTTTTGAAATTATGCACATGCACTGATTTGATATAAATAAAACACTGAAAGCCACTCCAACTTTGATATCCTAAACAACAGAAGCCTGTTTCAGCTTGATTTCTAAAAGCAACACAGTGACAAAGTATCTCTTTACCTTAAAAATGTTTAAGTCACTTATAAAATGACTTCCAGAATACAACAGAACTATTTATAAGATTATCTCATAAGTGAATCTGTGCAATATTAGTAATTTCTCATATCAGTATTGTAGACTATTCAATATGACAAAGTCCTATTGTGTAGGCTAAAGTTTACATGAAGATGAAAGATATGGTTTATGTTTTTTTTTTTTTAAGTTTACTTATTTTGAGAGAGAGTGAGAGTGAGTGTGTGCAGGGGAGGGGCAGAGAGAGAGAGAGAGAGAGAGAGAGAGAGAGAGAGAATCCCAAACAGGCTCCAAGTTGTGAGCACAGAGCCCAATGTGGGTCTCAAAGCCACAAACTGTGAGATCGTGACTTGAGCAGAAACCAAGAGTCGGATGCTTAACTGACTGAGCCAACCCGGTGCTCCAGAAGCATACATTTTATTATTATATATTTAAGAATCACTGAAACCAAATTCTCTAATCACACTGGAATATAGGTCTAATAGAGGAATCAGGGTGGAAGCAGAGAACAGGAGGCACCAAGGGCTATAGGTACCCATAGCACAAAATCAAATCTGGTACATATTTGCTCCTGCATTATTTTAGCTTGATAAATATCTCTGGATTTCCCAAAAACAGCACAAAAAAATTTAACAGTCTCAGAAATTTGCCACTTATATTAAGATTACCAGTACGTTTTCAAGAAATGGAGCATCTTTAACAGGCATAATTTTAAAATTTAGAATGTAAAACCTCCCTAGAATGTAACTGAATCAGTTACGGATTTTTACCGAGAGTGTGCATTAATTTAATTTACCTTTAACATAAGAGATTCTGGGGCTTCGAGTGGTGTGCAGGCATCGGGGGAGCCCGCCAGTTCTGCTCCATGAATAATGATCTTATGACCCACAGTCAGTCTACCCTTCTTCACGAGAGCTAAGAGGGGAGGATCTAGCTGGGCCTTAATGGCATACCATCCATCTGTAAGCTCAACAGTGCCCACATTTTTGGTACCCACACCACTAGTTTTACTGCTGGAAGTTTCAGATAGATCTGTGCTTGATGAAATTGTTTCAGAAATGCAGAGAACAAGTGTTTTTGCAGCGGTATCATCCCTTTCCATGATCTTTTTTATAGCTGATCTTTTGCTTCTATCAATTTCCATATCGTATCTAAAAATAAAAGTAAAAATGAATATTTTAGGAGTTTTGACTCTAGATTTTTATTTTTAAAAAGTCACCGAATAATGGAGAATAAAAATTAAGTATCTTAACTGAAGAACTACTATTGAGACAGAATTTAAAATTTGACAGCCAGCAATACAGTAAGTTTTATACTGTTAAAATAGGAATTAAATATTAAAATGCCCCAAATGCAAAAATGCTTTATTAGCAATCCCCAAATAAAGGATCAAATTAGTAATTCATATTCTTTTCATATGCCAAGAGTTTAAGGGGGAGGGGTGGGGGAAGAGGGAAGGGAGATCCATGAATGTGTGATTTCTCCTAAGGGGACTGGAGCGTGACAAGAGAACTACCGTGTACAAGTGAGAACAGCAGTGTGGGATGGCGACTGTCACTGACAAGCGATCATGTACCTCTATGACCTAGAAGTCACGGACTGCACAGAAGTCTGAACCTGATCACAGTATGTGATTGCGTAACATAATGCATTATACTTGCCTGTATTTTAGTTGAAGCAACACCCTTTCTGGGCTTAGGCATCTATTAGCAAATTCCTTAGGAAAGGCAAATTCCATAGCTGCCAGTTTCCATATAATCCATCTGTAGTGATTATAGACCCAAATTCTAGAAATGAGGTTTGGATCCACACCTGGGGTGTCACACAGAGCCCTGAACAAATAAAGGTAGAACAATATAAAAAAAACCAAAAAACAAAAAACCACATAAGATGATACTGAATTCAATAACCATGACTATTCTTTGCACAAATACTAACGCTAATGTACAAAATCATTCAATAAAAGTTTTTGAGTTAGTGTATAGTAAGTAATACAGTGTAGACAGTGATTTAACATGTATCAAAATATACTAATAAAATTCACTTTGCATATTAGTCAATACAATAATTTCAACTGGAAATGAGACCCATAATTTAAAATAATTCTATTTTAGATCATTTTTTTTCAAAGAGATTGTTTTTAGAAATCATCTAAGAATATCCTTCTCTAGCCCAGGTGCTTTTTAAAGATCTTCCTCTCTCTGCTCAACTCTCTAACCCTTCTTCCTTTCTCATTCCTACTTTGAGTACTAGGGAAACAAGTAATGAAGAAAACTTCCAGAAGCTTCCACTCCCACACCAGCATCTGGACCCTTACACTTCACCATCTCCTGCCATTTGTATACTAGCTCCCACCTTTTCTTGCCTAGTCAAGGACATTGATCCAGGAAATGCCTCCTCTCTCCCCCTGATAGGGAGATTTCTTTCTTTTCTACTGAACAATTTCCATCAGTTAAAAAAAAAGTTTTTTTCTACCTTAAACACAACAAAACTAACACCCTTTGCTCCTCCTTCCTTCTCCAGATACTGCCTCTTTCAATTTACTCAATTATTTTCATTAAGACTAATAGTGACCTCTACATAGATAAATCCACGGTCAATTCTCAGTCCTCACTTCCTTTACTTAGCAGTAACTGACACCTGGTCATTCTTGATTCCCTGAAGCTCTGTCCTCACTTGGCTTGCAACACACCACAGTCTTTGGCATTTATTGCTAACTTTCGGGTTGCTCTTTCTTGGTCTTTCTTTTATGGCTTTAAAGTTCCATCTATATGCTGACAACTATGAAATTGATGTCTTTTGCTCATACTTCGCCTATAAACCCCAGACTTTCATATCCAACTACCTACTCAACATCTCCACTTGGATGTCTACTAATATCCCAAGCTTCAAATGTCCCAACTGGATACCCCATTTCTTTTCCATCTTTGGTCTTCTCAATTCTCAGGACATGATAACTGCACCCTTCCAGCTTCCGGTGCTAAAATCTTTGGAGCTATTTTTCCTTTGTTTCTCTCACTTTCCTCATCCAATCCGTGAGCAAATCCTGATGGTGCCACCTTCAAAACATACCCAGAATCCAGCTGCTTTCCACCAACTCCACTGCTACCTCCTTCGCCCAAGTAGCCACGTCTCACCTGGATCACCTCAACAGTTTCCTAAGTGGTCTGTCTGCTTCCAGCATTGTCCTTCCCTAATCTAAGTAATCTAATCCCCACAAACAGCCAGAGTCATCCTTTCAAAATTAAAGCAGATCATGTCACCCCTCTGCTTTAAACATTCTTATGATTTACTCAGGGCAAAAAAGGTTACTCAGAGTTAAAGCCAAGATTTTTACAAAAGTTTATAAGGCCCCATCTCTCTATTTCATCTGTTACTACTCCTCTCCTGCCCATTCTACTCCAGCTACACTCACTTTCCTCCTGGTCCTCAAATAAGCAGATCTTGCTTACAGCCAACGATGCTCTCCTCACATGGTCTTATGCTCATTCCCTTGACCTCCTTCAGGACGCTGATTGAATGTCAGAGACTCAGTGAAGCCTCTTAACTACTTAGCCTATTTTATTTTTATTAAAAAAAAGTTTGTTTCATTTTATTTTATTCTTAGAGAGTGAAAGAGTGCATGAATGGGGAGGCATAGGGAGGGAGAGGGAGAGAGAGAAAATGAATCTTAAATAATCTCCACGCGCAGTGCAGAGCCTGACATGGGGCTCAATCCCATGACTCTGGGATCATGACCTGAGCCAAAATCAAAGGTCAGACACTCAACTGACTGAGCCACCCATGTGCCTCTTAGCCTATTCTAAAATTACACCTTTTTTCACCTGATTCTCCCTATACCCTTTCCAGCTTTATCTTCATAGTATTCATCACCTCCTAATACACTACACAATTTACTTATTTCTTTTTAAAATTTTCTCTCCCCACTCCAGATCCCTCTACTATAACGTATAACTTATTAGGGCAGAGATTTTCTTTTCTTTTATTATTCTGAATACCCAGAAGAGTTATCTGGTACATAGTAGGTCCTCGATAAATATTTGTTGGATGACCAAAAAAGACAACTTGAGCTCCAACAGTCAATGTTATGAACGATGTTCTTCTGATTACAGGGTAATTACTCTTAACCACTATACTATGTAGCTTCCTTAATACAAGAAAATAATATAACTATTTATTATACTTTTCCAACTAGAATCAATAACAGATATCTATGGGAGATAAGAGCAAGATGTAAATAACATTCCTGCCTTAATATACTCCAAAAACATAAGAAAAATTTAAGGAAAAAATGTTTTACCACTTTACGCAAACTATATATTTCGGAAAGATATACAGAGATTAAAAAAAAAAAAATAAGAGCATTAGAGAAAGGATTCTCATCTCTTGCCATTGGCATGGTAAGGCATCTTTGATAGCAAAAATTGTAAATCATCTTTGTATAAACATTAGAAACATAAAAGGTTACATAGTTTTTAAATTGCTGATGTTGGGGCGCCTGGGTGGCTTAGTCGGTTAAACATCCAACTTCGGCTCAGGTCGTGATCTCACAGTTCGTGGGTTTGAGCCCCGTGTCAGGCTTTGTGCTGACAGCATAGAGCCTGGAGCCTGCTTTGAATTCTGTGTCTCCCTCTCTCTCTGCCCACCCCCCTCCCCAACTCACACTCTGTCTCTCCCAAAAATAAATAAACATTAAAAAAAGTATTTAAATTATTGATGTTTTAGGGCAGTAAAATTTACCAGTTACTTGGTATTACTGATACTTGAGCATCTCTGCTTAACTTCTAGTATTTATATTTTGTATTTGTTAAAATACACAATGAAAGAGAATATGATGTGTGTGTGTGTGTGTGTGTGTGTCTGTCTATGGTAAGGCTCATTCAAACTTAACTTTTCTTATCAGTCTTTATTTTATAAATGCAAATGAAAAATGTCCCAATTTAAGAAAAACCAATTCATTAAATCCTAAGGACAAACCATAATTCACTTTTCAAAATATTACAACAGAATGTCAGTTGAACCACAATGTACTTAAAATAATTCACTGAATACAAATTTGACTTCTAGCCAACTTGTTAAGTTTGAGAGAGGTAAGGGAAAAAAAGAGGTATGGTGGAATACAGGAAAGTTAACACAATCTCTTTTTGCATAGAGTACCTATAAAATTCTTCTTTTCCAGCTTTTCCATCATTGGAGGGTATGAGCCATCCACCGTCAGCCAACTGTATTCCCTCTTTAGCCCACTGGACTTCCTTCCCAAAATAATCCTGAGTGTGAAACTGAAAAGACTCTGCATTTTTGCTGTTGATTTTTACACAATGTTTGGAAACGCCATACATATATAACTGCACAAGATAAATGATAGAAACATTTGATAATGAATGAAAAACAAAAAAAACAAATTTCATAGAATAAAAACAATTATAGGAAACTAAAATCGAATTTACCAAAGTTTTTCATTTAAAGATTACAATATTCACCATCAAAATACTGAACTTAGTTACTAAGAGCTAAACATTTTAATGTAATATAAATGACTCCTATATTCAAGAGTCTCCCGTACCTTTTTCATTCCCCTTGTGTATATGCCTCCTGCTACAGCTGCCACAGGAGGTCATTCTGGATATAAAAAAGTAACTTAATATTTTATAAAACCTCTTAAGTCAAAAAATTCAGAAGGAAAAAGACAGTGAAAAGTTTAAGTATTTTTGGGCATCTGACCTCAGGAGGTCAGATTTGTATCCAGGCCTGGCCTCCATTCACCCAGCATGCCTCAGCCCAAAGTATCTCTTCCTTTGTACAGACTTGACTCTGGAGTCACACTCCTTGCTTTGAACTGTAGCTGGTGGAAGAGAGCTTCCTAGGTAAGTGACTCTGGGGGCACCTGCTGAACCCTGTGCTTCAGCCTCTCCTCTGCAAATGATGGACAAAAATAACAGTAGCTCTCCTTTAGACACTTGGGAAGATTAAGGCAGATGTAACCAACGCAGGCCCAGTGCTTAGGAGAGTGGCTAGCGCATAAAAACTACTCGATAAATATTACTTTTTAATATTATCAATATTATATTCACCTCTACATTGCCTAAAATTGTAAGTAGATAGCACTGGCTTAATAAGAATCCTCTTTTAAAAATGCCAATAGCTCGGGGCACCTGGGTGGCTCAGTCGGTTAAGTGCCCGACTTCAGCTCAGGTCATGATCTCACGGCTCGTGAGTTCAAGCCCCACGTCGGGCTCTGTGCTGACAGCTCAGTGCCTGGAGCCTGCTTCGGAGTCTGTGTCTCCGTCTGTCTCTGCCCCTTTGCTGCTTGCACTCTGTCTCTCTTTCTTCCGCAAAAACAAACATTAAAAAAAAAATTCTAAAAATGTCAATAGCTCTTAATGGATTCAAGGCTATGGGTTATTCACACTTTAAATTTGAAGAGGGAAGAGAAACAGCAATTTTGGAGCACAGATCACTTTAGTGGGATAAGGCAGCAGAGAGGGAGGCTGCCACTGTAGGCAGATTAGGAAACAAAATGATTTCATTTATCCATTCCCGCATTCATTTGTTCCTTCTTTGAACAAAATGGTTTGGAGATACTAGTTAATAACATGAAATTATACTTGACTATAAAAGTTAGCAGCATTGCAGACAGAAGCGTACCTGTTTATGAGAACACGCAGAGGGAACTCGGCCTTCTACGGCTACTCTCAGAGAGATTCTCGGCACAGTGGATGTTTTTGCAAGATACAGACTACCTGGCTGTGGAAAAATATGCTGCTTTTGTTTCTCTTTAATTCGCATATCCTGTATATCTCTGGCATTCTGAAGACTTGCAATTAAATCTATGAAAGAACAAATTAGCAAAAAATAAGCTTAAATATAAAATCTAAAAAGCACAACCTTTGTTTTACAAAGTCGTATGCATCAATTTCCTCTAATTTTAAATCTTCAGGGATAAGCAAAGTTTCGTCTTGTAAACAACAGATCTATTATTTTTATTTCAAATTTGGAAGAAACTTAAAGCCTGTTAAATATATGTATTCCACTATTAGCAGTCTTAGATCATGTGTCTAATTGCTTTTTTAATAAGAAAGTCCACAAGTAGTTACCTTTGAAAGAAAGCATTAGAATACTTAGAATCTAATCTTTGGACTTAGGAAGAATCTAAAGCATTAAAAAGGTCCTGAAATTATTATAATCACCAGAAAAGGGGTCAGATTCTCCAGGCATTATTAAAATATGAGAAACATCTAACTGGAAGGCAAAAATATGTCAACACAAATTTTCATACAATACCTAAAGGTTCTTTTTCGCACTTCGTGAATACCATAGTTGCTGCTTGACTGGAGTTATTTTCGTTAAGCTGATGAATTTCACTGTTATTATTTTTACTATCACTAGAACTATGTTCATCTATGTTTTTTGGTTTTTGTTTGTTTTCTTCCACATTAGTATTCTTGCTAATGTGCTGTTCATCTTGGTGAAAATGTGATTTAGTTTTAAAAGGTGGGACAAAGACTTTCACTGGTTTGCTTGGAGTAATCAAATGTCCCCTTTTTTCATTTCTTGTGGCAGGAACTGTACAAAATGGCTGCCCTGAAATGGATACATTGCTTGAAGATTTTTCTAAAGCCAGGTGTTCATAAAAATGAGATTTAGACAAAAATTTTTGACCAGGCGCAGTGAAATTTGGATTCTGTATTTCTTGCCGTTTCTTAGTTGTGCTACAATGAGGAAAAAGTATTTGATTATTTGCCAATAAATGTACACACATGGAAAGGTTTTAGAATATATACATATATATACATATTTTTTTGTAAACCTCAACTGCCATATGGCAATCTTATTCTGGCAACTGTTTTGCATTTCATCATGGTTGCCATCCAAAACAATACCACACTTTTCAAGTCTGTAACTATTTTTTCACACACTGACTTCCAGCCTTTGAGTTTACCACTTACTTCACATAACAGAAAAGCCTGTCAAACATGGATTTTCTGTCTCCTCCAATTCTAGCCCTGTACTCCTTATTACCTCCTTTACCAGAGAAATATCTGTCCATCCTCCTGTCAGGCCTAGCACCTTCACCTGTACTCTTGACCCCATCTAATAACTCAGTCTCCTCAGGAGCTCCACTCTTTCAATTATTTTTCTACTTCCTTCCTGTCTCTTTCTACCACTTGTTTATACTGTTTTTTGTTTTTTGTTTTTTTTTTTTTAGTGCTCCTTTCATTTAGCCAGAAAGACTTGTGCATTCTTGAAATGCTTTTTTCTCAGACTTCTCTCCCCTTCAAGCTAATACTCCTGTGACCTTAATGGCCAACCTTCCTAAATAGGTAATCTAAACTAGCTATCTTTATCTATTCAACTTCTACTCATTGAACTCTCATTTCTCCCACTCTTCTACAGAAATTGTCCTCAACCAAGTTGCTAATGACCTTCCAAGTGCCTACAATACATATGTACATACAAACATACACACACACAGTTTCACAAGTAAACTCACTCTACTTGACCTTTGACAGATGATTTTTTTCCTTCTTAAAATTCTCACCTCTAATATCTACATCACCACTGTCTGTTTCTTTTTTGTTTTCCTCTTTCTGACTCTTAAAAAAATTCCCATCTCTAAAGTTGGATTTCTTCCCTAGACATTTTCCCTGGGTGATTGAATCATTTTCCTTGCTTAAATTATCATCTAACAATAAAAATATTAATCTGTATCTTCATGCTTGACTTTCCCCCAGGTGTTATTCCTGCACCTTTAACTTTGTACAGCACGACATATCTCTACCTTGATGTTCCACACTCATCTCAAACTCAACACATCCAAGACTAAATTTATCACCTTCTCTAGCATACATGTTCTTCCCAATGTTTGCTATCTTGTTGAAAACTGCATACTTCCTTTTACCCAACCCTGAACTCCTAGAGATTGAAGTTACCCTGGAACTCATTTAGTTCTTCAGTCATCTAACCATCAAATATTTAATGAGTTCCTACTATGTGTGCCAGGCACTGTTTTGGCTGGAGGATATAGTGGGAACAAAACAAAATCATAGAGTTTATATTCTAGTGGAAGGAAACATACAAATAAATATGTCAGTTGGTATTAAATACTATAGAGAAGATTAAAAGCACAGTAAGGGGGACAGGGAGTGTCCAGCAAAAGAAATAATATTCTAAAAAGGCTGGTAAGAAAGACATTATTGATAAGGTGACATTTGTACAGAGCCCTGAAGGAAGAGAGAAAGAAAGCCATGCAGGTATTTGGGAGAGGTGCTGCAGGGCTGCAGGCAGAGTGAACATCACACACCGGGCTATGCCTAAGTATACCTGGAGCAGAGTGAGCAGGGACAGTCAGTAGGTGGGACTGGAAATAAAGCAAGAAGGCTGGATCACAGAGAACCCGTACACCCTCGTAGGGCTTCCCAATTATACTCAGATGGGAAGTCACGGGCTAGTTTTTGAGTAAAGAAATGACACACTCTATCCTCTGGTGTGAGTGTATTTTGAAAGCAGAGTTGTTAGACTTTTATAGGAAAGCAGATTAGGGTAAGCTTTGAAGCTGTTAAGTTTGAGATATCTATTAGTCACCCCAATAAAAATGTCAAGGAGGTAACTAGATGAATGCATATGTTTTTCAGGGAAGAAATCTGGGCTAACGATATTAATTTTGGAGCCATCAGTAAATAGAGGGTATATAAAGTCATGACAGTGGATGAGACAGTGATGAAGAAGGAAGGTCAGGAAGAGAAGCCATCTGGAAGTGAACCATGAGGGAATTTAACATTTAGTAATTTAAGGGAAGAACAAAAGAGAAAGAATGGCCACTGGGAAGGAGAAGTAAGAGAGTGGTCCCAGGAGTTGAAGAAAGTGTGAAGAAGAGTGATTAACTATGCAAATGCTAGGTTAACAGGAGGGCAGAGAGCTGACAAGATTCAACAACTGCTGGGTAACCAGTAATCTTGATAAGGAGTAGTGCCTGGTGATCAGAGAGTGATCAGAGAGTATGGTAGGTTCAGGAGAGGAGGGGGAGAGATAAGTAGACAACATTCTGATGAGTTGTGCTTTAAGGGGCTAAAGAAACAGACTGGTGGGATTAGAGGAATCAAGAAAGGTGTTTCTTGTTAAGACGGAGACTTACAGCAATTACCTCACTGATGGGACTAAGCCACTGGAGAGGAAGACAGGTATCAATGCAGGAGAGGGGCAATTGCTGGACTGATTTCCCTCAGTAGATGATTGAGAGATCCCGTGCAGAAGAATAAATGCAACTTCTACTCCAAAACTTATTTTCATTTATCTTGTACTCCCTTGTTTTTAAATATTAAGAGTCTTGTGAAAATGAGGCATTTGCTTTGTAGGTCATGTCTAAGATGTCTACTTGAATATAAGTGGAGATAGTCTGACACTCCCAGTTAGCCACTATCTGGCCAAATCTTTTTTTCTTTATGTTTGTTCGTTTGTTTGTTTGTTTGTTTAGAGAGTGTGTGTCTGTGAGCAGGGGGAAAGGGGCAGAGAGAGAGAGAAAATCTTAAGCAGGTTCCATGCTCAGCATGAGCCCGACGCGGGGCTTAATCCTACGACCTAAGCTGAAATCAAGAGTTGGGGGCTCAACCAACTGAGCCACCCAGGCGCCCCTGGTCAAATCTTCTTGAATCTCAATCTTTCGCTCACTTTATACTCTCTGCTCTAGCACTTGTGTTAAATTTTCCTTACTAATCTCCTTGCAGCAGTCTCACTTTGGTCTATTTCTAAAACAGAAATTTGGTTATCCTGCTCCTCTTCTTAGACACTTCCACAAATGGTCACCTACCCAGTTTCGGCTTGTCAGAAATGACACAGGAGGCTTCCTATATATAGGTCCCAACCTCCCCATTTCTTTTTTGTTTCTTCCCAGCCCCCTAAATCCCATGAGGAAAGCCACACTTCTTTCTTTTACCCGAGTGTGGAGCTCCCTCCTCACCCAAGCATTCTTTTCATTCTGTCTGGAGAACTGTTCTTGCTAAGCTTCTGTCCCATAATTAGGTGCCAATTTTTCTATGCTGTCATGTCACTCAGTTATACCTACTTTGGTACTTTTATCACGGTA
The DNA here is from genome assembly GCF_046562875.1 of Panthera onca. Classification (NCBI taxonomy): domain Eukaryota; kingdom Metazoa; phylum Chordata; class Mammalia; order Carnivora; family Felidae; genus Panthera; species Panthera onca. The sequence continues at coordinate 229,155,163 of NC_138339.1, forward strand.
ATTCTTTTCACACCTGGCTCCAAGACTAGCAATCTGAGGTAGACTTATCTTTGTATCTATCTGCACAATAGAAATCAGATACTTAGGTAAATTAGTTCCTTATGCATACTTACTAAATGCACAGAACTATTTTATCATGTGTGAAAATTAAGGTAATATGAAGATAAATAAGCATTTATTTTTAATATTACAACCTCCTTTTGGAAATGGAAACAAACCACATGGGTTTCTACTTTCAAAACACGTATATTAGAAGCCTACTGGAAAATATACTCCAGAAATGAGGATCAATGATTTTTTTCAACAATGCCACAAATAGTTATTTATGAAAAGGTAATATTAAAAACAATTTAAACCACAGCTTTGGGCTAAATAATTTACCAGGTGAGAAAGGTTTTATAACTGCTTTCTACAATTTTAGATGCTTCTATGATATTCATATCCATTATCTCTAAGTGACATTTCTGTGACTGCTTCTTCTTGAAGAGCCACTTGGAAGATCAAGATTTAGCTCTCTGTCAACACCACTTCTGCTTTACTAAATAGCCTTTCTATCTCATCTCCCTGTCTTCCCATGTTACGTATTTGACTGTCAACATTTAATTGTATACCCTCTCTGGAGACTTAAGCCCTGGTCTTCTGTTAGAGTGGACAACAGGTAGCTGTCCAGCTTCATGGAGTGGAGGAGGCAATGTATTTTCAACCTATACCCTTGTTCTGGCTCCTTCCTTCTTCACCACCAACTGTGAAGATACACTAATTCCTCAGCTTTTGAGGCTTCTTCACTGTAAAATGGTTGGTTTTTTTCTCTCCCCACTATTAGCTTTTTAATCCGTTTTCTTCCAAATCCTTGGAAATACAGCCACTGAGGTCTCCTCTCCTGTCCTCCCTTATCTTTGGTGGGTGCAAGTTCCCTCACTGTGGTTTTGCTAAAATTTTGGAAGGCAATGGAACTATTTGGGTGTGCTCAATCCACCATCTTTACCAAGAAGTTTATTACTGCATTAAGACTTCAGGTTCTGCTTCAATTTTATCTTGTAGGCAAACTCTCTGAGGGCTCTATTCTTCTGTCCGAAAATGGTCTAGCTGCCAGTCTGGGCTTAGTGACACAGCTATCTTTCTGGGATCTCCCCTCAAAGCACTGTCTACCTGGGTGATTCCCTCTGCCTCTTTCCTATGCTAAGTTCTTGTTTCTCAAATCTTACATCTTCCTCCTTCTTGGTTATGGGTGACTTCTGTGAGCTTCCTGAGAAAAGTGCATGGAGGATAAACCTTTTGGTACTCTGCATCTGAAAAATGTCTACCTCACACTTATTTGATATTTTGGTCAGTGATAGGATTCTAGGCTGGAAGTCATTTTCTCTCAGAATTTTCAAGGCACTGCTCTGTAGTATACATTATAGAATCCATAATCTTCTAGCTTCCATTGTTAATGATGAGAGGATTTATACCATTAGGACTCTTGAAACTTTGTTTGAAACCTGATTTTTCTGCCCTCCCCTCTCCCCCAGAAAATTTAAGGTTTCCCTTTCCCTGCAGCATTCTAAAATTTCAAAAGCATGTTCCTTAATGTGAGTCAGTTTTTATTCGTGTGATCAGAGGGCTCTTTTAATCAAAGAAACTCATATCCTTCAGTACTGCTAAAGTATCTTATTTCTTTGAAAACTTCTCTTCATTTCCCCTTTATTTCTTCTTTCCCAAACTCCAAATTTTCAGATGTTAGCCCATATGACTGACTTTTCCAATTATCTTTTCTTTTTTCATCTTTTTCTTTTTGTTCTATACTCTTGGAGATTTCATAACTTTTCTATTACTTCTGTTGTTCTCCACCTGGGAATATTAGTAAGTTTTTTTGAAATTTTATTCACCTCCATGTATGGTCTATTTCCTCTAAGTTTCTTTCTTTTTTGTTTGTTTTTGCGCTATGGAAACTATCACAGAGGCTTTCTGCCAATAGCTAGTGATCTTTTATTTTCTGATCTTATCTAAGAGTGAGGTATGGGGCACCTGGTTGGTTCAGCTCATTAAGTGCCACCTGACTCTAGATTTCGGCTCAGGTCATGATCTCAAGGTTCATGGGATTGAGCCCCGCACTGGGCTCTGTGCTGACAGTGCCGAACCTGCCTGGGATGGGATTCTCGCTCTTTCTCCTTCTTCCTCTCTGCCCCTCCCCTGCTCTCTCTCAAAACAAACAAACAAATAAACAAACAAACAAACAAACAAACAGTGAGGTGTGTGCTGGAGGGGCTTGTTAATCGTTGGCATCACTGTCTGGTGCTCTGGCTATGCAGTTTCGTTTGAGTACCTGCATTTGTCAGTATTTCTAGTCTTTCCTATTGGGCTAGTCATGTTCCCTAGAAAAAAAGTCTTCTAGTCCTCTGCCTAGAGGCGTGGCTGCCAGTATTTGGGAGCCAAATGTGGGAAGGAGGCTGGCGAGTCTCACTACTTGAGAAGCAGATTTTTTACTTGATCTCTGTTTTCGGTACCCTCCCTTCAACTGTGCCTACTGTGTCTCCCCTCTCCCACTTCAGAACCCCTCCAATTCATCTTCTCCAGACAATAACCTTCCAGGTCTTCTGGCACAAAAGGGATAACTGGCTGCCTGCAGTGGGGGAAGGGATATAGGTATTTCTTAAACAGATTTTCAACTAATCTCCCTATTTTCTACCTCACCTTCAGAAGTACAAGTTGCTGCCAATTTGAGTCTTTCTTGGGTTTTTTCTTTGGGGGAAATTGGGTAGCTTCTCTACTTGCTCTAATGTCAAGTTTTAGCTTTCTATGATGTTCTAAGTCTTTCATGCTTTTTGGCTTCCAGAATTTGTTTTTTCTCCGATCATTGTCCTTGTGGATTTATACATTAAAAAAATTCTTAGCAATTTGAGTAGGGCTTTGAAAGGGAGGAGAGATAAAAGAATATCTTTAGAAATATTTATTTAAAAAAAACATACTTTTCCTATACTATAATAAAAAAAAATTGAACATGTCTTACCTAAAGGGTCCACAGGTAACTGGCTGTAAAGAAATATGATGCATAAACAAGCTTCTGTCTTTTATGATGCCTAGAAAAATATTTTACGTTATGTATTAATGAAAATCTGAATGAAATTTTATTTCCTATACCTATTTATTAGACATAATTGTAAATATTTACATAAAAAATTGATATATAGGCCTGAAATATTTGACTCACAAACTGATAACTATATACCAAATAACTCAGCATAAACAAATCAAGAAAATCAGTATAAATTTCATTAGCTGATGTTAATCATAACTCAAATGTGTTAGTTAACTGCCATGCATCAAATTTAAAATTTAGTCTTATGAAGGTTTACAAGCCAAACTTTAGATATTGTTCTCAGTATGCAACTTGTACTTCTTAAACCTTCAAATCGTTCACTAGTACGGGATTGGCTGACTAAACTAGAATATATTGATACAACCACATGATCAAATACTATGCAACCATAAAAAAGAATGAAGAAGATTCTATGCAGTCATTAAGGGTCTGCTGTGGGATTTATTGCATGCGTTTCAGAACTAAGCCTCTACAGTCTAACACATTTATGCCTCACTACTTGAATTCTTCCTTTCAAAACCCAGGAACCAAATATATAGCGAGCAATAGTTACACGTTTTATTTATTTTTTTTTTATGTATTGCATGGTAAGAATTTCAGATTTTAGTCTAAATGAGATAAGAAGCCACGCAGAGTTTTAAGCAATCAAGGAGTATGATCTGACCTTTTTGTTACCAGGATGATCCTGGCTGTTATGCTGAGACAGCCTGGAGGAGGGGCAGAGGCAGAAACAGAGAAAGGAGTTACAAGCTTTGACTGTGGCTTAGATGAAGGTGGTAGGGGGAGAATGAGAAGAAATGATCAGATTCTTGTTATATTTGAAAGGTAGAACATATAGGACTTGTTGATGGGCTGGATGTGAAGTGTGAGGAAACAAAAGAGTAAAGGAGGACACCAAGGTTTTGATGTGTCAATTGGCAGAATGGCAGCAAGAAAGGAATGAACAGAAAGAGCAGGTTTGGGACAGAGATGGAATCAGGAGTTTAGCACTGCCTGTAGTGACTTAGAGATGCCTATTAGCAATGTAAGTAGAAAAGTATCAAGGGCAAATGCACAAGTAAGTCTGGAGTTCCAGGATGGGCTAAGCTTGCAGATAACAATGTTGGTAGTCACTGAAACTGAAGTTTAAGCAGAGAAGAGCTCTAAGGACAGAGCCCTGGGGCACTCCTATGCTTAGAGGAAGGAAAGAATAAGGAAGAACCAGAGAAGTGGCTATGCAGGAGGAGAACCGACTGCATGTGGTGGTCTCAGAAGAGTGACCAACTGTCAAATGTGGCTGAAAGATGGAGTCAAATGAACACACAGAATGCCTGTTGGATTTGCCAACATGGAGATCACCAAATGGCTTAGGAGAGAGTGATTTTCGTGCAATGGTGAAGGTCAAAAGCTTGCCTGGATTCCCAGAACCTAAGCCTTAAATTATTATACTAAGATGTTACTAAATTTTTATAGCTTTTTAATTTAAAAAGTCATTATAGAGAACCTCCACATCATACTTGGTATTATGAAGGAAATGCTCACAAAACAAAGCAAGACATAATTTTAACAAACCACACTGCAAAGTCTTGTCTAATTATTTAAATACCCAAAAAAGCTGAGAAAAGTTCACTTAAAAATATTGTGTGTAGTACCTACAGAGAGGGAAAAGATATGAATACAAAGCAAATTTTACCATCTGGAGTGCTTTTCGAAGCTTTTAAGGATTTTTCTTGATTTTTCATTATCCTGTCAAATTCATTTAACAAATTTCTTTTGATTGGGGGTTCTCCTAAAAAAAAAAAAATTCCATATATGTTTTTAAAGCAAATAATAGCAATATTATTTTTCAAAAGCCTATATAGTTCATTTTTTTAAAACTAAAGTCCTGACTCTTACAATTTATTAAGCAAAAAATACATAATACTTATAATTTAAGTAGTGACCATTCTACTTTGAAAGAGACAATTTATTTTTCAATATCAATTAATTAATTTCTTTCTTTCTTTCTTTCTTTCTTTCTTTCTTTCTTTCTTTCCCATTTAAAATACCACTATCTAATAGGGTCTAGGGATAAAAAGATGTTACCAGATACCAGTGATAAGCTACTTTTTAATGGAATAAACTAGCACTAAATGAAACTATAAGTTTACTGGAAATAAGAACAAACAGAATTTCTTCAAGTAAAACTTTTTCCTGCATTAAACTCGAGAAGGAATTTATTATGCAGGTCCTTGAATTAGAGTGAGTAGGAGAAAAGACTTTAAAATTAGCAAAATTACATTAAAATATTAGTAATACTTATTTAAAAATTCTACAAAGGCTGAGAGTAAAATTAAACCATAATTCAAATTACGCATGTCCGTGTCATACTGAGATAATAGGTGATAATGGGTACTCTGGTTTTTGATGCTTTATTAAAGGGAATGAACTTGTAGAATTTAATAGGAGATGAAAATGTCCATGCAAAGCTTTATCAAGTGTTAAATTATGAAGTGATTTGTTTAGCAAGTAACCAGAAGCTGATTAAGCTGTATATTCATATATAACAGAAGTGAGGGAACATTAAATAGTGATGATGCTGAGAACATTTATTACAAGTCTGAGTTTGTTGTTGTTGTTGTTGTTTCCCCTAAGCAGGTTAACGCACTTGAGAGTACACATGAACAAAATGGGTTCCTATGAATAAAGCCATTATTTTCCATAAAAGAACTGTGAGTCTCTTTAAGCATCTGCTCTTCAAAATTTTTACCAGAGCACAGCAACAGTTTAAGGTAAGTATCATCAACTTTCTACTTTTCCCATAACATAAACTTGGTATGGAATGTGGCCTGGATAACAATTCAGAAACTCTGTATCCACAGGGTAACTGAAGGTGCCAAGTTGAAGACACTGGCTTCAGTGTTTTGCTCTATAGTAAGAAGAGACTGGGCAAGACCTGTGACAACTCAATTCAACTCAATTCTGTGAGTCCATAGTTTTTACAAAGGAGTTAGTTATTTAATATTAAGATCATCCACTTAAAAGCTGGAGTTAGTTTTGGCATTTACTTTGATGGTATTTGATCAACAGATTCAATGACTTAAGATTATTCTTTGTCATTTGACCTAGTTGAACTAAGTTGTTCCATACATATTTCAAAGAGAAGTTAGAATATAGTCCAAATGCCATTAAGACCAGTATGTTATCTGCCAAAAATGACTGACTTTAAAACACTTCCTAGATTAAAAAAAGGAGGCAAACCAGCACCTATAATTGAAACCAATTTTTTAACTTCACAGGAGCCAGAGTTGGAACGTCTGTGTTCTTCCTCTCTAATGGAAACAGTTAATAAGTTGTATTATGCAGGCTGTTAAATTTTCTAGGGAAAGAAACAGTAGCTTCTCAATTATAACTATATTAATAATCTCTAAAAATACATCGAAATAACCTCAAAACATGTTTCTTGGTACAGACTCAGAGATAGCAAAAGTGAAATCACATTCCGCTAAACCATCCACAAGGTCTATAAAAATATAGAGGGCACCTGGTGGGATGAGCACTGGGTGTTGTATGGAAACCAATTTGACAATAAATTCCACATTAAAAAAAAATAAAACATAATACAGCTTATAATTACCTGAATTGCTGTAAGTTAGCATACCAGGATTATTCAAGACTTAATTTTTAAGTGATTGGCAAGCTAACAGGAAAAAATGGACACTTACCAACTGAGACAAGTACACCTCTTCTTTTCCCTCTTCTTGAATTTAACACAAGCGTCTCCTCAGAGTGTTGGCACGTAGGAAGAAAGTGTCTGGTGTGACTTAGCAGTTCAGCATCTGTCAGCTCACCATCTTCCATAAAAGCTTTGGCAATCTCTACTGTTTCTGTTTCAAAATAGTTTTCTGGATCCTTGGAGTCAGTAGAATGAATTTCTGTATCTGTTTTCACAGGAAGATTAGGAAAAGCTTCAGTTTTCCCAATTTCCATTTTTATATTTTCAGGTAAAGCCTGTTCTTTTTCCCAAAGGTGAATGTTCTCAACAAGCGATGCTTTGTTTCCTTGTATCAACTGTTTGTCTTGCTTAAACTGAGAGGGATATGGAGAAACTTGCACAGAGTGATTTTCTGAAGAACCATTTTCAATGTTAGAGTTACTTGATAATTTAAATTCTTTATTGTAGGCTTTTTCCAATTTGGAGTTTACAGAGCGTTCTGGGGTTCTGTTATCTACACAAGAGGGAGGAGGCATTTTTGATACATCTTGTCTAGATGTAGATGAACGCTGAGGACTGCATTCAGTTCTCATCACATCAAATTCTTCTAGTATTCCCTTAACTTTGCATAAGGCACTTTCAGAAACTGGAACTTGTTTCCCACTTGCTGTACTGAATCCAGAGAAAGCAGATGATAGTAAATTTTGGGGGGTATGTATCATAGTATTTTCTTCTCTTGTGAACTTGTCTGAGTGATCCTCATTATGTTTAAATGATACTTTGGAAAAGGGCTGCTTGGCACTGTCTTCTACCTTAGAAAACACCTGTCTTGCCTTTTGTAATGCAGCATCTGATACTTGTACACATTTTCCACTTGCAGTGCTAAAAATCCCACGAGCATTTGTATAAGAGACGGACTGGGGACGCTTCCCTGTACTAAGTTTACATATATCAGAAGTTTTCAAATTAATCTGACGAGGTGGTATTTCAGAACGTTTCTTGAATCCAGAAATACTTTGGTTAAGTTGTAGAGTTTGCTCACTTTGAGTCTCAGCAAAATCTTTATGTGAAGGCAAACTACATTCTGCACCATCCAGAGAATTAGGACAAATAGTATCTTCTGAATCATCCAGCGCCTTACGATAACCTGCCACAATTTTCCCTGGTTTACTCTTGGTGGTTTGCTTAATTGCCATACTGCAGTTTTCTGTAAATCCCTCTGTCACTTTTGTCTCGTGTGCAACTAAGACTCTTTCACTACTTGCTGTAGTGTATACAGGCACAGCATCATTTGAATCAGAATTCAATTTCTGAGTTGAATCAAAATTATTTGAATCAGAAACCGTCACTTTAATGGCTGTATTTTCATTTTTGCATGAGAAATTAGTCACAAGTTTCTGAATGCAAATATCTTCGTTTATGCTTTGTGGATCTGTGTCTGCTTCTCTTACAGTGAACATTATTTCAGAAACACTGGTGTTCTCTCTCTCTCTCACATTCCTCACCACTGGTTCAATACCAGAATTATCAACTTTATTTTTTGAAAGATATTCTGATATATTATACACTGTTTTTTCTGGTTGATCATCCAATTCTCCTTCTCTAAGCCATTTTTTTACTTCAAGTATTGAAGACTGACTCACAGAAATTTTTCTACCATGTCCTGTGTAAAATGATAAAGCTGAATTTTCAGTGGCTGAATAAGTGGATTGATTTGTACAAGTTGTAGGCTTTTTTGCTGTTTCTTTTCCTGTATTTTCATGTGCTTTAACTTTCAGAGAGGCACGATTTGGTATTTTAAGATTTTCGGTTTGTTTGTATAAATTATCACTTAAGAGCCTGGGTACCACCACGATCTCGTTAGAAACAAGGTTTTTCTCTAGAGGCTTCTGCATTTCTTCCTCCTTTGAAGCAGGTGTTATTTCAATTGTTTTGCATGCTAATCGAAGCCCACCTTTACACTCCTCTCTGCCCTTGGACATCTTTGTCCCTCTATGGCTAAAATTAGTCATCGCGCTTTTATCTTGCTCTTGCTCATCAAAAAGATTTTTCACTTTGTCCAAAGATTCCTTTGCAATTTCTATTTTTTTCCCACTAGCTGTATGAAAACCCAAAATGGTAGGTTCTTTGATCTTTTTGATTTCATATTCTGGTCTTTGCTGGAGGGTCAGTGATTTATTTTCAGTACCAGTGAGGTCACTTTCTTTCATTTTGTCTTTTCTTTCAGTATTTTCCATTTTCTCATGACGTGACATGTCTACTTTGTTGATATCTATGCCAGAAAGTAATTCAGAATTTAAGGAATCTGCAAAGTTATTCAATTCTTCTTCTGTACATTTTTGATCAAGGAGATTTGTAACTTTATTTAATGACGCTCTAGAGACTCTTATATTTTTCCCACTTGCAGTCTGAAAGGATACGTCAAATATGTCAAAATCTTTTGTAATTCGCCCCATTGTATTAGCAGTTAAATGTTCTTTGTTTGATGTGTTAATGTGAAGTGTTTCTTCAGCTTTTACAACTTCCAAACAGGTTAAATCTGACAAACCTTCTTTAATTTGAGTGTTGCCCTCCTTTATAAACTGGCTGGATAATTTCAGATCTATGTCGTGCTGATCAATATATGGCAAGCCATTTTCTTCTTTATGAATATAAACTGTATCATTTTTACTTGAATCACTGCCATCAGATTCTCTGAAGTTGTACATATTTCCGCTGGCATCAGTATATTTGTTAGCTTTGTTTTCTATGTTTCTCTTGTAACCTTCAGTATCTTCAGCAACAAAAATGCCAGTAGTCATTTCAATATTATTTTGTAGTATTAGGCGGTATTTATTATTTTTCTCATTTAACTTTTTCTCATTGTTACAATTTTCTTTCTTAAACACTGAAACAGAACCATTACATTTACTTGAAGAGAAACTTCTTATACCTACTTCTACAGAAGTTTCCTCGCTAATATTCTCAAGGTCACTGAACAGCTTCTTAGCTTTTTGCAGTGCTTCACTACAAACGTTCAGTTTTGTGCCACGGGCAGAGTAAAAGCCTCTAAACTCCACTTCATTTTTACCTGTTAAATGGCGAGAAGCACTTTTGTTACAGCTGGTTTTTGACAAGCAAGCAAACTTCTGCTTACCTCCAATTATACCTTCAAATTTCTTGCTGCTATCTCCCTGACTGATAGATAGGGCATTAATTGTGAGACGGAGATGACCATCTTTCTGTTCCTCAGGAGTGGTATTTGAGATAGTCAGGTGTTTTTCGGGCATCTCACATGGATTTTTCTGTTTCATGTGGCTTGGTTTTCTAAACTGTGTAAACTCAAACTGACTTCCTGATTCTTCCAAAATGGTAGAAAGTTCTGTAATTTCTGCCTTTTGGCTAGGTGTTAAATTATGATTTGAATCAAAATCTCGCTTTAAAGATAAAGTTGGAGGAGTTGTGTGACGATTTTCACTATCAGAAACATATGCGCTACTCTGCACACACCCAGATACAGTATTAATTGACTGTGGATCAAGTATATGAGGTTTGCTCAGTTTCTCTTGACTTTCTAATGAAGTATTTACAATTTCAATACAAGCTAAGTTAGTAGGATAACGTTCTTCAATATCTTTGAAGAGCATTTTGCTTTTCTTAATGTTGTGTTCAGAGAGTTTTATCTCTTTATTAGAAGCTGTTCTGAAGCCATTTCCAAAATTGTGATTTAAAATTGGATCTGATAGTCTTGCCCAATTATCCATGTAATCATTATTTCCATTTGATTTCATATCTGAATCCAAGGTGATGTCTGATTTTGAATCTTGGTCTAAAGTCATTCTGAGTTGCTGCTTTATGCTATTTCTATCCTTTTCTGTAAGATCATCTATGTTTGATGAATCAAAACCTTTCGTAATTGACACTTTGGCTGCTTGTTTGTCATCCATATCTGTATACACTACCATGGTAGAGTTCTCGAGAACAGGTTCTTTTACACAACAGAGGTCTGAATCTTGAAGTTCCTGAATACTTCCTAAAACAGGAACATTCCTTTCCTTAGTTATTTTAAAGACAAAATTATCACCATCTGGGAAAAGTTCTTCAGAGTTTGGATTGATAGTTATTTTTGAAATTAAAGTAGTTTCTTTTTGGTCTTTTTGGATTATTGTGAGATGTGCATTTTGGTTGAATGGTACCTTCATAGGTGGTGATGCTTCTGTTACATATTTTTCAGTTGACAACAACTTAGCTTTTTTAGCATGTTCATTTAAAACATGTATTTCTTGATTATTTTCCATGGTTTTGGTTAATTCAAAACCAGCTTCATGACTCTTACATTTTAGTGTCTCTGACACTTCATATGATTCTCTTCCTCTGGAAAGCCCGACTGGGTTTGACGGAGGATCCCTGGGGTGAGGAGTTAACTGGCCGGTATTATCCGGGTCAGATGAAAAGCTTTTCAGAGTCTGAAAGTGAATACCACTATCTTCCACTTCTGAATATGGCACAGAAGGTTGGCTTACTGCAGGCAAGATCTCTTCTTTTCTATCTGCAACTCTTTGGCTTTTTGTATCATCTTCACAGTGTTCTTCCTGTAAGGATGACAGACAATCCGTTTCTGTGCTTATAAATGATTGCAGTTTTTCCTTCTTAATTTTTGCTTCTTTATAATCAAGATCCTGAGATATTATTTTATTATTAGGAGAACTGCTTCCATTATTGGAAACTTTTCTCAGAAGTGTCCCAAAAGAGTTGGTTAAGGACAAAATTGGTTCTTTGGAATCATTCTGCAAACAGGTTTTTTTGACAGAAGAATGCAATAAACCTAAAGACACAAAGTGACAAAACAAAATTAAAGTACCATCAATCACGTTTACTAAATATATTCCACTAAGTAAAAAAGGTAGTATCTACGATAAGAATTACATGAAAAGCAAGAAGCGAATGTCAGGCTTAAAACAAAGAATTCTAAATAGTCTCTATTTGAAGTTATTATATTTTCAACTAAAGACAAATAGAACTTAGTATTCTTTTCTAACATGTATCAATTCAATTAAAATTAGTATGTAGTTCAAGAAAGCAGTCACCATAAGTAAAATTCAAATTAGTTTTATTGGAAAATAAAACTGGAAAAAAGTTTCATTGCTAAATGGGTGTAATAGGAGATAAAAAAAAACAAGGCAAAGGAAAAGAATTAGAAAAGTAATTACTTCCTTTAGTTAATTCAGTCTTTGATACTGAAAAAAAAAATCAGCTTTTAAAAATAGGCTCTACAGATGAAGGGCCTGAAAAATGACCTACTGTCAATTATAAAGGCAAATGAATTAAACTGCTGAGTTTTTTTTTTTTTTTTAAATCATCCCTCTGAATTCTGTATTAGGAAGTTAAAAATATTAGTCTCATTTAATCAATGACCACTACTATATATTAGCTGTTTCACTGATTTTAATTCTGACGTATACAGTATCAAACATTCTTCTCTGGAAATTAACCCAAATCTCAAACAGTTCCTCTACATTCCAGTTTATTCTATCCACTAAAATCTTCTCAAAGGATGATAAAATTGCCTTTTTAACATACAATTCAGCTACTGATAAAGGAATCACTGCTCAAATAAAAACAGAGTCTCACTGTGCATACTCTGACACCGGATATTAATAACTCTAAGTAATCTCTAAATATTTAAGAAAACTAGGTAACAACAGTAACCACTTTCATTTTAGAAGTGACTTACATTAAACTTAGCTAGAAATTAGCTTTTTTCTATTTTTTTACATGATTTAGAGAATATCTATAGTAAATAGTACAACATATTTACAGAACTGTCAAATTTACATATAACAAAATTAAAGCAGGAATTAAGTAGTCAAGTTCTTGATGATTCTGAATCAAATGCTCTGTCTCAAGAGGCATGATTGTATACAGTATATTATGCAAACTGATCCAACCAGTCTGAATAAAATGATTTTGAACATTGGTAATCAAAGGCCTAAACAATAATGTATGTAGACATTGCCCGATACTGAATACAAGTACAGTGATTTAAAAAAATCAAAAAACTACAGAAGGAAAACCAAAAAAGAAACTACAGAAGGAAAGCAGGCAGTATATATTTTAAAAAAGATTAGAGAAAGACTCGCATATTCAAATAAGAGAACTTGTCAACAGCCACAAAACTATACATTTTCTCTCTCTCACTCTCTCACTTTCTCACACACACACACTCGTACCTGAATCGGCATTTGTAAATGTCAGTGGTCCTTCCAAAACGTTTGCTTCAAATTGGGCTGAATAGTTCATCAGTCCCGATTGCTGGTCCTTCTGTGTTTTTAGTCCTTGATAAGATGTTTCATCATTTACAACATAAATAAACTTTTTTGTTTTCTTTTTCAAAGTGGATATTAAACCTGAATTCTTCAAAGCTACAGAAGTATGTTTGATAGTGGCTGGCCAGCTTCCATTATCAAGTGAACTTGTACTTAAAGAATCCTCTTTCTGTGAGCAAATAGAATGTTTTTCTAATCCACTTTCAGAGGCTTCATGTTCTTCCTTAAAGTTTGGATCAGTTATATTGTTTGAGAACACTGCACTGAATGTCTCTTCAGGTGATTCTCTTATCCTGAATATAGACTTTCTGATACCCTGAAGTGGAGAAGCTATTAGAGAAGTTTCAAATACTGCTTGCTTTACCGCAAGAATGGAATCTTCATGAGATTCAAGACACTGCCCTTCATCTATCTTATTTACCACTATTTCCTCATTTAACATCTTCTCTGTACACTTGGGTACACCTGAAATCTGTGGTAAAGAATCTTCTAAAATAATAAAGTTGGTACATTCTTTCTCTGTGGTTATGAGGTCTTTTTCTGAATTATTTTGGTCACAAGAAGAAATACGCAGTAGAGGTAATTTCTCCATGTGGGTTCCATTTAGACCTGAGAGGGTTAGGTGACACGATTCAGAGGCTGAAGACAGTACAACTTCCTTGGAGATTTTATCACTTCCATTCCCAAAGGGCTTCTGATTTGTTACATTCGAATCTAATGGATCACTGGCATTTGCTTCCATTTCAGATACAAAAGAATGTTTATTTTCTTTCATTTGTTTTTTGGCTTCTTCACATTCATTGGTTGTTTCATTGAAAATATTTTTCCTAGTCTTACTGGTTTTTATTTTTTGTAGGTTTCTTGTTTTACATTTAGGAACACATAATGGAAAACTATCTTCTTCAGAAACATCTGCAACTCTTTCACGTACTTCATCTTCTAAGACATTTGGTGTTGAGTTTCCAAAAGGGTCTTTGCAGCTATTTACTTTATCACATGAATTCCCTACCATTTTCCCCAATCCTGTTAAAATTTAAAACACAAGCATATTAATAACATTTTATAATATAGCCATATAATTTATACTATTCTTGCAACTGTTCTCAAAGAGATAGCATATACCATATAACATGTAATGTGGCATTTAAAGGGTTATCCGGAGTGCTAGCTCTTTTAGGGAGGGGAAGGGAAGGAGGGTGCCACCCTTCCCCCATTCTTCTGGTAAAGACTGATTCCAATGTCTCCAAAGCCTTCTATTCATACTCTAATCCTAATAACCCCCCCCCCTTTTTTTTTTACCAGCTCTACACAATTAAAACTCATGCAATCTTAGTATATATTCTCAATTTAACATTCTAAGATTTATCAAACCAGATGTTCCAAATTAATTTTGTGGCCCTATAATAACTGAGAGTAAAATCTGATTTTACACACACACACACACACACACACACACACACACACACACACACAGAGTTATCCAATCCCACACATTTTTACAGAGATATACACATACCAAGAAAAATGCAATATTCCAATGATCTGATTAGGTAACTTTGAGTACATGTGCAACCCAAATTACTAATTAGAAATAAGGCCTTCACATTTTGTTAATTTTTAGTCTTATTTTTATCTCTGTAAGTTTTGAGTTATAGGTTTTGTTTTGGTGTCACTATAGGATATTGAGTGGTATTATCTTACCATGATTTAACATTTTCATTTAAATCACATTAGCTTCTACTCAGAGAAATTTCATTAACTAAGAAGGAAAAGCAGTGTATTTTCTTTTTAAGAAAGAAGTAATAATACTTTAATGCTGTCAGTTAAAAACAGTAGTTCAATTAAATAGAAGGACTTACCTTGACTTTTAGCTTCTCTTTGACTTTTGTTTTCACTGTCTGGCCCAGAAGGGATAAACCTATCATTTTTCTTCAGACTTTCATCATGGTTACAGAAATAGCTTTTAAAGATCTGCAAAAGTTGTATTTTAAAGTCACTAGTATAAAAATTCTCACTATGCATATATTCAACTTAGAGACACCATTACTTCATAGGAAGTCAAGAAAATCACATATAGAATATATATATGCAATGGAGTATTACTTGGCAATAAGAATAAAATCTTGCCATTTGCAACGACGTGGATGGAACTAGAGGGTATTATGCTAAGCGAAATTAGTCAGTTGGAGAAAGACAAATATCATATGACTTGCACTCATATGAGGGTTTTAATACACAGAACAGATGAACATATGGGAAGGGAAGCAAAAATAATACAAAAACTGGGAGGGGGACAAAACATAAGAGACTTAAATATAGAGAACCAACAGAGGATTGCTGGAGGGGTTGTAGGAGGGGGAAGGGCTCAATGGGTAAGGGGCATTAAGGAATCTACTCCTGGATCATTGTTGTACCATATGCTAACTTGGATGTACATTAAAAAACAAATAAATTAAAAAAAAAAAAAAGAAAATCACATAGGATCAGGCTTAAAGACTTTATCAAAGACTTAGATAAATCATAAATTAAGGAATGAAAAAATGCAAGATAATATTTCAAGGCTTTCTAAAATTATTTTTTTTAATTTTTTTTAACGTTTATTTATTTTTGAGACAGAGAGAGACAGAGCATCAACGGGGGAGGGTCAGAGAGAGAGAGGGAGACACAGAATCTGAAACAGGCTCTAGGCTCTGAGCTGTCAGCACAGATCCCGACGCGGGGCTCGAACTCATGAACCGCGAGATCACGACCTGAGCCAAAGTTGGACACTTAACCGACTGAGCCACCCAGGCGCCCCGTGGCATTCTAAAATTATAAGCAACTGCAACAGCATCCTCAATTTGTCATATTTACTTACAGCAGTAGTGTCATTAGGAAATCCAGCTGCAGATGCTTCCTCATCTCTGACTGTAAAAAAAAAATTCAATTTATCTATACTGTATTATATACCAGACACTAAGGTTAATGTGAAAACTGCAGTATTTTCTGGTCATACATCAAAAGACACATACACTACTGAAATAAATGATGCATTTGAAACAAAACGAATTGACTCAAGTATGGTAATTAGAAAGGTCAATCAACCTAGTGAATAAGCTACATTCAATTCCTTAGTACCACTCATAAGGTGCTAAGAAACTGTGGTTTGATGACCCCGACTTTAAGGTAATACTATCCATAAAGACTAAGAAAATCAGATGGAGCTATGGGGTCATGACTTAAGGATAAAGCTTATAGACTTTAGCATTTATTTAGATAATAATACACTCTAAAAGCATATTATATGTCAAATACTTCTTACTTTTCAACATGCTTTTACCTCTATTATTTCATCTGAGCAACAAAAAAAGTTAAATCCTAGCCAAAGAGAGAATCAAAATGGAATGTACTTTTGCTAGAATAATAAAAAAAAAATCCTGGTTTGCATATAGATGGACTCCTACAGAATACTACTCCTAGAACACCATGTAATGTACCTGTAGTCCCAATATAAATAGAATAAAATTATTCTCAACTACTAACACACTTCTCAAAGATAGTATAATCTAATTACTATCCAATTATCTTTTCCTATTTTCTTTTTGTCAGAAGCATTTAGAGATGACACTCTATCAACATTATCTACCATCTGACATGATACGCATTTGCTAGTATTACCTATGAGTACAGTAGAACTAAGGGTTGGTGGTGTGGCTAAAGAACTTGACCAAGACATATCAGGATCCACCTCAGCTCCTAGACTTTCAGAAATACGTTTTGGTGTCTGACCCTGGAAATAAGAAAACAGTTTATTTATTTCACATAAATGCACTAATGATTAAGAGTATTTTTTTCACTTATCACTCCCTGAATGCCTACATGAGACCATAGGTACGTATTTGTAAATCTCAGGGCACAGGCAGGAGGACACTGTTGTCAAACTCTCACTTCTCCACAAGAAAAATAAACTAGGCGGGATATTTACCTTCATAAGCTTCGGTGTATGAAACAAGCTTCCACATACCACTGGGGATAAAACAAGGGGAAAATTACTACATTTTTTTTTTTATTAAAATTTAAGAGTATTTTAGAGCTAAAAAAAACCAACCTCATTTTTAATCATACCTGACTTTTCTCTTTGTGGTGTTACATGTGTACTTCGTAGAAGAGGACTAAAATGGAAAAAAAAAACCAAACAAACCAAAAACCATTATTCAAAGATAACAGAAATGGCAAGAAGAAACAAAATATTAATCTTATTGAAAAAAAAGACTCAGTCATATCAATTATTAGAATTACACTACTTTGTAATATTTTGTTACTTTTTAAAAAGTAAACATCTCATGAAAAATTAAGTAACCACTAAATTATGTTTAAAATGTCCACAAAAAGTAATGTATAAAGCACTCACAAATTTCAACTGCTAAGAACTGTACATCTTGACTTAAAAATTATGCAATTATGTAAAGTGAATCTATAAAATCATATTCTCTCAAAGCACACAAATTATTTTAAGCTGCTATATCAAGGGCATTGCTTTTCATCAATATTTTTATAACTTAAAAATGTCACAGAATATAGATAAAAAACCAGTGAATTCAACATAGTAAGAAAAACAAAGTAAATGTTTCTAATGTAAAAATTATTGAATTAAAAAACTCAACCTAAAAGGAGATTATTTAAAAGTAGAATATCCTCTTTCAGGCTTTTAGCCAAAATATTAGCATGAAAATTAGGTGCATTTCTAGAAAACAAACAGCATATGTAGGAAAATGTTTCATTTAAATATTTTAATAGAACAAGCTTTACCATACCTTTCACTAAGACAAGAATTTAGAGGTGGGCTGGTAACATCATTTGTTTGATCCATTTTAGACTTCATTGTGCAACAACTTTTATGTTTACTATTGGTAATATCCTTTCCTGAAACAGTACAATAATTCAGTGAGTATGTATATGCTATGGATTGTGAATTTTCATTCTCTGGAAGTATTTAAAAACAAAAAAATCTTATCTATCCTGGGAAGGAGAATGTATGGGGAGTTCAGTTGAATTGGTTTCTCAGTTTGTTGATTCCTTCCAAAGGGGGAGGTCTCAAAGGATGTGTGCCCCCATTCAACAAGTATATAATATATGTAAGACACTTTGGGACACTTCAAGGAGTTCATAATATAGTAGGAGAAATTTTTTTGAAATTCCACACAAGTGGTGGGGCGCCTGGGTGGCTCAGTCGGTTGAGCGTCCGACTTCGGCTCAGGTCACGATCTCGCAGTCCGTGAGTTCGAGCCCCGCGTCAGGCTCTGTGCTGAGTGCTCAGAGCCTGGAGCCTGTTTCAGATTCTGTGTCTCCCTCTCTCTCTGACCCTCCCCCGTTCATGCTCTGTCTCTCTCTGTCTCAAAAATAAAATAAACGTTAAAAAAAATTAAAAAAAAAAAAAAAAAAAAGAAATTCCACACAAGTGGAACACAGAATAGAATGTTTTATGCCTTATTATTAAGTCACACGCACTAGGGTATTATGAAGGATAAGAGTAAAGAAAAAGACATTTACTAAAAACCTATCGATGTACCAAATTTGATCATATTAGTCTTCTGCCAAAAACTTTCAAGATCTTGTTCTCAAGAGCAAGCTCAAATTCCAAAACAAAACTCCCTAGTAACAAGGACTTTCATCATCTGCCTTAATTTCTATGACATTCTTTCACTCTACTTTTCAGCCATACCCAACCACCTGCATATCCTGCAAGAATGCTCTCCGTCACTTCAGGCCTTTGTACAAACTGTTTTTCTCTTTTTATTTCTCTTGACTGAACATCCTCTTTCAGGCTTCCATTTTGAAACTACCTCCTCTGGAAAAATTTAGTGGTCCCTAACATGAAATTAAGTGATAGCTGCTGCTGTATGTTCCTCGTAGAGTTTATCATACAGCATTCTTGCTTCCCCTCCTAGAAATGTGAGCTCTTTGACGTAGGGATCTAACTTATCACTGTCTCCTTAGCAACTATAATCAATGCTTAATGTTACAGTCACTCCACAATTCCTGGCTGGATGAATTAGCAATGATTAGAAAAAACTACCACTGTTGACGAATACATCTATTTTCTCCGCAATAAGGCTCAGTCAGGGTTTCTAAAGCTGTATCTGGCTCTATCAAATCCAATTTACAGTGTGGAAATATTCCCATTTTCTGTATCACAAATACGGTACTTGAGGCATTTATTATTACTCTTAAAAACTGCTTTCAAAAATAGTTGCTTTAACTGATCCTATAATCTCCAACTTAGAAAAGTTTGGGGAAAAATAAGTTGCATTAGTGTTAATAAAATAAGGCAAAGACCAAACAAAACTATTTGCAGTAGCACATGCAAAACACTGTGTTATATTACTCATTTCTTAAGTAACAGGAAATGGATATAATCACTACTAAGCCAAATACACGTGTGAGGTAAACCCCACTTCAATGAAATATCCAAGTTTCTCTAATGAGACTTTTAGTTGACACTAAAAAGTAGCTAAACCTATTTTTAAAATTTCACTTTTCCCAGTTCACTTTAACAAAGATCTTAATCAGGAAACGACTACTACACACTTAGAATGGCTAAAGCCCAAAACAAAAACAATACCAAATGCTGATGGGGACGTAGAACAAGAAAAACTCTTACTCACTGCTGATGGAAATGCAAAATGGTGCGGCCACTTTGGGATTCAGTTTGAAGTTTCTTATGTAACTAAACATACGCCTACCATATGATCCAGCAATCATGCCCCTTGGTATTTTCCCAAATGAGTTGAAAACTTAGGTCCACACAAAAATCTGCACATGATAGAGTAGCTTTGTTCATAACTGCCAAAACTTGGAAGCAACCAAGATGTTCTTCAATAGGTGAACGGATAAACAAACTGGTACATCCATATAATACAGCATTATTCAGTGATAAAAAGAAATGAGCTATCAAACCATGAAAAGATGCAGAGGAACCTTATGTTGCTAAGTAAAAGAAGCCAGTTTGAAAGGTTACATACTGTATGATTTCCACTATATGACATTCTGAAAAAAAGGCTGTAGACTGTAAAAAGATCAGTGGTTGCCAGGGGCTTGGGGTGGAGGTAAGTGAACAGGTGGAGGGCAAACACAAGGGGCTTTTAGGGCAGTGAAACGATCTTGTAGGATACTGTAATGATGGATACATGACATTATACATTTGTCAAAAACCAGAGACCTGTACCAATAATGAACCCTAATGTAAACAAATGACTTCAGTTGATAATAAAGTATCAATATTGGCTTAGCAATGAACACCCAAATGTAAAAAATAAAAAGTAAAAAAATGAAGCAGGTAAAAATAAGTCATATCCAAAAAACATTTGCCAAGTAATCTGAGAATCTCATAAAAAGGCTGAATAATGGTGAGATAGACTCATACGATTTTACTCAAAAGGACTGCTGAGAAGCAGAAATAGTACATTTCCTCATGAAACTTTAGGGATAATTCTCTTTTGAAAACAATAGATGTCAGAATGAAACAAGTAGGTTAAAAAACAGCTTAAGTCTTACATTTTAGTAGTGAATTTAAACTAAACAAAAACAAAAGGAATCAGGAAACTATAGTCAGAATTATTTATGCACTATAACCTTAAAAATTTTGATTCATCTGCACTGAGAGTGGCCTTATTAATTCATTCCTGTCCCTCCCTAATTATAGATAGACCAATTCCAACTCTTTCAAGATTCAGTAGAATTAGCATAAACTGGTTTACAGAGCTTTCCCTGAGCCCATTAAAATAGATGGCTGCTCCCTTTACTATGCCCACAACATAGCACTTTTGCAGGTGATCCTATTATAGCATATACCACACTGTATATTTATTCACATACTTTGTCTTACACAAGACTGAGTTCCTAGAAGTCAAAAGCATCTTATTCACGTTTGTATCCTTAATGTCTAACAAATTGCCATGCACAAAGTATGGAATATTGGTTGACTGATCTCCTTTTCTGCGTTCTGCATTTCATCTGCTAAATATTCCTTAAGGCTCTATCCTAAGCCTCATCATAATCAATTTCCTCAACACATGTGATGACTTTATCACTTTGTTGATTCCTATAACTTTCTTTCCTACCTATATGCTCTCTTAAGTTTTAATCTTGTATTCCCCAAATCCTTCAGGACATCA
The DNA here is from genome assembly GCF_046562875.1 of Panthera onca. Classification (NCBI taxonomy): domain Eukaryota; kingdom Metazoa; phylum Chordata; class Mammalia; order Carnivora; family Felidae; genus Panthera; species Panthera onca. The sequence goes on from NC_138339.1 coordinate 229,176,373, forward strand.
CCTTTACACCTCACCACTGTCTCAAATTGCAGTCCAAAACTCAACCTACTTTTTTTCATCCTTTCAAGCCTTTTCCGTCTTAAACCTGTTTTTCCTCCAGTGCTTAAAACGTCTACGAATGTCACCATTATATTCTTAGTTATGCTCTAAACCTGTGATTTGATCCTTTCTTTGAAATCCCTAGATCTAGGGTATTGTGGGGTCTTACAGTTTCTATCTTCCATATCCGCTTTCACTACCACTACTCTAATTCAGGTGGTTGGCCCACTACAACCTGGACCATTATGTGTCCTAACCGGTCTCCCTGCCTCCAGTCTTCCATTTCCATGAGAATCACCCGATTAGTTTAAAAGGTACACTTATGGGCTCTATTTCTAGTGATTCTAATTTGGTAGATTCAGATTAGGGCCTGAAATCTTCCCTTTCATTCAGGACTTCAGGAGATTCTCACAATATAGGCATCTCATTTTGAAAAACAAATCTCCAAAGATTGGGTCCAGTTATTAGGCTTTCCAAAGCAAAATAAATACTCATTTATTCTGTAAATATTTACTGAATACTCACTTTGTATGCCGCTAGGTATCTAGTAACATACAAGAAAATCTTTGTCCATTACCTATGTCCTCTTTGTATGTACATTTTCTGGTACCATGAATTTCCTCTTTCATAGTATTTATTCCACTGTAATTGCTTATTTTAAGTCTCCTCCAGTAGAAGCTAACAGTGTGACAAGGAAAACTTCCCAGAAGCACATACATAAATCAAGACCTGAAAGATGAGCTTGTTAGATAAAAAGGTAGGAAGAACTAACTAATTTCTGGACAGAGGTAACAATCTATAAAGAGCCATGGAGCAAAGTAGTTTCAAAAAGAAATTCAGTGTGAACAAATGGTAAATTACATGGGTGGGAAAGGAATTATGGCAGCATGAGGCACGAGTTAATGAGACCAGATTAAAAAAGAACCTTGTAAATCATGTTAAGGAGTTAAGATTTTATCGTGAAGGCAAAGGGAGGTAGTCAAAGATTTGAAGCAGGAAGTAGCATGATCAAATTTACATGTGATTTTTCCAGACAACCTATCAAATAAACTCAATTGTTTTAGTCTGGCATTAAATATCTGGCTCTAGGTGCTCTTTCTAGCCTCAGGTTGTTTATTGGCCCGTTTTAGACATGCAACACTCCAAACAATCTGGGGCGCAGGGGTGGCTCAGTCCGTTGAGCGACCGACTTTGGCTCAGGTCATGATCTCACAGCTTGTGAGTTCGAGCCCCGTGTCAGGCTCTGTGCTGACAGCTCAGAGCCCGGAGCCTGCTTTGGATTCTGTGTCTCGCTCTCTCTCTCTGCCCCTCCCCCACTCGTGCTCTGTCTCTCTCTGTGTCAGAACTGAACATTAAAAAAAAAAAACAAAACACACAACCTGAATTACTTGACATTCTCTTAACAAACTACATCATCATCTTCCTCACGTTTTTCCTCTGCCTAGTACATTAATTATTACCCTGCCATCTTCAAATTTCTGGATCTCACCTATCCTTCAAGGTTTAATTCAAATAAATCACTCCCCAATTCCCCCCCAAACTTATTTATGCTCTTTCTTCTCAACTCTCACTGTACTTTTTGTACTTTGCTTTTGACACGTGCCACATTCAATCTTAGACTGCTCTTTGTCTACTGTTAATTCCCCTTACTTGACAGTAATACTCCAGAGAAAGGAGAATATTTCATTTAAATAGGTAATAAACATTTGAATGGCTGAACATATAATCTTATTACATGATTGATTGGAATACCTGGCATGTATGCCAGGGAAACTGTTACCAAATCAAAAGACATTTATAGAAAATTGATAAAAATACCCTTCTCTGTCCTCTGTGATAACCTGCAGAAATAGAGTTTATTTAATTAACATCAAAACAAATCCCACTTGGTTTTTTGTTTTTGTTTTTTTTTTTTTTTTTGGGCAGAAGAAAGATATAATTTAACAAACTAGGCAGGATATATTAAGTCAAAGGAGGGAAGAAAAGGAACACTAATTAAGTACCTGCATTCTTTTTTTTAATCCAAACTTACAGGCATTATTTTCATCATCTCCATTTTTCAAGTGGGGAAAGTGAAGCCGGAGAGATTGATCTGACCAGTATGATACAATTACCAATAGAGCTGGGAGTTTTAACATAGCTTTGTCTCAATTCCTGGTTCATGTTTTTCCCCTAGTCTACTGGACCACATTACTTACCCGAGTCTATTCTGTATTTACCTAATTCTTTTAAAGGAGACTGTTGGTATATTGGCGGAATTAGACCTTGCTCTTTGAATATTATTGGAGTTGAAGCCAACTGATGACAAGGTTTCCTTTGTGGGGTTTTAAACAGGTTTGGTTCATAACTGATTTTATATCCAGATTCTTCTGTGGGTTCAGAATTATAAGGTGGAGCTTCTAAACAAAGTTCTTCAAACCAGTTAAGGCTTATTGGCCCTAAATCTGTAAGAAAAATAAAAATTCCATCTTGGTTTAAATCAGTGACAGGTAAGTTCATGAACCAGTAAAGATCATAACAAAGAAAAGGATGCTTGAGATTTTGACTGTAGATTATTTTTGTTAATGCATATTAATTAAACAAGAGCAGTAATCTGTTCTCCCTCCAATCTGTAGCACGGTCTAACAAGAGTTTACAAACGTTACAAGGTGATTGCTCCTAGCTATATTAGTTAGCTTTTCTAAAGTTTTCTTTCTCTTATATTCAGGATTCAGAAACAAGTCATTCATAGCAAGAATGCATTCCACAGATACAATTTAATTACAAAGACTACATAAAGGGATGTGACAAATCTGTAAGTACAGGAACATGTAGACTCACAAATCAAATGGAATAAAAAGACTCCCTCCTGTTAAAGAGAAATGACAAAATTTCTACTATGATCTATCTACCCTTAAAGTAGTGATTCTCAATGTGTGGTCTCTGGACTACTGATGGTGGGGGTGAGGGTGGGGGGTAGGTCCCCAAGACAAATTCAAGAGCTCCATTAGGTTAAAACTATTTTCATAATAATACGAAGGTATCATTTCTTTTTTTCACAATGGTGACATTTGCACCCTTGGTGTGTAAAACTGATGACATCTTTGCATGAGTCAAGGCAGTGGCAATAAACGGGGCTAGTAATTGTATTCATCATCACGCACTTGTCAAAAACAAAACCAAAAAACCAGTCCAACTTAAAATATCATTAATGAAGCAGTAAAAATTATTTTATAAAGCCCAACCCTTGAGCACATCTTTTTAATATTCTCTGTGACAAAATGGAAAGTATGCATCAAGCATTTCTGCAGATTAAGTACGACAGTTGTCTAGAAAAGCACAAGTGGTGAGTTATGAGCTGAATTAGCACTTTTTCATGGAAAGTCATTTTTAGTAGAAAGAACAACTAACACATAAGTCATTTTGAGTTGAGTGATTTGGTGAACATTTTCTCAAAAATGAAGTGAGCCTATCACTGCAGAAAAAAGTTTGTTGCCAGTGAGAAAATGACAGCTTTTAAATGGGAATTCGAATTTTGTTAAAGTTTATTAAGCTTCTGTAAACTTATCTTCTTAATCTTAGGAGATTTTTCTCATGAGATTAGTGAATTAACACATGTGATTTTTAACGCTTAATACAATGTGTCAATATATGGAATATTTGTAATCCACAACACTGACATCTTACAATGTATCAATACCCAATGTTACAACATGGATAAAAGATTTATTCAAAGTGCAAAAAAGACTAATAGAATTAAATGTAACAAGAGTATAAAAAGCTGACGATATGGTTTCCAATTCCATATTGCAACTCTTAAACTACCACTTGTCAATTTTTTGTGTATTATCAAAGAAAAATACCCACAATTAACTGAAGACTATTAAAATACTCCTTTTTCTCAACTACACTGGTGTGTGAGGCTGGCTTTTCTTTATATACTTGTACCAAAACAACATACTGCAACAGATTAAATGTAGAAGCAGGTATGAGAATCCAGCTATCTTCTTTTAAGCCAGATATTAAAGTGCAAAATTGTAGGGGCACCCGGATGGCTCAGTCATTTAAGCATCAGACTTCTCAGGTCATGATCTCAAGGCTTGTGGTTTGAGCCCCGCCATAGGACTCCATAGGACAGTGTGGAGCCTGCTTTGGATTCTGTCTCCTTCTCTCTCTGCCCCTCTCTCTCTGCCCCTCGCCTGCTTGCGTCTGGGCTCTCTCTCAAATATAAATAAACATTAAAAAAAATTGGAAAACAGAGCCACCCTTCTTTTTTTTGGGGGGGGGGAATACAGTTATTTTTCAAAAAAATGTTATTTATGTTAATATGCAATGGGTTTATCTTTAAGTGAATTAATAAACATTTTTTTTTTCAAATTCTTAGCTTTAATTTCTATATGGTAGTCTGCATAAACAAAAGCTCTCTGAGGTCCTCAATCATTTTTAAGAGTTTAAGGAGTATTGAGACTAAAAAGTTTGACAACTCCTCCTGTCAAGTAACATTACCAACGCTTCTGATTTGCTAGAAGGTCTGTGCTTTAAAAGCAATTCTTCCTACTACTAATTTTAAGAGGCTGGTCTTTTGTTTATCCCCAGGGTTCTACACTTATCATTTGGCTAACCCTAAATGACCATTTTCTCAACTGGATGGATGACTCCAGAAGGAACAGTTTACAGTGTAAACAAAACCGTCAAGTATTGGATTCTTTTCAGCAAGCATGCATATTTACATATTTTTCTGAAAACATTTTCTCAAGGCAAATGATCAACTTTGTCAATACCTGCTTTATTGCACCGCGTCCTAAAAATTTCAAAAAAAGTTGGTCTCTCTTTGCACCCAATAGGCATTTTTATCTACAATATTACTCCGATGCTTGGTAACTCTGCAAAAACAAACAAACAAAAACACACCAAATACACTTCACAGGGATGCAGTCCTTGTTAACTGACTCTAAGGTACAATCAGAAGCAGGTAAACTTGCCTAAAGTTACATTGTTTCTTTACCTCGGTCCTATCTTTTGGGACGGTAGCTGAACTCACTGCGAGGATGGGAGCGTTCCGTGTTTGTGCTGTCCAACGGAGTCGCCACTAGCCACATGAAGCATTTGAAACGGGGGAAGCGCGACTCAAGAACAGCATTTTAAATGTTTACTTTCAATTAAGTTAACTAGTCACGTGCGGCTAGGGGATGCTGTCAGTGACGGGTCCTATGAGAGGTAACTATCTTTGGACAATTTCAAATCAGTAAATCTTCGTAATACAGCAAATGCCGGAGGGTTTAAGCAAGACAGATACAGCGTACCAGGAGCTGTAAAACATTTTCCGGAATTACGATATTCCGTTAAAGTTAACTTCATCGTCTTTCCAATTAAGGAAACTTCAGACTGGGACATCTGGGGCAGCTAAGGGGCAAATGCTGGGCGGGTGGCGGGGCCCGAAGCTGGGAAGTGGAGTCCCAAGGAAGCGCCAGGGCTCGAGTCCGCTCAGCGGAGGAGCCGAACCCCCGGCCCTTTCTCCCAGTCGGTGCGAGGTTGGCACCGACCGTAGAGGGCGGGAGGCCGCGGCTCCCACCCCGGGAACGAGAGGCGTTTCCCCGCCGCCTCACACCGGCCCGTCCGTCTCCACCCAGCCAACACTAACCGCCTCCGCTGGAGGAGCTCTTTTTGGCCGGAGAAGGCTGACAAAAACCGCGCCGGCACCTCGACCAGAAATCTGAGCCGCAGGCTCGTTTGCGCGGCGACCCACGGTTCCGACAACAACCAAGGCGCGGAGTCCCAGCAGCTCCGCCTCCGCCGACCCTGTTTCAGACGCTCGCGCCAAAAGCCTGCTCCCTGCGCACGTCACGCGTTGACGCCATGACGCGCACGCAACGTGCGCGCCACCCGGAAGTCAGGCTCTGCAGCGTCCGTGTGGCGAAAGCCAGGCGCTTTTACGGCTGCTGAGCGTCCGGTCTGGAACCGCGTAAAGACGGAGCTGGGGTGCTTCTTGTCTTCTCCCTGAGCCTTCGGAGTACCAGGCCGCGCTGCTGGGGGGGCGACCGCGCACAAAGTGTACTTCGCCACTCCTCATTCCCTCTGCCCCACCTCACGTTTGGGTGACCGCTAGGGTACACGGCCTGGGGTCTTTGAAAGACCTTTGTTCTCCCCTAAGAACGGCGTCCCCTAAAGTGGCCCACCTTGGGAACCCCCAGAGTGGGCCGTGGTTGTGGCTAACTGCCTTCCCGGTTGCGTGCTCTGCATAGAGTGGAAAGGGCTGAGATTTGAAGTCAGAGAACTCTAGTTCTAGTCCCCGTGTTGCTCTTACGTGGCAGCTTTCCAAGACCTCTAAGCCTCGAAAAATTGTGAAATGACCGTAGCTCTCCTGCAGGTGTTCCCCCCTGCAGGCTTCCGTAGTATTATTTATATTCTTACAGCGGCCAGTCACCCTGTTTTGTGCCTTTCTTTTCTCTAAATCGCCTTGGAAGACTGGAATCTGTCCCCATCGTTCACAGGGTCTGTGACCTGGGTAGCAGGAAGCTTAATTACGGCTGGCTGGTATAACCTAAATTTTCTGGGTTCTGGTGTGAGAGCTGCTTATAGACCTTGCTGCTGTCACAAAGCTCTTGAGCAGTAAACAATGAAACAACCTTAGATTAGACAAAGGGTGGGCTCTTCTTGGTTACATAAGTGTCGTTTTAGTTGGATCCTTTTCTTTTGTTCTAGCAGGAAGCCTTACCAGTACAGATAGCAAAGTTTATGATCATCTAGGTCTAAATAGCAAAGGAACACACAGCTCTGATCCTTACCCAGTTAGAGTTACCACTTAACACTCATGAGTTACTCTGCTTTGTGCTTTATAGGTAATATCACATTTAATCTTGTAATAATCCTATAAATTAGTATTGTCAGATGGGGAAACCAAATCACCTGCTTAAGTAACTTGCCTGCTAACAAGGCCCAGGTTTCAGTTCAAGTCCTTTTGATTTCGGATACTTAACTATGCTGTGATTAAGTTTCCATTTACCCTCTAAATCAGAACAATTTGCTTTTTTCACCTTTTGGGACAGTGGCCCTCACTAGGAATGACTTAATGAGAGCTGTTGGCACACAGTACAACCTTCTAAAGTACATTTTCTCACCACATACACCTCCCCCCCCCCCCAACTTTATTCTCCTTGCTCCTGTGGTACCAGGGTCTTTACATTCATTAACTCTGCCGTGATATACTTACTTCCATATACTCTTCTAGTATGCTCAAATCATGCTAATGAAAGCACGTGTGTGAGTAAGAAGTCTAAATGAAAAACAGCTTTGAAGAAAGATTTGGGAGGAGTTGAAGAGATAGGAAGAGCAAATAGGTATCAGGTGGACATTAGACCTCTGTAGATGGGTAGATCTCCTGTCCTCCTTTAATTAGGGAAATAGGCAGCAGCTCCCATCAGAATCTGAAATAAATGGAGAAGCTTGGAACGGACCTAAACTAACTTGATCAGGAAAAAGAAGGGTGGATGAAGGTGGAAGGCAAAACAAGGAGACAAAGCGCACTGGGATTTGTGCTGTGCCTGGGTGCCGGGTGAGCAGATGGAACGCTTTGTCCGCGTTCCCTGTGGCTTGTACCAGGGCTATGGGAATACGATGCCTTTGGGCCAGCCAGGACTCTATGAACACAAACAGCCTGACTGGAGGCGAAATGCTGGTCCCCCCACTTTCCTGGCCAGGCCTGGGTTGCTGGTGCCCGCAAATGCCTCTGACTACTGTATGGACCCTTACAAGAGGGCGCAGCTTAAGGCCATTCTCTCCCAGATGAACCCCAGCCTGAGCCTGCGGCTTTGCAAGGCCAACACCAAGGAGGTGGGGGTGCAGGTGAGTCCGCGGGTGGACAAGTCCGTGCAGTGCTCGCTGGGTTCTCGCACCTTGCGCAGCCGCTCCCCTTGGAGCAGCTCAGGTCACAAGGTACCCCTGCCGGCCTGGGGAGTCTATTCTCCAGTGATAGGTCGCAGGGGCTTGATCCAGCCGCGAAAGGAGGGGGAAGACCAGGAGAGGAAGGCACTTTTGGGTCCTGCGGAGGCCAGCCAGCAGCAGCAGCAGTCACCACCAACGCCAAGGTCTGAGGAGGACAAACAGGAGGAGCTTTGCCAGCATGGGTTGGGGGAGGAAGGTACCCCAAGCCCTCAGGAAGGGAAGAGCAAGCAGACACAGGGAGTCGGTGGAGCAGATCTGCTCCGGAAACCCAACTTCCAGGTGAACTTTCTCCTCCCTGTCCTCAGTCCTCCGCTCGCCTTATCCTCTCTTTCCTCCTTTCCATTTCTGGGGTAACAGAGAAAAAAAATCTTTCACTTTGTACTTGACGAAGGAGAGGTAGTTCTGATAACATGTTTTAAATGGCCTATATGTTTTGTCACTTTTTGGTAGAATAGGGTGCTAACTTTAAGCATGTGAAACTCAGAAGTCTGGTAACCATTGCTATTGGGAATGAGGAGATGAGATGGGGTTTCAGGTCTGCCAAATATGTGACCAGATTTTCTTTTGGGGGAGATTGTGCTGGTGGCATTGTTGAAAGAACATTAGAAAAGTTTGAGAGGAGAAATAAGAATCTCAGAGTAATCCCTGAGCAATGAAATGCTAAATTAGCATAGTAGCCTTGAGGATAGCTATGAATGAGGTTAAGGAAGCTTTTTGTTTTTTCTTTTCAAGTTTATTCATTTAATTTGAGCGAGAGAGAGTGTGCAAGTGGGAGAAGGGGGAGGAGGGGGGAGAGAGAGAGAGAGAGAGAGAGTGAGAGAGAATCCCAAGCAGGATCTGCACTGTGTGAAGCCTGATGTGGGGCTCAAGCTCACAAACTGTGAGATCATGACCTGAGCTGAAATCAAGAGTTGGATGCTTAACCAACTGAGCCACTCAGGTGGCCGGGCTTTTTGTTTTTTTATACAAAGCCACAAGGAAAGAGGATCTGGCTTTCCCCCCAAAGATTGTAAAAGACTTTTCCCCCTTATCTGCAGTTTTTGGAACCAAAATATGGCTATTTTCACTGTAAAGATTGTAAGACCAGATGGGAGAGTGCTTATGTGTGGTGCATTTCTGGAACTAATAAGGTAAGTAAAAGTGAGCGGGACATGGGAGGAGGATGGGGCAGACAGATGTTAGAGGGAGAGCGTTTCCTAATGGAACGTGACCACAATGCTGTCTCATTCATTTGGCATCCTTCGTGCCAGGCACTTTATCGGTACGTGGTTAATGTTTGAACTGAATTGGACTGTCCACATGAACACCTGAGGCTCTCAGAACTGATGTTACATTTAGCTCGTTAGTTCTGCGGAACAGAATTGCATGTTATTTCGGTGAACTCTTGTGTCCGGTGGAACTGTCTATAATCATTTTTTAGTTGGTGTGTTTTGAGCCTGTTGAGACCTTGGCTCTAGGCAATTTCCACAGTTTGTCCACAAGGTGGAGCTATAAGAGAAATAATTTATTGTAAAGGTTCGCCTTGGACAGACTTGTGTAGGCTAAGCAGTTTTCTCTCAATTGAATTAGTTGTCAACGCATTAAGATTGGGAAAGACTTTATGATCTGCATTTCCAGTTTCCCTGATTAGACTCTGGTCGCTATAGACTCGATGAAAACAGGCTGGGGCGAAGCAGCTTCTCTCTCCTTTCACGGGGCTTGTGCACTTCCTTTTGCAACAGCTGACATCTGGTCTATCTCATTAACTTCAACAAGCCTTTGAGTTGGAGTCCCCTGTGCTTTCACGTTTTAGGTACTGCTTTTCTGGCTAAAGGCCTGTAGAAGGAGCGGGTAAGGAGGTGTGCTAAGACCTGAATGAAAACTTGACTTTTCATATTAGCCATTTACTAGACCCTGGAAGCAAATAGATTTTTATGCTATGCCAGAAGAAAACCAGTGGGTTTAATGAACACGCTCTGAGATGCTAGGATAAAAGGAACAAGACCTAGGACTCCTCCTTAAGACATTTATTCTCCTAGGAGATAAGATGCAATGTGGTGCTAGACACAGTGGCATTTGTGGCCTGGAAGTGGTGCAGAAATAACACAGGAGGCGGCTGATTAACCCCGTCAGAGGGAAGGCATCATGATGTCCAGGCAGGATTTTTGAGGCTAACTAGGAGGAGTTCACCAACTGAAGCAGGGAGAAACTGTGCACCAGAGAATGCAGAGTTGAGAAACAATATGTATGGGTGGTAACTATAAATAATTTGAAGTTCAAGTGGGGAAATAATGAGAAAATGAAAAAGTAGAGGCTAATAGACTAAGACAGAAGGCAAAGGTCAAGGGTTTGGCCTTCATGCAATGAATAAAATTATAATAGTTACTTCCCATTGAAGATTTTTTACTGTGGTACTTTGTGTACATTAATGGTTGCCAGAATTATAGAAAAAGCAAGTGGTAGTATCTCAATTTTGCAGGTAAGGAAATGAGGTTCAAAGAGTGAGAAAAAGGGACTGATAGCACTACTTAAGACCTCAGGTAGAGGTTGGGCAAAAGCAGGGCACAAAGTGGGGAAGAGATTACTTAAGAACTGGGAGCCTAAGGTACATATAATATTGTGTGTATATATATGTATATATAAAAACCCCTTATTTCTTTTTAGGTTTATTTCAAACAACTGTGTTGCAAATGCCAAAAGAGTTTTAACCCTTACCGAGTAGAAGCAATCCAATGTCAGGTAAGCATGTAGAGCACTTTTATTGAGTCTATAAGGTTACCATTCTTAAATATGAAGCTTCTGTGGCAAAATGTTAGGATTTGATAGATTGGGTATTTGAATAGGAATGTTAAGTTCTCTATGCCTTGAATTTTTATAACATTTTAGAAAAATAAATTCTGGATTTTGGGGGGTGTAGGAGAGGAGACATATTAACTCTTAAGTTGCTTTATACGGTATATTTATGTATGGGCCATATATGTTGTTTATCAAACACTCTTTGTGCAATTTGGATGTAGTAATTTTTTTTTTGAGTTTTTAAATTTTAATCCCAGTTAGTTAACATATAGTGTTACATTAATTTCAGGTGTACGATATAGTGTTTCAATAATCCCACATGGATGTAGTAACTTAATAGGGAACCTGTATTAAGCTTTTACTATGTACCAAACTTTGGGCTAAGTGCTTTACATGCATTATCTCCTGTAATCTAAACTTTGAGGTAGGTGTTATCCCCATGTTCCAGACCAGAAGGCTAAAGTTGATGAAGAAATAACTTGCCCAAGTGTAAGCAAGTAGTAAATATTAGAACTTTGATCATATTTTATGGTGTCTCCGGGGTCTAGGAAGTCACAGAATTAGATATCTAAAACACCTTGTAGAGACCTCTTTTTAAACTTTTCAGAGAAGTATGGCATAGTTGGTTTTCATAACTGAGACATTTTTAAGATCTCAATCCTTCACTTAAAAATAAATTTTTTGTCCTACTTAGGAATAAATATTTAAAAAACTAGTCTAACAGTTTATGAATGGTTTACCTTTAGATTTTCTAGTTGGACATTCTCATTTAATCTGTTTATGTTTAATATAATGTAGGTTGAAATATATTTTCTTATATTCCTCTTGTGTTCCATTGAAGTGACTTTTTTTTAAATAAAAAAATAATTTCCCATCTCTATTATCTTGGTAGTTATTCATTGTTTGCTATTCTTCTGGCAGTTACCTTAGACATTCCAACATGATTCTTTGACCTATCAAAGTTTGCATAAATCATTAATAATACCTGTCCTTGACAATACAGTGAACTTAGAACACTCTAACTCCTTATCACCTCATCCTAATTTATATACTACTGTTGTATATTTTAATTTTAAACATCATAAGGCGTTATTTTATATAGTCATTCATTTAGCTTTAGCTACACATATTTCCTTTCTGCTGCTCTTCATTCCTTTTTGTATCTGAGACCACTTTTCTTTTACATGAAGAATATGTTTTAATATTTACTGTAGCACAGGTCTGAAGGTGACACATCCTCTTTTGCCTGGATGATGGTTTAAAGGATAATTTTGCTGGGTATAGAATTTTTAGGTTGGCAGTAGTTTTCTTTCTGCTCTTTAAGGGTATGACCTTTATTGTTTTTGAAGTTGGTTGTTAGCATTACTAATTCCCCTTCTTAAATCTACTTGCTTTTAAGATCTTTCTCTCTGCTTTGTTTTTCAGTAGTTTTACAGTTAGATGCCTAGTTGTGGTTTCTTTGTATTTATCTGGTTGAGATTCATAGCATTTCTTGAATCTATAGTTTGAAGATTGTTACCTCTTTTGGAAAATTATCAGCTATAATCTCTTAAAATATTACTTACACCCCCATTATCTCTCTATTCCAGTTACTCATATTAGACCTTTAACCATAACCCTTATGCCTTTTATGTTCTTTTCTGTATTTCCTATGCTTTTGTCCCCCTTTGCTCCAGTTTGTATATCATCTACTAAAATAAACCTAAAATTTTTTTTTTAAATGTATTTTACAAAACCTCTGAGGTTAATGCTCTTTATATCCCTTTTAGAAATGAAAACTTAGAGGTTAAATAGCTTCTCAAAGTTACAAGATAAAGAGTGAAAGGATTTTATCAGGTAGGTCTATTTCACATTTGAAGCAACCAGTGGAATAAGGTTGTAAGATAGGCCCTTGAATGAGATCTGTTAAAATGCTAAGAAACTTACACTAAAGGAAACTTATTTCACCTATGTCCCTCATAATCGTTTGTATCTTAGCACACACTTTAAAATAAAGAGGCCATAACATTACAGTCTCAGTAACTCCTCCCTGTTTGCAAATTTCAAGTACTCAGTCAGTGCTATGTAATGATCACATTTAAACAGAATTAGCTTAAGGTTTTGCCAAAATGTTGATGCTTCAAGGTTCCATAAGAGGGGGGAAAAAACATCAGCCAATGAACATTTTACCCTGTAGTGCCCCATCTCTCACTCTGTCTTCCGTTTCTCTAATTCTTTCTTCAGCTATTTCCAATCTGCTATTAAATCCATCTGTTGAGTTGATTTAAGTTACTCTGTTTTCAGTGCTATAATTTTTGTCTTTAAAAAATAACTTCCAGTTTTCTGCTGAACTTACCAGTCTTATTTCTTTGAACATGTTAAGCATAATTATCTTAAAATCTGTACTACGTAACTCCATTAACTTAATGCCCTATGGTTCTGTTGCTATCATTGTCATTTTCCATGTTTTTCAAATTTGTTGTTCTATCTCCTCATGTACCTCATATGATTATTTTTGATTGAGTGTTGACTAGTGAATATGAAGAATTACAGTGATAATTTGAGGCCTAGGATAGTATCTTCCTTCACAGAAGATTTGCTTTCTTCTGGTGGGAAGATAGGGATATTAACAGTTCTTAGATTGCTATTTTCTAAACAGGGTTGAGCTATTTTGAAACTGGGCTTTAGCATCTGTAAAAGCTGGTCAATTTTTGGTTCATCTTTATTCTTAGGTTGTAACCTTTCAGGGTCCCAACACAAAACCTGAACTGTTTACCAGTTCTTTCCCATTTTGGCATATTTAAGATTACCATCAGCTACATTGACTTGTCAAACTTCCTTTCAGCTTTTCACTGTCCTTCATTTCTTCCAGAATTGGCAGACCTTTAGGGAGGAAATAGTCCTAAATGTCAGGCTCCCCTCCACTTCTGGGTTTCTTTCTCTAATGCTTTGATAATTCTGTAGTGCTTCAAATAGTTATTTTTAAAAGTTATTTCTTTAGCTCAGGTTTTCTAGTTATCCTAAGCAGGTGGCTTGGTCAAAACTACCTAGTACACCATTGCCAGAAACAGAAACCTACCTTTAGAGTAAATCCTTATTTATTTATATTTTTATTTATTTTTTCCACAGTAAGAGTATTGTGAGGATTAAATGAATTTATATAAAGTACTAGAATAGTGCATGCAGCAAACACCATGTGAATAGTAGCTACTAGAATTTTCTTATAAGGATGCATACTTGTCACTGGAAGAGTGGAAGTTATAAATGTAGTACAATGTTTCATAAATAATTTAGACTTTGATTGGCAAAATGAAGATTCCTAGTTCCACAATATAAATTGTAAAGCTTGACTTTTTTTAGCTATGGTCACGTGCAGAAAATGGAGCAGTGATCAATTTTAAAGATAAGCAGGGTTGAGAGGGTGTACAAGGGCAGTATACTGGTCTCCATGGGGTGTGATTTTTTATTTATTTATTTATTTATTTATTTATTTTTTATTTATCAGAAGACCGAATGTGATAATGGTTAAGAACACTTTATAGTGAAGATAAGGCATTTCTGGAGCAAGAAGAGAATTAGCTTCCTCTATAGTACCCTTCCCCCTAGTTGTGACAACCAAAAAGCATCTCCAGACATTGCCAGATGTTTGCTGGTGGGTACAGTACAGCTGGTTGAGACACTGCTCTAATGTTTTCAAATATTCCAGCCTAGATAATCAAATTGCTTAATACTCACTGCCTCTCACCCCTACCTGGCTACAGATGTAAAAACCTATTAGTGAAGAAATTCTATAAACTCTAACTTCTCAAACCTTTTTCTGTCATGAGATCCTCTTGGTTGGCTTAGCAGTATTGTCTCAAATACTATCTTTGCTCTTTGATCTTGAAAAATGCATAGCATTTAGTGGGATGTGAGTATCTCTGTACAACTTGGTCTAGGACTTCTCATAGGACTCAAAGGAAGATGACGATATCAAGGATAGGGATGGTGGGGAGAAGTATTTTAATTTGAGGATTATATTTGAAACACTGATTTAACTATTTAGTGTCCAAACTGTTCCTTGTTTTCTAAAGACCTGTTCAAAGTCTCGTTGTTCCTGTCCTCAAAAGAAAAGACACATTGATCTAAGGAGGCCGCATCGACAGGAACTGTGTGGTCGCTGCAAAGACAAGAGATTCTCCTGTGGCAATACTTACAGCTTTAAATACATCATGTGACAGGCAGTATGACTTGTACAGGACACCCAAACTTTCCTTGTAACTTACGGTACTGTTCCTTTTTTGCAACTTAGCTCTGACCTGGTATTGGAAAACGGACTAGGCTTTTGTACTTTTTGTAGGTTGCTTAACAATTGTACAGTGTGAGTAGAATAAAATAAATGCATGTAAAATAGACCATGAAGGCACATTAATTGGTGATCTCGGGGTAAAAACATCCATACAATATTGGGAAATGGTAGATACTGTCACTTATATGAAGGGAACAATAGTCATTTGACAAACTTTTATCAGCTGGTTGTTCTAAGCACTGGAAATACAGAGATGATGAGGGGCAAGGTCCTGGCCTTCAGCTATACATAATAATTGTAGCAAATGCTTAAACAGCATTTATTATGTGCTATGGATTGTAACTCATTATAGCAGCCATATTAAGTGCAAACTATTATACCCCCTCTTAAGAGATAAGGAGAGGGAGCCACAGAGAGATCAAAGTGTAGAGCCAGGATTTGAACCCACATGGACTCTGACTTGCTCCATAGCTTGAACTACTGCATATATATGCACGTACATATATTTATGTATGTATACATACATACATACGTGTGTATATATATACATATGTATACATATATGTACACATATAAATACACATATATATGTGTACATATAAGATATATGTATTTTTTTCGGATTCAAATGTGGTAAGTGCTGTGAAGGGAACAGTGCTGTGATAGAGTGAGCTTTTAGGTAGGGTGGTTGGGATGAGGCAGCATGAGAATGGAGACCTGCAGGATAAGGGAGCTTAGAGAAAAGGAGATGGTCTTGACCCAAGGGAACAGAAAGAGCCAAGTCTCTGATCTGAGCAGGTGGGCCATATTCTTGGCATGGCCCAGGAATAGGAGCCCCTAAGGCTAATGTAGGACAGAAGCTGGAGAAGACAGGGCTCAAGTTACAAACAGTTCTTTTGGCCTTAGCAAGCCTATGGCAGCCCATGAAGGAGTTTCAACAAGACATGACATCAGATTCTTACTTTAAAAAACTCTCTCTGTCAGGGGAAGACCAGGTAGAGTGGAAGGTGGGAGACCAGTTAGGAGGTTCACGAATGCACAGGCAAAATGGTGGCTCAGACAAGGGTGGGGCCATGGAGATGGAGAGAAGTACATCAATTCAAGATAATGTTGGAGTTATACAGGATTGGAAGTGGATGATGCAGAAATAAATGACTTTGATTTTCCTACTTTTTTCTTAAAGTTTATTTTGAGAGAGAGAGAGAGATCAGGAGCAGGGGAAGGGGAGAGAAAGAGGGAAAGAGAATCCCAAGAGTCTCCTCATTGTCCGCACGGAGCCCTACACAGGGTTCAAACTTCGAAACCATGAGATTGTGGCCTAAACTGATACCAAGAATCGGACGTTCACCTGCCTGAGCCACCCAGGCATCCCGAAATAAATGACTTTTAGATTTCTACATTTAGCTATGGGGCAGGTGGAATTGAGAGGTATAACATTTAGGAGCAGGCTGTGGAGTCTTATTATCTAATTTCAAATCCTGGGTGTGGCAGATGTATGATTATTGGCTAATCATGTGAATACCTTAAAGCTATGGCAGGTTCAGTTTCAGACCACCGCAGTAAAGTGAGTATCTCAATAAAGTGAGTCAAATGAATTTTTTGTTTTTTTTTTTTTTTTTTTAGTTCATATAAAAGCTGTGTTTACATATACTGTGATTTATACTGTAGTCTCTTAAGTGTGTGATAGCATTATTACTAACAAAAATGTATATACCTAATTCAAAATCGCTTTATTGCTGCAAAGTGCTAGACATCATCTGAGCTTTTAGCGAGTTGTAATTTTTGCTGGGAAGGTCTTGGCTTGATGTTGATGGCTGCTCACTGATTAGGGTTGTGCTTGCCTGCTGACTGATTAGGGTGGTTGGCGTGGCTGTGGTAATTTCTTAAAATAAGATAACAGTGAAGTTTGTGCCTCATCCATTGACTCCTCCTTTCATAAATAGTTTCTCTGTAGCATGTGATAGCATTTTACCCACAGTAGAACTTCTTTCAAAATTGGGGTCAGTCCTCTCAAACTATACAGCTGCTTTATCAACTAAGTTGACATAATACTCTAAATTCCTCATTGTCATTTCAACAATATTCACAGCATTTTCACTAGGAGTAGATTCCATCGCAAGAAACCATTTTTATTGCTCATTCATCAGAAGCAATTCCTCCTCCATTAAAGTTTTCTCATGAGATTGCAGCAATTCGCTCACATCTTGAGGCTCCACTTTTAACTCCAGTTCTCTTGTTACTTCCACCATATCTGCAGTTACTTCCTTCACTGACGTCTTGGATCCCTCAAAGTCATCCATGAGGGTTGGAACAAACTTCCTCCAAACTCCTAGTAATGTTGGTATCTTCTCATAAATCACGAATGTTCTTAATGGCATCTAGAATGGTGAGTCCTTTTCAGAGGTCTTTCCATTTACTTTTCCCACATCCATCAGAGGAGTCACAACTATGACAGCTATAGCCGTATGAAGTGTATTTCTTAATTTTTTTAATGACATTGATTCATTTTTGAGAGGCTGAGACGCAGCACAAGCAGGGGAGGGGCAGAAAGAGTGGGAGATACAGAATCTGAAGAAGACTCCAGGCTCTGAGCTGTCAGCACAGAGCCCGATGCAGGGCTGGAACCCCAAACTGTGAGATCATGATCTGAGCCGAAGTTAGATGCTAGAAGTGTATTTAAGATTTGAAGGTCAGAATTATTCCTCTATCTATGGGTTGTAGAATGGATTGTATGTTAGGTGTGAAAAGAACCTTAATCTCACTGTACGTTTCCATCAGGTTTCTTGGGTGACCAGGTACATTGTCCGTGAGCAGTAATATTTTGAAAGGAATCTTTTTCTGAGCAGTAGGTCTCAATAGTGGGCTTGAAATGTTCAGTAGAACATGTTGTAAACAGATGTGCTGCCATCCAGGTTTTATTGTTCCATTTACAGAGCACAGGCAGAGGACATTTAGCATAATTCTTAAGGGCCCTAGGATTTTCAGAATGATAAATGAGCATTGCCTTCAGTCTCGAACCAGTTGCATTGACCCGTAGCCAGAGGGTCAGCCACACATTGACTTCTCTCTAGTTCTGAAAGTCCTCAATGGCCTCTTCTTCCAACAGAAGGCTGTTTTGTCTCTATTGACAGTCTGTTGTTTAGTGTAGCCACCTTCATGAATTATTTTAGGCAGATCTACTGGATCACTTGCTGTTGCTTCTACACCAGTGCTTACAGCTTCACTTTGCACTTTGATGGAGATGGCTTCTTTCCTTAAACCTCCTGAACCCACCTCTGCTGGTTTTAAACTTGTGTAGCCTCCTTACCTCTCTCTGCTTTCATAGAATTAGAGTTAGGGCCTTGCTCTGGATCAGGCTTTGGCTTAAGGGAATATTGTGGCCAGTTTGATCTATCTAGACACTTACACTTTCTCCATATCTGCAATAAGGCTATTTCACTTTCTTATTTGTGTCTTCACTGGTGTAGCACTTTTAATTTCCTCAGAGAACCTTTCCTTTGCACTCACAACTTGGCTACCTCTTTGGCACGAGAGGCCTAGCTTTGGGCCTATCTCGGCTTTTGACATGCCTTCCTCACTGAGCTCTATCATTCCTAGCTTTTGACTTAAAGTGAGAGGTGAGTGACTCGTCCTTTCACTTGAACACCTAGAGGCTACTGTAGGGTTACTCACTGACATAATTTCAATATTGTGTCTCAGGCAGAAGGGAGCCCTGAGGAGAGTGAGAGAGATGGGGGGATGGCTTGTTGGTGGTACAGTCAGAATACGTTCGACATTTACTGGTAGTTTTTTATTTTGTGGGCTAAGCTTGTGGCACCCCGAGACATTACCATAGTAACATCAAAGATGACTGATAAAAGACCATCAAAAAAATGTGGTGAAAAGGTAGAAATATTGTGAGAATCACCAAAATGTGACATACTCACAAAGTGAGTAAATGCTGTTGGAAAAAATGGCACCAAGTCTTGCTTGACAGAGTTGCCACAAACCATCAATTTGTTAAAACGAAAACGAACCGTATCTGCAAAGGGCAGTAAGATGAAGCCCAATCAGACAAAGTATGCCTGTACTTAACTCTCCATGTCTCAGTTACTCTTCTGTAAAATGGGAACAATAATCGTACCTGTCCCTTAGCGGTAGTATGAGGACTAAAGGAGCTGATACATGTTCTGCATTGAGGATCATACCAGTATCATTGTGAGGGCTTGGTAAATTGAATTTTTACTTTGGTGGAACTTGGTAGTGAGATGGGAGAGTTTCTTTTTCAACACACTAGGTTTGAAATATTTGAGACCTCCAAATGCACATGTCCTGTAGGCTGTCGAGTATATGAATTTGGAATTTAGGAAAGCTGTCAGAGCTATGGCAGAGATTTGGAGATAAAAAAAATAGAGTTCTTAAATCTCTTGGATCTGGACAAGACCACGTGGGAAGAAAGTACAGCCCAGGGCTCTGGGGCACATGAACATTTACAGCAACGATCCCAAAACATTCACGTTCCAGGAGTTATCTGGTGATCATGTTAATTGAGGATTGTGATTGAGTAGGTTTGGGGTCTGAGTCTGCAAACCTAACAAACTCCCAGATGCTATCAATGCCCCTGGTCTTCTGGATCACACTTAGAGTAACAAGAGGTTAGAGGTAAAATAGGAGGTCAAGAGGGATAGGAAGAGGATGGTGTCACGAAAGCAAAGCTAAAACAGGATTTTAAGGCTGGTTGAGTCCATACCTGTGGTGAGTGAGAAAGATGCAGATAGACATCTTTGTTGGAATGGTGATGTGAAGGTTGCTGGTGATCTTGAAAGGAGAAGTTTTGATAGAATGGTAGGATGGAAGCCAGAGTAAAGAAAGTCAAGACCGTGAATAGAGATAATACTTTGGAGAAGTTTTGCTGTTAAAAAACTGAGAAATTGGAGATAGCCAGAAGGGCTTTTGGGGGGAATGTGAGGCATTAAGTTTGTACGTTAATGGAAATAATTCAGTAGAGAGAAGTTGATGATACAGCTGATAAAGGATCTGCCCATAGGAGCAAAGCCTTTGAAAAGGGAGAAGAGATGAAATCCAGAGCACAAGTGGAGTGATTAGGTCTGAGTGGAAAGAGTAAATTTTTTTAAATTAATTTTTTAATGTACACCCAAGTTAGCATATAATGCAACAATGATTTCAGGAGTACATTCCTTAATGCCTCTTATCCATTTAGCCCATCCCCCCTCCCACAACCCCTCCATCAACCCTCTATTTGTTCTCCATATTTGAGAGTCTCTTAGGTTTTGCCCTCCTTCCTGTTTTTATATTATTTTTGCTTCCCTTCCCTTATGTTCATCTCTTTTGTATCTTAAAATCGTCACATTCCAGTGATGTCATGATATATCTTTCTCTAATTTCACTTAGTGTTAAACCCTCCAGTTCCATCCATGTAGTTGCGAATGGCAAGATTTCATTCTTTTTGATTGTCGAGTAATACTCTATATGTATACCACATCTTCTTTATGCATTCATCCATCAATGGGCATTTGGGTTCTTTCCATACTTTGGCTCTTGTTGATAGTGCTGCTATAAACATTTGGGTGCATGTGCCCCTTTGAATCAGGGGCACTACTGTATCCTTTGGATAAATACCTAATAGTGCAAATGCTGGGTCGTAGGGTAGTTCTATTCTTAATTTTTTGAGGAACCTCCATATTGTTTGCCAGAGTGGCTGCACCAGCTTGCATTCCCACCAACAATGCAAAAGATATCCTCTTTCTCCACATCCTCGTCAACATCTGTTGTTGCCTGAGTCATTAATGTTAGCCATTCTGACAGGTGTAAGGTGGTATCTCATTGTGGTTTTGATTTGTATTTCCCTGATGATGAGTGATGTTGAGCATTTTTTCATGTGTCTGTCAGACATCTGAATGTCTTCTTTGGAGAAGTGCCTATTCATGTCTTTTGCCCATTTCTTCACTGGATTATTTGTTTTTTGGGTGTTGAGTTTGATAAGTTCTTCGTAGATTTTTGGATACTATCCCTTTATCTGATATGTCATTTGCAAATATCTTCTCCCATTCCATCTGTTGCCTTTTAGTTTTGCTGATTGTTTCCTTCTCTGTGCAGAAGCTTTTTATTTTGGTGAGGTCCCAAGTGTTCATTTTTGCTTTTGTTTCCCTTGCCTCCAAAGTTGTGTTGAGTAAGAAGTTGCTGCAGCCGAGGTCAAAGAAGTTTTTGCCTGCTTTCTCCTCTAGGATTTTGACAGCTTCCTGTCTTACATTTAGGTCTTTCACCCATTTTGAGTTTATTTTTGGATATGATGTAAGAAAGTGGTCCAGGTTCATTTTTCTGCATGTTGCTGTCCAGTTTTCCCAGCATCATTTGCTGAAGAGATTGTCATTATTCCATTGGATGTTCTTTCCTGCTTTGCCAAAGATTAGTTGGCCATACGTTTGTGGGTCCATTTCTGGGTTCTCTATTCTGTTTCAATATTCTATTGGAAAGGATGGAGCACCTAGAACATGGGGCTAAAGACAGGCTTATGGATTTGGGGGTGAGGATGAGACCCTGTGATTTGTGTTATTTACTCAATGCGTTATGAAGCAAAGTCTTCAGCTGAGGCGGGATAGGAAGGGAAAGGCATGGGAAGCTGATGAGGAAAAAGCAAGTAGAAGAAAGTACTAGGAATTTGACATTATCAGGCAAGGGTAATTGTAGGATTTTCTAATAGCTTTGGGAGCTCATTTGGAGACTTGGTGCTATTTGAACTAGGTTTGCTTGCAGTTGTGTTCTAGAAATGTCACGTGTAAACACATCTGGTGCAGGTGTGGAAAGTGTAGACCATAGTTGTAACTAGTTGAGTGAGATAGGTGTAAGATATTTGAGAATGTCAGCAAGGGAGTGATTATAGTCCCTGAAATTGAAACTTGTTCAGCAGAGAGCAGCTAGGGGATGGGTACTGGGAAAAGTAGTGAGTTCTACAGATTATTATTCACGATGGGAAAAGAACTATGAGATCAGGTAGGGGCTAGAGTAAAAGGGAGCTGGAAGGATTCCTGAGTGGAGTGCTGAAAGGTGAGATCCTGCAGCTGGTAGACTTAGTGCTGCTGATAGGGTTTTAGTATAGCTGTGAAATTGGGTGGTCAAGGTGGAGTAGAGGGGTGAAGACCCCTGAAGGTAAAAATGCTAAAACTGACGGGACAAAATTTTCTGTGGGTCATGCATGAGGATGTTGGGAGTCCCTGAGAACAGTATCAGAAGTTGGGGTGAAGAAGGTAGTAAGCAATTACCTATAGTTTTAGGGGGTGTGAACAGGAGGGTTTTTGATCATCAGATATCAACCACAGCTGTCACTTAAAATCATAGGAAGAACTTTATAAATTTACTAAGGCAGAGCCCTCCCTTCAGGGTTTGATTTAAGGAGTCTGGGGTGGGGCCTGTGCCTTTGAATCTTTAACAAGTTTCCTTAATGATTCTATTGTACAGCCAAGGTTCACAACCACTCCTGTGGTGATGGTGATTGGGTTGGGGAAGGACTGCTAATACAGCTGGGTGGCATGAATTTCCAAGTCTCTGGACTTTTTGAAATAGAAGTGAGGAGAAAAGGGTTGGAAATAGTAGAGAGGAGCAAGGGGGAGTTTTCTCAACATGATTGCTCAGGAACTTCCAGAAGTTGGTGGCAGGTGGTGAACGTTCTTGGAACCTGAATTAGTGCACAGTGTTAGAGCAAGAGATGGCTGTTAATATCAGTGTCTGGGCTGGAAGAGATGGTCACAGAAGGAAGCATCTGCTAAGAAACTGATCTTTAAGTGGACTTCAGTGAATTCTAGCCAGTCCCTTCCTGTGACCTCAAATACAAAGTCACAAATCGATGACAGATTTGGGGTCGAATCACTACACAAATTGTGTATATTGAAAAACAATGGGTAGTGTGCTTTAGAAGAAAGAAAGAACACTTGGGGCACCTGGGTGGCTCAGTCAGTTGAGTGTCTGACTTCGGCTCAGGTCACGATCTCATGGTTTGTGAGTTTGAGCCCCATGTCAGGCTCTGTGCTGACAGCTCAGAGCCTGGAGCCTGCTTAGGATTCTGTGTCTCCCTCTCTCTCTCTCTGCCCCTCCCTGCTCATGCTCTTTCTCTCAAAAATAAATAAAAACATTAAAGAACATTTTGCTGTATAATTTATTCTAATTAAATGTCTTTCAAATATGGTATAGTTATTAATAATTGCTTATTTGGTAGTCCCTGATCGGGATTTGACTGAGGGAGTCTTTATTTTTGACAAGCACCCCCTGGTGATTCCTTTTTTTTTTTTTTTTAAGATTAAAATTAATGTATTTATTTAGAGTGCTCAAGCATGCGTGACTGAGGGAGGGGCAGAGGGAGAATCCCAAGCATGCTCTGCATCATCAGAGCAGAACCTGATGTGGGGCTCAATCTCAAGGACCAGGAGGTCATGACCTGAGCCAAAATAGAGTTGACCCTTAACCACCTGAGCCACCCAGATGCCCCCAACTGGTGATTCTTAGGTTTGAGAATCACTAAGGCAGAGTTTCAATCTTGGCAACAGATTTCAACTTTTTTTTTTTTTTTTTTTTTTTGAGAGGGGGGAGTGGGTGGGCAGAGCATGAGCAGGGGAGGGGCAAAGAGGGAGAGGGAGACACAGAATCCAAAGTTGGCTCCAGGCTCTAAGCTGTCAGCACAGAGCCCAATGTGGGGCTCAAACTCCTAAACTGTGAGATCATGACCTGAGCTGAAGTCAGACACTTAACCAACTTAGCCACCCAGCCACCCCCAGATTCCAACTTCTAAACACTCCTGGAATTCGAGCATACTTCGCACCAATTAAAATGAGTCTCCAGAGAGGTGGAGCCTGGGTATTGGTATGTTAACTTTCCCACATGATGTAACACACAACTAGAGTTTCAAATTCATTGCCTTTACCTTCTGATTCTTACAAGGGAGATAGGTGAGTATTCTGTTGTTTGTTGTTTTTTTTTTTCTTCAGTAGTTTTAAAGACCATCTATATGTCTTTAGTACAGACTTCTCAACACCAGACTTGCATATCCACCCATTTGCTCACCATCTGGTCTTAGTTGTATAATTAGGTATCTCATTGTTAACATACCTGAAAATTGTGATTTCCACCTCTCAAACATACACTTCCTCATCTCCGTAAATGGAAATTCTATTCTTCCATTGGTTCGGATCAAATTTTGGAGTCTCTTACATTTCACACGTCATCAAGTCCTGTTAGCTCTACCTCTGAAATATTTCCAGAACATACTAACTTGTAATCACCTCTGTTGCCACTACCCCAGTCCCAGCCTTCATTACCTATTGACTGTACTATTATAACAGCCTTCTAGCTGGTCTTTCTGCTCCTGCCCTTCTATAGTCTATTTTTCACATAGCAGCCAGAGTGACCCTTTTTTAAAAACTTGCTTTTATTGTGGTGAAATGTATATAACATGAAATTTGCCATTTTAAATGCACAATTGAGCAGCATTAAGTACATTCACAACATTATACAACCATCACCACTATTTCCAGTGCTTTTTCATAACTTAAATATATCCTTTGTAAGGATAATGTTTTTTAATGTTTGTTTGGGGGGGGGGGGTTGGGGGAGAGAAAGAGAAAGAGCAACAGAGAGAGAGAGGTAGAGAGAGGGAGATAGACAATCCCAAGCAGTGTCCGTGCAGAACCCAACATGGGGCTCGAACTCATGAACCATGAGATCACAACCTGAGCCAAAATCAAGAGTTGGATGCTTAACTGACTGAGCCACCCAGGTACCCCAAACAGAATAATTCTTTTACAACAAAAGCATGTCACTGCTCTGCCGCCCAAATCCAGTGACTTTCCATTTCACTCAGTAAAGAATCAAGTCCTTCCTGACTCACATAACCTTTTCTGCTGTCCTCTCTGACCACTCTCCTCTTCACTCATTTTACTCTAGTCACTGGCTTCCTTCCTGTCCTTTCAACAATGGGATCATGCTCCTGCTTCAGGACCTTTGCATTTGCTTTCCCCTTTGCTGATATGCTCTTTCCCCCAGATGCTCGTATTGTGTCCTTAGTTTCTTTCAGACCTCTTTGATCTTATTAAGGCTTCTTTGACCCCCTTCTGAAGTAGCACCACACTACGGTTACTCTCTGTCCTTGTTTTGTTCATGGCACTCAACACGACCTGGCATAAAGAAACCAGTACATCTTCCTCCAGTAAAATGTAAGCTCCTTGAATAGAGAGCTGTCATATGTTTTTGCAACTGGAGAACCCCTGAAACCGTGCCGAGCTCACATTGGGTGCATAAATATTTGTGAATGAAGGAAAAAACTCAGCTCATGATAGGTATTCAAATGTTAATAATCCTAAGTAAGTGTATCAAAAACTTAAAACACCCAGGTTTATGGAGGTATAATAGGCCATAAAATTCACCTGTAGTCACTTTTATATTCAGGCAGGTATTTGGAAGCAGGTATAAGCTATGGATACAAGCAGCAGGAGGTACCCTTATTTCTATGATTCTACAATTAATTCGCTGAAAAGAACAGTGTTAGGATTTGGAACCAGAAGCACCTTAAGACGTGCCTCTGTGCATGTTTGTGTATGCGTGTCCGTTCGTGTGTCGTGTAATGACTACAAGCATCTTAATCACAGCTGTACTAACATATTCTTAAGTGTTCTCGCCAATGAGTGGGAATAATACGTATCGCTAAAATGTATGGTGCTCTAAGACACTCTATTTGGAGAATATAATTTTAATCGACTTAAGTCCAAGTTACGGTGCACCTATTTAAATTGCTTTTATGCCAGTGGACAAAAAGTGTATAATGTTTTGGTGCCAGAAAGCACTGAGATATGAGGAGGCATTTCTCTTATGAAAGCGCCTATTAGATATCTACTCTCTCCTTTGGGTGGATATCTCTACACCTCATCTCCTCTCCATTTCTTTGGGTCCCTGGGGAGGTGAAAAATTAATGCTTCAGTAACAGGTATAACACTATACCCAGGAGATTTGACTGCAGGTCTGCAGTTCTTACTGGGCTCAGCTAGTGTGGGGCTGAAGCTTTAAAGGGCCTTTCTTTTGCACAGTTTTCCTCACCTACGTTAGAAGGAGAGGAGGCTAAGAAATAGAGGAAAAGTAGAACATTTCCACATTAGCAAATCTGTTGTTTTATAAAATTAAGAATTAAACCTCCACATTTTATTACTATAGGTTACAATGTACTGTTGAAATTTCTTTCTTTGCTTTCTCCTTGTCTTTTCTTTCTTTTAATTCCAGTGTAGTTAGCATAGGGTGTTATGTTCATTGAAGGTATACAGTACAGTGATTCAAGAATTCCATATATTACTCAGTGCTCATCAAGGTAAGTGTGCTCTTAATTCCCTACACATATTTCATTCATTCCCCCACCCACCTCCCTTCTGGTAACCCTCTGTTCTCTGTAGTTAAGAGTCTGCTTTTTGGTTTCTCTCTTTCCCCCCGCCCCCTTTGTTCATTTGTTTCTTAAATTCCATACGCAAGTGAAATCATATGGTATTTCTCTTGCTCTGATTGGTTTATTTTGCTTAGCATTATACTCTCTTGGTCCATTCCTTTGTTGCAAAGAGCAAGATTTCCTTTTTTAGGACTGAATATTCCATTGCACATGTGTATGAATATGCATGTATACATACATATGTACATACATATGTACATACATACCACCTCTTTCTCCATTCATGTATCCGTGGATACTTGGGCTGCTTCCATAATTTAGCTATTGTAATAATGCTGCAATAAATCTAGGGGTGCACGTATCCCTTTGAATTAGTGTTTTTGTATTTTTTTGGGTAGATACCTAGTAGTGCAATTGCTGGACCATAGGGTAGTTCTATTCTTAACTTTCTGAGGATTTTCCATACTGCTTTCCACAGTGGCTGCACCAGTTTGTATTCCCACCAACAGTGCAGGAGGGTTCCCCTTTCTCCACATCCTCACAAACATGTGCTGTTTCTTGGTTTACTGATTTTAGCCATTCTGTCAGGTGTGAGGTGATATCTCATTGTAGTTTTGATTTGCATTTTCCTGATGATAAATTATGTTGAGCATCTTTTTGTGTGATACCACCAGCTTTGCTTTTCTTTTTCAAGATTGCTTTGGCTCTTCAAGGTCTTTTGTGGTTCCATACAAATTTTAGGATTGTTCTAGTTCTGTGAAATTTGCTATAGGTATTTTGGTAGGGTTTCTATTAAAGCTATAGATTGCTTGGGATGGTATAGACATTTTAACAATATTTGTTCCTCAAACCCATGAGCATGCATTGCTCCCCCCCCCCCCCCATTTCTTTGTGTCATCTTCAATTTCTTTCATCATTTTATAGTTTTCAGAATATAGGTGTTTCACCTCTTTGGTTGGGTTTATCTTTAGGTGTCTTATTATTTTTGGTGCAGTTGTAAATGGGATTGTTTTAATTTCTCTTTCTGCTGCTTCATTATTAGTACATAAAAATACAACAGATTTATGCACATGGACTTTGTATCTTGTGGTTTTACTGAATTCATTCACCAGTTCTAGTAGTTTTTTTGAGTCTTGTAGGCTTTCTCTGTATAGTATCCTGTCATATGCAAATAGTGAAAGTTTTACTTTCAAAAGGCAATTTGGTACCTTTTGTTTATGTTGTCTGATTGCTGTGGCTGAGACTTACAGTACTATGTTGAATAAAAGTGGTGAGAGTGGGCATCCTTGTCCTGTTCCTGTCCTGAGGGGAAAAGCTCTCAGTTTTTCCCCATTGAGTATGATATTCACTGTGCATTTTTCCATATATGGCCTTTATTATAAAGTATGTTTCCTCTAAACCTACCTTGTTGAGCTTTTATCATGAATGGATCTTGTCAAAAGTGTGTGTGTCCATTGAAATGATCACATGGTTTTTATTCTTTTATTGATGTGATGTCACATTGATCTGTGAATATTGAACCACTCTTATATTCTGAGAATAAATCCCACTGGATTCAGGTGAATGATTTTTTTTTTTTAACGCATTGTTGGATTCATTTTGCTTGTATTTTGTTGAGGATTTTTACATCTATGTTCATCAGATTTTGGCCTGTAGTGTTTCTGTTTGTTTTCTTTTTGTTTTTGTGGTGGCTTTATCTGGTTTTGGTGTCAGGTTGATACGATCAATCATAGATTGAATTTGGAAGTTTTGCATCCTCTTCTATTTTTTTCAAACAGTTTGAGAATAGGTATTAGGTCTTCTTGAGATATTTGGTAGAATTGGCCTTTGAAGCTCTCTGGTCATGGATGTTTGTTTTCTGGGGGTTTTTGGATTACTGATTCAATCTCCTTGCTGGTACCCAGTCTGTTCAAATTTTCTATTTGATCCTCCTTCAGGTCTGGTAGGTTATGTGTTTCTAGGAATTTACCCATTTCTTCTAGGTTGTCTAATTTGTTGGCATATACTCTCATAATATTCACATATAGTTGTTTATATTTCAGTGTTATTTCTCCTCTTTCATTTGTGATTTTTGTTTTCTCTCTGTTTCTTTCTTTCTTTCCTTTTTTTTTTTTTTATGAGTCTGGCTAGAGATTTATCAATTTTGTTGATTTTTTAAATAATTAGTTCCTGGTTTCATTGATCTATTTTACTGTGTTTTTAGTTTCTATATCATTTTTTTTTTCTGCTCTAATCTTTATTATTTCTTGTGTAAGGTTAGAATGTTGGAGATTTTTCTTCTTGACATAGGCCTGTATTGCTATAAACTTGCCTCTTAGGACCACTTTTGCTGCATCCCAAACTTTTGGACTGTTGTGTTTTCATTTTCACTTATTTGCATGTATTTTTTAATTCCTTCTTTTATTTCCTGGTTGATCCATTGTTTGTTAGCATGTTATTTAATCTCCATGCATTTGTGGTCTTTTCAGATTTTTTCATGGTTGACTTCTAGTTTCATAGTGTTGTAGTCAGAAAAGATGCATGGTATGATATTGATCTTTGTGCATTTGTTACGACTTGTTTTGTGGCCTAATACGTGATCTGTTCTAGAGAATGTTCGATGTGCATTTGAAAAGAATGTGTATTCTGCCATTTTAGGATGGAATGTTCTGAATACATCTGTTAAATGTTCTAGGTTGTCATTGAAAGCTAGTATTGTTGACTGTCTATTTGGATGATCTGTCCATTGATGTAAGTGGGGTGTTAAAGTCCCCTACTATTGTATTACTACCAATTCCTTTGTTTCTTATTAACTGTTTTATGCATTTGGGAGCTCCCATGCTGGACACATAAGCTCAGCACAGCTCCTAAGGTGGGGAGGGTGAAGTTTTAATAAGCTGTACATGTGTTCCATGGGTGGTCAGGAGTGTAGTGTTGGCAAGATTTGCCTAGGTGTTCTGGGGGAGTTGATCCACAGCACTGGGACTGAGGCAGGTCTGGCTGGGGAGGGCAAGGCCTGGTGCAAGGAAGTTAGTGAGTTGTGGAGCCTTGCTGGTTCCTGCAGGTGGCTGTGTGTTTATGATGATGGGGCAAGGGAGGGAAATGGCACCTGCCAGCTCTTTTGTTCCTGAAGTCCCTCAGCAAACTCAGATTAGTAACTAACTCTCCTTCCTGTAAGCTCCAGTTGCCTTTCAAACTGCTGTTTCCAAGCTATATCTCTATGGCTTGTGTGTTGTGCTGGATCTTTAAGGGCAAGGTCTCAGCTTCCTATTGGTCTCTGGGCTTCCTCAAAGCAGAGACTGATGTTTAAATTTCCAGGCTTTATTGCTTTGACCTATGTGTCTGTTTTTGTGCCAATACCATACTGTCTTGATGATTATAGCTTTGCAAGACAGGCTAAAGTCTGGGATTGTGATGCCTCCAGCTTTGTTTTCTTTTTCAACGTTACTTTGGCTATTCAGAGTCTGAGAATCTAGAAATGGACCCACAAATGTATGGCCAACCAGTCTTCAACAAAGCAGGAAAGCGTATCCAATGGAAAAAAGACAGTTTCTTTTAGCAAATGGTGCTGGGAGAACTGGACAGCAGCATGCAAAAGGATGAACCTGGACCACTTTCTTAAACCATACACAAAAATAAATTCAAAACGGATGAAATACCTAAATGTGAGACAGGAGCCATTAATAATCCTAGAGGAGAAAATAAGCAGCAACCTCTTTGACCTTGGCCACAGCAACTTCTTACTTGACATGTCTCCAAAGGGAAGGGAAATAAAGACAAAAATTAACTATTGAGACTTCATCAAGATAAAAAGCTTCTGCACAGCAAAGGAAACAATTAATAAAACTAAAAGGCAACCAATGGAATGGGAGAAGATATTTGCAAATGACATATTGGATAAGAGTTATTTCTATAGAGAACTTAACAAACACAACACCCAAAAAACAAATAGTCCAGTGAAGAAACGGGCAGGTGACGTGAATAGATTCTTTTCCAGAGAAGACATCCCGATGGCAAGCAGACACATGACAAGATGCTCAGCATCACTCATCATTAGGGAAATACAAATCAAAACCACATTGAGATATCACCTCTCATGGGTCAGAGTAGCTGAAATTAACAACTCAGGAAACAACAGATGTTAGGATGTGGACAAAGGGGAACCCTCTTGCACTGTTGGTAGGAATGCAAACTCTTGCAGCCATTCTTGAAAGCAGTGTGGAGGTTCTTCAAAAAATTAAAAAGAGAACTACCCTACTACCTGGCAGTTGCACTACTAGGAATTTATCCAAAGGATACAAGAGTGCTGTTGAAGGCTCACATATACCCCAATGTTTATAGCAGTACTATTCAATAGCCAAATTATGGAAAGAGCCCAAATGTCCATCCACTGACGAATGGATTAAGAAGATGTGGTATATATACACAATGGAATACTACTTGGCAATCAAAAAGAATGAAATCTTGCCATCTGCAACAACATGGATGGATCTGGAAGGTATTATGCTAAGTGAAAAATGTCAGTCACAGAAAGATAACACATGATTTCACTCATGTGGAATTTGAGAAACTTAGCAGATGATCACAGGGGAAGGAAAGGAAAATAAGATAAAAACAGAGAAGAAGGCAAACTATAAGAGACTAATAAATACAGAGAACAAACAGGGTTAATGGAGGTGAAGAAGATGGGTGATGGGCATTAAGGAGGGTACTTGTTGGGATGAACAAGAAGAAAGCACTATATAACTTCTATATATATGTATATGTTATTTGCTTTTTCTTTTTTTTTAACTGCCAACCTTATAGTTCTACCTTCTCCAAGTCACCCTGATTTTTCCCATCGCTAAACATTTTTTTTTGTAAGCACAATATTTTATTTATTTAATTTTATTTTACATCCAAGTCAGTTAGCAAGGATATACTGCAATAATGATTTCAGCAGTAGATTCCAGTGATTTATACCCTATGTATAACACCCAGTACTCATCCCAACAAGTGTTTTCCTTAATGCTCCTTACCCATTTAGCCCATCCTCCCACCCAAAACCCCTCCAGCAAACCTTAGTATGTTCTCTGTATTTTTTTTTAAATTTTTTAACGTTTATTTATTTTTGAGACAGAGAGAGACAGAGCATGAACAGGGGAGGGGCAGAGAGAGAGGGAGACACAGAATCTGAAACAGGCTCCAGGCTCTGAGCGGTCAGCACAGAGCCCGACGCGGGGCTTGAACTCATGGACCGTGAGATCATGACCTGAGCTGAAGTCGGATGCTTAACTGACCAAGCCACCCAGGCGCCCCTGTTCTCTGTATTTAAGAGTCTCTTAGGTTTTGTACCCCTCCCTGTTTTTATATCATTTTTGCTTCCCTTCCCTTTTGTTCATCTGTTTTGTATCTTAATTCCACATGAGTGAAGGCCTATGATATTTCTTTCTCTGACGAATTTCTCTTAGCATGATACCCTCCAGTTCCATCCATGTTGTTGCAAATGGCAAGATTTCATTCTTTTTGATTGCTGAGTAATACTCTGTTGTATGTATGTGTGTATATAATATGACATCTTCTTTATCCCTTTATCAGTGGACATTTGGGCTCTTCCCATTATTTGGCTATTATTGATAGTGCTGCTATCAACATTGGGGTGCCTGTGTGCCTTCGAAACAGCACACCTGTATCCTTTGGATTTATACCTGGTAGTGCAACTGCTGGGTTGTAGAGTAGTTCTATTTTTAATTTTTTGAGGAACCTGCATATTGTTTGCCAGAGTGGCTGCACCAGCTTGCATTCCCACCAGCAGTGCCAAAGAGGTTCTCTTTCTCCGCATCCTCACCAACATCTGTTGTTGCCTGAGTTGTTAACGTTAGCCATTCTGACAGGTGTAAGGTGGTATCTCATTGTGGTTTTGATTTTGTATTTCCCTGATGATGAGTGAAGCTGAGCATTTTTTCATGTGTCAGTTGGCCAGCTGGATGTCGTCTTTGGAGAAGTGTCTATTCCTGTCTTTTGCCCATTTCTTTACTGGATTATTTGTTTTTTGGGCGTGTTGAGTTTGATAAGTTCTTTATAGATTTTGTATACTAGCCCTTTATCTGATATGTTGTTTGCAAATATCTTCTCCCATTCTGTTGGTTGCCTTTTAGTTTTGCTGATTGTTTCCTTCACTGTGCAAAGCTTTTTATTTTGATGAGGTCCCAATAGTTCATTTTGTTTCCCTTGCCTCCAAAGATGTATTGAGTAAGAAGTTGCTACGACCAAGATCAAAGAGGTTTTTGCCTGCTTTCTCCTCGAGGATTTTGATGGCTTCCTGTCTTACATTTAGGTCTTCCATCCATTTTGAGTTTATTTTTCTGTATGGTGTAAGAAAGTGGTCCAGGTTCATTCTTCTGCATGTTGCTGTCTAGTTTTCCCAGCACCACTTGCTGAAGAGATTGTCGTTATTCCATTGGATGTTCTTTCCTGCTTTGTCAAAGATTGGTTGGCCATACGTTTGTGGGTCCATTTCTGGGTTCTCTATTCAATTCCATTGATCTGAGAGACCATTCTTGTGCCAGTCCCATACTGTCTTGATAATTACAGCTTTGTAGTATAGCTTGAAGTCTGGGATTGTGATGCCTCCTGCTTTGGTTTTCTTTTTCAAGATTGCTTTGGCTATTTGGTGTTTTTTCTGGTTACATGCAAATTTTAGGATTGTTCTAGCTCTGTGAAGAATACTGGTGTTATTTTGATAGGGATTGCATTGACTATGTAGATTGCTTTGGGTAGTATCAACATTTTAACAATATTTGTTCTTCCTATCCAGGAACATGGAATCTTTTTCCATTTTTTTGTGTCTTTCTCAGTTTCTTTCATTAGCTTTCTATAGTTTTCAGTGTATAGATTTTTCACCTCTTTGGTTAGATTTATTCCTAGGTATTTTATGGTTTTTGGTGCAATTGTAAATGGGATCGATTCCTTGATTTCTCTTTCTGTTGCTTCATTGTTGGTGTATAGGAATGCAACCAATTTCTGTGCATTGATTTTATATCCTGCAACTTTGCTGAATTAATGAATCAGTTCTAGCAGTTTTTTGGTGGAATCTTTTGGGTTTTCCACACAGAGTATCATGTCATCTGTGAAGAGTGAAAGTTTGACCTCCTTCTGGCCTGTTTGGATGCCTTTTATTTCTTTGTGTTGTCTGATTGCTGAGGCTAAGACTTCCAATACTAAGTTGAATAACAGTAGTGAGAGTGGACATCCCTGTCTTGTTCCTGACCTGAGAGGGAAAGCTCTCGATTTTTCCCCATTGAAGATATCAGCGTTTGGTTGTTCATATATGGCTTTTATGATCTTGAGGTATGATCCTTCTATCTCTACTTTCTTGAGGCTTTTTATCAAGAAAGGATGCTGTATTTTGTCAAATGCTTTTTCTGCATCTATTGAGAGGATCATGTGGTTCTTGTCCTTTCTTTTATTGATGTGATGAAGTACGTTAATTGTTTTGTGGATTTTGAACCAGCCCTGCATCCCAGGTATAAATCCCACTTGGTTGTGGTGAATAATTTTTTTAATGTATTGTTGGCTCCGGTTGGCTAATATCTTGTTGAGGATTTTTGCATCCATGTTCCTCAGGGAAACTGGTCTATAGTTCTCCTTTTTAGTGGGGTCTCTGTCTGGTTTTGGAATCAAGGTCATGCTGGCTTCATAGAAAGAGTTTGGAAGTTTTCCTTCCATTTCTATTTTTTGGAACAGCTTCAAGAGAATAGGTGTTAACTCTTCCTTAAATATTTGGTAGAATTCCCCTGGAAAGCTGTATGGCCTCCCACTCTTGTTTTTTGGAGATTTTTGATTATGAATTCGATTTCTTTACTGGTTATCGATCTGTTCAAATTTTCTATTTCTTCCTGTTTCAGTTTTGGTAGTGTGTATGTTTCTAGGAATTTGTCCATTTCTTCCATATTGCCCATTTTATTGGCGTATAATTGCTCATAATATTCTCTTATTATTGTTTTTATTTCTCCTATGTTGGTTGTGATCTCCTCTTTCATTCTTGATTTTATTTATTTGGGTCCTTTCCTTTTTGATCAAACTGGCTAATGGTTTATCAATTTTGTTAATTCTTTCAAAGAACCAGCTTCTGGTTTCATTGATCTGTTTTTTTTGTTTTGTTTTGTTTTGTTTGTTTTTTTTGGTTTCACTAGCATTAATTTCTGCTCTAATCTTTATTATTTCCTGTCTTCTGGTTTCGGGTTTTATTTGCTGTTCTTCTTCCAGCTCTTTAAGGCGTAAGGTTAGGTTGTGTATCTGAGATCTTTCTTCCTTTTTTAGGAAAGCCTGGATTGCTATATACTTCCCTCTTATGACTGCCTTTGCTGTGTCCCAGAGGTTTTGGGTTGTGTTGTTTATCATTTTCATGGGCTTCCATGAACTTTTTAATTTCCTCTTTAACTTCTTGGTTAGCTCATTCATTCTTTAGTGGGATGTTCTTTAGTCTCGAAGTATTTGTTACCTTTCCAAATTTTTTCTTGTGGTTGATTTTGAGTTTCATAGCATTGTGGTCTGAAAATATGCACAGTATGATCTAGATCTTTTTGTAGTTGTTGAGGGCTGATGTGTGTCCCAGTATGTGGTCTATTCTGGAGAAGGTTCCATGTGCACTGGAGAAGAATGTATATTCCACTGCTTTAGGATGAAATGTTCTGAATATATCTGTTAAGTCCATCTGGTCCAGTGTGTCATTCAAAGCCATTGTTTCCTTGTTGATTTTTTTGATTAGATGATCTTTCCATTGCTGTGAGTGGGGTGTTGACGTCTTCTACTATTATGGTGTTACTATCAATGAGTTTCTTTATGTTTGTGATTAATTGATTTCTATATTTGGGTGCTTCCACATTTGGCACATAAATGTTTACAGTTGTTAGGTCTTCTTGGTGGATAGACCCCTTAATTATGATATAATGCCCTTCTTCATCTCTTGATACAGTCTTTATTTTAAAGTCTAGATTGTCTGTCTTTTCTGGTTGTTTTGTAGTCCCTCTCTTCTTTTGTGATAACTTTCTTTAGTGTTATGTTTGAATTCTTTTCTGTTTTTTATATATCAATTATAGGATTTTGGTTTATAGTTACAAGAGGTTTATATATAACAGTGTATGTATATAGAAGTCTATTTTAAGTAGGTGATCCTATAAGTTCCAATGAATTCTGAAAGCACATTTTTACTTGCCCTGTTCTCCGTGGTTTGTCTCTTTGACATCTTTTTTTAGACTATCTCTTAACTAATTATTGTAGATTTAGTTTTTACTACTTTTGTTTTTTAACCTCATCCTAGCTTCTCAAGTGGTTCACTCACTACTTTTTGTATATGTTTACTTTTACCACTGAGATTTTGTCGTTCATATATTTTCTTATTATCTTTTCCCTTAATTAAATCTTTAATATTCTTATGAATCTGGTTTAGTGGTGAAGAACTCCTTGAGATTTTGCTTATCTGGTCAACTCTTGATCATCTCTTCAATTCTGAATAATAACCTTTCTGGCTAGGGTATCTTTTTTTTTTTTAAGTGTTTTTTTTTTTCCTTTTAGTACTTTAAAAAATATATATATAATTTATTGACAAATTGGTTTCCATACAACAACACCCAGTGCTCATCCCAACAAGTGCCCTCCTCAATGCCCATCACCACTTTCCCCTCTCCCCCACCCCCCGTCAACCCTCAGTTTGTTCTCAGTATCCAAGAGTTTCTTAGGGTTTGCCTCCCTCCCTCTCTGTAACTTTTTTTTCCCCCTTCCCCTCCCCCATGGTCTTCTGTTAAATTTCTCAAGATCCACTTATGAGTGAAAACATATGGTATCTGTCTTTCTCTGACTGATTTATTTCATTTAGCATAATACCTTCCAGTTCAATCCACGTTGCTGCAAATGGCCAGATTTCATTTTTTTCTCATTGTCAAGTAGTATTCCATTGTATATATAAACCACATCTTCTTTATCCATTTGTCAGTTGATGGGCATTTAGGCTCTTTCCATAATTTGGCTATTGTTGTAAGTGCTGCTATAAACATTGGGGTACATGTGCCCCTATGCATCAGCATTCCTGTATCCTTTGGGTAAATTCCTAGCAGTGCTATTGCTGCGTCATAGGGTAGTTCTATTTTTAATTTTTTGAGGAACCTCACACTGTTTTCCAGAGTGGCTTCACCAGTTTGCATTCCCACCAATGGTGCAAAAGGTTCCCATTTCTCCACGTCCTTGCCAGCATCTATAGTCTCCTAATTTGTTCATTTTAGCCACTCTGGCTGGCATGAGGTGGTATCTCAGTGCAGTTTTGATTTGTATTGCCCTGAAGAGGAGTGACATTGAGCATCATTTCATGTGTCTGTTGACCATCTGGATGTCTTCTTTGGAAAAGTATCTTCTACCCATTTCTTCACTGGATTGTTTTTCAGGTGTGGAGTTTGGTGAGTTCTTTATAGGTTTTGGATACTAGCCCTTTAGGCAATATGTCATTTGCAAATATCTTTTCCTGTTCCATCAGTTGCTTTTAGTTTTGTTGATTGTTTCCTTTGCTGTGCAGAAGCTTTTTATCTTGATGAGGTCCCAATAATTCATTTTTACTTTTTTAAAAATTTTATTTATTTATTTATTTATTTTATTTATTTATTTTTAATATATGAAACTTATTGTCAAATTGGTTTCCATACAACACCCAGTGCTCGTCCCAAAAGATGCCCTCTTCAATGCCCGTAACCTACCCCCCCCTCCCTCCCACCCCCCATCAACCCTCAGTTTGTTTTCAGTTTTTAAGAGTCTCTTATGCTTTGGCTCTCTCCCACTCTAACCTCTTTTTTTTTTTTTTTTTCCCTTCCCCTCCCCCATGGGTTTCTGTTAAGTTTCTCAGGATCCATCTAAGAGTGAAAACATATGGTATCTGTCTTTCTCTGTATGGCTTATTTCATTTAGCATCACACTCTCCAGTTCCACCCATGTTGCTACAAATGGCCATATTTCATTCTTTCTCATTGCCACGTAGGACTCCATTGTGTACATAAACCACAATTTCTTTATCCATTCGTCAGTTGATGGACGTTTAGGCTCTTTCCACAATTTGGCTATTGTTGAGAGTGCTGCTATAAACATTGGGGTACAAGTGCCCCTATGCATCAGTATTCCTGTATCCCTTGGGTAAATTCCTAGCAGTGATACTGCTGGGTCATAGGGTAGGTCTATTTTTAATTTTCTGAGGAACCTCCACACTGTTTTCCAGAGCGGCTGCACCAGTTTGCATTCCCACCAACAGTACAAGAGGGTTCCCGTTTCTCCACATCCTCTCCAGCATCTGTAGTCTCCTGATTTGTTCATTTTGGCCACTCTGACTGGCGTGAGGTGATATCTGAGTGTGGTTTTGATTTGTATTTCCCCGATGAGGAGTGATGTTGAGCATCTTTTCATGTGCCTGTTGGCCATCTGGATGTCTTCTTTAGAGAAGTGTCTCTTCATGTTTTCTGCCCATTTCTTCACTGGATTATTTGTTTTTTGGGTGTGGAGTTTGGTGAGCTCTTTATAGATTGTGGATACTAGCCCTTTGTCCGATATGTCATTTGCAAATAATCTTTTCCCATTCCATTGGTTGCCTTTTAGTTTTGTTGATTGTTTCCTTTGCTGTGCAGAAGCTTTTTATCTTCATGAGGTCCCAATAGGTCATTTTTGCTTTTAATTCCCTTGCCTTTGGGGATGTGTCAAGTAAGAAATTGCTGCAGCTGAGGTCAGAGAGGTCTTTTCCTGCTTTCTCCTCTAAGGTTTTGATGGTTTCCTGTCTCACATTCAGGTCCTCTATCCATTTTGAGTTTATTTTTGTGAATGGTGTAAGAAAGTGGTCTAGTTTCAATCTTCTGCATGTTGCTGTCCAGTCCTCCCAGGACTATTTGTTAAAGAGACTGTCTTTTTTCCATTGGATATTCTTTCCCGCTTTGTCAAAGATTAGTTGGCCATACTTTTGTGGGTCTAGTTCTGGGGTTTCTATTCTATTCCATTGGTCTATGTGTCTGTTTTTGTGCCAATACCATTCTGTCTTGATGATGAAAGCTTTGTAGTAGAGGCTACAGTCTGGGATTGTGATGCCTCACACTTTGGTCTTCTTCTTCAAAATTACTTTGGCTATTTGGGGCCTTTTGTGGTTCCATATGAATTTCAGGATTGCTTGTTCTAGCTTCAAGAAGAATGCTGGTGCAATTTTGATTGGGATTGCATTGAACGTGTAGATAGCTTTGGGTAGTATTGACATTCTAACAATATTTATCGTTCCAACCCATGAGCACGGAATGTTTTTCCATTTCCTTATATCTTCTTCAATTTCCTTCATAAGCTTTCCATAGTTTTCAGCATACAGATCTTTTACATCTTTGGTTAGATTTATTCCTAGGTATTTTATGCTTCTTGGTGCAATTGTGAATGGGATCAGTTTCTTCTTTTGTCTTTCTGTTGCTTCATTATTGGTGTATAAGAATGCAACTGATTTCTGTACATTGATTTTGTATCCTGCAACTTTGCTGAATTCATGTATCAGTTCTAGACTTTTGGTGGAGTCTATCGGATTTTCCATGTATAGTATCCTGTCATCTGCAAAAAGCGAAAGCTTGACTTCATTTTTGCCAATTTTGATGCCTTTGATTTCCTTTTGTTGTCTGATTGCTGATGCTAGCACTTCCAACACTATGGTAAACAACAGCGGTGAGAGTGGACATCCCTGTCGTGTTCTTGACCTCAGGGGGAAAGCTCTGTTTTTCCCCATTGAGGGTGATATTAGCTGTGGGCTTTTCATAAATGGCTTTTATGATGTTTAAGTATGTTCCTTCTATCCCGACTTTCTCGAGGGTTTTTCTTAAGAAAGGATGCTGAATTTTGTCAAATGCTTTTTCTGCATCGATTGACAGGATCATATAGTTAATATCTTTTCTTTTATTAATGTGATGTATCACATTGATTGATTTGCAAATGTTGAACCAGCCCTGCATCCCAGGAATGAATCCCACTTGATCATGGTGAATAATTCTTTTTTATAAGCTGTTGAAGTCAATTTGCTAGTATCTTATTGACAATTTTTGCATCCATATTCATCAGGGATATAGGCCTGTAGTTCTCTTTTTTTACTGGGTCTCTGGTTTAGGAATCAAAGTAATACTGGCTTCATAGAATGAGTCTGGAAGTTTTCCTTCCCTTTCTATTTTTTTGGAATAGCTTGAGAAGGATAGGTATTATCTCTGCTCTAAATGTCTGGTAGAATTCCCCAGGGAAGCCATCTGGTCCTGGACTCTTATTTCTTGGGAGATTTTTGATAACCGATTCAATTTCTTTGCTGGTTATAGGTCTGTTCAAGCTTTATATTTCCTCCTGTTTGAGTTTTGGAAGTGTGTGGGTGTTTAGGAATTTGTCCATTTCTTCCAGGTTGTCCAGTTTGTTGGCATATAATTTTTCATAGTATTCCCTGATAATTGCTTGTATTTCTGAGGGATTGATTGTAATAATTCCATTTTCATTCACGATTTTATCTATTTGGGTCATCTCCCTTTTCTTTTTGAGAAGCATGGCTAGAGGTTTATCAATTTTGTTTATTTTTTCCAAAAACCAACTCTTGGTTTCATTGATCTGCTCTACAGTTTTTTTTAGATTCTATATTGTTTATTTCTGCCCTGATCTTTATTATTTCTCCTCTTCTGCTGGGTTGGGGTGTCTTTGCTGCTCTGCTTCTATTTCCTTTAGGTGTGCTATTAGATTTTGTATTTGGGATTTTTCTTGTT
Source organism: Panthera onca (assembly GCF_046562875.1). Lineage (NCBI taxonomy): Eukaryota > Metazoa > Chordata > Mammalia > Carnivora > Felidae > Panthera > Panthera onca. Next base: position 229,216,532 of record NC_138339.1, read on the forward strand.
TCTTGAGATAGGCCTGGATTGCAATGTATTTTCCTCTCAGGACTGCCTTCACTGCATCCCAAAGCATTTGGATTGTTGTATTTTCATTTTCGTTTGTTTCCATATATTTTTTAATTTCTTCTCTAATTGCCTGGTTGACCCATTCCTTCTTTAGTAGGGTGTTCTTTAACCTCCATGCTTTTGGAGGTTTTCTGGACTTTTTCCTGTGGTTGATTTCAACCTTCATAGCATCGTGGTCTGAAAGTATACATGGTATGATCTCAATTCTTGTATACTTATGAAGGGCTGTTTTGTGACCCAGTATGTGATCTATCTTGGAGAATGTTCCATATGCACTCGAGAAGAAAGTATATTCTGTTGCTTTGGGATGCAGAGTTCTAAATATATCTGTCACGTCCATCTGATCATTCAGATCAGGGCCCTTGTTTCTTTATTGACCATGTGTCTAGATGATCTATCCATTGTTGTAAGTGGGGTATTAAAGTCTCCTGGAGTTACCACATTCTTAATAAGGTTGCTTATGTTTGTGAGTAATTGTTTTATATATTTGGGGGCTCCTGTATTCGGCGCATAGACATTTATAATTATTAGTTCTTCTTGATGGATAGACCCTGTAATTATTATATAATGCCCTTCTTCATCTCTTGTTACAGCCTTTAATTTAAAGTCTAGTTTGTCTGATATAAGTATGGCTACTCCAGCTTTCTTTTGACTTCCAGTGGCATGATAAATAGTTCTCCATCCCCTCACTTTCAATCTGAAAGTGTCCTCAGGTCTAAAATGAGTCTCTTGTAGACAGCAAATAGATGGGTCTTGTTTTTCTATCCATTCTGATACCCTATGTCTTTTGGTTGGCACATTTAGTCCATTTATATTCAGTGTTATTATAGAAAGATACGGGTTTAGAGTCATTGTGATGTCTGTAGGTTTCATGCTTGTAGTGACGTCTCACAGGATCCCCCTTAGGATCTCTTGTAGGGCTGGTTTGGTGGTGATGAATTCCTTCAGTTTTTGTTTGGGAAGACCTTTATCTCTCCTTCTATTCTAAATGACAGATTTGCTGGATAGAGGATTCTCTGCTGCATATTTTTTTTTCTGTTCATCACCTTGAAGATCTCCTGCCATTCCTTTCTGGCCTGCCAAGTTTCATTAGAGAGATCCGTCACTTGTCTTATCGGTCTCCCTTTATATGTTAGAGCACGTTTATCCCTAGTTGCTTTCAGAATTTTCTCTTGATCCCCGTATTTTGCCAGTTTCACTATGATATGTCATGCAGAAGATCGATTCAAGTTACGTCTGAAAGGAGTTCTCTGTGCCTCTTGGATTTCAATGCTTCTTTCCTTCCCCAGATCAGGGAAGTTCTCAGCTATGATTTCTTCAAGTACACCTTCAGCACCTTTCCCTCTCTCTTCCTCCTGTGGAATACCAATTATACGTAGATTATTTCTCTTTAGTGCATCACTTAGTTCTCTAATTTTCCCCTCATACTCCTGAATTTTTTTATCTCTCTTTTTCTCAGCTTCCTCTTTTTCCATAATTTTATCTTCTAGTTCACCTATTCTCTCCTCTGCCTCTTCAATCCAAGCCGTAGTTGTCTCCATTTTATTTTGCAGCTCATCAATAGAATTTTTTAGCTCCTTCTGGCTGTTACTTAGTCCCTTGATCTCTGTAGCAATAGATTCTCTGCTGTCCTTTATACTGTTTTCAAGCCCAGCGATTAATTTTATGACTATTATTCTAAATTCACTTTCTGTTATATTGTTTAAATCGTTTTTGATCAGTTCATTAGCTGTCGTTATTTCCTGGAGGTTTTTTTGAGGGGAATTCTTCCGTTTTGTCATTTTAGATAGTCCCTAGAGTGGTGCAGAACTGTGGGGCACTTCCCCTGTGGTGTCTTGAATAACTTGCGTTGGTGGGCGGGGCCACAGTCAGACCTGATGTCTGCCCCCAGCCCACCGCTGGGGCCACAGTCAGACTGGTCTGTGCCTTCTCTTCCCCTCTTCCTGGGGTGGGATTCACTGTGGGGTGGGGTGGCCCGTCTGGGCTACTTGCACCCAGCCAGGCTTGTGGTGCTGGGGATCTGGTGTAGTAGCTGGGGTGGGTCAGCAAGGTGCACGGGGGCGGGAGGGGCAGGCTCAGCTCGCTTATCCTTCCGTGATCCGCTTCGGGAGGGGCCCTGCGGCACTGGGAGGGAGTCAGACCTGCCAGAGGGATGGATCCACAGAAGCACAGTGTTGGGTGTTTGGGCAGTGTGAGCAAGTTCCCTGACAGGAACCAGTTCCCTTTGGGATTTTGGCTGGGGGATGGATGAGGGAGATGGTGCTGGCGAGCACCTTTGTTCCCCACCAAGCTGCGCTCTGTCGTCAGGGGCTCAGCAACTCTCCCTCCCGTTGTCCTCCAGCCCTCCCGCTCTCTGAGCAGAGCTGTTAACTTACAACCTTCCAGATGTTAAGTCCTGCTTGCTCTCAGAACACACTCCGTCCGGCCCCTCTGTTTTTGCCAGTCAGTCTCAGGGGCTCTGCTTGGCTGGCGGGCCGCCCCTCCGCCCCGGCTCCCTCCTGCCAGTCCGTGTAGCGTGCACCGCCTCTCCGCCCTTCCTACCCTCTTCCATGGATCTCTCCTCTACGCTTGGCTCCGGAGAATCCGTTCTGTGAGTCTTCTGGCAATTTTCTGGGTTATTTAGGCAGGTGTGGGTGGAATCTAAATGATCCTCATGAGGCGGTGAGCCCTGCATCTTCCTACGCCAACATCTTCCCAGCCACCTCCATTTTTACTTTTAATTCCCTTGCCTTTGGAGGTGTGTCAAGGAAGAGTTTGCTGTGGCTGAGGGCAAAGAGGTTTTTGCCTGCTTTCTCCTCTAGGGTTTTGATGGTTCCCTGTGTGACATTCAGGTCCTTTATCCATTTTGAGTTTATTTTTGTGTATGGTATAAGAAAGTGGTCTAGTTTCTTTCTTTTGCATGTTGCTGTCCAGTTCTCTCAGCACTATTTGTTGAAGAGACTGTCTTTTTTCCAATGGATTCTGTTTCTTCCTTTGTCAAAGATTAGTTGGCCATACATTTATGGGTCCAATTCTGGGTTCTCTGTTCTATTCCATTGGTCTAGGTGTCTGTTTTTGTGCCAATACCATACTGTCTTGATGATGAAAGCTTTGTAGTAGAGGCTAAAGTCTGGGATTATGATGCCTCCTGCTTTGGTTTTCTTCCTCAATATTACTTGGGCTATTTGGGGTGTTCTATGGTTCCATACATATTTTAGAAATGTTCTAGCTTTGAGAAGAATGCTGATGCAATTTTGATTGGGATTGCATTGAATATTTAGATTGCTTTGGGTATATAGATTGCATTTTGACAATATTTATTCTTCCTATCCATGAGCATGGAATGTTTTTCCATTTCTTTGCATCTTCTTCAATTTCCTTCATAAGCTTTCTATAGTTTTCAGCATACAGATCTTTTACATCTTTGGTTAGGTTTATTCCTAGGTATTTTATGGTTCCTGATGCAATTGTGAATGGGATCAATTTCTTTCTCTTTCTGTTGCTTCATTATTGGTGTATAAAAATGCGACCAATTTCTGTACATTGATTTTTTTTGTACGCTGCAACTTTGCTGAATTCGTATATCAGTTTTAGCAGACTTCTGGTGGAGTCTGTCAGGTTTTCCATGTAGAGTATCCTGTCGTCTGTGAAAAGTGAAAGTTTTACTTCATCTTTGCCAATTTTGATGCCTTTGATTTCATTTTGCTGTCTGATTGCTGAGGCTAAGACTTCCAACACTATGTTAAACAGTGGTGAGAGTAGACATCCCTAACATGTTCCTGATATCAGGGGAAAGCTCTCGGTTTTTTGCCATTGAGGGTGATATTAGCTGTGGGCTTTTTGTAAATGGCATTTATGACGTTTAAGCATGTTCCTTCTATCCTGACTTTCTTGAGGGTTTTTATTAAGAAAGGATGCTATATTTTATCAAATGCTTTTTCTGCATCTCTTGACAGGATCATATGGTTCTTCTCATTTATTAATGTGATGTATCACATTGATTGCTTTGCAAATATTGAACCAGCCCTGCAGCCCAGGAATTAATTCCACTTGATCATGGTGAATAATTCTTTTTATATGCTATTGAATTCGATTTGCTAGTATCTTGTTGAGAAGTTTTGCATCCATATTCATCAGGGATATTGGCCTGTAGTTGTCTTCCCCCCCCCCCCCACCCCCCACCCCCCCCCGCTGGGTCTCTGTCTGGTTTGGGAATCAAAGTAATGCTGGCTTCATAGAATGAGTCTGGAAGTTTTCCTTCCCTTTCTATTTTTTGGAACAGCTTGAGAAGGATAGGTATTATCTCTGCTTTACATGTCTGATAGAATTCCCCAGGGAAACCATCTGGTCTAGGACTCTTATTTGTTGGGAGATTTTGATAACTGATTCAATTTCTTCACTGGTTGTGGATCTGTTCAAATTTTCTGTTTCTTCCTGTTTCACTTTTGGTAGTGTGTATTTGTCTAGGAATTTGTCCATTTCTTCCAGGTTGTCCAGTTTGTTGGCATATAATTTTTCATAGTATTCCCTGATAATTGCTTGTATTTCTGAGGGATTGGTTGTAATAATTCCATTTTTATACACGATCTTATCTATTTGGGTCCTCTCTCTTTTCTTTTTGAAAAGCCTGGCTAGAGGTTTATCAATTTTATTTTTTCAAAAAACCGACTTTTAGTTTCATTGATCTGTTGTACTGTTTTTTCGGATTCTATATTGTTTATTTCTGCTCTGATTTTTATTCTCTTCTGCTGGGTTTGGGGTGTGTTTGCTGTTCTGCTTCTAGTTCCTTAAGGTGTACTTTTTTTTTTTTTCCTTTTAGTACTTTGAATATATCTTGCCTGTCACTTCTGACCTGCAAAGTTTCTGCTGAAAAATAAGCTGATAGTCTTATGGTGGTTTCCTTATATAGAATAATTTCTTTCTTGCTTTTAAAATTTTCTTTCTTTGTTTAGGTTTTGATATTTTTCTTATAATGTGCCTTGATATGGATCTCTTTGGATTTATCTTGTTTGGGACACTCTATGCTGCTTGTGCCTGCATGTCTGTTTCCTTTCATTGTCTGTTTTGTCTTTTACTTTCATTTGGAACACATTGCTCTGTCTCATTTTGCCTATCTCTGTGTCTGTGTCCGTATTAGGTAGTTCAACTATGTCTGCTGGTCTGGAAGGAGTGGCCTTATGTGGGAGAGCCTATGGGGCGCAGAAGCACAATCACTTGTACACCAGACTCAGATGCTCCAGGCCTGTTCCCTCGGAGCTGCATGCACCCCCTGATCAGTGGTGCCAGACTGTTGTGGCTGTGTTGCTGGGAGGGCTGGTCCCTGTCCTAGCTGGCTCTGCATCTGGAGCAACTGATGGAGGTGTGCAAATGGGGTTGGGTTGGTGCCTGGCCTGGCTGGCTGTGAGGACCTGCTGAGATGCAAGGTTGTACAGGACTCTCAATGGGGGCATGTTTCCTGGCATTAGCAGTCTAGAGTGGCACTTGCCAGTGCTGGGCTCAGCATGGCAGAAAGAACAAAAATGGCTTCTGTCCATGTCTCTCAGTCTCCATGTAGAGCCCCAGGTGCTTCCTGACTCCCTGGCAGGTACTCCAAAATTAGTAAGTCGGTCTCCTTCACCTGTGATGTGTGCACTTTTTGATCTGGTATTTATGTACTGGTTTCTGGTTGAGTGAGTACCTGTACGTGAGGGCTTTTAAGGATGAGCAGTGGGTGTTATATGTAAGTGATGAACCACTAAATCCTAGTCCTGAAACCATTATTACACTCTATATTAACTACCTTTGATTTAAATAAAATAAAAAAAAAACATAAAAAGGAGAGTAGAATTCCTTTTCCTTACAGTTCTATAATTTTCTTGGACCTATTCCATTTTGTTTTTCATAGTCAGGTGTTTTGGGGACTCATGTCTCATGCAGGATGTAAGGGCCAGGGTTCCTGATATAGATCTCAAATATTTTGCTTTTCAGAAAAAAGCTTATAACTTTGAGAACTTTCCTGACTATGGAACACTGTACCAGGAGTATGTGTTTTCTTTGGTGAGACCTCTTGCCTCTTTTACCTGTCTCCGTGCTTTTCCTTTTTGTGAAGGCTCTATTCATCCAGTTTCTAGGTCTTTTTCTGTGGGAATTACTCTGAATATAATTGTAGATTTTTGGTGTCCATTGGAGGATGTGCGCTCAGGATCTTTCTATGCTGCCGTCTTGAACCCTCCCCTCCTCAAAAACGTTACTACAATTAGTTAATAGTTGTACCTATGGTAACATAAAAAACATCTTGGCTCATACTCCCTGTTACAGGCTACTTCTAGAAAATTACTGAAGGTTTGGATATTGTATGTTAGAAAAGCAAGTTACATCTGTTAGTCTAGGTAAATATGCGTAGGAAGACAGTAGCAGTTAGATTGTTGTGTGTGTCTGTGCCCCTGTTTTTTCACGTCAGGTAGAGCTAGGTGAGTGTTGCGACAGACTCTATAATCCAAAGCAGGAGTTTTGATTCTATTTCACAATTTTAAGGATGACAACCTCATGATAGGTGTCGACGATTAGAACCCTCACTCTTGTGATTTCTCTTTGGTTGGTTATAGAGAGAGCTGGTTGAAAGTCACCAACTTAGCCATGTCCACTTACAACGAGGTTACAGATAGGCCCTCTCTGGAGCAGGAACTGTGACTGCCAGCCATGGACCCTAGATGAATGGTGCCCCTTTGCGGTTGTCACTGTGGCAACCCCCATGCACATCTGTAAATGTATGTCAAAGGCAAAGATCTTGTAAACCAGAAATAAAATCCATGGTCAATATGTATTTTGTATTTTTTTTTTTTTTAAGTCTAAAGGAAGTTCTGAATAGAAGATCAACCAAGATTACATCACAAAAACTTTAAATGTATTTACAGAGTGAATAAGTTACATAGATAAACTTTGAATATGTTTCTGATGTGCAACTGGTTTACATGCACACATCTAACACTTGACAGCATTAAGTTTAAGGAGAAAACTGAAGAATGGCCCTTTACATATATGTTACAAATAAAACATGACATCTCTTAAGTAACAAAGTGACAACTCATAGTTTATCTTTATGATTCTACTTCTGGCTATCCAAATGGATATTAAAATATGCATGCGTGACCAGTGAAAAGACTTGGAATTTGTAATGTGAATTTAACTTTTTTCTACAAAATGGCAAAGTTGGTTAAAATTAACACTCATCCTTTTGTAGTATAAATATGCTCATATAAGCAACCTTCTAGTAAAAAGCAGCCAAGACCTTTACAAAAAGGTCTGTCTGGACCATATTTGGTGCTAGGGTCCTAATCACAGACTCCTGCAAAGAGATCCAGGGCTTTCAGAAACAGTAGCCTAGCAACATAAGAAAGGTACTTCATAGCAGCTCCTTTTAGATACAGTAATTGTATTCAAATTACAGTGTATATTAAATTGTCCATTTACAATTCCCTTTTCACATACACAGGCTGTCAGCTTTTGACCGTCTTACAGTTTTCAGTGGCCAGCTTCATTCTGCCTGTCCCTTCCTCAGCCCACCAAAAAAAGAAAAAAAGGAAAAAAAAGAAAAAAGAATGTACAAGTTTTAGAATATAAAACATTTTTTAGTGAAGAAAACATTGCACTTTTGCCAATCTAAAACTGCTTCTAGAAAGGAAGGTATTATTCAGTGTAGTCGGCTTTGGTATGCAATGGAAGTCACTTTCTTCAGTAGTGAGTTGCATCTGCTCAGTGAAATGATAACACCTTTGTGCCACACAGCATGATGGATGGAGTCTGTCCCAGAATGTTCTATGCTACCTTGGTTCTTATTGTATTGCTACACGTTGGAAGTTCTGTCATCCTGTTTAGAAAAGGTCCTACAGGTAACAAGAGGGAGAACAGTCTGACCAAGCCTTCTGAAGGCTGAAAAGACACTGAATGACGTCACCCCAGCATGACAGCACCCCCAGCTTGGAACGCATGGGGGATGGGAGGCTCCTGTCAGAGACTAGTGCCAGAAACACTGGAGTCTGGAAGAAAAGTAGTGAGGACTCGGTAACTCTGGGCCCTGCGAATCATGTCCCGGATCTCCATGTTCAGCTCCATCAGCTTGGTGCAGATTTCGGTCAGGCTCTGATTAGACCCTACCAACGCGTAAGTACCCGTTTGTCCCAGAGTTTGATGACGGAAATAAATATTCAGTAGTGTCTGGACCTCATCGTCAGAACTGCTTCCAAAGATGTCATTGGGCCACAGACTTCTGCAATTAAAAAACAGCACAGATTAGAGGCACTATTGATCACAAAGTTGGGAGGTTATTAGCCTCGGTAATATAAGAATATTACTTAAAAACACTAGCTTTGAGATATAACTCACATACTATACAATTCAACCCTCTGAAGCATACAACTCAATGGCCTTTAGTATATTCAGAGTTTTGCAAACATCACCATAACCAACTGTAGAATGTTACTGGTTTCGATGAAAATATCTAAAGCTTCTAACTATCAGAACGGAATTTGATTTGCTATAACATTCTGATTCTGACGAATGTGAAGATAGTATCAAAGTGTAAGGGGACAAGGATACATTCAGGTAATAGTTCGCAAGGCATACTCCAACATAATCTGAAGTGTTTCAACATTTTTAGGGATGACCAAAAGGCGAAAAATAACACCTAGACTTTAGACACACAAGTTCTAAAATCTGGTATTTCTGGCGTGGTAAAGAGCTGACAAGGATGTGTACAAAATATCTCGATGTCCCTTCTGTAGTGATTCAGTCCCCCACCATGACAAAGTAACTATTAGGCAAGGATTTCCTTTAACCATTTCTGAAAGCAATAGTAGAGTTACCTGCATTCCCTGATTTGCCGTAAAGCCTTGCCAAGTTCATTGTTCTTCAGGCACTCCAGCATGGACTGGATGGCCGCTTCGGTGGATGTGAAGGTTGGCTCAGACCATGCACCCTCTATATAGAGAGGGTCGGCTGCAATGGCCACAGTGGCCTCCTTCAGGTTTTTCTTTAAGTCACTCAGTTCCCTGGACATATTTAACAGCTGTTAAAAAAAAAAGTTATTTTTATTGTATTTAGTTGCAAGCTGGATTTTGCATCCCTTAGAGAAGAAATCTTCATTGTATTAAGGTCTGGTTAAGCACAAGCTTAATATCTTGGTAAGCTAAAACAGGACAAATAAAATTACTACATGGGATGTGTAAGGGGTTGGATGCATTGGATAACTTTATGTATCAACCACTGGGATACTCTCCTTAGATGAGGGGCTAACACTTCCTTTAACATGTTTTCTATTTAAGTAGAAGGACAAACCCGGAGTTAAAATGCGTAAGACAATAGGCTTGGGTGGAGCTGGGTTCAAATGCCAATTATGCACTGCACTCTGGGACCGTAGTCAAGTACATAGACTTATATGTGCTTCAGTTTTCTCATTTGTAAGACCGAAGACATTACCTGCCTCACAGGTAACTTTAAAGATGAGACGATGTATATAAAATGCTTAGTATTAAGCATTTATGTGCCAAATAAATATAACCATAAACATAGATCTTGCTTGAAAAAGAATTTTTTCTCACTATTTGTATGCTATGGGAAAAGATGAAAGGTACAATTTAAGGAAGAAAAATCTCAAGGTGAGGTTAGTATTCATGTTACAGAGGTAAGAGATATTTTACCTCAAAACTTCTCCGTTGGTACCAGCGATCATAAAAAGAGAACCTACGTCACTTCTTCGTGCCCCCAAAATATACTATGGAAGTCAGCTGTTTTGTAATTTGATCTCAACGGCATTTTAATGACTTGATGTGCACTTAAAGGTTTATTTTGTCCTTTGTAATGTAAGTTGATGATGTCTTCTTTGGAAAGTTGATGTATCCAACATTTTCATCTTTCTTCATTTCCAGCTAGCCCACGGGGCCAGAATTATTTGTCTTCGCACAGATGCCTATTAAATGCAACTACCTACTCCAGTACTAGGCTTAAAATTTACCGAGGTAATTCTTCTAAGTAAGATATCAGAGAAAGAGCTTGGGAAGACTGCAGAGTAGGGGGACCCTGAGCTCCCTTCCTCCAGGGACAGCCTGAGGCTACAACTTCATATAATGCAACACCCTCTGAAAACAACCTTAAGACCAGCAGAACAGCGTTTTCACAGCTAAAGATATAAAGAAAGGCTACATCAATAGGGTGGGAGGGGCAGAGACTTGGTAAAGAACCAAACTCCAGGTGTGGTGATCCACAAGGAGGAAGGGTATCACAGGGGCAGAGCTCCCTGAGGAGTGAGGGGATCAAGCCCCACATCAGGCACGCCTTGTCCTGGGAGTCAAAATGGGGAAGATGAGCCCCCATACCATCCAGCTTTGAAAACCCCTGGGGCTCCAGAAGAGGGGGAGGACTATAGTAAACTGAGGTTCTGCTTTTAAAGGGCCAGCACACTATATCAATCATTCTGAGGCATTTCAGAGGCAGTAGTATTAAAAACATCTGGGCTATATATGAAGCAGATTTATTGACTAATTTTAGGGCATGTGTCAGACAGGCAGGGATTTATAGGAACTTCTTCTGGGAATAAAAGTGTTGGTTTCTTCCTCTCAAGTCTAGCCGGCCTGATGCTGGGGGTATCCAGTTCTGCCAATCTCTACCACCGCTAGCTCTGCCATGGCAGGCAGGCCTCTCAGCCAGAAGGTACCAGGGGCTAACCCCCACTACCAGCAGACCTGTGGCACCCGTCGCCAGGTAACTCAGCCAGCCTAGGTGGGGTCAGCCCTGCTCCCCAACATGCCTGCAGGAATCCTGGCCCAGTAACAAAGGCAGGCACGTACAGCCCACAGAGGCGATGCCCCTGGCGTGCCTGGTTCTCCTGACCAGGGGAATGTACTACGGGGCTCTGGAGGACACCTTTTATATAAGGCCACTAATTTCAAGATCTAATACAAGGAAACAGAGTTAGACAAAATGCGGAAAGAGGGAAATACGTTCCCAATGAAAGGACAATATAAAACCTGAGAAGTCCCAAACAAAACAGATGAGTAATCTACCTGATACAAGTTCAAAGGAATGGCCATAAAGATACTCACTAGACTTGAGTAGATGAACTCAGAATTTCAACAAAGGGAAAATATAAACAACCAGTCAGAATTGGAAAATATAATAACTGAAATGAAAAATACAATAGAGGGAATTAAAAGCAATTAGAGGATGTAGAAGAATGGGTCAGCAATCTGGAAGACAGTAATAGAGAGCATACAAGCTGAACCGCAAAAAGAAAACCAAATTTTAAAAAAATGAGGCTAAGTTAAGGGACCTTTGGACAACATCAGTTTTACTAACATTTGCATTATAGGGGTCAGAAGGAGAAGACAGGGGCAGATAAGTAATAACAGACAACTTCTCTAACCCTGAGAAGGAAATACTCCAGATCCAGGCCCAGAAGTACAGAGCGCCTCGAACACAATGAACCCAAGGAGGTCACATAATATTTAAAATGTCAAAAAATTAAAGAATCCTAAAAGCAGCAATAGGAAAGCAACTAGTTACACAGGAGGGAAGCCTCATCAGGCTATAAGCTGATTTCTTGGCAGGAATTTTGAATGGATCATGCCACTGCCTTTTGGCCTGCAAAGTGCTAAAAGGAAAAAAGTCTATAACCAAGAATACCCTACCTGGGAGCTTATCATTCAGAATTGAAGGAGAGATGGAGTTTCCCAGATGAACATTAAAGGAGTCTATCCCCACTAAACCAGTCTTATAAGAAATGTAAGGGACTTCTTTAAGCAAAGAAAAGTCCATAACTAGAAGAAATAATGAAAAAAAATTTCACTGGTAAACCTATACTGAAGATGGCAGGTCATTTACTTAGCTAGTATAATGGCTAAAAGAAAAAACTAGTAAAGTCCATTATATCTACAAAAATTAGGTGATACACAGAATAGATATAAAATATACATACGTAAAATGGGGTAGGGAATTAAAGATGTAGCTTTTAGAACATGTTTGAACTTCAACTTAAAACATATTGCTAGACACATAGGATGTTATATATGAACCTCATGGATAACCACAACCAGAAAGCATAACACTGAAGAAAAGAAAGCCACCAAAAGGCAAGGAAAGAGAAGAAGAGAAGAGCTATAAAAATAACCAGAAAACAAGATACTACCTATGAGTACATACCTATCAATAATTGCTTTCAATGTAAAGGTTCTAAATGCTCCAATCAAACCCCTAGAATGAATGAATATATAAAAAGAAAACAAGATCCACTTATATGCTGCGTACAAGAGACCAACTTCAGACCTAGAGACATACAGACTGAAAGTGAAGGAATGGGAAAAATATTCCATGCAAATGCAAGTGGGAAAAAAAGCTGGGGTGGCAGTATTTATATCAGACAAAATAGACTTTGAAGTAAAGACTAGCAAGAGACAAGGACATTACATAAGGATAATCCAACAAGAAGATATAGCAATTGTAAATACCTATGTACCCAAGCCTAAGAGCACCTATATAGATAAAGCAAGTATTAACGGACATAAAGGGAGAAACTGACATTAATACATTAGTAGGGGAATTAAATACTCATTTACATCAAGGGGTAGATTATTCAGACAGAAAATCACAGCAGATTTGAGTGCCATAGGACTAGATGGATTTAGGATTTAACAGATCTATACTGAACATTCTGCCCAGGAATAGAATACACGTTCCTTTCAAGTGCACATGGAACACTCTCCAGGACAGATCACATGTTAGGCCAAAAAACAGATCTCAATAAATTTAAGTAGATAGATACCATATCTACATATCTATCTACAAAAGATGCTTGCATCTTTTGTAATCACAATGGTATGAAAGTAGAAATCAATTTAAAAAGTAATGGAAAAAAACACATGGAGCCTAAACAACATGCTATTAAACAATGGATCAATTAAGAAATCAAAGAGAGAAAAATATCCCAAGACAAATGAATATGGAAACACAATGGTTCAAAATTGATAGGACTTAGCAATAGAATTTTTTTTTTATGTTTTATCTTTGAGAGAGAAAGAGGAACAGAGTGCAAGCCAGGGGAGGGGAAGAGAGAGAGAGGGAGACACAGAATCCAAAGCAGGCTCTAGGCTCTGAGCTGTCAGCACAGAGCCCGACATGGGGCTCGAACTCACAGACTGAGATCATGACCTGAGTCAAAGACACTTAACCGAGTCACCCAGGCCCCCTTGCAATAGTATTTCCAAGAGGAAAATTTACAATGCTTCAAGCCTACCTCAAGAAATAAGAAAAATCTTAATCTAACCTGACATCTAAAGGAACTCGAGAAAGAAGAACAAACAAAGCACTGTTAGTAGAAGAAAGGAAATGACAAAAGATCAGAGTAGAAATAAATGAAATGGAATCTAAAAAAAATGGAAAAATGAAACTAAGAGTGGCTTACTAGAAAAGATAAAGACTGGGGTGCCTGGATGGCTCAGTTGGTTTAAACGTCCGACTCTTGGTTTCGGCTCAGATCATGATCTTGCAGTTCATGAGTTCAAGCCCCACATCTGGCTATGTGCTAGCAGCAAGGAGCCTCCTTGGGATTTCTCTCCCCTTCTCTCTCTGCCCCTCCCTGGCTTGTGTGCATTCTCTCTCTCTCTCTCTCTCAAAATAAACATTAAAAAAATATGTTGAGTAATTCCTAGGAATAATCTTCCAAGACTGAATCAGGAATAGAAAATCTGAACAAATTGCTAGTAATGGAATTGAATAATCCCCAAACTCTCAGCAAACAAAAGTCCAGGACCAGATGGCTTTATGGGTGACTTCTACCAAACATGTAAAAAAAATATTTAATACCTATCCTTCTCAAAGTATCCCTAAAGTTGAAGGGAAAGGAATGCTTTAATGCTATATATGTAAAAATTGTCAACAAAACATTTGCAAACAGAGTTCATCAATATATTAAAAGGAGCATTTGCCATGATCAAGGGGATTTATCTCAGGGATTAGGGATGGTTCAATAGCTACAAATCAACCAATGTGACAACTACATTAACAAAATGAAAGATAAAAATTATATGATCTTAATAGATTCAAAAAAAGCATTTGACAAAATTCAGCATCCATTCATAAAAAACCTCTTAAAGTGGGTATAGAGGGAACATACATCAATGTACTAGAGGTCATATATAACATACCTGTAGCTAACATCATACTCAACAGGGAAAATCTGAAAGCTTTTCCTCTAAGATCAGGAACAAGCCAAGGATGCCCACTCTTGCCATTTTTATTCAATATGGTACTGGAAGTACTAGCTACAGCAATCAGGCATGAAAGAGAAAGAAAAGGCATCCAGATTGGTAAGGAGTACATTAAACTGTCACTATTTGCAGATGTCGGGATACTATATATAGAAAACTCTAAACTCCACCAAAAAACGATTAGAATCAATGAATTCAGTGCAGGATACAAAATTAATATACAGAAATCTGTTACATTTCTGTACACTAATAGCCAACTATCAGAGAAATTAAGAAAAACAATCCTATTTACAATTCCATGAAAAAGAATAGAATGCACAGAAATAAATTCAAGGAGGTAAAAGATCTGCACTCTGATAACCATAAGACGTTGATGAAAGAAGCTGAAGATGACACAAATGGAAAGATATAGCATGCTCACATATTGGAGGATTATTTTAAAAAGGTCAATACTACCCAAAGCAATCTACAGCTTTCGTGCAATTCCTGTGAAAATACCAATGGCATTTTTCATAGAACTAGAACAAATCCCAAAATTTATATGGAATCACAGAACCCCAAAAGCCAAAGCAATTGTGAGACAGAACAGCAAAGCTGGAGGTATCCCAATCTCAGACTTCAAACTATATTACAAAGCTATAGTAATCAAAGACAGTATGGTAATGGAACAAAAAGACACACAGATGCTTGGAAAATAGAAGAGGGCCTAGATATAAATCCATAGTTACACAATTAATGGACAAGGCACAAATATATGATGGAGGAGAAAAAAATCTTTTCATGAAATGGTGTTGGAAAAATGAGACCACTTTTTAATACCATGTCCAAAAATAAAATGGATTAAAGATGGGCAGTATACTCTTGGGCACTGGTCTTATCAATATTTTTTTGGATACATCTCTTCAGGCAAGAGCAGCAAGCGCAAATAGAAACAAGTAGGATTACGTGCAACTAAAAACTTTTTGTGCAGTAAAGGAATCCATCAATAAAATGAAAAAGCAACCTATTAAATGGGAGAAAGTATTTGCAAATGATGTATCTGATAAAGGATTAATCTCCAAAATACATTACCACTCACACAACCTGATGAAAAAATGGGCAGAGGACTTGAATACGCGCTTTTTCCAAAGACCTACAAATGGCCAACAGTCCAATGAAAAGATGTTCAACATCACTAATCATCAGGGAAATGCAAATTGAAACCAAAATGAGGTACCCCTTCACACCAGTCAGAATGGCTAATATCCGAAAGATGAGAAATAACAAGCGTTGGGGAGACTGGGGAAAGGAAGCCCTTGTGCACTGTTGCTGGGGATGTAAATTGGGGCAGCCACTGTGGAAAAACAGTATGGAAGTTCCTCAAAAAATTAAAAATAAAACTACCGTATGATCCACTTATTCCACTACTGGGTACCTTACCCAAAGAAAACAAAAACACTAATTAGAGGAGATGAATGTACCCCTTTGTTTATGGCAAGGTTATTTACAATAGCCAAGATAATGGAAGCACCCCAAGTGTCCATTGATAGATGAATATGTAAAGAAGACGTGGTACAAAGATACACACACATACACACACAATGGATAATTACACAGTCATAAAGACAATGAGATCTTGCCTTTGACAACATGGATGTATCTAGAGGGTATTATGCTAAGTAAGTCAGATGGGAAGAGATAAAAACTATATGATTTCACTTACATGTGGCATCTAAAAAACAAAACAAAAAAGCAGAAACAGATTCAAATATAGAGAACAAACTTGTGGTTGCCAGAGGGGAGAGGGGTTGGGGACTGGGTGAAAGACGTGAAGGGGATTAAGAGGTACAAAGTTCCAGTTGTAAAATAAGTCACAGGGATGAAAAGTACAGCATAGAGTAAATAATATTATAATAACTTTGGTAGCTACACTTACTGGGGTGGCATTCCCTAATGTATATAAATGTGGAATCAGGATGTTGTATGTGTAAAACTAATATAATATTGTATGTCAAGTATACTTTAATTAAAAAAAGATATTAGAGAATTTTATGTGTATAATTTTTAAGTTTGCAAGTCAGTATCTTAATTATTTTAAATCTAGGGATGTCTTATATTCTGTGTGTATGTATGTAGCATTTAAAACTTACCTAGATTTAAAATAACTGAGGAGAAATCACTTTACATTTACTAGATTTAAATAATTATGCAAAACATATATACACATGGTATGAATACTTAATTTCTTAATCTAAAGTGAAACTTAAATTGCTTTGTAAATACAGAAAATGGCATGAGTCACATTTGCATGTGCATTAGTTTTTGAGCGTAGATGGACTCTAAAGATCCTGTTAGTATTTGCTAGAATAGTAATAAGAGCAAACTTTATCTTGACAACATGTCCTATAATTTGTATCAACTGTGTTCTCTTTTATCTAATAATCTGCAACGCTGTGGAGGGAACCTGTTTGTTTCCTACCCCTCCCTTGAAATTGGCCTTTGGAAGTATCCTTAAGAACTACCCATTTTCCTTTCATCACTGGCATTTGTGTTTCTCCTCCTCTCCCCTCCTCCGATGTGTGGTTTCCTGGGCTCCCTCCTCCCCTCACCACTCTTGGCAGGATGGTTTCATAAACTCCTGGCTGTTCACTGGTGCCCAGCACATCTGTACCTTTAGTCCACCACATCTCTCCTCCGACCTCAGCTCCTCACATTTAACTGCCTGCGAGATGTGGTTAAGCCTGGGCATTGTCTACTGGGGGAGAAGTCGTCTCTGACCCATAGGTGTGGATGCACTGTGGACTCAGTCCTCTTTATCCCTGTCTCAGAGGTGGCAGGTACAAAAAGCTAAATCTCCAGAAGAAAAACCACAATACCGGGAACGGTTTTAAGTATCGATGTCCAGAACACCAGGGCCAGGACGAGGGTGGGCCAAGTGAGGCCTTTCGGCACAGCATCGGGGAGGCCCTCGCTCTCAGGGTTGTCCTTCAATTTTGAGCCGAGACTTGTCGCTTGCCTCACCCCAGTCCTGGTGCTGCTAGATCAATTATGTGGGAATCAAATCGCTCGGACAGTTATAAGTGGGATGGGAGGAGAGAAGAAAAGGAAAGGAATGATTTGCATGGTAGGACTCGGGGTCGGGAGGTGTGTGGCTCACCTCTGGCATGGAGCTGACTTCGTGCACCTGGCCGATGAGCTTACAGTAGGACTGAAAGAGCAGCAGCAGCTGGAAGTGCAGCTTATATAATCTCTGACACAGTTCCAATTGCTAGAGAGAGAGTTTGTATGGGAAGAAGTCGTTATTAAAGATCACTCTTGTATAGCAAGTGAAGTCTCAGGGTAGAAAAACATGTTTTTCTCTCTAAATCAAGGAAACATAACTAGCTGTTCTTATTCCAGATGAAACAGAACAATAGAATCCAGTCAATAAATATCAGTGAGAAAAATCACAATATGATATAGAATCGTTCCTGGAAGTTGACTAATTAGAGAGGAGTAGTAGCTATAAAGGGACTCCGTGAATCGCCACATTCCCGTATATTTGCCAATTATGCATCTACAAATTATGACCACGGTCATCTTCATTGTGGTTGTCTTAATTTTTATAAGCTAAAATTGTTTGAAGAATTTTTTTATTCAAGGGAAATTTAATTTTTCGATTGAAGACATTTTTCAATTTTTATTGAAAAGCAAAACATTAAGTCATTCTAGGTGTTAAATTTATAAATCCAGCAGTTTGGGAGGTTACTCCATGAGACAATTGTGGCGGCCTTTTTGGGTGCAGACGCTCATCTTAGAGCCTGTGTAAACACAGCAGGCAGTCATATGTTCCTCTAAGGTGCTGTATCTGTTTTATTGACAGTGCTTCTACTCGGTGCTCAATAAATGTTTGTTGAATTACAGAGATAGAAAGGGGCTACAAGTGCTTCCAAAAAGGAGAAATTAAGTACACATTCAAAACTCTCCGTGGAAAGAACATCAAAAACTAGTCCTCTAAAATGGCCCTTGAGCCCTATAGATACCTCTGGAATTTAAAATGTTTTCATTATATGGCTTATGTATACCATGAGGGAAAAGTACATCTTGAGTAATTCCAACACCAACGATCATACTACTCTTTGAGCCGTATCTGCTTGCAATGGCCTCTACACTTCGCCTGTTTTATTTGAAGAATGAGTTAGCTCCTAGGTGGTGGATGTGGATTCTGTGAAAGGAAAAGTGCAGCCTTCATGAGATAGAATTTCATGGCTCAGCAGGCACCAGTGAAAGTGGGTTAAATATGTGGCTTCAACTAAACATGTCACTGTTCAGTTTTCAAATGTGGTTAAGTAAGGATAAATGGGCCCTTTCTTTTGCTAATAGTCATAAAGAACTCAGAATGGAGAGCTTCTGAGGTCATTTAAAATTGTTCCCCCAAATGAGTTGAGGGAGAGAAATTATAAGAATTTAAATTTAGGCTTTAAGAAGATATCCTATAGTGTTGTTAACAGACTTTTGATCCTAATTGTTAAAATTACCAAAATCACGCTAAGGCTATAGCGAATGAAGTTTTCTTTCTCTTGTCCTTTCCCTGGTCCCTGGGGGAAAAGAACCATTCTAGATTTAGGTTTAGACTTATTTGATCTCTCGGCGCTGATAGTGAACATAAGTTTAAAGAAGTAGCTACACTCACAAATTTAACCCAAATTAGATCTTTGGTTGTTTCAGTAAAGCATTTTGCTTTTTGATCACTTAAACCTTTCTTTATGGAAGTTTGTTAAAATCTGATATAAAAGATAACTGCCAGAGTCTTGCAGATAAATAAAGTATTGTTTAAATCATCACCTTCACAATTTAGGGTGAAACCTAGCTATGGAAACTCTGTCCTCTGTAAGTGTAAGATAATGCTGGTTATTACTCAAAATATCCCACTGATAGTATGAGAATTCATAGCAACTTAAGTTTCTACTTTGGGACAAAAGCAGCCCAGAATGCTACTAATTCACTGCACGTCTTAGTCTACCAAATAAAATAAAATGAAACGCAAAGGGGAAAACATGCTAAGAGATATAATAGTAACAGTAAAAATAAGATTTGTTATGGGTCCATGCCTAAAATGGACAAAGAGTATGAAAGAAAGTTAACTTACTGCAAGAGATTCCATTTGCTACACAGCAAGCATGGCACAGGAAACAAAGGAAAGGAAAGAAAGTACAGGGTCAGTGTAATGCATGCAACGGAAAGCATGGCCCTCTTCCAAGAGCAGAACCGTCAGCATAAGTATTAGCATTGCTTGCCCAAACTTGATAAACGGTTGCACACCTTGTACCCATTCAACATGCACAGCGGTCCAGTTAAAAAGAAGCTTGAATGGGAAACATGTCACTGAAAAATATAATTTGTAATCGTTTAGATCCTCTGATTAGTTGGTTTAGATTCTGTCAGTCTTGGACACTAGAAGTGCAAACTTTTATTGCTTGAAGGTTTTAGTGTTTAAATAATATGCGAACATAGTAAAACTGTGAGGAGACCAACTGAGTAACTCGAAAGAACTGTAGCCCAAACAAATTATGCTATTGCTAACTATCGGTTAAGGCAGAGTCTTTAATCTGTTTGGTTTCTTATCTGCTCAACTATGACTATCCAGTTAACATAGAATATAATTAACCATCTAAGTGGCATTTTCTTTAGATTCAGCTCACCTTCCTCATTAAGAATATTTTACAGGACTGCTAGATGTAGTCATTTCAAAGGAATAAATCTAGTCTGTATAATCTCAAACAAGAGCGAGATATGACAAATAATTTTCTTGTATTTCATTTCTTATAATTTTATCAATTTTTAAAAGTAATCTAGAACTGATGGGCAGTTTAGCATATAAATTTGTAACTGGGCCATGTTCCATTATGGCTTCCATTTTTTGGTGTCATCATATCATAACCATAGACGTGGCTTTAAGGAAAGTGTGAGTGTGTGCAAAGATAACCAGAATCTGACAGAATACTAAAAAAAATGTCCATTCCTAATTACGGATCAACATATCTGGTTCTGGATTTTCAGAATATTTAAAGACATATCTAACTCAGTTTCTAATCCTTGATAGGAAAAACCACTTATTTTAAAGCTCTTTCTAAAAAAAAAAAATCTCTGGGTTGTTACCAGTTTAATGTATTATATTCAATATAAGGTACCATATATACAAAAGATAAAACTATCAAATTATTAGTATCTTCAAATATAAAGCCTCACCATTACCAACCACCTCCAACTCCACCCTCTGCTCTCTGAGGGTCTTTTCTTGCCTCACCTGTTACTCATATTGTGTAAGTTACATACACTGATGACTATTGTGTTTATTGAGTAGTTTTTTGGACCTTGGCCATGAATATCTTTTAAAGCTTTGAAAGATAAATATGTTGAAGCCTGTGATAGAGATTACACAGCCTGAGGTATTTACTGTTTTCAAGAAAACTTCATGCCTAGATGTTTTTATAACCAAACCTTAAGTACTGAAAAATGTGCTATCTTTTCACTGTTTTCCAAAACAAGGTTGTAATCCAAGAAAGTCATCAAATCAGTTAAAGCAGAATGTCCTCTGTTCAATAAAGGCAAATGAGCCTTTTTGACTTCAGCTTGGTGCTGAGGAATTTCATTGTCAATCAGTTCCTCCCACTCAGCTCTCAGGGCACAAAACTGTATTTCTTGGGGGATGGCCAACTTGACACACAGCAGTTCTCGGGGTCTGTCTTAAAGTCTCCTTTTTAGGTAGGCTGGTACAAGCTGCCTTGATATTTATTATCTCAGAATCCTTTCCTAGGCCACAGGCTGGGGCCTCGTTTGCATTTAGAGCTCTCAAAAAGATAGTGAAAAATGCCTTTCTGGGGGGTGATTTTATGGAAAATGTTAAAACCTTTTATCTCTCCTGTGCTAATATTTTCCTGTATTCAGGTTTTAAAAATAATCCCCTCCTAAGTCTTTATGAACGTATTTATGTTTGGGTGACTTAAGATTCCTTTTGAAACTGTTATGGGAACGTCACCATTTTATTTGGTCAGAAGGATTTTCTTCAAGCTCCACTCCTGTACTCCTAATATCACTTGACTTATAAATTGGAGTTAGAGGTAGGTTTTCTCAAAATGAGGAAAAAAAGGTCAAGAAACCAGGATGTTCAGAACTGATCACAGGCAGTGTAGCTTAAAAGCCCAGAATAATCTGGTTTGTTGTTCATTAACAGTAGCATAGCCATTCTTGTTTCTCTGCTCTGAAATGAGTTCTATGCTTATAATGTAGCCCGGCAGGTAAAAACCTGAGAAATTTTCACCATGACAAAAGATGAGCCACAGTGTAATGTAATAGCTATTATTTTCATCATATTTAATCTCTGAAAGCCACTGGTTTAAATTAAATGGGATAAAATTTAGACCATCTAGCTTCATGTGGCAGCTTTCTTAACTCAGATGCATCTAATCTCCTAAGTAGGTATAAACAATATGTATTCGTCTATTGCTCATATCACTCGCGTCTGGCACACTGATGTATTATGTTTGTTGAGCAGCTTTTTGGACCTTGGCCATAAATTCCTTTTAAAGCTTTGAAAGACCAATACCTTTAAGCCTATGATACAGATTACACAGCCTGAGGTATTTACTATTAAAAAAAATATTTTTTAAGTTTTATTTGTTTGTTTATTTATTTATTTAGAGTGCACATAAGTGGGGTAGGAGCATGGAGAGAGGGAGAGAGAGAATCTCAAGCAGGCTCCACGCTGTCAGCACAGAGCCCAAAGCAGGGCCTGATCTCACAAACCGTGAGATCGTGATCTGAGCCTAAATCAAGAGTCGGACGTCTAACTGGCTGAGCCCCCCAGGCACCCCTGGTATTTACTATTTTTAAGAAAAATTTAACTTCAGCAGACATTTCCTTTCAGTCAACACAGGAAGAAGGATTCCTTACAGAAGAGTAACTGACTCTATCTGAAGGATGATGTTTAATAAATTAGCTGCAGAAACTGTCACCTGTCTTGTTCAATTTGTACAAGAACAGAGGTTTCAGGCTTCTCATTCATAGATTATACAGGGACAAGTAGTATATAAATGAGAGAGATACTGCCCATAAAGATCCTAGTAACTGGAATGATGGTTTGAATATAAGATGAAATGTAGTAGTGCTAAATGTAAGTCACTGTCCTAGAGTCCAAAGAGTCAAACGTTCAAGTTGTGCTGAGAAATGCCTGTTGAATTGGGAGTGTGCCAACTAAAATCACCTATAACAAGTGAAATGGAAACCTCTCCAGCTTTGTAGTACCTGGGACGTGAGCCGTATTCGTTAATTGTATGGCTAAGACCCACGCTGCTGCCTGGAGCCCCTGGAGCTGAGGGTCTCCTCCTTGGCCCACACTTCTGTTAATTTCAACTACCTAGTGGTAGCCATGCCCGATGATTTCCACGGGAAATGGAGAAGTCAGTGGAAACCAAAATTCTTAATCAGAAGTGCTGTTTTGGGTCATGAAGAGATGTGTCCCTCCTTTTGCTCAGGCTGAGAAAACACTGGTAAAGCAGTGTCTGCAGATGAGTGAAAATGCTCTCATGAGACACACGGAGATCGTACTCCTTGTCTTATGTTCTACTCAGTGAGTACTGTGTGTTATTCGCGGAGAATGGCTATTATAATCTCCCAGAAGCCTAAATCATTTATTAATCATGCCTGTCTTTTAAAATAAGCCTTCCCTCAAAAATACTTCCCCAACATTACAAATGCTGTTGTTGTTTTTTTAAGAAACTGTTTTGTTTCGTACATGCACTGAGAGCATGTACAGTACCTCTAATATATGCCCAAGCGAGCAGGTTCAGCAGACGGGCACTTGAATCGTGTACGTAAAAATGCTTCTCACACAGGCCAAGAGTAACACTCTCAAATGGGGGCTAATGGGTACCGCATTTTTCCTGAAACACACAGCCCTATTTATCTAGCTCTCAGTTCCCTACTTGGGGGCCTGACGTACAGAGACACATTTCTCTTACAAGAAAAACAGCAGTGCAAGCATCATGATGGTTGGCACCTGGCTCTTGCCTTCAGTGTTAGGAAGTCAGTGTGCAGTGGGAATGTGGAGGACGGCAGACCAGAGAGGCAGCTGGTTTCTGCCCAAGCTCACCGCGGCCACGAAAGAAGGCAGGCCTAGTGTTGCTGGTTCTTCCTTTTTAGAGACGGCATTCTGTTGTAAGTGTATGTGTATGTGTGAACAATTTTAATTTTTTAATGTCAGGCCAGTTCAGAAAATATCGTACAAGCTTACTACGTCTGTGAATTGGGTGACAGTGCACAGGCCGCCAGTGTAAACTTTCTGCATTATTTTGAGTCTGGAACTTCATGTTAGGAATAAAAGAGAAACTGGAAAGTAACTATTAAATATCCATCAAGGAGCTGTATCCTCTTCTATAAACCATTCCACAGCGATGTCTCCCTTCTGTCGCCTGTTAGGAATGAGCAGAAATCAGCTTGTGCAAAGACCAGACCAGACTTGGGTAGGGCTTGGGGGTGGGAAGACTTTATATGCCTGTGTGTATACTGTCTCCGTCTCTAGCAGACCGACATCTCTGAGAGCTCAACTCAGAGCTTTAAGTTCAGTAAGGCAAGTACTAATCCTTCCATCAAGTACAGACTTTACTGAAACAGAAACACTCATGTAATAATCACTGGCATGTTTGTTCCACTATTTACATTCAGACACAGATTCTGTGAATCACAAGGTCACTTCCCATCCCCATTCCACTTGTCTCCGTGCAAATGGTGCTCGGAATAACTGGCAACATCAAACTGTTCCAGAAGACAGGGAATCTGACTGAACAGGAGAGTTGGAGAGAATCACTTGAGGTTAGGTAAAGCTGTGTTCTGAGGTCAAACATTTGTTGGGTTTTGCTTGGGGACGGAAGCCAAATGGTAGCTGTACTTAGCGACTCTGGACATAAGATCATTATTTCAAGGGGGTGACCCCATCATCTGTCCTCAAGGCCCACCTTTAGTAGCATGTGAAGACTTTTCCCCAATTTGCCCTCATAGCCCATTTTCAGCCCTGCATGAGTGTTATCTGCAATAGGAACACAGTCGTCCTCATTTTTACACTCCCCACGGTGCCTAGCCATACCTCACTTCCAGCAGTGGTTCAGGTAAGGTGGGTGGGACTAGAGAATATGCGGTTTAAGCTGCATTTCCAGTGGCCAAACTACATCCAGGGTCTACTAACAAAACAGAGAATTTAACAAAGCATCCTGAGGATTTAAATAAATCACCCGGCCTTGACTGACTCAGAGAGCATCCTCTCTGGTAGATGGTTTACAATTGGTCTTCCAGACCAGCTTTGTCCTCAGAATTGTCACATACAAAGGACCAAAAGCATCTTCTTCAGGACATTTGTTCATCGTTTGAATTCTCTGGTCATGAGCGTGTCCACATGTTATACAGGGCAATTCTAATGCACTGAGCTAATACCAGCAATGGGAAGAGAGCCAAGCTGGTTTTGCAAAAATGCTGGAAACATCAGACTCAGAATTTGGCCTTCTGTTGACCTTTTCCTATAAGCCCACTCACATCCCTTCTGGTATTTCATACAGGTACCTAAAACCACACAGACATTTAGACAGATGCTGGAAATTGCCCTTTAGACTTTTCTGTGTGTATGTTTTTACCTTTAAACTAATCTGGCCTATAGAGGTAGCCTCTCAACTTCAACTTTCTTACCTGCAAAATTGGAAAAACCCTTCAGAGACTGTTGGAATAGATCAAATTAGATTATAGATGTACAGTGCGTGAAAACTATTAGTTTCTTTCCATCCTTGTATTCTCAAGCCTTATTATAATACTAACAGAGTTGCCACAAATAAATACAGGAATGAAGAAATGAAGTCTAAAAACAAGAAAAGGGAAGGGAGGAAACAAGGACTACAATACAGAAGCACAGAAAGAGTCGGATGAAGAGGAAATGAAAAAGAATAAATGGGCAAGAAGGAAGAAGACTATGCAAAAACAACAGAAATCTCCCTTTGAGGGATGTGAGAAAAAATGGGGTGTGGGGAAGGAGCAACTGAACAAAATAACAGAAATAAACTACAAGTTCAACAGAAATACACGTTTGAAAACTGGAATGTTTGGGAAATAGGATAATTTAACCAGAAGTCCTATGTTTTTAGACTTAACCAGGAAGCCGTAAACAAATGAACAAATATTTTTTTTAACCCTTGTTTGTAAAAAATCTGCAGTGTATTAATACATTTTCCTGATTGAGATTTGATTATAGAGAAAGTAACAGAATTACATGAGTGAGGGTAAATGTTTAGATAACTGTGTTTATATTCTATACAAACTACATCTTGAACTGGACTAGGTTTTTGCTAACCATAAGTCATAACCTGGTAATGGTAACTTATCTCTGGACTGGATTAATTAATGTTTATTTGAGAGAGAAAGAGAAAGCACGAGTGTGGGAGGGCCAGAGAGAGAGGGAGAGAGAGAATCCCAAGCAGGCTCCATGCTGTGAGTGTAGAGCCCCATGTAGGGCTTTGTCTCATGAACCGTGAGATCATAACCTGAGCTGAAATCAAGAATCAGACACTTAACTGACTGAGCCACCCGGGTGCCCCAGGGCTGAATTTATTTTAACAGCAGAGTATAGTGGAGGGAGGATTGGGCCAGGAATCAGAAGGCATGGGTGCCACTGGATGGCTAAAAAATCTGTAACATAGGCAATATATATCATATAATGTATTTTAACATATAGCTTCTTCTGGGGTCTGCTCATGACACAGGTTATTTGGTGAAAATCCGAGTTATAGTCCTTCGAGGCAGCGCATCACAGCTGCATATAAAGGCACTGATGGAAAAGGCTAGAGTTTGTTGTATTTTGAACTGCACATTCAACTCTGCATTGCTCAGGGTAGACATCTCACATGATGTCATCAAACCCGTATTTTAAAAATGTAATATAGATAAACCATTTGTTGTATACATTTGCCCATTTCCAGACGTTGTGGCCAGGCCATGTTTTTGCCCATTGCTTATTAACGGTGAAGCCTTGGACAAGTCCAGCTTGGTTTCCTCATCTATAGAATGGGGCTGGTACCACCTGCCCCGCCTGCCATGCCCAGGAAGATCAATGACTTCAAGGATACGAAAGTTCTCTGGAAGACACAATGTGAAATATAAATGTGTCCTCGAGGAGGGCAGCGATGTGGAAATGCAACCCACCCTTCAAAACCCTTTCTAGATATTTCTCAGTCTTGTAGTTTGCTTGTTCAATCTCTCACCTCTTCACTAACACTTAGCAAGGGGCTTGCCTAAGAACTCCCCATGACAGGACCGCAAACTTGTTGAACAACTACCAAACTGAAATTGATCCACTGATATTCTGTGGAAAACTTTTACTCCTCAATTTTTTTTTTTTTTGTTTTTACACTTCAGTATAGCACTGTTTGTAACACAGGAAGATGATTTCTCATCCTCTGAAGGGTGCACAATACAAAATGCTTCTCCAGTAGTGATGATGTCATTCTAGGGTAGCACCTCTGCCTGACTGGAAGGTAGCCTCCTCACTTGACTTCCCTAATCCACTCTTGAGCACTTCAGTCTGTTTCCACAGTAGAGTGTGAGAGCCTGAATCTACTCATAACCACATTTCAATTGCCTGCCATTGCTGTTAAGATAAACACCCAAGCCCTGCACAGTCTGGCTTCTGCCAGCTTCTCCAGACTCTTCTCAAACTTTTCTCCAAGTCGCTTTCTGCACTTGTAGCCAGACTCTCTTCAGTTCTTGCAAAGGGCCAGGTCCCTTCCTGCCTCAGGGCCTTTGCACAGCTTCTCTACACATTCCCCTTTACTTGACTATCTCTAGCTCATATTTGAGATCTTCACTTAGATGACACTTTCATAGAGAAGTTTTCTCAGAACTACCCTCCCCATTTGATCAGATTCCTTTCCATAGCTTACAGTTCTTTCCTTAATAGCAGTTACTGCCGTTTGCACCTAGATGAGTTTTTGATTCATGTCTGTCTCCCTGACAAGATCTGAGGCTCCACAAGGGCACAGGCTTGTCTGTTGTTCATTACTGTATCTACCACATGGACCCCATAGGAGGCACTTAGTACATAACTGCAGAATGAATGATTTTAATCCATTCATAATCTTCCGCCCCATTTCTTTGACAATACAGCATACATTTACAAGCCAGCTGGTCTGAGGTGTGTTACTTAAAGCAACTCTAAATGAGAAAAAACCATCTGTTTTAGAGTGATGGCTGAAAGGTCAACAAAGACTTCCTTCCCTGAAGAAACTGAGCGATTCAGTGAAGAACGAATGAAATTTTGTTTTATATTCTAAATGAAGAACAGATTTATTAGGAAATGATTAGTATAGTTAAATGATGTCCAGCAAAAAGATCACTTTTATACCTCTGCTTTTCCAAAAAGAAGACTCCCCCCACAAATCTCATCAACACACAGTCATGCTTGGCTTGAACATCATTGTGTCTTACGCTACTGGCTTCTTGTGAATGTATGGGATGACCCCATTGTGCATCTTCCTTTCTTGTGCTCTATGCTTCTTGGGTGGGTCAAGATCAACGCAGGGTGTCAGAGCATGGAAAAGATAAATTCTAACAGGTTTTTATTACCTTTTCTTCCGAGTCCCCTGGTTGACAGGTAATTACTCCATCTCTTGATCCTCCTGCAAATGTTGCCTTACAATTTGCGAGCCACTGTTGTTAGAAAGAGATGCAGACAGAGGTAAAATCAGTGATGCCCTGAAAACATTTTTGTCATCACTCCCGACAGGGAGAATCGACTAAGCTTCTAATCATGGTAAAATAAAATTTTGCTGCAATAACTTTTTGAAAGTATTTTTTTCTGGTTGAAGATGAACTATTTGAGATTAAAATATTTGTTCATATGGGTTCAGTGAGCTCACTTAAAAATATAATTTGAACATTGTGGTACATCGTTCCTGGAGAATGGTTTCATCGGACCACTCCTAGTTTGTGTATCATTTTGAAAAAATCATATACAGTTAGAAACCTTTCATACGATTGAGATTTGGAGATAAAAACCAATACTTCCTCACAGGACGGGTGGTACTGGACCATGAAACCCGACTCATGACCCACCTACCTCTCTGTTACGTTGGGTGGCTTCTCTGGGGGCAGGTCTGCTTCAACGTAAGAAAGGCTATTATAATAATAGCTCAGCTATTTAGAGATGCTACCAGCCTTAAGTACCTGGGATGGTAACCAATACAGATGTGAGAAGGAACCTCTGGACACAAAACAATAAGGACTGAAGAACTGAAACTTGCATCTGACATCAAAAGATTGGTTTGTTCACCAAGAAGGATGGAAGGATTACTTTTATTAACTGATGATGGAGAAAATGGGAAACAATGACCATTAAGGAGCCACAGGAGTAAAAGACAATGGGAATTGTTATTGCAGAGCATTAGAACTCTTGCCCTTGGACAGATCATGAAAAGATTAATAACAAGAGCAACAAACATAAAACAAGTAACTTTGTGATGAATATCTTCTATGTATGAGGCACTGTGCTAGGCGGTTTACATACGTTATTTCTATTTAAAAGGCAATAAACATTGTGTTGTGTTTGAGGGCATGGACTTTGGAATCCCATAGACCTGGATTTCAAAACTGATTTTCTACCTCTGAGCTACTGAGGATAATCAGAGCAACTCCCAGGGTAGTTATGAGTATTACATGATTTAATTTAAGAAATTTAACTCTTTTCAGGTAGTTGGACACGTAGAAGGGACTCAGGAGATGATAGGTGCTACAACTATTACGATTGTTATACCCTTACAACAATTCTGCAAATTAATTGTTATCACTGTCTTACAGATGATGAATCTGAGATGAGGAGGTAAGTAATTTATCCCAGGTCACTAACCCTTAAGTAGCTGATCTGTGATTTGAACCCACGTCCATCTGATTTCAAAATCCACGCCTTTCCTGTTGTGCCTGGCATATTATAAGAAGCGTCCCACAGTCATTACACACAATTGCTTGTCAGAAATCAGGGGTTCCGCATGTCTGATGGAGGTTTCTGGATCACTTCTGTTCCTAACATTTTATGGTCTAGATCAGTGAAGGAAAGAGTAAAGAGCTGGAGTCGAGGCCAAGAGAAGCAATGGAGTCAGGGAGAGACAGCTACCAAGAGCAGTTAAGAGGAGGGGAGAGCAGAGATCTACCCCAATGAGTTTCAGGAGAGGCAAACACTGGGAGGAAGTCATTAGCAATTTTACATCTCTGAGAAAAGTTAATCACATTGACAAGGAGACATCGAGCAGACACCCATGTTTCCGTTTCCAAGTAGGGAAATTATGGAGCTAAAATGAAGGCTGATAATTTCTCTTCTGTAGTATCATTTTTGTATAATACATACTGTTAACAGTTCTACCAGTATTAAATTGGAATTGTAGTCTTCCTAACAGAGGAATGGATGACGTTTTCTTCTCCCAAAGATCCTATCCTATATTAATCACAACACCTTCCCAGGGCCCATAAGTGGGTTCATTTGATTTTAACTGAAAGCATATGCACAGAGACACAAAAGCTTACCGAGAGAGTGGCCTCTTTTCTGTTGTTGTAGGTGTCCAAATATTCTTGCAGTTCTAAAACACTGAACTTGAGCTTGTCCAGAAGTCCACAAGAAAGGAGCTGAAGGCAGGAAAATAATTTGTATTAAAACAACTAGAGAGATAACTAGACACAGGCATGGCTACACAGATGCAAAAGAGAAATATATTTAGAAAGAATGTAAAGTAGGGACCAGTGGGTCCATTTTTAGTAAGCTGTGCAATGTGTAATTCTGTTCCACTATTAGCTGCAATTGTAATTGAATACTGGCTCGCTAATGCAAATCTACAAAAATATCCGGTTTTCTCCATATCAGTATAGACACTCAAGCCTTACCACGTATTCTGTAGGATCCCACATTAAGATGTACTCATTTGATGCACAAACTCTGATATCTTCGTCCAGTAATACTCCAAGTAGTGGGAAGACACATCTCCAAATAGACTTTTGAACTGATTTTATAGTTAATCTTTGCTTTAAATCATTTAAGATAGAATGATTTCTCCTATTGTATTCCGACCACCGAGTCCTTGGAGAGACTAATTCTTCAGAGACTTTTGAAATCAAAGCACATCCTCATTGGTTCTAAACCTTATTAGTTCATTACTCAGCATATCAGACATCTGTGTGAGATGCATGGAGGATATACAGAAAGGTGACACACACCCCAAAGAGCTCACCACTCATGCAGGCTTAGACTTATATGTAAAGTCATGATTTAGCAGTCAGCCAGAGGATGCTTTACTTAACCCTCAACTTCATCACTTGCAGTTTGGGCTGGATGAATCCCTCCAGGGGGCAATCTCTCTCCACTTGACACTTGGGAGTAAGGAAAATGAGGACATGTTGCCTCTGGAGACCCATCTGGCTGGACAACCTGGCATTGTGGGATGGGCTAGGTCAGCTCTGGGGGTTAGCTCATCATGTTCACAGCGGTCAAATCCAGAGATACTGGAGACAGGTGCCAAGGACACGGAGGGAGCACCAACGTGGATTTCTCTCCCGATTCCCTGAAATGACTTGGCCTTGGCTGGCAATGTAGAGTCATTACCATGTAGACTCCGGCCTTTGGGGGTCGTGTCACAACATGGTGCTGCTCACAAACACTGAGTATTTTTCAAACCACAACACTAGCACGCTTCCTGTATGTTTCACACCCTAAGCTGGGCCCGCCATTTGCCACCACAGCAGGACCGGGGTACTCACAGTCTCAGCGTCCACAAAGAGTGTAGGGCATTCAGAGCAGGAGGTGAGCATCTGAGAAGAGCTGACAAACTTGGACCCGATTCCCCGCAGATTGTCTCCAAGGTAACTGGCGGCATCACAGGTTAGGAAGCAGAACCTTTTCTGAATATTCTGAAAGGCAAAACAATGACCATTTATAAAAGCCAAGTTTTAACTTATATACCAGCAAAAAACTACTTTGAAATCTTTATGAAAACGTCAAATGAGCATAGGTCCTCAGGTAGAGGCGGGGGAGATGGGGAGTAGAGTGAGTGTTGGTCTCAAGTCAAGTAGGTGATCACCCAGTGTGGGCAAAGTTTCTTCTTAAAGTGTTTCCGAGAGGGTGATGTTTACATAATCTTTTAAATAAATTGCGCTTTTCTTTTTGCTGATGGTCAGAGCTGGTCAGCAGCTTGAGTCCACCTCGCTCATCTGTCAGATCAGCGAGAAGTTCCTGAGGTTACGTCAACGTGCGTGAGACAGAAAGGGCCATGCGATGTAACCCTTTCCTGTTCCCCCAGATCACAGCTTCTTGAGAGAGAGCACCAAAACAGTGCCATTTGAACCTCTGGCAAATGAAAGTAAATGCTACATGGGTCCGGATTAGTATCTCCCTCTGAGGGTGTGTCTGGCAAGATGTCCATAACCGTGTCCTGTAGGGTTGCATACACTGGCTCATTAACCCTCACAATCAGGCAAGGAAGTCCAGGTTAAGACATGACTTGCCTAAGGTCATGCAGCCAGTAAGTGACAGAGGAAGGGTGAGCCTGACCCCAGCGCTCACATTCCTTCCACAAATCTGTGATGCTTCCTAGGAGGTAGGTCCTCCTGTACAGCCTGAGGCACAACTGTAATCAGGAAGAATGTGATTCACTGTGCCCGTGTCGGTGACAAAATGGGAACATTGTTTAGCCCCCAAACTTCCAACACACAGTATCTTTAACAAAAAGAACACAATGTTGAACCAAAAAATAACTTCAGTCCT
Organism: Panthera onca; assembly: GCF_046562875.1. NCBI lineage: Eukaryota > Metazoa > Chordata > Mammalia > Carnivora > Felidae > Panthera > Panthera onca. The sequence goes on from NC_138339.1 coordinate 229,248,596, forward strand.
AGGCACTGGCTTTCAAACTCAAAGAGATGTCATGCCTTTTGAGTTGTGGAATCTAGTCCGGGAGAAATCCTCTCTGCCCTGTTGCGAGCAAAGTAGCACGTCCCTAGAACAACAGCAGGCTGGTTCTTTATGATTTACATTAGAAAGTGCCAACCATGCTGCATATTCATTATTTTTTATTTAACATATATGAGAACCTTGGTATAATGTGTAGCACACATATTTGACTTAGTTTTATGTGCAGTTAGAAAAACTAAAAAACCCGACTGAACGTCAGAGCAGAGACGAAGGACAAGTGCCATGTGTAGCATCACATATCTAGTTGAATGGCAGAGCTGGGAGTAGGACTCAGGTCCCCAAAGAGTTTGGGGTTCTTTCCATTTTACCTAAGGATAAGGTGAGGTCTGTGAACCTGTTAGGGAGCTTTAGAGCCTCTTATAAAGGCAGGTGGTATTTAGGGGATAGACACTCACTCGTGTCCTCACCTAACTTCCATATAAACACATTGTATAATTTGGTGGCACTGTGCGACACAATGACGACATTAACACAGGAGCGGCAGGAAGGATGTATAGTGACTGAGACACTTGGGAAGATGTCTACGCTGGACCATTAGAAATCAATTCCTTGTTTTTAAAACCAAATTATTTTGGCAATTACCTCCTCTCTATCCCCTCCCAAATCCAACTAAATACAGGGAAATGTGGCCTTCAGACTCATAGGAAAATGCTGGAAAAGAGTAAACAGACATGGTGAGGACTGGCCAACAGCTTCGTAGACGGCACGTCCAAAATGTATTTCATTCCCAGCATATTTTATTTAATACCTGTTGTGTTATTAGTATTGTTCTCAATCACATAGCATTTGATGATAGTTGAGAAAGTTCTTAAGGCTAAATGTATATCAAAAACTCAAAAAAGAGGTACACATTTGTATGACTATTATTGCAGATAAGGTCCATAGGAATTTACCTACTGCATGGATGGAAAAATAAAGTCCAAACCTCAAAGTGCCCCTCGAGCCCACCTCCCAGCTCGTGTTTCAACCTTCTGGTCTACTGGCATGAAATCAGAAACCATCTGTTTAAGATTTCCGCTAAAAAAAGATTCCTATTCATGCTTCTTACATTTACTGAGCACCTATTGTGTGTTAGCAATGGTGCCAGCTGCTGGGAAATCAAAATCAGACACCATTACTCGCCCACTCTGTGGGAGACAGACAATAAGGAATTCTGATAGAATGTGACAAGCGTGACAGATGTAACCACGATGTGCTCGGGACCCCAGGTGATGGGGAGGGAGAAAGAAGGAAGGGAAGGCTTCATTTGTTGAAGCGAGCTCCAATCAGGGGTCTGCATGTAACTGAGAGTACAGTAGAGGGCCAAGAGGAAATGGCCTTGCTGGGCAGCGGGAAAAGTATTGTTTGTGACTAGGAAATGGGGCACAAATAGCTAGTGACTATAATGAGAAAAAATGACTACAACAGCCAAACATAAATTATTACCCAGTGACCATTATTTTAAAACAGACTTTAGAACAATATAAAAAATAAACTATTTTGCTTCTAAATCCTTAACAAGTAAATTTACCTCAAATGGTAACTTTCTCATAGTTTGTGTTAAAATTTCAATCAGCTCAGTGTTAGAGTGTTTCTGGAATTCCTATCTCTCAGCAGCCTGTTTTTTCTGTCTTAAGCCTAACAGCCCCTCGAGCTCCCGGTTAATCTCAGACACAACCCTCGTTTTGTCCAGGCAACTTTCTAAAAGATTTCACTAAAAGGAAACTGAAAACTTGGGAGAAAGCAGCACAATAACACTCAAAATGAGAAAGTGTAGCTGTTAGTACTATTGGTATGTAATTCTCCAAAAATGGGTCATAAGAAGGGCCACCAGGCTCAAAAACAGACTTTACTTTTTATACTAATTAAATAGTGGCTTCCTGAATTTGAAATCTTTGAGGCAGATGGTCCTACTTTTTTTAAAATTTATTTTTAAGTTAATTTTATTTTATTTTTTAAATATAATTTATTGTCAAATTGTCTAACATACGGTGTGTAAAGTGTGCTCTTGGTTTTTGGGGTGGATTCCCATGGTTCGTCACTTACATACCGCACCCAGTGCTCATCCCAACAAGTGCCCTCCTCAATGCCCAGCACCCATTCTTCTCCTCTCCCCCATCAACCCTCAGTTTGTTCTCTTTTTTTAAATTTTATTTATTTATTTATTTATTTATTTATTCTCTGTGTTTAAGAGTCTCTTATGGTTTTCCTCCCTCCCGCTCTTTTTGTAACTATTTTTTCCCCTTCCCTTCCCCCCATGGTCTTCTGTTAAGTTTCTCAAGATCCACATAGGAGTGAAAACATATGTTATCTCTCCTTCTCTGACTGACTTATTTCACTCAGCATCATACCTTCCAGTTCCATCCACGTTACTGCAAATGGCAGGATTTCATTCTTTCTCAGTGCCAAGTAGTATTCCATTGTGTGTATAAACCACATGGATAAAGAAGATGTGGTTCATTTTGCACTTTTAATAGAATTCCTTATTTTCCTGCCTTTCCCTTCTGCCATGGCTCTTCCTGAAGGTGATTAGTGAGCCCATCCCTCAGTCCAGCCAAGTGACTGTCCCTCTTTCATGATCTACTTTATAGAGCTCAACCTATAAGACAGTGTAAGAGGGTTCTACCTTGTCTGGCTGGTCACTCCCCCATTACTCACATCTACTGAAAGTTGGAACTACTACGTAAGTCCCTTTTCACATTTCCCCTGCATTATTAGTGGCAATTCTGCTTTGTGAGTGAGCAAATACAAGTTGAGAAAAAATGCTGAAAGAAAGGCATTTTCATTAGTGGAAAATAGGAGCTCTAAAGAAAGTAAAAAGGAGCAGGGAGAAATACACCTATAATCTCATCACCCTGAGTAAACTAAAGTGAAATGCTAGTGTATAATCTTCATTATTTTCTAGACATTAAAAAAATAGTACCCCCCCTCAGAAATAAAGCTTAAAAAAAATTAAAAAAAAGGGGGGCACCTGGGGGGGCTCAGTCGGTTAAATGTCCAAGTAGGGCACAGGTCATGACCTCATGGTTCGTGAGTTCAAGCCCCGTGATGGGCTCTGTGCTGACAGCTCAGAGCCTGGAGCCTGCTTCGGATTCTGTGTCTCCCTCTCTCTCTGTTCCTCCACCACTCATGCTCTGTCTGTCTGTCTCTCTCTCTTTCAGAAATAAAGCTTAAAAAAATTTAAAAAAATACTACCATACATACTGGCTTTTTAAAACTAGTTTTCTCCTACACTGTATGGTAACCATACAAGTCTTCACCCATAGCCTCATCTTCATGGCTAAACATTACTTCCAGCCATGCCACTTTCCCAGACAGGATCAGCCTCAAATACAGCACACAGGGCTAGTTAATTCCAGCGATGACGGCAGACCTTCGGGGTTGCTTCAAAACAGGCCATCTTTCTCTTCTATTGATGCCCCTCCCACCTCCACCAATCGTTTGATAAAATTTAGAGAGCAAAAGTTCAGAGCAAGATGCACAGAGGAACCGACAGGTATTTGCACAGCAACAGACAGGCAGGCATAAAAATAAACCTTCGATCACCCATCAGAAGTCAAGTTCCCTCCACCTCTTTGGTGCAGATGTTGTAAGTGTGTTTGGGGATAATAGCTGAAATCTGAAGGTGTCCACACAGAGGCTGCTACGTTGAGCTGTGTGCAAGATGCCACAGGTGCCTGGCGGAGGGATTGAGATCCAGCCTGCCCTCTGCTGGCCACACCCTGTGCTGCAATGCTCTGGAGGAAGGGACATCCGTTTCCAATTTGCACAAAGACACCATCTGGACTCGCCAGGCTGTGGCTCACCCAGGAGACGCAAAGTATGACTGTTCATGTGTCCGGAAGCATCTCTGAGGAGAAGCAAGTGTTCATAGCTACGGCTGACATGTTTAAGGAATTCATGCCGGGAAAGAGATAAAACACAAGAAAAAGATAAACATGAACAGTAAAGAAAAAAGAGAGGTACAGAAGGGGTCTAAGAGGAGTGCAGGATAGGCTCGGCAGATGATACCACTCGCTGGTTCTGACATCATGTCACGGTTGCCTGGGATCACGACATCAAGACAAGCCAGCAAACAGGACAGCGTGTGGACTCAATCATTTGGGGGCAAGGCCTTTGCGATACCAGTTTAAGAAGGTTGAGCAGGTTACGGTTAAACAGAAGAAAGGCTGAAGTCACAGGCAACTGGGGGGGTATCTGGAGGAGAAAATAATGCAGACCCAGAATGAAACAAGCACCCCTTCTGAAACCGGAAGCTAGCTGGCTCCCCTAAGAGACCTAGTCGTCTGAACTGCTAGCGAGAACCGTACCTTAAACAAGGAGGAGAACACATGAAATGTATACACAGCACAGGAGCCATCTGAGTCGCACATGAGCTGGTTGATGTGGCTGCGCCAGGCTTCCTCTGCATCGTCACAGGCCGCGGGCTGAAACGCAGCAAGGATGGCCGAGAAGAAGGGCGAGGGAGGGGGAGAGACCCCCCTGTCACCTTCTCCAAAGCTGTGAAAGATGAAAACAACCTGGTCAAGGAGTGATGTCCTCATCCTTCACCGGGCTGTGTAAATTCTAACCCTGTCAGCTGTTCTGTCCCCTCCTCCCTTTGAGGTTGCTGTAGGGACTCAGCTCTCCTTCACAGCCCTTCAACGTTCTCTTCTGCTTGGAGGAAAGAGACCTTTCCTCTAGAATTTCTATGATTTCTCCCTTTCTGACCTCCCTTTTTTTTTTTAAGTTTTGTACACATTTATTTATTGAGAGAGAGCGAGTGAGCGAGAGAGCCAGAGAGGGTGCAAGTGTGCATGAGGGATGAGGGGCAGAGAGAGAGAGAGAGAGAGAGAGAGAGAGAATCCCAAGCAGGCTCCATGCTGTCAGCACAGAGCCCAATGCGGGGCTCCATCTCATGAAACATGAGATCATGACCTGACCCGAAATCGAGAGCCAGATGCTTAACCGACTGAGACACCTAGGCTCCCCCTGACCTCTTGGAGCCTCCAGCAACTGTCCCTCCCAGTGGTCATTCCCCAGACACATAAACACTACTTGCCATGCTTTGGCACTTTTGATCCTTTTCATTTTCCATTATGAACCATTATAACAAACATTTTGAATCTTTTAACTTTTCCTTTGTCGGGGAGAATATTAATGGCTGCACATGCATGAATGCCCAGGAGAAGAGGGAGAAGGGAGAAAGGGAAAATTCAAGAAGAGAAACGCAGGGTGAGAGAGACCGAGAGGGACGAGGAAAGGGAAGATAATAAACACAAGTGAAAGGTCAGATTCTTCTGTGGGTATTATCACCATCAGCTTGCCCTTCAAAGACCAGATACTGCTCCCCATAACAGAAGGTCTCTGTCTAGCCGTATCCAAACCTGTTTCGTTCTTGTCTACATTCAGAAGAGAGATTTTAGGATTCTGACTTTCTTTTCCAGAAGCCAATCTGTAGCCTTCATCACTTGTTATTTATTCTAGATGCTGCATTAGTGTTTTATCTATTCCTCTCTATTTTTGTCCATTCGTGTTCTCTGACTACAGCTCACTAGTCTCAGAAACATCAGTGACTAGGCTGAAAGCCACCCACTTAAAAAAGAGTAGGTATTTAACTTATAAAGAGCTTCTTGTTCTTGTCTTTAAACTCGAAATGGAAAGAACTCCTCATTTCCAAGGCTTGCCAGTCTTGCTTATCTTCAAAGCATGCAAAACCCGGACCATGTCCCCAGACCCCTTTTTGGCTTTTGAGTTACGCCATGGCTTTATGTTACTCTGTGTTATTCTACGTTACTCAGTGGCTTTATGATTCCCTGTGCATGAGTACCCTTTTCAGTTCCACACTCGGTTGCACGGCTCTGACCAGCCGAGAGCCCTCTGAGTCAGAAGCCAATTTGGACTCCTCGTTAGGAAGTCCCAGCAGTGCCCACGTGACCTCACTTGAGATACAGTGAATACAAGACAAAGTGCCAGGTACACCATCACTGCTCATTTCCACCAGGGGCTTCTTTACCTTGCAAGAGTAAACTGGTCCAGTGCTCGATTGCCCTTTTCTTCTGCCTCAGTCATATCCAGGCTAAAGCTACCACTGCATTCGAAAGTTGCCGGGAGTTCATTAACAGAACTGGAAAGATCGTCCTCGTGCACGGCGGTGTCCTCCTCCTCCTGGACAGCTTCAGCCTGGAAGAAGAAAAAGAGGAAAGGATCCCCTCACCATGTGAGAATACATTTGGGAAAATCTATTCCACTGAAGGAAAAAATAAAAGTGACAAATCCTGAGAGTGATAGAAATTGGGGGCACTTATTTCCCAGCTACAATACAGTGAGTTTCTACAACTGGACTCGGGCATTCTCCGGAGTACTGTTAATTCTTTACCTTCTTTTCATTCTTGTCTGCAATAGTTTGCAAGGAGGTTCTCAGTAGATGGCCACATTTGACCCGTAATTACGGGGGATAGAAATGCTAAATACAGAGACCCCTCACATTTTATAGACAACTCGTGTGTGGGAAAGGGACTTGCCTGACATCAAGGAGATAATCAGAGCGATCGGACTTGCTCTTTGCACTGTACAACCCTCACCTTCCAAAGCAAGCCTATCCGGAGGGAATTCTCTGATACAGAATTCCTTTACCTATGGCAACTGGAATTTAGAATCACCAGGGGCCAGTATAGTAAATGCTCAAGAAATACCTGCAGGGTGCATGAGTGATCCATAGTTGTTCACTGAGCCTGCCCCGTTCACAGGTCTTTCCATACTGGAAATCCTCTAAGACCCATTTACATACATGCTGTGCTCTTAGGGATACCCCCTGGAGATAACGGATGGAAGAGGCTCGTCTCACCCCGCTGTCAAATGTAGACTGAGCAGCGAAATGAAAGGGCTCTAGGTCAGGCAGAACTGGGATCAATGAGGGGCAGGCGAGAGACAGAGCAAGTAGAATGGAAAAAGAGGCTGGGTTTGAATGTGGGCCAGGGGGAGTCAGCCGGAGAACTGACTGTTCTTTATGAGAGGAAGGAAGGCAACTGGGTTACAGACCAGAAGAGGAAAAGAAGGCATCACACGCACACAGTTCAGTGAGTCACTTTCTTAAAAAACAAAACAAAACAAAACAAAACAAAGCAAGGCAAAAGAGAAATATATATGAATTAGAGCATTATCACAGGTTGCTATCTGGCCACCCAGTTAGTATTCTGAATCTAGGATTAATAGGGAAATTAAGAGGAGTGTTTAAACATATGGTAGGGAAACAAGATATCTCATGTCTTTGAAGGAATTGCTCATAAACGCAGAGTTTCAGAGGCTTATCCATATCTGCTTTTTCCCTGCTTTTTAAAAACTACGGTGGTGCCAACGAGACTGACTGCTGGTGACTGGTGTGGGTTATTAGTGCACATAAACTTAATCTATTAGGGGAGGGCTGAATTCTTACAAAAATCTCCTTTCTTTTCTTTTTCTAACATCACGGCTGTATTACACCCTGCAGAAACCCAGCTCGTGGGGGAAAACAGAGACAGCCTTTCAGAAATTAGACTTAACTTTTCCTTGACAGAATTAGATGATTTCTGTGGGAGTCCATAAATATATTACCACTTAGGTAGTGCTTTCTAGGAGAAATCTATGTAATTTAGCATTCAGACTAGAAAAAATGGAGAAAATGGCTATTCTAGGACTGAGGAATAACAAACACTAATAACTTCACATTTATTTTGTGATGTCCTTTTCATGAAATTTATTAATCTTAGGATTCTGGAATTTTAATCTCAGACAAGTTTCCTTTCTGGGCCTTTTTTAGGTTAAAAAAGGACTCCACTGACTCTAAGAATTTGACTATACCCCTTTGGCAGTGAGGCTCTCTTAGAAATCATTCTTTAATCTTCAATATTTTTAAGTGATTGCGATTTGGGTGGTTGTCCTTGGTTTGAAGGACATAGATTTCCCTCGGTCTCAATCTATTTTAAGTCCACTATAAAAGAACATACAGCAGCCAGCATTATAGTTTTTCCCACTAGAAGTATCAGAAAGAATATACTTTTATACATCTTAAAAATTGTTTTTTATAGTTTTCTCTTTCAAACTTGTACTGCCAAACTCAGGAGAAGGAAGTTTTCCCTTAACAGCAGTAGGAAGTTATTTTGGTATTTCCAGTATAAGAGAATAAAATTCTATACCGACGGGCATAAATGTGGGCATTTATGTGAACCCAGTGTGGGAGTGGGTAGTTTTATGGTGATGATACTGTAGGGAAATTTGATAAAATCAACTTCAAATGGAATGTACATTGTTAGCTTTTTAAAGACCTGACCTTTTAAATAAGAAAACTGTATCCGTTACTTACTTCTCTCCTCAGTCTGGCTAGGACGGTTTTGTGCAAATCTGGCATAATATTGTGATCAACACTGAAAATTCCAATAGTATGCCAAAAGGCCAGAATGGAATCAATGCACAGATTGTATAGCTGGTTCCTACATAGGAAAAAATTTCCCCAAATACATGCATACGCCCACTCCTCACTTAGCATATTGTTTTATAAAAGTCATGACAAAGAACAGCAGTTTCCAAGTCACAACCATCTCAGACATATGCCGATTTGTTTTGCCATTAATCAGCAGTGTTCCTGCTGTATGGGAAATGCCAAGTGTTCCGTCTGAAAAGGACCTCAGATTGAAGCTCTTTCAGCCAACAAGAAGGTGGCTGCTCATTTGCGAGAGGGAAACCGCTTCAAAACCGAGGCTCAGGTGCGCAAACTCAAGTATTTCAGAAAAGCAAGAAAGAAAAAGATAAAGGCAGTCTCTCCACTTATAGCCCCCCCAAGATTTCTCAGCAATTTGGAGGTACTTTTTCTTTAAGTAAATTGCCATCGTAATTGCCAAAATCTCTTCACCTTGGAGCCCTCAGAGATCTGCAGATTATTCATGTCAGACAGAGCCGCGTCAAAGCTAGCCATTCTGGTGCTAAAGGAATGAGGGTCGGCAGGGGTCATGTCACAGGCCGCGGCGAGCGATTCCAGGGGATTCGTCTCCTCGGAAGGGGAACGAGTCATGATCTGTTGAGAAAGCGGAGCAGGTAAAACACAGAGTGAAGTTTCTCTAAAAGCTCGAATTATTCTCTACGTAAGAGTACAAACCACTGCCCGAGCCGGTTGTTGGCTGACGGGTATCATTTAACGTACGTATTTCGCTACCGTTAGAACTGACACACGGCAGCTGGCAGAGCCAATGATGGCCCAGAACTGGAAAACATGAACACTCGTATCTGCAGATAACCACATCCAAACGTCCCACTGTTAGACTGCCTAAGACTTCAGATGTCTCAGGAATTTTTAAAAAGGTTCCAGACTCATAAAAGTTATTTGAGGAAAGTCCAGGCCTGAACAGACTCGATGCCATCGAGGGCTTATAACAAATGCCCCAGTAGTCGTGTCTGTTGGCACCCTAGAGGCAAGAGGCACGTTACAATCGGTTGGACGCCACCCGACGTTTCGGATTTGGGTTTAGCAGCGGTGGAAAGTTTCTTTAGCGGCGACTGGAAACCATGCTTACTGCTTCAGGTACGAACATAGTCTCCCGTCTCCTATGGTGGGAAGGTTTCTACTTACTAGGTCTGAATGCTCCAGGATCTGGCTGGTTGTGAGGTCCTCCTCTTCGGAGGACTCGTCAGAATCCTCACGGTTCATTTTGTTGAGGCTGGGAGACCTTCCTGCAAGTGGGTTCTCCTCCAGAAGCTGCCTGTCACACTTGTCCAAGCTGTCCAGAGAACGCCTGCGCACTCCCCAGTTGAAATTGTCCATACTCTCACCCTGAAATCATACCAGCAGCTGGTTTTTATGCCAGGATCTTCCTGCACTTACACCTTCACACATCCAGTTAAGTCATAATCATAGCTTAGAAACAAACGTTTTCATGACGAACTCTCAAGCTCTCGTCTACCTTGGTAGCAACCAATTTGTTCACATGATGTGGAAGGCAGTGAAAGCATACTGTTTTCACCTAGATGCGTATTAACTGGCAGGGAGAAGCACTGCACGCTTCTCCATGGCGTGGCGGGTAGTATTATATTTTTTAAACTGTGACTTTGGTAAACCCTATAATGATCTGTGTTTCCAAAGAGCTGTAAGAAAGAGACCATTAATATTAAAACAATCTCCAAAGAGGTGTGCCCCCCTCCCCGGCCCGTTTAGTACTATTTTCAGAAGGAGAAAAAGTAGGAGCTATGCTGTAGCACATTCCACATCCCTTGGGTATTAAGTAGAAGAGCATTCATTAGGTAAACATTCCAGCCTGTTCCTGCTACAGCGGTTTTTGCAGATCAAATGCGAGTTAAAAGAACATCTGAGAGCAGCTGGGCGAAGTCTGACGGATCATGCACTACGCAGAGGCCAGAGCAGTGTGGCTTGACTTTTGCTTTAGGCTCATCTTTAAGTAATTGTCCCAACGTGGAAATGAGTTGCTTTCCTGAAATGACTGACTTGGTCCCAAGCACTATCGCTGACTTGTACCTTTTAATTTACTGACAACCGTGCTAAGTGGCAATCCAAGTGTTCAAGCTTCTAATTGTATCTCACACTTGCTCTGCTAACCATCTGATATTAAGTATCTTTGTCCACACAAAATCTTTTCGTAGAAAGGAACTGGGGTTTTATTTTTCTCTGTGTTAAAACAGGAATAAAGCAAGGGAAATAGTACACAGCCCCCTGATAAGCGAGTTTTAACCTACACGAACAGGGAATCTAAACAAAATCTAGCCCAGAATCCTTTCATTTATTGGCCATGTGAAACACTGTCTGATGGGTCACTGAAATAAAACAACTTTTTCCGGTGAGAGCTCAGTGACTAGCGTAACCGTATAATATGAGAGAGGCAAATCACTGTTAAAATTAGGATCATTAAATTTACTAATCATCTTCCTCTGGTTTAAGGATCTATTTCTCCTGGATCTGAATGAAGCACACCTTGCCATTCTCATAGATCTCTCACAGAACAGACGCTTAGCTTTTCCAAAGTCTGTTTTGGCTATTCATGGTGGAAGGCAACAGGTAATGATCCTGAGCACATTCTGGATATGATACAGAAATCATTATCATTATTGATCCCCATGCGTGATGTTTATGATTGTTCTTAGGACCGTCTGATTATAAAAAGGAGACGTTGAATATGATTTCCATGTCCTGTACCTATATCTGCTGTCTTATCTGTATCTATACCTTTATCTGTATCTGCTGTGATAAACTGTCACCAAATAATTTTTTTTTTCCTAGTGGAAAAGGTTAACTGTTGTGCTGGGATTTTCTGTTTCGGTGAAAAAATGAAATAAAAAATGTGGAGAGGCAAGAATACGGGAGAGAAAAAGAAATCGCAATGTGTGAAGAAGTTAAAAAGATTGGAAGAATAAGAGTACAGAGAAAAAAGACTGTGCAGATTACTGGGAGAAATACACAAAATATGAATAGAAAACATAAATCCTAGCACCGATTCTTGTGCATCCAATCAGTGGATCGGCTGGATGAACTATCTTAGGTGACAATTCTGGAAGTCTCCGACACTGAGCCCGAGACAGAACCATGAGCTTGCAGAGAAACATGGACGCCCAGGGGCAGGGAATGCTACACCGGGCAAGGATGATGGCTCCTACTGATATAACTGCACTTCTGGTGAAGACCCGGCTGGACCAGGCATGAGAAGCGGGGTTGTAAGGGAAGGCGTCTGTCGCAGGAAGAATAGTGGGATGTCTTTCTGGAGGATACGATAGCTCTCCATTAGAGGGAACGGTGTTGAAACTGTTACCGCGGTGGAGGCTGAAGAACTGAGATGCAAGAGTGCTATTATCTAGCTCAAGTGTGTGTGGTGATTAAAAGTCAACCCACAAGGTCAAAACAGTGTCTTACTGATTATGTCAGATTTTTCTATGTGGGAGAAAATTTAGGAGATGGCTAATTATTCAAGATAATCTGCGTATGTCAGCTATCAAACTTAACCACTCAGGATTTGTACTGAGATAAGTACTAGTGACTGAACATTCTAGAAATGTTGGAAACACTATTCTTTGAAATAATTTTTTTTCCACACTAGAACTCTGTCAGGTAAGAATTATTGGTGAAGGGACATAAGTGCACTGTGGTCAAAATATATTTGCCCAGATATGCCTACTCAGAGTAAGTCTGACATGGCAATGGATAGTAGGGTGATCACAAGTCAGTACGCCCAGGACGGTCCTGGCTTATGCCCGTTTCCTGGGTGCCATTATTATTAGGACCCCCTTTTGAGAAATGGTTCTCATCTGGATGAAACTTTATACAGTTGCCATACAAAGACAGCTCCTAATTCCTGGAAAATAAGCAGATCTGCTTGGAAGTGTTCGTGGTATACTGTTGGATGCCGCTTGTTGACTTCACCTTTAATTAGAGAAGGTAACAACACAAAGAATTCCGTTGTGCGGCTGCCTTCTCAGGCATTATAAGATTTCCATGGGTCCTATTTAAACCTCACTTTCTCTCAAGAGATATAATTATGCAACTTCCAGACTAGATTTTAAAATTGTCTTGTATTTATAGTTTGGAAACTATTCCCATCCTGGAGCCACAAAGAAAAACACTTTTTGTCTCACGCACACCTCAATGTAAATATGCGCGCAGATAGGCATACATACGCTAGAAGGGAGGAAGAAAAGCAATTATGTTGTTATAAATCTGCGACGATGCAAAACATCTACTTAGCGGATCTGAATTAAACATAGCATCATCTTACCTGCAGTTCCTTCGTAGCGGATTGAATGGACAGAAAAACAAATAAGAGGTCTATTTAAAACGATAATATTAAAGATACTCAAGTGCATTTATCTTAGTTTTAACACAACAGTAACAAACAGTGCCAACGATATATACTTCATTTGATGCAACTTAAAAAAAAAAAAAAAGGTAAAGATATACAAACCCCCAAAGAGAGAAATCAGTACCAAGCACCAGCAATTCCAATCCTCTTAGGGGCGGATGATGTATCTGGGGTAACAAATCATAAATACGATTTCTGAAATAGCTTGTCACTTCAGTGACTGACACCTTGTGCTCCTTAACGCCCTTTTTTTGGTGGGGGGGGGGGATGCTTCAATTTTTCTTTGTGAGCAAATTGTTCAGTGTTGTGGGGAAATGAATGAGGCTCATCAACTGGGAGAAAAAAAGGTGGCATCACCTGATCCATCTCACGAGGCTAGTGTCTGTCATCCTGGTGTGTTCACTGTTAATGAGCAATTAATAGCAAGGACACGGCACCTTCTAAAGATTCTAAGAATTTCAAAGGCAAACCGTTACAGATAGGAGTCAGTAAATTCTGAGACTATTTAATGAAAAGGGACAGATCTAAAAAAAGTTTTTTTTCTTTTCTGATCATTGTGTTTTGCTCTAGATGCCAGATATGCTTGGCTTTCTCAGATGAGGATATGCTGGAATTATTCACCAATGACAGTACAAAGGAATGCCTACTATGTGCCTGACACTGTGCTAGAAGCTTTCCAGAGGTTCTTACCTAATCCTCACATCAACTCGGCAGGCTATTATCATACCCACTTAATAGCTGAGGAAGCCAAGAGCTAAGTCAGGGGCAGAGGTGAAATTCAAAGTTGGACTTGCCTGACCCTAAAGCTCGAGCATTTTTACTGTACTACCCTGTATGCTTGCTAGAATCCCTTATTATAATCTTATTGAGAAGTAGCAAAATATTCTCAGATGGTTTATTTTATTTGGATGAAATACATACTTTCACACTCTTAAGTTTCTTTCTTTCTTTTTTTTTTTAAGTTTTATTTATTTATTTTGAGAGAAAGAGTGTGCGAGTGGGAGAGGAGAAGAGAGAGAATCCCAAGCAGGCTCCACACTCAGCATGGAGCCCAAGGCGGGGCTTGAGCTCATGAATGGTGAGATCATGATCTGAGCCCAAATCAAGAGTCGGACGCTTAACTGACTGAGCCACCCACACGCCCCCACGTTCTCAAGTTTCTTATAAAATCTTAATTATATAAGAGAAAATGATCACTATGATTTTGTAGTTCTTGTTTGCTAGAATAACAGAATACTAGAAGTCAGATGTAGCATTCATTATTAACTATCCCCCAAAGCATTAGTATAATATTTATTTTCAAGTGAGTGGCACCTCATATTTTCCTTCCTTTATTTTGACAGAAATTAAATTTGTTCAGAAACCGTGTCTGATTCTTCCACTTGACGTTACTCTTGCCAGGTCACGTCCCATAAGACATTTTTTTTTTTTTTTTTTAATTTTGGCTGAGACTAGAAAATGATGCCTCTCTTGCTTCATCAAAATTTCCCTCCTTACTTTAACTTCCAGAGTGAAGAGGGTGCCTAAGCGTGAATTCTAGGCCAAGAACAAAAATTAGGTCATCGGTCCAGATCAGGGAGCTCATCTTCGGACATCCCATATAGCTTTGGCTCAGAGACGTTTTGAAAGTATTCTAAACAGTTGTATTTTGGCTTAGACTTTTTAAAACAATCCTCACCACATTTAGTGATTGATTTCTTTATCACTTATTTATTAAAAATTTTTTTTTAATGTTTATTTTTGAGAGAGAGACACAGGGTATGAGCAGGGGAGGGGCAGAGAGAGAGAGAGAGAGAGAGAGAGAGAGAGGGAGACACAGAATCTGAAGCAGATTCCAGGCTGTAAGCTGTCAGCACAGAGCCTGATGCAGGGCTTGAACTCACGAGCTGTGAGATCATGACCTGAGCCGAAGCTGGACTTAGCTTAGCTGACTGAGCCACCCAGGCGCCCCTCTTTATCACTTATTAAGGTTAACAGTAGAAAAACTCTGCAGTACTTTTTAGTGGTTCTAGGATAATTCAAGGTGAAAAGCTGACACTTATTTTAAAGGTGTTTTACAGCTAGCGTCTTTATATTCTTTAATGACTGGGTAGGCTAAACTTGGTTTCTACAGAAAGAAGAGGTAGAGAAAACATTCTTCATCCTGGGGACAGAATTCTCCCCAGACATCCAGGGTAGGCCTTGGCCAGGAGGAACAAAAGTGGAGAGCTCCTTGGCCTTACCTCAACATAAGAGGATTGGTCCACAGTCCCATCCTTTTAGGGAAGGTAGGCAGCTACCGGAAGTACCGTTTCCACAAGTTTCTAGTTGAGTCAGGAGATGCATACCAGTCACGGGATAGGTTAAACTTTGAATTCGGGCCTCCATTTTAACTGTAAGACTGGCAGAAAGCCCTTTCTTTGTCTGGGAAAGACAGTGCATTTAGCTGAATGTGAGCCTCAGGATGTGAAGTAACACCAGGAGCCGGCTCCTTATCAGGCATTTTTAGGTACGCCAGTCTCCCTTTGGTCAGTTTTGTTTTCCTCCATGAGGCAGAGACTTTCCCCAGCTGGAACGTGCCTCTAAGCTACTGAGACGAGAGGGTCACAATGATGCCCCTCCTTCCAATCCCAGTTTTCAAACACATGATTCATAACTGAAAGCATCCTATCACCATAATTATCATTCAAATCCACAAATCTGCATTGGCCGGTTGAGACACGAATTCAGCGGCTGCAGGTGTCGGGGACACGAGCTAGCAGCCTAGAGCAGAGCAAAGAGCTCTCGTGTGCACTATATCCTGTTTCAAGTCGTGATTTCATCAAACAGCACAACAATGCTGGAGCCCCGAGGCTCCCTTCTCAGGTCGGAGCAGGCAAGCTTTGAAGTAACTGAATCAGAGTAATTTCACTTTTAAAATAATTAGACTCTTAGCAAGTTTTGCCCAGGTACCAGTGAACAGGCTCAGAACCTGAATGTGTTTGTGATTTTTTTTTTTTTTTTCTTTTAAAGTTCACCTTTGGACCGCACACACACAGTCTTTGTGTGGTCATTAAACGTCAGATCCCTGCCATTTAGAAAGAACTTGGCAGCTTAAATGCTGTGGACTCAGACAGGAAGGGTGTGGTAACTTCTGCCAAAGTTAAGCTGCTGTCCTTTGGATAAGTTGATTGAAAACAAAGTTTACGGCCTCCCGATTAAAGAGTCTGTTATAAAACCTGATCGGTTAGCAGGTAAAAAGAACCTTTTCGTTAGTCAAGGCAAGGCTGAGGGGGGTATTTTTACAGAGAATATACGGTACCTCTCCATCCTCCAGCTCCACATCCAGGAAATCGAAGTCCCTAAAGACTCGAAACTGCTGCTCGCTGTTTGTGTCATCCATGTTGTCCTGCTCCCGGGCGCCGTCCTCGGAAGACACCAAGCTCGTCTGGTGCTCCAGAAGGTCCAGGTCCCCACACGATGAAAAAATCACCTACGAATCGCAAGAGTCCTCTCCTGAGAGACGGTTCTCCCTTCGGTTGTTTGTGCTATAAAAACTGCGACTGGCTCTTCGTGGCCATCTATTTCGAGTACACACCTAATTCCTTAAGTGGGTATTTTTAGAACGTTCTTTTAGTATTTATGTTGGACAGGTGCCTTCACATTAAACTCATTGCAAAGACGCAAGTTCACACAGGAGGAGAAGGTTCGAGTCACGATGCTGCTTCTTAATGAAGACTGGATCCCATCGGAGCGTCTGTGTGTGTGTGTGTGTGTGTGTGTGTGTGTGTGTGTGACAACTGAGTGTATACTCACAGACAAACTAGAGCAGCCAAGAAATTTTCCACTGTTTCTGAACTGAGGTCGGAAATTGTACACATGCACATACACTTCACGTGCATATTATCACATAATATTTTAAGGACTACTGATACAAAGATACGTTATTATAGAATGGCCTGTGAGTACAAAGCATTTAACCCTTTCAGAGATAAACCAGGAACCAATAAAGAATAAGACACAGGGGACAAATACTACAGTCCTTGCTCATTTGAATTACAGACGAGTATGTGAGCAGGCATGCTCGTAATTTCTACCTAAATTCCCTTCCTGTTGGTATAAACGGAACAAAACTTTTTTTTTTTCCTATTAAGACCTCTTGAATGTTAATAATCTTAGAACCATCTTCTGTGTTTAGTTTTTTTTCCCACTGGGACATTTTAGTAGAACTTTGTAGAAATAAACTGTAAGTGGACCTCAATGTTTTGCTTTCCAGTCTCTCCCGAACATAGATTGATGTTAAATAAAAGTGAACGGTATGATTTTTTTTTAGCCATCATAATGTCTATCTAGTCTTCCTTGAGAAGCAGGCAAATCGTTTGTATTTATTTAATATAACAAGTGCCTCTGAAAAGTAAAAAGAATGAATGGATTTGAAATGTCCCCCTTTCCTCCAGTGTTTAAGAACAGTCCTGTGACTTGCACCATGTTCTCACGCAATGGCCCGCGACACACAGTTTGCTCAGGGATTGCAAGTGGGTCTATGAGAGAAATAGCACTGAAGGCCAGGCAACTAGCTCGTGAGAGACGCGGCTAGAATGCAGGCTTCCTCAGTTGAAGGCTCTTCCCAGTTAGCACTGCCTCTCTGACCGACCGGTAACATACTCTGGGTAAACATTTCTAGCACGGAAGCAGGCAGTTGAGATCTGAGGAGGACGTGCCAGCCAGAACGGCAATAGGAGACGGTCCTCGCTGGAGGGCCGCCCCGCAGAGGGAAAGGGCGCTTGTCACTCTCCCTCCGCCCACCCTGCCACTGTCACCTCGTCCCCTCTGCCCTCAGTAAGGTCGCAGGAGCAGCAACAAACCCACTGATCTACTGATCATAAGCTGAGCTTAGCTGCTGGCTGGCAGGGGCACATTCCGGACGGTAAGAAACACCGATCTGCACTTTAGCAAGTATTTACGAGCCTCTAACATTTCACCTGCTCGTGAACTACGTTAATAGATACATTTTGAGATTTCAGAGACAGCTCCCCTGAGCAATTGTTTGCTAATTCTTACTTCATTTGGGAAATTAGTTAGCTATTTATTTTTTACTAATAACAAAGAGGTTGAGATACGCGGGTGAAACCAGACCCTGAGATCTTTATTGCTTTTGCTACGACAGTCTCACAGACAACCTGAATTAGCTAAATTTTATAAAAGCTAAATTTTATATTAGCTAAGTTCTAATACTGTGATTATTCATTTATTCCAAAGCGCAATGGCATGTTATTGTTTTAACTGTAACATCAGTGGATGTATGTAAGAGAAAAAAACTATAATGATATATCATTATTTTGATCTCTATTCTGCATGAGTCAAATAATGACATCATAGGAAGGGGTGTGCATACGCAGAGTAAAATTATACCCCAAAAGAATGTATATTAAATATGGTGCAGGAGATAGTCATATATATATATTTTTATTTTTATATTTTATTATATGAACTAAATCATTATATAATTATATATTTTATTTATATTTAATTAATATACATATCCATATTAACGTAGTCTGGGCATATTTATAACAAAATCCAAAGAATTTTAAAAAATGAAAGGAACAGTGCTATTTACAGACCAACTAGAGCAAATAGCTAACAAAATCATTCACTGTTTCTGAACTAAGTGAGATTAAAAATCGTAGTGTGGAAAGAAGTAGCCTATGAGTATGATCTAGTATGGGTATGATGGTGGATATCATACCTGTAATTCATAGAGGACTTCTCTAAAGGTAAAAAGATCAAAGGTAAAAATGATATGGTACCAACATGAATGTGATATATGATGGAACTTACTGATGGATTTTTGCTTAATCCTACTTCTTGGCCACACAGAGAAAGGACGTGCACCAACTTCTCTTTTGTCCTCTTCTGGAAAAGAGACACACAAACACATTTTAATCATGGAGTTCTGTGATCAGATCTGTTTCCATACTATAGCTATTAGCCACAAAGGGCTATGGCCCCTGAAATGTGGTGGGAATTGAGATGTAAAACACACAAAGACTTGGTATGAAAAAAGAGAATGCAAAATATCTCATTAATATTGCAAACTATTGGTTGCATATTGAAGTAATAATGTTTGAGATATATTAGGCTAACTAAAACATGTTATTAAAATTGATTTTACCTATTTCTTTTTACTTTTTTAAAAAAGGCAACTTTTACAAAGTTTAAAAACAAGACACACACTATGTTCCTACTTGACAGTGCTGATCTACATTTTCCTGAGGGAGGGGTGTGAAACTCAGCAGATATCCGTGACTCCCCTTGATAATCTTTTCTTGTCTGTTACAACTTCCAGCATTAGCAAGGCTTTCCTTTCACCTAAATTAAATCTATTATGTTCTAGCACACATTTATTTTCCTCAAATGGGAGAATAACTTTACTTTCTGCAGCATTAAAGAATTCAATTATCTGTAAGCCATATTAAGTCTTTCTCAATTTATTCTCCCTAAAGTTAAACAGATTCAATTCCTTTTGCTTTTCTTCATGAGCCTTATTTTTCAGCCACTTAAGCACGGAGATTCTTCCATAAACCATCACATTTTCCAATGACATAGATGAACTAGGTCTCGGGATAATTGGAGAGTTGAGAATGAAAAGGAAGAGTAAGCCAGAGCCTAAAAAATGTTAATTACTTCAGAGATGCTCTTAAAGCAATCTTTCTGACCCTGTAAAATGATTTTTCCCCTTTAATCTGATCTAAGTTAACGTGGAGACTGCTAGGAGGCCAACAGTGCTCATAGCTTTTCTTTCTTAATGGAATTTGGCTCACTGCATTCTTCTTTCCACATTATAGAAGGGACACCCAATACAGTATTTTATCAAGGCCAAAGACAGGAAGACCTTAATGTTGGAGAATGGCAAGAGATTTGCTAAAATATTTCCCTAAGTTTTAGTGGGCATCTTACATTCGGGGAAGGAATCCATACAGAGGAACATGGGTGTTGGGATGTCTATTTTTCTTCTCTTTTCCAAATCCCTAAGAATGCATAGTAGGCTCTCTTACTCAACAGCTCAGTGAACCCTTACTGAGAACCAGCCATGTTCCAGCAGGCCCCATGCTATATATTCCACTCCTCCAACCCTGGAGGGTGAAGGCGAGTCCTGCACGTGTGCAAAGTGTTCTCTGCTCAGCGCCCACCCATTTGGCCTTCTTCCAGTAATACGGTCCCTCTTTTTATCGCAGAAACAGCTCCTCTCCCACTAAGTGGGGCTTTGCCTCCCTCACACGTGCAGCAAGAGTCCTTCTAGAATTGCTTCAGATGTTGGGAAGGGAATGCCTTTAACCTGAAATCATCGGAGCCAAAGACCATATAAATCTGGAGCTGCTCAAAGTTTTTGGTGCTTCATAAGAGAAGAGTCTGCCTCAGAATGAAATCACCGGAGACGAAAGGAGGGCCAAGACTGGGAAGGGAAGGCGAGGACAGTGAGAAGGGGAGAGGGAGTCTAAGGACCCAGTTCCTCATTTTGTGTACTAGAATCCAGCTGTGCTTGAAGCCAAGCCATGAGAGTTAATAAATTCCTTTTCCACTTAAGGTGATTAATGTCACCAAAGAGGTCTGAATAATGCAGAGGTTTTACTCGATGGCAAGCCTGATGACATTAATGCAGTTGCCCATTGAGCAAATACGGTCTTAGGCTGTACTAAGAGAGAGATCTACAGAGAGAGAACTACAGAGAGATCCAGCGGCCGGTTCTGCTCCACATAGCTCAGACTGTCCATGGAGACCACTGGAGTGCATGCTTAGGGGACAGCAGTCAGAACGGCGACTGGAATGCAAAGTGTTTGCACCTTTTAGAGAAAGTACAGGCCTCCCCAGTATTCATTCACAGAGCAGCAGGAAATCTGACTACTTTCCACCCTCTTTTTCCTTTCTGATTCCTTAGCTTCACTCACTAGTCCCTTCCCTCCCCCTTCCCGTCTCCATCAAGGTAAGAATTTAGATCATTTTACTGGTCTAAAAAGCAGTGTGGGTAGATTCCCGTGGTTCATCGCTTACCTATCTACCTCCCAAACCAAGGGCACACTGTACACACTGTATGTTAGCCAATTTGACAATAAATTATATTAAAAAAAAAACAAACCTTCAAACAATAAAATAAAAAGCAGTGTGGCTTGAGGAAGCAACCGGAAGGGCAGATTCTGCATTCTTATGAAGCCCTATTGTATAGAACTGGTTGGGAGAACTAAGGATATAGTCTTTGGAGAAAAGAGAACTCACTGGAATGAGTGGTAGAGGGGAGAGGGTTTCTTTATCTCTCTGAAGGTGAGAGATCACATTTCATTTCCTAAGTCTAAAGAGAGCTAGGACCAATGGGTACCAGCGGCAAATGTCAGACTTCAACTCAATGAAATGAGCTTTTCCAAGATAAGACAGGGTCCCTTGGGGTGCCACGGGATACTCATCACTGAAGTGTTGATGCCTACGTGGGCAATGCCAGGATGGTGATGGAGGAACCCGGGATCACATGGGCAGTTGGGCTCGAGAGGTCTCCCTGAGCTCTCTCTTCCAATCCCAGGGACTAGGATTCTATACCTGAGAATACTGGGGCCTTTTCCAGCTAACAGGAACAAGGACATTGGAGTTGGAGCCTGATGAGGTAGAGGATGTGCTCCTGGTGACGGCCATCGCCCTGGGCTTCCCATCGCGCCCAGAAGCGTTCTGCAGCTCATCGTATCGCCTCCCGATGATTGGTGTCTTGACAGAAAAGAATACAAAATCTCACTCTTCTATCTGTTCAATAGTTCTGTGGAATATGGGATCGCTCCACCCAGCAGCAACCAAACATTGCCCATTTGATTAAACCTTAGAGAAGTTCAGTGTTACAAGTAGGCTCATTTTCCTGATGTTCAAATACACATTCTGATTTTTTTTAAGTTTATTTATTTATATTGAGAGAGAGAGAAAGAAAGAGTGAGCACAGGAGGGGTAGGGAGAGAGGGAGAGAGAGAGAATCCCAAGCAGGCTCCACACTATCAGCACAGAGCCTGATGTGGGGCTCGATTTCGTGAACCATGAAATCATGACCGGAGTTGAAATCAAGAGTCAGATGCTTAACCGACTGAGCCACCAGTTGCCCCACGTTCAAATATACATTCTAAATCATTTTACATCGTTAACATTTTCCCACCCTCTTTAGCAGCTGAAGACAAATCCAATTGCTTGTTCTTAAACCACTGGTAAAGATCAGAAGCAAAACATTCAGGAAAGCAAATAGTTTTCAGATTAAGCTTAAAAGAATTTCTTATCATTCTAACAAGAGGCCAAAATTCCTTCCCGTCTTCCCAACCTTTGGTCACCAATCTCTATATACTCTCAGTTATTTAAAATCCACTTAGAGTGATTGTATCTTTTCAGTTATTTAAATGAATGAGTTCAGGGCAGGTACTTGGGCAACGCTTTGGAAATTTCACTTCCTGAGAGTTCATTTCACACGCACCGGGTGGCAGCTGGGTAGGCAGCACCACCCAAACTTGAGCCCCAGTGGGGCTGCAGGATCCCATTTGTGGGCCTACCCTCAGAGGTGGTAGACACCAGCCGGAAAGTCTCCGTCTGGTTCTCCAGGCTCTTTATTCTGGAGCAGCTCCGTCCCTGGGGCGTGCAGCCCAGTGGCTGCATGCTTTCTGTACCCCTTTGGAACAGAACAAACTCCAAAGAATAAAAGTAGCTTTCCCCGCCAGCAATGTGAAAAAGGAATGTTACAAATGGAAAAAATTATTGATTGGACACCTTAATATCAGACACACGAACTATAGATGCAGGTATCACAATAGCAGCAAAAGAGTATCTTAACCTGGATACTGAAATGATAGAAGGTCACTGAGATCACGGTGTGAAAAAACCCAAGCTGACTACAACCTAGCTACTTAATAGAGCAAGTAAGTTTCACACAAGCAGATCTAGTTTATTCCTTCAGTGGACTTACTCATTCAGCAGTGTTGAAGAATGTTTGTTAAGTACCTGTAATGCACCAGACTCTGTACCAGACCCTGGCTACAAAATGGACAGAGTATAGTTTCTGTTTTGGTGGGCTTATGGGTCACGGGGTAAGTGAGACAGGAGAGCAAAGTATTTGTGCATCTTAGAGTTGGTACAGGCTTCCCAAATGTCCATTCTCAGAGCAGCAGGCAGATCTGACTACCTTCCACACTGTCTTTTCTTTTTCTTTTTAAAAATTTAATGCTTATTTATTTTTGAGAGAGAAAGAGCAAGAGAGAGAACGTACAAGTGAGCAGGGGACGGGTGGAGGCAGAGGGGGACAGAGGACCCAAAGCAGGCTCTGCGCTGACAGCAGAGAGCCCAATGCAGGGTTCAAACTCACAAAACCTTGAGGTCATGACCTGAGGTGAGGTCAGATCTTAACCGACTGAGCCACCCAGGTGCCCCCCAACCTCTCTTTTCTTCCTGATTCCTTGGCTTGGTTCACTAGTCCCCTTTCTCCTTCCTTCCCGCTCCCTTGAGGCAAGAATACGGATCATTTTACTGGTCTAAAAAGTCATGTCACTTGGGGAAACAACCGTAAAGGCAGATTCTGTGTCTCTTTAAATCTCAGTCATTTGCTGGTCTGGCTGGGAGGTCAGGGAGCAAAGTTGTGGATATAAAGATAGGACATGATACCTGTCAGATAAAGAAATGAGGTCAGGCTTTAAAATGCTTATGATCATTCCTTAAAAAAATTTTTTTAAATGTTATTTTATCTTTGAGAGAGAGAGAGAGAGACAGAGAGAGAGAGAGAGAGAGAGACAGACAGACAGAGAGACAGAGTGGGAGCAGAGGAAGGGCAGAGAAGGAGGGAGATACAGAATCCGAAGCAGGCTCCAGGCTCTGAGCTGTCAGCACAGAGCCAGACATGGAGCTTGAACTCATGAACTGCGAGATAACCACCTGAGCTGAAGTCGGATGCTCAACCGACTGAGCCACCCAGGTGCCCCTAAAATGCTTATGGTCATTCTATTTTAAAGTTATCTCTTTCAAAAAAATCATTTTTATATAGCTGAGGCTAGTTTCTATTTTTAAATGCTGCCAATTGGAGCCCCAATGAATACGACATTCACTGTGTTCCTAAAAACCAGAACCTAATGCAGGCCTTAGAAAACTTACTTTGAAGTAAATGTAAAATAAGTCTCTCCTTCCCCAGACAACTAGTTTTGACCTTTGTCGCCTGTTCTCGCTGCTGAGATTTACAGAAACAGATAACATACCTCTGAAATATCAAAGTGAAAGTCTAGGGTTTTTCCAGGTAATTCCTTAGAAGCACTGGTCCACACTCGATGTATTTCTATCTTTGAGAGGTCACTGTGCTGGTAGGAAGGCAAAACTAGACTGGCAGATCGAGAAACCACCAGCTTCAGGATATTCAAAGCTTCTCTCCAGTGAACACTCTGACGGGAATAAAACATTCAATGGTTAAAAACAATTTCATTTTTAAAAACACATCAACCCCCAACTACTGAAACTTCTTATGATCAGTCAGAATTCACAGATTTAAAATAGTGCAGGAAGTTCCATCATATGTAAAAGGCAAATGACATAAAAAATTTATACAGATGAGAAGATACATTTAGGAAACAAGCAAATAAGAAAATACCAAATTTTGTCCATATTCAAATAAATAGAAGTTTAAAAGTACAAGGTACCATTTTGGTCAATGAGGTAGCTCTTTGGTACGAATAAAAAAAAAAAACCCAATGCATTTATGCTACTGGCCACTCACTCTCAACATTCTCCCCACCTCCAGTCTCTGTCTTCCTTGGTGGTTCTCCTATTTCAATGGCCTCTTAATTGGTCTCCCTACTTGCAGCCGCTATTGAAGTCCAGCATACCCACCCCAGCTACAGTGATCTTTCTAGAACTTTTCAGACCATGCTGCTTCCCTGCCTAAACTCCTCCAAGGGCTCCCTCTGGTGGGCAGTGTGGAGTCCACACACGTTGAGCACAGCCTACAGAAGTAACCTCCCCCCAGGCTAACCTTGGAGTTCCTCATACCAGGCAAGCTCTTTCCTTGTTCCGTTGTCCTGGAATGCCCTTCCTCTCCTTAATGGCTTATCACATGCCTACTCTTTCTGTGAGACTCACTTTGTTTTTCGATCTTTGTCTCCCTGACAGGCCCCAGGCAGGCTGATGGGCTTCTCCCATAAAAATATTGAGCACAGATAAGCGAACTTGATAAAAGTTATTATTATTATTTACCTAGCCTGTGGAATAAGAGCACATGAAATAAAACACATTTCCTTCCCTCTTAAATTCTGCACAATGGGAGGTCATGATTTGAATGTGAAATCAGTCCCCATTCAAGATAAGATATCGAATAACAGAGATAGCCCACAGTCCTGAGTTAGTTAGAATAGGCAGTCTAGTAAAACAATTTTTTCTTTGCACTAGGGGAAAGGGGTTTGTAGACAAATAGGAACTGGACACCTGGCCCTCAGGACTGCTGTGAAGTGAGAAAGTGTTACTGAATGCCTACCAAGTGCACGACTACTTTCGGAGAAATGCCACTTAAAACACAGACAATAAAAAAGGCTTGGAAATCATTTTTAGCATTAAATAATTTCCGCAAGCAACGTGGTATTCAAGTGATGATGGGGTAAAAACGTCTAACATTGACATTGTATGGCTTTGCCAATGAGTTCAACCAGATAGAACCTAGCATCTGCCCTTGAACTCTGCAACTCAACAAGTACACTCCTGTGTTTGTTTGTTGTAGTATTTTCAAATACATTCATGCAGGTTGCTTAACCTTACTGTCCTCAACTCTCAAGTGACAATTTTAATCCCTGAATTAACCCTTTGTATGTTGAAACACCTGCCCTAGGTTCCTTCTCCTTCTTTGAAATAGGAAACCACAAATACAACCCTGCTGGGCCCTCCCAGCCAGGTACCTGCTTTCAGTACCCGGCCTGTGAGCCCCAAGAGGCAGAACTGCATCCTCTGAGGGGCTCAGAAATGCCTCAGCTTGGTCCTGTCTTTCTCCTCAGTATGTCACTCGCGGTGTGGTCGGCCACCACACCTGACTGCTCTCAGGGCGTTAGGGATATCAACGCATGAATGTGCAGCCTGGCGCCCATACAGTTCTACAGCCAAGGATAAGCTACAAGCGAAGCCTCAGTCTTTCTGGGATGACTCTGGAAACATCGTAGTTCTTAAGTGAAGGTATCCAAATACTCACTTGGACATATTTTTCAATGGTCTTCAGAACTTCCACATTAAACTGCTTTACAGGCACGACTGACAGATCCATGTAGCTGAGCAGACTGTAGATCACCTGGAGGAGGGGCTGCTGCATGCTTGGGAGACCCTTCTCCAGCAGCTGTGGGAGGCAAGGCACAGGTCAGTCAGTGAGACTCCAGCCTTTTCATACACAAGCACCGATGCTTCCCAACACCTTTAAGATCACACGTTTCCTTAGGAAGGAAAAGAAAATCCTAACTACTGAAGGCATAAGGTTATCATTAAAGGCAATGTAAGCAGGTTTGAGTATATAAATACCACATTTACAAATGAAATACAACAAAATAAACCTCAAAAGGAAAGCATCGAATGCCACCAATTATTGAAAATTACATATTAAAACAAAAGACACAAGTTATTGGTTATCAAACTGGCAAAGTTTAGCAAGTGATAATAGTCGGTATTGGTGAGGATATAAGATGGAAATGTAACATCAGTGGAAATGTAACTTGGATAATTTGGCGATTGACATCCAGAGTACTAAGAACAATTTATGTCTTTTGAACTTGTTATGTACTTCTAGGAACTTTTCCAAACCTAGAGATAGACATTAATATTTATATATGAGATTTTACTAAGGTGTTTTTTTTATGATGGTAAGAAACTCACAAAAAAAAAACTAAACAAAATAGCTCTGTAAGTAATATAAATGCTGAACACTAGGGAAATGGATACATAAATTATGGTAAATTGCATGATAAAATATCATATCATCAATAGAATGGCATTTTTAAAGATGGTAAAGGATATAAGATAATATTAATTGAAAGAGGAAGGATATACAATTTCTGTGTAATAGATGATGCTGAAATCAATGTGAATGGGTGTGTGTTATTTAATAAAGGAAGGAAATCTCTAGATAATGTAATTATTTTGGATGATTTTTCTTTACTTCACCTCCTCCTCCTGTTCTCTTCCCCTTCTTTTCTGTACCTACGAAACTTTCTTTTATGGACATATACTACGATATCAACAATATTTTCAAAAAGGAAAGCAAACTAATGAGAAAATCTAAGTGACATTTATCAGGATAAAAGATTACTATTCTAAATAAAGAAGTGTAGAAAGGATTCAAATATATGCTGAAATTTCACATCAAAAGTGGTCAAAAGAAATAACTGAGCAGTTAATGTAGGAGGAAATGGGCAATTATACAAATCTATTGTGTGGAAAAATGAAATATATTCCTAGAAAGGAAATACATAAAGAGAATAATTTTAAAGTACCAATAAAAATATTAGGTTGAAAACAGGAATAGAGTAATAAGATATAGTGAGGATATGGGAAAACACATTTATACATTGTTGACAGTATCGTAAACTGGGAAAGTGTCTGTGAGACCAATTTCCCAAACGTGTACAACTACATTTGTATATTCCTTCACCTGGATAGTAACTTTGGGAAGTGCCACCAGAAGAAATAACCTGAATATTATCTGATAAGAAGTCTACATAAAAGAACCACTTGTAATAGAAAAAAGTTATGAATATAAGCAAAAGAGGAGACGTTTAAGCAAATTGTGTTATCTTAACCTGTTAGAATCCCACAGTTGTTGAAAATGACACTATGTGAGCTATGTCAACACATGTAAATACACACACAAAATTACTGTTAAGTGAACAGAACAGATTCACTGGCAATCCTGACCACAGTGATCTACAATTATACATATGTGCTTGAAATAGGAGTTAGTATATCTTATGCATGGTGGGAAATTAAGTTGATAATAAAATCTGTAGTGACAATTTGTGACAAATGCTGAATACAACAAATTAGGTAATCTATTCTTATTTATTTATTTTCACTTATTTATTTATTTCACTTATTTATTTTCACAGTGAAAAAATATATATAACATATATATATATAACATGTATATTATATATATATATATATAATATAAAGTTACCATTTTGACCATTTTTAAGGGTATAATTCAGTGGCATAAAGTGCATTCACATTGTTGTGTGACCACTGCCACTATTTACTTCCAGAATTTGTTCATCATCCCAAATAAACACTCTGCTAACCGTAAAACACTAACTCTCCATCACCCCCTGCCCCCAGCCCTGGGTAACCACTATTCTACTTTCTGTCTCTGTAGATTTGCCTATTCTGTGCACCTTGTACAAGTGGAATCCAATAATATTTGTACTTATGTGTCTGGCTTATGTCACTTAGCATAAAGTTGTCAAGGTTCATCCATATGGCAGCCTGTGTCAGTGCTTCATCCCTTTTTAAGTCCGAATAATATGTACGTATGTATATGCCACATCCCATTTGTATTTGCGAAGCTTTTTAAATTCTACATTTTATTTTTTTCCTTCTTCTATTTATTTATTAAAAAAAAATTTAAATTCAAGTTAGTTAATGCGTAGTTAACAATGGTTTCAGGAGGAGAATTCAGTGATTCATCACTTACATGTAACACCCAATGCTCAACCCAACAAATGCCCTCCTTAATGCCCATCACCCATTTGGCCCAGCCCCCACCCACCTCCCCTCCAGGAACCCTCAGTTTGTTCTCTGTAGTTAAGAGTCTCTTATGGTTTGCCTCCCTCTCCCTTCCCCTATGTTCATCTGTTTTGTTTCTTAAATTCCACATGAGTGAAATCATATGAAATTTGTCTTTCTCTGACTGACTCTGCCTAGTGATCTAAACACGTCTTGCCTCCTTGCTAACTTACACTTCACTTTGTTTTAAAACAGGCATCGTCTGTAAGCAGGGCATTTGCGTCAGTTATTCCGGTACGTGTGTGTTTTCTCAGTGGCTCTTGTGGGGCAGATGTCACCAAGGTGATTGTCAAAAGCAGCAGGGTGGCATATAAGAGAGGCTCTTTGGGGTGTTGACATTCTGAATACAGCTCACACATTGCTGACCCAGACTGCAAATCAAAATCCTGCAGGACCAACTGTCAACGCAGATGGAGGGGGCAAGGACCCTCTTCTAGGTTCAGGTTCAGTCTTACGGAACCTTTCAGACAATGATTGATTCTGTAACTTATCTGCACCCTACACTGTTGACATATCTGAAAGAAAAGTTTGAAGGTACCGTCCTCATCACTTCCAAAAAGGCCCTGGCAAGACGTATGCATGCATATCCCTCAGACAAAAGCAATAGTGAACATGCTAACCCGAGGTGGCTGTCAGTGACCACTTGCCTCATGGGTTTCGTGACCTAGTGGGTTAAGCTAGTGGGTGACTGGAGGTGCTGCACAGAATACATTTCATTTGCTGTGTATCTCCAGCACCAATGGACAACAGGGGCTTGGAACAAGTGTGCTAGAAACACATTTCTATGGGCACAAAAGAATCCCATTCCGGTTTTCAAAACAAACTTAAAAAGGAAGATAAAAAGTTTACTTCAAAATATATGCTGGGTAATTGGTTCAGAGCCAACAACCATTAAATATATCAAGCCACATAGTAACTCCTTAAATAACATATGAACACCTGGGGTAATTAAGATAACATTTCTCCATTTTTGGAATGTTCTGACACGTATTACTGTAGTAAAAAGAAGGATTTTAAGCTTTTGAGGTGGGTTATACCTCAGTTCAAAGGCTGGCTTTAAACATATGGCAGATTATTTAACCTGGTTGGGCCTCAGATTCTTTGTTATAATAGAATCTACATCAGTGGCTTGCTGTGAAGATTTAAAAAGATTCCATATAGCATCTATGATAATATATAATAGGCACTCAGTAAATGAAATTAAGAGATTATTATCCATTCCATATAAATATTTTAGCCATGGAAACGATAATAGGTTTGTCCCTAATGAAGAGTTTACCTCTGCCAGGTAGGTCACCATATTCAAGGTGATGTCAGCATATGCTTCATGAAGGTATCGGCAGACCACGTTGACCCATGTGGCACAGTCCCTCGTGTAGCTGTGTGTCTTATAAAGGGTCATGACATGCGCAAGATTGGAAAGTTTGGGGTTCTTCTCTTCCAAACACACCTTTTAAAAGAAGAGAATCAATTAGGGATAAAGTTGCCTGATAAATAGGGAGATGTGTTAGCAATTGTGCCAAAAGATAGGTTTGCAATTTTGCTCCGGAATCTGGAAAACACATAGGTATATATTTTGGTTTTTTTGGTAAGCTGCAAAAGTGCTTATCTCAGTAATTAGCTAATATGATTTTCACAAATTCTTTCCACCTGTCTTCTCGATCATGAAACCAAAAGACAATGTGCATCAGCTACTCAGAGACGTCAATTACTAGCAATCTCAATCATTATTCTCAGGTTTTGGGAAACTCATTTCCCTCTCTGGGTAATTGCTGTTCCGCGTTGGACCTTCCTGAAGGCCCATATCGACCCACTTGAGTGTGGAACCAGAAGTCATACCTGCGCAATCCTTTCGGCTATATCCTTGCAGAACTGATTGGGATTTTCAAAATGCTGAATCAGCTGGGGCAGGAGACACAACACGTTCAGTGGAAACCCTGGATCGGAGAAGATGCAGTGGAGACAGCTGAATTTGGTACATTTTAACTGTTAACAGTGGGAAGGAATATTGCAGATTTTATTCTGAGGGGATGCAAAAGCAGTCTTTTGAACACAAAATCCAGGGAAAAAACGTACAACAATGACGCCAGTTACAGAGGAGGCACTGAAGTAGATTTGTAATTCTGAGACACGGTGACTGTCTTGCTATGGACTGTTTGTGAATCAGGATGACTGGCACAGATTTTTAAAAGCAGATTAAGACAAACAAAAACACTAGTTTGAAACTTTTATCAGAAAGCATATTTTAAGAAAAGCTTGTTTGAGAGGATGTAAGCCAACCAATTTAAGTCTTGCTCATGTAATGCAGTAAAAGAAGACTCTTTAAAATGGTAAGTAATGGCTTAGTACTACTGTGTTAAGCTATACCTTCATGAAAAGAAGTCTGGGTCACATGTCATAATATTAAAAATACGGCTGGCGATTTGGCTTAATTCAAAACAAGAGGGAATCAAGAGAATTTTCAAGAGGAAGAAAAAGGCTAAGAAGAAAAAGATTTAGGAGTTAAGAAAAAAGAGAAAAAAATGCTTATCTGTACAAGAAAAATGGAATAAACTGACTGTATATGCAATTCGATCTAGAAAGCATGAAGAAATAATTAATACATATTAATATATATTAATATATATTATTATATAATATATATTTATAATATTATATATTATAATATATAATAATATTAATATATTAATGTGTTATTATATATTATTATATTATTATTATATATTATATATTAATATATATTAATATGTATTAATATATATACATTACTTCTGTACCTTTTATGCTATTGCCTTAAAAATGCCTTCTACAGTGTAAATAATTTTAAGATTTACGTTATGTGTAATTTTGGAATAAATGACAAACTATTCCCCAACAACCATTTCTAAACAGAATTGTTAAATGTACTAAGCCCATTATCTTATTACACCAAACGTAAACACAACAACCATCAGAACTGTGCAAGAGAATGAGTGATGTTGGCTTTACCAATGGCTTGGGATGAATCCACCATGGATACTTTGGATACTGGTGTCAGCAAACTGAAAAGCTGCAGGGTAAGGTCAGTGGTGGTGAGGGAGGTGAATCCCTTCAGCAGTAGCTGCTGCAACCCTGAGAAGTCTGACCACTTGAGCTGCCCTTGGAGTTTCTCAAGTTTTTCTCGGTTCTCAGCTTTATCAAGTGGCATGTGAGCCAGTAGTCTATTCAACAGCCTTAAGGCCATTAGGTATTCAAACTCAAAATCAGATTCCATCAAAGCCACTGTGACCCAAAAGATGGTGGCCAATAGGTTTGTTGGATGGTTTATGTGTGATGGGTCTGAGAGGCTGTCCTTCAAGGAGGATGAGCTTCTGGTTTTTGAGGAGAGGCCTTGTTGGGTACAAGCCTGGATTCTGTCCAATGTGGCACTCCTGGGTGGGTCTGAGGATCGGTCGACAACACCAAACTTCTTGGGCACAGAAAAGCTTCTTTGATGCCGGCTCCGTTCTGCGGTTGCTGTATTGCCACTGGCTGTCCCAGGGTTCACATTTAGTTGTCCTGTGCTCTTTCTGCTTGCTGTTAGTTTAGTGCTAGAGCTTAAATCTGGTGATGAAGAGCTGGGTATAAAAATAAAAAAGTTCAATAGAAAGCCAACACGCTTCAGTGAAGAGCCAGTCCTTTTAAGATCTACTGACAAACTATAAGGGAGGGAAATCATTCTTTGGAAACACTATCTATTCTTTACCCCCCCCCCCCCCATACTCTAAAACTTAAAGTAATAAATTTCCTTATTCCTAAACTTAAGCTATGAAAAAAACAAAAGCAAACAATGAGAACCCTTACCAACAAAACCACAACAAAACGTAATACCTACTTATACATATTGAAAGGCTAAACAAGAGGGGTTGGTGGTAAAGTTTACTGATCTTTCACGTATATTTTTGTTTGAATTTGGGCAGAAGTAATTTAGAAATAAAGTGTACCTGATAGGTACAAAGTTTAGTATTCTATTAACTGACTGATAAGGAGAACAGAAATGGAAAGGATATTATCTAGAAAGAAAAAAGTAACTGCATCAAAGGAATTTTTTTACACTTCTAAAAAATCTATGAGAAATTATCTCTAAGCCTATTTCAGGCTGAAAAGATAAAACTCTTTATCAGCATTCCTGCTAAATTCTTACTGATTGAGATAAATCTGTAGGTTTATATAGAAAAATATGTATGATGTTAGTAATCATACTAAAATTACCTATCCATAAAAAATGTCCAACTTAAAAGTGAAACAAGGCTCAGTGTGATTTATGATAACATCACTGACTCAATTTCAAGCAAAATGAGCTCAATTATATAAACAGAATACAGAATTGTGAAGGATTTGAAATGGGTAATTAAACATTGGCGGGAGCAAAAGGAATAAAAATAAAAAAGGAAGATCCTAAGATAGGAATATATTCACATAAAATCGACATTAATCCCAGCTGTTTTTAGTGATAGTTCAGACGAGTTTTATATATATTCATTCAAAAAAATAAGTAGTTTTGGTTTCTGTTTACAATGAAATAAACAGGATAATTATTATATAAAATTTGAAAAAGTACTCAAAGTCTTAAAAAAGAAAATGAGAAAGGATTACTATTTGCATTATTTAGAACTAACATTTCTTCTCTATCTTTCTGATGTATAAAACTACTTATATAACATGTGTCTGTATGTGTTATAATTTCTTTTTTTTTTTTAAACTAAAGAAAATGTCATAGTTCAAAAACTAGATTTGTTCTTTGGATTTTGCCCAAGGTTCAGGCATGTCTCAAATATTAAGTCCAGCATATTTGATTTCAAAAGTCATTAAGCTTCTCACCGAGATAATACCGTTAAGAGATCGCTGTTCCTCAAGCAGTCAGACAAGTTATCCACAGCAGCTTCCAATGTAAGGAGTGCTTCCATTACATAACCCTGCCAGACATGCAAAGATAACATTTTGTACTGCTTAAAACTACTGTTCCCTTCCTGAAGATAAATTTAATTAACACAAACTTTATTCAAATCTAATTTTAATATCATTGAGTGCTAGACAATCTATGCTACTTTAACTTACCGAGTCTAAAAACAAATTTAACGGCCACTTAGGAAATTCAGATGGCTTAGCAGTTAGCAGGTAATCACCAAGATTTATTTCCCTAGCTCTGACATCCTCAACATGTCAATCTCATTTTAAATCCAGCAGGGAGAAGCAAAGGCTAAGGTGGCAATCGTTGCCCCTTGATGAGGGGAATGGTGGACATTTGAAATACAGAATGTCAGTATCTGAGCCAGAAATTAAGAGCTGAGGTATGAGAAGGTCTGTACATCAGTGACATTTTGAAGAGCAATCTAATGTCCAGAAAGAGGAAAAGAGGCTAGAGTTCACACGTGTGTTAGTCTCCTGGGGTGTAGTAACTTTTCTGATGGAAAAGAAGGGAAAGAAAGGCTTGGCCCAAGCTACAGAGCTTGTAATGCCCTCGTGATGCTTGTAATGCACCCCAGTGCCTGGGATCTATGTACAGGGTCTTCTTGTGGCATCTATTCTCTCCATTACTTCTTCAGCTCTTCTCAGTGTACTGAGGGTTAGTTATACAGAGAGGGGTAGTGTTCTGCTTAGATATGATGGAGATCTCTTCTCTGGGTGGGGAGACTGCACAACAGCATCCTGGTTTTGTCCTTTGCCAGCCTAGGGGCTGGTGGCAAAAGGAAAAAACAATGCAAATAATTCCCCAATTCCCAGTCAACTAAAACTAACAACAAAAACAACCAAGGAGTCACCACGGGATTTTCAGTTGTTGGCTCAATAAAACAATATCCACTGAATTTCTAGAACAATGCGCCTTGAAGTGATTTTTTTAAGTTTATTTATTCATTTTGAGAGAGAGAGAGTGTGTGTGTGTGCTAACAGGGGAGGGGCAGAGAGAGACAGGGAGAGAGAGAGTCCCAAGCAGGCTCCCCACTGTCCATGCAGAGCCTGATGCGGGGCTGGATTCCATGAACTGTGAGATCATGACCTGAGCCAAAATCAAGGGCTGCACATTTAACAGACTGAGCCACCCAGGCACCCCAAAGTGATTTTTGTAAATATAAAAGTTCACATCCAGAAATTTTTAAAATAAATTGTATATGCCCACATGGCTGAGATAATTGGCGAGAAAAAGAAGGCTCAAAGAAAGTCGTTAAGTCCTCATCTTTGACATGAGAGAAGGAGAATGAGTTTGGTGGTACCTGAATCTCATCTCCATGTTCTCCAATCACCTCCACCAGCCTGGAGAGAAGGTCAGACAAGGCATGTGCTGACAGAGGTTGCTTGAGCGCCCGGAATATCTGAAAGGACCGACCAGCATAGTGCCTCGAAGAGCTTGCGAGGGCGGTCTGCAATGCAACTTCACTCAAGTGCTGCTCCAGATGGAAACCTAGGCACCAAGAGGCAGATGGTCAACCTATACTCTGAAAACCCTGGGGCATCGGTGATCGATAGGTTTAAATCAGGCTAACTGCAAAGAGCTATCCTCTGGCGGTACTTATTTAAGAATGAGCCATTTTAGAGTTAAAACAACAACAACAACAACTTTGAACAGACCTTAAAGAGGCATAGTGTAGTAGAGTCAGAAGCTTTGCAGCAAGGTGATCCTGGTTTTGAACAAGGGGTTTTGGGACTCTGAAAAGAAATGTAGTCTCTATGACCCTATTTTCTTTTTTTTAATTGGAGAATAATAGTATCTGTATCATAGAGTTGTGAAAATTCGACGATTTAAAAAATGCTTTGTACAGTGTCTGACACAGAATATACTCACAAATGTATTCTTGTTTATTGCCCTAGCATTTTTCTACATTGTTCTTCTGAAGTACTTTTTTGCATAGAGTACTTTCACTCCTTTTTTCCTAAGAGAATTTGTTAGGAACTAGTTTTCAGAGTACT
Organism: Panthera onca; assembly: GCF_046562875.1. NCBI lineage: Eukaryota > Metazoa > Chordata > Mammalia > Carnivora > Felidae > Panthera > Panthera onca. The sequence goes on from NC_138339.1 coordinate 229,284,142, forward strand.
TGTGCAGAGGAAAGCTGTTAATGGATCGCATCAACTCTGAACACAACCAAGGCCTCTACCAAAGTCTTTGCTCTTCAGAATAGTCTATGAATATGCAGATATTGAAATGCAGATGTTGCCAAGAAGGCAACCATCATCTCAACTCTCGCCCGAAATTGGTTCTTCCAATAGCATGAAGGTAATCTCAGTCATCAGGAAACCACCTGATCAGAAGGAAGTGAAAATGTAAGGTAAAGCACATGATTGAACTCTGGGCCATTGATCTGTACTCTCTGCTGTGCCTCTCTGCAGGAGAAAAACTGACTACAAAGTCAGAGGACAAGATGAAAACAGTGATTTTGGCTGTCTCTGTGATCTAGGGGATTCCGTGGTACATTTGACGGTCACATGAAAGTGAACTAGGAGGGAGCATTTAATGTCATTGTTCTTAGCTGCTGCCTGGCTGTTTGACCCTAGGGACCTTTGGATTATATGAGAGAATGTTCCTACAGAGCAAACAACGGGCCCTGGAAAATGACTTAGGCATATTCAAGGTAGGAAATACAGGATTAAACCCATATAGGCAGTTCACAATTTATGAATGGATCGTGTTTCAAAATGGAATTTGTACCTTTATTTTGTTTCATTTTCCTACTTAATTTTATTATGTGCGGTGTTAGATCCTCGGTCAACAAACAAAACTTATTGAAATCAGAATGGACCTGACGGCTAGAACTATACTGGTAGGACTATAGCACCCCACCATGTTCTTGGTGACAGTGCCACCAATGACATGACAATGTCCTTAAGAAAGGCTATTTAATGTGTCACACAGCAAACCTACATTTCCCAGCCTTTCTTGCAGTGTGGCCTTGTGCCTGAGTTCTGGCTGGTGGAATGTGGGAAGAAGCATGGATGCCACGTTCGAGCCACGTTCGAGCCACGTTCAAGCCACCTTCGAGCCACGTGTGGTGTAAATTCCTCCTGAGTAATCCTCCACTCACTCTCTTCCTCCACCTGCTGGCTGGCTGAAGAGGGCTGAGGACCTCTGAGCTGAGGTGATCAGAGCCACAGAAGGAAGGTCTTTGAAGCACCATGTGGAAGGCCGCCTGCCAAACTATGCCAATGTCCTTAAGAGAGGCTATCTAAATTAAAGCCTCTTTAAATTGAACAGTTCAACTCTATACTGAACTGTTATGTGATCGGAAGTAACCTTCTACTGTGTTAAGCCTCTGAGCTTTGGGGGTTGTGTGTTGTAGCAGTTATGCTACCCTGTTTAATACAAGTGTTTCCAGGAACATATTTTATTGTGCTGCAGTGGAAACAGGCCGAGAGCAGAGATGTATAAAGAAACCGTAGTGAGTAAAAATGTCTGGGGCAAGATGTGAAAAGACTCAGACTCTAAGCATCCTCTGGGAAAACAGTACAGGGATTCATGAGTTTTCTCATTTTCATCGTCTTCATGCAATCAAAGATTTTAAGCCAATTAAGGGTTTGTACACAAACAGTAAATTTCTTCCTTTGGGTTATATTCAACCATCAAGTGACTTCTAAGTGAGGGAAATAGCAGTATAAGAGGTGGTGACATTTCACAAACATTCCCAAACAAGCTCAAAACAAGAAATGTCACTCCTATTCCTGAAATGAGAAACTCGTTTCAGTTTATCAGTATTTTTTGCTTTTTTAGAAAGCACCCTCTGATAATGAGAAGAGATGTGGCTAATCTGGAATGTTTCAAACTGTGAGATGTGCTAATTATCAGAGCAGCTGAGAAAGCCAGCGAGCTGTATTTCATTTGGTCAGCCTGGTGTGTGAAAAAAGGTAGGGGTAGTTGTTGCTTTACGCTGAGGAACCAGATTTAAATTTCACACACAGATCAGCCCAGGCCAAGTTGAATCTGAATGGTATGTAGCTAAGGGCTTAAACATCCTGATGTTATTATAATCTACATAAGAATCACAGTGTGTTCAGAATATTGAATGATCATCGGCACAGGAATTATTAGCAAATACTTTCAAAGTCAAAGACATTTTATCACAGAACTCTTTTTTAAACCAGTTTTCAAATCTGGCAGTTTTTCACAGTTGAGTCTGAATACAGTCAGTAAGATTTATTACTCATGGCTGCCTTCACTTTTTTGTAAAATGTCAAAATTTGAGTATGCTTGACACACAATGTCACATTAGCTTCAGGTGTAAAACACAGGGATTTGACCTCTTCGACTTCCCTGTACGTTTCGCTCACCACAAGTGTCTACCATCTATCACCATACAACACAACAACACTGTCATACTATCGTTGACTAGATTCCCTATGCTGTGCCTTTTAGTCCCGTGACTTATTCCTTCCATAACCGGAAGCCTGTATCTCTCTCTCCCCTTCATCCACTTTGCCCATTTCCCTACACCCTTCCCTCTGGCCACCCTCAGTTTGTTCTATTTATAGGTCCGATTCTGCTTTTTGTTAATGCATTTGTTTTTTAGATTTCACATGAGTAGAATCATGTTGCAATTTTTTTTCTTCAATCTGACTTACTTCACTTAGCTTCCTAGCCTATAGGTACATCCACGTTGTCACAAATGGCAAGATCTAATCCTTTTTTATGGCTGTATGACAGTCCATTATTATATATTGTTATATATATTCCATTATGTATAAAATATACATATTGTATCAATGGAATATATATGGAATGAATACATATCTACAACTATATACATGCACGCACGCATGCAAACACATGCATGCGCGCGCGCACACACACACACACACACACACACACACACACAGTCTTCCTTATCCACTCATCTATGGATGGACACTTGAGTTACTTCCGTATCTTGGCTACTGCAAATAATGCTACAATAAACACAGGGGTGCATATATCCTTTCAAGTTAGTGTTTTCATTTTCTTTGGGTAAATACCCAGTAGCTAAATTACTGTATCATATGATATTTCTATTTTTAATTTTGGGGGGAGAAATTTCGTACCATTTTCCACATTGGCTGCACCAATTTACATCCCCACCAACAGTGCGTGAGGGTTCCTCTTTCTCTACATCCTCGCCGACACTGTTATCTGTTGTCTTTTTGATTCTAGCCATTCTGACAGGTGTAAAGTGATATCTCATTGTGGTTTTGATTTGCATTTCCCTGATGATCAGTGATGTTGAACATCTTTTCCTGCATGTGTTGTGTCATGGCCTTCTCGAAACAAAATTAATATTAGAGGGAGTAGTTTAAATTGAGTGAGGTAAACGCAGCAAGGTGAACAGTGACCTCTGGGAATTATTTGATAGAGCATAACGCAAAAATACAGGACATTAACAATCATTCACTTAGGCACATTTGAAATAAGCTTCAAGGCTCCCCTATGAATATTCTGCTGTCGGCGCCAAATATAGAACCATATATTTACACATATGCATGCGTATATATGTTTGTATGTATGTATAATGTGTGGTTATAATGGGAAGAATATGCTCCATTACAGAAAATGGTGAAAGTGGCATTTGGGGAAATTGGATAAAGTACCTGATTTGGAGTCTTTAAATACGGATACAACATGACGTAGAAAATTAGTAAGCTGTTCAGCACTCTTTGAATTTTGATTTTTGGGTGTGATGTCTTCATGGCACCAAAGTGGACCAAATGCCCTTAAACAAAACATACAAAACGTTAAAAATATAACCACTTAAATATAATCATTTTGTATTTTAAAAACCACCTATGCAGTTGTAACTCCAAAGGTGCAATGTGATTTTGAAAGTTTAGTGATTAATGTGGGCGTAAATTTCAGTCTGGTAAAGCTTAAGAGCATACTCAAAATGGATCTAGCTAATTCACGGAGGCATATTTTTTCTTATGTTTTACTCACAAAATGAAAACCTCACAAAATTTACTCACAAAGTTAAAACCTCTCAATTCACCAGAACGGTGTTTATACAAAACAGGTGCTACATGTTTGTCAAATAAAATGATATAAAATGTTAATTAAAATACAGACTTAGACATTTGCATATTTTAGATTTGCAGAGATAATGCTTTTATCAGGATCATATCATTAGACTACCAAATACTGTAGAAATGAACCGAAGATGCGTCCTCTGTTATCTACTTGGTTTTCAACAGAAAGAACAGGATGGAGCCAGAGGTGAGAATTTCAGAAGAACACTCTTCCCAATGCAAGGTACTGACAGTGTTGAGTGGTGAGCACACTTTTCTTCCCCACAGACCATTCAGGTCTCTGAAATATCCTGGATGTAGTTACCATTAGGCCCCCCCTCCTTAGCTTCCTGTTCATCAAGTCCTGTATTGAGCTGTGAACTGCAAATACTCTGAATCATTAACTGAGGAAAGAAAATGCTCTTTTTTCATTTTTTGTATGAATTGATGCACTCCCGAGAGAAAGAAAGATCATGGGGGTATCAGATAACAACTATACAGACTAGACTTCTGGCATTAATGAGAAAGGATAGGGTGCCCTCCCCCCGATAGAGTCCCAGGTAAGCATGATTTTCTTGATGCAAATACTGCACCTCAGGGTGCCAGACATTCTGAAGCCTTACAAGCTAAATTGTTCAGTGGAAGAACCAGAAGAAGAGCTGAAAAGACAGGATTGCTTGCTTGCAGCTTTTCTTGATTTTGATTATTAGTTTGCTTCCTTTCCCATCATGCTTCCTATTGTTTCTGACTTCCATTTATAAATGGCTCTGGACGAGAAGAGCAGATAATGGTCCCCTCCGCAGCTGCTCCTGGGTCGACCGTGGCTAATATATTTGGTTTCCAGAGGATGTTCTTTGCCAAGTCTCAGAACTCCCCAGATCCCGGCAGCTCTAATAGATGATTAAAGTCGTCCTCACCGTGGGACGCTACCGTGTCCTGTCTCCATCTGCTGCATTGTCTTTCTACACGAAACCTCCTGCCTGTCAACTGTGCCATCAGTGGGATCTCAGACTTCTGCCAGTATCTGCCTTGTACACAGACTCCAGCAGATGCAATTTAGAAGAGAAAAGAAGGCTTTGCTAAAATCACGGGCTCGCCTTTTCATCTGTCAAGTTCTAAAGCGATGCCACTTCCCCAAAAGACCAACCTAAGAACAGGCCTGTGTCCCCTGAGCCCCCACTACCTGGTCGTCAGAAACTCAATGAGCTTGTTCGCCTTCTCATCCGCTTCAGCGGCTGTGTCCACGTCTTCGACCTCCTGGGTCATCTGCGGGAGGTTCCCACTGCTGCCCCCCAGGCTGATGCTGGAGGACGTGGAACTGGAGCTTAGCCCCGAGTCTGGCACTGGGGACGACTGGTCCTCTCTCAGGAAGTCAAAGCCACCTGGTGGGACAAGAAGGTCAAGGTAGAATGTGCTAGGCAGGGTGCTTACTGAGGTTAGGAGGTGAGCATACAGGAGGGTGTAGTTATTTGAATCTCTTGGAGGAAACATTTGATTTCAACTATGGTTACGATGAAACCAGACTGATAGTTTTTCCTTGCTTGTGGGATAGTTGCACTGCTGTGTAAACCAGAGTACTGGGTAATAGGAGTGCGATCTGTTATTTTGTAGCCTGGTGTTTGAATTGATGCTTTCTGCAAAAGAAGTGGTGTATGCGTGTGTGCGCGTGTGCACATGCGTCTGTGTGCACACACATGCATATGTGCACAGACCGACGGACAGTTCCCCTATACATCTGGACCCGACTGTGCTGTTAGTAAATTATTCTTGGGTATTCGACCACTTAAATATGTGAAATGGTACCAGTGTTGAGAATACGAGCACCTAATAATGGATGTTATGTTTTGAGTAAATGTGCTTACAACTGTGAATATTATGTGGATATTGCTATGTTTTGATAAAGTATGTCTCGTGGTAGTCAAAGAAATACGGTATCAACAAATATTATGTTTGTTCCCCACCTCATATTTGATTATCATTCTACATCCCTGGGTGTTGCTGGTTTGAAAATGTAGATACGCCATCATCCCTTTTCTCCTACCTGATAATTACAAAAAGTACATAGTTCTGGTGGTCTGAAGATACACTGAAACAGGAGAAGCCTTGGGCCTGAATATCATCTCTGCCATTTGCTGTGCAATCTCAGGGAGTTTATATAATTTCTCTGCAGCTAACTTTCCTATTATAATAAGATAAAGACAATAATTTCTAGCACACAGGTTTTTTTAGCTTCGATTTTTTTTTTTTTTAGCTTGGATTTGAGAGCATCCGCAGTTGAAAGTAGGTGTTCAGTAAGAATTAATAAATGTTTATGAAAAGGAGACATTTTCCAAACCCTTTGTACTCGTATTCCACGTGTGCTACAGATTCAATCATTTTAGCTTCCACCGTTTGTCTTGCCTACGGTACATTGTGTTTTGTTTTGTAAATCCCCACTGTATGCCCCAAGAGTGGGATATTGAATGCAAAATTGATGCACTCAGAGATATACAACTTAACGGGCATTGCGATGTTCTCAGTCTAAGACCATGTGCTTAATGGAATACATCCTTATCCCGGGGAATTAGGACAGCCAGAAGTCTTCAGATTCTTTTAATTCAACGTCTATAGTGAGGAGTTTTGTGTCTCTGAGTGGCTGTTGATGGGTTCTTTTCAATTAAGTGTAGGTTGGTTTAAAATAAAGGGCTTAAACTGAGGTCAGTAGTCCTTATGTCTCAGACTTAGTAATGCAGTATTTGTTTCCCAGAGGAAAATCTCAGTGTCTGTCAAAGGACAAGACAGCACTGAGTACAAGTATTAAGTAAAAGGCACATCGTCTTCAGGGTGATGAATAAAGTATACGGTGACATATGAAGTGCCATACCATATCCAGCGCCAATGCAACGTACAAAATGTTCAGGAATGTTAGTTCGCTATCACTTTAAGGTATTTTAAATGTTCCGATTCTAAATGAAACCCACTGGTCAACTCTTTCGGGAAAGTTTTCATGAATAGCTGGACACAGCAGAGTAGTTTCTTCGACTCAAACATGACTCATCTAATGCTTTCTGTTCTTATTTCTAAAAAGAACATTTTGGTTTCAAAACAGCCATGGTTCTTAGTAGACTTCCACCCGTGGTGCTTTCCAGGAAAAGCAGTCACTAAAAGGGTGAAAATTCCTTCAGGGGAACTAGAAGGTCCACAGCGATACACCTGGCACCTTGGCAATGACCTGCTCTCAAGGTGATGGGGGTGGTCACTGTTTGGGGCATTCCCATCCTTCAGTGTTTTAGACTGATGCTCTTGGCCGAAGGACATAATTGTCAATGTATCAGTAGGAACATATTTAATGAGAGCAGCGATCGTAATAATAAGGAAACAGACATTTGAAAATATTCAATACTGAAGGATTTTGAGAACCAAGTTAACACCAAGCGAAATGGGGCATATTTATTGTGCTCCTACTTGCTCACTCAGAAAGTTGTAGGGGGGTGGTGACCACGTTAGAGAAGTTAATTTGGGCTCCACAGATACCTTCAGTTATCTTCGTATTTGTGATTCTGTCTCAGGGTCTCTGCTATTCCTTCTTTTGTTACCTGTGTAGAGATACTCGGGTTGATAAGCCGGCTGAACTGTTAGAGTCTTAGCTTCACCCATCTCTCGAGTCTGCAGGAGCACAGAAGCAATGGCATGAAAATTGCTGTTGCAAGAGAGGGCAATCAAGAGGTGAAGAAGCAATTTTTTGCTGTGTTCAAAGACTTCAGGCCGGTAATGGTCCAAACCTGGAACAAAAAGTGGAATCTCTTAGTATAAACAAGTTTTAAGCTCGTTTAGATTCCAGGGATAGTAAAGATTCCAAGTTACCCAGGAGGAACATGTTGAAAGAATGTTCAGTTTTCTTTGTTATTGTTTGTGTTACCAACATAAAGAAGTTGGGCTTAGGAAAAATGTTTTATTCCTTAAATCAAATGTTCTCATAAAATGCTGATAGATGGACTTTTCTTGACCTCTCAGTAGCTTTTGACATGGTTAGCATTCCTCCTTCCTGGGATGTTCTCTTCCCTGGGTCTCCCTGTTAACTGAAGGATTCTAATTTTGTTCATCGCTCTCTAACTAAACTTCTGAGCCTCCCTGGCTTGTTCCTCTTCCCATTTTTATTTTACCATTTGGCTATTTTAAAATCTCAGTGCTTGGCCTGCTGCGCTCTGTCTTCTTTCTGTCTGTGTGCGGACAGTATCTCACGGCTTTAAATCGATCACATCTAGCCAAAGACCCTCAGAGAGGCCCAATATGTTTCGGGTATCTTTATAGATATAGCATTAGCGAGGTACCACTGTATAGTGCAGAAATAGGGCAATTTTAAGCAATGATCGATCAACTGAGATTATAGAGCAGATGTCACATAGAAGCGATGAAAAATGGAAGAGACTAAATATTTCAGAACTGTGGAAAGCAGGACATCAATGTAAAAGGAAAGCTCTCTGGATTGTGTCTGTAGGGTTTTGACCCCATAGTCCAGAATTCCTCTTCGATCCAGTCTTACCTAAGAAGACAGCATGGAGTAATAATGGTAGATGAAGAGCCCAATCTTCTCTCACACTGTGATCCACCACCATCTCAGTCATAAAAATTACAGCAATATTGCACCTAATCAATGACATGGTGAAATTAATGTAACTTCTGAAGAGGATGGAAACACACTGACAGATCATTAAGTCACAATTAAATACAGCCCTTGAGCCCTGCCGAAGAATTATGCAAGACGCTTATTCCAGGGAATGGAATTTATTTTCCGAAAAAGCACAGAATTCCACAGAAAGAAGAAACTTTTGCTGAGCTAATCACAAAATAGGGAGTCTTACTCGTTGCTAGGTAATAAGAGCTGAGGGAGGAAGAGGAGAAAAGGGCCCTCTTTTCCAGTTACTCACGATCTAAAAATCATCACAGAATGCATATCCACATCCAGATTACATCAAGAAAAACTTCTGAGTTACAAGGCAGCTTTGCACATCGGTTGATAGTCAACCAAACGCTACAAATGTGCTGAGAACCGCAATTAAAGTCACGTGTGGTCCCTCTGATTTCAAAGGTCATTTCATTTGACAGGATGTGGAATGATCTCCCTCTTCTCATGGGAAGAAAAGTCCAGTCAGATCTAAGCAGTCATTTCCCACTACCCACAGATGCTACTTACCTGTGGAGGGGTCCCCGGGGAGTGATAGTCTCTGGGAGGTAGTCAACCAGGGGGGCCCAGCATCCTCCAGTACAAGGCATGGGTAAGGGCTGTGGCTGTTTGGTCTCTGTAATAGTCAACAGCCAGCCCGTATACGGAGAAATCGGGTCATCTATAGGGTGAGAAAGACAAGCGTGCATTACTTTTAGGGAGTGATGATTTTTGTTTTCCCTATTTGGTGTTTGTAGAAAGAATCTTACAAATTTAGGCTAGTAAAAATAACTCTCTAGCCATCCCATCTGGTGAGTATGAATTATAGGATCAATGGGTTAGAATTACTTGATTAGATTTTTTAGTCCCTTTATGTTTTGATAATCTAATGTACAATTACGCACTACAGATCAATGGAAAATACAGACATGCAAAAAGAAAACATTAAATCATTCTCATCACTGTGAGAACTTGGGCTTTCTCCAGTCTTCCCCATTGCAGTAAAATCCAATTCCACGTTTCCAGTTTGCTCAGGACAGGAGCCTTAGAGCTATCTGTGACGTTTCTCTTACATCTCGCATCCAACCCATAATCATGATAATCATGATGAGGATAATAGTAATAATAAAAATAAGTACATTAGGAGCTAACACAGGGAATACCTACTTTGTACCAGGCACTTTTCCATGCGTTGTACATTATATTAATAATTAATAGCCCAGTAATGGGTACCTCTTACCCCTACTTGACAGAAGGGAAATAGAGGTTAGGTAACTTGGCATCATATTCAGTGAGCTGTACCTTCAAAACATATCCAGAATAGGTCCACTTTTCACCATCTCCATCACTGCCAGGGTAAGGCACTATGTTCTCTCACATGGTTACTGCAATGGCTTCCCTACTGTTTCCCTGCTTCTGTCCTGGCCCCGCTACAGTCTGTTTTTCCACAGAGAAGCCAGAGCAGTCATTTTAAAACAGGAGTTCATTCAGGTCTTTCTCTCTGCTTCACACTCTCCAGTGGCTCCCCTCTCCACTCAGAATGAAGTCCAAACTCTACACCGTGGCCTTTAAGGCCTTACACGGTCTTCCTGCTGTTTCTCCCTTGGCTCATCTCCCACCACCAGCACCCTTGCCCACGCCACGCCAGTCATTTGGGCTTTCTTGCTGTTCTGTGATCACGCTCGGCACCACCCAGCTTCAGGGACTTCACCTCTAGCTTTCCTTTTGGTTGCAGAGCTGTCCTGGAGAGCCACGTGGTTCTCTCCTCCACTTCACACAAGCCTTCGCCCAAGCATCAATTTATTGCAGAGGATTTCCAGGAAATCCCCAATCATTTGACATCCCCTCCGCCTCTCACCCTGCTTTAATTTTCCTTTCTGGCACAGATCACCCATTCCCCAGCACTGACTGCCTCCTCCGACTCTCAAACAAGCTGCACGACAGCGGACACGTTCTTTTGTTCGCTGCTGTTTCCCTAGTTCCGCGAACAGTATCTGACATGTGGCAGGGAATCAACAAGTATTTTTTGAATGAATGAACTTCCTCAACAATATCTTTAAAGTAAGCACAGCAACAAGTTTCAAAACAACCTACCCTCATACCCAAAGGAGCTAGAAAAAGAACGAACAAAACACAAATCCAGCAGAATGAAGGAAATAATAAAAATGAGAGCAGAAATAAATGATACAGCAACTAAAAACCCAAACAAACCAATAATAGAACATATCAACGAAACCCAGAGCAGGTTCTTCTAGGAGGTCAACAAAATTGATAAGCCTCTAGCCAGACTCATGATGGCGCTCTTTTTTTATAATGCTCTCCATAGAGGCCGGTGGCATTCAAAGACGACGTTTCCTCCCGGGGTCACGTGATATGAGCCAGGTACATGGCTTCAGACAAGCTGGCTCAATCTGGAGAGCTGTGGCGTATCCAAGAAGAACGATGTATTAGATCAGCTTTAGGCAATTTCTCCCAAATAAAGTTTTTCTTGGCTGCACTCTTGAAAGGCAGTGAGAGGTCACAGATTCAAGGCTGCTGGTCCCCTGTTGAAGGCTGGGCTTACCAGTTAGCAGAGCGGATGGACGGGGTGTCTTCCTACTGTGAAGACTGAGGCTCCCCACAAGGGCAGGTGCTCGGACACAGCCCCCTTCTGGGATGGCAGGGAAGGGAGTTTCCAGGGCAAGGCCAGGATTCACCTCAGAAAGCGACCGTTGGGTCTTATTAACGCACCAAAAATCGAGCAACTGGAACCCTATAAATTCTATGCCATGGAGCTAGGCCACAACAGTTTTAGTCCAGAAAAAAATGTAAAGCGGGTGTGACAGTTCCTCATCTCATCTCAGACTCCGGGTAAACTACCTACAGGATGTTTCACTTTCAGCAAATTAACATCTTGAAAAACCATCCAGGATAAGCTGGTTGCAAAATGTACTCCTAAGTAATCAGCTACTCTATAATGAAACTTAAAAGGAGAACAAAAATGGGGAGACTACCAAAGAATTAAGAAAAAAGAAACTTGTGATATTTCTGTTAGGAAAGGACATAATTTTCTTTGTTTCAATGATGTTCTCAGGTACACAGCCCATCAGCAAAAATGTGTTGGATTTTTGGTGGTTGGATTAGGAGTAAGTTGGCCTGAAACTGGTTTTCTACGGTCAGGTCTAAACCACTAGGACTCAGCTGCTATCCAGCCTAACTAGATGTAGCCTTATTATGGAGACACATACACTAACATATGGCCTTGGAAAATAATCCAGGTATTTTAAGTAGCTCTAAAACAGCTTACATAATATTACTAGGAAGATCTTTATAGATCTAGGTCTAAATCAGTTTTCTGGTCCATTTTACTCAAGGTAGTATAGTTTGTCTGTTTTTGTTTTTGTTTTTAATAGAAAATACTTTTAAGAGGCTGCACATGGTCTTTCCATCTGGGTAAACCCAGATTATGAAGCCTCAGGCCAGTAGGTCTCACCTGATTTCTCCTTACCCTTCCTATCTCTACTAATCCTTCCAGGAATTCAGGGAGAAAATAATCACCCTTAACATATACCAGATGGCTGGCCACAAGGTTTTCGAATTGAGCCTACCAATCTTTGTTTTTCTTGTAGCATAGGCTATATCCCTCATTGTGTAGCTGGAACCAAAAATACATCAGGGAGAACCCAGTTACCAAAGTCCTAAGGGTATTTGTCCCCTATTAGATGTGGTGCTACCCTCCAGACAGCCAGAGTCAAGGTCTATTACTTAAACACTTGGAAAAGGAACTTAATATGTTCTGGACTTTCTGTGATAAGGGAGGATATGTTTGAGTAACTTCATTTCATTTTCTCTTATAATGAGTAATTTAAAATATAAGCTCTCAGTTCCGTAACAACATGCCATGAATTGGAACTTCTTTGGTCAATAACCGTAATCATGTAAAGCATATTATTGACACATGACTCAAATGAATTCAAATTCTGTGCCAAAATTTTCCCATTAAAATGCTGTTCATGTAGGCAAAACAAATCTATAAAAAAACATTTCTAGGTGAGGTAGATGCCATAACGATAACATTAGACTTCTTTTTAACCCTTTACAACTATTCACAATGGTTTTGTTTTTCCCTTCACAAATACTTCCATTACTTTTTCTTTTTGTCCCTAAAGCCAGTGGTCTGAGTTTATATAATGACATAATTATTATTATAATTATCCTCTGAAATTCACTATTTACGTATTTTCAAAATAATTCTTTCTTTATTATAGTGATTCTATCAAATTCTATGTCCAGGAGCCAGAGCAAAGAGGCACACTTTAAAGGAATCAACTGCCAAAGAGTAATATTCCTGACTAACCGGTTAGCAGAGTGGGTGGAGGGGGTGTCTTTCTACTCTGAAGACGGAGGCTCCCCACAAGGGCAGGTGCTTGGACACCGCCCACTTCTGGGATGTCAGGGAAGGGAGTTTCTGGGGGCAAGGTCAGGATTCGCCTCAGAAAGCGACTGTTGGGTCTTACTAATGCACCAAAAATTGAGCAACATAAATCCACAGTCATGGAGTGTTAGGTTTTGTTAGGCTTGGCACATTCTGAGGGAGGGGGGTCAGGATTTGACTGCTTCACCTTTTTATGATGCAATTTTTTTGTCCTCAAATTTGAAATATCTCACAGCAACCAGACTTTTCTTGTACCAACAACTCTCCATTTCTCAACTACTACTCTCCTCCTCTGTAAAATCTAGGCCCATCTAAAACTGATGGTCGGTGCTTGGGAGATGCAAATATCCAGTGTTTGGATGGTACAGTCCCCTGATGGGACACAGGAAGAGGTGAAAATACAAACAGCTTTATCTTACCTCAATAAGCAGTTTTATAGGGACATAGCTGAAACTTAACCTAAGTTAGAGGATGGTAACTATATATGGATTTTAGACATCCCTTCCATTGGTATTTTCAATGCTGGAGAATTGCCTGTCTGTGCATTAAGAAGCAGAGTAAGGACAGCTGAAATATTCTGTCATTGGAATTACTTAGCTCTTACCCAGTTGGCACATTTTCCATAGAAACAAAACAAATCAAAACAACAGCTACAAAGGTCCTATGAAGTGACTTAAAAAATGAACGTAATTCATGAAATACCACCACATTTACAATTTCCACCAAAAGAGACAAATAAATCCCATCAGACAGTTTACTGATTCCCTCACCATACTGAAATGTCACAGGAAGTGTTCTTTGGTTCCAGAATTTCTGTAAATTGTGACCAAATGATACCCTTTACCTGCTCCGTACCCACAGAAGCTGTTCAGGGCTTAAACAAAATAAATGAATGCATTGACCTTTTTGGTTTTCCCCACCTTCTCAGGGTACGAAGAAATTCCTGTGACAATTATATCTCCCAGGTTAGTAATTTTCACTTGGCTACTGAGACTATGCCATTGAGAGGCTCACGGTGAAAACCGATCTCCCCTGGGTGAGCTGACGCACAGAGCTTAAAGGTCAAATGCTCTAAGATAGGTTGAAAAATTGAGCTGCGACATTTGTTCTCAAATGGACAATTTCTTACTAGCCTTTCCCCAGATGCATCACCAAGGAAAAAACGCCAGGAATATAAAAGTACAGATTTGGGCTGTAATTTGAGGTTTTCTGATTTTGAGTTGCCCACTGTGGAGTTTGTTTTTACTTTAAGATGCTGACTCTATGCTTAACCTGCACAGTCGGATCACATGGTTACTTAATATTTATGGGTCCCTTTTTAGTCATTAGAACAAGAAAAATCAAAACACTCATTTTCTGCTCTCGAAATACATGCATTCCGTCTGAAACCCCACATCCTGCTGGTACTTACTTTTATCTTCATCATATGATCCTCCAGAGCTATTGCTGTATCTTGACTCTAGGCGGGTGTGGGCTCTGATGACGTTACTAAACCTTCAAATACAAGAACAACCATCAGAAATACTGACACGTGTGTGTATGTGCTGTTACTCGTAAACACATACTATTATTTAGTGGTTGAGTTTTTGGCAGTAAGTTCCAATGATGCTTTTCCTAAAGAAATCCTGGAAAAATTGTACCCCAAACATTTTGTTTTTCTCGAGAGGGCCAGTAGTCACTCTTGCTCAGGAGCACAGGTTCAAGTCTCGATGAGATCAATATTTTCAGGCTAATATCTGAATTGAACTAGGAGATAGCATTTGGTTAGAAAGAAAATAGCAATGGCACTGAATAATAGGAACCTCTTGTTCACATGGTTGCTTGGCACGTGGTAGGTGGTCAATACGTAATTGCTGATTAATTAGGTCAATGTAGATAGAATTGGAAATATACAAAAATGGTTTCATAACAAATCTTGGGCTTCGTCAGCTTTACAGTATCCCTTAAAATGATGTGAAGGTTTTCAGGAAAAGGTCCCTGGTGAGGAAATAGGGTGGGTAGGGTTATACAACTTGTCAAGTGTCAACCACAGGAAGGCGGCAGTAGAAGGATGCTTCTAGTGTCATACTGCCTCTGAGCAGGAGAACAGGTGATTTTAGTACTGAGCTCTCCCTCACTAGCTCTGTGGCCTTGGCCAGGTCCCGTATCTCCTTAGGGATCCTATTTCCACACCTGCCAAAAAGGAAAAATAAACAGTTCACCCTTTATTTCACTGGAATTGTTGTGGGAATCAAAAGAAATAATGCAAGAATGTTTCCCAAGCCGTGAGACATCTGACCATCAAGGTATTAATTATTATATTTCTACCTTGAATTTCTAGAATTCCTTCTCTCTTCAGGCCACCAAAGGCTTTCAAATCAATAGCGTTTTTATTATCCAAAGGCCTATAATGTGGGGCAAGAGTGTGGCTGAGGAGCAGTGTTGATAAAATGTTATGTCTATATTTATTTTATATAAAATGACATAAACAGGTTTTATCTACTTAATATATATGCTGCCAAAGCAAAGAATTAAGTCCATCTAAAAATATCTGGAAAATTCAAACCACAGCAGGTGTGTTCTCCTTCATTACTGACTGGGTGTTCTGCCTTAATTGACCACAGATCAGTGCTTTATTTCCCTCTAAAACACTGGGAAATTCAGGGCTATTGCTATCCTCCAGTGTATGGAGAAAAAGAACATGCTTTAGCAAAAAGTACTGGATGTTCCGTTTAGATGCCTGCCTTGTCCCGGGTATATAACCTCAGAACGTTGCATCAGTGATTTAGATTTACTGAACACAGTAATGTAACAGACAGTAATGACTCTGCTTTTATGCACTTCTTAAATGTATGCAGCAGATTTCTGACAGTCATCTTTCCCCCAGTAACTCTGTATTTCAAACATTATTGTCATAGCTATTGGGCTATTGCTTTGTGAATCCATAAAACAGAACATCTAGGACATCTGCTCAGTCTGTCTACATCAGACCGAACTTACAAGATGAGTAAAGTGACAAGCCTATTACCTTCCAAAGGTGTTCTTTAATCACATTTGTGCTGATAAATGCAACATTAAAAATGGTGTATGCAGAGTCCAGATCTCATTCAGCAAAGAACAAAAGCAGAGTAATGAAAAAATTCCACATCTGGAGATTTCCACGGGACAGAGAGCTCAAGAACTATATATGGTATATGTTGGTTTTATATTCATGCTCTGGGGGGACCGGGCAGGAAGAATTATAGAATGGATGACAATCCTTCTCTTTCCCTTTGAGATACATCTAAAGGAGAGTTGGGCAGACGTTTTGAAGCTGAGGTGAACAAGAGCAGCAAGCCCCTTCCAGATTGTTCTTACTCTGGAGGAGACCAAAACCATACTGCAGCAAAGCATTAGCTTGACAAGAAAAAAAAAAAATAAATGAATAAAAAATAAAAAAATAAAAAGTAAAAACTGGCTCCTAAGTGTAAAATCTGTTATTTTCCTTTGCTTTCCTGGCTTAAAGAAAATAATTTTGGGTCCTGGCTTTAGAGGAATTTGAAGGATTAAGTAGACCAAATGGCCCTTTAATGTCAAAGGTACATGTCTTAAGAAATATATCATGAATATAGCTCCGATAAAAGAAAAACTAAAAGGACAAAATATTTTTCTAAATTTTTATTCTGCTGACTTAGCTCAAATTAATACTTAGGTAATTTTTGGTAGATTATTAATCTCTATCCCTGTATCAACACAGATCATCGGAAATTTATGCATTTTGAGGTTTATTGCTTTGGTTCTCTATGAAAAACCCTTTCATGGAACTACAATTTTTTTTTTTAAAGCACATTTAAAAAAAATTTTTTTTTTGTTTATTTATTTTTGAGAGACAGAGAGAGAGAGGACGAGCAGAGGAGGGGCAGAGAAAGAGGGAGACACAGAATCTGATGCAGGTTCCAGGCTCTGAGCTGTCAGCACAGAGCCTGACGTGGGCCTGGAACTCACGGACTGTGAGATCGTGACCTGAGCCCAAGTTGGACGCTTAACCGACTGAGCCACCCAGGCGCCCCTCATGGAAGTACAAATTTAAAAAATAAGCTTTTATTAAGGGTTGATGCATTGAAAATACTTATGGAGTTTGGTTCTGCGTATTTGACAAACTGCTATGAACAGCAATTTTAATAAAAATATATTTTCACTTTGTTGTTTGATTAAAAAAAACACCTACATGATAAAATCCTCCTTTGAATTTAGGGTAGTTTCTGTTAGTAGCTTCCAATGAATCATTTTTGCTTATTTTTACACACTGAAAGTTATAAAATTCACCGTACTTTTCTTTTTTACTTTGGCTATTGAAGAACTCAAGGTTAGGTTAGTATTAGCTTTCAGTATTTGTCCTTCATGAGGACTTTTGACACAACTATCTTACTCTCTTCTTAGCTTGGCTCTTATTCTATTGCCCTTGCGTTAACGGTACCATAACCTATCTGAACTTTTTGTTAGTACAATAATAGTATTAAGTATTTCTGCAAGACATCAAAGGACCACTAATCTACCTGTAAAAAACATGGCGTCAGGCCTGTTTCTTTGCAGAACTCCGTGGGGCCCCCTGGATCCCAATAATGTATTTTGGTGACTAGGACCCCCAGGGGTTGGGTAACACAGCACCTTGGTCAGTATTTCTGAGCAATTATGTCTATAGACTCTTTGTCTACAAGGACTATGAAGAAAAGGGTAAGTAATTGTCTTCTGTAATGGGGTTAGGAAGAGGGAGGCAGAAAGAGGGGCTAAATGGAGTTTGGACAGCTTATCTTTGGGGCTGTGAGATTTCTCCAGTTTTCATTCACATACCGACTAAACATTAAAAAATACCCACTATGTGCAACACAGTAGTCTAATCAATGAGGATAGCAATGTGTATAAGAGATATATGGTCTCTGTTTTCCAAGAATTAAAATCAAGTGGTTGAGACAAGCATGTGTACAAGTACCCATAAATCAGCATGACAGGGTCGACAAGGAAGGAAAGGTAATAAGTAGACAAGAGAAGAGAAATGAGACATTTTAGGCTGAGGGCACAGTCTATTTTCATGGAAAAGAGAGAATGCATTAGAGAAATAGTGCAGGTGGAGTATTATATGATCAGTGGAATGGTGGTGGCCTTTGGGAGAAAATATTCATACATGTATGATCACATATATATGACTATATATAAAAATGATCAATAAATCTATACATGAATAGATACAGCATTAGGAAAAAAGTAGATATATATGAATACATATAAAAAGTGTGGGTACCTAACTACATCAGGCTTTCTAATGGCCAACAGAGATACAGTGTGGGAGGAGGAAAGCAAGACCTAAAGAGAAAGCTTCTATTAGAGGTGTTGCCTGGTCTCAACATTACAGAGATGACTAGCTTAATTTCAAGGGCCACCACTAAAAACTTGGGCAGGACACTCAGGAATCCAAAGGGGCTTCTGTAGTTAGATGTTGATAGACATGCATCACCTTTCCACCCTAAATAAAATTAAGACGGAAAATTCAGTCTAGACGATAAATGATAAAGAATGTTACACTCCAACTAGAAAGTAGAAATCTCTTTAGAGAGATAATGTGATTATTTACCATGAGGAAGTTTTCCAAAGAAGGTACTAACAAATATAGATTAAAAACGTGTTAATTAATAATCTCGTATTGTCACTAATGTATGGAGTATGAAAACCTTTACTTACTTCTGAGAAAGAAAGAAAGAAAGAAAGAAAGAAAGAAAGAAAGGCTTATATTAGAGATCTGTAAAGGATGAGGTCTATGATCATGAGCCACTGGGTTTGGGCGTTTAGCCTGAAGCAAAGCTTATATGGATAAGCATCTGCCTGAAGGCAGTGCAGCAACCCAGTCATGAACATACTGAGGAAACTGAGGAGGACTGAAATGGAAATGAGCCTTCAGAACTCCAGACGCAGTCAGTCTTAGGTCATCGTCTTCCACCTGCAGCCCCTGCTGTATTCTTTCTTTAAAATTGTTTTTTAACGTTTATTTATTTTTTGAGAAACAGAGACAGGGTGCGAGCAGGGGTGCAGAGGGAGAGGGAGACACAAATCTGAAGCAGGCTCCAGGCTCCTAGCTGTCAGCACAGAGCCCGACCCGGGGCTTGAACTCACAGACCGTGACATCATGACCTGAGAGGAAGTCAGTTGCTCAACTGACTGAACCACCCAGGCGCCCCGCCCCCGCTGTATTCTTGTGCACAGGATGAAATCCTGAGGACCATCATGAAGCATCTGAAAGCATTATGGGCTAAGTGGATTATTTTCATTATCTGATCTATTAAATTATCTCCAACCTGAATTTGTGAGCGTCTCTTCCTTGTTACTAATTTCTTAAGTGAAAGGGCTCCCTGGTAGTTTTCACTAGAAAAGGCCCAGGCTGAGGAGTTTTCAACACCATGAGAATCATCCTAATTTTTATTTTTTAATTTGAGTCCTTTTTATTTCTTTTTGTTTCTCTGCTCCTCACAATTAACCACAGGAAATAGTGATGCAGATTTTATGAATTTATGAGTAGCTTCTAGGCACGGTAAAGGGGCAAGAGAAATATCATTAAAGAGTTAATGTAAAGGGAATAGAGGCTTCTTCTAGCAGGAAAAGGCGCTGTTGTTGGCTAGCCAAATGTGACAATGTAAAGGTGAAATAAAAATGATGATGTTTTATAAGACTCGCCTCAAGACAACTGCTCAATCTCTAAGCAATCATTCCCCAATCAGATTTGAAAATTTCACGTGGAAATTCCCTCTAATTCCAGATGGTCTGTGCCCACTAGCAGAACAACCAGTGGTTTGCAGTAAGCCCTGCAGTAAGTGGGATTCAGCCAGCAGAATGACATCCCTCTTAATCTTTGTCTTCTCTGGCTTTTCTCAGGGAGAAATCATTATCTTTAGAGATATCAGAGCAGAATTTGAGTCAGTTTGTGTTTCTAAAGGCAAAGAAGAATTTGTGTGTGTGTGTGTGTGTGCGCGTGTGTGTGATTTATGAAACACAACAAACTCTTACAGATGCTTTTGTATAGACTGTTGCTGAAAGTTATACTATCTTAAGCCAAATTTGTGCACCAACCTCTCATCCGATTCTTTCAATATCTTGCTCTCCTCGGCATCTGGGAAACTGTCCTGGCCGGCCACCACTGTGTTGCTGCTGGAGGTGGTTCCTGCAGGTAGGATTAGAAGAAAGACACTTAGGGGAAAAGAAATGTGGTGGGGGGAGGGTTGAGCCCAGGTCTCAAGTAATTATAGTGCAGGATTTCCTATAAAATCTCATGTTTGAAAGATTCCTTACATCTTCTGTACAATCTCAGACATTCTAAACAACCTTCCAAGCCCACACCACTGAAATGGGAGAATCCCAGACATCTGTTACAGTCAAACCAAATTCCTTAGCTCTCCGATAAAGTGAGGCTACAACATTCTTGAAACCCTTTCTTCCTGACCACTTAGGTAATGAGCTTATTTATAGCGGCTGGCCCTGCTGTTGGCTGCTTTCACATTTCTGGGGCCGGGAGTTATTAAACTAACGTTAGTGAAGCAAGTCCAAGTACCTAGAGTTTCTGATCCCTGGGCTACTGCTTCTCAGTGAGAACACATTCTGGCAGCAGGTGCAGGGCAAACAGAGGGCATAAGAGACCAAGGGACGAGAGAGATTTGAAGGCAGTTATGATATTAGGAAAATCAAAGGGAAGCCGGCTTCAAGGAACTTGAGGAGGGTGTTATCTGTTTCATAAAATGAGGCTGAGAAGCCAATTTATTAGAAGTGATAATACTGTTGAGGGAGCATTTGAGCTAATCCTGGGAGATTATTGGCCAAGAAAATTCCACAGACATAAGAAGGAAGGTCCAGAAATGAGATTCCCAAGGGACTGCTGTGCCCTGCCTGGGATCAGTCTGAAGTGCAAAGCTCTGTGGCTTACCAAGTCCCTGACTGATGGTCATCCTTACAAATGGATTTCATTAAACTCACGATGCTCTTAGGAGTCTCAGCTATTCTTTAAAAAAAAAAAAAAAAACAAAAAAAAAACCACTTTTTTTTTTTTTAACATTTATTTATTTTTGAGAGACAGAGGGAGACAGAGCATGAGAGGGCAGAGAGAGAGGGAGACCCAGAATCTGAAGCAGGCTCCAGGTTCTGAGCTGTCAGCACAGAGCCCAACGTGGGGTTTGAACTCATGAGCCATGAGATCATGATCTGAGCTGAAGTCAGATGCTTAACCGACTGAGCCACCCAGGCACCCCAGGAGTCTCAGCTATTCTTAAGCCATCTCTTAAATGAAAGTTTAAACAGGAATAAGAAAAAGCAATACACACACACACACACACTCTCTCTCTCTCCTTTCCATTCAGTGTTCCGGGTAGAGGAAAATCCAGGGATCCAAGACAAGATGTCCACCCAGCTGCCCTTCCCCTACCAGAGGCTGCCGCAGAGGCCTTGCTGCTGGCCGCAAAGCGGTAGAACGGCGGGTTGTCACAGTGCTGGACGATGGGATTCACGGGCTCCGTCTGTTGCAGCTCAAAGAGAAGCTCTTCCATGGTTTGAATGGTGTTGTTACGGCACAAGTATATGGCCACCTTTTTGATCTGAGAAGAAACATGGGACACAGGATGTTTTCCCGAGCCTCGCCCGCAAGAATGCTAGACTGTAAGCTGTTCCCTTCCACGAAAGCATCATCCCCAGAGCTACCGTCCCGATAGCTGAGCTTCATGGTCTCCCGGCACGAATCGGAGAGTCTGGATTAAAATTCGCCTCCCTTCACACGCATGTCTGATAGGAGTGCATGTCAAAGACTTTCCCTTCCCTAATGGCCGAGTTTACAAAAGCTGCTTTTGGGGCACATGAATTCTCCCTAAGCTGAAAACTTGCATCTAAAGCCTTATCTAGAAAGCATTTTATTTATACAAACCATGGGGAAAAACGGCTAGTGATTTTTGTTTAGACAAGGAGTCCAGTCCCTTGCTATTCTCTTCTTCCCTAGAAACTAGTGAGTTTTGGTTGTTGGTATGGTTTTAAATTTAAAAACTAACTCTGGATTAAAGCTCTGTCTGATTGTAGCCCTCATTGTCAAACCTGAGGCCGGATGCTGGTGTGGCTTCGAAACAACGGGCAGTCAGAAAATCTCTCAGAAAAACAACCAGCACACAAATGCCAGTTGAGTTATGTTATGGTTTTAAAAATGCTGTTGTTTTGGGGCGCCTGCGTGGCTCAGTTGGTTAAGCGTCCAACTTCGGCTCAGGTCATGATCTCACGGTTCATAAGTTTGAGCCCCGTGTCGGGCTCTGCGCTGACAGCTCAGAGCCTGGAGCCTGCTTTGGATTCTGTGTCTCCCTCTCTCTCTGCCCCTCCTCTGCTTGTGCTCTGTCTCTCTCAGTCTTAAAAATAAACAAAACATTAAAAAAATTTAAAAAAATGCTGTTCTTTTATTGACCGTATCATCTTCAAATACAAACACTAAATATTACACATCTCCGGAAGATTTCTCTCTGCCTATTTCTCTCCTCCCACCTACATTTGAAGAGAAACACCTGGAAACTCAAGATGTAAGAGCATCAAGATGTACACACAAAACATCTTTATGAGTAATAACATGATGCTTTACCGAGTTTCTCTTATGTGGTGGGTCTAATTTTTATAGAAGGTAGCTTTTAGTAACTGTTAGGAAAATATCCACTGCTTAGTTCATACATTTCTGTGTCCAAAGGCTTAGAAAGAGGATGACAGAGGGGTCACTGAGACACTGACTGTTGCCTGCTTCTCGGGAGACAGAAAGAAACTTTTATGTAATACCTAGATGAGCTCCTAGGAGATTAGCAGGACTGACAGAAGTTGACCTTCCCATTTTACTCGGTGCAGAGAGCACAGTCCCACTGGCAGCTGCAAATACAATGGACAGGAGCAATGACTCCAAGGGTGAGGGACGCTTACGTAGGGCAAGAGAAGCGTGTCACTGCTCACGCCACACAGGCTGATCAGGAACTGCAGGGTGATCCTCAGGTTGTTGGTCCATTTCTCGTTGTTGGCTAAAGCATTCCAAGCATTTTCCATTTCTGGTCCAGGAACTTCGTCTCCATACTAGAACAAACAAGATAAAAACCGGCCCAGGAGACGTGGGGGAAAAAAAATGTCAGGAGGCAGAATGTTTGAGGAAAAGTTGTTATAAGGGTCATGGCCATCTCGAAATCCTAAGGAGGGGGAGACGTGGCCACTCCTCAGCAAGATGCCATTTTCCAGCCATTTATAATGCACATACTTGTTCTCATGATTTCTAGTATGTTAGCGTTATCATTTGTATTTATATTATTACTTTTAAAAATTGTGGGAAGATGCACATAACGTACGTTTTTAAGCATACAGTCCAGTGACATGAAGCACCTTCACCCCCGTCCATGCCCTATTTGTGTGACTTTTCACAATAAGTGCCACTTGCCCCGAGTTGGGAGCACAGGGCTTGATTAACCCGCGGGTTTTCCTGGATGACAGAGCCGTGTTACTGAGGCCCGTTTCCTCCGAGTTTACCTTGGCCGTCATGTACATGAGGTTATTCAGGACCAGTGACGTAGCTTCCGGGGAGCCCCAGCCACTCCCTCTCAGCCCGTGTGAAGTGGGCACTTCTCCTTCCCGGTCCTTGACGTCATCGTCTGGGCTGCTGGGGCTTGATCCCGGGAGGAGGAGCCTGCTGTCCACCAGCTCGATGTTGTGCAGCCAGGGCAGCAGGTAGGTGAGCATGATCTGACGCCCGTTTGGGTGTGTCGTGGGAAATCGCTGGCTTACCTCTGGAGAGAGTGGCAGTGACCAAGGGCCACATGTTATCTCATCAAAGTAAATATAGATCTTAACACCAACCGACAGATCGGACGGTGACTTCAGTTTACAAAGCATTTTCACGTATACAGCAGCTCCTCCAGGCCGCAAGATCTTACAACTGAGGCTCACCCTCAAGCCTCTCGCCCCTGGTGCTCTGCGGAGGCTCGTGGGAGCGCACAGGGGGGAAAGCCTGGGCTTGGTCAAAGTGGACTGGGGTGGAAGGCCTCATGACTTCACACCCACTGCTACGGACGACGTGTATCAGAGCGCACAAAACAAGGGGCTCGGAATCAGAAGGACACGTGATGAGGTCCCAGCGGCTCTGCATTACCAGCTGCATGAAATTCTGTGTTAGTTATTTAACCTCTCTGTTCCTCAGCTTCCTCATCTATACAACGGGACCACATAGGTGGTTTGGATCCAATCCCATGGTCTTTTATATATTAAAAGATATAAGGTATAGTATATGCTCAACACAGTGCTGGTCATCTAGGAGGCTCTTAATAAACCATGGCTAGGATTCTTATAACAATTACTGTCTTTCCACTATGCCAACATTTCACCACGTGTCTTCTATGAACTCTCAGCTGTAAAAGTGAGAACGAAGCCAGTCCGTGGACTCATGTTTGTGGCATCAACCTGAAAACTGCCAACTGTGTGCAAGCTGTGCGCTCAGTGTCGCACTTCATTTTATGAAATAAATGATTCGAAATGGTAAAACGGTGCATCCAGTCCAGTGATTTCAGCACTCTTTTCTCTGAGAGCATTTTGCACTGTTTCACTGCCAGTAGCATTTAATTTTATGACCTGAAAAAGCTTTCTCCGGGAATAAAAGCACAGCATTACCTATCTGCTGCAAGCTGCTTGCCATCTTTTATTTCTAACATCTAGAGGAGAAACGGTTTGATCCTAAGGGAAATTCGCGAGCATGGTCTGATGCACTTGTTATTATCCAGTGTGGCACGTAATCTCATTTGGAGAGTTTTTGGCTGCTAAACAATAGAACAACACAGATGCCAGGAATTAAACCAAGATAATCCACTAGATCCCTGAGACGGTAGCTTTAATTGATTTGGCCCTTTTTCCAAAAATTGTAATTTTTCTATGGTGAACACTACGAATATATTTAATGCTGTGCCGCAATAATCAGGGTGAACAGTTACGTTTTACATTGCTTAAAATTTCAAAACTTACTTAATTTCGAAACTTTACGGATGTGACAACTGATATCATGAACTTGTCTGACACATAGTCAGATCCTTAGAAAACTGGAACACTTATCTATTCAACATACTGGGCCTTTTCTAGGTCAAGCCACTGTGCTAGGCACTACGGAGCCAGCAAGGATTCAAGATTCAGTTCCTGTCCCTGAAGAGGAGGCTCTGAGACAGGTGGCTCTGGAGCAAGGTAGAAAGTGACAAATGACACAGAAAGGAACAAACAAGAGTGCTATAGGGGTTCAGCGGAGAAAAAGGACTTCTGGCTACAAAGATTCACTTGCATGGCAAAAAAAACTACAGGTAAGACCTTGGATTGCGAGTAACTTGCTCTGTGAGTGTTCTGCAAGACAAGCAAACATTTCTAATAAATTTTAACTCAATAAATGAGGGACATCTTGCAATATGAGTCGTACATGATGCCGAATGGCACATGATCACAACTGAGCCAATGGTTCTCCTAATTTGCTTTGATATACAAGTGCTTTGGATTATAAGCATGTTTCTGGAATGATTTATGCCCGCAAACCAAGGTTTTATTGTATTTTAACCTGACTAGGAAGGACTGAGACTTTGGAGAGGAATAAATCCTTCCAGTGGGAGGGACAACTGCCATTAAGAATACTTGTCGTCTTTTAACAGTGGCAAAGAAACCTATTGTCTTTTTTGTAGCCATGATTAGCTTCTAACACATCACATAATTTGCTTATTTATGATGTTTATTGCATCTTGTCTGTCAGACGTAAGGTCAGATGGGGGTGTGTGTGTGGGGGGAAAGTCTGTCTAAAGTATCCCACACACCTAGATCAGGGCCAGGATTGTAGAGATCTTTCTAAAGGGAAAAGAGGATGAAAAAATGCCACAGACATGGAAACAACTCCCATTCACCCCTCCAGAAACAAACTTAAGAAATGTGAGACGATGTTAGCGGGCTGCTACGTACATTTTCCGGCTTCTGTGGGAGGGCCCTGAGCAACTTGCCTGGCTACTTACAAGGAATTAACTCATCTGAAATTACAGGCAATAAAACTCTCACCACAGGGTTTTCAGTAGTAAAAACAGTAAAAGTGAGAGCTAGAAATCTCTGTAACCTCCTTATTTTTCCACATCATTAAAAAAAAAAAAAAAAAAAAGCTATTCCTCATAAATCAAAATAGCCGAAAGGTTAATTCTTGAAAAGGTAGACTGAACCTGCTTGCAACTCATTGTACGAGCTTCTTTTGTTCTTAAACTTGCAGTACTATTTACTTCCTCTCCCCTGATTTGTCCACCCTGTTACCAGCTTCTTCCTCTCAGCCAATAAAGCTCCAGTCCTGCTCCCCCTCAGGCTCTGCATCTGCTCTATCCTCTCGTTCCTTCCTTCTTTCCCAGCCAAGCCACTGAGACCTGGCTTCTGCTGCTACTTCTCCATGGAAACGATTGACAGTTACCAATAATTGTGAATTGTGAACTGTGAAGTCCAGAGGGTAATGTTTAGATCTTACCTCCTGGGAGCTCCAGTCAAGGCTGTGGACTGCTCACCTCTGAAATCCGTTCTTCTCTAGGTTTCCATGAAGTTCACTTTCTAGGTGTTCTCCTTCCTCTCTGAATGGGCCCCTATCCCCGTCTGTTCCCTCACTCTTTCTGGGCCCAGACCTTAGAAGCTGGGTGTCTGGGTGCGTTCTTGAGCCCTCTGTGCTCTCTCCACTCATGGTCACATCTGCTGTCTTGGGTCTACCCCTTCTATTCCTCAGTGAGTCACTAGCAGCGGCCCTCCCTTCACACCAGTCTGTCTCTACATAGGAATGTCTGACAGACACCTACACTCAACATCCCTGGCTGAGCTCATGATCTCTGCCTTGCCTTACCTCTCCTTTTCCGTGGATTGGCTCTCAAGGTAGGGTCCTCACCCCCTACCTCCCAGATACCATCCCAGGGATTGCCCTCTGTCTACCCTGCCTGGTAGCTCTTGACTCTGGGCTCCCCTTTCCACTCTCACTGGAGTTAGTTCAGGCCTCCGTAATTTCCTGTGTGGACCACCATCATTTTTCCTCAGCTGATCTTCTTTCTTTAGACTGGATGTTCTTTTATCCACTCTCCACACTGCAGCTGGTCTTTCTAAAATGCATTCTGATTTTGTCCTCCTCCCTTTTTGTTTTAAGCTGATCAGTGGCTTCCAGAACCCCAGCAGCTTGCTTGGATGCCCTTCCTATTCCCAGGGCTCTGAGGGTTTCAAGGAACACCTAGAGATAAGTGGCCTACAAACTCCTTAGGGTGCAATACAAAGCCTTCCAAGATTTGACTTCTACCTCTCTGTCTGTCCATGACCATCTATAACTTCCCCTGTCCTTGCCTGTTATGTTAGCCAAACCGACCAACATATAATTTCTCAAATACAGCACGTTATTTTAAACCTCTAGGCCAATGCATGTGCTATTTTCTCAGTCCGTAATACCCATCTACTTGCCATCTGTAATGTCAACTACTTGTTTGCTTTGCAAATTTCTACTCCTCTTTCCAACTGCAGCTGAGACACCAACTTCTCTGGGAAGTCTTGCCTGATACTCCTGGTCCAATAATTGATTATCCCCTTATCTTCCATCTCATACACAGAATGTGCTTTTTTTTTTCAAATTGCGCTTGCTGCCCTGTATCCCACTAACCATACGATTACACATCTTTCTTTATTATTAGACTACGACCCATTGATGGAAGAGAGACTCTTTTATTTACATCTGTGTTCCTATGACCCAAACACAGTGTCTGGCATATAGCTAGCACTCGAATCTTGGTTGACATGAATAAAATTAAATTTTAGTTTTCCAAGAAGAGAACCAGTTCATCAAGAAGGCTTTTCTGGAGTCCCTCCACTGTTGCAGGCACGAGGCAAGGATATGACTAACTCTGCTGCAGATGGATGGAGAGGTTCTCACGGTAGAAGCAGATTTTCAATTAGGTCTTAAGGAAGACTGGAGTTAGGGAGAGGGAGAGAAGGGCCATTTCCAGCAAAGGGAAGAGCATGCACAAAATCAAGGATTTACAAAATGGCCTGCGATGTAAGGGATCAAGTGAAATGGAAGCAGAAGGTTCCTGGATGAAAAGGTGGAAAGCAAGGAAGTTTGGAAGAGGAGTTTGTTGTTTTTTTTTTTTTTTTTTTTTTTAAGTAAGTGAAGGCGTTCCTGTTATTTAACGTCTCTAAGCCTCAGCATCTCGTCCGTAAAATAAGAAGGATGATTATGGTGGTAGGGGTGGTGGTGGTAATTCCACACCAGGACGAGGCTAATTGCTTGGCTTTTATCAGCTTATTTTAATTGTTGCACCCTCTCAGGTAGTTATTACTGCAGATAAGGAAACAGAATTTAGAGGTTCTGTGACTTGCCCAAGGTCAAACAACCAGTGAATGGCAGGATCAGGGATGAACCCCGGCTGTCAAGCCCAGAGCCCCTTTCTAACCGGTACTCGTGGGGCTGTAGAAATCAAATGATAAAGGAAGTGTAAAGTGCTTAGTATAGAGCATGCCATATATTAACAACCCAACAGATGGAAGCTGTTATCATCAGCAGCTATTTTTAGGGCAGCTAGGGAGAGACGTTTGAGTGGAGGAATGCTAAGCATATTTGGTTTTATGTAGCAGGTGGATTGCACTGTTGAGGACCTCATGCAGGGGATGCTGGGACAGGAATGGAAGATTATGGCCTTGCCCTTCCCTTTCCGCCATCTTTGAGCCCACTGGGAACAGGCCTCCTAAAATAACAAAAGTGTCTGGAAGGCGGTGGCCCAAGGCCATCTTTTCTGGTAATACTAGGGGTCGCCGGAACCAGAGGAAACACACAACTCTTCTTAAATTTAAGGTGTTTATGCTTGAGTTGTAACTGAATTCTATCTAGGCAAGAGATACTTGTATGCATACAAAGCAAGGAACAACACAGCGACTCCTAGTGGCAAACCGAACAAGCCCAGAATAATCTGGGGAAAGGTAACTCTTGCTCATGGAAAGAGCAGCATGGTTCATGCCAAATTCCGAAGCAGCCTTCCTGCTAAGACCACTGGACACAGAATCCATGTGATGCTGTTCCCCTCAAGGATTTAAACTTATTGAAAAG
This sequence comes from Panthera onca, assembly GCF_046562875.1. Taxonomy (NCBI): domain Eukaryota; kingdom Metazoa; phylum Chordata; class Mammalia; order Carnivora; family Felidae; genus Panthera; species Panthera onca. Next base: position 229,313,227 of record NC_138339.1, read on the forward strand.
TAAGTGAGCAAAAGCATAGGTTTGTTCTCTTGTAAAAAAATAAAATAAAGGGAAGATTACTTTGTGCAGAAATGATCACACAGGTCATTGCATGGTACCTGAGAAGAGTGGGAGGGTGAGCTCGGGGTACATCCTGGCCAGTTCACATGACAAGAGGGCTAGTGACACACTGTAGAGGGGTGGCAATGGGCCGTGCGTTCCATAGAGAATACTTCCGGGTCTCTGTTCAGCGACTTTCTTTGAGTATACAAAGAGCTTTGCTTCAAGGATCTACAAAGAGGTAGGAAAGTGAGACACGGTATGAAAAAACATTGGCTGGCTGTCTCAGGAGTATTTATATTTAATCAAGTTGCATAGTAACAAAACAAATGAATGCATGTTTTAATATAGTATTAAAGGTAAAGCATCAGTTAGTTCCTGTGTTCACAGAAGATTATATAATTGTTTTCTACTTTTCATATCCGCCAGTGATATACAGGAATAAGCAGCAATCCAGTTATCAACTACCCTTTCTATTTTTTTGTGCTCAAGGATGGAAGTTTGTATGTAAGTAAGTGATACGTGCCTGCATGAGCTGCATGGAGATTTCATAAATCTCTCTGTTGGTGTCAGAGGCCTTGAATAGAACAAGGTTTAACAATGTCACTATGTCGAAGGGATAGTTCCTAAAACAAAAACCAAAAACCAATCAGCATAGTTTACACGACAGGCTGGTTAACAATCATGATAACATTGATTCATGTTAACAATCATGATAACATTGATTCATGATAACATAATCATGATTCTAGGTGACAACTGACCTCAGTCACACTTAATAATGACACTTTCATGCCCATTTGGGCATTTCCTCTGCCCCTTATTCTTTTGCTGTTTATTAGAAAAAGGGAAATTGCTCTATTTTTGTTTAAAATTCAATATTGTTGCACCCAGATAAATGAACACACAAAAATCTATCTCACGTAAATAGATTTTAATGATAACCAAATAAGAATGGAAAGAACAGAAGGTATCTCTACATTTCTCAGTAGCTCACTGATTTAACATTTTCATTCAATCCATTTAAATGTAGTAAACACCCAACATATACCAGGAACAATTGCACAGTACTAGCGATACTAAGTTAGTAAGGCCGATCTGTTCCTTTAAGGGAGACTTGGTGTTTAGTTGGGGAGATAATCTATACCATCTAGTTATGATGGGAGTAGCCACAGCAAGCTAGACAATCCTGATGAGGGATATCTACACCAGACTTGGTGTTAGGGAAGGCTTTTCTAAGGAGGAAACAAGTAAACTGAGCTCTGAAGAACCAGGAGACATTAGCCAGGCTATGGAAGGGGTCATATGGGGGAGTGTTCTAGTCAGAGACAACTGCATTTTGAAAGATTACGAGAATGAAATGGGAAGATCCCTTCTGTAAAGGAAAGAATCTCTGTGTAGCAGACTGAGTGAAAGAAGATGGGACTAGGGTGGTAGGTGGGCTCAGAAGCTTATGAACTTCATCCTAAAAGTTATGGAGATCCTACAGGATGTTCAGTAGGGGAGTGAGGCAATGACACTGATTTTGAAGAACCACTCTGAGTTTTGCATGGAGAAGGAATTTGTAGGGGGGGTCGATATTGGGAGCTGTTACCATAGTCCAAAGGGGAACTGATGAGGGTTTGAATTAGGGCAGTTATGGTAGAGACAGAAAGGAGGGGATAAGATCTAAAAACTACAAAGGAGATAAAATCAGCAATTGATTTGGCAATTGATTGTATGCATGGGATAGGAGCTTGGGGTGGAGGCAGAAACACAGGGAGTAGGTTATGTGGCAATTAGCAGTATAATCAAAAAGAAAATGGAGCTGAAATTCATTTCATTTTCTTGCTATACAATACTCTTTAAAGATGACTTTTTTTTTTTTTTTTTTGCTGTGTGTTTTTTCTTATAGTGGAAAAGAGATCATGAATAGAAAACCCTTGATAAGATAAACAATTAGGGAATAGTTCATAGCTAGTGAGTGACTGACATTTATTTTGAGGCAAACTTCAGAAAGCAGAAGATGGCTTGGGGGTGAAAAAAGGATATTTTCACTTCTTGTTTTTGATATTACTCAAGCTTAATTTTTTATCTTACTACTCACACATGAATACAACTTTCTTTAATTTAATAGAATTTAATTTTAATTTTTTAAGGTTTATTTATTTTTGAGAGAGAGTGTGAACAGGAGAGGGGCAGAGAGAGAGAGACACAGAATCCAAGGCAGGCTCCAGGCTCTGAGCTGTTAGCACAGAGCCCAAAGTGGGGATCAAACCCGCAAATCACGCGATCGTGACCTCAGCTGAAGTCAGACACCCAACTAACTGAGCCACCCAGGCATCCCAATACAACTTTCTTTTAAGATTCAAGCAACACCTAGAGTCAGAAGATCTGTTCTGAAGATGGTTCACTCATAGGGCTGGCCAGTTGGTGCTGGCTGTTGCTAAGTACATAGAATAAAATGTGGAAATGCCAATTCCCTTTCTCTCCCCCACTGTAAGAGCCACTCACCCTTTTCTAAGTGTACATATAAATATGTGCCTCTAAGTACCCCTCCCCATTACACAGGATTTTAAACATAAATGTGATTATATTACCTATGCGTATTATTTGGAGATTAACTTTTTCAATGAATGAGGCTTATCTCAGTCTACTTAACAGCTGCCCAGGATTCCGTAGTATGGTCATACCATCAATAACCAATCTTGCCGTGGATGCTGTGGTTTGCCACCTCGATCCCCCTTTCAGGACTGAGGCATTTAATCTTCCAGCTAGCACTGGAGGTTGAGATATCGGGCTGAACTGCCTTCAGCCAAAGAGGTTTGCCTAGGCCAAGTTTGTGCCAATTCCCAGCAGCAGCCCCTGTGGCACTGGCTGAGGTCTCTTTTCCTCTGCCCAGGCCTACTTCCTTCATTTCCCCATAGATGTTGATTCCAAGGGCATTCCCTAATAAATGTCCTACACTCACATCTTCACCTCAGAGTCTGTTTCCTGAGGAATGCAATCTTTGACACGCATTAACAGACCCTTCAAGGTTATTTTCATTTTTTCACTGTTATAATGTCACAGACTCCAAATGTGCAAGTATTTCTTTAGAACAGATTTCTAGAAGAGGTAATGCAGGATCAACGGGAACATTTAAAATGATAGCAGATATTGCCATATTGCCCTCTAAATGGCCTTACTAATTTGCACTCCAAAGTGATTACTTTTCTAGAACTTGTATTTTTATTTATTTTAAAAATCTTATTTATGTATTTATTTTTTATTTTGAGAGAGAAAGAGAGAGAATGAGTGTGGGAGGGACAGAGAGAGAGGGAGAGAATCCTAAGCAGGTTCCTTGCTGTCAGTGCAGAGCCCAATGTGGGGTTCGACTTCACGAACCGTGAGATCATGACCTGAGCCGAAATGCAGAGTCAGATACTTAACTGACTGAGCCACCCAGGTGTCCCTAGAACTGTTATTTTTAAATAAACACAAAAAGCATGAGGTTGGTTTGTCAGATGAGAAACCGGGGAAAGCTTCCCACATGATGGCGGTGAGGACAACGAAGAATGATGAGTAACATTTATGTTATGACCTGCCTGCTCTGTGCTGGTTACTCTGCCAAGGCCTTTACCTAGATTTGCTACTTAATCTTCACAACAAGCCTGTGAGGCTTGGAGAAGTTAAGCATTTGACCAAGTTCATGTACAAGTGGTGGGGCCCAGACTGCATCCTGGATAAGTCTGACTCCAAAGAATTAACTTATCCACAATGCTATCAGCCTCCGAGACAGCCTCCAATTGCACATTTCATTTGGAGTTCTAACAAACTATAAGATTTGGAGCTATGAAACTAGAAAGAAAGCTCTGTGAGCCCCACAGTGGCAGAGATGTCTTACCTATATTGCTGTCCCTGTGACTAAGATTTAACATATATGCATCTTTATATAAAATAATACTGGATAATACTGCTGGATCATTGGGGATTTAAAGGCAGGAAAAGGGAAGGGAAAGCCTCCCTCCTATGCAGGGCTATGCACTTGACCATGTACTCAGGGCATTCAATTAACTGCTTAGGGCTGAGCTATGGAACGTATGGAAAACAACATTGAAAGAAATAACACATAAGAAAATGAAAGAAACCTAGGGATGGAAAAAATTAGAGAGATCTCAAATGAGTGAAGGAGGACAAATAAAACATTTGTACTTAAATGTTTAAAATAGTCTTAAGGGATATTTTTGTTAAGTGTCCGACTCTTGATCTCGGCTCAGGTTATGATGTCATGGTTCAGTAGATTGAGCCCCATGTTGGACTCCAGGCTGACAGTGCAGAACCTGCTTGGGATTCTCACTCTCTGCCCTTCTGCTACTGACACAGGCGCGTGCACACACACACACACACACACACACACACACACTCCCTCTCTCTCAAAATAAATAAATAAACTTTAAAACAGGCTTTCACTATTATTCAACAAAGGCAGTGGAAAGGTAAAAGAAAAAGACAGCTGTGGTCTGGAATAAAAATCAAGTTGTAAAATAAATATGAAAGGAGGATATTGTTCAGAAAGTGAACCAAAAAATAAAACTGTTCCCCGCCCCCCCCCCCCCCCCCCAATCTAGAAGAGAGGAGATTTTGAAGAATTTGGGAACCAGCCACCAGTTCTGGCTTATGTAGGACTAAATGACAAAGTTCCGGATAACTTTGAGGTATTCTGGAGAGAAACACATTTTATGAGTTGGTGGAGGGGATTATATCATAGCTTTCTGCTTCCAATAGCTATTGAATAATCAGTGTTAACAGAGTGCTTACTATGTGCTAGGCCTACATAGGTCAAGCGATTGGTTTTGAACTTCACAAACATCTCTTATGCTCAGATATACAGATCTATGTGTAAGGAGTTGATCAGATACACTGTAATTTATTTACTCATTCCCCTATTCACAGTCTTTAGGTTTTCATTGTTTTAAAATACAGCAGTAAGCACACCACATGCATTTCTTTCATGGTCGCAATTACCGAGGCTAGCACCTACCATGTTAAAAAAAATAAAAGATTGGTTTTATTTAATCTTTACCCCAACTGTGCTATTGTTCCCATTTTACAAATGAGTAAGCATTTGTAGTAACTTGCTCAGGAGCACACAGCTTGATTGGAGGCAGAGCTAGAATTCAAACTCAAGACAACACATTTCCTGAGTCCGAATTCCTAAACTCTCTGTTCTCTTGAAATACTCTAGCTGCTGAAACAACCAAACAAGCTTTTGCATCACCAGCTAGGGAGCGTGACTGGGATTCATGACCCATAAGCTTCCCTTGTCTTCCTTGGTAATAGATGATATTCCCTTAAGACGCGTGAGACATTTACTTTTAATAATTGAAGTTCGCCAAGGCTGATTTAAATTAGGAAAGGTTGATGAAAAGTTACAGGCAAAACAGACGTACAAACAGCAATGGAAACCAAAACCACCTCCAAAAATAAACCCAACAAAATTCTTTATAAATTAAAACTTTGACCTTCTACATGATTCTAAAACACTTACTAAATATATTTTAGGAGTATGTTGGATGGTAAGAGTAAAAACAATAGAACCCTGCAATCAGTATTTAATTAAAAGTGAAGAGAATTTCATTGAGTTAAGCTAGTAACTGGAAATGACCTCCACTTTTAATCTAAAGCATACTATTTACTTTGATTTAGAACGTTAGAAAGCCATTTAATCTCGTTCTCAATTTCTTTCTCTGTTCCGTACTGATATAATTTGGAGTTGTGGGGAAATTAATAAGAACACACACAGAAGTCAAATAGTTATTTGAATTAATGCTGCCTGACAGCATTTTCTCTTTTCTTTGGTGCTAAATTATAGTACTGAGCGGCATTTAATCATTTTTAATCAAATATAAAACATACTTTATAAAAAATTCTCCAGAATTAATACTATCAGGTCTACCAACACTTTCTACTTTTATCCTCACTTCTCCTGGTCCTATTCAAGATCCATGCTGACTTCTAAATCTCTCAATATCACTAGATACATCAAAATTATAGTTACAGTTTCGGTTTTGAATAGATTCCAGCAAGTTCACAACATATGTACATGCACACACGCACGCGCGCGCGCACACACGCGCACACACACACACACACACACACACACACACACGAGTCCTCTATAGATAGAAAAGAAATAATGTGAAGAAATATTTTTCCATTATCACAGCTGATGAATAAAGGGATCGACATAATAACCATGCAAAAATGGTTAATTCCCTCTTCTAAAACCAAAGAAAATTTTAATCAAGAGCATTTTTTAAAAATGTTCAATTTTTGAGGTTATTAGGTATTTTATAGTCAATTGTATATTGTTCCTTAGTAAATGAGTCTGCTTATAAACTGTCACATTCCTATAAAAATAAATCCAGCATATGCTCATTTCTATTTGAAAAGGAGGAGGTAATTCTTGACAAGAAAGATTCTTTGCTTTAGAACACGTCTTGTAGGGATTACTGTACAGGTAATTTGTTTGTGAAGGTTAAAATATGACCCACTTTATGTATGACTTTTTAGGAACATATTATTTCATACCATATGATATTTAGTGTTTTTAGAGGCAAACTTGCAGAAAACAAAGCAAAAGCTAAAACATTAGAATTGGTTTCAAAAAAAGTACTGAAAACTTAAGTGCAAAACTTAAGATGTCCAAACAAATCTAGAGGCTTATCTAGACTATGCAGACTGAGAATTTATGGGGAGAGAGAACAAATTTAAGTCACAGCTGAAATTTTAAATTCTGAACGTTTCCCATGGTTACAAATGACACAAGGGTTGGCTACCTTCTTGGCCAACAGATATGCAAAGTTTGTCTAAGAAAGCAGAATAGTTTAGAAGGAGATCTTAAAAAATCTAAACATGGAGAGTTATACGATCTAATATTTTTGTGACTGGAGGTATTACTGAAATCGAGATTATACTGCTAAATTCATAGATATTTATTTGTGTTCCTTAAGGAAAAATACCTAGACTCATTCAGAGGAATGCAGTATAATGTTTTATGAGATGGCCACGCAATGAAACAAATTTGACTAGGATGGTTCAAATCCAGTTCACTGGGAGAAAGGCAGCAAAGAGAGGTAACTCGTATTATTTTCATTTTTGTCAAAGGGATCTATGGTCCAAGTCATATTCTAAATATATTTTCTTTTTTTTTTCTAAATATATTTTCAAAATCAAAGAGTCATGTGAACAAAAATTTATTTTTAGAATGTCAAAATATCTGAAAATAAAAGCACACTCTGGAGAAAGATTTTTTTTTGGCAAAAAAGTGCTGTTTTGGTAATATTCTATAGGAGTAAGTATTATTTCATAATGTTAACAGAGCAAAGTAAAATGATATCCAACCAGGCAGCTTAGATTAAATTCATCTGTTGTAACTTTTATAGAGATTAAAGTATATAATAAACATTCTACTACTAAGTTTATAGAAAATGAAAGCTTTAGGTGTGAAATATTATCTACTATCTTTATAAATGAAAGATAAAAATATAAAGAGACACCTCTCTCTTTAAATAGCATGTCCATTTTAAGGTTTATTGAAAGTAGATGTCTCTAATATTCTGTTCTTATTAATTTAGAACAGAATAGGTTGTACTAGGTCAGAATTTGAAACTAATTCACTTTTATTCCCTTCATCTGGTAGCTCAAGATAGCTATTTAAAATGCAACATTTAATTAAAAAGGGAAGTCAATAGTCTATACGAGTCTTTTCAAAAATAAACTTGAGCTGCCATCTCTCACTTTCTAACACATAAGCTCTTTCTTGGGAATAGCTATGCACTTTGTGGTCTTCATTAACCCTTTCATCTTAGCTATGAAATTGTTTCAATGAAATAGTGAAATTATTTCACTCAGTAAATTACAGTGCTGAACAACTTCACTGAGGGACTAATTTATATAACTAAGGAGGGTGGTTTTACAAGCGTAATCTAAGGAACCCACGGTGTCACATTTTGTTTTTTCTTCCTTTCTGAAGTTCTGGCCAAGAGAGAGATAACATTTTAAGGTTGCTTCCTGGATTTAGTTTGGTCTCAGGATGGCTGAAGGGCTTATAGTTCACATCTGTCACAAACATTTCTAGAAATTCCTTTAATGTATCTTGTTTTTCATTTTCAAATTTTGTTCTCATGCTTCACTGTGAATTTCCAGGCAATTAAAAAGATGGATGCTACTACTCCAAATCACTCTTCTGGAGAATGAGAAAAGTCAATGTAGCTGCAGACTTAAAGGGAGCGGACTATCTACTGGGGAAATATTGGCCATTTTGTATTTCCTTAGAACTTACTGCTCTCACGTGCTCATTATCATGGAGAACAACCTTCATTGTACTTGCCACTGCCCGTACCTTTCACTTCCAAGACCACATACATACCTGCTTCCACACACAGTTGCGATGGCTTTGAAGCAGCCGGATGCAAGCTGGTAGGAACCTGTGTAGCATCGGTCAATCGCCCAATTAAAAAGATTGATTTGGTCAGGATTAAGTTCCAATAGCAAGACGACAACTTCACAGCCAAGCTGATGAACCTGAATACATGGAGAAAAGCAATTATTCATGTCTAGTGAAAGATTCTTCCAGAGAAGGAAACAAAATCTGCCTACCCAATATAAAGTGGGTAACATGAAAGTGGAGACTGTGTATTCATCTTAGTTTTCTTTTAAAGACTTTATTTTTAAGTAGTCTCTACACCCAACGTGGGGTTCAAACTTACAACCCCGAGATCAAGGGTTGTGCACTCTACAGACTGAACCAGCCAGGAGTCCCTTTATCTTAATTTTTATTCCATATATTTTACTTTAAGAGGAGGCGATGTTGCAACTGAATATTGAAATGTATGTATAAACCAAATTTGACTCTGTGTAAATCCGTCAGACAGGGTCCACTCATTCTTGATTTTTAATTCTGAAAAGATAATGAAGACTGTTGGCAATGTTTCTTCATTGTATTTAAAATATTTTTGAAAAGTACATGTATTTGGTTGAAAATTAAATATACAAAAGGATGGCCTTTATGCATGCAAGTCTTTTGAGGAAAAAAATCAGAATATGTTTATGGGGCTTGATTACTAAAAATACCATGTAAAATTTAGCTGGCAATATTTTAAAAAGAAATGTAGTATTAATAAACTCTTCTAAATCAGAGACTTTCATATGAAACAATCATCATACTAGATAGAATTAATGAGATCCTTTATTGACGGTTCTGGAAGCTACTGTCAAATACTGGATGGTCACATTTGTCCATGAGAAGCCTAGTGCGTGGAGGCCATATTCCCCTAAGAAAGTAACATTTTCCTGTTTCCTTCTGTTTCCTTCTGTTGCCAGTTGCAACGAGGGGGATAAGAAAAGATTCTGGGTTTTGTTTTTTTTTTTTTCTAACCACAGGGTGTGGGCTAAGATGGGAGTAATATTCTACTTGGATGGTTGAACATCATCAACCTAGTTCCCCACAGGCTTAAGTAATTAGCAGCAGATAAAAGTTAATGACACTATTAAAAAGGACTTAAAAATACCATTTCATTAAAAAGTTGGTTCAACCTGAAAGAAAATCAGCAAGTTTTTAATTGAGCTTTAGAAACTTTATATCGAAGTATAAGATACATAGTATACAATTAATTCATAAGTAAATGATGAGTTACTGTAACTGAACACACCAAAGTGAACACAGGAAGTAGAACACCAGATTGATTTCCTGCACCACGGAAGCCTGCCTTATGCATTGTCCTAATCACTAGCCTCTCTCTTCTTTTCCAAAGTAACCACTATTCTGACTTCAACAACTGTTGGTTAGTTTGGGCTGTTTTGAACTCTATGCAAATGGAATTATATTGCCTATAATTTTGTGTGTTTTCTTGTACACAACTCATGTTTGAGAAGCATCTATATTCACTCATTTTCATTGTTACATTCTAATATATCTTTACTTCACAATGTATTCATTCTATATTGACAGACATCTGGGTTGTTTCCAGCTTTTGCCTTCATAATACTGCTTTGAATAATTTTGTACATGTCATATGTTGCACGCACTGGAAACTTATTTTATAAAATATATATTTGAGTAAAACTGCTGGGTTTTAGGGCATACTATGTTCAACTTTAGTATATAATGACAATCAGGTTTCTGAGGTGGTTATGTGGATTTCTACTCTCTGTAGCATTGTGTGAGAGTTCCTGTTGTTCTATTTCCTCATCAACATTGTCAGTCTTTTTAGTTTTCACCATTCTGGTGGATTTGAGGTAGCATCTCCTGTGGTTAGTTTGCATCTCTCTAATTACTAATGAGCTTGAGAAACTTTTCTTATGTTTATTGGCCAAATAACCTCTTTTGTAAATTTCTTTAAGTCACTTGCTTATTTTTCTATGAATGTCTTTATCTAATTATCTGTAGGGATGCTTAATATACTCCAGATAAGAAGTGTTGGTTTTATGTTGCAAACATCTTTCACTCTGTGGCTAGCCTGTTCACAACAGCCTGTTCTGAGCATTCTAATCTCAGAGAATACTTTCAATATTCACTATACAGTATAATTTTTATTACAGGTTTTTCTCAGACACCCTTTATCAAACTAAGAATGTTCTTTTTATTCTTAATTTTGATAGGAGTTTCTCTCATAAATAAATGTAGAATTTTATTAAATGCTTTTTCTGCTTCTATTGAGATGTTTGTGTATTTCCTTCTTGAGACTCTATTAATATAATTAACATACTAAGGAGTTGATGGATATTTGAATATTGAACCAATCTTGCAGTTCTTAAAAAGTGCCAATTTGATCATGATGAATCATCTTTTTATATATCACTAAATTTGATTTTCTTATATTTTGTTTACATTTTTGTATCTATACTCCTGAATAAAATTGCCTGTTAATTTTTTTTATCCTGTTAAATCCCTGGCAGGTTTTAGTATCAAGGTTATGCTGGTCTCATAAAATATTTCCTCTTGAGCTGTTTTTTCTCTAAGGATTTTGTATATAATCAACACAATTTGTTCCTTAAATGTTAAATTCATCAGTAAAACTATCCAAAGTTTTCCTTGTGAGAAGACTTTGAATTACAGATAAAATTTCTTTATTACTTATAAATTCTATATCATTGATTTGCTGCTCTGCTTCATCCATCCTAACCATCATGGCATCCATTCGAGATTGTATGTTGGTTGTAGCATTTTTAATTTCGGCCTGATTACATTTTAATTCTTTTATCTCCGCAGAAAGGGATTCTCTGGTGTCTTCTATGCTTTTTTTCAACCCCAGCTAGTATTCTTATAATTGTGGTTTTAAATTCTAGTTCAGACATCTTAATTTTATCTGTGTTGATTAAATCCCTGGCCATCATTTCTTCCTGTTCTTACTTTAGGCTGAATCCCTTCATCTTTTCATTTTTGAGGAAGAAAAATAATTAATAAAATAAAATAAAAAATAAAAATAAAAATATTAGAAAGAAACCAGAACAAAATCAAAGGAAGTTAGATCTTAGGTGTGTTTCGTTCTGCTTGTTGAGAGATGCTACCAAAATTTCTTGCTCATGTTTATTACTTAAATGACTATTCAGATTTTTCTTTTCTTCTAGGGTTGTGTTTTTTTTGGAATTTTTCTATTTTATTTAAATTTTCAGGTTTATTGGCACAAAATGTTCATATATTCTCTTTTATTTTCAACATCTACCATTTGTAGGGATGTCCCCTTAATATTTCTGATGTTGGTGAGACATGTGCCTTCTCTCTTTCTTGATCAGACTTGCCAGGAATTAATTTTATTAGTCGTAATAAATTCAACTTTTGGCTTAAATTATCATTTCTATTTTTTCTCTTTCATTAATTTGTGCTTTCATCTCTATTATTCCCTTCATTGTACTTGTTTTCAGTTTAATATGCTATTCTTTTTATAACGTCTTGAGATGGATGCTTAGGTCATTGGTTATCAGCCTTTTTTTTCTTTCTCAAATATATACTTAAGGGTATACATTTCATTCTAAGCACAGCTTTATTTACAGCCCACAAGTTTAGTATATATTATTTTTGTTATTCTTCAGTTAAAGATATTTTTTAGTTTCTATTGTAATTTGTTCTTTGACTCACTAGTTACCTGGAAGGGTGTTTTTAAATTATATTTTTATTATTGATTACTAGCTTATTATCACTGTGATTAGAGAAATAGTCTGTGTCATTTCAATCCTATGAACTTCACAGAAATTTGTTTTAGGGTCCAGTTTATAGTCAACTTTGGTGAATACTTTTTTTTTTTTAATTCTGATGCATCATAGTGTAATATGAATAACACAAAAACCTATACTTCTGTGGCTGATACATGCAGAGATTGTGCTGTGAACAATGCTTCTACACTCTAGTAACCTGATCAGGTGGAACACCCAAGACATTTAAAAGCAATGTATTTTTGGCTAATACTTACTCGTAAATCTTGACAAGCCAGAATGTTGTCAAGCCACTTATATAGGTAGCCATCGGGGGAAAGGCCCACATTGTCAAACACAGGGCCGCAACACAACACTGCTGACATTGCCTGATAACAAAACAACCAAATGTGTGCATGAAACTTGGAATGATCTAATAACACGCAAGTGACTTCACAAAATGTAACTACCAGATTTATAGGTAATGAGGGTCTTTTAAAGCAGTTACTACCATAATATTTTAAAGTATTCCTTACTAGATTCAATAAGAAGGACCAGATTCCCAATTTTGGATTTTTAAATAAGAATTAAAAGCCATAAATTTAACTCCACGGACATATAATTTTATGATTAAACAAATCTTTATGACAAAAGAGTAAGATACTCAAAACAAAATGGCCATTTCACAGTATTTATACTTACCTTCCGTGATTTCAAGTGAATAAATTCTGCTTATAAGGTAAATACAGCTTTTCAAATTTTGCTTTGATGACAAATATTTAACCAATGTACTAAATTGGCAAACTATGAAAAATGTGGAAATAAATAACATGATTCTTAATCAAAGGAAAAAAATTAAGAATATAAATTTAGTTACTCGGAGAAGGAGAGGAAGCAAGAGAATGTAAGAATGATTAACTTTGTAATTACTAGGTCCAAATGACTATGAGGGCCATGGTTTAAATCAGCTAGCTCCATTGAGGCAAAAGTCAACTGGTACGTGATCAAACTTCCATATATATGACAGAATTGAAACACAGTTTTCTAAATGTAATTAGGCTGCAAGGAATCATGCTTCTGAAGTTTTGGAACAGTTAGTAGTGTGGAAATTTATTTTTGGAAGTGTTTCAAAATGGAAGACTAAAAAGGGAATGTGGCTCTTGGTAGGTTCTGAACTTGAGGTAACATATATATCTTTTTTAGGTTGTATGTTAATGGACAAGGCAGCTACTAACAGGGTAAATAAGCAAATCCATGTGGTTCTCATACACTAGATAAAAGTAAGAGCTGGGACAAGTTTTGTATTTTGAAACCCAAACCTCAACCCAGCTGAGAAACCAACTGGAGTATTTACATATTTATACACAGCCATCTATCTACGGGGAAAGAGACCATTGGGCCAACGTAAGTCATCCACTGAGACAAAGGTGCCCTACCTTTAATGCGCAATACTGGTATCGTGTAATTTGATGATTTCTATCACTGTAGCGGTCGAGAGGGGTGAACATAATGCTGAAGGGTCCTGCCCACTGGCTAAACAAGATGAAAAGATGATGCCTCAGGCTTTGCTGGGGGAACAGAAATCTTCGGTGGTGAACTGGAGAGAAAAACAGAGTTAGGAGTCGGCTTGACTGAAAAGTATAGTGAATACACTTTATGGCACTATTATACATGATTCCTATGTTCTGAGGAAAGCAGTAATTTCATTTCCTAACTCGAGTCTTCTGTAATGAAACTTGGATTTAAGAAGTCAAGCCTCATTTTCTCTCTACATGTGTGGTCTTCCTGTTCCTCATGCTGCAGTCAATGGCACCTTGTCCAGAGAGGGAAGCAGAGGAAAAAAGTGGACTCACAGACCCTGCTTTCTAATCAATGTCTAGCAAAACTGCAACCCCTTCCACTCAGTTACTGATTACATATCAAACATCCTCTCAACTGCTGCTGCCTGTGAAATACAATGTATATACTGTCTATTTTAAACAAACGTATTTTAACTGAAGAAGTATACTGAAATCTTAATTTAGGGTCATCTAAGATGAGGAACATTGGCAAGAAAAAGGTTTTACAATCTCAAAACAATGAAAAGGTAGAAACAGTTGAGTTGTGGCTTTTTGTAATTATGTCAAAACTTTTTTTTTTTAAGTTTATTCATTGAGAGAGAGAGAGAGAGAGAGAGAGCGAGCGCATGCAAGCAGGGAAGGGGCAGAGAGAAAGGGAGAGAGAGAATCCCAAGCAGGCTCTGCACTGTCAGAGCAGAGCCCAATGTGGGGCTCGAACTCACAAACCATGAGATCATGACCGGAGCCAAAATCAAAAGTCGGTCGCTTAACTGAGCCACCCAGGCGCTCCATATGTCACAGCTTTTAATTACAGCAATTAATTTTTACACCAAACTGGCCAGCTATTTTTATTCTTCATGCTTTTATTAGATGAAAAGTTTTCATACCCATACCCACAGTTTGCTCTGTGCAAAAACCTCTCAATAATCTAATTTATTAGCTGTATAGAATGTGTTGATCGGAGAGTGAAGAGAAGGCATACTGTGGAGACGGATCACATGTTCACAGGTTAGCACAATAAGAAGAAGAAATGAAGCCCTTGTGAATGTTCCCCCTGAATTATTTCCTTCCTATGAATTACATAGATTCATTTTTAGATGGGAACCAAAACAAAGAATAGAAATAATGACAAGAACAAAGCCAAATTTCATTCCTATTGTTCCCTTTCCAACTCTGTGCTGGATTACCACAATCTGTTCTTATGTGTATTTCCAAGTATTTCAAAGTAAATGAACGATCCCATCTAAGACCTGCACACAGGCCAGTAGGATTAAAGAGGAAAAGCCTAGTAATGAGAAACACAAACGGTCTGTCAGGCATGAAAGGAAATCCGCAATGATGCATCCCTGTACCTGGAACACACTGAATCAAGTTGGCGACCATCGCACTAAAATGTGCCCGGATATCTTTAAGAATTTCAACTTCTTTATCATTTTCAGCTTCTAGAAGCATGCGGGTCAGGTCCACATATTCTAAGAACAAAGCTCCAAGGGCTAACGTATCCCGTTCCAACGCTCCATTTGTGCTGGAATAATAAAAAAGAAATAAAGATTTTAGATGACTGGTCTTTACATCAAAGTAGTACATGCTTCATGGAAAATAAGATTCGCTGTCAGAACTCACACACTAAATTTGTTCTTGACCTATGGGCAGTATAAATCGAATATGCACAAAAACAACAATACGCTTTTCTGGACGTTTCTGAGTAAAAGTTAAAGGTAACTTATTTAAAAAAACAAAAGAAAGAAAGAAAGACAGAAAGAAAAAAAAGACAAAAAGACCAGTTTGGTGAGGAGAGATCAACTCATTAGAATCTTCACTTTACCTGTCACTTATGACACCAGCATCAGCCAGAAGCTCGAAAATTCGAAGTAGTTGTAGCCTTAACAAATCCCGCCGTTCTCGGCGTTTTTTGTTCTGTGTAGAAAAAGGTAATACCATTTATGAACGTAGGCAAAACAATAACTTTGCTTTGAGAAACTGTATTAAAGAAAGGCATAATCTAGACATGACTTTTCATATTTTTGAGAGAGAAAGAGGGTACAAGCTGGGGAGGCACAGAGAGAGAGGCAGACACAGTATCCAAAGCAGGCTCCAGGCTCTGAGCTGTTGGCACAGACCCCGATGTGGGCTTGAACCCACAAACTGAAATCATGACCTGAGTCGAAGTCAGATGCTTAACTGACTGAGCCACCCAGGTGCCCCTGGGTTTTCAATTTTCTAAACACAAAAGACAAGGGTGTTTTTCTTTCTTCCAGATCCTTAGAGAAAATCTTGCTATTAGAGGCTATAAAAGAAACAGATCCTAAGTGGGTCAGTAAATATTTATAAGGTGGCAACGTTGAGAACTAACCAGCCTCAGTTCCTAGATGCTTCTGGCATCTATGGAAAGACAGAGGCACGGAAACAAGAAAGGGCTAGTGGACACGAAGAATCCCACCAATTCTGGTCATGCAAGTCACACTGCTAAAATTTTTGCTGCTTCTTGTATCTTATCTACTATATGGGAAGCTTCTTTTTCCATCTTCTCTTCTTTTTTTTTTTTTTTTAATCCTGCTGTGTATAAATTTGTCCTTTCCAGAGTTCACTTCAAGAAAGATAATTTTGAAGAAAATCCTTCCTATGCCAGATCAAACAAATAATATCTTGACCATTCAACTCCTCGTAAAAAATAAGCAAACCAACAAAAACATTCAATCAACTCAAACCTCCTACAAAAGAATGTAGTATTTTAACATGTGCATGACCATTTAGATTGTTTGCCTTCATGAGTTTAGAACACAGAATCTTTTAACAGAGGAACTGTATTATGCTAAATATTCAAATACTGAACAATAATAAAAATAACAGAAGTTAAAATATTAAGATTCACTATTAAAAGCAGGCTGGGTGTTTGTATTTTTTTTTTTTAGGGGAAACCATTAAGTACGATCTAAATTTATAACGTTGACCACACGAACGGAGGTATTAAGTATTTAAATTAAAAATATTACCTCTGGTCTTCGTTCCAGGGCTTCTTTCATTAATGGATGGAGTTCTTCCACCAACTCTCTATGGAGATAAAGGTTGGCATTTGAAATTCACTATTATCGACACCAAGTTTATCACCAAATACGTGCATTTAGTCCTAAACCATGTTCTTTTCTCATTTTGCTTCTGACATCAACCGCCCCCTGGCCTTCCTGTTTCTTAGTCACGTGGGGAACTGGAACTAGGTGTTGGCCTGTACTTTGTGTTACTGGTCTTTATCCCAGTGTTATGTATATAATTTGGGCTCAATGCATGTCTGTTGACTTGATTCTGATTTACTGTTCTGGAGACCCTGATGTTGAAAATCCCCCTCTAAACAGTTAAACAAACAATGTATTACAAGTGGTGATTACATTCAAAGCACTTTACTACAGGCAGTGGGGATGAAGATAAAATCGAGTCCTTCACAGAAGACATTTTCATCTTTCACCCATCCCCACGATCTCCAGTTCTCAACTAAGTATTTGTGTTCTTTGGGAAATAACTTCTGAACTGGTATGTCAAGACAGACAAATTAGAAGAGCTAGCCTGTGGCTAGGTATTTTGTGTATAGTCTGTCTGTTCGATGCCTGAACACCTTGCAATATTCTGCAGTCTTCCGGTGGGATAATTTGTGCTCTTAGACATCATCCTCCAGGGAAATCCAAAGTTAGGAAGGTAAACTTTGCGGCATTCTGTGCTGAGAGACAGAACACTTGGACTCCATTTCAGATTTTTCTAGCACAGATGCTAGAATTTCTTCATCAAAGAAATGGAAATAATATTAATGACCTCCTTCAACTGCAACCATTTACTGAATATTTATTACGTACATTTTTACATTTAATCCTCTCAATAAATATGTAAGATAGATTTTATAATTATAACAATTTTTCTTTTTTTATTAGATAGATATACTTCATTTTTATTTATTATAACAGTTTTACAGGTAAGGGAACTGAGGCCCAGAGACTAAGTTTTCCGGACCCACGTGGGTAATAAATTGCATAATCTTACCCACCCCTAGGAATACTCATAGGGCAAGATGTACGAGAACCTATGTCCTTGGGAAAGAATGTTAGTTTCTTAGGTTCTTTGGGAAAGAATGTTAGGTTATTCCAGGAATTGTTTTCTTATCTTCTTGTAGTATGTCTATGTGATTCTTTGTCTTAACTGGTTAACTAGTAAGTAGTAAAAACACTGGTGAGCTGACACTCCAGTATCAGAACTCACAATTACTTTTTATGAGAATAAAATCTGACTCTATACATGAACAATGTAACAGATTTTTTCCAATTGCCTCTAAAATGTCTCATTAATCTTTAGTTTTCGAATAGGGTCTATGGCAGATGCTTAGAGCTTTCCCTTTTCTCTCTACATAAAAAACTTGGGAATTTTACTGGTGCTTATATGCTTAGCTCAAGTCACCAGAGACAGCCTGAACTAATATTTTATGATGACTCTTTCAAAAGGCTTTGACACTGCCTCAGATGGAACGGTTATTTGATTAAAGGTGTGAAATGAGCCAAGAATCCGAGATATGATGGTTCTATTAAGGCAGATAAAGCACCTTCTGAAAAGATCGACTAGTGTAACAGAATACCCTTGAAAGAGTTCTATCAGTGCTTAGCCTTCGAGATCTGTTGCATAAATGGCTGATGAGCAGACCTCATTGTTTTGACATGAAAGCCTCTGAACAGTCTGGCTCTCTGGCGGTGGACACTGAATTACCTTCCCTTATAGCTATCTAAAACCAATCTTGCAAACGAGATAAAATCTGAGATGGAAAATCAAAGCTGCAAAGGCGAAAGGGGAAAAGCGAGGCGGCGGTGAGAAACGCTGGCTACATGCACGTCAAACCATGAGGACACAAAGGAAATGGCACAAAGCCTATAAACCCCCCCAGGCACATGCCAACACGCAGACTCAAACTTGAGTTAAAAACAGGAACTACGACAACAGCAGTAGGAACGAATTTAGAGCAACTCATTGAGACTACCGTACCTGAAAACAAGGGAAT
Source organism: Panthera onca (assembly GCF_046562875.1). Taxonomy (NCBI): domain Eukaryota; kingdom Metazoa; phylum Chordata; class Mammalia; order Carnivora; family Felidae; genus Panthera; species Panthera onca. The sequence continues at coordinate 229,332,007 of NC_138339.1, forward strand.
TTGTTCTTCCAAATCCTAAAACTAAGGACTCTGTGATCTCAATGCCCTCTAGTCTCATCAAAGGCACCAACTGCTTTAACAGAACTCCCACCGATGGGGTGCCTATGGCCTGAAACAAGTTGATTAAAAGTGAAAAAGAGGTAACATGATAACCGATGCTTCCTTTAGTCAAAGGATGATTCCATTATAACAGTTTCAAAGTACTAAACCACGTCCCAAAGCACTGCCATCATTTCAGAGAGAAAAAAAAAAACAAAGACAGACATAAATTTTAATACAGCACCATGAATGCATTTTTTACCTGGGACACAAATCCTAAAGAATACTTTTATTATGTCTTCTTTTTTTAAAATTAAATCTACAAACCCATTCTTAACAAGATCATGTAATGAAGGCATCGTTTCAAGGAGAATACTTGGCAAGGAGAGAGAGAAATGTGGTATGCAGGGCAGGAACCAAACCTCAGGGCATAATAAATGAATAAACCTCAGGGCACTCTATGGTCTTAACCAAGTTTCTTAACTTCTCTTAATCTTCAGTTCCCCACTTGTCAGGGAGGACTAATAAATTATGCACGTCAACGCTCAATGGAATTTAGAAATGTGTAGGATGAAAATCTGATCCCATATACTCCAGATGGCAGGCACAGTGCGACGCGCACTGTGAACTCTAGACAAACGAGCTAAAAAAAAACCTTACAGAATAATTCTTCTGAAGCATGTCACGTCACCTTGTTATCGTAGCTCACTGTACCATCAGGTGTGGTCGCCATTATTTCTGGAGTGGAAGCTCTTAAGTGTCCCGGGCTCATAATACTGGGTTTTGCAACTCCAAAACAAAGAATAAGGTAGTTTCTCCACAAGGTAACATAATTATCTCCACTGCCGGCGGTGCTGGTTTTCTTGGCATTAATTGGGCTACTGGAAGTACGGAGTTGAAAACAAGAGTGAAACTAAGTTCTGCATTTTAAATATCACTTGTTAAATAAAGACCCTAGGAAGTGCCCCAACACAGTTGACCTACTGCCCGTCAAGGATTGTCTAGGCTGTTAAGAACCGTCTGGACAGGGAATGTCTCTATTGGATGGGAAGTTGAATAGAACTTTAAGACTGTTTTCACCACTAAGTTTCTGACAGTCTATAGTCAATCATATGGATTATTAAGGAAAAAAAAAACCAAACAAACTAGTGCTAGGTAAGAGTTTTTGACTGGCTTTTATTCAATGTTAAGAATTCTGTATTAGGAAGTGCAGAAACCAGAGAGGATTATAATATGCCAATCTTTTAGATAACATGTAAATGTAAGAGGGCAAAAATGATAAACAAAAGAGGAAAACACAGTTCTCTTACTTTGGGTCAACCAGAGGCATGACCGACTGGAGCCGAGTGAAGGCGTACGGCCAGGCGTAGCTGAGGGCTGTGGGGCAGTGTTTGGGCAAGTTCTCCTGCCGGAGGAAACTGAAGAGGCAGAGGACCCAGGGGTCTTTGACAGACTGAGCGAATATCCAGACATGGGAAGGGCTCTTCACATCGTAATGGCTATTGACCAGGACTGCATTCCACTCAACCAACCACTGTAGATCCACACTGTGGGTCAGCGGTAACGTGGCCTGTGGGTCCAAGAAGTAGGCAATGAATCAATGCTGCACGGTAAATTACACGTCCCCACCACGGCTGGGTCTAAATGCCCCTTCGTCCACAGTGCTCTTCCTGATTACCTCCTGCGACGGGCCAAGCTTTGAATCTGAAACACCCCTCCTGCTCCTGCCACATAGGATACCCATTTGTAGCCACTGCTGTTTCTGATGCAAGACTGAAAGCAGTTCAAGTGCAGGGCTCAAGGACACAGGTCATATTTTGAACAGTTTTAATGGCACATAGCACTGTGCATTAGTAGACCCAACTGCTCACCGAATATTTATTGGAAAATATATGGTCTGGGTTAAACTTGATCATGGATTTGCCATTGAAAATTCTTAAAACTTATTAACTTCTAAGATTCACAAATGTGTTTTTAATCCCTGTCTTGGTAGTGTGGGCCTTTTAATGCCATAATCTTGTTTACCTCTACTTAGATTAAAATACCTTCCCTCTGATTTAGGGAGATGGCTGAATGCAGTCCCTTTAATGAAGGGCATTTCACTGATGGTTTTGAGGTAAGGCACCTACTTATTCTTGACCTATGATATCAAGCCAAAAAAACCAATACGTTTGAAAACTTTTTTGCTGCATATCTCGTGCAAGTTCGTATGTGTCATTCTCTTTTAAGTCCAGAATATTAAAGTTTGGGGAAGACCACATTTCAAATAATCTGGCAGCTGTGCCCGGAGAGAAGATTGCCTTTATGACTGTCGGGCATTTAAAATGACCCGTTCTATCTGATGGGTCTACAGGTTCCCACGGGTCAGGCACCACACTAGTAGCCTCAATGGTGAGCGGGCTTTAAGGGGGCACATCTTGAGCTTCAGTGTCAGAGAGGAGGTTCCAACAGCAGCCCCACTCAGAGCTCATGACCTGGGAAGAGTCCTGAGCATCCCAGAGTCTCTGTCTGGGAGACATGAATTTATAACTTGGGAATTAGAATGCTAATCTCACCTGATCTTTTAGGTAAATTATGTGAGCTAAGGAATGTAGAAACATCTGGAACAAGGCAGGCACATTCTTCTTCTCCCCTTTCTGTGCATCTTCCTAAGTGAGGTATGGCTGCTCTAGCTACCCCTGGCTCAGGATTTTGATTCTGATAGACAGAACAAAATCACATGAACGAAATATAATCTGCCGACAAATAAGAGATGTGTATATGACAGTTAAACTCAACTCTTCCATTCCATGTTAAAACACCGAATTTCGGAAAGAAGGACTATTCAATATCACTGTGAAAGTCTGTGCTGCCGGGCTTACTCGTTTGAGTAATGATCATTATTACTATGACCGTAAGCAAGGACAGGGCCACTAAAGGTAAGGATCTGTGCTCAGTCTCAGAGAAAAGACCATGAAAAGCTCACAAACACCTTCAGGCTCTGTATTCATTTATAGCTATTTGTGACAAATGTTTGCATTCGTTTATAGCTATTTGACAATAATATACAAGAGGCATCAGCAATGTGGATTCTGCAAGCGGTCCCTGACCTGCACTGCCTCTTTTCAGCTATTTAGCTGAAATTAATCTAGGTCCCCTTACTGCACTATGCTGATTAAAAAAAAAAATCAGATAGTTAATATCAGTTTCAATTTCCCTTCAAACTTTTTCAGGAAACTAAAGTGTGCCAATATGCTCTTGAAAAAGAAAGAATCTATTTGCATGGCAGATAAGGCTGTCCTATAGTCAGAGTCCAAGTAGGGTCAAGTGCCAGTCCTAATGCTTCTCTCTGTGTCACTATGGCGCTGCCCCTAAATATTTTTGTGTTTAGTACCTATGAGGGTTGAAAAAGATAATGTTAAAGCATGCTGTAAACTGTAAGGCACCATATAGAAGTTACATACAGTGTTAAGCATAATAAATAAAGAGAATTAACTTTCTTAAAGAATCCTGAACAATTCTTCTTGAAATTGCAGTTTGCAAAATATTATCTATATTCCTGAGGCTCAAATTTTGTTTGAAATTTATCTGGATGTTTCCTCAGCTACTATCTGAAAAGCCTGTCTTGTTTTCATAAGTACTGTTGTGTCAGTTTATTAATCTGACATAAAACCCCAGCATTCTGCCACAGCATTTTTCTTTGTCTCTCTTTGTCAGACAGATCCAGAGCTTGTACTTAAGAACAGTTAGGAATCAGGATCAAATGTGTACTTACCGAATCTGAAACTGCTACATGAATGAAACTTTCGAGAATGGAAGAACTTAGCTGATCCATGACATCAATCATAGGCCTGTCATCGTCCTGTGTGAAGGGTCGGCAGTTACTCTCCATGGGAAAATGAATCCTTCCCACCCACCCCACTGCCTTTGTTCAGTACACGAAGCAGAACAGCTTGCAAGATAGTGATAAGGGTTTTCTCATGGAAAAGTGAATGCCAAGATGGTGAAATGTGTAGATTAAATTCCCTGTGAGTCTGAGTTTAGTCTTTCAAGTTTCAGTGGAAGATAATTAGAGCTCTAACTTCACAGTGTACTGAAAAGACATATACTTGAATTTCAAAAAATCATGCGTGTACACAAGGATCTAAACAAACACTCGTGCCATACGTCATCCCTCAGAGTGTTCATGTTGTCGTTAATTCTAAGGATGAAAGCCCCACAAGAATATGCTTTGCTGGACCACTAAAATGCTACATCCATAAGTCATTCATCAGCAAAAATAACTGATAAATTGTTGACTACGATTGAATTTTAGTTCCAAAGAAAGTGCAATGGAGACTGACCACATACTCTGCGGTATCTATGTTGTGTAAGCTATTTAGTAAAAGAAGCAAACTACAGGGTATAGGAGAGAGTATCTTATTGAAAATCCTTCTACACAAATAGCATATATACATATGTATATATATGGGTATGTGTATGTTTGCCATCCTTTATTATAGAGAAGCTCAGAAATATCAAATTATTTACTTTAAAAGCCTTCAGGAAAGCCTCGGGTTGTCATTATTCATGTATGAATGAGAATGGTTTCAAAAAAAATTGTGGTTGGAAAAAAAAAAAAAGCACAAGCTCATAGATTGGACAGACTGGTGGTTTCAGGGTGGGTGAAATGCACGAAGGGAATCACAAGGTATAAACTTCCAGTTACAAAATAAGTGAGTTATGGGGGTGTAGTGCACAGCATGGGGACTATAGCTGATGATACCATCCTGCATATTCGAAAGTTGCTAAGACAGCAGATTGTAAAAGTTCTCATCACAAGAAAAAAATTCTATAACTCTGTATGGTGACACATATTAACTCTACTTATTGTAGGGATGGTTACACAATGTAGACAAATAAAGATCCATGTTGTACACCTGAAACTAATATAATGTTGTAGGTCAATGACACCTCAATAAAAAAATTATACAAAGCTGGGGCTGGTCCAAGAAAGTAACATATGAGAAATGTTTTTAACACAGTCCTGGAAAAGCAGTTAAGAGCATGGGTTTTATACCTGAAACTAACGTAACAATTGTATGTCAGCTATACTTAGAAAGAACACGGGGCTTCGGGGGTTTCAATTCGGGCTCTGTTGCATCCTGTTGATTTTGGGTAAGGTACTGAATTTCCCTAAACCACAATTTCCGTAACTGTCCACTGTGGATAATAACGCTAATTCTTAGGTGACCGTGAAAGTTAAATGAGATACTATGTGTAGAGCACAACACAGTGCCAGACACATCCATGGTAATCATTGTTATCATTACTATCATAGTTAGAGACTGAACAGAGTTTTACCAAACTACGGTATGTCTTAGACATTCATTCACCAGAAACCACAGATGTCCTAAAATATATCAATCACAAAGCTATCTGAAGAAAAGTGAACATAAAGCACTGTGATGGATTTGAAAATATTTGGTAAAGACAGTGGCCATTTTGTGGGTCATAAAACCAAGGTCACTGATTTAAACCCGGAAAATGGAAAGTAGCATTTTTCGAAGAAGTATGGGACACAAAAAACTGGTCCTTCTCCCATCGACCTAGGTACTGGGATTGGCCACCTGGGCTCGCAGGCAACATGCTTAACGTTAGAACAAGGATGTAGAGCACTTGACCAAGCGTGGAGGTCAGCTGGCCGATAATGCTTAATAATAGGCTCGCTTCTCTGATCTCAGGGGACATTTTCTTGCGATGGCATTTTCTACAATTACTGATGCAATTAAACAAATTTCAGTTAGCCAGACTGTTTGATACCTTGATCATTTTCAATGGAACTCCTTATTTTCTCAAGTTCATTCTCTAGTATAAATGTAATAATATCTTCTTAATTTGATGTGTGCTGAACATTATTGGGAATAATGATCTGGGGGTGTCTAGGTGGCTCAGTCAGTTAAGCGTCCGGTGTCAGCTCAGGTCATGATCTCATGGTTCGTGGGTTCGAGTCTTGCATTGGGCTCTGTGCTGACAGCTCAGAGCCGGGAGCCTGCTTCGGATTCTGTGTCTCCCCATCTCTCGGCCCCTCCCCCACTCACGCTCTGTCTCTCTCTCTCAAAAATAAACATTTAAAAAAATTTAAAGAAAAAGAAAAATGACACATAACTGAATCTTAAAATTCTTCACTTCTTAACCAAGCACCACCTCTTACAGAATCAAGAGTGGTCTTTTTCTATTGCTCTCAGAATATATAACTCATACAGATCAAGAATGTTATTTCATAATCAAAACCCCATGACGAATCAAAAATTATTTCTTGACATGTGCGAACGGAAGGACAGAAAACAATAATGCATTATTTACAGGTTTTAATCTGAACTTCAAAAGAAAGAAATGAATTGGAAAATTCAGAAGGATAATCCATACCTCCGGTTGACCCAGGGCAGCAAATAAAGCTCGAATTTCCTTGAGTATTAAAACGGACAGTTTGCGTGTGGCCACCTGGAAACTGCAGAGTAAAACCAGAGCAAAGCCTTCCACGGCGTGAAGAACACTGCAGTGGGGACCTCGCTCCGACTGAATTCTGTGGCTGGAGCCATTTGGAATTAGCTGTCACGTAATGAGAACACATTGTATATTCAGAAAAATAACAATCGAGGAAGAAGAAAGTACTCACATGCGCATCTTTCGGCACATGTGACCTTGTAATATTAAAATAAATTACAGTGGCTTCTAATCAGACAGGAGTATAAATTCATTATTATTCATGACACCACAGATCTCTTTTTTCTTTAGATCAATTGTTACTTTGAAATACCATCAACCATCTGTTACCTCTGATAAGAAATCACTTTCAAAGGCAATTAATATTAATAAGAACAAAACTGGTTCTATTCATATACTGTTGGCAATTATTCCATAAATTCAGTCAAAGTGGCCTAATTTGTTTTTAGCCAGATTCCCTATAGACTTTTGGACACCATTCAACTGAATTTTCAAACATTTACTTCCTAATCACACTTACTTACTTGCATTTGTGTTAGATTCTAATCTAGGTTTGTGCGTGCTTATGAGATGGGTTCTCAAAGTTTCCGAACCACGACCAAGTGGGTCTGAAACAAAAGCAAGCCAGACAACAGGGCAGATTCCACATCCGTTTCAGGGCTTCCCTATGACAAGCACACACAATCCTTGTTTCTCTCCCTTCCGTGCTTCGGCGGGTGTACAACACACAAGGAAAGAGGAATGACCTAGGATCTGGATCCTGGCTCTTTCCTCAGCGCTGTTGTGCTTCCCTGAGCCTCCGCCTTCCCCAGACTCTCAGCTGTGTTCTTCCCTCGCCAGGCCCTCTCTCTGCTCATTCGATGCCAAGTCACCGCTGCCCCTGCTCTCCTGACAACACTTCTCCTCAACCGGCTCTTGATAACGTTGTCATTAATTTTTGCCATTTAGGACTGATTTGTGAAAGAATAAAGAAACCACAAGGTTGCATTTTCTTCTCTGTGGATATTGGGCAAGGCAACCAATATGTTGCAGGCTAGGAAAAACAAAACAAAACTAGTGGGCAGCTAACTTTCATATATGCATATCCATGCTGGCTCAGTAGCCATGCCTATAGCCGTTTGCTCTTACAGATATATAGTCATAATTCTCGGAAAAGAGCGATTTCTACTCCCTTAATGGTTTTGTGAATTTAACGACTCTAACCTGATAACATATCAACCCTGAGTTTCCCGGTCACAGTTTACACGGATGGAAAAATTAAGGGCCACCACAGGGCAGAAAGTTCCTAGGTGGCTGGAAGTAAGAACGCCGAAGTGTCTCCGAGCTGCGACGCGTTTACGTGTGTACTGTATTAGGGAATATAAATTGGTGGGAGGAGTGTGAAGATTACCTCTGAATTTCTGATCTTGCCGGCTTGTTCGTAGACTTTTCCTTGAGTTTGTGTGACCAGTTTCCACTGCGTGAGCAGCTGGAGCAGTAACTTCAGGGACGAATCAAGGAGCGTGTGGTGCATGTCATTTACTTCCCGGAGTAGGAAGTTGGTAAAGCCAAACAGTACATCTTCTCTCCAGTCTGAGAAGTCAACAAGTAAACCCTGAAGAGAGTTTTGTGCAATGTGTCGCAGTTCATCGTCCATATGAATAGACAGCCTGCAAAATGAGTCAATGAAAATAAAGGGATTTAGTTTATTAACTTTTCTTCTAGATCTGTGATTGAACAAATACAGGCCTCTGTTTTTCCTTGTGTCTCAAAAATGGGTCGCCCCCAGGGCCCCTGGGTGGCTCAGTCGGTTAAGCATCCGACTTCAGCTCAGGTCATGATCTCACAGCTGATGGGTTCGAGCCCCACATCAGGCTCTGTGCTGACAGCTCGGAGCCTGGAGCCTGCTTTGGATTCTATATCTCCCTCCCTCTCTCTGCCCCTACCCCACTCACACTCTGTCTCTCCGTCTCTTAAAAAATAAATAAACATTAAAAAAAAATGGTTCACCCTTCCATATACTCTTCATTCGGCTCCCCTAATGTGGACACCTTTTTTTTTTTTTTTTTTTAATTTTTTTTTTTCAACTTTTTTAATTTATTTTTGGGACAGAGAGAGACAGAGCATGAACGGGGGAGGGGCAGAGAGAGAAGGAGACACAGAATCGGAAAGAGGCTCCAGGCTCCGAGCTGTCAGCCCAGAGCCCGACGCGGGGCTCGAACTCACGGACCGCGAGATCGTGACCTGGCTGAAGTCGGACGCTTAACCGACTGCGCCACCCAGGCGCCCCCCCTAATGTGGACACCTTATATGACCATGGTACCTTTATCAAAGCTAAGGAATTAACATAGGTGCAGTGCTATTAACTAAACTACAGATTTTATTCAGCTGTCCCCAGTTTTTCATTAATGTCATTTTTTTCTGTTTCAGGATGAAATCTAAAATATTACATGGCTTTAGGTGTATCTGAATAACTTTTTAATACATTATTGACTATAGAATAAATTAGTATCAAACCCTGTCACTTTTAAGGATAAAACAACTGAGTACCAGAGAAGCTAAGGGACTCATCTGGAAGTTCAGTGAAAATGAGCAACTAAGGGTTAGATCAATGATCCACAATTTTGGCCCACCAAAGGAGATGCGGTAATGTCCGGAGACATTATTGACTGTCACAACTCAGAGAGTGCTACCGGCAGTTCTCTAGTAGTTAGAGGCTAGTGATCTGGCCAAACATGCACGGGCCAACTCCCTACAACAAAGAATTATCTAGACCAAAATGCTGACAATGTCAAGGTTGAGAAAACCCAAGTCAACCTGAGAATGTCAGGGTATTGGTGGTTTAACCTAGAGTATCATAATGATACTAAATCTTGACATTGTATTAACCATCAGTTAACATAATGTTGTATAGATTCTTCTATTCATTTATTTAAGACACAAATATTTTTGAGACTCTCCTGAGATGCAGACGTAACAGCCCTTAGGATATCGAGGTCAGTATGGTTGTGTCAATCGGGTAGGGTGCTTGTAGGAGCCAGGGGTGAGATGGTGTTGGAGAGGAAGCAGAGACAGCTTGGCAAAGGGTCTGTGGGCCGTGCAGGGAGGCAATACAGCAGGGAAGGGGTGAGGTGTGTGTGCTCTGGAATCAGAAAGCCTGGATCAGTGTCTTGCCTCTGTCAGTTACTAGCTATGTGACCTTGTGCTAGTTACTCAATCTCCCTAAGCCTCAGAGCCTCATTTGGAAAACAGGGAGAATAACTGTACTCACATTTCATAAATTTGTTGTGAGGTTCATTAAGATGACCCATGTATGGCATATGGCACCACAAGGAGGGTGTGGTAGGCACTCAGTAACTGTTAGCTATTATTATTAGAAAAAAAAAAACTGTATCTTGAAAGTTATAGGTGATATAACATGATTAGATTCACATCTGGAAAAAAACAATAGGCAGACATACGGAGGAGAAGGCTTAGAGAAGCAACCAGAGGCAGGACAGAGACCAGCTAGGAGGTCACTGCTGTGACTTAGGCAACAAGTGGTGGGGGCCTGACCCAAGGCAGAGGAGTGGTAAGGAAGGAAGACAGAGAGATCAAAGACACTGAGGGGATCATATTTCTAAGGACTCAGCAGCCTGGAGGCATTTAGTGTGGGAGAAGAAAATGGCTAAGTCACTGAGAGCGCCCCCAAATGGTTGATATTCTCCTCAATGAAAGGGAGGAAACGTTGGGACCCAGAGTGGTTAAGGAACTTCCTCAAAGTCCAGGATTCCAATCTAGCACATCTAACCCTTAATCTGGTTTTCTGCAAAAAAACCAAGTCTGGTACAGTTCTATATTTTTGAATAAACATGGTTTCAAAAACTCGATAAGCAAACACCTTTCATATTCTCTAAAGCATAAAGCACACTAATTGGTCCAAATTTGACAATATAAACCAGGCAAAAGCTTGTTAATGAGCAGATATATACCAAGTCAGGGAAAATGTATTTCCTGTTCCAAAAGCAAGTGACGTTCTACAAAGATGATGAAAAGGAAGATCTAAGCTATTTCTTCCGGTTAGACTTGCCCCACTCAGTCTACAGTTCTTAAGGAGGTCACAGTGACTGAAAGAAAACAAAGATGCCTTTGCCCTGAGCTTCCAGTTGAGGACTGGCCAAACTTACAAACTTTGTAAAACAAAGAAAGAACTTACAAACTTTCTTTGTATTTTAATCAGCAGCTTATTAAGTGTAATCTGTAACACATAATATCTGAGTTAAAGCTGGGGTTAAGGGCCTGAGGCCCCCCTCATATGGGAAGAAACATTACTCTATAAGCACCCCTGAGTCATTCTGCAGCCCATGGTTTAAAAAAACATTAGTTTATAAAACAACAATTGAAGTCATTTTCCCATCTTAAGTTCATGATTCCTATTTATTGTATTTATACTATCTATGGTCCTGAATGTTTGAAAGATTAAGCCTCTGCAAATGACAAGCCACCTTTAGGATGGGAAAAACAGGCACTCAGTAAACATTAACTGATGGTAACGTGCCAGTGCAGAGGTCCTGGAGGCCCCGCTTTCAGTGATCCAGAGGGGCTGAGCTGTGTGATCGCGAGGGCATGTGCTGCTCCCACAGACTGTTATTGAATAAGTAAGGGTGTGGCTTAAAAGGGGAAAAATCAGAACCTGAGCAAGGCCACCTTCTTGGTTGGTCAGACCAGATAAATGACTTTTAATGGAAAACACTTTCGTAAAGGTGAGCTCAGCTTCACATGGGGTCAGCTTAGTACTTTTGAATAACCTTGTTGTGTTAGAGATACATGAATGAAAAGGGAGTGTTTTCAAGTTCACAGACTATATCCAGAAGAAAAAGATCCATTAGGAGAAACAGCCCCTTCTAAACTATGGCAGGAAAAACAAAAGGTTATTAGGAAAAGGTAAGGAACCTGCTGCCCTATAACGTCAAGGGCAGCAGAGGGAAAGATGGTTTTATTTATTATTTATTTCTTAAAAATGTTTGTTTATTTTTGAGAGAGAGCGCAAGAGGGGCAGAGGGAATGGGAGGGAGACAGAGGATCCAAAGCAGGCTCCACGCTGTCAGTGCACAACCTGACGCAAGGCTTGGACTCAAAAACCATGAGCTCATGACCTGAGTCAAAGTCAGATGCTTAACCGACTGAGCCATCCAGGTGCCCTGGAAAAATGGTTTTAAAGCGATGCCCAGGAAACCATGGTTTCCAAAAGTAGTAATTTGCCGACAGGTGGGTGGTTAGCCTTTGTAATAATTGCCAGAAGTGGCTGGAATTTCCTCTCTGCAGGTGTTAAACAATGAACCTGCAACTATTTACGGTGCTCCGAATTGCATCTCAATGAAAAGAAATTAAAATTAAAGAAATAAGATTAAGTGGTTTATTGAGGCAATATATGCAATTGAGACAATAGTTCTCAGATACTCAAAACAACTAGCCACCTTGCACTATACAGACACATACTGAAAGGTGAATAAAAAATGGTATATGATAAATATTTTTCAAGTACCACAGAAGATTCTGAAACTGTGTACACATTACCTTATCAATCTCCACAGGTTATAAGGAAACACTGCATAAAAAGTGTTTATCTGTCATTTTGCATCAAACCAATGACGTGTGTCGCTGCCATTTGGCTTTAGGAAAATTCTGTACATTGGGCAACTGATTTTACTCTTCTGAAGTCCAAATCTCCTTCTCTGAAAATAGGACTAAATACGTGCCCAGCTTTCCTTAACATAATGTGTCTGAAAATGCATTGTACATCATGGCATAATCTTTTATGCAAATGCAAAAATGCCTAAAAATAATAACTCACATTTGCTGAGAGTTTACTGTGTTCTAGGCACTATGTGAAGTGATTTATATGCATTATTTGATTCTAACAACCTTATGACAAATTATTCGAAGGGAAAGGTAGACCATGAACAGCACAGCAACAGCCATGCTGTGGGAAGTGACAGAGGACAGAAGCCTGTATGCCATTGGGGGAAAGGTCCTTCCTGTGGTCAAGGGAGAGAGCAGGAAACATCTGGGAGAACAGTTAAGAGAAAAATGATGCCCATGGCCAAGGACACAAGTAAGTTCCCCTGCTATGTGGAGAATCCCAGGGGTACCCAGACAGCTGGGAAGGGCAGGCTTTGTGAGCGCAGGAAGGAAATTGTCCCCAGGGATCTTATCATGATGTCAGGACAGCCAGCGTGGCTTCCATGGAGCCCAACTGGAAAGATTCTTCACACAGCCATTATAAGTGGGCTGAGGGATACACATAAAATCAGAAACGTAGTAGCTTGGGGAAAGGGGTTTGCCAGTTCATTCCATACACCATTGTCCTGCTAAACATACTACTGTAAGTCTGAAATTAGAGTGTCTGTGGTAATGTAGTCATTACCTGAAATGCTGGCAAGGGGCTCTGGGGACAGTCATGTGGGACATATCCTTGAAACTCCTTATTCAGGGAACTGAGCTTGGGCGGGTCAAGGGGCGAACAGGGAACTGGCAGGAATGTCGGTCTTATTTTGCTAGTTTTAAAGAAAAGAAAGTTTTTCTCCAGTAACAACGTACCATGGGTGCGACCACGAAGTATCTAAACTAAAAGGTCTCATACCTCTCTGACTAGACTGTATATTGTCTCAAGAGTCAACTCAGTCCCAATGCGATTGACGATGGGGGAATAAAGTAACTATAGACGTGAAACCCACATTTATTGCTCTTGAATTTCTTCATTTTGTCCCTTGACCCTCTCTCAAGGAGGTCTGAAGGGGCTCATTTTCTCATAGGTTAACAGGACCCGATGTGTAGGTCAAGCACTCCAAGTTATCCTTCCCTTGAGGAGAATAGCCTCCGGCTTCCTTTAAAGTTTATGAAAAAGGTCTCTTCACAGGCTTCCCATATAAGTCCAGTCATTTTCCTGATTTCTAAGACTTGAACTCTCAAGAATGTTTATTTGCTCTTTCCCCTCATAAAAACAGTACCCATTGCTTTGGGCTTTGTAAGAATGTACGTAATAATAAACACGACGCACCATAAATAGCACTGACATTCCAACCACGTCTAAGAGAATTCCCTTCTGGCATGCCTGGCACCGTGGTCAGCAGAAGTCAGACGTCCCTGGATTCAGTGATCAGAGTGATTCCAGAGGTAAGAGTCCACCCCACAGAGTCACGGAAAAATAGATTCAGAGAGTGTATCTGAACGCTGCATGACATTTCAAAAACTTTGTATTCCAAAGGCCTCAGCGCGTGTAATCTTCAGCAATTAGAACTTCACTGACACCAGTGAACTTTCCTTCTGCTTCAATCGAACTGAAAACTGCCTTTTCCCTGCTGACACATTTTCCCTTGGGTGCATCAAAGCGCACGTCTATGACATTTAGCCTTCTCAACAGCCTTATGAGATAGGTGGTATTATTCCTGTTTCATCCAAGGCAAAAAGGCCGACGGGTTAAATAATTTGTCTGGATCACATGGTTAGTAAAATTGCAAAAGCAGGATTGCAAAATCCATGGTTTTCCTGTGATTCCATTTCGTTCCCATTTTTTTGGTACTTCCTCCAAATCTCTCAGATGGTGGTCTCTCGCTCTCTGGTGGTTCACAGGCCATGACGAGCGGTCCTCTGTCCCCTGATTTCTCACTGCCACATCCAGCCCTTCCGCTCGGCAACCCCTCCTCTGTGCGAACACTTGACTCCTACTCACTCACGTCCTCCACTGCTGTCCCTGGCATACCGACCGGCTGCTCGCATACCTTTTGGGGTAACCTTGGCACCTGGCGCCTGCTTCAGAGCTTTTCTTTACCCTCAGTTTTTGCCATCATCGTGGGATACTCAAATATTAACAGTATTTGAGTCTCTTATTCCTCAGCTTCCCTTATCCCCAAACCACCATGCTTATTATTCTTTGGGATTCTACCCTTTGTTCCTCCTTGGATCTTCTCACCCGGAGCTGGAAGCCCCTCTTTGATCCAGGCTTATTTTTCCTTCCTTTCCACTGCTTCCCTGCTTCCAACGAATGTGCTCTTTGTTCACATTCTGGTTGTTAAGCTGCGGCAAAAGCCTAGGCTGTACCTTTTTTTTTAACGTTATAATCTTCCTGAAATAGGTCCTAAACACGGAATGGAAGAAAGAAGGCCGCGTGGTGTGGAGGCTGCTGATTACAGGAAAGAAGAGGTTACGGGTAGCAGTGACCAAAGCCAGCTAGGAGGGTGCATGGCTTTGGCCAATGAGCACCAGGGCTTGCGACAGTGGTTTTCAAAGTAATAGATCTTCAGTCAGTCTCACAATCCAGCACCATCCTGTGTTAGTGGTGACTGGCAGAAGGAAAGGGGGCAGTTTTGTCTATGGTTGGAAGACAGTAGGCTACAAAAGATATTAACTGATGGCAAGGTGCGAACAACAGGAGTCCATATTGGCCCTCCAGAGGAGAGGGCGTGATGACCACAATAAGCAGGAACATGGTGCTCTGTGGAGATACTCTGAGGCTATGGGATAGCCACTGGTGGTCTGCAGTCATGTGGGATGAGGGCTTGGGTTACTTTACTTGGATATTGATGAGAAGGGTGCTCTCCAAGGGCTAGTGAATGTGGGTAAACGGGGTCATGCGTAATGCATCTTTAATTCAGTCAGTGTTAGTAGTTGTTAAATTATTTTTTGTTAACTTTATTTATTTTTGAGAGACAGAGAGTACAAGCGGGGGAGGAGCAGAGAGAGAGAGGGAGACAGAATCGGAAGCAGGCTCCAGGCTCCGAGCTGTCCGCACAGAGCCCGACACGGGGCCCGAACCCACACACTGCGAGATCATGACCTGAGCCGAAGTTGGACACCTAACCGACTGAGCCACCCAGGCGCCCCAGTCAGTGTTAGTGTTTGTTATCCTCCTCAGTGCTTTCCTCTGTGCCACCATTATCAGATTAACCAGACTAAACTAATATTTTTTATAACATTATTCTCGCTTAAAACTCCATTGGTCCAAATTCCTCAGCTAACAGTAAAGATTCTCTCAAAATTTACCACTCCAGTCTTATTTCTATGCCTTTTAATCATTGGCTTTTATATTCCTTTTTCTTTATTTTTTCAAGTCAAGGAGGACTTGTGGTCTTTCTCATCCCACTCCCTTCATGCACCCCATTCCTAACGATTTCACATTCTAAATTGCTTTTAAGTAACGTCACTTTTGATTTTTATTTTTTTTTTATTTTTATTATTTTTTTTTTTTTTAATTTTTTTTTTTTCAACGTTTATTTATTTTTGGGACAGAGAGAGACAGAGCATGAACGGGGGAGGGACAGAGAGAGAGGGAGACACAGAATCGGAAACAGGCTCCAGGCTCTGAGCCATCAGCCCAGAGCCTGACGCGGGGCTCGAACTCACAGACCGTGAGATCGTGACCTGGCTGAAGTCGGACGCTTAACCGACTGCGCCACCCAGGCGCCCCTGATTTTTAATTTAAAGGCACATAACTGTCAACTAGGGCTTCAGATCAACATGTGAAAATTATGCTTATTTAAATGTATCAACATAATTTCACTCAAAGCAAATTCACTTGAGGTTCTAGCTGGACTGAGCATTCTTATGGACAAATGTTGGGAGGGTGATCAATGTATGGTTTGGGGCAGATTTCTGAAGCACTAAAATTAGCTAAGCACTTTGGCTCCTGAGGGGTCTGTGGGCCTCAGACCGGGAATCAGACCCTGAATGAACTCTTCTCCAGGAAGACCCACCTCCTCATTCCCCAGGCCTACCTCTGTGCCTTTCTGTCGTCACTCTCTTTATCGTTCTGGGTTCTGTGTCAAGTTTCACCTTCTCCCAGAACTGATTTGCTGACTTCCTTAGTCCCCAGTAATCCCCCTGCCCACTGAACTCACGTGTCACACTTCAGGTGCTATTAATGTGCACAATTTCAGGCCTTGGATAGTTGGTTACCTTATGTACTTATGTATTTGCTTCTAATTTGGATGTGAAGCCCCTTGAATATGAGGAAAAAAAGCAAAAAACCATTTCTTTATTCCCCCTTGCCTATACATAGTACCTAGAATAATGCCTCATTTAGTAAAATCTGTCAATTTTTTAATAATCATTCTTTTTGCTGTTGTCGTTAAGAATCATGACAAAGGATTATAATCAATTGTATCGAATAAACCCACTGCAGCTCTCACTTACCTAGCCAGCAAGTCAATAAGTTCAAGTTTTGACATGCCATCAGGAAGGAGTCGAGGGATAGCAGCAACACAGGTCCTGAAAAGATCTATTTTTGGCTTTCTCTCACCCCTAGAATTTGAAAACAAACATGGGTCAAAGGCTACAAAAAGTTAAAAAAAGAATCAATCCAATCTGTGAAAAAGGACTAGAATCCAGGCCTTCTGGATCACTGCCTGGTATTTACTGCACATTTTTCTCAAAAGTTTTTGACCTTTGTAGCTTGGCCTGTTCTAAGGGAACTCAGAAAGATTTAAACGTTGGAGGTATATATCTAAAAGGACAAATGCCAATGTCAACAGCATTCTGCCATTGAGTCTGCCATTCAGTTGGGTTCCATGGGGTTTGGTCCCTGTGGACTGCATTTAAAACACTGAATTTGCTAACATGCCTAAATGCATCAGCGTGTAAAAAGCACACTGCACTCATTCCTACATTCAGCATTTAAAAACGGGATTTTAGTGTGTACAAGGCATAGTGCCTCTAACAAGCACAACATCTGGAAGCTTGTCTCTCTAGCAAGTTATATTTCTCTTCTGGAGTCCCCACGGTCATTAAAAAAAAATTAAGTGCTTCTAAAAATAAGCCTTTCATAATGTCAGGTAAACTCCTGAATTCTATATGGTTGTGCATCCAATTCTGATTTGTAAAATTACACTGATGAGCCTGACCTCTATGGAGATTCCTTCCCTCTTTTTATTGTCTTGACAATATGAATGCTTAAAGATAATTAGAGTCTTCTATATTCTGCTGTAAAATCTGAAGGAACGCTACATTTTGTGAAAAATTATTTCAATTTTGAGTTGCTTAAATAGGTAACTGATTCTTAACCACATATTTTGTCCATAACCTTTATGAAAAAACTCAACCACCCATCAAATCCTTCAAAAAACCTAAGTGATAAAATATAACAACATATTTAAATTCTGGTAATTCAGTCTTCTGAGAATAAATATAAAACTGTCATGAAATTAGTGCTATTGTAGGACACAAAGACAATGATGAAAGTGCAAAGTAGCATAAAGTCATTCTTTTTTGGAACATTAACTGTGGTCAGAATAGAAATGCAGCAGGCAGGATCCGCCCTGTCTATAATCAGACAGAAATTCTGCTCTGTGACATTACTTTTTTGCACGGCTTTGTTTAGGTCTGTCAAGAGTGAATACAAAACTGTTTATGTGGAAAATGAAACACAAATGTGTTGACTTCACAAATGCTCTGCTTTTGCAGAAAGTTATAGGATTGTTTTCTCTCCTTTTCCATAGTCCTTTCTGCATAGTCCTCCTTGTACGAGGACTGGAGAAGGAGCCATTGCACAGTGGGTTTTAATCAGCTGAAGGGAGGAGGAGTCTTCAAGGTCATCCTCAATAACTGTAGAGTTAGAGCTTAGTGATGGCTCCTGATCACTGGCAACACGGTGAGTTGTTTAAATAGCTCTTCTGGCTTGCTCACCAGATGTTTTCAACAGCTGGGATTATTTTCCTATCTGTTGGAAAACAGATGACCCTGCTGGCCTCAAGTATAAGGCAGATTCCACGAGGCCTCCAAGCTGATAAAAGAAGCCCAGATTAGAAACTCTAATGGGTACATGATTTCCTTCTACTACAGCAGTCCTTGCTTTCTGGGCTTTTATAGGAAGCAAGTGAACCTCCTCCTCTCCCCATAACACAATTTTTATTAATAGGTATTATTATTGTCTTCTAGCATGTACCACAAAAGGGACGGGGAACGGGAATGGAGCAAATAGAATGCTTAATGTTCAAGTTCATATCCTAAGCAGAACGTGGCAAAGCAGGAGGATTGCATATCAACCGCAATGATGGTTTCTGTTAGTGTGGTGTGGACCTTCCCTGTCTTGTCCTAAATGCTTATGTTTCCCTAGTGTTTCTCTTTGTCTTCTGGAAATGTAGCAATGAGTTATTTCCTACTCCAGGATCTGCCTCAAAATGTAGCATAGAAAGTATTCCCAGCCCTGTTTGGGGGTCTTGTGATGACTGAATAGACAAAGTAAAGAATCATCTTAGAAAAAGTTTAAGGTATTGGTTAAAATACAAACAAAATGTTTACAGTTACATTTAAACCTGTACCTTTTTATGGTTTTGAATATACTATTTTGGTCCTGACCCTATCTTATGATCTCTTGATTATCAATATAGTTTTCCTTTACAAGTTTTTCTTTACCGTTTTTCAGGCAAACAACCATATGGCAGAAGTTTTAGAAACACGTCTTTTATCTTCTACATTATCAATTGAAAATTGCTTCAATATGTTAAAAAAGAATGTACTAATGAGGTTAAAGGTTGACAATCTGGCCATTTGTGAGGCTGGAACCGGAGCTGGAGACAACACATTTGATGTTATTCATCTTGGTCAATTTTAATTTTTGCGATCATTTAGGGTGAAATCTAAAGCAACGTGATCATTTAAAACAAATGACTGGCAAACTGCAGGATAATATGCATTGTATAATCCCATTTTTGTACAACAAATACATATATGTATATATTTGTGTCGACATAAGGAAAGTTCCTAAAGGAATCACGCTGAGTCAAGCAATGGTCGTAGATTTCAAGTGGAGCTCTGAGGAGGAGGTTTTAATTTTAACTTTAGATACTCCCAACTATGTATTTAGAATAATTCTGTATGTTTTACTTTGTCTTATCATGTATTGTTTTGTTTTGTCATACTTCATTTTTGAGGTGCCTGCCATTGCAATAAAAATACACACCCACAACATAGAAATACTGAATGAATTACCCTGTATAGGTAACAGTTTTCCAACACACTGTGGTGTTTGGAACTGGAAATGCTGAGGAACAAAGGAAACTTTCCCGGTTATATTTTTGGAAACTTACGCCACAGGTGCCACGTATAATTTAATTCACAGTCCAACAACAAAGTCTGAACTTTCTTGAAGTGTGAAGTTATAGCCTAATCCTAGTTCCTGCCGTAACGAATCAAAAGCAGCAAATACAAGTTGCATGAGTTTCTTCTGCAGAGCTCTAATTACAAAGCTGCATCTTAGATTTGGGCTGAGCACATTGGATTTCAAATGAAGAGTTACATTCACAACTATAAATTATTCTTCAAAGATTCAGTATTTCTATGACACGGTCGCGTAGAGATTATTAGGCACATGGAACGCTCACGGTTCAGGAACAATCACTAGAAACAAGTGAATTTGAAATTTATAAAGATGGAATGTCTGTAAACTGGTGATGTCACTCTGGCACGCAGGCTGTGACAGAGCTAGCTTGGGAGCAACTTGTGGACCACTGAGAGACTTGGCCTCCCGTTTCTAACTTACTGGCCTAAGGACACTCGAAATATAACTGAAATAGATCAATCTCAGGTTTGACCTTATTTTCAGAGTTAGTCAAATATAGTCAAGGTACGTTTTTACTATCCTTGGCACTTCTCAGAACTCTGATGCTAGGAAGAGCAGAACAAAATAGTGAATAAATGGGAAAAATCTCTGCTGGTACATTTTGGCTAATTAATCCTTCACTGAAAACTTAGTCCTCACTGTACTCACGTGATCATGTCTTCAGGTTCTTTGTTTAGCATCTGAACATTCGTTAGCATCATACACCTTCCCACTTCTTTATCGAGGTGCCTTAAAATGTTGTCCACAGCTTTTCGTACTTGGGAGTAATACAAGGACATTCCTGGAAAATGTGCATTATAGTTACATCTTTGACTAAATCCACCAAGGAATGAAATCCTACTTTGTTCCTCCCCTATGACATGTTTTTACTGAAGACCATCTATGGGTCAATGACTTCATTAAGCAGATTCTAATTCAATCTAATTTCTGTAGAATGCTTGGCATAGTGTCCTGAACTTGGTAGGTGTTCACTGAATAATCACTTAAATTTAATAAATCGGAATTCTCATACTTCAAAGGGAAATATTTTCCCGAAGAGTTAAAATAAAAAGGAAATAGGTAGTTTTGCTTTAGAATTTTTATGTTTTTGGTTAGTACAAGAAAATTCACCATCATTACTGATGATGTAAATAAAGAACAATTGTTATTTGGGGTTGGGATTTTAATAAGTTTATTGTTCTCTGAAATATATGTATAGATTTTTTAGTAAAATAAACAAAAATGGCTTTACATCACAAATTTTAAAATGAAGTAAAACCTATTTTAGCTATAGCATTTTTACTGTTCTCATTAAATATAGTGTCAATGTTCTACAGTGGAAGTCAAATATATGTAGCCTATGTGTATTTCATGTATGTATATGCATTTCATATATTTATGTATATAATACAAATGAAAAGCAAATTGCTTTGCATTTAAAATTTGTACTTTAATGAAATAATTATTAATGATTATTTTTTCATACATTAAATCTTTCTGAACTCATTTGAGCATTTCCTAATTAAAGATAAACATTTGAAGCAAAAAGTCTCCTCAAATTTCCCTCAGATCTTTGACATAGGAATTATTTTAACAAAGTTTGTAGGTTTCTAAATTCAAGTATTCAATAAGAAAGAAACAAATGCAAAAATCACCTCTTTGGATTAAGATAGCTAAATTAAAAAAACAATAGTCTCATATAGCTAAACCCACAATATGACCTGGCATGTGTGGGATGTGGAATGTTTAAAACAGGGATTTAACTAATTTTACTGAAAAAAAAAAAAAAGGAAAGGAAGTATAAAAATGAATGAACTAACAAATGAATATTTATATGGTTGCTTTTTAAACAGGATATCTACCAAAGGACACAGATGTCTCAGAAATTTACTGTAAAATGTAGATAATCAATATTAGAAGTTTGAAAAGACCGTAGATAAAAGTCTAACGTTTAAATGGCAAAATGTTTACCAGGAAGTTCCAGAAAGTTTAAAGGGCAGTAAAACAAAGCACAGCATGAATCATTCAAAACAATTAATGTTGGAATGTTACAGCTACTTGTATAAAAATGTTTTAACAGCGTACCTCACTGAGGGTAAGTATCCATTGGTCATTAGAAGGGCTTACCAAGGCCCACCTCTAACACGTGTATCTCTGAGACCCACCTATCATTTTGGCTTCTTCTTCAGTTAGCGTTTTACTCAAATATGTTTTCTTCACTCTCAATGTGTTTCCTGAAGGGAGAACAGCTCCTGTCACCGGCATGGGGGGTTCACCATCTTTCTGCTGCAAGCTGTCGGCTATTACTAAGAATGCCCGTAAACCAATGTTCATTCTCTGTAAGAGATAATGTGTTCATAATAAAAAGAAAAACCCAATTATTGTCGTGGAATTAAACCATCGGCCTTTGAGAGAAGTCAGCATGGCTTGCTATCCAGATTAGTATGAGAAAGTAATTTAAAAGGCACAAGAATTTAGGCCAAACCTATGAACGTTAAATTGAGTTTCTGTCACTATTTGTTGGGACAGCAGAGGAAGACAACTGGAAAGATTTTCACCCTACTTGGAGGGTACGTTTGAGAGGGTCATGCTCATCCTGTTTGGGGAATCCTGGTGAACCTCAAAGGGAAAGGCATTCATCCTCTGGAGCAGCTGCAACTAAGGGAAACTGAGGTAAACAAAGGGCTCATAGGTCACCTGAGGGAGAGAGATGCCCTGTGTGTTAATTCACAAAGACTGAATGAAAACAAACAGGAGTTACAAATGTGAATCACAAAATAAAAATGGTCTGCTCTGAATTGCGGGTTGATGACTCTTGATTCAAAAAGACTGGCGAGTTTGAAAATAAATTTTAAAAGTTCAATGCCGCTGAACTTGTTACTGATAAAAAACACATGGGCTTATAAGAAGACATGCCATTCGGGGCCAGATCTTTATCACCCTCAGGCTCAGGTAAGGCATAATAGTGGCTCTGAAAGATCACTGAGAGATGGTTGCTACCAGTAGCAATATCTTGAAAGGTCCCAAAGTACTAAAACATCTGTACTTCCTTAACAGCCATGTGTAATGCGTTTATACTCAAATTTTCATGAAGTAATACATGAATACACATTACATGAAGTAATGTTTCCAAAGCAGGCTACTACCCAACAGCAGAAAATAATAATTATTGCTACCAACAACGATACTCTAGTTATAATTTACTGAGCCCCTAAAATCTGTCCAGAACTGCTCATTAGTTCTCATTTCAAAAACAGCCATGCAAGGAAAGTGTAATTATTCCTATTTTTCAGGTGAAGAAACTGAGGCCATACAAGAAGTAGGTGGGAAGCTATACCCAAGTCAAGTTTGCCCCAGTTGCCTATTCTGTGATATAAGATTATATCCTATAACAAAAAAACAATACAGACTTCTTTTCATTTTGAAACCATTCAAGCTTCAAGGGACACTGATATTTTAACCAGGATTTGGTGAACAATTTTCTGGCTCATTTGTGCTGATCCAATGTGTACTTTATGATTTTATAGCCTTCAATAATATTCTGTCTCCAGTTTCTAGAAGGAAACAGTATTAACTTTAAAAGATTTAACTGTGTATTAAAAGTCCACTCATTTCCTCATTCATTTTAGTAGTTCGTGACATGTACTCTAGGCTTATGTATCTTTCTCAAGACATAGTAATGTTTTGGGTGAGGAAGTGGAATGTTCAATTCGGGAAATGCAATGCAAATAGAATAACTGTGGATTGCTGTCACTGGCCAAGTCTGTTATTTGCAAGTGGTATATCCAATTTATGAACTGCCCTGGCCAGTTCTCTGAGTTTTCCTTCCCTCTGGATAACACTGGGACATATATTTTCAATTTAGCTTCACAATTTCTTTTTGTATTTTATATAGTTCTGCATCGTACCTCTCCATTTCATTATTTGTCTACTCTTAGGAAATTATTTAACTCTTCCAAGTCCAAGTCTCAGCTTCCTTTCTATAAAATGAAGATAGTGATACCTCGTGATCAGGCAGGGCTATGGTAAGAATTAATGCCTGAAAAGTTCCTGCTGGTAATTATATATTTTTAGGTTTGAATCTACACTTGATTTTTTTAAAGTCAGGTTTATAGAGACATAATTTGCATAGAGTAAAACATACACAGTTGCACAGTTCTTTGAGTTTTGAGAAACTTAGACAGTCAGGTAACTGTCATCACATTCAAGATATAAAGTTATTTCCATCATCCCCAAAAGTTCCCTCATGCCTCTTTAGAGTCAGTCCACTTTCCATCCCAGCCTCTGACAGTCATTGTCTAATTTCTGCCTTCTAGTATCTCACCTTTTCCAGAATGGAATGGAACAGTACATCGTCTTTTGTGTCTTGCTTCTTTCACATAGCATCAAGCTTTTGAGACGTTGTTGCAATAGAAGTCATTTGTTCCTTTGTTTGTTTTCATTGCTGAATAGTATTCCACTACATTGATGATGCACACAACTTGTTCAGCCACTCACCAGCTGTTGAACATGAGTTGCTTTCCTGTTTTTAGTTACATCAATAAAGCTTATTCTAAAATTTATAGGGAAAGTATAAGGAATGAGGATAACCAACAGAATGCTGAAAAAGAAGAAAAAAATTGGAGGACTAGTATGTCCTCATTTAAAAATGTTTATTCTATGAATAAATATTCATAGAAACCTTTTTGGAACTTTTGGAGCTTTAATTTCTCTTGGATAAATACCTTGGAGTAGAAATGGTGGCTCATACAGTAAGCGTGTGTTTAAATTTAAAGGAAATTGCCGAACTGTTCTCTAAAATGGTGGTGCCTTTTTGTGTTCTCACCAAAGTAGTATCAAGTTGCAGGTGCTCAACATCCTTCTCAGCACGTCTCAGTGTGGTTTTAACTTGCATTTCCCTCATGACTAATGATGTTGAACATCTTTTCATAGGTTTCTCGGTCATTTGTATGTCTTCTTTGGGGAAGAGGCTGTTCATTTTGCCCATTTAAAAAATGGAGTTGTTTCTTACTGTTGAGCTGTGAGAGTTCTTTATATCCTAGATACAAGTGCTTTATCGATATGTTTTGCAAATAGTTTCTTCCCAGTCAGCTACTCTATGCTTTATTAACAGTCTCTCTTAAAGTGCAGACACATTTTTATTATGATGATGTTTGATTTACCAATTTTTTTTTTGTAATTCATGATTTTTGTGTCCTAAGAAATTTTTGTCCACTCAAAGATTACAAAGATTTTATCGTATGTTTTCTTCTGGAAGATTTATAATGTTGGATTTTACACTTAGGTTTACGATACATTTTGACTTAATTTTTGCTTACTGTGCAAATTATGGGTTGAACGTGGCCATATATATGTGGGTCTATTTTTGGAGTCTCTTTTCTGTTCCATTAGTCTTTAAAATCACTTTTCTGCCAGCACTACGCTATTGTAGCTTTTCAGTATGTTTGGAAATCAGGACATACTAGTCCTCCAATTTTTCTTCTTCTTTTTCAGCATTATGTTGGTTATTCTAATTCCTTATACTTTCCATATAAATTTTAGAGTAAGTTTATTGATTTCTATAGAAAATGCTATAAGGATTTTAACTGGGATTATTAATGGGATTATCGTTTAACATATATAGATTTGGGGACAACTGACTTTTTTATAGTCTTAAATCTTTCAGTCCACAAACAGTATTTCTCTCTGTTTATTTGGGTTGCCTATGATTTTCCTCAACATCTTTTACTTTTCAGTACACAAATCTTATACATAATTGTTAGCTTTAGTGCTAAGTACTTTGTTTTCATTGCTGTGATAAATTGTTCAGTTTCTTTTTTTTTTTTCTTTTTTTAATTTACATCCAAGTTAGTTAGGATATAGTACAATAATGATTTCAGGAGTAGATTCCTTACCCATTTAGCCCATCCCGTCTCCCACAACCCCTCCAGTAACTCTCTGTTTGTTCTCCATATTTAAGAGTCTCTTATGTTGTCCTCCTCCCTGTTTTTATATTATTTTTGCTTCCCTTCCCTTTTGTTCATCTGTTCTGTGTCTTAAAGTCCCCATATGAGTGAAGTCATATGATATTTTTCTTTCTCTAATTTCACTTAGCATAATACCCTCTAGTTCCATCCACGTAGTTGCAAATGGCAAGATTTCATTCTTTTTGATTGCCGAGTAATACTCCATTGTATATATATACCACATCTTCTTTATCCATTCATCCATCGGTGGACATTTGGGCTCTTTCCATACTTTGGCTACTGTTGATAGTGCTGCTATAAACATTGGGGTGCATGCCCCCCTTCAAAACAGCATACCTGTATCCCTTGGATAAATACCTAGTAGTGCAATTGTTGGGTCACAGGGTAGTTCTATTTTTAATTTTTTGAGGAACCTCCATACTGTTTTCCAGAGTGGCTGCACCAGCTCGCATTGCCACCAACAATGCAAAAGATCCTCTTTCTCCACATCGTCACCAACATCTGCTGTTGCCTGAGTTGTTAATGCTAGCCATTCTGACAGGTGTAAGGTGGTATCTCATTGTGGTTTTGATTTGTATTTCCCTGATGATGAGTGAAGCTGAGCATTTTTTCATGTGTCGGTTGACCATCTGGATGTCTTCTTTGGAGAAGTGTCTATTCCTATCTTTTGCCCATTTCTTCACTGGATTATTTGTTTTCTGGGTGTTGAGTTTGTTAAGTCTTTATAGATTTTGGATACTAGCCCTTTATCTGATATGTCATTTGAAAATATCTTCTCCCATTCTGTTGGTTGCCTTTTAGTTTTG
This sequence comes from Panthera onca, assembly GCF_046562875.1. Classification (NCBI taxonomy): domain Eukaryota; kingdom Metazoa; phylum Chordata; class Mammalia; order Carnivora; family Felidae; genus Panthera; species Panthera onca. The sequence goes on from NC_138339.1 coordinate 229,358,334, forward strand.
CTGATTGTTTCCTTCACTGTGCAGAAGCTTTTTATTTTGATGAGGTCCCAATAGTTCAGTTTTGCTTTTGTTTCCCTTGCCTCTGGAGACATGTTGAGCAAGAAGTTGCTGCGGCCAAGATCAAAGAGGTTTTTGCCTGCTTTCTCCTCCAGGATTTTGATGGCTTCCTGTCTTACATTTAGGTCTTTCATCCATTTTGACTTTATTTTGCGTATGGGGTAAGAAAGTGGTCCAGGTTCATTTTTCTGCATGTCGCTGTCCAGTTTTCCCAGCACCACTTGCTGAAGAGACTGTCTTTATTCCATTGGATATTCTTTCCTGCTTTGTCAAAGATTAGCTGGCCATACGTTTGTGGGTCCATTTCTGGGTTCTCTATTCTGTTCCATTGATCTGAGTGTCCGTTTTTGTGCCAGTACCATCGTGTCTTGATGATTACAGCTTTGTAATACAGCTTGAAGTCTGGGATTGTGATGCCTCCTGCTTTGGTTTTCTTTTTCAAGATTGCTTTGGCTATTCAGGGTCTTTTCTGGTTCCATACAAATTTTAGGATTGTTTGTTCTAGCTCCGTGAAAAATGCTGGTGTTATTATGATAGGGATTGCATTGACTATGTAGATTGCTTTGGGTAGTATCGACATTTTAACAATATTTGTTCTTCCTATCCAGGAGCATGGAATCTTTTTCCATTTTTTTTTTTTTTGTGTCTTTTTCAATTTCTTTCATTAGCTTTCTATAGTTTTCAGTGTAAAAATTTTTCACCTCTTTGGTTAGATTTATTCCTAGGTGTTTTATGGTTTTTCATGCAATTGTAAATGGAATCGATTCCTTGATTTCTCTTTCTGTTGCTTCATTGTTGGTGTATAGGAATGCAACCAATTTCTGTGCATTGATTTTATATCCTGCAACTTTTCTGAATCCATGGATCAGTTCTGGCAGTTTTTTGGTGGAATCTTTTGGGTTTTCCATATAGAGTATCATGTCATCTGCGAAGAGTTAAAGTTTGACCTCCTCCTGGCCGATTTGGATGCCTTTTATTTCTTTGTGTTGTCTGATTGCTGAGGCTAAGACTTCCAATACTATGTTGAATGACAGTAGTGAGAGTGGACATCCCTGTCTTGTTCCTGACCTGAGGGGGAAAGCTCTCAGTTTTTCCCCATTGAAGATATTAGTGTGGGGTCATTCATAAATGGCTTTTATGATCTTGAGGCATAATCCTTCTATCCCTACTTTCTTGAGGATTTTTATCAAGAAAGGATGCTGTATTTTGTCCAACGATTTTTCTGCATCTGTTGAGAGGATTATGTGGTTCTTGTCCTTTCTTTCATTGATGTGAGGAAGCACATTAATTGTTTTGTGTATATTGAACCAGCCCTGCGTCCCAGGTATAAATCCCACTTGGTCGTGGTGAATAATTTTTTTAATGTATTGTTGGATCCGGTTGGCTAATATCTTGTTGAGGATTTTTGCATCCATGTTCCTCAGGGAAACTGGTCTATAGTTCTCCTTTTTAGTGGAGTCTCTGTCTGGTTTTGGAATCAAGGTCATGCTGGCTTCATAGAAAGAGTTTGGAAGTTTTCCTTCCATTTCTATTTTTTGGAACAGCTTCAAGAGAATAGGTGTTAACTCTTCCTTAAATGTTTGGTAGAATTCCCCTGGAAAGCCATCTGGCCTTGCACTCTTGTTTTTTGGAGATTTTTGATTATGAATTCGACTTCTTTACTGGTTATGGGTCTGTTCAAATTTCCCATGTTTCAGTTTTGGTAATTTCCCTTCTTGTTTCCCTTCTTGTTTCAGTTTTGGTAGTGTATATGTTTCTAGGAATTTGTCCATTTCTTCCAGATTGCCCATTTTATTGGCGTATAATTGCTCATAATATTCTCTTATTATTGTTTTTATTTCTCCTGTGTTGGTTGTGATCTCTCCTCTTTCATTCTTGATTTTATTTATTTGGGTCCTTTCCTTTTTCTATTTGATCAAACTGTCTAGTGGTTTATCAATTTTGTTAATTCTTTCAAAGAACCAGCTTCTGGTTTCATTGATTTGTTCTACTGATATTTTTGGTTTCAATAGCATTGATTTATGCTCTAATCTATATAATTTCCTGTCTTCTGCTGGTTTTGGTTTTGGCTGTTCTTTAAGGTATAAGGTTAGGTTGTATATCTGAGATATTTCTTCCTTCTTTAGGAAGGCCTGGATTGCTATATACTTCCCTCTTATGACTGCCTTTGCTGTGTCCCAGAGGTAACATTGTTCGGTTTCTAATTGTTCATTACCATAATATAGAAATACATTGATTTTATATATTTATCTTTTTTTTTTTAAGTAGGCTCCTTCCCAACTTGGGGCTTGAACTCATGGCCCTGAGATCAAGAATCTCAAGCTCTACCAAATGAACCAGCCAGGTGCCCCTCTATATTTATCTTGTATCCTACAAACTTTCTAAAAAATTTTTAAAATTATTTTTATTTTTGAGAGGCAGAGAGAGACAGAGCGTAAGTTGGGGTGGGGCAGGGAGAGAGACACAGAATCTGAAGCAGGCTCCAGGCTCTGAACTTTCCGCACAGAGCTCAATGCAGGGCCTGAACCCACGAATGGCGAGATCATGACCTGCGCCAAAGTTCGACACTCAACCAACTGAGCCACCCAGGCACCCCTATCCTACAAACTGTCTAAAATAATGTATTAGCTAAGCCGAGTCTTTGGTAGTTTCTACATATGCAATCATGTTGTCTGTGAATAAAAAGAGTTTTGTTTCTTCATTTCCAATCTTTATGCCTTTTATTTCTTCTTTTTGTCTCTGGTGCTGGCTAGGACATCCAGTTCCATGTTATTTTAGGTCATGACAAAAATTAGAGAAATGGATGACCTAGAAACTTCTCACAGATGAGTAAGTTCTTATGATGATGAAGATGCATATAGAAGCCATCTCAGTCTGAACTAAAATGGGATACTTACCTGGAAATTATTGGACTGTTGAGTGGTGATGCACTATAAACTTCGTAGTAAGATAATCATTTACATCTCTAGGCACTGTTCCACAAGCTATTTCCAAAATATGATTTAAGACACAATTTGAATACGTTTCTTGGGCAACTGTGACCTACAACATATTTTATCAAGTGTGACATCTACTTTATAGACTATCCTCATCCTTGTGTGTGCTATTGAGTGAGATCACAGATCTGCCTTTAAGCTTCTAATCACCAACTAGTGATAAACTCTTCCATAACCATATAAGCTCAGGAGAAATGGAAGAAGATACTCAAATGTCTTTTTGTAGTTTTAAAAATTAAAAACCCCATAATTCCAATTGTTCTGTACAAAGAGGTTAACCAATTATTCATTGACTGAGGAGTCTGAGGAAAGAATAAAGGGTAAATTTTATACATGGTGATGATGATGGTAGCTTTCAGTATGTTCTTTTTAGACTAATAACCTGGTAATTCTGAGGGCTGTTAAAGCCATGACTCCTGAGAAGTGAAAATATTTTGAGAAACTTCCCAGCAGGAGAAGACTCTTTACCTAGGGTTCTGGGCCCCATTCTAGCCCAAATGTTCTGGATTTGCATCAACTCTGTCCCTCTTCCCTTGACCCTGGCTGTAGCCATTCCAGAAGACTGTGATGTCATTAGACACAAGACAAAAACTCCCATTTTGGGGCTTCTCCAGCTGTCCCTAGACACATGGCAACCTTAGCACAAAGAAGAGAATACAGGCTGTGGAACCAGGAGATGTGGTTCCTTTTGCTATTAACCAGCTGCTGATTTCGAGCCTCTACCCTTACTGACAGAATGAAGGAGCCAGACAAAATAGTACAGTGATGATACGAACATTCCTTTTTAAAAAAATTTCTATGGTGGGTTTTTTTTTTTTTGGTTTGGTTTTTTTTTTTTTTTTTTTTGGTTTTGTTTTGTTGCTTAAGAGCTTGTAATGTCACAGTATCACAATTATTCTATGAGTGATCTAGAAAAGTATTTTGTTCATTTTCCTGGCAAAAAAAAGTTGAAGCTCAGAGATAAATGTCTTAGAGCTAGTTTAAGTGGTAAGGCCTGTGTCAAGGGGCAAATCCAATACTGTTGCCTTCTGGTTTAGTGTTCTTTCTACAGTATCATAGGGAAAAGACTGCAAAGAGGCACCCTGCCAGGCACAGTTCTGTTGGCCACCAGTGTTCTTAAAGTTTAAACTGGGATGTGCTTCTCATTTGCATAGGTCACTCCAACCATGTGTTGTGCCCATCACTTTCAGGATCTGCCTGGCCCTTGAGTTGTGACGCTGCCACAGAAACATAGATCCGTACATCACTCGATTTCATTCGATTTTAGTATTTTATTATCACATGCGTTCATTCTTCTCTGTTTCAACACTTCCCAGGACTCAACTTGTTCATCTGCATCAAAACAGCTATAAGTACTGACTTGTCTAAAAGAAAACACCGTGACCTGTAGTGGCAAATTATCTTTTGGGGCAAGGTTTGCTCTATCATCGAAGCACAGAATATGGTGGCACATAAACTTGCTATCATCCTAAGTCTGTTCACCCAAAACCTGACTCCTGAAATTCCATCATCTATGATTGTTAGTCAAATAAACATGGACAGAAAGAAACAGAAGACTTTTCAAGAAAATGGCCTTCGCCCTATTCCCCAAAGTCGCAAAGCAAAGGTACGGCTCGGTTAGAAGTACATAAAAGGATCATTTCATTCATACCTCTGGGTTGAGGCTGAAAGCTTTTGCTGGTTTTCCCACACAGAGAAAATCAAAAATAATTTCTTTCATTGCAAAATCTAAGCGTTCCTGTAGTGGAAAAGAGACAACAAAACAAAGATTTTAAAATACAAATTCAGTGTGAAGTGTCTATTTTCATTTTAGGCCACCAACAGGTGGTTGCTACAAGAAGCAAGATGCTGTTCAGTTTTATGCATTAAGAGAATCCCTGAAGGAAGACCATGCCCCTTAGAGCCTTGGGTGAGGCTGCCCGTTTTCATGTGATGTACAGAGATGCTTTTGTTATGTAAAATGTGGAATTTAGCCCCTAAAGCCTGGAATGACGAATGATAAAACAAAAAACAAAAAACAAATCCCCCAAATGAAAAACCAAAACACTTGGAATGTCTGGGCTTAAATACAGTCTCAACACTTTCTGCTTGTAAAGCAAATGCTGATCACCTCTTGAAACTCAGTTTAAAATATACGTTTAAAAATACCACTGCAAAATGACCATCTTCTTCTATTCTCTAACGTTTCAAATCCTTGGGCTCATATTATAATGGACAATGTCTGAAAGCGAAATGAACAATCAACAAATAAGACATACTATGATTACGTAAGTGAGAAAGCAGAAGCCAGATTCTAATGGTTTGAGACAGTGGCTGCTATGATATGACTGGTTCATTTTAAACAATATTCTGGAATAAGCAAAACACATTCTCAGGCACGTGATAACTATATGCAGAAAAATCACATTAATTCATCTGCCCAAAAAGCAAGAAACGTCTTTTCCCTAAGAGCAAATATGACAGAGGCATCTCATTATCCGAACACATAGAGAGATATTATACATTACTAGTCTGTGAAGTAACGACTGACCCTTACATCTTTATATCAATGTCAATTGTACTAATAGTATTTTCATGCCTATAATTTCCCTTTATCCACACAGCATTCTGAAGTACACTGGGTGAGCATTTCCCTCCACGTTTTACAGTTCATTTTACAGTTCAAGACACAGAAGAAAGATGCTTGCTCTCTGACTTGTTTAAGGGTATAGAGCTGGCTTGTAGCAGAGGCTGAACTGGGATAATTATCTTTTCACATTGTTCTGTAAGTCACGAGGAAGTCAAAGTTGGGATATAACCATTTACCCACAAAGTGTGATTTAAAAAGTAAAAATCTTGGGTCTAAATAGTAAACTAAATACTAAAATCTATGCTTACCATTATTGGACCCAGTTTTTAAGGAAATTAGTACCTTTAAGTTCTTAGAAAAGTTCCTGGCAGGGGAGCCTGGGTGGCTCAGTTGGTGAAGCATCTCACTTCAGCTCAGGTCACGATCTCATGGCTCCTGAGTGCAAGCCCCCCATCAGGCTTTGTGCTGACTGCTCAGAGCCTGGAGCCTCTTTTGGATTCTGTGTTTTTGTCTGTCTCTGCCCCTTCCCTGCTCATGCTCATGCACTGTCTCTCTCTCTCTCTCTCAAAAATAAATAAACATTAAAAAATTAAAAAAAAAAGTTCCTGGCAAAGAGTAAGTGCTTGATAAATTCTAATATTCCTATTCATGCTTCTTTCTCACGGGGTGAAAGAGCATTTTTATTCACTCCTCAATTTCACAAAGCAATCTTTTGATTTCCTCCAAACACCAGACTCTTGGCTTCCTCCTGACTTGCAGAATCCAGAGCAGAGCATCGGGACAAAACAGGGACTGGGAGTCAAGAGGCCCTTTTACTAATAGGTTCTATGGCCTTGGATGAGTCACTTAAACTCTCTCAACTCCTTCATGTGACAGACGCTGAAAACACTTGACGTACCCATGTCACTATTTGTTTTGAAGAAAAAAAAAAAAGCTACGTGTGAAAACACTGACAACACCATCCTGCAAAGTCTTTCCACATAAGCTATTACTTCAGACTTTTCACCTGGTAGTACTTGCTAGGAAGGAGACTGGCTACTTGAAGGCAGTTAGATCATTCCCACTGCCAGAAGCTTCTCCATTACCTGCGCAATGAACTGGATGATTTTCACAAAGATGTTCAGAGGCATATCCCTTGGCACCACACCACGGGACCCTTTGGGGAAAAGTGTTGTGATGATGGTTATAAGACGGCTGAAAGATAGGGAGAAAAAAAGAGAACACAAGCAAGATTGGCTGAGCTCCAGTCCTGTAAGTGAAAACGGCAGATGTTTCATCTTATCTAAGTATCAGAGAGAATTCAGAAAAAGAAAACAAACCACTTCATCCCTTTTTCATCAGCATAATTACTCTATCAAGTTTTTCTGCAAAACTAAGGGCAGTGGGAAGATTATAGCCGTGTGCTTTGTTAACACGGTGAAGGCAACCTTGGCCGTGGAAGCTTGCCATCCTAGTAGAGGCTGAAATTTCTGTAATGGCTGCTGAGCTACTGACTAAGCAAAGACTGAAAATGTCCTTAGGACTTAGATCTTTTAGAAAGTGTCAACTTTGAATAGTTTCTACTTTGGTTAGTATAGGTAGCAGTAAAACAAAACACCCTCTTTATTGGCTGAGTAATGGTTACCATTAACTCAGTGAGGTAGTTACCATTAACCCAAACCAGATCCTTACCTCTGAGTAGCTGTGTTGCTTTCACATTTAATTCGAATCATGTAAACCCAGAGTAATCTGTATAGAGATTCCAGTGCAACCCGAGCCATCTTGGGGTCTTTATTCTGCAACAGAAACCAGCATGTAAGATAGCATTAGATTTAAGATTTAATTAATATTACATGGTAAAAAAAAAAAAAAAAGATTAAATGGTACTGTATGGAATGTATGGAGATTATTCTTTTCTGAATGGCTTAGAAATGCAGGGCCCCTACAAGGCACTGCATCATCTGGGATTTATGGGGTATTTGCATCCGGGTGTCCATTGTGTAAATAATCTATGAGGAGGGATCCAAATAGCCATGAGGGCAGGGCAGAGTGGTTCTGGGGGAAGTCATGTCATTCTCTCTTTGCCAAGGTGAATACTTGAAATTGCCTTCTTCCTCCAGCCCTAGGGAACCTGCATTCTCTAGCACTAAGAGAATAATTAATCTCTTCTTTCTAGTGTTGATTATGCCCTTGTAAACATTGTTTTTGTTTTGATTCCCCAAGTTCCCTACCCACCCCCCCCCCCCCCCACTGCCTGAATCTAATTACCCACCAACATTTATTGAGATGAATGTGTACTAGGCACTGCGTTAGAACATGGGATATAGAGATAAAAGATAATCCCTTTCCCTAAATTGTTTACAACCTCTGGGGGATGGGAGATGGATAAAAAGCAATCAACTCTAAGGCAGTAGAAAAAACTGGTAGGCACAGGAGCTAAAGAATGAAAACAGAAAAAAAGACAAGCTATGGCAAGCTCAAGGAAGGTCAGGAAAAATTTTAAGGGGCACATGAAAACTCAGATGAACTTTAATCCAATCATTTACTCATGTGTTCATTCAACAAACATTTGAGTGGCTACAGTGGGCCAGGTACTGTGCTTGGCACAATATGAAACTTTGCACGGTGTAAAAGGATGATGGGAAGGGAGAGCGTGTGGAAGCTAAGACTGCTGAAGAAGACCAGTCATGTCTCATACCCTGGCAATAGTTTGTATTCCAGTGCCTAGGGCCAGATGAAGGAGCAGGGGCTGATGAGGGTTATGAGGAAGGCAAGGGTGATGTGTGGGACCCTGCATGCCAGGTTAACAAAGGGGACCAGGGTTCTCCTGATGGTGACAGGAAGCCACTAAGATCAAGGAGACCACGGAAGAAGTCCCCACACCTTGCGGAAAGGAACAGAGGCAGACCAACTGTGACAGAGCTGCTGGCTTCTGGGTAATAACAGACCAGAGAGGAAGCAACGGATTCTTTCCTTACTGTCCTGTCTTAATCTAATCATATTCCTCTTGATTTAAAAATCATGCACTGGATAGTTTCCCTGATGCCTGTGGGATCCAGGTAACATTTCTTGGCATGGCATAACTGACCGGTCAATATGTAGCTCTAATCTACCTTTTCTGCCTCCATCCTGCTTTTCCCCCACAAGCTTCCTCAACTGTAGCTAGGCCATGTTCATTCCATTTCCATGTCAAGAGTGGGTTCCTTCACCCCTTGCCCCTGCCTCCTTCTTTTCTATCAGGTGAACCCTACTCCTTCACAGTCAACTTGAACATCCCCTCTTTTGTGCAGGCTTCTCTGTTCCTCCCCAGGGTCCTCAATCTCATACCATTAAAGCTAATTATTCTGTCCTGAATGTCTTCTGACCTTCAAACAACCTCTAGCAAATGGTCTTGTTTAGATGTCGGAAAGGAAGGGGCATTATTTACTGTAATATCTATTAGAATTCCTGCCATTCTTCAAGGGGTCGATAAATGTTTCCTAAACCGTGTTTAAATGTCACTTTTAACTGTCTTACAAGTTTTTTGCTCTTACGTTACTTCTCTTCCCTTACTTATTTATCTTGTCATAATTGTCTTAGCTGTTTTATTCTTAGTGTAGATAATTTGGTACTGATTTTTGTAGAATTCATAAGTGTTTAGACATAAAGTTTATTTTTAGGCTATTTATGTAAATAAATTTTATGGAAAAGACTATAGAGAGTAGTTTTTTAGATTTAGGAAAAGTGGATTTCTTATGTCAAATTTTTGGTGTGATCATTATTATAAAATTCTAAATTTCTACATGCATTTAGGTCTGTTTTTAGAATTTTATTAGTCTGTCCATTCCTGTGCTAATACCACATCATTTTCAGTTTAACATGTGTTTTATTACTAGATTATACACCTGAACTAATATTACACTGTATGTTAACTAACTGGAACTTTTCTAGCTCTAGGGAAAAAAAGGCCCCGACTTTTTTTTAAGGCCCCACCTTTTTTAAAGCATACATTTATATACAAAGGACAATTTTTTGCTTGCTTGATTTGCCTGTTTGGTTACATAAAGAAACTTTAAGTAAATGACTAAACTGTAAAGTTGCATTTAAAATATTCCATCATTAAAAAACTGGGGTTATTGTGTTTTTCTAGATTTTTAAAATTTTTAATTTTTTTTTAAAGTTTACTTATTTATTTTGAGAGAGAGGGAGGGAGGAAGGGGGAGAGAGAGAGAGACAGAGAGAGCATATAAGCAGAGGAGGGGCAAAGAGGATGCCAAGTAGCCTTCTTGCTGACACCACACAGAGCCCAATCTGGGACTCAAACTCATGAGCTGTGAGATCACAACCTGCGCTGAAATCAGGAGTCGGACACTTAAGCGACTGAGCCACCCAGGCATCCCTTTCCTTAAGGGACTTCTAATCACCTCCTGGACGTCTCAGTTCCATGATGTGGTACATGAGGGGGCCTTTGGCAATGTGGCTCCCCCATTACTACCTCCTAGGTTTGGTGCACCCCATGTCATTATATCCCTTCTGCAATTTCCTAAATGCCTCAAATGCCTTCCTACCCCTGGTCTATTTGGAAAACTTCTATTCCCTGGCGAGATTCAGTTAGGTGTTATCTCCTCTGTTAAATCCTCTATTACAACAACTATTTCTCCTCCCCTGCCCCCCCACCCCCTGCAGAGAGACTGCCAAGTGCCTCTACTCTCTGCTTCCAGAATGTTGTTCTACCCCTTTACGTTTCTTACCAGACTGTGAACTCCAGAATTTTGGTTTGTTCATTTTTGTGTCCTCAATGACTGCCATACAACAGGCTATCAGTAAATATCAATGTAAAAAAAGCAGACTGTGAGTAGTTGCAGAACAACTTGATGCATAAGCAAGATGTCTTTATCTAGAACCTATACAAGGAGGCAGTTTGACGCAGTGGCATAGAACCATCCTGAACTTACCTCCTCCTAAGGACACAACAAATCTATAGCTACATATGGAACAGTTCCCTCTGGAAAGCACCTGAGAACTAGCTGAACAGCTACTTTACAACAAAGGGTAAAAGAGCCACGTCAGGACAGGTAGGAGAGGCAGATACATGGTCTTGACAAAAAAACCCTACCCTCAGAGTGGTGACCCGCCACGGGGAGGGGTCTCATGAATAAGGAATTCCTCCCTGAGGAGCATGGAGTTTGTTTCCACATTAGCCACCCCATCCCTTGGGACCTGCATCAGAGAAATGAGCCCCCCAAATGTGTCACTTGGAAAATGAACAGGGCTTATATCCACGAGAGCAATAGGGCGGTAGGGAAAGAGAGAGTTTCTGCTCTTAAAAGGCTCACATGCAGATTCACTCTCCCTGGGACCCAGTGAAAAAGCAGCAGTCAGAGAAGAGCCTAGACCATATGTGAAGAAGATAAAGTTGCTGATATTAAGGCACGTGTTAGAAGGGCAAAAGACTGTTGGGACTCTGCCTAGGGATGGAGGCGCTGGTGGGTGACATTTTTACCTTCTTTCTCTACCTTGCTGGTGCTGGCACTGGGAAGTACTATTTTTGCACTCACTCTAACCAACCAGTGGCAACTCCCATCCCCCATGCCACTGCTTTGGATTTGCACCTCTTGTGTTGCTCCTATAATGTCGCCCCTGTGCCCCTTGACCTACCAAAGCCAGCATGCATGCACAGCCCACACAGGGGGATGCCCTTGAGTTTTAGGCTCTGGTGGCCAGGGGGATTGCATTTGTAGACCCTATGAGTCTTAAACAACCAGAGAGACAGTTCCAGAGACAACCAAGAGCTAGGGCAAAGTTAAATATTAAGGTTCATTGCTTACATAGGGCCACCCCCTTAAGACTGGGTGAGATAGCTATTTTGCCTAACACATAGAAACAAATAGAGAGAGTCAAGCAAAATGAGGAAACAGAGGAATATATTCCCAACAAAAGAACAAGATAAAACCCAGGAGGAAAAAAAAAAAAACCAACTTTACTGAAATGGAGATACATAATTTACCTGATAAGGAGTTAAAGTAATGGTCATAAAGACGCTCACTGAACTGAGGAGAAGAATGGATGCACACAGAAAGATTTCAACATAGAAGAAAAATAAGAAAAGATCAGAAAGTCCCAAACAGAAGTCACAGAGCTGAAGAACACAACTGACTGCACTAAAAAATATATTAAAAAGGTTTAACAGCAGACTAGATGAGGCAGAAGGAAGAATCAGTGATCTGGGAGACAGGGCAGTAGAACTCACCCAAATAGAAAAGCAGAAAGAAAAAAATAAAAAAAAAAATAAAGATAGCTTAAGGGACCTATTAGACAACATCAAGCAGAATATAGGGCTTCCAGGAGGAAGAGAGAGAGAGAGAAAGGGGCAGAAAACTTATTTCAAGAAATAATGGCTAAAAACTTCCCTAAAAAACTTCCAAACAAGAATATTGTATGCAGCAAGATTATCATTTAGAATTAAAAAAGAGATAAGGATTTCTGCAGACAAGCAGAAGCTAAAGGAGTTCATCACCACTGAATTGGCCCTAAAAGAAATGTTGAAGAGACTGCATTAAGCTTAAAACAAAGGGCACACTAATTAGTGATAAGCGAACACATGAAAGTAAAAATCTCACAGGTAAAGGTAAACATATAGTAAAAAAAAAAGTGGACTAATCACTTATAGTTAGTATGAATGTTAAAAGACATAGTAAAATAACGATATACTAATTACTTAAGGAATACACAGAGATGTAAAATGTGACATCAAAAACACAAAAATGCAGAGTTTTAGAATGCATTCAAACTTAACTTGCTATCAACTTAAAATAGACTGTTAAATATATAGGCTGTTAGATGTGAGTCTCATGGTAACCACAAAGCAAAAACCTCTAAAAGATACATAAAAGATAATGAGGGGCATTGGGGTGGCTCAGTCAGTTAAGCTTCTGCCTCTTGATCTCGGCTTAGGTCATGATTTCACGGTTCGTGAGATTGAGCCTCACATCGGTCTCTGCACTTACGGCACGGATCCTGCTTGGGATTCTCTCTCCTCTCTCTCTGCCCATCCCCCACTTGCACTCTCTCTCTCAAAATAAATAAACTTAAAAAGATAATGAGAAAGGAATCTAAGCATAACACCACAGAAAGTCATTAAATCGCAAGGGTAAAAAGCAAGAGAAGAAGGGAAAAGAGAGAAACTACAAACAGCCAGAAAAAAATTAATAAAATAACAGTAAGTACAGACCTATGAGCAACTACTTTAAATGTAAATGGACTAAGTGCGCCAATCAAAAGACATAGGTTTGTTGAATGGATAAAAAACCCAAGACTCATATATGCTGCCTATAAGAGATTCACTTTAGATGTAAGGACACGTACAGACTGAAAGTGAAGGGATGGAACAAGATTCCATGCAAACAGAAACCAAAAGAAAGCTGGGGTAGCTGTCCTGACATCAGACAAAACAAACTTGAAAATAAAGACTATAATAAAAGACAGAGAAGGGTATTACATAATGACAAAGGGGGTCAATCCAACAAGAAAATACAACATCCGTAAATATTTATACACCCAACATACAAGCACCTAAATGTATAAAATGAATATTAACAAACCTAAAGGGAGAGACTGACAACAACACAATAGTAAGTAGGGAACTTTAAAGCCCCGCTTACGTCAATGGATAGATCACCTAGACAGAAAATCAATAGGGAAATATTGGCTTTAAATCACACATTAGACTTTAAATGGTACATTACACTAGATGGACTTAATAGATGTATACAGAACATTCTTTCCCAAGTCAGTAGAAAACACAATTCTACTCAAGTGCATGTGGAACATTTGCCAAGAGAGATCATACGTTAGTCCACAAAACAAGTCTAAATAAATTTAAGAGGACTGAAATCATATCAAGCATCTTTTCCAACCATAGTATGAAGGTTAAAACCAATTACAAAAACAAAATTGGAAAAATCACAAATATGGGGAGATTAAGCAGCATACTAATGAATAACCAATAAGTCAATGAGGAAATCAAAGAAGAAATTAAAAAAATACCTTGAGACAAACAAAAATGGAAATACAATGTACCAAAATCTATGGATACAACAAAAGCAGTTCTAAGAGGAAAGATTATATTGATATAGGCCTATCTCATGGAACAAGAGAAATATCAAATAAGCAATCTAACTTTAAACCTAAAGTAACTGGACAAGAAGAACTGTCAAAGCCCAGAGTTATCAGAAGGAAGGAAATAATAAAGATCAGAGTGGAAATAATGAGATAGCGACTAAAAGATATAGAGAAGATCAATGAAACTAACAGCTGGGTCTTTGAAAAGATAAACAAAATTGACAAGCTTTGGGGCTAGACTAAAAGAAAAATAGAGAGGGCTTAAATAAATAGAATCAGAAAATAAAGAGGAGAAATTGCAACTGATACAAAAGAAATACAGAAGATCATAAAGGACTATTATGAACAATTATATGCCAACCACTTAGACAACATACAAGAACTAAATTAATTCCTAGAAACATACCATCTTCCAAAACTGAATCATAAATAGAAAAATCTGAACAGACCAATTACTAGTAAGGAAACTGAATCAGTCATAAAAAAACTCCCAACAAAGAGAAGTCCGGGACCGATGGCTTCACTAGTGAATTCTACCAAACCTTCAAAGAAGGTTTAATATCAATCCTTCTTAAACTCTTCCAAAAACTTGAAAAGAAGGGAATACTCTCAAACTCATTTTATGATGTCAGCATTACCCTGATACTAAAACCAGACAAGAACACAACAACAACAAAAAAGAAAGTTACAGGCCAATATCCCTGATGAACATAGATGCAAAAATCCTCAACGAAATATCAGCAAACTGAATTCAACAAGACATTTAAAGGATTATACACCATGATCAAATGGGATTTATTCCAGGGATGGAAAGATGGTTCTACATTTGCAAATCAATCAACATGATAAGCCACATTAACAAAATGAGGGATAAAAATCCTCTGACTTCTCAATAGATGAAGAAAAGCATTTGATAAATTCAATATCCATTTATGATAAAAACTCACAACAAATTGAGTATAGAGGGAATGTACCTCGAAATAATAAGGGGCCATATACTGCAAGCCCACAGAATATCATACTCAGTGGTGAAATACTGAAAGCTTTTTCCTTTACGATCAGGAACAAGGCAAAGACGCTCACTTTCACCACTTTTATTCAACATAGTATTGGAAGTCCTGCCCAGAACAATTAGGCAGAAAAAAACAAATAAAAGTCATCAAAATTGGAAAGGAAAATGTAAAACTATCACTATTTGCAGACAGCATAATTTAATACATAGAAAAACCTAAAGACTCTACCAAAAAACTTAGAATAAACAAATTCAGTAAAGGTGCAAGGTACAAAATCAAAATACAAAAATCTGCTGCATGTTTAGACACTAACAACAAACTATCAGAAAGTGAAATTAATAAAATAATCCCATTAACAATTTCATCAAAAAGAATAAAATACCTAGGAATAAATTTAACCAAGGATGTGAAAGACTTGTACACTGAAAACTATAAGACATAGATGAAAGAAATTAAAGAAGACACAAATAAATGGAAAGATATTCTATGATTAAAATAATTAAAATAATAGATTAAAATAATCTATTTTAATAGATTAAAATAATCTCATAGATTAAAATAATTAATATTGTAAAAATTTACATATTACCCCAAAGTAATTTACAGATTCAGTATAATCTCTACCAAAATTCCAATGCATTAAAACATTTTTTTTAATGTTTATTTATTTTTGAAAGAGAGAGCATAAGCAGGGGAGGGGCAGAGAGAGAGGGAGACACAGAATCTGAAGCAGGCTCCGGGCTCTGAACTGTCAGCACAAAGCCTGATGTGGACTTGAATTCATGAACAGCGAGATCATGACCTGAGCCCAAGTCAGATGCTTAACTGACTGAGCCACCCAGGCTCCCCTCCAATGGCATTTTTCATAGAAATATAGCAATCCTAAAATTTGTGTGGTACCACAAAAGGTCCCAAATACTGAAAACAATCTTGAGAAAAACAAAGCTGGAGGCATTATGCTCCTTGATTTCAAAATACATCACAAAGCTATAGTAATCAAAATAGTATGGTATTGACATTAAAACAGACACATATATCAATGGAACAGAGGGCACAGAAATGAATACAAGCATACATGGTCAATTAATTTACAACAAAGGAGGCAAAATTATACAAGAAGAAAAATGTTTTTCAATAAATGGTGTTGGGAAAACTGGACAGCCACATGCAAAAGAATTAAATTTTACCACTATCTTATAATGTACACAAAAATTAACTAAAAATAGATTAAGGGCTTAAATGTAAGACCAGAAATCACAAAACTCTTAGAAGAAAACAGGCAGTAAGTGCTAGACATTGCTCTTGGTGATATTTTTTGGATCTGACTCCAAAAGCAAAGGCAACAAAACAAAAATAAACAAATGGAACAACATCAAACTAAAAAGTGTCTGCCAAACAAAGGAAAACATCAACAAAATAAAAAGGCAACTTACTGAATGGGAGAAGGTATTTGCAAATCATATATTAGATAACGGGTTAATACCCGTAATATATAAAGAACTCACACGGCTCAATAACAAAATACAAATGATCACATTAAAAACTGGGCAAAGGATCTGAATAGACACATCTCCAAAAAAAAACAAAAAAACAAAAAACAAAAAACCACACAGATGGCCATCAGGTATGTGAAAAGATGCCCCAAACCATGCATTGTCAGGGAAATGCAAATCAAAACTACAATGTGACATCACCTCACACCTGTCAAAATGGCTATTACCAAAACGACAAGAAATAACAAGTGTTGGCAAGGATGTGGAGGAAAGAGAACCATCCTACACTGTTGGTTGAAATGTAAACTGATGTAGCCACTATGGAAAACAGGATGGAAGTTCCTCAAAACATTAAAAATAGAACCGCCATATGATCTAGCAATTCCTTCTGGGTATTTATCTGAAAAACAAACACACTAATTAAAAAAGATATATGCTCCTCTATTTACTGCAGCATTCTTTACAATAGCCAAGATATGGAAACAGCCTGAGTGTCCATCAATGGATAAATGGATAAAGATAATGGATAAAAGTGGAATATTACTCAGCCATAAAACGAATGAAACTTCGCCATTTGTGATAACATGGGTGAACTTTGAGGGTATTATGCTAAGTGAAATAAGTCAGACAGAGAAAGACAAATACCATATGATTTCACTCACATGTGGAATCTAAAAAATAAAACTAAATAACAAACAGAACAGAACTCATAGATACAGAGAAGAAATCGGTAGTTGCCAGAGGGGAAGGAGGTGGGGGTGGGCAAAATGGCTGAAGGGCATCAAGAGGTACAAACGGGATTAAAAAACAAGTAAGTCACGGGGATGTAATGCAATGCACAGCATGGTGACTGCAGTCAGTAACTTTGTATTACAAATTTGAAAGCTGCTAAGAAAATAAGAAAAGTTCTTATCACAAGAAAAAAAAGTTTTGGGCGGCACCTGGGTGGCTCAGTCGGTTGAGTGTCCGACTTCGGCTCAGGTCATGATCTCACAGCTTGTGGGTTCGAGCCCCGCTCTGTGCTGACAGCTCAGAGCCTGGAGCCTGCTTCGGATTCTGTGTCTCCCTCTCTCTCTGACCCTCCCCTGTTCATGCTCTCTCTCTGTCTCGAAAATAAATAAACATGCAAGAAAATTAAAAAAAAAAATTTTGTCTGTAACTTTGTATTGCGACAGACGGTAACTAGACTTATGTGGTGATGCTTTTGCAATGTATAAAAATGATGAACCATTATGTTGTACACCTGAAACTAATATAATGTATGTCAAATATACTTCAATTAAAAACAAAGGACCTACATACAATAGGCAACCTTTGGCATGTAGCTGAAATTAATCTACATGGTTCAATGATATTACTAAACATCTTCTACTTGTAATGGCATTCTGATATTGCAAAAGTGCTTTCACGGGCGCCTGGGTGGCTCAGTCAGTTAAGTGTCCGACTTTGTCTCAGGTCATGATCTCACAGGTCATGGGTTCGAGCCCTGCATTGGGCTCTGTGCTGACAGCTCAGAGCCTGGAGCCTGCTTCACATTCTGTGTCTCCCTCTATCTCTGCCCCTGCCCCCATCATGCTCTGTCTCTCTCTCAAAAAGAAATAAACTTTAAAAAAATATGAAAAAAAAAGTACTTTCACATACCATGACATTAGTTGAGGGATTTTATCATTGAGACAGACCAAATGACTTGCTCAGAGTCATTAGGCTGGTAAATGACAAGCAGCGATTAGGAACCGACTTCTCCAGGAAGTACTATTTTCTTAGAAACTGGAATGTATATCTGACATGAGGCTTACTGTATCCGGGATTGTTATCAATGCTCTACATATGTTATTAACTCATTTTAATTTTCACAACAATATGAGGTAGATACTGTCATTGTTCTCATTGGGCAGATGAAGAAATCAAGGCACAGGAGGGCTAATAAGTGGCAGTGCTAGAATTTGAACCTAGACTATCTGGTTCTAGTGTCTTCTAAGCATTAATTTTTATATACTGTTTAATATTATATGGTTCAAATATGCTGCTGGCACCCACTAGACTGTACTCTACTGAAAACAGGATTTCCTTCTCAGTGTTTTTGTATGCCAGTAGCAGCTAACACAATAAGGGTTTGATAAATATTTTCAGGATGTAAACATTTTAGCATATGTCTCAAACCACTGATAGCTATCAAAAATCTCCACTTCGAGATCAAAGGACTCTTCTTCCATTGTAATCTGCTTCTCCATTAATTCATTAACAACAATATATTAATTGATTGTGGCTCTGTCCAAGAAACTAGTAGGCTTCAGAGTGGATCTTCCCTGTACCCCTTCCCCTCATCTCAGTGCTGGTCACCAACACACTTCACGTGACATGTCAGCTGGCCCAGCATCATGCCCACTTTCCTTAAATTTTGCTTTTACTTTACTTAAAGCAATTCAGTGTTAGCTGTAACCAGCAGGGAGAATTGAATTCACTGGCAACTTGGCTGGTGACAGGGTCATTTGAAAGACCAGTATTTGTCAAGATTCACCCGCTGACCATTGGTACTAAGTCACGTGAGCTTTTTATGAACATGCAAATTTCTTGACTGCACTCAGACATTCTCAGTCAGAATTTCTGGAGGTAGGTTTCAAGAAGCAGCATCTGTAACAGGCCACCTTGACGATGCTGTGCATGCTAAGGTCAAGCTCTATTGACAGACTGATAAATAATTTTAGTTGCCTTTTGATCTTGCTATACTCAAATACCTTCTAGTTCTCTCTTCCACTTCAACTAGAGCCATTGAAGTCAATCTATTTTTTTCTGTTGTATTCTCTTGCATATCATAGTCAACCCCTTTCTGCTTTCAGGCATTTCCTTTTGATACTCTGATCATAATTCCCTCATCAATGACCATATTACCCAAAGAACACACATGCTATAATTTAAGGATAAGCTTTAAAACTACTGAGCCAAAGATTTATGATTATTTTCTCTCGTCTGAATAAATAAGGCACTCATGGGAAGTAATATCCTTGTCAGCTGATTACTAATTTTTAAACCCTGTTTATGTGCACTGTTAGAATTTATAAATCCCACTTTGAAATGTGCCTCAGACAGATCTGAAACAGATGAAAAGAGATTTTCTCAAGTTTATAGAAATGAGATTAATATCAAAGCAGAATAACTGCTTCTACAAATTTATTATTTAAAATAGCCAATACTATATCACTTAAAGTTGACATTTACAAAAAGAATAGTAGTTGTTTTAAAATAAATGGTGCCATACATTTTAATGCATTCTACCAAGGGCTGTGGAATCCTTATATATATAAAGATATCATTAATTATCTTACTATTATATGAAAAGTTTAAAAAAAGTATTCCTTAAACTTCATTGTGATTACACAAATATACATTAAGTTCTAATGACAAGTTTCATCAAATATATTTATGGCAGCCATACTATTTTTGAGATTCTTAATGGAAATCGAGAGATTGAACCTAGAAAACCTGGTTCCAGTGTCTTCAAAGCATTATTTTTTCTACTTTGTTTAATATTATATGAAGGCCCATTCAAATATGCTATCGGTGTCTACAAATCCTTGCATACTCCCTCTTCTGCTCCTCCTGATGTATCATTCTGTCACAATATCCTACTTGATTTTATTTACAGCAGTTACTACTCTCTGAATTTTTTTTCTTATATATTTGTTTACTTGTTTGTTGTCTGACTTCACTAAATTACAAGGTCTAAGAGGTCAGAGAGTGTTAGTGTCTTACTCATCACTTACTCCCAGCACTTAGAATAGTGCTTGGTACACACTTGTAAAAAATTGTTGGGGCACCTGGGTGGCTCGGTTGGTTAAGTGTCTGACTCTTGATTTTAGCTCAAGTCGTGATCTCATAGTCATGGAATCGAGACCCCATAGGCTCTGTGCTGACCATGGAGCCTGCTTGGGATTCTCTCTCTCCTCTCTCTTTGCCCATCCCTGCTTTCTCTCTCTCTCTCTCTCAAAATAAATATATTTATAAATATAAATAAACATTTAAAAAAGTTGTTGACCAACTGATTGACTACATAAATGAATGCATTCAAGTCCTAGCACAAGCAGGACTGAGATGAATGGTAAATCATTTTTAATTCATTCATTCATTCATTCACATGAGCAGTGACTAAGACGAATGAAGAATCATTTAAAAACATTTTTTTTAATGTTCATTTATTTTTGACAGAGAGAGAGACAGAGCATGAGCGGGGGAGGGGCAGAGAGAGAGGGAGACACAGAATCCGAAGCAGGCTCCAGGCTCTGAGCTGTCAGCACAGAGCCCAATGTGGGGCTAGAACTCACGAACCACGAAATCGTGACCTGAGCCAAAGCCAGATGCTTAACCGACTAAGCCACCCAGGCGCCCCAGAATCATTTTTAACTAATTAATTAATTCATTCATTCATCCATTCCTCAGATGAAGTATTGTTATTGGAGAAAAGTATTTAGAAAAACATAAATAATATCAATGAAAGCATTAGGGAGAGCTAGGTGGAGCTAATGACATTGTCATGATGAAACCAGACAATGTATGTAAACCCCCAGCCATTGGCTTGCCTCATAACAGATCTCTAAGTACTGAGAGTTATTGTTGTTATTAATTATATAGTAAGCACATTTTTTAACCTTTAAAGTTTCTTTTATGATTTTGTTTTGTTTTTATAATCTGGACCTCTTAATCATAAAATAAAAAAATTTAAAAAATTTTTCTAATTATGTCCATTTTCAAGGATGGGAAACTAACACATAGGTTTTATGAATCCACATACTTATTATAAATAATACATGTTAAAAGAACTAGTAATAAATGGAGATTCACAACAAAAAAACTAAGTATTATTAAATCAAGTTTCAAAACGTATTTCCTTTTTCCAGAATTAGGTATATTATGGCACATGCGAAGAGAATGTATCGATTTTTAATTGCTCTATATGTTCAGATTCTGCCCTAAAATATATAGAAGAAAAAAGTATTGGTTACTACTAAGCAAGAGTGCTAGTGTTGTGGTCAGAACGTGCCATAAATTGCCCATCACTTTACAAGGGTAAATTGCTAATATAGGGTTGACCTACTTAACAACTGTAAATAAAGACTTCAAGTTTGTGTTTCCAAAGCAACCTGCTTCTGACAGACTGACTCGGAAGATAAACCAGGGCACTGACATTAAATGAGCGTTGAATCTGAGAGCTTGTTTACTTTGAAAGCATCATTTTTTTCATGCTCAATCACACTTCTATTCTGCTATATGTCACGCTGCTGCCTTGATGACTGGCGTCTGCAGAACATGTCAAGGATGGCTACCAAGTTCAACGTGTAGGGTTCAAAAAGTACGTTCATTATACTTAAGCATGTGTAGGGAAGTGGGAGACAAGGTGCGGAAGCGTGCCGGGAGCAAAAGGGAGAAAGGTAAATGGGGGGAGACTTGGTCTGGTGGTCTTGATAAAATGATATGGTTGGCGCTAAATGCCATAAAATACTGACGCTTATTTGAGACAAAGTATACTTCTGAAGCCATGGTAGTTTTCCTCGGGTATTTCTCACCCCAGTGAGTATTTGTGAGGAGGTTTTGGAAGATTTTCTGTCTATTTATGACATTTTAAAAAAATGTTTTTTAAGATTTATTTTTGAGAGAGAGACAGACAGAACGTGAGTATGGGAGGAGCAGAGAGAGGGAGGCACAGAACCCGAAGCAGGCTCCGGGCTCCGAGCTTTCAGCACAGAGCCCGACGCAGGGCTTCAACTCACAAACCGCGAGATCATGACCTGAGCCGAAGTCAGACGCCCCACCGACTGAGCCACCCCAGCGCCCCTATTTATGTAAAATGAGACATTTTACAATGGTCTCATTTAATCCCTACTGGGTTTAGTTCTAAATACATGTGATACCATTTTATTTCAACTGTAATCATCAAGGGTCTTTTTCTATCTTTTAGCCTTGCGATGGTGAATTCCAACAATTTATTACCCATAAGGTAAAATATCATTGCCTTAACTTGGCCTGGTCACTACCTCTTTCATGCTTCATGGGGTCTTCAATCTCTCCAAATGGCACAGGTATCTCTACCGTCAACTTCTATATTCCTGGCTGTCTCTATCATGCATTTTGAAACTTTGTTACATATCCCCCAATGAAATGCTAAGTTCCTGAAGGACAGAGACTCTAGTCTATTTCTAGTTTTTATATAGTTGACTTCCCTTGTCTTTCCCACTTTCAGCAGCATCCCTAGCACCTCACGCAGTGGGCATTTCATACCTACTTGGTGAATTGAATGGAATTCTGAAATTTGGTTCAGTCTCTATATCATTGACTCTATATACCCTTTGTGATCTCATGGCCATTCTCTTAGAAATTCTAAGGCTTGAAATGGTTGCATACGGACACACCATCAGCTGGCAGCCCCACTTTTCTCTAGGGCCATTTATAACCCTGTTATTAGGACTTTTTGATGGGTTTTGACTAAAGCACCAATGTTTTAACTTCGAGGCAATTATGTTCCAAAGTAAGATTATGCTGCTATCTATCAAAGACACCTACTTTAAACCAAAAAAATTTTTTGGCTTTTTTTTGGCCACAACAATAAGTTGTCATGCAAAGTATTATTTTAATTCTAACTAAAATTCATCTCAAATGAACTCAGAATAATGTACACAGAATAATGCACTGTGAACATTCTTAATCATGTCTCTTCTTTGTTTTGAATAAAATGGCCATTTTCTGTAAAGTGTAAATGAACAAAAAATATTTTTAAGTGCAACTAATAACTGAATAAGTTAACGGCGGATCAAACAACAACAAAATGACATTGTGCTGTGTGTTAGAGAGTATTATTGATGCGTAAATCTCTAAATAAAATATTGGAGAGTGGCTATTATATAATAGCTGATAACCCTGAAAAGCTTTTTGTTTTTCAGGATACTTAAAAGCTTAATTCTATATCCACTGCTATTATATTTCACTGCCAAGTGGAAGAAAATAAATGATTCTAATCTTGGATTTCACCATCAGTGCTCAAAACAGCTCTAATGCAGATTATGGTGTAATTATTGTAAATGCCAAAATAATATAATTAATCTTAACCACTTCACTAAATTAAAGTGTCTTAGAACAAAAAAGACAAGGCAACATGTACAAGCACATACAGGGTTGTATAACTAAATACATTTCAAAAATTCTAAAGCAGCAAATATAGACGAGCTTCAAGATTTTTGGGCACCATTGGAAATAACAGGAAAATACACACTGTTTGCATTTATATTAGGATTGATTTCCATTTAGTTGTCTTTCACCAATAGGTCACTGAAACTTAAACTATGTCTACTACTTAAAAGTTATAAAGCCAATTTTAAAACTATTCATTATAGTAGTTTTAACAGTAGCCTCCTCAGTTTTAGGAACATTGACTTCATTCCTCACATCATCCAGTACTTGTGCTAACTACCTGTAGGGCATTTGTTCAACGAATGCCTCGGGCTGATGGTCTACCATGTGGCTTGAATAGAACGCCTTCAAATAATCGCGAATAACAGTGACAGGAAATACATGTTCTCTGTGACTAGGGCCAGTCTTCCCACAGAATGGAACTTTCCTCCCAAATATTTTCCTAGACTAGAGGCGGCAGCGGAAGGATGCGGGAGGTATAGCTGAGCTTCTGAAATCAATTTGCATGGTTCTGCCAGTGAAGTTCGGCCTCCCCTTTTTTAATCTGTTTAGATAAAATGCAACAATTGATGCACATAAGAGGGTATTTAATTCTACCCTGAAAGCGATCCTTATTAGAAAAGATTCATTTCCCCAAATCTGAAATGATTTCTCTTATCCTTAGTTTTCTTCTAAAACTGACTATATTTAACAAGGAGAACTCTGATTAATATTTTTTTCGCTATTCCAACAGTATAGGGAAATTGCCCCGCCCACATCGGGAGCCACTCTCAGGAGCACATGTACCAGTCTCAGACGCATATCTAGTTCATAAAAGACTTTTTTGAGCTGACAAATACTAACTTTAAGGTTGGATAAGCAGTTGTTGAGGAAAATGTGCCACCTGTTCAGGAACAGCTGCTTCTGACTGACACAGAGAAGACAGGTCACCAGGGGGTACAGGGCCTGAGGAGAAAGAAGATGCGGTCACGAGCTGATTCATATTTCATCAAATCAGGTAACGCACGTTCTCTGCGATCGCTACCTATCCACCTCCTTCTGTGGGCCAGAATAAACAGGACGCTTCATAACACAACGAGGCCCAGGGGTGCCATGCAGAGGCAGGCATTTCACAAATGCTTTCTGATGATGGTGCGGATGGAATTATCTAGAATTACATGGTGTATAATAGTGTGTAATGTATAATAAGCTTCATGTATAAGTGGAAATCTGATTTACTCATTTAGTCTTCACTTAGGGATTTTAAAAACAAACTCATTAGCTTAGATCACTCTCAATTCTCAGAAAGAAAGCAGGAAGGCACATGAATTTTAAAAATATTATTGGGCTTTTTCCTCATAAACATCTACTAGCTTGTCTTTGTCTTAGAGGTAGGTGTATATATTTTCTTTTGCATGCAATCTTCCTGTAATTAAGGAAGATTCCTCAAAGAAATGTTATTGCATTGGTAAACTCCACCAAGACAAATTTAACCACAGGAGGAATTTGCTTACGACTGAATAAACAGAGGTGCTACTGTGTTTTCCTGCCTAACTGGGCTGGTTTCCCACAGCAACTAAAGGAGACAGAAAAGCTAATGAGCGGCCACCCAAAAAATATATATGCAGAACCCATCGCCATTTTTGCTGAGCCAGATGGCATACACCTTTAGGGCTCCCAAGAATTAAAGCTAGGGAAGATCTAAACAACAATATAACTGGATCATCCATTAGGCTGAATTAGCAAACAAACAAACAAACAAAAAACAAAACAAAAAACAATTGCCATAATGAGAATCATTGTGTAACAATCCACTAGCTTAATATTTTAGTCACTTGGCTTTAAACTGACTTTGAACTACACTACCATTGAGAAGAACTCTAATTCCAGCCAGCAATCTAAAACAAAACAAACTAAAACACAACACAACAAAACAAACAAACACAAAAAACTACTAGTAGTCAGTCACAATGACCACAGAAGTAAAAAATAAGCAAATCTGTCACCCCTGCCAGCAAAGCAACCCTGAATATTCGCTCAAAGAATGGTGGCAATGCTCATACTTTGAAGATTGGCAAAAACCATATCAGCAAACATCTACCTAAATAACCTACTTCCTTCAAACTATCACAATTATAGCTCATATGCCACGTGTCGATTCATAAACCAGAGTCTTATTCACCACTGAGGGCAACAGGTTGTAGTAATTTAAAAGACTTCTCTGCACCGCTGCTTTTCAGCACAAGACCTTTCCCAAATACTGTTTTCTCAGCCTTCAGAGAATCTTTCCTACGGGCGACCATCTGCCTCCCAACCCTCTTTGCTGCCTGGTTCCATTTGATTTTGAGTATCAGGCTAGGAATCAACCAGTGAAGACTTGTGGGGATTGAAAAGATAAACTGTTATTATAAACTTTGACTTTTAGATTGGAAAAAATACCCAGAAATAAAAACAAAAATCAAGTTAAGCCAGTCTTGAAAATAAACAACAGAATCTTAAGACGAGAAGGGTCATCTGAGATGACATGGTCTAATCCCCTTATATTACTGCGATTCAGTTATGGTCAATATTAAGTGCAAGATCCAAAGTTTGAAATGCTCCCTCTTTCGGGGGAGGCTGTAGATAAATCTTCCATCTGGGGGGAACCCTTATGACTTGCAAGTAATTTCAGCGTAAGAATTTTAGCCTCTGCAATTTTGCATTTTGGATTTTCTCATAGTTACTAACCAACGAATGCTTCTTTCGAGAAGAAAGTTCCAGCGTGGTATCATATAGGCTTTCAACAAAGTTTCTAAGACAGGGAACATTGACTTCATTTTTAACAGCCTAAAACAGAGACCCATGTTAATATTATATTAATTACATTGTTAACTCTCTATCTAATTTGAGGAAATTCTTAAAAATAAAAACATAACTCACGGCAGCAACTGGGACAAGAATTTCAACAAAAAGCCCAGCCAAGGCATGTTTGATATCTTTGTCTTTGACCTCGAGGAAATAATGTGCACATTCCTAGGAAGCAGAAAAAGCATAAAGGAGGGAGAGCAGATTGAGATATGCACATAAATGCACTTAAATTTAAGTAAACAGCTCTTAAATCATACACACTGACATAGCATATTTCATAATCTAGTAAAGAAAATCACTAGATTCCAGCACTTATATTTATGTTCAAAATGGCCCCGGGGCACGTGAGTGGCTCAGTTGTTAAGCATCCGACTTCAGCTCAGGTCATGATCTCGCAGTCCGTGATTTTGAGACCTGCGTCAGGCTCTGTGCTGACAACTCAGAGCCTGGAGCCTGCTTCAGGTTCTGTGTCTCCCTCTCTCTCTGCCCCTCTCCCGCTCGACGTCTCTCTGTCTCTCTCTCTCTCAAAAAAATAAATAAATAAAAATAAAAAAAAATTCAAAATGACCCTAATGACATTTTGCAAGACTGGTGTCCTCCTATTTCTATCTCAAATCACTTTGCTGAAAGGACAAAGCATCTATAACCAGTGAGCAGATATTCATCCACTGACTTCTTGGTTGATTCATTCAGACATTCATTGCTGACAAATTTCTATTGACCATCTACTGTGTGTGGGGCCCTGGGTCCTTGATTAACCCACAAACACAGATCTCCAGAGAAGGTAAACATGGGAAGAGAGGCAGAAGATATTAAACTTATTTTAGGCCCTGTGACAGCCCCAGGCACAGAGCTGTTTACTTCTTAGCTCTGACATTTTAGGTGTGTTTATTATTCAGATAGTTTCATAAGCAAGTCTGGAATGCTTCCCTTCTTCCCACCACCCCCTCTCCCCAACCCTACCCCCAGACAAGAAACCTTTAGAATAGCTCCTCAAGTAAGGAAGTCTTTTGCCTGTGGCCTACTATCTATGAAAGAGCTGTTTTGTTGTTTTGTTTTGTTTTGAGACAGAATGAGCTGGGGAGAGGGGCAGAGGGAGAGAGAGAGAATCTTAAGCTGGATCCACGGTCAGCTCAGAGCCTGATGTGGGGCTGGATCCTATGACCCTGGGATCATGACCTGAGCCAATATCAAGAGTCGGACTCTCAACCAATTGAGCCACATAGGTG
Organism: Panthera onca; assembly: GCF_046562875.1. NCBI lineage: Eukaryota > Metazoa > Chordata > Mammalia > Carnivora > Felidae > Panthera > Panthera onca. The sequence continues at coordinate 229,385,772 of NC_138339.1, forward strand.
CCCCCATGAAGGCTACTTTTGGTGGCCCAGAGAATCATTTGTTAGGAAAGCTGATCTGTTTAGAATCCAACTAGCCCTTTTCTCCTTCCTGGCCTTTTTCATAATAACTTACGATGCTATTCATTAGGTATTGTTTTCATGGAAGGGTCCAAGGCTACACGTATTTGTGATGATATGTTAACATCTATATTAGCTATTATATTTATTTTCAGTCAACATTGGGACCATTGCCAACACAAGTTACTAAAATCCCTCGTCTGTCAATTCTATATTTAGATATCAATGCAAGATAGGCATTGCCAACATGGAAAGTCATGGTTTCTGGAATTGTGGCCCTTTTCCTACATTACTTTGTATATGTGTGTAAACACTCTTGCAAATCGTCATTCAAATACATAGTTACATGAATTATTCACATGAGAGAGGGATAAAAATAGTTAACAGTTAGTAAGTACTTACCATGTGCCTCCTCAGAGCCACCTTCTAAGGTTATTGCCACCATCACCACTTGGCACTAAGGTAGGTGAGGCTGGGAGGGCTTAAGCGTGACTGGGCCAAGGTCACAGGGCTGGTAAGTGCTACAGCTTGATTTCAAACCCAAGAAGTTTGATACACAGCCCATATTCTTTCTTTAAAAAATGGCTTTACTCAGACACAGTCAATATAACATGCAATTCACTCATTTAAAGTATACAAACCAATGGCTTTTAGTACATAGTTGTACATTTATCACAACAAGTTTAGGACCTTTCCACTCTCCTCCAAAGAAACTTTGCGCCCTTCAGTAGTTATCTCCAACCTCCTTAACCATACCCCTTCCTCCAACTCTTCATACGATCACTAATCCACTTTCTGTGTCTATGGATTTGCCTATTCTGGACATTTTGTATAAATGGAATCATACAATATGTGGCCTTCGGCATCTGACTGCTTTGACTTAGAGTATTGTTTTCAAGGTACATCCATGTTGTGGCATGTTATTAGTACTTCATTCCTTTTCATGGCCAAATAATATTCCCTTTATGGATCTGCCACAATTTGTTTATCTATTCATTGGTTGATGGACATTTGGGTTATAGTCACTTCTTTGTTATTATGAATAATGAATAATGTTATTATGAATAATAACATTTGCCTTCAAGTTTTTGTGGGGACATATATTTTTCTCTTGGATATATACCTAAGGTTTAACAATTGAGGAACTGCTAAACTGTTTTCCAAAGTTGTGTGATTTTATATCCCCACTAGTGTATAAGTGTTCCGATTTCTCTACATCTCACCCACACTTGCTGTTGTCTGTCTTTTTCATTATTAGCCGCTTTAGTGGGTATGAAGTGGTATAGCCTCCATTCATAATCCCTATATATAAGCTCTTTATTGATAAAGACCCTCACTAAATCCAATTCACAGCAGCATCAGAGAGAGTTTTATAAATTCTCATAGAGCTGCGTGTTCTGCAAAATCCACGCTAGCAACAATTCTTTTGTCAGTACATAATGAGGAACACTGCGTAATTGACACTTACACCTGTATGGTTTGGTTGATTTAAAAAAGAAAACCTGATTCTCTCGTATAGTAGGAATAAAAAGTTTCTTCCCTAAAGTTCTGATGCCTATGAACACTAACATAGCCACCTCAATGCTATCAGGTATAAAAAGTAAAAAGATCAGCTACATTTTATTCATAGATCGATATGCAGCTGAGGAGTAAAAAAGAAAAAAAGTCAACATATACGACATTCCACTCTACAGCCTCCTGCAAAGAGGATATGAAAGTTTAAAAGTGAAATTATCTGCCTGAAATTCTATTACTGGGGATACAAAGCACGTTGTAAATTGCTGAGGCAAAGGCAGGACTCTTTCCACATTGACAAGCAAATGACTTGGAATCAGGTCCATCATTCTGATGAAGGGAGTTGCTCAGGGTGAGGGCCCCGTGGTTCTCCTGCCCAAGACATTACCTACCTGCATAAACTGAAGAGAGGCCTCAAAGTCCTCCACTGGATACATCTTAATTCGAAAGAATTTCATCCCCATTATCAAGCTGATAATACTCTGAACGACATATGGGCTCTGCTCTTTGTGCCGTAATTCTTTTAGCTCTGCCATAAATTTCTTCTTTACAGCAGGGAATCTAAGAAGAGAACATGAGTGACTTCTCAAATCATGGGTACAAAAGTGACTGTAATGGAGGCCTCCAGCATCTAGGAGTGATGGGGGCACAGCAACAGCGTTCCTTTGAATCAGGTGAAGTACATGGCTGCCATTTTGTAAGGATTCGATATTGGGGATTTGGCAAAGAGTGCAATCTTCTCCTTTCTTCTCTTATTCTCATAAGATGCTCAACATTTCCTTCAGTCAGGGAGAAGATCCAGGGCTATTTAGACGCTCTCAAAATGGTCTAGCTCTTAAATTGAGCACGAAAAAAAGCTTCTTTTCCTCAGGCATAGCAATTTCCCACATACTTGCAAACTCCAATGGCCTAAAGTATCCAATTTTAAGCATCTGAGCAATATCACAGCCAGCTATTTCTGACAATGACAGCAAATAATGCCAAGACATAGTCCCAATCCATTTCCAAAGTTTTCTGTAGTTGTTTCTTTTATAGTTTTAGGTTAATGATTGCTGAAAAAATTATTTTCAGGTTGAAGGAAAATCTACTAATGAAAAAATAGAAATCAAATCTGAAAGACGAATAAGCTTTCTACTACCTGCGTGGGATGTTAGAATCAAAGAGACGCAGTCTGCAAGGAATGTAAGGTATCTGTATTATTTGAAAGGAAAATGTTAATATTTAATAATATTAATTATAACATTATCATACAGGATTAAAACAATAGATCCTAAGAGGATGGAAAATAGTAGCAGTTCTTCGAAGCACCTAAGGTAGAGGAATATATACACAGAAGTTATCCAAACTACTTCTGAAATGGCTGGTTAAGAAAACAAGGAAAGCTTTCTAAAACTCATTGTATTTCGCTTCCTGAGACGATCAGCCTGTGGTTCTACATATGTGAAAAGGTCAATTAGGAGTGAGGTATGATTAAACAGGGTTATTATATTATGAAAGTTGAAGGCCCAGTAATGGAATCTGAGAAGGTTGAAACAACAACGTTGGACACCTCAATGTAGAAAGTTTGGGACAAATAAAGTAGGCTGTAAACACAGACACTGTTTTACCAGAAGGCAGTACAAGAGGTGTGTGATTGGCAAGTCAGTGTAAGAGGCTTAGAGAGAGCTGGCAATTTTCTAGTTCTCGGCTTGGGTACAGGAAGTTACATGACGCTCATTTGGTAACAGTTTGTGAAAACTGTATTTTTCTAAACCAATTTATGGATTTTTTTTCTCATGTTTGCTCCATATATTTCACAATAAAAAAGGTTTGTAAGAGGGCAACGGAGCAGAAAATATAAACTCCAAATTCCAGGGCCATCTCTCTTTTCTACTTCTTCTAGAGGAGGAAAACAATCTGATGCTGAGGACAGTGACAATGGCAGCAACAAGCAGATATCCAGCATCCATGATATGCCAAGCACAGTTCAGTGAACCCTACATTTCGTCTTCACAATTACTTAATCCTTGCAACTCGAGCAGGGCACTATTATTATACCCTCTTCACAGACAAGGGAACTTGAGGCTGAGATTTCTTAATGTGATAAAGTCGCACAGCTGATAAATGGCACAGCCAGGGTTTCCAGCCAAATGTCTGGCTCTAGAGTCCCAGTGCTTAATCTCCGTGCTATGTTATGTCTAGGCCAGTGGTTCTCAAAGTGTGGCCCTGGGATCAGCAGCAGCAGCATTGTGTGGGAACTTGTGAGGAACAGGCTTTATCTGGCCCACGCCACGCCTATCGGGTAAGAAACTCCAGGGGTAAATTCCAGTAATCTCGTTCAACCAACCGTATAGGTGATTCTGATGTGCTAAAGTTTATGATGCACTGGTCTAGACTAGGAATAACAATAAGGTATATTTGTAAGATGTTTAATATTTTAGGGGCGGTTGTCTCAGTCGGTTGAGCGTCTGATCTTGGCTCAGATCATGATTTCACAGTTCATGAATTTGAGCCCCACATCGGGCTCTGTGCTGACAGCTCGGAGCCTGGAGCCTGCTTCAGATTCTGTGTCTCCCTCTCGCTCTGCCCCTTCCCCACTTGTGCTCTGTCTTTCTCTCTTTCTCAAAAATAAATAAACAATAAAAAATTAAAAAAAGATGTTTAATATTTGATGCACATTATACTCCTTTTACTTTCACAAAAACCCATTGAGTCAGGCAGTGAATGCATTCCCATTTTACAAATGAAGAAACATATTTGGAAGATCGACATGACAAAGATGACTCAAACCCAGGTCTTCTGACATAAAGTCCAGGAATTTCCACCATACTCCAGCTGCCTTACATGGTCATGAACTATGAAATATAGTTGCTGCCCTAAGAACAGTGTATAGTTTGTTTGGGAATATAAAATGATGTAGAACTGGCCATGAGTCATGCAAATAATAACAATAATAATAATAATAACAATAATAATAATAGTTTGTGAGGTGTGTTCACAAGTATCTGACCCTTTGCTCAAATCTTGCTGATCCTTCTGGGAGGTGGAATGCTAGACTAGATCACTTTCTCATTTCACATTGCCTTTTATGTGAATAATACACTTAAAGAGGCTCCAAGGCGAGGAGAAAGGGCTCTTTCCAGCTGGAAAATTAGAGGAGAGTTGGGGGGATTTGAGTTGAGGTAAAGGATGAGACTTTATGCAGCAACGAGAAAGGGTGGGAGGCAGAGTTGGTGTGGCAAAGCAATAGAAGGGACACTTTCAATCAAGATTATATAAATTTATTAATTCGCAACTGGTTTTTAAAAATTATGTGTTTATTCAAGTTATTTCCAAACACTAAAAAAACCCTATTAATGACTTTTAAAATGTTTGTTTATTTATTTTGAGAGATAGAGACAGCGGGGGAGGGCCAGAGAGAGGGAGAGAGAGAGAATCCCAAGCAGGCTCTGTGCTGTCAGCACGGAACCCAATGTGGGGCTTGATCCCATGAACTGTGATATCATGACCTGAGCTGAAATCAAGACTCAGACACTTAATCGACTGAGCCACTTAGGTACCCCTCAGTGATTTTAATTTTAAATGTGAGAGTTTAAAAGGGAAAAAGTAATCTAATAGGTTAGAGTTATATTGTTTTAAGGACCATATGATACTTAAGAAAGTTTGTTTTCCATCCCTAATCCATGACTAAAACAAGAGGAGGTAGGAGAGGGCAGGTTATTTGTATAATTTACTAGTTCCACATTCTCACAAGTAGGTGGCTGGCAGTCTATTTATTTCTCATTTAAGAATAAATATGGTTATCTTTTGCTTTTAAAAGTCCCAAATGACATAAATATACTGTTTTAGCATAGAAAAATACCTAAATCTATTTGCACTTAAAATTTATTTTCCCCTAAAATAATTTTAGGAAAAAATAAATGTATTTTCAATGACTATGCCTTTAGTGTTTAGTACTGTCTTTAGTAAATACAGTAATTAAATCGTTACTCGGTCTTTGGATTACTATAACAGCAGTATAAAAATAAATTGCTTTAAAATGTTTAGTACATATAAAAGAGTATAAGAATATGTACATCGTGTTTATATCACATAAAGAGAAAGCAATTTTGAAATCTATGAATCTTAGAGGCCATTATGACTATTTAAATAAATATACCAGATTTTAACCAAAAAAACTTACTCTAAAAAAATCTAATCTTAATTAAACTGACTTTGAAAAAGTCAACACTTTGGGCAAATATCACAAACCAGCAAAATTTTTTCCCCTTGCCGGTAGGAGTTAAGTGCATTAGCACTAGGAAGATTAAAAATAGTGATTTTGCTAAAACTTAAAGACCAAAACTAAGTATTAACAACTACAGTCAGAATAAAGACAATATTTCATATGCATTACCGGCTAGATATAAAATCTAAAATTAGAACTGTTACATTACTCGCTTATTTGGGAAACAAAAAAAAGATAACCACTCTGTAGTAGATAAGCATACATCCTTTTTTCCCCCACTGAGAACAAAGGAAACAGTACTTTCCTAAGTCAATGACAAAGTAATGCTTCTGGCCTACTCATGAGAAAGAGTAATGTGATAATTTGGATTATGACACTAGTTGAAGATTGTATCATCTATCAATAAAGGTTACCTATACACTGACTAGGTGAGAATACAGCACTGTGATTACTATACATTACTGCAGGTACTGTAAGAACTCACTGGCCAAAGGGTTCTCTTATGAGTGGAAAGTACTGGAGCATTGTCCAAATTGAGACATTTCACATACTTGGCTATTGCAGAATTAGGACAAATACTGACATCATGGAAATTTAAAAAAACCACGGTTGGCAAGAAAACACTGGACGGGTGGATCATAGATCTGACCTAATATGGAAATTCCTATAGCCTTAGAGTGTTGCTTGCTTATGACATTGTTTTTCAATTCATTCATAACTAACTCAAAACTGATGTGGCTAAGAAAGGTCATTCTAAGGAAACCAATATTGTTTGCATAATCCACAAAAACTAAGAAAAACACAAAAGCCATTTTTTGGCAAATTAAACTTTCCAAACGATAGTATAAGAGAATAGGGCTGAGGTAATACCAAGAGGAATTACACAGGAATATGTTGAGATTTTCAGAGTTTGACACAAATCAGCCAAACACATAGCAATAACTCATTTTTCTGATCTTTTATAGGAACGAGGTACATACATATGAATCAAGCTGCCAGGCAATTGAAGCTTATCCCTTAAAAATGCTAATACTTTTATTGTTAGTTGCAATAAAAAATATATTATGCTTTTTTTTCTTGATGACTCATGAACCACAATTATTACAATGGGCTACGATAAAAGCGTGATATGATCTCATGCAAAATGGCCCAGGTAACACTGTAGTTTTTTCAGGGTGCTTTGGTTACTTTTTCTTTCCTGTCCGTTGTTGCCAGTCTTTGAGCTTGATATTTCTCACGGCATCAGTGTGTCTACCTCTCTTCCATCTAACAGCGATGTTTTAGGGCTTCGAAAAAATAGCTACCCGAGATGGATAAACTGGGTTAGAGTAAGTAAGTCACACTGAAGAGTTCTGGGGGTCTGTTGCCTGAGTTCTTGTCTATGTTTGGCTAGGTGAGGTTGCTGAGTACACATTTTCAAAACTTTTTGTTTTTTGATAATTGGGTATTTCCATGCTACTAAGTTAGGAAACGCCATCTCTTCTTGAAGATAAAAATCTCTTTCTGAAGACTGTATTTCATAAGCATCAGGGCATCACTGTTGCTTTAAGCCCAACTCTTGGCCTGGATTCGCATTATGTCTCTGGCTCATTTTGCCTCACCTAGGCATTCGGGATCTTGCCTGATGTGCCTCGGGGTTGAGTAAGATGAAGACGGGTGAACAAGGTGTGACATCACTTTTGGAAGAAGTATATTATTGGTAATGGTCTAACACCACTTTGTTCTAGCCTGCTAAGTAGCGTTATGGGGCCAGATAAATTTAGCAATGAGAATTTTCCCCCGACTTGTTTCCATGACAGAGTCTGGGACATTTTTAGCTCAGCTGAGTTAAGTAAGCTCTATAGTAAAGGGACATTCTAGAATGGAATTTTCCCATTCACAGATGATAGATATCGTAGCTACATGCTCAGAGAATACAGAAAACAAGACTCCTCAAAGTGGTAAACTTCTTTGGAATATTTGTGGCAGAGAGGAAAGCAATTTGGTTCGTCCGGTTCTTTCTTTGATGCAGTAGTCTGAAACTCATGGACTCCTGGTAGCCCCTGGCCCAAATGCCGGGTAAAAAAGGTAGGGGAGAAAACAATTGAAAAAGACTTGGTTCTTGCCTCGAGGGCGCTTTTAGTTAATTTCAGAGACATGAAACCCATAGCAAAAAAAAAGACCTTAGCTCTCTGTAAGCTCACACACAGTCCCTTCCTGAGAATGGAGCTGGGCTGCGATAGGGGAGGGGCTCAAGATCTTATGGTAGAGGGCTGACGTTCACTTACTTAGCTTGTGCCAACACTCCAATGACTTCTGCGTACAGGTCTGCCACGATGTGCATATTTCCAGTGTTAGGACCAAGGTACCTAAATAAGATACGATGAGATGAGTTAGGGATCCCTGGTCATCTAAAAAGAGCCAACTTGTTTTAGTTTTAAGTGCCCAACTTCTTCAAAATTCTAAAGAGACAAATTACTTTACCCTTCTTTGTACTTAAAGTGCTTGAAAGCCAAGTTAATAACGTCATGTATTAGACTGTCTATTACAGGATGGAGTGGAATCTGAAAAGGAAAAAAAAAAAGATCGCTTTAACTGGGAAGACAATATTAAAGATCACGTCAGTAATAGTACTTCTGTGATCCTTAGCAATCAATAAACATAATTCATATGACCCAATATTTGAAATTCATGGACAATTTAAAACTTAGATTTTAAAAACATAAGTAGTTTTCAGATAAACCTTATCTAAAAGAAACATTAAATTACTGACCTGTTTCAAAACTTCTATTAATACTAAAGAAAAAATGAAATCAATGGCGAGGTCCCGTCTTTCCATTAAATAATCACGCTGTTGTTCATCACTGTAAAATATAAAATATTCATATTCAGTGGCACTGAAAAAAATTCTCGGAGTGCTACAATTCGCCAGACATCTAGGGCTCATTCCCAGTGGACTGCAAACCAGATTTGCTATTTCAAGATTGCAGGGGTAAATATATGCTAATGCTTTTTGTTACCAGTGAGGTGCAGTGAACTAACACAGGATCAGAATATTTGACTTCAAATTTCAACTTTTCAGCCATGTCAACTCGAGTAGCTATCTGTGAATCTACAAGCTCATCCTGTGGGCTCTTCCAAGGTAACTTTCTGGAATCCTATCATCTCTAGAACAGATACAGACGCAGGGCAGGGCTGTCATATGGGAGGTATATATTGAGAAGCACCTATGAAAGAAGCTACACAACGTAGAGAATAATAAGGACGTAGTACCATGATCAGCTACAGCAGGACTATGGAGGATGGAGAAGGGTTAGGAGCCATTTCTCTCTCTCTCTCCCTCTCTTTCTCTTTTGTTTCCATGCCTCTTTCCTCGTGACCTTCTGCCACTTGAAGTTTGTGAAAGAAGAGAAAAGTGAATGGGGTGGTGGGAGAGAGAATGGTTATAAAGCAGGTGGAAGAAGAGGTAGAAAGAAGCAAAGTGGAGTCATTTGAACTCACTCAAAAGTCAGGGAGCTGAATAAGCACTGTCAAAGGACAGAAATGTCAGTCTACCTCCATCCCACCCCCCCACCCCGGGTTCTGCTTATCTAACATACTAACTGAAGGCTGACTGGGAATGGAACGAAGAAAGGCAAATTAAACGATGGCTGAGACTCTAGCACAGAATAGTGGCTACGAGCATTGGCTTTGGTGTGGAACAGTCGTAGGTTAAAATGATGCCTCTTCTATTTACCAGTAACAATGGGAATGATAATAGCAATTACAGAAAGGTTTGCTTGAGTATTAAATAAGATAAAGTGTGTAATATGTTTAGCATAGTCTCTCAAACATGTAAATGCTCCATCCTTGCAATTTTAAGTAAAAGCAATGAGAAAGGAGGACCAGAGTTGGGCTTGTCAGGCAGGTATTTTCAAAATAAATCAAGAATATTAAAAAAAAAGTTTTAATGTTTATTTATTTTTGAGAGACAGAGAGACAGAGTATGAGTAGGGGAGTGCCAGACAGAGAGGGAGACACAGAATCCAAGCAGGCTCCTGGCCCTAAGCCGTCAGCACAGAGTCTGACGCGGGGCTCAAACCCACAAATCGTGAGATCATGACCTAAGCTGAAGTTGGACCAACTGAGCCACCCAGGCACCCCAAGAATATTTTCAATATGGAGTATTTTTTTTTGCTTCAGTCAAAGGGAATGAGAAGAAAGGAAGGTGATATGTAAGATATAAAAAAGAACTTCTGGAGAAGCTCTATAACCATAAACAAGTCAAGTAAAGGCTGGCGAGTGACAGAATGGGTTAGCAAGGGAAGTTGCAGCTCTAACTCTCAAGGAGAAATGTATGGACAGGGTAGGAGCTCATTCATTCACGATTATTGCAAATAGTCTTGCCAGGAGGGAGAGCACTGGGCCAAACCATCTATCTGAAGTCCTTCAATACCCACTAGAACTTGGAAGAGCTCCTGCCAGCTGGAGGAGAGGAAAACACATGCAACTGCCTTAAAAAAGAACATTCATCAAGCCTGACCTAGAGATTATAGCATGGAATAAGTAAACAAGATGTTTGAAGACTGAAAGGAAGGAGAACTTTCAAAGATGGCCAGCAGCAATAGAGAGAAAATGGTTGTGTTGGATGGCCAATAAGGGTCTTTAAAAGGGGCCAGAGGACCTTGAGAAAGTAGCAGTTCTTGGCAGGGAAAAAAACTTTAAACCCCGGATTCTATTTTATTTAATAAGCCAATTTATGCTTTCAAATAAAAGTAAGACCTATACTTTTCCAATAATGAATTCAACTTTATTGCTGGTTTGAGGTCTAACTGCCGGGAGCCAGCAGCATCTGACAAATTTATTTGGCAGTCAAAATGCTGATATTATACTAATCTTAGAGATTGTAACCCTAGTACACATCTGTCACACTTAACTGTTTTCGGTTGCTTGTGCTTTTCTCTAAAGTTCCTCTTTTTTTGCCCTAGTAACAGAAACTCTCATTATTACCTACATCATGCTCTAGATACCCTCATTCTTTTGGCTTTCTCCCAAACACACATTCTTATTTTGGACGTCCAAATGCTAATTAAATGCTGCTGAGTCAAATTTCACTGTCCTGATGCTATATTTGATGTTGGCAATTACTCTGATCTCCTGAAAACAATTAGTAACGTGAGTTTTAAAATACTATTTTCAAGGGTTCCTGGCTGGCTCAGTCTGTAACATGCAACTCTTGATCTCAGGGTCGTGAGTTCAAGCCCCATGTTGGGCATGGAGCCTCTTAAATTTTTTTTTTTTTTTCCAACGTTTTTTATTTATTTTTGGGACAGAGAGAGACAGAGCATGAACGGGGGAGGGGCAGAGAGAGAGGGAGACACAGAATCGGAAACAGGCTCCAGGCTCTGAGCCATCAGCCCAGAGCCTGACGCCGGGCTCGAACTCACGGACCGCGAGATCGTGACCTGGCTGAAGTCGGACGCTTAACTGACTGCGCCACCCAGGCGCCCCATTTTTTTTTTTTTTAATTTTTTTTTTTTCCAATGTTTTTTATTTATTTTTGGGACAGAGAGAGGCATGGAGCCTCTTAAAAAAAAAAAAAAAAATATATATATATATATATATATATACACACACACACACAAAGTAAAATAATATATATATTATATATATAATCATTTTCAATATTTTCAATACAAAAAGAAATAAATTCATGGAAAATCTAGTTTTAGTAACTAAATTATGAGAAAACAGAGAAACAAAACTAAAACTCACTTAATTCAATTAAAACTGCCCCATTCTTCATCCCCAAGGAAAGGTTTAATATCTACTCATAAACTAACATGTAATATGGGAAGAATAATAAAATGATACCATTAATTTATTAATCTCACAGTCTGAACCAATTTTAGAATTGAGACTTTACCTTTCAAATTTGATATATCAAAAAAATATTTGTGAGAAGAGACTGCTAATTAGTATGAGATTTCTTTTCAGGGTTATGAAATGTTCTGGAATTAGTGGTGATGGCTGTACGACCTTGTGAATATACTAAAAAACACAGAATTATGCACTTTAAAAGAATGAATTTTGCCAGGTATAAGTTATATCTTAATAAAAAATTCCCTGTCTTCAACTAAAAAATGATTCAATATAAAAAGTTATTAATTTCTCTTCCAAACAAAATGATTAACAAATGATTGAATCTTGCATAAACTCAAGCATGTTATAAAATGAAATCACAACTCTGGATGAAATGTAATTCATTTCATGACATTGAGAAGTGGATATTTTTAAAAAAGCATTAGAAGTGTCAAGAAATAATGAGAGACATAAATCACTCACAAGAAGTAGTTAATATCTGATTTTCTGAATGATTCATTTCTGTCTTTACTGTTTTAAAAAGTGCACCATCAATTCATATGGAGATGTTTTTAAAATAATCTTTTTTTTAAGAAACGGTAAATATAGTCAACTTTCTTATATTTACTTATATTTCAAACATATGAATTCCATAGATTTATGTAAACTTTGGGGGGATGGCACCTTCATTTGACAGTAAAAGAATCTTAAATTTTATGGTTGCTAAAGGGTTCATGTAGCAGCAAGTTCCACTTTTCAAATCTGTAAGAGAAGGGGGAGCACAGAATAATACAAATGTCGGCTGCAAGGGAAGTTCGAGATGAGGTAATCTGACTTCCCTGTTTCGCTAGTGAAGACACGAAAGTACAGAGAGGTCGTGAGCTGCCCAAAGTCACAGGGCTCATGGATGGCACCTCCAGGCCTACTGCTAAGGTCCTGTCCAGCCTCCTTCCCATGACAGCACACCAGGCACTCAAAGTTACTGACAAGGACTAGGCAGCACCATGTGGGGCCTGCTACAGCCTTTCTGCTTTTAGGTGCAGACTGGAAGAGAGAGGGCTCAGGAAAGTAGCAAGGTAATCTAGGGCCCTTTACACCTGCCCCACCAATGTCAAAATAAGGCTGAGTATGTCTTTTCAACCTGTGACAAGTGGCAGTGACTAGCACTCCCACTGCTAGACAAGGGGCCACCTGTGCCACCTGCTAGGTATCCATGCATAGGCAGGAAGATTTAGATGATGCATAAATCCCATTTTGATTTATGTTTCTGAAAGAGAGAAAGAAGAAAGAAAGAAAGAAAGAAAGAAAGAAAGAAAGATCCTCATAATTCCTACACATAAGAAATGTACCTTTTTGATTTATTGCTTGTTCTTGGTCTGTATTCATGTGATTCATCCTCAATGCCATTTTGCCTTTTATACCAGTCAAACAATGTACGCAGAATGGAAGGCAGGCAGTACTCAGAAAGGGAGCTCATTGAGCTGATGACCTATAGAGAAAAAGAGGTGATAAAAAGGCTTCGGTGGCTCTGGCAATTACTGAAATACTTTTCATTTCACAAATAACTCCAAGCTATATTTCTTATTTATCACACGTTTCCCTTAACAATCTTTATGAGTACATTCCCAAGAGGCCAAATCTTATAATGTTTACAGATGTTCCTTATATAATAATTTTGTGGTTCAAGAAAGTTAATTACTTTGACTTCCTTTCATTCTAGAAGTCAGATGTTAACTGCACACAGGTTATTCATGGACTGCAGAGAAATTATTTTCCCACACCGTCCAAGAAGTACAGTGCCTTGTACTCCTTAGGTCTCAAAAATGCTTGCTGTAGAAATAAAAACATTAATTGACACAATCACATTAATTGTTTAGGGGAAATAAGCAAGCCTAGCTCCCAAACAAACAACCCAAGTGGTAATGTAACATAATGTATGGTTTTCTGCCCATAATCATTCATTCACTCATCTGAGGTAGGCTCCAAATTAGACTCAAGAACCAGCAGCAATAATTTATTGTCTATCACCTTGAAGGCAAACCACTCCCCTCTTTTTTAAACAACAAATATGTCTTTGAGAGACGAGTTATTCCAATTTCCTTTTCTGGAAAGATTCATGATGTTTTGCTACTTATCATGGAAAAAATGAACCTCAATTGCCATCTCATACCATGTACAATGATTAACTGAAAAAAATCATACTATAAAAAACCTAAACTGTAAAACTTCTGAAGAAAACGTAGGAGAAAAATCTTTGTGACTCTGGGTCAGCCTAGGATTCCTTAAGTAACACATCAAGAGCAAAGTCCATGATAATTTGAAACTGAAAGTCATCAAAATTAAAAGATTCTGTTCTGGGGATGAAAGGTTGGTTCAATATTCACCAAGCAATAAACATAATACACCACATTAACGAAATAAAGGATAAATAATCATATGATCATCTCAGTAGATGCAGAAAAGACATTTGACAAAATTTGACATCATTTATGATAAAAATGCTTAATAAAGTGGGTTTAGAGGGAACATACCCCAACATCATAAAGGCCATACGTGGAAAACCCACAGATAACATCATACTCTGTGGTGAAAACTGGGAGCTTTCCTTTAAGATCAGGAATAAAACAAGAATGCCCATTATTCACCAGAGTTCTAGAAGGCCTAGCCACAGCAAGCAGATGAGAAAAATAAAAGGCGTCCATGTTGGTAAGAAAGAAGTAAGGCTGTCACTAATTGCAGATGACATGATACCATATACATATGATATATACATATCATATACATATATGTATGGCTATATACACACCGTATACATGGTATGGCTATATACATACATATATATAACCCTAAAGACTCCACTGAAAAACTATTCGAAGCAATAAAATAATTCAGAAAAGTGACAGGATACAAAATCAATACACAGAAATCAGCTGCATTTCTACACACTAATAACAAAGTAGGGAAAGAAAAATTAAGAAAACAATTCCATTTACAATTGTATGAAACAGAATAAAATACCTAGGAATAAACTTAATCAAGGATATGAAAGAACTATTAGGACATTGATGAAAGAAATTGAAGAATTTGACACAAAGGAAAGATATTTCATCTTCATGGATTGTAAGAATTAATATTGTTGCAACATCCATACTACTGACAGCAATTACAGATTCAATGAAATTCTATCAAAATACCAAGAGCATTTTTCACAGAACTAGAATAATAATACTAGAAAAATAATGCTATTTTTATGGAACTTCAAAAGATACTAATTGGCCAAAGCCATCTTGAAAAAGAAGAACAAAGCTGGAGGTATCACAATTCCAGATTTGAAGATACACTATAAAGCTATAGTAATCAAAACAGTATGGTACCAGCACAAAAACAGCCACATAAATCAATGGAACAGAATAGAGAGTACAGAAAGAAACCCACGCTTATATGGTCAATTAATCAGTGACAAGGGAGGCATGAATACAAAATGGGGAAAAGAGTCTCTTCAATAAATGGTGCTGGGAAAACTGGACAGCTACATGCAGAGGAACGAAACTGGACCACTTTCTTACACAAAAATAAACTCAAATTGGATTAAAGACACTTAAATGGGAAACATAAAACTACAAACCTTCTAGAAGAAAGCATAGACAGTAATTTCTCTGACATCGGCTGTAGCAATGTATTTCTAGATATGTCTCTTCGGGCATGGGAAACAAAAGCAAAAATAAACTCGTGGGACTAAACCATCAACAAAATGAAAAGGCAACCTACTGAATGGGAGAAGATACTTGCATATCTGAGAAGGAGTCAACATACAAAATATATTAAACACTTCTACAACTCAACACGAGAAACCCACCAAACAATCCAACTAAAAATGGGCAGAGGACCTAAACAGACATTTTTTTTCCAAAGGAGACAAACAGATGGCAAACAGATATGAGAGAGAGACAAAGAGACAGAGAGAGAGAGAGCGAGAGAGCCCACACACAAGTGGAGGAGGGGCAGAGGGAGGGAGAGGGAGAATCTTCAGCAGATTCCACACCCAGCGTACTAGCATAGAGCCTGACGTGGGGCTTGGTCTCATGACTGTGAGATCATGACCTGAACCAAAATCAAGAGTCAGACGCTTAACCGACTGAGCCCCCCATGTGCCCCCCGACAAGATTTCTTACAGGCAAATTATGACCTGCGGTGCCAATGAGACAATGATAACATAGGCATCTCCAACACTGCTGATAGAAGAAAAAAGTTGGCACAACATATCGGGAGGAAATTTGGAAATGTGATCAAGAACTTCATAAATGCTTCTCAAGAAGCCCATTCCTAGGAATTTATCTCAAATACATAATTAGAGATGAGTAAGAATGTTCAGGACAGCATTATATTATAGAAAAAATGGGACATCTAAATGTCCAACTATATATCTTAATACAATGTGGAATGTGAGGCAGACTACCTATGAAACCATTAAAAATCACACTTCAAAAATATCTAATGACATGAAAATATTCATCATATGTTACATGGAAGAAGAATGAAAAACCGTTTAATTGGTGAGGTTTGCACTTGGCACGGACACTACGTAAGTATGCATATAGCAAACACAACCAGGGGTAGGTAAACCAACATACTGAGAGTGCATGTAGACCCCGCAGGTTGTCAGGACGGAGATCACTAGAGGCAGGGGGTAGGTGAGAGTTGAAGAGAAATGAAGGGAGGATTTTACCTGGGCCTTTTTTAGAAAGGGGATAAATTTGAGACAAGAGTCAAGAAGAAAGCTAAGCAAAGACTCAAGGCAGGAAGCCTATGGTAATGAAGGTGCAAAAATTGTTTGTTCATAATAATTACAGTGATTAATTTAATGAAAGTTTTGATTGAACCGAAAGAAGACATATTTGGCTGGTGCAGGGACTTGGGTATATCGGAGAGAAGAAAAATAATGTTGGAAATTTTAAGCTGGAACTAAATCAGAGAAGTTACTTAATGCTAGTCTGAAAAATTACAGTTTTCTTCTCTAGAAAATGGGAAGCCCCTAAAGATTTCTGAATAGGAAAATGTGCCCATAGAAACGTTGGGGAAGTTTAATCCAGCAGTGATGTGTAGGTTAGACCAAGGGCGTTTGCCAATAGAGGTGGTCAGTGCCAACAGAGGTGGTCAGAACAGACACACACACGCGCACGCGCACACGCACACACATGCAGGCACACACGCACTCTCGAATTGAATGAGGTTACTGCAACAGTTCCAGGCACACAGTGATCACAGCTTGAGCCGGGAAGTGGCAGGAGAAATGGAAAACCTTAGTTAACTTAAAATGTTTCTGTAGTTAAGCAGGCGAGGCTTAACTTCTTTTTATAAAGGAAACTAGAGCAATGGGAGTTGAAGAGCTTCCTGTCAATGGGACTTTCCACTGTCACCTTTAAAAGAAGCTCCAAGATTGAACAGAACAATTATGTGTCCTTCCTCAGATTCTGTGTCTTGAGAGCCTTATTTCTTGCTGTCTTGTAATTATGGTTATATGTACATACACAAAATTGTACATTGTCGCTAGCTATGGTTTAATAGAAGTTAAGTATCAATAGGCTATTGCATTCTGCCCACCCTGTGAACCGAGTCACCATCAGTTTTTAATTGAAAAATATCGAATTATTTTTTTAAAAAGAGACCCTATCCTCGCTCCCCCCCACACTGTAATATCCACAGCCACGACGTATCTTCCCGTTGTTCCTGTGGATGTAACAGTGGTAAATTTGGGGAACGAAGCAAATTAGGGATGTCAAGGGGATAATTTACTAGTTCTCTCTAAGCTACCCAAG
This sequence comes from Panthera onca, assembly GCF_046562875.1. Taxonomy (NCBI): domain Eukaryota; kingdom Metazoa; phylum Chordata; class Mammalia; order Carnivora; family Felidae; genus Panthera; species Panthera onca. Next base: position 229,403,187 of record NC_138339.1, read on the forward strand.
CACAAAAAAGGATACTTCTCCAATCACTACCATCTAAGATATTTTGAATTGGGGACTGAAGGGGGTTCCTCCCAGAAGGGGAAAAAACCCAGAATCTGGAGTCCTTCACCATAGGTTAATTCTGCCTTAATTATCACATGTGTAATAAAATCCCCAACCATCTACTATCATATTTCAGTAATTCAAAAATACTTGTGTAAGTCTGGACAGGACTTAAGGAGACACGATGACTAAATATGATGTGGTAACCTAGACGGTATCCTGGAACAGAAAAGAGATATTTGCGAAAAACAAATAAAACAAATCCAGAATTTAGTTAATAATGATGCACTGATGTTGGTTTCTTATTGTGACAAATGTACATGGTAACGTAAGATGTTAATAAAAGAAATTGGGTGTGGGAACAGGACAACTGTCTGTACTTTCTTTGCAAGCTTTCTGTAGATTAAAAACTATTCAAAAATAAAAAAAAAGTTTATTTAGAAAACACCTATGTGGGAGATTTACATGCTTCTGTCATTTACTACAGACCCAAAAAGGAGATATAAACCTACATTTGTCCCCTAATTGTCTCTGGGTAGAGCTCACAATGTTTAGCAGTTTCACTCACTTAGATGTAACCCACATTCTCCATAGAGAATGTCAATAGTATTCTTTAAACCTCAGCCATAATTTTTTTTTACCCATTAAAAAGTCATCGTGAAGCCATTCTTGGTATTATATCTACTGGGCATACTTTCCACGGCAAATACATCGAGACCATCATAGAAGAGAAGAAAGGTCAGCACTGGGTGGATGTGTGTGTTTTTTCCATCTCTCTGTTACTGCCCTGTTACTGTCAAAGTCCAGGCTTGTCAGGAAGGAAGGGTGGAATTTGCAAAGACCTGGCCCTCAAAGCTCAGGAAGGGAGGAAGGTCTAGCTGGCTTCTTGGTTACTCAACTCCTTCATTTACGGGAAGCAGAGCCAATGGCGAGATGAATTCTAGCTCTGTGCTGCTGTTGAAAGGGGGCAGGCCCATTTACAAAGATGTTCTTGTTGCATTTAAATGATCATATTCTTCCATCATAGATGAGCTAGGTACTGTGGAGCTTGAGGAGATGAATTGCACAGAATCACAGAACTATTTCATACTGGTGTTTTGCTTTGGGGGGAGGGGATAGAGGGGAATACTAAATGTACTTTGCAAATGTTTTCTTAATGTTTATTTTGGCATTTTATGTATAAATAGGCTGAAAGAGACTGTCCATTATGCTGTAGGGAAGGCATTCATTTTTCATAAGCATTTTATTATAGTTTCTGAATGCAAAGAAGGAAACTTTACATAAATATTTGAATGATTATTCGGTGGAGTCATTCCGTATCTTCCAGTAACAAGGTTGACTTGCCCCGAGTGGTGTGTTTAGTGAATAATTTTAAAGTAACTTCATTGATAGTTTAATTTTTCAAACTAGTTCAGGTGGCCAAGCCCCGGGGGGTCAGGTTACTGTCTATGAACTACCACAAAATGTTGATCTGTGGAAGTAATCCAAATGCAATTTTTTTACTGGATCATATATCGTGCTAGTGCTAGATTATAGCAATCAGTGATGACATATACCAGAGGCTTAAGAATATTACAAAAACTTAAAATTATACAAATCTGTGTATTACATTTTTCATGCAAATTAGGAAAAGATCTTTATTATATGACTTTGATATCCTGGTCTATTTTGTGGAACACCACGTTCCACGGGAGAATAATTTAAGAACCACTGAATAACACTAATGTGAATCCAGCATCAGTTAGTTTGTTTTTACTCTTAATTGCTTACGTTTTTCACTTCTACGTTTTAAATAGATTTTGATGGAATTGTAGCATTAGAATCAGTGTTGAAGCACTAGAATTTCACCTGCTTCCTTTCCAGAAAAATTATTACTGCCCAAGATAGTAAAAAGTTATTTTCACTCTACTATAGATGTATGGGCTTGGTTTACCATGTTTCTTGTTTGTAGATGGTATTTTTAATGTATTAAGAAACTAAGGCACTACAAAAGTATGTAAACATATGTGTAGAAGAAAACCCCATAGAAGTTACTTGGAATGTCTGAGCAAATATATGAAATTTATAGAGACAGCACTGGTCACACTGAATTGCAAATAGCTGCATTAAATAATGTTCTCAGCACAGATGACTGATCCTTCACAAGCTACATTTTCATAATTTCATCAGTGTATTGAGAAGATCAGATGGTCCTAAGTTCAAGTTACAGCTCTGCCCTTCATTGGCTGTACGAGCTTGGATGTGTCCATTTCTCTGAGGCTCCATGTTTCCCGCTGTGAAATGGGACTGAAGAATACTTAACCTCACTGGGGTTTTAGGAAGAGTAAAAGATGAGATACTATAAAGTGTGGGGCACATAACAGACCTTCGAAAACGTCTATTTTCCTCTTCCATTTCTAAATATTGAAACTGAAGCACAGACATAAAAATTTTTGACTTGGAAAGGATCTTAGACTAAGTTAATAACAGAATGAATGATAGAAATTATTGACAGAATTTTATTTATGACAGCTGATAAATGGTGCTTTCAGGCATATTGTAAAAAAAAAAAAAAAAAAAAAAAAAAAAAAAAAAAAAAAAAAGGACCCACCTGTCTCTGATCCAACCACAAACTACTAAGGCCTCCATTTAGAACCCTTGTAGCTTTTAGGGACACCTGGGTGGCTCAGTTGGTTAAACGTCTGACTCTTGGTCTCAGTTCAGGTCATGATCTCACGGTTCGTGTCCAGCCCGGCATTGGGCTCTGTGCTGACGGTGTGGAGCCTGCTTGGGATTCTCGCTTTCTCCCCCTCTCCATCTCTACCCTACTGCCCCTGTCTCTGTTTCTCTCAAAAAAAAACCAAAAAAAAACAAAAAACAAAAACTTAAAAAAAAATAAGAACACTTGCAGCTTGGTGTGTGTTCCCACACTTTTCTGGCTCCAGGAGCTGCCAACGTGGTACATTCCAAATGTTCACTTGTAGAGGTCTCCAAGCAATGCTGGTCCAACATTAGCCCCATAAAAGAAAGGTAGGGAACACCAGGCTCCCCGAGTTTGCTGCAGGCAACAGCTCACTCTGGGAAAGGACACTGACATGGCAACTATTATGGAACCAGAATGAATAGGCTGAATAAAACCAATTATTGGGAGCCCAGTTTATGTACACATCAGACTTTCAGGAACCTCAATCATCAGAAAACATTGAGCCCAAACGCGAATGAAAAATGGACACACCCGTTGGCAAAAGATATGGTGTTAAGCTCTTGTAGGTAATTCAGCACAAGACGGTTCTGTAAAACACACACAGGTCTCATTTGATTCTGTTCTCCCCTCTCTCACCAGATAACCTGTTCTTCTGGCCAAATTCCAAATCAGCCAAGTATTGATGATGCTTCCTCTTCCTGCCTCACTTCTTCATCTCAGACATCTGGTTTCTGTGCTTGCCACACTCCCGACAATTTACAGAAAAGATCAGAAAGGGCAAGCCTACTGGCCAACCAATGGCCTTTTGTAGTCATCCCTCTCCAAGTTTCGTGAGCAAATGACACTCTTTCTCGGGTTCTCCTTGAATCGCTTTCTTTCTCAGGATCCGGTGATGCGGCCAGTCTTATGTACCTTATATACTCTCTTATCTCCCGTATGATTACTTATGCAGTGCTGAAGCACATTAAGACCATCCACCTGCGAAAATAAGGATTTGGATTCTAATTCTAGTTGTTCTGGCACAAGCTCCTTTGGGGAGTAATCGTCCTTTACCACATCAAGAGGAAATAACTTTCACTTACTGATTATGACTGTTTTAAGAAACAAAATTGGAGTAATTCTTCAAATAGAAAACATCATACAGTATACAATTGCTTGTATCATTTAACTTACTGCATGTTTTGGTCATAATGAGATAGAAGCAAAAGTCTAAAAACCAAGGGCAGAGAAAATTGACAAGAAAGCACATGTAGCTGGAAGGTATATGAGATGATGAAGATTCCGTTATTACTTTTTTCAAGAGCCACAGTTTTCATCTCTGTGTGTAATGTAGCTACTGACTGTCATTGGTACATCCTCCACCAGGTGAGGGTCCCATACTTCTTCAGGTGAGGGTTACTTTGGAGTACTGTTTTTCGCTTTTTAAAATGGGTTAACTTGATATCTCAGCTGCCCCTGGTGACCTTTAACCCAGGTCCACACTCATCATAGGCAAGCTACTGTGTCATCTGAGAACCCAAAATAAAATGCCTTGGACTTTATATTTAAAAAGGATATCTATAAACTTGGATAGCAGAAGAAAGATTTCACTTGAGGTTCAAATGGGGAGCTCACCTTTCATTCATAGGACCCTCTCCAACAGACCACAGACAGGGAACTCATCACCAGCGCCATGATGATGCCCTGGTACACCGCCTTTTAATTTCAGTGTTGCCAGTCATAATCAGCTAGCGTGACTTAGCTCGAACGTAAGTTTTTCAAACTATTGAATATTAATCTATCAGCTATGAAAATGCGTTCTGTATGTCAGCGAATAACACTGCAGCAAAAGGCTCTCTCATCGCTGGTGTCCAGGGAGCCCGTGGCTGCTAACGTCTCCCCCTTCCGTGAGGGTCTCTATTCTGCTGCCATCATGGGCCAGCCCTGCCCTAGAAAGCTGAATCTTCTGAGGCTCTTGTACTTTCCCGGCCACCTTTTCTCTCAGGCCACTCTTCAAATCTCAACTTCTTGGTCCATGCAGTTCCTGCCTGGCATGATGCAACCCGAATTTCATCTGGATGACAGAGATCTTTAAAATGCCCCTGTGCCTTGGTGGCTTCCTGTGACATACCTGTCCACCTTCCAAGCATCGTTAACTGCCCCCCTAACCTGAGTTCCCATAGCACTTGAAATATACCTCTGCTATAGCATTCACTTTGCACTATCATTTGTTTGGATATCGGTCCTCTTCCTGGGATTGAGAATTCCTCGAGGGCAGGAACCCTATCTTACTGGTTTTGTAACCCCAGAACCTTGCACAGATCCTAGTACGCTTGGGCACTCAGTATTTGTTGAATTGAACAGAAGTGGTTCCAAATCATGGTTGAAAACTACAGTTACTTTTTATTTCCCCTCTCAACCAATATTGATTCTTCTTATATAATTTTACATATTTTCTTTCCAGTTCCATTGTCTCCATCTCAGTTTGGGCCTATTTGGTGTCAAATCTTTATCATAATACTCAAACTCCCCAAATGCCTCCCAACTTCAAGGATCTCTCCATTCATGAACCTGCTACCTCGGGGTTAACATCAAGTTGCCACTTTGATCCATTTGACACCCAGTATGTATGAGAGAAAGCCCCACCCACTGCCATTAAAAGTCCTCCACAGTCTGATCCCTAACACTGGAGGCCAGCCGGAAAATTTTGTGTCTCAGGAGAAAACGATGCATTGTTCAGAGCTCACCTCTCTGGGGGTTGTCTAATTTAAGTCTGCAGGCACTCTGCACCTTTTAATGCCTTTGAGCTATTTTAAAATTGTGCATATGAGGGGCGCCTGGGTGGCTCAGTCGGTTAAGCGTCCAACTTCAGCTCAGGTCATGATCTCACGGTCCGTGAGTTCAAGCCCCGCGTCGGGCTCTGTGCTGACGGCTCAGAGCCTGGAGCCTGCTTCAGATTCTGTGTCTCCCTCTCTCTCTGACCCTCCCCCGTTCATGCTCTGTCTCTCTCTGTCTCAAAAATAAATAAAACATTTAAAAAAAATTTAAAAAATAAAATAGAATTGTGCATATGATAGACAACTGATAGCAATGCCAGAGATTCTTTTCTACAGAAAGAAAAAAACACTCTGCCCAGTGACGGCTCAATTAACTGACTTCACTCTCCCACTGTGAAAGAAGCCACTTTTGCCTCTGACTGCACATTCATTTCAATGTTCCTGACTTATAAATGTGTCCATTTGGGGGTTCTCTTTTAAACTGGCTGTAACTTCCTCATTAAAAATGAGTTAAGTAAAATCTTTCACATACATTCCTTATTTCTACGAGAGTTATGACGTTGTCTCTTTTTGAATATCATCTTTTAACAATACACATCTTCCGCCTCAACTGATAGAGCCATTCATCAGTCCTCAAAGATAACTCATAATGTCCTTTTTCTGTTCAGGACCTTTGCACATTTCCAATCCTCCTCACCATCAACACCCGGCAAAATCCTGTTGCTTCTAATGTTTTAGGCACCTGACAAACTATATCCGCTTCTAGAAAGATTTTTCAGCCACTCGGCCCTAAAGTGTATGTCTTCTGTTCACTGAAATCTCACGATGTTTACTGTCTGTACTACCCATGTGGTACTTCTTACACACATGGACCCCTGTCAGAGTGGTCTGTGCACTGCCTTAACCTCTTCTGGATCTGAAGCTCCTGGAATGTAGGGACCACATCCTTACATCTCTTTGTCCCACACAGAGCTTTGTGCGCATGTACACACACACACACACACACACACACACTTTTTTTTTTAACGTTTATTTATTTTTGAGACAGAGAGAGACAGAGCATGAACAGGGGAGGGGCAGAGAGAGAGGGAGACACAGAATCTGAAACAGGCTCCAGGCTCTGAGCTGTCAGCACAGAGCCCGACGCGGGGCTCGAACTCACCGACCGTGAGATCATGACCTGAGCCAAAGTCGGACGCTTAACCGACTGAGCCACCCAGGCGCCCCTACACACACACACACACACACACACACACACACACACACACACACACACTTTTAATAAATGTCTACTATAATAAAGAACATTGCCACCAGGACAATATTTTACTCATTTTACTTTCTAATCTGTGACAATTAATTTAGGCACTTAAAATAAATTACTGGCAGCATATGTTTTCAAAATGCTATTGGAAATCTCTTCCCCCTTTATTAATTCTCACTATTGGTATGACTTTCTCACTAGCAGGGACTGAAGCCGTCCCTGGCTGGCTCCCTAGTGCAGGGCAAAGCTTGCTACCTGGGGTGCACCATGCGTGGTCCTTCCACAGTGAGCTTACTTTCTAGCCTGAGGTTATAATTCGTCTGATCTTATCTCTCTGTCTTGCCCATTAGATTAGGGGCCTCTCCAGGGCAGTACCATGATTTCTTCGTGTTCATTTCATGTTTATTTCCACCAGCTGGCATACTGCTTGGTGCAGGGTTGCTGCCTGCTAGGTGCTGTGTAAGAATGTACAAATTTCATGGATATGAACTTGATCCAAAGTCAAATTCTGGGAATAACACAAATTCCAAGCTGTTCAATGTGTAAAGCAGTGACTAGTATTGAGTCTTCTCCCGCTCCTACAGAGCTTTAAAAAATCCTGTTTAGACATCTTTCCAGGTGTATCCTAAACAGGGTTAGATTATCATTAGATTAGATTAAAACATATGAAGCCAAGAGTTAATTATATATAAAAGATACAGAAGAAAACTTAAGGAAACAAAGCTTTAACTCTAAATATACACATTTTAAAATTTAAACTGTAAAATTGACAAATTCTAGGGATATTCCACAGTAGGAAAAAAAGGAGGTATACAGAACTGTAAATAGTATTCTTTATTGGACATTTTGGAAAAAATAGGCTTTTATAAAATAACTGATTTTTAGATGGATGAATAATTGACCAAAATAAAATTTCCCAATCTCTCCTCCAGCTACGTGTGGCTATGTGACTAAGATCTTATCAACTGAAGGGGCACCTGGGTGGCTCAGTCGGTTGAGCGTCCGACTTTGGCTCAGGTCATGGTCTCATGGTTCGTGAGTTCGAGCCCCGCGCCAGGCTCTGTGCTAATAAACAGCTCAGAGCCTGGAGCCTGCTTCAGATTCTGTGTCTCCCTCCCTCTCCCTCTCTCTCTCTCTGTCTCTCTCTCTCCCCCACCTTCTCTGCTCATGCACTGTCTCTGTCTCTCAAAAATAAATAAATGTTAAAAAAATTTCAAAAAAAGATCTTATCAACTGAATATGAACAGAAGTGGTGTGTGCAATGTTGGGGTGTTTTGGGGTTTATTTGTTTATTTTCCTATAATTCTTTTCCTATTTCTCCTTCTTACTGCCTGAATGCAGATGTAATGGCTGAGCTCCAGAAGCCAAACTAGACCATGAGATGACCTTGGGAATGTAAGCCATGCACCGGAAAACAAAAATAATATAAAGATACCAGACTGATTTTCTTTGTACTTCTTGAACATGAGAGAGAAAGAAACTATCTTGTTCAAGCCACTGTTATTTTATGTGTCATTTGCAGTAAAACCGAATCTTAACTGATACAGGATCTGAGAGCCCTTACCTGTTGAAAACTCCCCTCTGAATTCTTGCCAACTTAGTTAAAAATTTATTTTAATGTTTGTTTATTTTTGAGAGAGAGAGAGAGACAGACAGAGAGACAGAGTGTGAGTGGGGGAGGGGCAGAGAGAGCCAGAGACACAGAATCCAAAGCAGGCTCCAGGCTCTGAGCTGTCAGCACAGAGCCTGACATGGGGCTCGAGCCAAAGTCGGAAGCTCAACTGACTGAGCCACCCAGGCACCCCCCACCCCCACCCCCACACACACTTAGTTGTTAGACATATAAGCATGTTACAAAGTAAAAAGCACAGGTTTGAGAGTCCAAACATGTGGATGCCAGACTTGGCTCCTTCAGGCTTCAGTCATATAGTGTTGGGCAAGGTCTCTGACACTCATTTCCATGAAATGTAACATAGAGATGGTGATGATGATGGCTTCTTCTCGGAGTTGTTGGAAGCAGTGATTGATGTCGGTGGAGATAATGAGAGAGAAGGGGCTTCATAAATTATACAGTATCACATGTTTTTTTTGCTTCTATTTCTAGCAAGAGAAAAATGGATCATGGGCTTGTTAAGTGGAGGAGTAACAGGGCTGTCCAGGATCAGGCACTGAACGCGCACAAGCCCAGCTCTCTGCAATCTGTCATTCATGCCAGTGACGTTCAAAAGGAAGAAACTGATCAAGTATTCTCTAAACAGGGACCAGCTGCATACTGTTCAATGGATATACTTAGCATAGTGCCTATCCTATGGCAAGTACACACGAACATCACTTCCACTCTTACTATTGGTCCCACCATCACAGCAATGGAGTCAATAGAATGCAAGGTGGTATCACCAGTATGTTCTTTTCATATACTGTGTGAATCCAGAGTAAAATCCTACTACTTGGTATTGGAACAAGGGGATTCCTAATTTGAATGTTTAATATCAAAAGACTAAGAGAGCCTGATACAGCCATGGCATTGCCAATGGAACCTCAATTCTTACAATCTGGTAGCAAAACAGTAAATGGGCATAGGTGGACCAATTTCAGCCAAGATTCCTTATGGCCTGGGGGGTCTTGCTATCTTTTTTTTTTTTTCCAAGTTTATTTGTTTTGAGAGATACAGAGACAGCGTGAGTGGAGGAGGGGCAGAGAGAGAGGGAGACAGAGAATCCCGACCCCGACAAGGGGCTCAAACTCATGAAACCGCAAGATTGTGACCTGAGTCGAAACCAAGACTCAGACGCTTAACCAACTGAGCCACTCAGGTGCCCCTATCTCTTCGAAGTGAAATAGACTTCGTAGGTTGTCTTCTCTCTTGGTTCATTTGTAAATTTATGATTTAATGACGAGAGGATAATCTTACGTGTCTTATTTGAAAATTCTCAGTGGCCATCTCACTATTGATTCACTTGTGAAGGGTCTTTCCTGCGTAGAGATGTGATACAGAGCAGTGCTGCTCAAGCTTTAACGTGTGCATGGGTCACCTGGGGATCCTGTTAAGCTGCAGAATCTGATTCAGTAAGATCTGGGGCAGAGCAGAGATCGTGCATTTCAACATTCTGAGCAACAAGGTTAAAAGTATTATCGCTAATTAAGTGGCAAAGTCAGGATTTCAACCCAGGTCTATCTAATTCCAAAGGTTATCTCTTCCACAATGCTGAAATTCAGAAATAGAGGGCTGGATAATAAATGGGAAATTGTGTTTAAGCCAAATCATTTTGGATAAGTATTATCTGCAATGTTAAAATTTAGAAGCACTATTTTCCCAGAGAATAAAGAAAAATATACATTAAGTTGCAGAATTTTTTTTTTTTAGGAAAGGACAGTGATATTCTAGAATATGAACATCTAGGATGGGAATATGATAGAATAGAGACAGAGAAAATAGAGTGGAAAGTTATGGAAGACAGATGACAAATATTTACATTCTTAAGGAAAAGCAAAGAGCTACAACTTATCCCATTTCCAAAATAATGACCCAAATGTTCTTCCAGGGTCTCTGACCAGCCTGGCACCTGCCAGGTGATGACTAAAGACAATACGACAAGAGAAGACGGTTCCGAGACACAGAGAGATGAAGCCCATATTCCATTTCACCAGCATTCCAGAAAACAGCCAGCTCTACCAGCAACAGAATGCAAACCCAGAACCACACCTGCCCTCAGACACTGACTATAAGCACGAGGTTTTCAAGTCTCCCTTCGCAAATGGCTTATGCAATAGAAAATGCAGAATTCAAACTTTATAACGCATCCTTACAGGTTTGGATCAAACAAGTCTGAACTTTAACAACCAGAGAATTTTCCTCCTGATTCCGCATTGAAGGCAGTTACTAAGCTCTGTCGGAAGGGCACTCTCTCTGAGTTCTCCTTAAGACAATAAAACCCCCACCATATTAGATGAGGCTGTGATGCATCCAGCAGTATTTGGTCTCTGCCACTGGCTTCAAGTGAGGTTTCTGAAGGAGAATGTGCTGTCCTCTCTGTCATCAACTGCACAAGTTTAGGAAATGCCACAGACACATCTCTCACTTCCTCTGATGCCCAGTTATCCATCATTCTTAAACATACCTGAAGCCTTCCTAAAGTTACTGAATCAGGATCATCAGATCCTGATTTCCTATGTTTATTACCTGCTCTTTAGAGTTGGATGCCCTTTTACTACTCCTACTTTTTTTTTTTTCAAGTTTTTATTTAAATTCCAGTTAGTTAACATATAGTGTATTATTGGTTTCAGGGGTAGAATTTAGTGATTCATCATTTACATATCACACCCAGTGCTCATCCCAACAAGTACCCTCCTTAATCTCTATGCAATCTATTTTCAAAAGACTTTCTTTGTATTTATTCTGTCTTAAATTATTTTTGTTCCTGTATCACCTTTTCCATTGGAATCTAAGTCACCATACTTGTTTTATAATTATTGTTAAGGTGATTTTTTTTCACGTCATTGTGAATTCCAAAAGAGCTAAAACTTGTCCTAGACTCTGTATTTTGCAGGGCTGTATCAAGCAAATAGTAGTTATTCAAAGAAAAATGCTGGATGAAAACATGATAAGCCCTAATGCAGAGATCTGATACCTACAGAGTGATGATCATTTATTCAGAGGCATCTTACTAAATTTTGGAATAGAAGTTTTTTTTATCTTTTCTTAGTTTCTTCAATTCTGGTATATAAAGCTTTAGAAAACCATAGGCAGTTGGGGGCCTATTCATATTATTCCAACATATTCCCATTTTTTCCAATTCCAATCAATAGACATCTATTGAATGTCTACTTGTAAAAGCTGAAGGACACAGCTCCTAAGATCATATCCCTGTATCCTCTTTGAGGGAATTAATCAATACATCAATAATGAGCATCCAGCCCTTGCCTTTTGTGCATTTGGAAATTAATAAAAGCCAGAATATAACATATATACATATAACTTATTACATACTTGGTCAAACTGGGTATCTTCTCCACGTTGTAGAGATTTTGTCAATGGCTTTTCCTAGAAAGAAAAAGAATAATTATTAGATACTCTTAAATAGTATTCAAAAAGTGCCATTATTGTTACAATTTTAAAAATTTATTTCTCCCATGATGGGATAGAGGTGCCAGTTTTCTTTTTAATGTTTATTTATTTTTGAGAGACAGAGAAAGACAGAGCGTGGGCGGGGGAGGGGCAGAGAGAGAGAGAGGGAGACAGAGAGGGAGACAGAATCCAAAACAGGCTCCAGGCTCTGAGCTGTCAGCATGAGCCCTATGTGGGGCTCAAACCCACAAACTATGAAATCATGACCTGAGCCAAAGTCGGACGCTTAACCGACTGAGCCACCCAGGTACCTTGAGAGGTGCCAGTTTTCAAATGAGTGAGAAGCTCTCCCTTAGCTCTGCCCACCTTAATATACAGTGTTTGATTGTTACCACCACAATTCTTGCTATTCATCTTAACATATACCTCTTTGAGGAAAACATTAAAAAGCTGATGCTCTAAGTGGCCTGGAGTTCGCAATGGAAACTGCATAATTAAAAACTATGGAATCCACGTGAAAAATTTTACTATCTACCCTGGACTTGACATACAAGTTGAAGAAAAAAAACCACTATGGCATTCGTATGAAACATTTTACTATCTATCCTGGGACTTAGCATATAATAAAAACTTGAAAGTAATACACTATTCCAAGTCCCTAGATTTAGAAACAAAATAAGATTGAGAAACAATCTAATCATTAGATTGGTGTTGAGGGACACCCTACCAATAATACTGTTACTGTTACAGTTACTGTGTGTAACTGGTGAATTTGGGGCATGTTACTTGATTTATGTCACACCCAAATCTCTGCAGAAATAATCTGGGTAGTGACAGAGGTCTACAGAAATAATTTTTCAAAATCATTACACCTTTGTTTACATTAGGAAGCCTTAACCAACTTTCCAGCAGGGCATCTTAAGGATAACTGTTAATCCTTACCTGTCCTTTTTCTTTCTTTTCTTTTGTCTTCCTTCCTTCCTTCCCTCCCTCCCTCCCCCCTTTCTTTCTCTCTTTCTTTCTTTCTTTCTTTCTTTCTTTCTTTCTTTCTTTCTTTCTCTCTTTCTCTCTTTCTCTCTTTCTCTCTTTCTTTCTTTCCTTTTAGGTGTGGAAGTTAATACTGATCCAAAATTTGGTTTAGGATGAGAAACCATGTGAAAGTTATACATGAAAAAAATAGTAAGTTTCACTTTAGCCAACGTCGATGTCCTAGAAAGACTCAATTTACATGTTGTCAACCACATCAATATAATCTCCCTGCCTCACTTCTCTAATCTTCTCCTCTACCTGAAAAGATAATATGCACCTAAGGCAGATGGCAAACCGCACCCCTACACCACAGAGTCTTTGTTCTTGAAGAAATGCACGCACGTGATGGGCTCAGCCTGGAGATCTGATGCTTTACCATGAGCCATATGAATCAATTGTTCTCATTTGCAAAATACACAGCTTCAAAATACGTATTTATCTCAAGTAAAGAGAAAACTGTGTTCTTACGGGCTAACAGACATTTCCTCTTCAAAGTATGCTATCTAGAACACACTGGTGGGAGAGTGGATACAAAAATGTAGGTGAGAACACAGAAGAACCATGAAAGAAGCAACAGATGCAGTTGATGGTACAAAAAGACAAATCTTGCAATTAAATCGCGAGACATTTCCTGTACACGTGAAGGTGATAATGTCATCTGAAGTTCTCTGTAAAACCAATTAAATTAAAAATACGAAAATTAAAGAAATGGAAACTGGCGGTGCCAGGTCCTACACACATCCTTGGAACAAACCCAGGATAAGCATTTCTAGTCAGTGTTTTATTTATTCACCACTCAACAGAAACCGAGGGCTCACGGCATCCCAAATGCTACCTGTGGGTGGAATGCGGAAGAACACACGGTTTCTGCCATTAAGGAGAAAAGACCGAAATGGGAGAGCAGCCAATGACCTCTTAGGACTGCTGTCTATATTCGCCCATTATTCAAGTCTCAGCGCACCTGTCACTTGGACGGTGAAGTCTTCTCGGAGTCTGAACACCAGGTCTGTCCTCCCCACACCTTACATGCCTGCGGAACTCTGTATACTTCTTCATAACACTCACCATAGTGTAAAGTCACATCACAGTGTGGAATCACGCTATACAACTTCACGTGCCTGAGGGATGAGCTAAGTGTCATCCCCTCTGGACCACAAGCTCCAGAAGTGCAGGACACTCTGCACTTCAAGTTACAGAGCAGAGCCTTCCTTGGTAATGGCTAAATATCTGCCAAATAAATAAAGACTCTAAGCCGATGACGTCCAGCTTCTACAACTATGAGATTCCCCTTACTTGCATGTGCGTGTGTGTTTTGTTGTAAGTTAAAAATTTTTTTTTTACATTTATTTATTCTGAGAGAGAAAGAGAGAGAAGGGTGGGGGAGGGGCAGAGAGAGAAGGAGAGAGAAAATCCCCACCCCACGCCCAGCACAGAGCCCAACACAGGGCTTGAACTCACGAACCTTGAGATCACAACCTGAGCCAAAAATCAGAGTTGGTCACTTAACCAACTGAACCACCCAGGCCCCCCCAAATTTTTAATATACTTTTTTATTGTGGCAAAATATCCATGATATGAAATATGCCACTGTAACTATTTTTAAGTGTACAATTCAGTGCTAATTAGCACAGTCACAATGTTGCTCAATCATTACCACTCCGTATTTTATAAGACCCATTTTAAAGTCAAAATTTTTCAAGGAACTCCCCAGCTGCAAAACACACACTCACACCTCCAAACACACCAGATAGTCCTTCTATTTTAGTATCTGTTTAAATACATAACGATAGAGCGCTAATACTGTGACTTCAATGATACTTTTAGATGGCTCTGTACTGTAATAGCAACAGTATTTATTTTACATACATTAGAGAAAAAGGAATACATCTATACGGGAGACTAAAAGATAATGCTTAGCATACATGTGGATCTGTAGACTTTTGCAATAACTCAGGAGCCCCTATCTTGGGAACCTTCTCTGAAAGACAGCATCCTGCTGCAGTGGGGGAAGTCATATTCTTTGAAGACTAAGTTTAAATGTTCCTTCCAAGATTAAGCCCGTTCTCAGTTCTCCTTCGCGGAGCCACCTGTTAGTTGTCACAGGAACCTTTGTTTGCATCTATTCTTGTGAGCAGTTCCACCTTGTTGCAATTTCCCCCTCTCCCTTCATACCCAGGACATAGCTGGGAAGCACTGACAGGGTTTGTTCAATGTCTGACGATACGTCTAGGCATTTGGAAAGACAGCTTTGGGCACAGAAAATCAAGTTCACGTTTCACCAATCCCAAGGAATTTCTTTTCATCAACATAGATTTTATCAGTGCCAGGAGGCTTAAAAGTAGACCTGGGGAAGACAGTATCATGCAGGCTAAATAAAAAGTGGAGAGAAAAAGAGCAAAGAAAGTTAGGAAAGAAGGGAGGGAGGGAGGAGAGAAGAGAGGAGACTTGCTCAGAAGAGAGTCATCGGAATACAGAGCGAACACCAGGAAGGCTCTCACACATAAGAAAAGCTGCAGAGGCACACTTCTGTTTGAGGTTCTCCTGCAGGAGGAGACCGGCGGCATGGAATCCCAAGTCTAAGAATCCAAGGTTTGTATATCCAAGACATCTTGGTTCTCGAAGAGCGTTAAATAAGTAGTGAAGTGAAATTAACACAGAATGAACAATGGGTAAAGAGCAAGCGGAAATCAGCTATGACAGAGGAGTCTCAAAATGATGGTCTCTCCTTCACCCAGTAAGAGCAGTATGCTTTTAAATTTTTAAAAAACGTATCTTCATTCTGTATTTTAATAACAATTTTCCTTATTTACTGAAAACTCATTAGTCGAATTGAATGGTATATTTGTTTTGAAAATAAATCATTGTGAAAAAACTTGACTTTGGGGTGATGGATCCCTGAAAATTCTTAGTGGTCCAAAGCTGGGAGTCCTTGGCCTGTGAGCAGCACAGGACAGAGCAAACTAGACATTAAGTCCCTTCTGATGAGAGCAAACACTATGAAATAGTCTTAACCAAAACAAACAAACAAAACCCCCCCACCAAACCTGAGTCTGACCAAGTCAGAGGCAATGTCCAGGTTTTAGGAAATACAGCAGTTAGAGGAATATGCTACACTATGCCAAAGGGACACAAGCAGCAGAATCCAGACTGAAGGAAAGAAAAGTGTTTTTTCAGGAAATAAGTTGCAAGGGGGGGGGGGGAGTGAAAGGGTGCCGGGTGGGGGGAGCGGAGGTTCCTACTGATTTTTTAACAAGACGATTGCAATATGTGGATCTTATCTGGATCCCGATTTAAAAAATCGTTAAAAATATGACATTCATGAGGCCACTGGCAACTTTAACACTTTTTGGCTCTTTGAGGATGTTAAGGGATTACTGTTAAGTTTTTAGGTGTGGTAATGATATTGCGGTTTTGTTTTAAGGAGTATCTTTCAAAGGTACATGCTGAAATGTTCAGAGATGATATAATATGGTTTCTGGTATTTGCTTCAAATATTATTCGGGGGAGATGCAAGGAGTGTGTAATAAACTGGCTGAAGTTGGTTTCTTTTTACTGTCTTTCTACTTTAGTGATGTTGAAATTCTCAGTAAGAAAAGAAACCCAGGAGAAACTTGAAGGATCACTTCTGTCATCGCTTAAAATTTTTTTTTTTTAACAATATCTCACTTTTTCAAGATAGTATAAGCTACTTCTTAAAACTTACTTTGCTAGCAGTTACCCAACATTTTATCTTTTCCTGACAGAGTTGCAGAAGGGACCCTCTCCCCATTTCTTTCCATTCACAGATAGTCTTGCCTACTGTGTGAGAAGCCAGACACGGGTCTGTCTGCACCGTGGGCTTTTCTTTGAATGTGCTCCCCCAGAAATCAAAGAACACTGCTATCCTGACCCACCCCAGAGGGATGTTTCTCCTGTCATGAAGAATCCTGTAAGAGTTTTAAGTATTTCTATAAAAAAAGACAGGTCCCTGTTTGTTTCTCACATCTTGAGAAGTTCCAACCTCCCCTCCCTTAAGAAAATATAAACTCTGAAAGCTCTTTGTGTGTGTATCTACCTGCAAAGGGCAGAGAAAGGCTATTGACTTCTCCCTCAATTTCCAAACAATTTCAGTGTATGCCAGCTACATTTTTACTTTCTAGTCTTTTTTCACTAGGCCACGCTCTAAGAGAAAAGACGGTCCATACACGACAGGACACGGGCAAGTCTAGGAAAGTCTCATGTATCAAAAGGTGTTCTATTTGTGGAATACAAGGGGCTTATTTAATAAATCATTTTCTACGTCTGAATGTTTACTGGCCTAAAAAAAGTCCCAAATGTGTCCCATACAGTAGCATTTCACTAACCTAAAATGATACAAACTATTGCCCTCAGAGATATTTCGATAACTGTGTAAACCAGCAATGTTTCCAGAGTTAATACGAGATTATTCAATTTGTTAAACACGTCACCAACTTTGCTTAAGATGCTCTTTTAATCTCTTTTAGTGATTATAGTAGTTTGATGTAATAGTTCAGAGCATGGGCTTTGGAGTCAGAGACTCGAATTTGAATCCTAGGTCTCCTTTATTTACAAACATACAAATTTTACTTAACCTCTGTAAACTTCAGTTAACTTTTAAGTAAAATAAAGATAAATTATACCAACCTAACCACACAGAACCGAAAGATGAATGGCAGAGAGTACTGGAGAACTGATAATCATTACTGTATTAAAATTCCTTTAACACCATTATTATTGAAATTAGAGAAGATTAAAATACATAACCCCTTTCATAAAGTTTAGGAGCTGAAACTAAGTTCCACCCATTTTCCCAGGGCATGGGGCACTCCACTAACACAATTTAAGCTTTAATTTTAGCTTCCTGGAAGTTTCCAAGTGTAACTAGAAAGCTGTGTTACAGAAAGTAGGAAAAAAAAAAAAACATTATAAGGAGTAATTGCTCTTCTCTCTTAAAAAATAAAAGTCTAACATTATTACAGGGATTTAAATTCTTAATATATAATTTAGAGGAAACCATTTAATTTAATGGTGAGATGTTTAAAAAGACAAAACAAAACAAAACAACTACCAAACTTCTCAAGTCTTGATGCTACAGTTTTTGATTATAAGAACGTGTTTTGGCATCATTGACTCAGGGTTTTGATGGCTCTCGGCAGTGAAATTTTACAATTCACGCATCTGGTCTGAGTCGTCAAAAATTTTCAGAACTGAATCACTGCACTTTGGATCGGTCTTCAGAACACAAGGAGGGTGAGCGGTGAGCTGCCCCGTCGCGCGGTGACGGCCCCTCAGAGCGGGGAGCTCTGGGCTCCACTGGTGAAATGCCACCCACAGCACTTCATCCAGAACTTCTGGTCACAGCGACAGGCAGTCTGAACTACAGAAAAATGGGGTCCAAAATATCTTTATGTTTGACACACATTTTTCTCTTCAGATATTATTTGTTCCAGGTTTGAGTCAACTTTGGAAACAGATCTAAGGGGTGAGGCAGAGAACTCACAGTTCTGAGTACTGACCGTTTGTCCTCAAAAGACTCTCCCTTACACGAGGGGCAATCAGGGACCCAGGGTCTGAATCACCCTGGAGATACACTCTGGTCATTTTGGCTTCCTGTGGGGATCGTTGAACCGAGCCCTCTTGAGATCCGCCTCGGTTTGTCCACAGGTAAAAAGGGACATCACCGCATGACATTCTGATAAGACTGACGAGCAGGACTTGGGACAATCGGAGATTTGTAGAAGGAGGGTGCTTATAGAAACAGACGCAACTGTGTTTCCCTTTATTCTACTCAGTTATTAAAATAAATCTCCTTAAATAAAACAATATATGCTGATGTTCACCCAAAATAATGGGAAAAATTCCCAGATCAAGTGAATGATATAGGGAGTATCTCAAATCAGTTGAAGGTACTAGTAAGTAATGCGATGTGTAGTACCCCATGATATGAAATATAGAGACAGATTCAAATCTGGAAGACTATTTTGGTACTCAAAAAAAAAAAGTGGGTTAGCTGGGTAGCTCAGTCAGTTGGGCTTCTGACTCTTGATTTTGGTTCAGGTCATGATCCCAGTGTTGTGGGATTGAGCCCTGTGCTAAGTGTGGAGTCTACTTGGGATTCTCTCTCTCTCTCTCTCTCTCTCTCTCTCTCTCTCTCTCTCTGTCTGTCTCTGCCCCTCTTACCAACTCACGTGCATGCACGCTCTCTCTAAAATAAGAAAAATTAAAACCACAAAAAACAAAAACCAAAAAAACCCCCTAAATCTCTAAAAACTCTCAAGAGAATCTGTCCTATTTGCAGCTGGCTTTGCAAATTTCAGTGAAGCCTATTTCTTTGCCAAGTCCAAAAGTCCCAAGTACAAATCCATTATTTGAACAGTAGAGAGGAAACTTCAATTAAACTTAGCTACAGAGTTAATTTTCACTTTAATTGAACAAAAGAGCAGGCATTTTTTTTCTTTGTGAAACTATGGCAGATAGCAAGAAATATAAGATACCACCTTCTGTCATCTGTTTCTGGGTTACATTCCATTTTGTTGCTATTTTTGACTTTTTTGGTCCCAGTACCCTCACTACTGGTGCATGCTACATCCATTAAGTAGACATTCAGTGTATGTGGATGGATCTTTCCTCACCTCCTCTGGACCCTGCTCCATCAGACAGCTCCCCATCCCCCAACGTCACCCTCCCCCTCTCCGTGGGCTCCCTCAGTTATCAACATGTTTAGATCTTTTCATCGTAGTGCCTGCCTTGACCACATATCCACTGTCTTCTTTCTATGCCCTTCTCCTCTTTAGCTCTTCAAGGAGTGGTCTATACATCCTGTATTCCCTTCCTCCCCTCTTCTTTTTCTTCAACCACCTGCAATCTAACTTTTCTGTCACACTAAAAATACTCTCTCTAGCGGTCCCAGTGACTTTCCAAGTGACAAACCTGGTGACCATTTTTCAGTGCTTTTCTTTCAGATCTTTCAGCTGCAATGAGCTTCTCTTTTTTCCACTTGAATCATCCCATTCTTCAGCCTTTTCTCCTCCCAACTCTTTAGGGACCCCTTCTGTGTGTCCTTCATAGGCTAGTCTTTCTCCTAAAATGTTTCTATTCCCCAGGGCTGTCCTTGGAGACTTAAAATCAGTCACGTTCTGATTTTCTTTTGTCACCACTAACATAAAACTCACATCTCAGACCCTTCTCAGACCCAATCAGATCACCTCTCATCAAAAAATTCTGTTTGTCCTTCAAAAGTTTATTTATCCCACTACTCTTTCCCTGTTCACTCCTATAAGAAGGGACAGCACAGTTTCACTCTTTAATAGTTCTTCTGGTATTCTCTAGTTCTTTCCTTGCAACCAATGTACATGGATAAGTATATATCATTTCCTAAGTAGATCAGACCTTGGACTTGAGAGTCAATCAAACCAGGATATGAATCAGAGCATCAGCCCTGACTACACCACCTTTGGTAAGTTTTATTAAATCTTTGAGTTTCAGCTTCGCTGAAGAACAATGAAGGAGACCATGAGTGTGGTGTTAAGAACACGAATCCCAGGGATAGACGGTCTGTGTTGAATGTCAGTTCCACCACTTGCTAACTGTTTGACTTTGGACAAGTTGTTTAACCTCTGTATCTATGTGAAGTAGGGTAGTAATGGTAACTACTTCCTGATGTTGACATGAAGGTTAATATTATTCAAGTATTAAGAGCAGTGTCTGGCACTGTTTACATAGACTCTATGTAAACACAAACTGTTATTATTTTTACTCACCTTCTAGGGTTAATGTGAAGATTAGTATATGCCTGAAACATGATAAACAAAAAATGATGGTCTGTCTTATTTCTCTTTGTACAATACATAGCATCAATCATTTGTTCTTGGAAGTTGAAAAATACTATCTATGTATCTATCTGTAAGCTATTATCAAAAATGCCTTATAAAACATACATGTTTTATACATTGTTATAAAGCATATATATACTTTACATAAATACTTTATATTATAAAAGTATATATAAAGGATAAATAATATACTTTATATAAAGTATATATATATACAAGTTTCCTCTCCACTGTTCAAATAATGGATTTGTACTTGGGACTATTGGACTTGGCAAAGAAATAGGCTTCACTGAAATTTGCAAATTTTGGCAAACAATGTATGTTTATACCTTGTTAGCATGATCTGTGGAGATCAAGACTTGTGCTGGTTAAAATGGTACTCAAAAACTATTTGTTGATCCAAGTGCCCATCAAAAGGTGACTAAACACACTGTGGTCTATACACTGAATAGAATTCTACTCAGTAATAAAGATGAATGACTTACTGATACAAAATAAAAGATGGATGTGTCTCAAATACATTATGCTGAGTGAAGCAAACTAGACCCAAAAGAGTACATACTGTATGGCTTCCATTTATATGAAATTCCAGAAAATGGGAATCTACACACAGATCAGTAGTTGCTGAGGCAAGGGGCGGCGTTACAGTCCATCTGCGCGAGGCACAAGGGAACTCGTCGGGATGACAAAAAGGACACGAGGGAACTCATCGGGAACTGCGTCGGGATGCGGCTGGGTTGTATGCTGTGGACACGTGTATAAGTTTGCCAGATTCATCAAACTGTAAGCTTAAAATCCCTGCAGTTTATTGTATGCATACTGTACTGCAACGCGGATGTAAAATAAAACTCTTAATGAATGAGAAGCATCCCCAAACTGTCTGAATGGCACTGTATTTTCAGGACACCAAAGCAACTCTGACAGTTATGACTTAGCTTTAGGAATGGGAGCCACTGCCTAGTTCCCATTCTCTATTGCCATAGCGCGTCTATCCTGAACATGAACATGGCACTGTTCGCCTTGGACAAGCTCATAATGTTATTCTGTTGGCTGGGAATCCCAGGAAACCTTGGGCAAGTAGGTATGGATCAGGCCACAGAGCTGATATTTATGAGGTGAGACATCGATCCCAGTGTCACTGGGGGAATGTGGCTTTAGGACACCTTGACTGACCAATCTGGTATGTGTGGAGCACTGTTTCAACGGGAAGGAGTGAGTGCCACACACTTTCTCATGGTGTTACCGACAGGTCAGAAGCTAACAGTGGTGAGTAGAGACCCATTCACTCAGTGCCGCAGACGAGTCTCCTCTCGGGTGGAACTTGGTCACCCAGTGCCATCATCTGAACCAGCAGCTAGAGCGAACCCTGAGCGAAGAGGGATGCTGTCATTTCAGACCAGAATTTGCCACAAGGAGAGAAACATTTTCATTTCTGTTGAAGTTCTGCAGTGTATAAGTATCTTGAATTTTTGTTTTCTACATGAGCTAAAAGAGGCAATTTCATCGGCAACATCTTCTTCGTGATTATTGTTATGTAAAATTCATAACATACCCCATTTCGTACAACCAAATAAAGCTTCTTAGTCAAAACTTAAATGATCCAATTACTTTAGCTAAGGAAAAAAAAAAAAAAAAACAGGTTTGGTTTTCTGGTACAATGAAAGACAAACCCAGGGGGTGAAGAGTACACAAATAAGTAGATCCCAATCCTACTTACCTACTCTATCTTTTACTGTGCTATTAAAAGACAAAGTTCTAGGGGTGCCTGGATGGCTCAGTCGGTTAAGCGTCTGACTTCGGCTCCGGTCACGATCTCACGGTTTGTGAGTTTGAGTCCCATGTCGGGCTCTGTGCTGACAGCTCAGAGCCTGGAGCCTGCTTCGGATTCTGTGTCTCCCTCACTCTCTGCCCCTCCCCTGCTCATGCTCTGTCTCTCAAACAATAAACATTCAAAAAAAAAAAAAAAAAAGACAATATTCTGGAACTAGACAGTTTGAAGGCTGTACAACTTGTGAATACTCACTAAACTGCCCTCTTTGAAAAAGTGAATTTTATGGTTTGTGAATATATCTCAATCAAAAGCAATACATACATTTTAGATCAATCAAAATCTGACTTTTCGTTGTCTTTGATTCTTGGGCATGGCTGTTGAATCATCTTGGAAAAACCTACTAGAACATTCCAGCCCCACTTTCCCCCACCACTTATGTGATTACAATTTACGAATTGAGTAGAAATTCTCAAAGGCATCATGAAACACCATCAAATAGAATACTGTATTCTACGAAATCATTCAAGCTGAAGAGTACTAGATATAAACAGTGACGATCAAAAATACCTAATAAAATGACCTCAGCATGACCTGTGGAAATCAAGACATAGGCTGATTAAAATTACTATAATGCTACAGTAAAGACTGCTGCTGCCTACACTTGTGTTAATCACTTTCAGGAATGTCAAAATGCTAAATGGAAACACAGAAATATATCACAGTGAATGTACAGATGGGCCTTCAGTGCTTATTACTATGTCATTTATTGAACTTATTATTATTGGCATTTCCTGATACTTTAAAATATGATGGGATATTTTCAAATAATCTTTTGCATTAAAATGAAGTCTCTATAAATAGTAAAAGAAGCATATAATCCAAAAAACAAAAAAACAAAACTAGCCCGAAAATAACTTGAGGAACAACCTTTCCCTGGCTTTCTGGTCTCAAGAAGAAATTTTAATAAACTTCTCATAAAGTCACTGGATATAAAAATTATGGCCTTATGAATGGATGAACAGAATTGGATACTATGAAGTTCAACTAAAAAACCTTTTTTATTATTATTATTACTTCATTATTCTTTGCATATGGTTTATTTGCTCTAAGGTTCAAGTGAACTTTTACTATCATGGTGCATTAAATTTCATTTCACTGCTAAGCGTCCAGCTTAACAACCGCAAAAGAAATGCTTTTTGTCTCTACGATTCCAAGAATATTTATAACAAGGAAAACAAACTTTAAGTTGAACAGCATACAAAAAAAAAATGAGTTTGTGAGCTCATCTGAAAGATCACTTCATTCAGCAGCTAAATGAAACCTTTCAACAATTATCTCTAGCTTTAACTACAATACTATTTTGTTTCTGGTTAGGGTGATTTTCCAGATTTCTGGTGAATGCCTTGATATATTAAGGAAGGGGTACCAGGCTGAGGTGATTTGCTAAGAAATAGCTATTTTTAAAGTTATTTATTTATAATTTGGAAAATGAGTCAGTATTGTGTCTAGTAGTGGTTTCTGGGTCTCCTTTCAGGACAACGTTAATTTGATTCTATCACTCTACTCGATAGGGAGCTATATCTAGAAATTATTTTTATTCTCTTTATATTTCCCGTATTAGATTTGTTGAAGCAAGAGAGGCCTCTATTTAAAGAGGAGCTTGGCTACAAACACTAGCTGGTTGTCCTTCTGGGAAGCTGACTGGCATCCACAGTGCAGAGAGGCATCAAAGCTGGCGTTCTGCTATTTACACACCCTTAGTCAACAGACATTTGGGTAGGATAGGAAGACAGGCATAGAAGACAGTGCCGAAAAGTCACTGGCTTGATGAAGTATCATTATGAAATATCACACGGTTAAGGTTAGTGAATAGCTATCAGGCTATAAACATAACCAATTCTAATAGGTTTCATGATGATCTACCACATCAAGATACATACTTAATTAGAGGCGGTCATTCTAACCTTCCATTAGTATAGCAGCATTTCCTAATTCACAAATTTCTTAAGTATCAAAAAGGTTGCTGATTAAAAGATCTGATATTTTCTGATACCGAGAAGTCTGATGATAACTCAGGTATCGAAAGTGGCCAGAGGACCATGGCTGAATTCAGTCTCTGTATGTGTCAGAGGTGAAAAAAAGGGTCTTTTATAACCACAAATAGACTATATCCTAACCTGGGTCTGTTAGCTCATTGTATCTGGTCTAAAATCAAAAGAGGAGACTAGGGTGAATGTGTATTTCACTTGCCAAAGGCCTTGATTACTTAGAGCCACAACCGAATTCACTAAAACTGCTACAACAACTCATTACATATAGTTTGTTGTTGGTGGGCTACCAGTGGACAAGGTCCCGCTCAACTTCAGGGTTAACCGGAGACTTGTCCTGATGCCAGCCTTGTGACATCAGCACTCAGGAGGAGCTGGAAGCCTGAGACACAGGGCCAAGGAACAAAGGTTTGTCAATAGACGTTACTGCCTGAACCTAAAACAACATCAGCGTGCAGTAATGCTGTCATTAACTAATTGCTTGGCCTTTCCATCTTTCTGCCAGCTGGCCGTGACTGGTATTCGCACAGGCTTGGTCTTAGGCATATTTCATTACAGATTCATGACGTGTGGTGCAATCCTGGCATCCTGGATTCTTCAAAGACTTGCACAACAAGAAGATATGTTGTGCTACCTTTAGTTTACTTTTGGTCTTACATTAAAACAGAAATTGCCTTGTTTGTTTTATGTTGGCAAGCCTGCTAGATCATGTAATGTTATGAAGTCTCCATTCCAGAACAGCACAGTTAGCATCATTATGAATAAGTGTCTCTCACCTCACACCTGTGCTCCAAGCTTAACTCAGGGATAATGTCTGGAAGATCCGGCTTGTATCTTGCCCGTTAACGACTTTGCGAGCAGGTGCTCTCAAGCAATCCCAATAATAAACCCTGCCATTGTCACATCACTGTTTATCATAAACACGTTTTGAAATATCAGAACATGGGGGGAAGGCGAGCACTGCCCTCTTGCTCAGCCCCAGGCTCTGCTAGAGGACAGGATGAAAGTTAGGTGTGTTTTTTTCCCTTTTCCAGGTTTCAAAGTTGAGAATAAATTACTTGCTCTCTGAGTAAGTCTTGGGAAAATGAGAATTTCTTGTTCTTTTTGTTGACATTTTATGCCGATAGACCACAGATCTAGATGAAACCCCCAGCCCAATATCCAATTTAGTTTCCCCTGAAGCTCCTTGCAAGGATACCAGAAGCTTAAACCAGAGTGGATTCACTTAATGCATCCAGAGATGGGAATAATTGATGCTTGTATTTCATTTATTATATACATTAGAGCTAAAACTGCACCTGATTGTTAACATTTCACAGAGGAGACAACAATGAGGGATCGCATTTAAATGCTTTGTTGGAGGCATAGGCTGGCAACAGGGCTGCGATAAAAAAATCAAGTTTCTTGTCTGTTGGCCAAATTGGAGGAGAGTGGACGAAAGAGGCAGCCTGAGAAGTGTGGTTGAAAATTCTTGAACTTCCGGTTATAATGTAACTAAGTCCTGGGGATGTCATGTACAGCACGGCAACTGTAGTAACAACACGTATTGTAGATTTAAAAGTTGCTACCAAGGTAGATCTTAATAGTTCTCATTGCTAGGAAAAATCTTTGTAACTGCGTGGTGATGGTTGTTACTACACCTATCGTGGTGATCATTTTGCAATATACACATATATCAAATCATATGTTATACACCTAAAACTAATACCAATTTGCCTAAAATGAATTCACCTAAAACTAATATAATGTTATATCATTTATATGTCAATGATATCTCAATAAAATGCGGTGGGGAGGAGGGGAAGAAAATCAGTTTGAACTGACGACTAACTTTAAGAAAATTAGATAGTTCTCTCTCTGAGGTTTGCAATAAATGTAAACACATGAATGGGAAAAAGAAAGTTCTTGAAATTTTCTGAACTTGCTTTACTTCGTTGACTAATCCAGCCTTTCCCAATTTGGGCCACTGGCTTCACAGTGTGGCCTGGCACGATGATGTTCCTACTTGTTTCTGAGACCCCGACCCTCAAGAACTCAGTACGTTTTCCTCTCGGAAAGCTTTTGAAAACCATTCTGTGTAGGCTCAGCTCAAATCCCTGATTTCATTTTCTAGGTTTTCGCAATTTATATCCAAGTAAGCCTCCAGTATTTTTCTAGAGACACAGTGAGATAGTGGGGTGCTGTCTTCTCTTGTATACTTTCTTTGTTTGCTTCTGTCGCCTCCCAGAGTACAAGTCCCTAAAGGATCCAGACCAGGTCTGCTTAAACCAGCTTTGGTTGTCCTCTCATAGCCATGGAAGATTTTAGGACAACCATCTGATAGTAACAGTGAATGGCCAACAGCAGGCATCGAATCGCCCTGCTGAAGCATCTATTCCTTTTTAAAAAAATGTTTATTTATTTTGAAAGTGAGAGAGCGAGAGAGCGCACATGAGCAGGGGAGGGGAAGAGAGAGGGATAAAGAGACCCCCAAACAGGCTCAGCACAGAGTCCAACATGGGGCTTGATCTCATGAACCATGAGATCATGACCTGAGCTGAAATTAAGAGTTGGATGCTCAACCCACTAAGCCACCCAGGCACCCCCTCTATTCCTTTGGAATGAACACAGTGAGGAAGTAGCAGGCTGGCCGCCAAAGAAATATACCAGAAGATTTGGTTGGTTGATACAAGTTCTTCAATGATGATGGTGATGACTGAGCACTTAGCGGATGCTAAGGATTACACCAGGAGCTCCACACATTCCCTCTAACCCTCTCGACTGTTCTATGTGCTAGGAGTACATCACATTACTCGAATTTTGCAAATGATAAAAAAGGGAGATTGACTGGCTCCAGGCCACATGACACTAAAGAGGTTGAATCAAGATTCAAATTCAGATCAGACTGAATGAAAAGTTGTTTTGTCTTTGACTTTATCCATTCTTGTCCATTAAATAAACAAAGTCAAGATTATGGGTGCTTTTGCTTTTGAAAAGCTGGAGAGTCTTGTTTTTGGAAGAGTTTATTGAGAAGGTAATTGCCTGTGACTACAGTGACAGATGCTATATAAATGGAGAGACTCCTAGATAATGAGAATGTATATTCTGAGACTGTGTCCAACTGCTAAGAGTCAACCCACCTCTCCTCTTCACATATTGCTAAGGTGAAGCAGGTGACCATATCAATGAAAAATGAGGTATCCTTAGATGCCCCAAGGCAGAAGCTGAGAATCAGTGTTAGTTATACTTAGCAGATTTGAGGGTATCACCTGCTAAGGAGTACAAAGGACAAAACAAAATCCATTATTATCAGTTTAGAGGTTGGCAAAATGACCCTGAGAAGCACAGGTTCTTACAAAGACATTCCTTTTAAGCTACTATATTAACTTTTCTATCTATTCACCCATCTATCCATTCACTTATTCATACACTCATTCATTTATTCAAAAACTATTTACTGTCTACTGTATATAAAGCAGAGTCCTAGATATGGGGACCTGCTGTGTGTGTGTGTGTGTGTGTGTGTGTGTGTGTGTGTGTGTGTATGTAAAGATGAATCAGACACAATTATTGCCTCTAAGGAACCTACTGACTAGTATAATGTTTAACTTTACAAAATCTGTATCCCCCATCCACCCGCCATAAAAATATACCTAAATATACATTTACATTATGGGCTGGTATACATACACATGACTCAAATTTTTGTTAAGCAATATTTACCCTTCATACCTATACCATACTCTAATATTTTCTATTCTAGCCTACTTTAGTATTCTATTTCAATAAAGACAGTGCAGTTTGCATGAGAGAATGATACAGTGCTTCAGACAGAGATTTATAGGTGTGTATATCCACATTTGCACAGTTGTATGGAGTCAGCAGGAAAGAAACCAAGTAAACCTTTTTGATGACGAGGTACTGAGAAGTACCCCAGGTGGGACCTGGAAAGATAGGATGAAAGACAGCCAGGAGGAAGAGATCAGTGGCCATCTAGGAAGGAGGCAGAGAAGCACAGAAGTGAAACATGGGTTCATAGAGGTTGAGGGGGGAAGAAAGACAGGTGGTCTTTCAAAGAGTGAAAGGGTGTGAAATGAAGGTTTTGACCAAGAAAATTAAAGGCCCAGGGTTGTACTTAGGGAAGATTCATCAGATAGGATCAGAAGAGAAAGAATTGGCGACAGTCTTTCAACTCTTTGTTTTACTCATTTTGCAACCCCCCCCCCCCCCCGCCCCCACCAACCTTGCCATGGGAACTTCTGCTTGCACATGAACCTCACAGTGCAAAGGCCCACCCTCATCTGCATGAGAAGCAAACCAAGAATCCAGCAGAAGACTGGCAGGAAAGTGGACTAAGAAAACTCAAAATCTCACATGCTATATAAGTACTTGGAAATGATAAGTGAAATATATGATTCTTTCAAAATGCCGAAGTAAGTACACAAGAAATGAGAAGGGAAATTAAAAGCAAGAAGTTATGAGGTGACATGGTAGCTGTCCTGGGAGAGGATTACTGGTCTCATTAGCCTACAGGCCTTTTTTGTTGTCTACTTGGGGACAGGAAACAAAGCTGTGGGCCTTTGAGAGGTGGGACATTGGAAATAAGACACTTAAGTCTAGTTCTAAGCAATGAAACAATGGGCAGGGGAAAATCTATCCACTGGCACAGGAAGATGAAAAGATGTTCCGGCAGTCCCCGCCTGGATTCTGGGTAACAACAACAACAACAGCAACACCTTCCCTGAGAATTTGAAATCATAGTCCCAAGTACTACATGAGTTTGGGGTTTGCTTTTATCACCTTCTAGATACATAAACTCCCAAGCCAACATAATATTTGGCCCCAGATAATGATAACTCTGGGACTAATCTAAAGGGGACACAGAGGTGTCTAGGTGGCTCAGTCTGTTAAGTATCCTACTCTTGATTTTGGCTCAGGTCATATTTCACAGTTCATGGGATCAAGCCCCAAGTTGGGCTCTGTGCTGGCAGCATGGAGCCTGCTTGGGATTCCTTCTCTCCCTTTCTCTCTGTCCCTCCTCCACTCACCTTCTCTCTCTCTCTCTCTCTCTCTCTCTCTTTCTCTCTCAAAATAAATAATCATTAAAAAAATAAAAAATAAAAGAAGACACACAAAAAATGTACGTTTAAGGTGATCAAAGACATAGAATAGAAACTGTAAACTTAAGAAAGAAACAAAATACACCTAAATAGATTTTAAAAGACAAGCAAACAGCACTCCCAGAAATGAAAAATACAGTAACCAAAATTATAATTCTTAATAGGCAAGTTAAACAACAGATTAGACATAGCTCAAGAAAGTATTAATGAATTGGAGATAGGCCCGAGAAAATTACTCAGACTGCAGTAGCAAGAGATAAAAATAATAAAAGAAGGGTAAAAAGATATGAAATACAGCATGAGAATGTCTAATATATATTTAATAGGGATGCAAGAAAAAGAGAAGAGGGAAAATGGAAGAATGGCAACATTCAAATAATTAATAACTAAGAGTTTTCCAGAACTGATGAAAGACATAAACCATCAATTCAAGAAGCATGCGAGTCTCCAACAAGAAAATAAAAATAATGCCACATCTAAACACAGTGTAGTGAAACTTAAAAACACCATAGACAAAGAGAAAAACCATAAAAGCAAATGGAACAAAAATCAATAATCCAGAAATAACAAGTCAACCAAAGACTTTCCCCTAGCAGTGATAGTGGCAACATAGTGAAATATATCACCAAAAGTCCAGAGGGAGAATAAATGTCAAAGTAGAATTCTATTCCCAGCTGAACTATTACTGATAGCTGAGGGATAAATAAAGACCTCTTAGATAAATAAGACTGAGTGATTTACCACCCACTGACTCTTACTTAAATAATTACAGAAAACATACTTTGGGAAGAAGAAAATTTATGTATTTATTTAAAAAAATATTTTTTTAAAGTTTATTTATTTTTTGAGAGAGAAATAAAGTGTGCACAAGTGGGGGAGTGGAAGAGAGAGAGAGGGAGACACAGAATTGGAAGCAGGCTCCAGGCTCTGAGCTGTCAGCACAGAGACTGATGGGGGGCTCAAACTGCTGAACTGTGAGATCATGACCTGAACCAAAGTTGGACGTAACCGACTGAGTCACCCAGGGGCCTTGGGAAGAAGAAAATGTAAACAGAGGGAAAGAGTAGGAGACAAAAGGAATGAACATCCGTATTATTTTTTTCTATACTTTTTAAAATTTGAAATAAAAATTTGAAAAAGCCACAGATAATCCAAGTTAGCTTGTTTAAGACACTTGGCATGGGAAAGGTAAAATAATGGTAGGACTGGGCAAAAGCAAATGCTATCAACTAAGCCCATGAAGTGGGGCGCCTGGGCGGCTCAGTCGATTAAGTGTCCAACTTGATTTCAGCTCAGGTCATGATCTCACGGTTCATGAGGTTGAGCCCTCACGTTGGGCTCCGCACTGACAGCTTGGAGCCTGTTTGGGACTCCATCTCTCCCTCTCTCACTGCCTCTCCTCTCTTTTCTCTCTCAAAAATAAATAAATAAACTTAAAAAAAAAAACTAACCCCATGAAGCAATAAAAGTAGAGTAAAATTACTGACTAATCCACAAATATTAATAGATATGACCTGAGCATCTTTTGAGCACAAGGAACAATACTGCTAAACTAGTGAAGAATGTTTGCAAAGAAAAACAAGCTAAAATGTAATTTTGGTAGAATATTTTTCCTTCCTGTCTTTTATTTTCATTAAAGTTAGCTATTTGGACATTGGAAACTCATAGATACAACTTTAATTTTGATGCTGTGTATAACTGATCCCACGCAGGCTGATGTGGAATTTTGAAGAACTTAGTCTTTTGAAAGTAAACTGAAAAACAGAGATTCCTGAGTATTGCCATAAGTAATAAATCTCTACTTCCAACTTTTTGAAATTTACCCTTACCATTCCCCTACAAGTTCCAATTACATTAAAGAAAAAGAAAACAACTTTGTGCTTTGATACAAAGCTACATAAACTCAGGCTTTTAAAGGATTCAATGTCTTTCAAATAGACCTATCTGAGCAAGAGAAATAGTAGTGAGCCTTTATTGGAATTCACTTTAAATGTATTATACAAACATCAAAAATAACACCTCTTGGGGTGCCTGGGTGGCTCAGTCAGTTAAATGTTTGACTCTTGATCTCCGCTCAGGTCATGATCTCCTGGTTTGTGAATTCGAGCCCCGTGTTGGGCTCTGTGTGGGCAGTGTGGAGTCTGCTTGGGACTCTGTCTCTGTCTCTGTCTCTCTCTCTGCTCCTCCCATGCTCACGCTCCCTCTCTCTCTCTCTCTCTCAAATAACGCTCCCTCTCTCTCTCTCTCTCAAAAAAAAATAAATAACACCTCTTGCTATGGCTACAGAACTAACAAATGCACAGTAACATTTTTTGAATCCAGCAGTGAGCCGCAAAATCGACTCACGTGTATTGCCCCGTAAGTGCACAAGTACAAGGACAAAAATTACTAAGCATTTTTCAGCAGACCAGAAACGGATATGGCACGGAAGCTTACGTCTCTGCCAAAAAGTACAGGGGGAAATAAATAGCCCCTTTTTATGAAAAGCAACAATACTGAAATTTGATTGATACATTTCTTGAACATAATGTTCTTCTACCTGGCACTCAGCATCCAGTGGCCTGTCACTCTAGGCCCACAATAAAGATTTGCTGGTGAAAAGGACTTACACTTTTTCTTTCCCATTTTTCCTGTTTAGGGACGTTTAAGGCATCTCACTGAAAGGAACAAAATTGTCTACCTCTAATTAAAAGAATGCTATGGCACATAGATTTTTAGACGTGACGTTTACTCCAAAAAGAAAATGCCATCCAAACAAATGCCAAGCTGAGTGAAGAAAAAGTTAGCCCCAAACTACCCCACTTAATAAAGTTTCAAATAATGGCATTTAAACTATTATTCTGGAAAGAGGGATGGCTCAAAAGATGTCAGGGCCTAGTCTTAGCATCTCTTTAAACTTTGGTACAACTTCCCAGCTCCTTAGGGAAATGCACTATGACAAACAATTTCAGAGACCCTGATCTGCCACGGTGAAGGAATAACTCCTCCTTGTGCCTTACTGCTCTCTCCTCCTTAAACTCCCCCGTGACCTCTGGACCCAAGCTGGCTTCCCACCCTCTGCCAGGGGAGGGAGTCCGGGCAGCCTCAGAATCTACCCAGGCACTCAGAGGGTTCCAGGGATCAGCACAATTTGGGGCAATGAGAATTTGGGTACTTGATCTTTGGCCAGTTTAAGTTATAGGAGAGCCCTGTGTTGGTTGGTTGTAAGACATTAAAGAAGGTATCTTCACGTGAGGACGTCCACGTAAAGACGCAACAGAGTGTAGAGGGTTCAGAGGCGGGCTCTAAAGGTACTAGGCTTGAGTTCATATCAACACTGTGTGGCCTTAGGCAACTACTTCGCCCTCTCTGTGCCAACGTTTCCATCTGTAAATGGGGATATAAATACTACCTACCTGAGGTTATTGTAAAGGTTAAAGGAGACACTAAATGAAACACAGTGCCAGGCACATAGTAAGTACTCCAGAAATATTAGCTATTATTAGCAGAAAGAGTAGCAGAAAAATAAATTTCAAAAATAAGTGAATGTGGAAAAGGTACCGTACTGAGGTTTAAATGATTAAAACTATAAAACCAAGAAACATTCCCTAATAGGAGGGTAGAATTCATAAAGATAACCTCCACCGATCTAATAAAAACTTTAAAATGCAAAATTTGTAACCGTCAGGCAACCATATACTTAACAAATATTCTTGAATTTTGTTTCCCAACTCTTCAATTGTGATTCTTACAAAGGTCATTTTTAACAGATGATGTCGAACATCATCTGCTATGTATTTGTTTAGAGACTTGTTGTGGGTTTAACACCATCATACTTAATTATTTTAAGCTCTGGTGCTGCAAAGCAAACCTCTCAGCGTCTTCTTATGCCCCAGGATCCTCTCAGGAGGTACAAAGCCGAGCTTCATAGAAAAAGCTGTGTCACTCTGGATTCCTTGCCTTTTCTCCTACTGTGTTTCTCCCGCCAAGGTCAGAAAACAAGTAATCTGAATCTGCCCATTGGCCTTTCTTCCTTCCTGACTGTCCTTTTGAGGTTCAGTACTCTGTCTTTAGAGCCCTTGTTAGAGCAATTAACATAAGGCTGAAACACATGCCTTATTTTGTAGCAGAATCATCTGCAAAGAAAGATACTGACGTCCACGGACATTATCTGTCTAATAAGGGACCTAAAGGTAAGTGAGCCGAGGATCTCCTGTCCTCCGACTTTCAGAAAACAAAGAGGTGTTTCTAAATGACTCACCAAATAACCTCTTCAGACAATAGATCGCTGAGACCCAAGTTCTCAAACTGGAAGTCCAGGAAGCCACTTGAAGAATGATTTTTTTTTCTCATTTACTTTAAAAACAGACAAAAGATTCCGACTCAAGTATAAATGCATGGCAGGGACTCTGAACACAGTTTTTCTAGGACTCACACTTCCTGTTGTTAAATTATGCTTATTACTGTTCAAATGCAGTAATGAAACATGCCACGGAAATGTATTTGCTAAGGATTCTTTTAAAGTCCTTGACTGTCATTTTTTTTTAAGTTTATTTATTTTGAGAGAGAGAGCATGAGTGGGGGAGGGACAGAGAGAGAGAGAAAGACAGAGAGAATCCCAAGCAAGCTTCACACTGTCAGTGAAGAGCCTACAAACCGTGGGATCATGACCTGAGCCGCGATCAAGAGCTGGAGTCTCAACTGACTAAGCCACCGAGGCGCCCCTCTCATTTTTTTCCCCTCTAAATCGGGAAACTTAATCATAATCTTTAAAAAAAAAAAATCACCTGTGGAATCAAAAACACCTTTGGAAATCTGGGGGAAAACAATCCATCTTTCCTCAGAGCTTTAAAGTCTACTATATTTAGTATAAAGACGAATTGAAACAGGTGTCGTGGCGCATACTCACCAGAGGCTCTGCCATGATGATGCGAATCTTGCGCTCAGCCTGAGTGGTAAAGTTGACGAATAAACTCTTGAGGACATATTCTCCTGGTTTGCTGTCTGGGTCCACGTTGATGGGTAACATGGTTGGCGGCCCTTTCTCTCTCTGTGTGCCAGAAACAGGTGGAACCGGAGGCTTGATATAACCGTTGCCAACTGGAGAAGCTGAAAAATACAACAGATGTTCTTACCGGCTGAAAATAACATCCTAAGTACCCAGATTGGCTGTATTAAGCCATCAACGTACGGATATGAATCATATGAAGAATGCTGCATTTGATGTCATAACCTGGCCGTGTTCTTTGGGAATGGTGTCAGGGGCACTTGAGTGGCTCAGTTGGTTAAGTGTGTAACTTCAGCTCAGGTCACGATCTCACGGTTGGTGGGTTCAAGCCCCACATCTGGCTCTGTGCGGACAGCTCAGAGCCTGGAGCCTGCTTCAGATTCTGGGTCTCCCTCTCTCTCTGCCCTTCCCCAACTTGTGCACTCTCTCTCTCTCTCTCTCTCTGCCTCTCTCTCTGTCTCTCTCTCTCTCTCAAAAATAAATTAATTAATTAAAAAAAGGAATGGTGTCAGAATGTAATTATTTTGATTACATTAAGTTTGCAGTATGCCATGTTTGATAATCTCAAAGTATTTCTGGTTATTGCACTGCTTTAGGTAAACTATGTTTCTTTTTTAAAGTTTTTAACGTTTACTTTTGAGAGAGAGAGACAGAGTGCAAGGTGGGGGGGGGGGGCAGAGAGAGAGGGAGACACAGAACCCAAAGCAGGTTCCAGTCTCTGAGCTGTCAACACAGAGCCCAATGTGGGGCTCGAACCCATGAACCATGAGATCATGACCTGAGCTGAAGTTGGATGCCCAACCCACTGAGCCACCCAGATGCCCCTAGGTGAATTATGTTGTAAGCATACAACATAATTGTTGATGTTGAATTATGAATCCTACAACATTTAAGATGTTTTTTGCTTGTTTTTTATGTGCCAGGGAAATGGACTAAGAAAATGTATATGGAAAAAAAGTGATTTCCTGTCCTGGTTTTCCTAATGGCCAGGAGCTCTCCATGCTTCATTCTAAACAAAGAAAAGACTTCTGGGGTGGTGACTTCCAGAAGTTTCCATGACCCAGAAGTTTCAGAAGCCCATTTGGCTCTTGCTCCTGAAAGAGATGCCCCTCTTGAAAGATTAAAGGCTCAGGCAGTGCCCCATCTATGCCATCCGAGATGTGCATTTGACTTTTCACTCACGCCACCATTCGGCTCAAGTTGGGATACCTCTCCTCACCTCTTCCAAAATGTGCAGGTTCCCTGCTTGGATTAGATCTTGAACAGAGGCAGCTGTGAGAGTCCCTAGTGAGTGGCCTCCTTTTAGAATGCAACAGAGTCAGACAAGTATTTTAATTTGATAGAGAAAGCAATTTTTATTCGTAAATGAAAATTTCACGTCTCTCTACGTTTTACTGTACTTTGGCACGTCAAATTCTGACATGCGCTATCTCCTTCCACCTAAGTACTTGTGACACGGTTGGTCATGATAGCCAATGAAAGAAATGTTGAGTTAAGTGGCTTAGGACAGGATGATGATAACGTAACTTTTTTAAAGTTTATTTATTTATCTTGAGAAAGAGAGAACAGGGGAGGAGCAGAGAGAGAGAGAGAAAATCCCAAGCAGACTCCACACCATCAGCATAGAGCCCAATGCGGGGCTCGATCTCACGAACTGCGAGGTCATGGCCTGAGCCAAAATCAAGAGTTGGATGCTTAACCAACTGAGCCACCCAGGTGCCCCAATAAAGTAGACTTTTAAAAGGAAGACTCTCCAGCTCAGGGTGGCTGAATACGGAGATTAAAGAAAAGATGAAGAAAAAAGGGGACTTCATTTGGATGCTGGTTTGGATCGTAAGAGAAGGGTGGCCTGTCACCGATAATGAAAGAGGGAAAAAGTTCTCCAGGAAAGCTGAATACTTTTCTCAAAACTGAAAATAAACTCAAGTCTTCTCTTCCCTTCTTTCTATCCCAAGTAAAATTCTGAGGAAGCCAATGAAAAATTGTATTTATTTTATTGGATGACAAACACGTCCTTGTGTTAGGGTCTATCTCTTCTTTCTCTATGCTTTCTCTCTAATCCATTCGACCTGCCACACAGTTGAGGGGTCCCTTACATCTGGAGGATCTTCCCATATCTCAACTACCACCACACTTTATGGCTTCTCAAGTTATAAAACTAAAACATGTTTTATGCATATTATTCCATTTCTTCTCCATTCTTATGAGCTCCATCCTGGTCCAGGCCTTTGGAAACTTATGGCTCAATTACTATAGCAGCCTCTGTGCTGACTTTATTTCATTCCTTTCATATACCAAATTTTTCTTTACCATGGCTTTACATTTTTTTTCAGTTTATTTATTTATTTTGAGAAAGACAGAGACTACGTGAGCAGAGGAGGGCTAGAGAGAGAGGGAGAGAGAGAGAGCGTCCCAAGCAGGCTCCACACCATCAGTGCAGAGCCCAACACGGGGCTTGAGCTTACGAAACCATGAGATCACGGCCTGAGCAGAAACCAAGAGTTAGACGCTTAACCAACTGAGTCACCCAGGTGCCCCTTCACCATGGCTTTAATTATAACTTTTTTTTTTTCCTCAAGATTTTCACTGGCTCTTAATTACCATCCAGCCTTCACACATGGTCTGGTTTTGATAGCCTTCAGCAGTTTGCTTCCACCCTGTCCCCAAGCCAGGCTGATACCCTGGCTGGCCCAGGAGCACACTCTTCCCTATGCCTTCCTCCTTTCTCTCTTCCTGCTCCTTTCCACTCTTCTCTGATCATCTCTCTTGTCCTTTCAGAGCCACGTGCAGATCGATCTCCACAAAACCTACCTCCACCTGCCCACTCTTCCCTGGTAAGTCTGTATTACCAGATTTAGACACTTAACTCATGTTCTTTGGCCTTTTACAGCCTACATTACCTAAGAAAGACTCAGAAGATAGCTGACAAGAGAAGTAATTATCAGTTGGTCACACAGTTTTGCCAAGGCTTGGCCCCGTAACTGAACCATATACTCTTCTCCGTGTTATCCTCTGAAAGTTCCCGAATAAGACTGTAGCCTCCTAGTCTAATACAGAGTTCTTTATACAGATAATACTCAGTAGATCTCCTTAAATAACTACCTGAAATGACACCTTACTTTATTTCTGTACATCTTGACTCATAGGGAGGGAGCTCTCAGAGACGAATCAGTAGTTAGAGTCATTAAAGGGAGAGGGTGCAGTATTTGCAAGGAAGAGTCATTAGTTAAACAGCACTTGAAGCTGCTTCCTAAAAGGCATGATTGATTCTAATCGGACATATTCAAAATCAGGTGATGCAAATGAAGTTCTGGCCACTCCTCTGCCTTTACCTGCTTCTCCTCAGTGCAGGTGCCTTTTGGAAATGGGAAGCCTGGGATCCCAAGACCAACTCAATAAAGGGACTAAGGTCTCCACGAGGTATTTTCCTCATGTTTCCAGGGCATTGTGCCATAGGGCTGGAGATTGGAATAGAAACTGAGAAAGTCTAAGTGAAGGACAATCTTTCATTACCTTTAGTTTTCCACAGGATTTAATCCATTTCTAGAAGACAGCACTAATCAGCTTGATGTAATACGTAATTGCAAGATCAGATCCATAATTAAAAGACTCTGGGGCCTAAAAGTCCCGACCCCAGTGAGAGAAATTTCAAGAGTGACCTCCGGCAGTCTTCTGAAATGTTGCCTCTTGAACCAGATAGCTGAACTCCAGATACCAGGATGTGTCTCTGATGAATATTCCATTTAAACGGCCAAGGTACCAATTCACTGCTGTCATAAAAAAAAGTTAGTCACCTGTACCTCAGAGCCAGACATCCTTGTGAGTGCAAGAGTCTACACAGCCTTGGAGAGGAACTATCCTAGCCCAGCAGAGCCCTGTGGCAGAGCTGAAAGAGATTCGAGGGGAGGGCGCCCATCATTCCTGTTTTAAACAGATCAGCGGGGCATATAGAGATGTAGTAAAATTTAATGGGATAAATGTCCTTGAACGAGACCCACTCTGTTTTAATAGCTCTCTGTATCCTACCATAATTGATTCATAACAAATCCTAGCCTTTTGTCGGAATAATTTTCAAAAGTAAACATATGACGTAGCACCTTTCGGGAGCTCAGTTATTTGGTGACAATACATATTCCCTGGTAGTCAAAATTGAGTCACAAAGTCTCTACTAGTCTAAATATGAGAACATTACCACTAGAAAACATCATTAGATTTTTCCCTGTGTACTGGCTTTTAATCTACACATAATTAAGATCCACTGCCCAGTTTTGAAGTTCACAGTAGTCTGGAAACAGAAAATTACAAGGAAAGATGCAACATCTTGGGTAGAAACTCTAATAGCAAAAGAAGGCCGGGGGGAAGGCACTACTCTAAAAAGGCTCTGTAACTTACAAATGCAGTTGTGTGAAGCCATTTGGCACAAGGCCACAGAATCAGACACTCTGACAAGTGTGGGGGCAGTGACAGATCCATCTAGCATGTTGTCACAACTAATATTCATGATGATGACCTTAAGTCCTATGGAAAAGCTAAAATCAGTTTGATATGTAGTCCTGTATTTGAGAAGGTGGGAAGAAGAGTGATGTCAATTTCCAAAAGGTAAGCCTAAAAAAAAGGTTTGGGGTATAAAGGGTAATTAACAACCTTAAGAATTTCACTCTGAAGAATTAATCTCTTTCTTCATAGGTCCGATTTTTTTTTTTTTTTTTTGAGAAAAAGAGAGACAGAGAGACAGAGACAGAGAGAGGGAGAGAGAGAGAGAATCTTAAGCAGGATCCATGCCCAGAGTAAGCCCTACTCGGAGCCCTGATCTCATGACCATGAGATCAGGACCTGAGCCAAAACCAAGAATAGGTCGCTCAACTGACTGACCCACCCAGGTGCCCCCATAAGTCTAATTTTTAACTGGAACTTATTTTTTATTGCAACAGACAAACCAGCAATGCAGTAAT
Organism: Panthera onca; assembly: GCF_046562875.1. Lineage (NCBI taxonomy): Eukaryota > Metazoa > Chordata > Mammalia > Carnivora > Felidae > Panthera > Panthera onca. The sequence continues at coordinate 229,442,715 of NC_138339.1, forward strand.
AGTCACACTTTGGCCCCTCTCTGGCTCTGCCAAAGCAGGCAGTAAGTACTGTCTGAATCGACTCTTCCCACCACGGTGTTGCCACTACTTTCTGTCCAGCCAGGCAAGCAAGTCGGCCGGATGTCAGGATTCCCTCCCAGACTTCGCGGAGACCGTGCCATCCATGGTGCCTCCATGGTGGGGCCTCTGGAAATAGGGATCCCTGATGATGAAAGGGTCCTGACAGGTCACTGTTATCTTCCCCACCTAAAAAGACATGTTGAAGGAACGATTTGATTTGCTAGATTAAACGCTTTCTCTCATTTAAATTTTCCTGCATGTGATAAATTTTTGAGCTTCCTCTCCATCTGCTTTAACCATCTCTCCTTCTCTTCTTCAGCTCATCTCCCTATTTGCACACATCAGCTCAACGTCCCTAGAAAGTCACTCAGACCTGGGTTCCTGTGGGCGGGGAACAGAGGCACGGGCCACAAGGGCATCACGTTCAGTTATTAACTAGGACCTTCCTTACTGAAACTTTTGGGAATTTGCTTTCTGTTTAGATTTTCTCATTGACATTTTCCTCTTGGATTTGACACGTTCTAATTTTTCTCCATTGCCTTCTTGTATCTTAAACGGGTTTTGCCGATGCCATTATTTTAGCCCAAATTCGGTTTCTGTCTGGGTTTGCAGGATGGCTTCAGGAGCTTCTTCCCCTTGTTCCCTGAGTCTCTATTTCTTCTAGTAAGCAGGGCCCATTCCTTAGTCTGGAGGAAATCTGTTTGAGGCTTTTGTGGCCCATTCATTAGCTCTTTATTAGATCTATTTCTAACTGCAAACGATGATCTCCTGAACGTGACTATTTTTTTCCCCAGTGTCATGGACTAATAACATGAGTTTTAGGCTGGCCGTTCTTAGCTGGCTAAGGTCTTCAGTAAACTTTCCCTGAATTGCCAACATTTCCAGGAATTATTAACTTCCGAACTGCGACACCAATACAAATACCCCACAACTCATAGTTTGGCTACATTTTTATTATGTCACTGCAAGGAAAGTTAATGTTATAACGAGTTTCCTCATATGAATGTCCCAGAGGCTGTAAGTGGCCCCACATGTTACAGGACAACAATTGGTTTTCTCAGTCAGATTTTCAGAGAAGTTGATCCCCTCACTTGTTAAGGCTGTCATTCATTCGTTCACTCATTCATTTCGACCAATATTTCTTTAACGAGTACCTGGGTTTCCAGCACTGTTCTAGGCCCTGGGAAGGTAGCAGTCAACAGATAGTTCCCGCCCTCACAGAGTTTACGGTTTGCTGAAGCAGGACCATACAATCCGCAATGTTTTGTACACACACACGCACATATACACCGCAAGTCAAACTGCAAGTCAGATCGCAGTACGTTCAAAAATGAAGGGAAATTAAACACAGTGAGGGAATAGAGGTTCAAATGTTGGGTTTGGAACTGCCGTGGAGAGCAACGAGAGCCGTGTGCATTCTTGGTGTCTAAGGAAATCCAAACACACTTGGCTTGGGCAGGATCTGCTTCTCTGACCCATCCCTTTGACCTGCCCATTTGTGCGTCTGTTCTGGTTGGGAATGAGAATTTTAACCAGGCTGTGAAGAGCATGAATCAAAATGCCCATTGGACGTGCAGCCTTTTCACCTCCCCTCACAAAGTATATGACTCAGGAAAGAGGCCCATCCTTGCCGGCTTTTTTCCCCACTTATAAAGACAGACAAGCGCAGAGTTAGTTGTTGACAATATTCAGTGCTTGCTCTGATGTTCCCAGAATGGGAATCAGACTCTGAGCGTTTGAAATCAAGAAGAAATGGTTTCCTTTTCTTTTGAAGTGCCCCTGAGATTATATGGCGGTCACTGTTCAAAGTCGCTACTCCTCTTAGAAATGGAGGTCCGTTTAAACAACTCTACTTCCTACAGATCACTGTAACCTATCTTTGAACACAGGAGTAGATTGATTAGATTTCTTTGTTCACAGTTGGATATATGTTATTCTTTCTGCCAGTTCTCAGCACCTCATTCGTTTTGTGGGTTCTAAGGGCAAATCCTGTCAGTACCCAAGTGCTGGGATCCTTCTTGAAGACTTGATGTTTCCCCCCCAATCCCTCTTTTCCTGTAAGACTTTTTCTGTTTACTGGCATTACAGGAACATTTCATAAAACATAACAAACCCAGAATGACGCAGCTACTGTGAGAACATGTCACACTGTGTATAGAACTATAATAAATTGTCCACTAATGCATTTATAAGGGTGCTTAAGAAATGGTATTTTAAAAGGTACTGCAAATACTCAAAGTGGCCATAAACTTTAAAAGTCATGCAAAATACATTAGGATAAAAAGAAGAAAAAATCCTGCAAATGTGATAGGAAGAATTATTTTCCTCTGAAGGGTATTCTTAAGAAACGGAAAATGTTGAGATTTAAAGAAACAATTAGTTTGAGCAACAGAAAAACATTTCTTAACAAAGAGATGGATAACTCTTAATTTTATATGTTTCAAAACTGGTCAAGAAGAGAGTACAAGGCAAAAATACTCAAATGCTTTTTGCCTTGGAAGAAAAATATATTCAATGGCATGGTAAGTTCTTCTTAACTAATTTCTGTAAAATTCTGGTAATGTGAAATGTTCCTTGCGTTTTCATTGATGAAATGCATTCTTCCTTTCTCAGGCTACTTCACTCTCTCCATTCTCTAGTCCTCAAATTGTGTGCCTTCGAGTTTCAGGGTCCACAAGATGGCTCTAAGATAGTTACCGTCTCTTTTTTATATATATATAAATTTTATTTTTACATTTATTTATTTTTGAGAGACAGAGTGAGACAGAGCGTGAGCGGGGGGAGGGGCAGAGAGAGAAGGAGACACAGAATCTGAAGCACACTCCTGGCTCTGAGCAAGAGTTCAGCACAGAGCCTGACACGGGGCTCAAACCCACAAACCGTGAGATCATGACCCGAGACGAAGTCGGATGCTCAACCGACTGAGCCACCCAGGTGCCCCATGATAATGTCTTTAATACTCAAAAATAATCTTGGAAGGCCAACCCCTCTCACTTTTACAGATAAGACCATGTAGGTGAAGAGAGGTTAAGTGTCTTGCCTAAGGTCACAGAGTGGTTGACCCAGGATCTGATCCCATGTATATCTTCTGAGCTTCTTGTTATGATCCTGAATTTAAAAACAAACCAGTTGTTTATGAGGAAGAATGAATAAAATAAGTTCCCTTACCCACAGTTTGGCCCTGGTATGAGCCAGTTTGGGGACTTCAGGGGACGAAGAAATAAAATACAGATGTCGTGATTTGGAGAATGTGCCAGCCACAGAGGTCCATCCTGCCAAGTTCTCTGTCCCCTTAAACTCGAATGCGTCTTTTAGCTAGTATAAGGGCTTTGGGAAGGCTAAGAGTATAAAACAGAGCCAAGAATTGAAGACCCATAAAATATACGAAATCTGATTACTGACATACATTAGAAAGATCTAGAGACCATTCTTTCCTAGATATACTGATGATATCAACTTTAACTGGTTGTTATTCTAACAAGGAGCAAGTGAACTTCTGTTCAGTCTGCAACCTCTCCACACCATTTTTGTCTTTGGTCTCCTAGAGACTGGATACCCGGGAGAGAGTGAAGGAGTTCAATAAAGAGAAAGTAGGCATCAAGTCACTGCCCTGTTTTCTTTTCTCTCTTCCTTTGACTTACAGTATTTTATCTTACAGAAATGACAGTAACACTTCAATGATTGCCTTTCTAAATGTCTGTCATCTGCTAAGATGCAATTACATGGACCTTCCCCAATTTTCAAAGTAGGTACTGTCATCAGAGCCTGAACAAATGTCTGCCAAGATCTGTGAGCAAAGGAAGATGAGGTTACATTGACATTTCAAGGTCCTTTCTCACCAAAAGGAGATCGAATAACCTTCTAGAGGCAGGATAATCCTGAATTTCAACTTCCTTCTTCTCAGCAAAACAGACAAACTGCTCTCATTCATGTGCCCTCCACTGACTGGCCTCTCTTCCTTCTCTCCTTTTCTTTTCTTCTCCATTTTCTTCCTCTTCTGGCTTATTTTGTGCAGCACAAATCTCATTAATTTGCAATGCATTAAGTCAAACTTTAGGATAAACTGGACAAGGCTTTGTATTTTGTTTTTAATGGTAACTTTCAAAAGGATATGCTGATTTACAATGTGAATCGGTGGTGATCAGAATCTCGGCATGTCAGATTTGCCTGGAAGGCTGCACCCCACCTGATTCAGCAGGTCTGGGATGGGGCTCAATAACCTGCATTTCTAACCAGTGATAACCAGTTCTAACTAATCCTAACTAGGCATAACCAGATTATGCCAATGCTGTTGGCCCAGGAGTACAGTTTGATGTCTCTGATATAAATAAATGGGAAAACAAAGAGGACCAATTAATCCAGTTAATAACATTGTTTTTCATTCCATTTGCCTATAGATATGCTTCATTAACTTTAACTAAGTTAATGCTCTGGAGGCAAAACATAGGAAGAACACCAAATGGGGAGTCAAAGGTCCTAGTATGGCTCTATATGAACTTGGGGGATGAACTTGCACCAACTGGGCTTCAGTTTCCTTATCTGTTATTTTTAAAGAATCCAGGCCAGGTTGTCCTTTCTAGCACCAGTATTCATTCTATGACTATATAAAATATATAGTCAAAATTAATAAAACATCACTTATTCAATACTTGCACAGTTCAAAGAATTAACACTTACCCATCAACAGATGAATGGATAAGGAAGATGTGGTATGGATGTATGTGTACATATACCTACAGTGCATGTTTCATGGCATTTGTGACAACATGGATGCACCTGGAGGGTATGATGTTAAGTGAAATAAGTCAGACTGAGAAAGACAAACACCATATGATTTCACTCACATGTGGAATCTAAAAAAAACAAGCAGAATCAAACCTATTAACACAGAGAACAACCTGATGGTTGACAGAAGGGTACAGGGATGGTCAGAATGGGTAAAGGGGAGCAGGAGGTACAGTCTTCTGGTTATGGAGTGAATACGTCACAGGGATGAAAGGCACAGCATAGGGAATATAGTCAATGGTACTGTAATTGCTTGTGTGGTGACAGATGGGAGCTACACTTGTGGTGAGCATAACATATAAGCTTGTTGAATCACTCTTGTACACCTGCAACTGATGTAACATTGTATGTCAGCTATACTCAAAATTTTTTTTAAAGATTAACATTTGCTTTCCCTTGAATTAATATGAATTAGTGAGATTCTATCATCTATCCTCTCTATGTGGGAAAGCTTTACGAATGATCCTAACCTTTCCCCTTATTCTCTGGCTCCACTCCCTTTCCTGAGACTAGCTAGTGAGACTAGTCCTGACCACTAGCAACTTTCTCTATTACGGGTGGACACACAAGGAAGCCTGTCTTTATTCCTAGTTGTAAACCCAAGACTTGTGTTAACATTAAAAAAGAATTATGTACTGAGAGTCTTTCACAAAACCCTATACTAACTAGGCATTATCTCTTTTCTAGGCCATCGATTAGCCAGACATTATGGAATAGATGGCACTCGACCCAGGTCTTGAAGGATTCTGATAGGTAGAGATGAGAAAGGGGCAACCCAGGCACAGGGAATAGCATGGCAGGTGCATGCGTCTGCTAAGAATCTCTCCTCGTTCCTCCCTCCTCTCACCCTCCTACCACACATCCCTATCTTAGCACGCATGTTCAAACTTTCTCTTCACTAAGGACTGTAAAGTCCTCAAGAACAAGATTACATCTTGTCTTTATTCCATGTATTTAGCACAGTATCTGGCATAGCTAATTAAACAACTGTGCTTGCTTAATCTTTGTTGAATGGAACCCATCTGATTCCATAATACAGTCTTCGTGTGAATGAAATAATGGAGCAAGTACATATATATGAAAAACTTAAACTCTCAAGTCCTATAAAAAAATAGAGGTGTTTAGTTCTTATTATTAGAATTAAGGTTTTGAAGGGCAAGCCAATGTGAGTTTAGACTATATTTGGAGGACAATTGGGAGTTAGCAGATTTCTGGGAAGAATGCTGAGCTGATGTTATTGTGTAGGGTGGGCTCAAGAAGGGCCGTTTGAGGGACAACACAAGTTAAAGACCATTGCAGCTACTATGGGAAAAAGAACAAAGATGGAATTTGAAACAGGATAGAAGACAGTGCATCTTACACAAGTGAACCTGAAATCCAGTCCTATCACTATTCCCCAGTAGAGAAAACATGCACCGTAGGTTTCCTGATGCGATGTTACAATAATTAAGGTGTTTAAGAAGCATTTTTAGAGTATCAACTCTAGAAGCCTTTTCAAAATTCCCTACCAGTGGCAAGATATTGGCTAGAGTTATGACACTCAACCACTGAAAATGGTGTTGGCTGTGTACTCCTGAATGACAGAGGGGCTCTCAGGCTCCTACCACTGGAACAGAAATGATTTTGGCAGTGTGGCAGACAGGGAGTTGTAACTTGCCCTATGTCCATGTTCATCAAGTTTTCAAAACATTGTAGCTAATGTCCATTTACCAAAAAAAAACAAAAACAAAAACAAAACAAAACCAAAACAAAACAAAACAAAAAACGAAACACCATGGGGCTATAGGAACAAGTTAAATGTCACCCTAAGGAAGCAAAGCAGTAATTCAAAGGTAGGTACATTTTACAAGAAAACTGCACTAATTTCTACAAGTCAATGGAGGAGATAAAAATGGGTAGGATGATTAAAGACTTAGGAGACAGAACAACCAAATGTAATGTGTGGACCTTGTCTGAATCTTGATGAAAGCAAACCAACTGTTAAAAGACATTTTTGAAAATGACAATCAAAGCAACTTGAATGTGGACTAGAGATTAGGTTACATCAAAGAATGGCGGTCAGTTTGGTTACGTATGAAGTTAGCACTGTGGATAGGTAAGAACGTACCCATATTTTCTAGAATGTACATTGACTGTATGGCATTCAAGGAAACGATACCTATATTTGATTTGAAATGCTTTAACAAAGAGAAAGGAGGTATAACTGAAGCAAATCTGACAAAGCCTTGTTAACTATTGAATGTAAGTGATGGCAATATGTTATATATCGTACTATTCTTTCCCCTTTTGTGTTTGTTTGAAAAATTTCATAATCAAACTTTTTTTTTAAAAGATAAGCCTCATTTGTAAAAAGTTCCCTATATCTTCTAAGGGCAATAATGAAGGGATAACAGCATTCCTTCATTATTTCATTGAACTCAACTCAATTAAAAAATACATTGAAAAATCAAACAACACATTTATTCCAGGTTCGATCACATAGGTTTTAATGTTCACTCAGATTTCAGGCCCAACAACATCCTTCCACATTAACTAAATGTGTGGGATGGGTGGTGTGGATCTCACGGGTGTTTACACTTACAATACATGGCCAGGACGAACGCAGGCAGGATGCCATTTACACAGGCATCCTTTATCATACCTATGTTACAATAATACAGTTTGAGCCTTTTCAGAAATATTTGGGTCTCAAAAGTGTCTGAGTGAGATCAGTTAATCAATTCACTAAATGGCAAAGTTCCGCTGATCCTTGATATGCATAAGTAACACTGCAAAATTCTGTGGGGTGGTGCAGAATTCAAAGATAAATTTAAAAAGACCACCTGAGAGATTCAAAGAATGCAGTGCTTTCAACTATAAGATGCCATGAGGCAGTGTCAGGTTGAAAAGCCAACCGATGAGCACATAAAGGTAGGAGAACATTCGTTAACTTATTTATTTCACTGGTTCATTTAATCAGTCATCAAGTATTTACTGGAGGCTCTGAGCACTGGGTCAGCTGCTGGGGGGAGCTGGTAATATGCAGGGAAGACAGGTATTATGTCCAGAAATATAATTACAAAAATGGGAAGTGCCGTGAAGGTTGTTGTAAGAGAGGAGCAGGGGAGACGTATCCTTGACTGTGGGGTCGGGGCGGGACTCTCTGGGATGGTGGCCTTAAAGATGAGACCTAGAAATAACTGACGATAGATACAGTCAAAGAAGGCATCGAGGCTGAAGAGAATGGGGGCAATGGGATTGTAGGAATTCATGTAGGTGGGGTTAAAGGGCACTTGATGGTGTCTCACTTCCTTCTGGTTTTATTAGAGGCTGTTCTGGCCAGCCACTTGATGGCACCTCCCTCTAGCCCTTTACCCAGCTCTGCTCTCCTGCAGGGCACTGACCTCCTGATGATATATGATGACACATTATACACTTGTTTTCTACCTGTCTCCCCTACTCCACTTAAGTGCAACAAGGGCAAGGTATTTGTTCTATTCCTTTTGTAACCTCACCTTCTAGCTTAATACCCAGTGCTCAATAAATATTTGTTGCATTAAGGAGTAAGAAAGCATTAAGATATACAAGGTCCTGAATACCCAGCTTAGAAACCCAACATTCAACCCGAGACTCACATTAAGTCTATTGAAAGAGCTATTTCTGCAACCAAGCAAGATGCTGACAAATAAAGCACCAATCTGCCCAGGAGTAGAATATAGTATCACGGATGACAGCCTGTCATTTCTGTAGAGAACTTGACTATTGGTGTACTGAGAATGCCTGGCTTATGGAATCTTTAGAGAGGGTCGTCAAAGTACAGGTTGTGACCCACTACTCGATCATGAAACCTATTTCCTGGGTGCTAACCAGGATGATTTCAATGAAATAGAATAGAAAACTCTACAAGAGAAAATAGCGGGTGATGGCACCCTGCAGAGTGAGGTTAAGTAAGCACTATTTCACAAAACTTGTGTTTTCAGTCTCTGTCTGCGTCTACAGATACGTACGGTGTGTGTGTGTTCTGAGTCATAATAGAAAATGTGTTTGTTTGTTTGTTTTTCTGTGGGTCCTGCTCAAAAAGGCACTAGGTACAATATACGTTTTAATATGCAATCTATTGTAAAATATATACATATGCATACGTATACAATAATATGCATATACATATGTATGATATAGAGGTCACGTATATGCATTATATAATACATATGATTAACACAAGACACATTTCCAACATCTACAGTGAAGGAAGAACACCCAGGGCGGGATACACAGTAGAAGCTCAGTCAGCAATTGTTAAAAAATTAACTGAATAGGTTAAATTCTTTGTAGTCTAGTTAGTTTTTTATTTTGTCAACAGCAAAACATTTATTAAATTCCTGCTTCATGTGCACTTATTTATTGAGATGCCGGCTCATTAAATTAAAAAAAAGATTCTAGGTTTCATTAGATTCTTAAATAGCTACGGACATGTACAATGACTACGTAAAATTCTCTTGATATGTGCCTACCAGAAGTTCATAATCTAAGACGGTGATAAATCTGTGAATTCACAGAAATATTTGTTGGTAACGATCCCTTGTATAAGTTAAGTTATATTATTTATTGGGAGTAAGAAAGGCAGTGAGTAAAAAAGGACTTAAGATGGCTGCCAGATCATGGGAGTGGTCCATTCAGTGGAAACACAGTGAGAGTCAGTTACATTTACAAGAGACATCAAACAAAAACAATACTGAGTAGTTCGCATGAGTCCTATTATGATATAGCATTTTTCCAAATATATGAAACTGTAAGTTTTATCATTTAACTTGTATGCTTGTTATACATCAAAAAAAAAAAAAAAAAAATCTCTTGAGAGGGGAAAAACAAAGTTCCCTAATACACAGTCAGCTTTTATAAACTACAAAGTAAGGAGTAAATTAATGACTATTAGAGACTTAATTCCTACAAACAGAATTGTATCATATGTAAATATCTAATAGTTTCACTAAAGATAGTGCAAAAGAATAATTAACAAGTAATTAAATCTCCCAAATCATTAATAAACAAAATGTTTCTCCTTTGTTAGAGCAATATGTTGTGTCCTTACTATCTACAAATTTACTTTTCCTACCTTCATTAAATCGGAAGTTAAACGGTCGATATCTAAGATGCATGTAATGAACCCTGTGTCATGGAATTTCCTCTCATTAATTTTTCTGAACTCTTGTACAATATTTCTTACAAGGTTATGCTAGAACTAATGTAACCAGGCTATTACTCTGATAAAGGAAAAGCACAGGCATGCAATTTGGACCCATTTAATGTTGGTTTACCCATCCTATCCTGTTTTTTAATTCATACACAATAAAAGAAAACATTTTATTTGTTTTCTTGTTGGAGAAGGCTAAGCCAAAAACAAAGGAAAAACTGCTTCAGGTTTATTTCAATGCTTTAAACAAAATAATTGAGTATTTACAACATTAATATTTAGAAGAAATCAAGCCTAATCCTGCCTCCGTTGTAATATAAGATGCAACGGTATTAACTATCTTCCAAATACTAAGCTATTTTTCAGATTGCAATTTTGCAGCACAGATAATCATACCAAATCTTTTAGTGAAACTTCAGGGCACAGAAAAATTCCATTACGTCACAGCTTGTTGTTCCATAGACTTATATACAAAAAATCACCTCTGAAATACTGCAATCCCAAACAGAAACTTAAAAAGCATTATTCCTGCCTCAGAACAGTGACATCATAAGTAAATCTCCACATGTAGATGCAACTGCCCCCCCCCCACTCCGCCCCATCCATTGAAACCTGTAGGAGAATCTTCCCTACATTCAGCACTTAACTGAACAACGATCCACGCCATACATGCTAACAGCCTTTCATACCTACCGAGCCCTTTTATGAAGCTGATCACACAGGATCGTCTCCAACAAGCTGTTGTAATCTCCATGAGCCTGAAAAGGAACCCAAACGAACAGTCTGGAACTGCTACACAGACTATGTTCCAAAGCAAAAAAACATAATGACGGACTCCATGGTCCGGTTGCTCACTGGCACCATAAGTGTCTCAGCGGCAAGGTAGGGCTCTCTTATTTTTGGCCCAAGGTGTATTTTTAGTCAGGTGCTAAAGACCTACAGTAGAAGACAAACTAAAACAGGCCTTCCGTCCAGGGCAGACTCTTCATACCAATGGGACAATTTTTAGCTGCACAGTACGACAGTGACCTACAACTCACAGAGTGCGCGTATGTCTATATTTATCCACGAGAACATACTATGCTGACAGATTAGTAAAGCCGCTCAGGGCACTCCAGGAACATGAGCCCGACCCACATGGCTCGTCATAAACAGTCCATGCCTACCGAACACATGCGTTACCCACAGATCTAACCCACCGGTGCTGTTGTGTTCCTGTGACTGAAGAAACGTAAGAGCAAAGATAACACGGGGTGGGCGATAAACTGTTGCTTTGGGAACTAGGAGCTCTTGGCCACAAGTACAAACAGCTTTAAACAGCTTAAATTCTTACAGACAAAACCAATAGCAGAGAATCCCTATTTGAAGCCAAGAGTCAGTGAGAAACCATACACCCTTAAGGAAAAATGAAACGCTGAACATCTGTTGATGCAACTAGTAAAGGAAAGTGATTGGGTTTAAATCTATAGTCATATTATTTGAAAGCATAGCTTAAATCAGCTTGTTAAAAACTTAATTTATAAGACCAAGAAGAAGCCAATATTGGTGAACATTAGGTATTTCACCTCCAAAAGAAAACAGATTGAGACCAGTGAAGAGACCGAGAAGGAAAATGTAGTTACTGGAAAACAAAATAAAAGTGTAACTAATTGATCTTTCAATGGGCATTATTTCCGACAGAAGACTTTAATGAGGGTCAGTGAAAATCTATTTCTTCACTAACATAGCCGCAAAGAGCACGAAACCCAAGTCGTTTTCTATTCTTGATTTACTCAGGGTCACTGAAGGTTTTCTTTAGCAGTATAGATTGGAATTACAAAACAGCACGGTATGGGGAATTGATTGATGAACTGAAGCGTTTCACAGGAAGGGGGGAAAAAAGTCCAGATTACCCAAAGGAACACTTCAAGTGATTCAGGCAAGCGAAATGTGAGCAAAGATGCCCCACGGTACCACTGAGTCTTACATATTCAGGGTTTATAACCTTTTTTTAAGGAGTGGACTAATGTGCACATGTGGCATTCGGTTTATTTTTTACTAAAAAGGGGTCCAAACAATTATAATATGAGAGCGTGCCTATGGAGGTATCTGTGTTTTGAGTAACAAGGATTCTTTTTCAACTCTCTTCTTTCCACATCTAAATTGGAATCAAGACTTGACTGAAAATTTGCACTTTGTCAGCTTAGAATCTCTGGTGCTATTATTAGACCAGCCTTTCAAATGATGTGACTGTCATTCAATTAAAAGAACATGACTCAAAACAGCCTGATAGAAATATGAAAAGCAGTATTTGTCATTTTATTTTTCACTCTTTACAGATACCCTTTACCAAACAACATTTAAGGGAAGTGAAAAAAACCAGACAAACAAAAAAATGAAAAAAACCAAAAAGGCAGGAAAGAGAACATTAATGGGGTACTGAACTGGATTCAGGTACTCCACTGGGCACTTTTCACATAACATTTCATTTGGCCCTCACAGCAACTTTATAAGGTCGGCATTCACACCTCTGGTTCAGTGTCCATGGAAAGGAATAAAAATAAGAATGTCCAAGGTCATTCAGAGGCAGCTTTGTCGGACTCCCAGGGTCACTGCGTTTATTAATTTTTATTCCAGTACTTTCCTTAACACGAATTGAAACTTCTAAGCAGTGGTTGCCTTAGCGTATTTGCCTTTGTATACATTGAAGAACAACCCTCAGATAATCCACTTATTTTTTTTTTTTTTTACCCAGAAATTTCACCTATTCAAGACCCAGCTGAATTCCAGAGATTACAGTCTTATTCAATGCCCTCCACAGTCTATTCATCCTTCTGTGGTAGCCAGGCACTTACTAGTTTGGGGGAGCATCAAAAGGGCATGAACCACATTGTTCTCATCTTTGGGTCCCTAGGACCTAGTAAAAGTTGAATTAATGAATAATCAAAGGTGTCTTTATAGTCAAAACAGATGGCACGAAGTCCTTCTATTAAAGCTCAGAGTCTTTGATACTGAGTTTCCACCTCACCCCATCCATCTCCACACAGAACTTATGTCTCCTATGGTGGACACTATTCTAACACCCTAATTTCAATTTACGTTAGATTTCTGTTAGATTAAAAGCAACAAATCATAGATGGGTGAAGGCTCTTAAAGTCAGGCATGCTGACAGCTGAGTAAGTGACAGTTGTCAGCTGATGGCTGATAGAAAAAGCAGAACCAACAAAAAGCAGACATAAAACTTATGAAGGGTAAGAACCTACAGATAATTTAGTATCAAGAGTTGACCCTTAACATTTTAAGAGCTCCAAAGGTAACCATTTATTATAGAGTCTTTAGTAATTCATACATGTGCTGATGATCTAAATTATGATAGCGCCCCATAGTCACAGATATAATATAGAAAATAAGGTAATTAATGGAAGGAATCCTATTCAAAATGATTGAGCTAAAATGTTTTGACACTTCAAGGGTTAAACTTCACGACTGGGAGAAGTTTGCTCAGAGCTCATTTGTTCTCTGATGATGCTAAATAAATGTCATGCATTTTAAACTACATTAATATAATCTAAATTTAATAAATAAACTGGATTACAGGCATGTTTAATTGATAGTTCCATAATAACCCTCAAATCTAAATTAAATTATTACTTTAACAGTTCATCTAATGTTCATAAAAATTTCCTTTCTGTTTCTGGGTGGCCTGGTGGCATGACCACAAATATTTTTAAGAGCGAATGGAAGTCCAAACCCAATACACCTACCTTTACAAGCTTAGAAGTGGCAGGGAAGCTCCTGGGTGTCTTTAGTTAACCTCACTGCTTCAGGAAAGATTGTTCTTGGGCTACTGGCTGACTGATAGCTACTTTATTAGCATGAAGGTTAGATCATATAACCATTCTCATTCAATGTAGCTTACCAGTCTATTCACCTTCCTTAAGGTCAATGTCAACCCATACTACTTGTTTATGGGAGGAAGCAATAAATATCCTTTAGACACCAACCAAGAAATTTTTTCCAGTTTGAAGAAAAAAGCCAGCATTTAAAATCATATTTAACACTACCTATATCATTCAAAACCCTAAAGTGATAAGAAACTTAAGTTGATGAGGATTCTTGTTTGTTTTTTTTTTTTAATCATTGGTCTTATAAATCCAATATTTCTCACTGAGGCTTTAGAACTAGTTTGTGATACAGTTAATGAAACATTTCACTAATAAAGTAGTTACACTTTATATGCATAACAACGTATCTATTAGTTCTGGAAATTTCTGGACATTTAGTAAATACAAGTACTAAAGTATGATCATGAATACGGCATGAAATACAGTTAACAATAGATGCCAGTGTCACAAGGATGATATCTTTTCACTACTTTTCCGCGATATAACATAGTACAGAACATATCCATTCATCTGCATTAATAAATCTTTCAGAGACAAAGAACCTCTGAGGCTGTCTTAAGGTAGGAATCAAGTAAAACATAGGAATTAAGTACAACATAAGCAAACCTCACCTTCAGCCTTGCCTCTTCCCTGTAGGAACCATAATAACATCGGAGAACCCCTAGAAGACAATGTGTCATTGTGCTTGGAAGCAGTGTCTATCAAAGAGGCTTCGAGTTGTGGGTAGCTTTTGCCAAGCGTGTCGTTGCCTCAAGACATATGTGGCAAACAAACGGACCTGAAAATGTTTACCAGGAAGACCTCTAGGAAAATACTGGCTTGTCTTGGCACAGGCCGCCTCTGCAACCAAGCCACTGTTAAAAAGCAGTGATCCACCAATAGGCGTGCGACGCTTGTTGGGCACAGATTGTCTGAACCTACGTCGAGGCTCTCTTTAAGCCTCCAGGTATCACCCGTTCTCTTATAAATTACCGGTGGACTTAAACCCAGCCTTGGGGAGGAGAATCAGAAGGGATTCCATGTGAATGGGAAGTGAAAGGACTTCCATGTTACGTGTTCTTGAATACTCTAAATGCTTTTTCTCCAAAAAGTTTCTCCCATGACTTCCATTAATCAGTTTACAAACATTCCCCTGTTCTATAATCATAATCCCTAACTGGATCTTTTCCCTGCCTACAGTCTTTAAATTATACTATTTTGGACAACTGTTGTATTGATCTTGTTTCTTGAATTTAACTCATTTATTTGGGGCGGGAGGATGGGCCTGACAAAAGCCCAGAAATTACCCAAAGCTGGAGAGCTTTATAAAAGGTACAGATTCCAGGGCCTCATAAAGACCTATAGAATCTCAGGTTCTGGTGAGGCTAGAGTCTGTCTTTTTTAAAGGCTCCATAAGTGATTCTGACGCGCAGCCAGGTTTGAAAGCTACTGATGGCCTCTGGGAACATATAATAATAAATGATAATTGAGGATCTTGTAACTGTCTCCCTAGACAGAGGAATGCAGGGGCAAGTTTAAAATAGTTACTGTCTGAACAGAGCCATCAAGCTGCTAACCTCAAACCTACAACTTCCAACATAATGAAGCATCAGGAAGTAAGCCTAAAAATCTTTGGGTTTGCTTATTCTGTTTTTATTTTGTTACTTACCTTAAAACAGCCTCACAGCTTCCTTTTCTCTGCCCCAAATAGATATCAATCCAAACTCGGACTAACACAAGTTCTCGCTCCAGGTCTGACTTTTATTTGCACACAATTCAAGTAGACTTATTTAATTTTTAAACCCTCAGCAAATGGGATGCACTAAATCAAAAGGCAAGATGTAACAAATGATCACCGGATGGATGCAAGATTTCTTAAAAGCACTCGCACAATTAATGACAAGGCCAACAAAGGCAGGGCAATGCCATGCACTTTAGAGCAAACCTCCTGGAGTCCATTAATTGTCCATAAAGACATTTCTGAATAGTGTCCCACAAAAAAAAAACAAACCATGGGGAGTGGCATGTGTGCTAAGGGACATGGTGTCAACAAAGGGCGAAAACTTCTGAAGGATTTTCATATTTTCATCCCAAACATCTAAATACTTAATAAAATGAACCTGACTGTGGGAACTCAGTTCTGATAGACTCATTCACTGAAGGTCAGGCAAGCATAGCCAGAATGAGAGTAAATACTTGCACCGAAGCGAGCATCCTTTGAACCAAAATTCCTGAATTTGAAGTTTTGACTTAAGGCATGAACCTTTCCTATAAAGTATATAAACTCTAGTGACATGGTTAATGCCAGGAGCTCAGGAGATAAGCTCAGAGCCTTTTTGGCCACTCAGTAAGAAAGTGTATAGAATTCAACAGTGTCCGATGGCTCCTCAAAAAGTTAAAAATAGAACTACCCTCTGATCCAGCAATTGTACCACTAGGTATATACTGAAAAGATATAAACATACAGATTCGAAGGGGTACATGCACCCCAAAGTTTATAGCAGCATTATCAGCAATAGCCAAACTATGGAAAGAGCCCAAGTGTCCATTGGCTGATGAACAGATAAATAAGACGTGGTGTGTGTGCGTGCGTGTGTGTGTGTGTATCTATATCTATCTATCTATCTATATATACACACACCATATACAATATTCCATTGTATATACAGCCATCAACAAAAATGAAATTTTGCCATTGGCAATGACGTGGATGGAGCTAGAGTGCATTATGCTAAGCAAAATAAGTCAATCAGAGAAAGACAAATACCATATGATTTCACTCACGTGTGGAATTTCACAAAACAGATGAACACATGGGAAGGGGGAGAAAAGAGAGAGGGTAACAAACAATAAGAGACTCTTAATGATAGAGAACCAACAGGGTGGATGGAGGGCGGTGTGGGAGGGATGGGCTAAACGGGTGATGGGCATTAAGGAGGGCACTTGCTGGGAGGAGCACTGGGTGTTACATGTAAGTGATGAATCACTGAATTTTAGTCTTGAAACCAATACTGCAGTAGGTTAACTAACTAGAATTTAAATTAAAAAAAAGTATCTTTCGGCTAAAAAAAAAACCCCAAAAGACTAACAGTGTCTAAGAACAGGCTACACTGAATGTTAGGGACCCATGCAGCTAAATATCCCATGTCCATTTCCATTCAATGAATCATCTATACTGGTTTTATTTAGAGGCAAAGAAAAATTTCTAGAAGAGAAATTTATACATAGCAATGTATGTAGTAAGAGTACCACTCTTCTGAAGGCTATAATTGTTTTTCTGCCAAGTTAAATTTTGCCTTTACAAGTGCAGCAAAGGAGTGGGGAGAAGGCACGAAGCTTTTTACTACTAAGGAATCCTTGTCCCCCACCGCTTTCGTCTTCATAACCTTGCTCTGCCAAAGGAGTCTTTTAGGCAACTCAGTCTGCAACACGTTCTCCTTGTATTTGGGGTTATTAATATTTCTGAGAACCCAAAAACATGGCCCAACAAAGGGTCCTCCTTCAGGTAAGACATTGTGTCCAAGGCAGTGCCTCAGGAACACACCTGCACCTAAAAGAAGCAAAATACAGATTCCATATGGCAGCATGGATCCATACGACCGTGTGTAAGGGCTGTTTCTGCCACACAACTAGCCGCGAGACCTTGGGTAAGTCACGCAGCCCGAGACCCAGATATTCATATGATAAATTCAGACTTATACTATGGAAAACCAACAATTCTTCTGCAGCATTTTAGAACTAAACATCCCTGAGGCTAATCTACGGAGTTTCATTCAAAGGAGATCTCATAAATCTAGCAGGCAGAATGAGAAGCTGCGTGTCAGACGTCAGCGCTAAGCACAGTCAGTATAAGGCAACTCCCAAAATGAGTACAAGTTTGGAAGGTCTTTATTTTAATATTATGAAATGACGAAATGCCTAAAAGACCAAGATCTTACTGAAAAACAATTCAAGACAGTTTTACCTGTGCTGTTTCATACAAGCCACATAGAGCAATAAAGCACTTGAAGTGTGGCCAGAGCATAGGAGTTACTGAATTTTAATTTGTTTAAATTAAAATGTAAAACGTGAGGCTTGATTCAGTTATTGAAAAAAATTTAGGTATGTTTGTAAGAATTGCATATGGGAGACTGTATTTAAGCATAAGTTTTATGAAATCGAAATAAATATTTTGACCAATTTGATGTCCAAACTCAGATGTGCTGGTCGTGTAAAATACTTATTAATAATCTCATGCTGATTACATATTGGAATGATATTTTTGATATATTGATTTAGGCAAAATATTTATCAAAATTAATTTCAGATGTTTTAAGGCTCGGTTTAATGTGGCCATTAAAAAACTTAAAATTGCCTGTGTCTTGCATTATGTTTCTATTATACATGCTGTTCTCAAGACCAATTATTGCTTTATAAGACAGATATATGGGAAACAATTTTTGTCAATGACCATGGAAAGCCATTAAGAAAAGCCACAGTGTTGCATATTCATGAGTTAGTAAATGCCAGGAGTCAGATATATTCACAAATAAATGGTAAAAATATTGATTTAATAAGCCAACATGTATTAATCACTTTAAAAAGTATCAGGTTGGGAGGGACTGAGAGGTGATTACCTTTATCCCCACTTGACAGCTGAGAAAATTAACTTGTCTAAGATCGCACACCCAATAAATGCCAGAGCAAAGGACTCAAATACAGCTTTTCTGGCCCAGAATCTTGTGCTCTTTCTAATATACCAGATTGCTTCCTAGAAGTTGAGAAGCAAAAACACCATAAAGGATCTCTCTGGTATTAAATGCTTCCACATGGCGCCCGAATCCATATAAAACCAAAATATAAAACTGGGGAACAGATTTTTAAACATCTTAATAATCCTTTAGCACAATTTCCATCCACATTACAATTAATCCCACACCGATTTGTAATAGCTCCTGTATTGCCATCATCATTCTTACTAAATATCTCATGGATTTCCACCTTGCCTGCCTCCTTGGGGTAAATACCTCACACTTCTTTGCAGTTCACCCAGGCTTCTACTGCATTGTTTTTCATACAGTGGGTTCTTAATGATTTAATTTTTAATTATTTTTAAAAAGTTTTTAAAGTTTATTTATTTATTCTGAGGGGTGGGGAACTGGGAGGGAGAGGGAGAGGTGGGGGAGAGAGAGAAAGAGAGAGAGAGAGAGAACGCATCCCAAGCAGGTTCTGCACTGTTAGTAAAGCCTGAAGTGGGGCTCGATCCCATGAACCGTGAGATCATGACCTGAGCTGAAATCAAGAGCTGGACGCTTAACTGACTGAGCCACCCAGGTACCCCAAATCTTTAATTTTTCAAAACCACATCTCTGTGGGAAGGAAACCTGGTGATATCGTAGGAAAGACTGTGACTTCCTAATACAGACTCCCATTAGCCAAACAAGGGCACCGCTATTTTGATTTATAGAATCATTCCATCATGTGCATGTAGTTTAGGATCTTGGAGTCAATACCCACCTGAAAATTCAGCAGGAATTCAAGTGCTGGGGAAAATGGGCTCAATATTTAAATAGAAAGCGAAACCGGCAAGTGTGCGTATGAGTTTTTAGTGAGCTGCTTTTTTATTCCAACAGGCAGTTCTGGAATCCCCTTCCATCTGCTCTGGCCAGCCATCAAGTCCTCTTTTCCTTTGCTTCTTCCACTTTGAACTACACACTCTTTCACCTGACATTCCTTTTCTTCCCAATCCTACTGACCCATCTTCTCTTTCAAAGACCTTTTAAAAATTCCACCTGTGCCGCAAAACCTCCCTTAACCAAATAAGAGGGAAACAGTTACTTTCCTCACCCAATTGCATGCTGGGATACAGTAACTTTAAGCTCCCAAATTGGAAGGGGATGGAAATATTTAAATACGTAACTATATGAATGGAGTTTTATTACTGCATAACCTCTTGGCTTGAATTATTATCTCTGTTCTCGACCATATTCAAGTAGGTTCTTCTACTTTGAATAATCTTCATTATTAAGGAGACTTTGTGGAATTTGTTGACATGCTGACCTGTCTTCCTGAAATACTGTGTGGTGAATATATAATTATAAATTAGTTTTAAGTTCATTATTTTGCAATATTCAGAAAATTGAGAGTACACACGACAGTATAGGTTTTTTTAAAATTTTTATGTATTTTGATAGAGAGAGAGAGGGAGTGTGTGTGTAAGCATGAGTGGGGGAGGGGCAGAGAGAGAGAGAGAGAGAGAGAGAGAGAGAGAGAGAGAATCCCAAGCAGGCTCTATACTGTCAGCACAGAGCCCAATGCGGGGATCCATCTCATGAAACATGAGATCATGACCTGAGATGAGATCAAGAGTCAGATGCTTAACTCACTGAGCCACCCAGGTGCCCCCAGTATAGGTTTTTTTAATCGAGTTAGGTGCATGTCTGCATTACTTTCTTAAGTGATGACATATCACATGCCATTATTTACTGTTACCAGAGCACTCTACGGCACTCTGAAATAGTTACTGTCATGCCCTGGCAGCCCATAAAAGTTATTGCAACTTCCAGAAGTTTCATCATATAAGGGCAGGGAGGGAGGCGTTGGGACAATCTGATTCAACTAGCTTAATGGGATGGAGTTCGAGTTGGCATAAAAACACAGAAAACTATGTCATCATCAACTTGCCTATGACTGGGAGAAACTTCCTCCTAGAAGGATTTATACAAGTATACATGGCCTCAGAAGGCACACTACTCTCCCTAGAGAGTCAAAGAAAGTCAAACAATTGATAATTCTTGTCTGCTATGGCAGGAGCAAACCATGTATGGCTAGGAATACAATCAAAAGCAGCCAACAGAGATCAAGTACAAGCACAAGTACAATGCAAGATCAAGTACAATGCAGTACAAGCTGCATTAGAAAACTTAAATGAACTGACACTCCAACACCCCCCCCACCGCCCCCCAGTATTCCGGTGGGCCATGTGGCATTCCTTATACGCTGATTTGTACATTCAAGTGATTCAAGGTCATTTGGCCATCTAAATGGTATAGTTTATTAAAAAACAAAACAAAACCAAGCCTGTCAATCTGTAACCTGGGAATAACCATGAAATTCAACAGAGGCTCTGCAAAGTAGCTGTGCAACACCTCTGTGTTACCTTGGCGCAGTAAATCACATGAGTATTGTCAAGAGATAACGCAACCGTCCCCTTTTGTCCTCAACACAAATATTCTATTTAAAGAGCACAGTTCCTATTCAACACATAATTTCAAAACACTGTTCCTCAGGTAATTGCTTCTGTATCTTTCTCTTTGAGCAGCTTGCATGAGCTACATAATCATACGTGTTTTTATCATACGTTAAAATAAAGCACAGACTGGATCTAGTGTAGAAACTAAATCCTGGCAATTCTACCTCCAACAAAGAATTTGAAACTTCTCCCTCCTCGCCAACACATCTGTTACCACTTTAATTTGAGTCCTTGTCATCTCTTTGTTGGGTTATCCCTGCAGTGACTCTCCCCACCTCCATTTTTAGCTAGGACTCCAAGAGTGAGCTGGGATCCAGGTGCCTGGGTGGCTCAGTGGGTTAAGTGTCAGACTCCTGGTTTCAGCTCAGTTCATGATCTCACAGTTTCGGGAGTTCGAGCCCTGCATCAGACTCCGCACTGGCAGCGGGGACCTGTTTGGGATTCTCTCTCCCTCCATTTTTCTGTCCCTCCCCTACTCACACTGTCTCTGTCTCTCTCAAAATAAACAAATAAACTTAAAAAAACTTAAAAAAGAAAAGAGTGAGCTGGGAACTGACCATGTTGCTCCCTTAAAAACCAGTGGAGGCTGCCCAGTGCTTTCAGGATGAAGCCCAGACTCTTCAGCAGGTCCTTCAACATTCATCATGATCTGACCCAACTTGTGTACCCCCTGTCACTCCGACAGGGACCCTGGAATCCAGCTGTCAGCCTGAACTGGTCACTTCCACACCTCCCTGCATTCACTCATGCACTTCCCTCTGCCCCTTCCCCTCCTCTCTGTAGCATTCTTTCAAGTTCAAATGTCACAGCCTCTTGGAACTAGTCCTAGAATCCCGCCTCCCTCTTAAAATGATGAATCACTTTCTCTTCCTGAGGATTCCGTCTGTCAGTCTCCCTAAGTCCAGGCACAATGGCTGGCACAGGTAGAACATGTATTTGGATCAATACTTGTGTTTTCTCTGCAACTTGCTTATATCTCCCCTTTCATCCAAGTAGGCGGTCTTTGACCAGAAAGCCCATGGAAGAGTGTGGCCTGCTGAACCACAGTGCACTCTCTCTGCGATGGTGCCCTACACGAGTAGGCATTCAATGATTTACAAGAAAGAAGGGGAGGTTGCTAATTCACTCTCAGGGTCTTCCTAGAACTTGTTCAACCATGTTCAATTTGGGCTGATGCTTTGAGTACATCCACCTCAACTGTCATGAGAAAATCTTCGGGTTCAGACTTTTTTCTAGTAAGGCAATCCATTTCTCCAGATAAATATGAAACGGCAGCAGCTCTCACATGGGAAAAGACGTTGGTGAGTAAAAATTACATTAACTGAGTAGATTTCACCAATAATGGTTGCCCTCTCATTTGGAAAAAGTGGCTAGAAGGCTTAAAAGTAACGTTAAATTAAATCCATATAACTTAAATGGCATTTAGCCAAATATAAGTTAATGTTTTTACAGAGAGCAATCTTTGACAGGGTTAATGGATTAAAAAAAAACAAAAAGGGGAATTTGCAAAATGGGTGAAGAGGAATGGGAGTTACAGGTTCCCAGTTGTGGCATGAATAAGTCAAGGGGATGAAAGGCACAATATAGGGAATAGAGCCAGGGGTACTGTAATAATGTTGTATGGTGACCGATGGGAGCTACACAGTGGAGAGCACAGCATGATGTATAGAGTTCTTGAATCACTATGTTCTATACATGAAACTAACGTGACACTGTGTGTCAACTACGCTTCAATAAAAATTCTTTTAGAAATAAGACAGGGATGCCTGGGTAGATTAGTTGGATGAGTGTCTGACTCTTGATTTTGGCTCAGGTCATGATCTCAGGGTCATGGGATGGAGCCCCGCATCGGGCTCTGCCCTGAGCATGGAGTCTGCTTAAGATGCACACACACTCTCTCTTTCTCTTTCTCGGTCTCCCTCTCTCTGTCTCCCCTTCCCCTTTCCTTCCTCTCTCCCCCTTCCTCCCTCTCTCCCCCTTCCTCTCTTTCTCTCTCTCCCTCCTCCCTCCCTCTGCTCCTCTCCCTGCTCTCTCTCTCTCTCTCTCTCTCACACACACACACACACACACTCTCTCTCTCTAATTAAAAAAAAGATAAAAACAAAGGCAATCTATCACAGAAATATTTTCTCTTCTTGGCTGATCACTACCTAAATAAAAAATTATTTTACTCTTCTTAACTTCATTTTGAATTTCATGGACACATCTACTCAGAGTTCTGTGAACACAGTGGTACAACTGAACTTGTTGAATTTACTCCAAGAAAATAGGTAAGGGTCACACAAGGAGAGGGACTTTCCAGCCAAGTTTAGATGTTAAGTTACTGTTTGAAATAAAAGACTCCAAAATACAAAACTTTTGGTATTGCTTGCTAGGGACTGGTCTACTGATGGGATAAACGCCAGCCAAGTTGTCTCTAAACCTCCCACACCAATTCGGGTCCTTTTATGCAGTCCATCAACACTTAACAATTTATTAACAACGGCCAATGTGGTCTGAAATGTGCTGGGGAATATGACAATGACAAGACGATTGATTTTTAGTCCGGGGGGTGGGGGACCTAGACAGGCAAAGCACAGTTACACCACGTTACTGTTGCAACAATGGAAGAGTGTAGAAAGCATAGGGGAAGTGGGGCAGTGAGCGAAAACTTTGCCCCAAAGGGGACCCTTGAACTCATCATACTTGGGAGAGGAGTTTGGCTCAGGTACAAAAACCACATGCTTAAGGTTTAATGCACGTGACACAGAAAATGTTGCAATCGTAGCATATACCAACACCCTGCTACGTTATCACTCTACACAACTCTGAATTTGAAAGAAAGGTGTTTTGCCTTGGATAGCTTCAGATGGTTTATTTTCTGAAGTTCCAGATACATACCTCTTTACCAAAACTATACAAAGTGGTAAAGACCAGATTGCCATGCCAAGAAGATGTCACAGAGAACCCCAGCGCTCTTCATTCAGTTCCTGGTCATTCTGCCTTGGCAATGAGCAAACAAGATAAAAGCATTAACTCATAGAGGAATTTAGACAAGCATGAAATAGGTAAGTTGATAATAATAATGGCTACCATTTACTGAGAAACTGCAGTAGTGAAGCTGTATACTAAACACTTCAGAAACATACACTTATTTGTTATAGCTCTATGGATTGATAGATATATTTATAAAGACATATATAACAGATCATGCCTTTTTAGGGGATGAGTTTAAGTAACTTACTCAAGGTTGCATGGCAAGTAAGTGACCGAGGCGAAGTGTATGCTCACAAATTCCCAAATCATATGCAAAAAGGAAATAAAACAAGCTTAAATAAACTCTTTCCATATTGGATATCATAATCAAAATTAGTGAATCCGGTGGTCAAAGAGGCAGAAGAATAAAGAAAAGACAAAACGTAAATCACAGCCCCTCCATCTCCAAGTAGAGAAGGGGTCCCGTTTCAGAACCCCCGCTTTGTGGCGCTTTCCCGTGTGGGTATTTAACCTCTCCTCACACCAGGACACAATGAAGAACTCGGTTTGCATAATGGGCCTTTCTTCTTTGTGCCACGTGACCAGTGTTGCATCATTTCCCTCTGCTGCGAGGCTCAGTGAAGAGTGTGATTCGCTTCTCTGTTGAGCAAGGAAAAAAAAAAAAAAAAAAAAAGCAACTAACCCAAGTGGGATGATTCTCCTGGCTGACTCTTCCAGGCTTGGTTAACTTTCCAACCATTTCTTGGTCAAAGTGGAGGAGGCAGAACCTTGCACTCAAGTGCTGAGCTCACGTGACGCTGCCAGCTCCAGCACCATGGGGCTCGGATAGGTCTTTGACATTACATTCATGCTGTCCATAAAAAAAACCTTCTAACCTTCTCTCCCTTGTGTAGGTCGATAGCAGAGACTTCACGAAAACACTGAGCTGGATAAATCAGCTGAGTAGTCACCTTTCAATAGGAAGCACAGCCCAATAAGATGCAGACTGAAATGGGGAGGGATGTCCTAGGGGAGTATCAACAATTTACGTCTATCCTTCTCCCAGAGCCTGAAGAACATTTTCATCCTCCTGGCCCAAGAAGTGACAGTCTCTTAGTCACTCCCTAAAACAAGGGCCTTGTCTGGCAGAACAATATGATATTTAATGAGCTCACTGCACCAGTTTAATAGCTGTTATTTTGTGTATGAGGGACACTTGAGAATTGATGAGTGGGTCTTCGGTCGCTGGAGTGTGTCCACTTCATGACTAGTTAGAGCCTCTGCCTGAGCTCCCTTTACCAGATAATTATACCTAACTTTTGGTCTTTTCCTTAACTGTAGGCAACCTTTCCTTAATTTCTGCATCACGCCTATCAAATCCAGGTTTTTTCAATCTCACCAGCATAAAAAATAAACACAGTAATATACTCTAGCATGACAACAATACTCTCATCCCACTCCCGGCCCGTGACCGTGATTACAGACTGTGGGTCAGGGACCAAGTCCGTTTTTGCATTCCAAAGAACTCTTAAGCCTACCAAAACAACAAGTTTGGATACATATGGCCTATGAAATGAATTCAGATGAACTGTCCGCTCATAATGACATTTTAACTCTCCAATGTGTTTGCAACTATGAACATCAAAAGCGTTTGTCGCGCGATCCCTACGTATGGATACCTCACACTCAGTGCCAACACACCATTACAAGAGAAAGGTGAGATCAGTGCTCAAAGCTGTGGCAAGGACAAGACTGTCCCAGAAAAGTGGTGGCAGCAGAGAGGTGGGCCTGGAGGAGCTGTGGATTCTCCAGATGGGATGCTCCTTGTGATGAACCCCTGGAACCAGGCCTTGGCAGAGGTGATGGTGACAGAGATCCAGATGGGGGAGAGGTCATTTGGGAAAGGAGGCGTGACAAGTTTTAGCGATAAAGAAGGGCTGAAGAAGACTCCAGTTTCTGACCGATAATGAAATTCAGCATTTATGATGAGGAAGCTGGGCAGAATAAGTGACCTGGAGGAGAGCGATAAAACCACAGCTTTACCAGGCTGGGAAGAAGAGATTCAGCTTTGGAGAGAACTATAAGCAATATGGGAAAATAGTAGGGAAGATCTGGCCTTTAGGGGTCAATGAGTAATATTTACGTAAAAACAATAGTCACTCTTACTCATATACACAATTCGCCTTTCAGGAGGTTGGTTACCGGTCATATTTTGTTGTAATTATAGATTTATGTAGGTCTCTTTCACTAGACAATCTTCTCCTTAAGAGCAGGAACCTGGTTCATGTTCAGCTACAAGTCATTTCAGGGTATCAGAATTCAAAATTTTTTTCTGCTGTCTACACAAATTGTGTCCAAAGGCTGGAAGCAGAAGGTCAATGAGAGTGGCAAAAGATGCATTTCTCCTATTTTCAGGAAGAAAAATACATTCCAGAAATTCCCCCAGCAACCTGAATCCCCAGTTGCAAGCTTGTGCTGAAGGCTGAGAATAAGTGAGCACCGGCCTCTTTCAGACATCCTGGGGGACATGAACACTGGTGGGAGTCGGGAATGGCTCCTGCTGGGCAGCCAATAAGAATAGAGGCCCCCCCGGGGCGGGGGGCACCTGGGTAACTGTCAATGAAGCATCTGACTCTCGACTTCGGCTCAGGTCATGATCTCACAGTCTGTGCGTTCGAGCCCCACATTGGGCTCTGCGTTGACAGTGCAAAGCCTGCTTGAGATTCTCTGTCTCAAAATAAATAAATAAACTTATAAAAATAATAGAAGCTTTGGAGCCAGAAGTAAATATGAATTTAGTTGCCAGCACTTACTGATACACCTTTCCTAGGGAAGTCTCTTATTTATTTGTTTTTAGTTTTTCACCTGTACAGTGGTATTTGCCTCAATAGGATCTGATGAAGATTAAATGAGATAGTGCTTAGAACAGTGGCTGAAACTTAGCAGTCCTTCATAGATGCTAGTTATTCTTCTTAGACCATTCCAAGACCTAGCTGGAGGATGCTGTGGATAGGTAAAGTGAGTCAATAAAACCCTTTCAGATTAACAGCTAAATCTGAACAATAAGACTGAAACCTAAACCTCTCTGGAAAATACTGATATTTCTGCATAAACGGAAATATCTGAAAACAGGAAAACATTTTGGTCATTTTTTTGGTGACGACAAAGTTAAGGGTGTTTCATCCACTGCTGTTGGATGGCATTCAGATGAATTAATACTGTATTTGTTCATTTTAATCTAATGACAGATTTCAATAATATCAACATTTTTTTCTTTTTCATCTGAGATCTGGGTACAATCTTGAAGGGCTCAAGTTTCTGATTTAGTAATATTCTTGCTTATAATTTGCTTTAAAAAGCCAAAAAACAGGGGTCCCTGGGTGGCTCAGTCAGTTAAGCAACCCACTTTGGCTCAGGTTATAACCTCACGGTTTGTGAGTTTGAGCTCCACGTCAGGCTCTGCACTAACAGTGTGGAGCCGGCTTGGGATCCTCTCTTGCCCTCTCTATTTGCCCCTCCCCCACGGTCTCCCTTTCTTTTTCTCTCAAAACAAACAAACAAACAAACAAATCTCATGGACATTCTTATGAGCATAAGAAAAACATCAAGAAATGCTCTTTTCTCTGACATCAGAGGCAGACAGATACAGAATTTTAATTTGGGAACTCTCAGAACACTTTGCCACTGCTTTTTGACAAATATCACTGTAATAACTTAGCAGGGAATACATGTCAATATCCTTCTGCTCCTATCCGAGTTTCATCAATTTCTCTTCATCAATTTCTTTATCTTGCAAAGGATGATGAAAGGTAGCATCGTTTAGCATTTACCCTAGATGCTAGGTCTGATTGCTGGCTCTGTCACTTACAAATAGTTAAGTGTAAAAGAGGGTCATGGTGAAGATAAGAGGAAATGATGCATGTGAATTATTTAATATAGCACTTGATACTTCATAAGGGCTTATAACTATTAGCTATTATTCTGTGCTTGATGCAATGTTATATAACAAAAAGGGGGGAGTTTTTTTAATAGTCATCTACCAGTGTATGCTATCTACTTCATGGCAGTTTCTATTGTTGTCTACGCTTCTGTCTTGGTAACAATTTCTATTTTGCTCAAGTAGCAGGTAG
This sequence comes from Panthera onca, assembly GCF_046562875.1. Lineage (NCBI taxonomy): Eukaryota > Metazoa > Chordata > Mammalia > Carnivora > Felidae > Panthera > Panthera onca. The sequence continues at coordinate 229,470,909 of NC_138339.1, forward strand.
CGGTCTGTTCTCTTATAGAAAGTAGACCCACACCAGTCCCAGGGCATGTATCTTGTTTTGTCTAAGCCAGTGCGGTAATTTTGTTCAACTTTGCCAGGATTGATGTATCACCCAATTCCAATTAGGAATGCAAGAGGAAGTTTGCTGGGGTCTTTGGCAAAATTATCTCCTTCTTGCCGGAAGAAAGACCTAACCTAAACTCCTTCCTTCCCTGGCTTTTTTCTTTTTAATTTTTTTTTTTTAACATTTTTTTATTATTGAGAGACAGGGAGACACAGAGCGTGAGCAAGGGCGGGGCAAGGAGAGGGGGAGACACAGAATCAGCAGGCTCCAGGCTCTGAGCTGTCAGCACAGAGCCTGACGCGGGGCTCGAACTCGCAAACCGCGAGATCATGACCTGAGCCGAAGTCGGATGCTCAACTGACTGAGCCACCCAGGCACCCCCCTCCCTGACTCATAAGCAAAGCAAGGCAAAGCAAAGCAAAGCAAAGCAAAGCAAAGATATCTGGAACTGAGGTGGCCATCTGTGATCATGCAGGGACAAGCCTAAAGACTGGATGGTCTGAGTCCTTGAGCTTTTAAGTACCCCCGGAACCACCCATCTCCTGGCTGTGGGTTAGGTAAGCTAATTAAAAGTCTATTCTTTTAGCCCTTATGAAGTTATTCTAGTATTTATGGCAAAAGCATCCTAAAATGATACATATTTCAAATTACTAGATGCCAAGAAAAAGTTCTATATATTCATATACCATTATACCTGTGAACAGCAGGCATGTTAGTGTATTGTGATTAGTGACAAGAGGGATTTAGGATTTTGAATGAAAGTCACTGATCAGAATCCTATACGCAATCATTTCCAATTTATGTTTCTTTTTTAAAGTAGAGCAGTTGACTAATTTCAAAGATAATAATCCGACTTTCAACTCCTTTGCTCTTCTAGGAAAATGACAGTAAGCATCCAAGTGGCAAACAAAATGGTTGGTAAGGGAAAGGAAAGAAGCTAAGTTAAGACAGATTTTTGGATATTTAAAATGTGGTATAATCTTCATTCTCATTCATAATTTTGACCTTTCTTAAAATTCAATTACTTAACATTGTTAAATTTTTTTTTTCAGTCGAAAATTTGGCTAGGCTTTCAAACACCTTCAAAACTCATATCTCAATTAGCATAAACTAGGATTAGCTTTCCCATAATGATAAGGACTGGGGGGTTGTTAGTAAATGGAATGCAAAAGTCAGCAGGGAATACTAAAATTTCTCTCACTTTCCTGTTTTCCTGCATTTGTATGCAGTCAAATAAGATAGAGGACAGGTGGTCTCTGTACTCTCAGCCTGGAAGACAAGATGAGAACAGGACTCACGGCCACCATCAACCATGAGGAAAGTGAAACAAAACACCCAGTGTGGCCCAACACAGGACTTGGCTTCTCTCGAAACTCCCTTAGGAAGCTAAGATACTCATTACAAAAGTAGAAGATTGGGGCGCCTGGGTGGCTCTGTCAGTTAGCAGCCGACTTCGGCTCAGGTCATGATCTTGTGGTTCATGTGTTCGAACCCCGCGTCAGGCTCTGTGCTGACAGCTCAGAGCCCGGAGCCTGCTTCGGATTCTGTGCCTCCCTCTCTCTCTTGCCCTCCCCTGCTCGCACTCTGCCCCTCTCTCTCTCTCAAAAATAAATAAACATTAAAAAAATTAAAAAAAAAAAAAGAAAAGTAGACGACTAATTTGGGGATGCTGAAATAGTACAAGTGATACTATTGCATAGACCATGTTGTCATTCAATAGCAAGGCCTCATTTTCAGGGGAGATCATTAAAAATGTGGTTTTCAAAAACTAAAAATTGAAAGGCTGAGTGTTTTCTTTTGAAAAAAAAAACCCTGCAATTTGTCTTCTAATTGGTGTTTGAACTTGTACATTTTAAACTAACCGCTTATAATTTGCTAAAGTCATAGGTGATCTATTTACTTAGAGCCACATTGTTTAGTTTTAAAATTCTTTTTTTAAAGCAATCTTTGTGTTCAATCTTTGTTTATAATTTTTTTAATGTTTATTCATTTTTTTTTGAGAGAGGGAGAGAGAGATAGAGAGAGAGAGAGACAGAGTATGAGTGGGGGAGGGGCAGAGATAGAAAGAGACACAGAATGTGAAGCAGGCTCCAGGCTCTGAGCTGTCAGCACAGAGCTCGACGTGGGGCTTGAACTCACAAACCATGAGATAACGACCTGAGCCAAAGTTGGATGCTTAACTGACCGAGCCACCCAGGCGCCCCTAAAACTCTTTAAAGCTGTCAATGAGAGCTTTCTACCTAGTTGTGGGCATAAAATGAAGGTGGCTGGTTTGACAAATCTGTGTTTCAGACAGATGTTTTTAAATACTGTCTTGATCCATATGGCCTTCTTGATTTCAACATGGCTTAACTGAAACGTAATCTCTACCAAAACCTAGGAGAGTATCCTTTGACTGTACGATCGTATGCTATAAAAGGTTCCAGAATGCCAGCAATTTCTATAAGCACCACATCTCCCTGTGCAGAAAGAAATGCTTGTCTTCCGTTCAAGAATGCCAGCACTTCAGATTGTAGACAACCCTGTTCAAATGCACGGAGTCAGATACACAGTGACTTCACTGTAAAAAATAACAATAGAAAGAACCCGATAGGCTGTGTAGTGTGACACCTATTTCTTATTCAGAATACTTAAAAGCAGACTAGTCCAAGAAACTGATCGAGCTTAGAAAGAGAGATCCTACTCTACTTATCAGTCAGGTTCAATAATGTACAACTCAGCCTCCTTCAGTTTGGCTTTAATGGCATGGGGGAAATAACTGGCATATATTAGGATGTTTACATAAACCTCATTTTTCAGGGGAGGTATTCAAAACCCTTCACATTAAACAGGTAGAGGCAAGGTGGCATGTTTGTTCCTTTCACATAAGGAAGTGGGGAAAGGAGACAAGGTCACACACAGAAAAATAACAGAAAAGCAGGCAAGAAAAACCTAATCTTGTATTTAGACAATTGAAGCATGTCATTGATTTGACCCTTATGTAGTAAACCATTTTCTTGATTTGCCAGATCCTACATAAATATAACGTTCAAATGGAATTTTACTCAAGCAATGCCCTGGTTAATCTAATACCCTATCCTTTTCATGGCTGCCAAAATACATATTTACCTGTTTAAGTCTAAACTCAAAGAAGTCGGCCTAGTGTCTCTTAAGCTTAGGCAAGAAATTTTAATGGAGATTTAATTGTATATTTCCACAATGTTGTGCCCATGGCATTAGCTGAGAAATTCTGGAAATTTCAAAGCTGTCTTCTACTGCTAAACTACTTTGCACTTTGCAATTGATTAAGGACAGCAGAGGCAGTCAGAGTGGTGTATCAAATTAGAGTTGATAAAAGCTCTTAAAATAGGTTTGAATGCCTTCTTGAAAAAGACTTCAACTCCCTTAAATTGACATGACAACAAATTCTTACAGCAGCATAAAAAGTATTAGCTGAAATGTTATGGCTTTGGCTTAAATTTCCATCTGCAGCTCATCAAATGACTACACAGTAGAAAGGAATTAAACCAAAATCAGACTCATTGTAGAGTCTGATATGCTGGCAGAATATAAACTTTCACTGCTCAGCAGCTGGAGATCTGGGTGACTAATATTTAAATGTTTGTGCCTGTATGTTCTGTGAAGAAGAAGACGTGTTTGTAACAATATAGGTGAGAGGTAGGATCATTACACTTACAGAAATATATAATTCTTGCACATACCCGCTTTCTCTTTAACCTCAATGTTCTGGAGAGTGGGAGGACCCCTCAAAATGAAGGAGGAACTGGTTTTCAATTAGTCCCAGGTCCAAATGCTGATAAACACGGTAACTCATCTTTACCATTTTCTGATGAAAAGAATGCCCATCTGAGACACCTGCTGCCCCAAATACTGACATCTAGTCCAGTCGAGTGTCCCAGGGTGAATAATTTGTTTCCTCTTCTCCTTCAGCTATCCTGCTAGGAGGGGTATTTGAAAATGTTCTCATAGGAATTTGCCTGCAACCACCAGGTTTCCAACAGTTGTCTAATGCCGTGAAAGTATAAATCCATAATATTAAAGTCAACAGAATCTATCACACGTACTCAAATAAAATTCTCTAGGGCATGCACTGTCTCTGGAATACCACTGGATACTCTCCCTCGGATTCTTTAAGTCCCGGGAACTTCTGCATGAATAGTTCTGCATTCTGAAACTAACAAGGAAGGAGGTTAAGCTCTGAGATCCCTGATGGTAAAATCCACTCTGATTCAGTTAGGAAGTCCCCAAGCATTGTGTCACAGTGTGCTCAAAAAGAAGTCCTGAATAGTGCTGGCCTTGCTTCTCTGAAAATGTTGGGCAGCAAGGTATTTGGGAGCAATAACCAAGAAAAGCTGAAGCTAAGATAGAAAGTTTCTGAGTATAATCCAATACGGAAAAGGAAGTAAAGATGTCGTTATGGAAAAAGCTCTTCTCATTGTTCCTTCAAGCCTGAGAGATTCTTTTCAACTCAAAGTGAGGACATTTGCTTGCTCGTGCAGCCAACAGTTCTACAGGGGAGAGATATTTAAATGAGCATGATAAAAGGAATCTATCGAATGACAGAGATCGGGAAGAAAAAAGACGAGATAAAGCTGTGTACTTTCTTTTTCACAGATGCCATGCACCTTTTCAGGAAGTGGTCGTCTGCTCAATCTTCTGCACGGAGTTGTGTGCAGATAGGGGGTGATTCTCAGAAGGTATCACGTTGTAGAAAAGTAGACATGTTTGAGTGTTTAAGAAAAAGATGACTAAGAAATGGTAGGGTACAAATAAATCCAGAAAATCTTAATACATAAGTTTTTAAAACAAACTCACCTCTGTCTATCTTAAGTAACAGATGCCAAGCTATACTGCACTTTTTTTTTTTTTTTATAAACATCCTATTCAAAGGTAAAGACCATGGACAAAAATCATTATTTGTTCATTTGAAGCCGATATGAAAGCTCACAAAATATACTTGTTGCCATATGTGTATCTTATACCTCCGAAGTTGAACTTTGGGGTAATGAGGCTTTATCATCCCAAACCAGAAACATTTTAAGAGGAAGCTAGTTTATTCATAATCAATGCATCTCATTCATCAAATGAGGTAATGTTTTTAAAGGTGCGGAGCAAACCACAAGGCACTAAATAAATGCAAGATTTAGTACCGGCAGAGAACCTGCACAAAAAGCTTATGTATGGGGCTGACAATCCACAGAACAGCCCCAACTCAGAAAAATGTCATTTGTCCACCCAAACTCTCATCGGAGCCCAATCATTTTGAATATCACATGAAGCTCAAAAATACAGAAGTTACTGGTAAGATGATCAGGACATATGTAACCCCTTCAATTCCTTCAACTGTACCCAGAAATGAACTGGTGAGTCATAGGTATTAAAATGTTTTGAAACAGAGGTGTTTTAAATAAAGAGAATATTACATGTTGTATCATCTAAATATTCAGTTGAAACATCTGAATACTGGCAACTTTCTCAAATATCCTGGGCTGTTTCCAGATCGTAAAAGTACCCAGGTCATCTCTCCTCGTCGCCTACTTCTGTTTGCCTGTTTCAGTTCTTGTCACCTTTACCAAGCAGCATGCCAAAGTAGGCAAAGAAGCTGAAACCAAATCATTCTGTGTTGCCAGTCCTGTAGAAGGCTTTACGGTGGCCGAGACTGGCACTGTCAGGTCACGTGAGATATCCGAATTATAGATTTCCATTAGTCCTGGAGATATTCTCCCTGTCCTCACTGCTAAAGATGATTAGGAGTTTGCCACCATCTCCCAAACAGAAATACAATATATCACAGAAATCTCAGCCAGGTAAGCAAATGACCATTCTCAAAGAACTAAAATCATTAGTACCTTTTCTATTTACTAGAGCCATTTCAGTTATTTATTTATATACACTTTTAAAAAGAGGGAAAAATCAACATGCAACGGGGCTAATGGAAGAAATGTACCTTTTTGCTATAATCTTTTATGTGTGCGTTGTGTGTGTTTAATCAAATGACCATAGCGAACAAACTGTATTCTTTGTAATAATAATGGTGAAGACTTGTCAATACTGAGGTCTTGTGCTAAGGAGATGGTGATCTCCAGCACGGGCTCTTGGGGGAAGTGGGCAGGGGGAGGAAGACTATGAACAAACTAACTTCCTCTTAAATGTTCCTAGTTTTGAATGATAAGGCTTTAATTCCCCCAGAGTTCAGCTTGTGAGCTATGAGATACCCATATGGCATCATGGAGGTTTATTTTGTGAGGTTTCAGATCAGAGTCAAATGCACATATAACTTCGCGTGGGCTTGCACGTGAGCATACCCAAATTTCAGGGGTGCAGCGGGAGGGAGGGGGCCAAGAGTTGGCTGTGTCCTCAGCCAACAAGAATGAAAGCACCTGTAGAGCACTAAGTTCCCCAAAGTGTTCCCGACCCTTTGATCACCCTATGCGTGATTTTTTAAAATGTGATTATCAGCTGGATTGGGGGAAAGGCTTATGGCACTTACTAGTACCCTGGCTTTCAGCAAATCACTTTCTCTCTCTCTTTTTAAAATTTCATCTGTAAAGTGTGGATAAAACATAACCTTGCCGCGTTATTGGAAAGAGTGAAGATAATAAACACAGTGGTCATATGGCCTTCTTTGCCCAGGGCAGTCCCGGTATAATTATTAACTTTCACTCTCAAAAGTGTCCCAGTTTGGACAAATAATGCAGTGGTTGCCCCACATATAAATTACCAAGCATAACATCTGACACGGGGTGGGCCCTCGGTCAATGTGACAGTCATTGTTATTCTCAGACTGTTCGAGCATTTTAACAACAACAAAAACAACGCATAAAACAAACAAAACCCCTACTTGTTATTTATCTTCATCACAAACCCAAGAACAGGCTCTTTCTATTGAGAGCAGATGTTTATTTGGGGTTTCGTTTCTCATCAGGACAATAAACTACTTTCGCAGAAGTGACCCTCACCTGAGCGAGTGCACACAGGGTCAGACATCTACTGAGTGACAGGAGCACTGGAGTGACTCCCTCCCAACTGCCTGAATGGGGCTGGGCGCTCCCTACTCGTTCAAGAACACTGAGGTGCTCTGCACTTGAGCGTGTCTGCACTTGAGCGTGTCTACACTTGAGCGGTACTGCTCTGCTGGATTCAGGCAACGTGGTTCACGTCATTAGTTTTCTACCTCTTCAAACCAACTCCACCAAGAGGTTAAAACTAACCCCTTGAGGTTTCTCTCAGGCCTTTCCCTGGGGTCTTTGAACTACACTGATGACAAAAACAGGACTCAGTAAGGACAGCTCTGCAGTCAGTGTTGTTTCCCATCCGCACATGCGTGCGATCTCTGTCTCCAGAGTTAACCTGGTACTAACCAGCATTTCTATGTTGGACAGAAATATCATCCTTATCACCACAACTTAATGCACTACAGAATATCTGAAAAATGCCACGTCCAATTTCACTGATGCAGATATTTCTACAGTGACATTAGACATTTCACAGTGCACACCAGCCCCTTCCAAAACAAGCAAAGGGCTTGCTCAGTGCCGCAGACCAGTTTATTTTGCCAGTGGAAGTCTCATTATCTGAAAGAGTTAACAAACTTTCAAAAGTTCCTCTCCGTGGGGTAGCAGGATTTGACAGATGTTGTAAGAAAGATGCCAACTGCCCTGGAAAGATCGAGATGTTGAATAGGTTCTGAATGTACCTTTGTTCATTGGGCCCTGTGTTCGTTTGGACGACACGGGGTAGATAGAGACACAAGGAATCCCGGTGAGAGGTTTCAGATGGGTGAGAGAGCCCACATGCCAGCTCTCTACATCAGTCTAAAGCCAGCCTTCCTTTCCTCTGAAATTGCTTGGAACTATCTGCTCTAAACTTTTTCCATAGCAAACCTGAAAGGCCAAAGGGACTTAGTGCCCAGAGGAGGTTGCCAAACCATCTCCCGTGCTGCTGGGAGGTATTTACTTAGGGAATGTAGGAATATTCTACTAGAAGCGGAGATAGAAAAGGGGGGACTGTTAAAAAGTAAATCTAGAAAAAAATGGCTGAAGGCAAGCAACTATTTTTGGCACAGTCACACAATTCCCTTCTCTAGGGGTGTAGCAAGTGTTGACTACCCATAGAATAATCCACAAATGGTATCAATACTAGGGGGCAAAGGGATCTGAGTCTGATTTTAAGTGGGTTTAGAAGTGAGAGGAGCATTGGAATACATTAATATTATTTTAACATTGATTGTTTACGATGTGCTAGATCTTGTTCTAAGTGGTTTAATTCTTAAATACCTCTTTTACTTCTGTGAGGTATCCATTATTTCTGCTTCCGTTTTACAGATGGGAAAAATGGAGCAGAGAGGAGTTAACAAATTGTCCAAGGCCACGCAAGTGCAGGAGATAAGAGACCAGAACCAAGCCTATCTGGTCCTGCAACTTGTGTGTTCTAGGTGAGGGCATGCCAGATTAGGAGGCCAGCGTGCGTACAGGCATGGAGTGGAGAGCAAGGTGGTAAAATGCAGACAAGGGTGAGCAGATTAAATCTGGCTGGGGAAGAAAAACCATCTGAAAGGATGGATGGGGAGCTCAAAGAGAGTCTTGAATGGCAGTTACATGCTCACGGGCAAGAGGGATCTGTGGCATGGTCTTTGAAATGCTGCCAGAAGCCTCCCTAGGCAGCTCTACGTCAGGGAGCCCGTTAGGAGACCACTAGAGCGTTCCAGATGAAACTGAGAAAGGCCTGTGGAGGCTATGGCCATGAACACCAAGGAGAACAGTTGTGAGAATCACTGAATGGTTGGGGGAAAGTCTGGATATGACTGGGGAAGAAGTCGTAGGACTTCAGTGGCGGGCGGTGTCCAAGCAGCTAAGGAGAGCCTCACGGTGAGGTCTACAAAGGACATTTTCTTTCCAGACATCAAGGCCATTTTTAATTCCCAACTCCATTAAAATGAAAGGACAGCCTGACAGAGTGGGCATGCCAATGAAGAAGAGTGTCAAAATGAACAGTGAATAAAAAGCTAATACATCTCACCAGGCAATGACTGATTTAATTGACTTGTTAATTCTTCAGAGGAGACAGACATACACGAAATTACATTTCCCCCACAATGTGCCCTTAAAAAAAAAAAGAATGGCAATCTTAATGGGCATGCTCACAGAATCATCTTTCCTCTTACTACCTATCACCTTGCAAAGCAGTCAGCCATAGTCACACAGTTTGTTTTATTGCTTTTTAATTGTTGTACTTTTATAAATAAGCACTGCTATATAATTAGGAGCCTGATTCTCCACTCAGGTATGTGGGCGGGCATCCTGGCCTCGAAAACCTATGATGCTGGCCGAGGAGTTGCTTGCTCTGTGATGCATCCTCTCAGCCAGGTTACACTGAGCAGGCCAAAACCCTAAGGCTACTTTTTCCTATGGACAGACAAACTCCCTTCTCTCTTTGCTACTGAAAATATGTAAAACTGAGAGCTAAGCTAGGTTAAAAGCAGGTTAGTGTTGCAACAAGCTCAAAGAAGACTAAGCATAAAGTGTATTTCCTCTTCCTCTTTCAAGAAAGGACTGAAAAGCATTCTGACTTCCAAAGAAACACAAGAGAATCACCAAGTTCACTCTTCTGTGATAAAGAAATTAGGACAGAGGGCAGGTAGGGTGTCTCATTCACCTTTGCAGCCCCATAGCCTGGCATAGTAGGTGTGGAATAAATATTTGCTGAATGAATTGAAAGAATTCAGAACTGTGTCCCAGATGCTCTCAAAGTAGACATGAACAGTCATTTTGAACCATTTCCTGATGTGAGGGAGTAGGTGTGTGTGTGTCTGGTGTGGGGTGGTGGTGGTGGGGGGGGGAGTTTAGGAAAGGTAGAGAGAATATACACTTTGTCTAGAGTCATTTGAAAATTGACAAGGGAGAAAGGTTTTCAAAGAAATCGCACTGGCCTCAGTATTGTCACAACATAATTTTCTGCCTAATGAGACAATGACAAAAAATGATAGGAGAACATAATATGGCCTTGGTGTACTCAAAATGATGATTCAAAACCACATACCGAAGTCAAACTCACAGTAAGTCTTTCCAGTTATTGGAAAACTGCTCCATCAAGAACCCTGTGTGTCAAACCCTTTTCATTAATCAAAGGGTGGATAGACAAAGGCAGATTCATCCTTGAGTGTGAAGTATTACACAAATAATGGACCCAAGACAAATGAATTATGACTCTAACAAATAAAGGAATGCTATTTGGGTGACAGCAAGGCTCCCAAATGGCTTCCCACTTGTAGAAAAACAGCTTTAGACGAGCCCCATAGTGTATACAGTGGTGCAAAATGACCTGGGGAAAAAATGGTTTCTATGGAGATCATTGAGAGATGCATGTGCCTGAATACCTTAAGGCTGAAGGTACTTTGGCTCTTTCCTTAGAGCAATTATGGCAGAGGTTCCTCTGCCCAGGTTTTGTTTACATAAGAACAATCTTGGCCACAGGTCGTCTGTGTAGGAGATAATTAATCACCAGCTCTTTGAGCACAGGTAGGCTAATTAGTATGCACGTAATACAGCATCAAAATTTTTCCTGGAACATTTTTTTAAAATTTCAAACAATTAAGGATCTGTAATACCTGCCGGCCTTTTATCCAAAGCAAGCACAAAGGCTGTTGGTGAAATAGAGAAGACTTTGTTTTTCAACTATTCAAAAAACACAAGGCATCACTGATCACCTGAAGGCCTCATTTTAATTCTGATTTCAGACCCATGATGCCTTAGAGGTTGTCTTTTTGAAATGTGTTATTGCTAAAATTATTAAGTAGGTCAGTAATGGAACTTCAGAAGCCATAACATTCTGATATCCTAATAAATGATCAGGGTCAGAACCTCACTTGTTTATATTTCAGGAAAGCATGTTATGAGTTTGGACTGTAACACAACAGGATTTTATAAATCCAAACATTAGATAGCATTCTGAACATCATCCACACAGACAAGGGAGAGATACATAAACCTGCAAATGCCTCTAGTGCAAAAGAGATGAGACTTAGGTTTTAGGCTGTTAAATACTTTTTTTCTTTAGACAATACCCTAATAAAACAATTATGAAGTACTCTGAAACCCTGCCACACCCCTTTGATTAAACCACACTTCACAAAATACTTAGATAAAGCCTGATCAAATAAACATGAAGGCAGAAAATGCATCCTGTGCTCTGACAGTCTGAAGGGCCATCTCACTTGAAAATTTAATCAAACAAAATCTACTGTGATTCCACTGCAGCCTTTGCACTTAAGGAAAGCTAGTTCAGTCTCTGACATTTTGATTTTCATAGCAGATGGAACCAAAAAAACTTCCTTGGCACCCAAGCATATGCCTCCGGTTGAGATTTTATTTCTCGAACCTTAGGCAACATCCAGCAAACAAACAAACAAACAAAGGTTATTTTCTAATTACTCACTATTACTCCAGGATTTCAGTAAATATTTGATACTGATCTCAAAGAAGCCGGAATCCTGCTGGCTGGCCATGTCGGCGGTATACAAAGAGGCTCCTGGGACTGGACTGGGAGCCGCTGGAGGAGCAGGTACCAGGCGTGGAGATGTGCCTGTCACAGGTTAGTGATGTAAGCGGGGGTCAGCGGCCGAGAGGAAGCCTCTGCAGATCTACCTCCGGCACTGGCAGGGAGTCCTCATTTAAAGGACACCGAGGAGCGGGAGAGAGATGCTCGGCGGCCGCTGCTCCTCCTCCTCCTCCTCCTCTTCGGGGTCTAGGACTTGCTTCTTATTTGCTGGGTGCTGATCTGTCTGCAGCTCTCAGAGGTGGCGGCGGCCGCTGCTTTCATTTCGGGGCTGCCATAACCAGAGCCGCCTGCCGTCGGCCGCCCACATGCTCTGCTCCAGCCAGGTACGCTACCGAGGAAGTCCCCACCTGAACTGCGATCCGTTTTCCCCTGGGAGGGAGGGTTTCTTGGCTGGCCTCCCTGACACTGTGCAGGCAGCCACGGCCCACACAGCTCTCGGCAGGGCTGAGGGATGGGCTGGGAGCGCCGCCCCCTGCCCCTGCCCACGGTCTCAACCTGAGCCACCACTCAGCCCCGGACTCAGCGGGAGGAGGAATTTCCCAGCTTCTGTGGCTCCTCTCTCTTCAGAAATGCTTCCAGGGAGCAGCCCGCATGAGCACTGGCTGCTACTTCCCCTTGTGTCTGTCCCTGAAATATACACAACTGCATCGCGCTGCAGCAAGAAGAGCTGCACCCCTGGATCTGGTTGCAGTGACGTTTTTTTTAAAAGCCCCATCTGTCAGCCTCGTTGCAGTAGGAAAGCTGGGTAACAACAGGACATTTGCCTGGGCTTTCTCTTCCCCTTCTTTCGTGGGCACAGTGGAAGCTGCACTTTGCGTTTCCCCCTCCCAGAAAAGCTTGTCCCTTCGAGAGGCACTCCACCCCTAACGTGTGCATCTGAAGGGGATGCTTAGTGGGCTTGTTTACGGAACGTCAGGCTCCAGCACGGATCCGTTTCTCAAACCTATCATTTCTAAGAATCACCAAGCCCAATAAAGCTTATTTATTTGTATTAAAAGGATAAGAAGCAAAAGCATTAAGATTCCTTGCTGTACAATGGCTTTTTAGTTCATGAAGTCTTGATATCAGGTGTCCTGATTTCGGTTAGCTTCATTTCATGTTACCATTTGGCTTGACTAGGGGATTAAGTAAGAGTATTATAATTTTGACAGGCTGCATTTCAGTAGGTGGGATTTGGCCAACAGTCTCACAAACCATGGACTACTTCTTTTTTCCGGTACATTTCATATTAATATTTTCCAAAGGAATTAATAGGCCATATTAATAATCATTGAACATAAAAATGTTGGGCAACTCCCCTCAAGTCAACACACAAATAGGACTTTTTAGACTAACAGTTCTTTTGAGAAATGGAAAGGAAAGAGCACAAAATACTTTTAAGACTAAGAATTACTATGTCCTGAAATGCCCCAAGACACCATCAATATAAGCTTTTCAAACTCCTTACACTTACACAAAAGGCTAGCCCTCAGCCACCAAGATCTCCAGCTCCAATCAGTGTTTTATTCTTGTGAAATTTCTTATCAGATGGACTTATTTTTCATTTAGAAGCATACTAGAGTTGATAAGCTAATTTTATCACCTGTACTTTGTATGGATTCCAAGTGAAACAGGACCTAAAGATTTTTACCTCAAAACAGCTCTCATATTCAAAAACAAAAATTAATATCCATACCTACTTTTCTGAGGCCTCCCCATGGCAACGAATGAACAGGGAGACTGCATGGTGCCTTGGAGTTCATGAACACAAAGTCTCTCAAGACAGGCCCCAGATTCCCACCTGGCCCCAGACTGTACTAGCTATGAGACCTAAGGCAAGTTATTAACCTCACTAAGACTTAGTTTCCTCACCTGGAAAATGGGAATAATAGTGGTACCTACCTCATCCAATTGTTGGAAAGATTAAATGACATTATGAATAAAGTGCTCAGCATAACGTCTAGCGTACAGTAAACAATTAAGCTCTAGCTATACTGATATTTATTAGGAACACTTAGGGACGCCAGCATAGAACTTTTTTAAGTTAAGCACATGTTTGTACCACTGCTGGGACTTAGAAGGTATATTGCTTTTGAACACCAATGGTAACAATTTGGGGCTAGCAAGTTGGAGACACTTCAAATAGCTGAAGTAAGCAGGCTATTAAATATTGTTACTCAAGCCTACACAGATTCTCTTGGTTGACTTTATCAAATAGACCTTACCTGGCTTTTCAAAGATTTCAGTCCTACTCTAAACACACTAATTTGCTGAGAATGCCACTCATATATATTTTGAGAGGAAACTATCCTACATTTCTAGGTGGTATTAAGAAAAGAATGTTTTTAATGGCATCTCGTTTTCCCTGTGAAGAGCGAACCAGTAACTAAGAGCTCACTTTCTGTCCGTTAGAACCTGAAATCTTGCTCATGCGTGTTTTTCCTCATTTGAGTACCTTTAAAGAGAGCATATATTGTAAAAGAACAGAAAAGGCCTTTTGTGTTGTTGAAAGGCCTACAAATCAAATAGAATGACATCTGCTGCAAGCTGGGATAAAACATTTATCCTTTTGTCTCCTCTCTGGCGGGGGTGGGGATGCTTATAAAAAAAAATATAGTCAGAACAGGCACCTGGACAGAGGGACCTAAAATACAAAATAAAATCTGAATTTGTCCCTGGCTTGTTATGAGATTTCAGACATCATTTAAGAGGAACAAGGGATCTTTCCTTAATAACATTAGGAGAACATGTAATGAATCTTAAAGCAAGGAATTAGGCACAGGTGTTGGAGGCTCAGAGAAAAGTAACAGTAATACAGGAAAGCTGAAAGGCCTCATGAAGTAGGTCCAAGAGCGGGGGGAAAAAGAGTCAGAAAGTGACCGGAGACATGATCATAACACCATCTACATTTATTCAGCATTACTATTGTGTTTCAAAATACATACTTTATCATATCTAATCGTCACCCTCAACCTATGAAGAACTGTTAATAGCCCCATTTCATAGATGAGAAAAATGGAGGCAAAAAGAGATAGAGAATAAGGTCAAGGTCATAAAGCTGGCAAAATTTAGGTCTAACAAATTTTAGAACCAGAGTAACTTTTTTTTTTTTTAATTTATTTTATCATAAGCAAGCCAAGAATCATGGTTACCTACTCCTTTTCCAAACTTCAGGAAGATATGCTAAGACCTTCGTTAACACCACATAATAGGAATGCTTTAGGTCCAGGCCCCATTGGCTCTCCAAGACTGCTTACTGCCTAGCTGTCAGGCTCTAGCCTGGGGAACGAATTATTCCCTGGGGCTTTGCCCCATCCCAAAGAAACCTAGAGAAGAATGCTATTATCTTTCGCATTAATTTGACTCCTGGTCTGTATCAGGATGCCTGACCCGGGGTGCGGCTGGGGCCACTGAGGGTGGCAATCTAGTCTGAAATCCACTCTCCAAGCTGTAAAGAGGTAGAAATGGGCTGTGTCCCCCCTGATGTGTGCCACACATCTGCCCAATACTCCATGCACAGGAAGGGGGGCTTAATCGTGATCAGTATAAACTAACGGACTCGTGGTGGCCTGGGGTGGCGCTGTAGGGACTAAGAAAACAGAGCATTTCAAGAAGGCAGAGGCCAGTTGGTCACCTGTGTCCTAGGTTGCTGAGCGGCAGGGTGGGGACAAAGGCAGGCGGTAAAGGGTGTGTGGATTGCAAAGTACAGTCTGTGGCATTCCCTACTCTCTCTTCCCTCCCTCCAGAAGAGCCATGTGTCTCTCATTTGTGTATCTGTCACAGCCCAGCACACGCTAAGCTCTCATGCAAAGAACACATAGAGTGAGTCACTGAATGAACAGACGTGACATGCATGCCTAGTGCTAGCTGTTGACTGTGGGGAAAAAATGTGCAACAAAGTGCAATCGGTTTGTGTTTTGATTCGTATTTAATTTTCTCTTTCCTGGCATTTTCGACAATTTTTTTTTTGAGATGAAAATGTGTGGTGTTCAAAAAAAATGTGACAACAGAGCTAGGCAAACAATCTGGATGCTTGCCAACATCAAGAGCCATCTCAGAATGGTCTTAAAAAGTCTGACTGAGTTGATTGGGTGAGGGCTGGGATCCGCCCCCTTTCCCTGTGGCTGGCTGCACGTGGGCACACATGTGTAATTATTGTCAGAGTGACAGGTACATTCATGCATGGAATGTATTAGGCAGAAGAGAAATGTTTTCCTTGCATCCTGAGGAAACAAAGGAAAAAAATCACTGGATGTAAGGAAAATTGCTTTATCAATTTTTGCTTAGTTGAAAATTCCAAAGAAGCATTAAGAATATTATATTCCTACTATTAAGTATTGTTTCTTAATAAGAACGGTTCCAAATCAAATTAAGCATCACTTGAGATCAATGGTGACAATTATGGAGAAAGGCCTTTTGTTTCTCTTTAAGCAGGATGAGGCCTTTTAGAGGCAAAGAAAGCACCAAGGGAAATCAGAAACTTTTTCGATATATTTTACATGCATAATTTGTGCCCATCTAGCTCGTGCTAAAACATGGCAGAGAAAAAAACCATGAAGCGATGCCACACAATGTTCATTCTGTAAACAGAAAACTCAAGAAGCATTCCCTTAAAAAATCCAACCCGCATACACAAGTCTTCACAAAAATAGATTCTGCAGATTTTGAAGATGCTTACTCCATTACTAGTCAGTACAAATAATTTTTTCCAAATGAATTGAAATACATTTAAATGTTCTGAATGTACCAGAACTTCATTAGAGCACAGCTTCTTGTTGTACACACGTAAACAAGGAAAATCGTATCTCCTAAAATTGTCTCCACTAAGAATTAGCAGCAGAACCCATTTTTCTTCCCTACTTACCTCCTCTGCAAAGGAGTCTTATAAGGAACTGTGGGCCATGACGAAGGAACTGAAAGTCAGTCTAGCTAATGGGAAGCCCTTGAAGGACTGAAGCAGTAAAAGGCATCAGGTGGCATGGAGAAATGGCAGCAGAGAGCAGGGTCAAGCCTGAAGTCCATTCCCTTGCTGCTCTGTGCAGGGAAGTCCCTCTCCATAAGCCTGTTGTCACCCAGGGTGTGTAACAAGTCTAGAATAGGGTAGGGGGATTCACATTAATTGAGCTCAACTTGACGTTGAGACACCGCTAGGCTGTATGTCAAAGGACCTGTATGGACAAACCCAAGCCAAGGGCCACAGCTGCTAAGCACCTGCAAGTCACTACTCTAAAAGTGGTGCTGAGACATCATTAGAATGACTTGGGACTAGGGTGTCAGTTAACTCAGGTCTCTACCCCCCAGCATCTTCGTAACTGGCGAGATAAAGCTCAGTCCTCTCTCTCAACACTGCTGCAGACAAGTGAATGGTGACTTCAAGAGCAAATATCCCAAGGATATTAATTAGATATTAATACACAGCATAGTATGCCAGAGCCAAGGCCCTACTCTCCCGTGCAGGTAGAGTTGCTTGCAAAGCTGCTGAACATCTCCCAGTCTCAGTTTCTTCGTCTCCAAAATAGGGTTTTATCTCATGGGTCTGTTGTGAGAATTAAATGAGCACAGAGCCAGAGGACAACTGGTAAATAGCAGGTCTATAGCCAGCAATGAACCCAGAATATCCAGCACAAGATGTCCCTCTAGCTCCACAGTCAGGTTAGGGAAAGGGGGAGAGAGAGAGACCCTGTTCATGGCGGAGGGCTCCCGTCTCCAGCACCCCTGCTGCCTACCAGGGTAAGGCCGAAGTTCTGCCGAAGTGAAGGAAGCCTAAACTTGAACACATACAGAAAAAGCTTTATTTAATATTTTAGTGCTTCTAACTTTCGGTGGCCAGGGTAAAGCTGGGTAGGGGTTCTGGTTACCTTAGTAGAGGCTCAAAAATTACCTAATTTACTCTTCTGGTTAACCTCTCAAGGTAGGGCCTATTTGGATAGTTTTAACCTAGAGCCAAACCAGGAGATGTGGTTCATACGTATTTTGTACATATCAAGATTTGACCTCAATTTCTGCAAGGCACAAGTAGTATTTAATACTGTATTTACAGATAATATTTTACGGCAAGAGAAAATATGGGTTATTTCTACTGCTTTTATCGTCAAAGCACCCAACAGTACCGATAACCTTCCTACCCTATTTTTGAATACCACCAGCAACCAGAGAACTTTTTTATACAGAGATACAAACAGATGCAATATCACCAGCTACAACAGGAGCCAACAATATACGATTTTAAATTATGTCCTTTCTGAAGAAGCAAATACATGGCATTTGCTTTGCATATCATTATTTACCAAAAATGCACGGATTTATAATGCTCAGAATAAAAACCAGGGGCGCCTGGGTGGCTCAGTCGGTTAAGCGGCCGACTTCGGCTCAGGTCATGATCTCGCAGCTTGTGTGTTCGAGCCCCGCGTCGGGCTCTGGGCTGGCAGCTCAGAGCCTGGAGCCTGCTTTGGATTCTGTGTTTCCCTCTCTCTCTGCCCCTCCCCTGCTCACACTCTGTCTGTCTGTCTGTCTCTCTCTCTCAAAAATAAACATTAAAAAAAAAATACTTAGAATAAAAAACAATCACCACACTTCCCAAACACTGGTTACCACTTAAAGAACGAAGAAAATAGTTTTTTTCTCTATAAAAATGACAAATTAACAAACAAAAGAGGTGCATTCTTATGGCTGCATGTAAACATTTTGCCTATGGTAAGCCATTTTCATTTATTAAGTGATTAAAAATGAAGTACCTTTTAGGGTAAGAACTAATATTCCCACTAATGTTCCCAATTTCATACATAAAAATAAACACTAGATTTTAAGTCCTAAGGGGCAGATCAACTTTCCCTCAGAGGTACCATTTAATATATAGTTATTGAAATCTAGAATTTTAAAGTCAAGGGAATCGGGAAAAATTGGAAATTTTGATTAGTTTTTTATACACTTGCTACTTGAACTTTACACATACTGAACATTTTTTTTCTTTCCTTTAGGTATGATCACGTGTTTGCAGTTACCTACTGACAAACTTTGATGGAATGAGAGTCAGGAAACTATTTTCCTCCTTGTTCGGACCCTGCTACCATGACCTTGGACAAGTTACTTTCTACTACATGAGGAAAGCTGCTTCTTGTCACCAGACTGTCTCATCTCCCAGGGCAGGCCAGCCTTTGATTTTCCATATTATTGGGAGAGACCCTGGCTCAGAGAAAGAACACTGCATAATAAATTATGGGATGTCAGCCTTTGGCATACGTTATTTGAACTTTTGGGCAACAGATTCACCTTATCAATTCTGTTTTGATAAAGCTAGTACCAAAAGTATCCCATACAGAGCACATCCTGGCTGACTAGGAGGAGAAGCTGACTGAGAACCAAAACAAACAAACAAAAAATTGGCAATCAGAAAGAGATAAACCGGTGTGAAAATGATCGAGGGGTCCTGTGAAGTTAATAAGGCAGTATCAGAGTACTTTGTTCCGCTTAGAGGAAAACGGATGCACGCTCTACAACTGTCCAAGTCCTGGAAACCAGGGATAATCCGTAGCTGAAAACCAGGTCACTGTCACGGAGATGAAGCGTTCAGCTAAGGAATTAAAGATACGTAGAACAGCCCTTCCTCTGAAACAAAAGCTTTAAAAAGAAGGATCTACCTCATGGAGCATCGCTGATTAAACCCTCAAAATGACCATCTGTTCCTGGTGCCACGTGGTTCAGACCCCCTGATCCGGCATTTCGAGGAGTGTGGTCTGAGCCCAGCAACGCTGAAGTGGAGAAACACATACGTTACCTTCTCCACCCATAAGCACAGTTCGAACGTGGTAGAAAATGTAACTGACGGCACAAGTACATTTTGAAGGATAGCGAAAGTCTTGCAAGGCATGTTTTCAGAAAGGGTGGGGAAATCACCACCCTATTTTGACCAGACAGGCAGAGCTTTGTGTGGGAGGGTGGGGCTACGAGAAACTGTCTGAATGATGGGAGGGGACAGTTTAACAAGCTGGTGGTGAGAGCAGTTCCAAATGCACGGCTCAGCTAAGAAGCCAGAGAAAGAATAATGATCTTTGCAGATGGTCATGGTGGGTGAGGTCACTCTGAGAAGCCCAGGGAAATAGAGGTGGAGGGTCAGGATTCTGATCCTCACAGTGTTAGTTACAGAGAAACCCAAGCTCCTGTCAGCCCTCGCTCCACCCAGTACTGGCCACAGCGATCCACTCTGGTGTCTGAGCGATTCCCTTCTCATTTACAAGGGTACAGGTGACACTGTATGATCTGCTATCTACAGAAGGAAGGTTGTTTCATGACCTCAAAGGAGATTCTGTAGATGAAAGGGTTCTTTATTCCCAGGGTGCCCATTTTATGATGCTCAGGGTTCCGGAAGTATAAGGATCACACAAAGGGGCAGGAGGTCTCCTCTCAGCTCTTCCCTCTTAAAGAAACACACAAGCCACCTTCTAGCTACTGTGGAAGCAGGCTAGACTTTAGCTTTGGGTTAAGGACATACCAGCGTTGTCCTGCTCTTTAAGTGGCCATTTGCAAACTCCAGGAATGTGCCGGTGGTTTTCTTGTGCCTTATCCAAATGCCACTTAGGTCCTTCTGGATAAATACAGGATGGGTGGCAACGGTAGTCTGCCTACTACTCCACCCTACCTCAAATTTTATTTTCCAGCTTCTTTGCTCTTCAAAAGAACTTTTTCTTATATCCTTTATAACTTTTTTTTAAATTCACTTGGTCTATAAATTGTTATACCCTCATCTTTATATATCACTTTCATGTATATAATTTAAATTTTGTGTTCATTACAGCAATGCGCAGCAGAAGAGTAAGGGAAGAAGACGCGGACATGGGCCTTCTTTTAGACTTTTGGATACGATTTTGGGATATTTCTGATAGTAAGAAACGGATTAGCAAGAAGGCTAAATCTGGAATGAACATAGTAATACTCTCTCCTTTGGCTTTATACCTAAACATACAGATGAGGACACTGAAATTTATGGGGATCCAAGAGCTAGGACACGGCAGAGTGATGACAACAATAATGAAGATAATTGCGGGTTATGTGATAGAGCCAAGATTGGAACTCAGATCTGATGCTAGTCATGTCCAACAGAAGTATAACACAAGCCACATATGCAATTTAAAATTTTCTAGTATGTACATTTGCAATAACAAAACAGATGAGATTAAATTTAATATATTCTATTTAGCCTAATATACCCCAAATATGATCATTTTAGTATGTAATATATGTATGTGTGTATATATAATTATTAGTGGGACACTTAATTTTTTTTTCATTAAATATTTGAAATCTGGTGTATATTTTACAGCATATTTCAATTTGGACAACCACATTCCATGGGCTCAATAGCTACTCATGGCTAGTGGGTCCTTTAGCAGACAGTGCCACTCTAGGGGTTTCTCAACTATTTTTGGGCCCTTTTGGTCATCCAGCAGAGCCAATGGGTTCCTTCTCAGAATGTAAATGAGAGAAAATCCATGAGATTACAATGGAAACCAGTTATTTTGAAATAGTTACCAAATTACCTTAAAAACCACAAAACTGTGGTATTGTAGATAATGCATTTCATAGACAGATACCATATGTTTTCACTCTTATGTGGATCCTGAGAAACTTAACAGAAGTCCATGGGGGAGGGGAAGAAAAGAAAAAAAAAAAAAAAAAGGTTAGAGAGGGAGAGAGCCAAAGCATAAGAGACTCTTAAAAAACTGAGAACAAACTGAGGGTTGATGGGGGGTGGGAGGGAGGGGAGGGTGGGTGATGGGTATTGAGGAGGGCACCTTTCGGGATGAGCACTGGGTGTTGTATGGAAACCAATTTGACAATAAATTTCATATTTAAAAAAATAAAAAATAAAACAAGAAGAAATAAAAAAATAAAAAAATAAAAAATTACAAAAAGCAAAAAAAAGATAATGCATTTCTTTAATAACACCTAACATAACCTAGAGATAAGCCTAATAATTATAATAATCTTTAAATAAAATAAAAACATAACCAATATTGAAATCTGACTAAAGCAACTGTAGCGTAACAGAACAAATCTGTGAGTTCAATTGGTAGTGAAGTCAAAGGTACCACTAATACTATTTTTGTGGCCTATATTTGTACTTGAAGATAGTAAGTTTCAGGTCGAGGTTAATGAGAAGCAAAATGTACTTTTTTTGCCCTCTTAGCCCTGGGATCCCCACAATCCTACCTGTGGATCTGCTCGAAAGCATGCCCTCTAACCACTCATCTCTATTCTTCCCATGCACCACTCCTTCCAGGAGAGTTCAGTTTCAGGTGATTCTTGAAGACGGTCATAAATAATTGCTGCAAATTTGAGAAGCTTCTCATGCTTTTTCTCCCCATTTTCTTGATTCTACTTCTTTCCTTTCTCTTACTCTTTCTGCCGTCCCCACCATGCTCTTCAGTCTCTTATCTTACTCGATTGGGCATTCAATAAATGGTCACATAGATCACAACGATTTTCCCAGAAGCTACAGGTGCAATACTCACCAAATAATTTGTTGCTGGGCTCTAGAACACCAGCTAATTACATGGGGCAGCTGGCTGGCTTAGTCAGTTAAGTGTCTGACTCTTAATATCCGCTCAGTTCATGATCTCATGGTCGTGAGATCGCACCGGGCTCTGCATTGAGCATGGAGCCTGCTTGAAATTCTCTCTCTCCTTCTCTCTCTCTCTCTCTCTCTCTCTCTCTCTCTGCCCCTTGCTTTCTTGTGCTCTCTCTCTCTCTCAAAATAAAGAAATCAACTTAAAACAATATTTTTTTTTAAAAAAAGAATACTAGCTAATTACAATCCTCACACTCTGACAAGTACCTGCAATATAACTCACATTTGTGTATGATCTAAATTGCATGCTTGAGAATATGGAAAATGTCATCCTCACAGGTTCAATAATGTCTCCTCTCCAAAGCTTATATGTATTGATAAGTTGATCAATGATATCCTAAATTCTTTTACTATCCAAATGGAAAGGAGGTAAGTTATGTTATTACATACACTTAAAAAAGTACTCTGATTTTCTTTTTAGAGAGAGAGATAGAGAGAGTGCATGAGTGGGAGAGAGGGCCAGACGGCGAGAGAGAGAGACAGAGAGACAGAGAGAGAACCCCAAGCAGGCTCCATGCTCAGTGCAGAGCCCAATGGAGGCTCATCCCACAACCCTGGGATCACGACCTGAGCCAAAACCAAGAGTTGGACACTCGGGGTGCCTGGGTGGCTCAGTTGGTTAAGCGTCCAACTCTTGGTTTCAGCTCGGGTCATGATCTCATGGTTCATGGGTTCGAGCCCCACGTCGGGCTCTGTGCTGACAGCATGGAGCCTGCCTGGGATTCTGTCTCCCTCTCTCTCTGCCCCTCCCCTGCTCTCTGTCTCTCTCTCTCTCTCAAAAATAAATAAATAAACATTAAAAAAAAAGTTAAAAAAAAAAAGAGTTGGACACTCAACTGACTGGGCCACCCAGGTGCCCCAATAGTATTCTGATATTAACAGCTAATTTAATCTTTAAGATTTCACTTTGCTTTGAGGCATGGAACTCATTTGGTGGATCAAACCAGCATATTTTTCTAATAGAACCAGAAGGAACACATCAGTGTGCATCATATGGGGTGAGCACAGTTTCATAAAACTTGTGATATATATATATATATATATATATATATATATATATATATATGTGTGTGTGTGTGTGTATATATATATTGAATACATATATACATGTATATGAATAAATATACATATACATGTATATGAAGACATATGCATCATATGAATGAAAATGTACACATATGTGAATGCTGGGTTGTGATACAAAATATATATTTTATTGTAAGTCACGGTCAGAAAAGCTTGAAAATCTTATTTATATGCTGCTGATGGGAATGTAAAACAGTTTAGTTGCTACGGAAAAGTCGGACAGTTTCTCAAAAAATTAAACACAGATTACCACATCAGCCCGTAATTCTACTCTTGGGTTACAGATATACGCACATCCGTGTTCATAGAGGCACTATTCACTATGACCAAAAGGTGGGGACAGCCCAAAAAGTCCACCAGTGGGTGAAGGAATAAATATACAAATTGTGGTAGGGCCACACAATGGAATATTCAGCCATAAGAAGGAATGAAATACTTACTGATCCATGCTACATGGACACACATTGAAAACATCATGCTAAGTGAAAGGAGCCTGACACAGAAGGTTGCATATTGTAGGGTTGGATTTATAAAAATTATCCAAAATAGGAAAATCTCTAGCAACAGAATGCAGATTGACTACTGCCAGGGGGTACAGAAAGAAGGAAATGGGGAGAATCTGCTTAATGGTTCGGGATTTTACTGTGGAGTCAGAGAATGTCTTAGAAGTAGATAGAGGTGGTTGTCCAACACTGTGAATGTATTAAATGCCCCTGTATGTCACTTTACCATGGTTGATTTTGTTATGTGGATGTCACTTCAAGAAATTATTGAAAGAAAAAGAGAAAGTCCGAGTGCCCTAGCTCTAGAAGGCTTGTCATTAGGTCTGCTTGCCATTTGCATGGTGACTACTTGTGGCGCTGCTACATCTCCACCTAGTGGCCAAGGTGCCTTCTGTCTGGGCTCCAAGACAAAAAAACGCCTGATTGCCACAAGAGCCACCTCACGTCAGAGGTAGTTCAACATCTGAAGCAAGTCAAGGCCAGCACCTTCAACTGGGGCGTCTACTTCACGAGTGTCCAAATGATGCACAGCGATAACCTCCAAGCACTTTGAACTTCGGGCAAGGAATGAGGATGGTTTCAGTCCTGGTCCTGAAATATTTCTCAAGAAGTCTCTCTGGGATTCATGTATCTGTCTTTAACCCAGGACCAGCATGCCCTACAGCGGGATGAGGGTTCATGTCAGATAGCGCGAGGTATACACCCAATGCTAGTTTCCTTCTTCTTCCTTCCTTGTTTCTGAAGATACTTCCAATGGACCAATGAACCCCAAACAAGAGGCTTCGTATCTCCAAGGGAGCTCTCCTGCCTCAGACTGGCAGTGGAAGAAACATAAAGACTGTGGGTGTCTGTAGCAAAGAGATATGCATCTGGAGGGTGCAAGCATAGAACACAGAATGGAGACAACACAACACAAGGCCAAGAGACAAAAGCAGCAGGGACCTGGTGAGTACCAGGTACATGACAGAACGGGGAGAGAGAAAGAAAGGAGGGATCTAGCAGATATATTCTAGTTATTGCCACAAATGTTGCCCGAATGGAGGGGGAGAGACAGAGAGACAGAGACAGAGACAGATACCATCTGTATGTAAGTGGGCTCATAACATAGTCTGTAAAAATTAAATGAAAAGCAGACTGAAGTGTGACATGTAATTACAAAAAAAATAAGAAAAGACAGGCACAAAGTCATGTGCTTTTCAGATGAGAAGGCCAAAGGTTATAAGCAAGTCAAAAGGTAAAAGAAAGAACATGGATGGAAGGATCACAGAATTGATTAAAAATCAAATAGGGAGGGGGCACCTGGGTGGCTCAGTCGCATGAGCATTTGACTCTTGATTTCGGCTCAAGTCATGATCTCATGGTTCATGGGACGGAGCCCCATATTGGGCTCTGTGCTGACAGTGCGGAGCCTGCTTGGGATTCTCTCTCTCCTCTGTCTGTGCCCCCCACCCACTGATCTTGATCTCTCCCTCTCTCCCTCTCTCTTGCTCTCTCTCTCAAAATAAATAAATAAACATTAAAAAAAAAATAAAATAAAATAGGGAGGAGAAATTACCAGAGCAAAATGTACTGCTCCCATGTCAGAATGTTCAGGATTTATAGACAATTACATGAAGTGGTGTAATTTGGCACTGGGCAACTGCAGGACACAAAATCAAAATACTCTTTTTACATACTTGTGGGAATGCTGACAAGTATGGGGTAGGTGATGAGCAGAAAAGAAAACCCTTCGGGCAGGTATGGGGAGCACAGGCCCCCTCCCCAGGTGAGCTCCCTTGCCCTGCAGCCTTGCTTCTTCCTCTCCACAGCCGTCCTGCTCCCCTCCTCCCATCCCATTCTCTGAGAAGTCTCTGCCTCCTAGATGGCAGTGGATGTGAGTTCTCCCATTTTTCTATCACCAAATCCCCAAGACCACCTTCCTGCCCTATTACAATGGAGGAAACAACTTTTCTGACGCCATCTCTGCTCCCTTCCCAGGACCTCACTCCTTTGGTCTCTTGTATCTTAACCTTTTCCTTTCTGAGATCTTTCGTTCAATACCTCTCATCTGAAAAGCAAAAAATAAACAAAACGAAACCCTTCCTTTTATTGCACAATTCCTTCTAATTTCTACCTTAGCTTCCCGACTTCCCAATCATAGCCTTGTGTCTCAACATAGTTGCCCTTATACGCAACCTCCCTCCATTCCCCCTCAGTCCGGTCCGGTCGGTCTCCTGTGGCCACACTCCTACTAAGGTGACCAACAGCCTCCAATGAGCCAGTGGACACTTCTTAATCCTTAATCCTCTGCAAATTGGATGCTGCAGAACTGCAACCTCCTTCTTGAAACTTCTCTTTGTTTTCATGACCTGGTAATCTCCTGGCTTCCCAGGTCTGGCACAGTCAGCCCTGCCTCCCCATTCTCCCAATTCTCTCGCCACCTTGCCCTCCTCCAGCTCAGGGTGAGGAGTACTGTTCCACCTGGCCACGGGCTCTTCTCCATTCTCTTGCCCTCGCTAAATCCTGCTTGTTCTTCCATCCACCCAAGTAGCACATCTTCAGAGAAGGCTTCCCTTGACAACCTTGTCTAATTCCAGGTCCACTGTTAAAATCTCTTCCAGCTACTTTTACTTGTATTTACTTATCACACGCAGTTACACATTGTGTTAATTTTTGTCAATATGCTTTTCTCCGTCTTTGGACTATCATCTCCACTGGGGCAGAGTCCGTCTTTATTGTGTTCAGCATTTTACTCCTTGTGTCTTAGGATACTGGGTAAATGCGGTCAACACAGCAATAATAGCACTCAGTATGTAATTTTTAAATGAACAGCCATTTGGGTAAATGAATGAATGAACAAATATTCTGACCAATGGCAGGGAGTCAGAGCACATTAGTGACTTTACCCTGGTTCCTTCGGGGCTTTAATCTTCTCCGTGCAGAAGCTGTTAATAGTTTTTTAGGCTTTCCAATATCTGTTTGGACAAATCCCATTTGGGCCAAGAGAAGCATGAGGGAGAGTAAGCTGACAGCAAAGGGAGATGAAAAGCCAAGGGGGAAGTAAGCCAGATGACTCCCCATGTTCCCAGTGTTTCATTTCTTGTTTCCCATCTCTGACCATGTCAGGTGCAAATGGGGCCCTTTCCAAGCAGTGGACTATGGACCTGGGGGTTGCCGGAGCTGTATGTGTAGGAGAGGCAAAGCATGGGAAGTAAGGGGAAGGGAAGACCAAAAGAAGCTTTGAAGACAGAATCAAAGTCCAGTGGACCTGGGAGAGGTGGGTTTTGGAAGTCATCAAGCCAAACTTACTCATCATATAGATGAAAAAGTCAAGCCTAAGTTCAAAGGGAATCACCCAAGGTCTCCACTGGTGGGAGAACTGGCTGGACTGAACCCAGTGTCCTTTCGCATACCACCAATGCCTGCTAAGGTGGAGAGCCAGGGCACTGGCCCTCTTACTTCGTGCATGATAAGGGAGAGACTTCTCATTGGACTATTTCACACCCATCCTGTTCAAAGCAGGGTTTTTCTTGCATCTAGACTGCTTGCATCTAGGCCATAGATTGCTTGCATCTAGGCCAGAAGACTGCTTGCATCTAGGCCATAACATCTCTAGTGAGATCCGAACACTCCTTTCTACTTAGGAATAATGGGAGATGCTAGAAAGCCCCAGGCAGATGTCTGACCAGGATTGAGTTTAATGTAAAGTTTTTAACCCTTATTGTTTGAACAATGCTGTTCAGAGCCCATTGATTTGAAAGGTGACCAAAGGGACAGAGAATTCCTGGCTGCACTTGGTCAGCTAGGCTGGGGAAGTCTATTCTTCCTAATCCCACTCACTCTCCAACCTGCTTCCTTCCAGCTTGTCGGGAAAAGCGCATTGTGACTACCAAGGCCCAAACCCCATGGAACCTTCTGAGCCTCCCCCAACATGCCTCCTGGCAGCATTGGGCACTGTTGGCCAAGTTGCCTTTTTTGACATTTTGGTTTCACTTGGCTTCTGTGGCATCAGCCTCCTCTGTTCTCTTCCTACCTTTGTGTTTGATCTTACTGCCTTAAAGTCTCCTCCTCCAGGAGGAGTAGCTCGTAAGAGTAGCTCAGAGTGCCACATTGAGCCCCTTTTCTTCTCATATATAAATATTGCCTACTAATTTCATTTAACCCTTAGCTTCAACTGTTGTGTGATGTTTCCTAATTTCTATAGGTCAGATCTTGCCAAGGTCCACATCCACATATACCTCGTTACGCCTTTCATGGTCTGTCTCCACCTAGATACCCTTCAGGTGCCCGAATCCGATGTGTCCAAATCTGAACTCACCACTGCCCTTTCTCAGTTTCCAGTTTCTCCACTATCACCTGAATGACACCACCATTTACCAATTCCCTCAAGTTAGAAAGCCGAATTTTCACCGCCACCCGCCCCCCTCCCATGTGCAAGGCCCCAGAAAGCCCTGCCAATTCTCTCCCTTAACTGTTTCTTACATCTGTCCGCTCATCTTCAATCCCACCGCCATTGTCTTAATTCAGGGACTTGTAATTCCTTGCCTGGCTCAAAGCTGTAATCTTCTCTATGCACTGTCTCTATGTACATGTAGTCTTTCTGCATACTGCTGCTAGATTGTTCAGTAGTTCTCGATCGCTCTGGGGACAGAGCTCAACCTTTAGCGGTCATCCTTGACCCTCTCCTACTTCTCCAACCTCATGCAACGTGTGCTTCAGCCAGATGGAACTGTCCATAAGTCCCCCAGACATCATGCAGCCCCGGGCTGGTATCCCCTGCACTGTGCATCCTGCTTGTTCTTCCCACTTTCCGCACCCTCACCCTCACCCACTCTCCTGAGAGGCTCTGAGGACTTCCCCAAAGTAAAATGCTCATCTGCCTCCAGGAGCACCTGTTACACAGTTGTGTAGTTATTAGGTGACTTGTCTGCCTCCCACTGAGGTGTGAGCTCCTTGAAGGCCATGGCAGGATGCGCCCCTCATCTCTGAGTTGCCAGCGTCTAGCATGGTGCCCAGAACATAATGGATTCTAAAAAGTGGCAGCTGAGCTTTATTTTTTGTGGGTGAGCCCACGAGTAATGGATATGATAACATCCCTCTCAATACGTTAAATGCACAAACTACATTCCTTTGCTGTTCACCTGTCAAGTGATTTTCTCTAGAAATCTACAGAAACAATAGAAAGGGAACAATTCATTATTTCATACAGGGTGATGGGCATTGAGGAGGGCACCTGTTGAGATGAGCACTGGGTGTTGTATGGAAACCGATTTAACAAATTTCGTATTAAAAAAATTGTTTCAGACAAACCAAAGACTAAAAAAAAAAAAATCACATGACATTTTGGAACAGCCTGTTTTCATTAATATTCGATCAGATGTAAATTCTAGAGATTAATTTTGAAATCTTCAGCCATCACCACAAAATGTCTTTAAATGCCACGGGCTCAACCCATACAAACAGCAAGGCAGAAGAAGAATGCGATTCGTGAAATCTTATAATGTTCTGCAAATACCTGTCAATGACAGGACTTAATTTTACCGGAACACACTTACCAGCTGATCATTCACAGAAGAGCAGTTCCAGCCGAGAAAGAGCCTACACGACTCACTGCGACTTTCTTTTCCACGAAGGAACCAAGAATTAATACACCTTCACCACGCAAAGGTCCACTAGGCGTTTGAATTTCACAGGTGCAGACATTGAAGCATTTAAATAGGACGGTTATGGCCAAAGAATGAGTCCAAACACTGTCCTCATATTTGCAAACTTTCTTCTCAGGACCAACTGAAGTTATACTGGTGACATTTCAGAGTCTAACTATAAAGCAGTTACAGCTTTATTCATTTGCTCTTCTTGTCCCCCAAGTGTTCTGTTATTCTCTGAGGTCACTGGCATGTTGGTGGACAGCCACGGCCCCACTGGGCCATTGGAACCACTCCAGCTGGACCAACAGCCCCGTCTCCCCAGCACAACTTCACCTTCACACACTCTGCTCCCCGCAGAGCGGCCTCTTAGAACCCGATACGTGGCAAAACTTAGGAGCTTGAAAAACATTTGCTTGGTAACGGAAAGAAATTCCCAACATTTCTCAGGAAGCATAGTGCCCAGAGATAGGCTACCGGGAGCTCAAGTAAGGCTGACCGTGCTTGAAAGGAAGACTGACCTCAGGAAGTAACCACGCGCCAGATTTTGCTTATTAAATTGTCTGCCACCAATGGGAGTGCTCCCGCGGTAAACACAGGTGTGAGGAAACCCATAGAGAATCAGAGTTCTTACATCTCTAACTACTAGCCCTTACTCAATTCCTGTGCTTTATTCGGAGCACCTGTCAGAGTGATTGCTAATAACAGACTGCCTAAGAGACTACCAAGGGTTTTTTAAATTAGGTAGATGAGGAACTCTCACACTCTCACACTTACGCATAAAAATGTATGTCTCAGGTGCTCTCCTGATTCATTAAACAGACATATGTATGTTTATACATGATACACACGCACACACACACACACACACACACACACACACACACACACCGGGACTAACTTTTCAGCCAGTTAAGAACATAGAATAAAAACACTTTTTTCTCATGTACTTTGAGTTAACAACAAAAACAGCAGCAATAACAACACAGGGCAAGTCTGGTGAAGAATCAATCTGGTTTTCTGTTACATTTTCTGAAACGCCAGCAATGAAGAATAAGTGCTATGGGGCGCCTGGGCGGCTCGGTCAGTGAAGTGTCTGCTTCGGCTCAGGTCATGATCTCACAGTTCGTGAGTTCGAGCCCCGCGTCAGGCTCCGTGCTGGCAGCTCGGAGCCCGGAGCCTGCTTTGGATTCTGTGTCTCCCTCTCTCTCTGCCTCTCTCCTGTGCTCTCTCTCTCTCAAAAATAAGTTAACGTAAAAAAATTTAAAAAAAAAAGGATAAGCACTAGTTCCACTCCAGCCACAGGGGCCTCCTTGCCGTTCCTCAAAGAGGCCAAGCCCATGGCCTTTGCACATGCTCTTACTTCTGCCTTAACTCCTTCTCCCAAGATGTCCACGTGGTTTACTGCTTTTTTTTCTTCAAGTCTCTGCCTGTCATCAAGATCTTCCCTGAGCATCCCACACAAGGTAAGAGTTCATTCCCCTGTCCTGTATCCTCCTTTACTTGCTTTATTTTATTCGAAGCACGTGTCACTTTTTGAATAATACACATTTACATGCTCATCGTGTGTCTCTCATACCCACCAACATATAAGATCTGAGAGGGCAGGGATTATGTCTGTTTCATTCCCTACTTAAAAAAAATTTTTTTTTAAATGTTTATTTACTTTTGAGAGACAGAGAGAGATAGAACATGAGTGGGGGAGGGGCGGGGAGCGAGGGAGACACAGGATCCGAAGCAGGCTCCAGGCTCCGAGCTGTCAGCACAGAGCCCGATGCGGAGCTCAAACTCACAAGCTATGAGATCATGACCTGAGCCGAAGTCGGACGCTTAACCGACTGAGCCACCCAGGTGCCCCTGTTTTATTCCCTACTTTAATCCAAGTACCCAGAATAATGCTGGGTGCAACAAGATGGGTGTTCATGGAATGCTGAATGCAAAAGTAAACGAATGCATGAATATTGTTGCAGATTAACTTGCTGTATGCATGTCATGGACTATACGTGCCCAAAGAGGAAGCAAAGGTGTCAAATAATATATCCACATCAAAAAATGCTCACAACGGTACCTCTCTGCTCATGAACCTTGACAAGATATGGTCCGTGCAAAATTAAAGGTCAGGTTTGACTGTTTCTGAAAGTATTTCATTTTCCCTATTGATGTCAGCATGCCACCACGGATGTGAGGCCACCATCACCTTGGGGTCGGTAGCTCAGTGGTCGCCTACGTTGATATGCCTGCTGGCTGAGTTGCTCAATTTCCAATTCTCTGAATTTGATTGAACTCTCTGTACACTGACCAGAAAGTTCGGTGCGCTGACAGCCCAGAGATGGGGGGGGGGGGGGTGCCTTTTACTGAAATACCAGGTGTGATGGCCCGTGACAAACACTGGAGCTGAGTGGGGGAGAGCAGGTGGGTCCGGGCAGCAAGCGGAGAACTGGTTGTGAAAGCCAAGGATGCCTGAGGGAAGAAGAGAGGCTGCCGCAGAGCTGGTCTGGGTGCGTCCTGGCGGTGGGCCCACGCCACCTCAGGCTTCTGCCCTGGGCCTGCAAGGGCAGGTCTGGTCCCGTCTGAAGAATCTGAAGGCATCGCCTCTGAGCCACGGCGCTGTAAAGCACACACATTCTGTTTTGCGAATGGTGTTCCCTCCGGTTAGGTTGAGAACAATTTCATTTCCCCACATTACAAGTGAAACTCTTTAAACGGACTTGACCTTTCAAAAATCATCAGACAGACAACTTGAAAGGCCTTTTGTGATAAATGTGGCACAAGCAGAGAAACATTTAAGGCTCGGGCTAGTGATACAGAAGACGTAGCAGTGGGCAGCTCGACTCCTGTTAGTATTTCTAATTAGAGCTCTGCTTTCTGTATGATGGCTAGGCCTTTAACTATGTGTAGCTAAGGGACATTATTGTTAGTTCTTGGACAACCACAGTATCGTTCTGATTTGTTAGACATTTTGATTATAATTTAGATGAAGGCAGATGCATCATACCCACGACACTGGAGAATAGAGTGAAGTTGGGGGCAGGCATATACCTAATCAATGACAGCCAGGATCTCTCCTGGACATGACTAAAGAGCGGAATATGGGCCAAATCTCACATGTAGTATTTTATTTATTTTATTTATTTTATTCAAATAAAGCGATTATAATTTATATTAATATTATTTATAATATTACCAATATTTTACTTTATTTATAACTGCAAACCTCTGTGCTTTGGCCACCCCTCCCCCCAAATAGGACGTCTCTCTTCTACGTTCATTCACTTCAGAGCATATATCAGTTTATAATTATATATTTGTTCACTTGTTTATCAAAGCCTTCAAGGACATAATTTAAGCCTCAAAGAAGGTAGGGATAACATCTGCCTGTTTCCTTGCTGTGTTTCTGGTGTCTGTGCAACACCTACAATACACACAGGTGCTCAGACACATCTACACAATGAATAACTAGGCGAACGCATGTTCCAGACAAAGGATGGAGGAAAATGGGACTTACAAACAAGTCACTGAAAGGTCTGGCATTTCTCTTTGACTACAAGTTCAATGCCAGCTAACAATGCTGGGGCTATCAAAGGTAATCCAGATGTCTAGAACATGGGATGTGCCCATCCTGCCTGATTCTTTCTGTGGAGTCACCTGCCTGCTTCTGAGTATTCCTGTGTAAGAGGATATATGTTATGGACTGAATTATGCACCTCCTATTTCCATGTTGAAGCCCTAACCTCCAATACCTCAGGATGCCTACTGGATTTGGAGTAGGGTCTTTAAGGAGCTAATTAATTAAAATTTTTGTTTCTTACACTTATTTATTTTTGATAGACAGAGACAGAGCACAAGTAAGGGAGGGGCAGAGAGAGAAGGAGACACAGAATCTGAAGCAGGCTCCAGACTCTGAGCTGCCAGCACAGAGCCCAATGCGGGGCTTGAACTCACAAACCGCGAGATCATGACCTGAGCTGAAGTCGGACGCCCAACTGCCTGAGCCACCCAGGCGACCTGGAGCTAATTAATTTAAGTGGGATCACTAGTGCCTAATCCAATACGACTGGTGGTCATTTAAGAAGAGATTAGGATACAGACACACAGAAAGAAAAGATGATTTGAACACACGGAAGGCAGCCATCTGCAAGCCAACGAGAGAGGCTTTAAAGAAGCCAGCCTTGTTCACACATGATCTTGGACTTCTAGCCTTCAGAACTCTGAGCCAACTTCTGTCGTTTACCCTGCCCTGTCTGCGGTACTTTATTAGAGAAGCCCCCGCAAACTAATACTTCTCAGGGACTGCCTAACCGAGTAAGGATGTATGATTTTAAAATGAGGGGAATTAAGAGGGCAATGAACACTTTCTTCAAATACCTAAGCAACTCTCACATAGAAGAAAATACAAGGGAAAATTTTCTGACAAAAAGAGACATCCAAAAAGGAATGAATGAGCACGCCAATATACAATTTACTTATTTACTGAATTTATTGTTTATTGGCTGACTCCTCTGGCAAGAGGTAAGCTCCACTAAGACAAACACATAGTAGGTACTCAATAACTATGCTGAGTAAATGAATTTCTTCTGGAGGTTCTGAGTTTCCTGTTACTGAAGGTATCGGGACAGAAGCCAGACATACCCTCTATGAGGATACTACTGAAAAGTTTCTTGCAGAGGACACAGGGTCAGGCTACTCCAGGGCCCTTTTTCAAAGCTGAAATTTTATTAATCCGATTCTATTACCGATGAGTGAAATACAGGTACTCCTCACAGTAAAGGTCCACCTTTAAACATCTGTCTCCACATACAGATTCTAGTCCAAGTATCAGGACCATACAACTTATATTTTACATTTCTTCAACCCGAAGGCGTTATCCACCCATGGTGTCGCCCAATACAAGATAAAAAATAAATTTTAAGTATAGTTACTAGAGATTGTTTTCCGAAAGCTCATTTGGTTGTTTTTTTCAAAGTAGAAAGACATTTTTGTTTCTTAAATCTGTTTAATTTAGAGCATGAGCTCCATGAGCAGAAGACTGTGGAATATTAATAAATGCCTAATGAAGATTAATAATATTACAAATTATCATCTTCTTCTTATCCTCCCAAGAGCAGCGGCAGATGGTGAATTCTGGCTGTGCCTGTGGCTGCCCATAGATCTTTCAAGAAGCCAGCATTCAAAGAACAGAGTGAAACTCACAAGGATCTCATGAATTTTGCCGTTGTTCCAAAGGTTCTTTTGGCACAGACTCTGCTCTAGCAGATGAGCCTGTATACTTTGAATCACAGTAATCCAGTTAAAAAAAAAATAACCAGACAATCTCACAGAGATTGTGAAAAATGGACCCGTCCTTGAATACAAAGGAGGAGGGGGACAGGACACCCTCCTACTTCCATTCCACTGAGGAATCTGAGTCCTACCATCAAGATCTTGGGCCTTTCGCATAGCTCAGAAATACCGAGCATTATGATGTGCAGGTAATTGAAAAGCACAAACATTTTCAGTCAATAAGATTTTTGTTTCATAATTCATGTTGGCAGATGTTTAACATTTGCCTGCTCCCGTAAACTTTACTTCCAACTTGCTAAAAGTCTGCCATGTGCCAAGACCAATACTGCATATAGAGCCAAGATGGCAACTTCTGCAACCCAACATACGTCTAGGTTTGTGGTACCTACGCTTTCATGTTTGTTTGTGTTCTAGCTGTACCTCCAAAATATTTATTTTCATAAGGAATCTTAACACGCTAAATGGAACCAAGGAAATGATTAACACTGAATTGCAACCACGTTAAAAAAAAAAAAAAAGATCCCGTGAAGGAGACGGTCGAACATGTTTACGATCCCACATAGCAGTGATCGGTACTGAAAGTTAAACTGTATTGACAGAATCCTACAAGTCAAATTTCCCACCTGACTCCCACAGCCCTCTGAGTCAGCATGAAGGCATTGGGAGAAGTGCACTGATGACAAAAGGGAGCCGATGAGAATCGGGCTGTCTGTTCCATCCCCGTCTTCATCATTGGAAAAGCAGAGCTTGTGCGAGGCAGCACTGGTTCCATATAAAATATTACTTGAGGCTCTGGGGCCTCAAGAAATGTTTGCTATTCTGTCCAGTGCTTCACAAACTGTTCCATGAATCAGTAAAAAAAAAAAAAAAAAAAAAATTGATGTTTTATTTACTTTTGAGAGAGAGAGAGAGAGAGAGAGAGAGAGAGAGAAAATGAATGTGTGGGGGAGGAGCAGAGAGAGAGAGGGAGACAAAGAATCCCAAGCAGGCTCCAGGCTCCGAGCTGTCAGCACAGAGCCCGATGCGGGGCTCGAACCCAAGAGCTATGAGATCGTGACCTGAGCTGAAGTTGGACGCTCAACCGACTGAGCCAGCCAGGCACCCCGATTGCTGTTTTTTTTGTTTTTTGTTTTTAAAACTTATTTATTTTTGAGAGAGAAAGAGGAGACAGAGCACAGAGCATGAGCAGGGGAGGGGCAGAGAGAGAGAGAGAGAGAGGGAGACACAGAATCCGAAGCAGGCTCCAGGCTCTGAGCCGTCAGCACAGAGCCCGATGCGGGGCTCGAACCCAAGAGCTATGAGATCGTGACCTGAGCTGAAGTTGGATGCTTAACCAACTAAGCCACCCAGGCGCCCCTCCATGAATCATTTTTTAAGTGGGGGCTGGAGGAAAGGGTTATCGTGGAATATTACAAAGCCTTGAGGCAGTGCTGGCATGGGGGAAACTGCACCAGATTTGGAATTGGAAGATCTGTGTTCCAGTCCAACCTCATCAATTAGCCAATTGGTGACCCTGAGCAAGTCATTTGATTTCCCCGTTCTTCAGGTTCCTGTTCATATAAACATAGGAACATTAATAATACCTGCCACTGGATGTGTTAATTAACTATGGGGGGGGGGGAGCCTTTCCACAATGTGTATGTCTATCGAATCACCACAACGCACACTTTAACCATTTTACAATTTTGCATGTCAATTATACCTCAGTAAAGCAGAAATTAAAAAATGCATACCACTTAGGACTGTAATAAAGATAGAAAGAGATAGCATATGCGCATAGCATGTAATAGGCATCATAATAATATTCATAGCATAGTTATGCTACTAATTGTATTTTGAGATTGCTATGTGCCAGCACTTTTCACGCATCATCTTACTTGTTTCTTGTGATAACTCCATGAGTTTGGTATATTGTCCCTGTTTTATAGACGAAGAAACTGAAGTTTAGACAACCCAAGGTCACTCAGGTAATAAATGCTTGTTTGGCTGATGAGATGTAATTTTTATGAGCGTCTCATAGTTCTGTGACTGAACACAAATTGCACCTAACCTTAAAGGGAGGGAATATCTTATTTCAATCTAATAAGAGACCTAGGAACTTGCCCCTGTTTTAGAGATGGGAAAACTGAGGTTCATCGAGGGTAAGTTATTGCCTAAGGTGGCATGGCTGTAAGTGAAACTGATGTCAAAGCAGGCACAGCTAAGCACGTAGCCTTCCTCTGACTTTGTGTTCTAAACTACTTAAACATTAGTTAACTGAAGGCAGGCAATTTAAAAAAAAACTATAATAAAATGAAATAACAATAAACGTTAACATTTTCTCTTTTCTCATTCTTGCTTTTGCTTTTGGATACTTACTTAACATAACTGCTAAGCATTCAATCCAAAATCTAACCACGAGCATTTGATTTTCACTGACACAAATTTCTAACGGGAGTATTTGTTTCAAGATGTAATATACAGTTAACATCGGATCCTTAAAACTAATTTTGGTCAAAACTAAATAATTGGTCTGGTCCTTACCCTGTCAACCAACTTTCTTTCCATTTTTCCCCAACAGGCAAATTTCTCCTACCCACCATCACCACAACCGCTGACCTCTCCCTGTCTTTATCCTGGCCACTCCCCTGAGGCCTCCCTCCCACACGGATCTACCAAGGTCACTGCCACCTCCAAACATCTGCTACATTCTTCTCCCTTTGCCTAAGATGTGGTCCTGTCCATCAGCTCCAATTCTGTCCACCACTTCGCATGGTGCTCAGGCCCTCCCATTCTTGACCACTCATGGCCTTCTCTGCTCTGGTCTCTTACTGTAGGTCACGACACCCCTATTCCACACGATACTTGAGTATTAGCTTTCATGGTTCTAGATGTGTAGCCCATCTCTCCAGATGGACAATAATGCAATAATGTCCCTGGGGATAGGCCATCTTTACTGTTTTTCTCTATCATTCACAAGAAGCTGTCAATAGTTTTGTAACAATGAAGAGTGTATATATATATTTATATGTACATGTATATATATATGTGTGTGTATATATATATATATATATATTTATATGTACATGTATATATATGTGTGTGTATATATATATATATATTTTTAAAGGAAAACACCACAGAGTTTGTAAATGTTGCTAGAATCTCCTTTCTTACATATTATGTTTCAAAAATTAACAGATAAAGAAAGATGGCTTGCTCTAACTTGGCACAGATCGTTGACTGTTTTATCATTTTTTACAGTCCAGAATTTAATACCTTAATAGTGTTATCTTAACAATGAAGTTTGATAAAAAGTGGCATGTGTAGTACTAAGGAAAGCAAGGTCAATTCTCTTGCAAATGAGGTAGATATTCATCAGCCTGTATTCATTCAACAGATAGCTGCTGAGCACCAATTAATTGTGTAACTCCGTGTTGGACCTTCCAGGTACAGTGAGACATGGACTTGACCCCTCAATAGGCTTATCGTCTAGTAGCAACACAAACAGTAATAGTTCAAAATGATGGTGGCATAATGCAGGTTTCTGTAATAATTTCACTAATCAAATAGAATCAGGTTTATCACTAGACATTCTTCCTGTTTAATAGTGGTGGTTCATTATAGGTCTGATGCCACCCTTTAGGGGGCTTTTTCAAAATTTGTGGAGATGTTTTTGGTTATACCAGTGAGGGGGGAGGGTGCTCCTGGCATCACGTGGGTGGGGGCAGAACTGTTCCATGTCCTTCAGTGTGTAGAGCTCTCCTGCACAATGAATTGTCTCATGTCCGACCTGACTTCCAACTGCTCCCCTTGACATCCTCATGGGTGAAAAACTCACTTGTAATGATCTTAGCCTGGAATCTAACGGTTGTACATATAAACAGCATTTTTGCATAGGTGAAATATCTTCTAAATTTTCAAGGAATGCAACTACTATGTGCGTTGAGGAAAGAGTATATTTTGTTGTGTTTGGAGCTTTTACCAGAACCGGTCATCGATTTGGAAAATCGTAACACTGAAGGCAACGCCACCACGCCTGGCCCCCACCCGCGCCAGCCTGCCTGGGGGGTCTGCACATTCGTGGTGGCTCTGTAACAGGTGCACACATCTGACTATTTCTCAATGTCTCCCATGTAACAGGGCATACGTTCAGAGAGGGGTTTATCACGGCTTACTTTCTTGACCTTTCTCTTTTATATTATGAGCACAAGATACAGATGCAGCTATTTAAATACAGATTTTTCATGGGGTGCCTAGATGGCTCAGTCGGAGGAGTGTCCGACTTTGGCTCAGGTCAGGACCTCACCACTCGTGGGTTCGAGCCCCGTGTCGGGCTCTGTGCTGACAGCTCGGAGCCTGGAGCCTGCTTCAGATTCTGGGTCTTCCTCTCTCTCTGCTTCCTCTCTCCTCCCCTGCTTGTGCTCTCTCTGTCTCAAAAATAAATAAACATCAAAAAAATTAAAAAAAAATATATATATATATATAAATATTTTAAAAGTTACATGGAGAGATGAACATATTATCTTTGAATTTCACTTCAGGATAGTAAAGAAAATGTGGCAAAATATTTGTCATAAAAGGGAGAGTTGGGTCTAATAGGCTGAGAATCACTAGTTCTAGGCTTTTAAAGAAATTTAAAGACAAACTTCCCAACATTAGGAGGTGAAATTCCCCTTTTAAGTTTTTTCCCTTTTATATCTGCATTCCATGAAATCTTTCTATGGTCAGCTGTGCTTCCTCATCATGGACATTTTTAGCAGATATCACTTGATCTCTGAGTTCTTCCTGCAGTGAGTGGCACAGGTGTGGATTTAAGAAAAGAGAAGAAAGGCAGACATATGAGGAGAGAAAAATTTTACCATGAACTGTTACACTGAAGCCACTACAGTCAGCCTAAGAGGAATGAAAAATGCAGTTGAGAAGAGGAGTCAGAAAGTAAGATCTAATAATTTATACCATCAAGAAATATTTATTACAAAATGGGAACCCAAAGAAAGAGAAAATAAATCCCTGGCCCTAAGGGCTTGCAACAGAAATAAACATGCAAACACTCTATGCAGTTTCCTACACACCAGGAATGCCCTGACACAAAACACATTGCATTTCACAGAGAAGCTATGCATGTTCCATGTAATTTCCAGGGGACGTCTGCTGGGGGTCTGCCAGGCAGACGGTTCAACTAGAGAAGTGATATAGGTTGAAACACGGAGAGAAAGAACAAGGCATAAGCAGCAAAGGAACTGATTCATTGAGAGGGAAAGGTAACATGGGGAACACAAGAAGGCTGTAACTGAATTGACTGATTCTGTATCAATATCAAAATTAAAGTCATGTGTATATATATGTATATATATATACGTATATATATATATATATTCAGTCGGTAACTATAATATAGATTCATTTTGGACAGTTCAACAATTCTGCCTTTTAAGTTTATTTATTTATCAAAAAAATTTTACATTTATTTATTTTTGAGAGACAGAGAGACAGAGCCCAAGTGGGGGAGGGGCAGAGAGAGAAGGAGACACAGAATCTGAAGCAGGCTCCAGGTTCTGAGCTGTCAGCACAGAGCCCGACGTGGGGCTTGAACTCACAAACCATGAGATCACGACCTGAGCCGAAGTCAGACACTTAACCGACTGAGCCACCCAGACGCTCCAAGTTTATTTATTTTTTGAGAGAGAGAGAGAGAGAGAGAGAGAGAGAATGAGTGGGGGAGGGGCAGAGAGAGAGAGAGAATCTCAAGCAGGTTCCACCCTGTTAATGCAGAGCCCCATTTGCGGCTTGAACCCACGAACCTTGAGATCATGACCTGGGCTGAAACCAAAAGTCTGACACTTAACTGACCGAGCCACCCAGGCACCCCATGAAATTCTGTTTTTTAAAGCAATTTTATAATAAGTACAAATAAGGTCCTATGCATTCAAAATAGAAAACTCTTTGTTTTAAACAAGTGATCTGCATGATGATTATTTTGGGTTACATGATTTTGGATTTTTGGATTCATACTTGATGTTAACATTGGAAAATTTAAGCAGGAAGTGAGCCATGTTGAAATGCATGGCACTTTAATAAGCCTAAATAAAATCACATGGCTTAGGCTATAAAATCTGGCAACTTAATAATTTGAACAAAAGCTACAGCTCAAAAAATTATCTTATTGGGAAAAAAAGAAAAATACTAATTCACAAAAATGGTTCTTTAATATATTACTAGCTAAGCAAGCATTTTACACACAAGCTAACCCTGACTATTTTGGGAGTAGGAAAGGATGTCTTTTTGGAGAGACTAAAACAATTTCGGCTTTTCCTTTTTTTTTTTTAAAGGTCTGAGTTTAAGAAAGCTGATCCACACTAGTTGGTTGTCATTTTTTAACCTTTGTTACCGCACTGATTTGGGCCGCTTCTCAGATCGAGAGCATCCTGGTCCGCTGTCCATTTCTGAAGTGAGACTTGAGGTCTCCTGTTGCTGCCAGGTGGAGTGACTCATCAAGCCTAATCTAGGCAACTAGGCCACCCCGTCCTGGCCCCTCTGTGACACTCCCTGATGTTCAGGCGACAAGATTTGATTTACTGTGTTCTTACAACTCAACTATGTTGCTCACATTCTAGAATATTCTGGGAAACAAAGCAACCTACAGGGGAGAACTTTTGTCATGCACAAATAAGGCAATCATCAAGGCCAGGAAGCATATTTTCCCCTGGCCTCTGATCTTGAAAGAATTTATTTTACATGATTAAGAATTTATCTCAAAATGCTCTCATGTCCTAGGTTGAATGAGGATGTCAGCACAGCCTTGGGAGTAGAGTGGCTCCCGTTAAGTGCTATGTTAGAGACAAGCCAGAAAGCTCTCTAGGATAGGTTTGCAACAGTGTACTTCTACCCTCTTTCCAAAGGAAACATAAAACGCACAAAATAATTGTCAGGAAGCAAAATACAATCTAGGTATTCTGAAAAGAATAAAAGTAATGCTTTATCAGAAAATGGCCTCATCTATTTATTAAAACCGAATTATAAGAGATCATTATAACACCTGGTATGAGATAATGCATTACAGTTTAATGAGCGCATGACTATACATGATCTTGTTCAAGATTCATACCCTTCCAACGTTTTACGCAGAGAAACACGTAACTCGTTTTACAAAGTGGGAAACTGGGGCTCTGAAAAACCAGTTTCTCCTTACAAACGGTAGTAGAAAGAAGACAAAGGTGAAGTCCATTCCATATATTTGAAGGGCCAGTGACTTCCCATTAGCACTGCTCGCCTGTGACACGCTCCCATCCAACTGCCCATGGGGACACAATGGGCTCCAAGCAGCGACTCAGGCGAGCACATGCCTCCTGAGAGGCACGGTAGCAAGATGCCCCAGGGGGTAGGGTCCTATGGAGTCCTATGCCCAGCTGTGAATCCTGCTTTTTCACATTCTAGCCATGTGACTGGGAAAACAACTAAACCCCCCTGTGCCTCAGTTTTCTTTAAAGTGAGATACCATAATAACATCCATCTCAAAGAGTCACTATGACGATTGTATTATGTGGTAAAAACTCAAAAATCCCATCCGTCACTAGCATTTCTTTTTGCAAGTGCTAGAAAGCTCTCTCATCACCAAATATACCTCTAATATAAAAAATAAACCAACTCAGGACTCTTACGGCAGAGCCAAAAGAAGGAACAGGATCTGATTATAAATGTTGTTAAAAAGGTATGGGCATCTGCACAGATTACAGGATTTTACAGTGCTTCAAGAGTTTATGTTCGAGATGCAAGCTGAGACTCACAAGCAAGAAGAGATAGGTCCTCACCCAAGAAACGGGTTCCTACTAGAGAACAAGCTGGCAGAGGGAAGGTCCCCTGCTGGGGGAATGCCTGTTTGTCTTTACACCTTCTACAGCCCTTGGTTATCCGATCTAATTATTGTATTATCTGCTTGGGTAGATGTCTTAAAAAAAAAAAACTAACTTGTTTTCCTGTTATTTCTTCACATTCTTTTAACAATGTGGATGGAACTAGAATGTATTATGCTAAGCGAAGTAAGTCAGAGAAAAACAAATACCATATGATTTCACTCAGATGTGGAATTTAAGAAACACAACACATGGACACAGGCGAAGGGAAGGAAAAATAAGATAAAAACAGAAAGGGAGACAAACCATAAGAGATTCTCAAATACAGAGAACAAACTGAGGGTTGCTGGAGGGGTGGTGGGTGGAGGGATGGGCTAAATGGGTGATGGGCATTAAGGAGGGCACTTGTTGGATGAGCACTGGGTGTTATATATAAGAATGAATCACTAAATTCTACTCCTGAAACCATTATTACACTATATGTTTACTCACTTGGATTTAAATAAAAAAATTTTTTTAAAGTCATGAAAGGTTTCAGACTCCAACTTCTGGGAATAATTCTCAAGACT
Organism: Panthera onca; assembly: GCF_046562875.1. Classification (NCBI taxonomy): domain Eukaryota; kingdom Metazoa; phylum Chordata; class Mammalia; order Carnivora; family Felidae; genus Panthera; species Panthera onca. The sequence continues at coordinate 229,514,025 of NC_138339.1, forward strand.
GACTTTCTCATAATACATGGTAAGAAAAAAAATCACTTACAATTCAACCTTTACATCTTTCTGTGTGTTTTATAAATACTGAAACATTCCATATACCATTAGGTTGTTGAAACATCAGCGTTCTCGGTACAGAGATTATATGAATTAATAAAATATACCTTTTGACTTGTGAAGTCTCT